>NC_090812.1:27607102-32780685 GCF_000390325.3 Nicotiana tomentosiformis
CCGTTTTAGGGACTAAGTATCCCAAATCACTCCGAAACATCCGGTAACCGAATTCAACCACGCACGCAAGTCAGTACACATAATATGAAGTTGCTCAGGGCCTTATGCCGCTGAACGAGACTTAAATTCTCATAACGACCGGCCGGGTCGTTACAGTTTGCCTATGAAAATCGCCCAAACTGAGCTCCCCGACTATTTTTATGTCAAAAATGGCCAAAACCCCCGTTTATAGAGCTTCTGACATTTTCGAGCTTTCTTAATTTAACTCTTTAGTGATATTAAAAACTCCCACTACTCTCGCAACTTAAATCTACATCAACATAATTCAATAGGACCAATATTAATAAATAAATTTCCAGATTTAGTCATTTAGGCATTTTATCAACACCTAGTAGGCATGATGTCACGACCCAAAATCCATAAAGGTCGTGATGGCACCAGACTCCACTTTTAGGCAAGCCAACAATAAATACTTAATTAGGTTCTCATTTTGTTACTTTTGAAATCATAGTTTCCTTCAATTAAATAGCAAAAGATGGAGTTTACCAAGTAAATAATAATATTTTTAACAATTTCAGTACAAGACAACCCATAATCACCCCCAAAATCTGGTGTCACAAGTGCATGAGCATCAACTAGGAAGATAAAATAAAATACAACACTTGTCTAGAATACAAATTAGACAAGAAAATACATAAGAAACTTTGAAGGGGACTCTGCTGGCTACGGATCGTAAATGGGAATGCAGCTCACCTAAGTCTCCACATTTAACCACACCTCTGCGCCCGGGACGCTGCTAGTCATATATGCACCTGCACAAAAATGTGCATCAAGTGTAGTATGAGTACGTAAATCAACGTGTACCCAGTAAGTATCCCGCCTAACCCCGAAGGAGTAGTGACGAGGGGTCAACTTCGACACTTACTAGTGGTCCAATAGTATCAGGTACAATAAAGAAGCGAATGAATATGAGCCAGAGTAAATATAGGAAACAAACAAGTATAAAATACGTAGTACAATTTTCCTCTTTACAATTTACTCAAGCTCTCAACTAGCAAGTTCCCTCCGTAACCGGAGCATATATATAGATATAGTGGATTTCATCAAAGAGGTTGTCATAATCCAAATCAGGGAAAAAACCCTCAGATACACTGGCTTTTTGCCAAACGTTACGCACGACTCCATGATATATATATATATATATATATATATATATATATATATATATATATATATATATATATATATATAGAGAGAGAGAGAGAGAGAGAGAGAGAGAGAGAGAGAGGCGTACGGTTCGATTCAATATAAAAGTAAATTGTGCACTGCCAAGGGTCGAACGGCGCGAGCCATAGATGCATCTATTAACCTGCCGAGGCGAACGGCTCGCTCCCATGAGAGTGTGGTACATAAATCCTGCCGAGGCGAACAACCCGATCCCATAAGAGTGGTAGAAAGAAATACCCCGCTCACAAATCATACGTGCGACGCGGTTAAATATAGATTTAAGAAATCTCCCCGCTCGCGGATCATACATGCGATGCGGTCAAATATAAATTTAACATTAAAATCATATCTCTTTCTTCATTCTTTTCAAAATAAGGGAAATTCAGCTTGTAGCTTTTTAAGAAAATTACCCCGCTCACGAAATATACATGCGACACGGCTACACAGATTTCTTAAGCTATTATAGCATTACTCAATCCTTTTCGAAATTATGAAGTTCAAATGAAACCTTTTAAATCTTAAGTTCTTCAATTTCAACTCCTTTCAAAACATTTAATAAGCAGATTAAATCTCGCTCCCTCTCAAGGCAAACAATAAACATAAATCAATAACAATATCAACAAGGCATGATGTGAGCCTAAACCTACCCGGACGTAGGCATAACTAGTAGCTATGTTGGACTCTCGTCACTTCGTGCGTACATTCCCCCCACAAATAGAAGCACACAATAATTTAGTTCACCTATGGGGTTAATTCCCCCTTACAAAGTTAGAAAGGAGACTTACCTCGCTCTGTAGTTCCATAACCGACTTCCGAGCCCTTCAAACAACTCGAATCGATGCACAACGCCCCAAAACTATCCAACAATTATGCAAACCCATTAATATATACTCAAATACTCAATATAATCCAAGTTATAACAATTTCTAACTCCGATCGAAAAGTCGATAAAAATCACCCTCGGGCCCACGTGCCCGGATTCCAAAAATTTTCGAAGATAACTTTACCCATAACCTCACAAACTCAAATATATAGTTTATTCTCAATTCCATACCCAATTTCGTGTTAAAAATCTAAAAATATCAAATTCTAGATTTTCTACCAAAACCCCATAATTTCTACTAATTTCTATGTCTAAATCCATATATAAACTATGTATTTAACTTGCAATAGGTGGGAATTAACTTACCTCCAAGTTGCTAGGTAAATGCTCCTCTCAAGAAGCTCCAAAGATCGTCCAAGAATGAAGAAATGAGCAAAAATGCTCAAATCCCCGCTTTAAACACTCACTACCCATCGATCATCGTGGCCGCTGCAAAATCCTTCGCGCCCGCGGCAAAATCCTTTGCGCCTGTGGTGTCCACGCCTGCGATGGATTTCTCGCCCCTGTGGCTTCGCACCCGCGACAAAATTCTTCGCGCCTGCGATGGATATTTTGCACCTGCTTCTCACCCGCGACCCTTTTTGCGCAGGTGCGATCACACCAGATATCAGCTGCCTCAGCTCTTCTTCAAATTCCAAATTCGATCTGTTAACAACCCAGAATCCATCCGGGGCCCTCGATACCTTAACCAATTATACCAACACGTCCCAAAACACATCACAAATTTAGTCGAGCCTTCAAATCACATCAAACAATGTCGAATTCATGAATCACACCCCATTCCAAGCCTAATGAACTTTAGAATTTCAAACTTCTACATTCGATGTCGAAACCTACCAAACCACGTCTGATTGGCCTCAAATTTTTCATACAAGTCATCTTTGATATTATGGACTTACTCTAACTTTCGGAATCGAATTCTGTCCCCGATATCAAAAAGTCCAAACTCCCGGTCAAACTTCTCAAAATTATCTAAATTTTCAACTTTCGCCAAATGACCCCAAAATGACCTATGGACCTCCAAATCCACTTCTGGTTGCGCTCCCAATACAGAAATCACTATACGGAGCTATTCCCAGACTCGAAATTCCAAACGGAAATCGATAACATTGAAATACACTTCAACCCAAATTTATGGAATTCTTCCAAAATGCTAACCTCCACAATAGGTGCCAAAACGCTCCCGGGGTATCCAGAATCCAATCCGAACATACTCCCAAGTCTGAAATCATCATACGAATCTGCTGGAACCTTCAAATTCCGATTCCAAGGCCGTTTACTCTAAAATCCAATCTTAGTCAATTCTTCCAATTTAAAGCTTTCGAAATGAGAATTTTCTTTCCAATTCAACTCTGAACTTCCCGAAATTCAATCCCGACCATGCGTACAAGTCACAATACCTGAAGTGAAGTTGCTCATGGCCTCAAATCGCCGAACGACGCGCTAGAGCTCAAAACGACCGATCGGATCGTTACACATGAATCTCTACATCTCTTAACCATGAATCTCCACATGAACTACTACCATTTATCAATAATTTATCCCACCATCATTCTTAAACAATTCATAACTTCCAACATCACATACATGACCATCCATCCACACCCAACCAACAAAATTCTATCAAATAATCACATTTCAATCTCTACAATGGTTAAGTATTTAAATTGAGAACTTATGGCTTCCAATCACCATACCATAAGTTTAAATACCTAGTTCATACTCATTTTTCCATAATATATCCATACATGTAAGTCTAAGGGTGTATGATTACCTTTTGGAAGAAATCTTGCAAAACCCTCCTTTGAGTTCTTGAAGAAATTTCTTGAAGATCTAAGTATTTTATGTGTAGATTTCATCAATACTAGTATAGAAATAATAGAATTTCACATCAAGATAATGGGGATTACTTACCTTGAAGAAGAGGGGAGTTGGTGGTCTTAAGCGAGTGGAGAAGAGCTCCAAAATTCGTCCAAATAAAAATGGGGAAAATGAGCCCCGAATTGGCTTAAAAGAGCTGGAGCTGAGGCACGTCTACTCTAGCGAAGTGTGCCTCACTTCGCTGTCCACTGCAGACAAGGGAAGACAAAATCCGCGTCTGGTTTGGCGAAGCGAGCTTCGCTTCGCTGTCCGCCAAATTAACTAGGTGGTATAACTTTAGTAATTTGATCATAACTTTTATTTGGAATGTACAAATGATGAACGGTTTGATGCGTTGGAAACTGTACTCAAAGGGCTTTAATTTGGTAGGTTATACACCATATAACTCTTCATATCATGAGAGTTATGCTCGTTTGAAATTATATCTTGTGCAAACTCACTTGAAACTTTATCCCATCATATAATTTTCAACTTGACTTAGCTTTAGGGCTCTTCTTAGACCCTAAACCATTTTTAATGCACCTCATACATATATTATCGTGATCAATTAATTTCATTCAAATTACCAATCTTGTTCATACCAGAATTGATATAATTAGCACCATTTAATCTTCTTAATGGTCTTAAAATACTTAGAAATTTTTCGGGGTGTTACAGTGCTTCTATACAACAGTTGATTAAAAACTTTTTCTAGGAAATTTTAAATCTCGTTGGACTGCTCCTTTCTTGGTTACAAACGTCACACCCTATAGAACAGTTGTGATCCAACAACAGGAGGACGATAATAAAGTAAATGGAGAAAATAAATTTAAAGTTAATGGGCACAAATTAAAGCTATATGTCAATGGAGGATTTGATAAAATTATATTTGCAATCATCATCAGGTAAGTTAACAGAAAAAAAATAAGTTGAGCTGACGACAATAAACTTAGAACTAATTTCTTCTTCTTCTTCTTTTTTATGATGCAATTATATCCCATATATCTATTTTGTATGTGTGTGGGGGGGGGGGGGGGGAGGGGGTATATATATATATACATGTATGTATATGTGTGTATAAGTATTCAAAAAAAAGGAAAAATATCCTTAAATAAATATTTTATATATGTATTGGTATTTTAAGCAGATTGATGTGTATAGAAAGTACATATATTAAACTAATACAGAAATAGGCTACATTGTAAATAAAAAAAACTTGAAAAAAAAACATGTAGTAATTCTAGTTGTTCTCACGTAGTAAGCTTGAAAAGTACATATTACAACTATTGATGGCATCAGATGTGTGAGGTCATTCTCTTTCCCATTCGTAGAAAATAAATATATTAGAAACCTTTGGAAATTACAAAGAGTCTGATGCACCTGTGCTCCTCAATTCTCGTGATTTGAATTAACCAAACAATGTCACAAAAGTGGTTCAAGTTTGTCACTATCCGAAATTCTCACCTTCGGGATCGTGATAGCGCCTAACATTTCACTTGCTAGGCAAGTCAACGTTAGAATACTTGTAGCCATTTTTAACAATTTAATTTAATTAATAATAAAGAAACCAAATAACTGGAATAAAATCTGAACTAAAGTGAATAAACCAAAATAATAGCGATGTCTAAATACCATCCCAGAACTGGTGTCACAAGTGCACGAGCTACTAGAATAATACAAATAAAGGTCTGAATAAAAATAACGTTGTCTGAAAGAAAATACACAGCTAATATAAAATAGAAGGGGACTTCAGAGTTGCGAACGCCGTGCAGCTATACCTCAAGCCTCCTCTGGTAGCTGAATCTGAGCAAGTTTACGGTACGCAGCTGGGACCAACTCTGGTATCTGCACAAGAAGTGCAGAGTGTAGTATGAGTACAACCGAATACTCTGTAAGTGTCGAGCCTAACCTTGATGAAGTAGTGACGAGGCTAAAGCATGTCGCTTACATTAACCTGTATAATAATAATAACATGAATAGAGGTAAAAACAGGTAACTCACAACAATCGAGGCCAATTCGGCAGTCACAATCAATTATTACTTGTATCATTCTATTGCGGCGTGCAACCCGCAATCAATTCTGTTGCAGCGTGCAACCCGATCCCACAATACAAACTTTTATTCAATACTGTAGCGGCGTATAACCCGCTTATATATATATATATATATATATATATATATATATTTTTTTTTTTTTCAACCCGCTCCTCATTTTCATTTCTGTTGCGGCGTGTAACCCGTTCCTCAATAATATCAATTAACAACACTTATACGTACGACTACTTCAATAAATGCTACAATTAATATGAAGCTATAAGGCAACAAGGTATACAACAATTATGATTTATGTAGGAAACAAATAGGAACAAGTAACAAATAAGTGTGAAATCGGGGAGGAGATAGATAATTTAATATACGAAATGCTAAATGTCAAGTAGAAATTATGACACAAAAGTCAAAAAAGCATGTAGCAATTAAGGCATGAAATTAAGGCATAATAGTAGGCAATGAAAATAAGAAAATCAATTAATAAAATAATTAAGTCATGAAATAAGGCAATTAGTGAAATTCGTAAAAGCATGGAAACAAGCAATTTGACGACGTATAGACACTCGTCACCTCGTCTATACACCACTACACATGAAATTCACGTAACACATAGTTCAAGGGTTCTATTCCCTCAAGTCAAGGTTAATCACGACACTTACCTTGCTTCGCAATTCAAGTGATCATTCGACCACGGCCTTTCCTTTTGAATTAGTTTCCAAATCAATCAAACCTAGCAATTTATTGGCCAATAATTCAATTGGAGCTTTAGAAATTATTTACAATTTGAAAGAGACTTAATTTAAGACATTTTCGGAAAAGTCAACCGAAAGTCAATGTGGGGCCCACTTTTTGGAACCCGAAAAATATTCACGGAATTCGAACACCCGTTCCGATACGAGTTAAACCATACAAAAATTATTGAATTCCGACATCAGATCGCCTTTCAAATCTTTATTTTTTATTTTTGAAAGATTTTACAAAAATCTCATTTTCTTCCATTAAATTCACTAATTAATAATTTAAATAAGTATAAAATCATGAAATATAATTATTTTAGGATAAAGAACACTTACCCAGCTCAAACTCGTGAAAAATCTCTTTGGAATCGCCCAAATCCGAGACTTAAAACTCAAAAATGAGCAAAAACGTTGAACTCCGAATTTATGCATTCTGTCGAGCATTTTTGCATCTGCGAGCTCGCATTTGCGATGCCAAGAAGCCATGCAAAGGACCGCACATGTAGAACTTCATGTTGTATTTGCGACTCCACAGAAGCGCAAATGAAGCCGCAGAGGCCCATCGCATTTGCGATTCGTTAGCCGCAGAAGCGGCATCGCACCTGCGTGAAAATCTCCGTAGAAGCAGCAAGACATGGCCATTTCCATCATCCCAGAAGCGACCAGAATACCGCAAAAGCGGCCACGTACCTGTGGATATAATGTCACAGGTGCGACGCACCAGAACCAGACCTGAGCAGCATGTTCCGAAGGATTTGTGGCTCATCCGAGCCACTCGGGACCTCGTCCGAATATTTCAAAAAGTCCCGTAACATAATACGGACCTACTCGGGGTCTTAAATCACAACAAACAACGGCGAAACTATAAATTGCACGTCGATTCAGACTTATGAGTTTATGAAATTTTTAATTCTATAACTCACGTCGAAACATGTCAAATCAATCCGGAATTGTGAACACCTAATTTTTTAACCGTACCCAAATTCAATACTATTTTAGTGCAAATATTTCTTTTAGGTCTAATCTTAATATTTTAAACTTTTATCTTACTCTTAATAGGTTTTATTTGAAAAAAAATATATTAAATACTACAAAAATAGTCACATTCTTAGAGTATAAATTTAGAGTATAAATCTTAGGGTGTATATATATATATATATATATATATATATATATATATATATATATATATATATATATATATATATATATATATATATATATATGTGGTTTCTTTTTATTAGAATTTTTAATAAGTTATGATATTTTTCGTAGTATCATTTAAAGAACATGTAAATATTTAGTTTTCCTATATTGTAAGAAATGTTGGTTATTCTTCTTATCTTCATAATTTAATTAGCTTTTAAAATAAAAGACAAAAAATAAAAATTCAAAAATGAAGTAAAATCACGTTAAAGTGATAAAGTTTGATAACTAACTTTATTTAAAATCTGATTTTTACTTTAAAAAATCTGATCAATCCCAATTTCCCCCACTCCTCACGTCACTCTACACCAATGTACACACTCACGCCCCAATCCCCATGTCCCCCACTCTTTCACGCACACACACCAACACATTAACTTCTCTCACCCATACATCTATATATAATACAAACACATTACATAAAAGAGAAGAAGGAAAAAACTGGGAACAGAGGAAAAAACGAGATTGAGAGAAAATGAGAAAGAACGGAATCTAAAAATAAAAATCAGCACTAAACAACCATCTCTTTGATACCATTAACGTCACTTTTACTCCTTCTTTAACCATCTCCTTCATTCCTTTTTCACCACTGTTTTCAGCTATTAAAAGCGGTTCTCTATTTCCATAAACCACCACAGTCCTCCTCTCGATAAGGTGTAGTCAAGGTGATTCGAGTTGTTTTCGGTTCTGTTTAAAAGACGAGGTTGCCGTTCAAGTTTTGCGACAAAGGTTCTGGTCTGGTTCTTTTGATAAGTTAACTTTTGCTAATTGAAAGATACTCCTGTACAAATCTTGCCTTATCAATATTGAAGAAAGTTTACTTCGTTGAGGTAACAATTTTTATAGTCTCTGTCCATTGAAGCTTTCAAATACGTGCTTGATTAGTTATATAAAGCTCGTGAAACTGGGTTTAAAATTTAGTTTACAATCATCTATACTATGGTTCATTTTTCTTTCTATTTATTTTCTCATTAATGTTTTGGGTCACTTTTGTTTCGATTTAATTTTTGAGTCTGATATAATTAGGTTTGTATATAATTGAGTTTACATCTGAGTATGCATAGTTTGATATGTCTTCTGTCGAATATGTTTCAAGATTGGTTTGTTGTCTTTTTTTTTTTTGAAAGTTCATATGATTAACCTCATTGATTAACTTGTATTAATATTTCTGCTTTTCTTGTTTACTGTATGAATTATTCTTTTTAGTACTAAACTTGTTTTCTAGAGGTAAATAATGGGAAATTAAGCTAGGAAGGAATTTATTCCACGAATTATTGGGTTTTCCATTTTGTCGTACCTTAGATCCATTTTAACCTCCTATCTTTCAGTGACTAACTTGTTCTGTTCATATCTATTTTATTCATGTAATAGATTTTAATCTAGTTTCATATATTGGTTAGTATTAAAATATAGGAGATTATGTTGGGCCATGGTAGGTGTCAGACTATAATTGCATTTAAGACCTCCAACATATTTATGGGCTAATTAATTTTGCCACGGCCTGAAGATAAATGAACATGAATAAGTTATCCCATCTCTTGTAAATTAATAGCTATCAAAGTAACTTTAAAATATGCTAGTAAGTTTTAGAAGGACTTTAAATATTAGCTCATGTATTCATACACGAACCTTGGATTGATATGCTTAAGTAATAAAAGGGTCATGTGTGCATTCCTGCGTCTTGATGCCTTTAAATTTAAAATAATTATGTTTTGACCATGTGTAAATTCCGTACCATGGTTTAACATTTATTTTCAAATAAATACCTTGTGTGCATACCGCATCTAGGTCAAAATAATTAATAAAATATAATAAATTAAGTGAAGTTGTAATAGACAAGCCATAACCAATAAAATACAAGAATAGCCAAGAATTGATTTAAGCCGGACATGAGTCAATAAAGCGACCGTGCTAGAACCACGGGACTCGAGGGGTGCCTCACACCTTCCCCTCAGTCAACAGAATTTCTTACCCAGTCTTCTGTTTTCATAGACTATAAATAAGGAGTCAAACCTTCCATTTGATAAGGGATTGAAATAAAAGATGACTTGGAACACCAAAACTTAATTCCAAGTGGCGGCTCTATATAATAAATAATCCCTTTTCAAAACATCACTTTAATTGGAAAAACTCTTCTAATTCAACCTCGTAATAAGGGTTGCGGGAAAAAAAGAGGCATGACAGCTCTGGCGACTCTGCTGGGGAGCAATTAATAAGAATTCGAGCTTTGTATATTGATTCTTATTTGGCTTTTATCATGTTTTGGATATTATTGTATTTGGGAGCCTAATGTGCTATTTGTCGCTTATTTATCGCTTTAATATTTATGTGAACTGTGATATAAATTGTATCCTCTCTCGCACCCCTCTGAGTATTCTGATAGGTAGTTATGTTGTGTTTGCCTACCAGCATCACAAAATTTCTGTCTTGAGATAAAGCCAGTTAGCCTATCAGCTTCTGGTGAAGGATTTAGTCACACATGTTTAGGCGGGAGAGCCGTTAGCTAGCCAGTGTTGTTCTACTACTGGTGACGCTTGACGCTCCTCGGCTCGGGTCGTCCATCCGGGTAAGCCAGGTCTAAATACCATCTCCTTTTGGATTTGAAAACTTTGAAGAACAAGCCACCAACAATGAATATCTCTAGTAGGCTACGCTTTATTTGCATCACGTGCATTGGACTTAGCGGAACTCGGCACAGGGGTTGGGCCCGTCTAGTACAGGTACCAATTTTTCAGACCAACATGTTCATTTTTCTGTGCTACGTGTAACATTATTTGGTAGGCTTTACTGAAATATTGACCGGATTTAGGATAGATTGATTGAACAGGGAAGAGAAAAAGAGAAAAGTTCCTCAAAATTTTCATAAAAAACCCATTTTTTTAAAAATAAAATTTTGAAGATTTCTACTGTGTAAAATCATAATTTTCAAAATATTTTTTTTATTTAAACCGAACTACGCGGGTTTGATTCTCACCGGATATGAGATACGTAGGCAGCCTTCATCAGGTTCAACCCCATTAAAAATTTCCTTTTTTTAAAAAAAACAAAAAAAGAAGTGTCTATGGACTATTATTGTTTTTTTTTTCTAAATAATAATAATAATAATATAGTTATTTTGTCAGTTTTATCTCTTTTGACTAGTTTTGTCCTTGCGTCCGGTCCTTTTTTCGAAATAGCCTTGAAACATTCCTTAGAAATGCGAAATGGTCGTTTTAACAAAAGAGGACAATTTTTTTTCTCTTCACTTGTTTTTACGAAAAAATAGTCATTTTGAGCCTTTTATTTTTTAATTTCATGATTATTTTACTAATGTAATTTTTTTTAGTCCCACAGTTTGGCTTTTATTTTTTATTTTTATAAAGTCAAAACCCAAGAAATCAATTTTTTTGTGTCAATAATATATTTGATTAAAGCCTAATCTCGTGTCTGGGTAAACAGGTACACCATGAGTGGGGGAAAGAGGTAAATCTGAAAAGAGGCCCAGATCAGAAGGGATACCGAATTTTTTAATTATCGATCAGATACCACAGTTATAGTGGGATTGGTGGAGAGACTTTAAGGAATATAAGCGAAACCAAATAAAGAAGTACTTGGGACATTTGGTTCACATGATGACGATCAAGCTCAGGAGGGATGTGATCGAAGCTTTGATTCTGTAATCCTAAAAACAATGTGTTCCATTTTACCGACCGTAAAATGACTTCGACCTTGGAGGAAATTTCCCATTTTCAGGGGTGGGGCCGCAATCTTCGCCGCCAAAGGCCCATAGTACCAAAATGTGAATGAGGGTCAGTTTCTGAAGCTCCTGAACATAAATTACGGACAATATGAAGGTTTAGGAGGCAAGTGAGTTAAGTTGGAATTTCTGTTTTACTTGTATGGCCTAGAATGCAATTTCGAAAGGAATGTTGGAAAATTGAAATCAAAGGAAAATAAGGAAACATGGAAGGTTCACAGAAGGTTTGCATTTATGGTTGTTTTTTTGGGGCGTGTAGTTTTCCGAAAAGGGAAGGACGCATTGACTTCCGCTTGGCAGGTGTAGTTGAGGCTCTGACTTCAGAAGGGGATGATTATACTTTGGTCCATATGATTCTTTCTTGCATTTTTTGTGCTTTAACTAGATGTAAATTGGGCGCGCGAAACTTTGATGGCAGTAACATTTTGCTACATATATGATTTTTGGAGCATTTTTATCGTCATCCTACGATCACTGATTTTAGGGAGCTATGGCCCAATCATACTTATGATCACCAGAAAAGAATTGACAAATGTGACTTACTAGAAGGCGTAGATGCCTGGAAAGAACTACTTCTTACTCTGTCCGCCAAACGAATCACTTGGAATTACGATTGGTTTTCCTCTAAAGAGGTCATCTGTGAGTCTGCATACCATTCTTATTTGGTACTCATAGGATTGGATGATGTTCATCCCTATGCTCCACTTTGGGTAATGCGCCAGTTTGCACGACTACAAGAGGTGCCACCAACACGAGATATGAGCAAGTTCTGTTATGATTTTGGTAAAGATCAACCTCATGACGAAGAAGAAATTATAAAAATTTGGTATGCAAGTAAAGTTTCGGAGTTGAATGAGATGGTAGAAGACCGAGATCGTGGAGAGGTGATCCGTGAATATATTACCTGGTTTAATGATCCTTCGTCGTTTGGAGATAGGCCTGACGGGTCGAACAAGAGGAGAAATGATCAAAGAACTATAGAAAGGCTGAAAGAGGAATTGGAGCATGCTCAGATGACCATAGCCAAACAACAAGCCCAGCAGCAAGCCGAAGTCGCTCAGATTCGTTTAAATATTGAGAAAGATTATCAATTTGCCTTACAGGTCATGGATAAAATATAAAACATGCTAAAAATGAGGCGGCCCGCTTAGAAGAAGAACTGGCAAATACGATTGGTTTAGTCAGAATAGTTGAGGCGAACAAAAATGCTGAAATACATAAGCTGCAAGAAGACTTGAGTATCATTGAAGAGGATGCGCGCCAACAACAATTGGAGTTTGATCAGCAGAAAGAGTAGTTTGAAAGAGAAAGGGCCCACTGGATATGCTCAAAGGGTCAGCTTCATGCACAATCAGAAGAAATAAAAAGGCAGAAAAGGGGTCATCAACATGCAGATTTTGAGGCAGAGCGGCGTCAGTGGATGTTTGAGAGAGGTGTGCTAAACTGTCGCATTGAAGAATATGAGGGACGAGAGGCTCAGATGGGGCACGCCCTCAACACTACCCAGATGTGGTTGTAGAACTGTCACGTGAATATAGGGCAAGCAAGAGAGCAAGTAATTCGATTGGTAGAAAAAGCAGCATATATTCACGATAATCATCGCCATCTAAACAATGAGAAATTTGGTCAACAGGCACGTGCCCTCGTCCCACAGTTGCCAATGGTGTTTCAAAATTTGTACAAGACTTTGGGGGAAGAATGGAGGCCAAGAGATGCAGGCCATTGATGATATCAATTTAAGCAAGAAGACCATTGAAGATTAAAGTTTTAGTGCAATCAATTAGCTTTTAGTTTCATTTTCGTTTGTCGCATTTTAATTTTATATTTTGAGTCTTTTATTCTTATCAATATTTATTTTATTCCAGTCATGTTCATGTCTTTAGAGTCAGTAGAGTCAGTTTCTATATATTTCCTTTTCTCTCATTGTATATAAAATTTTTTTGATTGAAATGAATAAAAAATATTTTAGTTTGTTTTATTTTATTTTTATAAAAAAAAATCAAAATTGTTATTATTTCTCCCCTGAACTACGTAATGGTCTGATTCATGCGGCGTCATGATACGTAGGCAATCCTCATCGGATGCGATCATAGCCATAATAAATCTGAGAATATATATATATATATATATATAATAGGAAAAAATAGGAAAAAAAGAGTGTTAAATTCAAGAGGAAATAAACCAATAATCCGGGATGAAGCATGAAGCCTTCCAAGATCATTTTAGAAATGAAAATGGCACTAGGTGCATGAAATACAATGTGTGATTAATATCTGCAAAATGCCTAACTCTAACATGTTTGTTGTTTGTCATTTTAAAAGATAGAGTTAAACAAAGGTGGTTGGTTTGTGGTTTAAACTGGCGACTCACCCTTACAACACGAGATCAAAAGGAAAAAGTAGAATGGCAAACAATAGTGAGAATGAGTCATATAATGATGATGTCCATGGACATTTGGTCGAACAAGGTACGGGACTGGTTGAAGAAGTAAGAGTGTTGAAACAACAATTGGCAGAGATGTACCAAGCTTGGGTGAATGGACAGGCACCGCCCCCACTACCCATAGGGCCTTCGGATAATCTTCATAATATGTCAGTTGCAAATCAAGTGCCCATCTCCATAACAAGTAACTCATTGTACCAACCTGGATTTAGTCCGAGCATTAACCTTCCCACTATCCCCAGTACCTCCATTCCACATCCTCCAACCGCACCCCTCAGAAATGACCCACCTACTGTACCCATTGTCCCTACTTTCACTGTTCCTCAACCGACTCTTGCTCAAATGTCCAACAATGATCCACAACTGAATGCTCATGATGCCCAACATTACTCTCCAGAACTGGCTTTCAAGATTTCAGATTCATACAAGCATACTCCTCAGAACGTGTTCCCAATCGAGATCGAAAAGCTCGACAAAAATATGGAACAAGAGGAAATGACTAGAAAAATGAAGAGCCTGGAACAAACCATGAGAAACATACAGGGTTTGGGAGGCCACAAGAGTGTTTCGTTTAACGATCTATGCATGTTCCCCCATGTTCATTTGCCACCCGGCTTCAAGATCCCTAAAATTGACAAGTATGATGGGCATGGTGATCCCGTTGCCCACTTGAAGAGGTATTGTAACCAATTAAGGGGAGCAGGAGGCAAAGAAGAATTACTCATGGCTTATTTTGGGGAAAGTTTGACAGGAATTGCTTCATAGTGGTTCATAGATCAAGACATATCTCACTGGCACGTTTGGAACGACATGGCTCAAGATTTTGTCCAACAATTTTAGTATAATATTGATATAGTTCCAGACCGCTCCTCTCTCGTCAACATAAAGAAGAAACCAATAGAAAGCTTCAGAGAATATGCAATCAAGTGGAGAGAGTTGGTTGCTAGGGTCAAACCACCAATGAAAGAGGCAGAAATGATTGACTATTTTCTCCAAGCTCAGGATCCTGATTACCTCCATTACATGTTGGCTGCCATTGTTAAACCTTTCGCTGAGGCGATTAAGATTGGTGAAATAGTTGAGAATGGCATGAAGTCGGGAAAAATTGTGAGTCAGGCAGCCCTTAAGGCGACCACGCAAGCAATTCAAAGCGGGTCAGGCAGTTTCGGAAATCAAAAAAAGAAAGAGGAAGGATCCATGATGGCATCTGGGTTCGGGGGAGTTCAAAGAGGAATAGTTCCTTCTTATGTGCAATTCCAATAAGGACAATCCAATTCTCCTCAACATTACTATCCACCTCAGGGTCCCCGGTACTCAGTTCCCCCACAACAATACACAGTGTTTAATGCTCAAGCTTATGCTAGGCCTCCCAATTATCAGCAATGGCAGGCATCGATTCCATAAGGCTCCCGTCAACTCTGGCCAAATTTTCAGGCGCCATATAATCCTCGTCTCCGACAGGAATATGTGAGAGAACATGAGCTAAAAAAAGAGTTCACCCCAATTGGGGAATCGTATACAAGCCTATATCGAAAGTTGATGCAGTTG
Source organism: Nicotiana tomentosiformis (assembly GCF_000390325.3). Lineage (NCBI taxonomy): Eukaryota > Viridiplantae > Streptophyta > Magnoliopsida > Solanales > Solanaceae > Nicotiana > Nicotiana tomentosiformis. The sequence continues at coordinate 27,622,791 of NC_090812.1, forward strand.
AAGTTGATTGAACCTATCATGCCGCGTCATGTGAATCCAAATTCAAAAGTTTTCGACTCCAATGCAAGATGTGAGTATCACTCTAACACCCAAGGTCATAGTACCGAAAATTGTTGGACATTAAAGAAAGCCATTGAAAATTTGATTGAAGAAAAGGCAATTGTGGTAACAAACAATAAGGATACTCCTAATATCACAAACAATCCGCTCCCAGCTCATGATAATATACATTTTATTGGGATTTATGACGATCGGGATTATAAGCAGTCTGGCAAGACAGAGATGGATGTTGGAACCATATGGCAAGAACCAAAAGTGATAGTGAGTCCACCGCAATTGGCACCGTTGATAGTGAAAGGTGCGAGTTTTAGTTTGAACTTGGCAGGTTCTGAAAGAATGATTCTCTATGTCCCTGGAAGCACAAAAAAGGTTGAGGTTCAATTGGGTGGGCCAAAACTTTACATCCCTGGGGGTCTTCAAAAGATCATTCCGAATAATAGTTTGAGAAATATAACAGAGCCAGTTGTTATCTGATTTGTTGCACAAGTCCCAGTGACAAACACAAAAGCTATTCCCTGGAATTATAACAAGACTGTCATGATATATGGAGGAAAAGAGATAGTTAAAGAAACAGATGAAATGGGGGGTTTGACCCGCTCTGGAAGGTACTACTCACTAGAGGAATTGAGAAAAGCTAAGCAAGCCAGGGAAAGTCACTTGCCAGTGAAAGAACCCGTTGCAGAAAAAGAAGCGGAGGAATTCCTTAAGAAGATGAAAATGAAAGACTACTCAATCATTGACCAACTAAGGAAAACCCCTGCTCAGATATCTTTGTTATCTCTGCTTTTGCACTCGGAAGAGCATCGCCGTGTGTTGATCAAAACTCTGAATGAGGCATATGTCTCAGAAAAGACAACAGTGAATCAGCTAAAAAATTGGCTGAAAGATTCTTTGAAGTAAATAGAATTACTTTCAGCGATGATGATTTGCCTGAGGAAGGGGCTGGGCACAATAGAGCTTTGCATCTTATGGTGAAATGTGAAGGGTACTATGTAAAATGTGTTATGATTGACGGAGGTAAAGTGTAGATGTATGCCCTTTTTCTACTCTACAATAGCTGAACATTGACACTAACAGAATTCGAACTAGTAATGTCAGCATTAGAGCTTTTGATGGTTCAAGAAGAGACACAATTGGGAAAATCTAACTCACCATGACAATCGGCCCGGTTGATTTTAACATTGTCTTTCAAGTGTTGGATATGGATACTTCCTATAATTTTCTTCAAGGAAGGCCGTGGATCCATATGGCCAGAGCTGTACCATCCACCCTATATCAAATGGTCAAATTCGAGTATGACAAGCATGAAGTTGTTGTTCATGGGGAGGATGACTCATCCGTCTATAAATACATGTCCCTTCTATGTATCGAGGCCAAGGAAGGGTGTGAATCCATCATATATCAAGATTTTGAGGTGATTGAGGTTGACCAAGTGGAAGAAGGAAAACCAATTCTGCATCCCCATCTTTCAGCCACATCCATAATGGTAGTTGTGCTGATGTTGAGGAATGGCTATGAACCAGGAAAAGGATTAGGATCCTCTCTACAAGGAATTATGAACCCTATTGCTCCTTTTTCGAAGAAAGATACCTTTGGCTTGGGTTTTAAACCAACATCAGTTGACATAGATAGAGCCAAGTCCCACAAAAAGAATGTTTGGAATTTGTCCAAACCAATCCCTCACATTGCCTGCTCTTTTGTCAAACCACAATTTGAAGAAGTCCAAAATCCTGCTACTCAAGATGACATTGATGAAGCTTGCCAGGGTCTCAAGGGGATGTTCTATGAGATCAATATGGTTCAAGTTGGTGAGGTCCCTAGCCGTGCAAGTATTCAATTGATTGGTCCAGATACCTCGCTCAACAACTAGGAAGCAACTCCTCTTCCCATCAGGAAGGAGTCTTGGTAGTCTGTTTTGTTGCTTTTTCTGTATTTGGATTATTTTAAGGGTTGTAATCCAGATATTTTAGTTTAATTGCTTTGCTTTGATGTTAACTCTTCTATCCTTTTTAATTCAATGAAATGAAGTTCCAGTTTCATAGTAAGATTATGTCTTTTAATTTCCCTATTTTTGTTAATTTCTTATCATTTTCAGTTTCGTTAATGCTGGTTTTAAAAACATGACATGCACGCGGAATTGATGCCCAGATCTTAAAAAGCTGTCTAATCTCGAAATAATGAATAAAGAAATTGAGTATGATGAAGATGAGGCTCTTAAGGAAATAAAAAGGGAATTGGATCAATTTGAGAATAAGCCTAAGCCTAACTTAAATGAAACTGAGGCAATTAACCTGGGAAGTATTGAAGAAACCAGAGAAACAAAAATAAGCATTCATATTGAACAAAAGACTAGAGATGCCATAATTCAAGTTTTGTTCGAGTACAGAGATGTATTTGCTTGGTCGTATGATGACATGCCGGGTTTGAGTGCCGATTTAGTGGTCCATAAGCTTCCCACATACCCTAATTTTCCACCAATCCAACAAAAACAAAGAAATTTTAAGACAGACATGAGTGATAAGATTAAAGAAGAAATCACGAAGCAACTAAGTGCAAATGTGATCAGGGTCGTCCGATATACTACATGGTTAGCAAATGTTGTGCCGGTTCCAAAGAAGGATGGAAAAATCAGAGTTTGTATTGACTATAGGGATTTAAACAAAGCAAGTCCAAAGGACAACTTTCCCTTACCCAACATTCATATCCTTGTTGACAATTGTGCTAAACATGAGATCCAATCTTTTGTGGATTGTTATGCCGGTTATCACCAAATTATGATGGATGAAGAAGATGCAGAAAAAACCGCCTTCACCACTCCATGGGGAACTTATTATTATAGAGTCATGCCATTTGGTTTGAAGAACGCAGGGGCAACTTACATTGGGGCCATGACTACCATATTCCATGACATGATGCACAAAGAGATTGAAGTGTATGTTGATGATGTGATCATTAAGTCCAGAACACAAGTTAACCATGTGCAAGACTTAAAAAAGTTCTTTGAAAGGCTATAAAGGTACAATCTCAAACTCAATCCAGCCAAATGCGCATTTGGAGTTCTTTCTGGGAAGCTTTTGGGTTTTATAGTTAGTCGAAGAGGCATTGAGTTAGATCCCTCCAAGATAAAGAACATTTGAGAGCTGCCTCCCCCGAAGAACAAAACAAAAGTCATGAGTTTGTTTGGGAGGTTGAACTACATCAACAAGTTCATCGCGCAACTTACAACTACATGTGAGACCATTTTCATGTTGTTGAAAAAGAATGTCGTTATCGAGTGGACAGATGAGTGCCAAGAAGCTTTTGATAAGATCAAGGAATATTTGTCAAATCCCCCTGTTTTGGTCCGGCCGGAACCTGGTAGGCCTCTGTTTTTATATCTGTCAGTAATAGATAGTTTTTTTGGTTGTGTTCTGGGTCAACATGATGCCACATGCAAAAAGGAACAAGCAATATATTATTTGAGGAAAACGTTCACCACTTATGAGGCCAAATACACTCTTTTAGAAAGGACATGTTGCACCTTAACCTGGGTCGCCTAGAAGCTTAGGCATTATCTTTTGGCCTATACAACCTGCCTCATATCCCGAATGGATCCCCTGAAATACATCTTTCAGAAGCCGATGCCAACTGGAAGATTGGCAAAGTGGCAAATCTTGCTCACAGTGTTTGATATTGTTTATGTCACTCGCACTGCCATGAAGGCACAAGCTTTGGCTGATCATCTGGCAGAAAACCCGGTTGATGATATGTATGAATCTTTGAACACATATTTCCCAGATGAAGAGGTTAATTTAGTTGAAGAAGTAGTCCAAGATGACAGTCAAATTTGGAAACTATACTTTGATGGGGCTGTCAACATCAAAGGCGTAGGGATTGGGGCAATTCTTGTATCCCCTACTGGGCAACATTACCCTTCCACAGCGCGACTTTGTTTTTTCTGTACAAACAACACGACAGAATATGAAGCTTGCATCATGGGTCTGAACATGGCAATAAACCTAAATGTGCATGAACTGTTGGTGATGGGAGATTCAGATTTGCTTATTCGGCAGGATCAAGGTGATTGGGAGACTCGAGACATAAAGCTCATTCCATATAGACAATGTGTGGAGGATCTTAGCAAAAGGTTCAAGTCCATCGAGTTCAGGTACATTCCTAGGTTTCACAATGAATTAGCTGATGCCTTGGCGACCCTGGCCTCAATGCTTCCATATCCGGGTAATACTCACATTGACCCATTAGAAATTCAAATTCGGGATCAACATGGTTATTGCAATACAATTGAAGCAGAACTAGATGGTGAACCATGGTACCGTGATATTAAACAGTTTCTGAAAATAAGAGAATATCCGGAACATGCTAATAGGAATCAAAAGAGAACCATTAGGCGTCTCTCTAATGGTTTCTTGTTGAGTGGGGAAATCCTATACGAAAAAACTCTAGATTTGAATTTGTTGAGATGTGTGGATGCCAAAGAAGCTGAAATAATTATGAATGAGGTGAATTCGGGAGTTTGTGGTCCGCACATGAATGGATATGTTCTAGCAAAGAAAATCTTTCGGGCAGGATATTATTGGCTTACTATGGAGCAAGATTGCTTTCATTTTGTTCGCAAGTGCTACCAGTTTCAGATTCACAGTGACTTGATTCACTTGCTGCCTTCAGAGTTGTATCCTATGTCGGCTCCTTGGCCTTTTGTTGCTTGGGGAATGGACGTCATTGGCCCAATCGAGCCAAAAGATTCAAATGGGCACAGATTTATCTTGGTTGCAATTGATTACTTCACCAAATGGGTGGAAGCTATTACATTGAAAGCAGTTACCAAGAAAGCAGTAGTAGACTTTGTTCACTCCAACATCATCTGTCGTTTTGGTATTCCAAAAACCATTATTACAGATAATGCTGTTAATTTGAATAGTCATCTGATGAAGGAGGTATGTGAACAATTTAAAATTGAGCATCACAATTCTACTCCTCACCGTCCCAAAGCTAATGGAGCTGTTGAAGCTGCGAATAAGAACATCAAGAAGATTCTTAGGAAGATGATCCAAGGGTCTAGACAATGGCACGAGAAACTGCCTTTTGCTCTTTTGGGATACCGGACAACTGTCCGTACATCAGTTGGCGCAACGCCCTACTTATTGGTTTATGGAACTGAAGCGGTCATACCTGCTGAAATTGAGATTCCCTCTCTCCGAATCATTGTTGAAGTAGGGATTAAGGACACTGAATGGGTGAAGTCCCGATTGGAACAATTGAGTTTGATTGATGAAAAATGTATGGAGGCAGTTTGTTTTGGTCAGTTATACCAACAAAGAATGGCACGCGCTTACAATAATAAAGTGCGCCCAAGACAATTTGAGGTAGGACAACTTGTTTTGAAACATATCTTTCCGCACCAGGAAGAAGCAAAAGGAAAGTTCTCCCCGAATTGGCAAGGTCCTTACCTCGTCAAGAAAGTATTGTCAAAAGGAGCTCTACACTTGGCAGATATAGAAGGAAAGGTGATTGATATATCCGTCGACGCAGATGCGGTCAAGAGATACTATGTCTGACATGGCTCTATTGGGGCATTCTTATATTTAGCATTCTCAGGTTGGGATGACGAAAGGCTATCATTCTCGCTACCCAAATACTGGTCAACCCTAGTTATCCCTTTGAAGCATTGTTTATATTTCTTTGTTTTCCCCTCTTTTGGAACCAATGTACTTAAAAAAAATAAGGAAAGAAAACTCAAAAAAAAAAAAATCATCAAAACAAGTTCATGTTAATTGAACTACGTCTGACCTGATTTCGAAAGGATACGTAGGCAGCCTCACTCTGGGGTTCGGTCACACCAAAACAAAAATCCATATTTTCCCAGTATTCAAAGAAACTGGGGCATGGTTTTATTTTATTTTTGATGGTTGTTCCATCAAAATGGTTCCAAAAGTTATAATTCAGTTGAATAGTTCTTTTTACCTTTCCCTGCTAAGACCTTCTGATCAACTTTTGAGAATGCTAAGTCAGTGTACTACGGGTAATGCCTTAGCCATTGAAGAGAGAAAAAATAAATGAGAGAGTCTTATTAGTGAAAACCTTCACGGGCACTATAAGGCAATGGTGAGTTGAGAGAAAGCAAATGAGAAAGGTCAAATGGTGAAAACCCACATAGGGCATCATTGATCGATTTAAGGCTTCGTACATCCCGACACAAGCATGGTCAAGACAAAGAACTCAGTTTCAAAGTAAATTTACAACAAATTTTGAGAATTAGATGGTTCAAACGGATCGGGCATCCAGTCCAAAGGGCATGTCTTGTTCATTGAAGTCAGCATATTTCCTCCAGATAAGTCCTTTCTTATTGTTTCCTCTGAAAGGGACACTTCTTGATTAAGTTGTAATACCTATTAGTTCACCTTCTTATTTTCTTTCGCATTACCTTTTTGAGTCCCTTTCAGTATAATCTTGTCAAAGCAAAGCAAAAGGATGCAAAATGGGTTATAGTTTCCCCGTTATATAAAGCAAAGATTGCTGGGCATAAACCGTATGGGCAAAGGCATAAAGCCATCTGTGATTTTCCTTGACGTGCAAAATGCTGGAAGGACTGAACAATGTTCTAAGGGTCAACAAAATTACTCAATTAAAAAGTTTTTGGGAGCAAGGTTGTTTGCACCATAAACACAAATGGTGATAGGCACAAAATAGTCAGGTTTCGATGCTAAGAAAGAAGATCTCCAGAAAGTAAGGATAGAATCTCCCGGCAATTTGTACGACCATCGACGGAGTTAGTTTTTCTAACAAGTGTAATGGACGCAAGGTCAAGTCACCCAAGAAATCAAGGCCATAAACTGACCACCATTTTAAAACTAACGAATTTTTCTTTGTTCAAAGTAGGAACTGAACAGTTTTAGGAAACAGTTCGTGAAGGGACGAACCCTACCAAGTGAAGTTCTCAAAATCCTTGATTTTCTTCCAATATACATATAATCATGCTATTTTTAGTTTAATTTTAGGGAATCAATAGCCTATCTTCAACACAGGGTACTACATCCCCTGGTTATATTTCTCATTGCTAACATAGGGTACGACATTCTCTAGTAGCATCTCAGAGTGCCACGAGCCTCGTCTTATCGCTAACACAAGGTACTACTTCCCCTGGTTACATTTCTCATTGCCAACATAGGGTAAGGCATTCCCTAGTAGCATCTCAGAGTGCCACGAGCCTCATCTTATTGCCAACACAGGGTACTACATCCCTTGGTTATATTTCTTGTTGCAAACATAGGGTACGACATTCCCTAGTAGAATCCCAAAGTACCACGAGCCTCATCTTATTATCAACACAGGGTACTAAATCCCCCGTTACATTTCTCATTGCTAAAATAGGGAGCGACATTCCCTAGTAGCATCTCAGAGTGCCACGAGCCTCATCTTATTGCCAACACAGGGTATTACATCCCCTGGTTGCATTTCTTGTTGCAAATATAGGGTACGACATTCCCTAGTAGCATCCTAGACTACCACGAGCCTCATCTTATTGTCAACACAGGATACTACATCCCATGGTTGCCTTCCTTCTTGTTAACATAGGGTATGACAATCCATATTATAAAATATTATTTAAAAAAAATCTTATTTCTTTTTCAATTCTTTATTTTGCAATAGAAAGATAATTTATTGTATTTTCAATAAATCACAAAACTTTTCTAGTGCAAACTTGTGATGACCCAAAAGGTCATCTTATATTTTAGAACTCGAATATGCGCTCTTAAGCCTTAAAAATCTCATTTTTACTCTCCTCGATTTGCGTGCACAGTCCGGGCAGGTTTTCGAAAAGCTTTTATGTTGAAAACTAATAAAAATAAGAATTTTTGCCTTAAAAGTTGATTTTAGTTGACTTCGGTCAATAGTTTTGGTAAACGGGTCCGAATCCGTACTTTGACTGTCCCGGTAGGTCCGTATCGAATTATGGGACCTGGGCGTATGCCCGGAATCGAATTTAGAGGTCCCTAGCTTGAGTTATGAATTTTTGATGAAAATTATTTATTTTTAAGAATTGATTTATATTTGGCATTGTTAGTATCGGGTCCGTATTTTGGTTCTGGAGCCCGGTACAGGTTCATTATGATATTTAAGACATGTCTATAAAATTTGGTGAGAATTGGAGTTGATTTGACGTGATTCAGACGTCCAGTTGAGAAATTAGAAGTTTTAAAGTGTTCTTGAGAATTTCATTTGAATTGGTGCTAAATTTAGAGTTCTAGGTGTTATTTTGGCGATTTGATCGTGTGAGCATGTTCGTATGATATTTTTGACTTGTGTGCATGTTTGGTTTGGAGCCCCGAGGGCTCGGGTGGGTTTCGGATAGGGCACGGGATGTTTTGGACTTTGAAAATCTGGTTTTTTTGCAGAATCTGTGTTCTGGCATGTCCTTCTTCGCATTCGCGAAGGTACTCTAGCGAACTCGAAGAGTAAACTGGGCAGCTGAGGATTTCTTCTTCGCGAACGCGAAGGCTTGGTCACGAACGTGAAGCAATAGGGGTGTTACCCTTTGCGAACGCGACAAGCCCATCGCGAACGCGTAGCGTTAGGCACTGGGGATAGAGAGTCAGCCATTTCTTCATCGCGAATGCGAGCAATGTCTCGCGAACATGAAGACCAGGGAAGGGTAGCCTACGCGAACGTGAGCACTGCCTCACGAACGCGAAGGCTTGGCAGCCCATACACTTCGCGAACGCGACAGTGCTCTTGCGAACGCGATGAACACTGTCGCCCAGCACTTAACAGAATCCAAAACGAGATTTTTGCCAAAAAACTCATTTTTCTTAAAAACCAAACGGTGAGGGGCGATATTTCAAGAGTCATTCCTTTCCCAAATTGTTGGTAAGTGATTCTAAACCATTTTATTTCAATTACCCATTACATTTCTTGAATTTTTAACCTAAAATCTAGAGTTTTCATGGTAGAATTAGGGGTTAGGGTAGAAAATAGGGATTTCGGGAATTTGGGGATTTAGACCTCAATTTAACGTCGGATTCCAAAATTAATTATATATTCGGGTTCGAGGGTGAATGGGTAAAAAGATTTTGGTTCGAACCTCGGGTTTTGACCAAGCGGGCCCGGGGTCAATTTTTTGACTTTTTGGAGGAAAAAATAGATAATTTAATTTATGCAATATAATTGATTCCTTTAGCAATATTTGATATTATTGAGTCATTTTTGAATAGATACGAGTGGTTTGGAGGTGAATTCCAAAGGAAAAGTTGTGATTGAGAATTAAGTGGCCTTCGGAGCAATGTAAGTGTTGTGTCTAACCCTGACTTGAGGGAATTAGGAACCTTAGATTATTTTCTAAGTGAAATTCATGTGAGCGATGTATATGTGAGGTGACGAGTACCTATGCGCGGCCAATTTACCTATTTTTTTCACGTTTCTCTATTTTTCTGATATTGTCTCATTCCTATGCCAAATTGTTACGTGTTATACTAGTGTTGTCCAAATTATCGTTCTTATTATGTTTACAGATTTTTCTGGTGATAACTGAATTTTTATTTCAAAGTTGAGATTGATATTATGGAACCAAATGTTGAAGTAAGGTTTGTACTTGTTATTCTATCTCCCTGTTGTTATTTATGCATTGCATTATGGTAAGGAAGAGTGTTAATGCACGAAGGGTGATGCCGTGCCATATTGTGAGTGTTAATGCACGAAGGGTGATGCCGTGCCATATTGTGAGTGTTAATGCACGAAGGGTGATGCCGTGCCATATTGTGAGTGTTAATGCACGAAGGGTGATGCCGTTCTATATTGCGAGTGTTAATGCACGAAGGGTGATGCCGTGCCGTTTGTAAAAATTTTATGGTGAGATTGAGAGTAAAAGCATGAAGGTTGATGCCGTGCATTTTTCCTTACTGTATTCACTATTCCTGTTGATTCATGGTATATTGACTGCTCCGGTAATCATTCTGTTGTAGTTCTTTATCTATGTATTCTCCTCAGCATGTTTCCCCTCTCGACATTTCCTGTTTAGTTCTTCATTCCTGTTATTTGCATATACACTGTTAAATTGTACATGTTGATTTGTAGGTACCTTGCCTTAGCCTCGTCACTAATTCGTCGAGGTTAGGCTCGACACTTACCAATACATGGGGTCGGTTGTACTGATGCTGCACTCTGCCTTTTCTATGCAGAATTTGATACCGGCTCAGGTTGATCGAGATGTACTATTGGTCCGCTGTCCGGAGACTCAAGGTAGACCTGTTGGCGTTCACAGACCTTGAAGTCCCCGTCTATCTTTTTATGTCCTACTGTTTTCTTTCATTCAGACAGTTATATTTCTTTCAGACTATTACTTGTAGTAAAATTTTAGAATGCTCGTGAATTGTGACTCCAGATCCGGGTGGTAGTAATTAATACAGTTTTTTTTATATTTCGCATTTATTATATTTTATTTTAGTTAATTATTGTTATTTACTGAATGGAAATAAGGAATTGGTTTAATGATTCTCTAACATTGGCTTGCCTGGCAAGTGAAATGTTAAGCGCCATCACAGTCCCGTCGGTGGGAAATTTTGGGTCGTGATAGTTGGTATTAGAGCCATAGGTTGCCTAGGTCTCACGATTCACGAGCAAGCTTAGTAGAGTCTTGAGGATCGGTACGGAGACGTCTGTGCTTATCTTCTAGAGGCTATGAAGTTTAGGAACAAGTTTCACTTCTATTCTTCTTTGTCGTGTGATTTTGCTTTCTCAATACTGATTGAACTCTTCTACTCTTATTCTCTTGCAGATGGCGAGAACACGTACCGCTTCCTCAGCTGAGTAGCAGCTAGAGCCTTCAGTGATAGCTCCTACATGGGGCAGAGGTCGTGGCCGAGGCCGTGTTAGAGGCCGAGGTAGGGGCAGGGCTCAGCCTAGGGCTCGAGCAGCATCCCCAGCAGTGGAGCCTCAGATAAAGATTGAGGAGGAGATTCCGGCCCAGACTGTTCCTGTCGGACCAGCTCAGGTTCCGGATGGGTTCATTACTACCCTAGTACTTCAGGACGCTTTGGTCCATTTGGTGGGCCTTATGGAAAGTGTGGCCTAGACTGGCGCATTTCCTATGGCACCAGCAGTCTCTCAGGCTGGAGGAGGAGCCCAGACTCCTACCACTCCCGCTCTGGAGCAGATAGCTCCCCAGTATCAGGCTCCAGCAGCTCAGCCAATCAGATTAGTTCAACCGGTTATTGCGGGGCGGGTCGAAGATGGGACAGCTATGTCTTCTGAGGCTTTATGGAGATTGGACAGGTTTACCAAGCTCTTTCCTGTTCACTTCAGTGGTTCTCCTTTAGAGGACCCCCAGGAGTATCTTGACAGCTGTCACGAGGTTTTACGGAACATGGGTATAGTGGAGACCAATGAGGTCGATTTTGCTGCATTTCAGATGACTGGTTCCGCCAAGAAATAGTAGAGAGATTACTTGTTGACTAGACCAGCTGGGTCACCTGCTCTTACATGGGACCAGTTGTCTCAGCTCTTCATGGAGAAGATTCTGCCTGTCACATTGAGAGAGGAGTGTCGCCGTCAGTTTGAGCGTATCCAGCAGGGCAGTATGACTGTTACTCAGTATGAGAACCATTTTGTGGATTTGGCCTGTCATGCCATTCTTCTTCTTCCCACCGAGAGAGGGAGGGTGAGGAGGTTTATTTATGGACTTGCTCAGCCTATCAGATTCCAGATGGCTAAGGAGATTGGGAGTGATATTTCTTTTCAGGCGGCTGCTAATGTTGCCAGACGAGTCGAGATGGTTCTTACTCAGGGAGGTCAGGGGTCTGACAAGAGGCCTCGTCATTCTGGTGAGTTCAGCGGTGCCTCATTTAGAAGTAGGAGTACTTTTGGAAGAGACCATCCTCCCAGGCCATTTCATTCAGCGCTCCAGGCATCCCACAGTGCCACAGGTGGTCGTGGCCCTCAGATGCATTATTCCGACCAGCTAGCCTACAGTGCACCACCAGCTCCTAATAGTGCACCTCCACTCCAGAGTTATCAGGGTGGTTATTCAGGTCGACATGGTCAGTCTCAGGGTCAGAAGTCACAGCAGTCAAGGTTATGTTATACTTGTGGTGATCCGAGGCATATTGCCAGATTTTGCCCTCGGGAAACGGGTAGTTCACAGCATCAGAGTTCTCGTGCCATAGTTCCGGCACCAGTTGCTACACCATCTGCTCAGCCAGCCAGAGGCAGGGGTCATGCAGCCAGAGGTAGGGGCCAGACAGTTAGAGGTAGAGGTCAGGCCGTTAGAGGTGGAGAGCAACCAGCTAGAGGCCATCCTAAGGAAGTAGTTTAGGGTGGTGGGGCCCAGCCCCAGTGTTATGCTTTCCCAGCCAGGCCTGAGGCTGAATCATCGGACGCTGTTATCACAGGTACTGTTTCAGTTTACAGTAGAGATGCTTCAGTTCTATTTGATCCGGTATCTACTTACTCCTATGTGCCATCCTATTTTGCTTCCTATTTGGTTGTGCCTCGTGATTCTTTGAGTGCTCCTGTGTATGTGTCCACACCAGTGGGAGATGCTATTGTTGTAGATCGTGTTTATTGTTCGTGTGTGGTCACCATTGGGAGTCTTGAGACTCGTGTAGATCTTCTACTTCTCGACATGGTTGATTTTGATGTCATACTGGGTATGGATTGGCTGTCACCTTATCATGCTATATTAGATTGTCACACCAAGACAGTGACCTTAGCCTTGCAGGGGTTGCCCCGATTAGAGTGGAGAGGGAATCTTGGTCATTCTACCAGTAGGGTTATCTCGTATGTGAAGGCTCGGCATATGGTCGAGAAGGGGTGTCTAGCTTATTTGGCTTATGTCCGCGATTCTAATGCGGAGGTTCCTTCCATGGATTCAGTGCCGGTTGTTCGTGAGTTTCCAGAGGTGTTTCCTGTAGACCTGCCGGGTATGCCACCCGACAGGTATATTGATTTCTGCATTGATTTGGCTCCGGGCACTCAGCCCATTTCCATTCTGCCATACCGCATGGCCCCACCAGAGTTGAAAGAATTGAAGGAGCAGTTACAAGATTTGCTTGATAAGGGCTTCATTAGACCTAGTGTCTCACCCTGAGGTGCACCTGTGTTGTTTGTGAAGAAGAAAGATTGATCGATGAGGATGTGTATAGACTATCGGCAGTTGAACAAAGTCACCATCAAGAACAAGTATCCATTGCCGAGGATTGATTATTTATTTGATCAGATTCAGGGTGCCAAGGTGTTTTCAAAGATTGATTTGAGATCTAGCTACCATCAGTTGAGGATTAGGGCATCCGATGTTCCTAAGACAGCTTTTCGGACTCGGTATGGGCATTATGAGTTTCTAGCGATGTCATTTGGGCTAACAAATGCCCCGGAAGCATTCATGGATTTGATGAACCGGGTGTTCAAACCCTACCTATATTCCTTTGTGGTTGTATTTATTGATGATATCTTGATCTACTCCCACAGTCGAGAGGAGTATGAGCAGCACCTTCGGATCGTTCTTCAGACTTTGAAAGACAGCCAGTTATATGCTAAGTTCTCAAAATGAGACTTTTGGTTGAGTTCAGTTGCTTTCTTGGGTCATGTTGTATCAGCAGAGGGTATTCAGGTGGATCCTAAGAAGATTGAGGCAGTCCATAATTGGCCTAGACCCACATTAGCTACAGAGATCCGTAGTTTCCTAGGTTTGACGGGCTATTGCCATCGATTTGTGGAGGGGTTTTCATCCATAACGGCCCCGTTGACCAGATTGACCCAGAAGGGTGCCCTGTTCAGGTGGTCAGACGAGTGTGAAGCGAGCTTTCAGAAGCTCAAGACAGCTTTGACTATGACACTGGTATTGGTGTTACCCACGGGTTTAGGATCTTATACAATATATTGTGATGCATCTCATATTGGTCTGGTTACGGTATTGATGCAGGGTGGCAAGGTTATTGCATATGCTTCACGGCAGTTGAAGGTTCACGAGAAGAATTACCCTGTTCATGATCTAGAACTACCAGCCATCGTTCACGCGCTGAAGATTTGGAGGCACTATCTTTACGGCGTGCCATGTGAGGTATTCACTGATCATCGGAGCTTGCAGTATTTGTTCAAGTAGAAGGAACTCAATTTGAGGCAGAGGAAGTGGCTGGAGCTATTGAAAGACTATGATATCACCATATTGTATCATCCCGGGAAGGCCAATGTGGTGGTCGATGCTTTGAGTAGAAAGTCAGTGAGTATGAGTAGTCTTGCATATATTCCAGTTGGTGAGAGACCACTTGCATTGGATGTTCAGGCCTTGGCCAACCAGTTCGTGAGGTTAGATGTTCCTGAGCCCAGCCGTGTTCTAGCTTGTACAGTTGCTCGGTCTTCTTTATTTGAGCACATCATAGATCGGCAGGATGACGATCCTCATTTACTTGTCCTTAGAGACACAGTGCGGCACGGTGGTGCCAAGCAGGTTACTGTTGGAGATGATGGAGTTTTGAGGATGTAGGGTCATATTTGTGTGCCTAATGTGGATGGACTTCGTGAGTTGATCCTTGAGGAGTCCCACAGTTCCCGGTATTCTATTCATCCGGGCGCCGCCAAGATGTATCAGGACTTGAGGTAGCATTATTGGTGGAAGCGAATAAAGAAGGACATAGTTGCCTATGCAGCTCGGTGCCTAAATTGCCAGCAGGTAAAGTGTGAGCATCAGAGACCTGGTGGTTTACTTCAGAGGTTAAATATTCCTAAGTGGAAGTGGGAGCGTATCACTATGGACTTTGTTGTTGGACTCCCACAGACTCAGAGGAAGTTCGATGCAGTTTAGGTCATTGTGGACATGCTGACTAAGTTAGCGCATTTCATTCATGTGGCAGTTACCTATTCCTCGGAGCGATTGGCAGAGATTTATATTCGTGAGATCGTCCTTCTTCACGGTGTGCCCGTGTCTATCATTTCTGATCGAGGTACGCAGTTTACCTCACACTTTTGGAGGGCAGTTCAGCGTGAGTCAGGTACGCGGATTGAGTTGAGCACAACATTTCATCCTCAGACGGACGGGTAGTCCGAGCGTACTATTCAGATCTTGGAGGATATGCTCTGCGCATGTGTTATTGACTTTGGAGGTTCTTGGGATCAGTTTTTGCCATTAGCGGAATTTGCCTACAATAATAGCTACCAGTCGAGCATTCATATGGCTCTCTATAAGGCATTATATGGTAGATGGTGTAGGTCACCAGTTGGTGGTTCGAGTCGGGGGAGGCTCGGTTATTGGGTACAGATTTAGTTCAGGAGGCCTTGGACAAGGTCAAGATTATACAGGATCAACTTCGTACAGCTCAGTCCAGGAAAAAGAGTTATGCTGACCGTAAAGTTCGTGATATTGCATTCATGGTTGGAGAAAGAATATTGCTTCGGGTATCGCCCATGAAGGGTGTTATGAGATTTGGGAAGAAGGGCAAGTTGAGCCCTAGGTATATCGGGCCATTTGAGATCCTCGAGAGAGTGGGGGAGGTAGCTTATAGACTTGCGTTGCCTCCAGGGTTATCCTCAGTTCATCCGGTATTCCATGTGTCTATGCTCCGGAAATATCATGGTGACCCGTCCCATGTGTTAGATTTCAGATATGTCCAGTTGGATAAGGATTTGACTTACGAGGAGAAGCCGGTGGCCATTCTAGACTGACAGGTTCGTCAGTTGAGGTCAAAGAGTTACCAGTTCGAGTGCAGTGGAGAGGTCAGCCTATTGAGGCAGCTACTTGGGAGTCCGAGTCCAATATGCGGAGTAGATATCCCCACCTTTTCACCAGTCCAAGTATTTTTCTATGTCCGTTCGAGGACGAACGATTGTTTTAGAGGTGGAGAATGTGATGACCCAAAAGGTCATCTTATGTTTTAGAACTCGAATCTGCGCTCTTAAGCCTTAAAAATCTTATTTTTACTCTCCTCGATTTGTGTGCACAGTTCGGCAGGTTTTCGGAAAGCTTTTATGTTGAAAACTAATAAAAATAAGAATTTTTGCCTTAAAAGTTGATTTTAGTTGACTTCGATCAATATTTTTGGTAAACGGGCCTGAATTCGTGCTTTAACGGTCCCGGTAGGTCCGTATCGAATTATGGGACCTGGGCGTATGCCCGGAATCGAATTTAGAGGTCCCTAGCTTGAGTTATGAATTTTTGATAAAAATTAAAAGTTTGGAAATTATTTATTTTTAAGAATTAATTGATATTTGGCATTGTTAGTATTGGGTCCGTATTTTGGTTTCGGAGCCCGGTACAGGTTCATTATGATATTTAAGACATGATTGTGAAATTTGGTGAGAAATGGAGTTGATTTGACATGATTCGGACGTCCAGTTGATAAATTAGAAGTTTTAAAGTGTTCTTGAGAATTTCATTTGAATTGGTGCTAAATTTAGAGTTCTAGGTGTTATTTTGGCGATTTGATCGTGCGAGTAAGTTCGTAAGATTTTTTACACTTGTGTGCATGTTTGGTTTGGAGCCCTGAGGGCTCGGGTGGGTTTCAGATAGGCCACGGGATGTTTTGGACTTTGGAAATCTGGTTTTTCTGCAGAATTTGTATTCTGGCATGTCCTTCGCGTTCACGAAGGTACTCTCACGAACGCAAAGGCTTGTCATGAACACGAAGCGATGGGGGCGATACCCTTCGCGAACGCGACAAGCCCATCACGAACGCATAGCGTTAGGCACTGGGGATAGGGAGTCAGCCTTTTCTTCATCGCGAACACGAGCGATGTCTCGCGAATGCGAAGACCAGGGAAGGGTAGCCTATGCGAATGCGAGCACTGCCTCGCGAACGCGAAGGCTTGGCAGCCCATACACTTCGCGAATGCGACAGTGCTCTCGCGAACGCGATGAACACTGTCGCCCAGCACTTAACAGAATCCAAAACGGGATTTTTGTCAAAAAAACTCATTTTTCTCAAAACCCAAATGGTGGGGCGATTTTTCAAGAGTCATTCCTTCCCCAAATTGTTGGTAAGTAATTCTAAACCATTTTGTTTCTATTACCCGTTACATTTATTGAATTTTCAACCTAAAATCTAGAGTTTTCATGGTAGAATTAGGGGTTAGGGTAGAAAATAGGAATTTCGGAAATTTGGGGATATTCCAAAACTAATTACATATTCGGGCTCGGGGGTGAATGGGTAAAAAAAATTTTGGTCCGAACCTCGGGTTTTGACCAAGCAAGCCCGAGGTCGAATTTTTGACTTTTTTGAGGAAAAAATGAAAAATTTAATTTATGCAATATAATTGATTTTTTTAGCAATATTTGATATTATTGAGTCTTTTTTGAATAGATACGAGTGGTTTGGAGGTGAATTCCAAAGAAAAAGCTGTGATTGAGAATTAAGTGGCCTTCGGAGCGAGGTAAGTGTTGTGTCTAACCATGACTTGAGAGAATTAGGAACCTTAGATTATTTGCTAAGTGAAATTCATGTGAGCGGCGTATATGTGAGGTGACGAGTACCTATGCGCCGCCAATTTACCTGTTTTTTTCATGTTTCTCTGTTTTTCTGATATTATCTCATTTCTATGCCAAATTGCTACGTGTTATACTAGAGTTGTCCAAATTATCATTCTTATTATGTTTACGGATTTTTCTAGTGATAACTGAGTTTTTATTTCAAAGTTGAGATTGATATTATGGAACCAAATATTGAAGTAAGGTTTGTACTTGTTATTATATCTCCCTGTTGTTATTTATGCATTGTATTATGGTAAGGGAGAGTGTTAATGCATGAAGGGTGATGCCGTACCATATTGTGAGTGTTAATGCACGAAGGTTGATGTCGTGCCATATTGTGAGTGTTAATGCACGAAGGGTGATGCCGTGCCATATTGCTAGTGTTAATGCACGAAGGGTGATGCAGTGCCATGATGTGAGAGTAAAAGCACGAAGGGTGATGTCGTGCCGTTTATATAAATTTTATGGTGAGATTGAGAGTAAAAGCACGAAGAGTGATGCCGTGCCGTTTTTTATAACTTTTATGGTGAGATTGAGAATAAAAGCACGAAGGGTGATACCGTACATTTTTCCTTACTGTATTCACTATTCCTGTGGTGATCATTCAGTTGTAGTTCTTTATCTTGTATTCTCCTCAGTATGTTTCCCCTCCCGACATTTCCTGTTTAGTTCTTCATTCCTGTTATTTGCGTATACACTGTTAAATTGTACAGGTTGATTTGTAGGTGCCTTGCCTTAGCCTCGTTACTAATTCATCGAGGTTAGGCTCGACACTTACCAGTACATGGGGTCGGTTGTACTGATGCTGTACTCTGCCTTTTCTATGGAGAATTTGATACCGGCTCAGGTTGATCGAGATTTGCTATTGGTTCGCTGTCCGGAGACTCAAGGTAGATCTATCGGCGTTCATAGACCTTGAAGTCCCCATCTATCTTTTTATGTCCTACTGTTTTCTTTCATTCAGACAGTTATATTTTTTTCAGACTATTACTTTTAGTAAAATTTTAGAATGCTCGTGAATTGTGATTCCAGATCCGGGTGGTAGTAATTATTACAGTTTTGTTTTATAAATTCTGCAATGTCCTTTCCGCAGGTGCGATTGCAGCAGAGGGCAGAAACTTCAGTTATTTCTTCTATGTCCGAATGTGATCCGTTAACCATCCGAGACTCATCCGAGACCCCCGGGACCTCAACCAAATGTACCAACAAGTCCTAAAACATCATAAGAACTTAGTCGAGCCTTCAAATCACATCCAACAACACTAAAACACGAATCACACATAGATTCAAGCCTAATGAACTTTAAAATTTCCAATTTCTACAAACGACTTCGGAACCTATCAAATCACGTCCGATTGACCTCAAATTTTGCACACAAGTCATAAATAAAATAACAAAAGTTTTTAAATTTTCAGAATCGGATTTTGACCCCGATATCAAAAAATCAACCCCCCGATCAAACTTCCCAAAAATTTAACTTTCGACATTTCAAGCCTAATTCCACTATGGACCTCCAAATAATATTTCGGACACGCTCCTAAGCCCAAAATCACCATACGGAGCTATTGGAATTTTCAAAATTCAAATCCGAGGTCGCTTACACATAGGTCCATATTCGGTCTATTTTTCTAACTTAAATTTTTAATTATGAGACTAAGTGTCTTATTTCATTCCGAATCCCTTCCGGACCTGAACCAACTAACCCGATAAGTCATAAATCAATTGCAAGATATAATTTGAGCAGTAAATGGGAGAACAGGGTTATAATATTCAAAACGACCGGCCGGGTCGTTATAATTTTTTACCTGAAAACTAATATTGTCCGGCACTTTATCCTTTCTTGTAGAATTAAAATAGGACGCATGAAGAATGATACTAAAGACATGTGAAACTGAATTAGATGCAACTAATCTTGGTTATAGATTTAAAAAAAATACTCAAACAAAAAGCAAACGAATGAAGATAAATTTATATAAATACACCATAAAAGGATAGAGTTGAGGGAGAAAAAAAAAAGATCCAAAAGGAAATTTCAATAGTGGAAGTCTCTTGACGAAGGAAACAAAATATGCTATATTACGTACTGAGGAGTTTAATAGCGAAGAATTTAATATATAAAATTTAGTTGATTTCGAAATCATAAATATTAAAAAAATAATTAATTGACTATGTCTAAATATTAAGCCTGGGAGAATATTTCATAATTTGTTACATCAAGAGCATCAAGTTTCAGTCTAAAGTCAATGGGGGGAAGCAAGTCAAGAATCAAGACAAGATTCCAGATGGCATTTGGATAGAAATTTTGTAACTCTTAGATTTCAAGAGTATGTAATTTTCTTTTTATTTTGATGTAATAGTAGGAACCGCGGATCAGAACCTCGACGGAACTTCGCTCGGCTCTCCATCTAAGCATACTCTATCAGTAATTTTTCACATGAACTACACGGGACCTGATTCCCTTAGAACACGGGATATGTAGGCTGCCTATAACCAAGGCTCGGTCGCAACCTCTTCTTTTCCTTTTTAAATAATAGTGAGGTCAAAAATCAGTCACCTTGTTCATTTTCTTTGCTTAAAAACTCTTCATGTTTCCAAGCAAAGAGGGGCATGCTGTGAACAACTAATTTTTGACCGCACCCAAATTCGATACTATTTTAGTGCAAATATTTCTTTCAGGTCTAATCT
Organism: Nicotiana tomentosiformis; assembly: GCF_000390325.3. Classification (NCBI taxonomy): domain Eukaryota; kingdom Viridiplantae; phylum Streptophyta; class Magnoliopsida; order Solanales; family Solanaceae; genus Nicotiana; species Nicotiana tomentosiformis. The sequence continues at coordinate 27,642,982 of NC_090812.1, forward strand.
TAATATTTTAAACTTTTATCTTACTCTTAATAGGTTTTATTTGAAAAAACAAATATTAAAAACTACAAAAATAGTCACATTCTTAGAGTATAAATTTATTTCTTTTAAAAAAAATTAATTAATATATATATATATATATATGATTTCTTTTTATTAGAATTTTTAATAAGTTATGATATTTTTCGTAGTATCATTTAAAGAACATGTAAATATTTAGTTTTCTTATATTGTAAGAAATATTGGTTATTCTTCTTATCTTCATAATTTAATAAATTTTTAAAATAAAAGACAAAAAAAATAATTCAAAATCACGTTAAAGTGATAAAGTTTGATAACAAACTTTATTTAAAATCTGATTTTTACTTTAAAAAATCTGATCAATCCCAACTTCTTCCACCCCTCACGTCACTCTACACCAATGCACACACTCACGCCCCAATCCCCATGCCCCCCACTCTTTCACGCACACACACACCAACACATTAACTTCCCTCACCAATACATTTATATATAATACACACACATTACATAAAAGAGAAGGAAAAAACTGGGAACAGAGGAAAAAATGAGATTGAGAGAAATTGAGAAAGAAGGGAATCTGAAAATAAAAATCAGCACTAAACAACCATCTCTTTGATACCATTAACGTCACTTTTGCTCCTTCTTTAACCATCTCCTTCATTCCTTTTTCACCACTGTTGTCAGCTATTAAAAGCGGTTCTCCATCTCCATAAACCACCACAGTCCTCCTCTCGATAAGATGTAGTCAAGGTGATTCGAGTTATTTTCAGTTCTATTTAAAAGACGAGGTTGCCGTTCAAGTTTTGCGACAAAGGTTCTGGTTCGGTTCTTTTGATAAGTTTAACTTTTGCTAATTGAAAGATACTCCTGTACAAGTCTTGCCTTATCAATATTGAAAAAAGTTTACTTTGTTGAGGTAACAATTTTTATAGTCTCTGTCCAATGAAGCTTTCAAATACGTGCTTGATTAGTTATATAAAGCTCGTGAAACTGGGGTTAAGATTTTGTTTACAATCATCTATACCATGGTTTATTTTTCTTTCTATTTACTATCTCATTAATATTTTGGGTCACTTTTGTTTCGACTTAATTTTTGAGTCTGATATAATTGGGTTTGTATATAATTGAGTTTACATCTGAGTATGCTTAGTTTGATATGTCTTATGTCGAATATGTTTCAAGATTGGTTCGTTGTCTTTTTTTTTTTTTGAAAGTTCATATGATTAACCTCATTGATTAACTTGTATTAATATTTCTGCTTTTCTTGTTTACTGGATGAATTATTCCTTTTAGTACTAAACTTGTCTTCTAGAGGTAATTAATGGGAAATTAAGCTTGGAAGGAATTTATTTCACGAATTATTGGGTTTTTTATTTTGTCGTACCTTAGATCCATTTTAACCTCCTATCTTTCTGTGACTAACTTGTTCTGTTAATATCTATTTTATTCATGCAATAGATTTTAATCTAGTTTCATATATTGGTTAGTAGTAAAATATAGGAGATTATGTTGGGCCATGGTAGGTGTCAGACTATAATTTCATTTAAGACCTCCAGCATATTTATGGGCTAATTAATTTTGCCACGGCCTGAAGATAAATGAACACGAATAAGTTATCCCATCTCTTGTAAATTAATATCTATCAAAGTAACTCCAAAATATGCTAGTAAGTTTTAGAAGCACTTTAAATATTAGCTCATGTGTTCATACACGAACCTTGGATTGATATACTTAAGTAATAAAAGGGTCATGTGCGCATTCCTGCGTCTCGATGCCTTTAAATTTAAAATAATTATGTTTTGACCATGTGTACATTCCATACCATGGTTTAACATTCATTTTCAAATAAATACCTTATGTGCATACCGCATCTAGGTCAAAAATAATTAATAAAATATAATAAATTAAGTGAAGTTGTAATAGACAAGCCATAACCAATAAATAAAAGAATAGCCAAGAATTAATTTAAGCCGGACATGAGTCAATAAAGCGACCGTGCTAGAATCACGGGACTCGAGGGGTGACTCACACCTTCCCCTCAGTCAACAAAATTTCTTACCCAGTCTTCTATTTTCATAGACTATATTTAAGGAGTCAAACCTTCTATTTGATAAGGGATTGAAATAAAAGGTAACTTGGAACACCAAAACTCAATTCCAAGTGGCGGCTCTAAATAATAAATAATCCCTTTTCAAAACGTCACTTTAATTGGAAAAACTCTTCTAACTCAATCTCGGAATAAGGGTTGCGGGAAAAAAAGAGGTGTGACAGGAATGATCTCAAATTTTGCAGGTAAGTCCCAAATGACATAATGGAGCTATTCTAACTCTCGGAGTCTCAATCGAATCCAATATCGACAAAGTCAAATTTACGATCAAACTTTGAAAATCTTTAACCTTTAGGTTTCTAGTTTCTGTCAAATGTCGATAATTCAAGCTAAGGACTTTCGAATTTGATTTCGGGCATAAGCCCAAGTCCCAAATCACGATACGGACCCAATGGAAACTTCAGAACACTGATCCTGGTCCGTTTGCTCAAAACTTTGATCGAAGTCAACTCAAATGAGTTTTGAAGCACTATTTCATATTTTTATTAATTTTTCACATAAAAGTTTTTTGAAAAATTATCCGGACTGCGCACGCAAGTCGAGAAATACTGAATGGTGCTATTTGAGGTCTTAGAGCACATAATTGAATGTTAAATTTAAAGATGACCTATTCTGTCATCACATTCTTCACCTCTAAAACAAACGTTCGTCCTCGAACGAAATTAGACAAGTACCTGGGCTGGTAAAAAGGTGTGGATATCTACTCCGCATATTCGACTCGGACTCCCAGGTAGATGATTCAACCGGCTGATCTCTCCATTGTGCTCGAACTGAAGGGTAACTCTTAGACCTCACCTGTCAGGCTAGTATAGCTACCGGCTCCTACTCATAAGTCAAATCCTTGTCCAATTGGACTGAGCTGAAATCTAACACATGGGACGGATCACCATGATATTTTTAGAGCATAGACACATGGAACACCGGATGAACTGCTGATACACAAGGTGGTAGTGCAAGCTTGTAAGCTACTTCACCAACCCTTTCAAAAATTTCAAAGGGTCCGATATACCTAGGCTCAACTTGCCCTTCTTTCTGAAACTCATTACACCCTTCATAGGTGAAACCCGGAGCAATACTCTTTCTCCAACTATGAATGCAACATCACGAACTTTACGGTCGGTATAACTCTTTTGCCTAGACTGAGTTGTGCGAAGTCGATTCTGAATAATCTTGACCTTATCCAAGGCATCCTTTACCAAATCGGTACCCAACAACCGAGCCTCTCCCAGTTCAAATCAGCCAACTGGCGAACGACATTGCCTCCCGTATAATGCTTCATATGGAGCCATATGAATGCTCGACTAGTAGCTGTTACTATAGGCAAACTTCGCAAGCGGCAAGAATCGATCCCAAGAACCTCCGAAATCTATAACACAAGTGCGAAGCATATCCTTCAATATTTGAATAGTGCGCTCGAATTGTCCGTCCGTCTGAGGATGAAATGTTGTACTCAACTCAACTCGTGTGCCTAAATCACATTGTACAGCCCTCCAGAAGTGCGAGGTGAACTGCGTACCTTGATCAGAAATGATATACACGAGCACCCTGTGAAGGCGGACAGTCTTGCAAATGTAAATATCCGCTAACCGCTCTGAAGAATAGGTAACTGCTACTGGAATAAAATGTGCTGACTTGGTCAACCTGTCCACAATGACCCATACTGTGTCGAACTTTCTCTGTGTCCGTGGGAGCCTAACAACAAAATCCATAATGATACGCTCTCACTTCCACTCAGGAATTTCTAACTTCTGAAGCAAACCACTAGGTCTCTGATGCTCGTATTTGACTTGCTGACAATTTAGACATCGAGCTACATATTCAACTATATCCTTCTTCATTCTTCTCCACCAATAATGTTGCCACAAATCTTGATACATTTTGGCGGTACCCAGATGAATAGAATACCGAAAACTGTGGGCCTCTTCGAGAATTAATTCATGAAGACCATCCACATTAGGCAAACAAATACGACCATGCATCCGCAGAACTCTATCATCCCCCATAACAACCTGCTTGGCACCACCGTGTCGCATCATGTCCTTAAGGACAAGAAAATGAGGATCAACATACTGTCGCTCTCTAATGCGCTCATACAAGGAAGACCGAGCGACTGTGCAAGCTAGAACCCGACCGGTCTTTGAAACATCTAACCTCATGAACTGATTGACCAGAGTCTGAACATATGCAGCTAGCAGCCTCTCACCAACCGGAATATACGCAAGGCTGCCTATACTCACAACCTTTCTACTCAAAGCATCAGCCACCACATTGGCCTTTCTGGGGTGATGCAAAATGTTGATATCATAGCCTTTCAACATATCCAACCATCTTCTCTGCCTCAAATTGAGATATTTTTGTGTGAACATATACTTTGGACTACGATGATCAGTGAATACCTCACACGAAACACCGTAAAGGTACTGCCTCCAAATCTTCAACGCATGAATAATGGCTGCCAATTCTAAGTTATGAACAAGGTAATTCTTCTCATTAACTTTCAACTGCCGTGACGCATATGCAATCACCCTGCCATCTTGCATTAATACTGCACCGAGCCTAGTGTGAGATGCATCACAATACACCATATAAGATCTTGAACCTATGGGCAATACCAACACTAGCGTCGTAGTTAAAGCAGTCTTGAGCTTTTGAAAGTTCAACTCACACTCATCTGACCATCTGAATGGAGCATTTTTCTAGGTCAGTCTGGTCAATGGGGTTGCTATGGATAAAAACCCCTCCCCGAACTGGCGATAATAACCTGCCAGACCCAAGAAACTCTGGATCTCTGTTGCTGAAGTGGGTCTAGGCCAGTTCTGAATTGCCTCAATCTTTTTAGAGTCCACTTTTATACCTCTGCAGACACAACATGCCCCAAAAAGGCAATTGAGTCTAACCAAAACTCGCATTTTGAAAACTTGGCATATAACTAACTATTCCTCAAAGTTTGAAGCACAATTCGAAGATGTTGCTCATGCTCCTCTCGACTGCTGGAGTAAATCAAGATATCATCAATAAATACAATCATAAAAGAATCCAAATAGAGCTTGTACACCCGGTTCATCAAACCCATAAATGTTACTGGGGAATTTGTTAGCCCAAATGACATCACTAGGAAGTCAATATCTCTGTCGAGTGGCATCCCCGGCAAATTTACAGGAAATACCTCTGGAAACTCACGAACAACTAGGACTAAATCCATATAAGGAACATCCGCACTAGGACCGCGAATATAAGCCAAATAATCTAGACACCCCTTCTCGACCATATGCCGATCTTTCATATAAGAGATAACCATGCTGGTAGAATGGCAAGGAGTCTCTTTACACTCTAATCGAGGCAACCCCGGCATGGCTAAGGTCGTCATCTTGGCATGACAATCCAATATAGCATGATAAGGTTACAGCCAATCCATACCCAAAATAACATCAAAATCTACCATATTGAGAAGTAGAAGATCCATGCTAGTCTCAAAACTCCCAATAGTAACCACACACGAACAATAGTGTAAGGCCCCATAAAATTTTACCTAAAACCTGGGATTTCGTGGTGCCGAAGAATACTTATGCATTGATGAGTTCAGACTTTTTGGGTTGAACAGTGCATTGGGGGGTTGAAGAAAATTTTGGATGTGCAGGGCGTTTCTACGGTCGCATAACTGATCTGAGGTAAAACAGGTAACTCATATCAACAATCGAGGCCAATTTGGTAGTCACAATTAATTATTACTTTTATTATTTTATTGCGACATGCAACCCGTTCCCACAATATAATATTTCAATCAATTCTATTGCGGCGTGCAACCCGATCCCACAATACAAACTTTTATTCAATTTTGTTGCGGCGTGCAACTCGATCCCCAATATATCTTTCAATCAATTTTGTTGCGGCGTGCAACCCGATCCTCAATCGTTGTGGCATGTAACCCGCTCCTCAACAATATCAATTAACAACACTTATACGTAAGACTACTTCAATAAATGCAACAATTAATATGAAACTATAAGGCAAAAAGGTATACAAAAATTATGATTTATGTAGGAAACAAATAGGAACAAGTAACAAATAAGTGTGGAATCAGGAAAAAGATAAGCAATTTAATATATGAAATGTTAAATGTCAAGTAGCAATTATGACACAAAAGTCAAATAAGCATGTAGCAATTAAGGCATGAAATTAAGGCATAATAGTAGGTAAAGAAAATAAGGGAATCAATTCATATAACAATTACGTCATGAAATAAGGCAATTAGTGAAATACGTAAAAGTATAAAAACAAGCAATTTGACGACGTATAGATACTCATCACCTCGTCTATACGCCGCTACACATGAAATTCACGTAATACATAGTTCAAGGGTTCTATTCCTTCAAGTCAAGGTTAACTGCGACATTTACCTTGCTTCGCAATTCAAGTGATCACTCGACCATGACCTTTCCTTTCTAATTAGTCCCCAAATCAATCAAACCAAGCAATTTATCGGCCAACAATTCAATTGGAGCTTTAGAAATTATTTACAATTCGAAAGAGACTTAATTTAAGTCATTTTCGGAAAAGTCAACCGAAAGTCAACATGGGGACCACTTTTCGGAACCCAAAAAAAATCACGAAATCCGAACACCCGTTCTAATAGGAGTTCAACCATATAAAATTATCGAATTCCGATATCGGATCGCCTTTCAAATCTTCATTTTTCATTTTTAGAAAATTTTATAAAAATCTCATTTTCTACCATTAAATCACTAATTAATGATGTAAATAAGTATGGAATCATGAAATATAATCGATTTAGGATAAAAAATACTTACCCAGTTCAAACTAGTGAAAAACGTTTTGGAACAACCCAAATCCGATACTTAAAACTCAAAATTGAGCAAAAACGTTGAACTCCCGAATTTATGCATTTTGTCCAGCATTTTCGCATCTGCGAACTAAAATTTCACATCTGCGATCTTGCATTTGCTATGCCAGGCAGCCAGGCAAAGTACCGTACATGCGGAACTTCACGACGCATTTGCGACTGCACAGAAGCGCAGATGAAGCCGCAGAAGCGAGGCCTGTCGCATTTGCGATCCATTAGCCGTAGAAGCGGCAAGATAGGGCCATTGCCATCGTCATAGAAGCGACCAGAATACCTCAAAAGTGGACACGTACCTGCGATCAAAATGTTGCAGGTGCGACGCACCACAACCAGCTGAGCAGCATGTTCCGAATGATCTGTGGCTCATCCGAAACTCATCCGAGCCAGTCGGGACCTCGTCCGGATATTCCAACAAGTTGCGTAATATAACACGGACCTACAGGGGTTTCAAATCACAATAAATAATGGCAAAACTACAAATCGCATATCAATTCAGACTTATGAGTTTATAAAATTTTTAATTTTATAACTCGCGTCGAAACATGTTGAGTCAATCCGAAATAACCTCAAATTTTGCAGGTAAGTACTAAATGACATAACAAAGCTATTACAACTCTCGGAATCTCAATCCGAGTCCGATATCGATAAAGTCAAATTTACGGTCAAACTTTAAAAATCTATAGCCTTTAGGTTTCTAGTTTCCGTCAAATGGCGATAATTCGAGGTAGGGACTTTCGAATTTGATTCCAAACATACGCCCAAGTCCCAGATCACGATGCGGATCCACCGAGATCGTTAAAATACTGATCCTGATCTGTTTGCTCAAAACGTTGACCGAAGTCAACTCAAATAAGTTTTGAAGCACTATTTCATATTTTTATCAATTTTCACATAAAAGTTTTTCAGAAAAATATATAGATTGCGCACGCAAGTCGATGAATGCTGAATGGTTCTATTCGAGGAATACTTCTCAAGATCTTTAGTGATTGACTTTTACCTATAAATAAAAGTAGGGGTCCACTCTTTAAGTCAACGAATAAAAGTAACCCATCTTCATAGTTTAAGCCATCCAAAAATTCCATTTCCAGTTGATTTTCTTCCCTAGCTCACTTCTTCTTTTCATACCACCAAAATGCCTCCCAGAAGAGATGACGAGAATTGGTTTCAAAGAAATTCAAACCGAAGACCAATTCTAGAAAAAATGGATTCATTTTAATGAAGAAGATGGAATTTGGGATCAGTTCATAGCTCAACTCATCCAAGATTACCGGCGAAAAGAATTTTCACACTCACCTGGTGATTTTGCCTTGAGCTAGTCTTGGAGTTTTACCAAAACATCAACTCAGTCACAAATATTTCAATGGTGAGAGAAAGACCTATTAATTTTTCTGCTGAAACTATTAATGGTCTTCATTTTCTTTAAGAAGTTGATGATAGAGAAACAATGTTTTCTCTAGAAAACCCAAATTGAGATTTGGTGGAGTCAGATTTATGTCCAAGAGGAGCTAATTGGGCATATAATTCTGAAAGGCAAAAAAGTAAACTTCCTCGCAAGAATATTGGCTAATGTGTTAGGCCAATCTTGAGCTTTACTTGCAGTAGGTTACTCCCAAACTCACATCCATATGACATCTACACACCAAGAGTAGTATTGCTCTATGCTATTTGCATGAAAAAGTCTTTGAATATGGGTAGATTCATAAACACCCACATGATTAATTGTAGAAATGATCCTTATGTAAGAAGTTTATGGTATCCATCTACCATAACGTTACTTTATAAAATAAATGGTATCCATCTTAGCCCAAGAATGGTTGTCTACAGGTATTCCAAATGCACTAATAAATCATTTTGGAATAAAATGAAGAGAGTGGAAGGACCAAGAGGGCAGGAACCACTGCCAGAGGCTAGAAGACAACATGAAGGAAGTGCCCGACACCAAATTGGGCAATTAACTGAGCAATTTTCAAGGATAAATTTGAGCTTTGATAATATGGAGCTGAGATTTGGGAATTTGGAAGGAAGAATTGATCGGGGATTTCAGAGAGTGGAGCATATATGCAAGACATAATTTATAACTCATCCATGATATGTATATCCCTAATGACATTCGGACACCAGCCCAGCAGCAACTTGATAACCCACCACCACAACCATTAACACCTATTCCATCAGATCCAATATCAAATCATAGCAGTAATATTTTCAGTAATTTACCGGATCTGAGCAATATTAGTGTAGTTGATTTTGCTGAAATCTATCCATCATCCATAGGTGCACTAACAATACGAGAGGGAAATCCTCCAAAAAAGAAAGCAAAGACCATTGTGGAAGGGAAAGGAAAAGGAAAGGCTGTGATGGTGGATGAAGATACAATTTCTGAATCCGATTCTGATGAAAATTGGGTCCCAAGTGATATATTAAAAGGATACAGAGAAGGTGCCGAAGGAAAAAATAAAATAAAAAAATAGGTTTCTCCCTCACGCGACGTCTTCATCCGGGAGGATAAAGTGATTTAAGTGTGGGGGAATTAGTAGTCTATTTAAGTTATTTCTATTTCTGCTTATGAAGTTCCTTTTGTTATGCAACTTGATATTTTTGGAATATATAGGTAGTATAAGCTGATTGGTTATCTTGGTATTAGAAGAATGTAAATAGGTGGAACCTAAATAAATGCAGAATGTTGGCTCACAATTGTGCAAGTTTTTGTTGAGCCAACGGTCGAACATTGAAAATAGAAAAAATCTTCATTTTAATATAGCTATCTTTTGTTTATTTTCATTGTATTTTCACTTTCCTTACATTTTAACATTAAACTAACAAGTGCATAAAGCACTAACTATTTATTGTCTTTGTTGTTAAAGGTAACTGAATAGAAAAGAGGAAAAAATAGAATGGAGCAAAATAAAGCCAAATACATCTGTCAATTTTGTAGATAAATATGTTTTAATATATATTATTTTAAATTGTATGTTAGTATTTCTTTTTATATATTCTAGTGGTACATAGCTTTCTTTACGTATTGATGTGTGGCTATAATTTCATAGTTTAGCACATTATTCGCCTTGCATTTTATATGCTTAAATGATAAATTATACTTTATTTGCACGTAATGAAGTCTATTTTATGTGTAGGTGAATTGGAGATGAAAGTAGAGCAAATGGAATAATTAAAGTCTAAAGCATGCTCAAAAACAGTTGAAAAGAAGAAAGAAAGAAGTTAGCAGCGGATAAATGAGAAAGCTGGCGAAGCAAGCATAATAGCTCGCATGGGAGATGGCTGGGCGAGCCTTTTAGATCGCGTGGGAGCAAGCTTGGCGAGGCAGGAGGCAAGCTCCACCTCGCGTTAAGGCTGGCGACGCCAGGTCTAGCGCGAGGTCCTGCTCGCGTGAAGCCTTGCAAGGCGAGGTCTGAGGCGCGCTCACTCCGAACTTTGAAGACTTATTTCGTCTCCTGGTTTGACTAGGACTTGGCCTATGTCGTTTAGGTCTTTTCCTACACATATAAATAGACACAAAACACCATTTTTGAGGGACTTTGGCAATCGGAGGCAAGGATAGCTCGTGGAACAACCGTTGGGAGCTAGACTCATCGATTTCTATATCCCTTTATCCTTACTTTGTAATTTAATTATGCAAAATATTTTGGATATTGTTAGTATGAGTATGAGTAGCTAAACTCCTAATCTAAGGTTTTGATAGAACCTGTTGAAGGATGATATTATTGTGGTTGATTGAAGGGCCCTCAATTGGCTGTGCCTATTTAGTATATATTACTCGGGAGAGAGTACATATTTAGGTAGTTGTTGAACAACATCACTCCTAATATATATGAGGGATCAATACGAAGGGTTTAAAGATGGGATTAGGGATAACAAAACCTTGGTGTGATCCGAGTGAGCCGTATTTAATGCCAACTAGCGTAATTTGAGAGAATATGCCTAGTAAATTTTGGTAATTACTCAGGAGAGAGTTACGATAATCAGAGTGCTCATGATCGATAGAAAAGACTTAGGCAAATTTATAAAAAACGTAGCGGAAAAGATTCCGATTATAGGAAAAATCACAACCTTAGATCATTCCAATTCTTGTCTACAACCCGTTAGTAGTTAGTTATTAATTGTTGCATTTTCATTACGTAATATTTAGTTAGTAAACATCCAAATTGTTACTTAAATATTTCTTAAGAAGACTGATTGCGTGAGTTCGTGCGAGTCTAGTAGCTATGTTTGATAGGTTAATTCCCTGTGGAATTCGACTCCGGACTTATTAGCCGGAATATATTTGCAACGACCGCTTAGTCCTTTTTTAAGGCATAGTTGGGCGTGATCAAATTTTAGCGTCATTACCGGGGAATTAACGGTGTTATTAATTGCAGCTAAAAGAATTGCTAGAATTCTTAGTGTAGTCAATTTTCTTCATTTTGAAACAAATACATTGAAATTCTAATGTTTGTAGTCTTGGGTGCTACAGGTGCATTCCCAGAAACTCCTCAAGAACTGGTGAATTGTTCGAAGCATTATCATATCCTGACAAAGTTTTCAAGGCACTGAATCGTGCAAATAAGAAGGGCAAACAGAAACAGAACTCAACAGAACAAATCGATCCAGACATGGATGACGGAACAGAAAATCCAATCAACAGAGTCAATGCGAATGACCCGAACAATCAGGGTGTGGTGCCTGTTGTACCAGAGGTAGCATTATATGATTGGGCATAACCCACCGCCGATAATCTGGAAACTACAATTGCGGTCCCTCAGATACAGGCGAAATCATTCCAAATCACAAACAACATGCTACATTTATTGCAGAACAAGGGACTGTTCTCAGGGTCATACATTGAAGATCCTCAGCAGCATCTGAAGAATTTCCTGTCGATATGTGTCACACAAAGGCAACCTAATATGACACTGGAAGCACTAAAGTTGTTGTTGTTTTCATTCTCGGTGACAGGAGAAGCTCAGACTTGGCTTAATTCACTCCCCATAAATTCTATAACTACTTGGGAGGAATTAGTCAAATAATTTTTGAACAAGTTCTACCTAGCCAAACAAATTGATGATATATTGAGCTTCAGGCAGAGACCGACAAAATCACTATAAGAAACGTGGGAGAGGTTCAAGGGTATGATGGTTAAGTGTCCACATCATGGCATTCTAGATCAGATGTTGGGGTAGAGATTCTATATGGGACTAGCAGACGGCTTAAAGGCCAATGTTGATGCTTCAGCAGGTGGAGCATTTTTGAGCAAAACATTCAGAGAATGCAAGACCCTACTTGATAAGATGGCCCAAAACTCAGGATGGATGACAGGAGACTCTACGATCACTCATGTAGTTCACTCAGTGGCTTTGGACCCAAACAACTCCATAGATGAAAATATGGCCATTCTAATGACGCAAATGAGTATCCTCACTAAAAAGATCGATGAATCTGTCCAGAAGCAGCAGGTACACATAGTTGACGCAACTAATGGGGGCTTATGTACACCATGCATTAACCAAACTTATGTATGCTCGTGGAGTGCGAAAGGTGACAACCAGTACTATTAGGAAGATATAAACTATGTAGCCAACTATGGGGGACATAGGCAAGGTGGTCAGAATTGGGGACAACAGAATCAACAATATAGACCAGCATAGCAGCACTACAATAACAACAACAATCCTAGAGCTAAGCGACCACAGGGTCAAGTAGTGCCTTACCAAAGGTAACAGGGTTACAACCAGCAAAATCAGCAGCTGGCTTATCAATAACCTCAACAACAACAGATTGTGAGACAAGATAATGGGGTTGCTGAACTTAAGAGAATGCTGGACAACAACAATAGAATGTTGTAACAACTGATTGGGTCCACTGGAAAAATGCAAGAGAGAGTGGACTCACATGAATCAGCGATAAAGGGTATTAAGATTCAATTAGGACATATTTCTATGGCTCTAAACAATCGTCCCCAAGGGATGTTACCTGCAGACACACAAGTCAACCCAAAGGATCAGGGCCCGAAACAGCTTATGGCAGTGAGTCTACGAAATGGTAGAGACCTAGATCTGGAGCAAGAGATTGCTCGCGAAAGCCGGCCTACTGAAACACTTGTGCTAGTGCCCATTGATATAGATGATTCAATAGGGTTAACTGAGGTGACGGTACAACATGCACAAGAGAGCACAAGCAAAGAAAAAGAGGTTACGAAGGAGACTGCGGTAGCACAAGAAACGACAGTAGAAGCAGTGCCCGAGCAAGATAAAACTCAAATCACAGGAAAGAAGCGACCTCCAGCACCATTCCCATAGAGATTGGTCAAATATCAGAAGGACGAGCAATATAAGAAATTCATGGAGATGTTGAAACAAATACAGGTGAACATTCCATTGATTGATGCGTTGCGGGAGATGCCTGGGTATGCCAAAATGATGAAAAATTTAATGTCTTACAAATTCTACTTCGAAGACATGTCCATTGTTACATTGACACAGACCTGTAGTGCAGTCATGATGAGACCCATAGCTGAGAAGTTGTCAGACCCAGGGAGTTTCACAATCCCATGCACGATAGGCAGCTATGCTTTTGCTAAAGCATTGTGTGATTTAGGGGAAAGCATAAACTTGATGCCCTTGGCTATCTACAAAAGGTTAGGTATTGGAAGAGCTAGACCCACGTCCATGTTACTACAGCTAGCCGACCGGACAGTGAAGAGGCCCTCTGGTATCCTTGGTGATGTATTAGTACAGGTTGGGAAGTTTGTGTTCCAAGCAGATTTTGTCATTCTAGACTGCCAGGTTGACGAGGAGATTCCCATAATTTTCAGAAGACCATTCTTGGCCACTGGGAGAGCTTTAATTGATTGTGAAACTGGAGAGCTCAAAATGAGACTAAATGATGAAGAAATGACATTCAATGTGCAGAAGTCTATGCGGCGACCAAGTGAATTTTCTAATTGCTCTCTAATAGAAGCTGTGGATGTAATTCTGGAGGAGGAAGATGAGACCTTGAATGCTAAAGACCCTCTAGCAGCCTGTCTCATGAACTTAGATGAAGTAAATGGAGAGGATTTGGCGGAGTGGGTGTTGGCTCTTGAAGGCCAAGGGTTTTGGAAAAGAGAGCTCGAAATTGAGCCTTTGCACTTAGAAGAAAGAAAAATTCCTCCAGCTAAGCCATCGATAGAAGAGCCACCAAAGTTGGAACTGAAGCCGCTACCACCTCACCTCAGGTATACTTTCTTGGGACCTAACTCAACTTTACATGTTATTATCTCATCTGGTTTGTTAGATGTGCAGAAAGAACAACTTTTGCAGGTATTGAGTGAGTGCAAAACTGCAATTGGTTAGACCATTATAGACATTAAGGGTATCAGCCCGGCCTTTTGTATGCATAAGATTCTACTGGAAGATGGCCACAAACCTTCTAGATAACATCAAATAAGGCTGAACCCGTATGAAGGAAGTTGTGAAAAAGGAGGTGATAAAGTAGTTAGATGCGAGGATCATTTTCCCCATCTCCGACAGCAACTGGATCAGCCCAGTCCAATGTGTGCCGAAGAAAGGTGGGATGACTGTAGTGCAAAATGAGAACATTGAGTTGATATCAATAAGAACAGTCACATGATGGCGAATTTGTATGGACTACAGAAGATTAAACAAGGCCACCCGAAAAGACCACTTTCCCTTGCCGTTCATTGATCAAATACAAGATAGATTGGCTGGGAAGTCCCACTTTTGCTTCCTGGATGGATACTCGGGGTATAATCAAATCTCCATTGCCCCGAAAGATAGAGAGAAAATATCATTCACTGTCCATATGGAGTCTACGCCTTCCGGAGGATGCCATTCGGCCTATGCAATGCACCTGCCACATTTCAAAGGTGCATGATGGCCATCTTCACTGATATTGTAGAGGACATCATGGAGGTCTTTATGGATGATTTCTCGGTGGTGGGAGACTCATTCGATGATTGCCTAAGGAATTTGAAAAAGTGCTGAAAAGATGTGTCGAGACTAATTTGGTACTCAATTGGGAAAAGTTCCATTTTATGGTACAAGAAGGTATAGTCTTGGGGCACCTAGTGTCGAGTAAGGGCATTGAGGTAGATCATGAAAAGGTTGATGTGATCGAAAAGCTTCCACCACCTACTTCCGTCAAAGCAATAAGAAGTTTCCTTGGCCACGCTGGGTTCTATAGACTGTTTATAAAAAAGATTTTTCCAAAATTGCTAACCCCTTGTGTAAATTCCTTAAAAAAGATCACCCTTTTATATTTTCTGATAACTGCAGGGTAGTTTTTGAGGAATTGAAGAAAAGGCTCGTGACATCACCTATCATAGTTGCACCTGACTGGGAGCAACCATTTGAGCTGATGTGTGACGCAAGCGACTATGTTGTGGAAGAAGTGCTTGGGCAGCGCAAAGACAAAGTCATGCATCCAATATATTACACAAGTAGAAATTTGAGTGGTGCCCAACTAAATTACACAGTGACCGAGAAGGAGATGCTAGCAGTGGTGTTCGCATTTGACAAATTCAAGTCATACCTGATAGGCTCGAAGGTAATTATTTATACTGACTATGCTTCTCTCAGGTACCTAATTTTATAAGAAAGAATCAAAGTTGCTCCTGATTCGATGGGTGCTACTGCTGCAAGAATTTGACTTGGAAATCCATGACCAAAAGGGAACGGAGTACCAAGTGGCTGATTACTTGTCTAGGCTGAAAGGAGACGAAAAGAAGGTTGAGGGGGGAGAGATTGTGGAGACTTTCCCGGATGAATAACTACTAGCCACGAGTCTTAAGGTAGTGCCATGGTATGTAGATATTGCAAATTACCTGGCAAGCGGTATTATTCCCTATGACCTTTCCTCTGTTCAAAAGAAAAAGTTCTTTCATGACTGTCGCATGTATTATTGTGATGAGCCTTATATGTTCAGGATTTGTGTTGATAACATGATCCGGAGATGTATCCCCGAGATAGACTAATCTTCTATTTTGCAGGCTTATCATGCGTCACCATATGGTGGCTATTTCGGGGGAGTAAGGACAGTTGTAAAAGTGCTGGAGTCGGGCTTCTACTGGCCGACATTGTTCAAAGATGCACACTTATGGGTGAAGGGTTGTGACGAATGCCAACGAACCGGGAATATTTTCCGTCGATATGAGATACTTATGAACGAATTCAGGAGGTAGAAGTGTTTAATGTATGGGGAACCGAACAAGAAGTGTGTATCTCCATGAATTTCTTGTTCGGTTCTTTGTTATGGTCGGAATATTTTGAACCGAACACTTCTTAGATTTTTTTTAGTCAGTAAATAAGTTGGCTAAGCACTTGATTTTCTCTATAAAAAGATTGAGACTTAGGAAAGACGAATTTAATTGAGTACTATTCATGGGTTGTATAACTACCTTTCTTAAACTCATACTTGTTTAATGTCTATTAAAATCATAGTGTTTGTTGATCTCAAGTGCATTGTGTGGTCAGTTTATATCATCTAGTTCTCATGCTTATTTTAAAATTTAGAACTTGCCTTGAGTGTGGTTTGAGGCGAAATCATAGGAAGATTTTTGAGTTGGGAAATGAAAGTAGGCCGTCCTTGTTAAAACCATGGCCGAAATTTACCTTCCTTAATTATTTTTATCCTTAGTTAACCCCGTTGAGCCTAAAAAAATTATCTTTATTTTATTGTTAGCCAAACTTTAACCCTTAGCCTATTTGTTATGATATTTTTTTTCAATTCATTCCCTTTTTGGCAACTTAAAAAGTTGAATTAGAATGAAAAACGTAAGTGGGAAGAATAATTGTGGAAGGAAGAGGCGCTAAGGGTGATTGTTGAGCTTGCTGATTTAAGTTAAAATATTTTCATGTGAAACAAAAGAAATGTGTTGCTCTTGAAATCCAATTTCAAGAAAATAAATAATCTGAAAGGGCAATAAAAGGAGAAACATTGGAAAAAAAAAAGAGAAAGAGGGGAGATTGATTATTTTAAACGGAAGGTCGTTGTGCTTAAGTGCTAATATAAATACAGTGTCTATAAGGGACATAAGTCACTCTTATCTATATATATCTGTCATGACCCAAAATCTACCTAGTCGTGATGGTACCTAACCTAACCCGTCTGGGAAGCCAATTAACAAATCACTTGTTCGAAATGTACATACACAGATTTTTATAAATCTAAGGCTACTATGAACAAGAGGCAGCTATGATCGGAACACAGGTATATTTTCAAATTCATCTCCCGTCGATCACAGCAACATCAACATCCAATATCTGCACGCAAGGTACAGAAATGTAGTATAAGTACAATTGACCCCATATACTCAATAAGTAACAAACCTAACCTTAGGTTGAAAGTAGTGACGAGCTGGAACAAAGGTCAGGGCCCAACATCAATAGCCAACAACAGGTCATAACAACATAATAGAAGTAATAAAAGAAGTAGCTCAAAGATAAAATGCTCAGCTCGTTCACAGTTCCAGAAAAATAGTCCTGCTTTTCAAATATATCAGTGAAAACCCAAATCCTTTACCGAAATCATCAATTTATGAGTAAGTTTGAAAACTGTGATTTTTTCAAAAACTTTCAACAGGTAATTAATTTATTTTTAAATAATCATGAGAAAAATATATCTCTATGCCTACATGTCAATATGTAGCAGAAATCATGAATGACGCAATATCGTATAGCATGAGGAAAAATGCATCTCTATGCCTGTATGTCAAGTGTGCATGTCAATGCGATACAACTCAGTAATAAAACCATATGCATACTCTCAGAGTATCATTTCACTCAGTCCTCCCAGTTACTCAATCCTCCCAGTCACTCAATCCTCACAGTCACTGAATCCTCCCAATCGCTCGTCACTCGTATTTAGTAGCTACCTACGCTCACTGGGGGTGTGTACAGATTCCGGAGGGGGTCTTTCCTTTCAGCCCAAGCGCTATAACAAGCCAATCATGGCATAAATCAATAAAATATGCTGCGACGCGCAGCCCGATCCCATAAATATCCTCACCATCAGGCCCTCGGCCTCACTCAGTTATCAATCTCTCCAGTCTCTCAGGCTCACAATGTCATAAAAATCAGCCAAAAATAATGGTATGATAAATCAATAAATAGCAACAGAGACTGAGAGATGATATGAAATGAATGAACATGATTGAGTATGAAGATACAATTTAAACAAATAATTCGACGGTAGAAGTGACCTTGGTGGGTCCCAATGATACCAACATTTGCCTAAGTATGATTTCTAACATGAGTTGTAGCTCAGTTTCTCTAACACATAAGAATATATGAAAAAATACGAGTTAATTGACTCTACAGCTCTACGGAATCGATTGAGTCTCAATTTCTACGGTGCACGCCTACACGCCCATCAACTAGCATGTGCGTCACCACCAAATAATTCACATAACACGTATAATCAGGGTTCATACCCTGAGCTCCAAGTTTAGAAGAGTTACTTACCTCGAACAAGCCGAATCCAATGCCGAGCAAGATAAACAATACTCCAGAAATTCCATTCCGTACGTATCAACCTCCAACCACCTTCATATCTTATCAATTCAAGCTAAACGATCTGTATTTATTCAAACAACGTGAAAATTAATCACAATGTACTCCAATGCTTACAATTTAATAATTTATAAAAATCTCCAACTTCGCTCGAAAAGTCGACGGTGGGGCCCAAGTCTCGGAATCCAACAAAAATTATAAAATCCGAACCCCTATTCAACCACGAGCCCAACCATATCAAAATTATTCAAATTCGACCACAACTCGGCCTTCAAATCCTCAATTAAAATCTATAAAAGTTTCTACTATTTTCAACTCAAAATACTAATTTATTGACAAAAACAATAATAGATTCGTATAATTTAACCAAAATCGAGTTAGAATTACTTACCACAATCCATATGATGAAAATCGCTTCAATCCGAGCTCCATAGCTCCAAATGTGTTAAAATGGTCGAACCCTTAAAATATAGCTTCTGTCTAGGCATTTACTCTTCGCGATCGTGGAAAATGCTTTGCGATTGCGAAGCACAAAAAATTCCAGCTCAAAATTGGCTCTTCGCGATCGCGGAAAACCAATCGCGATCGCGAAGCACAAACTTCCCAACTCTTCAAGACAACCTCTAGTATAATGGTCATAACGTTTTGTAAAAAATTCCAAATGATAAATGGTTTAACTTTATGAAAACTAGACATCAAGGACTACAACTTTTATTTTTTAGATTATCTCCAAATTTCTTATAAATTGCGAGATATAAGCTTAAAAATTTGAGTCAGTGCAACAGAGATTTTATTCTTCGCGATCGCGAAACAGCTTCCGCGATCGCGATTCACAAGGCGCCAAACTGCTGTTTGCCCTTCGCGAATGCGATCAAATATTTGCAATCACAAAGCACACCTCTGTAGCCAAAAATTAGCAATTACAAATGGCCTAGAAATGGTCCGAAACTACACCAAAACTCACCCGGACCCCTCGGGACCCCGTCCAAGTATACCAACAAGTCCCAAAACATATTACGGATCTACTTGAGGCCTCAAATATCATATAACAACATTGAAATGACGAATCACACCTCAATCCAAACTTAATGAACTTTAAATCTTTCAACTTTCAAACCTCGCGCCGAAACATATTAAATCAATCCGGAATGAACTCAAATTTTGCGTACAAGTCATAAATGACGTAACAAAGCTATTCGAATTTTCAGAATATGATTCCGACCCCAATATCAAAAAATCAACTTCCGGTCAAACTTTTAATTTCCTATTTTCGCCATTTCAAGCCTAATTTAACTACGGACTTCCAAATAATTATTCGGACACACTCTTAAGTCCAAAATTACCATACGGAGCTATTGGAACCATCAAAACTCCATTCCGGGGTCGAATACAAAAATTCAAACTTGGTCATTTCTTTCATCTAAAGGCTTCTAACATGAAATTCATTCTTCCGAACTAATCCCGAAACACCTGAAAAATAAAGCCGACAATACACACTGGTCATAATACATTATATGAAGCTACTCAAGACTTCAAATGATTGAACGGGATGTAAATGCTCAAAACGACAAGTCGGGTCGTTACAATATCTTACCTGTCCTTAAGCCTACATTATAACCTTATAAAGTCCTACATGATCTAGACTCAAAATCTCCTATATTAGTGGATAATCATACTATATTCAAGCTTATGGCAATTTATAGTAACATGAGGTACTTCTTAGCTGAGAGTGAGAGTTTCTTTTCCTATGCCTTTCTTTGTTCTATAATGATATATATTGTGGGCATCTTTATTCATTAGCGAGAGACACTTGGGATTAGAAAATATTGTGATTTCAATTTGCAATAGGTGAACATGAGTGTGGTTAAAGGTTGTTTAAATTTGTGGATTGGTCTTAGTTGAATTTTGTCAACCCAAAATTTTTATGATCTTCCTTAAAAGTGTTTTAACTATGGTATTTGTCTTTGTGTATTCGAGGATGAACAAATATTTAAGTATGGGGGAAATTAATGCATAAAAGTTATTCATATATTTTTCATAGATAATAATATATTTCTTTCATAAAATAAATAAATATTATGCCTAAAACTCATATTTTCTAACAATTATTGCAGGAAGAAGAATTACCATAGACGAAGACAAAATATGGAACTCTAGAGGAAAAAATATGGAATGAAGAAAAGGGGAGAAAATACTCGATGCATATGTGGAACACAACAAAGAATCAAAAAAAAAAGAAAAGAAAAGAAATGAAGCCAGGATTCATCTAGGCCTTAACTCAAGATCCATCTAGACTTACCATCCTATAAATATGCTAGCAAGGCTTAAGAGAAAATATCAAGTATTAAGGAGTAGATATTTTTATCTTGGTCTCTCACTCTCTTTCACTTAAGTTTTCTTCTAGTCTTTTATTTTGCAAGTAAAAATAATACTCTTTCAAGAGTTTTTCTTTCTCGTCTTTGTAAAAATTAATTACTTCTTTATGGAGTACTTTTTTTTGTTGGGATAGTTGATGAAGCTTGATATATTATTATAATTTCAATCTAAAGTTCAAACAAGCTTGTCATGAAAATTTATATTTCAAATCTTTTATGTACTAGAATGATAGATTGTAGTTATTATCGTCACATTCATCTATTTTATCACTTAATTATTCTTGTTTAAATTTTATAATTCTCACGAAGCAAAATTGATGCGCTATATAGTTATTTAATAAAATAGATTGATAGTAATTTTTAACAATTTGTATTATTCTGAATCTTCAATCTTGCTTCTTTCAAGTCTAATTTCTTTGGAAGGAACTGATTCAAAAGTCTTTATCTTATTTCTTTCAATTCAAATTCTCAAGAAGGAATTGACTCAATTAAGATTAATGACTCAGTGAAAATAATCTCAAGAGGTTTTCACTAATTTTAGTACAATTCAGGGAAGAACATTATTTCAGTTTTTACTGTCACTAGATATCAATTAATTAATATCTATAACCTCACGGAGTGATATTAATTGATTGTTTTAGAGTGACTAAATATAATTATATTCGCAATAAGCAATTATTCTTCGTCAAAATATATGTGAAACTGAAATAGTTGTATAATAACATTATCAAGTGAATTTAATGATTCTCAACTCTTTTTAGATATAAATCTTTCGAAAGTTGTTTGATATTGTTTAAGTAAAATTATAATTCAAAAATCCTACTCTCCTTTCAACAATTTGATTCTCTCAGATAGTAGCTAAAATACCATAAATCTGTAGCATATATCTTTCAATCTCTGTGGGACGATATCATAAACTATACTATAATTTGACAGGGTACGAGCCTTATTTTTCTATACGCCAGAAGCTCGTCACCAACACCCCGCCACTATCATCCTCAACCACAATCACACACTCACCCACCTCAACTATCATAACCAGCCACCCCATCACCATCAACAACTATAGCCGGCACCGCCCACCATTATAAACTACCACCACCCAATATCACCTTCCTTAATCACAACCACAACCACCACCACTACCACCCACCATTATTAACTATCACCACCCATAATGTCACGACCCATATCCACGTGACTGGCTCCCGACATACTACCCGACCTAAGCGAACTAACCCATATGTCAAGACTAAGTATAATTGCAGAAGCCAATTAAAAATCTTGTACATTTTCAAATCAAGTCATAATATATTTTTCATTTCCAAAATCATACATGAAACTTTTTATAAAAATGATATAATTAAATTAAATAATTATTTTTTATGCATGACTTTCATAATTCTATTTTTATAATCCAACACAATTATCTATGGAGCCTCTATACCATAGAATATAACTAACAATTGGAGTAATTCTAATAAAATAAAATAAGAAATAACATGATAGCTACCATAAGATAAAAGTGGTGCTTCATAATACCTAGGAAAGAGAGACATCCTAGCCTTGTCCACACATCATATGTCACACCTCATCCTGAAATACGTAAAAACAAAGTGAGACCCTAAAGAGGGGCACAGGGCTGAGTATACTACCATGGTACTCAATAAATGTCATGGACTCTCTCTAACTTAAATTCTTGGGACAAACTTTATAAAAATAATGCACCAATACTTGATATAAAATAATAAGTAATTTCATCAAATCACGATCTTTATCATTGTAAATAAAAGACAAGTAAAATATAACACACGATATAAACTTTTAAAATATTATATTCATCTAAGTTTTTGAATAAAATAATACAAAATCATTACATTTTCTATAAGTCGTTGAAATCACTTTCGGCTCCATAGACCTTGTAACGACCCGACCGGTTATTTTTAATCTCTAGCGCATAGTTCGGCGGTTTGAGTCCATGAGCAACTTCATTTCAGGTATCATGACTTGTACACGTGGTCGGGATTGAATTTCGGGAAGTTCGGAGTTGAATTAGAAAGAAAATTCTCATTTCGAAAGCTTTAAGTTGGAAGAATTGACTAAGATTGAATTTTAGAGTAAACGGCCTCGGAATCGGGATTTGAAGGTTCCAACAGGTTCATATGATAATTTTGGACTTGGGCGTATATCCGGATCAAATTTTGGATAACCCGGGAGCGTTTCGGCACCTATTGTGGAAGTTAGCACTTTGGAAGAATTTCATGAATTTGGGGTGGAGGTTAATTTGATGTTATTGATGTCCGTTTGAGATTACGAGTCTGGGAATGGCTCTATATGGTGATTCTGGTGTTGGGAGCGCGTCCGGAAGTGGATTTGGAGGTCCGTAGGTCATTTTGGAGTCATTTGGCTAAAGTTAGAAATTTAAAGGTTTATGAGAAGTTTGACCGGAAGTGGACTTTTTGATATCGGGGCCGGAAACATATTTCGGAAGTTGGAGTAGGTCCGTAGTGTCAAACGTGACTTGTGTGCAAAATTTGAGGGCAATCGGGCGTGATTTGATAGGTTTCGGCATCGAATAAGGAGGTTTGAAATTCTAAAGTTCATTAAACTTGGAATGGGGTGTGATTCATGAATTCGACATTGTTTGATGTGATTTGAAGGCTCGACTAAGTTCGTAATGTGTTTTGGGACGTGTTGGTATAATTGGTTAAGGTCTCGAGGGTCCCGGGTGGATTCCTGTTGTTAACGGATCCAATTTAGAATTTAAAGAAGGGCTGAAGCAGTTGAGCATCTGGTGTAACTGCACCTGCGTGAAGAGGGCCGCAGGTGCGAGCCCACAGGTGCGGGAAAATGGCTCGCAGAAGCGGAAGGGGCAGGCTACTGAGAACCGCAGGAGCGGAAAGATTTGTGCACCTGCGAAGGCGTAGGTGTGAAGAGAGTAGCGCAGGTGCGAGAATGTTGGGCCGAGTTGGAGCCGCACCTGCGATGGAATTTCCGCAGGTGCGGGACTGTAGATGCGGCCAAGGCACTGCAAGTGCGAACGTCAGGGCTGGGCAGTGTGTTCTTTAAAACGAGGGCTTGGCTCATTTTCACCCCATTTTCTCCATGAGAGCCGGTCTTAGAGCGAGTTTGGAGCTCATTCTTCGTCATCAATGCCAAGGTAAGTGATTCCCACTTATTATAAGTTAAATATATGGTTTGTATAAGGATTTAAATATGTAAATTAGTATGAATTGTGGGGTTTTTGGTAGAAGACCTAGAATTTAGTATTTTTGGATTTTGATCACGAAATTTGGTATGGAATTGAGAATAAACTATATATTTGAGTTCGTGAGGTTATGGGTAAAGTTTATCTTTGAAAATTTTTGGAATCCGGGCAGGTGGGCCCGAGGGTGATTTTTATTGACTTTTTGATCGGGGTTAGAAATTGTATAAATTGGATTATATTAGTATTTGAGTATATATTAACAGGTTTGCATAATCATTGGCTAGTTTTGGAACATTGTGCATCGATTCAAGTTGTTTGAAGGGCTCGGAAGCCGGTTATGGAACTTCGAAGCGAGGTAAGTCTCCTTTCTAACCTTGTAAGAGGGAATTACCCCCATAGGTGAACTAAATTATCATGTACTTCTATTTGTGGGGGCTACGTGCACACGAGGTGACGAGAGTCCATACGTAGCTACTAACTATGCCTATGTCCGGGTAGTTTTAGGCTTACATCATGCCTTGTTGCTATTGTTATTTAATTTATGTTTATTGTTTGCCTTGAAAGGAAGCGAGATTAAGTTAGCTTATTAAATGTTTCGAAGGGAGTTGAACTTGAGGAAAAGTTGGGAACTTAAAGGTTTTCATTTGAACTTCGTATGTTTTTGAAAAGAATTGAGGAACACCATAATAACTTAAGAAATTTATGTTTGACCGCGTCTCACGTATGATTCGCGAGCGGGGTATTTCCTTCTACTCTTATGGGATCGGGTCGTTCGCCTCGACAGGATGTATGTACCACTCTCATGGGAGCGGGTCGTTCGCCTCGGCAGGTTAATAGATGCATCTATGGTTCGCGTCGTTCAACCCTCGGTAGTGCACAGTTTACTTTTATGTTGGATCGGGCCATACGCCTCGGCATTTACTATATATATATATATATATATATATATATATATATATATATATATATATATATATATATATATATATATATATTATCCTCATAGAATCGTGCGTAACGTTTGGCAAGAAGCCAGTGTATCTGAGGGTTTTTTCCTGATTTGGATTATGACAACCTCTTTGATGAAATTCACTATATCTATACATATGCTCCAGTTACGGAGGGGACTTGCTAGTTGAGAGGTTGAGTAAATTTTAAAGAGAAAAATTGTACTACATATTTTATACTTGTTTGTCTCATATTCATTCAGTTCTTTACTGTACCTGATATTATTGGACCACTAGTAAGTGTCGAAGTTGACCCTCCGTCACTACTTCTTCGGGGTTAGGCGGGATACTTATTGGGTACGCGTTGATTTACGTACTCATGCTACACTTGCTACACATTTTTGTGTAGGTACGCATATGTTTAGCGGCCTTGTGGGCACAGAGGCGCGATTATGGCGGGGACTTAGGTGAGCTGCATTCTATACGACGCACCGTAACCAGCAGAGTCTCCTTCAGAGTATTGTATTTTCTTTCCTGTCCAAGTTGTATTGCGGACAGTTATTATATTATATTTTAAATTTCTAAAAAAGGCTCATGCACTTGTGACACCGAGTTCTGGGATGATTATGGGATGTTCACTATTGGAATTGGAAAACATTGTTATTTATTCTGTAAATTTATCTTTTACTAAATAAATTGAAGTAAATTTACGATTTCAAAAATATTAAAATAAGGATTTAATTAAGTATTTATTGTTGGCTTGCCTGACAGTAGAGTCTGGCGCCATCACGACCTTTATGTATTTTGGGTCGTAACAATATGGTATCAGAGCACTAGGTTCACTTAGGTCGCATGAGTCATGAGCGAGTCTAGTAGAGTCTTGCGGATCGGTACGGAGACGTCTGTACTTATCTTCGAGAGGCTACAGGACTGTTAGGAGCACTTTCCTTCTTGATTCCTCATCGTGCAATTTGATTCCTTTGAGTCTTATGCCTTCATTTCTCTCCCATTCAATCTTATGCGACGTGAACCGCTGGTTATAAATCGGGAATTGAGGAATCGTAATGGTACTACAGATGTGGTGCGGGATGTTTCTCCCTGCGTAGTTGATTGGGCAATTGTCGTCGCCTTGTGGAAGGATATTCTGTCATTTCAGCTCAATAGTTGTACTTCTGAGAGCTTTGAGGCTTTGCACAGGTTGATGTGATGCTCATGAGTTGTTATCGCATAAATTGATGTGATGGTAGGATGCTTGCCTATGTATCGGGGAAGTGAATGACTTGAAAGGAGGTTTACTCATTGCATGATTCAGAGATTCAGTATTTTACTTCCGACGGAGGAAAGGCAATCGAACTGAGAATGTTCAGAATGGGGTTGATGGAGTAGCGGGACTCGATATTTTCGAGCGTGGTGGAATCTTCGCCTGTGATATGGCGTCATCATCCTTGATTAGCTATAATGTGTTAAGTTCGTCGGTGTTATGGTTTCCTTCAATTCACCTTGGGGCAGAGTATTATAAATGGTGCCGAGAAAGCGGTTGTCATAGGTCGTAGTGTGCAGAGGTTCAGGATTGAATCGGCATTCCTGGTATTGATGACTCGAGAAATATGATTTCCGGAAAGGTTTAAAGTTGGTAGCGATCTAACGGTTCAAGTGCTACAGAGGTAGATTTTGATTTAAGGTAACAACTGGGCAGCGAAGGATGAGGAAGGACATGTGGGAGGTGCCTTGCGGTGGATAAACTTATAGAAGGCCAAGTGTGAGAAACAAGAGTCGGGTAGTTACTTAAAGAAGTGAGTTTGACCAAAGTGGGAGAGTGACGGAGTAGCATGTGGGTTCTGTGATAAGATAACTACACGACTTGAGGAAAGTTTAGAGTGATTTGGGAATTTATGGTGGACGGTGATTTGGGTCTACGGATTTAATTTCAAATATTGGCTATTATACCGCGGGAGATTGGATACAACAGAGAGGAGTTGCTTGATATGAAGAAGGTTACAACATGACTTTGAATAGGAATGTACTGTCGCACCTTTTAGTTGATATCCATGAGGAGTGAACAGACTTGTATATCTGGTGAATGAGCACGGGCTCAGGATGGGTTACTGATTATGTAGTAAGTGTACCCAGTGCAGTGACGTTGGAAGATGTTGGCTTATAATTTCCACAGGGGGGTTATCTCTTGTGATCAGGTTAGCGGTCGCGTGATGTTGACGAAGCTTCTACGAAAAATTCTACTGGCTACCCGGTAAGAGATTGAATATGTAAATGTGGCTAGTGGTCCAGAGTGTTCATTAAATATTAATGGAAGGATTTTGAGGAATTTGGCTGGGTGATTGTGCTAGATCATGTCGATGAAGAAAGAATCTTGGTGGGTTCCAAGTTTATGCAATAGTAGCTTCAAGCTAAGTGGGAGAGTCCCACTGCCTACAATTGGATTGCATGGTCGTCTATTTGTAAGATTTATGGTTATCGGCATATTGATGGGTTATTACGACTAAGGAAAGGGAACATCAGTGGTAAGTGGAGCAAGCAATTTGAGGAATATGTGCTATAGTTGGCCTTATCGGTTTATGCTCAGGCTTTGGGAAGACTTAGGATTTATGCTTCGTGTAGAGGCGAGTTACAAGGAAGATGATTCAGCTAGGTGCTTCTTTGAGAGGGTGCTCATGTGCTAGCAGAGCCTTGGAGTTGATTATATTCGGGACAAAGTCAGAGTGGGTGACTCTCAATAACAGTCCTAGTGGATTCAAAAGTTAAGGTGTGGTGCCTAAGGATTTCGAGTCCATAGTATGATTAACTATCGAGCTTTTGTAGCGGATTATGATAAAGAAGCTTGGAGTGTTCTATGTTATATTCGGTCTGCGGTGTAGCATTAGAGGAATGGGAGAAAATTACTTCGGACTCATAGAGGAAGTATCAGAAAGAGTGTACCAGTTAGCAACGGTTGAATTGGCATGATGGTGGTAGAGATAAGTTCCTTCAGCGTGTTAAGTTATACATGTGAATTATGGCGGTGTGTGCGAGGCTTGACGGCCGCCGTAATTGATCTTATTTGGAAGCATTCTAATATTATGGCATATTATGTGTAGACGGATCCCGGAAGGATTATGGTGGTTTAAACCACTACTCCAGGTTTGTATTTTCTGTGGTTATGGAAATTTGGCTGCGTGTTGCAATCTCTTGAAATGAGCTAAGTAAAATGTTTCTATATGATGAAGTGTTTACCCTATTAATGGTTCCAGAGTTTATGATAAAAATTTTGTGCTCTTGCGCATTGGCATGATTAAGTGCAGTGAGTAGCATGGGATTTGGGAGTTGAGGATCAAAGTTGCAGTTCGGTGTTGACAAGAATGTCACGAGCTCGAATGAGCAAGAAAGGACTCAGATGGTTAGAGTCAGCTGGCATTGATTTTGGCGTCACCTGGGATCGGTGTCTGGTGTGAAGAGGCTTTGCATACTGAATGCGGATTCTTGAATTGTTTTACAGCGTTGATGTGGCCGGTAGTATGAATGTGCAGACTCGTTGTCTGGTGCGGAAGGTCGGGGGAGCGTGTCCCACGGAAAGATTATATAAGTGTGACATGTAGTCACATAAATGATTAAAGATGGAAACCAAGTATAGAGGTTTTGGTACTATCGTTGATGCGAGAATTTATGCCTGAAGGGCGCTCGGTTCATTTGGTTATGAACTGAGAATGTTTGTTCTGGATTTGGCGGCTATTCTTGTGTGTCGTGGGAAAAAGGTTTACCCTAGATCCTTGAAAGGTTATTAGCCCAGTGTGGTACGGTCAGAATCGGCTTGAGGTTCGTGGATGGATCTAGATATGAATGTGGGCTCTATATCAGGCCGGATATGTTCATTTCAGCTTAGCGCTCCTGGTGGAGTATTCGGACGTTGGATGTAAATTCGTCATCGGCTACTTCATGTAATACTATATTGTGTTGTGTGAGTTGTGAAACGGCTTGTTAATTTCATATGTGTTGAGGTTCCGCGTAGCGATGATGTTATGTGAGCAGGATGGCTCTCGAGATTCAGATCATATATCACACCTTAGTTGTGCTTGACTTTTGTAGCGTATGGCACTATCTGTCTCCCCAGGGATGGTATTATGCACTTAGCGTGCTCGTGGACGATATTCGGGTATTTTGTAATAATGAGCATTCTAGCTCGGTAAGTATCTCCTTATATAGATTTTATGTTCGGATCGGGTTGTGCGCCGCAACAGTATGATGTTGAATACAATCCCATATATCTATTTTCGTGTGTTTTATTTTCCATTTTTTGAGGAAGGTTCGTAACACCTTTTCGGTTGTCTACTTAGTTACGTGGGTTGAGTAGTTCTTTCCAGAGTTCGTTTTCCTTATGTATCACATTCAAGTTTGTAGCTTATTGGCACATTGTGGCATCACATGAGACTTTTGGCAGCGTCTGAGGTGGCTTGTTGCCTGAACACCTTATACTGGGAGAGATAAAATTATTGGACCTGGGGTCAATGTGATTAAATCGGTATGAGGCATAGTTAAAGAGTAAGTATCGGTATTCAGTCCAGAATGAGGTAATAGTTCTTGTCAAGGGGAGAAACTCAATGAATGGTTGACTCAGCAGTTGGTTGTAAATTTCTGCGCATCTTTTCCGCTGCGGCAGCATTACAAGAGTTGGAACTAGACTTATATATGTCATGAGGTGCATGGTGAGCATCATGTTCATGGAATTTCGGCTATTATTATCAGAGGAAGTTATTATGGTCATGTGAATTATGCGGTGCATGGTGTGAATTCAGGAAAGGTATGTAGTCATGTTTTGGTACATGGTATGGTGATTGATACGGTGATCGTATGTTGGAAACAGGCTTGGCAGAAGGTTCCGGATGTTCGAATTTGGCTCTAAGGATAATTTGACTAAGCAAAAAGGGGAATGTTCAGATTTACTCGAGCCAGTATGCTCAACTGAGTTGTGGTATCACGGGTAGGTACACGAGGTGTTAAGCAGTGATTTCAGACAACTCTAGAGCAGTTCTTAGCACGTTCGAGGACAAACGTATGTTTAAGTGGGAGAGAATGTAACGACCCGACCGGTCGTTTTGAGTTCTAGCACGTCGTTCGGCGGTTTGAGGCCATGAGCATCTTCACTTCAGGTATCAATAGTTGTACGTGTGGTCGGGATTGAATTTCGGAAAGTTCAGAGTTGAATTGGAAAGAAAATTCTCATCTCGAAAGCTTTAAGTTAGAAAAATTGACTAAGATTGGATTTTAGAGTAAACGGCCTCGGAATCGGGATTTGAAGGTTCCAGCAGGTTCGCATGATGATTTTGAACTTGGGCTATGTCTGGGTCGAATTTTGGATGATCCGGGAGCGTTTTGGCACCTATTGTGGAAGTTAGCACTTTGAAAGAATTTCATGAATTTGGGGTGGAGGTTAATTTTATGTTATCGATGTCCATTGGGGATTCCGAGTCTGGGAATGGCTCTGTATGGTGATTCAGGTATTGGGAGCGCATCCGGAAGTGGATTCGGAGTAGGTCATTTTGGAGTCATTTGGCTAAAGTTAGAAATTTGAAGGTTTTTGAGAAGTTTGACCGAAAGTGGACTTTTTGATATCGGGGTCGGAATCCGATTCCGGAAGTTGGAGTAGGTCCGTAATGTCAAACGTGACTTGTGTACAAAATTTGAGGGCAATCGAATGAGGAAGTTTGAAATTCTAAAGTTCATTAAGCTTGGAATGGGGTGTGATTCATGAATTCGACGTTGTTTGATGTGATTTGAAGGCTTGACTAAGTTCGTAATGTGTTTTGGGACGTGTTGATATAATTGGTTAAGGTCCCGAGGGCCCCGGGTGGATTCCTGTTGTTAACGGATCGAATTTGGAATTTAAAGAAGGGCTGAAGCAGTTGAGCATCTGGTGTAACTACACCTGCGTGAAGAGGGTCGCAGGTGCGGGAAAATGGCTCGCAGAAGCGAAAGGGGCAGGCTACTGAGAACCGCATGAGCGAAAAGATTTGTGCACCTGCGAAGGCGTAGGTGTGAAGAGAGTAGAGCAGGTGCGAGAATGTTGGGCCGAGTTGGAGCCGCACCTGCAATGGGATTTCCGCAGGTGCGGGACCGCAGATGCGGCCAAGGCACCGCAAGTGCGAACGTCAGGGCTGGGCAGTGTATTCTTTAAAACGAGGGCTTGGCTCATTTTCACCCCATTTTCTCCATGAGAGCCGTTCTTGGAGCGAGTTTGGAGCTCATTCTTCGTCATCAATGCCAAGGTAAGTGATTTCCACTTATTATAAGTTAAATATATGGTTTGTATAAGGATTTAAATATGGAAATTAGTATAAATTGTGGGGGTTTTGGTAGAAGACCTAGAATTTGATATTTTTGGATTTTGACCACGGAATTGGGCATGGAATTGAGAATAAACTATATATTTGAGTTCGTGAGGTTATGGGTAAAGTTTATCTTCGAAAAGTTTTGGAATCCGGGCACGTGGGCCCGAGGGTGATTTTTATTGACTTTTCGATCGAGGTTAGAAATTATTATAAATTGGATTATATTGAGTAATTGAGTATATATTAACGGGTTTGCATAATCATTGGATAGTTTTGGAACTTTGTGCATCGATTCAAGTTGTTTGAAGGGCTCGGAAGCCGGTTATGGAACTTCGGAGCGAGGTAAGTCTCCTTTCTAACCTTGTAAGAGGGAATTACCCCCATAGTTGAACTAAATTATTATGTACTTCTATTTGTGGGGGCAACGTACGCACGAGGCGACGAGAGTCCGTACGTAGCTACTAACTATGCCTATGTCCGAGTAGTTTTAGGCTTACATCTGCCTTGTTGCTATTGTTGTTGAATTTATGTTTATTGTTTGCCTTGAAAGGAAGCGAGATTGAGTTAGCTTATTAAATGTTTTGAAGGGAGTTGAAATTGAGGAAAAGGTTGGAACGTATAGGTTTTCATTTGAACTTCGTATTTTTTTTAAAAAGAATTGAGGAACACCATAATAACTTAAGAAATCTACGTGTAACCACGTCGCATGTGTGTTTTGCGAGCGAGGTAATTGCCTTAAAAAGCTTCAAGATGAATTTTCCTTGTTTTGAAAAGAACCAAGAAAGAGATATGATTTTAATGTTAAATTTATATTTGACCGCGTCGCAAGTTTGATCCACGAGCGGGGTGATTCCTTACATTTATGTTTGACCGCGTCACACGTATGATTCGCGAGCGGGGTTTTTCCTACTACTCTTATGGGATTGGGCCGTTCGCCTCAACAGAATTTATGTACCACACTCTCATGGGAGTGGGTCGTTCGCCTCGGCAGGTTAATAGATGCATCTATGGTTCGCGCCGTTCGACCCTCGGCAGTGCACAATTTACTTTTATGTGGGATCGGGCCGTACGCCTCGGTATTTCCTATATATATATTATCCTCATGGAATCGTGCGTAACGTTTGGCAACAAGCCAGTGTATCTGAGGGTTTTTCCCTGATTTGGATTATGACAACCTCTTTGATGAAATCCACTATATCTATACATATGCTCCGGTTACGGATGGGACTTGCTAGTTGAGAGCTTGAGTAAATAGTAAAGAGGAAAATTGTACTACGTATTTTATACTTGTTTGTCTCATATTCATTCACTTCTTTACTGTACCTGATATTATTGGATCACTAGTAAGTGTCAAAATCGATCCCTCGTCACTACTTCTTCGGGGTTAGGCGGGATACTTACTGGATACGCATTGATTTACGTACTCATGCTACACTTGCTGCACATTTTTGTGCAGGTACACATATGTTTAGCGGCCTTGTGGGCACAGAGGCGCGATTATGGCGGGGACTTAGGTGAGTTGCATTCTATACGACACACCGCAGCCAGCAGAGTCTCCTTCAGAGTAGTGTATTTTCTTTCCTGTCCAAGTTGTATTTCGGACAGTTATTGTATTTTATTTTAAATTTCTAGAAAAGGCTCATGCACTTGTGACACCGGGTTCTGGGGTGATTATGGGATGTTCACTATTAGAATTGGAAAACATTGTTATTTATTCTGTAAATTCATCTTTTACTAAATAAATTGAAGTAAATTTACGATTTCAGAAATATTAAAATGAAGATTTAATTAAGTATTTATTGTTGGCTTGCCTGACAGTGGAGTCCGGCGCCATCACGACCTTTATGGATTTTGGGTCGTGACAGGCCTAAACATAAGAAAATTATTCTTTACCTTTCACCAGAGCACTATACCGACACTGACATGAGAATAAGGTCAACTAGGTCAACCTAGCGGCAAGTATCATATACCCTACTTGCTCAGGTCGTCTCATCGCAGTGCCGTTTCTGATGTAAAAATTGCACTTAATGGAAGTTTGAATCTTAATTATTCAGATCTTAGACATTAAGTGCATTTCCTTTTAAAGTTTTAATCTTGATCATTCAGATCTTTATCATCAAGTTTTTTTTTTTACTTCACATCTACTTAATGGATCTAAATAGGTCTGTATGATTAAGATCTATAATAAGACTTAATTTTATTAAGATGTTATCATCCACATTCACTAATAACTGTCGCCACCCCTAACCATTCTCAACTACCACCACCACCACTATCCTCAACCATAGCTGCCACCACTATCATCCCCAACATCCCACCACCATCATCCTCAATCACAATCACACACTCACCCACCTCAACTATCACAACCAGCCACCTCACCCCATCAACAACCATAGCTGCCACCGCCTACTATTATAAACTACCACCACCCACCATCACCTTCCTTAATCACAACAACAACAACAATCCGCCATTATTAACTATCATCACCCACCATGTCACGAGCCATATTCACGTGACCGGTTCTCGCCACACTATCTGACCCGATTGAACGAACCCATTTGTCAAGACCAAGTATAATTGTGGAAGCCAATTGAAAATCTTGTACATTTTCAAATCAAGTCATAATATATTTTTTATTTTCAAAATCATACATGAAACTTTTCATAAAAATAATATAATCAAATTAAATAATTATTTCTTTATGCATGACTTCCATAATCCTATTTTTACAATCCAACATAATTATCTATGGAGCCTCTATACCAAAGAATAGAACTAACACTTGGAATAATTACAATAAAAGAAAATAAGAAATAACATGATAGCTACCGCGAGATAAAAGTGGTGCTTCATCATATCTCGGAAAGAGAGTCATCCTAGCCTTGTCCATAACATGCCACACCTCATCCTGAAATATGTAAAGAAAGAGGGACCCTAAAGAGGGGCCCCTAAGGGCTGAGTACACCACTTTGGTACTCAATAAGTATCATAGACTTTCTCTAACTTAAGTTTTTGGGAAAAATATTATAAAAATAATGCACCAATATTTGATATAAAACGTTAAGTAATTTCATCAATTCATGATCTTTATCATAAATAAAAGACAAGTGAAATATAACCCACGGTATAAACCTTTAAAACATTTATATCTATCTAAGTTTTTGAATAAAATCATTCCATTTTCTTTAAGTCACAGAAATCATGACTCCTTAGGCTTAAACATAATAAAATTATTCTTTACCTTTCACATGGAGCATCATACCGATACCGACATGAGAACAAGGTCAACTAGGTGATCAACCTAACAACAAGTATCATATACCCTGCTTGCTCAGGTCATCTCATCGTAGTGCCGCACAAATCGACTCAGCCATGCTAATATAGCACATTTGCCCCACTTGGGGGACTTATCCCACAAACCTCAACTTAGCCTTGGAATGTGTCCTTATACCGGCACGTGTAGTTTTATGGTAATGAACTCAACATTCGAACCAATTTCGTTGATCTCTACTAGTAACTCCCAAAACATTTGACATTCCAAAAATAGATTCATAGCATAGTAGCCTCAAATGATTTATTTTTATCAAATCATATCATTAATAGAAAATCTAAACTAGTTGAACAAAAATTAAATAAACAACCTTTTACATGTTAAATCTTTTAGCAATTTAGCATCCATCTTTAAAAAGATACCACAAGTGCTATTCTATTTATCAATTTTCAAAAGAAATACTTTCCATGAAAATTTATCTTTAGCACTCAAATATGTATACTTTTATTAATACATAAATTTTGATAAAAACATATAACATTTACCTTAAGTGTCATTTTGCCAACAAGATTTAAAATAAAATTTTATAAAACAACATGACACTACATGTGCAACATAATATTTTAGTACATGGAATATCCGCACTTGTTTGTCCCCACAAACATGAAAGCACATTTGCAAACAACTTAAGCATTTAATTCGAAACATGCTTTTAGAGAAAATCCCTCAAGAAGAGAAAGTTTTAATCAACTTACCTCGCTTTCGCTTTATTAACATTCACAAGCTTTCAATTCTCTTCAATTGTTCCATTGTTGATTAAAATGCTCAAACATCACCAACATGTCGATATCTACTATTAGATATCCTAATTACATCAAAATATAACCTAAAATATTGATTAATATCCATTTATGGCTCATAGGTTGGCTATAAGCCTCCAACAACTCAAATCGCCCAATAGATTCACATGCTAGCCTATTCAACTTCATTTTTATAATTTTGTCATGACCCAAAATCTCGCCTGTCGTGATTACGCCTATCTAAATACTAGGCAAGCCGACAACCTCAATAAACCACAATTTCTTTTAAGTTCGAAAATATAATATTTAAATTCAATACCAAAAATCTCACCAATACCGACATAAAACACTCCCAAAACCAGGTGTCACTGAGTATATGAGCATCTAAATGATAACAAAGTCTGACTGATGAAAACGCTGTCTGAAAATATAGAACCATACAAAAACTGAAAGGAAAGAGAGTCAAGGTCTGCGGACGTCAAGTAGCTACCTCGATAATCTCCAATAGATAAAGCTCCAAAAAACTAGCAACTGCCATGTTCGAAAGCACCTGGATCTGCACACGAGGTGCATGGTGTAGTATGAGTACAACCAACTCAGCAGGTAACAATACCAAATAAAGAACTAAAAGTAGTGACGAGCTTCACAGCTAAGTTCAATTACAGTAATTTCCAACATAAGAAGGTAGGCATGCTTTCAAATTCGACAATTAAGGCCAAAACAGTAATTTCATGTCAAGTTCAACTGGAATAGAAGATAATATCTCTCAAAAATTCCAAAACAGTGATATATGACAGCTGAAGTATAACAGTAATGAAATCAATGCATCCTCTCAGAGCAACAGTCACTCCAACCTCATGATCACTCTTCACTCGGCACTCAACACTCGCACTCAGTAGGTACCTGCGCTCACTGGGGGTGTGTACAGACACCGGAGAGGCTCCTTCAGCCCAAGTGCTACAATCTGCATGGATAACTCATGTGCTGCACGAACAACTCAAGTGCTATAGTATAATATCTGAATCCGCACGGACAACTCATGTGCTATAGTATAATACCTGGATCCGCACGGACAACTCACGTGTTGCACGGATAACTCACATGCTATAGTATCAATATCTCACAATTTGGCCCTCAACCTCACTCGGTCATAAATCTCTCCAGTCTCTCGGGCTCTCAGTAATCATGAAAATTAGCCCCAACAGGAATGACATAATGTATCAACAAGGAACAATAGAGATTGAGATAAAATAAACAGGTAACTTGTGACGAATACAAACAGCAATTTAGCAGATAATTCAACATGTACACGACCTCTGTGGGTCCCTACAATGCCAACACATAATCTAAACATGATTTCTAACATGGTTTGTGGTTCAATTCCTCTACTACATGGAGAATGTACAGATAACAACATATTATTCAATTACACAGTTTCATGGAATTTGATCAAGTCACAATTCCTATGGTACACGCCCACACGCCCGTCAACTACCATGTGTGTCACCTCAAGACCGATCACATAATACATAATCCGGGGTTTCATACCCTCATAACCAAATTTAGAACTGTTACTTACCTCAAACCGTGTAATTCTTTAATTTTCTATGCCTTTGCCTCGCGAATCGGCCTCCAAATGCCTCGAATCTAGTCACAAATAATTCGATTCAATCAATACAAATTATAGGAATTAATTCCATATGAAAATACTAATTTTCCAACAAAATCTGAAATTGCACTCAAAATCGTCCGTGGGGTCTACATCTCGGAACCCAACAAAAGTTACAAATTATGAACGTCCATTCAACCACGAGTCCAACCATACCAAATTTACCAAATTCCGACATCAACTCGACCTTCGAATCCTCAAAGCTTATTTTGAAATCCTTAAGCTCAAATCCTTTAATTTCACCTCAAAAACACGTAATCTAATCGAAATACTCAATGATAATCCAATATTATTAACTAACAATGATCACAAGTGACTTACCTCAATTTTTTCATGAATTCCCTCTGAAAAACTCCCCAAAACCGTGTTGGAAATATCCAAAAATAGCAAAAACTCGGAACCCCTTCGAAATGTATATTGTCGAGGGGTTCCGCACCTGCGACTCACTTAGCCGCTTCTGCGGTCTTGCAGGTGTGAGAAACCAACTACTTCTACAGTTTGCCAAGGCTTTCACTGCCCCCTCTTCTGCGTCCCTAAAGCCGCTTTTTCGGACTCGCATTTGCGAGGCTCAATCCGCTTCTGCGGAGCTTGCGCTTCTGCGCCCGTTCGTCCGCATCTTCGATCACACAAGTGCAGAAATTTTCCCGCACTTGCGACCACTGCCTCACAGCCCCTTGCCCGCATCTGCTCTTGCCCATATCGCTTCTGCGAGCTCGCACCTGCAAGCCAATTTCCGCATGTGTGATTGCATCAGAAGGAAGAAAATTTCCAGCTTTGTTCTAAGTTCAAATTTGATCTATTAACCTTCTGAAACTCACCCGAGGCTCCCAGGACCTCAACCAAATATACCAACAAGTCCTAAAACATCATACAAACTTAGTCGAGGACTCAAATCACACCAAACAACGCTAAAACAATGAATCATGCCCCAATTCAAGCTTAATGAAACTAAGAATTTTCAACTTTTATATTCGATGCTGAAACCTATCAAATCAAGTCCGATTGACCTCAGATTTTGCACATAATGAACCTATTCTAATTTTCAGAATCGGATTCCGACCCCGATATCAAAAAGTCAACTCCCCGGTCAAACTTTCAAACTTAAATTTCTATTTTAGCCATTTCAAGCCTATTTTAACTACGGACTTCCAAATAATTTTTCGGACACGCTCCTAAGTCCAAAATCACCATACTGAGCTATTTGAATCATCAAAATTTTATTTTGGAGTCGTTTACACATAAGTCGACATCCGGCCAACTATTTCAACTTAGGATTTAAATCTTGGAACGATGTGTTCCAAATTCATTCTAAAACCTCCCCGACAAGTCACATATTTATAATTAAACACAGGATAAGCAGTAAATGGGGGAACAAGGATGTAATACTCAAAACGACTGGTCGGGTCGTTACATTCTCCCCTCTTAAACAAACGTTCGTCCTCGAACGGGTTTAGAATTATACCCGGGGTCTCAAATAGATGTGGGTATTTGCTCTGCATCACCCGCTCAGTCTCCCAAGTAGCTTCTCTGACTGGCTGGCCTCTCCATTGTATTTTCACTGAAGTTATGTTCTTTGATCTCAGGCTCTCAACTTTCGAACCTACCGGTCCAAAATGGCCACCGGCTCCATATTATAAGTCAAATTACCATCTAACTGCACTGTACTGAAATCCAAAACATGAGACGGATCTCCGACATACTTCCGGAGCATAGATACATGAAACACTGGATGAACACCTGATAGATTAGGTGGCAATGCAAGTTCATAAGCCATCACTCCAATCTTCTTAAGTATTTCAAAAGGCCCAATATACCTAGGACTCAACTTCCCCTTCATAGGAGAAACTCAGAGTAGTACCTTCTCTCCTACCGTGTAAGTAACATCGCGAACCTTTCGGTCGGCATAACTCTTCTGTCTAGACTGCGCCATGCGAAGTCAATCCTGAATCAATTTAACCTTCTCCAAAGCATCCTGAACCAAATCAGTACCCAATAGCCTAGCCCCACCCGGCTCAAACCAACCCACCAGAGACTGACATCGTCTCCCATATAAAGCCTCATACGGAGCTATCTGAATGCTTGACCGGTAACTGTTGTTGTAGGCAAACTCCGCAAGTGGCAGAAACTGATCCCAAGAACCTCCAAAATCAATGACACAAGCACGTAGCATATCCTCTAATATCTGAATAGTGCGCTCGGGCTGTCCGTCCGTCTGA
The DNA here is from genome assembly GCF_000390325.3 of Nicotiana tomentosiformis. Lineage (NCBI taxonomy): Eukaryota > Viridiplantae > Streptophyta > Magnoliopsida > Solanales > Solanaceae > Nicotiana > Nicotiana tomentosiformis. Next base: position 27,682,284 of record NC_090812.1, read on the forward strand.
GGGTGAAATGTTGTACTCAACTGAACCTGTGTACCCAATTTTTGCTGCACTGCTCTCCAAAACTGTGATGTAAATTGCGTGCCCAGATCTGAAATGATGGACATTGGCACACCATGTAGGCGAACAATCTCGCGGATATAAATATCAGCCAATCACTCTGAAGAATAAGTAGTACCGATTGGAATAAAATGCGCAGACTTGGTCAACCGATCCACAATTACCCAAACAACATCAAACTTTCTCAAAGTCCGTGGGAGTCCAACTACGAAGTCCATGGTAATACGCTCCCATTTCCATTCCGAAATTTCAAGTCTCTGAAGCAATCTGCCCGATCTCTGATGTTCGTACTTCATCTGTTGAAAATTTAAACACTGAGCTACATACCCAACTATATCTTTCTTTCTTTTTCTCCACTAATAGTGTTGCCTCAAATCCTGGTACATTTTAGTGGTACCCGGATGAATGGAATACCGCGAACTGTGGGCTTCTTCAAGAATCAATTCATGCAACCCATCTACATTTGGCACACAAATCCGACCTTGCATCCTCAATATCCCATCATCCCCAATAGTAACATCCTTGGTATCACCGTGTTGAAGTGCATCCTTTAGGACAAGCAAATGGGGATCGTCATACTGGCGTTCTCTGATGCGGTCATATAAAGAAGACTGAGAAACCACACAAGCTAGAACCCGATTGGGCTCCGAAATATCTAATCTCACGAACTGATTGGCCAAGGTATGAACATAAACTGCAAGAGGCCTTTCACCAACATGGATGAATGCAAGGCTGCCCATACTCACCGCCTTTCTACTCAAGGCATCGGCCACCACATTGGCCTTCCCGAGATGATACAAAATAGTGATATCATAGTCCTTTAGCAGTTCCAACCATCTCCTCTGCCTCAAATTTAGATCCTTCTGTTTGATAAGTGTTGAAGACTCCGATGATCTATAAATACCTCATAAGACACACCGTAAAGATAGTGCCTCCAAATCTTCAATGCATAAACAATAGTTGCCAACTCCAAATCATGAACAGGGTAGTTCTTTTCATGTGGCTTCAACTGACGCAAAGCATAAGCAATCACTCTACCCTTCTGCATTAAGACACACCCAATATCAATTCGAGAAGCATCACAATACACTATATAAGAGCCTGAAGCTCAAGGCAAAACTAGAACTGGAGTTGTGGTCAAGGCAGTCTTGAGCTTCTGAAAGCCCTCTTCACACTCATTCGACCACCTGAATGGAGCACCTTTCTGAGCTAATTTAGTCAAAGGTGATGTAATAGACGAGAAACCCTCCACGAAGCGACGATAATAACCGGCCAAACCGAGAAAATTTCAAATCTCAGTAGCTGAAGATGGCCTGGGCCAACTCTAAACTGCCTCTATCTTCTTCGGATCCACCTTAATTCTCTCACCGGACATTATGTGTCCCCAGAATGCCACCGAACTAACCTAGAACTCACACTTAGAGAATTTGGTAAAAATTTTCTCCTCCCTCAGCCTCTGTAATACAATGCTCAAGTATTGTGCATATTTCTCCTGGCTACGTGAGTACACCAGGATATCATCAATAAATACTACGATAAACAAATCAAGATACGGCTGGAATACACTATTCACCAAGTGCATGAATGCTGCTGGAGCGTTGGTCAGCCCAAAAGATATCACGAGAAATTCATAGTGACCATAACGGGTCCTAAATGTCGTCTTTAGAATATTCGAATCCTGAATTTTCAACTGGTGATACCCGGATCTCAAATCAATTTTGAAGAATACCCTCGCTCCCTGAAGCCGGTCAAACAAATCATGAATGCAATGGATACTTATTCTTGATTGTAACTTTGTTCAACTGTTTGTAGTCGATGCACATCCACATAGTAACATCTTTCTTTTTCACAAACAGAATTGGTGCACCCCAAGGCAACACACTAGGCTTAATAAACCCCTTATTAAGGAGTTCCTGAAGCTGCTGTTTCAATTCTTTCAACTCAGCTGGTGCCATACGATACGAGGGAATAATAATGGGCTGAGTGCACGACACCAAGTCAATACCGAAATCAATATCCCTATCGGGTGGCATACTCTGCAGGTCTGCAGGAAATACATCCGAAAAGTCTCACACTACTTGTACAGAATCAATAGTAGGAGTGCCTGTATCAACATCTCTCACAAAGGCCAAATAGGACAAACACCCCTTCCCAACCATACGTTGGGCCTTCAAATAAGAGATTACCCTGATAGGAACATAATCTAGAGAACCTCTTTATTCGAGCTTTGGTAACCCTGGCATCGCCAATGTCACAGTTTTTGCGTGACAGTCCAGAATAGCATGACATGGAGACAGCCAATCCATACCCAAGATTACATCGAAATCAACCATACTGAGTAATAAAAGATCAACTCTAGTCTCTAGTCCCTCAATAGTTATCACACACGACTGATGCACACGGTCCACAATAATAGTATCGCCCACCGGCGTAGATACATGAACAGGTGAAACTAAGGACTCACGGGGCATATCCAGATAAGGAGTAAAGTACAATGAAACATACGAATAAGTAGAACCAGGGTCAAATAATACAAAAGCTTCCTTGTGGCACACTGAGACAATATATGTGATCACTGCATCTGAAGCAACAACATCTGGCCTGGCAGGAAAAGCATAAAATCGGGCCTGACCGCCACCTGATAGGCCTCCCCCTCTTTAGCGACCCCTAGCTGACTGGGTCCCACCCCGAGCTAGCTGGGTGGGTGGTGTAACTGCTGGTGATGGTGCCATCGATCGAGAACTCTATTGTGGAGCCCCACTCAACAACATAGGGCAATCTCTTTTGATATAACCAAAGTCTCTGCACTCAAAAAAACCCCTCTTCTGACGGAACTGCTTCTTCTGATAACCCGAGGAATTACATATAGAAGCCTGAGCGAACGAGGCATGGTGAGAACTCTGTGCTGGTATTGATTGGCCTGACTAAGAACTGTAAGAACTGTGGCTAGCTGGTGCACCATGATGAGTTGGACGAGTCGTCTGAGCGGGCCTATAAGGGCAACCCCTGTTGTGGTAGGACTGCCCCCCAGAAGGTACCCCACCAAAATCGCCCGAACCTCGAGACCTCTTGGACTTCCTCTCACCACGCTCTTGGCTATGGACCACCTCTATTTGCCGAGCAATATTAACCACCTCGTCAAACGTGGCACCAGACACCCTCTCCCTAGTCATAAGTAACTGCATCTTATATGTGAGGCCATCAATGAACCTCCTAATCCTCTCCCTATCAATGGGAACCAACCAAACTGTGTGACGAGCCAACTCAGAAAATCTCATTTCGTACTGGGTCACAGACATGCCATCCTGCCGAAGTTGCTCAAACTGTCTGCGCAGCTCCTCCCTGTGAGACTGCGGCACGAATTTCTTCAAAAAGAGAATGGAGAACTCCTGACATGTAAGTGGTGCTGCACCGACCGGCATGCGCCTCTCATAAGCCTCCCGCCATCTGAAGGCAGCCCCAGAAAACTGAAAAGTAGTGAACAAGACCCCATTGGTCTCCAGAATACCTGTTGTCCGAAGCATCAGCTAGCACTTATCTAGAAAACCCTGAGCATCCTCTGACTCAGCACCGCTAAATGATGGAGGTCGAAGCCTCCCAAATCTCTCAAGTCTCATCTGCTCATCATCTGCCATAACAGGGACTACCGGGGCTTGAGCAGTTGCAATCAGCTGGGCTGGTAATGCCCCCTGTATCTAAAATCCCTACACTACCTGCTCTAGAGTACGGGAAAAAGGGGTATGAGTACCTCCTGAAGGCCTGGAATCACAATGGGAACAACTGGTGCCTGATCTAGTCCCACCGGCTCAACTATATCTAGAATCTGCTCCTGAGTTGGAGCAGCTGGTGGTGCTACAGGTGCTTCTCCAACTGTTGTATGAGCTACACCTCGACCTCTACCTCGGGCCCGGCCTGTCGCGGCCCTAACTGGTGGTACTGGTGGCTGACCGTCTGATCTGGTAGTACGTGTCCTCGCCATCTGTGAGAGAATAGAATAATAGAAATTTAGTTTCTAAAATCAACAAATTCGCACGACAGGATACAAGAAAGTGAAATTTTCCTAAGGGTTCGGCAGCCTCTCGAAGATAAGTACAGGTGTCTCTGTACCGATCCGCAAGACTCTACTAAACCTGCTCATGACTCATGAGACCTATGTAACCTAGGCTCTTATACCAACTTGTCACGACCCAAAAGCACGCATGTCGTGATGACGCATATCTCAATACTAGGCAAGTCGACAACCTCAATAAACCACAATTTCTTTTAAGTTTGAAAATATAATATTTAAATTCAATACCAAAAATCTCACCAATACCGACATAAAACACTTCCAAAACCCGGTGTCACTGAGTACATGAGTATATAAATGATAACAAAGTCTGACTGATAAAAATACTGTCTGAAAATATAGAACAGTACAAAAACTGAAATGAAAGAGAGTCAAGGTCTGCGGACGTCAAGCAGCTACCTCGATAATCTCTAACAGATAAAGCTCCAAAAAACTAGCAATCACCGTATCCGGAAGCACCTGGATCTGCACACGAGGTGCATGGTGTAGTATGAGTACAACCAACTCAGAAAGTATCAATACCAAATAAAGAACTGAAAGTAGTGACGAGCTTCATAATTAAGTCCAATTACAGTAATTTCCAACATAAAAAGTTAGGCATGCTTTCAAGTTCGACAATTAAGGCCAAAACAGTAATTTCACGTCAAGTTCAACTGGAACAGAAGATAATATCTCTCACAAATTTCCAAAACGGTGATATATGACAACTGAAGTACAATCGTAATGAAATCAATGCATCCTCTCAGAGCAACAGTCACTCCAACCGCATGATCACTCTTCACTCGGCACTCGGCACTCGACACTCGGCACTCGACACTCAGCACTCGCACTCAGTAGGTACATGCGCTCACTGGGGGTGTGTATAGACTCCGGAGGGGCTCCTTAAGCCCAAGCACTATAATCTACACGGACAACTCATGTGTTGCACGGACAACTCACGTATTGCACGGATAACTCACGTGTTGCACGGACAACTCACGTACTATAGTATAATATCTGGATCCGCACGGACAACTCACGTGCTATAGTATAATATCTGGATCCACATGGACAAATCACGTGCTATAGTATAATATCTGGATCCGCACAGATAACTCACGTGTTGCACGGACAACTTACGTGCTATAGTATCAATACCTCACAATCAGACCCTCGACCTCACTCAGTCATAAATCTTTCCAATCTCTCGGGCTCTCGGTAATCATGAAAATCAGCCCCAACAGACATGACATAATGTATCAACAAGGAACAATAGAGACTGAGATAAAATATACAAGTAAACTGTGACTAAGTACAAACAATAATTTAGCAGATAATTCAACATGTACACGACCTTTGTGGGTCCCTATAATGCCAACACATAATCTAAACATGATTTCTAACATGGTTTGTGGTTCAATTCCTCTACTACATGGAGAATGTACATATAACAACAAATTATTCAATTACACAGTTTTATGGAATTTGACAAAGTCACAATTCCTACGGTACATGCCCACACGCCCATCACCTAGCATGTGTGTCACCTCAAGACCATTCACATAACACATAATCCGGGGGTTCATACCCTCAGAACTAAATTTAGAACTGTTACTTACCTCAAACCGTGTAATTCTTTAATCTACCATGTCTTTGCCTCGCGAATCGTCCTCCATATGCCTCGAATCTAGTCACAAATAATTCGATTCAGTCAATACAAATTATAGGAATTAATTCTATATGAAATACTAATTTTCCAACAAAATTCGAAATTGCACTCGAAATCACCCATGGGGCCCATATCTCGGAACCTGATAAAAGTTAAAAAATATGAACGCCCATTCATCCACGAGTCCAACCATACTAAATTTTCCAAATTCCGACATCAACTCGACCTTCGAATCCTCAAATCTTATTTTGAAATCCCTAGGCCCAAATCCTCTAATATCATCTAAAAAATACGTAATCTAATCGAAATACTCAATGATAATCCAATATTATTGACTAACAGTGATCACAAGTGACTTACCTCAAGTTTTTTCGTGAATTCCCTCTGAAAATCGCCCCAAAAACATGTTGGAAATGTCCAAAAATGGCAAAAACTCGGAACCCCTTCGAAATGTATACTGTACAGGGGTTCCGCACCTGTGACTCACTTAGCCTCTTCTGCGATCTCGCAGGTGAGAGAAACTAACCGCTTATGCAGTTTGCCAAGGCCTTCACTGCCCCCGCTTTTGCGTCCCTAAAGTCGTTTCTGCGGACTCGCATTTGCGAGGTTCAGTCCGCTTCTGCGCCCATTTGTCTGCATCTGTGATCATGCAAGTGTGAAAATCTTCTCGCACCTGCGACCACTACCTCATAGCCCCTGCCCGCATCTGCGCTTGCCCATCTTACTTCTGTGAGCTCGCACCTGCGAGCCAATTTCCGCAGGTGCGATTGCATCAGAAGGCAGAAAATTTCCAGCTTTGTTCTAAGTCCAAATTTGATCCGTTAACCATCTGAAACTCATCCGAGGCCCCCGGGACCTAAATAAAATATACCAACAAGTACTAAAGCATCATACGAACTTAGTCGAGACCCCAAATCACACCAAACAACGCTAAAACCATAAATCATGCCCCAATTCAAGCTTAGTGAAACTAAAAAATTTTAACTTCTATATTCGATGCAGAAACCTATCAAATTAAGTCTGATTGACCTCAAATTTTGCACATAATGGACCTATTCCAATTTTCAGAATTGGATTCCGATCCCGATATCAAAAAGTCAACTTCCCGCTCAAACTTCCAAACTTAATTTCTATTTTAGCCATTTCGAGCCTATTTTAACTACAGACTTCTAAGTAATTTTTTGGACATACTCCTAAGTCCAAAATCACCATACTAAGCTATTTAAATCATCAAAATTTTATCACATAAGTCAACATTCGGCCAACTATTTCAACTTAGGCTTTAAATCTTGGAACTAAGTGTTCCAAATTCATTCTAAAACCTCCCTGACAAGTCATATATTTATAATTGAACACAGGATAAGCAGTAAATGGGGAAACATGGTTGTAATACTCAAAACGACCGACCGGGTCGTTACAAATTTAATACCAATTCAAAGTCATTAATGATACTACATCAATTGTCCAATGCCACCAAGTTACTATTCATCGTATTCCTTAATCAACACTTGTAAAATATACAATTCGGGTGATTACTTAGTTGATCACTTCCAACTTTTGCTAGCAAATAATTTCATAGGTTCATTGTATTTATCAATTTCATTTCCAAGAATACTATTCATCTTCTCTCTCATTTTCTTAAAAAATATTATTCATGCCATGAACTAGAGTTTTATAATTCAATCTTTCAACCATTAAAACTTGTAACAAATACTACAAATACTTTTAACTACTCATAATAAAGGAGTTCGATGCATTAGAATTACCTCTAGTAGATCAATCTTGAAAAATCATAACTTTGATGATATTTGTGTTCTTGAGGATTCGATGATGAAATCTAGTATTTGTATATAAGAATGATATTAGAACTCATGTATATTGAGTAAGAATCAACCCAAAATATCATTAACAACTTACCTTGGTTGGACTTGATTTGAGTTTAAAATCGCTTCTTGACCTCAAGAACCCTAACCCCAAAGCTCAAAATAGTCTCTCTCTCTCTGACCTTGTACTTATAGGCCCAAATTTCTGGATTTCAGACGCTGCCCTGGACGCTTCGCGTCCCCAGTTCATTCCTCCTCCAAGTCTGGACCCGGATGTTATGGCAGTACTTCACTGTCAGCCTTTGATAATTTGATCATAATTTCTTGTAGGAATGTCCAAATAACGAACGGTTTGAAGCGCGGTTTGAAGCGTTAGAAACTAGACTCAAAGAGCTTTCATTTGATAGGTTATTCACCACATAACTATATATATATATATATATATATATATATATATATATATATATATATATATATATATATATATATGCTCGTCTAAAATTAGGTCTTGCGCGTGCTCATTTGAAATTTTAATCTATCGTGTAATTTTTCACTTGACTTGTCCAAAGGGATCTCCTTAGGCCCTATATCACTTCAAATATACCCCGTACACTTGTTATTGTATTCACGGGATATCTTTCATATTATTAATTAACACTCGCATACAAATAAATATAATTAGTATACATCAGACCTCTTAATGGCCGTATAACATTTTGAAACTTTTTTTTCCGGTGCGCTACGCACCACCACCATCCTCAACCATAATCGACGTTGCTAGCAATCACCACTAGCTACTACTCAGAACCACCAACTATCAACCAAAACCACAGCCAACCACTACCTCTAGTCGACATTCACAAGCACCTCTGTTTGTCATCACCACCGTTAATTACCATATTTTAAAAATAATATATATTTTATTAATAGAATATTAGATTAATTAGTATTTTATTTGAATTTTATATTTATTAATTTTTAAATAAAGATAAATTTTATACATTCAGATATTAGAAAAACAAACAATCTTAATCATCTATTATTCAGATCTTAATACACATCTTAAAATTCAGATATGTATTCAAATTCAGTTGTCTTAATCTCAGACTTGTTAATCTTTAAAAAAAAATGTAAATGAGGCCTAAGTGAATATATACTGGAAAATGAAAAAGAAATTTAAGAAAATAAAAGTCATATCAAACACACGTGTAGTAGTGAAGGAACGAAACATCCCAGAAAGAGCGTTGTACGACTAATCTGCAATTTGTTCGTTTGTACTACTCCAAATTACCAGTAGTAATATTAACGAACATCATCCATGGCAGCCGTCTCTATAGTTGAGTCAAGTCCTCATTTTTCCAAAAAACCACTTAACACCAATCTCTTCCCTCTTCTCAAAGATTCAGCCTTTCCAACAAAATGGAACAACCCCTACTCCTCCTTAGACTCTTCCTAATCTCACTAGCAGTTCTTGGCTGGATCCAATTCGTAGCATCCCATCAAGAATCCGGCGACTGGCATTGCGAAGCCGATGAGGAATCCCGAGTTGTTGCTGAGTTCAGGCCTGGACTCGTAACCCTTGACGGCCACGCTGATGATTGGGAAAATATTGATGGGTTTGAGTTCTCTCTCCTTCCTGCACTTGACCCAGATCATGATCATGAGTATAAAGGGGGGAAAATGACCCTTAAGGTATCATTCACTTCTTATTTATAATTTTCTGTCTATTTAATAGTTACGGAGATTTGGTTGCTTATTGGGGGTTGTTGATTTTGCTCTTAATTAGGCTTTGCATGATGGGAAAGATGTCTACTTTTTGTTGCAAGTAGATGGAGAGTATTTATACAAGAAAGGGTGAGTTAATGTTGTTTAAAATTCTTATGATTTGTAAAATTGAAGTACATACTCTTGATTTGCAGCACTTGTGGGATTTTAATATTCAATTAGTGATTAGCGCTTCCTGTGCTGCAAATGTTCTAGTTTAGAGACTGTTGCCTCTTAAATATAGGAGAATAATTAGTTTTCCCATGGTTTCTTTAAATGGTCCTTAGTTTCTTATTTGGTTGAGGTAATATGATTACTGTCATCGCACAGCAAATTGCTTGGTGGTGTTTAAATATTGAAGGAATTAAATTGATAGCAATAGCAAATCATGCCTTTTCAGCAACTTAATTTCCTTTCTTTTCATGTGGGCAAACTAATGCACTACTTCTTTGCTTTGAGAATCTTTCCAAAGAGTTTTTGCTGAAAGACACTTGAAAAAAATATTCCTGTAATTTATACAAATTGATTTCTTGTATATAAATGCTTCCAAGAAGAATATAATATCATGTATCTGATGTGTTACATGTATTATGGGGTAAGTGGATCAGTAAATCATTTCCTGCAAGTGAGGCATTTGCAATGCACGTTATGAATTTTACGGATCTTTTGTTTCAAAAGTTACATCTTTAACAGTGTGGTAACCTATTATGGAACCTTGAGATCAGTAAAGGAACAGGGTGAATAGATATCCTTTGTTGTACACCTATCATAATTTAAGGCTGGATGATCAGTGGTTCAGCTGATAGAGTATTTTACTGAGACGTAGTTAGCATGTCTCTGTTGGGAGACAAGGTACGTGATGTGAATGTCAATCCAAAAAGGTTTGGTAAGTATTACATGAAGGATGGCAAATCCAAATCTAAAGGCAAGGTTTGTTATATGGATAGATGAAACACTTGAAGATTTAGTTTAACTTCCAGACGAGTCAATAATTGAGTGGGGAAAAAACAACCAATTAGACAACAAGCAATTTTGAAAATGATAGATTCTAAACGAGTCATTAAGTGGATAACACATAGTTACTCTGTCCCAATTTATATGGCACTTTTACCATTTTCGGACACTCCAAAATGTTTGACCATATTTTATTTTTACCTAATCTTTACAACTTTCATGAATTCAAATTCATTAAACTATTCATATTTTAAACTTAAATGTGGTCTTTTTTTTATCAAACTAACTTTTCGACCTTTACTTTTATATTTTCTTCCACTATACTTATATATAAGTCAAATTAATATCTTAAAATCCGAACCCAATCAAAAACCATCAAATAAAACAAGATGGAGGGAGTAATAGATAATTGGAAAACACTCACTCAAAGTCGATGACAGCAAAAGCTGTCAAATAGCTTGAAAATTCAAGCTCTAATCCTTGTTATTCAAATTTAGCCACCAAATATCATGAGTATCCCTGATATTGTCAACCAGGTTTTTGTTTTTTTCAATGCATGTATTCCATTTACGATCAAAGCTCATGCGGTCCCCCTTATGTTTAGGGAAATAAGTAGGAGTACTGAAGGAAGACATTCTACTTCAATTCATGTCAAAGCCTAGTTTCTCGTGGGAAAACCTAGAAAAAACCTAGAGGGGGTTGCTAATAAAACAAAAACCCTAGTTCTGCAATAGAACTCAATAGCCAAGGGGAAAATTCCAGAACCAGAAGCAGGTGAATGATTATATTAACATATCTTGTGGCTTGCTATATTTTTTTTCAAAAAGATGAACAGTATTCCTAAATAATATATGCTTGCATTAGGGGAGGCTATCTACGTCGCACCCCTTGTGGTGCGGCCTTTCCCGGACTTTGCGTGAACGCGGGATGCCTTGTGCACCGGGCTGTCATTTTTTATTCTTGCTTTTTATCAAACTCCTTAAAAAGAAATTAAACACAATGAGGTTGTAAGTCAATTAGGAAGCAAATAATTGAAAATTTGTCAAACTACTCCCAGTATGGTAGCAGGAGCATACTGCATGAACAGGGTGACCTCTCCTCCTTTCCTTATCCATGCATCATAAAGATATCATATGATCCATTGATCCTTCCCCTTATTCCTGCCTTCGCCTCCATCTTATACTCTTTCTTTACTATTTAAATCCTTCATTCCTTTACTTACTTGTTAATGTTTCTGCACTTGCTCAGCTAGAAATTACTTTTCCCTGGCATTTCAGCTATTATCCTACTTCAACCTCTCTTTCATGTATTTTAAGTTCAGAAGCTACCCCTCTAAGCTACAACTTGTATTGTTCTAGGTGTTTCATGATTAAACAACCCAGCGGCACTTTTGAGATGCCACTTTTTCCATAGATGGATATTTTCAATTCCATTTGACTCGGGTGTCAGGATATTGATGCTAAAGTAGAGAAGACCTCACACCACTTATTCTTCTCCAGTCACTTGTTTTATTTAGACTTCTTGCATTCTATTTACCCTTTTAAACCTTCTCCAAGATGCTATATCAAGTCTTTTCAAGTGGTACACCAAGGGCCTCGTGGCATCAAGTTACCTTAGTTATGATCTCTTACTCATCAGTGTAGGTTCATTGCAAGCTTCACGTCACAGCAGTCCCTTGACAGTGCTGGGCATTTTCCCAACTGATTCCAAATAAATTTAAGATAGGATTCAAGTGATATTAGTGAATATACATAAGGAGCATGCAAGTCGAATTTGGTATATATTTCTTGGTAATATTTGCATATTGTAGAACAATGGCCACCATGCAATGACATTATATTTCTTGAAAGCTGTGTTGCAAAGTGAAGGTTGTAAGATGAGCTAATGTGTGGTTAATGTGATTTCTTTACTTCTAGAAATGATTTGCCTAATGTCAGCTTACAGAGCCTACTAACTTAGGTCTTTTATACTACTTTTCGGGGTGGGGTAGGGGGAGAACAGTATGAATACTCCCCTGACATTGTGGAACAGCGGTTCCATCGAGGTTAGTCATCAATAATGGTGCATGCTCCCTAGCAAATCATTCCTAGCTGTATTGATATCCTTTTATTACATATACCTTGTTTCAAATGATGTTATGAACTTGGCTATAAGTAGAGTTGAAGGCTGTAGAATAAAAACTAATTCTAAGTTTTGTGCAAAAGTTGGATGGTTTTTCTTTGTCTTCTTTCTGTTTGGCATGTATAATTCTCTCTTCATTTCAATTTATGTGCACATATTTGACTAGGCACGAAGTTTAAGAAAAAAGAGAGAAAATAAATGAGTCACATTTATTTTTGTGGCTATAAATCATTGACAAAGGTAAACTGTTTTCAAATATGAAATTTGGTCATTTTTTTTGGCACGGACTAAAAAGGAAATAGGTTCACATAAAATTGAAACGGAGGGACTTTATCAAAAAAAAAAAATTGAAACAGAGGGATTGTCATTTATTTGTCTGCCATTTTGTATTCATGCATGTTGTGGATAAGTCGTTTTGCGGGGATGCCTAATCATGCTGAAGTCATTACTCATTGCTACTATCTTCTACAACTGTACTTGTGTAAATGTGGCAGCGACTTATTCAAACTCGTGAATTGTCACAAGTGCAAGAGATGGTTTTAGTTTCAGAACTCTCACTTATTGGATTATTCCATTACCAAAAAAGAAAAGAAAAACTTATTGGAACATCAAGTCTGAGGGCTTGTCGGAATTCTTTTTACTCCTCATATCATAGTTATTATGTTTTTATTGATTATAGGAAGAGTTAAATCACCGAGTGTTTTAACTTCTAGGTCGCTGGCGTAAACTCAAAGACTTGAATCTTCTCTTTTTTTGCCGATCTGCTAGTTCATGCTCGTAGCCTGTAATTAGTGACACATTAAATATGTACGATCTGCCATTCTAAATACATAATTAGAGTCACTCTTGTGCAAGCTCACTTTGAATTTTTTCCTAATTAGTCAAAGCGCAGTTACTTCTTTCCTTACTCAAGTCACATAGTTATGGTATGGAACTTGATATGATTTTAGCTGAACCTTCCTTACACCTCGTAACAGTCATTTTAAAAGTACCTCCAGCCAAGCTCAAATATATACGCCCTCAGAAGTATCTTTCCTTATCTTTGGTCAAACCTGGTCGTAAAAGCGTGAGCGATTACCTCTTAAAACTACATCACACACGTGCACAATGTCACATATACATGTCTTGATCTATCTCCCCTCATAAGGAAGAAGGAAGATTTGTTTTTCTTTCTTCTTGTGGGATGAAATACTTGAAGTTTGGTCAAGGTATTCGAGACTTGTAATACACGCTTAAAGAAGTAGCTTCATGGTATCTACATAGATATAATGATCATGCTGTCTTGGTTTAGATGCTTAACTACATCACAAAATGTGTACAAGATGCAAAAGAAGTTCTGAAAGGTAATGCATTATGCATGTAGAATTCACATTATCGTCCTTTACAAGTTATTTGACTGGAAAGCATGCACCTTTAATTTCCTCATCTTCATTAAACTGGGCTCTATACAAGCTGATGTATGCATCCTTCAAGAGTTTGCACTATGGGGAATGAAACTGCTCCTACTGGTCTCATTGCTAGTTTCACTGTGTTACATGATTGGGTAACGCTCTATATTGTATGATTGGGCAACTCTCCATATGTTATGTCTGAGATACTTCATATTTTCTTCATGGTACTTGTACAAGAGCTGCAACACGTTATTAGCTTATTAATTGCATTATACTGTGTATTATACCACTAAGGGTTTCTTTCTTAATCATGCAGAAACGACAAGAATTGCCCATCTGTGGCCCTGATGTTTCAAGTTGGTGAGAGTGCAACATATCATAATGTAAGATTGTGATCATTCATTTATGGGTTATGCTAGCTGCTAAAGTAAATGTCTCTCCAGAAAAGGGAAAATACACATTTTTTGTACTTCTGTTCGGTATCTTCGATTGCCTAAAATATGGATTAAATTTGTTGGAATAGATGGGTGGGTGTAAACAATCACCTGATGCATGCAACAACAAGACTTGTCGTGGCTACGAAGTGGACATCATGCACTTCTCCATTGGAAATGCTATCCCCGGTAGATTGTATGGTGGAAACCCAGTCGACAACAGAGATGGTAATGGGGGAGACAGGTAATTTTGTGTACACGATTAAATTTGTTAACACTTACAAAATTCTCGAAATTATCTTTACTCTGTTGGTTAACAGATTTGGTCATCTGGTTGATTTGTATGCTTGGAACCCACACTGTCAGAATCTGGACGGGATTAGTCCTACAGGTAAGAATGTCGTTGGAGTTATTGGCACTCAAACTCTGGAATGTGTAATAGAAAATTATATTTATCCCCTGTCAATTAATACTTGGATCTTTATTGTCCTTGGTAAAGGGGGAGAGAAGTACAACAACAACATACCCAGTATATTCCCACACGTGGGGTCTGGGGAGGGTAGTGTTTACGCAGACATTACCCCTACCTTGTGCAGGTAGAGAGACAAAAAGGGGAGAGAAGTAAACAGGAAAAAAAGGAACAGTAAGAAACTTAATATCATTTTAACTGATGCAAATACTGAGGTTACAAAATTTACAGCTGACCTTAAGTCATGTGGTTCATTATTTTCCGATCTATAACCAATAACCATTTAGGTTGGGCTTTTGTTTCTCTTTTCCCTTTCATCGACACTTACCAGTTACCACAAACCCAAAGAACTGGTGCCGTGTTCTGGGAGGTTCAACTAAAAGGGAAATTGCATTTTGATGAATTAAATATATACCTATAACTTGAACGATAGATCAAAATATCAGATAGCATTTCTAATGGTCTATCTGGTTGCTACCATGGTAGAAATGTAATATCAGATGGATGGGTGTCATAAGGTCTAAGCCAGTCTGCAAGGCGAAGAAACCTTGGGGTCATCCTAGTCGCTGCTTGTTGAATCAGAAGTGGTCTGTTAAGAAAGATGACTTTAGCGCACACAAATTTGACATCAGTGTCTTCTTCAACTATATATGCATGCACTTCATTCTTGTGATTTTGGCGATCTTGTTTCTGATAAATTCTATTAGCACTTTAGCAGGACACAACGTTCTTGACCTACGACTTTTGACTGGACTTTGTTAGTTCTAAGCCTTATATTTTCTTTCTTAGGAAATGATACCGCTGCCCAGAATGACTGGAGGGGTGCATGGTGGCATAGCAGTTTTGCAACCCATTCGGGTAACATCTCTCACCCTTGTCAAATCACCTTGGATTTCTTCATTGATCCTTCTTAATGATGTAGTAAAGTTGGTTCTTCTTCTGGCCTCTTCATTTCGCAAATGGTCTTCTATTGACAGGTTATTCTGATGAGGACAGTCCTTATTCAACAAATGGTCAGAAGGGAACATTCTATTTTGAGTTTTCTAGGGCCCTGAGAACCATGGATCGTCTTCAGCAGGTATTCTATCACAGTGATGCCTTTCGTCTCAAGTCTTAGTGAAATTTTGTCATGCATTAGTAACCCTGGCAGTTAATATAAGCACTCTAATGTCCCACCACCATTGGCGGACTTGCAATGTGTGTATGAACTTCGTCAATGAGATGCAAAAGCAATCTTACTCTTATTTCATAGGACACTAAACATAATATCTTGTGAGGAATGAAACAAGGAAGAGAAAATTGAGAGAAAACACTACTTGATTTTAAATGGTGAAGTATACAAGTTCTAAAATAAGAAAGAAGATCATAGACTATGTACATCATTATGGGAAAGAGTCAACCTCATTAATTCAAACCAATCATACACAATATCTACAATATTCTTAACAGGTCCGTTAGCATGCTATTTCATGCATGTTTTTCACTTGATTAGTATCTAGAGACAAAAGTATGTTAAAACATGATTGCACAACTCAAGTTTGCTTTTGGGATGTACATAGGATGTGCAATTCACTATTGGTCAGACGAGCAAGTTTTCAGCTGCATTTTGGTATCCGGAGGATGGAAATCCATGGCACGGATCAGGACATTACACGGTTAGCTGTGACTGGGTACCTCTAGATGTTCCTCCGGGTTCATCTGCAGGCATCAAAGCGGTATCAAGAAGCTCTTGGGATGCTGCCAGTGGTTTTGCTTTTCTCTTATCTGTTGTTTCATTTGGTGTATCCATTTTTGTTGGGTATTTGGTTCGTAAGAAAAATGCCATCTCTTTTCAACCCATAGATCTTTAGATTCTTTGGAGTGGTTTTTCTTCCCCCATGTATTCCTTTTTTTCCCTTTTCTTTAAATACAGAATTTTAGTGTCGTCTTTACCTTTTAATATAGAGGGGTGGACATGGGATATTCTTTTGTAATAAGTGCAGTTTTTTATACTTGCCTGGTGCTTATATTTTGTACTCGTTGAATGACAAATTAGTAAATTGCAGTTTCATTAGGAGATAACTCCATCTTGTATTACTTTTGCGTGTTAGCACACGGGGAAAAAAAAAAAAGCTAGTTAGCAGGTGTGTTTTTAAGACACTTGAAACTAAAGCTCAAAAAAGATATTATCATGAACTCCTGGACCTTTACTAGTTAGACAAGTTGAAGTTTCTCAAAAGAATTCATAGCATGGGAAAGAAACCTGATTTACCTTGACCAGGAAACAATTTGACAAAGTGAAGCTAAATCCTATGTCTCTTAACCAGGTATTTATCTTCACTAGACTAATCTGAAAAGAAGTACTATTATTTTTTTCTTTCGGAAAAGAAGTATTGATTTCTTTTCTTTTAGGCAGTTGATATTTCAAGTTTTTAAGGGAAGGTCAAATAGAGGTTGTCGTCCTCTTTGATTCTCAGCAAAGAAATTCAATGTATTAATATTTGCTAAGAGTAATTTTTTCTTCTTAGAGATTTATATGCTAGAAGAAAATGTAGAGAATTTGTAGTGCTAGAGAAACTAAATTTTATAATATTGAAATTAGACGGACTTAATTAAACGACATGGACAATGGAGATACATATAAGATGCGAAACCAGAGAGCCAATGCCATTTCATTGAAAAGGAAAGACAAAAATACAAGAAAAAGAGATGAGATACATGTTAAAAAGGAACCACAACATTCTTGATTTAAAGGGTTATGGGCCATAAAGACTCTTGACCCTAACAATCAATATTGCAGTTGATCGATGATGTACGTAACTCATTTTCTTACTAAAACAGACTATCTAGCATAAACCAAATGCCATTTCTGGCTACTAAACTATGGCTTGGCTAATAAACTTCTGATTTGCATTTAATCCTTTAGCTATTTTTCAACATCCATAGGTGTATCGCCTGGAGGATCATCTTTATCGACCATGTTGACCTGCAATCTTAATTCATAATAATTAGGAAATTATTGAAAAAAGAATCCAGATTATTCGGATCAGTGAAAAAATAATAATAATAATAATAGTAAGCGAA
Organism: Nicotiana tomentosiformis; assembly: GCF_000390325.3. Taxonomy (NCBI): domain Eukaryota; kingdom Viridiplantae; phylum Streptophyta; class Magnoliopsida; order Solanales; family Solanaceae; genus Nicotiana; species Nicotiana tomentosiformis. Next base: position 27,700,077 of record NC_090812.1, read on the forward strand.
AATAAAAAGAAAAGGCTAAAAAAGCTTACTTCTTCCATATGCATGTAGCCATCAAAATCAACACCACCACCATTTGCAGGAAAAGCCCCTTCTTGTCCCATTGGTTTGTCATTAAGATCAACCAAAACTAGGCTATCAGTGAAGTTGACAAAATTCAAATCATGCTCCTCATCTTGGATGTGCAAATCAATTAGCTTATTATTGTTGAAATCATAGCTATATATCCTTCCAAATCTATCTTGCATTATAATTTCTCCATTTCTTGTGAAAGCCATTGGCCTATGTATCATTATTCCTAGTGAAACAGTAGCATGACAACTCCAAGAATTCTTCACACCATATTCCTCCATCACCCAAAGGTGACAAGGTTGTCCCCCTATTCCAAACCAATAATCAAAAACTGGACAAAACGCAAAAAGTCCAAGTTTACCTTTAAACTCACCAATACATTCAGTTAGATCAACTCCCCCTTCACCTTGAAACTTTGGGCATTCAAATTCTTGAAATGTCTCTTCCCCTAAATGATATGACAAAATGACCATTTCATCCTCATAAGTGTTGCTTTTAACAGCCTTCCAATGCAAACATTCATTTACAACAACCCCTGAAAACATGTCATGTCTTTTGTAGGAAAAATTACAACTTAGTTTAAGTTCTTTCCAAACCTTGGTATTTAGTGAAAATACCTCAGCTTTAGATACAAAATCATATCCATGAGGAGGTGTCATTGGCTCTTCATCATCATCTTCTTCATCTAACCAATCATAACAATCATTTTCAACAAAGCCAATTCTAACAACTTTGAAATCATTGGTTTTTTCATGATAACCAAATCCAAGACTCACCTGTATAATCTGAAGATCTAGTTCATCGCCATAAATATTTGAAGGGGGAAGGATCAAGTACTTGTTTATAGTTGGATTAGTCAAATATATGATATGACCAAAACGGCTAATATCAGTGAGACAAATTAAACCATTGATTGAACTCACAACAATGCAATTCAACATGCCTGGTAAGTCAAAGGGGACTCTTAATTCAGATTCATAGTGAAAGTTTTTGGCATTTAGCAAAGTGAAGGTCTTTTCTGGCTTGCTTTGGACAGGCACATAGAGAATATAGTTTTTACCTGTTGCAACTGAGGTTTCAAAATGTTTTTTGATGAAATCTTGATTTTTTATCATGGCACACCAGGATTTGCATGCAACAAGGAATTTGATCAGTGCTTTAGCAGGGAGAAGTAAGAGAATTGAGATGATGATCTCAAAGGGTAAAGATGGTAGAGACATTTTTAACACACACACGAAGATTGAAAATTCACAAAAGAAAAAAATGGTTTTTGAAGAAGAGCTAAAAAGGATGTAATAAAAAACAAAATCTAAGAAACTGAGCTCATGTTTTTACTAGGGTTTTCTTGCAGAAATATTCAGGAAAAGAAATGTACTCTATGACATAGACTCTAAGATATTGTACTGTATATATAGGGAGGAGTGGAGCTGTCTTTAGATTCATGTAATATGGCTTGATTAAGAAAGTTAATACAGCAGATAAGAGTGGGATTATTACTAACAAATGAATAAATTTGAAATTTGAAATTTATGATGATCTGGTACTGAATTACACTACATTAATTGTTTGAGATAAAATCGTATTTAATGTTATAATTCTACGCTGATATCTGAGTTAAGTAGATACATTATAAACTGCGAAGATGACTTGTCCTTTAATGGGTAGCATAAAGATCAAATATAAAAAGGATAGATTTCTCCTTTTCATAATTTTTCTAAAAAGGGAATCAACTTTGTTTTATGTTGTATTATTTATTAGAACCTTTTAATGTGATTTTCATGAGCAATATTATTCTTATAGTTTCCAATGGATGATCAGCTAGCTAGCTAGTATAATCAATTTTGTACAACGTACTTGTAAAGTCCTGTGATTATTGTTAATTAGATCCACATATCTTGTCTGTTTCCTAAGAAAGAAAATTTAATAATATGCTTCTGTCATATATATATTAAGCTCAAATTCAGTGATTAAGGATTTGAGTCGCTCAATGTCATGAATTGATTATCAAATTAAAAAGATTAGAAGGTACTTTTTGTTTTGATTCATCAATATGTCATGAAGGGCAAAACTAATTAATTCAACAATAATTGTCTGAAAGGCTTTGAATAGAAATTGTGTCAAAGTTTTTCTGATGAATTACGTTTCAATCCTATAGTAGTAAAGATGAACCTCAATATCCATATTTAAAATTAAAAAAAAAACAGAAACGAAAGTGCATCAACTTGCAACTACTTAGTAATGATTAGCTATTGTTTATCTAAAACCTGAATCAAAAAAACTAATTATTAGGAAAAAGGTGAACGAAACACCCAAAAGGAGAAAAAGAAAGAAGCAAATAGCGCAAACATATTAATCGCCTATTCTTCTATGGAATTCTCGTGTATAATAATTATACTCTAAAGATTAAGCATGATTACATGCCCTTAATAGATAATTCCCCTCCGCAAGCACTTAGTTAATCTAAAAAGCTAGCTTGTTCTCTGACTTAGCCCAAAGTCCCAAAAAAATGTGTTATCAGCGGCTTCGCACCATTAGAACTGTTGTAGTATCAAAATATGAGTATCCATCGCATCCACCTAATTAATTAAAATTATAATGCAATTTTTTTTATATTAGTGAATTTAACAGGCTATATAACAGATTATTTATCATATTTTTATGTAACTAAATTGTTAAGAATAATTGAATATTGTTCTAGTAAGTCAATTTAACCAGACAGTATTGTAAAGACTTTATATGGACCTTACCCCTCGAACTCTCCGAGAGAGGGGGGAGAGAGTGAGTGAGTTCAGTGACCTAGCATATGATATATATGCTCCGACCCACAGGTTGATTTATTGACACCAAAGTTGTTGACATTGTTTTGCTAAAACTAGCATGCACGTACAATCACCACTCACATTTATAATATTCTGATCCAGTTCGTTCATTCTTCATATTTTCAACTTCCATCGTCTTGTTTGTTGGTACGTTGAAACTTTAACAATATTATCTCATCCCATTTAATTTGTACCAATCTTTTTCGCGAAACTTATATAATTAGACGACGTTCATCTTATATATATGTATGTGATATATCCGTTTGTTTATAATTTTTGTTGCAGCAAATATTGTTCTTATATATATATCTGCTAGCATGAAACAAGTCCAAGTTGGCCCTGCTCCTACAACAGCTAGCTACTGCAATTTACGCATCAACATTAATTAATTTACTTAGAAATTCCTGCATTCAGTGTTGTTAACTTGCATGCAGAGAAATTTCTGCATTGAGCGGCTCACCGCTCACAGATTGCTCCTTCCTCAAAACTTATATTATATATATTCCGGAGTTTCTTTTTTTATTATTTTTTTTTATTCAATCCATCCACCCAGGATTTCATCTCCCATGGTGGTGGGGGGTTTGGCCTAGACCCCTACCTTGAATATTAATAACTCAAAGGAAAATTAGTACAACAAGGAGGGGGACATAAAACCTAACCTCCATAAAACCTAGTTAATCTAAACCAACTAGGAACAATGCTGGAGCATAACCAACATTAGACAAAAAAAAATTCAGCAAAGCCAACTTCCTATAGGAGTGTTGGCAGTGCCGAAACAAAAGGCATGACTACTTGGTGAATCAGAACATGCCTTGAAGAAAAGATAAAAGATGTTCAAGGAGGATCAAGGTACCATCCGGAGTGTTTGGCTGCCCTTATCCTGAAGGAAGGGAGTCCCAATTTGTCTATTTTAAGTGCTCCTTTAGCTTCCCTGGATAAGTTATTCTCCTAGAGATAGACTTCATTTCGGCATAGTGTTGTGGCATATTTTGCAAGTGAATCAGCCACCTTATTTCCTTCTCTATAACAGTGATGGACTTGAATTTGTTTTTCCCTGATTTTGTGTTGGATTTGCTCTACTTCATTGTACAAGTGCCATGGGGGATTGAGCTTGCCATTGATCATATTGACAAGTAGTTGTGAATCAAGTTGAAGGTACAAGATATCTATGTGATGTGCATAGCACCAATTAATTCCAAGAAAGGCTGCATAGTTCTCACTATAATTGTTAGTTGAGAATTGAAGAGGTATAGCAAATGCCATAACCATCTCTCCATTTCTTCTCCTAACAACTCCTCGTGCACCAACTTTGCCCACCTAGCCATGTAGCTCCCGTCAGTGTAAAGAGTGAAAGAATTGCAGAGAGTGTCATTCCACTTCACAAGTTTGCTAATAAGCTTATGCTCATGGCAATTTTACATATCATGTCCCAATTTCACTTGGATTCCATTCTACTGAACCTTTTGCCCAGAGATACCTTTACTTGGAAGGTAGCCTGGTGCCAAATTCTTATTAGTGATGTAGCCTGTTGGCCATATTTTTTGGAGCATCTAGCTTTCCACAACTCCCAGCATACAATGATAGGGGTAATTTGTAAAAGCATCCTATGAACCTCGTTGTTAGGCTTGAGCTTCCACTATTTATTAAGAGTATTATGGATACTCACTAGTGTGATATCAATACCCAGGGGACTAGCAATTCTTCTCCATGTATTAGAAGCTATGTCACTCTAAATAAAAATATGGTTAGCAGTCTCCACCTTGACTTCTCTACAGCAAACACATCCAGTAGCTCTTGTCGCGGAACCGTTTTTCTGAAGGTTCGGCGAGGGCAGCAAAGTAAGCCTGACTGCTACCTAGCTTCAGCCCTTAGACAATAATTAGCACAATCGTGCTAAAGCGATGGCAATCACACGAAACAAGCAAGAAAGCTTTGAAATAAAGAGACTCGAATTTGGGAGGCAAGTGCCAATTTTCTGTTGTGTTTATTCAATATCTGATGCCTTACAAAGAATGAAAACAAAGCCTATTTATAGAACTAAAATGGCTATACAAAGGGTTGGTTGGCTGTCTAAAACAGCTTGGTGCATTCCAGCCTGGAAAGGTGCCTGGATTCCTGGATGAAAAGCTGCCTGGATTCCTGCCTGGATTCCTTAATGGGAAGTTGCCTGGATTCCTGCATGAAAACCTGGAAAGGCAGACTTTGTGGGATATGATGTCAGCCATGACCTTCTGATGGCAGTCCGAGAGTTGAGCTCGGACAAGGCTCGCTATCGCTGAGTCCAAATCTATGTAAATGTTCCTCAATGAGAAGTTTCTTTTTTAGGATCCTCCACATCAAGAATGAGACTTTGAATGGTACTTCATTACTCCATAGCTTAGCAAGTTGTGGGTTCTTGTTCCTTTTTTGTCTGAATGCTTTGAAGGCAGAGGAGCATGAGAAGTGGCCATTAGGATTCAAGCACCAAATAGCTGTATCTTCCTTGTTTCTAATGTCCACCTTTAAAACCTCTTCAGTGATGTGATCCGGGAGAGTTCTCCTGAGTGCATTTGAATTCCAGTTGTTGTCAAAAATGAAATCTTTGACTTTTGTGTTCCCAGATTTTCTAGGTTGGATATTGTGTTGGACTAGGGTCCTGATCTAAGCCAGTTATCCCACAAGAAAAGAACATATCCCTTTCCTAGTTTCCACATGATATTGGAATCAATCATCTTCCAGGTGTCTAGTAAATTCCTCCAAATATTGGAATCTTTAGAGTTTTTCTGTTTTGATAGTAAGTTGGACCTAGGACAATATTTTGTCAGGAGAAATTTTGTCCATAGGTTCTTTTCAGTTCTGAGTCTCCACCATCTCTTAGCAGAGAATGAAGAGCATATGTCTTGCAATTTCTTGAATCCAACCCCACCTTCCTCATATGGGTAGCACATCTTATCCCATGAACTCCGATGATATTTGTTCTTCCTTTCTTTCATACCCCAGAAGAAGTTAGAAAAATAAGATTCTATTTGATTGAGGATAGTTTTTGGAGGAACCATGGCAGTTAGTAAGTGTAGAGTCTGAGATTATAGAATGTGTTTGATAATAATAGCTCTTCCTCCTATAGATATTAATTCGCCCGGCCAAGCATTTGCTTTATTCAGGACTTTAGTCGCCATATTCACAAAATATGCAATTTTCTTCCTTCTTGTGTATATTGGACAACCCAAATATTAGGGAGTTTGATATTTATATAATTTGCTTGATATATGCACCTTCTAATTAATAAATTCTTCATGAAAAGAGAAAAACAAAAACCCTTTTAATTAGGATAAATTTAATATTTGAAAATAACGTGCACAAAATGGCAATATATCTTTCATCCGTGTATAGGGTTTGTGCTTGCTTTAGTTAGTTCTGGAGGTTTCGATTTGTAGCAACTAAAATGCATTGTCATGAGATTGTGAGGTTTTTGTTGATTAATGTTTTGTTAATTAGTAATTAGAACATTATAGGTTTTGTGGATTGAACTTGTGGGGAAATTAAACCATTCAGCAATATGAGGTTTCTGTTTTCCTGGCTTTCATTCCTTTTATTTGATTCATAAGAAAACCACCGTGGGAAAAAAAAAATACGACCTGTTATTGGTAGAGTATGTAAAAGTTGTTGGGTTTTATTATTAAATCAAAAGAGGTGTGAATGGAAATTAGTGGGAAAAGAAATTGAGGGAAATATAATTTTGAATTAGTTTCTTTTACAAAGGAACTTTATCCCTCATTGGATAGGAAGAACAAAAATCTTGTGCTTATATATGGAAACGCGTCTTTTAGCTCTTAAGGAGCTGAGAAGAGAGCAAGTCTCGTGCCGTCGTCGTCGCTCGAACGACTTCAGATTTGGATGATTTGTTCAACTGATATGATTGATTGATAAATTTTTGGACCAAATTTATTTTTCTTTTCCGTCATTTAATATTGTCTTTTCTAATATTTTTTGCACAAAAATTTTAATTTGGAAATTCGCGGCATCATTTTTCAATGGTCAAATTCGCGAGCAAATATTCCATTTAACTAGGGCTGTTCAAAATCGAACTGAAACTGTTAACCGAACTGATGGTTTATTAGCTTATTGGTATCGGATTATCGGGGTAATGGATGGTGAACGGATTAAGATTTTATAATAAACGGCTTAACGATTTGGGGGCGGATTACTCAATTTTCTTATTGGGTAAACTATTAACTTGTTAAGAATTTTTATATTTACACTTTTATCCCTATGTATATAAAATACTATTGAAAGTAATTTGTTGAATTGTCCGTTGGTTTTATCTGTAATAGCTGGATTGTCTGGTTTTATGTTATTTTTTGCATGCATCTAACAAATTAAAGTATGATTTTCTGGATTTTTGATTTTACAATCTGGATTTCTTGTGAAGAACGAATGTTAATTAAAGTTTGATTGATTCATACGTGTATGAGTAGTCTTGACTCTTGAATATGAACTAGATTGGAACTTGGAAGAAGACTCTTCAATTCAAAAATATTGTTAGATTTTAGATGGTATTAAAATTTTGATATTGATTTGAAACCGTTTGGTATTGATCGAATGATTCTTCAAAAAAAATTTATTTGATTTAGCCGATAACCGTTAATCCGATACCAATCCGCCCGTTGTCTTATTGGATGGCTAGCGGATTCAAATACTTTCTGCCGAATAGACACCTTATCAAACGAACAGGCACCTTTGCACTTGTTGAGACTCAACTTTGTTGGCTATAAAATAGAAAGGCTTAATTAGTCTTATTTTTCACCACCGAATCTAAAAAACTCTCCCCTCTCTCTTTTGCATTCTGTATTGATTTTTAAAACAAAACGTAAGCATTTTGTGTGATTTGCTCCGCCATTTGAGTTCATCGAAATTCTGTGATTTGAAGTGTCGCAATCATAAAATAATTATTCTATTTTATTCTGGGGGAATTAATCCGAAACCTTGGGCAACTGTGAGGGGATTAAATTTTTTAAGGACACAAAAAAATTATGGGCTCGAAATTTTCCTATTTTGTTTTCTTAAACTTGTCTTCTGATTTTTGTGGTTTTGAATACGGAATACTAACAAAAGTAACTTTCGACGAGAGAATGCTGAATCTACACGTACTAAGCTTAGTAACAGCTCTAAAGGGGAATTTAATTAACTAACAACAGTTCTAAAGATCAGTTTAAAGTTAAAATGGAACTGTAAAAGCCATTAGAACATAACTTGCTGGACAAAACAAATCCTCACAGAATAGTTGAAATATTCCATTTTTTTCAGGAGAGCATCAGGTAGCAAGACAAATAATATATAATACATATCCAGAAAGAAAAGAACACACGTATAAAAATTTAAATAGAAGCAATAATTAACAATTCTGCAAATCCAAGAATGGGAAGAGAAGATAAACGAAGAAGCATATAGAGAAGAATACCTTAGAAATTTGAAATTTCAATAGTCGCATAAATAAATCCTGGCTTAGACGGATAGCAGAATATCTTTGAAATTTCATTTTTTTTCAGGAGAACATCGTGTAGCAAAGGACAAAGAATAATACAAAGTATAAAAATTGACTAGATCTGTAATAGATCCAAATCCAAATGTGAATTAAAATATTCCAAGCCAATGAAACAATGCATCCAACCCACGAATGATTCATTTTTGTGTGTGTCATTTAACAATGTCAATTATCCTTACCTACTAAAATATCAGCAATGATTAAGTGGAAGAAGCATGCATCACCCTCTCTAATTTTGGAAATAAACCTTTACCACAATAGCATATAAGTTGTCGGCGGTTTGGTCCGATGAGGACTACCTACCCTCATTGTTGGGTTAATTCTTCTTTTTTTTACCGCCATCTGATATCCGAATTCTAGTACTTACTGTCCGATTAATTTAGATTAGCGTTGGATAAACACACTGACGCGGTAAAGCGTACCTACATGTATGGCCTTGCATTAAGCATTTTAAGCTTGAAATTGAAAGTAAAGTAGAAATGTTGTCCACAAAACATAAAGACAATTATATCAAGATTTTATATAGAGAACAGATTAGCTATTGGACTCCTAATCTCACTAGCATTATTGAAATTGAAAGTAAAGTAGAAATGTTGTCCACAAAACATAAAGACAATTATATCAAGATTTTATATAGAGAACAGATTAGCTATTGGACTCCTAATCTCACTAGCATTACTCAAATTATCATTATCTAATATGAGACTTTAACAGCAAAAAAGATTCTTTTGGTTGTATTTGATTGTAACACAATTCCACAACAAACTGAAAAGCATTAGGCTACCCAATATCTCCAAGTATAGAATGTAAACGAATGAAAATAGGAAAAACTATATTGTATTGTCAATCTAAAAATTAATAGTTGGCAAAATATATATATTTATATATATATATATATATATATATATATATATATATATATATATGTTGTATACATAATTAGTATATATCTTATATATTTGACTAGCCAAAAAAATATAATTATTTTTGGTTGATCGGCCAAATATATAACTTGCCCGTGAAAATATCCATTGATTGATCAAGCATTCCAAGTTGTACTAGGAGTATTAGTTTTAAATGCAACAGAAATAAACCCCTAGTCATTTTGTAGTCATCAGTAAGCAACAAATGCCCAAGATCTCAATCACCCTGATAAGTTGTCCATTTGTCCGAGTCCTTTTTTTATAAATATAAAAGATATAATAAGCTGTCTAGTGTTTTAATAAGGAATATGTAAATATGCCAGATTAATTACCAGTGACATTGAACCAAATTAACTACCCAAACCTTGTTAAACCTTAATGTTGAAAACCCAATAAAGCGTGGATTCCTTCTGGAAGCTTAATCAACAAACCAAAAGTGCAATGTCAATTAAATGATGCATTCAAGAGAAGGTTGTTGGAGAAAGACAACCAAATACTTGATTGAAGAAGATACAAAAGAATAGGGACGCTTCAATAAATATGGTGGCCTAAAGAAAAATTTAATTTGAGGCCTTAACCTTTTTGCTAGAAAATAAAAAAGAACTTCATATATATATATATATATATATATATATATATATATATATATATATATATATATATATATATATATATATATATATATATTCATTTGAAGTTTATTTTTCTAGCTTTTTTATGTGCAAAGTTATTAATAATTGTTATAATTGTTTTCTTCTAATATTTTGTTTTTGAAATTCTAAAATATCTAATCCATTTAATCTCTCCTGGGGCATACTTTCTAATTTAGGACTTTTAATTTATTGTTCGTTAAAATTTATCAAGGGCTCTTTTTGGGATTATATTAAAGTTTCAATCTTTTTTTTGAATTATGAATAATTGAATTCGTTCTTAATTTATGGTTTAGAGACTGATTCCCAAAAAGACTATTCCTTTTCTCAATTTATGCTCAACGGTTCAATTTTTTTCAACTATGAAAAATTGTACTTTCTAATTTAAAACACTAAATATTATTTTTAAAACAAAATAACATATAGAGTTATTAGAATAATTTGGGGGCCCAAAAAAATAAGGGGCCTAAAGCAGCTGCTTTAACAGCTTTACCCTTGGGCCTGCATTACAAAAGAATTTAACTTACACACTGAATTTTAACCTGTTTTAGTAGTTTGCTACCTAATTTCCAAGTTACTAATTATACTCGTTATGGAAATTACCTATAGTCAAAGATGAATGGCTTCTATGTTTCAAATTAATAAATTTGTCCCGTAAGATTCTTAGTATTGAACTCTTTCTACTTTTAACATTATGGATTCAAATTTAATATTTTAAATTTTAGTAGATTTCATATATAAATCTATATTTCACAAAAAAATACTTGGTTCGGATGAACTATGTTACATATATCCCCTGCTTGTAGTTATCTTTTAAATGACTTGATAGTGTTAGAAACTCTTAGTAATCTCTTTGTAGATGTAACCATTAAGTCCACAAAGAATTTAAGTCCCCTTGGATGAAGTATCTAGCAAGTCATCTGATTACAGAAAGAGTCCAATATTTGCGTGCACGAGCTAGCCATCAACAGACGGACATCCTTTTACCGCAGTAGGGATGGCAGCGGGGCGGGGCAGGGCGGGTTTGGCAAAACCCACAAAAGTTTCAACCCGCCCCGCCCTGCATAGTCATTTTTTTCTGTTTTCAAACTGCCCTGACCCGCCCCACTTATGTTTTTTTTTTTTTCTAAAATAAACTAGTTTGACATTTTATACTATTAGAAGTTTAGATTGATAGTTCAGTAGAAATGAACACTTGAGTGGGTAGTCTCGTGACTGAAAAATGATTAGTGTATAATTTGGTATAGTAACCATATTTAAGATTTCACAGATTCTGATAATAAACTAACTGACGTTTTTTTTTTTCATTAATTCCTAGTTTTCAATTTTAAACTCAACACTAAGTTAATTTTTCTAGTTAAAATCAAAGACGAAATAAAATCTAATTTATTCTTAATTAACTTAAATTGGGATTATTTTATTTTTATATAGTAATTCTCTGCAACAAATTTTTTCATTTTTCAATTTATCTCCCATCAGAAAATCGTGAAGGATGTAGCAAATTCATTAGTATTCACAAATTTGAAACAGAATGGATTAGAGCTATTCCAGGTTTCAATCTTTGAAATAACAATGTAAAGTTTTCGTGACCAAAGTTTTGTTCTGATTTGGTTAAAACTGTGGGAACAACAATTTGGAAGATATAAACTATCCTTTTTAAAGCCAACCCGCATTGAACCCACATTAAACCCGCTACCCGCCCCGCTTAATTTTTTTAAAAACTGTTTTAACTGGCCCCGCACCCGCATCAAACAAAACCCGACACCCGACACGCCCCATTGCCATCCCTAAAAGAGCCACAGCAACCCAGATTGTTGCAAGACTCAAATGCAAAACCCAGGGAAAATTTAGAGGACATAAGCAGATCTTGTTGCCAAGATGCAACGTCCAACAAAGTCAGTGATAATCCAGAATTTCCAAATGATGCAGAATTCAACGGTAAGCATGTAGCTAGTAGACACAAACTCAGGATTGATGTGAATGCGATACAAAATTCAGAGTCTATAAGAAAGAAGCATTCTTATAAGCTATAACAGGAAGAACAATCATTAACAAATAGGCTAAAAGAAATGGCTGAACGTTTATTGGAGCTTCCGAGATGCCACTTCTAGACTTAGACATGCGCAAAGCGCGATATTACTTTCGCTGATATCATTAGGCACCGCAATCTCGTTTCTGCTTTCCCACAGTGAAAATTCTGTGCTTTTGCATTCTGTTAAGCATGCGAGTAACGATCTTTCTCGGGGTAGGAATCAATATCTAGACTATACTTCTCATAATGATAAACAAATTCAAGATCCACGTAGTATTTCTCGTAAGAAAACAAGGATAAGAAACATGAATGAGCTCCATTCACTTCTCATCTTGCTGAAGTAAGGCCATGATTTGAAAAAATCAATCCCCTGTTCCACATAATTCAAGAACAATTAATAGATGATCCAGAATTTCACGCCTAACTGTGACAAGTTATTTATACACTCCTTTTCCAGATAATACAAAGTTGAAGACTAAAAAAAAAATAACTTTGAGCTATCAAATCTATAGAGGATACAGAAAACTGGAATAGATAAGATGGAATACAACTAATTTTTCAATGAGCTGCTCTGTGATCTCATCTCACTTAAATGGTAACTGTTTTTTGCACTGAAAATGGGCAGGAATATCAGTGAGCTGACATAACTCTCTTGGTTAATCAACATCATTCTTCAATGCATATAATGATAAGCGTAAAGAGCATGAAAAATAGCTATATGGATCGATGCAAATGTAGAGCGAGATTGTGAGATTCCATACAACTTGGTACTGGGTTGAGAAACTTCGAGCTTAGCCTCTCATGCCTTCCTCTCAACCATTAAGGTGTTCATAATTCCACTTCAGAGGCTGCATAGTTTTTGCTTAGAAGAGAGTCATATACAGTGGAATCGAGACGATTAATCTTCTTCATAATCTCGCAGAATTGCTTAACTCTGACAGGGTCACTATTATCCTCGAAGTATGCTAGAAACATCTTGATGGTTTCATCCACAGGGAACCAACAACGTTTCTCAGGATTTGCCTTGCTGGCACCCATCTCCAAATACTTCAGAGCCAAATCTATCTGAGTATTTTTTATAAAGTAATTTGTGAATGCACCAAAAGTTCTTAAGTTGGGTTCAACACCTTGTTTCAACACATTCTCATAAACCGAATTTGCTTCTTCAATCATATTTCTCTTGAGATAGGACTCTATCATCACATTAGAAATTCTGATTTCATGTCTACAGCCTGAGTCCCATTCTCTAAAACACTTCTCAAGGTTTTCCAAATCCCCTACTTTGGATAACGCTACAAGCACAATGAGATAGCTCACCTTACTGGGAGTTGGAACAACCGACTTCAATGATTCCCATGCACGATTGACTCCTGACGAATTAGATGTTTTCTGATACAACGTGATTAGGGTGTGGAATGCCTCACGGTCATTTATATCTTCTAATTTCTCCATCTTTTGAAGAATACCATTCGCCTTATCAAGGTCGCCGGTATTGATATACATGCCAGCTAGGTTTCCATACGTGAACCAGTCCAACTTTACCTGATTGTTTTCCATATTTTCAAGAACATCCTCAACTGATACTATATCCTTTACCGAAACATAGCTGGTCATCAACTGATTATAGGTATACAAATCAGCTGCAATATTTCTCTGCTCCATTTCTTGAACCAGTGGAGGGACTTTTTCAGGCTGGCCATTGCTTAAATAAAGAGATATGACATTGTTATAATTTAAGGTAGATGCAAAATTGAGCTCTTTCATCTTCTCAAAAAGCTTCAAACCCTTATCCAGCATTTTCTTCCTGCAATAACACCAGAGAAGTGCTCCATAGGTTTTACTAGTTTTTTCAGATTCTTGCAGGCTGTCAAAATACTTTTCGGCTGAATCTGTGCCTTCTGTCTTGGCCAGAAGGTCTATCCGTATTGCACGATCGGCATCGCTGATCGTAATTTTGCTGATTTCCATCCATTTAGACAGCTGCATTTAGAAGTTTAATGATATAACAGCTTGTCCAAGATGGAAGTAGCAGCTTATGTAATTTAAGGGGAAAGAAAAGGAGATAAACCCAGATAAGACCATTTATGAAACAAGAATAATTTGAATTGCAGAATTCACTGGGATATAGATATATATATATATATATATATATATATATATATAGCAGACAAAGTCTCAGAAATCGGACTAACACCGGCCAAACAAATCTTCTGCTGTGATTCGTGTAACTGTTTGCCCAATGTAAGCACAGGCATTCACGGTTAACTGGTCAAGATCGAGACACCAAATGATAAAAGGATAATAGCTTAAACCATATAGCTTATAAGAACGATCATTGTAATATATCAATTGTATTCATATTTTTGGAAGGCAATAAGCCAATAAGCATATTTATTCGAGATTTCACTAATTGCAAATGTAATAAATGTTTGATAAAAGCAGTAAAAGGGTCATGTGTTTCCACTCTGAATCTCAAACAAATAACAACAACAGCAGCAACAACATACCCAGTAATATTACGCATTGTGGGGTCTGGAGAAGGTAGTGTATACGCAGACCTTACCCCTACCTTGTGAGAATAGAGAGGTTATTTCCAATAGACCCTCGGCTCAGGAAAGCACAAATCTCAAACAAATAAAAGCAGTGAAAATAAGAAAAGCATCCAAATTATAAGTGTTAAATGTTCAAGTAAAACCCGACCAATTTTTTTTTCAATTAAGTCTTAAACATGTTGGGATCGACTATATGAATCCTCACTAACTAAGTTGCTCCATTTATGCACGTACTCTCAATTGTGAGTGGTTAGAAGAAAATTAAAAGGATTTAGTTGACTTTTCTCGCTTATGGGGGAAGTCATTTTTATTTACAACTTTCCCAGCTCTTTTGTCTTACTTCATATCACTTGCTCCAAACAACACTTGGGACATTATTACCAATCTTTAATACACAAAAGTTTCAGCAAAACACTATCCAATTTGCTGACATTATTATCAATATTTAATAATAAATATTTTTTTAAAAAACATTTTTCACCACCACCAAATACTAGCATTTCCATGGGAAAATGTGAACTTTATCATGAGATGCAGAGTCCAATCAGCTACCATGCAAAAGTGAACTAATAATATAATCGATAATACTACTCCTTCTGTCCCAATTTATGTGGCAGTATTTAAATGTGCACACACATTTGAAACTTGTCATCTAAAACAAGTTATATAAGCATTTCTGTAGTGTGCTCGCTTGAATAATAACCAAAAAAAAAACATAGATAAATGAGTAGAAGAAAAATAGATACCTGAAGGGCAAGATCAAACCTATTGCTTCTACGGAGATGGCTGAGGCAGTCAATAATCTCTACCTTTCTTAACGGTTTCCCTTCGTTATGCAATTTATTTAGAGCATCTTTGAAGTTGGTTTTAAGCGGGTCTGCTCTGTTCATAAGGTCCGACAATCTCCGGCGACCGGCGTTTCTTCGGTTGTTTTGAGTGATGGCCGACGTTGATACCGTCGCCGTCTCCGCTACCATCTCCATTTCTGTAGAGAACGATCGGCGACATGTCGTCGTTGATCGAAGAAGCCTCAAACAGGTAGCTCTGCTCACCATTTTTCTGGTACTCTTAAGTTGCAGTGAGTGAAGCATAGAGGGTTTAACTAGGGTTTTACCAGAAAGAAATTTTCAGTTTCATAGGTACGACGTCGTTTTGTGAACAAATTTCCTAACTTTTAACCTAGCTAATACAAAAATCAACCAAAATGACATAATAGTAGTACAGTTAAGTTACGTAAAAGTAACCAATAATTAAGTTTTGTTATAAATATATTATATTATGGATATTCATTTAGTATTTCGTTGTAAATAAGCTTCCTGAAGAAGCTTATCTATACGAGACTTTGTCGTAAATATGTTTATCTATTTAGTACTCTATTCAAAATAAGTCTCCTCAAGAACCTTATCCTTTCGGTACCCCGTTATTAATAAACATCACCCCCAGTAGAAGATTATCAATATCTGGTGCAATGAGCTTATCTTTTTAGTACCCCATCATGGATAAACATAACCTCCGGTAGAAGATTATCCATATTTGGTACAATAAGCTTATCCTTTCAGTACCCCATTATGGATAAATATCACCCCAATAGAAGATTATCTATATCTAGTACAATAAGTTTATCCTTTCGGTACTCCATTATGGATAAACATCACACCCGATAGAAGATTATCTATATCTGGTACAATGAGTTTATCCTTTCGGTACCCCGTTATGGATAAACATCACACCCGGTAGAAGATTATCTATATCTGGTACAATGAACTTATCATATCGGTACTCCATTACGGATAAACATTACCCCTAGTAGAAGATTATCTATATCCGGTACAGTAGTAGCTTACACAGCAGCTTGCAGAAGCAGCTTACACAACAGCTTGTAAAGGCAGCTTGCTTTCTTCTATAAATAGAGGAGATTCCAGTTCATTATGAATATAAGTTTGAAATTTGAATAATATATCAGTTCCTCTCTATACTTGTCTTTACTTAATAGTCTTTATTTTATAACACGTTATCAGCACGAGACTCTGCCATCTCGAGCAAATACTTTGAAAGTATCAAAGGTACGAACTTTCTTTTTCTAAATAATGTTAAATCTTTCTAAACTTGAATTTGTAACCCTGGATATATCGGGCAAAAGGTACATGTCTTGGGTGCTCGATGCTGAAATTCATCTTGATGCAATGGGTCTGGCAGACACCATCAAGGACAAAAATCAAGCATCAAACCAAGACCGTGCCAAAGCAGTGATATTCCTACACTGTCACCTTGATGAAGGATTGAAAATGGAATATCTCACTATTAAAGATCCAGTCATACTATGGAATAATTTGAAAGATAGATATGACCACCTGAAGATGGTCGTTCTTCCACAGGCACGTTATGATTGAACTCATCTAAGGCTACAAGATTTTAAATCTATCGGTGAGTATAATTCTACTATGTTCAGAATTATTTTCCAATTGAAATTATGTGGTGATAATATTACTAATCATGATATGTTGGAGAAAACTTTTACCACTTTTCATGTCTCGAATATGCTCCTGAAGCAGCAATATCGAGAGATGGGATTCAAAAAGTATTCTGAACTTATCTCACATCTTCTTGTAGCTGAGCAACATAATGGGCTATTAATGAAAAACCATGAAAGCCGACCTACTGGTTCTTGTCCATTCCCTGAAGTGAATGAGACGAACTTCCACTAAGCTAAGCGTGGAAGAGGACGTGGCCCCAGTCATGGTCATGATCGTGGTCGGGAAAGAAACTCTAATCACAGTAATAATAATACACCAAAGAACCCTCATCACCACCAGCAGTGAAAAAAAAAGGAACAAAAGCATGAAGCGGTGCAAGTAGCAAAGGCAGAAAATGCATGCTATAGATGTGAAGGAAAAGGGCACTAGTCACGTACATGTCGTACGCCAAAGCACCTGGTTGAGTTGTATCAAGCCTCCCTGAAGAAGACAGAGAAAAATATTAAAGCAAATTTTATTTCTGAAGATAATTTAGACTTCATACATGTGGATGTAGCTGATTACTTTGCATTCCCAGAAGGAGAAACAAGTCATGTGGTCGGTGATGAATCTGTAGAAATATAAATATTTTAATTTTTGTTGTTTATAGTAGATAGTGTGAGCACCTAATTTTTTACCGTGCTTGAATATTTCACACTCCCATCTTCCCAGGCATGTCCCCACTCCACTTTCATTTGTCCCCCATGCTTGTCCCCCATGCTTGTCCCCCCACACTTTGCTCCCTACTCTCTCCATTGTTCCCCACTCCTTTTTCCCCATGCTTGTCTCCTATCACAAACCCCATACCCCATTTTCAGTTATAAAACACACACACAACACACAAAAGAGGGAACCAACCAGAAAAGAAAGGGGAGTCGTTGCTGTCTTCAAAAAGAAAAGGAAGCACCCCAATTTCCTTAATTTCCCCAAGAGATCCTTTGAGTCATGAGATCTTTCACACACTAAAAAAAAATAGCCACACTCACATAAATAGAAAAGAGAACAGAAAGAAACGAGAAAAAAGGGAGCTGGTTGAACACACGAAAATAGAGTTCAGCGAAAGCTCACAAAAAATGGAGTTCACGGGTCCCTTTTCATTACTCCATTAACGTGGCTCCAAAGTAGTACACAAAGCAGCCATTAGAGCATCTCATTAGTTAAGCTCTATTCCACTCCTAAAAACCAGTCTGTTCGAAGCCATAAAAAATCATTCTCTGCTAGCTCACTATCGCCGGCATTTCGCCGGATTTTTACCATCTCCGGCCAGCTCTTTTCCCTCGTGAACAGTCCCCAAAACAGTCCAAAAAACGTAACAAAACCTCCACTAAAGCAGTCCAAAAATCAGCTTCTTACATCACTGAAAGAGCTGCAGTTTAAGCTCCATTTCAGTCGTGTAAAGTCACCGGAGTTTAGTGAGTTTCCGAAGTCGGCTTCGAGTTTCCGACGATTTGGTCGAGTTTCTGTTGAGGTCTTGTACGCAGTTTTGTTGGTATTTGAGCTTCAAAAGTTGTCAAGGAATCGAAGCTCAGACGCATCTATAAAAGGCTATTTTTTGTTCTTATCTCATCTTATTATAATAGCTTGATGAATGTTGTTGATGGATCCCATATTCTCTGTTAGCATGCTTTCACGTGTGATTTTATCTTGTTTATCAATTGTTTTGGTGTTATTGGATCATTGATATTGAGTTGTTAAGAGGGATTGATCAGATTTCTATGGCTGGCCACTAAAGTAGATCTTGTGTAAATGTGCCTATCGATATTGTTACAAGTTTGTACGTGACTAAAATTCCCGCTTAACTGCAACCACACACCAATTTGATATGCTTTTGTAGTTCTAGTTGTCATACTGTATCATATCATTCTCACTATAACAAATTAGATATATATATTTGCAGATTTGTTATCTTCCCCCTTAACAATTCAAGTGCGTGAGAGACAGAAGTGCATAAACATGTTGCATAAAATGCATTATTTTAATTAGGAAGTCCAAAAGTGGAAAAATAATGGGTTAACTTGATAAATAACTTCATTTCCCATTGGCTTATGTTTTACAGATGACTTTTGTGTGTGTGAGCTATGAGGAAGAACATCGTAGTTTGCTTTAGGCGCGTAAATAAATCAGGCTATGAGTACGGTTCCCGTGATGCGGTTCGCAATATGTACAAAAATAAACGAGCGCGCGATATCGCGACTTGTTCAAACAAATTCCATAAATATTAAAAGCGGATAGATAAAACATAGAAACCAATAAATTATAGTTTATCTAAAATTAATTCAAGCCAAGTTGTAGTCAATAAAGCGACCGTGCTAGAACCATGGGACTCGGAGAATACCTTACACCTTCTCCCCGGTCAACGGAATTCCTTACCCGGACTTTATTTTGCAGACCAATAATAAAAGAGTCAAATCTTCCTTTGACTAGGGATTCAAACAAAAGGTGACTTGGAACACCCAAAAAATCAATTCCAAGTGGCGACTCTGTAAATAAAATAATCCCTATTCAAGTTTGTCACTTTAATTGGAAAAACTCTTTAACCTACAACAATCCATAACACATTATCGTTTTGGGGGGCATAAAAGGAGGTGTGACAGCTCTGGCGACTCTGCTGGGTAATTTCAAGAATTCGAGCTTGTACATTGACTTTATTTGGCTTTATTAATTTTTGTATATATTGTGATTTATTTGGGCCTAATGTGTTATTTGTCGAGTTTTTACCGTTTTGATATTGTTGAACTGTATATATAAATTGCATCTTCTCTCGCATCCCTCTGAATCTTCTGATAATTAGTTATGTTGTGTTTGCCTACCAGCATCACAAAATTTCTGTCTTGAGATAAAGCCAGTTAGCCTACCAGCTTCTAGTGAAGGATT
Source organism: Nicotiana tomentosiformis (assembly GCF_000390325.3). NCBI lineage: Eukaryota > Viridiplantae > Streptophyta > Magnoliopsida > Solanales > Solanaceae > Nicotiana > Nicotiana tomentosiformis. The sequence goes on from NC_090812.1 coordinate 27,720,030, forward strand.
TAGTCACACGTGTTTAGGCGGGAGAGCCGTCAGCTAGCCAGTGCTGTTCTACTACTGGTGACGCTTGACACTCCTCAGCTCGGGTTGTCCTCCCGGATAAGCCAGGTCTAGATACCATCTCCTTTAGGATTTACAAACTTAGAAGAACAAGCCATAAGCAATGAATATCCCCAGTAGGCTACGCTTTATTTGCATCATGTGCATTTGACTTAGCAGCGCTCGACACAGAGGTCGAGTTCTGTTTTAGGACAGGCTTTGTTGAGACCATTAGGTCATGTTACATGCTACTTGTTGCATTATTTGGGAGGCTTGCATGTCGACTGGCTTTAGCATATATCAGTTGAACGAAGAGAGAAAAAATGATGTGGTTTAGTGCATATGGTATTTAAAGATTAATTTTCATAAAAAAAAATAGTCGATTTTAACCGAACTACGCGGGTCTGATTCTCACAGGATGTGAGATACGTAGGCAAACCTCATCGGTTCCGGCCCCAATTTTCAAAAAAAAAAAAAAAAAATATTTTCCTTTTCTTTAATTCCCTGTTTACAATTCTTTCCTTAGAAAAAAAAAATACTAAATCCAAAAATATTTTTTATAGTCCCACAGTTGAGTTTTTATTTATTTATTTATATTCTTTTATGGAGTCAAAACCCGAGAAATCAGAATTTTTGTGTGTTACTAATATGTTTGATCAAAGCCTAACCCCGTGTCTGGGTAGATAGGTATACCATGAGCGGGGAAAGAGGTAAGTCTGAAAAGAGGCCCAGATCAGAAGGGATACCAGATTTTCTCATTGTCGATCAGATACCACAGTTGTTGTGGGATTGGTGGAGAGACTTTAAAGAATATGAGTGAAACCAGATAAAGAAATACTTGGGACATTTGGTTCACATGATTGCGATAAAGCCCAGGAGAGATGTGATTGAAGCTTTGATTCCGCACTGGGATCCTGAAAATAATGTGTTCCGTTTTACCGACTGTGAAATGACTCCGACCTTGGAGAAAATCGCCCGTTTCTAGGGGTGGGGCTGCAATCTTCGCCGCCAAAGGCCCATAGTACCAAAAAATATGAATGAGGGTAGGTTTTTGAAGCTTTTGAACATAAATTACGGACAATATGAAGGTCTAGGCTTTTGTTTCAGTTGTATGGCCTAGAATGCAATTTCGAAAGGAATGTGGAAAAATTGAAATCAAAGGAAGATAAGGAAATATGGAAGATACATAGAAGGTTTGCATTTATGGTCACTTTTTTGGGGCGTGTAGTTTTTCCAGAAAGAGAGGGACGCATTGACATCCACTTGGCAGGTGTAGTTGAGGCTTTGACCTCAGAAAGGGGTGATTATACTTTGGTCCCTATGATTCTTTCTTGCATTTTCCGTGCTTTAACTAGATGTAAAATGGGCGCGCGAAACTTTGATGGTTGCAACATTTTGTTACAGATATGGTTTTTGGAGCATTTCTATCGTCATCCTACGATCACTAATTTTAGTGAGCTATGGTCCAATCATACTTATGATCACCAGAAAAGAATTGACGAATGTGACTTACCAGAGGAGATTGGTGCATGGAAAGAACTACTTCTTACTCTGTCTGCCAAACAGATCACTTGGAACTACGATTGGTTTTCCTCCAAAGAGGTCATTTGTGAGTCTGTATACCACTCTTATTTGGTACTCATAGGATTGGATGGTGTTCAGTTTTATGCTCCACTTTGGGTAATGCGCCAATTTGCATGACTACAGGAGGTGCCACCAACACGAGATATGAGCAAGTTCTGTTATGATTTTGGTAAAGATCAACCTCATGACGAAGAAGAAATTATAAAAATTTGGTATACAAGTAAAGTATCGGAGTTGAATGATATGGTAGAAGACCGAGATCATGGAGAGGTGATCCCTGAATATATTACCTGGTTTCATGACCCTTCATTGCTTGGAGATATGCCTGAAGGATCCAACAGGAGGAGAAATGATCAAAGAGCTATAAAAAAGTTAAAAGAGGAATTGGAGCGTTCCCGGATGACCATATCTAAACAACAAGCCCAACTACAAGTCGGAGTCGCTCAGATTCGTCTAAATATTGAGAACGATTATCAATCGGCCTTACGGGGCATGGATAAAGATCTAAAGCATGCTAAAAATGAGGCGGCCCGCTTAGAAGAAGAATTGGCAAGCACTATTGGTTTAGTTAGAAGAGTTGAGGCAAATAACAATGTTGAAATGCACAAGCTGCAAGAAGACTTGAGTATCATTGAAGAGGATGCGCACCAGCAACAACAGGAGTTTGATCAGCAGAGAGAGCAGTTTGATAGAGAAAGGGCCCATTGGATACGCTCAAAGGGTCAGTTTCTTTCACAATTGGAAGAAATAAAAAGGCATATGGGAGGTCATCAACATGCAGATTTTGAGGCAGAGCGGCGTCAGTAGATGATTGAGAGAGCTGTGCTAAACTGCCATATTGAAGAATACGAGGGACATGAGACTGAGATGGGTAACGCCCTCAACACTACCCAGATATGGTTGCAGAATTGTCACGTGAACATGGGGCTTGCTAGAGAGCAAGTACTTCAATTGGCGGAGAAAGCAGCGTATATTCATGACGATCATTGTCATCTAAACAATGAGAAATTTGGTCAACAGGCACGTGCCCTCATTCCACAATTGCCAGGAGTGTTTCAGAATTTGTACGAGATGTTGGGGGGAGAGTGGAGGCCAAGGGATGCAAACCATTGATGATATCAGTTTAAGAAAGAATGCCATTGAAGATTAAAGTTTTAGTGCAGTCAATTAGTTTTTAGTTTTATTTTGCATTTGTCGTATTTTTAATTTTATATTTGTCGCATTTTCAGTCATATTTATGTCTTTAGAGTCATTTTGAAAATAATAATAATAATAATAAAATATATATATATATATATATATATATATATATATATATATATATATATATATATATATATATTATCAAAATTGTTATTATGTCCCCTTGAACTACGTAATGATCTGATTCATGCGGCGACATGATACGTAGGCAACCCGCAAAAGGTTCGATCAAAATATTTTTTAATAATTCTAAGATGAGGGATCAAAATGAGGCGTGAGTAAAAAAAAAATGAGAAGAAAATAAGAGCGTCAATAAGAAGCAACCTCATAAGCCGGAATGAAACATGAAGCCTCCAAAAGCATGTTAGAAATAGTGACAATGATAGGAGCATGGCACATTATGTGTGATTTCATATCTATAAAATGCTTAACCCTAGCACGTTTGCTGTCTCTTACAAGTAAGCTTAAGGTGGTTGGTTTGTGGTGAAACTGGCAACACACCATTACTTCACTAGATCTAAGGGAGCAGTAGTAATGGCCAACGATGATGAGATCGAGCTGATCAGTGACAACCCCCAGGGTCAATCAGTTGAACAAGAGTCAGAGGAAATAAGAAAATTGAGACAGCAATTGTCTGATGTATATCAAGCTTGGGTGTCTGGTCAGCCTCCACCCTGTGGTCCCTCAGAGGGAACTTCTACTGTACCCCTGGCTACTCAACCACCGCTCCATGCAACGAGCGACCACATCCTACCACCAGGGTATGTGCCAAACTACAGCCTCCACTTTGCTCCTGGTACCTCTAATGTGCGACCTCCAGCCGCACCGGTCAGGAATACTCCTCTAGTCGTGTCTGGCGCACCGGCATACACAATCTCGCCTCCACCTCCTATGACGAGGCCAATTAATGAGCCACCATCTCATGCTTATGATGGACAATACTACTCTCCAAATATGGCTTTCGGGGTCTCGGCTCCATATAATCAGACTCCTCAGTACGAGTCACCAGTGGAAAATGAAAAGCTTGCCAAGACGGTTGAGCCAGATGAGATGGCCAGGAAAATGAAAAGTCTTGAACAGAACATAAAGAACATACAGGGACTAGGGGGTCACAAAAGTGTTTCATTCAGTGATTTATACATGTTCCCTCACATCCATTTGCCACCAGGGTTCAAGACCCCAAAATTCGAGAAATATGATGGACACGGCGACCCTATCGCCCATTTGAAAAGGTACTGCAACCAGCTGAGGGGTGCAGGTGGAAAAGAAGAATTGCTGATGGCTTATTTTGGAGAAAGTCTGGTAGGGGTAGCCTCCGAATGGTTCATTGACCAAGATATCTCTCACTAGCATGTCTGGGACGACATGGCCCAAGCCTTCGTCAAACAATTTCAATACAATATAGATATTGCGCTGGATCGCAATTCTCTGTCCAATATGAAGAAAAAGCCGACTGAAAGCTTTAGGGAGTATGCGATCAAGTGGAGGGAGCAAGCAGCTAGAGTTAAGCCACCCATGGATAACCACGAGTTGATCACTATTTTTTTGGAGGCCCAAGAGCCTGATTACTTTCAGAACATGTTGTCCGCAATGGGTTGGCCTTTTGCTGAAGCGATCAAAATAGGAGAAATGGTCGAAAATGGCCTCAAGACTGGCAGAATTGTAAGTCAAGCTGCTCTCAAAGCCACCACCCAGGCTATCCAAAATGGGTCGGGAAGTTTGGCAAATATAAAGAAGAGAGATGAAGGGTCCATGATGACTTCGGGGTCCAGGGAAGTTCAAAGAGGGGCATCGCACCCTTATGTGCAAGCTCAGCAGGGTCAATCCAGCTACCCTCAACATTACTATCCCCCGCCAATTCCTCAGTACTCTGTGGGACCGCCACAATATACAGTGTTTAATGCTCAATCATATGCTAGTCCTCCCAATCAACAGGTACGGGCACCAGCTCCAAGATTTCCCCGACCTCAGCAGCAAAATTTTCGGGCACCCTATAATGCTCATCCTAGGCAGGATTATGGTCGAGAGCAGAGGCCAGTGGAAAAATTTACTCCCTTAGCGGAATCATACTCTAGTCTGTTCCAGAAGTTGAAGCAGATAGGCGTAATTGGACCCATCGCCCCCCACCATATGCATCCCGATTCACATGGATTTCAAGCAAATGCTAGATGTGAATATCATTCAGGTGCTCCGGGGCATAGCACTGATGACTGTTGGACCCTGAAAAGAGCCGTAGAAAGACTCATTGTTGAAAAATTGATTGTAGTCACGAATGGCGAGGACCCTCCTAATGTGACCAATAACCCGTTGCCAGTACACAATGATGTTCATTTTGTGGGAATGATTGGACGAGATCATGTATACAAGCCGGTTGGTCGAGCAGAAATGACAGTGGTAACAATTCAAGAGGGAACCAAACTGGAAGTAAGTCCAAGCCTAGATGCACCGTTGGTTGTGAAAGGTGCCCAGAGCTCAGAGAGGGCAACTTTATTTGTTCCAAAAATCTTGAGGTTGGAGTTTCGCTCCAATGCTCCAAGCCCAAAGTTATACGTCCTTGGAGGTCACCCCATCACAAAGGAGAATCAGGGTGGTACGACGGGTATAATAGAGTTGATCATAATCAAGCCTGCCACACAACCCCGTATAACAAATACGAAAACCATCCCTTGGAACTACAACAAAACTGTAGTAACCTACAAAGGTAAGGAAATCATAGAAGAAGTGAGGGAAACTGGAGGTTTGACTCGATCAGGGAGGTGTTACTCTCCAGAAGAGTTGAGGAAGGCTAAGCAAATCAGAGAAGGCCAAATGCCAATAAAGAAACCGGTCACTGAAGAAGAGGCGGAGGAGTTTTTGAAAAAGATAAAAGTTCAGGATTACTCAATCATTGACCAGCTGAGAAAGACTCCTCCCCAAATCTCTCTGTTATCTTTGCTTATACACTCAGGAGAGCATGCCCGTGTACTAATCAAAATCCTGAATGAGGCGCATGTCTCAGAGAATACCACCGTGAATCAATTAGAGAAGATGGCCAATAGATTTTTTGAGGTGAACAAAATTTCCTTTACTGATGATGAACTTCCTGAGGAGGGATCAGGTCGCAATAGGGCTTTGCACTTGATTGTCAAATGTGAGGGGCATTATGTAAAGCGAGTCATGGTTGATGGAGGCTCGAGTGTAGATGTATGCACCCTCTCTACCTTGCAAAGTATGAAGATCAATACAGACAGGATCCGACCCAGCAATGTTCGTATCCAGGCTTTTGATGGCTCAGCGAGAGATACCATTGGGGAGATCAACCTCACCATGACGATTGGGCCTGTTGATTTTGAAATTGTCTTCCAAGTAGTGGACATGGAAACATCTTATAACTTTCTTCTTGGAAGGCCATGGATCCATACGGCTCGAGCTGTGCCATACACCTTGCATCAGATGCTCAAATTCGAGCACGACATGCAAGAAATTATTGTTCACGGAGAAGACGAGTCATCCATTTATAAAGACCCGTTAATCCCATGTATTGAGGCCAAGGAAGGATGTGAGTCTATTGTCTATCAGGCTTTCGAAGTGGTTGTTGTGGACCATGTTGAGGAAGGAAAACCCATTCTACATCCGCGTCTCTCCGCCACATCTGTAATGGTGGCTGCACTTATGATGAGACAAGTTATGAGCCAGGAAAAGGTTTGGGGGCATCATTGCAAGGAATTTCAGAACCCATTTCTCCGTTCAGTAACAGAGGTACTTTTGGTTTAGGCTTCAGGCCAACACAAGTAGACGAAAACAAAGCCAAGCACCGCAAAAAGCACAGGTGGGTCTTGCAGTAACCTATCCCTCATATTTTTTACACTTTTGTCGAGCCACAATTCAAATATGGCCAAAATGCCTCGGCGCATGCAAACATTGATGAAATTTGCCGTGGCCTCAGCCAGATGTTTTCTGAAGTGAACATGATCCAGGCGGGTGAAGGCACTAGTCGTGCCGATATGCAACTAATTGGCCCAGAAACCATGCTCAATAACTGGGAAGCAACTCCTCTCCCCAATGTTTTGGTAGTTGACTTTTTGCAGCTTTTTTCTTTTGTACTTTGGGTTACTTTCAGGGTTGTAATCCAAATATCTTAGTATGATTATTTTATTTTGACGTTAACCCTTCTATCCTTTCAAAATTCAATGAAATGCGGTTCGGTTTCGTATTAAATTTTGTATATTTTCCTTTTCCTAATTCCTTCCATCTTATTTCCATTTCAGTTTTGTTAATGCCGGCTTTAATAACATGACATGCATGCAGAATTCACGCCCAGATCTCAAAAAGCTGTCTAATTTCGAAATAATGAAATAAAAAGAGAGTTGAAACAATTCGAAAACAAGCCTAGGCCCAACCTCAATGAAACTGAGCCAATTAATATCGGAGGTCATGAAGAAGTTAGAGAAACAAAGATAAGCATTCACACTGAACAAAAAATTAGAGATGCCTTGATTCAACTTTTATTTGAGTATAGAGATGTGTTTGCTTGGTCTTATGATGATATGCCGGGTTTAAGCGCCGATTTAGTTGTTCATAAGCTTCCTACGTATCCTGATTTTCCACCAGTCCAACAAAAGCAACATAAATTTAAAACGGACATGAGTGATAAAATCAAAGAGGAAATAATGAAGCAATTGAGCGCCAATGTTGTCAGAGCTGTACGATACACCACCTGGGTGGCAAATGTTGTGCCTGTGCCAAATAAAGATAGAAAAACTAGAGTCTGTGTTGACTACAGAGACCTGAACAAAGTAAGTCCGAAGGATAATTTTCCTTTGCCGAACATTCATATTCTTGTAGATAATTGCTCAAAGCATGAGATACAGTCGTTCATGGATTGCTATACTGGGTACCACCAGATTCTAATGGATGAGGGTGATGCAGAAAAGACCGCTTTCACCATTCCGTAGGGTACCTATTGTTACAGGGTCATGCCATTCAGTTTAAAGAATGCAGGGGCAACTTATATGAGGTCCATGACCACTATTTTTCACGACATGATGCACAAAGAGATTGAAGTATATGTCGATGATGTCATCATAAAATCAAAGACACAGGCTGACCACGTGAACGATTTGAAAAAGTTCTTCGAACGGCTTTGAAGGTATGACCTTATGCTCAATCCAGTCAAATGTGCATTTGGGGTTCCATCTGGGAAACTCCTCGATTTTATAGTCAGTCGGAGAGGCATCGAATTGGATACATCTAAGATAAAGTCCATTCGAGATCTGCCACCCCCGAAGAACAAAAATGAGGTCATGAGTTTGCTCGGAAGGTTGAACTACATCAGTAGGTTCATTGCTCAGCTCACAACCACGTGCGAGCCCATCTTTAAGTTGCTGAAAAAGGATGTTGCAATCAAGTGGACAGACGATTGCCAAAATGCTTTTGACAGTATCAAAGATTATCTATCAAAACCCCATATACTGGTCCCACCTGAACCTGGTAGGCCTTTGTTTTTATATCTATCGGTGATGGATAATTCTTTTGGATGCGTTCTGGGGCAACATGATGCGACAGGCAAAAAGGAACAAGCAATATATTATTTGAGCAAGAAGTTCATAAATTATGAGGTTAAGTACACCCTTTTAGAAAGGACATGTTGTGCTTTGACTTGGGTTGCTCAGAAGTTGAGACATTATCTTTTGGCCTATACTACTTACCTCATATCCAGAATGGATCCTCTGAAGTATATTTTCCAAAAGCCAATGCCCACCGGCAGGCTCGCAAAATGGCAAATCCTGCTCACAGAGTTCGACATCATCTATGTCACTCACACTGCGATGAAAGCACAGGCTTTGGCCGATCATTTGGCAGAGAATCCAGTTGATGATGAGTACAAGCCACTTACCACATACTTCCCAGACGAAGAGGTCAACTCAATAGAGGAAGTAGTTCCAGACGACAACCCTCTATGGAAAATGTATTTTGATGGAGCTATCAATATCAAAGGAGTTGGGATCGGGGCAATACTCATCTCACCTATTGGACAGTATTACCCTGCAACAGCTCGGCTTCGGTTCTTCTATACCAATAATACGGCAGAATACGAAGCATGTATCATGGGTTTGAAAATGGCCCTCGATCTGGATGTGCATGAACTATTGGTTATGGGAGATTCTGACTTGCTTATCCGGCAAGCCCAAGGTGAATGGGAGACTCGAGACATCAAGCTTATTCCATACAGACAATGTGTACAAGATTTGAGCAAAAGATTCAAATCCATCGAGTTCAGGTACATTCCCAGGTTTCACAACGAGGTAGCTGATGCTTTGGCTACTTTAGCCTCGATGCTCCCTTATCCGGGAAACACCCATATCAATCCACTAGAATTCTATGTTCGGAATCAACACGGTTACTACAATACAATTGAGATAGAACCAGATGGTGAACCATGATATCATGACATAAAACAATTCCTGAAAATGAGAGAATACCCAGAGCACGCCAAGGGAGATCAAAAAAGAACTATAAGGAGGCTCGCCAGTGGTTTCTTCCTGAATGGGGAAATTTTGTACAAAAGGACCCCAGATTTGAACTTGTTGAGATGCGTAGATGCAACAGAAGCTGAGCGGATCGTGAGTGAAGTACACTCGGGGGTATGCGGACCTCACATGAATGGATATGTTTTGGCGAAGAAGATTCTGCGGGCAGGGTATTATTGGCTTACAATGGAGCGAGATTGCTTCAGTTTTGTTCGCAAGTGTCACCAATGCCAGATTCATGGTGACCTGATTCACTCGCCACCTTCAGAGTTGCATCCTATGTCCTCTCCTTGGCCTTTCGTTGCTTGGGGAATAGATGTTATTGGGCCAATTGAGCCAAAGGCTTCAAATGGGCATAGATTCATTTTGGTTGCAATTGATTACTTTACCAAGTGAGTGGAGGCCGTCACTTTCAAAGCAGTTACCAAGAAAGCAGTGGTAGACTTTGTTCATTCCAACATCATCTGCCGCTTTGGTATCCCAAATACCATTATCACTGACAATGCAGCCAATCTCAATAGTCATTTGATGAAGGAGGTATGCGAGCAATTTAAAATTATGCATCGCCATTCTACCCCTTACCGGCCAAAAGCTAATGGAGCCGTTGAAGTGGCGAACAAGAACATCAAGAAGATTCTTAGGAAAATGATCCAAGGCTCGAGACAATGGCATGAAAAGTTGCCTTTTGCTCTTCTGGGATACCGCACGACTGCTCGCACATCTGTTGGTGCAACTCCTTATCTGTTGGTATATGGGACAGAAGCTGTAATACCGGCTGAAGTCGAAATTCCCTCTCTTTGGATCATTGTGGAGTCGGAGATTGAAGATGCAGAATGGGTAAAGACCCGAATAGAACAACTAATGTTGATTGATGAGAAACGGCTAGCAGCAGTGTGCTTTGGCCAGTTATACTAGCAAAGAATGGCACGCGCTTACAACAAGAAACTGCGTCCAAGGTACTTCGAGGTAGGCCAACTCGTTCTGAAATGCGTTCTTCCACACCAAGTAGAAGCTAAAGGAAAGTTCGCCCCAAACTGGAAAGGACCCTACATCATCAAGAAAGTGTTACCAAAAGGGGCCTTGCACTTGGTAGATGAAGAAGGACGGGTACCAGACATGACTATTAATGCAGATGCAGTCAAAAGATATTATGTCTGATATATACCCACTGTGGAACTTTCGCGCATGATTTTCTTAGATCGAGATGACGAAGGCTACCATTGCTCGCTATTCCAAGCAAGTGTCACCCTTTTGTTACTCCTTTTAAGCTGTATTTTTCTTCTTCCTTGTTTTCCACTTTTTGGAACATGTGTACTTGCAAAAAAAAAAATATATATATTCTGAGTCATTGAACAAATTTTCTGAGTCATTGAACTACGTCCGACCTGATTCCGAAAGGATACGTAGGAAGCCTTACCCTGGGTTCGGTCCCATTGCAACAAAAATCCATATTCCCAATATTCCAAAATTGGGGCAGAAGTTTGTTTTTATCTTACAGTTTTTCCTGTAGAAACAGTTCCAAAGGTTGTAATTCAGTTCAAGGTTCCTTTCGCCTTTTCCTGTTAAGAACTTCTGATCGATCTTTGAGAATACTTGAAGTCCCCATGCCAGGGGCATCAGCTAACCTTCCGCGTGTCGTATCTTAGTGAAAAAAAAAGAGAAAAAGAAATGATAGAGTCTTATCGGTGAAAACCCGTATAGGCACTGTAAGGCGACGGTGATTAGAGAAATGAGAGAGGTCAGTTAGCGAAAACCCGCAAAGGGCGCTACTAGCCGGATGTGGGTCTTCCATGCTCCGGCATGAGCACAACTAAGACAGTTTCAAGATTGAACATTTGCGACGTAATTTTGAGAATTAGACAGCTCAGACAGATCAGGCGTCCAGTCCAAAATGCATGTCATGATTCATTGAAGTCGGCACATATCTCCAGATAAGTCTCCTTATTTCTCTCCCCGAAAGGGACACCTTTTATTTAGACACAATTTCTTTTTCATTTCCAATTGCTCTTCTATTATTTTCCTTAATTTTCTTAGATTCTCTTTCGGTCTAATCTTGCATCAAAAGCAAAGCAAAAATGGCTGCAAAAATGGTTACAGTTTCCCCGTAATACCAAGCATAATTTGGAGCATATACGGCATTGACGAAGGCAGGAATCCATATGTGATATCTTTTGATAAGGCGGACAAAGTGTCTCAAAGAAACTGAAAAGGTCGCTTAAGCAAGACTTGCTTCATGGGAAAAGTTGATAAGCACTATAGACAAACATTGGTTCTAGGTGAAAGACAACTAAGTTTGATTTTAAAGGAAAATTGCCTTGCCTTAGGGAAAAGGATTAGCGGTACCATGGACATCCGGGTATGAAACAACCAGGGGAAACGTCAAAAAGACAATGTCTCTAGAAAGTGATCCAGAGTATTCGGGAACCTCGGTATCACACTGACAAAACCAGTTCTTCGACAGCGGAGGGGTGAATTCAAACTACTAAGGGGATCAAGGCCACAAACCGACCACCACTTTAGAAACTCACAAATTTTTCTTTGTTTGAAGCAGGATCAAAGCAGTGCAGAATGGCGATTTTCAAAGGGCGAATGTCACCAAAGGTAAGTTTTCGCGAAATCTCAACTTTCCTTTATTTGCAGCATGCATCATTACTGTCCATACCTCCCATTTTCGTAGCTTATACCAGGTAGAACCTTTTCGCCTAGGGGGATCCAGTTCATAGTTCCGGGTAGAAGTACTCTTCGCTCAGGATGTTGTACGTAGCTTAACTCAGGTAAAACCATTTCGCCTAGAGGGATCCAGCTCATAGTTCCGGGTAGAAGTACTCTTCGCTCCTGTTGTTTTTCGTAGCTTAACCCAGGTAGAACCTTTTCGCCTAGGGGATCCAGCTCATAGTTCCGGGTAGAAGTACTCTTCGCTCAGGTTGCTTTTCGTAGCTTAACCCAGGTAGAACCTTTTTCGCCTAGGGGGATCCAATTCATAGTTCCGGGTAGAAGTACTCTTCGCCCAGGTTGCTTTTCGTAGCTTAACCCAGGTAGAACCTTTTCACCTAGGAGGATCCAGCTCATAGTTCCGAGTAGCAGTACTCTTCCCTCAGGTTGCTTTTCGTTGTTTAACCCAGGTAGAACCTTTTCGCCTAGGGAGATCCAGCTCATAGTTTCGGGTAGAAGTACTCTTCGCTCAGGTTGCTTTTCGTAGTTTAACCCAGGTAGAACCTTTTCGCCTAGGGGGATCCAGTTCATAGTTCCGGGTAGAAGTACTTTTCGCTTAGGATATTTTACGTAACTTAACCCAGGTAGAACTTTTACTCCTGGGGGATCCATCTCATATTTCCAGGTAGAAGTACTCTTCGCCCAGGTTTGCTTAATTTGGTTTAATCCGGGTAGAAGTACTCTTTGTCCAGTTTTGTTTTTCATAGTTTAACCCGGGTAGAACTTTTTCACCAAGGGGATTCAACATTCTTTTTTCCAGTAATATAGGGCGTCAACCCTTGGTTACATTTCCTTTTCAGTAATACAGGGCACCAACCCCTGGTTACATTTTCTTTTCAGTAATACAGGGCGCCAACCCCTGGTTATATTTTCTTTTTAGTAAGACAGGGCATCAACCCCTGGTTATATTTTCTTTTTAGTAATACAGGGCGTCAACCCCTGGTTACATTTCCTTTTATAGTAATAGAGGGCGTCAATCCCTGGTTACATTTCCTTCTCAGTACTATAGGGCACCAACCCCTGGTTATATTTCCTTTTCAGTAATACAGGGCACCAACCCCTGGTTACATTTCCTTTTAAGTATAGGGTACACCAATCCCCGATCTCCTTACCAGTAGAGGCTACACCAATCCCTAGCTGTGTTATCCAACATAGGATACTTCATTCCCTAGTTGATTTGAGCTTAAATGCATGGTACACTACTCCCTGATATCATTGCCAATATAGGGTATCCCATTACCTTGCCACATTTTCCCAATATAAGGTACACCAATACTTAGTTGAGACATTCTTTTGGGATCATAACCTTTTCAGGGTACACCATTCCTGTTCTTTTATTTTTAATAAACAAGTAGTTTAGAATTTTGTTACAATAACTCACGAAAGTTTTCTAGTGAAAATTGGGGCAGAAAAATTTCGTTCGTTTGTTTGTTGTGATGTCTGAGCAGGTTTTACCTTGAGGCACAGTGTTCGAGATAAACAAAAGAAAAGTCTCAATCCAAAATAAAGAAAAGAAAAGGAAAAGAAAGTGAATCCAAATGCAGGAGCAGATGGAAAGGATACGGACTATTCAAGACATGACTGAAGTTACGAGCTTCACATTTCCCATTGTGCTCAGAAGAAATCGTAGAAGAATGAACTAGTACTTACAACTAGCAAGCATCAAGGTTCAGATCAGAGTTTGCATGAACAACCAGTCAAGATTCAAGATCAAGCTTCAAAAGACTTATAGATAGGAATCTTGTAACTCATAGTTGATAGGCTTGTTTAGTTTCTTTCAATTTTGATGTAATAGCAAGACCACGGACCGGAGCCTCGACGGAATCTCACTCGACACTCCAACTCATCATTCCATCACTATTATTGAACTACACGTGACCTGATTCCCTTATAACCCGGGATATGTAGGCAGTCCAAAACCAGGACTCGGTTGCACCCTTTTCTTTTATTTTTCTTCCTCTTTTGAGTAACGATATGGTCAAAATTTAGTCACATGGCTCACTTTATCTTTGCCTGAAAACTTTTAAAGTTTCCAAGCAAAGAGGGGCATGCTGTGAGTATCTAATTTTTTACCGTGCTTGAATATTTCCCGCTCCCATCTTCCCAGGCATGTCCCCACTCCACTTTCATTTGTCCCCCATACTTGTCCCCCCACACTTTGCTCCCTACTCTCTCCATTGTTTCCCACTCCTTGTCCCCCATGCTTGTCTCCTATCATAAACCCCATACCCCATTTTCAGTTATAAAACACACACACAACACACAAAAGAGGGAACCAACCAGAAAAGAAAGGGGAGTCATTGCTGTCTTCAAAAAGAAAAGGAAGCACCCCAATTTCCTTAATTTCCCAAGAGATCCTTTGAGTCATGAGATCTTTCACACACTAAAAAAAAAATAGCCACACTCACACAAATAGAAAAGAGAACAGAAAGAAACAAGAAAAAAGGGAGCTGGTTGAACACACGAAAATGGAGTTCAGCGAAAGCTCACAAAAAATGGAGTTCACGGGTCCCTTTTCATTACTCCATTAACGTGGCTCCAAAGTAGTACACAAAGCAGCCATTAGAGCATCTCATTAGTTAAGTTCTATTCCACTCCTAAAAACCAGTCTGTTCGAAGCCATAAAAAATCGTTCTCTGCTAGCTCTCTATCGTCGGCATTTCGCCGGATTTTTACCATCTCCGGCCAGCTCTTTTCCCTCGTGAACAGCCCCCAAAACAGTCCAAAAAATGTAACAAAACCTCCACTAAAGCAGTCCGAAAATCAACTTCTTACATCACTGAAAGAGCTGCAATTTAAGCTCCATTTCAGTCGTGTAAAGTCACCGGAGTTTAGTGAGTTTCCTAAGTCGGCTTCGAGTTTCCGACGATTTGGTCGAGTTTCTGTTGAGGTCTTGTACGCAGTTTTGTTGGTATATGAGCTTGAAAAGTTGTCAAGGAATCGAAGCTCAGATGTATCTATAAAAGGTTCTTTTTTGTTCTTATCTCATCTTATTATAATAGCTTGATGAATGTTGTTGATGGATCCCCTATTCTCTGTTAGCATGCTTTCACGTGTGATTTTATCTTGTTTATCAATTATTTTGGTGTTATTGGATCATTGATGTTGAGTTGTTAAGAGGGATTGATCAGATTTCTATGGCTGGCCACTAAAGTAGATCTTGTGTAAATGTGCCTATCGATATTGTTACAAGTTTGTACGTGGCTAAAATTCCCGCTTAACTGCAACCACACACCAATTTGATATGCTTTTGTAGTTCTAGTTGTCATACTGTATCATATCATTCTCACTATAACAAATTAGATATATATATTTGCAGATTTGTTATCTTCCCCCTTAACAATTCAAGTGCGTGAGAGATAGAAGTGCATAAACATGTTGCATAAAATGCATTATTTTAATTAGGAAGTCCAAAAGTGGAAAAACAATGGGTTAACTTGATAAATAACTTCATTTCCCATTGGCTTATGTTTTACAGATGACTTTTGCTTGTGTGAGCTATGAGGAAGAATATCGTAGTTTGCTTTAGGCGCGTAAATAAATCAGGCTATGAGTACGGTTCCCGTGATGCGGTTCGCAATATGTACAAAAATAAACGAGCGCGCGACATCGCGACTTGTTCAAACAAATTCTATAAATATTAAAAGCGGATAGATAAAACATAGAAACCAATAAATCACAGTTTATCTAAAATTAATTCAAGCCAAGTTGTAGTCAATAAAGCGATCGTGCTAGAACCACGGGACTCGGGGAATGCCTTACACCTTCTTCCTGGTCAACAGAATTCCTTACCCGGACTTTGTTTTGCAGACCAATAATAAAAAATTCAAATTTTCCTTTGACTAGGGATTCAAACAAAAGGTGACTTAAAACACCCAAAAAATCAATTCCAAATGGCGACTCTGTAAATAAAATAATCCCTATTCAAGTTTGTCACTTTAATTGGAAAAACTCTTTAACCTACAACAATCCATAACACATTATCGTTTTGGGGGGCATAAAAGGAGGTGTGACAGATAGTATAGTTATGTAATTGTTGTATAGAAATAAAAGTTATGCTTTGATAATGATGTTTACTATCATATTTATTTTGTTTATGTCATTTTCAAGAAATTTTCTCTCATGATACCAGAAGTGTCTGAGAGATATTTGGTAGTACAAAATTTATCAAAAGCACCTAAAGAGCTAATTGTTTGTCCAGAAGACACATGCCACAAGTAGTGGCTGAATAATATTTGATTGTGGACAATAAATTGAAAGCTCTCAAAGAGCTTATATGCAAATTTATCATTCATTATATGATTGTGGTCAAAATATATATTGTAATAAACTAGAAGTTTACTAATACGAATGACTATCATACTGAGACTACAAATAATTAGAAGATTGAAAATCTTCATGTTTTCACAATCATGGGGGGTAAAATAATATGTATGTGAGAAGTTATCCGCCTTATTCTTCAATTTGTACTACATCATGTATCATAGTAAACCAGAAGTTTAGTAATGCAAAAGCAATCACAGTAAATCAAAAAGTTTTACTGAGGCAAAAGTAGCTACAGTAATCAGAATTTCGCTGATACAAAAGTAGTCACAGTAAATTAGAAGTTTATTAATGCAAAAGTTTATGCCATAGTAAACCAAAAGCTTACTAAGAGATAGCACATGCCATGATAAACTTGAAGTTTTCATTTGCCATTTTTAAATGAGTTATTTGAGAATTCAGATAAGCATATACTGAAGAACTATAAGATTCTTCAAGAATTCTCTTGTGTTGCTTATTCTCATAATAAATTGATTATATCAACTAAAGTTGGGACTAAGACCCCTAAATTCTGGAATATATAAAAGGTGAATATGGGCTCATTCACCTATAATGTGAACCACTTATAGATGCATATATGATATGGTTACATGTGTATTTATTGTCAATATGCAGTTTGACATTTGAAATTGATTTTCTCAATAAAGAGCATAATTTTCAGATTATGAAATCAAGATAGTTCATCTTGACGATGTTGGTTTATATCCAAGCTAGTTTAGCATTGAATACCTCCTATTAATGGCTAAACTGTTGCTTATGAGAACAAATCTTCATGTCTTGGTCTAAGATTTTCTAAATTGCATACAACATCATTTTTATACATCAGACCAACAATATATGATAACTCATCCCCTCACAATTGGTTTAGGATCAGAAACCAAATATTTTTACTATCTAATAACTTTTGTTGTGTGGTATATGATTAATTTCTCTACCACAATGCACAAAGATAGGTTTCCCAAAGAAGATTGGGGATATGTGTTAGTTTTTATAACATTTGGGGGATGGAATAAACAACTAAAAATTATGCTATATGAATCGAATTATCATTAATATGATCCTCACTTAGAAGATAATTCAAGTCAAATGCTAGAAGCATTTACTGATTCAAAATTATATATCATATTTCAGCTGCAAATACTCTTATTAGAATTAAAGCCCATGAAGGATAAAGTTTACTGCACGTATAAAACGTAGTAAACCTATCGGTTCCAAAGGTAACAATCCTTGAAAAATGATAGAAGCAAATGATCGAAACGATCATAATGAGGAGGAAATGAGCTCTAGAAGAGCCCACGACATAACATTTCATGAAACTCCAGAAGAAGTTCATGTACCTGAAAATAAAGAAAGTGATGAGATCTCAACAAGTTATGTCGCTTAGGAATCGATACAAAATGATCGTTGACGATATATTTTATACAATATAGTTCACAATATTATAAAAGATTGTGAGGATCGTACTTGTAGTCCAGACACATAAAGATTTCATGCCAGCTAAATACAAGTTATAACCTATATGACTCATTTGATTAAGTCTATATGAAGATCCCTGAAGGATTTAAAATGCCTAAAGCATATAGTTCAAAGTATCGTGAAATGTACTCAATTAAATTACAAATATCTTTGTACGTTTTAAATCAATCTAGGCGCATGTGATATAATCGCCTCAGTGCATATTTGATGAAAGTTGGTTACATAAATGATGTTAATTGTCCATGTATTTTTATAAAGAAAATAACATTAGAATTTGTTATACTTGCTGTTTATATTGATGACATAAATCTTGTTGGAACTCCAGAAGAGCTCCAAAAGGCAATTGAATATCTTAAGAAAGAATTTGAGATGAAAGATCTTGGAAAGACAAAACTTTGTCTTGGTCTGCAAATTGAACATTTAACCTATGAGATCTTTATCCATCAATCTGCCTATACAAAAAGGGTCTTAAAATGCTTTACATGGACAAAGCGCACCCTTTAAGCACATTAATGGTTGTTCGATCACTTGAAGTGAATAAGAATTTATTCCGACCTCCAGAAGAGGATGAGGAACTCCTTGGTCCCGAAATACCTTATCTTAGTACAATTGGTGCACTTATGTATCTTGCTAATGCTACAAGGCCTGACATAATATTTTTTATTAATTTACTAGAAAGATATAGCTCTTCTTCTACACAGAGACATTGGAACGGGATTAAGCATATATCGCAATATTTAAAGGGAACGCTTGATAAGGGTTTATTTTATTCTAGCAAAGGTAGTGCAGATCTTGTTGGGTATGCAGATGCAAGTTATTTATATGATCCATATAAAGCTCGATCTCAAATCGGGTACGTGTTTACACGTGGAGGTACTGTCATATTATTGCGCTCCACAAAGAAATCTATTGTTGCTACTTCTTCAAATCATGCTGAGATAATAGTTATTCATGAAGCAAGTAGGGAATGCGTATGGTTGAGATCAATGATTCATTTTATTCAAGAAAAATGTGGTTTGGAATGTGATAAAAGATCCACAATTTTATACGAAGACAATGCTGCATGCATAGCCCAATTAAAAGGAGGATTTATAAAAGGAGATAGAACAAAGCACATTTCACCAAAATTATTCTACACACATGATCTTCAGAAATATGGTGATATTGATATGCAACAAATCCGTTCAAGTGACAATCTGGCAGATTTATTCACTAAATCTTTGCCAACTTCAACTTTTGAAAAGATGGTATACAAGACTGGAATACGGAGACTCAAATATTTGAAACAAGATTTTTATCAGGGGGAGTAAAATACGCGCTATACTCTTTTTCCCTTACTAAGATTTTTCCCACAGGGTTTTCCTTATAAGATTTTTAATGAGACAACTAGTTATGCGTATTACTAAATATGTGTACTCTTTTTCTTTCACTAGGATTTTTCCCACGTGATTTTTCCTAATAAGGTTTTAATGAGGCACCTTATATTTTAATGAACATACAATGGGGAGTGTTATAAATATATTATATTATGAATGTTCATTTAGTACTTCGTTGTAAATAAGCTTCCTGAAAAAGCTTATCTATATGAGACTCTACGTAAAATATGTTTATCTATTTAGTACTCTATTGAAAATAAGTCTTCTGAAGAATTTTACCCTTTCGGTACCCCGTTATAGATAAACATCATCCCCGGTATAAGATTATCCATATCTGGTACAATGAGCTTATCATTTTAGTACCCCTATTATGGATAAACATCACTCCGGTAGAAGATTATCTATATCTGGTACAATGAGCTTATCCTTTCAGTACCCCATTATGGATAAACATCACCTCCGGTAGAAGATTATATATATTTGATACAGTGAGCTTATCCTTTCGGTACCCCGGTATGGATAAATATCACACCCGGTAGAAGATTATCTATATATGGTACAATGAGCTTATCCTTTCGGTACCCCGTTATGGATAAACATCACCCCTGGTAGAACATTATCTATATCTGATACAATGAACTTATCTTGTCGGTACTCTGTTACGGATAAACATTACCCCCGGTAGAAGATTATCTATATCTGGTACAGTAGCAGCTTACACATCAGCTTGCAGAAGCAGCTTGCTTTCTTCTATAAATAGAGGAGATTCCAGCTCATTATGAATATAAGTTTGAAATTTGAATAATATATCAGTTTTTCTCTATACTTCTCTTTATTTAATAGTCTTTATTTTATAACAAGTTATAAGTTGTAACTTATAGGCAAAACTGCCTCGTAGACTTGCGTCTTGTTTCCATCCCGATAAACAAACATTTATCTTTCTCGTTTAAATACCTCAACCTAATAAATCCCTTTGTAAGTGCATTATAAATTTACAATCTTGACAATCCAATCAACTAAAATGCTACACGTCAAATTGGTCTTTTGTTGATTGGATTTCTACATTTGTGAATTTGTAATGTAGCGGTTTATTAATTCCCAAATAAATAAGTTAGGATGTTTAAATGGGAACAATGAAAATTTATTTATCGAGATAAAAAATCTGGTGGAAGTTTAAGTGGCTATGAGGCCATTTTGCCTAACTTATAAGCATTGTGAGCTTTACAAATTTTCAATTAAAACACAAGTCGACTAGATTGAAGATAATTTGACTTTTCAGAGGATATTAGCTTAAAAATTGCAATGTTTCAACATCAAAATGTACAAATTTTCCGCAATAGGTAATTTGCTATTTTTTTCAATTCTCTTCGATTTAATTTAACTCTTGTATAGAGTAAAATCGGTTCACATCAAATACTTGAATAACAGAATGACACGTGTATAGGGAAAAATATGACATGACATGTGGCCGTTTAAGAGAAGGACACGTGGAACGGAAGATGGGTTGGCCATCGAACATAGCTATTCCGCTTGTCACCAAAAGGAATAACGATCATAAAAGGAGTATTAAATGCTTTGCACCCAGTAACATTTAATACAAAATATTTTACAGCATTAAGGATAATGGGCCGTTACAAGAAATTTGACATTTATGTCTAATATTACATCTTCATCAATGGCCCTCATAATTGACATTAAAAAAGGGCATGATCCTAGGTCCTCATTTCCTAGACGTAGCTATAAATAGTGAGCTTTGTTATCATTGAAAAAACACAAATTTTCTGGCTAACTTACACTACATTCTATACAGCATTTTAATACAATTTACTTTCTCGCATTTGATCTTATCATTGTTATGCCCGGGAACCTTGTTCTGGACTCATTAGCTCTGTCGTTCCATCTACATTCCAAGACTAAATATTTTTTATTTCATCGGTTATTTCATTATTTTTTGGATCAAATTAATTCACTTATCTATAAACTACGAACAAATTCAAATATACCATTTTTCGAGTAAATAGTTTGGCGCCCACCATGGGGCCTAGACAGCCATACGATTAAATTGATCCTTGCCTTTTTTACTAACGTGTTTGATTATTTTGTCTTACCAAAAACCATAAAAGAAATGGCGTATAACACTATTAACAGCACACACAACCCTAAAATTCAAGGGGAATAACCTCATTTTGAGGATTCAATCAGTGACACTCGCAATGAGTGGAACGACGCCACACTGGTACATGACAGTCGGTACCCTCGACAGGTTCGGGAGGCAACTCCTGATGATGTTGATGAGGGGCATGTGGCGGATACAGTAAGGGTCCTACAAGAACAACATACAATCATTTTAGGCCATCTCACGCGGCAGGATCAGGTTATGACGGAACTGAAGTAGGCGCTATCGGGTGCCTCAAATAATGCAAACAGGCGAGATCCAGTTTCTCCTAATGTTCCCGCGAACCAGATGACGCATAGAGTTGATAATAACACTCCTATGGGCGAAGTTGGCTCCGACAGAGCTGGGGGGAGTAGATCCAGCCTCAACAATGAGAATGATCTATTCAAGGATAAACTTTTGCAGTTCATGAAGGAAGTAAACGCCCATATGGATCAAATCCCGGGCGCACCACCAGTACTAAAGACCCAAACTCGAAGAAGTATATTCAATTACCATATAAAACTAGTGCAACCCTGGAATTAATCCCGAAGCGGTTCTATTTGCCCAAAGTGCCAAAGTATGACGGAACTTCAGATCCACAGAAGCACAAAACCACTTACACAATAGCAGTGAAAGGAAATAATTTGGTTCCTCATGAAATTGAGTCTGTATTGCTGAAATTTTTTGGTGAGACTCTCACGAGAGGAGCTTTAACGTGGTATTCATTATTGCCCGAGAATTCCATAGATTCCTTTGAGATGCTCGCGGATTCTTTCATCAAAGCTCATGCCGATGCCAGGAAGGTACAAGCCCAAAAGGTCGACATATTCAGGATGGCACAGGGAGAATCCGAATTATTATGAGAGCTCGTTATCTGGTTCCAGAAGGAAACAATGTTACTACCGGCAGTCCTGGATGAATGGGCGGCTGAAGCTTTCACCAAAGGCTTAAATCCGAGAAGTTTGAACGCTTCCCAAAAATTAAAGGAAAGTCTGCTCGAGTTTTAAGCGACAACTTGGGCGGATGTCTACAATCAGTACGAATCAAAAATAAGGATCGAAGACGATCAGGTTGGCTTTCCATTGTCGACAAAAGGACGGGAGAAGAATAGAGAAAAAATGAAAGATGATATTGACACGGATAGACGGATTTTGAGGGACCGATTTTTGCCCTATGAGGGGACAAAAGGCCGTGGCAGGAGCTTCCGGACAGCAGAAAAGTTCACCATTGATAGAAGGACCGATCGTGGCCGGAACAACAGATCACTATATGATAGAGAAATCTTGGGGTTGCGAGATTCTTCTTATCCAAAGTTGTCGGAAGTATAACTTTAACGTCAGTATGGTGGAGATGATATCAACCATGAGAAATATCAAAGAAGCACGATTCCCGAGACCTATGAAATCTTATCCCAGCTAGAGGGATCCTAATTTATGTTGTGAATACCATGGCACTTGATGTCAGTTAGTATACAAATATTTGTAAGCACTACTATTTGATCAGTGATGGGTGTGAGTTGGTATCAGTTATAATATGCATGCCCGTCTGATCTAGGCCTAAATTTTTCCTTACTTGGTATCTGATAATTATGCTGGATATTACATGTCACAATAAATATATTAGGAAATATTTTTCCTTATCTCTAATTCTCTACTTCTTTTTATTATCTATTTGATTTAGCCGATTAATCACCCGATAACAATAACCGCCCGATAATTGCTAATCCGATACAAATCTGCTCGATGTCTTATTAGTTGGCTAGTGGATTACTACATTTATAAAATCAATAACCGTTAAGCGTAAATATCCGCCCGATAAGCACCCATAGTCTTAATTACTACGTGAGTTTGTGACCAGGTTTCAGAAAGAAAGGACGCTGCTACCAGCCGTGCCAGATGAATGGGTAGCTAAAGCATTTACTAAGAGGCTAAACCCGAAGAGCTTCGACGCCTACCAAAAACTGAAAGAAAGCTTGCTCGAGTTCCAGGCAACTACATGGGCAGATGTCCATAACTGTAACGAGTCAAATATAAGAATAGAAGATGATCAACTAGGGTTCCCAGCATCAAACAAGGGTCGAGATCGAGAAAAGAACAGAGATAAGTCAAATGATGATTTTGATGCAGATCGACGATTTTTTAAGGGACGGTTTTTGCCTTACAAAAGGGCCGAAGGACGCGGCATAGGGTTCCGATCTGCGGATAGATTCGCTCCTGATAGAAGAATCGGCCGTGGCCGGAATAGCATGTCATTTAATGATAAAAAAAGGTATCGGGTTCCCAGGATTCCACTATCCCAGGTTGTCAGAGTACAATTTCAATGTCATCGTAGTAGAGCTAGTATTGGTGATAAGGAACATCAAGGAAGTACGATTCCCAAAACTGATGAGATCTGATCCCCTCCAAAGGGATCATAATCTATGGTGTAAGTATCATGGGACTAACGGCCATCGGACTGGAGATTGCTGACATCTGTGCGAGGAGGTGGCAATGTTGTTGAAAAATAGCCATCTCAAAGAGCTCTTAAGCGACCGGGCCAAGAACAATTATGGTCGTAGCCGAGATAACGCAGAGCCCTCGAAGATAGGAGAAGATCCCTTCA
Source organism: Nicotiana tomentosiformis (assembly GCF_000390325.3). Lineage (NCBI taxonomy): Eukaryota > Viridiplantae > Streptophyta > Magnoliopsida > Solanales > Solanaceae > Nicotiana > Nicotiana tomentosiformis. Next base: position 27,744,008 of record NC_090812.1, read on the forward strand.
ACTAACTATCAACATGATTTTCTGGGGAAACGAGATTAACAATGTAACCTTCTCGGCAGCAAAAAATACAAAAGTATCACTGACTCATAGTAAGAGACTCCGGGAAGTCGCTGAGGACGACATCACTTTCACATAAGAGGACGTCGATGGACTTTTATTGCCTTACAATGATTCTTTGGTAATTTCTCTTAATGTTCTAGATTTTAAAATTAAACATGATTTGGTGGACCCAGGAAGTTCAGCCAACATCATTCAGTGGAGAGTACTGAAGCAAGCCAAGCTAACCAGAAGCATCATTCCGGCAAAAAAACTCCTCGTCGGGTTCAACTTGGCGAGTGTGACAATCCGAAGGGAGATCTTACTGTCCACGAATGCCAAACATGTCATAAAGACTATATTGTTTGATGTAGCAAATGGCAACATGGGCTACAATAGAATTCTTGGCAGACCATGGTTACACGAGATGAAGGGCGTGCCATTAATATATCATCAACTTCTGAAATTCATAACTCTAGAGGGAACCAAGAAAATAAGAGAAGATCAATCGGCGGCAAGGAAAATGAACGCGGTCTCGATTTCCAGTAATAAATGGAAGGAACACGTAGCATAGCAATTACAAGAAACAGTGCCTTCTCCTGAATCAAACGAAGATGACAAAGGGGAGGAGTTATCATAATCCTACCAGGTACCGAGATATTTCTAGGTACTGGAAGAAACAGACGCCACTAAATCCACATCGGAGAATTGAATAAGTGGCTTTGTTCAAAAAGTTTCTAGAGAGGAAGTTCCACTTGGGGACAGGACTAAACCCCGAGTTTAGGTTAGGATTTATAGAATTTCTTAAAACTAACGTTGATTATTTTGCATGGTCGCACACGGATATGACATGTATCCCGCTAGAGGTGGTCGTGCATAAGCTAAGCCTGGACCCCAGTATCCCTCTGGTAAGGCAAAAGAAGCACCCAATTGCCGAGGTCAGAAACAGGTTTGTTAAAGAAGAGGTAACTCGATTGCTCGATATCGATTCAATCCAGGAGGTAATGTATCCCAACTAGCTAGCTAATGTAGTAGTAGTTCCAAAAAAGAATAATAAATTTCGCATGTGCGTAGATTATAAGGATCTGAATAAGGTGTGCCCAAAAGACTCATTCTCATTGCCAAACATTGATCAAATGATTGATGCAACCGTCAGACATGAGTTTATGAGTTTCCTCGATGCCTATTCCATGTAAAACCAAATCAAGACGAACCTGGAGGATCAAGAGAAAACTTTGTTCATAACGAGCTTTGGCACATATTGCTACAATGTGATGCCCTTCGGGCTTAAAAATGCCGGAGCCACTTACCAGAGGCTTGTGAACAAAATGTTCGTAAAGCAAATAGGGAAAACAATGGAAGTTTACATAGATGATATGTTGGTTAAGTCTTTGAACGCAGGTGACCATATGAAACACCTCCAAGAAACCTTTGACATCCTAAGAAAGCTCAACATAAAGCTCAACCCCAAAAGTGTGCGTTCGGAGCTCGGCAAATTCCTAGGGTTCCTGAAGTCACAAGGGGGGATCTAAGTCAACCCCCACAAGATTAAAGCCATCGAGGATATTCCAGACTAGCTGACAAATACGTAAGAAGTCCAAAGACTAACTAGAAGACTAGACACTCTAAGCAGGTTCATTTCTCGATTTTCGAAAAAATGCCATCACTTCTTCGAAAAGACCAACATGCTCTAAAAAACTTCAAACGGTATCTACCAAGCCCTCTGTTACTATCCAAACCAAAGGAAGGTGAACAGTTGCTAATATTGTCACGACCCAAACCGATGGGCCGCGACGAGCACCCGGTGCCTTACCTAACCGAACACCAACGTAACGTATCTTTCTTATCATACCATCATGGGTAAATGGGCCAAAAGGGACGTCATGATATAACCAGAATGAAACATAAGGGAATACTCGACATAGGACGACCCAACATAGAATACAAACTTATACATGTGACATACGACCCTATAAGGCCGACATGATCATTTGTACACTCAAAACATAGGCCGACAAGGCCATGCAAGTATCCATATACATGAGATATGTCTACAAGCCTCTAAAAGTACATAAACATCATAAAGGTCGAGACATGGCCCCACTATATCAAACAATACATGTCCAAATCATACTGACCAAATAGGCAACTCCGGAGCAAGAGGAGTGCACCAACACCTTCCGCTGAGCTGATAGCCTACTAGGAGGACTCTCAACCTATCTATCGCGACCTGTAGGAACGAAACGCAGTGTCCCCAAGCAAAAGGGATGTCAGTACAAATAAAGTACCAAGTATATAAGGCATGAAAGCAGTATATAAAATACATGAAAGAAACAGGGAGTAAAGAACTAGACCTGTAAGTCTGAATAGCTATGTGAATCATGAAACATTTATAATGTCATATATATATGTGTGTATAAATGTCATATCATGCATAGGTATATGCGTACATAACATCATCAAGCCTCTGAGGGCATCCCATCATATCATCTCGGCCTCTATGGGCGAAAGCATCAACGTATACCAGCTAATCAGGTGGTGATACGTATATAACGCCATAACATTTCCCCATACCCCATATATATATATACTATACGCGTATATAATGTCATCTTGTCATGGGTCAATATACATGTATAAATGAATACAATGTATAATGAAGTAAGTCAATAAGATCTCTCGAAATTTTATGGGACCCATGAACAGACGATATGATAGTATGGCATATGGGGAATCAAGAACATAAGCAACCCTAGTACTTCTAGGAATAGAATCATTTGTGAAAGTTGCGTGCTTGCTCATTTCGTTGCATCATATGGATCATGCCAAAAGGAAAGAAGGGATAACCTTAACATACCTTAACTCCATTGAGTCCTTAATACCTTCCAAGCAATTCTTGAAACAACTCAACTCAATCTACCATAGCATAAAGAGATTCAAAATCAGTGTTGAGTAAAGGCTAAGTCCGCAATTTAAAGTAGTAAATCGTTTATGTAAACTTGGGAAGCATATCCCCTGTAACAATAGACTCCTCCAATACCATATACAAACAACAATGACCAGAGCAATCCATAAATACATAATTATCAATAACAAGACACCATATAACAACAACAAGTCACAACTACTTCACGACGAGCGACAAGCTCCGATTGAAACTTTTATACCCCATATCACCCCTTATAGACTTCTTAATTTAATTTAACAGTATCATTAATATGATAATGAAGTCATTCATCAATGATTCCATCCTTATACCTTATATTTATAACAAAGAAAATAATCCACAACTCCAATTATTCTCAATTAGCAACTTTATTCACTAATTCATGTCTAGCCCATCCATTTAATTTAATCAACATCAAGATAACCTTAAGTACATACAAGAACACCATATAATTACCTCCTACAGTGGACTCAAGTCAAAATCCATGTTATATTTAGATTACAACAGCCCAACACACCTCAATCACTTCATTCCAAAAATGACAACTATAGTAGTATCAAACACCCCAAAAATGTTACAAAGAATGACTAATCTACCATTTCGCCATTATGTGGTGTTTCTACACACTATTTATCCTAAAAAACTCCATTAAACAGTAGCAAAATAGACATCCCAAAAATAACACGAAACTACCCACAAAACAGTCCACTACAAGTCGAATAACTCGAACTCACGGCTTCCGATCACCGTCCCGTGAATTCTAACTATTAGGAAACGAATTTATCAAACTTTCTTGATATTTAAAATCTTAAATACAGAAATTAGGCATTTTCTTAACTATTAAATACCTTCCAAAACTCAAACTACAAAGAAAAGAGAGGCGATATAGCAATACTTACGTCGTAGGGATCGTTCTAATGTTATCGCTTCTTGATTTCTTACCCGGGATGTTAATCTTCTTTGAAACCCTTGTAGAGATCTTAATGGTAAGTTTATGGGTCTTATTTGGTCGTGGTTTCTGTAAAAATGAAGAAAAAGACGACATAAGGGATATAAATATCCAATTTGTTGAAAAGTCAAAAAGGTGTTACTTGGCACCCTAACATTGGCCATTCTTCAAACGCTTATATCTTTTTATCCGTATGCCGTATGAATGAACGGTTAAAAGCATTGGAAACTATATTAAAATACCTTCAATTGGGTATATAATATGTCCCAAAAAGACCTTATATGTCACACTAAAGGTATTGCTCAAAAAGCTTTAGTGACCCACATACTTGTCACCTATGCAGTCTGCGCAGTCTCCCGAAACGACAAATATCTCTCTGCTCCGATGTTGTATCGATGAACGGTTTAATACGTTAGAAACTAGACTCATATATATTTAATTTTATATATGGATAATCCTGTAATTCCAAGTATATTAGGAGAAAATCTCTCCTACATTTGACCTAATATTCCGCACATTATGAATGTAACTTGTGATGGCCTTTGCCAACTTTTGTTCTAAAACTCGTTTGACTTCAAAATGTAACACACGACTATCATACGACTAAAATAACTTATAACATAACCTCTTTATCATGTTAATAACCCTAGTATTACCCCAAAAGTACATGTTATAACATTCCTAACTTGTCGACATTCGATGAAACTTATTTTCTTCAATTTGCTTAGCTCCTAAGCTTTACAACCCCCTTGGTAGTTTTTATCCATGATTTTAAAGATTTGTAACCTCCAAGGTAACATGATTAACTTACATTATGTACTTTCAAAGACCATCTCATTTTTGAGCCTACATCAATTGACTTATAATGTACTCTCACGTACGAAAATATGAGGTGTAACATCATTCCCCCCTTTGGAACATTTGTCCTCGAATGTTGACTGATGTGTCTATCAGTCTCATAACCTATAGCTTTTATGAATACTTTAATATTGTCCTTGCCATCTAGGCAACTGTTCTGTGAATAAATTCAAAGGTCAGGGTATTCCCCCCTTTAGGCCTCTTTCTCACACCACGACTTGTGGTCGGAATCCTTTCAATCTCGTAACTGTTGCTACCTTCTATCATGTAGCATGTACGACACTGACCTTGTAAGTGCCTATGTGACTCTTCTCTCCTTTTTCCTCCATACTATACCATAACTCTTACTTCGGTTTATTGTTACCGAGGTCTGCTACCCAACTCAAGGTTACTCTCTCGCTGCTTATCGTATATGTATAAATCTAAGTCCTTTAATGCTTCCTAATTACCATTCATCTTAATAATGATGGCTTAATCTCATCCCATACGTTGGAACCTCTACCCCTCTATTGTTGATTCACCTTAATATTGATCTATAATCTACCACTGATAACTTGAAACCTCTTACGTAATACCTTGTCACTAGGGCTCACGTCTCACCGGGGAACATTTGAAGTGATTTGCCTGATCCAACTAGGGACAATACTATACTTCAATAACCGTATTTCATAGCATCCCAACGTGATTCATCATATGGGTTCTAACCCAGTTCAATTCTTGAAATCCTTTTTTCACAAAATCATTACTCAATCAAAGGCTTAAACGTCATCCTCTTATCTATCATAATTACACCTTTATTCTACTACCAGGACAGCATTTCATCTCTTCTAATTGCTCCTAGTCTTAGACTCCTCCGAGTCAATTCAAGTTATACTGAGCTTTCTATAACTTACAGAAACCATCAGCTGTCTTATTTTGATGTGCTTAATCCCTAGGCCTTACCTATTCTTGTCACCTTCTCACTCATCTTTACTTATCATTACTCCTATCTACCTAAAACCTTGTTGATCTACGATACTTTAGCTTGCGACCTACGCATATCTATTCATACTACTCCCAACCTTCCTTTAACTTGCTAGCACCATAGATTTCCTTTCGTGCCTTCTCAGTTGCCTTTAAACATAAGCAATTACTTTTTCTGGTCGTTTTGCCGCTTGTTGCATGAATACATAGCTTATCTCATTGCCCACGAATACTGGAATTTCCTGTAACTCATATGATCTCAAATATCACCTTTTGATTTTTTTTCTTCTTCTCGTTTATTAGCCACGATAGGTGCCACTTTCTTATGGAGTGCATACAATGTTGTAGTGAGACTGTTATTACAAGACCATTTCTTATGTATGTCATTATGCTTAATTTCAAGCCTTCTTCATTATTTCCTCAGCTGGTCTTTCTTTGTAGTACTTAAGGGAGATCATTTGACTCATGTAAAGCTGCGAGCTTATTACATCATATACCCGAAAGAATTTTTGATGTTCTTACTCGCCTATAATTATCCTTAGTTACTTACCTCTGCGCCCTTGTGCTTGTAGGGTTGCTTCTGAACTGAAATTTTTGACTGTCATCTCAGTGACACTGTCTTTTATTTTCGTAACACTTATACGGTACATTTAACAACCCCAAATCCTATCTGAAAATTTCTCAAGGATCACGATGTCATCATATTTGCAAGACTAAATTCCCTATGTTGGGTTTCACTATGTTTATCTTGCACAATCTTCTGATTTGTCTGTATCCTCTTGTCTAGCCATAACTAGTGTCACGACCCAAATCCCGCCAAAGGCGTCGTGATGGCACTTAGTATCTAGCCATAACTGCTAATATTGAGTCACGAACTCTAACTGAATAAATGGAATGATCTCAAGGATCGAATACTCAATATTGTTTGAGTAATAATTAATAGTACAATAAAATGGAAAGACTCCAAGGGACTGCGACGACCAAGCAGCTCTACCTTGAATCCTTGTGATCACACTTTAACTCTGTCTGAGTCCGATAACTCCAATACCTGGCTCTTCACAAAAATGTGCAGAAGTGTAGTATGAGTACAACACGGTCGGTACCCAGTAAGTATCAAGACTAACCTCAGTGGAGTAGAGACGAGGTACAGTCAAGACACCCACTAGACTAACCCGACCGAACTTAAAATTATGTGGATTAGGCTAAGTGATCAAATAAGCAAAGAGAATATAAAGGTCAAAGAATTTTATTACAAAAATCTTAATACGAATATAGATATACAACCATTCCAATTATAATAGCAAACTTAGAAAGGAAAAGGGGGGTCGGGCCATATATTTGGGTGTTTGGGCCATTGAATTGGTCTGGAATTATCCTTACACTGAGGTATAAATTAAATACACGAAAATTATTTTAAAAAATAATTTATAAAAAGAATTAATAGATAATAAAATATTAATTATACAATAAAATGATTAAAAATAATAACTTAACATTATGAAAAAATAAAAATGTGATTTAGCCCAAGTAATGTAAAAATGTAATTATGCATAACGCATAGGCTATTATTGTAAAATTATGTAAATAGCCTAAAAATACAAAATATAATTATGTAAAGCAAAGTAAAATATCATGAAGCATATATATGGGTGCAAAATAATAAATTGGATGATTGAGTCATCACAAAATACTTTAAAGGGTAATTAATAAATATTTGAACAATTTAAATGCAAGAAAATTGATTTTAAAGCCTTAAAATTATGAAAAATTGTAGAAAATGCTTGTATAAATCTTGTACATTAGATAATGATGCAAAATGATATTTTTGAAAGCATATACACTTATTTGAAAAATATGAGGGTAAAATTGGGTATCAACAGCTGCCCATCTTTACTCAGGAATAATGAAAGAATTGTCGGGTAAAGAAAATGATGACCAATTTTGGCCAAATTAAATGAGGGATGATGTGCTTTGGAAAAAATGGGGGCCGAACCCTGGTTCCTGAGTTGCCTACATATCTCCGGTATTACGGGAATCAGGCCGTGTGTAGTTCTGGATCCAACGGTGAATGAAACCGATGGAATTGTTATAGGAATGGTCGTATGTTTCAGAAAGGGTTCTTTTGGGTAGGACAGTGTCAGATGAATTTACGCGAAATCATGAATGTGACTTTGAAACGTTACAGATGTATGATAAAGTGAATATTTGAACGGTCATAGAGTAAAAGACGGGTAATTGAAGGTGGTTGGTTACGTTGAAACAATTGCAGGATGTGAACATTATGAACGGAAACTGGAGCGAAGATTGCTCCCGTTTGAAGAACGGTTACTTCCTGGATTACCTGCAAAACTTAAAACACGATGCATGTAAGTATATATGGATTATTGCGAGAATTTAAACATGATGCCAATTCCCTTTGGACAATGAAAGTTGTCTTTGGATGGTGAGGATGATATCCTTAGACTATGACGTCCTAGGCCATGAATCGTGTAATAAGGGATTCGCAGACCATGAAATGATATCCTCGGGCCATGAGGATGGTGCCTCTGGACTATGATGCCTTTGAATGATGATGTGCACTTTGAGATCCTTAGGCCATGGAATGGTGTCTTCCGGCTATGAGGATGATGCCTTCAGACTATGACGCATTTGGACAAAATGGCGATGTTTCAGCCCATGAAATGCAGAGATATGATGCTTGGTCATATGCGAAATGAAACAAGATAAGGCTTAGTCTTGTTTAAGATGAGGGTAGTGCTTAGCCCATGTGAATAGAAGATAGTGCCAAGTCTTAGATAGCGTAATGGAGATAGTACTTAATCTTGAGGAAAAGGCAGTGCTTATCCTTATGCAAGAAGGGAGGTAGTGCTTAGCCTCCTACAAAGAAAGAGACAATGCTTAGTCTCATGCGGGAAAGGCAATGCTTAGCCTTATGCAATTAGGGAGGCAATGCTTAGCCTCATGCAAAAAGGAGACAATGCTTAGTCTCATGCAGGGAAAGACAGTGCTTAGCCTTATGCAAGAAGGGAGGCGGTGCTTAACCTCATGCAAAGAGGATACAATGCTTAGTCTCATGCGGGAAAGGCAGTGCTTAGCATTATGCAAGAAGGGAGGCAGTGCTTAGCCTCATGCAGAGAGGAGACAATGCTTAGTATTATGCATGGAAGGGAAGTGCTTATCCTTATGCAAGAAGGGATGCAGTGCTTAGCCTCATGCAAAGATAGATACAATGCTTAGTCTCATGCAGGGAAGGGCAGTGCTTAGCCTTATGCAAGAAGGGAGGCAGTGCTTAGCCTCATGCAAGAAAACAATGAGTGATAGTGAGGAAGTAAAGTATTTCTTAGCTGGAGATGCTTGCGCTAGATAATTTGTTGTCTTGAAGGCAATGACTTGATGTGTCTGCGAAAATCGTTGTCTTATTGTGCCTACATCCAAAGAAAATTTGTGAGTTCTGTGGGGGAAGGTTGGTTCGCGCTTTTGTTTTCTTGTTCTATCTTTGTTCCAGCCTTAAGATCCTGTTTGAGTTACCCTGGGTAACATCTGGCTGTTATAGAAATAAAGTTTTTGAAAAAATATGCATTCATTTGATGAATATAGTTATTTGAAATATAGTAGTATGCAATATCAAGTAATTTAGATGAACCGATGAATGTGATATATTTTAGAGACATTGCGACCTCTTTGCCCCAGTTTAAATACAACCCTTTGACGGTTCTGCGTATGACGAAGTTGGCTGGACTTGCTTTAGAATTTTGAGGGTCTGCCTCAAAATTCTGCCCAAGTTTCTAATCATGGTGAAAATGAATATTTTATTAAGATATGACCGAACCCACAGGGCTGCCTACATATCCTCTCTTAAACGAGAATCGGGTCAAGCATAGTTCAGTTACATCAAATTAAGAAATGTAAAAAATCCTAAATATAGTATCTCTTGACTGCGTTTGAGTTGATAGGTTTTGGCCAAATCTCTCCATCTATTCTGCAAGTATGAGTGCTCCTTCTATTAGTACTCGGTGAACCATGTAGGGACCTTTCCAGTTGGGTGAAAACTTCCCCTTAGCTTCATCCTGATATGGGAAGATCTGTTTCATCACCAACTTCCCCGATGTGAATTGTCGTGGCCTGACCTTTTTGTTGAAAGCTCTTGCCATTCTGTTTTGGTAGAGTTGACCGTGACATACTACGTTCATCCTCTTTCCATCAATGAGGGCCAGTTGTTCATAGCGGCTTTGTACCCATTCTGCGTCGTTGAGCTCAGCTTTTTGTATGATTCTCAAACAAGGAATTTTCACTTCGGCGGGAATAACAACTTAAGTACCATAGACCAGCAGGTAAGGAGTTGCCCCTGTTGATGTGCGAACCGTGGTACGATATCCAAGCAAAGCAAATGGTAGCCTCTCGTGCCATTGTTTGTAATTATTTACCATTTTCCTCAATATCTTCTTGATGTTCTTGTTGGCGGCTTCTACAGCTCCATTCATTTGCGGCCTATATGCTGTGGAATTCTTATGCTTGATCTTGAAGGTCTCACACATGGCCTTCATCAGTTCACTGTTAAGGTTGGCGGCGTTATCGGTGATGATTGATTCTGGTATCCCGAATCGACAAACAATGTGATCCCAAAAAAATTTGCAACGACCTTTTTAGTTATAGACTTGTAAGGTGCAGATTCAATCCATTTTGTGAAATAGTCTATGGCCACTAAAATGAACTTATGCCCATTTGAAGCAGCGGGTTAGATTGGACCGATGAAATCCATCCCCCAAGCGAAGAAAGGCCAGGGTGAACTTGTTTCATTGAGTTTATTGGGTGGCACTCGTATCATACCAGCATGTATCTGGCATTGGTGACACTTCTGGACATACTTGACGCAGTCTGTTTCCATAGTCATCCAGAAATATCCTACTCTTAGTATTTTCTTGGCTAAGACAAATTCGTTCATGTGTGGTGCTCAAGTTCCGACATGTATTTCCTCGAGCAATCTGGATGTTTCCTTAGCATCGACACATCGCAACAACCCTAGGTCTGGAGTCCTTCTGTATAGAATTCCTCTGCTTTGAAAGAAGTGGTAGGCTAACCTTCGGAGTGTGCATTTCTGAGTGTGATTTGCGTGCTCCGATTACTCTCCTTTTGCCAAGCATTCTTTGATGTCGTGGAACCATGGATTTCCATCACTTTCTTCTTCAACATAAGCACAATAAGCTGACTGCTTATAAATTCTTATTGGGATAGGATCGATAAAATTCTTGTCTTGGTGTTGTATCATGGAAGATAAAGTGGCCAATGCATCTGCGAACTCATTCTGGACCCTCGGAACATGTTTGAATTCTATCTTCGTGAACCTCTTGATCAGCTCTTGTACACAGTACAATTATGACAATATTTTGGTATTCTTTGTAGCCCATTCTCCTAAAACTTGATGTACCAAAAGTTTGGAAACTTATTGGGATAGGATCGATGAAATTCTTGTCTTGGTGTTGTATCATGGAAGATAAAGTGGCCAATGCATCTGCGAACTCATTTTGGACCCTTGGAACATTTTTGAATTCTATCTTCGTGAACCTCTTGATCAGTCTTGTACACAGTACAAATATGATAATATTTTGGTATTCTTTGTAGCCCATTCTCCTAAAACTTGATGTACCAAAAGTTTGGAATCTCCCATCACCGGCAATTCCTGAACATTCATGTCAATGGCTAACTTGAGTCCTAAGATGCAGGCCTCATATTCTTCCATATTGTTGGTACATAAAAACCTGAGTTTTGTGGATATCGGATAGCGTTGGCCTGTTTCTAATGCTAAGACAGTTCTGATGCCCACTCCTTCGAAGTTTGCAACTCCATCGAAGAACATTCTCCAATCCTCATATGCTTCAGTGATATCTTCTCCTACGAATGATACTTCCTCGTCAGGAAAATACGTTTTCAATGGTTCGTACTCTCCGTCTACAGGATTTTCTGCCAAATGATCCGCCAATGCTTGTCCTTTGACTACCTTCTGAGTTACATAGATGATGTCGAACTCACTCAGCAATATCTGTCATTTTGCTAACTTTACCGTAGACATGGGTTTTTGGAAGATGTATTTTAGCGAATCCATCCTTGATATGAGATATGTGGTGTAGGCACAGAAGTAGTGCCTCAACTTTTGATCTATCCATGTCAAAGCACAGCAGGTGCGCTCCAGCAAAGAGTATCGTGCTTCATAGGGCGTGAATTTCTCACTCAGATAATATATGGCCTGCTCCTTTCTTCCCATCTCATCGTGTTGTCCCAGAACACAACCAAAATCCCTATCTAGTACGGATAAATAAAGCATCAAAGGTCTCCCTGGTTCCGGTAGGACCAGAACAGGTGGTTTAGATCAATATTCCTTGATTTTATCGAAGGTTTTCTGACATTCTTCAGTCCAACTTGTTGCAGCATCTTTCTTCAACATTTTGAAAATTGGTTCACAGATCATAGTTGATTGTGCTATGAAACGGCTGATGTAATTAAGACGCCCTAAGAAACTCATCACATCTTTCTTGTTCTTTGGAGGTGGCAAGTCCTGGATAGCTTTGACCTTTGATGGGTCCAATTCAATCCCTTGGTGGCTAATGATGAATACTAGAAATTTCCCGGTGGGGACTCCAAAGGCACACTTTGCGGGATTCAATTTCAAATTGAATCTTCGAAGTCGATCGAAGAATTTCTTTAAGTCTGCTATATGATCTGTGCTTTTTCTGGATTTGATGATGATGTCATCCACGTACACCTTTATTTACTTGTGTATCATATCATCCAAAATAGTTGTCATAGCTCTTATGTAAGTGGCTCCAGCATTCTTCAGGCTAAACAACATTATTTTATAGCAATACACTCCCCATGGTGTGATAAAGGCTGTCTTTTTGGCATCCTCTTCATCCATCCAGATCTGATGATACCCCGCGAAGTAATCCACAAAAGACTAGAGTTCATGCTTAGCACAGTTGTCGATCAGTATGTGTATATTGGGCAATGGGAAATCATCTTTGGGGCTTCCTCTGTTTAAATCCTGATAGTCGACACACACTCAGGCCTTCCTGTCTTTCTTTGGGACTGGCATGATGTTGGCCAGCCAAATCGGATACTCAACTACCCTGAGAACCTTGGCTTTGATTTGCGTAGTGACTTCCTCTTTTATTTTCAAACTCATATCTGGCTTGAATTTTCTGAGTTTCTGCTTTACATGTGGACACATGGGATCGGTAGGTAGTTTGTGAGCCACTATGGATGTGCTCAAACCAATCACATCATCGTAGGACCATGCAAAAATATCTTCATACTCTTTCAAGAACCGGATGTATTCGTCCTTCTGTGACAGTGATAGATGAATGCTTACACGTGTTTCCTTGACTGTTTCGGAATCTCCTAAGTCAACTGTCTCAATCTCGTCCAAGTTAGACTTAGGCTTGTTTTCAAAGTTTTCCACTTCTCTGACAATATTCTCAGGTATTATATCGTCTTCCAGATCCTCTGAATCACTATCCTTATGTTGCGTTGTCTCATTGCATGTCACAGTCGTAGGTTCATCGGGATAAGTAATAATAACGTTGTAGAGAGAAAATATAAAGAATAATACTAAAAATAACAATGCATTAAATAAATCTTGAAAACGTCAAACAAGTACGGCTCGATGACTCGAGCAATTATTTTAAAACAAAATACGTTCAAAACAAAATACTGAAAATGTCTTAGATGCTCATAAAATTGCTTTAAAAATAAGTAATGCTAATTGCGAGGCTACCCAGGAACTCGACGGGCCCTTGATAGTCCAGTAGTCCAGTTCTTGAGAACAACTCCTTTCTCCACAGTCTGAATAGTAAGGTACTCCTCCTCCTCAACTATCGCACTGCAATCCATGTCTTCATCATCCAAAAATAGCTTCCTCATACCGGCTAAGACTTCATCTTCTGCAGACCCCCATATCTCGTCAGCTTGATGAATTGTCTGGTGCAAAATGTGGCACTGGTTGTTCCAGTTGATAATAAGGACCACACCATGGCGGCGATCAATCTTGGTACTCTTACCAAATGTATTCATACCCAAGCTCGAAAGTTGTACCATAATGCTTTAGCTGTACCGGTTTGGTGATCCCTTGGAGATTCTTGCTGAGACCCTTGCCAGACTCATACCCTGTCCATAGCACTATGCTTTCTATCTTGTTGCTCCACCATTTGTCTTTTTCAATTGCATTGATGCGCTCAATGCGATGGTATGTTTCTCCATCTAGCTTCCTTCGGTTCTCGATGAGTGGAACAATCTGATTGGTATAAATGGGATTACTCCCGTCTCCATGGATGACCACTTCTTGATGATTCCATTCAAACTTCACAGCATGATGTAGAGTAGAATCTACGGCCACAACGACATGTATCTAGTGTCGCCCCAACAATAGATTGTAGGTAGCAGATATATCCAGCACTTGAAACTCGACATAAAACTAGGTTAGGCCCATCTGTAGACTGATGTTGACCTCTCCAATTATGGCCCTTTGAGATCCATCAAATGCCTTCACATTCATACTTCCTACTCGTATCTCGTGCAGACCTTTACCCAGCCTCTTCATAGTAGTTAATGGACATATGTTGAGACTCGAGCCCCCATCTATCAGGACTCTGGCGATGAATTTGTCCTCAAATTGCACTGTGATATGTAGTGCCATGTTGTGACTTAGTCCTTCCGGTGGCAGCTCGTCTTCATGAAAAGTGATTTTGTGGCTTTTTAATACTTGCCCCACCATATTAGCTATTTCCCCACTGGTGATGTTGGTGGGTACATAGGATTCACTCAGCACCGTCATCAGGGCATTCCTATGTGTCTCGGAGTTTTGTAGCAGTGATAAAATGGATATATGATTAGGAGTTTTGTTCAGATGGTCAACCATATAGTATTCTCTCACTTGCACCTTTCTCCAAAGGTCGTCTGGGCCGGTCTCAATGACAGGCAGCTTAGATGCAGCTTCTTTGCTTATTCCTCCCAAGTGCTTGGGTGTGTAAACCCTACCGGTTCTAGTCATGCCTTGCGCTGCACCTGTTTCTTTCATTTTTGCTTTTCCTTTCCTTCTTGCTTATGCAACATAATCCTATGGTATGGCATTAGACTTATAAGATGGAATAGGGGTTACCATTACAGTGAAGGGTGTGGTCACCTCGACTTCAAATGGCGCTGATGCGGTTACCTCAACTTCAATCAGTGCCTGGGTTTGGACTACAATGGGTGTGAGGGTGACTGGAGATGTTTTAGAATCATCCCCCTTCCGAATGAGTCCAATTAACCTTTCTAGATCCCATTCTTCATTGGTCTCTATCACATTTACTCCCTCGCCTATGTGATTTGGGAGAGGATTGTTACGAACATTGGGTGTAGTCTCATTTGCCTGTATGACTTTGGTGTTAATTAATTTCTGAATCTTGTCCTTCAAAGTGCAACATTCATCAATGGTATGACCCTTCATGCCTGAGTGATAGGCACATGTCTAGTTTTGTTTAACCCACTGAGAAGAGTTTTCCATAGCAATAATGGGAATGGGAGTGACATAACCAGCAGCCTTCAGTCTCTCGTATAGTTGGTCTATAGGTTTAGCAATCGGAGTGTATTGTCTGGGTGGTCTGCGATCAAACTTTTGTCTTGATTTTTGGTAATTTTGGCGAGCTGGTGGTGAGTGGTAATGTGCGGGTTTGGTGTTATAAGTGTGGTAGGTGCCGACAGGTTGTTGGTATCTGGGGGGTGAAGGCTGGTATGTGGGTGGAGGTGTTTGGTATGGGAGAGGAGACTTTATACATTGGGCTACCATCACTGCACCCACTTCTTTCTTCTTGGAGATACCTCCTGACTACAAAGCTTTATTTGTGGCTTGGAGTGCTTCAAAATTTGTCACCATTCCGCTTTTGATCACTTCTTCTATTTTTTCTCCCAACTTGATGATGTGAAAAAATTTATGGTTTTCAATAACCATTAACCTTTCATAGTATTGCGGGTCTTGAGCTCTAACGAAGAACTTATTCATCTGTTCTTCTTCAAGTTCCGGCCTTACTTTCGTGGCTTCAGACCTCCATCGAGTAGCATACTCGCGGAAGGTTTTCATTGGTTTCTTCTTGAGATTTTGAATGTAGAAAACGTCTGGTGCATTTTCCGTTTTGAACCTAAATCGATATATGAAATCTGACGCCATGCTCACCCAATTAACCCACTTCTTTGGGTTATGACTGATGTACCAAGACAAAGCATCTCCAGTGAGGCTCCTCATGAACAACTTCATACGAATTAGTTCATCTTCGCCAACCCCTACAAGTTTGTCACAGTATGTTCTTAGATGCACTTTCGGATCACCAGTTCCGTCAAACATTTCAAATTTGGGAGGTTTGTAACCTCCGGCAGTTCTATATCTAGTTGAATGCACAAGTCCTCATAATTCAAACCTTTGATGCCCTTGCCACCTTCGGCACTCTGAACTCTGCTAGTGAGCTTCTTGAGTTCTTCCGCCATGTTCTTGATGAGCAGGTCCTTCTCGGTGGATTCCGGTATATATAGGGTTTGTTGTGGGGTGTGGGGTAATATTTCCACATATATGGGATTGCTTTGGTGGACTCCGGGAATTTGGGCATAATGGTGGTCATTGGTTGAGTTTTGGGGATCAGAAGTAGGTTGCGGTGCATTTTGAGTAGTGTGGTAAGTGGTGGTTTGTGGATATTGAGTTGGATGGTGATGGTGTTGTAGAGGAGTAGGTACCGGTGGAGGGTTATGGTTTTGAGGAGGTGTGCCATATTGATGTGGAGCGGGAGGGTTTGGCGGTGGATTTTGGTTCTGTGTGTTTTGGGGAGGTACTGGGTTTTGGGCGTTTGTGTTTTGTTGTTTGATATCAGGGACGTTTAGGGTGAGGGAAAGGTTTGCCAATTTTCGGACCTGCTCAAGTTCTCCTTGTAGCTCCAGTATTTTTTGTTCCAGGCGTAGGACCAATTCATTCTGTGGCAGAGTACTTCGACCATCCGAAGTTTTAACGTTCCCTGCATTGTCCTTTCTGATACCACTTAAATCGTCCATCTTTCCTTTCCCTTTGCTTCTACCTTTAGGATCACTTGGTGGTGGGGGAGGCGGAGGACCTTTAGATCTAGTGTGATATGCGGATAATGCCAGTATGCACGAACCAACCTTGGGGCATGGGAATAATCAAAAGAAAGAAAAACAAAAGGTAACAAAGTCAGTAAGGGATATTGAAAGAACGCTTGCAATATTGAACATGCTTTGCAAGATTAATAAATTCACGTCCTAATTTGGGGGACCTCGTTGTGCCCGAGGTAGGCCTAAGCGACACATAGACTTGGAGAAAATTGATGCCAATAATTGTGTCATCTCATTAATGCGAAAATGAATCAAATCCTTACTAAATCGATACTAATAAGAGAGTTACTAATGGCATTTGCCTTATTACAATCAAAATCTAAAATGAATCTAGAAAGCAGCAAAGAACATTGTTTCCTAATCTACTTGGCCCCAGAAGGACCTTCCCCATTCCTAGCTCTTTTAGATCCATGAATCAGGTTTCCCAGGTCGCGCATATCCAACAGTAGGTAAGCCTTTGCTAGATGCCCTCCTTCATTGCCATCCGTGTTCTGACAATCTGAAAGCCTCTTCCTCATCTTTCCCTCAAACTCCATCAGCCCTTGCTCCAAATATTCCAATCTCTCGGTGGACTTAGTGGCGATTTCCTTCCGTTCATTAATTGCCTCCATGTCCGCTTTATGTTGTTCCAGATGTCTAGCTTCAGACTCAAAAATCCTTTTTGTGAAGCCTTCTATACTTGACCTGTGCCTCGGCATCATCATCAATGATCCTATTTTCCAAATTGACCCCTATCTTGACGTCTCTTGCTATGTCATCTACCAACCATGATGGGTAGAAATATACATGGCCAGCATGATATATGTCTGGCTCGATAGTATCCTTTTCCACAATGACCTTCTGGTTCTATATGTGTTATGCCTAGAACTTGAATGGGATGACGTCCCCTTTAAAATCTGTTTTGTACTGGACCATGATGGAAACCCGAGGTATTACCTGTTTTCTTTCTGTTTGCCTCATTACCCTTATAGGAGCATAAGGATAGATTCCCCTCAACCCAATTAGTACTAGATGAGTAGTCTCTCTTGACCCGATGATGAATTCACTGCTAGGGAACCATTCAAACATCCAATGTACCTTCTCGTCGATTAGATTGCTGAAGAAATGTACCCAACTCACAACATTTCCCGGTTGTGCAAACCTGTCTGGGATAAATGTCATTCTCTTTGGGTGATGGTAAGCTATGTAGTCGTTTAATGGTCGTCGTAGAAGTTCTTGACGATATTCTCCCCTCTGAAAATGTTCCAATAACCAAACTTGCAGTAACAGATTACAACCCTCAAAGTGTCCAAACCCTTGCTTGCATCGATCAAGAGCGCGGTACATTTCGGCTAGGATCATGGGTATAATGGTATAAGTCTGTCCCTCGATTCCTTCCATTAGAGTCCTGGCGACCATGGCTACATGAATGTGGATACTTCCCCCTTTCATCGAAAATATTAGCAACCCCAAGAAGCAGACAATGAATACATAAACTCGATGGTGCGTCCAACCTAAGGAAGTAATGGCAAGTTCATCATGATGAGGGCTTGTTATGCCCATAACGCTCATAAAGGAATTTAAATGGGATGTATGACTTCTTTTAAACAAAGCAACTTATCATTTTTCTTGAAACCAAGCATTTTTAGAAAACCACGGGGAGTGCGATTCTCTGGCACTAATAAACCTGGACTATCCGATGGCAGCTTAGCGAAGCCTCCTATTTCTTCTAAGAGAGGAGTCATTTTCATGTCACCAAAGCGGAAGACGGCCCTTTCTCATCCCAAAACATAGTGGCGGCCTCAATCAATGCTCTATTCTGCCGGATGTCTAGCAAAGACGGTAAATTTCCAAGGACACTTCTCACGTGATTCTTGTCGCTAGGCGTGAGATTTTTCCACCAGTCAAGCAACAGAGGTGGGATATTTTTGACCATGCCGAACCTGGGGACTTCGTGCTTCATTCTCTGCAAACAAATAAAGTTAGCCCTTTCCCCCTCCGGATTCGACTATTTGCACACTAATGATCAACTTATTGGCATATTTTCTCCAAGTAATGCACATAATATGACGGTGTCCATTGGGATTGTGGAAATTCCGTCGGACTTTGGACAAGGCTTATCTTAGTGGGATATCACGTTTACAACGTTCTAACCCGTATTAGGTTTAACATGATGCATGTACATTTGAATTGGAGTAAGGTTTCTAGGATGACCTAGACTGGTACTCTCAAGTGGACAACTTGAGAGGGAAAGGCACAGGATCGTCGACTGCACCGATGATCGACTAGTCTACCGCAAATAAGCCTTTTCAATTTAAAAGGGTAATTTTAGAAGAGCGCGGCCACTCATCAAGCGCCACTATATTGATAATTGGCACGAGTGGAGTATGATGTAGAGCATACTTTATGCAGAGATAATAACACGTTGTCAAGTATTTGGATGGTAAATATGTAAAAGCGGTAAATACAATATTAAGGTAAAACATGAAAGGCATAAAAAAAAGACAAGGGAAGAAGTTAGTTCGTGGGATATATGAGAATGTAATAAAGCAAGCAAGGGAGTAGGGACGGGAGAGGCATGATATATCAGTCTTTAAACAAATGAAGAGCCTTTAGAGCAAACAAGGGCGAATAGGGAAATTAATGTGCATGTTATAACAAATTTAAGCAAATAAAGGTGGAGAAGAGAAGGGATGTGCAGGTTGTGAGAAGGCACGGGAGAAAATATATTATTGATATATTGAATGAATAAATAATACTACACAAGAGGTCCTTATTTATAGCTATACTATACAAGGACATACTACTCCTCTACCAATGTGGGACAATACTACACTATATACATACTGTAAATTAACACTCCCCCTCAAGCCGGTGCATACAAATCATATGTACCGAGCTTGTTACATATATAACTAATACGAGGACCAGTGAGAGACTTGGTGAAGATATCTGCAAGTTGATCATTTGACCTCACAAACTTTGTAGCAATCTCTCCTGAAAGTATCTTTTCTCTGACGAAGTGACAATCAATCTCAACGTGTTTAGTTCTCTCATGGAACACTGGATTTGATGCAATATGAAGGGCAGCTTGATTATCGCACACAAGTTCCATCCGACTGATTTCACCAAATTTCAACTCCTTGAGCAATTGTTTGGTCCAGACTAGCTCATATGTTGCCATAGCCATTGCTCGATATTCTGCTTCTGCACTAGACCGAGCAACTACATTCTGTTTCTTGCTCTTCCAGGACACCAAATTTCCTCCTACTAAAACACAATATCCAGACGTAGAACGTCTATCAGAAGGTGATCCTGCCCAATCAGCATCTGAGTATCCAATGATCTGCTCATGACCTCGATCCTCAAAGAGTAACCCTTTGCCTGGAGCCGATTTTATATATCGAATAATGCGGACAACTGCATCCCAATGACTATCACAGGGAGAATTCATCCCAACTTGCAGGATCGCTAAGCGGCTCCCCCTGTCCTGGCATAAGTTTAGAATTCGAATCCATCGGAGTGTCAACAGGTCTGCAACCTATCATCCCCGTCTCCTCAAGAATGTCTAAAGCATATTTTCTTTGAGAAATAACAATACCTGAGCTAGACTGGGCAACCTCAATACCCAAAAAGTACTTCAATCTGCCTAGATTCTTAGTTTGGAAGTGCTGGAAGAGATGCTGTTTCAGGTTGGTAATACCATCCTGATCATTGCCAGTAATAACAATATCATCAACATAGACTACCAGATAAATACAGAGACTTGAAGCAGAGTGCCGATAAAACACATAGTGATCAGCTTCACTACGAATCATGCCAAACTCCTGGATAACCGTGCTGAACTTACCAAACCAGGCTCGAGGAGACTGCTTTAGACCATAAAGTGACCGATGCAAGTGACATACAAGGCCACGAGACTCCCCCTGAGCAACAAAACCAGGTGGTTGCTCCATATAAACCTCATCCTCAAGATCACCATGAAGAAAGGCATTTTTAATGTCCAGCTGATAGAGGGGCCAATGACGAATCGCAGCCATGGATAGAAAAAGGCGGACTGAAGCCACTTTAGCCACGGGAGAGAAGGTATCACTGTAATCGAGCCCAAATATCTGAGTATATCCTTTAGCAACAAGACGGGCCTTAAGTCGATCAATCTATCCATCGGGACCAACTTTGACTGCATAAACCCAACGACAACCAACAGTAGATTTACCTGAGGGAAGAGGAACAAGCTCCTAAGTACCACTTATATGTAAAGCAGACATCTCGTCACTCATAGCGTGGCGCCATCCTGGATGAGACAACGCTTCACCTGTAGACTTAGGGATGGAAATTGAGGACAAAGAAGATATAAAAGCATAATAGGGAGATGACAGACGATGATAGCTCAAACCGACATAATGAGGATTAGGGTTAAGTGTGGTCCTTATACCTTTCCGAAGTGCAATCGGTGTACTAGGAGCAGGGTCAGGTGCAGGACGAGAACCAGTTGGGCCTGATGAAGGACACAAACGACGATGATAAGTCAAGAGTGGTGTTCCTGTGACTGGGGAACTAGGGGGAACAACACTAGACTCCTCAACGGTTGGTATGAATGAAAACGCTGTGGTCGAAGGTGGAGGAGGAGCTATAGTAAACTCCTCAAAGGTCGGTATAGGTAAGACCTCAGATATATCATGATGGTCAGCAGAGGTAAAAAAAAAGGTTTAGACTCAAAAAATGTGACGTCAGCTAACATAAGGTACCTATGAAGATCTGGAGAATAACAACGATATCCCTTCTGAACACGAGAATAACCAAGGAAGACACACTTGAGAGCACGGGGAGCTAACTTATCTTTCCCATGGGCTAAGTTATGAACAAAACACGTGCTCTCAAAAATACGAGGTGGAAGAGAGTATAAGGGTGACTGGGGAAACAATACTGAATGCGAAATCTGATTCTTGATGGGAGATGAAGGCATCCGATTAATCAAATAACAAGCTGTGAGAACTGCATCGCCCCAAAAACGCAACGGAACACGAGATTCAATTAGAAGTGTGCGAGCAGTCTCAATAAGGTGCCTATTCTTTCTCTCAGCAACCCCATTTTGCTGAGGGGTATAAGGACAAGATGTCTGATGAATAATTCCCTGAGAAGTCATAAATTGCTGAAATTGAGAAGATAAATATTCTAAGGCATTATCACTGTGAAAAATGCGAATAGAAACACCAAATTGGTTTTTGATTTCAGCACAAAAACTCTGGAATATAGAAAATAACTCAGAACGATCTTTCATTAAGAAAAGCCAAGTACATCTTGAATAATCATCAATAAAACTGACAAAGTAACAAAATCCCAAGGATGAACTGACTCTACTAGGACCCCATATATCAGAATGAACTAAGGAGAAGACAGACTCTGCATGACTCTCAACACTACGCAAAAATGAGGCTCGGGTATGTTTCCCAAGTTGACACGACTCACAATCTAATGTAGACAAACTAGATAAACTAGGCACCATCTTCTGAAGTTTGGATAAACTCAGATATCCTAAACGTTTGTGGATTAGATCTGGAGGATCTGTAACTAGACATGTTGTAGAAGGACTGAGTGAGTTAAGGTAGTAAAGGCCTTCTGATTCATGTCCTGTACCAATTGTCTATCCCGTACTGCGGTCCTGCATAATAAAAGAATTGTCAATAAAGTATATACCACAATGGAGGGAACGAGTCAAATGACTAACAGATACAAGACTAAAAAGACAGCCAGGGACATAAAGAACAGAATCTAGGGTGATAAAAGACAAGGGATTAGCTTGTCCAACTCCTTTTGCCTTAGTTTGACATCCATTGGCTAAAGTAACAGTGGGAAGAGACTGTGAATATACAATATTTGACAAAAGTGATATATTACCAGAGATGTGATCAGAAGCGCCGGAGTCCATGACCCATGGGCCAAGAGTGCTAGACTGGGAAACACAAGCAAAAGAATTACCAGAAACAGAAGTATCAGTCTGAGCAACTGAGGCTACTTGTGGAGATGTCTGCTTACTTGCTCGATACTGAAGGAGCTCATTATATTCTTCTTTAGATAAAGAAAATCCTTGGTTACCTGGAGTCTCGGTCTGAGCAATGTAAGCATTTTTGGGTGGACGACCATGTAAGGAATAACACATTTCACGAGTGTGTCCAAGTTTGTGACAATAAGAACACTTGGGTCTAGATCTTCCAAAATGACCTCCTCCTCGTCTATGCTCCATAGTTTGAGATGCCCGAACATCCATTGTCTGGGATGCAAGAACAGAGGAATCAAGTATCTGTGATGAGCTCACTGGTGGACTTGGTGCTGCAGCAAGGCAGAGTAATCGAGAGAATAATTCATCAACTGTCGGGACAGACGGACTAGCCAAAATCTAGTCGCGTACTGAATCAAGATCATTAGGAAGTCCAGCGAGGGTAAGAACAAGAAACATCTTCTGTCGCTGCTCTTGTTGTTTTTCCACACTAGCCGAAACTGGCATCAACTTCTCAAATTCCTCCATGACTGCCTGTACTTGACCCAAGTAAGTAGACATATCCAATTCCTGCTTCTTTAAGTTTGTCATCCGTGATATCACATCATAGAAGCGAGATATGTCATTAGTGTATAAGGTGCGTGCCTTTGCCCAAACCAAATAACATGTCTGGAATGGACGAAACAAGGGCATCAACTTGGAATCAATAGATCGCCACAAGATGCTACATAACTGAGCATCGATTTTTGCCCAAAGTGCTATTGCCTTTTCATCTCCATCGCTAGACTGTTTGATTAAATGATCTTGAACACCTTGACCTCTACACCATAACTCGACAGATGAAGCCCAAGCTAAGTAGTTTGAACCTCCCATTAAAGGTTCCGAGGTAATAATAGCACTAGAGTTTCCAGAACTCATGTTTCTAGACCCAAAAGCATCAAATCCCAAAGACATTGTTGCAAATTATTACCAAATAGGAGAAAGAATCAACTGTAATCCACTGAAACAGTGTACGGAAACACAGAAATAGAATACTGAAATACTGTAGCTGCCGGAATCTACTGTAGCTGTCGGAATAGTACTGTAGCTACCGGAAAAAACTAAAAGTTGTCGGAATGAAATGAAAACAGTAGGGGTAGGATCGGAATTACCAGGCGACCCAACTGTTCTGAAGGAAGATTTTCAAAAAATGGCCGGAAGTGGTCGTACACGCCGGCGCATGAGCTCACGCGCGTGAGCTTCTGGTGGCGCGTGGAGGCACGTGAGGCTGCTTCTGCCGGAGTTGTTCACTGGGGTTTGGTCGCCGGACAGTGACGACTCTTGTGGTAGTGTTGGATTTTGCACAACACTGACAGAAATGAAGCAGATAGAAAACAACCTTAAAAAATACTGATTTCTCTTTCCCGGAATCGCTGGAATTTATGCACAGCGATAAGTCTCTCACAATTGCTCTGATACCATGTGAGAAGGCACGGGAGAAAATATGTTATTGATATATTGAATGAATGAATAATACTACACAAGAGGTCCTTATTTATAGCTATACTATACAAGGACATACTACTCCTCTACCAATGTGGGACAATACTACACTATATACATGCTGTAAATTAACACAGGTTATAATGGGTTTAAACAAGTAAAGGTGAATGGGAAAGGAATGTGCATGTAATAGCAAAATTTAACAAATAAATATGTAAAAGGAATGTGCGTTTTATAACAAAGAAAACTAATCCACATAAGCCAAGTTCATTATGGTAAAAGCCTAAGTATCCCCAGCAGAGCCGTCATGCTGTCGCGCCCCATTTTCTCGCAAAAGCAGATTTCGACGTCGTGACAACTCTTTTTTTTTTGGAGTGGGAGATAGAGTGCTAAAAGAAGAGTCGCCACCTAATGATTTTTAAGGTGTGTTGGGTCACCTATTTGCAAATAACTCTATTTTAACTAGTCAACACCACCAAAAACCGGGTAAGGGCTTAAATTACCTCAAAGAGAAGGTGTTAGGCACTCTTCGAGGTCCACAACTGTGGGTCCCGGCCGAACTTAAAATTATATGGATTAGGCTGAGTGATCAAATAAGCAAAGAGAATATAAAGGTTAAAGAATTTTATTACAAAAATCTTAATACGAATATAGAGATACAACCATTCCAATTCTAATAGCAAACATAAAAAGGAGGGGGGAGGGGGGGCAAAGATTTGGGTGTTTGGGCCATTGAATTGGTCTGGAATTGGCCTTACACTGGGGTATAAATTAAATACACGAAAATTATTTTAAAAAATAATTTATAAAAATAATTAATAGACAATAAAATACTAATTATGCAATAAAATGATTAAAAAATAATAAATTAATATTATAAAAAAATAAAAATGTTATTTTAGCCCAAGTAATGTAAAAAATATAATTATGCATAGCGCATAGGCTATCATTGCAAAATTATGTAAATAGCCTAAAAATACAAAATATAATTATGTAAAACAAAGTAAAATATCATGAAGCATATACATGGGTGAAAAATAATAAATTGGATGATTGAGTCATCACAAAATAATTTAAAGTGTAATTAATAAATATTTGAACAATTTAAATGCAAGAAAATTAATTTTAAAACCTTAAAATTATGAAAATTTGTAGAAAATTCTTGCATAAATCTTGTACATTAAATAATGATGCAAAATGATATTTTTGAAAGTATACACACTTATTTGAAAAATATGAGGGCAAAATTGGGTATCAATAAGTACACCACGGTCGGTACCCAGTAAGTATCAAAACTAACCTTAGTGGAGTAGTGACGAGGTACAGTCGAGACACTCACTAGTCGAATAACATGTGCAATATAGTATGTAAAAATAATAAAAAATAAATAACAATGATGGAAACAATAATCAACCAGTTATATACACAACAGGGCAACAAGAACACCATAAATATTACTCAACGTATAGTGAATACAAGTACAACCAATTAAATCAAGTCTTTCAAATATAAATCATTCGCCTATATGCTTCTCAAATAATAATCTTCAGGATATAATACTTTCCAATAAATATATTTCGAATATACTCCCTTCAATTAAATATCTTTCAAATATAATTATTTCAATAAATCTCTTTCAAATATAATTCCTTCAAATAAACATCTTTCGAATATAATTCTTTCAAATAAATCTTTTTGAATAAAAATCCTTCCAAATAAATATTTTGAATATAATTCTTTCAGTTAAAAGTCACAATGTGACACCTCATTTTATAATCATAAAATACGGGTCTCAATGCCCTTTCATATTTTTCGTACACACGGGTCTCAGCCCACTTTCATATTTTCACGACACTTCGTGCCCATAATTAAATCATCATATTTCTCTAGCATCTCGTGCCCACTTTTCATATCACATCTGCACGGACAATTCACGTGCCATTAATAAAACCATTATATTTTCCCCGACACTTCGTGCCCATATTTCATATCTGTTGCGGCGTGCAACCCGATCCCATATAACATTACCTGCCCGGCAATAGCCACAAGCTCACAATTTTAACATAGATCAGGCTATTATCAAGTTTACCGAAACAACAAGACAATTTGCACAAGATATAAAAATAAACACAAGAAAAATCCTAACATCACATGAAAATTACCAACACAATAACTCCAAATCATCACATATCATCCCTGACAATAGCCGCCCTTATCTCTCCTATAGTCACCCTTATCACTCTTATAATAGCCTCCCTTATCTCCTATAGCCACCCTTATCACTCTGCCCAAACAATATTCCAACACACATAACAACAGTGAAATGCTACCTTTATACTCACATAATATCAACAGTGGAATGTCACCCTTATATCCTCAAAATAATAACTCACACAATACAATAATTTACACTTAATATTATCACGACAACATAACAAAATCAATTCATATCACAATTTGCCCAATGGCTACAACAAATTCCAGAGATATAACATAATCAATTAATTTCACAACAAATAGCCCAAGGCTCCACACAATGTGTATAAAACCATAAAACAACAACAGAGATGGAAAATACTCAGTATAGGGCAATGCCTTCATTAATTCAAATTCTTGATAATTATATTAACGCCTCAGTTTAAGCTTATTTCATTAATCATTTGCAGACGGAAAATCCATAATATAATTATTTCCAGGAAATATCAAATCACTAAACTCATGGAAATCACATAAATATCCAAGTGATAATAACACCAAATTAACATATAAAATATAAACTCGACAAATAAGGAATGAGGCGTGACAATTCAACGATTTACTAAATGCCAACAATTATACAATTTAATGCATAAAAATGCCTAAAGCTTTAAATCAATAAAATTTGCACATATAAGCCCGAGTACGTACTCGTCACCTCGCGTACACGGCTTTCAATCACACAAGTTCTACATAAGACTCAATGCCTAAGAGGTAATTCCCCCACTCAAGGTTAGGCAAGATACTTACCTTTACAGAGTTATGTCGATATTCCAAAATAGTCTTCTTGCTTGAGTTGACCTCCGGACAGCTCAAATCTATCCAAATTAATTGTATAACTTCATTAAAATTCATCGAAAATAATTCCGGATAACAAAATGTCGACTTAAAATTTCACATTAAAAAGTCACCCAAAAGTCAACGCGGGACCCACCTCTCGGAACCCGACATAATTTTTACGAAATCCGAACACCCATTCCGATACGAGTTCAACCATACCAATTTTACAAAATTTCGATAACAACTCGACCTCCAAATCTTAAGTTTTTGTTCTCGAAAAATTTTGCAAAAATCTTGATTTCTTCCATTTAAATCTGAAATAAATGATGAATATAACCATAGAATCATGAAGTATAATCACTTTCGGATATAGAACACTTACCCCTACCCATATGGTGAAAATCGCTTCAATCCGAGCTCCATAGCTCCAAATATGTTAAACATGACTGAAACCTCGAAATATAGCTACTGCCCAGGTATTTACTCTTCACGATCACGAAACACAACTTTTCTCAACCCAAAATTTGCCTTTCACGATCGCGGAAAATACTTCGCTATCGCGAAGAACAAGTGCCCAGCTCTTCCAGACAGCCTCTAGTATAATGGTCATAACGTTTTGTACAAAACTCCAAATTGCTCTGAAAAATAGAAACCAAGAGCTACAACTTTCATGTTTTTATCATCTCCCAATTCCTTATATATTTCGAGATATAAGCTTCCAAAGTTAGCCCTGTGCAACATAATTTTCTTCTTAGCGATTTCCAAACTTTTTCCAGATAGCCTGTAGTATATCAATCATAACTTTTTTTACACAACTCCAAATGTCAAATGGTTTGATTTTCTGAAAATTATACACAAAGGACTACAACTTTTATTTTTGGCTTATCTCCAAATTCTTTATAGATTGCGAGATATAAGCTTCCAAAGTCGGGTCAATGCATCAAGATTTTCCTCTATACGATTGCGAAAAGGCTTTCGCGATCGCGATTCACAATGTCCAAAGAGCAAAATTGCACTTCACAATCGCGATCGATTGTCCACGATCACGATGCATACCTCTGTGGACAAAAACCAACAACTAAAAATGGCATAGAAATGGTCCGAAAACACCCTGAAACTCACTCGAGCCACTCGGGACCCTGTCCGAACATACCAACAAGTCTCAAAACATATTACGGACTTAGTCGAAATCTCAAATCACATCAAATAATGCTAAAACCACGAATTATACCTCAATTCAAGCTTAATAAAACTAAGAAATTTCAACTTCTACATTCGACGCCGAAACCTATCAAATCAAGTTTGATTGACCTCAAATTTTGCACACAAGTCATAAATGACATAACGAACCTATGAAAATTTTCAGGACTATATTCCGACCCCGATATCAAAAAGTCAACTCTCTGGTCAAACTTCCAACTTAAACTTCTTATTTTCGCCATTTCAAGCCTAATTTAACTACGGGCTTCCAAATAATTTTTCGGACACACTGCTAAGTCAAAAATCACCATACGAAGCTATTGGAATAATCAAAACTCTATTCCGGGGTCGTTTACTCAAAAGTCTAACTCTGGTCAACTCTTTTCATTTAAGCTTCAAAAATGAGAATTGCTCTTTCAATTTAATCATGAATCATCCGAAAACCAAACTCGACCACACACGCAAGTCATAATACACATCACAAAGTTGCTTATGACCTTAAGTCGTTGAACGAGATGCTAATCCTTAAAACGACAAGCCGGGTCGTTACAAACTAGACTCTTCGTGAATCAACTACTAACTACTCGTTGGTCTATTCTCATATCTATATTCCGCGTAATCTCCCTTGGGATATGTCCTTTGTTTGAGATTACCTCTCGTATTGTCTCTTTATGTATCAAGTGTTTATTTTCACTTATTTATCAATAACATCACGGGCGCGAACCCTTATTTCCTCTCCCTGGTGTCATTCTTGTATAGTGTTCTGGAGTCATAACATATTCGTAGAATCTGAATAAATGCAATCTCATTCCTTTCGCCTCATCATCTTTGGCGTCTTTTCACATTTTCACTGACATCTTACTCATCTTGCGGTAACCCTTCTGTACCAAGGATAACTAATTTTTATTACGCATGAGGGTGACACCTTGTGTAACTGGCGCACTTAGTCCCTTAAGCTTAACTCTTTTCACAGTGCTTGCTTTAGGGAAATGTCTTCCCGAATGACCTTTAAAGGTTATTCCTCTGTTGTCTATTCTATTATCGCCGGAACATGATCTCTGAAATTCTCACGATGTCGACTATTATCAAATCCTTCGGTCCCGAATTCATGTTCAGTTTATCTTATTCACTAGCCCATACTAATTTCTATTACTCTCGGGATCTAACTTTTCCTTATGGTAATCACGTACAAGTCACCAACTCATTCCTCGAAATGGGGACATGACTTTTAGGCTTATATTTTTTTATTGTCTCAAGGCCTGTCACCTCTTGTCTTTTCCTTCACTTGACTATAGAATCTGTAATCCTATCATATTTTGATTTACCGTTATCATCCATTTATCACATCTTACTCATATTGCTTCATTTACTCTTTTTCTATTCTCCCGCTAATATTTCTGTCAATCACTTTTTTCTGAAAACTTCAACAAAATATTCTTTCACTTATAGCTCCCCTTGCTTCATCTCACTAACTCTTCGGGACGCCTAACATTCTCTCTCCTTTTTTTTAGAGACGGGAGTCATACTAAGGTAAATATTTATCTATTATAGGATTCCATTGCTTATCTTCTGAAATTTCTGAGCATTCTAGTGTTCATATCTGACTGTACTACTCTAGAGTGCATCATCTGGGTGTATCACAAGGAGAACTATTACCATGTTTGTAATATCCTTCGGGAATGTGAGCTAATGATAGCTGGATCCTCATATCCTATCCTTCTCTTAACCAATATCCGTTAGCTCCCATAGGGCATAATTGAGATAAGTGTGGTCAATTGTATATATCTTTGTTAGTGTTGAAAGTAACTCAGAATGTTTATATTTCTCTGCCTGAATTGTAAATACTGATAATCTTCATTAACTGGGTACCTCGTATCCTTCTTCACCTTGCTTCTTTTACTTGTTGAAACTTGTATCTACCTTCTGACTCTCTCGTTGCTTTTTACCATATGAGTAGATAGATATTCATGCTTTAGGAGTACTTATCAAAAAGCTTACACGTCTTAGTACACACATGATCTGCTGAAGACCTTACATTTACTCATCATAAGCATGATGCAAAATTGAGTTCCTCTAACTCAACTCTTCCACAGCCACATTCAATCTCTTACCAACTGTCTTTCTGGATATAGGTATCGTTGTATTACGAATAAAATAGAATTTAGGATTTTGAATTCTTTCAACTAAGCTCTACCACACGATCTAGAGTAAGAATAAAGAGTGACAATCCTAAATGCCATGTACCCTCATGCTTATAAGTGTGGTGCACAACACACCCATAAAAAAGACTTTATTAGACACGGCTTGTAGACTCCCTAGGATAGAACTGCTCTGATACAACTTTTGTCACGACCCAAACCGATGGGCCGCAATGGGCACCCGGTGCCTTACCTAATCGAGCACCAACATAACGTATCTTTCTTATCATGCCATCATGGGTAAATGGTCCAAAAGTGTTGTCATGATATAACCAGAATAAAACATAAGAGAATACTCGACATAGGATGACCCAACATGGAATACAAACTTATACATGTGACATACAGGCCTATAAGGCCGGCATGAACATTTGTACACTCAAAACATAGGCCGACAAGGCCATACAAGTATATGTATACATGAAATATGTCTACAAACCTCTAAGAGTTCATAAACATCATAAAGATCGAGACAGGGCCCCGCCATGACAAACAAAACATGTCCAAATCATAATGACCAAATAGGCAACTCCGGAGCAAGTGGAGTGCATCAACACCTTCCGCTGAGTTGATAGCCTACTAGGAGGACTCTCAACCTATCTATCGGGACCTGCATGCATGAAACGCAGCATCCCTAGGAAAAAGGGGCGTCAGTACAAATAAAGTACCGAGTATGTAAGGCATAAAAGCAGTACATAAAAGACATGAAAGAACCAGGGAGTAAAGAACTTGACCTGTAAATCTGAATAACTCTGTGAATCATGAAACATTTATAATGTCATGCATATGTGTATAAATGTCATATCATGCATAGGTATATACGTACATAACATCATCAAGTCTCTGAGGGCATCCCATCATATCATCTCGGCCTTTATGGGCGAAATCATCAACGTATAGCAGCTGATCAGGTGGTGGTGCATATATAACGCCATAATATTTTCCCATATATATATATATATATATATATATATATATATATACACATATATATATATACTATACGCGTATATAACGTCATCTGGTCATGGGTCAATACACATGTATAAATGAATGCAATGTATAATGAAGTAAGTTAGTAATATCTCTCGTAATTTCATGAGACCCATGAACAGACGATATGATAGTGGGACATATGGGGAATCAAGAACATAAGCAACCCTAGTACTTCTAGGAATAAAATCATTTGTGAAAGTTGCGTTCTTGCTCGTTTCGTTGCATCATATGAATCATGCCAAAAGGAAAGAAGGGATAGCCTTAACATACCTTAACTCCATTGAGTCCTTAATACCTTCCAAGAAATTCTTGAAACAACTCAACTCTATCTACCATAGCATAAAGAGATTCAAAATCATTGTTAAGTAAAGGCTAAGTCCGCAACTTAAACTAGTAGCTCGTTTATGTAAATTTGGGAAGCATCTCCCCTGTAACAAGAGCCTCATACAATACCATATACAAACAACAATGACCAGAGCAATCCAGCAATACATAATTATCAATAACAAGACACCATATAACAATAACAAGTCACAACTACTTCACGACGAGTGGCAAACTCCGATTGAAACTTGTATACCCCATATATAGACTTCTTAATTTAACTTAGCAGTATCATTAACATAATAATGAAGTCATTAATTAATGATTCCATCCTTATACCATATATTTATAACAAAGAAAATAATCCACAACTCCAATTATTCTCAATTAGCAACTTTATTCACTAGTTCATGTCTAGCCCATCCATTTAACTTAATCAACAGCAAGATAACCTTAAGCACATGGTTAACACCATATAATTACCTCCAACAGTGTACTCAAGTCAAAATCCATGTTATATTTAGCTTACAACATCCCAACACACCCCAATCACTTCACTCCCAAAATGACAACTATAGTAGTGTCAAACACCCCGGAAATGTTGCAAAGAACGAATAATCCACCATTTCGTCATTATGTGGTGTTTATACACATAATTTCTCCTCCAAAACTTCATTAAACAGTAGAAAAATAGACAGCCCAAAAACAATATGAAACAGCCCACAAAACAGTCCACTACAAGTTGAATAACTCGAACTAACGGCTTCCGATCACTATCTTGTGAGTTCTAACTATTAGGAAATGAATTTATCAACCTTAATTGATATTTAAAATCTTAAATACATAAAGTAGGAATTTTATTAACTATTAAATACCTTCCAAAACTCAAACTACAAAAAAAAAAGAGGCGATATAGCGATACTTACGTTGTAGGGATCGTTCTAATGTTATCGCTTCTTGATTTCATACCCAGGATGTTAATCTTCTTTGAAACCTTTGTAGAGAGATTAAGGGTAAGTTTATGGGTCTTATTTGGTCGTGGTTTCTGGAAAAATGAAGAAAGAGACGATATATGGGATATAAATATCCAATTTGTTGAAAAGTCAAAAAGGTGCTACTTGGCACCCTAACATTGGCCATTCTTCCAATGCTTATATCTTTTTATCCTAATATCGTATGAATGAACGGTTAAAAGCATTGGAAACTATATTACAATACCTTCAATTGGGTATATAATATGTCCCAAAAAGACATCATATAATATACGAAAGATATTGCTCAAAAAGCTTTAGTGACCCACCTTCTTGTCACTTATGCAGTCTGCGCAGTCTCGCGAAACGACAAATATCTCTCTGCTCCGATATTGCATCGATGAACGTTTTAATGCGTTAGAAACTAGACTCGTATATATTCAATTTGATATGTGGATAATCCTGTAAATCCAATTATATTAGGAGAAAATCTCTCCTACATTTGACCTAATATTCCTCACATTATGAATGTAACTTGTGATGGCCTTTGCCAACTTTTGTTCCAAAATTTGCTTGACTTCAAAATGTAACACACGACTATCATACGACTAAAATAACTTATAACATAACCTCCTTATCATGTTAAGAACCCTAGTATTACCCCAAAAGTACATGTTATAACATTTCTAACTTGTCGACATTCAACGAAACTTATTTTCTCCAATTTGCATAGCTCTTAAGCCTTACACCCCCCCTTGGTAGTTGTTATACATGATCTTAAAGATTTGTAACCTCCAAGGTAACATGATTAACTTACATTATGTACTTTCAAAGACGATCTCATTTCTGAGCTTACATCAATTGACTTATGATGTACTCTCACGTATAAAAATATGGGGTGTAACAAATATACTTAGTAGTCTCGGAGGTGGCGGTAAGTGTTGTTCTAGTCTGGGTAGACGAAGGTATGCAATATCATATCTATTATGTTAGTAGAATTTTATCAGGGTCGGAAACGCATTATCCACACCTCGAAAAACTGGCCTTAACTCTCGTAGACGCTGCTCGAAAGCTTAGGCCTTATTTTCAATGCCACCCAATAGCGGTGGTGACAACTTTCCCCTTGCTAAATATCCTTCACAAACCTGAGTTTTCAGGTCGATTGGCCAAATGGACAGTCAAAATTAGTGAATTCGATATCGAATACAAACCCAGCACTACACTCAAGTTTTGGTCGATTCATGGCCAATTTCAGTGCCGGGTTGTTGCCTATGGCCACAAAAGAAGCGGTGATGGTGTTGGAAATGACATCATGAGTTTGGACCTTGTTCACGGGCGGAGCTTCTAACGTGAAAGGTTTCGAGCTCGGGGTAGTCTTAATCATGCCCTCAGGATAAGTTTTAAGACATGCCATAAAAATTACTCCCTTGACTAACAATGAAGCCGAGTATAAGGCTTTGATTACAGGACTGGAACTGGCCCGAGGACTATACTCCAAGGTCATTGAAATCAAATGCAATTCCCAATTGACTAACAATGAGGAATGCATGCAACAATATATGGTAAAAGTTCAAAAGCTACTTGCATGATTCAAGGAATGGTCAATTACTCATATCCCGATAGAGGAAAATGTGGAAGCATATGCATTGGCCAATCTGTGCTCGTCCACGAAAATGAAGGGATCAGATTTCGGTACAGTCTTACAGCTTATGCACTCGGTACTAGATGTGGATGGTTATTATGAAGTAAATACAACCAACTTGGTTTGGGACTGGAGAAATGAAATCATCAACTACCATGAGATTGGCACGCTTCCCGGAGACCTAAAGGCATCTCGGGCACTCCACACCAAAGCAACTCGTTACAACTTATGGGGAGGACAATTATACATAAGGTCATTCCAAGGCTTGTTGGCCCGATGCTTAGGCGCCTCTGAAACTAATTACGTGATAAGAGAGGTTCACGAAGAAATTTGTTGAAATCATTTAGGTGCATACTAGTTGGTGTTAAAATTAGTTAGGATAGGATACTACTGGCCCCGGATGGAACAAGATGCTAAGGCATTTGTCCAGAAATACGACAAGAGTCAACGCCATGCGCCGTTAGTACACCAACCGGCAGAACTACTGCACTCGGTATTATCCCCGTAGTGATTCATGAAATGGGGGATGGATATAATAAGGTCGTTGCTACGAGCTCCCGGGAAGGTAAGTTTTCTCTTAAGTTTAGCTGATATTTCACAAAGTGGGTTGAAGCACATCCTTACCAGAAAATCGGCGAGCGCGAAGTGGTTGATTTCTTGTGGGAGAACATAATTTGTCGGTTCGGAATACCGAAGGAGATCGTTTGTGGCAACGAGCCACAGTTCATAGGCACAATAGTTACAAAATTCCTTGAAGACTTAAAAATCAAAAGAATCACATCTTCGCCATACCACCCGAGCGCAAATGGCCAAGCGGAATCAACAAATAAGGTGATTATTCAAAACCTCAAAAAAAGATTGGAAGCAGACAAAGGCAAGTAACCCAAAGAATTACCGGGAGTGTTATGGGCATACCGGATAACGTCCAAGTCAAGCATAGGAGAGACGTATTTCTCTCTGATCCCAATGGAAGTAGGAGAACCAACATTGAGGTACTTCCGGGGCGGACGAAGAAACAAACAACGAAGCATTGCTAGTCAAATTATAGGTGCTTGACAAACGCAAGGACTTAGTGCACATAAGGAAGGTGGCCCAAAAATGAAGAATGGAAAGGTACTATAATCGAAGGGCCAATCTCCACTATTTCAAAGTGGGAGACTTGGTTTTAATAAAGGCGACTCAAAACACCCGGGAGCTCAGCGCAAAAAAGCTGGGTCCGACATGGAAGAGGATCATACGAACTAGAAAACCAAGATGGACTCAAATTGCCGAGCAACTCGAACGTGACTCACCTAAAAAGGTATTATTGCTGATGAGTACCGCTTATACTGAAAGTAGGTGCTGCACTCTTTTTTCTTTCGTCCAGTTTTTGTCCCAGATAGTTTTTTCTGGCAAGGTTTTTAATGAGGCAACAACGAAAATCATACTACGAAGGAAATGTCATCGGCAAAAATAAGACAAGTAAATGACAAGGCATGAAAACGACAAGGCATTGTAGGATGGTTAGATAGTATTTGGCTCGATAGCAAAGTTCCTAATGGAAAACGAAGCTTGCTATCGGACCAAAGGTTATTCAACCGTTCACGAGTGCTCCTTCCCTACAAGCCACTAGGGGTTGTTAGATAATATTTGGCTTGGTAGCAAAGTTCCTAACGGGAAACGAAGTTTGCTACCGGACCAAAGATTATCCAACTATTTACTAGTGGAATCCTCAAAGGAACAAGACTTCCAGCGCTCCAATTGGCATCCTTCACATTCGAACACTAGGGGGGAATGATATGAGAATACGGCAATCTGATTGCCTTATAAACCGGACTACGAAATCTGAGAATAAAAATATCTCATCGGGACAGGGGAATGCACAACCAGCCCCAGAGAAACAAGTTGTACAAATTAGCCATAAGTAATAGCAATTCCTTTTATTTCAGCAAAACAAATACTTATGTACTTTTGAAGATAGAAAGAATAAAATCAAGTCCTTTTATTTTTATCTTGTTTCTTATCCAAACGATGAATCAATTTTATCCTCTGAAAATTAATCAAGTACTTCAAATGCTAGTGCCGAAATGAACGGGAGACGTCCTCTTCAAGAGCACCGTAAACATAAGAGGGCCCTCTCTTATGAAACCCTCAAAGTAAAAGGTTGGTTCCGGAAGAGTTTATGCCCGGAACCCAAATGCTATCGGGGAAAAATGCACCCGAAGTCTTGCATAATTCAACGCAAAAAGTAAACTTTGTGCAATGCTTAAACAAAAAGCACTTTTATTTATCAAACGAACCAAGCAGCACAAGTACAAAAATATAAAAAGAAAACAACAAAGGAAAAGAAAGCAAAAAACTAAACTATATTGCCCCCGGAACTCGGGGGAAGAGAAGCATCAGTGCACCCAAGAGAAGTAGGTGGATCTGTCATCGGCTCGGGATCTTTGCCTTCATCATTATTCTCCTCAAGTTTCTTCTCGGTTCCCGAGAACTTGGAACCAGAATTAAAAGAGTCAGTTGCATCGGGCTGAGCCGGGAGGCATCTTCGAGCGATTGACTCCAGATCTCGGGCCTTAGTAATTTGATCGTCAATATAAATGACGCCATATTTGGCTTCATCCAAGGTTTTTCGCCTCATGTTATATATATAATGTGTTTTTTCGATGATGAGGGAATCCGCGGGGGGCTGAAGTTCTGATTTGAGCCTATCGACCTCAGTCAGAAGGCCATCCTGCTCAGATCCCATGGCATTAAGGCTAAGATCAAGATCACATATATTGGTTATGTGAACTTTATTATGATCCATGATCCTCTTATACCTATCCTCTATTTGGGCACACTTCTCCTCGGCAGCAACTGCCTCTGTAGTCTTGGAACTCAAGATTGCCTCCAAATTATTTACTCGCTTAATTAAGGTAGTCTCACACTCAGTAGTAGCAAGCACGGCATCTTGGACTTCATACCACTTAGCCTTAGCTTCTTGGAAATGAACTTTTAATTGAGAAGCTTCTTGGATAAGGGTTACCACCTCCTACTCGCTAAGTTGTAGTCGGTCCTCGAGATCACTCGCTACGATGGCCTTTGCTTCTAACACCGAGAGGCACACTGCGAGTTGATCCCTCTCAGACAACAGTTGATCTCGCTCGGACTTAAGCTTTTATTTATCGAGGATCAAAAAGAAACAAGCAGTAAATAGAACAAGTAAAATACCATTATTGCATTGTGCATGGCATTATTTATCATACACTCCACCGAAAGATAGTGTATTTTTTTCTTATCTTTCTCTGAAGCCAACAGCTTCAGGTAATTGGTGAGTTTCACCGATCGGGACAGCATATGGCACTCAGTAGATACTGATGGGGAGATACTCCTCCTCTTCTAGTGATCTGCAAAATGGGTGAATAGTTGTGCCCCAAATTCCCATAGTCTCGGGACTGAGGAGGAGGGACATCCTCTTCTCGGGTGTCTGCGGCCGGTGGGAATGATGTAGCAGTTGCTGGTGATGAAGGTATGGCCGACATGGAAGGATATGAAGTGTGATGGTGTTGTGGGATAAGAAACATATGCGGTGAATGCAGTGCTGGTTGTTGGTTGCTCACCAACCAAAGACAGAAGAGGCCCGGTACTCAGCCTCATAGTACCAGGAGCAGTAACTAGGACCGGAAATGGTGAATTGGCATTTTCCACCAAGTCAAACTATTCATAGAGCGCTTGGGCATCGTCCCCTGTTGGGGTTATAATCTCTTTAGATTGAGCATTTTGTTGAGCTGATGAATGTCATTGTCTCTTTTGTAGAGAAGCCCCTTTATCACTGGCTTCCCTATCATCGTCGATAACCACAATGGTTGCGGCTGGCTCGGGTGCGATTTTTTTCACTTTCTAATTCTTGCCCTCGGTCAAAGAAGAACACCGCCTTTTTGGTTGTTTGTCCTCCGGCCGGGGACTTCGAGAAGAGGCACGTGCACCGAATGCAAATCCGATGGCGCCTATTCGGGTGAGAGCCTCCTCCAGCAACCTTGTAGCCTCCAAGGGATCAACCAAAACATCCTCTTCATGGATGGTAACAAAGCCCTGCGGGAGACCTAAATCCAACAAAAGGAGAGGTTAACCAATTTTCTTAGGCACAAAAATGAAATGAGGGCAAAATCAGTTTTACGAGTCAACTTACCATGATTATTAGCCCTTCATCCGTATTTGGCGCTCAACTCTTTTCACTGGCGGGTCTC
Source organism: Nicotiana tomentosiformis (assembly GCF_000390325.3). Classification (NCBI taxonomy): domain Eukaryota; kingdom Viridiplantae; phylum Streptophyta; class Magnoliopsida; order Solanales; family Solanaceae; genus Nicotiana; species Nicotiana tomentosiformis. Next base: position 27,782,937 of record NC_090812.1, read on the forward strand.
GGGCATGGTGATGTCCAGATACTTCTGAACCCACCGGTCCGGGCCTTCAACCCTTGATAGTGTCCACCAAGTTTCTAAGATAATAAAAGAAGAAGGATCATCAACGACACAAAACAACCTTTTATCAGGAAAAAAAGACAAACTTTGAATTTACGTGTACGAGTCCAGGACTCCGGGAAAGATGAAGTTGTGGCCGGGATAATATCCCTAGTGGGAACAATGACAAACTTCTCCATCAATTCACGGTCATTGTCCTCGTCCATGCTGGTGAGAAAAGCATGGTGGCCTCGTTTGCTAAAATTTATTACCCCCCCCCCTCCCGAGAAAATCTTGGGGGAGTAGAGATTCATCATGCGAGCCAAGGTGAGCTCTTCCTCCGTCTCCTAGCACAATCGCCGTAGACATGCCACCGTTCGCCACACCGAAAGGCCCACCTATACCAAAAAAAACCCGACATTTGTAACACTGCTCCAAAATCACTGTGTCAATTCCCCCGCTCAAAGAAAACGCAGACAAAGAAAATGGGTACGTATAAATATACATAAAGCCCTTCTTAGTTAAGGTTACTCGCTCTACTAGTTCGGGAGCAATGATATTCAGGTCACGGCAATCACAACCCTCCTTCACGATAAGAATGTTGGAAGGGCTGATAGAAAAAAGGTATATGCCAACAGCCCAAGTGCGAGAACCTGCATAAGGGAACTTCTCTTTGAAGTTATTGGTTGTGTTGAGTCGTTTGGGGATGATGGTGCTTACCGTAGGGGGGTCAGCATCAATGTTGATTTATTTTCTTTGTTCTCCTTCGGACCCCCACCAAAGAGAAAATCGGAGTTCTTGAAAGAGTTAGTGAAAGAAGCCATGATCAGCAGAAGGTGATAAGAGTTCATTGAAAAAGAAGATTAAAGAAGGATGAAAGCAGAAAAGAGTTAAATGCAAAGAAGTTGAGAGAGTTTGTAAAATTGTTTAAGTGTAAAAGAAGAAGAATAATAAGGCGTATAGGTAAAGTAATAGGCGGATAAAATCGTGGGCATGATTACCTCGAGAACCAGAGAAACTATTGCTAAATCATGGAGTAACACATGTTCGGAGTATTAAATGCAAAGAGACGTGCGTCTAATCAAGCATAAGAAACTTTTTAGAAGAGTTCGGGAAATTTCCCGCCAAGAAAGGAATCTTCACCAACTTTCCAGTGACACAAAGATGTGCCACCGGAAAGCATGGGGACTATATGTATAGGGTAAAATCGGTTCACATTAAATACTCAAATAACAGAATGATACGTGGAACCGGAGACAGGCGGAAGACGAAGCAAATGGGAGTCAAGACCGAATGCAACAACTTCGGTTGACATCGGGTAGACCCCGAGGGGAACATTATCAACGAGCGCAAACAAATATTTGCCACCGGATGATATTCAATGAAGAATATTCCTCAGCATTAAATACACATCTGTTACAGAGAATTTTTACATTCATAGCCTATTGTTGCATATTCATCAATGGCCCTCATTATTGTCATTTAAGAGAGGCTTGATCCTAGTACCTTGTTCCCTAGGTTTAGCTATAAATAGTGACTTCAACAACTATTGTAAGCCATGAAAGTCCTGACAAACTTATATTACACATTATTTCAAGCTAAATAATACTTTATTTTCTGTCTTACGATATTCTTATTGCTGCCTTTGGAAACCCTGCTCCCAGAACCAAGTTGTCTGCCATTTTATCTCGATTTCAAAGCTAAGTCTTGTATTTTATTTAATTTATTTATTATTTTGGGATCAAATCGATTCGCTTATTTATAAACTACACTATAAAATTAATTTTACCATTTTACGGGTAAACAACTCATCTTTTCTCAATTCTGCATTACCAAGTATTTTAATGTAGTGAAAAAGGTAGTAAATTATATTTCTGTTTATCTAAGCTTATCTTTTTCCATTATTATCCAAAAACTTCCGGCTTCTGTTTTATTGTTCTAGAGTATTGCTTTTTAAATCTTTAACCGTAATTGTTGTTTAACAGTTTAAGAGCAATTGATAAGGAGAATTTCATTATTTCAAATAGTATCAGCAATAATTTGTATGAGTTTTAAAGATGGTGGAGGAAAGATTGAAATTTACAAAGCTAGAGCCTCAGACTGGAAAATAGTAATACTTCTCTCACTAGTATACATTAGCTTTGTGTATTAGTAAATATCTTATTTGGTACACTTTTTAAACCTATGTATATTAATACAAGCATTAATTATACACCATATTTGGTATTATCCTATGTATAGCTAATGCATAAAAAACCATGGTATTAGCAATACCGTAACGACCCGGCCGGTCGTTTTGAGTATTACAATCCCGTTCCCCCATTTACTACTCAATTTATGTTTTTAAAGTTGTTATATGACTTGTCAGGGTAATTGGTTTGGGTTCGGTGAGGTTTTGGAATGAATTGAAATACTTAGTTCCAAGGTTTAAAGTTTAAGTTAAAATAATTAACCGGATGTTGACTATGTGTAAACGACTCGAGAATAGAATTTAGATGATTTCAATAACTCTGTATGGTAATTTTGGACTTAAAAGCATGTCCAAAAAATTATTTGGAAGTCTGAAGTTAAATTAGTCTTGAAATGGCTAAAATAAAAATTTAAATTTGGAAGTTTGATCGGGGAGTATACTTTTTGATATCAGGGCCGGAATCCGGTTATGAAAATTGGAATAGGTCTGTTATGTCATTTATGACTTGTGTGCAAAATTTGAGGTCAATCAGACTTGATTTGATAGGTTTCGACATTGAATGTAGAAGTTAGAATTTCTTAGTTTCATTAGGCTTGAATTGGGGTATTATTCGTGTTTTTAGCGTTGTTTGATGTGATTTGAGGCTTAGATTAAGTTTGTATGATATTTTAGGACTTGTTGGGGTATTTGGTTGCAGTCCCAGGGGCCTCGGGTGAGTTTCAGATGGTTAGCGGATCAATTTTGGACTTGGCATTTTGGCTGAAGACTGCTGGTTTTGTTGGTTACTGGTTTCCTCTTATGCATTTGCGAGGAAGGTCTCGCGTTCACGAAGTGTACCTGGAGGCTGATGAGAATTTGTTCTTCGCTGCGTTCGCGAAGGGTTGGGCAGTGGATGCATCGGGAACGCGAGAAAGGTGGCGCATTCGCGAAGAAGAGAGGAGGCAGCTGGGGACCCCATGCAATTGTCTACGCGTTCGCGGAGAGGAGGTCGTGTTCGCGAAGTGAGGGGTCAGTGAAGCATCGCGTTCACGGTTGGTTGAATGCATTCGCGAAGGGCAATTTTTGGACAACACAATTTTGTGCTTCGCGAAAGCTTGGGGCCTGTCGCGTTCACTAAGAAGAAAACCCTGGGCAGTGAGTTTAAGTTCTCCATTTTTACCGATTTGCAGCTCGGGAAGAGGCAATTTTTGGGATATTTTCAAGAAAAAATAACGGGGTAAGTGTTCTTAACTCAATATTGGTCAAATTATCCGAATCCATAGTTATTTTTAACATTTAATTAGTGATTTAAGTTGGAAAATTTGTGAAACCCCTCTTGGTTAATTTGAAGATTTGAGGGTCGAATTGATGTAGGAATTTGGTAAATTTTATATGGTTGGACTCGTGGTTGAATGGGCGTTCATATTTTTTTAACTTTTGTCGGGTTCCGAGACGACCACGGGCGATTTTTGAGTTAAATTTGAATTTTGTTGGAAAATTAGTATTTTTATATGGAATTAATTCCAATAATTTGATTTTACTAAATCGAGTTAATTGTGACTAGATACGAGGCTTTCGGAGGCCAATTCGCGAGGCAAAGGCATAGCAGAGTAAAGAATTACACGGTTTGAGGTAAGTAACATTTCTAAACTTGGCTCTAATGGTATAAATTCCTGAATTTTGTGTTATATCAATTGTTGGAGGTGACGCACATGTTAGATGACGAGCGTGTGGGCGTGCACCATAGAAAATGTTACTTACATGAATTCTGTGGAGTTGTAAAATTAAAGAATCATATTATTATCCGAATATTCTCTACGTGTTAGGGAAATTGAGTTGAGGCTCGTATTAAAGATCATGTTTATGCTACGTGCCCGATATTTTGGGACCCATAGGGTCGTGTTGTTGTTGAATTAATCGTTTTAAAATGTAGCTTTCATACTCAGTCAAATTCATCCATTGTGAGGATATTTATGAGATCGAGCTACGCGCCGCGATATGCCATATTGGCTTTATATATAGTATTATTATATTTATCGGGGCTGGCCGTTGCAGCAAGGCTTATAGGTTTTATTATTATATGGATCGGGGTTGCCCGCCTGCAGCAAGCCATATCAGCTTTATTATCATATGGATCGGGGTTGCCCGCCTGCTGCAGGCCATATCAGCTTTATATCACGCTTGGCTGAAAGAGCCCATCCGGAGTCTGCACCCCCCACAATGAGCCTAGATGATTATATATTCGGGATGGTCTTCCTAGGGCATGGACTTGCCTTCTCTCTCTCTCTCTCTCTCTCTCTCTCTCTCTCTCTCTCTCTCTCTCTCTCTCTCTATCTCTATCTCTCTCTCTCTCTCTATATATATATATATATATATATATATATATATATATATATATATATATATATATATATATATATACAACCTGCAGTACGTGGAGGTTATATATATATCCATCACACTGCAGTACATGGAGGTTATATATGGGATGCCCGTTGATGGACACCCCGTTGCTCTGCTGCAGGCCGTGAGAGAGCTGACAGATGGGCAGTACCTGGACATGCTGCAGCAGCTCACTGGTTTTCGGCCACAGGAGGAGACTGCACTGGCTGGGGCCAATCGTCTGCAGTTGATGACTATCCGAGACCATTAAGAGGTATTGCACCCTGACATCACAAGTGATACACCGGAGCTGCATATTCACCGGTACACGAGGTTGCTGCTGCTCTTTATATTTGGAGGGGTCTTGTTTCCGAACACTTCGGGAAACATAGTCAGCTTAAGATTTCTTCATCATCTTGAGCGGCTAGATGATTTACCCCAGTACAGCTGGGGTGCTGCTATTCTCGCCTACTTGTACAGGCAGATGTGTCGGGCGACTATGGGCACCCAGCGTGACGTTGCTGGATTTTTGCCGCTGCTACAGGTGAAAATATGTTCTAATACTCTATTCATTATAACATACCCAGTAAAAATATATCTTAAATTTTATGTCCACTTTGTATGTTAGGTTTGGGCATGGGAGCGGTTCATACAGTTGCAGCCACCTCTACCACCATTAGCTCCGGGTGTACCACCTCCATTTCTCCCTCTAGCTAGGAGGTGGGTTCTCCGACGGGGATATGGACGAGAGTACGAGGCTCGACATAATCTCCCCTTGTGCAGGGATTTGTTAGATTTGCTGGAGGGCGCACAAGTAAATGTATACCTAAGTTTACTTGGCCTGACTTCACATATGTTGCGTATACTCACGTTTTCTATTGTTACTTAATAGTTCATATGGACGCCATACAACGACGCGCTGATAGCTGGCTTGCCCGATTATTGCTCGACCGGCCGACTTTTTTGGAGCTCTTCCGTCCCGTTGATGTGCCTTGATATTGTGGAGCAACATTCCACCGAGCGGGTACTTTGCCAGTTTGGCCGTTCGCAGCTTGTACTACCACCGCCCACCTGGCATACCACACATTTCCAGCGGGATGATCGTTCCAGGGTGGACCAGGCATATGTAGGATGGCTAGAGGCGCAGATCGATACTTGGGACCAGCGACTTGACCTGATACCGCCCCTCTCCCCCTTCACCGCGCCGGACGGATACTGAATGATTATATGGGTTGGTACCGCGGCGTTACCCGACTTTTTGTCGGGAATCCCATTCATCGCGCTGGCGGTCGGAACGTTCTATACGCCGGGAGGCACGAAGCACTGGTATGTTATTTGGTATTCTTACTTATAACTGTAACCTAGAATTCCGTAATTTATATTTTACATGTTGTGCAGGCTATTGGCCTACATTTGTTCCACCAGTTGGGACTGCAGATGCAGCAGCATATCGGCGAGGGAGCGGCCACTTTGCACGAGTATGGCTGGCAGGTTACAGAGCTGGCTGCCTCGACACTGCGGCAAGCCCGAGAGGATGAGCGCTTAGGACACAACCCTACTTATGTGGCGCCAGAGTAGTACCATCGAGGTAGGGCTGTCCCACGAGGTAGGGTTGTCCCACGAGGCAGGGCTGTCCCATGGGGTCGTGGGGGCCGGCGAGGAGGTGATCCCCAGCAAAGGGGGTGTTGAGGATGTTGGAGCTGATCAATCGGGTGACCTCCATGAGCCAGACTACCATCACAGCAGCATGCCATCATACAGCCTTCACCTTCAGCTCACTCCAGGGACTTCGCAGGTGACCCCGTCAGATCCATTGTTGATCACGAGCACGAGCATTACACGAGAGGATTGAGATCAGTACTTTCCAGGACCATCGACCGGTACTGATGATCGGCCGACCCGAGATGTGGATAGTGGGCACCGGCTGAGTTATGGCTCATCATCGAGGGGTGCTGGGGATCTTTCACAGGCACAGGTATGTTTGTATTACTATTAAATTTAAATTTGTTTTTATCTCACTAATTAGCCATAAATATCTTTATGTTTTTCTTATTAAGGCTTCATCCTCGCCCGTCACGGAGGCCACTTTGTGCGATCTGACCTGGCTGCGATGGATGATTATATTGAGGAGCCCGACTAGACCATGGTAAGACAATTTAAATTTTTATGACTTAACACATACATTACTAATATATATTTTCATAGACTGAGCTGACTTATTCTTCTATAGGTTACTGCTGGACCGACGGCCCCTTCTACCGAGCCTGCCATCACTACTGACGATCATGCTGCAACGCATCCTACGATAAAGAGGCGACTTGATGAGGATGATCCTGATAGCGTAGCCGGGCGGGATGGGATGCGCCTCAGGCCATCCGCTGCATTGAAGCACACAGGCTATGGGATGCATTAATTTTTCTTTTGTATTTTATGTAAATATTATTTTATGTAAATAATAGCAATAATTTTTATTGTTTACATTATATGCGCATTATGTTTTTATTTTTCCGGTTCTTCGTTATTTTAATACTACAATACAAACACAAACATAGCAACTTAACATAATTTAAATCAGTACAACTAACGAAAATACATGACACGGAAAGCATAAAGATAAAATACTACACTCAACACATATATGTCATTGTTTAGTCACTACCGCCTAGTATTCTCTGCTCCAACCACTTTAATTTCTCTTCCAGCCTATTTTTGTCTTCTTCCGCCTCTTTTAGTTTCTCCTGCAATGCCGCAATTTCTCATTTCATTTCAGACTCACGGCGTTGGTATTCACAGTTCATATCCCAAATATACTGCAAAGATTGTTTGTAGCATTTCTACTTAATGGGTTCATCAAGCCATACCTCAAAATTATAATAATTTTCGTCATTGCCTCCAAACCTGTTTACACACATCTAGTATTTGCGCCCAACATGACCATCGGACCAACAATCCTTCACCATACAACGTTTTTCACAATAGCACATTGGTACATAATTGCGTCCAGACATTTGTTAATGCAAAAAAAAATCCCTGCTTTTATGGAAAGTTTTGCTATTTATTTTGGTTAAGCGCAGATAATAAATAAAATGCACTAGTTATTTATAGGCAAGGCAATACACATAACGTAGTATTTAATTGCGCTATGTTTCGCGTGTTAAAGATTCTTTCGGATACAATACAGCTTTTGCAGGCGGGCAGCTTTTCAGGTCGACAAGACAACACACATAACGTAGTATTTAACCGCGCTATGCTTCGCGTGTTAAAGATTCTTTCGGGTACAATACAGATTTTGCAGGCGGAAAACTTTTCAGGTCGATAAGACAACACACATAACGTAGTATTTACCCGCGTTATCCTATTACATACGGGATTAGCACTAATTTATATATATATATATATATATATATATATATATATATATATATACACACACATAATTATCAAGCATCTTCCTCCTCCTACAGTGTAGTTTTCTAATAATTTTAGATTGAAATTCGAAAGTCTAATAATTTTAGATTGAAATTCGAAAGTCAACGTAATAAGTTTGGCTTTTTAATCTAATACTATTTTTGATAACATGAACGGGAGGGAGAAATTCATTAATTTACTTCACTGATAATGTTAAATATCAATAAAATTTAACAACAATGGAAACATAATTTTATTTGATACATTTTGCAACATAAACAAGTACATACACTTATTACAATCACATTACGGAAATAAAACACTACGTGTATCCTTGATAGTTGGGCACATTAGATAAACTTCCACCAGGAGCTGGATTACCACAGCCACCCAAACCAGTTGAAGGACATTTTCGACAGCCGTGTCCTATTTGCGAGCATATACCACATTTGCGTACATAAACGGTATCACCAACATCCATTTGGTTCTGTATACGCGTTCGTTTTTGCACTTGTCGCTAACGCAAAAACTCCTTATTACACACTATTTTAAATGGTTCCGGTGGCCAATAATGCTTGGCACCCACTGGCTGCAACTGCCCACTATAGGTGTTTGAGTATGTAGCAATACTATATTATTTATCAATGTAGTTGGTTGGCCCTAAACCTGTATGTTAAAAGCACTTGATGGCATGTGAGCACGGCATGTGGTAGATGGATCATTTCCCACAAGAGCATAACCTTCTAGATTCATTTATGGTGTATACACTATTCCCCCGATTTTGATGGATAGCGGTGCAAACTTCAAAAATATTTTTGGTCGTGATCATACTCTAAAAATGAATGCCAATGTGCTCGCCGTCTGTATTTCTCAAATCTTTTCATTAGTAGTGGCATAAATTCAACACCCATTTCCATCAATGACGTTGCAGCTGCAGCCCTTTCAACAAACCTCTACACCATCCGCTTGAATAACATTCGCACCATGGCAGTGACAGGCAATCCTCGTGCAGACTTCAATAACCCGTTGAAATACTCTGATACATTTGTAGTCAGAATTCCCCATCTTCTGCCACCATCCGCATGCAAATTCCACTTTTTAGGCTTATGTCGCATCAACCAACGATAGGCTGTCTCGTCTTCCTGCCTGATAGATTCCATGTGCCTCCGGAATTTATGTTCTTGGTGATCTGTTGCAGCCATCCACATTAAATCATGAAAATCTTTGTTGGGATGTGCCTTCAGGAAATTGGCCTTCAGGTGCCTCACACAGTAACGGTGGTAGGCATACGGTTCTTTCCATGCAGGAAAATTCTCTACAGAACTTATAATACCACCATGCCGATCAGATATTAGACAAATACTTGAACGTTGTTTGACAACGTGCTCTTTCAAGTGGTTCAAAAATAGTGTCCACGTCTCTTGGCTTTCATTGGCACAAATAGCAAAAGCTAAAGGAAATATACTTCCATTAGCATCTACTACAATGACGATCAACAGTTTAATATCATACGTTTCATAGACATGAGTGCAGTCTGTGGATATTACCGGCCGGCAATGCAGAAAATCATCAATTGCTGGTTTAAATGCCCAGAACACGTATTTGAATATATATTCTGGTATTCCCGGACTCCGCTCAAGTTTTCATTCAACAACGGTCCTGGGGTTAAAGTATTGCAATGTGGCCATGTACTTGGGTAGAGCTGCAAATGACTTATCCCAGTTACCATAAACAATTTCAAACACACGTTTGCACCGCTCGAGAAATGCCTTTCTTTTGGTAATAGTACAGCCATATTCCTGGTGGACGGATGTAATGCACTTTTTGATCTTGTACCTTATGGACGCTTCAATGTGTGGAATCAGGACAAGAGAAATCAAGTCAACATCCAAGTTGAAGTGATTCCCACTGAATGTGTCAATTTCACAAGTGTGGGTGCCAATGTATTTACCCACTTTCTACATACCTGTTTTCTTCTTGCTCGCACGCAGCATCCAATGACAACCCGTAAACTATCTACGGCAAACAACCTTTTATACATCCGGAGTTGACTCCCATACCGTCATCTCACGACACTCTTTTACGCTGTACATTTTTGCCGCCCTGCTTAGGCGCGTTTTATCAGGAAAAAGCATGCCCTTTGCCAGCACCATTGGTCTAGACTCATCCTACATTATTGTCCGAATTTCATCAATATCCCTTGTGAGGGCATCCACATCCAGCATACTTGGCAAATGATCAAGGTAGGGAATCTCCCTTGAATGAAACGGCACTTGGGACTCGTACACTCTTGGTCTAATGGGGGTGGAGCATGCTCCCTAGTCAAATCAGGTCCAGCATTCTCTTCCTCCTCATCACCACCCTCATCAGGGAAGGGTGTGTCATCTCCGGACTCATCGGCATTGTTGTCATAATCACTGTTCTCTTCCTGACTCTGTGCATCTGCCAGATCCCGATTTTAAATATGTCATCCTCAGGCAATTGAGTCAGGACAGGAGGTTCAGCTTGCTCGTTTTCACTGCACAAAGAACAAAATAATGAGCTACTCAAATTGATAAATACTTTACATATAGCTATATCACTTCACTTACAAGTCGTAATGTGTTGACATCCCATGATGGACATTATCCTGTTGGTGATAACTCCCGGATGGACCACCATGATCCAACACACCAGAACTACGCATATTCCAACTAGGCGTGGGTTCATAACTTGTAAAATTCATATCTGGCTGGTACCCCCTATGGAATATATGAGTGTTAATACAAATTCAATATAACAAAAATAAACATCGTAACACAAAGGAAAATTGAAGTTTACCACTCGTCTTGTGGATTATGTAAAGTATGAGAGAAATTATTTCCTCGCTCCTCATTCGCCCGTGAAGATAAGTTTAAATCAGGCTAAACTCTTTCAGCCGGAACCTGTTAGGCAAAAACTGCTCCAGAATAACCACCCGATGACTGATGGTTATCCCTGCTTTGCACAACCTCATTATTGCGAACGTCTTCAACCTTCACGTACATTCCCAACATTTTTATCAAAAGAAATTCTCGGTATTCATCCAGAGTCCTCAAAAAAAAACTCAAAGTTTCATCATCCTCGATGTTAAACTCAACGTAACAAGCAACCCCTTGCGGAGTGACAGAATACGAATATCTTCCGGTTACTTTAAGGTTCACCGAACGTTTGCTCACACTCATTTTGTTACACAACAACGATACCAGTCTATCGTACTCCATTATAAGTAGCAACTTAATATGACACTATGGAGATAAACTATAGCTCACTGAGTTATTCGCCACCACAACTTTCCTCCCCCCCCCCCAATATAATGAAACCCTTACTTTTCGCTCTTCAGGCATTATGACAAAATACTTGAGAATTTAACAAGAAGAAAAAAATAACATGAGTTGAGAATATTTCTGAATTGATTTTTACAAAATTCTTAACGCCTTTAAATAAGGCAATGCTCAATCCGAGGGGTCGAAGGGCGCTATACCCATTTGAATTATTATTATCTCAGTTAAGCACAGAAGAATTATTGATGGGCCCACAAAATATGTATAGCGCCGTTGACAATCTTGTTAAAGTTAGACCATAGCGTCTTTATAAAAAGCGTTATACTATAATTTGGTCACAATATTATTATTTTTTCACTCATTTCGGTAACCACATTTAGGTTCCGGACCCCGACGACAATCCCAAAACAATAATCTGAAAGTCTTTGTTTTTATTATTTCTTGGGTAAAAACGTTGACTTTCCTTCTCCCTCCTTCTTTATGTAAACTTTAGCTGTGAATTTTGGTAGCCTGAAATCATCAATTCCAGTTTCTTGAGTTTTGCTCTATGGCCACTGAACTGAAGTCTCAAGTGTACTTGAGTTTCAAAGCGAAAGACACCGGCAAAATTTTTGCAGATCACCTCTATGAAGCTCTGGTGGGAGCAGGTTTTGTAACATTAAGAAGCTGTGGTGATGAAAATGAGGGAGGTGAAGATATCAAGTTCAATTTGCAAAAGGGTATTAAAGAATCTGGGGTTTCAGTTATAATCTTCTCAAATGATTACGTGTCCTCAAGTTGGTGTCTTGATGAGTTGGTAATGATCTTGGATTGTAAAAAGATAGCAAAACGTGCAGTTCTGCCCATATTTTACCACGTGGATCCTTCTGATGTTAGGAAACAGAAGGGAAGAATTGGAGAAGCATTTGATATGGACAAAGAACTGGGAGGGAATCAAGGTGAAAATGAGAGGGTCAGAAAATGGAGGGAAGCACTCAAAGAAGTTGCAGACTTGGGAGGAATGGTCTTACAAAACCAAGCTGATGGGTGAGTTCACTAACTTTAAATACACCTGTGACATTTTCTTGAGTATTAAACTAAATTATGAAGGGGAAGATGATTTACCTGATAGTCAGAATCTGTCAAAGATATGCCAATATAGTAGAAACTTAAACTGATAGAAACTTGGAGTGTCTGCTATGTTTGATATTTCAAGATCTGTCTCCAGACATCTACAGACTTGAAGCAATTATGCCTCTCAATCAAACACTAGAGTCCTGAACATTTCAATTGTTAACCAAGTAAATACTCCCCTTGTGAAATGGGAAAAGAAGAAGTGCCTCTAAACAAGATGGTACTTCAATGTACTCCCTCCGTTTCAATTTATGGGAACTCATTTGATTGGGCACAGAGTTTAAGAAAAGAGAGAAGACTTTTGAACTTGTGGTGTAAAATAAGGCACATATATTTTGTGTGGCTATAAATCATTGCATAAAGTCAAATTGTTTCCAAATAAGTAAAGTGGTCATTCTTTTTGGCACAGACTAAAAAGTAAATAGGTTCACATAAATTGAAACAAAGGGAGTAAAAAGATACAGAAAAAAAGAAAGACCTTTTGGTTCCATTTTTTTCTTCACTTCCTTGTGGACAAAGGAGAAGCTCTAATCTTTATTAGACTTTTCCATACCATTATCTTAATTCTAATTGCTTAATATATTTTATCATAGTGCTTCGGGTAACAATTTATGTACACTCTATTAGGCCTCTGTGTTTCCATCATTCATGTAGCATGATTTGGTTCTCGATTCCAAAATCTTACAGAGTAACTTTTCTTTGGTTACTTTTCCATTTTGTTAAACAATTTCAGACACGAGTCCAAATTCATCCAGAAGATTCTTAAAGTGGTTGAGAATAAACTGAGCAGGCCAGTCCTGTATATTTGCCCTCATCTGATTGGAATAGAACGGCGTGTTGAAAAGATCAACTTGTGGCTAGAGGATGGATCTATTGATGTTGACACTCTTGTTATTTGTGGCATCGGTGGAATAGGCAAGACAACAATGGCAAAGTTTGTGTATAATTTGAACTTCAGTAAGTTTGATGGTAGCAGCTTTTTGTCCAACATTAGAGAAAATTCAACACACCGTAAAGGTTTAGTTACTCTTCAAAGGAAATTTCTTTCTGATATTTGCAAAAGAAAGAAGAAAGCTATGTTTTCCGTGGACGAGGGAATGACTGAGATGAGAGAGGCTGTACAGTGTAAAAGAATCCTTCTTGTTCTTGATGATGTAGATAATCGTGATCAAGTGGATGCTCTACTGGGAATGAAGGACTTGTTATATCCTGGTAGTAAAGTCATTGTGACAACTAGGAACAAGAGATTGCTTAGGCCTTTTGATGTGCATAAGATTTATGAGTTTGAAGCATTGAATAGAGATGAATCGGTTGAGCTCTTAAGTTGGCATGCATTTGGTCAAGATTGTCCTATTAAAGGTTTTGAAATGTGTTCAGAACAAGTAGCAATCCATTGTGGAGGACTTCCATTAGCACTTGAAGTTCTTGGTGCTACTTTGGCAGGAAGAAACATAGACATTTGGAAAAGTACAATACAGAAATTGGAAACAATTCCGAATCATCAAATTCTCAGGAAATTAACAATAAGTTACGAATCTCTTGAGGATGATCATGATAAGAATTTATTTCTCCACCTAGCTTGCTTTTTCATTGGGAAGGACAGAGATCTAGCAGTAACTATTCTCAATAGGTGCAACTTTTACACTGTAATTGGAATTGAGAATCTCATTGACAGAAATTTTATAAAAGTTGGTAAGTCTAACAGCTTGATTATGCATCAAATGATTCGAGATATGGGAAGAGACATTGTTCGCCAAGAATCACCACTGGAGCCTGGGAAACGCTCTAGACTATGGCGTTCAAAGGATTCCTTTAACGTCTTAATCCAGAACCGTGTAAGGAATGCTCTCTTATATGGCTCCTATAGTAGGGATTCAATGAAATTAAGTTGCTTTTCACTGATAGCTGATTCTTTGCTAAAATTATTGCTATGCGTGTTGATTCAGCAGTTAACGTAGTTCTCATTAAGTTTAATGAAATGGGTTGAAGATGAGGAGTACCTTTGGTTCACAGTTATATCTTCTTGAACCAGCAATATTTGTAAAATTTCATTTATTGAACTAATGATTTCTTATTCTTCCAAGAATATCTAAATCCGTCCTCTGGAGTCAAGTTCTCATTTCTAAGTATCCTTCACTTCTTTTTGGACCTATAGTGAATGGTAGTGCAAAAATATTTGTTAAAGCAAAGTGAACATATGCTAGGTATTAAAAATCAAAAAGCTTGTCTGAATTTGTATAAACAACTACTTTATAAAAATAATCATGGTCTTTGAACCTGGTTAGAATATTAAAGTAATTATCTGAATGTATAGTTTGGGAAAAGTGCAAGCTGAAAAGACCTGTTTATGTTCATCATATTTTTTGCATCCCCTACTTAATGCCTACTTGCCTTTACTCATCATTTTCTTTCCTCTCTCTGAATAGGCCACTCAAACAATTCAAGGCATTATTCTTGACTTGGATATGCTCAAGGAAAGTGACATAGTTAGCTCAAGCTTTTTCGCCAAGGATTTCAAGAAACACAAAATAAAAAACTTTCTCAACTATCCTAATCCTCAGAGAGTTCAATTCAAACAGAAAAGGTTTGTTTTTTTCCCATGGCATTTGTCAGACGCCAAAGAAGCCACAAATGAGCTGGTTCTGGGAACTGATGTATTTGCACATATGCAAAAGTTAAAACTGCTCCAATTCGATCACGTTGAGCTTCAAGGATCTTTTGATGTTTTTCCTAAGAGATTAAGATGGTTGCGCTGGTCTGAGCTGCAACTTGAGTGCATGCCAATTGATTTTCCTCTGGAGAGCCTTGTAGTGATTGAATTACACCGTAGCAGCTTGAGGAGGATTTGGCATGGAGTCAAGGTGTGTTATAATGTGCTTCATTCTTTAAGCTTTAGCAGAAACTTAGTTTTGTCTAACTCGGTTTTCATTTCTATCTTTGGTCATTCAGTTCCTTAAAGATCTGAAGATTTTCGATCTCAGCCATTCCTACGAGCTTCTAAGAACACCTGATTTTTCAGGACTCCCCAATCTTGAAAAGTTGATCCTTCGATATTGTACAAGCTTGATTGAGCTTCATGAGACCATCGGGTGTCTAGAATCACTTATTCTTTTGAATCTCAAAAATTGCAAAAATCTCCAGAGACTTCCAGATAGCATTTGCATGCTAAAATGTCTGGTGACACTAAATATCTCTGGTTGCTTGAATCTTGAATATGTGCCGATGGATCTAGATAAAATGGATTCACTGAGAGAGCTTTATGCTGATGAAATTGCAGTTCACCAAATGATTTCTACTCCAGAAGAGGTCCAACCGTGGTATGGATTTCTGCGGTCCTGGATGCTGAAGGGGAAAATATGTCCTAAAGTTTCACATATTAGTTTACCTAATTCCTTGGTTAC
Organism: Nicotiana tomentosiformis; assembly: GCF_000390325.3. Taxonomy (NCBI): domain Eukaryota; kingdom Viridiplantae; phylum Streptophyta; class Magnoliopsida; order Solanales; family Solanaceae; genus Nicotiana; species Nicotiana tomentosiformis. The sequence goes on from NC_090812.1 coordinate 27,798,749, forward strand.
TCTGAGTCTTGCTAACTGTAATCTATCCAATGATGCTTTTCCAGTTGCTTTCAGTAGCCTCTCCTTATTGCAAAACTTAGATTTGAGCGAAAATCCAATTTGCTGCCTACCAAAGGGCATAATTTATCTCACCGGTCTTCAGAAGCTTGAAGTGGAAGGCTGTGAAAAGCTCAGATCGCTCGTAGGGCTTCCCAATGTAGAACATCTCAATGTTACTAATTGCTGGTCGTTAGAGAAAATATCATATCAATCAAGATCATCTAGACTGAAGGATTTACTTGTGTCGAATTGTGCTAAATTAGTTGAAATAGATGGAAATTTCAAGTTAGAGCCCTTAAGAAATACTGAGGCAGAGATGCTTTGCAAGTTGGGCTTGTCGAACTTAGCTTCTATGGATAATGTCATGATCAATCTTACATCTAATATCCTGAGTTACTACCGAATAAATGGTAAAGGATGGACTCCAACAAGGAAGACAAAGAAAGTTGTTCTTCAGGTATGTCTTGCTCGTTCTTTCATTGTTTCAGTTTTGTGAATATTAAGCTTCAGATTTTGCTAACAGGGGAGCCTTGGCATAACGGGTTCAAGCCGTGGAAATAACTTCTTGCAGAAATGCAGGGTAAGGCTGCGTACAATAGACCCTTGTGATCCGACCCTTCCTCGAACCTTGCGCATAGCGGAAGCTTAGTGGACCAGGCTGCCCTTCTTTTTTTCTTTTTTTTTTTTAAGCTTCAGATTTTGCTTACAGTTTCTTGGTTGATAAATATTCTTTCTTTGCTTTAGTGACTAAATTAGCTATCAGGATAACGGGGCTTGCTGCAAGACACACCTTGAATATTTACACAGACAAGAACAATTAAAAGTTCATCTATTACTTTTTGCAGGTACTGTACCAACCAGGTGTCTTTAGCACTTTTCTGCCAGGTGAACATGTACCTTCTTGGTTCAGCTCAAAATACACAAAAGAATCACATACATCCTTCAAAGTGCCTACTTGTAATTCCAGGATTGAAGGCTTGAGTTTTTGCATTGTGTACAAGCGTTCCGTATTTGGTCTAAGTGTTCATCGTCCCCCGCGCCTAACTCCGCCTTCAAGAATAGCTCCTCTTGCCATGCACAAAGCTCAAAGAGGACCCATTCGGTATCGGCCAGTGGAAAATAAACCATATGAATCAACTTTTGACTGCCCGTGCATTACTGTTAATAACTTAACTCGGAGTGTGAAATGGTCTTACCAGCCCTTGTTCTATGGAGTTCCGGAAGGGAAAGAAGGAATGATGTGGTTAAGCCATTGGAAACTTGAGAATCAGTTGGGCAGTGATGATATACTGGAGATCACAGTTACATCAGGAGATGGAATCAGAATTGTGGAGTTTGGGCTCAAAATTCTGCATGTTGAAGGGCCAAAAGTGCAAATAGGAGAACCAAGTTGTGAAGATGCAAGGGGAGAGAAAGATATTGTCAATCCATTTTGGGATGTTGTTTTAAAAGATGCTAGTTCAAAGAATACTTGTTCTGTTCGGCTTCCTCCTACATATCGTCCCCTACGTGTTGCTCGTGAGCCATTTCTGGAGAAGGCGCTGAAAAGAAATATGTCAGACTATAACTAGGAAACTTATCAAGCAGCAATTACATTTAATGTATGCCACCCTCAAAATACATTTCAGAATAACAGATATGTCTGTCTCTAGCTATTATGATTTTGAGTGTTAAATTTGAAGGCTTTTAGTTGGACTTTTCTAGCATATTTATCTTATCAGGTTTTAAAGCTTGACCTCAATGTCTATCCAATTCAAAAACTTAAAGGCAATGAGTAGAGTAGCTTATTGCGAGCGATTCAGCTAAACTGACTATAAGTAAAGATGGAGGAGAAGCGCATGCGCCTTCCAATTGATATCATCTTCAATATACTTGTATCTACAAATCTTGGAACTTTGTCAACAAATCCCCTGATCTCATGGAGCCATTACTGTCAGCTAAACATTAACGTCTCTTTGTTTTAACCAAGAACTTCTCCATACATTATGATCTTACATTTTTTGAGCTTTGGGGTCCAATTTCACTTCAATCTTATGCCTGTAATGGATTGTTGTGTACAAAGAGGGACTCAACTTGGTTGGGCAGTATACCTGCGGCAGCCATGTGTTTGAAAGATCAAGACCATTAGACATTGTAAACAAAAGTCATCAGTTTAGCCATATACGTACGGGTCAGATTTGCTGAAACTTCTAATGATTATAAGGATTCCGCAATAAACACAAAAACAAGAAGAAAAACAGGGTTGTTTTCGTGGCGGCCCTGCCCTAGAAGTATACTGTAGCATGAAGTTTAAGGATACAGATTTATTCTTTATTCATGATTTTCATCTGTTTCAAAAGACTAACTAAAAACAAAAAACAATTCAGCAAGATTGATTTCACAATAACTTAATTTTTTTATCATGATTTTATGTATTAAAAAAGATCTAAACAAGAACCGATACAATAAATAAATCCAAGTGAACCAACCTCACATCAAAGGAAAGCAATCACTAAGGCCAATCTGTTAATAATAGAGAAGATGAGCGTTTCATACAATGGCTCTCTCTAGCAATAACTTGGTTCAGGAACAAAACTACTAGATGGCACAAATACCTAGGATTACAAAAAGAGGTCGAGGGCGGGGCATACAGGCAAGGTGAGGAAGACAGACAAAATAAGAAGTATTGTATCTTTATTCATCATCTTGGACTTTGGACTTCTTTTTCTTCTTTTTAACTTCGCTTGCAGCTTGGAGTTCCTCTCCATTTTCCTCCTTACTCTTCTTTTTCTTTTTCTTCTTTGCTGTTCCATCCTCAGGCACACCATTGGTCTGATCCTCTTCATGCTCTGGCTCCTGTTCTGTTTTCCGCTTCTTCTTCTTTTCAGACTTTGGTTCTTCAGAGGCATCACCATTTGTGACAAGTGGCTTATCCTCGATCATGGGTTGAGCATATTCCACCACCTCAACTTTGGATTTCTTTTTCTTGCTTTTCTTTGTTGAAGGCTCATCAACATCCATTTCTGTATCTGCAGCACAGCAATGTGTTATACACAACCTCAATGCAGAAGCAAAAACAAGGACATCCAGCAAAATTCTAGGAATGAGTTCGAACATGTTCAGCCAATAAGCAAAAGCGTATTTAGTCTATACGTAGTCATGCATGCAGATAAAGTCTTGAGTAGCATTTACTGAACAAGTACCACGGCAGCATGATACAACGTTTAAAACTTTCATCATATTGCCAACAAATTGTCAAGAATGTGCACCATGCAGGTACACTTTGTACCAATTCCATTGGTTTGAACAACACAAGTCTATATCTTCGCCTCAAAGCTTAGGAAATTTAGAATGTACAGTATACAGATGGTAACTCATTAGGATGAATAGCTCCATTCGCCCACAACTCACCTTTGCCTTCGACTGTTTCAATAGCAGATTTCATCACATCTATGTTTTTCCGTGGTGCAACCCCCTTGTCATAAAAGTCTAGACGCTCCTCAACTTGTTCACGGAGTTTCTCTCCAAAAGTAGTAGTACTCGTATCTGTAGATAAAACATGAGAAGTTCATCTTGCACGAAAAAGAAAACCCATCAAGTAATGAATGATGAATTGTTTGCTGGAACAAGGCTGACCTAAGAAACAGTCTAGGCGAGAAGCAATCGAACATTTGTTTGCAAGATAACGAGCCATTCGACCCTTGTTACGAGCAGATGCACGGCCGATGAAGGAAGAATGGAATATGAGTCCATATTTTGGTGTATTTCCCTTGGTTTTCAAGGCCCTGAAACAAAATGATAGGAATCAACACTCAGAATATGATTAGACAAAATGCTGGGATCATATATAGCTGAATAAAATAATCTATAGCCCCCCCCCCGAAAACCTGATATATGAGATGAGCAAGTGCAAACTAGAATTAACAAGAGTAGATTACCTAAAGAGTGCCTTCTCAGCACCAAGGATCTGAAGGGTAGAAGAAGGGCACTTTGCCAAATTTGTAAGACTACCAGCATGAGAAATTAAACGAGCACCAACAACTTCACCAATCAGAGCAGCCAAATTCGGTGCTATGTCATGCATTTTAGCAACGAGATAATCATAAAGATTCTTCCTGTATTCGACAAGGTCCATTACCCTCTGTGCAAACATCTTGACATTAATCAAGTCAACTGGCGACAAATCCTGGCCTGGAAATTAGAGCAAAAGAAGTTAACAGAAGGAATAAGCACCATTTCCATGACTTGAGAAATGATAATATCATACCCATGGATGCTTTTGCAGCTTCTACGATTTCTTTTGCTTTATCTTCATCTCCAACGATTTCTGTTAAGTCTGGAATTTTGTCTTCAGACAATTGGGATTTGTCATCAACAAATTTTGCTACTTTGGCATATAGATAATTGTCATTGACAATCTTCACCAACTCTGGGAAATGCCAAGAGTACCATTCTCTGCATCAACAAGTATTTGACGGAAAAATAATTCAGAGACTACAAACCAAGGATAAAAAAGGTGACCATACATAAGTGCCAAATTGATTATACTATGGGTGTATCATGTTAAAACTGACAGCACACAAAGTGGAGATAAGACAAAGAAGAAACGAACCTGACTCGCATGGCAAAGGTATTAATATCTTTATCAAGAGTATCAAGTAGGACAATTGCCTGAGTAACCATATTGTCAACACGATTAACATTGAACTTGACCTTTGCTCTGCTGTAACTGTGACTCAAACCAAGTTGGGCTTTCTCCAGATCTCCAGGCTACGAGAAAAGGTGCAAAAGAATAAGTAAAAGTCACCTATATGAAGTTTCTCAAATTTCATCAGGCTCATGTATCTGTTCCTTTATTTTAATTTTTATTTTGAACAGGCTCAAGTGTCTGTCCTTTTATTTTTATTCCAAAACAAAGGCCAAAATATCCATCGAAGACCCAAACCACTTGAACAGATGAGAGGAAAAAATTAGGGATACTTGATAGTGGACTATGGCAAGGATAAACTCCTTGGTAAACGAAGGAAGTAAACAAACCTTTAGGTTTTCAATGAACTTCTCAAAATGCAAGCGCACTCCACGCAGAAGCTCAAGAATAAACTCATTACTTTGGCAGGGAATCTTAGTTACTTCATGGATATGAGACCCAAGCTTAGGTTCCGCCAATCCTAGACTGAACTTAGCCTTCTTACCCTCCTTGACTTTTGGGAGACTTCGCTCCAAGAAGTTCCTTAGCTCCTCAGTCATTTGCCCTGAAATCCCAATTCCAAAAATCCAGTCAGACCAAATAAACAAAAGAACAAAACTGAGGGGGGAAATGAAAAAGAAAGCGTCAAATAACTCAGCGTGACAGGCCATTAAGCACCCACATTTCTCATCATTTTAACACTATTAAGTTGCTTAAAAACAACTAACGGTAACATCACTAGTGAATGCAGATTTAAGACCTGGAAAATAAAGAAGGTTTAATTCTACAAGCAGTAGAACCACACTACTAGTGTGAATTCTACATATTGCATATGTATAAAACTTAAATCACATCCAATTGTAATCTTATAAATTTTTGAATTTCGGACATGGGGCTTTTTTGGAGCATAAAGGCTTAGCTAATGCAACAAATAAAAAGAAGTAATTGAGAATAACCTGCAATACATCAAAAGCACTATAGTTTGACCCCGTGAAAATCTTGGAACACCAAAAAACAGAAAGTTCTACTTCAAAGAAACCACAATTAAAAAATATCTCTTTTTTAATATGAGACTTTAGTCACCATGCAACACAATCACAATGTCACTACCTCAGCCAAAACTCAAACAAACTGAAAACCCCATTAAATGAAAGAAGCTAAAACCACACATGCAGACACCCAAAACGTGACTGTACATAAAATTTATACAAGAGAACAAAATTAACAAATTCTATCTGCAAAAATTTTACAGTTGTTGACCTTCAGAAACAGCGTTGCATTGATTGAGGGCGTCAAGGGCTGACTCAAAAGGGTTAAAAGCTTCGATCTTTACGACCTTTCCGAACCGATTGAGATCAGTGATGGAGTTGCGAACCGCCTCCGTGTTCTGCCCAATTTCATCAATTCCATGAGCCAAGAACAACGCGTACCCAGACGCCGACTCGTACAGTAGATACAGCGTCATGTACAAGTTGCTTGAGGTTGAACTTCTCTCTTGGTCTCAGCCCCTGTTTTTGTATGTAACTCCAAATGTTTATATTATATGGGAACTGGGATAGTGGAGTGTGCACAACTAGGGTTAGGGTTTATAAGAGGTTTATAGTGGTTTTATTAAGCGGGGAGAAAAAGGGAAAGATAGGGTTTGGGCTGCATTTGGTAGGCCCATTCTCGGGATTGGATATAAATTGGGCCATTTGATGTTAGACGGATTGGGCTCAACTAACAGTATGGTAATGAAAATTTTGCCTTTGTTCCTATAGCAAAGGTTGATACCTTATTTATTATAAATAAATACCCGTTTAAAAATTTATCTCCTATAGTTACCTTTTAATTTTTAAAGCAAAATATCTATTTATGTCTACTTCCTACATTTAAGCCATTAAATACTCTGTGTATTATTTTTCTCTCTCCCTCTCTCCTCCTTTCTCTTTCCTCTTTCTTCTCTTTTTCCCCTGGTTTTTTCCTCCCATGCTTTTAGAAACCCTAGTTGGGGCTGTGTTTCGCCAACGACAGATCCGGTCGGCGACCACTTCCCCCCTTCCTTGTTGTGTCACCCCTAACCCCTTCCTCCGGCTGGCGTTTTCTTTCACACAATTGTGTTACACATTCTAGATTTTTCTTAGATTTTGCATTGATTGTTCATATTTGCCTTGTGAGATCTGAAGAAGTTCTGTCTCTAGTTTTTGTTTGATCCTTTAAATTGGTTCTTCTTCAACAAATGTCTTCATTTAACCGCGGCGAAGCCCCACATGGCGGCGGCCTGGATATCGGTGGATTGGGGACGGAGTGTAACGACCCGGACGGTCGTTTCGGGAGTTATAGCCCTGTTTTTCCCATTTCTACATCTTTTGTGTTATTCAGCTATATTATGTTATATCGGGTTAGTTGGTTCGGGTCCAGGAGGAACTCAAAGTGAAATGAGACACTTAGTCTCATAATTGAAAAATTGAGTTCGAAAAGTGGACCGGATATGGACCTATGTGTAAACGATCTCGGATTCGAATTCTGATAATTCCAATAGCTCTGTATGGTAATTTTGGACTTAGAAGCGTGTCCGTAATATTATTTGAAAGTCCGTATGGTGAGGATTCGTGCTACCGGTCAGGAGGGCCAGCTACCAGTACCACCATCCAGGGCTGCGAGAGGCCGAGGCCATGGTAGAGGCCGTGGTAGGGGCAGAGGTGCAACCCATACAGCAGCTGGGGCAGTACCTGCAGATCCACCAATTGTCCCAGATTAGGACCAAGTTCCAGTTGTTGATGCACCACCTCAGGCACCACCTGTGCCTATTGTGATTCTAGGCCTTCAGGAGGCCCTAGCTCAGATTCTGACAGCGTGTACTGGCCTTGCTCAGGCGGTCTCTATTTCGACGGCCGCAACCACTTCTCAGGCCAGGGGAGGCACTCAGACTCTCATCGCTCGCACACCCTAGCAGATTATTCAGGGACTTCAGACACCAGAGCTACCACCAGCCCAACCGATTGTTATTGCTCAGGATTATGTGATTCCTGCTATGCCTGAGGATGATCAGCATAGGTTGGAGAGGTTTGGGAGACTTCAGCCACCACCTTTCAGTGGTACAGAGAGAGAGGATGCTCAGGACTTTTTGGACAGGTGTCAGAGGATACTCCGTACTGCTGGTATTCTGGAAACTTGTGGGGTCTCATTCACTACCTTTCATTTTCTGGGACTGCACTCAGATGGTGGGGGACTTACGAGAGGCGTAGGCCTGTTGGCACAGGACCCCTTACTTGGCAGCAGTCCTCCGTGGTCTTTTTGGAGAAGTTTGTGCCTTGATCCCGCAGAGAGGAGCTGTGCAGACAATTTGAGCGGCTTCGCCAGGGCGATATGTCTGTAACACAGTATGAGATGCGATTCTCTGAGTTGGACCGCCATGCTATATGGTTGGTTCCCACGGACAAAGAGAGGATCATGAGGTTTATTGATGGCCTCACTTATCAGCTACAGTTGCTCATGACCAGGGAGCGGGTTTCGGGTGCTACCTTTGATGAGGCTGTCGACATTGCTCGGCAGATTGAGATGGTTCGCGGTCAAGAGAGAGTTGAGCGGGAGGCCAAGAGGCCTCATGGTCAGGGTAGATTCAGCGGTGCTCCTTTGGGGGGTCAGTTCCAGCACAGTAGAGGTCGTCATTTCAGACAGGCTCAGTCAGATGGGCCATTTCATCGGGGTGCATCATCTGGCCTGGTTCTCACAGTTCTCATCAGGGCCACTCATCAGTTAGTGCCCTTCCAGTTCAGAGTTCGTTCCGTGCTCCACCTGTTCAGGTCTCTTCCATGCCAGGTTATTCTACCAGTCATCCCGGTGCTAGGGGTTCCCTTAAGTTTTTGCCACCAGCACCAGGGAGTTGTTTTAAGTGTGGGGGGCTTGGGCATATATAGAGGCAGTGTCCTCGTCGTCATGGAGGTCTATCTCAGCAGAGGAGTCAGCCTCCGACTATAGCACCAGTTACCTCACCACCCGCCCAGTCAGCTCGGGGTGGAGGTCAATCAGCTAGGGGTCGCACTAGAGGGGGAGGCAGATCAGGGGCTGGTCAGGCCCGTTTCTATGCTGTGATTATAGGTATTGTCTCAGTTTGTCACCGAGATGCCTCAGTATTATTTGACCCTAGTTCCACGTATTCATATGTTTCCTCGTATTTCACCCATTTTCTGGATATGCCCCCGTGAGTCCTTAGTTTCATCTGTACATGAATCTACTCCTATGGGCGATACTATTATTGTGGACCGCATATATCAGTCGTGTGTGGTGACTATTGGGGGTCTGGAGACCCGAGTGGATCTATTGTTGCTTAATATGGTTGACTTTGATGTAATATTAGGTATGGATTGGTTATCTCCATGTCATGCTGTTCTAGATTGTCATACTAAGACGGTGACGTTGGCTATGCGGGGAATTCCGAAGGTTGAGTGGAGCGGTTCTATAGATTATGTACCAAGTAGGATAATTTCATATTTGAAGGCTCAGCGCATGGTTGAGAAGGGTTGCCTATCTTATTTGGCTTTTGTGAGGGATCTTAGTGCAGAGACTCCTGTCATTGATTATGTTCCGGTGGTACGTGATTTTTCGGATGTGTTTCCTGCAGACATGCCGGGCATGCCGCCTGACAGGGTTATTGACTTTGGTATTGATCTGGTACCAGCACTCAGCCCATTTCTATTCCACTGTATTGTATGGCACCGGCGAAGTTGAAGGAATTGAAAGAACAACTTCAGGAACTCCGTGATAAGGGGTTTATTCGGTCTAGTGGGTCACCTTGGGGTGCACCGGTTCTATTTGTGAAGAAGAAGGATGGTTCCATGAGAATGTGTAGTGATTACAGGCAGTTGAACAAGGTCACAGTCAAGAACAAGTATCCTTTGCCTCGTATTGATGATTTATTCGACCAACTTCAGGGAGCGACGGTGTTCTCCAAGATTTATTTGAGGTCCGGTTATCACCAACTGAAGATTTGGGAATCAGATATTCTCAAGACAGCTTTTAGGACCCGATATGGCCATTATGAGTTCTTGGTGATGTCTTTTGGGCTGACCAATGCCCCAACAACGTTCATGCATTTGATGAACAGTGTATTCCAGCCCTATTTGGACTCATTCGTCGTTGTATTCATTGACGACATTCTGGTGTACTTTCGTAGCTAGGAGGAGCACGCTCAGTATTTGAGGGTTGTATTGCAGAGATTAAGGGAGGAGAAGCTTTATGCAAAGTTCTACAAATGTGAGTTTTGGCTTAGTTCAATAGCATTCTTGGGGCACGTAGTGTCCAGCGATGGTATTCAGGTGGATCCGAAGAAGATAAAGGCGGTGTAGAGTTGGCCTAGACCGTCCTCAGCCATAGAGATTAGGAGCTTTCTTGGTTTGGCGGGTTACTACCGTCGCTTTGTGGAGGGATTTTCATCTATTGCATCGCCCTTCACCAAATTGACCCAAAAGGGTGCTCCATTCAGGTGGTCAGATGAGTGTGAGGAGAGCTTTCAGAAGCTCAAGACTGCTTTGACCACAGCTCCAGTGTTAGTTCTGCCATCAACTTCAGGTTCTTACACCGTGTATTGTGATGCCTCGAGGATAGGCATTAGTTGTGTTTTGATGCAGGAGGGTAGGGTGATCGCCTATGCCTCGCGCCAGTTGAAGGCCCATGAGAAGAACTATCTTGTCCATGATCTTGAGTTAGCAGCCATTGTTCACGCCTTGAAGATTTGGTGTCATTATTTGTATGGGGTTCATTGTGAGATCTATACTGATCATCGAAGTCTGCAGTATCTGTTAAAGCAGAAGGATCTTAATTTGCATCAACAGAGATGGTTGGAGCTTCTTAAGGACTATGATATCACTATTTTATACCATTCGGGGAAGGCCAATGCGGTGGCCGATGTTTTGAGTCGCCGGGCAGAGAGTTTGGGGAGTTTAATATATCTTCCAGCAGCAGAGAGACCTTTGGCATTGGATGTTCATGCCTTAGCAGGCCAGCTTGTCAGATTGGATATTTCGGAGCCTAGTCGGGTATTGGCTTGTATGGTCTCCGGGTCTTCTCTTTATGACCGTATCAGGGAGCATCATTATGATGACCCTCACTTACTCATTCTTCAGGACAGGGTTCAGAGAGGTGATGCTAGGGATCTGACTATTGGTGATGATGTCATGCTGAGAATGTAGGGCCGGATATGCGTGCCTAATGTAAATGGGCTTCGAGAGTTAATTCTTGAGGAGGCCCACAACTCGCGGTATTCCATCCATCCGGGTATCGCGAAGATGTACCGGGATTTGAGGCAGCACTATTGGTGGAGGCGGATGAAGAAGGATATAGTTGGGTTTATGGCTCGGTGTCTAAACTGTCAGCAGGTTAAGTACGAGCATCAGAGGTCGGGTGGCTTGCTTCAGAGATTAGAGATCCCAGAGTGGAAGTAGGAGCAGATCACTATGGACTTTGTAGTTGGGCTCCCACGGACTTCGAGGAAGTTCGACGCTATTTGGGTTATTGTGGATTGGCTGACCAAGTTCGCGCACTTTATTCCAGTTGGTACTACTTACTCTTCAGAGTGGTTGGCTGAGATTTACATTTGAGAGATCGTTTGCCTGCATGGTGTCCCAGTTTCCATCATTTCAGATAGGGGTACTTAGTTCACATCGCTGTTTTGGAGGCCCGTACATCGAGAGTTGTGTACTCAGGTTGAGTTGAGCACAGCTTTTCACCCACAGACGGACGGGCAGTCCGAGCGTACTATTCAGATATTAGAGGACATGTTGCGTGCTTGTGTCATTGACTTTGGGGGTTCATGGGACCAGTTTCTGTCACTCGCGGAGTTTGCATATAACAACAGTTATCAGTCGAGTATTTAGATGGTTCTGTACGAGGCTTTATATGGGAGGAGGTGTAGATCTCCGGTTGGATGGTTTGAGCCGGGTGAGGCTAGGCTCTTAGGTACAGACTTGGTCCAGGACGCATTAGATAAGGCGAAATTGATTTAGGAGCGGCTTCGCACGACACAGTCTAGACAGAAGAGCTACGCGGATAGGAAGGTCCGTGATGTGTCTTTTATGGTTGGGGAGAAAGTTTTGCTGAAGGTATCATCCATGAAGGGTGTTATGAGGTTTAGGAAGAGGGGCAAGTTGAGCCCCCGGTTCATTGGGCCTTTTGAGGTACTTAAGAGGATATGAGAGGTGGCTTATAAGCTTGCCTTGCCACCCAGCTTGTCGAGTGTGCATCCAGTATTTCATGTTTCCATGCTCCAGAAGTATATTGGAGATCCGTCCCATGTTTTGGATTTCAACACGGTTCAGTTGGAGGGTGATATGACTTATGATGTGGAGCCGGTGGCTATTTTGGATCGGCAGGTTCAAAGGTTGAGGTCAAAGGATATAGCTTCAGTGAAGGTGCAACAGAGAGGTCAGCCTGTGGAGGAGGCCACCTGGGAGACCGAACGGGAGATGCAGAGCAGATATCCATGCCTATCGAGACTCCAGGTATGTTTCTAGACCGGTTCAAGGACGAACGAATGTTTAAGAGGGGGAGGATGTAACGACCCGGCCGGTCATTTAGGGAGTTATAGCCCCATTTTCTCCATTTCTACTTATTTTGTGTTATTCATCTATATTATGTTATATCAGGTTAGTTGGTTCGGGTCCGGGAGGAACTCGGAGTGAAATGAGACACTTAGTCTTATAATTGAAAAATTGAGTTAGAAAAGTGGACCGGATATGGACCTATATGTAAACGATCTTGGATTCGAATTCTGATAATTCCAATAGCTCCGTATGGTGATTTTGGGCTTAGGAGTGTGTTCAGAATATTATTTAGAAGTCCGTAGAGGAATTAGGTTTGAAATGTCGAAAGTTTTATTTTTGAGAAGTTTGATCGGGGGTTGACTTTTTGATATCGGGGTCGGAATCCGATTCTGAAAATTGGAATACCTCTGTTATGTCATTTATGACTTGTATGCAAAATTTGAGGTCAATCGGACGTGATTTGATAGGTTCTGGAGTTGTTTGTAGAAATTAGAAATTTCAAAGTTCATTAGGCTTGAATTGGGGTGTAATTCATGGTTTTAGTATTGTTTGAGGTGATATGAGGATTCGACTAAGTCCGTATGATATTTTAGGACTTGTTGGTATATTTGATTGAGGTCCCAAGGGGCTCGGGTGAGTTTCGGACGATTAACGGGTTGGATTTTGGACTTAGAACTCTGCTGGAATTTTTCTGATGCACCATCTGGTTTCTTTCATCGCGTTCGCGAGTGGAGCCTCGCGTTCGCGAAGAGGAACTGAGAGGCTGGAATATTTGCTCTTCGCGTTCGCGAAAGAAGCACGGGTTTGAGAAGGGTGGACTGGGTATGCATCGCGAATGCGAGAGGTGTTATGCGTTCGCGAAGAAGAGAGGAAGCAGCCGAAGACCCCAGGCAGTTGGTTTACGCGTTCACGTAAGGGGGTGTCGCGTTCGCGTAGTGAGAGGGAACGAAGCATCGCGTTCGCGATGGGTTGAACGTGTTCGCGTAGAAGGCATTGAGGCAGAGGCATTTTTGTGCTTCGCGAACGCGAGGGTGATGTTGCATTTGTGAATGAGGAATTTGGACGGGGGTTATTTTGTGCTTCGCGAACGCGAGGCACTGACCGCATTCGCGAAGAAGAAAAGTCTGGGCAGTGAGTTTAAGTTCTGAAAATGAGACTTTTGGCGATTTGGAGTTCGGAAGTGAGGCGATTTTGGGTGATTTTCAAACGAAACAACGGGGTAAGTGTTCTTAACTCAATACTGGTTAAATTACCCGATTCCATGGTTGTTTTTATCATTAAATTGGTGAATTGAGTTGGGAAAATTTGAAAACCCTTTTGGTTTAAATTGGAGATTTGAGGGTCGAGTTGGGGTCGGATTTTGGTAAAATTGGTATGGTTAGACTCGTGGTTGAATGGGCTTCCAGATTTTGTAACTTTTGTCGAGTTCCGAGATGTGGGCCCCACGTGCATTTTTTGAGCTAATTTTCGGATTTCCATGGAAGATCATTATTATCTTGTGGAATTAATTCCAATGAATTTAATTGACTGAGACGAATTATTTATGACCAGATTCTAGGTGTTTGGAGACCAATTCACGAGGAAAGGACATTGCATAATAAGAATTTCGCGGTTTGAGGTAAGTAACGATTGTAAATCTGGTCCTGAGGGTATGAAACCCCGAATTTCATATCATTCTACTATTTTGAAGTGACGCACATACTAGGTGACGGGTGTGTGGGCGTGCACTGTTGGGGAATTGTGACTTGGTCCGTCCCGTAGCAACTGTAAAGTTGCATACTTTGTTGAAACCATGTGATACTTATATGTTTAAGAAAGAATTTCTGTAAATTGGGTTGAATGCCATGTTTGGGCCTTGCGCCAATGCTATTTGGACCCTTAGGGGTTGTTGCTTACCATTCTCTCACTGTTTTCAATTGAAAATCTATACTCAGTCATGTTTATACTTGTTTACCGCATAACTCAGTTTTATGACTCTATTTTGATGCATATAAATGTTATTTTTGGCCGAATGCCCTGTTTTACTGAAATGCCAGAGTGGCTTGAGAGGTTTATGACTGAGTGAGACCGAGGGCCTGATTTGTGAGGATGAGTGTGGATCGGGGCTGCCCGCCTACAACATATTTATGACTGAGTGAGGCCGAGGGCCTGATTTGTGAGGATGAGTGTGGATCGGGGCGGCCCGCCTGTAGCATACTTTATTATTATAGCACGTGAGTTGTCCGTGTAGATTATAGCGCTTGGGCTGAAGGAGTCCCTCCTGAGTCTGTACATATCCCCAGTGAGCGCAGGTACCTACTGAGTGCGAGTGCCGAGTGTTGAGTGACTGGGAGGCATGAGTGATTGTGAGGTATGCCTGAGTGGCAAGAGTGATTGTGAGGTATGCCCAAGTGGCAAGAGTGATTGTGAGGTATGCCCGAGTGGCACGAGTGATTGTGAGGTATGCTCGAGTAGCACGAGTGACTGTGAGGTTTGCCCGAGAGGTTGTTTATAAGTGATGTTTTGCCCGAGGGGTTATTTATGATTTCATCATTTCTTTTGCTCACCTTTGCATTGAGCCTTGGTTTGAAAAACTGTTGAAAAAATATCTTTAAATGATTTTTACTGGAACCATGTTTAAACGAGATGATTCGATTCAAACATTGATTTTTAAAGCATGTTGTACTTTACTGAGATTTCATGATATGAACGTTATATGCTTTATTGCTCGTCACTACTGCTCTGTCTTTATTTATTGTTGTTACTTACTGAGTTGGCGTACTCATGTTACTCCATGCACCTTGTGTGCAGATTCAGGTGTAGCTGGACACGGTAGCAGTTATTGAGTGTTCTGGTTACAGATTTTTCTTGGAGATAGTAAGGTAGATGTTTGGCGATCACAGCCCATGCTCTTCTCCTTCTTATCTTCCTCTAGTTGTATTTAGCTATTTTCTAGGCTGAGTTAGCCTTGATATTGTTAGGCAGATTGTAGTAGATGCTCATGACTAGTGACACCCCGATGTCGGGCTTTTCTTTTCCGCACTTCTATTTTTCTTTGATTTGAACTCTTTAAATAGAGGTTTTATGTTAAATAACCTTGAAATTTTCTTTGAAATGATCGGTTTGTTTTGGAATTGAGTCAGCTTGCCTAGTTCCACGATAGGCGCCATCACGACAGAGGTTAGTTTTAGGTCGTGACACGGAGTTTGGGGCTGAGTCTGTTACTTTTTTTTTCATTGTATTTCAATGTATCTCATTGTATTCCATGTATTTCATTGTATTCACTGTCTTTAGTTTTTTCGACTTTTTCAATATATTCATTGTATTTAACTGTATTCAATATAATTATATAATTTCAAAGGTTCACTTTGTTTCACTGTTTTGTCCAGCAGTATATATTCAACAGTATATATTCAATGTATTGTAGAATGTATTCATATATTTTTTAATTAATATAATTTATGTATTCAAATGTATATATGTATTCAAATATATCTGCACTATAGATGACCTGCTATACTTCATGTATTCAATATATTTTTATGTATTCAATTGTATTCAATGTAATTATATAATTTCAATATATAAATCTATTTGTAAAGATACCACTAAAAAATATTTTAGTAAATATACCACTAAAAAAAAATGATGGGTTGAATCTCTGAAGATTGCTCTATTTTTGGAGTGTTTTTCGGTTGAGAATCTTTTCTATAACTCGTAATACAAATTTTGTGTGTTATAATTGTGTTTGTTGAGTTATACTAGGAGTCTATCGCGTTAATTGATTCACTTACCATTTTTAAACAGTTAAAGACCCTTTTTCCCACAAATTTCGTTGCTGTATTCACGAATACAGTTCGCGAATACAGTCGAATACATTCTCTGTGTAGCTGGACTCCCCTATTTTTCGCCGAGTTTTGCTACTGTATTCATGAATACAGTAGCAAAAATACATCGAATACAGTCTATAACAACTGAAAACATATATATAGGAAGTAATTTAGTAAATGGTAGCTATAACAAGCTAATAATCACTAAAACATAGTGGTTTCTAAAAATTTCTCTATGGTAATTCATAGTCAAAATAGTATGGGCTAGCCAGTTTCTACTGGTAATTGAAAAAGAAGAATTAACCCAAATAGAAGTCCATCTAATTTCTTAAATTAAAACTAGACGACGGATGTATAATGTAAAACTCATATATAATAAGTGTATAATTGTATATAATCAATGTATACTCTATGTATACCGACTAAAAAAAATAAACAGTAAATTTGGCCGGCTATTTGTGTAACAATCCCATTAAAAAATCACCAGTATTTGCAAAGTCATTGAAAAATGAACACTATTTTATGCGAAGATAAAATCTGGACAAAAATATCCTAGCTGAAACATGAAAAGTTCCAGCATATTATGTTGGAACTCCAACACATTATGAAATTTCAGCTATTATGCTAGAATCTCATATATAAAAAAAATTTAAACTCCAACATTTTATGCTGGAATATTTTCGAATTTTTAAGGATATTTTTGTTCAAATTTTATTTTTACATGAAAAAGGTGACTAAATTTTGATTACTTTTGAAACTGTGGCTAATTTTCAATTAGTAGTTGTAAATCAAACTATTCTTTCCCCTAATTCATATGTGGGATTGGGCCTAATCTCACTGAGAAACAATAGTAAAAATGACATTGTATAGTCGCTCTCAAAATAATACTCAAAAATATACATTTATATATATATTTTTGTGGCTACCGAATGTAAATAGTTTTGACCGCGGGCTAAAATGATCTTTGCCTGAAACAATATGACAATAACAAGGCTTCAATATCACGTAAGTTGGGCTTGATAGCCTGCTATATAAAATCTCTCAGATCAATTGAAATAGTAAAGTGCTAGAAACACTCTATATTTTTTATTGATATATAATCTAAAATATGATAAAATACTTTAGAAAACATAAGACGTAAAGTAAACGTATTAACGCGATAAATTTTAATCCCATCTAATAGGTATAGCCTATATAATCCTTTTTCTTTAATCATGTTATCTTTTTTGCTAGGTCTGCATGAATTTCAAGAGATTGAAAGTTTTTCAAGATAACTTTCTTTTATGTGATTTTAGGTATATCTTATTTCTATTAACACCTTCACTCGATATAGTTTTGCACCTATAGACTAATGCATATGGGATCAACATAAGACAAGACAAGCGATCTTCTCTAATTTTATCCTCGATATATATTACTTGCACTTTTTTCCCGATGTGTTCATTTATAATCTTATTTAATTTGTATAACCACACATCTATTTTAATATGCACATCTCGGCGACAGCTATCTCGTGAACATATTGGATTAACCTAACGGTTATTATCTTTAACATCGTTGGTCTTATAATTGTTCTATAAAATTTACTTTTTCTCTTTGGTAGAAATATGTCAATCACATAACACCCTGATAATAGTTGTTAGTTTCAACAATCCAATTCGATCTTATGTGTATCATCTTCATTTATCATACTATTCTCCTAATCATCTAATATAGATATCTAAATTATCCATGCTTGGGTATTATATCCCGTCTGATTAATCTTACTTCAACTTTATATTTTTTGTTGACCAAATGTAACGCGTATATATTTAGTCTTGTTTTTATTTATCCTAAAATTCTTAATCTCTATAATACTTCTCCACCTTTTAATTATTTGGTGGACATTCTCGTTAGTCGTTAGTAGGGGTGTACAAATGAAACCAACAAAGTGCACCGACCCGATAATCCGAGTCAAACCGAGAAAAAAATCCCGACTATAGTTTGGTGTTGGAAAAAAATACCGACCATATTTGGTTTGATTTGGTTTTAACTAAAAAGGTCAAACTGAAACCAAACCAACCCGACATTATATGTATAAAAGTTTTAAATATATTTAATACATAAAAGAATGTATGACAGTGTAGTTTATAAATATTTCTTAAATTTTTTCATAGTTTTATCTTTTAACGTATTATTTCAAGCTTGAGCTTATAATTTTTGGATGCTCCAATAAGTTTTATAGTCCATAAATATTAGCAACTCAAATAAATCCTAAACCAAAATCAAATCAATACTAATGCTAATTAAATACATTCAATTCAATTGTACTATGAATGAAAATAGTGTTGGATATCTGTTTTTTTAGTTTTTTCATGGTTTAAATAAAATGTATAACTTATTTTTCTTTTAGTGGTTAGTCATGTAAATAATAGTACTTATTAGTCATAATTTTAAATTATTTTTTATTTCATAATGGTTATTAATAATATTTATTTTATGCGATTTTATTACCTTTATTGTTTAATATTTTAGTACAATGCCATGACTCATCTCATATTTATGCTATTTTATTGAAAAACACCTTATATAGTTCTGTCTTATTAGGATTAAAGAAATATTTGAAGCACAAATTTTATATTTTGTGCTATGAAGATTTTATGGAGAAAAAAAATCAGAAAACCCGAAAAAACCTCCGAGAAAAACCGAGATTAAAAAACCCGTCTTTTATTGGTTTGGGTTGATATTTAGGTTTAATACCCCGATACAATTGATTTGATTTGGTAATTAGAAATTCCGAACCAACTCGACTCATGTACGCCACTAGTCGTTATTACTATCAAATAGCACCTCAGTTAAAGGAGCATGTAGATATAATTTATTTTGAGTCACTTCACTCCCTCTCCTCTTTGAACTGACTTTTATAAATTTTAAGTAAGATGTTTGGACGATATTTGATTGAGGTTGAAAAATTGGTAGTTGAAGTTGAAAAGAACTGGAGTGTTTGATGACGGAAAAAGAGTATAAAAGTATTTTTGGAGGACACATAATGTATAATCTTGATAGGTACATATTTTGGAGAAGAACTTGGAAAAAGAATGGAAATATGAGTAATGCTCAGCAGCTTGAACACCAATACTATTGTAACCGGAAGCTTTAACTTATCGATGCTTGTGAAATATCAGTATAGAAACAAATAACTACGGTTTCTATCTTTTACTGTTAAATATTTTACTAAGTTTTAACGGGTTTGAAGTTTTTATTTGTAAATGGGCGGGTCTGATCAGATATGGGCGGGCCAAAAATATCTTATGCAAAAATAGATAAAATATCTGACCCCGCTTATATTTAATACATATAGAAAATGGGTTAACCGACGGTTAATATAAATATCCGTATTATGCATGATTTCTTGAATACGATTACTTTTAGAAAAATTTATAGTCTTTCAAACTTGAGCAATCCCAAATTTGAGTCTTTGCAAATGTAAAAGTTAAAAAGATTAGTTATCCGTTGGTTAAGTGGATAATATGAGCCTTATCCATATTTGACTCATTTTTTAAAAAGTTTATCATCCAACCCATTTTAGTAGATAGTATGGATGGATAACTTTTAAAAATAAAAATAAAATCCATTTTACCACTTTTTGCTTGCTCTAATACTTAAAACTTATTAGGGGTCGTTTGGTAGGGTGTATAAAAATAGTGTTGAATAAGGTGTATTACTAATGCAATAATTAGTAATGCATGAGTTACTAATGCAAACATTAGTTATCCAAAGATGAATTTTTATCCATTGTGTGGTGTGATGTATTAAAAATTAAAATACATTCCATAATTTTTAATGAAATTAGTAATTTACAAAAATGTCCTCCATATTTTTTAGCCTTAAGGGACTTTAAGGATAATTTTGTCTTTAACCATGCTAATGCATGCATTAATAGCCTTGATATTTGCCACGACCCAAAATCGGCATGTCTTGATGGCTCCTATCACAATACTAGGTAAGCTGAAAATCTCAATAAACCACAATAATCTTTTAAGTTTAAAAATATAATACTTCAATTTAATAGAAAAATCCCACATATACTGTTATAAATACACTCCCAAAATCCGGTGTCGCTGAGTATATGAGCATCTAAATGATAACAAAGTCTGACTGATAAAAAATACTGTGTGAAAGTATAGAACAGTACAATAACTGAAAGAAAGAGAGTTATGGTCAGCGGACGCCAGACAGTTACCTTGATAGTCTCCAACTAATAACATCCTCAGATCTAACATTCGTCGTATCCGAAAGCACCCGGATCTGCACACGAGGTGCAGAGTGTAGTATGGGTACAATCAACTCAATAAGTAACAAGACTAACCTTTGGGTTGAAAGTGGTGACGAGCTCAGAAGGTACAGTCCAGTATAATAATAACGGTACAGAAATGTAGGCATGCTTTCAAGTTCAACAGTTAAACTCAGTACAAGTAAATAGACCAATTCTGAATAATATGAGGAATATGACATTTCAGTAGAAAAAACCTCGTGTACTTACGATCACAAATTACTCGGTCACTCAGTACTGTATATGGTCAATCCAGCCTAGGGAAATTTCATCCTGTATATATATATACATCAACTAACAATTAGTCACTCAGTACCGTATAAGGCCAATCCAGCCTTGGGTAATTTATTCCCAAATGTAAATGATTCAAACAAGATCCATGTCCAGGGAATTCAACACAATAATAAATAAATAAGGCAAGTCCATGCCCTGGGAAGTCCATCCCGAATATATAATCATCTAGGCTCATTGTGGGGGGGGGTGTAGATTCCGGATTGGCTCCTTCAGCCCAAACGTGATATAAAGTTGATATGGCCTGCAGCAGGCGGGCAACCCCGATCCATATGATAATAAAGCCGATATGGCCTGCTGCAGGCGGGCAACCCCGATCCATATAATAATAAAACCTATAAGCCTTGCTGCAACGGCCAGCCCCGATCAATATAATAATACTATATATAAAGCCAATATGGCATGTCGCGGCGCGCAACTCGATCTCATAAATATCCTCACAATGGATGAATATGACTGAGTATGAAAGGTACATTTTAAAATAATTAATTCAACAACAACACGACCCTATGGGTCCTAAAATATCGGGCACGTAGCCTAAACATGATCTTTAATACGAGTCTCAGCTCAATTTCCCTAACACGTAGAGAATATTCGGATAATAATATGATTCTTTAATTTTACAACTCCACATAATTCATGTAAGTCATAGTTTCTATGGTACACGCCCACACGCTCGTCACCTAGCATGTGCGTCACCTCCAACAATTGATATAACACAAAATTCAGGAATTTATACCATTAGAGCCAAGTTTAGAAATGTTACTTACCTCAAACCGTATAATTCTTTACTTCGCTATGCCTTTACCTCGCGAATTGACCTCTGAAAGTCTCGTATCTAGTCACAATTAACTCAATTTAGTCTACACAAATTATTGGAATTAATTCCATATGAAAATACTAATTTTCCAACAAAATTCGAAATTTAACTCAAAAATCGCCTATGGGGCCCACGTCTCGGAACCTGACAAAAGTTACAAAATATGAACGCCCATTCAAACACGAGTCCAACCATGCAAATTTTACCAAAATATGACATCAATTCGACCCTCAAATCTTCAAATTAAATCAACAGGGTTTTCACAATTTTTTCAACTTAAATCACCAATTAAATGTTAAAAACAACCATGGATTCAGGTAATTTGACCAATATTGAGTTAAGAACACTTACCTCGTTATTTTTTCTTGAAAATCTCCCAAAAATCGCCTCTTCCCAAGCTCCAAATCGGTAAAAATAGAAAATGGGACGAAGTCCCATTTTAAGAACTTAAACTTACTGCCCACGCTTTTTTTATTCACGAATGCGAGAGGCCCCTCGCGTTCGCGAAGCACAAAATTGTACTGTCCAAAAATTTTCCTTCACGAACGCGTTCAACCAACCGCGAATGGGATGCTTCGCTGACCCCTCAGTTCGCGAACGCGACCTCCCATCTGCGAACGTGTAGGCAAATTGTATGGGGTCCCCGGCTGCCTCCTCTCTTCTTCGTAAACACATCACATTTCTCGCGTTCGCGATGCATCCACTGCCCAACCCTTCGGTAACGCGGGCCCTTCTTCGCGAACACGAAGAACAAATTCTCATCAGGCTCCAGGTACACTTCGCGAATGCAAGACCTTCTTCGCGAACGTATAAGAGGAAATCAGTAACCAGCAAAACCAACAGTCTTCAGCCAAAATGCCAAGTCCAAAATTGATCCGCTAACCATCTGAAACTCACCCGAAACCCCCAGGACGTCAACCAAATACACCAACAAGTCCTAAAATATCGTATTAACTTAGTCGAAGCCTCAAATAACTATAAAAACACGAATCATACCCCAAATCAAGCCTAATGAAACTAAGAAATTCTAACTTTTACATTCAATGCCGAAACCTATCAAATCAAGTCCGATTGACCTCAAATTTTGCACACACGTCATAAATGACATAACAGACCTATTCCAAATTTCAGAATCGGATTCCGTCCTCGATATCAAAAAGTCAACTCCCCGGTTAAACTTCCAAACTTAAATTTTTATTTTAGCCATTTCAAGCCTAATTTAACTACGAACTTCCAAATAATTTTTCGGACATGCTCCTAAGTCCAAAATCACCATACGGAGCTATTGGAATCATCAAAATTCTATTACGGGGTCGTTTACACATAGTCAATATCCGTTCAACTATTTCAACTTAAACTTTAAACTTTGGAACTAAGTGTTCCAATTCATTCCAAAATCTCACTGGACCCAAACCAATTACCCCGTCAAGTCATACACAAATTGAGCAGTAAATGGGGGAACGAGGTTGTAATACTCAAAACGATCGGCCGGGTCATTACATTCTCCCCCACTTAAATATACGTTCGGCCTCGAACATGCCAAGAGTTGTTTCCAAGCCATCAAATCACTATTCCATCTTACCTCGTACATACCCAGGGGGTGATCCCACGCCACCCTATTCAATATAGGCCTGACAATACCATGTATTTGAAGATCATTGCTTTAACCTTAGTCCGTAAAACTTAGAACCCAAATTTCCAACATCCACGATTCTTTTCAAGACCCGAACCTCATATTTACACACAATATAAATCCGAACAAACTGTATTAGGTCATAGACATAACCACAGATATAATCACATAACATACTGCACAACTCGCATACTCGTAGCACCATTTCCGATCATAGTAACTACTCCAAAACCAACTCAATTCTAGTATTAAACTCTATATCAAACAAAACCTAGTTCCAAAACCTTCGTACGCTGCTGATAATGAAAGAAACATACAGGAACTCATAACCACTCACCAGATCAACTGGTCACGGAGCTTTCCCTCGTTCAACAAGTACCATGGCCAATTGTTTAAGTCGAATTTTAAATTATTCTTCCAACACGTCGTAATTAAAACTGATAGTACTCATTCTAGGTCCAATGACCTTATATTATTAAGCGTAACTATTCCACAGACATGCCACACTAATATAACTCAAGCCACAACTGCGCAATCCGTGTACCCAAAATAAAAAATGTCTCCAAGAAGAGAGAATCATTTTGCAAATTCAACAAGCACCACTACAACCGCATTGCTATGAGCTCATCATACATGGTAAAACCAAGACACACGAATCTAATAACGGTAGTCAGCTCTCTTAGAGCTCAAATTAAGATCAACCCGCACAGACAACTCACGTGCTATCGTATCAATATCTGGACCCGCACGGATAACTTACGTGCCAATAATATCAGTATATGGATCCGCACGAACAACTCACGTGCCAATAACAAAATCCGCCTAGCATGGTCACATGCCTCCAGTCCAAGCATTTCATACATGAGTAATCAAATAAGTACACATGTATATAATAAATAAAATAAAATTCACATGCTCTTGGACTGGTATAAATAACACGCCATAGAGTAGGCATGTGCAAAATGTGCTATCACAACTCAAATCGGCAAGTTAATGCAGAAATAAAAATTACGAGGTTTACTTAGGGAATTAGCCTTTTTGTAACCTCAAGTATAGCCCAGATGGTTCTCCACAAAGGTACGAATACGAGAACGTTATAACTTTATGCTTAACCGTCAACTCTAGGCATATCATAGCCAAAACATTTTCCCGAGTATGAATACTTGCCCCTATGCCCGCACATGGGCTCAAACCTCACATATATACGCACTCGTAGCACGTAGTCATTATAAATAATTAACACAACTAGTGCCTCCATTAAGTTTAAATAAAATACCCACCTCAAACATGTTGCAACCCTGAAACAATATGCTTCTGAGAACTCCCAGTCTCCAAATTTATAGAACACATGAATCACCGTGACTGGTCCCAACTCCAGCACTTGAATAACTAACACATCTTTCACGCACGATCATTCCATGAGGAATACTTCCATATTTATTCCGTGCCACATAATAATAATTGGAATATCAGCAGTCTATTAACCAGGTGAGTATCGCAATACAAATGAACATCTGAAAGTCAAAACACAATGCGGCTTTTGAAATGCGCACCCTTCTCAGGGATTACCGAGCAATTATAATATTTGTCTAAACATCTTAAATTGACCATTCTGTCCATAATTCGTGGTCTTCCTTTCCAAAATGAACTGCCACCTTGTACATATAAATCTTAATCCCGCACAACTCGCCACATCTATCATGCCATCACGTGACAAACATGAGAATCTCATTATCACCTATGAATCACCAGCAAATTACATACCCAGTCAATTAGAAACCTTCTATTTTCTCTCATCCACGAGGAAATCACAATACACAATATGTCCCCCACACCGGTAGAAAATATCTGGTTCGAACTATGGTAAAAACCATCAAGAACACTATGAAATCCATTTGCACATAACCAAGCTATCAGAACTGAATTCCTCTAACTCGACCAAGCCACGCAGGTCACCAAACCCAAGAATATTATCACCAAACCATTTGTAAAGTCTCACCACATCGTAATTACCCAAAAGAACTGAGCATACCATTACCATACACAGATCCAAAAAAATTCTCGATTGCTATATATAAATCTTGAACCCATTAGAACCTTCTCGGGAGTCACCCATTTTGCTCAAATCTAAATTACACCGCCCAAACGAGCTGAAAGACACGTACCCTATTAGCACAACAATACTCAAAGAGGTAACCCTGTCTTAACACCACCGATCAAATTCATACTCTGTGCGCACTACATCCTTCAAAAATAATAACTCATTCATCCCATGATTTTTATATACTCATAAAATGCAATATAACCCGTATCCAGGAATTTCCTTGCTCGAGTCATCCTCGATCTCAACCTCTGCAGGTCATAACAAATCCACAAGTATACCTTAGACCAAAACTAAAATTTAACATATAATCATAAAATTGAATTGTCAACAACATGCTCCCCAAATAGTTACCACTCACGATCAATAGACACGGTCCACAATAATAGTATCACCCACCGGCGTAGATACGCGAACATGTAAAACTAAGGACTCACGGGGCATATCGAGATAACATACAAAATATGATAAAACATACGAATATGTGGGACCAGGGTCAAATATTATAGAAGCTTCCCTATGGCACACTGAGACAATACCTGTGATCACTGCATCAGAAGCAATGACATCTGGCCTGGCAAGAAAAGCATAGAATCGGGCCTGACCACCACCTGATCGAGCTCCCCTTCTTTGGCGACCCCTAACTAACTGAGCCCCACCTGAGCTGGTTGGGCGAGTGGTGGAGAAACTGGTGCAAGAGTTGTAGCCTGACTCCTCTGCTAAACTGGACCTCGCGAAAAGCGGGGACAATATTTCCTCACATGACCCAGATCTCCACACTCATAGCAATCTCTCTCAAAAAATGGGGGCGAGTTCTGAGGCGGACCTCGAGAACCAGAATAATTACCAGAAGGACCTGGTACAGATGAACCCCTAACTGATGGTGCACGAGATGAACTCTGAGCTGGAAGTGCACCAAGAGAAGACCGACTATGTCGAGCACTGTATGAACCATGGCCAACTGATGCGCCACGATGAGTTGAACGAGCCATCTGAGCGGGCCTATAAGGACGACCCCTACTGTTATAGGGTTTCCCCCCAGAAGGAACACCGCTGGAATTACCCGGACCACGAGACCTCTTGGCCACCCTCTCCTCATGCTCCTGGGTACGGACCATCTCTAGCCATCGAGTATTGTCAACCACCTCGTCAAATTTAGCACCCGCTACATTCCCAGAGTCATAACAAAATAAAACTACTGGTTGAGACCGTTAATGAACCTCTTGATCTTTTCTCTCTCAGTCGGAACCAACCAAACTGCATGATGAGCCAATTCTGAAAACCGCATCTCATACTGAGTAACAGAAAAGTCCTCATGACATAAATATTCAAACTGTCTGCGCAGTTACTCTCTACGTGTCTGTGGCACAAACTTCTCCAGAAATAATACGGAGAACTCATGCCATGAAAGTGCTGCTGCACCAACTGGCATGCTCCTCTCATAAGTCTCCCACCATCTGAAGGCAGCCCCAGAAAACTGAAAAGTAGTGAACGAGATCACACTGGTCTCAATAATCCCCGTTGTCCGAAGCATCCGCTGGAACTTATCCAGAAAACCCTGAGCATCCTTTGACTCATCACCACTAAATGATGGAGGTCGAAGCCTCCCAAATCTCTAAGGTCTCCTCTGCTCATCATCAGCCATAACAGGGACTACCGTGGCCCGAGCAGCTGGAACCGGCTGGGCTGGTAGTGCCTCCAATATTTGAAGTCTCTGCACTACCTGCTCTGGAGTATGGGCAACAGGTGTATGAGTACCTCCCCGGGCCTGAGAAGTGGTTGGTACAACCTGATCCGAAACCACCTGAGAAAGGCCAGTGCAAACTGTCAATATCCGTGCTAGAGCCTCCTGAAGGCCTGAAATCACAATAGGCACAGCTAGTGCTTGAGCTGGTCTTATCGGCTCAGCTATATTTGGAATCTGCTCCTGAGCTAGAGCAACTGGTAGTGCTATAGGTGCTGTTCCAACTGTTTTACGAGCTACACCTCGACCTCTACCTCGGCCCCGACCTCTACCACGACCCCCGCCTCTCGCGACCCTTATTGGTGGCAATGGTGGCTGACCGTCCAATCTGGTAGTACGTGTCCTCACCATCTGTGAGAGAATAGAATAACAGAAATTTAGTTTTTCGTAATCAACAAATTCACACGACAAAGTACAAGAAAGTGAAATTTTCCTAAGGGTTCGGCAACCTCTCGAAGATAAGTACAGACGTCTCCATACCGATCTGCAAGACTCTACTAAACCTGCTCATGACTCATGAGACATATGTAACCTAGGCTCTGATACCAACTTGTCACGACCCAAAATTCGCATGTCGAATTACGCATATCTCAATACCAGGCAAGCCTAAAATCTCAATAAACCACAATAATCTTTTATATTTGAAAACATAATACTTCAATTTAATAGCAAATCTCACAAATAATGTTATAAATATACTCCCAAAACCTGGTGTCACTAAGTACATGAGCATCTAAATTATAACAAGTCTGACCGATAAAAATACTGTCATAAAGTATAGAACAATACAATAACTGAAAGGAAGAGAGTCAAAATCAGCGGACGCCAGGCAACTACCTTGATAGTCTCCAACTGATAACACCCTGAGATCTAACAGTCGTCGTGTCCGGAAGCATCTGGATTTGTACACGAGGTGCATAGTGTAGTATGAGTACAACCAACTCAATAAGTAACAAGACTAACTTTTGGGCTGAAAGTAGTGACGAGCTCAGCAGGTACAATCCAGTATAGCAATAACGGTACATAAATGTAGGTATGCTTTCAAGTTCAATGGTTAAACTCAGTACAAATAAAATAGACCAATTCTGAATAATATGAGGAATATGATATTTCAGTGAAAAAATCTCATGTACTCACGATCACAAATTACTCGGTCGCTCAGTACTGTATATGGTCAATCTAGCCCAAGGAAATTCCATCCCGTATATATATACATCGACCGACAGTCAGTCACTCAGTACCGTATAAGGCCAATCCAGCCCTAGGTAATTTATCCCCAAATGTAAATGATTCGGATAAGATCCATATCGAGGGAATTCATCACAATTATAAATAAACTAGTTAATTTGTCCGCGCTTCGCGCGTTTGAAGAACTCTTTTTATAAATTTAGTTGATATCAAAAAGATCAAGATTTATATTATCAAAACTTTAAAAAATAATATAGAAGTAAAACATACATATGAAAATATTACAACAACAAATATATAAGAGGAAAATACATATAAAAATATAACACCGGGATAAAATTATCACATACGTTTTTATTGATTTGTATCTATGAAAAAAATCATTTTTCTTTGTTCTTCATATTAGTACAGTTTCACGCCCAATAAAATCTTTCTTCCCAATGTAATCATCTCTATTTCTATATAATCATCCTGTTTTAGGGAACATACATGAATCATAAGTGAATTAATTACACGAACAAAAAGGAAAACAATTGATCTGATATTGACATATGTTCTCATTGAACCACTAATATATTTCAAATTACACTACTCTTCAACAGCAAATTTAAATATTCTCAAATCGCTGAGGCGTGTTCTCCTGCTTCTTCAGACTTTAGTACTCCAGTTTGACAGCTTCTATAAGATTCTACAAAATAAGTTGTTTGTGTTATTGTTCCACCAAAAAGCAAATTAAAGGAAGCTCAATATACATTTCAAGATCTATATTACATAAAAACACATTAAAGAATATTGAGAATCATAGACATTAGTAAACACTAATTATCTTGTTTAATTATAGAATACAAATAAACTGCTAGACATATGAACATAACCAAGAGAATATTACAAATTAGTAATACTTAATAAAATGCTTAACATATAAGTAATAAATATTAAACAGTTATAGGAGGAGAACAAAAGATCCAACAATAAGATAGAGAAGTATAAATCAAAATCCAAAAAGAAGAAACCGCCCAATTGATAAACAAATAAAAGATACTCCACTGGATTGGAAAAATAATGAAAAATAATGATAACTATAATAAAAATCATAACTCCATTCTTACATCCTATGGTCCAACCTACAAGTCATAGTAATAATTCTGTTTGCTGAAAGCACTAACCTCTAAGTGTATATAATCAAGTGACTATCCATAAAATACAATCCATCTTTATCTCAAGCTTTGCATTCTTCAAAAGAAAAATATCTATATCCTTCAGTCAAGATTATTCCTTTTCAATGTTACACCAAACATACAGAAAATCATCAAATGGACCAGAAATATACAAGATTATTGGGTCATCAACAAATTATGAAAACTGAATCAGACGATAGATATTAAGCTAACACTTAATTAAGGTTTCGTAACATTAAATTTTAATCAAAAAATGACTTGTCAATTCTTCTTTAGGAGCGGACGATGAGGCATATCATACTAACTTAATTTAAAGAGGTTTAAAATACAAGAAAGAAGAAATAGATAAGATCAAGAACACAAGTTTGGACCAGCGGATACCAATTTTATGTTAAACAACTTTGAAATAATAAAAATAATCTCACCGCCGCATTTAAGCTGACTACCAAAATTCCATCTTCGTATTAGTGGAAAAATTGCTTTGATCCCAATAAAGGAAAATGAAATACACTAAACAACAAATAATTAAAAGAGTTCTGAAATTTCAGCTTCAGCATACGAACAATTACACTTGTAGGCGAGATGTGAAAAGACCTACGAAGGAAATCCTCAAAGAAGAGAATGTGCAAAGTGTCACCTTTTTATCCCACAGGTTTGAACACCCTAGTTCGACAAATTTTCAACACAGAAAATGCAGCCAAAGGACAAACGCTACTTTCTATGTTTTTATTTTCTTTCTCTTTAATTGGTGGGAACATTTGATCCTCAATTATGGAACAACTAATTCTTGACATGAATCTTGTGATTATAACATAAATAAATTGGACGAACAATGAAATTTAAAGTTCTTCCATGTTTGCAAAATAAAAGTAACTGATTATGTCAAATGTTAACTGAAAGCACTCAGTTTTTCAAATACAGAACTGTTAAATAGTGGCGGAAAAATAGAAAGTATAGAAAAAAGTAACTATTGGAGTACCTGTGAAAAAGTCTTGGATTATGGGACCGAGAAAGAGCACTACATGGATCTTCATCGTCCTTCTCGTTTCAGTTTAACTGCCAAATCAAATTTTACAGCATATACGCAAATATGAAGTAAATAATTTTCAATAATTAGGTAATGAAAAATATTTACATGTGAGGCTTTGGAAACACTCCAATAAGCGTTTGATAACCAAATCTTCCACATTTCTATTATCCTGCAGATGAATCATCTTATCAGACTAAAATCGTATCATTCAAGATGGGCAAACTGAATTACTTTTTGATTTCTTTATATGGTAACTCATAATTGAGATATTGCAGACCAAAAGAAGAATTTTAGGTCTCGCGAGTTGGAGAAAGAAGAGGAGATGAGAAGAAGAAGACGTTATAAAGTACAAATATAAAGAATGAGGAGTTTTACAAAGGGAGGAAAAAGTGAAGCGCAAAGACGTTTCGTAATAAATGGAATTTGTAAAGTGATGTTTCGGGTAAAAATTTCTCGCGGTTGATATTTTTTTGTTGTGGGAAATAAATGGAAAAATTGATTTAAAAGGCAATAAAATGACAAAAAAGATAAATAACATTCCTTGTTAAAGAGATGTGCCAAGTAACCTTCTCCAACCCCTCCTGGAAGGTCCGGGATGCATAGGCGGAATCTCCATGTCGTCTACTGTAAATTAAACAATATTAATTACATGTTTGTTTGTAAATTAAATATTAATTTTTATAATTATACAAGATTTAATTATTAAATATTCACATATGGGTTCCAGGCTCGATATTTGAGGCCCAATAGCACCAAGATATCCTGAATTCTTATATGAGTTAGTTTTATTATTTTACATGTTAGTTTTATTATTTTATATGTTTGTTTGTAAATTAAATACTTAATTTTTATAATTATACAATATTTAATTATTAAGTATTCACATGTGGGTTCTAGGCTCGATATTTGAGGCCCAGTAGCACCAAGATATACCGAATTCTTGTATGTGTCAGTTTTATTAATTTATATATAGTTTTATTATTTTACATGTTTTATTTTATACGTTTGTTTGTTACTCACTTATTTTTGACTATAATAAAATTAAATAATTAATTTTTATAATTATACAAGATTTAATTATTAAATATTCATAAATGGGTTTCAGGCTCGATATTTGAGTCCCATTAGCACCAAGATATCTTGAATTTTTGTATGTGTTAGTTTTATTAATTTATATATAGTTTTATTATTTTACATGTTTTATTTTATACGTTTGTTTGTTACTCACTTATTTTTGACTATATGTCACGACCCAAAATCCAACTAGTCGTGATGACACCTAACCCGACCCGCTAGGTAAGACAACTTTCAATTATCCAATTCCAATAACAATTATTAAAGTAATTTAAGTGAATAAACATCTTAATCTTATACATCCCCCAAGAACTGGTAGTACAAATCACGAGCTTCTAAGAATAGAGTATACAAAGAGGGAAATGAAATAAATACATAGCCTGTTTGAATAATACATAAACAGATCTTTTATAAATCTAAGGCTACTTGAATAAAAGGCAGCTACAACAGGAACGTAGGGACATCTTCAGATCCCGCAACCATCGAGCACATCAACAACAACAGCCAACATCTGCACGCAATGTGCAGAAATATAGTATCAGTACAATCGACCCCATATACCGAGTAAGTAACAAACCTAGCCATAGGTTAAAAGTAGTGACGAGCTTCCACCAAGGTCGGGACCAAAACCAATAGTCCACAATAATCCAAAATAACACAAAGCAAATAATACCAGAAGTAACTCAGGGATAAAATACTCAGCCAAATAATGATTTCAAAAATAGTAGTTCTATCTTTCAAATAAATCAATGAAAACCCAAATTGTTTGCCGAAGTTGCCAATAATATGAATAGTTTGAAAACAATAAATTTCTCCAAATTTTTTTTCAATAATAAATAATATGTTTCATTTTCCTTCCGGATAACCCGTATACAACAAATACATCACTATGCCAATCTGTCAAAATGTGTGAGAAATCACGAATGATGTGATGTTGCCCATCATGAGGAAAAATACATCTCTATGCCTGTATCTCATGTGTGCATGCCAATGCGATGCAATTCAGTGATAAAATCATAAACAGCCCCTCGGGCAAACCTCACAGTCACTCGTGGCACTCGGGCATACCTCACAATCACTCTTGCCACTCGGGCATACCTCACAATCACTCTTGCCACTCGGGCATACCTCACAATCACTCTTGTCACTCGGGCATACCTCACAATCACTCATACCTCCCAGTCACTCAACACTAGGCACTCGGTACTCGCACTCAGTAGGTACCTGCGCTCACTGGGGGTGTGTACAGACTCCGGAGGGGCTCCTTCATTCCAAGCGCTATAATCAGCACGGACAACTCACGTGCTGCACGGACAACTCACGTGCTGCACGGACAACTCACGTACTATAATAATAAAGTATGCTACAGGCGGGCAACCTCGATCCACACTCATCCTCACAAATCAGGCCCTCGGCCTCACTCAGTCAAAAACCTCTCAAGCCACTCGGGTATTTCAGTAAAATAGGGCATTCGGCCTAAAATATTTATATGCATCAAAATAGAGTCATAAAACATTAGTTATGATATGCAATGAAATGAATATGACTGAGTATGAATTTTCAATATAAGACAAATAATTCACAGCAATATGATCTCTGTGGGTCTTAATAATACTGGCACATAGCCTCAATCATGATTTTTAATATGCTTTTCAGCTTAATTTCTCTAACTCATAAAACGCATGTAAAATGCCAAGATCATTTAACTACAAAATTCTACAGAAACAATTATGTCACAATTTCTATAGTTCACGCCCATACGCCCGTCACCTAGCATGTGCGTCACCTCCAACCAATTCACGAAATACATATATTCAGGGTTCATACCCTCAACTTCAAGATTAGAAGAGTTACTTACCTCGAACAAGCCAAATCCAATGTCGAGCAAGCTAAGCAATACTCCAGAAATTCCATCTGCGCATATCAACTTCCAAATGACTCGAATCTAGTCATAATTAATTTGATTCAGCCCACAAAAATTATAGAAATTAATTCCATATCAAAATACTAATATTTTCCAAAACAAATCCGAAATTACGCCCCAAAAATACCCGCAGGGCCCACGTCTTAAAATCTGACAAAACTTATAAAATACGATAACCCATCCAATTACAAGTTCAACCATACTAATTTCACTCAAATCCGACTCCAAATCGGTATTCAAACTTGAAAAATTCGTTTTGTGACATTATAGAAATTTCCTTCTATTTCTCCTGAAGATTCAATAATCTTACACCAAAAATAAAGATTAATTCATGAAATATAATAACAAGGGAGTTAAGAACACTTACCCCAAGTTGTGTGGAAAATTTCCTTTCCAAAATTGCCCAAACCGAGCTCCAAAATGTCCAAAATGAGAAAAAATCTCGGAACCCTCATTTTTAAACACTGCCTAGGCATTTCTGCACTTGCGGTGCCTAGGCTCGCACCTGCGCATCCGCATTTGCGGACAAAAATGCGCGCCTGCGGAAACAGCCAGCCTTCCAAAACCTCGCATCTGCGGCCCCTTTTCTCGCATCTGCGGGCTCGCAGATGCGTATTCCCCTTCGCACCTGCGGTCGCCTCATGCCAGCCCAGTCCGCATCTGCGCCAACACCTTCGCACCTGCGGCCTTGCAGATGCGGCAAATTCCTCGCACTTGCGAGCACTACCCAGTTCCACACTTAGCCGCTTCTGCGACTGATCTCGTGCACCTGCGGCTTTGCACCTACGATCAAAATCTTCGCAGGTGCGATCAAACCAGTAGGCAGCTGTTCCAGCATTTCCTTAAGTCCAAATTTGATCCGTTAACCGTTTAAAACTCACCCGAGGCCCCCGGGACCTCAAACAATTGTATCAACAAGTCCCATAACATAACACAGACCTACTCGAGGCCTCAAATCACACCTAACAACATTGAAACGATGAATTACTCCTCAATTCAAAATCAACGAACTTTGAACTTTTAAATTCTACATCTTGTGCCGAAACACACCAAATCAATCCGGAATGACTTCAAATTTTGCGCACAATTCACATTTCACATTACGGACCTATTCCAATTTTCTGAATCAGAATCCGACCTCGATATCAAAAAGTCAACCTCCGGTCAAACTTCCCAAAAATTCATCTTTCGGTATTTTAAGCCTAATTCCACTACGGACCTCCAAATAATTTTTCGGACACGCTTCTAAGTCCAAAATCACCATACGGAGCTATTGGAATCATCAAAATTTGAATCCAAGGTCGTTTACATATAAGTCCGTACCCGATCACTATTTTAACTCAAGCTTTAAAAGTTGGAACTAATTGTTCCAATTCATTCCAAAACCTCACCGGACCCGAACCAATTACCTCGGAAAGTCACACAACAACTGTAAAGTGTAATTTGGGCAGAAAATGGGGAAGTGGGATTGTAATACTCAAAACGATCGGTCGGGTCGTTACATTCTCCCCCACTTAAACATACGTTTGTCCTCGAACGTGCCAAGAGTTGTTTCTAAGCCATCAAATCACTGTTCCATCTTACCACACACATACCCGGGGGTGAACCCACGTCACCTTATCCCACATAAGGCTTGACTACACAACGCAACTGAAAATCATTAATTTAACCTTAGCCCATAAACCTTGCAGTTTAATTTCCAACCTTTAAAATTTCTTTCAAGACACAGATCTTACATTTACACACCGTATAAGTCCGAACAAGTTGCATCGAGCTATAACTATAACCACGGATATAATCAACCAACATATTACTCAACTCGCATGCTCGTAGCACCATTCCTGATGGCAGTGACTACTCCAAAACCAACCACATACTAGTATTTAACCCATATCGAACCAAACCCCATTCCAAAACCTTCGTACACTGTTGATAATAAAAGAAACACATGAAATCTCATAACCCCTTATCAGACCAACAAGTCATGGAGATATCTCGCCCCAACCAGAACCATAATCACTTTCTAAGCCGACTTTCAATATTATACTCCCGAATATACCAAAATTAAACCTGATAGTACCTATTCTAGGTCTAATGACCTTATATTACTAAACATAATTGTTCCACAGACATACCACACCAATATAACTCGGAGCCACAACCCGTGCCATCCATTCACCAATATGCAACATTCAAATGTACTCAGTCATGGAAAATGACTCAAATGAGAGAGCTGCCCCACCAGATTAACAAGTACCGCCATAACGAAACACTGAAAATTCATCATACACCGTAGAACCATCACTCGATTCTAACACAAGGTTCATACCTTAACATAACTCCGATGCAATGCTTGACCCCATTCAAACGTTGGTCCATAATATATACCTCGAGCCACCCCGCTCAAAATCAATAACCACAAAGAGGCAAATGACAAAAATACCACACAAAACCTGAAAGGACATAACCATTACACTATCGATCATGCAATACCCAAGTACTCATCATACTAAAATTCCGCTATAAAGCTCAAATAGAACCGCACCATTTGTGCACATAACCAATGAATCACAACTCTTCGTGGCATAAAGGAGTAACTCACAGATCATTTGAGAACACAAATAAGTTCAACATCAACCGAATGACACATCCCTCAATAATAGCAGTATGGAGCCAACCATTCCGGCTCGGTGTAGAATACACATCTTAATTGGGCCTACCTATGGACCCCCAAATCAACTCGGGTTACCCACAAATAGATAAAAATCCCTCCGAAAATCCATAATGACTGAATCATAACACATTTCATCATCCGGCTAGCTCCGACCACAACTTCACAGTCCACAACCATAAAATAATCTGCTCCTGGGAACTCCCAATCTCCAAATCCATAGAACACACGAATCACCATATTTGATTCCATCTCCACTGCCCGAATGCCTAAGACCTATCTCATACACGATCATCCCACGAGAAATATTTTAAAATTTCTTCCGTACCACTTGACAAAATTTGAATATCAACAGTCTATCAACCATGTGAGTACCACAATTCTAATTTATACATCTGTAAGTCAAAATACATTGCGCCTTCTGAAGTCCGCCCCTTTCTCATACAACACCAAGTAGTAATAGTATTCATCTAGTTATTTGAAATCGTCTTTGTTGTCCAACATTCGTTACCTTCTCTTCAGGACTGTACTACCACCTTGTACATGAAAATCTAGCTTTCGCACAACACATAACATCTATCTTGCCAACATGTGAAAAGCACAAGAATCTTATTATCAACTTTGAGTCACCAATAATTTACATACCATTTTAGTTAGAAACCTTTTTTTTTCAGGAGAAAATCACAATACACAACACGTTCTCCACACCGGTAGAAACCATCAAGAATACTTTGAAATCCATTTGCACATAATCAAGCCCTTAAAACTAAATTTCTCTAACTCGACCAAGTCATGCAGGTCGCCAAGTCCATGTGTATTGCCACAAAGCACCTGTAGAAAACCCCCACATCATAAGCACCCAAAGAACCGATCATATCCATTACCATACTGATCCAACCTACTACCCAGTTGTCCTATTTTCTCCGAGTCCCTTCCGAATTTGTCTTCAGATTGATAATTCTTCCTGCTAAAATACCATGATCTTTAACCACAACTCACCCTACAAACCTTAGCATAAAAACCACAACGCCCTACGACCCATAAGCAATTGTATTCTTCTTAAGTACCTTCAAAAATACCACAACTATAACACTCACTCTAAGAATACATTATGTGAATTTGAAATTGCTCTTCTTACCTTCCTTACACAAAAATGTAGAATCCATAGTCATATAGAATTTTCGCAAGTCCAGACACCATCAAATGCAATTCTCGGATTTTTATCCATACATAAGTCCGGAAACGTTCTCATTTGCTATATATAATTCTCAAACCCACTGGCATTTTCTCGGGAGTCACCCACTTTGCTCACATCTAATTGCACCGCCCAAATGGGCCGAAAGACACGTGCCCCATTAGCACCATAACACTCAAAGAAGTAACTCTACTTTAACACCACATACCAAATTCATACTCCGTGCGCACTGCATCATTCACCAATAACAACTCACTCATCCCACGATTTTTCATATACTCATCCGTGCAATATAATCCGTAACCAGGAATTTTCCTTATACGAGTCATTTTCGAACTCCACCTCTGCAAGTCATCACTGATTCCCAAGCATACTTTAGACCCAAACAAAATTTGACACATACCCATGAATTGATTTGTCTATAGCAGGCCCCCCCACTTGGCTCAAAGCCATAAATTAAAACACTCCATAATTCACAATACCCATACCCTATTACTGTCATAATACCGTAGTCAGTGCCACAAAACTCTTCTCAAGATTATGCAATGCCAACCATAAAAATACCCCAAATCATCCGCTAAGATCATAATCATTCTCTTGATACTCAAGTCGACTTTCTCAACCAGATTCAAATTCAAATCTCAACACATGCGCCCCACTGACAGAAAAGAAACCCTCCACTCATATTACAAGGAACATACCTACGTAGATTACTCTCTAGGAGATAACCCACCTGCTCAGTCTCAAATTGGCATCTTGTTATACCTTTTCGCAACCACAATTACCATGCAATCACTTAATCTTTCTGAGTCCAAATTCATTAACAAGACATGAGAATTTAATTTGTCCCATAATTTAACAACGTGAAAGATCCTTTAAAATATTCATTACTCGAGACTGTTCATCACATCAAATCGAAAATCAAGCACCCAATGGCCTTTTTCTTTACATTTCAAGGAAACACTTCTCGTTATATTCCAATCATTTTAACACATCCTGCAGTCACATCATACCCATCATACCGCCATTTCACCGCTCATCGAGCCACAAATTTCACTATAGTGTCATCACCACACATATGAGTCCAATTGTACAAATTACAACTGAAGCTACCGAGCTTAAGCTGCGGTCTAACCATGGCCTCAAGTCCTCCAGACTGGCCCACCACCAAAACACAAAATACTCACCTCAAACCTCGTTCATAGAATCACAAGCCTACGATGCACAGCTGATACTGAGCGCTCATGTGCGCATACGAATACGTGGAAGGAATTCAAAGAGTTTATATCTCAAGCTAAATCAATCTCGCACGTTAAGGAAAGAAAAAATGGGAAGTATATATCCTAAATGCCCTATAGCCTCTCGAAGATAAGTATGGACGTCATCATACCGATCCGCAAGACTCTACTAGACACTTGCTCATGACTTGTAGAACCTATGAACCTAGAGCTCTGATACCAACTTGTCACGACCCAAAATCCAACTAGTCGTGATGGCACCTAACCCAACCCGCTAGGTAAGCCAACTTTCAATTATCCAATTCCAATAACAATTATTAAAGTAATTTAAGTGAATAAATATCTTAATCTTATACATCCCCTAAGAACTGGTAGTACAAATCATGAGCTTCTAAGAATAGAGTATACAAAGCAGAAATGAAATAAATACATAGCCTGTTTGAATAATACATAAACAGAGCTTTTATAAATCTAAAGCTACCCTAAACAAGAGGCAGCTACAACAGGAACACAGGTACATCTTCAGATCCCGCAACAATCCAGCACAACAACAACGGCATCCAATATCTGCACGTAATGTGCAGAAGTGTAGTATCAGTACAACCGACCCCATGTACTAAGTAAGTAACAAACCCAGCCATAGGTTGAAAGTAGTGACGAGCTTCCACCAAGGTCGGGCCCAAAACCAATAGTCCATAACAATCCATAACAACATAAATGTCATGACCCAATTTCCCCTCCGTCTGACGTCGTGACGACACCTAGTCTCTACAACTAGGTAAGCCTAACATTTTGCAGAATAATGAAATAAAAATAAAAATTTAACAAATTATTCAAAAATACACAACAAATCCCAAAACCCGGAATATCGTGAATCATAAACGACAGAAAGAAAAATCTAGTATCTCTATACATCAGAGTCTAGCAAGGAAAAAAACAAAAGATAATGGACATAAGAAAGAGTAGAAGGGGACTCCGAGGTCTGCGGACGCGGCAGATATACCTTGAAGTCTCCAAAGCTGTCCCGGCTCACTGACAGTGCGGCTGATAAGGTACACCTGGATCTGCACACGAAAAACATATGCAAAGAGTAGCATAAGTACACCACAATTGGTGCCCAGTAAGTGCCAAGCCTAACCTCGGTTGAGTAGTGACGAGGTCAGGTCAAGGCCCTACTGGTAAATAAAATAATATAAAGTGTATTATCGCAATAAAATAAAGGTTGAAATATAACAACAATGAAATCATAGAAGGTAACAACTTAGTACACAGAAACACAACAGAGGATTTCCCGAGATACCGTTCCGTAGTCCCAAAAATATAAATGTGCAGGGGGATCTCCCAGAATACCGTTCTATAGTCCCAAAATAAATGTGCAGGGGGATCTCCCGGAATACCGTTCCATAGTCCCAAAATAAATATGCAGAGGGATCTCCCGGAATACCGTTCCATAGTCCCAAAGTAAATATGCAGCGCGAATGATAGGAAAAACAACTACATCATGAAATTCTTACAATTTAGACTAAGTACCAGTCAAGGAAGAAGCAGGAAATTCATTAAGCATGCTGCACATAATTCACATAAACAATTAAGACACGTAGACATGTTGTATCAGACTAAACATGATAGCTACACATATTGAAATAACTCAATTAAGAATGAAAATACATTAGTACTCATTAAAATGGTATAACTCAAAATAACAGGGAAACATATTGCTGCTCAGTAAGAAAAATCGAGTTTTCCACAATTAGCCTGTATACGTACTCGTCACCTCACGTACACGGCGCTCATATATCACAATAGTTCAAAATCTTAAGGGGATTTACCCCACACAAAGTTAGGCAACCCACTTACCTCAAGTCAAGCTCAATCAATCCATAAGAATGCCCTTTTCACGAATATCCGGCTCTAAATGGCCCAAATCTAGCCAAAAGCAATTATATATCATAATTACAACAATAATAGACTCATCTAATTAATGAAATCAACATTTTAATAAAAATTTCGAAATTAACTCAAAATTCACCCGTGGGGCCCATGTCTCGGAATCGGGTAAAAGTCATAAAATACAAAAGCCCGTTCACTCACGAGTCTAACCATATCAAAATTACTAAAAATCCGACACCAAATGGTCCTCCAAATCCACAAATCAAACTTCCAAATTCTTAGCCTCCAATTCCTAATTTCCACTTTAAATACACACTAACTAGGTGGAAAAATACATGGGGAAGGAAGATTATTGATAAAAAATAAGCACAATGGACTTACCTGAAGAAATCTCTCGAAAATGCTCTCAAAAATTGCCCTAAACCGAGTTGCAAAGTCCAAAAATGACAAAAATCCCGAAGCCCTTTGTTTTTAACCACTGCCCAGGTATTTCCGCACCTGCGGAGCCTAGGCTCGCACCTGCGGCTGCGCTTGTGCGGCAAAATGTGCGCATCTGCGGAAATCACTCACCCCCATCTGGCTTCGCACCTGCGATGAAAGGGCCGCATCTGCACCTGCGCGCCTGCATAATTCCCTTCCGCTTTTGCGGACCTTGCCCACTTGCGAAGACCCCTAATACATCTGCGGGCATCGCAGATGCGGAAATCACCTCGCATCTGTGACCCCTGGCATTCATCCATTTTCCCGTTTCTGCGCCAATTTTCTCGCACCTGCGGGCAGCCTTACGCAGGTACGATTACAGCAGAACCAACAAAAGCACCAGATTTTCCTAAGTCTAATTTAATTCCGTTAAGCATCCGAAACACACCCGAGGCCCATGGAACCTCAACCAAACTTACCAACCAATCCTATAACACCATACGAACTTAGTCGATCCTTCAAACCACATCGAACAACACCAAAAATCATGAATTAAGCACAGATTCAAGCCTAAGAACTTAGAATTTTCCAAATTCTACAAACGACGCCGAACCACGTCAAATCTAGTCCGAATTACCTCAAATTTTACACACAAGTCACAAATGACACTAGATACTGGCGGTGCATAATAAGGCTCCTCGGGTCTAGAAGGAGCTGGAACACCGCTGGAGGCTGGAAGAGTTAAATGAACGGGGCGGCTCACATAAACCCTACCATGGCGAGCTGCTGGGGCACGAGATCCCGAATAATAACCAGCCTCTCGAGACCTCTTGGCCTCCCTCTCCTCTCTATCCCGGGCAAACATGCCCTCGAATCTCCTGGCAATACCCACAACCTGCTGATAAGAAATATTCATCTCCAATTCCCTGGCCATACTACTCCGGATGATAGGATGGAGACCCTTAATAAACCGTCGAACCCTCTCTGGAACTGTGGAAACTAAGGCCGGTGCATGTCGGGCCAAATCACTGAAGCAAACTGCATACTCTGACACAATCATAGCACCCTGACGCAGCTGCTCAAACTCCGTGCGCCATGAGTCCCTGAGGCTCTAAGGGACATACTCTCTCAAAAACATGTCCGAGAACTGAGTCCATGTAAGTGAAGCTGCCTCAGCCGGACTACTCAACTCATAAGCATGCCACCACTGATAGGCTGCTCCTCTAACCTGGAATATGGTAAAAGAGACCCTGCTCGTCTCTGCTATGCCCATAGTACGGAGAATACGATGACACTCCTCCAAAAAACCATGAGCATCATATGTAGCCAATTCGCTGAAAGTAGGTGGGTGGTACTTCTTGTACCTCTCAAGTCTGAGCTGCTCTGCCTCAGAAGCTGCTGCCCTAACCTCGGGCTGAGCTGGAGCTATCGGCTACATTGGTACAATCTCTGGAACCTGGTCGACCTGAACCCGCTGCTTTAGAGTATCGGTGATGAGAGTCTGTGCTCCTCCCCCGGCCTGATATATGACAGGAGCAAGTGGAATCAATCCAGCCTGAGCTAAGGTGCTGAACATGCTCAGAAACTGGGCTAGAGCATCATGTATCTCAGGTGTCTGCCCTCCAGCTTGAGATACTTGGGGCTCCTCTGTAGCCGCTCGTGTGGGTGCTCTGGTTGCACCATGTGGACGTCCTCGGCGTCTACCCCGGCCCCGACCTCTCGCGGCTCTAGCAGGGGGCGCGTATGTCTGTTCATCAGATCCGCTTATATGTGTCCTCACCATCTGTGAGAGAATAGAATACAGAAATTCAGAATCTCTAAAGTCAACAATTTTTGCACGACAAGAAATCAAAGTAGTCAAACTTTCCTAACAGTTCTATTGCCTCCCGAAGATAAGTACAAACGTCTCCGTACCGATCTGTGAGACTCTAATAAACCGGCTTGTGACTCACGAGACCTACGAACCTAGAGCTCTAATACTAACTCGTCATGACCCAATTTCCCCTCCGTCTGACGTCGTGACGACACCTAGTCTCTACAACTAGGTAAGCCTAACATTTTGCAGAATAATAAAATAAAAATAAAAATTTAACAAATTATTCAAAAATACACAACAAATCCCAAAACCCGGAACATCGTGAATCATAAACGACAGAAAGAAAAATCTAGTATCTCTATACATCAGAGTCTAGCAAGGAAAAAAACAAAAGATAATGGACATAAGAAAGAGTAAAAGGGGACTCCGAGGTCTGCGGACGCGGCAGATATACCTTGAAGTCTCCAAAGCTGTCCCGGCTCACTGACAGTGCGGCTGATAAGGTACACCTGGATCTGCACACGAAAAACATATGCAAAGAGTAGCATAAGTACACCACAATTGGTGCCCAGTAAGTGCCAAGCCTAACCTCGGTTGAGTAGTGACGAGGTCAGGTCAAGGCCCTACTGGTAAATAAAATAATATAAAGTGTATTATCGCAATAAAATAAAGGTTGAAATATAACAACAATGAAATCATAGAAGGTAACAACTTAGTACACAGAAACACAACAGAGGATTTCCCGAGATACCGTTCCATAGTCCCAAAAATATAAATGTGCAGGGGGATCTCCCAGAATACCGTTCTATAGTCCCAAAATAAATGTGCAGGGGAATCTCCCGGAATACCGTTCCGTAGTCCCAAAATAAATGTGTAGGGGGATCTCCCGGAATACCGTTCCGTAGTCCCAAAGTAAATATGCAAGATTGGGGGATCTCCTGGAATACCGTTCCGTAGTCCCAAAGTAAATATGCAAGACAGGGGGATCTCCCGAAATACCGTTCCGTAGTCCCAAAGTAAATATGCATCGCGAATGATAGAAATACAACTACATCATGAAATTCTTACAATTTAGACTAAGTACCAGTCAGGGAAGAAGCAGGAAATTCATTAAGCATGCTGCATATAATTCACACAAACAATTAAGACACGTAGACATGTTGTATTAGACTAAACATGATAGCTACACATATTGGAATAACTCAATTAAGAATGAAAATAGATTAGTACTCATTAAAATGGTATAGCTCAAAATAATAGGGAAACATGTTGCTGCTCAGTAAGAAAAATCGGGTTTTCCACAACTAGCCCGTATACGTACTCGTCACCTCACGTACACGGCACTCACATATCACAATAATTCCAAATCTTAAGGGGATTCTCCCCCCCCTCCCCTACAAAGTTAGGCAATCCACTTACCTCGAGTCAAGCTCAATCAATCTGTAAGAATGCCCTTTCCACGAATATCCGGCTCTGAATGGCCCAAATCTAGACAAAAGCAATTACATATCATAATTACAACAATAATAGACTCATCTATTTAATGAAATCAACATTTTAACGAAAATTCTGAAATTAACTCAAAATTCGCTCGTGGGGCCCACATCTCGGAATCGGGTAAATGTCATAAAATACAAAAGCCCGTTCACTCACGAGTCTAACCATATCAAAATTACTAAAAATCCGACACCAAATGGTCCTCCAAATCCACAAATCAAACTTCCAAATCCCTAGCCTCCAATTCCCAATTTCCACCTTAAATACATACTAACTAGGTGGGAAAATACATAGGGAAGCAAGATCATTGATCAAAAATAAACACAATGGACTTACCTCAAGAAATCTCTCGAAAATTCTCTCAAAAATCGCCCTAACCCGAGTTGCAAAGTCCAAAAATGACAAAAATCGCAAAGCCCTTCGGTTTTAACCACTACCCAGGTATTTTCGCACCTGCGGAGTCTGGGCTCGCACCTGCGGGGTGCGCTTGTGCAGCAAAATGTGCGTATCTGCGCCAATCACTCACCCCCCTCTGCCTTCGAACCTGCGATGAAAGGGTCGCATCTGCACGTGCGCG
Organism: Nicotiana tomentosiformis; assembly: GCF_000390325.3. Classification (NCBI taxonomy): domain Eukaryota; kingdom Viridiplantae; phylum Streptophyta; class Magnoliopsida; order Solanales; family Solanaceae; genus Nicotiana; species Nicotiana tomentosiformis. The sequence continues at coordinate 27,843,382 of NC_090812.1, forward strand.
CCTGCGGAATTCCCTTCCGCTTCTGCGGACCTTGCCCACCTGCGAAGACCTCTAACGCATCTGCGGGCATCGTAGATACGAAAATCAGCTCGCACCTGCGACCCCTAGCACTCCTCCATTTTCCCGCTTCTGCGCCAATTTGCTCGCACCTGCGGGCAGCCTTGCGCATGTGCGATTACAGCAAAACCAGCAAAAGCACTAGATTTTCCTAAGTCCAATTTCATTCCGCTAAGCATCCGAAACACACCCGAGGCCCTCGGGACCTCAACCAAATCTACCAACCAATCCTATAACACCATACGAACTTAGTCAAGCCTTCAAACCACATTGAACAACACCAAAAATCATGAATTAAGCACGGATTCAAGCCTAAGAACTTAGAATTTTTCAAATTTTACAAATGACACCGAACCACGTCAAATCTAGTCTGAATTATCTCAAATTTTTTACACATGTCACAAATGATACTACGAACCTACAGCCACTTTCGACAATCCATTCCGAGCTCGATATCAAAATTTTTACTATCAGCCGAAATCGCCGAAAATCTAACTTTCTCCAATTCAAGCCTAAATCTATTACAAGCCTCCAAAACACATTCCGGACGCCCTCCTAAACTCAAAATCACTCAATGGAGCTAATGGAGTTGACAAAATTCCATTCCGGATTTGTCTTCACACAGTTTCGATTACGGTCCAAATTCTAAGACTTAAACTCACAACTAGGGACTAAGGGTCCCAAAACTCCCCGAATTCCATAACCAATCACTCCGAAAATTCCCAAAAGTAGAAACAAATATGGGGAAAGCAGATATTAGGGGATCAGGTCTCAATTTCTCAAAACGACCGGTCGGGTCGTTGCATCCTCCCCCTCTTAAAACAATCGTTCATCCTCGAACGAGTATAAAGACATACCTGAAACTGTGAAAAGATGAGGGTACTGGCGGCGCATATCCTGCTCGGCCTCCCAAGTTGCCTCCTCGACCAGTTGTCCCCTCCAATGAACCTTCACTGAAGAAATGTTCTTTGACCTTAGCCTTCTGACATGCCTGTCTAAAATAGCCACTGGCTCCTCAACATACGATAGATCCTTGTCCAATTGAACTGAGCTGAAATCCAACACATGGGACGGATCGCCGTGATACTTTCGGAGCATAGAAACATGGAATACCGGATGAACTCCTGCCAGACTGGGAGGCAAGGCAAGCTCATAAGCAACCTCCCCAACTCGACGCAACACCTCAAATGGATGAATGAACCTTGGGCTCAACTTGCCCTTCTTTCCAAACCTCATAACGCCCTTCATAGGCGAAACCCGGAGCAAGACTCGCTCTCCAACCATGAATGCCACATCGCGAACCTTTCGATCCGCATAACTCTTATGTCTGGACTGGGCTGTGCGAAGTCTATCATGAATCACATTCACCTTTTCCAAGGCATCTTGAACTAAGTCCGTACCCAATAATCTGGCCTCACCTGGTTCGAACCAACCCACTGGGGACCGACATCGCCTACCGTACAGAGCCTCATACGGTACCTTCTGAATGCTGGACTTATAACTGTTATTATAAGCAAACTTTGCAAGTGAAAAGAACTGGTCCCAAGCACCCTCAAAATCTATCACACACGCACGAAGCATATCCTCTAATATCTGAATAGTGCGCTCGGACTGCCCGTCCGTATGGGGTGAAATGTTGTGCTCAACTCAACCCTAGTACCCAACTCATGTTGTACAGCACTCCAGAACCGTGATGTAAACTGCGTACCCCGGTCAGAGATAATAGATACCGATATGCCATAAAGCCTGACGATCTCACAGATGTAGATTCGAGCTAGCTGCTCAGAAGAATAGGTAGTCATCACAGGAATGAAATGAGCCGACTTGGTCAGCCTATCCACAATCACCTAAACTGCATCAAACTTCCGCTGAGTCCGTGGGAGACCAACAACGAAGTCCATAGTGATCCGCTACCATTTCCACTCCGGAATCTCTATCTTCTGAAGTAACCCACCCGGTCGATGATGCTCATACTTCACCTGCTGGCAATTTAGGAATTTAGACACATACTCTACTATGTCTTTCTTTATCCTCCTCCACCAATAATGCTGCTTCAGGTCCTGATACATCTTTGCGGCACCCGGATGAATAGAATACCGCGAGCTGTGAGTCTCCTGAAGAATCAACTCACGCAAACCATCTACATTGGGAACACATAGCCTGCCCTGCATCCTCAATGCACCATCATCTCCAATAGTGAACACCTTAGCATCACCGTGCTGGATTATGTCCTTAAGGACAAGCAAACGGGGGTCATCATATTGACGCTCCCTGATACAATCATTAGGAGAAAATCGAGAGACCACACAAGCCAATACTTGACTCGGCTCAGAAATATCCAATCTCACAAACTGGCTGGCTAAGGCCTGAACATCCAACGCCAATAGCCTCTCTGCTGCTGGTAGATATGCTAAACTCCCCAAATAATACCAGAAGTAACTCAAGGATAAAATACTCAGCCAAATAATGATTTTAAAAATAGTAGTTCTTTCTTTCAAATACATCAGCGTAAACCCAAATCGTTTGCCGAAGTTACTAATAATATGAATAGTTTGAAAACAATAAATTTCTCCAAAAATCTTTTCAATAATAAATAATATATTTCATTTTCTTTCCGGATAACCTGTATACAACAAATACATCACTATGCCCATCTGTCAAAATGTGTGAAAAATCATGAATGATGTGATGTTGCACAGCATGAGGAAAAATTCATCTCTATGTATGTATGTCATGTGTGCATGCCAATGCAATGTAATTCAGTGATAAAATCATAAACAACCCCTCGGGAAGAACATCACTCATATACAGCCCCTCGGGCAAACCTCACAGTCACTCGTGCCACTCGGGCATACCTCACAATCACTCTTGCCACTCGAGCATACCTCACAATCACTCATGCCTCCAAGTCACTCAGCATTCGACACTCGGCACTCGCACTCAGTAGGTACCTACGCTCACTGGGGGTGTGTACAGACTCCGGAGGGGCTCCTTCATCCCAAGCGCTATAATCTGCACTGACAACTCACGTGCTGCACGGACAACTCACGTGCTATAATAATAAAGTATGTTGCAGGCGGGCAGCCCCGATCCATACTCATCCTCACAAATCAGGCCCTCGGCCTTACTCAGTCATAAACCTCTCAAGCCACTCGAAATTTCAGTAAAACAGGGCATTCAACCCAAAACATTTATATTCATCAAAATAGAGTCATAAAACTGAGTTATGATATGCAATGAAATGAATATGACTGAGTATGAATTTTCAATTTAAGACAAATAATTCACAGCAATATGACCTTTGTGGGTCCCAATAATACTGGCACATAGCCTCAATTATGATTTTTAATATGCTTTTCAGTTTAATTTCTCTAACTCATAAAACGCATGTAAAATACCAAGATCATTTAACTACAAAATTCTACAGAAATAATTATGTCACAATTTCTATAGTGCACGCCCACACGCCCGTCACCTAGCATGTGCGTCACCTCCCAATAATTCATAAAATACATATATTCAGGGTTCATACCCTTAACTCCAAGATTAGAAGAGTTACTTACTTCGAACATGCCAAATCCAATGTCGAGCAAGCTAAGCAATGCTCCAGAAATTTTATCTGCGCGTATCAACTTCCAAACGACTCGAATCTAGTCACAATTAATTTGATTCAGCCCACAAGAATTATAGGAATTAATTCCATATCAAAATGCTAATATTTTCCAAAGAAATCCGAAATTTTGCCCCAAAAATACCCGTAGGGCCCACATCTCGAAATCCGATAAAACTCACAAAATAAGACAACCCATCCAATTACAAGTTCAACCATACTAATTTCACTCAAATCCGACTCTAAATCTGTATTCAAACTTGAAAAATTCGTTTTGTGACATTATAAAAATTTTCTTCTATTTCTCTTGAAGATTTAATAATCTACACCAAAAATGAAGATTAATTCATGAAATATAATCACAAGGGAGTTAAGAACACTTACCCTAAGTTGTGTGAAAACTTTTCTCTCCAAAATCGCCTAAATCGAGCTCCAAAATATCCAAAATGAGAAAATATCTCAGAACCCTTGTTTTTAAACACTGCCTAGGCATTTCCGCACCTGCGCATCCGCATTTGCAGACAAAAATGCGCGCCTGCAGAAACAGCTAGCCTTCCAAAATCTCGCATCTGCGGCCCCTTTTCTCGCATCTGCGGCCTCGCAGATGCGCATTCCCCTTCGCACCTGCAGTCGCCTCACGCCAGCCCCTGTCCGCATCTGCGCCAACACCTTCGCACCTGCGGCCTCGCAGATGCGGCAAATTTATCACACCTGCGAGCACTACACAGTTCCACACTTGGCCGCTTCTGCAATTGATCTCGCGCACATGCGGCTTCGCACATGCGATCAAAATCTTTGTAGGTGCGATCAAACGAGTATGCAGCAGTTCGAGCATTTCCTTAAGTCCAAATTTGATCCGTTAACCGTCTGAAACTCACCCGAGGCCCTCGGGACCTCAACCAATTGTATCAACAAGTCCCATAATATAACACAGACCTACTCGAGGCCTCAAATCACACCTAACAACATCAAAATGACGAATTACTCCTCAATTCAAAATCAACGAACTTTGAACTTTCAAATTCTACATCTTATGCCGAAACACATCAAATCAATCCGGAATAACTTCAAATTTTGCGCACAAGTCACATTTCACATTACAGACCTATTTCAATTTCTAGAATCGAAATCCGACCTCAATATCAAAAAGTCAACCCCCGGTCAAACTTCTCAAAAATTTATCTTTCGGCATTTCAAGCCTAATTCGACTACGGACATCCAAATAATTTTTTGGATATGCTCCCAAGTTCAAAATCACCATACAGAGCTATTGGAATAATCAAAATTTGAATCCGAGGTCGTTTATACATAAGTCCGCTCCTGGTCACTATTTTAACTTAAGTTTTAAACCTTGGAACTAAGTGTTCCAATTCATTCCAAAACCTCACCGGACCCGAACCAATTACCCCGGCAAGTCACACAACAACTATAAAGTATAGTTTGAGCATAAAATGGGAAAGCGGGTTTGTAATACTTAAAACGACCGGTCAGGTCGTTACACTATAATAAAATTAAATAATTAATTTTTATCATTATACAAGATTTAATGAGGGGGACCGCTGCTTTGATTTAAAAATTAGGGGGGGGGGGGTGTTTGCTATTCTGTAACAGGGGAAAAGGAAGGGACGATATTTGAAGGGGTATAGCATCGTATATTAAGGTGCTATACATATAGCGCCTTAATAAAGTGCGCTATACCTGGACGTCTAATCAACTTCATATATAGCGCCCTTTAAAAGGGCACTATATATAGTTTGGTCACAATATTTTTTTTCCACTCATTTCGGTCATTTGAGTCCAAAAAGACCACATTTAGGTTCCTAGCTCTGTCCTCGGGTGTAGGTACATTCTTTTTAGGGGAAGGGCCAAATATAACCCTCTACTTTTATATATTGTCTATATTTAACCTCCGTTATACTATTGGGCCAAATTTATCCCTGCCATTATACTATCGGGTCAAATTTACCCCTACAATCAGCAAACTTTTAAAAATACCCCTTGATCTGTTAAGTAATCCATAATCTCACAAATTTCTTTTATTTAAATCACTTGTTATTCTTCTTGGTCCACTATTTTAAAATAATTGGCATTTACCTGCTTTCTGAACTAGAGAAAAAAAAATAAGAGTAAAAAATATTAAATAATACAACCAAATAAAAATAGTACAGAAAATTGAAAAATCTAAATTAGGTAGCTTTTCTAAATTCTAAAAGTATTTACAACATCCCGATTTTAATAAATTTGTTGCACCAAATGTATGGAGACTTTGAAAGTATTAGTGATTGAAGTTGAGGTTCCTTGGAGACTTTACATTGTCTAATTCAACTTTGGTTTAATTAAATGCCTACACATTGTGCACTCTAAGATAGTCGATCGAACTCTATACTAACCAGGCAATGACAAAATATATTTGAATATACATGTACATACATGATGATCAGTTGCATATAATATATAATAAATAGACCCACTAAATTCTACGATGTGTATATGATTGAAAAATAAATAAAATTCTAAATTAATTTTTTTTATTACAAGAAGAGAAATGGGTGCATTGGTAATTAAAAACAATTATGAATAATTTATATATTCTAGTAACTTTAGCATTCACATTAATAGTAATTTTTGAAAATAATGGAGCAAGAAGAACAACAAGTGATTTAAATAAAAAGAATTTGGGAGATTTTGGATTACTTAACAAATCAAGGGGTATTTTTAAAAGTTTGCTGATTGTAGGGATAAATCTGGCCTGATAGTATAACGGTAGGGGAAAATTTGGCACGATAGTATAACGAAGGTTAAATGTAGACAATATATGAAAGTAGAAGGGTATATTGGTATTAAAAGTACGAGAGTGGGTGAATTGTAGCCGATTTTAAAACTTATTTGACTAAGAAAGGAATTAGTCGACTAAACTTCACAGTGAGATTAATCACATCAGAATTAAATCGCGCAGATAATAAAGTAAAGGAGGCACGACAATTTTATACTGGTTCAGTACCAGTGTGGTACCTACGTCCAGTTCCCTTGGGTCACAAGGGCTCTCTTACATCTTCAGTAAGTCTTTACAACAGGTATGGTTTTACTGCGTTCATCATCAACGATACACAACAACAATGTCTTTTTCTAGTGTTGACATAACTCCTGTTTTATTTTCTAACTCTTCCTATCTTTTGCGACACTTGTAGAATTAAGAATACAATATTTGTACTAAGAATTAGATTGGTGTAGAAACAGATGTGAAGTTGCATGAGCTTCCTTGTACTTCTATTTCTTCTTTTATAATGCTCGATGAGTCTTCTGATTTCTTTTTTTCTGGGATCGCAAAGCAATAATGATTGGAGGTCTTTCCTTCTGAGGTATAGACTTCTAAGAGTGAGACCCAAGGGTAGCCTCATGAATCTAGCTTGAAAGGTGTGACCAGATTCAATCTCATTTTGAAGTTTTGGTTCCTCCAATTAACCTTGATTAGAGCTTTCGCAGATTTTCCTTTGATTTGCTCTCTATCCTTGATTGGATCTCTTTCATTTCTTATATGCTTGAGAATCTTTAAGTGTGATTGATTGTCTTTCCTTCATTATTCTTTGACTGAATGATTCTCTTTCCATTTGATACAAAGTTCGAGGAACATAGTCATTGGCTTCCTCTGATTTTCTTGTATGATTTTCTTTCCTTTCATTCATCAGCGCTGCACAAAGTGAGATGACATTAATCTAGGCTCTTTTGATTATTAAACATTATTAAAATTATAAACCTAACAATCTCCCCTTTTTTGATGATGACAATAATCCAAAAGGAGTTCGACTAATTTAGGGGATACTTCCCTTTACGAGTGTACTTCAGCTCCCCCTGCCTTTGTGCTTCTTGTTTGTTTGCATGCTCCCCTTGCCTTTATACTTTTTTTCTTCTCCCCCTTTGACATCAATCAAAAAAAGCAAGAGGAGAATAATAGCTAATAATAGTAGTAGTTAAGCAGGCAAAAATATATATATCTAATAGTTATACCAGGCATAGTCGACTATATGCCCATCCAGACACAACCAAATGATAAGTTTTAACAACCAACCCAAAAAAGAAAAAAACGATTGTTTAAACAGTCCAAACACTTAATTCCTTCCAAGGAAATACTCCAAAATATTGATCACTTTGGTGCAGAAACTATCATAGGAGGCATCAATCTCCTCGGTGACTTTGGTCAGCTTCTCAGTGACATCCTACATTGCCTGATCCCTTGCCTCTTTGTGGATTGGAAAGTGATCTTTAATCTGGCCTTATCTGCTCCAGTTTCCTTTGTTACTTCCCTAATCTTGTCCACCTATTCCTGCATAGATATTATCAGTTCCTTGATACCTGTAATATTTTGCTGCATTAGTAGTAACTGATCTGAGGAAGAGGATTTGCTAGCTTCATATTTAATCCCTCCAGTACCCTGTTTAGGAGTGGATTCTGATGCTTTGTCTTTCTTGAACCAAGGTGTACCCCATTATGGAAAAGACAGTCTTATCATATGTGCTAGAGATGATTTTAGGGGCATAGGGAGACAAATCTACTTTCATAACTTGCAAGATATGAGAGATTAGTAAACCATAAGGCAAACTATTAGCAGAAGATGAGACATCCTTGGTGCGTTCAAGCATGTACTGACGCACCCAAGCAAATTAATTAATAGCCTTCCCATTCACAAGACAGTACAAGACAAACACATCTCTGACAGACATGGTGCTAAGTGAACCAGTACGGGGTAACAGGGTGGTAGAAATAATGTAGGCTAGTACACAATGCTCAAATTTCAGATTTTTGGGACCAATGTCACAGGTGTTTTCAGACAACACATTTTTTGCTTCCTCAAACGACACTTCAAAATTATAAGACCAAGAATATTGCACAAAGAAACTATACCCAACAAACTTCGTTGCAAAGATTTTTTCAAATTGATAAGAGTCAAGAATAATGCGAGTTCCCAAAACTATGGATTCTAAGTCATCTTTATCATACACAAATAAATTTGTATAAAAAATACGTACATGCTCTTCATAGATAGTGTCACCAAAAGTAGCAAATAGGGAGACACGTTTTTGAGTTTCAAACACAGAGATAACATCACAGTGAAAGTTTTTCATAGATTTCAAACTTACTGTGCGACCATAGGCAATCGACTTCCCTTTGAAAGTGACAAATTTTACTTTTTTTTCGGGGCTATAGAAGTTTATCTTGTCTTCAGGCCCAAACTCTATGCTTTTTGTTTTCTCTCTCTTTTGAGATGATTATTTGGGGGTGGAATCCATTGGTCATTTTTCAGCCCTCTTTTGAGTGATGAAAATTTCTTCTTGAGAATCACTGGATTCATCCTCGAATAGTTGATGATTTGTACTCTCTGACGACTCTATATCCACAGGATCATCAGTTTGATAGTTTTTCTTGAAGGGGTGACTTATTCTAGGCATGGAGGAGGATGGAGAGGGTTTGCTTTTGACCATGAATAAGAGAGAGCAGATAGAGAGAATGGTTTTCTTTGAGATAAACAAGAGATGAGAGGTAAAAAAGGGGTGAATGAACACCTCGATTCTGGAGAGACGTGTGAAAGGCAACTGAAAAGTTGCCTTCTGCAAGCCCATCGCCAGTCGTGTAATAAATGCACGTACAAAGTAATCAAATACTTAGAGATATTTAGGGCGAAAATTATGAAGATCAATTATGGAAAATTTTCTAAAATAGACAAATTTAGAGAAATTAGATGGGAATCAAATAAATACCAATTTTGTCACGAAGGGAACACAATCTCTCTTCAAGCAATAGTTTTGTAAAAATATCTGCTAAATGATTTTCAGTATTGATAAATTCTAACACAATGTCACCTTTTGCAACATGATCACGGATAAAATGATGCTTAGTCTCAATATGCTTAGCTCTAGAATAATGTACCGAATTTTTTGAAAGGCAAATTGCACTAGTATTATCACACATAATAGGAACGCAATTAAGACATAAATCATAGTCTAACAGTTTATGCATAATCTATAGAACTTGTGTGCAGCAGTTGCCTATAATCAAATATTTTGCGTCAGTAATAGATAAAGCAACACAACTTTGTTTCTTGTTGTGCCAAGATATAAAAGATTTTCCAAGTAATTGGCACGTTCGACTTGTGCTTTTCCTGTCAATTTTATTACCTGCAAAATCTGCGTCTGAAAAACCTTTGAGACCAAAGACATTTAAGCTTTCGTCCCATAATTCTTAGTCGACTGTCCCTATCAGATATATGATAATACGTTTAACAGCAGCCAAGTGGGATTCTTTGGGAGCTGACTGATATCTTGCACATTTGCAAACACTAAACATAATATCAGGTCGACTAGATGTAAGATAAAGTAGAGATCCAATCATACATCGATATATTATTTCATCAACACTCTTACCATCTTTATCTTCATCCAGGGTGGTTGATGGACTCATAGGAGTCCTTATGGCCTTAGCATTAGACATGCCAAACATTTTGATAAGCTCTTTTGTATACTTTGTTTGACTAATGAAAGACTCTTTATGTACTTAATTGATTTGTAGCCCAAGGAAGAAGGTTAATTCTCCCATCATACTTATTTCACATTCTCCTTTCATGACGTTTGAAAAATTCTTGCATAACACTGGGTTAGTACTTTCAAAAATAATATCATCTACATAAATTTGCACAATTAAATTACCTTCAGCTGATCGTTTGATAAAGAGAGTAGTATCAATATTACCTCTATCAAACCAATGTTTGACTAGAAATGAACTTAACCTTTCATACCAAGCTCTATGAGCTTGCTTTAGTCCGTACAGAGCTTTAGATAACTTGTGGACATGATTTGGAAAGGATTCATTTACAAATCCTGGAGGTTGCTTAATGAACACTTCCTCAGAGATGAAACCTCTCAGAACGCGCTTTTTACATCCATATGAAATAGTCTAAAACATTTGTGAGCAACATAAGCTCGTAAGATACGAATAGATTCAAACCTGACAACAAGAGCGAAAGTTTCCTCGTAATCAATTCCTTCTTGCTGTGAATAACCTTGAGCAACAAATCTAGCTTTATTGCATACCACTTATCCAGACTCGTTCAGCTTATTCTGTATACCCATTTTGTTCCAACAATTGATGCATTTGGAGGTTTAGGAAAGAGTTCCCATACTTTATTTTTCTCAATTTGATCAAGTTTTTCCTGCATTGCAATTATCCAGCTTTCGTCACCAAGGGTATCATCTACCTTTTTTGGTTTGAATTGAGATATGAGGGATATGTTTGTCATTTGCTTTAGCGATCTTCTTGTTTTCATGCCTTCCTGAGGATTTCCAATAATGTACTTATGTGGGTATCCTGGCTCACTTTTCCATGCATTTGGAACAACTGATACTGGCTCCTTTTCAATTGGACATGATTGTTCAACTCTAGGAAAATCCTGGTTATCTACACGACTGTCAGTCGACTGATCTTGCTGATCCGTCACCTCATCACAAATGTTTTCACCTATATTGTTAGACTTCAAAATAATGAAAATTTTCTCATCTTCAGGAAGTTTTTCATTCCTTGAGCGAAAGTTAGTGTCCACAAATACAACATGTATAGATTCTTCAATAGATAGAGTACGTTTATTAAAAACTCTATATACTCTACTGGAGGGAGAGTATCCAATAAAAATACCTTCATTGCTTTTTGGATCAAACTTACCAAGGTTGCCTTTTCCATTATTGTGGATAAAATATTTGCAACCAAAAGGATGGAAATAGCTAATATTGGGTCTTTTACCTTTCCATAATTCATATGGAGTCTTTTTTAGAATATGTCGAATTAAGCATCTGTTAATGATGTGACATTTTGTGCTTACAGCTTATGCCCAGAAGTGGTGTGGGAGAGAGTTTTCCACAATCATAGCTCTTGCCATATCTTACAAGGTTCTATTTTGCATTCTACCACTCCATTTTGTAGAGATGATCTGGGAGATGAAAAATTGTGGGACATTCCTTGATCATTGCAGAAGTTTTCAAATGCTTTGCTTTCAAATTCTCCTATATGGTCACTTCTTATGGCAGATATGTAGGAACCTTTTTTCCCGTTATACCTTCTTGTAGAGGACTTTAAAATTCCTCAATGATTCACCTTTATGACGCAGAAAAATAACCCAGATAAAACGAGAAAAATCATCTACTGTAACAATAGTATATTTTCTACCACCTATACCAGCAGTTCTAGTTGGACCAAAAAGATCCATATGGAGAAGTTGAAGAGGTTTTGTAATAAAGACTATGTTTTTAACTATTCAAGAGGACCTTGTTTGTTTTCCTAACTGACAAGCATCACATATTTGATCTTTTAAAAAATCTAGTTTTGAAAGACCAATAACAAAATCGTGTTTGGAACATTTTTGAATAGTATGTATGTTAGCATGACCAAGTTTTCTATGCCAAGCCCAAGGATCATCAATCATAAAGACTAGACAAATCTTATTTCCAAGACTATTTATATTACTAATAGTGTAGACATTCCTATCTCTATTTCCAGAAATAATAACTTTACATGTTTCGTCTTCAATAAACCAACCCTTCTTTTTAAAATGAACCTTATAGTCATTGTCACATAGTTTATTGATATTGAGTAGATTGTAGTCATGTTCATTTACCAGGTATACTTCGTCTACATCATATGATGAGCCGAGAGGGAGTCTTCCAACTCTAATTATGTCTCCTTTTGATTTGTCTCCGAAAGTGACTGATTCACCATCTAGTTTAGTGATAGTTTTGAATAGTTGTTTATCACTTGTCATGTGTCTGAAACACGCGCTATCAAGATACCATTTACCTTTTTTATTTTTCTTGCGGTGTTCCTGCAAAAACAAATTGCTTGTTTTTAGGTACCCAAGTCTGCTTAGGTCCTGAATGGTTAGTACTCTGAGTATTAGCTTGACTAGTGGCCTTGGGTCGCCTGACGAGCGCAAAACACTCACTTAAATTGTGTTCTCTAGTCAAAGATAGTATAGTATAATATTGTGTCTACAAGAATTGGATTTAAATAGTATTCTCGTAGTCTCTAGCTTGATTGCTATCCCGGAGGATCAACAGTTGATATTTATATGATTAACAATAAAATTAACTAAGAATCTAAAAACTACAGCTATTGACTAGTGACTATCGAAATAAGGAATAAGCAATTAAGGTTATCAGTAGAAGAGGATAGGGTTTTGACAGAATAAATGCAAGATAATTGTTTGGGATCTAACTCTAGATAATTCTTCCAATGTTCAAGTGAGTCTCTCGAATTCACTCTATTATTAGTTCAAATGTTCAGCAAAAACTCCTCTCTCGATTAAGTCTTAACCTCACGAGATGAACCAATTTAAGCACTATGAAGATATGCAAGAATGCGTAGTGGATCGGTCTTTAGGAAAAACTCTTTCGATTATTCTTCTAACTAGATTTAATCAATAATTCAACTAGCCTATTTCGATTACTTAGAAAAATCTATGAACTCAACCAATAATATAATACAAAGATATCACAAGTTATCCCTCTTTCGATTACAAGAACAAGTAAATATAAATGCAGCAATTAAATCTTCCAAAAATGATTCAAATACAAAAAACTAGAGTTATAATCCACAAACAATCATCAATACACCAAATCCATCAATACCCAAAAGAAATCTTTGTGCTTGTGTTCTTCCAACTCCTCCTTAGCCTCCTTAGGTCGAAAATGTGTCCAAAGTTCTGGAAATGGTATTTTCTCGTATATATAAGTTATCTCCCAATAAACCCTGGACGAAATTACTTTTTATTAGCCGAAATGGGATGCCACTCTAACACTTTTGGGCTACCGCGTCACGCCGCGCCACCCCATGCGACGCGCATGTAGAAAATTTCAGAACGTGCTAAAAAATCATTTCTTGCCACTTTTTGCACTGCCATGCCTGGCGACGCCCTATGCGGCACGACTGTGCAAATTTTGCAGAATATTGATTTTTCTTCACTTTGCAGGAAAATTGCACTACCGATATGAGGCTCGCGGTGCGGTAGTGCAATTTTCTCAGAGTGAATTCGTTTTCTTATTTTTTTTTGACATCCAGACTTGGTTTTCAACCCCCGAACGTGATCCCGACTTAATCCTTTGGGCTTTTACTCAGACTTCAAAGCTCCAACTTATTCGATTTAGCTTCCGAATATCATTTTTACTCAAAATCAATTCCTACAAGGCATAAAACACACAATAAGTGCAACATACTAACATTCAAGCTCAAACACAAATAAAATGCAGTAAATTGAGTGCAATGCTACGACTAAAACACGAGTTTCTAGCCTACCATCATCGCCAGACCCATCTTCTGTTGTTCTTAAACCTGCAATAGTTAGATGTATGGCTAAGTTTTCCACAATAAAAGCAAGAGGTGTTATTGGAAATTTTAGAGACTTTTTCTCTTCTATTTCTAAACCTGCAATGGTTAGAAGTGTGACCATTTTTTCCACAATGAGTGCATACATAGTGATTTCTTGTTTTAGATGTGAAACTACGAGGAGTTGACTGATTTGATTTGACTGAACTATGACTGGTGGATTTTCGCAATCCATTCAGTTGAAATTGAAGTTCATTAACTTCATCTTGAAGCATGTCTCTTTCTATTTCACAAACTTCTAATTTCAGTGCCCATTCTTTCTTTCCTCTTTGGATCTTTGAAAGCTCATTTAGAATTTTCTCAATATCTGCAAGAGCAATATCAATAAATTCTTGAAGTTCATTACAGTTAGGTCATGTAGGAAGACGTACCTCACTTGTTCCTTTGTCTGCCATGAGACCAAGCTCGCCTGAATCTTCATCACTATACTCTTTGATGGCCATGAAGCACATGTTGGCAATTTTCTCATGATTAGATTCTTCTCCATACCTCCATTCTCCAAAAGATTTCTTCTTCTGAAAATTTCTCCTTAGTTTCTTTTTCAGCTCAGGGCATTCAGCTTGAATGTGTCCATGTTTTCCACATTCGTAGTATCTTCCATCATTTTTGTCATTCTCATTATTCATCTTCCTTTTTTTGAAATTTGATTTACCTCTTCTTCTATATCTGTTTTTCCTCATCATGCTTGTTGTAACTTTAGAGAGCATGGCTATATTCTCATCTTGTTCTCCTCTTCCTTCTTCTTCTTCATTTTCTAATTCAGCTACGGTTGCTTTGAATGCAACTGTCTTCTTTTTTTCTTGATGGACTTTCCTGTCTAAATATGTTTTCTCAAACGCAATTAGATTACCTCTCAGTTCATCATACGACATCTTGTCAAGATCCTGACATTCTAGAGCAATAATTTTGGGTTGCCAAATCGTGGAGAGACTTCTTAGAATTTTTCTGACTTGTTCTCCACTTCTGATAGGTCTACCAAAGGATTTTAAGTCTTCAAGGATTTTGCTTAACCTAGAGAACATTTCTTCCACTGATTCTCCATCTTTCATTTGAAACAATTCATAATCTCGAACTAGGATATTAATCCTTATTTCTTTCACTTTGTTTGTTCCTTCATATGTGACTTCTAACTTGTCCCACATTTTCTTTACAGTTTTACAACTAGATATCTTTTCATACTCTTCTCTGCTTATGACATTATTCAACAGATTTTTTGCCTTGGCATTCACTTGGATAACAAGTGCTTGTTCTTCAGTGTATTCATCTATATCAAGAGGATCAGATGGTGTATTCATCTATATCAAGAGGATCAGATGATATTATGATCTCACCGTCTTTATCCTTCTTTGGCGGAATTGAAAGATTTTCCTTTTTGATCACACGCCATACCTTAATGTCATATGACATAGTGTAGGTTTCTATATGTACTTTCCAGTGTGAGAAGTGTTAGCCATTAAAGTAAAGAGGTCATACCTGAGAAGTTCCTTCTTGAAATAGTGCTCCAACGACTGTGTTTGAAGCAATGATCTTTTCCTCACTTGCTCTTAGGTAATATTCATGAGTCTTTGCTCTGATATCAATTGAAAGTACAATAAGGGGGGGTGAATTGTAGGCAATTTTAAAACTTAGTTGACTAAGAAAGAAATTAGTCAACTAAACTTCATAGTAGGATTAATCACAACAGAATTAAATCATATAGACAGAAAAGTAAAGGAGGCACAAGAATTTTATACTGGTTCAGTACCGGTGTGGTACCTACGTCTAATTTCCTTGGGTCATAAGGGTTCTCTTAGATCTTCAGTAAGTCTTTACAACACTGATGATTTTAGTACGTTCACCACCAACGATATACATCATCAATGACTTTTTTTAGTGTTGACACAACTCTTGTTTTGTTATCTAACTCTTCCTATCTTTTGCAACACTTGTAGACTCAAGAATAAAATATTTGTACTAAGAGCTAGAAAGGTGTATAAACATATGTGAAGTTGCGTGAGCTTCCTTGTTCTTCTGGTTCTTTTTTTATAATGCTCGATAAGTCTTCTAATTTCTCTTTTCTAGGATTGCAAAGCAGCAATGATTGGAGGTCTTTCCTTGTGAGACCCAAGGGTAGCCTCATGAATCTAGCTTGAGAGGTGTGGTCAAATTCATTCTCATTTTGAAGTTAACCTTAATTAGAGCTCCCGCAGATTGTCCTTTGATTTGCTCTCTGTCCTTGATTGGCTCTGTTTCCTTTCCTGCACGCTTGAGAATCTTTAGCAAGTCTAATTGATTGTCTTTCCTTCCTTGTTCTTTGATTGATTGATTCTCTTTCCATTTGATACAGAGTTCGAAGAACATAGCCGTTGGCTTCCTCTGATTTCCTTATATAATTTTTTTTCCTTTCATTCATCAGCGATGCACAAAGTGAGATGACATTAGTCTAGGCTCTTTTGATTATTGAACATTATTAAAATTCTAAACCTAACAGGTATCCTATTCATTGCAACGTGTCAAAAATAGTCTCTTTGTCCGTCCATGGTAGGGGTAAGGTTGCGTATATCCTATCCTCCCCAGACCCCACTTATGGGATTAGCGTGGTTATTATTATTCATTGCAACGTTAGAAAACATTTCCATTGTGAATGAGACTAATTTCTAATATTTAATTTAAATTGTATAATTTCTAATTTTGTGAAGAAAATAAATAAAGGATACATATAATAGGAGGCAAATTGTAAAACATTAAAAAACATGGAGCAAATGAAAAACAGTGCATTGTTAAGAGGCAAATTGTTAAATACAACAAATAAATAAATGATAAGATGTACATTGAAGAATAGTGTATACATAAATAAGCCCAAATTATTTAGTTCTACAAATTACTCCTCATGCAGCATTTTTCATCGAATGTACCCGAAGGGACTCCTCGTGCGGCATTGATCAACCGATTTTGCAATTCAAATAATCATGCCCTAGTTAAATTAATGAAAATTATGCGATATAGCAAATATATACATTGCATTTACTATTTGTAGTTACACTTTCAGAAAGTTATCATTTGTAACTATATTTAAATTTTATAGAAAATCCACGTTTAGATACTAAAACAAAAAATCAAGTGTTTTGAACTGAAATAAGAGAACAACAAGGTCTAGTAGCTCAGTTAGTTAGCGCACCGGCTTAGTAAGAGAAGGTCTTGAGCTCAACTCTCAAGCAGTTAATATAGGTTATATTCGTTGCGCGAACAAATATAGTTGACACATGATGTATTTGTTGCGTAACAAAATTAAGCAAACTATAGTTAAAAATGATAATTAGACTTTAAACTATAGTGTTTTATGAAAATTCCTCTAAATTAATCACCACCTTCTTTTATTCTCATCTTTCTTTTTTATGTGATGCAAACTAATTTTTATCTTTTGAGAATCCAAACTCTCACCAGCAAAGTCAAAGTTCTAAGTAGCCAACGAACTAAGCTACTAAATATCACGACCCAAAATCTACCTAGTCGTGATGGCACCTAACCCAACCCGTCAAGTGAGCCAATTAACAACTATCCAATTTAATGAGATTTATTAAGAAAAAAAATGATAATACACCGCTTTTATACAAAAATTTCTCAAGGACTGGTAGTACAAATCATGAGCTACTAAGATTAGAATTTACAAAGCTGGTATGAAATAAATATATCATATGTTCGAAATGTACATAAATCGATTTTTATAAATCTAAGGCTACCATGAACAAGAGGCAGCTACGACTGGAACGCAGGTACGTCTTCAAATCCAGCTCACGTCGATTACAGCAACATCATCATCCAATATTTGTACGCAAGATGTAGAAGTGTAGTATGAGTACAACTGATCCTATGTACTCAATAAGTAACAAACCTAACCTTAGGTTGAAAGTAGTGACGAGCTGGAACACAGGTCGGGGTCCAACACCAATAGCCAACAACAATTCATAATAACATAATGGAAGTAATAAAAGAAGTAGCTCAGAGATTAAATGCTCAGCTCGTTCACAGTTCCAGAAAAATAGTCCTGTTTTTCAAATATATCACTGAAAACCCAAATCCTTTACCGAAATCACCAATTTATGAGTAAGTTTGAAAACTGTAATTTTTCCCAAAAACTTTCAACAGGTAAATATTTTATTTTTATAATGGCATGATGAAAATACATCTCTATGCCTACATGTCAATATGTAGGAGAAGTCATGAATGACGCAATATTGTACAACATGAGAAAAAATGCATCTCTATGCCTGTATGTCAAGTGTGCATGTCAATGCGATGCAACTGAGTGATAAAACCATATGCATACTCTTAGAGTATCATTTCACTCAGTCCTCCCAGCACTCAATCCTCACAGTCACTCAATCCTCCAAATCGCTCGGCACTTGCACTCAGTAGGTACCTGTGCACTGGGGGTGTGTACAGACTCCGGAGGGGCTCCTTCAGCCCAAACACTATAACAAGCCAATCATGGCATAAATCAATAAAATATACTGCGACGTGCAGCCCGATCCCATCATAAATCAATATATATAAAGCCAATGTGGTTTGATGCGGTGTGCAACCCGATCCCATAAACATCCTCACCATCAGGCCCTCAGCCCCACTCAGTCATCAATCTCTCCAGTCTCTCGGGCTCTCAGGGTTATGAAAAGAATAAGCCCAAAAATAATGATATGATGTATCAATAAATAGTATCAGAGATTGATATATGATATGCATATGACTAAGTATGTAAATGCAATGTAAGTAGATAACTCAACAGCAGAAATGGCCTCAGTGGGTCTCAACAAAATAGGCATGTAGCCTTGACATGGTTTCTAACATGGATCGCAGCTCAATAGATCTAGTACATAGAAATTTCATGGTTACAGATAAGATCAGGTAATTACACAGTACCACAAAAATAACAAAGTTATAATTCACACGGTGCATGCCCACACGCCCGTCACCTAGCATGTGCGTTACCTCAACACCAAACACATAACACGTATATTCAGGGTTCATACCCTCAGCACTAAGTTTAGAATTTTTACTTACCTCGAACAAGCCAAATCCAATACCGAGAAAGCTGTACAATACTGCAAAAATTTCATTTCGTGCGTATCAACCTCTATACGCCTTCCTATCTCCTCAATTCAAGCCAAACGATTCGTATCTATTCAAACAACATGTAAATTAATCACAATTTACTCTAATGCTTACAATTTAACAATTTACAAAAATTTCCAACTCCGCTCGAAAAGTCGAAAGTGGGGCCCAATGCTCGGAATCCGACGAAACTCACAAAATCCGACAACCCATTCAATTACGAGTCCAACCATACTAATTTTACTCAAATCCGACTCCAAATCGATGTTAAAATCTCGATAATTCATTTTATAAAATTATAGAAAATTTCTCTGATTTCTCTTGAAAAGTCAATAATCTAACGCCGAAAACAAAGATTAATTTATGGAATATAATCACAAGGAATTAGATAATACTTACCCCAATTTTTGTGGTGAAATTTGCCTCTGACAATCGCCCAAACCGAGCTCTCAACTTTGTTTATGTCAAAAATGACGAAATCCCCTGTTTATAGGGATTTATAGCTTGGAGTGCCACATGTGGCATGGGGCGTTGTCTGTGGCGCTGTTTCCAAAACCTCTAAAACATCCCAGTGCCAGAGCTAGCGACCTACGCTACTCTGGGAGCTGGTGACGGGATTTTATTTTTCCCGACACAGAAATGGGCATAACTCTCTCATACGATGTTTGAATTCGACAATTTTTTTTCCTATGGCTCCGTAATTTCAATACAGATATAATGCAAAATCAAAATTGAATTTGGAGCTCATTTACTTTATGTGATACCACGTATTCTTGAAGAATCGATGTCGAAACATTCTAGAAATATCCAAATTAAATTTCGTTAACCATCCGAAATCCACCTGAGGCCCTCGGAACCTCAACCAAATATACTAACAAGTCCTAGAACATGATACGAACTTAGTCGATGCCTCAAATCACATCAAACAACAATAAAAACATGAATCACACCCCAATTGAAGCTTAAATGAGACTATCGAATTCCAATTTCTATATTCGATGCCGAAACCTATCAAATGAAGTACGGTTGACTTCATATTTTGCACACGTCATAAATGACATTACGGACCTATTTAAATTTTAAAAATAGGATTCCAACCCCGATATCAAAAAGTCAACTCCCGATCAAACTTGCAATCTTTCAGTTTTCTATTTTTGCCATTTCAAGCCCAATTTAACTACGAACTTCAAAATGAATATCCGGACACACTCCTAAGTCTAAAATCACCATACAGAGCTATTGGAACCATCAAAACTCTATTCTACAGTTGTTTGAACAAAAGTTAAACTTCGGTCAATTCTTTTCATTTAAGCTTCTAAATAATGATTGTTCTTTCAATTTAATCCTGAATCATCTGAAAACCAAAGAGGACAATTCACACAAGTCATAATACACATTATGAAGCTACTCAAGACTTAAAATTGTCGAAAGGAGCATAGATGTTCAAAATGACAAGTCGGGTAGTTACATTCTCCCCCACTTAAACATATGTTCGTCCTCGAACGTGCCAAGAGTTGTTCCTAAACATGCAAATCACTATTCCACCTTACCACGCACATACCCGGGGGTGATCCCACGTTACCCTATTCCATATAGGCCTGACAACACAACATAATTGAAGATCATTACTTTAACCTTAGTCCGTAAAACATAGAACCCAATTTCCAACATTCATAGTTTCTTACAAGACCCGAATATCATATCTACACGCTGTATAAGTCTGAACAAGCTGTATCAAGCCATAACCATAACCCCAGATATAATCACATAACATACTACACAACTCGCATATGTCACGACCCAAAATCCCACCACAGGAGTCGTGATGGCACCTAGTCTCTAAGACTAGGTAAGCCGATTTCCATTGCATTTTTGAAATCATCATTTTTTTTATAAGTAACCAAAACTAACAGCGAAAATAATTATAATATACAACCTCCCAAGACTGGTAGTACTGAGTCACGAACTCTAACCGAATACATAGAATGATTACGAGAACCGAATATACCATACTGTTTGATTACAAGTTAACAGTACAATGAAATGAAAAGACTCCAAAGAACTGCGACGACCAAGCAGCTCTACCTTGAATCCTTACGATCCCGTTTTAACTCTGCTCAAGTCCGTTATCTTCAATACCTGGCTCTGCATAAAAATGTGCAGAAGTGTAGAGTGAGCACACCACAGCGGTGCCCAGTAAGTATCAAGACTAACCTCAATGGAGTAGAGACGAGGTACAGTCAAGACACTCACTAGTCTAATACCCTGTGCAATATAGCAGTATACAATAGTACTGAAAAATAACTAGCAATGATAACAACAACTCCACCCAGTGATATGCATAGTAAGACAATAAGATCACCATTTAATATCGCTCAATAATTAATTAATAAAATTACACTCAGTTAAATCAAGTTCTTCAATTAAATATCCTTCACATATAATTCTATCAATTAACTCTCTTTCAAATATAATTTTCCTCAAATAATTATCTTTCAAATACAATTCTTTCATAGAATACTTTCTAAATAAAAATCCTTCCAAATAAATATTTTGAATATAATTATTCAATTTAAAAAGTCACCATGTGACACCTCATTTCATAATCATAAAAAAAATACGGGTCTCAGCCCATTTTCATATTTTTCATAAATACGGGTCTCAGCCCATTTTTCATATCTCCACGGCACTTCGTGCCCATAATTAAATCATTATATTTTCCCGGCACATCGTTCCCTCATTTTATATCTCACCTGCACGGACATCACACGTGCCAAATATCATTATCATTTAATCATAGCACCTCGTGCCCACATTTCATATCACAACCACCATTCACATGCCAATATTCTCAATGTATATAAGATCCACATAATCAATTTATTTTCACTAAAGTGAGTTTAAAAGTTTTTAAATCAATTAAGAAATCAACAAAGAATTGAATTTATTTTTATAAATCATTTGGGTGAAGAAAATAACTTTGCACTTATATCAAAGCATCAGATAAACTACTGATTTGGTTATAAAACTATTTAATTTAAAAACATAATAATAATTCCTTTTATTTAAATCAACTCAATCATCGAAAATCAGTAAGAAAACCAGAAATATACTTCTTCAAAGTCTCGTGCTAAAAAGCCAAAGTCTACACAATACAACTAGGAGCACAAAACACATAATAATAAAGTCAACTAGTACACCACGGAAGAAGACAAGAATTTATATATTAAATAAAACCAAATCACCCAAGGCAAGAACATGAATAAAGAAATATCAACAGGGCACTCCCGAGGTACCGCCTCGTAGTCCCAAATCATAAATAAATTCACAATATCGCATTTACTTATATCACCGCGGGAGCCTTCACATTAAATTTTTAAAGAAATCATTTTCCCGAAATAGCATCCCGCATTTTAGCCACCTTTATCACATCGCATGACTTCTAGTAGTTCCCCTACTAGCCACGCATTTCAAGCCACTCTTATCTCACCGCATGACTTCTAGTAGTTCCCCTACTAGCCACGCGTTTCAAGCCACCCTTATCTCACCGCATGTGTTTTATCACCCTGACCTTATATCACCGCAATGACTTCTAGTAGTTCCCCTACTAGCCACGCGTTTCAACCCACCCTTTTCACCGCATGCGTATCAATATCACAATATTTCACAAATCGCACCTCAAGTGTCCAAATATCACAGCATAATATAACTTGCACTTCAAGTGCCCAAATATTACAGCATTTCACAAATTGCACATCAAGTGCTCAAATCTTACAACATATCACAGATTGCACATCAGGTGCTCAAATCTTACAACATATCACAAATTGCACATCGAGTGCCCAAATATTACAATTTGCCACAGAAATCAACAATACATTATTTTCTATAATAAGGAGCCCACGACTCGACCATAATGTGCACAAAAATCTTAACAAAATATTCGTAAGCGAACAACTCGACAAAATAATATTTCACATAAAAATCAAGGTGGCAATCATACCAAATCATCATGTAAAATAATTTCAACAAACAAGGATCTAGGCATGACAAATAGAGGATTTAATAATTGCCAATAATTTCCAATTTGATACATAAGGGCGTATAATAATTTTAATCAATGAAATTTGCACATATAAACCAAGTACGTACTCGTCACCTCGCATACATGGATTTCAATTACACAAATTGCACATAATACTCAATGCCTGAGGGGTAATTTCCCCACTCGAGGTTAAGCAAGACACTTACCTTGACGAAACTAAGTCAATGTTTTAAATGATCTTCGTGAGTGAAGCCACCTTCGGACGGCTCAAATCTGAAATTCACCCCTTAATAATACTACGATGGTCCACCACACTAAACAAATTTCAATCTACAACAATGCAAAACAATTGCACCAATATTAGTAAACAAGTTTTCAGATTTTTGGTCATTTAGGCATTTTATCAAACATCTAGTAGGCATGAATCTCTACATATCTCAACCATAGAATTAGTTCATCCAACTACTACCATTTACCAACAATTTATCCCACTATCATTCTTAAACAATTCATAACTTCCAACATCACATACATGACCATCCATCCACACCCAACCAACAAAATTCCATCAAATAATTACATTTCAATCTCTACAATGGTTATGTATTTAAATTGGGAACATATGGCTTCCAATCGCCATACCATAAGTTCTAATACTTAATTGATACTCATATTCCCATAACATATCCATACATGTAAGTCTAAGGGTGTAGGATTACCTTTTTGGAAGAAATCTTGCAAAACCCTCCTTTGAGTTCTTGAAGAAATTTCTTGAAGATCTAAGTATTTTATGTGTATATTTCATCAATACTAGTGTAGAAATAATGGAATTTCACATCAAGATAATGGGGATTGCTTACCTTGAAGAAGAGAGGAGTTGGTGGTCTTGAGAGAGTGGAGAAGAGCTCCAAAATTCGTCCAAATGAAGTGGGGAAAATGAACCCCGAAATTGTATCTATAGGCCCAGATTTTTGGGTTTCGGATGCTGCCCCGGATGCTATGGCAGCTCTTCACTGCCAGTCCCTCTTTCGGATGCGGCCCCGGATGCTTCGCATCCGCAGTCTCCTCTGTCAGCCTTTGGTGATTTGGTCATAACTTCTTGTAGAAAAGTCCAAATGACAAACGGTTTGAAGCGTTAGAAACTAGGCTCGAAGATCTTTCATTTGATAGGTTGTGATCACATAACACCTTATATATATGTAGATAATTTCGTTCTAAGTTAGGTCTTGTGCCGAAACATAACAAATCGATCTGGAATGACCTCAAATTTTGCACACAAGTCGTAAATGACATAATGAAGCTATTCAAATTTTCGGAATCAAAGTCCAAGCCCGATACATCAAGGTCAACACCCAATCGACATTTTTCTTAAAATCTTCCATTTTCCAACTTTCGCCAAAATGCGTCGAATTCTCTTACGGACTTCCAAATCCAAATCCGGACATACGCCTAAGTCTGAAATCTCCATAGGAAGCTATTGACACTATAAAAATCCCATTCCGGAGTCGTTCTGCTCAAAAGTCAAACTCCGGTCAAC
Source organism: Nicotiana tomentosiformis (assembly GCF_000390325.3). NCBI lineage: Eukaryota > Viridiplantae > Streptophyta > Magnoliopsida > Solanales > Solanaceae > Nicotiana > Nicotiana tomentosiformis. The sequence continues at coordinate 27,868,138 of NC_090812.1, forward strand.
TCTTTTCAACTTAAGGCTTCTAACATGAAATTTATTCTTTCGAACTAATTCCGAAACACTTGAAAATCAAAACTGACGATTCACTCACGTCATAATACATCATATGAAGCTATTCAAGACTTTAAATAGTTGGAAGGAGCGTAAATGTTCAAAATAACAAGTCAGGTCATTACAGCATACTCGTAGCACCATTCCCGATCATAGTAACTACTCAAAACCAATCTGGTACTAGTATTAAACCCCATATCAAACAAAACCTCGTCCCCAAAACCTTCGTACACTATTGATAATGAAAGAAATACGCGGAATCTCATAACCACTTATCAGATCAACTAGTCATGGAGCTCTCTCGCCCCAACCAGAATCATAATCACTTTCTAAGCCGACTTTCAATATTATCCTCCTGAATATATCGTAATCAAACCTGATAGTACCCATTCTAGGTCCAATGACCTTATATTATTAAACACAACTATCCCACAGACATGCCACATCAATATAACTCAAGCCACAACTGGGCAATCTGTGTACCTAAAAATGGGAAATGTCTCAAAGAAGAGAACTGTATTGCAAGTTTAACAAGCACCACCATAACCGCAATGCTATGAGCTCATCATATATAGTAGAACCAAGACACACAAATCTAATAACGGTAACCAGCTCTCCTAGAGCTCACATTAACATCAACTGCACGTACAACTCACGTGCTATAGTATCAATATCTTGACCCGCACGGACAACTCACATGCCAATAATATCAGTATATGGATCCGCACGGACAACTCACGTGCCAATAACATAATCCGCCTAGCATGGTCATAGGCCTCCAGTCCAAGCATATCATAAATGATCAATCAATTAAGTACACATGTATATGATACATGAAATAAGATTCACATGCTCTTAGACTGGTATAATTAACATGCCATAGAGTAGGCATGTGTAAAGTCTGCTATCACAACTCAAATCGGCAAGTTAACGCAGAAATAGTAACTACCAAGTTTACTTAGGGAATTAGCCTCTTTGTAACCTCAAGTATAGCCCATATAGTTCTCCATAAAGGTACGAATACGAGAAACGTTATAACTTTATGCTTAACAGTCAACTCTAGGCATATCATAGCCTAAGCATTCTTTCGAGTATGAATACTTGCCCCGATGCCCGCACATGGGCTCAAACCTCACATATATGCACACTCATAGCGCGTAGCTATCACAAATAATTAACGCAACTAGTGCCTCCACTAAGTTTAAATAAAATACTTACCACCAACAAGTCGCAACCATGAAATAATATGCTTCTGAGAACTCCAGTCTCCAAATTCATAGGACACATGAATCATCATAATTGATCCCAACTCTAGAATTTGAATGACTAACAAATCTTTCATGCACGATCATCCCTCGAAGAATACTTTCATAATTCTTCCGTGCCACATAGAAATAATTTGGATATTAGCAGTCTATCAACCAGGTGAGTACCGCAATATCGATGAACATCCGTAAGTCAAAACACAATGCACCTTCTGAAATGCGCACCTTTCTCATGGATTACTAAGCAGTTATAACATTCCTCTAAATATCTAAAACTGGCCATTCTATCCAAATCTGTGACCTTCCCTTCAAGATTGAACTGTCACCTTCTGCGTGTAAATCTTAATCCCACATACCACACCACATCTATCATGCCATCATGTGACAAACACAAGAATCTCATTATGAACTCTGAGTTACCAGCAAATTACATACCCGATTAGTTAGAAACCTTTCTCTTGCTTCCTTCTAGAAGAAAATCACAATACACAACACGTTCTCCACACCGATAGAAAATATTCGGTTATAACCATGGTAGAAACCATCAAGAACACTTTGAAATTTATTTGCACATAACCAAGCTATTAGAAATGAATCTCCCTAACTCTACCAAGCCACGCAGGTCACCAAACCCAAGACTATTGCCAACAAAACATCTGTAAAGTCTCACCACATCATGATTACCCCCATAAATACCACAACCGAAACACCCACTCTGAAAATACCTTATTTGAGTCTAAAGTCGTTTCCTTCACCTTCCTGATACCGAAATATAAAATCCATAGTGATATAAAAAAAAATGCCACAAGTCTCGATACCATCCAACTTAAATCTCAGATTCTAATCATATACAAATCCGCCAAAAATTCTCAGTTGCTATATATTAATCTTGAATCCATTAGAACTTTCTCGAAAGTCATCCACTCTGCTCAAATCTCAATTGCACCGCCCTAACGGGCCGAACTGCCTATGCTCAATTAGTACAACAACACCCCAAAGAAGTAACCATGCCTTAACACAATCGAGCAAATTCATATACCGTGCATACTTCATCCGTCACGAATAACAAATCAAATCATTCCGTGATTTTCATATACTCATAAAGTACAATATAACCCATATCCATAAATTTCCTTACTCGACTCATCCTCCATCTCAACCTCTGCAAGTCATAACTAATCCACAAGTATGCCTCAAACCAAAACTAATACAACACATAACCGTGCAATCAAATCGGTGATACCAGACTCTCCCACTTGTCTCAAAGCCATAGAACAAAACATTCTATAACTCACAATATCCATACTCTATTACTGCCATAATAACGCAGTCAGTTCAACGAAAATTCTTCTCAAGCTCATGCAACACCAACCATAAAAATACCCCAATCATCCGCAAAGCTCGTATTTATTCTCTTGACAGTCAAGTCAACTTTCTCAACCAGATTCAAATTTAGATCTCAAAACATACACCCCGCTGGTAGAAAAGAAACTCTCCGCTCAACATTATAAGGAGCACACCTCTGTAGATTACTCTGTATGAGATAACCCACATGCTTTGCCTAAAATTGGCATCTTGATATACCCTTTCGCAGCCACAATCACTACGTGATCACTTAATCTCCCTAAGTCCGAACTCATCAACAAGACATGAAAATCTACTTCGCTCCACCATTAACAACATGAAAGATACTTCAACACATTCATACTCGAGACTATACATCAAATCAAGACAAGACACCAAGCACCCAATGACCCTCTTTTTTTACATCTCAAGCAAACTATTCTCGTCACAATCAAACCATCTGAATATATTCCGCAGTCACATCATGCTCATCATATAGCTATTCAACCGCTCATCGAGCCACAAATTCCACTCATAAGGACACTACCGGACATATGAGTCCAAATGTACAAGTTCACATAACTGAAGCTACCGAGCCTAAGCTACGGTCTAAACTTGGCCTTAAGTCCTCCAGACTAGCCCATCACCAAAACATAGAATACACATCTCGAACCTCGTTCATGGAATCATAAGTCGATGATACACATCTGATACCGAGCGCTCATATGCGCACACGGATGCGTGGAAGGAATTCAAAGAGGTATGTTTCAAGTCGAATCAATTTCGCACGATAAGGAAAGAAAGATGGGAGATTATCCTAAATGCCATGTAGCCTCTCGAAGATAAGTATGGATGCCATCATACCGATCCGCAAGACTCTACTAGATACTTACTCATGACTTGTAGAACCTATAAACCTAAAACTCTAATACCAACTTGTCACGACCCAAAATCCACCTAGTCGTAATGGTACCTAATCCAGACCGTCAGGTAAGCCAATTAATAATTATCCAATTTAATGAGATTTATTAAGATAAGAAATGATAATACACCGCTTTTATCCAAAATTTTCTCAAGGACAGGTAGTACAAATCATGAACTTCTAAGATTAGAATTTACAAAGCTGGTATGAAATAAATATATCATCTGTTCGAAACGTACATAAATAGATTTTTATAAATCTAAGGCTACCATGAACAAGAGGCAGCTACGACCAGAACGCAGGTACATCTTCAAATCCAGCTCACGTCGATCATAGCAACATCATCATCCAATATCTGCACGCAAGGTACAGAAGTGTAGGATGAGTACAACCGACCCTATGTACTCAATAAGTAACAAACCTAACCTTAGATTGAAAGTGGTGACGAGATGGAACACAGGTCGGGGTCCAACACCAATAGCCAATAATAGTTCATAATAACATAATGAAAGTAATAAAAGAAATAGCTCAGAGATAAAATGCTTAACTCGTTCACAATTCCAGAAAAACAGTCCTACTTTTCAAATATATCAGTGAAAACCCAAATCCTTTACCAAAATCACCAATTTATGAGTAAGTTTGAAAACTGTAATTTTCCTAAAAACTTTCAACAAGTAAATGTTTTATTTTTAAAATGGCATGAGGAAAATAGACCTCTATGCCTACATGTCAATATGTAGGAGAAGTCATGAATGATGCAATATCGTACAGCATGAGGAAAAATGCATCTCTATGCATGTATGTCAAGTATGTATGTCAAGTATGCATGTCAATATGATGCAACTCAGTTATAAAACTATATGCATACTCTTAGAGTATTATTTCACTCAATCATCCCTCTCACTCAATCCTCCCAGTTACTGAGTCTTCCCAGTCACTCAGTCCTCACAGTCATTCAATCCTCCCAATCACTCGGCACTCGGCACTCGCACTTAGTAGGTATCTGCGCTCACTTGGAGTGTGTACAGACTCCAAAGGGGCTCCTTCAGCCCAAACGCTATAACAAGCCAATCATGGAATAAATCAATAAAATATATTGCGACATGCAGCCCGATCCCATCATAAATTTATATATATATATATATATATATATATATATATATATATATGGCATGCTGCGACGTACAGCCTGATCTCATAAACATCCTCACCATCAGGCCTTCGGCCTCACTCAGTCATCAATCTCTCCAGTCTCTCGGGCTCTCAGTGTCATGAAAAGAATCAGCCACAAAATAATGATGTGATGTATCAATAAATAGTAACAGAGAGTGAGATATGATATGCATAGGAATGCGTATGACTAAGTATGTAAATGCAATGTAAGTAGATAACTCAACAGCAAAAATGGCCTCAGTGGGTCTCAACAAAATAGGCATGTAGCCTAGAAATAGTTTCTAACATGGATCGCAACTCAATAGCTCTAGAAAGTAGAGATTTCATGGTTAAAGATAAGATCAGGTAATTACACAGTACCACAAAAATAACAAAGTTATAATTCACACGGTGCATGCCCGTCACCTAGCATGTGCGTTACCTCAACACCAAACACATAACACGTATATTCAGGGTTCATACCCTCAGCACCAAGTTTAGAAGTATTACTTACCTCGAACAAGCCAAATCCAATACTGAGCAAGTTGTACAATACTCCATAAATTTTATTCCGCGCGTATCAACCTCCATACGCCTTCCTATCTCTTCAATTCAAGCCAAACGATTCGTATCTATTCAAACAACGTGTAAATTAATCATAATTTTCTCTAATCCTTATAATTTAATAATTTACAAAAATTCTCAACTCCGCTCGAAAAGTCGACAGTGGGGCTCACGTCTCGAAATCCGACAAAACTCACAAAATCTGATAACTCATTCAATTACGAGTCCACCCATACTAATTTTACTCATATCCGACTCTGAATCGATGTTCAAATCTCGAAAATGTATTTGATGAAATTGTAGAAAATTCCTCCTATTTCTCTTGAAAATCAATATTCTAACGTCAAAAATGAAGATTAATTCATGGAATATATTTATAAGGGAGTTGAGAACACTTACCCTAAGTCGTGTGGTGAAATTTATCTCTGAAAATCGCCCAAACCGAGCTCCCAACTCTGTTTATGTCAAAAATAGCAAAATCCCCCGTTTATAGGGATTTAATGCTTGGAGCGCCACAGGTGGCGTAGGGCGCTGTCTGTGGCGTTGTTTCCAGAACCTCTAAAACATCCCAGCGCCAGGGCTAGCGCCCTATGCTACCCTGCGCGCTAGTGGCAGAATTTTATTTTTTCCGACATGGAAATTGGCATAACTTTCTCATACGATGTCTGAATTCGATGATTCTTTTTGTTGTGGCTCCGTAATTTCAATGCGGATCTAATGCAAAATCAAAACTGAATTTGGAGCTCATTTTCTTAATGTGATACCACATATTCTTGAAAAATCAATGTCGAAATATTCTAGAAATATCCAAATTAAATTCTGTTAACCATCCGAAATCCACCCGAGACCCTCGGGACCTCAACCAAATATACCAACAAGTCCTAAAATATGATACGAACTTAGTTGATGCCTCAAATCATATCAAACAACACTAAAAATACAAATCACACCCCAATTGAAACTTAAATGAGACTATCGAATTCCAACTTTTATATTTGATGCCGAAACCTATCAAATCAAGTATGATTGACTTCAAATTTTGCACACAAGTCATAAATGGCATAACGGACCTATTCAAATTTTCAGAATCGAATTCCAACCCCGATATCAAAAAGTCAACTCCCGGTCAAACTTTCAATCTTTCAATTTCCTATTTTCGTCATTTCAAGCCTAATTTAACTACGGATTTCAAAACGAATATCTGGACACGCTCCTAAGTCCAAAATCACCATACATAACTATCAGAATTATCAAAATTCCATTCCGGAGTCGTTTGCACAAAAGTCAAACTTTGGTCAACTCTTTTTATTTAAGCTTCTAAACCAGGATCCCTCTTTCAATTTAATCATGAATTATCCGAAATCAAAGTCGACAATTTACACAAGTCATAATACACATTACGAAGCTGCTCATGACTTTAAATTGTCGAAAAGAGCGTAGATGTTCAAAACGACAAGTCAGGTCGCTACACTAAAATTCCTAAATTTGGAGCATATTATTTCACTGTTTACAGTAAAAAAAAATGGTAAAAAGAATTCAAATTCAGAACTCCCATGTTGTCTTATATTACCACTATTAATAAGAGGGAATTTGAGCTGCCTCTGGTAAACAATTGAGCTGCATCCGGTTTCAATATGGGTCATAAAGGTATTTATGTTATTTTATGAAATGGAGCAATACTATTGGCTCAAAGAATTGATTATTGTAGCTCCCACAAAAAGTTTCGACGTGTTGACTATTTTGCCCATCTTTTGATATGCTATTTTAGCTAGAGTCCTACACGTGCCATCAGTTGCCAAGTTAAGTCAGCCATTATACTGGGCCCACAAGAATGATGGAGTCCCCTGACAAGTTTGCATGTACTTTTTCTTTTTGGCAATTGATTTAATTCATCAGTATTCTAATAATGAAAGTTGAACTTCAAAGGTTAAGAGTTTTTCAACTTCTATTAATGGACTATGGAAAAAGAATTAACTTTTTGATTTGTTGAGCCTTTCAAATAATATATTATATTGTTATAATCAAACTGTAAGGAAAAAATTTTAAGGAGGTTTTTTACTCTTCTGTGTTTTAACTTGCGATGCAAAATTGGTATGACAACATAATTGAATTTAATTTATGCATAGCATACGTGTTACATAAAAATTATAATAAAAGAGAATATTTAAAATATGCAAAGAAGCAACCCATTAGGAGAAATGCACCTATTTTCTCATTTTATAGTAATTTTCTTGGTCATATCTGGTTAGGAATATAGGTAAGAAATATAAATCAATCTGTATTTTTCTTTAAAAGAAATCAGAAATGAAAACGTTTCAATCAAAGATAATAAGGGTTATCTTAGTGTAGTTCTTTCCTAAAAATAACAGGAATGAACAAAACTCATTGAATCATGGCATAAGGTCATTATGCCAAGTGGCATGTCACAAATAAGCAGTATACTAAAATTGAGCAAGTAGCTTCGAATAAGCATGTTGCAACTCTGAACTCTCCTAATTTTCTCCTCTTAATATTTTTACACCGCATCTATAATAATAATCTCGCATGATATGCAATGCAAGTGATATGTCACTTGGCATTAAGAATGTAGGTTAGCTTTTGACGTAAAAGTAAAACATTTCATAATTTCTCAATTGACAAAAAGAAAGTACAAAAGTCAATATTATAAATGTAACGATCCGATCGGTCATTTTGAGCTCTAGTATGTCGTTCGGCGGTTTTAAGCCTTGAGTAGTTTTACTTCAGGTATTATGACTTGTGCGCGTGGTCGGAATTGAATTTCGGGAAGTTCAGAGTTGATTTAGAAAGAAAACTCTCATTTCGGAAGCTTTAAGTTGGAAGAATTGACTAAGGTTTGATTTTTGAGTAAACGACCTCGGAATCGGGATTGAAATATCCCATCAGGTTCGTATAATAATTTTGGATTTGGGTATATATCCGGATCGGATTTTGGATGACCCGGGAGCGTTTCAGCGCCTATTGTGGAACGTTGGCGTTTTGGAAGAATTTCATAGATTTGGGGTTGAAGTGCATTTCAATGTTATTGATATCCGTTTGGGATTCCGGGTCTGGGAATAACTCCGTATGGTTATTCTGGTATTGGGAACGCGTTCGAATGTGGATTTGGAGGTCTGTAGGTCATTTGGCGAAAGTTAGAAATTTGAAGGTTTTTGAGAAGTTTGACCGGGAGTGGACTTTTTGATACCGGGGTTGGATTCTGATTCCTCAAGTTGGAGTATGTCCGTAATGTCGAATGTGACTTGTGTGCAAAATTTGAGGTCAATCGGACGTGATTTGATAGGTTTCGACATCGAATGTAGAAGTTTGAAGTTCTAAAGTTCATTAAGCTCAAATTGGGGTGCGATTCATGATTTCGATGTTGTTTGATGTGATTTGAGACCTTGAGCAAGTTTGTGTTATGTTATGGGACTGGTTGGCGTGATTGGACGGGGTCCCGGGTATGTTTCGGGATGGTTTCGGACCAAGTTGGGCTGAGTTGCTACTGTTGATATCTAGTTCTGGTTTCGTTCTTCGCGAACGCAAAGGAGTTCATGCGTACGCGAAGAAGGTTTTGTTTGGCTGTTGATTTGTGCTTCGCGTTCGCGAATGGGAACTGGCCCATAGGAGTTTAGACCTTCACGTTCGCGAAGGGTGCAAGGCGTTCGCGAAGGGTGCAAGGCGTTCGCGATGGGTCGCCCGGTTAAGCAACGCATTTGCGAGCTGGGTCTCGCGTTCGCGAAGGGTAATTTTGGAGCTGGAGCTAATATTGCTTCGCGAACGCGAGGGGCTTGCTGCGTTCGCGAAGAAGGTCGCATGGGCAGTGAGGTTTTAAAAAACGGGAGTTTGGCCATTTTCATTTCATTTTCCTCCATGGGAGCCGACCTAGGAACGATTTTGGAGCACCACTTTCATCACCAAGCATGAGGTAAGTGATTTCTACTAGTTGTGAGTTTCATACAAGGTTTATACATAGATTTAGGCATGAAACTTTGTAGAATTTTGGGATTTTGAATAAAAACCTATAAATTGGTATTTTTGGATTTTGACCACGAAATTAGACATGGAATTGGGAATAAATTATATATTTGAGTTTATGGTGTTATGGGTAAAGTTCATCTTCGAAATTTTTTAAAATTCGGGCACGTAGGCCCGAGGGTTGCTTTATGGACTTTTCGAGCGGAGTTGGGAACTTGTTTAAATTGATTTGTTATGAGTATTAGAGTACATTTTTATTAGTTTGCACATTGTTTGATTAGTTCTGGAGAGGTGGGCATCGGTTTGAGGTGTTAGAGGGGCTTTGGAGCCGGTTACGGAACTTCGAAGCGAGATAAATCTCCTGTCTAATTCTGTGAGGGGAAAACTCCCCCTAGGTGATATATTTAATATGTGTAACTTGTTGCGGGGACTACGTACGCACGGGGTGACGAGAGTTCGAACGTAGTCATATTCATATTATTGTCCGTGTAGACTTAGGTTTACACCATGCTATACTTGTACTATAGAGATTATCTTTGCTCGTTTAATTCTTTTATTTCGCATTATGAGTTGGGACTAGACATACGTAGAGTGATAGACTCGTTATTGTAGAGATTTCACGAGTTTCATGATTAGTCACAAAACAATTGTACTCCTCTTATGAAATTGTGTCAGCTATATATATATATATATTTATTTTTTTTCATTTAAAGGTTTTTCGTTAAAGAAATTATAACCCACACGTTTATTCGTGAGTGGGGTCAAAGACCCGTTAAAGTTTCTTATTCTAATGGGATCGGGTCGTTCGTCTCGACAGGATTTATGTACTACACTCTCATGGGAGCGGGCCGTTCACCTCAGCAGTTTAATAGATGCATCTATGGTTCGTGCCGTATACCTCGGCATTCCTATAAAAATATTCTCATAGAATCGTGCGTAATATTTGGCAAGAAGCCAGAGTATCTGTGAGTTTTTCCTGATTCGAATTATAACAACCTATTTGGTGAGGCCCATTATATAGTGTATGCTCCAGTTGAGGAGGAATTTGCTAATTAAGAGCTTGAGTTTATTGTAAGGAGGATAATTGTACCACATATTTACACTTGTTTATTTTATTTATTTACTCTGCCTCATATTTGTTCACCTCCTTACTGTACCTGATATTATTGGATCACTAGTGAGTGTCGATGTTGACCCCTCGTCTCTACACCTCCGAGATTAGGTTAGATACTTACTGGGTACACGTGGATTTACGTACTCATACTACACTTGCTACACATTTTTGTGCATGTATTTTTATGTTTGGTGGTCCTTTGGGCACGGAGGCACGGATGATGTGGGGACTTGCCGCGAGCTGCATTTCAGGTTACGATTCGCAGCCAGCAGAGTCTCCTCCAGGATTATTTGTATTTTTCATGTCTAATTTATATTCCGGACAGATGTTGTATTTTATTTTACTTCCTAGTTGATGCTCATGCACTTGTGACATCGGATTTTGGGAATGCTTTGGGGATGTTCTGTATTAAGGTTGTAAAAAAATATTGTCATTTACTTTGTAAATTTTATCTCTTACCATTTAATTGAAGGAAATTTATGATTTCAAAAATACTAAAATGAGTAATTAAGTTAAACTTTTATTGTTGGCTTGCCTGACAGTGATGTTAGGCGTTATCACGACCTTTAATGAATTTTGGGTCTTGACAATAAAATAGCTAACATGAAATATTTACACAACGGATATCTTTAAAGGAACTAAAGTTGTCTGTCTATTGAGTTAGTCTAACCAACAATGCACCATCTAAAACTCAAAATATCAAGCACAAATTTAAAATAAGTTAGTCGTGGTTAACTAAAAACAGTCAAACTAAGTACAAGAAAATATTTTGGTATCTTGTAATCACCATTGAGTTATAGAATGAGAAACGCACAATTATGATATGGCACAACTAGATATATATTCAAAGTATTCATACTCCTACGCTTTTTTCATAGTTATAAAAAAGTACTAAATTTCCTCTCTTTTTTTGTATGGTGGAGGAACACACTAAAAACATTAGTTTAAAGTGTAAAAACTATTTTTATACAAAAATTTAAAAATCAAATATTTCCCTAGCAAAGTGTAAAATCAAATATGTATAAAAATTTGATGAATGAAAAATGACATTGTAAAAGGAGAAGTTCCCGAGAAAGTCACAATCTAACTCATTTTCTTACAGTTTTTGAAGGATACTGCACTTAATCAACCAGCATATGATGCCATTTTTGTGTTGATATTCTTGGTTTGATTTATGAAGACCTATCCTAGCATCTACTTCAGTTATCCATTAATTTGTCAATTGCATTACTCAGTCCACTTACTAAGTGCATTTCGATAATTGTGCTTTAAAAATTGCTTTTGTTAATTCGATAAATAAACAAGAATTATTAGTTAATATAAAAAAAATTCTCTTACCATGTTTTATTAAGTAGCTTTAAAAGCTTTTCATATTGTACTGGAGGATCGTTTATTTCATTATGATGATTTTGTAAATTGGAGTGTTTTTGTAACATAAGTCTGCCGCTTATTGAATTTAAGATATAAAATTAGAATTTTGTGTTTGACGAAGAATTAAAATATAATAGTACTAAAATTATTTCTAAAGGAGGATAGGCTTAAAAAACTTTCAAATATTGGACCCGTGCCAACCCGGGCTACCCTCACCTAAGTATTTCTCATATATCTCAATCAGATAACTATTTTATTAGTGACATAAGTTAAAATAAAATTTTTAAGTTAAATTACGCGTGAATAACAGTAATTATTATTATTACTATTTTTTTTTTTTTTGCGAGGTTGTGTTTTCAGAGTGCCCGGGGAGCAAGAAGACGACTGGGAAGTCACCACGTGGTTCTCAACTTTACAGTAACACCATCCTTTAAAGCTAGCCCTCTCCGCACCTCTCTTTCTTCTCTTCACTTCCGAGCTTATTAGGCTTCTCGAGGGTTTTATCTCAAGGGCCTGTACATTACACCTAAGGTAAAGTTTCTGTTTTTGATGTTAATTTGCTGCATTTGTTTGAGTGAGTGAAACCCCAGACAGTAAAGTTTCAGTCTTTGCTTTATTTTACTTTGTTGTTTGATGGGTTTTCAAGGGACAATGAAAATTTAAGTCGGTTAAAGTGTTGTCGCGTTGGGAGTTCTTTTTAAATCTTTAGTACATTTTTGTGTTTGAGAATGTTGTATTCGTAGCTTCTTGAAACTGTGAAGTATCTTGTATAGATTTCTTCTGTTGTAACTACTTAAGTGATTACTTCTGAGTTCCCTTTTTAATTTAACTTAGTTAGCGCGATTCTTGTTTTTTAGTGGAAAAGAGTTATTTTTAGCCTTGTAAGTGTAATATACTTGATTTCTTAGTCTATCGAAGTGTTTCACTTTCTCAAACGCATTTTTGTTAATTTTAGCAACATCTTTCCACAGTCTGTACTGTCCTGTGGCCTACATTATTATCTATTGATCTTATAATTTGGTGTTACTTTGCGAGCATCTTCTTGATATCATTTTGGTATATTCAGATTCTTTTTTTAGACAGAGAGATTCAGATATTTGCTTTACGTCAATCTATAATCGGCGGTGATGTCTCCAATAGTTCATTCTATCATTGCTGCCATCTATTAGGTCTTTTTTTGGGAGGATTTTAATTGTTGTTAAGTGAAAGGGAATTTCTAAATATGAATGAATACAGTGATACTACTTGATATGCTTTTGGTTTAAGTCCTTGCTATCTCACAATGCATTGATCTTATTAAGTATTTATCTGTCTTTTGCATGTAGCAGCTACAGTAGCTTTTGGGTATACCTTCTCCGTTACTACTATGGATAATTTCAGAAGTTTTGGGTTGGGCAAAGCATTTAGGAAACAGAGGACTAATCTGTATCGCCGGCCTCAAAATGAGTCCCAGATGCTTCTGGATTGTCCTGACAATTCATCAATTTCATCAACGCCACAATCTGATAGGTTGAGCAGAGCATCCAGTCATGACATTGTTGATTATGGTAATATTTCAGGAACATCATATAGTAACCTCAGTGGCACTGAGACTGCCATGAATCAAGGTGTGGAAGATGGAAACTCTGCAGACTTCCGTTCTGGTGATACTGAACAAAAGGATGGTCAGATAGATATGAACAGATTTAGTGAAGGATACGTCACAACATCTCATATAGAAGATCCCCAAATAAGCGGAACTGTGATTTGCAATAACCATTCTGGACTGCATGGAATAGTATCAGATGGAGCTGGGAATGACAAGAAAGTCAAGAAAGTGAAACTCAAGGTTGGCGGTGTTACAAGAACAATACACACTTCTGTTGCTGGGTCCTCTTCAACAAAGTCTTCCTCCTCTTCAGATGCTCCCCAACCATGGCAACCAAAGGTCATTATTCATTCTCCTGTTATCATTGCACACATTTCATGCTATATGAAATTTTAGGAAACACATCATACTGACTGGGGATGCACCTTGGTCTAACACTAAAAGAAATGGTGTTGCTTACGATTGGTATTTACTAGATGTTGCATAGAAGATTGTAACCTAAATGGTCTTGGTCTAAGGTGCCAGATTAAGGTTCTGGTCCTAAAGGGCGTGGGTTCAAATTCCATGTGTTAAACATAACTTAATGCATATCAGGATCTTGATTATGACAATCTTACATAGAAGCCTTACAGAAAACGTACCTGATGCGGAAGATATTATCGTAAAGAAACAACGAAAGCCTTGTAGCAAAATCAATTTCTCGCCCCTTTCCCTAACTTACGTTACCATTTAGTTACAAACTTTCCCTATCTTGTCTTGAATGAGCTTGTCATGTTGAAAGTTCTCTATAGCTTCGTAGTTTGTCCTGTCAGCAATTCTTGAGCTTCTTTAAGTAGTTTTCTCTTTTTCATGGCTGCAAAATCCAAGTTTGTGGGACATCAGCTTGCAGTCTCTTTTCCTTGATAAAAGTTTAAACTTAAAGCCACCAGCTAAGTCCATAAGAATGTGACCATCATACCACCCCACCCCACCTCCACCCCCACACCCCACCCCAGGAACAAAAAGAAGACATTTTATTAGATTCCTTGGCGTACTGATGATTAGTGTCTGCAGAGGCCAATTTGAGGTCTGCTTTTTATGTTTTGTAGGAGAATACAGGTGGACATCATCCCTCTTATACTGGCAAGGCAATTGGCTTACGAGGTATCCCCTGGAAGGATTTTGCTAAAACTGGTTTTAGCATCAGGAATGTGGATTCCTTGCAGGATCAGTTACCTGGGCAGATTGTCCCTTTGAAACAATTTGGAAAATATAAAGCAGCTCATAAAAGCAAACCTGTGCTTTATAGACATTTATCAGATGATGAAGAAGATGATGATGAGATCCGTTACCTGGAGAAGCTCAAGTCTTCCAAGTACTCTGCTATTTATAGTGCTGGCTATGAGGATGTTGATGAACCTGGAAGTAAAAAGCAACGGAAGATATCAAAGGTGTTAAGTCAAACTAGTAATGGTTATGGTGCAGGTATTAGTGATTACAACTCGCTCAAAGCACGTAAAGGGATGAAGAAGTCCAAATCAGCTAGAGAATCTCAGGATACTGACTCTGAAGGAGTGATGCTTTCTGATACTGAGTTAGAACCCAAGAAGAAGCAACAAGGAAAGGAATTCATTGATTTCTCAGTGGATGGTGGGACAAAATTGGCTGTCACTACTCGCCAACGGGCAATTCAAACTGGAAAGGATATTTCTTCCAGCGCAGGCTTGAGTGCAATTGGATTCCCCCTTGGGCTTCCACCTCCACCACCTAAAAGTATGTTTTCCTGTTATCTGTGGTTTACATACTTCAGCTGAGGATCAGCTGATAAATTCATTTTGATCTGGTTGCAGAACAAAAGGAGAAGCTATCTGAAGTGGAACAGCAGTTGAAGAAAGCTGAGGCTGCACAAAGACGGAGGACGCAAGCTGAAAAGGCTGCTCGAGAGTCTGAGGTTTATACCTCTTCCTCTAGTTTATGTGCTTATGTCAATATAGCTTCCGTACAGCTATATAAGTGCTTTACATGTATTGATTTTTACAGGCTGAAGCAATAAGGAAAATCCTCGGTCAAGATTCTTGTAGGAAAAAGCGAGAAGATAAACTTAAGAAGCGACAAGAGGAGTTAGCACAGGTGAGATGCAGCACAATCGAGCATCTTGAATTTCAAAGTTTGTTGTAGCCCCTTCTACTTTACAGTTTTTGGCAATTTCCATACGATTTATTAAAAGGGCAGCCCGGTGCACAAAGCATTCCCGTTCACGCAGGGTCCGGGTAAGGGCCGCACCCCAAGGGATGTAATGCATACAGCCTACCCTAATGCAAGCATTAGTGGCTGCTTCAACGGCTCGAACCCGTGACCTATAGGTTATATGGAGACAACTTTACCGTTGCTCTAAGGCTCCCCTTTTTCCATAGGATTTATTACGGGTCAAAATTTAGCAATTATACATGTTCGCCGCTGGTTTCATTTTTTCTTCTTTCTTGTTTTTTTTCCTTTCCTCTCCTCTCCCTCTTGACCATCTATGGGAATGGTTCCTTTTAGTTCATTCCTTTCTCTGGTCGCCGTCCATAGTAATGGCAAGAAGTATCTTCTTCTTCCCTTCTGCCACTCCCGCTCCTTACTGCTTTAAAATACTCTTCCATTGTCTTTTAAAGTGTCTATGACATCCTTAAATGAGCACATCTGGATCATGTGCGGTCATTTCCACGCACTTCTAGAATGTAGGGAGGAAGCTGTTACTATTTAAAGAGAGTAATTTCTTGATAAGGAGTCAAAAGCTACAATGTTGATTTTTCTTCTGCACTCTACTCTTTATTATATTTCACAAATTATCTTTTGCACATATGTTTATTCATTCAGGAGAGGAATGCAACTGCTATTGCACTGTCATCAAGTACTATCAGATGGGTCATGGGTCCTTCTGGTAATGTTGTGACATTTCCTAATGAGATGGGACTCCCAAGCATATTTGAGCCTAAGGCTTGCAGGTGATATATTCTTTAGAACGAAATGCTTATTCTGGAATTTTGGATGCTTAGAGTTGGTAGCTCGAGGACCTTTTCCGGTATTCAAATTTTTTCCTCTCTTGTTTAACTACTGATCACTAATTTATGTTACCTTTTATATGGGTTTTATCTGGTTTTTCAGCTATCCTCCACCTCGCGAGAAATGTGCTGGTCCATCTTGTATGAATACGTATAAATACAGAGACTCGAAATCAAAACTTCCTCTATGCAGTCTCCACTGCTACAAGGCAATACGTGAGAAGATTCAACCTTTGAATGCTTGTTGATTGAGCAGAGATCTTACAGGCCTTATACTGATAGGCACTTGGCCTATTTTTTTTGTAGAGAATCGTGTGGTGGATGTTTTGCATACCATCTTATGATTCTTATCTCATACTTCTGCTGGCATAATCTATCACTTCAGCTGGAGTTGTTCATAGTAGCGTACAGTATGGAACATTACCAGCAAAGCTGGTTCCGATAGATTATATGACTTTAGTCGATCCAGTTATCATAATTGGCATTGAAAACAGGGACTTATGGTCCAAACATTTTGAGTCGAATGGTAGTCTAAATGCAGTCAAATATTTTGAAGTCGAATGTTAATCTAAATACTGTCATGCTGTGAATACACTTTGAAGCTGCTATCCTTACCTTCAAAGGTTAAGGGAGGTCCTGTGTGAGTAACAAGGGTCTGTGCATCTGTTCTCCCGAATCCTGTCCCTTACTCCAGAATGTGCTATCATAGACATGAAATTTTATACAACAATTTTTTGTGTTCGGTACGATAATTTTGTTGAGTAATTTATAAAATTTACTGAACTAACTTCAATATTAACTTTAAGCTTTAATTTGACAATGTAAAAATGTCTCTTTACTACATTTTGTGTATGAGCCAAAACTAGAGGAAATCGTAAATATATCGCACTAGAATTGATTTCTCATATTATCCATGGATTTGGAAATTCGGCCTAATCTATTATTGTGGGGTCGAATCATATATGTGCAAAACCAGATAAAAATATATAGAGTCATAAATATTTTTCAATTTAGAATATAAATTGAGTATTTTAATTGTGAATCCACCAATATTCCCAAAACTATATTTGGTTTGCATGTGGAATGCTTTTTAGCTTATCCTATCAGAAAACAGTTGATTGTATTAACAATATTACGAGCGTGAATACAATCAAGCCTTTAAGGACTTGGTCTTATAATCATGTACTACTACACTTATTAGTCAATCATTAGCATAAGTGTTGAATCATGGTTGAACGATAGAGTATGAGTTTTGTGGTATATAACTATATATGGAAGGAATGGGGGTTGGTGAGGACATCCAAATTTCAAGTATACTTTTCTTTCAATTCCTGTTCTTGATATTTAATAGAGGGGGCAATGGGGCAGTTGAGGCATGTTCATGTAACATCACTTCACTGCCACCCTTCTTAGGTTATCCTCCTCTATCTAACTTGTACTACATAAATTTATTTTGGCCTAACCACTTTGAACTATAAGTTTTTATTTTATATCCAATGTTCTGAGGGAATAATACTAATAGTTGAAGTATCCTTATCAACCTGTAAATTGCAGTAGTATATACTCTCTCGTGCAGTAGAATTTATTAAGATTGCAATATCTAACTTTACCAATTTTATTCAAACATTAAATTTAATGTAGGTTTCGACTGAAAATGGGAGTATTATGTGCTATTATATATGAATTACACGTTGGTATAAATGCCGAAAAATCTTTTCTACAGCAGTTTAGATGTCCAAGTTAGATGGGGACATGAAGGCCGAGCAATTCAAACGTCCCCGCTCCATCTATCTTTCTTGAATATTTTTAGTGAAATTCTTGATTATGCAACTGAGGTTTTGTAGACCGGACTAGTTGCAACCAATTCAAACAACCCCTGTTGAGACTCAAAATCATTTTACCCAAAAAAACAAATGAAAGAAAATTAATCTTAATGTCTCTTTCTTTTTTACTTTGGGTTATTTTAGGCCAACTCTAGCGTATTGAACTATCGCACTCATACTGTTCATTGAAAAAATAAAATGTAAGAAGTCTCTATCATGACATAACGACTTAGCGTATCGTTATTGTTGATGTTTGTTTTTGTGTCTAATAATGTAATTTGGTTGCTTGCTTTTGGAGGTTATTGGCAAAACAAATATAATCCAATCTATTGTGCCATAACTTGGCATGCACGCTGATGTTTACTTGAAATCGGAATAATTTAAATTTTTATTTCGCATTGCAATTTTTATTTTATTTAATAGATTGTTCATCTATCTTGTTTTATGATCTTTTTTGTTTTGTTTGCTTTTCTCCATATTTTATCTATATGTCTAAATCTTTTATTAGGTGGCGAAAGCAACAATTAATGCTGAATAAGACGAGCTGGTTTATATTGTTATGTTTAACATTATTTTTCAAGTTTAGGTTTGTGATCTAATTAGGCAAAGGGGAAAAAAAAAAAAAAAGGACAAAGAAAAAGAAAAAGATAATGCGGTCAACAAAGTCTAATTTGTTATAAAATAAAGATGGTAAAGTAAAGAAGTATAGAGAGAAACTGATATATTATTCAATTTCAAACAGATATACATAATGAATTGAAAACTCATCTATTTATAGAAGAAAGGAAGCAGCTGCGACGCTTTTCAGGAAGCAGTTGCAAGGCTTTTCAGAAAGCAACTGTAAGGCTTTTCTTGAGCTACTTGTACGCTGTCTGCATGAGCTGCTTGCAACCTGCCTGTTTAATAAGAAGCTGCCGCAAATCATTTCATTTGAGTTGCTTGCAACCTGCCTGCATCAGATGCTTGTAAATAAACTTCTTCACGAAGATTATCTATAGCGGAGTAATAAATGGACATCCCTTAGATGTTCATTAAAAGATATTGTGTCTCGTTAAAACTTTACTAGGAAAAATCCTAGTGAAGAAAAAAGAGTACACATATTTAGTAATACACATTTCTAGCTGCCTCATTAAATACCTTATAAGAAAAATCTCATAGGAAAAACCTTAGTAAGGAAAAAAGAGTACAACGCATATTTCACTCCCCCTGATGAAAACCTTGTTTCAAATATTTGAGTCTCTGCATTCCAATCTTGTATGCCATCTTCTCAAAAGTTGAAGTTGGCAAAGATTTAGTGAACAAATCTGATGAATTGTCACTTGAACTGATTTGTTGTATATCGATGTCACCATTATTCTGAAGATAAATATGTGTAGAATAATTTTGGTGAAATGTGCTTCGTTCTATCTTCTTTTATAAATCTTCCCTTTAATTGGGTTGTGTATGCAGTATTGTCTTCGTATAAAATTGTGAATCTTTTATCACATTCCAAACTATATTTTTCTTGAATATAATGAATCACTGATCTCAACCTGTAACGATTCGGCCGGTTGTTTTGAATATTATAACCCTGCTCCCCCATTTACTGCTCAATTTATGTCTTACAATTGATTTATGACTTATCGGATTAGTTGGTTCGGATCCGGAAAGAACTCGGAGTGAAATGAGATACCTAGTCTCATAATTAAAAATTTAAGTTAGAAAAGTGAATCGTATATGGACCTATGTGTAAACGATCTCGAATTTGAATTTTGACGATTCCAATAGCTCTGTATGGTGATTTTGGTCTTAGGAGCTTATCCGGAATATTATTTGGAGATCCGTAGAGGAATTAGGCTTGAAATGCCGAAAGTTTAATTTTTTAGAAGTTTTACCGGGTGTTGACTTTTTTATATCGGGGTCGGAATCCGATTCTGAAAATTGAAATACCTCTGTTATGTCATTTATGAATTATGTGCTAAATTTGAGGTCAATTGGACGTGATTTGATAGGTTCCGGAGTCGTTTGTAGAAATTAAAAATTTCAAAGTTTATTAGGCTTGAATTGGGGTGTAATTCATGATTTTAGCGTTGTTTGAGGTGATTTGAGGGTTCGACTAAGTCCGTATGATATTTTAGGACTTGTTGGTATATTTGGTCGAGGTTCCGAGGGGCTTGGGTGAGTTTTGGATGATTAACGGATCAAAAATTTGGACTTGAATAGCTGTTGGAATTTTCTGATATCTGATAATGTTTTCCTTCTACGCGATCGCGTGAATGCGTTTGCGATTGCGTTGGCTTATTTGGTCAGTGAGGGTTTTTGTTCTACGTGATCATGTGGGGATATCTGCGATCGCGTAGGGTTAATGTGAGGCCGTGGCAATTTGTGCTTCGCGATCGCGTGAAGCGGGATGCGATCGCGTAGCTCTAGAATTTTGTGACTCGCGAACGCGTAGAGTAAGTGGAGCGGAGTAGAAGTCACGCGTTTTGTGCTTCGCGATCGCGTGGACTAGTCCGCGATCGCGTATGTCCGTGATGTTATGCAACGTGATCGCGTGGGAAAGTCCGCGATCGCATAGAGTAAAATCTTGGCGATGGAAAATTGTTCTTCGCGATCGCGTAGAGCAAATGTTTGGGCAGAGAGTTTAAGTTTTGAAAGTTTTTGACGATTTGGAGCTCTGATTTGAGGCGATTTTGGGTGATTTTCAGATGAAACAATGTGGTAAGTGTTCTTAACTCAATATTGGTTAAATTACCCGAGTCCATGATTTTTTTTATTATTTAATTGGTGAATTGAATTGGGAAAATTTGAAAACCCTCTTAGTTTAAATTGAAGATTTGAGGGTCGAGTTGGGGTCGGATTTTGGTAAAATTGGTATGATCAGACTCGTGGTTGAATGGGCTTCCAGATTTTGTAACTTTTGTCGAGTTCTGAGATTTTTAAGCTAATTTTCGGATTTTGTAACTTGGTCCGTCCCGGGAAACTGTAAAGTTGAATAATTTGTTGTTAGCTATATGCTCTCTATGTGTTGATAAAATTTGACTGTAAATCATGCTAGAAATCATGCTTAGGCTATGTGATAGTACTGTTGGGACCCACAGAGGTCGAGTATTTATTGAATTGCGTGCTAAGTGCTATATGTACTTAGTCTCTATTTTTACTTGCACATTTTATCTCAGTCTCTGTTATTATTATTGATACATCATATCATTGTTATTTGGGCTGATTTCATAATTATTGAGAGCCTAAGAGACTGGAGAGATTTATGACTGAGTGAGGTCGAGGGCCTGATTGTGAGATATTGATACTATAGCACGTGAGTTGTCCGTGCAGTACGTGAGTTGGCCGTGCAGATCCTTATTTTATACTACAGCATGTGAGTTGGCCGTGCGGATTCTTATATTATACTATAGCATATGAGTTGGCCGTGAAGCACGTGAGTTGGCCGTGCAAATCTAGATATTTATATTATGGCACGTGAGTTGGCTGTGTGGATCCAGATATTTATATTATGGTACGTGAGTTGTCCGTGCAGCACATGAGTTGTCCGTGCAGATTATAGCGCTTAGGCTGTAGGAGCCCCTCCGGAGTCTGTACACCCCCAGTGAGCGCGGGTACCCATTGAGAGTGAGTGGTGAGGGCTGGGAGCCCAGGGAGTGATGAGGGCTGGGAGCCTAGTGAGTAATTGTTGTCCTGAGAGGTTGTACTTGATTTCCATTTGTTGTTGCACTTAGTTTCTATCTGTCATTGTTGTGAAATCTCTGAAAGATTGTTAATATACGGATTTTATGAACAAGAACTGTATAAAAATTGATTTGACATTAAACTGTCAGATTTGATAGCATGTCTATTCTTTGCTGGGATTACTGGAAATGAACCATAACTGTGTAGCTCGTTTCTATCTTCAGTTCCTTATTTATTATTGTTACTTGCTGAGTTGGTTGTACTCATACTACACACTGCACTTCGTGTGCAGATCCAGGTATTCCCATACATAGCGGGTGTTGATCCTTTTACGCGGTTGATTTTTAGGAGATTTTGAGGTTGCTGTCGTGTTCCGTAGACCTTGTCTCTCCTTCTCTATCTCTTTGTTCACTGTATTTAGTCTCAGACTATTATAGACTATATTTTTCAGACTTGTATTAATATTAGATGCTCATGTACTCAGTGACACCGGGTTTTGGGGAGTATTTGTATTTTATTTAAATATTATGTTTTCAACCTTAAAGAGAAGTTTGGGTTTTATTGAGATTATCGGCTTGCCTAGTATCGAGATAGGTGCCATCACGACAGGTTGAGATTTTGGGTCGTGACACAACCATACGCATTCCCTACTTGCTTCGTGAATAGCTATTATCTCGGCATGATTTGAAGAAGTAGCAAGAATAGATTGCTTTGTGGAGCGACTTGATATGACAGTACCTCCACATATAAATACGTACCCGGTTTGAGATCGAGCTTTATGGGAATCAGATAAATAACCTGCATCTGCATAATCAACAAGATCTGCACTACCTTTGTTAGCATAAAACAAACTCATATCAAGAGTTCCCTTTAAATATCGCAAAATATGCTTAATCTCATTCCAATGTCTCCGTATATGAGAAGAGCTATATCTTGCTAGTAAATTAACAGAAAATGATATATCAGGTCTTGTAACATTAGCAAGATACATAAGTACACCAATTGCACTGAGATAGGGCGTTTCAGGACCAAAGATTCTTCCTCATCTTCTTCTGGAGGAACGGGTCCTTATTCACTTCAAGTGATCGAACAACAATTGGTATACTCAATGGGTCCGCTTTGTCCATATAAAAACGTTTCAAGACCCTTTTTGTATAGGCAGATTGATGTATAAAGATCTCGTCTGCTAAATGTTCAATTTGCAGACCAAGATAAAGTTTTATCTTTCCAAGATCTTTCATCTCATATTCTTTCTTAAGATATTCAATTGCCTTTTAGAGCCCATCTGGAGTTCCAACAAGATTTATGCCATTAACATAAACAACAAGTATAACAAATTTTGATACCATTTTCTTTATAAAAATATATGGACAAATAACATCATTTATGTAACCTTCTTTCAGCAAATATGCACTAAGGCAATTATATCACATGCGCCCATATTGATTTAAACCATACAAAGATCTTTGTAATCTGATTTAGTACATTTCACGATACTTTGAACTATATGCTTCAGACATTTTAAATCCTTCAGGGATCTTCGTATAGACTTAATCAAATGAGTCATATAGGTTATGACTTGCATTTAGATGGCATGACATCTTCAGGTGTCTAGACTACAGGTCCGATCCTCACAATCTTTTACAATATTGTGAACTATATTATATCAAATATATCGTTGACGATCATTTTGTATCGGTTCCTAAGCGACATAACTTGTTAAGACCTTATCACTTTATTTATTTTCAGGTACCTGAACTTCTTCTGGAGTTTCATGAAATGTTATGTCGTGGGCTCTTCTAGAGCTCATTTCTTCCTCATTATGATCATTTTTATCATTTGCTCCTATCATTTTTCAAGGATTGTTACTTTTGGAATCGATCGGTTTACTACGCTTCATGCGTGCAATAAACTTTATCCTTCATGAACTTTAATTTTAATAGGAGCATTTGCAGCTGAAATATGATATTTAATTTTGGATCAGCAAATGCTTCTGGCATTTGACTTGAATTATCTTCGAAGTCATGGGGATCATATTAACGATAATTCAATTCATATAACATATTTTTCAGCTGTTTATCCCATCCCCCAAATGTTAGAAAAACTAACACATATACCTAATCTTATTTGGGAAACCTATCTTTGTGCATTGTGATAGAGAAATTAATCATACACCACACATCAAAAGTTATTAGATAGTAAAAATAATTGATTTTTGATCCTAAACCAATTGTGAGGGGATGACTTATTATATTTTGTTGGTCTGACGCATACAAGTGCTGCTATATGTAATTAAAAAATCTTAGACCGACACATGGAGCTTTGTTCTTATAAGCACTGGTTTGGCCATTAATAGGAGATATTTAATGCTAAACTAGCTTGGATATAAACCACCATCATCAAGATGAACTATCTTGATTTCATAATCTGAAAATTATGCTCTTAATTGAGAAAAGCAATTTCAAATGCCAAACTGCAGGTTGACAATAAACACGCATGTAACCATCTCATATATGCATCTATAAGTGGTTCACATAATATGTGAATGGACCCATATTCACCTTTTATATATTACAGAATTCAGGGATTTTAATCCCAACTTTAGCTGGTATAATCAATTTATTATAAGAACAAGCAACATAAGAGAATTCTTGAAGAATCTTCTAGTTCTTCAATACATGCTTATCAGAATTCTCAATTAGCTCATCATATTTAAACCGGATGAAAAATAAAAACTTCTAGTTTATTATGGCATGTGCTATTTTTTAGTAAACTCCTGGTTTACTATGGCATAAACTTTTATATCAGTAAACTTCTGATTTACCGTGGCTACTGTTGTATCAGTAAATTTCTGATTTACTGTACCTATTTTTGCCTCAGTAAAACTTTTTTTTGGTTTACTGTGACTGCTACGTGATGTAGTACAAATTGAAGAATAAGGCGGGTAACTTCTCATATATATATTTACCCCAAATGATTGTGAAAACATGAAGATTTTCAATCTTTCAATAATGTGTAGTCTCAATATGATTGTCATTTGTATTAGTAAACTTCGTGTTTATCATAACATATGTTTTGACCAAAATAATGATAAATAAGCTCTTCGGGAGCCATTAATTTATTGTCCACAATCAAATATTATTTAGATACTACTTATGTCATGTGTCTTCTAGACAAACATTTAGCTCTTCGGGAGCTTTTAATAAATTTTGTACTACCAAATATTGCTCAGACACTTCTGGTGTCATGAGAGAAAATCTTAGTCAAATGAACAATATAAAGCCAATTCTAAATTTATAAATGACGAAAATTAAGAATTTTAATATTTCTACCATTAACTTTATGACAAATATCTCTTTCAAGGAGAAATACCGTTAACATTTGAATATTTTGTATCAATGCGGCAACCACATAGTCATTGCATCCTTTAAGGAAAGATACACGAGTTGTTATTTCTTGCGGGGAACTCAATAACTAACCATAATGTATTAATGTGGTTGTAGTAGAAAGCATTCTTGTAGAATATTTTTGCCTTAGAATGACACTTAATAAAATTATCCAAGATGTTTTACGTATAATAGGTACGTGCGACAATGATCTTTATGCCACAAAAATAATATTTATATCCTCTGTTATTCTAGCTTTTCAGGAGGTGAGCTGTGATATTTCTTTATTCACTCCAGAAAATAAAAATGTGCTTAACTTTGATTAGCTCATTATTTTGTTTAAGCACAGAAAGACATAATTTCATAATATTTTCCTGCTTCAAGAGAAAAATTCAATTGTTTTACTGCTTCGGGAGCAAATTTAAAATACGAAATATTGAGTATATATTCTCTCGATCATATTACCTCTTCTGGAGGTGAATCGTAATTTTCTTACATTAAGAGCGTGTTCATATTTACAAGCTTTATTAATATTGTCACATTCACTTAAGGGAATGGATTAATATTATCAAAAGTTCTCTTCTTTCAGGAGATGGAACATAATTATCTGAACATGCAATAACCACATTAAATTGTGATGGCGTTTGATCTCTTTTAATATATTTGCTACTTCAGGAGCAAATCGAGGTATGTATGTAATATAGAGAAATTTTCTCTAACTGATATTCATTGTAACCATAGCAAGTCTAAATTATCACTTCTGGTGGTCATAGACATATACCACTTTTGGTGGTTAACAAAATTTAGTTACAGTAAGATATACGAAACACAATCACTTCTGATGGTTGTATATTTCTTGCAAACTCTGCTGGAGTTAAAGTGAATCTAACAACGTTATCCACTTTGTAATCATTTATTAAGATAATTAGGATGAAAATAAAAATAAAAATAGGTACTGTATACGTAGCACATAACCAAGCAATTGATGATAAGGATATTAAACCAAATATAAGCAAAAGACTCAAATTACTTTATACAAAGTTGGCCACTCCAGACGTAAGTGATATCTATATCATTACCGTTAAGAAAAAAAAACCTCACCACCTCAAGGATATATTCTGTTTTATGGTGTTCGGAATGAACAAGATCTAAGCACGGACATAAGAGCGTCGCCTTACATCGGAGATGAATATTGAAATAGAAATTAAATTCGAAATAATTGCTCAAAATGTCAGAGTCTCGTACTGATAACGTGTTATAAAATAAAGACAAGTATAAAGAGAAACTGATATATTATTCAATTTCAAACTGATATACATAATGAACTGAAAATTCCTCTATTTATAGAAGAAAGGAAGCAGCTGCGAGGCTTTTCAGGAAGCAACTGCAAGGCTTTTCAGGAAGCAACTGCAAGGCTTTTCTTGAGCTGTTTGTAAGCTGTCTGCATGAGCTGCTTGCAATCTGGCTGTTTAATAAGAAGTTGCTGCAAATTATTTCATTTGAGTTGCTTGCAGCTTGCCTGCATCAGCTGCTTGTAGATAAACTTTAATAGAGTATCAAACAGATAAGCTTTTATAACGGAGTAATAAATTGACATGCACAATATAATTATTTTCATGACATAATTATAAATGTCCTTGTAATATATAAGCTCTCAATTTCAAGATTGAGGTGAAGGTTTATATTTTACTCAATCAGTTGGTCCAATGTATATGACTTTTCGCCCACCTGCTCAGTGTAACATATCACTACTTCTTCATTGTACCAACAAGTATTTATTTACTTAATCTGGATAAGAAATACTCCATTATTAAGTAATCTTTATACGGTACACATTCTCCATTTCTTGAATGATTGGCTAGGTAGCCATTAAACCAAGGGTACAGTGTCAAAGTTACATTAAAGGGCATAGATTACAGTTGGTGCAATTAATATAGTCAGTATAATCATTTAAAGATATTTAGTTTGACGTTAAAATAATATAACTAAAGTTATATTCTCCCGTTGAGTAGGAATTTGTCCTTTTCGATACGATATTCTTCCAAAAGTGAGAGAGTAAATTAAAGAGTTTTTCATGTAAAAAAAAAGTATTAAATAAAAAATGATGAAGAGTTTTTATATTGGTATTTTCCAACTTACTTTTCTGGTCAAAAGTAAAGTCATAAATTGGTAAGAAATGCTATTAAACATAATCTTTTTATAATTGACAAATGACTCAATGTATTGAATAACTTTTTAGTGAGGAATTATTTAGCAGTTGAAATGCAAATATAGGCTTTTAAAATGCGACCATATAGTAGAGAACATGATAATGCTAAATTTTGACACTTTTTTCTTTCCCATAATCGTGACAGAACTTTAAGCTCGATATAAAACATAAAGTACATTGTCAATGTTGGTGTTTAAGTAGCCATCTTAGGATACAAAAGCTTTTACTAAAGTAACACTACTTCACCTTAATTGTTTTTTGCCAATAAGAAACAATTGATTAGATATTTCATATTTCAACCAAATATCTTTTTCCACTCAAATCTCTGAAAAGTTAAAAAGTGCTTGCTGATATTTCAATTCAAAAATTTGTAGACCAAGAAAAGAGAAATCATATGCATCAGAACACCTTTTCTTCAAACTTCTCCCCCACAAAAGATAGACTCATAGTCTGTTTGGGGAGAGGCCAAAAATATTTTTTTTCTCAAAGGTAATTTTTTTTTCTAACTTAGAGGTGTTTCTTCAAGTTTTTTTTGGGGGGAAAACGTGCTTTTGGAAAGAAGCAGAAACAATTTATGAGAAACAGAAAAAAATAGCTTCTTCTCAAAAGTAGAAGCAAAAGCAGTTTTGACTTTTCTTCTTACCAAAAATACCCTTAATAACATATAATATATATCAAAATAACCGTTAAACATAATACTTAGGATATTAATGTATAAATATTTTTTATTATTTTTAGGATAACTTTCTAATATATAGTGACTTTAGGGGTGAATGCTTTTATATTTGTTGAATGATTTTAATACATTTAACTTATATTAAAAGAATTAAGTACTTTTAAATTTTATTTTTATATTTTATTTAAATAAAAAAAAATTTCATTATTGCCTGTAATAATAAATTTTTAAGATTATTTATTTACTTATAATATTAACTATTAAGTAAATCTATTCATGTCCTTATTCGTAATTTGATACTTAAAAGCACTTTTTGAAAAATTTGGCTAAACACAAATTATTGCTCAAAAGTGCTTTTCATTAGCCAAACACAAACTGCTTCTCTTCAAAAATACTTTTTTCATAAGTATTTTTGAAAAAAATACTTTTCAAAATAAGCTGATTTCTCCGACTTGGCCAAATAGGCTATTAATATAAGACCATAGAAAAAAAAAAAAAAAACTAAAAGTGGAAAATTATTCCAAAGAAAATTAAAAACAGAAGGACGAAAATAAAAAATAAAGTACTTTTTTTTGGTAGGGAAAAATAAAGTATTTAAGGACCTTTGTTCAAAGAGGTGACAGACAAAAGACAAAAGCAAGTCTCTTTTAAGTGACCTGACAATCACGTGATCTCTTCTGTGCCTACTCTTCTAGTACTGGTCTTGGATTCTTGAACCCACCCACCCCATTAATCCCTCCCCCCCCCCAACAGCAAGCCCATGCTATTGTTTCCTCGTTTAAAGATTTATTCCTTAAAATCCACGCGCTCACTTTTTTTATTGTCTCTTTTCTTGCTTTTTCCAACATTTGATTCTTTCTTTCTTTCTTCACTCCTCATTAGCTCCTCTCAAAGTTGAAACCTTAATTGGAGTTTGAGTTTCTTCACTCCCCAGATCTCCTTCTGTAGTTGAAGGTATGTTAATCTTACTTGTTTAGTAATATTGTGTTGTGTATTCTTCCTTGTAATTCTTGATATGGCCCTTTCCTGGGTTAATGAAGTTGAAATTTTCTCTCTTCTTAGGTTACTGCTTATTTTTAACTCTTGGTGTTATTTTTCTTGGAAAATTTTTGTGCACATTCTTGAGGTTGTTGATCATTAGCCTAGCCTGTTGGTTTTTTGTTTTCTTTGCATTCTTTTGGTATCATTGTGGGCTTTCAATTCTTGTTTATGTATACATGATTACCTCTTCTCTGTTTTGTAATTAATGATCTTGGTTTTCACCCTTTTAACCTCTGAACTTTTATTGCCCTTTCTGGTTGGTTGGATGATTTTTCTTAACTGCATTTTGGTTTTGGCTTGAGTTTTAAGTTGTTCTATGTATGTTGCTAATCTTGGGTATGTTGGGTTCTGTTGTTCTTCCTGTATCACTGAGAAAATTTACTTGTTTTTTCTGAAACTTGAAGGAAAATGGGGTTTATTTCACGGAAATTATTCCCAGCATGTGGGAACATGTGCATCTGCTGTCCTGCTATGAGGTCTCGATCTCGACAACCCGTGAAGCGTTATAAGAAATTGCTAGCTGAAATCTTCCCTAAAACCCCAGTAAGTACATTCAATTTAGTTTTCTTGAGGTCTAACTAGGGTCTTTATTTCTTTTAGTTGTGTTTTCATCTATCTGTCCAATTGCTTGCATTCTAAAAGTGGAAGCAGGTGACTTGGAAAATTGAGTTTTCATGGTTATATCACATGGAGTTTACTCCTTCATAGGAGTAGAAGTCAAACACTGATCCTCTGAACGACTATTAGACATTTGTGTTCCAATGTCTGATGCCGTCTTCCAATATTAGTTTTGTACCTAGACTGCTTTGTTATGCTTGAGAAGAGCAGATGGACCCAAGTCCAAAAATATCCTGAGTGGTGGCTTGCTTAAGTGCAACAACAACAACAACCCAGTATAATCCCACTAGTGGGGTCTGGGTAGGGTAGTGTGTACGCAGACCTTACCCCTACCATGAGGTCGACAGGCTGTTTTCAATAGACCCTCGGCATCCTTCCCTCCAAGAACTCCCCACCTTGCTCTTGGGGTGACTCGAACTCACAACCTCTTGGTTGGAAGTGGAGGTTGCTTACCATAGAGCAACCCCTCTTGTCTGGCAATCTGGCAATCATGAATCTGTTTTTTTGTACTTGTGATAGCCAACAGTACATTACTCTGCATCTTGTGAATGCAGGATGGTTCGCCTAATGATAGGAAAATAGTGAAATTATGCGAATATGCAGCAAAAAATCCTTTCAGAATCCCAAAGGTATTGACTTTCTCTCTGCTTGTGAATTTAAACTTTACATATAGCATGGAAAAAATGATGCTTAAATATATGAAAAATATTGCATCCTTTAAAGATGTTGTGGTTTTCCTTGTTCAGATTGCAAAGTATCTTGAAGAAAGATGCCACAAAGAACTGCGAAGTGAGCACATTAAGTTTATCAATGTTATTGCTGAGGTGTACAATAAGTTGCTCTGCATGTGCAAAGAACAAATGTGAGTTATTATTGTGCATATATATAAAAACCTTGATGAATTATAAGAGTTTAAATCCCAAAATATTCTCTTGTATTACTATCCCGAATATGCTAGAGTGAAATTTAACCCTTTCTTCTTTATCCAACCTTACTACGTTTTAGCCATGATTTCCCACTATCGCTCTTTAATTTCTTGATGCACTTTTTCAGTTAAGGTGTAGCAACTTACCTTCGGAATAAATAACTTAAAAGAGCAGATAAGGTGTGCTACAATTTCTAATCTGATATTAGTTATCATTAATTGAGCTTCCTTACCGCCGAGATGTTGCATTTTATCAATAATCACAGGTTCACATAATACTTACCATCTAACTAGTTGCATATTAATTCCAACCATCAATAGGCTAGCCTGTCGTTAAGTCTGTATGATAGTTGATAAACTAACTGGTAGAGTGATTCTATTATGTAATGGTTGAGATTCTCTTGGTTTGTGAGATCATCATATTTTGTGAAATGAAGTCAAGTTGGAGTAAGCTTCCATTTTATCTTCTAGGGATGTAATATACTACCAATATTTGTATCTGCAGGGCATGTTTTGCTGCTAGCCTTTTAGACATGGTTGTTGAACTGCTGGATGACTCTAAGAGAGATGCTATCAGGATTATTGGTTGCCAGACTCTGACCAGATTTATTTACAGTCAGGTGATTAATGAAAATATTGATGAATGCAGCTATGTCTAATGTCAATTTCTCTGTTGGGGTTGCAATCTGCAGATGTAATGAGTAGTTGATTAACATAAATACCTTATACAATTCAATGAGATGTAAAAGAAACGTTCTTGAACATGTCTAATTGGGTATTCTTCCCACTGCGGTGTCCTGGTTGATGAAAGAAGTGTTGCACGATTTAATTCACTTTAAAAGCTTCTACTAGCTCCAAAAGCGGTACTTGGTATTTTCATAGTCTAGTTATAGTCATTTTATGGATTGATAGTTTATTTGTCCTGTTTGATTCACCTCGATATGAAGCACTACTGCTAAACTTTGTTATTTTAGTAGTGAAAACTTGTGTTATTGAAGCTAAAGCATATAACAATATGTTTGGGTTTGTCTTAGTTGTCTAGATGAGTGTCCTACTTTAATTTTCCTGTGTGAAGAGTCACTTCTAACCATATTGTATTTGTTATCTAAGATTTGTATCTTGTCCATTTTAGATCAACTTGTTTGTAGAATCTTTTTTCCCCAAGAATCTTTTATGTAGTATTACTGCTTCCTAATTATAGTATACCCGGAGTCATTCTACACCGAAAGAAGATTGCCGTTAGGTTTTTTGATGTGTAAAATTACTTACCATCTTCTTCTGGAAGCAGGTAGATGGAACATACACGTATAACATAGAAACTTTGGTTCCCAAAGTATGTTCATTGGCAAGGGAGACTGGTGAAGAACATCAGAAGTGCAGCTTGAGGGCATCAAGTTTGCAGTGTCTTTCTGCCATGGTATTTTGGAGTTACTTTTTATGGTTGGAGTTGAAAACATTGTTTTAACAATGGGTTTGTTATTTTGGCAACATTTTGCCTCTTTTGAGAACGTTTTTTTTTTTAGAATGATTTGGCGACATTATACCTCATACAAGTTTGCTGAATGTTTAGTTGGATCTGAGCAGTTGATTCCATCTGAGCAGTTGATTCCACCTTTGCAGGTTTGGTTCATGGCGGAGTTCTCTCATATATTTGCTGATTTTGATGAGGTTAAGAGCTCTCTCTCTCTCTCTCTCTCTCTCTCTCTCTCTCTCATACAACATGTTCTAGTTCCTTATAATTAAGTTAGTGCTTCCCTCTTGATAATTTTGAAATGGTTATGGATTCTTCATTTGCCAGACATATTTCATGACTCTCACAGTGATTTGCTACTAAGTTCCTATGATAGACTGATATGTTGTGGATAACATTGTAAATCTTTCCCCCCACCTTGGATGTGGTCCTAGCGAGTCCTCCCTATCCGTTCTCGTTTGTCTTTCAAGCTGATCTGACATAAGTTCTTCATGGCCATCGACTTTCAAGTGAAATATTGGACCAGTAAATGAAATGATATAACGAACTCAACTAAGCCTGTATAAGCTCGAAGCTGATCTGTGTACTTATTGAACAAAACAAACTCGTGCTTATTGTATAGCTCTATGAAATGAGCTGAGCTCGGTAGATCAGTTCAGCTCGTGCCCCTTTCCTATTTTCCTTTGGTGAATACGAAAGGTCCACATAGGAAAATGATTATTTCTATTTACCTTATGAATGCCATTTTATTCCAAAAAAAAAAATGAAGAAAAAACTTAAGAAATTGAAGTTTAAACAAACTAACGGATGACTAGCTTCATTAATAAAACTCGAACTCGGCACCGGGTTATCAAAAAATAAACTCGAACTCGAGCTGAGCTCGGCTCATTTGTCTAAACACGCAGAGTTTAGCTTGAGCATGAGCTTCAAGAGATTTACTCGAGTTAAGCTCCTTGGCTCATATGCTAGTTGTGCCAGGCTTTTCTGTGCTTGTACTTGTAGCATTAGCCAAACCAAGTTCGAACCTCTAGAAATCAGCTAGGGTTGGCTCATTTATAGCTCAAGGAAAGTTGTCTTGTTTTCTCATTCCAGTTGGTAATTCTAGATTCGCTGACTTGGAAATATCTTAGTTATGGATGTTTTCTTCTAATTATGGTTTGTTAACAATTGACAGTTACTAGACGTCATTGAAGTTCTTTATCAACTTGTGCAGATTGTTCATGTTACTCTGGATAACTATGAGCCTGAAATCCATAATGAAGACTTTGAAAGAGGGGAGGCACACCACAATTGGGTGGATGAAGTAGTTAGATCTGAAGGAAGAGCTGTTGGTACTGAATATGGTCCTTGCCACATAATTAGACCCCGGCCTGATAAGAAAGATCCGTCTTTATTAACAAGGTTGGCGCCGTTAAATCCAGCAAAAGTTGTCTTCCTTGCCAGATAACTGCAACTGCCGCCAATGAGTTGATATTTGTTTTTAATCAATTTATCTGCTTTCCTTTCTTTTTCTTTCTAACTCAGATTTTTATCTACAGAGAAGAAATTGAAACACCAAAAGTGTGGGCTCAAATATGTCTGGAAAAGATGGCTGATTTGGCCAAAGAAAGCAGTACAATGCGCCGGGTGTTAGATCCAATGTTTGTCCATTTTGACCATGGGAGGCACTGGGCTTCCCCACATGGGTTGGCTGTGATGGCTCTTTCTGATATGATCTACCTTGTGGAAAGTTCAGGTAATCCACCAATACACTGCGTCTTGAACCTGCTGTCATTATCCCTAGTGCTCCCAGTTTCGACGTGCCTGCGTTTTACAACTTTTCCTTTTTCTTTGTCCTCATGATTAAGATTCTTGATAGTCGGAATTTGCCCATCAATCTATACTTGTATAACCATATGTCATGTCACTGTAAAGATGTTATTTCTTTGATGGTTTCCACACTGCATTCCTGCTAACAAAAGTTGCTACATCTTCTCTGCAACCTGTATTTTCCTTACTGTGTCTTGAAAAGAAGGTGAATAACAAAAGGACTGTATATTTAGTATATTGCTAAAACTGGTGGGTCATAGGTCTGGTATCTGTTATGTCATCATGAAATGCTTTGCCATGACATTAAATTTCTTGTAGTCATAATAATTCTACTGGACATTGATGGCGCAAATATTGGAATTGACTTGATAGCATCTAAATGTTTTCTTAATGCTTGTGGTTCTTCTCAGGGAATCAACAACTGATATTAACTGGTGTAATTCGGCATTTAGACCACAAAAATGTGGCACATGATCCTCAAACGATGTCTTATGTCATCCAAACTGCTACTGCTTTGGCTCGACTCATCAGATTAGGAGCTAGGCTCTCAGATGTACGGTTTGTCAGTGACTTGTGCAGACACTTGCGTAAAAGCCTTCAAGCAACTGTTGAATCGGTTCAAGAGCAAGAGCTAAACTTCAATCTTGCACTTCAGACATCCATTGAAGAATGCTTCCTAGAAACTGCAAAAGGGGTAATTTATGTTAATGAATGAAGGATATGATAGGCATTTGTATTTCTTGATATTAACAGATTTTTTCCCTCTTAGATTGTTGATGCACGACCACTGTTTGATATGATGGCAATGATGCTGGAGAAGTTGCCATCTCTTAAAGTGGTTGCCAGGGCTACAATGGGGTCCTTGATCATTCTTGCTCATATGATCTCATTAGCATCTGTCGTTTCACGATGCCAGCAGGTAAGAAATCGCTAGCTTTTGTCATCAGATGTTTTGGGTCCTCTTAGATGGCTGGCTAGTATGTGTACACGAAAATATGTTTCCTCCACTTGAGCTTTAATTGCACATTTTCTTATCTTTTAATGAAAACTAATACGTGATGTTGGAAAAGCTTGAAAATGCAATGGGCAAGAAAATTCCCGTTGATGAATTGAAGTATGTGTTCATCTTCTATATCATTTGCTTTTGAAACTGGGTTTATTTTGTATTTAACTATCTTTTAATTCTTTTAGGTGTTCCCTGAAGAGCTATTTGTTCAGCTACTGAAAGTGACATTGCATCCGGATGTCGAAATTCGTATTGGAGGACACCACATCTTTTCTGTTCTCCTAATTCCAAGTTCGAACCATATTAGACATGACATAGCCAACCATACAAGGAAATGGAATGCCAATGGCACATCTACGTTTGTGTCAATTACCGCTCTACTTGAGAAGCTTCGAAAGGAAAAGGATTCAATTAAGTTGAAGGATGGGTCTGGTAGTCATGATGATTTGAAGGAGAGAGACATTGTTGATGAAGAACGGAATAAGGGTTGGGTCCTCAAGAATTCTCCAAAATTTCAAAATATTAGTTCTATGATTGATTGCACAGCTATATCAGTTGGTAGCTTGAATGAGGGTGTAAGTACTTTAGTGATATCACATTTGTATTGTAGTTTTTTTTTCATTCCCGCTAATTTTTGGCCCAACTGAACCTTGCTTTTTACTGGTTAACACAGGAACCATACATTCTGAAGTTAAACAAGGATCAAATTGTCCAGTTGCTGTCAGCCCTCTGGACGCAAGCCAACATGCCAGATAATTTACCTGCAAATATTGAAGCTATAACTCAGTCATTCTGCTTAACGCTTATTTCATCACGTGTTAGGGTGCGCATTCAGATTATAATAACTCATTTATTATGCATGTTAGTTTGGGTGGATACACGTTGCATTTTGTAGACCCCCAAACAGCCATTTGCTTTCTCTAAGCATCTTCCTTTCTAAACTATGCTCATGATTCTTAATCTTCTATTGTTGCAGAAAACCCACAATAACTTAATGGTCTGCTTTTGTCAGCTTCCCCTATCACTTATGAAGTTATCCGTGGACCCTAATAATGGTGAGGAACTGCACTGTAGTTTTCCAACTAGTAACGAACTCATTATTGTCTGGTAAAATTACCTTGTGAATATCTTCTTTCAGGGTCGCTGCCTCCAGCATACCAACGTTCGCTTCTTGTGTTATCAGCTGCAATGTTAGCATTTACAGCGAAGATTTATCAGATAACTGACCTGAATGTTTTGCTCGAATCATTACGGGGTTGTGGTGTGAGTAATCTTTATGATAAACTTTTCATAAGCTTCATTCTCAAAGTCACATCTACATTTTCTGTTACTTGGAAAAAGTAATGCAAACAAGGGGTCTTATCTTGCCTTTTCATTATAAGACTCATAACAGGTAGGATATTCACAACATTATGCAAATAGAATAAACTATTTTTCTGTGTTGGACAAGTTATGATTGCAACTCTATGGAAATAGAAGAAACTGTTTTTCTGTTGTTGAACAAGTTATGATTGCAACAACATTGAAGTAGAAGAAACTCTCTTCTGTTGCGGAACAAGTTACAGAAAAGGATGTTTCATCTCTATTAACATGTTGCTTAACAAGTTTGTTGTAGCTTTAGCATATTGTACGTATTAATTGCTGCTAATTCCCTTCATGTTCAGGTTGATCCTTTTCTGGGTATCAATGATGATTATCAAGTATACCTGAAGCCTCAGGCAGATGTGGGTGCATATTGTTCTGCAGCTGATAATGAAGCAGCTGTATTATCATTATCAGAATTGCGGAGCAAAATTCATGAGTGCCACGAGATAATAAAGGATACCTTAGTTAAAAGCTTGTCTAGCATTGCAGAGGTACTAGCTGTCTTAAAAATATTATGCATACTACTAAAAAATATTTCAACTAACCTCCTCTCCCCAGTCCTAAAAAGGAAAGAAATTGCGAAATGGATTTATTTAGGTCCTTACTTATTCTCTTGTGGTGTGCCTTAGGTTGAGGCAGATGACATATTCAAGCAGCTATCAGAGGATTTCACTCCTGATGATACTTTCATATTTTGTCTGCAATCAATGGTTGACATGGATCATGTCCAAATAGGATCACACTCCAGAGATTCACCTTCATTTGATGGGGTATGCTCATCAAGCATTCACATGTTTCTTTGTGATGTGACAACGGTGGTGGATTAGCATTCATCGTGATACTTGTTGCTACATGAATCTCTCCATATTATTCTCTAGTTTTTAGTGGCAGTGTCTGCTGCCACTTTTCTTATTGTTAATATATGCTCTCATCTCCCTGAATCACAACCATTTTTATGTTTGTCGCGTTTTACTGCAGGATTTTTCTCCAAATTCATTTGTAGAGGATGACAAAGTAAGTGAATCCTCAATTGCTGACATCGCCAGATTCATTCCCAAAATTCCTATGTCTCCGTCCCCTTCAATGACTCATGTTGTGAGCATTGGACAGCTTCTTGAATCGGTAATATTCCCTCAACCCCTTATCTTTGTCCTCAAACATGCATCTGTCTATTTGCCTTTGTGTACTCCTATGGATGAGCTTGCTTGTCGAAGTAGAATATAGTCTAGCCAAAAGGAAAAAATTATTAATTATAAACAAGATTAGGGAGGTGTGACTAATAGTTGATTTGCCTGTTTCTGATAGACTATCTCCATTTTGTAAATGAGAGTGTAAACTCTTTCAAAGAAAAGGAAAGTCTTCATTAAAAGAATTACAATGTTAGGGAGGTGTGACTAATAGTTAATTTGGCTGTTTCTCACAGGTGATCTCCATAATAGTAAATTAAAGTAAACTATTTTTTTTTAAAAAAAGGAAAATGTCTTTAATAAAAAAATTACATAATGAAGTAGCTTAGGGCTGTGCATAATTTGGTAAATACCGAATTACCGCACCGAAACCGAAAATTTTGGTATTCGGTATGGTATTTGGTTTAAGTTTTAAAAAAAATTGGTATTAGATATGATATTTGGTATTTTAAAATAAAATACCGAAATACCGATACCGTACCGAAATATATATTATATTACACAATACACATTTTTATTAATTATTACATAAGTAAACTATTTTTTTTTAAAAAAGGAAAATGTCTTTAATAAAAAAATTACATAATGAAGTAGCTTAGGGCTGTGCATAATTTGGTAAATACCGAATTACCGCACCGAAACCGAAAATTTTGGTATTCGGTATGGTATTTGGTTTAAGTTTTAAAATAAATTGGTATTAGGTATGATATTTGGTATTTTAAAATAAAATACCGAAATACCGATACCGTACCGAAATATATATTATATTACACAATACACATTTTATTAATTATTACATAAATATAAGAAATCTAAAATTTTACTTTCCTTTATTCTCTAAGTTCATTAATTAACTCTAAGCAAGTAACAAGATATTTCCTAAGTTTTCTCTCTCTAGGTTGGTATTTGCTGGTTTTGGACAAAACTTTTGTCAACAAACGTTTTTAGTTTTGTATTTTTGAGTACTTTAATTAAGAATATTACCGTCTATGACTCTATGCACTAGTTAGTATTCAAACCGAATAAACCGAAGTTACCGAAACGAGAAAAACCAAACCAACGAATTTAATTAGGTACGGTACTGAAATAGCATTTTACGAAACCGAATGCCGAAAATACCGAACCGAAATGTCTAAATACCGTACCGACCGACGAACACCCTTAAAGTAGCTAGCTATCTGCAACAGTATCTGTCAAATACTCCTGCTTCTGATTTTAGGTGATGCTAAATGCACTTTTCTGCAAATGGATTTCACCTTTATTGCAATAAAAAATTTAGTGTATTTTGCATTTGTAGTTCTCTCTCTCTCTCTCTCTCTCTCTCTCTCTGCGTGCGCACACTATAAAATTTAGAAAACTTGTCTATCAATTCATATTTTGATCCAATGGTCAATATCTAGCCTATATTGAACGTCAAGTCTGTGTCAGAAATTGCACAAGAAGAATGCAATGTTAATTAGTGGGAGTAAAAATATTAACATGATAGACGTATTATCCTTCTTATTTAGTGCAACATCCTACGAAATGAGAAAATGCGAGTTTAAAGCTGAAACAAAATAGTTAAATATCTGCTCAGTATGGGCCATTAGTTCTTGTATTTGCCAGCGGGCTTGCATTTGAAAATTGTTCATAAAGTTAGCTTGATATTTTGCATCTCCTGTCGAGTTAAAGAGATGGATTACAGCTCCTTAATATTATGCTAGGTGGTCTTGCCCAGTTTCAGACATAAAAACAGTTTTGCGCTTCTTCCATTGTTTGACAAGGACAAGTTCTGCTCCCTGATTGGAATCTTTTATTTATGACTGCTCGTGGTGTTTTGCCGTAATATTATTTAGTTAGGTTGTATAAAGAATTGAATCTGGACACGCATAAAACTTAGTTTTGGTTAGTCCAAATGATGAGAGCAGACAGATCACAAACATAATGATTATTAGGGGGTTTAAGAGCAAATGGACCAGTCAATCAAACAGCATCTCTTTTGTTGTTCCTTGAGTTGGTTTTGTGTTTTCAGGCACTCGAGGTGGCTGGTCAAGTAGCTGGTTCATCTGTCTCAACTTCACCGCTTCCATATGATACCATTGCTGGTCAATGTGAATCTCTTGGCACTGACACAAGAAAGAAACTCTCTAATTGGCTAGCTCATGAAAATCGCTGTGCGAATGCAGCTGGCATGGCATATCCGGCCTTCCCAACAAATGGGCCATCAGCAGTCGCGAAGGTGATACTACGTTAACCGTCTTCTAACTAAATCTTCATGTTTTTGAATCCCGTGACACTTGTGTATGCTTGGAAACTTTGAGCACAAATGTGTTCTCATATAATTTTTTATCAGTTTCGAAACTTATGTTTACTGGAAATATTAATAAAAAGATGTCCTGGTGTAGAAGTTGCCTACTTGCATTTGATATCCATATGGCATGTTTTATCATTCACAACTTGTGTTTGCTGCAGATACTTGAAGAAGATGGAACTTTTAGGGGACCTCCGCTGTCAAAGGAACCATGGTTAGCACTTAGGCTACCTCCTGCAAGTCCTTTTGATAACTTCCTTAGAGCAGCTAGAGGTTAGATGCACGCAACCGGTCTGTTTAGTAGTAAATGACAAGTAGCTAGTGGTGACTAGTAGGTTTAGCTCAGTCTTTTGTTTACTTCTAACCGTGGAGCTGCCACGCCTGAATGGGTGCTCTTTGTGTAACTAAGTTTACTGAATCATTGTTGTAAAGTGCAGTATTACTAGCGCATTTCTCGCTGTATGTAGTTCTAACTTATGTTATTATGTAACTGGCTTTAAGACTGCAGCTTGTCAAAAAAAAAAAAATTCCCCTGCTTTCTGGTGCTAGATTATGTATTGCCTGGACTAGGGACACATCACACATGTTCATGTCCTCTATTTAGTCATTATTTCAATGTAGTATAGTATACAGGAATGCTCAAACGTCACTCTTCGTGCTCATCATTAGTAGTCATTATCCATTAATTACTGTCTATTTCACTCAAAATTTCGTAAAGAGCCAACTCATAATTGCTAGGAAATCCTCATATATAAAAGAATGACATATAACCAATGCATGTACTTCTGCCAATTATCATTGTGTCTAAATGATAATACCGAAATGATTGAAATTTCAACTATATATATGATATCTTTAAGGTTCAGGCAACAACTTCGAGATTCGTATCTAACATGTCCAAGTCATGAAAGATGTAAACTGCTAACCATAGAATAACAATTTCTTTATTAAAGAAATAAGCAAAGCAAATTAGACAGGATAATACAATGCTGTTAGTGCAAAGAATATTGTAGTAACGTGCACGATGTGATAATATGGAAACCTGAAGTATGACAAATGGCAAATGCTACCAACTTTATAAATCTGCAATGATTTTATTGTATGCACGTACTCTCAACCATTAAGATACCTTTGACTTTGACAAACAAATGTCGTGCTGTCCTTAAGGACCTTACCGTTGTATTTATTTCGTGGGTATGAATAAAATTTGAGAAATAATGGAAATGAAGTTCTTCTCTTGTATTTTTCTGCTGTTAAGTCTCCATTGTTATTGCTATAACAGATCAGAAGCTAGCGTACAACGTTTTGTGTTCGGCGATACCGTAGTTGACACAGGCAACAACAACTGGTTTCACACGCTAGCTAAAGAGAACATCTTACAACATGGGAAGAATTTCGAGGGAGGAAAGCCCAATGGCAGATTTTGTGATGGAAAAGTAAATCTAAACTAAGTCATTTACACGAAACGGGTTAGATGTGGCAATTAGGGGAATTGGGTCAAACTGAGTGTGTTAAAACGGGTAACTCAATAATCGGGCCATGCTATGACTAGCTCAAAGTTTGCTTGGGTCAGTAAGTTACACGAGTCAAGATGGATCAAATAACAAGCTTAACTCGTCCAACATGACCTAAGCTCCCCCTCCTTTTTTTAAATTTTCTTTTTTATTTAAAAAAAAATGTAAAACCTACTCATATATAAGTTTTCTTAAATTAGCACCTTAACTTCTTCCAATCTTACATAACTCCCCATCTCAAATTTTGATTTTTGGATGCTTGATTTGGGGTTGCATTTTGACCCACTGGTTTACATGATTTTGATCCAATATTATACTTTGAGTTGGTTGGAGTAGTTGCTAAAAAATGAGTTGATTTTGCCACCTCTTTTCGAAACGGTAGATTACGAGTTTCAGTTTTATAAAAGTAACAGTTTCTAGCTTTATATTTGTTATAATAGTGGAAGAACTTGGAATAAAGGAGCTCCTGCATACAGGGGCGACTCTAAGGCTTTGGGTAGTGAGGTCATTGCCTCCAAATTTATATATTTTAAATTCTTATTATTATTGTTACTATTATATATTATATAATTTATATAATTAATTAGAATAAAAAAGTGTTACAGTATATTTTTTATTACTCGATTGAGATTATTTTATACAATAAATTTATAAATTATGATAATTTTCTTCCCTCATTAATTAGTATATTTGACAAGAGTGGGTTGCTCTAGAGGTGAGCACCGCCAATTTCCAACCAAGATGTTGTGAGTTCGAGTCACCCCAAGAGCAAGGCGGGGAGTTCTTGGAGGGAGGGAGCCGGAGGTCTATCAGAAACAGCCTCTCTACTCTAGGGTAGGAGTAAGGTCTGCGTACAAACTACCCTTCCCAGATCCCACTAGTGGGATTATACTGGGATTAAGGGCCTCCGAATATGGTTTCGCCTTAGGCCCCGAGATCTGTTGAGCCGCAGCTTCCATATCTTGATCCAAGACTGCAAGCTAATTAAGGATCTCATAACTGGAGTTTGCTTTGCTTCAGCATATGATCCACAAACAAACGCTTTCTTGGTATATTTTCCTTTTCCTTTTTCTTCAAAGAATAAATGTGAGGGGTTGTCTTTTTCTATAGTTTTATTGATCTTTTTCCCTGATTGATGAAAATGCAGCCGGTTTTATCAATTCCAAAACAGTTAGAGTTGTTGGAGAAGTTAGAGCTTTAGAAATTCTAAGAAACAGACTTTTTATAGTAATCACCGGCCAGATTGACATTCAATTTAATCCAGCGTCATGTTTTATCTAGTTGAATCCACTAAAATGTAACTGTTTAATATATCTTTGCTATTTGAATTTTTCTTTTTGAAAGGGCGTGTACAAGTTGGGGTGGTGTATTTGGTGTAGCACCAATTGGATGCTTGCCATTTTACACAAGGAGGAGTTCAAAGGAAATGTGTGGATTCTCTTAATCGCAAAGCATACTCGTTCAACAACAAGCTCTCTACGGAGATAAACTCTGTTGTTAACACATTTCCTGACGCTAAAATGGTCTACATTGACTTGTACAAATTTCATCCTTGATCTAATCAACAACCCTACAAAATATGGTAAGTACTATGGCACCCATTTAATTTGTTAATCTTAAATACTAAACTACCTCTACTCTTCTATAGCCAGCTACTACTTGACAGGAATTTTTGTGAACTATTAATCCTAGTAGCTAATCGTTACACAAAGTTTAATTTCATTTTATTTGATTTGCCGTGGCAGGTTACAAGATTGCAGAAAATGGGTGTTGTGCTCTTGCTGGGAAACTAGATTTGCTAGATTACTGTCCAATCGCTTGTTCAAATGATTATGACTACGTTTTTTGGGACGGTTTCCACCTTACAGAGAAAGGCTATAGACTCCTAGTCCGTCAAGTTCTCCACCAACATATTCAAACCTTCATCTCATGACCAAATGATCCATAATTATTTCATATACTCAAGCATTGTTGTACTTTCCTCTATTTGTTTACTGTTTGGGGTTTCAACCATTGTATTTTTTCTACTTCTTTTTTATTGACTGTTTGTGATGTAGATACTTATTTTTTTTGGTACGTTAAAAATAATTGAATAAATTATTTAAAAACTTTCTTAAGCTACATGGTTTGAATCTGTTAGGAGAAAAAAGTTTAATTTCGTTAAGCGCATTTTCTCAAATTAGCAAATCGTTATTATATTTGAGACCTTCATTTATTAGAAAATCTGCATATTTGACACCTAAAATATATGATTGAATTGCCAACTTGAAAATTTAAGTGCTCTAAATAGCACCATATTTGTAATGACTTTTATAAATTGATATGTAATTAATTAATTAATAGAGGAAAGTACAACAATGCTTGTGTATATGAAATATGTAATTATCCTTAACCAAATGAAATACACAAGGATAATTTCCTTAACCAATTCATGTTCAATATGTAATTTCCTTAACCAATTCATCGTTCAATATGTAATTATCCTTAACCAAATGAAAGAATAGCCACGAAGATTTTTATGATGTTCGATACCTACTTTATCTAGGCTTGAACGTTGAGCAAAGCTAAGCTTAATATTGTTTTGCTACACTATTAAGTTAAGCCTAGCCAAGACCAACCCAATTACTTTTGCAATGAACCTCCTGGTTAAGTCTTTTTATTTTGGCAGAATGGCCTAAGTGCCCCCTAAATTTGCACAGAAATTTAAAACCGGCCTACCAATTTTCATTTTTCTCATTTTAACACCTCTACTTTTTCCAAATTACTATTTGGTTGAGCGGCGTATGTTAATGGTTTCGGTGCTAAGTTACGCTGAGAGCGCTGTTCCGCAACGTCCAAGCTCGTCGTTCTCGTTATTTGCTTACTCCAACACTCAACTACTCTTTGCCCCAAAAACCTATCTTTTTACTCTTCCCTCTACTCCGAACTCCAGCAAATATCAACACCCTTCCCTCTCTCTCTCTCTCTCACCAAAAAATTCCAAGAAAAAATGGCACATTCTTGCATAGCCACAACTTCATCCGTCTCAAAATTCAAGTACCCGATTGAATCTTGCACTCTTCCCCTAGCCCACCCCGTTTCCCTCCCTCTTAAACATCTTCCCTTCAGGTACGCGAATGGGTTTGTATATTTTCACTTGTATATGTAGCTAATGCTGAAACTTTTTCCTTAAAGTTGTGATTTTTTTTTTGGCTAATTCCGCAGGAAATTAAAGACTGTTGGGAAAGTGAAGAATAGGGCAAATAGCACCGTGAAATCCGTGTATTCCGGAGCTGAGTGGGTTTCGGCTAAGCCTTCACCTACAGGAATTTGGTCTATAAGGTTTCTAATATTCTTTAAAAACCCAATCTTTTAAGG
The DNA here is from genome assembly GCF_000390325.3 of Nicotiana tomentosiformis. Taxonomy (NCBI): domain Eukaryota; kingdom Viridiplantae; phylum Streptophyta; class Magnoliopsida; order Solanales; family Solanaceae; genus Nicotiana; species Nicotiana tomentosiformis. The sequence goes on from NC_090812.1 coordinate 27,912,844, forward strand.
GTCTTGTTGGAATTCCTTGTTAAATGTGCAAATTTTGTTCTTTTTTTCTTGTTAGCAGGAAATTGCTTATTTGAGATGTCAATTTGACTTATATATCTTGGGTTTATGCTCAATTTTAGCTAAACCAAGTTTAGACAATGCATAAGAAATATGGGTGTGCCTGCCTGTCTCCTGTTTAAGATGTCAATTTGACTTCAATATTAGTAGTAGAAGAAAATACTAAAGTGAGGGTTGAAAAGTTTGTTTCATATCAAAAACATCACAAGAAAGTTCGAAAATTGAATAATGGAGTGAATTTTGAATTCTTGAATGTTGGGAAGATTGTATAGAATAAAATTGTTAGTGGAATGGTGTCTTTAACAATTTGCGATGTCTAAAATGAAAAGAGTTCATATCAATTGAGACAGAGGAAGTACTACTTTTATCTTTACTTTCTTTTGCTTCTCCAGAGAATCTCGTAAGTTCTCTAGCAAAATATATTTGAAGGGTGTTCTCTTAGGTCAATTTTTGTAGGATTTATATAAGAGAAAAATCCAGTTTCGTGGACTTGTTTCATAAATCTTAAGAATTCATTGTTAACGACTTAGTTGCTTTGTCATCTTATGTGCCACATAAATCCTTTATGGCATATGATTTTTCCTTGTTATTGTGTTTTGCAGAGATGATTTGCAAGTTCCGTCTTCACCTTATTTTCCTACATATGCCCAAGGTCAAGGACCACCTCCGATGGTACAAGAGAGATTTCAGAGTGTGATCAGCCAGCTCTTCCAATATGTAAGGATTTGTGTTTTTATGGAAAATTTTACACTGACTGCCTAGTTTTGAAGTATAAGCTAAAATTTTAACTCTTGTATTATCATTATCTTCTTGTAGAGGATCATACGATGCGGTGGAGCAGTTGATGATGATATGGCTAATATCATAGTTGCTCAGCTTCTTTATCTTGATGCTGTTGATCCCACAAAGGTAATTTTCAAGACTGCATTTCTTTTTCATGGGATAGTCTTGGGTAAAATATTAGATGTTTTAATTCAAAGAGTATTCTGCATTAGGCATTCCTTCAGTAGTATACATCATATTTTGTGTCTCTTCCATCACATTTTCTTGTCTAATATTATCTGTCCACTGCTTAATTGCTTGAGCAATTTATGAACTTCTTGCCTCTTTTTCATGGTGGATTTTCCGCATGTGATGTCAATTCACATGCCAGCATAACTTGTTTGCTTGAGCTAGCCTACTGAGGCCACATTGGCCCAGTAACGAGTGAAGATAGTTGAGGCCTAAGTGAAACGTTTGAAAATCCCACCTTTCCCTCTCTTTATCTTGGTCTAAATCCTATACACTGATGTAGTCGACAGCCCTTATACCATGACTCTAAGAGGCTTAGCCCTTGATCAGCTTCATCTAAAATGAAATAAAGCTTTCTTTATATTGAACAAGAAAGAATAGAGGGATGCTTCTATGGTTTTCTTATACAGCTCTATTTCTTTTTTTAACGTATGCTTGTGTCCCTTTTCAGTGAAGCTTTTAATTCTTCCAGTGTTTTTTCCCTACTTCTTTGAACTACATCCTTTTATTTACTTTTTGCACGGCTTTCTTTTAATTCAACTGAGCAGCTCTGTAATTCATTACGCAGGACATTGTCATGTATGTCAACTCTCCAGGAGGGTCAGTAACGGCAGGTACAACCAAGTGTTTCCAGTCAAACTCACTCTGTTTCTACTGCCAATTTGCCATAGTTACTTCAGCTATTATTGCATAGTGTTGAACTGTTATAATCAGTTTTACCGTCTTTAATGCATGGTTCGTCAATTGGTATGCACCTATTATATCTCAGGGATGGCCATTTTTGACACCATGCGGCATATTCGACCTGATGTCTCTACTGTCTGTGTTGGACTCGCTGCAAGGTACTTCTTTGGTTACTTATAATACCTTTATGTTTCTCCTAGAAGATGATCTTACTGCACATTGTTTCTTGTGATGCATATTTGTGTGAAAAACACCTTTACACAGCCCATGATAGGACACCATAGCTTCCCAGCATAGGTTCTTTCTTCTTCATTTTTTTTTAAAAATTTCTGATTAGTATCTTTCCACTTCCTTTCATGCTATGGGCATTTTTGACAACCTCTCCTTTCATTTGGTATTTTGCACTCCTCTATTTTGGTGCCGAAGTTTGTCAATAATAGTTTTTTCCCCAGAAATTAGGGGAAATATTTGAAAATGTCGGCATCGGATTTGCTTTTCCTTTCACGCCGTCCTCTCCCCTTTACTCTTCCCTTCATCTTTTTTGTCACTTTTAGCCCCTTGTAAGCCCTCTTCCTATATTGTATCAGTTCATCTGATCCCAAATTCCTGAGCACTTCCCTTGAAAGGAGAAGTATCCGATCTCAGAGAAATTAATATAATATAAATTTATTTTGTTGATTTGAATAGATGTGTTATTTGTTACTATTTCCAGTTGATGTAACATTGCTTTTACAATCCACCGACCTTTCATGTTGTTACTTCCTTGACCTTCACATAGATTAGATGGGTGAGTTGGGGACAATTTACAAGTTTATTTTAAAAGTTTTTTGTCAATTGAGACTTTAGATTCAGTTACAAATGGATATTTATGGAGTCGATTTTACTTTTAGTGCTTTGCTTGAGCCGGGAGTTTATCGGAAACAGCCCCTCTACCTTCGCAAGGTAGGGGTAAGGCTGCCTACACTCTACCCTCTCCAAACCCCACTCGTAGGATTACACTGGGTTGTTGTAGTTGTACTGTAAGGTGACTGCCTTGGCTATTTTTTCTTCTTCATGGAATAACTAGATTTCCTTACGTAGCTAACTTTTATGTTTTGGGGCATTGCAGTATGGGGGCTTTTCTTCTCAGCGCGGGCACCAAAGGTAAATTAAATAGCTGATTCAAGGATAAAGCTTTATGCTATACTTCTAGATTTTGTTCTTAACTTTTGATGTGATTATCACCTTGAAGGAAAGAGATATAGCTTGCCAAATTCAAGGATAATGATTCACCAGCCTCTTGGTGGTGCTCAAGGTGGCCAAACTGATATAGATATACAGGTAATCACCACTCTATTTTATGGCACATTTAAAATTTTGCATCTAGTAGTCTATATGGCGATATATTGGTATAAAGAGTACAATATCTGGCTTCGTCCCATGGCAGAATCCCAATCCCTCATACAAAAAGATGCTATAATCAGGATTCCCTACTCTGAAAAAATTACATTCTGCTCAATTTGCGGACAAATAAAAGTACATCTGAACAATGCCCTTAAAACATAAAATGGATGGAAAATGTTCAAAATATGTTTATTTAGAGAACACATAACAAGTGGGGCAATTTTGCGATTTTGGTGGTGGTGATATAAATACAATAATTTTTATCAACCCAAACCTTGCGGATTATTTCCATCCAATCCTATCAGAGCTAATTTTCTAAGACTCTTCATTTAGAGAATGCATCTGGTTAAGACAATGTTTCCCAACTTGCTTGGGACTGAGGCATAGTAGTAGTTGTTGTATCTTAGTTTAGACAATTTTGCGATGACACAAGTTAATTTTCCAAAATTTCAGCTTATGTACACAAGTTAGTCAGAGCTTACAGATTTCTGTCTCTCTTGTGCAATAACTCAAATAGTGCAACTTCTCTTTGATAAGTTAATGGAGTAATATTGAAATATCTATGTGAAGTCCTTTCTTCTTTTCATGCTAAGACGCTGAGCCACATATAAATGCATGGATTTCATTGAATTATAATTCTAGTATTTGTGAATTGGTAATGATGGGATGGATAATTGGACCTAAACCATGCTGACATGGATTTTCAGGCTAATGAGATGTTGCATCACAAAGCTAACCTGAATGGGTACCTTGCCTACCACACTGGTCAAAGCCTTGAGAAGATTAACCAGGACACCGATCGTGATTTTTTCATGAGTGCAAAGGAAGCTAAAGAGTATGGGCTAATCGATGGTGTCATCTTGAACCCCATGAAAGCCCTTCAACCACTTGCAGCAGCTGCTGAACAATCATAGCTGAATTCCGAGACTGGTCAATTTTTTCACTTCGCGCTTGGATGATGTTTATGATAGTCATGACTAGAGATTGTAATTGATTACTGGATTTTGGGTAGAATTATCATTCCTGCTGCCAGGAGCAATTGTACACGAACGTTTACAAGTTCATCAGAGCGACAGTCAGGGAAGAGTAAAATGTAACGTTTTTCGCACAGGTCTTGATGTTTCTACTTTCATTTTTCCTTTAATAACAATCAAATTCATCTGGATGAAAGAAACTTGTATTTCTTTCTGTTCATGTTTTGTTGAAGGGCACAAGATAAATTTTGGCATTGTATCAAGTGCAATCCCTTTGGAGAAGCTTGTTTCCTACGACTGAAGACAGTTTCAATAAATCGCGAATGTGGAAGCTAGTTTATTGATTTCCCAGTTTATTGACTAACTGGATTATATTATTGTTATTGAAGAACAAAGGCTTCCAAAGGACAGCTAAGTGACAAAGAGATTTGCAACTTAAGCAGGTGTTTGGACATAAAAATAGTAATTTTTGAAAAAAAAAAATAGTATTTGAAATTGTGTTTGTACATGCATCTCACTTAAAAAAAAAATATTGTAGTTTTGTGAGTGCGAAAAAAGTTTTTTAGATATTTTTGAAAAACTCATTTTTGAATTTTGTTTAAAAATTTGCAAAATTTTATAGACAAACACATTTTTGAAAAAAAAATCGGAAAAAAAAGAAAAAAAAATTATGGGCAAACTGGTCCTAAGAGTTTGCATCCCTAGTTAAGTTTTTCATTTTTCTTCCTCAATGGAAACAGAATTATTGAACTATGTGAACAGAAAAGAAAAAAGATTTTTATTGAATCTTGACGAACTTTCCTAGTTTGCCTATACAATGCTACTCTTTATTGAAAGGTTCTCTGTGAAATGGGATGAGTTCAATTATTTGTCCTTTTTAAGGCAAGTGACATACAATCATTTATTATATCTTTTGGCACGGTAAAACATGTTTAATCTTTAATTAATTTAAGTGTATTTTTATCCTTTTATATAGAAAATATTTTATTTGAGATTATTTTACAATTATACTACCCTCATAATAAGAAATAAAACTAATAAATTTAGCATAACATATAAGTAGTGACGTAGTTTAGCATATAAAAATTCATTAAATTTGTGTCTATTCATTAAAATGAATCTTAAATATGTTTAATCCGATATCACAAGGACAAAAATAAAATTTGTCAATAATTCAGGGGCTAAAAGTGTACTTCACTCTTCAACCAAAAACGATTCACAACTAATGAGATGGGACTAGACCGTTTCGTCAGCCCAAGGTAGCCCCTCTCTGAAATGGGCCTTCCTTAGTATTAGGAAATAAAAGAGAAATTTACCACCTAATAAATATTTATTTAAATAAGTTGCAATTAATTTTAAAATATTACATATCATACAACTTATTTTAAAACATACAACTATTTATATTCCTAGTATCTCTCTTGAGATTCTCTCACCTAGAGGATTTTATTATATATCTCTCTTAAAATTCTCTTACCTAAAATGTATTCTTATATACCTCTCTTGAGATTCTTTCGCCCAACTACATATATGCTCCTTTTTCATTTTCAAAATTTTTCTTGTTCTCTCTCTCTTCTAGTTGTGTATATGATTATATATATTTGATATGCCATTACTATATGTAAAAACCTATATTGCATATTTCAAATAAATATAATATACAAATACACAAATATTATATTAGTATGCTAATATCTTATTAATCAATGATACATTAATTATTATATATTTAGTATCGATGAATATATATTCCATATACTTAATTTTTAAACTTTCCTAGTAAGTCTATATAAGTAATATATTTCACATATATACAGTATACTATATACGTGCTGCTCAAATAGATCAATTGGTATATTATATATTATTTTTTATAGTACATACAAAAATGGAATAAGTCGATTAAGTTTTTGGTCTGTAGCAGTTTATTGATATTCTGTATGACCCAAATTTACATTTTTTTTACCCTACAAAAAAGTATGATACATTATGTTGCCTTTTTTTTTTTTTTAACTCCCAATGGAGTAGAATCATAGATCTAAAAAAATATCCCAAGATAAAGAAGGAATCTGAAAGAACGAAAACATACCAACATGGAGTGCCTATCGTTGCCAAGGAAGGATACTTGGTTCATAATCACCATTTAACGAAATGGAGGATTTTTAGGGATAATTAAATATGATGCATAGTCTATTTTCTTATTTATCGGGAAGGTAGTGTTGGGATTAAAGATTGATGAATGAGAAATGGAGGGAAAGTGAGCTCACTTTTGCTTTGGAAAAAGCAAAGTGTCCCTCATTGATGATGGAAAGAAAAGTGAATATGCTTATATTGAAAAAACACTTCTCTTGGTGTTAAATGGGTTGGAAAGAAAGTAAGACTCGCGCCGTCGTCGTCGTCGCTCGGTTTCGGTCAAAGATTGATTGATTAATTAACGAAAATTCAATCTGAAACCACTCAGGACCCGCGACGCGACCCGCTCCGATCCGTTTTCTTTCTCGGATTATTTTAAATCCGTTTTCCCGCAATATTTCATTGGCGTTTTTGGTACCAACACTCCGATGAGTTAAATCGTTCTATCCTAGGAGGATAATATTCCAGCACCTCGGGGTACTTGAGGGAAATAATTTTCTTATGGACACACTGCGCATTTAGTGAGCTCGATTTATTCCGAAATTGTTTTTTCAAAAAAATATTTTTACATTCTGTTATTGCTAACTTTCTGTTTCTGTTTTTTCCTGTTTCAGAAAGTTTACTGTTTCATTATTTACAGTAATACATATTGGATAACAATCTTAAGGAAAATAATTTATTGTATTATGTATTCAGTTTTTTGGAGATTAAAACCTGTGTGATTTTCTACTCCATCTGATTTTTTTTCTATTCTGATTTGAAGATATAAAAACTTCATCGGAATATTAAGATTCAGAAATGATTTGAAGAACATAAAAAACGTCATCGATTATTGTGAAACAGTATATAAAAAACTTCGGTTTTTATTTATTAAACGTACTGTTTATCGTTCATTACAGTATTGTTTATTATTCTATTTTTTTGCCATTAATTGAACTCTTCTATTGTTGACAGTGAGAAATGGCAATTGAGAATGGAAATTCTTCTGCGACTGTGACGGCAACGACGATAGCCTCGTCAAGCCGAACTGTTATTCCACCGGCCGAGAAATCGGAGAAATTTTCTGGAGCCAACTTCAAAGGATGACAGCAAAGGGTATTTTTCTGGCTTACCACACTTGGTACGCAGAAGTTCACCAGTGAAGACCCTCCAGTGCTTGTCGCCGATATGCCAGACAATGAGAAGTTTATGATTGTTGAGGCATGGAAACATGCATACTTTCTTTGCAAAGGCTACATCCTAAGTGCTTTGGAGGATGACTTATACAATGTCTACAGTGCTGTGAAAACTTCGAAAGAATTATGGGACGCACTTGAGAAGAAGTACAAGACTGAAGATGCACGTGATAACGACAAGGTCGGGAATCCAAACTAGAGTAAGAATTTGAAAAGAAAATGCGAAAGCAATAACAATAAGGAATTGAGCAACTAGAACTAAAGGGCAGAAATAAAGGATATGGGAAAATTCAAGGAAAGAATTCCAAGAACTTCCAAGAACGCAAGTTCTATAGCCTTGACAAGATCAAAGCAACAACGTCTTGATTTATTGAAGAAATCAAACGCCTTTACTTAAAAGCAAATCAGAACAATAGATTCGGATCTTGACCGCTTTACGAGTAACTTGAGACAATAATTAATAACTAGTATTAATCGCCTTCTAAGAATACCACAAAGGAATCAAAGATATCACAATAGAGAAGTAATCTTACTACCTTGAACTATGAACTAGTAAAGGTTGAAAGATAAATCTCAAAGCACAAGTAACAAAGGTTCAAAAGAATTCTCAAAGTATGATATACTTAATCAATAATCAAGTCTCAATGAATGAGAAGAACTCCTTATTTATAGGATTACTAAGGCACAAAAAGTCCTTAAAATTAGGTAGGGTGGTTGCTAAGGCATAAAAAGTCATTACAATTAGGTAGGGTGATTGCTAAGGAGTAAGAAAAGTCATTACAATTAGGTGGGGGCGACCAAATCTCTTTGGGGCAGATTTGGACCTTAAAACTACTAGTTTGGGCCATTGATTTGGATTCCAATTGGGCTCCCTTTGAAACACCCCCTTTTAGACCTCTTTTAAGCTCATTTTGAGCCCCTTCGGTGGACTTCAAGGGCTGATTTGGTGGCCCAATCTTCCTCCTCTTGGACTTCAATTTGGATCACCAAATAATTATAAAACTTGGATAATTCATCTACTTTGGGCTTGAGCTCTTCCTCTACAATTAAAAGCTTCTTTATTAGCCATTGAAGTCCAGCAACCTTAGAGTGCAACTCTTTAGTTTGAGATCTTGTAAATGGCCTTGGAGCTTCCAAAACTCTATCCTTGTCCTTGATGCTATCATTCCCCTCTTCTTGAAAAGAATTCGTCCCCGAATTCGATCCTACATCAAACAAAGACAAGTCAGCAACATTGAATGTAGCACTTACTTGGAACTCACCAGGTAGGTCCAGCTTGTAAGCATTGTCTCCAATCCTTTCAAGGACTTGAAATGGGCCATCTCCTCTAGGGTGCAACTTTGACTTCCTTTTGGAGGGAAATCTCTCCTTTCTAAAGTGAACCCAAACTAAATCTCCAGGTTTAAAAATTACTTGTTTTCGACCCTTATTCTTTCTCAAGGCAGTTTGCTCATTTTTCTTCTCAATTGCAAGCCTTGTTTGTTCATGAATTTTTTTTATCATCTCAGCCTTTGTCCTACCATCAAGATTAACAATATCATTAGTAGGTAATGGTAATAAATCAAGGAGAGTGAAGGGATTAAAACCATAAACAACCTCAAAAGGAGACATACCTGTAGAAGAATGGATTGTTCTATTGTAAGCAAATTCAATCATAGGTAAGTGAGCCTCCCAAGAAGTTAATTTACCTTTCAAAACAGCCCTCAACATATTTTCTAAGGTTCTATTAACTACTTCAGTTTGTCCATCAGTTTGTGGGTGACAAGAAGTAGAAAACAATAATTTAGTGCCTAACTTCCCCAAAATACACGCCAAAAGTGGCTCAAAAACTTAGCATCCCTATCACTAACAATAGTTCTAGGTATACCATGCAATTTAACAACTTCTTTTACAAAAAGATCAGCAACATGTGAAGCATCATTAGTCTTTAAACAAGGAATAAAACGAGCCATTTTGGAAAACCTATCTACCACAACATATATATTATCCTTACCATACCTTGTTCTAGGCAAACCTAACACAAAATCCATAAAAATATCAATCCAAGGTGAAGTAGGAACAGGTAGTGGCGTGTAAAGACCATGTGGTAACACTTTAGATTTAGCTTGTTTACATTCCAAACACTGTGCACACATTCTTTCAACATCTTTTCTCATTCCAGGCCAAAAGAATTTTTCAGCAAGTATGTCTAGCGTCTTTGGGACTCCAAAGTGACCCATAAGCCCTCTACAATGTGCTTCCCTTACAAATACTTCACGTAAAGAGCAATTAGGGATACACAACTTATTTTCCTTAAATAGAAACCCATCTTGGAGGTTAAACCTCTCAAAAGGACCCAACTTACAATCTGCAAAAATCTTGCCAAAATCAACATCATTAGCATAAAGTCCCTTGATTTGATCAAACCCCATCAATTTAGAAGTCAGGGTAGAAACTAAGACATACCTTCTTGAAAGTGCATCCGCAACAACATTCTCTTTCCCTTGTTTGTAAGAAATTACATAAGGAAAAGTTTCAATGAATTCAACTCACTTAGCATGCCTTCTACTAAGCTTACCTTGACTCTTCAAGTATTTCAAGGATTCATGGTCAGTTTTAATGACAAACTCTCTTGGCCACAAGTAATGTTGCCATGTGGCTAAAACCCTTACCAAAGCATATAGCTCTTTGTCATAAGTGGAATAGTTCAATATGACTCCACTCAACTTCTCACTAAAGTAGGCAATAGGTTTAGAATCTTGCATCAAAACAGCACCTATTCCTTTGCCAGAAGCATCACATTCAATTTCAAAAGATTTAGAAAAATCAGGCAATTGTAACAATGGAGCAGAACATAACTTTTCTTTCAACAAGTTAAAAGCATCATCTTGTTCTTTTCCCCATGTAAAAATCTTATCCTTTTTAATAACTTCAGTTAAAGGAGAAGCAATGGTGCTAAAGTCTCTCACAAACCTCCTATAAAAACTAGCAAGTCCATGAAAACTCCTAACTTCAGTTACACTCTTAGGTTTTGGCCATTCTTTTATTGCTTTAATTTTCTCTTCATCAACCTCAATTCCTTTAGAACTAACCACAAAACCCAAGAAAATCACACGATCCACACAAAAAGTACACTTTTTAAGATTAGCAAATAAGAGTTGCTTTCTAAGAACTTCAAAAACTTATTTTAGGTGTTCTACATGCTCTTCCAAAGTGTTAGAAAAGATCAAGATATCATCAAAGTACACCACAACAAATTTTTCATGAAAATCCTTAAAGATATGATTCATTAATCTCATGAAAGTGCTAGGTGCATTAGTCAAGCCAAAAGGCATAACTAACCACTCATAAAGCCCATATTTGGTCTTAAAAGCAGTTTTCCATTCATCTCCAGGATTCATTCGAATCTGATGGTAACCACTTTTTAGATCAATTTTAGAAAAGATTTTGGATCCATGTAATTGATCCAACATGTCATCAAGACGAGGAATAGGATGGCGATACTTTACCGTTATCTTGTTGATTGCTCTACAATCCACGCACATCCTCCAAGTTCCATCCTTTTTGGGTACCAATAGGACGGGAACAGAGCAAGGGCTCATGCTCTCTCTCACAAAGCCTTTCTCAAGCAGCTCCTCAACTTGCCTTTGAAGCTCTTTTGTCTCTTCTGGATTACTCCTATAAGCAGGCCTATTTGGGATTTGTGATCCAGGAACGAAATCAATTTGATGCTCAATGCCACGTAAAGGTGGCAATCCATTAGGAATATCTTCAGGAAAGACATCTTCAAAATCCTGTAAAAGAGAAGAAATACTACGTGGCAAAGAAGAAGTTAGTAACTCATAATTAATCAAAACTTCTTTGTAAGTAAGTAGTATTATGGGCAACCCCTCTTTTCTTGCATTTAAACACTCTTTGACTTTTATATAAAAACTCACTTTTTTTATTTCCTTAGCCTCTTTCCTCTCACCAAGACTTTCTATTTTTTCATTCAAGCCCCTTTTTATCTCTTCTCTCAAATTGTTGCCCTCTCTCTCTTTCTCTCGGCCATCTCTCTTTTTTTCCAACTCTTGGCCTCCTTTCTTTTCTTTTTCCTCAAGCTCACTTTTTATCCCTCCCCTTGGTTTTCCCATTGTTTCCCTTAATCTCTTTTGATCTTCAAACACTTGAGAAGGAGATAAAGGTACAACAGTAAATTTCCTGCCATTTAGCTCAAGAGAATATCTATTCTTCCTTCCATCATGAAAAACATTCCTATCATACTGCCAAGGACGACCCAGTAAGATATGACAAGCTTGCATAGGGACTATGTCACAAAGAATATCATCCTCATATCTACCAACATTGAATGAAATCATGCATTGTTTGTTTACCTTTAGTTCACCACTATCATTTAACCATTGGAGTCTATAGGGAGTAGGGTGTTTCATGCATGCAAGTCCCAATTTTTCCACAAAGTATGAACTCACCACATTAGCACAACTACCACTATCAATGATCATAGAACAAGTTTTCCCCTTTATCCCACACCTAGTATGGAATATATTCTCCCTTTGTTCTTCACTATTGCTTCCCAAATTGATAGTCATAATCCTCCTAACTACCCCAATCATGCCATCATTAGGTAGTTCTATATCATCATCATTACTCACATCTCCCTCTTCTTCTCCCTCACTTTTTTCACTCTCATATCCTCCATCTTCTCTAAGAATGATGTTTCTTCTACTTGGACATTCATGCATCATATGTCCCCTTCCTTTACATTTATGACACTGAATAGAACTAGAAGGTATAAAAGGTTTAGGGTTAAAGGTTTTACCTCCCTCTTAGTTCTCAAATTTACCTTTATCCTTGTCTTCTTGAGGTCTAGAAGAACTCTTCATCTCTTGATTCGACCATGGCTTCTTGGAGATGGTGTTTGACCGACCTTTCCATGAGCTAGCTTGCTTTCTTTTATTTTGGTTTTCTACCTTTACAGACAAATCAACTAACTTGATAGGACCGCTCTGATACCACTTGATAACGACAAGGTCGGGAATCCAAACTAGAGTAAGAATTTGAAAAGAAAATGCGGAAGCAATAACAATAAGGAATTGAGCAACTAGAACTAAAGGGCAGAAATAAAGGATATGGGAAAATTCAAGGAAAGAATTCCAAGAACTTCCAAGAACGCAAGTTCTATAGCCTTGACAAGATCAAAGCAACAACGTCTTGATTTATTGAAGAAATCAAACGCCTTTACTTAAAAGTAAATCAGAATAATAGATTCGGATCTTCACCGCTTTACGAGTAACTTGAGACAATAATTAATAACTAGTATTAATCGCCTTCTAAGAATACCACAAAGGAATCAAAGATATCACAATAGAGAAGTAATCTTACTACCTTGAACTATGAACTAGTAAAGGTTGAAAGATAAATCTCAAAGCACAAGTAACAAAGGTTCAAAAGAACTCTCAAAGTATGATATACTTAATCAATAATCAAGTCTCAATGAATGAGAAGAACTCTTTATTTATAGGAGTACTAAGGCACAAAAAGTCCTTAAAATTAGGCAGGGTGGTTGCTAAGGCATAAAAAGTCATTACAATTAGGTAGCGTGATTGCTAAGGAGTAAGAAAAGTCATTACAATTAGGTGGGGGCGGCCAAATCCCTTTGGGGCAGATTTGGACCTTAAAACTACTAGTTTGGGCCATTGATTTGGACTCCAATTGGGCTCCCTTTGAAACACCCCCTTTTGAACCTCTTTTAAGCTCATTTTGAGCCCCTTTGGTGGACTTCAAGGGCTGATTTGGTGGCCCAATCTTCCTCCTCTTGGACTTCAATTTGGATCACCAAATAATTATAAAACTTGGATAATTCATCTACTTTGGGCTTGAGCTCTTCCTCTACAATTAAAAGCTTCTTTATTTGCCATTGAAGTCCAGCAACCTTAGAGTGCAACTCTTTAGTTTGAGATCTTGTAAATGGCCTTGGAGCTTCCAAAACTCTATCCTTGTCCTTGATGCTATCAGCATGCTTGAAGAAGTTTGTGGTTGCCAAGTTTCTAGACTATAAAATGATAGACAGCAAAACCATTGGAACCTAAGTTCAAGAACTTCAACTTATTTTTCACGACCTTATTTCTGAAGGTATGGTTGTGAATGAAGCATTTCAAGTGGCTGCAATGATTGAAAAATTATCTCCTTTGTGGAGAGATTTCAAAAACTATCTTAAGCACAAGCGCAAAGAAATGAAGTTGGAAGATCTTGTGATTCGTCTCAAGATTGAGGAAAACAACAAAACAGCCGAGAAAAAGTCTCGTGAAAATTCAATGATCATGGGAGCTAATATTGTTGAGGAGACTGCTCCAAAAAGTAAGAAGAGAAAGAGGTCTTCTGGACATACTAAGGAGCAGAACAAAAAGAAATTCAAGGGCAACTGCTACAATTGTGAAAAAGCTGGTCACAAAGCCCTTGATTGTCATCTCCCGAAAAAAGATAAGAAGAAGGAACATGCCAACATAGTGGAGAGGAATGATGACATTGATGATCTGTGTGCAATACTTTCGGAATGCAACCTAGTTGGAAATCCGAAGGAGTTGTGGATTGACTTTGGAGTCACTCGACATGTTTGTGCTGTCAAAAAAGCATTTGCGACTTACTCTACTGCTGGTCCCGAAGAAGAGCTTTCCATGGGAAATACTGCAACAACCAAGATTGAAGATTATGGGAAGATATTCCTGAAGATGACTTCCGTCAAGGTGTTAACGCTCAACAATATTCTTCATGTTCCTACTATTAGGAAGAATTTAGTTTCTACTTCTTTACTTGTTAAGAATGGATTCAAATGTGTATTTGTTTCTGACAAAGTTGTTGTAAGCAAGAATGAAATGTATGTTTGAAAGGGCTACCTCACAAAGGGCCTTTTCAAACTCAATGTAATAGTTGTTGACAGTATGAATAAAATTTCAGCTTCTTCTAATTTATTGGAGTCAAATGATTTATGGCATATTCGATTAGGACATGTCAATTATAAAACATTGCGAAAGTTAATTAATTTAGAAGTATTGCCTAAATTCGAGTGTAATAAATCAAAATGTCAAATATGTGTTGAATCTAAGTTTGTAAAACATCCTTATAAGTCTGTTGAAAGGAATTCAAATCCTTTAGACTTAATTCATACTAGCATTTGTGATATGAAGTCGACACCATCTCGAGGTGGGAAAAAGTATTTTATTAATTTTATTGACAATTGCACTTGATATTGTTATGTTTATTTGCTTAATAGCAAGGATGAAGTAATTGAAGCATTTAAGCAATACAAGAATGAAGTAGAGAATCAATTGAATAAAAAAATTAAAATGATTAGAAGTAATAGGAGTGGAGAATATGAATCTCCGTTTGCAGAAATATGTTCGGAATATGGAATTATCCATCAAACTACTGCCCCCTACACACCTCAATCCAATGGAATTGTGGAAAGAAAAAATCGGACATTAAAGAAAATGATGAATTCTTTATTAATAAATTACGGATTACCGCATAGTTTGTAGGGGGAACTATCCTTACAGCTAACCGAATACTCAACAAAGTACCCCATAGCAAAACGTAATTAATTCCATATGAAAAATGAAAAGGAAGAAAATCCAACTTGAAATATTTTAAAGTGTGGGGGTGTTTAGTAAAGGTACAAGTACCTTTACCCAAAAGGATAAAAATCGGACCAAAACCATGGATTGCGTTTTCATTGGATATGCTACAAACAATAAAGCATGTCGGTTTTTGGTTCATAAACCTGATAATCCTGAAATTCATGTTAATACGGTAATTGAATCAGATAATGCTGAATTTTTTGAAAGCATCTATCCGTATAAAACTGAATTCGAGTCGTTAAGTGAAAGGCCTAAACGACTACGGGAAGAACCAAAGGAAAATATTCCAAGTGAAGAAGATCCAAGGCGTAGCAAACGTCAAAGAACATCTACATCCTTTGGACCAGATTTTGTGACATTCTTGCTTGAAAATAAGCCTCAAACTTTTAAAGCAGCTATGTCATCTTCTGATTCAGCATTTTGGAAAGAGGCAGTCAATAGTGAGATTCAATCAATTTTAGATAACCATACATGGGAATTGGTTGACCTTCCTTCAGGAAATAAGCTTTTAGGTTCGAAATGGATCTTTAAACGGAAAATGAAAGCTGATGGCACTATTGACAAATATAAGGCAAGACTTGTTGTCAAAAGTTATAGACAAAAGGGAAGGCCTTGATTACTTTGACACTTACTCGCCAGTAATGAGTATAACATCTATTAGGGTGTTAGTGGCACTGGCGGCCGTGTATGGTCTTAAAATCCATCAAATGAATGTTAAAACAGCTTTTTTAAATGGAGAATTGGGGGAAGAGATTTACATGGAACAACGTGAGGGTTTTGTGATTCCGGGTAAAGAAAAGAAAGTGTGCAAACTTGTTATGTCGCTTTATGGACTTAAACAAGCACCCAAACAATGGCATGCCAAATTTGACCAAACAATATTGGCAAGTGGGTTTAAAATCAACGAGTGTGACAAATGTGTTTACATTAAAAATACTCCAGGACATGAAGTCATTGTTTATTTATATGTTGATGATATGTTGATAATGAGAAAAAATATAATAGTTATAAATGCTACTAAGCGCATGTTGGCTAGCAAATTCAACATGACAGACTTAGGAGTTGCTGATGTGATCTTAGAAATCAGAATTCACAAGACTCCACAAGGTCTAGCATTATCACAGTCTCACTACATTGAAAAGGTACTTGACAAGTTCAAGTATTTGGATTTCAAAATTGCCAAGACTCCAATTGATGTGAGTTATGCACTTCGAAAGAATGAAGGTGAAAGTGACTCACAAGTGGACTATGCAAGAGTATTGGGAAGTTCGATGTATATCATGAATTATACGTGACCAGATATAACATGTGCTATTAGTAAACTGAGTTGATTTACAAGTAATCCCAATCAAATATATTGGATGGCAATGAAACGAGTTTTGGGGTATCTGAAACATACCCCAAAATTACTCTTTGTATTATAACAAATATCCCTCTGTGATCGAGGGATATAGTGATGCAAATTGGATCACTGGATCATCTGAAGTTAAATTCACGAGTGGATATGTATTCACAATTGGGTGTGGAGCAGTGTCTTGGAAGTCATCCAAACAAACGTGCATCGCCCGTTCTATAATGGAATATGAATTCATAGCTTTAGATAAGGCCGGTAAAGAAGCTGAATGGCTCCAGAATTTCTTGGAAGATATTCTATTTTGGCTCTAACCTTTGGCACCAATATGTATACATTGTGATAGTCAAGCAGCAATAGGCAGGGGCAAGGAGCGTTATGTATAACGAAAAATCTCGTCATATACGACGGAGATACAATACCGTTAGACAACTACTCTCTAGTGATGTTATCACGATTGACTACGTAAAGTCAAGAGATAACGTGTCGGATCCACTTACAAAAGGCCTATCTAGAGAGGCAGTTGAAAGATCATCAAAGAGAATGGAGTTAAGGCCTAGGACAAGTCATCATGGCGGTAACTCTACCTAGCAGACTGGAGATCCCAAGAGCTAGGTTCAAAGAGATCAAAGAAAGTTATGAATGACTGTTCAACATTGTCATATAACTCAACCCATTCTTGTGATGAAGACAATGTTCAGAAATCAAGGTAAAGCATTAAGGCTTTTTGATAAGTTAATAAAGCTTAAGCCTTTTAATGATTTGTGAAGTCTGGAAGGATATGACCAGATAGTGTGTCTATAGGATTACACGTTTAGAAATCACCTATGGGAGTGTGAAGTGTAAGCCGCTTCAAGGGGAATGAAAGTGAAAGCCCATTCTCTAAGCACTCATGAAATCATGCGGTGTTCATGACTGAAACGAACACAACCATGAGAACCATAGATGGTTAAAGGTTGATTGTGTGACTTATGTTATCTAGGTATATAACAAAGCTCGACAGTTCAAAGATACCAAATCTACCGATTGACCGAGTATATCCGATATAAGTTCACTACGGAAAGTTCAAAGGGAAACCTACTTATCTAGATGCAATTAATCCTTGCATGCAAAACATACACTCGTCCGTGTATTCCTTTGTCTTATAGCCATTCCCCATTCATGTGGGGGACTGTTGGGATTAAAGATTGGTGAATGGGAAATGGAGAGAAGAAAGTGGAGGGAAATTGAGCTCCCTTTTGCTTTGGAAAGAGCAAAGTGTCCCTCATTGGTGGTGGAAAGAAAAGTGAATGTACTTATATTGAGAAAACACTTCTCTTGGTATTAAATGGGTTGGAAAGAAAGTAAGTCTCGCGCCGTCGTTGTCGTCGTCGCTCGCTCGGCTTCGGATTCAGATTCAGATTCAGATTTGGTCAAAGATCGATTGATTGATTAATCTTTTTGGACAAAGTTTCTTTCAATTATTTAATTAATTAACAAAAATTCAACCCGAAATAACCCAGAACCCGCGACGCGATCCGGTCTTGTCCGGTCCGTTTTTTTTCCGGGATTATTTTAAATCCGTTTTCCCGTAATATTTCAAACAACCTGTTCCAACAGCCATGGCTGTTTCTGAAAGGTTGCAAACCTTTTCAGAAACAGTGCCAGAAAGTCTATAAATATGCTTTGAATCCCAGAATCTTTCTTTACGAAATTTTCGGCTCTTCTTCTTCTTCTGCACAAAATCTTCAGGTGTGTTTTACAACCTTCTAGTGGTTCGCTGTTTCATCGGCGTTTTTGGTACCAAAACTCCAGTGAGTTAAATCATTCTATCCTGGGAGGATAATATTCCAGCACCTCGGGTACTTGAGGGGAATAATTTCCTTAAGGACACAATGTGCATTCAGTGGGCTCGATTTATTCCAAAATTATTTTTTCAGAAATTATTTTGACATTCTGTTGTTGCTAACTTTCTGTTTCTTTTTTTCCTGTTTCAGAAAGTTTATTGTTTCATTATTTACAGTAATATATATTGGATAACAGGTACCACACTTGGAAGATATCTTCTTTATTTATGGTTATGTTGTAGAATATGTTATTTATTTAATAGTTGTAGATTATGAAATATTTTATGATTTCATATGTAATTATGAAAATTTCCTGAAATAAAAGCCTGGGCCTACTATAGGACCGCAGCAGGAGATATTCAAAATTAATCTAATTTACAACTACTAATTGAAAATTAGTTACTATTTTAAAATTGGGGAAAGGATCGGATTTATCCCTGTATCATTGTAAATAATTTACATTTATCCTCCATTATACTTTCTGTCCAATCACCTCCCCACCATTACCAAAGTAGGCAAAAACACCGTCAAACCTAACGGTTGTCCACTCTGGCACCTCAGCCCCTCAAATAATTTGCCACGTAACAGTCCATGTCAGCATTTTTATAAATCAATCCCTAAATATAATGTTTATAAAAACACATCTGGAAATCATTTTAAAACTCAAAGTGCATCTCTATCCATTTTCGGGCATAAACTTTAGTTGACTTTATTTTACTTTACCTGATCCAAAAAATCTAGTCCAACTTATTTCTCCATCGGTATGGAAATGTTCTTCCTAA
The DNA here is from genome assembly GCF_000390325.3 of Nicotiana tomentosiformis. Lineage (NCBI taxonomy): Eukaryota > Viridiplantae > Streptophyta > Magnoliopsida > Solanales > Solanaceae > Nicotiana > Nicotiana tomentosiformis. The sequence continues at coordinate 27,931,833 of NC_090812.1, forward strand.
TACTTTGGGTCTGAATGTTGGTTGAACTCCAGAAAGACAGCTCCATCGTTTCCTTTTTTTTTTTTTTTCCTCTCTCATTTTGTCCTTCCTTATTATTAAATAATCTTATTTTATCTTTTACCCAACTTTTTTATATAATAATTTTATCTAATACCTTACTTTTTCTTTATAATATTGCAAGTTTATTCTTCATATTGTTGGTGCATGACATAATGAAACGACCACAAACAATACAATCTGTTTAAACATTGTATACATCAAAACGATACAATACAATATAATACAATACAATACTATACAATACCTTATAAAACGATACATAACAACCATCCCAACAAGCACCACTGAAAACTCTCCCATCCTCTTCCTTCACCTTCTCCTTATTCACAGTCGGTAATAAATTTGCTCGCAATTGAATTTTTACTAAACTAATAAATACTAGGCATGTATTAATATTTATAATACACATTTATCATTCAAAAGCCTACGTCCAGTCCAAGATATTAAAGTTAAAACTATTGTTTTTTTGTATGGAGGTCGGGCAGAAGTTTAGGAATGAAGTGAAATATGAGAAAATGAGAATAACAGAGATCCAGAAATTGCGGAAAGGAGTATGGTCCATTTGGACGTATTGTCTCAAGGGTTAACAACTAACCTCTCATGGCCTGTACTCTTTTACGCAATTGGGTTCTGGCTTGCCCTTGTTTCATTTTAGAACAAAGCCAATTCATACTTAAATTTCTATTTTCAAACTCTTGCCCTTTTGTTTTCGGCTGTGTGTAGGTCCTTCTTTTCTCCTTTTGTTCAAACATCACATATACCTAGTCTACATATTTTTTGCCATTTTTCATTTTTCTCTTGTCCGTGAGTTTACTTGTTATCTACCCCTTGATTGATCTTTTCTCGACACCAATGAATTTTTGACTCGTGTCCTATCTAAAATTTTCTCTTTCTGTGAGTTTTCTTATCATCACACCCATTTTCTTGGTTGTGGAGCTTATATGACCGATTGTTAAAAAGTGAGTCTAACTTTTATGGCAACAAAAAGAAAATTGGTATACCTATTGCCCATTAGATTGGTAGAAAAACAAAAACAAACTAAATGTATACTACTTATATGAAGAGAGTAAATCAAGATTCGTCCGATGTTGAGATAGCACTTTGCCTAAAGCTAAACCAATATAAAAAAGTGTTGGGGCCTATTATTATCAGATTAAAAGCTAGCTAGCTAGCTAGGTTACATTTACACTATGAGGAACAATGTTCAAGATCCTAAGGTTTTATCATCGTTTTTAATTCTGTCTAAAATTAAATACGAAAGACAAATAGTTTAGTGAAACGAACATGTGCTGGCTAAGAACCAATCATTTGATAAACAAATTAACCCAAACTTTAAACTTAAAAAACCATTGTTGGCAAAGTTATCAAATCATTTTCTCGGACAAAAAGGGAGGAGAATCATTACAAGCTAAGGATTCTGCCTTTCTTAAAAAAAGTCAAAGATTTGGTTCAATGATATGGTTGAACTTTTCAGATACCACGCTTAATTAGTGCGTGCTACTTGTTGTTGGTCTTAATTAGCAAATCTTTTCTTCCATACATTATTTTGCATTTTTCATCTTACTTCAACCGCTAGGTAGAGAGTTGATTACTTTGAAATCCATTATATTCAAATTACTATCTTTTACCTATATCCCAATATCCCATATGTACCAACAGATATAGATAGATAAATACGAATACGTGTTTGAGTCGTCAAATAGTAATAATTTTTTTTCTTACAGAATTTCTTTTTTCATTGTTTTCCATCTGAAAGATAATACAATATTACTGCGTGTCTGCTTCATGTTACCACTAGGGATGTTTTAATCAATCTTGTCCATTTTAAATCTAGTATTTCTATTACTATAATTTATGAGACATAATTTGACTCGTCGCAAAATTTAAAACATAAATTTTTTTTATTAAAACTTGCTATTTCTAAAATATTACTATATAATATTTATGTAGTTATATTAAATTTAGTTATAATCTTAAACATGTCATAATGTATATTTATACGGGTAAAAAAGTTTGTCTTCAAAAATAAAATTAAAAATAAAAAATTAATTTTTTTTCAAACTTAAAAAGTTATTACTCTTTTTTTAATGGACTAAAATAGAAATACTATTGCATAAACTGAAGGGAGTACGTAACATTCCAAACTAGGGAAGTGTTCAACCTTGAATGTAACTTACACGAGCAAACGATCACTTAATACTTATGACGTAAAAATGAATTCGTGGGGACACCACACGAGCAAACAATCACTTAAATAAATTCGTGGGGACACCATGCATCCTTTGAGAAGAAGTAGTTAGTAAAAAGCAAAAAGTACTTACTCGTTGAGTTGAGAGAGTCAGACCTAGAATTTGAAAATGGTAGAGATATACGGGCGAACTAATTAATCAACGTTCCCATTTGACTTATGAACTTAAAGGTTTCAAGTAAAAAATTAAATTTCACATATATACACATATATAACTAAAACAAATCCTGAAAATAACGAGCTCCGGCGAAACTCTCTGCTCAAAACATAGGTCCGCCTTTGCTCACAGAAGCAATAATAACGAGACTCAGAGGCATGGGACAATAATTCTTGGCAAACTCAGATGATGAGATCTGAGGAGGAGTAACTGAGGTTTCCGTTCTTTGAGGACTCAGTACTAATTGTGGTCTTTTTTTAGCCCTTTTCTCTGTTTTGAATGACTGAACAGAAGAATGCATGCTTTTGTTGTGTGATGAACAATCCATCAAACAGTAGAAAAAGTGACACTTATTAGTTTTACCGCCCAATGACCAATAGAAACATAATGTATTGTCACGTCACCCACAACACCTTCTTTTTTCATTTATCAACAGCCTTTAATTTGCTTTAAGATTCCAAAAAATAATTTTATTTTCGCTTAAATAATATTAAGTTTTGTAAATAAAAAAATTATATTCAATCTGTATAAAAAAATACTGCTTACTTTTACACTACTAGAAAACTGTCAAAATCTGTCCAAACCATACCGACCAAAATTGGTCGGAAAGAAAAACCGACTGAAATCGATCGAAAATAGTGTAATTTGGTGCAAAAGTGAAAGAACCAATTTCAATTAAACATACCGACTACCATCGGTCGGTAAATGTGATCTCATAATATCGAAATACTGTAGCATCTAACATAAACCACATTTCCGACCGCAATCGGTCGGAATATGGTCAACATTTGACCAAAAGCTGGTCAAACTTGACTATTATGTACTAAAAAAATATTAAAATAAAATAAGCTCCTCATTTCCTACCGATTTCGGTCGGAATATTGAATTAATTTTTTCCCGCCTAGGTTCTCTTTTATTTTTCCATAACTAATATAATTTTTCAAAAAGAATTGATAAAGTTTCCGACCGATATCGGTCGGTATTAATGGTCAAACGCAGTCAAATATTTATAGATTATTGTTATCTACAATCTACACATATTTAACATCCTAAATTGTAATATATATATATATATATATATATATATATATATATATATATATATATATATATATATATATATATATATATATATCAACCAATTGTGAGATTTGACCAAGTATATGTTGTTCTTGCTACAACTTAAGTTTTAATATAGCACTACATCTTATAGCACTATACATTTTGCTTTGAAATGTGTTCTAGCGTGTTGCATGTCGATACTTAGACTCGATCACTCACACATTAAAACTCAATAATATCTTGTCAGTTAAAATCAAGAATTATGCATGTTATAGGTTAACTAAAGTAATAAAAAAGTATATCCTAGGTTAATCAGATATAATTGAATTTTCGATTGATCCACTAGTCAAGTATCCGAGCAAATTACTAATCAGGTGATCGATAATAATTAGATTACCACATAGAAAATCGATTGTATAATCTAATTATTCTCAATTGATCCACTGGTCAACTATAAAGGATGCCACATCGCCGAAAAACTAGATTATCACATAGAGCTAATACAATTCGGCGATGTCGCATCTATATATTTATATTTACCAATATAAATTATATTGTATAATCTAATTATTCTCAATTGATCCACTGGTCAACTATAAAGGATGCCACATCGCCGAAAAACTAGATTATCACATAGAGCTGATACTTAAGATTTGAAGGGCGAGTTGGTGTCGAAATTTGATATATTTTGTATGGTTGAACTCGTGGTTTAATGGGCATTTATATTTTATAACTTTTGTCGGGTTCCGAGACGTAGGCCCCACGGGTAATTTTTGAGTTAAATTTTGGATTTCGTTGGAAAATTAGTATTTTCATATGGAATAAATTTTTATGATTTGTATTGACTGAATCGAATTAATTGTGACTAGATTGAGTCTTTCGAAGACCAATTCGTGAGGCAAAGGCATAACTGAGTGAAGAATTATACAGTTTGAGGTAAGTAACATTTCTAAACTTGGTTCTCATAGTATAAATCCTTGAATTACGTGTTATGTGAATTGCATGGCGGTGAGTCACACGCTAGGTGATGGGCGTGTGGGCGAGCACCATATAAATTGTGACTTAAATAAATTCTGTGAAGTAGCATAATTGAAGAATCATGTCATTATCCACATATACTCCACGTGTTAGAGGGAATTGAGCTGAGACTTATGTTAAAGATCATGTTTAGGCTACGTGCTGACATTTTGGGACCCACAGGGTCATGTTGCTGTTGAATTTATTGTTTAAATTGTAATTTTTGTACTAAGTCACATTCATCAGTTGCATATCATATTTCAGTTTCTGTTGTTATTCATTAGGACACATATCATTATGTTGGGTTGATTTTCATGTCATTGAGAGCTCGAGAGATTGGAGATTTTGAGTGGTATTTATGGGATCGGGTTGCACGTTACAACATATTTTATTTATTTTTTCCTGGATCTGGCTATTATAGCGGTTGGGCTAAAGGAGCCCCTCCGGAGTCTGCACCCCCAACAGTGAGCGCGATTGATTTATATTGAGGGATAGAACTTTCCTGGGCATGGATCTTGCCCGAAGCATTTATATTGAGGGATGGATCTTTCATGGACATGGATCTTGTGTGAATCATTTATATTTGGGGATGGATCTTCCCCTGGGCCGGATTGGCCTTATACAGTACTGAGTGACTAACTGTCTTTTATATATATATATATATATATATATATATATATATATATATATATATATATATATATATATATATATGGATGGATCTTCCCTGTGCTGGATTGGCCATATATAGTACTGAGTGATTGAGTATTCTGAGAGTGTGAGTACACGAAGTTTCCGTTGTGGTACATCACATAAAACATATACTTTGGCATGTAGATATAGAGATGTTATATTTCTCACATCATGCAGATTTTATCTATTTTTCTTGTACTAAGTTTAACTGTTGAACTAGAAAGCATGCCAACATTTCTGTACTGTTATTTTTGTACTAGACTTTACCTGTTGAGTTTGTCACTACTTTCAGCCTAGAGGTTAGTCTTGTTACTTATTGAGTTGGTTGTACTCATACTACACTCTGCACCTCGTGTGCAGATCCAGGTACTTTCGGATACGACGATTGCCGGATTTGAGGATTTATCTGTTGGAGACTATCACGTGCGTCTGCAAACCTTGACTCTCTTTCCTTCCAGTTATTGTATTGTTCTATATTTTCAGACAGTGTTCTTATCCGTCAAACTTTGTTATTATTTAGATGCTCTTATACTCAGTGACACCGGATTTTGGGAAGTATTTTATATCAGTAATTGTGAGATTTTTATGTTGAATTAAAATGTTAAGTTTTCAAACTTAAGAGGTTATTGTGATTTATTGAGGTTATCGGCTTGCCTAGTATTGAGATATGCATCATCACGACAGGTTAGGATTTTGGGTCGTGACAAGTTGACCCAACTTTCAACATACCTGAAGATTTCTATAAGGCTAAAAGATTGGTTTCTAAGTTAGGACTCTCGTCTATGAGAATGAAGACGGTTGCATGTTGTATTATAAGGGTGATGCAGATTTAGAAAGTTGTAATTTTTTTGAAAAACCTCGTTTTAAGAGGGTTTCCAGTGGGAAGAAGGTTGTTGTGAAGTCGATGCATTATTTACCTCTTATTCCTAGATTAAAGAGGTTGTACGCATCGATGGGTTTCTCATATGAGATGGCACTATGAAAATAGAAGGTCCCCTGGTGTTATGTGTCATCCTTCAGATGGGGAAGCTTGGAAGAATTTTGATAGGACGTATCCGGATTATGCTAGTGAACCGAGAAATGTTCGGTTGAGTTTGTGTGATGATGGTTTCACGCCATTTTCTATTTCTGCGACACCATATTCATGTTGGCTAGTCTTTATTACGCCGTATAATCTTTCGCCTGAAATGTGTATGACTAGTCCATATATTTTTTTAAATTGTGTTATTCCCGGTCCCCACAATCCAAAGAGTTTAATTGATGTATATTTGCAACTTCTGATTGATGAGCTAAAACAGTTGTGGTATGATGGAGTTGAGACATATGACATATCAACTAAGCAAAATTTCAACTTGCGTGCGAACTTATTGTGGACCATTAATGATTTTCCTGCGTATGGAATGTTGTCTGGGTGGATGACTGCTGGAAAGTTAGTATGTGCTTCCTGTATGGAAATGGTAAAGCGTTCACTTTAAGACATGGCTAAAAGCAGTCATGGTTTGATTGTCATCGTCAGTTCTTGCTAGTTGATCATGAGTTCAGAAGGATAAAGAATGCATTCAAAATGAATACAGTTGAACGTGATTTGCCACCTCTAATTTTGTCTGGTGAGGAAATTTGGGAGAGGGTTCAGAACTTCACTAAAGTTACCGAGGCCCCACCTTCTAGATTTCCTGGATATGGTGTTACTCATAACTGGACAAAACAAAGCATATCTTGGGAGTTGCCATATTGGAAGGATAATCCTCTCCGACACAATCTTGATGTCATGGATATTGAGAAGAACTATTTTGACAATTTGTTCAACACGGTGATAGATGATAAGAATAAGACAAAAGATAACCCCAAAGGCTAGATTGGACGTACAAGAATATTGCAGGCGACCTGAATTACATTTGCAGTCTGCAAACAATGGTAAGGTCTTCAAGCCCAAGGTCAGCTACACATTCACTTTGGAACAAAGACGATAGATTTGTGAGTGGGTTGCAAACCTAAAGATGGCCGAGGGCTATGCTTCGAACCGGGGAAAACGTGCCGATATGATTGAAGGAAAACTGACTCATATGAAAAGTCATGAATGTCATATCTTCATGGAAACCTTAATCCCTATTGTATTTTTGTGGTTTGCCTGAAAATATCTGAAAACCCATCACAGAGATAAGTTTATTCTTCAAAGACTTATGTTCTACCACATTAAGGGAAGAAAACATATTTTAAATGAATCAGAACATTCTTGTAATCAATAATAAGATGGAAAGGATTTTTCCATGTGATTTCTTTGATATGATGGAACACCTTTCAATTCACCTTGTACACGAGGCGCGACTTGGAAGGCTGGTACAATGCAGGTAGATGTATCCATTCGAGAGGTAATGATCAAACCTTGATTTATTCTTGTAATTTTCTTTAAGGTTATCGTCTAATATGACAATGTACAGAACTATTGGCAAGTGTAAACGATTTGTTAAACTGAGGAATATGATTGAAGGATCCATATGATTGAAGGATCCATATGCGAAGCCTATCTTGCAAAGGAAATTGCCCATGTTTGTTCATACTACTTCGACAGTCATGTGTCATATGATAGAAATATGCTTAATTGGCACAATGTTGTGATTGATATTGGTCCATTATATCCACCAATGTCCCTATTCAATCAACCAGGCTGAGGTTCTAAAGATCGAACAAAAAGGGGCCTAAGTAGTATGGAGTACAAATCATCTTCAAATCATGTGTTGCTAAATTTTCCGGAAGTTCAACCCTTTCTTAAGTAAGTGTTGACGTAAGATTAATTTACATGGACTACTATTTAATTTGGTTGATGCAACTAACAAAATTTTCAATGTGTAGCTCGGTGACTTCGTGAGTCAATTTGGCCATGATGTTGTATATTCTACATTTGATGTATGGTTTAAAGATTGTATAAGTGCATCTTACATACTTTTTCGCATGTGAATATACATACTTGGTCACTTGTGAATATACTTGGACACATGTGATTTATTTAACACTACATATAGGTTAATAATCCAAACAACGGTGTTAGTCAATTTTTGAAAGATATATCTTGGGGACCTGCACCTATGGTTACAACTATGTCTAAGTATTTTGTGAATGGTTATAAATTTCACACCGAGGGATGCTCCAAGTATAAAAAAAGCAATAAGAGTGGGGTGTGTGTCAAAGGTGGTGAAGGCAACCAGGATGGGGGAAATGATTATTATGGTGTGATCAAAGAGATTCTAGAATTATCGTATTCAGGTTGGCCAAATAAGAAGATCATACTTTTTCGATTCAAGTGGTTTGACCCAACACCTGGAAGAGGTACAAATGTACACTCGCAGTACAACATAAGTGAGGTTAATAAAAAGAGGGAGTATGATCGCTATGATCCTTTTATAATTGCAAAAAAAGTTAGGCAAGTGTATTATGCTCCATATCCACTGCGGGGGGATAAGGCTGATTGGTTGGTTGTAATCAAAACTAAGCCTGTTGGTAGGGTGGAAGTTAGGCAAATGTATTATAGGATGGTTATTGGTTGTAACTGGCAGGTGGTGTAGTGTTACACCTCATATTTTCGTACGTGAAAGTACGCCGTAAGTCAATTTATGTAAGCTCGAAAATGAGATTCTCTTTGGAAGTATATAAAGTGATCTAATGATATTACATCCCATATTTCCTTTCAACATACAAAGGACTAGGTTGAGGACGAATGCACTTAAACGTGAGAAAGGAGACATTGGACAAATAAAAATGAGCTGTTGGCTTACCTGAAGTGCCTGCTTCACCAACTTACTTTCCGTCCTACTTGCTTGAGCTACTCGATTCATATCTAAATTATTTAATAAGGATGAGACACATGTTTCAAAATGTAAAAAGTACCAACATGAATCACCTACTTGATTAAGTAGGTGACAAGTAGGTGCATCACTTACTTAGAGCTTGTGGATCAAATTAAAAGGGAATGGAAAAGGATAGAAATGGAAAAGTCTTGGGGTCAGCCTAAGACCCATCTTCCCAAGCCCATTAGCGGGTCCATATAAACATAGATATATCTCAATTTCACTTAGAAAATAATCCATAATCCCTCTCTCACTCTATTGCAACGTGAAGGAGCTCCAAAATATCAGCTCAAGATCTCTCTCAAAGTTATCTTAGGGTTCAAGACAAATCCACAAGTTGGTAAGGTAATTTCTCTCTTGGAAGATCAAGACCACCTAGTTATCTCTCTACTTTATTGTTTGGGGTAAAAAGCTTATTTGAGCTTGAAGTAAAGCTTAGTTGGATGAGAATTCTTGCTTCCAAGGTAAGGTTTAACTTCTCATATATGTATTTAAGATCATCTATGTATATATAGTTGATTTGATAAAGGAAACTTGTGAAGTAAGTTGAACTTCATGTTGAAGTGTTGTAGTTGCTGGTCTATTTTGGAGTTGAATTCTTGATGTTTTATGGCTGGAAATCAGTAGAAATAACTTAAGAATACTATTTCTATTGTAGTTCATGTGTTTGGAAGAAACGAAGGCTTGGAAAGTACAAGTTAGAACTTGGTTGTTGGGTGATATGGTGTGGACTATTTTGGTGATGTATTGTAATGAATATGAGGTTAGATATTGATATATATGTTTGTTGACATTCTGGATATGTTTGTCTTGTTTGTGTTGAGTCCTAGCTTCCGTAAGCTTAACAATGGTCCCTTATTGTTTGTTGTATATTGAAGTACTAACGGGCTGAACCGGCGCCATGTGGTTAGGTAAACGACAATGGTATGGTAAGGCTATCCATTCTTTACTTTTGGCATGATCCATATGATACAAACGAAACGATCAAACGCACAACTTTCATAAATGGCTCTATTCATAGAATTACTAGGAGTGCCTATGTTCTTGATTCCCATGTGTCCTATTATTATATCATATGTTCACGGGTCTTAGAAAAATACGTAAGTTGATAAAGTTTATCCGAGAGATTTTATTGACTTACTTCATTGTGCATTGCATTCATTTATACATGTACATTAACCCATGACCAGATGGCATCATATACGCGTATATTATATGTATATGGGATATGGGAAAAGGTTACGACATTATATACGCACCACCACATGATCAGCTGGTATACGTTGATGATTTCGCCCACAGAAGCCGAGATTATATGATGGAATTCCATCAAAGGCTTGATGATGTTATGTACTCATACCTATGTATGGTATGACATTTACATGTATATGGATGAATTATAAATGTTTCACGATTCACAGAGTTATTCAGACTTACATGTTGAGTTCTTTACACCATATTTCTTTCATGCCTTACATACTCGGTACTTTATTTGTACTGACGTCCCTTTTGCCCGGGGACATTGAGTTTCATGCCTGTAGTTTCCGACATACAGGTTGACAGTCCTCCTAGTAGGCTATTAGCTTAGAAGAAGGTGTTGATGCACTCAACTTGCTCCGGAATTGCCTATTTGGTCAGTATAATTTGGACATGTATTGATTGGTATGGCGGGGCCCTGTCCTGACCTTTATAACGTTTATGTACTCTTAGCAGCTTGTAGACAAATGTCATGTATATGGATACTTGTATGGCTTTATCGGCCTATGTTATGAGTGTACAAATAATCATATCGGCCTTATAGGCCCGTATGTCACATGTATAAGTTTCTATATCATGTTGGGTCGTCCTATGTCTAGTATTCCTTTATGTTTTATTCCAGTCATCTCATGATGGCCCTTCTGGCCCATTTACCTATGATGGTGTGATAAGACAGATATGTTACGTTGGTACTCAGTTGAGTAAGGCACCGAGTGCCCATCTCGGCCCTTTGATTTGAATCGTGACAAAAGTGGTATCAGAGCAGTTCTGTCCTAGAGAGTCTACAAGCCGTGTCTAGTGGAGTCTTGTTTATTAGTTTGTTGTGCACCACACTTATAAGCAGGAGGCTACATGGCATTTACGACTGTCACTCTTTCTTCTTACACTAGATCGTGTGGTAGAGCTCAGTTGTAAGAATTCAAACTCCTAACTTATATTTTATTCGTAATACAACGATACCTTCATCTAGAAAGATAGTTGGTAAGAGATTGACTATGGCTATGGAAGAGTTGAGTTAGAGGAACTCGATTTTGTATTAAGCTTATGATGAGTAAATGTGAGGTCTTCAGTAGATCATGTGTGTACTAAGGCGTGTAAGCTTCCTGATAAGGAGTCTTAAGGCATGAATATCTATCTACCCATATAGTTTAAAGCAACGAGAGAATCAGAAGGCAGATACAAGTTTTAACAAGTAAAAGAAGCAAGGTGAAGAAGGGTACGAGGTACCCAATTAGTGAAGATTATCAATATTTACAATTCAAACAGAGAAATATAAGCATTTTGAGTTACCTTCAATTGTAATAGAGGTATGTACAATTGGCACACCCATCTCAGTTATGCTCCATGGGAGCTAACAGATATAGCTTAGGAGAAGGACAAGATATCAGGATCTAGCTAGTGTTAGAATAACCCAAAATGGTGGATGGATTGTTAGCGTTAGCTGACATTTCCAAAGGATTTTATAATAGTTGTCATCGTGAGAATTTCAGAGATAGCGTTCTGGCAATAATAGAATGGAAAACAAAAGAATAGCCTTTAAAGTTCATTCAATAAGACGCTTCCCTAAAGCAAGCACTGTGAGCAGAGTTAATCTTAAGGGACTAAGTGTGCCACTTACACTAGGTGTCACCCTCGTAAGTAAGAAATTTTGTTATCCTTGATATAGAAGGATTACCGCAAGGCGAGTAAGAGTCAGTAAATATATGAAAAGATGCCAAAGATGAAGAGAGGGGAAAAGATGGTGTGATATGGTATTAAGTAGGAGTTATATGGTTCAGGGAATCATGGAATAGTAAAGGAAGAATGTGATAAAAATGAGAAAGGGATGAGACTGCACCTATTCAAAACCCACATATAGGTTACGACTCCAGAACATTATGTCAGCCCGATGGCAGGGAGGGGCAGTAAAGGTTCCCGACCAGGATGTTATTGATAAATAAGTACGAATGAATACTTGATAGATAAGGAGCCAGTGCGAGAGGTAAGTTAAGACAAAAGACATATCCCAAGAGAGATTACGCGGAATATAGATATGAGAATGGACCAACGAGTAGTTAGTAGTTGATTCAGGAAGAGCCTAGTTATGGCTAGACAAGAGGATACAGACAAATCAGCAGATCGTACAAGATAAACATATTTAGTCTCGTAATTATGATATTGTAATCCTTGAGAAATATTCAGATAAGAGTTGGGGTAGTTAAAGATACCATATTGGTGTTACGAAAATAAAAGAGTGTCACTGGGAAGACAGTCAAAATATCAGTTCAGAAGCAACCCTACTAATACAAGGGCGTGGAGGTAAGTAACTAAGGATAATTATAGACGAGGAAGAACATCAAAAAATTCCGTTGAGTATACAATGTAATAAGCTCGCATCTTTACAAGAGTCAGAGGGTCCTCCCTAAGTACTACAATGAAAGAGTAGCTGAAGAAATAAGAAATAAGGCTTCAACCTAGGCATAGTAACTTGAAGAAGAAATGGTCATATAAAAACAGTCTCACTACAGCATTGTATGTACTCCATAAGAAAGTGGCATCTACCGTGGTTAATGAATGGGTAGTGAAAAAAAATCCAAAAGTGACATTTGAGATCATATGAGTTACATGGAATTCTAGTATTTGTGGGCACTAAGATAAGCCAATTATTCATGCAGCAGGTAACAGAATGACCAGGAAAAGTAATTGCTTACATTTAAATAAAGCTGAGAAGGAACGAAAGAAATTATTTTATCAATGACCCAGAGTTAGTTGCGTTATAAACGCATTTAAGATTTTGGAGTATTATCCTTGCAGCATATGTGCTTACATTCATACAGTCGTAGAAGACTCCGATATAAGTTAAACGAAAGATTTGAGCCCGAGTCATAGACAAAGGATTGAATTGTTAGAAGAGTATATCATGGATATCTCATAGCGTCCATGAAAGGCTAAAGTAATAACTAATACTCTGAGCCACAGATCGGAAGATAGTTTAAGCCTACATAAAGGCTGAAAGAGAAGAGAAAACTAAAGAGTTACATCATCTAAGTAAATCAGGAGTCTTATTATTGGACCTAGATAATTATAGAAATCGTGATTGAAACCATTGCAGAATCACTCTTAATATCATAGGTACAAGAGAGATAGTACATCAGCCATATTCTATAACGGCTATACGATAAAACCAGTTATAAGAGTACCGGTTTCATAGGAAGTCAGTATGAAGCTTCCATCGGATTGTGTATGCACTAGAGGTGCAAGTATTATGTAGAGCTTCAAGTTGTGGATGTGAACTATACCTATGTGGAAGGGAGGTTATGAAAGAGATGGAAGATACGATGCGAGATTTTAAGGTATGTAAGGTAAAGGTAAAGGTAAAAAAGGTACGAGATACTCACGTGTAGAAGGTTGTGAATAGTCTGTACTTCAGATAGAGGGCTAGAAGTACTGGGATTCAGTATCAAGAAATGATAGCGGTGTCGTCAGTGACATATCTACCAGCCTATGGTTTCCAAGTATCGAGAGGTCTAGTTAAGAAAGTAAATAAGAGTTAGAGACAATGTGATGTCTCGCTTGAGGTTCCAGAATAACATAAGGTAATATATGGTGCAAGCAAGTTAGAGGAGGTTGTGAGTAGTATAAATAGATATGTGTAGGTCGCAAGCTAAAGTATGGTAGAGAGACGAGGTTTTAGGAAGACAGGAGTAAGGATAAAAAAATGCGAGTGAGAATAGGTAAGTCCTCATGATTAAGCCCATTAAAACAAGAGAGTTGATGGTTTTCGTAAGTTATAGAAAGCTCAGTATAGCATGAGTGAACTTAGATAAGTCTAAGATTATGAGCATTTAGAAGATATGGAATATTGCCCTGGTAGTAGAATAAGGGTGTAATTGTGAAAGAAATAAGGATGAAATTTAGACATTTGATTGAGTAATGATCTAAAGAAAAGGGATCATGAATTGCACGGCACTAAAATACCCCCATAAGATGAATCACATTGGGATGCTATGAAATACAGTTATTGAAGTTGATCAGGCAAATCACTTCAAATGTTCCTCGACGCGGCGTGAGCCCTAGTGACAATGTATTACATAAGAGGTTTCAAGTTATCAGTGGTAGATTGTTGATCAACATTGAGGTGAATCAACAATGGATGGATAAAAGCTACAAAGTATGAGATAAGATTAGGCCATCATTCTTAAGATGAACAGTAATGAGGAAGCATTCAAGGACTTACATTTATACATATAGGATAAGTAACAAGATTAACCTGGAGTTTGTTAGCAGACCTCAGTAACAATAAACTGAAGTAAGAGTTATGGTATAGTATGACCTACTTAGATGTAGTAAAGCCATAGACGCCCAGAGGGACAGCTTGTCATAATTCTGTATATATTCACAAAGTGACGCCTAGATATTGGCTAAAAGCTTGATGAAGAATTAGAGAAGAGTCGCATAGGCACACATACAAGGACAAAGTCGTATAGACTGCATGATAAAAGGTAGGGGTGGGCATTCAGTATTTCGATTCGGTATTTAAGAATTTCGGTTTGGTATTTCGGTATTCGATTTATCAATTATGTATACCAAATACCGTACCAAATTATTTCGGTACAGTTCAGAATTTTTTATTTTGGTTCGGTACCGTTTCGATTTAATAATCGCTAAATAAACTTATGACGCCGGACAATCCTCTGCCCCTCTCCGTGCACAATTCTTCACTGAATTCATAATTCACTGATTCAATGAATTCACAATTCACTCAATGAATTCACAAGTACATTGGTATTCAACAACAGAGGAAACAATCCACTGGTTGTGAGATCAACTTGAAACCTTCACTTCGCTCATCTATATCAAATAGTAAAAAGAAACAAAAGCTCTCAATCAAATAGTAAAAAGAAACAAAAGCTAATGATAGAACAGCTCACGAGCTTTTGTTATACACTTATACTAGATTTTTTCTATATTCGAAAAAAGGCCATCCACAAACAGAGGAAACACCTGAACGTTGGCATTCACAATTCAGCAAAGAATGTTACCACTGTTTTGTAAAGAATGTTACCACAATTCAGCAAAGAATGTCATGAGCTTTTGCAAAGAAAGTCAAGTGCAAAACCATAAACACAACATTTAAGACAGATTTAAGGCAGTAGCATAAACAAAGAGGGCATCAGACTCTAACATCAGTCTCTAACACAGTAGCAGCAAAATTAAACAAAGTGCAACAAAAAATCAGAGAGGGCATCCCTCAATTCAAGTTTACACTAATAGTCTCGAATCAACTTAGTCTTAATTCTTAAATACGGATTTCAGGAAGACGCTCAAGATAACACCTAATATGCTTCCTTAAACTATATGTGCCATCCTTCTTCCGATGAATATTATAGACTCGACCACAATGCTTGCACTCTACTTTGCGAACTTCTCCCGTTATCTTCTTTCACCTCAAAATGTTCCCAAATATGAGAGCGTATTTTAGGAGCACAGGGCATGATTGCACTTGAACCTAAAAAAAGAAAGATAAATCATAAGTTAGAATATTATTTTTTGAATATAATAAAATAAAATTACAAAAGTATATCACCAAACAAATAGAGTATTAAACTTACCACTCAAGTTGCAAGTTGCAACTATACATCAAATAATGCTAGTAGTGCTTCCATTATTTTCCATATCTAAAGATAATTCAACCAAATATGTCATACAAATAAACAAGTATGATATATTATTTTGAACTAAAATACACACAATAATATTAAAGCTATCCAAGCTCGAGTTCCTCAAGATACTCCAAGTTTTCTTCAACACTAATAAGATTCTTCTCTTCTCTAAGCCAATCTTGAACACAAACAAGAGCTTGCACACAATCAGGAGTCAGTGAACTCCTAAATGAATCAAGAATATGGCCACCGGTGCTAAACGCACATTCCGACGCCACACTAGAAATTGGAATGGCCAACACATCACGAGCCAACTCCGAAAGAATAGGAAATCTAGGAGCATGTGTTTTTCACCAACTTAAGATATCAAATTATTCATCAAAAGGCTCTTGTTCTTCACTAATGTATTTATCCAACTCCGATTTAGCACCCCCACTTCCATTGTCTTCCTTTTGTTTCTTCAAGTGAAGCTTCGTCCTTTTTAATGATGCAGTTATAATACTCCTACTAGATGTATTAGATGTGTTATTAGATGAAGTGGAACTAGATGGAGATTGAGGACAAGATCTAGTTGAATACTTTTTTATATACTCTTCAAATAAAGAACTCATATAAGCATATACCTCATCATTTATTTTCTTCCCCTTTTCCTCCCCAAAAAGCTTTTCAAGTGCAAGGCTAACATATTTAAATTTGTTACGTGAATCCAAGACTGAAGCAATAAAATTATTTTATTCATCTTTTCAGGCTCACCCCAATACTTCTTGAACTTTTCTTGCATCCGCTGAGCCATTTTTCTCAAATGCTCATCCTCACTAATTAAACACATTTTCAAATGACAATAAAGTTCAGACACATCCTCAAAATGGAATTACAAGTGACATAACGTGAACCTGAAACTTTTTTGGTGAGCTCATGAAATCTTGTAAGAAACTTAATCACATTCCTCTCATTCACCCAATCATCATATTCAAGAGGACCTGCACTACTACCATTTTCACAAAGATGAGAACATTGATAAGCAGAAAATCCATCATCAAAAAGAGGAAACTTGTCAAAGGCCTTTTCAAAGTTTTGTGCTGTATCCAACATCAAATATGTGAAATTTCACCTAGTAGGAACATCCAAACACAATGTTTTGGAATATTCTACCTTTACATGTGCACAACACTGTTTAAACTTTAAGGTCCTTGCAAGCGAAGATCTCACATACCTCACAATATTTCTAATACGTGTGACAGAAGCATCATTTTTTTGCAAATCATCTTGCACAATTAGATTTAGTATATGAGCCATACATTTTACATGAAGGTATTTACCACTCATCATATTAGTTTTTCACATATCTAACTTTTTAGATAATTCTTTGAGTGTGACATCATTTGAAGAAGCATTGTCCACGGTAATAATGAACACCTTGTCTAATTTCCATTCAAGCA
Organism: Nicotiana tomentosiformis; assembly: GCF_000390325.3. NCBI lineage: Eukaryota > Viridiplantae > Streptophyta > Magnoliopsida > Solanales > Solanaceae > Nicotiana > Nicotiana tomentosiformis. The sequence goes on from NC_090812.1 coordinate 27,949,250, forward strand.
AACGATTAGAAATAGCTTTAGCCATCTCTTCACCCTTATGACTAGTGATAGGGCAAAAATTTAGTATTATTTTATGCAACTTCCAATCCCTATCAATGAAGTGGGATGTCAAACACATATAATTTATTATTTGTAATGAAGTCCATGTGTCTGTTGTGAGGCAAATTTTTGGTTGTGCTTCTCTAAAACACCTTCTTAGATTTTGCTTCAATTCACCGTAAACTTCATAACAATCACTTGTTATTGTTCTACGATAAGGAAGACGAAATAGTGGTTGAGTTATTCTCATAAACTTCATAAAGCCTTCCTTTTCTACAAAGCTAAATGACAGTTCATCAATAACTATCATCTCAATTAAGGCCTCCCTAACCACTTCTTGATCCAATTTCCAAAGTGATCCTCCATCATTTTGGAAATATTGAAAGTTTATCTTTGTTTGACTATTATTTTTATCAATGTTAAGTGGGTATTCTTTGCATCTAGCCCAATAATTTTTCAATCCTGTTGTTCCATTCCTAGATGTATTAGCAGCATAAGCTTGCTTCCAATATCTACACCTTGCTTTACCGACCCCATTTACCTCAAATTTATCAAAATATTGCCAAACTTTGGATCTAGGTTGCATGGCTTTTATTTTTTTAGAATCTTGAGTATCAATTATGTTGGTGTTGCTATCTTCAGTAATTGGTAAACTTTCAGTTGAACCGGCATCACTTACTCTACTTTCATCTACCATCTATACAAAATTAAAACAAATATAAACACAAATTAAGACTTAATTTCACCTTTTACAACTCAAAAGCTATATGATAAAACTAGTGTAGCTCACCTTTTACAACTCATGTTTACTGTTGTTGGTACTATATGATAAAAGCTATTGAATTGTTATTTGTCATGTAGTAGTTCCAACCATGAACAAAAGTTTTGGTTTGTGTGAAAAAGAAAATCTCCACAGAAATATGTCTAATTCTTCAAAATAAGAAATGACCCTTACTCAATTTTCTAATTTTTTTTGTCAAATTAGTTTGGATTTCCTATAATTAGACTTAGGCTACTAGGATGGCAAGTAGGATTTTCCTAGGCAAACTCCATACTCACATGAATTGCTTTTAGCTGAAGTTGGACTCTTGTGCCAATAAATATGCATCAAAATTAGCCACTGCCTGGTACAAATATAGTAGGAATAGGAATCATCTTAATTTGGTAGTGTTAATACTAGAAGGGCATAACTTGTACAAACCAATAAGATAATGGCTACAGTGAATATGATATGCATTTGCTAAAACTATCCATTAATGAAGAAATACATCCTAATGAATTACAGTAACCTATGAGTTCTGCAACCAAAACCAATTTTCAATCGAAGCTTTAAAATTACAAATTAAAACCACTTGTACAACTGTTTTTCATATTGACTTCTTCCACAAACTCCAGCAATCTTCTGATATTTAATTCATTTACAGAAAAATCAACTTCAGACTGTTAAAATATACAATGTAAGCAACATCAAGCCAATGTACCCTAGTAAACATCAGGTTTCGGCTTATCTTAAACCCCACAAAGACCCAGCAAATCACTAGACTTTACTGTAGAGAATGATAAAAGAAAAGTGCAGTCTTTACTCGAACCAGTTACATCTAATTCATCCAAAAACAGGTAACATCCATTTTTCTTTGAAGAAACTAGAAACATACCTTTGATTCTTTGAAGTCACAGCAGCAAACCCTAAATCGCACCAGTAAACGCACTGCAAACCCTAAAACCTTCAAAGGTCTTCTCGCTGAAAGAACCCTAAATCATCGTTTCTGACCTTTTGTATTTCTCCCTTTCTATTTTCTAAATTCTAATTCCCTAATCATATAAGTGAAAGACTAGTAGGGCCTTATTGGGTTAGGCTGGGGTGGGGCGCTGGGCAATGGGCATTAGTCATTAGATATACAACTTGGGTTGGGCACTATAGCTATAGGTCCAACTTAAAATTTGGTATTTTGGTATAACAAAATTTCAAGATCTTAATATCGAGGGACGTAACGTTATACCGAAATACTAAAAATGTAATACCGAATTAGACCGAAATACCGAAAAATTTGAAACCTAAATATTGAATTAATTCGGTCCAGTTTGGAATTTGGTTTTTCGGATTTTATGCCCACTCCTATTAGAAGGTAGCAATAGTTACGATATTGGAAGAATTCCGACCACAAGTCGTGATGTGAGAAAGAGGCCTAAAGGGGGGAATGGCCTGGCCTTTGGATTTTGCCTAGATGTCAAGGAAAGTATTAAAGTATTTGCAAGAGCAAAAGTATTAAAGTATTTGCAAGAGCTATAGGTTATAAGAATGATAAGTGCATCAGTCAACATTCGAGGACGAATATTCCAAAGGGGGGAATAATATACACCCCATGTTTTCTGTAACGACCCGACTGGTCGTTTCGGGAGTTATAGCCCCATTTCCCTTATTTTTGTTTCCTTTATGCTCTTAAGCTATATTATAATATACGTGATTAGTTGGTTCGCGTTCGGAGTGGTTTCGTAGTGGAATGAGACACTTAGTCACTTATTTAGAACCTTAAGTTGAAAAAGTCAACTGGATATTGACTTATGTGTAAACAATCTCAGAATTTTATTCTGATAGTTCTGTTAGCTCCGTAAGGTAATTTTGGACTTAGGATCGCGTCCATAATGAAATTTGGAGGTTCGTGGTAGAATAAGGCTTGAATTGGCGAAATTGGAAATTTGACGATTTTCGGTCGGTAGTGGAAAATTTTGATATCGGGGTCGAAATAGAATTTCGGAAGTTGGAGTAGGTTCGTAGTGTCATTTGTGACATGTGTGCAAAATTTTCGGTCATTCGGACGTGGTTTGGTTAGTTTCAGCATCGGTTGCCAAATTTGAAAATTTAGAAGTTCTTAGGCTTGAATCCGAGGGTAATTTGGTGTTTGGATGTTGTTTTGAGTGATTCGAAGGTTCGACTAAGTTGTATGTTGATATATGAATTGTTGGTATTTTTGGTTGAGGTCCTTAGGGCCTCAGGGTGATTTTAGGTGGTTAACGGATTTGTCGAAGTTGGAAAATACAGCTGAAGATGCTGCTTCTGCTATTTCCGCACCTGCGGAAGGAAGAGTCGCAGGTACGAGGCCGCTGGTGCACATGGGAAGTCCGCAGGAGCGGGCAATGCTGGGCTAGGCAACATGTGCAGGTGCGAGTTGGAGGTCGCATCTATAAGCCCACAGCTGCAAAACCTGGGGCGCAGATGCGGAAAGGGGGACGTTGAGCAGGCTTCGCAGAAGCGGAGGAAACACGCAAGTGCGCCTTCACAGGCTCAGGGTTTTGGCCCGCAGATGCGTAACCTGGGCTCCTAAGTAAGTTCCGCACCTGCGATGGATTTTTCCGCGGGTGTGGTGGCGCAGAAGCATGAAATTTTCCGCAGGTGGGAAAAACCTGGGCAGAAACCATAAATAGAACCATTCACGAATTTGGTTCATTTCCACCATTTTCAAGTCACTTTTTGGAGCTTTTGGATTGATATTTGAAGGGTGATTCAAGGGCTATCTGTGAGGTAAGTTGCTTGATCCCTAATACTCATATATATGGTGATTTCTCATTGTTTAATCATGTAATTAGTGAAAATGAGGGGTTAGGGCTTGGGATTTTTGGAGAAGTAATTTAAGGATTTAAAGGACCAAACGATGTCGGATTTTGATGAATTTGGTATTGTTAGACTCATGATTGAATGGGATTTCTAGTTTTGTAAATTTTGTCGGATTTCGAGACGTGGTCCGGGGGGCGGGTTTGAGCCAATTTCAGGTTTTGGTCTAATTTTGTAGCTTTCCTTGTGGAATTCATTCCATTAGCATGTATTGATGGTATTGTACTGATTGTGAATAGATTCGGAGAATTTGGAAGCCGGGTCGAGAGGCAAGAGCATCGCAGAGTAGGGATTTGATCGATTTGAGGTAAGTAACGATTGTAAATCTAGTCCTGAGGGTATGAAACCCCGGATTTTTGTATCATTCTACTATTTTTTAGGTGACGCACATGCTAGGTGACGGGCGTGTGGGCGTGCACTGTTGGGGATTGTGAATTGGTCCGTCCCATAGCAACTGTAAAGTTGCATATTTTGTGGAAAATATATGATACTTATATGTTTTAGAAAGAGTTTCTGTAAATTGGGCCGAATGCCATGTTTGGGAGTGCCAGTGCTGTTTGGAACCTTAGGGGCCTTTTCTTACTATACTCGCACTGTTTTCGATTGAAAATCTATACTCAGTCATGGTTATACTTGTTTACTGCATAACTCAGTTTTATGACTCTATTTTGATGCATATAAATATTGTTTTGGGCGGAATGCCCTATTTTTACTGAAATGCCTGAGTGGCTTGAGAGTTTTATGACTGAGTGAGGCCGCGAGCCTGATTTGTGAGGATATTTATGGGATCGGGATGCACGCCGCAACATGTTTGATATAGGCCAAGGGCCTGAGTGATTTATGTCATGATTTGGCTTGATATAGCGTTTGGGCTGAAGGAGCCCCTCCGGAGTCTGTACACACCCCTAGTGAGCGTAGGTACAGGTGCCGAGTGCCGAATGCTGAGTGACTGTGAGGCATGAGTTATTGTGAGGTATGCCCGAGTGGCGAGAGTGATGGTGAAGTATGCCCGAGTGGCAAGAGTGATTGTGAGGTATGCCCGAGTGGCACGAGTGCCTGTGAGGTTTTCCCGTGGGGCTGTATATGAGTGATGCTTTGCCCGAGGGGCTGTTTATGATTTCATCATTTTTGCTCACCTTTGCATTGAGCCTTTGTTTGAAAAACTGTTGAAAATATCTTTAAATGATTTTTTTCTGGAACCGGGTTTAAACGAGATGATTTTATTCAAACACTGATTTTTAAAGCATGTTGTACTTTATTGAATTTTTGTGATATGAACTTGATATGCTTTATTGCTCGTCACTACTGCTCAGTCTTTATTTATTGTTGTTACTTACTGAGTTGGTGTACTCACATTACTCCCTGCACCTTGTGTGCAGATCCAGGTGTAGCTGGGCACAGTTGCGGTTGTTGATTATTCTGGTTGTAGATTTTCTCGGGGATAGCAAGGTAGCTGCTTGGCGATCGTAGCCCCTGCTCTTCTCCCTCTTATCTTCCTTTAGTTGTATTCAGCTACTTCCCAGGCTGAGTTAGCCTTGATATCGTTAGACATATTGTAATAGATGCTCATGACTAGTGACACCCCGATGTCGGGCTTTTCTTCTTCGCACTTTTGTTTTGATTTGAACTCTTTTACGAAGGTTTTTACGCTAAATAGCCTTCAAATTATTCTTGAAATGAAAATATCAGTTGGTTTTGGAATGAGTCGATTAGTATCAGATCCTAGGCTACATTGGTCTCATGAGTCATGAGTGGGTTTAGTAGAGTCTTGTAGATAGGTACGGAGACGTCTGTACTTATCTTCGAGAGGCTACAGAACCTTTAGGAAGATTTCACATTCTTGAATTCTTGTCGTGTGAATCTGTTGATTCTAGTAACTAAACATATGTTGTTTCATTCTCTCACAGATGGTGAGGACTTGTACTACCGGTCAGGAGGGCCAGCCACCAGTACCACCAGCCAGGGCCACGAGAGGCCGAGGCCGCGGTAGAGTCTATGGTAGGGGAAGAGGTGCAGCCCGTACCGCAGCTGGAGCAGTACCTACAGATCCACCAGTTGTCCCAGATTAGGACCAGATTCCAGTTGTTGATGCACCAGCTCAGGCACCACCTGTGCCTATTGTGATTCCAGGCCTTCAGGAGGCCCTAGTTCAGATTATGACAGCGTGTACTGGCCTTGCTTAGGCGGTCTCTATCTCGGCGGCCGCAGCCACTTCTCAGGCCGGGGGAGGCGCAGGCACTCAGACTCCCGTCGCTCGCACACCCGAGCAGGTTGTTCAGGGACTCAAGACATCGGGGTTACCACCAGCCCAGCCGGTTGCAGTTGCTCAGGATTATGTGGTTCCTGCTATGCCTGAGGATGATCGGCGTAGGTTGGAGAGGTTTGGGAGACTCTAGCCACTACCTTTCAGTGGCATAGAGAGAGAGGATGCTCAGGACCTTTTTGACAAGTGTCAGAGGATACTCTGTACTGTTGGTATTCTGGAGACTTGTGGGGTCTCCTTCAATACTTTTCAGTTTTTCGGGGCTGCACTCAGATGGTGGGAGACTTACGAGAGGCGTAGGCCTGTTGGCGCAACACCCCTTACTTGGTAGCAGTTCTCCGTGGTCTTTTTGGAGAAGTTCGTGCCTCGATCCCGCAGAGAGGAGCTGCGCAGACAGTTTGAGCGGCTTCGCCAAGGTGATATTTCTATGACACAGTATGAGATGCGGTTCTCTAAGTTGGCCTGTCATGTTATCTGGTTGGTTCCCACAGACAAGGAGAGGATCATGAGGTTTATTGATGGTCTCACTTATCAGCTATAGTTGCTCATAACCAGATAGAGGGTTTCGGGTGCTACTTTTGATGAGGTTGTCGACATTGCTCAGTAGATTGAGATGGTTCGTGGTCAGTAGAGGGTTAAAAGGGAGGCCAAGAGGCCTCTTGGTTAGGGTGGATTCAGCGGTGCTCCTTTTGGAGGTCAGTTCCAACACGGTAGAGGTTGTCATTTCAGACAGGCTCAGTCAGCTCAGCCATTTCACCGTGGTGCATCATCTGGCCATGGTTCTCACAGTTCTCATCAGGGCCACTCATCACTTAGTGCCCTTCCTTCCCAGAGTTCGTTCCGTGCTCCACCTGTTTAGGGATCTTCCATGCCAGGTTTTTCTACCAGTTATCCCGGTGCTAGGGGTTCTCTTCAGTTCCTGCCACCAGCACCAGGGAGTTGTTTTTAGTATGGGGAGTTTAGGCATATGTGGAGGCATTTTCCTCGTCGTCATGGAGGTCTATCTCAGAAGAGGAGTCAGCCTCCAACTTCAGCACCAGTTACCTCACCAGCCGCCCAGTCAGCTCAGGGTGGAGGTCAGTAGCTAGGGGTCATCCCAGATGGGGAGGCAGATCAGGTGGTGGCCAGACCCGTTTCTATGCCCTCCCTGCCAGACCAGGCGTTATTGCTTCAGATGTTGTGATTATAGGAATTGTCTCAGTTTGTCACCGAGATGCCTCAGTATTATTTGACCCCGGTTCTACGTATTCATATGATTCCTCGTATTTTATCCATTTTCTAGATATGCCCTATGAGTCTCTAGTTTCTTCTGTTCATGTATCAACTCCTGTGGGTGATACTATAGTTATGGACAGCATATATCGGTCATGCGTGGTGACTATTGGGGGTCTGGAGACCCAAGTGGACCTTTTGCTGCTCAGTATGGTTGACTTTGATGTGATATTGGGTATGGATTGGTTATCTCCATGTCATGTTGTTCTAGATTGTCACACTAAGATGGTGATGTTGGCTATGCCGGGATTTTCGAGAGTTAAGTAGAGCGGTTCTATAGACAATGTACCTAGTAGGGTAATTTCGTACCTGAAGGCTCAGTGTATGGTTGAGAAGAGTTGTCTATCCTATCTGGCCTTTGTGAGGGATGTTAGTGCAGAGACTCCTACCATTGATTCTGTTCTGGTGGTACGTGATTTTTCGGATATGTTTCCTGCAGACCTGCCGGGCATGCCGCCTCACAGGGATATTGACTTCGGTATTGATTTGGTGCCGGGCACTCAGCCCATTTCTATTCCACCGTATCGTATGGCACTGGCGGAGTTGAAGGAATTGAAAGAATAACTTCAGCAACTCCTTGATAAGGGGTTTATTCGGCCTAGTGTGTCACCTTGGGGTGCACCGGTTCTATTTCTAAAGAAGAAAGATGGTTCCATGAGTATGTGTATTGATTACAGGCAGTTGAACAAGGTCACAGTCAAGAATAAGTATCCTTTGCCTCATATCAATGATTTATTTGACCAGCTTCAGGGAGCGAGGGTGATCTCCAAGATTGATTTGAGGTCCGGTTATCACCAGCTGAAGATTCGGGATTCAGATATTCTTAAGACAGCTTTCAGGACCCGATATGGCCATTATGAGTTCTTAGTGATGTCTTTTGGGCTGACCAATGCCCCAACAACGTTCATACATTTGATTTAACAGTGTGTTCCAGCCCTATTTGGACTCATTCGTTGTTGTATTCATTAATGACATCCTGGTGTACTCTCGTAGCCAGGAGGAACACGCTCAGCATTTGAAGATTGTATTACAGAGATTGAGAGAGGAGAAGCTTTATGCAAAGTTCTCCAAATGTGAGTCTTGGCTTGGTTCAGTAACATTCTTGGGGCACGTGGTGTCCAGTGAGGGTATTCAAGTGGATCAGAAGAAGATAGAGGCAGTGCAGAGTTGGCCTAGATCGTCCTCAACCACGGAGATTAGGAGCTTCCTTGGTTTGGCGGGTTATTGCCGTCACTTTGTGGAGGGATTTTCATCTATTGCATCGCGCTTGACCAAATTGACCCAAAAGGGTGCTCCATTCAGGTGGTCGGATGAATGTGAGGAGAGATTTCAGAAGCTCAAGACTGCTTTGACCACAACTCCGGTGTTAGTTCTACCTTCAGATTCAGGTTCCTACACCATGTATTGTGATGCCTCGAGGATAGGCATTGGTTGTGTTTTGATTCAGGAGAGTAGGGTGATTGCCTACGCCTCGCACTAGTTGAAGACCCATGAGAAGAACTATCTTGTCTATGACCTTGAGTTGGAAGCCATTGTTCACGCCTTGAAGATTTGGCATCATTATTTGTATGGAGTTCATTGTGAGATCTATACTGATCGCTGGAGTCAGCAGCATCTGTTCAAGCACTTAATTTGCATCAGCGGAGATGGTTGGATCTTCTTAAGGACTATGATATCACTATTTTGTACCACCCGGGGAAGGCCAATGTGGTGGCTGATGCTTTGAGTCGCCGAGCAGAGAGTTTGGGGAGCTTTGCACACCTTCCAGCAGCAGAGAGACCTTTGGCATTAGATGTTCAGGCCTTAGCGGGCCAGCTTGTGAGATTGGATATTTCGGGGCCTAGTCGGGTATTGGCTTGTGTGGTCTCCAGGTCTTCTCTTTATGACCATATCAGGGAGCGTCAATATGATGACCCCCACTTGATAGTTCTTCAGGACAGGGTTCGGAGAGGTGATGCTAGGGATGTGACTATCGGTGATGATGGCGTGTTGAGGATGTAGGGCCGGATATGTGTGCCTAATGTAGATGGACTTCGAGATTTGATTCTTAAGGAGGCCCACAACTCGCGGTATTCTATCCATCCGGGTGCCGCGAAGATGTACCAAGATTTGAGATAGCACTATTGGCAGAGGCGGATGAAGAAGGATATAGTTGGGTTTGTAGCTCGGTGTCTCAACTGTCAGCAGGTTAAGAATGAGCATCAGAGACCGGGTTGGCTTACTTCAGAGATTAGACATTCCAGAGTGGAAGTGGGAACGGATCACCATGGACTTTGTAGTTGGGCTCCCATGGACTTCGAGGAAGTTCGATGCTATTTGGGTTACTGTGGATCGGCTGACTAAGTCCGCACACTTCATTTCAGTTGGTGCTACTTACACTTCAGAGCGGTTGGCTGAGATTTATATCCGAGAGATTGTTCGCCTGCATGGTGTCCCAATTTTCATCATTTCAGATAGGGGTACTCAGTTCACATCGCAGTTTTAGAGGGTCGTGCAGCGAGAGTTGCGTACTCAGGTTGAGTTGAGCAAAACTTTTCACCCTCAGACGGACGGGCAGTCCAAGCGCACTATTCAGATATTGGAGGACATGTTGCGCGCTTGTGTCATTAACTTAGGGGGTTTATGGGACCAGTTTCTGCCACTCGCGGAGTTTGCATATAATAACAATTATCAGCCGAGTATTCAGATGGCTCTATACGAGGCTTTATATGGGAGGAGGTGTAGATCTTCGGTTGGATGGTTTGAGTCGGGTGAGGCTAGGCTCTTGGGTACAGACTTGGTCCAGGATGCATTAGATAAGGTGAAATTAATTCAGGAGCGGCTTTGTACGGCGCAGTCTAGGCAGAAGAGTTATGCGGATCGGAAGGTCCGTGATGTATCTTTCATGGTTGGGGAGAAGGTTTTGCTGAAGGTATCACCCGTGAAGGGTGTTATGAGGTTTGGGAAGAGGGGCAAGTTGATCCTTTTGAGGTGCTTCAGAGGATTGGGGAGGTGGCTTATAAGCTTGCCTTGCCACCCAGCTTGTCGGGTGTGCACCCAGTGTTTCATGTTTCCATGCTCCGGAAGTCTATTGGAGATTCGTCCCATGTTTTGGATTTCAGTACGGTTCAGTTGGAGGGTGATATGACTTATGATGTGGAGCCGGTGACTATTTTGGATCGGTAGGTTCGAAGGTTGAGGTCAAAGGATATAGCTCTAGTGAAGGTGCATTGGAGAGGTCAGCCTGTGGAGGAGGCCACCTGGGAGACCGAGCGGGATATGCGGAGCAGATATCCACGCCTATTCGACATTCCAGGTGTGTTTCTAGACCCATTTGAGGACGAACGGTTGTTTAAGAGGGGGATGATGTAACGACCCGGCCAGTCCTTTCGGGAGTTATAGCCCCGTTTCCCCCATTTCTATTTCCTTTATGCTCTTAAGCTATATTATGATATACCGGGTTAGTTGGTTTGGGTCCGGAGTGGTTTCGGAATGGAATGAAACACTTAGTCTCTTATTTAGAACCTTAAGTTATAAAAGTCAACTGGATGTTGACTTATGTGTAAACAATCTCGAAATTTAATTCTGACGGTTCTGTTAGCTCCGTAATGTGATTTTGGACTTAGGAGCGCGTCCGGAATGAAATTTGGAGGTTCGTGGTAGAATTAGGCTTGAATTGACGAAATTGAAAATTTGGAGATTTTCGGTCGACAATGGAAAATTTTGACATCGGGGTCGGAATGGAATTCCAGAAGTTAGAGTAGGTTTGTAGTGTCATTTGTGACGTGTGTGCAAAATTTGAGGTCATTCGGACGTGGTTTGGTTGGTTTCGGCATCGGTTGCCGAATTTGGAAATTTAGAAGCTCTAAGGCTTGAATCTGAGGGTAATTTGATGTTTGGATGTTGTTTTGAGTTATTCGAAGGATCAACTAAGTTTTTATGTTGATATATGACTTGTTGGTATTTTTGGTTGAGGTCCCGAGGGCCTCGAGGTGATTCTGAGTGGTTAACAGATTTGTCGAAGTTGGAAAATGCAGCTGAAACTCCTGCTTTTGCTATTTCCGCGCCTGCGGAAGGAAGAGTCGCAGGTGCGAGGCCGCTGGCGCGCATGGGAAGTCCGCAGGAGCGGGCAATGCTGGGCTAGGCAGGATGCACAGGTGCGAGTTGGAGGTCGCATCTGCAAGCCCACAGCTGCAAAACCTGGGGCGCAGATGCGGAAAGGGGGACGCTGGGCAGGCTTCGCAGAAGCGGAGGAAACGCACAAGTGCGCCTTCACATGCGCAGGGTTTTGGGCCGCAGATGCGGAACTTGCGCTCCAAAGTAAATTTTGCACCTGCGATGGATTTTTCCGTGGGTGCGGTGGCGCAGAAGCGTGAAATTTTCCGCAGGTGTGAATTCGCGAATTTGGTTCATTTCCACCATTTTCAAGTCGGTTTTTGGAGCTTTTGGAGTGATTTTTGAAGGGTGATTCAAGGTCTATCAGTGAGGTAAGTTTCTTGATCCCTAATACTCGTATATATGGTGATTACATATTGCTTAATCATGTAATTAGTGAAAATAAGGGGTTAGGGCTTGGAATTTTCGGAGAAGTGATTTAAGGATTTGAAGGAACAAATGATGTCGGATTTTGATGAATTTGGTATGGTTAGACTCGTGAGTGAATGCGCTTTCTAGTTTTGTAAATTTTGTCGGATTTTGAGACATGGGACCGGGGTCGGGTTTGAGCCAATTTCGAGGTTTGGTCTAATTTTATAGCTTTCCTTGTGGAATTCATTCCATTAGCATGTATTGATGGTATTGTACTGATTGTAAATAGATTCGGAGCATTTGGAGGAAGAGTCGAGAAGCAAAAGCATTGCAGAGTAGGGATTTGATAGGTTTGAGGTAAGTAACGATTGTAAATCTAGTCTTGAGGGTATGAAACCCCCGATTTTTGTATCATTCTACTATTTTTAAGGTGACGCACATGCTAGGTGACGAGCGTGTGGGCATGCACTGTTGGGGATTGTGACTTGGTCCTTCCCGTAGCAACTGTAAAGTTGCATATTTTGTGGAAATTATATGATACTTATATGTTTTAGAAAGAGTTTTTGTAAATTGGGTTGAATGCCATGTTTGGGCCTTGTGCCGGTGCTGTTTGGACCCTTATGGGCCTTTTCTTACTATCCTCTCACTGTGTTCGATTGAAAATCTATACTCAGTCATGGTTATACTTGTTTACTGCATAACTCGATTTTATGACTCTATTTTGATGCATATAAATGTTGTTTTGGGCCGAATGCCCTATTTTTACTGAAATGCCCGAGTGGCTTGGGAGGTTTATGACTGAGTGAGGCCGAGGGCCTATTTTGTGAGGATATTTATGGGATCAGGTTGTACGCCGCAGCATGTTTGATATAGGCCGAGGGCCTGGTGATTTATGCCATGATTTGTCTTGATATAGCGCTTGGGCTAAAGTAGCCCCTCCGGAGTCTGTACACACCCCTAGTGAGCGCAGGTACCTATTGAGTGCGAGTGCCGAGTGCTGAGTGACTGTGAGGCGTGAGTGATTGTGAGGTATGCCCGAGTAGCAAGAGTGATTTTGAGGTATGCCCGAGTGGCACGAGTGACTGTGAGGTTTTCCCGAGGGGCTATATATGAGTGATGTTTTGCCCGAGGGGTTGTTTATGATTTCATCATTTTTGCTCACCTTTGCATTGAGCCTTTATTTAAAAAACTGTTGAAAAATATCTTTAAATAAATTTTTTTTGGAACCGGGTTTAAACGAGATGATTTGATTCAAGCACTGATTTTTAAAGCACGTTGTACTTTACTGAATTTTTGTGATATGAACTTGATATGCTTTATTGCTCGTCACTATTGCTCAATCTTTATTTATTATTGTTACTTACTAAGTTGGCGTACTCACGTTACTCCCTGCACCTTGTGTGCAGATCCAGGTGTAGCTGGGCACGGTAGCGATTGTTGGTTATTCTGGTTGAAGATTTTCTCCGGGATAGCAAGGTAGGTGCTTGGCGATCGCAGCCCCTGCTCTTCTCTCTCTTATCTTCCTTTAGTTGTTAGACAGATTGTAGTAGATGCTCATGACTAGTGACACTCCGATGTCGGGCTTTTGTTTTCCCCAATTTTGTTTCGATTTGAACTCCTTTACGAAGGATTTTACGCTAAATAGCCTTGAAATTATCCTTGAAATGAAAATATCGGTTGGTTTTAGAATGAGTCGACTTTCCTAGTACCACGATAGGTGCCGTCACGACAGGTTAGGTATTTGGGTCGTGACATTTTCATACGTGAAAATACGCCGTAAGTCAATTGATGTAAGGTCGGAAATGAGATTCTCTTTGAAAGTATATAAAGTGATCTAATGATATTACATGCCGTATTTCCGTTAAATACACAAATGACTAGGTTGAGTACGAATGCACTTAAACGTGAAAAGGGGGATTTTGGACAAATAAAAACAAGTTGCTTGCTTACCCGACGTGCCTGCTTCACCAACTTACTTTCCGTCCTACTTGCTTGAGCTACTCGATTCATGTCTAAATTATTTAATGAGGATGAGACACATGTTTCAAAATGGAAAAAGGACCAACATGAATCACCTACTTGATTAAGTAGGTGACAAGTAGGTGCATCACATGCTTAGAGCTTATGGATAAAATTAAAAGGGAATGGAAAAGGATAGAGATGGGCAAGTCTTGAGGCAGCCTAAGACCCATCTTCCCAAGCCCATTAGCGGGTCCATATAAACATAGATGTATCTCAATTTCACTTAGAAAATAATCCATAATCCCTCTCTCACTCTATTGCAACGTGAAGGAGCTCCAAAATATCAGCTCAAGATCTCTCTCAAAGTTATCTTAGGGTTCAAGACAAATCCACAAGTTGGTAAGGTGATTTCTCTCTTGGAAGATCAAGACCACCTAGTTATCTCTCTACTTTATTGTTTGGGGTAAAAATCTTATTTGAGCTTGAAGTAAAGCTTAGTTGGATGAGAATTCTTGCTTCCAAGGTAAGGTTTAACTTCTCCTATATGTATTTAAGATCATTTATGTATATCTAGTTGATTTGATAAAGGAAACTTGTGAAGTACGTTGAACTTCATGTTGAAGTGTTTTAGTTGCTGGTCTATTTTGGAGTTGAATTCTTGATGTTTTATGGCTGGAAATCAGTAGAAATAACTTAAAAATACTATTGTTATTATGGTTGATGTGTTTGGAAGAAGAGAAGGCTTAGAAAGTGCAAGTTAGAACTTGGTTGTTGGGTGAGATGGTGTGAACTGTTTTGGTGATGTATTGTAATGAATATGAGGTTAGATATTGATATATATGTTTTTTGACATTTTGGACATGTTGGTTTTGTTTGTGGATTTGAGGAAAGTGAAAATAATAAGGGGAGGTGCTGTCCAAAATTTCGTAGATGAGCTAGTCGCTCATTTGTGTTGAGTTCTAGCTTCCGTAAGCTTAAAAATGATACCTTATTGTTTGTTGTAGAATGAAGTACTAACGGGTTGGACCGACGTCGTGTAGTTAGGTAAACGACAAAGGTATATTAAGGCTATCCCTTCTTTACTTTTGGCATGATTTATATGATACAAATGAAATGATCAAACGCTCTATTCATAGAAGTACTAGGAGTGCCTATGTTCTTGATTTCCCATGTGTTTTATTATTATATCATCTATTCACGGGTCTTAGAAAAATACGTAAGTTGATAAAGTTTATCCAAGATATCTTATTGACTTACTTCATTATGCATTGCATTCATTATATACGTGTATATTATATGTATATGGGATATGGGGAAAGGTTACGGCGTTATATACGCACCACCATCTTATCAGCTGGTATATGTTGACGATTTCGCCCACCGAGGCCGAGATGATATGATGGGATGCCCTCAGAGGCTTGATGATGTTATGTACTCATACCTATGCATGGTATGACATTTACACGCATATGCATGATATTATAAATATTTCACGATTCGTAGAGATATTCAGACTTACATGTTGAGTTCTTTACACCATGTTTCTTTCATGACTTAAATACTCGGTACTTTATTTGTACTGATGTCCCTTTTTCCTGGGGACGTTGCGTTCATGCTTGTAGGTCCCGATAGACAGGTTGACAATCCTCCTAGTAGGCTATCAGCTCCGCGGAAGGTGTTGGTGCACTCCATTTGCTCCGGAGTTGCCTATTTGGTCAGTATAATTTGGACATGTATTGATTGGTATGGCGGGGCCATGTCCCGACCTTTATGACGTTTATGTACTCTTAGAGGCTTGTAGATAAATGTCATATATATGGATACTTGTATGGCTTTATCGGACTATGTTATAAGTATACAAATGATCATGTCGGTCTTATAGGCTCGTATGTCACCTGTATAAGTTTCTATATCATGTTGGGTTGTCCTATGTCTAGTATTCCCTTATGTTTTATTTCAATCATCTCATGATGGCCCTTCTAGTCCATTTATCTATGATGGTGTGATAATAAAGATATGTTACGTTGGTACAGAGTAAGGCACCTGGTGCCTGTCGCATCCCTCCGATTTGGGCCGCGACTATAGCTTAAAAGCAGGCATATTCTGCCAGGTTTTTATCCATAAAACCGACCGACTGCGGTCGGAATTTTCATATTAAAACCTAGAAAATCATCTTTTTCGATCGATCTCGGTCGGTATTTTCAACGTGAAATCTGCAGAAATTTGAAAATACCGACCGAAATCGGTCGAAAATAATATATTTTTTAATTTATTTTTTAATTATTCCGACCGACTTCGGTCGGTCTATTAAGATTTAAAAAGAAATGCAAAATTATCAAATAATTATATTTCTGACCGAACTCGGTCTCTATTTTAAAAAATAAATAAAAATTAATTTAAATAATACTGTCCGAGGTCGGTCGGTATATTTACTTTTCCAACAAAAGTTGTCAGTTAAAGTGGCCAACCAAAGGTTGAAATCTTGAATTAACCGACCGACTTCGGTTGAAAAATTGCGACCGTCTACGTCGCCACACCTTAGCGATCAATGTTGTTACAACGAATTGAAATCAGTCGGAAATCGGTCGATTTTCCTATGTTTCCGACTGATTTCAGTCGGTTTTTGTGAACGATTTTTGACAGTTTTCTAATAGTGTAATTAACAATACAAATATCTTAGAACTTTAGATTAAACTGTTCAAATCTTCGTATTAGTAGATATATTTTTTACAATAAGATTCAAGGTAATATTTATTAACACATGACTAAAATGTTGTTGTTGGAATCACATGCATTGAATTACAAATGATGCTGCAGTCCTGCATATCACAAAACAACAGTGCACTTAGTTCAATAAAAAAAAGTTAACAATCGCATAGATTAATTACTATCTCATACAATTTACAAGAGAGGAAACTTAAAAATAACCTTGAGAAAAATAAAAAGAAAACCAAATGAAAATAATGAGCTAGAAGATACCAATAACTCCCATTGCTTGGTTTGGTAGTAACCTTTCACCATAGATGTAATGCCGCCAAAAAAAAAAAAAAAAAGAGCTAAAAAAGAATGAATGTGTAGCTAGAAGACAGAAGAGAAAGCTTTATGGGAAGAAATTTTGAGAACCGAAAATATTAATCATCCACCATCAAGCATTAAAGTATTTATGAATATTTTGACTCTTCATTACCTCAAACATTAAGGTATTAATGAATATTTTGACTCTTCATTACCTCACTATTACAACTTCTTATTGTCCTCACAACTCTTCACGTACTTCCGCTATATAATAATAATAATAATAAATAAATACAACAACAACAACAATAACAATTAGTGTAACTTTACAAGTGGAGTTCGAAAAAGGTAGTGTATACGCAACCTTACTCCTACCTTGCGAAGGTAGAGAGATTGTTTCTCATTGCCCCTGGCACATGTAAAGCACAATTATAATAGTTTTAAGGAATACAATAGAGAAAAAACCCATAAATGATAAGCAATATCAACAATAAGATAATAAGATAATATAAGCAAAACAAACAACATGTAATATTAGAAATCTAAGGGTAAGAAATACAAGAATAATACTTAAGCCATAACAGTAAACAAATAGTTATGAAAAAGGGAAAAAACCAACTTTAGATATAAAAAGATGTAAATGACCTCCAAGGCAAATAGTTTAATTTACGTTTATAGATATTTATCATTTATTGAAACGTAAATTTATTTTTTTGGTACAAAACTAGTATGAGAGTAGTATTTAAAGGAAATGTCAAATGGTCTTTTAGCTTTTGATGGATAATGTCATGACCCAAGTCAATGTGATCGGTACCCGGTACACTATCCGACCCGAGTGAACCAACCCATATGTCAAGACCAAGTATAATTGCAGCAGCCAATTAAAAATCTTGTACATTTTCAAATCAAGTCATAACATATATTTCATTTCCAAAATCATACATGAAACTTTTCAAAAAGATGGTTAATCAAATTAAATAATTATTTCTTTACGCATAACGTCCACAATCCTATTTTTACAATCCAACACAACTATCTATGAAGTCTCTATACCAAAGAATAGAAACAATACTTGGAATAATTTTAAAATAAATAAATAATAAGAAATAACATTATAGCTACCACGAAATAAAGGTGGTACTTCATAATACTTCGCAAATAGAGTCATCCTAGCCCTGTCCACTGTCCACTGTCACGATCCGAAATTCTCACATTCGGACCGTGATGGCGCCTAATATTTTACTTGCTAGGCAAGCCAACGTTAGAATAATATTATCCATTTTAAAATAATTTTTAAATTTATTAATAACGAATAAACAAATGCAGAAGTAAAGTGTGAAATGTAGTGAATAATCCATAAAAATAACGGTATCTAAATACCATCCCAGAATTAGTGTCACAAGTGCACGAGCTTCTAGAATAATACAAATAAAGGTTTGAATAAAATAAAGTTGTCCAAAAACAAACACACAGCTAAAGTAAAGTAGACGGGAACTTCAGAACTGCAGACGCCGTGCAGTTATATCTCAAGTCTCCTCTGGTAGCTGAAATCCGAGCAAGTCTATGGTACGCCGCTGGGACCAACTCTGAAATCTGCACAAGAAGTACATAGTGTATTATTAGTACAACCGACCCCATGTACTGGTAAGTGTCGAGCCTAACCTCGACGAAGTAGTGACGAGGCTAAGGCAGGTCACTTACATTAACATGTACGCAATAATAGTAATAACCACAATAATAGAATTAAATTAGGTAACTTATTTTTAACACTTGAAGCCAACGCAGCAGTCATAACCAATTATTATTTCAATCAATTTCTGTTGCAACATGCAAACCGCTCCCACAACATATTCATTTTCAATCCTCCCATATATATATATATATATATATAAAAAAATTAAGTATATATAAACTTTTAAATAAGTATATTGCGGTGAGCAACCCGATCCCCCAATATCACTAGGAATTCGTAATGCCCATACCGAGTCCGAAAGCTGTTTTAGGGACATCAGATGCTCTAATCTTCAACTGATGGTAACCAGACCTCAAATCGATTTTCAAAAATACCTTGGCACCCTGAAGCTGATCAAATAAGTCATCAATTCTTGGCAACGGATATTTGTTTTTGATAGTGGCCTTGTTCAATTGTCGATAATCTATACACATCCGCATAGAGCCATCTTTCTTCTTTACAAATAGTACTTGTGCACCCCAGGGCGAGACACTGGTCTAATGAATCCCTGATCAAGCAAGTCTTGTAACTGCTCCTTCAATTCTTTCAATTCCGGCAGGGCCATACGGTATGGTGGGATAGATATGGGTTGAGTTCCCGAAGCCAAATCAATACAGAAGTCAATATCTCTATCGGGTGGCATTTCCGGCAAATCATGAAATATTTCTAGAAATTCACGAACCACTGGTACTGAGTCCATAGAAGGAACATTCGCGCTGGGATCGCGAATACAAGCCAAATAGGCTAGACACCCTTTCTCGACCATATGCCGAGCTTTCATATAAGAAATAAACCTACTGGCAGAATGGCCAAAAGTTCCTTTCCACTCTAACCGAGGTAACCCCGGCATGGCTAGTGTCACTGTCTTGGCATGACAATCTAATGTAGCATAATAAGGTGACAACCAATCCATACCCAAGATGACATCAAAATCTACCATATCAAGAAGTAGAAGATCCACACTAGTCTCAAGACTATCAATAGTAACCACACACGAACGATAGACATGATCTACTACAACAGAGTCTCCCACCGGTATAGATACACACACAGAAGCACTTAGAGAATCATAAGGCACAACCAAATATGAAGCAAAATAGGAGGACACATAGGAATAAGTAGATTCAGGATCAAATAGAACTGAAGCATCTCTATGGCAAACTGGAATAATACATGTGATCACAGCATCAGATGACTCGGCCTCAGGCCTAGCTGGAAAAGCATAAAATCGGGGTTGAGCCCCACCACTCTGAACTGTATCCCTGGGACGGCCTCTAGCTGGATGGCCTCCACCTCTAATGGTGTGACCTCCACCTCTAATGGCCTGACCAATACCTCTAGCTGGCCGAGCGGGTAGTGAAGCAACCGGTGCCGGTATGATGGCACGAGAATCTTGCCGAGATCTGTTACTCGCCAACCTAGGGCAATACCTCCTGATGTGACCAATGTTCCCACACTCATAACACCCATCCTGTTGTCGTGGCTGTTGAAGCTAAAGCTGACCCGAATGGGCCGGATAACTGTTGTAGTGACTCTGAAGTGGTGGTGCTGAATGTGCACTAAGTGTCCCTAGGACGGCCTCTAGCTGGCTGGCCTCCACCTCTAACGGTGTGACCTCCACCTCTAATGGCCTGACCTCCACCTCTAGCTGCCTGATCCTTACCTCTAGCTGGTTGAGCAGGCAGAGAAGCAACTGGTGCCGGTATGATGGCACGAGAATCCTGCCGAGATCTGTTACTCGCCAACCTAGGGCAATACCTCCTGAGGTGACCAATGTTCCCACACTCATAACACCCATCCCGATGTCGTGGCTGCTGAAGCTGAAGCTGACCCGAATGGTCCGGATAACCGTTGTAGTGACTCTGGAGTGGTGGTGCACTGATTGGAGCTGAATGTGCACTAAGTGTTGGCTGCCCAAAGTAAGGCATAATAGGACCGTGACTCCCTGAAGCACCGGGAGATGCATGAAGTGCTTAATGAAACGGTCTGGGAGGATGACCCCTACCAAAATTACCCCTGCCTCCAGGCGAGGCACCACTAAAACCACCGAACTGAAGAGGCCTCTTATCAGACCTCTGCCCTCTCTCCTATACAAGAACCATCTCGATCCTCCTCACGACATTAGCAGCTGCCTAAAAAGAAACCTCGCTTCCGGTCCCTTTGGCCATCTGAAGCCTGATAGGGTGAGTGAGTCCTTCAATAAACCTCCTTACTCTCTCTCCCTCAGTAGGTAGTAAAATGAGAGCATGACGGGCCAAATTCATAAAACGGGACTCATACTGAGTAACAGTCATACTGCCCTGCTATAGACACTCAAATTACTTGCGGTAATCCTCTCTCAGTGTGATAGTAAGGAACTTCTCCAGAAATAGTTGAGAGAACTGCTCCCAAGTAAGTGCAGGCGATTCGACTAGTCCAGTCAATGTATAAGCTCTCCATTACCTCTTGGCGGAACCCGTTATATGAAATATAGCAAAATCAACCCCATTTGTCTCAACTATACCCATGTTTCGTAGCACCTCATAGCAGCGGTCGAGATAATCATGTGGGTCCTCAGAAGGTGTACCACTGAAGTGAACTGGAAAGAGCTTAGTGAACTTTACCAGTCTCAATAAGGCCTCAAAAGACATGGAGGGCCTATCACCGGTCTGTGCCACAACAACTGGATAAATAACCCCAAATGGCAGGGCTGCTGGAGCCTGATTCTGGGGAGCCATCTGCTCCGAAGCAGGAGTAGTGGGAGTTTGTGCTCCTCTCCTAGCCTGTGAGACAGCGGGTGCCACTGGAAATGTACCATTCTGGGCCACGCCCTCCATAAGACTCACCAAACGGACTAGAACATCCCGAAGTGCTGGAGTAGCTATGAATCCTTCCGGAACCTGAACTGGTCTGACTGGTATATTCTGAACAGGAACCTCGTCCTGAAGATCCACCTGAGGTTCTACAACAGGTCCAGCTTCTCGAGCTCTAAACTGAGCTCTACCTTTGCCTCTGCCTCGGCCTCGACCTCTACCCCTGGCCATAGTTGCCACCAGGGATCTGGTCCCTGTCCATCAATAGATGTATCACATGTTCTCACCATCTGTGAGAGAATAAGAGTAGAATGGTTCAATCATCGATGATAGAATAAAATCGCACAACAGAATAAGAAAGAAAGGATATTGTTCCTAAACTTCATAGCCTCTGAGAGATAAGTACATACGTCTCCGTACCGATCCTTCAGACTCTACTAAGCTTGCTCGTGACTCATGAGACCTATGTAACCTAGCGCTCTGATACCAACTATCACGACCCCAAATTTCCACCTTCAGACCGTGATGGCGCCTAACATTTTACTTGCTAGGCAAGCCAACGTTAGAATAATATTATCCATTTTAAAACAAGTTTTAAATTTATTAATAACGAAGAAACAAATGTGGAAGTAAAGTCTTAAATGTATTGAATAATCCATAAAAATAAGGGTGTCTAAATACCATCCCAGAATTGGTGTCACAAGTGCACGAGCTTCTAGAATAATACAAATAAAGGTTTGAATAAAATAAAGCTGTCCAAAAACAAACACACAGCTAAAGTAAAGTAGACGGGGACTTCAGAACTGCGGACGCCGTGCAGTTATACCTCAAGTCTCCTCTGGTAGCTGAAATCCGAGCAAGTCTATGGTACGCCGCTGGGACCAACTCTGAAATCTGCACAAGAAGTACATAGTGTATTATTAGTACAACCGACCCCATGTACTGGTAAATGTCGAGCCTAACCTCGACGAAGTAGTGACGAGGCTAAGGCATGTGACTTACATTAACTTGTACGCAATAATAGTAATAACCACAATAATAGAATTAAATTAGGTAACTCATTTTTAATAGTTGAAGCCAACTCAGCAGTCATAACCAATTATTATTTCAATCAATTTCTGCTGCAACATGCAACCCGCTCCCACAACATATTCATTTTCAATCCTCCCACACACACACATATATATATATATATATATATATATATATATATATATATATATATAAATCAAGTATATATAAACTTTTAAATAAGTATATTGCGGCGAGCAACCCAATCCCCCAATATGGACTTTTAAATAAGTCTGTTGCGGCATGCAACCCGATCCCCCAATATGAACTTTTAATAAGTCTGTTGCGGTGTGCAACCCGATCCCCCAATATATTCATTTCAATCAATTATGTTGCGGCGTGCAACCCGCTCCTCCACTATATCTATTTACCAATTCTTATAGAAGAAATTGCACCAATAATTGCATCAATTAATATAAAAATTTTAAGACAACAAGCATACAATAATTATGATTTAATTATGAAACAAACAATGACAAATAGTAATTTATTATGGAAAAAAGGGAGAAAATAGGCAGCTTATAATTTAATATGCCAAATGTCAAGTAGCAATTAATGCACATAAATCAAATTAGCATGTAACAATTATTGCAAAAATTTAAGAATTAATATTTGACAAAGAATAGGAGAGAAACAATTAATTTGACTACGTATAGACACTCGTCACCTCGCCTATACGCCGTTCACATGTATTTCACATAACAAATAATTTAAGGGTTCTATTCCCTCAAGTCAAGGTTAACCACGACACTTACCTCGCTTTGCAATTTCAATCAATTATTCGACCACAACTTTTCCTTTTGAATTTGTCTCCAAAAGCGTCAAATCTATTCACAAACAATTCGATATACTCAATACGAATCATAGGAATTAA
The DNA here is from genome assembly GCF_000390325.3 of Nicotiana tomentosiformis. NCBI lineage: Eukaryota > Viridiplantae > Streptophyta > Magnoliopsida > Solanales > Solanaceae > Nicotiana > Nicotiana tomentosiformis. The sequence continues at coordinate 27,972,386 of NC_090812.1, forward strand.
TTCCATATGAATTTACTAATTTTCTGGATAAAATCCGAAATTCACTTTTAAAATTGACAGTGGGGCTCACATCTCAATTCTCGAAAAAACTTACGAAATACGAACACCCATTCCGAGACGAGTCCAACCATACAAAAATTATCAAATTCCGATGTCAAATGGACCTTCAAATCTTAAATTTTCGTTTTTGGAAGATTTTATAAAAATCTTATTTTTCTCCCAAAATTTCACGGATTCATGATATAAATGAGTATGGAATCATGAAATATAATCAATATAGGATAAGGAACACTTACCCCAATATTTTCCCGTAAAAATCGCCCATGAATCGCCTTACTCGAGCTCAAAAATGGAAAATGGTTGAAAATGGGACGAATCCCATTTTCTAGAACTTAAGTTATGTTTCTCGGATTTTTACTCAACGCGATAGCAGAAATTCGTTCGCGATCGCGTATAACAACTTTTGCCCAGGTTCGTTTAACTCTACGCGATCGCGTAAATGGCCATGCGATCGCAGAGAACATTTTCTCAACCTTACCTGATCGCGTACAGGCTTATGCGATCGCGTAGCACAATTTCAGTGCTTCAGCTTCTGCATCATTCCTTCTACGCGATCGCAACTTGGTCCTCGCATTCGCAGTGCCTGAGCTTTTCCAACTGTGTGATCATGTACAATACTATGCGATTGCATAGTACAAATTTTCATCCGTACTCAACAAGCCTTCGCGGTCGCGGATGAAGCCACGCGATCGCGATTAATGAAACCAGAACTCGAAATACCAGATTTTTCCAAAGTTTCAAAACACTCGTAGCATATCCGAAACTCACCCGAGCCCTCAGGGCTCCAAACCAAACATGCACATAAGTCCTAAAATATCATACGAACTTGCTCGCGCGATCAAATCGCTAAAATAATGCCTAGAACTACGAATTGAACACCAAATCGAATAAAATTTTCAAGAAAACTTTAAAACTTATATTTTTACAACCGGACGTCCGAATCACGTCAAATCAACTCTGTTTCTCACCAATTTCGGCAGACAAGTCATAAATATTATAGTGGACCTATACCAGGTTCTGAAACTAAAATACAGACCGGTGTCAATAAATCCAACAGCAGTAAATTCTTAAATATCATTAAGCTTTCAAACTTTAAATGTTTTATCAAAATTCCATATCTCAGGTTAAGGACCTCGGAATTCGATTCCGGGCATATGCTCAAGTCTCAAATCATAATACGGAGCTACCAAAATTGTCAAAATACTAATAAGAGTCTGTTTGCTCAAAATGTTGACCAAAGTCAACTTAGTTGAGTTTTAAAGCTCTATTTCACATTTTAATCCAATTTTCACACAAAAACTTTCCGGAAAATTATACGGATTGTTCATGCAAGTCGAGGGATGATAAATAGTGCTTTTCGAGGTCTTAGAACACAGAATTACTTATTAAATTTAAAGATGACACTTTAGGTCATTACATCCATACATCACGTGTCATACCTTATCCTGATATACGTAAAGAAAATGGGACCGTGAAAAGGGGGCCCTGAGGGATGAGTACACCACGATGTTACTCAATAAGTGTCATAGACTCTTTCTAACTTAAGTTCTTGAGACAAACTTTATAAAAATAATGTACCAATATTTGATATAAAACGATAAGAAATTTTATTAATTCGTGATTCTTATCATTTTAAATAAAAGACAAATGAAATATAACCCACAATATAAACTTTTAAAACATTTAAATCAATCAAAGATTTTGAATAAAATCATACAAAATTATTTCATTCGCTTCAAGTCATTGAAATCACTTTCGGCTCCTTAGGCCTAAACATAAGAAAAGCATTCTTACATTTCACTGAGAGTATTATACTATCACCGACACAAGAAGGACAACTGGGTTATGTACATAGCGAGAAGTATCATATACCTTACTTGCTCATGTAGCCTTATTGTAGTGCCGTACGAATCGACTCAGTCATGCTAATAATAGCACAAAATAGTATCCTCTCGAGGGATAACACTTTGTCGTAGTCTATACCACAAAGTGGCCATCTACGCCTACACTGGCACGTGTAGTTTCATGACGACGAACACAATATATCCAAAGCCAATCTCAGTGAACACAAGTAACTCCCAAAATATTTGATACTTCAAAAATAGATTCATACCATAGTAGCCTCAAAGGATCTATTTTTTATCAAATCATAGCAATACTAGAAAATCTAAATCATTTGAACAAAAATAATATAAACAACCTTTTATATGTTAATGCCTTTAACAATTTAACATGAATCTTTAAAAGATATCACAAATGCTATTCTATTTATCAATTTTTAAAAGAAATACTTTCCATGAAATTATCTTTAGCACTCAAATATGTATACTCTTACCAATACGTAAGTTTTGATAAAAACTTATAACATTTACCTTAAGTGTCATTTTGCCAAAAAGACTTAAAATAAATTTTTATAAAACAACATGACACTACATATGCAACATAATATTTTAGTACATGGAGAAATTTGTACTTGTTTGTTCCCACAAGTACGAAAGCACATTTACAAACAACTTAAGCATTAACTCAAAACATGCTTATAGAGAAAATCTCTCAAGAAGAGTAAGTTTTAACCAACTTATCTCACTTTCGATTTATTAACATTCACAAGATTTTAATCCTCTTCCATCGTACCAATATTGATTAAAATGCACAAACATCACCAACAAGTCGATATCTACAGTTAGATATCCTAATTATATCAAAATATGACCTAAAATATTAATCAATATCCATATATGGCTCATAAGTTGGCCACAAGCCTCTAACAACTCAAATCACCGAATAGATTCACATGCTAGACCAGTCAACTTCATTGTTATATTTTAATACATGTTCTAAGTTATTAATGATACTACATCAAATGTCCAATGCCACCAAGTTACTATTCACCGTCTTCCAAAATCAACACTTTCAAAATATACAATTCGGGTAATTACTTAGTTGATCGCTTCCAACTTTTACTACCAAATAATTTCATAGGTTCATTGTATTCGTCAGTTTCATCGTCAAGATTACTATTCATCTTCTCTCGTTTTCTCAAAAGTACTATTCATGCCATGAATTCGAGTTTTATAATCCAATCTTTCAACCATTAAAACTTGTAACAAATCCTTCAAATACTTCTAACTACTCGTAATAAATGAGTTCGAAGCATTAGAATTACCTCGAAGTAGATCAATCTTGAAAAATTACAACTTTGGTGAGTTTTGTATTTTTGAGGATTTGATGATAAAATCTAGTATTTGGATGTAAAAATGATATTATAGCTCATGTATATTGAGTAAGAATCAACCTGAAATATTATTAACAACTAACCTTAGTTGGTTGGACTTGATTTGAACTTAAAATTTGTCACGACCTAATTTTTCTCCGTTGGGTATCGTGATGGCACCTAGTCTTAGGGACTAGGTAAGCCTAACACTTACTGAATAAGAACAATAATAAATAACATCTAACAACCTTTGAAATAGAAACCTCTATAAAATTTACAATTTCCAAAATCGGTAGTACAAGTCATAAGCTCTATAGAGTTTACTGCAATTTACTAAATACAACTATTTGATATAAGGTAAACAGTATGAATACAAATCAGAAGGTGACTCCCAAGCCTGCGAACGCAGCAACAGGTTTACCTTGAGTCTCCACAGTAACAATCCGCACAACGAGCTAATGATCAACGAACTTCGAAATACCTGGATCTGCACAAAAATATGCAGAAGTGTATTATGAGTACACCAGAGCGGTACCCAGCAAGTATCAAGACTAACCTCAGTGGAGTAGTGACGAGGAATAGTCAAGACACCTACTAGACTAAATAACCTGAACAAAGTATAAGTATAGAAATAACAGAGTATAATATCTATATAAAGACTATGCGATATGACTAACAATACATTAAGTGCAATAGGAAAGGACAACAACAAGTATCAGCGGAATACCATAATAATGACACAGAAGGGTGAACGTAAACACAACCTAAATTCGAAATCACAGATACAGCAAGGACAATTAATAACTCAGCAACAACGACCGCTTTCACATTAGGTTTTAGTCAACAAACTCCACAAGGTACCGCACCTCGGACAAATCACAACTCACGGGTCTCAAAACCTGAACCCTAACACTGGGCATCATGTGCCCTCATTATATCTCATAACCGCACTGACGACTCGCGTGCCAAATAGAGTCATTCTCACACATAAGGCAAATAAACAAGGGTGTACATTTATACTCAACAGTATCAAGAAAACCTCTTATCTGATAAGAGTGCTTAACTACGTGTATGTTTGTATAAGTGTCCTAACATAGTTCATACCAGCTAGTGAGCATAAGGAAAAAGAACGTACAACGCGTAGAATATTTGCTCACAACTTTCACAAGATAAAGCTCACACGGGTAAGTGTACCACTACACAAATATCAACAACATGAATGCCCTCAGAACATCACAAACCATCACAAATCAATCCCTGACATAGCCCACCTTGTCTCACCACATGTGCAATAGTAAAGTAAATGCCCGTCGTGTCTCGCCACACGTGCATAATAATGTTCCCACCTTATCTCGCCGCATGCGCAACCCATATATATATATCCCGCCTTGTCACTTCGCATGTGCAAATATCAATAGTAACAATAGCACGACAGAAACCTCGTGCAACCCCATAACAAAGGGATGTCAATAAAGGGCACTCCCAAGATACAATCTCGTAGTCCCAAAAGTAAATGCTCAACAGGGGATCTCCCGAGGTACCGCCTTGTAGTTCCAAAAGTAAATATGCAAGACATGGGGGATATCCCAAGGTACCGCCTCGTAGTCTCAAAGTAAATATGCAAGACAGGGGAGTCTCCCTAGGTACCGCCTCGTAGTCCCAAAGTAAATATGCAAGACATGGAGATCTCCTGAACCACCTCGTAGTCCCAAAGTAAATATGCAAGAACAATCAGTACAACAACAATAATAACACTAATACAAAGGCACGACAAATAAATCAACTCAGAAATTTCAGAACTCAAAGGAACAGAATTAATGCATAATGAGTGGCCACAATAGAGAATGCTAGTCATAATAAGAACAGCTCAACAAGAAAGTAAATATTATATAACAACGGTCCACAATGTATAGTTCGACAACGAGGGAGCTAACACAAGGCGAATAATACCAAATAAGGACAAGTCAACTAGAATGTAAAATATCTAACTTCTTTTAAGGTTGGCAATTAAGAAAGAGATACAAAAAATCCAATTAGGGATAAGCAGCAGAAAGATAATCATAGCCTCAGTTAAGGATGAACAATTATAAAAGAGATAACAATTTCAGTTAAGGCATGGATGACTCAAATAAGCATCAAGGGCGGATCATGAAATAATTAATTCTAATTAAAGCAGGTAGAGGTGAATCTAGTAATTAAGAGACTTATTCATAACATAACAACTGCATAATCAGTGAATACAAGGACCTAAGAACCCTAAAAGGCCAACTTTCCACAAATAGGTCTGAGCACGTACTCGTCACCTCGTACACACGGACTATAATTAACATAGAAGACTCAAATCCTAAGGGGTAGTTCCCCACACGAAGTTAGGCAAGATACTTACCTCGAACCAAGCTCAATCAATCAGTAAGAATGCCCTTTCCTCGATTATCCGACTCTGAATGGCCCAAATCTAGCCAAACACAATGACATATCATGAATAAAATTACGACAAACTAATTTAAATAATAAATCTATGACTTTAGCAAAGAATCAAAAATTCGGCCCAAAAGGTCGACCCGGGCCCACATCTCGGAATCAGATAAAAGTCACAAAATACGAACACCCAATCAACCATGAGTTCACTCGTACCAAAATTATCCAAATCCAATATCAAAATCCGAATCAAAACTCAAAAATTTATTTGAAGAACCTTTCAACTTTTTCCCAAATTCCTTAATTAAATGATGAAATCAACTATAGATTAATGAGATATAACCATAAAAGAGTTAAGAATCGTTATCCACAAGATTCCTCTGAAAATCCCTCGAAATTTTGCCTCAATCTGAGTTATCTAGGTCCAAAATTGGAGAATGAAATCAACCCTCGCACTTAGCCCTTTTCTGCCGAGCGATTTCCGCTTATACGGGCTTCCAGTCGCACCTGCGATGCCGCACTTGCAGAAATTCCATCGCAGGTGTGGAAGTGACTTAAGTCCTCTGGTCCGCTTCTGCGAGCATAAGACTGCACCTGCGAGTGCGCGCCTGCGGATTCTTGTTCTCTTATGTGGAATCCTCACTCAGCTCGCCTTCCGCTTCTGCGATCCCTTCTCCGCAGGAGCGGCTCCGCTTCTGCTTCCCGTTTGTCGCACCTGCGACCACTGGTTACCCATACCAGGGTTGTATCTGCGAGCTCCCTTCCGCACGTGCGGCCACCCCACCGCATGTGCGATTACACTAGAAAGCTTGAAAGCTTCACCAACTACACAAGTCCAAATTTCGATCCGTTAAGAATCTGAAACTCACCCGAGGCCCCCGGGACCTCAACCAAGCATACCAAAAAGTCCTAAAACACCATACAAACTTAGTCGAGCCCTAAAATCACATCAAACAACGCTAAAATACTAATCACCCTTCGATTCAAACTTAATGAACTTGAAACTTTAAAATTTCTACAACCGATATCGGAACCTATTAAACCACGTCCGATTAATCATAAATTTTGCACACAAGTCATATTCAACATTACGGACCTACTCCAACTTCCGAAATCAGATTCCGACCCTGATATCAAAAAGTCCACTACCGGTCAAAATCTCCAAAAATTTGACTTTCGTCATTTCAAGCCTAAATGAGCTACAGAACTCCAAAATACAATTCGGACACGCCCCTAAGTCCAAAATCACCCAACGGAGCTAACGGAACCGACGAAACTCCATTATGGAGTCGTTTTCACACAGTTTCAACTACAGTCAAAATCCTAAGGCTTAAGCTTCCGTTTTAGGGACTAAGTGTCCAAATTCACTCTGAATCATCCGGTAACTGAATTCAACCATGCATGAAAGACAATACACGCAATACGAAGCTGCTCAGGGCCTTATGCCGCCGAACGAGACTTAAATTCTTAAAACGACCGGTCGGGTCGTTACAAAATCGCCTCATGACCTCAAGAACCCTAACCCCAAAAGCTCAAAATACTCTCTCTCCCCGATTTTGTACTTATAGGCCCAAATTTTTGGGTTTCTGACGCTTCTCTGGACGCTTCGCATCCCCAGTTCACTCCTCCTCCAAGCTCGGATGCGGACCCGGACGCTATAGCAGTACTTCACTGCTAGCATTTGATAATTTGATCATAATTTTTTGTAGGAATGTCCAAATGATGAACGGTTTGAAGCGTTAGAAACTATACTCAAAGATCTTTCATTTGATATATATTATATATATATATATATATATATATATATATATATATATATATATATATATATATATATATACACGCTCGTCCAAAGTTAGGTCTTGCGCGTACTCATTCGAAACTTTTTGTTTATCATGTAATTTCCAGCTTGACTTGGACTTAGGGCTCTACTTAGACCCCACATAACTTATAATATGCGTCGTACACTTATTATCATATCCAATTAATATGCACCATATTAATAGTCCTCGTCTGCACATAAAATAATATAATTAGCACACTTCAACTTTCTTAATAGCGCTTAAGCACTTCGAAATTTTTCGGGATGCTATAGATAATTTGGTAATTCAATTTCAATTTTAAGTTCCCATTTATAATATGGTATGATGATCAGTGGCGGAGGCAGAATTTTCGCTAAGGGGTTCAAGAAAGAAAAAAAGTTAAAAAGTTAAAAAAAATTATGGCTAGTGAGAATTAAACAAGTGAGTGACCTCACAAAGATTTTAAACCCTCTTGACCACTAAGCTATACTTTTAGGTTGTGTCAAGGGGATTCAAAACATAATATATAGAGGCAAAAAAATAGATTTTGCCTTATATATACCATATAAATTTCCCGCTAAGGGGTTCCTTTCCCTAAATTTTCCCCTAATGATTATGTGATAATAAACAAAAAGTTTGAAAAAAAAGACAACACTAACTTTTTGCACATATGCATCTTATATAATTTTAATTAAAAATTAAAATTTCTTATTAGAATCTTGCTTTAGAGCATTATTTTTATTAAGCCGCATTTGCTTCAAATTGACCACTCATACTTTGCTAATTCTAACTTCGGCAAAGGGCCATTACACAACACTAACTTGGGTTATCTATACCCCTACAGTCATACTTTGGGTTCAAATATACCACTCATTTAAACGGAGGGACACATGTCATCGTCCTGTTGGTCAATTCTAAATATCTCCTAATTAATTAAAAAGACTCATTACCCATATCCGAAAAGTAATTTTTTTTATAAAAAACTGAAAAAACTGAAATTATTTTTACTAAAAACTGATAAAAATGAAAATATTTTCTTTCTCAAATTTTACAAAAAAACTGGAAAATATTTTCTAAAATAATATTTTTGTAAAAACTGGAAAAAAAAGGGTGAAAAGCAATTTTATAAGGCAATTTTTTTTGTAAAAACTGGAATTTGTTTTTACTAAAAAAACTGAAAAAACAAAAATATTTTTGTTTCCAGTTTTTACAAAAAACAAAAACTGCTTTAAAAAAAGGTGAAATTTTTTTTCTAAAATAATATTTTTGTAAAAACTGAAAAATAATTTTCTAAAGCAATATTTTTGTAAAAACTGAAAAAAAAAATTCCAGTTTTTAGTTAAAAATATTTCAGTTTTTTTCAGTTTGTAATTGCTTTAGAAAATTGCTTTTCAATTTTTACAAAAGTATTATTTTAGAAAATATTTTTCAGTTTTTTTAAAGCAGTTTTTTTGTAAAAATCAGTTTGTAGTTAAAAATATTTCAGTTTTTTTTCCAGTTTTTAATTACTTTAGAAAATTGCTTTTCAGTTTTTACAAAAATATTATTTTAGAAAATATTTTTCAGTTTTTTTAAAGCAGTTTTTTTTTTGTAAAAACTGGAAAAAAAATATTTTTGTGTTTTTAAATTTTTAGTAAAAATAATTTCAGTTTTTTTTCAGTTTATATATAAAAAAAATTGTTTTTCAGGTATGGGTAATGAGTCTTTTTAATTAATTAGGAGATATTTAGAATTGAGCAACAGGACGATGACACGTGTCCCTCCGTTTAAATGAGGGGTATATTTGAACTCAAAGTATGACTGCATGAGTATAGATAACCTAATTGTATAACGAGGGGTATTCTTAGACCATTTTAAAAAATAGAAAGGTATATTTGACGCTTTACCGTTCTAACTTTTATACAGCCAAATACACAAGCCTCAGGTCATGTCCCTTTTGTGTGCGAAAGAATCTTATCAAATTAATGTTTTTTATTAATTGGAAACAAATTTGAATTTGTTATCAAATTAGATATCACTAGAGAAGAATCTTTCAGCTTTTCCAAAAGTTGGGCACCAAGTATAGAATCGTTGAACTCTAACAATGTTCGTCTGAAAGTCTGAATTCACCCGAAGTCTTAATAAGCATGCAATATTGATAATAAAAAAAATGTTAAATGGATCACTATGCCATGTTAGCCTCAATAAAGTTTACTAATTATGGTAATTGAACTTACTAGTATTTATTACTGAAAAATTCATGAAAATTTGATAAATTATTTTTTACCACATTAAATATACCTCCGCTATACGATAACTTTTATTTGGTGACGAAATATTTTATCGGATAACGATTCTATCATAGTATCTATGTAAGAAGGATTTATCGATTGACAAAATAAAAAAATTTCACAATACTATATATAGTCTATACAGTTATAATTATGTTCCCTTTTTACATTACCAATCACATACAATATTTTGTATTTCTTAATATAAAATAAATCACATTGTGAGTACTTCAAAATTAAACATCGATAAGTTGTAGCCTAGCCACATAGAATGAAGGATGTCCAATTGACATTTAAAAATAAAAAATCATATCATGTATATAAGTCAAAAATTACTTTTATAAATATATATTAAATCTTGAATATTATTTGCAAAATTTTCTAACGTTTCATAAGAATCGGTGACAGACCTTTTTTCCCTTTGATCTAATTATATGATCCAAAATTTTGATCTAGGTTTATACAATTATATTTATAGTAAAAAAGGATTAATGTTAGTCAATATTAATATCCAAGTGATAGATCAAATGTATTTATGGAAAATATCCCACGCTTGAATGATGGATAGCAATAAATAATATCAATAATGGAGTAATGAATGACTCAAAAATATAAAAGAGAATAATAAATAACAATAAATGACATTCAAGTAAATAAATGAATAGAGGTCACCCGACAAAGGTGAGATTCCCCAATAATTCTTCTGACAATTATGGATAATGATAAGTCTTTGGATATTCGGATCTCTCTTGTATAAGAAAAGAAAAAATAGATAAAGATGTGAAAAGGTGAACTTTGTAGGTATATGATAAAGAAAGAATCTTAAGAGAATATCAATATGTTGTTCTTTACAAAAAGTGTCCAATAACTACCTACCTTTCTATTTATAAAGGTACTTAGGTAGTACAGCTGGGGAAATATTCACTGAAATATTCTCTAGGAAATAGTAATCCTGAAACTAGCTGTTACTGCTCGCCGAAGAGGAGTGCCCGTTCTTGCCTTCGTCTTCTATCAAGTTAGCTCGATTTTATCGACAACCTGCTATCTTCTCATGACATCGACCCTTTGAAATCAAGTTACCGTATCCTATTGACAATATATGGCAGCCCCGAAGACTTTATCCTTGTTGACCTAGTCAACATATAACATGATATTTTTAAAATTGAAATATTCAATATTCATAAAGCTCAAATTTCAAACTAATTAAGGACACGTTTGGTCATAGATTTTGCCAAAATAAATTTGGGTTTTATTTGGCAAACACATGTTTGGCCATAGATTTTGCCTACATTTTGGTAAAATCCCAAATCTCAAATCCCAAAACTAGGGCCAAAATATCACTATTACATTTTTTAAAAATTACCCCAATTTTTTATATTTTATAAAAGAGTCCACCATTTATTATTTTTGTAACAATGTTGCTTCGTCTTTTCGGTCACCTGATAGTATATCATGTAATTCATTATAAACAGTGATAATTTTGTATCAAATTTATTTATGTTCAGGATTATGATTTGCGATAATATATTGAATGTTATTGATAATGGTATTGTTGGGTATTTGTGATAGTTTTTAAAAATTGTGGGTATAAGTCCCGTTTCATATTTTTCCAAAATAAATTTGGTAAATATATTTTGAAAATTGATATCCAAACACATTTTCATCTTCAAACCAAACTTCACCCAAATCAAATTTTTCAGAACAAATTTAAAAATATATGGGCAACACTAGCTAAGTTAAAGGTATTGTTCTTTTCCTCCCCTTGATAGTTAGCATTAATAAATCATACCTCCTCTCGATGTCATTAAAGTATTTGATAAAGCAATACAACCAGAAGTGAGTAAGTAGCTACAGTGTTTGATTAAAACTTTTAGAATATGGTGGAAATATAGATCGAGTTGGAGAGTATGGATGCTTAACTAGATATGGTTGCCAATTGAGCATTACGTACAAAGTGTTACTGTTGAATAGCGTGCAAGAACGTGCGCTATAAACCAAAAAGCACCCCATATTCATATTTCATAGTAGTAGATTACTTGACACAACCCCACGCCCCATTCCCCCCCCCCCTGCTTTTTATTGCCATGTCCATCCATTCCTTTCTCATGTCCTTTCCTAAAACCAGCCTATAATCTTCCCCAACCCTCGGCACCTTTCTCTATCTTTTTATTTTTTTTATATTTTTTCTGATGATGATGATGATGCGTGTCATTACTTGTTGTAAATATGTATTAAATCTAAGTTATATGAATTGATAAGAAAAATACTACTGTACTAATATTTTTATTATAATCTACTTTTTGATAAGTAACTCTTTATAATAAACATCATTATTAATACAATAGCCGTCCGGTAACTAATGTAGAAATTAAATCACCATATGATAATAAGAAAATAAGTTTGCCTCAATAAATATAGGGGAAGAAGATCCAAATTTGCTCATATAGCACTCAAAATTGTTCAATGGTATTAATTACTTTCTCTTATACTATGTTTTTTTGTTTATTCATACACTTACATATTATTTTATATATGTTCTTGCCATTAATGACAACGAAAGGACTTTACATGTCCAAATTCTTCAAGAATAAAGGTCTATTTTACTACTCATATATATATTGACTATAGTTAAAATTATTTTCGAATCAATTATTTTTTCTAACGGCAGGATAATATTAGATAAAAAAATTAATAAAAAGCACATAATCAATATTTGTCCTTATTTTCAAATAAGTGTATTGTCAGTGAGATTTGAATATAAAAAATTTGCAACTAGTTTTATCATGTCTGAACCAATCAATCATAGCAGATAAATCCAATCCGCAACACCTCTAGAACCCTTGAAACACTCCCCCTTCGCTTCTCTTTCCTTTCCCCTACACTAGTGTTGGGAACAGAAAGTCTGGACTGGTCTTTATCAACTTTTTATTTAACTCTCGGGTGTGTGGCAAAAGAAAATTAAAGTAGGGTCTTTTTCCAGGCGTCTTTCTCTATCTCTATCTCTTCCTTCTATAATAATCCCCTTGGACCTTTCCTCTCCCAGCTGTTTCTCTTCCTCTTTAACTTAGGAATAAACCTTAAAAGGGTGCAGGTTAAAAAACTTCCATCACACTTCGCAGATTTTATTATTACACACTGTGTGTGTATGTGAAAGGGTTTGTTTTGCTTCTAACAAGTACTATTGTTTCTTGTTTAGTACTATTTGATGATGGATGAATTGAGCAAACTTCATTCTGCTATTGCATGTTCGAGTAACAATAATCATGTTGTTGGAGTCCTTGAGCACATAACTGGTCAACAACAAGAGGGGCCAATCAATAACAGTAGTGTTGATAATAATCTTGAAAAAGCCAGCTTGGAGATGTCAGATCTTATTAAAGCTCAGATTGCTAATCATCCTCTTTATCCTAACTTATTATCTGCCTACCTTCAATGCCGAAAGGTAAATCAAATAAATCCATCTTCCTTCCTTGTTTTGTTCTGTTGATCATCACTGTGTTCACTGTGTACTTGTACAGTTTATTTTCTATGCCAAGTGTATAGTGTTCGTGTATATATATTAAAAAAAAGGCACGAGTATTAATTTGTGGGTTCTTATTGTTGCCATATGAAGGTTGGAGCACCCCAGGAAATGGCATCAATTCTTGAAGAAATCAGCAAAGAGAACCACTTAATATCCAGCGGCCACAATACTGAAATCGGAACTGATCCAGAACTTGATGAGTTTATGGTGAAAACCCCACAGAGAAAAACTCATCAACACACACACACACATATAATAGTGGCTAGCTAGCTAGCTTTCATTTACTAATTAAAATGAGGTTTTTTTTGTTATTTTTGTGAAGGAATCATATTGTGCGGTATTACTAAAATACAAGGAGGAGTTGTCAAAGCCGTTTGATGAAGCCACGACGTTCCTGAATAATATTGAGTCGCAGCTCAGTTCCCTCTGCAAAGAAAACTTAACAACAACAACAACCACCTCTTTCAACTCCAACAACAATTATCTATCTGGTAGGTTGTTCACTGTTCTTTTTGTTCTTTCTTGATACTGTTAAGTGTTAACATAGTGAAACATGAGTAGTCATGATTCTTGACTCATCACTATTGTTTATGCGTGTGTTTATGGGTTTTTTCTTGGGGGGTGGGTTGAAAGTACTAACTTTGGTCAGAAATACTATTCCGTTCAACTTTTCAGGATTGATTCGGACCCCCCTATACTTTAGCTGGCCCCTTCTGTATTATACTTATTAGGGTTGCGAGAAGGTAGTAGGCATGTTGGTAGCCTTGGAAATTGAGTCTTTTCGGAGGCTGCAACCCTTTGGGACTATTGTTGTCAGATTTTGTTTCTTATCTCTCCCATTGGAATTAAGACATTTTAAGTTTTATACAGCGGTAATTTTTTTTTTATTGTATTACTAGTGCAATTTAACTAACTATAGCATGTTATTCTATAGTTCCCAGGTTAGTACATCAGGCTTGTTACGAAGAGGGGTAACTTAATTATTGTCATAGGTCAGACTTAAAATCTATATATTGTTGATGCATAGAAATTAAAACTCCATTTCGGAATGCTTAAAGAAGATATATACCATAACTTTAGCTTTTAGTTGCTGTAGACTTCCATCAGGTAACAAAAGCTCGGTTGGCTTGGGTAGGGTACGATTCAAAATACTCTAGACACTTGAATCATGGGTGAAATTCTTTTAAAATAGGTAAATATGAAAATTAGAATAACAAATGAAATAAGACACCTTGTCATTTTAGTGCATTGTCTATGTGCTTTATATTGGGTGTTTCTTTTTCTTTCTCAAAATGCCCTACACAGTGGTGCTAAACGTACACAATGATGCCGAAAACCTACTTGCTTGTTTAGCTCGAGTTTTTCATTAATTTTCGGGGAGTAATTTGGATTTAAATGAAAATCCGAATAGATGGTTTACATATAATAAAACCTCCACTTGAATTATTTGGTCATGGAACTTGAAAGTTATGGATGACTGGTGATCTTTATTAACGATGATATTGAATGTATGGCCGATACGATCAGGCCTAAAATGTACATATAGACACTATGCAGGTCCAATTTGGTAGAAGGTGTATTAGGTTCGAGGCATACGGAGCATTAACACTATGTTTTGATATTATGGTGCTGAAGAATACACCTGCACATGAACATGTGATTTACTTAGCTTTGACACATGATAGACATGCTTCTGAATGTGTTTAATTTGAAATTAGGTATTTGTCTCTAATAATTATTTGTAGGGTAGACACATGAAGGCTAAGGCTTGGACGCGGTTTGGGCATGAGGAGATTAATTAGTGTTGCTTTTTTCCGATTTTTGCAAGAATTAACTCCATCAATCAAGCAGCTTTTACGAAAATTGATTTCTTTTCTTGTTTTGCAAAAGCTAAGAGAAATGCCATCCTAAGATTTTTTTTTGTTTTTTCTTTTTCACTTCCCTTCTTGTTGTTGTCAGATAGACCTTTCTTTTAAAAAAGAAATAACATGCTTACGATTTATTTCGTGTAAAAAATGTATTATTGGTAGTGAAGAAGAAGACTTTAAGCTGAAATTTAATTATGTATTGGCATTACAATATATCTCTAAATGTGTTCCTTGTCTGTCATGCCCTTTTACAGTCTTTTCTGTCTGTGTTTGTGACATGTGATAATTATTGTCCTTACTCCTTTCCCTAGTCATGCATTTAATCCTGCTTAACAGTCTATGGATCTCTAACCATTTTGGGAGCAAGTGGTACTTCCAAATCGGGAGATTCTCAATGATGAGCTTGAATGGTTTTTGTATGATTACATGCAGTACTTGTTTTATATGTAAATAAATTTAAACCTCCTAACATATCTTTGTTGAAGTGTTATTATTTGTTGCTTTAATTTGATCATAAGAGCAAATACTTTAACCATAACTTGCATGTTCTTGGTGTTTCCGAGGGTTATGACTGGAAATTTCCAGCATGATTTTCATTCTTCTTTATTTGTACTGCTAGAGTTTGAATTAAGGATGATGTCAAGAGAGTAGAAACACAGGAAAACTAAGAGGAACTACAGTTTACCCCTTAAATAATTGTACATACCCAATTTTATGAGGTACACTCCCAATTTCTGTTTGTAATACTTGAGAATGCTTGTTTTACTTGGTATGAAACTATGAATGATGATGTTGTGTACCCTTTTCATGGTTCAAGAATTCAAATTCATTATTTAAATGTAAGCTAGAATAGGATGTCTCTTCCTTATTATTCTAGCTTGGCCACAAATTTATGCTTGTATTCCACAATTTATTCACCAACTCAATGTAGTACTAATACAATACGTGTAAGCTCTAAATCTTTGTGTTGAGAAGGCCAAATTTGCATTATGAGGGACCCAACATGTAAGAATTTTATTTTTCTCTTTCCATGTCTTTTGCTGTCATGTTCTTCATTTTAGCAACGGTCTATGCATGTTATGAAACAATACCACTGGAGTTCTCTTAAATTGCGTAAACCATGTTTTTTCTCATGCAAATAGTACGTAAGATGCTAATATTTGGTGGAGTTTGTTGCTTGGCCTGCAGAGGAGTAGTTGGATTTAACTTTTGCTGAAAAAATGAGCATTTTTAGGTGGGCCTCGAACCTAGGACAAGCTGCTTCTATGCAGTGATGCAACAATTCTTTGATTTATTATATAACTGTAATAGTCTTCGCCCGACAATTGCTCTCTCCGGCAGTGAAAGTTTAGTCTTACGCATGAGAGGAAGTAGAGTTTATTCACAATATTGGTACAAGTAATGCTAAGAAGATAACCAAAATAGTTTTCCATTTTCAACACTGCATGCACTCTCCCTATATCATAAGTGCACATTTGCAGGATCCATTACACAATCACAAAATGGAAGTACCAATTGTCCCTTATTCCTTAACATGTATCTGCATGAAGCGATTCAATGTTTCTTTATTTTCCCCCTATTTACTATTTTCTTTATCGAAATTATTCAGGGTGTGATAAGGTTAGTATATATATGGAGAATTTTTGGAGCTGCGTATGTACAAAAATGCCAACCCATTTAATTGAAATTGGTCGACTGAATCACTTGTGCTGATACAAAGCTAAAAGAAAGCATCTTAAACTGTGCAAGAATTAGATTCTGTTGGTCCTTTGTGGTTTCTGCTGTCTTAATGGGTAACATCTCCATGTTACTATGTTCTGAAAACTGTGTGTTCTTTTCATTAGTTGAATGCTTATTATGATATCTTAATGCTATGAAGTGGTGGAAAGGCTTCTTAATTACTCGAGATATGATCCTAAAACCTCTCAATTTGGATCTGTTCAAGTGGAAGCTGGTCAGGTCACAAATCGATTTGGTCATTTAGTGAACCATCGAGTCAACCTTGAATGTATTAACTCTCATTTTAGTGATATTTCATTTAAATAATTGGTCAAAACATTTTATGCCTAATGCTATTGTTCGAGGCTTTGAGGTACTCCATGTAATACAGTGTTGCTTGGTCTGAGATTCTCTTTATGAATATTTGATTATGAATGCAAAAGATGTTCTGCGGCCCGTGCCAGGTGATATAAGCATATGAATTCTTTTTGATTTATGTTGGAATTTCATAACAGATGAAGCAGGAGGCACCTCAGACGAGGATCTATGCTGCGGGGAGATGGAAGCAGCGGATAGTACCCAAGAATCTCCTGCTAACCGTGAAGGTGATAATGAGCTAAAAGAAACGCTGATGCGCAAATATAGTGGCTACCTTAGCAGCTTGAGAAAGGAATTTTTGAAGAAGAGGAAGAAAGGCAAGTTACCCAAGGATGCAAGAACTGCATTGCTGGAGTGGTGGAATACCCACTACAGATGGCCTTATCCCACGGTAATTTCTACTACTTCTTGGCGCCATTCATTTAAGGATGTCCTAAAACTGTGTCGCTAGAAATGCTGGTCTAGAAATTGTAGTACTCTATCCGAGATCTGAGAAGACAACTGGTTCCTCTTTTAACTGGTCCTTTTAAACATTATATAGCTTTTGTGATGACTCCCCACGCGCTATCCCCTCTTGCACCTTTTGCTATAATGGTCAATTCCCTAACTTAGGGCCTCTACTCAAATGCCCGGGCTAATATTATTGATAGTTACTACTCATCTGTTTATTTGTCGCTCTTAGTTGTTAAGGATTCAGCCTATACACAGTGAAGAATTTTAACATGCATGTCTTATAATCGAAGTTACTAATGCCACTTTTTATGAACGATTGCATGTAGTTATCTTTCAGATGATTAAGTGTACAGAAGGTAAACTCATTTGTTTCAGTGGTAGAACGGATAGATTGAATTGACGAGCGTGCAATATCCAGGGTCACGAGTCATGGCTAACGAGTTTATAATGCTGATCAGGTGTTTTCTATTAATTGTGAATGTAACATAGATGACAATAATGCAGGAAGAAGAGAAAAATAGGCTGTCGGAGATCACTGGGCTAGACCCGAAACAGATAAACAACTGGTTCATAAACCAAAGGAAGCGACACTGGCGGCCATCAGAAGACATGAAATATGCTCTCATGGAAGGTGTCAGCAGCGGTAGCATTGCCGGATCCATGTATTTCGATGGAGCTGGAGGCACTGGAAGTATTGGCACTTGAAAAAAAGAGTAAAAGAAAACTTGCTGCGACCTTTCAAAAGTATAACTAGCTAACTAACAAGTAGTGCATAGTGTGACAGAAACCTTTGTATTTTGAAGTTTATATATTGACTTATATTCAGAACAATGTGTTATATATTCTCTTCCCAAGTTTCAATTTATAAGGAATTCAAGAAAGTAACCAGCTGCTTCGTTGGTCACCTTAACATAGCTAATCGGATGCTGTTACTTGATAGAACAAGTGTTTAATAATATAGTGACTGTATAATAAAAGAATTATACTATTAATTCATCTAAAAAATAATTAAGTAGTATGATAGTTTTTTTTATAATAAGCGAAACTAGTTTCTAAATTGCGAAATCAATCTTGGCTAGAGTGAAATTTTTCACACGACTGATTTTTTTTTTTCGTTTTTAATTTTCTCGTTTCCTTTTTACTATTTTTCAGCTGAACGCCTGAACCAAACTCCTTTTTTTAAAAAAAAAAACTTTTCCTATTATGCCTTCTCTTTTAGAGTATTTTCTTATAGCCTGTTTGGCCAAGTTGGAAAAATCAGCTTATTTTGAGAAATATTTTTTTCAAAAGTGCTTTTTAAAAATGTACTTTTGGAAAAAAAACAGGTTGTGTTTGACTAATCAATTTGAAAAGCACTTTTAAACAATAATTTGTGTTTGGCCAAGCTTTTCAAAAAATGCTTTTATGTGTCAAATTACAAGTAAGAACATAAAGAGATTTGTTTAATATTTAATATTATATAAGTAGATAAATAATTATAAATTTTTATTATTAAAGATAATAGTTAAGTTTTTTATTTTATTTAAGTAAAATATAAAAATAAAATTGAAAAGTACTTTATTCTTGCAAGATAATTTAAATATATCAAAAAACATCCAATAAATACGAAAGTTCATCCCAAAAGTCATTTTATATTACTTAATAGTTTAAACTAAGTAAGGTTATTTTGGTATATATAATATTTTGCAAAGGGTATTTTTCGCAGGAATAAAAGTCAAACATGCTTCTGCTTCTGCTTCTGGGGAGAAACTATTTTTTTCTGTTTCTTCAAAATTGCTTCTACTTCTAGCCAAAAGCATTTTTTTCAAAAAAAAAAAAAGTTTGGCCAAACACCTCAAATTGAGGAAAAAGGCATTTTTTAAAAAATAAACACACTTTTGGCATGATGAGAAGTTTGGTCAAATATGCTATTACTTTCTTTCTCACCCGACTATATTTTTCCCCACTATAGAATAAAGCTCTCTCTTTTCCCTCCTCTCTTGTACACCTTACTCTCTCATTTTAGCGTTCTTCTTCCTCTCAAGTCTCGAGGTTGCAATAGCTAACAGCTTCTCTCTATAGCAACAACCTATACACGGCTATTTACTTATTTAAAAAATAAGCCCCTGAGTGTAGCAACAACAATAACAATCTATTATAATCCTACTAGTAGGGTTTGAGGAGGGTAGTGTGTACGCAGACCTTACCCCCTATCATGGCGTAGAGAGGTTGTTTCCGATAGACCCTCGACTCCCTCCCTCCAAGAACTCCCCACCTTACTCTTGGGGTGACTCGAACTCACAACCTCTTGGTTGGAAGTGGGGGTACTCACCACCAGTAACTCACTCTTGTCAGAGTGCCATGATCTTAAAATATTGTGTCCCCTATTGAGTTTTAATCATCCTAACGTTTAGTTTTAGAGATACAACTTTAATAGTAAGATAATGTACTTAGTTTCAGACATCTAATTCTAAAACATACGAGGTACTAATGTCATTAATACTAATAGATAGATCAAAAGTAGGATTATCCCTAAATAATTTATATGTATAAATCCTGATTTTTAAAAGTACAAGAGGGAGTGAATTGTCGATTTTTATTTTCAGTACTCTAAGTATTTGACTAGTTTATCAATTAGTCGACTGGAGATAAGAACAGAATAATAATAATGCAGAAATAAAGTGCAGGAAATAAAGATACCATGATTTTTATACCAGTTCGGATTCAATGTGAATCCTACATCCAGTCCCCTTGGGTTGCAAGGGTGATCTCTTTCAGTATTTGAAGTTTCTCGAGTACAAGATGGTTGATGTAGCTTTACACCAACAACTTATAGCTTGTTTGGCCAAGCCGGAGAAATCAGCTTATTTTAAGAAGTGCTTTTTTCAAAAGTGCTTTTGAAAAAAGTACTTTTGCAGAGAAACACTTTGTGTTTGGCTAATCACTCTAAAAAGCACTTTTGAGCAATAATTTGTGTTTGGCCAAACTTTTCAGAAAGTGCTTTTAAGTATCAAATTACGAATAAGAACATGAATAGATTTGTTTAATAGTTAATATTAAAAGTAAATAAATAATCTTAAAAAATTATTATTACAGGAAATAATTAAATATTTTCATTTTATTTAAGTAAAATATGAAAATAAAATTTAAAAGTACTTAATTCTTTTAATATAAGTTAAATATATAAAAAATCATTCAACAAGTATATAAACATTCACCCCTAAAGTCACTATATATTAGAAAGCTATCCTAAAAATAATAAGAAATATTTATACATTAATATCCTAAGTATTAGGTTTAATGGTTATTTTGGTATATACTATATTTTGTTAAGAGTATTTTTGGTAAGAAGAAAAGTCAAAACTGCTTCTGCTTCTACTTTTGGGAAGAAGCTATTTTCTTCTGCTTCTCAGAAATTGCTTGTGCTTCTTCCCAAAAGTATTTTTTCCCCAAAAAAGCTTGGCCAAAACCTTAAGTTAGAGGAAAAAGTGCTTTTGAGAAAAAAAAATATTTTTTCCCTCTTGAGAAGCTTGGCCAAACAGGTTATTAGTCTCTATGTCACTTTTCCATTCTTGATACAATGCCTCACATTGTATATCTCTTTTTCTTCTCTCACTAATTACACAGCAGATCTAAAAAGAAATACAATGCTTGTTTGGAGTAGAACAAAAGGAGTGATAATGGTTCGTTCAAAGTATATCTACTTCAAGCCTGAAACAGATGTATATATATACTTCGTGAGGCCTTCTTGACTCTTGATTGACGCGAGTCTTGAGAGATTGCAAATCCAAGGGAATTGATCCTTGAACGGAATCGCAAATTGATTCTTTTCAAGAATAAGGTCAGGTTTTCGTTGATTTTCCTTGACTTGTGGCCTTGACAGGCTTTTCTTCCATTGGACAGATTTTTCTGTTACTTGAGTGATTGATGATGGATCCCATGATTTCGGGTTTTAACGATCTCAAGTGTTGGGCTTTGCACTCTTGTTTTCCTTTGATTTTGGGACCTTTCTATACTAGCTTCTGTCAATCATCTATCAAATCATTGATTGATTCTTCTTTCGATTTTCCGCAGCTTCTTCCTTTTTCATAGCTAATCATTGATACTTTTCCTTTCCTTTGCTTCCGTTGATAGATTGTTTCCTTAGTCCATGCTTGAATAATAGGGAATCTTGATTTCTTTGTTTTATCCCTTGTGATCCTGTACCAAACGTGATATATTATTTTTTTCATCATTGAAACTCATTTAACAATCTTCCCCTTTTTGATGATGACAAAAATAATATATATATATATATATATATATATATAAACAACAGTTTACTTCCCTGTAGTCGACTCCCCCTCAACAGGTGCTGCCCCCCCCCCCCCAACAAGTGCTACATGTACTTCAGTCGACTCCCCCTCAACAAGTACTGCTATTTGTCCTGCAATGTATGACTATCTTTTCTCCCCCTTTTTGTCATCAGCAAAGAGGGGACATGCATATGTATAGTTGAAATTAAGCAGAGACAGTCACACCATAGGCAAATATTTGCAAATTATTGGCATGTAGAGTTTAGCAAAAGTAAAGAAAATATCCCGCAACTGGTTATCCAGTCCAAAATGGCAAAATGGCAAAAGATTGTCTAAAACATCCACAACTAACGACGCAAGAAATAAGTGAGAGTGTTGCAAATCGCCTCCTTTAGCCGCTCAAAGTTGGCATTAGCTGAAACTGTCACCTCATCAATCCTGTCATGTACTTCCTTGAAGGCTTTGACTTCGTTTTCTGCAAGTTTGAGAATTTTGACCTTTATCTTTGAAGCATCAGACCCAGTCTCTTTGGAGATGACATGGATGTCCCCAACTGTTGATTGAGTTGCAGTAAGAAGGTCCATGATGATGGTGAGCTTGTTATCAATAGCAGTCAATTTTTCTACAAGATCAGAATCACTTACACCATGATGGGAAACAGAGGCTTTGATCTTAGAATCAGGCTGAACATTCTTGACTTCACCCTCTTGTTTCTTCATCCAGGAACCCTTAACACACACATACCCCATACTGGCAAAGGCTATGGAGTTGTAGGACTTTAAAACAGAAACAAAGGGGTATTCTGAGATAGAGATGTTATGGGCTTCCAAGATGTGGGTGATAGTCATACCATAGGGTAGACTGGTGTGGTCATCAACACTTTCAATCATGAAGTTTATGATCCATGAGGATAGTTTAACCCTAAGTTTGGTCACAAGACAGTAGACAAGAAAGGTGTCTCATTGAGAGAGGGTGGAGAATGAGCAAGTGTGAGGAAGAAGGGTAGTTGCAACAATGTGGGCCAAAACTCGGGTTTCGAAACTAACATTGTTGGGACCTAACTGGTTAGGAAGGAAATCAAATGGGCACTCAGCTATACAACGTTTTTATTGATCAAAAGAGATTTCAAAGTCATCAGTCCAAGTATTTTTGAAAAGCATGGGAAAGCCAGAGCACTTACACTAAAAAATTGAGTCAAATATGGCACAATCAAGAACAATGCGTTTTCCTAGAAACTAGGGATTCTAACTTATCAGGCTTGCTGGAACGAAGATTGGCATAGAATATCCTCACTAAAGGTTCATAAACTTTGGGAGGGGGTGGAGAGGAATTTAGACCATACTTGAAAAACAAACAAATCCTTTACCTTGCAATTGAGGGCCTCCATGTCATCAAGATCGATTACTCTGCCGTGAGCAATGGTCTTGTCTTTGAGAGCAACAAAGAAATCCATATTTGGGGTATCCCAGAAATTGAGGTCGGACTTTAGAGAACTCGAGAGGTCTACTTTGGATTTCTTGGGAGTAAAAGATTCAAGGGGGTCTTCCATGGGCCTTTTGCCAATATCTTTTTCTCCTATTCGGTGAGAATGGTCAGATGGTTCTGCCTGAGAAGAGGCAAACCCTTCTGAGTGGTCAGACCCTAGGTCTACTTGTTCTGGAGGCTGAGAAGGTTTTTCCTTAGAACGGGTACTTTTTCTTGTGGAGGCAGATAAATTCTTGGAGTGTTTAGCCATTGGAAGATTTTGAAGAAGGGTTTCTGAGCGATAAGAACAGTGAAGACAAGAGATGATGGTTTAGATGATTAAAAAGAAAAGGTTTTAACGGTTGAGTACAAGAAAGGAAAGGGTGTCAGTGAAAGGTCATGATAATTGATTTTCATTTCTTGAAAACTGCTACTAATGGGAAAAGACAGGAAAATCGAAGGCGCTTAATTAATGCGTACTTACAGAGAAAATAAAATTGAAAACATTAGACACGCAAGAATTAAAATTAACACATAGATCCTAATTTTTATGATCAAGCGAAATAATGGCAAATAGTTCTCTTAGGGAGCAAAATCTATATTCAAGTAAAGGCTGAGTAAAAATGTGTGTGAATTGATCAGTGGTGCCAACAAATGATAATTCTATATCTCCCTTAAGGACATGATCTCTATTGAAGTGATGTTTAATATCTATATGCTTAGCCCAAGAATGATGCACATGATTCTTTGAGAGACATATAGCACTAGAGTTATCACAAAATATTTGAATAAGTTTCAAAAATAGTTCATAGTCACCCAGTTGATCAGACATCCATAGTAAATGTGCACATCACTATCCAATGGCAATATATTCTGCCTCAGTTGTGGATAATACAATTGAGCCTTGTTTCTTACTGTTCCATGATATTATCGCATTTTCCAGTAATTGACATATTCCACTTGTGCTCTTTCTGTCTTCCTTATCACCTGCGAGATCAGTATCTGAAAAACCTTTAAACTTAAAATTGTTAGAAAGTGGGTACCATAGTCCATATGAAATAGTTCCAATGAGATAACAAATTATTCTCTTAACTGCAGTCAGATGCGATTTGTAATGACCCAATCAGTTATTTTAACTTTTAGAATCCCGTTCCCTAAAATAAAATTTCCCGTATATGCTTTTAATGATTATTGACTTACGGAGATGGTTGGTTCGGGATTTGGAAGCGTTTGGGTTGAAATCGGAACACTTGGTTCCTTAAGTTAGCCTTAAAATGCCAAGTTTGACTTCGGTCAGCATTTTAAGAAAACGACCCCAGAATCAGGATTTTACGGTTCCAATAAGTTTGTATGATGATTTTGGACTTGGGTGTATGTCTGAATCGGGTTTTGGATGACCCGGGAGCGTTTTGACGCTTAATAGTAAAACTCAACTATTTGAAGGTTTAAAATTCTTTAAATTTGGTTTGGGGTAGGTTTTTGAGTAATTAAAGTTCGTTTGGAATTTCGAGTTTGAGAATAGTTCTGTATAGTGATTTAAGACTTGCACGCAAAATTTTGTGTCATTCCGAGTAGTTTAAGAATATTTCGGCGCATTGAAAGTAAAGTGAAGAACTTGAAATTCTTAAGTTTGAATCAATTTGGTTTAGGGTATGATTCATAGATTTGATGTTGTTTTACACGTTCCGAGAGTTCGAGCGAGTTCGTTTTATGATTTCAAACTTGTTAGTATATTCGGGCGGGGTCCCGGGGACCTCGAGTGTCAATCGGATGAGGCTCGGACCAAGTTGGAAGTTGGGGAGCCAAAAGCTGAAGCTCCCAGCTACTATCAGAATCGCACTTGCGCTTGGCCAGTCGCAGGTGCGACATTCGCAGATGCGACAGAAGCTCATAGGCGCGGCTCTCGCATATGCGAGATTTCTTCACAGAAGTGGAAAAGGAATGGGAGGCCTGCCATCGCAGGTGCGGAATATTGGGCGCACCTGCGAACGCGCATGTGCGAGGCTAGACGCGCACCTGCGAGAATTGGCCAGGCGAGTGGAACTCGCACCTGCGAGAATTTTCCGTAGGTGCGGAGCCGCAGGTGCGTTCCAATCTCCGTAGGTGCGAAAGGTCTGTTTGGCAGAAAGCTTAAAAGAACGGGAATTCACCATTTTTGCCCGTTTTCTCTCCACATTTGGGCGATTTTAGAGCTTTTGAGGGGGGGGTTTCAACTAGCAATTTGAAGGTAAGTTAATTCTACACACCTTGAGTTAAATACATAGATTCTAAGTAGATTATAACTAGTAAATCTTAAAAATCAAAGATTTAGATGAAAAACTTAGATATTTATAAAAGTGAGATTTTAACCACGAAAATAGTTATTGAATTGGGTAGAAATTATATATTTAAGTTCTTGAGATTATGGGTAATGTTTTCATCCAAAAATTTCCAGAATCCGAGCAAGTGGGTCCGGGGTGAATTTTAGAAATTTTATCATCTTGGATAAGGTAATTTATTTAATAGATAAATTTCGAATCATTTAGCACATATTAATTATTTTGTATAATATTTGGATAGTTTTGGATTTTTCGGCGTCGAATCGAGAATTCAACGCGACGTGGTAATCGGAAAGTGGACTTTGAGACGAGGTAAGTCTCTTGTCTAATCTTGTGAGGGAGAAATTACCCCATATGGATTAAATTGAATAATTGTTGCTAATTGCTGGGGCTACGTATGTACGAGGTGATGAGAGTCCGTGCATAGCTACTATTAATGCTAAAGTCCGGGTAGTTTAGGACTCAAAGCATGAATTACTTGTGTAAATTGTATTTTTTGTTTAATTAATATTAATTGATATATATGAATATATTGTGAATTTTTAGATAAAGATATTAAAGGATGGAAATCTCATATGCTTGATTTTTTGTTTAAATTAATTAATTGTTAAAAGAAATTATTCTCCCTCTCGAATTTATCTTATAATAAATATACTCTCCTTCCGGAGGTACATAAGAAAAATGTACTCCTTTCTTGTAGAGCGGGCCGAATGCCTCGGCAGGATAGATGCATATATGGATCGTGTCGCACGTCCCTCGGCAGTGTACACGACACTCTGGGTCGGGTCGTACGTCCTCGGCAGAAATCGTGCTTAATGATAATAATCATACGATACCTTAATAGCTTATTTCAGCTTGCGAAGTCAATTGATAAATTTGAGAATCCTTGGAATCTAATGAATTATGATGCCTGCTTGTTAAGAAATTAATTGTTATTCCTGTAAATGATATTTAATTGATAAATTAGAAATTATTTGAATTGAAGGAATTTATTTAATATATTGAGAATTGTTGCATTTGAAGGAATTTGATTATTTTCGCTGATTAAATAAATTATTATAAATTTTATAAATCATGCTGATTTAAATATCCCAGTTGTGTTTCAATTATTATTATTGACCCATAGTGAGTGTCAATGTCGGCCATCTCGTCTCTACCACTTCGAGATTAGGTTTGATACTTACTGGGTACACGTTGTTTACGTACTCATACAGTCATACAACACTTGCTGCATTTTTTGTGCAGGACCTGAGGCAAGTACTAGTGGGGGACCTATCGTCTTACACCCATATTATACAGGGACATAGTGGTGAGGTGCCTTTCTGAGCCGTTATACAGCTACTAGTGTCTCTCCTTGTATTTTTCATTCTGTCTATTTTTATTTCAGACAGTATTTGAGGTTTTGTATAATCTACTAGATGCTCATACACTTGTGACACCAGGTCTTGGCACACACATTGGTAGAATTTGGTGTTTTATTATTTTTCTTGGATTTAAATTTTGTCAATATATACTAAATTTATTAAGTTGGCTTGCCTAGCTGTAGTGTTGGGCGCCATCACGACCTATAGGTGAAATTGGGTCGTGACAACATGGTATTAGAGCACTAGGTTCACATAGGTCTCACAAGTTATGAGCAGGCCTAATAGAGTCTTGCGAATCGGTACAGAGACATCTGTACTTATCTTCGAGAGGCTATAGGGTGTTAGGAAATTACCTTTCTTCATATTCCATCGTGCAATTGATGTAGTTCTAAATAACCTTATCTTATTTTCTCTCAGATGGTGATAACGCACTCGAATGAGGTTCCAGGCCAGGGAAGAGCTACTCCCCCAGTTGCTAGAGGCCGAGGCAGAGGCCGAGGGAGGGCTCCAGCCCGTGGTAGAGGGCGAGGATGTAACAGGACTGTTCCAGTTATGCCGCCAGTGGGTCCAGCATAGAACCCCATTGTTGAGGAACATGATGATGTGCCTGTGGCAGAGCCAGCTCCGGTGGATTTCACATCTGCACTGGGATTTCAGGATGTCATGGGTCATATCGTGCGGTTCATGGACAATATGACTCAGGCCGATTTATTTCCGGCAGACCCAACCACATCTCAGGCGGGCGGGGGAGCACAGACTCCTACCACGCAGGCTCATGGACAGGCAGTTGCTGTATATCAGATCGAGGGTGCACTACCCGTGGGTAGAGCCCAGTCAGTGGCAGTAGCTACACCTGAGCCCAGGCTAGCTGTAGCCGCCGATCCTCAGAAACTATTAGATCGATGGACTAGACTACATCCTCCTATCTTCGGGGGTGAGCGACATGAGGATCCACAGGACTTCATTGATCGTTGTAGGGACGGACTGTACAACATGAGGATATTGGAATCTCATGGGGTTGACTTCACTACTTTTCAACTAGAGGGCAGGGCCCGTAGATGGTGGCAGTCTTATGTTCTTGGCAGACCAGCAGATTCTCCTCCCATGACTTGGGACAGGTTCACCCGTATCTTCCTGGACATGTATATTCTACCCTCCCAGAGGGAAGAGTTGCGATTTCAGTTTGAGCAACTCCAACAGGGTCAGATGTCAGTGACCGATTATGAGGCGAGGTTTTCTGAACTATATCGACATGCACTTATGATATTCCTTACTGAGGCAGAGAGAGTGCGGAAGTTTGTAGCCGATTTACATACTGGCATTCAGGCCACTATGGCTCGAGAGGTTGAGATGGGTTTTTCATGAGCTAGTTGTAGAGATAGCCCGGAGGATTGAGGGTGTGCGTCAGCGAAGCCGAGAGCAGATTATGAGAGATAAGCAGTTCAGGTACTCTGGAGAGTTCAGAGGTGCTCCGTCTGGGGGCAGAGGTTAGTTCGTGAGGGGGCAGTCCAGCAGACCCCCATTTTCAGCACCACCACCTCCTCGGGGTACTCCAGTGCGACCTTATCTCAGTGCTATACCAGAGAGTTCTTACCGCCCACCAGCTATTCAGGGTCCTCTCAGTGGGTATTCAGGTCCCCAGGGCCAGACTCTTAGTCAGCAGCCCATCGTACCGAAAAGTTGTTACGAGTACGGAGATCCCAGTCATATGCGGAGATTTTGCCCCAGGCTTCGGGGTAGTCCAGTACAGCAGGGTTAGCAGCCTATGCTTACCGGACCAGTTACTCCATCAGTAGTACGACCACCAAGAGGTAGAGGACAGGTGGGTTGGGGTCGTCCTAGAGGTGGAGGTCAACCAGGCAGAGGCCAGCTAGTTGGCGCTCCAGCTCGGTTCTATGCTTTTTCGGCTAGAACAGATGCAGAGGCCTCAGATGCTGTGATTACATGTATTATTTCTGTTTGTGGCAAAGATGCCTCAATATTATTTGATCCAGGATCCACGTATTCATATGTGTCATCTCTATTTACTCCATTCCTAAGTCTTTCTCGTGAGTCCTTGAGTACTCCTTTTTATGTGTCCACTCCTGTAGGCGATTTTGTTATTGTGAACCGGATCTACCGGTCTTGTATTATTACATTCTGTGGTTATGAAACTAGAACAGATCTCTTATTGCTCGAGATGACCGATTTTGAAATTATTCTGGGTATGGACTGGTTATCTCCATATCATGTTATTCTAGATTGTCATGCCAAAACTGTTATCTTGGCTATTCCATCTTTGCCTAGGCTGGAGTGGAAGGGTTCGTCGGTTAGTTCATTTAATCGGGTTATTACTTTTATAAAGGCTCAACACATGGTTGAGAAGGGTTGTTTAGCTTATCTAGCTTATGTTCGGGATACCACCGTAGAGACTCTGGCTATTGATTCAGTGCCTGTAGTTCGGGAGTTCTCCGATGTATTTCCTTTAGATCTTCCAGGTATACCACCTGATCGGGATATTAATTTCTGTATTGACTTGGCTTCAGATACTCAGCCTATATCTATCCCACTGTATCGCATGGCTCCGAAAGAATTGAAAGAGTTTAAAGAACAGCTTGAAGAGTTACTAGCCAAAGGGTTCGTCAGACCGAGTGTATCGCCTTGGGGTGCACCACTATTATTTGTGAAGAAGAAATATGGCACAATGCGAATGTGTATTGATTATCGCCAATTGAACAAAGTTACTATTAAGAACAAGTACCCGTTGCCGCGTATTAATGACCTATTTGACCAAGTGCAAGGTGCTAGGGTGTTCTCTAAGATCGACTTGAGGTTGGGGTATCATCAGTTGAAGATTCGAGATTTGGATGTTCCGAAAACTGCTTTCCGTACTAGATATGGTGATTATGAGTTTCTGGTAATGTCTTTCGGTTTAACTAATGCCTCGGCAGTGTTTATGGATCTGATGAACAGGGTATTCAGGTCATATATTGATTCATTTGTCATTGTCTTCATTGATGGCATTTTGATCTACTCGCGCAGTAAGGAGGAACATGAGCAGAATATGAGAGTAGTGCTTCAGACATTGCGGGAACAAAAGCTATATGCTAAGTTCTCTAAATATGAGTTATGGCTAGAGTCTGTAGCATTTTTGGGACATATTGTATCGGGCGAAGGTATTAAAGTTGATCCCAAAAAGATTGAGGCAGTTCGGAATTGGCATCGACCCACTTCGCCGACTGAGATCAAGAGTTTTCTGGGTTTAGCAGGTTATTATCGTCGGTTCGTGGAAGATTTTTCATCTATTGCAGCACCTTTGACTAAATTAACCCAGAAGGGTGTTCAGTTCTGATGGTCCGATGATTGTGAGGCAAGCTTTCAGAAGCTCAATACAACATTGACTATAACACCAGTGTTAGTGTTACCTTACGGTTCGGGAATTTATACAGTGTATTGCGATGCTTCACGCGTTGGTTTGGGTTGTGTATTAATGCAGGAAAGGCGAGTTATTGCATATGCTTCACGTCAGTTGAAACCCCACGAGCAGAATTATCCGGTACATGATTTGGAGTTAGCTACGATTGTTCACGCCCTTAAGATTTGGAGGCATTATCTTTATGGGGTATCTTGTGAAGATTATACTGATCATCGCAGTTTGCAACATTTGTTCAAGCAAAGGGACTTAAATTTAAGGCAGCGCAGATAGCTGGAATTACTAAAAGATTATGATAATACTACCATATATCATCCAGGTAAAGCAAATGTAGTTGCAGATGCCTTGAGTAGAAAGGCGGAGAGTATGGGTAGTTTGGCTTTCATTTCAGCAGAAGAGAGGCCATTAGCTTTGGATATCCAATCCTTGGCCAACATACTTGTGTGGCTAGATATTTCAGAGCCCAGCCTAGTTCTTACATGTGTCGTAGCTCAATCTTCACTATTTGAGCAGATCAAGGCTCGCTAGTATGATGATCCACACTTAATGGTTCTTCGATAAATGGTACTACGAGGTAGTGCCAAGGAAGTTACTATTGGTGCAGATGGTGTTCTGCGACTCCAGGATCGTCTGTGTGTTCCTAATGTGGATGAAATGAGGAAAAAGATCCTGGAGGAGGCACACAATTCTTGGTATTCTATTCATCCAGGTACTACGAAGATGTATCGTGACTTGAGGCACCATTATTGGTGACGACGAATGAAAAAGGACATAGTTGAGTATGTAGCTAGGTGTCTAAATTGCCAGCAAGTTAAATATGAGCACTAGAGGCCAGGTGGCCTACTTCAGCAGATGACTATACTAGAGTGGAAATGGGAATGAATTACTATGGATTTTGTAGTTGGGTTGCCGCGGACCTTGCAGAAGTTTGATGCAGTTTGGATCATTGTTGACAGGTTGATCAAGTCGGTATATTTTATTCCTGTTGTCACTAAGTATACTTCAGAGAGGTTGGCCCAGATTTGTATTCAGGAGATAGTTCGGTTGCACGGTGTGCCAATTTCTATCATATCAGATAGAGGACCTCAGTTTACTTCACATTTCTGGAGAGTAGTACAGAGTGAATTAGGGACCCGTGTAGAGCTCAGCACAGCCTTTCATCCGCAGAACGACGGGCAGTCAGAGCGGACAGTTCAGATTTTGGAAGATATGCTCAGGGCATGTGTGATTGACTTTGGAGGTCAGTGGGATCGTTTCCTGCCTTTGGCCGTATTTGCTTATAATAACAGTTACCAATCCAGCATCAAGATGGCTCAATTTGAGGCTTTATATGGCCGTCGATGCCGTTCACCTATCGGATGGTTTGAGCCCGGTGAGACTAAGTTATATGGTACTGATTTGGTAAAGGATGCCTTGGAAAAGGTAAAGTTGATTCAAGAGCGACTTCGTACAGCACAGTCTAGACAGAAGAGTTATGTGAATCAGAAAGCGCGTGATTTATCCTTTACGGCAGGTGAAAAAGTTCTCTTAAAGGTTTCGCCAATGAAGGGGATTATGAGATTCGGGAAGAAGAGCAAGTTGAGCTCAAGGTTTATAGGCCCATTTGAGGTGTTGAGACGAGTTGGGGAGGTTGCCTATGAGCTTGCATTGCCTCCCAGTCTATCGGGAGTTCATCCGATTTTCTATGTATCTATGCTCCGAAAGTATCATGCTGACATATCACATGTGTTGGACTTCAGCACAGTTCAGCTAGATAAGAGTTTGGGTTATGAAGAATAGCCATTTTCCATTATTGATAAACAAGTTCGCCAGTTGAGGTCCAAGAGGACTTCTATAGTAAAGGTCCAGTGGAGGGGCAAACCAGTCGAGGAAGCGATTTAGGAGGCCGAGGAGGACATGCGGAGCAAATATCCACACTTATTTAGCACTCCAGGTATTATTCTAAACCCGTTTGAGGACGAACGTTTGTTTAAGAGGTGGAGAATGTAATGACCCAACTAGTCATTTTAACTTTTAGAACCGCGTTTCCTAAAATAAATTTTTCCATATGTGCTTTTAATGATTATTGACTTGCGGGGATGGTTGGTTCGGGATTTGGAAGCGTTTGGGTTGAAATCAGAACACTTGGTTCCTTAAGTTAGCCTTAAAAGGCCAAGTTTGACTTCGGTCAACATTTTAAAAAAACGATCCCGGAATCAGGATTTGACGGTTCCAATAGGTTCGTATGATAATTTTGGACTTGGGCGTATGTCTGAATCGGGTTTTGGATGACCCGGGAGCGTTTTGACGCTTAATAGTAAAACTCAACTATTTGAAGGTTTCAAATTCTTTAAATTTGGTTTGGGGTAAGTTTTTGAGTAATTGAAGTCCGTTTGGAATTCCGAGTTTGAGAATAGTTCCGTATAGTGATTTAAGACTTGCACGCAAAATTTCGTGTCATTCCGAGTAGTTTAAGTATATTTCGGCGCATTGGAAGTAAAGTGAAGAACTTGAAATTCTTAAGTTTGAATCAATTTGGTTTAGGGTATGATTCTTAGATTTGATGGTGTTTTACGCATTCCAGAGTTCGAGCGAGTCCATTTTATGATTTCAAACTTGTTGGTATATTCGGGCGGGATCTCGGGGACCCCGAGTGTCAATCGGACGAGGCTCGGACCAAGTTGGAAGTTGGGAGCCAAAAACCGAAGTTCCTAGCTACTGTCAGAATCGGACCTGCGCTTGGCCAGTAGCAGATGCGACAGAAGCTCGCAGAAGCATCGCAGATACGAGATTTCTTCGAAGAAGCGAAAAAGGAATAGGAGGCCTGCCATCGCAGGTGCGGAATATTGGGCGTACCTGCGAACGCGCAGGTGCGAGGCTAGACGCGCAAATGCGAGAATTGGCGAGGCGAGTGGAATTCGCACCTGCGAGGATTTTCCGCAGGTG
The DNA here is from genome assembly GCF_000390325.3 of Nicotiana tomentosiformis. NCBI lineage: Eukaryota > Viridiplantae > Streptophyta > Magnoliopsida > Solanales > Solanaceae > Nicotiana > Nicotiana tomentosiformis. Next base: position 28,005,848 of record NC_090812.1, read on the forward strand.
CGGAGCCGCAGGTGCGTTCCAACCTCCGCAGGTGCGAAAGGCCTGTTTGGCGGAAAGCTTAAAAGAATGGGAATTCACCATTTTTTCCCGTTTTCTCTCCACATTTGGGCGATTTCAGAGCTTTTGAGGGGAGGGGGGTCAACTAGCAATTTGAAGGTAAGTTAATTCTACACACCTTGAGTTAAATACATATATTATAGGTATAATATAACTAGTAATTCTTAGAAATCAAAGATTTAGATGAAAGACCTATATTTTTGTAAAAGTGAGATTTTAACCACAAAAATAGTTATGGAATTGGGTAGAAATTATATATTTAAGTTCTTGAGATTATGGGTAACATTTTCATCCGAAAATTTTCAGAATCCAAGCACGTGGGCCCGGGGTAAATTTTAGGAATTTTATCATTTTGGATAAGGTAATTTAGTTAATAGATAAATTTCGAATCATTTAGCATATATTGATTATTTTGTATACTATTTGGATAGTTTTGGATTTTTCAGCGTCGAATCGAGAATTCAACGCGACGTGGTAATCGAAAAGTGGATTTTGAGATGAGGTAAGTCTCTTGTCTAATCTTGTGAAGGAGAAATTATCCCATATGGATTAAATTGAATAATTGTTGCTAATTGCGGGGGTTACGTACGCACGAGGTGACGAGAGTCCGTGCGTAGCTACTATTAATGCTAAAGTCCGGGTAGTTTAGGACTGAAAGCATGAATTACTTGTGTAAATTATATTCTTTGTTTAATTAATATTAATTGATATATATGAATATATTGTGAATTGTTAGATAAAGATATTAAAGGATGGAAATCTCATATGCTTGAATTTTTATTTAAATTAATTAATTATTTAAAAAAATTATTCTCCCTCTCGAATTTATCTTATAATAAATATACTCTCTTTCCGGAGGTACATAAGAAAAATGTCCTCCTTTCTTGTGGAGCGGGCCGAACGCCTCGGCAGGATAGATGCATCTATGGATCGTGCCGCACGTCCCTCGGCAGTGTACACGATACTCTGGATCGAGTCGTACGTCCTCGGCAGAAATCGCGCTTAATGATAATAATCATACGATACCTTAATAGCTTATTTCAGCTTGCGAAGTCAATTGATAAATTTGAGAATCCTTGGAATCTAATGAATTATGATGCCTGCTTGTTAAGGAATTAATTGTTATTCCAGTAAATGAGATTTAATTGATAAATTGGAAATTATTTGAATTGAAAGAATTTAATTAATATATTGAGAATTGTTGCATTTGAAGGAATTTGATTATTTTCGCTGATTAAATAAATTATTGTAAATTCTGTAAATCATGCTGATTTAAATATCCTAGTTGTATTTCAATTATTATTATTGACCCATAGTGAGTGTCAAAGTCGGTCATCTCGTCTCTACCATTTCGAGATTAGGCTTGATACTTACTGGGTGTACGTTGTTTACGTACTCATACAATCATACTACACTTGCTGCATTTTTTGTGTAGGACCTGAGGTAAGTACTAGTGGGGGACCTATCGTCTTACACCCACGTTATCCAGGGACATAGTGGTGAGCTGCCTTTCTGAGCCGTTATACAGCTACTAGTATCTCTCCTTGTATTTTTCATTCTGTCTATTTTTATTTCAGACAGTATTTGAGGTTTTGTATAATCTACTAGATGCTCATACACTTGTGACACCAGGTCTTGGCACACACATTGGTAGAATTTAGTATTTTATTATTTTTTTTGGTTTTAAAATTTGTCAATATATACTTAATTTATTAAGTTGGCTTGCCTAGCTGTAGTGTTGGGCGCCATCACGACATATAGGTAAAATTGGGTCGTGACACGATTTCTGGTAGACTGACATTCAAGTAATATCTGGTAGACTGGCTCAAACTTGGCACATTTATACACACTGAACATAATATCTGGTAGACTGGCAGTCAAGTAAAGCAGAGAGCCAATCATTTCACTGTATTTAGTTTTATCAACTGAATTTCCTTTATCCTCCTTGTCGAGACTTGTTGACGGGCTCATAGGTGTACCAATTGCTTTAGAACTGCCCATGCCAAACTTTTGAATTAATTTCTTTGTATATTTCGTCTAGCACACAAAAGTTCCTTCTTCAGATTGTTGAATTTGAAGTCCAAGGGAAAAAGTAAGCTCTCCGATCATGCTCATTTCAAACTCACTTTGACTCAAACTTGGCACATTTACACACACTGAACATAATATCTGGTAGATTGGTAGTCAAGTAAAGCAGAGAGCCAATCATTTCACTATATTTAGTTTTATCAACTGAATTTTCTTTATCCTCCTTGTCGAGACTTGTTGACGGGCTCATTGGTGTACCAATTGCTTTAGCACTGCTCATGCCAAACTTTTGAATTAATTCCTTTGTATATTTCGTCTAGCACACAAAAGTTCCTTCTTCAGATTGTTGAATTTGAAGTCCAAGGGAAAAAGTAAGCTCTCCCATCATGCTCATTTCAAACTCACTTTGCATGAGATTAGCGAATTCCTTGCACAAAAGAGGGTTAGCACTTCCAAGGATAATATCATCAACATAGACTTGAATAGTAAGATTACATCCTGATGATCTTTTGATAAATAATGTAGTGTCTACTTTACCTCTTGTAAAGCCAAGATCAAGTAGAAATGAGCTAAGTCTTTCGTACCAGGCTAGTGGAGCTTGTTTGAGTCCATACAAAGCTTTAGTCAACTTATACACATGGTATAAAAATTTTGAGTCTTCGAAACCAGGAGGTTGTTTTACATATACCTCCTCATCAATAAAGCCATTTAAAAAGGCGCTTTTGACACCCATTTGGAAAAGTCTAAATCGTTTGAAGGATGCATATGCAAGAAGAATTCGTATGGACTCTAGTCGAGCAACTGGAGCGAAGGTTTTATTGTAGTCGACTCCTTCCTGCTGTGAGTAGCCTTGGGCTACTAATCTGGCTTTGTTTCTCACAACCTTTCCATCTTCATTTAGTTTATTTCTGAAAACCCATTTGGTTCCAACTACGGTAGCATAATCTTCAATTATTATGAACAATATGAAAAACTTATCTAATATTACTATAATATAAAAATATAAATTTCATTTAAGTCTCCAAAAATTTATTAAGATAAGGAAACAAAAATCCTCTTTACATGAAATAGAAAACCCGTAATGGTTAAGATTTTCTAGTGATTTCAAATTTTGAAATCTTTAGAATGATGTTCCCATTACCTATAAATCATAATTCATAACCCATAATAATTGAAGATCATTTTTAACATTTTGAAACTATAGCAATATCGACATCCTTTTGTTAGTGATTAAAGATTAATATTAGTAAAAAAAAAAAGATTAAAGATTAATAGGGGTCTTTGTCTCATATTTTTGATGAAAAATAAAGGGGGTGAAAATCAATTACACCCTTCAATTTTGCTCTAAAAATCAAACTCCCCCTCCCCTTAACTTTAAACATTAGTCATTCTCCCCCTCTTATCCTGTGCAATATCAATTTTGCCCTTGACATTTTTAATTCTCCATCTATATAATACCTTTCTATATCATATAGAATAATATTTATTTTTAACCTAGACATTTTACCTATAATTTAAATAACTTTCTATCTTAGTATAGATTTTTACTTAAGTTCATAAACATTATAAATAAAATAATCTAACGCTATTTTTTATGATTGTTATTTAAAATATTACGTGCATTATGTATATATGCATATATGTATGTATGCTTGCATGTGTGTATGTATGTGAGTGTGGGTGTACGCGTATATTTAAGTTTCACTCTATCTTATTCTCTATCATCTATTTAGATAAATGAGTTTTGATCGTTAATAATGAAATAATTTTTAAATTATAATTTAGAAAGCATTTACAATATAAATAACTAATCTTTTTAGAATTTCTTTATAAAATTTATCTCAATTTTTATTTTATTAATTGTATGGTCCAAAAATTATCCTTGATATTGGCAAGCTATGTTAGTACTATTACAACCTTCATTGACTGCCACGTGCTATCAGTGATGTCCCCACAGAGACCAGCCTTGGGTGAAGTAGCCTTGAAGCGATGAATGATGCGGTCGAGGAGTCACCATAACTCAAAGTCGAGGTCGAGGAGTCACCATAACTCAAAGTCGAGGCCGAGGTCGAGCGCCTCAGATAGAGTTATAACGACTAGTTCTAAGATAAGACATAAAGGAGAATATTCTAATGGATATTCTCTGCACATGTACTATTAGGATTTCTAGGGATATGTTCCCTATATATAGAAAGAGACACAATGATAGGGGGCATGTGATATTCATATGTAAAAAACATACTTTGACTTTATAGACAAAATTTGGTCCTATTACAAGCATACACAAATGACCTTTTTACTAAGATTCTTGTCTAGCATTTCCACTGAATCCAAGAACAACCTAAGTGTTCAAGGGCTTATCAATCATTCATCACAATCAGAAAGAATATCCACTGGTCTCACCCCTTTTCGGTTGATTCACACATTTTATTAAATATTGTTATCATTACTCATGTTCATTGCCATCTAGACAAAATATACTAGTCGTTTTGCCTTGACACCGATAACTTTATCTTTTGAATATTATTTTTAATTAAGATTAAATCTTCTTCATATAAATCTAATTGGTTGAACCAAGATCTATATTTTTGGGTCAAACATTAATATCGATCAAAACTCATTTATCTATATAAAATTCTGTATAAATTTAAAATTTACTCAGTTTTATTTTCACTATATATATATATATATATATATATATATATATATATATATATATATATATATATATATATATATATTAGATCTTCGATTGCTATAAATAAAATTAAATTATTTTTATTCTGCTCATTTATTTCACTATAGAGCATATTACTTAATTACTATTTCTCACTCTTCATTTTTCGTCTCAGAAATAGTTTTTCTTCTTTCTACAAGTACTTTTATTATATAAATTTTAAAAAATAAAATAAAATCTCCTGATTTTAAAAGTAAAAAAAGAAAAGATATCTAAGGGTAAAATAGGTATTTAAAAAAGATAATGGTATTAAAGGAGGGAGAATGACTGTTGTTCACGTTTGATTTTTAAAGTAAAGCTTAGATGTGTGAATGATTTTCACCCAAAATCAAGGTATCTCTATATTAGAAAGAAAAATAAAGGTGAGTTTTTTAAAGGGTTAAGTTGGAAATTTGTTTTTTAAGATTAAGTGATTTACCTGGGTATAAAATATAAATAGGGCAGAAGGTGTAAAATTTTGCTTTTACGATTCGGAGTGTTCCTCTCGTTGAAGACCGCCATTATCGAGCGAGCCGATTCTTAACGCGAATCTCCGGCTATTTCATCACCCGTTTTGAGTGTAAGGTGAGTTTTTGATTCGCTTAATGATTTTTTCCCTTCTTAATACGTCTGCTCTTTATGAATGCTTGAATTCGTTGAAGCATAGTGTGGTTATTGTCTAGAGTGATGAGCTGTTCATAAACAAATATATCTTGTTTATATATGACTGGATTTTCTTATAAAAATTCTTCAATTACTGTAATTTAAGTTTGTTTTGAGTTGGTGATTTTAGTATTTGTCTCGTAATTGGTTTTAGGGTTCCTTTGTGGAAGAAGGACTAGGGTTTTATATTCAAGAGGACAAGAACTAAGGTTTTAAAAAATGGTTTTACCAGCTTCACTGCCCTACAAAGGCCTTTACTTTCATGATTGCAAGGTCTTCTCAACGTTAATTTAACCCTATGCTATTACCCATTTCAATTCTTTTTTGACAAGTATAAGTTCTGCCAGGTACACTCCTTGATTAGTTATGCAGATATGCATTGGTTGTGATGTGGTTGTTTTTGAAATTTTGTGTAGCAGTGTCAGAAGAAGATATTATGTACACACACATGTAATCTCATCTAATTTATTATCCTTTTTTTTCTTCGTATCAGGGAGATTATATCATTGCGTTCGGAGGCTTGAAGCAGATAAAGCGTCCACTACTTAGTTAACATACCATTTTCTTCAAGGGGCTTCTTTTTGTTGTAAAAATGTCTGTAACAGCTGGTGTAAGTGACACAATCATCGCAATTAGGGAAAAGCTCAGGGGTAAAATTGGCCAAACAAAAGTGAAAAGATACTGGCCTGGTAAAGCTCCTGAGTGGGCAGATGAAGCGGAAAAAGATGAAGATCTTAGGATGACCAGGGAAGCAGCGCTTGAGAAAGCTTTTCCTAGCCAGGGCGGTTCTGACATTGCAAGAAAGGATGATGCAAGGCTGCGTCGACTGGCAGAGAGTAGAGTTGATAATCGTGAGGAAATCAGAGCGGATCATCGACGCATACGGCAAGCAGAGATTGTTTCAACCATAGAAGAGGAAAATAGAAGACTGGAAAGAATGGAATTTGAGGAGGATGATGAAGATGCATTGGATGAAAGGAGGAGGAGAATCAAGGAAAAGAATCTTCAGAGGCAACAGGAAGAAGCTCTGCCAGAGGAAGAAGAAGAGGAGGTAGAGGAAGAGGAGGAAGAGGAGTCAGAATATGAGACAGAATCAGAGGAAGAAACAACAGGGATAGCAATGGTGAAACCAGTTTTTGTTCCAAAATCTGAGAGAGACACCATAGATGAGCGTGAGAAGCGTGAGGCAGAGGAACGAGCTCTCGAGGAGTTAGTGAAGAAGAGGTTGGAGGAGAGAAAAGTTGAAACAAAGCAAATAGTTGTTGAGAAGATACGCGAGGAAGAAATAATTCAGAAAAATTTGGAGCTGGAAGCTAATATTGCTGATGTAGATACTGATGATGAGGTGAATGAGGCTGAAGAATACGAAGCTTGGAAGTCCAGAGAAATTGCTAGGATCAAGAGGGAGAGGGACGACAGGGAGTCTAGTCGGAAGGAGAGGGAAGAAATAGAGAGGGTAAGAAACATGACGGAAGAAGAGAGGAAGGAGTGGGAGAGGAGAAACCCGAAACCTGCCCCACCACCCAAGCAGAAGTGGAAGTTTATGCAGAAATACTACCACAAGGGTGCTTTCTTCCAGTCAGATCCTGATGACACCGCTGGAACTTCTGGTGCTGATAATATATACCACCGTGATTTCTCTGCACCAACAGGGGAGGATAAGTTGGATAAGTCCATACTACCAAAAGTCATGCAGGTTAAACACTTTGGTCGTAGTGGAAGGACAAAATGGACACATCTTGTCAATGAGGATACAACTGATTGGAACAACCCGTAAGTACCATAAACCTTCTATATTACCTGCTCATCTTTCAATCAATCTGTCATATAGATCAGCTGGATTAGCATTTCTAAATAATCCATGCTTCATTGCGTCCAGTTGTTTGTTTCACATTAGCATTTGGTTTATTGGTTTCAGTGCAACGGAATAGTAACTTTCACAGGCTTTGAACAACATAGCTGCTCTTTTACTTTGGTTGAAGCGATGTCACAGTTTGTATTTGTTAGCATGTTGGATTTTCTTGAAACTTGTAATATCTTTCAATTGTTGGCATCTCGAATTGGATTTAGTGTATATTAAAGCAAAGGACAAAATTGAAGTACATAATCATTGAATATTTAATCATACTTCAGATGTTTCACGGTTGCGAACTATTAGGAGAATAACAGCTCTAAATCTGTGAACTTAGTATCAGGAGTCTTAGCTGGTCCTCTATGAAGTGGATAACTTGTATGCATCAAGTTGGAGTGTCTCTGACAACTGATGACAGCTGCTCCCTCTCTCTCTCTCTCTGTACTTTTTTCTTTTTCTCTTTTTATTGGGTGGGGACAGGGGAGGAGGGTTGAGATGAGCCCATGGGCCTTGTCTTATATGCTGATGGATTCCTGCAAGCTAGATTGATGACCTTCTCTTTCTGTTATTCTCTTGGTTGAATTTCTGAAGTATTACCCTGGCGAGTAAAGTGATTAAATTTCAACTAGCCAAAGGTCGTGAGAAAGAGTGATGCGCATCTCAGGGTGTAGAGAGGTTTGTCTTATGTGTATCAGATTCTAGGCGGGATTTAGTGTGATACAAATTGTGGTGGCTGAGAGAGGATTCCAAAGGAGAATTTTCTTTTTAAAAGTGCATTTCGGGGAATGAATAGGAAGAATTCAATTGTCTACTCAGATGTTTCTTGTCTGAGTGGTACTTCTAGCATTGAAGCCATCAAGTACAGAAAATAGATCGATTTAAAATTGTTGGGGCCTTGAAAATTTAGACTGCCTATTTTGAGTCATGGTGCTATCAAAGTGGTTGATCTTTTCCTAATTATCAGTGACAGGTGCATTCTTTTCTCTCTGTTCCTTTGAAAATGCTCTTGCATTCTGTTTTGATGGTTGGGATGCTTTTATCATGTTAATATACCTGTCGCCGGGTAGGAAAAGAAACAAAAGCCTCGTATAGCAGGGGAACGTTGTGACTGGGAGTTCAGACTTCAGAGTTTGGGCCTCGAAACGAGTTTAGAGGTGTGGGAGTGAGAGTGTGGATAAACTTTAGAGGCTTTCTCAGTTTTACCTTCAAATTCCCTACAGAATTACCTGCATGACTAGTCATGTATTAAAATGAAATACTTAAAAATGTCATACATAGGAGAAAACAGATTTTGCTTATTAAAATCATTCAGGAGAAACTTAGAAGTTTATTACATTAGCCAGATAATGGTACACATTATTTTGCTTTCTGTTCAGTAAGTTCGATTTTGGAAAGGAAATTCCCCAAAATATAAGCATTTTTTTTCATATTAGTAAAATTACTACCTTATTATGAAGTAAATAAAAGTACTCTTTTCTGTCGAGTAATGCCTTTAGAGCCTATAATATAGCATATTAGCTCAGAGCATCTGGATTTTAGCTAAGGCCAGAAGAAAGAAAATGCCTAGCATCCGGGTCCCCTCCATTTGACGTCTGGCTTGGGGGGCATGCTTGAACTGAGAGGAAGTATATTAATATTTTCATTTGACCAAGTCGCTGGTTTTCATTGAAGACTTCCCATCCAGCCCTGCTAGTCTCTGTCTAATACTAAGACTGCTTATTCTGCTGTGATGAAATCATACCTACTCTTTTGCCTTAGCCAATTGAATGCTCTTACTTACTGGCTAATAGGAGGACTACTCTTATTTGACTTTTCACTATCTCAGTTAGGTGATGCGTGTGTGTATATTTCTTAATTGAATGTCCTCCTTTTGGAGACGAAGTTGAAAAGGGAAGATATGCAAACTGTTTCAAAAACTTCAATGTATTGTATTGTTTATGCTTTCTTGCTCAGTGTCCAGCTTTATCTATGTATGACTGGTAACAATGTTTGCACTTATTAATTGACAATTGCTTTTTGCGCAGGTGGACGTACAATGACACTCTTCGGGCCAAGTACAATGCGAAAATGGCTGCTGTTAATGCTCCTATTGCGAAGCCTAAGGGTAAGAAATTGAAGGATTGGGAGACTCGGTGAAGCGGTATTATTGTCTTGTTCTCGCTTGTGCTCATGATTTTGCTCTCAGATCCTTCTAAGCATAGTCACTCTGTCTTTCTATTTTGCTTGTTACATTGAAATGTCATCTGTAGCTCGTGCGAAGTTATATGAATTGCAGAGGGTAGCTGTGTGTATGGCTACACATAAGCAGAATTCTCTAATTATCCTTATTGAAAATTCATGCATTAGGGCATATATTGTGTTCCGCTTTTAAATTATTGAGACCTGCTGTTTAAAAAGCATGAGCGAAACTTGGTCTCTGTATGTTCATTATGCTCAACAAAAAGCATGAGTAGTTTTCTTGAACCATTTTATGCCCACCCGGTTTTTCATGTTTGCTTCAGTTTGACACTTCCATAAGCTACATAAAAAATAAAAATACAAGCAATAAGTGTTTTTGCTTTCAATTCACCGTAGTTCTCTTTTATATACTCTCTCTCTCTCTCTCTCTCTATATATATATATATATATATATATATATATATATTCCTGTCTCCTACAGTCATGAAAGAGTTCACAATCCTATTCTCATTGCTAAGTATGACAACTCTTCAGTGCATTTGCCTATTTGCTAACCTTTGTCTCTATAGTCATGAAAGAGTTCACAATCCTATTCTCATTCCTAAGTATGATAACTCTTCAGTACATTTGCCTATTTACGTCTTGTTTCTTTATGTAATGGAATATATAGAGTTATGACTTACGTGATTGCTACATAATAAAACTCATGTTAAAATTGTTTGAGTCGCTTTTAGGGTTGCTTTGTCCCTTGAAGGGGGGAATTCTGATAACATCTTGCTTGTCCAAGAATTAATTCAGGGAAAAGGAAGTCGAAAGATGAAAATGTTTGTTGGGATTTGGGAAGTCAGAACCTTGAAAAAGCTTCTGATACAAGTCCAATGTGATCATCTCAGAGATGCACTGCATAGGTTCTCCTTCGGTCCGCAAATTCATAATTTACTTTGTGTCTTCATTTCTTGCTATCTTGTGCAATATTTGTCATTTAGGTGTGAGACGTGTGGTTCTATCATTAGGATGCCATGCATGTATTGGGCGATTTTATCTTTGCTAGTGGATAGTCTGGGAGAAGATGTTCTGATTTCTTTTCACTGCGTCTTTCATGTTTCACTCAGATGCACATTAAAATGATGTTGCTTTTGATAGTATCCTAGGGGCGATGGGATCCCGAGTTTGTATCTTCTGTCTGGGTATATAGGGGAGGGAGCAACTCTATCTCTAAAAGAAAAGAAATAGAACACCCTTTTGCCCGTCTCATTTGCTAGACTTGTAACCAATGCTCTCCAGTTTCAGCTATTTTTGTTTAACTCGCAAATTTTATATCCTGGGAGTCCTACGGAGGCCAGTTGTAGGTGAATAGAGGCGCAAGTACAAAAATCAGTGCTAATCTAGCCAGGTCTACTACAATTATGGATGTTGTCAAAAGTGAAGAAAGTTCCTGGGAATAGGTGTCAAAGGTGCGGGCAATGCTCAGTTAGTTATTGTAAACTTTGGGTTATTAGACTGTCTTCAAGTGGCATGGAATTGTCGAACAGAAAATTGATTGTAGAGACTCGACTGATTTACAGTTGTGGAGTTAGTATGATATGCAGATGCAGAACTGCCCCAGTAAGAACACTAGTTTCAGATTTCCGAGTGTGATTAATGGAGAATGGCAGTGTCCTGGAAAAGCGATGCGGTTATATCGAACTCTTTGAACATTAGGAGAAGTTATCTGGATATAGGATTCGAAAAAGTACTAACAAAAGTCGCTCAACACAACACTACGGATAGCAACTATTACGCACAATCAAGTGATGTCGGGACGCTTTGTTAATATGTGTTTGCTTGTTTTTCATGTGAAACTAGCATGACCTAGCTAGTTTTTGGATTAGTAATTGAAAAATAGCCAGCGTTTGCAAAGTAATTGAAAAATAGTCATTATTTTGTTGAAATACGGAAAGTTCCAGCATATTATGCTGGATTGGATTATGGAGCTCCTGAACTTCTAGCATATTATGTTAGAATTCCAGCGCGAAAAATTCCAGCATAATATGCTGGATTATGGAGCTCCTCTATTTAAATTTTTCGCATATTATGTTGGAACTCCAGCACATTATGAAATTCTAGCATATTATACTGAAATGTCATATGTAAAAAATTCGAAAGCATGTTATGTTGAAATTTTCCAGATTTTAAGGATGTTTTTGTTCAGAATATATCTTTACATGAAAAAATGGTTATTTTTCAAGAGGAATTTTCATAAATCACTATTGTTTAATGGCTATTAATTTCCTATAGCTATCATATACATAATTACTTACTATAGTTACTATTTAGTTGTTACGAGACTGTATTCGTGCTACTGTATTCATGAATGAATTAAGTAGCAGAATTCGCCTAAAAAATAGGGGAATCCGTCTGTTTAATAACGTAAAGAGAATCAATTAGCGTGTATCACTCCTAATTTAAATCAACAAAATCAATTCTCCATAAATTTCGCTGCCATTGTGCTCTATTTCATGCATTCACGTGACTGTATTTATAAATACAGTGAGGTAGTCAAGAAATAGGGTGTATACCTTCTATTCAGTTAGACTGTATACGTTGTATACAATTCACAGATATTCATTATTCACTATTATACATTGTATTTAATTCACCGTATTCAATTTGACTGTATTCAAACAACAAAAAGTCACAAAACACAGTGATATTCGGTTGTATTAAAAAAATACAGACATTTGGAATACATAAATACATGCGAAAAATAGTGTATTTATACAAAAATATAATGTATTTGAGTGTATGTGTACATAATACAGTGTATTTATTAATGTATGTGACTAAAATAGCAAAGAAGAGGAGAAAGTTCGTCGGAGATGGTGTTTTCCGACCAAGCAAAATACTGTATACATTGTATTAAAACTAAAAATGGAGACGAACAAAAATCCCACCCTCAAATCTTCTCTGGCATAGCCATGACCGGATCTGTTCGTTTAAGAGGATGAGCCAATAGTGGATGATGATGCCGATGATTCTAATGCCGACAACGATTCTGACGGCGACCACGATGATGACGCCGATGATTCTGCTGATTTGATGGAGAAGAGAGATGATTGAGAATCTTGCTGATAGAGAGAGAGAACATAATTGGCGTATTTTATGCCTCAATGCTAGGTATAAATAAATACCTATTTTGTTATAAAATAGAAAAGGTAGTTATAAGTAATAATATTTTGAAATTGTTTTGGTTTATAATAAATAAGGTATGATAGTTTGCTATAGGATGTAAAATTATCAGTTGCAAATCTGGCCATTTCTGATTTTTGCTTGTTGTTCTTCAATGTTTTAGTCCATGGACCAGCTCAGTCCAACCCATGAGGCCGATGACTGATTTGGGCTGAGTTAAAAAGCCCCAGTTTTAAAGGGGAATTTGCAGCCGTACCCTATATTTCTGCCGCCTTTTAACATATACCCTATTTTTAAAAATTATTGATTTGGTAGCCAGCTGACAAAAAATTCGTAATAATATGACAATTATACCCTTGACAAAAGATATAAAACCTGCATCACACATTAATCGCGTGATTTGCAACCTCATTCGTGAAAAATTTCATATTGAAACTAAAACTTCATGCTAATGTATGCTGAAGTTATTTATCCCGCAGTCTAAAGTTTTGTCATGAGTTTTATCCGAAATTTCAGTCTAAACATGCTGAAATTTTTTAATTCATTTGCTAAAACTTTAGACTAAACATGCTTAAGTTTTTGTCCCGCAGTATGTAATTTTCTAATGAGTTTTTGTTAATGCATGCTGAAGTTATTTAGTTCATTTGCTAAAATTTCATACCAAAACATGTTGAAGTTTTGTCCTGCTGTCTGCAGTTTTGTCATGAGTTTTATCCGAAACTTCAGTCTAAAGAAGCTGAAGTTTTTTAGTTCATTTGCTAAAATTTCATACTAAACATGCTTAAGTTTTTGTCTTGCATTATGTAATTTTGTAATGAGTTTTTGCTAATGCATGCTGAATTTATTTAGTTCATTTGTTAAAATTTCAGACCAAAACATGCTGAAATTTTGTCATGCAGTCTACAGTTTTGTCATGAGTTTTATCTGAAATTTCAGTCTAAATATGCTGAAATTTTTTAGTTCATTTGCTAAAACTTTAGACTAAACATGCTTATGTTTTTGTCTTGCATTATGTAGTTTTCTAATGAGTTTTTGCTAATGCATTCTGAAGTTATTTGGTTCATTTGCTAAAATTTCATACCAAAATATGTAAAGTTTTGTCTCGCAGTGTACAGTTTTGTCAATAGTCTTTTATTAAAGAAGAGCAAAATCGTCTTTTTAAAACGCTTTTAACAAAAAAACGAGTACGGATACAAACAAAAAAATAAAACGGTACAAGTTAAAAAGAGACGACCAAATAGGACGCCACATACAATTTTTATCCATTTCCACCCAATTATGGAAATCGACTACTATTACAAATTTGTTGTAGCATGACTCTATGACATATACAAGTGCCAATAAAAGGACATTCACTTATTAGAAGGTAGTGCACCTTTCAATTTTCTTAATATGTCCTAAAATCATATTAAGACAAACAAATAAATAATAACCTTCTGCACGTAAAAAAGGGAGCTGCAGGACATAGTGGTCCGATACATTTTTTTTTTCTGGATGAAAGACTATTACTTTGTACAATAAATCACCATTTTTAACGAAATGAAGAAGAGTTTACAAACTTGTTTGTTCAAAGTTAGCTAAATCAATGTACCATTTGTATATATTTCTATAATGTTGCTGCTTTTGCAAGAAAAATGTATATACTGGCAGGCTAAAAGGCAATATTAACATAATTAAGAAACCTTGATTAGTTAAACCTCCATTGGCACCATTTCGTTAGAAACCTCAGCCAAAAAACATTAAGAAGGCTTCCCAACCATAAAGCTGAATAACCATAGTTAAGGAGGAATTCGATATTTAAATTCATCCGCTTAAACCCTTTGTCCCTATTTGATGATTCTTGAGAAATTCTCAATTGAAATACAAAGTCGAATCTTCACATTTTTTTTTTGAGCCCTTATTGGGGTCCATTTCAAAGACATTTTTGGGCAGAGTAAATGATCAAAATGGTCCTTAATGTATAGGCATTGGACTGTTTTGGTCTTTGATATATGACCCTTAACTGAAATAGTCCTTGATGTATGTAAAAGATAGACCGTTTTGGTCCCTTACCCTAAAACTAACGGTGGAAAGTTAAAAAACTGTTCAACTTAACAGTACAATTCAATTTGACTACAACACTAGCTTTGTCCCACAAACTCTATTTCTTCTTCTTTCTTCACTTACGTAGTGCCACCCCTCCCTTCATTTTCTTGATTTTCTTATCCTCTTCTTACTCTAGACACCGCACGCTAAATTAAAATACCAATCCCCACTCTTCTCCATTAAAGCTTTGACTAAGCTTGAAATAGATTACCTTTTTTATTTTTGTTTTTTTATAAGGAAACTTAAATGTCAAAGTTGAATTACATTTGAGCAAGAACAACCTTCATTAAAGTAATCTCCTAGTGATTTTCACTAATACAGTGTAACCCAATACCAAGAATCAAATGGAGAAGATAAATTGGAGTATGTACGAATACAAAAATAATTGGGTGAAAAAGAAAAGACAATTGCTAAGAAGTGAATAAACACCATTTCTTAGAACCAACAGTCCTGCATAATTTTTTTAGCCATCGAAAAAGTGGGAAAAAAATGCTCAATGGGGGAGCAAAAAATTGGGAACGAGGAACCTTCAGTTTCAAAAAAGGACAAAAGGATAAGGATGGGATGTTTATCCAAAATCAGCTTTGGAAAAATTTCAGGTGGGATTTGGGTATCAAAATTGGGCACTAACGCCGGTGATTTTTCAGCAATAGAACTGAACTTAAACCGCGAAAAATGGATCGGAGTATATGAGTCTCAACCTTCTGGAACCGAACTTGGGAGCTCTCGTGCTTTGAAATCCATTAAGTTTGACATATACATGAGGAGGATTGTTAGTTCTAGGGTATGGGACCAAAAGGATCTACTTTTTACATACATTAAGCACTATTTCGGGGTATATATCAAGGACCTAAACAGTACAATCCCTATACATTAAGGATCATTTTGATCATTTTCTCTTAGACATTTGTTTTTCAATATTTCAATGCCTGAACTAATTCACTATTTGCAAACTAATTTGGTCATAAAAATTTGCAAATGGTGAACTTCGAAGTGAAATATCAAAATAGTAGGTTTAATGCTAGTTTTCGCTCACGAATCTTCAATTTTCACAAACATCTTTTCCATGTATTTTTGTCCAAACAAAGCCGTTTGGACACGAGTGTTATTTTGAAATACTTAAAAAGAAAAAAATTCAAATAAGTGTTGTTTTAAATCTGATTCATCATTTCAACTTCAACTTGAATTTTGCTGCTGAAAAGACTGATTTGAGGAATATTTAAAGGAATAATAATGGTTTCAACTCACGAAACTTTGAATATTTTTTACAAGTGAAATTTAAGTCCAAACGTAACCAAGTCAATTTTTTTTAATCTTTAACAACTTGAACTGCCATTTAATTTGAAGTTTAATAAAGTTATCGAGTCACCCTCACTTAATCCAGATGTCTTATCGAAATAGACATAGTGGACATAGCTGCGTTCATTTCGTTATCACCTATATAAAATTGTAAGGTTCCTAAAGGAGCTTACAATTTCCTATATGTCGGACTATAGTAATTGTCGTTGAATCAAGCCTAGAATAAGTCTAATAACGTTTCAGCATACATAACAAATTAAAATGGTAATACTAATTTATTCTACCACAGTTTTGTAGTGCATATGATATAGTAATATTTAATAAATAAATAAATTTGGGGGGCTGGGCGGAATGGGGCTCAACGAAAATTTTACTTTCAATTAAGTCAAATGTGCTGAATTTTACAACTTTAGGGAAATGGGAGTTATCTTCTGTGAATAAAAGACATATTAGGGCATCATATCAAAGTTCTAGTGTGTATACTGAGGATTGAAGCTTCCTTTGCAATAAATGATGGACGTAGGATACATATTATTTTTTTTTATTAGTAACCTTGATAAAGTGGAAGGAGAGTCTTGGCGTAATTGGTAAAGTTACTGTCATGTGACCAGGGGTGAAAATAAACTCGTGCAAAAATACAGGGCAAAACCCTTTTTTTAATAACCTTGATAAAGTCTAATGGGATCGAAGGCGAAGGATCAACTCAAAAGATTAAAAAGCATGTAAATCTACCCTTACCCAATATTAAATACGGCAAATGGCCAAATATACCCCTCTACTTTTGAAAATGGTCTAAGAATATCTTCGTTATACTATTGGATTATCTATACCCCTGCAGTCATACTTTGGGTTCAAATATACCCCTCATTTAAACGGAGGTACACGTGTCATCGTCCTGTTGGTCAATTCTAAATATCTCCTAATTAATAATAAAGACCCATTATCCATAACCGAAAAATATTTTTTTTTTTTTTACTAAAAACTGAAAAAAACGAAAATATTTTTTTTCAGTTTTTACAAAAAACCTGCTTTAGAAAAAAATGAAAAATATTTTCTAAAATAATATTTTTGTAAAAACTGAAAAAAGTAGAAGCTGAAAATCAATTTTCTAAAGCAATTTTTTTTTGTAAAAACTGAAAAAAAACTGAATTTTTTTTTACTAAAAGCTGAAAAAATGAAATTATTTTTTTTTTCACTTTTTACAAAAAAACTGCTTTAAAAAAAGCTGAAAAATATTTTCTAAAATAATATTTTTGTAAAAACTGAAAAAAAGAGCTGAAAATCAATTTTCTAAAGCAATGTTTTTGTAAAAACTGAAAAAACAAATATTTTTTTTTCCAGTTTTTAGCTAAAATTATTTCAGTTTTTTTCAGTTTTTAATTGCTTTAGAAAATTGCTTTTCAGTTTTGTTTTTCAGTTTTTACAAAAATATTATTTTAGAAAATATTTTTCAGTTTTTTAAAGCAGTCTTTTTGTAAAAACTGAAAAAAAAAATATTTTCGTTATTTTTAGTTTTTAGTAAAAATGTTTTTTAGTTTTTTTTTCAGTTTTTACAAAAAAAAATTATTTTTCAGGTATGGATAATGTGTCTTTTTAATTAATTAGGAGATATTTAGAATTGACCAACATGACGATGCCACGTGTCCCTCCGTTTAAATGAGGGGTATATTTGAACCCAAAGTATGCAGGGGTATAGGTAACCCAATAGTATAACGAGAGGTATTCTTAGACCATTTTAGAAAGTAGAGGGGTATATTTGATCCTTTGCCATATTAAATATCACTCCGTTTCAATTTAGATGAGGTAATTTGACTTGACACGGAGTTTAAAAAAAAAGAAAAGACTTTAAAACTTGTTGTCTTAAAAGCTTAAGGGATAAAAACTTTGTAGTTATAATAAAACCTTCTCATTAAGGGTAAAATGAAGAGTTTAAAGTTGAATTATTTTCAATTGAAGAAATATGTTATTCTTTCTGGAATGGACTAATAAGGAAAGTATATCTTCTAAATTGAAACAGATGAGTAATATTTATAATATTATTATTGTTGTTATTCTTATTATTATTTGTTCAAATTGCTGTCCCACGAGATCTTAATATTCATTGCATTTAACT
The DNA here is from genome assembly GCF_000390325.3 of Nicotiana tomentosiformis. NCBI lineage: Eukaryota > Viridiplantae > Streptophyta > Magnoliopsida > Solanales > Solanaceae > Nicotiana > Nicotiana tomentosiformis. The sequence goes on from NC_090812.1 coordinate 28,024,007, forward strand.
AGAGGAAAAACAATGAAGCGAAAGTACAAACATATATGTTACATCCTTCTAAGACATAATAGAGCAGGGAATATCTATGCATATATACCCATGATATACTGAATGATATATGCCTATAGCTAAATGACATGCCAATTTGTGGATATGGTATGTCTGACTGATAAATGATTAATACATTTTTTTAGCTAAAAATATGGACTTATTAACTTTTCCATGATGTGATCGAAGGCATATATATTGACAAAATTAAATCAATTTCTCATCACCTCAAGACAAACAGAAAATCAAGAGATGTAACAAGAGGCACTGTTTGAATTGACTAGAGTTTATGGAGTTGAAAGATATAATTGTAGTCTTCTTCTTATTGACTATCTTTTTCTTTATTTTGGTTTTATCCTCAAATGGCCCCTTCAGCTTTCTCTTCCACTCAACTCATGATATAAGTGATCAGATTCGTTTGTCCATTCAACATCTGAAAATAACAGAAAGTAGGCGAAAATTGAAAGAAGAGTGGAAGCAATAAGAAAAAGATAAAAGACATGATATCACTTTGGAAGTAACAGTTAGAAACTTTTTCTGTACTGGTGTGCAAGAATGTAAGTGGAAAGTTCAATTGGCCGTTTTCTCTCAATTTCTTCCTTGACATCATATAATAATAAAATCAAAACCGTGCAAGGTTTCACTTTCTTTCCTTTTTCTTCTTCTTTTCTTTTTCTTTGATCGTTACAACCGAACTCTTGTAAGTTGTAACGCCGGTTGGGAAGTGTTATGAGATGTACTAAGCGGTTACTGTAAATATAACTCTGACTTATGAGTGCAAGATATCGAATATCAAGTAGATTAGTAAGACAATTGAGGTTCACAATCTCATTTGCCAAAATCTTGGTTCGCAAATTGATCAATATTTGTGTTTGCAGAAGATAGTAGATACCCGATAGAATAATTAAGGTGCACAAACCGTAATAACAAACTGACATGATCAAGTAGACAGTAGATACTCACAAATTGACAGGAACACCACCATTACAAAAAGAAAATGCGCATTGCTCCGTATTTAAGTAAAGAAAGTGAATGAAAAAGATTTTGCTCAAAATTTATAGTTTTAATTTACAAGTGATTATTGGGAATATCGCTTGGCTTTTATATGTTTAATTACCTTTTTGTTTTTTCTTTCTTCCAGGGTGATGGGAGTGGGGGTAGGGGATTCTGAATCAAAAACAAGAATTACTTGAAGCAAATATCTAAATGAGTCTCCCACATAATAGGTGTGAGTTCAATTCTTTATCTTCCTCATTCCTTCCCCTTCCTGATCCTCAAATGTAATAAAAAAATGAAAATTATATTGAGCAGAACAAGATTGGGAAGGAAATCAAGAAGATTTGCAAAGGGCTAGCTTTTGCACAAAACATCTTATGATTGTATTCATACAGATAAACGTAAGATGATACAATATATCCTTTAGTAAGTGAAACAAAGGCCTCAAAAAGGTCATGCCTTATTCTTCTTGAAGCTGACACAAAGGGACACACAAATGGGACACAATGATCTCCTAGCGGATCAAAACAGTTAGAGATACAAGAAATTAAGGACTTCATAATTAAAAATAGAAATGATAGGGTTTAATTAAACTCTATGAGCTGGGGGACATAATATAATCAACTCATAGATCATCAAACCATTAATTAAAAACACATGCTAGCTTCAGAAACAATTATTTCAATAGATAATTTTTACTCCTCCAATGCAAATTCCTCAATCAAGTTTATCTTGTTGAGTGGATTGAAGGCATGAATTTCAGCACAAGCACATTTGCTAGGTAACACATAGGATCCAAGTCCATCAAGTGGTTGAACACAAGGCAATGGCAACTTACGAGCTATGACCACAGAATTAATCACCTCATCCGTTGGATGGTACACCGAAAGCACCTCGAATCCTCTGAGATCACGAGGATCAAGAACAGGATATAGAAAAGCGCGCGCACCATGTGCACTCCTGAGCATCAGGGTTGCTCCTGGAGCCATATACTTAGCCAGATGATCGACAAACTTAACTTTCTCTTCCTTATCCATACCAACCAACGCGGCCAAGAAGACTACATCGTAGTCCTTCAGGGCACACGTTACATCCATGACATCCGTCGTGTGAAAAGTCATCCGATCAGACAAGTCAGGATCGGATGCCACGAGACGAGATGCCAGGGAATTAGCCTCAGAACTAATATCATAGTTGTGAAAGTATGTAGTTGTAAGATGTTTAGTAGCCAAAACAAGAGAAGTGAGAGGGAGAGGGCCTGATCCAATAAATGCTATTTTGTTTGGGGGTTTTGTAGTATTTTTGGTAAGGATGTTGAACTCAAGCAAGCTGAGTTTGATGTAATTGTCAAAATATGGGAAAATGTCAAGATGGTGAAGGGGGTTTTCAAAAGAGCCAAGAATCTTGGAATAGTGACTCTCTAAAAGACCTTCAGCTTCACCACATAGTTTGATGAGATGAGACCTAATTTCTTGAATTTTTTGACAGAGTTTTGAAACATCAATGGGATTAGGGGGCATGCACGTGTGAACAAGCTTTGTAAACAGTATGTTGACATCTTTGGAAGGGCTAAGGTTCTCCAATCTCGAGATCTGTTCATATAATTCACACACTTGTTGTACTACTGGATTGCTATTTGGGCACACCATGTCGACACTATGAAGATATGAAGAAATTGGCAAAGAGAACAAAAAGCTAAATAGCTAGAAATTTTCCTTGGAATTATCAAAAAGGAATTGCTCTAAATTTTCTTTTTTTGAAGTTCGAAGGACACACTCAATGATCTGGTGCTCATGAGGTCTCCACAAGTCGCTATTTATTGAGGATTTTTTGGAGGGACCCAGAGATACACGAGAGATGGGGGGTGGGGTCATTTATTATTATTTTGTTGCATCATTTATTGTTCATTGTTAGAGATTTTTTTTTATTTACTCAGTAATAATTGATTTGAAATTAGAATGAGTAGTTGGGCTTCGTTTATTTCATTTACAGGTTAATCAGTTAAGCATTTTACCTTGATGAGCAAAGTTACGTCCTACCATTGAGAAATTAAACTAGTACATGGCATAACGTTCAAGAAAAAAAAAAAACTTTTTGAAACATGTTGTCCCAAAAGGTTAGAGGACAAAAGCTTTGCGAGACCATAATATTTGTATGACAATAAAAGCTTTTCATTAATGACAAAGTAGATAAAATAAAAAGTTTAAAGTAAAAATTATTTCTAAATATAGAAATGCATAATTCTTTTTAGAATAGACTAATAAAAAAAATATGTCATTTAAATTGAAACGAAGGGAGTATTACATTACGTATATATTAATAGTTTAAAGGTTTTAAAATATATTATTGCAGGTAATTTTCCTTATTTTCATGAGCCTAATGTACAACTCTCTTTGTTTTGTTAGAAAACTTTTTTGTCTTGGATCAACGGTATATGATGTTTTTTTCCCACGAATATGTTAATTGCTTAACAGGTAGTAAGTCGTAAATTTAAAGCATGAACTTCATTGAAAACTTATTTCATAGTATTTCTTTGGACCTTTGTTGTTTTATCGGTTTTGCATTTCTATGAAAACCCTAGTGTTCCTGGTGAGTAGTTAGGCTTAGTTGGCCCACAAAGTGATAGTTTCTTGGGACTTGGGACCGATGCATATATATTTATTGTACTCCAAGTTATTAAGTTATAGTAAATTTCATGATCATCCAAATTTGTGTTTCACTTTTCTATCTTTTGTTACATAAAATTATTTTACTTTACTCTATTTATCACAAAAGTTATATTTTTCAGAATTATAATACTTTTACTTGAAAAGTCTATTATGTCCTTTACATTAATCCTCTCATTTGTGTAATGCCTTTTATATTATATACTATAATATATTTTTACCTAGGTATTTTACTTATAATTAAAATAAATTTAAATTATTTTAATTATTTTAATAATATATCCATATATTTAATTTTTTCATGACACTCAATTTGTTTAATCATATTCAAACATAAACATATTTTAAATATAAAAATGATAAAAGAAATTTATTTTTTTAATACTTATTGAAAATAATAAAAACGGATTTGTTTAACAAATGATAGTTTTTTATAGTCAATAAAATTATAAAAAAAGTTTCAAAGATATTTGAATTTAATATTAAGTTTTTTAAAGCTTTATCTGTTAATATTATTTATTTGAAAGTATTAATATGATGTCTCATTTTGCTAAATGTGGGTATTTTATTATTAAATTAATGGGTATGGCTTGGCTGATAAATCAATGAGCTTTGATTTTTTAATTTTTATTAAACATATTTTATTAAGCATGATTAAGAACGTGGACTTGAGATCCATGGTAATGTTACTGGCAAATTAAATAATGCTACTTATATATCTTGAAAATTAATATTAAGAAAAAATTAAATGTACGAATATATTATAAAAATAATAAATAAAATAATATTAAGTTATTTTAATTATAAATAAAATACTTGAAAAAATGATATTATATAGCATATAATATAGAAGGTATTACATAAATGAGAGGATTTATAATGTCAAGGGCATAATAGACTTTTTATGTGAAATATTTGTAAAATCTGGTCAAAGTGATTATTGTGATAACTAGAGCATAGTAAAAAGAATTTTGTGTAACAAAATAAAAAGAAAAGTGACTTTTGGGTAATGAACACAAAGTTGAATGACTTTTACGTAATAAAAGAAAGAAAAATGACTTTTGGGTAATGAACACAAAGTTGGATGACCACCCATGAAATTTACTCTCTTAAGTTCAATGCAAATGACTGCATGCTAATAACTTCTCATCTTTATTTTATTACTCCCTTCGGTCCACAACAAGTGATCAATTTACCTTTGACACACACATTAAGTAAATATGAACTTCTAGTGAAAAAAAGATGTATTTACTAAATTAACCTTAATTAATTATTATCTTGACACATTGAAATATGTAAATAAGGGCAAATTTTGAAAAAATAAAATTAATTCCTTCTTGATTATGTAAATGAACACTTATTTTAGATCAAAATAAAAAAGTAAAATGGTAACCTATTGTGGACTGGAAGGAGTACCGTATAACGGAAGTAACTAAGGAAAATCCATCCTTCAAATCATACCATCCAGCGTCTGGTCTAATTGTTTTTTTTTTCTTTTTCTTTTTTTGTTTGTTTTCGGTTATGTAAAAATAGTCATTTTGCACCCCTTAAAGCTTCAGAAGAACATTTTCCCTCGATAACATATTGAAAACGCATTCTTTGTGAAAGCCATTTGCACATCAATTATGACGTGAATAGCAAGACGGAATTTTCTATTTTACATGAACAGTAAATAAAACTCAACTTATTTGAAATTGCGGCAAAGTAATTATCGTTGTACATGGACAGTAATTATTCTTAAAATGAACACTCATATTTCGTTTCTAATCTTTAAGGCATCATCTATCTCTTGTTTTTTTCTTTATTTTTAATACTAAAATCAAAACGTCATGAATGACAATGGGAAGAACGAACTTAGAAGAAGGAAAAAACCTAGGAATACTGGGAAAATGGCATGGATAATGCATAAGAATCTTGTAATACAACATCTACCTAGTCAAAATCGTCGAATAGGGCAACTTTGATTATGACATCGGATTCTCATTCTCAAACTTCTTATGCTTTCCCACTTTGATTGTCCACACCACGATTCCACTGCACGGCCAAATTAGGTGCTTTAATTCTAAGCTATTTTTTCTTTTGATTTTATCCTATACCTCTCTATCTCGAAATGGCGTTTCCATTAGGTTTTCGAAAAGTCAAAACGAACTTCGACCAAGGTTCTTATTTAACCTATTATTCTGTTGTTTCCAAATAAGAAAAACTTGCAAGTTATAGTAATTCCGATTCGATTTATGAAAGTACTTCATGTTATATGTCTTTTTATATCTTTTTACATCCTTTAAGAAATACATTTAATAACCTTAATCATAAGAGTATTTTTTCATACTACTCTTTATTTCTTCTTTAAGCATTTCACTTGATTACTACTCTCTACTTAAAACACTAAAAGCAAGAATATATGAGAAAAAATAACAAATGATTTCTTATTTTTTAAAACCTCAAGTATTTTGAAATAAATAATTTACAAAACCTACAACTAATATTTGGGACCATCAGGAGTATGAATATTTTTACTTTTAAAAGAAAGTAACTTGTATATAATCTAAATTAAAGTTGAACAAATAGCATTTCAAAACTATTTTTGAAGGAGGCAGTATTTCTTATTCTCAATATTGAATGGACTGCCTCTATCATTTTGGGGTCAAGGAAAGGTGGCATATTTTGGTTTCACACCAAGTCTGGCAATTAAATAAGAATTGATGTACGGACATAGAGAAACTGTCAATTTTCTTGTAACCTTGCGTGCAAGCATTTGGGTCCATGCCTATCTCAGCGATTTTCCACATATATATGGTTCCAATGGACATGATTTTACGTTCGAAAGGTTTTAGCAACACATCTTTTTTCGACTTTTTCTTTAAGTATTCATTAAGTCACTTTCATATACTTCTATTCAATCTTCAAACCTTCTATATCTTTATTTTTTGGGAGATACATCAAATCTCATGAATAATTAATCGTAATTAGCATCATGAAAAATTACGCTTATAATTTTTTAAATGTGTTTACCCTAAAAAACGGATAACAACTGAATTTATATGTGATTTTAAGGATATGTAAACTAATTCAATACAAGTGATTAATGACGTTAGATTAAGCAAATGAAAGACGTAATAAATGGCCAAACCAATGATAAGGGTGATTCCGAGCTCGGTTGATGGCTCGATGAGGAACCTGCCCTCGATTCCGAACTTGTACTTATGAAGAACTTAAGAACAAAAGTAAGAACTTTAAACAACAAAGAGAATTGAAATAAATTGCTTTGATATGCGAGTTACAATGTGTCACATGAATAATAAGCTTTACCCTAAGTACAATTCTAAGAAAGGTAAAAATCTTTTATTTTGCTAATCACTGGTTTTCAGCCGATACGGGCCGAGATTCACGCCGTGATATCCGGTTGGTCACGGACATCACGACCCTTTGTTAGTCGTGTGCAGTTGTTTGGTAGTGCTCTCCGAAGTTTTGATCCTCAAACCGGACCCGGAGGACATGACCCTGATATCCTCGAGGTCAGGTGTTTTGCCCGAGCCCCGATACGAGGGGCTCCTCGCTCTGGCTCCGATTCATTACGGTCACGTTCCTGCTCCGTTTGACTTACCGGAAAATCGAGGTGTTCAGTGGGCCCGGTTTACCCGTATACAAAATGGTCATCAATCATTTTTTGCAAAATTCATTTAACCAATTCTTATTATCTTAAGATCGTCCAAGTTATGATTTTTCTATTAAATTGTCACTAAATTAATTTTTGTCACGTTAAAATTACTGAATTTTTAGCTGGCTACCCAGAAAATAAATCTAGTCTGGAAACCCATTAAATCTAGCAGGCAAGTGAAGTAGGCATGTCAAATGAACTACGTACTTAAAATACCAAGGTGGCATTTTATGGAAGATTTTGTTCTCCACCCTCATTATTTTGTCTTGTCAAGAAAATAGAAAAATTTCATTCTTTTTTTTTTACTTCTTAATAATAATGTTATATATATATATATATATATATATATATATATATATATATATATATATATATATATATATAAAATCACTATGTTTGAATTCACTTTAAAAAACTGTGTTGTGACCCTCTTATTAGTTCGATCCCCTTCACATAAAATGGGATATGCGAAATGCTTTCGCCTTCAGTTATAACATTAAATGGAATAATGTTGAAAAGAAACCAAAAAAGTGAGAGTTTTCTACTTGGAAGCACAATAGCAAATTATAGTTGGAAAAAAAGAGAGAAAGAAAGACTTGGAAAGAACAGCAGTTGGACAGACTGTAGCTCCGACATTGATACTTACGTAAAAGTTGTTAATTTTAATTTCTTAACTTATCTCCATCACTCCATGTGCTGCAGCAACAACGAACAGCATTAGCCCTTGATAGTGCATATGAAATTAGCAGCACTATTATGGCATTTCTAGAGTCATTGTGACAACACCTCCTCTCTCACTCTCTCTCTCTCTCTCTCTCTCTCTCTCTATATATATATATATATATATATATATATATATATATTTAGCAATACTGCATGTCTGTATTGCTAATAAGTTGTAGCAGAGGTAGAGCTAAGATTAATATTTATGGGCTCTTGTTATGAACTCGCAACTTATTTTAGTCATTGTGTTTTTAATTAAATATTTATATATATATATATAATTTTTACTATAAAATATATAACGTTAAAGTAAAAGTTATTGAATTCGTCCGAACACAAGGAATACATTAGTGCCATCCCTGCTTTTAGGGCAACGCTAGGGGCGAAGCTACATTCTCCTAAGAGTGGTCAATTTACATCTTTCGTCGAAAAATTATATTGTGTATAAAAAATATATATTAGGTTTTGGAAGTATATAACATATATTGAACACCCTATATCAGAGAATTTGTTTTACTTATTTCAAGTTTGAACACCTTTGGAGAATTTATTGGCTTCGCCACTGGGTAACACATCTTCTTGAGGAATAGAGCATCTACAAGAAAAGGAAGGGGAAAAAAAACAAATGTATATAGGATGAGAAACAAATGAAAATTTTATTTGTTTTTTCCTCTTCTTTTCTAGTGTTGTTGATAAACCTGCACAGAAAGATAGCATATATATATATATATATATATTTGGTTAAATGATGACATGTATTAAGCTTTGGTTATCCTTTTATTTATGCAACTACTATACACCAATATGTTAACAATCGGGATTTTCTTAAGAAGAAAATGTTCTATTTATTTGAGTGCCGACCTACAACTTTCTTTATTACTCCTAGTTACTTTCTATGAGTGTGATATCATTGTTTGTGGCAACTAATAAAATATTACAGTTTCAAATTAGATTATTGTTCTTTTCGCGTTGCTATGCCTCGACTAAGGTGTATGCTTGGGGAGCTAAGCTCTAATAATCGAAGTGGTTCAATTAACATGTTCTGGTCACTGTACTAACAACTTACTTGGCGACAATCCAACGGGCTGTCATTTCAGCTAAGCGTAAACTTCACAACTTACCAACCATAATGTTTTTGCGCTTAATTATACCATGAGCTAGGCGGAGCTAGCCATCCTCTCGACACTAACTAAAGGAGTACCCTCAAACTTTTCCATAACTATCATTCTTAATAACAATATTTTATTATCATAGTCAAGTTTTTCTTAAAGTTAATTATTTATATTATGTTATAATATATGTTCTCAATAACAGCACTTCATTATAATAATAAAATAATATTTAAAAAAGCTATTATAGAGAAATTTGTACTTTATTTTTTATGAAAGTATTTCTAGCTATGCGTGTTTTCAAAATCGAGGGGTTATTTTGCGCTTTTTATGCTCCAATGCTTGCGTCCAAATTTTAGACGGTTTTAACTTTTGGAAAATAGGATGATAGTCTAAATTTTCAACACTATCATTCACTTAAAATGTACTTTTTGTCCCAAACGTATTTTATATGAAGATGTTTGATTGATAATGTAATTTAAGAAAGTTTTTTTTTTTTTTTTGTGGCAATAATCTGTGAATAAATAAAGATTTTTTTTAACGTGTAGTCTGAAACATCATAGACATTGCTCTAGTTATAAATTTAATATTAATAAGGGGTAAAATGAATAGTTTAGAATGAGGGAGGGTAGAAGGTGAGAATTTGGTAATTACATTTACGTATATTTTTTGCTAACGCAACCCAGTGATCGAATATTGTAAGTTGACAACTAGGTTATGTAAGAATAATAAATTACTGGTTGAAAGTTCGACAAACACAAGAAAATGGAATAAGAATACCGTAAGGAAGAAGCAGCAATAGATATAATTAACTATCTATACGGTCAAAATTGGTGTCGACCTTCGTATGATTAGTCAAGATTGAAACATAATGGACTGAAGATATCAGGTATGAGATCCGAAACCAGGTTACCGAGCTCAAATTTCTGGGACCGATCAAATACCGAACTCGAAGTCATTACCGAGCTCGAATCCAAATCGAACTATGATGCGAAGCGGCGTTATCGAGCTTGAGAGCCAGAGACCGACAAATACCGAGCCCAAGTTAATACCGGGTCCCGAGTCAATATCGGGCTCTAAATCTGGAAACCAACCAATACCAAGTCCGATCAAGATCGAGCCAAGGGACAAGAGCCGTTACAGTCGCACTAAGGAGAGAGAATCTCGGCGGGAATTAGGGAAAAACTATTCTATCATAGGTTCCCAACTATGTTTTTAATTATATCCAAAGTAGGATCCCTCCACTATAACAGGGATGACTATTATTTCTCTAAGAGATCCATATTAAGGCATTGATACACTCTCATATTATTGATTATTGATATTCACAGAGGAAAAACATACTGATATTCATATAGAGATTATCCTTTTTTAGGTTTTGTATATTGATTCGTCTTGCTTGTTCATAAACCATTTTTCATTCAGTTTGGTTCGTATTTCATTCTTTATATAGTCAATACTCAATATATTTCTACTCACTTTCTGACTTGTGCCAATTTATACCACGTATCCTTAGAACTACGTATAAATTCAACTCTATCTATTTTTCGGGTAAACAGTTTGGTTGCCCACCGTGGGACTAAGGATAACAGTGGTTGTTTGGTACGAATCTCTACAAAACATACCATTTTACACTTGCTCTTGGAAGTATCTTTGATATCAGGTTGAAAGTGACGAATTCTCAATTAATGGACCTACCTATCGACAACGAAGCTAGCCTTCAAGATGAGAACAACAACTTAACCCCCGGGAGTGGAAGGCCACTCGTCGATCCCGTTGGAGTTCAGGTCGAAGAGCCAATAGACGTCAATTCTCATGCGTCCGTCGAGGTGAACCAACGTTCCGACCCTGAAAATAACATTCATGGTAGAACTCGGTCTGCAGCTCGAAATACCCAAAACGCTGAGGAAAACGGAATTAGCTTGCGTATGATCTTCGAGATATTGCAAGCTCAACAAGTAGTAATAGCCCAGTTGCAGAGCCAAACCCAGGCACCGACCAGACTCGAGCCCAGTCAATCGAGCAAGAATTGGGGACTAATCTCGAAATTGTTAATATGCTCGAAGAACTGACAAAACGAATAGAGTCGGGAGAAAGGAGGATCGAGGTAAACGACAAGAAAGTGGAAACATATAACTCCAGGGTTGATCGGGCACCACCGATATTGAAGAGCTTAGATTCCAAAAAATTCGTACAAAAGCCTTTTCCCCCGAGCGCGGCTCCTAAACCGATCCCAAAGAAGTTTTGCTTGCCCGAGATTCCTAAATATAATGAAACGACCGACCCCAATGAACATGTCACCTCTTACGCATATGCCATCAAAGGGAAAGATCTAGAGGACGATGAGATCGAATCTGTATTATTGAAAACATTCGGTGAAACCCTGTCAAAGGGAGCAATGATATGATATCATAATTTACCGTCTAACTCTATCGATTCTTTTGCTATGCTTGCAGATTCTTTCATAAAAGCACATCCTGGGGCCATAAAGGTCGAGACCAAGAAGTCGGACCTATTCAAGGTAAGACAAAAGGATAACGAGATGCTAAGAGAATTCGTATCTCGTTTCCAAATGGAATTAATGGATCTACCACCAGTCACAGACGATTGGGCTGTTCAAGCTTTCACTCAAGGTCTAAACGAACGAAGCTTGATGGCTTCACGGTGGCTGAAGCATAACCTGATTGAGTACCCAGCTATTACTTGGGCCGATGTGCACAATCGGTATCAATCCAAAATAAGAGTTGAAGACGACCAGTTGGGTTCTGGGTCCGATATTAAAAGGGATGTCGACCGAGAACCAAGGTCAAACAAGGATTGATATCGGCCGTATAACGGAGATTGTAGGGGCAGCGAACCTTCACATAACCCCGTACGAGGCGAAATGAGAAATGATCGAGGCCAAGGGCCTCGGGGGCTGGTGAACAGGAATGGGTTCGACAGGCATACCGGACCTAAGGAAACACCTCGGTTATCAGAGTATAACTTCAGCATCGATGCATCTGCTATCATGTCATCTATCGGATGCATCAAAGATGATAAATGGCCTCGACCTATGCAAAATGATCCTACCCAGTTGAATCCCAATCAAATGTACGAATATCATGGCACTCATGGCCACATAACGGAAGATTGTAGGCAACTAAGAGAGGAGGTAGACCGGTTATTCAATAAAGGGCATCTTCGATAATATTTAAGTGACAAGGCCAAAAACCATTTCAAAAATAGGGATTTCAGTAGACAAAATGAACAAGAAGAGCCACAACACATCATCCACGTGATCATGGGTGGGATCAATACCCCCCAGGGGCCAGTGCTTAAACGCACTAAGATGTCGATCGTAAGAGAAAAGCGATCTCGGACTCAGGATTACACCCCTGAAGGAACCTTGTCCTTTAATAACGAAGACGCGGAAGGAATCATGCAACCACATGACGATCCAATGGTAATATCTGTACTTATGAATAAAACTCAAGGTAAACATGTGGTAATTGATCCAGGTAGTTCAGCCAACATCATTCGATCGAGGGTCGTAGAGCATCTCGATCTACAGGACGAGGTTGTGCCTGCAACCTTGGTACTAAACGGATTCAATATGGCTTGTGAAACAACTAAGGGCGAAATAATCCTGCCAGTTAACGTGGCCGGGACCATCCAAGAAATGAAGTTCCACGTGATCGAAGGTGATATGAGATACAACGCCCTGTTTGGAAGGCCATGGATCCACAATATGAGGGTTGTACCCTCGACCCTCCACTTGGTTTTGAAGTTCCCAACATCAGAGGGAATCAAAATGGTCTATGGGGAGCAACCGACCGCAAAAGAAATGTTTGTCGTCGATGAAGTGATTCCGATATCATCATTATCATCAGCAAAAGGATCGGATTCGAACGAGGAATGAAATACCAAATAGCAATCACAAACGTCAACTTCGACCCAATTAGAGAATCAGAAGACTGACGAAGATGATGAACACGGGGTCCCTCGATCCTTCCTAGTTCCCGATGATTCCGACGTTACCCATTCAACAATCGAAGAACTGGAGCAAGTCATACTAATCGAATATCTGCCCGAACGAAAGGTATACCTAGGCACGGGGTTAGATCCCGAGCTCAGGAGAAATCTTATTCAATTTCTTATAGCTAATATAGACTGTTTCGCTTGGTCCCATCTTGACATGACAGGGATCCCACCGGGAATCACCACTCATAAGCTAATCTTGAACCCAAAATTCCACCCAGCACTACTAGAAATTCGGTAAAAATCAACCAACTTTGGTCGGTAATGGCCAATAACCATCCAAAACGCGACCATTTACTTGTGGACGGTATTTTAGAGGTCGAAAAGGCATACTGACCAAAGTTGGTCGGAAATTACCGACCAACTTTGGTCGGTCAATTAAATTCAAAAAATAAATATTGCAAAAGAAAAACGACCAAAGTTGGTCGGTATTTTAATTATGTAATCAAAAGATTCACCATCTGGAATCGAACCAAGGTCTGTACTGTGGCAGGATACTATTCTACCACTAGACCATTGGTGCATTTTGTTTTAAGACTATTTTATTTGATTTATACTCTTTAATTATATTTTCGCACGAAAATAACCGACCAAAGTTGGTCGGTTTTATTAAAAAGAAAAATTAACGACCAAAGTTGGTCGGTTTTTTAAAATGACCGGCCGAATTAACCGACCAATTTTGGTCATTTTTTTAATATTAATTTTTATTTATTTTAATTGAATAACAGACCAAAGTTGGTCGGTTTCTTGAAAAATAAATTTCGCGGGACTCAAAAATAGTTTCCCACATTTTTGCGCCAAAGAAAACCGATCAAAGTTGGTTGGTTTCATAAAAAAAAATTAAAAAAAAAATATTTTGAAAAACCGACCAACTTTGATCAGTTTTTTGGCCGTTTGTTTGACCGACCAAATTTGGTCTGTCGACCTTGATCGGTTTTTGTCGAATTTCTAGTAATGCGGTAAATCAAAAAAGAAGGCCCCGGTCCGAGGTCAAACATGCCTTCATCAAAGACGAGGTAACCAAACTTCTTAAAATAGGGTCCATTCGGGAAGTAAAATACCCCCGAATGGCTAGCAAATATGGTGCTATTCCCTAAAATGGGGAACAAGCTTAGAATGTATATAGATTATAAAGACCTGAATAAAGCATGCCCTAAGGATTCTTTTCCTTTGCCTAATATCTTTCGTATGATCGATGCCACGACCGGCAACGAGACTCTCAGTTTTCTCGATGCCTATTCCGAGTACAACCAAATACAGATGAACCCGTAGGATCAGGAAAAGACCTTATTTATCACTAAGTACGGGACTTACTATTATAATGTAATGCCATTCGGCCTAAAAAATGCTGGTGCAACTTATCAGCGCCTAGTAAACAGAATGTTCGAAAAGCAAATAGGAAAAATAATGGAGGTTTATATTGATGACATGTTAGTTAAATCCCTACGAGCAGATGACCATTTAAAGCATTTGCAGGAAACTTTCGAGGGATCGAGATTAACCCAGATAAAATTAAAAGCAATCGAGGACATTACAATAGTAGATAATGTAAAGGTCGTGCAAAGGCTAACGGGACGGATAGCCGCCTTGGGACGATTCATTTCGAGATCTTCGGATAGAAGCCACCGATTTTTCTCTCTTCTTAAAAAGAAAAATCAATTTTGCATGGACTCTGGAATGTCAGCAGGCTTTAGAAGAGCTTGCACGGTATCTATCGAGCCCTCCGTTGCTTCATACCGCGAAGGCAGACGAACAACTTTACCTATATCTAGCTGTCTCGGAGGTAGCGGTAAGTGGAGTCCTAATTCGAGAAGAACGAGGTACGCAATTCCTTATTTATTATGTCGGTAGAACTCTAGGCGAGGCTGAAACTAGATATCCACAATTAGAAAAATTTGCGTTTGCTTTAATAAGTGCCTCTAGGAAATTAAAACCTTATTTACAGTGCCATCCGATACATGTTGTAACACCTTATCCTCTACGAAATATTTTACACAAACCAGAGCTTTCAGGTCAATTGGCCAAATGGGCCATAGAGATCGGCGGGTACGACATCGAGTATCGACCTCGAACCATTATCAAATCTCAAATCTTAGCAGACTTCGTGGTTGACTTTACGCCGGCCTTCGTACCCGAGATCGAAAAGGAATTACTGATAAAATCGATTACCTCTTCGGGAATCTGGACCCTCTTTACGGACGGTGCATCGAACGCAAAGGGGTCCGGACTGGGCATCGTACTAAAATCGCACACAGGTAATGTAGTTAGACAGTCTATTAAAACTACAAAATTGACTAACAACGAGGTCGAGTATAAGGCCATGAATGCAGGTCTCGAATTAGCTAGAAGTTTGGGAGCCGGGGTCGTAGAGGCTAAATGTGATTCCCTCCTCGTGGTAAATCAAGTCAACAGTACTTTTGAAATCCGGGAGATCGAATGCAGAGGTACTTGGATAAATTACAAGTGACTCTACATCGATTTAAGCAATGGACTTTGCAACATATATTTCGAGAGTAGAACAGTGAGGCCGATGCTCTTGCAAACTTAGGTTCGTCGGTCGAAGATGACGAACTCAACTCGAGGACTGCCATACAACTCATGAAATCGGTAATCGAAGAAGGCCACACCGAAATAAACTCCACAAGGTTAACCTGGGATTGGAGAAACAAATACATAGATTACTTCAAGAATGGGAAGCTTCCGTCAGATCCAAAAGAATCGAGGGCTCTGCGCATAAAGGCATCACGGTTCACCTTGTCCGAAGACGGAACGCTATTTAGGAGGACGTTAGGTGGTCCACTGGCAAAATATTTGGGACCGGGAGACACCGACTATATCCTACGTGAGATTCACGAGGGCACTTGTGGGAATTATTTTGGTGTCGATTCATTAGTCCACAAAATAATCAGAGCAGGGTATTATTGGATCGATATGGACAAAGATACAAGGGAGTTCATTCGAAAATGCGGCAAATGTCAAAGACATACGCCCATGATTCATCAACCCGGGGAACTTCTCCACTCGGTCCTAGCTCATTGGCCTTTCATGAAATGGGGAATGGACATCGTCGGCCCCCTCCCATCGGCCCCAGCTAAGGCTCAATTTATTTTGTTTATGACTGATTATTTCTCTAAATGGGTTGAAGCACAGGCTTTCGAGAAAATCAGAGAAAAAGAGGTGATAGACTTAAATTGTGACCACATCATATGTCGGTTCGGGATGCCATCCGAGATTGTATGTGACAATGGAAAATAATTCATCAAAAGGATCCTATCAACGCCTTATCTTCCCAGCGGGAATGGACAGGCCGAATCGACCAAAAAACCATCATCCAAAATCTTAAGAAAAGATTAACCAACGCTAAAGGAAAATGGAGAAAAATACTACCCGGAGTCCTATGGGCATACCGCACAACATCGAAACCGAGTACCGGAGCGACACCATTCTCGTTGGTTTATGGTGTCGAAGCTCTTATCCCGGTTGAGGTAGGAGAACCTAGCATCAGGTTTCGATATGCGACAAATGAGTCAAATAACGAGATGATGAACACGAGCCTAGAATTATTGGAGAAAAACGAGAAGCATCTCTCGTCCGATTAGCCGCTCAAAAACAGCGGATCCAAAGGTATCATAATCGAAGAACCAATCTTCGATTTTTAAAATCGAGGACTTAGTGCTAAGAAAAGTCACCCTCAACACCCGAAATCCAAATGAAGGAAAACTTGGTCCTAAC
This sequence comes from Nicotiana tomentosiformis, assembly GCF_000390325.3. Taxonomy (NCBI): domain Eukaryota; kingdom Viridiplantae; phylum Streptophyta; class Magnoliopsida; order Solanales; family Solanaceae; genus Nicotiana; species Nicotiana tomentosiformis. The sequence goes on from NC_090812.1 coordinate 28,040,950, forward strand.
TGGAAAGGACCTTATCAGGTTCTCGAAATCGCCGGTAAAGGATCCTACAAGCTCGGTGTGATAAACGGCAAACAACTACCAAGCAATTGGAATGAGTCACACCTAAAACGATACTACTGCTAAGGTACGACCCTCCCATGTTCATTTATATTTCGAAACTAACCCTTGCAGGAGTTCGACCAGGAACATGGATGGATTATTCAACCTGAAGCCTTTAGGCCTGAAAGCACGCGTTGCACTATTTTTCCCTTAGACCGATTTTATCCCAAATGGGTTTTTCGGCAAGGTTTTTAATGAGGCAACCATTGATCGTGCTAACTTAGAACAGTTCAACAGTATTTAATGCCTCTTTACAATCAACCTCGAATACTGGGGGACATTACCGTCGAATATATCAAGTTCGATCATCAAGTTCTATGCAAGGAAGTTACTTCATGATAAGTGACAACAGGGTTTCGATAGGAAAAATTATAAGAGCCAAATGGTCAAAACGAACCATGCTTGTGTAGTTTGCTCGATCCCTGGCACAAAACATGAATACATGTATAATGACCTAAAAAGAAATTTCTCCTTTACCGATATCTCATATCTCAGAATCCATCCTCTATTTCGTGATCTATTATGCAAACAGGCTCAAGGGCCAACCATTACCCCATAAATCAGGGACTACCAACCGAAAAATCAACGAGATCAAGCCCCACATAAGTCTACCGGCTACATAAGCCTACGGGATACATCACTTCGAGTTCGAGCAATCACTCACTCGACTACCAAACCTAAGGGCTAATCTTATGTCGCGTTCGAGCAATCACTCACTCGACCACTAAGCCTACATGCTACATTACTTCGAGTCCGAGCAAACGCTCACTCGACTACTAAGCCTAAGGGCTAATCTTTTTACGAGTTCGAGCAATCACTCACTCGACCATAAAGCCTACGGTCTACATCACTTTGAGTTCGAGCAATCATTCACTCGACTACTAAGCCTAAGGGCTAATCTTATTACGAGTTCGAGCAATCACTCACTCGACTACTAAGCCTAAGGGCTAATCTTATTTCTAGTTCGAGCAATCACTCACTCGACCATAAAGCCTACGAGCTACATAACTTCGAGTTCGAGCAATCACTAACTCGACTACTAAGCCTAAGGGCTAATCTTATTACGAGTTCGAGCAATCACTCACTCGTCCATAAAGCCTACATGCTACCTTATTTCGAGTTCGAGCAATCAGTCACTCGACCATAAAGACTACGGGCTACATCACTTCGAGTTCGACCAATCACTCACTCGACTACTAAGCCTAAGGGCTAATCTTATTACGAGTTCGAGCAATCACTCACTCGACCATAAAGCCTACGGGCTACATCACTTCGAGTTCGAGCAATCACTCACTCGACTACTAAGCCTAGGGGCTAAACTTATTATGAGTTCGAGAAATCACTCACTCGACCATAAAGCCTACGGTCTACATCACTTCGAGTTCGAGCAATCCCTTACTCGACTACTAAGCCTAAGGGCTAATCTTATTTCGAGTTTGAGCAATCACTTACTCGACCATAAAGCCTACGGGCTACATTACTTCGAGTTCGCGCAATCACTCACTCGACCATAAATACTACGGGCTACATCACTTCTAGTTCGAGCAATCACTCACTCGACTACTAAGCTTAAGGGCTAATCTGATGTCGAGTTCGAGCAATCATTCACCGGACAACTAAGCCTACGGGCTACATTACTTCGAGTCCGAGCAAATGCTCACTCGAGATTACTAAGACTAAGGGCTAACATTACTTTGAATTCGAGCAAGCACTCACTCGACTACTAAGCTTACGGGCTACATTACTTCGAGTTCGAACAATCACTCACTCGATTATTAAAGCCTAAGGGCTACTCTTATTTCGAGTTCGGGCAAGCACCCACTCGACTATTAAAGCCTACGAGCTACGTTACTTCGGGTTCTAGCAAACACTCACTCGAACTTAAAGCCTACGGGATACCTTATAAAGCCTAAGGTCTAACATTACTTCGAGTTCGAGCAAGCACTCACTCGACTACTAAGCCTAAGGGCTACTCTTACTTCGAGTAAGAGCAATCACTCACTCTACTATAAAGCCTAAGGGCTACTTTTACTTCGAGTTCGAGAAACCAAATACACTCGACTATTAGGCATAAGGGCTACTTTTTATTTCAAGTTCGAACAAACGCTCACTCGGTTATAAAGGCTACAAGGTCCGACTTCGATCAAATTGCCTAAGGCCTCGAACTTCTGAAAACTTTCATAAGGCATGAATAAAACAAAATCTTCACAAGGTAGAGAATAAAATAGAGACAAGCCAGGAAAGGAAAAGAACTTTATATATTATATATATATATATATATATATATATATATATATATATATATATATATATATATAAGAGTGTTTACAACGTCCGATCAGGACCCTACACAAAAAATAAAAATAGAAAAAACCCTAAGTTTCCTGGTTATCTCCGGGGGCAGTCTCTTCTCCATCGGGCTCCTCCCCGCTCTCAGACCCACTCTTGCTCCCATCATCATCATCATCATCATCGGAAGCCAAGGCTACGCGATCAACTTCAAGCTCTTTAGACTTTTTTATCTCTTTGGTAAGATCGAAACCTCGAGCATGGATCTTCTCGAGGGTTTCCCTCCGAAATTGACATTTGGCGAGTTCAGCAACCCAATATGCTCGAGTTTGAGCGGTCTATGCTGCCTTTTTTGCTTGTACTTGAGCGGTGATAACTAGGGGTTTTAGCCTATTATTTACTCTCTTTTGCTTAGGTTTTGGGTAAAAAATGCGTAAAGGTATTCCCGAAAACTAACTTAATGTGCTTGCTTGCAGGGTTTGGTCAAAATGGGGCAAATAAGCCATATTCAACTCATGAAGGAGTCAAACTTGCACGAATCCAATGCTGAGACAGGAGCACTGAGAGCGGCAGAAAAGCGCGGCAGCATAAGGACCACCATTGACGCGGCCACTATTACGCGGTCCGCGAAAGTAGATTTAGAGAAGCTGCTTTGAGTACTAAAATCATCGCTGACCGCGTTGGAAAAGCGCGGCCACAAAATCTTTGGCACGGCCGCGAGGAGATTTTTCCTAAGAGCGTGGTTCGAGGTTCAGAGACTCTACAATTTAGGCTCAAATGAAGAACGCGGCCCGCATCCAAATTACGCGGCCGCGATGGAAGCACACGCGGGCGCGGTTAAAATTATGCGGTCCGCGAAACTAAGCCCAATCCAAGCCCAGTATTTAAGAAACGCGGACCGCGCTCATTATTACGCGGCCGCAAAGGCTCAAGCGCGGACGCATTCAGAATTACCCGTCCCCGAATCCTCCGCAGGGGCATTTTTGTCCAAAAATTTTAGCTGTGTATAAATAGACCTTTTTGACATTTTTAGGTTAAGTTTTGTTTTAGGAGAGCACGCGAACGGCTGGTTTTTCCTTTTTTGGGCAATTTTAGAGTAGATTTACCTTCAAACTTTAGGTTTTCATCTTGTACTTTTATATTATGGCTTATATTTCATCTTTATCTTTGAATTCTGCAGTTATTATGAGTAGCTAGACTCCGTAGCTAGGGTTGTGACCCAACCCTAGTATGGGTATTTAATGGGTTTTGAATTTTAGGGCTTAATTATTTATGGGTTAGTGATATTTAGCCTAATTTATGCTAAAATTATAGAATTAGTGGTTGCAAACACTGATTCATGCCTTTACGACTTAGGCTCTTCTTGAGAAAGAGGACTAAGTCTAGGAAAATTAGGCTAACAAGGAATTGGGGTGAACTCAGGAGATTGATAGCCCCAATTAAAGGGTTAAACCTAGAGATAGTAATACCCGACTTGAGCCAATTTCACTTGTATTGTATGAACACCCAATTGGGTTTGAGAAAGCCAAATGGGGCAAAATCACTCAAACTACCGAGAGGTATAGAGTGAGCACTTATGTGTCATGGTTATATCATGACCTCAATCGTAACAAGCTTGTCCTAGATTCTTGATACCCATTAGATACTCACCTAGGTGGAAGTCATTTCCCTAGTGCCTTTTAACACTTGAAAACTTTCATAAAAAATATTGTACTTAGCTTACACTTAGCATACAATAGTATAAATTTAGAATAGAATCAATCACAACAATGTTTGGAAGTGCAATTAGGAATAACACGCATATCTAGATTAGTTAGATACCCAACTCCAAGCCAAATTAACTCCCAGTGGAAATCGATCCCGACCTCGTTGGGTAAAATACCATCGACCATTCTCGCTACTCTATAGTAGTGTAGGTTTGGCCCCGATCACTTTTTGGCGTCATTGCCGGGGAGTTAGACGGTGTTGGCTATTTATCTAACTATTTGTGTGTCTTGTTTTTCTTTCCTTATATTTTTTTAACTTTTGTGTATCAATCGCTTTAGGTACCAAATGGCTCAGAATGATGCTCTCGGACATGTTCTTCCGGGGGAGGAGGTAGATGGCAATGATGAGGATGAGGTTAATCTAGAACCTCAAGTCCAAAGAAGAGGCCGTCAGGCAAATGACAACATTCCAAACCCTCCCCCACCTCCTCCACGGGCAGCACATCGGGTGCTACCCAATGAAGGTTACGCAAGTGCAATTTTCCCGCCCCGGATTCGGGCGGGCAATTTTCAAATTACAAATGTCATGCTAACCCAATTGGAGAAAATGGGCTTCTTCACTGGAGCTCCTCATCAGAACACATACAAGAATCTAAAGGGTTTTGTAGACCCATGCTGGGGGAGAAAGCAGACGAGCGTGTCGGAGGACGCTCTGAGATTGAGACTTTTCCCATTTTCACTTAGAGGGAAAGCTTTGGACTGGTTCGAGAGGCTACCTAACCACTCCATACAAATGTGGGATGAGTTGGCAGAAAAGTTTATAGCCAAGTTTTTCTCACCGGGTCATATGGCAACATTGAGGGATGAGATCTTAGCCTTTAAACAAGAACGTAATGAACCCCTATATGAAATCTGGGAGCGATACCGGACAATGGTCAAGGAATGCCCAAACAATGATATGACTAAAGCAATGATTCAGCAGACATTCTATAGAGGCGTCAACACGACCAACCAGTGTGTGGTGAATCAGGTAGCTGAGGGAAATTTTATGAAAAAGCCTTATGCCGATGCTTGTGTTATACTTGATGAGATGGCTGACACATCCTCAGCTTGGCAGAGTCGGGCAAATGTTCCTCAAGGTGACCCTAATGTCATCCATCTTCACAAGGAACTTCATGATCACGGACAAGCCATAGCCGAGTTGACAACTAGTATGAATCAGTTAGCAAAGGCCCAGCTTCAGCAAGTTCAAAGGACAAAGCAAGTAAATGCCATGGAAGGGGTAAATGTCATGGTCAACAAGAGGAGACATCGTGGTCAACAAGTGCAAAACAATCAAGATCAATATGAGTAAAGTGGTAGTGGTGACAATCAAGACGATTCTTATGATGATCAAAGTGAGAGAGTGTTATATGCCAATAACTACCAAGGTCAACAGAGCAATGCTCCAAATCAACAATGGAGATCGCAAGGGAACAATCAAAATTGGGGCAACCATGGCCAAGGGAATTGGAACAATTGGGGGAACAACAATCAGAATTGGGGCCGAAATGGAAACCAAGGGGGGTTGGAATAATAATAATCAAGGCAACCGGGGGTCGGGCTTTCAAAGGCCCCAGATGTATCAACAACCCAACAATCCTCCTCCATATTCGTCTCAAGGGCAAAGTTTTTCAAACAATGAGATGGGGCGGATAGAGAGTATGTTCAAACAAATAATGGAAAGGAATGCTGACTCCGATGCCCAAATAGCCTCCCATACTACCTCTATTCGCAACTTGGAAGTACAAATGGGTCAAATTTCTCAAGCATTGAATACTCGCCCTAAGGGGGCACTACCAAGTGATACGGTAGTAAACCCGAAGGGTAGGAACAATACAGGTCATGCTATGGCGATGACCACAAGAAGCGATAGAGGTGGAGATGCAAGTACCTCTAATCCAAAGAAGATTGTGAGTGATGATGTTATGTTGCAAGAAAATGATGAGATTCAAGCCAATGATGAGCATGTGAGGATCGATATTGATGACAACATGGAGGAGACTCAAAATGATGTGAACCCGTCTAGGGAACACGTGATAGACATATCGGAAACGGTAGTGCCTAAAGACAAGGCCCCTTTGCCAAGGCCTCCTCCACCGTATCCTCAAAGGCTTGCAAAGCAAAATAATGAAAACCAATTCAAGAAGTTTATTGAGATGATGAAAAGTTTATCAATCAATGTGCCCTTGGTGGAAGCTCTCGAACAAATGCCGGGATATGCCAAGTTCATGAAGGACTTGGTAACTAAGAAGAGATCTATGAATTGTGAGACCATCAAAATGACTCATCAAGTGAGTGCCATTGTGCACTCGATGCTTCAAAAGATTGAAGATCCCGATGCCTTTACAATTCCATGCACCATTGGTAGCGCCGATTTTGTAAAAGCCTTGTGTGATTTGGGAGCAAGTATTAATTTGATGCCATATTCCGTGTTCAAGACACTAGGTATTGGGCAACCAAGAGCTACTTCCATGAGATTACAAATGGAGGATCGGACAATGAAAAAGCCACTTGGTATTATTAATGATGTTCTAGTCCGGGTTGACAAGTTTATTTTGGCTGATGATTTTGTGATTCTCGATTGCGAAGTCGACTATGAGGTGCCTATAATATTGGGGAGACCTTTCCTAGAAACAGGGAAGGCATTGGTTGATGTGGAAGCAGGGGAGCTCACCTTCCGAGTGGGCGATGAAAAAGTTGTATTCCACATGTGCAAATTAATAAGGCAACCAAATAGCAATGAAGTTTGCTCTTTGTGGATCTTGTGACAGAGGTGATAGTTGATGACACGAGTACCATGATCAATGTGGAAGACCCTTTGAAAGCTATTTTGTTAAATCATGATGATGATGATGATGATGAAAAGGAAGGCTTGGTTGAATGTGCAAATTCGTTGCAAGGAATGGGATCCTACTCATATGGGGCCCGTAAACTTCCCTTGGAGTTGGAAAATCGAAAGACTCCACCAACAAAGCCCTCAATCAAGGAGCCACCAACATTGGAGTTGAAGTCGTTGCCTTCACACCTCAGGTATGTATTCTTAGGCCCTTCTTCCACATTACATGTTATTCTTTCTCCTTGCCTAACTAACATGCTGGTAGACTCCACCCTTGCGGTGATTCAAAGAAGGAAAAAGGCAATTGGATGGACTTTGGCTGACATTTGGGGTATAAGCCCCGCCTTTTGCATGCACAACATTATACTAGAGGATGATGCCAAACCCTCCGTAGAACATCAAAGGAGATTGAACGAGGCTATGAAAGAGGTCGTCAAGAAGGAAATTATCAAGTGGCTTGATGATGCAGGGGTTGTGTACCCTATTTCGGATAGCTCATGGACTTCACCGGTACAATGTGTGCCGAAGAAGGGGGTATGACTGTGTCACAAATGAGAAAAATGAGTTGATCCCCACTCGTACTGTCACCGAATGGAGGGTATGTATGTTCTACAAAAAGTTGAACAAAGTGACCCGCAAAGACCACTTTCCATTGCCCTTTCTTGATCAAATGTTGGACAGACTTGCTGGGTACAACCAGATTCTCATTACACCGGAAGACCAAGAGAAAACCACCTTCACATGGCCGTATGGCACATTTGCATTCTCGCGGATGTCGTTTGGTTTATGTAATGCACCGGCTACCTTTTAGCGGTGTATGATGATAATATTTACGGATATGGTGGAGGACTTCCTCGAAGTGTCCATAGATGATTTTAGTGTTGTGGGGGACTCATTTGAATAATGCTTGGATAATCTTGACAAAGTGTTGGCCCGATGTGAAGAGACCAACCTAGTGCTTAATTGGGAAAAATGTCACTTTATGGTCGAGGAAGGCATTATCCTCGGCCATAAGATCTCAAAGAACGGTATTGAAGTAGACAAAGTGAAGATTGAAGTTATTTCAAAACTCCCTCCTCCTACTTCTGTCAAGGGAGTTAGGATCTTTTTTGGGCACGCAGGGTTTTACCGAAGGTTCATCAAGGATTTCTCAAAAGTGGTGAACCCCTTGTGCAAGCTGCTAGAAAAGGATGCAAAGTTTGTGTTCAATGAAGATTGCATGAAAGCTTTTGAGCTTCTCAAGTATAAATTGACAACCACTCCTATCATTACCGCACCCAATTGGAGCTTACCATTTGAGCTCATGTGCGATGCTAGTGACGTGCGGTAGGAGCGGTTTTGGGGAAAAGGGTCAATAAGATATTTCACCCGGTCTATTATGCAAGCAAAATGATGAATGACGCCCAAGTCAATTATACGATGACCGAGAACGAGTTATTAACCATTGTCTTTGCCATGGAAAAGTTCAGGCCATATCTCATGGGTGCCAAAGTGATTGTGCACACCGATCACTCGGCACTCCGTTACTTGATGACCAAAAAGGACTCGAAGTCTAGGTTGATGAGATGGGTTCTTCCGCTTCAAGAGTTTGACCTTGAAATCATTGATAGAAAAGGAAGTGATAATCAAGTGGCGGACCACTTGTCCCGCTTAGAAGAGGAGGGGAGGCCCCACGATGGCCTCGAAATTAATGATTCGTTCCCGGATGAACAACTCCTCTCCGTGTCTTTGAATGGTATGCCTTGGTTCGCCGATGTGGCTAACTTTCTTGTGACCGGCATTGTCCTGAGTGAGCTCTCTTCTAACCAAAGGAAGAAACTCAAACGGGACATCTTGGATTATCATTGGGATGAGCCCTATCTTTTCAAGATTTGCAATGATGGTGTGATCCGAAGATGTGTCTCGGAAGAGGAGCAAATGAATATTCTTGATGCTTTCCATTCCTCGCCCTACGATGGTCATCATGGTGGGGTGAGAACAGCTTCAAAGGTTCTTAGCTATGGATTTTATTGGCCTACCCTGTATAAAGATGCAAGTGAGCTTGTTAAAAGGTGTGATGAATGCCATAGAGCTGGTGGAATTTCCATGAAGGATGAAATGCCTATCACCACTATTCTTGAGATCGATATTTTTGATGTGTGGGGCATAGACTTCATGGGGCCATTTATGAGTTCCTGTGGTAACATTTACATTCTGGTTGCTGTTGATTAAGTTTCCAAGTGGGTTGAAGCTGTAGCTTTGCCCAACAATGAGGCACGAAGTGTGGTGGCATTCTTAAAGGAGAATATCTTCACACGGTTTGGCACTCCTCGGGCAATCATCACTGATGGGGGTTCTCATTTCTGCAACAAGGCCTTCGACACTTTACTTTCCAAGTATGGTGTCAATCATAAGGCGTTAACCCCTTATCATCCCTAGGCTAGTGGACAAGTTGAGGTCTCTAACAGGGAGATAAAGAGTATATTATCAAAAACTGTCAATGCAAACCGGACGGATTGGTCAAGGAAACTTGACAATGCTTTGTGGGCTTATAGAACTGCGTACAAGACTCCAATTGGTATGTCTCCGTACCGGTTGGTATTTGGGAAAGCATGCCATCTTCCGGTTGAGTTAGAGCACAAGGCCATGTGGGCGCTCAAGAAGTTAAACCTTGAATGGGATGTAGTAGCCAATCTCCGGGCAGAGCAACTCAATGAACTTGATGAATCTCCGGGTACCACCCTCCCATGTTTATATTTCGAAACTAACCCTTGTAGGAGTTCGATCAGGAACAAGGATGGATTATTCAAACCGAAGCCTTTAGGCCTGAAAGCACGCGTTGCACTTTTTTTCCCTTAGACCGGTTTTATCCCAAATGGGTTTTTCGGCAAGGTTTTTAATGAGGCAACCATTTATCGTGCTAACTTAGAACAATTCAACAGTATCCAATGCCTCTTTACAATCGACCTCGAATACTGGGGAACATTACCGTTGAATATATCAAGTTCGATCGTCAAGTTCGATGCAAGGAAGTTACTTCATGACAAGTGACAACAGGGTTTCGATAGGAAAAATTGTAAGAGCCAAATGGTCAAAACGAACCATGCTCGTGTAGTTTGCTCGATCCCTGGCACAAAACATGAACACATGTATAATGACATAAAGAGAATTTTCTCTTTTACCGATATCTCATATCTTAGAATTCATCCTCTATTTCATGATCTATTATGCAAACAGGCTCAAGGGCCAACCATTACCCTATAAATCGGGGACTACCAACCGAAAAATCAATGAGATCAAGCCCCACATAAGTCTACAGGCTACATCACTTCGAGTTTAAGCAACCACTCACTCGACTACCAAGCCTAAGGGCTAATCTTATTTCGCGTTCGAGCAATCACTCACTCGACCACTAAGCCTACATGCTACATTACTTCGAGACCGAGCAAACGCTCACTCGACTACTAAGCCTAAGGGCTAATCTTATTACGAGTTCGAGCAATCACTCACTCGACTACTAAGCCTAAGGGCTAATCTTATTTCAAGTTCGAGAAATCACTCACTCGACCATAAAGCCTACGGGCTACATTACTTCGAGTTCCGCAATCACTCACTCGACCATAAAGCCTATCGGCTACATCACTTCGAGTTCGAGCAATCACTCAGTCGACTACTAAGCCTAACGGCTAATATTATCACGAGTTCGAGCAATCATTCACTCGACCACTAAGCCTACGAGCTACATTACTTCGAGTCCGAGCAAACGCTCACTCGAGACTACTAAGCCTAGGAGCTAACATTACTTCGAGTTCGAGCAAGCACTCACTCGACTACTAAGCCTACGGGCTACATTACTTCGAGTTCGAACAATCACTCACTCGATTATTAAAGCCTAAGGGCTACTCTTACTTCGAGTTCGGGCAAGCACCCACTCGACTATTAAAGCCTACGGGCTATGTTACTTCGAGTTCTAGCAAACACTCACTCGAACTTAAAGCCTAAGGGATACCTTATAAAGCCTAAGGGCTAACATTACTTCGAGTTCGAGCAAGCACTCACTCGACTACTAAGCCCAAGGGCTACTCTTACTTCAACTAAGAGCAATCACTCACTCTACTATAAAGCCTAAGGGCTACTTTTACTTCGAGTTCGAGAAACCAAATACACTCGACTATTAAGCATAAGGGATACTTTTTATTTCAAGTTCGAACAAACGATCACTCGGTTATAAAGGCTAATAGGTCTGACTTCGATCAAATTGCCTAAGGCCTCGAACTTATGAAAACTTTCATAAGGCATGAATGAAACAAAATCTTCACAAAGCAGAGAATAAAATAGAGACAAGTCGGGAAAGGAAAAGATCTTTATATATATATATATATATATATAAGAGTGTTTACAACGTCCGATCAGGACCCTACACAAAAAATCAAAATAGAAAAAACCCTTAGTTTCCTGATTATCTCCGGGGGCAGTCTCTTCTCCATCGGGCTCCTCCCCCCTCTCAGACCCACTCTTGCTCCCATCATCATCATCATCATCATCGGAAGCCAAGGCTACGGCATCGACTTCAAGATCTTTAGCCTTTTTTATCTCTTCGGTAAGATCGAAACCTCGAGCATGGATCTCCTCGAGGGTTTCCCTCCGAGATTGGCATTTGGCGAGTTCAGTAACCCAATATGCTCGAATTGGAGCGGTCTCGGCTGCCTTTTTCGCTTGTACTTAAGCGGCTTCAGCATCGGCCCGATATACGGCCACGAATGCATCCATCCCGGCCTTTGCTTTTTCGACTTCAGATTTGGCCTTGGCAAGTTAGGAAGCCAACCGGGCCTAGAGCTCAAATATTTTTCTTGCTTGAACCAAGATCTTTTCCTTCACGCCTTGAAGTTGACTTTCGGCCGATGATAATTGGGCTTGAGTAGTCTCTTTTTCTACAGCGAGGCGGTCCATGCCTTCTTTCCACCCCAAGGTCTCCGCCCTTATCGTATCGACCTCCTCACGAAGCAACCCGATCACCTCAAGCTTCTGCTGTAACTGTGAGATCGAAATATTAGCCGCCGTTCCCGAATCGAGCCCATGAGTTTTTAAGATTATCATTACCTGCTCGGTCAGGTCGGTCTGATCTTGGTATGCCTTGTCCAACTCGGCTCTAAGATATTTGATCTCTTCCTCTTTCTGCCCATTAAGAAGTTTGAGGGTATTTGTCTCCGCCGAAAGCCCTCGGAAGTCGGCCTCACGTCGGCTCAGCTCCGTCCGAGACTTGGAAAACTCCTCTTGATGAAGAGCTAAAGCCTATACGAAAAAGAGAAAATGAAAGCAGAAAATGGAAAAATATGACATCAACAAATGGAATCGAGACTTACCTGATTCAGGGTTCGTTAAACCTCGAAGAAAAGACCCGACGCGTCACTCGGGCTGGCAGCATCCTGAATACCGGTAAATAAATTACGAAAGGGGTCCTCTCCCTCATGGGATCCATCTACCTCGAGGGTCCCCAAAGCTCGAGCTTCCCGAATTGCCCCTTCGAAAAAAGCAGGGAGAGTAGGCGAGTCTCCGATTACTATTGCCCCAAGCGAGTCGCTTGGGGCGTTCTCCTCAGTTCGAAGAGCTTCAAGGCCGGCCCCTTCAGATATACCCACCGTTTGTTGACTTCGGTGGGAGGCATCCTCGATCTCCAACAACTCAGGGACTTTGCCCGAGTCCTTCTATGATATCCCCTCAGTTCAAGATGGAGCCTCATCAAACGCCATTGACCCAGCTGCCTTTGGGGCATCAGTTTTCTTCACTCGGGCCACCAGTATGGACCCGTCGTTTTCTTCTTCTCCTTAGTCTTCATCCCTTAGACGCCGAACTGATTCTTCAGTCAAAGGGATGGTATTCTTCCTCGGCTTACAAGCCATCCTTGTCTTAAGATTTGGATCCTCGGAAGTAGAGGCCCTTTTTCTCTTGTTGTCCTTCGCCAGTTTTGGAATCGGGGCCAAAGTCTCTTCCTCGCCAGACGGGGGCCTCAGAACCGCATCTCTGCCGAGGCCTACACACAAAGAAATTGGTTAAGTATAAGAAAAACATTTTGTTCGAATCATCAAAGACACGGAAAAGAGGCTTACCATGATTTTTGGCCTCCCATCGGCCCTTGATAAATCGATGAGCGCTCGGCATATGTAGAGGTCGAAGCCAGGTCCCGTACCCAGCTCTAAAGGTTAGGAACTGCACCGGGCATACAAGAAATCGTTGCATCGCAAAAAGGATATCAGTGAGAAAGAAATGAAGGAACAAAACAATAGGAGCCAACCATAGAATTATACTTACGCTTCATGTTCTATTCCTCGGGAAATGGCATCTTCTTGTCCTCGTCTATGCTCGAGAACAACACTTTGGTAGCCCGGCGCTGGAGTTTTATTAACCTACTTCGATAGAGTCGGGGGTTGTACAATCTAATGAGGTGGTCGAGGGTGAAAGGCATCCCCTCGACTTTGTTCACGAAGAAGCGGATCAGAATAACGATCCGCCAAAAAGAAGAGTGGATTTGGCCTAGAGTTATTTGGTATTGGCGGCAAAAATCGATGATATTAGGGTCGAGGGGCCCCAACATGAAAGGGTAAGTGTACACACTTAAAAACCCTTTCACATGAATAGTAATATCTTTTTCGGGAGCCGAGATTATCACTTCTTTGTCCTCCTGGTTGCAATCTTTCCTTAACTATTCAAGATCGCACTCGGTAATCGAGCACATATACCTCGATACTGGCTCACATCGACCAGGAACCGGCGAGGCTTTATCGATCTTAAAATCGGAGGTAAGAAGATACCCCCCCCCCCCCCCCCGGAACACACTCCTTAGGCCGTGGCTTCACTGGTGTTTTGTCGCCGATGGGCCATGAAGAAGAAGCTTTTTCTTTCTGAGGAACGATTTTTGCGTTTTCGCCATTGGGATTTGAAGATTGAAGAATAAGGAAGATGACAAGATCTGGTGTTCTAAAGAGGGATTTTACAATGAAAATCACAAAATTCACAGATGAAGAACTCAAAAGATGCGAAAAGGAACTTAGAAGATTTGAAGATGTAAACGTAAGAAGTGGTAAAAAGAGGGGTTATTTATAGGGTTGGCAATGACGGTTTAGTGTCAACAATGACCGGCCATCGTCTGACATGCATTTAATGCCTTAGTAAACTGAACCGACGGAACATCTATCACGTACGTCATGGTCGGGCTCGATGCAAACGTCAGTTTGTATCGAGTAATACCACTTGAAAATCATATCATTTCTCGCCACATTCTTCCCGAAAAACGAGGGGACTATCTATATAAGGTCAAAACCGGTTTCGACCTTCGTATGATTAGTCAAGATTGGAACATAATGGACCGAAGGTCATTTTCATAATATCAGGTATGAGATCCGAAGCCAGGTTACCGAGCTCAAATTTCTGCGACCGATCAAATACCGAACTCGAAGTCATTACCGAGCTCGAATCCAAATCGAACTATGATGCGAAGCGGCGTTATCGAGCTTGAGAGCCAGAGATCGACCAATACCGAGCCCAAATCAATACCAGGCCCCGAGTCGATATTGAGACAGAGTCAATATCAGGCTCTAAATCTGGAAACCAATCAATACCAAGTCCGATCAAGATCGAGCCAAGGGACAAGAGTCGTTACAGTCGCACTAAGGAGAGAGAATCTCGGCGGGAATTAGAGAAAAGCTATTCTATCATAGGTTCCCCACTATGTATTTTTAATTATATCCAAAGTATGGTCACTCCACTAGAAGAGGGATGACTATTATTTCTATAAGAGATCATTAAGTCATTGATATCCTCTCATATTATTGATATTCAGAGAGAAAAACACACTGATATTCATATAGAGATTATCCTTTTTTGGGTTTTGTATATTGATTCGTCTTGCTTGTTCATAAACCATTTTCCATTCAGTTTGGTTCGTATTTCATTCTTTATATAGTCAATACTCAATATATTTTTACTTACTTTTCGATTTGTGCCAAGTTATACCACGTATCTTTAGAACTACGTATAAATTCAACTCTATCCGTTTTTCGAGTAAACAAACTATCTACTGAATTATGAGCTTTAACTCTTCCATCCAACACTAATGCATCTTATCTTATCCTTGTTTGTTTCGAGCCATTTCATATATAGAAGAAATTGTGAGATTACTACAAATACCGAAGTAACTAAATTAAAATAAAAACAGAGATTGTTTCTGATGTAAAAGAAGAGGCCCCGTTTGGACTTAGACAACTCGTTGAAGATGTTGCAAAAGACCGTTAACAGCTTGTTTGGATGGTTGTTACATATCGTTTCATAATGTATTGTATCGTATTATATTATATTATATTATATTATATCGTATGATGAATATAATATTTGGATAGATTGTATTGTTTGCCATCGTTTTATGATATCACACACCAGCAATATGAAGAACAAACTTAAAATATTACAAAGAAAAATTATGATACGAGGTAAAATTATTATATAATAAAATAGAAAAATGATAAAATAAGATTATTTATTAATAATGAAGGGCGAAATGAGAAAAAAAAAAATAAGGAAACGACGTGACCACACCAAATCGGTCGTTACGTAAAGTGGCACTTTCGTCGTTACGTAACGACGGATTTAACGATACAATAAAATTTAAGTAACAATCAAAACAAATATAGTATTTGTCGTTACGTAACGACGAATTTAACGATACGATACAATAAAATTTAAATAACAATCAAAACAAATATAGTATTTAAAGTAACAATACGATACAATACAATAGGTAACAATTATCCAAACAAGCTGTAAGAGGGCGTCTAAGAAGGGTTGAGATTTTTCTGCTGTTAATTAGATTTTGAGTTCGAACTCTAACATATAAAATCTCCGCATTTTTCTGTCATTTAATAAGCCTACTTAACGTGAATTAGAATTATAATAAATTTCGATGTCAAATATCTAAAATAAGATTTTGCAAAAGGAGTAAAGGACCCGATAGATGTTTTAGGCTTAGCAATGTTTTCTTTGTACTATACGGCTCCGTTTTAATTTATTCAAAAACGTATTAATTAAGTTTTTATTTTATTTTTAGTGAAATAATTTATAGTTAAAAAAATATTTTTGATTTATTTTAGACCATAATTGTTTTTTAAAAAAATTGCTTTAACCCATTGAACAATTAAACACCATTAGGACTGAGAGAGTAATATAATTATACTACGATTTATTAAGTTAAAGCTATGAGGAAAACAGAAGTGCCCTTTATGCAATCTGAATGGTCACCCCTTGGAGAAGTACCCCAACAGGCTACTACAAAACTATAATGTTGACATTTCATGTCATGAGAATTATATTACTTATTAATTCAACTTACTTACGATGTGATGTTGCTCTTCTTTTTTGTGTCTCTATCTTTATTTACTAGTATTCCTTTGCCTTTTCCCCCCTCAACTTCAATGGTCTAAAGGCATTCACTTTTAGCCTTTCTGTTAGTGCTCACCTCAATTGGCTGCTTGTGAATCATTAGGACTTCCCCTTTCATTTATTTATGATACAAATATGAAAAAAAAATAAAGCTTTAAAAATAATAGACGAAAATGTATATTTTATACTCTCTCTCTATATATATATACATATTTTGTGTGTTATATATAAAAATGATACAAATTTTATATATTTTTTCGACTAACGAATATAAATAATTTCTGACGCGGGTTAAAAATGATAATACCCCTACAACTATGCGTTCTCTCAACGGAAAAAACAAGTTGATTTCACTGTCTTTTAACTCTATATATGTTAATATTGCAAAAGAAAAAGAAAGTAAAAGTAATGCTCATACGAGTAACTCTCTTTTAAAAAAGAAGCATTGAAGTGCAATCATGTTGATGAAGAATATTAAAAAAAAAATCAGAAAGAATGTATTTATAAATACAAGTAGGGATATTTAGTGGTTTAATTTACTAAGGAAATGTCATGAGGCATTAATGCGTATCTTCTATTACTATATAGATTTGAAGAGACAGAAAATATTTCGGTACTTTTATGGTCAAGTTGGAACAGCTATAAATGCTTTGCATTTTATTTGATATCATTGGCCTATACACTATTTCACTCCTAAAAGTAGGACTAATGCGACTACTCGACTCTGAATTTGATTTCACTATTCATTTTTGTTCTGTTTCTCTTTTTAAAAGTGATTGGACACACTTTGGAGAGCTTGTCTCATTCCCCTGTAATTTTCTTATTCTTCTTCTTCTTTATTTTTCTTTAATAAAAAATTGGTAACATTGAGCCTGTAAAAATTGAGGAAAGAGATAAGCTCGCTCTTAATCAAAAAATTAAAAGAGGAGGCTTTTCTTATTGAAACCTCATGTTAGGGAGAAACTTTACTTTGTCAATCATATAACTGAGACAAGTTATGTGAGGGTTGTCTTTGTTTGGTAAATAGTGTTTGTGACTCAAAAATTCAAGATTTTGGGTTGTAAATTTAACTTGTCAAATATAGACGAATTCTCAAACAACTTGTGCTAATTGTGTGAGACACAAATTAATTTTTTGTTTACCTTGAATAATGTAAATTGTGCACGAAGTTGACTTTAACATGGCAGTACAATACAATTGTTTATACTATATATTCCAGATTCACCAAGCATAACAGGATACTTACTATATATTCTAGATTATCAATTAATGGTATTAAATATAGTTATTTGTAATTATTTTTTAACTAACCTGATAGTGAATATGTTTACACCGTTAATTCAAAGAATTTAAATAAATTTATGGCCTAAAGTTCACTAACTCTGTCTCTCTTTTATTCTTTTCTTCCTAGCGTTCCTTCTGTGGGCTCTAATATTAAAACAATTCACTTCATTGGCTTAATCGTTGTGCAAAACTCGGGTAGGAAGACAAAAAATAGATAAATAACAAAAATGGGAGTAATCTGTTCTCCTCCGTATCTTAGCCTTATTCTTTCATATCTGTTCTTTTAGTATTCCCTTTCCATTAATTGATTCAAGAAGAGTTTCTAGTCTTTAAGCAATCTCTATATTCTACGCAAGTTTGGCATAAAAATCTAGTAAATGATAAAGAAAGAATCTGTATATCCAAATTGCATAATATTGAAAAGTGAAACATTATCAACCAGAAGAAGAAATCAACTAGACGAATATTATGGGGTCAAATTATATAGCATGTTCTTGGGCTGCAGTGAAAGTCAAAATGATTGGCCCGTGGCAACCACAAGACATCGCGTGTCACATTCTCATATGTCTATTTCGGATTTGACATTTTTATGTTCTCTACCTCGCGCAGCATAATTTTTGTTGAATTATTTCTTTTCCATTATAACGTATTTGGAAAGTAGTGTATCAAATTTTATGGAAAATAAATTAGCTATTTCTTTAAAAATACGAAAGAGGATTTGGCGGATCCTATCTATTTATAAACGAAATGAGGTTTTAAATTTTTGTGCATATGCAAAGTATAATTCTTTAATAGACCATCGGGTTAAATTAAACTATAAATACATGTAGATAAGTAAGAGATATTAATTTGGTAACATGGAAAATCAACTATATAACCAGTTAAAATGTATCGATGTGTAAAATAATTTAAACCGTTAGTGTAGATAAGATAAATGTGCTACTTTAATAAGAAGATCAAGACTTTGGAAATTGCTGGCTTACTTTTTCGTATGCGTTCTATTATGATGGGTATTGTTAGCTGCTCATTTTGGACAAGCAATAAGAGGGTTCTTTTTCTTTATTTATTCTTTGCAACAAGCAGGAATAGGGATTCTTTGTCTTATTTGTGTCAGTATTCTTGTTGGTTTATCTTTTGAGAATTCGGCACTTGATTGCGTATTCTTCTGGTATAACTGTCAAGTTATGTACACTTCAAATGAGAGAGAAATTCATTTGAAGAAGCAAGAATTGGAGACGTTTTAACCTCACTACTCACTGGCTCCTGTAAAATTGGCGCATTCGGAACATCAGCCTCCACATTTTTAAACTTCAGTGTCTCAGAAAATCCGTTGGCAATAAAGCAACTTTCTTTACTATCTTTACTTTACATATGAGCTGCTTTTAAAATGCAACATAACCACAATCAAGGGAACAACAAGTCTAATTCCTGCTTTCTCATCAGAAATATATCCAAAGCTAAACCAAATTCATTATGTGTGGGCTAAGAAATTCTACTGTGGTGTCATTTTACAAGTCAATGAGGTAAAAAGGTTCCTATAACAGACTCAAATATAAACCTCCTCCTCCCCTCCCCAAACAAATCCCTGTACAAATAGTGATAAAGCAAAGGACAAATGATTCATAATATGAAAAGAACCATGTATAACACAGCTTGAAATTAATCTGATCTAAAATTCTTCACGGACTTCAGGGTCCTCATAAGCAGGAGCCTCATAACTACCAGACTCGTCAGAAGCTTCGCTTGAATACGTAGTTGATTCACCATAATTGGAGTCCTTGGGGACCTCGGAACTTTCAGCTATACTATCCTTGTAAAATTCATCTGACAGAGTTGCATCGACTTCTATTTCCTTTAGTTGGAGAAATACAAGTAAATGATCCATTCCGTTAACTAAATCATACACCATCAGCCCAACCTTTCCTCCAACCCAACTGCCCAACTCGCTTCCAACCAGGTAACCAAACCTACCCATGGTCTGCTCCCCCAGATAGCCAACCCAATAGGCGCCAAATAAGGTACCGGAACCCCTCAGGAACCCCTCAGTTGGTGTACCTCCAAGATAAAGTGCTTCAAAAAAGTCCCATCCCCCAGAAATAATCGGACCAACAATGCGCTTGGTTTGTCGCACGGCCAGTTTTGCAGCTTTTGCTCCTTCTTTCTGAGCTAGCTTAGCTGCCTCTTTTGCTGCCATGCCTTGCGACACGGCATCAGTCAGAGCAGCCTCTATTGCTGAGTTCCTTGCTCTCTCCACATGAGAAGACCTGATGTTATAAGCGTACAGCTTCACACCTTCCTTGACCAGACATGCTACGGTTCCCGTACTCCCATCAAAACAGTGCAACCAAGTAAATTCCCCACTCTTCGATGCAGCCTCTTGACCAACCAACTCCCTACATTTTTCAGCTATAAAGCAACAAGACATTAGAAAATTATTGGTATATATAAAATAAGGTTGAGCAGAATAAGCAAAACACCAAATAATGGTAT
This sequence comes from Nicotiana tomentosiformis, assembly GCF_000390325.3. NCBI lineage: Eukaryota > Viridiplantae > Streptophyta > Magnoliopsida > Solanales > Solanaceae > Nicotiana > Nicotiana tomentosiformis. The sequence continues at coordinate 28,061,104 of NC_090812.1, forward strand.
GTAGGACGGTTAAAACCAAAGGAAAAAACCCTTATCCTTAAATGTTGTGACCATGTCAATGATATAATTCAAAACACAAAATACTAAAAAAGAATTGCCTCAATATAGCCCCTTGGTGAAACTGATGCTATCTAGGGAAATACATGCAAATTATGAAGTATGAACATAAAATTATCCTGTAGCAATTTACCTTACCTTATCAAGAAAAAAAATGTATCCTGTAGCAATGAGTGCACAATATGATAACAAAAGTGGAACATATCAAAGGTTTAAAAACTTCCAACATTCAATGCAAAGCGATTGCTAGATTGAGAACATGGTAAGTAGTCGACCCACATAGCACTTAACTTCAGGACTTAAGCATGAAATATTTCTCTACATGACATTAACCACGACAGGAGTAAAAACTTTAAAGGGTCAAACCACAAGATTAATCTAGAGAGAGAAAATGGAAGAAATGAAGACTTGATGCTATAAAATTGATTACTGTATCAGAAATGGAGTGCGCTTTAAGTTTCAGGAGTTGTTCTCAGCAATTGACTCATCCAACATTCTAATATGAAGACTGAATGAACACTTATATTACAGGAGATGCTTATACAGATTGGTTAAGCCATCCAGATAGTCCATATTCGAACACTATATTTGATAAACGAAAACTTGGCATGTGTGATTTGGAGCAGCATCTTTTACAGAATTAAAAGCCATAGAAGTCTGCTTCGAACACTATATTTGATAAACGGAAACTTGACATGTGTGATTTGGAGCAGCATCTTTTACAGAATTAAAAGCCATAGAAGTCTGCTGAGAACTACTCTCAGGTGTCAGGAGTCAGGTCCAATAGGACCAAGAATCTTGCTCCCCATCATTGACACCCCTAGGAAAGAAGAAGATTCTTATGGTGTCAGAGAACCCCCTTTTGGCTCCATAAAAAACTAAGAAGCAAGATGTGGTTGCATGGAATATCAACTCCAACACATTCCCTAAAAGCTAGATGTTTAGTTAGTTTGTTCACTTGGAACCTTCTTTCCCCTGTCAATAGTGTTGACACTTCTTTGGATTTTGTTAGCTCCCTGGTTCTAGCATAGGTACTCTTGTACTGGAGCTTACAATGTTTTTTGTCTCTTGTACGGGAGCTAACATAATTTCTGTTCTTGTAATTTGGCATCTTCCTGGTGCCCTTTCAATGATATTATCTTACTTCATCAAAAAAAAAAAGCAAGATGTGGTTGCAATGTCCAAGGTAGAAGATGAGAACCGAGCTATCGCCGTAGTGACATGTGAGCTTATGTGATTAAAACAGCTATTTCAAAAGCTAAATTCGGAAAGATAACACAAATGAAATTTATAATTGACAAAAGGCACGATAAGGTCTCCAATTTAGTCTTCCATAAAAGTAAATATCAAACATATTTGAGATCGACCGACACTTTATTTGTGAAAAGTCCAGTCTTCACTCACTCCATCGCATTCATTAATCCAAATGATTAGCTAGCAGACACGTTCAACAAGACGCTCTGAGGCCTGAGAACCACATATGTGACAATCTAGGAGCCTTGACCTGTATGCTCCACCTTGAAGGAATGTGTCAAGATAATTTCCTGATTCATCTAAATACTCCAGATTATTCTGTAATGATTAAGATATTGTTTTGTTTTCATAGGATCCTTGTAAATATGGTTACTTGTTAAAACAGGTAAATGATTCCTCAACAAAGAGTCGTGCATCGACTTTAACCATCAAGACAAGTAGTCTTTGTCTCCTCTCATCTCTCTTTTTAGTTTTTACTTTTTACAGGATTCAGCATTCCAATATAGATATGTGCTTCACAAGTCACAAAGATAGTTCTCACGCCTTCTTTTTCCTAGAATGTAGGCATAATATATAAAAGACAAAAGTTCATAAGATGAGTATTGTTAATTTCACAACATATTTACCTATCACTATCACCAAATCAGGAACTGGAAACCTAGGATTTTGCGATATAACTATAAGCTCACCCATCTTCTTTCCTTTTCTCCGTTTTACTCTTTCATTTGTCTTTTAATCTCTCATAATCATATAAGGAGGGGTTTTCCCTTTTTGATTAAAACCCGCGTTTACATGTCAACTTCTTCTTCTTTGCTTATCTCTTTATTTTATATCCTCTCAAATGATTAAAAAAACCCTAACGTTTCCACTTCATGTCATAGCCACCAGATTACACCTCCTTATAGATGCCTTCTCCCGTTTTGATTTTTTTAGGGGAAATATCTTCTACACCAATTAATAGACTTTGTTTACCTTCTATCATCTCCACATGAATAAGGACTGCCAGCAATTCACCTTGTTTTTCTAAAATCATGTGTATTTCACAAAAGAATATAATGTGGGATAAAAGGGATAGGAAAGGATATACAATCTTGATGAGAGGATAATAGCCACCTAATCTATCAAGAACAGGGTTTGTTGGTAAAGGATGCCAAGCAGTTTAGTTTGGCTGGTATTGTTGAGCGGATGACTGTCAGTCCTCTACCAAAAATTTAAAAAGGTTAGCAGGCCGGGGGTTACAAATGTGGATGTTCTGCCCTAGAAGGAATTGGATTTCAAGATCTTTATCAGACAAAAGGAAGTGGTTCCAAGATATGCAGAGTACTTGTCTTCCTTTAGTAGAAGGATTTCTTTAAGAGGACTTCAATCTAATTACTCATTTTGGATACTTGAAGAGAAATATAGGGGTGTCGAAAGAAGTAGAGAACCCACGGTTTGATTAGTCCCCATTGCACATGGGTTTTATCAAGAGGAACCAGTAGACTAGGTAGGTGAAATTGCGAAATATGCATTTTGCTTGCGGATCAACTGGAACAGTATTCCTCTAACCACCTGTAAGGATATCCAGGTTTCCTTTATACGGGGTTCTTTACCAATTTTTCGGTCATAAAACCCGTGTTTACTATGTCAAAATAAGAAAGGAAAATAAATCAAAAGCAGACTCCCCAAACTCTACATCACAATGTAGTGCATTTGCATAAGCAGTACAATCTTTCATTCTTGTCACCTCAAGAATGTCGAGAGCATGCTTATACTGTGAGATGTGCTTCATTTAGACTTAGCAACCTTACAAAATCCTTAATCTCAAGAAGCTAAAAGAGATGTCTCGGCATAACAATGTCCTTCTAAATACTGTCTGTAGTAAACTATCTCATCAAGACTCTGTAATAACTATGCCATCAACATAGCTCAATGCATTTTCTTTAAGCTAAACACAAAACCTTTTAAATTTTAGTAAAAGAGGAGGTACAAGTGACTATATAAATAATTTGGCTATTCTTTCGCCTTTTACTAAAGAATACCCTGTGCGCGTTGCATAAAGTGGCATACACCAATAAATAATTTGGACAGCTTGTTTGCTAATAGTGATTAAGCCACTCATTCACTTGTATATAATTTGTTCCACACTGAGGGTACTGAATAAATGAAAATTATTAAAATTACCCAAAAGTCGCTAAACTATGTGTCCTTTTCTTTGAAACCATCTTGGCGCATATTCAATAAATCGATTGTTTGATTTATCAAAGAAGAAAAGGTGCAAGACATTACTTTTCGCGCATTCTTTCTCTTTTCTTTACTTTACCTTAAAGAACGAAAGTCTGCATGGGAGAGTGTTTAATAAAGCATTTGACTAAAAGAATTACACTGATCAAGAAAACTGACGTGTGCATTTGACGCTTGCAAGTTGCAAGAAAGAGCAGTTACACTAGTGCAAGAACTTAAAAACTTAATGACACTGATAAAGAAAACTGAGTCTTTGCACATTTCCAAGCATAGACTAAACATAGATAAAACCTTCACTTTGCCAAATTTATTTCGACTTTGACAGATTATATGCACCTTTCTACATCCATGTGTCAGCCAAGAACCCCTAGATCTAATCTTTAACTCAGTGGCACAGGCAACAATACCCTCTGTCACTTCAATTTCTTTTTTGTAAAGCTACATTAAATAAAAAATCCTGTTATGTTATACACATTTACCTCCAAGTGTCTACAACCAAGAATTAATTTTGGATCGTTGTCTCCAAACAAACTAACAGAGTTCTCAAATCCACACTGTTGAACTCTCACTTATGCGTAAGTTATCACCCACACTATATGCTTGAGAACTTAAAAATGTAATTTCCTTTCACTACAAATCAATAGAGCTGTAAAAGTCATTTATCACCCAGGCGGTCAGGTGCGGACCTACCATATATCCTAACCCAGTAGCTTTTGTACAAAGCATGTATCTGTATTAAGAAATCCACTAAATATCAATAAGTGTTTGATTGTGAACCCAAATGTTATTGTATATTAACTTTGAGGTCGTTGTAGGAATCCATAAACTTCAAATCATGAATCCACAATCAACATTATTGTTGCATACTAAAGCCCAAAATCACACAGTGGGTCATAATAAACCTAAAGCTAAGCAGTCGAAAAGGTAAAAGTCATGGCTTTGTTAGATCCCTAACGATTAATCTTAAGTCAACTTCAAGTTTTGTTCAATTTATACTCAGCCCTTAATAAACACATAACCCTCAACATGAACAAATATTTACAAAATCAATAGCAATTAAACCTTTTTTACAAGAAAAAAAGAGAAGAAAAACATCAATTTGGGTACTTACCAGTGATGCTGAGAAGGAGGAGACCAACGAGAAAGAGAAGAACTTGAACCCTCTTTTTCTCAATCATTGAACCCTAAGGGGATAAATTGCGTAATCTAAGAAGACGGGAACGATGGATCTGCAGTAGTTGGGTAGAGTATAAACTTAACTCAGAACTCAGAAGGCAAAGAGCGATTTGGAATAAATGTGAAAGCAAAATAGTCAACCTTAACTATTTAATCTTTAATTTTTCAGTTCGTTAATAAGCGGGAGACCACACACACCAAAAAAAATAAAAATAAAATAAAAACACGACCGGAACTAACTTGGAACAGGCACACCGTACTGCTCAACTCTTACCGTTAAAGCAAGCTCATTAGTCATTTCTTTCGGAGTTAAATAGAGAAATTATTATACTCTTATTCATAATACAAAAATTCTCGTTAATGATAGATTGATATTCCTAATGCAGAGTATAATACAGCAAATTAAATGCTGCCTTATTTAGCTACTCCCTCTGCTACACTTTAATTGATATTTTGGTTATTCTCGCACATATTAATGAATCCACATTTTAACATTAATTATATTAACCTTTATTATCTTTTTGTTATAAATATAATTGTATTTAAGGTGAATGTCTATATATTAGAGAGATTTTAAGATTTGTTACTTTGTGGCTAAGTCACTTTTTCCCTATAAATATAGGGGTTTTATTCCATTATAAATCATCCCAAATCAATAAGAGTTCTCTCTCTACTTTTCTCTGCAATATTCTTCTTCTTTTATTATTTCATAACATGTTATCAGCACGAGACTCCAACCAATTGAGTAAAGGCTCTGGGATATGTGCATGGTGCTCAACTTATACATAATATTGAGCATAATGATTGTCAATTGTTCTATGAACTTCTCAAGAATAAATTCTAGATTTAAGGTAAGTATTTTACCTTATTTTTATCTTTTAAATTCTTGAAATTCTATAATTTAATTTTAAATACAAGCAAAGACGATAAATTTCGATTATAAATCTAATAGAGTTTGTGAGAAATTATAACTACTCGAAGTATTAAATTTTTATGCCTAGCCATGATCAAATTCATGTATGATTGTGGGCACAAAAAGTGGAAACCCGACCCATTGAATTTGCTACATTCTCATTCCCTTAAGAGAATGTGGTAGCAATATGTAATAAGTCTGAAAGAAGACAAAATTATTACCGTGAAGGTATCAATAGATATGGACGTGGCAATAGACGAGATTATAATCGTTATCATTGTGGTAATGAGAACAATACGGATTCTCAAAATAATCCTTCACTCTCTGAAAGTAATGTTTGTCATCGATTTGACATGAGATTTTATAAAGCACACATATATATGATTATGTTTCATTCATGATGTGAATATTACAACACGTGATTTATGAATACATATTCATTCTTGGATGAATATTAGTGGTAATGAATGTAGACATGTAATTTTTTACCCTCCCCGTGATTTTTACACCTTTTAGTGCTTAGATGTTTCTTTTAGTTCTAATATTGTTACTTTGCGTGTTTTTGATCATTTTGCTTTAGTTTTTCTTAAAATAAAAACTACAAAAATATTTTCCTTTATTAGTTACTTTTAGTTTATCTTACTTTTGATAATAAAAAAAAGAAAAGAAAAAAACACACAAGAGAAAAAGGTCACATGGGTTTTAAAATTATGGAGTTTTATTATGTTAGTTTAATTGTGTTAAGTAGTGCTAGTTTTATTCTCAAAAAAAAAAATTAAAAATAGTTTTCTTTTAATTTAGTACAAATTTAGATGTACATAGTATAAGTGGTTAGTGCGTAGTATTTTTGCTTTTCTCGTAACTTTTCATTATTGCGCAAAGTTGATATGTTATTTTCTTTTTAATTTAATTAACTAGTTGTATTTTGATATTTCAAAATTTTTTCCCGGTCAGTTCAAGAAAGAAAGGTACCATTAGCTTTTTGTCTTTTTCTTTAACAAACTTTGGAACCTCACGTCATTTTTAGAAAGAAACAAAGCACACACAATATACATTCTTGCAAACTTTCACTCTTAATATTTGGTCATTCCTCGTGTCACCTCTCACCCACATAAACAACAAAATCATCAATTGAATTCTCATAGGATTCCATTCACATATTTGTCCAATGGAAAAGCACACACATAAACTGTTGGTTTTTTTTTAAGCTTAAATGTAGCTTAAAAGAGGGTGAATGGGAAATGGAGGGAAATTAAAAATATTTGAGTTCCCCTCCTTGACAAAGGGATATTGTCCCATATTGGAAGAGGAAGAGATTTTGACGAGTATATATACAATTGCACTTCTTCTAGCTCTTAAAGAGTTAAGAAGAAGGCAAGCCTCGCGCCGTCGTCGCTCGCTCGCTCGCTCAGCTTCGGCTTCGGCTTCGGCTTCGGTCAAATGATTGATTGATTAATTTTTTGGACCAAATTTATTTGTTAATAGTAAATATTAACAGAATTGTTATTAAATATCCGGTTTTTTATAAATGAAATATTAATATTAAATCCAAACGTAATAGTATATGCCCTTCGCTTTTTGTAAAAGACATTTACAAAATAGTTTGCACCTCTTCAGAAGAACAGTTTGTACCTCTTCAAATCTGAAGAGTTGAAGAACAGTTTGCACCTCTTCAGATTTGAAGAAACAGTTGGCACCTCTTCGGATTTGAAGAGTTACACCTCTTCAGATTGAGCTCAACATTGGCTATAAATACCAGTCCATTCTCTCAGATTTTCCATACGAATTTCTGACTTCTCCTCCTTTCTTCTGCATTATTTTAACTACAAACAAAGCATCAGTAAGTGTGATTTGCTACCGATTTTTTGTTCGCTGAAACATTGGTGTTTGAAGTATCGCTATACCAATGTGTAATTCGTTCTATCCTGGGAGGAAATAATCCACAGCCTTGGGTACTAGGAGGGGATTAAATTTCTTAAGGAAACACTGTGAATTCAGTGGGCTCGGATTAAATTCTGTTTCATTTACATTTATGTTATTTTATCTTCTCCATAATTGTTTTACAAATACAGCTAAACAACAAGCTTAAGGAATTTAATATTTTTTGTATTTGTGTTATATTCACTATTTCTGGAGACTAAAACCTGTGTGATTTTCTACTCCAGTGGAGATTAAAATCTATGTGATTTTAACGTTTGTTTGTGTCATTCTTTTACAGAAATGACGAACGACAATGGGAACCAGACTGTTCCTATGGTAATTGCCAACGCATCGACAAGTCGAACAACACCGGCACCAGCACCGGCAGAAAAACCCGAAAAATTTTTCGGGATTGACTTCAAGCGCTGGCAGCAAAAGATGTTCTTCTACTTGACGACATTAAGTCTGCAGAAGTTCATTACGGAAGATGTTCTTGTTCTGCCCGACGAAACTCCAAAAAATGAATGCTTTCTCGTGACTGAGTCGTGGAAGCATTCTGATTTTCTATGCAAGAATTACATTCTTAGTAGACTAGAGGACAATCTATATAACGTCTATAGTAATATGGAGATGTCAAAACAACTGTGGATAGCGCTTGAAAGGAAATACAAAACGGAAGATGCCGGGTTAAAGAAATTCATTGCCGCTAATTTTTTGGACTATAAAATGGTAGATAGCAAGTCTGTTATTACCCAAGTCCAAGAATTGCAAGTGATTATTCACGATCTCCTTGCTGAAGGTATAAGTCAAATTAATACTAATGTTGAAAGTATTAATTATATTATTTCTACTAACAGAATTTTCACTGAAGGTCTTGTCATCAATGAAGTGTTCCAAGTTGCAGCAATGATTGAAAAGTTGCCTCATTTGTGGAAGGACTTCAAAAACTACTTGAAACACAAACGAAAGGAGATGTCCCTTGAAGATCTCATTATTCGGTTAAGAATCGAAGAGGACAATAAAGTTGCTGAAAAGAAAGGACGTGGAAACTCAACAATAATGGGAGCAAACATTGTTGAGGATAGAAAGAGGAAGAAGGCTTATGGACCGAAAAGCAACCCAAGCAAGAAGCGGTTCAATGGAAATTGCTACAACTGTGAAAAAGCTGGACACAGATCTGCAGATTGTCGTGCTCCAAAGAAAGACAAGAAGAAGGGTCAAGCAAACATGGTTGAAAAGCACGAAGATATCGATGACTTGTGTGCTATGCTTTTTTAATGCAACCTGGTAGAAAATCCTAAGGAGTGGTGGATTGATTCTGGAGCCACTCGCCATGTTTGTGCTGTTAGAGAAGCATTTGCTACATATGCTCTTGTTGGACCCGAAGAGACGCTTTCTATGGGAAGTTCTGCAACGGCAAAAATTGAAGGATCTGGAAAGATATTTATGAAAATGACTTCTGGTAAGGTGGTGACCTTGAATAACGTCCTTCATGTTTTCGAGATTAGAAAGAACTTAGTCTCTGCTGGACTTCTTGTTAAGAATAGTTTTAAGTGTGTCTTTGTATCTGATAAGGTTGTAATAAGTAAGAATGAAATGTTTGTAGGAAAGGGTTACCTCACCGAGGGCCTTTTCAAGCTGAATGTAATGGTTATTGAGAATAATAATAAAATTTCAGCTTCTTCTTACTTACTTGAGTCAAATGAATTATGGCATATACGTTTGGGTCATGTCAATTACAAAACCTTACAAAAAATGATTAATTTGGAAGTATTGCCTATGTTTGAATGCCACAAATCAAAATGTCAAATATGTGTGGAATCTAAGTATGTTAAACATCCTTATAAGTCAGTTGAAAGGAATTCAAATCCTTTAGACTTAATTCACACAGATATTTGTGACATGAAGTCAATACCATCTCGCGATGGAAAGAAGTATTTCATAACTTTTATTGATGACAGTACTCGATATTGCTATGTTTACTTACTTAATAGTAAAGATGAAGCAATAGGTGCATTCAGGCAATACAAAAATGAAGTTGAAACGCAACTTAACAAGAAAATTAAAATGATAAGAAGTGATAGGGGTGGCGAATATGAATCTCCTTTTGAAGAAATATGTCTAGAATATGGAATAATTTATCAAACAACTTCCTCTTACACGCCCCAATCCAATGGGATTGCGGAAAGAAAGAATCGCTCATTAAAGGAGATGATGAACGCATTGTTGATAAGTTCTGGTTTGCCACAGAACTTGTAGGGGGAAGTCGTTCTTACGGCTAACCGGATACTAAATCGAGTACCCCATAGCAAAACACAATCCATTCCATATAAAAAATAAAAAGAAAGGAAACCCAACTTGAATTATTTTAAAGTGTGGGGGTGTTTGGCAAAAGTGCAAATTCCTAAACCCAAAAGAGTAAAAATAGGACCGAAAACCGTTGATTGTGTTTTCATAGGATATGCGACCAATAGTAAAGCATATCGATTTCTGGTTCATAAATCAGAAAAATCCCGACATTCATAATAATACGGTTATAGAATCAGATAATGCTTAATTCTTTGAAAATATATATCCATATAACAAGGAATGTGAGTCTATTGGTGAAGGATCTAAACGACCTCGGGAAGAAACAAAAGAAAATATATTTAATCAGGAGGATCCAAGATGTAGTAAACGTCAAAGAACGCCTACTTCATTTGGACCAGATTTTGTGACTTTCTTATAAGAAAATGAGTCTCGAACATTTAAAAAAGCTATATCTTCTTCGGAATCATTGTTTTGGAAAGAGGCAGTCAATAGTGAAATAGAATCCATATTGAATAACCATACATGGGAATTGGTTGATCTTCCTCCTGAAAATAAACCTTTGGGTTCTAAATGGATTTTTAAGAGGAAAAAGAAAGATGATGGCACTATTGATAAATATAAAGCAAGAATTGTAGTCAAAGGGTATAGACATCGAGAAGGTCTTGATTATTTTGATACATACTCTCCGGTTACAAGAATTATGTCCATACGAATGTTAGTAGCATTAGCTGCAGTTTATGGGCTTGAAATTCATCAAATGGACGTTAAGACGGCCTTCTTAAATGGAGACTTGGAGGAAGAAATTTACATGGAATAACCTGAAGGGTTTGTGGTTCCTGGTAAATAAAAGAAGGTATGTAGACTTGTTAAGTCTCTTTACGAACTAAAACAAGCACCCAAACAATGGCATGCGAAATTTAACCAAATAATGTTGTCAAATGGTTTTAAGATAAATGAATGTGATAAATGTGTGTACATTAAAAATGTTCCAAATCACATAGTCATTTTTTGCTTATATGTGGATGATATGCTAATAATGAGTAATGACATTGCCAACATAAATACGACTAAGCGTATGCTAACTAGCAAGTTTGATATGAAGGACTTGGGAGTTGCTGATTTAATTCTAGGGATTAAGATCAATAAGATTCCTCAAGGTCTGGCATTGTCACAATCTCATTATATTAAGACAGTACTTGGAAAATTCAAGCACTTAGGGTTTAAAGTTGCAAAGACTCCAATTGACGTGAATCTTGCATTAGCAAAGAACAAAGGCCAAAGCATATTACAATTGGATTATGCTCATATGTTGGGATGTTTAATGTATATCATGAATTGTACACGACCAGATATAGCTTGTGCTATAAGCAAATTGAGTCGATACACGAGCAATCCAGGTCAATCTCATTGGATGGCAATGAAATGAGTTTTTGGGATATTTAGAACATACCCAGGACTTTGCTTTGCACTACAGTAAATATCCTGCGGTGATTGAGGGATATTGTGATGCAAATTGGATCACCGGTTCAACTGATTCTAAGTCCACAAGTGGATATGTATTCACTATTGGTGGAGGAGTGGTATCTTGGAAGTCGTCCAAGCAAACTTGTATTGCACGCTCTACAATGGAAGCTGAATTCATAACCTTAGATAAAGCCGGTGAAGAAGCTGAATGGCTCATAAATTTCTTGGAAGACATTCCATTTTGGCCCAAATCGTTGGCACCAATATGCATACATTGCGATAGTCAAGCTGCAATTGGAAGGGCTGGGAGCGTGATGTATAACAGTAAATCTCATCATATACGACGAAGACATAAAACCGTTAGGTAATTACTCTCTAGAGGAATTATCACGATTGACTATGTAAAGTCAAGCGATAATGTATCGGATCCACTAACAAAAGGCCTAACTAGAGAGGTAGTTGAGAAATCATCGAGGGGAATGAGACTATGGTCGAGAACAAGCCATTGTGGCGGTAACTCTACCTAGAAGACCGGAGATCCCAAGATCTAGGTTCAAGGAGATCAAACAAAGTCATTAATTACGGTTCAATATTGTCATCTAAAAGTTTGGTCCATTCTCGTGATGAGATAATGTTCAGTACCAAGGATAAAACATTAAGGCTTTTTAATGATTTCTAAATTTGATACGGGGTATATCAAATAATGTATCTACGGGATGACATATTTAGGAATCACCTATGTAAGTGTGAAGTATTAGCCGCTTCAAGAAGAATTTTGTAAGGCCAATTCTCTACGCACTTATTAAACCAGGCGGTGTTCATGGCTGAAACGAACACAACAATGAGAGCCAAAGACGGTTAAGGGTCGGTTGTGTGACTTATGATTGTCTAGGTATACACCAAAGTTCGACGGTTCAAAGATATCAAATCTACCGATTGACCGAGTATATCCGACATAAGTTCACTACGGAAAGTTCAAAGGAAAACCTACTTATCCTAATACAATTAATCCTTGCTTGCGAATCACACAGTTTTTCATGCATATTTCTGTGATATAGCCATTCCTCATTCATGTGGGGGATTGTTGGATTTTTTTTTTAAAGCTTAAATGTAGCTTAAAAGAGGGTGAATGGGAAATTGAAAATATTTGAGTTTCCCTCCTTGACAAAGGGATATTGTCCCATATTGGAAGAGGAAGAGATTTTGATGGGTATATATACAATTGCACTTCTTCTAGCTCTTAAAGAGTTAAGAAGAAGGCAAGCCTCGCGCCGTCGCTCGCTCGGATCGGCTTCGGCTACGGCTACGGCTTCGGCTTCGGATTCGGTCAAATGATCGATTGATTGATTAATTTTTTGGACCAAATTTATTTATTAATAGTAAATATTAACAGAATTGTTATTAAATATCCGATTTTTTGTAAACAAAATATTAATATTAAATCCAAACGTAATAGTATATGCCCTTCACTTTTTGTAAAAGACATTTACAAAACAGTTTGCACCTCTTCAGAAGAACAGTTTGTACCTCTTCAAATCTGAAGAGTTAAAGAACAGTTTGCACCTCTTCAGATTTGAAGAAACAGTTGGCACCTCTTCGGATTTGAAGAGTTGCACCTCTTCAGATTGAGCTCAACATTGGCTATAAATACCAGTCCATTCTCTCAGATTTTTCATACGAATTTCTGACTTCTCCTCCTTTCTTCTGCATTATTTTAACTACAAACAAAGCATTCGTAAGTGTGATTTGCTATCGATTTTGTGTTCGCTGAAACATTGGTGTTTGAAGTATCGCTACACCAGTGTGTAATTCGCTCCATCCTGGGAGGAAATAATCCACAGCCTTGGGTACTAGAAGGGGATTAAATTCCTTAAGAAAACACTGTGAATTCAGTGGGTTCAGATTAAATTCTGTTTCATTTACATTTATGTTATTTTATCTTATCCATAATTGTTTTACAAATACAGCTAAACAACATAAACAACAAAATCATCAATTGAAATCACATAGGATTCCACTCATATTAATGGAGTCCACTTTGATGTTCACTTCTTCTAATTAAAAAGATACCCAAAAGGCCGAAGTAGAGGAGGTCACAGACAGAGGGAGGATTTCTGGAGATAAAGTTCGTCGTTTGTGAGTTCGAGGTCCGATCGTATAGTTCATGTTCGTGATTTCGGTTAAATTTTTATGCTGATTCTCGCTTGGATTTTGTAATCAAGGATTTTGTATCCACAGATTCTTCTACTCTGATTCAGGAAAAGTTTGGCTTCAACAGGTTCATTACTTTATCTCCTATATATTTAATTTCAAAAGTAATTAAAATATGAGTTGAATCAATAGTGAGAGCTAGTGTTTATTAATTTGTTAGTTTACGTAAATGTGGCTATTTGCTTCTTCGGGTGAATTTGTTTATCGTTCTGGGTGAGTTTAATGCACGTTTGAATCTGCAGTTTTATGGCTTTTTTGTTAAATCTGAGCGTTAGTAGTCGCGGTTCGCAGCTTTCGAGTAACGACTAATTCGGTTGAATTCTCTTTCGTTGCGTGTATTCTGTTTCATTTACGTATTTGAATGTCTCATAGTTTCGAAACTGCTTGGTTTCAACATGTTGGGTTGTAGTCCGATTTGATCTTGTGATCTTCGATTTGGTATTAGATCGCTTGAATTCTCACGGATTAAGGATACAGGTCGATTATTTAAGAGTTGATTGAAAAAAGAAATATTTATCTACTTGCTTTAATGAAGACCATGTTGTGTTTTCTGCCAAGTTACAGTGTTCACGTGGCAATTTGATCCAGGAAAGGGTTTGTTAGCATTCATCAGTTGTTCCACTTTGTTTAATATGATATATATGATAGTAGGGAATATTAATTTGAGCTTTATCCATTTAAATATTTTCTTATAAGATAAGTTGCTCATTCTTGTTTGTAGACCCATTCTTTGTGTTGGTGTGTAGTGAAGTATGCTTTCTGAATACTGTCAAAGTTAGTTGCATCATTAAGTATTTGTTTAATCATTTCACAAGTATGATGGTCTACTTTATTTATTTTAATGTCTTGGGATTCATTTTGTTCCTTTAGAGTAGTTAACGTATTTGGCAGAAGTTTTATTTTCTTTGCTTTCTACTTTCATCCATATTCACATATGAGATTATTTTAATTGGCTCAAATAAATTTTGCAAAGTTTTCTTGTACTAACAGTATTTAGGAATGGCACGGTGATATATTAAAGGTGCTTAGGTCTTAAACGGCTCATATATGTTTTAGTACATTCTGTTCCTTTCGTCCCTTATGTGAATTGAGATGCCTTAGTTGTATGTATGTTTATTACTAGTTGCTTGCAGCCAGTGCGCTGCACGGGCCCAACATTATAAAAACAAACTTCAAAACGTTTAATGAATATGCGATCAATATATAATCAAGCTTTATTAATACCAAGTAGGTATGGATACATATTTTGAGTTACAACAATACAAATCGTTAGAAAACAATAGCAAATTCTCACAGTCCCTGAACAATGCCTAAATATTTTGAAGGAACTAAAAAAAAACTTTCTTAGTCGTATACATTTTTAAGTTAGTCCAAAAAGATGATAGGTGCAAACATTTATATTCTAATGTGTATATTGCAGATGCGGCATCTTCTAACCATCAGTTGTTCCTTTCCTTCCAAATTGTGCAGTCTCTAGATTATGGTTGTTCAACGGGACGGGACGAGACGATATTTAGCCGGGACGGTGGCGGGCCGTGACAAACGGGACGAAACGGTAGGCCCATCCCGTCCCGCTAACAAACGGGATGAGCCGGAACGGGACGGGACTGAACGGGACGGACGGTAGGCCCATCCCATCCCGCTAACAAAGGGGATGGGACGGAACGGGACAGGACGGATTCGCGGGCCTTAAGTGTCATTTTAAAAAAAAAATATTTAAGCATTGAATTTGGCAACCGCTATTCTTTTGACAATGACTAAGTTTTTAAAGTTTGCAACAACTAGTTTTTTGACTTATTTAATAAACTTAAAAATTAAACAGAAATTAGAAAACTAAGTAAAGAATTATAAAATATTAAAACAAATGACTTGTAATGAAATATTCTAGTAATTATAAATTTATAATAGAGTTATAATTTATTTAATATAATTTTAAGCCATTAAGTAACTAAGTAAGAGTGTAAAACAATTCATAAAAAAAATTCAACGCTTAGAGCCTTTTATTTTATTAATAGAACTTTCAAATCTCACATACAAATATAATTCTTTTGAAGAGCACCTAATCTATGCAGCCACCTTCTAGGAAGGGTTCTGTTTGAACTAGGCCTCTTAGTAGCCAATTACAAATTATCATACTAATATTTATAAGCTCCTATATAATTTCATTGTAACTTATCTATAATTTCTCCCGGACATTGTTCTGGAATTGGCAATGTTGATTGATGTTCCATGAGTTCCGTGTCGTCATAGCTCCCAGTGCTAAGTATCATATTGTATTCTTCATCTTCCCTAGTTTCACCATCTGTTGTTTTCATAGATTTATATTTATCAAATATTGATCTAACATAAGAATATATGTTAGCTTGGCAGTCTTCGAGAGATGGTTGTTCATTTTCTTGAATCGCTAAATTCTCATAAATTTTACGAACAAGTCCATTTGCACCTCTTAATTTTAAAGATGGGTTAAGTATAGTAGAAATTAAATAAACTTGAAAAAACATATGGGACAGGACGGGACGTCATTTCTAACCGTGGTCTTAGGAAAACCTTGAAAAGCAGGATTATAAGTTTTTTGTATATGATGCACAAAAAAAAGGACGCGGGACAGGCGGGACAGGACGGGACGGGACGGGATGGGACAGGACGGAACGGGACGAGACAGGTGGGACGGGACGGGACGGGACGAAACAGGACGGGACAAATGGGACGAAATGGCCATCCCGTCCCATCCCGTGTCCCGTTTAACATGAGCCCATCCCGTTTAGAATTAAGTGGGACGGGACGGCCCGTCCCGTTGGACAGCCTTACTCTAGAGTATGCAGACAGGTACAATGTTTCAGATGGCCTTATATTTTTTTCTCATCTTCCTTCCGAGCTAGCTGCTGGTAGCACCTCTTAGATTGGATAGTCGGATCGGTTGTAGCTATGGTGTTTAGCTAAGAGAATTGGGTAACTTTTGTTAATAAAAATACAATAAGAATAAAAATTAGAATTATGTATCTGTTATGCAGCGAAGTAAAATCACAACCCAAAAAATTGCCCCTAAGTCCAACTTTGATTCTCTTGGAAAACAAAGTTTAGTTCTACAAACTAAATGTCTTTCTTTATGTGTGTTTTGCAAAAAGAAGAAGAGAAATCTTCTATGTTAAGGAAGAAGAAGATTAACGAGAAAGGGAGAGTAATTCCATTTTTGTTGTTCGTTCTTACCCATCTGAAGAAGAAGACCAAAGTCAGTTTTTAAAGTGAAAGAAATAAACTGCTACGGAAAAACTGCTCTCAACTACACCTAAACGTATAGTAACTTCTCCAAAGAAGTTATTTTATTTCCAAATTATATCTCTCCCCAAATGGATTGGGTCAACCCACATAAAGCGACCTAATATCCTAATTTAATACCCAACAACTTTCAAGATTACAAAAATTTTATGATAATTTTACCTGAGAGTTTGATGCAAATCCATCTTTAACTATTTCAAATCATTTCCATTTGAACTCTGAAATAACCTACTATTGCAAATGCTTTAGGATGAAAAGAGTAAGAAGATAAGGGGCAACAATTAAAGAATGTGAACACTGAATAGAAAATCCAAAAAATGGAGAGATTGAGAATGCGCGAATATGTGTGTGACAAGGAACATCTAAATTTCTTTTAGTCCTCTT
The DNA here is from genome assembly GCF_000390325.3 of Nicotiana tomentosiformis. Classification (NCBI taxonomy): domain Eukaryota; kingdom Viridiplantae; phylum Streptophyta; class Magnoliopsida; order Solanales; family Solanaceae; genus Nicotiana; species Nicotiana tomentosiformis. The sequence goes on from NC_090812.1 coordinate 28,078,292, forward strand.
TGCCTTGGAATGATCTATTCAATAGTCATCGGTGAAGCGATCATGATCTACACCTCCCCTAGTAACATAAACATATACTCCCTCCGTTTCAATTTATGTGAACCTATTTCTTTTTTAATCTATGCCAAAAAGAATGACATTTTTCCCTATTTGAAAACAATTTACCTTTATGCAATGATTTATAGCCACACAAAATATATGTGACTCATTTTACAACACAAATTCAAAAGTTTTCTCTCTTTTCTTAAACTCTGTGCCCAGTCAAATGTGTTCACATAAATTAAAACGGAGGGAGTAATAAAAAATTTAAAGTGCTAGTATTTCTTAAGAAAAAAATAGCATGGTCAAATAGTTCATAATTCTGTTCACGAACAGGCAAAAGATGCACATAAACATGAAAAAATTAGTACGTCTGCCAGAATCCTGCTGGGGACAGAAATGCTAGTGGTATTCAGGAAACATTAGTGGCAGGTTGAAATCATCATCAAAAGAAGATGGGCACAAAGCCAAGCTTCCAAAGACATCAAGGCCACAAACTGACCACTATTTTCAAAACTCACAATTTTTCTTTGTTTGCAGCATGAACAAACCAGTGCAGAATGGCGATTTCTAAAGGACGAATGTCACCAAAGGTAAGTTTCCTCAAAATCTCCATTTTTCTTTATTTTCAGCATGCATCACTATTGTTCATACCTCTCATTTTCGTAGCTTAACTCAGGTAGAACCTTTTTGCCTAGAGGGATCCAACTCATAGTTCCGGGTAGAAGTACTCTTTGCTCAGGCTATTTTTCATAGCTTAACCCAGGTAGAAACTTTTAGCCTAGGGGGATCCAGCTCATAGTTCCGGGTAGAAGTACTCTTCGCCCAGGTTGTTTTACGTAGCTTAACCCAAGTAGAACCTTTTTGCTTAGGGGGATCCAGCTCATAGTTCCGGGTAGAAGTACTCTTCGCTCAGGCTGTTTTTCATAGCTTAACCCAGGTAGAACCTTTTCGCCTAGGGGGATCCTGCTCATAGTTTCGGGTAGAAGTACTCTTCGCCCAGGCTTGTTTTTCGTAGCTTAACTCAGGTAGAACCTTTTTGCCTAGGGGGACCCAGCTCATAGTTCCGGGTAGAAGTACTCTTCGCTCAGGCTGTTTTCCATAACTTAACCCAAGTAGAACCTTTTCGCCTAGGGGGATCCTGCTCATAGTTCTGGGTAGAAGTACTCTTCGCCCAAACTTGTTTTTCGTAGCTTAACCCAGGTAGAACCTTTTTGCCTAGGGGGACCCAGCTCATAGTTTCGGGTAAAAGTACTCTTCGCTCAGGCTGTTTTCTGTAGCTTAACCCAGGTAGAACCTTTTCGCCTAGGGGGATCCTATTCATAGTTCCGGGTAGAAGTACTCTTCACCCAGGCTTGTTTTTCATAGCTTAACTCAGGTAAAAACTTTTCGCCTATGGGGATCCAGCTCATAGTTTCGAGTAGAAGTACTCTTCGCCTAGGCTTATTTTTTGTAGCTTAACCCAGGTAGAACCTTTTTGCCTAGGGGGATCCTGCTCATAGTTCCGGGTAGAAGTACTCTTCGCCCAGGTTGTTTTATGTAGCTTAACCCAGGTAGAACCTTTTCTCCTAGGGGTATCCAGCTCACAGTTCCGGATAGAAGTACTCTTCGCCTAGGCTTGTTTTTCGTATCTTAACCCGGGTAGAACCTTTTCGCCTAGGGGGATCCAGCTCATAGTTCCGGGTAGAAGTACTCTTCGCCTAGGCTTGGTTTTCGTAGCTTAACCTAGGTAGAACCTTTTCGCCTAGGGGGATCTAGCTCATATTTCTGGGTAGAAGTACTTTTCGCCCAGGCTTGCTTTTCGCAGCTTAATCCAGGTAGAACATTTTCACCTAGGGGATCCAACTCATATTTTCGGGTAGAGGTACTATTCACCCAGGTTTACTTTTTGTAGCTTAATCCGGGTAGAAGTACTTTTTGTCCAGGTTTGCTTTTTATAGTTTAACCCAGGTAGAACCTTTTCGTTAAGGTGATTCATCATTTTCTTTTCAGTAATATAGGACGCCAACCCCTGGTTACATTTCCTTTCCAGTAATACAGGGTACCAATCCCTGGTTACATTTCCTTTTCAGTAATATAGGGCGCCAACCCCTGGTTATATTTCCTTTCCAGTAATACAAGGTGTCAACCCCTGGTTACATTTCCTTTCCAGTAATATAAGGTGTCAACCCCTGTTTACATTTCCTTTAAGTAATATAGGGCGCCAACCCCTGGTTACATTTCCTTTCCAGTAATACAGGACACCAACCCCTGGTTACATTTCCTTTTCAGTAATATAGGGCGCCAACCCCTGGTTATATTTTTTTTTCCAGTAATACAGAGCGCTAACCCCTGATTACATTTCTTTTTCAGTAATACAGGGCATCAACCCCTGGTTACATTTCTTTTTCAGTAATATAGGGCATCATCCCCTGATTACATTTCCTTACTAGTATAGGGTACACCAATCCCTAGTTATGTTCTCTAACATAGGGTACATCACTCCCTAGTTGATTTGATTTTAAATGCAGGATACACCACTCCCTGATATCATTTCCAATATAGGGTATCTCATTCCCTGGCCACATTTTTCCAACATAAGGTACACCAATTCTTAGTTGAGACATTCTTTTGGGACAATAAAAAAAAATCATCATGACCTTTTCAGGGTACATCATTCCCGTTTTTTTTTCTTATTGCTTTCAATAAAGAAGTAGTTTAGAATTTTGTTACAATAACTCACGAAATTTTTCTAGTGAAAACTGGGACAGAAAAATTTCATTCGTTTGTTTGTTGTGATATCTGAGCAGGTTTTATCTCGAGGCACGGGGTTCGAGATGAACAAAAGAAGAAGTCTCAATCCAGAATAAAGAAAAGAAAAGGAAAAGAAGTGAATCCTAATGCAGAATCTGATAGAAAGGATATGGACTGCTCAAAACATGACTGAAGTTACGAGCTTCACATTTTCCGTTTTGCTCAGAAGAAGCCGTAGAAGAATGAACTAGCACCTACAGCTAGCAAGTATCAAGGTTCAGATCAGAGTCTGCATGAACAATCAGTCAAGACTCATGATCAAGCTTCAAAAGACTTAAAGATAGGAATCTTATAACTTAGAGCTGATAGGCTTGTTTAGTTCCTTTAGATTTTGATGTAATAACAGGACCACGGACCGGAGCCTCGACGGAACCTCGCTCTACTCTCGAACTCATCACTCTATCATTCTACTTGAACTACACGCGACCTGATTCCCTTATAACTCGGGATGTGTAGGTTGTCCAAACCAGGACTCGGTTGCACATTTTTCTTTTATTTTTCTTCCCCTTTTGAATAACGGTACGACCAAAAATTAGTCATATTGCTCATCTTTTCTTTGCCTGAAAACTCTTCATGTTTCCAAGCAAAGAGGGGCATGCTGTGAGCACCTAATTTTTGACTGTGCTTGAATATTTTTTCACTTATCTCACTTATTACTCTATCTTCCCCACTCTACTTTTCCTTGTCCCCCATGCTTTGTTCCCTATGCTTGTCCCCCACTCATAAACCCCATGTCCAAAATCAGCCACAAACGCCAACAAACCAGGACCCTTTTGGCAGCAAATTTGAGCTAAAAACGAGGTCCAAAAATCACTCAAAAGGGACAGCTAAAATCACTCTAAAAAGGCAGCAAAAATAGCCATGAAAGCTAGAGGTTCTTCACCCAAAAGCCAGCAATAAAATCATCCCAAATATACCACTTGTTTTGGCCATTAAAACACACCAAAACCTACATTAACGTAGCTTCAAAAATTAGCCGTGTCGCTCCAACGACCACCACTAGACTGCTGCTCATAACCAGCTGTAAAACAGCCCACCTAAACCTCAAACTTAGCCCCAAAAATGCAGCTCTAAAGCCATCATAGTTGCTGCCACGAAACAGCCCCAAACCCATCCAAAGCTAGCTGAAACGCAACACCAAACCACCCCAAAAAATAGTCGATGTCGCACCATGTTTACCGACGAATAGAGTTTGGTTTTAACTGTGTAAGGCCACCCAAATTCAGTCGAGTTCTTAAGTTGGGTTAAAGGTTTTTGGCGCCTGCGCGGGTCTCGATCGGATCGCTGTTTGTTTGTTGTTGTTTTGCTTCATTTGTAGCCGAGCTTCAGTTTGTGGCTGTTTTTAGCCTTTATTTAGTTCTGCTAAGTTCGTTTCTTGCTGTCGAGATATGTATCTCAGTTTTAGACAATGCAATTGCTATAATCGCTAATTAAATGTCAAGATATTATGCAATCTTTTCACTTTTATGTTTGTTATGTATGAGGTTAGTTATTTATGTATTTGTTGACTTTAAATTACTACAGCTTTGGTTTGAAAAATATGAGAATCATGTGGCAAATGAATGATTTTGTAAAGCTAGAAGTGGGTTTGGTTTAATTCAGTTTATTAGTAACTATAGTTAACTCAATAGGAAGACAATTGATGTTCGTGCCATAATTTCTAAAAAAGAATAACCGGTTATGTTTGTCTGATCAATTCATTTTTTCTTTTGTATTTAATTATGAATGTGAAATGGATATGACTTGATGAAATTTATTCAATTTAACATGTGGGATTAATCTCCTTCCTCCTTATCATATTGGGCCTCGCATTTAGCCCATCCCTTATGATCAATAGATAATGACATAAACCCATAAGGTGCCGATGTAGTAGTAATATGATAATTGTGTCAGTTTTGAGACATATGACCAAATATACAAGTTGACAAGTTGGCAAATTATTGATAACCATAATCCCTCTCTCACCATCTTTTTCATAGTCTTTGGCCTTACAATAATCTCAAACTAATTTAGGAAAATAACTCATAAATTAAATAGCGCTAGTATGCTTTAGGCGCGCAGTAATAAATCAATCATCGTGATTATGTACACGTTCGCGTAACATAATTATGATTTCCAAAATAAATCAAGGTACGTGCTCGCTCGACTTTGGCCCAAAACAATTTTAGTAAATAATAAAGCGTGTTTAATTGTGTACACGTACGCATGACATGATTTTAGCGCACTAAATAAAACGGATTTACACACATGTGATTCGTTTTAAAGATAATTTTATATTTTAATAATTAAAAGCGGATAGATAAAACATGAAAATCAATAAATCACAGTATGTCAAAATTAATCCAAGCCAAGTTATAGTCAATAAAAAGACCGTGCTAGAATCATGGGACTCGGAGAATGCCTTACACCTTCTCCCCGGTCAACAGAATTCCTTACCCGGACTTTATTTTCGCAGACCAATAATAATAGAGTCAAACTTTCCTTTGACTAGGGATTCAAATAAAAGGTGACTTGGAATACCCAAAAAATTAATTCTGAGTGGCGACTCTGTAAATAAAATAATTCCTATTTCAAAATTGACACTTTAATTAGAAAAAATTCTTTAACCCATAATCCATAACGCACATATTATTTGGGGGGTATAAAAGTAGGTGTGACAAAAGGTGGATTTTCAAAGTTGAGGAAGCAAGTTAGTTTTTCTAACATGAGGGGGTGAGATGATAAAGAGTTGAGAAAAAGTTGTGTGGAATGAATTATCATTTGTGCATTTAGATCGTCAAATAAGATAATTTGAACTTAAAGTTCATAAAATGATAATTCATCCGCAATATATTGCAAAGCATGCCAGAAGGACAAAGTTTATAGTATGTTTAAAACGTATAGACAAATCGGTTTCAAATAAAATTCTTGATAAAAACAATGATCAAATGATAAAAATGATCATAATAAGGAGCCAAGTGATCTAGAAGATTACATTACATAACACTTCATAAAATCTCAGGAGAGGTTCAGGTACCTGAAAATATGAATGAAGAGTTCTTTATGTTATGCATTTATGAAAAAGAGGAGGTTGGAACCGATATAAAATGTCCGTCGACTACATCTATGATAATTCTAAATATATATGAGGATCTTAAGTTTGAAGAAACAATTCAAGTACAGTTATTTATCAAGAATGAAGACTTCAATGAGGATCTTATGCCTCTATGGAGATATTGAAAAAGTTATTCCTATCAAGAAAGAAGACATTACATACCTATCAAGAATGATGATTTCAAGGTGCAACATATTTATTCAAGTTAATATGGTTAATTTGTTTATCGAATCTCTACCAACAATCCTTTGAAGATGGTGCACAAGATTGGAATGCAAAGGCTCAAAGATGTGAATTGATTGTCTCATCAAGGGGGCTAACCATGTTGTACTCTTTTTTCCTTATAAGGTTTTGTCCTACTAGGTTTTTCTTTCACGGTTTTTAATGAGGTAACCAAAAGGCGTATTTCTAAACATGTGTACTTTTTTTTCTTCTCTAAATTTTTTTCCCACTGGGGTTTATTTTAGTTAAGATTATAACGAGGCACGTTATCTGTTGAATAGACATTCAAGGAGGAGTGTTATAAATAGAATTATATTTAAGGTGAATGCCTATATTTTAGAGAGATTTTAGGGTTTATTACTTTGTGGCTAAGTCCTTTTTCCCTATAAATAGAGGGGTTCTATTCCATTGTAAATCATCCCAAATCAATAAGAGATCTCTCTCTATTTTTCTCTGCAATACTCTTATTCTTCTTTTATTGTTTCATAACACTCTTTAATTTGTTCATTGGAAATATAAATATACTCCAAGACCCTTTACTCCAAGAGCAACTTTGAAAAAAAGAAGTTAATTTCTTCTTGATATCTGAAAAAATCAAATATTATGAACCACAAAGAAAATGCCAAAAACTCAATTAAAATAGACCAAAAGGAGTAAAGTTTTAGAGATCCAACATTGTATTCATAAAGTATAAATTAAATTGTACTAATGCGGAATATTTTTATGTTAGAAGCCAAACGATGTACTATATTGTGTTAGAATTATTTTCTCCTATGTAGCCAACCTAAAGACCACTTTCGTCTTATTATAATTTTGTGTATGTTACTAAATGATCCACAGTCTATTTTGCTAATTACATTTTTCTTTTTTTCTTTTTTCTTTTTAGGAGGCTCAGACAAGTGATGGGATAAAGAAAGAAATGAACTTGAACCTTTAGAATACAATACATGTTAAGCTTTCATTTTATTCTCTACCAAGTTAAATTTACTGTAATTTATTTGAAAGTTAGGTCGCTAAATTTTCTCCAATGAAGGTTCTCTCTACAATATATTCAAGAAAGGAAAGAAGTGATAAGGGAAAGATTTCACGTGCACTTTTACAAACCTTTTAATTATTGGATCGACTTTCTCAAGGGTTTTAGTTTAGGGACAAGGTTAAATATTTCTCAGCTTTCACTAATCTTTGCCTCCCTTAGTCGCACAATGTATCACTAATAATGATTCTACTACGGTGCCACAAATTTGCTGACAATAAATTTATCCCTGCAATTACTGTTTTATGTCATATTTGCTCTTTGTTTCCAGCTCAACAAATAGAATTCTCGTTAGTTTTTATTATTGTCATGTAAGCTTGACACGTGTATATGCATGATAAGATTTTTTATGTAACATTAAGAACATGTGGGGTTCATCTCCATAAACGAAAAAAGAAAAAAAAAAGGAAAAGTGTCAAATTCCATAACAAGTTTTAGTTATGACTTGTTTTGGATTTGATTTGTAAATATGCAAATTATCAAGTTGGCAAAAATAGTAGGCATCAGACAAAGTAATTTGCAAGAAAATTTGCAAATTATCAAGTTGGCAAAAATAGTAGGCGTCAGACAAAGCAATTTGCAAGCAATTTGCAATTGCAAATTGCAATAACCAATCATTTTGATTGGTGGAAGATTGGGTGCTCAACACTATAAAAGGAGAGTTTCGGCTCTCATTTCAACACACTAATCTCATAGAGAAATATATCTGCGAGCATAGAGAGCAGTGTGAGGTATTAACAAGCGGTGTAGTCTGTGAGGGAAAATACAGAGCGTGAGCAATATTGTAGTAAGGTGGGAATCTCAAAAGAAGGTTATTATTTTGAGTGTGTTGGTCCCTGGAGTACTTTACTCGGGACTACGGAGTGTAAAATTTCTCATTATAGTAGATTACTTTGCTCCTCTTGGGTCTGTGATTTTTTCCTTTATTCAGAAGGGTTTTTCACGTTAAAATCTTTATGTTCTTGTTGTTCTTTTTGTTGATTGTCATATCTCGGTACTACGTTATTATGTAGTTGTTATTACCGTGAATATTATTTATGTGGGGAATTTATTTCCAACAACTGGTTTCAGAGCACATGTTCTGCTCGTTCACAAAAATACTGTTCATGATCGATACTCGGTAGTACTATACTCGGTGAATAAAATGTCCGGAGTAAAGTACGAGGTAGTAAAATTCAACGGAGGTAGCGGTTTCTCAATATGGCAAAGAAGGATGAGAGATCTGCTCATCCAACAAGGATTACACAAGGTATTAAATAATGATGCCAAGAAGCCCGAAACCATGAAAGTAGAGGATTGGGCTGACTTGGATGAAAAGGCTACTAGTGCAATCAGGTTGCACTTATCAGATGATGTGGTAAATAACATCATTATTGAAGATATTGCATGTAGAATTTGGACAAGGTTGGAAAGCCTATACATGTCCAAAACGCTAGCAAATAAATTGTACCTGAAGAAGCAGTTATATGCCCTACATATGGGTGAATGTACAAATTTTTGTCATATTTAAATGTGTCTAATGGATTAATCACACAGCTTTCCAACCTCAGAGTAAAGATCGAGGGAGTGGATAAATCCATCTTGCTCTTGAACTCATTGCCATCTATGTACGATAATTTGGCAACAACCATCCTACACGGTAAAACAACCATTGAGTTGAAGGACGTCACATCAACTTTTCTACTCAATGAGAAGATGAGAAAGAAGCCTGAAAATTAAGGACATACTCTCATCACAGAAGGTAGAGGCAGGAGTTAACAAAAGAGTTCAAGCAACTATGGTAGATCCGGAGGTCGTGGGAAGTCCAACAACAGATCCAAATCAAAAGCCAAAAATTGATACAATTACGATCAACCGGGTCTTTTCAAAAGAGATTAACCAAATCTAAGAAAAAGCAAATGTGAAAGCAGTGGCCAGAAGAATGACGAAAACACAACCACCATGGTGCAAAACAATGATAATGTTGTCCTCTTTATAAATTAGGAAGATGAATGCATGTACTTGGCAGGTCCAGAGTCGGAATGGGTGGTTGATACAACAACATCTTACCATACCACACCGGTAAGACAAATATTTTGCAGATATAGCAGGTGATTTTGGCACTGTGAGAATGGGTAACACGAGTTACTCAAAGATTGCGGGGATCTGTGACATTTATATCAAGACAAATATCAGATGCACATTGATTCTAAAGGACGTGCGACATGTAATTGATTTACGGATGAACTTGATCTCGGGAATTGCTTTAGACCGAGATGGATACGAGAACTATTTTGCAAATCAAAAGTGGAGATTCACCAAGGGATCATTGGTGATTGCAAAGGGAGTTGCTCGTGGCACGTTATACAGGACAAATGCAGAAATATGCCGAGGTGAATTGAACGTGGCACAAGATAAGATTTATGCAGATTTGTGGCACAAAAGAATGGGTCATATGAGCGAGAAGGGATTGCATATTCTTGCCATAAAATAACTCATTTCTTATGCCAAAGATACAACGATAAAACCTTGTGACTACTGTTTATTTGGTAAGCAGCATAGAGTCTCATTTCAGACATCGTATAGAAAAAAATGAATATACTTGATTTGGTATATTCTGATATTTTTGGTCCAATGGAAATTGAATCGATGGGCGGTAACAAATATTTTGTTACTTTTATTGATGATGCTTCACGAAAATTGTAGGTTTATATTTTGAAAACTAAAGATTAGGTGTTTCAAATTTTCGAGAAGTTTCATGCTCTGGTAGAAAGGGAGACAAGCCAAAAGCTAAAGTGTCTCCGAAGTGACAATGGAGATGAGTACACTTCAAGGGAATTTGAAGAGTACTGTTCGAGTCATGGGATCAGACATGAAAAGACAGTTCTTGGAACCCCACAACACAATGGTGGAGCTGGGAGAATGAACCGCACCATTATTGAGAAGGTGAGAAGCATGCTTTGAATGGCTAAACCGCCTAAGTCATTCTGGGGTGAAGTAGTTCAGAAAACATGTTACCTGATCAATAGGAGTCCATCAGTTCCATTGAAGTTTGACATCCCAGAGAGAGTTTGGACCAACAACGAGGTGTTCTACTCACATCTGAAGGTGTTCGGTTCCAGAGCTTTTGCACATATACCAAAGGAGCAGAGAACAAAGTTGGATAATAAGTTCGTTCCCTATATATTCATCGGATATAGAGATGAAGAGTTCGGGTACAGATTGTGGGATCCTGTAAAGAAGAAGGTCATTAGAAGTAGAGATGTAGTCTTCCGAGAAAGTGAAGTTGGAATTGTTGATGACCAGTCAAAGAAGGCAAGGAATGGTATAATCCCTAACCTTGTTACCATTCCTTCTACTTCTAACTATCCCACAAGTGCAGAAAGTACGACTGACAAGGTTGTCGAGCAAGAGGAGGAACCTGGTGAGGTTATTGAGCAGGGGGCAACTTGATGATGATGTCGAGCAAGTGGAGTACCCCAGTCAGGAAGAAGAATAACCTCAACCTCTTAGGAGATCAGAGAGGCCAAGGGTAGAGTCATGCAAGTATCCTTTCACAGAATATGTCCTCATCAGTGATGATGGGGAGCCAGAAAGTCTTAATGAGGTGTTGTCCCATCTAGAAAAGAATTAGTGGATGAAAGCCATGCAAGAAGAGATGGAATCCCTGTAGAAAAATGGCACGTACAAGCTAGTTAAAGTTCTAAAGGGTAAAAGACCGCTCAAATGCAAATGGGTCTTTAAAGTCAAGATATATAGAATTGGCAAGTTGGTCAGATACAAATCTCGATTGGTGGTTTCGAACAAAAGAAAGGTATTGATTTTGACGAAATTTTCTCACCTATTGTCAAAATGACTTCTATTCGAACAATCTTGTGTTTAGCAGCTAGCCTACATCTTGAAGCGGAGCAGTTGGACGTGAAAACTGTATTTCTTCATGAAGATTTGGAACAGGAGATCTATATGGAGCAGCAAGAATGATTTGAAGTAGATGAAAGGAAACACATAGTGTGTAAACTGAATAAGAGTCTTTATGGGTTGAAGCAGGCACCAAAGCAGTGGTACAAGAAGTTTGACTCATTCATGAAAGGTCAAACTTACATAAAAAAATATTCTATTTCATGTGTATACTTCAAAAGATTTTCTGACAATAACTTTATTATTTTGTTGTTTTATGTGGATGACATGTTAATTGTAGGAAAAGACAAGGAGATGATCGCAAAGTTGAAGGGAGATTTGTCCAAGTTATTTGATATGAAGTACGTGGGCCCAGCACAACAAATTCTTGGGATGAAGATAGTTCGAGAGCGAACAAGCAGAAAGTTGTGGTTGTCTCAGGAGAAGTACATTGAACGTGTACTGGAACGCTTCAACATAAAAAGTGTTAAGCCAGTCAGCACACCTCCTGCTAGTCATCTGAAGTTGAGCAAGAAGATGTGTCATACAACAATGGAGGAAAAGGAGAGCATGACTAAAGTTCTGTATTCCTCTGTCGTCAGAAGTTTGATGTATGCAATGGTATGCACTAGACCTGATATTGCTCATGCAGTCGATGTTGTCAGCAAGTTTCTTGAAAATCCTGGAAAAGAACACTGGGAAGCAGTCAAGTAGATACTGAGGTACCTGAGAGGTACCGCGGGAGATTGTTTGTGCTTTGGAGGATCTGATCCAATCTTGAAGGGCTATACAGATGCTGATATGGCAGGTGACATTGATAACAGAAAATTCACTACTCGATATTTGTTTACATTTTTAGGGGGAGCTATATCATGGCAGTCGGGGTTGCAGAAGTATGTCGCACACTCTACAACTGAAACGGAGTACATTGCCGCTACTAAAGTTGGAAAGGAGATGATATGGTTGAAACATTTCCTTCAAGAGCTTGGATTGCATCAGAATAGCAAGAACTCCATGTACCATGCAAGGACCAAACACATTGACGTGAGATATTACTGGATTCGAGAAATGGTAGAGAATGAATCTCTAAAAGTCTTGAAGATTTCTACAAGTGAGAACCCCGCAGATATGCTGACCAAGGTGGTACCAAGAGACAAGTTCAAATTGTGCAAAGAACTTGTCGGCATGTGTTCAAGCTAGAAGTCCGATGTTACCTCCTTCAGGTGAATGGGTCTAAAGGGGAGACTTGTGGGGTCCATCCCTATAAATGAAAAAGAAAAAAAAAGAAGAAGGAAAGGTGTAAGATTCCATAACAAGTTTTGGTTATGACTTGTTTTGGATTTGATTTGCAAATCTGCAAATTATCAAGTTGGCAAAAATAGTAGGCGTCACACAAAGCAATTTGCAATTTCAAATTGTAATAACCAATCGTTTTGATTGATGGAAGATTGGGCGCTCAACACTATAAAAGGAGAGCTTCAGCTCTCATTTCAACATACCAATCTGTGAGGGAAAATAGAGAGTGGGAGCGATATTGTAGTGAATGGGGAATCTCAAAAGAGGGTTATTCTTTTGAGTGTGTAGTGGTCCCTGGAGTGTGAGCGATATTGTAGTGAATGGGAAATCTCAAAAGAGGGTTATTCTTTTGAATGTGTAGTGGTCCCTGGAGTGTGAGCGATATTGTAGTGAATGGGGAATCTCAAAAGAGGGTTATTCTTTTAAGTGTGTAGTGGTCCCTGGAGTACTTTACTCGGGAGTACGTAGTGTAAAATTCCTCACTATAGTGGATTACTTTGTTCCTCTCGGGCTCGTGATTTTTTCCCTTATTCAGAAGGGTTTTCCACGTTAAAATCTTTGTGTTCTTTTTGTTGATTACTGTATCTCGGTACTACGATATTATTCCTTGTTATTACCGTGAATATTATTTATGTGAGGGATTTATTCCCAACAGAAATAATCTGTTCAAAATAACAAGCCGTCCAGCTGGTAAGCAGTTCCTTCCGGATAATGGTCTCTTGAAAAATGGCAATAATGCCAACGCAGATTAACCAGAACTACTCCAGAACTACAGTGCATGTTTGAGCCAAAGAAAAGCTACGGAAAAAGAACAGAAAAGGCTTAGGATTTCACAGGTTTTGCTAGAGAACCAATCAAAATAAAACACACAATTCTGGGATGTGAGTAAAGGAGGAAAAGATTCTACAACGACAAGAAATGTCTGAATCCAAGTCAAAGAATTTGAAACACAAACACTTTCCAAAATCCTAACTTCCGTAGAAAACCTCTACTATTTTCGCAAGGTAGCATTAGAAAACTTCAATGCAATTATAACGTAGTAATCCTTGAGAGCTACATCATGCAGTAAAGAGGAGGAGCACCAGAATAGAGAAGTTAGTTATCCCCAATTGTTGAACTTATCAAAGGCAACAGAGATGTATGATCCTCAGAGGCGAAATCGGGATTTAAAGCTTATGAGTTCAGGACTCAAGTTCTTTTAAGTTACTGGATTCTAATTTAATATTTTGTGCATATTCAATGAATTTGTTAAAACAAATATAAGGTTTGGACCAAAGCTACTGGGTTCGGCCGAAGGGCTGGTGATGATCCTAATTCCCAAGTATTACATCTGATGTAAGTTACAATGCAGATGAAGATATGGAATGTATCTGTCGAGCCCCACGAAGAAAATGAACTAGAGTTTTCCAAAGAGCATAGATTCAAATGTTGCTGAGACTTCCTCTGTCTTTTTACATATTTGCTCTGGGCCAATCATCAAACTGTGACCAGCTTTTCCCTCTTAACATTCAACTTTCTAGAATTCCAAGAAAAGGAATTTCATTATTTAAGATTAAGAACTCACTACCACGGTTACAGTTTCCACTAATACCCAAACATCCTATATGAACATGAGAGGTAAATTGTTGTCTTAACATCATTCATACAAGAACATGCTTAATGCTGTTATAAGAACTAAATAGGAACATGCTTAATGCTGTTATAAGTACCTAAATGTTGGGATGACATGATAGGTTACTGACATATCCACCTGATCCAGCTACACAACTGATCAGCAAAGATGACAATGAATCTTGCAGAATTTGTATTAGCCCCTTATACATACTTCATGCAAACCCTAGTGAAGGTAACTTTCTTCCCCAGGAAACACCTTACTTCCTACAACTAAGGCATCAGAGTTATCCCACCAGGGTTTCCAGCCATTCGCCGTTTTGTTCTCAAGGGCTGGGTGACAGGAACCATTGTGGAGTTCGGTTCCAAGCTAAATGCTATCGCTTTGACCTGTGAAATTTCAAGTCTAAGGGTTCTGTCACCAACGAGTGTATCTCTATGCAAGGAGCACTAGAACTCAAAACACATTTACTCCTACTTTGAGGCCAAAACTTGGCAAGGAAAAGTTCCTTTAGTTCAATTTAGAAACCATAGAGCTTGATTATAATAAAAACATATACTTTTGAAACTGATTCCCTACCATGATCAGGCCTCATTATCAGCAAGCTGAAGAGCTGAAGTTTATTCCACTAGTAGCAAGATATTATGAACTAAAAACATTATATATACAGTTTTTACCTTTGACAGCATTTTGACATATAGTGATGCAATCAAATCTAAGAAATCGGTTTAAAACATAAACACAGACTTCAATGGTGCCCAGCAAATATATAACTCTATTTTGAAAGGCAGCACCATGACTTCTATCAAGAACCTCACCACAAAGAGAGAGAAAGGAAGGCCTCATCGTAGCTATATAACATTGGGCGGAAGGACTGTTATATTCCAATCTAGGTGGAGTAAAATGAAGAAAAAAAGGATAATTTTATATAGCTATCTCCTTAATAAAATATTGTGAACCATGAAATCATCCGGCATCAGTTATCTAGCTATATTCTATTACCAATTGACACCATTTTGGATGCAGCTCTCCTGACAAAGAGTGAAATTCCACCCGCCCCTTTCCCCTCTTGAAACTTATGCACGCTTTGGTGCACTTATTGAGCCTAAGGAAGACCCAAACCTAAAGGCATTGGACGAACTGAGGGTAAGCGAGATAACCATGTGTGCTGAGAAGGACATCGTAGCATTGACAATACAACAATAGCAACAACTACTGCTCTTCAAGCCCAAACTAGTTGCTGCCCCAAGAATGGATGAAGGAGGAGGATCGGGTGGCCAGTGCAATACTAGTCAATAAATAGCTTACACTATGATCACTCCCTGAATTTTCAATATCAGCCATGACAGGACAAATCAGTTATCCCTCATTGTTAATATCATCATAAACAAGAGACCAGCAAGCAAGATAGAAACATCTGATTCAACAACTCCCAGATAATTCCTGGTATATACATGGTTCAAAGAGTAAGCAGACACAGCATACACTAAAGCATAACCAACAAAGGCATAACTAACATGACATTACCATCCAAAAGAAACCACTCATATATGGACTAAAGGAAGCAAAGCTATCCAACTAGCCACTAAAGACAACCAAATCGACGTCAAAATTTAAATAAGCCTGAAGAAGCAATGGGCTGCATTGGACGAGGGATCTGCAACGGCTTCAGCAAAGGATCAGCAGCATCCACAGCTAAACCAGTGTCATTAATAACATCATTTAAGTACCTCAGCCTATCATTCAATTCCATTGCATGTGCCTTCAACACATTATTCTGTGCAGTACAAACTGTATACCTTTCTGTGGTCTCTTCAATTTTTGCCAAGATGTTCTTGTTAGCAACCTGTAATCTGCTCACTTCCCCAGTCAAATCTTGCAGAAGTTTTTGCTTCTTCATCCTCGAGCGCCTCGCGGATTCCCTGTTAGAAATCATCCTTTTCCTCTTCTTTTCATCCATTCCTGCGTACCTTTGATCATCTTCTGATGCAGATGAACTAGCACTCTGCCTTAAAGCTGACATTTTTCCTTCAAATATTATGGCTATAAATTCAATAGTACCCCAATTCTCTGATTTTAGAGAAGACCAATTTGTACTTTTGGGACAATCAAAGAGGTTGCTTTGTTCTTCAATAAAAGAAAGCTTCTATTCAGACGGTGTTTCCAAAAGTGTCTTCATGAAAAAACATAGAAATGATAGAGGAACAATACAGAGAAAGATTGAAGAAGACAAATGCCTAACAGAGTGGTGGAAATCACAGATATCATAGAGTGATTCCTAACTAGAGAAACCTCAAATTCATTGTCGAAAGTAAAATCAGCAACAAACCCAAAAAAACCCACCTTGGAATCTCCTAAAAGAATACAAACAACAACGTTAGAAATGTGATTTCAAGATATGGTTTTGTCACAAAAAGGCAAATCTTTGTTTGAGACAATGATCAAAGGTTGTCAATGCCAGAGCAGATTGAGAAAAAGAGAAAAAGGGAATCAGGAGGAAAGAAGAAGCAGAAATCAATAAGCCAAAAATAGGAAAGAAGATTATGAACGCCAAAGACAAAAAATGGTAGGTGGAGATAATTAAGGAAGAGATTAATAAGGAGAAACCAGAAAGTTATTTTGGGAGGAGGAGAAGAGGATTACGTTACTCAACCTTTGAAAGGTGATTTTGAACTGGTACAGGATAGTTTGAAGGCGAGAAGAATGTTCGTGATGACAATTGTAATGCACAGCTGTGGAATACTATATAAGTATTATTTCTCAAAATTAATATATTAATGTTTATCCCTTAATTGTTTTAACGTGTTGAACATGTGAGTTATCTCCCAATACTTTATTAATTACGTCAAGGTTTCCTTTCCTATAATAGTTATTGTTAATAATATAATTAAAATGCTCATTTGTATTTCCACTTATTGCTTTTATAAAATGGAAATTTATAATCAAATGGAAATTTAAAGATTCGTCAATTGTGCCTTAATTTTCATTCCAAGAGAGGAAAAATATTTTTTAGGAAATAGATTTTTTGGCACTTTGTAAATTTTGCTCAAGTTGACTAAACTCGTAAATTCTGAATGATAGAGGGTTTTCTTGTAAGATTGTAGAGTAAAGATGGAATTGCAGCCTAACTGATTGCAACTCTAATCACAAAACATTCAGTTAGATATTCAAAATAATATCTAATCGAATAATAATCATTTTCATATTTAAATAATGTCAAAGTTTGTTGAATTGGATAAGAGTAGCAATGGATGGCGCGAAAAAGATAGATTAGGATAGGACTGGACTTTATTATTAGTAGTATTTGTTTTGGATGGAGGAATTATTAAATGCTTAAAGCGTGGATTAGATTAGATGAATGAGGTAAAATTCTTGCTTTGATTTAAAAGGAGGGGTTTGTTTGTAATTTCAAGAAGAACAATCGGTTTAAGAGTACATTAGAACTTCATTACCAGAATGGGTTCGTTGTGTTGTTTTATCCAACCCCTAATGAGCCATTTTCAGAAAAGGCTTCTAGATATATCTCGACTAAAAAAATAAGTAAATGCTTCTAGAGACAATATTTTGGTCAAAAGCATGTCGCAAATAACGATTGTTCGACATATATTAAATTAAACAGTAATTTTGTGAAGTTTTGTTGATAAATACAACAGTTCTACAATCAAACGATGTGCAAACTTATCATGAACAAGGTCAAAGCATAATAGAAACAAGAAATTAAAATGATTTAACTCTATCTCTTGTAATCTTCTAGGTTACGCCCACCAAAACTTTACCAAGAAGCAAACACACATGACCTTTTTTTGGGGAGGGGAATTAGTGCTCTCTCTCTCTCTCTCTCTCTCTCTCTCTATTTCAGTCTATATGAAAAATAGTAATAGTGTCATATAAACATTTTCTTTCTCATGTTTGGCTGAAAACACTAGAGAGTGAACACAAGCAATGGGGATTTCAGAACTTGGTTGGATAGTTCTTTCATAAAGTAATTGGAATTCCCATGCATTTTTACAGTACCAAATAGATTAGTAGGGGTAAAAGAAAAGAAAAAGAAGAGGATTCCATTCCTGGTGATTCCAGGAAAGAAGCATCAGATTTGAGAATTCTATACCAATTTTCCACCAGAAAAACATCAAGCTTCTGTTCCTGGCTCCTGCATTTTCTCTTGAAAAAGTACTAACAAAGAGTGCCTCCTCCAATTCCCTACACAATTCTCTTCAAGAATACTCTTTATTATCTTTCTCTACCTTTCTCATCGAGATCTCGATACATAGTATTGTTCCAAAAACCTAATCAAATCAAAATGTCTTGCCGTGTTTTGCAGAATAGATTGATGAGGCATACTCCTAGCTAGCCAGACAAGAGTTATCGCTCACCATAAATCACATTGTGGAACGTGGTCACCAACAAGTCAAGGATCCATCACGGGCCTCTAGCACGCTTCAAATTTTGCAAACACCACCACAAAATCATATTTCTTGAAATGCCCAAGGATTTTCAACTCATCGTTGTACCTGACAGCCTAAAATGTTATTTCAGGCACAGATCCCAAAAGGGAAAGAACAACTACTTACTTAGGTCAGTAAGACCTTGAAGAGGATTTATCCAAGCACAATTAAAAGGTTAACTTCAAAGCAAGAGTAACATACTGTGATTTCCAATGGGCAAGCTAGAATACAGTGAAAACCAATCTGATACTAGATCAGGGACAGATAATATTTCAAAAATTTTAACAGAGGTCTATTATAATTTCTTAATTGAAAAAAATGAAAGCTTAGGCAAGGACAAGACATCCTTCAATCGGAAAAGCAAAGATATTAGACAAAAATCAAAAGTCATATTCCGACAATCCTCTGCAGCTACATTCCAACTCCCACCACCATAAACACTGAAAATACCACCTACTCTTGGATTAAAGAGAAAAAATGAGTAGGGAATACCCGTTTCTTCTAAACCAAATCATCCACAAAGTGGAAATCCTAGCAGCAAAATGAAGATAGTAACACGTTCCTATTAGATCAATAGAGTTTAATGTCTACCTTGTTATTCATTTCTGTTGCATTTATAAGCAGTGGCAGAAAATGTACAAGTGGTCCTGGATGTCTCCTACTATGAGTGAAAGGAGTCCATAAAGTCCAAATGTTTCCTATGTCCTGTACAACGGTCCTCCTCTTACACCAAAAATGTAATTTCTTAAGCATCTAAATATTGTAAGCATGACAGTACACACGACTAGCAAATCATTTATGTATAAACATTTTTCCCAGGAGAATAAAATAAGAATATAGAAGAACAACTCAAACTCTTTCAGATATTTCTTTTAACAGGTAAGTGATGTTTATATCTATACTATATTAAAAGCACGAAGCCCCTTAGCCAAATGTCGTTCGTCTTTTTTACCCTTTAAAAATTGATTTCACATTGGACAAAATAGTTATTTCACTATTTTCCTAATATTTAGTACTTTGAATTCAACTAAAATTTTGATTATTAAATCTTTCCTTACATATCCAACATATGAATGAAGTCCTAATATTTAGGACTTTAAAATCATTAAGGCTTTACCTTATATAATTTTTGAATTATATAGCATAACTATAACCTTCATATTACTTTTAAATCTCGTGCTATAAACTCAAAATGAAAATCGTTAACACAAAGAATAGTTTAAACATTAATATTGTTTACTAAAAAATAACAAAGAGCAAAATATGGGTCAAGACGTAAACTGCATGAAAGGCCAATTTATTTAATTTCCAAATATGTCATATATGTAAAATCTTACTTTCGAGTTGACAAAATTCTATTTATAGAGTAGTGACACTAAAAGAAATTAAAAAACAAAACAAAACCGGTTGTAGTATCTATCTATCTATATCTATACTATATTAAAAGCATGAAGATCCTTACCGAAATGTCGTTCGCCTTTTTTGCCCTCTAAAAATAAATTCACATTGGATATAATTGTAATTTAAGTTACTTTCCTAATATTTAGGGTATTTAAATCACCTAAAATTTTGGTTATTCAATATTTCCTTATTGAACTAAGTAAGAAGTCCTAATTTTTAGCCTTTGGCCAGCAGAACATATTAACTAAAAAGAAAACGTGAGTTTCTTACAGCTAATAGAATACTATTTATGAAATAAAATTAACCTACAATAAAGGACTAAAATTTAAAACTAATGCTTTTTCTTTTTCATTTCAAAGTTGATCTTTATTACACACAAAAATATATTCTGAAGTCCCTCAATTTAATGTTAAAAATTATAAGAAACACTTCATTTAGTAGTTATTTAATTATTATTTTTAAAATTTTAGAGCTTAATTAATTAAAATTTATTTATTAATTTGTTTCTTATTTGAACCATGGAGAAAGTTAAAATTCATTTTTTCTTTTCATTTCGGACTTTGTATAAGTCTTACACGTAAACTATATATAAATGATAAAAAAAAATAAAGGAAAAATTAAAAGATTTAAGAAAGAAGAAGTACGAGTTCTTAGACAATAGAGTAGATTGTTCATTTTTTTTAAATATACAAGACTATTGCACTAATAATATTATTCAATATTATACTTTTAACTTTCAAAATTTTTAAATACACTATTATAATTATGAGCAACGTTGAACATAAATCAATAAAAGGCACAAATTAACAAGATAATTTGTAACATTCTTTAATTTTTAATCCATGATACATTTAGCTAAATATGAGTGGGTTTATTAGCTAGCCTTCAATTATAGATTCTCTTACTAGCTTGCTTTATTTTTTTTCTTTTTAATGTCCTTTTTTGTTTATTATTGTACTTTGATTTTGTGTTTATTTAGAGTTCGTAGATTATTAGTTACCTGCTTATATGTTGTAAGTTGTATTCTTCAAGATTATTTAGATTTCCAAGGTTCTTGCCCGTGAAACTGAAATCCTAAAATTATAAACTTGAAATAAATTTTAAGTTGAGTTATTGATGTTGAGGACTTCAAAGATAGTTTCTTTAATGATTGAGTTAGTTATACACAATCAATATTCATGATCATCTTTAGGAACTTACACTTTTATTTTATAAATTAACACTTTTTTTAAATAAATATATATTCATTGAGACAGGATTCACGCGCATCGCGCGTACATTATATTAAAAGCACGAAGGCCTTTAGCGAAATGTCGTTCATCTTTTTTACCCTTTAAAAATAAATTTCACATTAGACAAAATTGTCATATTATTCTAATTTTTAGGATTTTTAAACCAATTGAAATTTTAGTTATTAAACTTTTCCTTATTTGAATTAGGTTAAAATCCTAATATCTAGGACTTAAAACTCATTAAGATGTTACGTTTAAATTTTAAAAGTATCCCTACCATCTTCAATTTACTTCTACTAAAATATAGGATGACCCAAACGATTCCATAAATAAAAAATAGGAGAAATAATTATATTAATCAAATAATAACAATGTGTTGTATATTTTATTCGGAGTGCAAAGTTATCCATGCCAATAATATGAACAAAATAATTAATAACATTTTACCAAATTATTTTTTACGTGTTCTTTTCCTTTGGTATAATTATATAATTATATATATATATATATATATATATATATATATATATATATATATATTTAAAAATTACGCTTAACAATTAGAATAAATAACTAAGAAATATCTTTATTAATATAAAAAAGAAAGAGAAAAAAATGATTGGCAAAAGTCAATAACACTAACACTTCAGTAAATACAAAGTGTAAAAATGTGATTCTTTTACCATTTTAAAATAAAATAATCGTATTTAATTACAATTAAATATTTAAAATTCAATACGAGTTAATATTAAGAATTTCAATCAACCAAAATAATCTATTTATTTTAGTATTGAGAATAAATAATAAGTATTTAAACTATTTAATTAGCAAAAGAATCCAATTCTATTCTTTTTCAAAATTATAAACGTAAAAATTATTTTTCAAGTTGGCTCAAATCTTAGGGACTATAAATTTGTTTCCTCGAAAAGATCACCAGTGATGAAAGACATTAGAAAATAGAGCAAAATTAGTTGTAGTATTGTATTATGAGTTAACTTGGTTAATATGCAAACTTGAACAAATGAGAATGAAATAGCATAAAACAAAATTTATTCAAACTGAGTCATCATTAATCATTATTTTTTTTATTTTAGTAACTAAAACCTCACTACAAGAGTAACATTGTAACCTTTGAGGGAAAATAATTTGAGAAGACATAAGATTCAATTCTTCAATTTGTATTATTTCTCAAATTTTTGAGAATCATAATAAAATTATAGCTAATTCTATTTTTGTCTTCTCGAAAAAATTTGATAAAAATATTTTCAGAAAAAGCTCATACATCTTAAAGAGTGATATGTTCTTCCTGAAACTAAAAAGGAAGTATAATAACTTTTGAAATTGAGCTGATAAAATTATAAAGCTAGAACAAAATTTAAGATGAATATATTTGAATGATGATTGAGGACTCTATGAGACATAGTTTCTTTTTTTATTGAGTTCGCAATATAGGTGGAATATTTTTTAATTTCTAGAGCTTAACCTTTATTTTATAACTGAGATATATTTTTTACATAAATATTTATGTAATTCTTTTTAAAACATTATCCATTGAGTTGGGTTACACGCGCAAAGCGCGTAACCTGAGACTAGTTGATCGAAAAAATAGTCTCACACTTTTTCAGAAAAGTTTCTAGGACATCATCAGCTACCTCCATTCATCCGGCATAATTTATATTTGGATTTTTGTCCTTACAGTTTCATCATTTAAATGATTCAATTAACTCAAAGCTAGCATCATGTCTAGCCAACCATCTACCTAAGGTTCTCAAAAAGCTGAACCTTCCACAAAGGGTGAACAATTTCCCCAACAACTCAAATTACTACTTTATTTTTTACATTCATGCATGGTCCCTCACGACAACCTTTTATCTTCCATGCATTTGAGCACTATTTCAGTTCAATCTTTTATTTATTCAAGAACATCAATCTATCCATCACATACCCCTCACAAAACTAATTCAACTACATGATACCAAGGGAGTATCTTTACATGTTGTGTATCATATCATACATCAGTTGGCAGATTTTAGTGGTAAAGACTCAAAAGCTAAATTAACATCACCAAATATTAGATGAAATCAACCATCATTTCTCAGAAATAGCAGCTCATCGTCATCCATTGAAACCATTATGACATAAATGTCAGCATAATCACATAGAAGGATTGCAACAAATATAATGAAAAAACAAGAACTAAAGAACTGTTATCCAATTTCACCTTTTACATCAGTTGCAACTATGGCTGAGCACAGAAGATTGTTTTTCGTGGCGCAAAAGAGAAGCAGACAATTCCTCCATTGAGTTGCACCCATGAACGGGTTTCGATATGATTAACCAACCCTTGATGTACACAAAAAAAATTATGAAGATGAGATTAACCTCCATATACCTCGTATCTTTAACTAACCAAAAGAGAGAAAGAGAGAGTCAGGAGGAGAAAAGCACATACCTGCATTGCACTCGAACCATGAACCACAGATTTTTGCTCCTTCCTGAAGAACAGGGTACTCAAAAGTAGTTTAAGTGTGAAATAACATTGACAGAATATGGGGTACCAAAAGCAATGACAGAATGGGTCTATTAGACCGCTCTCAAACTTCTCCACCATAGTTAACAATTGACAACATCATTGTAGAGGTGTCCATCTATGTCAGGGACAAATCCCTTCTCTATCATTTCTTCTCTGATAATGTCATAGGTAGTTCTATTGGGTACCAATCCTTTTTCCAACATCTCGTTCAAAAAAGCATTTGCTTCTTCCAACTTATCTTTTTGACAGAAACCTTTAATCAACACGTTGTAAGTGACAACATTCGGTTGCTTTCCTTCCTTCTCCATTCTTTTCCTAATAGTAACAGCTCCCTTGGGGTTTCTTTCTTGGCAATAGCCAGCCATCAAATTGTTGTAAGTCACATGACTTGGGATCAGCCCTTTCTCAGACATCTCATCCAGAAGTCTAACTGACTTTCTTGATTCTCCCCTTTTGCACATTGCATCTATTCGAATATTGTAAGTTACAACATCAGCCTTCACACTCTTCTCCTCCATTTCCTCCAGTAGCTTTTTTGCTGCTTCAATATTTCCCTCTCGATAATAACCCCCTAATAAGCAATTATATGTCGAAATGTTAGGACAAATCAGTTTGTTCGACATCAACTCACGAAGTGTGACTGCTTCTTCCATTTTGCTAGCCTTACAATGAGCATCAATAACTGTATTAAAAGTTAGTACATTTAAATCTAACCCTTGCTTCATAACATCATCAAACAACTCTTTAGCCTCTCCGAACATCTTCATTTTTGAAAACCCATTTATCAGTACATTATACGTCCGAATATTAGGCTCCAATCCTAGACGTACCAATTCTGCACGTAAACCAAGAGCCTCATCAACTTTCCCATCACCAAAGAACCCATTAATTAACGAGTTAAACGTTACAATGTCCGGTCTCATCCCTTGAAGCCGCATTTCTTTAAAGAGCTTCGTAGCTGCCCCGACATTGTCGTCCTTACAAAACCCATCAATAAGAGTATTATAAGTTCTCTGATTTGGACTCACCCCCTGCTCCACCATTTCTCTCAAAAATGCATCAGCTTTATACATTTTCCCATCCCCGCCCCTCTTGCAATACCCATCAATCAATGTATTGTAAGTAACCACATTCGGAATAATCCCCCGAACCTTCATATCTTCCATCACATCCTTAGCCTTATTCAACTTCCCCACCTTACATAACCCATTAATTACAATATTACACGTGTACACGTCAACCTCAATTCTCCTCCTAATCATCTCCTTATACAAAAGCTCTACTACCTCAAATTTCCCCTCATTCACCACCCCTTTAAGCATCGGTTTACACGAAAATACAGATAACTTAAATTCATAATCTCCAGCTCTCTTAAAAGCCTCCAGAGCTAAATCAAGCTTAGCATTATTAACATAAGCCAATACCAACATGTCAACAATAATAGAATTAGCACAAACATTATCACTACAAGTCAAGAGTGTATGAAAAACAGAAGAAACCGTATGGGTTTTCCCATACTTAACAAAATCATGCAATAAAGATCGAACCTTTGAGTATCTTTTATCATTGACTAACAAAATAAGCAGTTTGAATAAATGGTGAAGAGGGTGGTAAACCTGATAACCATGTTGAGACCATTTAAAGAAAGGCAAAATGGTGGCAGAATCAAACCCAGAATCAAAAAGTTGTTGAAGAAAAGAAGTTGGGTTAATGGGTTTAATTAGGTCCTTGAGTTGAGACCAGTGCTGCTTTGAAATCAGTTCTGAAACTCTAGATTTGAAAAGTGGGTCTGAAACCAAATTGGGTGTTGAAGTTGATGTTGAGGTTGGCTCTGAATTAGCTGAAGATTCTGTGAAAAGGCAGCGAAGGGGTATACGGGTGTGTAGACAACGCCGAACGTAAGATACCGACATGGATACAGGCGATGAAACTATGGGAGAAATTGTGATTAGGAACAAGGATTCATGCGGAACATTGAGAGCCACGAGCAGACTACTGAAATAGGACTAAAATAGTCCAATCCCTATAAATTAAGGACCATTTTGATCATTTTCTTGCTTGTGGTTTTTACTGCATCCCTGTCAGCCAATTAGGTATAACTAATTTTCTACGAAAACCTATATGAATAATTATGTTTGTTTAAAATACGGCAAGTGTTTATTTATTTATTTATTTATTTGAATTGCTATTTATTTTTTTCACGGCCAAAAGAGTCACGCATTGGATCCTAATAATCCAAGCTAAATAGCCTGGACCGTGGATCATTATATATCGTTTGAGGTATTAATGTGAAAAAAAGAGGAATTTATGCAGTGACTTAATATATTTGATATTTTGTATCGTCCATGTGATCATTTAATTAGTGATGCCATGGTTGAATGATATAATTTTGATAAAATCATAAGAGTAAAAAATTATGTGGTTCGTTTAATGTAACTTGAGACTTTAATGAATGTTCTAAGTATGACCAAGAGGTCATTTGGACAAATGCGGATACAAATTTAACTTTGTCGTTTGGTTACCGTCTCGGATAAATAAGGTTATCTTATGTGATTATGTCATTATTTTAATATAAAATTTATACCATTATTAAATATACCCATAATTAAATATGAGTTAAATATAATTTCAAATATCATAACGAGATTAATATTTTTATTTCGATAACCAAACTACCCCAAATAGTATAACACATCCAAGAGGAAAAAACAAAATACAAATAAAATGAGATACTCCAAAGGCACAAGCAACGGGAAAACAGTTTACGGGTTTGGGAAGTGCACAGTTAGCCACTAATTAGAGATGTCTTTACCCTTTAGTCACTATTTAAAATGTATTTACCTTTTAGCTACTGCTTAATAAATTTGTACCCGCCCAGACGAAAATACCCCTGTGCTAGACATGGATGCTGTGTAACTACTAAGGACATAGTGTCCTTAACTTCATGAATGCTGTGTAAATATTAAGGACAAAGTGACTTATGTTTGCACCTTCCGTTATTAAACTTTAGGACATTATATCATTAACTTCATATGTGTAGTGTAAATATTAAGGACATGGCATTCTTAACTTCATGTGTACAGTGTAAATGTTAAGGACACAATGTCCTTAACTTGTATTTGCAACTGCTGTTTTTAAACTTTAGGACCTCATGTCCTTAACTTCATATGTACAGTTTAAATATTAAGAACATGGTGTCCTTAACTTCATGTGTGTAGTGTAAATGTTAAGGACATAATGTCCTTAATCTTATGAGTATTGTGTAAATATTAAGGACATGGTGTCCTTAACTTCATGAATGCTGTGTAAATATTAAGAACAAAGTGTCTTGTATTTGCACCTTCCATTGTTAAACTTTAGGACATCATGTCCTTAACTTCATATGTGCAGTGTAAATGTTAAGGACACAACGTCCTTAACTTCATGTGTGCAGTGTAAATGTTAAGGCACAGCGTCCTTAACTTCATGTGTGCAGTGTAAATGTTAAGGATACGATGTCCTCAATATTTACACAGCACTCATGAAGAAAGGGTAGCAACGTCTTTTTATATTAATTTTAATAGAGTAGTGACTATTTTTTATCAGCATTAAAAATACTGGATAAAAACTAAATACCATATTAAAAAGTGGCTATCCCACGCCATTTCTACCTATTTTTGGGAAATTTAGTTGCCCATCCAGCAGAAATTCAACTTTAAGTATTCCGCCCATTTGCTACTAACTTTGAGCCCAACTTTGACTTCAAAATCAAGCCCATAAAAGAACTCGTTTGAGCTCAGCCCATATCATGCAGTGGTCAATGTCCAAAAATTATACAAATATAACACTTTTTGGAGTGGTCTTTAGTTTTTGACCCCTTATCCCATGGGCAGAATTTTCAGGTTAAAAATATTGTCCATGGAACAAGCGAGGACCAACGCTTGTTAAACTTGAAGTTTTATCCATAGGGCAAATGGAATTTTTTTTCAAAATCATCCACTTTGTGGGTTATTTGTGTACGTCACCCGTCAATATAAGATATTTCGATGACGCAAAATTCCTTTTCGGCATGTGAAGGTTCCTTTTTGCCCTTCATTATACATGTTTGTTCACATGTTAGTTATTTGGTGGTCACAACGTAGGGATCACTTAATGAAACTGGATTGTATACTTCGAATAATAATAAAAGAATTTATATATATAAAATAATGATCAATAAAAGAAGGAATCGTTTAGTTTACGATTTAGTCATGCGAGAAACAAGGATTATTTATACGCTCAATAATAATGTGGCAATTGTTACCGTGTATAACAATATATATAGAAATTGTTATGTAGTGAACAATACATGAATTATTTAATTTAAAGGCATTTTCCTCCTTAAATATTTTATCAACGTATTGTTAATATAAATAGTTTTAGTTACATTCTATCTCGTATATAAACAATACCTAAATTTTTGTATAAATTATATCAAAATTAGTAATACAATATTTAATTTTCGATATTAAACTCCGCATAATTTGTTATTTGTCAAACATATAATTCAAAAAGTGACATACGAAGTCAATATAATATGTTTATTAACCATATTATACCAACGCCAAAGTAAAATTCACATCCACGTACGCTTCGTCTAAATTTGCTGTGAGAGAGTGTTTTAAAAGGAAAATGAAGTCTTCCTATTGAAGTGAGTTTGACAAGAGGTTAAGAAATCTCTATCACAATGATACTTTGACATATTTCCTATCACGAGGAGTCAAATGATGGACTCTCACAATCACGAGCTTTCAGTTCTTGAAATTTTCAGATAATGATTTGGAATTGTATGTACCTGTAGTGCTATTCTACTTAGCTATTTCGCCACTTATTAGTCTCATCATTTCCTTTCTGTAGTTGGAAAAAGTTGAAGAGCTGTAACAACAAAGAAAGTAGGCTTCTTTCTCATTCTTTCAATCATTTTCTTAGCCGAAATATTAAAAAGATAGAAAGGTCTTGTTGAAAGTATAGTCATAATCATAGAAGTTTCTACTTTAATTTCATGCCCCACCATATTAGTTTTACATTTTCTCATCATATTCTCCCTTTTTTCCCCTTTGGAAAAATGTGGATGCTGAGAGCTTAAAGGAGGAGATGTAAGGTCGGTTAAGTGGGTAGGTGTGACTAGTCAGTTCAAAGAAACCTCTTATTCAACATTTGGGCTATTTTCGTAAGACCATCTTTAACATACTCAAATTGAAATAAAATTCTTGAAGAAGCAGCAATTAGTAAAATTATCAAATTTCACAATCTCCAGCAATTTACTCACAAACTACCTTGGGAAATGAATCCACATATATCATCGCCAGTATAACTTAAAAATGGACAAATACATATGTAGGCCCTCAAACTTGTCCATTTTTGTCACTTAGACACCTAATCATAAGGTTGTTCCTATCAGGAAAAGGGCGCGTGAATATGAAAAAAACTTGTTGATTTTTTTTTTAATTATTATTATTATTATTATTATACTTCATATTATGATTATTTTATATATCCTAATATATTATTCCTATTAAAGCCAGATCGCCATTTTTTTTCTTGGCAAAATCGAAGGCAAAGTTGCTTGCCCTCTTAGGTTTCTTAAGAATTTTATTGTCATACCACCTGAAAAAATTGCAAGCAACTCTGCCTTCGATTTTGCCAAGAAAAAAATGACGATCTGGCTTTAATAGGAATAATATATTAGGATATATAAAATAATCATAATATGGAGTATTATAATAATAATAATAATAATAATAATAATAATAATAATAATAATAATAATAATAATAATAATAATAATAATAATAATAATTAAAAAAAATCAACAAGTTTTTCTCATGTTCACGCGCCCTTTCCCTTGACAGTGTTTAATGGCACAAATGTGATTTAGTTGGATTGCCTGATAGGAACAACTTTATGTTTAGGTGTTTAATTGGCACATATGAATTTAGTTGGAGTGCCTGATAGGAACAAACCTATGTTTAGGTGTCCAAGTGACAAAAGGGGATAAGTTTGAGGGCCCACATATGTATTTGGCCTTAAAAGATCGTTAAAAAGACACGAGCCTAATTAAAATATATTAAAAGTTATGATTGACTCTAACTTAACCACTCGGGGCTTCTTACAGTTTAATATAAGGATGGCATGTGGGTCGGCCCCGGTCCTAAGTGGGTTTCGTGGGTCCGGTCCTAAGTGAGTCGGTCCTATGTGGGCCAGTCCTAAGTAGTCCCGGACTTCGCGGGCTTCTTGTTGGAACCGTCCCGGGACCGAGACCACGAACTAACGGTCTCAGGCCTAAGTGGGCTCAAGGGGGCCAAATAGGTACTTTTTATTTTTTAAATTTTTTTTATAGAAGTTAGAGAAAAAAATGGTAATAAAAATATCTAAGGCAATTCCTTGTAAATTATATTATAGAATTGTGACCTAAATTTTTTAATTCAAATTTAAAGACAAAAACAAGTTATATTCGATATATATATATGCTATATATATATATATATATATATAAGAAAAAGTATAATTATAAAAAAATTGGGGTTAAAACAAAGTTGGAGGATTAAATGGCTATTTTATAAATAGCCAACGACTATTTTGGCTGGTAAAATGGCCATATTTTAAATGTCATAACGGCTATAATGTGGCAATTTTTTTTTTTTTTAAAAAATTAGCCGTTGGGCCCGGATAGGCCCGTTTAGGACCGCTTGAACTGGCTCACTTCTCAGTTAATCCCGGTTCCAACCGGTCCCGATCTAGCGGGCCTCGCCTATGGGACCAGCCCACCTCCCCACGGGCCCGGTCCTATTCGGTTAGGACCGTTTAGGCCCACCGCCCATTTGGTCTTGCGATCCTGGGCCGGGCTCGGTCCTAACCGGCCCACATGCCACCCTTAGTTTAATAAATTGAAGGGATTTTTTTCTTCATCCAATATTTCCTATTTTTTATTTCATCTTGGATTAGTTTCAAAATATGTTTACAGTAATATTTATTTCTTCTCAAATTAGTTTCATGTAATGAGTGCTTTTTGTATTGTAAACATGCATAGTTGTTATTTGTGGCTTGAATTATTTTTTTGTATTTTTAAAAAAACTCATAATCCCTATAAGTCTGAGAATACCCATTGTCCTAATAGATTTGGGAAAGAAAAATCCATTGTCCTTGTCAAATTGAGAAACCCTTCTCTTATAGGTTTGTGACTATTTGGGATATATATAGAGAGAGGTTGTAGCTGAGGATTCTATAGATCGATTATATGTTACTTTTCTTCTCATTCATATAGAAAATTCTCTCTGCTTTTGCCCCGAGGATTAGGCTTAGCCGAATCTCGTTAAATCCTTGTGTTGATATTTCTTCTCTATTTGCTTTGTGTGTGATTGTGTGCTAGTTAATCCACGATCTTCCGCAACAATTGGTATCAAAGCAAGGTTCAGGTTTCTACATATAATCTAGGGTTAAGATGTCTTCATCATCTTCAACAAAGTACGAAGTAGAGAATTTTGACGGGGGTTCTAGTTTCAGTCTATGGGAGATTAGGATGAAATCATCCCTGGTGTTACAAGGGTTATGGAAAGTAATTGATGAAGATTTTCCTGAAAAGATGAAAGAGAGAGAGAGAGAAGGCAGATCGGAGAGGCTTTGAGTGCGATCTTCATGAGCGTTACAAATAGCGTTCTTTGGAAAATTGTTGAAGAAACTTCTGTAACAACAACATGGAAGAAGCCGGAAGATCTATATTATAAGAAATCGTTGACAAATCGCCTCTACCTGATAAAAAGGTTATACAATTTCCGTATGAACGAAGGCACGCCTGTTAAAACTAACCTTTATGAGTTTAATTTAATTATAATGGACCTGAAGGACGTGGATATCAATATTGAGAGCGAGGATCAGACCTTGATTGTGTTATGTTCTTTACCATCTTATGATACTTTTGCCGATATGCTACTATCTGGGAAAGGCAGTATTTCACAGGAAGATGTTAGTAATAAACTAAAATCTAAAGAATTGAAAAAAAGTTTTCCAGATAACAGAACTGAGGGTGAGAGTCTTGTGAGTAGAGGAAGAACACAACCAAAGGACTTTAACAGAAAAAAGTTAACTGCCAGATTGAAGTCTAAAGCAAGGAAGCAGAACTGTTAGGAGTGCGTGGAGCAAGGTCACTACAAGAGAGATTGTCTCGAGCTGAAAGAAAAAAAGAAGGAAGTAGCAAATAGATAATTCGAAAAATGTTGTTGACACTGGCAATAATTATGATGATAGTGATTATGTAGGAAAAGTTTGTGCCGTGAGTTCTAGTCATGGGCAGAATTCCTGGATTCTTGATTCTGGTACTACTTTACACATGTGGCAACATGAGAATTAGTTTGTAACTTACAAGCATGCCAGTGGGACTGTATACATGAGAGATGATAATTCATTATCAGTAGAGGGATTGGTAACATCAGATTGAGAATGTTCGATAGAATTGTCAGAAACATTGAGTGTTGGCATGTCCCTCGGAGAAAGAGAAATTTAATTTCTCTTTCGATATTGCATGATCAAGGATATAAGTTTCATTCCGAGAATGGAATACTTAAAGTGTGTAAAGGATCTATGGTACTCATGAAGGTAAACTGCATTCTAAATTATATCATCTTCAGGCTAGTGTAATTAAAGGGGAAGTTGTTGTAGCTTATGGGAAAAGTGATCTTAATCAGTCTCAATTGTGGCACTTGCGACTTAGTCATACGAGTGATAAGGGATTTTTCTTGTTGAGTAAGCAGAATTTGCTGAATGGGTACAAAAATCAAGTTTTGAATTTTTGTGAGCATTGTGTGTTTACTAAACGGACAAGGGTAAAATTCAACAAAAAGGTCGAGCATAAGACCATAGACAAGTTAGATTATATACATTCAGACTTAAGGGGTCCAAACAAAGTTTCTTCCAAGAGTGGTACCAGGTATTTTATGACTTTGATTGATGATTACTCAAGGATAGTGTGAGTGTATTTTCTGAAAATAAAAGATGAGGCATTTTTGACATTTGTTAAATGGAAGACGATGGTTGAAAGGTAGACGGAAAGAAAAGTTAAGCGTCTTCGAACTGACAATGAGTTGAAATTTTGTAATTTTGAGTTCGATAATTTCTGCAGCAGAGAGGGCATAATGAGACACCGCACTTGTGTCGGAATACCACAATATAATGATATTGCAGAATGTATGAACAGAATGCTTTGTGATAGGGCACAAAGCATGCTTTCACACTCATGTGCTAGCAAGGATTTTTGGGCTGAAGCAATCAATACAACTTGTTATTTGGTTAACAGATCTCCATCCACAACTATTGAGTTCAAAACTCCCTTTGATGTATGGTCCGGTTCGATTGCTGATTATTTAAATTTAAGGATATTTGGTTGTCCTGCTTATGCTCATATGATGGATGGAAAACTTGAGCCGAGAGAAAATAAGTGCATATTTCTAGGGTATGCAACTGGAGTGAAAGGTTATAGGTTATGGTGCACAGATCAAAAGACTCCAAGGCTAATTATCAGTAGAGATGTAACATTCAATGAATCTATCTTACTGGACAGTCAGAGGAAAAAGGCAATAGCAGAAATATATTATAGTGCTAGTGGCCGCATAGAGCTAGAAATTGAATCTCTACTAACCCAGCCCAGTAATTCTAAAGTAGAGAAAGTGGAGGAGGTGCAAAATATTGATCAAGATGATAATATTAATGCACTTGTGCAACATCAACCATATAACATTGCAACAGGCAGAGAGAAGAGAGTGATCAACCGATCGCAAAGGTTTGCAAACATAGTTGATGGGAATCTTCTTGGATATACGAATCCCGTGAGATTTGCTTTGGCAGTTGTAGAGATCATTCATGAGTATGAGTGTTATAGCTATCCAGAAGCTATTTTGAGTACAGAACCAAATCGACGGATTAATGTTATGGCTGAAGAGATTGAGTCTCTTAACAAGTTTAGGCGTTGCCTAGACTTGGTTGATGTGTGTGGAAATGGGTAGAGCCCTTGTGAGGGCTAAGGGCAAGGTAGAGAGATGTTGTTCCTGTTGATGAAGAGAATTCAAGCCAAGGGGAAGATTATTATTTATGGCTTGAATTATTTTCTTGTATTTTTTAGAAAACCCATAATCTCTATAAGTTTGGGAATACCCATTGTCCTAATAAATTTGAGAAAAGAAAACATATTGTCTTTGTCAAATTGGGAAACCTTTATCTTATAGGTTTGAGACTATTTGGGATATATATATAGGGGTTGTAGTTGGGGATTATATAGATTGCATGGTACTTTTCTTCTCATTCATAATAGAAAATTCTCTCTGCTTTTGCCTCGAGGATTAGGCTTAGTCGAACCTCATTAAATCCTTGTGTTGATATTTCTTCTCTATTTGCTTTGTGTGTGATTGTGTGCTAGTTAACCCACGATCTTCCGCAACAATAGTAATCAATTCTTTAAAAGACTCAAATAGAAATAATTATCAAACTCAACTAATTAATTTATTGTGAGATGTTGTTGGACTGTAATCCCATTGATTATAACAGTCACATTGAAACAATATTTGGAATGTATATGTTTAACCTAGATTTGTTTATTGTTAGTATTCGTCGAATATCTTCCAATATCTTCCTCAATCGAAAAGCTTCATTAGATTGCAAACAAATTAAAAATTGAGTGAAAAAGGATGCCTTCGAGAAGCTCAATTAATAATTGAAATAGTAAATCTTGTACTCATATCTTTTTAGTTGATGTATATTCTCCGAAAAAGACAGTTTTTTCTTGAAACGGTTAGTTAGATATATACTTTTGCACCTTCTTTTTTTTTTTTTTATTATTATAAGTTTAATAAAGAGGAATACATATGTTTTTTCTTTCTTGGATCTATTAATAATTGCCTAAGAGGAGTCGTTGTCAATATCAGAAGCTAATCTCATTCAAGCGTGGAAAGAAGCTATTCTTGTAAGTAGTATGGAGTATCTATACAGGAAAAGGGCATGCTTCTTGACTACCCACATAACTTGAAATAGTTAGGACTATGACATAAGTTCCCTTATCCTATTATTTCAATCCAATTCTAATCATTGTTTAATATGAGATGGGTCCATTTGGATTTGGTGCCTACTTCAGCTCCTTCAAAATCAAGAAAGATTTAGAATAAAGTTGCATCCACACGTGAATTCTCAATAAGCTACTACTCATTAGTTCTTTGGACAAACCCCACATTATAGCTAGGCTAAGAATATATACCGGTAGAGATACAATAGTGTATAGATATGAGATAAGATTGGATCAAGAAAGTTTCAACATGGAGATGTTAGAACATATAATTAGAGGTATAATAACACGAAGGTGCATAGTAACTAAATTTGAACAAGGTTTATTAGCTATACAAAGGAAAAACAACACATATTATAGAGAATTGAACTTAAGGTGTTAAGTTCTTTAGAAGATGAAATCATATTTTTTCTTTTGTAGCTGGTATTCGTAAGCTCACTGATCGGATTAATTCAAATTCGTGCGAGATATACTCATTAATAGGACTCATAAATATTCCCTATTAAAATGTTTCTAATCTTTAAGGTTCAAATTCGAAATTTCTGATTAAGAATATAGGACGTAAATACACCCATCGAACGCCTTAGTAGTGCTTTGTGCTCTTGTTGCGCTGTCAAACTTCGTGATTCCCAACTTCGCCGCTTGAATGGGGCTGCTTAGATATGGGCCACGGTTATGAATATTATATTTCTAATATATAGAGATATGATCACGGTGATGACATGAAAAAAAGTTGAAAGTTAGATCTGGAATTGAAACATGAGTATGAATGACTAGACCTTCAACTAGAGAAATGATCACTTGATATGTAGGGATTATTTTATTTCAAAATTCCAAAATGAGTCAGATCGTTTGATATTATGAATAATCTTTTTCCCATTTGCAGAGTCTTATTACATACAATGCATGCATCCAAAGAAAGCTTAATGGTGTCTCCAGCTAACCCCATGTCCCACCAAGATCTTGAGCGTGGTTGTTTCGAATATATATTATGCATATAGTATTTTATTTTATTTTATTAATTAAATATATGATGACGCCAACTTATTTTAAAGCTAACACATCAAACGCTCAACCTGTATTTAGTTGGACCGATTTGAGTTTTAGTCATGGCAAAGCCTGAGGAAGTCAATTAATTGCCTAGGAAATTAGCTTGCCTTATTTTTGGACTTGAGATAATTAACTCAATTTTGACCCACAGTTAAAATTATAAATTATAAACTTTCTACCTTGAAGTACTCCTATATCCTTAATTTTTCGACTTTTTTGTTGTGTAAAATTGTAAAACCTGATGTATAATAAATTTTAACATATACCTGATTTGTCGTTTGAAAATTCTCTGTCAAACAGACATGGTAAGATAAGGGAGTGTAACATTTAGGTACATATTTTCTAATTATGTCTCTTAGACATATCAAAGAAAAAATAAAATAAAAATGAAGCCAATGAATATCCGATGAGGCGATGACCATGTCCAAACAATAAAACAACAATATACCCAGTATTTTTTTATATATGGAGTTTGAAGATGATAATATGTACGCAGATCTTACCCCTACTTTATGTAGACAGAGAGTCTGTTTTCAAGAAACCTTCGGATCAGGCAATCTGATGGCCATCGTCCCTAATAAGAGGCCAATATTGTCAATGTCACTCTTCCACAAACAAAAGATAAGAATGCCACTTTTGTTCAAAACCCCTATTGCCATCACTTTCACTTAGATTTTTGATAATGTCACATAGAGTTGCTACTATCATAAAAGTAATGATTGGTCTTTTAGTCACATAAGAATAGAAAAGAGGCCCTTTCTTATTTTAAGCCATGTAAATGTACAGATGTTTAGCATTGGCGTCTGAACGAGAGTAGTTGCGCATGCATTTCCACATTCTTCCACTTTCTTGCACTTTTTTTCCCGAAGTGTAGAGGAGAGATTACGTATGGCCCAATTCCTTTGTAAGTTTCACCGTTATCTACTTGAGGGGGATTTCGCAGCCAGTTTGTTGAAATTCCATGTTCTTAAAAAATACAAGAAAAGTTCCACGTGCAAAGATTGATGCTTCTTTACATAGTTTATTTGCATCACTATTTTTTTTTTCTTATATTCCTAATATTTTATGGATTTAAGTTTTATTTGCTAACAGTAAAAAAATTTCTTGACAAATAATTATAAGGTAATTACAAATAAATTTCTATGATAAGTATTAACTGGTAATCTAGTAAAATAATTTTTAAATGACATGCTATCACATATTAAACTATACTGATAATATAAACGAATATGTAAATTTTCAGTGTTACATAACTTACATTTTGTTATAAGAAAAATCAAATTATGGTGGATGTCTACTCTTCCTCCATGATCTTCTCAAATGCTTAATGACATATTCAATGACATATTTCTATGCTTAATGACATATTCAATGACATATTTTTCTTCACTTTTTATGCCTATATAAAGGCCTTGTAATAGATAGTAAAATACACATAATTGAAGAAGAAAATCTCTTCTTTCTCTCTATCTCCATTTCTTGTTCATGTTTTACTAAATTGCTTTTATTTCATAACAACATGTCTTGTTCATGTTTTACTAAGTTACTTTTATTTTATAATACGTTATCAGCACGAATTGCTCATTTCATGATCTTCTACGTCAAGACTATGTAAATTATAAGCAGGCAATGAGATCAAGTACAATAAAAAAATGTCTTGGATAATAATACAAAGATAAGTTTTACATCCATCTAAACCCATTCATACTTTCATATCTTTGCATTAACTTTATGTGCAGTATTTAGTAAAAATATTTTTTTCAATTGTATCCAGTGAAATAAAAAACTGAAAAGGTATGTCTTTATTTGCTACATCTCTTATAGGACAAAGATAATATTCTAACGTATATATATGTTCTAACCTTTTACATACTATGATGGATAATTATTAAGATAATTTAGTAATAATATTTTTATCATAACATGATGTATTTCATTGAAAGCAAAATTGGCATATATCCTAATGAAATACATCATGTTATGCCAACGCATTATCTATCAATGCATTATAGCCTAGCATGCCTTTATATGGGTAAAGCATTGGGTTTGAGTCCTAATGCACCATATTGATAATAATAATAATAACTAAAGAAAAAATAATATAATTTTCATGAAAAAGCATGAAGCTTGTCCCACTTGATTTGTTCCATTCTTGAAGTGAATATGATAGCAGTGCATGATAAGTCTAAATAAAGACAAGTGGTTGACCAATGAATGCGGGCGTGCGAAAGGCCAAAATAATAATAGTTATCACTATGGTAATTATAAAAAGGGAGAAATTCTTTGAAAAGAATGTGACTTGTGATAAACATTGAGATTGCATACTCATTCCTAAAAGCGAATGTGAAAATATATATATGATAAAGATTATGCATAATAATGTATTTGTGCATAGTTGAATAAATACTATAACTCACCTCTAAGGGAGGTTTGAGACAAAGAAAGATAATGAATATTATTTTGTAGTTACATGAATATATCATTGGTCGCATGCATGTGATACGCCAAAAAATATTTTGTCATACCTTATGAAAGTTATTAAAAGCAAAATTAAAGCAAGAAATTATTTTGCTTGTGATGATTTTGAACATGAGAATTATTATGATATGATTCTCTTTGTGAAGGAGACATTCATTATATGGATGATGTGACAAAAGATCTTGTAGTACAAAAGCAGTTAAGAGTTCTGAAAGAACTAATTTGTTACTATCCGGATGAATGAAATTGTTCATGACATTAATATTGTAGTAAGTATCAAAAAATATATTTTGATTTACAAATGTATTAGCCAAAGTGGTTAGCATATTGAGACTGTAAATGAAAAGAAGATTGAATATTTTTATATTACTATAATTATACCGGGTAAATATGAAAGGTTACCTGACTTTTCTTCTATTTGTACTACACAAGTATAAGCATGATGATGCAATCACAAGCCACAAGTAAACTAGAGGTTTACTAAAATAAATATTAGTTGGCATGACCGGTTGACCATCTCGGTTCAATTATGATGCGAAAAAAATTAATTGAGAATTATATTGACATATATTGAAGAAATATAAGATTCTTCAAGAATTCTCTTGTACTGCTTATTCTCATGATATACCAGTTAAGGTTGGGATTGAATCCTTTGATTTCTGGAACAAATAAAAGGTGATAAATATATGGGCCCAGTCACCTTCCATGTGGACCGTTTACTATTATATCATTTTAATAGATGCATCTATTATATGGTCACATGTGCATTTGTTATCAACTTGTAGTTTGGCTTTTGCAAGATTGATTGCTCAAATTATTAGAGCACAATTCCAGAATATAAATTATGATGATTTATCTTGATAATACTGGGTTAAATCCAAGTTGGTTTAGCAGAAATTGTATGCCTCCAATTATATCTAAACCATTGGTTATGAGAACAAAATTGCCAAAATAAAATTTGGTATGTGATGTATTATTTAATATACAACAACACTTGTACGCATCTAGCCAAGTTATAATAAGTTCTCCCTAACACAATCGGTTCAGGGTCAGGAACCAAATAATTTCCATCTAGAAATATGAATGTGCTATATGATTTAATTATTCCACCACAATGCACAAAGATGGATCCCCAAATAAGACTAGGGATATGTGTTGGTGATCTCAACAATAGGAGGAGAAAATGGGAAGCTGAAAAAGTAATGCATGTAATGAATTATTATGAGTACATCGAGATTCTCGTACGAGAAAATGTGAACTTGAAGTTCAAGTGATAATTCATTTGTAAAATATTGCCAGACGTATTTGCTGACCCAAAGCTAAATGTTATATTCAGCTGCTAATGCTCCAAATAAAATAAAGTTCATAATGAATAGAGTCCATGGCATGCATAAAGCATAATAGACTAATCGATTCCAAAGATAAAACTCCTTGAAGAAGGAGAGGAGCAAATGTTCAAGATGGTCATAATAAGGAGGCAAGTGCTCTAGAAAAGCACCACGACATAATACTTCATAAGACCTCATGAGAGAGGCTCAGGTACCTGAAAATATTAAGATAAAGAGATCTCAATAAGTTATGTCATTATTGGGTAATAGTAGAACCAATATAAAATAATCATCGACGATATTGTTAATATAATGTAGCGCTCAATATTATTAATATTGACGAGGATCTTGAGCTCAAATCTGTCATGAAATTTGGACAGATAAATGATTGGCCAAATAAAAAATACGCAATAAAAATTGATTTTACCTGAAAAATATGAAGTTGGACGGATAGTCCCAACACCTGAAAGTATAAAGCCAATGGAGGTATAAATGTATTCTTGTGCGAAAAAAAAAGGCCAAGTCGATAGACATAAAGACGACTTGTGTCACAAGAAGATTTGTAAATATCCTGACATTAATTATATAGAGACATGTTCTCTTGTGGTGGATGTCGCCATTTCAGGTTTTAATCTGGCAATACAAGAAAAACGTGATATGCGTATAATGGAAATCATTGAAGGATTTAAATTGTTCTGAAGCATATTAAGGTTTCCAAAAAATTTATTTAATAAAGCTTCAAAAATCCTTATACGGATTGAAACAATCAGGGCGCATGTGGTATAATCGCCTGAGTGAGTACCTGTTGAAAGAAGGGTACAAGAATGATTCAATTTATCCTTGTGTCTTTATAAAAAGATCTGGATCTAAATTTGTTATAATCACCGTGTATGTTGATGATTTAAATATCATTGGAACTCCTAGGGAGCTTCCTAAAGCAGTAGAGCTTCCTAAAGTAGTAGACTATTTAAAGAAAGAATTTGAAATGAAAGATCTTGGAAAGATAAAATTTTGTCTTGGTCTACAAATTGAGTATATGAAAGATTGAATTTTTGTCCATCAATTAACATACACTAAAATGATTTTAAAGCGATTTTATATGGATAAAGCACATCCATTCCGACCTCATGAAAATAATGAATAGCTTCTTGGTCCCGACGTACCATATCTTAGTGCAATTGGTGCACTAATGTATCTTTCTAACATTACAAGGTCTGGCATAACTTTTTCAGTTAATATCTTAACAAGATATAGCTCTGCTCCTACAAGGAGATATTGGAATGAAATCAAACACATATTGCGGTATCTAAAAGGGACTACCGATATGAGATTATTTTATGGCAATGATTGCAGTCCTGATCTTGTTGGTTATGCCGATACTAGGTATTTATATGACCCATAAAAGGTTCGATCTCAAACAGGCTATGTGTTTACATATGGAGGCACTGTCATATCTTGGCTATCGACTAAGCAATCAATTGTGGCTGCTTCATCTAATCATGCTGAGATAATTGCTATTCATGAAGCAAGTCGAGAATGTGTATGGTTGAGGTCTATAATACACCTTATTCGAGACAAATGTGGTTTGAAGTGTGACAAACTATCCACAATTTTGTATAAAGACAATGCAACATGCATAGCCCAGTTGAAGGGAGGATTCATAAAAGGGGATATGACAAAAAATATTTCACCAAAGTTATTTTTCACACATGATCTTCAAAAGAATGGTGATATCAATGTGCAACAGATCCGTTCAAGTGATAATATGACTGATTTGTTCACCAAATCTCTACCGACGTCAACCTTCAAGAAACTAGTGTACAAGATTGGGATGCGAAGGCTCAAGGATGTGAATTGATGCTCTCATCAGGGGGAGTTAATACGCGTTGTACTCTTTTTTCCTTACAAGGTTTTGTCCCACTGGGTTTTCCTTACAAGGTTTTTAACGAGGCAACCAAAAGGCGTATTTCTAAATATGTATACTCTTTTTCCTTCACTAGGATTTTTTTGCCATAGGGTTTTTTCCTAATAAGGTTTTAACGAGGCACATTATCTATGGACATCCAAGGGGGAGTGTTATAAGAAAAATCAAATTATGGTGGATGTCTACTCTTCCTCCATGATCTTCTTCTATGCTTAATGACATATTCAATGACATATTTCTATGCTTAATGACATATTCAATGACATATTTTTCTTCACTTTTCATGCATATATAAAGGGCTTGTAATAGATAGGAAAATACACACAATTGAAGAAGAAAATCTCTTCTTTCTCTCTATCTCCATTTCTTGTTCATGTTTTACTAAATTGATTTTATTTCATAACAACATGTATTGTTCATATTTTACTAAATTGCTTTTATTTTATAACACATTTGTGTTTGACGCATTTAGATATACTTCTAAGCAGAGGGGTGGGGGGTCCAAAATTTAAAATTTTAGATTATTATAATTGGGGGTCCACCTCCGCTAATAAATGAAGAAACTTGTTTGAACGTACTTATTCAAATGGTTCAACAATGAATTTAATGAAAAGAAAAAGAAAAAGTAATTTATGTAATGTCTAAGTGAAAATTTTCAATTTAAATTTTGTTAATTGAATAACACGTATGTCTTTGAGTTGATTGAAAACAAGAAGAAAGAGAAATGATTTATCAAACACCCGTCGATTAAAGTTTGAAACTTTAATTTCCACATAGTATCAACTTTAGATTGGTTAATCCTCTTAATTTCACTGTTAGGCAACCCAACATCACCCGAGGCCTTAAGAGGCTTATATATATATATATATATATATATATATATATATATATATATATATATATATATATATATATATTAGGATCGTGAACCCGGATAATGCGGAATATAGCCAAACAATGTTATAATTGCAATAATAAAGGCAATGGAAGTTGATAACAACGGCAATTAAAGCATATAAAGAAGACACGAATTTAACGTGGTTCGGTCAGTGTGACCTACATCCACAAACGGAGAGAAATAATTTTACTATACCAATAAGAGTACAAAAGAGAGTACAAAATTAGAGTAAATACTCTAATTAATCCTAAATACCCTAAGGGAATAACTTCACACGATCACTCCAAAGAAAAGTGTCACGACCCGAAATTTCCTCATTCGGACCGTGATGGCACCTAACATTTTACTTGCTAGGCAAGCCAACGTTAGAATAATATTATCCATTTTTAAAATAATTTTTAAATTTGTTAATAACAAAGAACAAATGCGGAAGTAAAGTCTAAAATATAGTGAATAATCTATAAAAATAACGGTGTCTAAATACCATCCCAGAATTGGTGTCACAAGTGCACGAGCTTCTAGAATAATACAAATAAGGGTCTGAATAAGATAAAGCTGT
Organism: Nicotiana tomentosiformis; assembly: GCF_000390325.3. Lineage (NCBI taxonomy): Eukaryota > Viridiplantae > Streptophyta > Magnoliopsida > Solanales > Solanaceae > Nicotiana > Nicotiana tomentosiformis. The sequence continues at coordinate 28,121,167 of NC_090812.1, forward strand.
CTGAAAATAAACACACAACTAAAGTAAAGTAGATGGGGACTTCAGAAACTGCGGACGCCGTGCAGTTATACCTCAAGTCTCCTCTAGTAGCTGAAATCCGAGCAAGTCTATGGTACGTCATTGGGACCAACTCCGAAATCTGCACAAAAAGTGCAGAGTATAGTATCAGTACAACCGAACCCATGTATTGGTAAGTGCTGAGCCTAACCTCGACGAAGTAGTGACGAGGCTAAGGCGGGTCACTTACATTAACCTGTACACAATATTAGTAACAACAACAAATAATAGAAATAAATCAGATAACTCATTTATAATAATTGAAGCCAACCCAAAAGTCATAACCAATTATCATTTTTATCAATTTCCTTTGCAGCGTGCAACCCGCTCTCACAATATATTCATTTTAATCAAGTCTGCCATATATTTATTTCAATCAAGTATATATAGACTTTTAAATTAGTCTGTTGCGGCGTGCAATCCGATCCCCCAATATTGACTTTTAAATAAGTCTGTTGCGGCGTACAACCCGATCCTCCAATATATTCATTATAATTAATTATGTTGCGGCGTGCAACCCGCTCCTTCAACATATTCATTTACCAATTCTTATAGAAGAAATTTTCCCAATAAATGCAACAATTAATATAGAATTATAAGACAACAAGCATACAATAACTATGATTTAATTATGAAACAAACAAATGCAAATAGCAAATTATTATAGAAATCAGAGAGAAAATATACAGTTTAATATTTAATATGCTAAATATCAAATAACAATTAAGGCACATAATTCAAATAGCATGTAACAATTAATGCAGGAATTCAAGAATTAATATTTGACAAAAAATAGGAGAAAATCAATTATTATAATAATAAATTCATGATTTAAAATAATTTATAATTTTTTAAGTAAGCGGGCAAATAATTAATTTGACGACCTATAGACACTCGTCACCTTGCCTATATGTCGTTCACATGCATTTCACATAACAAATAATTTAAGGGTTCTATTTCCTCAAGTCAAGGTTAACCACGACACTTACCTCGCTTTGCAAATTCCAATCAATTACTCAACCACAGCTTTTCCTTTTAAATTTGTCTTCAAAAGTTTCAAATCTATTCACAAACAATTCGATATATTCAATACTAATTATAGGAGTTAATTTCGTATAAATTTACTAATTTTTTCGGATAAAAAACCGAAATTTATTAAAATATTCGACAGTGGGACCCACGTCTCAAATCCCGAAAAAAACTCACGAAATCCGAACGCCCGTTCCGCTACGAGTTCAATCATATAAATATGATCCAATTCCGATATCAAATGGACCTTCAAATCTAACTTTTTCGTTTTTGGAAGATTTTAGAAAAATCTGATTTTTCTTTCATAAATTCACGGATTCATGATATAAACGAGTATGGAATCATGAAATATAATCAATATAGGATAAGGAACACTTACCCTAATGTTTTCCGTGAAAATCGCCCAAATATTCGCCTTAACCGAGTTCAAAATGACCAAAATAAGTAAAAATATCGGACTCTTTGATATATACATTGCCCAGGCATTTCCGCACCTGCAGTGCTTGGACTCGCACATGCGAGCTCGCATCTGCGAAATGGGCTGCCAGGCGAGGTCTCGCACCTACGGAAGAAAAAATGCGCATCTGCGCTAACCTCCGCTTTTGCGATTATAGTGTCCGCTTCTGCGGACACGCAGGTGCGTGCAGATTTCTGCACCTGTGAACTTTTGTCCAGACATGCCCAGGCGCATTTGCGATGGAAAGCTCGCACCTGCGGTCAAAAATTCGTAGGTGCGATTTCACCCAAAAGCCAAATTTTAGATTTTTGCTTAAGTCCAATTCTTGTTCCGATTTCGATTCAAATCACACTCGGGGTACTCGGGACCCGTTCGAATATACCAACAAGTCCATAAACATAATACGGGCTTACTCAGAATTTCAATTCCCGCCAAACAACATCAAAATTACAATTCACACTTCGATTCGAACTTTTAAGTTTTAAACTTTTCAATTTGCAAATCTTGTGCCAAAAAATATTAAATGAATCCGGAATGACTTCAAATTTAGCACACAAGTCATAAATGACATAACGGAGCTATTCAAATTTTCAGAATCGTATTCCGGTTCCGATATCAAAAAGTCAACCCCGTGGTCAAACTTGGAAGCCTTTAGCCTTTAAATTGCTAGTTCTGTTAAATGGTCATAACTTGAGTTAGGGACCTCCAAATTAAATTTCGGGCATACGCCCAAGTCCCAAATCATGATACGGAGCTACCGAAATTGTCAAAACACTGACCCGGAGTCTGTTTGCAAAAAATATTGACCAAAGTCAACTCAGTTGTTAAAACTCTATTTTATATTTTAATCTATTTTTCACATGAAAACTTTTTGAAAAATTTTACGGACTGCGCACGCAAGTCGAGGAATGATAAATGGTACTTTTTGAGGTCTTAGAACACATAATTACTAATTAAATTTAAAGATGATATTTTGGGTCATCACAAAAAGGTTCACACAAGTACTTCCCAATACTAAACTCTCATACAAAACACTCTTAATAAAGGAGAAAAGGAAGAAATAAGAAATGAAGACTCAAGTTTTATTGGTGTGTCTAAAATGAACTAATGACCTTCCCTTTTATAGGCAAAAAAGTCTTGGCCTCTTAGGTGTAAAAGAAGAGATACAACTTGTACAAATGATGCCCACTACACAATGCAATATTTTTGGGTCCCAAAGAATATTGCCAACAAAGTCTATACTTTGCAAAGATGCTTATGTTTATGTGAGATGGACTCCATTATCCAAAATATTGTCCATAATTACAAATCTCCACATTGGCCTAATTTTGGCTGAAGCTGACCTAAATGGGCCGGATAACCGCTGTAGTAACTTTGGAGTGGTGATGCACTGACAGGAACTGAATATGCACTGAATACTGGCTGCCCAGAGTAAGGCATAATAGGACCGTGACTCCCTGAAGCACCGGGAGATATATGAAGTGCTGAATGAAATGGTTTGGGAGGATGACCCCTACCAAAATTACCTCTGCCTCCAGACGAGGCACCACTGAAACCACCGAACTGACGAGCCCTCTTATCAGACCTCTGCCATCTCTCCTGTGCAAGAACCATCTCGATCCTCCTTGCGACATTAGCAGACTCCTGAAAAGAAATGTCACTTCTGGTCTCCTTGGCCATCTGAAGTTTGATAGGGTGAGTGAGTCCCTCAATAAACCTCCTCACTCTCTCTCCCTCCGTAGGTAGTAAAAGGAGAGCATGACGGGCCAAATCCACAAAACGGGACTCATACTGATTAACAGTCATACTACCCTGCGGTAGACGCTCAAATTGCTTGCGAAATTCCTCTCTCAGTATGATAGGGAGGAACTTTTTCAGAAATAGCTGGGAGAACTGCTCCCATGTAAGTGCAGGCGATCCGACTGGTCTGGTCAATGTATAATCTCTCCACCACCTCTTGGCAGAACCCGTCATCTGAAATACAGCAAAATCAACCCCATTGGTCTCAACAATACCCATGTTCCGCAGCACCTCATGGCAGCGTTCAAGATAATCCTTTGGATCCTTAGAAGGTGTACCACTGAAGTGAACTGGAAAGAGCTTGGTAAACTTATCCAGTCTCAATAAGGCCACAAAAGACATGGCGGGCCTATCACCGATCTGTGCCGCAACAACTGGCTGAACTACCCCAACTGGCGGGGCTGCTGGAGCCTGATTCTGGGGAGCCATCTGCTCCGGAGCGGGAGTAGTGGGAGTTTGTGCTCCTCCCCCAGCCTGTGAGACGGCTGGTGCCAAACGGACTAGAGTGTCCTGAAGTACTGGAGTGGCTATGAATCCTTCTGGGACCTGAACTGGTCCAACTGGTACATTCAGAACTGGAATCTCCTCCTGAAGGTCCACCTGAGGTTCTTCAACAGGTGCAGCTGCTCGAGCTCTGGATTGAGCTCTACCTCGGCCTTTGCCTCGGCCTCAAGCACGACCTCGGCCTCGACCTCTACCCCTGGCCATAGTTACTACCGGGGGTTCTGGTCCCTGACCATCGGTAGAGGTATTACGTGTTCTCACCATCTGCGAGAGAATAAGAGTAGAATGGTTCAATCATCGATGATAGAATAAAATCGCACGACAAAATAAGAAAGAAGTGATATTGTTCCTAAACTTCATAGCCTCTAAGAGATAAGTACAGACGTCTCCATACCGATCCTTCAGACTCTACTATGCTTGCTCGTGACTCGTGAGACCTATGTAACCTAGTGCTCTGATACCAACTGTCACGACCCGAAATTCCCTCCTTCGGACTGTGATGATGCCTAACATTTCACTTGCTAGGCAAGCCAACGTTAGAATAATATTTTTCATTTTTAAAGTAATTTTTAAATTTGTTAATAACAAAGAACAAATGCGGAAGTAAAGTCTAAAATATAGTGAATAATCCATAAAAATAACGGTGTCTAAATACCATTCCAGAATTGGTGTTACAAGTGCACGAGCTTCTAGAATAATACAAATAAGTGTCTGAACAAGATAAAGCTGTCTGATAATAAACACACAGCTAAAGTAAAGTAGATGAGGACTTCAAAAACTGCGGACGCCATGCAGTTATACCTCAAGTCTCCTCTAGTAGCTGAAATCCGAGCAAGTCTATTGTATGCCGCTGGGACCAACTTCGAAATCTGCACAAAAAGTGCAGAGTGTAATATCAGTACAACCGACCCCATGTACTGGTAAGTGATGAGCCTAACCTCGACGAAGTAGTAACGAGGCTAAGGCGGGTCACTTACATTAACCTGTACGCAATATTAGTAACAACAACAAATAATAGAAATAAATCAGATAACTCATTTATAATAATTGAAGCCAACCCAACAGTCATAACGAATTATCATTTCCATCAATTTCCATTGCAGCGTGCAACCCGCTCTCACAATATATTCATTTTAATCAAGTATGCCATATATTTATTTCAATCAAGTATATATAGATTTTTAAATAAGTCTGTTGCGGCGTGCAACCCGATCCCCCAATATTGACTTTTAAATAGGTCTGTTGTGGCGTGCAACCCGATCCTCCAATATATTCATTATAATTAATTCTGTTGCGGCGTGCAACCCGCTCCTTCAACATATTCATTTACCAATTCTTATAGAAGAAATTTCACCAATAAATGCAACAATTAATATAGAATTATAAGACAACAAGCATACAATAACTATAATTTAATTATGAAACAAACAAAGGCAAATAGCAAATTATTATGGAAATCAGAGAGAAAATATGCAGTTTAATATTTAATATGCTAAATGTCAAATAATAATTGAGGCACATAATTTAAATAGCATGTAACAATTAATGCAGAAATTCATGAATTAATATTTGACAAAGAATAGGAGAAAAACAATTATTATAATAATAAATTCATGATTTAAAATAATTTATGATTTTTCAAATAAGCAGGCAAACAATTAATTTGACGACCTATAGACACTCGTCACCTCGCCTATACGTCGTTCACATGCATTTCACATAACAAATAATTTAAGAGTTCTATTTTCTCAAGTCAAGGTTAACCACGACACTTACCTCGCTTTGCAAATTCCAATCAATTACTCAACTACAATTTTTCCTTTTAAATTTGTCACCAAAAGTTTTAAATCTATTCACAAACAATTCGATATATTCAATACTAATCATAGGAATTAATTCCATATGAATTTACTAATTTTTTCGGATAAAAATCCGAAATTCATTAAAATATTTGATAGTGGGACACACGTCTCAAATCCCAAAAAAAACTCACGAAATCCGAACGCCCGTTCCGCTACGAGTTCAATCATACAAAAATTATCCAATTCCGATGTCAAATGGACCTTCAAATCTAACTTTTTCGGTTTTGGAAGATTTTAGAAAAGTTTGATTTTTCTTCTATAAATTCACGGATTCATGATATAAACGAGTATGGAATCATGAAATATAATCAATATAGGATAAGGAATACTTACCCCAATATTTTTCTTGAAAATCGCCCAAATATTCGCCTTAACCGAGCTCAAAATGACCAAAATGAGTAAAAATATCGGACTCTTCGATATATACACTGCCCAGGCATTTCCGCACCTGCGGTGCCTGGACTCGCACATGCGAGCTCGCATCTGCGAAATGGGCTGCCGTTCGAGATCTCGCACCTGCAGAAGAAAAATTGCTCACCTGCGCTGACCTCCGCTTCTGCGATTACTGTGTCCGCTTCTGCGGATGCGCGGGTGCGTGCAGGTTTCCGCACCTGCGGACTTTGCCCAGCCATGCCCGGGCGCATCTGCGAGCTCGCACCTGCGGTCTAAAATCTGCAGGTGTGATTACACCAGAAGGCCAAATTTTAGATTTTTGCTTAAGTCTAATTCTTGTTCCGATTTCGATTCGAATCACACTCGGGGTACTCGGGACCCGTCCGAATATACCAATAAGTCCAGAAACATAATACGGACTTACTCGGAGTTTCAATTCCCGCCAAACAATATCAAAATTATAATTCACACCTCGATTCGAACTTTTAAGTTTTAAACTTTTCAATTTGCAAATCTTGTGCCAAAACATATTAAATGAATCCGGAATGACTTTAAATTTGGCACACAAGTCATAAATAACATAACGGAGCTATTTAAATTTTCTGAATCGGATTCCGGCTCCGATATTTAAAAGTCAACCATGTGATCAAACTTGGAAGTCTTTAGCCTTTAAATTGCTAGTTCCGTTAAATGGTCATAACTTGAGCTAGGGACCTCCAAATTAAATTTCGGGCATACGCCCAAGTCCCAAATCATGATACGGAACTACCGAAACTGTCAAAATACTGATCCGGATCCGTTTGCTAAAAATATTGACCAAAGTCAATTCAGCTGAGTTTTAAAGCTTTATTTTATATTTTAATCCATTTTTCACATGAAAACTTTTCGGAAAATTTTACGTACTATGCACGCAAGTCGAGAAATAATAAATGGTGTTTTTTGAGGTCTTAGAATACAGAATTACTTATTAAATTTAAAGATGACATTTTGGGTCATCATAAAAAGGTTCACACAAGTACTTCCCAACACTAAACTCTCATACAAAACACTCTTAATAAAGGAGGAAAGGAAAAAAATAAGAAATGAAGACTCAAGTTTTATTGGTGTGTCTAAAATGAACTAATGACCTTCCCTTTTATAGGCAAAAAAGTCTTGGCCTCTTAGGTGTAAAAGAAGAGATACAACTTTTGCAAATAATGCCCACTACACAATGCAATATTTTTGGGTCCCAAAGAATATTGCCAACAAAGTCTATACTTTGTAAAAATGCTTATGCTTATGTGAGATGGATTTCATTAGCCAAAATATTGTCCATAATTACAAATCTCCACATTGGCCTAATTTTGGCTGATATGGTAAATTTGCTCCACCTTCTCTGCAAAAGCCTCAATGGGCATATGTCAAAATTTAATGCCATCAAAATCAGACAAGTTGTCTGATACTGAAACTGTAGTAGGGCCTATAACAGTGGAGCCCAATAAAGTATACAACGAACCAGATCTGTATGCTTTCATGATCACAAGAGCACCTTAAAAAATATTTTAGAACTTCATCTTCACTGGTGAATTTGCACCCAAGGGATTCTAAAGTGCCCAAGGAAATGAGATTTTTTTCAACTCAGGAACATATCTAATATCGGTGAGAGTTCTCACCACACCATCGTGTATTCTGATCCAAATTATACCTTTGCCAATAACGTTACAAGTAACATTGTTACCTAGTTGGACAACTCCACCTGCAATTGAATCATATATAGAAAACAAGTCCCTGCTAGGACACATATGACGTGAACAACCGAAATTTAAAATTCACTCATTGTCTAATCTGAAACTTGTTTCACTTGCTAAAAATATAGTTCCCTCAATCTCATCAATTGCTACACTAGCTTCGGTGGTGTCAGTATTTTTGTGCTCATTTTTTCTTTCTTTATGCTTTTTTTATTTTTCAGTTTATAGTATTCAGAGATAATGTGACCTTTCTTATGACAATAGCGACACTCTAAATTATTGTATCTGGATATGGAGTCGGATTTGCCCATAACAAACAAGCCAACTTCCGCTTGAGTTCCATTAGCTTCCCCAGTAATATCACTATCTATTTGTTCTTTTGATTTTAAGATAGATTTAATATCCTTATAAGAGATATTATCCTTTGCATAAATCATAGTATCTCTTATATGCTTAAAAGATGGGGTAGAGAACAAAGCAGTAACGCGACTTGATCCTCATCTTTAATTTCAGCATCTATATTACTCAAATCCATAAGAATGGAATCAAAGGTGTCAAGATGAGAGAGAATAGAGGTACCTTCTCCCATACAAATTGTATTAAGCTTATGCTTCAGGTAAAGTCTATTTTCCACCGTCCTCTTCATATATAAGGTTTTCAATTTTCCTACATGCCTTTGACTGTGGTTTCTACAGAAACTTCACGTAAAACCTCATTTGAGAGATCTAAAATGATACCTGCTTTTGCCTTTTTGTCTATGACGGTAAACTCCTCATCCGTCATTTTATCCGGCTTCTTCTCCTTTCCTTGCAATGCCAAATCTAAGCCATCCTGAATTATGATAGCCTCCATCTTTAATTGCCACATTCCGAAGTTTGCACTTCGATCAAATTTCTCAACTTAATTTTTTGTTAAAGTCATATTGGCTACTGAAACAAACCCGGTTAGATCTGGTTCTGATACCAATTTGTTAGGATCGTGAACCCGGGTAGTGCTGAATATAGCCAAACAATGTTGTAATGGCAATAACAAATACAATAAAAGTTGATAGCAACGGCAATTAAAGCATATAAATAAGACACGAATTTAACGTGGTTCAGTCAGTATGACCTATGTCCACAAGTAGAGAGGAGCAATTTCACTATACCAATAAGAGTACAAAAGAGAGTACAAAATTAGAGTAAATATTCTAATTAATCCCAAATACCCTAAGGGAATAACCTCATAAGATCACTCCAAAGAAAGGGTTCACACACATGTTTTCCAACACTAAACTCTCATACAAAACACTCTTAATAAAGGAGAAAAGGAAGAAACAAGAAATGAAGACTTAAGTCTTGTTGGTTGTGTCTAAAATGAACTAATATTTTTCCCTTTTATAAGCAAAAAGGTCTTGACCTCTTAAGTGTAAAAGAAGAGATATAACTTGTGCAAATGATGTCTACTACACAATGCAATATTTTTGGGTCACAAAGAATATTGCCAACAAAGTCTACACTTTCCAAAGATGTTTATGCTTATGTGAGATTAACACCATTAGCCAAAATATTGGCCATAATTATAATATATTATTTAATGAACATCGTTTTTTAAAAAATTAGACAAGTGAGGACGTGGAATTAAAAAAAAATGAGAACTTAGTTTTATAAAGTATAAAAAATTAAATGAATTTAACGTTGATTGCATCACAACTGAAATGGGAAAATCGAGAAAATATACTTCCTCCGTCCCAACTTAAGTGACTCCTTTTTTTAGTAAGTCCCTTTCTATATTTGGTAACAATTCAACTTTAGATTTTTTTTTACCATTAATGAGATGATTTCTAGCCCACAAATTTCTATAATTTATTTAAGATTACAAGTTTCAAAAGTCTTCCTTTATTTCATAAACTCCATGTCCAGTCAAACACTTTCATATAAATTGGGACGAAGAGAGTATAATTTATGTAAGGAAAATAAATAATAAGTTAGATTATTAGGTATAGTTACGTGACCAACTAATGAATAGAGAAATATAATTAAGTAAAAAAGTAAAATAAGATTGACAGAAACTATTTTAGTTATATTAATTAGAGAAAGAAATCGAGTTATTAAAAATTAATATGACAATAAAGAAATAAATTTATCAATAATAAGAGATAATTATATAAATAATATACTACTATATATAGAGAAATAGTAATTTTGGGACCCTTATATTTTTGGGGTCTAAAACAAGTGCTTCACTTGCTTTAGGGTTAGGCCGCCCCGCGGACACACTTAACATGTAAATGACACACTTAACATGTAAATTCCGATCTTTTATATGTACAAAGTATTCTCTCTTTTTGACCTGATCTTAGATATAAATTCCACAAAGAAACATCTTACAAGATAATAATTTTGTATGAGATTCTTACACAGATGGCCGGTCGAATTTGGTGTCTACTCTTCCTGATCGCTATTCATAAATTATACTTTGATTATATATAATTATATATATATATATATTACATATGAATTATACACGTATTATATATTTTTCGGATATTTTTAATTTAAGCAGTTGTGTGAGTAGTATCTAAGTTAACTCTGATATATTTTATATACTCGGTAAACTCTTCGTTCCGATCTGAAATACGGTTGGCTCCATCAAATTTATAGCAGATTGAAATTAATAACTATTTTTCATTTTCTGAAGAGATTTCTTGATGCAAGACAAAAAGGGAGTAAATAAGAAAAAGAAGAAGAAGGTGGATTCACATTATAGGTAGAAGTAAATCTATGATCCAAATAGTAAATGACCAGATTTTTGGTCTCAGATTTTTACCAGGAAGATGAAGACAACATAGAAAACTCAGATTTTTGTCCTTATTAAACAAAGTCAAAACTAGGGTGTGATGGTTCGATTTGAGTCGGTTTTTCTCTAAAAAGAAATCAAACCAAGTAAGTCAGTTTTTCAAATATTGGAACCAAACCAAACCAATTAAGTCGATTTTTTATCGATTCGGTTTTTATTGGTTTTTCAGTTATTTATCGATTTTTTCTTAAATATAGACATAAACTACCAAACGCATATTCCGGCAACTACATTTTCAACGTAACGCTATCAAACCAATTGCTCTTTGAGAAATCTATCATTTACCAAGATATATTGACTCAAATAGTGATGAATAATTTAAGTACTCAATTAAAAATTGATTATTTTTAACATAAAATAAATTCTTGTATTTAGCAAAAGAAAACTGCCAATCAAACTAGAAGGCATAGAATTAGATTATTATAATAGCAAAAAACTAGACTGTAAATACAAATGACTAATATGTATCATAAAATTTTAGATAAAAATATACATATATATATAGGTGTAATAATAAATTTAAATAGCTACTTTTATAGTCGGTTTTGTTTGTTTTTCCGGTTATTTTATGATTAAAACCAAAACCAAACCAAATTTAATTGGTTTTTAAAATTTAAAACCATAACCAAACCAAACCTAAAAAATATCGATTTTTTTGATTGATTTGATTCGGTTTCGATTTCGTTCGATTTTTCGGGTTTTTATGAACACTCCTAGTCAGAACTATCTTGCACTGTATGTGAAAAGGCACAAAATAATTAACCCCTTCATCTCGTTTTTCTTCTTTTGTTTTTATTTTTCTGTGTAGAAAACAAAAAATAATAGGTCAAAACTCATTTTTGTCATTTGTAGTTTGGTCATAAGTTTGGACTCGGATTCTTTTGGATTACAATTTATGCCAATTTTACTTTTCTAGATCGAGGAAATTAGCAATTAAAGCAGATGTAGCAATAGTAAATCCCAGCTAATCCCTTTTTCGCTATCAAATTTGTAGTGACTATAACAAACATTTTTTATGTATTCTAATTTTAGTTTAATATTTTTTATTGAAAATGAAGTAAAGCCAACAAAACATTTATTAACAAGAAAGAAATACTTATGACTAAGAGGACCACATTTAACTAAATCTATCACGTCGGTTTTTAATCTAAAAGAGTCAAGAGTCATATATTTCCTTTAAATCTCCAAGAGCAGCTCTAGTGTAGAAATTACAAAATATTTACAGTGTTTAAAGCTTCCACAATTTAATTAATTGTTTAGCCATTATATATGTGTGTTTAATAATTTGTTATGTCTTTGTCATATTCTAAGTTATAAGTATTGGTCAAATATTTAAAACAAATTTTAAAAAATAACATGTTCTATAGTCTAATACCGCGTATAATAAACATTTATCGGTGTATAAGACTAATAATAAATGTAAAACATGCAAAAATAGGCATCTTCCCAATTAAAATGATAGTCTCACCACCCAAGTCATAATTTTCCCTCTTATATATCCCGTCGATTACAAAAGCTATAAACCAATTAATCTCAAGTATTACCAAAATCCAGAAATATTCTTAAAAGAAAATCGTTGAAGGTCATAAAAATAATTTTTGGTAAGTTACTCGTTTACCCAAGTCGTTAGAATCAACTAATAAGTAATCATAATACCGGAAGCGCTGACTATCTAGACACCAACCTCCGACTACAAAGCCGAAGTATGAGTTCAAATTACGTGTAATATTCTTTTTGTTCTTAAATAAATTGGTAAGTCATTTACATGTTTATTTGTTTTAGAGCAAAAATCAGAAAGATTTTACTTATGTAGCGTGTTTAATTCCCACAAACAGGAAAATTTTGTTGTTTTCACCATTATAAGTTGACGTCAAAACTAAAATAAATTGGCAAGTCATTAATGTGTTTACTCGTTTTAGATCGAAAAGTTAGAGTGTTTGTAATTATGCAACATGTTTAATTCCTACGAAAAGCAATATTATTGTTTTTCACCATTATATTATAAGTTGACGCAATTTAAGTTAAGAGTAATCGGTCTATAAATCTCATCTTAAGTAACAAAAATAACATGAAAATAATAATAACATGTAAAGCGAATTGAGCTAATATATCGCCCGTAAAAAATAGTTTGAAGGCGTATTGGAATGTAATTGACGGATTACTGGATAGGATATGTTGTGATTATGACAATTGGAGTATTATGTTTATTAAAACAGGAATCATCCAAATAAACATTAAACTGTTATAAGAAAATTAAATTATGATGGATGTCTATTCTTCTCCATTATCTCAATAACTCCCAATACTCTAATAATTATGGAGTTATGATTGTAACTCCATAACCTCCTCCATGATATTCCTCTCAAATGCTTAATGACATGTTCAATGACATATTTTGCAATAGTGATTCTTCACTTTTCATGTCTATATAAAGGCCTTGTAATAGATAGGAAAATAAACACAATTAAAGAAAAAAATCTCTTCCTTCTCTCCATCTCTATTTCTTGTTCATGTTTTACTAAATTGATTTTATTTCATAACAACATTTCCTGTTCATGTTTTACTAAATTATTTTAATTTCATAACACGTTATCAGCACGAATGCTATTTTATTTCCTCTAATACTTCCTAAAAGAAGTGAAAACCTTCCATGGAAGCTACAACTGCTTTTGCTGCTTTGCCAAGGAAAACTTTCATTACATCTCGATAAAGATTTTGTGGTAAGCGCTAAAGATGACACTGCCGTGTCATTAATTTAGTCTTATATGCATAATGATGAGAAAGATAAAATTTTATACTGCAATAGCATAGTTAACCTCATATTGATCTCAAGCCAGTCTCATTTGATGATAATGTTTGCTAGACCTTAGTTTGACGTATCATCTTATTCAATTTGATGATGAGTGTTATATCTTCTTGCTTCAAATTCATGAAAATTAAGACTAATATTAACCCCAAAAGGATTGCATTTTGAATCGTGCAACAATGATACATTTGCATAGACATGTGATAAATTATAAATCTAATTCTATTATTTTTAAGCACAATCATTTTTACTTAGAAGCAATCCCATTCTCATTTTTAGAAATGGTGCCAGTAAATTTTTAAAACCAGCCATGCATAAATATTGTCAATAATTTTTTCAATTAAAGGACTTTGCAGAATCAGATAATTTAGAATGTTATACGGCAGGTAAGTTATGAGAGATAAATGATTTTTGCCATTAATTTTTATAATACTTTTAAAGCTTCAGTTAGCATCAGACCACCAAAAGCAAGAACGGTAATATTTTATGTTTTATTAAAACTTAATTTACTTTTGCATATAATTACGACCCGATATATTTTTGAATCCTCAAGGGTGAATTCCCGTAAACTTTGGCATATGATGCCATTAATTGAGGGTAAGACGGTGGATTCATGTCCCAACGCACCATGAGAGTAAGACTTGAGTTCGAGTCCTTATGCACCATGATGATAAGAGTTGAGTTAGAGTCCCAACTTATTATGGCCTAACATGCCTTTATATAGGTAAGGTATTGGGTTTGAGTCCCAATGCACCATATTGATGATATAATGATGACTAAAAAAATAATAATGTATTTTTCATGAAAAAGCATGAAGCTTGTCTCACTTGATTTGCTCCATTCTTGAAGTGAATGTGATAGCAGTGCATAATAAGTCTAAATAAAGACAAATGGTTGACGAATGAACATTGGTGTGACAAATGAAAAAATAATAATAGTCATCATTATGGTAATCATAAAATAAGAGAACAATGATGGTTCTCAAAATATATCCTTCAAAAGGTGAAGGCAATGTTTACCATCAAATTGGTATGAAAAATAATAAAGCAGGCTGCTGATTATAATCCATTCCTTGAAGAGAATGTAACTTTTGATAAGCATTGAGATTGCAGACTCATTCCTAAAGGTGGATGTGGCAATATGTGATAAAAGTAATGAATAAATACATGCAATGCATGATTGGATAAATACCACACACCTCACCTCTAAGGGAGGTTTGAGTGAAATAAAGAGAATAAATATTATTGTGTGATTACATGAATATTTCATTGGTCGCGTACATGTGATACGCCAAAATGTTTTTGTCATGCCCTATAAAAGTTATTAAAGGCAAAATTAAGCAAGAAATGATTTTGCTTATGATGATTTTGACCATGATAATTTATTATGATATGATTTTCTCCGTGAATGAGACATTCACCATATGGATGGTATGACAAAAGATCTTGTTGTTGAAGATCAATTAAGAGCTCCAGAAGAACTAATTTGTTACTACGTGGATGAATGAAATTGTTCATGACATTGATATTGTAGTAAGTCTCAAAAGAAACATTTTGAGTTTCAAATGTATTAGCCAAAGTGGTTGGCATATTGAGACTATAAATGAAAAGAAGATTGAATATATTTATATTACTATAATCATACCGGGTAAATATAAAAGGTTACCCGATTTTTTTCTTCTATTTGTACTATACAAGTATAAGCATGATGATGCAATCACATGCCACAAGTAAATTAGAGGTTTATTGAAATAAATAATAGTTGGAATATCCGGTTGTCCATCCCGGTTCAATTATGATGCGAAAAATTAATTGAGAATTACATTGGCATATATTGAAGAAATAAAGGATTCTTCAAGAATTCTCTTGTGCTACTTATTCTCATGATATATCAGTTAAGGTTGAGATTGAATCACTTGATTTTTAGAACAAATAATAGGTGATAAATTTATGAGCCCAGTCACCTGCCATGTGGATCGTTTTATTATTATATGATTTTAATAGATGCATCTATTCTATGGTCACATGTGCATTTGTTCAACCTACAGTTTGACTTTTGCAAGGTTACTTGCTCAAATTATTAGACCAAAGTTCCAGAATATAAATTATGATAATTTATCTTGATAATACTGGTTTAAATCCAAGTTATTTTAGCAGAAATTGTATGCCTCCAATTATAGCTAAACCATTGATTATGGGGAAAAAAACTCCCAAAAAGAAATTTGGTATGTGATATATTATTTAATATACAGCAGCACTTGTACGCATCTAGCCAAGTTATGAAAATTTCTCCCTTTTACAATCAGTTTAGGGTCATGAACCAAATAATTTTCATCTAGAAATATGGATGTGCTATATGATTTAATTATGCCACCACAATGTACAAAGATGGGTTCCCAAATAAAGTTAAAAAATATGTTGGTGATCCCAACATTAGAGGGAGAAAATGGGTAGCTGAGAAAATTATACGTGGAATGAATTATTATGAATACATATAGATCCTCGTACAAGAAAATATGAACTTGAAGTTCAAGTGATAATTCATTTGCAAATTATTGCTAGACGCATTTGCTGACCCAAAACTAAATGTCATATTTCAGCTGCTAATGCTCAAAATAGAATGAAGTCCATGAGGGACAAAGTCTATGGCATGCAAGAAGCGTAACAGACCAATCGGTTCCAAAGATAAAACTCCTTGAAGAAGGAGAGTAGCAAATGGTAAAGATGGCCATACTAAGGAGGCAAGTGCTCTAGAAGAGCACCACGACATAACACTTCATAAGACCTCATAGGAGAGGCTCAAGTACCTGAAAATAATGAGATCTCGATAAGTTATGTCTTTATTTAGTAATAATGGAACTGATATAAAATGATCGACGACGATGTTGTTAATATAATATAGCGCTCAATATTATTAATATGGACGAGGATCTTGAGCTCAAATCTGTCATGGAATATAGACAGATAAATGATTGGCCAATAATAAATAATAAAAAAAATACGCAATCAAGATTGATTTCACCTGAAAAATATGAAGTTAGACGGATAGTCCCAACACCTGAAAGTATAAAGCCAGTGGAGTTATAAATGTGTTCTTGTGCGAAAAAGGTCAAGTCGATAGACATAAAGACGACTTGTGACAAAAGAAGATTAGTAAATATATTGGCATTGATTATATAGAGACATGTTCTCCTATGGTAGATGCAGTCATTTTAATCTAGCAATACATGAAAAACTTGATATGCGTATAATGAAAATCATTGAAGGATTGAAATTGTTCTGAAGCATATTAAGGTTTTCAAGAAATTTATTAAATAAATCTTCAAAAATCATTATACGGATTGAAACAATCAACATGTGGTATAATCGCCTGAGTGAGTACCTGTTGAAAGAATGGTATAAGAATGATTCAATTTGTCCTTATAAAAGGATATGAATTTGTTATAATTGATGTGTATGTCAATGATTTAAATATCATTGGAACTCATGGTGAGCTTCCTAAAGCAGTAGACTGTTTAAAGAAAGAAATTGAAATGAAAGATCTTGGAAAGACAAAATTTTGTCTTGGTCTACAAATTGAGTATATGACAGATTGAATTTTTGTCCATCAATCAGCATACACTAAAAAGATTTTAAAGCGATTCTATGTATTATATAAAGCACATCAATTGAGTACCCCGATGCTTGTGAGATCACTCGATATAAATAAAGATCCATTTCGACCTCATAAAAATACTGAAGAGCTTCTTGGTCCTAAAGTACCATATCTTAGTGCAATTGAGGCATTAATGTATCTTGCTCACACTACAAGGCCTGCCATAATTTTTTTATTTAATGCCTTGGCAAGATATAACTCTACTCCTACAAGGAGACATTGGAATAGAATCAAACACATATTGCGGTATCTCAAAGGGACTACCGATATGGGCTTATTTTATGGCTATGTGTTTACATATGGAGGCACTGCCATATCTTGGCGATCGACTAAGCAATAAATCATGGCTACTTCATCTAATCATGCTGAGATATTTTCTATTCATGAAGCAAGTCGAGAATGTGTATGGTTGAGGTCTATAATACATCTTATTCGAGACAAATATGGTTTGAAGTGTGACAAACTACCAATAATTTTGTATGAAGACTATGCAACATGCATAACCCAATTGAAGGGAGGATTCATAAAAGGAGATAGGAAAAGACACATTTCACCAAAGTTATTTTTCGCATATGATCTTCAAAAGAATGGTGATATCAATGTGCAACAGATTCGTTCAAGTAATAATATGACTGATTTGTTCACCAAATCTCTATTGATATCAACCTTCAAGAAACTAGTATACAAGATTGGGATGCGAAGGCTCAGGGATGTGAATTGATGCTCTCATCAGGGGGATTTAATACGTGTTGTACTCTTTTTTCCTTACAAGGTTTTTGTCCCATAGGGTTTTCCTTGCAAGGTTTTTAACGAGGCAACCAAAAGGCTGTAACGACCCGGCCGGTCATTTCGAGAGTTACAACCCCGTTTTCCCCATTTCTACTTCTTTTGTGTTATTCAGCTGTATTATATTATATCGAGTTAGTTGGTTCGGGATCGGAGTGGTTTCAGAGTGAATTGAGACACTTAGTCTCTTAAGTAGAAACTTAAGTTGAAAAAGTCAACCGGATATTGACCTATGTGTAAACGATCTCGGATTTGAATTCTGATGGTTCTGTTAGCTCCGTTAGGTGATTTTGGACATAGGAGTGCGTCCGAAATGTGATTTGGAGATCCGTGATAGAATTAGGCTTGAATTGACGAAATTAGAAATTTGACGATTTCAGTCGGCAGTGGAAAATTTGATATCGGGGTCGGAATGGAATTCTGAAAGTTGGAGTAGGTTTGTAGTGTCATTTCTGACGTGTGTGCAAAATTTGAGGTCATTCGGACGTGGTTTGGTTGGTTTTGGCATCAGTTGGTGAATTTTTGAAAATTTAGAAGTTCTTAGGCTTGAACGGTAATTTGATGATTTGATGTTGTTTTAAGTGATTCGAAGGTTCGACTAAGTTGGTATGTTGATATATGATTTGTTGGTATTTTTGGTTGAGGTCCCGAGGGCCTCGGGGTGATTCCGGGTGGTTAACGGATTTGTTGAAGTTGGAAATTGCAGCTGGAGCTGCTATTTCCGCACCTGCGGAAGAAAGGGTCGCAGGTGCGAGGCCGCTGGTGCGCGTGGGGAGTGCGCAGGTGCGAGAGACTCTGGGCCAAGGCTGGGAATGCAGGTGCGAAGAATTGGCCGCATCTGCAAGCCCGCAGGTGCGAGGCTTTGAGCGCAGATACGGAGATGAGAAGTTTGGACTGGTTTCGCAGATGCGAGGAAGGGGTCCGCAGGTGCGGAATCTGGGTGATTAAGTGAGTTGCGCAGGTGCGTCTTCTTAGACTGCAGGTGCGGTCGCGAGGGTGCGAGAAAATGGTCGTAGGTGCGAAAAACCTAGGCAGAAACCATAAATAGAACCCTTCGCGATTTTGGTGCATTCTTCACCATTTCTATTCGGTTTTTGGAGCTTTTAGGAGAGATTTGAAGAGGGAATCAGGGGGGCTTCGTTGAGGTAAGTTACTTGAGCCCTAATACTTGTATATATAGTAATTTTTCGTTGTTTAATCATGGTAATTAGTGAAAATGAAGGGTTAGGGCTTGAAATTTTTGGAGAGTAATTTAAGGAGTTGAAGGAACAAACGATGTCGGATTTTGTTGAATTTGGTATGGTTAGACTCGTGAGTGAATGAAATTTCTAGTTTTGTAAAATTTGTCGGATTTTGCGACGTGGGCCCGGGGGCCGGGTTTGAGCCAATTTCGGATTTTGGTCTAATTTTTGTAGTTTTTCTTGTGGAATTCATTCCATAAGCGCGTATTGATGGTATTGTACTGATTGTGAATAGATTCGGAGCATTTGGAGGCCGAGTCCAGAGGCAAGAGCATTGCGGGTTAGAGATTTGACCGGTTTGAGGTAAGTAACGATTGTAAATCTAGTCCTCAGGGTATGAAACCCCGGATTTCGTATCATTCTATTATTTTGAAGTGACGCACATGCTAGATGACTGGCGTGTGGGCGCGCACTGTTGGGAATTGTGACTTGGTCCGTCCCGTAGCAACTGTTAAGTTGCATACTTTGTTGAAACCATTTGATACTTATATGTTTTAGAAAGAATTTCTGTAAATTGGGCTGAATGCCATGTGTGGGCCTTGCGCCAATGCTGTTTGGATCCTTAGGGGCTATTTTTTACCATCCTCTCATTGTTTTCGATTGAAAATCTATACTCAGTCATGTTTATACTTGTTTACCGCATAACTCAGTTTTATGACTCTATTTTGATGCACAAAAATATTTTGGGCCGAATGCCCTATTTTACTGAAATGCCCGAGAGGCTTGAGATACTTATGACTGAGTGAGGCCGAGGGCCTGATTTGTGAGGATGAGTGTGGATCGGGGCTGCCCGCCTGCAGCATACTTATGACTGAGTGAGGTCGAGGGCCTGATTTGTGAGGATGAGTGTGGATCGGGGCTGCCCGCCTGCAGCATACTTTATTATTATCGCACGTGAGTTGTCCGTGAAGATTATAGCGCTTGGGCTGAAGGAGCCCCTCCGGAGTCTGTACACACCCCCAGTGAGCGCAGGTACCAGTGCGAGTGCCGAGTGCTGAGTGACTGGGAGGCATGAGTGATTGTGAGGTATGCCCGAGTGGCAAGAGTGATTATGAGGTATGTCCGAGTGGCAAGAGTGACTGTGAGGTATGCCCGAGGGGCTGTATATGAGTGATCTTTTTCCCGAGGGGCTGTTTATGATTTCATCATTTTTGCTCACCTTTGCATTGAGCCTTTGTTGGAAAAAAAGTGTGGGAAAAATATCTTTAAATGATTTTTTATTGGAACTGGGTTTAAATGAGATGTTTGATTCAAATCCTGATTTTAAAAGCATGTGGTATTTTACTGAGATTTCCCGATGAACGTTATATGCTTTATTGCTCGTCACTACTGCTCAGTCTTTATTTATTGTTGTTACTTACTGAGTTGGCGTACTCACGTTACTCCCTGCACCTTGTGTGCAGATTCAGGTAAAGCTGGACACGGTAGCAGTTATTGAGTGTTCTGGTTGCAGATTTTTTTGAAAATAGCAAGGTAGCTGTTTGGCGATCGCAGCCCCTGCTCTTCTCCCTCTTATCTTCCTCTAGTTGTATTTACCTATTTTCTAGACTGAGTTAGCCTTGATATTGTTAGACAGATTATAGCAGATGCTCATGACTAGTGACACCCCGATGTCGGATTTTTTTTTTCCGCACTTCTGTTTTTCTTTGATTTGAACTCTTTAAATGGAGGTTTTATGTTAAATAACCTTGGAATTATCTTTAAAATGAAAATATTGGTTTGTTTTGGAAATGAGTCGACTTGCCTAGTTCCACGATACACGACATCACGACAAGGGTTAGTTTTGGGTCGTGACAAAGGCGTATTTCTAAACATGTGTACTCTTTTTCCTTCATTGGGATTTTTTTCCCATAGGTTTTTTCCTAATAAGGTTTTAACGAGGCACATTATCTATGGATATCCAAGGGGAAGTGTTATAAGAAAATTAAATTATGGTGGATGTCTACTCTTCTCCATTATCTCCATAACTCCCAATACTCTAATAATTATGGAGTTATGATTGTAACTCCATAACCTCCTCCATGATATTCCTCTCAAATGCTTAATGACATGTTCAATGACATATTTTGCAATAGTGATTCTTCACTTTTCATGCCTATATAAAGGCCTTGTAAAAGATAGGAAAATACATACAATTAAAGAAGAAAATCTCTTCCTTTTCTCTATCTCTATTTCTTGATCATGTTTTACTAAATTGATTTTATTTCATAACAACATTTCTTGTTCATATTTTACTAAATTATTTTAATTTCATAACATAAACAAATATGTCATAGATCTATACTCCACAAAACAAAAACCAAAAAGTACACAATTCTCACTATTACTAATACATATTACTATATATAGTGCTACTCCTAGTTGCCAGAGCATCGTCGAACTTTAGACCAATGTTTTTTTCGAGGACCAAGTAAATGAAGTAGTAGTAATTAGAGTTCTTTTACGTTTTTTTAGCCATCTACACTCTAATAACGACAAAACTCCTCACACATGAAATGCAAGACTTGTGATCTTTATTGCGATTTGTTAATGGAATCTGATAGAAGATTTGGCTGATAAATCCGATATCCAATTAAAAAAAATTATATTCCACTAAAACGTAACAAATGCTTCTTTAATTGTTAGACGAGAATGGAAAAGAGGGGTAAAAGCAGATTTACCACATTTTTCAGAAAAAGAAAAAATGGAATTTGACTTTTTTTTGTTTTTACCGCCAATAGAAAAAATCCCTACAAAAATTAAAGACTTCACATAGTCAGACAGAGTCCTTTATATCCACAATCACTATACTATTGGCTTCTTCTCAATATAAACAAGTGACCCTTTTCACTCTGCATCCTCCTCCTCCCTCCTTTTTCTAGTTCTTCCTTTCAACTATTCTCTCGTCAAAAAAACTCAGAATTAATCGTTCCCTTTTTTCTTTCAGTTGAGTTTATTTCTCTCTCTATGGTTCCCCGAGATAAATATGCTGCTACTGTTTCTGAGCAACGGCTTCATCAAAACTTTGAATCTATGAACCCACAAGTTAACGATTATGATGGACGCGTTGGCTATCTAAACACCAGCCTTCGACTAAAAAGCCGAAGTATGAGCTCAGATTCAGATGAAGATGGTCGCCCCAAACGGTTCAGGCCGTCACCAGAATCTAATTCAGAGGTTCGTTACATGTTCAAGGTTTTAAATCTAAGTTGCAACATGCATGGTTGCTTTTTCTTTTTCTTTTTTCTATTTTATATATCAGCATGTTTTTTTTTAGGTTTTTATATGTGTCCTTTCAGCACATGTTTTTTTAGGTCGGCACACCTTGGCCCCTCATCCACTTTGAATCCACATTTGTTCATTTTATTTAATCTTGTTCAATTTCTTGTTGTCTAATAATCTCATACATATTTTTTTAAAACCAAATATAACTTCATGTTAGATCGATTGCGCTTTGTTTTCATCTTTGGCGGATGATTTGTTCATTTCCACTCCATTTGTTTTCACTTTTTGTATCTATAGAGAACATAGATATGAACATCTCATTAGCTTGTAAAAATAAAGTAATTCAAGAAATTAATCAGTAAAAAACGAACCAACCATTATTTGATTTGTAAAAAATGAAAAACAATTTGTTAGTAGATATTTTTGTTTCTTCTTTCATAACTACATTAATTAATTATTGAATTTTTGCAGGATGGAGAAATGAATTTTGTCAATGAGGCAAACCTTCTTGGTCTGACACTAAAGAAGACGCCATCTTTTTTGAACTTAATAGAAACACAACTTTCAGAAGGAAAGAAAGGAAGTTCTTCTAGCAGTCCTCCGCGCCAATTGGGAAGACCAGCAGATTCTTCTCGCAATGGAAATCAAATGAATTCTTCGAAAAATGCTAATAGAAATAGGTCAAAGATGGAGGATTTTGCTGCTGTTTCTGAAAAATTGAAGGCTTCCAACTTCCCTGCTATAAAGCTCAAGATTGGTGACTGGGAGGTAAAACTTGTTTGAGCTTTTGCATGTCATAAAATATTTTAAACAAATTAAAATAATACTGTAGTAGTTAGTATCATTACTTGATTAAACCATAAAACTTTTTAATGATATATATACTTATCACACAGCTTTTATCTTAAATTTTAGACATTGATCTTTGACAAATGAAGTATAGTTCTTTTTATTTTTTATTTCCAGTATGACAGATAATTAAAATGTAGGACCTGGTTATGGATAACATGTCACCAATCTGTAAAAGCACTTTATTACCACAAAATATAAAAACAAGAACCGGCCGTCAAGTTTTCATAATTTTTACACAACTAATGATAAACTCTAGTGCAATTTATTTCAAAAATGAAGTGTCTATCTAAACAGAGTTAGACGAACTTTTTATTAGCATAATTGACTAAAACAATTATTCGCATAGCACACCCAAATCTAGATAAAGAAATTATTTGCTAGGTTAACGGTCAACATAATTAAAATAATGTAATCATAATTTTTGTGCAATATTAAAATTTTAGAACATGTCCATATTAAACATTACAAATGGTGCAAATGATTTATGATTAATATAAACCAATCATAACTAGTTTGAAAAATTGAATTATAACTGATTGATTGAAGTAAACTAATTAATGAAATATTTGGCAGAGAGTTTCAAGGTACGAAGGTGATTTGATAGCAAAATGTTATTATGCTAAGCGAAAATTAGTATGGGAAATTCTAGATGGACCACTGAAGAGCAAGATTGAAATGCAATGGTCAGATATCATTGCTATTAGAGCCATCATTCTACAAAATGATCAATCAGGAGTTCTCGAGATTGAGGTTAATTTCTTTTCTCTCTTAATATAGTCCTTAATTGTTTTCCTTTTGTTAAAAATATTAATGTTATTGTAATTTTGGATGTAATTATTTTTTACCACATATAATTACCATTTATACAGTTGAACCAACCACCTTACTTTTATCGTGAAACAAATCCTCAACCTCGAAAGCACACATTATGGCAGCAGACATCAGATTTTACTGGAGGCCAAGCTCCCACTTACAGGTGAACTTTCCCTTTCATAAAATTAAACTAGTTACTTATATGATTCTCTATTTTATGTGTTTTCTTTTTCTCTATTAGAAAATAAAATACTTGTAAATAATTTTTTTTAACTTATATTTTTTAGGAGGCACTGGATTAGATTTCCTCCCGGAGTACTTGACAAGCACTATGAGAAGCTACTACATTATGATGCAAGGCTGAATGAACTAAGCAAACAACCTTTCCCTAGCCAATTATCTCCTTATTTTGAATCAGATGTTCCTGAATTTTCAGATTTCTTTGACAATAGATATGGATCCCAGTTTTTTCCCAAGATGCATCATCCTATTCGTTTCTCTTCTTCTGTTTTAATCCCTAACCATCCAATGCATAATAAAAGGACAACGATGGCACCTGTCAGACATTTCAATTCAAGTTTTTCAGTGTCAGGTATGAATGATAATTATTCTATATAACTTTTTAATTTTATTATATTGAGCATGTGGACATAGTGATTCACTCTAGAGGTGTCAATTTAGTCCATAAAAAGTTTAGCCACCTTGACTTGGACATGTTGGGTAAGCAGGGGCGAAGCCACCTTTTGCTCTTCGTCGAAATATTAAGAAAAAATATTAGATTTTAGATATATATAACATATATCGAAAAGCCTTCATGGAAAATACCTTTCCTTTCAAGTCTGAACAGAAAAATTTCTAGCTTCGCCACTTTGGGTAAGTATATGTTCATTAGCTAAGTATATATTCATTGGCGGGTGTTTCTTGACATAACTCAACTAACCCATATAAAAAAGTTTGTCCCAGCTTCCATTAGTTTGATTTTGAAGTGGTGGGACGGGTTATGACCCATTAAAGTCGATTAATGAGTGATGACTGTTGTGAATGCAGGTGAGAGGAGAAGTAACTATGCAAACACCAACCAAAGGAGGGTGCTTTTGCGCCAAGGACCAAACAACTTGGTGAATGTTGCAATGGGAAATCAAACTATTGGAATGTTGCCCGTTTCTACAACACCACAAGCTAATTTGGGTATTCCAACACAGAATTATCAAGCTATGTATCAACAAAATGAGTTGACGGGACATAATCAAGATAATGTAGTGCTAAACTATATAGAGAACCATTTATTGAATGACAATCCAATGGCATCCTCCAATGAATTAAAACTAGTTGGAAATGCAGACTCGATGTACTCATCGTTCGAGCATCACCAAAATGGAAGTGTTGATGCTACAAATGATGAACATGGTTTAAACTTTGGTTATCATATGATAGACAACTATGCACAGGATGCTGTACCAAACAATGGACTGGCTTACGCGGAGCCAATTAATTGGATGGTTCCTCAAGAAACACATCAAAATCTAAAGTTGGAACAATTTATGGAGCATTCAACTAGTCTTTCTACCTATTCTGATACAGTCCATGGATGTTATCCAACTCCAGATGTTTACGGCGAACAAAAAAGTAGGGTTCAAGGGGAGTAGGCGACAAAAGAGATCTTGTTCCATGTTTTTCCTTTTTGCAAATACATTTTTATGGTCTTATCAGAAAGTAGATAACTTTGGGACCTCTCAAATTAAGGGGTCTCCTCGTCAATTCTACCTTCCATCTTTCATTGGGGTTAGATGTTTTCTTTTAGCCTATGTTTCTATGATTCTTCTATGCAAATGAGCAAAGTCATCACTTTTGCTTTAGAGTAAATATAAAAGAGACTTTATTTTAAGTCATAATGGAGCATCTTATGAGAAGCAAAAAGAGTTCCAACATCAATAGTAAAAAATTAGTAGCTCAATAGTGTAGTGTCACCTAATAATACTAAGGGTGTATGAATCCAAAATTGTTAAAGAAGCAAAAGAAAAAAACCCACCCTTTCACCCTCCAAAGGTTTTTAAATATTAATTCGAAGCTTTAGATTCTATTGCTGAAGACTTCAGGGGGCACAACACAAGCATAAGAGATCAACTTTTTAACTTTTGAATACTCACACGACATGTTACTGAACATCGTTACTAACTGGGAAACATTTCTTCAATGATACTGGAGTTAATTTAGCTAGTGATTGACAGATTGAGCTTGATTTGTCCCCTGTTTTTCTACCGGCCACAAGGCATATGTACTCTGTCTCAACCATTCCTCTTTCTCCCTCTCTTGCACATTCTTCTTCTTCCCCTCTTTTTGGCTGAGTTCCAATCTGACACAAGTTGTTCTCTTTAGCTTAATCGACAGATTACTTGTTCAACTATTTCACTTATTTTCTTCCCAATCCCATTGTTATCCAACATACTCTCCCAAAATGATATAGAGGTTTCTCAAGCACAAAACATGCATCAAGACTTTACAAACCAATCAATTAGAGCAAACTAAACTAAATGATGGTTTCATAAGATGAGCCCCTTATACTTTTTCCTACTCTTATTTGAGTTGGAGCAATTCCCAGAACATCTTAGAATTCGTGAATAAAAAAAAATGAAAAAAGAGCATAGCATAATTGTATGCGGAAAAAAATTGGTAAATTCAGAAATAAGAATAAGTAGGCATAACTTCCAATAAGCAGAATAAATAGACATGAGTTAAGTGCAATGCAGGCTAATGAGCATAGAGTTAGGATTCTTCAGCATCACATCCTAAGCAAGACACATTAAACATCTTACCATCTGAGCAGAATAATTCTGATAAACTCCGATAGCAAGCCTAAGATTCAGTTCCCATCAGTGGCTCCAGTTTTATCCTGGTTATATCTGGGTGACTTGAACCGAAAGTAAAATCGGCGAACTGCTTCAAGTGCAAATTATAAAGAACCAGCAACTCCAATAACTCATAGCAGAAATCCTGTGTCAAGTTAGCAAATCCCTTAAATTAGTTGCTTCATTCTAGAAAGCTCAAATACATTTAATCAAACCCTTGATATAATATACAATAAGGACAAGGGATGATTGCTTTCAACAACGACATCTTTCCTTTGTAGCATATCCACAAGTTGCAATTAACAAGAGACGGTCATGGAACTCTATGCACAGAGCAACATTAAACTTAGCTGAAGTTACTAGCAACTGCTTTATTAGTAATTAAACTGAACTCTCATTTTACATCACTAGTATCGAATGAGAGCTCAGCTGTGACAGCTAGTGACCAGTGATAATAATTACTAAACAAGAGTGCTGTAAAAGGAAGTACAAGCTGACCATACTTTTACTTAAAAAGCCTAAAGCTCGTCAGTCATTTGTTTAAAAAGAATATACTCGTTGTTTATATTCAGATGGCAAGGACTCAAGAGATCAAAACAGAAATTTGAAAATAAGGAACCTGCTGCACCTGATGTCTATAATCCTATATCATCTTAGAACTTTGGAGCTAAAACTTGCCAATTAATATATCCCTCCTCTTATTATGTTTGAACACAAGTTTGCAATACGTTGCAAATGGTAATAAGGTGTATGCTTGTGATCTTCTAGTGAAGTTTCTTTAATTGTCAAAATAAATGCCTTAATAAGTTGGAGCCATTCGCAAATCATAGACCATCCTCCCATTCCTTTTTGAATCAACAAAGGTATCGGTTATCTCTTTCATAGGTGAGGTCCAGCTGTAGAATTGACATAAGCTGATAATGGTAGACTTAAATCATATCATTATGCTCTTCACAACCATACTGATCGTGAATTCAGATTGCAATAGTGTCAAACAAGCGAAAGCATTAATAATCGGAAGAAAGAAAGTATAAACAACACCCCTTGGGTGGAGTTTGACTGCTTTCTGGTCCGGGCCTTTTCTACGATGTTATAAACATAGAAATTCACAAGATAGAGAAAACAAACATCTATTAAAGCAGTCGTAGAACTCATTGATAAAAAATACACTGATATGTTAGTCTGTGGACTGATTCTAATACCACAAAGAAGCATCTTGTTTCTTTATAACATTCATTGAAAACAATTAGAGTTAAGCATTCTTAAGTGAAACATGCTAGCCAATACTTGGAAATTAGGAGATCTTAATTCTTATGAATACAACCCAAACATGAACCAAGAAGATAAGCGTATACTAGCTGGACTAGGCTCCTAAACAATAAATAGGCTTTCTATCCCACATAGTAATGTTCAATTTTTAGCATGTTTGTTCGGAGGAGTTTAGCAGGGAAGAGGAGGAAGGTAACAAAATAGCAAATGCAGGTAAATCATTCAGAAGAAACCAAAGAAATTGCCAATAAAGTACATGCTAATGCATTTGTCGAATTGCTTTAGTAGTTTTTTCCTGAGTCTTCTCCATCAATTTCTTGATCCCAGAGTTGGACAAAAATTTAAGGGCTTACCAAATTCCAAATCCCCAAAATGGTTTAAAAAAAATTGGATTCTTTCAGCCGCAAATATATCAAACTAAAACCTCCTAAGGTAAAGCTGAAGCATATCACATCAAAAAGAGAATGAACAGAAAACTTACTCAAGTTGACGAAGAGCATAAAAAAGCTCCTTTTGTCTACTTCTCTGTGGCAGGAAAATTTAGAACCCTACTTTGCTCCCAGCACACCAAAAATCCATGGAATTGTAGATGCCTTCACAAATGCTGTAGATAAGTATCAAAGCAAAAAAAAAAAGCATAATGTGCGTAAGCTATTTAGCTAATTTGAACATATCAATTTAAATTTGAAACTGAAGAAAGAGATAGGTATGACTAACTAACAATACTATTTCAAACATAAAATATTACTAGTCTAATTTTTGAAAGTGAAGAAAGACAATTTAATCAGCAATGACAACGACAATGAGGCAAAGGGACAGTACCGAGAGATTATGCAAGCGAAATTGGATAGATTAGCAGTACATAAAGCTCTCGCAAGAAAACATACACAAAAAAGAAAAATTCTTCATAACCTATTACTGAAGGTAAGCTTTGATTGGAAAGAAAAAAGAGAGGTACTAACTTTAAGAAACACAGAGATTCTACGAGTGGAATTTGCAAAGTTTGGTATAATTGGTTAAGTTATTGGTATAATTGTTTGGTAATTTGTTAAATTATTGCCTATTGATGAGGATATATGATCGCGTATTTTGCCTGAAATATTTATTCTTCAAGATGTACAGTCAATAAATCATTATAGTCGTTCTTAACTAACAAGAGATAGCTATTGATCGGTGGTGGCAAAATGGTTCAAAGAAAATAGTTAGCCACCCAAATTATTCACTAAAAAATGAGTTGAATAATGAATTTTTTTAAAACGGGTCAAATATGGATAAGAACCATATTATCCATTTAGAAAATGGATAACCAATGGGTAACCAATGGATAACCAATGGGTCTAACTTTTACATTTATAAAGCCTCAAATTGGGGGTTCCTCAAGTTAGGAAAACTAAAAATTCTCCCAAAAGTTATCATATGCAAGAAGTCATGGATAATATAGTTATTCATATTATCCGCCGGTTAACCCGTTTTTTATCCGTATTAAATATGAGTCGGGTCGGATAATTTATCCGTTTTTTCATTACCCGTTTTCGACCCGAACCATATCCGACCCGACCTGCCCGTTTGTCATTCCTACTATTGATGGTAGGCTATAATTGTGTATTTTGGCCACTAATTGCACTCTAATTCGCTGCACTTTACTAATGTTTGAGCTTTAAATGGTATTAATTTACACTGAGTGTGTATTTTATGCTTCGCATGAGCGATTCCGAGTACAATGAGGTTATGGAGCTTATTCAAGCTATTATGAAGCTTTGAAGTCTGAGTAAAAACCCGTGGAGTAAGTTGGGACTGTGTTCGAGGATCAACGAATAATAGCGCACTCAACAAGAAGAACGAAGAAGTGAGCGGCCGCGCACTGGGCACGCATGAGAAGCAGAACACTGACCAAAGTGCGCGGCCACGCACGTCTGTTCCGGAAAACTTTCTCAAGCCTATTTTGGTAATTTCGGAGGCGACTTTCCTTGACCTATATGAAGCCCAGCTCATCTAAAAAAGGGAGATCTTGGATTTTTAGAGCAACTCTTCGGGGAGAAGAAGCACAAAAGCAACGAAAAAGCAAGATACTTGATCCAATTCACTCAATACGAAAGTTTGTTTGAATTAGTGAATTGTAATGTCTTCTTGTTCTTCTAATACTCTTGCCATGAATATTTTCTCTATTATGGAGTAATCTTCCTTAGGGTTATTGATGGATGTGAGATTTGACTATTGTTTTGGGATTTACTCAATGTTAATTGCCCGAATTTATTGAATGAGTTATTAATTGAATTGCAAGGCTTATTGTAGTTTTACTTCAATCGAAAGAGAAGTTTTTGTTGCTATTTGCATTGTACCATCTTAATTGAGTTGATTTTACGCCTTTTCTAGGTAATCGAAAGAGCTTAGAGAGTTATCAATTAACTCAGTTGGGAAGAATAACCGAGAGGTGTTCTTCGAAAGATTGTTCATTCACTGTTTTTGTGCATATGTTCGTAGGACCTATTATTAGGCTAATTAAAGGAATCATATTTATTCGGAAGAAGAATTTGAATCCTTGAAGTAGCCTAATCATCTTTTGAAACCGAAGGAATCAATAGAAGTTAAGAATGAATTTAACACAGAGTTGCCCGGAACAATAGGTTATCACATATCTTGTCATCACCCTTACTTCTCACCCTGATATTCAATCGTTGCGCCTAATCATTAAAGTGTCATTAGTTCACATAATTGATAATCTTATTTA
The DNA here is from genome assembly GCF_000390325.3 of Nicotiana tomentosiformis. Lineage (NCBI taxonomy): Eukaryota > Viridiplantae > Streptophyta > Magnoliopsida > Solanales > Solanaceae > Nicotiana > Nicotiana tomentosiformis. Next base: position 28,152,033 of record NC_090812.1, read on the forward strand.
TAATTGTAGTTGATAATAACATCAATCAAAGGTTTATTATTCTGTATAGTGTTGAGCTGAAAATTTATTAGAATATTATTTAAACCAATCCCTGTGGAGACGATTTAATACTATACTATCTTTGACTAGTGAGCCTACGTTTTATACACCGGTTTTGCGCTCATCAAATTTTAGCGTTGTTGCCGGGGATTGGCAATTAATAGTGTTTAAATTAATTTTCAATGCTAATTCAGGAACAACTTTATTTTATTTTCCTTTTTTACGCTCTTCTCATCTGTGTGCAGGCAACAAGTTAAGTTCAGCGGTGTATGAATTGATCCTCTTCAAAGGACTTGGTGCCATACAACCCAGAGTTAAACAAATACCTGAGGCAGTTGAGAAGAGAGAAAGAATCGAGTGGACTGTTGTTGGGTCAACCTCCAACTCAAGATACAATGGTAAACAACGAGGAGGTAGTGGACCTAGTTGCGAGAGAGGCAGCTCAGCAACGGGAAGCACGGATATCAACTGAAGCAGCCAGAATTGCAGAGGAAACTGTCGACGGGGAGCGAAGGTTCAATCCCAAGCGAAACATAATTGAAGATTAATTTGAAAATGTAGTTCCTAGGCCTGGGAGATCGCTAGGAGATTATGCTAGACCGGTGTATAACCAACAACAGTCTAGTATGAGTCCCTCACCCATCAACGCCAATAATTTTGAACTCAAACAGGGAGTCATCCAGACTATTAAGAACAATTGAATTTTCAGAGGCAACCCCAATGAAGACCCCAACAACCATCTAATGGATTTCGATGAAATTATGAACACATTCCGCTACAATGGAGCATCACATGATGCTATCTACCTCAGAGCTTTCCCTTTTTCACTTAAGGATGATGCAAAGCAGTGGTTGAGAAGTCTGCCCACAGGGTCAATCCGTACGTGGGAGGAAATGACTACCAAGTTTCTGGAAAAATACTTCTCGGCTGCTAAGACTAGGAGGATGAGGAAGGAGATTCACAATTTCAGCCAAGCTGAAGGAGAGACAGTGTTTGAGGCATGGGAAAGATTTAAGGAGCTACTGTGGAGGTGCCCTCACAATGGAATGGAGCAATGGATGCAACTTCAGGACTTTTAGGATGGGTTAAACCGGTTGTCAAGGAGATTGCTTAATAGTACAGTTGCGGGTCCTCTGATGAAGAAAACTCCTGAAAAGATTGTCACTCTTTTGAATGAACTATCTGAGGATGCGGAACAATGGTCCACAGATCACGGGGATCGAATAAAACCAGCAGGGGTGCACCAAGTATAATCGTCTGTAGCAATGCAGGCCCAAATTGCAGCTCTGGCTAAGGAGATCAAGCAACTGACGATGGCTCACGTGCAAATTCAACCACAGGTGGGATGTGACATCTGTGGGTTGGGACACCCTACACATGAGTGTCAAGCTATAATTGAGGAAGTCAACGCTGTAGGGAACTTCAATAGAGAAAACTACCAAGGTGGTAACAATTATAATGCTATGGGTCAAAGACATCCAGGTTTTTCATGGAGTTCACCTAATGGGAGCTTGAACTCATGGCAGCAAAATAATATCAGACCCCAGGGTCAAGGACCACCAGGTTTTCAAAACCAGCAGAGGCAGCAATACCAGTCACCACAGCCAAATCAGTCAAATATGGAAGATCTCATGAAGGCATTCATCAACAAAACAGAAGAAAAATTTGAAACTCAGGGCATGGCTATCCGGAATTTAGAAAGACAAATGGGACAAATTGCAAATTTTTTGTCCGAGAAGGCTCTTGGGACTCTTCCCTCTGACACTAAAAAGACGTAAAGGAAACAATCAAAGTTGTATCTCTGAGAAGTGGTAAAGCATTGACTGGCCCAATAGTGAAGGCTAAACTTGAGGTTGTTAACAAGCAGACTGAGACACTAGAAGAGAAAAGAATGAAGAGCAAAAAGGCCAGAGTAGTGGGGTATAAAAGGAGATTGAAGAAAGTAGGCACATACTCAATCTACCATTCCCTCAAAATATGAAGCGAGAGAAACTTGACAAATGTTTTGGGCGATTCTTGGAGATGCTCAAGAACCTTTATGTAAACATTCCCCTCACAGAGGTATTCACTCAGATGCATGCTTATGCAAATTTCTTGAAGGAAATTCTGTCTAGCAAGAGAAAATTAGAGGAAACAATAATGGTCAAGTTAAATGCCCACTGTAGTGCGATATTGAAAAACAAAATTCCTCAAAAGTGTGGGGATCCAGGAAGCTTCACCATACCATGCTTATTGGGGAGTGCAGAGTTTGACAAGGCCCTCTATGATTCTGGGACGTCTATAAATCTAATGCCTTTATCTGTATTCAGGAGACTGGAAGGTGAGCTTGGAGTGATCAAATCAATACCAGTGTCCCTACAACTGGCTGACCAGACCACTATTTTACCTGAGGGAATTATTGAAGATATTCTAGTGTGGGTGGATAAGTTTGTGTTCCCCGTAGACTTTATTGTGGTGGATATGGAGGTGAACAAGGAGGTGCCTCTAATTCTGGGGAGGCCATTTTTATGTACAGGTAGAGCTATCCTTGATATCTATGAGGGGCAGCTTATGCTCATAGTGGGCAATGAAAAAGTGGTGTTTCAGATAAGGAGGATAATGAAATACCTCAGTGATGAGGTGTCCGCCTACTCGTGTTTCAAGCTAGATATTGTAGGGGAATTAGCTAAAAAATAAAAGTTAGACAAGCTTATGGGAGATACTCTAGAGGGGTGTATTACTCAGTCTAGCACAGTGGAGGATGGAGATCCTGAAATAAAGAAAGAGGCTGAAGCTCTTGAAACTGAGAATCAAGTGATTGATGAGGAGGAACTAAAAGAGAAGGCTTCTAAGCCTAATGTGGAATTGAAAGTCCTACCCACTCACTTGAAATATGCTTTTATTGAAACTAACAATTTTCCTGTGATTATTTCTGCTGACTTGACAGGTACACAGGAGCAAAAGCTGGTGGAGCTACTGAAAAAGCATAAGAAGGCCATTGGCTAGGGCATAGCTGATATTCAAGGAATCAGTCCAGCCATTTGCATGTACAAAATTCTGTTGGAAGAAAATAGCAAGCCAGTGGTGCAGCCGCAACGCAAGCTGAACAAGAATTTGGAAGAGGTAGTGTACAACGAGATCATCAAATTGCTAGATGCGGGAGTGATCTTCCCCATCTCTGACAGCTAATGGATTAGTCTAGTACAAGTTTTACCTAAGAAGGGAGGCATAACAGTGGTGAAAAATGAAGACAATAAGTTAATCCCCACAAGAACAGTCATTGGGTGGAGAATGTGCATTGATTATAGAAGGCTGAATGATGCAACAAGGAAAGACCACTTCCCACTCTTTTTTATTGATCAAATGCTCGAGAAAGTGGCTGGACACAGATGCTACTGCTTCCTGGATGGGTATTCGGGCTATAATCAGATACTCATTGCCCCAAAAAATGTTGAGAAGACCACATTCACTTGCCCATCAGAGCACAAAGTTAACTATGGCCCAGGACAATTCTCTAACGCTGAATGATGCTTAAGTTAACTATACCATTACTGAGAAAGAGTTCTTTGTTGTGGTTTTTTCTTTTGACAAGTTTAGATCATACCTTGTAGGGAGTAAAGTGATTGTACACACTGATCACTCAGCCTTGAAGTACCTGTTGAGTAAGAAGGAGTCCAAGCCACGTATGATGCAGTGGGTGTTGTTGCTCCAAGAGTTTGACTTGGAGATAAAAGATAGGAAGGGCATAAAAAATCAAGTCGCAGATCATCTATCTCGACTTGAGAAGCCGTCGGTCGAACCAATTGAAATAAGTCAAGAGTTCCCTGATGAGCAGATTTTCTCCATAGCTGCGGTCTCTAAAAGGCTGTCGTGGTATGCTGATGTAGCCAACTTCTTGGCTAGTGGATGGTTGCCTCTTGACCTCACTCGTGATCAAAGATGGAAACTTCAAGGTGAGATAAAAAGTTATTTTTGGGATGACCCTTTCTTGTTTAAACTGTGTGCAGATGGTATGATTAGAAGATGCGTGCCTGAAGGAGAGATGGCGAGCATTTTGTCTCATTACCATGATGGAGCAGCTGGAGGACACTATGGTGGAAATCGCACTGCAGCAAAAGTCATGGAAGCTGGTTTCTTTTGGCCTACTTTGTACAAAGACTCAAGAGCATATGTAGCTGCATGTGACAAGTGTCAGAGGGAAGGTAATATTAGCAAGAGGGACGAAATGCCTCTCAACTCCATTCTGGTATGTGAAATGTTTTACGTTTGGGGAATTGACTTCATGGGTCCATTCCCAACGTCGCATTTTGATGAGTATATCCTAGTAGCCGTTGACTACATCTCTAAATGGGTCGAAGCAATCCCTACTAGGACCAATGATGCTCGGGTGGTGAGTGAGTTCTTATGGAAAAATATCTTTACCCGCTTTGAGACACCTCGAGTGATTATCAGTGACAATGGGTCATATTTTCTGAACAAGCAGTTTGCTGCACTGCTATCCAAGTATGGGGTCAGACACAAAACAGGAACCTCGTACCATGCCCAAACTAGTGGGCAAGTTAAAGTGGCCAACCGGTAACTTAAACGAATTCTTGAAAAGACGGTTAGTGCTTCTCATAAAGATTGATCTGTAAAGTTGGATGAAGCTCTATGGGCGTATAGAACTGCGTTCAAAACAACCATAGGGACTTCACCATTCAAATTAGTGTATGGAAAATCATGTCACCTACCTGTTGAGATAGAACATAAGGCTTATTGGGCAATTAAGATGCTTACTCTTGATCTTAGCCTTGCAGGTGATCACAGGTTGGCACATATGAACAAATTGGAGGAGTTTCGATTGGACGCGTATAAAAATGCGCAGATTTTCAAGGAAAAGACTAAAAGATGGCATGATCGTCTAATTAAACCAAAGGAGTTTTATGAGTGGGACAAAGTCTTACTATACAATAGTAGACTCAGATTATTTCTCGAAAAATTCAAGTCTAGATGGACGGGACCGTATGTGTTGAAACATGTATCACCATATGGGGCAATTGAGATCCAGAACCAGGACGGAACAAAAAGTTTCAAAGTAAATGGGCACAAACTAAAATTGTATCTTGCTGAAGGATTTGCGCAGCAATCCTCGAGCATCAAAATCAATTGAGGATGCCCGGTTGAGTCAAGCTGACGATACTCAGAACTACCTCTAACCCTTCTACTAGTTAGATTTTTTTTTTCTGTTTCACTTTTGTTAATAGTGTAGAATAGATAGAAATTAGTGTATATTATGATGTAGTAGGTGCAGGAGGGTACATGTCATGGAAGGTAGGAAGTGAGGTTTCAAAAAAAAAAGTTTTTTTTTAAAGATTATATGCGCGACCGCGCACCTGGGGGGTGACACTGCGCACTGGTCGCGCAAAAATTTACGATAGCTGAGGCGGCACGTGCGCGGCTACGCACTGACCGCGCACCTACCACGCATTTTTAGCCTTGTTCTGCCTCACTTGCGCGGCCGTGCACTGGCTGAGTTTTGCTCTTTTTCTTTTTAATTTCGAACCTTCCTTTCTTAACACCCCCAATTCTAAAATATCCCCTTTCTATCACCTACACTACATAACCCTAACCCACCCCCTTCTCTCATATCCTCTCTTAAGAGTACAATACTACCATCAACGCCAGTGCCATCTTTCCTCTTATCCCCTCACCACATCCTCACAAGTTTTACCTCGGGTAAGTGAGATGATTTCTCCCTCTTTTCTTAGTTTATTTTCTTTTCTTTTTCTTGTATTGTAGTAGATTTTTGTTGGTGTTTTCTTTCTATTTATACTCGTTTTCTTGTGGGGTGGAAGTTGAATTTCACCATGGATGGTCTAGGCATGACATTGGTGTATCCTTAGTCTAATTGGGGCTAAAAATATTTTGGGGGGGGGGGGAGGAGGGGAGGGTTCGGAAGAGCTGTGCATATCAGATGTTCGTATAAATGCCACAAAGAGTTTGAGAGCGTAATTTTGTGACCAAGTGTGAAGGTGAAATCTGAGTAGCCTCTCTTGGTTCACCGATTGTGCCATTAGCTGATATTTGGTATTTGTACAAGTATTATGGCACCATCCAAAAAATAAAAAACCACAGGTGCCTCCTCAAGTGGTCACGCTGGCTCATCCTGGTCGCGAGCTTCTGCTACTGCTCGCCCGTATGATAAAAACAAGTTCGTCTCCTGGACAACCCAGGAACGATTCCAAAATAAGGCAAGAAAGAAGCCCATACTAGAGAGGGGAATTGATATGGGGTCCTTCCAAAATGACTGTCCCAATATGTATCATAAATTGGTCAGACGAGGCTTGGGGATATTTTTTGAAGAACCTGAAGAGGCTAACTTAATGGTCGTTCGGGAGTTTTATGCGAACTGCCCAGAATATGACAACCATGTATGCATGGTTCGAAAGTCTACTATGACACGTATAGTAGAGTGATAAGTGGGGATTTTGACTACTTATTAGCACCTTTTTGCTTTCGTTTTAGTCCAAAAGCGCTTAATTGTGTTCCCGAAAATTGATAAAATATGTTTAATTGCAGGAATATTGGAAGATGAGCTCCAAAGATGAAATCCAATTCAAGAAGGAGTAATCTAAACTTAAAGACAAAAACAACACAAAAGCTCAAAGTGCGGTCCGCAGAATACCATCTGCGGCCGCAAGTCATGAAGCAATTCCATTAGAGTAGATTGCAAGATGTGAACTGCACATGAAATTGTGCGGCCGCAGAAATTAGGTAAAAACCAAACTTCAGAGAACCTGCATCTCAAGTTCAACAAGAGTGTGGACCGTAAAATTATTGTGCGGCTGCAGAAGAGAATGATGCGGCCGCAATCACATTTGTGCGGACCACAGAAGAGCATAGTGCGGCCGCAGATATATTTGTGTTGTTCGCAGAAAGAGAGAAGTGCGGCCGCAGTTCAGAATTGTGCGGCTGCAGGTTTCAAATCCTGTCAAGTGGAAGCAATACCTCATATGGAATTGTGCGGCCGCAGAACCCCCGAAAAGGCATTTTTGTCTGAAAATTCCAGCACTGTATAAATAGAAGCGTTTCACTTTTTTAGGTTAACTTTTGATATCAGCACGGTTTCTTTTACTCTTTTTAGTAGTTTTTGCTATTTTGAGCTTTTTGAATATTGATTTCATCATTTTAATTATCAATATGTGTTTAATTATCACTTCTTCTTCTTCTTCTTCTTCTTCTTCTTCTTCTTCTTCTTCTTCTTCTTCTTCTTCTTCTTCTTCTTCTTCTTCTTCTTCTTCTTCTTCTTCTTCTTCTTCTTCTTCTTCTTTTGTTTTTCCAATTTAAGCTTGAGTAGCTAGATTTTCACTAGGGTTGTGACCCAACCTTAGTGTGTAAACTTAATGAGTGTTTGATTTATTGCTTGTTTATGGTTGGGTGTTGATTATCTAGCCTAGTTCTTGCATTTATGTGAAGAATTAATGGTTGCAAATATTATTTCATGCATATTTAACTTAGTCTCTACTTGAGAAAGAGAGACTTAGTCTAGAAAAACTTGACTAGTAAGAAATTGGATCAATCAAGAGATTGATAAGCCCAATTAAAGGGTTGAACCTAGAGATAGTAAAACCCGACTTGAGCTTATTATCAACTATTTTATTCAATCCCCATTTGGACTTGAAAAAACCAAATTGGGCAAAACCATTCTCTGACCAAGAGGTAGTGAGTGGGTACTTGAGTGTTGATAGCTATAATACACCTCGACCAATAAAACAAGCTTTAAAGTTTACAACCCATTAGGCAAACACCTAGGTGAAGGTCATAGCCCTAGGCCTTTTATATCATTTGAAAAATAACCAAAAATAATTTTCTAGTTTCATTTTTTAAATCGCAATCATAGTTTAATTTTGATTTTCAAACAAAACCAATTATTGCGGAAATGCAAATTTAGATATACAAACTCACACGCTAATATATATACTACTAACACCCATTCATATAGCTCCCTACGGAATTCGACCCCGACTCTTGTTGGGTGTTACTGTTGCATCGGTCGTTTTCATATCCTCAAATAGAGGAGTGAAATTGGACGAGATCAATTTTTGGTGCCATTGCCGGAGAGCTAAAAAATGGTATTAGCTATATATTTAGGTGTATTTTTGGAATAAATTCTTTTCCTTCCTTGTTAGTAACATATGAGTATTGTAGGTGTAATCATGGCAAACAACGAGCTCGGAAACATAGCCGTGGGGGATGTGGATGTTAATGATGATGTAATGGATAAGGTCCCTCTTGAACCTCAAGACAATAGACGAGGCCGACCGCCTCAAGACAATATACCCGTTTCACCCCCACCTCCACTACGAGCGGCTCTACACCGGCTGTTGCCGAATGAAGGGTATGCAAGTGCTATAGTCCCACCCCGTATTAGGGAGGGCAAATTTCAAATAAACAACGTATTGCTCACTTTGCTTGAGCAACGAGGGTTCTTCACCGGCGCACTGGGTCAATATACATATAAACACTTGAAAGGGTTCGTTGATACGTGTTAGGGGATCAAACAAATAAATGTCTCCGAGGATGCTTTGAGGCTAAAGCCTTCTTTCTCTCTATGGGGGAAAGCTTTAGATTGGTTGGAACGTTTGCCAAATCATTCCATTTGTACTTGGGATGAACTAGCGGAGAAATTTATTTCAAAGTACTTCTCTCCCGGGCACATGGCCATTCTTCGGGATGAAATTCTAGCATTCAATCAAGAGCCCAATGAACTACTACACGAGATATGTGAAAGATATAGGACAATGGTGAAAGAGTGCCCCAACAATGATATGACGGAGAACATGATTCAACAAACTTTCTATCGGGGTATCAATACCACCAACCAATATATAGTGAATCAACTTGCCGGTGGGAACTTCATGACTACGCCTTATGCAGAGGCGTGTGATATTTTACATGAGATGGAGGATACTTCATCGGCATGGCAATCAAGAGCCAATGTTCCACAAGGTGATCCAAATGTGATTCTTCTTCATTAAGAGTTACATGGCCATGGGCAAGCCATAGCCGAGTTGATAACCACCATGAACCAATTGGCAAAGATTCATGTCAACAAGTGCAAAACCCGAGGCAAGTCAATGCTATGGAGGGAGTCAATATGATGGTAAACAAGAGAAGAACAAGAATTCCACAAGTGCAACAAAGACTGGATAATTTTATGCAAGAAGATAGTAGATTTGATCAAGTTGATTCTTACAATGATCAATAAGAAGAGGTCCAATATATGAACAACTTTCAAGGGCAAAGAAACAACTTCCAAGGCCCTAGTCAACAACAATGGAGACCTTCGAATAATCAAGGCAATTGGAGTTCTAACAACCAAGATAATTGGAATAGTGGAAACAATCAAGGCAATTGGAAGAACAACAATCAAGGTAATTGGAGTGGAAGGAATAACCAAGGGAATTTGCAAAACAATAATAACCAAGGCAATTTGGGAGGCAACAACCAAAGCGGGTGGAACAACAACCAAGGAAATCGGGGGTCGGGTTTTCAAAGGCCCTCTATGTATCAACAACCGAGCAACCCACCTCCTTATCCTTCTCATGGTCCTAGTTCCTCCAATAATGAAATGGGTCGTATTGAACACATGTTCAAGCAAATGATGGAGAAGAATGCCAATTCTGATGCTCAACTTGCTTCACACAATACATCAATCCGAAACTTAGAAGTGCAAATAGGTCAAATCTCTCAAGCTTTAAATTCTCATCCTAAGAGGGCACTACCAAGTGATACAGTGGTGAACCCGAAGGGTGAGAACAATACGGGGCATGCCATAGCCGTTACTACTAGAAGTGGAAGAGGTGTAAATGCACCTACCTCAAGTCAAAAGCAACTTGTAGAAGATGATCAAGTGGTAGAAGAAGAGGAGATCCCCAACAATGTTGTGCAAGCAAATAATGAAGTGCGGATTGATATTGATGACACGGGAAAGAAACTCAAGAGGATGTGAACCTATCTAAGGATCATGTGATTGATATACCGGAACCGGTACTGTAAAAAGCTAAGGCGTCATTGCATAAGCCACCTCCTCCCTATCCTCAAAGGCTAGCCAAGAAAAATGGCCAGAATCAATTTAAGAAGTTCATTGATATGATGAAAAGTTTCTCTATAAATGTGCCATTAGTTGAAGCCTTTGAGAAAATGCCCAGATATGCAAGTTTATGATGGACTTGGTGACAAAGAAGAGATCGATGAATTTTGAAACTATCAAAGTCACTCACCAAGTGAGTGCAATTGTGCATTCGATGGTTCCTAAGTTGGAAGATCCCGGTGCATTTATAATTCCTTGTACCATTGGAAGTGCCGAGTTTGCAAAAGCTCTTTGTGATCTTGGGGCAAGTATCAACTTGATGTCCTATTTGGTTTTCAAGACATTGGGAATTGGGCAACCAAGACCCACATCTATGAGATTACAAATGGCCGATCGTACAATGAAGAGACCGTTGGGGGTGATTGGGGATGTATTGGTTTGAGTTGACAAGTTCATTCTCTCGGCGGATTTTGTTATTCTTGATTGTGAATTGGACTATGAGGTGACGATTATTCTTGGTAGACCTTTTCTTGCTACGGGGAAGGCTGTTGTTGATGTGGAAGCCAGTGAACTCACTTTCCAAGTAGGTGATGCAAAGGTGGTGTTCCATGTGTGCAAATCTATGAGGCAACCAAATAGCAATGAAGCGTGTTCATTCGTGGACTTGGTGACCGATGTAATTATTGATGATACAAGTGCCATGATTAATGTGGGTGATATGTTGGGGGCCATTTTGCTCAATTTTGATGATGTTGAAATGGATGGCTTCATGGAATATGTTAATTCTTTGCAAGGGATGGGGTCGTACAATTATGCACCCCGGAAACTTTTGTTGGATCTTTAGCATAGGAAAACTCCTCCTACAAAGCCTTCAATTGAAGAGCCTCCTATCTTGGAGTTGAAGCCATTACCTCCACATCTCAGGTATGAATTCCTTGGCCCCTGCTCTACTTTATCGGTTATTCTTTCTTTATGTTTGACTAATGTGCAGGTTGACTCTACATTGGCAGTGATCCACAAGAGAAAGAAAGCTATTGGGTGAACATTGGCGGATATTCGGGGAATAAGCCACGCATTTTGCATGCACAATGTTAACTTGAAGGAAGATGCCAAACCCTCCATTGAACATCAAAGGAGACTCAATGAAACCATGAAAGACGTGGTCAAAAAGGAGATCATAAAGTGGTTAGATGTCGGGGTGGTCTACCCTATTTCTGACAGTTCGTGGACTTCTCCGGTTCAATGTGTTCCGAAGAAGGGGGTCATAACTCTGGTCACCAATGAAAAGAACGAGTTGATTCCAACAAGAACGGTGACCGGGTGGAGAGTGTGTATGGACTATCGGAAAATAAACAAAGTCACAAGGAAAGACCATTTCCCACTACCCTTTCTTGACCAAATGCTTGATAGGTTGGTCGGCCGGGCGTTATATTGCTTTCTAGATGGATATTCGGGCTACAATCAAATCCTTATTACCCCGGATGATCAAGAGAAAACAACTTTCACGTGTCCCTATGGCACTTTCGCTTTCAAGCGGATGCCATTTGGCTTATGCAATGCACCAACAACTTTTCAATGATGTATGATGGCGATCTTTATAGATGTGGTAGAGGACTACCTTGAAGTCTTCATGGATGACTTTTCGATAGTCGGGGATTTCTTTGATAATTGCTTGGCAAATTTGGATAAGATATTGGCAAGGTGTGAAGAAACGAACTTGGTGTTGAATTGGGAGAAATGTCATTTCATGGCCGAGGAGAGTATTGTCCTTGGCCATAAGATTTCAAAGAAGGGAATAGAGGTTGACAAGGCGAAAATAGAGGTGATTTCCAAACTTCCACCTCCAACATTCGTGAAGGGCGTGAGAAGTTTCTTGGGTCACGCGAGGTTCTACCGGTGTTTCATAAAAGATTTTTCCAAAGTGGTGAACCCCTTGTGCAAGCTTTTGGAGAAATATGCTAAAATTCACTTCAATGATGATTGCATGAGAGCATTTGAGTTGCTCAAGTTCAAGTTGACAACTACTCCCATTATTACCGCTCCTAATTGGAGCATTCCTTTTGAGCTCATGTGTGATGCTAGTGATGTAGCGGTTGGAGAAGTTTTGAGGTAACGTATCAACAAGATTTTTTATTTGGTCTACTATGCTATTAAGACCATGAATGATGCCTAAGTCAATTACATTGTTACCGAAAAAGAGCTCCTCGCCATTGTGTTTACTATTGAGAAGTTCTGCTCGTATTTGATGGGTGCAAAAGTGATTGTCCACACGAATCATGCGGCACTTTGTTATCTTATGAGCAATATTGATTCAAAAGCTAGGTTGATTAGATGAGTGATATTGTTACAAGAGTTTGATATTGACATTCAAGATCGGAAAGGGAGTGAAAATCAAGTGGCGGACCACTTGTCTCGTTTGGAGGAGGAGGAGAGGCCGCATGATGGCCTTGAAATCAATGACTCTTTCCCCAATGAGCAGCTTTTGTCTATTTCAATGAAAGAGGTGCCATGGTTTGCACATCTAGCAAATTTTCTTGTAAGTGGTATCATCCGGATGAGTTCTCTTCAAACCAAAGGAAGAAGCTCAAACGGGATTGTCAAGACTATTATTGGGATGAACCGTACCTTTTCCGAATTTGCACGGATGGGGTCATTAGAAGATGTGTACCAGAAGAAGAGCAAAATGTTATTCTTGAGGCTTGTCACTCTTCGCCTTATGGTGGTCACCATGGTGGAGTAAGAACGGTGGCTAAAGTACTAAGTTGCGATTTCTATTGGCCCACTCTCTACAAAGATGCAAGTGATATGGTAAAAAGATATGATGAATGCCAACGGGTCGGTAGAATCTCGAAGAAGAATGAAATATCTCTCACTACCATTTTGGAGATTGATATCTTTGATGTGTGGGGTATTGACTTAATGGGTCCCTTCTTGAGTTCTTGTGGAAACACCTACATCTTGGTCGTGGTTTATTATGTGTCTAAATGGGTTGAGTCTGTTTCTCTACCCAACAATGAAGTGAGAAGTGTGGTGGTATTCTTGAAGAAGAATATTTTCACAAGATTTGGTACTTCGCGGGCTATCATAAGCGATGAGGGTCACATTTTTGTAACAAGACTTTTGACACTTTACTCACCAAGTATGGTGTCACTCATAAAGTCACGACTCCCTATCATCCACAAGCAAATAATTAAGTGGAAATCTCCAACTAGGAGATAAAGAGTATTTTTTTCCAAAACAGTGAATGCTAACCGGACAGATTGGTCAAAGAAGCTTGATGATGCACTATGGGCTTATCAGACTGCTTTCAAAACTCCTATCAGGATGTTTCCATACCGGTTTGTGTTTGGCAAACCTTGTCATCTTTCGGGGGAACTCAAGCACAAAGTCATGTGGGCTTTAAAGAAGTTAAATCTTGATTGGTATGCAGCCGCTAACTTGCGGGTTGCACAATTGAATGAATTAGATGAGTTCCGGTACCATGCATATGCAAGCTCATCCTTGAACAAAGAGATAATGAAGTACTTTCATGAGAAATACATTCGAAACAAGGAGTTTAAGGTGGGCGATCTTGTTTTATTGTTCAACTCACGATTGAAAATGTTTCTCGGAAAACTGAAATCCAAATGGAGTGGTCCCTTTGAAATTGTGGGTGTGACACCTCTTGGTACATTAGACTTGAAGAACAAAAATGATGAGGTATTCTGAGTCAATGGTCACCGGGTGAAGCATTATGTGGGACAAGATAATAATGGCCACATTGTGGCAGTGATTCATTTGAAGTGATGGTAATCTATGTCGTGCCTCGACGTTAAATCAGGCGCTTCTTGGGAGGCAACCCATGTTTCTTTTTCTTTTTTTTTCTTTTCTTATTCTTTAGATAGGTCTTATTTTGTGCTAACTAGATTTAAAGTGTGTTGCAGGAATGAATGTGCTTTACAGGAACTGTGCTCAGAAAAATTGGCTAAGTAAGGAAAAAGTGCGTACTGCACAATTTTGAATGCTACAGCAGAAGGCAATTGCGGCCACACAATTCTTGTGCAGACCTTGCAAATTGAGATGGAAAAATGCAAACTCTCTGAAGTTTGTTTGTCAGAGAAATAGCCAAAGTGAGGTCGCACAGTGAATTCTGTGATCCGCACGAAAATCTACGGTCGCACAGCTAAATCCGCGGACCGCAAATCATCAAAGGAAAGTGAACCTCCAGGTAGCAGAGTGCGGACTGCAGAAGGAATTCTGCGGCCGCACTCATCTCATTGTTCCATAGCCAGATCCTTTTTGAATAAATAGTAATGTTAAGGCTATTGTACAAACTTTTTATTCTCTGAGCACTCAAAAAGGGCTAAAACTTTGCACACATCTGTTCACTCATCTACCACCTAGATACGCATCTGTGATCATACCTTAGCAATGCTTCATCACTAGTATGTTCAAATTATTTCTAGGATTCTTTAATTTTCTTAGTTTAGTTTATAATTTGTTAGTTATTTTAGACCGTTTGTCATTAGAAGTCAATTTTCTATCCATGTGGGGTTTAAATTGTATGGCTCAACTTCTAATTGCTATTTGGGGAATGGTATCCTGATTATCATGTTTAATTTCTATTACCATGTACAATTTATGCATAAATCGAAACCCTTAAGGGATCTGCCCGACCTAATTTTGAAATCTACGGCCACACAAAAAATTATGCGGTCTGCAGAAATGTTGACTAGTGCAGTTGGTAAGGCAATAATGTGCGGACCGCACTTGAAATTGTGCGAACTGCAGTAATCTCATCGCGGCCGCAGAAAAGTGTGTGCGGCCGCATATCAGGCCAATCTCTGTCTTCAGAGAGTTGCCATTTTGAGGTACTCATAGTGCGGTCGCACTAACAATTGTCCAGACCGCACTTCAGATATATGGCCGCACTCAAAATTGTGCGGACCGCAGTTTCATCTTTGTGGGTTCAAGTCTAAATTGCGCTGTCCGCACAACCCAAGCTGCGACCATACTTGCAATTGTGCGGACCGCACTTCCCCACCCTGCAAACATGTTTTATTTTGTGAATGTCTATTTATCTGCACTTGAACTAGAACTGACTTTTGCTGCTGTTTGTTACTGAAAATGGTCAGATAACGAGGTCATGGTGATACATCAAAGGGGAGGGGTGAAACTTCAAGAGGCAGAGGCAAAAGCAATTTACCTCTCACCCTCCAAAGGGTAATCAGTAAGAAAGCCATAGCAGGCCGAGGAAGACAGCCCGAGCCTTTCGAGTCTAGTTCATATGTCCCATCTCGCGAAGAGTTAGAGGGTGACTCATTGCAAGAGCAACCTACTATTCAATCACAGCCACATCAGCCACATGACAGATACTAACTTAGAGATGAGCCTTCCTCCTCTGAGAGCACTTCCTAGGGTTTGGAAGGTGACAATCAGGCTTCAGAGCCCTCATCTACACATGCCCTCGACACAACTGCTACTACAGTGGATGTTGATAATATTACGGATGATGGCCTAGAGGGTGACACCAGAGTTGCCGGCCTTGAGAGGTCGAAGAAGAAAGAGATTTGGGAAGATAGGTTTGTTAGTCTGGCTGCTTTCATAAGCTTCCAAGAGTGGTGGCCAGTGACATCACTCACTCTTGAGCGACAGTTCATGATAAAAGACCTTGACAAATACAACTTCACAGTGTTGAGACAGTTCTGGGAGCGGAAGAGGTGGATGTGGTTCACCAAAAGTGTGGTAGATGCCAAGGAATACCTGGTCCGGGAATTTTATGCCAATATGGCGCATATAAAGAAAGGGACCAAGGTAACAAAAGTGAGAAATCTAAATGTGAGATTCGATTAGAGCACCCTGAACATGTATTTAAGGTTTGAGGATGTGGAGCCTGTGCAATACCTGGAAAAGTTAGCACTAGGAGATGCAGTTCGACCATGGCTAGCTGAGATGCTTGCAGCTCCGGGGCCGCCTCCACCATGGATCACAGCAGGGGTTCCCATTCAGCGGAACACCCTAAATTTTGAGGCAAAGGGATGGCAAACATTCATGTGTAGTAGACTAGACCTGTGCCAAAATGAAACAAATCTTCCAATTCAGCGGGCAGTGCTAGTCGCTTCTATCATGGCCGGGTACCCAATCAATGTGGGTGTCATGATATCGGCCAACCTGTTTGTGGTCGCCAGGCAAGGTGACACCTCATACCCGTATCCCAATACTATGACTGAGTACCTTATGGATATGGGGGTAGAGCCGAGGGATTTTGATACCAAGGTGCAGGCGAAGAAGCCCTTTTCATGGTATTCTTTGATGGGTGGTGGAAACCCAAAGAAAAAGGGTCAACCCTCTACTACTGCAGGCCATTCTGATGAGCCCGCCGGGGTAGCTGTTGAGACATTTGACATGCCATCTACTTCCGCAGAGCCTTCTGATGGTGCAACAGCTATGCCTCCACCTCCTTCTTCAGGCCCTTCAGCATCAGTGCCTTCCACATCAGTTTTGAAGCCGGTGCACATGCCCGCTCATCCACTATCTGTATTGCGAGTCTCCCAAAGACTGGAAAGCCTCAACAACTAGATGCAGATAGCCACTACAAAGCTGTCTGACATATCCAGTGCTGTTGCAGCACAGTCATCCACTCTGGCACCCCAAATTCCTCCGACAGTGGAGAATACATTGAAGAAGATCTTGGAGAACCAGACCACCATCATGGACACCTTGGTAGTACATGGAGTAGTGATTGAGGAGCTGGGGAAATAGGTAAAGAAAATGAAGAAATTCCAGACGTCCAGGAAATCAGTTGACAGGCTGAGGAGAGAGGTGACCAAGATAGCATCAGCTGGTGATCTTTCATTTGATATGCTCATAGGGTAAGACCCACCAACACTAGTAGATCCAGCAGCACCATCAGCTCCAGTGGCACCAGCTGGCTAGTCTGAGGAGCTAGACATGGCTATCGACACTGCTGAGGTAGTGCGCCAGATGTTCAACAACCCAGTTACTCCGAGAGCCAATGATGATGAGATCCAGTTATAGGAGACTGAGGGCGGTGACGCTGCTATGGACATGGAGGTTTCCAAGACCACATATGGAGTCTTTTTCACTCTTACCCTTCTTTATTCTTGTTTTGATTAAGCATTGGGTACAATGCTTATTTTTATTCGGGGGAGGGGGTGGAGTTATTTGCTATTTGGATGACTTTTAGACATTTCGTTTGTAATAACTGGTAATATTTTCTTCTTTCTCTTTATTCTGTATATATATTCTCTCTGTTCTCTCTTGATGTATATATTCTCTCTTTTTCTCTCTTATTATGTATATCCATTATGCTTTCAGTAGTTTGCTTTTTAGCTCCTTTATTCTGTTTTCTAGTTAGTAGTCTATGTTTAATCTAGTAGCTTCTTTTTAATTTTGTAGCTTCTTTTTATGTTTTAGTGAACAATAAGCCTTTGGTTTTCTTAATGTCATGGTTCTTTCCAAAGGTAATTTTTGTGTGAACCGGATGACTCTTCCCAACGATGGATGGCGTGACAACCTTCTTAAGGGATTGAGTCCGTTTTTGGTGTTTATGTAAGAATAATAGTAATAATGAATAAAAGGAACTAACTGAGTAAGTCTCGAAGAGTCAAACATGTTTCACTTGGTACCAACACACTTAAGTATGTGCTTATGGTTAAAAATAAGGTTTTTGGAAAGAAATAACTCTAGTTAGTGACCTTGTGACTCTTGTGTTGACTTAGGCAATTATCGAGTGGTTTAGTCAAACCATAGTGATTTTCAATCTTGAATATGGTCGTTGTGGGCCCTCGACTCTATCCGCTTTAACAATCCAGCTACGTGAGAGGTGAGATGTTGTTAGTGCAAGTCCAAGTACCCGTGTAAATGATCTAGAACTTGTCCCGAATATGTTTCTAGGCAAAATTTTAAGTTTAGCTTGGCTTGAAAGTGATTGTAGGCTCTCCTTGACCCGTTTGAAATTTTCCATGGCCCACCAAAGTTGTTATCCCTAGTCAACCCAATTGAGCCTAAAACCTTTCTCATTTGATCACCGCGTTACAAGCCTTTACCCGTTTAGTTATGACCCTCTCTTGGCACCCGAGCTTTCCTTAACACTCTTGTGAAACAATTGGCTAAAAATGTAAGTTTGGGGAAGAGACAAGGAGTTTGAAAAATAAGTATCAAGGCAAAAAAGAAAAGAAATAAAGAGAAGGAAAGGCAAGAAAAAGAAAGAACAAAAAGAAAAAATGCAAAAAGAAAGTGAATAAGTTGAAAAGTTGAAGGGATTCAAGGAAAAGTAATGATGCAAAGCATGAAAAAAGTAAAGAAGGAGAAAATGAATAACATGGCCAAGAAAGAGTGATGTTAAGTCTCTCTAGTTCCCCTAAGGAAAAGAAAATGGTTCAAAGAGTTGGCAAAAGCATGAGTCGATAAAAGAAAATGGAGTGCTTAAGGAAAGATGAACTTGTTCCATCATAGCTTATCCAACCTTATTCCAAAAGCCTTCATTGCATCCCGAAAAAGTCCTACGTGATTTCAAGCCGAGTAAGCTTACATTAGTGGTGATTCACATGAGGGGCAAGCCTATGGTACTTAAAGCCGTACTTGCGATATTCTTTTGAGAGAGATGAGTGAACCTTTCACAAACCTAGGAATTGAGTGCTATATTCTAAAGTGAGATAGGCAAAAGGAGAGTAGAGGAGGAGAAGTTTGGGATCCACAATGACCTACATGAAATATCGAGCTTCCTTGATGAATAAAGTCAACTTTTGATGCTCAAGCATCACATTAGAACTATTCGTGCTTAAAAGTTTAACTTGTTGCCTTGTTGATAAGTCATAAGTGCCGTGGGTAATTGTTGGTCCCAATTGATGTGTGATTGATTCACCTTTGATTAGCTGGAATGGCTCTTAACTTGTGGAGGTGTGAATTACCTTATTTTCTAGAGGACAAGCAAAAGCTTAAGTTTGGGGGAGTTGATAAGTGGGGATTTTGACTACTTATTAGCGCCTTTTTGCTTTCGTTTTAGTCCAAATGCGCTTAATTGTGTTGCCGAAAACTAATAAAATATGCTTAATTGTAGAAATATTGGAAGATGAGCTCCAAAGATGAAATCCACTTCAAGAAGGAGTAATCTGAAGTAAAGGACAAAACAGCACAAAAGCTCAAAGTGCAGTCCGCAGAATACCATCTGCGGACGCAGGTCATTAAGCAATTCCATCAGAGAAGATTGCAAGATGCGGACCGCACATGAAATTGTGTGGTTGCAGAAACTGGGTAAAAGCCAAAGTTCATAGAACCTGCATCTCAAGTTCAACAATAGTGCGTATCGCACAATTATTGTGCGGCCGCAACCACATTTGTGCGGACCACAGAAGAGCATGGTACAACCGCATACATATTTATGTTGTCCGCAGAAAGAGAGAAATGCGTCCGCAGTTCAGAATTGTGCGGCCGCAGGTTTCAAACCTTGTCAGGCGAAAGCAAAGTACGGACCGCACATGGAATTGTGCGGCCGCAGAACCTCCGAAAGTGTATTTTTGTCCGAAAATTCCAGCACTGTATATATAGAAGAGTTTCACCTTTTTAGGTTAACTTTTAACATCAGCAGCCACACTAGATGATTTCTCTTGCTCCTTTTAGTAGTTTTTGCTATTTTGAGCTTTTTGAATATTGATTTCATCATTTTAATTATTAATATGGGTTTAATTATCACTTCTTCTTCTTTTTCTTCCAATTTAAGCATGAGTAGCTATATTTTCACTAGGGTTGTAACCCAACCCTAATGTGTAAACTTAATGGGTGTTTGATTTATTGCATGTTTATGGTTGGGTATTGATTATCTAGCCTAGTTCTTGCTTTTATGTGAAGAATTAATGGTTGCAAATATTATTTCATGCATATTTGACTTGGTCTCCACTTGAGAAAGAGAAACTTAGTCTAGGAAAATTTGGCTAGCAAGAAATTGGGTCAATCTAGAGATTGATAAGCCCAATTAAAGGGTTGAACCTAGAGATAGTAAAACCCGACTTGAGCTTATTATCAACTGTTTTGTTCAATACCCATTTGGACTTGAGAAAGATAAATTGGGCAAAACCGCTCTCTGACCGAGAGGTATTGAGTGGGTACTTAAGTGTTGATAGCTATAATACACCCCGACTAATAAAACAAGCTATAAAATTTATAACCTATTAGGCAAACACTTAGGTGAAGGTTATAGCCCTAGGACTTTTATATCATTTGAAAAAAAATCAAAAATAATTTTCTAGTTTTATTTTTTAAATCGCAATCGTAGTTTAATTTAGATTTTCAAACAAAACGAATTATTGCGGAAGTGCAAATTTAGATATACAAACTCACACGCTAAGATATATACTACTAACACCCATTCTCATAGCTCCCTACGGAATTCGACCCCGACTCTTGTTGGATATTACTATTGCATCGACCGTTTTTATATCCTCAAATATAGGAGTGAAATTGGTCGAGATCATAGAGCACCAACCATGTGGCAACTTGTCACGACCCAAACTAACCCCTGTCGTGATGGCGCCTATCGTGGAACTAGGCAAGCCAACTCATTTCCAAAACAAATTGATATTTTCATTTTAAAGATAATTCCAATGCTATTTAACATGAAAACCTTCATAAAGGAGTTCAAATAAAAATAAAAGTGCGGAAAAGAAAAGCCCAACATCGGGGTGTCACTAGTTATGAGCATCTACTACCATTTGTCTTACAATATCAAGACTAATATAGTCTGAAAAATAGCTAAATACAACTAAAGGAAGATAAGAGGGAGAAGAGCAGGGGCTGCGGTCGCCAAGCAGCTACCTTGTTATCCCCGAGAAAATCTGCAACCAGAATAATCAACAACCGTTACCATGTCTAGCTACACCTGGATCTGCACACAGGGTGCAGGGAGTAACGTGAGTACGCCAACTCAGTAAGTAACAACAATAAATAAAAACTTAGCAGTAGTGACGAGCAATAAAGCATATCAAGTTCATATCACAAAAATCCAGTAAACTACAGCATGCTTTAAGAATCAGTGTCTGAATCAAATCATCTCGTTTAAACCCGGTTCCAGTAAAAATCATTTAAAGATATTTTTCAACAGTTTTTTTCAAACAAGGCTCAATGCAAAGGTGAGCAAAAATGATAAAATCATAAACAGTCCCTCGGGCAAACCTCACAGTCACTCGTGCCACTGGGGCATACCTCATCATCACTCTTGCCACTCGGGCATACCTTAAAATCACTCATGCCTCACAATCACTTAACACTCAGCACTCGCACTCAGTAGGTACCTACGCTCACTGGGGGTATGTACAGACTCCGGAGGGGCTCCTTCAGCCCAAGCGCTATATCAAGCCAAATCATGGCATAAATCACTCAGGCCCTCGGTCTATATCAAACATGTTGCAGCATGCAGCCCGATCCCATAAATATCCTCACAAATCAGGCCCTCGGCCTCACTCAGTCATAAAACCTCTCAAGCCACTCGGGCATTTCAGTAAAAACATGGCATTCGGCCAAAAATAATATTTATATGCATCAAAATAGAGTCATAAAACTGAGTTATGCAGTAAACAAGTATAACCATGACTGAGTATAGATTTTCAATCGAAAACAGTGAGAGGATAGTAAGAAAAGGCCCCTAAGGGTCCAAACAGCACTGGCACAAGGCCCAAACATGGCATTCGGCCCAACTTACTACAAAACTCTTTCTAAAACATATAAGTATCATATAATTTCCACAAAATATGCAACTTTACAGTGCTACGGGATGGACCAAGTCACAATCCCCAACAGTGCATGTCCACACGCCCGTCACCTAGCATGTGCATCACCTCAAAATAGTAGAATGATACAAAAATTCGGGGTTTCATACCTTGAGGATTAGATTTACAATCGTTACTTACTTCAAACCGGTCAAACCTCTACCCAAAAATGCTCTTGCCTCTCGACGTGGCCTCCAAATGCTCTGAATCTATTCACAATCAGTACAACACCATCAATATACGTTAATGGAATGAATTCCACAAGAAAAACTATCAAATTGGCCCCAAATCCAAAATTGGCACAAACCCGCCCCCTGGCCCACATCTCAAAATCCGATAAAATTTATAAAACTAGGAAACCCATTCACTCACGAGTCCAACCATATCAAATTTGTCAAAATCCGACTTCGAATTGACATTCAACTCTCAAAACCCATTTTATGAAGTTTCTACTATTTTTCCCAATTTTTTACCCCCAAAGTACTAATCAAATGATGAAATCAGTGATAAATTCATATACATTAACCAAATCCGAGTTAGAATCACTTACTCCAATGAATTTCTTGAAAAACACTCAAAAAATCGCCACAAACCGAGCTCCCTAGGTCCAAAATATGAAATAATGCCCTAAACCCCGTTTATATAGTGCAATCTCTAATCTCCACTACGCTGACCGCGAAAATCCAGGCGCGGCCGCAAAAATCCACCCCCTGCGGTCGCGAAAAAGTAGCGTTGTTCGCGCTTCTGGTGGCTGTAGTGATAGACTTTAGTGTTTTGACTATAACTTTCTCTACAGATATCCAAATGATGATTTCTTTAACTTTCCGGAAACTAGACACGAAGGGCTACAACTTTCGTTTTTGAATCACCTCAAAATTCTTTGTAGATCAAATGATATAGGCTTCCGAAGTTGGACCAGCAAATCTACAGATCTGCCCTGGAGTGCCTCCGCGACCAAATTTACGTGATCCGCGCCCCCTCCTCCGCCCTCAGTGGAATTTTGCCGCCCTCAGCGAAAATATTAAGCACCAGAACCATGCCCTAGTTCCGTTAATGCCCAGACTCGCTCAAAACCCACCCGAAACACACCCGAGGCCTCCGGAACCTCAACCAGAAATACCTACAAGTCATATATCAACATACAAACTTAGTCGAACCTTCGAATCACTCAAAACAACATCGAAACATCAAATTACCTTTGGATTCAAGCCTAAGAACTACTAAATTTCTAAATTCGGCATCCGATTCCGAAACCAACCAAACCACGTCCGAATGACCTCAAATTTTGCACACACGTCACAAATAACACTACGAACCTACTCCAACTTTCTAGAATTCTATTCCGACCCCGATGTAAAATTTTTCACCGCTGACCGAAAATCGCCAAATTTCCAATTTCGCCAATTCAAGCCTAATTCTACCACGAACCTCCAAATATATTCCGAACGCACCCCTAAGTCCAAAATCACCTAACGGAGATAACAAAACCATCAGAATTCAAATACGAGATCGTTTACACATAGGTCAACATCCATTTAACTTTTCTAACTTAAGGTTCTAAATAAGAGACTAAGTGTCTCATTCTACTCCGAAACCACTACGGACCCGAACCAACTAACCCGGTATATCATAATATAGCTTAAGAGCATAAAGGAAATAGAAATGGGGAAAACAGGGCTATAACTCCCGAAATGACCGGCCGGGTCATTACACAACTGTTCTTTAGAACCATTTGTGTACCCAACAAGGAGGTAGTGTAGATCACGCAGGGGCAAAAGTTTCATTCGGCGTCGCTTACTTTTGAAGCGAAATGCTAGCTCTACATTATAAATAGCTGCCTGCTGCCTTCCACAAATACCACTGAGGTGAATGGTCCTCGGGCTGCACTGGTCAGGTGCTTTATCAATGGCCACGATTTTGATGTGGCTAAGGTTATTCAGGATGAGATATTCATTCGATGTCCTGTGCAGTGGTATGGGTTCTTTTTCCCCTCATTGGTCACTCCATTATGTTGTGGGGCTGACCGAAAAACAGGGACATAGATGGAAAAGTCAAGCGTGAACAAAAATTTCGGGCTGATAAAGTAGTAATTAGGAAAGACCCTATTGGGCCTGTTGAGGTGGATAGCGAGGAGTCTGATGCGCCCGAAGATGGCAATGAAGTGCAAGATGAGGATGTTGTTGTTTCTCCGCCACATGAGCAGGCCCCTGCTTCCCCGAAGCACGAGCAGGATGTTGGGGATATCTCAGGTGGCATATGGGAAACAAGAATGAGCACCTTAGAGCAGGAGATAGTAGGGATGCGTACCTCTGTCGCAGACTTGGGAGCTCGAGTGGATGCCCTTGCTACACAAAATGCCAAATATGAGAGGAAGATCATGGCATGGCTGCGTGTACTTGGCCGGGCTTGCCATCTAGACCCCGACACTGTCTCCAACACGGACTGACTCTATCAGGGAAGTTTTCTTTACCTTGAATTTTTCTTTATGTGACATGGGGACATGCCATCATTTAAAGTGTGGGGTGGGGGATATGTGTGTGTTGTATGTACATGTATATGAGTTTTCCTCTTGGTAGTTGTAGTTTCTTTGTCTTTTCTAGATGCAGTAGGTAGAAAAATAAAAAACCACAAAAGTTTTAAAATTTTTGACTTTTTCCGACGATGGATATCATTCGATAGGTTTCTTGAGGGAGTAAAGTCGAAACAAAAAGACAAAAAGATTTTCTTTTGCTAGTAGTATATTAATTCCCCCTTGATTTTTCTTTGTGTCGCGACTCTTTTTCAAGGATTTTGTTTTGAACCGGGTGTAGTTAGATTTTTGTTTTAGGATTCGGGAAATATTGAGCTGTGATTTGAAATGAACGCAATATCTCTCGACTTCGTTATACCTTGAGAATAGTGAGTTCTTTAGTTGTGACACTTAGGCTCACATTTTGACTCTTGTGTAAGTACCTTAAATTGTATGATCTTAACTTTGCTTAACTGCTTTGATTAGAGTGTCTTGATGAGTCCAATCCTGAGTAAAGTATGAGCCATGTGTGTGTGAGGTTTTGTATATTCTATGCATTACATTTGGTATCTAGAACTTGCCCCGTGTGTTTGCAAAGAGAAATAGCAGTTTTGTCAGTCTTGGAAGTGATATAGGCGTTTCTTTATTGAGCTAGCTATATGTTATTACCTACCTAATTGTTATGTATCTTAATTAACCCCTTTGAGCCTATAATCCTGTTTTCTTTGGCATCCTCATTACAAGCCTTACCCAGTTATTTGAGTTGACAATCTATTTGAACCTTGTACCTCTCTTTAGCACTTAAATTATATGAAATGTGTAAAAAATGAAGTGTGAGGTGATTGGTTTGGCTTTTGAACGAAACTAATGAAATAAGGATAAAGGTGCACTATTTTGAAAAAGTAAGAGCCATTTGAATTGAATAAGAAAAGAAAAAAAAATAGTTATAGTGTTGTGCAAAATATTCATTAATAGTGGTGGCTCTTGATGTAATTGTGATTAAATAATTTGGGAGTTGATGTATATCGATGTAAAGGTGGAGTTATGGTTTGACATAAGTGTGGGGTTTGAATGTTAAAATGTATGTATTAAAGTGCTTATGGAGGTGTAGTCACTCTTATATCTAAATATATCCTTCCCGTTCCGCAACCTACATTACAACTAATTAAAGTCCTACCTGATCCTTGACTGAATGAACTCAATTAGTAGAGTAGTACACTACAGGCAAGCCTATGGTTCATCTTTTGTGGCATATGAATGTTGTTTCCGAGAGTGAGCGAATTCTTTCTACCTTGAGTTCCTAATTGTTTATTAACTTTTATAGTATACGAAACTACTCTCTATTGTTGTGTGAGGGCACTTGATTCATGACGGAAAGGTAATTTTTGACCTCTATGTTAGAGAAAATAAGTAGGTTATAGATAATGCGTGGTGCTATTGAGTCAAACTTTGAGGTTAAGATGTCACGATATTGTACTTAATCTGTTTTAAAGAGTCTTGGTGTGATGAGTCTTGAGTGTTGTTGAAATAGAGGCGTATATAGGTGAAGTGTAGTGGATTGCTCGGGGACGAGCAATAGTTTAAGTGTGGGGTATTGATGGTAGGCTATAATTGTATATTTTGGTCACAAATTGTACTCTAATTCGCTGCACTTTACTAATATTTGAGCTTTAAATGGTATTAATTTGCACTAAGTGTGTATTTTATGCTTCGCAGGAGCGATTCCGAGTACAATGAGGTTATGGAGCTTATTCAAGCTATTATGGAGTTTTGAAGTCTGAGTAAAAACCCATGGAGTAAGTTGGGATTATGTTCGAGGATCAACGGATAATATCACACTCAACAAGAAGAACGAAGAAGTGAGCAAGAAGCTGCCCAGGTGCGCGGCCGCACACTGGTCGCGCATGAGAAGCATAACACTGACCAAAGTGCGCGGCCATATGCGCGGTCACCTGCCTAGGTGCGCGGCCGCGCACGTCTGTTCCGAAAAACTTTCTCAAGCCTATTTTGGTAATTTCGGAGGTAACTTTTCTTGACTTATATGAAGCCCAACTCGTCTAAATAGGGGAGATCTTGGATATTTAGAGCAACTCTTGGGGGAGAAGAAGCACGGAAGCAACATAAAAGCAAGATACTTGATCCAATTCACTCAATACGAAAGTTTGTTTGAATTTGTGAATTGTAATGTCTTCTTGTTATTCTAATACTCTTGCCATGAATATTTTCTCTGTTATGAAGTAATCTTCCTTAGGGCTATTGACGGATGTGAGATTTGAATATTGTTTTGGGTTTTACTCAATGTTAATTGCCCGAATTTATTGAATGAGTTATTAATTGAATTGCATAGCTTATTGTAGTTTTACTTTAATCGAAAGAGAAGTTTTGCTGTTATTTGCATTGTACCATCTTATTTGAGTTGATTTTACGCCTTTTCTAGGTAATCGAAAGAGTTTAGAGAGTTATCAATTAAATCAATTGGGAAGAATAACCGAGATGTGTTCTTCGAAAGATCGTTCATTCACTATTTTTGTGCATATATTCATAGGACCTATTAGTAGGTTAATTAAAGGAATCACATTTATTCGGAAGAAGAATTTGAATCCTTGAAGTAGCCTAATCATTTGTTGAAATCGAAGGAATCAATAGAAGTTAAGAATGAATTTAACACAGAGTTGTCCGGAACAATAGTTGATCACATATCTTGTCATCACCCTTACTTCTCACCATGATATTCATTCATTGTGCCTAATCACTAAAGTGTCATTAGTTCGCACAACTGATAATCCTAGTTATAATTGTAGTCGATAATAACATCAATTAAAGGTTTATTATTCTAGATAGTGTTGAGCTGAAAATTTATTAGAACATTATTTAAACCAATCTCTGTGGAGACGATTTAATACTATACTATCTTTGACTAGTGAGTCTATATTTTATACACCAGTTTTGCGCTCGTCAGCTATTAATAGAGACTAAAAAGATTTAAGGTAACATTTTTACTACCGTTTTAAGAGAAACTTAGATTATGAGTCGCATCTTGAGGTCATGTATTGACTTTTGTTATCGAAAAATAAAATATATTATAAAGTTGTAAGAGTATTAGGAATTAAATATGAAGAATGGAAATTTTCTAGTACTAAATATATATCCAAAATTTTCATTTAAGAGAAAGTGGAGGACATTTTTGAGACAACCTAACATGAAAAGTAGGATAAAAAATTCCAGAACAGAAAAAATACTGTAATTGATATTAAGAAACTCTCTAATTCATAGTCAGAAAATAAAATAACCATTGGAGGTAAAAGGCCCAAAAATGACCTTGTGGTATTCGAAATGGATAAATTATAACCCCTGTTTAAATTTGAATCCAAAAATGACCTTGCCGTTATAAAATGGGTCTAATAATGCCTTTGTGTTATTCAAAATGGATCAATAATGCCCTGGAATTTTTTTTTAAAAAATGCTTTTAAAAACTGAAAAATATATATTCTGTAAAAACTAGAAAAAGAAAGAAATTTGCAAAATATATATTTTTAAGTCTTTTCAGTTTTTTTAAAGTATTTTTTTGTAAAAACTGAAAAAAATATTTTTTTTAAAAAGCTGGAAAAAAAAACTCTCCTAAAGCAGTGGACTACATATGCATTAGTTTTAAAAAAATAAAAATATTTTGCAAAATCTTTTTTTTTCAATTTGACGGTTCAATATTTTTTCGGTTTATTTTTATAAAATAAAAAATCTACCATAATTATCGGTACAGTTATAGATTTATATAAAAATATACGATTTTATTAAAAAAAAATCTAAAAATCGGTTCGGTACGGTACGATTATGTCGGTTTAGTCGATTTTTAAATATTCATTTACACCGACATATAACTATAAATGAATATTTAAACCGACTAAACCGACATATAGGTGTAAATGAATATTTAAAAACCGACTAAACCGACATAATCGTACCGTGCCGAACCGATTTTTAGGTTTTTTTTAATAAAACCGTATATTTTTATATAAATCTATAACTGTACCGATAATTATGGTAGATTTTTTATTTTATAAAAATAAACCGAAAAAATATTGAACCGTCAAATTGAAAAAAAAAGATTTTGCAAAATATTTTTATTTTTTTAAAACTAATGCATATGTAGTCCACTGCTTTAGGAGAGTTTTTTTTTTCCAGTTTTTTTAAAAAATATTTTTTTTTCAGTTTTTACAAAACAAATACTTTAAAAAAATTGAAAAGACTTAAAAATATATATTTTGCAAATTCCTTTCTTTTTCTAGTTTTTACAGAATATATATTTTTCAATTTTTAAAAGTATTTTATTAAAAAATAAATTCCAGGGCATTATTGATCCATTTTGAATAACACAAGGGCATTATTAGACCTATTTTATAAAGGCAGGGTCATCTTTGGATTTAAATTTAAACGTGGGTTATAATTGATCCATTTCGAATACCACAAGGTCATTTTTGGGCATTTTTCCTATATTATATGCGTATAGTTGTGTGTAATCAATGTGTAAACTAAAGGTAAACAATGAATATGGACGACTATTTATGTAAAGATCCGAATTAAATATCCATGTGTTTTTATTTATTCCATAGATAGATAGATCAGGGGATAACAATATTAAATCTTAAATTTACTATTTTCATAACAACAAGTACTATTTTTTTTTGGTCTAGACTAGTAGTAAATAAAATTATGTAAGCACCACATTAATAGTAGATCGGTAGATTTCGAAGATCAGATAATATTTTTTTTTTAAAAGTATTGCAAGTTAGCAGGACTTAGAACAGACGGGCCGTGACCCAAAATACAGGACGGGTCGGTCAGCCCAAAAGATCACACCATTTCAAAGAAGTCTTCACTCTAAAAACCTCTTTAACGACCTCAGCTCAAAACCCTAGTGGCACATAGCATTCAACCGCCAACTGGTAATCTTCTTCCCACACAACCATTATTGCCATGGCGGGAGGGAAGATGAGGAGAGATAAGCCCCACCGTGGTGCATCGGCCGGCGGCGGCGGCTCAAATCCTCACTTCCAGGGAGGGATATCATTCCACAAATCAAAGGGTCAGCACATTCTGAAAAATCCTCTATTGGTTGATTCTATTATCCAAAAAGCCGGAATTAAATCTACTGACGTCATCCTCGAAATTGGTCCTGGTACTGGTAACCTTACTAAGAAGCTTCTAGAAGCCGGAAAGTCAGTTATTGCTGTTGAGCTTGATCCTCGTATGGTTCTCGAATTGCAACGAAGGTTTCAGGGTACTCCTTTATCTAACCGACTCAAGGTACCTCATTACATTTCATCAGTTCTTTTTTTTTTTTTTGGGGTTAAGATTTCTATTGCTTAAAGAACCATAAGTGTCAGTCGAAATAGCTCATAATTGAAAAGAGGGATGAATGGCAATGGATTGGGTGTGATTAAGGTATATCATAACCATTATCCCATTTTTCCAACCACTAATTGGAATGCTGCATCCTTATTGCACTGGCTTTATACGTGTTATCAGGCCACTCCAAGATTAGAATAAGAATGGAAAACCAAAATAAAAACACTTACAATTTAATTGGTGTAAATAGTTTTTTTTTAATAAATGTGTAAGAATTTTTATAATTGTTGATACATGATAATATACCTATAATATAGATACGAGAATATAACAGCACGCAAATCTAAATTCAAGTAATTTCAAGTTCTCCCATTATTTATGTGATGCGGTTCTATCTACCATATAAAATATAAACATAATTGTTAAGATTCTTTTCAATTGAGTAGAAGTACAAAAGAGGATACCTATATGTATTGTGCCTGTAGTAGGGTAGAGGGTGTAAAAAATATAGCTACTTGTACGTATGGGGCTGACTAAAATTTGAACCGTCACCCTTAACTTTACCCCCAAGTCATTTTTGAAATTGACATTCAAATTCCATAGATACATGGTGTCTTTGAAATATCGCTTGTCTGGTCGCGTTATTATTGAGAGAGAGAGAGAGATCAGTTGTCTAGTTAAATTCTGTTGGTTAACGGTTAATCAAATTTTGGTGAAATTTTTTGTGAAGCTATAATGTGTGTATTGTCCTTGTTTTCAATTAAATGCATGCCCCATCATTATATGTGTAGATTGAGTTGTGGAAGGTGTTCTGATCTTCTGATCTTCTGGCCTGCAGGTTATACAAGGAGATGTCCTCAAATGTGATCTCCCTTACTTTGACATTTGTGTGGCTAACATCCCTTATCAAATATCATCTCCTCTTACCTTCAAATTATTGGCTCATAGGCCTCTATTCAGAGCTGCAGTAATAATGTTTCAGAGAGAATTTGCTATGAGACTTGTTGCTCAACCTGGTGATACTCTTTATTGCCGCCTTTCGGTGAACACCCAGCTGTTGGCTCGAGTATCGCACTTACTCAAGGTAGGAAAGAATAATTTCAGGCCACCACCAAAGGTTGATTCTTCTGTAGTTAGAATTGAACCTAGGAAACCACTTGCTCCTGTCAATTTTAAGGAGTGGGATGGTTTGGTCAGGATCTGTTTCAACCGGAAAAACAAAACTATAGGTTCTATTTTTAGACAAAAATCCGTACTCTCTTTGCTGGAAAAAAACTATAGAACTTTGCAAGCATTGCAACTCGCTGAGAATGTTCCTTCAGAGGATATGGAAATGGCCTTGGATGTATCTGCCTTGGGAGAGACATTTGGAGACTTGAGTATGGATGCTGATGATGAGAAGGATGATGACGAGATGGAGGTGGATGATGGTGATGCTAAAAGATCTGAATTCAAAGAGAAAGTTTTGGCAGTGCTAAAGGAAGGGAAATTTGAGGATAAGAGATCTTCCAAGCTCACACAAGCAGATTTTATGCACCTACTTTCTCTGTTTAACAAGGCTGGCATACATTTTTCTTGATTCAAGCGGCAGCTATACCCATACGAGCTTATTGTTTTTTTTTTTTTGTCATGCATGTTTTATGCTCTTTCTCCTCATGGAGATTCAGTTTTGTTTCCGTTATAATGTTCTAAAAGCTTGAAGTCTGTAGATAATTTGGACTTATTGTTTTGCAATATGGTGGATTTTAATGAAATTGGAAGATTCTCTCCTTCTTGTATGTTTATAATTGTCCCCAATTTTGGCTCACTAGGCGTTAATTCTGGCTAGAGCTGTATTAATGGCGCATGGGCTTTCTCAAGTTTTTGCCTCTTGTTGCACCCACCACTAAAGTCGATGTCGAACACCTCGTCCTGTTCTGCGTTTTTGTTAAGAACCATGCCACTGCCTCTATGGTTATAATCTGTTGTTCAGTTTTGCATTTACCATCATCATAGTAACAAACGTGAAGCAGGATTTATAGGATAGTGCCTCTCAACCTAATGATCAAGTGATTTTTTGTTTTCTATTTGGAACTTCCAACCGATTAGATATAGCTTTCTCCCATATTTTGATCTTAGATTGAATCAGCCTTTAAGCTGATCTAGTTTGCACTTAA
Organism: Nicotiana tomentosiformis; assembly: GCF_000390325.3. Lineage (NCBI taxonomy): Eukaryota > Viridiplantae > Streptophyta > Magnoliopsida > Solanales > Solanaceae > Nicotiana > Nicotiana tomentosiformis. Next base: position 28,183,893 of record NC_090812.1, read on the forward strand.
TTTTTGACTGACCAAATGTTACTTATCGAATTTTGACGTATGATGTTAGAACCAGTATGAAATTGCGAAAGGAGGGAGACATAAGTGGCTCCATAGTTGGTGTCATTTTAATCCAATTCTTATTGCAACAGAACAAACTCACCCCTTAAAACAGATAGCTGCATTACCACGGCAGATTAGAATCGACAGCAACCAAGATCTTATTCATGAGCTGATAACAGTGGTTTTCTGTTTCAGTGGCATAATGTTGCTTGTGTAGAATTTATGTACCGTACTGGGAGGATGGGAGGGCTCAAGAAGAAAATCAATTGATCACGCAGTTACTCGCAAGCTACCTCATTTTGACGGGTGAAATTCAAAAATAACCAGATTTACAAATGGTAATTGAAAAATAGCCACAGTTTCAAAAGTAATCGAAATTTAGTTACTTTTCATGTAAAGATAAATCTGAACTAAAACACTATTCAAAATTCGAAAAATATTGGAGTTCGAATTTTTTACATGTGAACTTCCAGCACAATATACTGGTCCTGGAAGTTCATACACAGGTGCTCCAATCTCCAGTATATTATGCTGGAACTTTCTGGAAGTTCATACACAGGTGCACCAATCTCCAGTATATTATGCTGGAACTTTTTGCGTTGCAGCAAAATAGTGGCTATTTTCCAATGACTTTGCAAACGCTGACTATTTTTCAATTACCGATCCAAAAAATAGTTAACCCGTGCTATTTTCACCAGTTTGACAGGTTCTGCTCTTATATATATAATTTCACTGTTATTACATAGTTTGGATAAAGTAGTCTCCTAGCAAAGAGTACCAGCTTGATCCAAAGATATTATTACATCAACTTCGTATAAATGACTTCGGCAAAAAGAATAGTAGCCAGCATATGTTATTCCCATGAACTAGCAGGAATGATGTGTTATGACCAAAAAAAGCTTCTCCTCCTTTGCAATATAAGGCATCAGTAAAGCGGCCTCTTGGTGTCACGAAGTGGAGTTGTGAACTGAGATTGGTGTATATTATCCATTTTCACTATCGACTGGCAACGTTCCCGGAAAATTAAGGTTAGAGGTCATTCTTCATCCTTGTCTAATGATGTCGAAAGAAAGCTCAAAATGAAGTCATCAAGATCCCCTTCAAGCACAGAATCAGGATCTGAAACCTCATAATTTGTCCGGAGATCTTTCACCATACGATAAGGCTGCAAACATGATACAGGGCAGTTATGAGGACTACATGAACCATAGATAAGCAGGTAAAATGAAAGGTTAAACGGTAGGAAAGCATACATGGAGCACATAAGAACGTATTTGGTTGCCCCAGCTAATCTCAGTGAGAGACTGGGTATGTTGTGCATTCACTTGAGCCTGCCGTGCCATCTCAAGTTGGTCCAAGCGTGACTGAAGCACAGCCATGGCAGAAGCCTTGTTTAAATGCTGTGACCTAATGTTTGAACGAAGAGCAATAAAATACTTCATTTCGTCGTCCTGTTTTCCAATGGAAATGAGAGAAGCTTTCCTATGTATTTTCCACCAGAGGGGATACTTACCTTTCATTCTGACAGGAGGCAGTAATGCCTGTGGGAATATGAGTTATCCTGACAGCACTCTCAGTTGTGTTAACACTCTGACCACCAGCTCCTCCTGATCGGAAACGATCAATTCGAAGATCAGATTCATTGATCTGAACACGGGTAGATCCATCTCCGAGAATTGGAATAACAGCAACTGCGGCAAAAGAAGTATGCCTTCTCTTTGCGCTGTCAAATGGCGAGATGCGTACTAGACGATGCACTCCTACCTCTGATTTGGCATATCCAAAAGCATTTTCACCATCGACTTTGATTGTTGCACGCTGATAAGCAAGACTTAGCAGAAGTCAGCGGAGCAATAATACCATAGCTAACTAGTGCCATGATTGAAGTTAAAGAGGAAAACTTCCTAATTTCAGATTAAATTAGAACCCATGACCATTTTTTTCGATCGATTGAACCTATGACAAAATTCACAACCCCATTTTAAACACACATTGATGCTATATTTAATGAAGTCTGTTATGCTTCAAGGCCAAACCAAGTTCTCCTGACGGAATGTACTAAAAGTGATGTTTGTGTAAATAGCTATAGAGTGTTCAAGATTCAAAAATTTTAATCTTTATACGTCTTAATAGCTACAGAGTTTTCAAGCAAAAGAAGAAAATATGGTAAGAACCTAGACCTTGATTCCTGCAATCTCACCAGGCATTTCGTCCACAACAGCAACACCATATCCTTTACGTTGAGCCCACAATTTGTACATCTGCATGACCATTGAAGCCCAATCCATGCTCTCAGTACCGCCAGCTCCAGCTTGCACCTATACGGGAAATAACAAGATGGTGAGCATCTATTTTAAGAAAACATGATTGTAGATATCAACAACTTGAGTTGCTTTTTGTTAGACATGTCCTAAGCAAGCTTTCTGGGACAAGATGTGACAAGGGGAGATAAGTGCACAATCAAAGATCAGGGAGAGAAAAGGTTCTCCAAACTAAAAAATACGTGTATCAGTAAAACCATGTTTTGACATTCAAAACACAATCTGAGCTTCAGAGGGACTAACCTCTATAAAACAAGAGCAATAATCATGCTCCCCGGATAATAAAGCTTCGAGCTCTTTTTCTTTCACGTTCCTTCTAATCCTGAGTAGAGCTTTCACTGATTCCTGCAATCAAAATGACCAATAAAATAGGTAGAAATGCCGAGTGACAATAGAATTTCTCACAAGTTTGTCCAATACGCAAATACCATATGGTCCCCAAGTGGCAGAATGAATTGGAGTATCCCGAAATGCTCACTTTCTTGAAAGGAAAAAAAATGTTTTATGACATTAAATATAACACAAGAAGTTATATAGAACCTAACTTTTACTTCTTCAATCTTCATAAAACTCATTTCGTAGCTATTCCTGGAAGAAAAAGAAAACGAAAAATTTCAACTCCTCACAAGCTCATTCCCGGTCAAACTAAGCAGTCAGTCTTATACAGAAGATGGAGTTACAAATTCAGCAGTTTATTTGTTTATTTATTTGTTCTACCAAGCAGGGATTGGGCTGTTGATACTTGCAAATTAGGTTCAAAACTATCACATATAATATAATAAAAGAAGTTGTACAAAACATAACTTCTTTATAATATCTCATTCCTTACCTATTCCTGGAAGGGAAAACAAACAAAAAACAACTCCGCCCAATTTGACTTCCGGTCAAATCAAGCAGTCGGTTTTATACAGAAGATGAGTTCCAAATTTAATTATTTATTTATTTATTATACCAAGCAGGAATTGGGCTGCTGATACTTGCATATCAGCTTCAAGTATTACATTACTAAGAAGTAAGAACTAGATTGTTAGTTAAAGCTACAAATAAAGTACTTAAGGAAAAGAGGTAACTACAAATTAAGCGGAACCCCTAGGATCAAAACTAATTGCTATTTAAATGAAAGTACTGATAAAACCTTAATGATCTGCCTGAATAAACTGAACTTAGGAGGAAGAATCGAGTTTGAGATTTGCGCCATTGTAAACTAAACAGAAGCAAGTGGAATAGTTGTAAAAACAGGAACATGGAGTAGTGGATTACATTCCTAGCCCAAAGAAAAAATTAAAGCTCACCGATTCCAACTCTGGATCATTCTCTTCCCGCGCAAGCTTTATCATGTCAATATGTTCGACCAACTCTTGTTCAATTGCCATAACATCCTCCATTTTATTCATTAAAGAACCATGTTCGCGGCTGATCTTCCCGGCGTGGACAGGGTCATCCCAAAGATCTGCCTTATTGATCTGAGCTGACAGCACTTTAAGCCTATCCATTAGCGTTTTCCACTATAAATGGGAGAAGACCAAAAAAAAAAAAAAAAAAAAAGACTTAAACTCATTATTAAAAATAAAAGATTTCTCAAAGGCATGGGCGGAACTACCTTATGGGAAGCGGTGTCACGTGACATCGCTTGGTCGGAAAAATTTATTAATTTTATATATATAGACATAAGTAAAACAATATAATACGTATAAAAAGGCACAGGTGACACCACTTGAGCTAAAAAGTCTCGTTGGTTTGCTGGTTAGGTGCTTCAACTACCACAAGAGTTCGAATCCCTTTGGTGCATTTATCTTTTTATCATTTTGGAGAGTTTAGTTAGTAAATATTTGAAGTATAATTTGTATTACTGAGGCTTGAACTACTAACCCCTCTAACAAAATTTGAAGTATAATTTGTATTACTGAGGCTTGAACCACTAACCTCTAACAAATTTTGAAGTATAATTTGTATTACTGAGGCTTGAACCATTAACCTCTAACAAAATTAAGGAGCAACAAAAACCACTTGAGCTAGAATTCGTCCGTTGGTCAAGCTAACAATAAATATACTCAAATCAGTCTTAAGAAAAGACATATTTAGCATTATTTTTAATGAGACTATGATTGATACATTTCAAAAAATAAAAACTCAACGTAGAGAGTTACAATAATGTTTTGAATTTTGTGTGAGTGTGTTTTTAAAATATAATATCATTATAGTAGTTATTCATTTGTTTACTTCTTTGTTTACCTATTAAAAAATGTGACACCGCTTACGAAAAAATCTGCGTACGCCGCTGCTCAAAGGGAGCCATGTAATATAATATTTCAGAGAAATTATAATCTAAATCTAAAGATAAAGTAACACACCCCTAAACATTTGCAAGTACACAAGAGTTTCTTGTCAGACTAGTTATCAGTTACTATTAGCAAGATCATTCATTTACAGCCTTTTCGTATCCTGCCATAATTTTGAAGCTACTATATATCAATTAACAATTTCAATGTCGTGACGATTCATGAAGGTTTGATTATTTTTGTGGTCAACTTAATCTAACACTCCTTTATCCGGGTTTGAGACCACAACTATACCAAGCTCACATCGGTGCAGATATTATTATCGTGGTAGCACCACTGTTCTCTCCATGTCCATCATCTACCTCACCCCCCCCCCCCCCCCCCAAAATTCACCCTACTGTGGAAGTATTGGTAAGCAAACTGCCATTATCAGATAAAAAAATGTAGAATCCCGTCTTTCAAGCAGAATAAATAAACCATAAAAATCACAACTTTTTCATAAATATCACAAATTTCCTCTTTTTTTTTTAATATGCACATAAACATCACAACTTTGTCATAAATATCACAAGTTTTTCTCTTCTTTTTATTTTAATATAAGCATAAAGATCACAACTTTTTAGTAATGAGGTCCATCTAAATTAAGTAAAGCCCAAAAAAGAAAAAAAAAACCTACTTCAAAATGCAATTAAAGATAGATAAAGAAACCTTGAGGCGTTTCTTGATAAGATGAATGGACTGAGCAATGGAAGAAGCATGGCTCTTCCAATCATTCTCACTCTCATCAACTATATTCCAATTCTTAGCTATAATTCCCTCAACAGTTAGCCCATCAGTAGTAGTGGGCTCAACAGCAGCCTCGGAGCTCAAAAACCGAACACCGCATATAGAATCAAATGGGGGTTTTGGACTTCCATTCAAAATTGAAGAGAACCCTTTATTTCTTCTCTTAAATGAATTGTACCAAGAATTAAAAATTGAGAGGCAATTATGGGAAGTGGAATTATTAGAAGAAAGGGAAGAAAAAGGGCAAGAACATATGCGTGTGGGGATTCGGCAGAGCTGCTTTGATCTTTTTCCTAATGTTTTCAATAGTAAAAATGACATTTTTCTTTCTCTCTGTAATCGATTTTGAGACGAACCAGAGGTTTAGGCGAGGGTTTAAGGCTATTCGGATTTCAGAAGACGAAATACGACGTCGTATTTGTTAAATAAAAGAGTTATGCCTTGCGTTAAAAGTTTGATATATTTGGCTAACTATAAAACAAACCTGACCAAAGTACCGTAGTGGTTGAGGTTCAATAGCTCAATGGAACAGTAATGGAAAGAGCAATTTATGCTAACTAAAATTAAAATATTTACCCGTGTTTACCCATCTAAAACTTTGTTACAATTTATACAGATTTGAACTGAAAAATATTACCCGATTACCCATAGCTGTTTTCCCTTATCTCTTGAACCTTTATTTGATTGGGTGTCCAAAGAATCTTTCTCAAACTGATCTTTAATTAGTTTGTGGCGTGGTTGTTATTAGATTTGAGCACCTTCTTTGAAATTTTTATTCCTTTTTTTAAAAAACAAATTCCCTAGTGCTATTTTTTTATTAATAAAAGTTTGAAAATTCTGTAATTTTTATTGCTTATTGAGATTGAGAGCTCGAATGAATATATAATTTACGATTTTTTGAGATTTTTTATTCTAATTTTTATTAGCTTATAGTATTGCATAATAAAGTATTTTTAGCTTGTCATTTTATTAGCTTAAATTATCATATGTTATTACATTTTTTACTTCCACAAGTTTAATTTTTCAGAGATTTATTATCATAAAAATAAAATTCACTATTAAAGGACCTTGAAGCTTGAAATGCATAAATTGGTTTGTTGAGGTTGTAGTTATTTCGATACAATTTTAACTAGGGTGGGTTTAAATATTGATTTGAGGTTTTGGCTAAATTTTGAGTTAATTAGATTATGTGACAACTGATATTATTTCAGTTTAATGATTGAATTAAAAAAATCCTTTTAAACCCTTTGCGTACAACTATATACTATGTTGGTATAGCTATATACTATACTGGTATCATATGTTAGTTGGAATCTTTTTTTGTTGTATTAGCTACATTTAATTGGTACAATATTTGATTTTTCTTTAGTAATAGTAGAATAGTACAGTATCTTGAATTTTTTTAATTTTCCTTTATGCGTGTGTATTATATAAATATTTTGATTTTTTCTTTATGCGTTTGGTTTATATAATAGTATTATAGTACAATATCTTGAAATATATTATTATATTAATATGTGGTACACTATTTTTTTATTTTTTTCTTTATGCATGTGTATTATGTAATAGTAGTATAGTCATATATAGTTGCCTGGAATTAATTGGTAGAACTGTATACCCTATTGGTATAATTATATGTCATATTGGTATCATATGGTAGTTGAAATATTTTTTGATTATTTTGGCTGCATTTTTAAGTGAATTCTATTCTGAAATAGTTTATATGATCATGTTTTGCTGTGTTGGATTTTTTTGTACCTATGGACATAGATTTTGTGTAATATGTAATAGTTTTTATAGTTATATATAGTTGTTGGAACAACCCCGTACAACTATATACCCTATTAGTATAGCTATATACTATATTGGTATCATATGCTAGTTGAATACTTTTTTGGTTGTATTAGCTGCATTTAATTGGTACACTATTTGATTTTTCCTTAATAATAGTAATATAGTACAATATCTTGAAATACTTTATTATATTAATATGTGGTACACTATTTTTTTTTCTTTCTCTATATGCATGTGTGTTATGTAATAGTAGTATAGTCATATAATTGCCGGAAATTAACAAGTAAAATTGTATACCATGTTGGTATAGTTATATGCCATATTGGTATCATATGGTAGTTTGAATATTTTTTGGTTGTTTTAGCTGTATTTTTAAGTGAATTCTATTCTGAAATTATTTATATGAACATGATTTGCAGTGCTGGAATTTTTTTGTGCCGATGGACATAGATTATGTGTATTATGTAATAGTTTTTATAGTTATAGGCAATTATTGGAACGACCACATACAACTATATACCTTGTTAGTATACGTAATGAGCAAGTTGTTTTGCGAATATTTAGCTTGCAATGTGAGCATATAATTTTCTCATACTTTTATTGCATCTTTTAATATTTTAGTACAGTAGTATAGTCACAAATAGTTATAGTAATATTCTAGAGCAATCATATACTATGTTGGTATATATATATACCATATTGGTATCATATGGTTCTAGAAGTCTTTTTTGCTACTTATATTTTTATTGCATTTCTAATATTTTATTATCATTTCTATTCTAACTAGTATATATAGAGATTTGGTGGTCGTAGATTATGTTTTCTTGCTCCATATCTGATTGTGTTACTGCTAATGGTAGAGTGTGTACTGATATTTGTAGGGAAGGAGATCAAGATTTGCATGACAATCACGTGGAATTAGAAAAGGAACAAGAAATGAGGAAAAAAAATAAAAATAAAAAAAATAAAGAAGGAGTCAAATTTGAGTGTGAAATAAGTTATGGTAAAAATAACAATAATACGATTTGGGCAAAAATAAATGAATAAAAGAGAAAAAAGAAAAAAATAAGAAGAAAACGAGAAAAAAGAAAAGGAGAAAAGAAAGAAAAAAAGGAAAAAAGAAAAGAAGTATAGAAATAAAAAAGAATTGGAGAAAAAAAAGAGAAAATTCCCCACAAAAACTAATATGGGTAGAAAATATAATTAGTTTGATGGGTAGAAAAATAAATGGGTAGGTAAGGATAAATAATTTTATTTTTGTGGGTAATTGTGTCATTCACCCTAATGAAAAATTGAAAAAAGAAGAAAATAAAACTAAACGGATAATTTCATCACAATTCACCGCTATTACAATTCCATTTGCAGGTACTTAAAGAGAAACTAGTGACATCATAGTAACATTAATCCTAACAAACTCAGCTAAAGAAGGACACGTGCCCTCCTTCTAGAATATACCTTAATAACAAATCTGAAATACAAAATACTGCTGGACTATGTAACTTAACCCCTTTCCCTTTGGGCCCAATGTTCCCTGACTCTTCCGCCCCAACCTCGAATTTGAATTAGCCCAATCTACGACCTATCCGCTACATTCCATCCTCCTTTATCAAGGTTCAAAATTAGGAAATTGCAATTTCAAAAATGCACAATCCTCCCAGGTAACTTCTTCAGGAGAATAGTTCACTCATTGCACGAGCAGTTGTGTTACTGGACGATTTTCTCTTTTAACCATCCTTCTATCTAGGATCATTAAGAGCTCCACCCTAATCTGACTGCCGTCAGTACAAAAAGGGGGATCTTTAATTGCAAATACTTTATCTCCAACTTTCTTATTTAGCTGAGAGACATGGAAAATGGGATGAATTTTTGAGTTGGCTGATAAACGAAGCTCATACGCCACTTGTCCAATCTTTCTGATTACTTCATATGGACCATAGAATTTGGCGGATAGCTTCAGGTTCTTTATGACCACTGATGATTGACGATAAGGCTGCAACTTTAGGAACACCCCATCCCCGACTTCGAAGATTCGCTCACTTTTTTTTGAATCAGCATATGACTTCATCCGACTTTGAACTTTTGTGAGATTGTCTTGAAGAATTTTGTTAATCAATTGCCTATCTTTGAGTGCTTGGTCCACGGAGTCCAATTTTCTTTGTGCTATGAGCTCAAAAGTGGGTTGTGGTGGATCATAGCCATACAACGCCTTAAAATGGGGTCATGCCGATTGATGATTGAAAGTTGGAATTATACCAAAATTCTGCTTGTGCCAGCCACGTACTCCAATCAGATGGTTTATGTCCAGTCATACATCAAAGGTATGTTTCCAAACAACACTTGAGTCGTTCGGATTGCCCGTCGGTTTGAGGATGGTAGGTAGAGCTGGGCTTCAATTTAACCTGTAGTCCTTGAAATAATTCCTTCCAAAAATTGCTCACAAAAATGGGGTCTCTATCAGACACAATGGAGCTGGGCAGTCCATGTAGTTTACATATATTATCAAGAAAAAGTTGTGCCACTTGAGATGCACTATAGGGATGAGTGAGTGCAAAAAAGTGTGCATATTTAGAATACATGTCGATGACCACAAAGATTGAGTCTTTCCCTTGAGATTTGGGTAGCCCACTGATGAAATCCATGGCCACATTCTCCCAAGCTCTAGATGGGATGGGTAGGGGTTGCAAAATACCCGGGTAGGCAACACTCTCATCTTTACTTCTTTGGCAAACTTCACAAGATTTGACTAACTCCTTGATATCTTGTATCAAATTTGGCCAATATAACACATTCTTGATGCGTTGATAAGTGGCATTAATGCCTGAATGTCCACCCCGTACCCTTCCTTGGTAGCGAAGAATTCCCTGTTGGAGTTTAATATTTGTGACAGCTCCTGGGTCCAGGATAAGCTGGGTGATTAATTCTTGAGCCTAATTATTACCCTCATAGCTCTCAATAATATATGTGATCCATTTTGGTTGTACTACAGACAACCCCAAGCAATCTGCTTTTTCGAACTTCCTCGATAGCGCATCAACAGCTACATTTTTGACTCATTTACGATATTGAATTTCGTAGCTTAGACCAAGCAACTTAGTCACTCCCTTATGCTGTAATGAAGTGGTGATCCACTGATCTTTGAGGAATTTCAAACTGAAGTGGTTGGTTTTAATGATGAAGTGGTTTGGTTGCAAGTAATACCTCCATTTTTCCACCGTGTGCGACAAGGCAATTAATTCCTTTTCATATGTCGAAAGCCTCAAATGTCTTGAACTTAAGGCTTGACTGAGGAAAGCAATAGGGCGTCCATTTTGCATCAAAACAGCCCCAATTCCCTTATCACTTGCGTCGACTTCTACTATAAAAGGAATGGAGAAGTTGGTTAGTGCTAAGACCGGTGCCCTTACCATAACTTGCTTAAGCTCTTCAAATGCTTGTGTAGCCTCTAAGGTCCACTAGAAATTTTCCTTTTTTAACAGGTTTGTTAAAGGCTTGCTTATGATAGCAAAATCCTTAATAAACCTTCGATAATACCCGGTTAAGCCTAAAAATCCCCTCAGCTCCTTGAGTGATTTGGGTAGAGTCTAATTTAGCATGACCTCTACTTTTGCACCATCTGTGCTAACTCCTTCGCTAGATATGATATGGCCAAGATATTCAACTTTCTATTGAGCAGAGTTGCATTTGGTTCTCTTAGCAAACAACTGGTTGGCCGCCACCAAAAGATTGAAGACCAACTGTAGGTGACCAACATGATTATCTAAATTTGTGTTATAGATTAGGATGTCGTCAAAGAAAACTAACACAAATTTTCTGAGGTATGGGCCAAAAATCTTGTGTATCAAAGCCTGAAACGTGGCTGGGGAGTTGGTGAGCCCAAATGGCATGACTCAAAATTTCCATAATCCATGATGAGTCATAAAAGCTATTTTAGGCTCATCCCCTTCCTTCATCCTAATTTGGTGATATCCCGACCATAGGTCGATCTTGGAGAAATATGTGGCCCCATTGAGTTCATACAAAAGATCTTCTACCACCGATATAGGATATTTGTTTTTAACTGTAACCTCATTCAGTTTTCGATAATCCACACATAATCTCCAACTGGCATCCTTCTTTTTGACCAATAAAATCGGAGAAGCAAAAGGAGAGACACTTTTAGTCACTGTTCGAGCTTGTAACATCTCCGAAACAATCTCCTCTATCGAATTCTTTTGCTCAAAAGAATAACTATAAGGCCTTAAATTGACTGGTTTTTGTAACGATCCGACTTATTATTTTAAAAATTTATACCCCGTTCAGTGACTTAAGGTCCCAAAAAATTTTGTAATATGTATTATGACCCGCGTGTGCGGTCGAGTTTGATTTTTGAAAGATTCAGAATTAAACTAAGAGAACAATTCTCATTTTTGAAGCTTAAATGAAAAGAGTTGACATGAGTTTGACTTTTGAGCAAACGACTCCGGAATAGAATTTTGATGATTCCAATAGTTTCGTATGGTGATTTTGGACTTAGGAGTGTGTCCGAAATTTTTTTTGGAAGCCCGTAGTTAAATTTGGCTTGAAATGGCGAAAATATGAAGTTTAAGTTGGAAGTTTGACCGGGGAGTTGACTTTTTGATATCGGGGTCGGAATCCAGTTCTGAAAATTTTTATAGGCCCGTTATGTCATTTATGACTTGTGTGCAAAATTTGAGGTCAATCGGACTTGATTTGATATGTTTCGGCACAAGATATAGAATTTGAAAGTTCAAAGTTCATAGATTTTGATTTGAGGTATGATTCGTCGTTTTGATATTATTTGATGTGATTTGAGGCCTCGAGTAAGTCCGTAATATGTTCTGAGACTTGTTGGTATATTTGGTTGAGGTCCCGAGGGGCTCGGGTGAGTTTTGGGGTGGTTTCGGACCATTTCTAGGCCATTTTAGATTGTTGGTTTTTGTCCACAGAGGTGTGTATCGCGATCACGAATATTAGGTCGCGTTCGCGAAGAGTAAACAACAGTTTGGGACTTTGTGAATCGCGATCGCGGAAGCTATTTCGCGATCGCGTAGAACAAACTTCTGCTGCACTGACCTGACTTTGAAAGCTTATATCTCGCAATCTATAAGGAATTTGGAGATGATCTAAAAATGACAGTTGTAGCTCTTTGTGTCTAGTTTTTAGAAAGGTAAACCATTTGTCATTTAGAGTTGTGTACAAAAAGTTGTGGTAGATATACTACATGCTGTCTGGGAAGAGTTTTGAAATCTCTGTTGCATAGGGCTGATTTTGGAAGCTTATATATCGAAATCTATAAGGAATTGGGAGATGAGAAACAAATAAAAGTTATAGACCTTGAAGTCTAATTTTCAGAAAGGTAAACCATTCATCATTTGGAGTTTTGTACTAAAAGTTATAACCATTATACTAGAGGCTATCTGGAAGAGCTGGGGACTTGTTCTTCGCGATCGCGAAAGGCAAATTTTGGGCTGAGAAAATTTTTGCTTCGTGATCGCGAAGCATTTTCCGTGATCGAGAAGAGTAAATACCTAGGCAGTAGCTATATTTCGAGGTTTAACCATTTTTTAACATATTTGGAGCTATGGAGCTCGGATTGAAGCGATTTTTGAGGCGATTTTCACCATATGGATTGGGGTAAGTGTTCTATATCCTAAAGTGATTATAATTCATGATTCTGTGATTATATTCATCATTTATTTCTGATTTAAATGGAAGAAATTAAGATTTTTGCAAAATATTTCAAAAACGAAAATTTTAGATTTGGAGGTCGAGTTGTTATCGAATTTGATAAAATTAGTATGGTTGAACTCGTATCAAAATGGGTTTTTGAATTTGGTGAAAATTACATTGGGTTCCGAGAGACGGGTCCCTCGTTGACTTTGGTTGACTTTTTAGAATAAAATTTTAAGTCGACGTTTTATTATCCGGAATTATTTCCGATGAATTGTAATGAAGTTATAAAATTAATTTGGATAGATTTGAGCTGTCCGGAGGTCAATTCAAGCAAGAAGGTGATTTTGAAATATCGGCATAACTTCAAAAAATGTAAGTATCTTGCCTAACCTTGAGTGGGAGAAATTACCCCTTAGGCATTGAGTCTTATGTGGAAATTGTGTAACTGAAACCATGTACGCGAGGTGACGAGTACGTACTTGGTTTATATATGCAAATTATATGGGTGGAAATTCGTAGACGCCCTTATGTATTAAATTGGAAAATTATTAGAATATAGTAAAGCCTTTATTTGTCATGCATAAATCCTTGTTTGTTGAATTTATTTTTATATGATAATTTGGTGTGATTGACACTTTGATTTTTATGTGAATCCCGTGTTTTTGTTGAGTTGATATTTCCTGGAGATAATTTCATCATGGATTATTCATTTGCAAATAAGTTATTATGTAAGTTTAAAAGGAGGCATTAATCTATTTGCCAAAAAATTGGATTAAAGAAGGCGTTGTTCCTTGATGAATTACTTTCCAATTCATGTTGTTGAAATTGGTATTGAGTTATAAAGGTCATAAATCATACTGAGGCAAAGTGTTAAATTGTGAAATATTATTTTGTTGAATTGTTCACTCTCGAATATTTTGTTAAGATTTTGTGCACATTATGGTCGAGCCATGGGCTCCTTATTGTGGAAAATAATGTATTGTTGATTCCTGTGGCAAGTTGTAATACTTGAGCACTTGATGTGCAATTTTTGATATGTTGTAATATTTGAGCACTTGATGTGCAATTTATGATATGTTGTAATATTTGAGCACTTGAGGTGCAACTTGTGATATGTTATAATATTTAAGTACTTGAGGTGCAATTTATGATATGTTTTGATATTTGAGCACTTGAGGTGCAATTTATGATATATTTTGATATTTGAGCACTTGATGTGCAATTTATAATATGATGTGATATTTGAGCACTTGGGGTGCGAATTGTGATTGTAACGACCCGGCCGGTCGTTTTGTATATAATAACCCCGTTTTCCCATTTACTGCTCAATTTATGTCTTGTAATTGATTTATGACTTATCGAGTTAGTTGGTTCGGATCCGGAAGGAACTCGGATTGAAATGAGACACTTAGTCTTGAAATGGCGAAAACGACTCCGGAATGGAATTTCGATGATTCCAATAGTTTCGTATGGTAATTTTGGACTTAGGAGTGTGTCCGGAAATTTTTTTGGAAGCCCGTAGTTAAATTAGGCTTGAAATGGTGAAAATATGAAGTTTAAGTTGGAAGTTTGACCGGGGGTTGACTTTTTAATATCGGGGTCGAAATATGATTCTGAAAATTTGAGTACCTCCGTTATGTCATTTATGACTTGTGCGCAAAATTTGAGGTAAATCGGACGTGATTTGATAGGTTCCGGAGTCGTTTATAGAAATTAGAAATTTCAAAGTTCATTAGGCTTGAATTGGAGTGTAATTCATGGTTTTAGCGTTATTGGAGGTGATTTGAGGGTTCGACTAAGTCCGTATGATGTTTTAGGACTTGTCGGTATATTTGGTCGAGGCCCCGAGGGGATCGGGTGAGTTTTGGATGGTTAACAGATCAAACATTTGGACTTGAACAACTTCTGGAATTTTCTGATATCTGATGATGTTTTCCTTCTACGCGATCGCGTCCCGCTTCACGCGATCGCGTAGGCTTATTTGGTCAGTGGGGGTTTTGTTCTACGCGATCACGTGGGGATATCTGCGATCGCATAGGGTTAAAGTGAGGCAGTGGTAATTTGTGCTTCGCGATCGCGTGAAGCGGGACACGATCGCGTAGCTCTGGGATTTTGTGACTCGCGAACGCGTGAAGATGGTCGCGTTCGCGTAGAGTAAGTGGAGCAGAGTAGAAGTCACACGTTTTGTGCTTCACGATTGCGTGGACTAGTCCGCGATCGCGTAGGACTGTGATGTTGTGCATCGCGATCGCGTAGAATAAAATCTGGGCGATGGAAAATTATTCTTCGCGATCGCGTGGGAATTTTCGCGATCGCGTAGAGCAAATGTCTGGGCAGAGAGTTTAAGTTCTGAATTGACGGATTTGAGCTCGGGAAGAGGCAATTTTCGGGAGTTTTTCAAGGAAAACAACGGGGTAAGTGTTCTTAACTCAATATTGGTTAAATTACCCGAATCCATGGTTGTTTTTATCATTTATTTGGTGAATTAAGTTGGAAAAGTTTAAAAACTCTCTTAGTTTAAATTGAAGGTTTGAGGGTCGAGTTGGGGTCGGATTTTGATAAAATTGGTATGGTTAGACTCTTGAATGGGCTTCCAGATTTTGTAACTTTTGTCGAGTTCCGAGATGTGGGCCCCACAGCGATTTTTGAGCTAAAATTCAGATTTTTATGGAAAATTAGCATTTTCTTATGGAATTAATTCCAATAAATTTTATTGACTGAAACAAATTATTTGTGACTAGATTCGAGGTATTCGAAGGCCGATTTTCGAGGCAAAGGCATAGCAGAGTAAAGAATTTCACGCTCTGAGGTAAGTAACAGTTTTAAATCTGGTCCTGAGGGTATGAAACTCCTGATTTTGGTATCATGTGATTATTTTGGAGGTGACGCACATTCTAGGTGACGGGCGTGTGGGCATGCACCGAGGGGATTATGACTTGGTCCGTCCCGGGAAACTGTAAAGTTGAATAATTTGTTGTTAGCTATATGCTCTCTATGTGTTGATAAAATTTGACTGTAAATCATGTTTAGGCTATGTGATAGTACCGTTGGGACCCACAGAGGTCGCGTACTTGTTGAATTGCCTGCTAAATGCTATATTTACTCAGTCTCAACTTTTACTTGCACATTTTATCTCAGTCTCTATTATTATTATTGATACATCATATCATTGTTGTTTGGGCTGATTTCATGATTATTAAGAGCCCGAGAGACGGGAGAGATTTATGACTGAGTGAGGCCGAGGGCCTGATTGTGAGATATTGATACTATAGTACGTGAGTTGTCCGTGCAGCATATGAGTTGGTTGTGCAGATCCTTATATTATACTATAGCACGTGAGTTGGTCGTGCATCACGTGAGTTGGCCGTGTGGATCCTTATATTATCCTATAGCACGTGAGTTGGCCGTGCAGCATGTGAGTTGGCCGTGCGGATCCAGATAGTTATATTATGGCACGTGAGTTTTCCATGCAGCACGTTAGTTGTCCGTGCAGATTATAGCGCTTGGGCTGTAGGAGCCCCCCCGGAGTCTGTACACCCTCAGTGAGCGCGGGTACCCATTGAGAGTGAGTGATGAGGGCTGGGAGCATAGTGAGTGATTGTTGTCCTCAAAGGTTGTAATTGATTTCCATTTGTTGTTGCACTTAGTTGCTATCTGTCATTGCTGTGAAATCTCTGAAAGATTTTTATATACGGATTACATGAATAGGAACTGTATAAAAATTGATTTGACATTAAACTGCCAGATTTGATGGCATGTCTATTCTTTGCTGGAATTATCGGAAATGAACCATAACTGCGCAGGTCGTTTCTATCTTCAATTCCTTATTATTATTATTACTTGCTGAGTTGGTTGTACTCATACTACACCCTACACTTCGTGTGTAGATCCAGGTGTTTGCGGACATAGCGGGTGTTGATCCTTTCACGCGGTTGATTTTCAGGAGATTTTGAGGTAGCTGCCATGTTCCGCAAACCTTGTCTCTCCTTCTATATCTCTTTGTTTACTGTATTTGATCTTAGACTATTATAGACTATATTTTTGAGACTTGTATTCATATTAGATGCTCATGTACTGAGTGACACCAGGTTTTGGGGAGTGTTTGTATTGTATTTAAATATTATATTTTCAACCTTAAAGAGAAGTTTTGATTTATTGAGATTATCGGCTTGCCTAGTATCGAGATAGGCACCATCACAACAGGTTGGGATTTTGGGTCGTGACAAGTTGGTATCAGAGCTTAGGTTACATAGGTCTCACGAGTCATGAGCAGGTTTAGTAGAGTCTTGCGGATCGGTACGGAGACGTCTGTACTTATCTTTGAGAGGCTGCGGAACCCTTAGAAAAATTTTACTTTCTTGTATTCTGTCGTGCGAATTTGTTGATTCTGGAAACTAAATTTCTGCTATTATATTCTCTCACAGATGGTGAGGAAATGTACTACCGGATCGGACGGTCAGCCACCAGTGCCACCAATTAGGGCCGCGAGAGGCCAGGGCCGTGGTAGAGGCCGAGGCCGAGGTTGAGGTCGAGGTGTAGCTCGTACCACAGTTGGAACAACACCTGTAGTACCACCAGTTATTCCAGCTCAGGAGCAGATTCCAGATATAGTTGAGCCGACATGATCAACTCAGGCAACAACTGTGCCCATTGAGATTGCAGGCATTCAGGAGACTTTGGCCCAGATATTGGCAGCCTGCACTGGTCTTGCTCAGGTGGTTTCGGCTCAAGCCGCACTTGCCACTTCTCAGGCTGGGGGAGGTACTCACACGCCTGTTGCCCGTACTCCAGACCAGGTAGTACAGGGACTTCAGATACCGGGAGAGCTACCAGCCCAGCCGGCTGTAGCTGCTCAGGCCCCGGTAGTTCCTGTTATGGCAGATGATGAGCAAAGGAGACTTGAGAGATTTGAGAGGCTTCGACCTCCACCATTTAGCGGTACTGAGTCAGAGGATGCTCAGGATTTTCTGGATAGGTGCCAACGGATGCTTCGGACAGCAGGTATTCTGGAGACCAGTGAGGTCTCATTCACTACTTTTCAATTTTCTGGGGCTGCACTCAGATGGTGGGAGACTTACGAGAAGCGTAGGCCTGTTGGCGCAGCACCCCTTACTTGGCATCAGTTCTCCGTGGTCTTTTTGGAGAAGTTCGTACCTCAGTCCCGCAGAGAAGAGTTGCGCAGGTAGTTTGAGCAGCTTCACCAGGGTGTTATGTCAGTGACGCAGTACGAGATGAGATTTTTTGAGTTGGCTCGTCATGCAGTCTGGTTGGTTCCCTCTGATAGGGAGAGGATTAGGAGATTTATTAATGGCCTCACATATCAGCTGCGGTTACTTATGACTAGGGAGAGAGTATCTGGTGCTACTTTTGATGAGGTAGTGGACATTGATCGACAGATAGAGATGGTTCGTAGCCAGGAACGTGGAGAGAGAGAGAGAGGGGGGCTAAGAGGCCTCGTGGTTCGGGTGATTACAGCGGTGTTCCTTCAGGCGGTTAGTTTCACCGAGGTAGGGGTCGTTCTTATAGACATGCTCAGACGGGTCGTCCAGCTCATCGTGGTGCATCAGCTAGCCATGGTTCTTACAGTTCTCACTCAGGCCAGTCTTCATTCAGTGCACTACCAGCACAGAGTTCTCATCATGCCTCGTCCGCACAGGCTTCTGCAAGTCATTCCTTGGGTTATCAGGAGCAGCAGTTCTGTCAGAGGAGGGGTTGTTTCGAGTGCAGAGAATTTGGTCATTTCAAGAGAGAGTGTCCTAGGCTGTTGAGTGGGGCTTCACAGCCGAGTTCTTGACCGACGGCACCAACATCAGCAGTTACACCACTCGCCCTGCCATCTCGGGGTGGGGGTCAGGCAGCTAGGGGTCGCCCAAGAGGGGAAGGCCGATTAGGTGGCGGGCAGGCTCGATTCTATGCTTTTCCTGCCAGGCCAGATGTTGTTGCCTCAGACGCAGTGATCACATGTATTGTTTCAGTGTGCCACATGGAGGCTTCTATATTATTTGACCCTGGTTCCACTTATTCATATGTATCATCATATTTTGTTCATTATCTGAATATGCCCTGTGAGTCCTTAGTTTCACCTATTTGTGTATCTATACCGGTGGGCGATATTATTACTGTGGATCGTATGTATCGGTCGTGTGTGGTAACTATTGGGGAACTGGAGACTAGAGTTGATCTCTTATTACTCGGTATGGTTGATTTCGATGTAATCCTGGGTATGGATTGGTTGTCACCATGTCATGCTACTCTGGATTGTCACGCAAAAATTGTGACGTTGACGATGTCGGGGTTGCCAAAGGTTGAATGGAGGGGTTCTCTAGATCTTGTTCCTAGCAGGGTAATTTCTTATTTGAAGTCCCAACGTATGGTTGGAAAGGGATGCTTGTCATATTTGGCCTTTGTGAGAGATGTTGATGCAGATACTCCTATTATTGATTCAGTACCGATCGTGCGAGACTTTCCGGATGTATTTCCTGCAGACCTGCCGGGTATGCCACCCGACAGGGATATTGATTTCAGTATTGACTTGGTACAGGTCACTCAGCCTATTTCTATTCCTCCGCATCGTATGGCACCAGTTGAGTTAAAAGAATTAAAAGAGCAACTTTAGGAACTCCTTGAAAAAAGGTTTATTAGACCTAGTTGTCGCATTGGGGTGCACCGGTTCTGTTTGTGCAAAAGAAAGATGGTACTATGCGGATGTGCATTGATTATAGGCAGTTGAACAAAGTTACAATCAAGAATAAATATCCATTGCCGCATATTGATGATTTATTTGACCAACTTCAGGGAGCGAGGGTGTTCTCCAAAATCGATTTGAGGTCTGGGTATCACCAATTAAAAATTCGGGATTCGGATATTCTAAAGACGGCATTCAGGACTCGTTATGGCCACTATGAAATTCTTGTGATGTCTTTTGGGCTAACCAATGCCCCAGCAGCATTTATGCAATTGATGAATAGTGTATTTCAACCATATCTTGATTTATTTCTCATGGTATTCATTGATGATATTCTGGTGTACTCACGTAGCCAGGAGGAGCATGCACAACACTTGGGTATTGTATTACAGAGGATGATAGAGGAGAAACTTTATGCCAAATTCTCTAAGTGTGAGCTCTAGCTTAGTTCAGTGGCATTCTTGGGACATATAGTGTCCAGTGAAGGTATTAAGGTGGATCCGAAGAAAATAAAGGCAATTCAGAATTGTCCCATACCATCCTTAGTTACTGAGATTTGGAGGTTTCTCGACTTGGCCGGTTATTATCGTCGTTTCGTGGAGGTTTTCTCGTCTATTGCGTCGCCTATGACTAAATTAACCTAGAAAAGTGCTCTGTTCAGGTGGTCGGATGAATGTGAAGAGAGCTTTCAGAAGCTCAAGACAGCTTTGACTACAGCTCCAGTATTGGTGTTGCCTACAGGTTCAGAGTCTTATACTGTGTATTGTGACGCATCGCGGATTGGTCTCGGCGCAGTACTTATGCAAGATGGTAGGGTGATTGCCTATGCGTCCAGACAGTTAAAGGTACATGAGAAGAATTATCCAGTCCACGATCTTGAGTTAGCAGCTATTGTTCATGCCTTGAAAATTTGGCGGCATTACTTGTACGGTGTCCAGTGTAAGGTATATACCGATCATCGGAGTCTACAACATTTGTTTAAACAGAAGGATCTTAACTTGCGGCAACGAAAGTGGTTGGAGTTGCTTAAGGATTATGATATCACCATTCTCTATCATCCCGGAAAGGCTAATGTGGTGGCCGATGCCTTGAGTCGTAAGGCAGAGAGTTTGGGCAGCTTAGCATACTTACCGGTAGCATAGAGGCCTTTAGCCTTGGAGGTTTAGACATTGGCTAATCAGTTTGTTAGATTGGATATTTTCGAGCCGAATCGAGTTTTGGCCTGTGTGGTTTCTCGGTCTTCTTTATATGATCGCATCAGAGAGTGCCAGTATGATGATCCACATCTACTTGTTCTTAAGGACACGGTTCAGCACGGTGATGCCAAGGAAGTCACTATTGGAGATGACGGTGTATTACGGATGCAGGGCAGGCTATGTGTGCCTAATGTAGGTGGTTTGCGTGAGCTGTTTCTCCAGGAATCTCACAGTTTGTGGTACTCCATTCATCCAGGCGCTGCAAAGATGTATCAGGATTTGAGGCAGCACTATTGGTGGAGGCGGATGAAGAAAGATATAGTTGGGTTTGTATATCGATGTTTAAATTGTCAACAGGTAAAGTACGAGCATCAGAGGCCGGGAGGATTGCTACAGAGACTTGAAATTCCGGAGTGGAAGTGGGAGCTTATTACCATGGACTTCATAGTTGGACTCCCACGGACTTTGAGAAAGTTTGATATTGTTTGGGTGATAGTAGATCGGTTGACCAAATCTACGCATTTTATTCCAGTCGGTACTAATTATTCTTCGGAGCGGTTGGCTGGGATTTATATTCGCAAGATTGTTCACCTACACGGTGTGCCGGTGTCCATTATTTCAGATCGGGGTACGCAGTTTACCTCGTAGTTTTGGAGGGCAGTGCAACGAGAATTGGGCACACACGTTCGGTTGAGTATAACATTTCACCCTCAGACGTACGGACACGAGCGCACTATTCAGATATTGGAGGATATGCTTCGCACTTGTGTTATTGATTTTGGGGGGTTCATGGGATCAATTTCTGCCACTCACAGAGTTTGCTTACAATAATAGCTACCAGTAAAGCATTCAGATGGCTCCGTATGAAGCTTTATATGGGAGACGGTGTCGGTCTATGGTGGGTTGGTTTGAGCCGGGTAAGGTTAGGTTATTGGGTACTGACTTGGTTCAGGATGCTTTAGAGAAGGTCAAAGTGATTCAGGAACGGCTTCGCACGACAAAGTCTAGACAAAAGAGTTATGCCGACAGGAGGGTTTGTGATGTTGTTCACATGGTTGGGGAGAAGGTTCTGCTCAAGATTTCACCCATGAAGGGTGTGTTGAGGTTCGGGAAAAAGGTCAAGTTGAGCCCTCGGTATATTGGGCCTTTTGAGATACTTAAGAAAATTGGGGAGGTGGCTTATGAACTTGCTTTGCCACCTAGTCTATTAGGTGTTCATTCAGTGTTCCATGTATCCATGCTCCGAAAATATGTCGGGGATCTGTCTCACATTCTCGATTTCAGTACAGTACAACTAGACGGTAATTTGACTTATGATGTGGAGCCGGTGGCTATTTTAGACCGGCAGGTTTGAAAGATGAGGTCAAAGAACATAGCATCAGTGAAGGTGCAGTGGAGAGGCCAGCCAGTAGGAGAAGCTACTTGGGAGACTGAGCAGGAGATGAGGAACAAATATCCACACTTATTTGAGACTCCAGGTATTATTCTAAACCCGTTCGAGGACGAACGTTTGTTTAAGAGGGGGAGAATGTAACGACCCAGCCGATCGTTTTGAATATTATAACCTCGTTCCCCCATTTACTGCTCAATTTATGTCTTGCAATTGATTTATGACTTATCAGGTTAGTTGGTTCGGGTTCGGAAGGAACTTAGAGTGAAATGAGACACTTAGTCTCAAAATTAAAAATTTTAAGTTAGAAAAGTGAACCGGATATGGACCTATGTGTAAACGACCTCGGATTTGAATTTTTATGATTCCAATAGCTCCGTATGGTGATTTTGGGCTTAGGAGCGTGTCCGGAATATTATTTGGAGGTCCGTAGTGGAATTAGGCTTGAAATGCCGAAAGTTGAATTTTTGGAAAGTTTGACCGGGGGATTGACTTTTTGATATCGGGGTCGAAATCCGATTCTGAAAATTTGAGTACCTCCGTTATGTCATTTATGACTTGTGCGCAAAATTTGAGGTAAATCGAACGTGATTTGATAGGTTCCGGCGTCGTTTGTAGAAATTAGAAATTTCAAAGTTCATTAGGCTTGAATTGGGTTGTAATTCATGGTTTTAGCGTTGTTGGAGATGATTTGAGGGTTCGACTAAGTCCGTATGATGTTTTAGGACTTGTTGGTATATTTGGTCGAGGTCTCGAGGGGCTCGGGTGAGTTTTGGATGGTTAACGGATCAAAAATTTGAACTTGAACAGCTACTGGAATTTTCTAATATCTGATGATGTTTTCCTTCTATGCGATCGCGTGAATGCATCTGCGATCGCGTAGGCTTATTTGGTCATTGGGGGTTTTGTTCTACGCGATCGCAGATATCGCGTAGGGTTAATGTGAGGCAGTGGCATTTTGTGCTTCGCGATCGCGTGAAGCGGGACGCGATCGCGTAGCTCTGGGATTTTGTGACTCGCGAACGCATGAAGAAGGTCGCATTCGTGTAGAGTAAGTGGAGTGGAGTAGAAGTCATGCGTTTTGTGCTTCGCGATTGCGTGGACTAGTCCGCGATCGCGTAGGTATGTGATGTTGTGCATCGCGATCGCGTGGACGAGTCCGCGATCGCGTAGAGTAAAATCTGGGGGATGGAAAATTGTTCTTCGCGATCGCGTGGGAATGTTCGCAATCGCGTAGAGCAAATGTCTGGGCAGAGAGTTTAAGTTCTGAATTGACGGATTTGAGCTCGGGAAGAGGCAATTTTCAGGAGTTTTTCAAGGAAAATAACGGGGTAAGTGTTCTTAACTCAATATTGGTTAAATTACCCGAATCCATGGTTATTTTTATCATTTATTTGGTGAATTAAGTTGGAAAAGTTTAAAAACCCTCTTAGTTTAAATTGAAGATTTGAGGGTCGAGTTGGGGTCGGATTTTTATAAAATTGGTATGGTTAGACTCGTGGTTGAATTGGCTTTCAGATTTTGTAACTTTTGTTGAGTTCCGAGGCATGGGCCCCACGGGCGATTTTTGAGCTAAAATTTAGATTTTTATGAAAAATTAGCATTTTCTTATGGAATTAATTCCAATAAATTTTATTGACTGAAATGAATTATTTGTGACTAGATTCGAGGTATTCGGAGGCCGATTTGCGAGGCAAAGGCATAGCAGAGTAAATAATTTCACGCTCTAAGGTAAGTAACAGTTTTAAATCTGGTCCTGAGGGTATGAAACCCCGGATTTTGGTATCATGTGATTATTTTGGAGGTGACACACATGCTAGGTGACGGGTGTGTGGGCATGCATCGAGGGGATTATGACTTGGTCCATCCCGGGAAACTGCAAAGTGTAAATCATGCTTAGGCTATGTGATAGTACCGTTGGGACCCACAGAGGTTGCGTACTTGTTGAATTGCCTGCTAAATGCTATATTTATTCTCAACTTTTACTTGCACATTTTATCTCAGTCTCTATTATTATTATTGATACATCATATCATTGTTGTTTGGGCTGATTTCATGATTATTAAGAGCCCGAGAAACGGGAGAGATTTATGATTGAGTGAGGCCGAGGGCTTGATTGTGATATATTGATACTATAGCACGTGAGTTGTCCGTGCAGCATGTGAGTTGGTCGTGCAGATTCTTATATTATACTATAGCATGTGAGTTGGCCGTGCGGATCCTTATATTATACTATGGCACGTGAGTTGGCCGTGCAGTACGTGAGTTGGCCGTGTAGATCCAGATAGTTATATTATGGCACGTGAGTTGTCCGTGCAGCACGTTAGTTGTCCGTGCAGATTATAGCGCTTGTGCTGTAGGAGCCCCCCCCCCCGGGAGTCTGTACACCCTCAGTGAGCGCGGATACCCATTGAGAGTGAGTGATGAGGGCTGGGAGCCCAGTGAGTGATTGTTGTCCTCAGAGGTTGTACTTGATTTCCATTTGTTGTTGCACTTAGTTGCTATTTGTCATTGCTGTGAAATCTCTGAAAGAATTTTATCTACGGATTACATGAACAGGAACTGTATAAAAATTGATTTGACATTAAACTGCCAGATTTGATAGCATGTCTATTCTTTGCTGGAATTACCGAAAATGAACCATAACTGTGCAACTCGTTTCTATCTTCAGTTCCTTATTATTATTATTATTACTTGCTGAGTTGGTTGTACTCATACTACACCCTGCACTTCGTGTGCAAATCCAGGTGTTTTCGGACATAGCGAGTGTTGATCCTTTCGCTCGGTTGATTTTTAGGAAATTTTGAGGTAGTTGCCGTGTTCCGCAGACCTTGTCTCTCCTTCTCTATCTCTTTATTTACTGTATTTGGTATCAGACTATTATAGACTATATTTTCTAGACTTGTATTCATATTAGATGCCCATGTACTCAGTGACACCAGGTTTTGGAGAATATTTGTATTGTATTTAAATATTATATTTTCAACCTTAAAGAGAAGTTTTGGTTTATTGAGATTATCGACTTGCCTAGTATCGAGATACGTGCCATCACGACAGCTTGGGATTTTAGGTCGTGGCAGTAATATATTGTGATATTGATACGCATGCGGTGTTATAAGGTCTGGGTGTTGAAACACATGCGGTGAGATAAGGGGGGCTTGAAACACGTGGCTAGTAGAGGAACTACTAGAAGTCATGCGATGTGATAAGGGCGGCTAAAACGCGGGATGCTATTTTGGGAAAAATAATTTCTTTAAAAATTAAATATGAAGGCTCCCGCGGTGATATAAGAAAATGAGATATTGTGAATTTATTTATGAGTTGGGACTACGAGGCGGTACCTCGGGAGTGCCCTGTTGATATTTCTTTATTTATGTTCTTGCCTTTGGTGATTTTGTTTCATTTAATATGTAAATTCGTTTCTTCTTCCGTGATGTACTAGTTGACTTTATTATTAGGTATTTTGTGCTCCTAGTTGTATTGTGTTGGCTTTGGCTTTTTAGCACGAGACTCTAAAGAAGTATATTAAGACCAGAGATGTGGTGATGGGCATACATATGATGTGCATGTCCTGATATCATTATGATAATGTGGTGCTTGTAATGTTGAGATTAGTGTTATTGATATATACATTGTGGTGCTTTGTTGGGTTCTGGATGTGTTGTTAGGAGTTGTTTTGTGTTACTCTGGCAGGTGGATAGGCCCCATTTACAGGGGAGACTCTGCCAAAATTTCTGAAAAATTTGGAAGTTAGTAAAATTTGGGGGATTGAGACGTGTGAAATAAGAGATAAGTTATGTTATGTGTTTGAGGGCGGACTCTACTTCTCATTCAAGGGCGAATGATCCTAAGTGGGGGAGAATGTAACACCCCGGAAAAATTTTGAAGTACTTCAACACTATCAAAAAAGATGATGTGCATAGGCATGAGTTGCTATAGCCAGTTGAGACTAATACCGTGCGTTGATGTGAAAATCAGGCCTTTTGGAAATGTTTGGAGTGTAAGAAATTGGTTTTAAAGTTTATAAATGTGGATCAAAGAAGTAATCTCAACTGAGATGGTATTGTCGGACCCCTGTTAAATTTATGGTGACGTAGAATCACCCGCGAGTAGGTGTGCAGTAAATACATTCAGTAAATTAAGTCCTCAGAAAGATTCTTGGCACGTTCGAGGACGAACGTATGTTTAAGAGGGGGGGGGAATGTAACGACCTGACTTGTCGTTTAAAGACTTTATGCTCCGTTCAGTGACTTAAGGTCCCGAGAAATTTTGTAATATGTATTATGACCCGCGTGTGTGGTCGAGTTTGATTTTCGAAAGATTCGGAATTAAACTAAGAGAACAATTCTCATTTTTGAAGCTTAAATGAAAAGAGTTGACAGGAGTTTGACTTTTGAGCAAACGACCCCGGAATGGAATTTCGATGATTCCCATAGTTTTGTATGGTGATTTTGGACTTAGGAGTGTGTCCGAAAAATATTTTGGAAGCCCGTAGTTAAATTAGGCTTGAAATGGCGAAAATATGAAGTTTAAGTTGGAAGTTTGACCGGGGAGTTGACTTTTTGATATCGGGGTCGGAATTCAGTTCTGAAAATTTTTATAGGTCTGTTATGTCATTTATGACTTGTGTGCAAAATCTGAGGTCAATCGGACTTGATTTGATATGTTTCGGCACAAGATATAGAATTTGAAAGTTCAAAGTTCATAGATTTTGATTTGAGGTGTGATTCATCGTTTTGATGTTATTTGATATGATTTGAGGCCTCGAGTAAGTCCATAATATGTTTTGAGACTTGTTGGTATATTTGGTCGAGGTCACGAGGGGCTCGGGTGAATTTCGGGGTGGTTTCGGACCATTTTTAGGCCATTTTAAATTGCTGGTTTTTGTCCACAGAGGTGTGCATCGCGATCGCGAATATTAGGTCGCGTTCGCGAAGAATAAACAGCAGTTTGGGGCTTTGTGAATCGCGATCGCGGAAGCTATTTCGCGATCGCGTAGAACAAACCTCTGCTGCACTGACCCGACTTTGAAAGCTTATATCTCGCAATCTATAAGGAATTTGGAGATGATCAAAAAATAAAAGTTGTAGCCCCTTGTGTCTTGTTTTCAGAAAGGTAAACCATTTGTTATTTGGAGTTGTGTATAAAATATTATGGTAGATACACTACATGCTATCTGGGAAGAGTTTTGAAATCTCTGTTGCATAGGACTGACTTTAGAAGCTTATATATCAAAATCTATAAGGAATTGAGAGATGAGAAACAAATGAAAGTTATAGATCTTGGAGTCTAGTTTTCAGAAAGGTAAACCATTTATCATTTGGAGTTTTGTACCAAAGGTTATAACCATTAAACTAGAGGTTGTCTGAAAGAGCTAGGGACTTGTTCTTCGCGATCGCAAAAGGCAAATTTTGGGCTGAGAAAAATTTTGCTTCGTGATCGCGAAGTATTTTCCGCGATCGTGAAGAGTAAATATCTGGGCAGTAGCTATATTTCGAGGTTTCAGCCATTGTTTAATATATTTGGAGCTATGGAGCTCGGATAAGTGTTCTTTATCCTAAAGTGACTATACTTCATGATTCTGTGGTTATATTCATCATTTATTTCGGATTTAAATGGAAGAAATCAAGATTTTTGTAAAATATTCCAAAAACGAAAATTTAAGATTTGGAGGTCGAGTTGTTATCGGAATTTGATAAAATTAGTATGGTTGAACTCGTATCGAAATGGGTGTTCGGATTTGGTGAAAATTACGTCGGGTTCTGAGAGGCAAGCCCCTCGTTGACTTTGGTTGACTTTTTAGAATAAAATTTTTAGTCGAATTTTTATTATCCAGAATTATTTCCGATGAATTTTAATAAAGTTATACAATTAATTTGGATAGATTTGAGCTGTCCGGAGGTCAATTCAAGCAAGAAGATAATTTTGGAATATCGGCATAACTTCAAAAAATGTAAGTATCTTGCCTAACCTTGAGTGGGGGAAATTACCCCTTAGGCATTGAGTCTTATGTGGAAATTGTATAATTGAAACCATGTACGCGAGGTGACGAGTACGTACTTGGTTTATATGTGCAAATTATATTGGTGAAAATTCGTAGACGCCCTTATGTATTAAATTAGAAAATTGTTGGAACATAGTAAATCCTTTATTTGTCATGCATAAATCCTTGTTTGTTGAATTTGATTTTATATGATAATTTGATGTGATTGCCACTTTAATTTTTATGTGTATCCCGTGTTTTTGTTGAGTTGATATTTTCTGGAGATAATTTCATTATGGATTACTCATTTGCAAATAATTTATTATGTAAGTTTAAAAGGAGGCATTAATCTATTTTCCAAAAAATTGAATTAAAGAAAGCGTTGTTCCTTGATGAATTACTTTTCAGTTCATGTTGTTGAAATTGGTATTGAGTTATAAAGGCCGTAAATCATACTGAGCAAAGTGTTAAATTGTGAAATATTATTTTGTTGAGTTGTTCACTCTCGAATATTTTGTTAAGATTTTTGTGCACATTATGGTCGAGCCATGGGCTCCTTATTGTGAAAAATAATGTATTGTTGATTCATGTGGCAAGTTGTAATATTTGAGCACTTGATGTGCAATTTTTAATATGTTGTAATATTTGAGCACTTGATGTGCAATTTGTGGTAATATTTGAGCACCTGAGGTGCAACTTGTGATATGTTATAATATTTGAGCACTTGAGGTGCAATTTGTGATATGTTTTGATATTTGAGCACTTGATGTGCAATTTATAATATGTTGTGATATTTGAGCACTTGAGGTGCGAATTGTGATATATTGTGATATTGATACGCATGCGGTGGTATAAGGTCTGGTGTTGAAACGCATGCGGTGAGATAAGGGGGGCTTGAAACGCGTGGCTAGTAGGGGAACTACTAGAAGTCATGCGGTGTCATAAGGGCGGCTAAAACGCGGGATGCTATTTCGGAAAAAATGATTTCTTTAAAAATTAAATTTGATGGCTCCCGCGGTGATATAAGGAAATGAGATATTATAAATTTATTTATGATTTGGGACTACGAGGCGGTACCTCGGTAGTGTCTTGTTGATATTTCTTTATTTATGTTCTTGTCTTGGGTGATTTTGTTTCATTTAGTATGTAAATTCTTTTCTTCTTCCGTGATGTACTAATTGACTTTATTATTAGGTATTTTGTGCTCCTAGTTGTATTGTGTTGGATTTGGATTTTTAGCACGAGACTCTAAAGAAGTATATTTCTGGTTTTTCTTACTGATTTTCGATGATTGAGTTAATTTAAATTAAAAAAATTATTACTATGTTTTAAATTAAATAGTTTTACATCCAAATAAATAGTTTATCCGATGCTTTAATTTAAGTGCAATGTTATTTTCTTCACCCAAATAATTTCTAAAATAAATTCATTTCTTTGTTGATTTCTTACTTGACTTAAAAATTATAAACTCACTTTAGTGGAAATAAATTAATCGTGTGGATCTTATATATATATATATATATTGATATTATTGGCACGTAAGTTGTCCGTGCAGTTGTGATAGAAATATGGGCACGAGGTGCCGTGAAAATATGGAAGTGGGCTGAGACCCGTATGTTTATGATTTTGAAATGAGGTGTCACAAGGCGACTTTTATTTGAAATAATTACATTCAAAATATTATTTCAAAGAATTATATTCGGAAGGTATTTATTCGAAAGAATTATATGTGAAAGATTTATATTTTAAGGACATGTTTAATTGGTTGTACTTGTGTTCCTTATTCGTTCGAGTAATAATTATGGTGTTCTTGTTGCCTTGCTGTTATATCACTAGTTGATTTTGTTGTTATCATTGCTAGTTATTTTCTAGTACTATTGTATACTGCTATATTGCACAGGTTATTTGACTTGTGAGTGTCTTGACTGTACCTCGTCATTACTCTACCGAGGTTAGTCTTGATACTTACTGGGTACCGATCGTGGTGTACTCATACTATACTTCGGCACATTTTTATGCAGAGCCAGGTATTGGAGCTATCGGACTCTGACAGAGTTAAAGTTGGATCGCAAGGATTCGAGGTAGAGCTGCTTGGTCGTCGCAGTTCCTTAGAATCTTTTCATTTTATTGTACTGTTAATTATTATTCAAATAATATTGAGTATTCGATCCTTGAGATCATTTCATGTATTTAGTTAGAGTTCGTGACTCAGTATTACCAGTCATGGGAGTTTTTCATAATTATTTCCGCTGTTGGTTTAAAAAAATGGCTTGAATTGTTATTATAATCGTCTTACCTAGTCTTACAGACTAAACGCCATCACAACGCCTGTGGCGGGATTTTAGGCCGTGACAGTTTTGCTTTGGGCAATAACTCAATCGCGTGATCACAGTCCCTCTTTGGGGGTAATCCCTTAGGTTCGTGAAACAGTCCACTATAGCAGCTCAATAGCTTTTGAATGCAGTTAGGAATTGACTCTGCCTCCGAGCTAACCATCACCATAAGAAGTTGGGCCATGTAACAACATTGCCTTTTATGCACCAATGCATTGATTTTTTCAGCCTTCATAGTAGCTAACGGATTTGGATCAGTATGGCCCAAAGGTTGAAGCATTTTACCATTCTTGTAGAATAAAATATCCAAGGGCCTTGTAGTCAACATGATAGGAGCCACGGTGTTAATCAATCCATGCCTAAAACAACATCACAGCCTCCTACCTCAAGTAATCCCATATCGAATTCAAATTCCTCATTTTGCATTTTCCAAGCAAAAGGTCGACAGACCCCATTAGCCATTTTCACCATCATGGGCCTTTTTAATTCTTTGATTGGGGCTGAGGTCTCTTTAGCCACTTTTGGGTCTACAAAACTGTGGGTAGACCCATTATGTATCAGAATCAATAACTTGTGCCACTTATCCCATCTCACTATTCTCACTGTAGATGGGGCTTTATCATGGACCAACATGGCATTAACTGAGACATCTGCCTCTTGGGCTTCTTGGGCCTCTTCTCCTTCAGGTTCAGCCAACTTTTCCTCCGTATCACAAAATTCCTCACCCTCCATTGCATTAAGTGCTTGTTGTGGCTTACACTTATGTCCGAGAAAAAATTTGTCATGGCACTTAAAACAAAGGTTTTGTTTCCTCATTTGGTCAATGGTTAAGTTCTTTGATGTTGGTAGTTTAGTGTTAACAGTGTTTGGGGTTTTTGTGGTGCTCGAGGGTAAAGCCAATCTCGAGGTAGGGTAAGCAATTTTAGGCCACAATTGTGTTGTGATTTGCCTATATAAGGAATTGAACGATTGCTCGTGCAATTTAACGCAAGTATAGGCATCCATTAATGTTCTAGGGTTTGCAAATTAGACCAAGGGCATAATGTCAGACTTCAATCCACATATAAAACACGTGACAAGGTATGGCTCATGTAAAGCCGGATTAATGGTAACCATTAGGCAACGTAACTCCTCAAATTTACGTTGATAACTCTCCACATCAGACAATTGATCCAACCGATTGAACTCCCTTACAATGTTAATAGGCATATTATTACCAAATCATTGGCAAACATCCCAACAAAATAAGGCCCAAGAAACCTTACCTCCATGGTCTAACAAATAACTATCAAACCAATTATCAACATGGTCCTTTAAGTGTATGGCCACATAGTGCATTTTTCCTTCCTCTGGAACTTGATAAAGTTCAAAAAACATCTGACAACATCGAATCCAACCCCTAGGGTTGTTTTCGTCAAATTCTGGAAATAAAAATTTGGTTAGAAAGCCAAGAGCTCAACCAATTAGGATCCGGGCCATTGTTTGAATGTGGGGCCCAGCTCAACTTTATTGGGTTAAATGACCTAAACGGAACTGGTGGAACTTGAAATGTGCCTTGAGGAAAGGTTATGGGATGAGAAAAAGTGATGGTTTTGTATGTGGGTTTCGCAAAGATGTAGGGGTATGGTTTGTGGGTCTAAAAGCGGTGGTCGTTGGGTTTAAGGGTGCCATAGAGGTAGGCTTTGCAGTGCTGCCAGCATGAGGGTTCATGGAGTGAGGCACATGCGTCATCGCCGACATTGCTCCGTGACCGGCGACTGAACAAGGAGTGAGAGGAGGAGTGTTAAATTTCTAGTTACCTCCAACTGACGAGTTACCCATTTACATGATGGTTCCCGTTTGAGAAACCGCTAACTGTGGTTGCGCCATAATCGTTAGTGATTGTTGTCTACCAGAGCTTATTTGCAGAAGAATTTCTTCCACTCTCTTCGACAATGCAGCAAAGTCTACCATTTTTGACTCAAAGCTCTGTTGCCTTTCATCCATCTGCTCAAATCGCCTATTGGTTTCTTCGACAAAAAATTGGAGTTCCGATTCCAGTCTCTTAACAGGATCATCACTGACTTGATTCTTATTTTTGTCCACCATGGTTGCCAGAACCGATGGCTCTGATATGAAATGTAGTGGTTGAGCTTTAATAGCTCAGTGGAACAGTAATGAAAAATTGAAAAAGAATAAAATAAAACTAAACGGATAATTTCATCACATTTCACAGCTATTACAATTCTATTTGCAGGTACTTAAAGAGAAACTAGTGACATCATAGTGACATCAATCCTAACAAACTCAGCTAAAGAAGGACACGTGCCCTCCTTCTAGAATATACTTTAATAACAAATTTGAAATACAAAATACTATTGAACTATGTAACTTAACCCCTCTCCCTTTGGGCCCAATATTCCCTGACTCTCCCGGCCCATCCTCTAATTTGAATTACCCCAATCCACGACCCATCCACTACAAGTACTTTTACATTATAAACTTTAAACTAAAAGTAATTTGAGGAAGAATTGTGAGTTTATTCTAAGTCAATTATCCTTTCTTATCAGATGTGATCTACCTGCTACTTGATCCTATCTAATCAATGCTTAATACAATCTCAAATTATATTTCTGGTCGGCGTCGCTATGAACCTGAGAATGCCTGGGTGAGTGAGCATCAGAGCATGGATGATCATTGAAGCGTAAAGTAGAAAAACTGAAGACAGTATCTAGAGATAATATATTTTGCAATACGGGGTCATGAGGATTTTAGAGACGGGAACACTTTTTTTCATCTTTTGCATAATTGAGAAATCTATTATTTTCAACCTCAAAACTCGATGGAAATGACAAAATTTTCTAGCCATCTCCGCTTAAAAGAGTTGATGAGAGCTTCTATATTAGAATCCACTATAGTGTCATGAAATAAGTTACATTTTTGGAGTTGTTCTGTCAACAATCACTAGCTTTGATATAAGGTAATTCCTCCATATTATCCACTTCTTTAATATGGGGTTTTAAGTCCACTTCTCTCTCTAGCTTTTCCTCTCGGGGCACGATAGAGTCGTACGCTCACATCGGAAATGGCTGGGGGCCGGAAGAAAAAGACGGCAAACAAGATCGAGATCTCAAATGTGAAGCTGACAAAGACTAATTGACGGATACTGGACAAGGAATACCTAGGGTTTGTAACAGAGAAGAATATCGGGGAAGGCATATCGAATACTGCTGTCCCAGAGAATCTAGTGACTACTCCGATAAGTACTCCCCCTCCTATGATGAGTACACCATAATCTGTGACCACTATTCAGGATGGAAAGCAGAGCGCAACTCCAACTGGGAAGAAAATAGTTGAACAAGATTCTCAAGGCACGAATCAGACCAAGGAGGCGATGCAGCCTAATACAGCTGGTGGAAATCAATGAGGAAAGGATACGGCACATGCAACAACTGGAGACAAGAGTTGGGCGAACCTGTTCAGCAAAAATAAGATGGCAGCACGAGGTATGAATTTGCAATACATTGCTCCTGTGATCAGAAAAGGGGAAAAAGTAGCTCAATTGTAAAAATCAAAGGTTGAGAGGGAGACAAAGAAATGGAAAATGGCGATAATTCTATACGTCATGGGAGATTTGCCAACAATTAGATCTTTGGAAAGGTTTATTGCGGCTCAATGGAATTTTGCTTCCAAGCCAAAGATCTACTATCATAATGATGGGTATTTTATTGTCAAATTCCAGAGCATCGAGGATCGAGATGAGGTATTATATTCTGGACCACATACTATCAACAATAAACCTGTCATAACCAAATTATGGTGTGTTGATTTTAATTTCAATGAATAAGTGTTAAAAACATTTCCATTGTGGATAAAACTGCCAAACCTACCTTTGAATTGTTGCAGTATGGACTTATTAAGTCGTATTAGTAGTACTCTGGGTAGTCCCTTATTTGCAAATGCATGCACTACTAAGATTGATAGGGTATCTTATGCATGAGTTCTAGTTGAAATGGATGTTACAAGAACCTTGCCACAGACAGTTGAAGTCGAAGATCCAAATGGGAAAGTATTTGAGCAGGAAGTGATTTATGATTGGAAACTTGTATATTGTGCTACCTGCTTTCAAATAGGGAACAATTGTTAGGAAATACAACAAAGGCAGCCTAGAGTACTGATAAGTAGGGATTTTGACTGCTTATTTGCTCTCTTTTACTTACGTTTTAGCTCAAAAATGCTTAAATGTATTTCCGAGAACTAATGAAATGTGCTTTCTTGCATGAATATTGGGAAACGAGCCAAAGAAATAAAAATCAACTAAGAAGGAGTAAAAATTGGACAAGAACCAAAACAAGGAAAAATGGACCAAAGTGTGGACCGCACAATGCTGTGTGCGCCCGCAGACTCTGAAGAGCCACAGTCAGAATTCCTTCAAAAAGTGCGGACCGCACAATTATTGTGCAGCCGCAGAAGACAAGGTTCAAAGAGATGTGTTTTGGGGACCTGAAGATGTGCGAACCGCACTATTATTGTGCGGCCGCAAAATGCAAAAGTGCGGCCGCACTCATAAATGTGCGGTCCGCAGAAATTTCCCATGTCCAACCCAAGATCAAGAGTGTGGCCGCACTCAGAAATGTGCGGTCCGCACAATCAGAGAAAGTGCGGCCGCACCCCAGATTTATGCGGCCGGAGAAGACCACCCTGTCAAGTCAACTTCAAAGTGCGGACCGCACAACCTCCGCAGGGACAATTTTGTCCGATAATTTTAGCTGGGTATAAATAGATCTTTTTGTCATTTTTAGGTTAAGTTTGAACACCTAAGAATAGATAGCCGTTTTTCTTTACTGTTTTGGGTAACTTTGTAATAGTTTATCATTTTAACATTAGATTTTCTTTCCTTAATCATCTATTATGAGTTTTATCTTAGTTTCTTCTTTAATTTCTTCATTTCCTATGAGTAGTTAAACCCTTAGCTAGGGTTGTGACCCAACCCTAGTATGGGTATCTAATGGGTGATTGATTTAGGGCTTATTTATTATGATTATGTATATGATATTTAGCCTAGTTCTTGCTTGAATTTAAGAATTGATGGTTGCAAATATTGATTCATGCCTAATTGACTAAGTCTCTACTTGAGAAAGAGAGATTAAATCTAGAAAAACTTGGCTAACAAGAAATTAAAGTGAACTCAAGAAATTGAGAGCCCCAATTAAATGGTCGAATCTAGAGATAGTAAGACCCGACTTGAGCATCTATCACTTGTTTCGTGAGATACCCATTTGGACTTGAGAAAGCCAAATTGGAAAAAATCACTCAAACTACCGAGAGGTATAGAGTGAGTAATCGCGTGTGATTGCTATATTGTATCCCGACTAACCAAACATGCCCTAAAGCTCTCAATCCGGTAGGTAACCAACTAGGCGGAAGTTACAACCCTAGATCTTTTATAACCTGAAAAACAACAATACCAAAAGTATTGTCCCTTAGCTTTACAATTACAAGTATTAGCATAAAAATTAGAAGTAGAAAAGAAACAACTGAATATGTGGAAGTGCAATCTTTGGCACGTCATATACTTAGACTAGGTATATACCTAATCCAACATAAAGCTCACTGTGGAATCGACCCTGACTCGTGTTGGGTATTTATAATTGCATCGACCGCCTCACAATCCCAATCAGTGGTGTGAGTTTGGGCGACATCAATTTTTGGCGCCGTTGCCGGGGAGCTAAAAATGGATTTAGCTATATATTTGATTTTGTGTGTGATTTGTCTTCTTTTCCTTCCGGGTTACTAACCTTTTTATGAATCGATTGTAGGTACAAAAATGGCTCTCAACAATGATCCTCTCGAAAACATGCCTTTGGGGGATGTGGACGTGTAAGATGACCTAGTTGAGGAGGTTCCTCTTGAGCCTCAAGCAAATAGACAAGGCTGACCGCCTCAAGAAAACATTCTCGTTCCACCCCCAAATCCACCAAGAGCGGCTCCACACCGGGTGTTGCCGAATGAAGGGTATGCAAGTGCCATAGTCCCGCCCCGCATTAGGGCGGGCAACTTTTAAATCACAAATGTTATGCTCACATTGCTTGAGCAACAGAGATTCTTCACCGGAGCTCCGAATCAAAATGCGTACAAACACTTGAAAGGATTTGTGGACACTTGCTGGGGGAGTAAACAGACCAACGTCTCAAGTGTTTGTACGCATTTTGATTCGGACTGGTTAGAAGGAAAGCCTTGGACTGGTTAGAAAGATTGCCAAACCATTCTATCCATACATGTGATGAATTGGCGAAAATATTCATTGCCAAGTTTTTTTCTCCCGGGCATATGGAAACTCTTAGAGACGAGATTCTAGCATTCAAACAAGAATCCAATGAGCCTTTGCACGAGATATGGGAGAGGTACCGTACTATGGTGAAAGAGTGCCCTAATAATGACATGACGGAGGCTATGATTCAACAAACCTTCTACAGGGGGATCAATACTACCAATCAATGCGTGGTCAACCAACTTGCCGGTGAAAATTTCATGACAATACCATATGCCGAAGCTTGTGAAATCTTAGATGAAATGGCGGATATTTCATCGGCATGGCAAAGTAGAGCAAA
Source organism: Nicotiana tomentosiformis (assembly GCF_000390325.3). Lineage (NCBI taxonomy): Eukaryota > Viridiplantae > Streptophyta > Magnoliopsida > Solanales > Solanaceae > Nicotiana > Nicotiana tomentosiformis. The sequence continues at coordinate 28,220,965 of NC_090812.1, forward strand.
TGTTCCTAAAGGTAATCCAAATGTGATTCACCTACATAAAGAATTGCATGATCATGGGCAAGCAATTGCCGAGTTGACCACTACAATGAATCAATTGGCCAAAGCTCAATTTCAACAGGTTCAAGGTCCTAAGCAAGTAAATGCAATGGAATGTGTCAATATGATGATGAACAAGCGAAGGCAAAAGGGTCAACAAGTACAAAACTGTGTAAAACAGTTTGTGTAAAATGATACTGGGCTTGACCAAGACGAATCGTACAATGAACAAGAGGAAGAAGTGCAATATGTGAATAACTACCAAGGGCAAAGAAACAACTCTCAAGGCCCAAATCAACAACAATGGCGATCTCAAAGAAATCAAGGCAATTGGAGTGGTAGTACCAACAATCAAGGTAATTGGAACAATAACAATAATCAAGGCAATTGGAACAATCAAGGCAATTGGGGTGGCAACAATCAAGGATATTAGGGAGGCAACAACCAAGGGGGTTGGAACAATAACCAAGGGAATCGGGGGCCGGGCTTTCAAAGGCCCCTGATGTATCAATAACCAAACAACCCGCCTCCTTATCCGTCTTAGCTCTTCCAATAATGAGATGGGACGGATTGAAAATATGGTCAAACAAATGATGGAGAAAAATGCCAACTCCGATGCTCAACTAGCCTCTCACAACACTTCAATCCGCAATTTGGAGGTTCAATTAGGGCAAATCTCGCAAGCTTTAAACACTCATCCTAAGGGGGCACTACCTAGTGACACGGTGGTGAACCCGAAGGGTGGGAACACCACGGGACATGCCATGGCCATAACCACAAGGAGTGGAAAAGGTGGGGAGGCAACAATATCAAACCAAAGAAGAATTGTGGATGATTATGTAGTGATTCAAGAAGATGAAATTCCAAGCAATGTGGTTCAAGCTAATGAATAAGTGAGAATTGATATTGATGAAAATGTGGAGGAGACTCAAGAAGAAGTGAACCCGTCTAGGGAACACGTGATTGACATACCGGAACCGGTAGTGCCAAAGGCCAAGGCACCAATGCCAAGGCCTCCTCCTCCATACCCTCAAAGGCTCACCAAGCAAAATAGCGAGAACCAATTCAAGAAGTTTATTGACATGATGAAGAGCCTATCCATTAATGTGCCATTGGTTGAGGCGTCGGAAAAAATGCCCGGCTATGCAAAGTTCATGAAGGATTTGGTGACAAAGAAAAGATCAATGAACTGTGAGACTATCAAGATGACACATCAAGTGAGTGCTATTATGCACTCAATGGCTCCGAAATTGGAAGATCCTGGTGCTTTCACAATCATTTGCACTATTGGAAGCGCCGACTTTGCCAAAGCTCTTTGTGATCTAGGGGCGAGTATCAACTTGATGCCCTACTCGGTGTTTAAAACTTTGGGAATTGGGTACCCAAGACCTACATCTATGAGGTTACAAATGGCGGATCGTACTATAAAGAGACCATTGGGTATTATTGATGATGTGTTGGTTCGTGTTGATAAGTTCATCTTCCCGGTGGACTTTGTGATTCTTGATTGCGAAGTGGACTATGAGGTGCCTATTATCTTGGGTAGACCTTTTCTAGCTACGGGGAAGGCTCTTGTTGATGTGGAAGCCGGTGAGCTCACCTTCTGGGTGGGCGATGAAAAGGTAGTTTTCCATGGATGCAAATCTATGAGGTAACAGAATAGCAATGAAATTTGTTCATTTATGGACTTAGTAACCGAGGTGATTGTTGATGATGCTAGTGCCATGATGAATGTTGATGATACTTTGGAGGCCGTATTGCTTAATCATGATGATGATGAGAAGGAAGGCTTTGTGGAATGTGTAAATGCATTACAAGGAATGGGGTCGTATACTTATGAACCCCAAAAATTGTCCTTAGATCTTGAGAACCGGAAGACTCCTCCAACAAAGCCCTCAATCTAGGAGCCTCCCACTTTGGAGTTAAAGCCATTGCCTTCACATCTTAGGTATGAGTTTCTTGGCCCATGTTCTACTTTACCTGTTATTCTTTCCTCTTGCTTGACTAATGTGCAGGTAGATTCTACTTTGTAGGTGCTTCAAAAGAGGAAGAAAGCTATAGGATGGACACTGGTGGATATTCGGGGTATAAGTCCCGCCTTTTGCATGCACAAGATTATTTTGGAGGAGGATGCCAAACCCTTCATTGAACATCAAAGAAGATTATATGAAGCAATGCAAGAGGTGGTGAAGAAGGAGATCATAAAATGGTTGGATGCCGGGGTTGTTTATCCCATTTCCGATAGCTAGTGGACCTCTCCGGTGCAATGTGTCCCAAAGAAGGGGGCATGGCTGTGGTAACAAATGACAAGAATGAGTTGATCCCCACAAGAATGGTCACCGGGTGGAGAGTTTGCATGGACTATAGGAAGCTCAACAAAGTCACTCGGAAAGATAATTTTTCGCTTCCATTTCTTGATCAAATGATTGATAGGTTGGCCAGACGAGCTTTTTATTGTTTCCTTGATGGATATTCCGGCTACAATCAAATACTTATTGGTCCTGAGGACCAAGATAAGACTACTTTCACTTGTCCCTATGGTACTTTCTCATTCTCGTGGATGCCATTTGGGTTATACAATGCACCGACGACTTTTTAACGGTGTATGATGGCCATCTTCACCGTCATGGTGGAGGATTTTCTTGAGGTCTTCATGGATGACTTTTCTGTGGTGGGGAATTCTTTTGATGAGTGCTTGGACAACGTGGACAAAGTTTTGGCAAGATGTGAGGAAACAAACTTGGTTTTGAATTGGGAGAAATGTCACTTCATGGTCGAGGAAGGCATAGTCCTCGGCCACAAAATTTCAAAGCACGGTATTGAGGTCGACAAGGCCAAAATTGATGTGATCTCCAAACTCCCTCCCCCTACATCCGTGAAGGGAGTGGGGAGCTTCTTGGGTCATGCGGGGTTCTATCGCTGATTCATCAAGAAATTTTCTAAGGTGGTAAACCCCTTGTGTAAACTTTTGGAGAAGGATGCCAAGTTCTATTTCAATGAGGATTGTATGAAGGCATTCGAATTGCTCAAGTTCAAGATGACTACTACTCCTATTATCACCGCACTGAATTAGAGCTTGCTTTTCGAGCTCATGTGTGATGCAAGTGATGTGGTAGTGTGATGACCCAAAATATCATCTTTAAATTTAATAATTAATTTTGTATTCTAAGACCTCGAAAAGAACTATTTATCATTCCTCGACTTGCGTGCGCAGTCCGTAAAAATTTTCGAAAAGTTTTCAGGTGAAAAATGAATTAAAATGTGAATTAGAGCTTTAAAACTCAACTGAGTTGACTTTGGTCAACATTTTAAGCAAACGGACTCGGATCAGTGTTTTGATAGTTTTGGTAGGTCCCTATCGTGATTTGGGACTTAGGTGTATGCCCAGAATTAAATTCCGAGGTCCCTAGCCCGAGATATGGTTTTGATGAAAAATTAAAAGTTTAAGTTCAAATAGTGACCGGATGTCAAATTATGTGCAAACGACCCCGGAATAGAATTTTGATGATTCCAACAGCTCCGTATGGTGATTTTGGACTTAGGAGCATGATCGGAATTTTATTTGGAAGTCCGTAATGGAATTAGGCTTGAAATGCCAAAAGTTGAATTTTTGGGAAGTTTGACCGGGGGGTTGACTTTTTGATATCGAGGTCGAAATCCGATTCTGAAAATTTTCATAGCTTAGTTATGTCATTTATGACTTGTATGCAAAATTTAAAGTCATTCCGAATTGATTTGATGTGTTTCGACACAAGATATAGAATTTAAAAGTTCAAAGTTCATTGATTTTGATTTGAGGTGCGATTCGTCATTTTGATGTTGTTTGATGTAGTTTGAAGCCTCGACTAAGTTCGTATGGTATTTTGGGACATGTTGGAATAATTGGTTAAGGTCCCGAGGGTCTCCGGTGGATTTCGGAAGGTAAACGGAATGGATTTCGGACAAAGAGTGCTGGAAATTTCTGTTGCAGAAATTTCGTGCGTGGAGCCAACTTTGGAAGCTTATATCTCGCAATTCATAAGGAATCAGAACATTTTCAAAACATGAAAGTTGTAGTCGTTTGATTATAGTTTCCAGAAAGTTAAACCATTCATTATTTGGACATTTGTACAGAAAGTGATAACGGATTGAATGAAGGCTGGTAGAGCAGTTTCGCCAGAAATTTCGCTAGAAATTTCTGATGCGTGGAGCCGACTTTGGAAGCTTATATCTCGCAATTCATAAAGAATCAAAACATTTTCAAAACATGAAAATTGTAGTCGTTGATTATAGTTTCCAGAAAGTTAAACCATTTATCATTTGGACATTTTTACATGAAGTTATGATCAATTGAAGTAAGGCTAGTAGAGCAGTTTCTGGTGGACTTTTAGTGACGAAAAATGGACTTTTAGTGACGGAAAATGGACTTTTAGTGATGGATTGGCAGAAACTTAAGGACCAAAAATGGTCATTTCATTCATTTCGTTTTGGATTTTTGGAGCACGGTTCTTGGGCGATTTTTGGGCGATTTTCACGGGAAAACATTGGGGTAAGTGTTCCTTATCCTATATTGATTATATTTCATGATTCCATACTAATTTACATCATGAATCCGTGAATTTATGGAAGAAAAATTAAGATTTTTACAAAATCTTCCAAAAATGAAAATTTAAAATTTGGAGGTCGAGTTATTATCGGATTTTGGTAAAATTGGTATGGGTGGACTCGTAATTGAATGGGTTATCGGATTTTATAAGTTTTGCCGGATTCCGAGATGTGGTCCCCACGGGCAAATTTTGAGCTAATTTCGGATTTTAATGAAAATATAATATTTTCTTATGAAATTGATTACTATAATTTTTGTTGACTGTAGCGAATTAATTATGACTAGATACGAGTCGATCGGAGTTGGAAAATCGAGGAAAAAGCATAATACTTGATTAAATTGGAGCAAGTCGGGGTAAGTGACTTGTCTAACCTTGTGTGGGGGAAATTCCCCCTAGGATTGATAATTGTAATGTGTGGAAAGTTGTGTACACGAGGTGACGAGTGTGTACACGTGCTAAATGTGAATGATTATATTTTAAATTGTGTAGATCACTGTTATGCATTAATTAAATTATTTTATTTTGTTATAGTCTTCATTATTGATTTAATGTTTATATTTTAAATTTGTTTGACCTTTTCCGGCTAATTATTTTTTTTATTTAGTTGGAACTTGGTTTCTTTTATTCTGTGCATTATTTGAAGGTTGATTTTCTTTAAATTAAATATTATTAATATGAAGTATTTGACATTTTTTAACTTGATAATGAAGCAACATATTAAAGATTTTGAAATATTATTTTCCTGAATTATTTACTCCTGAATATTTTTGTAAGACTTTCGTACTCATTGTGATGGAGCAGTGAGCTCTTTATTGTGGAAAAATATTATTGTTGAATTATTTTGACATGAGCCGTGAGCTCTTTATTGTGGAAAAATATTATTGTTAAATTATTTTGGCATGAGCCGTGAGCTCTTTATTGTAGAAAAATATTATTGATGATTTATTTTGGCATGAGCCGTGAGCTCTTTATTATGAAAAAATACTGTTGAATTATTTTGGCAAGTTAAATTATTTGAGCACTTGAGGTGCAAATTGTGATATATTGTGATATTGATACGCATGCGGTGGTATAAGGTCTGGGTGTTGAAACGCATGCGGTGAGATAAGGGTGGCTTGATACGCGTGACTAGTAGGGGTGACTACTAGAAGTCATGCGGTGTGATAAGGGTGGCTAAAACGCGGGATGCTATTTCGGGAAAAAATATTTTCTTTAAATAAATTGTGAAGGCTCCCGCGATGATATAAGAAAATGAGATATTGTGAAATTATTTATAACTTGGGACTATGAGGCGGTACCTCGGTAGTGCCCTTGTTGATATTGATTTATGGCCATAGTTGCTTTCGATTAATTATTGTGATTTTCATAATGTTGAAGGAAATTCTGTTTTGATTCCACGAGATATTATTTGCAATTATTTGGTGTCATTAAATGTGACATACTATTTGATTCATTTCCAATGTCATTTTATTTTACTACATTGATAAACATTTTACCATACCATTATTATATTCCAATAGGGCCTCATCTGACCTCGTCACTACTCTACCGAGGTTAGGCTTGGCACTTACTGGGTACCGCTGTGGTGTACTCATACTACGCTTCTGCACATCTTTTTATGCAGATCCAGGTATATTTTTACCAGCCTATACGTCAGTGAGTTACCTGCGCACGGAGACTTCGAGGTATATCTGTCAGCGTCCGCAGACTCCGGAGTCCCCTTCTATCATTTTATGTTGCTTCCTTATATTTTATTTAAACCTTGACATATAGAGACATTGAGAATAAATTCTTAGAACCTTGTGACTTATTTCTACCGGATTTTGGGAGTTGAAATTGTTTGAATTGTAGTTTATTTATTTCATAAATTTATTATTATTCCGCATTGATAGGCTTACCTAGTCTTAGAGACTAAGTGCCATCACGACATCCTATGGAGGGAATTTGGGGTCGTGACATGTTGGTATCAGAGCACTAGGTTCATAGGTGTCATGAGTCACAAGTAGGTTTAGTAGAGTCTTGCAGATCGGTACGGAGACGTCTGTACTTATCTTCGAGAGGCTATGGAACTGTTAGAAAATATTCACTTCTTTGACTGCTTATCGTGCAACATTGATTTAGCTTGAAACATATATCTTATATTCCTTTGTATCCACTCGTGTATGACATTGCGCACTCAGTATCAGTTGTGCGTCGACGGTTCGTGATGCCGTAGATGGACTATGAGGGAGCCAGAGATGCTCAAACATTGCCTCAACGTGTGGTTCTGACTGAAGATGCGGGCGTATTGAGTGGGTGTGCAATGGACGTTGGCGTCTGGTTGATTTATACAAGTTGTGAAGATTATTATTGTGGATCATCGGACCTTGTGACCTATGACTTCGTGCCGAGCAGGGGGAGTCCACTACCAATGGGTGGATTGCGGGATCATGTATTATATCAGTTTTGGCCTGAAATGTATATATGTGGTACTGAAAGGTTCCATAAAATTTACACATATTTAAGACCTGAGATTTTGTAGAGGATAAGGTTAGGACTTGCGGTATGTCCGCCTCCTTAATAATCCTATACTTCAATACCAAAGGAGTTATAGAAATAACTCTAAATTTGTAGAAGGTCTACTCAGCGTGGACGTCACTGTTGCGGATTTTGGGGTGCTTCGGAGTAAGTACACTTGTTGATGAGAGTCTGGACTATGTGGTTCGTGGCAAGATTTGTCAGTATGGAGCTCTATTTTTGTGATCGTTGTGTATAAATAGGGGTAAGGGTTACCCCAAAGAAGAGTCGAAGGGTATGTTAAGAAATTGGTCAGCTCAATAGTGTAGAGTCAGTATAACAAAAGAAGAAATTCGCCTTGGGAGAGATAATTCTCCACCGGTGCTCGTGGCAAGCCTATGAAGAGAGCAGACCAGACAATGCAACACCGCCCACTTGGCTCAGTTCTCAGAAATGCTTTTGAAAGAATTTGTTTTCTGGACTCTCCGTAATGCGTGGCGCATAGTGTTTGAACGGTTGCATCATGTCACCATTGACGATGTTAGAATATACCATCAAGTTCAATAAGTTAGCCCGTCATACTCCTACTTTACTTCCTACAGCCAGAGGGCGAGTCCATAGACTCATTAAAGGACTCAATTAAGATCGTAAAATTTTGTACGGCTCGGGAGCTACAAGCTGATACTTCATTTCTGCTAGTTATACAAATTGCCAAGATATTAGAATGTGTTCAGAGTGGGAAAAAAAGGAAACTAAGGAGACCAAGAAGTCTCAAGGTTCTGGGGGATTCAGTGGATTCTACAGTGCAAGTATAAATCATTATGGAGGGCACTCGGGCACTCGGCCAGCCCAGTCCGCACATCATATTACTCGGGGTGCTCCAGTAAGTTCTTTTAATGCACCACCGATATGAGTTCCTACAATGGTTATTCCAGTTATCTGGCACAGACTCAATATGAGCAACCTAACCCGCAAAAAGGGTTGTTATGAATATGGTGATACTAGGCACATCATGAGAAAAATTGTCAAAAACTTGGGAGAGACTTATTTCATCAAAGCACTCAGGCTACATGCCCCATTGCAGTTACTACACCACCCACACGACCAGTTAGGAGTGGAGGACAGGGTAAAAGTCATCCCAGAGGTGGAGACCCAGCCGTTGATATATTTGTTTTACGGTATGGCGGAGGTCGCTACATCAGATGGTGTCATTACAGGTACGACCTCGATTTAATATAAATGAATAATTTCCTTAAGTTGATTCGGTTCTCAATATCGAAACGAGTCTTCCTATTGTGCTCCACTTATGAGTGAGCTTCATAATTCTATAATCTACTTATGTGTTTATCCTTGTTGGGAGATTTTATGGAGATAACTACGCCTATCATTTCGTGTTGGTCACTAATAAGAGCTGCGAGGCTAAATGTGGCTTTCTATTACTCATTTCGGTAAATTTTGATGTAAATTCTGAATAATTAATTGCAAATTATGAATTATATGCCCTACCGGTGTGGGGTTCATTATGTGTTGTGATTTAGTGTAATCGAAATTATTTAAAAGGAGAAAATGGAAAATTTCAATTGGCACGATGTGCATATTACTTGTGATTCAGAACTGAGGACGACATCCTCACATTTTTATATAAATTGATATATTTAAACCGGGCTACGAGCTGCGGTGGAAGCTATATAAGGACGAGATCCTTGTGAGAAAAATTCTTGTGTTTAAGTTCTCCCTTGTGAAATTAAATTTGTACTATAGTACTAATAAGGAGTCATGCCTGTTAGGCTTATTTAAAAATTCTTATATGAAATTCTCTGTGCATAGTTGTCAAATTCGTGTTGTAATTATTAATTTTTAACCTACGAGGTAGGTGCCCGCCTAGGTGGCGTTAAATGTGACTCGTTAATTCGGGTAAATAATTATGAAGTTTTCATGCCTCGCATCTAGTTATCAGTATTGTGAAGGTTTGCAACGAGATTTTTGTTAACATGAGGTTAAATGACGATTCTGTAATTGATTATGAACAACTATTAAGACCAGATTGATCCAAGAGGGTGCCCCATTTACAGGGTCAGACGAGTGTGAGTTAAGCTTTCAGAAGCTCAAGATCACTTTGACTCCGACACGAGCGTTGGTATTACTTACATGTTCAAGGTCTTATACTATGTATTATGACGTGTCGCGTATTGGTCTCGGCACGATGTTGATGCAAGACGATAGGGTGATTGCCTACACGTTCAGACAGTTAAAGGTACATGAGAAAAAAAAAAGAAAAAAAAAATATTCGATCCACGGCCTTGAGTTAACAGCTATTGTTCGTGCCTTGAAGAATTTGGCGGCATTATTTGTACGGTGTCCATTGTGAGGTCTACATCGATCAACGAGGTCTACAACATCTGTTTAAACAGAAGGATCTTAATTTGCGGCAGCGAAGATGATTGGAGTTGCTTAAGGATTATTATATCACCATTCTCTATCATCTTGGGAAGGCCAATGTAGTGGCCGATGCCTTGAGTCGTAAGGCGGAGAGTTTGGGCAGCTTAGCATATTTACCGGTAGCAGAGAGGCCTTTGGCCTTGAATATTAAGGCCTTGGCCAACCAGTTTGTCAGATTGGATGTTTCCGAACCGAGTCGAGTTTTGGCTTGTGTGGTTTCTCAATCTTCTCTTTATGATCGTATCAGGGAGCGTCAGTATGATGACCCCCATCTGCTTGTCCTTAAGGATACAGTTCAGCACGGTGATGCCGAGGAAGTCACTATTGGAGAAGACGATGTACTACGGATGCAGGGCAGGCTTTGTGTGCCTAATGTGGACGGCTTGCGTGAGTTGATTCTCCAGGAGGCTCACAGTTCGCGGTACTCGATTCATCCAAGTGCTGCGAAGATGTATCAGGACTTGAGACAGCACTATTGGTGGAGGCAGATGAAGAAGGACATAGTGGGGTATGTATCTCAGTGTTTAAATTGTCAACAGGTAAAATATGAGCATCAACAATCGGGTGGATTACTTCAGAAGTTAGAGATTCCAGAATGGAAATGGGAGCGGATCACTATGGATTTCGTTGTTGGGCTCCCACGGACTCAGCGGAAGTTAGACGCAGTTTGGGTGATTGTGGATAGGCTGACCAAATCAGCTCATTTCATTCCGGTGATTACTACTTACTCCTCAGAGCAGCTGGCTAAGGTATATATTCGCGAGATTGTCAGACTTCACGGTGTACCAATATCTATCATCTCTGACCGGGGTACACGGTTTTGGAGGGCAGTTCAACGTGAGTTGGGTACTCGGGTAGAGTTGAGTACAGCATTTCACCCTCAGACGGACAGGCAGTCCGAACGCACTATTCAGATACTGGAGGATATGCTTCGTGCGTGTGTGTTAGATTTTGGGGGTGCTAGGGATCAGTTCTTACCACTTGCGTAGTTTGCTTACAACAACAGTTGTTAGTCAAGCATTCAGATGGCTCTGTATGAGGCCTTGTATGGCAGGTGGTGCCAGTCCCTAGTGGGTTGGTTCGAACCGGGTGAGGCTAGGCTATTGGGTACAGACTTGGTTCAGGATGCCTTGGAAAAGGTTAAGTTGATTCATGATTGATTTCGTACATCCCAATCTAGACAGAAGAGTTATGCGAATCGGAAGGTTCGTGATGTTGCATTCATGGTTGGTGAGCGGGTATTGCTCCGGGTTTCGTCTATGAAGGGTGTGATGAGGTTCGGGAAGAAGGGCAATTTGAGCCCTAGGTATATTGGGCCTTTTGAGATTCTTGAGAGAGTTGGAGAAGTGGCTTACAAACTTGCACCACCACCTAGTCTCTTTGCCAGTCATCCGGTATTCCATGTTTCCATGCTTCGGAAATATCACGGCGATCCGTCTTATGTGTTAGACTTCAGTTCGGTTCAGTTGGACAAGAATCTATCTTATGTTGAGGAACCAATGGCTATTTTGGATAGGCATGTTCGAAAGCTGAGGTCAAAGAACATTGCTTCCGTAAAGGTTCAGTGGAGGGGTCATCCGGTCGAGGAGGCGACTTGGGAGACCGAGCATGATATGCGTAGCTGTTATCCACACTTATTCACCAGCTTAGGTACTTTTCCTAACTCCGTTCGAGGACGAACGTTTGTTTTAGAGGTGGAGAATGTGATGACCCAAAATGTCATCTTTAAATTTAATAATTAATTTTGTATTCTAAGACCTCGAAAAGCACTATTTATCATTCCTCGACTTGCGTGCGCAGTCCGTAAAATTTTTCAAAAAGTTTTCAGGTGAAAAATGAATTAAAATGTGAATTAGAGCTTTAAAACTCAACTGAGTTGACTTTGGTCAACATTTTAAGCAAACGGACTCGGATCAGTGTTTTGATAGTTTTGGTAGGTCCCTATCGTGATTTGGGACTTAGGTGTATCCCGAAATCAAATTCCGAGGTCCCTAGCCCGAGATATGGAATTTTGATGAAAAATTAAAAGTTTAAGTTCAAATAGTGACCGGATGTCAAATTATGTGCAAACAACCCCGGAATAGAATTTTGATGATTCCAACAGCTCCGTATGGTGATTTTGGATTTAGGAGCATGATCGGAATTTTATTTGGAAGTCCGTAATGGAATTAGGCTTGAAATGCCAAAAGTTAAATTTTTGGAAAGTTTGACCGGGGGGTTGACTTTTTGATATCGAGGTCGAAATCCGATTCTAAAAATTTTCATAGCTCAGTTATGTCATTTATGACTTGTGTGCAAAATTTGAAGTCATTCCGAATTGATTTGATGTGTTTCGACACAAGGTATAAAATTTGAAAGTTCAAAGTTCATTGATTTTGATTTGAGGTGCGATTCGTCGTTTTGATGTTGTTTGATGTAGTTTGAAGCCTCGACTAAGTTCGTATGGTATTTTGGGACATGTTGGAATAATTGGTTAAGGTCCCGAGGGTCTCCGGTGGATTTCGGAAGGTAAACGGAATGGATTTCGAACAAAGAGTGCTGGAAATTTCTGTTGCAGAAATTTCGTGCGTGGAGCCAACTTTGAAAGCTTATATCTCGCAATTCATAAAGAATCAGAACATTTTCAAAACATGAAAGTTGTAGTCGTTTGATTATAGTTTTCAAAAAGTTAAACCATTCATTATTTGGACATTTGTACAGAAAGTGATGACGAATTGAATGAAGGCTGGTAGAGCAGTTTCGCCAGAAATTTCGCTAGAAATTTCTGATGCGTGGAGCCGAATTTGGAAGCTTATATCTCGCAATTCATAAGGAATCAAAACATTTTCAAAACATGAAAGTTGTAGTCGTTGGATTATAGTTTCCAGAAAGTTAAACCATTTATCATTTGGACATTTGTACATGAAGTTATGATCAATTGAAGTAAGGCTAGTAGAGCAGTTTCTAGTGGACTTTTAGTGACGAAAAATGGACTTTTAGTGACGGAAAATGGACTTTTAGTGACGGATTGGCAGAAACTTAAGGACCAAAAATGGTCATTTCATTCATTTCGTTTTGGATTTTTGGAGCACGGTTCTTGGGCGATTTTTGGGCGATTTTCACGGGAAAACATTGGGGTAAGTGTTCCTTATCCTATATTGATTATATTTCATGATTCCATACTAATTTACATCATGAATCCGTGAATTTATGGAAGAAAAATCAAGATTTTTGCAAAATCTTCCAAAAATAAAAATTTAAAATTTGGAGGTCGAGTTGTTATCGGATTTTGGTAAAATTGGTATGGGTGGACTCGTAATTGAATGGGTTATCGGATTCTATAAGTTTCGCCGGATTCCGAGATGTGGGCCCCACGGGCAAATTTTGAGCTAATTTTAGATTTTAATGAAAATGTAATATTTTCTTATGAAATTGATTACTATAATTTTTGTTGACTGTATCGAATTAATTATGACTAGATACGAGTCGATCGGATTCGGAAAATCGAGGAAAAAGCATAATACTTGATTAAATTGGAGCAAGTCGAGGTAAGTAACTTGTCTAACCTTGTGTGGGGGGAAATTTCCCCTAGGATTGATAATTGTAATGTGTAGAAAGTCGTGTACACGAGGTGACGAGTGTGTACACGTACTGAATGTGAATGATTATATTTTAAATTGTGTAGATCACTGTTATGCATTAATTAAATTATTTTATTTTGTTATATTCTTCATTATTGATTTAATGTTTATATTTTTAATTTGTTTGACCTTTTTCGGCTAATTATTTTTTTTATTTAGTTGGAACTTGGTTTCTTTAATTCTGTGCATTATTTGAAGGTTGATTTTCTTTAAACTAAATATTATTAATATGAAGTATTTAACATTTTTAAACTTGATATTGAAGCAACATAATAAATATTTTGAAATATTATTTTCCTGAATTATTTACTCCTGAATATTTTTGTAAGATTTTCGTACTCATTGTGATGGAGCAGTGAGCTCTTTATTGTGGAAAAATATTATTGTTGAATTATTTTGACATGAGCCGTGAGCTCTTTATTGTGGAAAAATATTATTGTTGAATTATTTTGACATGAGCCGTGAGCTCTTTATTGTAGAAAAATATTATTGATGATTTATTTTGGCATGAGCCGTGAGCTCTTTATTGTGAAAAAATACTGTTGAATTATTTTGGCAAGTTAAATTATTTGAGCACTTGAGGTGCAAATTGTGATATATTGTGATATTGATACGCATATGGTGGTATAAGGTCTGGGTGTTGAAACGCATGCGGTGAGATAAGGGTGGCTTGATACGCGTGGCTAGTAGGGGTGACTACTAGAAGCCATGCGGTGTGATAAGGGTGGCTAAAACGCGGGATGCTATTTTGGGAAAAAATATTTTCTTTAAATAAATTGTGAAGGCTCCCACGATGATATAAGGAAATGAGATATTGTGAAATTATTTATAACTTGGGACTACGAGGCGGTACCTCGGTAGTGCCCTTGTTGATATTGATTTATGGCCATAGTTGCTTTCGATTAATTGTTGTGATTTTCATAAAGTTGAAGGAAATTCTGTTTTGATTCCACGAGATATTATTTGCAATTATTTGGTGTCATTAAATGTGACATACTATTTGATTCATTTCCAATGTCATTTTATTTTACTACATTGATAAGCATTTTGCCATACCATTATTATATTCCAATAGGGCCTCACCTGACCTCGTCACTACTCTACCGAGGTTAGACTTGGTACTTACTGGGTACCGATGTGGTGTACTCATACTACACTTCTGCATATCTTTTTGTGCAGATCCAGGTATATTTTTACCAGCCTAGACGTCAGTGAGTTACCTGCGCGCGGAGACTTCGAGGTATATCTGCCAGCGTCCGCAGACTCCGGAGTCCCCTTCTATCATTTTATGTTGCTTCCTTATATTTTATTTAGACCTTGACATATAGAGACATTGAGAATAAATTCTTAGAAGCTTGTGACTTATTTCTACCGGGTTTTGGGAGTTGAAATTGTTTGAATTGTAGTTTATTTATTTCATATATTTATTATTATTCCGCATTGATAGGCTTACCTAGTCTTAGAGACTAGGTGCCATCACGACATCCTACGAAGGGAATTTGGGGTCGTGACATGTTGGTATCAGAGCACTAGGTTCATAGGTGTCATGAGTCACAAGTAGGTTTAGTAGAGTCTTGCAGATCGGTACGGAGACGTCTGTACTTATCATCGAGAGGCTATGGAACTGTTAGGAAATATTCACTTCTTTGACTGCTTATCGTGCAACATTGATTTAGCTTGAAACATATATCTTATATTCCTTTGTATCCACTCGTGTATGACATTGCGCACTCGGTATCAGTTGTGCGTCGATGGTTCGTGATGCCGTAGATGGACTATGAGGGAGCTAGAGATGCTCAAACATTGCCTCAACGTGTGGTTCTGACTGAAGATGCGGGCGTATTGAGAGATCACCTAGTGAATCATTGGGGGTGCAATGGACGTTGGTGTCTGGTTGATTTATACAAGCTGTGAAAATTATTATTGTGGATCATCGGACGTTGTGACCTATGACTTCGCACCGAGTAGGGGGAGTCCACTACCAATGGGTGGATTGCGAGGTCATGTATTATATCAGTTTTGGCCTGAAAGGTAGTCGGAGCAGTTTTGGGGCAATGTATCAACAAAATCTTCCATCCGATCTACTATGCTAGTAAGACCATGAATGATGCCCAAGTCAATTACACAGTGACCGAAAAAGAGCTCCTTGCTATTATCTTTGTTATGGAGAAGTTTCGCCTGTACTTGATGGGTACAAAGGTGATTGTCCACACCATTCATGCGGCGCTTCGATACTTAATGAGCAAAAAGGATTCAAAGGCAAGGTTAATACGGTGGGTGCTTCTATTGAAAGAGTTTGATCTAGAGATTCAAGACTGCAAGGGTAGTGAAAACCAAGTGGCGGACCACTTATCTCGTTTGACGGAGGAGGGGAGGCCACATGACGGCCTTGAGATAAATGATTTCTTCCCCGACGAGCAGCTTCTAGCCATTTTAATGACCGGGATGCCATGGTTCGTCGATTTAGCCAATTATCTTGTGAGTGATATTGTACCGAATGAGTTCTCTTCAAACCAAAGGAAGAAGCTCAAACGGGATTGCCTGGACTATTATTGGGATGAGCCGTTTCTCTTCCGAATTTGTAACGATGGTGTGATTTGACGATGTGTGCAGGAGGAGGAACAAATGGAAATTCTTGAGGCTTGCCACTCTTCACCATATGATGGTCACCATGGTGGAGCTAGAACGGCAACATAAGTGTTGAGTTATGGATTCTATTGGCCTACTCTTTACAAGGACGCTAGCGATCTCGTCAAGCGTTGTGATGAATGTTAAAGGGCCGGTGGGATTTCTAAGAAAAATGAGATGCCTCCCACCACCATCTTGGAGATTGACATTTTTGATGTGTGGGGCATTGATTTCATGGGTCCGTTCGTGAGCTCTTGTGGGAACACTTACATATTGGTAGCTGTGGATTATGTGTCAAAGTGGGTTGAAGCCGTGGCTTTACCCACCAATGAATCTTGAAGTGTGATGGCATTTTTGAAAAAGAACATCTTCACGAGATTTGGTACTCCAAGGGCCATTATTAGTGATGGGAGATTACACTTTTGTAACAAATCTTTTGATAGCTTACTCACAAAGTATGGTGTCACTCCCAAAGTGTCAACTCCCTATCATCCTCAAGCAAGTAGGCAAGTCGAAGTCTCCAACTGGGAGATCAAGAGTATTTTGTCAAAGACTGTGAATGCCAACCGGACGGATTGGTCGAAGAAACTTGATGATGCTCTTTGGGCTTATAGGACGGCTTACAAAACACTGATTGGTATGTCTCCGTATCGGTTAGTGTTCAGGAAAGCTTGTCACCTACCGGTGGAACTTGACCACAAGGCTATGTGGGCATTGAAGAAGCTTAATCTTGAATGGGATGTCACCGCCAACTTAAGGGTGGCACAATTGAATGAGCTTGATAAATTCTGGTACCACGTATATTCAAGTTCATCCTTATACAAGAAAAAGATGAAGTACCTCTATGACAAGTACATCCGGAACAAGGAGTTCAAAGAAGGTGATCTTGTGCTATTGTTCAATTCTCGGTTGCAGATATTTCCGGGAAAGTTGAAGTCCAAGTGGAGTGGTCCATTTGAGGTTGTGCATGTAATACCCTTTGGTGCACTAGACTTGAAGAACAAGACTGATGACGTGTTTAGAGTCAATGGTCACCGGGTGAAACATTATCTTGGCAAAGTTGATGATGGCCACGTTGTGGTGTTAGTCCATTTCAAGTGATTGAAGTTAACCTGTGTTGTGTCGTGATGTTAAATCAAGCGCTTCTTGGGAGGAAACCCATGTTTCTTTTCATTTTTCATTTTCTTCCTTTTTAGATAGGTTTTGTATTGAGCTAACTGGTTTTGAAGTGATTTCCAGGAATGAATGTGCATTGCAGGTACTGTGATTGAAAAATTGGCCAAGTGTTGAAAAAGTGCGGACCGCACATTTATTGTGCGGATCGCACAATTATGATTGCGACCGCACAACTGGAGACCGAAAAATGTGAACTCTCTGAAGTTTTGATTTGCAAAAAATAGGCCAATCTGTGGCCGCACACAAAAATGTACGGACCGCACAAATTTCTGCGGCCGCACTCACTTTTGTGCGGACCGCAGAATCTCAGCTCAAGTGCGGGTAAAGAGTGCGGACCACACTTAAAATTGTGTGGCCGCACTCAGCTCACTTTGTGACCGACTTGGTCAAACTATAAATAGGGCTTTTGAACATTATTCATACTTTACACTCTCTGAACTCTTGAGCCCTAAGCAAACACTGTGCATCACAAAATAGTTCACACTTCATAATCAATTCATCAAGTCTAGATTCTCACTTGCATTCCTTCATCACTGGTATGTTCAATCTATGTTAGAGTTTTTCCATTTTTCTTAATTTTTGTTCTTGATTAATTTAGTTATTTTAAGGCCTAAAAATGTCAAATGTTCTTCATATGTGCTTAAAACCATATGGGTAATTTCATGTATGTTCATTGGGGACTGGGTAGATCATTGATCATGTTTATTTGTAAATACCATGTGTAATTTGTGAAAACAAATTGCAAGAAACCTAAAGTCACTGCCGTATGTTTTCAAATTGTGCGATCCGCAGATCTGTCGATTAGGGAAAACATGTGCTTGAAAAGTCCGGACCGCACTCAAAATTGTGCGGTCCGCAGAAAAAATTGTGCAGTCGCAGAAAAACGTGTGCGATCGCACATTGGAACTTCAGAGAACCAGTGTCTCAGCTTGGAATTGTGCGGCCTCACTCAAAATTATACGGTCCGCACTTCAGCATGTGCGGCTACACTCAAAATTGTACGGTCCGCACTTCAGGTTATGCGATCGCACTTTAAAATTATGCGGTCCGTACATGACAGTCTGCGGCCGCACTCAAAACTGTGCGGTCCGCATTGTCTCTTCTGTAAACTGTTGTCCTGCAACTGTACTGCAAATGTTTAACCTATTTTGAACTCCAACTGACTTATGTGCCTTGTATAGTAGACAATGGTTCGTTCATGAGGTAGAGGTGATACATCCAAAGGGAGAAGTTAGCCCTCCCGAGGCAGAGGAAAGGTCACTAACCCACTGGGAGTGCAATCTAAAGTAATCGCCAAAAAGCTAACCACTGGGAGAGGTAGGGCCACAGAGCCCTCTGAATCTAGTTCTTATGCCCCGTCTAGGGAAGCCTCCGAGGGTCAGTCAATTGAGGTACAACCTGAGGCCCAGTCCCAACTACCACAACCCACTGGGAGATATCAATTACGCAACGAACCCTCCACTACAACAAGTTCTTCTGAGGGTTCTGATGCCGGTAGCCAGGGTTCAGAGCCCTCCTCTATATCTACTCCTCCGGCACCAGTGACAATAGATGATGATGATGATGGTAGAGGAGGTGACACTCGAATGGGTGGCCTAGAGAGGTTGAAGAAGAAGGAAGCATGTAAGGATCGGTTTGTGAGTTTGACAGCCTTCACAAGGTTCAGAAAGTGGTGGCCCCAAATATCGCTCACACTTGAGCGACAGTTCTTAATAAAGGATTTGGATAAATACAATCCAAATATCCTTCGACAGTTCCGGGAGCAAAAGGGTGGATGAGGTTCACCCAAAGTGTCATCGATGCAAATGAGCACTTGGTTCGGGAGTTCTATGCCAAT
Source organism: Nicotiana tomentosiformis (assembly GCF_000390325.3). NCBI lineage: Eukaryota > Viridiplantae > Streptophyta > Magnoliopsida > Solanales > Solanaceae > Nicotiana > Nicotiana tomentosiformis. The sequence goes on from NC_090812.1 coordinate 28,239,783, forward strand.
GTGGCTCACATAAAGAAGGGTACCAAGATAACAAAGGTGAGAAATTTGAAAGTCAAATTTGACCCCAGCACTTTGAACACTTACCTGGGCTTTGAGGAGGTAGAGGCAGTCATGTACCTAGAGAAGCTTGCTATGGGTGATGCAGCTCGCCCTTGGCTAGCTGAGATTTTGGCTGCTCGAGGACCACCACCACCGTCGATCACAGTAGGGATTCCTATCCTCCGGGCCACCCTAAATTTTGAAGCAACATGGTGGTAGACCTTTGTGTGCAGCCGTATCGACCCGAGTAGAAATGAGAACAATCTTCCTCTTGCCCGAAGCAGTTTTGGTAGCTTTGATTATGGCCGGGTACCCAATCAATGTGGGTGCCATCATGTCAGCCAACATGACAATAGATGTCCAAAAAGGTGAAAGCTCCTACCCATATCCCAACACCCTCACAAAATATTTCAACGATGCAAAGGTGGAGCCAAGGACATTTGATATGAAAGTGAGGGCCAAGAAACCCTTCTCATGGTACCACTTGCAGGGTGCGGACAACCCAAAGTTCAAGCGTAAGGCCACTACCACCGTTGGTCAATCTGATGAGCCATCGGTGGTGGGTACAGAGTCTACTACTGAGCCATCTACAGCTCTCACACCTCCTACAGCAACCGGGCCTTCCACCGGGACAGCTGACATGCCACCACCTTCATCTTCTAGACCATCAGCCTCAGTACTAGTGCCAGCTTCATCCACTTATCCACTCACTAGGCTGCGTGTCTCCCAGACATTGGCAAGTCTCAACAACTAGATGCAGATAACTACTTCTAAGTTGTCTGACATCCAGCATTGTTGCAACACAATCTTCTACCCCAGCAGCACCACAGGTCCCTCCGTCAGTGGAGGAAACATTGAAGAAGATTCTGGAGAACCACAAGACCATTATGGATACACTGGTGGCTCATGGGGGAGCTATTGATGAGTTGGGAAAGCAGACAAAGAAGATGAGGAAATCCCAGGCTTCAAAGAAATCAGTGGAGAGATTGAGGAAGGAGGTGACGAAGATCGCAACCGTGGGTGATTTTCCATTTGACCAACTGATGGAGACAAATCCATCGGTACCAGCAGACACGGCCACACCATCAGCAGAAGCACCAGCTGGCCAGTCTGACAAGCCAGATCTTGTTGCCCACACTGCTGAGGAGATGCTTCAGATGCTCGCCAACCCTGTTGTTCCCCAGCCAGATGATGATGCGTTACAGTTGGAGGAGCCCGAGGGTGGTGATACTGACATTCACCCTAAGACCACATAGGGAGTTTTCTCTACTCTCTACCCTCCCTTATTTTGATTTTACTAAGCATTGAGGACAATGCTTGTTCTTATTCAGGGGGGTGGTCTATTTTGGTTTGATTTGATGACATGTGATGACATTGGCCTGTAATAACTTTAATACTCTTTTTCTTTTATCTTTATTTTCTCCCTCATTATGTATATATTCATCCCTCTTGTATATATTCTATTTCTCTCGGTCTGTATATTCATTTGCCTTACTTTCAGTAGTTTATTTTATAACTTCTTCATTTTGTTTTCTTAATAGTATAGCTTCTTAGTTACTTTAATAGCTTCTTTTTGATTTGTTAGATCCTTTTTGATTTGTTAGCTTCTTTTTACGTTTAAGTGAACAATAAGCCTTTGGTTTTCTTTATGCCACGGTTCTTTCCAAATGTGGATTTTGTGTGAACCGGGTGGCTCTTCCCAACGATGGATGGCGTGACAACCTTCTTAAGGGATCGAGTTTGTTCTTGATGTTTAGGTAGAAACAGTAGTATAAATGAATAAATAAGGGTCGAGCATGCTTCACTTGGTACCAACATACTTAACTACACGCTTATGGTTAAAAATAAGTTTTTGGAAAGAAATGGCTCTAATTAGTGACCTTGTGACTCTTGTGTTGACTTAGGCAATCATCGGGTGGTTTAGTTGAACCATTAGCGATTTTCAATCTAGAATGCGGTTGTTTTGGCCCCTCGACTCTATTCTCTTTAACAATCCGGTGGTGTGAGAAGTGAGATATTTTGTTACAAGTCCAAGTACCCGTGTGAATGGTCTAGAACTTGCCCCGAATGTATTTCTAGGCAAAATTCTAAGTTAGCTTGGCTTGAGAAGTGATTGTAAGCACTCCTTAACCCGTTTTGAAACCTTTCATGGCCCACCAATGATATCATCCTTAGTCAACCCTTTTGAGCCTAAAGCCTCTTTTATTCGATAACCACGTTACAAGCCTTTACCCGTTTTATAGTGACCCTCTCTTGGCACCCAAGATTTCTTTAACACTCATGAGAAACAAATAGCGAAAACATAAGTTTGAGGGAGAGACGAGGAGTTTAAAGATGGTATCAAGGCACAAAAAGAGAAAAGAAATGAAGAAGAGGAAAGGCAAAGAAAAAGAAAGGAAGAACAAAAGAAAAACACAAAAAGAAAGTGAATAATGTGAAAGGGTTGAAAAGATTCAAAAGAAAGCAAAAGTGCAAAGCATGGAGAAAACAAAGAAGGAGAATATGAATAGCATGACCAAGAAAGAGTGATGTCAAGTCTCTCTAGTTCCCCTAAGGAAAAAGAAAATGACTCAAAGAGTCGGCAAAATATGAGCCACAAAGAGAAAATGGAGTACTAAAGGAAAGATGAACCAATTCCATTCCAATATTTCCCTCTTTAGTCCAAAAGCCTTCATTACATGCTGAAAAAGCCCTACGTGATTCCAAGCCGGGTAAACTTACATTAGTGGTGATCTACATGAGGGGCAAGCATATGGTACTTAGAGTCGGGCTTGTGACATTCTTTTGAGAGTGATGAATGAACCTTTTCTCGATTCATTTTGAGTGCTATATTCTTAAGTGAGATGAGCTTCCGGAGAGTATAGGAGGAGGAGTTTGGGATCCGCAACGACCTATATAAAAGTGCAAACTTCCTTGAGGAATTAAGTCAACTCTTGATGCTTAAACGTCACATTAGAGCTATTTGTGCTTTAACATTCAAATCATAGGCTTGTTAATGATTCATGAGTGTGTGGGTAATTGTTGGTCCCAATTGATGTGTGTTTGATTCAACTTAGGCCAGCTAAAATAGCCCTTTTGTAGTGGAGGTAGGAATTACCTTAATTGCTTGAGGACAAGCAAAAGCTTAAGTTTGGGGGAGTTGATAAGTAGGGATTTTGACTACTTATTTGCTCTCTTTTACTTTTAGCTTAAAAATGCTTAAAGGTATTTCCGAGAACTAATGAAATGTGCTTTCTTGCAGGAATATTGGGAAACGAGCCAAAGAAATGAAAATCAACTAAGAAGGAGTAAAAATTGGACAAGAACCAAAACAAGGCAAAATGGACCAAAGTGTGGACCGCACAATACTGTGTGCGGCCGCAGACTCTAAAGAGCCACAGTCAGAATTCCTTCACAAAGTGCGGACCGCATAATTATTGTGCGGCCGCAGAAGACAAGGTTCAGAGAGATGTGTTTTGGGGACCTGAAGATGTGCACACCACACTATTATTGTGCGGCCGCAGAATGCAAAAGTGCGGCCGCACTTGTAAATGTGCGGTCCGCAGAAATTTCCCATGTCCAACCCAAGATCAAGAGTGCGGCCGTACTCAGAAATGTACGGTCCGCACAATCATAGGAAGTGCGACCGCACCCCAGATTTATGCGGCCGCAGAAGACCACCCTATCAAGTCAACTTCAAAGTGCGAACCGCACACAGAATTGTGCGGCCGCACAACCTCCGCAGGAGAAATTTTGTCCGATAATTTTAGCTGGGTATAAATAGATCTTTTTGTCATTTTTAAGTTAAGTTTGAACACCTGAGAATAGATAGCCGTTTTTCTTTACTGTTTTGGGTAACTTTGTAACAGTTTATTATTTTAACATTAGATTTTCTTCCGTTAATCATTTATTATGAGTTTTATCTTAGTTTTTTCTTTAATTTCTTCATTTTCTATGAGTAGCTAAACCCTTAGCTAGGGTTGTGACCCAATCCTAGTATGGGTATGTAATGGGTGATTGATTTAAGGCTTATTTATGATTGGGTATATGATATTTTGCCTAGTTCTTGTTTGAATTTAAGAATTGATGGTTGCGAACATTGATTCATGCCTAATTGACTAAGTCTCTGCTTGAGAAAGAGAGATTAAGTCTAGAAAAACTTGGCTAACAATAAATTGGGGTGAACTCGAGAAATTGATAGCCCCAATTAAAAGGTCGAATCTAGAGATAGTAAGACCCGACTTGAGCATCTATCACTTGTTTTGTGAGATACCCATTTGGACTTGAGAAGCTAAATTAGGCAAAATCACTCAAACTACCGAGAGGTATAGAGTGAGTAATCGCGTGTGATTGCTATATTGTATCCCGACCAACAAAACATGCCCTAAAGCTCTCAATCCGGTAGGTAACCAACTAGGCGGAAGTTACAACCCTAGATCTTTTATAACCTGAAAAACAATAATACCAAAAACATTGTCCCTTAGATTTACAATTACAAGCATTATAATAAAAATTAGAAGTAGAAAAGAAACAACCGAATATGTGGAAGCGCAATCTTGGGCACGTCATATACTTAGACTAGGTATATATCTAATCCAACATAAAGCTCTCTGTGGAATCGACCCCGATCCGTGTTGGGTATTTATAATTGCATCGACCGCCTCACAATCCCAATCAGTGGTGTGAGTTTGGGCGACATCAAGTACCTAGGCCAGAAACCAAAAAAACTAAGCAGATTTGGCAAACCAAGAATGCAGATGTGAAAGGAGTACAAATAACAGAAGTGCAAGATAAAACTATCCAGGATGCTCCTAATTTGAGCACAACTTAAGTGCAAAAGAATGATGGGGCAAACACCATAGGGCATGGCAATGAGAGATGGAAACAATCAAAGGGGAAATCTGCAAGCAAAGGGGGCACAATTGTATAAGTTAGAACTCAAAACATTGGAACAACAAATGGGTTCAGTCTCTTGGGAGAATAGAGATTACAACAATTAATGCAGAATCCAATAGGAACAAGTCAGAGAAGTGAATGTAGTACTAGTGGTATGGGAGTAGAGCATTTCCCTCCATTGACTTATACATGAAAATAACTACCTAGAATGTGAGGGGATTGAATAAGTTGTATAAGCAAAATGAGCTACAAGGTATATAAAAAGAGAGCATATAACAATTATAACTATAATAGAACATAGAGTAAATGAGTCAAAAGCTGACAAAATACTAAATAATGTGCATCGGACTGGAGATGGAGTACTAATTATAATTCAGATGGAAGAGGTAGAATATAGCTACTTTGGAACTCAAGAATGGTAGTTGCTACAATTATGAGTACTCAGGCCCAATGGACCCATTGTATTGTCCAACCAATTAGAAAGGACATCAAATTCTAATTTACAGCAGTCTATAAATGTTACACGATTGAAGCAAGGAAAGATTTGTGGAATGAGCTAAGAATGATAGACTCTGGAATTCATGATTCATGGATATTAATGGGAGATTTCAATGCAGTCCTTAAAGTAGAGGATAGGATGTATGGCATCCAAGTGAAGGACTAGGAATTCAGAGATTTTGAGGAGTTTTTATTAGATACTGGAGTTTCTGAAATGAGTAGTGTGGGAAGATATTACACATGGACTAACAGCCACATACATAGCAGGATTGAGAGAGCCCTTGTGAACCCTGCTTGGACAAATACTTGGCCTCATCTAGAGGTAATAGTGATAGATCCATTCTTTTCGGATCATTCTCTTCTATGTATTACTTTTGAGAAACATCAGGGAAAAGATGCCAGGCCTTTTAGATTCTTGAATCATCTTGCAAATCATGGGGAATTCATGAACGTAGTGAAGTCTGTATGGACTGAACCAGAAAGAGGACCACCTATGAAGAAGATTTGGCATAAGCTAAAAAAGATGAAACAAGCAATGAAGTTGTTAAATGAAACAGAATTTCCAAAGGTGAATATGCAAATACAAAACGTAAGGCAGCTACTGGGTGAGGTACATGAACAAATGAGAGATTATACCCATGACACTGAGTTATATGCTAAAGAAAAAGATTTGAAGCAGTCACTTGAAAAATGAGTGTTAATTGAAGAGAGTATACTCAGACAGAAATCCAAAATACAATGGTTAAAGCTAGGAGATACTAACTATGCTTATTTTTTTTGCTAATATTAAGAGTAGAATTGCGCAGAATCACATTAGCAGGCTCATTTCTTAAAATGGTGAAGTACTCCAAACAATAGAGGCAATTGAAAAAGAAATTAGTGGGTGCTATATGAAGTTGCTAGGGACAAATGCTGAGAAGCTACCTGCAATAAACCCATAAGTTATGGCATGAGGCCCTATCCTTAACCGACCTCAACAACTTCATCTTAATATAGCAGTTATCGTGGAGGAAATTCAACAAACTCTAAAATATATTGACAATTTGAAGGCCTCTGGTTGTGATGGGTTCAATGTTGTATTTTTAAAAAAATCTTGGTCAATAATAGGGGAAGGAGGTTTCAGAGGCAATCTTCTAGTTCTTTAATAAAAAGGAGTTCTACAAAGCTATTAACTGTACCACTGTCACACTCATCCCCAAGGTACAAAATCCATCCTTTATTAAAGAATTTAGACCAATATCATGTTGTACAATGATCTACAAGCTAATATATAAAGTGCTTACAAAAAGAATGCAAAGTGTAATGGACTTTCTGGTAGACAATAGTCAAGTAGCTTTTGTACCTGGGAGGATAATTACTGACAATATAATACTGAGCCATAAGTTGGTAAAGGGTTATGGAAGGAAAGGGATATCACCAAGGTGTATGCTAAAGGTAGACATGCAAAAAGCATATGACTCGGTGGAGTGGGTATTCCTAGAACAAGTGCTAATATCTCTGAATTTTCCAGCTATGTTTGTTGATTGGATCATGATTTGTGTGAAGACAGTTTCATACCCGATCACTATTAATGGGAAGCCAACCAAACCCTTTGAAGCCAGGAAAGGATTAAGGTAGGGGGACCCTTTATCCCCATATTTGTTTGTATTGGTAATGGAATATCTCAGCAGATAGCTTAAAACATTAGCACAATAGCCTAATTTCAACTTTCATCCGAAATGTGTTAAGTTAAATCTGATTCAGCTGGAATTTGCAGATGACTTGCTTTTGTTTTGTAAGGGAGATATTACTTCCGTGAAAATGCTCTTTGATTGTTTCCAAAGTTTTCTATAACTTCTGGACTAATAGCAAATTTAAGCAAAAGCTCAGTATTTTTTGGAGGATTCACAAAGGTAGAACAACTTAAAATTTTGGCTATTCTGGGATTCTCTAAAGGGGAACTTCCCATAAGATATTTGGGTATCCCCTTGAGTACAAAAAGGGTCTCAGTGATGCAATGTCAACCCCTGTTGGATAAAATATTAGGAAGGATCAAGTCATAGACTAATAGATTCCTCTCCTATGCAGCAGAGCCCAATTGATTAAGTCTATCCTATTTTCCATTCAAGTATACTGGTCCCAGATTTTTGTGCTGCCTAAGAAGGTGATAAAACTTATTTAAGCTAACTGTAGAAGATTCTTGTGGATTGGAGGTGTTGAACTATCCAAAAAATCTTTATTGGCATGAGAAAAATTCCGTATGCCTAGGATTGCCGGTGGCCTAAATATACTTGACATCTCTATGTCGAATAAAGCTGCAATGTGCAAACTGTTGTGGAATCTGTTACACCCCATATTTTTGTACGTAAAAGTACGCCATAAATAAATTGATGAAAGCTCGGAAATGAGATGTTACATCTCACATTTTCGTACGTTAAAGTTTCATCGTAAGTTAATCGGCGTAAGTTCGGGAATGAGATTATTTTGAGATTATAAGCATTATGATATTTCAAACAAGTGATGAGTAAATTCGTGAATGAGAGAGGGTAAGCAAATCGAAGAAAATGAATTTCGTCGAAGTTTGATATTTTGGGATAAAATACGGCCCGAGCTAAAATACTTGATATTTATGGACTAATACCATACAAGGTATCACATGGCTATGATAGTGAGGTGTATAAAGTATGTTAAAAGTGAGTAGTATTTTAAGTAAATTGAGATAAGTCTTAATTATATGGATTATTATTTAGTGGGAGATTAACAAGTTAACTAAGAATTTGTGGATAAGCTTAATTACGTTATTGGATAATCTTTATAAGCCAAAAACGTGGCAGCCACCTAAGACCAACTATGTGACTCTTAAAATCACATAAAAGATGGCAAAATGTAGAGTAGTCTTTGTCCAACTAAGCCACAAAGTGGGGGCCCACAAACCTCCAAGATAAGAGGTTATTATACATAATTCAAGAGGGAAATACATAAGCTAGCTAAGCTTATGGATGAAGCTGCCGAGAAAACCTTGCAACAAATAAAAAGGGAATTGTTGTCTCCCTAGTAAAGCAAGCCTCCCTAGAAGCTAATCAAACAAAATACTTTACCTTGAATAGAGCTTTGCACTTTCAAATATTCTTTCATGGTTATTTGGAGCTTTACTTGTGGAGCCAAAAGTTTTGTAGTACAACAATGCGGATGAAGATTATGACAAAGTGCGGATGAAGCTACAACAAAAACATCCATACGAGATTACATTATTTAATAGCAACGTGACTTGCAATTCTAAAAAAGTACGGTACGATCTTTCTCACGAATATCATACGAATTTTTTCCTACTTCGATCCTCCGTTACATGTTTTCGCAAAAGAGAATCGGTTCAGGTATGTTAAGGATATCCTTTCTCTCTTTTGGCATGATCAATACGATACAAACGAAACGAGTAAATGCACAATTTTCATAACTAACTCTATTCATAGAAGTACTAGGGGTGTCTATATTCTTGATTCCCGATGTGAAATATTATTATATCTTCTGTTCATGGGTCTCAAAAAAATACGTATTTGATAAAGTTTATCCGAAAGGCATATTGATTTTATGACATTCCGAGAAATCTTATTAATGTATTTATTATGCATTTCATGCATTTATACATGTACATTGACCCATGACCAGATGGCGTTATATACACGTATATTATATGTATATAGGATATGGGAAAAGGTTACGGCGTTATATACTCACCACCACCTGATCAGCTGGTATACGTTGATGATTTTACCCACAGTGGCTGAGATGATATGATGGGATGCCCTCAGAGGCTTGATGATGTTATGTACACCTACACCTATGCATGACACGACATTTATACGCACGTGCATAATATTATAAATGTTTTAGAATTTACAAAGTTATTTAGACTTACAGGTGGAATTCTTTATTCCATGTTTCATCTATGTCTCTCATGTATTGATCTTCATGCCTTACATACTCGGTACATTATTTGTACTGATATCCCTTTTGCCTGGGGACGCTGCGTTTCATGCCCGCAAGTCCCGATAGACAGGTAGAGAGTCCTCTAAGTAGGCTATCAGCTCAGCGGAAGGTATTAGTGCGCTCTATTTGCTCCGGAGTTACTTATGTTGTCAGTATAATTAGGACATGTACTGATTATTACGGCGGGTCCCTGTACTGACCTTTATGACAATTATGTACTCTTAGAGGCTTGTAGATATATGTCGTGTACGTGAAAGATTGTACGGCCTTGTCGGCCTATGTTTTGAGTTTATAAATGATCATGTTGGCATATTAGGCCCGTATGTCACGTGTATATGATGATGTAATAAGAAAGATACGTTACGTTGGTACTCGGTTAAGTAAGGTACCGGGTGCCCGTCGCGGCCCATCGGTTTGGGTGGTGACAAAAGTGGTATCAGAGCAGTTCTGTCCTAGGGAGTCTACAAGCCGTGTCTAGTAGAGTCTTGTCTATGGGTGTGTTGTGCACCGCACTTATAAGTAGGAGGCTACAGGGAATTTAGGATTGTCACTTTTTCTTCTTACTATAGATCGTGTGGTAGAGCTCGGTTGTAAGAACTCAATTTCCTAAACTCTATCTTATTCATAATACGACGATGCCTACATCTAGAAAGACGGTTGGTAAGAAATATAGCTGTGGAAGAGTTGAGTTAGAGGAACTCAATTTTTGCACCATGCTTATGATGGATAAATATGAGGTATTCAGTAGATCATGTGTGTACTAAGATATGAAAGCCTCGTGATAAGGATCCTTAAGGCAAGAATATCTATTCGCCTCTATGGTGAAAGGCAATGAGAGATTCAAAAGATAGATACAAGTTTCAACAAGTAAAAGAAGCAAAATGAAGAAGGGTACGAGGCGCCCAGTTAATGAAGATTATCAGTATTCACAATTCAGGCAGAGGTATATAAGCCTTTTGAGTTACCTTCAACAGTAACAGAGGTATGTACAATTGGCCACACCGATCTCAGCTATGCCCTATGGGAGCTAACATACATAGTTTAAGAGAAGGACGAGTTATCAGGATCTAGCTGGGGTTAGGGTAACCTAAAATAGTGAATGGATTGATTGCGTTAGTTGACATTTCTTAAGGATATTGCAAGTGTTCTAATAGATCTCCTTGTGAGACACTCAGATGGTGCACTCTAGAATAGTACAGCTAGATATGAATACTAGAATGTTCAAAGATAGGCACTGGAATCCGGAAGGGATAACTATTACCTTAGTATGGCTCCCGTCCCTAGTAAAGAGAGAATATTAGGCAACCCGAAGAGCCAATGGATGGAGCAAGGGGAGCTAAAAGCAAAAGAATGTCTTGTTCGAGTTTTCAGAATAAAGTGATAGACAGAAATATTAGCAGGGGAATAAGAGGAGAGATAATAAAGTATTATGAGTAAGATGTGATACATGGATGACAACGGTAGATCAAAAAACAAATGACAGTATTACCGAGTCTATAGTCAAATAAAGGAAAAGACGAGAGGTGACAGGCCTTGAGACAACAAAAGTGTATAGGCCATAAAGCCATATCATCATTCGAGAAATAAGTTCGTGACTCTAACGCGACTACCAGAAGGAAAAGTTAGACCCCAAAATAATAGAAATCAGTATGGATTGGTTAACAAGATAAACTAAACATGAATTAGGGATTGAGTGATTTGATAATGGTCGGCATCATGAGAATTTCAGATTACGCTCCGGCGATAATAGAATGGACAACAGAAGAAGATTCATGAGAAATTCAGAGAATGGTCATTCAGGAAGACGCTTCCCTAAAGCAAGCAATGTGAGCAAAAATTAAGTTTAAGGGACTGTATGTGCCAGTTACACCAAGTGTCACCCTCGTGAGTAAGGAATTTCGTTATCCTTGGTGCAGAAGGATTACCGCAAGGTGAGTAAGGTTCATCGAAGATGTGAAAAGATGCCAAAGATGAAGAGGTAAAACATTTATACATAGATCATCGTAGCACTAAATGTTAGTGCTCCCCTAAAGGGAGGGAATATGGATTGATGTGGCATTAAGTCAAAATTAAGTGGTTCTAGTAACTATGGAATGATAAAGGAAGAATGCGATAAAAATAAGAAAGGGATAAGATTGCACTTATTCAAATCCTATAGATATGCTACGATTCCACAACATTATGCAAACACGACGTCAATGAGAGGAAGTAAGAGTTCCTTCCCGAGATGTTATTGATATATAAGGAGCCAGTGCGAGACGTAAGTTAAGACAAAGAAAATAACCCAAGAAAGATTACGTAGAATATTGATATGAGAATGGGCCAACGAGTAGTTAATAGTTGATTCAGGAAGAGCCTAATTATGGCTAGATAAGAGGATATAGACAAATCAATAGATCATGCAAGATAAACAGAGTGAACCCCAACATAGGGAATTCAATCTCACAGATATGACATCGTGACCTTGAGAAATATTTAGATAGGAGTTGGGGTAGTTAAAGGAAATAAAAGAGAGTGCCACTGGGAAGATAGTCAAAATATCAAGTTCAGAAGCAACCCTACAAGCACAAGGGCGTGGAGATAAGTAACCATGGATAATTATAGGCGAGGAGGGACATCAAAAATTTCGTCGAGTATACGATGTAATAAGATCGCAGCTTTACAAGTGTCAGAGGGTCCTCCCTAAAGTACGACAATGAAAGACTAGCTGAGAAAATAAGGAAAAAGGCTTCAACCTAAGCAGAGTGACCTAAAGAAGAAATGGTCTTGTAACAACAATCTCACTACAACATTGTATGCACTCCATAAGAAAGTGGCACCTACCGTGGCTAATGAACGGGAAGTAAAATCAAAAGTAATATTCGAGATCATATGAGTTGCACGAAAATTCCGGCATGCGTGGGAACAAAGATAAGCTAAGTATGCACGCAACAAGGTGGCAGAACGACCAGGAAAAGCAATTGCTTGCAATTAAAGAAAGTTGAAAAGGAACGAAAGGAATTATTCGATCAATGATCCGGAAGATAATTACATTATGAACTCACTTAAGATTTCAGAGTATTATCCATGCAGCATATATGTTGACAATCATATAACCGTAGAAGACTCCGGTATAAGTTAAAATAAAGAATTGAGCCCAGGGCATAAATAAAGGATTGAATTGTTAGAAGATTGTATCATGGATATTCCATAGCGCCCATGAAAGGCTAAAGTAATAAGTGATACCAGAAGCCACATATCGGGAGATAGCTTAAGCTTACATAAAGGTTGATCGGAAGGAAGAGGAAACTAAAGAGTTACATTAACGAAGTAAATCAGGAGTCTGATTAGTAGACCCAGAAAATTATAGAAATCGTGATTGAGAATATTGAATAATTACTCTTAATATCAGAGGTACAAGAGAGATAGTACAACAACCATATTCTATAACGGCTCTATGATAAAGCAAGTTAGAAGAAGTACCAGCCTCATAAGAAGTCAGTATAAAGCTCCCACGGAATTGTGTATGCCCAGAGGTGCAAGTATTATAATAGAGCTTCAAATTGTGAACGTGAATTATACCTATGTGGAAGGCAGGTCATGAAAGAGTAAAGAAGAGTTTGAGATGATGTGATGTATCGCTTGATGTTCCAAAATAACATAAGGGAATCTGTGGTGCAAGCAAGTTGAAGGAAGGTTGCGAGTAGTATAAATGGATACATATAGGTCGCAAGCTAAAGTATAGTAAAGCGATAAGGTTTTATGACAGGAATAAGGATAAGAAAGGGCGAGTGAGAAGGTGACGAGAATGGATAAGTCCTTAGGATTAAGCCAATGAAAACAAGAGAGCTGATGATTTCTCTAAGTTATAGAAAGCTCAGTAAAGCCTGAATGAACTCAAAGAAGTCTAAGACTAATGGCATTTAGAAGAGATGGAATGTCGCCCTGATAGTACAATGAGGGTGTAATTGTGATAGATAAAGGATGACGATTGGGCCTTCGATTGAGTAAAGATTTGATAAATTGTACAGGATTAAAATACCCACGTAAGGAGAATCACATTGGGATGGTATGAAATATGATTATGGAAGTATAGTATCGTATCGCCCCTAGGTGGATCAGGAAAATCACTTCAAATGTTCCATGATGCAACGTGAGCCTAGTGATTACGTAAGAGATTTCAAGTTACTAGTGGTAGATTGTAGATCAACATTGAGATAAATTAACAATGCATGGATAAAAGTTACAAAATACAAAATGAGATATAGCAATATTTGTAAGTTCAACAAAGTAAGGCCTAGATATTGGCTAAAAGCTGGAGGAAAGAGGAGAGAAGAATCGTATAGGCGCACATACAAGGAAAAAGTCGTACAGGCTGCATGATAGAAGGTAGCAAGAGTTACGAGATTGGAAGAATTCTGACCACAGACCATAGTGTGAGAAAGAGGCCTAAAGGGGGGGAATGCCCTAGCCTTTGGATTTATTCAAAGAACAGTTGCCTAAATGGCAAGACGAGTATTAAAGTATTTGCAAGAGTTATGGGTTATGAGAATGATAAGTGCATCAGTCAACATTCGAGGACGAATGTTCCAAAAAGGGGAATGATATTACACCCCATATTTTCGTACGTGAAAGTACGTCATAAATAAATTGATAAAAGCTTGGAAATGAGATGTAACATCCCACATTTTCGTACGTTAAAGTTTCGTCGTAAGTTAATCGACGTAAGTTCGGGAATGAGATTATTTTGAGATTATAAGCATTATGCTATTTCAAACAAATGATGAGTAAATTCGTGAAGGAGAGAGGGTAAGCAAATCGAAGAAAATGAATTTCGTCGAAATTTGACATTTTGGGATAAAATACGGCCCGAGCTAAAATACCCGGTATTAATGCATTAGTACCATACAAGGTACCGCATGGCTATGATAGTGAGGTATATGAAGTGTGTTAAAAGTGAGTAGTATTTTAAGTAAATTGAGATAAGTCTTAATTATGAGGATTATTTGTTAGTGGGAGATTAACAAGTTAATTAAGGATTTGTGGATAAGCTTAATTAAGTTATTGGATAATCTTTATAAGCCAAAAACATGGCAGCCACCTAAGACCAACTATGTGAGTCTTAAAATCACATAAAAGATGGAAAAATGTGGAGTAGTCTTTGGCCAACTAAGCCACAAAGTGGGGGCCCACAAACCTCCAAGATAAGAGGTTATTATACATAATTCAAGAGGAAAATGCATAAGCTAGCTAAGCTTATGGATGAAGCTGCCGAGAAAAACCTTGCAACAAATAAAAAGGGAATTGTTGTCTTCCTAGTAAAGCAAGCCTCCCTAGAAGCTAACCAAACAAAATACTTTACCTTGAATGGAGCTTTGCACTTTCAAATATTCTTTCATGGTTATTTGGAGCTTTACTTGTGGAGCCAAAAGTTTTGTAGTACAACAATACGGATGAAGATTATGACAAAGTGCGGATGAAGCTACAATAAAAACATCCATACGAGATTACGTTATGTAATAGCAACGTGACTTGCAATTCTAAAGAAGTACGGTACGATCTTTCTCACAAATATCATACGGATTTTTTCCTACTTCGATCCGCCGTTACGTGTTTTTGCAAAAGAGAATCGGTTCAGGTATGTTAAAGATATCCTTTCTCTCTTTTTGGCATGATCAATACGATACAAACGAAACGAGCAAATGCACAATTTTCACAACTAACTCTATTCATAGAGTACTAGGGGTGTCTATATTCTTGATTCCCCATGTGAAATATTATTATATCTTCTGTTCATGAGTCTCAGAAAAATACGTATTTGATAAAGTTTATCCGAAAGGCATATTGATTTTATGACATTCCGAGAAATCTTATTAACGTATTTCTTATGCATTTCATGAATTTATACATGTACATTGACCCATGACCAGATGGTGTTATATACATGTATATTATATGTATATGGGATATGGGAAAAGGTTACGGCGTTATATACGCACCACCACCTGATCAGCTGGTATACGTTGATGATTTTGCCCACATTGGCTGAGATGATATGATGGGATGCCCTCAGAGGCTTGATGATATTATGTACACCTACACCTATGCATGACACGACATTTATACGCACGTGCATAACATTATAAATATTTTAGAATTTACAAAGTTATTTAGACTTACAGGTGAAATTATTTATTCCATGTTTCATCTATGTCTCTTATGTATTGATCTTCATGCCTTACATACTCGGTACATTATTTATACTGACGTCCCTTTTGCGTGGGGACGCTGCGTTTCATGCCCGCAGGTCCCGATAGACAGGTCGAGAGTCCTCCAAGTAGGCTATCAGCTCAACGGAAGGTGTTGGTGCGCTCCATTTGCTCCGGAGTTGCTTATGTGGTCAGTATGATTAGGACATGTATTGATTAGTATGGTGGGGCCCTGTCCCGACCTTTATGACAATTATGTACTCTTAGAGGCTTGTAGACATATGTCGTGTACGTGAAAGATTGTACGGCCTTGTCGGCCTATGTTTTGAGTTTATAAATGATCATGTATGTCACGTGTATATGATGATGTAATAAGAAAGATACGTTACGTTGGTACTCGGTTGAGTAAGGTACCAGGTGCCCGTCGCGGCCCATCGGTTTGGGTCGTGACAGAATCTTTGTCAGAAGAAAGACAAGCTACGGGTAAAGTGGATTAATGTGTACTATGGGACAAGCAGGAATTTAATTGAAGATGTTCCCCAACAAGCTTCATGGGTGGTACAGAAGATATTAAAAGCCAAGAAATACTATATTGAGACAGGTTATGGGGTGCAGGATATATACAACATAGAGAGGACCTCTACAAAGGAACCTTATGTGCAATAACCAAGGCCTACCCAAATGGATCTTCATCTTAAAGATGGCAGCACACAGAAGATTACTCACAAGAGATAGATTAATAAAATGGGGAGTGGTAGCAGACAAAACCTGCCCTCTGTGCAATCTGGAAGATGAAAGTATAGAGCATGTGTTCTTTAAATGTGAGATTTCTACACAGATATGGAAACACATATTACAATGGCAGGGTATAAAAAGAGATTCTAAGTGCTGGGATGAGGAACTAACGTGGGTTGTTCAGAATGCAAGTGGAAAGAGCCCTGGAGCTGCAGTATATAGGATGTTGTTATCTGCAATAATTTACTATATTTGGAATGAAAGAAACCAAAGAGTATTCACCAACAAACAACAAGGAAAGGAAGTCATCATCAAAAAGATCGTTCAAGATGTGCATCATAGAGGAGCAATGAAGCAGAGGATTGCAAAATGGCTGGAGCAGCTAAATTTCTATCCATTATAGCTAGGATTGTCAATATGAGAATAGTTGAGGTGATTGTAGCGTAGAGTGGTAGCTGGAGTTGGGGCTTGCTGTCCAACTATCAGCTTTTTTGTTGTCTGTACATAACTCTGTTTGGTAAATAAAAAATGTTTCACTTGCCAAAAATAAAAATCCTCCATATTGGGAATCCCCAATCTTTGGTACCAGTTTTTTACCCTCACCTGAGAGTTGTTGCATCATAGAGGGTGAGTTCCATCAAAATTTGAAGAAACCCTGTCCCAAACAGTAATTGATTTTCATCGTTTTCAAAGCAAGTGAGATACAAAAGACTTATAAGCACAAACTGAACCCTTCACATCTGTTTTAGGCAAATGCTCCTTTTACGTCTCCTAGTTAAGAAATGAAAGTAGCCAGCTGCAAAGCCAATCAACCTTTATGATCCACAAACGAAGTATACGTCCAAATTCAGTAATTTCAGCTCAGACTATATTGTACTTTTTCTGATTTTTAGTTTCAACATGAACATAGATTTCAAAGTTCATACAGCAAAACCTAAAGAAAGCTTTTATTGATCAAAACTTTTCAACCATAGAGGATACGGACACTATCTAATATGCTTCTCCCACATGCCCTCAGGGCCTTCATTACAGTAGCTATAGGGAGTGCCAGGAGTAAAATGTGTTCTGATTGAAGCATCTTCACTTGAAGATTCCTTGTACAAATGTCTACACCCAAAACTGAATAGCATCTCTTCAACTGGAATTATTGCCTATAATACAACAGCCTATCTGTCTCCCCTAATTTAACAGTTACATTCTGCACTTCCAACTAGCTCCAATAAGGCAAAAAAAATTGGCATATACAATAAAGAGCCTATGATCTCTTGAGTACAAATTAGCAAAAATGCCTCATAATGCAGGTCTTGCTACCCCTCAAAAGGTAGAAGTATATGATGAATAGATATTAGACACCAGAAGGATTAATATAAAAAATGTCATATGGCTGCAGCAAAACATGTCCTGCTCATTGGAATGGCAATTATTTGGCTGAATGTTACTCAAGTGCCATATTACTGCTTCACCATAAATGAACTTTTACAACTGCACCCACCCACTGCACTAGGATTGGTAGATACCTGCAGAAAAAATAAGACATGCACAAAAGCGGTTAAATGATAACCCCATAGTAACAAACACAAAATGAAATGGTCCTAGTGCCAGCTAAAAGATATATCGAACTTAACAGGTGAAAATCCTTAGAGCAGTGTGAACATTAGGATAATGGTATAAATTCGTGTAATGCACTACCACACCCTCGTATGAAATCTTCTAACACCGTGTGATTTTTATTTCCCTATAGCTCAGATAACACCAGAAAACTTGCAGGCGTGCAATTTTGCCAAATCTAAGAAGCTTTTCAACTGTTTTCCTACAAAATAACATCCAAGCACTAACACCATATTCCCCTTTAGAAGGTAGTACCAAAAGTTCAATCAAGGCGGTTTGACACTAGTAAAACATATGGTCTGAGTCATTTTACCTGTGTTTTGCCAACATATAGATTTTTGTTTGTTGATAAATAATTTTAGCACAAGTCCATTATTTCTAGCATCCATCTACTTATCAAAGTTGCGCCTTTCAAATACAGTGTTTTTTTACAACATAATGTGTTATTCTTTTCATTTGTTTTGCTCTGTTCTGATACATTCTCAGTTGATAGGCTCTAGGGAGAAGATGAGGGTTGTCTAGAGGAAGAAACCACAGTTTCAATACAGTACGTGGTGCAAGATAACATTTGCAATATCAACTAATTCTTTGTTCCATACATGACAAGACAGAAGACACAAAAAATTTGCTGAAGTCTAAATTGATCTTTCCCTACTCCACAAGCAGTTAAATTTGAAACATAACTTCATGCATTTTCAAAATACGAATTCTGTCTATATGAGTTAGACACCTTTAATTTCTAGATAAACTACTTGAAGGTAAAACTTCTATTTTCTAACCCAGGCTAATAAAGTGGTCAGTGGTACAATCATACTTGAGAATGACAAGTGTTTTTGGGCTTGAGCTAATGACCTGTCCTAATTATTGCCTCATCGAACAATAATTGAAAAAGAGAATAGCAATATCCGTCATGCAATTGATCCAAAACATCAATATGCTTGCGTATCTGACATGCAAGAAAATACCAATGATGAAGGTCATGGAAAGCTACATTTACAGACCTGAAAAGCAGAGCGAATCAGCTCCTCAACATAATCAACAGTTGCACCTTTGACGAAATCGTATGATACATTATCCACGACCAATTTAACTCCGTCGCGCTCAAAAATTCTATGAAGAATAAGAAATGAATAAGATGGCAACATAAGCAACATACTGACAGATCTTAATACTAGTAACATATGATACAAAAGTGCATTTTAAGTGGCTTTGCAGGGTGGGAAGGCAGGGAGTAGGATGCCGAATTCATACTTCAAAATCTGTTAGATTTACTATGACCACTTAGAACATGATTCAGCAATCAATCAATTATACTCGATAATTAGTTTTAAGACAATTAGGAAAGACAAATAGGGCGCTCTAAAACTAATGCAAGGATAACATAATACTCGAAAATTGAATAGGCTGACAAATAGTAGAAAACGTCAGCAAACCTGTCATCAGAATTGGTCTTATCATCTAGAGAGAAATCATATTGAAACCCCGAACAACCACCAGCTTCAACACTCAAACGAAGCATCTTCTCTTGGTGTTCGCCAGCTTGCAACTCTTTCATCCTCTACTCAGACATGTAAAAGGACCAAGTCATTGAATTGTCTCAACTAAATTTTACAAGCAATTCAGACACCTAAATCTCTACAGACATCAAACCTCATAAAACAGTACAAAAGCTTGAATCTTGTCGTCTAACTGATTATGCTCTCACATAGTCGTATGTATCACGATTTCCAGAACCAAAAAAAATCCCCATTTCAAGAAAATCCCTTTCAGAAATGGAGTTTGGAGCTACTCACTTCGAAATTAACAATCTTTCACATAACAACTAAACAAAATTTCAGCTGATTAAACAAAAAGGGCAAGTCTCGTGATGCTTCAAAAATAGACAGCATAAAATCCTTGGAAAAATTCTATTACAAAATGCACATACGGAAAGATATAGCGACAAAAAGACTATCCCAAATAAAATCAATCATAACGGACTAGAGAGAGAGAGATATTAAACTTACACGAACGCAGCTCTCGGTCATTAAGACGGAATCGGGAGCTTCGACTTGGGGTTGGGATTGGGGTTGGGATAGAGCAGAAGAAGCAGATGAATTCAAAAGGCGGTAATTTTGGCGAATCCGAGTGGTGAAAAGCGGAACAATTCGACGAATCAGAGAACTCGACGACGATGCCATAGCCTACAACTTTGTCATCTACAGAAGAAAATGAGATTGCCAAACTCGTCGATGGTTCTGGAAGCAAACGATATGGATTCGTGGACGAATTGAAGATGACAAGTTGTGTTGGAAGCTTTCTTTCTTGTACCCGACTCAATTGAATGAAATGGATCTGGAGCTCCGCTTACGACTTGTGCCCGACACGTACCTTCAATAAGTTGCACTTATTAACGCTTGGATACCAAATATTGCTTGATGCGGCGTGATTATTGAATGTTTCTAACTTTTTGTTGTTTCAACTACTTTAATCACATAATAGTATTATTTAATAAGTTCTAGTCACAATTATGTTTTAATTATCTTTTAATAGAAAATCAATTTAAAATATAACAATTAGTGAAACAATACAAGAAATCAATTAGAGAAAGTTTATAAATAGTTTTCTTTAACCATCGAAGGATTGAAATATCCCAAGAATTATTTAGCCACAGGCAAAAAATTCAACAAAGACTATATAGAAGAAATTTATTAAACTAGGGAGATAACGTGGTAGGAGGCTTTTTCACAACTCATAAATTCTTGAATCTCTCTACATCATAGTTACCTCTTCCAACATTAAGTCAGTTGTTCCTCAGTAGCTCAGTGGTAGAGCGGTCGAATGGGATTCCCCTTATGTGATATCCTAACTAGTACCAGTCTAACTAAGAGTCATCTGCTAGGCCAGCTTCCTGTGAGTAAGCCAGTGCTAAAGAAGCCACCCGATCGATGAACACTCAAACCGAACTTCAGGAAATATGAATACTTTATGGTAGGGACAAGAAATTTTTTGGCGTTGAATCGTGATCTCTTCTATTTTCTTCACTTACACCTTACACTTCAGCTGAGTCTAACGAGGCTCAGGTGCGGAGCCTTCCACTGTGGACCCTCCGACCCGGGAGAACACAGGGTCAAGCCAAGCCCTGACCCGCCTAAATGGAATTCATATCTCCTTCGTCCACTTGGAGAGTGCAGTACAACGGAGAGTTGTATGCTGCGTTCGGGAAGGATGAATCGCTCCCGAAAAGTCCAAAAGCTCATCAACTTGTCCGAGGGATGATGAAGGCGATGCCACTAGTAGGGATATGGATAGAGTTTCGCTCAGTAAAGAGATGTTGTTTAAGAAGGAGTTCGAACGTAGGTGTGGGCTAAATAAATCAATGGGCAGTCTCGGTCCTATTGAAAATACCAATGAAGATCTTTTCATTTGAAAGGGGAATGGATGTCTTATTGAGAGTGATTACGGAAAAACCTTTTCATAGAGGAGAGCGATAGGCCGGTTTGAATCCAATAATGCCAACGATGGATGATATTACGGATTAATTGCCTGTCGGGAGATTTTTCTTAAGGTTTCGTACTACTACTCAAGTGATACGTGAATTGCTCAGGAGAAGTTTTTCTAACCGACCCCGCCTCATGGCTTTCAGAAGGGCCTAAAGTGCATGGGTTGGTGGAAACTAGGTCCGCGTGTCAAAGAAGATCCTCTATAAGAAAATAAGTAGTAGCACCTCTATTTATAATACTACAAAACCAAAAACCTATTCCAATATAAAATTGGTAAACAAAACCTAGGTAGACATGAATTAAATAAACTATCAAATATCAAATCCTAGACAATTTAGGAATACTAATTAATCTTGATTTAGTTTCCAACAACCTCCCTTAAATCAAGATCTTCAAATTTGATCATGCCCAATATATTCTTCAACTTGATGAATAACTCCAATTTTAGTGGCTTTGTGAAAATATTAGCAACTTGCTCTCTAGTTTTGCGATACTCAATAACTATCTCCTTGTCTTGAACCAAGTCACGAATAAAGTAAAATTTGATATCAATGTGTTTGCTACGCCCATGAAAAAATGGATTCTTTGTTAACTCAATTGCATACTTGCTACCACAAAAAATTATTGTAGGATTGTCTTGCTTGTGTTGAAGAAATTCAAGCATTCTTCTTAACCACAATGCTTGTGTAGCACTACTTGTTGCAGCCATGTACTCTGCTTCAGCTGTTGATAAAGCAACAACTTGTTGCTTTTTGGAAGACCAAGAAAATACACCAGAACCCAAATAAAATGCATAGCCAGAAGTACTCTTTCTTTGTATCGTATCACTAGCCCAATCACTGTCTGTAAATCCCACAACACTACTATCATTAGTCTTTGAATAAAATATACCATCAGTCTGCGTACATTAAATATATCTCAAAATTCTCTTTGTTGCCTGCAAGTGAGATTGTCGTGGAGTCTCCATAAATCTACTAATTAATCTAACTCCATAAGTAATATCAGGCCTTGTAGAAGTCAAGTACCTTAGACTCCCTACCAATTTTCTAAAATATGTAGCATCAACAAGGTCACCGGTCCCATATCTAACCAACTTCAATTTTTCTTCAACAGAGGTCAAAATTGGTTTGGCTTTATCCATATTAAATCTCTTTAGAATATCACCGACATATTTTTTCTGAGAGATAAATATTCCATTATCTAACTGAGATACCTCAATGCCAAGAAAATAAGACATTAAACTCAAATCAGTCATCTCAAACTCGCTAATCATTGCCTCCCTAGACTCAGAAATTAATTTAGGATTATTGCCAGTAAAAATTAAATCATACACATATAGGCACACAATGAGACTATCTTCGTTACACTTGAATTTGATATATAAAGTATGCTCATATGGACATCTCTGGAATCCATGTCCAATAAAATAAGAATCAATACGAGTGTACCAAGCTCTAGGTGCTTGTTTCAATCCATATAATGCCTTTTTCAGCCTATAAACTTTATTTTCTTGACCCCTTTTGACATAACCAGCAGGTTGCTCAACATACATTTCTTCTTCAAGTATACCATTTAAGAAAGCAGATTTCACATCCATTTGAAAAATTTTCCAGCAATTATTGGCAGCAAGAGAAATTATCATACGAATAGTATCAAGCGTAGCAACAGGTACAAATACCTCAAAGTAATCAATACTTGTCTTCTGCTTATATCCTTTAACAACTAATCTTGCCTTAAAGCGATCCACTTCTCCGGTTGGTTTGAACTTGGTCTTGTATACCCACTTGACTCCGATTGATCTTTTTGAAGGTGGTAAAGTAGTCAATTCCCATGTATTATTTTTCTTAATAGCATGAATTTCTTCATTCATTGTATGAACCTATCGATCATTTTTAACAGCTTCCTCAAAAGTAATTGGATCACAATCTGCAAATAAGGTCAAATTTACAATATCTTCATCAAATAAATCATTGTTATCGCCAACAATATAATCTTGCAAACGAGCTGGTAATTGGTGTTGTCTTTGCAGGCGACTAGACATCTCTGCTTGAACATGATCTACTGCACGTTCCTCTTGATGTATGCTAGAACTTCCTTCCTCTATGACTGAAATTATTAGTTGAGACCTAGATGGTTCAGAATCATTCTTTGACCAATCCCAAGAACTCTGCTCATCAAAAGTCACATCTCTGCTAATAATCACTTTTTCTGTATCTGGATTAAACAACTTGTAACCCTTTGTCTCATGACTTTAACCAATAAAAATACACTTTTCAACTTTATCATCCAATTTCTTTCTCAAAGCATCATGAACATGAGCATAAGCAAGACAACCAAATATTTTTAGATGATAAATATTTGGTTTCTTACCTGTCCAGATCTCTTGTGGAGTTTTTCCAAAATTAGACCGTGTAGGACACCTATTTAATACATAAATTGCACAGAAAATAGCTTCTGCCCAAAAAACTTTTGAAATATTTTTGGAATGCATCATAGATCTCACCATGTTCATCACTGTTCTATTTTTTCTTTTAGCCACGTCATTTTGCTGAGGTGTATATCTAGCTGTCAATTGATGCTTAATACCATACTTATTCAAATAATCATCACAAACAGGAAATTCAGTGCCCCTATCAATCCTCAATATTTTAATAAAATACTCACTTTGCTTCTCCACATAAACTTTGAAGCTTTTTAAAATATCACATGCATCAGATTTATTTTTCAAAAAATATAACCAAGTCTTTCGGCTGAAATCATCAATGAAAGTAATAAAATACTTACAACCACCATTAGAAGAAACTTCAACTGAGCATAAATCTTAATGAATTAATTGCAATGGTGCATTAGCTCTCCAAGCCTTGCCTTTCTGAAAAGATTCTCTATATTTCTTTCCCAAAATACACGACTCACACTTCTTGTCAGAAAAATCAATAGAAGGCAAACCATCAACCAAATTATTTCTTACAAGAAATTTCAAACTCCCAAAATTCAAATGCCCAAGACGTAAATGCCACAACCAAGTATCATCACAGTTTATAGAACTAAAGCAAGGTAAATCATCACTATTGAGATAAAGAGGCCACAAATGACTATTGTTCATGTTAAACTTTATAATTAGTCCAAATTTATCATCACTGATTGTGCCAATCCTATATTTAAAATATAAATCATACCTCTTTTCTGATAATTGCCCCAAGCTCAATAAATTATGATGAAGACTCGGCACATAAAATACATCTGATATAAAATTAGAAGAACAATCTTTCACAATAATGCGAATTTTTCCCTTTCCAACAGCAGGTACCTTTGCGTTATTTCCAAGTCTTACTGTACCTCTAAATGTTTCATCCAGATCAGTGAATAATTTCTTATTTCTACTCATATGATTGTTGCAGCCCGAATCAATAAACCATTCATTCCCTTTAGTTTCTTCAATCCCAGAACTAGAAAACAATAAAGTCTCTTGTTTATCTCCATTATTTTCAGTCATCTTAGCATGTACTTCTTTATTACCATATTTATTAAACCAACATTCGCTTTCATAATGTCCAAAT
This sequence comes from Nicotiana tomentosiformis, assembly GCF_000390325.3. Taxonomy (NCBI): domain Eukaryota; kingdom Viridiplantae; phylum Streptophyta; class Magnoliopsida; order Solanales; family Solanaceae; genus Nicotiana; species Nicotiana tomentosiformis. The sequence continues at coordinate 28,264,731 of NC_090812.1, forward strand.
TTATCACAATTATAGCACTGAATCTTAGATTTATCACGTCTTTGAAATTTTTGATGACCTTGTTGTTCCTTCAAAAAATTGTTACTATTTCTTTGTTGATAAGAAAAATTACCTCTACCATGGCCTTGAAAGTTACTTCTACCACGACCTCTACCTCTGAAATTATGGCCTCTTTGATTTATTTCTTTAGGATAACTTGTCTCTTCTTTTACTTTAGGTTGATTCACCTTTGCTTGCAACACCTCCTCCACTATTTCGGGTGTGTCTTGAGTCAGGGACATCTCATATGTCACAAATTCACCTTCTAAATCATTAAGTGTAAAAGTGCTAAGATCTTTGGTAGCCTTAAGGACCACCTTCTTCGTGTGAAATTTTATACTCAAGGACCACAATATTTTTTTTAACCATTTTAACTTCATCTAGTACTTCTCCGTTGGTCCTCATGCCGTTGACAATATTAGTAATTATTGTAATGAATTCTTTAACGGGTTCTGTTGGTTTCATTTGGGCCAACTCATACTGTCTCCTTAGCTCTTGCAATTTGGCTTTCTTTACTTCGGCAGAACCTCGATGTGAATTCACCAAGATTGTTCAAGCCTCCTTTGTTGATTTTGCATGCAAAAATTTGTTAGATACACGCAATTCAACCTTGCTGGTGATATAGTAACGTGCCTTATAATCCAATTGTTTATTTTTTTCTAATTGCATAACCGCATCACCTGTCAATGTTATACCTTTTGGGGGTTCCTCAAATCTTGTTTCAATAATGAGCCATAATCCAACAACATTGAAAAAATATTTCATATATTGATGCCAGTCTTCAAAATTATTTTTGCCATCAAACTTGAAAACGTGGCAATCATGTAAATATGGAGTATCCATAATATTTTTTTTTGGATTTCCACCGACTCTAACAGAATCTCACACATGATCTGATACCAATTTGAAGGATTGAAATACCCAGAGAATTATTTAGGCACAAGCAAAAAATTCAACAAAGACTATATAGAAGAAATTTATTAAACTAGGGAGAGAACATGGTATGAGGTTTTTTCACAACTCATAAATTCTTGAATATCTCTACATCATAGTTACCTCTCTACAAGAAAACAAGTAGTAGCACCTCTATTTATAATACTACAAAACTAAAAACCTACTCCACTATAAAATTGGTAAACAAAATCTAACTAGACATGAATTAAATAAACTACCAAATATCAAATCCTAGATAATTTAGGAATATCAATTCATCTTGGTTTAGTTTCCAACAACGATTTATTCACTCGCTCAACTAGTTAAATTCGTATAAAGTAAAGTCTTGAGATTATTAATTTAAATTATATTTTAAAACTCGAACCCAAAGCTTTATTTAAAGATGTAGAGATATCAATTATGTCATCCACCCAAAGAGTGTTGATTTATTGTACTTTCTTTCTCGTATATGTATTTTGCTCAATAGTAAATAATTGTGTTATCCTATATTTCATGTGAACTAATTACTTTTAGTTTGTTTAAAAAAAAGATATATTTTTATATTAAAATTAATGTAACTTTAAATTTTATATTATATTATTAATACAATATAATTTTATAGCATAAATCTCATGTTCAAGATCATAGATTTTAAGGATAATTTTTTTTCTTAAACTTTGTGAGGATTTCTTCTTAATTTTTTCTTTCCTTCAATCCCCGCCGCCCCAATTGAATTTACGCTCGTAGCGGACTAAAAATGAAAACTTTAGGGCAGTATGGGTAAATGTTAGGGGCAAAAGTTCCTCAAATGACAGTAAAGCTTCCTCTTTGTCAAATCCCTTTGATTAATTTCCTCACTTCCTCTGGCAAAATCTTCCGACACCCTCGATTCATCTCTATGGCGAGCCAAAGCTACTTTGATTCTCCCACAGAAGTTTATCCAATACCATTATCTCCGCCATTGTCTGTATTATCTAAGGAAATAGAGCCGCATAGAGCCTTAACTGCTTCTTCAAAATCCGCTCTTTTTACTCTTTCGAGAAGCCATATTATCTTCGAAGATGTATGGCTCATTGCGGTTAATAAGCCCCAAGGAATTTACTGCGAGAGCGTTTTGTCTTCACTCCCTGCTTTACTCAATTACACTGGTGAGTTTTCTTTCCTCCTTCTTTTACGCTGCGACTAATATTTGATTGTTTTCTGTAATATCTGGAGTTTGAAGTGGAGAAAATTAACTCACAGATAACATTTGGATTAATTAAATTCCTACTTTACCAAAATATTCATTATCTGTATTCTTTGAAGACCGATTCTATGGGCGATGTGGCGTATGCCTTACTGCATTTGTGTTAGCAATGGAGCACTATGTAAGCAAGACAAAGTGTTAAACTTGGGCGTCACCTAGTTTTAAGGTCTAAGCGCGCCTCAAGCGAGCCTTTGATAACCTTGAGACATGTGTGGCTGGATGCAGATAATTTAGAGTATATATTGATTGTGAGATTGTTTTATCCACTATACTACGTTTAATAACATAGGTGTATACGGTCGAAATAGATTTCGGCCTTCCTACGTTCGATCGAGTTCGAGTGGTAAGCAACCGGAGTGGGATTTTGGGATGAGTTCCGAAGGTAGTACAAATGAGCCTCGAGTCCGAAGGCTGATCGAGGAGTCGGCTTGATACTTTTATCGAGCCCGTGACCAAATCGGTTCGCAAGGCATTGCTTCGAGGTCAGAAATGCGCTACGCCCACCCCGGAGGTCGAACTCAAGCCAAAACCGAGGGTTCGACCCAATAACGAGCCCGAGCCAGTGCCGAGCTCACAGACGAGCCGTTACAACCGCACTAAGAGAGAGAATCTTGGCGGGAATCGAGGAAAAGACAAATCATCATGGATCCTCCACTATATGCTTTATTTTATTATAAATGAAGTAGGATCCCTCTATTATAAAGGGGATCCTTGTAAGCAGGGCACACAGAGAATACACCGTAACAAAAGATCACTTCTCATATTGAAAGATATCACCTGATGCTTGTTTATTTTTACCTTATTCATTGTTTTGCTCAATATTCCCATTCTCATAGCCAAGAACACTCATATTTCTATTTCTCTATACGATTTGTATCAAATTGTACCGCATATCCTTAGAACCATACACAAATTTAACGTTATCTGATTTTTCGGGTAAACAGTTTGGCACCCACCGTGGGGCTAAGGATAACAGTGGTTGTCTGATATAAATCTGCAGTACACACCAGTTTACAACTTCGAATCAGCAATGGCCTTACCTATCGACCACGAAGCCGACCTTCAAGATGAAACCAACAACTTGGTACCCGGGGCCGGAAGGCCACTTGATGATGGCACTGAGGCTCGAATCGAAGTACCATAAATTTGAGCCGAAGTACCGTTAGATGTCAATTCGCAAGTGGCTCTTGAGGCGAACCAACGTTCCGAACCGGAAAAAAGCATTCAGGGTGGTACTCGATCCGTAGCTCGAGACACCCATAACGTGGGAGAAATCGGAGTCAGCTTGCGCATGATCTTCGAGATGTTACAAGCCCAACAAGTAGCGATATCTCAGTTGCAGAGCCAAACTCATATACAAAGCAGGCCGGATCCCAATCCGCTTCGAGAAATCACCCACAGAACGGAGCTCGCCATAGTGAAATCAAACGAGCAAGAATTGGGGACCACTCCCGAAATTACTAAATTGCTCGAGGAACTCACAAAACGAGTCGAAGCCAACGACAAGAGAGTGGAAAAATACAATGCCAGGGTCGATCAGATCCCGGGAGCTCCGCTAATGATAAAAGGGCTGGATTCGAAAAAATTCATACAAAAGCCTTTTCCCTCGAGTGCGGCCCCAAAACCAATCCCCAAAAAATTCCGTATGCCCGAAATTCCCAAATATAATGGTACGACCGATCCTAACGAACAAGTCACCTCTTACACATGTGCCATCAAGGGTAACGATTTGGAAGACGATGAGATCGAATCCGTGTTGTTGAAAAGGTTCGGGGAGACCCTCTCAAAAGGAGCGATGATTTGGTATCACAATCTGCCGCCAAATTCCATCGATTCTTTTGCCATGTTAGCAGATTCGTTCATAAGGGCACATGCTGGAGCCATAAAGGTTGCAACAAGGAAATCAGACCTCTTCAAAGTAAAGCAAAGGGGTAATGAAATGCTGAGGGAATTCGTATCCCGATTTCAAATGGAACGCATGGAATTGCCACCGGTCACAGACGATTGGGCCGTCCAAGCTTTCACCCAAGGGTTGAACGAGCAAAGTTCGATAGCATCGCGTCGACTGATGCAAAATTTGATCGAGTATCCAGCAATAACTTCGGCAGATATACACAACCGATATCAATCGAAAATTAGGGTCGAAGATGACCAGTTGGGAGCTCCGTCTGGATCCATGCACCAGAACAGGACAACTGCTAAAAACCAAAGGGAGATCGACAGAGAACAAAGGTCGAACAGAGACCGATATCAACCGTACGTCGCAGATCGGATGAACAACGGTTCGACACGCAACAACCGCCCGGAACAATCGAAAGATTGATCGAGGGCAAAATTCTCGGGGACTTATGAGCAAGAGCGGCTTTGATAAATATGTCGATCCTATAGAAGCACCTCGGTTATCGGAATATAACTTCAGCATTGATGCATCCACCATCGTGTCTGCTATCGGGTGCATCTAAGACACTAGATGGCCTCGGCCAATGCAGACCGATCCTGCCCAAAGGAATCCCAATCAAATGTGCAAATATCATGGCACCCATGGCCACAGAACGGAAGATTGCAGGCAACTAAGAGAGGAAGTAGCCCGGTTATTTAACAAAAGCCACGTTCGGGAATTTTTGAGCGATAGGGCGAGGAACCATTTTAAAAACAGGGATTTCGACAAGCAAAACGAGCAGGGAGAGCCGTAGCACGTCATTCACATGATCATCGGCGGTGCCGATACCCCTCAGAGACCAGTGTTTAAACGTACCAAAACATCGATTGTGAAAGAAAATCGATCTCGAACTCAGGATTACACACCCATAGGAACCTTGTCCTTCAATGATGAAGATGCAGAATGGGTCGCACAACCTCATAACGATGCACTAGTAATATCCGTACTCATGAATAAAACTAAAGTTAAGCGTGTGTTGATTGATCCAGGTAGCTCGGCCAACATCATCAGATTGAAGGTCGTAGAGCAGCTCGGCCTGCGGGACCAGATCGTACCCGCAACCCTGGTTCTAAACGGATTCAATATGGCATGTGAAACCACCAAAGGCGAGGTAATTCTACCAATAAACGTGGCCGGAACCATCCAGGAAACGAAGTTTCACGTGATCGAAGGCGACATGAGGTATAACGCCCTTTTCGTAAGGCCATGGATCCACAACATGAGAACTGTACCTTCGACCCTACACCGGGTCCTCAAATTCCCAACATCGAGAGGAGTCAAAACAGTGTACGGAGAACAACCAGCCACAAAAGAAATGTTCGCCGTCGAGGAAGCCAAACCAATATCCTCGCCTTCGGATCGACATCGGATCGACATCGGAAGGAGAACGAGACACCAAATAGCAATCACAAACATCGGCTTCGACCCAACCAGATAACCAGATGATCGAAGAACATGATGATCAAAGGGTCCCTCGATCCTTCGTGATTCCCGATGACTCCGACGCCACCAAATCAACAATTGAGGAATTGGAGCAAGTCACACTAATCGAGCACTGGCCCGAACGAAAGGTATACCTGGGATCGAGGCTGAGCCCCGAACTCAGGAAGAAACTTGTTCAATTTCTTATCGATAACATTGATTGTTTTGCCTAGTCCCATTTAGATATAACAGGGATTCCACCGGACATAACGACGCATCAGCTAAGCTTGGACCCTAAGTTCAGACCGGTAAAGCAAAAGAGAAACCCCAGTCCGAGGTAAAACACGCATTCGTAAAAGACGAGGTAACCAAACTTCTCAAGATAGGGTCCATTCGGGAGGTGAAATATCCCGAATGGCTAGCCAATATAGTTGTAGTGCCTAAAAAAGGAAACAAACTTAGAATATGCGTGGACTATAAGGATTTAAACAAAGCATGCCCCAAAGATTCTTTTCCACTACCCAACATCGATCGCATGATCGATGCCACGGCCGGTTACGAGATCCTCACTTTTCTCGATGCCTATTCCGGGTATAATCAAATCCGGATGAACCCGAAGGACCAGGAAAAAACTTCATTTGTCACCAAATATGGAACATATTGTTATAATGTGATGCCCTTCGGGCTAAAAAATGCGGGGCTACCTACCAATGCCTAGTAAATAAAATGTTCGAAGAACAAATAGGTAAATCAATGGAAGTTTATATTGATGACATGTTAGTTAAGTCCCTGCGCGCAGAGGAGCATCTGACCCATTTGCAGGAAACGTTCGAGATTTTGAGGAAATACAACATGAAGCTCAATCCCGAAAAATGTGTTTTCGGGGTCGGTTCGGGCAACTTCCTCGGCTTCATGGTGTCAAATCGGGGAATCGAGATTAACCCCGATAAAATCAAGGCTATCGAAGATATCACCATCGTGGACAGTATAAAAACTGTACAAAGGCTAACGGGACGAATTGCGGCCCTAGGCCGATTCATTTCGAGATCATCAGATCGAAGTCACAAATTTTTCTCCCTACTAAAAAAGAAGAACGATTTCGCTTGGACCCCGGAATGCCAATAGGCACTGAAGGAACTGAAACAATATCTGTCGAGCCCACCACTACTTCACACTCCGAAAGCAGACGAAAAACTTTTCTTATACCTGGCAGTATCAGAAATCGCAGTAAGTGGTGTCCTAGTTCGGGAAGAGCAAGGTACGCAATTTCCCATTTATTATATAAGTCGAACCTTAGGAGAAGCAGAAGCTAGATATCCACGCTTAGAAAAATTGGCACTTGCACTGATAAGCGCCTCTAGAAAGTTACGACCATACTTTCAATGTCACCCCATATGCGTACTAACAACTTACCCACTTCGTAATATTTTGCACAAGCTCGAACTATCAGGCCGATTGGCCAAATGGGCCGTCGAATTCAGTGGGTATGATATTGAATATCAACCCCGTACGGCCATCAAGTCTCAAATTTTAGCAGACTTCGTGACCGATTTCACGCCAACCCTCGTACCCGAAGTCGAAAAAGAATTCCTGCTGAAGTCGGGTACGCCCTCGAGGGTATGGACCCTTTTTACGGACGGGGCCTCGAACGTAAAAGGGTCCGGTTTGGGCATAGTTTTAAAGCCACCCACAGGTAACACTATTAGGCAATCTATTAAAACTACCAGGTTGACTAACAACGAGGTCGAGTATGAGGCCATGATTGCTGGTCTCGAGTTAGCCAAAAACTTGGGAGCAGAAGTCATCGAAGCCAAATGTGACTCTCTGTTGGTGGTAAGTCAAGTAAACAAAACCTTCGAAGTTAGAGAAGATGGAATGCAAAGGTATTTGGACAAACTACATGTCACTTTGCACCATTTCAAACAATGGACTTTACAGCACGTTCCACGAGAGCAAAACAGCGAGGCTGATGCACTTGCGAATTTGGGATCATCGGTCGAGGAAGGTGACTTGAGCTCGGAGACTGTCGTTCAACTCTCGAGATCCGTGAATCGAAGAAGGTCACGCCGAGATAAATTCTACAAGCTTAACCTGGGATTGGAGAAATAAGTATATTGAATACTTAAAAAGCAGAAAGCTCCCATCGGACCCTAAAGAGTCAAGGGCCCTACGGACCAAAGCTGCTCGATTCACGCTGGCTTCAGATGGAACGCTATACCGAAGGACATTCGATGGACCATTAGCAGTATGCTTGGGTCCAGGAGATACCGATTACATCCTACGTGAGGTGCACGAGGGCACTTATGGGAATCACTCCGGTGCCGATCCATTAGTCCGAAAAATAATCAGAGCAGGGTATTATTGGATCGATATGGGCAAAGATGCGAAGGAATTTGTTCAAAAATGTGACAAATGTCTAAGGTTTGCACCAATGATCCATCAACCCGGAGAGCAACTTCACTCAGTCCTATCCCCATGGCCATTCATGAAATGGGGAATGGATATCATCGACCCTCTGCCATCGACACCAGGTAAAGCTAAATTCATTTTATTTATGACTGACTATTTCTCTAAATGGGTCGAAGCACATGCGTTCGAGAAAGTAAGAGAGAGAGAAGTTATAGACTTCATCTGGGATCATATCGTATGTCGATTCGAGATACCCGCCGAAATAGTATGTGACAATGGGAAACAATTTGTGGGCAGCAAAGTGACGAAATTCTTCGAGGATCACAAAATAAGAAGGATATTATCTACACCGTATCACCCCAGTGTGAACGGACATGCCGAGTCAACGAATAAAACCATCATTCAGAACCTAAAGAAAAGGCTGAACGACGCTAAAGAAATGTGGAGAGAAATCCTACCCGAAGTCCTTTGGGCATATCGAACGACGTCAAAATCCAGTACGGGGGCAACCCCGTTCTCCTTAGTATATGGGTCCGAAGCATTGATACCAGTCGAAATCGGCGAACCTAGTAGCAGATTTCGATACACAACTGAAGAATCAAATAACGAGGCTATGAACATTAGCCTCGAATTATCGGACGAAAAACGAGAAGCTGCTCTCGTCCAATTAGCCGCCCAAAAGCAATGAATCGAAAGATATTATAATCGAAGAACCAAGCTCCGCCATTTCAAGCCCGAGGACTTAGTGCTAAGAAAAGTCACCCTCAATACCAGAAATCCAAACGAAGGAAAACTAGGACCGAACTGGGAAGGACCATATCAGGTTCTCGAGAACGTCGGAAAGGGATCATACAGGCTCGGTATTATAAACGGCAAACAACTATCAAGCAATTGGAATGTGTCACATCTAAAACGATACTACTGCTAAGGTACGACCCCTCCATATTCATCTACATTACAAAACTGACCCCTGCAGAAGTCCGATCAGGAGCTAAGGTGGATCCTTCGATACGAAGCCATAGATCTGAAAGCACGCGTTGCGCTCTTTTTCCCTTAGATCGGTTTTATCCCAAATGGGTTTTTCGGCAAGGTTTTTAACGAGGCAACCAATGATCGTGCTGCACTTACAACAGTATCCGAGGCCTCTTTACAATCGACCTCGAATACTGGGGGGGCATTAGGCCCTCAAATGTATCAAGTTCAGATGCAAGAAAGTTATTTCGCAACAACAGGGTTCCATTAGGAAAAGTTGTAAGAGCCAAATGGTCAAAACGAACCATGCTCATGTAGTTGGCCCGAACCCAGGCGCAAAACATGAACACATGTGTAGTGACTTGCAAAGAAAGTTCTCCTCTTTACCGACATCTTATACCCAAGAAAAATTCCTCTATTTGGAGATTTATTACGCAAACAGAATTAAAGATAAATTCGACCATTATGCCTATGGGCTACATTACTTCGAGTTCGAATCATTCACTCGACGATTACGCCTATGGGCTACTTTGATTTCGAGTTCGAGCAAGCACTCACTCGACCATTACGCCTACGGGATACATTACTTCGAGTTCGAATCATTCACTCGACGATTACGCCTACGGGCTACTTTTATTTCGAGTTCGAGCAAGCACTCACTCGACCATTACGCCTACGGGATACATTACTTTGAGTTCGAATCATTCACTCGACGATTACGCCTACGGGCTACTTTTATTTCGAGTTCGAGCAAGCACTCACTCGACCATTACGCCTACGGGCTACATTACTTCGAGTTCGAATCATTCACTCGACGATTACGCCTACGGGCTACTTTTATTTCGAGTTCGAGCAAGCACTCACTCGACCATTACGCCTACGGGCTACATTACTTCGAGTTCGAATCATTCACTTGACGATTACGCCTACGGGCTATTTTTATTTCGAGTTCGAGCAAGCACTCACTCGACTATTACGCTTACGGGCTACATTAATTCGAGTTCGAATCATTCACTCGACTAATAAGCCTATGGGCTACTTTCATTTCGAGTTCGAGCAAGCACTTGCTCGACCATTACGCCTACGGGCTACTTTTATTTCGAGTTCGAACAAGCACTCACTCGACCATTACGCCTACGGGCTACATTACTTCGAGTTCAAATCATTCACTCGACGACTAAGCCTGCGAGCTACTTTTATTTCAAGTTCGAGCAAGCACTCACTCGACCATTACGCTTACGAGCTACATTAATTCGAGTTTGAATCGTTCGCTCGACTAATAAGCCTATGGGCTACTTTTATTTCGAGTTCGAGCAAGCACTTACTCGACCATTACGCCTACGGGCTATATTTCTTCGAGTTCGAATCATTGACTCAACTAATAAGCCTAAGGGCTACATTACTTCAAGTCTGAAAAAACACTCGATCAATCATAGAGACTACGAAGTCCAAATTCGATTAAGTTGTTTAGATACTTGTAAAAACATTCATAAAGGCGTGAATAAAATCTTCACGAAACAGAAGCAAGTCGGCAGAATTATCAATATACAAAATTATCTACATGGTTGATTACAACTTAAAAACTAAGGACTAAACTTCTTGGTCATCCTCAGGAACGGTCTCTTCTTTACCGGGCTTATCGGGCTCCCCCCCGTTCTCGGATCCGCTCTTGCTACCGTCATCATCATCATCATCGCCATTTGAAGCCAAGGCTTTAGCTTCGGCTTCGAGCTCTTTAGCCTTTTTTATCTCTTCAGCAAGGTCGAAACCTCGATCGTGTATCTCCTCGAGGGTCTCCCTCCGAGACCGACACTTAGCAAGTTCGGCAATCCAATGTGGTCGAGTGTCGGCAGTATCCGCCGCCTCTCGTGCCTCCATCTGAGCAGCCTCGACATCAGCCCGATACACGGCAATGGACTTGTCCGCCATGACTTTCGACGACTCAACCTCCGCCTTGGCCTCAGCAAGCCGTGTTTCAAGCTCCTCGATCCTCTTAGCCTGAGCCGAACCCTTTTGCTTGATGCTTCGAAGCTGAACATCGGCCGATAATAATTTGGCCAAGATGGCTTCTTTTTCCGCAGCCAGGCGGTCGATAGTCTCCTTCCACCGATTACATTCAGCCTTGATTTGATCGACTTCTTCCCGAAGTAACCCGATCTTTTCAACCTTTTGCTGCAGCTGAGATAACGAAGGGTTAACTTCCACAGTTGAGTCAAACCCATACTCTATCAGAACGAGGCTCACCTGCTTATCTAGTTCGGCCTCTTCTTCCCGAGCGTTAGCCAAATCTGCTTGGAGGTCCTTTATAGCCTCGTCCTTTTGGCTGCAAAGAAGCCGCGGGGCACCTCTCTCCCCCGAGACCTTCTGAAGCTCGACCTCGCACTGGCTGAAGTCGACTCGAAACCTACTAATGGCCTGCACAGTAGGGAAAGAACACAAGTCAAGTTTGGAAAAGAACGAAGAAACCAAGTACAGTAAAATCATTACCCGAGAAATGAAACGTTGGGCCTCCTCTAGGAGAAGAGAAGCATCACCAATGTCGGAGGCATCATCGACTCCAGTAAAGCAATCCCGAAAAGGATCCCCTACACTAGAACCTCCGCCCATATCGGGGGTCTTCAATTCTCGAGCCTCCTTTAACGCCTCCTCAGAAAAGGTTGGAAGAGAAGGCAAATGACCCACTGTCATGGTCCCAAGCAAATTGCTCGGGATGCTCTGATCGAGACTCGGGGTACCGGAATCAACCCCGACCGGTACAGCTGCCATCGGCTCAGAAGCTCTGGCGACCTCGATAGCTTTCGCAGATCGGATCACTAAAGCCGGGGCATCATCTCTTTTTCTTCTTCTTCTTCCCTCAGTCGTTGGACCGAGTCCATCGAAAGAGCAATTGCCTTCCTCCTCACCCTTCGAGTTTTGGGCTTGGGGTCCTCTGGCCTAGGGACAGCTTTTCGCTTCTTATCTTTCCCCGGTTCCGGGACCGGGGACTTGGTTCCTTCTTCACCACTCGAAGGCCTCAAAACGGCATCCTTGGTCACACCTGCATGAAAGGAAATCGGTGACGAATGGAGCATAAAAAATATTTCGAAGAACACGAGAAGCAACCCTTACCATGATTCTTGGCCTCCCATCTACCTTTTGCCAAATCACGCCAAGCACGTTCGGTATAAGAGGAAGTCGAGGCTAACTTCCGAACCCAATCCTCGAGGTCGGGTACCGCTTGTGGCATCCAAGGGGCAGTTGTATATCGGAGAAAGACATCAGATAAAATCGAAAAAAGATTCGAAAAGCAACGTCTTATGAAAACCACTTACGGTCGAAATTCCATTCCTCGGGGAGCGACATTTTCTCTTCCGAAATGAGGTCACGGGTCCTCACTCGGATATAACGGCCCATCCAACCCCGATCCTTGTCTTCGTCGATGCTCGACATCAAAGCCTTTGATGCCCGACGATGAAGCCTGATTAGTCCTCGAAAGATTTGAGGCCGATACAGTCGTATGAGGTGATTCAGGGAAAATTCCAGCCCCCGGCCTTGTTGGAGAAGAAGCGAAGTAAGGTTACTATACGCCATAGAGAGGGATGAATTTGACCAAGGGTGACCTGATATCTCTTGCAAAAATCGATGATCACCGGGTCGACGGGACCCAAGGTGAAGGGGTAAGTGTAAACACTTAAAAACCCCTCCACATGGATGATGACGCTCTCTTCGGGGGAGGGAATTTGTAACACAACCTCGGGACCCCAGTTGCAGTCTTTCCTCACAGCCTCGAGATTACCCTCCGTTATCGAGCACATGTACATCGACACATGCTCACATCGACCCGGAACAGATGAAGGATTCTCAACCTTAAAATCGATCTTCAGAATACACGGGCCGGGAACATACTCATAGGTAGGCGGCTCCACCGGCGCCTTGTCGTCGGACGGTCATGAAGAAGAAGCTTTCTCCTTCTGAGGTATAGTTTTCGAAGTTTTGGCCATTGATACAAGAGAAAGAAAGGCAAAGGAAGATGAAAAATTGATGCAGATGGCTCTGCAAGCGGCGGAATAGAGAGAAAGGGTAGGAAAATTTGGAAGAGTGAAAGATGTAAAAGTGGTAAATGTTAGATGGAGGGGTTATTTATAGGCTTGCATCGTGACGGTTCAATATCAGAGGTGGCCGACCACCGTTCGACATGCATTAAATACCTTGAAAAGACTAAATCGATGGGACAACTATCACATACGTCATGATCGAACCCTGTGAAAACGCCAGCTTATAACCCGATCGAACCGTCGAAGATCATATCGATTCTCACCACATCCTTACTGAGAAACGAGGGGACTATCTGTATACGGTCGAAATAGATTTCGGCCTTCCTACGTTCGATCGAGTTCGAATGGTAAGCAACAGGAGTGGGATTTTGGGATGAGTTCCAAAGGCAGTACAAACGAGCCTCGAGTCCGAAGGCTGATCGAGGAGTCGGCTCGATACTTTTATCGAGCCCGTGACCAAATCAGTCCGCAAGACATTGCTTCGAGGTCAGAAATGCGCTACGCCCACCCCGGAGGTCGAACTCAAGCCAAAACCGAGGGTTCGACCCAATAACGAGCCCGAGCCAGTGCCGAGCTCACAGACAAGAGCCGTTACAACCGCACTAAGAGAGAGAATCTTGGCGGGAATCGAGGAAGAGACAAATCATCATGGGTCCTCCACTATATGCTTTATTTTATTATAAATGAAGTAGGATCCCTCTATTATAAAAGGGGGATCCTTGTAAGCAGGGCACACAGAGAATACACTGTAACAAAAGATCACTTCTCATATTGAAAGATATCACCTGATGCTTGTTTATTTTTACTTTATTCATTGTTTTGCTCAATATTCCCATTCTCATAGCCAAGAACACTCATATTTCTATTTCTCTATACGATTTGTATCAAATTGTATCGCATATCCTTAGAACCATATACAAATTTAACGTTATCTGATTTTTCGTGTAAACAATAGGCTAGGATAAACCTCAGGACTTGTTTGGTTTGTCATATAAGATAAACTAATCTGACCATAAAGCTTTACATGGTTAATGAAACATTGGTTTTCGGTATAGAACTCATTTACTAATACTGCTCTTCATTACTAAAACGTGTTTTGGTCTCTAATGTAAAGCTTCGTATAACTAATACATGCATAACTTATAAGGAAATTTGCTATTTTACATAAGGTAGAACGTGGAATAAGAATGCAGGTATATCGCGATCTCCACATAACAATACATGCATTGTTATAACAATCCATGTATTATTATTCACCGCATGACAATCCATGTATGTCTATATATGATCCTTATATTATTATTTGTCGTATAATAATCCTTGTATTAAGTATTATAATCTCGGTGCAACTAGCCCCTAATAGTCTCCACCTACTCCCACTCTGGAAGGATAATATAAGAACCACCTTTCTGATAGAATTATTTACTCTGCCTCTAGTCCTATCCTATCTAGTGTTATCACACACGGTACAGGGGATCTTGTTATCAAAACTATTTATATAGTGGAAACAATGTGCTGTAGCTCATTATATGAAGGAATTAGGCATTGAGTGTGTCAACAAGTAGTGAAATACACTACCAATTAAAAAAAAAAAGGTAGTGAAATAAATTACAATGTCCTTTCTTATACAAGAAGGAAGAAAAACAGATGATCTAGTTCTTTTTCTGATGAATGATATACATCTGTGAATGGGCTAAATCCTTGCTTGACATGTATAACTCTTGTACTTCTGTTTATTCACCATGTATAATCAAATAGAGGCTTTTAAATGCCTAGAGATGGTTTTGGGAGAGGAGAGGAATGAAGTTCATGGTCCTTTGGGGACTTATGGATGTCCGTAAGTTGTTTTGTGAAAAGACATTTTAATCATCTTATTTTTTAAGTGAAGAAATAAATTGACAAATACCACTTGGGTACTTGTGAGGTTTCCTTGCGTTTTAATCACCACGTTTAATATCTTCAGGGGCTAATGTTTCCGAGCTTCATTTAGCTAATAGACTTGATCGTGATACAAGTGGTGTGATGTTGATTACTAAGTTGCACAAAGTAGCAGCCAAGTTTGTAAAAGCATTTACAGACCATAAGGTGCGGAAAACATACCTGGCTTTCTGTGTTGGGCTTGCTCCAAAATGGGAAAAAATAACTGTTAAATCAGGTCATGGCCGATCAAAATATGGAGCTTGGCGTGTTTATGCTGCATCAGATGTGGGCAGGAAACTGCCAGGTGGATCACTTGTTAAACACATGGAGACCTCTTTCGAAGTATTATCAGTGAACAGTGGGTGTTTGAAAGAGGTTTCGGACTTACAAAAGGATGAAGCTGTAGTCATAGTTCAAGAGAAATCAGCCATTGGTTGTGACTTGAAGAACGATGAGATTTTGGTCAGGGCAAGCCCTCAAAGCGGAAGAACACATCAAATTCGCTTGCATTGCCAGTATCTTGGAATTCCTATACGAGGAGATGTAAGATATGAAGGTGTCTATGATTGGAAAGGCAGCAGATATGATGGCCATGATCTTCATGCAGAAAGTTTATCTTTTGAGCATCCTATTACTGGGAAACCAATCCTGCTTCAGGCACCTCCACCTTCGTGGGCTATTCAACCTTTAAGGTCTCAGTTCGAGTAATGATTGAGCTTGCAGTTTGAAAGCATTTTGTGCTCTCTTAAACAAATGGTAAGATCTTTGCCTTTTGTAACTTTGTTAAATTTGATAGTTCTTTTGCCTCTGAATTTTTGCTTCTTGAAATTGTTATTGACAATGCATAAGATTTGATCAGTAATTTGTTGTTTTATACACCTAAACAGAGTTGGAGCAAGAGAGTTAAGTTCATAGTGATTATATGAACTTAATTTATGCAGAGCTTTTGGGGAGATGTTCTTTTTGACTTTGGTAGTGACCTCAAAGGCAAATGGCAGTACGCTGGCATCACTTTGCAAGGGATGGAGTTGCAGAAAAGAAAGGGTGGTTGTTATTTTGGGGATGGGTGTTTAAGTGGTGAGGCGGTTGCCAGTTGGTCAATTCTCACTATTTTTTGTTCATGTTTTAGGTTTCTGATCTTCCTTAACAGCCTAAGCTTTGCCCTGGTCTGTCCATGCGAAAAAGGGTTGACAAGGATTAGTAGACGAATGCAGAAACTGCTGGAGAGTAAATATAAAAATTAGTTATTCGCATATGATGTTTGTATCAAACTAAGCATACTTTAAAGAATAAGTTAAAGTGAGAATATATATCATTTAACCGAGATTTGACTTCTAATTTCTATCTTATGATGTAATTTGCTGCTATTATACTTTTCTCTTTTCCCGTCTTGGGTTTGGTAGAACAAAGAAATACCACTTGTGCGCATCGCACGTTATTCCTCATGGCTCATACGATATTTCAAAATGTTAAATAGCTGATGACATGGCGTTCGATTAGGCTGAATAATCTTGTATTAATTAGTGAAAATCCTAGGGAGAAGTAGGAGATCTTTGATCAGAAGAATAGTTCAAAGAGATTTTAACGTGAACTTGATTGTTCATACTTCTCCTCCCTTAATTGCTAAGTAATATTTCCCAAAGACTATTCTAAACCTGCTAGCTTGGATAGTTTCAAGTTGACGGCTGACATAGCCTTACTTATTTCACAAGAATGTCTCTTACTTCAATGAACCCGCAAGAAATTGGAGTTTGAATCGCTATAGAAAATTATTAAATGCTAGGACTAGAGATATTACTATGACTTAGTTTTTTTTATTAAGAAAAGGATAAACAATTGACTGAATTGATGCAAAGAGCTTCATCTTCAAAATCAATAACAAAAAAAGCTTTTCTAAAGAGTGATATGCCAGAATTATAAGCTATTCATAACAGTATACTATATATCTCGTTAACGACATAGTTGAACCTACTAGTACGAACTTATATATCTCGTTAATGACGTTAATCACATAGTTGTTAAAACTCTACAAGTACCTTACTAATGAAGTAATTTGGGCTCAATAAATAAAAATTTTAAAAAGGGAATTTGCGTGACTCATGACTATTTAAACCAGAGGCGGATGTAGTGTATTACCTACGGGTTCAACTGAACCCATAACTTTCGACGCGGAGTAAAATTTATAAGTAAAAATTCATTAAAATTATAAAAATAGTAGATTTGAACCCATAACTTTAAAAATATAATGGGTTCAATGCTAAAAATTTAAAATTGAACACATAGAATTTAAATCCTGGATCCGCCTCTAATTTAAACCATCTAATTCTAAAAAAAATTGAAGACTTGACATTTTTATAATTATGCAATGGTTAGTCAAAATTGTAAATTTAATAAATGCAGAATTTGATGCACAAGTTCTCCTATCGGTATTGATTTTGATTTACCTGTCAAATGCTCCTTACCCGAGATATTTATCGGGCAGGTCTTTTGGATAAAGTTTTCTAAATCAAACAAAACGATAAATCAAACCAACCAATTTAAAGTTTTCCACCGGTTTCCTTGCATGCAAAGCTACCAAATTAAAGAGCAATTTTTTGTTCCACGTTACATTTTCTTTGTCAAGTTGTCAACAGCAGTTGCAGATTTTGGACTTGGCACATAACATATATTAAACTCCATTTAGTTTTGACTTTATATACGCAAATCAGTGTAAAGATGTTCAGTGTATTAATGTATATCTGTTGTAGCAAATAAACTGCCTTTTTCGGGTTACTAATCTCGCTTGTTACGAACGGTAACCAATAGCTGTATTCTCTAGGTGATTTGACCATTAATATATAAAAGTTAAACTCCCTTGCCAGAATACCTGAGCACACCCTTTTTGTTGTGGCCTGTGTGTGCTTATGCCTTATATATAGCCGCAGAAAGAGAAAATTTTCAAGAAAAGTAACTTAGTTTTGCTGTTGAAAAGTTTGAGATGGGGTTGATGAGTGAGGCCTTAACACAGATTCTGATACCTTTAGCTTCTCTTGTTGGCATTGGTTTTGCTCTGCTTCAGTGGTTTCTAGTCTCAAAGGTCAGAATCTCTAGTGGGTCAGAATTGGAAGATGGATACAATGACATGTTGATTGAAGAAGATGTACAAGAGGCAGGCATTGATTCTGATGCGGCTGTTGCCAAGTGTGCTGAGATTCAGAAAGCCATTTCTGAAGGTGGGCTTTTTTGTTTACATACTAAGGTTATAATGATTGTTTTTGTCATGCGTTTCTGCGCCTTAAACATGGTTAACAAGAAAAAGCATGAACTTTACCTGACTATTAATTCTACCTGGCAAAGCTTAGGCAGATGCAAACAAATCAACAAGCTTTTTTTTTTCCTGCTCTGATTTGGACTCTATTTTCCTATGTTTTCACACACTTCATTGACCGCTGTTGGCTATGCCCTTGGGTGCAGAGCATGAACCTTTTCTCCTTTCCCCTTTTGCTGTAACCGTTGTTGGTTCCATGTAAGTTTGTACTTTAATATCCACGGACTTCTCCTTTATTTCAAGTGTCTTTTTTCAAATTTATTGTTTATCATATCGATCGATAGCTGACAAACAAAACTAAAATCCCAATGCTGAGGTATCCTCATTGTCATTTAAGGATGCAAAGAGATACTTGCATTTTCCGACATAACAGGTTTCCAGTTATCACTTTCATGTCCAGAATAACTCTTTTAAGTCATCAATATATACCAAGTGAGAAAATATGTACCTTTTGAAGCTTGAGAGTCGTATATACTGGAACAAAGATTTACTCACTTGTTTTCTCTTTTTAGCTTGTAGTCGCCTTGAGGGGGGGGGGGGGGAGGGGAGTGTGAAGGGAAAAGAGAGATCATGAATTGAGGAAGAATATGATACAAATGGAGCTTGATTATGCCAATTTAATCAGAATCCTAGTAGATTCCTACTAAATATGTAGCATGGCATAACGTTTTTGGTTGAAAATGAAATTTTTTATTCAACCAAGTACAACTATGTACAGCTGCTAGCTCCATTAGACTCTCGAGCTAGTTCTCCATATCCATTCACTACCTATATATCTTGTTGATTCCTTCTTACTGCATGGATCAATGATGAAAAGAAAAAGAAGGGACATGATTGTCCTGTTACTTTTGTATTAACTATGTCAAATGTTGGCAGGGGCAACATCCTTCCTGTTCACGGAGTACAAATATCTCGGCATATTCATGGTGGTATTTGGAGCAATCATTTTTCTCTTCCTTGGATCAGTAAAAAAGTTCAGCACAGAAAGTGAGCCTTGCACTTTCAACAAAGAAAATCTTTGCAGACCAGCCTTAGCCAATGCTATCTTCACCACCATTGCCTTCTTTCTGGGGGCCCTAACTTCAGCCCTCTCTGGTTTCCTTGGAATGAAAATTGCAACATATGCCAATGCAAGAACAACTCTTGAAGCAAGGAAAAGCATTGGGAAGGCGTTCATAACAGCTTTTCGCTCTGGTGCAGTTATGGGATTCCTACTAGCTGCCGATGGCCTCTTAGTTCTATATGTCTCAATCAACTTATTTAAGCTGTACTATGGAGATGATTGGGAGGGCCTATATGAATCTATTACTGGTTACGGTCTTGGAGGATCTTCAATGGCTCTCTTTGGAAGAGTTGGAGGAGGTATATATACAAAAGCAGCAGATGTTGGTGCTGATCTAGTTGGAAAAGTTGAACATAATATTCCTGAAGATGATCCGCGCAATCCAGCTGTAATTCCTCCTCTAAACCTTTTAGGTTCCCCTATTCCTTGATGTCACTTCTGCTCTTTCCTATATTCTTTATGCTATCTGTGTATATAAGTTTAAGCCTTATAAATTTTGTGTTACATTGTCCTTTGTTGATCACAGGTAATAGCAGACAATGTAGGTGATAATGTAGGGGATATTGCTGGAATGGGCTCGGATTTATTCGGTTCCTATGCTGAGTCATCATGTGCAGCACTATTTGTTGCATCCATTTCATCCTTTGGTAGCAGCCATGACTACTCAGCTATGTCTTATCCTCTGATTATCAGCTCAATGGGAATTATTGTTTGCCTGATAACTACTCTTTTTGCAACCGATATGTTTGAGATAAAGAATGTGACTGAGATTGAACCATCTTTGAAGAGGCAACTTGTCATCTCAACTGTTCTGATGACCGTTGGAATTGCTTTTGTCAGCTTCTTCACTTTGCCATCAGAATTCACTATTTTCGACTTTGGAATGGAGAAAGTAGTGAAGAACTGGTACTCTTCTTCTTGCTTCACATTTTCTGCACTGTTCTACCTCTTGTCTATGTTTCTAATTTAGTATGATAATTTATTTATTGCTGCAGGCACATATTCTTCTGTGTTTCAATTGGTTTATGGGCTGGCTTGGTCATTGGTTATACTACTGAATATTACACGAGCAATGCTTACAGGTTGGTAATTTCAGTTGTTAAATTATGAATGGATAACTTGATTATTATGCAAGGTTTAACATCAGTATCACTAACTATAATATAAGTTGCATAGCTTGCCATTTTTCAAGCCATATCAAGTATTATTTAAGCAGTCTTTCTCAATCGAAAAGGAAAGAAGGGGAAACAAATGTCAAGCTAAACATGTTATGAAAATTAGCTTCGAAATGGAAACAAGAAAACAGTCATTAATTGGTTAAGGAAATAAATGCTCAACCTGGAATTGCTTTAAAGAAGCTACTTGAGATTGTGACCTGTGATGATCGAAAAAGCTATCAAATTTTCCTCTCTACTTCTTGGCAATAGTAATTAGTGTTTCATAATGAAATAGAGAAGGGTGTTTCTCCACCAGCAATGAAGCATTGTGTATATGCATGTTTTTTCTCCTTCTCTTTTTAATTTCTTTTTTTTTTCTGGTGGGGTGGGTATTCAATATCTGATCTATGTTCTTAAGGTCTTCTGTTGCAAACTTGCAGTCCAGTTCAGGATGTGGCAGATTCTTGCAGGACTGGTGCTGCTACAAATGTCATATTTGGATTAGCTCTTGGATATAAATCTGTTATCATTCCCATATTTGCCATTGCCGCTTCTATATATGTGAGCTTCAGCTTGGCTGCTATGTATGGCATTGCAGTCGCTGCTCTGGGAATGCTTAGCACTATAGCCACAGGGCTCGCAATAGATGCTTATGGCCCTATCAGTGATAATGCTGGTGGCATTGCAGAGATGGCTGGAATGAGCCATAGCATCCGTGAAAGGACTGATGCTCTCGATGCTGCTGGAAACACAACAGCTGCAATTGGCAAGGTTAGATAAGTCTCTTTCTAATCTATAGCATAAACCTCTTTATATTCGTCCAATTAAGCTACAATGTGATTATAGAGTCACAAATGCTAAATTGAGTGTTTCTTGATGTCCTTAGCAATTCTTTCCAAAGTATGAGTCATTTACACTTCTAAACTAGAAAGTTTTTCCAGCAAATTTTTAATGATCAGCATTTAGGTCATTGGTAAGTTGTGTGAAAGAGAGATGCTTTAAGTGACTATTCAAAGTTGTGTTCTTGCTACTGGTACTCTTTATACCATGTTAAGTGTTACTCTACATCACTACATGAATATGTAACAGACATCATAGTTCTGTAGCACATATACCTGATAAGCTACATTTGCACATTATCAGGGTTTCGCGATTGGATCAGCTGCACTTGTCTCTCTTGCTTTATTTGGTGCCTACGTGAGCAGAGCTGGTATCAAGACTGTCGATGTCTTGACACCAAAGGTCTTCATCGGATTAATAGTAGGGGCTATGCTTCCGTATTGGTTCTCAGCCATGACAATGAAGAGTGTAGGAAGTGCAGCTCTGAAAATGGTTGAAGAAGTTCGCAGGCAATTCAATAGTATCCCAGGATTAATGGAAGGAACAGCAAAACCAGACTATGCAACTTGTGTCAAAATCTCAACTGATGCTTCCCTCAGAGAGATGATCCCGCCCGGAGCTTTGGTCATGTTAACACCTCTTATTGCTGGTACCTTTTTTGGAGTCGAAACACTAGCTGGTGTGCTTGCTGGTTCTCTCGTTTCTGGTGTTCAAGTATGCAACTCTTAGTACCTCTCCCTATCCATTCAGCCTTCTACTTCATTTTCACTTTGCAACATTCATTTCTTTTTTCTTGTCCATAATATTGGCCTTACATTTCGATTAACCTTTCTCCCTGCATTTCATAACCTCTCTTATAATTTGCAATCTTATAGTAACTTATTCACATTTTTGGATGACTTTAGGTTGCCATTTCAGCTTCAAACACAGGTGGGGCATGGGATAATGCCAAGAAGTACATAGAGGTAATTAACTTATAAGGTCTCAACTTCAAGAATACTGGCATATTACAATATGTTAAGCCATTGTATTTGGTATCACTAGCGGAGCCATGATTTTCACTAAGGGGTGTTAAAATATGAAAAATTAAATACAAGGAAAAGCCAAGGGGATTCAACATATAGTATATATACATAATTTTTTTAACCTAACTACACAGTGTAATTTTCGACGAACTCTGCTATTGTTTGGTATGACGTAAGTCATTTTCTAGGAAAATATTTTCCGCTTGAAATATGTTTTTTTTTTTTGCAGGCTGGTGCAACAGAACATGCTAGAGCATTAGGACCAAAGGGATCAGATGCTCACAAGGCTGCAGTTATTGGAGATACAGTTGGTGATCCTCTAAAAGACACTTCAGGTCCATCATTGAATATACTGATCAAACTCATGGCTGTTGAATCTTTGGTCTTTGCTCCTTTCTTTGCCACTCATGGGGGTCTCCTCTTCAAGTTACTCTAGAATGAAACTCTTGTACAAGTAATGAACCATATTTTTTCTCCAAATAAAATAGAGCTCTGCCTAAACAAATTTTGTTACTTGTCATTTTTGAAAAGTGAGTACTATTTTCACTGAAATTTAATCAAGAAAATTTAATTTCAATAAGAATGTGCATTGAGCATTCACATGTTCACATTGCCTTATCATAAATTTACTTTTCCATCATTCCACATTAAAAAATTTCATTACATCTTCAATAATTTTCCTCCCTCAAGTCTTCAGTTTTTCTTCTTTTAAAAAGTTAATCACAAGTTTACTTTTTCTAATCTTCTGGTTGCCATTTAGTAACAAAAAATAAAAGAAAAGTGATTGCTGAACACAGAGATAAAGAGAAGGTGAATAGGGTGGATTAAAGTATATTCCTTTGCATATGCCATCTTTCTTTTTGCAGATACTTGTGGGTACTAATAAGTAATAACCAATAATTTCCCACAAATCAAATTAGAAGGAAAAAGAATCAATTACTGAAAAAGAAAAGGAAAAACTAACTGATTGTTGAAAATGTCAGAAAAGAAAAATAAAACAAAAGGAAAAAAACAAGATTTTAGCAGTAATTAACTGATAGAACCATTACTTACATTAGGTGTACTATAGTGCATGAGCTGGCAAACACATTGCATTTATAAAATAACCAGTTAAATTTTGGAATAAAGAGATGTCATCATTTTGGAATTATTAATAATGTACTTAAATTGAAACAAAATGGAATTAAAATATTAGATAATCTATTACGTAAAGATTAAGGAAGGGAATGATAATTTAAAGGGAAAATATGTATTGTTAAGGATAGGAAGGGAAAAATGTCTTTAGTTTAAATTTGAAAGGGAGGGGGGAGGGGCAATGATTTTCTTCCTTTTTTGGCATTTTTATTACTTAACTACAATTAATTAATATAGAATTTTATCTCAAAAATCTTAATTCTAGTGTTATAAACAGTATTACAGTAATATCGGTAAGTTTTTTCCGTGCGATATAATTTCCTGACTTGAATCGGTAATATTATAATCATAACAAAACCTAGCTTATGTGAGTGGCTGAAATTGATGTCTTCCAAATCAAGCATCCAATTCATTCAGAAATCTGCAAAGAAAGACAAGTGCCGGCCCACATATCCTTTTTCGATTTATTCATTTTGGATAATCAATTATGTTGGGATCTCACTGGTACTTATGCAAAAATGGTAAAGAACTAAAATGAAGTTGTACCTTCCCGTTAATTCAGCCACATGATCGGATATGGACCGAATCACTCGACCACTCTTTCTTAAAAAATTAAAATGGACAAGTAATTGGATCTTGATTAAGGATGACTTATTTAGGCCTCGTTTGCCCGTTGATTTTTTTTTCAAAAATGTGTTTGTCCATGAATTTTATGAGTTTTTCAAAACTCAAAGTGTGGTTTTGACTTTTAGTTTTGACCACTTTTTCAAAATTTTCAGAATTTTTTTCTCTACTCCGAAAACTGCAATATTTTTTCAAAAGTGAAATACATGTCCAAACATAATTTCAATATTAAATACCAATTTTCAACTTAACTCTAAATACTAATTGTTTCAAAAATTATAAAATTTATGTCCAAATGCCTACTTAATAATTCCACCCGAAAGTTGTTGCTTTCATCCAAAGGTTACATATACTGTATATACTATGAGAATTCTGCAGGCATGCTTTATTTTAATATAATAATTATATAACGTCAGAAACCAACCACATGGTTGGGGTATGGTTTTAGTCTTAGAACTTTCTAGAGTTTCATTTTGTGTTTTTATTTTCACTAACCATTTTGTACCCACCACCATATTTTCTTGTAATGAGATCGACTGCACAATGTGTTAATTGATTTAGAAGGTACCTTAGTAAATCAGAAATCTCAATCAGAGTAAAAAAACCTTCAGTAAAATAATTAATATATATACAATTTAACTTGAACACTAACAATATTTAAAAAAAAAGAACAATAAAAAATTCAATTGACATAAATGTGTTTGTTAATATCTTGCATGTCACGTTTTGTTGTACAGTTGGATCCGATTGGCACTCGACTTTTTTTATTATAATTTTTTCACTAAATGGAATCATCTTCCATTTCTTGATGGATGACAAAAGAAAAAGCAACCAAAAAGGAAATGAAATGAGAAGAAGTAATATCCATGGAAACAAATATTGTAGAATGACAAGTTTGTATTCGTGAACAAGTTTTACATGCTTTAAGCTTTATGTACTTTCTAAGTTTTCGAAATCTATGAATCAACTAGAATATTTTCAGACGTAACGTTTGAAATATCCATGGAAGCAAATAGATTGACTTTTATGGTTGAAACATCTTCTTATATATGAAACATATTTTCAGACGTAAAGTTTTTATTTTTAGTTGTTGACAGTAAATTGATGTTGGCAAAGAGAATTTATTGTACAAGTTCACTGTTAGAAATATAAAGGTCCCTTTTCTTTGATTAGCCACCTTAGTATGAACTATGAACTCACCCACCCACATTTTTTGCAATTTCCACAAGAAACAATGTGAAAAAGTAATTAACTTTGGGGTTTTTCCGAGGGATCTTTACACAAATAATCGAATAGATTTATTGTTTATTTTTTTTAGTTGGTATACATAAATCATGTATTAATTATACATAATTATATAAATATTATATATGTACTATACTTATATTATATATCTGGATATTATTTTTAATTTAAGAGGTTGAGTTGATGACTATTTAATCGACTTTTCAGAAATTCACTTTTTTTTTTTGCTTCAATCTCAAAAGGTAAATAGAAATAGAAAAACAGAAAAAATAAAATCATTTTTATTGTACAAGTCCTAATTATACTTTTAATAAACAATAAATTCTAAGATTAATCGTTATCTGCACGCCATTGTATGCGAAATTCATGTGAAAGAAAAAAGAGAGCAAAAAACCAATGGCTAAATCCGTTATTTTGAAAAAACCATCGCACAAGTGCCAACTTAATTGTGGTCACTTTCAACTCGTGGAAATACCCAACAAGCTTCAGCCACGTCAAGTCAATGACACTCTAATTACAAATGCCTATTTTTAATTCGACCACGTCATTGAACGTATCCACGTCGGACTAGACCAAACGCTGCCCTACGTATCTACCAAAATCCTCTCGCCAGTATAAAAGAGCTTTCATCAGAGATCTCTCAGAGTCAGTATTTCGATCTCACAACAGTGGCCATGGCTACTCAACGAAGGGCAAACCCTAGCTCTCTCCATCTAATTACTGTATTCTCTCTGCTAGTTGCTGTAGTCTCCGCTGAGGTCTTCTTCGAGGAGAGTTTCAACGGTAATTTTCTTCATTCTCTCTCTTTTTGTCAGTTTAATTGATCGCTATCATTTGAATGAATTTTGGTATTACATTTGATTTGGAGTGTGAAAATCCGAATGTACTTGGTGTTTTTAGTGTGATCTGAGAGGAACTTGAAATTTCGAGGTAGATCTGTGAATTTTAAGATGATAGGAGTAGATCGGAATGTTTTTTTGACGTGTTAGGTTTTTTGCATTTTGTATTTGTGATTGTTACTTGATTTATTGAATGATGTTTAATCTGAATGCTATCGATTATCTGTAGCTTTTCTCACGGAAAGTGTACGTTGCATTTTGTGCTTTTGTTCGTCTGGTGGCATGTGATGGAATTGGAAGTTTATTCATGTAAACGAACTAAATTCGTAATTGTTAGATCTCATCCCGTTTTCTGTATTATTAAAAATCATGGCTTAAAGCTCCGCATAACTAATATTGGATATATAATGTTATACAGAATAAAATTTGGAACACAAACATAATTATTAGTAATAAACGGATCAAATTAATTCTTGACTTTTCTGTATTATAATTAGTGCACCGTATACGGTCTTGACTTTAGTTGGCCAGTCTACTGCAAATGGTTGATGTGTATATGTTTGTTGAGTCTGCAATTAAAACAGTTAGCATCAATTAACTATACATTCGGCTGAATAGCAATCAATACTTAGTTGTTCGATCCTAAATACATTTTAGTGTTGCATTAAGTTACTTAATTAGTGTGAAGGCAATGCTTGTATGCTGATATTCTGTGGTTTGCTCTGCTACAATGCAAATTGCCAAGTATAAATGGTTCAAATTATTATTCGATTTTTAGCACTGGGGCTAATAAGGTTTGCTTCTTGAACTTTTAGATGGCTGGGAAAGCAGGTGGGTGAAGTCTGAATGGAAGAAAGATGAAAACATGGCTGGAGAGTGGAATCACACATCTGGCAAGTGGAATGGAGACGCTAATGACAAAGGTCTGTGATTTATTCAAGCTATAAGCCTTTTGATATCTAAATCTAGTCTAGAGGAGCTGAATAATGATATGTTTAACTAACTCTTATTTGTTTCTGCACTGCGGCAGGTATCCAAACCAGTGAAGACTACAGGTTCTATGCCATCTCAGCTGAGTTCCCTGAATTTAGCAACAAGGGAAAAAACTTAGTGTTCCAGTTCTCTGTGAAGCATGAGCAGAAGCTTGACTGTGGTGGTGGGTACATGAAGTTGCTTAGTGGGGACGTTGACCAAAAGAAATTCGGTGGTGACACTCCCTACAGGTAACACATCGTATTTTCTTGCTACTTGTAGTATTTTTTTTCTTTGAAAATTGTGTTGTCATTCAGATAAATTTGCTTTTTGATATATGTTTCCATACAGCATTATGTTTGGCCCAGACATCTGTGGCTACAGCACCAAGAAGGTCCATGCTATTCTCACTTATAATGACACAAACCACTTGATCAAGAAGGAAGTACCATGTGAGACTGATCAACTGACCCACGTCTACACTTTCATCCTCCGCCCTGATGCTACATACAGCATTCTCATTGATAATGTGGAGAAACAGTCTGGTAGCTTGTATTCTGACTGGGACCTTCTCCCACCAGAGAAAATCAAGGATCCAAGTGCCAAGAAGGTAATTGACAGTTCATCACATTTTCATGGTCAATTGATGTTTATCTTTTTTGTGGTGTTAATGATCAAGTTT
Source organism: Nicotiana tomentosiformis (assembly GCF_000390325.3). Taxonomy (NCBI): domain Eukaryota; kingdom Viridiplantae; phylum Streptophyta; class Magnoliopsida; order Solanales; family Solanaceae; genus Nicotiana; species Nicotiana tomentosiformis. The sequence goes on from NC_090812.1 coordinate 28,292,533, forward strand.
CATGTTTATGGCAGCCTGAAGATTGGGATGAGAAGGAATTCATTGATGATCCTGAGGATAAGAAGCCAGAGGTATCCTTCTTAATTTGTTTGTGGTTTGTCTTTGCCATAATTTGAAATTAGAGGAAGACGACAATCAACAAATTCAATTTCTATAAATGCAGGACTATGATGACATTCCAGAGGAGATAACTGATCCCGATGCCAAGAAGGTAACCACTAACCAGTTGAGATTTGCTTATACAAGTTTGGAATTTAGAGTATTTTTTTTTAATTTCTGATGGATTTTTATATTTGCAGCCAGAGGACTGGGATGATGAAGAAGATGGTGAATGGACAGCCCCAACCATTCCCAACCCGGAGTACAAGGGCCCATGGAAGCCAAAGGTTTGTGGAGTCAGCACATTTAAGCTGAATGACTTATCCTATACTATGATACCTAATGCTTAGTCATTCATTTTTTCAGAAAATAAAGAACCCCAACTACAAGGGGAAGTGGAAGGCTCCTTTGATTGACAACCCAGGTTTTTTCAGTTGTCTATACAACATTTGTGTATTTTTTTATGAGGAATTTAATATCATAATTATTGATATCTATATTTTTTTAATCTATAGACTTCAAGGATGACCCAGATCTCTATGTTTTCCCAAATCTGAAGTATGTGGGAGTTGAACTGTGGCAAGTAAGAAAGTTTCCTTTTCTTGTGTTATCTGGCTGTACTCCCAAGTTTGATTTATTGCATATGCACTTATTACTCCATGGCATCTTTTTGACTGAAGTGTAATATATTTTGCAGGTGAAATCTGGAACCTTGTTTGACAATATTGTCATATGCGACGATCCAGAGTATGCCAAGGCAATTGCTGAAGAAACATGGGGAAAACAGAAGGATGTATGTAGTTCCCTTACGTGAATCGTAGTAGAATTATTGAGTCTTAGTATCTTACATTATCTTGATTATGCAGGCGGAAAAGGCTGCTTTTGAGGAAGCAGAAAAGAAGAGAGAGGAAGAGGTAATAATTGATTTATTCTTTGTGCTGATTTATTTCTTATTCCACAACAAGTTCTCTCTCTTTTTTTTCCTAACAACTTATTCCACAATAAGTTCTCTTAGGCATCAATGTCAAACTGATATACAAATTAAGCAGTTCTTAGCTACAGATAGGTGGGAAGTATGCACCACTTGTCCTTCTCCCCCCCTGTAATTCAGATCCTCTGTTTATGCTAGTTTTGCATCTGTGGTAACTTTGCCTGTGTTCTTTTTCCTGTGTGTTTCTTGATTACTTCTGACCCAATTTAAATCTCTGTTCAGGAATCAAAGGCTGCTCCAGCTGATTCTGATGTAAGCCTTTAAATTTTCTTTGAATTTGCATCCTTTCCAATTCTCCTTCACCTATGTCGCAGCATTCAATACCCTCCCCTACCCTTCCATCAGGAAGCTGAATTCTTCCTCTATCTTGCCCTTATGGTGTGAACATGTTTTTCCAGGCCGAGGAAGATGATGATGCCGATGATGATGCTGATGATGCTGATGACAAGTTGGAGTCCAAGGATGATGAAGCGCATGTAAGAATTGTATCTTGTTTAAGTTTCAAGCAGAGCTAGCAGCCGCACTTTTCTTCTTGTTCTTAATCTGACTGTATTTATTCTCTTGCACCTGTTTTGCAGGATGAACTGTAAGGGCCAAGCATTTTGATTTAAGCTGACAAAGATGCTAGCAAGATGAGCTACCTGGCAGTTCTTACCCCCCCCCCCCCCCCCCCAAAACCCCCCACCTTTTTTCCCCCTTTCTATTAGTGAATTGTAGCCCCTTTCCATTTTTAGCCAAAAGACAGATTTGGGGGTGGCTGATTGCTTTGATGTTCGGACTCAGGCCAAGAGCAAACATGTTTGGTTTTGACTAGAATCTACTAAATAGTTTTGAAATTACACCAGCGTGAATTTTCCCCTTGTTTTCTATTCGACTGGCTCCTTGGCACTATTGTTGACCTTTCTGCTGCTGCTTTTTGCTGTTTTTTTATTGCTTGAAGCACCATCTGAGAAGCTTAGATCATTAATCATGTGTAAAGATAAATTTATTGGCCCCCGAGTGTAGTCTATCCTGAAATAATGACGGTGATCTACCAGCGAGGAAAATGTCACTAAGAGGTAGTTTGTGTGTAGACGAGTTAATTTGTGTGGTACCCTTTGTTCTCCGATAAACTAGATACGATGAATTTCAACCTTAAGCAATGAACTCTTAGCCCTTATAATATTGAGGTTATCATTTGAGTTTTGCTGTATCATCTTAAAACAAGTTGTCACAAAAATAATAAGAGAGCTTGCTTTTGTATTTAAAGATCATGTGATCAATAGCTTATTTATAGGTTGGTCGACATGTATTGATTGCTTGCTTGCCATCAGCAGCGGAATTTTCCTTCATCTTCCTCTTTCTTTTTCCTTTCCTCCAAATCTTATATATTAATATCGATCACCTCAAGCAAGAGCGATGCTACTGTTACAATTTTTTTGTATGAACTAAAGGCTATAAGGTAGGTAGATACTAGAGATCATATTCGATGATATATTTCATTCTAATGGCAATAAAAAGTCGTTCAAAACTGGAATTTGTTAATGAGATCATACAACTGTTGAATATTTAAAGGTTTAGTCAAGCGAAAATCCATTCCAGCATCTTTAATAAGCAACTTTATCTCATCATCCATAGTATGGGCAGTCAATGCAATTATGGGAATATGAATACCATGCTGCTTCTCCTCTACTCGTATAAGCCTTGTTGCCTCATACCCACTCATAACCGGCATCTGCATTCATAAACATCTCAAACTATTTTAAGTTGAAAAAAAAATCCATAAACATATAACATTTACAATATTTATTTGTAAAAAATAGTAAAGCAGAAAAGAGGTAAGTGTAGAAATGTTACCTCGCAGTCCATCAATATAAAATCATAGGTTTTGCTGGCATCATCATCACCTTCAGACATGTCTTTCAAAGATTCCCAAACCTTATCACAGGCCTCTTTTCCATTCTCAGAAACATCAACATCTGCTCCTAATTTTTGAAGAGACCTAGAAGCGTACATGCGCAATGTGGGTTGATCATCAACCACCAAAACCTTCTTTCCTTTAAAGTCCTTGCTAGTAGTACTACTCCTTTTGTTACCATCATTTATAACAATCTCCTCGAGTTGGCACTTAGGTAAGGCATCTGAGTCCAATTCTTGGAATTCGATTTCTTGACCAGTCTTAGTCCTATCATGTTGGATTGAACTATTTCGATATTCAGATAAAAGTCTAAGCACTTCATATAAACGTTTGCCATGCAATGGCTTTTGAAAAACATAATCAAAAGGAGGAAGCGGTGGCTGGCTGCTGCTGCTAACATGATCTTGCAACAACACAACCTTGCAAGTAAGATTCTGCAAATCTTTCTTGAAGTTAACGACGGGTGAACTCAATTCTGAGAAAATTCCTGCCTGAGAATCAATAATTATCATTATGAAGTTTGACGAGCCATTGGAATTAGACCTTTTGCAATGAGGGATGGTTTGATCATGTGCGTCCTTTGTGCCCGAAGCCACTTCATTTGTATCACCAGTGGTTAAATTCAGATTTACCTCAAATTTCTCAAGGGAACTAGAGGAAAGGTCTAACTTTCTCTTTATTCTATCAAGCGCCTGAACAAGTTCGTTAATTTTACCCACTTCTGAAACTTTTATGTTCATTTTGCTAATCGCTCTGCTTAAAACTTTTCTCCTTTTTTCTTCAATTAGGAATAGGACAACATGATATCCCTCTGATCTAGATGGAGATGACCGAAATTGGAGTCCCAAGTGATGGTAAAGATAACTTCGAAGGCCATGATTTTGCGTATTGGTTTCTTGTTCCTCAGCTTCAACAACAGATACTGGAACACAAGTAGTCAGAAATATGTTGAATTGGAATCGAGTGCCTCTTTCTCCATCCTCTTTGTCAACAATCTTGATCTCTCCCCCCATTAGATGCACCTGTCACATAACAAACAACGGTTTATCTACACCAAATTTACGGTAAACATAATCATATCTAGAGCTTTAAATTTATTTTGACATATACATGGCCTCCTTTAGATGATGTGTTGTTCAATCATATACTCTACAATCAGAACCAAAGGGATTACAGCAGAACCGCTTGGATTTGTTTACTCAAAGAATGTACTTTTCCAAGTATTGTTATTTCATTCCATATTAAATTGTTGAAGGAAACCAAAAGAAAAAGCCAGTTAAGATACTCACCATAGATTGAACAATGCCTAGTCCCAAGCCATAACCTTCTTCTCCACAAGTTGTTTCTTTCACCTGAACAAAGTTCTCAAAGACATGTTTTTGTTTATCTTTTGGAATCCCTACACCTGTGTCATCCACCTCAAAGGTGAATTCCATGCAATTGGGATTTTTTTGAATTGCTGGAAATTCATTCAAAGTATTGCAGCAACACTTTTGCTTGGTGCACAATCTTGTCAAGCAGTTCAATGGACTATGCCGATTACAAACAATAAGGGCGCTGTCTTTACTTGGTTTGCTCACAGAAACTTTGACAGAAATATGGCCTTCTGAGGTAAATTTGATAGCATTGGTAACCAAATTACTTACTATCTGCATAATTTTCACTTTGTCACCTTTCACTGAGCGAAAGGTTGAAAGAGACCCATCACTAGGGTCAAGAACCAAATCCACTCCCTTCTCTATGGCTCTATGATAATGCAAATCAACTATGTTCTCGAGGAGTTCTGCTAGATCGAACTCTTCTCCCTTGAGTGGCATTTTACCAGCTTCAATCTTGCTCGCGTCCAGAACAGAATTTAATATGCCTGAAACAATTTCAGCAAAATAGAGTTCTACAAATTATACCAGTGGTGACCATATATTGGAAGCTCTATATTTAAAACTTAGGCCAAGTCAAAAGTTTAACAGTATATTAAAATCTAAGATAGTTGTATCTAGTTACCAATTATCTTGGAGGAAAGCCAAACAAGTACCATTGATAATTACTACTTTTAACCTTGATGACCTCATATCTTCATTGCGCGAATTTGTCACTGGCAATGAGGGTGGAAAATGGTAGTATTTACTAGTTGTATTATTTGATCTTTCATGACAAGAAGCTTTCATTCTTGAGAGAAAGACTATGTTCATTATTTTAAAGGTCAAACTGTATATAATCCATCAACTCCCCCTTATTACTAGCCAAAGTTTGTACACGTAGATTAACAACCCTTACAAAAGTTTGATTCGTCAAAAAGTTGTCAATTTCATTGCCCATTCTACAATTCTGTTGGCGTTTTATTAATATTCTCAAAGTGCTTCAATATCTTGAAAATAATTATCGTTAAGTTAAGTGAGGTATAAAAGGCTTTCATTTTACCCATCAAAACTTGTTCGTGTGAGGGAAAAATAAAAAAATAAAATAAAAAAAATAGAAATATAGCATTTATAGGACATACCTAAAAGGCTTGTGGTTTCATTATTGATGAGCTGCAGGTTAGATGCAGTTTCAGAATCTGGGGATGCCTCATTAAGACAGTGATTTATCAGACAAGTTATAATTCCAAAACCATTACGAATGTCATGACTTGCGGCAGCAAATGCGAGACTCTTTGTTATACTCTTCCTCTCCGCTTGATTAGTTGATTCCATTTGTTTGATCAGAGCAGCACACAAAAACATCTCTTTCTTTGCAGCTTTGAAGACTATGATAATGAAAGCACATAGTGAAACTACTACAATAACAAACAAGAGCACAAGCAGCAAATATGCTTGCGCGCTATGCTTAATGACATTACTTCCCATTCCTTGAGCACTGAACGCCACAGTGTACACCTAAAAGCAAAACAAAAGCCAATTAGTCTTTTCAAGGTTCATTTCCTATTTGTTGTAAGCTACTCCAATAGTAATTTATTCATTATTCTGTTTAAATTTTTTGATTAATCTATGCATTGTTTCATTTAATCTTCAATCTCTCCAGTATTCTTCAATTTCCATATTCAACGTGTCAGAAACGCATCAAATCAATATACTTAAATAGTCTAGAATGCGCTGTCCTTGCAGAGAAAAATATGACTCAGTTTAGACAAATCTCAATACGAAATCTTGAACAAAACACGTGGTTTTAAAACCAAAACACAAGATATAGCACAGTAGAATATTCTGCAGATCGAGATTTCACTAAGTCAAAATGGTGACATATACAAGTAATTGGTCAAGACATACCGATTCGAGTCCAGCTATTTCAATGACAGAGCAGTAGAATATGAAATTATTCTCCTTGATTTTCACTTCAAACTGTCCCCTTTCTCCATTTACCAGCTTGCAAGACTGGTTGCCACTCAAATCTTCACGAGAACCATTCAAGTTCTTGAATTGCACAGAAACAGTACCATTATACACAATTATGCTGGTATGTGGAATCTTTGTGTCCACAATTACTTGACCATTGTTACTAGCCAGGTGAAAATCCGCACCGTAAAAATTTAAGGTGGAAAATCTGTCATCCACATATTGTACTGGAAATCCCACAGAGATCTTACCTCTTCCATCCATTGTGGCTGTATTGAAAAATAATTCCCTCTTGGCCTTGTTCAAACCAGTGCTAATAGAGGACTGAGATGCATACCCCATTGTTCCTTTTAAGGATTCTTTAGACCAGCCTAGAGTCTCAACACCAACTGTTTTTGCATCAACAACCACTGGTTGCCCATAAAGCATCCCGGTGTCACGATTCACTGGCTGACTATACCATATTGCAGATGAAGTATTGGAAAACACTGCAAAAGTTTGGTCCTCGTCGTGGCCTTCTTCAGTGTAACAAGCGACCATCAGCCTATCTTGTCCCACATATGAGACTTGTGATACGAATGGGATTGTTGAAAGTGACAAAAACAAAAGGGGTGCTACCTAAACATCAACAAACCAACAATACATGAGTTTTCTTGTCAGCTGAAAATTGTCCGAATGAGCAAGGAAAAATGTTGAACTAGTGCCATGTTTCAAAGTTTGGTTCTCAGTTTTTACCTTTGTACTCTAATTATTAGTATTCAAATGATTCATCATCATCGAACTATTTTTCGCCGGCAATCAACCTAGCGCAATCCCTTCTTATGTTGACTCCTAACTAGTAGTGAAGTTAGGAATCCTAAAGGGGATTCAGAAAATGTAAAACGTCAATATAACTTTCTAATGGAGGGGATTCAGTTCAACCCCTATCCACTGGGACTGGTCATATTTTACAAACTCACAAAGGTGGAGGCTATGTTACAGGGACACTCCAAAAATGTTGTTGCGCCCTTGTCGGATCCACCAAAAATACGCTACTTTTGGAGGATCCGTCACGCACCCGGCGACATTTTTAAAGAGTCCGAGCAACATGGTGGAGCTGCTCTAACTATTTTTCAAAATGGGTAGTCTCTCATAAAACACGTAAATTTGCTGCAACCAACTTCATTCTAACACTGTAGAGCTGATGTTCTTACTACCTGATAATGAACACTACTTGAAATAATTCTATTAAACTACAATGAACAAGTTCTTTCTTGCTACCTCATCAAACTCGCAAACTCCAGAATATATAAAAGCACCAAAAAGGAAAAAAGAAATTGAGGAAATTTGTTTATTTACCTTAGATTGGATTGCGGTGAAGGGTAACTGAGTTCCATTGAGAGATGAACTTAGACCTCTAGCCAAGCTTGATGCTGAGTAATTTAGGGGAAGAAACATATTGGCAGTGTGTTCAATCTGTGAAAATGTTTTATTTCTCAATTGTTCTGATAGCATGTTCACATGGTGTTCACTCTGATTTCTCATCACAGACAACTTCACAAAAATGTAAATTGCCACTCCCTGCAATGAAGTTTCGAGGAAGAAAAAAAAACGATATTATTAATACAAATTATATTATCTTGTCAATTCCGAAGATTCAAATAACATATATTTTTACCAAAAATACTTGCTAATTACGGTACATTGCTAAAGTTCTTCCTATTTTTTCTGTATAATCATCCGAAATCCACTGGCTCGACCAATTCTAATTCGCACAGTAGAAAGCTCACTTTAGCAGCTCCCTACCAAAGGGAACTTCATTCCTGCACTCGAACCGATAGCTTTGATTAAGAGTTGAGTACATTTATCATTCCACCACAACCCTTGGTGATAATTTATTCCTAATTCATTTAACCTAAAGTAATTAATATTGACACCAAAAAAAAGAAGTAAAGACATACATTATTGAAAGGTACTTACAAGGAGAATGAGGAAGAAAGCATGACGTAGCACATTGCAGGAGTAAAGCTTCATCCGTTGCATAGTGTAATTCCGATGTCTATAATTTCCCAATATGACAATCAATGCACAACGTACTCCCTAACATATACAAAATTTATTGCTGAACTTCTTATAACAATTGAGTGATAATTATATACTTATCAAAAACTAAATAAAGTGTATTGCATGTATATATTAGGATACTAGTATTGATGAATTGTTACTTGATTCACAAAGACGAAACACATATAACCTAATCTTATAAATACAATTTTATTACACTCTAGTATTGCTAACCAATACAAATTAAAGTCATTGTAATGCAAGTTTCAACTGGGGAATGCATTTAAAGATCAAACTAGTAAAAAGCAGGGCTTGAATAGGAAAATTTAGAAGAGATAAAGGAACAATAACTACAACAAGAAGTTTGAGCATTGGCTTACCCAAAGCAATGCCCCGTGAGGAAGAAAGACATAGAGACGTTAAGCTGAAACAGAATCGTTTCTCCTTTTCTTCATTTTGTATTTTTATTTTTAATGTTATTTACTTGGTTAATAAGAGTTCTAATTGACTTGAGATACCATGCAAAGTGTAAAACTTCTCATAGATAAGCAATAACTCTCTTGTGTGTATCCCAATTTATGTGGACTTTTTAGACTTTAGTTGTAACACTTACGAAGATAGAATCGTTGTCGTTACCATGAAAATAATATTTTAACAGTGGAAGTTTGGCTTCGCTCTGGAAGGAAAATACCTATGTTCCCTTTAATTTTATATATGTAGCCTTATTTTAGGTAGTTTTAATACTCCTCTAAGTTTTTTTTTTAGAGGCACAGGATCTCTGATATACCCCTCTACTTACATTTATTATATAATCTCGTCCCCCATTATACTTTTTAGTCATATTTGTCCCTGCGTCAAAGTTCTTAATTTACCCCTCTTTTGATGAAATTTACACGTGGCACCCCTCTGAATGAAATATCCATTTCCACTCTTTTTTATGTATAAATTTTTAATGTATCTTTTCATATTTTAGTCTATTTTGAACTTGTATAGTTTTTCAACAGAATGATAATTTTTGAGTGGAAAACGCCCTACTCTGCTTTTTCTAGAGTTCCCTTGTAGAGAGAGATAACTCGTTTGAACCCATAGTAGCAGAAAAAGAACCCATTTTCTAACCACAAGAAAGAACCCAAATAAATAGAAAGAGATAACTCGTTTGAACACAATGTAGCAGAAAAATGTTTGAAGAGTGGCTTAATTTAGACTAATTGCGTTTTACTTGATACTCATTTTAACGCAATCAACATTAACTGAAACGTTTCTTGTATTATACAAACTGCATAACTAATACTCACTTTGTTTCAATTTACGTGAACATATTTACTTTTTAGTCCGTGCCAAAAAAGAATGACCTATTTTCCATATTTGGAAATAATCTACTGTTATGCAATAATTTATAGACGCACAAAATATGTCTCATTTTATACCTCAAATTCAAAGTTCTTTTTTTTTTTTTTAAATTACGTGTCAAGTCAAATAGGTTCACATGAATTCAAAGGAGAGTATGTGAACCAAGGCTTTCCTTTGCCAATGTTAGTCATGCAAAAAAGGTTGCTCGAACAAAAGGCAAATAAATTTGAAAAGCAATCATACAATCATTCTGCAAGTTTAATCCAAAAGTACATAAATCAAGGTAAACAAGAAAAAGAAAAACTACAACAAAATCACAGAACTCTGCCTATTTACATTACACAAACAAATTCAATAACGTACAAAATCTACTTGCTGGTGCCATTGGTTTTTGGCTTTTTCACTATTAAAACTGGGCACTTGACATTCTGTGCACAGTGGTTGCTCACACTCCCAAGAAATGCCCTGTATTTAGATCAACATTAAAACCCTAGACACCATTACATAAGCATGAAAAAATGCATAATATACTTATAAGAGTATTCTTCTTTCTACCTTTTTTTTCAATTCACTGTGAAAATTGTTTGTTATTTTCCTTGTCATTAAATGTAATGAAAAATAATTCAGATAGTATCATGGTTCACTTGGTAAAATTTAGGAAGCGATCCAAATTTATCCGAAACTAAGTCTTGGTAGCATTTCAGGGACTAAATTGGACAGCAATAATCATAATTTGAATTATGAGTGTTACCAATTCCCATCCTTAATTAAATAGTATAAGAATGAAGATTGGCTGCCAATAGTAATTGTTTAACCTTGTAACAAAACAAGTCTCTTTCCAAGCAGCTTTTGAGTAACTTTAGGACCATAGAGCAATAAATCTTTACAATTTGTTTGATATCATCTTACTAAATATTTAATTAAAATTTTTAACATAATGGGTGTATTTAATGTTTTTCTGAAAAATATTTTCATGAAAAATGAGTGATTTTATCACTTATTTTCCCTTATTTGGTTGGGGAGTGAAAAACTTTTTCCTAAAAATATTTTCTAGTGTTTGGTTAAAGAGTAAAATATTTTTAGGAAAATAATTTTTTACGCTACTCTCCTCACCTTCCCAAAATCCTCATCTATCATATTCATGAAAAACTTTTTTCTACATTGAAATGAAAGAAAATATTTTTTCTACATTATGAAAAAAAAGTACTCAAACGAAAGAAAATATTGTTTCTACATCATAAAAAAAAAAGATTCGTTTTGTTGAAAGAAACTATTTTTTCTGCATCATGAAAAGAAGATACTCATTTTGTTGATACACAAAAAAAGTACTCTATTTACATGAAAAGAAAGTACTCTTAATAATATTAATGGGTGGTGGTAGGCGAGGTTGGGGTGGGTAGGGTTTGGTAGTGGGGGTAGGGGTTGGGATGGTTTGGAGTGAGTTTGTGGGGGTTGGTGGGATGGGAATAGGATAGAGAAAGTTGAAAAGAGTTTTAGAAAATATTTTCCTTTCCTTTTATAGGAAAAAACATTTTTCTTCAATTCAGTACTCACTCCGGTCCACAATAAGTAATCAATTTACTTTTTAATTTTGGTCCAAAATAAGTGTCCATTTATGTAATCAAGAAAAAAATTAATTTATTTTTACTCTTTTACCCTTATGTGCATATCCCTAAAAAGTTTTCTTACTCCTCACATTAATATTTAATTAAGGGTAGTTTAGTCATACTAGGTATTTTTGTATAGAATTTAGTATTTTCTTAATGGGCGTGCCTAAAGCAAACCGGTCAGTTATTGTGGACCGGAGGGAGTAATGTTTTCAAAATAATTTAAGCCAACCAAATATTACAAAATTGGAAAATGTTTTCCAAATATCAAACACACCCACAATATGCATAACTAACAAATTTCCATGATTGTTTACAACAGATTATGTTAACTACCAAACGAGAAAGTAATTAGTAGTTCCTAATGCCAAACGAGAAAGTAATTAGTACTTCCTAATGTCTCATTTTATATGAGAGTCTTTTTTATAATTTGTTCTGAAAAGACCGACATTTTTTATATTAGGACACTATAATTAATTCTAATATTCTCATTTATATTCTTAATACAATGTTTATGAGTTCTGACCATAAGATTCTCGAAATGGCTATCAAACTTTAGGGGAGTGAATTTTGAATATCAAATGGCTATAAGTGAAAAAAAGTACAATAGTAAAAAGCGTACCTCTTGATTACACCATAGCCATGGCTTCCCATGACGAGCATGTCGACATGTAACCTCTCCGCCACCTGACAAATCACGTCCCTTGCATCACCGCGCTCCACTATCGTCTCCACCTTAACCTGAATACAACCCAACACAGACAAACATTACCTCTAAGTTTCTGCACTGACCAATTTAACCTTGATCTATCAGTAAATTTACAAAAAATGGACTAACCCCATCCAAGTCCTTGCAAAGTCGTTTCGCCTTCTCCATAACACACTGTGCTACTTCATTGCTGTACCTCTCCATCGTCGCCAATATATCAGATGAAAACAAATACCCTGAGATTTTAACAAATTTACCAAACCCGCCATTCAATTAATCAGATACCCTCCAAATACTTTGTTAAGTTTACCTTCAGGGTTGTCTTTCTCACCTGTTCCGTCCAAGGAAGAGTAAACAGCTCGAGGTGGTATGGAGTAGAGGAGGATAAGGGCATCATTGGTATTTCCAGTGATTATGTTCTCTATACACCATGAAAGGGCGTAGGTGCTCTCCTCGCTCTCATCAACCGCCACCAATATCTTCCGCGCCTTTGCTGCCACGTCAGCCATCCCAATATTGGATCTCACAACGATGATTGATTTTCTCTGTATAAGACTTTTAGCTGAATATGGAAAGTGAGGGAATCAATTGAAGATATTTATAGTGTATGGGAGTCTGAGGAATTGGAGGGTTTATCAGTGGAGGGCTGTAGCCGGTGGATTGAAAAACCTGTTGGCGGTTTGCGATGGCGGGTTTTTGGTGGGTCTTTGGTTTTGAGTTGAGATCACTTCGCCTAATTAAATTGATTGATGCTTTTGTCCTCTTTTGTCCCTCTTTTCTTTTCTTTTTTTCTCTTTTACTTTCCCATATTATTATTCGTTGTTTGAGTACACGATCCAAGGAAAAGGATCACAAAAGAATAGATTGATGTGACAGAAAATGTTATCGTTTAGGAGCTCATGATTACTGCAAAATCAATTGAAGGTTTAAGGAAATTATATAATTTTTTTTTAAAGTTAAAGTGTTTTGGCTAAGCTTTTAGAAAAAAAGAAGTGATGTTGAGTAGAAGCAGAAGCAGTTTTGGAGAAATAGAAAAAAGTAACTTTTTCTCAGAAGAATTTTTTGAGAAGCGCTTTTGAGAAAAATACACTTAGAAGCACTTTTTAAAACTTGGTCAAACACAAATTGCTGCTTAAAAGTACTTTTCAAATTAATTAGTCACACAAACTGTTTTTTACCAAAAGTACTTTTGAAAAAAACGCTTTTGAAAAAAAAAAATCACTTCTCAAAATAAGTTGATTTTTCCGGTTTGGCCAAACATACTATTAATTTCTCTATGTAACTATTGAATTGAGAACTTTTTATTTGAACTTTAGTTTGATCTGTTTGTCTCCGTAGATCAGTAGATATAAGGCTTTTTTGCATTGCGTTGGAAGCAATTTTTGACCCATTTTTAATTACATTTACTTTTTACCTAATTGAAATAATATTCTTTTTATCGATCAAAACATTTATTAATTTAAATGGATTTTACGATAGTGCCAACCCTTTCAGAAAAAGTTCTGGATGTTTTGTTATATTTTCGCCCAGGAACATGAAATGGTTTGACACTGCATCAACATATGCGAGACATTAAACTGAAATTATTCCACCAAAACAATTAAGCAAGCTGCTATTGTAAAGGCATCACATACCTCATGCCGTAAAACATGTCATAATATGCTTCATCGATATTTCTTCTTACATAATGCACTTAGAATCTGGTTGTATCATGGTAGGCTGCCTACATCACACTCCTATAGGGTAAAGTTCTTTCTTGAATCCTATGTGAACGCCATAATATTTTATACACCGAACCGTCTATTATTGCGATTGGGATCGTTCAACCGATGTGCTCCTAAATTCCCTTCATCACAGGTTTCCAGTAGAGGACTATTTTGTGGGAGTATTTTCAAAATTCAAGTGGCTATGCAAATCTACCATGCGTTTTCATGCATGAAAGACTAGGCACATTTTGTCAATATTATAGCCAAGTGGACTAATATATTTGGACAAGTATTAAAAGACTCTCCACACTTGTCATACATGCAACCTCCCTAATCGCCTATAAATAGGTTGTGGATTAGCCATCATACTAACTCAATTCTCAACCAAGAATTCATCTTGCTAATCATTACTTTCTTCCTGCAATCATTACCTATTATTATTAATTCTTCTCTCCAATTTTCTGAACCTGCTGGATTTATTATTTAATTTTGTTGAATCATGTATCCTCTAAATAAATAGAGGTACGCTTGTTTAATCGTGGAAAAATATTTCACATTATTGAAATAGTTTCTTAAGACAGTGCCCAACACGACTCAAGCCAATTTGTGTATCTGCTCACAAATAATATTATTGCAGTATTATTATTACTTTTCTCGTGTTATTTTCCTACAATCTAAGAAATTACGGCAAGTAATACCACTACGAAAATTTTTGATGGTGCTACCAATTTTGGTATTGTCTCTGCTGTAACTGTTCCAATTGTCCTGCCAGATATTCACGATGTTGCAAATACATTATTGCATCCACAACTTTGGCAGACACTAATGTCAAAATACAGGTATGTGAATAGACATGATTACGTGTCCAATGCTAATATTAAAATCTTCAAGAAAAATGCACCTCAATGCAAGAGAAGAGTTGGATAAATGACAATCTCGCTAAATTAAAATTAAATTTGACTAAAGCGGGTAATATAATTATTGCGGTCATTTTCCAAATAAATAATGTGGCCAATGTGAGAAATTGGATGATAGACTCTAGTGCTACTAGGCATATTTGTGCGGACAAAAATGACACCCAAGTTGAAGAAGGAGAAGAAATTATTTATCTTGGTGAAGGAAAAATTCTTTTCAAACTCACATCTGGTAAAACTCTAGCATTGAGTGATGTATTGCATGTACCTAATTTCCAAACCAATTTAGTTTCTGTGGGATTATTAGGAAAGGTTGGAGTGAAGGTTTTCTTTGAAAATGATGAGGTCGTACTAACCAATTTTTTTTGTAGGCAATGGATATTATAATCATGATTTATTTGTACTTAATGTTTCTGATACTAGATATGAAAATATACCTTCTTCTGCTTACATGGTTGAGTCTATTTCTTTATGGCATGCTAGATTAGGATATGTTAATATCGCATATATAAGAAAAATGCAGTCACTAGGATTAATATATGGTTTAAACTTAAATAATATTGACAAGTGTGAAATATGTGTTGAAGCTAAAAGTACTAGAAAGACTTATTTTTCTATAAATAGAGAAACTGAATTATTATCCTTGATTCACACTTATTTAGGCGATTTAAAGTAGACTATGACTTGAGGTGGTAAAAGATATTATGTGACTTTTATTGATGATTTTTCTGGATATACTAAGTTGTATTTGTTTAGAAATAAAGATGATGCTTTTAATGCTTTTGTTTGTTATAAAACTGAGGTTGAAAATCAACTTAGTAGAAAAATAAAGAGAAATAGATCTGATAGAGGTGAAGAATATTTATCTTTAAATGATTTTTGTGAAAAGAATGAAATAATTCATGAAGTAACTCCGCCTTATTCACCTGAGTCAAATTGAGTAGCTGAAAGGAAAAATAAAATAATGAAAGAGATGATGAACTCTATGTTAGTTAGTTCTAATGCTCCTGATAATTTGTGGGGTGAAGCTATATTATCTGCATGTCACTTACAAAATAGAATACCACATAGAAGAACTGGCAAAACTCCGTATGAATTGTGGAAGGGTTATAAACCTAACTTGAAATATTTAAAAGTGTGGGAGTGCCCTGCTAAAGTTCTTTTGCCTGAACCTAAAGGGAGAAAAATAGATTCTAAAACAGCTGATTGCATGCTTATTGGACATGCTGAACATAGTGTTGCATACAAATTTCTTGTTTTAAAAAGTGATGTGTTTGATTGCAATACTATAATTGAGACAAAGAATGCTGAGTTCTTTAAATATATTTATCCAATATCTGATAATATTTCTCATATACATATTGAAACAAATAATGAAATTAACTCTAACGAGGAATTGAGAAAGAGCAAAAAGCCTAGAAAAGAATATTTTTCTTATGGGAATGAATTTCAAACTTTTCTTGTTGATAATGAACCATCAAATTATTTTGAAGTTATATCTTTTTCAGAAGCTAATTATTGGAAAGAGGCAATAAAAGTTGAAATCGACTCTATTTTGAAAAATAAAACATGGATTTTAACAGATTTACCTCCCGGTGCAAATCTCATTGGTTGTAAATAGATTTTTGAAAAGAAATTTAATCCTGATGGATCTTTAGACAAATATAAAGCTCGGTTAGTAGCAAAAAAATTTTCTCAAAAACAAAATATAGATTATTTTGATACATTTGCACCAGTGAATTTCTTCTATTCGAGTTTTAATTGCCTTAGCTTCAATTCATAAGCTTTTTATCCACCAAATGGATGTCAAAACTGCTTTTCTAAATGGTGATTTAGAAGAAGAAATTTATACGGTTCAACCTAAAGGCTATGTCATTCTTGGACAAGAAAATAAAGCTTGTAAATTAATTAAATCTCTTTATGGCCTTAGACAAGCTCCTAAACAATAATATGAGAAATTTGAACAAGTCTTACTGAGAGACAGTTTTTCTTCAGTGGAGGTAGATAAATGTATTTATACTAAAGTAGTAGACAATGATTATGTGATAATATGTCTGTATGTTGATGACATACTTATATTTGGTACAAGTTTAAATATTGTGCAAAGTACTAAATTGTTTATGTCTGCTAATTTTTATATGAAAGATCTGGGTGAAGTAAATATGATATTGGGAGTTAAAGTTATAAGGAGTGAAGATGGCATAATGTTGTCACAAGAACATTATGTTGAGAGACTTCTTAAGAAGTTTGAATATTTTAATGTCACATCAGTGAGCATTCCTTTTTATGCTAACTCTCGGTTAAAAAAGAATAATGGTGACTTAGTTGCTCAGTCTAAATATGCTCAGATTATTGGGAGTCTGATGCATTTAATGAATTTTACAAGGCCTGATATAACCTATGTTGTGTGTAGATTGAGTAGATATACTCATAATTCCAACAAAGAGCATTGGTATGCATTAGCTAGACTAATAAAATATTTGAGAGGAACCATGAATTATGGTATCCTATATAGTGGATTTTCTTCTATTTTAGAAGGGTACGGTGATGCAAAACTGGATCTTTGATTCAGATGAGACAAAATCCACTAGTGGTTATGTATTCACCATTGGTGGTGGTGCAATATCGTGAAAATCAGCTAAACAGACGATCATTGCTAGATCGACTATGGAATCAGAGTTTGTAGCTATGGAGTTAGCTGGTTCTAAGGTTGAGTGGCTAAGAAACTTCTTAGCTAATATCCCTTTAATAAAGGACGTATTGCCTCCTGTGTTTATGCATTGTGATTGTCAAGCAACAATAGCTATTGCAAAGAATAAAACTTATAATTGTAAAAGTAGACACATGATGTCATAAAGCAGTTGCTGAGAGATGGAATAATTTTCATTGATCATGTGAAGTCAGAAGATAATTTGGCCGATCCTCTAACTAAACCTGTGGGAAGAAAATTAATTCTTCAAACCTCAAAAGAGATGGGGTTAAGGCCGACATGTTGTCAATAGAGATGGTAACCCAACCTATATGATTGGAGATCCCATGAAGTAGGTTCATATGGGTAATAACAAGTCGATATTGGCACTTAAGCACTAAAAAAGAGTGCTCGGCTGCAAGTTGAGTTATAATTCTTAATGAAATTCATATTCCTTATGGGTGGTGTATTTAAAAGCAGTATACACTTGATGAATTCACCTATATGAGAATAGAGTGGGCCGCTCCTATGAGATTTTGGCCTAGTTTCTAGAGCTCTCATGAATAACCAGGCACGCGCATGGCCTAGTGACACAAAATAGCATTGAACAACAAAATTATGAGGGTCAAAATGTGATTGATAAAATTTCTGACTTACAATAAGAATTATTGGTTCATAGAAATATTATATTTCACCAGTACTTCTGTGAGTTAAGTTTTATTGGTTTAAGTTTGGTTCATAGTCTTGAAGACACCAAACCCATTACATTTGGACCATGCAAATCCAGCAAGTCAATTCTTTCATTCCTTTATCCTTTTCCTATAAATATTGAAAATATGTAGGGATTGTGGGAGTATTTTTAAAATTTTAAAATAGTCATGTGTCTTTTCATTTTACAAGTGTCATATCTATTTCCAAGTGGCTTCTTGCATGAAGCCTTAAAGCCAAGTATTGAAGGGCTTTGACAAGTGACTATGCAAATTACCATGTGTCTAGGTACATTTGTTAATATTGAAGCCAAGTGGACTAATATATTTGGACAATTGTTAAAAGACTCTCCACACTTGTCATACGTGCAACCTCCCTAATTGCCTATAAATAGGTTGTGGATTAGCCATCATACTAACTCAATTCTCAACCAAGAATTCATCTTGCTAATCATTACTTTCTTCCTACAATCATTACCTATTATTATTAATTCTTCTCTCCAATTTTCTGAACCTGCTGGATTTATTATTTAATTTTGTTGATTCATGTATTCTCTAAATAAATAGAGGCAGACTTGTTTAATCCTGGGAAAACATTTCACATTGCTAAAATAGTTTCTTAGGACAGTGCCCAACACGACTCAAGCCAATTTGTGTATCTACTCACAAATAATATTATTGCAGTATTATTATTACTTTTCCCGTGTAATTTCCCTACATATTTATCCAAATTGGAGAGTCAAATTTATGTTGTTTACAGTTGTTCGTTCATGATGATAATGCTGCTTTTGTATTTTCCATTAGGAGACTGGTCTCCATTCTTTCCGTGCATGCTTCACTGTGTTAAACATAGGGAGCTGTCTTTACTCTTTACATGAAAGTTCGCTAATTTAGAAAAAAAATGATCATCAACAAGAAGATCTGTTAACAGCATACCATGATAAAAGAAGCCTATCCTAATGAACAACAACGGAGACGCGGGAGATATTGCAGTTTCTACTCCACTTTAAGATATCACGTAAAACTGGCTGACTTATTTCACAGCACACATATAATGACATACTTGACTTTAGCAAACGAAACTGAACAATCTCAAACTACAAAGAGGGAAAAAAGGCAAACATGATGTTATATATGTAGACTACTATGTTTCGTATCCAGTACACCTGAAGTTAGACTTTCTAATTCAGTATTGAACTACGTCCATCTCATAGCAAGTTCTAAGTGTAATCCGAAAAGATCAGTATAAAGCACACACTATGCCATACCGGTTTTATACAGAAATATCAAGGCAAATCAAGAGTTTATGTAATATAGCTCAAAAATCACCACCAATTTACCCAACTTCACCAATCACTAAAAGAAGAGTTTCTCTATGAAGAGCAATTAAGCACATCTAGGTATTCCTCGCTCTTGTAGTTTTCAGTTGGATATAGCAGGCCAAGGAATGTCTTATTCAGAGTGGGCTGGATATTTTGGATTGTTCACTGTAATAGACAACAGATGAGTTGTCAAAATGAAACCAGATGCTAACTGAGTGTTGATACCAAGATATGCAAAATTTTCAGGAAAACAATAAATGGCTACAAAATATACAAGCCCATAAAAGTGAATGATTAGACAATCAGGAACTCTATAAAACAATTCTGTTGTCCTGGATTCAGAGTAACTCCTCCTTTTCCTATTAAGAGAAAATCCGTCCAAGAAAAACAGGATGTCGATAGGTTCAATAGTGAGACGGTCAATTAATAGTTGTCTGACTATCCAACATTCTCTGACAACCTATGACTTTAGTCGTGAAGCAGCAATTGGTCATGATCATGATTATATCTAGATTACATAGCACCAAATACAGCAGATTCTTTGTATTTTCCAAATAATACAACACAAAAATCAAGTCTAGCAAGAAGTATATGCCTTGACAAGAGACCTAAAGATAGTAAAGTTTATGTTGCCATCAGTAATGTACAATCTTATACTGTTCCGTAAACTTGATTAGAATGCATAGACTGTGTCGTGCTCCGAAGAAAGACAAGAAAAGGGGTCAAGCAAACATGGTAGTAAACCATGATGATGTTGATAACTTGTGTGTCATGCTTTCTGAATGTAACTTGGTGGGAAATCCTAAACTGTGGTGGTTTGATTCAGGAGCCACTCGCCATGTTTGTGCAGTTAAAGAAACTTTTGCTACTTATGCTCCTGCTGGACCTGGAGAGACAGTTTATATGGGAAATGCTTCAACAGCAAAAGTTGAAGGATATGGGAAGATATTTCTGAAAATGACTTCTAGCAAGGTCATGACTTTGAACAATGTCCTTCATGTTCCCGAAATAAGAAAGAATTTAGTCTCTACTGGACTTCTTATTAAGTACGGTTTTAAGTGCGTTTTTGTGTCCAACAAGGTTGTCATTAGTAAGAATGAAATATTTGTAGGAAAAGATTACCTCACTGAGGGCCTTTTCAATCTGAATATAATGGTTGTGGAAAACAATAATAATATTTCAGCTTCTTCTTACTTACTTGAGTCAAATGATTTATGGCATGTACGTTTGGGTCATGTCAATTATAAAACCTTGCGGAAAATGATTAACTTGGAAGTACTGCCCAAGTTTGAATGCGAAAAATTAAAATGTCAAACATGTGTGGAATCTAAGTATGTTAAACATCCTTATAAGTCAGTTGAAAGGAATTCAAATCCTTTAGACTTAATTCACACAGATATTTGTGACATGAAGTCAATACCATCTCGCGGTGGAAAGAAGTATTTCATAACTTTTATTGACGAATGGTACTCGATATTGCTATGTTTACTTACTGAATAGTAAAGATGAAGCAATAGACGCATTCAGGCAATACAAAAATGAAGTTGAAACGCAACTTAACAAGAAAGTAAAAATGATAAGAAGTGATAGGGGTGGTGAATATGAACCTCCTTTTGAAAAAATATGTTTAGAATATGGAATTATTCATCAAACAACAGCCCCTTACACGCCCCAATCTAATGGGATTGCGGAAAGAAAGAATCGCACATTAAAGGAGATGATGAATGCGTTGTTGATAAGTTCTGGATTGCCACAGAACTTGTGGGGGAAAGCCATTCTTACGGCTAATCGAATATTAAATCGAGTGCCCCATAGCAAAATACAATCCATTCCATATGAAAAATGGAAAGGATTTTAAAGTGTGGGGGTGTTTGGCAAAAGTGCAAGTTCCTAAACCAAAAAGGGTAAAGATAGGACCGAAAACCATTGATTGTGTTTTCATAGGATATGCGACAAATAGTAAAGCATATCGATTTCTGGTTCATAAATCAGAAAATTCCGACATTCATAATAATACGGTTATAGAATCAGATAATGCTGAGTTTTTTGAAAATATATATCCGTATAAAAAGGAATGTGAGTCGTTTGGTGAAGGATCTAAACGACCTCGGGAAGAAACAAAAGAAAGTACATGTAATAAGGAGGATCCAAGACGTAGTAAACGTCAAAGAACGTCTACTTCATTTGGACCAGATTTTGTAACTTTCTTATTGGAAAATGATCCTCAAACATTTAAAGAAGCTATGACTTCTTCGGAATCATTATTTTGGAAAGAGGCAGTCAATAGTGAAATAGAATCCATATTAAACAACCATACATGGGAATGGGTTGATCTTCCTCCTGAAAATAAACCTTTGGGTTCTAAATGGATTTTTAAGAGAAAAATCAAAGATGATGGCACTATTGATAAATTCAAGGCAAGACTCGTAGTCAAAGGGTATAGACAACGAGAAGGTCTAGACTACTTTGATACATACTCTCCAGTTACAAGAATTACGTCCATATGGATGTTAGTAGCATTAGCTGCAGTGTATGGTCTTGAAATTCATCAAATGGATGTTAAGACGGCCTTCTTAAATGGAGAGTTGGAGGAAGAAATTTACATGGAACAACCTGAAGGGTTTGTGGTTCCAGGTAAAGAAAAGAAGGTATGTAGACTTGTTAAGTCTCTTTACGGACTAAAACAAGCACCCAAACAATGGCATGCGAAATTTGACCAAACAATGTTGTCAAATGGTTTTAAGATAAATGAATGTGATAAATGTGTGTACATTAAAAATGTTCCAAATCACATAGTCATTGTTTGCCTATATGTGGATGATATGCTGATAATGAGTAATGACATTGCCAACATAAATGCTACTAAGCGTATGCTCAATAGCAAGTTTGATATGAAAGACTTGGGAGTTGCTGATTTAATTCTGGGAATTAAGATCCATAAGACTCCTCAAGGTCTGGCATTATCACAATCTCATTATATTAAGAGAGTACTTGAAAAATTCAAGCACTTGGGCTTTAAAGTTGCAAAGACTCCAATCGACGTGAATCTTGCATTAGCAAAGAATAAAGGCCAAAGCATATCACAATTGGATTATGCTCGTGTGTTGGGATGCTTAATGTATATCATGAATTGTACACGACCAGATATAGCTTGTGCTATAAGTAAACTGAGTCGATATACGAGCAATCCAGGCCAATCTCATTGGATGGCAATGAAACGAGTTTTGGGATATTTAGAACATACCCAGAACTTTGAATTGCACTACAGTAATTTTCCTGCGGTGATTGAGGGATACTGTGATGCAAATTGGATCACCGGTTCAACTGATTCTAAGTCCACGAGTGGATATGTATTCACTATTGGTGGAGGAGCGGTATCTTGGAAGTCGTCCAAACAAACATGTATTGCCCGCTCTACAATGGAGGCTGAATTCATAGCCTTAGATAAAGCCGGTGAAGAAGCTGAATGGCTCCGAAATTTCTTGGAAGACATTCCATTTTGGCCCAAACCGTTGGCACCAATATGCATACATTGTGATAGTCAAGCGGCAATTGGAAGGGCTGGGAGCGTTATGTATAACGGTAAATCTCGTCATATACGACGAAGACATAAAACCGTTAGGCAATTACTCTCTAGAGGAATTATCACGATTGACTATGTAAAGTCAAGTGATAATGTGTCGGATCCACTTACAAAAGGCCTAACTAGAGAGGTAGTTGAGAAATCATCAAGGGGAATGGGGCTATGGCCGAGAACAAGTCATTGTGGCAGTAACTCTACCTAGAAGACTGGAGATCCCAAGA
Source organism: Nicotiana tomentosiformis (assembly GCF_000390325.3). Classification (NCBI taxonomy): domain Eukaryota; kingdom Viridiplantae; phylum Streptophyta; class Magnoliopsida; order Solanales; family Solanaceae; genus Nicotiana; species Nicotiana tomentosiformis. The sequence goes on from NC_090812.1 coordinate 28,315,700, forward strand.
TCTAGGTTCAAAGAGATCAAACAAAGTCATTAATGACGGTTCAACATTGTCAAATAAAATTTTAGTCCGTTCTCGTGATGAGACAATGTTCAGTACCAAGGATAAAGCATTAAGGTTTTTTTAATGATTTTTAAATTTAATACGGGGTATATCAAATAGTGTATCTACAGGATGACACATTTAGGAATCACCTATGTAAGTGTGAAGTGTTAGCCGCTTCAAGGAGAACTTTGTAAGGCCAGTTCTCTACGCACTTATGAAATCAGGCGGTGTTCATGGCTGAAACGAACACAACAATGAGAACCAAATACGGTTAAGGGTTGATTGTGTGACTTATGGTTGTCTAGGTATACACCAAAGATCGACGGTTCAAAGATATCAAATCTACCGATTGACCGAGTATATCCGACATAAGTTTACTACGAAAAGTTCAAAGGGAAACCTACTTATCCAGATGTGATTAATCCTTGCTTGTAAATCACACAGTTTTTCCATGCATACTTCCGTGATATAGCCATTCCCCATTCACGTGGGGGATTGTTGAGGTTTTTTGTTTTTAAGATGAAATAGTCTTAAAATGAGGGTGAATGGGAAATGGAGGGAAAATGAAATATTTGAGTAAAATTTTAAGTTTTCCCCTCTTGACAATGAGACATTGTCCCATATTGGAAGAGGAAGAGATTTTTGGTGGGTATATATATAATTGCTCTTCTTGTAGCTCTTAAAGAGTTAAGAAGAAAGCAAGCCTCGCGCCGTCGCCGTCGCTCGCTTGCTCGGCTCGGCTTCGGCTACGGCTACGGCTTCGGCTTCGGCTTCGGCTTCGGATTTGGATTTGGTCAAATGATCGATTGATTGATTAATTTTTTGGACCAAATTTATTTGTTAATAGTAAATATTAATGTAAGATTATCCGCATTTGTAACGGATATTTTCCAATCCGTGTATTGACCACAAGGCAGCCGCCTAATGCTCTTCCCACCATGATTGTGCTTGCTCCACAAACAAGCTAATGCTTGCTCCACCATGGAGGGTGGACGATTATTCTTCTTCAACACTGGCTGCTATATATATGTGCAGCAGCTGTTGAAGAAAGACACACAACACACAAGACACAAACTGAAATCGCTCAACAGATTTGGCTATACATTGCACTCCTTCCTCTCAGCATTTCCATACGATTTTCTGAGTTTCTACTCTCTCGTTCTGCATTGTTTTTAACTTCAAACAAAGCAACTGTAAGTGTGATTTGCTACCGAACTTTGTGTTCGCTGAAATACTGGGGTTTGAAGTATCGCTACACCAGTGTGTGATTCGTTCTATCCTGGGAGGAAATAATCCATTACCTTGGGTACTAGGAGGGGATTAAATTCCTTAAGGAAATACTGTGAATTCAGTGGGCTCGAATTAATTACTGTTTCATTACGATAACTTATATTTTGCAGAATTATTATTTACAAATACAGCAATATTGACGGGATTAACATAGACTATCCACCAATATTTTCCAGGTGCATTTCATTGTCCCAAGTACTTCGTTTTTCTCTCTTTTTGATTAGGTAATTGGAGTATGCCTGGGCTTTTAAAAAAGATGATATCGAGAGTAGGCCTTTTAACTCCGCAAGGTGAGAACCATGTGCGACCTTTTATTGTTTTTCTCAGAGGTCACAACTTATTGAACTGTTCAAGAAGTTTCCAGCTGTCTAAAGTGGATCACTTAACAGACAAAAGAGATGAAACCAGACACCCCTCCCCCCCCCCACCACCACCACCACTCTAAATTGGATCACTTATCTCTGAGAGCATTTCTCAGAGATAACCAAATAAAATAAATAGAAGACAGCTTCCTTAGTCTCACAAAAGCAAATACCTGCATCATACTACCCTTTTATAACCCAGATCTTACTGAAAGTACTTCTCTATACAGTCAGTCTATGGAAGAATATCCCAAATGAATAAAACTAATCAGCTACGAGTGGATCTAAGTATCTATCTATGCACATTTTGCCTCAAGAAGACCTCCTAATAATGGCGCAAAACTAAACATAGGTTCCCAATCCATGCAAAACATAGCCAAATCAAGTTCGATGTTGTATGCTAATTATAAAAAGATCAATCTTATTCAACTATATCTTACTGAAAATGTCACTACTCAACCAAATAAATGCTAACCCTTGACTAAATGAATCCATATTTTCCTGAATTGTTAGTGAACTTGGAAGTGACATACATATTGGGATATGTCATATTTCTCTTGACTAAGTTGCTTTTGGAACAAAATATTCGAAAATATTTCCTGAATTCAAAAAACACTTCAACTAGAACTGGTATATGGTTGCACCCGGAGGTTTTTGGACACTACAAGGGAAGGTTAGTAGATAGTCAAGCATATTCCTTTTTCCTTCTTAATGCGGTAACATTAGTGTTAGTATGGTTTCTTTTTATTCTTAGAATGATATTTCTACCCATTATTGGATTGCTATCTTTGCTTCGGTTTTCTTAATATCTTGTGTTCGTTTATTCTTAAATTGCTATTACTACCTATTGTTTGATTGATATCTTTGCTCGGTTTTCTTAATATCTTATGTCGTTACTACTTGTCGCCACTGCTTCTTCTCATCTTTTCTTCAGCCAAGAGTCTATCGGAAACAGCCTCTCTGCTTTTCCAGGGTAGGGATAAGGTTGTTTACATCCCACCCTCCCCAGACCCCACTTGTGGGAATACACTAGGTTTATTTTTGTTGATGTTGTACAAGGAAAAATAAAAAGGTGCCATGATTAGGCATAACAGATAAATACAATTGACCGTAGCTATAATAACCATGTGAAATAACAGAAATTTGCTCTCTTCTCTAAAGGGATTAATATTAGTATAGAAATAAGTTGGCAGTATACCTGCACTATCACACATCTTAATTTCTCACAAGCAGAACAACCTTCCACAATTGCATCTAAGCAGAAAAACCACAGGCAATGGCATATTCCATGCAGCTCTAATTAACAGCTTCCAAGAAAGATGAGGTGCTTACAAATACAGAAGAATTGCAAAAAAACACAAACTTCATTAATTCACGAGTGCCTATAAATATAACAATTTATAAATAATACTAACTGCTTGAAAACATTTAAAAAAGTAGTATTGGATAAAAAGAAATGATCCTAAAGTAACAATTACTGCTAGTTCACTTTATCCCAGCCAAGGTCAACACATCAAACATTTATTTATCTTAGAAAATCTTCCAGTCTCAGAGAAATAGGTGCTTCGAGTTCCACTATCGAGCTGGTTTGCAGGATTTGATAGCTCGATCCCTTGCACCGGGGTGAAGGCCAGACATGATGTCAAGCCTGATATTGTGGCTGCACCAGTACTACTGCTTTTGAATTTCTTCTTTGCTACTTTGACTGATACACGCTATTTACCACTTCCAGCCTGACCAAGCATGCCATAACCAACCCCAAGTCCATCCCCTAAGGAGCTTTCTTCAGGTACTCCAAATTGCACCCTATTTGCTAGCTTCCGCGAGTCCTTCATCTCATATCTTTCTTTCCTCTTTCTATCCCGAGCACCGCCTCCCTTTTTCTTAGGCTTAGTATCTTCTGGAACTGAAAGAGGCTTTGGCTACCTTGCAGGAGGTTGCTCTTGTGATTTCTCTATCTTTTTAAGGATCTCTTCCTTAAGAGATCTTCCATATTCTCCGGTCGGCTTTCCTCTGTTCGAATCCATACGAGCAGCTAATATAGATTTGTCTGCCAGCCATCCACAGGCTTCCTTCCTTAAGGAAGAAGATGTATTCCGAATTATTTTACTTTGCTCAATATAACCTCCTGCACGACAAAATTTGGAGGAGAACCCTGCTAAATTCTTCCTTTTGTTACCAAGATGCTGGATGTTATCAGAAGGCATATTTGCCAACTTCGAGAGACAACCAGCAGCACCTATAAGTTTTGCAGAAACTGCACTCCCAACAACAGCAGAAAGATTGGGAGCAATATTTCCCATTCGACTCTCCAAAAAATCGAAAACCTTTTTCTTTGCTGAATCAAGAGCGATTGCTCTATCACATGCTTCTAGTGTCTTTTGTAAAACATCTTCTGGCAGTGGCTTGCCATTGGTAGTTGATGCCGTAATACAGACAACCATGATGTTAACTGAGATAAGCAGTCCTGCCAAGTCAACACGAGCCACATCCATTTCGTTGCCAATTTTTTTAACAACTCGGGCGTAATCAATTAGGTGAGGTACAAGCGAGTCTAGCTCACGGAATTTAAATCGATACCTGTCGCGTATGAAATTGTGGATTATAAATATTTCATTCTCAATGTCAATTAATAAGGTATTACAGGCTACTATCAACTGAAATTCTGGATCATCATCGTCCAGATCCACAGTGTTACCTTTATTCGTGACATCAATTAGGGCATCTTCAACTTTCTGCATCACGTCAATGTAGCGACGTGATTTTTGCAGCTTGGAAACATTATCTAGCGTGTCTGCCAAGTCTCCAACATCTTCCTGTTCAGCATCAAAATTCTCATCGTCAAGAACATTATCGGACAATTCGTCCAGATCTGCCAGGAACGAATCAGCAAGAGTTGCCATGCGACAATGAGACAAATTAGTTTGATCAGTTTGAAAAGAACAAATGCTAGGGTCTAATAGTAGGGGTTTTCTATTCCAAATAGGATTGTAAAATTTTTGCCATCCTATTGGGAATAGAAAATCACGTACCTCTAATAAAGTGTGCCGATGTAATAAACTACTCCCTCAATTTCCTTTTACTTGTACACTATAAATTTTGTACGTCCCTTAAAAAATAATAAATAAATTATATAATTTACTATTATACACATATTAATTGATACATATTTTTAATGAATACGAAAAAATAATTTGAAATGAATAATTAATATTGTGGGTATAACAGGGGAAAAAATTATTTTCTCTTAATATGCGAAAAGTGACAAGTAAAAGTAAAAATCTATTTTTAGAATACTAGAAGTGAACGGGGAATAGTTTTTAAGGAAAATTGATATGCGGTTTGGGTAATAAAGGTTTGAGCAAACTTCATTTATGGCCGTTCGGCACTAAATTAAGACATTCGCTAGCGTATTAAATTTGATTGCAAGTTATAACCAAAAACTTATTACATTGGCTACATAGAAAAAATGCGCCGACCCATTTGATCAACTCTTCTGCCAGTAGAGTTTTTAATCTATACTGATCTACTACTCTTCATTATTTCTCCACCATAAATTGTTAAAATTTTAAAAATAAATTATTTTTCTTATTTAACTCCATTTGATTTGCAGGTTTTAGTAGACAACTGAAAGCTATTTCAAAGTCGATATCACTTCTTTTTTAATAGCTGAAGAAATGGAGAAATGAAATGAAAATTTCATATAACTAAAACCAAAAGCACCAACTTACGGTGAAATGAGCAAGTTTTAATTTCTCTCTCTCTCTCTCTCTCTCTCTCTCTCTCTCTCTCTCTCTCTCTCTCTCTCTTCTTTTTTCTTCTAGAGGCTTCGTCTTTATATTTCTCTAAACTGAATAAGTGTCACATTTTGCTTTTTAAGGTCAAGTTGGACCATTTTGAACTAGTCTTCTGTTTTTTGGATAAAAATTAAAAGGTGTAAAATACCCTTTAAATATTCGTCAGAGAGATACCCAATTTTTCATATTACGAATAATGAGTTCCTTAAATTTACTAACACTTACAATTAGAAGAAAGAAATTTATGTTTGTTTAATAGAAACTAAAAAATAGCAAAAAAATTTTTTTAAAAAAAAACTAATTAGAGTAACATGAGTCTTGTGAGTTGTGATTCAATAGAATTACTTTAATCTTTTTGTGAGGTGGACCTATTATTTTTGTTCATTACCGTTCTTTGATTTTTGTTTTAATAGAAATGTCAGCAACTTCTTAATCATAAATTTTGTATACAAAATAGTCTATACACGTTGAATAGATAAGGTTAAGGTAAAAGAATAATATATATACACTTTTATACATCATACAACAGTCTATACACGTTGGATAGATAAAAGTGCTTGGGATACAAAATAGACTGTCACTATATAAAATATTTACAAAATAGACTGCCACTATACAAAAAATATACAATAGACTGTCACTATACAAAATATATACAATAGACTGTCACTATACAAAATATATATAATAGACTGTCACTATACAAAATATATACAAAATAGACTGTCACTATATAAAATATATACAAAATAGACTGTCACTATACAAAATATATACAAAATAGACTGTCACTATACAAAATATACACAAAATAAATTGTCGCTATATAATTTTTATATAAAATAGACTGTCACGATACAATTTATATACAATATACTGTCACTATACAAACTATATACAAAATAGACTGTCACTATACAATATATATATAAAATAGACATTTCGAGCTATTAAATGTAATATATTTGGGACGAAGGGACATTTCATGTCAATGAGGAAAAATATGAGTTATTAAAATTTTGAGGGGCTATAGAGGGTCATTTTCTCTAAAGGTTTTACTAATCCGTAGAGGATCAATAGAGCCTTTTTGTATTTTTCTACTATTACTACTTCTATATGTTTTGAAGAATTAACCCAAATAGCCGCCAATTCAATCGCTTAAACTAAAAATAGTCAATGGAGATATAATGTAATCTATGTATATGGCTTAAAAAATAAAACAATGAATATGACCGGCTTTGCGTAAAGATCCCATATTTTTTTTTTACATAAAAAATAATTACTCAGGGTGTTCGATGGTCGTTAATGCTTGTTGAAGGGACATTTCCTTTCGTTTGTGTTTCAAATAATTTTTGAAGTCCTTCCACAACGGAGGCAACTTCTCAATCATTGCTGCTACTTAGAATGCTTCATTGATGACAAGACCTTCAGCAAGTAGATCATGAATAATCACTTGCAAATCCTGGACTTGGGTAATAACAGACTTGCTATCTACCATTTTGTAGTCCAAAAATTTTGCGACAACGAATTTCTTCATCCTGGCATCTTTAGTTTTATATTTCTTTTCAAGCGCATTCCATAATTCTTTTGACGTCTCCACGCCACTGTATACATTATACAGATTATCATCCAGTCCGCTAAGAATATAATTCTTGCATAAAAAATCAGAATGCTTCCACGCTTCAATCACGATAAAGCGTTCATTCTCTGGAGTTTTATCTGGAAGATCAGGAACATCTTCCTTGATGAACTTCCGTAGACATAACATAGTTAAGTAGAAGAACATCTTCTGCTGCCAGCGCTTGAAATCAATCCCGAAAAATTTTTCGGGTTTTTCTGCTGGTGCCAACGCCGGTGTTCGGCTTGTCGATGCGTTGGCAGTCACCGTCGGAACAGCTTGGTTTTCGCTTTCAGTCGTCATTTTTTCTGTAAAAGAATGACACAAACAAACGTTTTCAAACTAGAGTAAAAATCACGTAGATTTTAATCTCCAACAAAACGCCACGAAGGCTTTACTCTTCAAAACGGGAGTACACAAAACCACAAAGGTTTTAGTTTGCAGAATAATAAGAATAACACAAATATAGAAATAAATATTAAATTTTTTAAGATTGTTAGTCCCGCCAATGTTGCTGTATTTGTAAATAATAATTCTGCAAAATATAAGTTATCGTAATAAAACAGTAATTAATTCGAGCCCACTGAATTCACAGTATTTTCTTAAGGAATTTAATCCCCTCCTAGTACCCAAGGTAATGGATTATTTCCTCCCAGGATAGAACGAATCACACACTGGTGTAGCGGTACTTCAAACCCCAGTGTTTCAGCGAACACAAAGTTCGATAGCAAATCACACTTACAGTTGCTTTGTTTGAAGTTAAAACAATGCAGAACAAAGGAGTAGAAACTCAGAAAATCGTATGGAAATGCTGAGAGGAAGGAGTGCAATGTATAGCCAAAGTTGAGCATTTTCGTTTTCAGTTTTTATGTTGTTTTCGTTTTTCGTTCGTATCTTTCTTCAACAGCTGTTGCACATATATATAGCAGCCAGCTTTGAAGATGAACGACCCTCCACCCTCCATGGTGGAGCATGCACTAGCTTGTTTGTGGAGCAAGCACTTAGCCATGGTGGAAAGAGCATTAGGCGGCTGCTATTGCAGCTGGTGGTCAATATACGGATTGGAACATATCCGTTATAAATACGAATAATCTTACGTTAATATTTACTATTAACAAATAAATTTGGTCCAAAAAATTAATCAATCAATCGATCATTTGACCAAATCCGAATCCGAAGCCGAAGCCAAAGCCGTAGCCGAGCCGAGCGAGCGACGACGACGACGGCGCGAGGCTTGCTTTCTTCTTAACTCTTTAAGAGTTACAAGAAGAGCAATTATATATATACCCACCAAAAATCTTTTCCTCTTCTAATATGGGACAATGTCTCATTGTCAAGAGGGAAAAACATAAAATTTTACTCAAAAAATTCATTTTTCCTCCATTTTCCATTCACCCTCATTTTAAGACTATTTCATCTTTAAATAACAAAAACCTCAACAAGTACTTCGTTAAATGAATAAAACTAATCAGCTACGAATGGATCTAACTACGCACATTTTGCCTCAAGAAATCCTCCTTATAATGCCGCAGAACTAAATACAGATTCCCAATCCATACAATATATAGTAACAGAAACGAAAATTGTAATGGAGAACTTTTTGTTGCATGTTTCATTCAACTGTGTACAAGTATTTATACAAAGCAAAAGGAATAAAAATCTATTATGCTAGGTACAGGTATCCTATCACTATTTGTCTATGTGTAACTACCTAAAAGAATCCTAAAAAAGAATATGAGGAATTAATATATACACATTTTACCTACACACTACACAGTAAAAGAAGTTTCTAGATTTCTAATACTCTATTTCATTCTTTTACTCAAATGGACGACCCAGATATGTTTTCTTATAAAGCAAACAAACGGACATGATTAGCTTTGGATCTTTGAAGACAAAATGGTCCTGTCTTTGGACATATCGTCATTTGAGTTTAAGCCATCTCCTTTACCAAAAATCTTCTGTGGACTGAGCTTGGGAAATTCCAATGCCAATACCCCCTTCAAGTTGGAGGGGGATGAAGTTACACCCAACTTGCTGATGATAGAGTGGTGAATCGGACCGGACAAGGGTTTGGTGAAGATATCGGCAACCTGTTGATGAGAAGGGACAAAGGTCAAGGAAATGATTCCCGCCTGAAATTGTTGGAGACCCATTTCCCTTACTTTTTGATGGAGTGCAAGATCACTTTTTAAGCTTATAAATAGTCTTGTATTCTGATGGAAAAATTACACACAAGAAGAAAAAGAAAGAAAAGAGTTTTCTCATCCCTTATATAATTTCTATTCTTATTACTTTACTTTGCTATATTACTTTTATTTTATAACACGTTATCAGCACAAAACTCTAATTTCATCTTTATCCCCTCTAAGTTGAGTCATATTTTACTAAGGTATGTGTCATTATATTCATTTTGTTTATGACAGTACATATCATATGATTACTTATGTTCTTGGACATCTTAAATAATTTAACTACACTGCAATGATAAATTAACTATCAGATGACCTCAAAGTCATTAAACTAGCTACCCACTAATGAAACTACTTATAATATTCATGGACTTCTTGAATCAACAAAACAATAATTAGGAAAGTTAAGAGAATTGTAACCGTACAGGCAATATGCAAGAAATTCTATAATTATTGAATTGGAACATATAAATAATATCAGTAACGTTCAAATATATTAACACATATATAGTAGCTTGTTTACATGATATAGTTGTATTTCTGTTTCTTTTTCCCTTAATTGTTTTGTTTCATTAATTATTTATTAACATAATTATTTCTCTAACTTATTCATCTTTTGATAGTGTTCACTATGTCAAATTTATCAAAATTTGAATTTGTGGCACTTGACATCTCCGGAAAGAATTATTTATCATGGGTCCTTGATGCTGAAATTCACCTTGCTGCAAAAGCTCCTGAAAATACTATTATACAAGTAAATGAAGTATCAGACCAGGATAAAGCAAAGACTATGATTTTCCTTCGTCATCATCTCGATGAAGGGTTAAAGACCGAATACTTAACCTTAAAAGAACTATTTGAATTATGGAGCAGTTTGAAGGAACGATATGACCATCTTAAGGCAATGATATTGCCAAGAGCTCGATATGAATGGATTCACTTACGGTTACAAAATTTTAAAAATGTAAGTGAATATAATTCTGTTGTATTCAGGATAACTTCCCAATTTAAATTATGTGGGGAAATTGTGAATGATGAGGATTTACTAGAAAAGAATCTTTCTACTTTTCATGCCTCAAATATGGTATTGCAGCAACAATACAGTGAAAAGGGTTTAAAAAAATATTCTGAATTAATCTCATGCCTCCTGGTGGCTGAGCAACATAATACCCTTTTAATGAAAAATCATGAAGCAAGTCCCACTAGATCTGCACCATTTTCCGAAGTGAATATGGTAGCAGCTACTCAAAAGTCTGAAAGAAGACAAAATCATTATCGTGGTCGTGGCCATAGTCGTGGACGTGGACATGGACATGGAAGGGGACGAAATAATTTTCGTCATCATGGTGGAAATAAACAAGAGAACAATAAGGATCCTCAAAATAATCCTTTAAAAGTCAGAGTTAATATTGGCCACAAGTGTGGTATGAATTGTCATTGAGCACGTGTTTGTCGTACACCTGACCATTTTGTCAAACTATATCAAGCTTCCAATAAAAGAAAAGATAATAGTGTAGAGACACACTTGACTTTTTAAAATAATTATGATAAAGCAGGTCCCTTAAACAAATATGATGATGGTGAGGCAAATCTTACATATAAAGATGATGATTTTGGAGGCCTTGCAAATATTACTCATTTAGAAGCTGAAGACTTCTTTGAGGATATTGACTGAAGAAGTGATTATCTTATTGGGGAATAAAGCTTTAAGAAAAGTTGTTATTTTCATATTATGTCTTTATGTAGTTTGTTCTTCTTAGTGTACTTTCCTAAAGTATCATATATGCTAGTTTCTACATTCCTCGTGTAATTTCTAATGTTTCTTTTATTTATAGTCTTTCGTATTTTTTATGATGTACTTTTTGTTATTTATGAAGAATATGGAAATTCCCCAGTAGTCAGTTAGATCCAAGATCAATAAAGATTATATATGTCTTTTGGATAGTGCTATAACACATACTATTTTAAGAGATACGAGATATTTCTCTTATTTGGTGATGAATGAAGCCAATATTAATACAATATCTGGCAGTACAAAATTAATTGAAGGCTCAGAAAGAGCAAATTTATTACTACCCAGAAGAACAAATTTGGCTATTAATGAAGCATTATATTATAATAAGTTTCAAAGATATTCGCCAAAATGGATATCACATTGAGACTACAAATAATGAAAAGATTGAATATCTTTATATTACTACAATAAAGTCGGATAAGAAATATGTACTTGAAATGTTACCCGCTCTTTCCTCCGGCTTATATTACACAGGTATTAGCAGGATTGAAACACATGCCCTAGTAAATGAGAAGTTTACTAATCAAGATAATTTTATTATTTGGCATGACCGGTTGGGTCATCATGGTTCTACTATGATGCGTAAATTAATTGAGAATTCACATGGACATTCAATGAAAAACCAAAAGATTCTTCAATTTAAGGAATTCTCTTGTGCTGCATGTTCTCAAGGCAAATTAATTATTAGACCATCAACTATTAAAGTTAGGATAGAATTCCCTATATTTCTGGAACATATACATGGTGATATATGTGGGCTCATTCACCCTCCATGTGGATCATTTAGATATTATATGATTTTGGTAGATGCATCTACAAGATGGCCACATGTGTGCTTATTATCAACTCGCAATATGGCATTTGCGAGATTGTTGGCTCAAATAATAAAACTAAGAGCACAATTTCCAGATTATACAATTAAGACAATTCGTCTTGATAATGCTGGTGAGTTTACATCTCAGGCCTTTACTGATTATTGTATATCAACTGGGATAACAATTGAGCATTCGGTTGCTCATGTTCATAGACAAAATGGTCTAGCCGAATCATTGATCAAATGCCTCCAATTAATTGCCAGACCAATGCTTATGAGAACAAAACTCCCCATTTCAGTATGGGGTCATACTATTTTGCATGCAGCAATACTTGTGCGGATAAGGCCTACAAGTTATCATAAAGTCTCCTCATTGTAATTGGCTTTTGGTTAGGAGCCAAATATTTCTCATCTTAGAATCTTTAGTTGTGCGATATATGTTCCAATTGCTCCACCACAACGCACAAAGATGAGTCCCCAAAGAAGGTTGGGGATATATTTTGGGTATGAATCTCCTTCTATTATAAAATATCTGGAGCCTATGACTGGAGACTTATTTACGGCAAGATTTTCTAATTGTTATTTTGATGAATCAGTATACCCTACATTAGGGGGAGAAAATAAGCAGTTGATAAAGAAGATAGATTTGAATGTATTATCACTATCTCATTTAGATCCTCGAATAAATCAATATGAACAAGAGGTTCAAAAGATAATTTATTTGTAAAATATTGTAAATCAACTGCCAGATGCATACACTGACCTACCAAGGGTGACTAAGTCACATATTCCATGTTAATCCTCCAATTCGAGTTGATATCCCGGTAGGACAATCAATTAAAGCAAATGAATTTAAACCACGCTTGAAACGTGGTAGACCAATCGGTTCTACGGATAAAAATCCTCGAAAAAGAAAAGGAGTAAATGATCAAAGTGTTCATAATACGGAGGTAGTGGCTCAAGAAGAGCATAGAGACATAACAAATGATAAGACCTCAAGGGAGGTTCAGGTACCTGAAAATGATGAGAATGGAGAGATCTCAATAAGTTATGCCTCAACGGAAAAAAGATGAAACCGAAATATATTGTTATTAATAATGTTTTTGCTTATAATGTCGCTGTTGAAATAATACAACAAGATGAGGATCTTGAACCAAAATCTGTCGATGAATGTAGACAGAGAAATAATTGGCCAAAATGGAAAGACGCTATCCAGGCAGAATTAGCTTCACTTGCGAAACGTGAAGTTTTTGGGTCTGTAGTTCAAACACCTAATGGTGTTAAGCATGTTGGTTATAAATGAGTCTTTGTACTTAAAAGGAATGAGAAAATTGAGGTACAAAGATATAAGGCACGCCTTGTTGCACAAGGATTTTCACAAAGACCTAATATCGATTATGAAGAGACGTATTCTCCTGTTATAGATGCTATAACGTTCCGTTATCTCATTAGTTTTGCTGTCCATAAAAAGCTTGACATGCATTTAATGGATGTGGTTACAACCTACCTTTATGGCTCACTTGCTAATGATATATACATGAAAATTCTCGAGGGATTTAAAATGCATGACACACATAATTTAAAGTCCTGGGAAATGTTTTCAATCAAATTGCAAAAATCTTTGTATGGTCTAAAGCAATCAGGAAGAATGTGGCATAACCGCCTTAATGAGTATTTATTAAAGGAAGGTTATATAAATGATGTCATTTGTCCGTGTGTTTTTATAAAGAAAATAACATCAGAGTTTGTTGTACTTGCTGTATATGTTGATGACATAAATTGTCACGACCCAAAATTCCACCACAGGCATCGTGATGGCACCTAGTCTCTAAGACTAGGTAAGCCGATTTTCATTACATTTCGAAGCCATTTTTTTATAAACGAAACTGAATTAAATAGATAATCAAAACCAACAGCGGAACAAATATGAATATAGAAACTTCCCAAAACTGGTAGTACTGAGTCACGAACTCTAACTGAATACATGAAATGATCTTAAGGATCGAATACTCAATACTGTTTGATTAATAATTAACAATACAATAAAATAAAAAGATTTCAAAGGACTGCGACGACCAAGAAGCTCTACCTTGAATCCTTGCGATCACACTTTAACTCTGCCCGAGCCTGATAGCTTCAATACCTGGCTCTGCACAAAAATATACAGAAGTGTAGTATGAGTACACCCCCGGTCGGTACCCAGTAAGTATCAAGACTAACCTCGGAGGAGTAGTGACGAGGTACAGTCAAGACACTCACTAATCAATTAACTTGTGCAGTGTAGCAGTATATAATAATAATAATAGAAATAAATGGCAATGATGACAACAAGAATAAATAAATGATGTTAACAACAAGGCACCACAAACACCATAAATATTGCTCAAACGAATAAGGAACACAAATACAACTAATCAATCAAGTCCCTCAAATATACATCTTTCCAATGTAAGTACTTCAAGTATAAATCTTTCAAATATAAGTTTTTCAATAAAAATTCTTAGAATATAACCTTGTCAAATAAATATATATTTCGAATATAATCCCTTCAAATAAATTTCTTTCAACTATAATCTTTCAAATAATATTTTAGGAATATAATTCCTTCAAATAAGAGTCACCGTGTGACACCTCATTTCATAATCATAAAAAATACGGGTCTCAACCCACTTCCATATTTTCACGGCACCTCATGCCCATATTTCTATCACAACTGCATGGACAACTCACGTGCCAATAATATCAATGTATATAAGATCCACATGATCAATTTATTTTCACTAAAGTGAGTTTATAATTTTTAAATCAAGTAAAAAATCAACAAAGAAATAAATTTATTTTAGAAATTATTTGGGTGAAGAAAATAACATTGTACCTAAATTAAAGCATCAGATAAACTACTGATTTGGATGTAAAACTATTTAATGTAAAACATAATAATAATAATTTCTTTTATTTAAATCAACACAATAATCAAAAATTAGTAAGAAAAACCAGAAATATACTTCTTCAGAGTCTCGTGCTAAAAAGCCAAAGCCAACACAATACAACTAGGAGCACAAAACACATAATAATAAAGTCAACTAGTACATCACGGAAGAAGACAAGAATTTACATATTAAATAAAATAAAATCACTCAAGACAAGAACATAAATAAAGAAATATCAACAAGGCACTCCCGAGGTACCGCCTCGTAGTCCCAAATCATAAATAAATTCACAATATCTCATTTTCTTATATCATCGCGGGAGCCTTCACATTTAATTTTAAAAAAATTATTTTTTTCAAAATAGCATCCCGCGTTTTAGCCACCCTTATCACACCGCATGACTTCTAGTAGTTCCCTTACTAGCCACGCGTTTCAAGCCACCCTTATCTCACCGTATGCGTTTCAACACCCTGACCTTATATCACCGCATGACTTCTAGTAGTTCCCCTACTAGCCACGCGTTTCAAGCCACCATTATCTCACCGCATGCGTATCAATATCACAATATTTCACAAATCGCACCTCATGCGCCCAAATATCACAGCATAATACAACTTGCACCTCAAGTGCCCAAATATTACAACATATCACAAATTGCACATCAAGTGCTTAAATATTACAACATATCACAAATTGCACATCAAGTGCTCAAATCTTACAACATATCATAAATTGCACATCAAGTGCTCAAATATTATAACTTTCCAAAGAAATCAACAATACATTATTTTTCCACAATAAGGAGCCCACGACTCGATCATAATGTGTACAACATCTTAACAAAATGTTCGGGAGTGAACAACTCAACCGAATAATATTTCACAATTTGGCACTTTGCCCCAATATGATTCACGACCTTTTTAATTCAATACCAAATTTTTAACAACGTGAAATAAAAAGTAATTCATCAAGGAACAACACTTATTTTAAATCACAACTTCAAGAAATAAATAGATTTATTCATCTTATTAACTAAATTTTCCATTTAAAATATCTATAGGTAAAATCAATAATGAAAGTATTTTCCATAAAAATGGCAACTCAAACAAACACAGAGTTCGCGTAAAAGTCAAGTGACAATTACACCAAATTATTATATAAAAATAACCTCGACAAACAAGGAATGAGGCATGACAAATAAGAGATTTAATAAGTTACAACAATTTTTCAATTTAATAGTTAAAGGCGTCTATGAATTTCAACCGATATAATATGCACATATAAACCAAGTACGTACTCGTCACCTCGCGTACATGATTTTTAATTACACAATTTTCACATAAGACTCAATGCCTAAGGGGTAATTTCCCTCACTCAAGGTTAGACAAGATGCTTACCTTTTTGAAGTTATGCCGATATTCCAAAATAGCCGTTTTGCTTGAATAAATCCTCCGGACAGCTCAAATCTATTCAAATTAATTCAATTTAGCCAATACTAATTATAGAAATTAATTCCATATGAAAATACTAATTTTCCAACAAAATTTGAAATTTAACTCAAAAATCGTCTGTGGGGCCCACATCTCGGAATCCGACGAAACTCACAAAATCCGATAACCTATTCAATTACTAGTCCACCCATACCAATTTTATCAAATTTCGATAACAACTCGACCTCCAAATCTCAAATTTTTGTTTTTGGAAGATTTTGCAAAAATCTTGATTTTTCTTCCATAAATTCACGGATTCATGATGTAAATGAGTATGAAATCATGAAATATAATCAATATAGGATAAGGAACACTTACCCCAATATTTTTCCGTAAAAATCGCCCAAGAACCGTGCTCCAAAAATCCAAAACGAAATGAAGAAAATGACCATTTTTGGTCCTTAAGTTTCTGCCCATCCGTCACTAAAAGTCCATTTTCCGTCACTAAAAGTCTACACTAAAACTTGCTTGCACCAGTCTTCTTTCAATCGATTATAACTTTATGTACAGATATCTAAATGATAAATGGTTTAACTTTCTGAAAACTAGAATAAAAATACTACAACTTTCATGTTTTGATAATTTTCTGTTTCCTTATGATTTGCAAGATATAAGCTTCCAAGGTCGGCTCCACGTATCATAAATTTCTGGCAAAACTGCCCTACGAGCCTTCATTCAATCCATCATAACTTTATGTACAAATGTCCAAATTATAAGTGGTTTAACATTATGGAAACTAGAATCAAAGGGCTACAACTTTTATGTTTTGAAAATTTTCATATTCCTTATACATTTCGAGATATAAGCTTCCAAAATTGACTCTGTGATTGTACCAGTTGGTGTCCAAAAACAGCTTCTGCAGCAGAAAAATTTCAGTAGCTCCTTTTTGTCCGAATCTATTCCGTTAACCTTTCGAAATCCACCTGAGGCCCTCGGGACCTTAACCAGTTATACCAACATATCCTAAAATACAATACGAACTTAGTCGAGGCTTCAAACCACATCAAACAACATCAAAACGACGAATCGCATCTCAAATCAAAATCTATGAACTTTGAACTTTCAAATTCTATATCTTGTGCCGAAACACATCAAATCAATTCGGAATGACTTCAAATTTTGCACACAAGTCATAAATGATATAACAGACCTATTCCAATTTCCAGAATCGGATTCCGACCTCGATATCAAAAAGTCAACCCCTCGGTCAAACTTCCCAAAAATTCAACTTTTGGCATTTCAAGCCTAATTCCACTACGGACCTCCAAATAATTTTTCGGACACGCTCCTAAGTCCAAAATTATCATACTGAGCTATTGACATCATCAAAATTCTATTCCGGAGTCGTTTGCTCAAAAGTCAACTCTCCGATCAACTCTTTCCATTTAAGCTTCTAATTAAGGATTGATTATTTTAATAATTCCGAATCTTCCGAAAAATTAAACTCGACCACACCCGCAGGTCATAATACTTATTACGAAGTTGCTCGAGACCTTAAGTCATTGAACGAGGCGTTAATTTTTAAAATGACAAGTCGGGTCGTTACATAAATCTTATTGGAATTCCTACAGAACTCCAAAAGGCAATTATTTATTTAAAGAAGAAATTTAAGATGAAAGATCTAGGAAAGACAAAATTATGTCTTGGTTTGCAAATTGAACATTTGGCAAACATGACTTTTGTCCATCAATCTGCCTACATAGAAAAGGTATTGAAACGGTTTTACATGGATGAAGCACATCCATTAAGTACTCCGATGATTGTTCGATCACTTGATGTGAATAAGGACCCGTTCCGACCTCAAGAAAAGAATGAAGAGATTCTTGGTCCTGAAGTACCATATCTTAGTACATTTGGTGAACTAATGTATCTTGCTAACACTACAAGGCCTGACATAACCTTTTCAGTTAATGTCTTAGTAAGATATAGCTCTGCTCCTACAATGAGACATTGGAATGGAATCAAACACATATTGTGGTATCT
This sequence comes from Nicotiana tomentosiformis, assembly GCF_000390325.3. Lineage (NCBI taxonomy): Eukaryota > Viridiplantae > Streptophyta > Magnoliopsida > Solanales > Solanaceae > Nicotiana > Nicotiana tomentosiformis. The sequence continues at coordinate 28,334,013 of NC_090812.1, forward strand.
AAAAGGAACTACTGATATGGGATTATCTTACGACAATGATTGCAGTCCCGATCTTGTTGGTTATGCTGATGTTGGGTATTTATATGACTCACACAAGGCTCGATCTCAAACAAGCTATGTGTTTACATGTGGAGGCACTGTCATATCTTGGCGATCGACTAAGCAATCAATCGTGGCTAATTCATCTAATCATGCTGAGATAATTGCTATTCATGAAGCAAGTTGAGAATGTGTATGGTTGAGGTCTATAATACATCTTATTAAAGACAAATATGGTTTGAATTGTGATAAACTACTCACAATTTTGTATGAAGACAATGCAGCATGCATAGCCCAATTGAAAGGAGGATTCATAAAAGGAGATAGGACAAAACACATTTCACCAAAGTTATTTTTCACACATGATCTTTAAAAGAATGGTGATATCAATGTTCAACAAGTTCGTTCAAGTGATAATTTGGCTGATCTGTTCACTAAGGCATTTCCAACCTCAACATTTGAAAAATTGATATACAAGATTGGAATGCGTCGTCTTGGAAACATTAAGTGATGTTTTCTTCAGGGGGAGTAACTACGCGCTGCACTCTTTTTTCTTAATCAAGGTTTTGTCCCACTAGGTTTTCCTGGTAAGGTTTTTAACAAGACAACAAGTAATGCGTATTACATATAACTATGTATTCTTTTCTAGTAAAATCTTAGTAAACTATATTTATTTTACATGAACATTTAAGGAGGAGTGTTGTGAATAATTTAAGACACTGGATGCCCATGTTGCTATGGAGACCTATTTTCCTTACTTTTTGATGGATCACTTTTTTAGGCTTATAAATAGCCTTGCACTCTGATAGAAAAATTACACAAAAGAGTTCTCTCGTGCCTTGTATAATTTCTATTCTTGTTACTTTACTTTGTTACGTTACTTTTATTTTATAACAAGTAGGTAATTAAAGAGAGGAAAACATAGCGCCAAGTGCAAACCAAATAAATATTAGTAGTTGTTTGTTCATCCAACCAACAAAAACACACACACACAGTGTACGAGAAGAACACATACTACAAGGGAACTTTCACATAGTTAACTCCGCCACCTCCAACGGAGCTCTCAAAGCTTCAACACACTCCCATATATCTCCTCCTCCTTCACAACCTTCTCCTACTCCCCACATTTCCTCTCCAACCCTAAATCACAATGCAGTCTTCAATTTCTCTTTCGCTCTCTTCTCCTTCGACGATCCGCAGATCGGACTGCTCCGCCGCCGTTTCCAATGCCAATGTCAATTCGCTGACTCCGCGATCACTTCGATTCTGCGGCCTCAGAAGGGAGGCTTTTGATTTCAAGTCGTTGAATTCGTCTCTTTCGACGCATTTCCAGTCATCTACAACCAGGCGTTTTTGTTCCAACAGAATCGCGGCTTCTTTAGGTGGAAATGGAGCTCCTTCTAAGGCATTTGATTATGATCTGGTTATTATTGGAGCTGGTGTTGGTGGTCATGGTGCTGCTCTTCATGCCGTCGAGAAGGTAAACTACCTTTTTTGTTGTTGAGTTCTGTTAGTACTAGCTAATTGATGATTTGTTGTTCCACCAGTGTTATGCTTTGTTATGTTGCTGAATACTTGAAAGAGTTTTCACTCGCCGTTTCCGAATATTATCAGTGGAATTTGAAGCTGTCTTGCTCTTTTTTCAGTTGAAATTACTTGTTGAGCTAGCTTTATCTGCTTTCTTTATTACTCTATATGTTTAGAACTAATATGTTTGACTCATCAATAGAAGGAAACTGGAATAGGTGCTTAATTTGGCTATATTATTGAGCGTAATTCTTGAATGAAGAATCATTTGTAATCATGAAAGCAGTTAAGAACAGGGGACACAGAAATGGAAAATGGAGACAGAGTGCTAGGCGATAAACTTATCGACCCATAAGAAACTAAACAAAAGAAGAGAAAAGAAATAAACAATATAACTTGGTGATGATTATTGTGGAGAGGAACTCCTATAAAACATCAATTTCACTTCTATAATTCGATGCAACTTCATTGTGAGATCGTTGAAGCCTGGATGGAATGAGAAATTGGGTTGAACAAGAAGGCTCCATTTCTTTTTCCAGTGAATAATGTGCATAATTACTTAAATCTCTTTGCAGGGCTTGAAAACTTCTATCATCGAAGGGGATGTAGTTGGAGGAACATGTGTAAATAGGGGTTGTGTTCCTTCCAAGGCCCTTCTAGCTGTGAGTGGTCGCATGCGGGAGCTTCAGAATGAACAACATATGAAGTCTTTTGGTCTCCAGGTAATTCTCATTCTTTCTCCTAGAAGCCTAATATGTTTAGGTTCTGACATGGGGCCCTGATATGGCATATGTCGGTTTGTTTGATCGTTTGGGTATTTTGTTGCATAATCACAAAACTTAGACTTCATGAGGACGAGGTAATGCATCATGGAATATTTTAGGAGCAAACCTTAGAAGCACAGTGCTAACTTCTGAACTTCATATTGGTACAGGGTACGTATCCTTATTATGGAGATGATGCCCAGTAATTGGGTGCATTGTGGTCAAAGTGGATATTATTCGGCCAAAATGCAATTTTAAACAAAAATTGGGATTTTTAGATTAAGTTAGAGATGCACCTCTGTTTTTAATGTGTTTGATGTTCGCACCAAATAGCTAATGATTTTTAATAAACATGCTGGGTGACTTCAATTCATAGCTTATACTGTTTAAATTTGTATAACTGATAGAATGTCTATTCTTACTTTTCGCTTTTGTTACCGACAGTTATTAGTTCATTTTTATAATATCTTTAAACTATAAACATATAATGAAAATTATGAAAAAAAAGACTGCATATATCTTCATACTGAAATTCGTACCTGATCCCCATATCTCAAAAACTTTTTGTACTTGCGTGTCATAATCGTACTGGGTACTATACTTGTATCTAAACTGTTACTAAACAGACAAGTCAAAATGGGGAAGTTTGTTTTTTGCGTTTACCCTAATATTGGGAGATACAGACATGATAATGGTTGTTACATACCTCTCTTTTCTGGGGGTGTATATAGGGCTACAATGATTACTGAACTCCCATAGCATAGCAGTCATAAATCATTTAAAATCAGGGATGTAGGAGTAAAAGTAGATGAAACAATTCATGCATAAACTACGACAACTGACACATCTTTCTGGTACCTACTTTTTGTGTTTAGATGAACTTAAGACTATGCATTGTTTGTTAATTAAGTTGCATCTAGAAAGGAAGCTCGAGCCCTCCTAATGGAATTTTTAACTCAGGTCTTTTACACTCGTTTTTAGTTTTTGGCTCTCAGTTCTGACTTGATATATTTACTGTACTTGGGGTGCATCACTTATCTTTCATGTAAGGTTGCTGCCGCTGGATATGACAGACAAGGTGTTGCTGACCATGCAAATAATTTGGCCTCCAAGATACGTAGTAATTTGACCAATTCAATGAAAGCCCTTGGTGTGGATATATTGACAGGTTTTGGAACAATTTTGGTACGTTTATCTGTTGCAGATTACTATTACTATTATCTCCTAACCTTTTATATCTATAACCAATTGGATTTAGATGATGAAGCTTTTGTTGTGCCTTTTTAGGGTCCCCAAAAAGTCAAATATGGAGATACTGTTATAACAGCAAAAGATATAATAATTGCTACTGGTTCTGTCCCCTCTGTGCCCAAAGGCATAGAGGTTGATGGTAAGTGCTTTCCTCTTGATTATTATTGACTGTTCATGATGAAATAAACAACTGAATTGTCGAGTTGCAAGTCTTTTTTTATGTATGATATACTGAAGGATGTGGCCTGCTGCAAAGCTAGTAGCGTGGATGCTTCATGCTAAACGTCATAATACTCTTGAACTCAGAGATTTTTATCTTTCGCAGCATCAACTGATGGGATGGAGATTCTAAGATTTATTGAAAGTGGAATTTCTATAGATCCATTGTTTATTCAATGAGCTTGTGAAGTAGCATATACTCTGCTTGCAGATAAAAACTTGTTAGTAAGACTTGGTTATACATCTGCTATGTTTCTTGAGCATAAATGTTAGAGAGCACCTTTTATGAAAGATTAGGTGCACAAATCCTAAACTCGTTTGGCGAAAGGATTTGTTCACTCGTTGTTGGTTAGCTCTATGATGTGTCTGGCAAGTGGCAATGCTATATTGTCATCTAGACAAGTTATATAACATTATTTGACTGACATTGTACTAAACGTTTTGCATCAAGATTTGGAATTGATTTTCCTACAATTACTTGAGCTCATCTATGTTGAATTGCTGGTAGATATTTAGACATGAGACATTACACACACATACATTGAACTTGTATCATTAAATGATACTGATGCTTTCTTTGCAGGTAAGACAGTGATAACAAGTGATCATGCGCTCAAATTGGAATCAATACCCCAATGGATTGCTATTGTCGGAAGTGGGTACATTGGACTAGAATTCAGTGATGTGTATACGGCACTTGGAAGTGAGGTAAAGGCTCTCTTTCTTCAAGACCGTATCTGTGGCAACAGAACATCAATCTTTTCTTTCGTAATCTTTCTTTCTGTGCTGACCACTGGATAACTGCACAGGTCACCTTTGTTGAGGCTTTAGATCAGCTCATGCCCGGCTTTGATCCTGAGATTGGGAAATTGGCACAGCGAGTCCTCATAAATCCTCGAAAAATTGATTATCATACAGGTGTATTTGCTAGCAAGGTAATATATGCACGCACTAGCCTGAATCTCTGCGTGACAACCAGTTATCTTAATTTTGTTGCACCTTCTTCAGATAACTCCAGCAAAGGATGGAAAACCAGTGACTATCGAGCTTATTGATGCAAAGACTAAGGAACTGAAGGATACATTGGAAGTAAGTTGTAGCTTTTTGTTCAGAGGAGTTTAACTTTGTTATTTTTAATTGGCTGAATACATACACAACCCCTTAAACTTGCCTGAATTTTTCACTTGGACACTTATACTAAGGTTTGTTCCTATTGAGCTCTTGATCTCTACCAAAAATGTGCCAACTGAACACAAATTTGGCAACTCTAAACAAATTAGGGTGTGTGAATATCACTCGTCACTGACATGGCAGATCAAACCAATAAAAAATTGACACGTACGCAAAGAGATGAAAAAGGTCAAAGTCTGAAATTTTAAACAGAAAAATTGACATTGACTGACGGTAACGGAAAAAAGAAGGCCGACCGGAATCTTTTGACAAAAAGTTGAGTGCTGCCTTACTCCAGAAAAGAAGAATCCTCTCTGATTTGGGTACTTCCTTGCACATCTCTCTCTCTCTCTCTCAGTTTCTATTTTTTGTTATGAAGAATTGGGAAATGGCATAAGAAAATGGAGAGTAATTGGGGGGAGCTAGTGGCTAGTTTCTGCTGGTTTTGTTAAAAATAGCTTGAAGGGGGAACACTGAAACTGATGTTTTAAATTGCCTTTCTAAACTGCTTTATGTTGTGTTGTAGAAATGGGATGCAGTGGCCATGGTGAAAGAAGAAGATATTTATTCTGGTATAAAAAGTTTGAATTGAAATAATCTGTCCAAAAACCAATGATTAACCAGAATGAGTGCAATTAATTCTAATTGCATTTCTTATTTCTCACTAATAATAACTGTTGATAATACAACACCGTGATGTTTTTATAAAAATAGTGGATCACATCATTAATGAGCAAGAAATAATTTTTCTAAGATCTACTAAAGATCCAGGACCGTAAATCAAAGTGATTCCATTTCTCCAAACTTTCTACTGTATGAATTTGATAAGAAGATACAGGGAGTGGTAGCAGCAGTGACTATGGTGGCTGCCGGAATTAGTAAAAAACGGCTTCAAAAATTTGTCACCCGAAAATCATCTTTGCGGCGAAACCTTCAGAATTTCCAGCAAAACGCACTCTGTTTTAAGTGAGATACACGCTACGTGCCATGTCAGCAAGTTGTGTCTAATTGAACACACTTGAGTTTAGGTTCAAGTGTTCAATAGGAGCAAGGAATAGTTAAAGTGTCTAAATGAAAAAATGGAACGAGTTTAAGGGGCAGCGTATGTATTTGGCCTTTTTAATTCATACTTTTGGATGGAAGCTGTATCCTTTCGGTCTCGGATCGTGGTTACTGGTTAAGATCATAAATCTTAAATCATATCCAACTGTAGACAAAATAAGCAAATTAATAAATTTAAAGTCTTTGAATTGTAAATTACCTTTAATGGGTATTTCTGTGACATCATAGGTCTTATTCATTGTTTAAGTTTTATTGTTGTTGGACTTGCATGTTTATTGAGAAAAAATACTGTTGGATTGACCTGTCATATAGGTACTTCATTGCAAGACTATACACTAGATAAGCACATTGTGATTATTATATGAGTAAATTAAGTGCACAGCTTAAGTCGGTGGTACAGCATAACTTAATTACTGGATAAACTGTATCAGTTTAGCAACATTCTTGCTACACGTCATTGTACGACTATATAGGTAGTTCTTTCTGAATAGTGGTAATGAATATCAAAAGAGGGAGAACAGCTTCGCTTTAGTTGTTGCCTGCAATCAGATTTAATATCTTGTTCTCCACATCTTCTGTACTCTGCAGTATACTCGATTCCTGTCACTAGCATATGATATGTTCCCAAATTATTTTATTCTGCTGCAGGTAGATGCTGCTCTAATTGCAACTGGAAGGGCTCCATTCACGCAGGGACTTGGCCTGGAAAATGTTAGTTGCATCAGTGTTTACTGAAACTAACTTCATAAATGTTATGACATCTCATATTTTTGTTTTATAAACAGATAAATGTTCAAACACAACGTGGATTTGTTCCTGTTGATGAACGCATGTGTGTTATTGATGCCAATGGAGAGTTGGTAGGCATGAATACTTTTCTTCTTTTGGATTTCTCTGGCCAATTTTCTTTCAACTCATTAGGCTTTGTGGTTGCTAGGTTCCTCACTTGTATTGCATTGGTGATGCAAATGGAAAAATGATGCTTGCACATGCTGCAAGTGCACAAGGAATCTCTGGTAACGATCTCGTGTGACATCAGCTGCTATGTTTATCATCGAGCAAGTTTCCTGCAAATGTTTAACATTTGGCCTTTTCTTACATAGTTGTTGAACAAGTTACTGGAAAGGACCATATCCTGAATCATTTAAGTATTCCAGCTGCATGCTTTACCCATCCTGAAATCAGTATGGTCGGATTAACAGAGGTACAATAATTTGTTTGTGTATAGTAGGTGTTTCCTTGTGCACTTTCTTTACTGGTTGTATCCGGACATTATTTGTTCTTTAAATATCGTTCCATTTCATGAGTTATAGCACTAGAAAGCAAGTTTATTGTTTAACATTATTTTGTATTATTAGGATGTTCAGCATATATTAAATAAATGGCCAGATACATACGCAACTACTTAAACTTGCCCGACTTTTTCATCTAGACACTTGAACTCGGACTAGTACCTATTGAACACCTAAATCCCTCCAAAAGTGTACCTATTAGACACATTTTGCTGATATGGCAAAATGAGTCTTTTACACTCTTTTTAGCGCGTCAGTAGCTCAAAACTGGTTACTCCATTCCTTTTTTTGTTTTGTTTTTTTTTTAATTTCTCTTTCTCTTTTCCATTTTTTTCTTTTCTTCTGGTTTTACTTGGAGTGTTGACCACCTTCCCGGAAATTCCATGACCAGCGGCAAGCTCCATGGCTGGATTGAACCCACTTCTCCTTCTCCTCCTACACACCATCTCATTGTGTCTGCATTCCCTAAAATACCCATATATTCAATTTCTGTAAAGCACAGTATCTAATTGTAATCCATATATCCGCAACGCAGCAACCAAATCAGAAGCCTCCTCAGTTCTTCCCAACCTGCAATAAGCACTTACTAATGTTGTGTAAGAAACAATATTGGGTTCCAATAACCTGAATTCACCGCATTCTCAAGGGTCTTAAACGCAATCTCAGCCTTTCCAACACTCAGGAATCAAGAAATCACACAATTTCACACAAAATTATCAAATGGGTAGTTAATCTTCTCATTGGTCATCAACTCTAACAGTTGGGTAGTCCTCAACTAGTGAACTGCCTCTTCATATTTATCCTCTTTGACAAGGGCTTCTATGAAAATTCTGCATGCCTCGAAGTCTCCATCGAATTGGTCTAATATCATCAAGTGTGTATTGATAATTTTGAATCTTTTGGATTGAGCAAAACAGATATTTTTTTGGGGGGTAGGGGGGTGGGGGTGGGGGCGTCATAGCAACTGGTGGTGCTAAGAAGCTTTTGAAGAACACATCTTTTTAATTTTTTTCCTCCAATATTTTTTTTTTCTTGGGATTAAAAGCCACGTGTCGCTATCTCATTGGTTCTTTTGTCATGTCAGCCACGTGTGAAATGCACACATTTTATTTTTTGACCATCTCAGCAAAATGTGTCTAATAGGTATACTTTCAGAGGAGTTTAAGTGTTCAATAGGTACTAGCTCAAGTTCAGGTGTCTAAATGAAAGAATCGGGCAAGTTTAAGGGGTCGCGTATGTATTTGGCCTATTTAAATAGTTAGGTTAATGAGTCTACTGTATACTGTATATTGGTTTGATACTGGACGCTGGAAGTCTGAAATTTACACAAGCATCCCTATTTTATGCACCTATATACATTTGATGCGTATTCAAACTCAATGAACCATGTATGCTCGTTAACATCTTTCATGCTGAGTTAATTTTTTTAGTAATCAGTTGCATTTTTATTTTGTATAATATTGGGACTGAAGCGTAGTTGTTTGTTTTCAGTTGCATATTTTTTAAGGTTTTATTGTTTCCTTGCATTTTGCAGCCTCAAGCCAGAGAAAAAGCCGAAAAGGAGGGCTTTGAGATTGGTATAGCCAAGACTAGCTTCAAGGCTAACACAAAAGCCCTTGCTGAAAATGAAGGGGAGGGACTTGCAAAGGTGCTATGATGATCTTTTCTAATTTACTTTCATGGATTTGTATATGATAACATGTTACTTCTTGCAGTTTGTTTTTAGTAGGATTGTGTTTGTTCATTGAAATGTTTGTCCATTGCAGTTGATATATAGACCTGATAATGGGGAGATCCTAGGAGTTCACATTTTTGGAATGCATGCTGCCGACCTCATTCATGAAGCATCCAACGCCATAGCTATGGGAACACGTATACAGGTATGCATTACCTTTCATTTCATTTTCCTCTCGTAAAATGAACAGTTTTGTGGAAAAATTTCAACTGAATTGGGTAGAAGCTTTTGCTATTGGATAAGAAATAATTTTCGTTCTTTACTTTCTCGTGGGGAGGGATGATGGAGTGGACATGTTTTCTTTCGATAATGAAACTCTAAATCTTTTCTAACAACCATTTTGATCTTCAGCGGGATTCCAGCATCATGACTCGTGTTAAAGATGATATATACCAGTCACACTTTTAGAAACATTATCCTGTTTTGCTCTATCATTTTAATTGCATCCTGCAGGACATAAAGTTCGCTGTTCATGCACATCCAACTTTGTCTGAAGTGATTGATGAACTCTTTAAGGCAGCAAAGGTAATCTCTCGGTTTCTGTTATTGAGGGTAAATTTTTAGTTTTCTAGAGGAAAACATAGTTCATTTCCTCATAATACCATTAATTATCCACACACAAAAAAAGGGAGTACAGTCATCTCCTTGTGAAGATGCTCGTGTGGGATATCCTCAGTTCTCCAAAATTCCATTGAAGCTTGGCTTATACTTTAATCCCTAAATTCAGTACTTCTATATTTTCTTGTCCTCTATTTGGAAGTCATAAGCTGACTACCAGGTGCTTGCTGAAGGTCCCTCACACATGTACATGTAAAAATTGCAGGTAGGGAGGAAATCCTCCTTAGGTTGTGAACTGAGATTCTCTCTCATTTTTAACTGGTATAATAGATCATCTATTCTCACAAACTATCATGCACAGACATACTAGATAGTTTATGAGCCCCCTCTCCCAGTTGTCTTTTATGGGTCAGATACAATAGAAAAGGATTTTTCAGCTTTTGCAATAATATGTGTACATTTGGATGGCAGGTTAAAGCTAACACTTCTAGTCCAGTTGCTGAGTCAGTTGCGGCATAAGTTCCATGGAGCCGCTGTGATGGATACATAATTTATAGGATTTTGCAGGAGTTTCTGATTGGCACTTGGTGGCTCGATTTTCACATGTTGTGCAATAGTCTAGAAAGAAGTGCACACATACATCAGTTACCTAAATGAGTGCTTGAGAAATTCAATTTTGTTTTCTAGTCTGTTAGCGTTTAGCTTGTGGTATATATAGGTTGCATTTGGGAATAAGCAACAATATTTGGAAAAGTGATGTATGTCTGGACATTGACAATGTATAACTTACAAGTTACAATTATTCACTTACGCATTGAGCAATGAAATGAAATGTGATATCTGTCTTGACATTGACATTGACCTATAAGTTACTGTAATCTATTATGAGCTGAGCTGGGCAAATATTCTTCTTATACTGATGGCTACCTTTAGAAGTTTCAAGTGAGTCGTACGCACATATCACTATCAACTTCATGTTCTATCGGGTTTCTCCTTCATAGGTACTCTCAAACTTGGTAAGCAGAAATTCTCTCTTATGCCAAGGCAAGTAAGGTCTCACATTGACAATGCAGAGTATCTGTCCTTTCATATTGAAATGAGATCATTATTTATATTGAAAATTTAGTGTTCCTTGTCGAAATGCTACATAAGCCTCTGTGCCAGAGGAAAACAATTACAAAACTTACATTCCGCTCTTAAACCAAATGGTTCGTCCTTGGAAAATCATAATATTGATGGATCTGAAATTAAATATGGTAACTCTTTTTATAACAATAATTTTATTGTTATGAAAATATTATATTGTGGATGTCCATTCATTACTCCGCTATAGATAATCTTCCTGAAGAAGATTATTCATTTAGTACTCTGTTGAAGTTTATCTACAAGCAGCTGATGCAGGCAGGTTGCAAGCAACTCCATGAAATGATTTGCAGTAACTTCTTATTAAACAGGCATGTTACAAGCAGCTCATGCAGACAGCTTACAAGCAGCTGATGCAGGCAGGTTGCAATCAACTCAATAAAATGATTTGCAGCAGCTTCTTATTAAACAGGCAGATTGCAAGCAGCTCATGCAGACAACTTACAAGCAGCTAAAGAAAAGCCTTGCAACTGCTTCCTGAAAAGCCTCGCAACTGCTTCCTGAAAAGCCTCGCAGCTGCTTCCTTTCTTCTATAAATAGAGGAGTTTTTAGTTCATTATGAACATAACAGATTGAAATTGAATAAAAATATCAATCTCCCTCTATACTTGTCTTCGATTTATTTACTTTACCGTCTTTATTTTATAACATTTATCAAATATTTTAAAACTTTGTAAACAAGCAGTTATAATTTTAGTTGTATTATTCTTTGTTTTAAATTTAAATATATTAAGTTTCTTATATCTCAATATTCTTAAAGTTTAAAATGTTGGTGATTCAATTTACTTCAAAATTTAGATACGTTGATTCTTGCACTTCGGTATCCTACCACTCTTTTTGCACGGAAGAAGTATTTCCTGGGAAATTGCAAGGTAAGAATAGCATCATCATTTATATTATGGTACCAGTATCTATGAACGTGCGTTGCACGTTAATAATGACACGTGATGGTTTAAATATTTAAATTATCTAAAAGGCGAAAAATATTATTACATTAGTATAATACGTGAACTCAAGATGAAAGGACATTATTAGAACTTACACAAATGATCAATTTAGTCATGTTAGTTAGAAAATTACGTATTATAGTTTAAAAGTATTTGATGTGATGGTATCTTATCGAACACTACTTTGTAGATGATATTTTTTTTTGTGTATGTTCCTTCTAATGCTTTGGTTGCTTTGCCATAACCAGAACTCTTGTTGTCGAAATTGATATTCCTTTTGAAAGTGCAACATATAGTTGTACGTGCAAGAAAATATATTGCGATAAATATAGTCTAATATTTAGGATGTTTATCATTGTACTTTATTTGTTATAATTGCAAAATATAAGCATACCTAAAATCATTTTTCACAAATTTAAAAAGATATTCTTTAGTTTCGGAAGACGAAAGTTGAATTCAGGGATAAAACTATACTTAGAAGTACATTGACCAGTATCAACGTTATTGTCAAAACTTCTATATACCATCTATGTGTTATTGCATAAGCTATTCGGTGGATCTAAGTTTTTCAGTAGCATGACGGGCATATTCTTTTTTCAAAATCAATATATATGCAATGGAAGATTAATTTTAACTTAGTAATATACGTAAGAATTAATAAACTTGACAACAAACCTATGTGGCAGAAGGACATTTTAGTTGATCAATATATTCATTTCTACTAGCTAAGATAACTTTTTAATTTCTATCATGCAATTTGCACAAATTGCGTTTTAATATAATGACAGAAATATTTCCCTTATTAAATGCACTATTATTACGAAATCATCTTTTATGAGATGTTGTTCTTCGTTTCGATACGAAGCAAGAAGTCACTGAATACTGGATATATTCTTACTTTATATTTCTTATTACTTAATTTTTTTTTTCATTTGAGGCCATAAATATAATTTGGCAAGCTAGTTTTTACAATCTATGCTTTCGTCGATTTTGGAACTATTTGTAGTACTTGACAGAAATCACCTTCCAAATCATTAATTTTTTACCAAACGGTTTATTGATATTCAATATATATCCAGAACTCTGACAATTGTTACGATCTTTTGACACTTAGCCATAAGAGCTTCATCCCATATTATCAATTTTGCTTTCCTTATAAATTTAGCAACATTGCGCTGCTTTGATATATTTATGATGGTTATTTCAGTTGTTTGAAGAGGTATATCAAATCTAAAGTGAGTGGCCTCATAATAAAATTATTGTTGATACACCATTTCTTATTATTGTTAATAGTATCATGCCTCTTGATTTGATATTTGCAAAAAATGCATGACATAAAAATATTATTTCGATTCCGCCGGAGGCATCTACAAAGGATAATCCCACTATACCATAGTCGAGTCTTTATAATGTAGTCTTGAAAGCTTGTTCTTATTCAGGATTTAGCTTTGATTGTGCTTCAACAGACAATTGTATGGCCGTTTGATTCTTAATACTATACTAACTTTTTTTATTTTGTGTTCTAATTTTTTTTAATCTGTAACGCTCTTTTTATGGAATAAATTTATGTACCCTAAGATTTTTTTAATTTGAAAAATAATTTTACTCATGAATTTAAAAATAATTGAATTGAATTTTCTTGCTAAATAATTAATTGAAAGATTTTATTGTTTGGTCTTAACATATAAAAATAATTTATTTTATGTTGATAATTCTTACTATTAATAAAATATTTAATCTTAATTATAATTTTATCCACCATGAATTTTATTTTCAAAGATTAAAAAGATCGATATGACATTCAACTTTTAGATGAATCATTAGTGATATTGAGTCTTATCAACTATTTTTCTTTCTCTTTCTCACACATTTATATTCTTAAATATTTTCTTAGTTATTGGTATTACACGAAAAATTAATTAAAAATATATTATTTGAGTAGAAAATAGTTCAAATATAATATAAAAATATATTATGGGGATATATTTTCTCTCTCTCAATTTCAACGCTTTATACAATTTATTTAATATTACTTTTATTTTTTCTTGGTAATGAATATTATGGAGTGGTAATATACTGCCAATATGGAGGATTCTTATGAAATTGATTTTATTAAACCCTCCTATATATTTTTAATAAGAATTTAATATACAAGATTTTATTAATTTTAAAATCTTAAATATTGAAAATTAATATAGAAGCTCTGTAGTCTAAAAAAATAGGTTATTTTAATTATATCCTTTACCTATGAGTTTTTCGATTTAATATTTAGGACTATTTTGGTCTATAAATATTGTATTCGTATTTTTATAATAATATAAGTTCTCATTGTTTCTAAATGGATTTGGACAATATAATATATTCTCAAATTATATTAGTAATAGGATATTATAATACATTTTCAAATTAAATTAGTAATAGAATTTTTTAATGCGTTTATGCTGGAAAGTAATTATACTAACAGGATTCCTAACGTGTAGTATTATGTACTAAAACTAATAGGATTACAAGACTAATGTCTAGAATTTCGGTTATGTCCTTTTATTGTGAGTTATTATGCTTTAATATTATAAGGTTATTTTTATAAGGCGATATTGTATTCATACTTTTATAATAATATAGATATATATAGATATCTATCACGGCCTCGTTTGTCCATATAATATTTTTTCTTTTCTTCAATTTGTTTTTTTAAAAAAATATGTTTGTCCATAAAATTTTGCATCAAAATTTTCATAAATTTTTTTTCCCTATTCACAAAACTACAATATTTTTTTTACGTGAAATACATATCCAAACATAACTTAAAATTTCAAATATCATTTTTAACTTAATTTCAAATACAACTTCTTTTTCAAAAATTATATAGTACTATACACAAAAAGCCCAGAAGGGGCGTTTAGTTGACTAGGGCACACCACTTATATAAATGCATAAACAAAAACAAACATTACCTTCGACTTTTCTCTCTCAACGCCAGCCAGGTGTTTAGCGTTTCGAGGAGGAGGAGAAGAAATTAAAGCACTTCTCCTTTGAATCAAATCGAGAGATTGCTAACCCCCTTTTTTGCTCGTAGATCCATCGATCAATCCGTCCTCAATCATCGGACTTTGATTTAGGCTCTTCGGGTCGGAGAAATCGAATCGGATCAGAAGGATGTTCTTGGTAGATTGGTTCTACGGAATTCTAGCTACGTTGGGATTATGGCAGAAGGAGGCTAAGATCTTGTTTTTGGGCCTCGATAATGCCGGCAAAACCACCTTGCTCCATATGTTGAAAGATGAGGTCTCTCCTCTAATTCTATGCATTTTTTTTTTTAAATTTCCCTTATTACATATGCTTAATTAGCTGATTTTCTTTCTGAATTGAGCTTCATTTTCTGAATTATCCATTTTTCACCAGAAATTCAATTCCCTGATGTGGTTTTTTTTTTCCGGGCCTTATACTCTGTTTGGATCATTGTTACCATCGTTTTATAATGTATTGTATTGTATTGTACTGTATTGTATCGTTTTATGAATACGATATTTGGATAGATTGTATTGTTTGCTGTTAAATAATATTTTGTTATTTGGTTTGACTGTATCGTATTGTACTGTAATCGATAAGTTTACTAAAATACCCTCAATTGTTTTAAATATTAAGTTTATCAAGAATTACGCATAAAAATAATTTAAGAAAAACTATTTCTACTAATTTATCACCAATTATGTCTTATAAATAGATTAAACAATTAAATTCATGCAAATTCTAACAAAATTAGTGGAACAAGTTAATAATATTAAAAACAGTTACAAGTACACTCCATTCATAAGTAGATCATAATAATAATAAATAATAAATAAAATGTTAAGTACACTCTATTCAGAATTTAGATCATAAGTAATATTTCCCAGCACGACATATAATCCATAACTCAAAGTGCATAACATAATAGTTTTCTAACAACGTGACGTATAATCCATAATGAAATATTCATATTCCATAAAATCCTTAGCGATTATACCATAAATAATATTACTCTAACTCAATTGCCAGGTGAAAACAAGAGCAAAAACCTGAAAAATAAGGTTAACTATCATTTAAAACAAAAAATGATAAAGAAACATGGAGTTGGGAAGATAACACTTTGTACACTTGAAAACAGCCACACTTGAAAACAACCAATAGTATGCAGCTAATTGGAGATTAAAATAATTAGAATTGGAGTTGAAATCAAATTAAGGGAAAAAAGAAAAGAAAAAAAGAAGGCAAAATCTATTCTTTTTTACCTTTGATGTTGGAGTTGGCAAAAAAAAAAAAAGAGACGAAGAGAAGTGAGTTATAGGTTAGAGATTTGGAGTTAAAATGAAAAAAGCTAAAGGGTAAAATAGAATTATGGAGTAATAAGTTAGGGCATAATTGGAAAGAAAAATAGGAAACAATCCCACCACACCAAATTGGTTGTTTTAGAAAATGAGACTTTTCATTGTTCCGGAACAATGGATTTAACAATACAATACAACCAATTTTAACTAAACAATCAAAACAAACATTGTTTTGGGATAACAATACAATACAATACAATACAATGGGTAACAACGATCCAAACAAGCTGTTATTTTTACAAGGAAAGAAATTTTAGTACTTTTATTAGTTTGAGAAGATTTGTTTTCGGCTATTGGTTGTTTGTTATTTTGAATCTGAAAATTTGAGGGATATGGAATTGTTGCAGAGATTGGTTCAACATCAGCCAACACAATACCCAACGTCGGAGGAGCTTAGTATTGGCAAGATCAAGTTCAAGGCATTTGACTTAGGTGGTCATCAGATTGCTCGCCGTGTTTGGAAAGATTATTATGCTAAGGTATTTTGCTTTTTGTTTGTCTTCTTGTCTTAGTTTAGAATTTTGATTTGCAAATGGTGTATTACTTTGTTTCTTAGGGTGCTGATAGTGGTCTTTATTGGTTGATACCTGGCGGGTTCTTTTAGTCTGCGATGCTGATATGGCGCTAAACTTGTCAGCTATGCTTGTTGTTTGAGGGTGCCATTAGTGCTTGTGTGTTTAGATTTATGTAGTAATGACATTTTCATGCTCAATAAGATTTCATGGCTTAACATGGCCTTAAAATTGTGACTTGTCCTACTAATGTTGACTCGTTTTGTCTTAAACGAAGGATGAGTGAATTCTGTCAAGTGCCTTACAAGTTGTTATTGCTAATTTCATTTCTCTCTTACTCTCTGTATCCCATCTTCATCGCCGATTTCTCATTCTGGGGGATCAAAAATATTTGAAATGCTTTTACAGAAGTTTTGGTAGCTATTCGGACCTCCTCGATAAGGTTTAAGAATTTCTCTAATATTAAATCTGAATGCATGTTGCACAAAACTCCAGTAGTTAATTTGATTTTGTTTAATTTTTTTGGTGAAGTAAGAGACTTTCATTAAGGGCATCAAGGAGATATTGTTATATTATTACAAGTGTTATGGGTAAGGCAACTTAACCTCTTAATGTTTTGCCCCTAGGCAAGCGATTTAATGCCTTCATAATCCCAAATAAACTACTCACAGTTTATTTGATTCATGGGAGGCATATATTGATACTGGGAGTTGGCTAATAGCACCTTTCTTTATCTGGGGGTGTTTCAATAGTACCTCACCATATACTTATATTTATCTGCATTGGTAAAAGATTTCCTTTGAGAAAACTGTTGAATCTTTATATGGAAAAATAGACATATATCCCCTGTTTTTGAAGTTTTTAGCTATCCAAGGAGCAGTATTGGACTGGCTGCAGCCATTTCTCCTGCAAAAACACATCCAAATGTGTAAAGAAGTTTCGGTGTCCAATAAGCCATGAATAGTTACTCTCTTTCCCATTTGCGTTCTCTTCCGTTTCGTCTTTTCTACTCAGCTACTTTATTATATTTCTAAAGTATCTTTCAAAAAGACTTGCTTAAGATCTTCTATCCATGTTTGAGTGTGTTTCTGTTATATATTCGTTGATTTTTTTTTTCATGAATTATTTCCATTATCATTGTTATTGGTACAAATTCCCAGAATAACATCATATTCATAGAGATTTTACAACATTGAACTTTCTTTAGATCACCTTTATTGGGTTAATTATTAGGATGAAAGAGAAATTATGTATTTGCAAATGTGTGATTGTTATGAACAGTTTTTAAGTGAGAAAGCCGATTACATACCAAAAATGGCAAAGAATTACAGATGCAATAGCTTTACTAAATACTAATGACCATTGTTTATAGTTCTGTTTTCCAAAACTAGATCTTGTTTAGTTTGACTATCATGTTATATGCTTGCTAGGCTTAAAGCAATTGCCTGCAAAATCTAGAATCGGAAAATGGAATTTTGCTCGTGCATGTATCTTCTCTAAGAAGTCCCCAAGTGTTAATTTGGATAATTCTTTGTGTTTGTGCTTATTATAACATTCCTTTTCTCCGAAGGTGGATGCTGTTGTATACTTGGTGGACTCCTTTGACAAAGAAAGGTTTGCAGAGTCCAAGAAAGAGCTGGATGCTCTCCTCTCTGATGAGTCGTTGGCCACTGTTCCTTTTCTGATACTGGGTAACAAGATAGACATCCCATATGCTGCCTCAGAAGATGAACTGCGTTACCATATGGGGCTAACGGGCGTCACCACTGGCAAGGGGAAGGTAAACCTGGCAGATTCCAATGTCCGTCCAGTTGAGGTATTCATGTGCAGCATAGTCCGCAAAATGGGATATGGAGAAGGCTTCAGATGGATGTCTCAGTATATCAAGTAATGGGTCTAGGAAGTGACATTTTGTAATTCTGTTTTAATTTATACTTTTGTACCGGATAAATTGAAGATGTTTGTTTATCACTATGGGCTATAGTTTCTCTTGTTCTAGGTTTCTAGTGAAACAGTAAAAGAAGTATTCTCTACTATATTGTCTAGTCTTCAATTGTTATAGAAATATAATGATGGTCGTGAGAGTAGTCTAAACCATTCAACTTATCCTGATGTAGTGGCTTTTGGACTCTTTTGTTGAACATTGTTGCATGAATTTTGGACATATGGCGTCGTTAATTTATTTGCGGTACATATCTGTTAATCCCTCTTTTCCATTCTAGCTCCTTCAAGCACTCTAGTTTCTGGAGGCAGAATGTCAGTGTGACGCACTGTTAGGGGCTGTGCCGGAAAAGGTTGTTGATTTATGTACTTAGGTTGATAAACTTCGTCCACTTTTACCGGTGGAGACTGAATAGTAAAATAGTGATGTAGTAATCAAGATATTCATCTCCTGCTCACTTGCAGATCCAGGCTTCTATATATGGTACAAAAGTTAACAAAGTTATTTGTCTATACTGGGTCTGGCAATAACTAACTAAACGTATTTCCTGCTTTTTTTTTAAAAAACCTCAAACTTGTTATTTGTCACAAGTTTGAGAGTATATAAAACGTTCCAGTTCACTCCTTTCCCCTGCCGAAAAGTGTCTCGTCGTCCGTTGCGATAATGCTAGCAATCAGGCATAGATATTTATACGTTTCTTTGACCATATTGCGATATTTAAACTGCATCTGCGAAGAATCTTCGAATATTCAGTTACTATAATTGTTTAAAGAGTAGGTCCTGCAAGTCTGCGCAGGACATCTATGAGCCAGTCCTTATGTAGGTAGAAAATCAAATGTTCGGCATCATACTTACAGTGTGTCAATAGATTAGGAGAAATATAAGCGCATTATGATTTACGGGTTAGTGTTGGCATGTGAGATTAAAGTTTAATATCTTATAGGGAAAGATACTACACAAACGCTGGGGATGTAGCTCAGATGGTAGAGCGCTCGCTTAGCATGCGAGAGGTACGGGGATCGATACCCCGCATCTCCACATTTTTTTCCCATGCTGTTTTCCCATCACCAAACTGTGAAAATTCAAAGGGACTAAAATCTATGAAAATACTATCAGCAAAATCCATTTTTTTCTTTTATCCTTTCTACTCTTAGTTTTTCCATCACTGGCATGATCTACAAAATACTATCAGCAATTCGAACTCTCTTGCTTTCAAGTTTCCCAAGAAAGAAAAAAAAGGAGAGACAAAACAGTTAAAATCCAAAGGTAATAAAAGGCAGGAAAATGGCTCAACCAAATTCCAATCTCGGAGCTAAGGCCATACATGAGAGGGTGAACACTAATATACTAGTCGCCAAATTTGACTATTTTGTTTTAATGGAGGCGAATTGAATAAAAGGACAAGGGAAGGAGGCCTCTAGTCGAAGTATAATAGCAAAGGGGGTGGAAGGGGAGTTCTTTTTTACGTTAGACTTGCATCATCCGATCCAAGAGCTGAGCTGTCAGCAGACAGTGCCTATAGACATTATTTCTCAAAATCAGAGCTAGCTCTTTAGCTTGCATATCATTTAATTTGACAATCCAAAGCTAAGCTGTTTTCAGTTCAAATCACTCAAAGTCCAAAGACTGTCAAAGAGGTCAAAATCCCTTCAAGAAGGGATCCTATTTTGATGCAAGAAGCCAACACCCGATAGTCTACGGTGCAGCTATGTCCTGAGGAAGTGCAACAAATAATCAAACAACCGTGCTCTGTCCTGGTGCTTTCTTAATGCTATTTCCCCTCATCAACACTCTCACCTTCTCAACTTCTTCCCATTTTCCTCTATCAGCATAAATATTGGATAACAATACATAGTTACCTGAATTCCAAGGTTCAAGACTTATAAGCTCCTTAAGTGCACATTCGGCCAGCTCCATTTCACCATGAGTGCGACAAGCACTAACCAATGCACCCCATATAGCAGCATTTGGTTCCATTGGCATGGTTTTCACCAGTTTATGAGCCTCTTTTAGACAACCCCCACGGCCTAGAAGATCAACCATGCATCCGTAATGCTCAAGCGTTGGCTCTATACCATGATTTCCAATCATAGAATCAAACAAATCTCCACCTCTTTGGACCAAACCTGCATGGGCACAACATGCTAAAACGCCCACAAAAGTTGAATCATTAGGTCTCACACCTTCATCTAACATCTCATCAAACAATTTAACTCCCAATTCACCCTTCCCATTAAAAGCACAATTTGATACCATGGCGTTCCAAGAAACTACATTTTTCCGAGGCATGTCCTTGAATATTGTAAAAGCAGCTTCCAAATCACCAGATTTTCCAAAGAAATCAACCAATGCATTGCCAACGGATACAAGATCAGGATAGAGACCCTTAGACTTAACATAAGAGTGAATCCACCTTCCCAAATCAACTTCTCCTAAATGAGCACAGACGGGTAACATCGCAACAACTGTAGCTTCATCAGGCTCAAACTCACTATTCCTCATCTCAGCGAAAAGTGTCAGTGCCTCCTTCTCCCTCCCATTTTGAGCTAACGACGAAATCATCAAATTCCAAGAAACCACTGTCCTCTCACCCATTTGACTAAACAGACCAAACCCCATATCCACATTTCCACTTTTAAAATAACCCCTAATCATCAAATTCCAAACAATCACATCTCTATGAGACATATCATCAAACACCTGCTCAGCATCCATCATCATCCCACAACCACAGTACAGTTCAATAATCCCAATCCTTATCGACCCAAATCTCTCAAACCCAAGTGCAACCACATTCTTTTGTATAGCCCGACCCAATTTCAGATCCTCAAGATTAGAACAAGCTTTAAGTAAAGGGGCGAAAGTGAACTCATCAGGCCAGATGCCACGTCGTTTCATGGTGGAAAATAAGGCGATAGAATTTTGATACGGGCCACATAAGGAGTAGCCTTTGATCATGGAGTTGAAGAGGAAGATGTTGGGGTTGTGAAAATGCTGGAAGACGAGGGACGCGTAAAGCATTTTGTTAAGGGAGCCGCAGATGGAAATGAAGTGGGAGAGGAGCTGGTTAGAGTGGTGAAGGTGGTGGCGAAGGATATGGGCATGGATTTGAGTGAGTTGGGTTCGAGATTTGTGACCGTGGAGAAGGCGCAGAATCCTCCGCTCAACCTCTCGGCTCCCTCTGTTCATATGCACAACCAGACAGCTACTGGAGAGTGGTTGCGAGAGTGCAGTAAGATTCAACTTTTGGCGGGAACTACTTTATTGTTTGAGAAAGGCATTCGTTTAAAAGTCAACAAACATGACTCGTGCAATTCAGTTTCTTAATACTTATAATATGTTTTTCATTTTTACGCCGGATCCTTTCTTTTTATGTCTTGCTAAGTTTTGAACTGCTTGTGCTTTTCGTACTCTCATATTCAACTTCTGTTTGAACCAATACAATACGAATACCTCTGAACATTTCATTTCAAAAGGCCGCTTTGTTATCTGAAAATTGAAAGTATTACTATAAAAGATGTATACAAGAATATCCGGAACCTCAGAAATGGAAAAGTCAAAAACATTTATCCTTTCAACTAGAGATGGAGCCAGGATTTCAACTTCATGGGTTTTGAATTATATAATGACGACTTCAAGTATTAACAACTGAGTTCTAAATTCAATATTGTACATATTTAATAAATTTCTTAATACAAATACACTATTCGAGCAAAAGCTACTGGGTTCGGCCGAATCCGTTAACGGGCTTCTAGCTCCGCCCCTTTCAACCACTCATTGAACCACATTTTACGTTCTCGTCAAGAGCTTTCAAACCTTCTTGGATATTCTTCATTAGCTGGATTTAAACCCAAAATAAAATTTCTTTTTAAGCATATGAAAATAATCTGCATTGTCGATGACAGTGGTGCAGAGAGATTTAGGACACTTCAATCAGCAATGAACAATTGGAAATGCCATCTATACTCCAAACCAGTGGTTACAATCATTCATTGTGAAAATTATGGAGGCTAGTTTGACAAACATAAGATTTGACAAACCTCAACTGCCCTGCCTGGCTACTACCTAAAATGGAATTTCTCACATTTTAGACCATTTCAAAATAAAGCACACGCCTCTGGCAGATTACTCCAGTCCAAGCTATTCTCGCGAGAGATTAATGGCCAAAGCAATCACTTTTTTGAAGTTTCAAAACCCCCAAATCCCATCATAGCTGCAACCTCAGGGTCTATTTCAGGTTCCTCCTCTGCAGCCTTCTCTTTCTGAATATCAATACAAACAACCAAAGTAACCATCAAAGGAAGTTTGTTAGAGAAAGCACAGCAGAGAGAGGGAGAGAGGGTAAGGGATAGAGAGACAAGTCTAAGACCAACATCTGCGTCATTTTATCAGTACCGAAGTCTACCAAATCTAACATCCAAAAGTAAGCTTCACAAACCTTCTTCTCTTTCTTCTTTGTTTCCTTTCTTCCTCTTCCTGCTGTTGTTTCAATAATTGCTCCTCAAAATCTACAAATAAAATGAAAGATGGTCAATAGCAGTCCCATATGTGCATCCCGGTCTTTTACCCACTAAAATAAAGCAGACGTGGAACAAATTACGCAAGTTCATATGAGATGTGCAACAGAGAAAAAGGGAAAAAGACATCAATCTTTGCTATCACTACACATAAGGTACTTAACAATAAATGCATTAACCGTTAGCTAAGCTGGGAGACTGATTATCAATGCCTCTATTTTTCTAGTAAGATCTCTACCTTGCACAGTAAAGCTTCCTGTATCTTTACGCTTCTTGGATGCTTCAAATCGTTGTTGGACCTGAGAATCATGAAATAAAAGATTATTAAAGGAATAAAATTTGAGTTGCACATGAATTTCGATAGGTATATTTATCATCTATAGTCGACAACATTGAACAAGGATAGTTTCAATGCTTTCGCTATCCCACTTATAGCACACCCAATATGCAATTTTCCCCTGAAAATACTAGTTTTTCTTTTAGATTGACCTTCTCTCTTTTTTTCGTGTCATCTGAAGTTCAACTAAATTCCAATTTATCCTGGTCTATTCCTTGTGCAGTTGTCATTGAATGGAAACTATACTTCCTTGCCAATACATTACATTCAACGGCCTACCTGCTCTAAAGAGGATCTTTCTACCCGCATAGACATACCCAAAGCTCGTTGATCTGAAAAAACATAACACATCAATTGAGTATAAAACCATTGAAGCAGCACTTAGTAAGGAAAAAAAGGCCACAGAGGCAAAGTGCAGCAACAAGCAAGAAGGAAATTTCTGTCAATATGACATACGTTTCTTCCCATTGATATGGTCTAAGTAGTTCGCAGAATCCTTCACCACACATTCACATACTGGGCAATAATATCCAGCCTGCAAAGCAACAAATTACATCATTTTATATGTAGTAAAAGAAAAAATCATATCATACCAAGAATTATAAATCTTAGTTACCACTAAGCAAGCCACAGTAAGGTGTTTCAAGCGATGACGTGCACAAGAAGTTGTAAAACAAGTTTCTCATCCATAAACTATATTATAATGCACCCATAATACCTTATGTTCCGCAACAATGAAGAAACTGCCTGATTTACAGAATGTACCAGAATTGCAAGAACACTAACTGCAAAAAACCTCTAGGGACCAAATATGTCCTGACTTCCCATTTGATTGTCAACAAATAAACCATGAAAGATCTGATGTTCACGAGATTCATCATGAAATTTCACTTATGCTGAAGGGTCATGCAAACATAAGATTTATCACACGGAGATGGACAAACGAAAGTATATCGCGTTCAACATTTGATGGCTTGGCATCCACCTGCCATTCAGTTCTAGACTGAATAAATTCTTCAACAAACAACATCAAAATGGAGCATCGTCTTTCATTAGCTATGAGGAAGAACCCTCTAGAGTACTACTTCAAAGGGTTGATAAGTATCTGGGAAACTGCATTCCACACAGGTCAGGAACTCCAAAGAAGACAGACTAGCACTCAAAAAAGAAATGGATTCCCCAGTTTAGAACATAATTCCATGGAACTTGAACGTTTATACGGTGCTATACTCGTTACTCCACTATCTGGACCATGTCCTTGCTGCATGCTAACAACAAAGTGAACTAACAAATAAAGAAGACACGAATTGCATCCATACAATTAGGGGTCGTTTGGTACGTGGACTAAATTATCCCGGGATTATAATCCCAACACTAATTTATACCACATGAGAGATGGGATAAAATACTCCCACATTTGATGGGATAAGGTGGGATAAGATGGGATATCCTGGATTAAGTCTGGGATAAAATTTATACCATGTTTGGTTGGCGGTATAAATTTATCACATCTTATCCCACCTTATACCTCATACCAAACGTCATGTTAGGTTTAAACATGTAATGAAAAGACCATTGAAAATACCTGCTGACTTAATGGTGCAATTGGAGTAACCACCTGCCAGAAAATCGATAATGCACAAATAAGAAATCGACAAAACGTAGAAATACATGAATGACACGGGCTAACATTGAATTATTTCAACAAGACGAATTCAGAAACTACAAGCAAAAACATGTTCGCAAGCATTGACATTCAAGATCATGGGGGGGGGGGGGGGGGGGCACAAGGAGAGAACCTTCCACCGCATGGCAAATAATCAGCAATTGTTGAAATATGTGAAAGGAGAAACTTCAAAAAGCAGGAGGCACTAACCACAGTCAATACAAATAAAACAAATTAAGAAACATAAACTTCTGTAAATCACTGTATTCCTTCTTTTTTTAAATGAAGTAAGGGAATCATCATTAATAAGCATCAAGATGATGCGGAGCAAAAGATACAAAAATTTACAATACTGCTCGATGGTGTCTGCTCCTATACAAAAACTAATCTATAGCTAAGGAGCAGACACAATCCAAAAAGTTCTCACTGCTAGATACAGGGGCCTGATTGAGCCAACTAAAACATTCAGTAAGCATTTGCCGTTAAAAACATGACAAGGAGTTGAGATCCCATCAAAACATCTACGATTTCTTTCATTCCAAATGCACCAAATAATAGCAGCAGGCATAATTCAGAAAACTCCCATCTATATTCCTCTCATACACAATTCAGAAAATTAAAAAAAGAGCCTTCAATTTGCACTGGCGGCCGAAAGCTTCGTAATAACTACAGAGAATAGGGATGACGGGATAAAAGAGGAGAACTAGTGGTGGCACACCTGAGTCTTTCCCAAACGAGATTCGAGGTCCACTTGATAATCTCTTGGTTTCAAGGGCTTCCTTTGCACTGGAGGTCCTCTTGCTGCACCAAAATTCATTACAGTTTCAATCATGTAAAACTCTAGGCTCCAAGATTTCTACTTTCATTCTCTATGGGTACTGCATCAATCGATCAGTTACACATCCATTCTAAATTAGTTAGGATTGACCATAAAAATCTTCTATGTTCATCCTACACTATTCTGGTACATTTCAATCCTAAAGAAAATAATTTATATTTTAGGCAATTTTGAGATTCTCTACATCTCACACATATCAGTACACTAGCATACAGGTCTCTAGCCAAACTAAAAAGACAAATAAACAAAATCATCCAAGTTAAATCAAAATGAAGAAATTCTGAAATGACAACTAGTAATGTCTTACACTTAGATTTCCGACCATCCGCCTCCTGCATCAAATTACAAATCAACCTTATCAATTAACAAGTAAATAACTAAAACATGAAAATGGAAGATAATTTATGAGATTTAAAGACCTTCTCTTCGCGTTCACGAGCACGCTGCAAATACTCTTCTTTGTCGAACTTTTTTCTAAAAGTAGTATCAACTCCAACAACCTGCATTTTTGCCATTAAAGGTAGCAAAGCAACTTACATCAGTACAACAAAGCAAAGGCACAGGAGAGAAAAAACCGGAGAAGGATAAAGAGAAGAGCTGAGATTACGTGATTGCTGGATTGATCCATTGCTACGGGAATTCGACTTGTTGCTGGACTCGCAAGTTCAGAACAAGTTGCGAAATCGACAAAGAATGAATATCCAATTATAAAAAACTTCGAATGTCGATTTAGATCACTACTGTAATGGAAGAATGACCATGCAAACCCTAGGTCCGATTTTGTGTACAACAACCAACAGGAGATGAATCAATTTTCAAGAAGGAAGAACGGAAAGAGGAGAGTTCACTGGAGAAATACGGTGGCTCTGAAAACTGTTTGGTCTAGTATGATTGTCGCTTCGGGTGCGAGTCTACGTTCTTGATTGCAATAGTATTTTCCCAATGGATAATGAGATCTATTTCTAGATGTGATGCTAATAATGTTTTGTATTTTTTTTATCTTTACAGAAGGTTTCAATAGCTAAACTCAAAATGTAATTACCACATACAACGCATCATTTCAAAATAATTGTGTTTTACCAATATCTTTTGTTGTATAATTTTACTTGTTTTTCTTCCACTTAGTCCAGGAAAATGTTGGTGCTTCAACGTCAACTCAAATACAAGTTTTATGTGATAATAATTGTATAGTATTATTCACTTAATTAATTAATGATTTTTCATCTAATCAAAGCAAACGTTGTTGCTTCAAAGTTGGCTCAAATACCTGTCAAAGACACGCAGGCTTTCTAAAGTATAGCTCTTAACCCAATTAGAACAGAATTTACAATTGTGTGCTCAAATAGTTGCATAGTCCGAATCAGTATTTGAAAAGGCGAAAACATAAGGCAAGATGATTTACATGTAGTCTACGGCATTGTTTTACTTGTCTCAATGACAAAAACCTGTATCGTTCACTTTTCACTTTTCAGTAATGGTTTGGCATTGTAATTGTATATTAATGATAAGTTATGTGTTTGTTTTGTTGATTTTGACAAACTTACGAGAGAACCAGATAAGGAACTTGATACAATAATTTTTTTTCTCAATAAATCAGATAAGGGAACAATAGAGGGAACAAATAGGGACCAGTTCATCCGGTGTCACGGCCTAATTTCCCTTCTTTTGGGTATCGTGATAGCACCTAGTATTATGGACTAGGTAAGCCTAACATTTACTGAATAACAACAATAATTAAATAATATCTAACAATTTCTGAAATAGAAAACTCTATAAAATTTACAAATTCCCAAAACCGGTAGTACAAATCATAAGCTATACAGAGTTTACTACAAATTTCTAACTACAACTGTTTAGAAATAGGTAAAACAGTGTGAATACAAAATAGGAAGGTGACTCCGAAGAACGAACGGAAACACAACCTAAATCCGTTAATCACAAATAAAGAAAGGACAAGTAACAACTCAACAAACAACCGCTTTCACACCAGGTTTTAGTCAATAAACTCCACAATGTACCGAACCTCATACTATATTCACAACTCACTGGTCCCAATACCTGAACCCTAACACCAGGCATCATGCGCCCTCATTACACTTCATAACCACACTGACAACTCTCGTGCCAATTATTTCAATACATAAGATCCGCACGATTAATTTATTTTTCAACGAAGTAAGGTTGAAAATTTTAAACCAAGTAAGAATTCAACAAAGAAATGAGTTTATTTTAGAAATAGCTTGAGTAAAGAAAAAAGACATTTCAATTTAAATAAAACATCAGATAATCTATTGTTTCGGATGTAAAACTTATTAATTTAAAATATAATAGTAACTTCTTTTATTTAAAACAACTCAGTCATCAAAAATCGGTAGAAACTAGGAATATAAATCTTCAGAGTCTCGTACTAAAAAGCCCAAGCCAACACAATACAACAAGGAAATACAAAATAACCAAAGACAAGTGCAACCATAGAGAGATATCAATAAAGGGCACTCCCGAGATACCGTCTCGTAGTCGCAAAAGTAAATGCTCAACAGGGGATCTCTCGAGGTACCGCCTCGTAGTCCCAAAAGTAAATATGCAAGACATGAGGATCTCCCGAGGTATCGCCTCGTAGTCCCAAAGTTAATATGCAATAAACAATAACAACAAAATGCCCCCAGGCCATCACAAGTCATCACAAATCAATCAATGACATAGCCCACCTTGTCTCGCCACGCGCGCAATAATAAAGTAAGTGCCCGCCTTGTATCGTCACACATGCATAGTAATATTCCCACCTTATCTCGCCACATGCACAACCCACATATATATACCGCCTTGTCACGCCGCATGTGCAATATCAATAGTAACAATGGCACGACAGAAAGCTCGTGCAACCCCATAATAACAACAGCACGACAGAAACCTCATGCATCACAATAACAAAAACAATAACAACAATGACAATAAATACGAGAGTGCGACAAGTAAATCAACTCAAGAACTTTAAATCACAAGGAAACAGTAGAACTAGTTCACAAGGAATAATCACGACAGAGAATACTAGGCGTAATAAGAACAACTCAACAAGGAAGGAAATAATATGTAACAACGATCCCACAATGTACGGTTCAACAATGAGGAAACTAACACGAGTCAAATAATTCCAAATAAAGACAAGTCAACTAAAATATAAGATATCTAACTTCTTTTAAGGTTGGGCAATTAAGAAGGAGATACAACAAATTCAATTAGGGATAAGCCGCAGAAAGATAATCATAGCCTCAATTAAGGATGAACAATTACAAAAGAGATAAGCAGTTAGGGGAAGACAACATGGCAATAGAAGAGATAACAATTTCAGTTAAGGCACAAATATCTCAAATAAGCAACAAGGGCGGATCATAAAGCAATTAATTCTAATTAAAGAAAGTAGAGGTGCAACTAATAATTAAGAGACATATCCATAACATAACAACTGCATAATCAGTGAATACAAGGACCTAAGAACCCAAAAATGCCAACCTTCCACAAATAAGTCTAAGCACGTACTTGTCACCTCGCGTACACGGATTACAATTAGCATAGAAGACTCAAATCCTAAGGGATAGTTCCCCACACGAAGTTAGGCAAGATACTTACCTCAAAGAAGACAGAACGATACTCTAAAATGAACTTCTCGGGTAAAATGACCTCCGTGCGGCTCAAATCTAACCAAAAATAACTTCAAAGCACAATAAAACTCATAATAAACTATTCCGGATCATAAAACCTCAATCATTTATCAAAATCTAAAAAATCGACCCAAAAGTCGACCCCCGGGCCCGCACCTCGGAACCCGATAAATTTCACAAAATCCGAACACGCATTCTGATACGAGTTCAACCATACTAAAATCATCAAATTCCGCTACCATTTCGTCCCTCAAATTATGATTTTTTTCATTTTGAAATTTTTCTTCAAAAACCACCATTTTTCTCAACTCAAAACACAAATTAAATGATAAAAATAAAGATAAAATCATGGAATATATTAAATTCTAGGTGAAGAACACTTACCCAATCGATTTGCTTGAAAACCCCTCAAAGAAGCTCCCAAAGCCGAGGTCTAAAACTCAAAATATGGTGAAAATGGCCAAACCCTTGATTATAAATATTCTGCCTAGGCGTGGCCGCACCTGCGACATAATTAGCCGCTTCTGCACAACCGCAGGTGCGCACGTCCAAGCCGCACATGCGCTTCCTCTCGCTTCTGCGCCCCAGAATCCGCTTCTGCGGAGCCGCCAATGCGCACAATTCTCCGCATTTGCGGAGGCTGCCAAGTCCATCTCTTCTCGCACCTGTGACCATCACACCTGCGCCCAAGGTCCGCAGGTGCGATTACTCCAGAACTCAGACCTCTTCACAACCACGAAAACCATCTGAAACTCGTCCGAAACACACCTCGGGCCCCCGAGACCCCGTCCAAGCATACAACCAAGTTCCATAACCTAACACGGACTCGCTCGAGGTCTCAAATCATATCAAACAACAACGAAATTATGAATCGCACCATGAATCGAACTTATGAACTTTCAAATCTTTCAACTTCTAAAACCCGCGCCAAAACATATCAAATCAACCCGGAATGACGTCAAATTTTGCAGGCAAGTCATATTCAACATTACAGACCTACCCCAACTTTTGGAATCTGAATCCGACCCCGATATCAAAAAGTCCACTTCCGGTCAAAATCTCCAAATATTCGACTTTGGTCATTTCAAGCCTAAATTAGCTAGACCTCAAATTCACAGTCCGGACACGCTTCTAATTCCAAAATCACCCAACAGAGCTAACGAAACCGGCAGAACTCCATTCTGGAGTCGTCTTCATACAGTTCCGACTACGGTCAAAATCCTAAAACTTAAGCTGACGTTTTAGGAACTAAGTGTCCCAAATCACTCCGAATCGTTCGGTAATTGAATTCAACCACGCACACAAGTAAATACACATAATACGAAGCTGCTCAGGACCTTATGCCGCCAAACAGAACTTAAATTCTCAAAACGACCGGCCGGGTCATTACATCCTTCCCCTCTTAAACAAATATTCGTCCTCGAATGTGCCAAGAATCGCCTCGACGTCTTCAAATCAGTGAATGCGCATATCCAGTATACACCCGCGGGTGACCCCATGTCACCCCAATCCACATAATCCTGACGACACCATCTCAACTGTAATTTATCCTTTCTACCAACACCAATAAGCCTTAGAGTCAAAATTCTCACCTTCCATTCATCTCCAAAAGACCCGATTCTAAATCCATACCTGGTATCAGTCTTAACTAGCTACGACGACTCATGCCTACACCCGCAAGGTACGACCACTCAACATGACACGCCACACATAGGCCCATAATAACATTTCTGATCACAATAGCTGCCCGTAATCAAACTAGCACCGACATTTAGCCTCATATCCGTTAGAACTATGTTTCAAACATCCACACCACTAACAACGATGCAAGAAACATGAAGACCTCTTAACTATACACCTGAATCAACAAGTCACAACTAACACCACCAGACACACACATCGCAAGCTAAAACTCAAGAAGCACATAACGAAAAAGGACTAAATATGTAAAGAAAAACACATAAGAGAAATATCACACAAGCTCGACAAGCACAACTCTTTATGAGTACCATCCTACAAATCAATTTACAAGGAAAATTAAAGTATATGAACAAATCACAATGATCTCATCCTGATATAACTTCCACCGCGGTACGCATCCCAGCTCAAACATATCAAATCACATGGAATCGTGAGGGTCTCACCTTCAAATCTAAATTACAAGCCGAATACACATCATACCAATTGAAATCTTCCACTAATTCAATTCTGCCAATAAAATCACAACACTTACTGAACTCTCACCCCGGTAGAGTATCAAATCACAAATCGTAACCAAAAATTACTCAGGAATCACATCAAACCTACCGTAATGGACAATAGGAATTTACTTCTAACCTCGTAACTTTCAATAATGAATTAAAACAACGATAGAAATGACTATCACTCATAGAATCTCCCAACAGGGGCAAACACATGAACATAATACTAAGTCATGAACTCACTCATAGGTGGAGCAACCAAATAGGGGAACTCGTCCCGATAAGCAGGACTAAAACAAAATACAAATGGTGCCCCTCTGTAACAAATCAAAAGCATACCTGTATGATATCATCTGGCGCAGCGGCCTCCAGCCTACTATATGAGACACATAAACGGGCCGGGCCTTTCCCTCTTTGGCGCCCTCTACTCGCCTGAATACTCCGTAGTGACGTACCTGTCCGGAGTTTAGGATAATCTCTCACCATGTGGCTGGTATCACCATACTGAAAGCAACCTCTCTACTGACGTAGCTGAAATCTGTGTGGTACGGGTACTCTGAGACCCATGAGCACCTGAAATATTGTGTGAAGCCTGAAGTGCAAACGGAACTGGATGACCCACAAAACCTAACCAATATGAACTCGCTGCTCTGGAGTGTGGGCGGCGGGAGTCTGGGTTCTCACCCTGGTCAGTAAAGTAGCTGGTGTAACCGAAACTAACCCCGCATGAGCCAATGTACCAAACATGCTCAGGAACTGTGCTAAGGTCTCCTGAAGTCCGGGGGTAACAACAGGCACCTCCGGTACCTGTCCCCTAACTGGAGCTACTGACGGCTCCTCAATTGCTGCTCTAGTAGGTGCTCTAGCTACGGCACGTGTGCCTCATCGGTCTCTGCCTCTGCCTCTGGCGATACCTGCTCTGGGAGCAGCGTTGTCGATAATTACAGCTCGTATCCTCACTATCTGTGAGAGAATAAAATGATAAAAGTCCAACCTCCGCGATCAATAAGCTCGCACGATAGGAATGAAAGAAGTGAGATTGTCCTAATAGTTTCGTAGCCTCTCGAAGATAAGAACAGACGTCTCCGTACCAATCCGCAAGACTTTACTAAACTCGCTTATGACTCGTAGCACCTATGAACCTAGAGCTCTGATACCAACTTGTCACGACCCAATTTCCCCTCCGTTAGGTATCGTGATGGCACCTAGTCTTAGGGACTAGGTAAGCCTAATATTTACTGAATAATAACAATAATTAAATAACATCTAACAATTTTTGAAATAGAAATCTCTATGAAATTTATAAATTTCCAAAACCGGTAGTACAAGTCATAAGCTCTACAGAGTTTGCTACAAATTTCTAAATACAACTATTTAGAAATAGGTAAAACAGTGTGAATACAAAATAGGAAGGTGACTCCGAAGCCTGCGAACGCAACAACAGGTTTACCTTGAGTCTTCACAGCAACAATCCGCACATCTAGCTAATGATCAACTGACTTCGAAATACCTGAATCTGCACAAAAATATGCAAAAGTTAGTATGAGTACACCACGGCGGTGCCCGGTAAGTATCAAGACTAACCTCGGTGGAGTAGTGACGAGGAACAGTCAAGACACCTACTGGACTAAATAATCTGAACAAGTATAAGTATAGGAACAACAGAGTATGATATCCACATAAAGACTACGCGAAGTGGCAAATAATACGGAAATTTCAATAAGGAAGGAAAACAACAACTAACAGCGGAACACTATAATAATGACATAGAAGAACGAACGGAAACACAACCTAAATCTGTTAATCACAGATAAAGAAAGGACAAGTAACAACTCAACAAACGACCGCTTTCGCACCAGGTTTTAGTCAATAAACTCCACGAGTTACCGAACCTCATACTATTCAGACCTCACGGGTCGCAATACCTGAACCCTAACACAAGGCATCTCGTGCCCTCATTACACTTCATAACCACACTGACAGAGAATACTAGGCATAATAAGAATAACTCAACAAGAAAGGAAACAATATGTAGCAACGGTCCCACAATATACGGTTCAACAATGAGGAAACTAACACGAGTCAAATAATTCCAAATAAGGACAAGTCAACTAAAATATAAGATATCTAACTCCTTTTAAGGTTGGGAATTTAAGAAGGAGATACAAAAAATTCAATTAGAGATAAGCCGCAGAAAGATAATCATAGCCTCAATTAAGGATGAACAATTACAAAAGAGATAAGCAGTTAGGGGAAGATAACATGGCAATAGAAGAGATAAAAATTTCAGTTAAGGCACAAATGACTCAAATAAGCAACAAGGGCGGATCATGAAGCAATTAATTCTAATTAAAGCAGGTAGAGGTGAAACTAGTAATTAAAAGACGTATCTATAACATAACAACTGCATAATCAGTGAATACAAGTACATAAGAATCCAAAAAGGCCAACTTTTCACAAATAAGTCAGAGCACGTACTCGTCACCTCGCGTACACGGACTATAATTAGCATAGAAGACTCAAATCCTAAGGGGTAATTTCCCCACACGAAGTTAGGCAAGATACTTACCTCAAAGAAGACAGACCGATACTCTAAAATGAACTTCTCGGGTGAAATGACCTCCGGGCGGCTCAAATCTAACCAAAAATAACTTCAAAGCTCAATAAAACTCATAAGAAACTCTTCTGGATCATAAAACCTCAAACTTTTATCAAAATCTAAAAAATTGACCCAAAAGTCGACCCTTGGGCCCGCACCTCGGAACCTGACAAATTTCATAAAATCCGAATACCCATTCCGATACGAGTTCAACCATACTAAAATCATCAAATTTCGATACCATTTCGTCCCTCAAATCATGTTTTTTTTTCATTTTGAATTTTTTTTTCAAAAACCACCATTTTCCTCAACTCAAAACACAAATTAAATGATAAAAATAAAGATAAAAGCATGGAATATATTAAATTCTAGGTGAAGAACACTTACCCAATCGATTTGCTTGAAAAACCCTAAAAGAAGCTCCCAAAACCGAGGTCTAAAACTCAAAATATAGTGAAAATGGCCAAACCCTCGATTATAAACCTTCTTCCCAGGCGTGACTGCACCTGCGACATAATTAGCCGCTTCTTCACAACCGCAGGTGCGCACGTCCAAACCGCACCTGCGCTTTCTCTTGCTTCTGCGCCCCATAATCCGCTTCTGCGGAGCCGCTAATGCGCAATGGGTCTCCGCATTTGCGGAGGCTGCCAAGTCCAACTTTTCTCACACCTGTGCCTCCATCTTCGCACCTGCGACCAAGGTCTGCAGGTGCAATTACACCAGAACTCAGACCTCTTCACAACCATGAAAACTGTCTGAAACTCGTCCGAAACACACCTTGGGCCCCCGGGACTCCGTCCAAGCATACAATCAAGTTCCATAACCTAACACAGACTCACTCGACATCTCAAATCACATCAAACAACGATAAAATTACGAATCACACCATGAATCAAACTTATGAACTTTTAAATCTTTCAACTTCTAAAACCCGTGCCAAAACCTATCAAATCAACCCGGAATGACGTCAAATTTTACTGGCAAGTCATATTCAACATTACGGACCTACCCCAACTTCTGAAATCGGAATCCGACCCCGATATCAAAAAGTCCACTTTTTGATCAAAATCTTCAAATATTTGACTTTCGCCATTTTAAGCCTAAATCAGCTACAAACCTCAAATTTACAGTCAGGACACGCTCCTAAATCCAAAATTATCCAACAGAGCTAATGGAACCGACAGAACTCCATTCCGGAGTTGTCTTCATACAGTTCTGTCTACGGTCAAAATCTTAAGGCTTAAGCTTCCGTTTTAGGGACTAAGTGTCCCAAATCACTCCAAATCGTCCGGTAATTGAATTCAACCACGCAAGCAAGTCAATGCACATAATATGAAGCTGCTCAAGACCTTATGCCGCTGAATGGGACTTAAATTCTCAAAACGACTGGTCGGGTCTTTACATTCGATCACAGTATAAATTAAAGTTGTTGCACTGTACTCTCACCGGTACAACAACACTGTTGAAGCATGCAGTGTACCAAACACTCCCTTGCATCATTTTTGATGACCTCACATATATATTATCAACACGAGGCAAGGGATTTCACTACACACTTGAAAAACCTAAACATTGAATTCTCTCAAGTGTGCAGTCGCCCTTATTTCCTCTGAGACATTGAAGAATAAAGTAGCAATAGAACAAAGGACCAGATCCCAGCATTGAGTATGTCGTGTGTCCTTTAGTATTGTTGTGTCTTTGTCTTATGTTATTAAATTGTAATTCCTATACAGCTTTTCAGAAGCATTCATAGGACATCTTTTAAACCATTATCACTGTGGTTATTTTGACTAGAGTTAGTCAAGTATGTAGCTTTGTAATAGAGTTATTACAAAGAGGCTTACAATATAGCTATTGTAAGAAGGTGAGGGATTAAGAGTTTAATTCCTAGATTACAATATGTTGTAATCTAAAGTCTGCTCAATTAGTGAAGTTGAAATCCTATTTGGGTAGGTCATGATTTTTAATCCCGTGAGTTGGGAGTTTTTCACATAAATATCGTTGTGTTATTTATTTACTAATGTGTACTATGGAAACTGATAAAGAATCAGGTTCTCTATATAGTTTGGTGGACCCTTAGTTTACATCAATTAGTATTAGAGCGGGTTCTTTCTAAAAGGTTAACACCTAGAAAGGATCAACATGGCTACTCCACCAAATTTTGAAGAAGGACAATCAACCTATAGACCACCAAAATTCAATGGTCAATACTATTGTTGGTGGAAAACAAGAATGCATGATTTTATCATGGTAGAAGATTTAGAGCTCTTGGATGTTATCTTTGATGGACCCTTTGTCCTCATGAAGACCATTGGCGAGGGAACAATTACAATTCCAAAGACAAGAAAGGAGTACAATGATGCTGATCGGAAGGCCATCGAGAAAAACTTCAGGGCAAAGAAGATCCTTATTTGTGGCATTGGACCAGACGAGTACAACTGCATCTCGGCCTGTCAGTCTGCCAAGGAGATCGTGGGAAGCTCTCCAAACTGCATATGAGGGAAACACTCAAGTCAAGCAGTCAAAATCGATATGCTTACTACTGAGTATGAACTCTTCAAGATGAAGGAGAATGAGTCTATTCAAGATATGCATACTTGCTTTACCTCCATCATCAATGAGCTTCACTCCCTTAGAGAAGTTGTCCCAATAAGAAAACTGGTCAGAAAAATAACTCAGTGTATTACCAGAATCTCGGGAGAGCAAAGTTAATGCTATCACGGAAGCCAAGGATCTGCAGAAGTTGACCATTGGTGAACTCATTGGAAATCTGAAAACCTATGAGATGAAAATGGATAAAGATCTTGAAAGAAGAGAATCCAAAAAGGAGAAGAATCTGGTTCTCAAGGCGGACAACAGTGACTCAAGTGGTGATGAATAGACATGACCTATCTTACTCGGAGATTCCAGAAAATGGTTCGTAGAAATGGAGGAATTCCCAAGAAAGACAGCTCTAGCAGAAACACCAAAGGATATGATTGTTGTCACAAGTGCGGAAAGACAAGAAATTTCATTAAAGAGTGTCCTCTCCACAAGCAGGACCACTACAAACACAATGTGGACAAGGCGGTTAAGAGGAACCCGGTCCCTAATAGGAAGTTCAAGAGAAGAGATGTCGCTGATAATGTTGTGAAGCAAGCTCTGTATACCTGGGGAGATTCCTCTAGTGAATCTGAGGGTGATGATGATTAAGGAGACATCTCTATGATGGCCGTTGAAAGCGAATCTACAGAGTATGACTCCATATTTGCACTGATGGCAAAATTCGATGAGGATGAAGATAATGATGACGATGAGGTAAACTTTCTTGATGTTCAAAGAAATTTGAAATCTTATTCCCAAAAGAAGCTGGTATATTTAGCTAATATTTTAATCGATGCTTACCACAACCTCATTAATGATAAAAATGGTTTAACCGAGGAAATAAGAGAGTTAGAACAAGAGAAAGATGATTGGGTGGTTGTAGTTGTAGATTTGAAGGAAACAATGGAAGAAACAAAGAAAGAAAATAATCTGTTAAAATATTCGATGGAAAAATGCATGAACTCGTCTAAGGGAAAGGAAGTGGCAAGTGAGGCACAACTTAAGCTTGAAAAATAACTCAAAAATGTCAAATTGAGTCTTGTTGCTGAACTTGAAAAGAGTAGACACCTTCAGGAAGATTTAAGCAGGGTTAAAAATGATCTAAATAAGTCTCTGAAGTGGACATGGTCCTCTGATACAATCACTTTCATGTATAAAAGTAATAGGGAGAACATGCAAGGAATCAGATTTCATAAGGCTAAAGCTCCCTATAACCCACATAGCAAGTATGCTACTATTACTGATAACTGACTTTGTACTTATTGTGGTCAAACCGGTCAGTACTTGGACTCTTGTAAAGCCAAATTTCTATCCTAATAGAAAAACAAAGTCTTTGTGGAAAAAGTACCCACTGCTAAGGAACTTGGTTCTCTGAAAAAGAAATATGTGATGCCTGCTTGGACAAAAAGAAGTTTGATTCACCCATTCCGTCATTAGAAGGGACCCAAACTTGTTTGGATTCCTAAGTTTAATCTTTGATTTTCTTGTGCATGCAGTAGTGAGGGGAATCAGTCAAAAATAGAACATGAATAGTGGCTGCTCTAAATACATGACTAGAAAAATGGATGATTTCCTCTCACTTAAGGCCCTGCAA
The DNA here is from genome assembly GCF_000390325.3 of Nicotiana tomentosiformis. Taxonomy (NCBI): domain Eukaryota; kingdom Viridiplantae; phylum Streptophyta; class Magnoliopsida; order Solanales; family Solanaceae; genus Nicotiana; species Nicotiana tomentosiformis. The sequence goes on from NC_090812.1 coordinate 28,372,535, forward strand.
AGTGGGAGTGTGTCCTTTGGAAATGACAAGAAGGGATACATTCTGGGGGTTGGAAAAATTGGCAAAACACCCTCCCACTCAATTGAAAATGTGTATTATGTAAATGGCTTGAAATATAGCCTGTTGAGTGTCTCTCAAACTGCGACAAAGAAAATAAAGTGGAGTTCCTGTCAAAGTTCTGTACCGTCACCAATCTTATAACTAGTGAGGTCATTCTGATTGCAAAAAAGTTCAAAAATATTTATGTTGAAGACTTTGATTCTCTAAATAGTGGTGCTCTTATATCCCTGAGTGCCATTGATGATGATGCTGAGCTATGGCACATAATATTAGGGCATGCAAGATTTTCTCTGTTGAACAAGATAATCAAAAAGGACCTGGTTCGTGGACTGGCAAAATCAAAGTTTAAAGACCACAAAGTGTGCGATGCATGTGTGAAAGGAAAGCAAGTCAGGTCCTCATTCAAACTAAAGAAGGAAGTCAACACCTTAAGGCCACTGGATCTTCTTCATATGGATCTGTGTAGACCTATGAAGATGCCTAATAGAGGAGGAAAGAAGTACATCTTCGTTATTGTTGATGACTACTCCAGATTCACATGGACCTTATTTCTTAGGACCAAGGATGAAACCTTTTCAGTGTTTGTTGCATTTGTGAAGCATATTCAAGTGAAGATGGGCTATAATGTTGTGAGTATCAGATCTGATCATGGTACCGAGTTTGACAATGCCAAGTTTGATGAATTTTGTGCTGAAAATAGCATAAGTCATAATTTTTCTGCCCCCCAAAATACCTCAACAAAATGGTATTGTGGAAAGAAAAAATAGGACTTTTGAAGATATGGCTAGGATGATGTTTATTGACAATGGTACGCCAAAGAGCTTTTGGGAAGAAATAGTGAACATTGCTTGTTACTTGATTAACAGGTGCATGATTAGGTCCCTGCTTGACAAGACCCCTTATGAATTGCTTAATGGGAGAAAACCACACCAGACTTACCTTAGAGCATTTGGATGCAAATGTTTCGTTTTCAATAATGGTAAGGAAGCATTGAGAAAATTTGATGTAAAAAGTGATGAAAGAATCTTTCTTGACTACTCTTCTCAAAGCAAATCATACAAAGTCTACAACAAAAGAACTCAATGTATAGAGGAAAGTGTACATGTGATCTTTGATGAGTCTCACCACTCAAGTGGGAAAGATTCACATGATAAGGATGATCAGGATGGAGACTTCTCAAAGGTCCCTGGAGAGGTTATAGATATGGAAAACGGGAAGGCAGATCTAATGAGTCAAGTCAAGGAGACTAGTGAAAAAGATGCAACAGAACTTTCAGTTGGCTTGGAGGAACCTGGTCCCTCAATCACAACAACTGAAGCTAGCAATAGAGTTGTTGAAGTTGTATTAGGCACTCTTGATGCAGAGCAAAGAAGTGGCATTCATACTTTCATTGATGCCAATGATGGGTCACACATGGAGGAACCCGGTCCCTCACGTCCTGAAACCCAGGTATCTAACTTGAAGCCCAGGAGCTCACATCCTCTTCAAAATGTGATCACTCTCTTATACTCTGGTATTCAGACTAGATCCAAGGCAAGAAACATGTTTGCTTTCTCAGCATTCCTGTCTCAAATTGAGCAAAAGAATATCAAGGAAGTGTTGAAAGATACTGACTGGATTGCTTCTATGCAAGAAGAGCTCCATCAATTTAAAAGGAACAAAGTGTGGGACCTGGTTCCTCGGACCTCAAATAGAACAGTGATGGGAACCAGGTGGGCGTTCAGAAACAAACTTGATGAGTTTGACAATACAACAAGGAAAAAAGCTAGGCTAGTGGTCCAAGGCTGTAATCAAGAAGAAGGAATTGATTACGATGAAACTTTTGCTTCTGTTGCCAGTATGGAAGCCATCAAAATTCTTATTGCTTTTGCATCTTATATGGAATTCAAATTGTTCCAAATGAATATTAAGAATGCATTTCTGAATGGATATTTGAAGGAAGAAATTTTTATAAAGCAACCACCTAGCTTTGAATGTCATGAACATCCTGAACATATCTTCAAGCTTGACAAAGCTTTATATGGATTGAAGCAGGCCCCTTTGTGCATGGTATGAGAGATTGTCCAGGTTTCTTCTGGAGAATGGCTTCACTAGAGGAAAAATTGACAACACCCTATTTCTTAAAAAATGAGGGAGGAACCTGGTGATTGTGCAAGTCTATGTTGATGACATCATTTTTGGTGCAACAAATGATTCCCTTTGTAAGGAGTTTGCAAAGCTTATGGGAAGTAAATTTGAGATGAACATGATGGGGGAACTAAACATCTTCCTTGGGCTACAAGTAATGCAAACCTCGAAAAGAACTATGATAAGTCAGAAGAAGTACATCAAGTAGCTTCTGAAAAATTTGAGATGGAAAGCTCAAAGACCATTGATACTCCCATTGCTACTGCCACTCGTCTAGACATGGACGAACCTGGTTCCCTTGTAAATGAAACTATGTATAGGGGTATAATTGGATCACTTTTGTACCTGACGGCCATCATACCTGATATTATGTTTAGCGTCAGGTTATGTGCTAGATTTCAATCAAGTACAAAAGAATCTCATTTGAAGGCTGCTAAGAGAACTTTGAGGTATCTCAAGGGAATGCAGGACGTGGTTCTCTATTATCTCTCAGGAGATAATTTTGACTTAATTGGGTATGTCAATGATGATTATACCGGATATCTGGTGGATAGAAATAGTACATCTAGAATGGCACATTTTATGGGGTCATGCTTGATTTCATAGGGTACAAAGAAACAAAACTTTGTGGCTCTCTCTACTGCAGAAGCTGAATATATGGCAACAACCTCCTGTTGTGCCCAACTATTGTGGATCAAGCAACAACTAGAAGATTTTGGTATGTTTTCAGAATGTGTACCATTATTTTGTAATAACACAAGTGCTCTCAACATGGAAAAGAACCCGGTTCAGTATAAGAGGACAAAACACATTGATATCCGACATCATTTTTTAAGGGACAATGTAGAAAAAGGACTCATCTGTATGAGGGTTTGCAAAACATAGGACCACGTAGCAGATATCTTTACCAAAGCACTGATCAGAGAGGATTTTGAAATAAATCGTCCGGAGTTAGGATTTATTAAGCTGAACTGAGAAACCGGTCTCTCAATTATTGGCTATAAAAGGATGGTAAGGTAAAATTGCTATAAAGTATTTTATGAAAACTTCTAACTTGATTCTATATCGTTACAGATAGACACGCATGGTAAATTCAAGACAAATAAGTGACTAATGACATTGCAACTACTTGGAAGTTGATGCTCATATTTTCAAAATTTGCTAGGGAACCTGGTTCCCATGACTCAGGTTAGTAGTTCCTCTTACATTTATATGCATTTTGAACTGCTAGTGTGCTACGTCATTAATTGCTTCCGCCTCTGTCAATACATTTTAAACCCAAACGACGCACCCGTTACAAACCAACCTGACTACCCATCCCTTCTCTCACACTTAATATAACTGGTCCTTTTTTCCCTATAAATACCCCAAAACTAAGTCTCTCTGTTATGGCCACGTCAGATAAAAGTGCACAATCAGCTGATAAAAGTGCACAATCAGCTGATCCTGCCAGCAATAAGACCACCTCAGCAAAAGTTATTACAGAAAGTGTGAGGCACAGCAAGCGAGTGAAACGGCTTTCAACAATGCTAACAGATTTTATCTGGCAGCCCGAATGAGAGAAAATGCTTGAAGTATGGAGGAAAATTAAAGTGGAGTAGCAGTATTTATAAATAAGGAGTAGAATGAGTATCGTAGTAGGCATTTGTTATGTTGAGGGTCTGATTCTTCCCATCCCCCTTCTTTCTAGCTTCTCATCTATTTCTGTGTAAATTTTTTTAGTCTAGGTGTTTACCTTATAACTACAATCTCCTGTTGGTATTAATATTACTCTGTTCTCCCCGTGTTAATTGAGAACGTTGCATTGGTGCTTTCATTGATTTGAGCTCCATGATTGGGTTCTCAGTTCCTACTGATACTATCTCATCATCCTCGATGGTCCAGTCTAAGGAAATTGCTGATCTAGCGGCCTCTGTCGTAGATCTCACGACGGCCTTTGCTGGGCAGTAGAAGTTGCTCGTGAATTTAATGGCTCAGGTGGAAAATTCATCGCATTACCAGGCGGCAACTACAGCGGCTCCAACTGGTGCTCCGCTCATTCCCCTGATGCGGCATAATCTAGTGCCCGTTGAGATGACTCGTTTCCATGGTGATAATCATGAGAGCTGGGTCTTTGCGGCTGAAAGGTATTTTGATTTCTATAATATTTTTGAAGATCACAAGCTCTCCCTCGCATCATTCTATTTAGACGGTGAGGCTCGAGAGTGGTATCGATAGTTGTTCCGAAACAAACAGTTGAGTGATTGGCCTTGTTTTTCCTTGAAAGTGACAAGTCGCTTTCGAGTGCACAACTTACTTCCACCGGAAGGTCGTCTATCAAAGCGTCGGCAAACCTCCACCGTCGCATAATTTAAAGCCCTTTTTAGGCTATTGCTAATGAGACTACTGATGTGCCTGATTCTTGGTTGGTTCCCGTGTTTATTTCGGGCCTACGTGCGGATCCACACTGCTGTTTTTCCCCATAAACCCAAAACGATGAAGGAGGCCCTTGAGTTGGCCCATACTCATGAGATGCGTATTGTATTGGAGCGGGGCGGGCCACCCAAACTGGCCCTGGTTAGATCCCCTCCCTTGCTTCCCACGCCCAATTTGAACCCGTCTGTTTCTCATACTCCTAATCGTCTTCCATTCAAACGGCTGACGACGGCGGAGAACCAACAATGTCGTGAGAAAGGTTTATGCTATCATTGCGATAAAAAGTACTCGGTGGGCCATAAATGCAAAGCTTCCCCACAGTTCTTGTTGCTTGAGAACCACGACAATGAGTGTCATAACCCGATTCATTGTCTGATGAATTGCTGGCAGATGAGCTTCAAAATTTGGAGGTTTTAAAGCATTCAACCATTTCTTATCATGCTTTAGCCGGTGGTTACGCAGCTTCAACAATACGTTTCACCGGCCAAGTTAATGGCTCGTCAGTGCAAGTTCTTGTGGATGGTGGTAGCGATCATAACTTTATTCAGACTCGTGTGACTACCTTTCTTCATCTTGAGGTGGAGCTAATTTCGTCGTTCCCTGTCATGAAGGGCAGTGGGCAACGTCTTCGTTGTGCTAGTCTTGTTCGCTATGTGCCCCTGGAGATTCAGGGGACTCTATTGACCTTGGATTTTTTTGTCTTGCTGATGCACGGCGCGGATTTGTTCCTCGGTGTTTCTTGGCAACGTTTGTTTGAGTTTGGGTTGGGCGGACAATAAATTCGTTGGAAGGGGAATCCACCATTAGATCTCCAACTAGTGCAATTGCAGAGTTTGCGACGTTTATGTACCACTAATGTTGTCTCTTCTTTCTATCATCTGGAGCTAATTGGTTCTACTCCGGCTTGCCCTATGGCACCCCCTCCGACACTGTCCATGTTGCTGGATTCCTTCAAAGATGTGTTTAACAAATCCCAGGGCCTACCACGGGCCCGGCCACAGGACTACGCGATTCACTTAGCTCCTTCTACAACTCCGGTCAATGTGAAGCCGTAAAGGTATCCCTATTTTCAAAAACAGATTATGGAGAATTTAGTTAATGAAATATTGGAAGAAGGGCTCATTCTCCCAAGTCACAAACTCACAGTCCATTCTCCTCGCCCAAAAGAAGGATGGTTCTTGGCATTTCTGTGTGGATTATCGTGCTCTCAATGCCATCACCATCAGGGGTCAATTTTCTATCCCGACTATTAACGAACTCTTTGATGAGCTCCATGGTGCTCGATATTTTTCTTAACTTGATTTATTATCTGGATATCACCAGATTTGGGTAAGGCCTGAAGATATTGCAAAGACGGATTTTCGCACACATGAGGGGCACTGCGAGTTTCTTGTGATGCCATTTGGATTTTCAAATGGCCCTTCAACCTTTTAGGCAATGATGAATTCAATATTCAGTCCATTTCTGCGTCGCTTCGTCTTGGTGTTCTTTGACGACATCTTGGTTTACAACCCTACGTGGGACCAACACCTGGAGCATCTGGCATCTGTTTTATCTACTCTTCGAGAACATCAATTGGTTGTCAAACTCGCTAAATGCACATTTGGGCAGGAGCGAGTGGATTATCTGGGACATGTATTGTCTCCATAGGGGTTGTCAGTTGATCCAGCAAAGATTTCTACCATACAATAGTGGCAAGCACCCCGCAATGTAAAGGAATTTCGTAGTTTCTTGGGCCTTACCGGATATTATCGCCGGTTTATTCGCAATTATGCCATGATTGCCGGCCCCTTAACCGATTTGTTGCGTACTGATGCATATTCATGGACTCCTCAAGCTCAAAAGGCTTTTGAGGAACTAAAGTTATGCCTTAGCTCTACGCCAATGTTATCGCTTCCTGACTTTATTCAACCCTTCCAAGTTGAGATTGACGCCTCCGGAGTCGGTGTAGGTGTTGTCCTTTCACAACTCATCCATCGCGTGGCTTTCTTTAGTCAAAAACTATGTACCCGCATGTAGAAGGCCTCTGCTTATGTCCGTGAGATGTTTGCCATAACCCAAGCGGTTAGCAAATGGCGGCAATATCTACTTGGCTGGCGTTTTACCATTGTTACTGACCACCAAGCTCTTAAGAATTTAACCAACCAAGTTGTACAAACCCCGGAGCAGCAGAAATGGTTGGGCAAGTTAGTGGGTTACAACTTCGACATTGTGTATCGACCTGGAATGAACAATTTGGCTGATGATGCTCTATGTTGCCTGCCCTCTGCCTCGCTCATGGCTATTTCTAGCCAATCTTTTCAATAATTTGATCAGTTGCGCGAGGCTAATTTAGTGCATCCTGTGTTGCTTGCCATCCAACAGAGCATTTGTTCTCAACCAGCAGATAATCATGATTATATCTTCATAGAGGGCCTTCTCTTCTTTAAAGGATGATTGGTTTTGTCTTCTGATTCATCTTTTCGCCTACATCTATTACATGAGTTTCATTCATCCCCACTTGGAGGCCATGCCGGTGTTACCCGCACCTTCCATAAGTTGTCTTCCAATTTTTATTGGAAAAATATGCGCCATGATGTTAAGGTGTTCGTAGCTTCCTGCTCTATTTGTCAGCAGATGAAGGATTTGCACCACCATCCAGCGGGACTTCTACAACCATTGCCTATTCCGGATCAGGGTTTTAAGGAAATTACCATGGATTTTATTACTTTCCTACCTTCCTCGCGTGGTAATACAACCATCATGATAGTTGTCGATAGGTTATCCAAGTATGGACATTTCATTCCATTGCCGACTACTTTCACTACTATCACAGTGGCCAAAGTTTTTGTGGCTCACATCATCAAGCTTCATGGGCCTCCTAAGTCAATAGTCACGGACCGCGATCCTCGCTTTTTGCACTCTTTTTGTTAGGAGGTAAATCTGCTTCAGGGTACCACATTGGCCATGAGCACGGCATACCATCTACAAACAGATGGTCAGTCCGAAGCCCTTAACAAGTGTGTCGAACAGTACCTGCATTGCTATGTGGCTGACTCACCTAAAGATTGGGTTGACATGCTTCTTTGGGCCGAATATTGGTACAATACTTCCCTTCAAACTTCGGCTGGCATGAGTCCTTTTCAAGCTTTATATGGTCGGGTTCCTCAAACTATTGCTCGCTATGTGCTCAGTGGCAGTTCCCATGAGCTGGCGAAACAATACTTTCTTCGCAGGGATGAAGTTTTGGTGGTTCTTAAGGAGAATCTGCTTCGTGCTCAGCGGAGGATGAAGAAGTTTGCTGATTGTAAATGCCATGAGCTACAACTAGATGTTTGGGATTGGGCTTATGTCAAGCTTAAACCATACAAATAACATTCTGTTCGTTTTCACAAGCAGCTTAAGTTGGATCGAAAGCACTTTGGCCCTTTCAAAGTGTTAAAACGTGTCATCCTTGTTGCGTACAAGATGGAATTACCAGAGGAGGCTAAGATTCATCCTGTTTTTCACATTTCTATGCTTAAGAAATGTGTGGGCAGTCCGGCACAACAAGTCACTCCCCTTCGCTTACTTGACATTAAGTCTACCGCTGATGATGTGAACCTTGCGGATAAGGTTCTGTTTGGGGAGGGAGGTAATGTTATGGCCACGTCAAATAAAAGTGCACAATCAGCTAATCCTATCAGCAATAGGACCACCTCAGCAAAAGTTGTTACAAAAAGCGTGAGGCACAGCAAGTGAGTGAAACGACCTTCAACAATGCTAACAGATTTTATCTGGCAGCTCGGGTGAGAAAAAATACTTGAAGCATGGAGCAAAATGAAAGTGGAGTAGCGGTATCTATAAATAAGGAGTAGAATGAGTATCGTAGTAGGCATCTGAGGGTCTGATTCTTCCCATCCCCCTTCTTTCTGGCTTCTCATCTCCTTTTGTGTCAATTTTCTTAGTCTAGGTGTTTACCTTGTAACTACAATCTCCAGTTGGTATTAATATTACTATGTTCTCTCTGTGTTAATTGAGAACATTGCACTCTTTCTCTCTCCTCATTGTCTACATGGAACACCTTTCTTCTCCCAAACCCTCTTCCTTGTGCCTTCTTGCTCTCAAAATCAAACATTACTTCACCATAATATAAGTCTCCCAAAGCCAATAAAGAAACTTCTGTTGTGTCTCCATCTCATAAGGCAGAGCTGTCTGGATCAGAGCCACAACAATCACCCACTAAAGTCCCAATTTCCAACCAACCCCCATCCACAATCCCCCCTACACCATATGTTTCTGGTTCCTATATCACTCGAAAAAGCCTAAATCCCAAAAAGTTCGTTGTTTCTCCCTCTCCATCTGCTACTACAGAGAAAGTCGACTCATAAAGGACTACCTCTACTTCTCACTTTCTTCAAACCACAGAAGAAATAACGGAAGGAGATGAAGGGGTAGAAGTGTCAAGTCAGCGTGTTAAGGAAGGGCTTGGGGATAAAATTTGGTTCCTGATGGCGTCCTTGCATCTGGTATTTCTACTCCAAGTGTTCAGGGGATTGATTTGAATATCTCGCCAACATCAGGTAATGTTCCATCCTCTTCTACTGGTACATCATTGTTGGGTACTGAGGGTGAGACAGATGGGAGTGATTCATTTTAAACATGCTATACCTCTCTTGAAAAAGAGCCTATTGTTGTTGAGGAGAAGTTGGCTGAGAAATCGTTGACTGATGGTGTAGGACTGTAGGTGCAGAGACACAAGGGGAAGAGCGGGGTAATGGGATCAGGTGCCTCAAAGGGACCAAGCACCGGTCAATACTACAAGGGTCCAAGAGGAGTTTTCTACAAGACAGCCCCTGGACAGTGCTGACCCTACCTCTTTTTCTCGCCCTGATACAGCCCCTTTGGAGGTTGTGTACCATGAGATGAAGTCAGTGTCTGAGGAAGAATCTGGTGATAGTGAGGATGACCCTGATAATATGTATGTTGCGTAGTTCATAGTTGCTAGGAATGGTGGGAAAGTCATAAAAGGTTCTGTTCCAAAACATCCCACTACTAGACAGCAGAAGAAAGCAAACAAAGTTATATTGCTTGTAATTTCCAACAATTTTTACCTTCCCCTTAAGAATTAAAAAGTGTAATTACACTACTTCAATTACACTCAATAATAGGATACTAAGACAATATGCCAACCAAAACAAAATATAATTTCATAATATTGGTATTATCAAAAATGCGATGGAATCAAAATCCTCTATATTAACAGCTTGTTTGGATTGTTGTTACATGTCGTTTCATAATGTATCGTATTGTAATGTATTATATTGTATTGTATTATTTAATGAATACAATGTTTGGATAGATTGTATCATTTACCGTCGTTTTATGATGTCACGCACTAATAATATGAAGAATAAACTTGTAAAATTACTAAGAAAAAATAGAATACGGGGTAGAATTATTATATAAAAAAGTAGGATACATAATAAATTATGATTATTTAATAATAAAAAAGGGCAAGATGAGAGGAAAAAAGCAAAAAAATGATGCCACCACACCAAATACGTCGTTTCATAAAGTGATACTTTTCGTTGTTACATAACGATGGATTTAACGATATAATACAATTAAATTAAAGTAACAATCAAAATAAACATTGTATTTAAAGTAACAATACGATGCAATACGATAGGTAAAAACCATCCAAACATAGGAAACTACGTTGTTTTCATATTATAGAAGCATGATCTTGAACAAATAAAGTATCACTGGATTTGTTAAACTTGTTATGTACTAGATTTGTTTCAAGTGGCTTTAAATGTACCTAATTATTTTCTTTTATTTTTAACGTTCAATAATGATTGACAACTTTACTGCACCCAGTTATTATAACTATGTGATACCATTACTATTTTTCAAGCATTTTAGAAAGCTCTCATTATGACAGATAGTAATTTGTACGCCTTGCATCGGTCTAGTAATTCAGTGATCATCAAGATGGTTCATGGACTTGGAATGCAACAGTTGTCAATTTCACATCTTTTTATTCTCATCTTCAAAGACTCCACAAATAGTTCTAATGAAAAGATTTTTTTATTATTTAATCAATTATATGATACAGATTTATGTGTATAACATGGAAATATATTTTTATCCGATAAAATTACAAAAGCGTCATTTCAACATTTGGGTCAAGTGTTTCACATCATTTCATCATTTTACTTAAGTCTTGTGCATCATTTCATCATTTTACTTAAGTCTTTCACTTCGCGCGGATAACTTCACAAGTTAAAAATAAAAGATAGAAAATCTATCCATTTAAGACCACAAAAAAATAAGAAGATAAAATCAACAAGAGCTCATCTTCTTATCAAAATTGAACAAAATGATAACAGACTAAAACATAGCAATAAGTGACAACAGAAGGACAAAAGAAGTAAAGTGGTTTGAGGTATGAAGTTTTGATTAAATAGTTGGAGATATAATCCAGTATTTAAAACTTTGCAAGGAGCACATGCATCCTTTCATATGAATGAGTAATGGAAGTTTTCCCAAGAAGCTGCATCTCTTCATATGAAACCGTTTGCTTAGGGATAATTACATTCATAAATTCCTTGGAAAGGTGTTTAATAATCTTTCGTTTAGATCTCTCTTGCATTCATGAATATCTTACACTCACTCCATATTCTCTTAGAGCACTGAAAATATATTTAACAATCCTAGACAAAGCTAGCTTGAAACCAGTTGAATTTGAATTTGTGTTATCCCTGCTAGATGAGGCATCTTCTTTGAGTGAGCCATCCCGAAGTGCTCTTTGATGAACTCTTCAAAATCTTGTTTTAGTCCAATATAAACTAGGTATTATCAAATTGATAAATTAACAGCAAATTGAGGTATAATAAAATAGCAAGTAAGGTGAAATGGTACCTTCCCTTATAATTAATTTTAAATTTTCAAATAATGACGTTATAACAGGTTTCAAACACCTTGAAAATAAAGATGTAATCCAAGATGAAAAATGCCTAGGGCGTCACAAATAGATTCAACTAGCCAATCATTTTGGCTCATAAAATAAGGCGAAATGGCATGTTAAACTATCACATAAAATATGACATGCCAAACATAAGATAATGAAGATTTCAATCACTTTAGGAGAATTTCTCATCTTATGAATCACTTTAGGAGTTTAATAAAAAAGTACTCTTATTGTAAAATAATAAACTATTTTCTTCGCATGTTGTCCCGATATCCTTATCATAACTAGCTTCATTAAAATATGGCTTGGAATTCAAGACAAGCCCTTGAAGAGACACTAGCACTTCATATCGTAGACACTGACTAGTTTCTCATCACCAAGCCTAACGGGATCCTCTACTCCAGTATATGATTAAGCCAACTCACTGTTGTCGTACGTTCCTTCAAGTTGGCGGTCTTCATAACTCCAACATGTCTACCACCAATATCATCAGGATATTTATCTACCACAAACTATTCAACTAAAAAGTCATGATTCCCATGGACTTCAATTACTGATGTCGATTCTAAGTCCTTCTGTACACTTCCATCTTGTCAAGAGACCTCAAGGAATGTTTTAGTATTTACAATTAGAAAAACTATTCCTTTGGAGGGGGTCATCACCTGAATCATGACGAAGACAGAAGTTGCCCAATTTAGAGGTTAGATAAGAGATCAATAACAACAACCGGGTGAAATCTCACAAGTAGGGTAGGGGGAGGGTAATGAGTACATAGACCTTACTCCTACCCCGAGGGAATAGAGAGTATTACAAACAGGGTAAACCACAATGAAGTACTTAGGCCTGAGAATAAGTTACGCACGAGTCAGAATGTGAAACAACCCAAAAAGAGGTTATTGGACTATAATTGGGATCCAGGTTGGGTACATGTGTCAAGGAATTACTGGACAAGAGAAATTATAGTTACTATAACTATCAGCTCATGGAAGTGTAGGGGTAGGTGAATAGAAGTCTTTTCTTTATTTCGGCTTAGCTCTTGTTGGAGCACTTTGGAATCTCCCTATATTCTTCTTTTTCATTTTCCTAGTTGTTTATTTAGTTATTACTACTTTGAGAGTTTGATTTAGATTTGGCACAACTTCCTTGTGCAGGTCAAAGGCTTATATGTGCAATAGATCAGTCTATATTAGTCAGGGAATAGTCTTGAATTGTTGAGCTCATTGATTTCACTGATATTCATGGGACGGATATAAAACTCCCTAATGTTGCAATAGCCCATTGGTTAGCTGAATCACAACAAGTTGTTATAGTGCAACGTGTCCATGATTTTCACGACAAGCTTGTTAAGATTTGCCGAGATAATGAGGAAGTGTTTAACGTAGAATACATAGATGCTAGTTGGATTGATATACCTACCTATTTGAATCTTAGTGATGTCCTAAATGACAAAGTTTTGTACTCATGTGGAGTTTACAGTAAAGATATCTCAAGAAAGGTGATTTTGTTTAGTTCTTGCATATTTGAATCCCTGAACTCTACTACCAAAATGGTTTTGACGGGGGCAACAAATAACAATGTTTCAGAGGAGTTTGCTTTCTTGATGCAAAATTCATCTTGTAGATACTACTAGAATTTCTAACAAATTCTTGAAGCTGATTGGTGATCTCTGGAACTGCTCATTTGAAAACTATATTCTATATACATATGTTTTCTCTTGCTTGGTGAAGGAATGTTTTCTGGAACTGCGGGAGGACTTGGAAAAATATTTACATGCTCGTTTTGTCTTCAGAAGCACTCTGTTAGGCTCAAGAAACTAGATATCCTGCAACTGGTGCACAACTTTCAATAATATTATCAATGAATTTGTTCCTTGTAGTTCATGCAGGTATCGTGGTATTCTATTTGACGACTCTAAAATGTTCCGAACTGATATGTCTTCTTGGCTTGACAATACCATTGAGCTTGAGGTACTTGATTTCTTTGAGAGCTCTGTGCAAATAAGAGAAATTACAATCCTATATATGCCCTATTTCCTATGTTGCCAGAACCTTCAGAAAGTTTATTTACCAATTCACTTGAGTGTTATTGACAACACTACCTTACTGTCACCCGTCGAGATTATTTTAGGTGCTTCCTACATTATTAGACTAGACCTCTCTATATTGGAACATACTGACAAACCAGAGCTAATTGCTAAACTTTTTCATGTGTTGAGTGGTGTACTCCATTTTCTTGACCAAAGTTTGGTTTGTTCGTTATATCAGTTTCCATCTATGGCTTTCAGTTTACTTGTTACTGGGTATCTTGTTAAGTTTAGATTTCTTCTTGAACTGGGTGCTTTTACTGCTGGAATAAATTGTCCATTATTGTTGCTCCTCCCTTTTCTATTTATCTTGCAAGGATTTGAAGCATATGTTGGAGTCATGTTGCTTCAGACGGCTCTCATTGATTTTACAAATTCTGGACATGTACTTGCTTTGATTCTTGAAGAAACCAGGGAAATGTATTTGGTTACTATAAGATCATCCTTGCATTGTGGCAAAAGAGTTGCAAATGGTGCCTGGAGGCATCCTTCTAGTAATGTTTTCAATTTGCCCAATAGAGTAGTAGAATTCATTCTCCATAATCAATGGACGAAACAAGAAATTGTCATGATACTAACGGACTTTGGGAAATCATTTGCAACTATATGGAAGAACCAGACATTGACCATTGTTGGTAGCAAGATTCTTGACTCGAACCTTGAGGACATGGTTCTTTTTGAGGGCGAGAGAATTGTTACAAATGGGGTAAACCACAATGAAGTACTTGGGCCTGAGAATAAGTTACGCACGAGTCAGAATGTGAAACAGCCTAACAAGAGGTTGTTGGACTACAATTGGGATCCAGGTTGGGTACATGTGTCAAGGAATTACTGGACAAGAGAAATTATAGTTACTATAACTATCAGCTCATAGAAGTGTAGGAGTAGGTGAATAGAAGTCTTTTCTTTATTTTGGCTTAGCTATTGTTGGAGCACTCTGGAATCTCCCTCCATTCTTCTTTTTTATATTCCTCTTTTTAGTTGTTCATTTGGTTGTTGCTACTTTGAGAGTTTGATTTAGATTTGTAATTCTATTTTCTGATCAATACAATATAGATTCACTACAGAGAGACTGTTTTCGAAAGACCCTCGGCTCAATAAGACGGAAAAAAATAAATACATTACTACCATCAACAGAAAATATAAAAGTAATAACAACGACATAAGAACCCGAAAATAGATGGAAAACAGTAAAAATAACAAGTAAATAAGGCCCTATACTATGAAAAATGGAAGAATAGTGTGAACACAACATTAACCACTAGCAATCAAAGACGAAACCCTATCGGGCTAGACTCACCCGGTACGAAATAAAAATTGCTCAACTACCTCCTAGCCTACAACCTTAATGCTCGACCTCCACACCTTCCTATCAAGGGCAATGTCCTTGAAAATCTGAAGTCACGCCATGTCCTGCCTGATCACCTCTCCCAAATACTTCTTAGGCCGCTCTCTACCTCTTCTCGTACCCGCCAAAGCCAACCGCTCACACCTCCTTACAGGGACATCTGGGCTTCTCCTTCACACGTGCCTGAACTATCTGAGCCTCGCTTCCCGCATCTTGTCATCCATAGGAGTCACTCCCACTTTCTCCCGAATAACTTCATTCCTAATCTTATCCATCCTAGTGTGCTCGCACATCCACCTCAACATCCTCATTTCTCCTACTTTTTGTAACAACCCGATCGGTCGTTTTGAGATCTAGCACGTCGTCCGGCAGTTTGAGGCCTTGAATAGCTTCACTTCAGGTATTATGACTTGTACGTGTGGTCAGAATTAAATTTTGGGAAGTTCAGAATTGATTTGGAAAGAAAATTCTAATTTCGGAAGCTTTAAGTTGGAAGAATTGACTAAGTTTTGACTTTTGAGTAAACGACCTTAGAATCAGGGTTTGAAGGTTTCAATAGGTTCGTATGATGATTTTGGACTTGGGAGTATGTTCGGATTGAGTACCGGGTGGCCCAGGAGCATTTTGACGCTTATTGTGATTTGTGAAAAGTTTGGTATTTTGAAGGTTTTAGAATTTTCTAAATTTGGTTTGAGGTGGACTTTGGTATTATCAATGTACGTTTGGGATTCCGAGCCTTGGAATAGGTTCGTGTCATGATTTGTGACTTGTGCGTAAAGTTTGGCGTCATTCTAGAATATTTTGATATGATTCGGACGCGTTCGTCAAAGTTTGAAAGTTTAAAGAAGGATTTTTATCGTCAATTCATAGTTTGGATGTTGTTTGGTGTGATTTGGGTCCTCGAGCAAGTTTGCATCCTGTTTTGGGAATGGTTGGTATAATTGGACGGGGTCCCGGGAGCCTCAGGTGAGTTTCGGACGGGATTCGTATCGATTTGAGGCTTGACAGAGTTACTGGAATTTCTGTTGCTGGTGAGATTGCTTCTGTGGAAGTTTGGTCGCAGAAGCGACCTCGCAGAAGCGAGGTGAAGCTCGCAGATACGGCTTGGGAAGCTTGGGAGTGTAGTCGGAGAAGCGAAGGCGATAAGCACACTTGCATGTGCGTAGAAGCGAGGCCAGTGCCGCAGGTACGGGCAAATGCACAGATTGCGAGGCAGTGTCGCACCTACGATTGTGCAGGAGCGGAAGAATTTCCGTAGGTGCGATCGGGTGCTGATAGTGGAATTTCGCAGGAGCGAGATTTTTCTCGCAGAAGCTGGCTCGCAGGCAATCAAGGAGTTCCGCAGGTGCAGAAAATCGACTGGGCGGAATATATATGCTAGCCAATACGGGATTTGCTTATTTCATCTCATTTTTCTCTCTTGGAGCCGACTTTGGGGCGATTTTGGTGAGATATTTCATCCACCTCTTGGGGATAAGTGTTTCTAAACCACTTTTGATGATATTTCATGAACACATATGGAATTTTAACATGAAAATTAGTAGAAATTTGGGGATTTTGAAAGAAACCTAGAATTTAGTATTTTGGATTTTGACCACGAAATTGGACATGGAATTGGGAATAAATTATATAATTGAGTTCATAATATTATGGGTAATATTTATCTTCAAAAAATTTTGAAATCCGGGCACGTGGGTCGAGGGTTGACTTTATTGACTTTTCGAGCGGAGTTGGAAATCATTATAAATTGTTAAATTATAAGCATTGGAGTATATTTTGATTGAGTTACACATTGTTTGACTAGTTTCAGGACGTTTGGCTTTGAGTTGAGGTGTTAGAGAGGCGTTGGAGCTAGGGCTGTTCAAAACCTAACCGAAACCGTTAACCGAACCGAACCGATGACTTATTGGCTTATTGATATCGGATTATAGGGGTAATGGACGGTGAACGGATTGAGATTTTATAATTAACGGCTTAACGGTTTGGGGACGGATTACTCAATTTTCTTATCGGATAAACCGTTATCCTGTTAAGAATTTTTATATTTACACTTTCCTATGGATCTTGAAGTAGCAAGAACTCCTAAGATTCGATGTCCATTCCAATTTATAACTTTCCCACCCGAAATTTCAATTCTATCCAGCTCATCAGGTCTGTTAGGATGCGTATAGGAAGTCAGTTAATAAAACCACCCATAAAAAAAGAATCCATTTCAATATTATACCAAATATTTTATTTGGTTTAGCTGATAAACCGCCCGATAATCGTTAATCCGATACCAATCCACCCGTTGTCTTATTGGATGACTAGCAAATTACTATATTTATAATCCGATAACCGATAAGCCGAATCATTAAGCGTAATTATCCGCCCGATCTGCCCTGATAAGCACCCTAGTTGGAGCCGGTTATGGAACTTCGAAGCAAGGTAAGTCTATTGTCTAACTTTGTAAGGGGTAAACTACCCCTAGGTGATGTAATTGTTATGTGCTAGTGCTACGTACGTACGAGGTGACGAGAGTCCGTACATAGCTAAAGCATGTTTATGTCCGGATAGACTTAAAACTTTACCATGTAGTACTTGAGCTATTTGAATTCATTCTGCTAGCCTAATTAATTGAAAATATAATTGAATTTGATTTTGAAATATATATACATATATATTAGGCCGAGCCTTATTGCCTTGAGTTGTTGGCAAGTTATTTGAGAAACAACAAAGGTTATACTCACCTTGTGTTCATATACTGTATCGTAAGCTCGTGTCTCGTAATTCAAAAATTCCTTTCCTTTCTTGTGGAGCGAGCCGAGCGCCTCGGCAGAATTATGTACCACACTCTCATGGGAGCGGGTCGTTCACCTCGGCAGTATAATACATGCATCTATGGTTCGTGCCGCTCGACCCTCGGCAGTGTACACGATATGATGGGATCGGGCCGATCGCCTCGACAGTATCATACTCTTTCTGAGATCTGGTCGTACTACCAAGGCATACTCGTGCATTATATCGCTAGAAGTCCGAATATTCGCGAAATTTTCCGTCCACTGATGCCTTGTATTTTATATGGTATTTCTTATCTGTTTGTTATTGACACTTGATATTTCTGAGCTGTTGAGATAGAATACGAGATTGAGAAATTAATATCGTTAGAAAGAAATTTTGGAAGATTGTGTTAATTACAGTTTCACCTCACTACTACTGTTGTGCTTCTTATCTGTTTATGATTTACCATGTTGATTTATTTGACCACTAGTAAGTGTCGATGTCGACCCCTCGTCACTACTTCTCCGGGGTTAGGCTAGATACTTATTGGGTACGCGTTAATTTAAGTACTTCTGCACTAAATATGCAGGATCTGACAGGTTCATTTGGGGATCATCTTGGCGCGTTGAGGAGACTTTATATGAGTTGCATTCCAGGCCACGTATCGCAGCCCACAAAGTCTCCATCGCACTATTTATTTTATCTTGTCTTATTTACATTCTGGACAGATGTATTATTATTATTATTATTATTATTATTGTACTCCTTAGTAAATGCTCATGCACTTGTGATACCGGATTTTGGGGGTATTCTAGAACTTGTTATGGATTGTTTTACATTGATTCACTTTCACTTATTATCTTAACGAAACTGTACGTCACTACGATTTATTTTAATGCACTAGGCTCGTTATCCAAGAAGGACTTATGATTTTAAAAATGATAAAAGGAATAATTAAGTGTTGACTTGCCTAACGACGATATTGGGCGCCATCACGGCCTATAGTAGATTTTTGAGTTGTGACAGCTTGGTATCAGAGCTCTATGTTTACTTGGGTCTCATGAGTCATGAGCAAGTCTAGTAGATTGTTGAGGATCGGTACGGAGACATCTGTACTTATCTTCAGGAGGATACAGGGTTGTTAGGAGCACTTCCCTTCTTGATTCCTCATCGTGCAATTTGATTCCCTTGAGGCTTGTGCCTTTATTTCCTTCCTACTCAATCTTATGCGGCGTGAAGCATTTGTTATCATTTGGGCATTGAGGAGTTATAGTGGTACTGCAGATGTGGTGCAGGATATTTTTTCCTGCATACTCGAGCGAGTTATTATCGTCGTCTTGTGGAAGGGTGGTTCTGTCACTTCATGCCGTGTATCTGTATTTCCTTTAGTTTTGAGGCTACGCACAGATTACTATGATATTCATGCATTGTTATCACACAGTGTTGGTGTAATGGTAGGGTGCTTATTTATGTATCGAGGCAGTAAACGACTTGAAGGAGGATTTCTTAGTGCATGATTTAGAGGTTTGACATTTAAATCCAGAGGAGAAAAGGCAACCGGACTATGGATGTCCAGGTTTTGATCGATCGAGTAGCGAGATTTGATATTTTCGAGTGTGGTGGAATTCTCATTTATGATGTGGTGTCATCGTCCTTGTTTGAATGCATTAAGGTTCACCAATGTTATGGTCTTCTCCGATTTGCCTTTGGGGCAGGGTGTTGTGAGGTGGTACCTAAAAAGCGGTTGTTAGAGATAGCGGAGTGTAGCGCTTTTGGAATCGGATTGGTGTTTCTAATGTTGATGGCTCGAGAAATATTATCTTCTAGGAGGTTTAGAGTTGGTAGCAATTCATTAGTTCATGTTCTACAAGTATGGATTTGATTTAAGGCAACATTTGGGCAGCGAAGTATGAGGAAGGACATGGTAGGATGTGTCTCGCAGTGGTTGAATTATTAGCAGGTCAAGTATGAAAAGCAGAGGTCGAGAAGTTTCTTAAAGGAGATGGTTTAACCGAAGTAAGAGTGAAAGATTAGCATATGAATTCTATGGTAGGATAGCCGCGTGCCTTGAGAAAAACTTAGAGCGATTTTGGGGAATCATGGTAGAAAGTGACTAGGTCTACAGATTTTACTTGGGATGGTGGCTACTGTGTGAGGAAGATTGAATATGGCAGAGAGGAGTTTGCTTGAAATGAAGAGGGGTGTGAAAACTTGATTATCTTTTTTGGGATGTAACGTGACTTCGAGTTTGGAATGTATTGTCGAACTTTCAGTTGATGTCTATGGGGAATGAACATACTTTTACAGTCGTGGACGAGCATGGTCTCAAGAGAGTTTACTGGTTTTGTAGTAGTAATACCCAGTGCACTGTCATTGGGAGATGTCGGTATGGAATCTCACAGGTGGGCTATCTCCTGTGGGCAGGTTAGCGGTTGCGTGATTTTGATGAAGTTTCTATGAAGAGTTCTGCTTACTACTCGGCATAAGGTCGAATATGCGATTGTGGCTAATAATTCGAAATATTTTATAAAAAGCTTAACAAAAGATTTCGAGAAATTTGGCAGGTTAACGGTGTGAGATCATGGTAATTGAGAAGGAGGAATCATTGTGGGCTCTACATTATGTGATGGTAGCTTAAAGATAAGTGGGGGAGCCCACCGTCTACGATTGGATCGCGTGGTTATCTGCTTGTACAGTTTCTGGTTAGCGGTGTATTAGTGGATTATTTATGACTAAGAAAAGAAAACATCAGGGGTAATTTGAGCAAAGAACTTGAAGAATGTGTGCTATATGTTGCCTTATCGACTCAGGTGCAGGTTTTGGGAAGACTCAAAGTTTATGCTTCTTGTAGATGTGATGTACATGGAAAATAATTTATCCAGTTACTTCTTTGGGAGTGTTCATGTGCTGAAAGCACACTAGAGTTTGGCTTTTATTCGGGACCAAGTCAGAGTGGGTGACTCTCAACAGTGATTCGAATGGGTTCATTATATGGTTGAAGACCGGGATTTTGCAGCAGCGTTTGAAGAATACTTTGGGGATTTTCTATGTTATCATCAGGTTTGTGGGGGAGTATTGGAAAAGTGGG
Organism: Nicotiana tomentosiformis; assembly: GCF_000390325.3. Lineage (NCBI taxonomy): Eukaryota > Viridiplantae > Streptophyta > Magnoliopsida > Solanales > Solanaceae > Nicotiana > Nicotiana tomentosiformis. Next base: position 28,393,350 of record NC_090812.1, read on the forward strand.
AGAAACAATTTTGGATCCGCAGAAGGTCTTTCAGAATGGGTGTACCAGTTTGAGATGCTATTGTGCGCATGAGGAGAGTATGAGATGGTTCATGGGTATTGAGACGATGTGGTCTCGTGAATTGGGTCACTCGGGAGGAGTGTTGTTGAGTTTTTTGTCATGTTTTCGAATGGAGATATTATTATTTCTAAGGCAAGTCAAGCGTAAATTGGAAGATGTTGGGTTGGTTAGTAATGGTTTGAACTAGCGTGATTGTAACAATGATCAGTTCCTTTGTCATGTTAAGTTATACAAGTGGTTTGTGGTTGTACGTGCGGGCTTGACAGCCACCATGATTTTATTGATTTGAGAGGTATTTGATTCCAATGGCCTTGTTATGTGTGAATGGATTCCGGAAGAATTATGGCAGTTTAGAGCACAACTTGAGGTTTGTATTTTCTACGGTTATGGGAATTCTGCTGCGTGTTGCAATGGTTCTTCTGAAATAAGTTAAGTGAAAGGTTTGCTTTACGGGATTAGTACGGTTGGTGGTATAGATGTGCAGACTTTGTTACCTGGTGCGGAAGGTTGTGGGAGCGTATCCCACAGGTAAATTTGTATAGTGTGCCATGTTAGCCACTTGATGGTTATAATTGGAATCAAGTATGAAGATTCTGGTACTAGCGTTAATGTGAGAGTTTATGCCTGAGAGGCGTTCTATTCCTTGGGTTGTTGACTGTGTGAGTTTGTTCCGAATTTGACGGTTGTTCTTGTGTGTCATGGATAGGGTTATTGTGGACCCTTGAAAGGTTATTAGCCCAGTATGGTATGATTAGAATCGGCTTGAGGTCCGTTGGTGGGTCTAATGTGAATGTGTGCTCTACATCAGGCCAGATGTGTTTATTCAGCGTAACATTGCTTACGGAGGAGCCTTCGGGCGTTAGATGGTATTCCCGTCATCATTTGTTCCATGTAAAAACTCTATTATGCCATGTGGGTTGTGATACAACTTGATTATTCGCACATGTGTTGTGATCCCGTGTAGCTTGTGGTATTATGTGAGCAGGATGGCTCTCAAGATGCAAGTCATTTATTGCACCTTAGTCATTCTTGGGTTTTGTAGCGTATGTCACTTTCCGTATCCCCAGGGTTGTATTTTTTCACTTGGCGTGTTTGTGGTCGATATTCGGGCATTTCGTAGGTATAAGCATGTTTGGCTTAATGGGTATTTCCTTATTTATTATTATGTGTGGATCGGGTGGTACGCCGCCACGTGTATGTTGTTTGGATCGGGTTGCACGCCGCAACGGTATCATGTGTGGATCGAATTGCTAGCCGCAACAGTGAGATGTCGAGTACGGTTCCCTATACCTATTCTTGTGTATTTTTGTTTCTCATTCCCTGTGTTAATTGAGAACGTTGCATTGGTTCTTTCACTGATTCGAGCTCCATGGCTGGGTTCTGAGGTCCTACTGATACTACCTCATCGTCCTCGATGGTCCAGTCTAAGGAAATTGCTAATCTAGCGGCCTCTGTCACAGATCTCACGATGGCCTTTTCTGGGCAGCAGAAGTTGCTCGTGGATTTAATGGCTCAGGTGGAAAATTCATCGCATTACTAGGCGGCAACTGCAGCGGCTCCGACTGGTGCTCCGCCCATTCCCCCGATGCGGCATAATCCAATGCCCGTTGAGATGCCTCATTTCCATGGTGATAATCATGAGAGTTGGGTCTTTGCGGTAGAAAGGTATTTTGATTTCTATAATATTGTTGAAGATCACAAGCTCTCCCTCGCATCGTTCTATTTAGATGGTGAGGCTCGATAGTGGTATCGATGGTTGTTCCGAAACAAACAGTTGAGTGATTGGCCTAGTTTTGCCTTGAAAGTGACAAGTCACTTTCGAGTGCGCAACTTGCTTCCACCGGAAGGTCGTCTATCAAAGCTTTAACAAACCTCCACCGTCGCAGAATTTCAAGCCCGTTTTGAGGCTATTGCTAATGAGACTACTAATGCGTCTGATTCTTGGTTGGTTCTCATGTTTACTTCGGGCCTACGTACGGATATCCAGACTGCGTTTTAGCTCATAAGCCCAAAACGATGGAGGAGGCTCTTGAGTTGGCCCATACCCATGAGATGCGTATTGTATTGGAACAGTACGGGCCACCCAAACCGGCCCAGATAGATCCCCTCCGTTGCTTCCCACGCCCAATTTGAACCCGTTTGTTTCTCATATTCCTAATCGTCTTCCATTCAAACGGCTGACGACGGAGAACCAACAACATTGTGAGAAAGGTTTATGCTATCATTGCGATGAAAAATACTTGGTGGGACATAAATGCAAAGCTTCCCCACAACTTTTGTTGCTTGAGAACAACGACAACGAGTGTCCGCTACCCGATTCATTATCTAATGAATTGCTGGCAGATGATCTTCAATATTTGGAGGTTTTACAGCATTCGACCATTTCTTATCATGCTTTAGCCGGTGGTTACACAACTTCGACAATCCGTTTCACCAGCCAAGTTAATGGTTCGTCAGTGCAAGTTCTCGTGGATGGCGGTAGCGATCATAACTTTATTCAAACTCGCATGGCTACCTTTCTTCATCTCGGGGTAGAGCCAATTTCGTCGTTCCCAGTCATGGTGGGCAGTGGGCAACGTCTTCGTTGTGCTGGCCTTGTTCTCAATGTGCCCCTGGTGATTCAGGGGACTCTATTGACCTTGGATTTCTTTGTCTTGCCGATGCTCGGCGCGGATTTAGTCCTCGGTGTTTCTTGGTTCGCTACCTTAGGACCGGTGGTAACTGATTATGGCTAACATTTGTTGGAGTTTGGGTTGGGCGGACAATAAATTCATTAGAAGGGGAATCCACCATTAGATCTCCAACCAGTGCAATTGCAGAGTTTGTGACGTTTATGTACCACTGATGTTGTCTCTTCTTTCTATCATCTGGAGCTAATTGGTTCTATTCCAGCTTGCCCTTCGGCACCCCCTCCGACACTGTCCGTGTTGCTGGATTCTTTCAAAGATGTGTTTACCAAACCCTAGGGCCTACCACGGGCCCGACCACAGCTCCTTCTACAGCTCCGGTCAATGTGAAGCCATATAGGTATCCCTATTTTCAAAAACAGATTATGGAGAATTTAGTTAATGAAATGTTGGAGGAAGGGCTCATTCGCCCCAGTCACAGTCCATTCTCCTCGCCAGTTCTCCTCATCTGAAAGAAGGATGGTTCTTGGCATTTCTGTGTGGATTATCGTGCTCTCAATGCCTTCACCATCAGGGATCAATTTCCTATCCCGAATATTAATGAACTCTTTGATGAGTTCCATGGTGCTCGATATGTTTCTAAACTTGATTTATTATCTGGATATCACCAGATTCGGGTAAGGCCTGAAGACATTGCAAAGACGGCTTTTTGCACACATGAGGGGCACTATGAGTTTCTTGTTATGCCATTTGGATTTTTAAATGACCCTTCAACCTTTCAGGCAACGATGAATTCAATATTCAGTCCATTTCTACGTCACTTCGTCTTGGTGTTCTCTGACGACATCTTGGTTTACAACCCTACGTGGGACCAACAACTGGAGCATATGGCATATGTTTTATCTACTCTCCGGGAACATTAATTGGTTGCCAAACTCGCTAAATGCACATTTGGGCAAGAGCGAGTGGATTATCTGGGACATGGCTTGTCTCCACAGGGGTTGTCAGTTGATCCGGCAAGGATTTCTGCCATACACAGTGGCCAACACCCCGCAATGTGAAGGAAGTTCGTAGTTTCTTGGGCCTTGCATGATATTATCGCCAGTTTATTCGCAATTATGCCATGAATGTCGTCCTCTTAACCGATTTGTTGCGTATGATGCATATTCATGGACTCCTCAAGCTCAAAAGGCTTTTGAGGAACTAAAGTTATGCCTTAGCTCCACGCCAGTGTTATCGCTTCCTGACTTTAGTCAACCCTTCCAAGTTGAGACCGACTCCTCCGGAGTCTGTGTAGGTGTTGTCCTTTCACAACTCGGCCATCGCATGGCTTTCTTTAGTCAAAAACTATGTACCTGCATGCAAAAGGCCTCCGCTTATGTCCGTGAGATTTTTTCCATAACCCAAGCGGTTAGCAAATGGCGGCAATATCTACTTGGCTTGCATTTTACCATTGTTACTGACCACCAAGCTCTTAAGAATTTAACCAACCAAGTTATACAAACCCCGGAGAAGCAGAAATGGTTGGGCAAGTTGGTGGGTTACGACTTCGACATTGTGTATCGAGCTGAAAAGAATAATTTGGCTGCTGATGCTCTATCTTGTCTGCCCTTTTCGTCGCTCATGACTATTTCTAGCCAATCTTTTCAACTATTTGATCATTTGCGCGAGGGTAATTTAGTGCATCCTGAGTTGCTTGCCATCCAACAGAGCATTTGTTCTCAACCAACAGATAATCGCGATTATATATTCAGAGAGGGTATTCTCTTCTTAAAAGGACGACTGGTTTTGTCTTCTGATTCATCTCTTCGCCTACATCTATTACATGGGTTTCATTCATCCCCACTTGGAGGTCATGCCGGTGTTTATCTTCCAATTTTTATTGGAAAAAAATGCGCCATGATGTTAAGGTGTTCGTAGCTTCCTGCTCTATTTGTCAGCAGACGAAGGATTTGCACCACCATCCAGCGGGACTTCTACAACCATTGCCTATTCCGGATCAGGTTTTTGAGGAAATTACCATGGATTTTATTACTTACCTACCTTCCTTGCGTGGTAAGACAACCATCATGATAGTTGTCGATAAGTTATCCAAGTATGGACATTTCATTCCATTGCCGGCTACTTTCACTGCTATCACAGTGGCCGAAGTTTTTGTGGCTCACATCGTCAAGCTTCATGGGCTGCCTAAGTCTATAGTCACGGATCGCGATCCTCGCTTTTTGCACTCTTTTTGGCAGGAGTTAAATTGGCTTTAGGGTACCACATTGTCCATGAGCACGACATACCATCCACAAACAGATGGTCAGTCCGAAGCCCTCAACAAGTGTGTTGAACAGTACCTGCGTTGCTATATGGCTGACTCGCCTAAAGATTGGGTTGACATGCTTCCTTGGGCCGAATATTGGTACAATATCCCTTCAAACTTCGGCTAGCATGAGTCCCTTCCAAGCTTTATATGGTCGGGTTCCTCCAACTATTGCTCGCTATGTGCTCAGTGGCAGTTCCCATGAGCTAGTGGAACAATACTTTCTTCGCAGGGATTAAGTTTTGGGGGTCCTTAAGGAGAATCTGCTTCGTGCTCAGCGGAGGATGAAGAAGTTTGTTGATTGTAAACGCCATGAGCTGCAAGTAGATGTTGAGGATTGGGCTAATGTCAAGCTTAAACCATACAAACAACATTTTGCTCGTTTTCACAAGCAGCATAAGTTAGATCGGAAGTACTTTGGCCCTTTCAAAGTGTTAAAACGTGTTGGCCTTGTTGCGTACAAGCTGGAATTACCAGAGGAGGCTAAGATTCATCATGTTTTTCACATTTCTATGCTTAAGAAATGTGTGGGCAGTCCGGCACAACAAGTCAGTCCCCTTCGCTTACTTGATACTGAGTTTACCGCTGATGATGTGAACCTTGCGGACAAGGATCTGTTTAGGGAGGGAGGTAATGTTATGGCCACGTCAGATAAAAGTGCACAATCAGCTGATCTTTCCAGCAATAGGACCACTTCAGCAAAAGTTGTTATAGAAAGCGTGAGGCGCAACAAGCGAGTGAAACGGCCTTCAACAATGCTAACAGATTTTATCTGGCAGCCCGGGTGAAATAAAATGCTTGAAGCATGGAGCAAAATGAAAGTGGAGTAGCAATATCTATAAATAAGGAGTAGAATAAATATCGTAGTAGGCATCTGTTATGTTGAGGGTCTGATTCTTCCCATCCCCCTTCTTTCTAGCTTCTCATCTCCTTCTTAATCAATTTTCTTAGTCTAGGTGTTTACCTTGTAACTACAATCTCCAGTTGGTATTAATATTACTCTGTTCTCCCTGTGTTAATTGAGAACATTGCACTCTCTCTCTCCTCATTGTCTACATGGAACACCTTTCTTCTCCCAAACCCTCTTCCTCGTGTCTTCTTTCTCTCAAAATCAAACATGACTTCACCACAATATAAGTCTCCCAAAGCCAATGAAGAAACTTTTGTTGTGTCTCCATCTCCCGAGGCAGAGCCGTCTGGATCAGAGCCACAACACTCACCCACTAAAGTCCCAATTTCCAATCAACCCTCATCCACAATCCCCCCCCCACCCCACACACACCATCTGTTTCTGGTTCCCATATCACACGAAAAAGCCTAAATTCCAAAAAGTTCGTTGTTTCTCCCTCTCCATCTGCTACTACAGAGAAAGTCGACTCAGAAAGGACTACCTCTACTTCTCAGACTCAGAAAGGACTACCTCTACTTCTCACTTTCTTCAAACCATAGAAGAAATAGTGGAAGGAGATGAAGGGGTAGAAGTGTCAAGTCAGCGTGTTGAGGAAGGGCTTGGGGATGAAATTTGGTTCCTGATGGCGTCCTTGCATCTGATATACCTACTCCAAGTGTTAAGGGGATTAATCTGAATATCTCGTCAACATCAGGTAATGTTCCATACTCTTCTACTAGTACAACATTGTTGGGTACTGAGGGTGAGACAGATGGGAGTGATTCATTTTAAACAGGCTATACCTCTCTTGAAAAAGAGCCTATTGTTGTTGAGGATAAGTTGGATGGGAAAGCGTTGACTGATGATGTAGGACTGTAGGTGCAAAGACACATGGGGAAGAGCGGGGTAATGGGACCAAGTGCCTCAAAGGGACCAAGCACCGGTCAGTACTATAGGGGAGCCTACAGAGGGACCTGGTCCTTCTGTCCAAGAGGAGTTTTCTACAAGACAGCCCCTGGACAGTGTTAACCCTACCTCTTTTTCTCACCCTGATACAACCCCTTTGAAGGTTGTGTACCATGAGATGAAGTCGGTGTCTGAGGGAGAATCTGGTGATAGTGAGGATGACCTTGATAATATGTATGTTGCATAGTTCATAGTTGCTAGGAATGGTGGGAAAGTCACAAAAGTTTCTGTTGAAAGAGAATAAAGAGAATAAAGAGAAGAAGAGAAGGAGAACGCTTGTAAAAAGTAGGCTCATTAATGAGGAGGATATGCCTCCGGAAATATGATAGAGGTTGATGATGAGGAGATAGCTCAGGAACCTGCTCCTCTTGTCGGGTAACCATCAAAGAAAGCAGTTTTTATGAAACAAAAGAAGGTTCTATCTGACAAAGATGATGAAGTTGGTGAAGAAGGAAACGTTGAGAAGGAGAGAACTGTAGAAAAGAAGAAGCTTCTTAGAAAGAGGCCAAGTAGCAGTGAGGAACCTGGTTCCTCAAATAGGGCTCAAAGTTGAAATATATGAACTTGAGAGGAAAGCAAATTTGAAGAAACAGAAAGTTTTATGGGGAAGAGTGTTTGATTCTGAGATCCTTGATCTCTCAGGCATGAGGCAACTAGTGGAGATTTGTGACTTCCAGAAGTGGACTCAACTTTTTGACATCAAGATTCCAAAAGTGTATGAAGAGGAGGTCCGCGGTTTTTATGCTGACATGTTTACAATAGAGAGTGACACAATTTACTTGAAGATAAATGGGAAGGATTTTGTGATGGATGAGGCTCTGCTTGGTGAGATTCCCGCGGTGCCTACTGAGAGGTTATCAACTTTAGAGGGAACTTGTTTCTCTGATTTTAAGAAAATCATCATCAAGCCTCGAGCTGTTCAAACAGGAGAACGAGTGCATACGAAGGCACTTCTGCCTTACCAACTGTTGTTTGAATTTGTCAACAAGGTACTTCTACCTAAGGCTGAGAGGAGATCTATGGCCTTTATAGAGGACCTGGTTATTCTGGAAGCACTGGACTCATACACTTCCATCAATCTGCCTGGCATTATGACTAAGCATATGAAGAAAGTGGCAGATTTCAAGGATGGAAATCATGGTCTCCCCTATGGGTTCCTCCTTACTAAGGTTCATGAATGCTTTGAGGTCCCTTTGGGAAGAGCATCAGTGGGAACTCACAAACAAAGTTATATTGCTTGTAATTTCCAACAATTTTTACCTTCCCCTTAAGAATTAAAAAGTGTAATTACACTACTTCAATTACACTCAATAATAGGATACTAAGACAAAATGCCAACCAAAACAAAATATAATTTCATAATATTGGTATTATCAAAAATGCGGTGGAATCAAAATTCTCTATATTAATAGCTTGTTTGGATTGTTGTTACATGTTGTTTCATAATGTATCGTATTGTATTGTACTGTATTGTATTGTATTATTTAATGAATATAATATTTGGATAGATTGTATCATTTGCCGTCGTTTCATGATGTCACGCACTAACAATATAAAGAATAAACTTGTAATATTACTAAGAAAAAATAGGATACGTGGTAGAATTATTATATAAAAAAGTAGGATACATAATAAAATATGATTATTTAATAATAAAGAAGGGCAAGATGAGAGGAAACAAGCAAAGAAACGATGCCACCACACCAAATATGTCATTTCATAAAGTGATACTTTTCGTTGTTACATAACGATGGATTTAACGATACGATACAATTAAATTAAAGTAACAATCAAAATAAATATTGTATTTAAAGTAACAATACGATATAATACGATAGGTAACAACCATCTAAACAAAGGAAACTACGTTGTTTTCATATTACAGAAGCATGATCTTGAACAAATAAAGTATCACTGGATTTGTTGAACTTGTTCTGTACTAGATTTATTTCAAGTGACTTTAAATGTACCTAATTATTTTCTTTTGTTTTTAACGCTCAATAATGATTGACAACTTTACTTCACTCATTTATTGTAACTATGTGATACCATTTCTATTTTTCAAGCATTTTAGAAAGCTCTCATTATGACAGATAGTAATGTGTATGCCTTGCATCTGCCCAGTAATTCAGTGATCATCAAGATGGTTCATGGACTTGGAATGCCATAGTTGTCAATTTCACATCTTTTTATTCTCATCTTCAAAGGCTCCATAAATAATTCTAATAAAAAGATTTTTTTATTATTTAATCAATTATATGATTTAGATTTATGTGTGTGACATGGAAAAATATTTTTATCCGATAAATTTACAAAAGTGTCATTTCAACATTTGGCTCAAGTCTTTCGCATCATTTCATCATTTTACTTAAGTCTTGTGCATCATTTCATCATTTTACTTAAGTCTTTCACTTCGCGTGGATAACTTCACAAGTTAAAAATAAAATATAGAAAATCTACCCATTTAAGACCACAAAAAAATAAGAAGATAAAATCAACAAGAGCTCCTCTTCTTATCAAAATTGAACAAAATGATGACAGACTAAAACATAGCAATAAGTGACAACAGAAGGACAAAAAAATTAAAGTGGTTTGAGGTATGAAGTTTTGATTAAATAGTTGGAGATATAATCCAGTATTTAAAACTTTGCAAGGACCACATGCATCCTTTCATATGAATGAATAATGGAAGTTTTCCCAAGAAGCTGTATCTCTTCATATGAAACCGTTTGCTTAGGGATAATTGCATTCATAAATTCCTTGGAAAGGTGTTTAACAATATTTCATTTAGATCTCTCTTGCATTCATGAATTTCTTACACTCACTCCATATTCTCTTAGAGCACTGAAAATGTGTTTAACAATCCTAGACAAAGCTAGCTTGAAACCAGTTGAATTTGAATTTGTGTTATCCCTGCTAGATGAGGCATCTTCTCTGAGTGAGCCATCCTGAAGTGCTCTTTGATGAACTCTTCAAAATTCTGTTTCACTCCAATATAGACCAGGTATTATCAAATTGATAAATTAATAGCAAATTGAGGTATAATAAAATAGAAAGTAAGGTGAAATGGTACCTTCCCTTATAATTGGTTTTAAATTTTCAAATAATGATGTTATAACAGGTTTCAAACACCTTGAAAATAAAGATGTAATCCAAGATGAAAAATGACCTAGGGTATCAAAAATAGATTCAACTAGCCAATCATCTTGGCTCATAAAATAAGGCGAAATGGCATGTCAAACTATCACATAAAATATGACATGCCAAACATAAGATAATGAAGATTTAAATCACCTTAGGAGGATTCCTCATCATATGAATCACCATCTTCAGTTTAATAAAAAGTACTCTCATTGTAAAACAGTGAACTATTTTCTCCGGTTGCTGTCCCGATATCCTTATCATAACTAGCTTTATTAAAATATGGCTTGGAATTCAAGACAAGCCCTTGAAGAGACACTAACACTTGAAGTATACTAGAGGTTGAAGGATTCCAAAGCTCACCCCCGCAACCTCCCCAAGTTCCTAAGAGATCAAAAACTTGGATTCCTTGACTTGCATACGAGTAATAACGGCTCCATAGCTATAGCTCCAGAGAGGATGAAACTTCAGATCGTAGACGCTGACTAGTTTCTCATCACCAAGCCTAACGAGATCCTCTACTCCAGTATATGACTAAATCCACCTCATTGTTGTCGTACGTTCCTTCAAGTTGGAGGTCTTCACAACTCCAACATGTCTACCACCAATATCATCAGGATATTTATCTACCACAAACTATTCAACTAAAAAGTCATGATTTCCATGGACTTCAATTACGGATGTCGATTCTAAGTCCTTCTGTACACTTCCATCTTGCTAAGAGACCTCAAGGAATGTTTTAGTATTTACAATTAGAAAAACCGTTCCTCTGTAGGGGGTCATCACCTGAAGCATGACGAAGATAGAAGTCGCCCAATCTTGAGGTTAGATGAGAGATCTACAATAACAACTGGGTAAAATCTCACAAGTGGGATCGGGGAGGGTAGTGGGTACGCAGACCTTATCCCTACTCCAAGGGAGTAGAGAGGTTATTTCCGAAAGACCCTTGGCTCAAGAAGACGAAAATAAATAAATACATCAGTACCATCAACAGAAAACATAAAAATAATAACAGCGACATAAGAACCCCAAAATATATGGAAAACAGTAACCCTATCAGGATAGCCTCACACCCGGTACAAAATAGAAATTGCTCAACTACCTCCTAACCTACAACCTTAATACTCGACCTCCACACCTTCCTATCAAGGGCCATGTCCTCAGAAAGTAGAATATTAAGATATAACTCTAAGTTTGAAAGTTAGGAATATTGAGATTTGAACCCGACTAGCATTATTGATATCGTTAATTAATTGTTGGATAGATTGAGGCTATTGGAGACTGTTTGGTAGGTTGGATGGACGTCGCAAGATTGGAGAACTTCTCATTAGCGAGGTAAGTGAGACTTTAAGTTTTGATGCTTACTTTTCCAAAACCCGTTTTAAAAATTATTTTGTCTGCCTGGTCCATGTGTTGGGACGAGCGTGCGCTTGGAAGAATCGGTGGTCTTTGACCAGTCACAAATATATATTTTTTTGTATAAAGCAAAATTATTTAATAAGTGATTTGCGGTGTAGTGTGATGTGGCATAGCCTCGTGCTATGGCGTTGGGGCGTTAGAAATTATTTCTTCGCTGTCGTAATATATTTGGGGCATTGTGTATGTCGCCGTGATAGAGTTGGGGCATTGTGTATGCCACCCTGATAGATTTGGGGCATTGTATATGCCGCCGTAATATATTTGGGGCATTGGGTAGGCCGTCGTGATAGATTTGGAGCATTGTGTATGCTGTCGTGGACTCGTCGGGGTGTTTGGTTAATTTTCTGTATTGCTGTTAATGACAAGTCCTTAGTGTAGATTGTGTTGAGATATATATAGTGTTGTTGTTGAATAATTGTTTGGGCCTTATAGAGTAATTATATGATGAAAGATATTTGGGCATATTATTTTTCTGCTCGTTGTGTGTTTATATTTTCTAACACTTGTTCCAGAGGTATTTAGAGTGGCAGGTCGAGGATCTTACTGGGTTATATTTACATATAACCCACTCCTTACCTGTATGTGTATGCAGATACTATTGGTGAAGATGGAGCTAGTAGCTGACGAGTTCGCTAGAGTTGATTCAGTTGTTGAGGTGAGCCGCCGCATTGTTCGTGGAGGCCGCCAAAAGAGTCTTTATTATTCATTCATATGATGTCTGTTGCAATTCTCTTAGATGCTCCATGGTCTAGTGTGGATTTGGGCTAGAATTTCAGTATGATATTTCGAGATATTAATAACGTCATGTCCTTCCTTATCACCTCTCCCCAATACTTCTTATGTCGTCCTCTACATCTTCTCGTACCCGCCAAATCCAACCACTCACACCTCCTTACCGGGGTATCTGGGCTTTTCCTTCACACGTGCCTGAACCATCTGAGCCTCGCTTCCCGCATCTTGTAATCCATATGATCTACGTCCACCTTCTCCCGAATAATTTCATTCCTAATGTTATCCATCCCAGTGTGCCCGCACATCCACCTCAACATTCTCATCTCTGCTACTTTCATCTTGTGGATATGTGAGTTCTTGATATGTAAGGTTAGATAAGAGATCCTAAGCAACAACTTCAAGTCATTTGGGTCTTATTCTTCAGGTGGAGTTGCGGGGGACTCAGGCCCATATCCAACAAGTATAATCCAATTGATCATAACAGAACCAACATTAACTTTTGTTATTGTACCTTTTAAGCTGTTAGTTAATACTTGCAAACCTGGATGATAAGGGATATGTCTCACTTCATCTTCCCAATCATCAAGTGAAAGACTGGAGCAGTCAGGATCCCTAAACGTTTGTACGAAAGACTTCACTGTCACATCTTCACGAACATCTGTAATGGTACCCAACCAATGGTCGCCGATAACGTAATCCCCAACAGTAAAATCTGTAACATGTTTCAGCTCCCTAGATGGGACATTTTTTATTAAATGAGTATTACTACGAATATCAAATTTTCTTTTAATTCCAACCACCAATCCTCTTTGACCTGTTGGGCCAGAAGCTGAAACCACAACATCGCCATGTATATAATTTGTGCCACTGAGATCATGATAAGTCTCTGATGACACAGTCTCCCAGAGAAAGGGGATATGACCAGCTTCCATCTATATGCACATATAAGAAGACTATAAGAGGCCGATATGCAAGGATTAGTATATACTACAAAACACAAAAATATCTACACCTTTGATCCAACCAAAAACTAATAGAAGGTTAAAAATAATGGAGTGACAAGCATAAAAAACCTTAGCGCCTTCTTATCTTTAATTATTAAAATAAATATTTCGATCAATAAGATTGCAACCCCTTTTCACAGATTCAAAGTTTAGCTGGAATGCGAGTCTCAAGAAATTTCCACACCCGTCACTAGAAGATACGGATGAGAGCAATACATTACTAAACTCTGACTCTAATATACCATTGGTTGAGCTCTTCAGTCCAATCTTCTTCTATGCGATTTCTAAGTTTGGTTTTATATTTCAGATTAGCTTAATGGTTCTTGAGAAGGAACTCAAGCTTCGGCAGATGAATAAGGGTTTGGCCTACATCATTACAATATATATGTAACCAAAATATAAATACTTGAAGGACTTATCTTCTCAAAATCTAAGTTACAATTAGACAAGTCTAATACGTCGTGAGATTCTTACAAAAGAATTGCTTAAGTGAAAAATGATGTATGTCATGCCCCTTTTCTCGCGAAATCGGGTTTCGACATATGACAACTCTTTTAAACTAGTTTGCAACACCAAAGATCGGGTAAGGGTTCGAAATTACCTCGAAGAGCAGGTGTTAGGCACTCTTCGAGGTCCACAACTGTGGGTCCCGGTCGAACTTGAATTATATGAATTAGTCAGATAAACGAAGACAGAGAAAAATAAGAAATTTGGGAAATTTATTAAAAGACTTTGAGTAAATACGAACACTTGATTCAAAGATAAACAAGAATGAGATGGGGGGTCCTAAGTTTTTTAGCCTAAAAGATCACCCCGTGCAACATAAATAATACTTCGTAGCTCCCTTGAGATGGGGTGTTACTCGTATTATTTAGCGGGCATAAACTATCATCTCCTGCTACCCGATTACTATCTTTAAGTTATTACCTAAAGCGCACTAGTTGATTCTAAATCGTGCCTTATGTGTGTACTACCCGTCTCATACCTATGGTCCAGGAGGCATTTGGACCTCTATTTTGGGTGGTTCTAGACTTGACTTAGGCTGCTCAGAAAATGTTAAAACTACGCGACAGTTCAAAATAGATAGGACTGCAATTAAATACAATTAAAGGCTCAAGTTAGCCTCCGCGATTAGACAACAAAGGCACACAGACAGATTTCTATGTAGGGTATTAGGTAGTTTCAGAATTGAGGGAGATTGAAGTTGTTAAGCCCTATAGACATGGCTTCTAGATGATCCAATTCAGATATGCAGGCTATTTTAGACCTATGATTTCTAAATTACCAGTTGTGAATACCTGCTGCTGCTAAGTCGCCTATTACAGATTATAAGTTAATAGACCTATAGGCATGATCTCTAAATGGTTTGCACAGATAGTGAAACTTATTGGAAATTCTCAAAATTACCTATGCTTCCTAATAATTACGTGGATGAGCAATGAAATAGCATTTGAAAAGCGAGCAGTGATGTCTTATAGGCATGATTTCTAAAGATTGACGATTGGATCTGATTTTATACATTTAGCTCTTATAGGCATGATGTCTAGATGAACGAAGCGAATTAATTAGTTAAAATCCTATAGGCATGGTATCTAATGAACATGGTGTGGATTAAAGAACAGTTGTTAGCAATTATTTCCTATAGGCATGCTATCTAGCAACACATAGCAGTAGACATGGGAATAAATATAGCACTTATGCTTTGACAGTACACCAGTTATGTGAGTATGTGATTGCCCTAATAACATGATCTCTAATAGTGCACAGAGAGATTTAAATATAACAGGTCGAAATTCAAATGTATCGCACAAATCCTATGAGCATGCTTTCTACCCTTTTCATGCAAGTATTAGAAGATACCTATTTCCCAATTTTACTATTACCCCAATTCTTATTACAGAATTATTACAGACCCAATAATGAATAAATTACAAAGTGGTACAAGTAATAACAGTAGGCCTAAGACAGGCCCAAAGAGATACCTAGCACTGCCAGGCCTTCAACTAAACTCTTTCTCCACCTTTTAGCACACACGGATCTCAACATAGCCTAGAAACCATAGGAGAACTCAAACCAAGCCAAACAGCCATGGTTTGGTCATAGGATCCAGAAACTAATCACTCACACAAATCAATTTGCACATTCAACAGACAGAAAGAGGGACAGATCTGAGTAGTAAAGAAAGTGACCAAAAAACTTCAGGTCCTAGTGTATCAGAGTTCACAAGGGTCTCAAAATGGACCCCGAGCAGTACTCACACTAGGGAGGTTAATATAGAAAGCTTTAATGGCTTTGGCTTTCAGCCGGCCAAGAATTATAGGATCAGAATAGGGTAAATAACCAATGAGAATAAAAAATAGTGATCAACTGGTAGAATTTGAAGAAGTGAATTTGCATTTTTAGAAATAGGCATTGCAGAGGTGATCACACAATGAATATATCAGCAAAGAGGGTAAACAAACTAAAAAAACAGGTTAATATCACAAGTCCACACTTAGCATATTGGGGCAGAGGACATTTGTGGGAAGCAAAGGGGAATTATGACTTTTGGGATTGCAAACTAATAAGCAAAGGTGCATTAGACCAGTAAGACAAATAATAGAACATTAACCTAACAGGTTCAAACCTAAGGGTAAAATTATGCTGCACATAAGAAGTTAAACAGACCAACTCATAGCAACAAGGTTTGCCCTTCAATTCCTTCCATTAGAGTCCTAGTGACCATGGCTAAGTGAGTGTGGATCATTCCCCCTTTCATCGGAAATATCAGCAACCCCAAGAAATAGACAATGAACACAAAGACTCGGCGGTGTGTCCAACCCAAAGAAGTAATGGCAAGTTCATCACGGTGAAGACGATATGACTTGATATGACCATAACGTTCATAAAGGAATTCAAATGGTATGTAGGACTCCTTCCGACAGAGTAATTCATCATTTTTCTTAAAACCCATCATTTTCAAAAAACTGCGGGGAGTGCAATTTTTGGGTATTAATAAACTTGGACTATCCCATGGCAGCCTAGCGAAGCCTTCTATTTCCTGTAAGAGAGGGGTCATTTCTATATCACCAAAGCGGAAGACAGCTTTTTTCTCATCCCAAAACATAGTGGCGGGCTCAATCAATGAGTTATTTGGCCGAATGTCCAATAAGGAAGGTAAATTTCCGAGGACCATTTTCACATGATTCTGGTCACTAGGTGAGAGGTTCTTCCACCAATCAAGCAGCAAAGGTGGGATGTTTTGAACCATGCCAAACCTGGGAACTTCGTGCCTCATTTTCTACAAAACAAATAGAGATAGCCCCTTCCCCTCCGGGTCTGACTATTTACACATTAATGATCAACATATCGGCATGTTTTCTCCAAGTAATGCACATAACGTGATGGTGTCCATTGAGATTATGGAAATCCCGTCGGACTTTGGACAAGGCTTATCTTAGTGGATTATCACGTGGACAACGTCCTAATCCGTACTAGGTTTGACATGATGCATGCACAGTTGATATTAGAGTAAGGTTTCTAGAAGGGTCTAGACCGGTACCCTCAAGTGGATAACTTGAGAGGGAAAGGCACGGAACTGTTGACTGCACTACTGATCGACTAGTTTTACCTCAAATAAGCCTTTTCAAATTAAAAGGGTAATTTTGGAAAGAGCGCAGACACTCATCAAGTGTCGCTATGGTATTAGTTGGGCACGAGTGGAACATGATGTGGAGCATGCTTTATGCAAAGATAATAACACATTGACAAGTATTTGCATGATAAATATGTGAAAGCAATAAACGCAGTATTAAGATAAAACATAAATAACGTAAAAAGAAAGATAAAAGAAGAAGTTAGTTCGTGGAACATAGGGAATATAATAAAATGAGCAAGGGAGTAGGGGTGGGAGAGACACGACATAGCTAATAAATAGGAGTTAGAGAAACTAAGGGCGGATATGGAAAGGGATGTGCATGTTATAACAAATTTAAGCTCATAAAGATGGAGAAGGGAAGGGCCGTACATGTTATAACGGTTTTAGACAAGTAAAGGTGAACGGGAAAGGGATGTGCGTGTTATAGCAAATCTAACAAATAAATATGGAAAAGGAATGTGCGTTTATAACAGAGAAAACTAATCCACATAAGCCAAGTTCATTATGGTAATAGCCTAAGTGTATATCCCCAGCAGAGTCTTCATGTTGTCGCGCCCCTTTTCTCGCAAAATTGGGTTTCGACATGTGACAACTCTTTAAAGGAAGTATTAAAAGAGGAGAGTCACCACCTAACGGTTTAAGGTGCGTTAGGGCACCTATTTGCATATGACTCGGGTTAAACTAGTTTGCATCACCAAAGATCGGGTAAGGGCTCAAAATTACCTCGAAGAGAAGGTGTTAGACACTCTTCGAGGTCCACAACTGTGCGTCCCGGCCGAACTTGAATTATATGAATTAGTCAGATAAACGAAGACAGAGAAAAACAAGAAATTTGGGAAATTTATTAAAAGACTTTGAGTAAATACGTACACTTGAATCAAAGATAAACAAGAATGAGATGTGGGGGGGGGGGGCTAAGTTTTATAGCATAAAGGATCACCCCGTGCAACATAAATAATAATTCATAACTCCCTCGAGATGGGGTGTTACTCGTATTATTCAGCGGGCACAGACTATTATCTCCTGCTACCCGATTACTATCTTTAAGTTATTACCTAAAGCGCACTAGTTGATTCTAAATCGTGCCTTATGCGTGCACTATCCGTCCCACACCTATTGTTCAGGAGGCATTTAGACCTCTATTTTGGGTGGTTCTAGACTTGACTTAGGCTGCTCAGAAAATATTAAAACTAGGCGACAGTTCAAAACAGATAGGACTGCAATTAAATACAATTAAAGGCTCAAGTTAGCCTCTGTGATTAGACAACAAAGGCACGTAGACAGATTTCTATGTAGGGTATTAGGCAGTTTCAGAATTGAGGGAGATTGAAGTCGTTAAGACCTATAGGCATGGCTTCTAGATGATCCGATTCAGATATGCAGGCTATTTTAGACCTATGATTTCTAAATTACCAATTGTGAATACCTGCTGCTGCAAAGTCGCTTATTACAGATTATAAGTTAATATACCTATAGGCATGATCTCTAAATGGTTTGCACAGATAGTGAAACTTATTGAAAATGCTCAAAATTACCTATGCTTCCTAATAATTGCGTGGATGAGCAATGAAACAGCGTTTGAAAAGCGAGCAGTGATGTCTTATAGGCATGATTTCTAGAGATTGACGATTGGATCTGATTTTATACCTTTAGCTCTTATAGGCATGCTATCTAGATAAACGAAGCGAATTAATTAATTAAAATTCTATAGGTATGGTATCTAATGAACATGGTGCGGATTAAAGAATAGTTGTTAGCAATTATTTACTATATGCATGCTATCTAGCAACACATAGCAGTAGACATGGGAATAAATAGAGCACTCATGTTTTGGCAGTACACCAGTTATGTGAGTGTGTGATTGCCCTAATAACATGATCTCTAATAGTGCACAAAGAGATTTAAACATAACAGGTCGGAAATCAAATGTATCGCACAAATCCTATGAGCATGCTTTCTACCCTTTTCATGCAAGTATTAGGAGATACCCATTTTCCAATTTCACTATTACCCCAATTGTTATTACAGAATTATTACAGACCCAATAATGAATAAATTACAAAGTGGTACAAGTAATAATAGTAGGCCCAAGACAGGCCCAAAGAGATACCCAACACTGCCAGGCCTTCAACTAAACTCTTTCTCCACTTTTTAGCACACACGGATCTCAACATAGCCCAGAAACCATATGAGAACTCAAACTAAACCAAACAGCCATGGTTTGATCATAGGATCCAGAAACCAATCACTCACACAAATCAATTTGCAAATTCAACAGACAAAAAGAGGGACAGAGCTAAGTAGTAAAGAAAGTGACCAAAGAACCTCAGGTCCTAGTGTGTCAGAGTTCACAAGGGTCTCAAAATGGAGCCCAAGCAGTGCTCACACTAGGGAGGTTAATAGAGAAAGCTTTAGTGGCCTTGGCTTTCAGCCGACCAAGAATTATAAGTTCAGAATAGGGTAAATAACCAATGAGAATAAAAAATAGTGATCAACTGGTAGAATTTGAAGAAGTGCATTTGCATTTTTAGAAACAGGCATTGCAAAGGTGATCACACAATAAACATATCAGCAAAGAGGGTAAACAAACTTAAAAGATAGGTTGATATCACAAGTCCACACTTATCATATTGGGGCAGAGGACATTTGTGGGAAGCAAGGGGGAATTATGACTTTTGGGATTGCAAACTAACGCTAAGGTGCATTAGGCCAGTAAGACAAACAATAGAATATTAACCTAATAGGTTCAAACCTAAGGGTAAAATTATGCTGCACACTAGAAGTTAAAGAGACCAACTCATAGCAACAAGGCAAAACAGAGTCAAATGTCATGAGGGAAACTCAAGTTGGGAAGCTATTCTAAAAGGTTCCAACTAGTTGCTATGGAGTGCAGAGTTAGGCAGGGTAAGGATATACTATGTGATAAAATGATCATAGGAGCAAATCATAGCTAGAATGAAGGTTTTAACATGGATTGATGCATATCACAGATACAAATCAATCACTATAGAAATTCATGACAAGGCAGGAAATAAACTGATGTCATATAACCAATGTAGACACTCAAAGTACCAATATATTAAGCTAACGACTTCAAACAGTCTAAATTGTTCCAGTTAAACATAAACACATTTCAGAACTGGCAGTTTAGGCATAAGCAGATGCTAGAGAGGTTCATATCACAAACAGATTCGATACTTGTAGGGTTGCACATAGATATAGTCTAAAAACACATTGGGTTATAAAATTTCAGAGATGTGAATATGCAAATCATGAACACAAGAGAATGAATATTGCAAAGGCTAAAGAACTTACCAGTTACTGATTGACAAGTAGACAAAACAAGCAAGAACAGACTCCACAACACTTTAAACATAAACACAGCAGTATAACCCAGGACCTTAGATGCGTCAAGTTCCCAAGGGCTTCGAGGAACCCAGGGCAATGCTCGCACCCAAGGAAGGTCGAAAAATAGGAATTCCGGTAGCCTTAGCTTTCAGCCGGCCAAGAGCTAGAGTAGAACAAGAGAATAAGCGAACAACAAAGTAAAGATCTTTAACTTTTTATTGGGATTTTTGTGATTCGAAGTCCGTCCAAAAGAGAATGAGGGAGGGGTTTATATAGTAGTAAAAAAATCGAGTAATAATCAAGGAAACAAAGTAAATTAAGCAACAAACAAGGAAAATAAACATGCAAATCAATCTGAAAATAAATTTAAGAGAGAAATCTGTAAACCCTAGTTTTTAGGGAAAGTGTAAATCAACATAATCTAAACAAAAAATCGGACTCACATAGTAGCATAGAACATATATAGACAGAATAGCATTCAAAATCAGAGATTTGGACCATTTTGGTTCGATTTCGGAAGAGATTTGCTTGCCATGTTTAAGCAAGCACTTAGGTAATACCATAAGAGAACAACCAGTACCAAAAAGGGGGTCAGATATGGCAAGAAATGGTAGTCGAATCCCATATTTAGTGGGATTAGGAGAAGGATTTAGGGGGCTGCAGTTTAGGGTTCTTCAGAGAGAGATGGGGAGGTTGAGAGAGTGTGAGGGCGGCGGGTTAGGGGATAATAGGTTAGGGTTTGGGGGTTGGGTTAATTAAAAGGGAAGGGTGAATAAGGGCCGTTGATCTTGAGAGATCAACGGCCAAGATTAAAAGTTGGAACGGACGGGTCATGGAGATGGGGCACCGATCGGGTTTTGGATTAGTGGGTCATTTGATTTGGGCTGGGGTATTTGGGCTAGATGTTTGAGGGTTTTGGGCCATTTATTTGGTCCGAAATTGGTTTAAAAATGGACTGTTGTTTAAATACCCAATATTTATCAAAAGAAAAATTATAAAAGTAATTAATAAATAACAAAAAATATTATTTGTGCACTAAAATGATGGTAAATAATAACTTAACATTAATATAAAAGTTATTTTGGCACAAGTAATGTAGTTATACATGAATATAGGTTATTATTGCAAAAACGTGCAATTAGCCTAAAAATGCAAATGCGATTATAGAAAAATGAAGTAGAATATTATAAAACATACACGTTGGTGTAAATATTAAGTTTGGATGATTAAATCATCATAAAAATAATTTGAAGGGTATTTATTGGATATTTATGTAATAAAATGCAGCAAGAAATTAATTTAGAGCTTCTAAAAATTATGAAAAATTATGAAAATTGCTTGTATGGGTTTGTAAACTAAATGATGATACAAATATGCTATTTTGAAAGTATATATATATTTTTTAAAAATATGAGGAGAAAATTGGGTATCAACAATGTACAGTTTAAAAGCTCAAATTAAGAAGGAGGATTCGTCCCCTTTACATATGTAACTTTCCAAACATTAATATCATGAATCAACGTACTATCTATCATTGGAAAAAAGAGATATCCTAATTCATCTAGCTTCAGTAGTTTTCATTTGGGAGAAAGAAAAAAGTCCGACCAATCACTGCCACTAATTTTAAAAGAAGAAAATATATAATGGCTTGCAATGTTCAACAACCCCAGAAAAGTATAGCTTGAGATAGTTTTAGAGCAAAATCTTGAAATGCCGTTGTAGACGAGGGCGACTCAACAAAATTAGTGGCTAAAGCCAAATTTTAATAAGAAAAAACACATAGTTTACCATTAAACTTGCACCGAAATTCTTATTACACATCTTTTTTTCACGAGAAACTTTTTATATACTCAATATTTCAAAAGTGTGTTTAAAACACACATCTTCGGTACTTGACCAATTTTTTCTCATCAAGTGTAGTCACACACCAATAATAACGTGACATATGTTATTGACTTTAAAAAAAACTTGAATTTATAATTATATCCATCTTCTTCATCTTCCCCAAACTGTGCCACCACGGCTGCCCCCCTCCCCCCTCTTCCAAGTGAGTAATTTGTACTAGCAACCATGAACCTTTATTTTTAATTTTAATTTTTAAATTATTAAGACAATATTGAATTTATATCATCATTACCAATTAAATATTTTTCCTAAAATTCCTCGTATTTGCATCTTCCCTCTTTCAAATTGACTAATCGATTACATAGTTTGAGTACCAAATGTGCTTACACCAGCAACCGTGAGAATAAAATAGAACCCAAGAACTCAAAATTCCCAACCCACCAATGGATGAAATGGAAAAAACTCCACAGACCCAATTAGAACTCACAAATTCTCATGAAACACATATGAAGAACTCCATAAATTTTTCCTTCAGCATTTGGCCACGCAGGCAACGCAGCCATGACACCGTCATTCAACGATTCCTATGTTAAATATAAAACTCTGATTTTTTTTCTCCTCCTTTAAATTTTGGCAAAAATATTTGGTGGTATGGTGGTAGAAGAAGGCGATGGTGCAGTAATGGAAAAATATGGAAAAGAATAGTGGATTTTTTTTATGAAAAATGAAGAAAAGGATTTAGAAAAATGAAAAAATAAAAAGATTGGACAAGTGCTATCAAAATGAGCCTTTAGACACAGAATTATAATTGTCCACTCGCCTCTTATATGTGAAATATATACGAGTTACACATAATCAAAAAGGTGTGTTTTAGACTGTCACGACCCAAAACTCAACTTGTCGTGATGGCTCCTATTATGATACTAGGTAAGCCGATAACTCAGACATACCAACACTTACAAATTTAAAATATATTAAAACAGGTTTAATTAAGTAAAAATCTCATAAAATCTGGAATAAACCGTCACAAAACCAGGGTGTCACTAAGTACATGCGCATCTATACAAATACAAAGTCTGGAATACTGACTAAGAAAAACTGAAGCTGAATAAGTAAAACTGAGGGATAGGGGGGGTGAATCAAGGTCTGCGGTCGCCAGGGCAACTACCTCGATAATCTCCGAATTGCTGAACTCTGAGAATCAGCAACCACCGTACCCGAAAATACCTGGATCTACACACGAAGTGCAGGGTATAGCGTGAGTACAACCAACTCAATAAGTAATAAATCTAACCTTTGGATTAAAAGTAATGATGAGCTCGTACATTACAGCCCACATACAAAATTAACAGTACGGAAATTTACGAAAAATATGACAGTAATATCTCAAAAATTCATAAACTGCATGTAATGGTAAAAGAATTTAGACGTGCTTCCAGATTTAGCAATTAAACTCAGAACGGATGAAATATGTGTCTGAATGATATGAGAAATGTGACATCTCTATATCTACATGTCAATATGCATATCGTATGTGATGCAACACAATAAAAGCCTCATGTACTCACACTCTCGGAGTACTCAACCTGACTGTCTCAATTCTCACTCATCACCCTCAATCACTCAGCACTGTACAATGCACATCCAACCCAAATGCAAATAAGTCCAAGGTAGATCTAACCCAATGCAAATGAATCAATAGCAAATTGTGCTCACTGTAGATGTGCAGACTCTAGAGGAGCAGATCTAGCCCAAGCGCTATAATAAGCCAAATGTTGGCATGAATCAATAAAGTCTGCTACGACGTGCTGTCCGATCCCATAAATATCACTCACAAATAAGTCATCGGCCTCACTCAGTCATCAATCTCTCCAGTCTCTCGGGCTCACAACACTCATGCTAAGCATCCCAAATCAATGATACAAGATGTGACAATATACGGTAACGGAGACTGAGATACAATATGCAATGATGAATGTGACTGAGTACATAACAACAATTAAGCAAATAGCTCAAAAGCAAAGATCGACCACTGTGGATCCCAATAGTACCAGCATATAGCCTAAACATGTTTTCTAGCATGAATCACAACTCAAGTGCTCTAACACTTGGAGTACAGTAATAATGTTCAGATAAGATAGCTACACAGTTTCATGGAATCGACTAAATCATAATTACTATGGTGCACGCCCACACGCCCGTCACCTAGCATGCCCGTCACCTCAACACCAATCACATAACACATAATTTGGGGTTTCATACCCTCATAACCAAGTTTAGAAGTGTTACTTACCTCAAACCATGCGAATCTCTACTCCAATAAACTCTTGCCTCGCGAATCGGCCTCTGAATGCCTCGAATCTAGACACAAACAATTCTATACAATCAACACGAGCTAAAGGAATCAATTTCATATTAAAATACTAAGTTCTTAATCAAAAGTCAAAAAGTCAACTCAAAAGTCGACCCCCAGCCCCACGTCTCGGAATCCGATAAAAGTTATAAAATCCGAAAGCTCATTCAACCACGAGTCCAACCATACCAAATTTACCAAATTCCGACACCAATTTGTCACTTAAATCCCCCAAATTAACTCTTCAAATCCCTAGCCTCAAACTCCCAAAATTCTGCCTAAAAAACACACAAACTAGGTGGAAAATTCAATGGGAAAACAAGATTATTGAATAAAAATGGTCACAGGTGACTTACCTCAAGAAACCCCTCGAAATCCCTCTCAAAAATGGCCTTGGTACGAGTTTGCAAAGTCCAACATGAGAAAAATCAAGAATCCCTTCAGATTTAACACTACGAGTGCTTTCGAACCTGCGACCCACTTAACTGCATCTGCGGTCTTGCAGGTGCGGACACTTCATCCGCTTTTGCGGTTATACCTGAAGGTCCCTGCCTTCTCTTCTGCGATCACATACGCACATATGTGAGTCCGTATCTGCAAAACTTCCTCCGTACCTGCGCTCCACAGCCTCCTCACTAAGCTCCGCTTCCGCGCCCATACGCTGCATCTGCGACCACACAGGTGCGAAAATACCCTCACACCTGCAACCACTGCACATCCCTTTCCAGGCCGCTTCTGCGCTCCTCGTGTCGCTTCTGCGGTAACGCACCTACGACCAATTCCATCGCAGGTGCAATCGCACCAGACCTGGTGCACTCCAGCAATCCTCTAATTCCAAACTTCGATCCGTTAACTATCCGAACTCCACCCGAGGCCCCCATGACCTCAACCAAATATACCAGCAAGTCCTAAATCACGATACGAACTTAGTCGAGGCCTCAAATCACATCAAACAACATCAAATACACGAATCGCACCCCAATTCAAGCCTAATGAAAACTAAGAAATTCCAACTTCTACAATTGATGCTGAAACCTATCAAATCATGTCCGATTGACCTCAAATTTTGCACACAAGTCATAAATGATACAACGGACCTACTCGAACTCTCAGAACCAAAATCCGAGCCCCGTAACTATAAAGTCAACTCTCAGTCAAACTTCTCAATTTTCAAAACTTTTAATTTTTCAACTTTCGCCATTTCAAGCCTAAATAAACTACGGACCTCCAAATCACTATCCGGACACATTTTTAAGTCCGAAATTACCCAACGGAGCTATCAGAACCATCAAAACTCTATTCTGGAGCAATTTATACCAAAGTCAACATCCGGTAGACCTTTTCAACTTAAACTTCCAACATTGAGACTAAGTGTCTCACTCATTTCGAAACCAAACCAATTACCCCGGCAAGTCACATAAAAACTAATAAGCATGAAATGAGCAGTAAATGGGGGAACGGGACTACAACACTCAAAACGACCGGCCGGGTCGTTACATAGACACAGTTTTAAAATATTGAGTGTGTAAAAGATTACCCGTGAAAAAAAAGACGTGTAACAAGAATTTTGGTGTAACTTTGATGGGTAAACTATGTATTTTGCCAAAAATTTAATATTGTCTTTCTTTTTATTTCCATACTTATTTATAGTGGTTTATTTCCGTACTTATTTATAGTGTAATATTCTTACCATATATAAAAGTTTAACTTCACATAGTAATATCATTATTTATATTAGGAAGGTTTAATTCAATTTAATAATGCGTAGGCCATGTATTTGTAATATATTGCCTTTTATCTTGTTTTAAAAAATTTATTTACTAATATGAAGATTTGAGTAGTTTAATTCAAACTAAATATTTTTAATAGTAAAAAAAATAGACATTCATTAGTTTCGTTCTTTTTAATACAAATTTTATATTTGTTTCTACAAATTTTAATATTGTCTAAGAGAAAATATTATTATACATTCCACCATTAATACTTTTTGGGGGCTCAAAATTTTCGGGGCTTAAAGCAAAGGCTTTACTAGCCTCATCGTTGAGCCCTCCTGATTGTGGATTAGAGTTAGAATTTTGAAGGTAGAAAAATAAAATTTGAATGAAAGGAGGGGAGACGTATGGAAACCGGAAGGGGTCAAATATTAACGGAGGGAGGGAATTAAACGGAACTGTATCGACCTTAAAATTGTTTGATGTCCTGCTAGCATATTATGCTAAATCACCTTAAATATTCCCATATCGTTTCAATTTATGTGTCAACTTTCTTTTTATCTCTTTTCAAAAGAATATCTCTTTCTATATTTAGTACTTATTTAACTTCAGTATTTGGTATGACATATTTAAGATTGCATTTGTATTTTGGTACATTACTCATCTTTAATTTAAGAAAATAACATTAAAAATCTTCTTTTGTTTTCTTAAATTTCGTGCTCGATCAAACTAAGACACATAAAATAAAAGAGGGAGCAGACACTACTAGAAAATCATGTAATTCCGACGGAAAAAAATTGTTAGAAATTTCCGACCAAATCGGTCGAAATTTTAAAACAAATATCAATTATATTTATTTTAAATAATTTCGACCATATTTCCGACCAAATCGATCGTAATTTTTGGCGCAAAAGCCCGGAAATTTATTTTCGACCGAATTCGTCGGTATGAAAATTTTAAAATTTGACCGTTTGACTCGTTTGACTTTAGCGACCAAATCGGTCGGTATTTTTTTCGAAAAAAAAAAGAATAAAAATCTAATTATATTTCCGACCGAATCAGTCGGAAATCGATTTCTAAACCCTACTCGACCCCCGTTCCCAAAAAACAGACGGCTCATTTTTCTTTCTTCCAAATATTTCCGTCATCCTCTCCCTCTCGTCCTTCTTCACCATCCTCCTCCTTCTAAGTAAGGTTTTTCGCTCTCTCTCTCTCTCTCTCTCTCTCTCTCTCTCTCTCTCTCTCTCTCTCTCTCTCTCTCTCTCTTCCTCCTCCCTTCTCCCTCTCCCTCCTCCTCCATGGATTCTTCAACGTCCTCTTCCCCTTTTTCCTTAATTATATTTTTAACTTATTTTTTCTTTTTGCAGCAGTAGCGCCGCGGCAGCTCCACCATCTTTCTTCTCCGATATTTTTTCTCGGCGAGGTAAGTATTTCGTTGACATATATCTTATTTTTATTGTTAAATTTGTAGTAATTTTAGTTGTTGTACGTTTATTGGATTTTCTATATGAACATCCTAGATAATTGAATTAGATATGATTGAATTTTTTGGGATTTTAGTTTTTGTAGGTTTATTTGATTTAGGTATGGTTGAATTGGCATTATGTAAAATTTACTTGTATATTTCTCTTTATATGCTATAAGTTTTTAGGGTTCTCTATTAGAAAAACATAACACCATTGCCTTGAATTTATCTATGGAATGATATATTAACTTTATAGTTTATTGATTTTAGTTGTATTAACTAGTTATAGTTTAAAACTTTGGTGTAAATCTTGTTGTACTAGGTTTATTGTTACTTGTTAGTTTTACTATTAGAATGATATTAAATTTAAATTTTTTCAATTTCAACATTAAAATTAATTTGTAGATTTGAGAAATCATTAGTTTGGATTATATGAACATTTAATAAGTTATTCAAATTTAATTATTGTAGTTAAAGACTTATATAATTTAGAATAGGGATTAATGTGAGATTTCGAGAGTTAAAAAATATTAATTTAAAAAATAAAATATATCAATTAAAGTGCTTTGACTTAATGATACATATATATCTAAAATGAACCTTGGGTAAAGAGTATAATTTTGTAATTAGTTTAAATAAATTAAATTATTTTAAATATCTTATTTCTAGATTTTTATTTGTGTAGATTGAATTTGTGCATCGTAGATGGATGTATAATAGGAATCATCCTAATCGTGCGAGGTTGAGGGATAAATTTATTGAAGGGGTTGTTGAATTTATTGCTAAGACCCAAACACTTGATGATTTTCTTACTGGAGGAAGGATTAGGTGCCCTTGTGTGAAATGTAAGTATGTTAAGTTATTGAAAATAGACAAAGTTAAAGTTCATCTCTACAATAACGGGTTTGTAGAAAATTATTATATATGGACTGTTCACGGGGAGAATCATGCTAGTTTAAATGATGTTAACTTTTAGAATTCTTTTGGTGGTGAAGGTAACCCCATAGAAGAGCTTAATGTTGAAAATTTTCGGTACAATAAAATGATGAGGGATGCTTTTGGTATGTTTCCTAGGGCTCAATCCGAACCAAATGATGAGGCTAAGCTTTTCTATGAACATTTAAAGGAAGCTAATCGTCCATTATATGAAGGCTCGGTACATTTCAAGTTGTCTGTTGCGGTTAGATTGCTACGTATTAAATCGGATAGTTATATTTTCCAAGCGGACATGGATTCTATTATTGGGCTTATGAATGAACTTAATCCGAGTAACAATGATTTACCAAAAGATTTCTACACTGCTAAAAAATTAATTTCTAAGTTGTACCTTTCATTAGAGAGAATTGATTGTTGTGAGAAATATTGCATGTTATTCTATAAGGATGACGCATCTTTAGAAAACTGTAAATTTTGTAAAGCCTCATTTTAAGGAAGTCACAAATGCCAATACAAAAAAGAAGGTTCCAGTTAAAGCGATGCATTATTTACCTCTTATACATAGGTTAAAGAGGTTGTATGCATCAATGAGCTATGATCCTCATATGAAATGACACTATGAACATAGAAGGTCACCCGATATTCTATGCCATCCGTCAGATGGAGAAGCGTCGAAGCATTTTGATAGGGTGTTACCCGAGTTTTCGAGTGAACCAAGAATATTAGGTTGGGATTATGTGCAGATGGATTCACTCTATTTGTTGTCTCTGCTGCACCATATTCATGTTGACCAGTGTTTGTTATCCCGTATAATCTTCCGCCCGAGTTATGTATGACAAGTCCATATTTTTTCCTAACTTGTATTGTTCCAGGTCCACGCAATCTGAAAAGTTTGATTGATGTATACTTGCAGCCTTTGATTGATGAGTTACAATTATTGTGGCATCAAGGTATGGAAACATATGATATATCAACTAAACAAAACTTCAGATTGCATGTTGCTTTGATGTGGACTATAAATAATTTTCCTGCTTATAGAATGTTGTCCGGGTGATCGACTGCTGTAAAGTTAGCTTTTCCTTGTTGTATGGAAGATACAAAAGCATTTACTTTGAAACATGGAGGTAAAAATACATAGTTCGACTGCCACCATAGATTCTTGCCAATGAATCATGAATTTAGGTAAAATATAAGTGTATTTATGAAGAACCGAACTGATTTTGACAAGCCACCGACCTACTTGTGTTCAGAAAAAATTTGGAACGCAGTAAGGGATCTGCCTAAAGTAACAGAGTTTTGATGTAATGGAACATCTTTCAATTCACCTTGCACAAGAGGCACGACTTGGATGGCCAATTCAATGTAGATGGATGTATCCCTTCGAGAGATAATGTCATTTAATCATTTACCTTTTGTATTTGCTTTAAATATTGTTTCATCTAAAAATTACACTATGCAGGACTATTGGAAAATATAAACGAACCGTAAAAAATAGATCAAGAATTGAGGGTTCGATATGCGAGGCATATGTGGCTAAAGAAACATCTTATTTATGTTCATATTATTTTGAACATGATGTACCATGTTTGAGAAATAGACCGAATCGGCATGACGATGTGCCTCCTTCAACTTAACCAACACCTGATGATATGGATTCATTATGGACAGAGGCATCGGGTGGAGTAAACAAAGGCAGAGTCTACGGACTTGGAGTACGCCGACCTACAGGTCATCCAAACCTACTCTTAGCCGATTCTTCTTCTTCGCAAAATCAAGAACAAATGGAAGATATAAGAAAAGAAATTCGTGATTTGAAGCAACAATGGGACTCACAATTCAGAATATTTGTTAAGATGCAGAAATTCATGAGAAAACATGGGCATGATCTATCTGATGATGAGGATGAACAAATTGAATCTGATTTGTAGTATTTTAGGTGTATGGTATTGGTTGATTGTTAAACTTGATTATGAGAGACAAGTTTATGTTTTGTTTTTAAACTTGAATGTGGGCTACTATTTGAATGTTTTTATGCCCAAAATTGTCCGGTTTAATGGATTTGTTGGTTTAGATTGTGTTAATGGTTGGATTTATTATTTAGATGTGATATTGGTTGACATTTGTTGATTGATTATTGGTTATTGTATTATAATTGTTTGACATGTAGTGTAGCTCAAAATTGAGCAGAATTCTGCCCAATTTTAAAGAACATTCTGACTGATTTCTGACGAAAACAATCGGACATTTGCCTAGATTTTTCAAAAGATACCTAGATTTCCGACCGATTCGGTCGGAAATGATAAAAAAATCATTATTTTTTAAAAGATTTTCGACGGTTTCGGTCGGAAAGTTAAAGAAATATTTTTTTTAATTATTACTTTCCGACTGAATCGGTCGGTAAATAATTATTTTTATTATTTAATTTTAAATTAATATTTATTTTTATTTAAATAATTATGACTGATTTGGTTGGTAAAATTTCGACCACTTTGGTCGGAAATTTAAAAATAATTTGGTCGTCTGACCTTTTGAACGTTCCGACCACTTTGGTCGAAAATCACTGACGGATTCAGTCAAAAAATATTTTCCGACCAACTGTTTTTCGACCGACCAATTTTGGTCGGAAAGTAGTCGAAAAACCATAATTTCTGACCGTTTTCCGAGGGATATCGTGGTCGGAAGTCACTCTTTTTTTGGTAGTAAGAGGGAGACTTATGTATAATATTGAAGGGTCACCGGACCCCGTAAACATTGACAGAAATCTTATATATGTATATGCGTATACTTTAAAAATAATTAATTTAAATTGCTTGGTACCCTGGATAGTAAAGGCACTATCCTAGATTCACCTCTGAGAGGGAGTAATAATATAGCACATCGTCGTGGTATATAGTTTTGTTTGACCAAAAAATATAATTTTCGACTAAACTATTAAATTTATACAATGAGGGATTAGATCTAGTTAAGGATAATAACTCTAAATGTTAAGCACAAAGACGTATATTAGTTAGACAGATTTCGTATGTGGTTGGTGACAATAAATATTGAATTCTCTTAAAGCAAGAACATTAAGGGAAATATAGCCAATAATAAATATCAATAAATGACATTTAAGTAAATAAAGAGAATGATTCACCCAATAATGGATGAGTAGTATGAATATTTTGCCAGACAATGATGAATGACGGATAGATCCAAGATTCACATGAACGGTCCTCGGATCTGATGGAAAGTGGGAACAATATGAGCAAGCATCTTTGTAAAAATATAATCTTTGTGTTTTTGCCAGAGAGAAAGTCCTCTTCTCAAAAGTGTTCTTATCAGAATCAAT
The DNA here is from genome assembly GCF_000390325.3 of Nicotiana tomentosiformis. Lineage (NCBI taxonomy): Eukaryota > Viridiplantae > Streptophyta > Magnoliopsida > Solanales > Solanaceae > Nicotiana > Nicotiana tomentosiformis. The sequence continues at coordinate 28,425,123 of NC_090812.1, forward strand.
ATTACATGCCCCTGTCATTGTCTCTTCTTTCTCTATATATATAAGGCATTTTTCCTAGGAAACCCTAATGGTACAAATGCAAGGAATATTCATTAGAATATTCCCTTTTAGTACCCTATCTTGACAAATTAGCCGTTACAAGCCTGATCATCAGTGGTCGATCTCGACCTCGACCCTTGCTGACATCTTGATTACGATAACCGTCGATATCTTGACCACAACTCATGTCGGCACCTCGGCCATTGACCTCGCAGCGTCTTGGGCGAGCTCGACCGATAACTTTCTTTAATGCCATATTACACCAAATATTCCAAAGACGGATTTTGGCCTATACAGTTAGTCCCTCCGCTTATTAAGGCCGAGCTCTGACAGCCTTGATGAACGGACTCTGTATGTCGCAGTTGACGAAATGAGGCGAGCAAGATGGGTAGAGGCACTTTAGGCGAGGTGGCGATATGACTTTTCGTAAGCTGCAAACTTTGGGGATACGTTGTTTCAGAATGACGTCATGATATCATACATTACTGTGTCGCGCCTTCCCGATGCCCTGCGTCATTTCCTGTGCCTCTGTATTTTCGATACCTGCGCTGGGAAATGATGGCTTGATTTCTAGATCTTTGTGCCTGAAATCTTATAAATATGGACATGAGGTCCCTTGTGTTTGTTTTACATACTTGCATTATCGAATCCCTATGTCCCTTTCTTTATTCTCTATATCAAACCATTGTCTCCTTCTTGCTTCGTCACTGCATATATGTTCCCTCGATTCTAGTGATTTCAGTTGTTCTCGACTCTTCTGTGCGCAAGATATCCTCTCGAGAACATGGTTAACGCACCCTCTGGTTCTAGTATGGCGCTTAACCCTACCCCTTTAGCGGTGCGCATGCCTTCTCATGGCGACGGTATTTCCGTTGCCCCCTGAATATGAGGGGTTCCCTATGGTGGAGGAAATAATTTCTCACAGTGAAAAGATTAGATCTGACTTTTCGAAGTTGCCCAAAGACGACCCTGAGGTCTCGGAGTCGACGATGAATGAGGTTGACCTCGCTGCGTTTAGGAAAAAGTTCAAAATTCCGGCTCACATCAATCTGGTTCCGGCGGAGCACGATGTTGTACAGATACATCGCCCAGGACATTGCATGTTCTATGCGTATCCGTTCTACGTGGGCTATTCTTTTCCTCTTCTCCCGTTGGCGGAGGAATTTTGCCACTACTACGGCGTCTGCCTGGCCCAGCTCTCCCCATATATCTACAAGTTTATCCGTATGCTGATATGTGGAGTTGGCTGGCCGTGGGGTCCCACTTCGCCACCTGATGCATCTCCTCGCCCCTAGTTTCTATAGGTGGAGAAGCTTTTATCAGTAAATTTCAACAAGGAAGATGAGTTATTCTCGACTAGGTAACTAGATATGTGTACTAGATGTAGATGTGTTAAGATGAGTTATTCTTGAGGAGCTCACAACTCTAAATACGCTGTACATTCGGAGCCTAGTAAGATGTACCATGACTAGAAGAAAATTATATTTGTGGAAAAAGGAGGAAGATTAACTTAACCTTGTTTCTAACAGTTTAACTTGTTAGCATGTCAACATTTATGACTCGCAGGCGCATTACAACAACTCGGGATTCCAAAGTGAAAATAATAGAATCAAAGTGAATTTTATGGCAAAACTACCTCAAATAATTAGAAGTTATAATTATATGTGGTAATAAGGTAATTGAAAATTGACTTACATGGTAGGCACACTTTTGCCAGTTAAAACTTCGCACACTGAGGATAAATATACTCAAATATACATGAATGGAAAATTGTCAAACTATACGGGGTCTATCTATCATTTCTGATAGAAGATCACAATTTACTGCATGATTTTGAAAATCTTTCCAAGAAACATTGGTTACACGAGTATATCTTAGTACTTTATTTTATTAGCAGACAGGCGAGCAGTCTAAATGTACCATACATATCTTGAAGGATATGTTGAGAACTTATATTTTGAGTTTGAAGGTAGTTTGTGCGATTATATATCTATAGCTGATTTTGCCTATAACGATAGCTTTCAGTCTAGTATTTAGGTGGCACTGTATGGAGCCTTGTATAAGTGTATGATGTTGTTCTCCTATCGGATGGTTTGAAGCCTATGAGGCAAACTTTTTAGGACCCGACTTAGTACAAAAAACCATTGACAAGGTCCAGTGATCAGATTGCTCACAACTCATAATAGACAAAAGTCTTATGCAGATAAGAGGAGAAGAGAGTTAGTGTTCACAATCAGGGACACAGTGTTCCTACGAGTCTCCCCTATGAAAGGTGTGATGCAGTTTGGGAAAAGAGGCAAGTTGAGCCCTAGGTTTATAGGACCGTATGAGATACTAGACCGAGTAGGAGCTGTGGCTTATCGTTTGGCATTTCCTTATGAGTTGTCTTTTACTCATACAGTGTTGCATGTCTCTATGCTAAAAAAATGTATATCAGACTTCTCTCAAATTCTTGAAGCACCGACTATACCACTTGACAAGAAGTTATCTTACGAGAACGAGTCGATGGCTATTGTTGATAGACAAGTAAGAAAGCTACGATCAAAAGAGATTTTGTTTCTTAAAGTCTTATGGAGAAATCATACTGTTGAAGAAGCTGCTCGTGAAGTAGAAGATGGTATGCGCACCAAATATCCTTATTTATTCCAATATATAAGTACGTACTTGAGTTAAATTCGGGGACCAAATTTTTATAAGGTGGGGAGGATATAATATCCCCTAATTTTAGACAAGGATATATTGGTCATTAGCAACTAATTTTTTTTTTAAAAAAAAAGATGAACCAAAAGGGCCCAAGCCCACCAGATGAAAATCTGGCCAAAAGGAAAAGAAAGAAAGGGATTGAGGGAAGGGGGCGAAGGCTCATGGCAGGAAAACAACAAAAGAAAAAAAAAACTTTGGATGGTAAAAGAACTCTAACGCATGGGAAATTCTTGGGCAGCAATGCTTTAAAGGAAAAGAGAAGCTTTTATCAGTAAATTTCAACAAGGAAGAAGGAAGAAAGATTATCAAGTTTCATTGTTGATTCCTACATAAAAAGGTCAATTTTTCCCTTTCTTTGATTCTTCTTCAGTTTCTAGGATTTATTTAAATCCCAATTTATACGTTCATGGGATTCCATCACGTATTGAAAATTTAAGTACCAAAAAAAAAAGATATTATAAACAATAATGATATTTAAGTTTTAACTTATACATATGATTAAAGAAATTGAATAGTACATGGATTAAACTGCATAAATTCCTTTTTTTATAAAGAAGATTTTGGACTAATTTAAATTACTCATAGCATGAGTAAATATAATTCGGCGAATTAAGAGTCAAATATGAAACCTCGAGGGTTGGGAATTCTAAATTAACTAAGAATTAGCCTAAACAAGGAAATTAATACGAGTTCAATGTTGACGTGATTATAAATTGATTGAAGAAAGTCGTACAGATCGCTCGAGGTGACGAATTTGATATTTCTACACGAGTACTGTGAGTAGTAATCTTACCGCAATTTATGTTTTCATAACCTGCAAGGTTTATACTATATTTTGAAAATAAAATGTATTACCGAATGTTTGAAATTGCATGTGGGACAAGTCCTTTACTTGATATAGTACTGAATAGTTTACTTGATATGTTTACAGTTATTTAAAAGGTTCTCACTATTACTAGACATATTTTACTATCACTTAATATATGATTACCGTTATCGAAATTTGGATTACATGATTTGATAAGAATTGAAATGCTCCGTACTATTTTAAAAATGCTTCCATGTGAATATTTACTGTTTACAAAGAAAAATATAAATTGTAGGAGACTTTGAAGGATCTCGTAGCTAACGGAGGGTTCGTTAGATCTGGTGCACCTTGTATTTATAGATTACCGATTACAGTTATAGCCCTCGCTAGTGGGAAAGTAGAACTAGCATACAGTTACAGTTTTCTCTCGAGTAGGGACCTACAATTATATATGACTCCTTTTATGAAGGGGTCCACACAGAGATACAGATTACATGATCATTTCTTGAAAACCTCCCAAACATATTGTATGACAATGTTTACAGAGTTTATTACTGAATTGTTAATTGATTCCTGCTTACGCGAAAACAGAAAAGATTGATTGTTGTTACCCATTCTGAAAAAGGGCATTTATTTCATGATATTTTCTGATTATTATAATAGCATATTTTCTAACTTGTCTCCATTAAAAAAATAATTATGGTTAAGTGATATTACTCACTGAGCGAGTAACTCACTCCCCGTTATTTTTTGTGCAGAGACAGTAGTTGATCCGAGTGAGGATTTTGTTAATTAGAGTATACGAGTTAATAGTTCCTGGTGAGCCCCGCACTTGTTCGCGTGGGCGAAGAGTTTATTTATTTGTTATCGTCTTTGCTTTTGAACTCTCAGAGTCTCTCCATAGTCATTTTTATTAGTGTTATGGGTATTCATTCGTTATATTGGATTAGTTCCTAGTATTGCATTTTTTTAAATATTTTTGAGATGGGTTTAGTATTATTATATTGATAAATTTTGTAATGTTGGTGAAAACTCATTTTTGGTTAGTTGATGAAGATTGTGATTGATTTAGGTAAATATTGGTTGGTTGTTATTTGTTTATGAGACATGAAAACTTTTGGATAGTCCTAAAATAGGGAAAACTCTATCTGATTTTCTGTAAAATACCGATTAGGCTTACTTGGGGGCACTTGCTCCTAAGCACCGATTATGATCCTAAATTAGGTCGTGACAAAGGCGAATCGTCAGTTCTGGCTCAACTATTTATTCGTCAAGACCGAATACGTGGTGGCCAACGCAAGCGGGTTCCCCGAGGCTTGGAATTACGCTCGTAAGTATCTTTTTTCCGAGCATTTATTTTGCCTGTTTTAGTTGCAGTCTCACATTTCGTCCCTTCTTCGTGCAGTTGAGACTTCGCCCCCTCCCTTGGTCGGGGACATTCATGACCGGGTCAGCCAGGTCTTGCCTCACACAGTGGGGATTCGTGAATGGCCGGCCTTTATCAAGAAATTTGGGCATGCGCCTTCCGCGACCGGTGAGTTCGTCTATACTATTTCGACCTCGTGGTTGTTTGCTCATTGCGGTTTTGTACGGGAAGTGATGGTCTTCTAATTTTTCTTTTTCAGACCGGGGACCTTCGAGAAGGCAGAAGGCTCCTGTTATGACATTCTGTAAGAGGAAGGCAGCTTTTGTTCCTTCTGCTGCGGTGAGGTCTGCTCGGTCGTCGACTAATCCTGCAGCAGGGCTTTTGACTTCCCCTTTGCGTCATTTAGTAGACGAGGACAATGAGGAAGGATCATCGCCGAATGGCGATAACTTGCTTCTCCGCAAGAGGCCATCTGTAGATATCGATGAAAGAGTTGCCCATGCGGGAAATTCGGTGATGGAGGATTTCATCGTCCGAGAGACGGCGACCATAGAACTTGGAGATGGCGCTGAGTTACCGCCCACGATTCTGCCGTCGTCAAGGGCCGAGGAATGTATGTCTCTCCCTGAGGTCATGATAGATTTTAAAGGGCCGTCGGCGAGGGTCCCCTGACGCTTATGGGAGGACGAGCCATCGACCTCGCTACCAGCCAAGGATCCTTCTTCCCGGGTTGATATAAAGGGGAAAAGTGTAGAGAAAGAAGGTTACGATACAAGCTTCGATATGGACGTCAAGGAAGTTTGGATGATGGGGGAAGGAGACTCGAGGTGAGATTGGAGGGGACCACGCGAACTATCGCGATCCCCTTGGACCAGAATCTGCTGGTTGATACGGAGGACGTGGTCCCCTCTGTTCCGATGTGGAGGGTAAGACCCTTGAGAAGTTAAAAGATGCCACTCTGTTGAGGAGTATAGCCGGCCTCACTCTTAGCATAAGCCTTTGATCTTTCTTCATTTTTTATGTTTTCTTCATTTTTTTATGTGTGTCGAGTCTAGTTTTGTTCTTACTCGTTGTCTTTCTTTCAGACTGTGATCTTGGAGATCGAGAGTGTCCGCCGAGAGGAGAGGCGTAAGGCCATTTTCCAGAAGATGGAACGGAAATATCGCGAATACCGTGATAAGCACCGCGAGATCTGCAGGCGGTTCGGTGGAAGCGACACTTTCCAGGCTCTCCGAAGTGAACTGAAGGAGAAGGACGATGAATTGATGAGGGTCATTGGAAAATGTAGCAAACTCGAGGGGGCGTTGAGGGACAAAGAAGAGGAACACGAGGTGAGCAAGGCGGTGGAGGCTCAATGCATCGATCTTTAAGCCCAGGTGGTTTCACTGCGCGCTGAGCTCGAGGAGTGTCAAATCAAAGTGGATGCTCTGAGTGGCGAGGTTGCTGATAAGGTGGCGGGCTTAGAGAAGGCGGAGTTAGCCCAGTTGTCAGCTGCAAGGAAGGCGAAGGCTTTCACAATCATGATCCGCGTTCTTCGTTCTGAGCGAGAGAGTGCTTTGGAGATGACCAAGCAAAGGGAGGAGCGACTTGATGAGCGGATATAGGAGCTGGAGAAAGATGCTTCAAGCCTTAGTGATCGAGTCATAGTTCTAGAGGCCGAGAAGGCACAGTTGTTGACTGAACCGTCCTCGTCCCGTACTTTTGCCTTTCCTGATGTTTCGCAGGATTTGTACGAGGAATGGATTCATGCTGAGGCCCAGTTAGATATATTCAGGGACCTGATGGGGACAGGGGCTGTTTCAGAAGGCGACTTTGAGGACGCTCGTGCTAAGGCACGTAAAGCTCGGTTTGCTTGTGGCTATGATCCCGCTACACTGGAAGCCAGCGACGACGAGGAGGTTACGGGCGTGGATCGGATCGAACAGGATACCTGGTACGAGGATGAATATCCCGCTGATGATGGTGATGGCAAGGAGGTAGGTGGAGATGGTCCGGGCGATCAAGCTGGTGGCGCTGCTGGGTCAGGCTGTGATTAGTTGTTGTTCTTTTTGGTTTAGCTGCAGATTTGGGTATACTTTTTGTAGGCGTGGATTCGAGCCTTTGTAAAGAGAAAATATTCTAAGTATGAAGTGTTTTTCTATTCGTACCTAATTCCTTTTCTTTGTTCGGGTTTGTGCGTTTTTCTGATTTGTTGCTTGATTGCCTTTGTCGTAACCAATTTGTTTGAGTAGGCTAAACGAGGTTGAAAGTAGCCTTCATTTAGTTAAGGTTGTGGGCCAAGTAGGTGTTAATTAGAATGAGATCGAACATAACCTCTGATTAATTGAGGCCGTAGGCCGAATAGGTGTTTATTCGAACGAGGTCAAGTGTGACCTTTAATTAATTGAGGTTGTAGGCCGAATATGTGTTAATTCGAATGAGGTCAAATGTAACCTTTAATTAATTGAGGGCATGGGCCGAATAGGTGTTAATTTGAACGAGGTCGAATATAACCTATAATTGATTGAGGTCGTAGGCCAAATAGGTGTTAATTCAAACGAGGTCGAATATAACCTTTAATCAATTTAGGGGACCTCGTCCTTTAAAAGTTGAAGTACTTGAGGTGTGTAATGTTTCAGTTGTTTGGTAGTCGCTTTACTTCCATTGTTTCTAGTATGAATGACCCTTTGCTTGCCGCTGCCGTGATTTTATAGGGGCAGTCCTAGTTTGTTCCTAGTTTGTCTTCCCGTGGATCTTTGCTTGCTTGTGTTTTAGCTTTCAGCACGTAGTCCCCGACTTTAAGTGGCATGATCTTTGCTCTTTTGTTATAGTAATGTTCTGCTTGCTGCTTTTGGGCGACCATTCTCACATAGGCCATATCTCTTCGTTTCTCGACTTCGTCGAGTTCCTGCCTTCTACTGTCATAATTTTGGGGTCCGCTTTCGTGAATGAATCTTAGACTGGGCTCCCCGACCTCGACTGGTGTTACTGCGTCAGTCCCATAGACTAACGAGTATGGCATTTCCCCTGTGCTCGTTTTTGGCGTTGTTCGGTAGGCCCAAAGTACTTTTGGCATTGCTCATATTTGTTTACGAAATCTGTGGCCTCCTTTTTCATTGTGGGCCAATAGTATCCTGCTCGTATAAGGCACCTGACCAAAGCTCGATTGCCGGAATGAGCTCCACAATGGCCTTCGTGCACTTCTTCAAGGACGCGTCGCGTCTGATTTGGGCCCAAGCATTTTGCCAGGGAGGCGCCATATGTCCTTTTGTACAGGTCATTGTGAACGATGTTGTACCTAGCCGCTTGCATTCGCAGTTTCTTGGCCTATTTTTTGTCACTGGGGAGTGTGTTGTCCTGCAAATATGTAATAATACGGTTGCTCCAGTCCCAAGTTAGGTTTATAGTTCTTATCTTGATTTGTTCTATCAACGAGTTGAGGAGGCGGACCATATTTTTGTCTCCGGTTGTGATGTTTTTGGTGGCTGCCGCTAATTTGGCGAGGCCGTACGCCTCAATATTTTTTGCTCGGGGAATCTGGTGGAGCTGACATTCGTCAAACTCGGGTAGTAGTTTTAATATTTTTGTTTGGTATTTTTGTAACCTTTGCTTCTTGATTTGGAAAGTCCTTGTGACTTGGTTGACCACGAGCTGAGAATCGCAGCGCAGCCTTAGCCGCTTCTCCCCGTATTTGAGTGCTAGTCTTAATCCTGTAATTACAGACTCATACTCGGCCTCCTTGTTAGTCATGTTCGGGGATCTTATGGACTGGCGAATCACTTCGCCTGTTGGGACTTCGAGTACGAGTCCCAGCCCGGACCCCGACGCGTTAGATGTACCGTCAGTGTATAGGACCCAGAGGTCGTGTATTTGGGAAGGAGCATGGGCGGCTTCCTTTTCGACTTCGGGCAGTATTTGCGCACTGAAGTCGGCGAGGACATGAGACTTTATCGTCGTTCGCGGTCGATATATAATACCATGCTCGCTTACTTCAATGGCCCATTTGGCCAATCTGCCCGAAAGTTTGGGTTTGTGTAAAATGCTTCTTAAGGGGAAAGTCGTGACGACCGAGATGGGGTGGCATTGGAAATACAGTCTAAGCTTCCGTGAAGCTACGACTAAAGCCAGAGTCAGCTTTTCAAGATGGGGGTACCTCGTCTCGGCGTCGACTAGTGTCTTGCAAATGTAATAGATGGGAGATTGCGTACCTTTATTTTCTTGTACTAAGACTGCGCTCACAGCTACTTCTGACACGGCGAGATAGATGAGAAGAGGTTGACCTGGTTCTAGTTTTGAGAGCAACGGCGGCGAGGACAGGTACGCCTTTAACTCCTTCAGTGCTTGGACGCACTCAGGGGTCCATTGGAGGCCGTTCTCCTTTTTGAGTACGCCGAAGAACTTGTGGCACCTATCAGAGGATCGCAAGATGAACCTTGACAGAGTGACTATTCAGCCGGTTAGCTTCTAGACTTGCTTTTTGGTGGTCAAGTGCTATGGTATACCCTCGATGGCCTTGATTTGGTCGGGATTAAACTCGATACCCCACTGCGACACTAGGAAACCCAAGAATTTCCTTGAGGCCATGCCGAATGCACATTTCTTGGGATTCAGTTTCATGTCGTATTGTCTGAGTATGTCGAATGCTTCTTTTAAGTGGTCGATGTGATCTTCTCTCTTTTTGGACTTGACCAGCATGTCGTCAATGTATACCTCCATCATTTTTCTGAGTTGTTCTTTGAACATCTCCGTCACCAACCTTTGGTAAGTTGCCCCGCATTTTTTAATCCGAAAGGCATGACCCTGTAGCAATACGTCCCCTGGTGGGTGATGAAGGTGGTCTTTTCCTGATCCTATTCCGCTATAAGGATCTGGTTGTAGCCTGAGTAGGCATCCAAGAAACTTAGCAACTCGTGCTTGGCTATTGCGTCGATGAGAAGGTCGATGTGGGGTAATGAGAACGAGTCTTTGGGGCAGGCTTTGTTCAGGTCGGTGAAGTCTACACACATCCGCCACTTACCATTCTTCTTTTTCACCATGACCATGTTGGCGACCCATTGGGGGTTCTTCGACTTCCTGATGGAACCATTTTCCAATAGTTTTTCCACTTCTTCGCGCATTGCGTTATTGATTGTAGGGTTGAACTTACATCGAACCTGCCTTACCGGGGGGTTGAGTAGATCGATGTTCAATCTGTGTGTGGCAATCTCCTTTGGGATACCTGGCATATTTACATGGCTAAAAGCAAACAAATCAGCGTTAGCAATTAGAAATTTGCGAAACTTACCCGATTCTTGGAGTTTGCAGCCGTTGTAAGCTTTCTTGTTGTAGTCGTTGACGTTTAGCTGAACGGGGTCGAGGTCCTCTATGGTCGATCCTGCGGCTTCAGCCACATCGGGGTCTCTAATAATGTCCTCGATACTGTTGTCTACCGACCTTGACCTTGTTGATTGTTATGCTTCCTTCTCTTTGCCCCTCATTTGTTGGGCGTCTGTGCAGTCTAGGGCGATACGGTAGCACTTTTGGGATGTGCATTGTTTCCCGCTTATGCTGAATATGCCCCATAGAGCTGGGAATTTGATGACTTGGTAATAGCTGGAGGGTATGGCCCTCATGGTGTGTATCCACGGTCGCCCTATGATGGTGTTGTATGGCGTGTCCTGGTCCATGATGTGGAATGTGGTCTCCAGAGTGACACCACCCGCCAGGATGGGGAGTGTGATCTCGCCAGATGTTCGTTCAAGTGCATTGTTAAATCATGTTAGTGTGATGCAACGCGGTACTATCTTGTCCTCGAGTTTTATTTGCGTGAGTACTCGGGGGTGGATAATACACGCACCGCTCCCGTCGTCTACTATAATCCGCCTTATGTCGGTATCCAATATTTGTAACGTAATAACAAGAGCCTCATAGTGAGGGAATGCCAAACCGTTGGTATCTGACTTATCGAAGATGATACTTACTTCGAGTTCATCATACCGTTCGTGGGTGATCGACTGTTTGAATTTGTGGGTCATGGTGAACTTCATGCTGCTGATGGAAGTGTCGTCTTCTCCGCCGATGATCATGTGGATGGTGCAGGCTGGCGAGGGTGGCTTCGGCGGTCCTTGATGTTATTCGCATCCCCTGGAAAAGTTGGTTCTTCCCCGATCGCTCAACAATTCTTTGAGGTGTCCCTGTCGCAGCATGTTTACGACCTCCTGTCTTTGGGTGATGCAATCTTCGATTTTGTGTCCTCGCTCTTGATGGAACTCGCAGAGGGCGTCTAATTTTCCGGTATTTTGTGGCCACTTTACCTTTAGTTCGAGCTTCTCCAAGGCATAGACGATCTCTGTAGGTGACACGCAAAAATTGTGAGCGGATAATAAAGGGGGCATACCTCTTTCATTCCAGTGAGTCTCAGTTCTTGATCGGGGTGTGCCTTCTTCATTGCGAGGTGAGGATACAACAGTAGTTCTGACATATGAGAGATGTCGTTCCCGATTCAGCCGTGAAGTCGCCGGATCTCTTCTGATATCGCTTCTCTAATCCTTTTTGGATTTTGCTTGTACCGAGGTCAGCCGATGAGTCGGCCCATTGAGGTCGTCTTCGTCTGCTCGTACTTTGGCACAATATGCATTATGTATTTCGTCCTAAGTCGTTTGGGGGGGGGGGTATTTCATAAGCCGAGTTAATAAGTTTTTCGTCGCTCTTGAACCATTTCTGTTCAACCCGTTTTGAAAAGCGGCTACTACCATTCCTTCTGATACATTGGGCAAAGTCATTCTCACTCGGTTGAAACGGGCAAGGAAGTCCTTTAGTCCTTCTCCCGGGGACTGTTTGATATCAAAGATATCATTCACTCTTGCCTCGGCCTTCTTGGCCCCGACATGGGCCTTCACGAACTTAACGGCCATTTCCTCGAAGGTTTTAATGGAACGAGCTGGTAGTTGTGAGTACCAGGTTAGTGCCCCTCCCTTGAGGGTTTTGCCAAATTTCTTCAGCAGAATGGAGGATACTTGTTCTTTGGCGAGGTCATTGCCTTTCACAGCAGTAACATAGTGAGTCACATGATCCTCGGGGTCGGTCGTGCCATCGTATATTTTCAGGTAAGGCGGCATTTTGAAAGTCTTCGGTATAGCATGTGGAGCATCACTATCACTGTACGACTGCTCGACGAAACGACCGGCATCTCTCTTCGGCAATAACTTAGGAGCGTCCGGTATTTTATCGACCCTTTTTTGGTGCTCTCTCATTTGGTCCCGAAGTGTCTTGTTCTCATTTTCCATTTCCTTCATCCTTTTCAGAATGGTTATGAGAGCGTCATCGCCTACATTATTAACAACATTGTGAGTGATACCTGTTGTCGCGAGTGGGGGGGGAGGTTGATCATGTTGCTCGTTCACTGGTGGCGCAACACAGGTTCTCGCATTTTCTACGGCCGCATCCTGAACGGGTTTATGGAGGACGTTGGTCAGTATATCAGTCAGTCAGGCTTCAAGGAGTTTCTTTATCGCTGGCGGTGTCTCCTCTCCCACATATGTTGAGGCTGTCTTGCCAAGGGATTTTGTGATGCTGCGGTGGGGAGGGGGTGATCCGCCTCGCCTAGAGGAGGCGTTGGGCGTTGTGTCCTTGTCCACTGCTTCAGAGCTTTCGTGGATGATGTCCATGAGGTTGGTTGGGAGGTCACTCATTATTCTCATTCTTTCTTCTATGTTACCTGCCACGTTAGATCTGTGCATGCAGAGAGAAAAAAGGTTCTCTTTTTTTTTGCGTCAGTCAGTGTTGGTTGTAGATTTAGAAGAAACTAAAAAACTTAGCTAGAAGATCCCCACAGACGGCGCCAAATTATTTGACCCAAAAATATAATTTCCGGCTAAACTATTAAATTTATATAATGAGGGATTAGATCTAGTTAAGGATAATAACTCTAGATGTTAAGCACAAAGACGTATATTAGATGGGACAAATTCTGTATATGGTTGGTAAGGGTGGCAAGTGGGCCGGACCCGGTCCTAAGTGGGTCGGTCCTATGCGGTCCGGTCCTAAACGGTCCCGGGCTTCACGGGCTTATTGCTGGAACCGGCTCGGGACCGGGACCACGAACTAACAGTCCCGGGTTAAGTGGGCCGGCCCCAGGCCTAAGTGGCCCTAAACGGGCCCACCAGATATTTTTTATTTTTAATTTTTTTTTTTACAGAAGTTAGAGAAAATAATAATAATAAAGATATATAAGCTATATTCGATTTATATACTATATATACATCTTAAAAAATATATATATATATACTATATTATATATACATAGTATATAAGCCATATTCGATAGTATACATCTTAAAATATACTATATATACATCTTAAGATATATTATATATATACATGTATATCCAATATACTATACTATATATATATATATATATATATATATATATATATATATATATATATATATATATACTATATATATATTTAATATATATACTATACAATATATCTTAAGATGTATATATAGTATAGTATAGTATATATATAAGCTTATATATCTTATGAGATGTATATATAGTATAGACTATAGTATAGTATAAATATAATATATATATATATATATATATATATATATATACTATACTATACTATATTATATTATATGTATAGCTTAAGATATATAAAAAGACAAAAATATTGTAAAGAGATATTCAAATCAATGCGTTATATTTTTATTATAGCATTAAAAATCATGGCAATATCTTTCTTAGTATTCCTCCCCCCTATGGAATGAGCACAACAAGGTGATAATACCACCATTGAGAATAAAAAGAAACTAATCAATATGTGCCAAAATACAAGTTACATATTAATTTACATGGTATCTCTTATAAATTTCATAAATCCTTCAAGGTCCGGAGGAATTTCCGTTGGTGGTGGCGGAAATGAAGCTTGGTCATCACCGCTTCCAGGCGAAGCATCATCCTCCACAGGTTCAGCTAGTATTTCTTCGTAAGCTTCGTCTACCTCTGGTTGTGATTCAGCAAGTTCAAAATTTCTTCTTTTCGAACGGATCCAATCTCTGAAAAGTACTGATTTTTTCAAGCTCTCCCTCATAGACGCTCTATAATCACCGAGTTGAAGTCTTGCTTGACTGAAAGCGCTCTCTGATGCCACTGTTGAAGCTTGAATAGTTAAAATATCTCGGGCCATCCTTGAAAGAATCGAAAAGTATTTTTCTTTGTCCTTCCACTATTCCAAAATATTAAAGGAGCCATCGGGATTCACTTCCTCAATTCCCTGTGACAAATAAATTTCAAGTTCATTTAGTTATAAAAAATCACTAGTACTAGAACCTTGAGAACCCCTGAACCCTGCCCAAGCACTAAGTGCTCTTACTCCCGCAGTTCTTTTAAATGATTGAGAACTAGAAGAAGAAGGAGTTGGAACATTTGGTCTAGCATGATCTAATGCAACTTGATAAGCATTATAAATAGTTTGAATATTTATTTTAATTGAGGCTATTGCGTCCGGAAGTTTAGACAACTCCTCATCTTCAAGTACTAAACCATTATAAACAGTTTCATACCAAAATTGAGGACCTCCTAATTTCATAGTAGGATTTAACAATGCAGCAATACCATAAATAGGGGGAATAGGGAAAAAAATATTTTTTAAACTTTTTTCTCATGGAATCAATAGCAAGTTGATAAATTTCTCCACCCTCTGAAAAATGATCAAACAAATTTGCAAGTTCTGCAATATAAACTAAACAGTTAGAAACAGTAGGATAATATTGCCCAGAAAATTCATTTGTAGCAATATGAAATTTTTCTAAAAAATTTACAAGTATTTTAACATTAGCCCAATCCGCATTTGTAAGGTGCTCATCATCATCACTTACATGAGCATTAAACGTTGAGTTTATAGGGTTTCTATATTCATATGCAACAACTAAACTTTCATACATGTAATTCCATCTAGTTGGACAAGGTTTAGGAAACTTTCTTTCTCTTAGGCCAAATTCATCGTATCTTTTAAAATATTCTCTAAGTCTACTTCTACGGTTTGAATAAAAAAGTCAATTAAGAGCCATTTTAACCTTTTCACTTTCAACATTTAAAATTCGCATACCATCACCCACAATTAAATGATAAATATGACAAATACATCTAACATAAAAAATGTTACTAAATACAGGACTTAGTGTAGTGGTAAGCAAGGCTACAACATTTGTGTTACTAGTAGCATTATCTATTGAAACTGACATTATTTTATCACTAATGCAAAAATATCTACAAAAATCCGCAATCGTGCTAGAAATAAACTGCCCTGTGTGACGTGAATTAATTATTCTATAAGCAATAATGCGCTTTTGCATTATCCAATGCTCATCAATCCAATGACTAGTAACAGTAAGGTAATCACAGTCATTACCACTTCTACCAATATCAGTTGTAATAGTAAGACGATAATTTATATGAGTAAATAAATAGCGCAAATATTGTTCATATTCATATTTATATTTATAAATATCACTCTTTACGGTTGTGCGAGGAAAATCTTTATAAATAGGATTATAAACTTTTCTAATATAATGCACAAAGTCGGGGTTAGAAGAAAAACTATAGGGTAAGCACATAACAGTAACCATTTTTGCCAATTCTTCCCGATCTTTTTTTGGATCATAATATAAAATACCACCGGTAACAGTGTTAATTCCCGGTTGAAATTGATTTGACCCGGTACTAAGGTCAACCTGACTATGTGCACTTGTCCCCTCAACCAAAGCTTTCATACGAAGATATCTAGCTTTTATCTTGAGGGTGTAGCAATATGTGTCTAGTCAAACTCCCCCCCCCCCCCCCCCCCGACTTCCAACATATTGAAAAACTAACTCTTTGCCACAAGTTTTACACTTAGCCCTATTTTTTTCTCTTAGTTGAGTAAAAAATTACCAAACAAGAGATGTTTCTGCCCGTTTAGAAGGTTGTCTAGAAAAAGTAGGGGCACTAACAGGAGGGTCAGACGGGGGATCATCTGGATTATTATTAGTTGGGTTAACTTCAGGAGCAGGACTAGTGGGTGTATCGTCATCCGGTTGCGTTTCATCAAAATCTATTTCTTCATCATTATTTTCATCAATAGTTAGATTACCATAAAGAGCATTCATATATTCATAGTTTAATTGTTCACCGGGTGCAATATTATGGCAAAATTGTCTCTCGGTAAATTGTAATCAACTATTATCGCTATCAAGAATAGAAGGTGTAAGACGGGTAACAGGTTTGGGTCGGGGAGCCGGAGAAAATGGAGGAGGAACAGATTGGCCACTAGATTCACCACTCTTGGATTTTCCCTTACTTTACTAAACATATTTTGTAAGGAATAAGCCATCTTAATTAATCAAGCAAAGTAAATAAAAAAAAAAATTATAATATTAAAACTTAAGAGTTGGAACGAGTTTACCGAATTGACGAACAACTTGTTGGAAATTGATTATCGTTAAAGACTTCAATTCACCAACTTCACAAGTGTTTCACAAATTGTAACAATAAAGTAAGCAACAGTAGCAATTATAGAAGTAAATTAGAGAGAGATTGTGATAGATTGATGATTTTGTAAGAAAAAATGAAATAATGATGGGGTATTTATAGTTAAAAATAGGGAAAAAGTGTAATTATAAAAAGTTTGGGATTAAAACAAAGTTGAGGGGTTAAATGGCTATTTTATAAATAGCCAACGGCTATTTTTGACAGCCCAACGACTATTGGGGGGGTTAAAGGGACCGGGCCGGTCCCGGGCCCTGGCGGGCTAAACGATCCTGGCCCTAGCGGCCCAAATTATAGGACCGGCCCACGAGACCGGACCAGGCCCGCTAAAACCGGGCCAAACGATCCTGGCCTATTAGCCCGTTTGGCCCGTGATCCCGGGCCGGTCCCGAGACAATTCCGGGCCTGGACCGGCCCACTTGCCACCCTTAGTGGTTGGTGACAATAAATATTGAATTCTCTTAAAGCAAGAACATTAAGGGAGATATAGCCAACAATACATGTCAATAAATGACATTTAAGTAAATAAAGAGAATGATTCACCCAATAATGGATGAGTAAGACGAATATTTTGCCTGATAATGATGAATGACACATAGATCCAAGATTCACATGAACGGTCCTCGGATCTGATGGAAAGTGGGAACAATATGAGCAAGAATCTTTGTAAAAAAGTAATCTTTGTGTTTTTACTAGAGAGAAAGTTCTCTTCTCAAAAGTGTTCTTATCAGAATCAATATTATATGCCCCTATCATTGTCTCTTCTTTCTATATATATAGGGCATTTTTCCTAGGAAACCCTAATGGTACAAATGCAAGGAATATTCATTAGAATATTCTCTTTTAGTACCCTATCTTGACAAATTAGCCGTTACAAGCCTGATCATCAGTGCTCGATCTCGACCTCGACCCTTGCTGACATCTTGATTAAGATAACTGTCGATATCTTGACCACGGCTCATGTCGGCACCCCGGCCATTGACCTTGCAGCGTCTTGGGCGAGCTCGACCGATAACTTTCTTTAATGCCATATTATGCCAAATATTCCAAAGACGTATTTTGGCCTATACAAGTTTCTCTCTACCAATGGTTACATTCTCTAAGGATTAGCTTAAAACTTAAGTAATTGGATATTAGAGGTATTGAATTTAATAAATTGAAATGGAGTTGGTGCATTGAAATGTTACTACAAACGTACTACTAGACATTAAATACAGTATTAGGTAAAAGTCAATGTTAATACTAGTACGTTTTGGGGTAAAAATATAGACGTGTAGGTTGATTTTGACAATTTGGTATATTTAAAAGTCTCAATTGTCATCAACGTGTCGTTGCCTTACTTGTTAGAACATGTCATAGATAAAGCAAGTCATTCTCAAAGCATACTCTCGTTTTTTTTTTTTTTTTATATATTATTTTTTATAGATTTTAATTGACATTTGTCAATTTACATATTATTCCTATTTTATGCATTGCTTCGAGAGCTCAATTCCATAATGATAAAATTAAATCTTTAAAATGAGTTTTTGAAGGTTAAACTAATAATTAAAAAAAACGTTAAACAAATACCACTCAATTATCACATTTAAAAAAGACTCATATTATACAAATTAAAATTGTACAATGTATAAAAAATAATTTAAAATATTCATAAACTAAAATTTACTTGTAGATTACGAAATACGGGAAAAGCTCATTTTAAGCAAAGCAAAGGCATAAGATAGTCTTAAAAAAAGAAATACACGTATCAAAAGGTTTTTATATAAATACCCAAAGGGGCGATTTGACACTCTATTGTTTCTTCCCCTGGCTTTTGAAAAACTCACAAAGAAGAGAAGGAGCTTTGGAAGCTAGTAGAAAAAAATGGGGAGATCACGGATCTGTAATACATTAGCAATTTTAGCTCTGTTTTTATTCTCTTCAGCGTTTGCAGAAGACGTCGTCGTTTTGACCGAAGAAAACTTCGAGAAGGAGATCGGTCAAGATCGCGCCGCTCTCGTTGAGTTCTACGCCCCTTGGTTCGTACACTTCCTCTGATTCTTTTATTTACCAATTATGTTGCTATATTATGCCTTTCTGATTTAGGACTTGAAATTTCTTTATGGATGCAATGTGTTGTGAATGCTTAATCTGTTAAAAAGGTGTTGATTATGTGATTCGGTAATTAGATCTGTGATAGTTTGATCTAGATTTGAATTGAAATAGCTAAGTTTTAGTTATTTCTTCGTAATATAATAGCTTTGATTAATTTGATAGTTCCGAAGAGTTGTTTTAATTCCCATAGTTCCGTAGAGTTGTTTTAATTCCCATGATCTTAATACGTGTTATATGTAGCTACAAAATGATTTTGTTTCTTGCTTCCTGAAGGTTTTAGATGTTCGAGTTACTAATGATTGGATATAAATATTTGTTGTTTGCTAACACAATTATAGATCCTAAACAAATATCCTAGGACTGTAAATGAGATTGATCTGAGTATAGTGTTATATGAGTTCAAATCATGCTTTGATATATGAGTTTGGTTGGTTTGTAATAATTGAGATGCGCGAGTTTGAAAAGTGTAAGGCTCTTATGCAATGAGATATAATTATAGGCTATGCGGTGGACTAATTGGATTTATATATGGGCAGGTGTGGCCACTGTAAAAAGCTTGCTCCCGAGTATGAAAAGCTTGGTGCAAGTTTCAGGAAGGCGAAATCTATTTTGATCGGAAAGGTTAGTCCTTCTGGATATGAAATTCCCCTCTCAGCTTTTCATTGTGCTAGAATCATATGAAAATGGAGCTCTTTTTGCAGCTGAGACTTTAAAAGTTTTTCCTTCCTTTTTGTGTTTATTCCTAATTGTATAATATTTCTATTTCCTTGAAGAAATTGGCAAATGGTCCTATGTTTGCCACACTTGCATTTTACTTTGTGGAGAATTTTAGTTTTTTAACTAAGGAGGCAGTTGTGATTTGTGCCTGATTCCAGTTGATTATCTTGGTTTTATCTGATGCGAATGTAGTGAAGCAAGCAAAGAAAAGAAAAAGAAAAAAAAATGATCTGTATACCTGTTTGGCTGTTTCACCCACCCATAAGAGAAGGTTATGTTGATTGGTTTCACGTGGTGGTGTAGTTTAGGGAAAATTTCGTTGGATAGTGATTATTTGGCGAAGCAAATTTATACTTTGAATGTCATTCAAGTTTAGTCGGATGGAACACTGGGTTCATTTATTTCTTTACCTGTATTAGCAATGGGAATTTTGATTTGTAAGTCAATATTCTAAAGAATGCCTTTCACCTAATTTGGTGGATTTTTTTCTTCTCTTTTATTATAAGCTGTATACTGATGAATAATATACGGGACGACAATCTGATGGCTCAGTGTAGCTACAGCAATTAGGTAACAGTTTATCAGTTCATTTTATTTTTTGCAACATATCATTGGGTAGAAGTTGAGCTGAGAATACCTGGTAACTATTTTTTTGATGGAAAAAATGTAAGAGAATACCTGGTAACTATTGATTATCTTCTATAAAACATCTTCAGCTTGTTTGCCAGCTTCTTCATTTCTCTGAGGTAATTTAAAAAGCCAATCATGATGAAAATGACATTTTCAATATAGTTTTGTTCGTTGTTTTTTTGTTTAGTTTGGACACATATTTAATCGCTTTTGAGTTAGTTTTTTTTTTCTTTTTTAATTTATGTTTTGCCAAGTTCGTAACGGAAAACTGATAGTTTCTAGAAACAATATTCTGTAGGTTGATTGTGATGAACATAAGAGCGTTTGCAGCAAATATGGGGTTCAAGGGTACCCCACTATCCAATGGTTTCCAAAGGGATCACTGGAGCCAAAAAAGTATGTTTATAAAATTTGGTTTCCGAATCAGCTTTGGATGAGTTTTTGATTGCTTTGTTCTTTGTGATTTTTTTGTCCTACTTAAAATTTTCCTTATCGCAGATATGAAGGTGGACGAACTGCTGAAGCCCTTGCCGAGTTTGTGAACAGTGAAGGAGGTATTAAACTTGCCTTTGCAACCTTAGTTTATACCTCTTGAATGAGTTAGAGGATTGTGTATGTAAGTCTGTGGTGATTTTTGCTCTGTTTAATTACCTCAGGGGTTTGTTCATCATTTCCTCCCTATTTAGGCTCCAATTTCAGGATATAATATGCCACTACTTATGTTGACGTTTCTGTCATGGATCTATCTGAGCTTGTTTTTAGGTTCCAATCCTCGTTTATTTCTGTTTTTTCCCGTTCTGTTAAGGACACTTATCTATGAATGGTACGGCAAGTAGTATACAGTAGTGTTTCTTCTTAGTACCTGCTACTTGTAAAGCATAACGTTTCAGGTTATCAATCGATTTTACTTGTCGATGATGATGAGGAATTATACTAGACATGAGGCATTGATGATTATGTTATTTCTTTAATTTTAGAAAACATGGTAGAGACATATATTTCCAGACGTTCCAAAATATGCAGTTCTGACACTTTATTATCCGATTTTAGGGACTAATGTGAAGATTGCCTCGACCCCGTCAAGCGTAGTGGTGCTATCTCCAGATAACTTTGATGAAATTGTGCTGGATGAGACCAAGGATGTATTAGTTGAATTTTATGCACCATGGTAAAAGTTTATGATTATCTGCTTCGGAATAAGTAAATTTTAAACAAAATAAGGTGCTGGGAATTCAATATAGCTAGTTCTGAGTCTAGTGTGCCAAGGATCATCTTTCTCCATCTGCATCTCTGATTTATGCTTTACTTTGTGTAGGTGTGGTCATTGCAAAAGCCTTGCTCCTGTAAGTGCATTACTGTCTTATTTTGAAACTTCTGAGAACCGAGTACGTGAAGAGATCTGAATTCCTATCTCTTTATGAATGCAGATTTATGAAAAGGTAGCTACATCGTTCAAACAAGAGGAAGATGTGGTTATTGCCAATCTTGACGCCGATAAGCATAGGGATCTAGGAGAGAAGTAAGTTTTCTACTTGATAATGTCACAGGAGGCGTATTTTCACTCCTTAAAATGCTTACCAACTCTAGCATATCGAAATGTCAAATTAGCCATCAGATAGATGTGCTTGCTTTCTCTGCATTATTGTCTTGGCATGACTCCTCCTATCATTTCATCCCCCCTCCCCCCCCCCCCCCCCCAAGCGTGTTTGTGTATGTATGAACTTAAAGAATAACTTCATGAAGTTACCATCATCTGCTAATTCTTCAAGATACTCCAACTACCTGGTCCATTATTATTTTTTTCGATGAAACAACACAATGTAAAATATAATCATAGCCATCCTGCTTATCCCAAAAAGGAGTATATTGGAGATGCGACAATGTAATGCTTATTTTTTAGGGCGATTTAGATGATAGACAAAATATGTGAGGAAAGATGAGTTGTGTAGAGTCTCCGGCAGCATCTGGCTTGTGAAAAAAATATGGCTGCCAATAGCAACTTCAAGCATTTCTTTAGCTATATTACATCTAGTAGTCTAGTTAACTTCCAAAAAGTGAGAACATGAAGGAATATAAAGGGAGACAGAGGTGAGACAAAGTCATTGCATTTTTTCTTTTTTCCTTAAAAGGGTTCTTTGGTCCATTCATCGTTTATGAGTTTCAATAGAGTATGTTAGCTGTGGAAAGAGTTCTTTCCTAAATTTACTTTCGTTCAGTTTCAGGAATTAGGTTTCTCCGAAAATACCCTTTTTTTTGTTACCCTTTGTGGTGGAGGGGGGGAGGGGGCTTGGAGCAACGATAAAGTTGTCTTCATGTGACCTTTAGGTCACGGGTTCGAGCTGTGGAATCAGCCACTGACACTTGTATCATGATAGGTTGCATCATGATAGGTTGCTTACATCACACCCCCTGGGGTGCAGCCCTTCCCCAGATCATGCGAGAAAGCGGGATGCTTTGTGCACCCGGTTGCCCTTTATTTTTTTGTTAGTGTTTGTGGTGCCTCTATCCAGCTAAACTAAGTCCTCCTTCCTTTCTTTCTCGCTCTCTTGAACACTCGTACATTCTTTCATGCACATGTGCATCCGAGTAACGCAAAATTATGCCCACCAGGTATGGCGTAAGTGGCTTTCCCACACTGAAATTCTTCCCAAAGGGGAACAAAGCTGGTGAAGATTATGATGGCGGCCGAGACTTAGATGACTTTGTCAACTTTATCAATGAGAAGTCTGGCACTAGCCGTGATTCGAAAGGACAATTTACTTCAAAGGTTTGTAATGCCGAATAAAGTGATTGATTACAACATTATAAAATTATTTTGTCCTTGCATTTTAACTCTCTTTTGTACCTTATGGCAATAGGCGGGTATTGTTGAGTCCCTGGATACATTGGTGAAGGAGTTTGTCAGTGCCACAAACGAGGAGAAAAAAGCTGTATTTAGCAAGATGGAAGATGAAGCTGGGAAGCTGAACGGTTCTGCTGCAAGGTAGGATTATATTGGAGTATATAGTTGTTATTGGTTTACCTTATATTTTGGAGGTGTAGCATACTTCCGGTTGTATTGTTATGTTATTCTAGCAACAGGAAAATTTGATGTTCTGCACCCGTGACTTGTTGCCTTTGGGTGAACGTCTTTGTTTGTGCCTTTTTCTCAACTCCTTTCTAAATCATCTTTCTAGATATGGCAAGATTTACCTAAAGGCTGCCAAGAGTTCCATGGAAAAAGGAGCTGATTATGCCAAGAATGAAATTCAGCGGTTAGAACGCATGCTTGCCAAGGTATAACTGCACCTTTTCTCTTCTGCATGTTTTTCTTCTCCATCATAAATATGTGCAGCAGCTAGAAGTGACCTTATAATGTCAACTTCGCAAACATCCCCTCTGTCCTATCTCTGTTTTTTGTATCCAACATAATATTGATCAGTTGGCATGAGTTGGGATATTGCTCCAATTTCCTGTCAATAATCCACCTGGGCTCCAATTAACTATGGAGCATAAATGGCTACATTACTCTACTAGTTTATTCTCTTCAATTTGAATTCTCTTAATTACAGTAATATGTTGATAAAGGCTTTTTAATAATCTTTTGATGTGTAAAGTTCTGAATTGTTTTAAATAAGTTCCGCGTCTTTCCTACTTGGATGGAGAAAATTTTGAAGTTCCTGCTTTTAATTGTATAACAGAAGCTGACTTCTCTTTTGTATATTGAATGCTACAGTCAATCAGCCCGGCTAAGTCTGATGAGTTCACCCTCAAGAAGAACATCTTGGCGACATTTGCATGAAGTCCTTGCTAGTGTTGCAGCTTGTGATGCCTCCAGGCTTGGCGTCACCTGAGTTTTGCCCAAGGTCGAGAAATGCATTATCTGGTTGATCTTCTGTTGCACATTTTTGTACTCGGAAGTATTGCACACGACAGATCTATTTAGGCATTTTATTTTATACCAGTAGCTATGTCAAACCTAGACATTATGTCTTATGATTATCAGTTTCTTTGACAAACAATTAGTAAAGCATTATCATCACGTCATGACTTCATGTTAATCTTCTAACTTCTACTGCATTATACTAGATTCCATCTCACTTTATCATGCTTTATATACAAGTAGACATTCCACTGTCCGCATTACTGTTTGTTATAGTTATTGTTGTTGGATTGAGATGAGCGTAAATAAAATGACTTGGCCAATGAGAATTTATATAGTTGTCCAAACTTGCTTGGGATTGAGGCATAATAGTTGTAATAGACGTTATCCAGCGCCTAGCAGTGCTCAAAGCGAGATCTTTCCGTGCCTTTTCTTGTTTCTGCACTAGAATGTGCAGAAAACTTCGTCATTATGGGGAGGCTTTTCATTAGGGTATACAATGTGAAGTAGAGATTATTTTCTCCTCAACTAAATGGGAAAATTACAACAAAGTGCCAGGAATAATACTTCACTGCACAAGCCATACCCCGTTTTTAGTTGGTTGAAATTAATGTCTGCGATTATACTTGTTCGTTCCAAACCTCCCCCTTCTCTTCCCCCGTTACTTAAAAATAAAAAGTGAAAAGCTCAAAAGAAATCGAAATTATACATTGGTTACATATCTCTCTTCATCTTCCTCCTGTGTCTTCCCTCGAGTCGGAACCTTGTTAATCTGACATTGTCTTTCCTCGTCAATTTTTCCTGTAAGAATGTCCGCCTCCTGGATAGTACAAGGATGTTTTTTTATTAACTGAGGTAACACAAGGATGTGCCTTAAGTTTGGGACATAGTTAAAGGAATTTTAGCCAAAAACTCTTAAATTCTTGGCTAACGAAAAACATAGGATGAAATGGATTTCTGAAAGAACGTCTTCTCATTCATCACGTCCAAGTAAAACTACTTTTAATTCAGATTTTGCACTAAAAGAATTTATTAATACAAAAATCCAAGTCAGTCAAAGGATCAGTTCAGGCGATCAAGGACCAAACTCCTAAATCCTGTCAACTGATAAACAATCTTCACTCCTTGCAACAGCATGCTAAGCCGCCTAAAATAGGCTTATGAGTTTATTATGGGGGAAAGTACATATCCAAATTGAGTTTGTTACGCAAGAAAATACTTACCCACACTCGATATTTATACCAAATTACATTTGATAATTATGATTAAGTGATAAATTGAAGTGAAAATATATACTTCATCTGTTTCAAAAAGATTGACGTTATTTCCTTATTAGTCTGTTTTAAAAAGATTGACATCTTTCAATATTTCCTTAGCAGGAATCATTTATAACCATACAAATGCTATCGTAGGTTTTAGACGGAGGATTTGCAGTCGTACCCTATATTTGTGCCACCTTTTAACCTGTACCCTATTTTTAAAAATTATTGATTTGGTAGCCAGCTGACAAAAAATACGTAATAATATGACAATTATACCCCTGACAAAAGATATAAAACCCGCACCATGCATTAATCGCGTGATCTGCAACCTCATTCGTGAAAAAGATCTCCTCTCCTCTTAGCAGATTTATCAAAAAACCAGAAACTTGAACTAGATTCATCTTCAGAATCACACTTGCATGAAGTTGTTTGACGGATATAGCATGAAGTTTTCACTTATAGATCTTCAAAAACTTTTTAAAACTTCAAATTTAATGCGTGAAGGATATAGAAAAAAGTTGTTTCATGTTGAAGTCTGAAGTTTTAATAAAAATACAAGCTAAAACTTCATGTTAATTTAGCATGCTAAAGTTATTTCACGTTGAAGCTAAAACTTCATGCTAAAGTTATTTATTCTGCAATCTACATTTTTGTCATGAGTTCTATCCGAAATTTCAGTCTAAACATGCTGAAGTTTTTTAGTTCATTTGCTAAAATTTCAAACTAAACATGCTTAAGTTTTTGTCCTGCAGTATGTAATTTTCTAATGAGTTTTTGCTAATGCATGCTGAAGTTATTTAGTTCATTGCTAAAACTTTACCAAAACATGCTGAAGTTTTGTCCTGCAGTCTACAGTTTTGTCATGAGTTTTATCCGAAACTTCAATCTAAACAAGCTGAAGTTTTTTAGTTCATTTGCTAAAACTTCAGACTAACATGCTTAAGTTTTTGTCTTGCAGTATGTAATTTTCTAATGAGTTTTTGCTAATGCATGCTGATGTTATTTAGTTCATTTGCTAAAATTTCATACCAAAATATGCTGAAATTTTGTCCTGCAGTCTACAGTTTTATCATGAGTTTTATCCGAAATTTCAGTCGAAACAAGCTGAAGTTTTTTAGTTTATTTGCTAAAACTTCAGACTAAACATGCTTAAGTGTTCGTCTTGCAGTATGTAATTTTCTAATGAGTTTTTCCTAATGCATGCTGAAGTTATTTAGTTCATTTGCTAAAATTTCATACCAAAACATGCTGAAGTTTTGTCCTGCAATCTACAGTTTTATCAAGAGTTTTATCTGAAACTTCAGTTTAAACAAGTTGAAGTTTTTTAGTTCATTTGCTAAAATTTAAGACTAAACATGCTTAAGTTTTTGTCTTGCAGTATGTAATTTTCTAATGAGTTTTTTCTAATGCATGCTGAAGTTATTTAATTCATTTGCTAAAACTTCAATATACCAAAACATGTTGAAGTTTTGTCCTGCGGTCTACAGTTTTGTCAATAGTCTTTTATTAAATAAGAGCAAAATCGTCTTTTTAAAACACTTCCAACAAAAAAACAGGTACGGATGCAAACGGAAAAACAAACCGGGTACAAGTTAAAAATGGGCGACCAAATAGGGCGCCCCATGTAATTTTTACATTTTAGACACAAGTTTCAAAAGTTTTACGGTCACAGAAATACTATGTCTTATTTAAGATCACATTAATTAAAAAAAATTTCCTTTCTTTATTAAAGTTTGTGTCACGTCAAACTCCGATAATCCTTTTGAAATAGAGGAGTACTAATTAGTCATTTAGGTGATAAATTGTATGTAAACGATTAATATATTATTGTCCGGGTGTTGATAGGTTTTTATTTTTCAACAAATGGACCAATTGCATTTAACAATACTTAAGAGGTTGTCAAATCAAACGCGAGATAAAATTTATCGGTAGATTGCTCATTATTTCTTATTTACGATTAATTTTTAGTTTCCAGAAATAATTAAAGAATAAAATTTTCATATAGGAAATTAATATAATAGAGAAAATAGGTCTTCATTGCCATTTATAATGTTGAAATATATTGTAAATAAGATAATATATTACTCGTGTCATAATATATATCTAAAATTTTATTACCTTGTGCGAGCATTCTTTTATTCAAGATAGTAAAGAATTGATAATAAATAATCATATACTAATTATTATTAATTACACACGATATCTGGAAACAATTTGTATCCGTCTAAAACGGAGGACATGTCTTAATATTATAAAAATTTACTCATAATGTTTATAGGATTCCATAACATATGGCAAGTCAAATGATTGAGTGATTGTTATTCAGTTTATCATAATGAAGTAATTATACTTCTTGTTCTTCAACGTTATGAGCCTTTTTAAGAGCAATTTGAGTACTATATCTATTGAGCAATTTGGTATTTATAATTGAAACGATCAAATTTACCCATATCTATTTGTTGTCAAGTTAAAAGAGAGTTGTGACATCCTTCTGCCTCCAGAAACTTATAAAAAGATGGTGTCCCTGATGATCTATTGCTAAAAAGATGAAAATTCTGAAATCCGAGCGATAGTATTTTACTGTGAACATTCAATTTTTCCAAAGAATAAGAAGAATCATGAAAAAATGAGAGATTTGCACAAAAATGCAGCCCAACGCATTACATTGCACCTATACAGTCATACTTTTAAGTTTACAATCACATAATCCATTATCTTTTTGCATTAAGGTTTATACATTCGGTAAACAGTATTATATAACTATATACAATTATTATAATGTTGTATGCAAAAATTGGATTCCGTTTCCTACGAACTTCATCTAAAACAAATTAAGTTTTTAACATAAATCTTCTTGTAGCCTGTTAATAGGTGAAAAGAAGTTCTAAATTATATACAAAATAGGCTAAATTAGGTAATTGATTTTATATACGGGTAAAATCGGGGATAGAGTTACCCTCGATTTTTCGTCGTGAAGCGAGGAATGACGTTACTTGTTATTGGCTCGAACGAGACCGAAGATACCAACATATTGGAACCAGGAACGAACGCATGATATAACGGGTCTCGAGCATGGTCGGACCTGGAGGAATCAAGCTCGAATGAGAAGGAGAATCGAGGGTAAAGGAAAGGCGGTTAAAGGAGACAAACGGGGAGCCGAAATATCCGCCATCAGCTGGGTATTGTGGCACAGACCACGCTGGGTATTGTGGCACAGACCACGCTTGGTATTGGCAGTGGATCATATTTTCGTGGGAGAAAAGGAATGAAAAGATTTTTACCTTATTTAGACTTGTATTAGGGTTAAAACTCGTCTACTATATAAAGAGTAGGACCCCTTCATTTTTTGACACTCTATTTTTTTACACATAACAAGGCAATAAAATTTACTTTGGCTCTCAGCAATTGTTTTAAGTGTTCTTCAGTTGTTCACTCGTTTATTCGGATCCGAGCTCGATCTCTAGGGCTCAGTCAAGACTAACCGTTGGCATTTAAGCTAAACATAAGGCTTAATTACTACGTCATTTTGGTTTGATCGTTTTATTTCATTTCAATTCAATTATTTACTGTTCTTTGATTATTTGTGTTACATTAAATCACATATCCTTTAAACCGCGTACACATTTAATTATTATTTATTTTAAGGGGTAAACAGTTTGGCGCCCACCGTAAGGCTAAGGATAATAGTGGTAATTTAATACGAATCTTGATAACACACACAATTTTACACTTGTTCTTTGAAGTTTGATTTCAGGACTATTCAATATGTCAGATTCTCAATTTGCTCACTTAAGTGTTTATGCCGAATCAGGCCACCACAGTGAAAATAACAATGGGGCACCGAGCAACAACGTACCCCGTGTCGACCCTAATGGCGTTCCAATTATTGATCTGGTCGATGCCAATTCACAGGTTGCTGTCAACACTAACCTACCAACTGATCTCAATAACAGCATTCACGGGACACCTCGACCATCAGTTTGTGAGGCATCCGAAACGGGAGGCGATGGAGTTAGCGTACGCTTGATTTTTGAGATGTTGCAAGCCCAACAAGTTGCCATAGCACAACTGCAGAATCAAAATCACGCACACAATGCAGCTGATCCCGAATGGGTTGGAGAAGATATCTAGAGGGAAGAACGGGTTGTCACAGAACCTAACGGGTCCAGATCCGGGGAAACTTCCGAGGTGATGAAAATACTCAAGGCACTGAAAAAACGGGTAGAATCCGGCAAGAAAAAGATAGAGGCAAATGATAAGAAAATGGAAACTTACAACTCGAGGGTAGATCCGATTTTGGGGCACTGATGTCGCCCAAATTCACACCACTGATTGGGATTGTGAAGCGGTCGATTCAATTATAATTACTCAACGTGAGTCGGGGTCGATTTCACAGAGAACTTATATTGGATTAGGTATATATCTAGACTAGGTGTATGACGTGCCCAAATTGCACTTCCACATAATTAGTTGTTTCTTCCTACTCTAAAAAGTATACTATTATTTGTAAATGAAAAGCTAAGGAACGATATTTTTGGTATTGTTGTTTTTCAAGTTGATAAAAGATCTAGGGTCGTAACTTCCACCTAGGTGGTTATCTAATGGATTGTGGGCTTTAGGGCAGGTTTGATTGATCAGGGTGTAATATAGCAATCACATGCAATTACCCACTCTATACCTCTCGGTAGTTTGAGTGGTTTTGCCTAATTTGGCTTTCTCAAGTCCAAATGGTTAATTCACAAAACTAATGATAGATGCTCAAGTCGGGTCTTACTATCTCTAGATCGGACCCTTTAATTGGGGCTATTAATTTCTTGAGTTCACCCCAATTCCTTGTTAGCCAAATTTTTCTAGACTTAGTCTCTCTTTCTCAAGTAGAGACTAGGTCAATTAGGCCTGAATCAATGTTTGCAACTATTAATTCTTAAATTCAAGTAAGAACTAGGCTAAATATCATACACCCAATCACAAACAAGCCCCAAATTAAACACTCATTAGACACCCATACTAGGGTTGGGTCATAACCCTAGCTAAGAATTTAGCTACTCATAGGCAAAATTGAAGGAACTAAAGAAAAAACTAAGATTAAACTCATAATAGATGATTAAGGGAAGAAAATCTAATGTTAAAATGATAAACTTTTACAAAGTTACCCAAAACAGTAAGGAAAAAAAATGGCTATCTACTTTCAGGTGTTCAAACTTGACCTAAATTTGACAAAAAGATCTATTTATACCCAACTAAAATTATCGAATAAAATTTCCCCTACGTAGGTTGTGCGGCCGCACAATTCTGTGTGCAATCCGCACTTTGAAGCTGGCTTGACAGGATGGACTTCTGCGGCCGCACAATTCTGGGGTGCGACCGCACTTCTTCAGATTTCTGCGGACCGCACATTTCTGAGTGCGGCCGCACTTTTGCTTCTGCGGCCGCACAATAATAGTGCAGTCCGCACTTCTTCAAGGACCCAAAACACCATCTCTCTGAACCTCGTCTTCTGCGGCCGCACAATAATTGTGCGGCCTGCACTTTGCGAAGTGAATTTGTCAGTGGTTCTTCATAGTCTGCGGCCGCACACAGTATTATGCGGTCCGCACTTTGCTCTTTTCTACTTTGTTTTGGTCCTTGTCCAATTTTATTCCTTCTTGAGTTGATTTTTATCTCTTTGGCTTATTTCCCAATATTCCTGCAAGAAAGCACATTTCATTAGTTCTCGAGAATACCTTTAAGCATTTTTGAGCTAAAATGAAAGTAAAAGAGTGCAAATAAGTGGTCAAAATCCCTACTTATCAACTCCCCCAAACTTAAGCTTTTGCTTGTCTTCAAGCAATTAAGGTAATTCCCACCTCCACAAAGAAAGAGCTATTTCAGCTGGCCTAAGTTGAATCAAACACACATCAATTGGGACCAACGATTACCCACACACTCATGAATCATCAACAAGCCTATGTTTTGAATGTTAAAGCACAAATAACTCTAATGTGATGCTTGAGCATCAAGAGTTGGCTTTATTCATCAAGGAAGTTCATACTTTCATATAGGTCACTATGGATCCCAAACTCCTCATATACTCTCTGTAAGCTCATCTCACTCAAGAATGAAGCACTCAATGCAATGATTCGAGAAAGGTTCGCTCATCACTCTCAAAAGAATGTCACAAGCCTGGCTCTAAGTACCATATGCTTTCCCCTTATGTAGATCACCACTAATGTAAGCTTACTCGGCCTGAAATCACGTAGGGCTTTTTCGGCATGTAATGAAGGCTTTTGGACTAAGGAGGGAACTATTGGAATGGAACTAGAGAGACTTGGCATCACTCTTTCTTGGTTATGCTATTCATATTCTCCTTCTTTGTTTTCTCAATGCTTTGCACTTTTGCTGTCTTTTGAATCTTTTCAACCCTTTCACATTATTCACTTTCTTTTTGTGTTTTTCTTTTGTTCTTTCTTTCTTTTTCTTTGCCTTTCCTCTTCTTCATTTCTTTTCTCTTTTTATGCCTTGGTACCATCTTCAAACTCCTAGTATCTCCCCCAAACTTATGTTTTCGCCATTTGTTTCTCATGAGTGCTAAAGAAAGCTCGGGTGCCAAGAGAGGGTCACTATAAAACGGGTAAAGGCTTGTAACATGGTTATCGAATGAAAAAGGCTTTAGGCTCAAAAGGGTTGACTAGGAATAATATAATTGGTGGGTCATGGAAGGTTTTAAAACGGGTCAAGGAGAGCCTACAATCACTTCTCAAGCCAAGCTAACTTAGAATTTCTCCTAGAAACACATTCGGGGCAAGTTCTAGACCATTCGCATGGGTACTTGGACTTGTAACAAAATACCTCACCTCTCACACAACCGGGTTGTTAAAGAGAATAGAGTCGAGGGCCCACAACAACCGCATTCAAGAATGAAAATCGCTAATGGTTCAACTAAATCACCCAATGATTGCCTAAGTCAACACAAAAATCACAAGGTCACTAACTAGAGCCATTTATTTTTTCCAAAAACTTGTTTTTAACCATAAGCGTGTAGTTAAGTGTGTTGGTACCAAGTAAAGCATGCTTGACCCTTATTTATTCATTAATACTATTATTTCTACCTAAACATAAAAAATGGACTCGATCCCTTAAGAAGGTTGTCACGCTATCCATCGTTGGGAAGAGCCACCCGGTTCACACAAAACCCACCTTTGGAAAGAACCGTGGCATTAAGAAAACCAAAGTGTTCACTTAAACTTAAAAAGAAGCTAACAAATAAAAAAGAAGCTATTAAAGTAAATAAGAAGCTATATTATTTAAAAATAAAATAAAGAAGCTATGAAATAAACTACTGAAAGTAAGGCAAATGAATATACAAACCAAGGGGAATAGAATATATATACATCAAAAGAGAGGGAGGAATATATACATAATGAAAGAGAAGATAAAGATAAAAGAAAAAGAGTATTAAAGTTATTACATGCCAATGTCATCAAATCAAACCAAAATAGACCACCCCCCTAAATAAAAATAAGCATTGTCCTCAATGCTTAGAAAAATCAGAATAAGGGAGGGTAGAGAGTAAAGAAAACTCCCTATGTGGTCTCAGGGTGACTGGCAACATCACCACCCTCAGGCTCCTCCAACTGGATCTCATCATCATCTGGCTGGGGAACAACGGGGTTGGCGAACATCTTAAGCATCTCCTCGGTAGTGTGGGCAGCAAGGTCTGGCTCATCAGACTGGCCAGCTGGTGCCTCTGCTGATGGTGATGCTGGGTCTGTTGGTACTGATGAATCTGTCTCCATCAGTAGGTCAAATGGCAAATCACCCGTTGCTGCAATCTTTGTCGCCTCCTTTCTCAATTTCTCCACTGATTTCTTTGAAGCCTGGGATTTCCTCGTCTTCTTTGCCTGCTTGCCCAACTCCTCAATACTCCCCCATAAGCCACCAGTGTATCCATAAGGGTCTTCTGTTTCTCCAGAATCTTCTTCAATATTTCCTCAACTGACGGAGGGACCTGTGGTACTGCTGGGATAGAAGACTGTGCTACAACAACACTGGATATGTCAGACAACTTAGAAGTGGCTGCCTGCATCTAGTTGTTGAGACTCGCCAGTGTCTGGGAGACTCGCAATGCAGTGAGTGGATAAGTGGATGAGGCCGGAACCGGTACTGATGCTGATGGTCTAGAAGGTGAAGGTGGTGGCATGTCAGCTATCTCGGTGGAAGGCCCGACTGCTGTGGAAGGCATGGGAGCTGTAGATGGCTCAGCAAGAGAATCTGTAACCACCACCGATGGCTCATCAGACTGACCAACAGTGGTAGTGGCCTTACCCTTAAACTTTGGGTTGTCCGCACCTTACAGGGAGTACCATGAGAAGGGCTTTTTGGCCCTCACTTTTGTATCAAAAGTCCTTGGCTCCACCTTTGCATCATTGAAATATTCCGTGAGGGTGTTGGGATATGGGTAGGAGCTTTCACTTTTTCGGATAGCCACTGTCATGTTGGCCAATATGATGGCCCCCACATTGATTGGGTACCCGGCCATAATAGATTCTACCAGAACTGCTCGGGAAATTGGAAGATTGTTCTCATTTAAGCTTGGATCAATACAGCTGCATACAAAGGTTTTCCACCTTTTTAATTTAAAATTTAGGGTGGCCCGTGTGATAGGAATCCCTGTTGTGATCCACGGTGGTGGTGGTCCTGGAGCAGCCAAAATCTCTGCTAACCAGGGGCGAGCTGCATCACCCATAGCAAGAGTTTCCAGGTACTGGATTGCCTCTACCTCCTCAAAGCCCAGGTAAGTGTTCAGAGTGTTGGGGTCGAATCTGACTTTCAAATTTCTCACTTTGGTTATTTTGGTACCCTTCTTGATGTGAGCCACATTGGCATAGAACTCCCGTACCAAGTGCTCATTTGCATCTATGACACTTTGGGTGAACCACATCCACCATTTTCGCTCCCGAAACTGTCTAAGGACATTTGGATTGTATTTATCCAAATCCTTTATTAAGAATTGTCGCTCAAGTGTGAGCGATATCTGGGGCCACCACTCTCTGAATCTTGTGAAGGCCGTCAAACTCACAAATCTATTCTCCCATGCTTCCTTCTTCTTCGACCTCTCTAGGCCGCCCACTCAAGTGTCACCTCCTCTATCATCATTCGGGACATCGTCATCATCATCATCATCTACTACAACTGGTGTAGGAGGAGTAGGTGTAGAGGAGGGCTCTGAACCCTGGCTATCGGCATCGGAACCCTCAGAAGAACTTGTTGTAGTGGAGGGTTCGTTGCGCAATTGATATCTCCCAGTGGTTTGTGGTGGTTGGGACTGCGCCCTCAGGCTGTACCTCCACTGAATGACCCTCGGAGGCTTCCCTAGACGAGGCATATGAACTAGATTCTGAGGGCTCTGTGGCCCTACCTCTCCCAGTAGTCGGCTTTTTGGCGATGCCTTTTGATTGCACTCCCAGTGGGTGAGTGCCCTTTCCTCGGCCTCGGGAGGGTTCACCTCCCCCTTTAGATGTATTGCCTCTACCTCGTGACTGAACCATTGTCTGTAATACAAGGCACATTAGTCAGTTAGAGTTCAAAACAGTGTAAACAGTTGCATTACAGTTGCAGGAAAATAGTCTACAGAAGAGATAGTGCGGACCACATAATTTTGAGTGCGGCCGCAGACTGCCATGTACGGACTGCACAATTTCAAAGTGCGGTCGCACATCCTGAAGTGCGGACTGCACAATTTTGAGTGTGTCCGCACATTCCCCAGTTCAGAACACTGGTTCTCTGAAGTTTCCAAAGTGCGGTCGCACACATATTTCTGCGGCCACACACATTTTTCTGTGGACCGCACAATTTTGAGTACTGTCCGCACTTTTCATGCAACATATTTGCCCTAATTTAAGATCTGCGGACCGCACAATTTTGTGTGCGGCCATGCAATTTGAAATTAAGCGGCACTGACTTTAAGTTTTGTAATTTTTGCACAATTTAGACACGGTATTTGCAAATAAACATGATTAATGATCTACCCAGTCCCCAATGGACACACATGATATAACCCACATGATTTTAAGCACACATGAATAATATTTGACATTTTAGGCCTACAAATAACTATACTAATCATGAATAAAAATTAAGAAAAATGGAAAAATCTAACATGGATTGAACATACCAGTGATGAAGGATACAGGTGAGAATCTAAACTTGATGAAATGAGTATGGTGTGTGAGCTATTTTGTGGTGCACTGTATTTACTTAGGTCTCAAGAACTCAGAGTGTGTAAAGTTGTGAATAGTGCTTAGAGGACCTATTTATAGGTTGACCAAGTCGGTCAAAAGTTGAGTTGAGTGCGGCCGCACAATTTTGAGTGCGGTCCGCACTCTTTACCTGGACCTTTGCTGAGATTCTACAGTCCGCACAAAAGTGAGTGCAGCCGCAGAAATTTGTGCGGTCCGCACATTTTTGTGTATGGCCACAGAATGGCCTATTCTCTGCAACTCAAAACTTCGGAGAGTTCACATTTTTGGGTCTCCAGTTGTACGTCCGCACAAAGAATTGTGCGGCTGCAGACTCCTTTCTGTGGTTGCATTCATTATTGTGCGGTCCGCACTTTGTTCAACACTTGGCCAAATTTTTCGAACACAGTCCCTGCAATGCACACTCATTCCTGCAATTCACTTCAAAACTAGTTAGCTCAAAACAAAACCTATCTAACAAAGAAGAAAATGAAAAATGAAAAAAAACATGGGTTGCCTCCCAAGAAGCGATTGATTTAACGCCGCGGCATGACGCAGATTACCATCAATCACTTGAAATGAATTAACGCCACGACGTGACCATCATCAACTTTGCCAAGATAATGCTTCACCCGGTGACCATTGACTCTAAACACTTCATCATTTTTATTTTTCAAGTCCAATGCACCGAAGGGTGTCACATGCACAACCTCAAATGGACCACTCCACTTAGACTTCAACTTTCCCAGAAACATTCGTAACCGAGAATTGAACAATAATACAAGATCACCTTCTTTGAACTCCTTGTTCT
The DNA here is from genome assembly GCF_000390325.3 of Nicotiana tomentosiformis. Lineage (NCBI taxonomy): Eukaryota > Viridiplantae > Streptophyta > Magnoliopsida > Solanales > Solanaceae > Nicotiana > Nicotiana tomentosiformis. The sequence goes on from NC_090812.1 coordinate 28,461,127, forward strand.
GGATGTACTTGTCATGGAGGTACTTCATCTTGTCATTATATAAGGACGAACATGAATATGCATGGTACCGGAGTTCATCAAGCTCATTCAATTGTGCCACCCTCAAGTTGGTGGCGACATCCCATTCAAGATTAAGCTTCTTCAATGCTCACATAGCTTTGTGCTCAAGTTCCACCGGAAGGTGACAAGCTTTCCCGAACTTTAATCGGTACGGAGACATACCGATCGGTGTTTTGTAAGCCGTCCTATAAGCCCAAAGAGCATCATCAAGTTTCTTTGACCAATCCGCCCAGTTGGCATTCACTGTCTTTGACAAAATACTCTTGATCTCCCGGTTGGAGACTTCCACTTGCCCGCTTGCTTGAGGATGATAGGGGGTCGACACTTTGTGAGTGACACCATACTTTGTGAGTAAGGTATCAAAAGCTTTGTTGCAAAAGTGCGATTCCCCATCACTAATAATGGCCCTTGGAGTGCCGAATCTCGTGAAGATGTTCTTTTTCAAAAATGCCACCACATTTTGAGCTTCATTATTGGGTAAAGCCACGGCTTCAACCCACTTTGACACATAATCCATCGCTACCAAAATGTAAGTGTTCCCATAAGAGCTCACGAACGGACCCATGAAATCAATGCCCCACACATCAAAAATGTCAATCTCCAAGATGGTGGTGAGGGGCATCTCATTTTTCTTTGAAATCCCACCGGCCCTTTGACATTCATCACAACGCTTGACAAGATTGCTAGCGTCTTTGTAAAGAGTAGGCCAATAGAATCCACAACTCAACACTTTTGCTATCATTCTAGCTCCCCCATGGTGACCACCATATGGTGAAGAGTGGCAAGCCTCAAGAATTTCTTCTTGTTCCTCCTTCGGTACACATCGTTGAATCACACCATCGGTACAAATCCAGAAGAGATATGGCTCATCCCAATAATAGTTAAGGCAATCCCGTTTGAGCTTCTTCCTTTGGTTTGAAGAGAACTCATTTGGTACAATACCACTCACAAGATAATTGGCTAAGTCGGCAAACCATGGCATCTCGGTCATTGAAATGGCTAGAAGCTGCTCGTCGGGGAAGGAATCATTTATCTCAAGGCCGTCATGTGGCCTCCACTCCTCCTCCAAACGAGACAAGTAGTCCGCCACTTGGTTTTCACTACCCTTGCGGTCTTGAATCTCTAGATCAAACTCTTGCAATAGAAGCACCCACCGCATTAGCCTTGCCTTTGAATCTTTCTTGCTCATCAAATATCGAAGCGCCACATGATCGGTGTGGACAATCACCTTTGTACCTATCAAGTACGGGCGGAACTTCTCCATAACAAAGACAATAGCAAGGAGCTCTTTTTCGGTCACTGTGTAGTTTACTTGGGCATCATTCATGGTCTTACTAGTATAGTAGACCGGATGGAAGATTTTGTTGATATGTTGCCCCAACACTGATCCAACCGCCACATCACTTGCATCACACATGAGCTCAAAAGACAAGCTCCAATCCGGTGCGGTGATAATAGGAGTAGTAGTCAATTTGAACTTGAGCAATTCAAATGCCTTCATACAATCCTCGTTGAAATAGAACTTGGCATCCTTCTCCAAAAGTTTACACAAGAGATTTACCACCTTAGAAAAGTCCTTGATTAATAGGCGATAGAACCCCGCATAACCCAAGAAACTCCTCACTCCCTTCACGGATGTAGGGGTGGGAGTTTAGAGATCACCTCTATTTTGGCCTTGTTGACCTCAATACCATGCTTTGAAATTTTGTGGCCGAGGACAATGCCTTCCTCGACCATGAAGTGACACTTCTCCCAATTCAAAACCAAGTTTGTTTCATCACATCTTTGCCAAAACCTTATCCAAGTTGTTCAAGCAATAATCAAAAGAGTTCCCGACCATGGAAAAGTCATCCATGAAGACCTCAAGAAAGTCCTCCACCATGTCGGTGAAGATGGCCATCATACATCGTTGAAAAGTTGCCGGCGCATTGCATAACCCAAATGGCATCCGCAAGAACGCGAAAGTACTATAGGGACAAGTGAAATTAGTCTTCTCTTGATCCTCCGTAGCAATAAGAATTTGATTGTAGCCGGAATATCCATCAAGGAAACAATAGAAACCTCGACCGGCCAACCTATCAAGCATTTGATCAAGGAATGGAAGCGAGAAATGATCTTTCCGAGTGACTTTGTTGAGCTTCCGATAGTCCATACACACTCTCCACCCGGTGACCATTCTTGTAGGGATTCGTTCTCGTCATTTGTTACCACAGTCATACCTCCTTTCTTTGGGACACATTGCACTGGAGAGGTCTACGAGCTATCAAAAATGGGGTAAACAACCCCGGCATCCAACCATTTTATGATCTCCTTCTTCACCACCTCTTGCATTGCTTCATTTAATCTTCTTTGATATTCAATTGAGGGTTTGGCATCCTCCTCCAAAATAATCTTGTGCATGCAAAAGGCGAGGCTTATACCCCGAATATCCTCCAATGTCCATCCTATAGCTTTCTTCCTCTTTTGGAGCACCGCCAAAGTAGAATCTACCTGCACGTTAGTCAAGCAAGAGGAAACAATAACCGGTAAAGTAGAACATGGGCCAAGAAACTCATACCTGAGATGTGGAGGCAATGGCTTTAACTCCAAAGTGGGAGGCTCCTCGATTGAGGGCTTTGTTGGAGGAGTCTTCCGGTTCTCAAGATCTAAGGACAATTTTTGGGGTTCATAAGTGTACGACCCCATTCCTTGCAATGAATTTACACATTCCACATAGCCTTCCTTCTCGTCATCATCATGATTAAGTAATACGGCTTCCAAAGTATCATCAACATTTATCACGGCACTAGCATCATCAACAATAACTTCATTGCTATTTGGTTGCCTCATAGATTTGCACACATAGAAAATCACCTTTTCATTGCCCACCTGGAAGGTGAGCTCACCGGCTTCCACATCAACAAGAGCCTTCCCCATAGCAAGGAAAGGTCTACCCAAGATAATAGGCACCTCATAGTCCACTTCTCAATCAAGAATCACAAAGTCCGCCGGAAGGATGAACTTATCAACACGAACCAACACATCATCAATAATACCCAATATTCTCTTCATAGTACGATCCGCCATTTGTAGCCTCATAGATATGGGTCTTGGTTGCTCAATTCCCAAAGTTTTGAATACCGAGTAGGGCATCAAGTTGATACTCTCCCCTAGATCACATAGTGCTTTGGCAAAGTCGGCGCTCCCAATAATGCAAGGGATTATGAAAGCGCTGGGATCTTCCAATTTCGGAGCCATTGAGTGCACAACAACACTCACTTGATGCGTCATCTTGATAGTCTCACAATTCATTGATCTTTTCTTTGCCACCAAATCCTTCATGAACTTTGCATAGCCGGGCATTTGTTTCAATGCCTCAACCAATGGCACATTAATGGATAAGCTCTTCATCATGTCAATAAACTTCTTGAATTGGTTCTCGCTATTTTGCTTGGCGAGCCTTTGAGGGTATGGAGGAGGATGCTTTGGCATTGGTGCCTTGGCCTTTGGCACTACCAGTTCTGGTATGTCAATTACGTGTTCCCTAGACGGGTTTACTTCTTTTTGGGTCTTCTCCACATTTTCATTAATCTCAATTCTCACTTCTTCATTAGCTTGAACCACATTGCTTGGAATTTCATCTTCTTGATTCACTACATCATCATCCATATCTCTTCTTTGGTTTGAGGTTGTTGCCTCCTCACCTTTTCCACTCCATATGGTTACGGCCATGGCATGTCCCGTGTTGTTCCCACCCTTCGGGTTCACCACCGTGTCACTAGGTAGTGCCCCCTTAGGACGAGTGTTTAAAGCTTGCGAGATTTGCCCTAATTGAACCTCCAAATTTTGGATTGAAGTGTTGTGAGAGGCTAGTTGAGCATCAGAGTCGGCATTTTTTTCCATCATCTGTTTGAACATATTTTCAATCCGTTCCATCTCATTATTGGAAGAGCTAGAATCATGGGATGGATAAGGAGGCGGGTTGCTTGGTTGTTGATACGTCGGGGGCCTTTGAAAGCCCGACCCCCGATTCCACTGGTTATTATTCTAACCCCCTTGGTTGTTGCCTCCAAAGTATCCTTGATTGTTGCCACCCCAATTGCCTTGGTTGCCTTGATTATTCCAATTGCCTTGATTGTTGTTACCACCACTCCAATTGCCTTGGTGGTTTTGATTGTTCCAATTTCCTTGGTTTCCTTGAGAACGCCATTGTTGTTGACTCGGGCCTTGAGAATTGTTTCTTTGCCCTTGATAGTTGTTCACATATTGCACTTCTTCCTCTTGCTCATTGTATGATTCGTCTTTGTCAAACCCACTATCATCTTGCACAAAGTGTTCCACACGATTTTGTACTTGTTGACCCTTTTGCCTTCTTTTTTTCACCATCATACTCACACCTTCCATTGCATTCACTTGCTTAGGACCTTGAACTTGTTGAAGTTGAGCTTTGACTAATTGATTCATTATGGTCATCAACTCGGCAATTGCTTTCCTATGATCATGTAATTCTTTGTGTAGGTGAATTACATTTGGATCACCTTGAGGAAAATTAGCTCTACTTTGCCATGCCGATAAAGTATCCGCCATTTCATCCAAGATTTCACAAGCTTCGGCATATGGCATTGTCATGAAATTCTCACCGGCAAGTTGGTTGACCACGCATTGATTGGTAATGTTGATCCCTCGGTAGAAGGTTTGTTGAATCATAGCCTCAGTCATATCATTATTCAGGCACTCTTTTACCATGGTACGGTACCTCTCCCAAATCTCGTGCAAAGGCTCTTTGGGTTATTTCTTGAATGTTAGAATCTCATCCCGAAGAGTAGCCATATGCCCGGGAAAAAAGAACTTGGCAATGAATTTTTTCGCCAATTCATCCCATGTATGGATGGAATGGATTGGCAATCTTTCTAACCAATCCAAGGCCTTTCCCCGTAGAGAGAAGGGAAATAGCCTCAACCTTAGAGCATCCTAGGAGACGTTGGTCTGTTTACTCCCCCAACAAGTATCCACAAACCCTTTTAGGTGCTTGTAAGAATTTTGACTCGGAGCTCCGGTGAAGAATCCCCGTTGCTCTAGCAATGTAAGCATCACATTGGTGATTTACAAGTTGCCCGCCCTAATGCGGGGCGGGATTATTATCATGAGGTGGTCGGCCTCGCCTATTTATTTGAGGTTCAATAGGAACCTCATCACCTTGGTCATTGTCCACTTCCTCCCCCAAAGGCAAATTTCCGAGAGGATCATTGTTGAGAGCCATTTTTGTACCTATAATCAATTCACAAAGAAAATTAGTAACCCGGAAGGAAAAGAAGACAAGTCATACACAAAACCAAATATATAGCTAAATTCATTTTTAGCTCCCCGGCAACGGCGCAAAAAATTGATGTCATCCAAATTCACACCACTGATTGGGATTGTGAAGCGGTCGATGCAATTATAATTACCCAACGTGAGTCGGGGTCAATTCCATAGAGAGCTTATATTGGATTAGGTATATATCTAGACTAGGTGTATGACGTGCCCAAATTGCACATCCACATAATTGGTTGTTTCTTCCTACTTCTAAAAAGTATACTATTGTTTGTAAATGAAAAGCTAAGGAACAATATTTTTGGTATTGTTATTTTTCAAGTTGATAAAAGATCTAGGGTCGTGACTTCCACCTAGGTGGTTACCTAATGGATTATGGGCTTTAGGGCAGGTTTGATTAATCGGGGTGTAATATAGCAATCACACGCAATTACCCACTCTATACCTCTCGGTAGTTTTAGTGGTTTTGCTCAATTTGGCTTTCTCAAGTCCAAATGGGTAATTCAAAAAAAAACTCATGATAGATGCTCAAGTCGGGTCTTACTATCTCTAGATCGGACCCTTTAATTGGGGCTATTAATTTCTTGAGTTCACTCCAATTCCTTATTAGCCAAGTTTTCCTAGACTTAGTCTCTCTTTCTCAAGTAGAGACTAGGTCAATTAGGCCTGAATCGATGTTTGCAACCATTAATTCTTAAATTCAATCAAGAACTAGGCTAAATATCATACACCCAATCACAAACAAGCCCCAAATTAAATACCATTAGGCACCCACACTAGGGTTGGGTCATAACCTGTCATGACCCAAAACCTAACCCGTCGTGATGGCGCCTATCGTGATACTAGGCAAGTCGACCTTTCCAAAACACTTTCAAAATTTAACAGAAATGAATTAAGACATTTAAAAAATCAATTAAACATAAGTGCGGAAAAATAGCCCGACATCGGGGTGTCACTAAGTCATGAGCAACTAGACTTTCAATCTAAAAGACAGTGTCTACAATAGTCTGTGTCTAGATATCAATACAAATAAAGATAGATAATAAGGAAGGAGCACAAGGTCTGCGAACGCCGGCAGCTACCTCGTAAATCTCCGGAAGATTAACTGTGCACGAACTCAATGACCTCCGCGTCCAGTCACACCTGAATCTGCACACAAGATACAGGGAATAACGTGAGTACTTCCAACTCAGTAAGTAACAAAATTAAATAAGGAACTGAGAAGTAGTGGACGAGTTACACAAATGCAGTTCATTTCAGAAATTTCAGCAAGAAAAGTAGGCATGCTTTCAATTCGGTATTTTAAATCAAAACATTTCGAGCTTAGGTACAACAATATAAGCACTCTAGAAAATTTCACAACAACAACAATTAGCAACGAAGTGCAACAGCAAAATAAGAGCAAGTACAACCTCACAGGGCTACTGTCACTCATCTATCTCAACAGCTCAATCTCTCGGCTCGCAGCCTCAATACTCACAATCAAAGGTACTTGCGCTTACTGGGGGGTGTACAGACTCCGGAGGGGCTCCTACAGTCCAAGCGCTATATTGCTGCGGTGTGCAGCCCGACCCAATATTGCTGCGACGTGCAGCCCGATCAATATATTATTGCGGAATGCAGCCCGATCCGATATATGGCCCGAAGGCTTGTTGTGACTTGCAACTTGATCCAATATATGGCTCGAAGGCTTGTTGCGGCGTGCAACCCGATCCAATATATGGCCCGAAGGCTTGTTGCGGCATGCAACCCTATCCAATATTGTTGCGGCGTGCAGCCCGATCCAATATATCTCACATAGCTCTCAACCCGGCACTCAGGCCCTATCTCAGTCACTAACCTCTCCAGCCCCTCGGGATCACAGAATATCATAATAACTAGCCCAAACAGAGAATACAACAAGTATCAACAAGAAATGAGAGGAAACAGAGATATAACACACAATAAGACTGTGACTGAGTGCAATACAGCAATTAACAGTCAATTCAACAAGTATATGACCGCTGCGGGTCCCAACAGTGCTATCATATGGCCTAAGCATGGTTTCTAACATAAAAGGCAGTCAATTGCTCAAAGACAAGGAAAAAAACAAGTAATAACAATGGCTATTCGACTTTACAGTCTTACGGGACGGACCAAGTCACAATCCCTCATGGTGAACACTCACACGCCCGTTACCTAGCATGTGCGTCACCTCCAAATATTCACATCATACAATTTCTCGGGATTTCATACCCTCAAAACCAGATTTAAGACTGTTACTTACCTCAATCCGAGCAAACATCCTACTCCGCAATGCCTTTGCCTCTCAAATCGGCCTCCAAACGTCCCGAATCTAGCCACAAGTAACACAACACAATCAATAAATGCTAAAGGGATCTATTCCACAAGAAAGCTACTAAAATATAGCCCAAAATCCAAAATCGGCTCAAATCGGCCCCCCGAGCCCACGTCTCGGAATCCGACAAAAGTCATAAAATATGAACACCCATCCACTCACGAGCCCAACCATACAAGAATTACTCGAATCCAACCTTAAATCACCTTCCAAAACTCAAAATTTAAGCCTATGAATTTTCTACCATTTTCCCCCAAATTTACAACTCAAATCTCTAATTAGATGATGAAAATAGCAATAGATTCATGGAATATAATCCAATCCGAGTTAGAATCATTTACCCCAACAATCTTCTTGAAGAAACCTCGAAAAGTCGCTTCACACCGAGCTCTCAAAGTCCCAAAATCGAAATGGGAATCAAACCCTCGAAACCCTACTTTTCTGTCCAGTTCTTCCGCACCCGCGGACCTTCAGTCGCATCAGCGATGCCGCACCTACGGAAATTCCATCGCAAGTGCGCGAATGACTAAAAGGGCTGGGTCCGCATCTGCGTGCAAGTGGTTGTGCCTGCGTGTGCGCACCTGCGGACAAAACTTCGTTTTTGCGATCCTCCCCTCCAACTCATTTTCCGCATCTGCGGAGCTTCAAGCGCATCTGCGGGCTCGCAGATGCGGAAACACCCTCGCACCTATGACCCTTGGCCATCTCCTCAACTCCCGCTTCTACGCTCCTTCCTCCACACGTGTGAGTACGCACCTGCGGCCTCCCCACTGCAGGTGTGAAACTACCAGATATCAAACATCTCATAAGTCCAAAAACTCAACCGTTAAGCATCCGAAACACACCCGAGGCCCCCGGGACCTCAACCAAACATGCTCCTAAGTCTAAAATCCCCTAACGGAGCTAATGGAACCATCAAAATTCAAATCTGAGATCGTTTACACATAAGTCAACATCTGGTTGACTTTTCCAACTTAAGCTTCTAATAAGGAGACTAAGTGTTTCAATTCACTCCGAAACCACTTCAGACCCGAACCAACTAACCCGACATATCATAATATAACTGAAGAACATAGAAGAAGCAGAAATTGGGAAAACGGGTCTATAACTCTCGAAACGACCGGTCGGGTCGTTATATCCTCCCCCTCTTAAACAAACGTTCCTCCTCGAACGGGTCTAGAAACATACCTAGAGTCTCAAATAGGTGTGGATATCTGCTTCGCATCTCCCGCTCGGTCTCCCAGGTGGCCTCCTCCACAGGCTGACCTCTCCACTGCACCTTCACTGAAGCTATATCCTTTGACCTCAACTTCTGAACCTGCCGATCCAAAATGGCCACCGGCTCCACATCATAAGTCATATCACCATCCAACTGAACCATGCTAAAATACAGAATATGGGACGGATCTCCAATATACTTCCGAAGCATAGAAACATGAAACACTGGATGCACACTCGACAAGCTGGGTGGCAAGGCAAGCTTGTAAGCCACTTCCCCTATCCTCTGAAGCACCTCAAAAGGACCAATGAACCGGGGGCTCAGCTTGCCCCTCTTCCCAAACCTCATAACATCTTTCATGGTGATACCTTCAGCAAAACCTTCTCCCTAACCATGAAAGACACATCATGGACCTTCCTGTCTGCATAACTCTTCTGCCTAGACTACGCCGTGCGAAGCCGCTCTTGAATTGATTTCACCTTGTCTAATGCATCCTGGACCAAGTCTGTACCCAAGAGCCTAGCCTTACCCGGCTCAAACCATCCTACTGGAGATCTACACCTCCTCCTATATAAAGCCTCGTACGGAGCCATCTGAATGCTCGACTGATAACTGTTGTTATATGCAAACTCCGCGAGCGGCACAAACTGGTCCCATGGAACCCCAAAGTCAATGACACAAGCGTGTAACATGTCCTCCAATATCTGGATAGCGTGCTCGGACTGTCTGTCCGTATGAGGGTGAAAGAGTGTGCTCACCTCAACTTGCGTACCCAACTCTCGCTGCACGGCCCTCCAAAACTGCGATGTAACATGAGTGCCCCTATTTGAAATGATGGAAAGTTGGACGCCATGTAGGCGAACAATCTCCCGGATATAAATCTCAGCCAACCGCTATGAAGTGTAAGTAGTGCCAACTGGAATGAAGTGCGTGGACTTGGTCAGCCGATCCACAATAACCCAAATAGCATCGAACTTCCTCGAAGTCCATGGGAGCCCAACTACGAAGTCCATGGTGATCCGATCCCACTTCCACTCTGGGATCTCTAACCTCTGAAGCAAGCCACCCGATCTCTGATGTTCATACTTAACTTGCTGACAGTTGAGACATCGAGCCACAAACCCAACTATACCCTTCTTCATCCGCCTCCACCAATAGTGTTGTCTCAAATCCTGGTACATCTTCGCAGCACCCGGATGAATGGAATACCGCGAGCTGTGGGCCTCCTTAAGAATCAACTCCTGGAGCCCATCTACATTAGGCACACATATCCGGCCCTGTATCCTCAACACACCGTCATCACCAATAGTCACATCCCTAGCATCACCTCGCTGAACCCTATCCTGAAGAACGAGCAGGTGGGGTCATCATACTGACGCTCCCTGATACGGTCATAAAGAGAAGACCTGGAGACCACACAAGACAATACCCGACTCGGCTCCGAAATATCCAATCTGAAAACTGGCCAGCTAAGGCCTGGACATCCAATACCAAAGGTCTCTCTGCTGCTGGAAGATATGCTAAACTCTCCACCCGGCGACTCAAAGCATCGACCACCACATTGGCCTTCCCCGGATGGTAAAAAATAGTGATATCATAGTCCTTGAGAAACTCCAACTATCTCCGCTGGCGCAAATTAAGATCCTTCTGCTTTAACAGATACTGCAAACTCTGGTGATTAGTATAGATCTCACAATGAACCCCGTACAAATAGTGCCGCCAAATTTTCAAGGCGTGAACAATAGCTGCTAACTCAAGATCATGGACATGATAGTTCTTCTCATGAGTCTTCAACTGGCGTGAGGCATAGGCAATCACCCTACCCTCCTGCATCAGAACACATCCAATGCCTATCCTCGAGGCATCACAATACACGATGTAAGAACGTAAAGCTGATGGCAGAACTAACACTGGAGTTGTGGTCAAGGCAGTCTTGAGCTTCTGAAAGCTCTCCTCACACTCATCCGACCACTTGAATGGAGCACTTTTTTGGGTCAATTTGGTCAAGGGCGATGCAATAGATAAAAATCCCTCTACAAAGCGACGGTAATAGCTCGCCAAACCAAGAAATCTCCTAATCTCCGTGGCTGAGGATGGTCTAGGACAACTCTGCACCGCCTCTATCTTCTTTGGATCCACCTGAATACCCTCATTGGACACCACGTGCCCCAAGAATGCTACTGAACCGAGACAAAACTCACACTTGGAGAACTTTGCATAAAGCTTCTCCTCCCTCAATCTCTGTAGTACAATCCTCAGATGCTGAGCATGCTCCTCCTGGCTATGAGAGTACACCAGGATGTCATCAATGAATACAATAACGAATAAGTCCAAATAGGGATGGAATACGCTGTTCATCAAATGCATGAATGCTGCCGGGGCATTAGTCAGCCCAAAAGACATCACAAGGAACTCATAATGACTATACCGGGTCCTGAAAGCTATCTTAAGAATATTCGAATCCCAAATCTTCAGCTGGTGATTCCCTGACCTCAAATCAATCTTGGAGAATACCCTCGCTCCCTGAAGCTGGTCAAACAAATCATCAATACGAGGCAAAGGATACTTGTTCTTGACTATGACCTTGTTCAACTTCCTATAATCAATGCACATCCTCATGGAACCATCCTTCTTCTTCACAAATAGAACCGATGCACTCCAAAGTGACACACTAGGCCAAATAAATCCCTTATCAAGGAGTTCCTGAAGCTGTTCTTTCAACTCCTTCAACTCCGCTGGTGCCGTACGATACGGTGGGATAGAAATGAGCTGAGTGCCCAGCACCAAATCAATACAAAAATCAATATCCCTGTCAGGCGGCATGCCCGACAGGTCTGCAGGAAACACATCCAAAAATTCACGTACCACCGAAATAGAATCAATGGCAGGAGTCTCTGCACTAACATCCCTCACAAAAGACAAATAGGATAGACAACCCTTCTCAACCATCCGTTGAGCCTTCAAATATGAGATTACCCTACTAGGTACATAGTCTATAGAACCGCTCCACTCAACCCTCGGCAAATACGGCATCGCCAACGTCACCGTCTTAACGTGACAATCTAGAATGGCACGACATGGAGACAACCAATCCATACCCAATATCACATCGAAGTCAACCATACTGAGCAGCAAAAGGTCTACTCGGGTCTCCAGACCCCCAATAGTCACCACACATGACCGATATATGCGGTCTACAATAATAGTATCGCCCAAAGGAGTAGATACATGAACAGATGAAGCTAAAGACTCACGGGGCATATCTAGAAAATGAGCGAAATACGAGAAAATATATGAATAAGTGGAACCAGGGTCAAATAATATAGAGGCATCTCTCTGACAAACTGAGACAATACTTGTAATCACAGCATCAGAAGCAATAGCATCTGGTCTGGCAAGAAGAGCATAGAAACGGGCCTTGCCACCCCCTAATCTGCCTTCCCCTCTCGGGCGACCCCTAGCTGACTAGGCTTCACCCCTAGCTGACTGGGCGGGTGGTGGAGGAACTGATGTTGATGACATAGACTGGCTCCTCTGCGGAGTGGGACCTCCCACTATACGGGGACACTCTCTCCTCATGTGACCAAACTCCCCACACTCATAGCAACACCCCGGTGCTGGTGCTGGGGACTGAAGAGAGCCCCGAGCATCGGGATAACTAGCAGAAGGACCCGGCATAGACGAACCCTGACCCAATGGAGCACAAGAAGAACTCTGCGCTGGAAGGGCACCAAGAGATGAACGGCCCTGTTGATAACTGTGAGAACTATGGCCATATGATGCACCACGATGAACCGGGCAAGCCGTCTGAGCATGTCTGAATTGACGGCTTCTACCATGCTGGAACAGACCCCCAGAAGGAGTACCACTAAGTCCACCTTGTCCACGAGGCCTCTTGGCCTCCCTCTCAACCCTCTCCTGACCGCGAACCATCTCAATCTGCCGAGCAATGTTGACAACCTCATCAAAAGTAGCACCGGACACTCTCTCTCTGGTCATAAGCAATCGCAGCTGATAAGTGAGGCCATCTATAAACCGTGTTCCTGTCTATGGGAACCAACCAGATAGCATGACGGGACAACTCGAACTTCTCTAGAAAGACAACGGAGAATTGCTGCCAAGTAAGGGCGCTGCGCCGATCGGCCTACACCTCTCGTAAGCCTCCCACCAACTGAATGCATCCCCAGAGAACTGAAAGGTAGTGAACGAGACCCCACTGGTCTCCAGAATACCTGATGTACGGAGTATCCTCTGACACCTGTCCAAGAAACCCTGTGCATCCTCTCCCTCTGCACCACTGAAAGATGGAGGCTGGAGTCTCCCAAACCTCTCCAATCTACGCTGCTCATCCTCAGGCATAGCAGAAACCACATAGTCCTGAGCAGCTGGAACCGGCTAGGCTGGTGGTGCCCCCGCTGTATGGAATCCCTGTACCACCAGCTCTGGTGTGCGAGTAGCAGGAGTCTGAGCACCTCCCACATCCTGAGAAGTGGCTGCTGCGGCCGGAACAGAGACTGCCTGAGCAAGGCTGGTACACGCGGTCAGAATCTGAGCTAAGGCCTCTTGAAGTCCTGGAATCACAATAGGCACAGGTGGTGCCTGAGCTGGTGCATCAATAACTGGAATCTGGTCCTGATCTGGAGCAACTGGTAGATCTGCAGGTACTGCCCCCGCTGTTGTGCTGGCTGCACCTCTGCCCCTACCACAGCCTCTACCGCGACCTCGGCCTCTCGCAGCCCTGGCTGGTGGTACTGGTGGCTGGCCCTCCTGACCGGTAGTACGAGTCCTCACCATCTGTGAGAGAATGAAACAACAGATGTTTAGTTACTAGAATCAACATATTCGCACGACAAGAATCCAAGAATGTGGAGTTTCCTAAGTGTTCTGCAGCCCCTCGAAGATAAGTACGGACGTCTCCGCACCGATCCGCAAGAATCTACTAAACCTGCTAATGACTCGTGAGACTAATGTAACCTAGGCTTTGATACGAACTTGTCACGACCCAAAACCTAACCCGTCGTGATGGTGCCTATCGTGGTACTAGGCAAGCCGACCTTTCAAAAACACTTTCAAAATTTAACATAAATAAATTAAGACATTTCAAATAACCGAAATTTCTCATAAATACGGGGTAAAACCCAATTAAACAAAAGTGCGGAAAAATAGCCCGACATCGGAGACATCGGGGTGTCACTAAGTCATGAGCAACTAGACTCTCAATCTAAAAGACAATGTCTACAATAGTCTGCGTCTAGATATCAATACAGAGAAAGATAGATAATAAGGAAGGAGCACAAGGTCTGCGAACGCCGGCAGCTACCTCATAAATCTCCGAAAGATCAACTGCGCACGAACGCAATGACCTCCGCATCCAGTCACACCTGAATCTGCACACAAGGTGCAGGGAGTAACGTGAGTACTTCCAACTCAGTAAGTAACAAAATTAAATAAGGAACTAAGAAGCAGTGACGAGCTACACAAATGAAGTTCATTTCAGTAATTTCAGCAAGAAAATTAGGCATGCTTTCAATTCGGATTTTTAAATCAAAACATTTCGAGCTCAGGTACAACAATATAAGCCCTCCAAAATATTTAACAACAACAATTAGCAATGAAGTGCAACAGCAAAATAAGAGCAAGTACAACCTCACGGGGTTACTATCACTCATCTATTTCAACAGCTCAATCACTCGGCTTTCAGCCTCAATACTCACAATCAAAGGTACCTGCGCTCACTAGGAGGGGGGAGGGGGTACAGACTCCGGAGGGGCTCCTACAGCCCAAGCGCTATATTGCTATGGCGTGCAGCTCAACCCAATGCCGTTGCGGCGTGTAGCACGATCCATATATTGCTGTGGCGTGCAGCCCGACCCGATATATGGCCCGAAGGCTTGTTACGGCGTGCAACCCGATCCAATATATGGGCCGAAGGCTTGTTGCGACGTGCAACCCAATCCAATATTGCTGCGGCGTGCAGCCCGATCCAATATATCTCACATAGCTCTCAACCCGGCACTCAGGCCCTATCTCAGTCACTAACCTCTCCGGCCCCTCGGGCTCACAGAATATCATAATAACCAGCCCAAACAGAGACTACAACAAGTATCAACAAGAAATGAGAGGAAACAGAGACATAACACACAATAAGACTGTGACTGAGTGCAAGACAGCAATTAGCAGTCAATTTAACACACCCGTCACCTAGCATGTGCGTCACCTCCAAATATTCACATCATACAATTTCTCGGGATTTCATACCCTCAAAACCAGATTTAAGACTGTTACTTACCTCAATCCGAGCAAACATCCTACTCCGCGATGCCTTTGCCTCTCAAATCGGCCTCCAAACGTCCCGAATCTAGCCACAAGTAACACAACACAATCAATAAATGCTAAAGGGATCTATTCCATAAGAAAGTTACTAAAATATAGCCCAAAATCCAAAATCGGCTCAAATCGGCCCCCCGAGCCCACGTCTCGGAATCCGACAAAAGTCATAAAATATGAACACCCATCCACTCACGAGCCCAACCATACAAGAATTACTCGAATCCAACCTCAAATCACCTTCCAAAACTCGAAATTTAAGCCTATGAAGTTTCTACCATTTTCCCCCAAATTTACAACTCAAATCTCTAATTAGATAATAAAAATAGCAATAGATTCATGGAATATAATCCAATCCGAGTTAGAATCACTTACCCCAACAATCTTCTTGAAGAAACCTCGAAAAGTCGCTTCACACCGAGCTCTCAAAGTCCCAAAATCGAAAAGGGAATCAAACCCTCGAAACCCCACTTTTCTGTCTAGTTCTTCCGCACCCGCGGACCTTCAGTCGCTTCTACGATGCCGCACCTGCGGAAATTCCATCGCAGGTGCGGGAATGACTAAAAGGGCTGGGTACGCATCTGCATGCAAGGGTCGTGCTTACGTGTGCGCACCTACGGATAAAAGTCCGCTTCTGTGATCCTCCCCTCCAACTCATTTTCCGCATCTGTGGAGCTTCAGGCGCATCTGCGGGCTCGCAGATGTGAAAACACCCTCGCACCTGTGACCCCCGACTATCTTCTTAACTCCCAGTTCTGCGATCCATCCTCCGCACATGCGAGTACGCACCTGCGGCCTCCCCACCGTAGGTGCGAAACTACCAGATATCAGAAGTCTTCAGCAATCTCATAAGTCCAAAAATTCAACCGTTAAGCATCCGTAATACACCCGAGACCCCCGGGACCTCAACCAAACATGCCAACAAGTCATATAACCCCATGCAAACTTAGGCGAACCTTCGAATCACTCAAAACAACATCAAAACACCAAATTACCCTCGGATTCAAGCCTAAGAACTTCTAAACTTTCAAATTCTGCCAACGACGCCGAAACCTATCAGACCACGTCCGAATGACCTCAAATTTTACACACACTTAACAAATGACACCACGAACCTACTCTAGCTTCTGGAAACTCATTCCGACCCCGATATCAAATTTTTCACTGCCGACCAAAATCGCCAAATTTACAACTTTCGCCAATTCAAGCTAAATTCCACTACGGACCTCCAAATCACATTCCGAACACGCTCCTACATCTAAAATTCCCTAAAGGAGCTAACAGAACCATCAAACTTCAAATTCGAGATCGTTTACACATAAGTCAATATCTGGTTGACTTTTCTAACTTAAGCTTCTAATAAGGAGACTAAGTATCTCCATTCACTCTGAAACCACTCCGGACCCGAACCAACTAACCCGACATATCATAATATAACTGAATAACATAGAAGAAGCAAAAATGGGGAAAACAGGGCTATAACTCTCGAAACGATCGGTCGGGTCGTTATATAACCCCAGCTAAGAATTTAGCTACTCATAGGCAAAATTGAAGGAACTAAATAAAAAAACTAAGATTAAACTCATAATAGATGATTAAGGGAAGAAAATCTAATGTTAAAATGATAAACTATTACAAAGTTACCCAAAACAGTAAGGGAAAAAAATGGCTATCTACTTTCGGTGTTCAAACTTGACCTAAATTTGACAAAAACATCTATTTATACCCAGCTAAAATTATCGTACAAAATTGCCCCTACGGAGGTTGTGCGACCGCATAATTCCGTATGCGGTCCGCACTTTGAAGCTAGCTTGACAGGATGAACTTCTGCGGCCGAACAATTCTGGGGTGCGGCCGCACTTCTTCAGATTTTTGCGGACCGCACATTTCTGAGTGCGGTCGCACTCTTGGACTTGAGCTAGACGTGGGAGATTTCTGTAGACTGCACATTTATGAGTGCGGCCGTACTTTTGCTTCTACGGCTGCACAATAATAGTGCGGTCCGCACTTCTTCAAGGATCCAAAACACCATCTCTCTGAACCTCGTCTTCTGCGGCCGCACAATAATTGTGCGGTCTGCACTTTGCGAAGGGAATTTGCCAGTGGTTCTTCATAGTCTGCGGCCGCACACAGTATTGTGCAGTCCGTACTTTGCTCTTTTCTGCTTTGTTTTGGTCCTTGTCCAATTTTACTCCTTCTTGAGTTGATTTTCATCTCTTTGGCTCATTTCCCAATATTCTTGCAAGAAAGCACATTTCATTAGTTCTTGGGAATACCTTTAAGCATTTTTGAGCTAAAACAAAAGTAAAAGAGTAAAAATAAGTGGTCAAAATCCCTACTTATCAGGCACCTCCGATAGTGAAGGGACTGAATTCCAAAAAGTTCATTCAGAAACCTTTCCTCCCAAGCATGACACCAAAGCCAATTCTGAAAAGGTTCAGAATGCCCGATATTCCCAAATACAATGGGACCACAAATTTAAACGAGCATGTAACCTCCTACACATGCGCTATAAAAGGCAACGACCTCGAGGATGACGAGATCGAGTTGGTATTGATGAAGAAATTGGGGGAAACACTGTCCAAGGAAGCGATGATATAATATCATAATTTACCTCAAAACTCTATTGATTCGTTTGTTATGCTTGTAGGTGCCTTTATTAAAGCTCTTGCCGGAGCCATTAAAGTTGAGATGAGGAAATCGGACTTGTTCACAGGTCAAACAGAGGGATAATGAGATGCCTGGGGAATTCGTGTCGAGATTCCAAATGGAACAGATGGACCTGCCACCGGTTGCAGATGATTAGTCCGTTCAGTCATTTACTCAGGGGCTCAACCCCCGAAGTTTGGTTGCGTCTCAACAACTGAAGAAAATTTTTTTAGAATATCCAGCGGTTACATGGGTCGATGTCCACAACAGGTATAAGTCAAAGATCAGAGTCGAGGACAACCAATTTGGGACCTCCTCATGGTCGGTTTATCCCAGTAAAATGAACGACAAGTCTAAAAGAGTAGTGGATCAAAGTCGAGGCCACCCCGAGACCGACACCAGCATTACAACTCAGATAGAAGGGGGGATGGACCCAGTCGCTATTCGACCAAGAATGACAGAAGAAATGATTAGGGTCCAAGCAATCGGGGGTTGGTGAATAGAAACGGGCTCGAGAAACCATCCGGAGTTAGAGATGCCCCTAGGCTATCGGAGTATAATTTCAACATAAATGTAGCAAGCATAGTGTCAGACATCGATCGCATCACAGAGACCAAATAGCCGAGGCCGCTTCAGTACGATCCGGTATAGAGGGATCACAATTTGATATGCAAATATCACGGTACTCATGGGCATAGAAGCGAGGATTGCCGACAATTAAGGGAAGAAGTGGCTCGTTTATTCAATAATGGGCATCTTCAAAAATTCCTAAGCAACCGGGCCAAAAACCATTTTAGGAATAGGGATGCCAATAAGCAGGTTGAGCAGAAAGAACCCCAACATGTGATTAATATGATTATCGGAGGAGTAGATGTTCCCCAAGGGACGGTGATAAAATGTACCAAAGTCTCCATCGCAAGAGAAAAATGAACTCGAGATTATGCTCCGGAAGGGTCCATCTTATTTAGTGACAAGGATGCCAAGGGAATCATTCAACCTCAAAATGATGCATTGGTAATATCTGTACTTATTAATAAATCTCGAGTTAAGCGCATGTTAATTGATCTAAGTAGCTTGGCCAACATCATCCGATGGAGAGTTGTAGAGCTGCTGAGGTTGCTGGATCAAATCATGCCAGTAGTCCGGGTGCTGAACGTATTCAATATGGCATGCGAGACAACAAAGGGAAATCACACTTCCTGTCAATATGGCCGGAACCACTCAATAAGTAATGTTCTTTGTGATAGAGGGGGACATGAGGTGCAATGCCTTGTTCAGAAGACCATGGGTTCATAACATGAGGGCAGTACCATCGACCTTACACCAAGTGTTGAAATTTTCAACTCTGGTAGAATCAAAATAATTTACAGAGAACAACCGGTCGTAAAGGAGATGATCGCCGTCGAAGATGTGATCCCAGTACATGCGATCCCGACATCAAAAGATAATGGATCGATCGAAATGAAAGACACAAAATAGCAATCACAGGTCCCGACCGAACCGGAAAATAGGAGGAATGGCCAATAGATGAAGAAGATGACTTCGGGGTCCCGAGATCCTTCGTGGCACCTGATGACACCGACACGACCAAGTCAATGATTGAGGAACTGGAACAAGTCATACTATTTGAGCATTTTGCCGGATATAAAGGTATACCTGGGCACGGGGCTAACCCCCAGGCTCAGGAAAAAACTCAGTGATTTTCTTAAAGCTAATGCCGATTGTTTTACCCGGTCCCACTTAGATATGATAGGAATTCGACCAGAGATAATAACTCACAAATTGAGTTTGGATCCGAGCGTCCATCTGGTTAAACAAAAGAAGAGGCCACAGTCTGATGTTAAACACACATTCATCAAGGACGAGGTGTCTAAACTTTTACAAATATGTTTCATTCGGGAAGTCAAATACCCGGATTGTCTAGCTAACGTAGTCATCGTATATAAAAAAGGGAAATAAACTTAAAATGTATGTAGATTATAAGAATTTGAATAAGTCATGCCCAAAGGACTCATTTCATTTGCCTAACATCGACCGAATGATCGATGCAACGGTAGGGTACGAGACGCTGAGCTTTCTCGATGCCTATTCCGGGTACAACCAAATACGGATAGACCTAGAGGACCAAGAGAAAACTTCTTTTATGATTAGGTTCGACACTTATTGTTATAACATGATGCCCTTTGGGTTAAATAATGCCGGTGCCACATACCAACAGCTAATTAACCAAATGTTCGAGGAACAAATAGGAAAATCAATGAAGGTTTATATTGATGACATGTTAGTTAAGTCCCTGTGAGCAGAGGACCATTTGAGGCATTTATAGGAAACCTTCGACATACTAAGGGAATATAATATGAAGTTGAACCTAGAGAAGTGTGCCTTCGGAGTCGGCTTGGGCAAGTTCTTCGATTTATGGTATCTAACCGGGGAATAGAAATCAACATAGATAAGATAAAGGCCATATAAGATATCACCATAGTTAACGATGTCAAGGCAGTGCAGAGACTGACTGGGCGAATAGCCAAATTGGGCTGATTCATTTCTAGGTCATCGGATAAAAGCCATCAATTTTTCTCGTTATTAAAGAAAAAGAGCGACTTCACCTGGACCCCGGAGTGCCAAAAAGCTTTGGAGGAACTCAAACAATACTTATCAAGCCATCCTTTGTTGCACAGCAGCTATACCTTTACTTGTCAGTATCTGATATAGCAGTAAGTGGTGTCCTGGTTCGGGAAGAAGAAGGTATGCAATTTCCTATATATTATGTTAGTAGAACCCTAGATGATGCCGAAACGAGGTATCCACACCTAGAAAAGTTGGCGCTTGCCTTGCTAAGTGCATCTAGGAAACTAAAATCATATTTTCAATGCCATCCTATATGTGTCGTGACCCCGTACCCGTTAAGGAATGTTATACATAAACCTGAACACTCAGGCCGGCTAGCAAAGTGTGCTATAGAGATTAGTGGGTACGATATTGAATACAAACCCCGAAAAACTATAAAGTCCCAGATATTGCCAGACTTCATGGCCGATTTTACACAGGCCATGATCCCTAAGGTCGACAAAGAATTATTACTCACCTCGGTGACTAGCTCAGAGGTCTGGACCCTATTCACGGATGGTGCCTCCAATGCAAAAGGATCCGAGTTGGGTATCGTACTAAAACCCCCCACCGGTAACATAATAAGACAATCAATTAGAATTGTAAAATTTACTAACAATGAAGCTGAATATGAGGCTATGATTGTAGGTCTAGTATTGGATAAAAGCCTGGGGGCTGAGGTTATCGAATCCAAGTGTGATTCCCTCCTTGTTGTTTACCAGGTCAACGGACATTCGAAGTCAAAGAATATCGGATGCAGAGGTACTTAGATAAATTGTAAGTAGTATTACATCGATTAAAAAATGGACACTACAACATGTGCCTCAAGATTAAAACAATGAAGCAGATGCATTGGCTAATTTAGGATCGTTAGTGGACTTCAAAGGCATGCCCCGATGATCCACCACCCGGGGGAGCTGCTCTATCCAATCTTTTCCCCTTGGCCGTTCATGAAGTGGGCAATGGATATCATAGGCACTTTACCATGGGCACTTGGTAAGGCTCAGAACATTTTGCTTATGACTAATTACTTCTCTAAGTGGGTTGAAGCACAGGCATTTGAGAAAGTTAGAGAAAAGGAGGCTATCGACTTTATCTGGGATCACATAATCTGTCAATTCGGGATACCCGCCGAAATTACGTATGACAACGGGAGATAATTCATCGGCAACAAGGTCAATAAGTTTTTCGAAGATCCCAAAATCAGAAAGATTTTATCGACCTCTTATCACTCGAGTGTGAATGGTCAAGCGGAGTTGACAAACAAGACCATACTACAGAACCTGAAGAAAATATTAACCGATTTAAAATGAAGATGGAAGGAAATTCTGCCCGAGGTCCTATGGGTGTATCGAACAACCTTGAGGTCGAGTACCGGTGAAATACCGTTTTCTCTAGTCTACGGGACAGTGGCTTTGATTCTATTAGAAGTAAGGGAACCAATCTTGAGAGACCAATATTCTACAGAAACATAAAATGACGAGACCATGGCCACGAATTTGGATTTAGCAGATGAATGACGAGAAGCTACCCTGGTCCGGTTAGAAACTCAAAAGCAACGGATAGGAAGATATTACAACTGAAGAGCAAACTTTTGACACTTCCAAGTCAGGGACTTGGTCTTGAGAAGAGTCATACTGTATGTAAGAACCCGAATGACGGGAAACTAGGCCCGAATTAGGAAGGAACATACAAAGAGTCACTAGTATAACCGGAAAAGGCTCATACCAGCTTGAGTACGAAAGTGACGTACAAGTGCAAAACAACTGGAATGTAGCACACTTAAAGCGGTACTACTGCTAAGGTATGGATACCCAATTTTCTTTGAGGTATATTATTCTTCGAACTAATCCGTGCAGGTGCTCAATCAAAGTCAAGTCTAAGAATAATAGACTTAGATCTGAAAGCACATGTTGCACTCTTTTTCCCTTCGATCGATTTTTTTACGAAGTGGGTTTTATGGCAAAGTTTTTAATGAGGAAACATGAAGCATGCTACTTTAGTTTTGAAGACCGATCAAGGACCGGGGACTTTCCACATGGGATCAATAGTACTCGAGCCCTCATATTTTTACCTCAAGTATTAGGGGACTACCGCACCTCGAATCAAGATTCGAAGATCTGAGTCAGAAATTTTGAAGACAATTCCATTTGACAATCGAAGCCAAGACTTGAATAATAGGATTTATTGTAAGGTCAAACGATCAAATGAATCGTGTCCCGATAGTTCATTCTTGCCACGGTGGATAGATTTGTATCTTTAACTGTTTACACTACATTCAAAGTAATAAAGTGAGAAGTTCATCTTTTATACTTCATCGGTTCTCGCTTACACGAGCAATATTATAGTTACATCATTTAGAATAAATATCGGGTTCAAAACTTTTCAAGCTCACGGGCCATCATTAACCGGGGGCATGAAACCCCAAAGACAGTAAAATTCCACGAGACCGTGCCCAATCATTTAAAGACCCCTAAGCCTATGGGTCGCCCCGAATAGGGGACTGTCGTCTGATAGTAAGACCCTAAAATCGGGTTACTAAACCCCGAGAGCATCAAGCCTAAGAGGCAGGGCCTAAATACAAAAGGCTATGGCTAACTTAATGTAACAACCCGACCGGTGATTTTGAGCATTTACGCCCCTTTAAACTATTTGAAGTCTTGAATAACTTCCTACGAGGTATTATGGCTTGTGTGAACTGTCGGTTTTGATTTTAAGGTATTTCGGAGTTAGCTTAGAAGAATAAATTTCATGGTGGAAGCTTAAGTTGAATTCTTAAAAAGTATGACCGGGGGGTTGACTTTTCGATATCGGGGTCGAAATCTAATTCTGGAAATTTGAATAGCTTAGTTATGTCATTTATGACTTGTGTGCAAAATTTGAAGTCATTCCGGATTGATTTGATATGTTTTGGCACAAGATATAGAATTTGAAAGTTCAAAGTTTATAGATTTTGATTTGAGGTATGATTCATCGTTTTGATGTTGTTTGATAGGATTTGAGGCCTCGAGTAGGTCCGTGTTATGTTATGGAACTTATTGGTATGTTCGGACGAGGTCCCGAGGGGCTTGGGTGCATTTTTGGGTCATTGGTTGAGAGATTAATAAAGTTAAGAAATTTGAAAGTTTGGCCATGGTCAATATCGGGTCAAGACGACCTCTTTTCAGTGTTTTAAGTGCGCGAGCAGGTCCATAGTGTGTTTTATGATTGAAATTCATATATGGTTTGTATCCGGGAGGTTCTAGATGAGTTTTAAGCAAGTCCGGACATTACCGGAACTAAGGCATGGTTCTGGTACTTAAAATTTCGCTGAGGGCGGAAACAATTCCGCTGAGGGCGGAAAAATTCTGCTAAGGGCGGCAAAATTTCACTGAGGGCAGAGGAGGAGGCGCGGACCGCGTAAATTTGGTCGCGGAGGCGCTCCAGGAAGTTCTGCAGTCCATTGGTCTAATTTCGGAAGCCTATATCTTTTGATCCACAAGGAATTTTGAGATAATTCAAAAACGAAAGTTGTAGACCTTCGTGTCTAATTTCCAGAAAGGTAAATAAATCATCATTTGGACATATGTAGAGAAAGTTATGGCCAAAATACTAAAGCTTGGAAGTACAGCCACCAAACTTTCGCGGCCGCGGTGAGGCGTTCGCGGGGGCGGTGGAAATGCGCGGTCAGCGTATTGAGAATCCTAGAGGTGCACTATATATCCGAGGTTTAGGTTATTATTTTATTTTTGGACTTTGGAAGCTCGGTTGGAGACGAATTTTCGTGGATTTTTCAAGAAATTCATCGGGATAAGTGATTCTAACTCGAATTTGGTTAATATACATGAATATATCAATGATTTCATCATGTGATTAGTACTTTGAGGTGAAAATTTGGGAAAGATTGTAGAAACTTCATAAAATAAATTTTTGAGATTTGAACACCGATTCGGAGTCGGATTTGAGTGAAATTAGTATGGTTGAACTCGTAATTGAATGGGTTATCGGATTTTGTAACTTTTGTCGTGTTCCGAGATGTGGATCCCACGGGCGATTTTTGAGTTAAATTACGGATTTTTATGGAAAATTAGTATTTTCTCATCAAATTGATTCCAATAAATTTTATTAACAGAAACGAATTATTTGTGGCTAGATTCGAGGCGTTTGGAGGCCAATTCATGAGGCAAGGGCATAGCGGAGTAAGAATTATACAGTTTGAGGTAAGTAACACTTCTAAACTTAGTTCTGAGGGTATGAATCCCTGAATTTGGGATGATATAAATTGTTGAAGGTGACTCACATGATAGGTGACGAATATGTAGACGTGCATCATAGAAATTGTGTCTTGAATAAATCCTGTGAAGTTGTAAAATTAATGAATCATGTTATTATCTGAACATTCTCCACGTGTTAGAGAAATTGAGCTGAGGCTCCTATTAAAGATCATGTTTAGGCTATGTACCAATATTTTAGGACCCATGGGGTCGTGTTGTTATTGAATTAATTATTCAAAAATATACATTTCACACTCAGTAATAATTGTCCATTGTGAGGATATTTATTGGATTGAGCTGCGCAATGCAGCACGCCATTTGGCTTTATATATGTTATTATTAAATGGATCGGGGTTGCCCGCCTGCAGCAGGCCTTATTGGCTTTACTATTTTATGGACCGGGGCTGCCCGCCTGCAGCAGGCCTTATTGGATTTACTATTTTATGGACCGGGGTTGCCCGCCTGCAGCAGGCCTTATTGGCTTTACTATTTTATGGATCGGGATTGCCCGCCTAGAGCAGGCCTTATAGGCTTTGTTATTATACGGATCGGGACTGCCCCTTGCAGTAGGCCATATTGGCTTTGTATTACACTTGGACTGAAGGAGCCCCTCGGGAGTCTGTACACACCCCCAGTGAGCGTAGATGATCATCGATATTCTGGATGGACTTCCTAGGGCATGGACTTGCCTTACTTACTGCTTATATATATATATATATATATATATATATATATATATATATATATATATATATATATATATATATATATATATATATATATTTGGGATGAATTTTCCCAAGGCATGGACTTGCCTTACTTATTTGTATTGTAATGAGTTATCTGGACATGGATCTTGTCAGTTTCATTTATATTTAGGGATAAATTATCCTAGGGCTGGATTGGCCTTATGCGGTACTGGGTGACTGACTGTCAGTCGATATGCATATATATACGGGTTGGAACACCCCTAGGCTGGATTGGCCATAAACAATACCAAGTGACCGGATAATTTGTGACTAGTATTTACATGAGGTCTTTCTACTAAGATGTCATATGCCTCATATCATGCAGTATGGATATATTTCACTTGTATTGAGTTTAATTGTTGAACTTGAAAGCTTGCCTATATTTCTGTACCATTACTTTTACTGGACTGTACCTGCGGAGCTCATCATTTCTTTCAGCCTAGAGGTTAGTCTTGTTACTTATTGAGTTAGTTGTACTCATACTATACTTTGCACCTCGTGTGCATATCCAGGTGCTCCCGGATACGACGACTGCTAGAATTCGGAGTTATTTCTATTAGAGAGTATCAAGGTAGCTGCTTCATGACCACAGACTTGATTCCCTTCCTGTTTAGTTATTGTATTGTTCTATACTTCAGACAGTGATGTTTATCAGTCAGACTTTGTATTCATTTAGATGCTCATATACTCAGTAACACCGGGTTTTGGGAGTGATATATTTGAAATTTTTGAGATTTCTTTCGCTGAACTTAATTATTTTGTTTTCAAATTCAAAAGAAATGGTAGTTTATTGAGATTTTTGGCTTGCCTAGTATTGAGATAGGCGTCATCACGACAGGTGAGATTTTGGGTCGTGACACTTAAGGTCCGAAGCAATTGGAGCTTCGACCCCGATGTATAAATGATTCGGAGATGTCTCAGTTCGTAAATATAAAAAGTAAGGTCCTTATACATTTTAAGTCTACTAGTTTCTCGGCACATGCGTTGCACGTGTATGTTGAGTCATAAAGTATGTGATGTATTAAATAATATCAATATTATTAAAATAAAAATTTAAGTAAATAATTATAATTAGAGAAAAGTACAATTTTTTAAAATGACTAATGTGGATTGTTGTATAGTGTCATGTTTATCGGGGTCAAGATGATAAGATATTATCTGAATCTACGGATATAAATCATCAAAGTTTAATTAGATACATGTGATTCTATTTTACTTAGTTTAATTTTGTGTGGTCCAAATATATAATAAAGCGTAGCTCTTCTACCTTCACAAGGTAGTCTACCGAAAATAACTTATCTACCTTCACAGTGAAGGGTTAAGGTCTGCATACATAATATTCTCCCAGACTCCACGGTGAGAATTCACTGGATAGTTATTGTTGTTGTTGAAACAAAAAACTACTTTATTAATTTTTTTTTAAAAAATTATTCTAATGAGCCAACTGGAACAAGTATGTCTTAGAAGCAACACTCATAAACTGTCAAGCTCAACAAAAGATATTAACAAAAGTAGGAATTTAATTTAATAAAAATTAGATGAGGTGGTAGAACTCCTACAGTAGGTGAAATGATTAATACAACACCAGCAATCGTAGATTCTACATTTGAATTAAGTGTTGCCTATTAGAATGAATAAAGGATACATCAACAATAATTTTCATTACCAATTTAACAGATAAATGAGCAAAAAACAACCAGTCTCATTTGCCTTAAGGACTATGTTTGCACCAGTTGAATGTTCAAAGAAAAGGCTTAGAAGTCCAAGATTTTCAGCTAAAACTTTTGTAACTTAATAAGCAAAATTTTGAAGCTTGTCCAAACATACTTTCTAGTTAGTTTGTTGAAATAATTTTAATTAGTACAAAAAAAAAAGAAGTATTGCCAATAACGTGGTCACATAATTCAAGGAAACTATTAGAAGAATATAAAGTAAATTAACATCGGATAAAATATACCAGAAAAATAAAGATTTTCAAATGAAAGTTTGTTCCAAACATACATTAAAAGTTTGAAATTTCGTTCCCTAACTCTTTTTACTATAGATATGTCTTGTACTTGATAAGTGAATTTTCTTTTTAATTCGGCTATTATCAAGGTTTTGATTGCTTTCATTCTGTATGCATTGAATATTAGTTAGGAGAAATACAATCTAATTGTTACTAAAGATATCTATGAATGAAATTATAAAAAGACTAATTACTTCTTTGATTATTATTAATAGTGACAAATAATTAATGTATAAGACTAAATGCAGTTTGTGGCCTTATTCAGCAGTCTTTCTTTTAAGATTGCAAAAGATTTTGTGCCAAGACACTTTCTCTGCAACTATTCCTGTCTCTCAAACACCACATTAAAGGCAATGTATAGCCAAATCTGTTGAGCGATTTTCAGTTTGTTGTTCTTGTGTGTTGTGTGTCTTTCTTCAACAGCTGCTGCACATATATATAGCAGCCAGTGTTGAAGAAGAACAATCGTCCACCCTCCATGGTGGAGCAAGCATTAGCTTGTTTGTGGAGCAAGCACAATCATGGTGGGAAGAGCATTAGGCAACTGCCTTATGGTCAATACACGGATTGGAAAATATCCGTTATAAATGCGGATAATCTTACATTAATATTTACTATTAACAAATAAATTTTGTCCAAAAAATTAATCAATCGATCGATCATTTGACCAAATCTAAATCCAAATTCAAATCCAAATCCGAATCCGAAGCCGAAGCCGAAGCCGTAGCCGTAGCCGAAGCCGAGCCTTGGTACTGAACATTGTCTCATCACGAGAACAGACTTAAATTTTATTTGACAATGTTGAACCGTCATTAATGACTTTGTTTGATCTCCTTGAACCTAGATCTTGGGATCTCCAGTTTTCTAGGTAGAGTTTCCGCCATAATGACTTGTTCTCGGCCATATCCCCATTCCCCTTGATGATTTCTCAACTACCTCTCTAGTTAGGCCTTTTTTAAGTGGATCCGATATATTATCACTTGACTTTACATAGTCAATCGTGATAATTCCTCTAGAGAGTAATTGCCTAACGGTTTTATATCTTCGTCGTATATGACGAGATTTACCATTATACATGACGCTTCCAGCCCTTCCAATTGCCGCTTGACTATCACAATGTATGCATATTGGTGCCAACGGTTTGGGCCAAAATGGAATGTCTTCCAAGAAATTTCGGAGCCATTCAGCTTCTTCACCGGCTTTATCTAAGGCTATGAATTCAGCCTCCATTGTAGAGCGGGCAATACATGTTTGTTTGGACGACTTCCAAGATACCGCTCCTCCACCAATAGTGAATACATATCCACTCGTGGACTTAGAATCAGTTGAACCGGTGATCCAATTTGCATCACAGTATCCCTCAATCACCGCAGGGAATTTACTGTAGTGCAATTTAAAGTTCTGGGTATGTTCTAAATATCCCAAAACTCGTTTCATTGCCATCCAATAAGATTGGCCTGGATTGCTCGTATATCGACTCAGTTTACTTATAGCACAAGCTATATCTGGTCGTGTACAATTCATGATATACATTAAGCATCCCAACATACGAGCATAATCCAATTGTGATATGCTTTGGCCTTTATTCTTTGCTAATGCAAGATTCACGTCAATTGGAGTCTTTGCAACTTTAAAGCCCAAGTGCTTGAATTTTTCAAGTACTGTCTTAATATAATGAGATTGTGATAATGCCAGAACTTGAGGAGTCTTATGGATCTTAATTTTCAGAATTAAATCAGCAACTCCCAAGTCTTTCATATCAAACTTGCTATTGAGCATACGCTTAGTAGCATTTATGTTGGCAATGTCATTACTCATTATCAGCATATCATCCACATATAGGCAAATAATGACTATGTGATTTGGAACATTTTTAATGTACACACATTTATCACATTCATTTATTTTAAAATTATTTGACAATATTGTTTGGTCAAATTTCGCATGCCATTGTTTGGGTGCTTGTTTTAGTCCGTAAAGAGACTTAACAAGTCTACATACCTTCTTTTCTTTACCTAGAACCACAAACTCTTCAGGTTGTTCCATGTAAATTTCTTCCTCCAACTCTCCATTTAAGAAGGCCGTCTTAACATCTGTTTGATGAATTTCAAGACCATACACTGCAGCTAATGCTACTAACATCCGTATGGACGTAATTCTTGTAACTGGAGAGTATGTATCAAAGTAGTCTAGACCTTCTCGTTGTCTATTCCCTTTGACTACGAGTCTTGCCTTGAATTTATCAATAGTGCCATCATCTTTGATTTTTCTCTTAAAAATCCATTTAGAACCCAAAGGTTTATTTCCAGGAGGAAGATCAACCAATTCTCATGTATGGTTGTTCAATATGGATTCTATTTCACTATTGACTGCCTCTTTCCAAAACAATGATTCCGAAGAAATCATAGCTTCTTTAAATGTTTGAGGCTCATTCTCCAATAAGAAAGTCACAAAATCTGGTCCAAATGAAGTAGACGTTCTTTGACGTTTACTACGTCTTGGATCCTCCTGATTACATGTACTTTCTTTTGTTTCTTCCTGAGGTCGTTTAGATCCTTCACCAAACGACTCACATTCCTTTTTATACGGATATATATTTTCAAAAAACTCAGCATTATTTGATTCTATAACCGTATTATTATGAATGTCGGGATTTTCTGATTTATGAACCAGAAATCGATATGCTTTACTATTTGTCGCATATCCTATGAAAACACAATCAACGGTTTTCGGTCCTATCTTTACCCTTTTGGGTTTAGAATCTTGCACTTTTGCCAAACACCCCCACACTTTAAAATAATTCAAGTTGGGCTTCCTTCCTTTCCATTTGTCATATGGAATGGATTGTGTTTTGCTATGGGGCACTCGATTTAATATTCGATTAGCTGTAAGAATGGCTTCCCCCCACAAGTTCTGTGGCAATCCAGAACTTATCAACAACGCATTCATTATCTCTTTTAATGTGCGATTCTTTCTTTCCGCAATCCCATTAGATTGGGGCGTGTAAGGGGCCGTTGTTTGATGAATAATTCCATATTCTAAACATATTTCTTCAAAAGGAAATTCATATTCACCACCCCTATCACTTCTTATCATTTTTACTTTCTTGTTAAGTTGCGTTTCAACTTCATTTTTGTATTGCCTGAATGCGTCTATTGCTTCATCTTTACTATTCAGTAAGTAAACATAGCAATATCGAGTACCATCGTCAATAAAAGTTATGAAATACTTCTTTCTACCGCGAGATGGTATTGACTTCATGTCACAAATATCTGTGTGAATTAAGTCTAAAGGATTTGAATTCCTTTCAACTGACTTATAAGGATGTTTAACATACTTAGATTCCACACATGTTTGACATTTTGATTTTTCGCATTCAAACTTAGGCAGTACTTCCAAGTTAATCATTTTCCGCAAGGTTTTATAATTGACATAACCCAAACGTACATGCCATAAATCATTTGACTCAAGTAAGTAAAAAGAAGTTGAAATATTATTATTGTTTTCCACAACCATTACATTCAGATTGAAAAGGCCCTCAGTGAGGTAACCTTTTCCTACAAATATTTCATTCTTACTAATGACAACCTTGTTGGACACAAAAACGCACTTAAAACCGTGCTTAACAAGAAGTCCAGTAGAGACTAAATTCTTTCTCATTTCGGGAACATGAAGGACATTGTTCAAAGTCATGACCTTGCCAGAAGTCATTTTCAGAAATATCTTCCCATATCCTTCAACTTTTGCTGTTGAAGCATTTCCCATATAAACTGTCTCTCCGGGTCCAGTAGGAGCATAAGTAGCAAAATCTTCTCTAACTACACAAACATGGCGAGTGGCTCCTGAATCAAACCACCACAGTTTAGGATTTCCCACCAAGTTACATTCAGAAAGCATGGCATACAAGTTATCAACATCAGCATGGTTTACTACCATGTTTGCTTGACCCCTTTTCTTGTCTTTCTTCGGAGCACGATACTCCGTAGATTTGTGTTCGATTTTCCCACAGTTGTAGTAGTTTCCACTGAACCGCTTCTTGCTTGGGTTGTATTTCGGACCAGAAGCCTTCTTTCTCTTTTTGTTATCTTCAGCAATATTTGCTCCCATTATTGTTGAATTTCTATGGCCTCTCCTTTCAGCAGCTTTATTGTCCTCTTCGATTCTCAACCGAACAATGAGATCTTCAAGGGACATTTCTTTTCGTTTGTGTTTCAAATAATTTTTGAAGTCCTTCCACAACGGAGGCAACTTCTCAATCATTGCTGCTACTTGAAATGCTTCGTTGATGACAAGACCTTCAGCAAGTAGATCATGAATAATCACTTGCAATTCCTGGACTTGGGTAATAACAGACTTGCTATCTACCATTTTGTAGTCCAAAAATTTTGCGGCAACGAATTTCTTCATCCCGGCATCTTCAGTTTTATATTTCTTTTCAAGCGCATTCCACAATTCTTTTGACGTCTCCACGCTACTGTATACATTATACAGATTATCATCCAGTCCGCTAAGAATATAATTCTTGCATAAAAAATCAGAATGCTTCCACGCTTCAATCACGAGAAAGCGTTCATTCTCTGGAGTTTTATCTGGCAGATCAGGAACATCTTCCTTGATGAACTTCTGTAGACATAACGTAGTTAAGTAGAAGAACATCTTCTGCTGCCAGCGCTTGAAATCAATCCCAGAAAACTTTTCGGATTTTTCTGCCGGTGCCAACGCCGGTGTTCGGCTTGTCGATGCGTTGGCAGTCACCATCGGAACAGCTTGGTTTTCGCTTTCAGTCGTCATTTTTCTATAAAAGAATGACACAAACAAACGTTTAATAAACGTTTTCAAACTGGAGTAAAAATCACGTAGATTTTAATCTTCCAACAAAATGCCACGAAGGCTTTACTCTCCAAAACGGGAGTACACAAAACCACAAAGGTTTTAGTTTGCAGAATAATAAGAATAACACAAATACAGAAATAAATATTAAATTCCTTAAGATTGTTAGTCCCGCCAATATTGCTGTATTTGTAAATAATAATTCTATAAAATATAAGTTAACGTAATGAAACAGTAATTAATTCGAGCCCACTGAATTCACAGTGTTTCCTTAAGGAATTTAATCCCCTCCTAGTACCCAAGGTAATGGATTATTTCCTCCCATGATAGAACGAATCACACACTGGTGTAGCGGTACTTCAAACCCCAGTGTTTCAGCGAACACAAAGTTCGGTAGCAAATCACACTTACAGTTGCTTTGTTTGAAGTTAAAACAATGCAGAACAAAGGAGTAGAAACTCAGAAAATCGTATGGAAATGCTGAGAGGAAGGAGTGCAATGTATAGCCAAATCTGTTGAGCGATTTTTAGTTTGTTGTTCTTGTGTGTTGTGTGTTGTGTGTCTTTCTTCAACAGTTGCTGCACATATATATAGCAGCCAGTGTTGAAGAAGAACAATCGTCCACCCTCCATGGTGGAGCAAGCATTAGCTTGTTTGTGGAGAAAGCACAATCATGGTGGGAAGAGCATTAGGCGGCTGCCTTGTGGTTAATACACGGATTGGAAAATATCCGTTACAAATGCGGATAATCTTACGTTAATATTTACTATTAACAAATAAATTTGGTCCAAAAAATTAATCAATCAATCGATCATTTGACCAAATCCGAATCCGAATCCGAATCCGAATACGAATACGAATCCGAATACGAAGCCGAAGCCGTAGCCGAAGCCGAGCCGAGCGAGCGACGACGACGACGGCGCGAGGCTTGCTTTCTTCTTAACTCTTTAAGAGCTACAAGAAGAGCAATTATATATATACCCACCAAAAATCTCTTCCTCTTCCAATATGGGACAATGTCTCATTGTCAAGAGGGGGAAACTTAAAATTTTACTCAAAAATTTTATTTTTCCTCCATTTCCCATTCACCCTCATTTTAAGACTATTTCATCTTAAAACAAAAATCTCAACAGAACTGATTTAATTTAATTCGCTATGACAATAGTGCTACATGTTATATTATCAGTATAGATAATAAATATGAATAGAGACTAACGAATACCTGGAAAAGGAGTAAACCTTGCATAACCAGAGAGAGAACAACATACTGTAAAAAACCGTTGCCTGACAGTTGATGAAAAAATATTTGTAAGCGTGTTCGTTCTTTGGCCGAGAGAAACGTTAGAAGCAGGTTGTTTATGAAGCGATGTTTTTTTTTCTTAGAAGCGTTGCTTTTAGGTTCTTTTCAATAAGTAGATTAATTAGGTTTTTAAGAAGTTTTGTTCGTGCTGTAATTAAATTTTTAAAAAGGGTAAAAAAAGGAATTTAACTTTTGACTTAGGGGCTTCCCACTTTTAATATAGTATAGGTAAAGACTATGTCAGGTTTGATCAAATCAGTCGGTTTTGAATTGTGGCCAAGGAAAAGGTCACCTTCAGCAAAGATTAACTGTGTCCGGATAAACCATTCGAATACTCGAAATTAAAGACCGTTTTGTTCTTGTCAGATCCTTCGAAGTCAAAGCAACTCGGAGCCATTACTTGACCCGGACCTTATTCGGCCTTTGGAAGTCAAACAATTTGAGCGATAATAAAATTTATGCTAAGGTAACGATGATATAATAGTCATACTGAATCCGAGACACAAGTTATATATTCTAAGTCCTAAGCAAAAAAGTAAATGCGAAAAAATTAAAAGAACACAATGTATAGCCGAATGGTAATTTTATATATTTACCAAAAAATATTT
The DNA here is from genome assembly GCF_000390325.3 of Nicotiana tomentosiformis. Lineage (NCBI taxonomy): Eukaryota > Viridiplantae > Streptophyta > Magnoliopsida > Solanales > Solanaceae > Nicotiana > Nicotiana tomentosiformis. Next base: position 28,495,367 of record NC_090812.1, read on the forward strand.
ACAGAGGCATGAGAAAACGGTCCAAAGTACAAAATGTATGAGTAAACAGAAACAAAAATAACCTAAACTAAGGCATCCCCTGCCCAATCTTCATCAGAGCCCAGCTCGCTATCTGATCCCTCGGGTTAATACTTTGCTGGCCTCTTCAATCTTGGCCGCTACATCGACCCTCCCCACTGGCTTGGATCTCCTCGAGAGCCTCCCTCCGAGATAGCCACTTCACATACTCGGCCTTGGTTATAATCCGGGCTTCGATTATCTCGACATCAGCCTTATATTAGGCCAGCATATCCGGGACATCAGAGATCTCGTTCGAAGTCACTTCTAATTTGTACTTTAGAGTAGTATACTTTTGGCCAAGAGTGTCACGCTCTGCAATGGCCGAGGAGGGTTGTTCTCGGAGCTCGTCATTCAGCAGAAACCATTTCTCGGCCTTGTATTTCATCACTCGGAGTTGTACTTTGGTTGACGCCAAGTCCTTTTTGGTGGCATCCCGCTCCGATGCTAGGTGATCCATTTTGCCTCTAAGCTCATCGGCTGAAGCCTTGACCCCGTTCATCTCGGTCCTGAGCTGATCGATCAAAGTTATCTTTTCCGGGACCTGTAAGGTTGTGGCGCTAGCATTGGTGTTTAGCCTCTCATTATCAATATCGAGCACCCTTACCTTCTAAACGAGAAGGGCATGGTCCTAATTTGCTTTCGATTCCTCCTTCTAGGCCTTCTCCAGTTCGGCCTGAAAGGCAGAGAGTTCGGTCGTGTCCCTAAGGATTTCATCCTTTTGGTCACAGAGAGCTTTGTACATCTCTGTTTGCTGGATTTCCTACTTGAGCTCGAATTCGAGAAGGCTCACCTCCATTCTGTATCAGTGGAAACTCTCGTAATAAAGCACCAAGGCCTGAGATATGGAAGAAGAAAATCGTTAAAACAAGTTAGGGCAACAGGCGCTCATTAAAATAAAAAAGAGAAGAAGATATACCTGATTCAGTGGCTGCTGAACCTCATTGAAAAGACTTGGCACATCTACTTCGTTCATCTTCGTTTGGTCTTCTTCGATTACCAAGGAACGGAGATAGCTGGCCATTCCGACTGGCTCGGACAATATGCTAGTATCCGCCGGTGCTGAGAACATGACCGTATTCTTTCATTCAAGTCCACACTCGGGGCGGGAAACTGCTTCTCAAGCTTTGAGATCGAACTCGGCCCACCTGATCCTGGTGGCACGACCATTTTCTGGATCTCCAGGCGGCCAAAGACAGAGTATTCTTCCAACATACCAACGTCCACACCCTCAAAAAATGAGTTGATGGCATCATATACAGCCCGGGACATTTCGGTCGGGTTCTCTTCAGTGACCCGAGCTACATTTAAAGTGTCCTCTGTCCGAGGCGGTGACTCGTGGATGTGGATAACGGCGTCGGCTTCAGAAATGGCCCTCCTCGGGACCGTAGGGGCTTCTTATGAAGCAGCTGCCATATTTTTTTCTTCGGGCCCCTGAGTTAATGAGGATTCAGCCTTACGAGCATCATCCTCAGGGGCCATCGAGTCATTCGGCTCGTGGGTGATGAATTCTATGTCTTCGTCATCCTCGAAAAAATCCTTGAGCTGACGAAGAGCTTCGTAACCCGGGACTCGTGTATCCAAAGTCTTTTTGGTGCTCTTCCTAACCTTGAACACGATTCTTTTTCTTTTCTTAACCTCGGCAAAAGAATCCGAGATCTCTTTTTCTTCTTCGTTTTCTCCTCCTTCCCTGCAACAACTTTGGCAACGGGATGCAGAGAGGCGGAGGGTTTCGAAGACAGGGTCGAGACCACGGTATCAATGATTTCCCGAATCTCGATGGTCTTAGGCAAGCCTGTGATAGAAGTAATAGGTTATGTCAATGACGGAATAAAGAATGACAAAGAAAAGATCAGTCAGAAAAAAACACTTACCATGGGAACGAGCCTCCCACTTGCCTTTGGAGAGCTTACGACACTCACGCTCGGAGTAGGTAAGTAGTTTGCATACAACTTTGATGCACTCATTCCAATGCGGGACCGCATTGGGGACTCGAGGGACAGATGTACATTGGATGAGATATGTCATAAGTGGAAAGAGTAGATATAGGAAAAAACATTGATGGCTTAAAAGGAAGTAAACTTACGGTTTGAGTTCCACTTTTCAGGGAACAACATGAATTCGGGAGGAATGAGGTCCTCGGTCTTTATCCGAACAAAACTTCCCTACCAACCTCAGTCCATGTCCTTATCTACCATGGGAACGAGCCTCCCACTTACCTTTGGAGAGCTTACGACACTCACGCTCGGAGTAGGTAAGTAGTTTGCATACAACTTTGATGCACTCATTCCAATGCGGGACCGCATTGGGGACTCGAGGGACAGATGTACATTGGATGAGATATGTCATAAGTGGAAAGAGTAGATATAGGAAAAAACATTGATGGCTTAAAAGGAAGTAAACTTACGGTTTGAGTTCCACTTTTCAGGGAACAACATGAATTCGGGAGGAATGAGGTCCTCGGTCTTTATCCGAACAAAACTTCCCTACCAACCTCAGTCCATGTCCTTATCTATGCATAAGAAATGAGCCTTCTTTGCCTGACGAGCGAGTTTGATTAACCCCCCTCGAAAGGTTCAGGGTTTGTACACTTGGAGCAAGTGATCGACCGTGAACCTTGGCTCCTTCATATTGTTCGCAAAATGGCAGAGAAGAGTCACGATCCTCCAAAAGGATGGGTGAACTTGCCTGAGGCAAATTTCATACCTTTTGCAAAACTCAAGGACCACTATATCAACGGGACCAAATGTGAAAGGATACGTATAAATAGTTAAGTATCCTTCCACGTATGTCGTGATGTCCTCGTCAGGACTTGGAACGACTACGTCTTTGTCTTCCCATTTTCAGTCCTCTCAGACAGCCTTGAGTGTCTCCTTGGTGATGGAGAAAACATACCTCCACGCCTCCTCACCCCGATCTCCTTGTGCGGAGGCTTTCTTGACTCTGAATTTGTTATCTATGGAGCAGCCTCCGGGGATAAAATACGTAAGAGGAGGTCCCGGGGCTACTACAGAAGGCACTGCCTCGGTGCCGATGGCCGAAGAAGAGGTCGACGGTGTGGTGTTTTGAGGTACCGATTTTGAAGTCTTCGTCATCTCTATCTGAGAAGATGAAGGTTTGAAGATCTGATATGAAGATTTGAAAATTTGGTATGAAGATTTGAAGATAAGGTATAAAGGTTTGAAGATGAGCTATGAAGATATGAAGATATGAAGAACAAGTTATGAAGATTTAAAGGATCGATGAACGAATGAAGACATGAAAAACTCGAGGGTAACTTAAGGAAATTTGAAGCCAGAAAGTGAAAAAGTGAAAGTGGAAAACCAGAACTTTTATAGGGAAAGAGTAATGATTGCGAGACGTTTCGAATTGGGTAACTACCAGGGAGTTCAACCGACGACTGACGCGTGTCCAATGTCATAGCGACATGACTGATAAGACGTTTTGGTTCGTCAGCTTGCACATGATTTACGAGAGAATGAACCAGGGTCAATTAGTTACTTCTCGTCGCTCTTTTAATCTACTCTCCGAGAAGTGAGGGGAATATCTATATATGGGTAAAATCAGGGATAGAGTTGCCCCCAATTTCTCGTTGTGAAACAAGGAACGACGTTACTTGTTATTGGCTTGAATGCAGTGGCGTACACAGGATTTTTCATAAGCGGTATCATACTTTAACAGTGTACAAGTAAACAAAATATTACTAACAAGATTATATAAAAAAGAACATAATTCGAATCATATTAGTAAAACACAACTCAATTATATTACTACAATTCTTTTCGATGAACTTTGATTTTAGAAAAGTATTCAAACCTCATTAGAAAATACTAAATATTTTTTTTATTTATATAAAGTACCTAATAATCACTAAAAGTTTGTATGTTGTTCTTAATCAATTTTATTGTCTATAAAGGAGATGGAAGGAAAAAGGAAAAAAATAGTACATAGAACTAACCGTAGACAAGTAATTATTGTCACAGATACATACCTAAGTGATTGATAATCGAATGGCTAAAGGTTATGTTTGCTCCTACGAGGTCAGCAATTCGACCCCTGCTCGAAACAATATAGTTTTTGTGTAAATGAGGTACAAAATTTTTGAAATAATAAATGAAGCTTTCAGCTTCGAACTCACGACCTAATACTAGAAAAATAAGGCGCCAGACCAGTTTAACCGGACAGTTGCTTGTGCTGGCACTTGAAGTTTTATAACTGTATTTTAATTTTGTCTTTTAATTATATATATATTTAATAAAAATTTCCGACCAAGCGGTGTCACGTGACACCGCTTGGCCTAAGGTAAATCCCCGATGCCCATAGATCGGAACCAGGAACGAACGCATGATATAACGGGTGTCGGACATGGCCGGACCCAGCGGGAAACAAGCTCGAACGAGATGGAGAATCAAGGGTAAAGGATAACAAGGCAATAAAATTTACTTTAGGTCTCAACAATTGTTTTAAGTGTTCTTCGGTTGTTCACTCATTTATTCGGATCTAATCTCGATCTCGAGGGCTCAATCGAGACTTACCGTTGGCATTTAAACTAAACACAAGGCTTAATTACTACGTCATTTTGGTTTGATCGTTTTATTTCATTTCAATTCAATTATTTATTATTCTTTGATCATTTGTGTTAAATCAAACCATATATCTTTTAAATTACATATAAATTTAATTGTTATCCATTTTAAGGGGTTAACAGATTTGGAAAGTACCCCACCTCTACTTTCCCGTAATTGTTTCAAAAATAAAACAGTGGGCGATCGTTCAGAACATGAATAACTTGGGCTTGGGCCGTATTTGGTGTATTTTTTATAGGGAGAAGGATGAGGGGAAGTGTACTTGATTCTCAGTGGGCTTTCATGGGCTGGCTCTACTTCTCATTTTATTAGGAAGAGCGTTTGGATCAGAGTCCACAACAATACTTTTCTTATCCCCAACAACAATACAGTGTTCTTTTAAAAGGATTTAACTTATTTACAACAATAGAACATCATTTTGAGTTATCTGATAGTGTAGAACTTATTAATGATAAAAAAATTTAAAAATAACCTTTTCTTACATAGTTACACGTGTCATGAGAATATTTGGTGCAGCAGCTATATGAGCTGCATACAGGTTAGACTGGTTAATATGTTACAACGTGAAGCAATCTTCTACACTCACTCAACTTAATTCCTTGCTCAGTAAATCAAGCAATTATTTTTTGTATTATTAAAAATCACTTAACTTTATCCTTATTTCAATAAAGTCACAAGTATTTTTGGCATCATTAAAATCACTTAACTATGCATTAATTTTGTAGAAAATACAACTCATTGTGAAGTCAAATTTCGTGCACCGAAACATAATTTCTCCGCATTTTGTCTCATCACAAGAAGTGTATTCACCAGCTTGTGATGTATGGAATTGTGGATACTCCAAAAGATGTGGATTTGCTCCAGAAATCAGAGATTATCAGAGTGATGAAGAAGAAGAAGAAGTTGGAATAAGAGGGGCGTAGAGACAGTAAACGAGAAATTTGATACTTAGATTCGAGGCTATAGATTTATCAAGAAGCATTTTTATGAATCTTAAGAAATTAACATATAATTCAGTAATTTCAATGATACAAAAAAAAAATCCAACTGATATCAATTAAAGGACAAAAGAAAAAAATCAGCAGAAGATCTATTATTACTCGACAGCCTCCACTTGGCCTCAGTCCTTTTTTCACTTACTTTTCAGTTTCATGTGATGTGAGTCGTCATTCCACCATATATGCTGCAACCAAACAAACGCGATGGTTTCACTATCCTCGTTTTGTTTTGTTCTTCCTAAGGTAACAAGATGCTGTAAGAATTCATATACTCCTAGTTTATTTCTATTATACATCATGCCGTGCATGTGCTAAACATTTTCTTGTTACGTAAATATGGCTCCTTTTTTTCTAGCATCAAATTTAAATAACAATATGATGCACACATTTATTTTGGCCTCACGCAGAAATAAAGCTGTTCAATTTAGAAATACATTTTATGTTAGGATAGGGAGTTCCCATTACAAGTCAAACTGCCTAATTGCTAGACTTTTCTGTTTGGGAAAAACTTTATTTTGTACCTCACACAATTGAAAGGGTTTCTTTTTATCTCACACTAATTGTTTGAAAAATGAAAAGAAAATCCTTGTGCTTATATAGAGAAGCATTTTCTTCTAGATCTTAAAGAGTTGAGAAGACATCAAGCCTCGCGTCGTCGTCGTGCTCGGTTTTGGATTTGAATTTGAATTTTTTGGCCAAATTTATTTCTTTTTTCTAATATTTTTCGTGCGAAAAATGCACTATTTGCTTCACAAAAGCTGTGTTACTGGGTAAATTGTTGAAGTTCCAAAAGGCTTTAGTTCATTTGTACATATATTCTCCTTGAAAAATTACATACCCTGTACGCCACACTTCCTTTTTATTTTTTGACCTTCTTACTCTTCCTCTTTTCCTTTTCCACTAAGCCTACTCCTACCTTTGAGCAGCTAATTTGTTTCGTCTTTTTTCCTTTTTTAAGAAACAATTTATTTATATTAGAGAAATGTCTATTGAGCTTGTGATCCGACACCAAATGGTTCACAATTTTATAACTCAAAGGGTAAGGGCTCGTCCTTCTACCCTCCTCCCGACTTAAATACCAAGTTTTATTTGTGATTTAATTTAAACTCGTGACATATGCACCTAACCTACATATATTTAGTCTTTTTTTAATAAATATTTGGTCTTTGTTGACCTGGTAAATATATAAATTAAGACCTTAACGAACATTGTAAATTAAGAAGAAAACAAAATTAAACAGGAGGATGCAATAACACAAAAAAGTTGTAGGCCCTTGTGCCAGATTTTTCCAGCTAATTTCTGGTCAGGCACTCAGGCGAACAAATCAAACATCAGTTAGAAACATAAGTAAAACTGGCACTTTCATCTGAAATGTGAATCTATCAGAAGGCACTTTCCAAAATTTACATACCTAGTTTTCTTCCAGAAACAAGTGTCTTCCTTTTATTGGTTAACTTTTCAAAAATAATTCATTAAAGGACTTGCATTTATTTACATCTAAAACATACTAGAAACAATAAATCAGGTGATTTTTATTAAGTGATCATGCTTCAGCTATGTCTATTCATTTAATTCAGAATAAATAATCTAGACAAGTATGGTGGTTGGTTTTGTGATGGTCCCAAAACCAGATATTTACTATCTCTATACAAAGTGAAAGAGTACTATGTAAAATCATGATTAGTATTACATCCAGGGACCATTTTAATATGACAAGTACTATGCTCCAACAACTATCATCTAAATTAACTGACAGATATATAACACAAGGATAACATTTTGAGTACATATTCTACTTCATTTAATATTACAAGGACCATTGTAATATGACAAGTAATAAGTTTTTTTTTTCCTTACAAAACTTATTACTACTACTATTAAATTATATAGGAGGACTGATGAAGGAGGAGGACAATGGAATCTACAGCTCTTATTTGAGAGACTCTCAACCGTATCATTAGACTATAAGATTTGATGGAGCATGACAACGGTTTTATTTTTCTGTGGGGGTAGCTTTTAATTAATTTATTTTCTCTTGCTGGGGGGAAGCAGAGGAAAGGTTGTAAAAAATGTTAATGTAGTTGAATTAAAATATTAAATGTTAAGAGGAAGAAATATCTGGTGAATAAATGCAAAGGGGAACGGAAAAGAAGTACTGTATGCTACATCGACAACAGATATATCATTAGCCAAAAGGCCATGTTAGTATGTTGCTTAACCTGAAACTACTTTATGTCAACATCTAGGAACAAAGAGACCCCATGAGAATGAGTTAACAAGCTTCCCACTTTTTTTTTATTTAATCCAGATCTGCTTTGTCCATATATCAAGACTATAAACTAATAAGAAGATGAGACAAAAAACTGCTTCTTCAACTTCAAACACCTTTTGGACATCACACTTAGATGCAAAGAGGAAAACAAACGCAACTTATGCCATTATACATCACATCCAACCTTTTTCTTTTTCTTTTTCTTTTTCATTTTTGTTTTTTCAAGAGTGGTATTAGAGCCAGCTTGCACGTTACTATTTCGCCTATGCTAGAGGACAGTATCTATCTTTCGTGTTTTTAGCACAAGTATCGAATAACTCTACCCTTATCCATCTTAATCACTAGAGTGCATATGCATATGCTTAAGTATTTCAATACAAGGCTGGCCCTCAGAAGATACAGCCAAGAACAGCTCAAGCTTCTGATGATATTGTTGACAAAAGGCAACAGGCCCATCTTTTGCAATAGGCGGGTCTGGGTTTGGTGTGGGTGTAGGGGCCTCCTTCTTCTATACCTGCCAAATGGCTCTGTTCCCTGACCATAATCATAGGTTTTTAAGAAATCGAATATTGCCATGTAAATAATGCAATTCATGGTATATCTTGCGTCCTATCACCTTCTATAATTCCAACAACTTTTAGAGACCAGACATTACACTTCACCCAATTATATATAGTTTAATGTAGCCTTTCGTCAAATAAAAGATCCTGGAACCACCACATTATTAACAGATCCCAGAAAATAAAAGTAAAACGGTGTATGATTACATCTGCTCATCGAGACTTCTCTTTACTTTAAATGAGGAAATGGGCCTTTGACTCATAAAATATTTTTCAATAAGAATTATCACCGGAATTTATGTGTACCTTAATTATTTCACGAGATATAATAGGACTCCGACCACTACAAGTACCAATCAGGGTGACGTAATCTTTTAGTTGGACAATAAAGAAATAGAGTGGTAAAACTACAAGACTACAAATTCAATTGACCCATAAACTCCTGGATTGTGAAGATTTCACATCGTACCTCTTTAAGAGGCTAGGCTGAATCATTCTTTTCATTGTAACATACCCCCTTTGTTAGGTTGTATTTTCTAAGTTTTTTCTGTACCGCTGAGTAATTATCATAGGCTAGTATAATAAATGGTTCGTAACTAGTTGATGAATATTGGATTCGCCGTTTATTTTATACTTTTCGAGATAAGAACTAGCATTATTCTCAACTCTCCCAGCGAAGATATCATAATCATAATACTGTAATAATGATAATACTACTACTACTACTACTAATAATAATAATAATAATAATAATAATAACATATGAGAAAACAAAAAAAATAACTCCTTTGGAAAAGATCCAAATATTAATTAAAAATAATCGGTACTGCTTAGGAATCTGATCTGATAAAGTAAAAAAGACAAATCTACTAGAATAACAGATGAAGAGTCCTGAGGAATATTTACTACCCTTTTCACTGCTTACCGAAGCAATTTGTATTTTAGCACTGCATTGTCCGTGCTAACTTTCCATGGCCAAAGATCTCATGGGAGAAAAAGATGATCTCATGAAACTCTTTTTTACAAGCAAAAATAGAGGATCTAACATAGAGTTTCCATGAATGGCTAAACAAAATCCCATCACATTAGGCAGTAGAGGATTTGCCATCAATTACTACATACAAAATAGATAACAGAATAACATAAAAACATAACCATAAAATGAAAAGAAAAATCTATACAATCACTTATAAATATCTCTCTCCACTCTGATGGATGATAGTAGTAGATATAGTAATAATAATAATAATAATTAGATATACAAATTTTATTACCTTGAAGAAACAGGGTTCAAAGCTCTAGCAAAACCATTCATTGCTCCATAACTCTTCGAACTGAACCCTAAACATCCAAGCAATCCTTGCCTGTACGGCAAAAATGTCTTCTTCCTCATTTCCTCTGCTTGTGCTCTATTTGTAGTGTAGTGCAACTCATGAGGCGAGAGCGGCACTCTTCTCTTCCCTATCCCATTTGCTACATTTCCATTCACAGGCTTCTTCTTCCCTTCTTTTGTTTGTTTCACTTTCTTACTTTCAGAAGTGTTTGCAGTGTCAGTAGGTGGAGTTTTGTGGGCTGAAATTTTCTCAAGTTTCCTGTCTTTCACAGGTGAAAACGAGATCCCACTCCAAAACTTGTGACCGTTGTTTCTTCCTTCACTTTTACTTCTATATAAAAACTCCTTTAAGAATACCCATCTTTTTGAGCTCCTCCCAACTGAAGACGACCTCGAAGAAGAGCCAGAAGGACACGGCGTCGTTTCATTCGAAGTTTCTTCCTCATCTAATTGTTTTATTATCTCTTCTACTTCATTCTTCTCGTTTTCCTTCTCCTTGACAACTTCTAATTCCTCCTCTTCTTCATAATCCTCGTGCCACTCAAACGACGTCGTTCGAAGTGGTGACATGGATCTAGTCCTTCTTCTCAACGATCTACTACGCAGCTTCATATCTCTTCCCCTAAAGCATTTCTCCTCTTCATCCTCATTTTCGTCGAGATCAAGCAATGGTGCGAGGATTTGCGGGCGTTTAAGGTGAGTGGAAAGCTTCATCGGCCGGATCTGGCCGTTCAGAAATAACTCGTCGGCAGAGCTCATGGATCCATCTGCGGCGGCGCCGTCGGTAGTAAGCCTAGCGGAGAAGTCGAAATCTTCGGAAGGAGAAGAAATTGAAGTGCAAGCAACATTCTTCTTCACACAAGTAGTTGACAAAACGAAGTGCATAGGACTCGCCGGAGCACTGTAATAGAAGCCACTGTGTGGTTGGCCACGACCTGGACTTGAAGGAGCACTAACATACGGAGTGGAACATGAACTATCAATATCGTCAGAGAACATGCCGGACTCTACCGCAGATCCGGTTTGGGTTCCGATATCGGGTTCCGACACGGCGGAGGAAGTGGTGGCTGTGGCGGTAGAGGAGGTATGATTTTCGAGGGGTTTCATAATTTTCTGTGAAAGGTTTGTGCTGAAATGGGGAGTGATGTGTGCAAAAAAATAGAGAGAAGAAAAGGGGCTTTTTGGGGAAGAGAGTAACGTAAGAGAATGACCTTAAATATTCTGATATATAACGACAATGCCACTAGCAGTAGTGAGTCAGAAAATAGTACTGCTGACCTACTCTTTTTATTTTCATAAAAATTGATTGATTCGATGTATTTTTAAAAACTGTTAAATTTACATGAGGAGCATTAATTGAGTACTCTGCACGGATGTTTCTACATTTATGTTTCTTTTTTAAAAAATGACTTTTTCATAAATTCAAAACCTATAGCATTTTGAACTGAAAATAGGGGTTTCATTTCTAAAAATAATTCAAATTTAAATGTAAGTTTTTACAGAAATTAGCAAAAATGGTAGCTTAAAATATATTCTAAAAAACTAATTGAGGCCAGAACGCTAATAGTAAAATTCAAAAGCTAATAAACAAAAGGTAAAATTAGTTTGTAATAAATGATCGAATGATAGGGTGCCACGTGGAACCGAAGACATGTAAAAAGCGAAGTCAAGTAACTATCAGTACCGGGAACAACAAACTTCAGTTAGTAGGGGTGTTCATAAAAACCCGAAAAATCGAACCAAATCGAAAACCAAACCAAACCGATACTTTTAGGTTTGGTTTGGTTTTGGTTTTAAATTTTAAAAACCGATCAAATTTGGTTTGGTTTTGATTTTAATTAAAAAAAAAATGAACCAAACCGACTATAAAAATAGCTATTTAAATTTATTATTACACCTATATATATATATTTTTTTTTATATAAAGTTTCTAAAATTTTATGGTACATATTAGTCATTTGTATTTTTAGTCTAGTTCTTTGCTATTATAATAATCTAATTATTTGCCTTCTAGTTTGATTGGTAGTTTTCTTTTATTAAGTACAAGAATTTATTTCATGTTAAAAATAATCAATTTTTAATTGAGTACTTAAATTATTCATCACTATTTGAGTCAATTATCATCAATATATCTTGGTAAATGATAGATTTCTTAAAGAGCAATTGGTTTGATAGCGTTACGTTGAAAATGTACTCGCCGGAATATGCGTTTGGTAGTGTATGTCTCATATTTAAGAAAAAAACCGACAAAAACCGAAAAAAATGAAAAACCAACAAAAACCGAATGGAAAAAAATCCGACTTAATTGGTTTGGTTTGGTTCCAATATTTAAAAAACCGACTTACTTAGTTTGGTTTCTTTTTAGGGAAAAATCGACCCAAACCGAACCATGAGCACCCCTAGCATTTAGTATCAGATAAACCCCGAAGGGAGCCTGGTCAGCGGGAGTGGTTTGAATGTTTGTCATTAGACAACATTCAATGAAGAATATTCCCTAACATTAAATGGACAATCGTTGCAGAGAATATTTGCATTCATGGCCTGCCGTTACATAGAAATTCAAGACCAAATATGTTACATTATTTTCAATTATATATCTATTTATACTATATTAAAAGCATGAAACCCTTAGGAAAATATCGTTTGCCTTTTTTGCCCATTAAAACTAGAGTTTAGACTAGACAAAATAATCTTCTAATTATTATCCTAATATTAAGAATTATTCATTTAATAATTTCTCTAATATTTAGGAATAGCCATTTAATTATTTTTCTAATATTTAGAAATAGTCATTTAATTATTTTTCTAATATTTAGCACTTTAAAATTAATTAAAATCTTATATATTAAATCTTTCTTTGTTCAACTATTTAAAATTTTGAAATTAAGAAAGATTTTAGTTATAAAAATTATTTCCTTTTAAAATTTATTACTTCTAAGATTTAAGCAATAATTCTAAGCTAAATATTAAAACACGATTTTAACTTAGATGTTCTAATATTAGAAAGTTTGACCCTTCTACGTAAATGTCGTGCCAACTAAAACTCTAAGGACTAGAATAAATTAAAAATAAATTCAATTTAAAGAATTTATTTAATGACGAGTAAAAAAGGTGGACATACTTTACAACGGAAAGGAACAATTGTTCTTAATATAATATTTTTTCTATTATATTTTGATTAAACTAAGTAAAATACTGTCTTATTTATTAAATACAAACAAATAATATATTATTCTTGATTTCTTAATGGTTACACAAAGCTAATCCAAGATATTATCATAGTTGAAAAGCTGTGTAAAATAATATATTTTTCAATTATTATCTTGCTTCCATATTAAATTAAATTTAAGAAATACAATTTATGAGGAATAACTGTGGTTATTTACTTATTTTTCTAAGTAAAGGATAAGAATAATTGGGGTCATTTTTATTTTTTTTTAATATTAAGAACATTTAAATTAATAAGACTTTATCAATTAAATTTTTCTCACTTGAACTATGTAGGAGATTATGATATTTAAAAGTTAAAAATCAATTAAGGTTACCTTACTAAAATTATTTTCTTTAATTAAGATATAACTATAAAATTTATGACAAATATTAGTATTAACAGTATGATTGTGACAAAGTCATTCAAGTGATAAAAGAGAACATAGATCAACAATATTATTCGTGAATTAAGTGAGATCCAATAAGTTGAACTCAGGTAATGTGTCACCAAAATGTTGCTAACAAATTATTTTTAATTAGTGAACTCAAAAAATTACCTTAAAATATGTACGCAGATAAAAGTAAACATTTTAAATACTATTATAATGATTTATATGAATACACATCAAAATCTACATGAAAAAATTATATATTTACTGATATGAATACACTCGCAAAGCGCGTACCCTAAGACTAGTATCCTTAATATTAAAAAGTAATAATTCTTTTAAACAATGTTCAATTTTTAAAAGGCATTTAATAGGGGTAACTTAGTAAACTTTTTGTATTTTTTATGGGCTTAAAAGAGCTAAAGTGCCAATTAAAATGGGATGGAAGGAGTAACAAGTTTTAATATCTATGTTTCAAAAGATAAGTCTTTCAAAAAAAAAAATTGGCATAGCAAGAGCAATTGATTTCTTCTTCTCAAAGGAAGCAATACTTGATGAAAGATAATATTGAACAAACTTTTAGAAACTAGTTGTTGCAAATTCTCAAAGCAATGCATGATTCATCTTTTGTAGTTCTTGTACTTTTGAGTCAAATAGATTAGATTTGGGAATCATCATTAGCATATAGTCAAGGGGACTAGACTTCTTTTTGACCAATTAGAATGTCTAGAATTTTATGATCAAGAAGTAGTAAAACATCTTAGAGATGATGGATAGCATGCATGAATTTTTGGTATTAATTATTATGTGGTAACACAAAAGCAAATGATGGTGAGAAGTATACTAAAAAGGTTGATTTTGCTTTCCGGGAGTGTGGAAAAGGTCACTCCATTTCCTGTGATATACTATTGCAAGTATTCTTGGCATGCCATGTCCCAACATTAGCAAAAGGCCTAAATTATTGCTCCTCCCAAAAATTACACAATAATTATTCCTCCCATCTTGTCTCTTTATCTTCCTCTACTTTTTCTGTTTTTGTGAAAAATATTACTCCAAGGATTTAGTTAAATAAATTGGAAATTAAAGGTACATTGATACATTTAAAAAAAATAAAGAGAACGATAGATACATATAAGCCATACTTTGAAAAGAAATATATGTGTTTTACATAGTATTATTTAAATACTTTTGGTCTTCATGAATGAAATTTACAATAAAGAGATGGAATACTAATTAAGTAATTCATACAACTTCAAATTTCATCTCTGTTAGAGAGAAATTAACAACAAACGAAAGAAGTGGAAATTAACAAAGTGTTTGTCAAACTTCCAGTCTCCCGAGTCCAAATGATTGATTGGATTTATTAAAAATGACAAACTAAAAAACTACTATTATACGTTTGGAATGTTAAGATTAGACTGAACTAGATAAAATTTAGAACAAAGACAAATTGATCATTATCTTGGCCACTTTCTTTTTCCTTTTTGAATTATCTTTACCAAATAGTATAAGGTGTTAGTCAAATGAATAAACTCCTTCCAACAGCAATTTAAAGAAGGGATCCCATCATTAATCAAGCCAAATTGGTCTACTAAAATACTCACTGTTTTATCAAAAAATATAGAAATTGGTTCAAATAATTAAATTTATAGAAATAATGATTAATCTTAGCTAATAATAATATTCTTAAACGGAGTTTTTAAAGAAGCAACATATATTACGTAGATTTGGTCGAATAATGGTGATAACATGCAATAAATACTCTAGAAACCCGATGTAATAAAATAGCATTTAATGATAAAGAACAACAATAAATGACATATAAGTAAATAGAGTGAATGGGTCACCCAAGAAGGGAAGGAATAAGTGAATGTTCCTCCCGACAATGATGAATGATAGACAAATCCTTGAATATTCGAGTTATTCTCGGATCTGATGGAAAAGTATGGACAAGAATCTTAGTGAAAAGATGATGTTTGTATCTTAGCAAGTGAGAGCCGAATCTTTAAGACAAAATGTATTCTTTACAAATGAATGTCACGTGTCCCCTATCATTGTCTCTTTTCCTATTTATTTGGGACATGTTCCTAAGAAACTCTAATAGTACAAGTGCCGAGAATATCCAATCGAATATTCTCTTTAATATCCTATCTTGAAAACTAGTCGCTATAACTCTGTCAACGGTACTCGACCTCGACCCTGATCCTTATTGACACCTCGACTACGACTCTCGTGGATTCTTCGATCACAAATTTCGCTGCTTCTTGGGCCATTTAGACGAATGACGACCTGGGAATTCTTCCCTTAATACTATCTTGGCTAAAATATTCTAAAAACAAATGTTGACTCGTACAGTTAGTCCCTCCGCTTATTGAGGCCGGATTCAGGTGGGGTCGATAAGCGGATTTTGTTCGTTGTGGTCGAAACAATCGAGCGAGTTGTGCAGGTTGTGGTGATTACAGAGAACTGACAACGTGGCCCTACGCGGGCCGCTCATTTCAAACGCTTCAATTTTCCCGGTCGATTCGTTGGAGTTATGCTATCCACAAATTAGGATGACATCATGACGTCATGCGTCATTATGACGCATATTCTCGATACGTTGCTTCGTTTCACGTGTGACCCCTGATTGATCCTGCCGCTTCGGTTCCGGTGCCAGTTATGATGAACCGTTTTCGGTCCTGGTGCCAAGATCCTTGTAAATAGAGGTATATGGGTGCGATTTTGAAGTTTTAAATTTTATGTTATTTTGAAACCTTATATTACTCTCTTGCTCTTTCCTTGCTTTAAACCTCTCCTCTCTGTTCTAGTGATTTGTATTACGCTCAGTTCTTCATCGCTCGATACTTCTCTTCCTTTTTTAAAATATGTCTAACATGCCTTCTGAGTCTAGTAAGGGAAGTGATGCGATCCCTTTGGCGATGGTGTCCCCCCCCCCCCCCCCACGAGGAGAATGTTTTCGTCGTTGCCGAGGACGGAAGCTTCCCGTTGGTGGAGGAGATAATTCCTCGCAACCCTGATACTAGATCTGATTTCTCCAAATCACCTAATGTTGACCCTGTAGCCTTTCGATCAGTGATGATAGAGAAGGAATTGGGAGATCTTAAGGATAAGTTCGGCCTTCCTGATCATGTCGAATTAATCGTGGCTGGGTGGGATACGGTGCAGGTCCACCATCCTGGGTATTGCGCCTTCTACGCCTATCCCTTCCAAGTCGGCTACACTCTCCTTCTCCTTCCATTGGCGGAGGAATTTTGTCGCTATTATGGTGTTTGCCCAGCTCAACTTGCGCCGTACGTTTATAAGCTTATACGGATGCTCACTAAATTTTCCAAGCTAGCCAAGGTCGAACTCACTCTTCGGTATTTAATACATCTGTTAGCCCCCAGCTTTTATAGGGCGATGATGTTGAACCTTCGTCACTGAGGAGGCAAGTGCTTGGTGATGAAGATAGATGACAAAGCTAACCTCCAATTCTGGTTCAACTTCTTCTTCGTCAGAACTAAGGAAGTGGTGGCCAACGTTGACGGTTTTCCTGAGGCTTGGAATTGTACTCATAAGTACCTAACTTCCCCATATGTAGATATCTATTTTTTTTTCTCCCGTGCTTGGTCGTGGGCTTTGACTTCTTGACTTTTTCTCATGCAGCCAAGACCTCGCCTCCTCCTTTGGTGGAAGACAATTTTGACTAGGTTGGTCGGCTCTTCCCTCACATCGTAAGGATCCGTGAGTGGTCCGATTTCTTCAAGAAGTTTGGGCCTGCTCTCCCCTCGACTAGTAAGTTCCCTTTATTATCGGTGTCTTAGTTCTTTTTTCTTTTGGTTTTCTTTTGCTGACCTTACCTTTTCCCTGTGTTTTTCCTAGCTTCGGCCAGGGGATCTTCGTGGAGGTCGAAAGCTCCCGCACCCGCGTTGCGAAAGAGGAAAGTTGTTACGTTCTCGGCTCTCGCCCTTCTTTGATTGCGGCTGCTTCTATTCATGCCCTGGTCCCTTCTTCAACGGTGGTTGCTTCTGAATCCATCCATCCTTCAGTCGCGGAGACTTCGGCCGCGAAAACCTCGACTCCTCAGTTATTTCGTCTTATCAATGAGGACGAAGAGCCTTTGCATGGTGATGGGGATTTGGTGCCTCGTAAGAGGAGGTCTGTAGATGCTGGCGACGGGGTCGCCCGAGCCGTTGACTTAATGGAGGGTGATTTTTTGCTGCGCGAGACGGCGACCATTCTTATCGGAGATGATATCGAGCCGGGGTCTTAGATTCTGAAGCTGGCGAAAGACGACGTGGATATGCCCCTTCTTTCTACGGTGACGGAGGCAGAAGGACCGGCCGCTGATGTTCTCAATACTTCGAGGCGAGAGGAGGCATCATTTTCCCGACCAGCTACTAATACCTCCTTGCCGGCCAACGAGGGAAGCAAAGGCGTCACTGAGGAAGGCGAAGAGTCTGGTTTGGACGTTGATGTGGACGTCCTAAAGATGATGGAAGAAGGGTTTACCCAACTTGAGATAAGATTTGAGGGGTCTACGAGGACTATTATGATCCCTATGGATCGTGACTTGCCGAAAAACACCGATGACATAGTCCCTGCCCTCGACCCTCTTTGTTCCGAGATAGAGGGTAAGACCCTCAAAGAGTTAGATGAAGGCGCTTTGTCGAGGAGCATTGCCGATCTTGCTCTTAGAGTGAGTGTTTGGTGTTTTGTCCTTCTTCTTTATTTTGTCTTTGTTTTTTGGGGCGTTTTAATTTCTGACTTACTTCTTTTCCTTTTGTGATTGCAGACGGTGAATTTGGAGATTGAGATCACCCAGAGGGAGGAGAGGCGTAGAGAAATATTTGTGAGGTTAAAAAATAAGTACTTCAAGTATCGCGGTAAGTACCAAGAGTTTCGCACGTGATTTTGTGAAGGCGGCGATATGCAGGCCCTTCGCGATGAGTTAAAGTTGAAGGACGATGAGCTGGTGAAAGCCATCAAGAAGTGTAGCATCCTTGAGGGGACATTGAGGAGTATGAAACAAGAGCTTGAGGTTAACAGGGGTGTGGAGGCCCAATGCAGTGACCTTCAAGCACAAGTGGTTGAGCTACGCGGGCAGTTGGAAGAATGTCGGCTTCAGCTGGAGGCCCTTAATGGTGAAGTCGTCGAGAAACAGAGTGAGTTTGAGAAGGAGAAATCTTCCTATTTGGATGCTCAGAGGAAGTCGAAGATGCTTGAGTTGGCGAATAGGGGCCTCCGGGTCGAGCGGGAGAATGACCAGTCAACGGCGAAAGCTAAAGAAGATCGACTAGAGGAGAGTATCAGAGAGCTTGAGAAGGATAACTCCATCCTTCATGATCGAGTGGCTGCTTTGGAAGCTGAGAAGGCCCAACTGCTTGCACAGCCATCTTCTTCTCGTACATCATATTTTCCCAATTTTCCTTGGAAATTATATAAGGAATGGATTCACGTCGAGGCTCAGTTGGATGTCTTCCGAGATTTGTATGCGGCGGGATCCATTTCAGAGGCTGCTCTTGAAGGTGTTCGCGTTAAGGCGGGCGTAGACCGGATTGAAGAGGACGCCTGGTATGATACCGCTTCTCCTGAAGGCGAAGGCGGCGATAGTGAGGGGGATCGAGATGGCGAGGGCATCGATGGCCAAGGTGGTGAAGGCACTGAAGATCGTGACGGTGGCGATGAGTAGTTTTATTTTTTCCTTGTAAATTTTTGTGTATTTTTGCCAGCGTCTTCATGGGCCTTTATAAAATGTTTAAGTATGAAATATCAAAGTTGTTCTCTACATCTTCTTCCCTTCCCATGCTTTACTTTCTGTACTTTTATGTTTTTTGCTTCTATTGCTTGCCTGTTTCGCTCTTTCCTTCATTGGTGTTGTCTTTTAGCTGGCCGTGAAGTTGGAGCCGATTACGTGTTGTTTTTTCTTTTTCATTTTTTTGTGTTGAGATGTGGCCGAGGGCCGATATATGTTTGTTAAATCGTAATCGATCGTGACCTTTCATCAAATTGCGGCCGAGGGCCGATAGATGTTTGTTCGAGCGGGGTCGAACATAACCTTTTATTAAAGCGTGGCCGAGGGCCGATAGGTGTTTGCTCGAAACGTAAACTTTTATTAGATTGCGACCGAGGGCCGTTAGGTATTTGTTCGAGCGAGGTCGAATGTAACCTTTCATTAGATTGCGGCTGAGGGCCGATAGGTGTTTGTTCGAGCGGGGTCGAACGTAACCTTAACACGGAAGAGGTGTGCTGATAAGCGTAAATTTCTTATTGCTTTGACATTGTTGCTTTGGTTACATACTTGGAGAAATTTACAGATTTTTGGGTATTAGCTGGCGTTCCAGTCCCAGTCTATCTAGTCCCTTTATTGGTCGATCTGGAGACTATTGAGAGGTCGAGCAATGAAATAGTAACTACGGCCCTACATTCGTGTACTTCGACTCGAAGTTTTTCCTTCGCCGCCTCGTTAAAAACCTCCTTGAGAAAACCCAAATGGGGAAAAACTCAAGTGAGGGAAAAAGAGTACGACTTGGGGGACACTTTTTCTCTCAGAAGCTAAAGTATTTGAGGTGGCTGATGTTATAATTGTTTGGTAGTTACTTTCCTTCCATTGTCTCTAATTGGAATGAACCCTTGTTCGCTTTGGCTGTGATTTTGTACGGACCATCCCAGTTTGTTCCCAGCTTGCCTTCCCTGGGATCTTTGCTCGCTTTAGTTCTAGCCTTCAGTACGTAGTCCCTGACTTTGGGCGGCTTGACCTTTGCTTTCTTGTTGTAATAGCATTTTTCTTATTGTTTTTAGGCGACCATTGTTATGTAGGCCATATCTCTTCGTCGAGTTCCTTCATTCTGCTCTCGTCGTTACTCGTGACGCTCTCATGGGACTACCTTAGGCTGGGTTCTCCGATTGGTATTACTGCCTCGGTCCCGTAGACCAAAGAGTAGGGCGTCTCTCCTGTGCTCGTTTTCGGAGTTGTTCGGTAGGCCCATAATACTTTTGGTAGTATTTCCAGCCACAGTCCCTTGGCGTCTTCGAGCTTCTTCTTCATGATAATTAGTATTGACTTGTTGGATGACTCTGCTTTCCCGTTAACGCGGGGTGATATGGGGCTGAGAGTATTCTCTTGATATGTCATTTCTCGAAAAATTCGGTGATTTTCTTTCCTGTGAACTAGGGTCCGTAATCACAACTGATTTCATTGGGAAGGCCGAACCTGCAAATGATGTTTCTCCATATAAAGGTGATTACCTCCTATTCCCGTATTTGGAGAATGCTCCTGCTTCCACCCACTTAGAGAAATAGTCTGTCAAGACCAAAAAAAATCATACATTACCTTGCCCTGCTGGGAGGGGCCCCACGATTTCCATTCCTCATTTGTTGAACGTCCAAGGGGATATGACCGAGTGGAGATGTTCTCCTGCTTGGCGAATCATTGGGGCGTACTTTTGGCACTGCTCGCATCTCCTTATGAAGTCTGCGGCATCCTTTTTCATGGCGGGCCAGTAATATCCTGCCCGTATGAGGACTCTGACCAATGCTCGGTTGCCGGAGTGAGCCCCGCAATGGCCTTCATGGAGTTCTTCAAGGACGCACTGAGTTTCGTTTGGACCCAAACACTTCTCCAGAGGGCCGCTGTAGGTCCTCTTGTATAGATCGCTGCAGAGGATACTGTACCTGGCCGGTTGCATTCTTAGTTTCTTGTTTGTCGTCCTACAAGTATGCGACAATACGATTGCATCAGTCTCAAGTTAATTTTATGGTTCTTACCTCAACTTGGTCTAGTGATGAGTTGAGAAGATGGACCACGTTTTTATCTCCGGTCGTAATGCTTTTGGTAGTTGCAACTAGTTTGGCGAGGCTATCTGCCTAGGCATTCTGTGCTCGTGGGATTTGATCGAGCTGACATTCGTCGAACTCAGGCAGTAGTTTGCAGATTTGGGTCTGGTATTTTTGCAATCTTTGTTCCTTGATTTGGAAAGTCCCTGTGACTTGGTTGACTACGAGCTGGGAGTCACAACGCAGTTTCAATCGTTTCGCTCCATATTTGAGTGCTAGCCTTAAACCTACAATTACGGCCTCATACTCGGCACCTTATGGATTGGTGAATCACTTCGCCTATTAGGACCTCGAGTACGAGTCCCATTCCCGACCCTGACGCGTTGGATGTGCCATCGGTGTATAAGACCCGGAGGTTTTGTGTTTGGAGGGAATTTTGGACGGCTTCCCTTTCGACTTCAGGCATTATTTTTGTGCTAAAGTCGACGAACACTTGTGACTTTATCGCGATGGCCCATTTGGCCAGCCTTCCCGATAGTTCTGGTTTATGCATAATGCTCCTCAAGGGGAAGGTTGTGACGACCGAGATGGGGTGAAATTGGAAATATGGTCTAAGCTTCCGTGAAGCTACGACCAAGGCCATAGCCAATTTTTTGAGGTATGGGTATCTCGTCTCGGCATCGATGAGTGTTTTGCTAATGTAATAGATGGGAGACTCTGTACCTTTATTTTCGTGGATCAAGACTGCGCTTACTGCTACTTCGGATACGGCTAGATAGAAGAGCAGTTGCTCCCAGGTTCGGGTTTCGAAAGTAAGGGCGGTGATGACATGTATGCTTTTAGTTCTCGTAGAGCCTGGATGCACTCAAAAATCCATTCAAGGCCGTTGTCTTTCTTGAGTACGCCAAAGAATTTATGGCACCTATCAGACGACCACGAGATGAACCTTGATAGGGCGGTGATGCGACCAGTCAATCTCTAGACTTATTTTTTGGTGGTCAAGAGTTTTGGTATCCCCTCTATAGCTTTGATTTTGTCAGGGTTGACCTTTATACGTTGCTTCGACACCAGGAAACCCATGAATTTTCCCGAGGCTATGCCAAATGCGCATTTCTCCGGGTTCAGCTTCATTCTGTATCGTCTGAGTATGTTGAAAATTTCTTTCAAATGATCGATGTGATCCTCTACCCTTTTGGATTTTACCACCATATCGTCTATGTATACCTTCATGGTTTTGCCGAGCTGGTCTTTAAACATCCTCATTACCAATCTTTGATATGTAGCCCACGCGTTCTTTAGACCAAACGGCATGACCCTATAGCAATAAGTTCCTTGGTGGGTGATGAACGTGGTCTTTTCTTGATCTTCTTCTTCCATCAGGATCTGGTTATAACCCGAGTAAGCGTCCAAGAAACTTAATAATTCGTGTCTGGCCGTTACGTCGATGAGTTGGTTGATATGAGGTAACAGGAACGAATCCTTCATACATGCTTTGTTAAGATCTATGAAGTCCACGTACATCCGCCTTTTTCTATTTTTTTTATCATTACTACGTTGGCGATCCACTTGGGGTAGTTAGACTTCCTAATGGAGTCATTCTCTAATAGTTCTTCCACCTCCTCGCGCATTGCGTCGTTAATTATAGAGTTGAATTTACATTTGACATGTCTCACTAGGGTGGAATGGATCGGCGTTTAATTTGTGCGTGGCGATTTCCTTTGTGATGCCCAACATATCTGTGTGGCTGAAAGCAAACAAATATGTGTTAGTTGTTAAAAATTGACTGAATTTACCTGGTGCCTGAAGTGTGCAACCGATATAGGCCTTCTTGCTCTGGTCATTGGGGTCCAATTGAACAGGGTCTAGGTCTTCTATGGTTGAACTTGCGGGTTCGACCATGTCAGGATCCTTGATGACGCCTTGGTCCGGTCTTATTCCGACCTCGACCCTATTAATTGCTATGCTTCTTTTTCTTAGTCTACCCACTGTTGGGTGGTCGTGCTATCTAAGGCAATGCGGTAGCACTCCCGGGACGTGCGTTGTTCTCCACGTACACTGAATATCCCCCAAGGTGTTGGGAATTTGATCACTTGGTATAAGCTGGAGGGAACGACTCTCATGGGGTGTATCTATGGTTGACCCACTATGGCATTGTA
Source organism: Nicotiana tomentosiformis (assembly GCF_000390325.3). NCBI lineage: Eukaryota > Viridiplantae > Streptophyta > Magnoliopsida > Solanales > Solanaceae > Nicotiana > Nicotiana tomentosiformis. The sequence continues at coordinate 28,518,686 of NC_090812.1, forward strand.
CGCGGCGTCCTGATCCATGATGTGGAATGTTGTCTCTAGAGTTATGCCTCCGGCTAAGACGGGGAGTGTGATTTCCCCGGATGTTCGCTCAACTACATTATTAAAACCGGTTAGCGTGATGCAGCGTGGCACTATCTTATCATCGAGCCTCATTTGGGTAAGGCCTCGGGGATGGAAAATACATGCACCGCTTCCATTATCCACCATGATGCATTTGACATCGGAATCTAAAATACGTAAAGTAATAACAAGGGCATCATTATGAGGGAAAGTCAAACCGTCGGCATTTGACTCGTCAAAGATGATACTATCTTCGAGTCCGTCATACTGTTTGCAAGTGATCGACCGCTTGAGTTTGTGTGTGGTGGTGAATGTCACGCTGTTAAAAGAGGCATCGTCGCCGATGCCAATGATCATGTTGATGGTACAAGCTGGTGATGGAGGCTTTGGCGGGCCAAGATGTTCACGTCCTCTGGAAACGTTGGTCCTCCCTTTATCGCTTAACAGTTCTTTGAGGTGTCCTTGTCGTAACATATTTACGACTTCATGTTTGAGGGCGATGCAATCTTCTGTTTTGTACCCGCGTTCCTGGTGGAACTCGCAGAGGGCGTCAGACTTTCTTGTATTCGGGTCTGATCTCATCTTTGGTGGCCACTTCACTTTCATTCCGAGTTTCACCAGGGCGTAGACTATCTCTGTAGGTGGACACTTCACTTTCATTCCGATGAGTTCCCGTCCTCGGCCTAGATGGGCCTTCTTCGTAGCGGAGGGAGGGCGCAACAGCCGTCCTGATATACGGTTGATGTCATTCCCTGTTAGGTCACAGAATTGGATGATCTTTTCTGGTGCTGTCTCTTCGATCTTTTCTGGATTCAGTTTGTACCGATGTTAGTCGGTGAGTCAGCCCGTTGAGGTCGTCCTCATCTGCTTGGACCTTAGCACAATAAGCAGTGTGGATTTCGTCCCAAGTGGTTGGAGGATATTTCGTCAATCGACTCAATAGTTTTCTAGTTACTCTTGAACCATCTCTGCTAAGCCCGTTCTGAAAGGCTACGACTACCATCCCTTCGGATACGTTTGGCAGAGTCATCCTACTTGGTTGAACCGGGCGAGGAAGTCCCTTAGTCCCTCACCCAAGGATTTCCTAATAGCAAATATGTCGTTTACTTTTGCCTTGGCCTTCTTGGCTCCGGCATGGGCGTTTACGAACTTATCGGCCATTTCTTCGAAAGTTTCTAAGGAGCGGGATGGTAGGTGCGAATACCATGTTAATGCCCCTCCTATGAGGGTTTTTCCAAACTTCTTCAGCAGAATGGAGGACACTTATTCCTTCGAGAGGTCGTTACCTTTCACGGCGATGACATAGTGAGTCACATGATCTTCCGGATCGGTCATTCTATCATATATCCTGAGGTAGGGCGGCATTTTGAAGGTCTTCGGTATGGCGTGCAGGGCTGCATCATCGTTGTATGGCTGCTCTATGAACCTACCGGCGTCCCTTTTTAGTAATAGCTTAGGAGCGCCTAATATCTTATCAACTCGTTCTTGGTGTTCTTTCATCTGGTCTCGAAATGTCACATGATCTTCCGGATCGATCATTCCGTCGTATATCCGGAGGTAGAGCGGCATTTTGAAGGTCTTCGATATGGCGTGTGGGGCTTTATCATCGTTGTATGGCTGCTCTATGAACCTATCAGTGTCCCTTTTTGTAGCAGCTTAACAGCGCCTGGTATCTTATCAACTCATTTTTGGTGTTCTTTCATCTGGTCTCGAAGTGCCTTGTTTTCATTCTCCATTTCTTCCATTCTTTTTAGAATGGCGGCGAGGGCGTTATCACATACACTATCAGTAACATTGTAAGTTATACCTATTGTTGGAGGGAGGGATTGGTTGCACTACTCGTCTGTTTGCAGCATCGTGCAAGTCCTTGCAGTTTCTGTAGTCGTGTCTGGCGCGGGTTTGTTGAGGACAATTGTTAGCATGTTAGTTAATCATGCTTTGAGGAATTTTTTCACAGCTAGGGGTGTCCCTTCCTCTGCAGACGTGGAGGCCCCTTTACCACTGGGTTTTGTTATGTTGCAGTGTGGGGGAGGTGACCGTTCTCGCCCAGGGGACGCACTGGGCGTCGTATCCTCACCAACCGTCTCACAGCTTTCGTTGATGACATTCATGAGGTTGGTTGGGAAGTCACTTGTTATTCTCGTCCTTTCTCTTTGGTTACCTGCCATATAAGCTTTTGTATACACAGAGAAAGGAGAACTTGGGATTTTTTTTGACGTTAGTGACCTGTGTTAATTGTAGATCTAGAGGAAACTAAAAATTTAACTAAAAAATCCCCACATACGATGCCAAATTATTTGACCAAAAAATATAGAACTTGGTTCAAAAAATTAAATTTGTAGAAATAAGGGTTAATCTTAGATAACAATAATATCCTTAGACAGAGTTTTTAAAGAAGCAACAGATATTACGTAGATTTGGTCGAATAATGGCGATAACATGCAATAAATACTCTAGAAACCAGATGTTATAAAATAGCATTTAATGATAATGAACATCAATTAATGGCATTTAAGTAAATAGAGTGAATGAGTCACTAATCACACCCAACTATGCCTTATAAAAAAGACTAAGCGGTTGTTGCAAATATAATCCGATTTATAAGTCCGGAGTCGAATCCCACAGAGAACTAAGGCTTAGCTACAATTGTTCAATATTGTTAAGAAATACAAGTCCAAACAATTTCTTAGTTATACAGATTTGATTTTTATTTCTACTAATTAACTAACAAATATTATAAAGCAGTAAACTTATAAACTAACAAGGATGAAATTGGAGACAGGTCTAAGGAGGTCTAGAGTTATAATTTTTCCAATTATCGGAATCCTTCCCGCTACGCCTTCTATAATTTCGCATAAGTATTCTCTACCGATCGTGAGTACTTTTGGTGTCGTATCTCTCTCTCGAGCAACTACCACAATTTACTAGACGTATTCTCTCGAACTACGCTAGCTAGCACTAATTCACTGCTCACTACGATCGCACCAAGGTTACGTTATCTCTAATCCCACCTTTAAACCCTTCGTATTGATCTCTCACATACGTTAGGAGTGATGTTGTTCAACAACTACCTAAATGAGTACTCTCTCTCGAGCAATATACACACTAAATAAGCACAGTTAATTGATGGCCATTCAATCAACAACAATAAGCACGTAGTTGAACAAGTAGAGAAATCCAACGTCTCAATTATATAAAAACATAACAAGAATTTATCTTACAAAAGGTTCTATCAAAACTCTAGATAAAAAATTAGCTATTCATAATAGTATGCAAAACTACAATACTAGAATTCATAACCAATAATGAAAATAGGAAGAAGGAAGTGAAAAACTCATAGAAGAATTCGCCTTCTTGCTCCTAGCGTGTTCTTGCATCCTTAGGCCGAATTCCATCTCCAAAAACGTACTCCTTGGTGGAGTCTGACCCTAAAAAATGGCTCCCTTATGCTTGGCAGCCTTTTTCTTCTTCAAAATCGTGTCCAACCCTAGAATAACTCATTAGGGGAGTATTTATGTCAATCTCCCGGTCCAATTTTGGGTTTGGGTCTTTTAACCCGTGACTTTTAATTACCGTGCTATAGACCTCGCGAAGCCTGGTCTATAGCGTGGTCTAAACCTCGTAAAGCCTGGTCTATAGCGCGGTCAACCTGGCTATAGACCTCGCGAAGCCTGGTCTATAGTGCGGTCGACCTGGCTATAGACCTCGCGAAGCCTGGTCTATAGCACGGTCGACCTGGCTATAGACCTTGCAAAGCCTGGTCTATAGCACGGTTTGGATACTTGATGCTTTTATGCTCTTTTCTTGTATTTTTGTCCTCTTTTGTGTAATTTTCATTTGATGATTCCTTCCGATGTTCCTACACAAAAAATAACACAATTGAGCTCAAATATCGCATAATAACTCATCAGACCAACAAAATATAGGACGAGTAATATGCTAAAAGTATAGCATTTTGACATCACATCACCACCCCACACTTAAACGTTGCTCGTCCTCGAGTCAACCACCAATTTCTAGAGCACTTTTATTTTCTTTAAGCACATCCAAAGCACACCATACCTATGACTATGGTTGATAGTAACAATTAAACTTTAGCATATGTCTTCGACACACATTTCCCTTTACTTTATGCCATACTTCAAAAATTTATTCAACACAAGGCAACATGCTTATAACAATCCTAACCTCATAAACTGACTCAATATCATAATGCATTCATGGCTTGAACACTTAATATCATAGAGAAATCTAATAACATCATCTATCCCTTGCAAAATCACGAGCCCTCACAACAAGAACAATAGAGTAAGTTGAATCAACACATTCGAATCAAATGCTCAAATATATTTTAAGGATTCTCATATATCAAAGAACTTCCTCACTCTCACAAAGAAGTCACATGCATGCACAAAGTACCATAGGCTTGCCCATTATATAAACCTCTACTAATGTAGGCTTGCTCGATCTAAAATTAATTAGGACTTTTTATGGTTGTAATGTTGGCTTAAGGACAGGTAGGATAAATTTAGGAATAGTGACTAACCCTCCCAAGCACTTTAACACATCACATAATAAACTTTAAGCGCAAATTCTTCAATCCACTTCAATTTCACAAACATTATCACCCTCAAAAATATTTTCTCTTTCTTTAAGCACCACATTAATTCATACGCACTAGCAAGGACGATATGTGCTTATTTTCCTTTACTACATATTTTTTTTTCTTTTCAATAATACTTTTTTTTCTACCCTTCCTGCTAGTGGTGTATTCCTTACAATACAAGTGCACCTTTCTTTCTTTCATTGGTTCCACTCAAAAGCCACCCAAGTTTCATCATTACTTCTTTTACCACTCATTTTACAATTAAAGTGATTTAAGAGGTAAAAGGATCAAAATAATAATAATTAAGAATAAAGGGGTATAGGCTTATAATGTGGTTGCCAAATCAAAGTTTATAGGCTCAAAAGGGTTGACTAGGGATAATTTTTATTGTGGTAAGTATTAAGCTCAAACAAATCAAAGAAAGCCTAATATCATTTTTCAAACCGAGCAAAACCTAAAATTTCGTTTCAACTCACATACCGGGCAAGTTCTAGACTCTAATGCAATGACACAGACTATATAATTTCTCACCACACATGCCACATGACTCACTAAGGACTATTCCATTCCATTTCTCAAACAATTATAAGTATTCACAGAGCCACAAAATATTAAGCATTAAGCACAAAGTGATACAAGCCAAGAAAACGAGATATATGCATTAATAAACATGCTATCTAACTCAACAAGGCATCATAAGCAACTTCAAACCATAGGGAAGGTAATACATATGCTAGAGCCTAAATATGCTACTATGAAACAAGTCAAAAGGACGCCCAAAAATTTCATCTTCCTTCTTTTATACCCTAAATCCTAATCTACTCTAAAAATATAAAAAATAAAAATTACTACCCGGTTCAATTACATCCCGTGAAAAAGAACCGATGCACAAAGAAAAATCACAAGAGATTATTACTACCTAAAATAATAAAAAGATATTTTTTTTGTTAGACTTAAGTCCCTCAAGAAAACTATCTAAGAGATCCATCATCGGGAAAAGTCCAGTTATTTTTCATTTTTTTTTTATAAAGGGAAACACGAAGCTAAAAAGTAAAATAAAAAATTAAACACACAAACTAATTAGTTTATCTAATATTTACAAATGACAGAGAATAGCTTTCACCCCACACTTACTTCATGCATTGTCCCCAATGCATATTTAAATTCATAAGCACAAAAAAACATGTAAGGTGGTAGGAAAAACTCCCTGATCATTCATCGTCATCGTCCTCATCGTCAAAGGCTCCTTCTGCAGCTGTCCACTCGTTATCCGCTGCTCCCTCCTCAACATCATCATTCGTACCTACATAAGTGAACGTTCCTCAGTGATAAAGCATATGAATCAATTCAAAACATGTTTTTGCGACCCCACACTTAAGAGTTCACTGCATGATGTTCAACTATTTTGAGGCTACTCAGACTTCACCTCTTTATTTTAGCATGCGAATAAAGCAATGGCAAAATGGTGTTTACTATAATTACGATGCATGTAGCTACTGTTTAGCCCACCTAAACTTGCAATTTGGAGTGTTGCAATGTAACATTGCATTAGTCATTACAATCCTGGAGAGAAGAACTCCATTTGGGCCAAGAAAGCCTTTGAGGCATTTCGACAAACACTTAGCGTGCACTAGTGTTGTCAAAGTGGTTGTAGAGATGAAGGATTGCCTCACCCTCCCCAAATCGGTTTAGGAATTTCATGTTATCACCCTTGTACCCAACAACAATACCAATCCTATGGGGTTTATGGGATTAGGGCGAGCAAGCACATTGTTGCTATGAATATATACCCAAAAGTGGTGGAATTGCATTTCTTAACTCAATTCGAATTTTTGATAGAGGAAAGAGTTAGAAACATACCTTAGATGCTTAGGAGGATTGAAGTGTTCTTCAAATGATGTCTCAAGTGAATGAAGGAGAAGATGAGTGAATGACTTTAATGGAATTTGTGTGTGAAGGGGAAGGAAAAGGGATGGGCAGTTAAGTGAGGTGTGTGTGCTTGTGTAGTGTTTTAATAGAAAGAAGTTAGAAAACAAAGCTAAAAAAATTAAAACATCACGTTACCTAGCGACGCGAGCTCCGAGTGAGCAAAATACCTGGCGAGGCAAGCTCCTTAGCGATCTGAGAAGCAGGCAACGTGAGGGTTGCCGCGAGGTGTACCTCGCTACAACCCATGCGACACAAAGTCCATAGCGAGCTGGTAGTCTGGTTGGGCGAGGTCTGACACGAGATATACCTTGTTATATCCCTTGCTGGGCGATCTGTATAGCGAGCTTGAAATCAGGCGACGCGCAACCTATAACGAGCTTAAAGGCTAGCGACACAAGGTACGCAACGTTGTTTGGAGCGTACATAATTAATTTTTATGTCGTTTTGTGACCAACTCCCAGCGCCACGACCTCCCGTCGTGCTCTGTTACTTGTTCAAACACTAAGATTTAGCTAAAAACTTGTTAGTGCAGCTGTAACAAATGAAAATTTATAGTTAAGCTAAAATAAACTATGAATTAGGTTCACTCCTAACGAGCGCCTGATTTAACGTCGCGGCACGGCGTGAGTCAACTTTACTACTTTTTTCTCCACTTCGAACTTATGAATTGGACCCCAAGCTTTGCTTCAAGCTTATGATTATGCTCCTGGGATGGTGGAAAGAATCTAACTGGCCCAAGGAAACAATGTAATATTCTGCACTTCTTGGCCTTTAGATAAGGTGTGTAATCCCAAATTTCTGGCAAGAAGAATTCTAGAATGTAGTCACCTTGTTCCTCATTCCTTGACTCCTCAAGTGGCTCGGATGACTCTATTTCTATATCATTATCCAAACACAATGTGGAAAAATATTTGGAGTGTGAACAATACGCTCAACTACATGAACATTGGGACTGTCTACATCCTCAACACCAATGACACTAGACTCAACTAAATATGTATCCTCAATATCATTAGTTGACTCTTGTATCTCTTCTACAATATCGGCATCCTCAAATTCTAGTTTGATTTATTGTTGGTGTTCTACTATGGACCCTTCTATTGGCACCTCAATTTCTGCATCTAATGCATGTTCCTTTTGGCTACTATCCACAATATCAGCTTGTTGAGCATTAAATGCTTCAACTAATTGACTCACTTTTGCCTCGAGGTTATGAATAGTTGCCTCTTGCCTTTGGATAGTATCACATAGTCTTTGTATTTGCAGTTGTTTCTCATTACTTTGTTCCATGAAACACTTTAACATATCTTTAATCTCCTTCATGTCAGCTTCCCTGGGTTCTTTGTTCCTATTAACTTCACCAGAAAAAGTAGAACTATCATAGTAAGGGGTTAGGGGAGGATAAGATATATAAGCACAACCATAAAAGTGACCATCTTGACCACCACACATATCACACACATCCCACACATAAGATTGAGTTGGTGTATATATCTCGCTCTCGAAAATATTTTGATAATTTTGCCATGGGTGGTTTCCTCCACAATATGCATAAGGAGGATCAAAAGTAGAATTACCAACATCAATACCCTCATAATTCCAAGATGCCATGTTTTTAAAATCAACAAGTAAACAAAAATAAAAAAAATCAAATACAAGAAAACAAAAATAAAACTTCAAACGTGAAACCTATCAATATGTACACCTATAGCTATATTGTTAGTTCCCCGGCAACGGCTCCAAAATTTGATCACACCCAACGATGCCTTATAAAAAGAACTAAGCGGTCGTTGCAAATATAATCCGATTTACAAGTCCGGAGTCGAATTCCATAAAGAACTAAGGCTTAGCTATAATTGTTCAATATTGCTAAGAAATACAAGTCCAAACAATTTCCTATTTATACAGATTTAATTTTTATTTCTACTAATTAACTAACAAATATTATAAAGCAGTAAAATTATCAACTAACAAGGATGAAATTGGAGACAAGCCTAAGGAGGTCTAGAGTTATGATTTTTTCAATTGTCAGAATCTTTCCCGCTACGCCTTCTATAATTTCGCCTAAGTGTTCTCTATCGATCGTGAGTACTTTTGGTGTCGTAGCTCTATTTCGAGCAACTACCACAATTTACTAGACGTATTCTCTCGAACTATGCTAGCTAGCACTAATTCATTGCTCACTACGATCGCACCAAGGTTACGTTATCTCTAATCCCACTTTTAAACCCTTCGTATTGATCTCTCACATACGTTAGGAGTGATGTTGTTCAACAACTACCTAAATGCGTACTCTCTCAAGCAATATACACACTAAATAGGTACAGATAATTGATGGTCATTCAATCAACAACAATAAATATATAGTTGAACAAATAGAGAAATCCAACGGCTCAATTATATAAAAATATAACAAGAATTTATCCTACAAAAGGTTCTATCAAAACTCTAGATAACAAATTAGCTATTTATAATAGTATGCAAAACTACAATACTAGAATTCATAACCAATAATGAAAATAGGAAAAAGGAAGTGAAAAACTCATAGAAGAATTCGCCTTCTTGCTCCTAGCGTGTTCTTGCATCCTTAGGCCGAATCTCATCTCCAAAAACATCCTCCTTGGTGGAGTCTGACCCTAAAAAACGGCTCCCTTGTGTTTGGCAGCCTTTTTCTTCTACAAAATCGTGTCCAACCCTAGAATAACTCATTTGGGGAGTATTTATGTCAATCCCCCGGTCCAATTTCGGGTTTGGGTCTTTTAACCCGCAACTTTTAATTACCGTGCTATAGACCTCGCGAAGCCTGGTCTATAGCGCGGTCAACCTGGCTATAGACCTCGCAAAGCCTGGTCTATAGCGCGGTCGGCCTGGCTATAGACCTCGCGAAGTCTGGTCTATAACACGGTCAACCTGACTATAGACCTTGCAAAGCCTGGTCTGTAGCACGGTTTGGATACTTGATGCTTTTGTGCTCTTTTCTTGTATTTTTGTCCTCTTTTTGTGTAATTTTTATTTAATGATTCCTTCCGATGTTCCTACACATAAAATAACATAATTTAGCTCAAATATCGCACAACAACTCATTAGACTAACAAAATATAGGACTAGTAATGTGTTAAAAGTATAGCATTTTGGCATCACATCAGTCACCCAAGAAAGGAAGGAATAAGTGAATGTTCCTCATGACAATGATGAATGATAGACAAATTCTTGAATATTCGAGTTATTCTTGGATATGATGAAAAAGTATGCACAAGAATCTCAGTGAAAAGGTGATGTTTGTATCTCACCAAGCGAGAGCTGAATCTTTAAGTCAAAGTGTATTTTTTACAAATGAATATCACATGTCCCATATCATTGTCATTTTCCCCTATTTATATGGGACATGTTCCTAAGAAACCCTAATAGTACAAGTGCCAAGAATATCCACTAGAATATTTTCTTTAATATCCTATCTTGAAAACTAATCGTTACAGATCTGTCAATTGTACTCGACCTCGACCTTTGTTGACACCTCGACTACGACTCTCGTTGACTTTTCAATCACATATTTCGCTACTTCTTGGGTCATTTAGACGAATGACTACTTGAAAACTCTTTCCTTAGTACTATTTTGACTCAAATATTCTAATGATAAATTTTGAGTCGTATACTCACTGCAAATATTCTTGATCTAGGAAAAACATAGGAAATATTGCATCAATTTTTCAAGTGCCGTTGGATGATTTTGACGTTTGGAGAGTTAACTACTCCACTAGTCCTAGCCATGAATTTGGTTGGTTTTAGAACACACTATTTCCCCTGGCTTGTAGGGGTAATTGGGAATCGCATAGAAAAATTTGGATATGACTTTGAGGACGATTTATAGTAGGGGGAATAGGGTTAAATATGGTAAATACACTATAGTTTAGAACTACAAAGTGGGCAAATTAGCATGAAAAGATTTAAAAGGAGTAAAAGAGCATAGGGAGAAGAGTTTAGGGGGTCATAATATAGAGTAGAATAAAGTTAGACATGGGGAATTGGGAAAAAGGACAATGGACCACACAAATATTAGCCTGCAAATAACAGAGGCGGCACGTTCCCCTGCGGCCTAAAAGTTCTAAGGTTTCTGTTCCTCTGTTATGCAGCCTCACCATAACTTCTCCTGCTTCCTACCTTATCTCCCGTAATTGCATAAAATTAGGGGTATCAATGGATATTTAAAATCGACTAAACATATCGAACCGTACAGTACAAAATCAATTTTTATATTTCTTTTAATATAATCGTAGATTTTTATATAAATATATAACCGTACCGATAATTAGGGTAGGTTTTTATTTTATGAACATAAAACGAAAAAATACCGAACCGTATCGAAAAAATTTACATGAAAAAAATATTTATATATTAAGTTTAAAATAATAAAACATTAAATTTTTCCTTGAGCCTTGGAATTATGAAAACGGTTACAAGGCAAAACCTAATTAAACTCAAAATTCTAATTCTCAAACCTATTATACTACTCCTATTGAAACTAAACTATTTAAGGCATATTCACTGGCAAAACATAAGGTATTCTAGCTATTATGAGTAGTAAACTACAATATATTGAGTATGTCTCCTTGCGTATAATTTAAATTTATATTTTTGAATATTTAATCTTCTATAAACTCTATTCTTGAGTTCAAACTTGCTTAATATCTTTCCCCTCGTGTGCTTTATATTTTCTTTGTCTTTGCTTAGTTTCTTTTATGCTTGATAGATCTACACTTTGGCCATCTTTTATATTTTTTAATTCATCACCCTTTAAATAGTAAAAATATCCAGAGAGTTTTGGTAAGTCCTATAAAAGTTCGTAGTTATTGCATTTTGTTTCTACTAGTGACTTTTAAATGACATTTTAAAAAAATACCGAAAATTAATTGAACCGTACCGATATCGAAGAGAAACCGACTTGATACGGTTTCTAAAAGTCTAATTTTGATTATACATAATAGAATAACCGAAAAATTAATATGATACAAATATTATAAAATAACCGGCTGAACCGAACCATTGAAACCCCTACTAAGACCATATCATTTCGTGCATGCACGCTTTCTGTTAAAGGACTGTTTGGACTTTGGAGTACTAATATTTCAATTCTATAATAAATTTTTTTTTTTCTTTTTCTCTTTTGTACAATTGTAAGTGGTCGAAAAAATTTAACTGGAAAAAGTCACACTCTTATTCGAATGATAATCACACTCTTATTCGAATGATAATCTCTTAACAATTAAGCTATCTCAAGATATTTCGACAAAGATACGTTTCACTAATGTTTAATTGGTTATTATGGAAAACTAGTGAATAAATGTCATGCAAATAGTCTAAAATTCTCATTCGGGAAGTATATGCGCGCATTGTCGATAAAAAAGAATAGTATTATTAGTTCTAAAAAGATGCAGAATTGGTTTCTACTTTCTACATATATTGAAAAACATAATTATCTTTTATTTGTTTCATCTATTCAATTAGTTTATTTAGGGCAACGCAGAAGCAATGATAGAAAACATTGATCATCATAAGCTATGGTAATAAGTACTCCTATATTGTTAATCAGTGCAAGCTCCGAGTATGAAGTCATCATTTACGGCTAAGATCAGGCTTATTGGCAGGAATACGGATCAATTGGGCCCTGAAATGGGTACTAGACACCAAATGAATGAGAAAAAAGTAACCTAATTAAATAAGCAAAATATAAAGAACCCATGATTATACAAACAAGCCTTTGAATGACTTGGGAGTGTAGGGATAAACATACACTCGAGAAGCAGGTGAACAAGACTTCCATAGGATTCTGACTTAGGGCAGCCAATACGAGGCTATAAGGTTAGTGCAATTAATAATTAATCATTGATGAACAATATTCTATAAACTGTCAACATTAATTCTATTATTAAATCTGTTAAATTAATCTGAATAAGAGTAAGATGCAGTAACATACTATTAATCTGAAGTCTGAACATATTAGTACATAATACGGAGACCCTTTTCAGCTTTCCTATGCCCAAGAAAAGAACGAATAAGTTGGTCACCCAGATTTGTATGGAGAGGATTGTCACAGCCAATCACTGTTTGACACGTTTAGTTTATTAAAAAAAAAAATTCTTTAACTTTATCCTTTTGTAAAATAATCTCACCATTTTTTCTTAAATGCGCTCTAAAATTATGCGGACTTACGAATTAGTGGTACCGACTACCGATATAAATCTTCCTTTCAATTTGATTAATTCCTTGTTGATTTCTAACACTCGTTAGTGAAGTTTATACATGTTGAAAGTTTATGAACAATATTAAGCTAGAAATTTCAAAAAGTTAATTGAGAATCAAGTAAAATTTATTTGATCCTACTAAAAGTAATAATTAACTAACATTAAAAGAATAAAACGAGATAAAAGTAATGGTGATATACTAATTGAAGTGCGGTTTTCATTGAAATTGCATAGTAATTTATAGTCTCAAAAGAACACTATTAGAGACCATCAAGAAAACCAAATAGAGACTACCTTTATTTATTTATTTATTGCTCTGATTAATTTATTTGTTTGTAAATACTACAGTTATAACTAGTAATCGCCTCGTGCATGTTTCACGCATTGAGCTATTCGCGTCGTAGTTAATATGCCATAAGATGCCATCTGCACTTAAATGTCCACCTTCCAAAAAAAATATTCCTTTCTCGTATTTGTTTAAGTATTTCAACTTTAACTTATAATCATTTTTTTTAGAAAATATGAATACTCACAAAAATTTTCATACTTTCTTCTATTTTTTTTTTAAAAAATAATAAAAAGATTCTTGAGGGTTGGACGGTTAGTCAAATAACCGGAAAAGAATTGGACAGGGACACAATAAAAATAAAAGAAAAAGAGAAATATATAGGGAAATACTACTAAAAAAAAAATTGAAGAGAAAAGCATAGAAAGATGGAGCATGTGAGATTTAGCGTGTGAATTTCATTGTTGTTTTATAAGCAAATGACAAAAAGGGCACATGAGGTGTTTGGCAAAGTATGGAGAGTCTCTAACTACAACAATATGCTCGTGCTTTCCCATCTTGCTTCTCCTTCTCCACTTATTGTTTAACTAAACAAAATAAAATCATCTTTAGTCACATATATTAATGTGAGATCTATTTGCATGTGCTGCCAGTGTACCTTCTTGTTATATCATTATGGCATATCCAACAAACTCTCAGCACAACTTACACGCAAAATTTTGAAGGTTTCTTTACTTTTATCTACAAAATCTATTTCTTTTAAAAAAGGCAAATGTTTATTAAGAAAATCAAGCTCAAAATAGAGTTGCATCAGGAAAACATCTTTGTTCTCTAAATGATAAGCATCAGAACAACGAATAAATGCTAAACACGATGGATAGAAATCTCAAGTTATACGAGTTGCATACGATAAAGCTATTCGAGCGAGAGTGATCCGCTTAGGTAACTATAGTTTTAAAGATTTAATTTGCACTTATACTGAATCTTAGTAGTAACGTCGTATGATTTGTTATGGCCTTATGTGTAAACATAAAGTTAATGTAAACCAGGATCTTGAACTTGATAATCTTACATAAAATTATTACAGAAAACATAATTGAATCGTAAGCCATTATCACGAAGCGTAAGCGTTAATTAGAATTGGTTTCTCGCCCCTTACCCTAGCTTTCGTTACCGCGGACTTTAGTGATGGAAGAGAATAGAAAATACGGTAACCCTAATGGGTGGAGAGATGACCAATTTATAGAGGTTCTCATTTAATCCGGTACGTCCATCAAGTAACCGATCGGACAGATGAGATTTACTCATTAATTAAATATTAATTACGGGCCTTAAACCTATTGGGCCACCAATATACGTAGGAAAATCTTACATTATGGACCATCGTACGACCATTTGACACAAAGCTGATCTTTCATTTTATGGCCAACATTTTGCATTAAGCCTTACTTGTTAAAGTTTGATTCGAGCACAAATCGATGGAAGTTTATCTAGGGTTGTTGTGGAGTTGTTGAGAGAGAATAGAAGCTTCTAACTTTTGTTAGATTGAACTGAAATGAATAATATATGTGTCTATACAATATTACTCTGAATGAGCCAGCCAAAAATAAATACAAGGTGGGCTTCTGGGCCCAAAGTAAAAGAAGAAAGAAAGAAGAAGCCCAAGCGGCTAAGTAATAACATTGATGTATCTCAACACCCTGGCAAGTTGGAGGGTGAGACAATGTCACGACCTAAAACTAACCCTGTCGTGATGGCGCCTATCGTGGAACTAGGCAAGCCGACTCATTTCCAAAACAAACCGATATATTCATTTCAAAGATAATTTCAAGGTAAAAACCTCCATTTAAAGAGTTCAAATCAAAGAAAAATAGAAGTACGGAAAAGAAAAGCCCGACATCGGGGTGTCACTAGTCATGAGCATCTACTATAATCTGTCTAACAATATCAAGGCTAACTTAGCCTGGAAAATAGCTAAATACAACTAGAGGAAGATAAGAGGGAGAAGAGCAGGGGCTGCAATCGCCAAACAGCTACCTTACTATCTCCAAGAAAACCTGTAACCAGAACACTCAATAACCGCTACCATGTCCAGCTACACCTGAATCTGCACACAAGGTGCAAGGAGTAACGTGAGTACGCCAACTCAGTAAGTAACAACAATAAATAAAGACTGAGCAGTAGTGACGAGTAATAAAGCATATAACGTTCATATCATGAAATCTCAGTAAAGTACAACATGCTTAAATCTGCACAGACTCCGGAGGGGATCCTTCATCCCAAGCGCTATAATCTGCACGGACAACTCACGTGCGATAATAATAAAGTATGTTGCAGGCGGGCAGCCCCGATCCACACTCATCCTCACAAATCAGGCCCTCGGCCTCACTCAGTCATAAAGTATGCTGCAGGCGGGCAGCCCCGATCCACACTCATCCTCACAAATCAGGCCCTCGGCCTCACTCAATCACAAGTATGCTGCAGGCGGGCAGCCCCGATCCACACTCATCCTCACAAATCAGGCCCTCGGCCTCACTCAGTCATAAATATCTCAAGTCACTCGGGCATTTCAGTAAAATAGGGCATTCGGCCCAAAATATTTATATGCATCAAAATAGAGTCATAAGACTGAGTTATGCATTAAACAAGTATAACCATGACTGAGTATAGATGTTCAATCGAAAACGGTGAGAGGGTGATACAAAACAACCCCTAAGGGTCCAAACAGCATTGGCGCAAGGCCCAAACATGGCATTCAGCCCAATTTACAGAAATTCTTTCTAAATTATATAAGTATTAACGGTTTCAACAAAGTATGCAACTTTACAGTTGCTACGGGGCGGACTTAGTCGCAAATCCCCAACAGTGCACACCCACACGCCCGTCACCTAGCATGTGTGTCACTTCAAAATAATAGAATGATACAAAATCCGGGGTTTCATACCCTCAGGACTAGATTTACAATCGTTACTTACCTCAACAAGATGAACCAAACACCGAGCAAGCTAATCAATACTCAGGAAATTTCCACTCCGTGCGTATCCACCTCTGAATGCTTTCTTGTCTCCTCAATTCGATGCCAACGATCCGAAACTGAAATTCACCCCTTAATGATAATACAACGATCTACTTTACTAAGCAACTTTAATCTACAATATCAACATCCATTGGGACCAACATTAGTAACCCATTCCATAGTTTCATTGTATTCATAAATTTCATCGCCAAGATTACCATTCACCTTCTCTCTTATTTTCTCAAAAGTACTATTTATGCCATGAACTAGAGTTTTATAATCCAATTTTTCAACCATTAAAACTTGTAACAAATGCTTCAAATACTTCTAACTACTCATAATAAACGAGTTTGAAGCATTGGAATTACCTCTAGTAGATCAATCTTGAAAAATTATAACTTTGGTGATTTTTGTGTTCTTGAGGATTTGATGATAAAATCTTGTATTTGGATGTAAGAATGATGTTAGAAATCATATATATTAAGTAATAATCAACCCAAAACATCATTAACAGCTTACCTTGGTTGATTGGACTTGATTTGAGCTCAAAATCGTCCCCTTCACCTCAAGAACCCTAACCCCCAAATACTCAAAATATCCCCCTTCCCCGACCTTGTATTTATAGGCCCAGATTTCTGGGTTTCGGATGCGGCCCTGGATGTTTCGCATCTCCACTTCACTCCTATTTGAAGGTCGGATGCGGACCTGGACGCTATGGCAGCACTTCACTGCCAGCCTCTCTTTCGGACGCGACCTCGGATGCTTCGCATCCGCAGGCTCCTCCGCCAGCCTTTGGTAATTTGGTCATAACTTCTTGTAGGAGTGTCCAAATGACAAACGGTTTGAAGCGTTAGAAACTAGACTCAAAGACCTTTCATTTGATAGGTAATAAACTATATAATACTTCGTATAATGAGAGTTATGCTCAATGGAATTTAGGTTTTATGCGAACTCACTTGAAACTTTAATCTTATGAAATTTCCAACTTCCAAACATCTCATTAACCATCCGAAATCATCCCGAGCCCCTCGGGACCTTAACCAAATATACCAACAAGTCCTAAGATATCATACGGAGCTATTGGAATCATCAAAATTAAATTCCGAGGTCATTTACACATAGATCCATATCCGGTCCACTTTTCTAACTTAAATTTCTCAATTATGAGACTAAGTGTCTTATTTCACTCCGAGTTCCTTTCGGACCCGAACCAACTAACCCGATACAACTCAACACAGCTGAACAACACATAAATAAGGATATATGGGGGAAACGGGGCTATAACTCTCAGAACGAACGACCGGGTCGTTACATCCTCCCCCACTTAAACATACGTTCGTCCTCGAACGTGCCCATAGTTGTTCCAAAAGCCATCAAATCACTGTGTAACTTTCCCATGCACATACCCGGGGCTGATCCCATGTCACCCTATCCCATACAGGTCCGATAGCACAGCATAACTGAAATTTCTCAATTCAACCTAGCCTACAAGCCTTCGAATCAAATTTCCAACATCCGAAATTTCCTATAAGATGAAAAGTTTGCATCTACATACCGTATAAGTCTGAACAATCTGTACCAAAAGCTGTAACCATAACTCAAATACTCAAATTCAAATACCGCATAGCTCGAATGCTCGAAGCAATGATTTCAAATCACAGTATCGACTCAAATCAATCCAGTGCCAGTAATAAACCTCATATCAAACAAACCCTCGTTCTAAAACCTTCGTACAATGCCGATGATGAAAGAAACATACCAAATTCATAACCATTCATTAGACCATCAGGCCATGGAGCTCCTGTTCCTTCTACAAGAACTATAGCCAATTTCAAAGCCGACTTCCGATATTATCCTCCTAATTATACCACAATCAATCTGATGGCATCCATTCTAGGCCCAATGACCTTGTCTCCTCTAGCACGACCACTCTAGTGACATGACACATCAATACAATTTAAAGCCACAACCCGTGCAATCCGTGCACCAGATAGCAACATTCCAAATGTACCTAATCGTAATAATGACCCAAACAGGAGAACCGTTCCGCAAGCTCGACGAGTACCACCCCAACGCAATACTAATAACCCATCACACACCGCAGAACCATAACATACGAATCTTACACAAGGGATCATATTTCCACATAACCCTACTGCAATACGCGACCCTATCCAAATACTGGTCCATATGAAACATCTCAAGCCACCCTGCTAAAATCAATAACCATGCGCAATTCGACATCAAGTACCCAAAGTACATTACTATAACCACAGAGAAGCAAACGACACCATGCCACATAAAATCTGAAAGAACGTGACCAATACATCATCAACCAAGCAATATCCAATACTATTCTTGCTCAAATTCCGCTATAAGGCCATAATAGAACCGCACCATATGTGCATATAACCAACGAATCACAACTCTTCGTAGCATAGAAAAGTAACTCACAGATCATTCCAGAATACGAATAAGCTTCACATCAACCGAATGGCACATCCTTCAACAATAGCAGTATGGAGCCAATCAATCCGGCTCGGTATAGAATACACATTCTAATTGGGCCTACCAATGGGCCCCGAATCAACTATGGTCAGCCACCAATAGATAAACAACCTCCGAACGTCCACAATGACGGAATCATAACACCTTCTATCATCTGGCTAGCTCCGGTCACAACTTCACAGTCCACCACCATGAAACAATCTGCTCATGAGAACTCCCAATCTTCAATTCCATAGAATACATGAATCACCCTATTTATTTCCACCTCCATCGCCCGAATGCCTAACACCTCTCTCATACACAATCCTCCTACGAGAAATACTTTGAAACTTCTTCTGTGCCACCTAGTCATCGGAAACCATTCATGCTGCCTAAGAATTTATGTCCTTCCCTTCAAAACTGAACTGTGACCTGGTACATGTAAATCCTATTCCCCCACAACACACCACATCTGTTATGCCATCATATGACAAGCATAAGAATTCCATTATCAACTCTGAGTCACTAGCAAATTACATACATTATTAGTCAAAAACCTCTTTCTTGCTTCTTTCTAGGAGGAAACCATAACACACAACACGTTCTGTACATCGGTAGAAAATATCTAGTTCAAACCATGGTAGAACCCATCATGAACACTTTGAAATCCATTTGCACATAACCAAGCTATCTGAACTGAATTCCTCTAACTCCACCAAGCCACACAGGTTTCCAAATTCGAGAGTATTGCCACGAAACACCTATAGATACTAGCCATATCATAAGTATCCAAAGAACCGATCATACCCATTATTGTGCTAACCCAACCTACTACCAAGCTGTCCTATTTCTCCAAGTCCTTTCTAAATTGCCTTCAAATTGTTACTTTTTCCTTGTTAGAACACTACTATCCTTAACTAAAACTTACCCCACGAACTCTAGCATAGAATCAAGCCGTCCTAAGGCTTATAAGCCGCCGAATTTCTTTCTTTTTTTTTTTTTTTTTGTATCCCAAAGGTTCCACAACCAAAAATGCTTACTCTGTAGAGACTTTATGTGAACCTAAAACTTTCGCCTTCTTGATAATGAAATGCGTAATTCACAATGATATAAGATGCCACGAGTCTCAACACCGTTTAATGCAACTCCCAGTTTTCTAGCCATATTTATAAATCTTGAATCCATTGGAACCATTCTCGAGAGTCATCCACTCTACTCAATTCTCGAATTAACCGACCAAACGGACTGAAATGACCTGTGCCCCATTAGCACACCAACAGCTAAGGGAATAAAGAGTAACCCGCACTCCTACGCAACCGAGCAAATTTCCACTCCATGTACACTATATTCTCTGTGAATAACCGCTCAATTATTTTATGGTCCTCCTATAACAATAGAGTGTAATACAACTTGTGTACAGAAATTCATTTACCCGAGTCATCCTCGATCTCGACCTCTGCAACTCATAACTGACTCACCGGTATACCCCGAACCGAAACTAATACGACCCATAACCGTGCAATCAACTCGTCGATAGCAGACTCCCCCACTTAGCCTTAAGCTGCAATTATATAAAATTAAAATCCGTAAGGATTTCTCCTTCTCAATTACCAAGGTCTCGCACCGTTAACCTGCCAGACTCCTCAAAGTCTTTTATTAAGCCTTTCATGAACATTCTAAATCTCCAGCCAAAATCACACACACGACCTCCTACCGGGTAGCAAGTAATATTCCTCGCAAAGCTTCATCAACATCACGCCACCGCTAGCTGCACACAGGAGATAACCCACATGTGGAATTCCTTACCGATATTTCCCAATGACACTGCACTGAGTGCAACGACCACTAAATCCGTAAATTCTCCTGAGTTCATGCTCGCCCACCATTTGTATAAGTCTGCACTTTCCCTATTGACATCAACTATACGTCAACAATACCTTCCGAACTCAAGTCATATTGCACCTAACACGATAATCAGATCTCCACGCCTCTATTCATTTCAAACACACTCCTTTCTGCCATATTAAAATTTTCCTTTGTACACTAACCATCACTCCAAATAGAGTTTACAGGCCGATTCACATACTAACATGATTCCAAACCATTCTACACTTTCTCAAGGCACACGACTACCCTACTAGTGAATTCATATGCTAATCTGCCACTCTTACTTCGGTTAAATCATCTCCTTTAAGAAACTTCTCAACCTCTACTTCTCCTACTTGACCTGCTAGTGCTTCAACCACTGCGAAACACTTCCCGTCATGTCTTCCCTCATACTTTTCTACCCAACCGCTGCAACAATCGAAATGTATCTCTTTCGCACCTAAACCAATAAAATGTTACCCGAGCCATCAACATCAAAATACCCATTCGCAACCACCATTACTACACAACCATTTACTCTTCTTGAGTTCAAACTCATTGACATACATGAGAATTTAATTTGCCCTAAAATTTAACAACGTGAAAGATCCTTCAAAACATTCACACTCGAGACGGTACGTCGCATCAAAATGAAAATCCAAGAACCAAATGTCCTTCCTTTACATTTCAAGAAAACACTTCTCGTCACATTCACATAGTCTTAACACTTCCCGCAGTTACGTCATACTCACCACAAGCCATTCCACTGCTCATCGAGCCATAATTCCACTCGTAGGGACATTATCGGACATATGAGTCCAAATGTATAGATTACAACTGAAGCTATCGAGCCAAAACTACGGTTTAAACCTGGCCTCAAGCCCTCCAGACTATCCCATCACCAAAACACATAATACACATCTCGAGCCTCATTCATAGAATCATAAACCGGCGATGCACAACTGATACAGAGCGCTCATGTGCGCATACGAGATGCGTGGAAGGAATTAAAAGAGTTATGTCTCAAACTGAATAAATTTTGCATGATAGAATACAAGAAAGTGAAATTTTCCTAAGAGTTCTGCAGCCTCTCGAAGATAAGTACAAAAGTCTCCGTATCGATCTGCAAGACTCTACTAAACCCGCTCATGACTCGTGAGACCTATGTAACCTAGGCTCTGATACCAATCTGTCATGAACCAAAACTAACCCTATCATGATGGCGCCTATCGTGGAACTAGGCAAGCCGACTCATTTCCAAAACAAACCGATATATTCATTTCAAAGATAATTTCAAGGTAAAAACCTCTATTTAAAGAGTTCAAATCAAAGAAAAATAGAAGTGCGGAAAATAAAAGCCCGACATCGGGGTGTCACTAGTCATGAGCATCTACTATAATCTGTCTAACAATATCAAGGCTAACTTAGCCTGGAAAATAGCTAAATACAACTAGAGGAAGATAAGAGAGAGAAAAGCAGGGGCTGCGATCGCCAAACAGCTACCTTACTATCTCCAAGAAAACCTGTAACCAGAACACTCAATAACCGCTACCGTGTCCAGCTACACCTGAATCTGTACACAAGGTGCAGGGAGTAACATGAGTACGCCAACTCAGTAAGTAACAATAATAAATAAAGACTGAGCAGTAGTGACGAGCAATAAAGCATATAACGTTCATATCATGAAATCTCAGTAAAGTACAACATGCTTAAAAATCAGTGTTTGAATCAAATCATCTCGTTTAAACCGGGTTCCAGTAAAAATCATTTAAAGATATTTTTCCAACAGTTTTTCAAACAAAGGCTCAGCAAATGTGAGTAAAAATGATGAAATCATAAACAACCCCTCGGGCAAACCTCACAGTCACTCTTGCCACTCGGGCATACCTCACAATCACTCTTGCCACTCGGGCATTCCTCACAATCACTCTTGCCACTCGGGCATACCTCACAATCACTCATCACTCGGCACTCGGCACTCGCATTCAGTAGGTACCTGCGCTCACTGGGGGTGTGTACAGACTCCGGAGGGGATCCTTCATCCCAAGCGCTATAATCTGCACGGACAACTCACATGCGATAATAATAAAGTATGCTACACGCGGGCAGCCCCAATCCACACTCATCCTAACAAATCAGGCCCTCGGCCTCACTAAGTCACAAGTATACTGCAGGCGGGCAGCCCCGATCCACACTCATCCTCACAAATCAGGCCCTCGGCCTCACTCAGTCACAAGTATGCTGCATGCGGGCAGCCCCGATCCACACTCATCCTCACAAATCAGGCCCTCGGCCTCACTCAGTCATAAATATCTCAAGCCACTCGGGCATTTCAGTAAAATAGGGCATTCGGCCCAAAACATTTATATGCATCAAAATAGAGTCATAAGACTGAGTTATGCATTAAACAAGTATAACCATGACTGAGTATAGATTTTCAATCGAAAACAGTGAGAGGATGATACAAAACAACCCCTAAGGGTCCAAACAACATTGGCGCAAGGCCCAAACATGGCATTCAGCCCAATTTACAGAAATTCTTTCTAAATCATATAAGTATCAACGGTTTCAACAAAGTATGCAACTTTACAGTTGCTACAGGGCGGACCTAGTCACAAATCCCCAACAGTGCACGCCCACACGCCCGTCACCTAGCATGTGCGTCACTTCAAAATAATAGAATGATACAAAATCCGGGGTTTCATACCCTCAGGACTAGATTTACAATCGTTACTTACCTCAACAAGATGAACCAAACATCGAGCAAGCTAATCAATACTCAGGAAATTTCCACTCCGTGCGTATCCACCTCTGAATGCTTTCTTGTCTCCTCAATTCAATGCCAACGATCCGAAACTGAAATTCACCCCTTAATGATAATACAACGATCTACTTTACTAAGCAACTTCAATCTACAATATCAACATCCATTGGGACCAACATTAGTAACCCATTCCATAGTTTTATTGTATTCATAAATTTCATCGCCAAGATTACCATTCACCTTCTCTCTTATTTTCTCAAAAGTACTATTCATACCATGAACTAGAGTTTTATAATACAATCTTTCAACCATTAAAACTTGTAACAAATGCTTCAAATACTTATAACTACTCATAATAAACGAGTTTGAAGCATTGGAATTACCTCTAGTAGATCAATCTTGAAAAATTACAACTTTGGTGATTTTTGTGTTCTTGAGGATTTGATGATGAAATCTTGTATTTGGATGTAAGAATGATGTTAGAAATTATGTATATTGAGTAATAATCTATCCAAAACATCATTAACAGCTTACCTTGGTTGATTGCACTTGATTTGAGCTCAAAATCGTCCCTTCATCTCAAGAACCCTAACCCCCAAATACTCAAAATATCCCCCTTCCCCGACCTTGTATTTATAGGCCCAGATTTTTGGGTTTCGGATGCGGCCCTGGATGTTTCGCATCCCCACTTCACTCCTCTTTGAAGGTCGGATGCGGACCTAGACGCTATGGCAGCACTTCACTGCCAGCCTCTCTTTCGGACGCGACCTCGGATGCTTCGCATGCGCAGGCTCCTCCGCCAGTCTTTGGTAATTTGGTCATAACTTCTTGTAGGAATATCCAAATGACAAACGGTTTGAAGCGTTAGAAACTAGACTCAAAGACCTTTCATTTGATAAACTATATAACACTTCGTATAATGAGAGTTATGCTCAATGGAATTTAGGTCTTATGCGAACTCACTTGAAACTTTAATCTTATGAAATTTCTAACTTCCAAACATCTCATTAACCATCCGAAATCATCCCGAGCCCCTTGGGACCTTAAACAAATATACCAACAAGTCCTAAGATATCATACGGAGCTATTGGAATCATCAAAATTAAATTTCGAGGTCGTTTACACATAGATCCATATCCGGTCCACTTTTCTAACTTAAATTTCTCAATTATGAGACTAAGTGTCTTATTTCACTCCGAGTTCCTTTCGGACCCGAACCAACTAACCCGATACAACTCAACACAGCTGAAAACACATAAATAAGGATAGATGGGGGAAACGAGGCTATAACTCTCAGAACGAACGACCGGGTCGTTACATCCTCCCCCACTTAAACATACGTTCGTCCTCGAACGTGCCCAGAGTTGTTCCAAAAGCCATCAAATCACTGTGTAACTTTCCCATGCACATACCCGGGGCTGATCCCACGTCACCCTATCCCATACAGGTCCGATAGCACAGCATAACTGAAATTTCTTAATTCAACCTAGCCTACAAGCCTTCGAATCAAATTTTCAACATCCGAAATTTCCTATAAGATGAAAAGTTTGCATCTACATACCGTATAAGTCTGAACAATCTGTACTAAAATCCGGTACGTCCATCAAGTAACCGATCGGACATATGAGATTTGCTCATTAATTAAATATTAATTACAGGCCTTAAACCTATTGGGCCACCAATATAGGTAGGAAAATCTTACATTATGGACCATCGTACGACCATTTGACACAAAGCTGATCTTTCATTTTATGGCCAACATTTTGCATTAAGCCTTACTTGTTAAAGTTTGATTCGAGCACAAATCGATGGAAGTTTATCTAGGGTTGTTGTGGAGTTATTGAGAGAGAATAGAAGCTTATAACTTTTGTTAGATTGAACTGAAATGAATAATATATATGTCTATACAATATTACTCTGAATGGGCCAGCCAAAAATAAATACAAGGTGGGCTTCTGGGCCCAAAGTAAAAGAAGAAAGAAAGAAGAAGCCCAAGCGGCTAAGTAATAACATTGATGCATCTCAACACCCTGGCAAGTTGGAGGGTGAGACAACCCCCAACTTACGAAGATGAATATGATGGACAGCTCCCCCCAAATGCGTAGTGAACATGTCAGCAACCTGAGTGGCACTGGAAGTGTGGAGCAGCTCAAGCAGGCCCTCATTCAACTTGGTGCGAACAAAGTGGTAGTCCAATTCAATGTGCTTGGTGCGCTCATGGAAGACAGGGTTCTTAGCAATGTAGATGGTTGCCTGGTTATCACAAAACAGACTAACATGAAAAGAAATGTAATACCAAAATCAGAGAGAAGCCTGCAAACCCAAGTAATTTCAGCAGTGGCCTTACTCATAGATCTATATTCAACCTCAGCAGAGGACAAGGACACCACATATTGCTTCTTTGACTTCCAACTGACCAGACAACTCTCCAATAAAATGCAAAACCCACTAATTGACTTCCTACTATCTGGGCAACAGCCTCAATCAATATCACAATAAACACTGCGAGAAAGGTCAGGAGAGTTATTATGGAAAACTCCAAAATCAAGGGTACCCTTGAGATACCTGAGCAAACGTAAAGCAGCTTGCATGTGAGGATATCAAGGTTTCTGCATAAACTGGCTTAAGTGTTGTACTGCAAAATAAATGTCAGGTTTGGTATGGGTTAAGAAGTTGAGCTTACCCACCAGACACCTGTAAGTCTCATGATTAGGCAGGGGATCACCATTATCATCCTAAAACTTCTCATACATTTCAAGAGGGGAAACCACTGAAGAACAATCATAGGAGTGGAACTCTTTGAGTAGATCATGCACAATTTTTTTCTGATGCAACAATACTCCACCCTCAGAATACAACACTTTAATACCCAGAAAATAGTTAAGTTGGCCTAAGCTCTTAATTTTGAATTGATCATGGATGAAGGTTTTCAAAGCAATAATTTCACACAAATATGTCCGAATGATGATAATGTCATCAACATATACCACTAAGATCACCAATGTATCACCAGAACCTTTAGTAAAGAGTGAGTAATCATTGAAGAGTACTCATAGCCTCTAGAAGACAGGGATTTAGATAACATGGCATACCATTTCCTTGAAGCTTATCTCAAACCATATAAAGACTTTTTGATCTTACAGACCAAAGAAGTAGAGACACAAGTAGAAGGGACAGTGTGTGAGCTAGCAAAAACAGAAAGACCAGGTGGGAGTTTCATAAAAACTTCTTCATCTAAGTTCCCATGCAAGAAAGCATTATTAACATCTAGCTGAAACAATGGCCATTTTCTTTTACAGCTACTACAATTAAAGTTTCAACAGTAGACATTTTAACTACAAGTGAAAATATTTCATGAAAATCTATTCCTTCAGCTTGTGTATCACCCCTTACCACAAGCCTAGCCTTATATCTTTCTATACTCCCATCAACTTTGTACTTAATTTGTATACCCATTTGCAGCCAATTGACTTCTTGCCCTTTGGTAACTCAACTATGTCCCAAGTACCATTAGCCTCCAATGCCTCAAACTCTTATCTTATAGCATTCTGCCACTCAGGGATAGCTGCTGCATGAGAATAGGTAGTAGGCTCAAATACATGATGTTCACTAGAAGTAGACACAACTTGAATTAGCATACCTGGAGCCATATGTTGGTAGGGTACAAGCATAATTCTGCAGGTAAGAGGGAAAATTATGAGGCCTAGATGATCTCCATAAAGGAGGGACTAGGAGAATAAGGAGAATATGCATAGATGCTTCAGAATCAGGGCAAATAGAAGTAGAAGGATGGGGAAAAATATGAAGTGCAGTTGATGGAGCAGGGACAAGAGGTCATGGATCAAAGAAGAACTTTGCTTAATAGAGTGGTCAAAATAGGCAGAAAATGGAAAATTTGACATGGTAGGGGAAACAGAACCAGATTGAACAAAAGGGAATACATGTTCATGAAATATAACATCTCTAGAGATATAACGGGTTTTATTCTGTAATCATATAGTTTATAGACTTTCTTCCCAAAAGGATAGCCAATAAACACACAAGAAATTACTCTAGGCTGCAGTTTGTCCCTATGAGGTTTTGGAATAGTAGAGTAACATAAACATCACAAAGCTTTAAGATTTGAGTATGTGGGGAGTTTGTTATATAAGATTTCATAAGGACTCTTGTCATTTAATACACTAGAAAAGAACCTATTTATCAGGTAGGTAGCTGTGAGTATGCAGTCTTTCCAGAATCTAAGAGGGAGACCAGATTGGAAAAGAAGAGCTCTTGTAGTCTCCAAAAGATGTATGTGCTTCCTCTCCACAACCCCATTCTGTTGTGGAGTATGTGGATATGTTGTCTGATGCAATATCCCTTTTCAGAGAAAAACTTTAATCCAACAGTGTTGGATCCCATCTCTAAGGCATTGTCACTTCTTACATTTTGGCTCTTAATTGGAATTGAGTTTCAGCCATGTAAATGAAGGTTTTTAAAAGATCAAAAGCATTACTTTTGGATCCCATTAGGTGAGTCCAAGTGGATATTGAAAAATAATCAATAATGGTCATAAAATATTTGGAGCCAGTATAGGTAGGTGAGTGATATAGACCCCAGGTGTCAATGTGTATTATCTGGAAAGGTTTTGTGGTTTGTATACTACTATCAGAAAATGGTAATCTGGTTTGTCTAGCTAGTGGATATATTGGGCAGGAAAAAGACTGTTTTGAAGAAAACTATGACCCAAGAATAGAAATGTATTTCATTCTAGAAAAAGGAATATTCCCAAGTCTATAATGCCAAGCCACATCCATTTTATTGATATTATTCAGAGTTGCATCAGTATTTACATGTGTTTCATCAGCAATAACAATATTTACATTCTTTACATTGACATGTATCTCAGGAAAAGCACAGACTAGGGGAATAACAAGGAAAGTAACAATACAGGAGGAACCAGATGTGGTACTGGCAGAAGCAACACGAGGAAGTATAAGCTTGTAGAGGTTGTGGTCCAGTTTACCAAGAACCAGAGGTATCTTAAGAGAAGGGACTTGTATAGCACAAATAGTTCCGGTAAACAGAACATCCCCACTGTATTGTTCTAACAACTTATGAACTGAAATAATATTATATTGAAAAGAAGGAACGTAAAGAACATGATGAATTATGAAATTTGGAAATAAAGTCAAGGATCCTACTAAATGAACCTTGACTTTGTAACTATTTGGGAGAGAAACCGGACAATGCACAAGTAGTGTTTGTAGATTAAAGAGTAAATCTTTTTGAGAGGTCATGTTATCAGATGCTCTAGTCTATAATCCAAATAAAACTATCTACTTGTGAAAGCATGCATGACTTGAGCAAAATACTTTCTGATAACAACTTACCAGTAAAGTCAGTAGAAGCCATTATAGTGGAAGTAGAGGGGGAATCAATAGAAACATGGGATTGTTGCAGTAACATCATCATCTAGGAGAATTGATACTGTGTCAGACCAGGAACCATTGAAACATAACTAGACTCAAAACCCATATTAGAAGCCACATTAGCAGGAGGTCCAGGAGAGTTCACTTCAACATAAGCTGCAGTTTTTCTATTACCAGATGTGAACTTGAAATTAGGAGGATACCCATGTAGTTTCTAGCACTTATCAATGGTGTGACCTGGTTTCTTAAAATATTTGCATGTAATAGATCTTTAAGCATCAAAATTAACTCTGGAAGGAAACCCTTGTTTAGACACCCCCAGCATTGAAAGAAGCATATGTAGGGAGAAACTGAGGAGAGGTAGAGACCTGCCTCTGCTTCTCATCTGACAACAGTATACTATAGACAGTGCTCACAGAAGAAAATAGTTTAATCATGAATATATTGCTTCTAGTCTGCACATATATATTATTGAGACCCATCAAAAACTGATACACCTTTTGAACATCATCATCTAGTCGGATTTAAAACCACAGTTGCAGCAAGACATGACTCTGCTAAATGAAAAGGCATCAATTTCATCCCACAACTGCTTGATTTTGTTAAAATACAAGGCAATGTCAAGTGACCCTTGTGAGATATGATATACTCTTTCTTAACCTCAAACACCTTTGCGGCATCTGTCTGACCATATCTTTCCTCCAACTCACTCCTAATATCTTTGGCAAGTTCAGAGTACTCAACACTACATGCAATGTCATTGGACAGGGAGTTAGTTAACCAA
Source organism: Nicotiana tomentosiformis (assembly GCF_000390325.3). Lineage (NCBI taxonomy): Eukaryota > Viridiplantae > Streptophyta > Magnoliopsida > Solanales > Solanaceae > Nicotiana > Nicotiana tomentosiformis. Next base: position 28,548,134 of record NC_090812.1, read on the forward strand.
GAGATGGCCAAATCATTACTCCTCTGCCACTGTCTCGCTCAGGGAGAACTATCAAGAGGCTTAACTGAGGATCCATTAATGAAATCCAGCTTGTTTCAAACAAACAAAGCCACAAGGATAGTTCGTCTCCAACTCCCATACCCAGTACCATCAAAAGGAACAGAAACTAATGAGGAGTGACGGGCGCAAAACACAACACAAAATTTATGCTCGCAAGCCAAAGATAGTATAGTTTAATTATCGTCTCCACAAGGATTGGATTTAAATAATGCTCTAGTAATTTCTGGTTTAACTGCTATTCAGGATGATCAAAACCTACTTTGGAATGATTATGAACTACGATTAACTACTAAAGTAAAGCAATTGATAATTGACTACAAAGAACTAGAGATTAGCAGAGTTGGTTTCTTATTAATGTGAGAAATAAGGGTTTTAACATGATAGGTGCAAGATTGTTATTCTGGATATGATACTGTTATATTTCACTCTTGAGGTTCTATCAATTCTTACGAATTAAATAGGTGATTAGCTTATACTTCCGATTCACACTCCTCTCTCGATTAAATCTAAATCTTTTAAATAAACTAATATGAGGTGCGGTGAAACTTGCAAGAATCTATTCGTAGGACCGATTTAAGAGAAACTTCTCACGAATATTTCTCAATATTAATTAAAACAGTAACTCAAAAATCTCTCTCGATTACTTCAAAGAATCACCAAAATAAACTAAGGTATAGGCTGCAATGATATTCAATAAGATGTTCCTCTTTTGATTAAACACTATAAAGAATAAAATCACAACTCTATTAAAGCTCCTCCAATAAATTCAAGCAATTAAACAAAAATCAAATCCATAAACAACAACTAAATCACCAAATCATGTCAAACCCTAAGGTAAACTACTCTATAATTATGGAGGAAATCATCACAAATATAATTAAAGAGTGAGAAAGCATCAATCTACTCATCACAATCCAAACTCCCGTATTGAATTGATAAAAAGATGATGAAATCTCGTGTCTTGTACCCTCCAATGCTCTCCCAAAGCTTCCAAGGTCAAAAGTCCTGTAAAACGTATTTTTGGTGTATTTATACCATATAAGAACGGACCCGGACGAAATTATCCTTTTCAAGACGAAGTAGGAGAAATACTTTATAAAATATGAACATGCGCGGTGCATGGCACGTCGCCCCACGTGGTGCGCCTGTGGAGAAGTTCAGAAAGTTGATTTTTACACTCTGCAGGAATTTTGCATTAGCGCCCCGCGGCGCAATAATGTATTGTTCTCAAAGTAATCTTTTTTTCTCACTTTTTGACATCTAGACTTGGTCCTCGACCCCCGAACGTGATTCCGACTTGATTTCTTGGGCTTCTACTCAAACTTCAAAGCTCCAAATCGTCCATTTTAGCTCCAAACTTGTTTCTCCACTCGAAATCACATCCTACACAGCATAACACACGTAATAAACATAAAGCACTAACAATTAGGCTCCAATACAATCAAAATATAGTAATTAGAGTATAAATATAGCTAAAACGTGAGTTCTTGGCCTACCATCAACACCCCATTCTTAAACCATTGCTTGTCCCCAAGCAATCAAACTACACTTCACATAGTGACGACCATTACTTCCCTAACCCATCATGCCAAAAATATTTAAAACACACTAAGCGCCCTACTATAACATCTTAGCCTCAAGACTCGACTCACAAGCGCCACGTATTTTCTTCGAAACCCTGCTCACTTACTCTAACATAGAGGCCAAAGATATTATCTTTCCTTCACAAATCATGTGCCATCACACAATCAATAGAGAGCAGTTCCACAGACAATAAAGTTCAAGAATAAATAGGAACTCAAGAGAGAAAGAGTTCACTCACTCTCAGAAATAAAATTCATGTGTCATAAAAAACGTACCATAGGCTTGCCCGTAGTGTAGTACTCTACTAATTTGAGCTCATTCAGTCAAGGATCAAGTAAAACTTTAATTGGTTGTAATGTAGGCTGCGGGACATGTAGCATACGTATAGATAATAGTGACTACACCTCCCTAAGCACTTTAATACATATACATTAACAATTCAAACCCCCCACTTATATTGAACCAAACCCCAACCTTCACAGTATAAAAATATCATGCTCCCAATTTCTATAAGCACAAACAAGAGGAGAACTACCACTAGCACGGAATCCATTTTAATTCTTTTCTAAGTTTTGATATTTTTTCTTTTCAAGCAAACTCACTTTTTTTTTCTTCCAATTTCCTACAAGTGGCTCTCATAATTTTTTTTCAAACAATGCACATTACTCCTTTTTCAATAGTTCCACTTAAAAACCCGACAATACCTCAACATAGCTTTTACAAGCTCATAACAAATTCAAGTACTCAAGAGAGGTAAAAAGTTCAAACAGATAGTCAATTCAAAAAATATGGATCAGGCTTGTAGTGTGGTTGTCAAAGAAGTAAGATCACACGCTCAAAAGGGCTAACTAGAATACACATTAATTAGGTGGGTAAAAATATATAACTGGCTCGACAAAGAAATGTCTATATCACTTTCTAGACTAAGCAAGACTTCTATTTCGCTTGGCAAACACACATGGCAAGTTCTAGACATTAACTGACATGCACAGAATATCAACAAAAAATCTCATACACACATGTCACATAACTCACTTAGGAACAGATCTATCCCGACTCTCTAGTCAAAGCAGTTAAGAAATATAAAAATCAAACAATTTCAGGCATTTATCCAAGAGTCAAGAACTAAGCCTTGGTGTCACGACTAAGGCACTCACTACTCTCAAGGCACAACAAAGTCAAGAAAAGTTATTTCCACTTAACACCATAGCACAAGACTTCTCTATTCCTAACAAAAAAAAAACTAATTATACCTGATTCAAACAAAACCCTTAGAAAAGAATCGCGGTACAAAGAAAAAACAAGGGAGAATTGTTACACTACAAAGGAAAAATAAAATATTTTATTTCTTCGACTTTGATCCCTCAAGAAGACACTCAAGGAAATCCATCCTCGGGAAAAGTCAATTTTTTTTTCAAACAAAATACAAGAAAACAAACATACATTTACATATTTACACTCCCCACCCTAAATTTTAAATTGTGGCATGTCCCCATGACACACAAATAAAAAGTAAGAGGTAAAGGAAACTCTCCTGATTCATCTAGTTGGGATCTCCTTTGCACGCCCGACCCAGTGCACACATCCATGCTGAGAGCTTCTTTTCGGCCTTCTTTAGGTACACTCCTTACTTATCAGTTTTGCTCTCTCCAGTTTGCTCCTTTAGGGCCCTAATTGCTCCTTCTATCTTGAAGACCACCATTTTCCCCTCACTCTGAGCATGAGCTGCCTTGTTTAAATGTCCAGAGTTGCTCTGCCAGTAGCCAAGAAGGGTCTCCCTAGAATCAGAGAGACTTCCCTATTCTCTTCCATATTTACCATGATAAAGTCCACAAGGAACACAAATTTATCCACCCGAACTAGCACATCTTCCACTATTCCTTCATGTATGATTGTGGTCTGATCCGCCAGCTATGAGGACACATGTATAGATCTGATTTTTCCAATTTCTTCCTCTGATTTTCTGAAAATAGACAAAGTCATAAGATTAATAAAAGCACCTAAATCACACAAAGATTTTTCAAATTTCGTACTTCCTAAATAGCAAGGTATAGTAAAACTCTTTGGATCTTCATACTTTTGAGGGAGCTTATTCTGCAGAATTGCAATACAATGCTCTGTAAGTTTGACCACCGATGTCTCTTCCACCTTTCGCTTATTGGACAATATCTCCTTCAGGAACTTTACATAGGCTGGAATCTGTGAAAGGTATATTCACATGCACCTGCTTGAGCACTTCTAGAAAACGCCCAAATTATTTGTCCAGCTTCTCTCTTCTTTACTTCTGAGGGAAAGCTAGAGCATGCATGTATTTACTCTCTTCAATCTCATCATTACTTCTTTGTTTGACTTTCTTCTTCCTTGTTGGAATCATATTTGTTGTTGTTGTTCTTCTTCAGATCACCCTCTTGCTCCTGCCTCACTTTATTCCTACGATGCTCATGGCCTTTCTACTCTCCTTCATTCTTAACTTGATTTCCCGTCAACTCATTCTTCTTTGCTACCAATGGATCTTGCAATACTTTGTCATTCCTCAAAGACACTAAATTTATAGTTTCCTTTGGATTCTTTTCGGTATCCGCGGAGAGGGTTCTTGGAGACCTCTCGGATAACATAGTAGCAATTTGACCCACTTGCCTCTCTAAGTTTCGAATAGCTACACTATGGGTTTCCAATCTCTCATATGTCTTAATAATGAAAGCCTTCATTAAATCTTCTATGCTAGACTGATTAGAATGTGGAGGCTGGTATTGCTGCCTCTGCTGATTGTGAAATCCTGGAGCTCCTTATCCCTAGGGTCTCGGGTTATTCTACTGCCATGAGTTCAGACTACCATTTGGAGAACTCCAAGAATAACCTGGGTGCTTCTACCCCAGAGAGTTAAAATTATTACCACTCTGGTAGTTGCCTCTGTCAAAGCTTCCCACAGCATTTACCACTTCATCTGCAGCTGAGGCCTCACACTCATGCATTGGATGACCCATTCCACAGAAGTCACAAACTGATGATAATTGACTCTGACCTTGGCTAAGGTCAACTTTCTTATCTCTTAGGACATGACGTCTAGATGGGCTTGCACTGATGTATTAGAATCCACTTGATGAACCCCAACTGATTTTCTTCTATCATTACTCTCAGCAGGCCATTGATTAGCATCTTCAGAGAGCTCATCAAGAATTGCAATAATCTTCTTAAGAGTCTTCTTCATTAAAGGACCTCCAACTGCAGTGCTTAGAATTCGTCCCGGGGAAGGTGTCAGTCCATCCCAAAAGTCCTGAAGTTGCATCCACAATTCAATCCCATTATGCTAACACTTTCTCACTATCTTTTTTAATCTTTCCCAAGGCTCGAAAACTATTTCAGTGTCCTTCTGGCAGAAGTTGTGAATTTACCTTCTGAATTTCACTATTTTTGCAGCTGAGAAGTATTTGTCAAAGAACTTTTTAGTCATATCTTTCTGCGAAGCCAGTGCTTCACTTCATCCTTCAGCGAAAAGGGGAATGCCCTTAAGTAGACTGCATCTTTTGACACTCCGTTGTACTAGAAGGTGTTCATGATTTCCTTAAAATGCATTAAGCGGGTGTTAGGATCTTCATTCACCTTCCCTCTAAAGATACAACTGTTCTAGATTGTTTGAAGCAAACCTTGCTTCAACTCAAAATTATTCGTTGCTCAGGTGAAGGTCTGACACTGCACAGTTCCTGATTGTAGACTGGTCTGGCATAATTACCCAATGTTTTACCAGGCCTCGGTACCATATTTTCTAACTGGTCTTCAATCAAAGGTCGATTTAGATTGAATCTTTGATAGTCTCATCGGCAACTCTACAGGTTGCCTCAGCTGCTATTCGTGCAGCTTCTTGTTGCACTGCCTCTCTTGCAGCTAAGTCTACTCTATCGTCACCATTATTAGCCATGTTTTCTTGGGTTGAAGGTTTTCCCAAGAACTTTCCGATGAGTTCTTTCTCTTTCCTCTATGGGTGTTTAACGGGTGGGCCGGGTTGGGAAAAAAGGTAATCGGTCGGTTTCCAATCCGGGCCGGTTACAATTTTTTCAATACCGGGCTTAACGGGTCCGGGTCCATCCGGATAAAAAAATGAACCGGAAGGGTTACGAGTCCAAGGGGGCGGGCCGGGTCGGGTTAGTGTTATTTTTTTTTATATTTTATATAACTATCGTAATTTATATTAATATAAAGTAAAAATATAAAACAAAAAAATAATTTTATAAAAAGAGTGTTTGAATAAAAGGATGGAAAGGCTTTAAGATCTTTATATTTGAAATTTTGAATATTTCATTAAGAATTTTAAGATAATAGAATACAATGAAGATGGAAAAAAAATTGCACTTATAATTTGCAAGTTCAAACTTGCAAATTAAAGTTTACATTTAATACTTAAAATTAAAGTTCAAACTTGCACTTATCATTGCATAATAATACTTAAAATTAATCTAACAAACTAAAACATTAAGCATAATACGTCTAATAATTTTAAAATAACACAAATGGTCTCAAATCAACTTAAAATCTTAAATACGAATTTCTGGAGAACGCTCAAGACAACTCTTCATATGCCTCCTTAAACAGCATGTGCCCTCCCACTTTCGACAAAGATTCAAGACTTGACCACAATTTTTGCACTTTACTTTGTGAACTTCTTCATTTTCTTCTACCACCTCAAAGTGTTCCCAAACATATGAGTGCACTCTAGAATCACGGGGTATGATTTAACTTGAATTGAGAATATGAGTTTGAGAAATGAGAGATGAGTGAAGAAATGAAGAAGATGAGGGGGGGAGGGTGTATTTATAACTTTTCAAAGGGCTAAATAAGTAATTACTAAAAGTGTTACTTTTTAAAAGAAATTACAGAAAAAGGGTTATTCTTGCAAAAAATCCGTTGGGAAACGGTCAAATTTGAAGGCCAACGGTCATATGACTTTTTAAAAACAAATTCAGATTTATAGTCGTTGAACCGGTCCAGGCCGGTTAACCAGTTCAATAGTATTTTTCATTGACCGGGTTTGACCGGTCTGATTAACCGAATTTTTTTTAAAACAGATCAACCCCCCTAATCCAGCCCACTCGGCCCCTAACTACCGGTCCGGGACGGTCCAGGTTACAACCGGTCTGGGCCAGTCCGGAAACTGGTCAACCCGACCCGTTAAACATGCTTACTTTCCTCAAATGTCGCAAACTCTTTTCCACCTCTGGATTGTATGGAATCAATTTTTTTTGGAAAAGATCGAGTTAAACACCAGAGAAGTCAACATGTTGCCTGCACACGGAAGAAAAAACTCGTGAAGAATAAAATAAAATAGGTTCCTGAATTAACACCAAAATCTATTTTGAACACTATTGATTGCCATTCCCCAACAACGGCGCCAAAATTTGACGAGCGCAAAACACAACACGAAATTGATGCTCGCTAACCAAAGATAATATAGTTTAATTATCGATTCCACAGGGATTGAATTTAAATAATGCTCTAGTAACTTCTGGTTTAACTACTATTCAAGATGATCAAAACTTGATTTGGAATGATTACGAACTACGATTAACTACTAAAGTAAAGCAATTGACAATTGACTGCAAAGAACTAGAGATTAGCAGAGTTGGTTTCTTATTAATGCGAGATATAAGGGCTTTAACATGATAGGTGCAAGATTGTTATTCTGGATATGATACTGTTATATTTCACTCTTGAGGTTCTATCGATTCTTACGAATTCAATAGGTGATTAGCTTATACTTCCGATTCACACTCCTCTATCGATTAAATCTAAATCTTTCAAATAAACTAATGTGAGGTGCGGTGAAACTTGCAAGAATCTATTGGTAGGACTGATTTAAGAGAAACTTCTCGCGAATATTTCTCAATCTTAATTAAAACTGTAACTCAAAAAGCTAACTCGATTACTTCAAAGAATCACCAAAATAAACTAAGGCATAGGCTGCAATAATATTCAATAAGATGTTCCTTTTTTGATTAAATACTATAAAGAATAAAATCACAACTCTATTAAAACTCCTCCAATAAATTCAAGCAATTAAACAATAATCAAATCCATAAACAACAACCAAGTCACTAAATCATGTCAAACCCTAAGGTAAACTACTCCATAATTATGGAGGAAGTCATCACAAATATAATTAAAGAGTGAGAAAGCATCAATCCAATTGTTACAATCCAAACTCCCGTATTGAATTGATGAAAAGATGATGAAATCTTATGTCTTGTAGCCTCCAATGCTCTCCCAAAGCTTCCAAGGTCAAAAGTCCTCCAAAACATATTTTTGGTGTATTTATACCATATAAGAATGGGCCCGGACGAAATTATCCTTTTCAAGATGAAGTAGGAGAAATACTTTGTAAAATTTGTACATACGTGGTGCATGGGGCATCGCCCCACGCGGTATGCCTGTGGAGAAGTTTAGAGAGTTGATTTTTATACTCTGCAGAAATTTTGCACTAGCGCCTTGTGCCCCGCGACGCATGGCGCGGCGCAGTAGTGTATTTTTCTAAGAGTAATCTTTTTTTCTCACTTTTTGACATCCAGACTTGGTTCTCGACCCCCAAATGTGATTCTGACTTAGTTTCTTGGGCTTTTACTCAGATTTTAAAGCTCCAAATCATTCATTATAGCTCCAAACTTGTTTCTCCACTCGAAATCACATCCTACGCAGCATAACACATGTAATAAGTATAAAGTACTAATAATTAGGCTCAAATACAATCAAAGTGTGATAATTAGAGTGTAAAATATAGCTAAAACGTGAGTTCCTGGCCTATCATCAAGGACCCTAAACCATCATACGGATTCACATAAAAGGGATGCCATGGATGCGTATAATCATCCCCATGAAAAACAGAACAAGAGGAAGTAGGGCGAGTAGTAGGTAACACAGATGGGGAAATATCATCATTCAGCATTTTGTACATAATTAATCAGAGAAAGTTACGCAGACAGTCAAAAATGATAAGAGATAACTAGGGTTAGCAAACTTCTTTTGTGACCAGAAGGAATAACGGCCTTGTACATAAAAACTCACCGACGAAGACACAGGCGAACCCTAGCTAAATGTACAATTGCATAAACCACCAAACCATATGTTGATGAAGACTTCTCAGAAGATACCGACTAAATTCGGTCAATCACAAAAAAAATAAAAAATGATCAAGTACCACCAGAAAACACTAATCCCGCCGCCAATACCAAAAAATCTCGTCGAAAATCGTCAAATAAACGAACGAGCAGTGCAATATCAAAACTCCGGTGAAATCATGCAAGGATAACATCGGATGAGAGGTAATCACCCGATCTATCCAGATATAGGCTCTGATACCATGTTAAAGTTTGATTCGAGCATAGATCGATGGAAGTTTATCTAGGGTTATTGTGGAGTTGTTGAGAGAGAATAAAAGCTTCTAGCTTTTGTTAGATTGAACTGAAATGAAAAATATCTGTGTCTATACAATATTACTCTGATTCGACGAAATGGGCCAACCCAGTACTTATAATAAACCCATCTAACCGCTATGTAACAAAATAAATACAAGGTGGGCTTTTGGGCCCAAAGTAAGAGAAGAAAGAAAGAAGAAGCCCAAGCGGCTAAGTAATAGCATTGTCATGTATCTCAACATTACTCGTACACTAGGATTACAATATTAAATAATTAATTAGTAGTACTTCCTTCGTCTCAAATTATATGTCATGGTTTCTATAAATAGTTGTCTCAAATTATTTGTTATTTTAGAAGTTGAAGAGTAAATTAATTATTTTTTGCTTATTCTATCTTTTATAGTAATTGTTCTTGAAGATTACAAATATTTTAATTATGAGAAAGTATTAAATGAACAGAGATTATATCTTATAACATAAATATGGATAAAATAGTTAAAAATATTTTCTGTTTAATATTTTCTTAAGGGACGTGTGAAAAAAAAAACATGAAAGATCATTTGAGACGGAGGGAGTATTGATTAAGTATCCCACTATCTAAAATTAAGTTGTTCTCATCGTAGATTTTACTTCAAGTTCTAAATCTACATATATAACATGCTGTTGGTGGATATCTGATGCAAGTTCTAAAATCTAGCTAGTTAGTGATGTTATACAGTTGTCAAAATATTATTCCATCCGTTTCAATTTATGTGAACCTGTTTGAATGGGCACGGAGTTTAAGAAAAAATAAAGACTTTTGGAATTTATGGTCCTAAACAAGTCAAAAAGGGGCCAAGCGTATGTGTGTGGTTATAAAAGCTTCTCGTTATAGGTAGAATTGTAAGTTTAAGTAAAATTGTTTTCAAATTTAAAAAGGGGTCATTCTTTATAGAATGGACCAAAAAGGAAATTAGTTCACATAAACTGCAACAGAGGGAGTAGTATCTGCTTTGATTAGAGAAGTAAAAACTTGCTGCTACGGCAACAAGGCAATTCAACAAAAGGAGAAAGAATTTTCCTCCAGAACAAAGAAAGAAAACAGGTTTATCAGTATTTGAACTGATTAATTTAGGTAGCCCGGATTGTTAAACAGCATATGGATTATTTTTCCTCCAGAAATAGTCAACTATTGAAAAAGCTGAAATAAGGAGCACCTTATTTTGGGAAAGTTTAGTGCATATTTTTAATTTTTGTTTTTTGAGATCTCCATATATGCATCATCTACTTGGTGGATCTATGCTAAGTGGACAAGAGTAATATGAGACGAGTCAGCTCAATTAGTCATTATCAAACAATAATTCATCTTATATTTGATTAATACAAGATAGAATTTGATGAATTATTACAAAACACTAGATAAAATAAAACAATCATGTATAAATATCAGAACTCATTAAATAATACCTAATAAATGTTCGTATAAAATTTATTAAAAGAATATGTAAACATAAAAACATGTTAAAGATAGGATTAAGTAAATAAAAATGTTTCTTCTCTAACACTCAATATTGTATAAGTATAAAATATATAACCTCGGTAACAATTTTCTAAAGCAGACAGTTTTTTAAGTAAAAGTTCAGCTGGCCAAAAGAAAAAAGGTTCAGAATGGCACTTTATAATTTGAAAATAAAATTAACGGCTTTTTCTTTTAAAATTCTAAATATATATAATCCTATTCTATATTTATAATCCATCATATTAACTAAGTGAAATATAGTAATCCCTCCGTTATAATTTAAATGACACATTTTTCTTATTAGTCCGTTCAAAAAAGAATGACACATTTATATATTTGAAAATAATTCAACTTTAAACTTTTCTTTTTACCCTATTTTGTCTTAATGAGAAATTTTTATAGTTATACAAATATCATGACCCCACAAAGTTTTTGCCCCTTAAGCTTTTAGTACCACATGTTTCAAAAAATTTCTTTTTTTCTTAAACTTTGTGTCAAGTTAAACTAACTTATCTAAATTAAAACGGGAGACTAATATACCTTATAGTGGCTTATTATAAAAGGAAACTAGCATGACGTAGTTTTCTGCATCTAATGAAAAGACTTCGTCTGCACCACCAAGGGTAAAATCAATTTTTTATGGTCTGATTTGCTGAGATTGAAAAATTAAGTCAAAACTCTCTCTATTTCCCAAGTGGTAAATTTTTCGGATAGAATCCATGTTGTTGTACAAACCAACTACCAAAGGAAAAACTTGTGAGATAGTGATTTCTATTTTCTATTATTTTACTTGTGAGATAGTGATTTTTAATTTCGATTATTTTATTGGCTCAATTGATGATTTGGATTTATGCCAAATAAACTAATTAAAGGATACAACATTTTCTATCAAAAACTTACTTATTTTTAAGGCTTAAAATCGAAACTTCAGACGTTAACCATTTCACCATATCTGTAGGGTGAGATACTTGGATAGTTAAAAGATGGAGGAGAAGAGAATGAAAAATAGTACTACTCATTAAAATGGAGGACCAAAAGATTGGGCTTTAGACAGAAGCCATTGTCTGCTTCTTTTTCAGAAGAATCAGTGTGTAATGTAGCAGATTAGATGGGGTGCACGTTACTTGTCAGATGTTCGCCGGCGACGAAAGTGGACGCCTGTTTCCTGTAGGACCCACCTTTGTGGTAACAGGAGCTAGAGTTTAAGGTGCTCATCTGGCGAATCCAATAACTCTCATTCAAATTCTGTATTTATTTAAAAAAATTATTTAATATTTACAAATAATTAATATAGATTTCAATAACTTAAAAGTTAGAATATCGAACTCATAAACTTTGAATTTTAGCTTGACACAGCACTATATGTATATATATTTGACTTTTAAATTTAAATTTTGAATTCACCTATGATATCCGTCGTTCCTTGGTGTCACGACTCTTGCGGCCAATGTGACATCATAATGAATATGTCCCCCTTCCTCCTAAAAACAATGGAGTTGAGTAGGGAAACCAAGATATTTATCACCGTGATTCGATCATAGGTTCTTATTTTTTCAAATAAACCGTACATATTTGAATGTAAATACAAAGTATTATAAATCAAAGCTTTTATAGTGAAAAGCTAGCAGTCAAATGCAAGGAATTCTGCCGAAATAATAAACGCATGTATTAAATAAGATATATTAACAATCCGAGCCATAAAATGTTCTGTGCAACTTTTCCCAAATAATTATAGGTTTGAATAAAAAGCATATTAATCCGATTAAGGATGACAAAGCATTTGAAAAAATAATGGTTTGCTCAAGGGGTTTCACAAAGAAACCTTATTCAGCGGATGAGAGACGCAGAGAATAAGAAAGAAAAAGAAAAAAACTTGAACTATTCAAATACATTATTCTTTTGCACAAAACTTATATTTTTTCTCTTGCAGAAAGCTTTCTGAAAAAATTGTCCAAACGGTAGAACGTAATTGAGAAATCTAAGTTATTTTGTTATAGTATTCTATCTCCTTCATAATGGACTAATTGAATGTTCATCATTACACTTCAAATTTAGTAAAAGACCCAACACCTTCAACCCTCAGAGCTCCGCCCAAAACCAAGAGAAAAGGGGCAAGGAGCCTAGAGTTAATGAAATTGGAAATCCTTCCAACCAACAAAGTAAAAATTTAGGTAACCAACCAATTGAGCTCTAAAAATTAGACAAATTCTCTATTTGAAACTTATTCTTGAAAGAGTGAAGGGTTTCATCTTTCATTCAATGGAAGCTCTTACAAGCTATTCTCTTTTATTTTCTCGAAGAAAACTCTTAAAAAGATTTTCTTTACGGTTGTAAGCTTGCTTCAAATTTTGAGCAGAAGCAGCCCAACCGAAATATACCTCTCAAGAGCAGTGCTTATATAGAGGAAAATAGAGGCCATTAGAGCTGCGTTTGAGCTAAAACCCACAACATGCTAACTAATACTGGCATCACCTATCAATATCACACTCAAAAACAGCGAAAAATTATGCAGAAAGGCTAATGATCACGCATTTACGTTCAAAGGATAATGAACCCTTCTTTCATGGAAATTTTGATCCTATCTAAAGAACATAAATACGAGAAATCACTTGAGCCCCTGATCTCTTGCTTAAATTAAGATTTCTAACCTTTGATGAGGAAAATAAGAAGAAAAAACAATGCACAAGGAAGCTGTAAAGTAGCAAAACTAAAGTATAGACACTTCATGTTGATTGGAAACCAGAAGAAGTCATTCACATTAGGTCATGGATCAATTCATCCATCAAAGATGAAAGGATCACTTTCTCAATGTCAACACCCTCTTCAAAGGCTTCAAAGCTAAAATCGGTCCACTTGCCATGTTGTGTGCTCATGTCCTTGTCGACGACCTCATCCACCATCAACTCTTCCATGCTTGTCCAACCAGCAATCTCTCTGTACACTTCTTCTGCCAACCACTCCTTCCTTTGGACCAGTGCCGTCCACTTTGCCCAAGCTTCAAAACTTCCACCAGAACTCTGTTTACATCTGAATTCCAGACATTCAACCACCGAGTAAAACAGTACTCTCCTCCTAATCTTCAACTGCTCTTCTACATTTTTATTCGTTCGAGTCTTATGATTCTCCAACTGGTCAAAGAGATCGAGAGCAATAATGCTCTGAGCCTCACCCAGCAAAAAATCTTCCAACATCAAGTCCGAACTTCTAATTATATCTCTAATATATCTAAATTCCCAGTAAGGTGATTCATCGAAATTTGTGGAAGTCGATGCAGTAATGGAACCCTTTCCACCTGTGTCAGCAAGAGAAACTGAAGAGGCTGAGTCCAATAACTCTGCATCACCTTCCACCAAAGGGATCCTTGAGAAGGTTTTCCAGTTCATCATTTCTTGAGATCCATCAGACAGATGGTACTTGCTCCCTGAATCATAAAGCCTCACCAGTCAGGATTTAATTGTTTTATTTTTTGGGTGGGGTGGGGTGGGGTGGGGGGATATACTGGTAGTGGAGAACATTCAGTTCTCGAATACATCTTTAAAGTTCATAAGCAATTACTGTACTGATCTTACGAGAAAGAGTATAAACTCATTGAAATGACTAATGGAATCATGATTTATGCATATTTACAAAATTGATCGGGAGAAGTTCAATCTTAAAATGAAGTAGTGAATATAGGTGTACAAATCTGACGAAAGAGTACACACCCAACAGAAATAGAAAGTTCTGCATAAAGAGGAACAGGACAAGGTAGAGCCCGAAGAACAAGAAAACACATAATACTCTAGGAAACTGCCAAATAAAATGTTAATTCTTGAGTAAGGAAACTTTTTTATAAAACTACACCTTCCTTTTTGAAATACTGAAGGTAGCTGTACGTTTATGATAGGAAACATCCAAACAGAAGTTAAAGTGAGAGCTTGAAGTCTTGAACCCACAAATACAAGGTAATCCAAGGTAAATGCAAACTTCGAACATCTTAGACCTTTCGTGTTTTTCATGATTCAATGTATTCCAATTCTACTTTCTATCAGATGAAGGAGAAAACCATTACCTCATTTATCTTGTTTGTCTTTTGACTCTAAAACTGTAGAATATACTATCCTCATTTATGCAGGGATATGAATACGAGCTTCAGAACACAGAGTACATGCAAATAGTTGAAAGTAGATGCTAGCAGTGCAAAATCATGTATTCAGCCAGCCATCTTTTATCTGTTATTTTTATTGCTAAAAGTGCCTTGGGGTTCTTTTCACTTATAACTAGGCAGTGTTCATTACCACTGAATATTTTAGCCAAAAGTAGATGAAATAGGACAAGTAATAATCCCACCTGAAGGGCACGAAGATAATATTTATCCATGGAACTGTGAGAAGAGAACTTCTGCAACCTTTGTCCAGACCATGTGATTATTCAAAATGCAAGATGAGATGAGCAAAAAACATAAAGCACCTCCACTTCCAACCAAGAGGCTGTGAGTTCGAGTCACCCTAGGAGCAAGGTGGGAGTTCTTGGAGGGAGGGAGCCGAGGGTCTATCGGAAACAGCCTCTCTACCCCAGGGTAGGGGTAAGGTCTGCGTACACATTACCCTCCCCAGACCCCACTAGTGGGATTATACTGGGTTGTTGTTGTTATCTTATCCACATTATCGCTCTAATTAGCCTGACCTTAAGGTTATCCTACTGCTGTTTCCCAAATTACTTTTCCTATTTTCCATTTTAATCCATCTAACAAGCCAAGCTCATTTCACTAAATGGAAAAGTTTCTAAGTTTTGAGATTGACAATATGATATATAATGCCTTATAAGAAGAAAAGAGATACAAAATAATTCTTTTGTTTTTTACAACAGATGTCTAAGTCAGCTTGTACACACCTAGACTATTTCACCGGGTACATGCTACCTCTCCACCAACACAAATACAAGGTAATTGTGCTCACTAAGGCAGGCACGTGGGAAGAAATCACCTAGTGATTCTTGTCTCTACTGGAACTTGAACCCTGACCTCCAAGGTTTGCACCCACTTCATGACCACTAGGCCACACCCTTGGGTGCAATAATACAAAATTATACTACCAGGTCTTATTTTGGTCATAGTGTACATCTTTTAAAAGGCAAAACAAAACACAGAAAGATCCACCAGATCTTATCTTGGTGTTAGCGTATTATAGTTTAGTGTTAAAACAAAAAGGCCCTTCTGCACATATGTAATTTTCCATCCATATATAAATCCAGCAAAACTATCATCCGGGCTCTCTTTTCTCACTCTACTGACACATATATTGAGGTGAAATATATTTGGACACAAGAAATACTAGCAAATACCACTAAAAGTTTTATGGGACAAAAATAAACTCTTTCAGCTAAGTCAATAATATATGTGACGACCACTCCAATTGAATGCAATGTATCCCCGAATAAGCCATGCCTGGTAAACTGATGAATCATCACAATTTAAAAAAGGAGGAAACTAAAAAATCAGTATTATTACCATCAGTAGTTAAACTTCTGTAGCTGTCCAGGGAGTTGCAACTGCCTCCTGAGATAGAAGGCTCCAAACTTGAGACCGGACTAGAACAGGGTAGAATAAATTCTCTTTCACACGTAAAGCTGCTGGCCATTTTAGGCTTTTCTACCTTTTTGGGACCCTGAAAGTGATGCAGATAAGATTAGCCGGGCACATCATTTTTTTTTTAAGAAAAAGAAGTACAGTACTAATACAGAAATAGGAATCCAACAACAGCAGCTATGCCCCAATCTCAAACTTGCTGGATTTGCATATACTCAAATTTTCAAGGTTAACAACTGGAGAGCAAATCAATCAACTATGTCAGTCTCAAACTAGTAGGAATAGCATATATGAATCCTTGTATCCCCAATTCAGAAGATTTATCATAGTTAAACCAATTTTCACGCTAGTTGTCAACCTACCACAATGTTCCTCTTTGTCTGGGTTTAGGACCAATATGCTGTCACATCGGCGGAATTAAGTGTAACAACTGAACTAAGAAGGAAAACTGAAAGATTCAGAAAACAACAAAAAAGAAAAGAAAACAAGTAGTAAAGGGCATAACTGCTTCTATAACAGGCATGCAAAGGAGATCCCAAAGACATTTTCCTGGAGGTCCTTTCATTTCAAAACCATCCTTTTATCACTCTAATCAGGTCTCTCAGAAAATCTAAAACTGGCATCCAATGGAATTAAACAAATCAAAAAAGGAAAAAAGTTCCTAGACCCTAGACCCTAGACTTCTATGGCTTATGGTAATGGCACAGAAAGCCTCTTGATGTATCTATGCCTACTCTTTCAGCCATCTGTTGCACCGAATAATCAAAGGTAAAAAATGATTTCGAAAATCATTCAGAACAACCCTCATTATTCATGCTAAGTGGTTGTGGGCTTATGGCACATTTTCACATTTGGCTACTTGTTAGCTATACACACATTTATCTTTTCTGTTGATGAACCTTAACCGAAGCATCTGATCTCACCCACTATAATAAGCAATCTCTGGACGTGATAAATGACTCTGAAATCTTCTATTTCTTTTCACCGAGGAACAAGTATACGCACCACTCACATACACTAATAAGAGTGTGGAATGCTATAGAAGTACAAAAAGTCGGTCAAGGCTCAAAACCAGTTAACAGCTCTGACCACATGTCAAAAAGTTTCTTACGCATGTGATCGGTAATCTGTATTCCACTTTCTCATTGTTTTACCTGCTCCTTTTTTTCTCTCCGGGATTTTCTTTGGGGATGGAGTGGTCACAAAAATGGAATTTTGAAGCTAAGGGAATATCAGAATACCTGCCACATCTGAGTTGCAGTAAGCCGGATGTCATCAACAAAAGAGTGACCATTGTCATCTGCTTTTTCGTGAAGCAAATCAACTTGAGGCCTCTTTCCATGTGCTATAATGGACACACTATCTTCCAAAGAATTGGCAGAAATAGAGGCTGTCCCTGTTTTGATGAGATCTTCACAGGATGATCCAACTTTAGAAGTTAATTCTTTAAGCTTTTGTTCTAAGAGCATACCTAAATCATCACCACCAATAACATTCGAACCTAAAGGACATATCGTTGATGTTCTTGAATCAAACTGATTATCATAAGAACCTGGAAAGAGAGACAAAACATTACTCTTTTCCAAAACTTGACTTGACAATGTGGAGCCAGGCAGTGATTTTTTGATGGGTGAGGTGAAAGTAAATGACACAACATCACTCCCATTTTTCCTGTCAGCTGTATCCCAATTGGGGCATCCTTCAATAGTCAAATTACATTTTATAGACCTCTCATCTTTACTCTTCATCAAATTATCAGGACCACATCCATCAGAGTCAATATCTCCATTGACTGGCCTTTTCTTTCCAGTGAAGGACCCCACTCTAGAGTCCCTAGATGATGAGAGCTCCTTTCCCGCATCAGTTCCTACAGGACTTGCAGTTCCGGGAGCAGTGGTGGTATTTACAACAATTCTACTTACAGTCTTGGTTGGCCTAGACATGTCACCAGTGGATGATACTTTTTTCTCTTTGTGGTAGGGTGCTGAAGTTTTCGAACTCTCCCCATCTTTATTAGATGCAGAGTTCTGCTTCTGGTTATTCTGCCTGAGCACATCAGAGGACCTAATGAGCAAAGTTCTTCTTTCCCCAACTTTTTGTGAACTTGGCCGACTTCTACCAGGCTTAGAATCATTCTTTTCTTTCTGGTTTGCTGGGTTCTTACTAGCAGAAGATGTCTTTCCCTCTCTTTTCTGAACATTGGTCTTTGCCTGAACTGCAAGTGAAACTGACTTCTCCTTCCCCTTATTTTGGGAGACATCTCTTCTTGGTACCTCAGAAGCCCTGAATTGGCGTGTATTATCTGATTGAACCTGACCTCTTTCACTGGGTTGTCTTCTGATATGTTTAACAGAATTTTGTTCTTTTGGCCTGTGCGATGCTTCATAAATCCTGGACTGTCTTTGAGCAGCCTCCATTTTATCTTTCAAGTCCCGTATTCTCAAAGGGACAGAGGAAGACCCGGAAGATTGCATCTTCTCTCTGGTCGCGGGTCGAGGACTCTGCTCATATATTTTGGCAGCTGCCTCTAATATGTAAGCTGCATTCTTAGGAGGGATGAACCCAGGACTCTTGATAGGAGATAACAATCTGTGTTGAGTAACTGAAATAGGTTTAGCTGATTTTGGAGGCAATACCTCACTTTGAAACCTCTCAATGGGCCGGCTCTGCACCTTTTGCAACTTCAGTTCAACAGGGTTTCTCCTAAATCCATCCAATTTATTTCGCACGTTACCATCGACTATCATATGATGTTCATTCTGGAAATCAGCCACAAAATTTAGATACGGAGAATCTCTGAACGAGTGACAATCAAAGGATGAGTTAACGCAGGGATCAGACTCTTTTGAAGTTGGTAAAGAATCCAATCCCATAAGACGTGCAACAACCCCAGGTGCTTTTTGACCATAACTTCCATCCTCGGTTACTGATGAAGCACTATAGAAATCATAGATCTGGTTGGAGTTGGAACCAGGACCATAGTCATGAGCCTTCAATTACATATGCAGAATTATCAGAATGACAGACCAAAATATAGGATCCACGGTCATAAAGATAATGTCTTCAATTATTTGAGAGGAGACAGCAGAGCAAAGTAAAAGAGAAGTTACCTGCTGAAATCTTAAATTGGCTGATCCATTGGTATTTTCTTTTCCTTGCTTAGAGTTTTCTGCAGCCACAATAACAGGAACATGGGCATAGCAAAATATTCATCAATAAGCATCAATCACAAGAAAAGTGGCCTTCAACTGCCAACAGGCAAGGAGAAAAGGAGTTACCAGGTAGTTCAGACTTGTTAGAGAAAAGCTTCTTTCGAGATTTGATATTCCAATCAAATAGCTGAAGAAAGCCTCCTTTTGAACTTCGCTTTTCAACCTCCATTTCCTCATTTAATATCCAAATACTCCCATGTGGAGGTATCAGCAAACAAAATCAGACAAAATACATCTGTTGTCAAGAACGGAAATTTTTTAAGGCATCAGGTCCCAGATGTTCAAGTCTTGCAAAAAATGAAGTAAACAAGTAATCAGAGGAAATAAAAACTTAGCAACCAAATGATGGAGTTACTACCGGACACCAAAAACTGCATATGTAGTTATGTACAGAGATTATATCAGGTATACAGAGCTTAACAGCAGAAATAAAAAATTGTATAAGTACTACCGAATTTTATACCAGGATTAGAACATCCTTATCCCTCGAACCAAATAAAAAACCTAGAAGTTTAATAAAATGATTTTTTCAATATAAATGGAAGTCATTTCCACTTTTGGGCGAAAACATTTCTCCACAATTCAAGGTAGCAAAACGCTAAATATTGATTATGATTCCACATAGGAAATTATTTTTCAGGAGAACATTTTCGTAATAGCAAATAATAATTTTCAGCTAAAAGATGCAATTTTTGCAAAGCTGAAAGCTAACTCTTCCTAACCAGCATTACTTCATTTAAGCGTATAAAGATTCTTGAAGATCCCATATTTCAATTACTACATCCAAATAAACATATAAACCCAAATATGTAAAAGCATTTTGTATAAACAGCCAAGAACAGTCGAATCATCAGCTAGATGCAGGAAAAAAATCAACTAAAATCATACAACAAACATTGACAAGAGTTAATTATGACAATGAAGAACAAACCCACAACTAAGAACAATTTTGAAACAAACTCACCAGTGAATATTCAATGAGTCGAATCTCACATCTTTTTCCACCATAAAAGAAGAAAAAAAGTAAGATCTGAAGTTGGGGTTGAAGCAAAAAGCTAAGTCTAGGGTTTTTTGTTCGAAAATTGATCGGTGCGATGGTGGAGAAAGAGTGAAGGAGGAGCTGGGTAACAGTAACAAATGAGAGGAAATGGAAAGTGCAACTCTGTGTGTGTGTGTGTGTGTGAGAGAGAGAGAGAGAGAGAGAGAGAGAGAGAGGAGAGGATTTGAAATTAAAAGGGGAAGGGGGAGTGGCGTGTGAAGTGAAGAGTTAAAAGACTCAATTGATAATAAGACAAGGAAGAGACAACGTCCTCACCGTTACATATGTACGGCTTATTTTAATTAATTATTACAAAATTCTTCTATTGACTGCTCATCCGATTGAATTATTTAGGCTCCTTTTTTATGTGGTAATAATTGTCACAAACTTAAATAGATAAATAAATAAAAGTATTCTTTTTTTTTTTTGTTATAATAAAAGTATATTTGTTATGTGGTCATGTTAGTCACATGTTCGGTATGAAAGAAGTAATTTAATTTGTATAGGAGTTATAATGAAATTATTGTGTATGAATTATAATTAGGGACTAAATAATATCAAAAGTATTTAATGAATATATTTTTCTTAATAAATGTTTAGTTTATTGTTACAAAAATATATATACACGTACAATATAATATGTGTTTGATTTTAGGCTAGATAAATTAGATAAAAAGAATACGATTTACTAAAAAAATTCGTTGGTTAACCCACCAAAACTTTACAATCTAGTAATATATTGGTAAAGTTTTCCATACAATAATGTACATATATATATATATATATATATATATATATATATATATATATATATATATATATATATTTGACTCTTGAAGATAGGGAGTAATATTTTGTGATTCTGAATAATGTAAATATTTTCAAAAAAAGAAAGGGAAAGAAGAAAGATGATCAAATTGTGCAATATAAAAAGAGTTTCCTTTTTGAACCTCTTTGGTGGAAGTGTGTTTTCTTCCCTCCATTTCTGATCAAATAGGTTCTCTTTTTATTTTTACTTAATTTTCCCAGTGGGATTACTTTAATTATTTATTGGGAGGGAGGAAAAGGGAGTATTTGTTAATTAAATTGTTTTTCTTGTTCCTAGAGCCAACGATGTGGAATAAAAAGATGAGCATTGGGAGTATCCGTTTCTGTTTTTGAGAGGATACAATATTATCTAAAAGAATAGAACTTCAATATTTCCAAGGAATTTTGCCTCATTCAATTTGAGTTTCCTACGCTAATTGCATTGGACTTTATGCTTGACTTATAGTACTAACTTTTACTAATATGCTAAAATAGTACTTATATCAGTGAGGTAAGTGAGGAGTTACTTTCCAATATTCTGGTCCTTTGGATCAATTTTGTATATCAAATGCAATTTTACGGATTCACTGATTATGTGAAAGAGATCTTGTTGCATTGTTTACTGTCTCAAATATTAGTTGTATTGACAAAGTTAATTTGTTCTATAATGACTGGCAAATTGTTTTTCTAAAATTTACTATTATTATTTCAATTAATAAAGTGTTAATTAAGTAAGACATTTAAGGGTAAATGAAAGGTGGTTTAGAAAATATCTTTAAAAAAACAGGACACTGCTTATCAAGCTGCTAACCCAAAATTTCGTAATACGAAAACTCTTTTTGCACAATTATTAAATTTTCATGTGACAGGATGCATCATTGATAGGTCCCAAAATTAAAGGTGACTTAAATATTGGTGTGCAAAATTTTCAAAGTGACCAGCATGAGTTTGTCACATTCAAAACCAGCAAATGAGGTTTTTGGGGACCATTATATCATAGCCATGTGAGAATTCAACTGTGTAATTAACTCCTTCCGCAGAACGAATAATAGTATTTCTTCTTTTTTATTTCAAAATTCCTAATTTTTTTATTTTAAAAAAATGTACATTTTCTTATGATGTGAAACATAGACGTATGAGAATCGAACATAATGTAACGTTAATTAACCATTTATTCCTCCTACAAAATATTAATTATAATAACTCGAAATAACTTTTTTATTCTACGCCAAATGTTGGAGAGGAAAATGGTGAGGATAAAAGCAAGAAATTGACAACTCGAGATAAGCATAGCTTGAATTTAGGTACCAATGTCCTTCATTAAAGTGACGAATTGCGATTATGAAAAGGATTTATGAAACTATGCATGTGGTTTAGGTCAAAAGATTCTTAAAATCTAAATGCATTGGCTATATGTTAAGATCTTAGATCCGATTCCAATCATAGTTCTATCTTATCTATTCTCTCTGCCACCTATCAACCCCTTGACTTGGTTACAATTTCTTTGTTTTGAAGAAAAAATATTAACCATGTTATAAATCCTTAAGTACATAATTTTGAAATGTTTCGGACCCACATAAACATTAATGATATTGAGAATTCATAGAATCGACTTCAATAGTTTGAAATTAAGGCGTAGTTGTTAATATTATCTTGATTTTTTACAACTATAACCACCGACCATTATTTTTAGTTCCACTAAAAACAACATTAAAAGCTAGTTATTCTGTCATCGTTGTATTAGTAACATACTAAAACCTAAATTGATACCCATTAAGCAAGCTTTATGTTTTTCTATTATTCTTTTCTTTTTTTAATCTCGTCTATAATTTTCTTTTGCAATAAAGCTTTAGCTTTTAATAAAGGCTAGAGGAGAGAACCATTATCAGTAAATTCTCTAATAGGCCCATTAACAACTATTCAACAGTTAAGATGTGAGCTGGTGACATTGTGAACCATCTAACTCTATATTATTCTTTCTTTAATAATCATAGGAACAAGAAAGCAAGTACCAAAATTAAATGTCGACATATACGGCCAATTCAACAAGATATCTGGCGTAGTCATAAGTGCTATTAAGAAGAAGAATGAAAAATATTGTATGAGCTCCTTTTTCATCTTACCCCATACATTACTCACTCGCATAATTCTTGAATTGATCTACACAAAATTATACTTTATGAACTTAAAAACGGATGGTCTTGATTTTTAAAACTCCGTTTGTTCTATGTGTAAATCTTTAAGGTCAAAAATCAAAAGTGTTACCCATAGAACAAGCGAGGAGCAACACTTATTAAACTTGGAATTCTGCCCATGAGATAATTAGGGTAAAAAAATAAAATAAAAAATGGCACCCAAAGTGTCCTATTTGTGCAAATATTTTTTTTGGTTAACTGGATGATAATATATATAAATTACCAACTATAGCTAAATAAGTGCATTGTTTTCAGAGGGGTATGAGTTAACCCCTGAGCTGTGATCAAAAGTATTAATATTACAATCCAAAATTTTTCTAGGAAAAACAGTTCCTAAGATGTCTGGCCAAAAAACTTCATTTGCAAACACCGGAGGAACTGTCATAGTTCTTGTTCTACCAAAAAAATCTTTGTTTGCATCCTCATTT
Source organism: Nicotiana tomentosiformis (assembly GCF_000390325.3). Classification (NCBI taxonomy): domain Eukaryota; kingdom Viridiplantae; phylum Streptophyta; class Magnoliopsida; order Solanales; family Solanaceae; genus Nicotiana; species Nicotiana tomentosiformis. The sequence continues at coordinate 28,571,923 of NC_090812.1, forward strand.
GCCATTAGATCAACTAATTTTTTCGTCTCACTGTAGTTGTGCTTCACCAACACGTCTCTTAATCTTAGGATGATTGACCTGTATTAAAAAATGATTGAGTCAAAGACATGGTTACCCGAGTTAAGCATTCTTATTACCTATGTTGAATCTGTGTTGATTTCAAGGGGTATGAATCCTCTTTGCTCAGCAATTTGTAATCCCTACAGCACTGCAAGAAGTTGAACTTGGGTGTTTGTGGTGTGAGGCAGACTTCCCATAAATCCCAGCACCCAGTTGCCGCTGGAATTTCTGAAAACTCCTCCCACACCTTCCTTCCCAGGATTCCCTAAAGCTACCTCGTCGGTGTTGAGCTTGTAGTGGCATGTTAGCGAGGGAACCCATTTGACCCAGATGGTCTTCTCTTTTGTGGGTGTTTGGTTAATTGAGATAGTGATATACTCAATCGCCTTAGCCAAAACAACAGAAGTAGGGACACTATCCTTTTTGTTGTTGAAGAGGTTATTATTCCTAGTAATCCAAAGTTGCTAGAAGCTAAAGGGAAAGAGGTTTTCCCAACTAAGAATGTTGTTGAATGGTTTTCTTCTAAGGGTTGACCAAGTGCTAGACGAGGACCTACTAGTGAATGTAGGGGGTTGAGTTTGGACTGTTGTGGTGCTTTTTGAGGTTAGCTGTTGCAAGAATGATTTTGTATTAGGGCACTCAAAGAAGATGTGGGTAGAGCTCTCAAAAGCATTAGCGCAAAAACAGTACGATAGGTTACAATAACCCCAATTTTGTGGAGATAGGCCCATGTGGGAAGCCTTCCATGGTATAAGAGCCATATGAAGGTTTTGATCTTGTTAGAGACTTTCAATTTCCAGATCCACATGTAACTATTGTTATCCTCTTCCACCTTCTGGGGAGTTATGTTAGCAAGGAGGCTATAGGTTAATTTAGTGTTGAAGAGGACATTGCTAGTATTGCCCCAGATCATCTTGTACTCCTTTATGGGATTGGGTGGAATGAAAATAGTTGAGAGAAGGTCTCCGATGTTAGGAGGGATGCTCAAGAATATGGAGAAGGTATCCCAAGCCCCATTGTTATAGATGGTAGCTACTTTGGCTGAAAGGTCAGTTTGGGTGAGAGGACCTTCAAGCATGTTCCTGATTGGTGGGTGATTGGGCATCCAGGAGTCATTTGTGAAGCTGACTTTGTCCCCTTTGTGCACTACCTATCTAATGGCCCTTTTTGAATGCACTTCCATGTAGAGGATTTGGCTTTTTTGAAGGGGGAGGGGGTGGCTCCAATTAGAGTGCTTGGCAATCAGGGTTTGCCCATAGAGCAGAAGTGTTATGAAAGAGTCTCCATGCAAGGCCCGAGTGCATAATTTTGTTTTTATATTCATCTCTTTGTATTCCCAACCCTCCCTTGTTTTTAGGCTTGGTAACAGTGTCCCAGTCTACTAGGTGCATTTTCTTTTTGTTGGGTATAGTACCCCAGATGAAGTTCTTCTGAATTTTATTAATTTCCTTTGTGATTTTTTAGGGGAACTTGATGAATTGCATGACATGGCGTGGTATGCTATTCAGAAAGGCTTTTGCTAGGGTAGTTCTCCCGTCATATTTAGAAAACTTGTTTTCCAACCAATCAGTTTGGAGTGCATGTTGTCAATGATGAATTGGAAGTCACTATTAACTAGCCTTTTATGGAAGATAGAAAATCCCAGATATTTGCCAAACGAGTGAATAGAGATGATCCAAAAATACATACCTCCCGATGCATGCACTAGAATAGTAATTAGTAAGTGCATGACCATATGACACGTGTTTTTTATATAGAATTTATTTTCACATCATGGTTAAATTATATACGTTCTTACCTCAATTTTGTTACTTAACAATGGGAAATCAACATGGTTTGATGTTACACTAGGTCCAAATAATATTTTTGCCAAGATGATTTTTAACAATTGGAGAACAAATCAAGGTCTATTATATCTGGATTACCCCTCACTGGGACCGCTTATCATCATAAACCACCTAAATCTCAGGTACAATAGAGAGAAGGGTTAATTTTGTTGTGCTATGAATGATTGTATTCCAGAGTTTAGATTAAGACAACCAAATGTCATACATCGCAGGATGAACGCCCCATATCTCGCAATAATATATGGTAACGTAACTAGTTGGGTTACATCATATACTCTGCCACTTCATGAAATGACGGAAATGAAAACTAGAAACTCTTCTGATTAAAAAATACATTCTTGCATTGATCCAAGTCATGGCCGACTTTAGAGAACTGGAGCTAGAACCACAACCAGAAATAAACAAGGAACAAAATTACGTGAATGCAATTGATAACAAGCCACTGTGCTATAGTCTAATGATAGAAAACGGTTGTCACTTCTGACCACTACGATACGATTTTACCCAAATAATCAGACTTCAAAGCATAACATGAGGAACAGTCCAACTATGCAGATGTTTTTTTTCTTTCTTCTTCTTCTTCTATCTATTATATATGGAGGGATAAGGGGGAGAGGAGAAGTGAGAATGAACCCACCTATTGTATTAGGAGACTTCACTGGTACCACTAAGAACAACCATTTCAATAAAGAGAGCCAGTATCTCTCATCGCTGTACAACTACAACCACATGAGCTTCCTTTATGCTTTCTTGAAGCCGAGCATTTGACTTAGGTTAGGGCCAAAAATAAGATTACAGTAAAGAAAGAGATCTAACCTCCTTGAGCCACAAGTGCAGGACTTGCACTTATGACTCCAAGATGCATCTTTTGGCTTTTGCCTCTTGAATATGAGCACCTTGTTGTATGCATACGAACAGTATGAGATGATCATATTACTAGCTACCCTAGTTTATCAAACCTGAACCATGTAATTGTAGCTGCTCAAAGTTTACTAATCACTACCTCCATGCAAGCGGTACATGTTTAGTTTAGGACAGATTTGTTTGGTGGTTGAGCAATAGAAGCTTGAGATTTGTATTTTGGGCCTTCTCTTGGGAGTAAAATGTAGAACCTTCACGAGGAAGACTTGAGACAGTTGTCACATGGATTAGAACCATTCTTGCAGGAATTTTGGTCAAAGGGCTCTCCAAAGTGTTCAAGTAACAATTTTCTACGGCATTCAGTCTGCAAGTTTAAGGATAATGTGATGATTAAGAATATAACAGAGATGATTCCAGAGATTGTCCAGTAACACAAGAATTAAGCTAGAATGATGAGGAGGATGCAAGGCACAGCAGCTCTATAAAAAATCAATCAACGCACCTTAAGTTCACAGTATCTCTGCATTTTTCGAGCTTGTTCCATGGCCCTCTTCAAGCTTTCTTTTTTATACCCATGCCCACTTCTTAGCATGCACACAACTCTACTGAAATCCTTCTTTTGGTATAATATGACACACGTAGCGGGAAGGCTGTCTCTTCCTGCCCTTCCAGCTTCCTGATAATAACTTTCAATAGATTTGGACATTGTATTGTGAACAACGAACCGCTGAAAATGTAGAAAACTATCAGTCCACTACCTTATTCCTGAATGTCAAACGGTGGCATACAGTATAACTTCTAAATGAAAAGAACTTTCACTCCCACTATCACATCAAGAACCTCTAGAGAAGATCTAGACCTAAAATGGCTAACCCTCTCCAGAAAAAGGTACTAATAATAGGTTTAACAATCTTTCAATGCATCTATATGGCTTCAGCCTTTCACTCGATTTAAGGCTTTTTATAGTTATATCAAGATCATTTATCAATGGCATTTGATTAAGAGTCATATTTGCAACATCATCAGTCATTGAAGATCTCATATGATGGTAAGAAGCAGAGAAACAGCATAGTCTACAAGAACTCACAACATCAGGTTTGTCAATTCCCATTCCAAAAGCAATAGTCGCACAGACGACATCAACCTCCCCAGAGCGCCACCTCTTCTGAACTGCAACCCTCTGACGAGATGCCAACCCAGCATGATAGTATGCTGTTTTGATTTTGCATTTCTCATTCAAAAACTTTGAGACATCCATGCACTCACTTTTGGATAGGCAGTACACAATTCCAGATAGATTCTTGAACCGATCCAATAATAGATTCCCAAGCTGCTTGAGTGGCTCTTTGCTCTTTCCAGTTACTTCATACTTTAAATTGGATCTGTCAAAACTGGTCTCAAGGACAAGGGCATGAGGAATTCTTAAGGCTCTCAAGATATCCTGCAGAGTGCAAAAACTGTGAAAACCAAAAAACTAAACAGACCGCACAAAAGAACAAATTTAAGTAGCTGTCTTACTTCACGGACTACGTGGGTTGCTGTGGCAGTTAATGCCATCACCGGAACATCTGGAAAATTTTGCTTAAGACATCCTAGTAGTCTATAATCTGGTCGAAAATCATGTCCCCATTGGCTGAGAAACAGGTAAAAGAACAGATCAAATACACATTGAGAACACGCCTATCGTTTCTCTATTTCCTAAAATCATTTGAAACCGGGACCATAAAATTTCCAATCATTTTCTTGATTCTTATTACCAATCAGATAAAGAAAGCCTAAAACCATGTTTCAAAAAACATAAGGTTGATATAGGCCACCAACAATAAAGGAAGATCTAGTTGTTTGATGGATTTCCTTGTCCCTTTTGGTCATCTGATACATCAGTCTGTGCTATTGTTCTTTGACTTCTTTTCCTCCAGCTTCAGTGACTTCTTGAGCAGTTAAGATGATATTAGAATAAGGACATACCTCACACAGTGAGCCTCATCAATAACAAAACCAGCCAATTGTCCCTGAAATTAGCGCAGCAAAACTTCTATTTACTAAGACCATCTAGCAATATTCTGGACTTGAACAAGAAAATATGCTTACAAAATGCTCACCTTTCTATGCAGACATTTTAAGGTTTCTTGAAATGACGAATTTCCAGCTATCCTCTCAGGAGTTACATAGAGTAGCTTGCATGATGGTGTATCTTTCCTAGAAGTAAGAAACGAAGATGCAAATCCAGAATATGATGTTAGGAGCAATTTTGCGACAGGATCACAAGACTGGTACAACTTTCTACAAAAGCAAATTACTTTCTAAAGAATACTTGTAGAGAGTTCTAATAGTAAAATCATTTAATAAAGGATGGATTAATGGAATAGTCATAACTTGGCAATTGATATGAAATTATGCCATTAGAGTCAGTCCTAACTGAAAACAAGCATAATTTTAAGGCATTCAAGATCTATTTCATAGCCAAAGGAAAACATGTGGAAGAGATCAGGACAAAAGACCAGCACAGGTAAAAATGTCGGCCGCCCCATTTCCTTTAGTTTCAAGAACTATCTACCAATCTTCTCATTCTTGCAAATAATTATGCAAAGCAAGCAAATTCTTTTTGGCTGTGCTGCAGGATACCAGATGAGACATTGAAAATGTGGTAAGTTTTCCTGCCAACACATGCGTGCTAGGGGCTTGCATGACCATGCATATTATGGACCATGAGTCATGCGAGGAACACAAACGTATTTTCTTCTTTGGCAGGCTCAAGAAGTTAATTATTAGTCATTCTCAAAAATATGTTCTCCTTAAAGGCAACCGGAGGAGCAAAGGGGTGGTTATGAAGAAAGACAAGTAAAACCTTGCCTTAATTCTTGTAGTACAGCTGCAGCTTGTGAGGGAGTTTGTTGAGAATTCAAAAATGTTGCTGGTATCCCAAACTTGATGTTAAGCGTGATTATCTGATCTTGAATTAGGGAAAGTAGGGGGGATACAACAATCATAACACCAGGTTGTACGATCGCTGGAAGCTGCATAGCAGGAAAGGAAAATAGAATTAGTGCAAACATTAGTCAGAGTCTTGACAAATTAATATGATTTTATGGCCGGCTATAATTTCCTTACGGCCAATCTTGAATTAAATATTGACAAAGTTGGGAGAATTTTAAGCATTTGAAATCCATTATTAACTGCATAAAATGTAATCTAAAGAATGTAGTAACACAGCTTTCTCTGTTTACTTTTTACTTTGAATGATCAAAAGTTTATTGATGACAGAAAGGGCTAATACGTATTCTTTTTATAAAGAGGGTGAAGCCATATAATAGCAGCATACAATGGTAAAAATCCCTCCACAACATATGGTTTGTTGGTTAGTTGTGAAATGTATAAATAGGATATTGTTCCATAGAAGCGAGAGGAATATGAATAGTATGAAAATGCTTTGTGTCATGTACTTTTGGGTGTAAAGAAAGGATACCTGGGTGTCTAGACGATGTTAACTTTTTTGCAAACCCACACTTTGTAGATATTTTCAACAGCAAACATTAGTATGATTTATCAAAAGAAAAATTTAAGATCTTCATATGCAACAATGGTGAACTGTCACTCCAATAGGAAACTGTCACCACTTCTTTTAATACAACGTTTTTTCCAGCTTTTCTCAACATGGGATTCTTTAAGAATTACGCAGTACATCCCAAGGTAAGTTGATGAGTGACAGAATAGGAAATCATGCCAAGTCCCCAAACTAAAAGGATTGCATACTTCAAGCAAGATGTTAATTGTTATGTGCTCTCTGGACAACCCTTGTGAAAAGATTTTGCACATTGACCTTAAACATGATTTATGTGTCTGAGATGAACAGTCATATAACCTTCTGCAATGTAATGTGGTGAATAGTAGCTGACTTCTCATAAGGAAACTGAGGATAAGATAACATAGACCGTACGACAAAATGTGAACACAAAACAACAGGAGAAACAGTGACGCAAAATTTTCATCTTTTGGCAGACAAGTCTGCAACTTTTTATGCATTGGAACTTGTGCTCCGACATTTCAAAAACCAGATTTAATTAACTGCCAGTTCAATATGAAAAAAGAAATTCTTGTGATCATGCATCACTCTAGACAATACTTGGGGAAAGGACCAGCTGAATGGTGAAGAAACCTACCTGGTAGCAAAGACTTTTACCACCTCCAGTTGGCATAAGAACAAAACAATCACGCTTTTGAAGACATGCTTGACAAGCTTGATGTTGTAGAGGTCGAAAGGACCTGTTTCCAAATACTACCACATTTGCCAGTTCAATAGAATCCAACCTTTGCAACTCTTCATAACTAAGGGTTTCATCCCCAAGATTTGATGCCAAGGAGGACTCCATTTCAGCGGAGACTGATGAAAATGAACCTTCAGTAACCGCACTCGTATAATCCTTTCGACAAGGGCAGAGCAGGGATAGGAGGATTCAGTCAGTACTCGATGAATTGAAAGAAGCAAGGTTTAACTAGAACAAGGGTGATCACATGTCAGCTAACAGTACATTATATAGCCATTCATTTAGGTCTCAGCTAATTGAAAGAATTTACTAGATGATTCAACACATGTTGTTCTAATGCAATGCTGCAGCATATATTAAGTATGAAGTAAATTCAGAAAGGAAAAAGAAGACAATGAAACTAAAACCAAAAAAAAGGAACAATTGAAGCAAGGTTGAACTAAGACATGATTTGTAGCCAAAAAGAAATAAGATGACATCATCTAGAAATGCTGATACTTTAAGAAATGAACAATAAAACAGTTGATAGAAAGCATTATAAGTCTAAATAAATACTACCATTGACGCTGAGGTACGACGCCCTCCCTGGTGGCTTCTGTCAAGACGAATCTTAGAGGTAGAAGCAACATCCTCTTTGCTTGCACACTTCATACCCATCTCTTCACTGTCACTTGAAGAATCCAACACCACTGCTTTTGCACGCCTGTGCTGTTGAGGTGAATCCTCAATAACATGGACATAGGTCGTAGAATCCTCATCACATTCATCTTTACAATCGTCACGAACATCCTTAGCCCACATATCAGCTAGAGCCCCACAAGCCTCTGATTCAATGGCTTGCAAATCATCCCAATCCTCAGTGTCTTGCATTGATTCTGCCAGCGCCGCAAGAAAATCATCTCCGCAATGTTCCACACTGATGAAATCTCGCCCATCATCACCTTCACAAATAAAAAAATGAGAACTGTAATAATTCAGCCAACTACTCCTATATTAGAACCACGTAACTTGTCTAGTTTTAAAAATATATAAAGTATATCAATCAAGTACGTCCTGAATTCTGAACTAATTGAAGTCCCCTGTATGAATCTTTTCATAACTAGACTATTTTTTCACTAGTCGTCAATTTACTACAACCCTCCTCCTATAATCGGACTTGTGACCAGCTATGTTTTGGGAAACAAACTTAGGCAGAGCTTATGTTTTAAAATAACTTATGTCCATTTCTCTTTTTAACTTTTACAATGCCAATGTACTAAGCTCCCCTATGCGCGGGGTCAGGGTCGGTCTATTCTACTGCACGAGGCTGTTTCCACTTGTATAGAGTTTGTCATTCAAATAACTTGTGTTTTTTTTTTTCTTTTTAACTTTTATAATGCTAATTTGTGAAGTGATATTTGCAATTGTCTTAGGGTTTTTAGTTTGGGGCAAGGAATGGGAAAAAAAAATTGGGGGGGTTACCGTAGAGTTCAATGAGGCGATTCAAGCACGTGTTTGCGGAGTCTTCATCAAAACCGAATTCAAGAGCTAAGCTTATCAACCGAACTTTCTCTAACTCGAGATCGTCGTCCTGCTCCTGCATTTCTCCGGCGTCTCCAATATCCGCCCTTCGAGGCCGTCGCAGCGGTGGCCGTCCTTGGTTTTCCCGCGCTTTCATTTGCTTTTTGAGAATCGAACCTTTTTCCTCGGACAAAAAAATGAAGTGCTTCTACTAAAACAACGGTTCGTTCTGGAATAAGGCTGGCATGTGAGCCGGGTCGGGCCTAAGTGGGCTTTCTGGGCCGGTTCCAACTTAAACAGGTTTCGTGGTGCCGGACTTTTGCGGGCTTTTTGTAGGAATCGATTTGGGATCGGACTCACGAACTAATGATCCGGGGCGTAAGTGGGCCCGACGGATACTTTCAATTTTTTTAAATTTTTTTATAGAAGTTAGAAAAAAAATGATAATAAAAATATTAAGGCAATTTCTGGTAAATTATATTATATAATTGTGACCTAAGTGGGCCCAACAGCTAAAAAAATTATTTAAAAAAAATAAAATTGAAATTAGAGACAAAAAGATATAAAAAAAATATCTAAGACAATGTATTGTAAATTTTATTATAGAATCGAGGAAAACCTTTATAATTTTGTCATGTTGGATTGTTTAGGTGGATGACCATGTAAGCAAATCTAACTCAGTTGGACTGTCATGTCACCTTTAATGGCAAGACTAACGGTTTAAGAAAATTTGTGATCTAAAACATAGATGGCAGAAATATTTTTGGTAAAAAAAAAACAAACGGAGAGTTAATTTATGACCGTTTGAGAGACAATTCCACTGACATGTACATAGCACAAAGTACAGTTAAATACTTATATGACACAAAAAAGCTTTAGCATTGTTGCTCACTTTCTTAAAACACAGTCCCCTATACAGCTATACTCCTATTATTTTAACACCCATATAGTAATTTGTGTGGTAATATATAAGATTAGACATATAAAAAGCCACCCAAAATAGACATTGAGCTCCACCTTCCACCCACCGTCTACTTACCTTTTTTCTTGTCTCGAGAACTCCATTTCCCATAACACCCCTTTTGGAGCTTCTTTGTTCCTCTTAAAAATCTCTCACTAGCTCTATTAATATTCTTGAAAAGACAAAGAACAAGAATTTCTTCCTAACTACTTCTAAGATCTTGGCACAAAACAATCATGGATATTTTTTTAAAAGTTACCATTTTTGAAAATAGGATATAAAAAGTTTGGGATTAAAACAAAGTTGGGGGATTAAAGGGCTATTTTGTAAAGAGCCAACGACTATTTTGGCAGAGGAAACAGCTAGATTTTAAATGCCCAAACGGGTAAATTTTTTTTAAAAATATTATGACCATTGGGACCGTTTAGGCCCTCTAGGACCGGTCCGGTCTCGCGGGCCTAAAGATAAGGATCGGCCCACTTGCCATCCTTAAATGAGAGAAGTACCTGACAGTGGTTTGTGTTGGCCTTGGGCTATGGATATGTTGGGCCAGCAGCTCACTGCTTAGATGTAGCTTTTTACAAGCTTGATCCTTTTTTAACTATTATTTAAAAGAATAGAATCATTTATTAGTTATTCCATAAAGAGCACTTATTGTGAGCCCCCTTCAAAAATAATTCCTATTAGTCCGAGGCCACAAGCACACTCACAAGTCGCTTAAGTGTCGTCTTGCCTTCCACGATGGGTTAAGGACGGTAACAACTTATATGATCATGATAATACATGTAGGAGTTGTATTGGATATTGTTAAGGGACTAAGGGGATCCCTTGGACTAAGCCATGTTGGGAACTATGCAATGCGCTAAAGTTTCAGAAAAATTCACACAAGATACGACTTCAAACTCATGCTGCTACAAAACTATATAGACTTAGGAGGTGATCTATCTATAAAATTAAATCCCTTTGAGTCTAGTTTTCAACGCATCAAACCATTCGTCATTTAGATATGTATACAGAAACTTATGGCCATTTTACCGGACATATGTCATATGCGCGACAGCGCATATTTGGGAGTTTCTGCCTTGTGTGCGCGGCCGCGCACGTAGGAGCCATATAAATACCCCCAAGGCCGGGTAGGGAGAGTGGCTAAGTCATTTCTTTGAGCTAGGGCTTGCTCTATCAAGGGGAATTTGTCCTATATTTCCCTCCTATGAACCAAGGTAATATTTTTGGAGTATTTTGAGTTGATTACTACTCCTAAACACTTATATTAACATGGATTAATCTTGAAGATCCATAGATTTACATTTAAATTCCCAAATTGGTCAAGAACACTACAAGTTGGGATTCTCAAGAGTTTCACTACAAGAGGTATGTCTACCATCTCTAACTAATCTATGGTGATTAATTATGTATGAAATATGTGTTATGACTTATGTGATGGTGATTGGAAGTCATAAGTGCCTAACCTAGGTTGTGTTGGTATTGTAGAGATTGTAAAATAAATTAATTGATAACATTTATGGGTTGGGAGTGAAGTGTTGGGCATGCATGTGCTAACGGAAGTTGTGAGGTGAATCATTAGAGTGGAAGATAGTTGTTAGGTGAATAAATTCCATTGAAGGAGGTTGTAGGAAGATATGCACACTAGATGTTTGTTAAAAAGTCTAAATGACTTAAAGTATAGAAATCTTACTAGTATTGGCGCAAATGTGTTGCATTGTTGTAGATTCAAGTTGTTTAGTGTGGTGGACCATCGTAGTATTGTTAAGGGGTGAGTTTCAGGTATGTTGGCTAAACTCTCCTTTAAGAATTGAATCCCACGCGACCCTTGTAAGTTCCAAGATGCTTATTATAAATCGAGTATTCCGAATAAGTTTTGTGACAAAGATATATGTTCAATTCGTGTTTCAAATGCTCTTATCATGTTGTACTATTAATTAAGGATGTGTTCCAAACTATGGGTTGAGTAACTACATGTTATAACTCCAAGTCGTGATTCATGTGAAAGTTATTATGCCAAATTGTTTAGAGATTGTGATTGGGATTACACCTCCACCCGCACGTATTGGGGTGAGGTGGTAGGGTCGCTTTGTGTAGGATTTTGATATTGTTGTTGCACCACCACCCGCATATATACTGGGGTGAGGCGGCATTGTCACTTTGTGTAGGTATTGGTATCATTGTTACACCCCCACCCGCACATAATGGGGTGAGGCGGCAGGGCCGCTTTGTGTAGGTTTTTGTTTTTGGTACTGTGATTACACCTCCACCCGCATACATTGGGGTGAGGCGGCATGGACGCTTGAGTAGAGTTGTATTATTGTGCTTGCACAATTGGGGTGAGGCGGCGGGGTCGCTTTGTGTAAAAATGGTTTCAGAGGATCTCGTCTTATAATTTATAAATGTTATTGACAGCTCTTGATAAATTTGCTTTGGCTTAAACGGCTATCTATGTTATTCTATTGTCACCCTGATTCATCATATCCATGTTGTATTTCCAAGTTCTTGATTAGGTGTTTGGTTTTCATACTAGTACTATTCGACATGTACTAATATCCCTTTTGTCGGGAGCGCTGCATCTTTAATGGATGCAGGTTGCTCCACAGCGGAGGATACTGACCAGTGATAGGGGTGCTCATTCTTCCCAGTTGACTTGGGGAGCCCCATCTCATTCCGGGGTTGTGCATATTTTGTTTCACATTTATTATCATGTTTTGAGGTATAGTGAGAGCCTTATTGTTGGCATTATCATTGTACCCTTTGGTATCTTTAAAGGTTCTGTAGATATAGTGTGGGTTGTATATGGGTGCTGGGAATGCTAAACAAGTCGTGTTGTGATTGGATCACTTGTTCCACTTTGAACCATGAAAGTATGTGTGTGTTTTGACACTTATTAAATGACGTAACTATTGGTAATGAATTCAGTATTGTCTACATGATTTCCTTATTGGTTAATTAATAAAGTTATGTATTCTCTTTAAATCACGGGTGAGTTTGGTAGAAAGTATTCAACATGCTTGCTTGACCGGGTTCACTCGGTTGAGTGCCGGTCGCGCTCCCTGAGGTTGGGGCGTGACAAACTTGGTATCAGAGCCTAAGGTTTTAAAATATCCTAGGATGTCTCGGAGCCGTGTCTAGTAGAGTTCTTCTTATCGGTGTGTTGTCGACCACATCTATAATTAGGGGGCTACTTGGACATTTAGGAATAATACCCTTCTTTGATGTTCTTGGTCGTGCGATAAAGCTGATTTTAAGATTGTTCCTCCTTTAACTCGTGCATTGCTCTAACTTTCAGTAAATGGAGCCTAGGAAGAAGGCAAGAACTGGCCAGGGAGCCAATGTTACCCCAGGAGTGGCAGTTGATTCTATAATTGATGATGCGGGTGAACACCCTAGGGGTGAGGATATTCCCCCAATTACTACACCGCATGGTTCTATTATTCCTGCTCAGACTGCACCAGTTCCTACACCTGATGAGGGTGCAACGAATCCTCCAACTGATATTCCGGTTCCACCTCCAGCCCCAGCTTCCGATCTCGATTTTCCGATGGGGATCTTAGGGGAGCCATACATATGTTGGCACGGATAGTGGCTTCTCAGGCCTAGAGATCGAGTGTTGGGCCTACTTCTTCCAGTCGGCCAGGGGAATCTGCTAGTTCCACGGTGAATAAGTTCCTTCAGTTAGATCCTCTAGTGTTCACGGGTACTAATACCGAGGAGGACCCCCAGGACTTCACTGATGAGATGCACAAGACTCTCTGGGTTATGCACGCTACTGAGATGGAGGGAGTGGAGTTGGCCTCCTACCGCCTGAAAGGGGTGGCCTATTCTTGGTTTGAGTTGTGGGAGGAGTCCTGTGAGGAGGGGAGCCATCCAGCGAGGTGGGGTGAGTTCACATATGCCTTTATGGGTCACTTCTTGCATGCTGAGACCAAGGCGGTGATAAATGGGGATTTTGACTTCTTATTAGTGCTTTTTAGCTCTCGTTTTAGTCCAAAAGTATTTAATTGTATTCCCGAATGATGAAATATGCTTAATTACATGAGTATTGAAAAATGAGTCACTAAGATGAAATCCAACTCAAAAAGGAGTGATCTGAACTCAAGGACAAACATCAAGCACATAAGCTCAAGTACGGAGCGAAGATTTTCATCTTCGGCCACAGAATGTGAAGGAAATTTAATAGAGTCTAAGTGCAAAGTGCGGACCGCACAATTATTGTGCGGCCGCAGAAGCTATGCAAGAGCTAAAGTTCATAGAGTCTCATTTCAAGCTCAAAAAGAAATGCGAACCGCACAATAATTGTGCGGCCGCAGAAATCAGCTACGCGGCCGCACTCAGAAATGTGTGGTCCACAGAAGAGCCCTGTGCAGTTGCACCAAGAATTGTGCGGACCACAGAATATGAGAGATGCGGCCGCAATCCAGAATTGTGCTGCCGTAGAGTCAACTCCTGTCAAGACTAAAGAGAAGTGCGTACCGCACATGAAATTGTGCGGCCGGAGAACCTCCAAAAGGGTATTTTTGTCCGAAAATTCCAGCTTTGTATAAATAGACTAGTTTCACGAAATTAGGTCAAGTTTTGGAATATTGAAAGTCATGTAGCCATTTTTACTTGCCTCTTTAGGCAACTATAGCTTACTTTGGTGATTTAACATTGGATTTTTATCTTTTAATCTTGCAATGTGAGTTTTATCATCTTTTCTTCTTTATTTTCTTCTATACCCATTATGAGTAGCTAGATTTCTAACTAGGGTTGTGACCCAACTCTAGTGTGTAAACCTAATGGGTGTTTGATTTATGGCTTGTTTATGGTTGGGAGTTTATTATTTAGCCTTGTTCTTGCTTTTGATTGTATAATTAATGGTTGCAAATATTAGTTCATGCCTATTTGACTTGGTCTCTTCTTAAGAAAGAGAAACTTAGTCTAGAAAAACTTGGCTAACAAGAATTTGGGATAAAATCAAGAGATTGATAGTCCTAATTAAAGGGTTGAACCTAGAGATAGTAAAACCCGACTTGAGCATTTTATCAATTGTTTTATTCAATACCCATTTGGACTTGAGAAAGCCAAATTGGGAAAATCACTCTCCTACTGAGAGGTATTGAATGGGTACTTGAGTGTTGATAGCTACAATACACCCCGACCAACGAAACAAGCTTTACAGTTTACAACCCATTAGGCAAACACCTAGGTGAAGGTCATATCCCTAAGCCTTTTACGTTATTTGAAAACAACAATAAAAATAATTTCTTAGTTTTAATTATTTATCTTGCGATCTTAGTTTAAACTAGACCTAGAATCAACCAAACCTTGTGGAAGTGTAATTTAAGATAGTTTAAGCTCATTCACCACAATATATACCTCTAAATCCAATTCATATATCTTCTTGTGGAATTCAACCCTGACTCTCTGTTGGGTATTACTATTGCATCTACCGTTTCATAACCTCAAATAGAGGTGTGACTTGGATGAGATCAATTTTTGGCGCCGTTACCGGGGAGCATAAAAATGGATTTAGCTATATATTTGGTTTTGTGTGTGAATTGTCTTCTTTTCCTTCCGTGTTACTAATCATTTTGGTGAAACAATTGTAGGTGAAACAATGGCTCTCAACAACAATGATCCTCTCGGAAACATGCCTTTAGGGGATGTAGACGTGGAAGATGACCAAGTTGAAGAGGTTCCTCTTGAACCTCAAGCAAATAGACGAGGCCGACCGACTCAAGACAACGTTCCCGTTCCACCCCCACCTCCACCAAGAGCGACTCCACACCGGGTGTTGCCGAATGAAGGGTATGCAAGTACCATAGTCCCGCCCCGCATTAGGGCGGGCAACTTTCAAATCACAAATATTATGTGCACATTGCTAGAGCAACGGGGATTCTTCACCAGGGCCCCGAATCAAAATGCGTACAAACACTTGAAAGGGTTTGTGGACACTTGCTGGGGGAGTAAACAGACAAACGTCTCCGAGGATGCTTTAAGGTTGGGGCTATTTCCTTTGTATTTACGGGGGAAAGCCTTGGATTAGTTAAAAAGGTTGTCAAACCATTCCATCCATACATGGGATGAATTGGCGGAGTAATTTATTTCCAAGTTCTTTTCTCCTAGGCATATGACTACTCTTAGAGATGAGATTCTAGCATTCAAACAAGAACCCAAAGAGCCGTTGCATGAAATATGGGAGAGGTACCAAACTATGGTGAAAGAGTGCCCAAATAATGACATGACGGAGGCTATGATTCAATAAACTTTCTACAAGGGGATCAATACTACCAATCAATGCGTGGTAAACTAACTTGCCGGTGGAAATTTCATGACAACGCCATATGCGGAAGCTTGTGATATCTTAGATAAAATGGCGGATACTTCATCGGCATGGCAAAGTAGAGCAAATGTTCCTCAAGGTGATCCAAACGTGATTCACCTACATAAATAATTGCATGATTATGGGTAAGCAATTGCTGAGTTGACCACCACAATGAATCAATTAGCCAAGGCTCAACTTCAACAAGTGCAATGTCCTAAGCAAGTCAATGAAATTGAGGGAGATAAGTGCAATGTCCTTAAGTGCCGTGCAAAACATTATGTGCAAGAAGATAGTGGGTTTGATCAAGATGAATCTTACAATGAACAAGAGTAGGAAGTACAATATGTGAACAACTTCCAAGGGCAAAGAAACAACTCTCAAGGCCCGAATCAACAACAATGGATACCTCATGGTAATCAAGGGAATTAGAATTCTAGCAACCAAGGTAATTGGAATGGTGGTAACAACAAAGGGAATTAGAACAATCAAAACAATCAAGGAAATTGGAATGATCAAAATAACCAAGGCAATTGGAGTGGCAATGGTCAAGGATATTGGGAAGGCAACAACCAAGGGGGATGGAACAATAACCAAGGAAATCGAGGGTCGGGCTTTCAAAGGCCCCCAATGTATTAACAACCAAGCAACCCGTCTCTTTATCCTTCCCATAGTCCAAGCTCTTCCAACAATGAGATAGGACAAATTGAGAATATGTTCAAACAAATGATGGAGAAGAATGCCGACTCCGATGCCCAACTAGCCTCTCACAACACTTCAATTCGCAATTTGGAAGTTCAATTGGGGCAAATCTCGCAAGCTTTAAACACTCGTCCTAAGATAGCACTACCAAGTGACATGGTGATGAACCCAAAGGGTGAGAACAACACGGGACATGCCATGGTTGTTACTATAAGGAGTGAAAAAAGGTGGGGATGCATGCACCCACCTCAAGTCAAAGGAAAATTTTGGATGATGAGCAAATGGTACAAGAAGATGAGATCCCGAACAATATGGTGCAAGCAAATGATGAAATAAGAATTGATATTGATGAGACTCAAGAGGAAGTGAACCCGTCTAGGGAGCACATTGTTGACATACCGGAATCGGTAGTGCCAAAGTCTAAGGCACCAATGACAAGGCCTCCTCCTCCATATCCCCAAAGGATTGCCAAGCAAAATGGCTAGAATCAATTCAAAAAGTTCATTGACATGATGAAGAGTCTATCTATTAATGTGCCATTGGTTAAGGCTTTGGAGCAAATGTCCGGTAATGCAAAGTTCATGAAGGACTCGGTGATAAAGAAGCGGTTGATTAATTGTGAAACTATAAAGATGGCTCATCAAGTGAGTGCAATTGTGCGTTCAATGGCTCATAAATTGGAAGATCCCGACGCTTTCACAATCCCTTGTACCATTGGAAGTGCTAACTTTGCTAAAGCTCATTGTGATCTTGGGGCAAGTATCATTTTGATGTCCTATTCGATTTTCAAGACTTTAGAAATTGGGCAACCAAGACCCACATCTATGAGATTACAAATGGCGGATCTTACTATGAAGAGACCGTTGGGTATAATTGATGATGTGTTGGTTCGTGTTGATAAATTTATTCTCCGGCGAATTTTGTTATTCTTGATTGTGAAGTGGACTATGAGATACCGATTATTCTTGGTAGACCTTTCCTTGCTACGGGAAAGACTCTTGTTGATGTGGAAGCTGGTGAACTCACTTTCCGAGTGGGTGATAAAAAGGCGGTGTTCCACGTGTGCAAATCTACGAGGCAACCAAATAGCAATGAAGTATGTTCGTTCGTGGACTTGGTGACCGATGTTATTATTGATGATACAATTGCCACGATTAATGTGGGTGACATGTTGGAGGCCGTTTTACTAAATTTTGATGATGAGGAAATGGATAGCTTCATGGAATGTGTAAATTCTTTTCAAGGGATGGGGTCATACAATTATGCACCTCGAAAACTTTCCTTGGATCTCGAAAATAGGAAAACTCCTCCTACAAAGTCTTCAATTGAAGAGCCTCCTATCTTGGAGTTGAAGCCATTGCCTACACAAGTTGCTCCCCCTGCTCAATAACCTCACCAAGTTGCTCTCACTGCTCGGCAACCTCGTTGGTCCTACTTTCTACACTTGTGGGATTATTAGAAGTAGAATGAATGATAACAAGGTTAGGAATTATACCATTCTTGGCATTCTCTGACTGATCATCTACAGTTCTAACTTCACTCTCTCGGAAGATTACATCTCTGCTTCTGATGACCTTCTTCTTTACAGGATCCCACAATCTGTACTTGAACGCTTCATCTCCATATCCAATGAATATGCAGGGAATAGATTTAGGTTCACCCCTCCCCTTTGATGTATGACCACGACCACGTGATCTAACCATATTCTACACAAAATAGTATTAAGAGTCAGTTCTAGTTAAGTGCAGGTAAGCAGAAAATTTTCAGAACAAAACATGTTGCAGGTTGGGGAAGTACGGACCGCACATTTTTTAGTTCGGACACAGATGGGGTTGTGCGGACCGCACAATTTGAAAGTGCGGCCGCAGTGATGATTCTGTGATCCGCACAATTTTAAGTGCGGCCGCATATCTGAAGTGCGGTCCACACAATTTTGGGTGCGACTGCACATTGAAACTTCAAAAATGACAACTCTCAAAAGACAGAGAATTGCTTGATCTACGGCCGCACACACTTTTCTACGGCCGCGGTTCAATTTATGCGGACCGCACAATTTTGGGTGTGGCCGCACATTGAAACTTCAAAAATGACAACTCTCTAAAGACAGAGAATTGCTTGATCTACGGCCGCACACACTTTTTTGCGGCCGCGGTTGAATATCTGCGGACCGCACAATTTCAAGTGCGGTCCGCACAATCATTTTACACCAAAATTCCCTAGCCTACTGATCTGCGAACCACACAATTCCTTCTGCGGTCGCACAATCCAAAAGTAATCGGCAGTAAACATAGGGTTTCTAATTCACGCACAATTTAGACATGGTAGTAGTAATTTAGACATGATACACAATTTACCCATCCCCAAATAGCAAATAGAAAGTTACCCACACAAATTTAAGCTCATATGATGATGAATTTGACATTAGGCCTAAAAATAACTAAACTAATTATGAACAAAATTAAGAAAATTAAAAAATTTAAATACTAATTGAACATACTAGTAATGTAGTGATGCTAAGGAATAATCAAAGATGATGAAATGAGTGTTAGATGCATGAATCAGTTGAGTGCAATGTGTTTGCCTTTGTGTTAATTGTTCAGAGTTCGTAAAGTCTCGACAATAGTGAGAAGGCTACTATTTATACTTGACCGGTTAGGGCAAGAGTTTAAGAGATGAGTGCGGCCGCACAATTTCATGTGCGGTCCGCACTTCTTTACCTGTTACACATTTACCCTTTGTTGATCTATGGTCCGCATATTTTTGAGTGCGGCCGCAGATTTTGGTGCGGACCGCACATTTTCTTGTGCGGCTGCACTTTGGCCATTTCTCTAAAAGGCAAACTTAAGAGAGTTTGCAATTTTTTAATCTCCAGTTGTGCGGTCCGCACAAGAATTGTACGGCCGCAGATCCCTTTCTGTTGTGGCATTCAAAATTGTGCGGTCCGCACTTTTTTCACACTTAGCCATTTTTTCTGAGTACAGTCCGTGTAAAGCACAATCATTCCTGCAACACACTTCAAAACCAGTTAGCACAAAAGAAGACCTATCTAAAAAAGAAGAAAAAGAACAAGAAAAAGAAACATGGGTTGCCTCCCAAGAAGCGCCTGATTTAACGTCGCGGCACGACGCAGATTACTATCATCACTTGAAATGAATCACTGCCACGACATGGCCATCACCAACGTTTCCCAGATAGTGCTTCACCCGGTGACCATTGACTCTAAACACCTCATCATTTTTATTCTTCAAGTCCAATGCACCAAAAGGTATCACACTCACAACCTCAAACAGACCACTCCATTTAGACTTTAACTTTTCCGGAAACATCCATAACCGAGAATTGAACAACAACACAAGATTACCTTCTTTAAACTCCTTGTTCCGAATGTACTTGTTATGGAGGTACTTCATCTTCTCCTTGTATAAGGATGAACTTGTATATGCATGGTACCAGAATTCATCTAGCTCATTCAAATGTGCAACCCGCAAATGCGGCAGCTGCATCCCAATCAAGATTTAGCTTCTTCAAAGCCCACATGGCCTTGTGCTCAAGTTTCACCGAAAGGTGACAAGCTTTGCCAAATACCAACCGGTATGGAGACATCCCGATAGGAGTTTTGAAAGTAGTCTGATAAGCCCATAGTGCATCATCAAGCTTCTTTGACTAATTCGTTCGATTAGCATTTACTGTTTTCGACAAAATACTCTTTATCTCCCGGTTGGAGACTTCCACTTGACCACTTGCTTGAGGGTGATAGGGAGTCATAACTTTATGAGTGACACCATACTTTCTAAGCAAGGTGTCAAAAGTTTTGTTACAAAAATGCGACCCCTCATCGTTTATGATAGCCCGCGAAGTACCAAACCTTGTGAAAATGTTCTTCTTCAAAAATGCCACCACACTTCTTGCTTCATTATTGGGTAGAGCAACGGCCTCAACCCATTTTGACACATAATCAACAGCTACCAAGATGTAGGTGTTTCCACAAGAACTCACAAAGGGACCCATAAAGTCAATACCCCACACATCGAAAATATCAATATCTAAAATGGTGCTGAGGGGCATTTCATTTTTCTTTGAGATTCCACCGGCCCTTTGACATTCATCACAACGCTTGACGAGATCACTTGCATCCTTGTAAATAGTGGGCCAATAGAAACCGCAACTTAACATTTTGGCCGTCGTTCTTGCTCTACCATGGTGACCACCATATGGCGAAGAATGACAAGCCCCAAGAATTTTACATTGTTCCTCCTTTAGTACACATCTTCTAATCATTCCGTCCGTATAAATCCGAAAAAGGTTCGGTTCATCCCAATAATAGTCTTGACAATCTCGTTTGAGCTTCTTCTTTTGGTTTGAAGAGAATTTATCCGGGATAATACTACTCACAAGAAAATTTGCTAGATCCGCAAACCATGGCACCTTTTTCATTGAAATGGCTAAGAGTTGCTCATCGGGGAAGGAGTCATTGATTTTAAGGCCATCATGCGGCCTCCCCTCCTCCTCCAAACGAGACAAGTGGTCCGCCACTTGGTCTTCACTTCCTTTTCGACCTTGTATGTCTATGTCAAACTCTTGCAACAAAAGCACTCATCTCATCAACCGGGCTTTGGAATATTTCTTGCTCATAAGGTAACGAAGTGTTGCATAATTCGTGTGGACAATCACTTTTGCACCCATTAAGTATGGGCGGAACTTCTCAATAGCAAACACAATGGCAAGGAGCTCTTTTTTGGTCACAGTGTAATTGACTTGGGCATCATTCATTGTCTTACTAGCATAGTAGACCGGATGAAAGATCTTGTTAATACGTTGCCCCAAAACTGCTCCAACCGCCACATCACTAGTATCACACATGAGCTTAAAAGGAATGCTCCAATTCGGGGCAGTGATAATGTGAGTAGTTGTCAACTTGAACTTGAGCAATTCGAATGCTCTCATGCAATCATCATTGAAGTGAAATTTAGCATCTTTCTCCAGAATCTTGCACAAGGGGTTCACCACCTTGGAAAAATCCTTTATGAAACGCTGGTAGAACCCCGCGTGACCCAAGAAACTTCTCACACCCTTCACGGATGCTGGAGGTGAAAGTTTAGAAATCACCTATATTTTTGCCTTTTCGACCTCAATACCCTTCTTTGAAATCTTGTGGCCAAGGACAATACCCTCCTCGACCATGAAATGGAATTTCTCCTAATTCAACACCAAGTTTGTCTCTTCATATCTTGCCAAGACCTTATCCAAATTTGCCAAGCGATCATCAAAGGAATCCCCGACTACCGAAAAGTCATCCATGAAGACTTCAAGGTAATCCTCTACCATATCCGTAAAGATTGCCATCATACACCGTTGGAAAGTTATCGGTGCATTGCATAAGCTAAATGGCATCTGCTTGAAAGCGAAAGTGCCATAGGTACAAGTGAAGCTTATTTTCTCTTGATCTTCCGGGGCAATGAGGATTTGATTATAGCCTGAATATCCATCTAGAAATCAATAGAACGCCCGGCCGGCCAACCTATCAAGCATTTGGTCAAGAAAGGGTAATGGGAAATGGTCTTTCCTTGTGACTTTGTTTAGCTTCCGATAGTCCATACATACTCTCCACCCGGTCACCGTTCTTGTTGGAATCAACTCGTTCTTATCATTGGTGACCACAATTATGTCTCCTTCTTCGGAACGCATTGCACCGGAGAAGTCCACGAACTATCAGAAATGGGGTAGACAACCCCGACATCCAACCACTTTATAATCTCCTTTTTACCACCTCTTGCATTGCTTCATTGAGTCTCTTTTGATGTTCAATGGAGGGTTTGACATCTTCCTCCAAATTAATCTTGTGCATGCAAAATGCGGGGCTTATTCCCCGAACATCCGCCAAAGTCCACCCAATAGCTTTCTTCCTCTTATTGAGCACCGCCAATGTAGAGTCAACCTGAACATTAGTCAAACGAGAGGAAAGAATAACCAGTAAAATAGAACAAGATCCAAGAAATTCATGTCGGAGCCCTCCAAATCAAGTTCATATGCCCCATCTAGGAAAGCATCGGAGGGCGACTCAATGCAAAGGCATCCTGGTGTGCAATCACAGCCACAGTTTCCCCAGGACAGATACCGACTGAGAAATGAGCCTGCCTCTTCTGAGAGTACTTCTGCGGGGTCGGAAGGGAACAGTCAGGCTTTGGAGCCTTCATATACACACACTCCCGACATACAAGCTACTACATTAGAGGTGGATAAGATCCCAAATGATGGCCGAGTGGGGTGGGGGTGGGGGTGGGGTGATACCAGAGTTGCAAGCCTGGAGAGGTCAAAGAAGAAGGAAGTTTGGGAAGATAGGTTTGTGAGCCTGACTGCATTCAACAGGTTCCGAGTGTGGTGGCCGCAAAGATAGCTCACTCTTGAGCTGCAGTTTGTGTTGAAAGATCTGGATAGATACAACCCAAATGTGTTAAGACAATTTCGGGAAAGAAAAGGGTGGAAATGATTCACTCAAAGTGTAGTGGATGCCAAAGAACACTTGGTCCGGGGATTTTATGCCAACGTGGCACACATAAAGAAGGGGACCAAAGTGACAAAAGTGAGGAACTTGAAATGAGGTTTGACCAAACCACCATGAACACATACCTAAGGTTGGAGGATGTGGAGCTAGTTCAATACTTGGAAAAGCTGGCTATGGGTGATGCAGCTCGCCCATGGCTAGCTGAGCTTCTGGCAGCTCCGGGACCACCACCACCATGGATCACAACAGGGATTCCAATTTAGCGGAACACCCTGAATTTTGAGGCAAAGGGATGGCAGACATTTGTGTGTAGCAGAATAGACCCATGCTGGAATGAAACGAATCTACCAATCCTGTGAGCAGTGCTAGTCGCCTCGATCATGGCCGTGTACCCAATCAATGTGGGTGCCATGATGTCGGTCAACATGTCCTTAGTTACTAGGCAAGCTGACACCTCCTACTCGTATTCCAACACTATCATTGAGTACCTCACAGATGCGGGGGTGGAACCATGGGATTTTAACACCAAGGTGAAGGCGAAGAAGCCTTTCTCGTGGTATTCGTTGATGGATGGTGGAAACCCAAAGAAGAGGGGTCAGCCCTCTACTACTGCAGGCCAGTCTGATGAGCCTGTCGGGGTAGCTACTAGGACAGTTGACATGCCATCTACTTCAGTAGATCCTTCTGATAGTGCAGCAGATATGCCTCCACCTCTTTCTTCAGGTCCTTCAGCATAAGTGCCTTCCGCATCGGTTTTGAAGCAGGTGCCCATGCCTGCTCATCCACTATCTACGCTGTGAGTCTCCTAAACACTGGCGAGCCTCAACAACTGGATGCAAACAACCACTACAAAGATGAGTGACATATCCAGTGTTATTGCAGCACAGTCATCCATCTCGACACCCCCAGATTCCTTTAACAGTGGAGGACGCATTGAAGAAGATCTTGGAGAACCAGACCACCATCATGAACACCCTAGTAGCATATGGCACATTGATTGAGGAGCTCGGGAAGCATGTAAAGAAAATGAAGAAATCCCACGCGTCCAAGAAATCAATTGACAGACTGATGAGAGAGGTGATTAAGATAGCAACAGTTGGTGACCTTCCATTTGACATGCTGATGGGGACAGACCCAGCAGCAACGGTAGATCCAGCCGCAACATCAGCACCAGTTGGCCAGTCTGAGGAGCCAAACATGGCTGCCGACACTGCTGAGGCGGTGCGCCAGATGTTCGCCAACCCAGTTACTCCCATAGCTGGGGACGATGAGATCCAGTTAGAGAAGACTGAGGGCGGTGACGCTGCTATGGACACAGAGATGTCCAAGGCCACATAGGGAGTCCTCTTTACTCTTACCTTTCCTTATTCTTATTTTGTTAAGCATTGGGGACAATGCTTATTTTTATTCAGGGGGTAGAGTTTATTTGATATTTGGATATTTGACATTTGGTTTATAATAACTAATAACATTTTCCTCTTTCCTTTTATTTATGTATATATTCTTCCCTCTTTCTCTATTGATGTATATATTCTATCTTTTTCCCTCTCAGTATGTACATTCATTTATGTATTTAGTAGCTTTCTTTGTAGATTCTTTATTTTGTTTTTTTATTAGCATATGTTTAATTTTGTAGCTTCTTTTTATGTTTTTACTAGTCAATAAGCCTTTGATTTTCTTAATACCACGGTTCTTTCCAAAGGTAGTTTTTGTGTGAATCGGATGATTCTTCCTAACGATGGATGGCGTGACAACCTTCTTAAGAGATTGAGTCCGTTTTTATGTTTTAGGTAAGAATAGTAGTAATAATGAATAAAAGGGTCAAACATGCTTCACTTGGTACCAGCACACTTAACTGCGTGCTTATGGTTAAAAATAAGTTTCTCGGGAAAGAATTAGCTCTAATTAGTGACATTGTGACTCCTACGTTGACTTAGGCAATCATCGAATGGTTTAGTCGAGTCATAGTGATTTTCAATCTTGAATATGGTCGTTGTGGGTCCTCGACTCTATCCTTTTTAACATTCCAGTTGCGTGAGAGGTGAGATGATTTTGTTGCAAGTCCAAGTACCCGTGCAAATGGTCTAAAACTTGCCCCGAATATGTTTCTAGGCAAACTTTTAAGTTTTGCTTGGCTTGAGAAGTGATTGTAGGCTCTCCTTGACCCACTTGAAATTTTTCATGACCCACCAAAGTTGTTATCCCTAGTCAACCCATTTGAGCCTAAAACCTTTCTCATTTGATAACCATGTTACAAGCCTTTACCCGTTTTGTAGTGACCCTCTCTTGGCACCCGAGCTTTTCTTAACACTCTTGAGAAATAATTGGCTAAAATATAAGTTTGGGAGAGAAATGAGGAGCTTGAAAAATGTATCAAGGCACAAAAAGAGAAAAGAAATAAAGAAAAGGGAAGGCAAGAAAAAGAAAAAAGAACAAAAAGGAAAAATACAAAAAGAAAGTGAATAAGTTAAAAAATTAAAGGGATTTCAAAGAATGGTAATGATGCAAAGCATCGAGAAAACAAAGAAGTAGGAAATGAATATCATGACCAAGAAAGAGTGATGCTAAGTCTCTCTAACCCCCATATGGGAAAGAAAATGCCTCCTAAAAGTGGCATAATATGAGCCGATAAGAGAAAATTGAGTGCTTAAGGAAAGATGAACCCGTTCTATCCTAGTATATCCAACCTTAGTCCAAAAGCCTTCATTACATTCCCAAAAATCCCTACGTGATTTCAATCCGAGTGAGCTTACATTAGTGGTGATTTACATGAGGGGCAAGCCTATGGTACTTAAAGTCGTACTTGCGACATTCTTTTGAGAGAGATGAGCGAACCTTTCACAAAACTTTGAATTGAGTGCTACATTCTTAAGTGAGGTGCAAACGGAGAGTAGAAGACGAGGAGTTTGGGATCCACAATGACCTACATAAAAGAGCGAGCTTCCTTGATGAATAAAGTCAACTCTTGATGCTCAAGTGTCACATTAGAACTATTTGTGCTTAAAACTTCAAATCACTGCCTTGTTGATAATTCATAAGTGTTGCGGGTAATTGTTGGTCCCAATTGATGTGTGTTTGATACACCTTAGATTAGCTGGAATAACTCTTATCTTGTGGAGGTGGGAATTACCTTACTTGCTTGAGGACAAGCAAAAACTTAAGTTTTGGAGAGTTGATAAGTGGGGATTTTGACTACTTTTTAGCGTTTTTTACCTCTCGTTTTAGTCCAAAAGTATTTAATTATATTCTCAAAAACTCATGAAATATGTTTAATTGCAGGAGTATTGAAAAACGAGCCACTAAGATAAAATCTAACTCAAAAAGGAGTGATATGAACTCAAGGACAAAAAACAGGCACAAAAGCTCAAGTGCGAACCACAGATTTTCATCTGCAGCCACAGAATGTGAAGAAAATTTAACAGAGTCCAAGTGCAAAGTGCGGACCGTACAATTATTGAGTGGCAGTAGAAGCTATGCAAAAGCTAAAGTTCAGAGAGTCTCATTTCAAGCTCAAAAAGAAATGCGGACCGCAAAATAATTGTGCGGCCGCAAAAATCAGCTACACAGCCGCACTAAAAAATAAGCGGTCCATAGAAGAGCCCTGTGCGGCCGTACCAAGAATTGTGCGGACCGCAGAATATGAGAGATGCGGCCACAATCCAGAATTGTGCGACCGCAGAGTCAACTCCTGCCAAAACTGAAGATAAGTGCGGACCGCACATGGAATTGTGAGGCCGCAGAACCTCCGAAAGGGCATTTTTGTCCAAAAATTACAGCTTTGTATAAATAGACTAGTTTCACGAAATTAGGTCAAGTTTTGGAATATTGAAAATCCTGTAGCCATATTTACTTGCCTCTTTAGGCAACTTTAGCTTACTTTGGTGATTTAACATTGAATGTTTATCTTTTAATCTTGCAATATGAGTTTTATCATCTTTTTTGTAATAACCCGACTTGTCATTTTAAGAATTAACGCCCCGTTCAGTGACTTAAGGTCTCGAGCAACTTCTTAATAAGTATTATGACCCGCGGGTGTGGTCGAGTTTGATTTTTGAAAGATTCAGAATTTAATTAAAAGAACAATTCTTATTTAAGAAGCTTAAAAGAAAAGAGTTGACGAGAGAGTTGACTTTTTGATATTGGGGCCGGAATCCGATTCTGAAAATTGGAATACCTACATTATGTTATTTATGACTTGTGTGCAAAATTTGAAGTCATTCTGGATTGATTTGATACATTTCGGCGCAGAACATAGAAGTTGGGAGATTCGAAAACTCATAATTCCATTCGAGGCGTGATTCGTAATTTTGACGTTGTTTGACGAGATTTGAAGCCTCCACTAAGTTCGTATTATATTTTGGGACGTATTGGTATATTTGTGGTTGAGATCCCGAGGGGCTTGGGTGTATTTTTGGATCATTGGTTGAGAGATTAGTTTAGTTAAGAAATTTGAGAGTTTGGCCATGGTCAATATCGGGTCAAGATGACCTCTTTTTAGTGTTTTGAGTGCGCGAGCATGTTCGTAACGTGTTTTATGATTGAAATTCATATATGGTTTGTGTCCGGGAGGTTCCGGATGAGTTTCGGGAGTGCTGAGGCAAAAGCGAAGTGCGGACCGCACAATTTTGGTGCGGCCGCACTCTAGTCCGCAGTGGAGTGCGCGGACCGTACAATTTTGTGTACGGCCACACTCAAAGAACTCTTAGATTCGCTAGTCCAATTTCGGAAGCTTATATCTTTTGATCCACAAGGAATTTTGAGATAATTTGAAAATAAAAGTTGTAGCCCTTTGTGTCTAGTTTCCAGAAAGGTAAAGAAGTCATACTTTGGACATTTGTAGAGAAAGTTATGGCTAAAATACTAAAGCATGGCAGTGTAGTTCCAAGAGAGTGCGGCCGCACCATTTTTGTGCGACCGCAGGAGGTGGCGATGTGCGGTCGCACCATTTTTGTGCGGACCGCACATTGAAAGTTCAGAGGATGTACTATATATCCAATGTTTAGGTTATTATTTCATTTCTGGACTTTGGGAGCTCGGTTTGAGATGATTTTTCGTGGATATTTCAAGAAATTCATCGGGGTAAGTGATTCTAACTCGGATTTGGTTATTATACATTAATATATCACTGATTTTATTATTTAATTAGTACTTTGAGATTGAAAATTGGAAAAAATTATAGAAACTTCATAAACCACAAATTTAAGATTTGGAGGTGAATTTGTTATTAGAATTCGATAAAATTGGTATGGTTGAACTTGTGTCGGAATGGGTGTTCGAATTTTGTTGACCTTTTGGAATAAACTTTTGGAATAAATTTTTAAGTCGACGCTTTGTTATCCGGAATTATTTCCGATGAATTTTAATGAAGTTATACAACTAATTTGAATAGATTTGAGCAGTCCGGAGGTCAATTCAAGCAAGAAGGCGATTTTAGAATATCGGCATAACTTCAAAAAGGTAAGTATCTTGCCTAACCTCGAGTGTGGGAATTAACCCTTAGGCATTGAGTCTTATGTGAAAATTGTGTAATTGAAAACCATGTACGCAAGGTGGCAAGTACGTACTTGGTTTATATGTGCAAATTATATCGGTTGAAATTTGTAGACGCCCTTAAGTATTAAGTTGAAAAATTGTTATAACTTATTAAATCCCTTATTTGTCATGCCTCATTCTTTGTTGGCGAGGTTGTTTTTATATGATAATTTGGTGTGATTGTCACTTGACTCTTATGTGAATTGTGTGTTTGTTTGAGTTGCCATTTTTATGAAAAATACTTTCATTATTGAATTTACCTACAAATAATTAAAATGGAAAATTTAGTTAATAAGATGAATTACTCTTCAGTTCACGTTGTTGAAAATTTGGTATTGAATTATAAAGGCCGTGAATCATATTGAGGCAGAGTGCCAAATTGTGAAATATTATTCGGTTGAGTTGTTCACTCCCGAACATTTTGTTAAGATGTTGTGCACATTATGATCGAGTCGTGGCTCCTTATTGTGAAAAATAATGTATTGTTGATTTTTGTGGCAAGTTATAATATTTGGGAACTTGATGTGCAATTTGTGATATGTTGTAAGATTTGAGCATTTGATGTGCAATTTGTGATATGCTGTAAGATTTGAGCACTTGATGTGCAAATTGTGATATGTTGTAAGATTTGAGCACTTGATGTGCAATTTGTAAAATGTTATAATATTTGGGCACTTGAGGTGCAAGTTGTATTATGCTGTGATATTTAGGCACTTGAGGTGCGATTTGTGAAATATTTGTGATATTGATACGCATGCGGTGAGATAAGGGTGGCTTGAAACGCTTGGCTAGTATGGGAACTACTAGAAGTCATGCGGTGATATAAGGTCAGGGTGTTGAAGCGCATGTGGTGAGATTGAAACTCGTGGCTAGTAGGGGAACTACTAGAAGTCATGCGGTGTGATAAGGGTGGCTAAAACGCGGGATGCTATTTCGGGAAAAATAATTTTTAAAGAATAATATGTGAAGGCTCCCGCGGTGATATAAGGAAAAATTGTGAATTTATTTATGATTTGGGACTACGAGGCGGTACCTCAGGAGTGCTCTTTTGTTGATATTTCTCTATGGCCGCACTTGCCTTTGGTTATTTTGTTTTTCCGTAAATTGTAAATTCTTGTATTTTTCGTGATGTATTATTTGACTTAATATTAAGTGTTTTGTATTTTTTGATGTATTGTGTTGACCTTGACTTTTTCGTATAAGACTTTGAGGATTTGTATTTTTGGGTTGTACTTGTTTTTGATGATTGAGTTGTTTTAAATAAAAAAAAAATTCTAGTATGTTTAATTTAATAAATTTTATATCCAAATCGGTAGTTTATCTGATGCTTTATTTTAATGAAAATGTTATTTTTCCTCACTCAAACGATTTCTAAAATAAATTTATTTTTTTGTTGATTTCTTACTTGATTTAAAGATTTTAACTTTACTTTATTGAAAATAAATTGATCCTGCGGATCTTATATACATTAATATTTTGGTACGTGAGTTGTCCATGCAGTTATGAAAATAATATGGGAATGAGGTGCCAGAGAAAATATGATGATATTATTATTGACACGTGAGTTGTCCGTGTGATTGTGATAGAAATACGGGCACAAGGTGCAGTGAAAAATATGAAAGTGGGCTGAGACCCGTATTTTTTATGATTGTGAAATGAGGTGTCACATGGTGACTTTTACTTGAAAATATATTTATTTGAAAGAAGTATATTCGAAAGATATTTATTCAAAAGAAATATATTTGAAAGATATTTATCTTAAAGAATTATATGTGGAGGATTTATATTTGAAGGACTTGACTTATTGATTGTACTTGTATTCCTTATTCGCCAGAGCAATAATTATGATGTTCTGGTTGCGTTGTTATTATATCACTGGTTGAGTTTGTTGTTATTATTGCTAGTTATTTTTCAGTATTATTGTACACTGCTATATTGGACATGTTATTTGACTAGTGAGTGTCTTGACTGTATCTCGTCTCTACTCCACTGAGGTTTGTCTTGATACTTACTGGGTACCGATCGTGGTGTACTCATATTACACTTATGCACATTTTTGTGCAGAGCCAGGTATTGGAGATATCGGACTTGAGCAGAGTTAAAGCGGGATCGTAAGGATTTACGATAGAGTTGTTTGGTCGTCGCAATCCCTTGGAGTCTTTCCATTTCATTGTACTGTTAATTTTTAATCAAACAGTATTGTATATTCGGTCCTCGTGATCATTTCATGTATTCAGTTAGAGTTCGTGGCTCAGTACTACCAGTCTTGGAAGGTTGTTATATTCATATTTGTTCCGCTGTTGGTTTTGACACCTGTATTGAAATAAAAAAAATGGCGTCGACATGTAATGAAAATCGGCTTACCTAGTCTTATGTGCCATCACGACGCCTGTGGTGGGATTTTGGGTCATGCCATTTCCTTCTTAATTTTCTTCTATATCCATTATGAGTAGCTAGAGTTCTAACTAGGGTTGTGACCCAACCCTAGTGTGTAAACCTAATAGGTGTTTGATTTATGGCTTGTTTATGGTTGAGAGTTTATTATTTAGCCTTGTTCTTGCTTTTGATTATAGAATTAATGGTTGAAAATATTAGTTAATGCCTATTTGACTTGGTCTCTTCTTGAGAAAGAGAAACTTCGTCTAGAAAAACTTGGCTAATAAGAATTTGGGATAAAATCAAGAGATTGATAGTCTCAATTAAAGGGTTGAACCTAGAGATAATAAAACCTGACTTGAGCATTTTATCAATTGTTTTGTTCAATACCTATTTGAACTTGAGAAAGCCAAATTGGGCAAAATCACTCTCTTACCGAGAGGTATTGAGTGGAATCTTGAGTGTTGATAGCTATAATACACCCCGACCAAAGAAACAAGCTTTACAGTTTACAACCCATTAGGCAAACACCTAGGTGAAGGTCATATACCTAGGCCTTTTACTTTATTTGAAAACAACAACAAAAATAATTTCTTAATTTTAATTATTTATCTTGCAATCTTAGTTTAAACTAGACCTATAATCAACCAAACCTTGTGGAAGTGTAATTTATGATAGTTTAAGCTCATTTACCACAATATATACCTCTAAATCTGATTCATATAGCTCCATGTGGAATTCGACCCTCACTCTCTATTGGGTATTACTATTGCATCGACCGTTTCATAACCTCAAATAGAGGTGTGACTTGGATGAGATCAGGCGGCCCGTGCCGCTGTGTTCGAGAGCCTGAAGCAGGGTAGCATGAGTGTGTGGGAGTACCACATGGAGTTCGCACAACTGTCCAAGTATGTTATTCACATGTTGCCCACTATAGAGGCCAGGGTGCGTCGGTTTGTACAGGGCCTTAGCCCCTTGGTTATTAATGAGGTCGCTACAGCCGCCTTTAATTCTGATATGAACTATGGGAAGATGGTGGCATTTGCTCAAGCTACAGAGAACCGTAAACTAAAAAATAGAATGGAGCGTGAGGGTAATAGCAAGGCCCGGTCTGCAGGTAACTTTGGCAGTTCTTCCGGTGGTGGTGGTGGTAGGTCAGGATTCAGGGGAGGGTCATTAGGGCCATCTCAGTCTTTCGCCCAGTCTTCAATGAGTGCACAGCCATCAGGGCCTAGTCAGTAGCAGTGGAGTCTTTTCAGGCCTAGTTAGGGCAACATGGGACCCCACCAGCAGGGTTTTGGGGTCTGTTTCATGGACCTACATGCCCTAAGTGTGGGAGGATGCACTTTGGGGTCTGTTTCATGGACCTACATATATGCTATGAGTGCGGTATGAGGGGTCACATTCAGAGGGATTTTCGCTCGTCTCGCCGGACCATGGGCAGAGGTACGACGCAACCAGCTAGCTCTACAGCTACTACATCCACAACACCTCCTCCAGCTCGAGGCACTCCAGCGCTCGCAGGATGTGGTGCATCTAGGGGTGGTACCCAAAACTCGGGAGGGACCAATAGATTTTATGCTATGCGGAGGCGTCGGGATTCAGAGGCTTCACTAGATGTTGTCACAAGTATATTGACTGTCCGGTCTCATGATGTGTATGATCTTATTGATCCTGGTTCAACTTTGTCCTATGTCACTCCTTATGTTGCTATGGAATTTGAGATAGAACCGGAATAACTTCATGAGTCGTTTTCTGTATCTACTCTGGTTGGTGAGTCTATTGTGGCTGCACGGGTTTATAGGGATTGTGTTGTCACGGTGCGTGGCCGGGACACTATGGCCGATCTTATCGAATTGGGGATGGTTGATTTTGATGTAATAATGGGGATGGATTGGCTTTATTCATGTTTTGCCAAGCTTGATTGCCGAACTAGAACCGTTAGATTTGAATTCCCAAATGAGCCAGTTATTGAATGGAAATGGGGTGATGTGGTGCCGAAGGGTAGGTTTATTTCTTACCTTAAGGCCACCAATATGATCAACAAGGGGTGTATCTACCATTTAGTCCGGGTTACAGACACCGATGCTGAGGCACCTACACTTGAGTCTGTGCCAGTTGTGAATGAATTTTCGGATGTATTTCCGGATGAGCTCCCTGGTATCCCACCAGACATGGAGATTGATTTTGGGATTGATGTGATGCCGGGCACACAACCTATATTTATTCCACCGTACAGAATGGCACCAGCAGAATTGGAGGAACTAAAGGAACAATTGAAGTATTTGTTAGAGAAGGGTTTCATCCGACCGAGTGTGTTGCCTTGGGGTGCACCGGTTCTCTTTGTAAGAAAGAAATATGGGTCACTACAGATGTGTATTGACTATCGGCAACTCAACAAAGTCACAATAAAAAATAAGTACCCACTACCAATGATAAATGACTTGTTTGATCAATTGCAGTGTGTTAAGTATTTCTCCAAGATTGATTTAAGATCCGGGTATCACCAATTGAAGATCAGGGAGCAGGATATTCCTAAAATAACTTTCAGGACCCGATATGGGCACTTTGAATTTCTGGTGATGTCTTTTGGGCTAATAAATGCCCCGGCAGCTTTCATGAATCTTATGAATCGAGTTTTCAAGACGTTCCTCGACTCTTTTGTGATAGTATTCATTGACGATATTCTGGTATATTTACGAAGAAGAGAGGACCACGCCGATCATCTCAGGGCAGTTCTGCAAACTATGTATCAGCATCAGTTATATGCGAAGTTTTCGAAATGTGAATTTTGGCTTGAATCTGTCGCATTCTTGGGTCATGTCGTCTCTAGAGAAGGAATTAAGGTTGATCAACAGAAGGTCAGCAGTGAAGAATTGGCCAAGGCGTACAACTCCAACAGAGATTCGCAGTTTATTGGGCGTAGCTGGGTATTACAGGAAATTTGTGGAGAGGTTCTCTACTCTTGCCTCTCCGTTGACTAAATTGACGCAAAAGGCAATTAAGTTTCAATGGTTTGATGCTTGTGAAAAGAGCTTCCAGGAGCTGAAATCAAGATTGACTACGACACCGGTGTTGACCCTACCAGAGGGTATAGATGGGTTTGTGGTGTATTGTGATGATTCAAGGATCGGGCTTGGGTGTGTATTAATGTAACATGGCAAGGTTATAGTTTATGCTTCTAGGCAACTCAAGAATCATTAAAAGAACTATCCAACACATGACTTAGAACTTGCGGCGGTGATTTTTGCATTAAAGATTTGGCATCATTATTTGTATGGGGTTCATGTAGATATATTCACGGACCACAAGAGCCTTCAATATATTTTCAAACAAAATGAGTTGAATCTGAGGCAGAGAAGATGGCTTGAGTTACTCAAAGATTACGACATTGATATCCTATATCACCCGGGAAAGGTCAATGTTGTGGCAGATGCTCTTAGCTGGAAATCTATGGATAGTTTGGCTCACTTGGAGGCATATCAAAGGCCATTGTCCAAGGAAGTTCATCAGTTGGCTAGTTTGGTAGTTCATCTTGCGGACTCTATGGAAGGAGGAGTAATTGTGCAAAACAGGGCTGAATCATCGCTTGTTGTGGAAGTCAAAGAGAAACAATACAATCCATTGTTGGTACAATTGAAGGAGGGGATTCATAAACATAAGACTATGGCGTTTTCTCTCAGCATGGATGATGGTACACTAAGGTACCAAGGTCGGCTATGTGTTCCAAATGTAGATGGTCTCCGGGAAAGAATCATGACCGAGGCTCATACTTCTAGGTATTCTGTGCACCCGGGCTCTACAAAGATGTATCATGATCTCAAGGAAGTCTATTGGTAGAATGACATGAACAGGAATGTGGCAGACTTTTTGGCAAGATGTCTGAGTTATCAGTAAGTAAAGGCCGAACACCAACGGCCCGGTGGATTGGCTCAGAACATAGAAATTCCAATATGGAAGCGAGAAATAATTAATATGGACTTTGTGGTGGGGCTACCGCGCACTCTGCGCAAGTTTGACTCAATTTGGGTGATTGTGGATCAACTCACGAAATTGGCACACTTCTTGCCAGTTAGATCTACCAATACAGCAGGACAATATGCTTAGTTGTATATTAAGAAAATAGTCAGGTTGCATGGCACTCTAGTTTCTATCATTTCGGATTGAGGGGCACAACTCACGGCTAATTTTTGGAAGA
The DNA here is from genome assembly GCF_000390325.3 of Nicotiana tomentosiformis. Lineage (NCBI taxonomy): Eukaryota > Viridiplantae > Streptophyta > Magnoliopsida > Solanales > Solanaceae > Nicotiana > Nicotiana tomentosiformis. Next base: position 28,607,040 of record NC_090812.1, read on the forward strand.
AAGTTCAGCAAGGTTTGGGTACTCAGGTGAATCTTAGTACAGCCTTCCACCCACATACCGACGGGAAGGCAGAACGAACTATTCAGACGCTTGAGGATATGTTGCGCGCTTGTGTTCTAGACTTAAAGGGTAGCTGGGATGACCATTTTTCACTCATAGAATTTGCCTACAACAACAATTATCATGCTAGTATTCAGATGGCACCATTCGAGGCGTTATATAGTAGGAGATGTAGATCTCCCATTGGGTGGTTCGAGATTGAGGAAGCTGAATTGATAGGACCAGACCTCGTGCATCAGGCTATAGAGAAGGTCAACATCATTAATGAGCGGTTAAAGACTGCTCAGAGTCGTCAAAAGTCCTATTCGTATGTCCGTCGTAGGGATTTGAAGTTCAAAGAATATGATTGGGTATTCTTGAAGGTTTGCCCCATGAAGGGTGTAATGCGATTTGGTAAAAAGGGAAAATTGAGCCCGAGGTATGTCGGGCCGTACAAAATCATTCAAAGGATTGGTCAGGTGGCGTACAAGTTGGAGATACCACCTGAGATGTCATTAGTGCACCCGGTATTTCATGTGTCTATGTTGAAGAAGGTAGTCAGAGATCCATCGCTTATATATGCCAGTTAAGACTATTGAGGTTAATGAAGAACTGACCTATGAAGAACCTCAGTTTCCATTCTTGGTAGGCAAGTACGAAAACTGAGAAATAAAGAAATTACCTCCGTGAAAGTGCTATGGCGAAGCCAACAAGTTGAAGAAGCTACTTGGGAGGCCGAGGAAGAGATGAAGAAGAAGTATCCTTATTTGTTTGAATAACTATGTAATCTTTCTATGAAATTGTCGCCTATGAATTTTGTATCACTGGTACCGTTGATGTTAAAGGCGTTCCTTTCTGGTTATATGTTGCTTATGAGGCCACAGTTGGTGTTGTTTTATGTTATGTTACATCATTGGATTATGTATATGTTGTTAGGATTTATTTCTGGGGTTCTCTGGCAGGTGGATAGGCCCAGCTACAAGGGAAACTCTGGTGAAATTTTTGGAAATTTAGGAAGTTAGTCAAATTTGGGACTGCTGGTGTGTGGTATGGCTGTTGAGTCACATCGGATGTTAATAGTGAACTTTGACCCTCATTCGAGGACGAATGATATTAAGTAGGGGAGGATGTGAGGCCACTCAAAAAAAATTCCTATTAGTCCGAGGCCACAAGCACACTCACAAGTCGCTTAAGTGTCGTCTTGCCTTCCACGAGGGGTTAAGGACTGTAACAACTTATATGATCATGATAATACATGTAGGAGCTGTATTGGATATTGTTGAGGGCCTAAGGATATCCCTAGGACTAATCCATGTTGGGAACTATTCAATGGGCTAAAGTTTCAGAAATATTCACACAAGATCATTCAAACGCATGCTGCTACCAAACTATAAAGACTTAGGAGGTTATCTACATATCAATTTAAATCCCTTTGAGTCTAGTTTCCAACGCATCAAACCTTTCATCATTTAGATATGTATACAGAATGTTATGGCCATTTTACTGGACCTATGTTATATGCGCGCCCAGATGCGCGGCCGCGCATATTTGGGAGTTTCTGCCTTGTGTGTGCGGCCACTTGTCCAGGTGCACGGCCGCACACGTAGGATCCATATAAATACCCCAAGGCCGGGTAGGGAGAATGGCTAAGTCATTTCTTTGAGCTAGGGCTTGCTCTATCAAAGGGAATCCATCTTATACTTCCCTCCCATGAACCAAGGTAATATTTTTGGAGTATTTTGAGTTGATTACTACTCCTAAACACTTATATTAACAAGGATTAATCTTGAAGATCCATAGATTTTTATTTAAATCCCCAAATTGGTCAAGAACACTACAAGTTGGGATTTTCAAGAGTTTCACTATAAGAAGTATGTCTACCATCTCTAACTAATCTATGGTGATTAATTATGTATGAAATATGTATTATGACTTATGGGATGGTGATTGGAAGTCATAAGTGCCTAATGTAGGTTGTGTTGGTATTGTAGAGATTGTAAAATAAATTAATTGATAACATTTATGGGTTGGGAGTGAAGTGTTGGGCATGCATATTCTAACGGAAGTTGTGAGGTGACGTATTGGGGTGAGGCGGCAGGGCCGCTTTTTGTAGGATTTTGGTATTGTTATTGCACCACCACTCGCATATATACTGGGGGTGAGGCGGCATGGCCGTTTTGTATAGGTATTGGTATCGTTATTACACCCCCACCCGCACATAATGGGGTGAGGCGGCAGGGCCGCTTTGTGTAGGTTTTTGTTTTTGGTACTGTGGTTACACCTCCACCTGCATACATTAGGGTGAGGCGGCAGGGCCGCTTGAGTAGAGTTGTATTATTGTGCTTGCACAATTGGGGTGAGGCGGTGGGGCCGCTTTGTATAAAAATAATTTCAGAGGATCTCGTCTTAAAATTTATAAATGTTATTGACAACTCATGATAAATTTGCTTTGGCTTAAACGACTATTTATGCTATTCTATTGTCACCCTAATTCATCACATCCATGTTGTATTTCCAAGTTCTTGATTAGGTGTTTGGTTTTCATACTAGTACTATTCAACATGTACTAACGTTCCTTTTGTCGGGGGCGCTGCATCTTTAATAGATGTAGGTGGTTCCACAACAGAGGATACTGATAAGTGATAGGGGTGCTCATTCTTTCCAGCTGACTTGGTGAGCCCCATCTCATTCCGGGGTTGTGCATCTTTTATTTCGTATGTATTATCATGTTTTGAGGTATAGCCGAAACCTTGTTGCCGGCACTATCATTGTACCCTTTGGTATCTTTAGAGGCTCCGTAGACATAGTGTGGGTTGTATATGAGTGCTGGGAATGCTAAACAAGTCGTGCTGTGATTAGATCACTTGTTCCACTTTGAACCATGAAAGTATGTGTGTGTTTTGAGACTTATTAAATGACGTAACTATTGGTAATGAATTCGGTATTGTCTACATGATCTCCTTATTGGTTAATTAACAAAGTTATGTATTCTCTTTAAATCACGGGTGAGTTTGGGTAAAAAGTATTCTACATGCTTGCTTGACCGGGTTCACACCGTTGAGCGCCGGTCGTGCTCCTCGAGTTTGGGGCGTGACACTTTTTTCTTCATTATTAGCATATTATAAAAATTAAGCTCAACATTTAATAAGTTAACTGACTCACTAATCATGGGAAGTACTTTTTTTGTCCATCTCCATTCTCCCTTTCCAACATTCATCTTCTTCACTCCATTTTTGAAAATCTGATGCATATGTGAATACCACCTAAATTCAAGATGTATTGATTTATACGTCTTTTATACTTTGTATATCAAATATCACTTTAATTCAAAATGTATTTTTATGTATATAATTTTTGTATATTTATTTGTGAAGTGCCATCTTATTTTAAGATGTATTTTTAATGCATATTTCAAATATATTTTATATGTCAAGTGCCATTTTAATTTAGGATGTATTTTTTTGTATATTTATATGCCATCTTAATTAAATTTAAGATATATTTTTATGTATATTTCACATGTCTAAGTGTCATCTTAATTGAAGATGTATTTTTTATGTATATTTTATATGTGCTAATTCAATGTATATTTTTTATATATTCATTTTGTATATATTAACGTATATTATTATCGAAATAAGATCTTTATGTTAAGAAAGGAAGAAAGAAGGAAGAGAAAAACTTAAGAAAGATAATTAAAAAGAAAACGAATGGAACAAATTTAAAATATATATTGGCTTCGGCAAAAAATAAAATTAAGAAGATGAAGAAAAAGAAGGAAAGCTAATAGATAAAGAGAGAAAAAAGGCATGATTTTTGTACAAAAAATTATTGACTTTCCATTCAAATTGCTTATGTTTAGGGATTAATAATTAATATTCCTATTTTAATGGAACCGTGTGCTACAAATATAAATATTTTCCTGCCACAGCTGTAATATTGGATTTCATGCTAAAAATTTGTTATATTTATTTTTAACTGTGATAGTTATGTAAAGTTCCCGCTTAGACGTGAGTCTGTCACCCTAGTTTTTTGGGCTTTTAACACATTTGACCGGTTGTTCAAAATAATTAAATTGCTCGTTAAATATATAAAAAATATAGAAAGAATATATTATTAAAAATTTCAAAAATAATATCCAACATTTTTTTTTTATATCTATGTGTATTATATACATATAATATGTTTTATACACTTTTTGGCTAGCGAATGCAATTAGTTTTGGTCGACCGACCGATTTTGTATTTTGTCCTAAAATATATACTGATTATATATATATATAATCCATTAATTTATAACAAATATACCTTTGTCAGATATTATTTGAATGGCGACTATACCGTGTAGTTGTTCCTAGATTTTTTTTAACAATTATTTTTTGGGCATAAAAAATTGTATGATTTTTAACAATTAGCTCTATTTTATTCCGTGAAACAATAAATACTAAGTTTTAAAGTTATACTGCATTTTCTATTCTTTCTGTACATCTCAAATTATTATTTTGAAACCTTGAGATTATCTGTATCTATCATTTCTAGGCAAGGTGGCTGGAAAATAAAATAAAGAAGATGATAACCAAAATCGCGACAGTTATATAGGAAAATATTTCATCCAGAAAAACAACGTACATCCATTTGGTAAGTAAAAGAAATTTTGATATCATTTAGATACATACTTCTAATGATTTAGAGCTAAAATTAGAGAAACACAAAATTTAATAAAATTTCCGCACCAATTTTTGTTTTTTCCGGATCTTGTGGTCCTTAAACTTGTTCATTACTAAATCATTGTCCTTTTCTCTACTACCCTACCTACTTTTATGAGGGGAAAATTATATAACATTGTCTCCACAAACTCAATAAGTACATGTCGTTGTATAGATTGTATGATTTAACGTAAACATTCCGTGGGTAATTTTTTTCTCCATTTCTACGCTATTCTTTCATTACCATCAGGGGCGGATTCACGATGTTAGTTGCGGGTTCGGTCGAACCCAATAGGTTTTGTTCAAATCCTGTATTTGTATTGAGAAATTCAATGAATATGTACAAATTATTAATTTAAAACTCAATAACTTAAAATGATTATAATCCAAAATCCATAAAGTTCAAATTCTAACTCCGCGCCTCTTATTACCATATATGTTCAAGATACACTACAGTTTATAGTTAATTATGATGTGACAATAAGAGAATAATCTATAGTCCTTAATTAAACAGTTTCATTTGTTATACCAACCGTTACTAAACTAATCAACCGTTATCTACTCTCAAAGGTGAGGGTTTATAGATGATGTAATTAAAGAGACCTTGGTAATGACTCCAATTCATCTAACTACCAGCTACTATTTATTAAGTTTATGTGTTATTAATTTGTAGACTTGCAGTACTTATTAAATGGTCGCTATTTTGGACTGAATATTCTTTCAAAATATTCCCTCCTATGCATTTCTGCGTCATTTTTTCTTAAAATTTGTATATTTTGTAATAACTTGAAATGTAGCTTTTAAAACTTAAAATCTTAATTATCTCCAAGAGGGAAATGCATCAACAATTGATGTCATTCTAAATGATAGTTAATGTCTAAATTGACCCTTGAAATCCTAGTTGCAAGAGACATTAATTATATATATGTTACCAAATAATAACTACTTTTTCTACTTCTAACCTCCTTAAAGATTTTAAATCCATTTATTACTAATAGCTCTGACACTTCCATTATCAGATGATCAACCTCGATCAAAACAGACCTCCTCATTGGCATTAATCTCAGCATTCAGCAGAGAAAACGTAACGTCAAAAGGAGTAAGGAAGATTGTTGAAATATTGCTCATATTCTTTGAATAAAGACAAAAAGGATCCTATTTAAATTAAAACACAAACCGAATAACACCCGATTCTTGCTTCTTCTACCTACACAATAATAACTCATATAATGCACTATCAAGACTTCCAGTTTAATGGTACCTCGGAAAATATCTCACATAATGGTACCTCGGACTCGTCCGAACTCACTAACTTTTGTTTAGACTCTATATTTTTATTAGAAAATCTATTTTATATGTATGACTATGCGAAGGCTCCTGAAGTCTTTTCAAACCATCTTTCTTTCATTTCCTGATCCTCTAATAAATTCTAAAACAAAAAATTCAAACATAAAACGACAAATATTAAATGTGAAAGGGAGCCACTAGAATTGCACAATCAAATCCACATGTACACCAGGGAATTACGTTTTCGAGGAAATTAACCAAAAGAAAAAAGAAAATGACGAAGGAAGAAATACAGCTGTTGAAGAAATACAATAACGTAATTGTCATAACACCATGCATGTAAACATGCACGAATATTACATAAAAGAAAACAAACAAATTACATGCCTAGACGAAGAAATTAAATTAGAAGCCATGAATAATTCTAGAGCAAGTGTGTTTGAACCAACGATAACCATTTTTGAAAGATTTCTTGACTTTTCCTTCCATGGAATATATCTTATATTTGGCCACCCTCTTCTTCCTTTTAAGCTCAGGCGTTGAATACCATGGCCGATTCTCTGGTAATTGATAGTTACTTGACTTTGAGATTTGGTACTTATGAGAAGGCATCATATCCGTCGATGTTGTTGTCGGAAAATGATGATGTGCTCGAACAACGTAGATGTTATTAACTGCATAGGCTTTGTCATCGATTATTCCTATCCTTTGTCCGCTGTTCACATATCTCCGATGAGCTAAAGCGAAATCTTCCATTTTCTTCTTCTTTCCTCTTTCTCTCTGTCTCTCTCTCTCTCTCTCTCTCTCTCTCTCTCTCTGAGTCTTTTGTGATGGTTTTGTGGTTAGAGAGACAGAGAGGAATGGAGGAGAGAAGATTAAGGCTTTAGAAATGTTGGACTGCTAATATATAGACGATTACTCGGGCGGAGGTTCATAAACATTGGTTGGGCTAACTAAAAAGTGTACAAAATTCTCATACTATAAAAATATTTATCTTCTATTCCAAAATGTTACTATGAAAAATTATGACTAGTAGTAATATTTCATGAAATATATGACTATTTCAATTTTAACTTAAAAATTAAATTAAATTAGTCTGATTCAATGGTGAAAATGGTCACATTAACCATCGATAGGCAGAGAGTGCAAACACGTAAGATTTGCTGGACACCACAAAAAAGTACTTATTATCATCCCTATGTTTCAATTTAGATGATACATTTCGTTTATCGAAAGTTAATTTAATTAAACTTTAAAGCTAAATTGGATTAACTCAACTCAATATTTTAAAATTAAAATTTAGATATTCAAAAACGGTATGAGAAATACTATAAGTTGCAATTTTTCTCATATTAGTATGATTAAAAAATTTATTTTAAAATATTGATCAAATTTTATACTGTTTGACTCTCGATATCATCTAATTTGAAATGAGGGGAGTATAAGGTTTTGACTTCAGGATTTATCGGAAATTTGACCATTTGACCTCCGGGATACCGTAGGTCTTAACTCTTAAACAACTTAATCCATCAATTTTTAGGGGAATATAAAGATTAATAGTTTTTGGCAAGTTTTGTTATGTTCTTAAACTATTCCACATACAGCAACAATGACTAGCCTTCTCGACGTACATCATCATCTACGATGAGTTCAATATTTCAAGTTACTAACACTAAACAAATTGAATATTTGAAATTGTATATTCAAAATATAATATTTATTAAAATTCAATGGCTTTCTCTCTCACACACACACAGAGACGCGCGCACACCCCCATTCGGCAAGCTAAAAAGCTACTTCCGCCGCTGGTGAATTAATTGGGAGACTTTTAGGTGTTCTTATAGACAATTCCAAGATTGTATAGACAAAATTTTAAGACGAATTGCGACAATATGTTGACGCTGTCTGTGCAACATTCCGCGTACACCATTGGAAATAGTTTTGAACCAGCAATAAATGGTTCTCAATAGACAGTAGCCGCGTCAGTACCACAAATGCAAAGATCGGTTGATTCACAAAAGGTCCTCTAAATAAGCCATCTAACAAACTCGAAAACTTGAAAGTATACGCACAGAAGCTAGTAATAAGTACTAAAGATTAGCAACTGAAGCTTTACCAAGTAGTATTTTTCTACTAATGCTATGCTATTCTATATACACACAAACCAGCAACAGTTTAAGCTGTTAACATGTTTCTCAGAAAAATACTTAGAGAGTAAAATTGAGGTGTATCATAACTATATTTCCTAGCTTTAAGTTTAAGTTTGTTCAAAAAGCTCCTTAGATTTGATGCTTTGTGGAGCTTTATCAGCTTTGGCCTTTCGCCTTTTAGCTTCCTTTTTTGAAATTTTTGAATTATCAATATGGGAAACCTGCAAAAATATTAAGCACAAGTTAACGTGAGCGTACAAAAATTTATTGATAGAAGTAGTAACATACAGTGAATGCCTACTGAGCCTGATGAGAATGAACGTCTTAAGAGGAAAAAAACAGAGACGAGGGAAGAGGTACTCTATTCGTACAATGTGAGACTTCCACTCCAATTTGGAAAGCCCACCACGGTCACCAGCAGGTTGTGTATAGTCTCGAACATGACGAAATATGTGAATAAGAACAGCAGCATCAAGAGCAGCATATTCTAGCTGCACAACCGTAGAAATAAGAGGTATTACTATCTAATAATACAGAACCATAAGCCAAAATCACTATTTACCTGCACAAGGATCAGATCTTATCATTCACTTTTTTTTGGAGAATGGTAACATCAGATTTTATCAGTTCACAAGGACAAAGTCACTAGCTTCTTGATCTCATTTCTTTAGAAAATACAGCAGAATAGACAATTAAAATAAATACATTTCATTTGCTGGAAGCTTTTCCACATATACTAGCACTTCCTGTTTATCCATGATAAAATAAAATGTATAAACATATATCATATAAACCTGAAACTGAGTTAAAGGCCGTTTCTCCCAGTTGCTATTCCTTCTTGTTTTGTTCAATCCGGTGCCCAAGATTTTCTGTATCCAGAAAGAAACCAAAAAAAAAACATGGAGTAGAATTATTCGTCGTTTTCCTTATAAAAATTGCATCTCTTTTGACAAAAGAACCAACAAGAATTTGTACCCTATATATATATATATATATATATATATATATATATATATATAGTGTGTGTGTGTGTGTGTGTGTGTGTGTGTGTGTGTGTGTGTGTGTGTGTGTGTGACAATGCAAGAATGCAGAATACATGTATCAATTACCTTTGCCAGACCAGAGAGACCACCCCCTGGTTCTTTGAACACATTCTGGATATCAAGTAGCATGTCGTAGTGCTTGAAGCATTGCAACTGTCCATAAGACCCAGCAAGCTGCTTCATGTCACACTGGAAGTTGTAACCTGGAAAATACCCAATTATGACTGCAGAAATTTCTCTGCAAATAGAGTTTACAGATTGAAAATATACCGCTACACCAAAGAAAAGCAGGAATGTGTTCCATACAAATATATTGTTATATCAGCGTTCACCCTTAATGAATGCATACTGTTCGATATAAGTAGTGCAAAATTGAAAAGAAGCCATGAAAATCGACGAGTTTTCTTTCTTGGAGCATAAAAGGTGTAATGAACCTTTAAACAGGAAAATGCCTAAGAATGTTGTTGTTATCTCCTACAAGACAATGTTCTCTCTTACCAAGCTTCAGTACTCTTGTTGAATGCAATATGCAGGTTAAGCAGTCATCCAATACATCCGGAGCATCTTCATATAACTTTATCAGATCAAGTATATAAACCTTGTTGTCAGAAGCAATCTGCATGATAGAAACCTGTTGCAGGGGGAAATAGAAAAGCTATTATACTGTTGAACGTGCATTTTCTTCACTCCAAAGGAGTCAGTCATTTTTAACGTATTCTCTATCATGCCTAACAACAAGGACACTCAAGTTAAAGATTATAAAGTTTGTCGTCTCTAAATGAAGGGAAAGAATGCAATAAACGACTAGATTGAGAAGTGTTGAAATTTTGTTGCTTTCAGTTACTGCAGTAACTTTTTTAGCATAATAAGTTACTTAGTTTTAGGATAAATCTACTTTTTGAATTTAATTTTTTGTTAGATTTTTTAGGTTTGTTGAGATATTTTGGGGTTTTTAAATTCTGCAGATTATGTTCCTAATTGGCTATTTAAAGCCTTGTTATGCTTAATAAAATTATTGAGAGACATTTTCAATCAATATTTTTAATATTTTTGCTGCCCCATCTTTTAAAAAACCAACAGTGGTATCAAGAGCTTCATTGGTCTTACAGATCTGTGAGTTCTTCCAAAGAACCATTTTCAAATCATTTTTAACCAATATCAATTTTTAAACCCATTTTCAAACATGGCAAGCATCAGTCTCTCTTTGAATGCTCCACAAACTTTCACCGGCGAAAACTATCGGATTTGCTCAGTGAAAATAAAATCATATCTTAAAACCTATGATTTGTTGAATGTTATAGTGGAAAAACAATCCTTACGAGCAATCCCTGAAAATTCTATCATTGTCCAGAATCAAATACTTTCAAAAGAGATTTCAGATAAGACGGGGTCACTAAGGGTGTTTTTTATGCACAAAACAATAAGACAAAAAGAAAGAAGAAAAGAAGAAAAAAAACTGCACTACAAAAGTGTGCAATTTCAGCGATACTCAAAACAATCTTCAAGCACAAACAACATAAGCAAGAATTGAGGAGGAGCAACATTTTAAATTGCAGCAACTGAAGCAAAGGAAGAGTATTGAAATTTTGTTGCTTTCAGTTACTGCAGTAACTTTTTTAGCATAATAAGTTACTTAATTAGATTTTTTAGGTTTGAGATATTTTGGATTTTTTAAATTCTTCTTATGCAGATTTTTCTGCAGATTATGTTCCTAATTGGCTATTTAAAGCCTTGTTATGCTTAATAAAATTATTGAGAGACATTTTTCAATCAATATTTTTAATATTTTTGCTGCCCTATCTTTTAAAAAACCAACAAGAAGACATTGATGGAGAACATCATATCTTTACCACCCATCGCAAAAGGCGAATATCCTATAGCTCCAAAATTCTCACTATCATATTCAAAAAAAGCAGATACAATACACAAAAAAGCATTGAAAGCCTAATCACTAGACGTACCCCTTTATTCATCATGAGAGACACAAAACACTGGAACTTTCACTCATATTTTCATATTAGCAAGGGGTAGTTAAATCAGTTCAATGGAAAACTCGGAACCTTCTATTACCTAGACAAAATAAAGAGATGGATGAATCACCAAATTATGTACTCTGCCTGATTCCAGAGGGAGAGAAATTAAACAAAAAAGGGACCAGGAAACTTAGCCCAGAACCTTTTCATGACCCATAATTAATAATGACATTAGATCCTTATGAGTAAATAATAGATTAGAACAAAACGGGATTTACTCACATGCATTCTTCTTTTGTCACACGAGCGAACCATGAAACGCAACTTATTATGAATTGGTCTTTGGACTTCTAGGCTCATTTTCTTATCAGCCCCGAGGGGGGAAGAGCACAGAGAAGCGAAGTCCATTATGTTTCAGGGAAGAAGTAACTACTTTGTTGTGGTACTTTAGTTAGGAAGGTATGTATCAACATAAATATCTTCACTTTGCCTGGATAGATTAAGCTGATTCTGGTGTAGTCCAAGATATTTCATCAGTCATACATTTAGATCCCTCTTTAGATTGTGAGAAAGAAGGGGAACCTTGGCGTAACTGGTAAAGTTGCTACCATATGACCAGGAGGTCACGGGTTCGAGCCGTGGAAACAGGCTCTTGAAGAAATGCACGGTAAAGTTGCGTACAATACACCCTTGTGGTCTGTTCCTTCCCCGGACCGCGCATAGCGGGAGCTTAGTGCACCGGGCTTCCCTGCCCTTTTTAGATTGTGAGAAACGAGGAATCAAACTTTTTTTACCACCACCCTTTTAAAAATAAAATAGCTTGATATTGAGTTGGTAAGGACCACTACTTAAAAAAAGTACTCAGCTTTTATCCAAAATCACCTTGTTAGATGAGCTTCCCTTTTCGTAATTAGGCTTCCACTCACAATCAATGCCCACAACTTTACATTCTTCAATGTGGCATGTAGCATCATGCAAGCCATTCACTTCATCTACCCAGACTACTTCCTTTATTGACAATTCATCAAGCTGCAAGTATCGGTCTTTCGGAAAATTTGCCTCAAGCGCTGTACAAGTAAGAATAAGGTAGGAGTTAGACAAAACGATAATTTACTCGGAGCTGGCAACTTTGAAATAAACCACAAGCCAACATCCAGAAATAATTAAAAGGAAAAAAGGAATCAACCAAGTCCAGAAACATAATAGGCAGCATCTATCTTTATTAAATGAAAGCCTAAGGGGTAGTTTGGTACGGGGATAAGGTAAGGGATTAAATTTATACCAAACATGGTATAAATTTAATCCTAGACTTAATACTGGATATCCCACCTTATCCCCCTTATCCCACACCTTATCCCATCAAACTTGGGATAACTTAGTCCGCTTACCAAACGACCCCTAAGGGAATTATACTGGAAACAACTCAGAAGAACTCAGAAATAGTGCATATGAATATATGTCTATGAAAGGTTCTTAAACTCGGACACTCAACATCTTCATAGAGAAGATGTTAGACATTCATTCTTGTAGCACATGTCTCAGCTACTAGTGGGTATATCTCGGGCTCCATCTCTTTTGTAAAATTAAAAGGCAAGAATATAAGTTAGAATAACTCTTTTGCTTAGCCGGAGCTATTACATCTTTCAAATCTTAGTCCCACTTCTCTAGATCTGAAAAACCACTTCCAATTGATTATCCATCCTCTTGGCGAAAGGTTTCTCAGATTCATGGATATCAGGTCCTTCACAATCAATTGGTTGCCTAGCTATGAAGTCAAAAGTTAAAGGTTTAAATCCATTATGGATATGAAACTGATAGATCCATATGCAAAGTCAAAAATTTCCAGAATCAACCAGAATGACTTCTCAAACAACAATAAAATGAAATCACTTAGTTGTACATTTGAACGAGTACTCATGGATCTGCAACCTCTTAAATCACTTTCTTGGTTGAACAGCTAGTAAATTTCATATGTGTCATTTAAGTCGCATCATTTCAGAATAACCATACTCGGGTGGACCCCCTCAACATAGTCGATAACAAAAGCATACACTTTGTACCAAGAGAATCTCAGCAAAGATCTAATGCAAGGTTGCAGCAGAAGAAAGCATAGTCAAAGGCAACCTTAACAGACTCAAATTTGCTCTAGTTCATATTGATTCAACATTTATGCAGATTAATACTTTTTGGAGAGGTCAGCAAATAAAGCTCATTAGTGTTTAGATTTAAAAACTTAAAAAGTGCTTAGACTGGTTGCTTAACAAAAAATAGAGGGATCCAGTGTACCTTTGGCATTTATGAAACCTTCAAGGGAATACCGTTCACAGAGTTCCTCAACCTTCTCCATGTAACCAGCTTCCATAGCCAAATAAACCTTTTTCATGAAAAATTTATTAAAAACGATAAAAAGCCAACACATATAAGTTTTTACTCAAGTGATATTGCACATTCACATATTGCAAAGTCACAAGGTACTTTTAACGGGTCTCACATGAACATTAATCTCCGAGTGTCAGCCCAACAACAAAAGAATTCAAATTCTAAGGAATAAGTTCAACATCTAAAGGCTATATAGGTACGATAGGACGGTGCGGTTAAGCAGGTAAGCGAAGGCTCTCTCTCTCTCTCTCCCCCTCTCTCTCTCGCTCTGTGGTCTTGTGTAAAGCCTTTCTGCCTATCTGTTATTTTTTTAGTCTTTATTCAAAGTAAGAAGATCGAAAGCACGAAAAGAAATGTCTTAGCATGCCCTCACTCTAATTCAAAATCCATCTCTTTTTCATCAGATTACAAGAAACTGATCAGGACTAATATACTTATGAGATGAATCTGACGCTTAAATGTCAGGCTCTATGTGTAGCACTTCTCAAGACTACTAACAAGTAATCTTGACAACGAATTCAACAGCACAAGAATAAAGCTAGCAATTGACAACAAATGTAATAGCACTAAAATGAATTAGAAATTGACAAAAGTCATTGTAGCTGTGTACTTGCCAAGTACTCAAGAAGTTGTGGATCATCTTTCACTCTCGCCTCAGCAACGTCCCAGCAACCCTGTTCTGCTAGTTTCTTCAGTTTGCTGTAAATTAATACTGTCACAGTCAGCACTATTCATAAATATATATATATATATATATATATATATATATATATATATATATATATAGCTGAAATGCTAAGCCACACAAAAGTGGACGAATCCACTTGCCTTTCTTTGTATTGATGATATATTTCTGGGAACTCCTTCCGAAGATTGTGTTGCCTTATAACATCAAAAGCATGCTTTGGCAGTTTTCTGTCAACGTATTCTTGGACAAGGGTACACAAGATTGGCTTCCCCATAAAAGTTGCCCACTTTTCTGCCGCTCTGTATTGTTTGCTTTCCATCATTTTAAGTAGAAAAGATTCCCCAGATTCCCGGATAGAAAAGTGCTCCAACAAAGAAACTGCGGTCATGTATGACTGGGATTCTACTAACCTAAGAATATATTGTTCAACCAATACCTTAGCCATCTCATGGCATGTTTGATCCTTCTCATCTGTATCATACATAGCTTTTTCTATGTTTGACAGACTGACATCAAAAAGTTCAAGGATTTTGACTAGGATTCTTTCATCATGAACCAGAGTGCCATTAACAATAGCCAGAAACAATTTGGCAGCCAATAGTTTAGCTTTCAATATACCTTTCATGCCATTTCCCACTTTCAGGAAACGATGAAGAGCAGATATTATCAAATGACTGAATCCATCACAGTGTGACTCAAATATAGGCAACACGTACAGGCACTGAGCAACAAAGATGGCTGCTCCGGGCCGAGGATCATTGTACAGAGATTCAAACACTTGCTGTTGCAGAACACGAAACTTGGCAGTCGCCTTGCAGGTTCCTATGTAAAACAATAACTTGTGTGAGAAAAGATATCATGATCAAATATTATCAAATTGAGCTACACTGTAATCATCCATAGAAGAAAACAAAAATGACTTCGAGATATCGCTCCATTTATTGCCCTAAAATCTTGCTTTGGGTTTAGGAAATAAAGCTTAAGATATTTCTAACAATATGGCAACGAATGACTAGTCAATGTTTATTAATGAAAGAATTAAGCCAGTGTCTCTACCCACCGAAGACACCCCATGAAATATTACTTAATATGTTGACTGGCATGTCTGTTTTGTACCATATTGGTGGGAAAAAATAACTGACTTGCGTGTAGCTTTTGTTCTCTTGCAACACAAACCTGCTATTTCATCTCAAAAACTATTCTCATGAAAACACACAGAAGATAGTAATGGTACTCATCGACTCCTTTTTGCATGAATGGAAGGAGTACATAGAAGTCTTTTTGATATGTGGGAACAAAAATATCTTACCTAGATCTTCATACTTCATATTGCCAAAGGTGTTGAAGAATAAATAATTTTTTTTGTAGATTATCAAGTTCTACAGTTACATTATCTTTAATAGTCCACTTAAAATCATCATTGGCTCGAATGACACTGGAGTGGAAATGGTTAATTCAATATACACAGCTTCTTCTATCTATCTCCTATTATGTATCCACAACTTCTCCCATCTGTCATTTTCCATGTCATATGCATGATATCCCCAATGTTCTTTAGGCATGTGTCTATGGCACTTCGCATCAAGCCTCAATCATTCATGACATCGCTTGAAAGCAAAACACATTGTAACACAGTGGTCTGGCACAGTCGTTTTGCTGTATAAAGTGCCTACTGCATCACTTCAACCCCAAATGCAATTCTAACTAGTTAATACCAATCCAAGTTTAAATTATATTACCAATCCACATCATTAGGGTGGTTAAATCTACAAGGTGGACCAGTGGCTGATAAGCATATCTCACAGGGTATTTTAGACTACAACTTCAGAGAATGATGACAAAACTCATGGGTCAAGCTCGCTTCCTCTTCTTCCATTTTGGAGTCTGAAAGATTTGAATGGTTTTTGAGACTGTGTAGTTACTCAGGCATAGAAAAAATGTCATTGACAAGAGGAGCAGAGGTAGAATGACAATTCAACACTTCTTCATTCTTTACCATATCAGATTGTCGCCCATGTCCCTCGTTATGATTCAATTTCTTAAAAGAAGAAAGTCGCCTCAAAAGGGGAAAAAATATATTAAGCAGCCAACAAATGATTTGTCAACTCCTATATTAATTGATCATTATGTTGAAAAAGGTTCAATTGTCATGTGGTTAAGGAAAAAAAAAGAAATAACCAAAAGAATGATCGGATATTTAATTGCAAACAAAGTATTCAAAGAAAAGAGTTCCTAAAACTGATGGAATGATAACTTGGAGCAAGACAGCATCTTTTAAAAAGAGACAAAGTGTGGGAAAGAACTTTACCGTAGACATAGCATTCCTTTAAGAGGTAGAGAAAAACCACTGGAGAAACATTGGATAGATCACCGAAAGCATGTCTGGATACAGCCAAGGGATGTTGAACTTTATTTCGACTATGTAGGTGTAAAGGTTTTTCATTCAGACCCATGGTAGAAAGTTGAAGAAACCAGAAGTAGAAAAAACCTGCATTTTTTAATATGAAAGGACAGAATAAACATTCTCAAATACCATTGCAAGCTATAAGCTAGATGCCACAATGTCCCAATTCCTATAAACATAATTGCTTTTTTGCAAGAAGATGACTTTTGCATTAAAGAAAGTCTTGTAAAGCTATCAGTCAATGATGATGGAGGAGACAGGAACAAACAAAATGCAATCCAACAGAAACTGGCAATCCTTATGTAGAATGACCTTAAGGCAAGAGACCAACTCTTCAAATAATTGTGGACACTGAGGAAGGGTAAACAATCAAAATAATACATATATTGTAGTACATAACATGCAATACATTCGAACTTTCTGTACAGGAAAATTTGGGCAACCTAACGGCATTTCTGTTTTTGGTAAAGCAACATTTTTATTAATTTGGCAGGAAAGTTCCTGGTACGCTAGAAAATATATACAACATATATGATTCTCTATAAATATAACCTAATCAGGAATGCATAAGAAATTAACTAACAGGCCCTATCTGTACTAAAATCATTTCCAAACGCTAGTCAATTTTGCAGCAACATCGCCAAACCAAGGTCATATATCCACACCCTCTTCTTTTATTATAGTTTTTCTTTTTGGAGTTAAAACCAAGACTGTCACTAGTTAATCTCCCTAGCTCAAATTAAACTAAATTCTTGCATGAACCCCTGCAAGAAAGACAACAACAAGCACAAGTTTTGACAAACAAGACAAACAATAAATCTGTCATACTCATAATTGATCCACTAGGAGCACACAGTAATTTCTCCTAATTTTATTGAGCCTAGACTTTATTAAGTTTCAGAGTAAAAGCTTCAATATAATTAGAGTATATGGGTTAAAATAAAGGAGGAACATATTCAATGAACTCAGGTACGACTTTACAGTGTATGGTTAAGGGCCTTAATTGTTAACTGAGTACCTGGACTTGGGCATAGTAGCTGGAGTAGTGGATTTGCAAGCCTTGAGTTCGAGAGCTATATTATCAAATCAACAAAAGCATTTCATGGGAAACAAAGAGGATGAGAATAATAAATTGTCAGTCACATAGCAGAATTATACTACTTATGAACCAAAATTATCAAGCCACTTTTTGGGGTTAATAAGTATACTTAATGTACGGATATAGCTCCTCGGCACCAATGTTGATACTATGAGGAGAAAGATATAGGAGAGCTTTTGAGTAAGTGGAAAATACTTTTGCACAAACTACGGGCAAACTTTTTCTTTATTAAGCTTTTGGTGTACCCACGAGGTTCTAGTTAGAATGACTGATTGGGCGTTTTTTGTAGAGAACTATGTTTTAGTATATATTCTCCACTTTTCTGTACCACTTGTATACCAGAATATTTGCACCATATCAATGAACTATTATTATTAATTTTTTTTTTTTTAAAAACTAACCAATACCAATATTTTGCCTCATTGATTTCTCATCATACCTACTTCTAACTTTGGCTTTTCGCGGAATAAAGCTTTGGCCCTAGGGGATGGAACTGTAGTTTGCTTTCTGAACCTATGGGTTAACAAATATTGAAGGGACGCTTGACCTTTAAGGACACCCCTTTGTGTTTACTTGCATCACATTGTCTTTATTTGGTCTCTTAACCAATTACCCATCCTTATCTTTCTCCTTTTGTCTAATTGTTGTGAGTGCCAAAATTAGGTTTGAGACGGGGAATGGTGAAACAATCAGATTGTCACAAGACCTCTGGATTGGTACTGATACCCTTAGAGAGGAACTTCCAAGTATCTATCGGATTGCCTCATTTCTCAATGCCATGATTGCAGAACATAGAAGTAATAACTATTGAAACATACAACTCAGAAGAAATTTTCAAGACTAGGGGTTAGAGTCTCTAATGGCCTGAATGAACATGCTGGAACAAGCTAATATCAATTCTCAAAGAGAGGATAAAAATAAAATGGGCAATTGACTGCAGCGGAGTGTTCTTAGTCAAGACAGGATACGACGTGTTGGTAAAAACTGGTTATATAATTGAAACGTGGCCAAGGGAAGTTGATATGGAGCACTACCTACAAAAGTGGCCTGTTTTAGCTGGATATTGATGCACGAAGCGTGTTTACTCAGAATATCTGATGACGAGGGACTTTTTTTATTATTATATTAGGGAAAGGGGCGCGGGAAAGAGGTAGGGGATGTTACGCTACTAATGGGGTTTGAACCCTCCACCTCAAATGGGGAAGACAGGGAGCTCACCAAATGAGCTAACTGGGGGTTCAAGCTTTGCAATAGATGTTTTTTATGCCGGTAGCCATGGAGGAATCCATACACCAGATCCTACACTGTCAAGTTGCTAGAGAAGTCTAGGACATGTTCCTGATTCTTTTTGGTTTGCAGTGGATAATGCCACACAGCTTGAAGGATGCGTTTATCAGCTGGTGTCAGAAAGTGCAGAAATCAAGAAGACGACTAAGGCAATCTAAACCAGGCTGTATTGTTTGGACATTATAGAGGGCAAGGAAACGAAGATGCTTTGAGGGAGTTTCAGTTGCTATTCCTTCCATAAAAACTAGATGTTTAATGAACTTGTTTTGTTGGAGCAGTCATTGTGATGTAAATGATGTAAATCAATTTTTTAAATTTGTTGGCTCTTTAAGTTTTCTATAGGAGTTAAACCTGACTTTGTATATTGCATCCCCTTGATGCATCGTATCAATGAAACTTATTTTTACTTGATTAAAAAAGTTCCCTTTTTGGCCCGCCTCAAACCAATCAAGAGCAATCTTCTGTTTCTAAGGTACCTTTCTCAAATAAGTTTAGGAAGAACAAGAGGGTGACCTAACGGTCAAAGAGGTAGAATGACAACAATGAAAAGCAAGGTTCGAATCTCAACAGAAGGTAACACTAAGTAATTCTTCTCATCTGCCTAAGTTATGACGAGCAGGTTGTCGATATTTGTAGTGGGAGGTAGCAAGTGCTCGATGGATTAGTTAGAGGTTCAACATATCTTGTCCCAGAAACCACAATATATATTTTTTATAACCGAGAAATGCATGCAGTTGAAACTCGGTAGATGATGGGTCTACTCTACCTTTTTCACTTGAATACTAGGCTTTCGTATGCGGCAAGGTTCCAACCCATGATGTGCATCTAACTCACACACATCCGATAAACCACAACAACAACAACAAACCCAGTGAGTTCCAATAAGTAGGGTCTGGGGCGATAGTGTGTACGCGGACCTTACCCCTACCCTGGGAGGAGAGAGAGGTTGTTTCAGATAAACCCTCGACTAGAGAGTGACATCCGATAAACCACATCATATGTTTATTAAAAAAATGTTTGGAAGGAAGGTTGCTAGGCGGTTAGGGTGAGAGCAACACTAAAGGTGGAAGCATGGCTCTTCCATTGTCCATATTTGTTCTTTTGGCTTTTCCCTTTTCCTTCATCTTATGGGAAGGTCGCTAGGTAGTTGGGGTGGAGCATGAATTTTGAGTAAGAGAAAGTGACTTTGGAGATGGGAGCACGGGTTTTCTTTCTCCTTTTGTTCTTTAGGCTTTTACATTTTCCTTTATGTTATGGTTTGTTAACTCTTTAGTGATAAAATTAATAAAAGGGCCTCTTGGGTGATAAAATTAGTCAAAGAGGAAGGTGGTTTAGAAAAGATTTTGACAGGAAGTGCTTGGTAGAGAAAGAAACCAACCTTAAAGGGTAGAAACCAACCTTAAAGGGTAGAAACCACTTAAAGTGTTTCAGTGCATTTTATGCTTCAACATATGTAAAAAGGGAAAGATACCAACCTTTCTATGCTTTCTAGAAGCATCATGGTGAGGATTCATTTTGCAAGGCAAGAAAGCACACGGAGTGGACCAAAGAAGACACTTCATCATCCTTCCATGCCAAAACCCATGAATAGTGAACCTTGTGCATCTTTACAAAGTTTAACGGATATTTTAGCATTTGTTGCATAAAAAAATGACTGGAATTTTCTGAATCAATTGCTGCATCTCCCAAATTTAACTCTAGATAAATTTAGTGTTGTGCTGCATATTCAAATTTTTAATGCTAGACAAACTTAGTACTGTATACCTTATACAAAAAAAAAAAAAAGGAAAGATAGTTCTGTCTTTGAAGTTTTATCCTACCGAAAAATTCAATAAGAGGAGCCATTTGACTGTATTATCTTCTATTTTCTTTTTTCCTTTTTGGTTTTTGATAATTACAGTGGACTGAGTACTGATCGAGGAAAAACACGGCGGAGTGTTTTTCTTTTCAAACGATTACATCATGCTGTAATAAACCACACCTAGAAGTTCATTGTGTTTCTCTTTCAACCCTTTCATGCCTAGTGGTAAGTTAATTTCATATATCAGTGTATATAAGAAATATACATTTGGTAACTTAAGAATATGGGTATAAGGATCTAAGGGAACAATGATTCTGGATATCCTTGCTTTGGTTCTATAAGACGAAATTGTTGGAATTACATGGTATGCACTACATTGACCTTTTCTCTTCATGCTGACATGGAAGAATTCACTCAAACCTAATGATAAATATTAGGTGAAATTGACAAATATCATAGATGTGCAAGTTTTGCAGAACTAGTAACTGCCTTTTTAATTTTCTTTTATTTACAAGTAACAGCCTCTTTAGGTGAAAAAGACCCTAAGTTATCAGTGTTTTGGTAATCTAATATCTAGAATGTACCCTTGCTCAATTAAAGATGCTTTAGATCAGTTTAGACAGATTCGTGCTGACCTCCTACCTGACGCATCCAATGAAGAAAAACCTTTCTTACCACTCCTAAAAACACATAGGACTTCGAAGATCTTATATATGAGGGCGAAAGTTTCACCATCATAAGCATTATTATTCTAGCAACCAGTCTATTGTATGCAACAGTACCTCAGCAAGAAATTCTGCAAACCATTGTATGTACCAGGATATAGGACTTATTAAAGCATGATTACAGGGCACATTGCCCGCTCAAGATAATTTTGCTTCTTCAAATCGACAAAAATGAAATAAGTGGTAGTAAAAGAAGTTTTCCCAAGTTAGACAGAACCTATCAGTAGTAATGCTCCCTGGTTCAGAAACTTAATTAGGAATTAGTTAAATTAAATGTAAGAGATCAAGATGCTCCTTTATTCACAAGTGTCATCAAAGGGCAGCCAGAAAAGATGCTTCAAGATCAAACTTAAAGGCTTCAAAATTTAAAACTATGCTTCAATGCTTTTGTTTAAATTGATTCTTCAACAATAAAGAGGGGGATCCTTAATGTGAGAGTTAGCACGGGAAAAGAATATTATTGATATTATATTCACGATATAATACAAGAAGTCCTATTTATAGCTATACTCTACATAGTACATATTACTCCTATTCCAATGTGGGACTAAACATACTTATATACATAACTATGTAACACTTAAAACGTTAACAAAGATATAAAATCACCTGTACTTTAGTGGTGTTAACCTAAATATTAGTCCTCCCCCCTCACCCCCCACCCCACCTCAAAAAAAAGGAAAAAACAAGGGAACCTTTGCCACCGCTCAAGATATCACAGAAGGTAACAGCATCAGCAACAATGTTATACTGCCAAAGGAAAGCATGAAACTAGAATGTGATAAATAGCAGCACAACAAGAGAAATGGAACTAAGGAGGCAAGTATTAGTATTATTTGAACTTCAAGGTGGTGCAGTAAAACCTTTAGACCTACTATGGAACCAAGATTTCACTAAAGCAAAGAGACACATATCCATGAAATTGCTTTTATTATGTCTGGAAGTGTAAGAAAAGGATATATGAGATAATGGTAGGGAAAGTTCTAGTTATGTTTGAGGAAAATGTTCGGACAAGCGTGAGGATATTGGACAAAATTGATCTCACCGCTCTCCTTCTCTTTCTTTCACCTCCCAGTTGGTGCTCAAAACTTGGACAGTTTTACATACAGTTTCACTCTTCATCTCTTATTACCTACAACTCAGCCAATGATAATAAAGATTACGCAAGTTATAACTCCCATTTTTTCTCTTCACCATACCTCATCCAATTGCTAATAGCATAAAGAAGGTGTACCTTAACATTCTTTCCTTAAATTCCCAATTGGTACCTAACATCTAGAGAGTTCTATTTTGCCTTTTTGTTTTTCTTTTTTCTTTGACTCTCTCTTCTTTGCTTCCTTTACCTGTCTTGAACTGGAGAAGCTAACCAAGTAGACGAGTATAAATTCAACATTAAATTCAATCAATTTTATCTAGATAAGCTCATTTTCTGGAACTGGTCTAGTGAGGCACTTCCCCTACGTTGTTTCCCCAAATCATCCTACAGTGGAAACCATTTCCAATAAATTATTTTTCTTTCTTCTGACTTCTCTTTTCCTAACAGTTTTAAGATCCAAACTTGGATCAGTAAAGAACAAAAATCAAACTATCAGTTAACAACATCAATCGAGGTAAAACTTATACACACATATTTAATCGTCGCAGGAGAGAGTTTGCACATACTAATCAAGCATTGAAGCAGAGCTTAACTTTTTGTACTATACAAGTCAATCAATGAAACAGTTCTAAGAAAAATCTCTCCATACAAACCACTCACAAATCGAACAAGAGAAGAAGAAATAAATAAAAACAACAGACACAATTTCAACATTTGTTTTTTTTTTTAAAAGCAATCACATCGATGAAACTAATCATGACTCACCGGTTCTTGAATTCTCGTTTAACCAACAAGCAGAAAACGAACCTACACTCTCACCAAAACGAGCCTTTTGTCGTTCGTCTCAGCAATGCTTCAATAGCAATCTCCACTGCGGCCAAAATTATTATAAATACGAAAGTTGCACTGTCTCATAGAGTACTCAATAACATGCAACAAACAAAGTCCAGTAACTTTACCGTGATTTCTCTTTCTTTCTACGGCCACGGCCACATAATAAGAACAATGTCGGTGTATTTTTCCAAAAAGAAAAAGTCAATTTAAGGTTTTGTAACTTTTCTTCAATGGAATTGAATGCTATAAAGTACTAGGGAATAAATATCAGAAAAAAGCCCTAGGCAAAAGGCGCAATGAAGATAAATAGAATGGAAGAGAAGAAAGGTAAAGCTTTTGTTTGCTAAAAATGGTAGAGGACAAATGTGTGTGTTTACTCTCTTTCTTCCATCTGTGGTTTATTGTTAGTTTTTGTTTCAGTCTCTGTCTCTGACTGCTGCGCTATTATGCGCAGGGTACGTGACTGTACTGAACGTGAGGTACAACTAATAGGTAAGGATGAAAGAGGGGGTTATTTTGGACTTTTTACCTTCTCTCCTTCCCGATAAGGTCTACGTGTCTTTTTTAATGACGTGTTATGTTGGTTCGAAACCAACCGGATCATCGACCGTTATTTGAATAGTATTTTTTTAAACAGTTCTTTGATTTCGCCCCTTGAATATTTTTCAAAGAAAAAATTCACTCATTTTTCAGATCTTTCAAAGAAAATTTGAAATATTTCTTAAATCCCATTAAAAGTCTTTGGGTGGGTGACAATTATCTGAGGATAAGACCACTATGCTGTTTTAGAACATAAGGAGTATTAAAGAATGTATAAAATAATATTTGTTGGAGTAGTAATATTAGTGGTCGTCCCAAGATAGAAAGAATGTCATTTGAATTGGCATGGAGTAATTAATTTTGAAGATAAAGTTAGGGATAACTAATTTTTTTATTTATTTTCTGGACATTAATGATTACTTTTTCAAAAAAGAAATATATGTAAATTCCAGATTTACTAACTCTTTGTTAAATAATTTGACTAATATTCCGGGAGATTTAATACAAAACTTTCTTTCAAGAATATGCTAATTATCCCTTTTTACCAAAGGTAAGAAACAACTCTTTAGCCCTATTGTACTCGGTTGAGACTTGAGAGGCTTCCAAATCATATGGTTTAGTAGGCGTTTGGACATTAAAAAAATGTAATTTTGAAAAAGTAATATTTGGAGTTAAGTTAAAAAATAATATTTGAAATTAAAATTATATTTGGACATACATTTTAATATTATAGTTTCGTGAGTAGGGAATTTGAAAAACTCATCTTCAAAATATTTACAAAAGTTTCCAAAAATTTATAAATTTTCATGGACAAACACATTTTTGAAAGAAAAAAAATTTAAAAAAAAGAAAAAAAAATTATGAACAAACGGGCCTTAAAAAAGTGTTGATTCCAGACGTCTTTCTCGTAGTCTTTTCATCCCAAAGGTACAAAAGGAAAACAATTTCCTGGATAGTGCCTTTGGTGGCTGCAGACAAAATTGTTTGATCATACTCATTATTCATGCATGGAAAGAGGAGGACACTACATTTTGCCCTTACCACAATTAGAAAGGCTGCTTTTTCTTTCCGCTACTTTCAAGCTCTTCATTATTTCACAAAGCATTTTGAGGGTATATTCCAGCATTAGAATGTCATTAATAGTATTATTGACGTGACATTTTAACTAATTATAGTAGTATATTGCATGAGACAGAGCTAGAAGAATTCAGACAGAAGACTAACAGACTAAGATGGCTTTCATAATCACGTAAAGTCAAGAGCCTTTTTGTCTCAAAAGGAAAATGTTATTGAGGTTGATGTCTTTATCTGTTATTATCTTTTTCACAAGAAACATGTTAACTGTAATGACCCGATCGGTCGTTTTGAGTATTACAATCCTGTTTTTTTTTATTTACTACTCAATTTGTGCTTTTACAATTGTTATGGGACTTGTCGGGTTAATTGGTTCGGGTCCGGTGAACTTTTAAAATGAATTGAGACACTTAGTTTCTAAAATAAAAACTTAAGTTGAAAAGGTTGACCGGATGTTGGTTTATGTGTAAACGACCCCGAAATAGAATTTTGATTGTTCCAATAGCTCTGTATGATGATTTTGAACTTAGGAGCGTGTCCGAAAAATTATTTGAAAGTCCGTAGTTAAATTAGGCTTGAAATGGCTAAAATAGAAATTTAAGTTTGGAAGTTTGACCGGGGAGTTGACTTTTTGAGATCGGGGCTCCGATTCTGAAAATTGAAATGCCTCCGTTATGTCATTTATGACTTGTGTGCAAAATTTAAGGTCAATCGGACTTGATTTGATAGGTTTCGGCGTCGAATGTAGATGTTGGAATTTCCTAGTTCCATTAGGCTTGAATTGGGCTATGATTCATGGTTTTAGCATTGTTTGATGTGATTTGAGGTTTCGACTAAATTCGTATGATATTTTAGGACTTGTTGGTGTAATTGGTTGAGGTCCCGGGGGCCTTGGGTGAGTTTCAGATGGTTTAACGGATGAAATTTAGACTTGGAAGATGGCTAAAGCTGCATATTTCTGGTGTCTGGTTTCCTTCTTCGCGTTCGCGGTGGGGGTCACACATTCGCAAAGAACAATTAGAGAAAGGTGAAGACTAGTTCTTCGCGTTCACGGAGCAATGGACGCGTTCGCGAAGGGTGAGGGCCAGTGTGCATCGCGAATGCAAGAGAGGAGACGCGTTCGCGAAAAAGAGTGAGGGCTACGGTGGACTTCACGCGTTGGGCTATGCGTTCGCGAGTGAGGCGTCGCGTTCGCGAAGGCTTGGGATCCCTGGTCATCGCGTTTGCGAGAGGACCCTCGCGTTCGCGAAGAGGAAAGTTTGGGCAGCACATTTTTGTGCTTCGCGAATGCGAGGCAGTTGCGTTCGCGAAGAAGGAATGCCTGGACAGAAAGTTTAAGCTCTAAATTTTTAGCGATTTGGAGCTCGGAAAAAGGCGATTTTCGGGAGATTTCAAGAAAAACAGCGGGGTAAGTGTTCTTAACCCAATTTTGATCAAATTACCTGAATCCATGGTTGTTTTTAACATTTGATTGGGGCCAAATACATAGACAACCACTTAAACTTGGCACCAATTTACACTTAAACATTTAAACTGAGACTTGTTCCTATTAGGCACTTAATCTATCTTCAAACTAACCTATTAGACACATTCAGCTTACGTGGCACAATGCGTGTACCACACTTCATATTCGAGCGTGAACAACCAGAATTTTTGCTTTTAGTATTTTTTCCTCTCTTTTTCTTCTCTCTCCTCCACGATCTCTCAACCTTCCCCAATTTTTTCATAAACAACCATGAACCTTTTTGGTCCCCTTCAATCTTACTCCAACGCACAGGTGCCATGGTCCCTTTCTTCTCAACCTTATGTCTCTGTCTCCCTAAAGTTTCCACTACAAAATATAAATTCCTCTCTTTCTGTTTAACTCTCTCTACAGATCTTTGAGGACCTCATATAATTACAAAAAAGAAAAACGTATAGGCGCCTATTTCCCAATAATTTACTCTTTGTGCTATATGATGGACTTTGGAATAGAGAGCTACACCAACCCCACCGCCACCACTGCAACTGCCGACGGCAATTCCAATTATGATATTCCTCGGACGTTGTCGTCTTCTATCAAACCCTTCTTCTTATTAAATTCGATGACTCACTTTGAAAATTCAGGCGACTAGGGAAATTGGACACCTCACATAAATTTCTAATTGTTATCGCCGTTATTTCTCCAACACCGTCAAACTCCTCTGTGACATGTTTTGTTTCAGTTCCATCATTGCCTCACCAACACCACCTTCTTTAACTCTCCGCCATCAAACACCGACCGTAAAAGCATTTGTCGTAGCCCTGAAATTTCCAGCACTTGTTTTGTTTCAGAGCAAGATAACTCTGAAATTTGCCGGAAATAGTGAGAGGGGGGAAGGGGGTGCGACGACTGTTTTATTTGTTTCATTTTCTCAAAAAAAATTTTAACTGAAAAGACACTTGGCATTTTTTATTCCTTATTCTATCATGTAGGAGCGTGTGAATTTCACGCAATGTATTTTGTGTACGGGTTAGTCACAAAGTGTTTAATAGGTATAGATTGACTTAAGTTAAAGTGTCTAATAGGAACAAGTCTCAGTTGAAGTGTTTAAGTAGAAATTTGTGCCAAGTTTAGGTGGTTGTCTATGTATTTGGCTTTTAATTGGTGAATTAATTTGGAAGATTTAGAAAACCCACTTGGTTTAAATTAAAGATTTGAGGGTCGAGATGATGTCGGAATTTGGTAAAAATTTGTATGGCTGGACTCGTGGTTGAATGGGCGTTCATATTTTTTAACTTTTGTCGGGTTCCAAGACATGGTCCCCACAGGCGATTTTTGAGTTAAATTTCAAATTTTATTGAAAATCTGTATTTTCATATGGAATTAATTCCTATAATTTGTGTTGACTGAATCAAATTAATTGTGACTAGATTCGAGCTGATCAGAGTCGGAAAATCGAGGGAAAGACATTCTTATTGACTGATTGAGTTTGGCTTGAGGTAAGTGGCTTTCCTAACCCTGTGGGGGGGGGGGGGGAATACCCTTATGATTTGATATTGTTGTAACATTTTTATGATATGTGAGCGTCGTGTACGCGAGATGACGAGTGCGTACGCTGGCTAAATTTGGAAATATTGGTTCTTGCTGAGTAGTCTTCTTTTAAATTCTTTAACTGAGTGGCTCTAGTATATGTAGTGATCATGTTTAGTCTAGTATCACATGTCTACGTGCCCTAACTCTTACTTGCAATATGTGCAACATGCTTAGCTGAATTACCTGCTTATTTGTTTTAATTTAAATCTTTAACTGTGAGATTCTTGCTGTAAATTCGTTGTTTCCTTCGGATATCTGTTGCATATTTACTTTGGGACTACGAGGCGGTTCCTCGAGAGATCCCCCTGTACTGCATATTTACTTTTGGGACTACGAGGCGGTTCCTCGGGAGATCCCCCAGTACTGCATATTTACTTTTGGGACTACGAAGTGGTTCCTCGGGAGATTCCCCTGCACTACATATTTACTTTTGGGACTATGAGGTGGTACCTCAGGAGTGCCCCTATTGTTTACCTCTATTTGTTGTGTTGTTCACTTCTCAGTCATTTCGTTATATTATTATATCATCTGTCTTACTTTTCTATTATTTTCAATAGGGCCTAACCTGGCCTCGTCACTACTCTACCGATATTAGGCTTGGCACTTATTGGGTACAGTTGTAGTGTACTCATACTACGCTTCTGCACATCTTTTTATGCAAATCCATGAACTTCTTATCAGCCCAGATATCAGTGAGCTACCTGTGTGCGGAGACTTCAAGGTACATCTGCCAGCGTCCGCAGACCTCGGAGTCCCTCTCTATCCTTATCATGTTGTTTTCCTTATTTTAGTAGACTCTGATGTATAGAGACATCAATATTTCTCTTAGAAGCTTGTGACGTATTTCTACCGAGTTTTGGGAGATTGTAGTTCTTTGATTTGCAGTTTTCATTTATTACAACTATTGAGGTTTGAGTTTCAAACTCTTATTATGTTATTCAGCAATTTGTTAGGCTTACCTAGTCTTAGAGACTAGGTACCATCACGACATCCTACGGAGGGTGAATTGGGGTCGTAACAAGTTGGTATCAGAGCTCTAGATTCATAGGTGTTATAAGTCACAAGCAGGGTTAGCAGAGTCTCACGGATCGGTACAGAGACGTTTGTACTTATCTTCGGGAGGCTACGGAACTGTTAGGAAATGTTCACTTCTTTGATTCCTTATCGTGCGCACTTATTGACTTTGAAATTCTAAACCTTTGTCTTTATATTCTCTCACAGATAATGAGGACACGCACAACTGGATTCGATGATCAGACACTCACGCCCCCTATTGGAGCTGCAAGAGGTCGGGGTCGGGGAATAGGCTAAGCCAAAGGCCGAGGAAGACCACGTGGTACATCCAGAGCACCTGCACGAGCTGTTGCAGAGGAACCACCAGTAGCTCCAGTTAGAGAGCAGGCACCTGAGACGCCTGTTACTACCCCTGCACTTCAAGAGACTCTTGCCCAGTTTTTGAGCATGTTTGCCACACTAGCTCAGGCAGGGTTGATTCCACTTGCTCCTGCCACATCTCAGGTCGGAGGAGGAGCACGGACTCCCGCCGCCCGTACCCCAGAGCCACGGGCCCAAGTTGACCATGCCTCATAGGTTATACCAGTGCAGCCAGTTGTCCCAGTTCGGCCCGGGGTTAGGACATCAGTTTCGGAGGGGGAACAACTCAGGATCGAGAGGTACAAGAAGTACCACCCTTCCACTTTCAGCGGTTTGGCTTCAGAGGATGCTCAGGGTTTTCTTGAAGAATGTCACTGCATCCTCCATACTATGGGTATTATGGATTCTAGTGGGGTTTCTTTCACAGCATTCCAGATTAGAGGAGCGGCCTACCAGTGGTGGTGGGCATACGAGTTGGATAGTCCGATTGAGGCATCTTCACTCACTTGGACTCAGTTTTCAGATATGTTCTTGAGGGAATATGTTCCTCAGAGTCTTAGAGATGCATGGCGCGCAGAGTTTGAGCAGTTACACCAGGGTTCTATGATCGTGTCATAGTATGCGGTTTGATTCAGTAATTTGGCTAGGCATGCACCAGCCTTGGTTGCTACTGTTCGAGAGCAGGTTCGTCGATTTATTGAGGGGCTCCACCCTAGTATTAGATTCAGTATGGCCCGAGAGCTGGAGATGGACATCGCATACCATCAGGTGGTGTCAATTGTTAGGAGATGGAGGGTATGCGGATCCGGGAGAGAGAAGAGAGAGAAGCTAAGAGACCTCGAGATTCTGGCACGTATAACAGTTCTCGTGCCCCAACTACAGCTCGTCAGGGTAGGGGTTGTGGGAGTCGCCCTGTTCATTCAGCACTTCCAGCCGCCAGCGGTACTCCGGCCACTCCTAGGCCCTAAGATCCCTATTATGCACCACCAGTGTCTAGTGTACCTCTTGTACGAGGTGCTTCCAGTGGTCAGTCCAATCGATCAGGCCCGAGCCAGTCACAACAGCCACATCCTCCGAGAGCTTGTTTTGAGTGTGGTGACACTCGTCATATGGTTAGGGATTGCCCCATATTCAGGAGGGGTGCACCTCCACAGATTTCGCAGGCCCCACCTATTCCACAGGCCCTCAGGCTTCTCAGGCCATGATTACTGCACCAGCTGCCACTCCACCAGCACAACCATCTAGATGCGGAGGTCAGATAGGTGGAGGTCGCCCTAGAGGGAGAGGTCAGGCTAGATATTACTTGCATCCGATTCTGTTATCACAGGTATTGTTCCAACCTGTCATAGAGATGCATCAGCCTTATTTGATATAGACTTCACTTATTCTTATGTGTCATCTTATTTTGCCCCATATTTGGGCATATCCCGTGATTCTTTGAGTTCTTCTGTTTATGTATCTACACCCATGGGTGATTCCATTATTGTTGACCGTGTGTATCGGTCGTGTTTGATTATTATCAGTGGTTTTGTGACCAGAGTTGATTTATTATTGCTCAGTATAGTGGATTTCGATGTTATTTTAGGCATGGACTGGTTGTGATCCTATCACGCTATCCTTGATTGTCACGCCAAGACGGTGACATTGGATATGCTAGGTCTACCACGGGTAGAGTGGAGAGGTACCTTGGATCATGTTCCTATCAGGGTTCTTTCATTTCTTAAGGCTCAACGAATGGTTGAGAAGGGTTGCGATGCGTATCTGGCCTATGTGAGAGATGTTAGTGTTGATACTCCTACCGTGGAGTCAGTTCTGGTAGTAAGGGACTTTCCGATATATTCCCAGCAGATCGTCCGGGTATGCCACCCGATAGGGATATTGACTTTGGCATTGATTTGTTACCGGACACTCAACCCATTTCTATTCCACCATATCATATGGCCCCAACAGAATTGAAAGAAATAAAAGAGCAGTTACAGGAGATGCTTGATAAGGGTTTTGTTCGGCCCAGTGTATCGCCTTGGGGTGCTCCTGTCTTATTTGTGAAGAAGAAGGATGGTTCTATACAGATGTGTATTAATTACCACCAGTTGAACAAGGTTACATTGAAGAACAAATATCCATTGCCTCGTATTGATGACCTATTTGATCAGCTTCAGGGTGCTAGAGTATTCTCTAAAATTGACTTGCGTTTAGGCTATCACCAGCTGAAGATTCGGGAGCCAGACATCCCGAAGACTGCTTTCAGGACTCAGTATGGTCATTACGAGTTCCTTATGATGTCTTTTGGGCTGACCAATGCCCCATCAACATCTATTCATTTGATGAACAGTATATTTCAGCCCTATCTTGACTCATTCATCATTGTGTTTATTGACTACACTCTGGTGTACTCCCGGAGCCGGGAGGATCATGAGCAACACCTGAGGACTGTGCTTCAGACTTTGAGAGAAAAGAAGTTATATGGAAAATTTTCAAAGTGTGAATTCTGGCTTGATTCAGTGGAATTTTTGGGTTATATATTTTCGTGCGAGGGGATCCAGGTAGATCCGAAGAAAATTTAAGCAATGCAGAATTGGCCTAGGCCGTTATCAGCTATTGAGATCCGGAGTTTTCTTGGCTTGGCGGGGTATTATCGCCGATTTGTAGAGGGTTTCTCTTCTATTGCTGCACCTATGACCAAATTTACCCAGAAGGGGGCTCCGTTTAGGTGGACCGAGGAATCTGAGGAGAGCTTTCAAAAGCTCAAGACAACTTTGAGTACAGACCCAGTATTGGTATTACCTACAGGTTTAGGGTCTTATACTGTGTATTGCGATGCATCGCGTATTAGTCTCGACGCAGTGTTGATGCAAGACGGTAGGGTGATTGCCTATGCGTCCAGACAGTTAAAGGTACATGAGAAGAATTACATGGTCCACGACTTTGAGCTAGCAGCTATTGTTCATGACTTGAAGATTTGGCGGCATTATTTGTACGGTGTCCATTGTGAGGTCTACACCGATCACATGAGTCTACAACATCTGTTTAAACAGAAAGATCTTAACTCGCGGAAGCGGAGGTGGTTGGAGTTGCTTAAGGATTATGATATCACCATTCTCTATCATCCCGGAAAGGCCAATATGATGGCCGATGCCTTGAGTCATAAGGCGGAGAATTTGGGCAACTTAGCATACTTACCGGTAGCAGATAGGCCTTTAGCCTTGGATGTTCAGGCCTTGGCTAACCAGTTTGTTAGATATTTCCGAGCCGAGCCGAGTTCTAGCTTGTGTGGTTTCTCAGTCTTCTCTCTATGATTATATCATAGAACGTTAGTGTGATGACCCTCATCTGCCTGTCCTTAAGGACACGGTTCAGCACAGTGATGCCAATGAAGTCACTATTGGGGATGACGGTGTATTGCGGATGTAGGGCAGGATATATGTGCCTAATATAGATGGGTTGCATGAGTTAATTCTCCAGGAGGCTCACAGTTTGCGGTACTTCATTCATCCAGGTGCCACGAAGATGTATCAGGATTTGAGATAGCACTATTAGTAGAGGCGAATGAAGAAAGATATAGTTGGGTTTGTAGCTCGGTGTTTAAATTATTAACAGATGAAGTACGAGCATTAGAGACCGGGCGGATTACTTCAGAGACTTGAAACTTTGGAGTGGAAGTTAGAGCGTATTACCAAGGACTTCGTAGTTGGGCTTCCACGGACTTTGAGGAAGTTTGATGTTGTTTGGGTGATCGTAGATCGGTTAACCAAGTTCGCGCATTTTATTCCAGTTGGTACTACTTATTCTTTGGAGAGGTTGGATGAGATTTATATCCGCGATATTGTTCGCCTACACGGTGTGCCAGCGTCTATCATTTCGGATCGGGGCACGCAGTTTACATCATAATTTTGGAATGCAGTGCAGCGAGAATTAGGTACACAGGTTCGGTTGAGTACAACATTTCACCCTCAGACGGATGGACAGTCCGAGCTCACTATTGAGATATTGAAGGATATGCTACACGTTTGTGCCATTGATTTTGCGGGCTCTTGGGATCTGTTTCTTCCACTTGCAGAATTTGCTTACAATAACAGCTACCAATCGAGTATTCAGATGGCTTCGTATGAGGATTTATATAGGAGACGGTGTCGGTCTCCGGTGGGTTGGTTTGAGTCGGGTGAGTCTAGGCTATTGGGTACTGATTTGGTGCAGGATGCTTTGGAAAAGGTTAAATTGATTCAGGACCGACTTCACATTACGCCGTCTAGACAGAAGAGTTATGCCGACCGGAAGGTCCGTGATATTGCTTACATGGTTGGGGAGAAGGTTCTGCTCAAGGTTTCACCCATGAAAGGTGTGTTGAGATTCGGGAAGAAGGGCAAGTTGAGTCCTAGGTATGTTGGGCCTTTTGAAATACTTAAGAAGATTTGAGAGGTGGCTTATGAACTTGCGTTACCGCCTAGTCTATCGGGTGTTCATCCAGTGTTTCATGTATCGATGCTCCGGAAGTATGTCGGGGATCCGTCACATGTTTGGGATTTCAGTACAGTACAGTTGGATGGTAATTTGACGTATGATGTGGAGCTGGTGACCATTTTAGACCCGCAGGTTCGAAAGTTGAGATCAAAGAATATAGCTTCAGTGAAAGCACAGTGGAGGGGCCAGTCAGTCGGAGAGGCTATGTGGTAGATTGAGCGGGAGATGTGGAGCAAATATCCACACCTATTTGAGGCTCCAGGTATGATTCTAAACCCGTTCGAGGGCGAACGTTTGTTTAAGAAGGGGAGAATGTAATGACCCGGCCGGTCGTTTTGAGTATTTCAACCTCATTTTTCCATTTACTACTCAATTTGTACTTTACAATTATTATGCGACTTGTCGGGGTAATTGGTTCGGGTCCGGTGAGGTTTTAAAATGAATTGAGATACTTAGTCTCCAAAATGAAAACTTAAGTTGAAAAAGGTTGACCGGATGTTGGCTTATATGTAAACGACCATATAATAGAATTTTGATGGTTCTAATAACTCTGTATGATGATTTTGGACTTAGGAGCATGTCCAAAAATTATTTGGAAATCCGTAGTTAAATTAGGCTTGAAATGGCTAAAATAGAAATTTAAGTTTGGAAGTTTGACCGGGAAGTTGACTTTTTGATATCGGGGCCGGAATCTGATTCTGAAAATTGGAATACCTCTGTTATGTTATTTATGACTTGTGTGCAAAATTTGAGGTCAATCGGACTTGATTTGATAGGTTTCGGCGTCGAATGTAGAAGTTGGAATTTTCTAGTTCCATTAGGCTTGAATTGAGGTATAACTCATAATTTTAACATTGTTTGATGTGATTTGAGGTTTCGACTAAGTTCGTATGATATTTTAGGACTTGTTGGTGTAATTGGTTGAGGTCCCGGGGGCCTCGGGTGAGTTTCGGATGGTTAACCGATGAAATTTGGACTTGGAAGATGGTGAAGCTGCAGATTTCTGGTGTCTGGTTTCCTTCTTCGCGTTCGTGGTAGGTGTCACTCATTCGCGACGAATAGTTGGAGAAAGGGGAAGATTAGTTCTTCGTGTTCGCGAAGGATGAGGGCCAGTATGCATCGCGAAAGCGAGAGAGGAGACGCGTTCGCAAAGAAGAGTGAGGGCTAGGGTGGACTTCACGCGTTGGCCTACGCATTCGCGAGTGAGGCGTCACGTTCGCGAATGCCTGGGATCCCTTGTCATCGCGTTCGCGAGAGGACCCTCGCGTTCACGAAGAGGAAAGTTTGGGCAGCACATTTTTGTGCTTCACGAACGCGAGGCAAGGGTCGCGGTCGCGAAGAAGGAATGCCTGGACAGAAAGTTTAAGTTTTGAAAATGGGACTTCATTCCATTTTCCATTTTTAGTGATTTGGAGCTCGGTACGAGGCATATTTCGGGAGAGTTTCAAGAAAAATAACGAGGTTAGTGTTCTTAACTTAATTTTGGTCAAATTACCTGAATCCATGATTGTTTTTAATATTTAATTGGTGAATTAAGTTGGAAGATTTAAAAAAACCTCTTGGTTTAAATTGAAGATTTGAGGGTCGAGATAATGTCGGAATTTGGTAAAATTTATATGGTTGGACTCGTGGTTGAATGGACGTTCATATTTTATAACTTTTGTCAAGTTCCGAGATGTGGGCCCCACAGGCAATTTTTGAGATAAATTTCGAATGTTATTGAAAAATCTGTATTTTCATATGGAATTAATTCCTATAATTTGTGTTGACTAAATCGAATTAATTTTGACTAGATTCGAGAGCCGATCAGAGTCGAAAAATCGAGGAAAAGGCATTCTTATTGACTGATTGAGCTTGGCTTGAGGTAAGTGTCTTGTCTAACCCTGGGAGGGGGGGAGGGGGGAGGGAGGGAATCCCCTGAGGAAAAGTAACAGCACAACAAATAGAGGAAAACAACAGGGGCGCTCTCGAAGTATCGCCTCGTAAACCCAAATGTAAATGCTCAGAGGGGGATCTCCCGAGTTACCGCATCGTAGTCCCAAAAGTAAATATGTAGCTGGAGGATTTCCCGGGGTATCGCCTCATAGTCCCAAAAGTAAATATGCAAACAAGGGGATCTCCCGAGGTACCGCCTCGTAGTCCCAAAGTACATATGCAAACAGGGGGATCTCCCAAGGTACCGCCTCATAGTCCCAAAGTAAATATGCAAACAGGGGAGATGGAAAAATAACTCAGCAAGAACAACCTCTTCTTAAATATAAATTTCTGATAAATATATTAACGTCTCAATTTAAACTTGTTTAATTAATTATTTGCGGATGGAATATCCATAATGTAATTCTTTCCATGAATTGTCAACTCAACAAGAACACAGAATTCACATACAATTCAAAGTAGCAATCATACCAAATTATCATATAAAATAAATTCGACAAACAAAGAACGAGGCATGACAAATAAGGATTTAATAAGTGCCACCAATTTCTAACTTAATACTTAAAAATGCCCACGACTTTAAGCCAACAAAATTTACACGTATAATCCCGAGTACGTACTTGTCACCTCGCGTACGCGGCTTTCATATTATACAAATGGCACATACGACTCAATGCCTAAGGGGTAATTCCCCCACTCAAGGTTAGGCAAGATACTTACCTTTTTGAAGTTAGACCGATATTCCAAAATAGCTTTCTTAATTGAATTGACCTCCGGACAGATCAAATCTATCCAAATTAATTGTATAACTTCATTAAAATTAATCGAAAATAATTTCGGATAATAAAACGTCGACTTAAAAGTTTATTCTAAAATGTCAACGCGGGGCCCATCTCTCGAAATTCGACAGAATTTTTATGAAATTCGAACCCCTATTCCGATACGAGTTCAACCATACCAATTTTATTAAATTTCGATAATGAATTGACCTCCAAATCCTCAATTTAAGGTATAGAAAATTTCTACCATTTTCAACCCAGTTCACTAATTTCATGATAAAAACAACAATAGATTCATATATTTTAACCAAAATCGAGTTAGGAATTCTTACCCCAATATTTTCCTTGAAAAACTCTCGAAAAATTGCCTCACCCGAGCTTTCTTCATCCAAAAATGGAAGAATGAGAGGAAGTCTCATTTTTTGACTTTATTCTGCTGCCCAGGGGTTTGTTCTTCGCGTTCGCGATGAACAAATTCTTCAACAACCATTTTCAAACTCTTCCCAGGTAGCCTATAGTATAATAGTCATAATGTTTTGTACAAAACTCCAAATGACAACTGGTTTAACTTTTTGAAAACTAGTCATCAAGGGATACAACTTTCATGTTTTGATCATCTCTCAATTCCTTATATATTTCGAGATATAAGCTTCCAAAGTCAGCCCTGTGCAACAAATATTTCTTCTTCACGATTTCCAAACTCTTCCCAGACAACCTGTGATTTATCCACCATATCTTTTTGTACACAAATCTAAATACCAAACAATTTGATTTGCTAAAACCTAGACACAAACATTTCTTCTTCACGATTTCCAAACTCTTCCCAGACAACCTGTGATTTATCCACCATATCTTTTTGTACACAAATCTAAATACCAAACAATTTGATTTGCTAAAACCTAGACACAAAAAGCTACAACTTTCATTTTTGGATCATCTCCAAATTCTATATAGATTGCAAGATATAAGCTTCCGAAATCGGGTGACGGACAATATGAATTCCTTCTTCACGAACGCGAGCGCCTCTTCGCGAACACGAAGAACAAAATCCCAGAAGCCAGATCCTTCTTCGCGAACACGAGAGGCTCCTTGCGAACGCGAAGAAAAAAACCAGATATCAGAAAACCAGCATCCAAAGTAGCCCAAAATGATCTGATAACACCCGAAATACACCTGAAACACACCCGAGGCCTACGGGACCCCAACCAAATATACCAACAAGTCCTAAAATACGACACGAACTTAGTCGAGGTATCAAATCACATCAAACAATATCGAAACTACGAATCACACCTCAAATCAAACTTATGAGTTTATGAAATTTCCAAATTCTATAACTTGTGCCGAAACATATCAAATCTATCAGGAATGACCCCAAATTTTGCACACGAATCATAAATGACATAATGGATCTATTCCAATTTTCGGAATCGAATTTCGACCCCGATATCAATAAAGTCAACTCCTGGTCAAACTTTCTAAAAATCTTCCATTTTACAACTTTTACCAAAATGCGTCGAATTGTCCTACGGACTTCCAAATCTAAATCCGGACATATGTCTAAGTTTGAAATCACTATACGAAGCTATTGACACCATCAAAATCCCATTCCGGAGTCGTTTGCTCAAAATTCAAACTCCGGTCAACTATTTTCATTTAAACTTCAAAAATAAGAATTGTTCTTTCAATTAAATTTTGAATCTTCCGAAAACCAAACTCGACAATACACGCGGGTCATAATACATGTTACAAAGTTACTCAGGATCTTAAGTCGCTGAACGAAACGTTAATTCTCAAAACGACAAGTCGGGTCGTTACAAGAACCTTTCTATGGACAGGAAACATGGAGGCTTCCAAAAAGGCATTACGAGCCTGGGATAAACTATGTCTACCAAAGAGTACAGGAGGACTAAATCTTCTGAACATTCACCTATGGAACAAAGCGGCTATGTGTAAGCTACTATGGAAGTTGAGTAAGAAGAAAAATATCTTATGGGTGAAGTGGATTCATATATACTATGGGAAAGAAGACTCGATGTGGGATAAATTTCCCAAGCAAGCTTGTTGGATGATACAAAAAGTTTTTAAAGCTAAGCAATATATTGAGAAAGTTGGTATGACCAAAGAAGATTTGATGAATCTAAGCTCATTTTCAATCAAACAGATGTATCTAAAGATGCTTGGAGAGTACATAAAGGTTAGCTGGAGAAGATTAATATGCAACAACACGGGATCTCTTAAATGGCTGTTCATAGTTACTATGGTGGCTCATGGAAGGTTATATACAAAGGATCGGCTAGCTCACTGGGGAATGGTGGTGGATCATACATGTCTTTTGTGTCAGGCAGCATTGGAAAGTATTGAACATCTATTCTTCAGATGTATTGTATCTACTTTTATTTGGGGAAGATATTGGAATGGCAAGGTATATCAAGGAATGTTATGGAGTGGATTGAGGAAATACAATGGCTTGAAAGTAATCACAGAGAGAAGAGTGCAGCAGCCACATATGGCAAGAAAGGAATTTAGTGGTGTTTCAGAGCAAAAGAAGACAACCTACATAAATTATCAAGATAATCATCCAGGAGGTCTTTGTGAGAACTAGTATGTGCAAGAAGCTGAACAACATAATAAATAATATGAACTTTTATCCTGTCTTATAAAGATTTTAGGCTATTTGACAGGGTGAACTGAGTAGAGTCGGAGAGCAAACCTGGGGTAGTCCAGTTTGATGTTTTCTGCTTTTTCTTCTTGAGCTGTATTCTCTTAGTTGGTAATAAAATTGCTTATTTACCAACAAAAAAAATAAAAATGAATATCAATTTATATAGTAAACTTGTAGGAGATAATAGTAGAATGATTTCAATACTTCTGAGATTTTTACACAAGTAGTATATGGATTAGATTAATAAAAGTTTTGGTCAAACCTTAAGTGCTTATAAGCTAAAAAATAATAAGTTGGGGCGACCAACTTATAAATTTTGACTTATTTTAGCTTATAAATACTTTTAATTTTACCGGACATATAGATAAGCCGAAAATAACTTGAAAGCTAGTTATAAGCTTCCCAAACACCCTCGTATAATTACGAATAATTATGTGTTCTATTATATTATGAAGTTAACCTTAAACACAGATTTTTTAAAATTAAACATGGTTCTACTAAATAGTTGAATCCTTTTATTCGTCCAACATGTACATTTTTCCTTAAAAAATTCATTGCATTAACATAATGGCCAGGAGAATTCAAAAAGCATTATGACGCTAGGGATCGTTTGGTATGCCAAATAAGATGGGATAAAATGTGATACTACTAAATTTATACTATTTTTGATTAACAGTATAAATTTATCCTGGGACAAATTTATATCATCAACCAAACATAGTATGAACTTAGTCCCAAACTTAATTCTGAATATCCCACCTTATCCCATCAAACTTGGTATTACTCTATCCCACTTGAACCCACCTTCCAGGTGAGATAAATTAGCCTAAAAATTATAATCTCATGACTATAATCCTGAAATAATTTAAACTGCGTACCAAACTACCCCTAAGATTTGAAAGTTTAGCCAGGGCCAAGCTTAGGATTCCACTACTCGGGACGTCCTATCAGGATTTGGTTATTTTGGATGGTCAAAAGACTCTTCCGCTTTCCTGTCTTTATCTTTAATTTCTTGTGTTGGTTGCTCTACTTTCTAGCTGGTGTTAATGATTTTCTGAATTTTACACTACTGTATTTTTTTCTCTATACTGTTGCATGCTTGCTAGGAGCCAACGATCTGCCGGAAACAGCTCTCTACTTGCATAAAGTAGGGATAAGGTTGCGTGCATAATACCCTCCCCAGAACCCCTATTTGTGAGATACACTGGGTTTTTTGTTGTTGTTACTTTTGACTAACTTCACTTGCACTTTATCCAGATTTCACTCTTTCGGCATATTCTGAATTCATCAGACAATAGAAATAGTCAGTCGAGGCTGTATTTCATATTTTGAGATAGCTATCCTCTCGTGTATCACTTTCATACGTAATGCATAGTAGCAACAT
Organism: Nicotiana tomentosiformis; assembly: GCF_000390325.3. Lineage (NCBI taxonomy): Eukaryota > Viridiplantae > Streptophyta > Magnoliopsida > Solanales > Solanaceae > Nicotiana > Nicotiana tomentosiformis. The sequence goes on from NC_090812.1 coordinate 28,647,814, forward strand.
ACGGCCTACGCTTTGTTTTCAACAATTTGACCTGAAAATAAAAACTGATAAATAGGAAAACTCAGTTTTTTCCCGTTTTTAGTTCTGCTTCTGTGAAGCACAATATTTGAGAATCCATAAAACAAACTTAAGACATCAACCCTTGAGTTTTAGGGACAAATGCATCAGCAAAATTGATGTTGCTGTTTTAGAGTCAAATCAAGCTTATCGAAAGGAAAAGGAAAAAATAAGTAAAACAAACTTACTGTCAGAAAGGAAATCAGAAATCAGACCAAGCTCTTGTTCTGAACAATCCATTGTTCTCCACTTTATAATTAACTTATTTTAACCGCTATTACAGAGCAAGAACACAGGAGAGGAGAGGCGTGCTATTCTATATGTATACTGCTTAAGTTAAAACTGATAATAACCAGAACATAGATTTCTAAGATTACATAAGAAAATTAAACTTAAGTAAAAGAGTTACAAAAATAAAATATAAGTACATTATATTCCAACTCCCTTGCTCGGAAGTAGGCAACAATGTTTTCTCTCTCCATCCAGCAACTATTCACAAGAATACTGTAATAACCGTTGCTTGTAACAGTTGAAGTATCCGTGTATGTGTCTGTGTCTGTCTGTGTCTCTGTCTATATCTATGTGTATATTATGTGTTTTATGAGTGTGCATACAACATACATTAGAGATTTATTAGTAAACCAAAAAAGTATCTCACCATTCCTAACATCTCTTCCAGATTATGGTGAAGTGCTTGAAGTGACAGCAATTGACAATCTTTCCTGGAACACCTAATAAAATGTATAACATGTGATATAAATGAATATATGGCATGATGATCTATTGAAAAGCGGAAAAAAAACAAGGAATATATGCCAAGATTCCATCAAAGAATTTTGGCATAGGCTGCAGAAAAAGTATGCTGGCATAGCATAACTGCTCATTACCATTCTGAAGTGTTCCAACTCTTTACCAAGCTCTGCCTCAAAGTCTTTCACTGATGGCAGCACATTATCAGGGGAGGGCAAATTTCCTGCTTCAAGCACCTACAACATTCATGGCGTAAATGACGTGACAATGCAAATGCTTAAACTTTTAAGTATGCATTGTCAGGAAAAGAAGTATGCATTTACTTCTACAAACAATTTGATTATCTAATATTGGTCAAATTTATTTACATGAATACATAAGGGTTGCAGCACCTGGAGAAAAACTTCCATGCAGCTGAGCTAATTCTTAGATTGCTGAGGTTAAACCTGTGTCTTTAATTAGCTAAAATCAGAGGTGCTTGGGAGTAGGTCACACTTTTCATCCTAGACAAATTGGAAGTAGTCAATATTATAGCCTGTTTGGCCAAGCTTCTCCCCAAGCCAAAAGTGTTTTTTTTTTCTTTCAAAAAAGTGCTTTTTTCGTCAATTTGAGGCGTTTGGCCAAGCTTTTTTTTGGGGGAAAAAAGTGCTTTTGGCTAGAAGCAGAAGCAGTTTTGAAGAAGTAAAAAAAAGTAGCTTCTCCCTAGAAGGGAAGCAGAAGCAGTTTTGACTTTTCTTCCTACCAAAAATACCCCTTGCAAAATATTATATATACCAAAATAAACTTAGTTTAAACTAATAAGTAATATAAAATGACTTTTGGGATGAACTTTCATATTTATTGAATGATTTTTTGATATATTTAAATTATCTTGAAAGAATAAAGTACTTTTCAATTTTATTTTATATTTTACTTAAATAAAATAAAAAACTTAATTGTTATCTTTAATAATAAATATTTGTAATTATTTATCTACTTAGATAATATTAACTATTAAGCAAATCTTTTCGTGTCTTTATTTGTAATTTGACACTTAAAAGCACTTTTTGAAAAGCTTGGCCAAACACAAATTATTATTCGAAAGTGCTTCTCAAATTGATTAGTCAAACACAAACTGCTTTTCTCCAAAAGTACTTTTTTGAAAAGCACTTTTGAAAAAAACACTTCTGAAAATAAGCTGATTTTTCCAGCTTGGCCAAACAGACTATTAGTGTTTTTGAGTCCAATTGATTAGAAGCATCTATGCATTTAGAATTTATTTTGTGCCAATCTTTGTAACCAGGACGCTAATGATAATGTTCTCTTCTTTTCTTTATACTATAGTTTACCAAAATAAAGTAGAGCAAATGTGTCAAATAGTCTAATTGTCTGAACCAATATGTCCTCAACAACAGTTATTCATCACTTGATAATAAAATAAAAATTAGCCTTCAGAAGGAAAATTCCACCTCGCGTAATTTTTGAGAATTGCGATTGTTGTCTAACAAGCAAAAAGCTGGTATGATCTATCACAAGCATTAAAGCAGCAAATGTGAATGAACGACCCAAAACATATCATGTATCTTCAGATGACAATGGGACTTGTTGCCTCTGTGAGGAAAATATCAGATCGGCCAGAAGATATAACACATGATGAAATGTCAGAACCATTTTTGCCTCCTTCTATAGCATTAAGAAGTTGTACCACAAGAGATCAACTGAACAGAATCACATGGGTTCCTAGAAGATATAAGGAAGAGAAACATAAGGATGACTGTAAAGGTTATATACCAATTTAAATCCTTCACAGGTATGTGAGAATTCCGCATTGTCGATGTTGACCAGCTGAAGTTGTTCTATTGCAGCAGATACACGTAGAATTGCACAAAGAATTCTGGATTTCCATCTCATCTAAGGTAGAAAGATAAGGGTTAAACAAACATAAGAGCTTCCATCTATGCTAACATGTTATCTGCATTTATCTTATTCATGTCAATTTACTGACATGGGTGTCGGTATTCCGTGCATATCTACAAAATATATTGAAAAAATTGCTAAAAGTTGAACATATTCGGGGGTGTTGGTACTTAGAGCAGATTCTTCAAAGTTAACAAAACTTGCTAAAAACTGAACTTACGCATGCCAGATACACACCCATAATGCAGTTAGAGAGTGTAGAAGTCTCTATATCACAAAAAATTAAGATAGCTCTTGGTCAAAACACAATATGATACCTCTTCTGTCAATTCCTCAAGCACAACATGATCACACTTGAGAAGTTTCTTTCTATGGTGCCGCACAAGTAAAGCTATTAACTGGAAGCTGACGAAAATGCCATCAGTTTTCAATCTGAATCTTATTCTGAGTAAATAAGGGAGACACCATACCTTAACCTCTTCATCATTATAACCATGCAGATGGTCACCATTCTGCACAGTAAGTTAAGCTTGTCATAATAAATTACATGGGAATGCTCCCAATAACTCTTTCTCAAGGTAGATAAGAGAACTGAATCAGCTGAATCCAGATAACTAATCATTAAATAATATCAATGACAGATGCCTCAGAATATCTATCCCTCTATATCTCTATCTTTAGCTACTGTCTGTTTATTGCTTCATTTTCACTTCTTTTGAGCCGAGGGTCTTTCGGAAACAACCTCTCTACCTTCATTAGGTAGGGGTAAGGTCTGCGTACACTTCACCCTCCCCAGACCTCACTTGTGGGATTTCACTGGACTTGTTGTTGTTGTTGTTGTTGTATATCTCTATCTTTAATATGAGAAACTAGGGCCTGTTTGGTTTGGATTAGTTCACCCGATTTAATCAGTATGTCTAATTAATTCTCTTTTATAATCAATTAATGTTCCGTTACTGTTTAAAAAATCGCATTTCTCAAAAATGACTATCATCTTACCGAAACTTATTTATTGAATTATCTAATTATCACTATTCTAAATCAAAATCATTTTCAAAAATATAAAACCAAACAGGCCATGACACAGCTTTAATTATGCAATGCTATTCATTGAAACTCTTGCACGCAAATACACCAATCAAATCTTTTTGTCACTTTATGGTTGCAGCATTACATGAACAAAAGTTACCTAAACTCCTGCACATGCAATGGCACAGAAATTTATCTGAATCTTCTGAGTAGAGAAATAAACACATACCATTATAATATGGTAAGACTGCTTATGGTAGCCCTTTTTACCAACATAAAGACCGATTTTGTGAAGCAAACAAGCTGCCTCAAGATACTCAAGATCTTTATCCTCCAAGCATACAACGAATCCATCAGAACCATTGCCTGATTCATACCATTTTCTCAAACCATCAAATATCTCCTACATCAAGAACATTAAGAAAATCATCTCAAAACAGTATTTCCGCCCTAAAAATATGGAACCAGAGATGGTGAACTTCTTATTGTTTCCCATTCCGAATTATCAAATACCTTCGCAACACTATAGCACAATGCAGCAGATTTCATGCGCTGCTTGTTATTAAACCTTGTCGCGAGCCTCACTACAGACCTCCACCTTGCATTCACCCTCGGATCATAATGATTAAAAACTTCCCCTAACTTCTCTGCAATCACACCCTCCCCTAATGCATATACAGAAACCTCCATCTCCTCAATCTTAAGTTCCTTAAATATCTCCTCCAATAAAACTGCCCCTGCCACAATAAATTCTGATCTCTTCTTGAAAAAACTCTGCCTTTGAACCATCCCCCCAACTCTTCTCTCTTCCTCGCTCAACCTCTTCACTAATCCCCTCAATTCTTCCATTGTAAAACTCCAATCCCTCCTATTTTCCTCAAATATGCCCACATTTCCCTCCATCTTACTTGCATAGCCATGGAAAATAGCCTTTTCAATATTCCTAATCGTCCCTGATGAACCAATCACTTTATTAATATCGTAATGCTTAACCTTCTCGCTCAAACCCGAGGCTCGGATTATACCCTTAATATTTTCCCGCATTTCTGTAATTTCAGGAAATTTTTGAGTTAAAGTGACATGCCCCAACGCTAGTGAAATGGAGAACAGAATGTTGCCCTCTTTGCCAATTACGAACTCGGTAGAGCCACCTCCTATGTCAATTGTAAGAACTGTACGGTCATGAACAGGATGAAATTGAAGTATACCTTGGTATATAAGGCGGGCCTCTTCGAGACCGGAGAGTACGTCAACTTGCAGGCCTAGGGTTTCATGGATCGTGTTAAGGAATTGCGATTGATTGGAAGCTTCTCGAACAGCTGAAGTGGCTACGAGGCGGGAATGGGAGGGAGGAACGCGATGGGACTGAAGAAGATTCTGAAACTTTCGAAGTGCTGTCGTGGCGCGTAGCTGGGAGGCAGTGGAGATAGTGGCGGAGGTAGTGGTGGTGGTAGTATCAAGGCCGAGGAGTACTCTTTCCTTAAACCGATCGAGGGTGAGGAAACGGCCGGTGGAAGGGTCGGCGCGAACTATGAGGAGCTTGAAGGAGTTGGTGCCGAGGTCTACGGCGGCGAAGAGGTTATCTCTGACGGCGGGAATTGAGGTGGTGTTGAGAGGAATTGGGAGATTGGCCGACATTTACTCCGGCATCGACTGAAGTATGCCAATTGTTACTCTGTTTAGCTATCGCTTTTCTCCTTTCTGATTGCTTGCTTCCCGCATATAAATCACGCATAAATTATTCACGCGACTTACTAATTGCTACTTATATAAATAGTATTTGAAAATGCATTGTGATACGTTCACTGACTTTGCACACTAAAAGTAATTAATATTACGGGTATAACACAAAAAAAGAAATTATTTTTTCTTGATATACTAAAAATAAAAATATATTTTTAGATTATTGAATAAGTAAAAGTGAACCAGAAATATTTAGTAAATGCAACTTACAATAAATCGCATGCCTCTTTTGTACGCCACTTATACATCACATTTATGCTATTTCCGATAGCAAATTTATAATTCCATTTATAGAATGCGATTTGTCATTCCTGAACTAGCCTTACATATTCCTTGGTTATTAACTAGGTTCCCTATCTACTACGCAAAATTAGAAATTGGGTTTCAATAGAGGCTATATAGGAGTTTTATAGTTTTACCAATAAAAATCAAACTAATTACTCTTGCCTGCTAGAGTTGTTCAAAATCAAATTGAAATCGTTAACCGAATCGAACCGATGGCTTATTGGTATCGAATTATCAGGGTAATGGATGGCGAACGGATTGAGATTTTATAATTAATGGCTTAATAGTTTGGGGCGGATTACTCAATTTTCTTATCGGATAAACCGTTAACCCGTTAAGAATTTTTATATTCAGACTTTCCTATGGATCTTGAAGTAGTAAGAACTCCTAAGACTCGATATCAATTCCAATTCAGACTTTTTCACCCGAATTTTCAATTCTATCCAGCTCATCAAGTCTGTTAGGATGCGTACAAGAAGTCAGTCAACAAAATCACCCATAAAAAAGAATTCATTTCAATATTATACCAAAAAAAATTATTTCGTTTAGACGATAAACCGCTCAATAACCGCCCGATAATCGTTAATCCGATATCAATCCGCCCATTGTCTTATTGGATGGCTAGCGGATTACTACATTTATAATCCGATAACCGATAAGTCGAACCGTTAAACGTAATTATACGCTCGGTCTGCCCGATAACCCACCCCTATTGCCTAACCATTTACTGTTCTATCATCAAACTAATTACCTTTCATACCCATCATAGTAATTGTCTCTTTTTTCTCCTTTTCTTTTTTCTCGTTTTTCTTTATTCTTTGCTTTTTTTTTTCTCCTTTTATGTTTATTTTCCAATCATATTGTTTTTTCAACCATAATCTGATTCCATGCTCAATTTTGGCTCATTTTTCTCTTTTGTTTATTTTTTTTTATTTTTTGTTCCTTTTCTAATTTCATTTAAATCTTTTTTCCTTTTATTTCCTTTTTCTGCATAATCTGATTTTATTCACTTTTTTTGCTCCTTTTCTTTATTCTTCTTTTTTTCCTATGCAATAATAAAAAGATAACCGATATTGATACTCCCTCCGTTTCAATTTATGTGAACCTATTTCCTTTTTTAGTATGTGCCAAAAAGAATTACTTATTTCCCTATTTGAAAATAATTTACCTTTATGCAATGATTTGTAGCCATAAAAATATATATGCGCCTCATTTTGCACCACAAGTTCAAAAATCTTCTCTCTTTTCTTAAACTCTGTGCCCAGTCAAATGAGTTCACATAAGTTGAAACGGAGGGAGTATAATATATTTTTGTCTTACCTTTTCTCATTTCTTTTTCTGTAGATCTTTTTCATTAGTATAATAAAGTGGCATATTAGTAGTTAATGTTAATGTGAAAAACTTGCCACAATAGTATACCAAAACTGCATATAAATATACCAAATAGGTATATTACTATTTTATATCTCCAAACACATGCTTCTTATACAATGAATATTATTTTCATGGAACTCTATCAAAAAATTTATTTAAGAAAATATTTGCAAGGACCTAGTTGGAAAAATTAAAAATAACTTATTTATTACTGTATACTATAACAGTAATGTTACTATAACCATGACTTTAGCTTGGCACAATAGCACCTAAATCATTCAATAGAATAGCAGTCAAAGTATACTATTATGGTATATTATATACTATTACAACATATTGTTGCAGTATATTGCATATTATTACATGTTATAGTATATTGTATACTATAACAGTATACTGTTGCAATATAGCTATATACTTCAAAGAAGGTGTCTTGCAAACCCCCAAAATATTTTAATGATTAACATTATTAACTGGAACATAAGGGGAGTGAAATCCAAAGGAGCGAGCATAAGATTGGCCAAATTGATCAGGATGCACAAAATTGATTTTGTGGTGTTACATGAATCATTCTTGGTTGCAAATCAGTTAGAGCATTACAAGAATATTATGGGCTTTGATCATGCGGCTTTCAATAAAAATAGCAAAATTTGGTGTATGTGGAGGAATAACACTAATTGCACTATCATCAGCAATAGTTTGCAACAGATTACTCTGGAGGCCAATCACAATGGAAATAAATTCTGGATAACATGGGTCTATGCTAAATCTACTATTAAAAAAAGAAGGAAACTTTGGCGCAAAATCAGGTCTGTCCATCATTGCATCAACGGACCACGGACTATTCTAGGAGACTTCAATGTTATTACGAATGCTGATGAAAAGAAAGGTCGTGCACCTTACACCCTAAATGAGAGCAGAGATTTTCCTTCATGCATGGAGGATTGCGAGATGTGCGATTTAGGCTTCAGTGGCTATCCTTTCACCTAGTGCAATGGCAGGTGCAGAAGAAATAAAATAAGCGAGAGGCTGGATAGGGTCATGATTAATGAAGACTAGTCAGATCTTTTTCATTCTAATACGGTCTACCACAGAGGCAAGACTGGATCTGACCATAGTCTTATGATTTTCAAAGCTGGAAATGATAATGCTGAATTCACCAGGTACTTTAGGTTCCTCAATTTTTGGACCTCTCAAAGTGACTAGATGCGGGAAAAAATCTTTTTAAAGGGCATCTCGGCGAAAGAGGACTGAGAACCATAAGGCGAGCGGCTGGAGTAGATCCTAAAGAGATACCACTTCCTCATGAATTTATCTTGAATCGAGATCTTTTGGCTCAACTTTATCCCAGTTTGCCGAGGGAGAAACCCCATTATACCCCTTTCTATTTCGACTTCTTTGAAAGGTGAAAGAGTAAGAAGCTAGACCGACCTGCTCTTAAATTAAAAGCAGCAAGAGCAAGTAAGTAGGCTTTTCTCCGCAAGAACAATCTTGACTTTCTTTATACTAGGAAATCTAAAATATTGACATTCAGGGCAACTACCTTTGGGTCTTACAACAGAAGCTTAATTGTTTCTAAAGGCCTAAGCAACTGGTCCAAAGATACCATTGGTGATGTTTTTGAAACAGTTAAAAAATTAAAGACTGATATCTACCGATTAGAGGAAATCTATGATGCTAACGACACTATTAATAACAGGCAGACTCTTAGTAAGGCCCATACTGAATACACCAGATGGCTAAAGATTCAAGAGTCCATTTTCAAACAGAAAGCAAGAATCAAATGGGTAGAGGAAGGAGATGCCAACACTAAATATTTCTATAGTGTAGTGAAAGAGAAAAGAAGGAAAGCTCATATACACAAAATTAAAGATGCCAATGGAGGATGGATTGAGGGTAATAAGGCCATCTCTAATGTTGTTGTGGGCCACTTCTCTAAACTCTTTGAGCACAGCCCCAACGATAATGATCTATTTATTTTACAATGCGTGGACTCACTTATTACAGATGAAGACAACAGATACATGTATGAATTGCCAGATGAAAAAGAGATAAGGAATGTTGTCTTCTCCATTGATCCTAATAGTACCGTTGGGCCTGATGGGTTTGATGTGCACTTTTATCAAGCTACCCTGAATATTATTAAAAATGAGATATGCCAATTTGTTCAACCTTACTTCTCCGGGACCAGTCTTACTAAATACTTCTCTCACACAAACCTCGTTCTAATTCCAAAAGTATCCTCACCTTCCACCTTAGACCAGCTCAGACCTATTAGTCTGTGCAATGTATCCAACAAGATTATCTCCAAACTCTTATCTACCAAATTATCCCAACTACTCCCCAAACTCATCTCTGATAACCAAACAGGTTTCGTCAAGGGCAAGATCATTACTGAGAACATCCTTCTGGCCCAAAAGATTGTCCATGATATTCGTAAGAATAACTAGGGGCAACATTGTTATTAAACTCGATATGTCCAAAGCCTATGATAAATTATCTTGGAGCTTCCTTACAGTTGTGTTTAGAAAACTGAACTTCTATGAGGTTGTGATTGATATGATCTACAGGCTTCTTGCTGACAACTGGTACTCTATCCTGATCAATGGTACAAGATACGGCTTTTTAAAATCCTCCAGAGATTTAAAACAAGGGGACCCCATATTCCCCTCTCTCTTTATTTTGGATTCTGAAGCACTGACCAGAGCACTAAATAAACTCCATGAGAATAGCCAATTCATTGGCTTATCTATGAGCAATAGTGGCCCCAAGATCAATCACTTGAGCCATGCTGATGACTTGGTTCTCTCCTCCTCAGGAGATAGGAATTCTATCAAACTCATCATGGAGGTCCTCAATGACTATCAATATGCTTTGGGGCAGGAAGTTAATAGAGATAAAAGTTTCTTTCTCACTCAAAACTCAAGAAACCGAAGGGTGAACATTAGGATCAAAAGATGGACAGGATTCAAACAAGTGAAATTTTTCTTCACTTATCTAGGCTGCCTAATCTATATTGGAAGAAAGAAAAACTTATACTTTTTTTTATCTCGCCTCTAAGGTGCTTAATAAAGCAGATGGTTGGCAAAAGGAACTTACTGTCATTTGGGGGTAGGGCTATCATTATCAAACATATCTTGCAGTCCCACTCTCTACCTACTTGATGCTATGGTACCACCAAAAGCTATTATTAGTCAAATTAAAATGTATCTCTCTAACTTCTTCTTGGGAGAAAAGGAAGGCAAAATAGCTATCACTGGAGCTCCTGGGAAAACTTGAGCTACCTCCACAATGAATGGGGAGTTGGTTTCAAGAAGTTTCAAGACATTTGCAACTCATTTGATGCTAAGAGATGGTGAAGATTTAGGGTCGAAAATAATTTATGGACCAGGTTTCTCAATATAAAATATTGCCCTAGATCTAATCCACTATCCAAAAATTCTGCTCCTAATGACTCCAATTCCTAGAGGAACTTAATGAGCACTAGAGATATAATTGATTCTCACATTTTCTGGAAGATCCATGAAGGCACCAACTTGTTTTGATGGGAAAAATAGACCCCCGCAGGTCCTATCAACATACATAGCAACCACACTCAGAAACCTGGCAATGCAAGAGTTTGTGAATTTATCCACAACCAAAGCTGGAATATGAAGAAATTACAAGACATTGTCAATAAATATATCTTAAGCAAAATTTTTCAGGTGGATATAGGCCAGCAACATTGCAAAGACAGGGCTATTTGGACCCCTAATGTCTAAGAAAACTTCACATGTGCTTCTGCCTTCCATCTCCTAAGACAAAAAAGAGAACTCACGCCTATGATGTCCAAGGTATGGATAAAGGAACTACTTTTCAATATCTGTAGAATTATTTATAAAAAGTTTCCCTTTGCTAACACACTTAAGAGATTTGGTGTTGCTTTACTACCCAATTGTATTTGCTGTAGAGCTCCTAAAAGTGAATCTTTGAACCATATTTTTACAACCAGTAATATGACCTTTAGTGTTTGGAATTATATTTCTTCTCCCTTAGGCTTCAAGACTAGAGGCAAAAACATCCTCTCTATCCTTAATCACGGGTAGTCCATTCCTACCAAGAATCATGCGCACTGATTACTCTTACAGATCACCCCTATGATTGTCTTGTGGGAATGATGGAAGGCTAGATGTGGCAAAAAGTATGACACCAAATCTGTAGCAATCCCCTAGGAGGATGCTACTTATAAACACTAATGTAATACTTATAAATTTAAATATTCTTTTAACAAAATAAACTAGCAAAAAGAAAAAAAAATATGTCCATGAATAAACTTCAACATACGACATCTCAACCTAGAAAAATCTCATAAAAATCTATTTAAAAATTTCAAGATACAACTATAAAAAAAAGGGATAAGAAAATAGCAACATCTATTTAAGTTAAATCAAAATTTACCAAATACTTAGTAGAAAAATATTTTTTTTATACACCATTCAAGACTCAAACTAAGCATAAAATCTAACTCTCAATCAAATACAAGCTAGTTAAGTTTCCAAAAAACAAAAATCTCCCAAATTTAATTCAAGTACTAAATTTAATAAATTACAAGACTTGGGCATAAACACCCCCAAAAAAGGGTCAAATCATTCACCAAGATTAAGTTATCAAAATAATAGTGTCATGATCTAATAATCATTCAAGAGTGCATATCTAAGTGTATCATATGGATCATGTACAAATCCCCAAAAGTCTACAAACAAAAAATTACATATGCCTATGCAAGTGTGATCTTCATCTAATCTTCCAAAGAGTCTACTTCAAATGGTATCCTCAAGCATCTCCCGGCACTTCACCTACGATAGTAACAAACTATCGCTAAGCATAAAGCTTAGTGGCACATAAACTTAACTAACATATCATAATAAAAGAAAGGTAAACTATGAAATGAATACAAGGAATGAATTCTAAATATGAGCTGATTAAAATCAACATCAAGTACTTAATGAAGGTACAATTATCTCAAGAGGGCTACATTTAAAATCATAACATAGTTCAAGATACCATTATTCAAAATCTCAAATGTCAAGAAGATTTTCGACTATAATCCGAGAAAGTCCACCGATTAGTTGATTCGCCCAATACACGTGTCATGCAATTACATCAAAGCAAAATCAAGTAACAAGAAGGACCAGAGTCCTAGATCAAGTAGGGTCGCCACCCAATTATCAAGAGAATCAAGAGCCATATTGAAAGTCGCTTTCCCATCCATACTCAAAATGGACAAAGTCCATGATTAAGTTGAAATGTTAATCCAAAGTCAAGATGGGTCAAGATCCAAACAAATGCATGCCAATAAAAGTGACAAAGTCACTATCACAAGAGGAATAAAATCCCAACAAGAATGAATGATGCTCAAGCAATCCGTATATATGGGCAAGTTAAATCGTCTTTCAAAAATACTTCACATTACACCCATATGATTTTAACATATTCATAATTCAATTACAAAATTATACCCTCAATGACCACTAATAAATCAAAATGCCTCAAGATATTCTTTCTCAAGCAACAACGCAAGTAAACTAGTAAAGTAGCAACCAAGTCAATATGACAACAAATTTAAAGGAAGGTAAAATTTCACCAAACCTTAACCACTTACAATATCTCAACAAATAAATTGAAAGAAACACTCAAGTTTATGTGCAAACCTTGGAGCTTTACTATTTCTAAAGCTCAACGACATCAAGGGATTTAAGATCTTCTAAGTCAAGAAAAGAGTGATTGTCCTAAGGTGTGCTCCTTAGCTTGAAAGAATGTCTCTTGTATCTTAAACACGTAATCAACACTCGCTTAAGGTCTGAAATTTAAAGATGCTTAAACCAAATCATGATGAATATCAAAAGGGGGACTAAATGGGTCACAACTATTTTAATAAAACTCTGGCAGCAACTCTGCCATATATTTTAGCCCCTTTTGACATAGTATACGGTAGAACTGACCATTTTGGTTTTCTTAATAATTGTAGATCTATGTCTTATCTTTCTACAAAATTTTAAAGCACTATAATCCGAATTTTAGAGAAAAAGTTATGCTCAAAATACTAACTGCTGCTCAGTTCCAAAACAGGATTAAATCTCTTACTTTCAAAATCTCAAATTCTCTAACAACAAACTTAATAATTTTACCAAAATATGTTGAACAAGAAGCTTGCCACAAATTTGAGAGAGTTTCTCCACAAATCCAACCTGCGGTTTCAAATAAGCTTAACCCATCTTGATTCTTGAAGATAACATTCTAACATATTCAAAAAATAAAGACTAAAATTTTTATGTAACCAAATATGATCTTGATAGTAGTGGAAGAATGGTACTTGTGTGGATTGAAAGTTCTCCAATAGAAGGGCTAGAAGAAAGAAGAAGAAGAAGAAAAAGAAGAAGAAGAAGAAGAAAAAGAAGAAGAAGAAAATGTCTTATGAGAGAGAGAAAGAGATTTTGCTAATACAAAGGGTTTATCTCCCAAATGGTAGAAGATAAATATTATTTTTATTAAATAGGTCAAAATAGATTTAAGGGATCCAATAGGATATAATAAGTCCTTTTTTAATAACCCCCATTTTTAATCAAATAAAGTAGAAAAATTAAATTTAAGAAAAGTGATAAAATATTAGCAATAAAAACAAGATCACCTAAATACACATAATTTATTTATAAAATTCAGGGTGTTACAAAATCGATCTCTACCTATAATATTTTCTAACAAGTTCTATTACAGGTTAAGATATCCATGGGGCTTAAATTCAATAAGATGCATTGGGATTGAAATTGGAGGAAGATATGCCAGACTGTTGAATCCTACAAGCCTACCCTCAAAAGTACCATGGTTGTATGGACTAAACCGGAAGTCAACTTCTGAAAACTAAACACTGATGGGAGCTACATTGCTAATCAAGGTAAGGCTGGAGCTGGGGACATTGTTGGGAACAGAAATGGACATATGGTGATGGCCTTTGCGTCACCAGTCCAATTCTTTACTAACTATTTAGAGGTCCAAGCAGCCTTATAGGGAATACAATGGTGTTGTGCTCAAAATTGCTTCAACTTTACCTTGGAGCTAGATTCGCTACTGGTTGTAAACATGGTCCTTGACCAATGCAAAATTTCATGGAAACTTCACAAAGATATTACCCTTATCCTAGAGGTAGTAAGGCAACACAATATTAAGGTAATACACTGTTCTAGAGAAGGGAATGGAGTCGCTGATCTTTTTCCAAACATGCTAATTCTCTTACTCGCAGAGTTATCTACATTAATGAGAATGACCTCCCTCCGAAAATAAGAGGTGATAGAATGCAAGTTCCATCCTTCATGTTAAAGGCAAAAAAGCAATCAGGATGGTACTTTGAACCTCCATAATCTTTGCTTATCTTTACTAACAATGCAGCCCCTTTTTGTAAGGTGTTATGCGCACCAGGTCCTAGACCATCAATAATCTCTTTTAATATTTGTCTTTTGGAGGTTAGGTATTGCGTCCCCCTCTATTGTACTTATTCTTACAATCTATATACGAAGTAGGGGATAATATCAAACCCCCCATCACCTCGGGCCAGCATAGCCCGGGTGAATGGTTTATAAGAAAAAAAAATATACTATAGTGGTATACTGTTAGGCAACAGTGTTCTTCTTCGATTATTACAATATACCGTTGCAGTATATTGTATACTATTGTAGTATAGCTATATACTCCTACAACATATTTTATACGGTAGCGGTATATTATTGGGTAACTGTATTCTTCTTCGATTTTTAGCTGAAAAATTCGATCTGATCAGCTCCAAATGCGATCAAATTTCAGTATAAACTTCCATAAGATACTATAAGCAATATTTAATAACACTCACTTTGAATCAAACAAGAAATCTTCAAAATAAAAATTTTAAATTCAAGAGCTTCAAGCCCATTAATGGTGGATATTCAAATACACATAAAATTTCATATTCGGGAAGCTTACTCGAAGGTACTATAAGCAATATTTTATAGCACCTACAACGAATCAAACAATAAATCATCAAAATAAAATTTCAAATTCAGGAGCTTCAAGCTCAACAATGGTGGGTTTTCATACACACACAAAAGTCAGATCTGTAAACTTAATATATTAAGTAATCATATGTGCTACTTAAAATAAAGAAAGACCAAAATTATTTAGTTATCAGATTGTAATAGCTACTAAGTAACCTTGCAAAAATGAAGCTGGATGTTTTAATATTCTGTACTTCAAATGCGAAGGCAAATAGTTAATGGGTGGGCCGGGTAAATAGTCTAGGTCGCATTGGTGGGAAAAGTTAATTAGTTTAGGCTTGGGTGTTAAAGGGTAAATAGTTTAGACTTAATGGGTATAAAGTGAGTTTTTTCCTATATAAATTGCGTTTTGCACACCTCCCAACCCTTGCACCCTCAACCCCCATCCCGTACTCCCAACCCCCCTTCCCCCACCCTCCACACACCCCGGGTGCCCTTCGACACCCAAACTCCCCTCCCCCGACTTACCCGACCCTCCAACCATAGATGTTTTTGGGTAGCGATGGGAGCAGAGGGGAGGGGGTTCAACCCGCAAAAAATTCAACTTGTCGCATAGCAATTTTCATGTTTTCGGCCCGCTTGACCTGTCCTGCTTAATTTTTTTTTTCCTTTTTAATTTTTGTTAATTTGCTAAACACACAAGTTTAACGTTTGTTTTTATAAAAATGGAGAGTTTTATTATATCATGAGATTTCGTTACTTTCCAAATTAATAGGTTGATTCCCAAACACTTTATTGTACTATTTCCTTGCCATTTTTTTCAAATTTTCACTTGTCACGATTTCTTTAAAGAATTTTTTACACAGATAGTTTCCTTATAAAACATTGTGTCTAATTTATCTATTATAATTTATATATAGTTTATTAAAATTTATACATGATTTATACAGCATATATTATTGCAATTATTAGGTTATATTCCAAGCTTCCGTGTGTGTGTGTGTGTATATATATATATATATATATATATATATATATATATATATATATATATATATATATATATATATATATATATATATATATATATATATATATATTATACATTTTATATTCCAAATGTATTAATTTTATTTTTGTAAATGAGAACAATGGATTATGTAAAGTGAGCAATGAGCATAAGTCTTTTTTGGATAGTATTACTTGATTAGCATTTGATTTTATATAAAAATGATAAATGACTGTTGTATTGCAAAATAATCCCTAGCAAAGAAAAGGGAGACAAATGTTTGAAAATATGTGCAATATATATGGATATGAAGGGATTCAACCCTTATGAAGCTGATGTCGGGCGCTAAATTAGGCCGTGGATCAATTTAAAGAGAAGATTATGAGATAAACTAAACCCCTTTTGACTTTTTATTACAAAATTAATGCTTTAGATTTTTTTTTAAACGTGTTTATCGATCCAAATTGATAGCTTTCTGTTAGGTGATATATTTATCTAGTTGTCATGTATGTAAAATATCTATTACTGCTAGGATTATGAAATTTTTTCTTAAATTTTGGCTGTTTACGTTTTCTTCTCTTTTTTAAATTTCACCTATATTCATTAACTTCCAGCTCTTGTAATTCTGATCTTATTTAGTATTAAATTAGCGAAAAATGAATCTCGTTAACTCAGAAAACGTGATATTATCCACTAACACAATAATTCTAATCCGCTGTTATATTGTTCCAAATGATAACAGATTCACCAATGCTTCTTGCATGTGCACTTAGGTTATGTAAGATGGAAAAAAGAAGATTCAGGTACTATACTTAAATGTCTAGAAGAATTAATCGCAAGTGATTGCAGTTTCTAGACCTTTACGCGGCAATATATTATCAGGTATAAATCCGTTTGGTTTACAAACAATTCCAAATAAATTTCGAGAAACTGAAACTAAGTTCATTTTGGCTATTATTTTTTCAAAAAAAATTGAAAACATCGTTTGTTCATCGAACATGATCAGTTTTTGAACAAAAAATTGAAATTTTGTTTCAAGTTTCCCAAAACCAGTTTTTGGATGAAAATTTGTCTTCTACTCACATAATTTCAACTTTTTTTTCAAATAAAATGCATATCCAAACACAACTTCAACTTCTAAAAGTTATTTTTCAACACAACTCCAAAAATCTTTTTTCATGTTTCAATCAAATCTATGTCCAAACGCTAGCTAAGTTTTGTTGTCATAATTCGGATTCTGATTTTAAATCAGAGTAGAGAGTCGAGAGAACCCGCTCCTCCCCGCTTGAATTTTTTAAACATTATTCAACCCCCCCCCCCCCCCCCCCCCCAAAGCTTGGTTAGTCAGAGACGGATCTGTGATTTAAACGTTATGGGTTCAACCTTTAAAGTTTTTAGTATTGAACCCGTTATATTTTTAAAGTTATGAGTTCGCTTCTACTATTTATTGCAATTTTAGTGAAGTTTTACATATAAATTTATGACCCGCTTCGAAAGTTATAAATTCAATTAAACTCGTAACATCTACCCCTGAAACTTGTCCCACTTTGAACCTCCCTGCCCCATTCAGGGGCGGCTCTACTAAAGTGATGGCCTAAAGCCAGAATTAAGAGGCCTTAAATTTATTAACTAAGTTTTTTTTTTTTTGGTAACGATTGTATACCGATCCTTTTGTACGTCTCTTGGTTATTCCTGTTACATGCTAGCTCCCACCAGTGAAGATACTTATTAACAAAACTCACTAGGGTTTACATAATATTTTATAAGAAACATATATTGAGGGTTAAGATAGTATTTTTATAAATTCTCATAATCTAATGATCTTAATTTTACACCACCAAGTAGATCAAAATAATTTTATACATTTGGAATAATGCAAGTCTATTTTGGAGTGAACAAAAAAAAAAGCTTCATCCACTCATTATAAGAAATAATCAATTCCAAAAACTATTACAAGAGACTTCATTTTTTATTTAATTATCAAAGTCGTTATCAAGGTATTTATTTATATATAGTGTATGTTTATTATAAAATTCAATTAATTATCTGAACAATCTCTATCACATTCCAAAAACTGAAGTATAAAATCTAATCTCCTTTATTAATAAATTTATACTATATAAATAATATACAAATACAAAAAATAATAATTTTCGGGCCTTCAACTTTGGGGGCATAAATCGCAATTTGCTTTAGTGGCGTCCTCAGTGAGCCAACACTGGCCCCATTGCCATCCTTTGGGGACAATATTATTTGTTTGCTTACCAAAAATTAGAAAATAAGTAGGAATAGTTTCTAGAAAAATATTTTCCTACGTACCAAATGCATCCGTAATAACGACTTGATGAACAAACCAAAACGACAATTGAAGAAATAGAAAGTCAGTAATACCCTATTTATATAGGGTACAATAAGAATTCTTCTTTTAGAAGAAAGAATATATATAGGAGTATGAGGGTGTTTGTATTAGCTTTTAAAAAGTAGCTTATAAGCTAAAAGTCAAAAGTCATAAATTGGTAATACTCAATTTTAGGCTTTAGGCTTATTTTTATATTTTTCATACCAAAAAGTGAGTGTCTTTAAGCACTTTTTATCATTGCCAAACACTGCAAAAACTAAAAATAAGATGATCCAAAAATCTCTAGCGGTGGTGAAACCAATCAAGATGCTACCTATTTAACTCTTCGGCCGTAGTTATTTAGGTAGTGTTTCGAGATCAAACTCGAGGAACACATGAAACAAAGATGACTTTAACTAGAAATTTGAAAAACTTATTCGCACTGAGCGTTTACCCCCAAATCTATCCATGGTTTAATGAGTATTAATTAACCATGATTTAATGATAACCATATTTATAAAAACATGTATCATGTATGTATTGTTCGGTGGAAACACCTGATGCGGTTAAGTTTTTACCCATATCTATTAACATGCTATATCGAACCCTTGAACATATTAAGCCTTGTACCAAATGAGAGTCAAAGGAAGCACAACGGGAAATTTAGCCAAAATCCAAAAGGGTGACAAAACCCGATTTGCTTCAGAATTGGCTTCCAATACTAGCATACATCCATTTTTTGTTCATTCATGGGTGCTGATTCTCTTGAAACAATAAAATAATGGCTACAAAATTTAACATTTTGAAACTTCCAAATTGGGAAAACAATAGAAATGTCACACACAATTCTTCAGGGAATCACCGGCACCCTGGAAGAAACAACAAGAGAGAGCAAAGTCAGCTATGAATATGCCAACAAGAGATAAAACTACTGCTGAAGTAGTCGACTCTCCCACCCCTTTGGCACCTCCCAGCGTGGTGACCCCCCAAGCACAGCTTATGATGGATATAATAGCACCAAACACCCCTGATTTAATCATCGCACTAATAAGGTCCCATGATCTAAGAGCTCTCTGAGCAGAATCCAAGATTATGTTTATGCTAATTCCATAAACACCATCAGCCAAAAGAGCGCTGGATGCCATTCCAACTGTAAAGCACATTAGGGTTAAAAATGGTAACGCAATGCAAGAAGCAATCACTCTTGGTGTCACCAAATAATCAACAGGATTTGCACCAAGAACTCTCAACGTGTCAGTCTGCTCAGATACCTGCATGGTGCCCAGTTCTGCAGCAAATGCACTACCGATACGCCCAGCAACTACAATTGATGTGACAACTGGACTTAGCTCTCTTGAAAAGGCAAGGGCCAACACCCCACCAACAGATCTATTTAACCCTAATCTAGTGAATTCTCTAACAAATTGGATAGTGAAGGCCATGCCAACAAAAGCTGCTGTTAACAGACAGACACCAACCGACTTAGGTCCAACTCTTTCCAACTGTTGAAGAGTATTCCTCCAGTGGACTTTACCCTTTATGATTCTAATAATAACCTGCCCTGCCAAGATAGGAACTGATAATCCCCTCCATAAGTACCTGGGAGGTGACCACTTACTCAAGAATGTTTCTCCTCCATTTTCCCATTCTTCCACTGTAGATGTGTCCTCTTTAGATGCAGTTGTGTCCTCTTCAGAAACAGACAGACTTGGATGACCATCATTAGAGTTAGGAATCACACAGAATCTTTTCAGTTTGAAAGGTTTTAAAACCTTACGGGTCTGAGCTCCTTGATTAAAGTCAAATCTCCGAGGAAGCCAATTCAAGCTCAAAACTTTTACATTTACATGACTCACCTTATTATAGCTGCCTCTGCAATCCATACAAAGCTAGTGTAAGTCAATCTAAGTGATGCACTCTATTTTGAAAATCCACATCAGTAACCATGTGTGGTAAATGGAAGTTGAACATACACATCAAGTTGCATGTTATACATTTACAGACACATTATAGAAAGTAAAAATACACTTTCACATATGAACACAAAACCAAAAGGCAAAGAGAGAGACCTTCTGGATAAGTGAAGAGGATAACAATGAGAAGCTGCTTGCATGTTGGTTTTGAACTAGGGCCCTTTAAGTGAAATCTTTGGTCTTTTAAGTCACTCTCAGCACAAGAAGATGACCTGCTTTGAGTAAAATGGAGCATTAAATCATTACAAATTTAGAATCTCAATCCCAAGGGAGTACATAATTTTAGGTAACAGGATTTGCTATAAAGCAAGCAAATGGTGTCAAGTGAAATCTAAGACATCTGATGTAGAAATCTGAGACCTCAGGACTACAAAGAAGAGAAAGTATATTTTACAGTCAGCATCATCATATGTCATCATGAACATCACATTAATGGAGGGAAGCCCTCCCTGTCAAAGTGGCACCTACACTTTTGGCACTTTGGCCCTCTACTAATTCTTGTGGCATTTTGACCTTTAAAGAAATAGAATTTCGTCTTCACAAAGATAGTCAAAAAAACTATGACAAGGGTAAGCTAATAGGTAACTTTTCAAATGCACTTTGAAGGCATTAATCAATCTAATAGAATTTCATCTTCCAAGTAAACATTTTGGGTTAATCAAGCCGGATTAATTATTTAAGGGGGCATCGCTCTAATCGCTTTATGTAGTAACATTCCTTTTGAATGCCTAGGTTGTAACCTTTATAGTGATAGCGCATCAAAAAGATCTTTCGATCAGAAAAAAGTAAAGCTTTAATCATTCTTTAATAGAAGACTTTCTTTTTCTCAACCAGTCAATTGTAAACGATCAAAACAAAATTGGAGATAAATTGAGGTAAAATGACAACAAAACCAAGAGAGGACGGGACTTGCCCAAACAAAAATCCAGAACATTCCCATTTCCCACATGATGAGTCTGATACCAATTCCTACAGTTCTACCCTTTTTACTCAATATTTCCTCTACTTCATACCAGTAACTCATATATTTCATGAACTACCTTGTACAAAAGTCAAACAAGTTCTCATTTCAACAATAAAAACAAAAAGAAGGCAAGTGAAACCTGTTTTACACTAATTATTTAGCACTGTGAAATCTCAGTTCATGAGTAATACATAAGACCAAGAACTAGAATCTTCTTCAACTAAACTCATCTTACTCTATGTTTCACCAATGTGTCCCTACGAAAGCGACCCAAAGTCTAAAAATTTCCGGAACTTGTATCAAATACATTAGAAAATACCAGAAAAAATATTCGCAGAAATTACCATTATTTTGGCCAGTTTCACCAACATTTAGCATTATCTCAGCATCAATTCGCATTTTGCACAAAATTAAATTTCCTAATGTAACACTAATATAAAATCACTAAAATCAGGTGCTACAAAACAATTATAGAAATTTACCAGCCACAGCAGCTCAATTTACATTTCCAGCCATAGTACAATCAGTTCAATCTAATTTCATTATTCAATTTCGAGAAAACAAGAAACTGTTAAAAGAATATCGAGAAATTGACCTTTTGGGATCCGAACTTGCCTTTGGCAGAGACAGCCTTTTTCTTCTCCACTATGTGTCGCATAGAATGGAACGACGCCGTTGCTACCCGCTTCTTTCCGGCCACTGGAGCAGTTGCGAGTAGAGCTCTTCGCTCTCTTTCCCTCTGTCAGTCAGTCGGCGATTGCCAGTCTTCCTTTTCCGAATTCTTGTTTCATGTTTTTTTTTTCTCCTTTATTTTGTTTCTTCTGAAAAGAAAAGATAGTAAAACACCGAGTTAGTCCCTATATTCAGTTGTAATTTCATTTTGGTACTAATTTTTTTAACTATGTTTATTATCACCTCCACAGTTAATAAATTGAATGTATCAATAAGTTTGAAATGTTATTGAGCTCATCGCTGCTCAAAATTAAGGTTTAGACAAGTTTTCAATTTTTTTTTTTGTTTTAAATATCAAAACCAAAAGCGTCTGGGTTTGTTTTCTGAAAATTAGGTAAAAATGTGTTGAAAGAATAGGAAACAATCCAAATATATGTTTTCACAAAAATTAATGATCAGATGTTCATTAAAAATATCTTCTTTAAATCAATTAATCTAAACAAGCAATCTTTATTTCTAGATTTTTCTTTAGAATTTCTCTTAATACTATTTTACCAAAACTATTGGCCAATTAATATACTATCATCATTCATTATCATTCATGTATAAGCTACGTATCACCTATTTTTTGTACCTAACTAAACATTAGAATAAATTACTCTAGAAATTTCAATGGAAAAAAAAGGAAGTGGTTGATGATATTATTTGTACAACGTTTAATACTCGTATTAGTCTACACAAAGTTGCAAGTATCTTAAACACCTTTCTACTAGATAGTTGATTGCACCTTTACAACGTTTTATTTTTTATTTAAAATGTTTGTACCAAACTGAACAAGTTTTTTTCCCCTTTAAAAGACATTCCTTAAAAAACATATATTTCTTGCCTCCAACAAAGAGTTTACTGCGGTATGTATGAAGTAGTTGATGGTGTAGAGGTTGTTTACCCTTAAAAACGGATAACAATTGAATTTATACACGGTTTTAAAGATATGTGGATTAATTAAATACAAGTGATCATTGACGTTAGATTAAGCAAATAAAAGACGTAATAAATGGCCAAACTAATGATAAGAGTGAGTCCGAGCTCAGTTAATGGCTTAACGAGGAACCTGCCTTCGATTCCGAGCTTGCACTTATGAAGAACTTAGAAACAAAAATAAGAACTTTGAATAACTTTTATAAAGAGAGATAATAGAAGTATATTGTCTTGGTATGCGTGTTACAATGTATTTAATGAATAATTAGATTCTCCTTTATATAATGGGGAAGTTTTACCCTGGGTACAATTCTAAGAAAGGTAAAAATCTTCCTTTTTACTAATCACTGATTTTCTGCCGATACGGGCCGGGATTCACGACGTGATATCCAGTTGGGCACGAATATCACGACCCTTTGTTAGTCATGTGCGGTCATTTGGTAATGCTCCCCGACGTTTTGGGGCTCGAACCGGACCCGGGGAACGGGGTCCCGATGGCTCCGAGGACAGATGTTTTGCTCGGGACCTTGATACGAGAGGCTCCTGGTTTTGATTCTGATTCTTTACAGTCACGTCCCTGCTCCATTTGCCTCACCGAGAAACCGGAGTGCTCATTAGACTCGGTTTTATCAGAATACAAATAGTCCCCTCGTTTCTCAGAGAGTAGGTTTGCCAAAACGATGGGAAACAATGGATGTTCTCTGGTCCCTTCCTTTGTACGTTACGATGAAGGAGACGAAACGTCCCATCAGTCGTGTCGTTCTGACTTCGAACACGTGTCGCTCATCAGCTGGTTGCCCACGAATGTGAAGCATCGTTTGTTTCCCTATAAAAGCTTCCACCCTATGTTCTTTTTCTACTTTTCGACCAAGCTATTACCTTCGAGCTTTCCAGCTATCATCAAACCTCTTTCAAATCTTAATATCTTCATCCTTGTTCTTCAATTTTCATTGTGATTTCCAGGTTTTTACCAGATTTCCTTCAAATCTTCATATCCTATTCTTCATCTTCAAAGCTCGTTCTTTCAAAACTTTGTATTCTTTCTTCAAATTTTTAAACCTCCCCAGATAACAATGGCCAAAACATCCAAATCCGTTCCTCAACAAGTTTCCTCTTCATCTTCCCAACCGGCCACGGGTACTGGTGCGGTTGCTCCTAAAGTAGTTGCCCTTGAAACGACTTCTCTCGAGGTGGCTGCTAACGAACCGGCCCACGAGCCTCCCTTGAAAATGTTCATTCCGGGGGCTGCTCAATTGCAGACGACTTTAAAGTTGAGAAACCCTCACCCAAATAGAACCGGGGTGAAGGAGTATCAAGATACATATGCTCCGTGACTGAAGACGTTCTTCCCAGAGTTCGAAAGGACTGTAATTGGGAAGGCAAAGATGTAGTAGTACCCGGGCACGAGGACGCCATTACTACCCACGTGGAGGGGTACTTAAGTGTTTACTTACCCATTCACACCGGGCCCGGTGGACCCGATCGTTCTGGATTTTTACAAGAGGTACGAGGTATGCCTCGGGCAAATCCATCTATCATTATGGAGGATCATGATCCTCCTCCGCTACTTCGTGAACAAGATCGAGTCTTATCGGTTCACGATCGACCACCTACTTTGATTATACAGTCCCCGAATATTCCGAGGGGGATTGATCAAACTTACATATCGGGCCAGCAAGCCTCCCCTTTGAGTATTGACAAAGACCGAGACCGGGGCTGGCATGGAAGCTTCGTTTGAGTGAAGAATGAGGATTTGATTCCCCCCGAGTACATGCCATTCCCTGAGAAGTGGAATGTGTCTCGTAAGTGCAATCGCTCTTTAAGCGTCAAAATTCTTTTTTCTTAAGTTTCTTCCTTCTCATTCATACTTGTGGTCATGCAGCTGTCGCCCGGGTTCTGAATACGGTACCCCGGCTAAAAGTATGGATCGAAGGCATTTGTACTCAGATGACGTATTCTGAGCGCGCATGGCGCGTGTGAGACCCCAGGTGTTTCTCTCTTTTCTTACGTAATATACGTAACGTGGCATGGTTATATTAGGTATATATGATTAGGTATAGCACATTGGGAGAATAAGACTGAAAATGTGTGGTAATATCAAGGAACTAAACTAAAGTGTTAAGTCAAAGGAATCCCTTAAACAAAGGTTCATGGTTAAAGAAATGGCTCGGGTAGCACCCCGCGCGTTCGGAAGGTTTAAGTTAACTTGCACCTGTGAGATAAGACTAAGAGTATATAATATGCTAATAATAATGTGTTATGAGGTATTATAATATCACACTGGTCACATGTTAAGTTTTGGAGTCAAGCAAGTTGCGAAATAAAGGTCGGCAAAAGTTATCGTAAATTTCTCAAATAAATTTTCTAAACTTTGGGTCAAATGTATCAGATCATTTCTCCCAATATATAAAGAGTTATGAGACCCACAACCTACAAATCGAAGGTCTACGAGTCTAGTTTGCAACCAAAGAAATCTCACATCAAACCGACATTAGAGTAAAAAGTTATGACTGTTTTACCGCAGACTGTCCGGGCTGAAATCGGGTCGTGAACCGGGTCGGGTCAAACAAGTGGTATAAGTCAGAAAATCTGACTTTTAAGACCCCAAAATATTTCATCTTCATCCCAAAACAGTGAGAAAGCTTAAGAGAGGGTTTCATGGTGTTCTTGAGTGATTAAGGTGCGTTTTTAACGATTTCTATCGTTAAAGTTTGCCCCCGTGCCTAGAAACGCAATCTCTACGCTTTGCAATCGTTTTCCCCTTCTATTAGCTGTGTTTGGAGCTATTTTTGGAAGATAGAAAATTGTTGTTCTTGCTGGTTCTTCAGGATTTATACTTAGTTTGCCAAGGTAATCATCTTGGGAATCTTTTATGATCGTTTTTATAAAGTTCTACGGGCGTTTCGTCAAGTTAGGGTCATATGGCAAATCTGCCGATTTAAACTCATTTATGAACTATTTATAAGTGCGTATAAGCTGCATATATATAGTGGTTTCGAAGCTTAGGATATAAGGAACAACTTTCGTGAAGGAACTACAGGCATTCAGACGTTCGTTGGAGAGGTATGTTAAGGCTAAGCTTCGTCCTTCCTTTTAGCACGAATTTTGGAAAATTCTTAAGACGCCAAATGTGATATTTTACTATTCTGTTGCTTGAAAGACCTTCTGTGAAAGGCATTGGTATCGTAGCTGAAGTATTTTCATGATGCTATTAGGTTGATATTCCACTCGTTCGGTTAAAAAGGGTATTCGACATCTATATATGTCATTTTGTCGGCTTTCTTAAATATATGTCCATATATATGAATTCTTATTCGTCTTTGGGTTGTGTGACTTAAAAATAAAGGCATTTAGTATTTGCGATCAGTCCTTCTTCCTTGTTAAAGTGTATTTTAAAATCTCTAAAGTGACACGTCGATTTCAAAATTTTCAAATATAATTTTTATGTTTAAACTACTAAAACATTTGATTTTTTTTTTGAAATACTTTCTTTTACTAATTATCAAGAAATCAGGTATAAGGACTAAGTGAAGCACCTTAAGCTTTTTATGAACATATTCAGAGTTAAGTTATCTTTCTAAAAGTCGAGTTAAGTTTTCAAACTTATTAAAAAAGATATGAGGTTCCACGAGACATTTGTATGCGATACGAAGGTGATTATGAGATTATGAGAATAAGAGTACCAATGAGCCAAGGTTGGCTAAGTTCTTGTTATGGCCTATTATGTGCATTCAAAGTTCATATCATACATGACATATTATGCATGGACTTCGAGCTATAATCGGAGGTAAGGGGCCTATTTGCCCGAAAGACTATATATATTGTACAGATGGCCACAGGTTGGCAATATGATACCGGTTAGCTACCGGGAGAGACCGCCATTGCTAGCATTTGGTTGGGTATGTCATGCATTTACATCAATATATATGTATTCACGACATACGATTACACGAGCATACCATGCATATTTTATTACTATGAGGTCGGATGTCGGCCATGGAGGCTATCAGAGTTTCAGTGTCAAGTAGTATCTTTATTACCTTTTTACATCAGCTATGTATGATTCTACTTTCTTCCTTACATACCAGTACATTTTATTCGTACTGATGTCCCGTTGCCTGGGGACACTGCATTTTTGTTTCGTGCGTGCAGGTCCAGGTAGGGACTCTGATCGACCCCTCCGCTACGATTTCCGGGTTCAGCTGTGAGTTGAGAAGCTCCACCTCTTCCCGGAGCTTTCATAGGATGGTTACTTTTGTTGTACAGTTTAGGTATAGTTGGGGCCTTATCCCGACAGTGCTTATGACACTCTTAGAGGCTATTGTGGACACAATATTCTGGGTTTCTTTTTTGCTGCTTTCAGTCTCCAGCCCATAGGCTTGGCATGTATATATAGGTGTGTAGGCATGTATGTCTTCAGTCGCGGCCTCGTCGGCCAGCTAGTATTTTATTATTTTGGCTTGTCAACCTATGTTTATATGGCTTATTGTTATTCATGTCATAACCTTACGGTCCGGGCTTAGTATTTCAGATGTTGTGCTGCCCGATCTGTTGGGCCCCCAGTCTAGTTAGCTAGTATGTTTAGTGGCTAACTCGATCAAATACAGTATCGAGTGCCAGTCATGCCTCCCGTAGTTTGGGGCGTGACAAACTTGGTATCAGTGCAGGTCGTATCCCAGGGAGTCCACAAGCCGTGTCTAGTAGAGTCTTGCTTATGGGTGTGTTGTGTACCACACTTATAATCAGGAGGCTATGAGGCATTTAGGAATGGTTACATTTCCTTCAATTAATAGATCGTGCTATAGAGCGAAGTTATAAGAACATATGAAATCTAAATCGTGCTTTGTGTTTACTATCTAACAGGCTACCTACGCTCAGGAGATGGCACAAAGAGAGATAGGTATGGATCCGGGAGAAGGTACCAGTCGTTCCCCACCGGGTCAGAGGGATAGATTTCCTTTAGAGGCTCACAGTGAGTCTCCAGTACCCCTAGTTTCAGCTTCCCCAGCACTTGTTGGAGCCCAGGGAGATGCAGTACCCCCAGCCTTACCAGTTCTATTGGTACCTGAGGCAGCTAGAGACACAGGACCTCCAGCACCTATTGTTCCCCCATCAGAGATTGGGGAGCAGGGGATGAGGGAGGCTGTGCAGTTGCTGACTAGGATGGTTTCTATTCATGAGCGACAGCTAGAGTCAAGAGCAGATGCCTGGAGAGATCGGATAGAAAGCTCGACGGTACGGGAGTTTCTTCACTTGGCCCCTCCATTATTTACATGATCCAGTTCCACTGAGGATCCCCAGGACTTTATAGACCATATGTATAGAGTATTCAGGGTGATGCATGCCTCCGTCACCGAGGCTATGGAGTTGGATTCTTTTCGACTACGTGATGTAGCCGTCCTATGGTATGAGGCATGGGAGAGATCTAGAGGACCTGATGCTCCGCCAGCAGAGTGGGAGGACTTCTTTGAGGCTTTTTTAGCCCATTATTTGCCACGGGAGGTTCGGGAGGCCCATCTTGACCAGTTTCTTAGCCTAAAGCAGGGGGTATGAGTGTGAGGGATTATAGCCATAAGTTTAATTCTTTGGCAATGTATGTACCAGATATAGTACGTACCATGAGGGCTAGAGTTCATCATTATGTGGATGGTTTGGGGGATCATCTGATTAGAGACTGTAGGGTTGCATCCCTATCGGATGATGTAGATATTTCCCGTATACAGGCTTTCGCTCAGACTACAGAGGACCTTTCCCGTCGGATTCGTGATACTCGCAGGGATAGGGAGCAGAGTAAGAGGGCTCGTACTATGGGGTCTTATAGGGAGCCACGAGTTGATTTTAGGCCCCCACTCCATCAATATCCACCTCGGTCAGCAGGTAGTTTCCCACCACAGATGCAGGGCCAGCGGTTTGATCGTTATATTCAGTCAGGACCGGGGCAGAGCTCAGGCCAGCCTGAGGGCCGTCGACAGGAGCGTTCTGCACAGATGAGATAGCTTACTCCTCCATGTACTCAGTGCGGTAAGCTGCACACCGGGCAATGTAGACAGGGTTCGAGTGCATGTTTTCATTGTGGGCGGACAGGACATTATATTAGCCGGTGCCCGAGGTTAGGCAGAGGTACACTAGCTCAGCCTTCAGGATTCACAGAAGCCTCTTCACCCTCAGTCCGTGCTCCCCGACCAGGTCCATAGTCTACTCAGGGCCGTGGTAGGGGGAGAGGTGGAGGAGACACCTCAGGTTCTAGTGGTGACCAGAACCGCTTTTATGCACTCACAGGCCGACAGGATTCAGAGGCATCCCCAGATGTTGTCACAGGTATATTGGCAATACATTCTCATGCCATTTATGCATTGATGGATCCCGGCTCTACATTTTCATATATTACTCTATTTATTGCTGGTAAGCTTGACATGAGATCTGAGTTGTTACTACAGCCAGTTGAGGTGTCTATGCCAGTTGGCGACTCTATTGTAGCTAATCATGTCTATCGAGATTGTACAGTGTTAATTAATGACCGTCCAACCTTTGTTGATTTAGTTGAATTGGTTATGCTAGACTTCGATGTCATTATGGGTATGGATTGGTTGGCAGCTTGTTATGCTAATATTGATTGTCGTGCAAAGTTGGTCCGATTTCATTTTCCTGGTGAGCCTATCCTTGAATGGAAAGGTAATGCAGCCACGCCCAAGGGTAAGTTTATTTCATACCTTAGGGCTCGGAAGTTTATTGCTAAAGGTTGTATATACCATCTGGTTCATGTTAGGGATATAGATAAGGAGCCAGCGACTCTTCATCGGTTCCTATTGTGAATGAATTCCCGATGGTATTCCCTGACGAGCTTCCAGGAATTCCCCCCGAAAGGGAAATCGATTTCGCTATAGATTTGCTTCCTGATGCGTAGCCTATATCCATTCCTCCCTACAGAATGGCTCCTGCAGAGCTAAGGGAATTGAAGGAACAACTAAAGGACTTGCTCGATAAAGGCTTTATTAGGCCAAGTACATCCCCACGGGGTGCTCCGGTGCTCTTTGTTCGAAAGAAAGATGGGTCCTTGCGGATGTGCATTGATTACAGGCAACTAAATAAAGTCATTATCAAGAATAAGTATCATCTTCCACGGATTGATGACTTGTTCGACCAGTTACAAGGTGCCAAATACTTTTCGAAGATCGACTTGTGATCCGGTTATCATCAGCTACGAGTCAGGGATATTGATATCCCAAAAACATCATTTAGGACGAGGTATGGCCATTTTTAATTTCTTGTCATGTCTTTCGGGCTTACAAATGCCCCAGCAACCTTTATGGATCTTATGAACCGGGTATTCAAACCATTCTTGGTAGAATTTGTGATTGTGTTTATTGACGACATCCTGATATATTCGCGATCGGAAGCCGAGCATGCGGACCACTTGCGAGCTGTATTGTAGAATCTCCAGGACTACAGGTTATATGCTAAATTCTCTAAATGTAAATTTTGGCTAACTTCTGTAGCTTTTCTTGGTCATGTTATTACTGGCGATGGTATCAAGGTAGATGGCCAAAAGATTGAAGCTGTGATGACTTGGCCGAGGCCCTTGAATCCGACAGAGGTTCGTAGCTTTTTAGGCTTGGCAGGGTATTACCGAAGGTTTGTGGAGGGATTTTCCTCTATCTCTGCACATTGACGAAACTAACACATAAGGGAGCTAAGTTTCAGTGGGCTGAGGCATGTGAACAAAGTTTTCAGGAACTAAAGAAAAGGCTTACTACGGCACCTGTCTTGACTCTTCCGGATGGCACCGAGGGTTATGTTGTATATTGTGATGCCTCGAGAATTGGCCTAGGTTGTGTTCTTATGCATCATGGTAAGGTTATCGCGTACGCCTCCAGACAGTTGCGAAAACATGAACAGAACTATCCTACGCACGATTTTGAGTTAGCCGCAGTTGTATTTGCCCTAAAGATCTGGCAGAATTATCTATATGGGGTTCATATTGATGTTTTCACCGACCATCAGAGCCTTCAGTATTTATTTAAACAGAGGGAGCTGAACCTACGATAAAGAAGATGGCTAGAATTACTAAAGGACTATGATGTTGATATTTTATATCATCCCGGCAAAGCTAATATTGTTGCTGATGCCCTTAGCCGGAAGTCCATGGGCAGTCTAAGCCATGTTGAAGCTGATAAGGTCAAGATGACCAAATATCTATGCCAGCTAGCTAGTTTGCAGGTGCGTTTGGTAGATGCAGAGGGTGGACGCATTCTCGTTCAGAATACGGCAAAATCTTCTTTTGTTACTGAAGTGAAAGAGTGACAACACGAGGATCCTGAGCTTATAAAACTGAGGGAAAGTATTCCACAGCAGCGACAACCTTTATTTGAGCTAACTGGCGATGGAGTCCTTAGATACCAGGGCCGCTTATGTGTACCGTCAGTAGGAGAGCTCCGTGCCAAGATTCTTTCGGAGGCCCATTATTCTAGATATGTAGTTCATCCCGGAGCGACAAAGATGTATCGGGACCTTCGACAGATCTATTGGTGGAATGGAATGAAAAAATATATCGCGGAGATGGTAGCCCAATGTCCCAACTACCAGTTAGTTAAAGCCGAACATCAGAGGCCTGGAGGCCTAACTCAGTGTATTGAGCTTCCATTATGGAAATGGGACATGATAAATATGGACTTCATCACTGGTTTGCCTCGCACTCCACGGAGGTATGATTCTATTTGGGTAATTATTGATAGGCTTACAAAATCTGCTCATTTCCTGCCAGTCAGGACGACATATTCAGCTGAGGATTATGCCAAGCTTTATATTCGAGAGATTGTTCGCCTTCACGGAGTGACATTATCTATTATCTCTGATCGAGGGGCTCAATTTACAACATATTTTTGGAAATCTTTTCAGAAGGGTCTAGGCACGCAGGTAAATCTTAGCACCACTTTTCATCCGCAAACTGATGGACAGGCAGAGCGTACTATTTAGATAGTTGAGGATATGTTACGTGCCTGCGTGCTAGATTTTAAAGGAAGTTGGGATGATCATCTACCTCTTATTGAGTTCGCTTATAATAACAGCTTCCAGGCTAGTATTCAGATGGCTCCTTACGAAGCACTATACGGGCGGAAGTGTAGGTCGCCGATCGGTTGGTTCGAGGTCGGGGAAGCAGAGTTGCTAGGTCCTAACTTAGTCCAGCAAGCAATGGAAAAGGTAAAACTTATTAGAGACCGGCTGCGTACAGCACAAAGTCGGCAAAAGTCTTATGCAGATGTTCGACGATGAGACTTAGAGTTTGATGTAGAAGATTGGGTTTTCCTGAAAGTATCGCCTATGAAGGGCATCATGCGATTTGGAAAGAAGGGGAAGCTCTGCCCCAGGTATGTTGGACCGTATAAGATTATTTGGAGGATTGGTAGGGTGGCATACGAGCTTGATTTGCCTTTAGAATTGGAAGCAGTCCATCCTGTGTTTCATGTATCTATGTTGCGGAAGTGCATTAGAGATCCTTCATGTATTACGCCCATTGAGGATATTCACATTGCTGAAGACTTATCTTATGCAGAGGTACCAGTAGTTATTTTAGATCGGCAGGTAAGGAAGCTTCGAACTAAAGAAGTGGCTTCCGTGAAAGTGTTATGGCGAAATAACAACATCAAAGAAATGACCTGGGAAGCTGAGGAGGAAATAAGGAAGAAGTACCCCACCTATTTACGACTTAAGGTGAGTCACATTTAAATAATTGCCAATTATTTCTTTACAACAACTTAATTGGATTTTAAATGACTTGAAAGTGCAATTTAAATTTTTTTATTGCGAGATAGCTATACGAAGCCTAGTAGTTGGAATCTTCAGAATTTGATTTATGCTTTGCAAATATAACAAATATAGCCTCGCAAATAACGTATTAGCGGACAAGAAATGAAACCAAGGAATTGACTTGACCCATTCGCGGACGAATGTTCTTAAGGGGGGGAGACTATGAGACCCCAGGTGTTTCTCTCTTCTCTTACGTAATATACGTAACGTGGCGTGGTTATATTAGGTATATATGATTGGGTATAGCACATTGGGAGAATAAGACTGAAAATGTGTGGTAATATCAAGGAACTAAACTAAAGCTTTAAGTCAAAGGAATCCCTTAAACAAAGGTTCATGGTTAAAGAAATGGCTCGGGTAGCACCCCGCGCGTTCGGAAGGTTTAAGTTAACTTGCACCTGTGGGATAAGACTAAGAGTGTATAATATGCTAAGAATAATGTGTTATGAGGTATTATAATATAGCACTGGTCACATGTTAAGTTTTGGAGTCAAGCAAGTTGCGAAATAAAGGTCGGCAAAAGTTATCGTAAATTTCTCTAATAAATTTTCTATTTCTCCCAATATATAAAGGGTTATGGGACCCACAACCTACCAAATTGAAGGTCTACGAGTCTAGTTTGCAACCAAAGAAATCTCACATCAAACCGACATTGGAGTAAAAAGTTATGACTGTTTTACCGCGGACTGTCCGGGCTGAAATCGGGTCGCGAACCGGGTCGGGTCAAACAAGTGGTATAAGTCGGAAAATCTGAATTTTAAGACCCCAAAACATTTCATCTTCGTCCCAAAACAGTGAGAAAGCTTAATAGAGGGTTTCATGGTGTTCTTGAGTAATTAAGGTGCGTGTTTAACGATTTCTATCATTAAAGTTTGCCCCCGTGCCTAGAAGCGCAATCTCTACGCTTTGCAATCGTTTTCCCCTTCTATTAGCTGTGTTTGGAGCTATTTTTGGAAGATAGGAAATTGTTGTTCTTGCTGGTTCTTCAGGATTTATATTTGGTTTGCCAAAGTAATCATCTTGGGACTCTTTTATGATCGTTTTTACAAAGTTCTACGGGCGTTTCGTCAAGTTAGGGTCATATGGCAAATCTGCCAATTTAAACTCATTTATGAACTATTTATAAGTGCGTATAAGCTGAATATATATAGTGGTTTCGAAGCTTAGGACATAAGGAACAACTTTCGTGAAGGAACTACAGGCATTCAGACGTTCGTTGGAGAGGTATGTTAAGGCTAAGCTTCGTCCTTCCTTTTAGCACGAATTTTGGGAAATTCTTAAGACGCCAAATGTGATATTTTACTATTCTGTTGCTTGAAAGACCTTCTGTGAAAGGCATTGGTATCGTAGCTGAAGTATTTTCATGATGCTATTAGGTTGATATTCCACTCGTTCGGTTAAAAAGGGTATTCGACATCTATATATGTCATTTTGTCGGCTTTCTTAAATATATGTCCATATATATGAATTCTTATTCGTCTTTGGGTTGTGTGACTTAAAAATAAAGGCATTTAGTATTTGCGATCAGTCCTTCTTCCTTGTTAAAGTGTATTTTAAAATCTCTAAAGTGACACGCCGATTTTAAAATTTTTAAATATAATTTTTATGTTTAAACTACTAAAACATTTGATTTTTTTTTTTTGAAATACTTTCTTTTACTAATTATCAAGAAATCAGGTATAAGGACTAAGTGAAGCACCTTAAGCTTTTTATGAACATATTCAGAGTTAAGTTATCTTTCTAAAAGTCGAGTTAAGTTTTCAAACTTATTAAAAAAGATATGAGGTTCCACGAGACATTTGTATGCGATACGAAGGTGATTATGAGATTATGAGAATAAGAGTACCAATGAGCCAAGGTTGGCTAAGTTCTTGTTATGGCCTATTATGTGCATTCAAAGTTCATATCATACATGACATATTATGCATGGACTTCGAGCTATAATCGGAGGTAAGGGGCCTATTTGCCCGAAAGACTATATATATTGTACAGATGGCCACAAGTTGGCAATATGATACCGGTTAGCTACCGGGAGAGACCGCCATTGCTAGCATTTGGTTGGGTATGTCATGCATTTACATCAATATATATGTATTCACAACATACGATTACACGAGCATAAGCATATTTTATTACTATGAGGTCGGATGTCGGCCATGGAGGCTATCAGAGTTTCAGTGTCAGGTGGTATCTTTATTACCTTTTTACATCAGCTATGTATGATTCTACTTTCTGCCTTACATACCAGTACATTTTTATTCGTACTGATGTCCCGTTGCCTGGGGACACTGCATTTTTGTTTCGTGCGTGCAGGTCCAGGTAGGGACTCTGATCGACCCCTCCGCTAGGATTTCGGGGTTCAGCTGTGAGTTGGTAAGCTCCACCTCTTCCTGGAGCTTTCATAGGATGGTTACTTTTGTTGTACAGTTTGGGTATAGTTGGGGCCTTATCCCGGCAGTGCTTATGACACTCTTAAAGGCTATTGTGGACACAATATTCTGGGTTTCTTTTTTTTGCTGCTTTCAGTCTCAAGCCCATAGGCTTGGCATGTATATATAGGTGTGTAGGCATGTATGTCTTCAGTCGCGGCCTCATCGGCCAGCTAGTATTTTATTATTTTGGCTTGTCTTCCTATGTTTATATGGCTTATTGTTATTCATGTCATAACCTTACGGTCCAGGCTTAGTATTTCAAATGTTGTGCTGCCCTATCTGTTGGGCCCCCAGTCTAGTTAGCTAGTATATTTAGTGGCTAACTCGATCGAATACAGTATCGAGTGCCAGTCGTGCCTCCCCTAGTTTGGGCGTGACAGCGCGGGCTTTCGAAGGGCTGATGTGATTCCCGTTCTCATGGTAAGGCCTCTTTCTGAGTAGTTAATATCGTGCTTCTATCTTTCATTATACTGACTTTTCTTCCCTTTTGTTATTGCAGGTTTGCCTAAGACCACCGAACTTAGGCCTTTGGAAGGGTACTAGGATGTGTCCTTGCCCGTTGATCCCTCTGTTGCGGGGCAGCGCAGGGCTGCTATGGAGGAAAAGAAGAAAATGAAGAGAAAACCTTCGGGCTCCCCAAGATCCGAGGTGAAGAAGCCAAAGAAGAGGGTGGCCCGCAAGCCCAGAAGAAGATCTAGCTCCCGGGTGCTAGATTCCGACTCTCTCCTCCGACTTAGGGACGAGCCGGAGGATGAGCTTATTTTTGTTACCCATGGAACGACCTTTCCCGGGGAGCAGGAGGCATCCGAGGGGGAGACTCGTGAGGTCGACCCCCTCAGACTCAAGAGATCGATGTGGAGACCCGGGGTGGGACTCCCAGGACGCCGGCTCCGCTCCGAAGGAAGCGCCCAGTGTAATAGAGATTTTGGGGACACCCTCATACACTGAGTCCATGGTGCAGACGATCCCCTTCACTCCTTTTTTTATGGTGTGGACTCATCTGCTTTGGAAGACTTCTCCGGGCTGGGCGACCTGGAAGTTCCAAAGAAGGACACATCCTCAGAAGCTGGTGGGTCGAGCTCGAGCCCGAAATTGATCAACCAGTTCCCTGCTCCGAGTGCAAACCCCGGTCGCAGGAGATTAGTTATTCTCCCCGTCATAGAGGATGCCCGAGTTTTGTCTGCTCCTGTGGGGATAACTAGCTACCTCCGATTCTGGTGACCGAGGAGGACCAGGCAAAACTGAATGAGGTGATCGTGTCATGACTTTTCAATAAGGCGCAACAAGTGCTAAACCAGGTAAGGCATCATTACTTTCCATCGAACTTTACTTAAGGTTTGATATTTCTCATGTTTTTCATATTTTTGCAGGCCTCAGTACTTCATCACGAGAGCTTTCTTTGGTACCGGGTTGAGGTCAATCAGCTTGAGCTCGAGATCAAGGAGCTTGCCCAGAAAAAGGACATGTACAAGCTTCTCAGCGAGCAACAAGAAGGGGTCATTAAGAACCTTCAGGCCGAGCTGGATGGAGCCCAGAAAGAAGCATCGGTCTTAAGGCGGGAGCACGCTGACTTGATTGAAAAGGTAAAGGTTTTTGAAGTTAGAAACGAGGATCTGATCGCAGTGGCTAATGACAATACCTCGCAGGTCCAGCAGAAGACTGACCAGATCGACCAACTCCGAAAGGAGATGGACGAGATCCAAGTAATGGCCGACGGGTGGAAAAGCAAGATGGACCTGCTGGACTCGGAGAAGGAGACCGCCCAGGACAAGCTATCTTCAGTAGAAGTTCAACTTCGGGTGGCAAAAGAGAAAGATGATAAACGGGCCCAGCAAAATGAGGATCTCCGAACACAACTGGGCTCGGCCATCGCTGAACGGGACACTCTTGGTAAAGAGATTCAAGTAATAAGGTCCAAGTTGGAGATAACCTCGGCCGATGCTGACGAGATGGTGGCTCAATACAAGGCCGACGTCGAAGCAGCCGAGGCCCGCCTGAAGACCACTGCTGAGTACGTGAGGCGGCTATCTTGAAGGGAGACCCTTTGTAACGACCAGACCGGTCATTTTGAGTATTACAACCCCGTTCCCCTATTTAATTCTCAATTTGTGTTTTAGAGTTGTTATGTGACTTGCCGGGGTGATTGGTTCGGGTCCAGTGAGGTTTTGGAATGAATTGGAACACTTAGTCTCAAAGATGAAAGCTTAAGTTGAAATAATTGACCGGATGATGAAATATGTGTAAACGACCCTGGAATGGAATTTTGATGGTTCCAATAGCTTCGTATGATGATTTTGGACTTAGGAGCATGCCCATAAAATTATTTTGAGGTCCGTAGCTAAATTAGGCTTGAAATGGTTAAAAATAAAAATTTAAGTTTGGAAGTTTGACCGGAAAGTTGACCTTTTGATATCCGGATCAAAATCTGATTCTGTAAATTTTAATAGTTCTGTTATGTTATTTATGACTTGTGTGCAAAATTTGAGGTCAATCGAAATTGATTTGATAGGTTTCGGCATCAAAGGTAGAAGTTGGAATTCATTAGTTTTAGTTAAGCCTGAATTGGGGTGTGATTCGTATTTTTAGCATTTTTTGATGTGATTTGAAGGCTTGACTAAGTTCGTATGATATTTTAGGACTTGTTGGTGTATTTGGTCGAGGTCCCGGGGGCTTCGGGTGAGTTTCGGATGGTTAACGGATTGAAAATTTGGACTTAGGAAAATCTAGAAATTTTGCTTCTAGTGTAACCACACCTGCGAAGATTTGATCGTTGGTGCAACACCACAGGTGCGCAAGTACCATCGCAGAAGCGGCGAGGAGTGAAGGGCAGGGCAGGTTGCATAGGTGCGAAGATTTTGCCGCACCTGCGAGGTCGCAGATGCGGCTGATTGACCGCAGAAGCGGAAAGGGAGCAGTTTGGACTCGTCGCAGAAGCAGACAACTTCTTCGCCGAAGCGAGTCCGCAGAAGCGGACTTCTGTCCGCGGGTGCGAAAGCACTGGGCAGTGTACAAAACAGAGGAGTTCCGACATTTTTGTCATTTTTGACATTTCCAACACGGGTTGAGACGATTTTTGAGCTAGAATTCACGGGAAATCTTGAGGTAAGTCACTTGTAATCATTGTTAGTCAATAATATTGAATTATCATCGATTATTCCGACTAGATTACGTGTTTTTGGGGGTGAAATTAGAGGATTTGGGCCTATTTAAAAATAAGAATTTAAGATTTGGAGATGGAGTTGATGTCGAAATTTGGTATGGTTAGACTCATGGTTGAATGGGCGTTCATATTTTATAACTTTTGTTGGGCTCCAAGATGTGGGCCCCACTTGCGATTTTTGGTGCAATTTTGGATTTTTCTTGGAAAATTAGTATTTTCATATGGAATTAATTCCTATAATTTTTATTGACTGAATCGAATTAATTATGACTAGATTCGAGGCGTTTGGAGACCGATTCGTGAGGCAAAGGCATATCATAGTAAGGAATTACATGGTTTGAGGTAAGTAACAGTTCTAAATTTGGTCCTGATGGTATGAAAGCCCGGATTTTTGTGATATGTGATTGGTTTTGAGGTGATGCACATGCTAGGTGACGGGCGTGTGGGCGTGCACCGTAGGAATTATGACTTGGTCAATTCCATGGAACAGTGTAGTTGAATAATCTGTTGATATCCGTATATTTCCACGTATTAGAGAAATTGATCTATAAATCATGTTTAAACCATGTGTTGACACTGTTGGGACCCATAGAGGTCGTGTACATGTTGAATTATCTGCTAAATTATTGTTTCATGCTCAATCATGACTCTACTTGCATATTACATCTCAGTCTCTATTGCTCATTATTGATGCATCATATCATTGCCGTTGGGCTATTTATCATGATTTCTGAGAGCCCGAGAGACTAGAGAGGTTGATGACCGAGTGAGGCCGATGGCCTAATTATGAGGATATTTATGGGATCGAGTTGCACGCCGCAACATATTTCATTGATTTAGGCCATGATTGGCTTGTTATAGTGCTTGGGCTGAAGGAGCCCCTCCGAAGTCTGTACACACCCCCAGTGAGCGCAGGTACCTACTGAGTGCGAGTGCCGAGTGCCGAGTGCTGAGTGACTGAGAGGAATGAGTGACTATGAGGAAAGAGTGATTATGAGGTTGGAGTGAATGGGAGGACTGAGTGACTGTTGCTCTGAGAGGATGTATTGATTTCATTATTGCTGCATTTCAGTTGTCATATATCATTGTTTTGGAAATTTCTGAAAGACATTATCTTCTGTTTCAGTCAAATTTAATATGAAATTACTGTTTGAGTTTTAAATGTTGAACTTGAAAGCATGTATACCTTCTTATGTTGGAAATTACTGTAATTGGACTTAGTTGTGAAGCTCGTCACTATCTTCAGTTCTTTATTTAGTATTGTTACTTATAAAGTTGGTTTTACTCATACTACGCCCTGCACTTTGTGAGCAGATCCAGGTGCTCCCTGACACAATGGGTGTTGATTCCTTCGCATAGTTGATTTTTCGGAGATTCCGAGGTAGCTGCCGTGTTTTGCAGACCTTGTCTCTCCTTCCCTATCTTCTTGTTTACTGTATTTGGTCTAAGACTATTATAGATTGTATTTTCCAAACTTGTGATGTATAAATGCTCATGTACTCTGTGAGACCCAGATAGTTGGGAAATTCTGCTTTATGTTTTGGGTTTTCTATCCCGTTTATGAGAACATTGCTATTAAATCTGTTTTTAATTCATTCTTGTTAAATGTGTTGGGAATTATTTGTTAAGAGTTGTCTTGCGTAGTACTACGTTAGGTGCCATCACGACAAGTTAGGATTTTGGGCCGTGACACCTTCGAAGAGATCCACGCCCGAGGCTTTGACTTATCTGCCGAGATCGAGGAAAGGAAAAGACTTGAGGCTGAGGCGAAGAAGCTTGTTGAACCTGAAGGTGAGGAGGGCTCCAAGGGTTCCGAAGAATCTGAAGGTCCCGATGGTTCTGGTGACAAATCGGGCTCCGGTAAAGACCAGGCGTAAATTCCTTACGATTTTTTAGTTTTTGTATTCTGTACATATTTCTTTTGTTCAGTTCGAGGCCGTTTTTGTTGGGCCTTTGTAAAGATATTTCAGAATATATAAAATTTCTCCTTTTGGCAATTTTAAGTCTCTACTATTTTAGCATCTGTTCATAATTGCAAATATCTCTAATGCCTTAGAATAAAATCAAATGTAGTAATAAGTCATTTATTTTTCGGAGGTAAGAACAGAACCCGATCTCGATGCAATATTTTGCTCGAAATTTTTGAAAACTCAGAGTGACCGTAAGTTTTCCCAAGATGCTTAAGTATTCTTAGACGATGCCTCAACCGAGGGTAACCTTTTAGCAGATTTTGAATTTTTATTGAAGGCCTTGCGTTTTGATTACGCGCTTCAGACGTCTCCTAACCGTATTTTAGGGTGGCCATAGCCTTTTAGGTTTAGGCACTGCCTAATAGGTTTTGTGCCTCCGGGTTTTGATGACCCGAGCCGCCCGAACTTATTTCGGACGATAGTCCTCGGGTAGGAATAGCCCTTAGGCTCGACGCTCTAAGAAGCAAAAGTATGTAATAGCAAGGTAGAAACATTCTTTCAAATATGTGTGTATAAGATTGAAAGAGTGTAAAAGCTTGTATTATAGCTAAGGTGGCTGATAACTAGGGGTTTTAGCCTATTATTTGCTCTCTTTTGCTTAGGTTTTGGGTCAAAAATGCGTAAAGGTATTCCCAGAAACTAACTTAATGTGATTGCTTGCAGGGTTTGGTCAAAATGAGGCAAAGAAGCCATAATCAACTCATGAAGGAGTCAAACCTGCACGAATCCAAGGCTGAGACTGGAGCGCTGAGAGCGGCAGAAAAGCGCGGCCGCGTAAGGACCACCGCTGAGGCGGCCACTATTACGCGGTCCGCGAAAGTAGATTCAGAGAAGCTGCTTTGAGTACTAAAATCACCGATGACCTCGTTGGAAAGGCGCGGCCGCGAAGGGAATTCAGCTGAGAGCGCATCTTGAGGTTCAGAGACCCTGCAAGTCGGGCTTAACTGAAGAACATGGTCCGCGTCCAAATTATGCGACCGCGATGAAAGCACATATGGACGCGGTTAAAATTATGCAGTCCGCAAAACTAAGCCCAATCCAAGCCCAGTATTGAAGAAACGCGGACCGCGCTCATTATTACGTGGCCGCGAAAGCTCAAGCTCAAGCGCGAACGCGGTCAGAATTATGCGTCCGCGAATCCTCCGCAAGGGCATTTTTATCCGAAAATTTCAGCCTAGTATAAATAAATTAATATTAATACGTAGTGAAAGGTATACGTAGTGACGTGAACGGCTGGTTTTTCCCTTTTTGGGCAATTTTAGAGTAGATTTACCTTCAAACTTTAGATTTTCATCTTGTACTTTAATATTATGGCTTATATTTCATCTTTATCTTTGATTTCTGCTGTTATTATGAGTAGCTAGACCCCATAGATAGGGTTGTGACCCAACCCTAGTATGAGTATTTAATGGGTCTTGAATTTTAGGGCTTAATTATTTATGGGTTAGTGATATTTAGCCTAATTAATGCTAAAATTGTAGAATTAGTGGTTGCAAACACTGATTCATGCCATTATGACTTAGGATCTTCTTGAGAAAGAGGGACTAAGTCTAGGAAAATTAGGCTAACAAGGAATTGGGGTGAACTCAAGAGATTGATAGCCCCAATTAAAGGGTTAAACCTAAAGATAGTAATACCCGACTTGAGCCAATTTCACTTGCATTATATGAACACCCATTTGGGCTTGAGAAATCCAAATCGGGCAAAGTCACTCAAACTACCGAGAGGTATTGAGTGAGCGCTTATGTGTGATGGTTATATCACGACCCCAATCATAACAAGCTTGTCCTAGATTCTTGATACCCATTAGATACTCACCTAGGCGGAAGTCACTTCCCTAGTA
Source organism: Nicotiana tomentosiformis (assembly GCF_000390325.3). Classification (NCBI taxonomy): domain Eukaryota; kingdom Viridiplantae; phylum Streptophyta; class Magnoliopsida; order Solanales; family Solanaceae; genus Nicotiana; species Nicotiana tomentosiformis. The sequence goes on from NC_090812.1 coordinate 28,690,091, forward strand.
CCTTTTAACACTTGAAAACTTTCACCAAAAATATTGTACTTAGCTTACACTCAGCATACAATAATATAAAATTATAATAGAATCAATCGCAACAATGTTTGGAAGTGCAATTAGGAACAACAAGCACATCTAGATTAGTTAGATACCCAACTCCAAACCAAATTAACTCACTGTGGAAATCGATCTCGACCTCGTTGGGTAAAACTACATCGACCATCCTCGCTACTCTATAGTGGTGTAGGTTTGGACACGATCAGTGGCCTATACGAGCACGGTCACTTGACCGTTTGGCCCTTATGATAAATCCTAACCACCAAGCCTAGACTGTTCAAGCAAAAAGTTTCCTTCTTTCCTTGCTAAGAAGCTTGACCCGAGAGTGATGGCCCCCAGTATTCGAGGTCGATCTTGAGAGGGCTCGGATACTGTTGATGAGACCATTGACTCCGATTTAAAACCGGTCTTCGATTCTAAGTTAGCACGATTTTCTGTTGCCTCGTTAAAAACCTTGCCGGAAAACCCATTTGGGACAAAATCGGTTCAAGGGAAAAAAAGTGCAACGCGTGCTTTCAGACCTAAAAGTCACGTTCTCCTTCGGTTATTGCCTGCAAGTGTTAGTCCGATTCGTAATATTATAAAAATATGAATGAGGTCGTACCTTAACAGTAGTACCACTTTAAGTGCGTCACATTCCAGTTGTTCGGTAGTTGTGCACTATTTTCTGCTTCGAGTTTGTATGATCATTTACCGGTAATCCCGACGACTCGATATCGTCCTTCCCAAGTTAGCCTCAGATTCTCTTTGTTTGGGTTTCGGGTGTGCAGTGTTGCTTTTCTTAACACCAAGTCTCCGATATTGAAGTGTTGGAGGTTGGCTCTTAGGTTGTAATACCTTTCTACCCGCTGCTTCTAGGCAGCTAACTGGACTAGGGCGGCTTCACGCCTTTCATCCATTAGTTCCAGGCTCGTGCTCATGGCCTCACCGTTTGATTCCTCGGTTGCGTATCGGAACCTGAGGCTCAATTCTCCTACTTTGACCGGTATTAGTGCTTCGGCACCATAGACCAATGAAGATGAAGTGGCTCCGGTACTAGATTTAGACGTTGTACGGTATGCCCAAATTACTTCGGGCAGAATTTCCTTTCATTTCCCTTTGGCATCGGTCAACCTTTTCTTTAGGTTTTGAAGTATGGTCTTGTTTGTTGATTTTGCTTGTCCGTTCCCACTAGGGTAATAGGGTGTTGACAAGATCTTTTTGATCTTATGGTCTTCGAAAAATTTGTTTACCTTGTTGCCGATGAACTGCTTCCCATTATCACATACTATCTCGGTCGATATTCCGTACCGGCATATTATGTGGTCCCAAATGAAGTTGATAACTTATTTTTCCTGGATCTTATCGTAAGCTTAAGCTTCGACCCATTTAGAAAAATAATCGGTCATAAACAATATGAATTGAGCCTTACCGGGTGCCCATGGTAGGGGACCGACAATGTCCATTCTCCACTTCATGAATGACCAAGGTGACAAGACCAGAGATTCTACCCCGAATGGTTTCCGCAGGTGCCTTCATGAACTTCCCTCAAAACATATTCGGTGTCCCCCGGCCCCAAGCATATGGCGAGCGGGCCATCGTATATTCTTCTAAATAGAGTACCTTCGGAGAGACTGAACCTGGCCGCCTTCGTGCGTAGAGCTCTCAATTCTTTAGGATCAGAGGGCAACTTCCCAGTCTTCAGGTAGTCTATATACTTGTTTCTTCAATCCCAAGTTAAATTTGTTGAGTTCATTTCGGCATGGCTTTAACGACCCGACCGGTCATTTTGAGTGTTACAGCCATGTTCCCCTATTTACTGCTCAATTTATGCTTTACAATTTTTATGTGACTTGCCGGAGAAATTGGTCCGGGTCTGATGAGGTTTTGGAATGAATTGGAACACTTAGTTCCAAGGGTTAAAGCTTAAGTTAAAATAGTTGATCGGATGTTGACTATGTGTAAACGACCCCATAATAGAGTTTTGATGATTCCAATAGCTCCGTATGGTAATTTTGGACTTAGGAGCGTGTCCGAAAAATTATTTGGAAGTCTGTAGTTAAATTAGGCTTGAATTGGTTAAAATGGAAATGTAAGTTTGATCGGGGAGTTGACTTTTTGATATCGGGGTCGGAATCTGATTCTGGAAGTTGGAATGCGTCCGTTATGTCAGTTATGACTTGTTTGCAAAGTTTGAGGTCAATCAGACTTGATTTGATAGGTTTCAGCATCGAATATAGAAGTTGAGATTTCTTAGTTTCATTAATCTTGAATTGGGGTATGATTCGTGATTTTAGCGTTGTTTGATGTGATTTGAGGCCTCGACTAAGTTCGTATAAGGTTTTAGGACTTGTTGGTATATTTGGTTGAGGTCTTGGGAGTCTCGGGTGAGTTTCGGATGATTAACGGATCAAATTCAAACTTAAGGAAATGCTGAAATTTTTCTGTTGCTGGTGTCTTCGCACCTGCGCATGAGGGACCATAGGTGCGGCTCGCAGAAGCGTGAAAACTGGTAGCAGAAGTGACCTGGGGAAGGATGGCTGGGAGGCATCGCAGAAGTGGCCCAACTCGCGTAGAAGCGCGACCACATATGTGATTTGAACGACGCAGAAGCGACCACTGCTGGCCAACACTGACTTGTAGATGCGAGCTTCTTTCGCAGAAGCGGAGGCCGCAGATGCAACTAAGTGACCGCAAATGCGGAAGACGCTGGGCAGGAGCTTTAAGTTCGGGGTTTCACTATTTTTAGCCATTTTCGGATTTTAGAGCTCGGTTTGGGCGACTTTGGAGAGGAATTTTTCCACACAACTTGGGGTAAGTGTTCTTGACTCCCTTGTGATTATATTTCATGAATTAATCTTCATTTTTGGTGTATGATTATCAAATCTTCAAGAGAAATCAAAGGAAATTTCTATAATTTCATAAAATGAATTTTCGAGTTTTGAATACCGATTCAGGGTCGGATTTGAGTGAAATTAGTATGGTTGAACTCATAATTGGATGGGTTGTCAGATTTTGTGAGTTTTGTCGGATTCCGAGACGTGGGTCCCACTATCATTGGAGTATATTTGATTAATTTGCATGTTGTTTGACTAGTTTCGTATCATTTGGAGTGGAATTGAGGAGATATGAAGGCGTTCGGATGTTGATACACACATAATTAAATTTCTGGAGCATTGTTTATCTTGCTCGATATTGGACCCAGCTTGTTCAAGGTAAGTAACTCTTCTAATATTGGAGCTGAGGGTATGAACCTGACTATACGTGTTATGTGTTCGGTGTTGAGGTGACGCACATGCTAGGTGACGGGCGTGTGGGCATGCACCATGTGAACTGTGACTCCGTTATTTCTGTGGTACTGTGTAGTTACCTGAACATATCTGTAATCATGAAATCCCTACGTACTAGAGTTATCAAGTTGTGATTCATGTTAGAAATCATGTCTAGACTATATGCTTATCCTGTTTGGACCCACTAAGGTCATTACTGCTGTTGAGTTATTTGCTTACATTGAAATTTCATACTTAGTCATGTCCATTCGTTGCCTATCATATCTTAGTCTCTGTTGTTATTTATTGATACATCATATCATCATTTCGGGCTAGTTTTATGACAGTGTGAGCCCGAGAGACTGGAGAGATTGATGAGTGAGTGAGACCAAGGGCCTGATTTTGAGATATTGATACTATAACACGTGAGTTATCCGTGCAACACATGAGTTGTCCGTGCAGTTTATAGCGCTTGGGCTGAAGGAGCCCCTCCGGAGTCTGTACACACCCCCAGTGAGCATAGGTACCTAATGAGTGCGAGTGCCGAGCGATTGGGAGGATTGAGTGACTGTGAGGACTGAGTGACTGGGAGGACTGAGTGAAATGATACTCTGAGATTATGCATATGGATTTATTACTGAGTTGCATCGCATTGACATGCACACTTGACATACATGCATATAGAGGCATTTTTCCTCATGTTGTACGATATTGTGTCATTCATGACTTCTCCTACATATTGACATGTAGGCATAGAGATGAATTTTCCTCATGTTATTTAAAAATAAAATAATTACCTGTTGAAAGTTTTGGAAAAAAACACAGTTTTCAAACTTACTCATATATTGGTGACAAAATTAAAGGATTTGGGTTTTCACTGATATATTTGAAAAGCAGGACTATTTTTCTGGAACTGTGAACGAGCTAAGCATTTTATCTCTGAGCTACTTCTTTTATTACTTCTATTATTTTGTTATGAACTGTTGTTGGCTATTGGTGTTGGACCGTGACCTTTGTTTCAGCTCGTCACTACTTTCAACCTAAGGTTAGGTTTGTTACTTATTGAGTACATGGGGTCAGTTGTACTCATACTACACTTCTGTACCTTGCGTGCAGATATTGGATGTTGATGTTGCTGTGATCGACGGGAGCTGGATTTGAAGATATACCTGTGTTCCGGTCGTAGCTGCCTCTTGTTCATGGTAGCCTTAGATTTATCAAAATCTGTTTATGTACATTTCGAACAGATGATATATTTATTTCATACCAGCTTTGTAAATTCTAATCTTAGAAGCTCATGATTTGTACTACCAGTCCTTGGGAAATTTTTGTATAAAAGCGGTGTATTATCATTTCTTATCTTAATAAATCTCATTAAATTGGATAGTTGTTAATTGGCTTACCTGATGGGTTGGGTTAGGTACCATCACGACTAGGTGAATTTTGGGTCGTGACAATGGCCTTCTTCCACTACTGATTTCATGAGTTGTACGACCATTCCTAAGCTGAATTCCTCGACGATGCTAAGTTAGCCAGAGCATCGGCTTCACTATTTTGATCCCGGGGTACGTGTTGTAGGGTCTATTCCTTGAATCGATGCAGCGTTACCTATAATTTTTCTAAATACCTTCGCATTCATTCCTCTTTTACTTCGAATGTCTCATTGACCTGATTTACCAAAAGGAGGGAGTCGCACTTAGCTTCAACCACTTCGGCCCCCAGGCTTTTAGCCAATTCGAGACATGTAATCATGGCCTCATACTCGGCCTCATTGTTAGTCAATTTCACAATTCTAATCGATTACCTAACTATGTTACCCGTAGGCGGCTTCAATATGATGTCGAGTTCGGACCCCTTTGCGTTCGAGGCACCGTTCGTAAAGAGGGTCTAGATTCCCGAGGAAGTCCCCGAGGTTAGCAACAATTCCTTTTCGACTTCGGGTATTAAGGCCGGCATAAAGTAGTCCACGAAGTCTGCCAAAATTTGTGATTTAATGGCTGATCGGGGTCGGTATTCGATATCGTACTTGCTAATTTCTATGGCCTATTTGGCCAACCGGCCCGAGATCTCGGGCTTATGCATTATTTTCCTTAATGGGTAAGAATTTACGACGCATATGGGGTGGCATTGAAAATACGGCTTTAACTTTCTACAGGCGCTTAGCAAAGCGAGCGCCAATTTTTCTAGGTGAGGGTACCTTGTTTTGGCCTCACCTAGAGTTCTACTAACATAATAGATAGTAAATTATGTACCTTCCTCTTCCGAGACTAAGACTCCACTTACCGTTACCTCGGATACCGCTAAGTACAGGTACAACTGCTCGTCCGCCTTCGGAGTATGGAGCAAGGGTGGACTCGAAAGGTACTCTTTGAGTTCTTCCAAGGCTTGTTGGCATTCCGGGGTCCAAGAAAAGTTATTATTATTCTTAAATAGCGAGAAGAAATGATGGCTTTTATCGGAAGACCTTGATATGAACCGGCCTAGGGCGGCTATGCGCCCCGTTAGCCTCTGAACGGCCTTGACACTATCCACCATGACGATGTCTTCTATAGGTTTGATTTTATCAGGATTGATCGCAATCCCTCAGTTGGACACCATGAATCCAAGGAACTTCCCGGATCCGACCCCGAATGCACATTTCTCCGGATTTAGCTTCATATTGTATTTCTTTAGTATGTCGAAGGTTTCCTGCAAATGTTTCAAATGGTCCTCTGCTCACAGGGACTTAACTAACATGTCGTCAATATAAACTTCCATTGATTTTCCTATTTGTTCTTTGAACATCCGGTTTATTAGGCGTTGATAAGTGGCACCAGCGTTTTGTAGTCTGAACGACATTACATTATAACAATAGGTGCCGAATTTAGTAATAAAGGAAGTTTTTTCTTGATCGCCCGGGTCCATCCGGATTTGGTTGTACCCGAAAAAGGAGTCGAGAAAGCTGAGTATCTCGTGCCCGGCCGTTGCATCGATCATGCGATCGATGTTAGGCAAAGGAAAAGAGTCCTTGGGGCACACCTTGTTCAAGTCTTTGTAATCTACACACATTCTTAATTTGTTTTCCTTTTTAGGCACTACTACTACGTTAGCCAACCAATTCAGGCACTTAACTTCCCGAATGAAACCTATTTTAAGGAGTTTAGATACCTCGTCTTTGATGAATACATGCTTGACTTCGTACTTAGGCCTCATTTTCTGTTTAACCGGGTGAAACTTTGGATCCAAGCTCAGCTTATGAGTGGTTATTTCTGGCGGGATTCCTGTCATATCAAGATGGGACTAAGCAAAACAATCTACATCAGCTATAAGTAATTTAATGAGTTTTTTCTTGAGCTCGGGAGTTAGCCTCGTGCTCAGGTATACCTTCCGTAATGTGCTCAGGTATACCTTCCGTAATCATCATCCTCGCCTGCTTCCTGCTTCTCCAGTTCGGTCGGGGCTGGTGCTGGTGATTGCTATTTAGTTTCTCCCTTCCTAGCCGGCTCCAAGCTCTTTGATATCGAGAGTGCAGACATCGGGATTATCTCATCGACCACGAATATTTCTTTTGTGGCCGGCTGCTCTCCGTAAACTGTCTTAATCCCTCCCGGTGTCGGGAACTTTAGTGCCCAGTGTAGTGTCGAGGGTATTGCCCTCATGTTGTGAATCCGTGACCTTCCGAATAGAGCATTATATCTCATATCCCCTTCAATCACATAGAAATTCGTTTCCTGAATGGTCTCGATGGTGTTCACCGGCAGGGTTATCTCCCCTTTAGTAGTTTTGCATGCCATGTTGAATTCGTCTTAAACCCGAACTACAGGCACTATTTGGTCTTGTAGACCCAGCTGCTTTACGACCCTCGATCTGATGATGTTGGCCTAGCTACCTGGATAAATTAACACACGCTTAACTTGAGATTTATTTATGAGTATAGATATTACCAGTGCATTATTATGCAGTTGCACGATGCCTTCAGCATCCTTATCGTTCAAAGAGATGGTCCCCTCCGGTATATAATCTTGGGTTCATTTTTTTCTTGTAATGCACACTTTAGTGCACTTTAGCATTGGCCCCTGGGGGACGTCAACTCCGCCAATGATCATGTTAATGACGTGCTGAGGTTCCTCTTGCTCAGTCTGTTTGTTGGAGTCCTTATTCCTGAATTGATTTTTGGCTCGGTCACTCAAATATTCTCGGAGGTGTCCATTATTGAATAACCGAGCCACTTCTTCTCTTAGTTGTCGGTAGTCTTCGGTCTTGTGGCCATGAGTATCATGATACTTACACATCAGGTTGCTGTCCCTTTGGGCAGGATCGTACTGCAATAGCCGAGGCCACTTGGTATCTTTAATGCACTCGATGGCAGCATCGATACTGAAGTTGTATTCTGATAATCTCGGTGCCTCCCTGGCCCCAAGTGGCCTGTCGAAACCGTATTTACTCATGAGTCCCTGACTATTGTGGCCTCGATCGCTCCTTTTTTCATTCCTCGCAGGGTTATGCCCGGATCTGCTACCCTTTCGATCTTCGCTATACGGTTGATATCGACCTTTGTTCAGTCTTGGTTCATGATCGATGACTCTTTTAGACTTGTCATTAGTTCTGACGGGATAAACGAACCCGTAGGGGGTCCCGAGCTGATCATCCTCGACTCTGATTTTCGATTGGTACTGTTATGGACGTCAGCCCAAGTTACCACCAGGTAATCTATCAAATTCGTTTTCAACTACTGTGAAGCCAAGAAGCTTTGGGGGTTGAGTCCTTGAGTGAACGCCTGAACGACCCAATAGTCTACAACTAGAGGCAGGTCCATTCGCTCTATTTGAAACCTCGATACGAATTTCTTGAGCATTTCGTTATCTCTTTGTTTCACTTTGAAAAGGTCCGACTTTCTGGTCTCGACCTTGATGGCCCTGGCGTGAGCTTTTATGAAGGCATCTGCGAGCATAGCAAACAAATCAATGGAATTAGGGGGTAAGTTGTGATACTATATCATTTCTCATTTTGACAGGGTTTCTCCGAACTGTTTCAGCAAAACCGACTCAATTTCGTCATCTTCTAAGTTGGTTCCCTTGATGGCACACGTGTAAAAGATCACGTATTCATTTGGATCCGTGGTTCTGTTATACTTTGGAATTTTGGGCATACGAAACTTCTTCGGGATTTGTTTCGGTGCCGCGCTAGGAGGGAAAGGCTTTTGGACAAATTTCTTGGAATCCAGGCCTTTCAATATCGGGGGTGCTCCTGGTATTTGATCAACTTTGGAGTTACAGGTCTCTATTTTTTTGTCGTTGGCTTCGATCTTCTTTCCCCCCCGATTCCATCCGCTTTGTTAGTGTCTCAAGCATCTTTATTATTTTGGGGTTGGTTCCGGGTTCAACTTCACCCGGCCTTTCCGTGGTTTGTTCATTTCTTCGGCTGTTTTCTCGAGATGGTTCGGGCTCAACTTTACTGGGGGCACGGCTTTGGTTCTGCAGATGGGCTATCGCCGCCTGTTGAGCTTGTAACATTTCGAAGATCACCCGCAGATTGATCCCATCGCCTTCACCGTCGTGCGTACCCCGGGCTATTGATCGGGCTCCTTGATCATGTCCAAAGCACACCTCAGTAGAGATATGAAACGGTCGTATGCAATAATAAATACCCAACTAGGAGTCGGCATCGAATCCTATAGGAGCTAGGATGGGAGTTAGGATTATATATTTCAAATGAGCAATTGGATTATCTAGATTGCACTTCCATAACAAGGATTTGTTTTCTATTTCTACTGTTAATCTAAAGATTCCAAGATAAAGAAAGTAGACCAGAGATAATTGTTTTTAAGGTTTTTCCAAATGGGTAAAAGGCCTAGGGATGTGGCCATAACCTAGGTATTTTCCTAATGAGATAAAGACATTAATGCTCATTTTGCTGACTAGGGTGTATTACAGCTCTCAACTCTACATTACCCACTCAATACCTCTCGATCAGAGAGTGGTTTTGCTTAATTTGGCTTTCTCGAGACGAAATGGGTATCACCCAAAACAGTTGATAAGAGCTCAAGTCGGGTTAATACTATCTCTGGGATGAACCCTTTAATTGGGTTAATCAATCTCTCAATTGACTCAATTCCTTGTTAGCTAAGTTATCCTAGACTAGGTCCCTCTTTCTCAAGTAAAGACTAAGTTAAATAGGCATGAATTAATATTTGCAACCATTAATTCTATAATTAAACCATGAACTAAGCTAAATAATCAACACCCAATCTGAAACAAGCACTAAATTAGATTCTTATAAGGTTTACACGCTAGGGTTGGGTCACAACCCTAGTAAAAGTCTAGCTAATTATAATGGGATTTAAAGGGAATAAGAAATAAAAACTAATTAAACTCATAATGGAAGCTTAAAATGATTAAATCTAATGAAAATACACCAAAGTAATGTAAAACTTCCTAAAGTAATAAGGAAAAACGGCTACGGCCACTTCAGATGTTCCAACTTGACCTAATTTTGTGAAACTAGTCTATTTATACAAGGCTAACAATCTCGGATAAAAATGCCCCTCGGGGGGTTCTGCGGCCGCACAATTCCATATGCGGTCAGCAAATTTCTTCATCTGGCAGGAAGTGGAGTTCTACGGCCACACATTTCTGAACTGCGGCCGCGAGGCAATCTTCTGCGGCCGCACATTTCTGGTCTGTGGCCGCACAATTCTTGTATGGTTCGCAATTCACAGAGGCTCTTGGACTTGGTTTTTTTGCATACTCTTTAATCTTCGACTCTTAGCCCAGTTTTGCAGCCGCATAATTCATGTGCAGTTCACATTTTGCGCAAAGTTCTACTAAACGTTTCTTCTTGGTTTGCGACCGCATATGGAATTTTGTGATCCACAATTTCTTCTGCGAGCCGCACATTTGTGCTTCTGCGCCCTTTATTGCCTTGTGTTTCGGAACACTCCTTTTTGAGTCGGATTTCATCCCTGGAGACCAAACTTCCAGCATTCCTGCAATTTTGCACAATTTCATTAGTTTCGAGAACACAATTCAATGCTTTTAGACTAAAACAAAAGCTAAAAGGCGTTAATAAGTAGTCAAAATCCCCACTTATCAACTTTCCCAAACTTAAGTCTTTGCTTGTCCTCAAACAAATAAATTAGTTCCCACCTCCATAAGTTAAGGGTTATTTCAGCGAGTCAAAGGTGAGCTATCCACACATCAGTTGGGATCAACAATTACTCACACTACTCATGTATTATAAACAAGGCGACAAGTTAAACATTCATGCACATATAGTTCTAATGTGACATTTGAGCTTTAAGAATTGACTTTACTCATCAAGGACTCTTGCTCTATCATGTAGGTCATGGTGGACTCCAAACTCTTCCTCCTCTACTTTCCATTTGCCTATCTCACTTAAGAAGTTTAGCACTCAATCAAAAGATTTATGAAAGGTTTACTTATCTCTCTCAAGAGAATGTCGCAAGTACGGTTTCAAGTACTATAGGCTTGCCCCTCATGTATATTGCCACTAATGTAAGCTCACTCGGCTTGAAATCAAGTAGGACTTCTTTCGGGATGTAATGAAGGCTTTTGGATTAGGGTTGGATACAGTATGGGTGAGTGGTTACACCTTTCCTTAAGCACTCCATTTTTCATTTCTCGTCTTACATTTTGCCAATTCTTTGAGGCACTTTCTTTTCCTTGGGGGATTAGAGAAACTTAACACCGCTCTTTCTTGAACATTACATTATTTTTCTCCCTCTTTGATTTCTCCATGTTTAGGATCATTACCTCTCTTTGAATCCCTTCAACTCTTCCACTTATTCACTTTTTTTTTGCATTTTTCTTTTTGTTCTTTTATTTTCTTGCCCTTTCTTCTCATCATTTCTTTTCTATTTTTGTGCCTTAATACTTTTTCAAGTTCCTCGTCTCTCCCCCAAGTTTACGGTTTTAGCCATTTGTTTCACAAGAGTGTTAAGGAAAGCTCAGGTGCCAAGAGAGGGTCACGGCAAAACGGGTAAAGGCTTGTAACATGGTTATCAAGTTTGAAAGGCTAGAGGCTCAAAGGGGTTAATTAGGGATAATGACATCGGTTGGCAATAGAAAACTCAAACGGGCTAAGGAGGGCCTATAATCACTTTTCAAACCAAGCAAAACTTAGGATTTCGCCTTGAAACACATTCGGGGCAAGTTCTAGATCCTTCGCACGAATACTTGGACTAGCAACAATTCATCTCACCCCTCACGCAACCGAATTGTTAAAGAGGATAGAGTCGAGGGCCCACAACGACCACATTCAAGTTTAAAAATCACTATGGTCCAATTAAACTACTCGATGATTGCCAAAGTCAACACAAGAGTCACAAAGTCACTAACTAGAGTTATTTCTTTCAAAAACTTTGTTTCTAACTATAATCACGTAGTTAAGTGTGTTGGTACCAATTGAAGTATGTTTGACTCTTCGAGCATGACTTAATTAGGTCTTTTTATTCATTACTACTACTATTATTACCTAAACACCAAATACAGACTCATTCCCTTAAGAAGGTTGACACGCCATCCATCGTTGGGACGAGTCACCTGGTTCACACAATAACTACCTTTGGAAAGAACCGTGGCATTAAGAACACCAAAGGCTTATTATCTACTAAAACATAAAAAGACGCTACTAAATCAAACAAAGAAGCTACTAAATCAAACTAAGAACTAAAAAAGAAACAAAAATAAAGAAGTTAATAAACAAAAACTACTTAATACATATAATGAGAGAAATAGAGAGAATATATACACAATAAGAAAAAAAAGAAAATAATATCAAGTTATTACACGCCAAATGTCTCAGAATGTACCAAATATGATCGATAAACTCCACAACTGTTGATGCCCAATTTTGCCCTCATATTTTTATAAATGTCACTCCTGCACCATCATCAATTTACAAAGAGTCACACAAGTGTTTTCTATAATTTTTCATAATTTTTAAAGCTTTAAAATTGATTTTCTTGTATTTAAATTACTTGAATATGCATTAATTACCCCTTAAATTATTTTGTGATAATTTAATCATCCAAATCTATTATTTGCATCCACATATATATTTCATAATATTTTTACTTAATTTCATATAATTATATTGGTATTTTTAAGTTATTTACATAATTTTGCAATAATAGCCTATATGCTATGCATATTTACAATAATTACATTGTTCATGCTAAAATAGCATTTTTTATATTTTTTATAATGTTAAGTTATTATTTTCAAACGTTCTATTGCATAAGTAATATTTTATTATTTATTAATTATTTTATTTAAACAATTTCGTGTATTTAAAATATAGCCCAAATTATATCAATTTTTCGGACCACATTAGTGGCCCAAACTCCTCAAATCCCTGGCCCACTTTCCCCAGCCCAAACCAGATGACCGCTTTAATATTAACCCAATCGGGACCCGTTCTCTGACCCGTCTTGCTTCTTTTCTAATCCTGGCCATTGATCTTAAATAATCAACGGCCCACAACCATTCTCCCATTTTTAATTACCCGCCCCAACCCTATTCCTCATATTTCACTCTGCCCAGCCGCCCCTAAATGCTCTCCACTCCTCTTACACTAAACCCTAGCGCCTCACCCAAATCCTAGCATGTAGCCAAGAGAATATGAAGATCTTCTATATTTCCTTTCCTTTTTCTATACTCACACTGTTTCTTTCCCGTTTTCTTGACATTACTCGTTTGGTACTGAGTTATTTATGGAATCTCATCAACAAGCATGCGTTCAACTCCGATTCTGTATTATTGCCATATTCTTGACTTGATACATTCACTACCAGGTTATATGGGTTTGATTTACCAAGATCCTCGGTCAATCTTTGATTTCCGTCGAACTAGGGTTTGAAATTTCAATTTTTTTTGTTATTTAACAGTTCTATTACTGATTACATGTGATATTTTTTCCTTATTTTGTGATTGATTAATTGTTTTCCATATTTTCTTGTTCGATTTCTACCTTTATATAACCCCTCCCCAATTTCCCCTTTAGACAGACTTTTTTTCACCTTAAGAACTATTACTCTCTTACTCCTTCACTCTATATTGTTCTGAACTTTGGCTCTTGGTCGGCTGAAAGCCAAGGCCACCGGAATTCGATTAACTAACCTTTCTTGGTGCGAGCACTGCCCGGGGTTTATCTGAAACCTTTGGGAACTCTGACGCACTAAGACTTTGGGTTCTACTGCTCTTTGTTGACGTTTGGAGTACTGTTGAGATTGTTCTTCTTGTTTATATATTTACCAATTGATAACTGGTAAGTTCCTTGTCCTTCACAATTTCATTCTCTTTCGTTTGTGTTCATATTCTGTATACTCATGCCACTGAAATTTTTGTGAATCAATATGTTCCTATGCCATCTCTGTTTGCAGCCGTATTGGCGTCGCGCCCCATTTTCTCGCAAAAGTGGGTTTCGACGTGTGACAACTCTTTTAAATGGGTATTAAAAGAGAAGAGTCTCCACATAACGGTTTAAGATGCGTTAGGGAACCTATTTGTAAATAACTCTATTTTAACTAGTCAACGCCACTAAAGATCGGGTAAGAGCTTAAGTTACCTCAAAGAGAAGGTATTACGCACTCTTCGAGATCCATAACTTTGGGTCCCGGCCGAATTTCAAACTATGTGGATTATATGATTAAACTAGGCGAGCACATAAAGAAAGATATGAAAGTTGAAAGTCCTATTATAGCATAAACTAGCGTAAGGAAAAATAAACTATATGAATAATTAGTACAGATTTAAGGATCACTAAGGATTACAAAAGCGTCGATTTATATTTAGTGACTCAATCCTTTAGCAAGCATGTAAGGGAAGGGGGGTAGGTCCTAAGTTTTTTAGCCTAAAGGATCACCCCGTGCTACATAAATAATACTTCGCAACTCCCTTTAAGTAGGAGTTGCTCATATTATTCATCAGGAACAGACTATCATCTCCTGCTACCCAATTACTATGTTGAAATTGTTTACTTAAAAGCGCTCTAATTCAATTCTAAGTCATGCCCTATGTGTGCACTACCCGTCCCATGCCTATGGTCCAGGAGGCTTTGGACCTACTATTTAAGTGGTTCTAGACTTTAGTTAGGTTGCGCAAAATGATAAAACTAGTCGCACATTCAAAACAAGTAGGACTGCACATAATAGGAACGAGTGGCTCATGTTAGCCTCCACACATAGCAACAAAGGCACGCAAATAAATTTCAGATTATGCAGTGTAGAGTCGGGAGCAATTTTAGAATTAAGATGTATGAAAGTCGTTTAAACCTATAGGCATGGCTTATATGTGACCACGTGGCTTAATAAAATCTCATGGGCAGTGCTTCTACTCAGATTATCGAAATTACAGATTATAAGTGTTATTAAAGTCTTTAGACATGATCTTTAGGTGGTACGCGCCTGGGCAGTGAAGACATTGAAAACAAAACTTAGAATTACTCATTTTGATCCTATTGGTATATTTTCTAAGCGAGTAGCAATATCCTATAGGCATGCTCTCTAGTAGTTGATATTCGAGCATAGATTCGTCATGCTTATTCCTATATGCATGTTGTCTAGATGGGCAGTATGACAAGAACAACAAAACAACAATTTGATTAGTCAATTAAGGCCCTATAGACATGGTATCTAGATGAATATCGATGGAAGCCGATCTTAATTATTTCACACGATCCTACATGCATGTTATCTAACAATCGCACAACAATAACACAAGTTGGGAAACTAATCCATAATATTTGAATCCTATAGGCATGCTATCTAATATTGTATAGAAATAAAGCATGCGAACAAGAGAAATACTTATATTTTAGATATGTTTCTGATGTTAGCAGGTAACGCATTTAAGTTCTTATAGGCATGCTTTCTATCAGTGTATAGAAAATAGGGCATGTCAAACAAAGTAACAAGTAAGGCAATTAAACCCTATAGGCATGCTTTCTACCCATTCATGTAAGAATTAAAGTTCCATATCCCCCCTTTTCACTAATTTCCCTTCTGTTTTGTTTATAAATTATTACAGGCCCAAAACAATGAATACAAGTACAAATATTACAAACTGAAGGACTACAGGCCCAATAAACAGAGTAGGCCCCAAAGAGAAATAACCCAGTACTGCCTGGGCCTTCAGCAAGCTCACTTTTCACGCGAATAGTAAACCCAGATCTAAGCACACCTCAAACAGGAGAGTGTATCAATTGCAAAACTCGGGGCCACATGAGCTCATACCAGGCTTAGATAGAGGAACCATACATGGCAACCAATTGACAACTCTAAAGTCTATATTACCTCATAGGGACACGATTACATAAACATATAGGCACTTATTTTTTAGAAGCTAAGGGAACAAGATTGATCAAACAAGAGGGCTTGAACATGCCAACTAGGTGGACCAGCGAGAACCAGCTTTAACATAGCATGTTGACATAGAAAAACTAACACCATATTGAGCAATCATTCAACAAAGGAAAGGGTATAGCATGTTGGTCACACATTAGGAGGACTTAAGAAGCATGTCTATTGGGTTAACATGGTAAAAACACACATATGCTAAGTTTTCAGAAATCAAGTTTAGCATAAGGTATTTACTAGAATTAGTCAAAAAGACTCTAGACATATGAGCCTTAATCATAGTAGTTATAGTCAGAGGGATATCAATTTCACATGAAGATTTATAACATGGGAGCCTAACATGATCACAATCAGTACAACAATCCTAATAGCATGGTCTACAGTAGACCACAACAATGCCAAAATCCAAAAGAACTCATGAAAGCATATCAACGTAAGAGGAACAAGACAGGCAAGCATAATAACTCATACCAATTACCCAAACATAAAAGAAGAAACTAACATAGAAATTTTCCCTGGAAGCAATGCTGAAGACTATAAATCAAACATATATTAGAACTTAAATGGCATGGAAACATGCCTTAGCTAATCAGTACAGCCTCATAAACTTAGCAGGTTGGATAAGAATAACTCAACAAGGTCTGAAACAGAGGCATTGATTTATCACAGAGATACAAGACAAGGTGGGGAACACACATTAGTTTATGAGTAGCACGTTTAGGCTAATAACATGATCAGATGTTAACTCCAGAAGAGTATTAAATTTGCACATGAATGATTTAACAGGAATTAGAATAAGTTCTGGGCATGATACAGAATAAAGCAAGAAGTTAAACTCAGAATAAGCAACAGTAATAAGCATTCGAACACATACAGTAGCGCAAGCAGTCCTAAGCAAACAGAATTAAGGCAACAAATATGCAAATTCGATTACTAGAAGGTATATAGCCTCAAGAAGAACTTCAGAGCATACAATAGTATGTTGATTCATAAAAAGTATCTCAGAAGCATTGACATGCAGAACAGGAATTCAAACGAAAGAGAATGAAATTGCAAGGGTCATAGGTACTTACCAGTTACTAATTGACAAATGAATAAACAAAGAACAATTTCAGCAATATCTCGAATGTCAGTAGTTGAACGAACAGTAGAACCCCAAAATCTCAGTGCGTCAGAGTTCCCAAGGGTTTCGGATGAACCTCGGGCAGTGCTCGCACTGAGAAATGTCGAATAATTGAATTTTGGTGGCCTTGGCTTTCAGCCGGCCAAGAGTTTAAGTTTCAGAATAGTGTAAGGCAAGAATAAGAAAGACATTAGTAGTTTTGTTTTTAGCGATTAGAATATGTTAAAGGGGAAATTGGGGAGGGATTTATATAGTAGTAAAGATCAACACACAAAATAAGGAAATACAGTCAATCAAACACAAAGAAGAAAAGAGAATCATGCAAAATCACTGAGAATCAATTTAGGAGAAAATCGGGCAAACCCTAGTTCAAAAGGAGAGCATATATGGTCGAAATATCACTGAATCAGACCCATATAGCCTGGTAGTGAGTGTATCCCGACAAAATATCGTCTAAGTTTGAAAAGTTGAAGGTGATGGCACTTGATTTGGGAGATCGGTACTTGCCAAAAATAGGGCAAGTACTATGTAATACCATAGTCTTGTAAGAAACAACGAGATATTGCATAGAAGGTAAGGGGAATCATGGATTAATTCCATTTTGGGG
Source organism: Nicotiana tomentosiformis (assembly GCF_000390325.3). NCBI lineage: Eukaryota > Viridiplantae > Streptophyta > Magnoliopsida > Solanales > Solanaceae > Nicotiana > Nicotiana tomentosiformis. The sequence continues at coordinate 28,707,475 of NC_090812.1, forward strand.
TCGGATTTGGAGAAGATTCGGAGATACGACGGCTAGGGTTTCTCAAAGACGAATAGAGTAAAGAGGATTTAGGGGCGGCTATTAGGCGGAGGTGTCTCTAGGGTTTGGGTGAGGAAGATATAAGGAAAGAGGAAGGGCCATTGTGGGTCGTTGATCATCTAAGATCAACGACCATGATTAAAGGGGAAGTGCGGCGGGTCAAGAGATGGGTATAGGGTAATGGGCTGCTGATATTGGGTTAAGGGGTATTGGGCCAAGGTTTTGGTCCGAAAATTAGCCCTATATTGGGCTAAAAATTAAATACATCAAAATTGTTTAAAATAATTTATATATAAAAAAATTAATAAATAATAAAAATATTACTTATGCAATAAAATGATTAAAAATAATAACTTAACATTATAAAAACTCTATTTTAACATGAATAATGTAATAAATATAATTATGCGTAGAATATAGGCTATTACTGCAAAATTATGTAAATAGCTCAAAGAATGCAAATATAATTACATGAAACAAAGTAAAAATACTATAAAACATACATGTGGATGCAAATAATAAATTTAGATGATTAAGTCATCACAAAATAATTTGAAGGAGTAATAAATATTTTGAACAATTAAAATGCAAGAAAAATCAATTTTAAAGCTTTAAAAATTATAGAAAATACTTATATAATCCTTGTAAATTAGGTAATGATTCAAAATGATATTTTAAAAGTATATATACTATTTGAAAAAATATGAGGGCAAAATTAGGTATCAACAGCTGCCCCTCTTTACCCGAGAATGATGAAAGAGTTGTCGGGTAAAGAAAATGATGACCAATTTTGTCCGAAGTAAGTGAGGAATGATGTGTTTTGAAAAAATGGGGGATCGAATCCTGGTTCTTGAGTTGCCTACATATCTCTGGTGTTACGGAAATCAGGCCGTGTGTAGTTCTCGATCCAACGACGAATGAAACCGATGGAGTTGTTATAAGAGTGGTCATATGTTTCGAAAAAAAATCTTTTGGGTAGGATAGTGTCGGATAATCCTAGGTAGAGCTATGAATGCAAATTTGAACGTTATGGATGTATAAGGCCAATATTTGAACGGTTATGGGACAAAAGGTAATCAATTACTGACAGTCGGTTATGTTTGAGATAGTCAGGGATGTGAACATTGTGAACGAAAACCGGAGTGAAAATTGCTCCCGTTTTTAGAACAGTTACCTCCTGAGTCACCTGCAAAACTTAAAACACAATGCACACGAATATATGTAGGTTATTGTGAAAATTTAAACATGATGCAAATTCCCCCGAACCATAAGGGTTGTCTTCGGACGATGAGGATGATGTCCTTAGACCATGACGTCCTGGGCCATGAAGCGTATGATAAGGGATTCGTAGGCCATGAAATGGTGTTCTCGGGCTATCAGGATGATGCCTCCGGACTATGACGCCTTTGAATAATAATAATATGCAGTTTCGAGAGATCCCTAAGCCATGGAATGGTGTCTTCAGGCTATGAGGATGGTTCCTTCGGACTATGATGCCTTCGGATAATGTGGCGATGTTTCAGCCCATGAAATACAAAGATGTGGAAATATCAATTATTTGATAGAGAAAACAGGTGATGCTTAGTCATATGCGAGGACTAGACAAGACAAGGCTTAGTCTTGTATGAGATGAGGGCAGTGCTTAGCCCTATGCGAAGAAGGGAGATAGTGCTTAGTCTTATGCAGTGTAGCGGAGATAGTGTTTAGTTTCATGCAAAGAAAGGCAGTGCTTAGCCTTATGCAATGTGGAAACAGTGCTTAGTCTCATGCAGAGGATGGAGACAATGTTTAGTCTCATGCAAAGGATGGAGACAATGTTTAGCCTCATGAAAAGAAGGCAATGTTTAGCCATATGCAATAGTGGAGACAATGCTTAGTCTCATGCAAAGAATGGAGACAGTGCTTAGTTTCATGCAAAGAAAGGCAGTGCTTAGCCTTATGCAATGTGGAGACAGTGCTTAGTCTCATGTAGAGGATGGAGACAATGTTTAGTCTCATGCAAAGAAGGCAATGTTTAGCCGTATGCAACAGTGGAGACAGTGCTTAGTCTCATGCAAAGAATGGAGACAATGCTTAGTCTCATACAAAGAAAGACAGTGCTTAGCCTTATTCAGTAATGGAGGCAATGCTTAGCCTCATGCAAGGTATGGAGACAATGCTTAGTCTCATGCAAAGAAAGGCAGTGCTTAGCCTTATGCAGTAATGGAGACAATGCTTAGCCTCATGCAAGGTATGGAGACAATGCTTAGTTTCATGCAAAGAAAGGCAGTGCTTAGCCGTATGCAATAGTGGAGACAATGCTTAGTCTGATGCAAAGAAAGGCAGTGCTTAGCCTTATGTAATAATGGAGGCAATGCTTAGCCTCATGCAAGGAAAGATAATTCTTGGCCTTATACAGTGGAGACAGTGCTTAGTCTCATGCAAAGAATGGAGACAATGCTTAGTCTCATACAAAGAAAGGTAGTGCTTAGCCTTATGCAGTAATAGAAGCAATGCTTAGCCTCATGCAAGGTATGGATACAATGCTTAGTCTCATGTAAAGAAAGGCAGTGCTTAGCCTTATGCAGTAATGGAGACAATGCTTAGCCTCATGCAAGGTATGGAGACACTGCTTAGTTTCATGCAAAGAAAGACAGTGCTTAGCCGTATGCAATAGTGGAGACAGTGCTTAGTCTGATGCAAAGAAAGACAGTGCTTAGCCTTATATAATAATGGAGGCAATGCTTAGCCTCATGCAAGGAAAGACAATGCTTGGCCTTATACAGTGATGAGGGCAATGCTTAGCCCTATACGAGAAAATGTAATGACTAAGTGCGAGAGGATAAAGCATTTCTTAGCTTGATGCATTTGCGTTTGGCAATTCTTGTTGTTGTGAAGATAGTGATCTTGTTGTGTGTATATATTTGCGAACGTTCCTATTATGTTCATTGTGTCTGCATCGAAAGAAAAGTCGTGAGTTTTGCGGGGAAAAGGTTGGTTCGTGCTCTCGTTTTCCTTGCTTCGCCTTTTTCCTTGAGGCCTTGCTTGAGTCACCCTGGGTAACGTCTGGCTTCCATAGAAATAAAATTTTCAAAAAAAATGCATGTAATTGACAAATTATTTGCAAAAATGCAGTTGTTTGAAATACGTGATAATATACGAGATCAAATGATTTTGATGAACTGGTGACTGTGATGAGATCAAAGGATCCTCCTCAAAATTTTGCCCCAGTTTAAATGCATACTTTCGACAACACATTCCTCGGCGGTTCCCATAGGGCTGCCTACGTATCCTCAGGGCTGCTTACGGTTCCCCTAGGGCTGCCTATGTATCCACAGGGCTGCCTACGTATTTTCTGACCATAGGGAAAATGAGGATTTTATTGTGATATGACTAAACCCACAGGGCTACCTATGTATCCCCTCTTAAACGAGAATCATGTCAAGTATAGTTTAGTTACATCAATAGAAAGTGCAAACATAATCTTAAGAAAAGTATCTCTTGACTGCGTCCGAATTAATAGGTTTTAGCCAAATCTCTCCATCCATCTCTGCAAGTATAAGTGCTCCTCCTGTCAATACCCGGTGAACCATGTAAGGGCCCTGCCAGTTGGGTGAGAATTTCCCCTTTGCTTTATCCTGATGTGGGAAGATTCGCTTTAGCACCAACTGCCCTGGCGTGAATTGCCTCGACCTGACCTTTTTGTTGAAAGCTCTTGCCATTTTGTTCTGGTAGAGTTGACCATGACATACCGCGTTCATTCTATTTCCATCAATGAGAGCTAGTTATTCATACCGGCTTCGTACCCATTCTGCATCGATGAGCTCAGCTTCTTGTATGATTCTTAAAGAAGGAATTTCCACTTCGGCGGGAATAAAGGATTTAGTATCATAAACCAGTAGGTAGGGAGTTGCCCCAGTTGATGTACGAACTGTGGTACGATACCTGAGTAAAGCAAATGGTAGCTTTTCGTGCCATTGTTTGTAATTGTCTACCATTTTCCTCAATATCCTCTTGATGTTCTTGTTGGCGGCTTCTACGGCTCTGTTCATTTGCGGCCTGTATGTTGTAGAGTTCTGGAGTTTGATCTTGAATGTCTCACACATGGCTTTCATCAAATCGCAGTTGAGATTGGCGGCATTGTCAGTAATGATACACTCTGGTACCCCCAAATCAACAAATAATGCGGTCCCGAACAAAATCTGCTACAACCTTCTTAGTTACAACTTTGTAAGATGCGGCTTCAACCTATTTTGTAAATTAGTCGATGGCTACCAGAATGAACCTATGTCCGTTTGAAGCAGCGGGTTCGATTGGTCCGATGACATCCATACCCCAAGCGGAAAAAGACCAGGGTGAACTTGTTGCATTAAGTTCGTTGGGTGGTACTCGTATCATGTCAGCATGTATCTGGAATTGGTGACACTTTTGAACATACTTGATATAGTCTATTTCCATAGTCATCCTGAAATACCCTGCTCTTAGTATCTTCTTGGCCAAAATAAAACCATTCATGTGGGGTCCGTAGGTTCTGGCATATATTTCCTCGAGCAATCTGGATGTCTCCTTGGCATCGACATATTGCACTAATCACAAGTCAGGAGTCCTTCTATACAAAATTCCTCCACTTTGAAAGAAATGGTTGGCCAATCTTCGAAGTGTGCACTTCTGAGTGTGGTAGCGCTCTCTGGGTATTCTCCTTTTTCCAAGTACTTATTGATGTCGTGGAACCACGGGTTTTCGTCAATCTCTTCTTCAACATGAGCACAATAAGCTGGCTGCTTATGAATTCTTATTGGGATAGGATCGATGAAATTCTTATCTGGGTGTTGTATCATGGAAGACAAAGTGGCTAATGCGTCTGCAAACTCATTCTAAATTCTTGGAACATGTTTGAACTCTATCTTTGTGAACCTCTTGACCAGCTCTTGTACACAGTGCAAATATGGCAATATTTTGGTGTTTTTTATAGCCCATTCCCCTATAACCTGGTGCACCAAAAGATCTGAGTCTCCGATTACCAGTAGCTCTTGAATGTTCATGTCAATAGCCAATCTGAGTCCTAGGATGCAGGCCTCATACTTTGCCATATTGTTGGTGCATGGAAACCTGAGTTTTGCGGATACCAGATAGTGTTGATCGGTTTCTGATACTAAGACAGCTCCGATGCCTACTCCTTTGAAGTTTGTTGATCGGTCTAAGAACATCCTCTAACCATCATATGCCTCGGTGATATCTTCTCCTACGAACGACACCTTCTCATGGGGAAAATACGTTTTCAATGGTTCGTATTCTCTGTCTACGGGATTTTTTGCCAAATGATCTCCTAATTCTTGCCCCTTGACTGCCTTCTGAGTCACATAGATGATGTCGAACTCGCTTAGCAATATCTATCACTTTGCTAATGTACCCGCATGCATGGGTTTCTGAAAGATGTATTTTAGCGAATTCATCCTTGATATGAGATATGTAGTGTATGCACAGAAGTAATGTCTCAACTTCTGAGCTATCCATGTTAAAGCACAGCAAGTGCGTTCCAACAAAGAGTACCGGGCTTCATAAGGCGTGAATTTCTTGCTCAGATAATATATCGCTTGCTCCTTCTTCCTGTTTCATCATGTTGTCCTAGAACGCAACCAAAATCCTCATCCAACACAGACAGATAAAGCAGTAGAGGTCTTCCCAGTTCTGGTGGGACCAGCACAGGCGGTTTAGATAAATACTTCTTAATTTTGTCGAAGGCTCTCTGGCATTCTTTAGTCCAGCTTGTCACATCATCTTTCCTCAGCATTCTGAAGATTGGCTCACATATCATGGTTGATTGTGCTATAAAGCGACTGATGTAATTGAGGCGCTCTAGAAAACTCATCACATCTTTCTTATTCTTTAGAGGCGGTAGGTCCTGGATAGCTTTGATTTTTGACGGGTCTAGCTCAATAACTCGGCGGCTAACGATGAAACCTAACAATTTTCCAGCAGGAACTCTGAAGGCACACTTTGCAGGGTTCAACTTCAAGTTGTATTTTCGAAGCCGGTCGAATAATTTCTTCAAGTCTGCTATGTGATCCGAACTCCTTTTAGATTTGATGATAACGTCATACATGCACACCTCTATTTCCTTGTATATCATGTCATGGAAGATGGTTGTCATGGCTCTCATGTAGGCGGTTCCAGCATTCTTCAAACCAAACGACATCATTTTGTACAGTATATTCCCCATGGTGTGATAAAGGCTGTCTTTTCAGCATCCTCTTCATCCATCCAGATCTGATGGTATCCTGCGAAGCAATCCACAAAGGATTGGAATTCATGTTTGGCGCAGTTGTGAATCAATATGTGTATGTTGGGCAACGGAAAATCATCCTTAGGACTTGCTCTGTTTAGATCTTGGTAATCGACACATACTCTAACTTTCCCATCTTTCTTCGGAACTGGCACAATATTTGCCAACCAAGTCGGGTATTCGACCACTCGGAGAACCTTGGCTTTGATTTGCTTGGTGACCTCCTCTTTTATCTTCAAACTCATATCCGGCTTGAACTTTCTGAGCTTTTGCTTCACTGGTGGACACATAGGATTAGTGGGTAGTTTGTGAGCTACTATGGATATGCTTAAACCAGTCATATCATTGTAGGACCATGCAAAGATGTCTTCATATTCCTTTAGGAATCTGATGTACTCTTCCTTCTCTGACGGTGATAGATGAATGCTTATACGTGTTTCCTTGACTGTTTCAGAATCCCCAAAGTTAGCGGCCTCAGTTTCTTCCAAATTAGACTTCGGTTTGTTTTCAAAGTCTTCTACTTCTCTGACGATTTCCTCAGGTTTTATATCATCTTCCAAATCCTCTGAATCACTGTCCTTATGTTGCGTTGTCTCATTATATGTCACAGTCATACGTTCATCGGGATATGTAATAATTATGCTGAAAAGAAATGTAGAAAGATAATAATAAATATAAAAAGCAATAATGCATTAATAAAACTTTTAAAACATCAACAAGTGCGGCTCGATGGCTCGAGTAATTATTTCAAAACAAAATACTGAAAAATGTCTCAAATGCTCAAAACTATTTTAAAATAATTCATGCTAATTTGTCAGGCTACCCAGGAATTCGACGGGCCCGGGATGGTATAGCGGTCCAATTCTTGAGAACAAGTCTTCTTCCATGGTTTGAATGGTAAGATCTTCCTCCCATCCTCCTCCTCCTCCTCAACAATTGTACTGCAATCCATGTATTCTTCATCTAGAAACAACTTCCTCATGCCAGCCAAAACCTCATCTTCCTCAGATCCCCACATCATGTAAGCTTGAGGGAATGTATGGTGCAGAGGTGGTATCGGTTGTTCAAATGGATAATAAGAAGCATTCCATGGTAGTGACCAATCGTGGTATTCTTTCCATGTGTATTCATACCCGAGTCCAAAAGTCGTACCATGGTACTATAGTTGTACGGTTTTGGTGATCCCTTGAAGTTTTTTGCCGGGACCCTTGCCGGGTTCATACCTCATCTATAGCAGTATGCTTTCTATCTTGTTGCTCCACCATCAGTTGCTTTTCAATTGCATTGACTCGTTCAATATGATGGTATGTTTCTCCACCCAGCCTTTTTCTGTTTTCGATGACCAGGACGATCTGATTAGTGTAGATGGGGTTACTTCTATCTCCATGGATGATCACCTCCTGATGGTTCCACTCAAACTTCACAGTCTGATGCAGAGTTGAAGCCACTGCCCCGGCGGCATGTATCCATGGTCGTCCCAACAATAGGTTGTAAGTAGCAGATATATCTAGCACTTGGAACTCGACATCAAATAAAGTCGGTCCCATCTGTAGACTGAGGTTGATTTCTCCAATGGTGGCTCTCTGAGATCCATCAAATGCCTTCACATTTATGCTTCCCATTCGTATCTCGTGCACGCCTTTACCTAGTCTCTTTAGAGTGGTCAATGGACATATATTGAGGCTTGAACCCCCATCTATCAAGACCCTGGCGATGAACTTATCTTCAAATTACACCATAATGTGTAACGCCCTATTGTGACTCAGTCCTTCTGGTGGTAATTCGTCTTCATGGAAGGTGATTTTGTGGCTTTCCAATACCTATCCGACCATGTTAGACATTTCTCCACTAGTGATGTTGGTAGGCACAAAAGCTTCACTTAACACCTTCATCAAAGCATTCTTGTGCGCGTCTGAGTTTTGTAGCAGTAATAAGATGGATATCTGAGCAGGATTTTTGTTCAGGTGGTCAACAATAAAATACTCCCTTGCTTGTATCTTCCTCCAAAGATCATCAGTGCCAGTCTCGACAACAGGCGGCTTAGGCGCAACTTCCTTGCTTGTTCCTCCCAGATTCTCAGGTGTATAAACTCTTCCAGTTCTAGTCATACCTTGCGCTGCACCTGTTTCCTACATTTTTGCTTTTCCCTTTCTCATTGCTTCCGCAACATAATCCCATGGAATGACATCATACTTGTAAAATGGCATGGGAGCTACCATCACAGTGAAGGGTGTAGCTACCTCAACTTCAAATGGTGCCTGGGTTTGTATCACAACTGGCGTGAGGGTGATTGGAGATGCTTTAGGAATGTCTCCCTCTCGGATGAGTCCGATGTATCCTTCCTGATCCCATTCTTCATCAGTTTCTATCACATTCACTCCCTCACCTCTGTGATCCGGGAGAGGGTTTTTACGAACATTTGGCTTAGCTTCCTTTGCCTTTATGACCTTAGTGTCGATCAGCGTTTGAATCTTATCTTTCAACGTGTGACACTCCTCAATAGTATGACCCTTCATGCCTGAATGATAAGCACACGTTTTGTTGGGGTTGATCCATTGGGAGTGGTTTTCCACAACAACAGCAGGGATAGGAGTAACATAACCAGCGACCTTCAATTTTTCATACAATTGGTCTATGGGTTCAGCAACTGGGGTGTATTGTCTAGGAGGTCTGCGGTCAAAATTTGGACGTGGTTTCGGGTAGTTTTGGCGGGGGGGGGGGGGTGGAGGTGAATGGTAATATGCAGTTTGAGTATTATAGGTATGATAGGTGGCAGCAGGGTGTTGTTATCTTGTGGGTGAGGGTTGATATGTGGGTGGAGGTGTTTGGTATGTGAGGGGATACTTAGGGCCCTAGGCTACCATCACGACACCCACTTCTTTCTTTTTCGAAATGCCTCCTGATTGCAAAGCTTTATTTGTGGCCTGCAGTGCCTCGAAATTGGTCACCATCGCATTCTTAATTCCTTTTTCTATTCTTTATCCTAACTTGATAATGCCGAAGAACTTGTGATTTTCAATAACCATCAACCTTTCGTAATACTGGGGTCTTGAGCTCTGACAAAGAACTTATTTATTTGTTCCTCTTCAAGTGTTGGCCTTACCTTTGCGGCTTCTGATCTCCAATGAGTAACATACTCGCAGAAGGTTTCTGTCGGCTTCTTCTTGAGGTTTTGAATCTAGAAAACATCTAGCGCATTTTTCGTGTTGAACCTGAATCTATCCATGAAGTCTGATGCCATACTCACCCAACTAACCCACTTCTTTGGGTTTTGACTGATATACCATGACAAGGCATCTCCTGTAAGGCTTCGCATGAACAGTTTCATGCGGATTTGTTCATTCTTGCCCACTCTTACAAGCTTGTCACAATACGTTCTCAGATGCACCTTCGGGTCACCAGTACCATCGAACATTTCAAACTTGGGAGGTTTGTAACCCTCAGACAGTTCCACATCCGGCTGAATACATAGGTCCTCATAGTTTAGACATTCAATGCCTTTACCACCTTCAATACTCTGAACTCTACCAATGAGTTTCTTGAGTTTCTCCGTCATGTTTTTAATGAGCAAGTCATTCTCAGTCGATTCGGGTATGTATAGGGTTTGCTGCGAGGTGTGGGGTAAGGTTTCCACATATATCGGATTGCTTTGATGGATTCCTGGAACTTGGGTATAAGGGTGTTCATTGGTCGAGTTTTGGGGATCGGGAGTAGGTTGTGGTGCACTCTGGGGAGTGTGATAAGTAGTGGTTTGCTAGTATTGAGTTGGGTGATGGTGGTGTTGTTGAGGGGTCGGTACTGGTGGTGGGTTAAGGTTTTGGGGAGGTGTGGGATATTGGTGTGGTGCGAGAGGATTTGGTGGTGGGTTCTGGTTTTGTGTATTCTGCGGTGGTATTTGGTTCTGGGTAGTCGAGATTTGCTAGTTAATGTCGGGAATATTGAGATTAAGGGAGAGGTTTGCCAAATTCCAGACCTGCTCAAGCTCGCCCTATAATTCCAGGATTTTCTACTCCAAACGTAAGACCAACTCATTCTTTGCCGGAGTAATTCGGCCATTTGAAGTTTCAACATTTTCTGCTATAGTAGCATTGTCTTTCCTGATACCGCTCAAATCATCCATTTTCCCTTTTCCTTTGCCTTTGGGGTCACTTGGTGGAAGAGGAGGTGGATGACTTTTGGATCTGGTATGGTATGCTGATGATGCCAGTATGCACGAATCAACCTTTGGGAATGGGAATAATCAAAAAGAAAAGAAAAGAGCAAAAGGTAATCAAGTTAGTAAGGTGAAATAAAAGTGTGTTTGCAATATTTAAACATGTTTCACAAAGTCATGCAATAATTCGCGTCCTAATTTGGGGACCTCATTGTGCCTGAGGTAGGCCTAGGCAACACACATACTTAGAGAAAATTGATGCCAATATTTGTGTCATTTTATTAATGCGAAAAATGAGTCAAACCTTTACTAAATCGACAATAAGAATAAAGTTACTAATGGCATTTAGCCTTATTACAATCTAAATCTAAAGCTAAGATAGAAAGTAGTAAAGACCATCATTTCCTAGTCTACTTGATCCCTGAAGGACCTTCTCCATGCTTGGCTCTTTTGACCCCATCAATCAGGTTCCCCAGATCGCGCATATCCAACAGTAAAAAGCTTTTGCTAGATGTCCTCCTTCACTGCTATCCATGCCTTGGCAATTTGAGAGTCTCTTTCTCACCTTCCCCTCGAGCTCCATCAATCCTTGTTCCAAGTATTCCAATCTTTCTGTTGACTTAGTGGCAATCTCCTTCCATTCTTTTATCGCCTCCATATTCACTTTGTGTTGTTCTAGATGTTTTGCTTCACACTCGAACACCCTTTTACGTAGCCTCTTATACTTAACTTGTGCCTCAGCCACCTCATCTATGATCCTATCCTTTAGATTGACTCCTGGCTTGACGTCCCCTACTACGTCGTCCTCCCACTATGATAGGTAGTAGTACATATGACCGGCGTGATACCTGTCTGGCTCATTGGTTTCTCTTTCCACAATGATCTTTTGGTTCCACATATGTTGTGCCTCTAACTTAAATGGGATGACATATCCTTTGAAATCTACCTTGTACTAGACCATGTTGGAAACCCGAGGTATGACCTGTTTTCTTATCGCTTGCCTCATTACCCTTATGAGAGTGTAATGATTAGATGCCTCGCAACCCGATCAGTACCAAATGAGTATTCCCCTTTGACCAGATAATAAACTTACTACTAGGAAACCATTCGAACATCCAATGCACCTGCTCGTTTGACAGATTGTTGAAGAAACGCACCAAACTTACAGCATTTCCAAGCTTTGTAAACCTTTCTGGAATAAACGACATTTTATTTAGGTGATGGTTGGCTATGTAGTCATTTAATGGCCTTCACAGAAGCTCTTGACGATACTCTCCCATCTGAAAGTGTTCCAGCATGTAGACTTGTAGCAATAGATTGCAACCCTTAAAGTGTCCAAATCCATGCTTGCACCGATCTAGAGCATGATACATCTCAGCTAAGATCATAGGGATGATGGTATAAGTTTGTCCTTCTATGCCATCCATCAAGGTCCTGGTGACCATGGCTAAGCGAGTATGAATCCTTCCCCCTTTCATCGGAAATATCAACAACCCCAAGAAGCAGACGATAAACATATAAACCCGGCAGTGCACCCATCCCAATGAAGTAATGGCTAGTTCATCATGGTGAAGACGATACGACTTGCTATGCCCATAACACTCGTAAAGAAATTCAAAAGGGATGTATGATTTCTTTAGACAGAGCAACTCATCATTCTTCTTAAAACCCAACATTTTCAGAAAACCGCGGGGAGTGCAATTCTCTGGTACCAGTAATCCCGGACTATCCCATGGAAACTTGGCGAAGCCCCCTATTTCTTCTAAGAGAGGAGTCATTTCTATATTGCCAAATCGAAAAACAGCTCTTTTCTCGTCCTAGAACATGGTAGCAGCCTCAATCAATTCCCTGTTTGGTTGAATGTTTAGCAAGGATGGCAGGTTACCAAGAACTCTTCTCACATGATTTTTGTCGCAAGGCGCAAGGTCTTTCCACCATTCAAGTAATAAAGGTGGGATGTTTTGAACCATGCCGAACCTGGGATTTCATGCTTCATTTTCTGCAGACAAACAAAGGTTAGCCCTTTCCCCCTCGAGATCTGACTATTTATGCAATAATGATCGACATGTTGGCACATTTTCTCCAAGTAATACACATAATATGATAGTGTCCATTGGGATTGTGGAAATCCCGTCGTACTTTGGATAGGGTTCATCTTAGTGGGTTGTTACGTTAATAACGCTCCAACCCATACTAGGTTTAGCATGATGCTTGTACATTTCAAGTCAGAGTAGGGTTTCTAGAATGGTCTAGACTGGTACTCCCAAGTGGACAACTTGAAAGGGAAAGGCACGTAACCATCGATTGCACCGCTGATCGACTAGTCTACCGCAAATAAACCTTTCCGATTTAAATGGTAATTTTTAGGAAAGCGCGGACACTCATCAAGCGTCGCTATGTTGATAATTGGCACAAGTGGAGTATGATGTGGAACATACTTATGCGAAAGTGATAACATGTAGTAAAGTAGTTCACATGGTGAAAGCACATAACAATAGTATTAAATAATGCAACAAAAATAAGCGAGAGGGAAAGGGAAAAGAAAAGCCAAAGGGAAAAAGGTTAGCATACTTCAAAAATAATTCGAAAACATAATTAAATGAAGAGAATAAAGGAGACGGGGAAGAGAGGTTCATTATGTAGCAATTTTGAGCAAATAAAGGGACGGGGAAAGGGAGGTACATGAAAGAAGTCGAACAAGCAATCCAATAATCCATACAAGTAAAATCGTTATGGTAAGAGCCTAAGTATAAATCCCCAGCAGAGTCACCATGTTGTCACTCCCCGTTTTCTCGCAAAAGTAGGTTTCGACATGTGACAACTCTTTTAAATAGGTATTAAAAGAGAAGAGTCGCCACCTAACGGTTTAAGCTTCGTTAGGGCACCTATTTGAAAATAAATTTGTTTTAACTAGTCAACACCACCAAAGATCGGGTAAGGACTCGAGTTACCTCAAAGAGAAGGTGTTAGGCACTCTTCAAGATCCACAACTATGGGTCCCGGCCGAATTTCAAACTATGTGGATTATATGATTAAACTAGGCGAGCACATAAATAAAGATATGAAAGTTGAAAGTCCTATTATAGCATAAACCAGCGTAAGGAAAAATAAAATATATGAATAATTAGTACAGATTTAAGGATTAAAAAAGTATCGATCTATATTTAGAATCCTTTAGCAAGCATGTAAGGAAAAAATGGGGGGTCCTAAGTTTTTTAGCCTAAAGGATCACCCCGTGCAATATAAATAATACTTCGCAACTTCCTTTAAGTAGGAGTTTCTCATATTATTCAGCGGGCATAGACTATCATCTCCCGCTACCCAATTACTATGTTGAAATTATTTACTTAAAAGCGCTCTAATTCAATTCTAAGTCGTGCCCTATGTGTGCACTTCCCGTCCTATGCCTATGGTCCAGGAGGCTTTGGACCTACTATTTAGCTAGTTCTAGACTTTACTTAGGTTGCTCAAAATGATAAAACTAGTCGCACATTCAAAACAAGTAGGACTGCACATAATAGCAATGAGTGGCTCATATTAGCATCCACACATAGCAACAAAGGCACGCAAACAAATTTCAGATTATGCAGTGAAGAGTCGTGAGCAATTTTAGAATTAAGATGTATGAAAGACGTTTAAACCTATAGGCATGGCTTCTATGTGATCACATGGCTTAATAAAATCTCATGGGCAGTGTTGCTACTTAGATTATCGAAATTACAGGTTATAAGTGTTATTAAAGTCTAGAGACATGATCTCTAGGTGGTACGCGCCTGGGCAGTGAAGACATTGAAAAATAACTCAAAATTACTCATTTTGATCCTATTGGTATGCTTTCTAAGTGAGTAGCAATATCCTATAGGTATGCTCTCTAGTAGTTTATATTCGAACACAAATTCGTCATCTTTATTTCTATATGCATGTTGTCTAGGTGGGCAGTATGACAAGAACAACAAAACAACAATTTGATTAGTCAATTAAGGCCCTATAGACATGGTATCCAGATGAATATCGATGGAAGCTGTTCTTAATTATTTTACACGATCCTATATGCATGTTATCAAACAATCTCACAGCAATAGCAGAAGTTGGGAAAATAATCCATGATATTTGAATCCTATAGGCATGCTATCTAATATTGTATAGAAATAAAGCATGCGAACAAAGGAAATACTTATATTTTAGACATGTTTCTGATTTTAGCAGGTAACGCATTTAAGTTCTTTTAGGCATGCTTTCTATCAGTGTATAAAAAATAGGGCATGTCAAACAAATTAACATGTAAAGCAATAAAACCCTATAGGTATACTTTCTACCCATTCATGAAAGAATTAAAGTGCCATATCCCCATTTTCACTAACTTTCCATCTGTTTTGTTTATAAATTATTACAGGCCCAAAACAATGAATACAAATGCAAATATTATATACTGAAGGACTACATGCCCAATAAACAGAGCAGGCCCCAAAGAAAAATAACCAGCATTGCTTGGGCCTTCCGCAAGCTCACTTTTCACGCAAATACTAAACCCAGATCCAAGTACACCTCAAATAGGAGAGTGAATCAATTGCAAAACTCGGGGACACACATGAACTCATACCAGGCTTAGATAGAAGAACTATACATGGCAACCAATTGACAACTCTGAAGTCTATATTACCTCATAGGGACAAGATTACATAAAAATATAGGCACTTGTTATTTAGAAGCTAAGGGAACAAGATTGATCAAACAAGAGGGCTTGAACATGCCAACTAGGTGGACCAGTGAGAACCAGCTTTAACATAGCAAGTTGACATAGAAAAACTAACACCATATTGAGCAATCATTCAACAAAGGAAATGATATAACATGTTGGACACAATCACACATTAGGAGGACTTAAGAAGCAGGTCTATTGGGTTAACAGGGTAAACACACACACACACATGCTAAGTTTCCAGAAATCAAGTTTAGCATAAAGTATTTACCAGAATTAGTCAAAAAGACTCTAGACATATGAGCCTTAATCATAGTAGTTACAGTTAGAGGGATAGCAATTTCACATAAAGATTTCTAACATGGGAGCCTAACATGATCACAATCAGTACAACAATCCTAATAGCATGGTCTACAGCAGACCGCAACAGTGCTAAAATCCAAAGAATTCATGAAAGCATATCAACGTAAGAGGAACAAGACAGGCAAGCATAATAACTCATACCAATTACCCAGATATTAGAGAAGAAGCTAACATAGAAATTTGCCCTGGAAGCAATGCTAAAGACAACAAATCAAACATACATTAGAACTTAAATGGCATGAAAACATGCTTTAGCTAATCAGTATAGCCTCACATACTTAGCAAGTTGGACAAGAATAACTCAACAAGATCTGAAACACAGGCTTTGATTTATCACAGAGATACAGGACAAGGTGGGGAACACACATTAGTTTATGAGTAGCACGTTTAGGCTAATAACATGATCAGAGGTTAACTCTAGAAGAGTATTAAATTTGCACGTGAATGATTAAACAAGAGTTAGAACAGGTTCTGGGCATGATACAGAACAAAGCAAGAAGTTAAACTCAGAATGAGCAACAGTAATAAGCATTCGAACACATACAGTAGAGCAAACAGATTTAAGGCAACAAATAGGCAAATTCGATTACTAGAAGGTATATACCCTCAAGAAGAACTTCAGAGCATACAATAGTATGTTGATTCATAAAAAGAATCTTAAAAACATAGACATACAGAAGAGGAATTCAAATGAAAGAGAATGAAATTGCAAGGGTCATAGGTACTTACCAGTTACTAATTGACAAATGAATAAACAAAGAACAATTTCAGCAATATCTCGAACGTCAGTAGCAGAACGAACAGTAGAACCCCAAAATCTCAGTGTGTTAGAGTTCCCAAGGATTTCGGATGAACCCCGGGCAGTGCTCGCACTTAGAAAGGTCGAATAATCAAATTCTGGTGGCCTTGGATTTCAGTCGGCCAAGAGTTTAAGTTTCAGAATAGTGTAAGGCGAGAATAAGAAAGACAGTAGTAGTTTTTTTTAGCGATTAGAGTATGTTAAAGGGGAAATTGGGGAGGGGTCTATATAGTAGTAAAAGATCAACACACAAAATAAGGAAATACAGTCAATCAAACATAAATAAGGAAAGAGAAGCATGCAAAATCACTCAGAATCAATTTAGGAGAAAATCGGGCAAACCCTAGTTCAAAAGGAGAACACAGATGGTGGAAATATCACTGAATCGGACCCATATAGCCCGGTAGTGAGTGTATCCAGATGAATTATCATTTAAGTCTCAAAAGTTGAAGGCGATAGGACTTGATTTGGGAGATCGGTACTTGCCAAAAATGGGGCAAGTACTATGTAATACCATAGTCTTGTAAGAAACAACGAGATATTGCATAGAAGGTAAGGGAATCATGGATTGATTCCATTTTGGGGTCAGATTTGGAGAAGATTCGGAGATACGGTGGTTAGGGTTTCTCAGAGACGAAGAGAGTAGAGAGGATTTAGGGGCAGCTATTAGGCGGAGGTGTCTCTAGGGTTTGGGTGAGGAAGATATAAGAAAAGGGGAAGGACCATTGTGGGCCGTTGATCATCTAAGATCAACGACCATGATTAAAGGGGGAGTGGGGCGGATCAGGAGATGGGTATAGGGTAATGGGCTGCTGATATTGGGTTAATGGGTATTGGGCCAAGGTTTTGGTCCGAAAATTAGTCCTATATTGGGCTAAAAATTAAATATACCAAAATTGTTTAAAATAGTTTATATATAAAAAAAATTAATAAATAATAAAAATATTACTTATGCAATAAAATAATTAAAAATAATAACTTAACATTATAAAAATATAAAAATGCTATTTTAACATGAATAATGTAATAAATATAATTATGCGTAGAATATAGGCTATTACTGCAAAATTATGTAAATAACTCAAAGAATGCAAATATAATTACATGAAACAAAGTAAAAATATTATGAAACATATATGTGGATAAAAATAATAAATTTAGATGATTAAGTCATCACAAAATAATTTGAAGGAGTAATAAATATTTTGAACAATTAAAATGCAAGAAAAATCAATTTTAAAGCTTTAAAAATTATAGAAAATACTTATATTATCCCTTTAAATTAGGTAATGATGCAAAATGATATTTGTAAAATATATATACTATTTGAAAAAATATGAGGGCAAAATTGGGTATCAACAATTAGCCCTGAAATTGTTTTGTGACTCTAAACTTTTCTAGTATTTGAACTTGTCTAAAATTTCCAACTCTGAGATATGTCTATTACATGTGTTTAATATGAATGATTTTTGGCCCTCTTAAGCTCGTTTAGCCTAGTGTGTTTGTACCTGAATGCTTATATCTGTTGCATGGCATGAGTTTACTTTCCTGCCTTGTTCCGAACCCTTGTGATTAAACCAATTCATGCCCGAAATGTGTTCTAATCCCTATGGAATCATTCATATGTAGCTTGTTACCTTCTTTAATGATCATGTAATTTTTTAATATTATCACTACCTGAATCTCTAAAAAATAGCATGCCATGTTTCCTGTAATTCCATTGTGTGATCTGCTCGACTCTATGTTGCTAAATGTTGCCCAGGGCTTTCTAGTGTCAATTTCAATGTTCAGCCTCTTCTTATATATTATCAATTAGCACTAGGCTTGATAATTACCTATCCTATTAACTTAAGGTTGATACTTTCATCCATCATGAATCCTAATGTTTGTTTGTCTTGTTAGCTTAAGGTTGACAAATTATTTACCTGCTATGAGTTCTTAGAAACTTGTGTTGCAGTTAGTGTCATCTTGTTAAATCTCATGATCAACTAAGTAGGTTTGCCAAATTATGCTACCAGTATGATTGTTATGCAAGGCTTTCCTGTTAGAATCTTCATAGGAAGATTGTATTCCACCTTTTTCATGTGTATGATTCTGCTTGGGCTATCGTATGCAATTCTTTGAGTTGGTTCTGTTTTGAAACAATGTTTGCAGTGGTTTGGTGGTACCTTATCTTGCCCTTGTTAATCTTGTTTTTCTGTAATTACTTGCCCGTATCTGTTTTTGGTGCTTGTCAACTTAGCATGGCCCTGTATATTGGCTGAAACTGCGGTTCTTTTAATTGTGAAAATTAAGTGTTTAAATTACTCCAGTTCTATTACATGTATGGCTAATCTGGTATCCATTAGGTTAATTACTAGGATTGTTTGGGCATGGTATATTGGGCATGTCTATAGTATTTGGGGGGTCTGAAGCACACTGTCAGCACCTAGAGTTTGGGCCCGTTGTCCGCATAAAGTTCTAAGCATATTTGAAGGCCCAAATGTGTTATTGGGTTGTTTTTTATTTGTATTTGAGCCTGTAATCATTCAGTGTGGTCTATAATAATTTTTATGACAAATGATGGGGAGATTAATGAAAGGAGGGGTTGGGGCATTCTAATATTTGCATGAAAGGGTAGAAAACATGCCTATAGGATCTTTGTGTTATATTTTCTATTCCGTTCAACATGCCTTGTTTGTTATTCTGTTTGGTACGTTGCACACTAATAGAAATCATGCATATATGATATGTTTATAGGAATAAAGTGTTATAAAATCAATCCTAATTGTCAATTGTTATAAATCCCGCCTATAGGATGTTGTTGCACGCATAAGAACTTGTTTATGAGATCATTGTTGTTACTACTAGGCTCTCAAAGATGTCTCACTCCTAATTATGTAACTATTAGAAACCATTCCTATAGGACATTAACGTATGCCTAAAGGGCACGCTTATAAAATCAGCATTAGTAATCTGGTAACTCGTATCACTTTATTTCCTCACCAACAATTAGAAATTATGCCTATAGGACTTGCGATGTTTTAACCTGCCTATACGCTGCTTATATAATACTGGAATCCAGAATCACCTAGAAACCATGCCTATAGGAGTTTAAATTTTGATTCTGAAATTATATATTACCTGAACTGCCCGCGTGCATTTGTTGTTTATGTATGGAGGCTAACTTGGGCCCTTAATTATCTTTACATGAAGTCCTATCTGTTTTGAATATCGCCTAGTTTTATCATTTTGAGCAACCTAAGCTGAGTCTAGAACCGTCTAATAGTAGGTCCAAAGCCTTATGGACCATAGGTATGGGACGGGTAGTGCACGCATAGAGTACAATTTAAAATCGAATTAGAGCGCTTTTAAGTAACAACCTCAACACAGTAATTGGGTAGCAGGAGATGATAGTCTGTGCCCACTGAATAATATGAGCACCCCCTACCTTAAGGGAGTTGCGAAGTATTATTATGTTGCACGGGGTGATCATTTAGGCAAAAAAATTTAGGACCCCCCTTTCTTTATGTACTTGTTATGTACACCTAGTCATTTAACATAGATCAATGTAGTTGTATTCTTATAGTCATTAAGATTTGTACCGATTATCATGCGTTATGATAAGACTCTTCGACTTCTGTATCTTCTTTGTTTATTTGATCACTTGACCTAATTACATAATCCACACAGTTTAAAGTTCGATCGGGACCCACAGTTGTGGACCTCGAAGAGTGTCTAACACCTTCTCTTTGAGGTAATTTGAGCCCTTACCCGATCTTTGGTGACACGGACTAGTCAAACAGAGTTATTCGCAAATAGGTGTCCTAACGCACCTTAAAATCGTTAGGTGACGACTCTTATTTTTTAATACCTCCTTTAAAAGAGTTGTCACACGTCGAAACCTGCTTTCGCAAGAAAATGGGGTGCGACACCCCCCGAATAAAGATAAGCATTGACCCTAATGCTTAACAAAATAAGAGTAAAAGAGGGGAAAAAAGTGAAGAAAACTCCATATGGCTCCTTAGACATCTCTGTGTCCCCAGCAATGTCATCGCCCTCAGTCTCATCCAACTGAATCTCATCATCCTCTACTCTGGGTGTGGCTGGGTTGGTGAACATCTGATGCACTGCCTCAGCAGTGTCGGCAGCAAAGTCTGGCTCCTCAGACTGGCCAGTTGGTGCCACTGGTGCTGCTGGTGCTGTAGGATCTGTGCCTGAATGATATGGGTCAATCAGCATGTCCAAGGGGAAATCCCCGACTGCAGCAAGCTTGGTCACCTATCTCTGGAGCTTGTCCATTGACTTCTTGCTGGTCTGGGACTTTCTCATCTTCTTTACTTATTTTCTCTGCTCTTCGATCACTAACCCGTGTTGTACCAAGGTAGCCATAATGGTATTATGGTTCTCTTGGATCTTCTTCAATGTGTCCTCAATTGTCGGGAAAACTGAGGTGCCTGAGCAGTAGACTGTGCTGCAATAATACTAGATAAGTTAGACAACTTTGTATTTGTTGTCTACATCCAGTTTTTGAGGCTCTCCAATGTCTGGGAGACTCGTAGCGCAGAAAGTAGGACAGTAGGCATGGGCACCGGCTTCAAAGCCGATGTGGAAGGTGTGGCAGGAGCTGTAGTATGGGTTGTGGATGATGGCGGAGGCATAGTTGCGGCACTGGAGGAAGGCTCAGCCGAAGTGGAGGGAATATCAACTGCCTCACCAGTTACCATGGTTGGCTCATCAGATTGGCCCGCAGTGGTAGGAGGCTGAACTTTCTTCTTCTGATTGTTCGCATCCATCAGTGAATACCAAGTAAAAGGCTTCTTCGGCTTCACCTTTGTGTCATAATTCCTCGGGTCCACCCTTGCATTTATGAGGTATTCTGTGATAGTGTTGGGATACAAATAGCATGAGTCGTCTTGCCGAGCAATCTCTGAGATGTTGGCCGACATCACGGCCCCCATATTGATTGGGTACCCGGCCATAATAGAAGCAACCAAGACAGCCCGATGAATCGGAAGGTAAGTCTCATTCTAGCACAGGTACAGTCTACTGCAGACAAAGGTTTGCTACCCCTTCGCCTTAAAACTCAGCATGCTCATGTGGATAGGAACCCCAATGACAATCCATGGTGGTGGTGGCCCTGGTGCTGCTAGAATCTCCGTTAACCAAGGTCGGGCTACATCTCCCATCTCAAACATCTCCAAATATTCATTTGGCTCAATATCTTCAAACTCTAAGTATGTGTTGAGTGTATGCTGATCAAATCTCACTTTAAGTTTACGCACTTTGGTGACCTTTGTCCCCTTTTTGATATGCGCCACATTGGTGTAGAATTCACGGACAAGGTACTCTTTGGCATCCACGACACTCTGGGTGAACCACATCCACCCCTTGAATTCCTTGAATTATCTCAACCCTACTGGGTTGTACCTCTCCAAAGCTTTCAACTAAAATTGTCACTCAAGAGTAAGCGACCTCACTGGACACCATGTACGAAAGCTGGTAAAGGCGGCCAAGCTGACAAAACGATCCTTCCAGACTTCTTTCTTCTTTGACCTTTCAAGGCCGGTAGCTGTAGCATCTCCCAATCTGCCATCATCGGGGATATCCTGAACTGGTCTATCTTGTGACTCAAGAACAGGTGTATTTGATGGCTCAGAAGCCTAACAGCACTTTTTGATCCCTTGAAAGTGCTATGAGATGAGAACGACTCGTCCCTGAGTTGGTATCTCCCTTGTGGCCTTGACTGTACGGACGGCTGCTCTTGAACCGAGGCTGAGTTACCCTGTGATGCTTCCCCAGACGGGACATAAGAGCTCGTCTCGGAGAGATCTACATCTCTCCCTATGCCAGTTGTAGCTTTCTTTGTTATTGTCCTTTGTTGGCCGAGGGGTAAGGCACTCTTGCCTCGACCCCTAGAAGGTTCACACCTCTCTTTAGAAGTGTCACCTCTGCCTCTAGATCGAACCATTATCTGTATCAAGCAAAGGCGATTTTTAGTTGCAATTCATTGTTCAGACGTACAAGGAGATATGCAAGTATACACCAAGAAACACAGTGAGGTTCACAGTTTAAACATGCTTGCAGGATAAGGATCTGCGGTCCGCACAATTTTCTTGAGGCCGCAAATGAGGCCTTGCGGATCGCACAATTTAGTTTTGCGGCCACAAAAAGTGAAGTGTGATCTGCACAATTTCATTTGCGGCCACAACTCAGAAACCCAAAATATGCCAACTCTCTAATGATAGAGAATTGGCTAATGTGCGGCCGCTACATGATTTCTGCGGTCCGCACAATTAGACCTGCGACCGCACATTTGAGTTCTTTGATGACAATAAAAGTGTTGACTCTTTGATGACAGTAAAAGTGTTGTTCTATGGCCGTAATGAGAATTCTGCGGTCCGCACATTTTACCTTGCGACAGTAGACCCATTATTCACTAATAAAGCCTTAGAATCCATTTCTGCGGACCGCACAAATAGACCTGCGGCCGCAGAATTCAAAAAATTCGAACAGTTCAGTTGGGTCATTCTAGGTTTTGCAATTTTTGTGCAATATTCGACATGGTAACATCATAGAGGCATGAAAATGCATTGACCCAGTCCCCAATGAGCATGTATTAGTTAACCCACTACATATTTACCCCTACAGAGATGTACAATTGAGTTCTACTCACAAATGGCCCAAAAATAACTACAAATTAAACTAAAAAATGAAAAATTCTAACAAGGAATTTAGGCATACCAAATGTGAATGAGTGTAAGGAATGAGTGATCCAAATTGTTGGGCATGTGGATAGATGAAATCACTAAGAAATTTAACAGAGGACTATTTTTTTATGCTCAAAGAGTGAAAAAGCTTAAGAAATGCCCTAGTTCCTCTATTTATACCATTTGATCATCTAAGGGGGAAGAAGGTCGAGTGCAGCCGCACAATTTCAAGTGCGGTCTGCACTATGTTACCTGGGTCTTCGGTTTTGATTCTTCATCTGCAGTCCGCAAAATTTTGTGTGCGGTTGCAGATTTCTTGTTACGGCCACAGATTTCCTCTTGCGCTCGCACATCGACCTTTTTTCTGACAGAATAAACTTCAGAGAGTTTGCATTTTCACCCTTTCATTTATGCGGTCCACGAGATAATTCTGTGGTCGCAGTGCAATTTTTGCTGCAACAACTACCAATGTGCGGTCCGTACAATTCAACTGCAGTCTGCAATTCTTGCAACACTTAGCCAGATTTTTGTCCACAATTCCTATAAGTCACACTCAGACTTGTAGCACACTTCAAATCAAGTTAGCACAAAAATAACACCTAACTACAAAAGAAAAAAGAAACATGGGTTGCCTCCCAAGAAGCGCCTAATTTAACCTCGCGGCACGATGCAGAATACCATCAATTGAAATGAATGACCACCACGACGTGTCTATCTCCAACTGTTCCCAAATAGTGTTTCACCCGGTGACCATTGACTCGGAATACTTCATTATTTTTGTTCTTCAAGTCCAATGCACCAAAAGGTGTCACACCCACAATTTCAAAAGAACTGCTCCATTTAGACTTTAGCTTCCCGAGAAACATCTTCAACCATGAGTTGAACAACAATACAAGATTGCCCACCTTGAACCCTTTGTTCTAAATATATTTGTCATGAAGATATTTCATCTTTTCTTTGTACAGGGACGAACTTGCATAAGTATGGTACTGGAACTCATCCAATTCATTCAAATGTGTAACCCTCAAAGTTAGCGGCTACATCCCACTCAAGATTCAACTTCTTTAGAGCCCACATGGCCCTGTGCTCTAGTTCCACAGGAAGATGACAAGCTTTTCCGAACACTAACCGGTATGGCGACATTCCGATAGGTATTTTGTAAGTCGTCTGATAAGCCCATAGTGCATAATCAAGCTTCTTGGACCAATCCGTCCGATTAACATTCACCGTTTTGGACAAAATACTCTTTATCTCCTGGTTGGAGACTTCCACTTGACCACTAGCTTGTGGATGATAGGGAGTTGTGACTTTATGAGTAACGCCATACTTGCCAAGTAAAGTGTCGAAAGTCGTGTTGCAAAAATGTGACCCCACATCGCTTATAATATCCCGCGGAGTACCAAAACTTGTGAAAAATATTCTTCTTCAAGAATGTCACCACACTTCTCGCCTCATTATTGGGTAGAGCAATGGCCTCAACCCATTTGGAAATATAATCAACTGTGACCAAGATGTAGGTGTTTCCACAAGAACTCACAAAAGGACCCGTGAAGTCAATACCCCATACATCAAAAATATCATTCTCCAAAATGGTAATGAGAGTCATTTCATTTTTCTTTGAGATTCCACCGGCCTGTGGATATTCATCACATCTTTTCACTATCTCACTAGTATCCTTGTAAATAGTGGGCCAATAGAAATCGTAAATTAGCACTTTGGCCGTCGTTCTTACTCCACCATGATGACCACCATATGGCGAAGAATGATAAGCCCCAAGAATTTTACCTTGCTCTTATTCCGGTGCACATCTTCTAATCACTCCATCGGTACAAATTTGAAAAAGGTATGGTTCATCCCAATAATATTCTTGACAGTCCCGTTTGAGCTTCTTCCTTTGATTTGAAAAGAACTCATCCGGGATGATTCCACACGCAAGGAAATTTGCTAGATCTGCTAACCATGGCACCTCTTTCATTGAAATAGCCAAGAGTTGCTCATCGGGGAAGGAGTCATGAATTTCAAGGCCATCATGCGGCCTCCCATCCTCCTCCAAATGAGACAAGTGATCCGCCACTTGATTTTTACTCCCTTTTCTATCTTGGATGTTAATATCAAACTCTTGCAACAAAAGCACCCATCTCATCAACCGAGCTTTGGAATCTTTCTTGCTCATAAGATTACGAAGTGTCGCATGATCCATGTGGACAATGACCTTTTCACCCATCAAGTACGAGCAAAAATTCTCAATTGCAAACACAATGGCAAGGAGCTATTTCTCCGTAATGGTGTAGTTGACTTAGGCACTATTCATGGTCTTACTAGCATAGTAGACCGGGTAAAAAATCTCGTTGATGTGTTGCCCCAAAACAGCCCCAACTGCTACGTCACTTGCATCACACATGAGTTCAAAAGGGACACTCTAATTTGGAGCGGTGATGATGGGAGTAGTTGTCAACTTGAACTTTAACAATTCAAAAGCTCTCATGCAACCATCATCGAAGTTGAACTTAGCATCCTTCTCAAGAAGGTTGCACTACAGGTTCACCACCTTAGAGAAATCTTTGACGAAAAGCCGGTAAAACCCCGCGTGGCCTAAGAAACTCCGTACACCCTTCACCGAAGTTGGAGGTGGAAGTTTAGAAATCATCTCAATATTTGCCTTGTCAACTTCAATTCGATTCTTTGAGATTTTTTGGCCAAGGATAATGCCTTCCTCGACTATGAAATGACACTTCTCCTAATTGAGCATCAAATTTGTTTCTTCACATCTTACCAATACTTTATCTAAATTTGCAAGACAATCATCAAAAAAATCTCCAATCACCGAGAATTCATCCATGAAAACTTCAAGGTAGTCCTTCACCATGTCCGTGAAAATAGCAATCATACACCTTTGAAAATTCGTTGATGCATTACACAAACCAAATGGCATCCGCTTGAAGGCGAAAGTACCATAGGGACATGTAAAGGTTATTTTCTCTTGATCCCCCAGAGCAATAAGAATAGGGTTGTAGCCCGAATACCCATCAAGAAAGTAATAGAAAGCACGACCGACCAAACTATCAAGCATTTGATCTAAGAAAAGAAGTGAAAAATGATTCTTCATTGTGATTTTATTGAGCTGTCGATAGTCCATACACACCCTCCATCCAGTCACCGTTCTTGTAGGAATCAACTCATTCTTGTCATTGGTGATCACCGTCATGCCCCCTTCTTCGGGACATATTGAACTAGAGAAGTCCACGAACTATCGTAGATGGGGTAGACAACCCCGGCATCCAACCACTTGATAATCTCCTTTTTGACAACTTCTTGCATAGACTAATTGAGTCTCCTTTGATGTTCAATAGATGGTTTGGCACCTTACTCCAAGTTGATCTTATCCATGAAAAATGTGGGGTTTATTCCCCGAATATCCGCCAATGTCCAGCCAATAGCCTTCTTCCTCTTTTATAGCACCTCCAATGTAGAATCTACCTCCACGTTAGTCAAACAAGAAGAAAGAATAACTGGTAAAGTAGAACAAGGGCCAAGAAATTCATATCGAAGATATGGAGGCAATGTCTTCAACTCTAAGGTAAGAGGCTCTTCAATGGAAGGCTTTGTAGGAGGAGTTGTCCTATTTTCAAGATCCAAAAATAATTTTCGGGGTGCATAATTATACAACCCCATTCCTTGCAAAGAGTTCACACATTCCATAAAGCCATCCATCTCGTCATCATCAAAGTTGAGTAAGACGGCCTCCAACATATCATCAACATTGATCATAGCACTTGTGTCATCAACAATAACATCAGTCACCAAGTCCACAAAAGAGCACACCTCATTGCTATATGGCTGCCGCATGGAATTACACACATGGAAAACCACTTGTCCATCACCCACCCGAAAGGTGAGTTATCTGGATTCAACATCACAAAGAGCCTTCCCTATAGCAATGAAAGGTCTTCCAAGAATAATTAGTACCTTATAATCAACTTCACAATCTAGAATGACAAAAAAATTTGGAAAAATGAATTTATCAATATGAACCAAGACATCTTCAATCACTCCCAAAGGTTTCTTCATAGTACGATCGGCAATTTGCAATCTCATAGAGGTGGGTCTTGGTTGCCCAATTCCCAAGGACTTGAAAACAGAATAGGGCATCAAATTGATATTTGCACCAAGATCACAAAGAGCTTTAGAAAACTCGACACTTCCAATTGTACAAGGAATCATGAAAGCACTGGGATCCTCTAACTTAGGAGCCGTTGAATGCACAATTGTACTCACTTGATGAGTGACTTTGATAGTTTCAAAATTCATTGACCGCTTCTTTGTCACGAAATCCTTCATAAACTTTGCATAACCAGGCATTTGTTCCAAAGCTTCAACTAATGGCACATTGATTGAGAGACTCTTCATCATTTGAATTGATTCTCTCCATTTTGCTTGTCAAGTCATTGAGGGTATAGAGGTGGAGGCTTAGGCAATGGTGCTTTAGCCTTTTGCACTACCGGTTCTGGTATATCAATAATGTGATCCCTAGATGGGTTCACCTCTTCTTGAGTCTCTTCCACACTATCATCAATATCAATCCGAACTTCATCATTTGATTGCACCACATTGTTCGGGACCTCTTCTTCTTGTACCACTTGCTCATCATCCACAAGTTGCTTTTGACTTGAGGTGTGTGCATTCCCACCTCTTCCATTTCTTGTAATAATGGCCATGGCATGCCGCGTGTTGTTTCCACCCTTTGGGTTTACTACCATGTCACTTGGTAGTACTCTCTTAGGAAGAGAATTTAGAGCTTGAGAGATTTTCCCCATTTGAACTTCTAAGTTGCGGATTGATGTGTTGTGTGAGGCAAGTTGGGCATCCCAATCGGCATTCTTTTCCATCGTTTGCTTGAACATATTCTCAATACGCCCCATCTCATTGTTTGAATAACTTGGAACATAGGAAGGATAAGGAGGCAGGTTGCTCGGTTGTTGATACATCGGGGGCCTTTGAAAACTCGACCCCCGATTTCCTTGATTATTGTTCCATCCGCCTTGATTGTTACCCCCCCTCCCCAAATTTCCTTGATTATTGCCACTCCAATTTCCTTGTTGTTATGCCAATTCCCTTGATTGTTGCCACCACTGCAATTTCCTTGGTTGTTAGAATTCCAATTGCCTTGATTGTTTTTAGGTCTCCATTATTGTTGGTTTGGGCCTTGGAAGTTGTTTCATTGCCCTTGAAAGTTGTTCACATATTTCACCTCCTCTTCTTGTTCATTGTAAGAATCATCTTGATCAAAACCACTATCTTCTTGCACATAATTCTCCACTCGATGTTGCACTTGTGGACCCTTGGTCCTTCTTTTGTTCACTATCATGTTCACTCCCTCTATGGAATTGACTTGCTTAGGATTTTGAACTTGTTAAAGTCGAGCCTTTGCTAATTGATTCATGGTGGTAGTCAATTCGGCAATGGCTTGCCCATGGTCATGCAACTCTTTGTGAAGGTGGATCACGTTCGGATCACCTTGTGGAACGTTAGCCCGGGATTGCCACGCTGATGATGTTTCCGCCATTTCATCTAAAATCTCATATGCCTCTGCATAAGGCATAGTCATAAAGTTCCCACCGTCAAGTTGATTCACTACACATTGGTTGGTTGTATTAATCCCACGATAGAAAGTTTGTTGAATCATATTCTCTGTCATATCGTTGTTGGGACATTCCTTTACCATTGTTCTATAACATTCCCATATCTTGTGTAGTGGTTCATTTGGCTCTTGCTTGAATACCAAAATCTCATCCCGAAGTATAGCCATGTGCCCCGGAGAGATGAACTTAGAAATAAACTTTTCCGCCAACCCATCCCAAGTGTGAATGGAATGGTTCGACAAATGTTCCAACCAATCTAAAGCTTTCCCTCATAGAGAGAAGGGAAAAAGCCTTAGCCTTAATGCATCCTCAGAGACATTTGTTTGTTTGCTCCTCCAACAAGTGTCCACAAACCCCTTCAAATGTTTGTATGCATTTTGACTTGGAGCACCGGTGAAGAAATCTCGTTGCTCTAGCAAAGTGAGCATCACATTGGTGATTTGAAAGTTGCTCGCCCTTATATGGGGAGGGACTATTGCACTAGCAAATCCTTCATTGGGTAACACCCGATGTGGAGCCACTCGTGGTGGAGGTGGGGTTGGAGCGGGGACATTGTCAAGAGGCACTCGGCCTCTTCTATTGGCTTGAGGTTCAAGATAAACCTCATCAACTTGCTCATCCTCGACGTCCATATCCCCTAAAAGTAAATTTTCGAGCTCATTGTTCGCTATGGTTGTACCTACGATTTCTCAAACAAGTTAGTAACACGGAAGGAAAGAAGATATTCCAAAAACACACCTAAATATATAGTTAACACCATTTTTAACTCCCCGGCAATGGTACCAAAAATTGATCACGTCCAAAGCACACCTCAATAGAGATATGAAACGATCGTATGCAATAATAAATACCCAACTAGGAGTCGGGGTCGAATCCACTAGGAGCTAGGATGGGAGTTAGGGGTATATATTTCAAATGAGCAATTGGATTATCTAGATTGCACTTCCACAACAAGAATTTGCTTTCTATTTCTACTGTTAATCTAATGATTGCAAGATAAAGAAAGTAGACTAGAGATAATTATTTTTAAGGTTTTTCCAAATGGGTAAAAGACCTAGGGCTGTGACCATAACCTAGGTGTTTGCCTAATGGGATAAAGACGTTAATGCTTGTTTTACTGACTGGGGTGTATTATAGCTCTCAACTTTACATTACCCCACTCTATACCTCTCGGCCAGAGAGAGGTTTTGCCCAATTTGGGTTTCTCAAGACCAAATGGGTATCACCCAAAATAGTTTATAAGAGCTCAAGTCGGATTATTACTATCTCTGGGTTGAACCCTTTAATTGGGTTAATCAATCTCTCAATTAACCCAATTCTATGTTAGCTAAGTTATCCTAGACTAGGTCCATCTTTCTCAAGTAGAGTCTAAGTCAAATAGGCATGAATTAATGTTTGCAACCATTAATTTTATAATTAAAGCATGAACTAAGCTAAATAATCAATACCCAATCATAAACAAGCACTACATTAGATTCTCATAAGGTTTACACACTAGGGTTGGGTCACAGCCCTAGTAAAAGTCTAGCTACTCATAATAGAATTTGAAAACAATAAGGAAGAAAAACTAATTAAACTCATAATGGAAGCTTAAAATGATTAAATCGAATGTAAATACACCAAAGTAATGTAAAACTTCCTAAAGTAGTAAAGAAAAACGGCTACAGCCACTTCAGATGTTCCAACTTGACCTAATTTTGTGAAACTAGTCTATTTATACAAGGCTGAAAATTTTGGATAAAAATGCCCCTTGGGAGGTTCTGCGGCCGCACAATTCCATGTGCGGTCCACATATTTCTTCATATGGCAGGAAGTGGAGTTCTGCCGCTGCACATTTCTAAATTGCGGCAGCGAGACAATCTTCTGCGGCCTCACATTTCTGGACTGCGGCCGTAAGGCAACTCTTCTGCGGCCACACAATTCTTGTGAGGTCCGCAATTCACATAGGCTCCTCGACTTTGTCATTTGCATACTCTCTGATCTTCGACTCTTAGCCCAGTTTTACGGCAATTCATGTGCGTTCCGCATTTTGCGCAAAGTTCTGCTAAACTTTTCTTCTTGGTTTGTAGCCGCAGATGGAATTCTACGGTTCGCAATTTCTTCTGTGGACCGCACATTTGTGATTTTGCGCCATTTATTGCCTTATGCTTCGGAATACTCCTTTTTGAGTCAGATTTTATCCCGGGAGACCAAACTTCCAGCATTCCTGCAATTTTGCATAATTTTATTAGTTTCGGGAATACAATTCAATACTTTTGGACTAAAACAAATGCTAATAAGCAGTCAAAATCCCCATTTATCACTTCTCCGCAAACGTTGTTCTCGGGGTCGGTCGGCAAGTTTGCATCGATGGCCACATGTGAGTTGGTATCGATTGGGTCCGCAACCGGGACTCCGTTGGGGTCAACAGGATGCACCTCGTTGCTGGGTATTATATTGTTGTTTTCGCCATGGTGGCCAGACTCAGCATCAACGTTCACGTGAGTAGATTGAGAGTTTGACATTCTTAAGTTGACATGAAATTAAAATCTCAAAGAACAAGTGTAAAACAGAGTGCGTTATGAAAATTTGTATCA
This sequence comes from Nicotiana tomentosiformis, assembly GCF_000390325.3. NCBI lineage: Eukaryota > Viridiplantae > Streptophyta > Magnoliopsida > Solanales > Solanaceae > Nicotiana > Nicotiana tomentosiformis. The sequence continues at coordinate 28,738,694 of NC_090812.1, forward strand.
AATTGCCACTATTATCCTTATTCCCACAGTGGGCGCCAAACTGTTTACTCTTAAAAACGGATAACAATTAAATTTATACGCGGTTTTAAGGATATGGAGATTAATTCAATACGAGTGATCAATGACATTAGATTAAGCAAATAAAAGACGTAATAAATGGCCAAACCAATGATAAGAGTGAGTCCGAGCTCGGTTAATAGCTTAACGAGGAACCTGCCTTCGGTTCCGAACTTGCACTTATGAAGAATTTATGAACAAAAATAAGAACTTTAAATAACTTTTATAAACAGAGAGAATAGAAGTATATTGCTTTGGCATGCGTGTTACAATGTATCTAATGAATAATTAGCTTCCCCTTTATATAGTAGGGGAGTTTTACCCTAGGTACAATTCTAAGAAAAGTGAAAAAATTCCTTTTCGCTAATCACTTATTTTCTGTCGATACGGGCCGAGATTCACGTCGTGATATTCGGTTGGGCACGGATATCACGACACTTTGTTAGTCGTGTGCAGTCGTTTGGTAATGCTCCCTGAAGTCTTGGGACTCGAACCGGATCCGGGGAACGTGGTCCCGATGGCTCCGAGGGTAGATGTTTTGCTCGAGCCCTGATACGATAGGCTCCTGATTTTGATTCTGATTCTTTACAGTCACGTCCCTGCTCCGTTTGCCTCGCTGGGAAATCGGGGTAGTCATTAGACTCGATTTTACCCGTATACTGAGGTATTAATTTGTGAAATAGAAATTATCATTAATACCTCTTTACTTGGTATAAATAATCTATCTTGATTATCTTTTTAATGATTAATTTTACTCAAAACACTCACACTTTCTGCAGAATCTCTCTCTCTCTCTCTCTCTCTCTCTCTCTCTCTCTATATATATATATATATATATATATATATATATATATATATATATATATATATACATACATACATACCGACATGCATCAAATAGTCAAAAAGTTGTAAGAAGAAGAGAAAGAAAGTATAAGACTCTTCTCACAGCCGTAAACAACATAGGTTAATCTATCTTGATTATCTTTTTAATGATTAATTTTACTCAAAACACTCACACTTTCTGCAGAATCTCTCTCTCTCTCTCTCTCTCTCTATATATATATATATATATATATATATATATATACATACATACATACATACCGACATGCATCAAATAGTCAAAAAGTTGTAAGAAGAAGAGAAAGAAAGTATAAGACTCTTCTCACAGCCGTAAACAACATAGGTTATAAGAATTTTCTCAGAAAGTTACCAAATATTTATATCTTTTAACATAAACAAAACAAGCTATCTCTTTTTGCTGAGACTAATAATTTATTAAGTTTTCATAGTTCAATTGGAGGAGAGACAGGCATGAGACAAATATGAGCAAACAATCTTAACATTTCCACACAGACAAGAAGTCAAAACAAGAGAGAATTGGACAGCTTCCAATAATATCTCCAGAAACCTTGAATTTCCAAGAAAATAACATTCAGGAAAACTTTGTTAAAAAGGAGGAAAAAGTTTTCCTCAACTTTCCAATAAAAATAACAGGGCAGGTCTCTTTACCAGTTTCAATGAAATTAACAATGACAAGTTCCTTTCACTGGCCTTTGGGTATAGGTATAGTTGTGTAGGCACTGATGCTGATACACTTGGCTTTCATTAGAAATATTAATTCGAATCTTGGGTTGTGTTACATACTAATCACTGTGACGAGAAAACAAAGCATATAAATTTTTGGTATTGTCATTGGCAGTACAACTAACAACAAATCTAGTAGTTTTTCACTAGGGGTCTGGGAGGGTAAGATGTACGCAGTCTTACCCCTATCCCTAAAAGGGCAAATCGGGAGATCTTCGACTAGAGAACGACTGGAAAAAAAAAGTAATTGCAACAAGTAGGAATAACAGTAAAATGAAATAAGATCGAATCCAAAAATGCAGTCAAACTCTAGATAATAATAAATAACATACTAATACTAATGTTAGCTAAAGGCGAAGAGAAACTCTAGGCAGTGGTTTTCGTAATTATTTATTTGGTACTGCTAAGTACTTTTTTATCTTTTCCCCCTCGTTGGATTGGAAATCATGGAACTATTATACTTTATATCAAAGACTTTCTGGTTTGAGTTCAAATTTGTTAGTCTCTTTCATGCTGGTTAGTTATTATCCCAATCAACCCGTTGCTTTTATCTAATTTTAATTTCCACATAAGACAATATGGTGGTTTTGGATCAAATCTAGAAATACTTGCATAGTATATACATGATTAATGTTTGATGGGTTTTTAATGTATGATTGATTATTAGGAGTAATAGATCATTACTTGAACTATATTACTATAGTAGTTTCAATATGATGCTTATAAACAGACATGTCCATTGGTGTGGGGATATGCACATTCGCTTCATTACATTTTTTCTTAACAACGTAGAAGTAATAAAACTGTAAAAGTGTCATTTAAAGTAGTATTTATAACTAATACTAGCATGTTTGGCCAAGTACTTTTAAAAAATTACTTTTTGTGAGTAATAATTTGTATTTTACTATTGAATTTTAAAAGCATTTTTGAGCATAAGTTAGTGCTTGGACTAATCTTTTAAAAAGCACATTCGCTTTTCAAAATCTATTTTAAATTCTATTCAAAAATACTTTTTTTTCTAAAAACTGGACCAAACACCTCAAAGAAAAACACTTTTTAACACAAAAGAAATTTGGCCTAGGCTATAATTTAACATCCTCTTCTTAAATTGTGATTGGTCCCTAGTTATTTTTGTGAGAATAATGGTCTCAGACTGTTTATGAGTTTCGAACTCACAATGAATACTACTATACCTCTTTCCTGTCTAACTTTGAAGGGGTTACAAAAATTAATGAGGAAGTATATAAATCCTCCATATAAGAAAATGACCTAAACTTTTTTTTTTCCTCTTAAAAATCTATTTCCAGTATCTTTTCTCGTTATTACCAAAAACACATTGTTTCTGACAAAAATAGATTTTTTAATTTTTTTTTTAAAAAAGAGAGTTTATTCCTAGTAAGAAAATGGAGGACAAAAACATTTGATTGTGACTTTGTCGCGAGTTGCGACCAAACAGACCCGAATTCTTTATCAGTCTAATCAGCCGATACGCGTTGCATTAAATTTTGTGTCTTGCCGCACTTTCACATAGTTTGGTATGATTGTGATTCCTCATTTTCTGCTATCTGCATTTTCCTTGTACTTTTCTGAATTAGCGCGGTAGGTAGTTGATCGTTGCTTCTTCTTAATATAATAACATTACTAATTTCGGTTATTTTCTTGGATTTTTCTTCTTCAAATCTTGAAAACCCCATTGATGTAACCTTGATTAATCAGGGAAAAAAAAAAGCAACAATAATTTATTCAAGAACACCCACCCACATTGTCTTCGTGTTATGCAGATGACGACATTGACTTAAAGAAGTCTTCCAGTTTGAATAATATAATTGTGAAGAACTACACGCCCGCGCGCACACCACACCACACCACACAGCACCCACCACACTACACCACACAGCACCCACCTCACCACATAGCACCCACAGTGTGTTTGTGTTAATGCATAAAAGAACCACACCATTCGTGTCTGACTCTTGTGACTGAAGCTTCCTGCACAGTTTCCTGCCAAATGGGGTCATTAGTTTCTATATAAGACATTAGTAATTGGTAATTGAACGTTACCTGTTGTCCATATTGAGCAGGACTATTTCATCATTAGTTTTTGTATGTTCACTACTCAATTCAACTTTGATGGTACAAAAAAGGAATATCAATCGGGATAGTGATGACGGCTCTGAGTTTCCAGCTCGAGAATCTAAGCGCCAACATCCTTGTTCCCCGTATGTTGCTTAAATTTTCTGTATTTCAGCTGTCTTTTGTGAATTTGGATTCCGTTGTTCTGAATGACATTTTTTTCACAGGCTTTTTACAAGGTTAAGGAGTTATTCTTCTCCACAAGAACTTGCACTAAGGCTGGAGCCCTCAATCCGAAAATGGGTATGATTCTATGCTCAAAGCAAGAAAACGTTATCTTTGTATTTGCTGAATAAATACATTAAGTCTTTGTGGAGGTGCAAAGGGACGTCATTCGTTAAATTTTGCAACTTCTCAAGCCCTTTTTTGATTGGAAGATTTATTTGGTTAGTGAATCATCAGGTTAAAGCCTGGACCTCCTTGACAAGATATATTCGCATTTGTTGATAAAGTTGCGTTTATATTTCTGTAAGTTTTGCCTGCATTTTAACAAGTTACAAGGTTTTTTCAGTTTTATTGCTACCCGAAGTGTTCTTTACCTTTTCTTAATCTTTTGTACCTGCCATTGAATATCTGCACTATGTAATTCCTATTCTCACTGTTTATTTCTTTAACTTGTTGTTCTTCCCTTTTATCTGATTGTGTCTGGTTCTTCATTGGATGATTGTTGTTGCTTCGTGTTATTATTGATATGATTCATGTGCTTGTTCAGTTATTAAACAATACCAGTACATGTATGTAATTCTGCCGGTATATGAGTGCCTGTGAAAATGTCCTTCACAAGGCAAAATCTTGAAATATTTCTGTTCAATTCCCAATTGGAGTAATTTTGTTTTATTTTGTTTTTTACTTTGATTTGTCTTATGTTAAAGTTTCTGTATTTATCATCGTTTGTTTTCTTAAACGGTGATAGGTGCGTGAAGAGATTGAGAGAACACTTCAATCAACACTGAGGTTAGTTCTTGCTTTTAACCAAATGGCTGTTGATGATCTCCGTGACTTTTCCTCTACCATGCTGATGTTTATGTTATTAAACATGATTTGACATTATTTTCTTTGTTTGTTGCAGATCCTCACTTAATGAGGAGGAGACTACTCAATCCAGGGCTATTCATCTACATTTTGATGATATACTTCCTTCTACCCTTTTCACCGGTAGTAAAGTAGAAAATGTGGACAATAAGCCCATTAAAGTTGTCTTGTATGATACTAGTTCCAACCAGAGAATAACATCTGGACCCATATCTTCAGTAAAAGTTAGTGTGGTAGTGCTTAATGGGGAATTTAATCCCAATGATCGAGAAGACTGGACTGAGGAAGAGTTCAACAGAAAAGTTGTTTGTGAGAGAGAAGGAAAACGTCCATTATTGACAGGAGATTCAATTATTCAGCTAAGGGACGGTGTGGGACATCTGGGTGATATCAGCTTCACTGACAATTCAAGCTGGATAAAGAGCAGGACCTTCAGGTTGGGACTGAAATTGATTAACCGTTCTGGTGAACTGAGGGTCAGAGAAGGAGTTAGCAAGCCCTTTACTGTGAAAGATCATCGTGGGGAGGGTAAGTTCATTTTCTGCATTACCTGCCCTATCCCTAGTAACCTGTTGATAACTCCCCCGCAAAGAGGGAAAAGAGGATTGTTCGGTAGAAATTTGTTTAGGCTCTGCTATATTATCCACTTCTACTTGTCTCAAGCGGATTGGGATAACCATTTCGTTGAGATTTGATTGTATTATTGCTTTCCAGTCTTTGTGCCTGTTATTTGGATGTCATATTTCGTACTGACATTATTTTATTTTCTTATTCCTTTGGTTTAGCTTACAAGAAGCATTACCCTCCCGCTTTGGGCGATGAAATATGGCGGTTGGAAAAGATTGGAAAAGATGGCGCATCTCACAAACGGTTGAGTCAGAAAGGAATATCCTGTGTGAAAGACTTCCTACGGCTGTATGTCATGGATCCATCTCTATTACGCGAGGTAAGGTCATCCTTAATAACACTTAGAATTGTTCGTCTTTGGTCTCAAAGTTAACCTTTTGTATTAATAAAGTGTAGTTTTGTGGTGTCATGTAACCTTATTCTTGATAATTGTAGATGCTAGCTTGTGGGACGTCCACATGGGAGAAAATAACTGAACATGCGAACACTTGTGTGTTAGACAACAGTGAGTGGTACATATACAATGATGGAGAAAGTATTATACTTCTGTTCAACTGCATCTACGAGCTTGTAGGAGCAATTCTTGATGGACAAAATTGCCTGTCCTTGGACAAACTAGATGCATTTCAGAAGGTCTGTATCCCACTTCGAAATTTATTTGGTTCTCTAAGTAAGAGTTCAGAAGCTGATAGTATTTCTTGTAACTGCCAGCGGATGGTAGAAGACTTTAAGCGTCGTGCTTACAAAAATTTGAATCATCTCATTCTCCTTGAAGACCCCTCTCTGATAGGCCAAGCAGTCCTAGCATCAAATCTGCAAATTGGCTTTTCTCATATTCCTATTTCAAGCCAGCAGATTATGAACTACCCAGTTGAACAAGGTACGAATTATCAATATCTTCTTTCTTCAGTCACAAACCTCTTATTTTACCTTATATTTTCCATTTTCTATTGCCTTTTATTGTTTTCTTTTTTGGGGGGTGGGGATTAAGGGTTGGGGTTTGGCAGAAGTATGCTTTCAGATAAGCATATGCATGCTTCTGTTTGAGCATAAATAAGCTGTATCCCTGAACACGTTGTCACTGTTTGGACTTTGGAGCCAATAATAAACTTCTTTCAATGTTTTAACCAAGCATGTCCATGCTTCTGTTTGAGCATAAATAAGTTGTATCCCTGAAAACAGTGTCCCTGTTTGGACTTTGGAGCCAATAATAAACTTCTTTCAATGTTTAAACCATCTAAAGAGTAAAGACTAAAATACCTGCATTAGCAATTACTTGGTCCTCTTAGCGGTTGTACAGTAAATCTCGGTCTTGATATCCAGTGATGGAATGGCTTTTGAACCAAACTTCGTTGTTATTCCTCTTTCTTGCCTGAGAAATGATGGCATGACTAAGAAAATGTTTTCTGCAGATCAAGTGGAGTTACAGAGCAACTCTGATCATACCACAATTTCACCATCACTATACACAGCGCAACAAGATAGTCCAACTGCAGTTTCCATGCCTGAAAGCTTTCATGGAATGCAAGCATTTAATTCGACCTTGGCAAGCAGTTTCTTGATCAGTGATCCCTGCTGCAGTATCTACCCTGGTGACTACGACTGGGGTTCCAGTGGTTCAATTGAGTCACTGGGTATGACCGATTTTCTACCTCCCAACAACAATTATCAGCTTGGAACACCAGCATTGCCAGGGAACGGATTGTTCGCGAGTTCAAGCATTCAGCCAGTTTCTCCTGATTTAGGCTTTCACATTGCAAGACGTGGAAATCCCAGAGCAATATGGTGCACAATCCGTGCTGTCCTGAAATGGAAAACATTGGTTAAGCGAAAATGTTTGAAGATGGAAAGGCTTTTGCATGTAGATATCTGAAGTTAGTTGGAGATTTTGACCAGCAAACTTCACCTCCATGTCTCAGCCTATTCTTTGAACCTTTCGGTATCTATGTCAATATACATTGCATATAGCATATAGCATCTAGCATAAAAGAGTAAATTGTACATATAGTAAGGGTTTTGTCAGGATAAAGGTGCATGTAGGATAAATTTGCTTGCAGAAACAATAGCAAGCATTCAAATTTATGCTACCCCAAATGCCATCGTCCTTCGAGGAGTTTAGTGCTAAACTCTTTATTAAATAGTACTGTAGTAGTCTTCTTGTGTGTTTCTGCATCAGATGTAATAACTGGTGCTTATGTAGGAAGTAATATGAGATTATAATAATTAGATGTTGTGTCAATATTTGAATTATTTGCCTATGAAACATTTCTTCAGAAAGTTTTTCATAGATTTCTAGTAATCAAAGAATGAATCTCATAAAAAAAAGAATGAAGCTCATGAAAGACGAAAACAATTTTCCTTCGTCTTCTTTGAATGTCTTAATAATCAAAGGGGGTATTCAGAGATTTATTTTATTAAGGCAGAATGTCTTAAGACAACCTTAAACTGTGCCTAGTCCTAATTACTCCTACACTTGAATAAGTGAATTTAAATACCCCTCGGTCTACCACATGGCATAGCAAGTGGCCTTAGCCAGCCTTTGGTGTGTGAAGGTGTATAAAAAATGAGGCCTAAGCAGCTCAAACGGTCAAAAAGCCCCCTAATTAACATTTTCCGTTATTTTTCCCATCTTTCTCATGGCTACTCTTCCTATACCTTCAACCTTCCTCTTTATAACTTCCTTATTAAAGCACAACTAGTGTTTTTGCTTTCCCTATAATTCTGATTTTTCTTTTTTAATTGCAAAAGTTTCTAGACATATTTCTTGGTTTTCTCTCCAACTTTCTTCGAGACATTCAAGATGAACCCACTTTGTCGATTGAAGACCCACCACAATTTAAATATTATTCCATTTGATTGGAACCCATCCACACTAAATAAACACCAAAACCAACAAAATATAAACGGAAGCTTACTGAAAATTGTTTAATGGAAATTTCTAGACTTGAACCCTAAGATTTCTAGGTAAATCGAAGGAGCAAATGGGAGAAGCATTTGAGGGAATTTGAGAGAGTTCTGAGATACAGAGGAGTTTGGGCAGAATGATTTAATTTAGCTACTTTTACAACTTGTTTGGATGGTCGTTACATTTGTATTGTATCGTTTTGTTACTTTAAATTCAATATTTATTTTGATTGTTACTTAAATTCAATTGTATTGTATCGTTAAATCCATCGTTACATAACGGTGGAAAGTGCCACTTTATGAAACAATCGATTGGTGTTGCGGCATCGTTACCTTTTTTTTCTCATCTTGCACTTCCTTATTATTAAAAAATCTTATTTTATCCTTTACCCTACCTGTTTAAATAATAATTCTATCTCGTAACTTACATTTTTTAATAATATTGCACGTTTATTCTTCATATTGTTGGTGTATGACATCATGAAATGACGACAAACAATACAATCTATCCATATATTGTATACATCAAAATGATACAATACAATACAATATAATAGTATACGATACATTATGAAATGATACATAGCAACCATCCAAATAAGCTATTAAGTTCTTAGGTTTTAATCCGCTTTTTATTTTTTTTCTTAATTTTAGTATAGGTAATATAAAACCCTATTATTTGGCCTACGTGGAGCACACATCGGATAAAATGTCCAACAAGGCTAGCAGGTGTATAAACTCAAACTAAGGTGTATGAGATCGAGGGGGTATTTAAATTTATTATTCAATTGTAGGGTGGTAATTCGTACTAGGTATAGTTTAAGTTTGGGGAGGAAACTAATAATCGGTATCAAGTTTAAAAGTGTTTTAAGGTATTTTGCCTTTAATTAATAGATTCAGAACAATCTGAAAGAAAACCCATCAACATTTTGGATTTGAGCTGACACAATTCATGATGTTCATGTTACTGGAAATGCAAATCTCTCTTTGGAAAACACGTAATCGCACTCATTGTTTATATCGAATCAATGTATTTAACCTTGACAATTGTATATTAAAGGAGAATACATACCTCTTAAGTATCGTAACGATAACTCTATATGTTGTGAACTTGTATTCTGCAAATATTGAATTATTTAGATTTAAAATTTAATGTAACTGCATTTGTTTATATCTAAGATAAATGGTGAACAAAAAACTTTAGTTGGGGAGCCATATGCCTAATAAATGAACAATTAGTTTAACTATGAGTTTAACATTAATAAGCATAATTATAAATAAACAAAAAAAGAAACAATTATTTTTTCCTCTAAAGGTAGATGGAACAAAAATAACCCCTTTCTGAATTACATCATGAACTTCAGCCCGGAAAAAAAAAAAAGGCAAGCCACTTAAACTTGTAGGGTTTTTAAAAGCTGATACATAACTTTCAACTTTCTCATTTGAACACTCGAACTCATTTTTTCGATAACTAAGAAACACATTTGACCAATATTGACCATGACCATGTGGCATCAGTTGGTCCTAATTAGCAGGTCGCGTGAGGAACACGACGCACAGGAGCGTGAAAGCCCCCTTTCCGACGCCCAATGATACAAAATGGGTTGTATTTAAGTGTCTTCTTCTTCATTTCTTCTAAAATACTCTATTTATCCATTTTTGTAAAATCTGAAGCTCCATTCCTTCATTTTGTAAAATCTAAAATCTGAAGTTCCATTTCTAATTTTTTTTCTTTTTTCAGACCGTGAAAATGATAGAATCGAAAAGAGACAAATGAACCTTCATATCATATAATGTCACTGGAATCGAAATCACGGACCAAACGAAACTCGATCAGAACGAGATTAACATATAATAAACGAAAACAAAAAAATGGGTAAGTGATTATGATCGATTTTGGAAGGGGTCAGTGATTATTAGCCCATTGGTAACCCAGGTTTAACATGGGAGGGTTTGGTTAGAGAGAGGTTACAATGAGGAAGGGGTCGGTCTATGGAATAAAAGAGGGAGCCCCGATCTGTTGGGTTAGGATTTTCGCGGCCTTGATGTGTAAGACATCCATTGATCATTTGTTGACTGGATGGACACGTATGTGTATATGTAATACACGCGCGCATGATCAATGGTCAAATATATTTATTTGTTACAGAAAAAATGAGTTTGAGTATTCAAATAAGAAAGTTAAAAGTTCATATATGACTTTTAAAACCCCTACAAGTTTAAGTGGCTAGAAAGCTATTCTGCCCAAAAAAAACAAACAAAAAAAATCATGTAACCTTTCCCACTATTTGAGGACAACCCGAAGCCGTAAAGGTTACACATTACATCATGACCCGGGAACCGACAGCGACTTTATCGGATCCAGTGGTACGTTTCGTAAATTCCACAATCCTTCAAACCCAATTCCAAAACTCACCCAAAAAATATCTTCTCCGTTTGGAAAATTTGAAATTCTCGAACGTTCCTTCTGGGATCACAAATCTTTTCTCCTGCCAGATATTTTCATCTTCCCTTCCTCCCTTAAAACACAAATCTTACAAGTCATCTCTTCCACGTTACATATTACGTTTCTGCCTCCATCTTTTTCCTCTTCAATATCTTCCCCTTTTCCCCTCTTTAAATTCTCAAATTTTCGTAACCGTATTTACTAATGGTTTAACAGAATTTATAACTTGGATGTGTGTACCTGTCAATTTAGGTACAATTTCTGTTTTGGCATCGATTTTTGGGAATTTGGCTCTGGGTTAGAAGAAAGCAAAACGGGTATGGATCGAGAAGGAGGATCCGCCGGATCTTGCTACTATTCAGTGCTTGGGATTCGTAAGGACGCCTCCTGCTCCGACATTCGCTCAGCTTATCGGAAACTAGCTCTGGTAAGCCGCAGAGTATTTTTTTTTTTTCAATTAACTCGGAATTGGATAAAAAGTTAAACCTTTGTACAAATATATAGTGAGTACTATGTGTAAGTGCATATGCGAGTATAGTACTAACATGCGTGTGATTTTTGGGTGAAGAAATGGCACCCGGATAGGTGGGCAAAGAATCCGTCGGTAGCGGCAGAAGCGAAACGCCGGTTTCAGAAAATCCAAGAGGCCTACTCAGGTTACAATTGATTCATTTATTTACAGTGATATAAAAGTAGTGTCTTTTGATGGAATCCGTTGACGGACGTCTGTAGTTATTTTAGCTTGTTGAAAAATAAAATGTCGTGTTCTCCGTTTTTCGTGTTGGCAGTTCTCTCCGATGAAGACAAGAGGTCAATGTATGACGCCGGTTTCCTTGATCTACTTGAGGAAGACGAAGTACGTAATTTTCCTCCTTTTTCCCAAGTAATCATTAAGAAATTCCCAGATTTTTATCCTCACGTTTCTGATATTCCACAATTACTAGTTTCTGATAAAAACTACTCCCTCCGTCGCTGATAAGAAACTGGAACTGAGGGAGTAGTTTTTATTAGGAGAAAGAAAAAATAGAAAGTGACATATGGAACTCCTCTACATTTTATGTAATTGTTAATGGTAAGAGCAAGTCTGATATCATATATTTAATCTATGTTTTGAAAGTCTTTTTAATTTTTACAATTTATGTTAAATATGTTTTTTTATTCTCAAAATCTAATGTTTAGTTAAATGCCGTAGCTAAAATGGGATGGAAGGAGGAGAAGTCCAAATTAATGTAAATTTTCGGGACAACGAAGAAGCAAATCATTTTACATTTTACCTTGTCATCCCTCCGTTTTCTTCATGTTACTTTAGGGTGATTATAAATTTACCCCCTAAGATTTTGGTGAAATTGTATGCAGGGAATGTGTGATTTCCTGCACGATTTGATGAACAGAATGGATCAAAATGTAGGGGCGGCGGTAAGAGATTAATTAGTTACTCCTACATGCATTTTTTAAGTGTATGATGCCTTTTGAAATATTGTATGTTTTTTCTTTTGAATTAATTGGAAAGGAGGAGAGTCTAGAGGATTTGCAGAGGACGTTCGTAAAAATGTTCGGTGGAGATTTAGCAAAGATGATGGATGAGGGAAATCCAACGGTGAAGAAGAGGGCAAGGGATTCAGGTTCCAACATAAGAGCTGCTCCAAAACGCAACACCACCTCTTATCGCTGTTAATTTTAATCAAACGGTAGGGAAGTGGTCCCTACCCAGCCCCTACGTGAATTACCTGTACAAACCTTTTGGTGTTGATTTAGTGGGCTGGATTAGATGAATCAGGGAGGAATTTAACTGGTTTATTGGAGGTACATTTGGCTAGTCAAAAAGAACTTTTTTAGACTCTTACTTTTCTAAGGAAGTTGTTTGGTGGCTCGCAAACTTTGAAAAAGTGTGGAGTATTAAATTAGGGGGCTGTTGAGTTGCGTAAATAAAGCTTCTCTTTGCTTAAATATCTTTTGTGGTTCCTTCGAAATATCGTCGCATCGCATTAGATTTGTGGTGAGTGGTTCCCTTTACCTTGTGATTAGCTTTTTGAATGTATTGTTGATATCTTGTAATTTTAAGCAACGGTGTACAAATAAAATCGACAAATCGTATCGATTCGATAATTCGAGTCAAATCGAAAAAAAATTCGACTATGATTTATTTTGATTGGTTTGGTGTTGGAAAAAAAAATCGACAATATTGGTTTGGTTTGTTTTTAACTTAAAAAAATCAAATCGAAATCAAATTAACCCGACATTATATGTATAAAAGTTTTAAATTAATACATGAAAATATTTATTGTAGTGTAGTTTATAAATATTTCTTAAATTTTTTTATAATTTATCTTTTAAGGTATTATTTCAAGCTTGGATTTATAAATTTTGGATGTTTCAATAAGTTTTATAGTCCATAAATGTTAGTAACTCAAATAAATCCTAAATTAAACCAAAATCAAATCAATACTAATGATAATAAAAGACATTCAATTCAATTGTACTATGAATGAAAATAGTATTGGATATTTACTTTTTAGTTTTTTTCAAGGTTTAGATAAAATGCATAACTTATTTTTTTTTTTTAGTGTTTAGTCATGTAAATAATAGTACTTATTAGTCGTACTTATTTTAGCAACTTATTAGTAATTTTAAATTATATTTATTTTCATTATGGCTTATTAATAATATTTATTTTATGTGATTCTCATCTTTATTGTTGAATATTTTAGTACAATGCCATAAATCATCTCATATTTATGTTATTTTATTAAAAACACCTTATATAGTTTTGCGTTACTAGGATTAAAGAAATAATTGGAGCACAAATTCTATGTTTTGTGTTATGAAGACTTTATGGGGGGGGAAATCGAAACAACCCGAAAACCCGAGAAAAATCGAGATTTAAAAACTCTATTTTTATTGGTTTTGTTTGGTCTTTAGATTTAAGGCCAAATACATATTGGGTCCCTTAAACTTGGCACCAAAATCCATTTGGACATCTCAACTTAGTCATGTTTCATTTAAACACTTCAACTACATTTCAACAGTGCCATTTAAACACAAAATACTATCGTGGCAAAAAGATTGTATTCACGGCTCTTGGGCGCGTGACTGGATCTGATATAATATTTTCCTTTTCTTTTTATATCCCTTTTCCCCCAAAAGTTCATCACCACCGTCCCTGGCCTATTGCTACAACTCATCTGTCACCATTTTCTTCCCCTTCCCCCTCCACTGTCTTGAAGCAATAGGCCGAAAACCTTTTAAATTTTGTAGGAATTTTGCTGGCTTGATAATGACATAATCTATGTGTTAAAGTTTTTTACAAAATAAAATGCATAGAAAGAGATAATCTATGTGTTGAAGCTTTTTACAAAATAAAATGCATAGAAAGAGAAGATTGTTGCCGCCCCTCCCCTCCCCCCCCCCCCCCCACATTTATGTTGCTTTGTTCGATAATGAATTCGGGTAACATCAGTTTGAAATTCTTGCTACCCGGTTCTTCAAAAATTTGAAGCTTTAAGAAAAATTAGAAATTTCATATTATTGCTGATAATATCAGTTAAAGATTAAAGCTGAAACCTAAAAGCTCCATGAACACCCACTCGAGTTCAAAGCTTTAAATTTCGAATTTTGAATTTCAAATTTGGAGGCTATTTTATTCTGTTTTCATTCCCACTTGATTTTGCACTTGAATTTCATAGATGTGGGTTGGTTGATTTTGACCAATAGATGATTGATGTGGTTATGAAAATTTCTATGGGCAATTTTGTTCTTGAATTTCAATTCAGATCTGGGTTTTTTTTCAAGTGTTTAGGTGGTGGCATTCTGGGGAAGAAGTGAGAAACGGGCTTGGCAATTAGTGATGGAATTTTGCAGCAAGGCCATGAAAAATTCTAATAATGTGATCGACGGCTTAAGCGAAAAAAATGGTAAAGGAGAAAGAAAACGAAAAAAATAGAAATAATACATGATTCTTCTTCCATTTTTATTTTTTTCCTTTATTGACTTGTCTTTTTGTTAGTGGTGTTAATTGTCATGTCAATGGCAAGTATCGTTCACGCACTTAAGCTTTGCTTAGAGTTGTCAAAATTGTATTTAAGTGAAACAGTTGAAATGTAGTTGGAGTTTTTAAATGAAACATGACTAAGTTGAGGTGTTTTAATGAATTTTGGTGTCAAATTTAAGTGGCCGCATATGTGTTTGGCCTAGATTTAATAACCCGATATAATTGATTTGATTTGGTAATTAAAAAATATGAACCAACCCGACCTATGTACACCCTTAATTTCAAGTTTCATCCGATTTGGATCATCAACTTTCTAATATTATTGAAACTTTTTATCATATTCACACAAAAGTTAAAAATCTGAATAAACGTTAGTAATACCACGGTAAGAATTGAGATGCATTGCATTGTCGAAGTGTGGAAATTTATTATGAACCATTGCCAAAAAATCATTAACTCCTTTAATCATTCTTTAATTCTTTCCGCTTGGTAGTTGTTCACACAAAAAACGAATAGAGTTGAATTTATACGTAATTCTAAAGATATGTGTTATAACTTAGCACAAATCAGAAAAATAAGTAAAAATATATCGAATATTGACTGTAAAAAAAGAATGAAATACAAATCAAATTGTGTAGAGAATAATTTATAAACAAGCAAGATGAATCAATGTCCAAGCCCAAAAAAGAATAACCTCTATATTTCTGTGTAAATATCAATAAATCTTTGAAATGTGAGTGTATTGATGTTGAATGTTCAATGTCCCCCCTTTACAGAAATGATAGTCACTCTTCATATAGTGGAATAATTCTATTTTGGATATAATTAAAAATACATAGTGGGGATCCCATGATAGAATAATCAATTAGTTTTTCTTTGATTTCTGCCGAGATTCTCTCCCTTAGTGCGGCTATAACGGATTTGTTGTCTCTTAGCTCGATCTTGGTCGGTCTTGGTAGTGGTCGGTCTCTGGATCTCGAGCTCGATATTAACTCGAGCTCGGCATTGATCGGTCTTTGGCTCTCGAGCTTGATAACCCGTCTTCTCATCGTATCTCGAAATTATAATGACGACCCTCGGTCCATTATGTTTCAATCTTGACTAATTATGCGTAAGGCAAACTCGATTTTCACAGTAGCTTATCATTATATTATAGTGCTTTCCTTTTTCTCTTATTTCACGAAGAAGATATATAGTGACATAGATTAGCTTGGGCAATGATTGAGCAAGAGAGGCAAACGGCGAATGGATGGTTCCTAGGAGAAAGTAGCGGAATGAATCGGAAAAGAGCGGGTGTTTAGAATTATAAATTAAATATTTAAATGTAAGGTAAGACGTGTAACGTGGTAGGGAGGATGAAATGACACATAATCCGACCAACAACAACAACATATTCAGCATTATTTCATATCGTAAAATCTGAAAAGAATAACGTGTACGCAAACATTATTTACCTTGTGAAGATAAAGAGACAACACATAGCCCGACCATGGACCTTATAGTACAGCATGAGCAATGGCTTGAAGGAATTGAATAGAAACAAAAAGGAGCTTCTAATAAGACACGCGGCATTCTTCCTCATGTTTAAAAAAGTGAAAAAGATAGCAGTATAGATAGATAATGTTTTTTTTGGAGTTAGATAATTCATTGGTGGTTGGAGAAAAGAAGAATTGAAATACATCGTTGGTCTCATAAATATGGCACAATATATTAGTTTGGCATCATATCTTTACGTGATATTTATTGAACATCTCATATCTTCTTTAACTTTTTGCGTATCACTTTTTTTCTTATATTTATTTTATATTGGATTGGTTTGCCACGTCAAAAAGATTAACATTTCATGTACTTTGATTCATTCGTAATTGTATAATTTATGTTTAATAAGCACATTTTGACAACATAAGATATTTAATACATCTAACCTAAAATTTAGGTGTTAAAATAAAGCTTCGTGCCAAATATATCGTCGATGTATTTAGCAGAAAAATAGATGAAGAAGAGAGAATTCACCAGCGATGCTCCAAGGTCATGAAATGGTAAATCTAGTATTTTCCGTAGTTAAAAAAAAGGGAAAAGCACTATTTTTTCTTGTTATGTATATATTTGTCACTTTAATAAAATATCAACAACAACAATAAATCCAGTATAATCTCACAATTGGGTTTTAGAAAGGGTGTAGATAATACGCAGACTTTACCCCTACAGTAATATAGAGAGATTGTTTCCAATAAACTAACGACATGAAGAAAAATAAAAATAGAGTAATAGCATTGTATATGGTCAAAATCGGGCATATCTGATTTCGTTGGCAGGGGAGTTGCCCCGAGGGTAACCTCATAATAGATCGGGCTCGAGTTCGAAGATAGAACATCGAGCCTAGAGATCGAAGTGTTCTATGAGATCGAGGCCAGCAACAATCAAGATCAAGCATGACTGACGTCGAGTAAGGCGTAATAACGGAATGGCGAGATATCAGTAACCGGTCGAAGATCACGGCGAAAATCCCGGAACAGATCAAATCAAAGCGGTTGTTAGTGTTAATCATGGGATCTACTTCCGTTATTAGAGTTGTACCTTATTTAGGATTCCTCTATTATATAAAGAGGGATCTCATTCACTTATGAGGGAATTATTATTCACTGAGAAGAATATACATATACGATGTTTTCTTTGTTCATCACTGTTCATCGCTGTTTGTTCCATCCTCTATTGTTCTTATTAACTAGCCTCAAGGTAAGACAAAGGGATAATGAAGTGCTGAGGGAGTTCGTGTCCCGATTTCAAATGGAACGCATGGAGTTGCCACCGGTCACAGATGATTGGGCCGTTCAAGATTTCACCCAAGGGTTGAACGAGTGGAGTTCGATAGCATCACGTCAGTTGAAACAAAATTTGATCTAGTATCTAGCTGTAACTTGGGCAGATGTGCACAATCGATATCAAGCAAAGATCAGGGTCGAGGACGACCAATTAGGAGCCCCTTCTGGTTCAGTACATCCAAACATGGCAGTAGTTAAAAATCAAAGGGATGTTGACAGGGAGCCAAGATCGAACAGAGACCGATATCAACCATATACCGTAGATCGAAGGAACAATGGTTCAGGATGCAATACCGCTCAGAATGATCGAAGAAGTGATCGAGGACAGAATTCTCGGGGACTTATGAGAAAAAATGGTTTTGACAAGTATGTCGATCCCACAGAGGCACCTCGATTATCGGAATATAACTTTAGCATCAATGCATCGGGCATTATATCGGCAATCGAAAGGATCAAAGATACTAGGTGACCTAGACCCATACAAACCGATCCTTCCCAAAGAAATCCAAATTTGATGTGCAAATATCATGGCACGCATGGTCACAAGACCGAGGATTGCAGGCAAATAAGGGAGGAGGTAGCTCGTCTATTCAGTGAGGGCTACCTTCGAGAGTTCCTCAGCGATCGAGCCAAGAATTATTTCAGAAAAAGGGACACCAATAGGAAAAATGAACAAGAGGAACCCCAACATGTCATTCATATGATCGTCGATGAGGTCGACATCCCACATGGACCCATATTCAAACGCACTAAGGCATCAATCACTAGGGAAAAACGAACCCGAGATTATGTGCCCGAAGGCACTTTATCATTCAACGAAGAAGAAGCAGAAGGCATTTCTCAGCCCCACAACGACACTCTGGTAATTTCTATCTTATTAAATAAAGTTCAAGTTAAACGTGTTTTAGTGGATCCAGGTAGCTAGGCGAATATCATCCGATCGAGGGTCGTGGAGCAGCTCGGCCTACAAAATCAAATCGTGCCCGCAACTCGGGTCTTAAACGGCGTCAATATGGCCAGTAAAACAACTAAAGGGGAGATTATTCTACCGGTGAACGTGGCTGGAACCATTCAAGATACCAAGTTCCATGTAATCGAGGGCAACATGAGGTATAATGCCCTACTCGGAAGGCCTTGGATCCATAATATGAGGGCAGTCCCTTCGACTCTGTACCAAATGATGAAATTTTCGATGTCGTCCGGTGTAAAAATAGTATACGGGGAGCAGCATGCTGCAAAGGAAATGTTTACGATCGATGAGGTAACGCCGATATCGACACTATCAACCTCGAAAAGGTCGAGCATCAAAGGTAAACAGGAAGTCAAATAGCAATCACAGCCACCAGCCTCGACCGAGTCAGTGAGGCAGGAAATAGAAGAAGATGATGAGGATTTTTTGACCCCTCGAACTTTTATTGTTCCCGAAGATTCTGACGCTACCAAATCAATGATCGAAGAGCTGGAACAGATTATATTGATCGAGTCCCGAACTCAGGAAAAAGCTTATTCAATTTCTTATTGATAACATAGATTGTTTTGCTTGGTCCCATTTAGACATGACAGGGATCCCACCGGAGATAACGAGCATCGGCTAAGCCTGGAACCTAGGTTCAAACCGGTGAAGCAAAAGAGGAGACTCCAGTCCGAGGTAAAGCATGCATTCATAAAGGACGAGGTAACTAAACTTCTCAAAATAGGGTCCATTCGGGAGGTAAAATATCCTGAATGGTTAGCCAATGTAGTTGTAGTCCCTAATAAAGGGAACAAACTTAGGATGTGTATAGATTATAAGGATTTAAATAAGGCGTGCCCCAAAGATTCTTTTCCACTGCCTAACATCGATCGCATGATCGATGCCACAACCGGCCAAGAGATCCTTACTTTTCTCGATACCTATTCCGGGTACAATCAAATCCAAATGAACCCGAAAGACCAAGAAAAGACTTAATGTTTTCACTAAGTATGGAACATATTGTTATAATGTAATGCCCTTCGGG
The DNA here is from genome assembly GCF_000390325.3 of Nicotiana tomentosiformis. Lineage (NCBI taxonomy): Eukaryota > Viridiplantae > Streptophyta > Magnoliopsida > Solanales > Solanaceae > Nicotiana > Nicotiana tomentosiformis. Next base: position 28,758,290 of record NC_090812.1, read on the forward strand.
CTAAAAAATACAGGAGCTACTTACCAACGCCTAGTAAATAAAATATTCGAAGAACAAATAGATAAATCAATGGAAGTTTATATTGATGGCATGCTAGTTAAGTCCCTGCGCGCAAAGGACCATTTGGCTCATTTGCAGGAAATGTTCGAGATTTTAAGGAAATACAACATGAAGCTCAACCCCGAGAAATGTGCTTTCGGGGTCGGTACGGGCAAGTTTCTTGGCTTCATGGTATCGAATCGGGGGATCGAGATCTACCCCAATAAAATCAAGGTCATAGAAGACATCACCGTCGTGGACAGTGTAAAAGCCATGCAGAGGCTAACTGGACGGATAGCTGTCTTAGGCCGATTCATTTCGAGGTCGTCGGATCGAAGCCATAGATTTTTCTCTCTACTCAAAAAGAAGAACGATTTCGCCTGGACCCCGGAATGCCAACATGTATTAGAGGAATTGAAGCGATACCTATCAAGCCCACCACTGCTTCGCACTCCAAAGGCAGATGAGAAACTTTACTTATACTTGGCAGTATCGAAAATCGCGGTAAGTGGTGTTCTAGTTTGAGAAGAGCAAGATACGTAATTTTCCATTTATTATGTAAGTCGAACCTTAGGAGAAGCAGAAACTAGAAATCTACACTTGGAGAAATTGGCACTTGCACTGATAAACGCTTCTAGAAAGTTAAGACCATACTTTCAATGTCACCCCATATGCTTATTAACCACTTACCCACTTCGTAATATTTTGCACAAACCCGAACTATCGGGCCGATTGGCCAAATGGGCCGTCGAACTCAGTGGGTACGATATCGAATATCAACCTCGGACGGCCATCAAGTCTCAAATTTTAGCGGGCTTTGTGACCAATTTCATGCCAACCCTCGTACCCAAAGTTGAAAGGGAACTCTTGTTAAAATCAGGTACATCATCGGTGGTATGGACCCTCTTCACAGACAATGCTTCAAATGTGAAGGGGTCCGGGCCAGGCATCGTTTTGAAGCCGCCCACGGGTAGCACTATTAGGCAATCTATCAAAACTTCTAGGTTGACTAACAATGAGACCGAATACGAGGCCATGATTGCAGGTCTCGAGCTAGGTAAAAGCTAGGGAGTAGAAGTCATTGAAGCCAAATGTGACTCTTTACTGGTGGTGAACCAAGTAAACAAAACCTTCGAAGTTCGAGAGGATAGAATGCAAAGGTATTTGGACAAACTGCAGGTAACTTTGCACCGTTTCAAGGAATGGACTTTACAACATGTACCTAGAGAACAAAACAGTGAGGCCGATGCACTTCCAAATTTGGGGTCATCAGTCGAGGAAGATGAGATCAGCTCGGGGACTGTCGTCCAACTCTCGAGATCCGTGATCGAGGAAAGTCATGCCGAGATAAACTCTACAAGCTTAACTTGGGATTAGAGGAACAAATATATTGAATACTTGAAGAACCGAAAGCTCCCATCGGACCCTAAAGAGTCGAGGGCCCTATGAACTAGAGTTGCTCGATTCACATTGGCTGAAGATGGAACATTATACAGAAGGATATTCGATGGACCATTGGCAGTATGCTTTGGGCTAGGAGACACCGATTATGTTCTAAGAGAGGTCCATGAAGGCACTTGTGGGAACCACTCCGGCACCGAATCACTGATTCACAAAATCATTAGAGCAGGATACTACTGGGATAGCATGGAAAAAGACACTAAGGAGTTTGTTCGAAAATATGATAAATGTCAAAGGTTTGCACCGATGATCCATCAGCCCGGAGAACAACATCATTCAGTCCTATCCCCATGGCCATCCATGAAATGGGGGATGAATATCGTCGGCCCTCTGCCATCGGCCCCAGGTAAAGCCAAGTTCATTTTATTTATGACTGACTATTTATCTAAATGGGTTGAAGCACATGCGTTCGAGAAAGTGAGAGAAAAAGAGGTTATAGACTTCATCTAGGATCACATCGTATGTCGATTTGGGATACCTGCCAAAATAGTGTGTGACAATGGAAAATAATTTATCGGCAGTAAAGTGACGAAATTCCTCGAAGACCAGAAAATAAAAAGGTTATTATCAACGCCGTATCACCCTAGTGGAAACGAAAAAGCCGAATCGACGAACAACACTATCATTCAAAACCTAAAAAAAAGGCTGAACGACGCTAAGGGTAAATGGAGAGAAATTCTACCTGAAGTCCTTTGGGCATATCGAACAACGTCAAAATCTAGTACGGGGGCAACCCCGTTCTCCTTAGTATTTGGCTCTGAAGCCTTGATTCCAGTCGAAGTCGGGGAACCCAGTGCCAGGTTTTGACATACAACAGAAGAGTCAAATCACGAGGCTATGAATACTAGCCTCGAATTATTGGATGAAAAATGAGAAGCCGCACTCGTTCGAATGGTTGCACAAAAGCAACGAATCGAAAGATACTACAATAGGAGAACCAACCTTCGCCACTTCAGAGTCGGGGACTTAGTCCTGAGGAAAGTCACCATCAATACTCGAGATCCTAATGAAGGGAAGCTCGGCCCAAATTAGGAAGGACCCTACCAAATCCTCGACATCGTCGGAAAGGGATCTCATAAGCTTGGCACGATGGACGGCGAACAACTGCCAAATAATTGGAACATATCGCTTCTCAAATGGTATTATTGCTAAGGTATGACTTTATTCCTTTTTTTCATTTATATATTCGACACTAACTCACTGCAGGTGATCGATTGAAGACATCGAGACCTCAGGTTTTAAAGCACGCATTGCACTATTTTTCCCTTAGATCGGTTTTTGTCCCAAGTGGGTTTTTCCGGTGAGGTTTTTAACGAGGCAACAATTATGTGCTACCTGAGGACCATTCAACAGTATCCAAGGCTTCTTTACAATCAACCTCGAATACTGGGTGACATCACCCTCTGATGTTACACTTTCGAGGAAAATACTTCGTGTCAAAGGGTCTCGATAGAGAAACTTTATAATAGGCCAAACGGTCGAATGAACCGTGTCCGTATAGATTAGTCGAGCCCCGATGGTAAAACATGTACGCATGTATAAATTATATAAAGAAGCATTCTTTTTATATCAAATATCTTGTATCTCAAAGAAAATTTTCTACTATACAAGCTCCATACTTATGATTTTGTGAGAAATAGCTCAAGGGCCAAGTGCAAATATACCTCGTACAGTCGTACATATTCGAGTAATCTAAACTCAAATTCATAAGACCTCAAAGAGTCACCCCTCGATCTACAGTCCAAGGCCATCATTCTCGGGGACTAACACTTCAAACAAGTTCGAAGTGTTATTGGAAAATAAGCCCAAGAGGCATACCCAAAGGCTACGGTCAAATTAAGGCGGCTCGGAAAAGTCCGAATCCCGCAATAAAAATAGGCCTCCGAATTCTTTGAAAAACCGATTAAAAAAGGCTACCCTCGGGAAGTAATCAAAAGGGCTTCGATAAAATCAGCCCTCGAAAAACCTTAAGAGGTATCAAATTATCTTAACACAAACGTGCTAAGGCACAAAAAGCAAAGGGGTTTCAATTGACATCGAACCTCAAAAAATCTAATGGGTAAAGAATACGTGTTAAGGCATAAAGAAATTTTTTACTAAGTCTTCTAAGCCGAAAAAGGGGAAAAATAGCCATCTTTTAGAGGCCATATCAGCCCAATCTAAAGAGCCTAAGGGCCAATACACTTAGAGTTCGAGATTTTGTTCTCACTCAATTCGAACCTAAGGGTTCCATTATTCCAAGCTCAAATAAAATTAACTTGAATATAGCTCGAGGATTCATCATTATTTGATATAAAACCTTAAGGGGTTTGTTACTGTGAGTTTGTGAGTTCGAAACTTACTCGAACTCGGCTATAAAAATAGTACAATTACGGCTTCGATTAAGCCGTCCGAAATCAAAATCCCGAACATATTGTTAAGCTCGGGGACTCGCCCTCGCTTAACTAAAAAACCTAAGGGTTTGTTCTACTCTGAGTTCGAGCTATTGCTCACTCGATTATAGAGGCTACAACAACCCGATTGTAACAAAGCTTTCACAAGGCAAATGCAAAATAGAATTTATCATAAATCAGAAATCGGAGACGAAACGGAAAGAAAAGGAATCTTTCATATATGCAAAGTATTTACAAAGACCACACATGGTCTTAAACAAAAAAACAAAAGGAGAAAAAAAATCCCAAATGCCTAGTCCGCTTCGGGAGCTTCATCTTCATCTCCTCCACTCGCAAAGTCTTCTTCATCGGAAAGCAAAACTCCGGCCTCGTCCTCCAAAACCTTCGCATTCTCGATATCAGCCGTGAGGTCGAAGCCACGAGCATGTACCTCCTCAAGAGTCTCTCTTCAAGACTGGCACCTAGCATGTCCAGCAACACGTGACAATCTAACCTCAGTAGCGTCAGAAATTTCATTTGCCTGAGTGTTAGCGGCTTCGGCGTCAGCTCGGTATGAGGCCACGAGCACCTCTGCCTCGGATGTGGCCCTTGCAAGCTCAGCGGCCAACCGAATCTTGAGCTCTTCAACCTTCTAGGCTCGGGCCAAGTTCTCCTCCTTCACACTTTGGAGTTGACGCTCAACCGAAGACAGTTGGGCCCGAACCGCTTCTTTCTCCGAGGCGAGACGGTCCATGTTCTGCTTCCACCCCAAAGTCTCTGCCTCTTTCATCTTGGCCTCCTCACGAAGCTGCTCAACCAATTCGGCCTTCTATTGAACCTGCAGGATCAAAGTGTTAGTCGCCAATATTAAGTTAATACAAAACAAGCTCCCAAAAATTTACATTACCCGTTCAATGAGCTCGGTTTGATCTTGATGAGCTCTTGCCAGCTCGGCTCGAATACTCATGATCTCCTCTTCTTTGTGCACATAGAGGAGTTTAAGGGCGTCTCACTCCTCCGTAAGATTTTTGAGATCGGCCTCGCATCGGGCCAGCTCAGCTCGGTATTTGGAGGACGCTTCTCGATGGAGCGTTGTAGCCTGTACAGAAAGGAAGAAAATCATACTTAGAGAAATAAGAACAAACACAAGCATGGTAACATGGGCTAAAACTCACTTGGTTCAAAAGCCGTTGAGCCTTATCAAAAATGAGTGATGCGTCCAGTTCGGGAATATCATCGACCCCCGCGAAGCAGCCACGAAATATACCATCCCCTTCGGGGGCCGTCCCCACATCAGGGTCCCCATGAACCGGGCATCCAGAAACTGCCCCTCAGAGAACGTGGGGCCGGGCAGCGAATCATAGATGTTAATTGCCCCGAGCGAGTCACTTGGGGTATTCTCTTATCTTTGAAGGGCCTCAGAACTAAACCCTTCGGGCACACCCGCCGGTTGCTCATCACCGCAGGAGGCATCATCAACACCCGATGACTCAGGGACCCTTCTCGGACCTTCCCCCGAGATCACCTCGATCTGCGGCTGAACCTCCTCGACCGTCATCGACTCAGCAGTTCTCGAAGCTTCGATGCCTCCCCTCTTCCGAGCCACCAGCAAGCAGTCGGCATCTTCCTCATCCTCGTCTTTATCTCATAGCGTTTGGACTATATCGGCAGACAGAACGGAAGGATCAGTCTTTGACATGCGAGCCCTGCTTTTCTTGGACTTTGGAGTATCTGGAGTCGAGGCCCTTCTCCTTTTCTTGTCTTTGATCGGTTTCGGGGCCTCCCCTTCCCCGAGGGGAGGCAACCTCATGAAGACATTATCTCCAAGACCTGTATGAGAAGAAATCAAGTTAAAAATAAGTATTTTACTGAAAAGCATCAAACACGGACAGTGGAACTTACCTTGATTTTTGGCCTCCCATCGACCCTTGGCCAAATCGCGCCACGAGCGCTCAGCATACGAAGAGGTTGAAACCAGTTGTCGAACCCAACCTGCAAGGTCGGGGACTGCACCAGGAAACCAGGGGGAAGCTGCACCATAAAGAAGAATATAGATGAGAAGAGATAAAGGAAACATAACAAGTAATCAAACGTTATCGGTGAGGTTCTACTTACGCTTCATGTTCCATTCTTCGGGGAATGGCATCTTCTCGGCCGGGATTAAGTCGGAGGTCCTGACTCGAACAAACCGGCCCATCCACCCTCGATTCTTGTCCTCGTCTATGCTCGAGAACAACACCTTTGTGGCCCAACACTGAAGCCTTATCAGTACGCCCCGATAAAGATGGGGGTTGTATAGCCCAATGAGATGATCGAGGGTGAAAGACACACCCTCGACCCTGCTCAAGAAGAATCTGAGCAAAATGACAATGCGCCAAAAAGAGAGGTAGATCTAGCCTAGGGTTACCCGGTATTGGTGGCAGAAGTTGATTATGATAGGATCGACGGAACCCAGTGTGAAAGGGTAAGTATACACACTTAAGAACCCTTTCACATAAGTAGTGATGTCCTCCTCGGGGGTAGGAATCACCACCTCTTTATTCTCCCAGTGACAGTCTTTTTTCACATGCTCGAGATCGCCTTCGGATATCGAACAGATGTATCTAGACATGGGCTCGCATCGGCCAGGAACCAAAGAGGGTTTTTCGACTTTAAAGTCGGAAGTGAGTTCACATGGCCTGGGGATGCACTCTTCGATACGTGGCTCCACCGGTGTTTTGTCAACGGCCGACCGCGATGAGGAAGCCTTTTCCTCTTAAGGAATGGTCTTTGATGTTTTTTCCATTGCTATATGAGATTTAATTAAGAAGAAGGCAGAATTTGTGTTTTAATAAGAGATTGGCAAACGGAAATCGGCAAAGTTGATGAACTTGAAGAGAATAGAAGAGCTTTTGAAGATTAGAAGAAGTTTGAAAGTAAAGTTTGAGAAGATTATGAAGGCGGTCTATTTATAATAGCCACTTTGATGGTTTGAAAGCATTAGTGGCCGACCATCAACTGGCGTTAATTAATGACCTTGGGAACTATGCAGACACGACACTTCAATCGCTTCTGTCGCTTACGTCACGATGTTGACGTCATAATTAATCGAGGTATTAAATCGAAATCTCAAAATTCATTTTTTCTCATTACACTCCAAAAAACGAGGGGACTATCTGTATATGGTCGAAATCGGGCATACCCGATTTCGTTGGCAGGGGAGTTGCCCTGAGGGTAACCTCATAATAGATCGGGCTCGAGCTCGAAGATAGAACATCGAGCCTAGAGATCGAAGTGTTCTATGAGATCGAGGCCATCAACAATCAAGATCAAGCATGACTGACGTCGAGTAAGGCGTAATAACGGAATGGCGAGATATCAGTAACCGGTCGAAGATCACGGCGGAAATTCCGGAACAGATCAAATCAAAGCAGTTATTAGTGCCAATCATGGGATCTACTTCCGTTATTAGAGTTGTACCTTATTTAGGATTCCTCTATTATATAAAGAGGGATCTCATTCACTTGTGAGGGAATTATTATTCACTGAGAAGAATATATATATACGCTGTTTTCTTTGTTTATCATTGTTTGTTCCATCCTCTATTGTTCTTATTAACTAGCCTTGAGACTGTCTCGAATCGAGGTCGAGGTGTTGTTTGCAGATCGGTTTGATTCATTTCATTGTCCAATTTATTTATTCAATTCGTTGTTTATCAATTGATACTGGATTAAATCACATATCCTTAAAACCACAATATAAATTTAATTGCTACTCAATTTTTAAGGTAAACAAACATTTTAAAAGGTATCCGTCTAAAAATATTTAGCACTTCAAAAAAAAATTAATATATTTTCTTTTTCACCGTTACTATTTCATGAATCTGAAAATCAATAATTTTCATTTAAAAAAGAAAGAAGAGTAATTTAGTTAACGCTGAAGTCCTCGATGTTCTGGTCTTTCTCGGTATGTGAAGTGCTCAATTTTGCGCTCCGAAACCATCATATGTCCTGACCACAAGGCCCACAACTAACAACACATCAAAATGATGTGATCTTTCTCGGTATGAATCCGAAACCATATGTCCTGACCACAAGGCCCACAACTAACAACATGTCAAAATGATGTGACCTGAAAATTGCAACTCTGCAAGTTCCAGTCCCCACCATTCTTTCAAGTATATAAATTTCACCATACAGATTCTTGTTCACAAAAATGAAACTAAACAATAAATAATTTAAATTCTATGTGTTTAGTCTTTACGGTTATTAATATTGAACCCATTGTACTTTTGAAATTATGAATTTATATTGACTGTTGTTCAGGGTCGAAAATATCGCCGGTTCATATGAACAGATGAACCTGGCAACAATATACTGTATCCGCCTCAATTATCTATATGTACAAGCACGACATAGCATGTGGCACAGATGTAGCTAGAAATGAAAGAGGGGAATGTCCAATCCTTGTTTTATTTTCTGTGAATAATAGTTTATAAAAAATAACAATAATGGGGAATACGTAGTTATCAACAAAAAATTCCGAAAGTAAGTGGATGAGGGGGCGGGCTTATGAAGGAGGTGAGCAAATGTCATTTAATGCGAATAGCTCTTTCCTTTTTCTTTCTTTTATATTCCTTTCTTTTGCTAAATTTAGCCAAGTTGCTTACCTTTTTGTTTCTGTTTCAATTAGTAAAAAATATCTTTGGTTCTTTGAAGGGAGCCTAAAGTTGCTACCATGTGACCAGGAGGTCACGAGTTCAAGTCGTGAAAATAGTCTCTCGCAAAAATGCAGGGTAAGGGTGCATACAATATACCCTTGTGGTCCGGCCTTTCTCTGAATTTCACACATAACAGGAGCTTAGTGCACCGGACTACTTTTTTATCTTGGTTATCTACTTTCCACATCATTTCATTCTGAACTTCACGTGATCAATGACGTCTCCGCGTCTCATGTTCTTTTAACTTCTTTCTATATGTTGAGATTTTTGTTTTTAAGATGAAATAGTCTTAAAATGAGGGTGAATGGGAAATGGAGGGAAAATAAAATTTTTGAGTAAAATTTTAAGTTTCTCCCTCTTGACAATGAGACATTGTCCCATATTGGAAGAGGAAGAGATTTTTAGTGGGTATATATATAATTGCTCTTCTTGTAGCTCTTAAAGAGTTAAGAAGAAAGCAAGCTTCGCGCTGTCGTCGTCGTCGCTCGCTCGGCTCGGATTTGGATTTGGATTTGGATTTGGTCAAATGATCGATCGATTGATTGATTAATTTTTTGGACCAAATTTATTTGTTAATAGTAAATATTAACGTAAGATTATCCGCATTTATAACGGATATTTTCCAATCCGTGTATTGACCACAAGGCAGCCGCCTAATGCTCTTCCCACCATGATTGTGCTTGCTCCACAAACAAGCTAATGCTTGCTCCACCATGGAGGGTGGACGATTGTTCTTCTTCAACACTGGCTGCTATATATATGTGCAGCAGCTGTTGAAGAAAGACACACAACATACAAGACATAAACTGAAATCGCTCAACAGATTTGGCTATACATTGCACTCCTTCCTCTCAGCATTTCCATACGATTTTCTGAGTATCTACTCCTTCGTTCTGCATTGTTTTAACTTCAAACAAGGCAACTGTAAGTGTGATTTGCTACCGAACTTTGTATTCGCTGAAACACTGGGGTTTGAAGTACCGCTACACCAGTGTGTGATTCGTTCTATCCTAGGAGAAAATAATCCATTACCTTGGGTACTAGGAGGGGATTAAATTCCTTAAGGAAACACTGTGAATTCAGTGGGCTCGAATTATTTATTGTTTCATTACGATAACTTATATTTTACAGAATTATTATTTACAAATACAGCAATATTGACGGGGATAACAATCTTAAGGAATTTAATATTTCTTTATGTATTTGTGTTATTCTTATTATTCTGCAAACTAAAACCTTTGTGGTTTTGTGTACTCCCGTTTTGGAGAGTAAAGCCTTCGTGGCGTTTTGTTGGAGATTAAAATCTACGTGATTTTTTACTCCAGTTTGAAAATGTGTATTAAACGTTTGTTTGTGTCATTCTTTTACAGAAAAAATGACGACTGAAAGCGAAAACCAAGCTATTCCGATGGTGACTGCCAACGCATCGACAAGCCGAACACCGGCGTTGCCACCGGCAGAAAAACCCGGAAAATTTTCCGGGATTGATTTCAAGCGCTGGCAGCAGAAGATGTTCTTCTACTTAACTACGTTATGTCTACAGAAGTTCATCAAGGAAGATGTTCCTGATCTGTCAGATAAAACTCCAGAGAATGAACGCTTTCTCGTGATTGAAGCGTGGAAGCATTCTGATTTTTTATGCAAGAATTATATTCTTAGCGGACTGGATGATAATCTGTATAATGTATACAGTAGCGTGGAGACGTTAAAGTGTGGGGGTGTTTGGCAAAAGTGCAAGTTCCTAAACCTAAAAGGGTAAAGATAGGACCGAAAACTGTTGATTGTGTTTTCATAGGATATGCGACAAATAGTAAAGCATATCGATTTCTGGTTCATAAATCAGAAAATTCCGACATTCATAATAATACGGTTATAGAATCAGATAATGATGAGTTCTTTGAAAATATATATCCATATAAAAAGGAATGTGAGTCGTTTGGTGAAGGATCTAAACGACCTCGGAAAGAAACAAAAGAAAGTACATGTAATCAGGAGGATCCAAGACGTAGTAAACGTCAAAGAACGTCTACTTCATTTGGACCAGATTTTGTGACTTTCTTATTGGAGAATGAGCCTCAAACATTTAAAGAAGCTATGACTTCTTCGGAATCATTGTTTTGGAAAGAGGCAGTCAATAGTGAAATAGAATCCATATTGAACAACCATACATGGGAATTGGTTGATCTTCCTCCTGGAAATAAATCTTTGGATTCTAAATGGATTTTTAAGAGAAAAATCAAATATGATGGCACTATTGATAAATTCAAGGCAAGGCTCGTAGTCAAAGGGTATAGACAATGAGAAGGTCTAGACTACTTTGATACATACTCTCCAGTTACAAGAATTACGTCCATACGGATGTTAGTAGCATTAGCTGCAGTGTATGGTCTTGAAATTCATCAAATGGATGTTAAGACGGCATTCTTAAATGGAGAGTTGGAGGAAGAAATTTACATGGAACAACCTGAAGGGTTTGTGGTTCCAGGTAAAGAAAAGAAGGTATGTAGACTTGTTAAGTCTCTTTACGGACTAAAACAAGCACCCAAACAATGGCATGCGAAATTTGACCAAACAATGTTGTCAAATGATTTTAAGATAAATAAATGTGATAAATGTGTATACATTAAAAATGTTTCAAATCACATAGTCATTGTTTGCCTATATGTGGATGATATGCTGATAATGAGTAATGACATTGCCAACATAAATGCTACTAAGCGTATGCTTAATAGCAAGTTTGATATGAAAGACTTGGGAGTTGCTGATTTAATTCTGGGAATTAAGATCCATAAGACTCCTCAAGGTCTGGCATTGTCACAATCTCATTATATTAAGACAGTACTTGAAAAATTCAAGCACTTGGGCTTTAAAGTTGCAAAGACTCCAATTGACGTGAATCTTGCATTAGCAAAGAATAAAGGCCAAAGCATATCACAATTGGATTATGCTCGTGTGTTGGGATGCTTAATGTATATCATGAATTGTACACGACCAGATATAGCTTGTGCTATAAGTAAACTGAGTCGATATACGAGCAATCCAGGCCAATCTCATTGGATGGCAATGAAACGAGTTTTGGGATATTTAGAACATACCCAGAACTTTGAATTGCACTACAGTAATTTCCCTGCGGTGATTGAGGGATACTGTGATGCAAATTGGATCACCGGTTCAACTGATTCTAAGTCCACGAGTGGATATGTATTCACTATTAGTGGAGGAGCGGTATCTTGAAAGTCGTCCAAACAAACATATATTGCCCGCTCTACAATGGAGGCTGAATTCATAGCCTTAGATAAAGCCGGTGAAGAAGCTGAATGGCTCCGGAATTTCTTGGAAGACATTCTATTTTGGCCCAAACCGTTGGCACCAATATGCATACATTGTGATAGTCAAGCGGCAATTGGAAGGGCTGGGAGCGTTATGTATAACGGTAAATCTCGTCATATACGACGAAGACATAAAACCGTTAGGCAATTACTCTCTAGAGGAATTATCACGATTGACTATGTAAAGTCAAGTGATAATGTGTCGGATCCACTTACAAAAGGCCTAACTAGAGAGGTAGTTGAGAAATTATCAAGGGGAATGGGGCTATGGCCGAGAACAAGTCATTGTGGCGGTAACTCTACCTAGAAGACTGGAGATCCCAAGATCTAGGTTCAAGGAGATCAAACAAAGTCATTAATGACGGTTCAACATTGTCAAATAAAATTTTAGTCCGTTCTCGTGATGAGACAATGTTCAGTACCAAGGATAAAGTATTAAGGCTTTTTAATAATTTTTAAATTTGATACGGGGTATATCAATTAGTGTATCTACATGATGACACGTTTAGGAATCACCTATGTAAGTGTGAAGTGTTAGCCGCTTCAAGGAGAACTTTGTAAGGCCAGTTCTCTACGCACTTATGAAACCAGGCGGTGTTCATGGCTGAAACGAACACAACAATGAGAACTAAAGACGGTTAAGGGTTGATTGTGTGACTTATGGTTGTCTAGGTATACACCAAAGATCGACGGTTCAAAGATATCAAATCTACCGATTGACCGAGTATATCCGACATAAGTTTATTACGGAAAGTTCAAAGGGAAACCTACTTATCCAGATGCGATTAATCCTTGCTTGTAAATCACACAGTTTTTCCATGCATACTTCCGTGATATAGCCCTTCCCCATTCATGTGGGGGATTGTTGAGGTTTTTGTTTTTAAGATGAAATAGTCTTAAAATGAGGGTGAATGGGAAATGGAGGGAAAATAAAATTTTTGAGTAAAATTTTAAGTTTTCCCCTCTTGACAATGAGACATTGTCCCATATTGGAAGAGGAAGAGATTTTTGGTGGGTATATATATAATTGCTCTTCTTGTAACTCTTAAAGAGTTAAGAAGAAAGCAAGCCTCGCGCCGTCGTCGTTGTCGCTCGCTCGGCTCGGCTTCGGCTACGGCTACGGCTTCGGATTTGGATTTGGATTTGGATTTGGTCAAATGATCGATTGATTGATTAATTTTTTGGACCAAATTTATTTGTTAATAGTAAATATTAACGTAAGATTATCCGCATTTGTAACGAATATTTTTCAATCAGTGTATTGACCACAAGGCAGCCGCCTAATGCTCTTCCCACCATGATTGTGCTTGCTCCACAAACAAGCTAATGCTTGCTCCACCATGGAGGGTGGACGATTGTTCTTCTTCAACACTGGTTGCTATATATATGTGCAGCAGCTGTTGAAGAAAGACACACAACACACAAGACATAAACTGAAATCGCTCAACAGATTTGGCTATACATTGCACTCCTTCCTCTCAGTATTTCCATACGATTTTCTGAGTATCTACTCCTTCATTCTGCATTGTTTTAACTTCAAACAAAGCAACTGTAAGTGTGATTTGCTACCGAACTTTGTGTTCGCTGAAACACTGGGGTTTGGAGTACCGCTATACCAGTGTGTGATTCGTTCTATCCTAGGAGAAAATAATCCATTACCTTGGGTACTAGGAGGGGATTAAATTCCTTAAGGAAACACTGTGAATTCAGTGGGCTCGAATTATTTATTGTTTCATTACGATAACTTATATTTTGCAGAATTATTATTTACAAATATAGCAATATTGACGGGGATAACACTATACATGGAATAGTAAATTTCGAAGCACCAAACTGATTGATTCAGAAAATAGATTATGATTTAACTCGTTCAGAAAATACTTAAATGGTAAAAAATTACCTGTATATACCATCCAATGTATATATGTGTGCATTAAATCTAGTGATTAATTTAAATTTAACTCACTTATGCCATCTGAATTTAATTTAATGGATTAGGTGAGTGATGTAAACAAAGACAGGTTCATATTGGATTTAATCTATTTGAAATGAGCTTTGCGATTGTGACTTAACGTAATGAATCTAGTGATTATCAACTTGGTGTTGAAAGCCTGAACTAGAAGTACTGATTAAATAACTTTCGCAAGCTAAAAAAAGCAAAAATAAGAATAAAAATGGATAAAGAGAAAATTTCGGTCCCACTCAACAACTGCTAGGTTAGGTGCATTACTCCAGGCTTATTCGTAAGTCATGATCAACACTTTTAGTTGAACTTTATTTTTTTAAAACTTATTAAACTTTAACCTCAACTCATTCGTTTAAGCTCTTGAATTTATCTAACACAAGGAGCCTCGTATAGAGACGGATTTAAATTTTTTAGAATATGGGTATACCATTAAATAAATGAGACAAGAGAAAATGTTTAGTCCGGACATTTTTCGTTTTTATGTAAAAAATAAATCTCCCCAAATAGGTCGCACCGATTTCTATTGGTCAGTAGAGGCATGGTTATCCCTTGTAAATTCAAATTATTTCATTTGAAGAAGTATTTTAATACCTTGGATTATATGATACAGTGGATACACCTTGAAAAGGGAACATTTTCCTCAATATTAAATAGGGCGTGGTCCATGATGGACTAATCGTTACTAGAAGGTGCTCTTCTGATTTGAAAACACAGAAAAAGTTTTAAAACCTGTTTGGTTCGGTTTCTTAAGGCCTAAAAGGGAAATGGTTGATAAGCAACTGTATATAATATTTACTTAATCTAGCCGAATATATATATATACCGCTTATTTTAGTTTAAAAGATTAAGTGAGCGATTATTTTGGTTAATTCTTCTTAAATTTTAATCTATGTTGGATTGCACAAATTTTTGCTTAATTTCATGGAATTTTTACATTCTTATACACTATTTGAAACTTTATTACCCTCCCTACTCAAGTTTCAATTTAATTACATCCTATATACAAATTTACCAATTATATACACTTTAGAAATTAAATGAGTATCCCTTTTATATTAGGAATCAATTATTTCTCATCCTTATTCTCTCTCCGTCTCTCTCTCTCTCTCTCTCTCTCTCTCTCTCTCTCTCTCTCTCTCTCTCTCCTGCGCTCTCTCTATCTCTCAATCCCTAATTTCAGTAATATAGAGCAAAGGAAAAGAGAGTATCAATTCCACCATTGACAGCCATTAAAAAGCTTTGAAGTTTTGAATTCGAATTTGAGTTTTCAAAAAATATTATTTGTTTGGATTGGGCGTTGTTGCAAACAATTGAGAATATTATTTGGAGTTTATATCTCAATTTTGAGAGTGTTTCGGTGAAGATTAAACTTGATTTTTGCTGAATTTCAGAATGAAACTCGAAGAAGAAGAAGAAGAAGAAGGCATGATATACATTATACTTACGAAATTGTAGTAAAGTTGTAGTAAAATTGTAGGTAAATTGTATTCTGTTGTTTATATATATTTTTATTTAAATATTGTTTGAAAGTTGAACAATATTGTATTTAAGTTGTATGATATTGTAGTTGTATATAATTGGGTAGAAATAATGTATGAAAGTTGTAGATAAGTTGTAGATAAGTTGTATAATATATAATTAGTTGTATGGAATTTTGTTTTTACTATGTATAAATCAGATACAAAATATACAAAAGACATATTGTATAAATTTTGTATAAAAATTATATTTAAGTGGTATAATATTATAGTTGTATATAACTGGGTAGAAATAATATGTAAAAGTTGCAGATAAGTTGTAGATAAGTTGTATAATATATAATTAATTGTATGAAAAATATTCACATTGATATTAGAAAAATAAATTTGAGTTAAACTAAAATAAATTTCCTAACTTTGAGTTGTTCGATTAATGACTTTCCATTACCTATCCTAAGCTCAATCACGGGATTTGACTGTTTGGTTTCCAGTTTCGTCCTTGTTTCAATGTGAACCTTTTCTCTGCCTCGAAAGGCCAAGGAGCAGGTTTATCAACATCAGAACTTTTGCTAAAATTCTATACGGTTTTCACAGGTAAAGAATACTACTACAGTAAATGGAACAAGTTCAGAGCAATTGACCAAACACTGAAACCTCTTGTGGTTATTCTTTGATTTTTTTTCATGTTTGTGAGGTCATCTTCTTCTATAATAAACAAATATTTGTTCACTTTTTCTAATATTAATTTGTAACAAGAAAACAACTTTGAATAGTTTATTGAGTAGACACATCTGTTCATGGATCCCAAGGGTTCAAAGCAGCCGCAAAAGGGATCCCGTACCAATATTCCGGAGAGAAGAAAGAGAAGAGGAGAAAAAAAGAAAAATGGTGTAACTAAATCCCTTAATTGAAGGCACTAATAATGGATTAAGAGCCTTTTAAGGTGGAGTATATATATTTTGTAGATAAAACTTGTTTAGGTCGGGTAATGAACTAAACATGGACATTTTTGGTAATAAAGTTTTAAATAGTGTATATGAACGAAAAAATTCCTAATTTCATGGATCTTTAGCAGGCCATATTTACTATTTACTTTTTTTTGGTCATATATATTAATTATACACGATTATATATATATAATACATGAATTTTATATATATATATATATATATATATATATATATATATATATATAATACTTTCTGGTACCTAAGTTTAAGCGGTTGGTGAACGGCTATTTGGGTTAATTCTTGTACTTTTTCATTGTAAGTTTTAGCATGGGATCAGATCAGATACAATACTTGGGCCTCACGTTACCCATTTGGGCCGAGACACATCCGATGATGTTTGGGCTCACCTTTCTTCCTTTTAATAGAGAGCCGTCCCACTTCCCTCATTTTCAAAATTCAAATTTAGTCCTCATTCCGCAAATACCTCTTAAATAGTGCCCTTTTCCACAACGGCACCTATACCTTCAACAAACCCTATATAAGCCCTCGTATTCTCTCCCCTTTTTCAAATCAAAAGCCAAAACCCTTCCGCCATCACTCTCTTCTCTGCCCCACAGCTCCAGTTGTGCGTATATATATATACACACACTGTGCCGCTCTAGGTATATACATTTTCCCTTGATTTATTGATTCATCCGAAGCAAAAATGTCGCTGAGACCGAGTGCGAGGACGGAGGTTCGTCGGAACCGGTATAAGGTAGCCGTGGATGCGGAGGAAGGAAGGCGTAGGAGAGAGGATAACATGGTTGAGATTCGTAAGAATAGGAGAGAGGAAAGCTTACAGAAGAAGCGACGTGAAGGTCTTCAACCGGATCAGCTACATAATGTTCCCGTTCAGACAACCTCTGGCGAAAAGGTGGAAAATAGATCTGTAGTTTTCATTTCCTTATGTTTTATCGACTACTACTGTTAGATTAAGTTTCTGATTGGATTGAATATTGACCTTTCCTGTTATTTATTGTCAGTTAGAATATTAACTTATGATTTCCTTGATTTTCATCATGTATTTGTCTGTTTGGTGAAGTTTAGGATTTTCCTAGTAGTATTTTTCTGAACATGGATTGATATTGAATAAGGATTTTTCTGTTGAGTTGTCGTTATGCTTTTGACAAACTTGTATTGACTTGCTATGAAGTGTTTCTGAATGTTTATGTTTGGTCGTTGTTGACTTGTTTGTAAATATATGCCCAAACGATGAGTGAGGTGTTGTATAGATTTGAATATTCTTTTTGTACTAGACTGTGACTTCTTCCAAGTATCCATTGGTTTGTTTATATCTGCATGTGAAAGAAGTTGCATGGTTTTGTGAAGCGTATTGAACATATTGGTTTTGCGACAAAGTTTTGTTGTATCGATCTACAATACTTGAAATATATTTTACTCTTTTCTTCATGTGTAGCTACTGATGTTTGTTTCAAATGCCTTTGTTTTGCAGTTAGAGATGATACCACAATTGGTTGCAGGTGTTTGGGGCGAAGATGGCAATGTACAGCTTGAGGCTACTTCTTATTTCAGAAAAATGCTCTCAATCGGTAACCATTGTTATGTAGATACAAATATTCCTGTTTTTATTGCCGAGTTTTCTGGTGGTTTCTTACCCAGTAGACATATTTTTTGATTTTGATAACTATACAGAAAGGAGTCCCCCAATAACGGAAGTAATTCAAGCTGGTGTAGTTCCTCGTTTTGTTCAATTTCTTATGAGAGATGACTTTCCACAGCTTCAGGTGTTAAACCCCTCCACTACTTGCATTATCCTTGTATCGTCCTGCAAGATAGATAGTCTGACTATGAGTTTCCTTGTATCTATCAACATTACTTCAGTTTGAGGCAGCTTGGGCTCTCACAAATATTGCATCTGGAACATCTGAGCATACAAAGGTGGTAATTGATTCTGGTGCAGTCCCAAGTTTTGTGAAACTTCTTGGTTCTCCTAGCGATGATGTCCGAGAGCAGGTATACACAAGAAAAAATAGATTAAATTTTGTTCGTAGTTATTTATAATGGATTTGTCTTGTCCTTGCTCTTCTTCTATTATACTTCTGAGGTATGCAATAACATTGGTATTTGTGGTTCTGACAACATGATTTTTTCATCATTTAGGCTGTGTGGGCTCTAGGAAATGTTGCTGGTGATTCACCAAAATGCCGTGATCTAGTCCTTAGCTGTGGTGCTTTGGCTCCCTTGTTGGCCCAATTTAACCCAAATGCCAAGCTATCTATGCTGAGAAATGCCACTTGGACACTTTCAAATTTCTGTAGAGGGAAGCCACAACCTTCTTTTGATCAGGTGTGTCCTAAACGCTTGATTTATTTGTTGATCAGTGATCAATGATACAAACTTTTAACAGTAGTCATATATTCTTAGTCCTTGCCGATGAGGAATGAGCGAGGAGTTCCATTTCCCTTATCATAAGTAATACTGTGGGAGGTTGTTCCTTCTCTCATTTCTTAATAGCTTATCACAAATAAAACGCAAATGCCCCGAGTTCAATTAAGGTGAAGTTGTTTCATTGGACAAAGCAGGTTTTTTTTCAAGACTGTAACAAACCACCAGGTTGTCCTAGATGCATTTTACCTGTTACAGTCTTCTTTTTGAAGCAATTAATAATTTACTGATTTTGTCGAAAACTAAAGATATGTTTTCTGAACAAAAGCTGTGGAAACTTCTATCTTATTTATTGTTTGAATAATGTTAGCATTACTACGATTTCATTTTCAAATTTTGTATGTTTTTAAGTTGCTGTTTTATGATATGTGAATCTATTTGACTGGGCATGAAGTTTAATAAAAAAGAGAAGACTTTTGAACTTGTGTAAAATGAGGCACATATATATGTGTGGCTATAAATCATTGCATAAAGGTAAATTTTTTCCAAATATGGAAAGGGGTCATTCATTTTTGGCATGGACTAAAAAGGAAATAGGTTCACATAAATTGAAACAGAGGGAGTATAATTTATTATCCAAAGTATAAAAGAAACATGTTATTTGGAAAATGAATGAAACGAACATGTTATGAGGAACAAATGTTGAGGAAACTGGAAGCTATGCCTCTCATAATTTGTAAACTGGATGTACAGACAAGGCCTGCTCTTCCAGCTCTTCAACAGCTAATACATTCGACCGATGAAGAAGTTTTAACTGATGCATGCTGGGCACTCTCATATCTTTCCGATGGTACAAATGATAAAATTCAAGCTGTTATTGATTCTGGAGTATGTCCCCGACTGGT
This sequence comes from Nicotiana tomentosiformis, assembly GCF_000390325.3. Taxonomy (NCBI): domain Eukaryota; kingdom Viridiplantae; phylum Streptophyta; class Magnoliopsida; order Solanales; family Solanaceae; genus Nicotiana; species Nicotiana tomentosiformis. The sequence goes on from NC_090812.1 coordinate 28,777,877, forward strand.
TGAGTTGTTAGGGTAAGTACCCTTATTTTTTTAGTGTACTTCTGGGTTATCGAGTTCTATAATTATTATCTTTCTCACTGATGGGTGGCATTTGTATGTCCTGACATTAATGATTGTTTTTCATATTTTTAGTCATCCTTCTCCGTCGGTGCTGATTCCTGCTCTAAGGACAGTTGGAAATATTGTCACCGGAGATGATATGCAAACTCAGGTATATGCTAGAATAATTTTTCAGTTTATACAAATAATGTCTGCCTTGCGTTCGTAGTAGTCCTTGGTTCTTCCGGTGCATGATTGCTGAATGTATGTTTTTTTTTTTTTTTTTCATTTCCTATGGTTGAATCTGCATCAAGCAGCATTACATTTATGTTTGTCCTCTCTACTTGATGACTTTAGGTTAATTTGTTATTTTGCAACTGCCTTTTAGATTTTTGATTTTTGAGGATGGTATACTCATCTGGTGGGAAGTGTTTGATTGCTTTTCTGTGAGAGTGAGTTTTCAAGTTTCACTTGACTATTATCTTGCTTTCTTTTAATTTCCCACCCCATTAATCTACTTTGGAATTTGTGCATAGTCATTCTCTTTATTCTTAGCTCTTGAAATGCTCTTAACCTGATGTCGGAAACTAAAAGCAGGGACGATGGAATAAAAGATATTTTGATGTTTCTTGACCTCATGGATGAATAACATATAGTATTTCCGTTTATGTGATGTGTGAAACAACTTCCAATAAAACTCTTTTTTCTTGATGTATGTATTAGAGGTGTAGAATGTTGAAGACCAGAAATTTCTGAACTTTCAAGAAATTGGCTGTAGAAATAAACACATTGAACTCAATTGCTGCCTCACATGTTACTGAATCTTTGGATGATATTCCGTTGACAAACTGTGCTTTTATTATGTTGCACGCTATATATATATATATATATATATATATATATATATATATATATGACATCTTATAAGTGGTTATAAATGATTATGTAATATTAACTAGGACCCCAAACTCTATAAGGGATCATTTTTTTTTAATTAATAAGGACATTCTCTCTTCTCTCTTTAAATACTAAACAATTATCTCTTTGTTTCGTTCAGTGTATCATCAATCATCAGGCTTTGCCCTGTCTCTTGGTCTTGTTGAATGGTAATCACAAGAAAAGTATAAAGAAGGAAGCTTGTTGGACAATTTCAAACATTACAGCTGGCAACAAGGAGCAAATTCAGGTAAACAATTGCTAGCAGTATAACATCGCTCGCCCTCCGTCCACACCCCCAACAAAAAAACATCTGGATTAAATTTAGCAATCTCTTTTGGCAATCCTTTAACTTGAAGATGTATATTGATTGTTTCAACAAATTCAGGTAAACAATTGCTAGCAGTATAACATCGCTCACCCTCCTCCGTCCACACCCCCAACAAAAAAACATCTGGATTAAATTTAGCGGTCTCTTTTGGCAATCCTTTAACTTGAAGATGTATATTGATTGTTTCAACTGCACTTCACGGTCAAAGTATTCTTTCTTGCTGCAGTGTGTAATTGAGGCTGGTGTTTTTGGTCCTCTTGTTAATTTGCTTCAAAATGCGGAGTTTGATATTAAAAAAGAGGCTGCATGGGCAATCTCCAATGCCACATCTGGTGGTACTAATGAACAGATCAAGTAAGAATTTGACATTCTGGTTTCTTAGAACCATAATTTTTCTGGCATACACTCAGACGACCTTATTTTGTTTTGTATCTTATCCTGCAGATACCTTGTAAGTCAAGGTTGTATCAAACCACTCTGTGATCTCCTAGTTTGTCCTGACCCGAGGATTGTCACAGTTTGTCTTGAAGGGCTTGAAAATATTTTGAAGGTTGGCGATGTTGAGAATTTGGGTGAGGCAGGAAATATAAACGTGTATGCTCAAATGATTGATGATGCAGAAGGTATAGAAAAAATAGAGAATCTTCAAAGTCATGACAATCAAGAGATTTATGAAAAGGCTGTGAAGATTCTTGAGACGTACTGGTTGGAAGAAGATGATGAGACCATGCCACCTGGTGATGCGCCCCAACAGGGTTTCCAGTTTGGAGGCGGGAATGTCTCTGTACCATCAGGTGGATTCAACTTCAACTGAAAGGTCTGTAACTGAACTTTTTTTATCCTTAATGTTCCTAAGAATTTGGTCAAGGAGTGGTTTGCTAGACGTCTAACTTTGTTGGAGACGTCTAACTTTGTGGCTTGATATATATAATGTTCCTATATATATATCTTTGTTTTTTAAGCATGGAGCATCAATTTTCAACTGCAGGATTTTTCGGGTGACGCATTACCTCTACAAGTGAAAACTGATTCTGCTGGTTCCAGTTTAAGGTTTTGCATTGCTGAAGGGCTTGCGTAGGAGCAATATTAGTGTCCTGAGCATTAGCCATTCAATCTATTCTCTATGAAGGATCCTCAAATATTCTCGTTGCCTATTTCTTCATAGCTAAGTCAAAGTTCTTTTATCGTTTCACCTTTGTTGGGAATTTGCTACGTTCCCTAAAATTCTTTGTTCACCCGACTTAAATGATTTATTGGCATCACCTCTTCTTGATGTTGAATTTAATTGCTTAGATCTTAGTATTATTTTCCTTGTCTGTTTCGATGATGAAAGTTGGTAGCATTTGAGTATTGAAAGTAATTTCTATACAACAACTGCAACTTAGTCCCAAACAATTTCTTTACTCATGTTCTTCCCTTTGAAGGTTGGGAGTGTTCCTTTTGACGAAAACTATTAATTGCGTGATGGTTTTGTCAGTTGCAAGATTTATCTTTAATCGCTTCTTCATTTGCAGACTAAGAATTACACAACAGTCTTCAGTAGAAAATTTGAATCTAGTTGTTTAAAACTACAAATTTGAATGTTTACTAACTTACTATTATTTCGACGAACCATTCTTATTATTATCATCAAGTTCCCTCATTAACCTACTTCCATTGAATGCATCAAGGCTATTGTTGGAGACGTCTAACTTTGTGGCTTGATTTAAATCTCGAACGAATTAACACATTTGTTGTGGTTGGTGCTATATGCTTTTGAACTCTGATTTAACAAAGAATTTAAGTTCGGGGTAAGTGTATATTAGGTTTTTAACTGAATAGGTGGTAACTATATTAGCCAAAAAATCTCGATGAAAATTGCTATAATCTATAAAGCTCTGATCTGCGATTTATTGTAGTGAGACCCCGCTTCCGCAACAAAATTAAAAAATGATAGTAATTCCAATGTGAAATTATTATACTCTTGAATGAATTACAGTACAAGAATAGCCGCCTAATGAAGGATATTGTTTATTAAAGAAAGAAGAAAATAACTAATATGTGGCATAATATATAATCAAGATTATGGTATTAATATTTAAACATAATCTTGCAGTCACTAGTAGATTGGCACTGTATTGTGTTAGAAACATACGAATCTAGAGTCCCTCATTGATGTTCAGTAACAAAAGTAAATGTGCTCGTATATATTCGAGCAATGGCTTCTCATTCGCATGCTCCAATTCCAACTTTCCCAAGTACTTCTCATTCATATGCTCCAATTCCAACTTCTCTGCATTAATAGGAAGTGTACCATAAGGGTGAAAAGCTGTCGTGAATCCTTTCGAGTTTACACTCGCAGTTTGAACACCACAGGCGCTGTTAATGTTGTTGTTTAATGACAATGCTTTCACCACCAATTGCTCAGCTTCTTCTTCAGTCATTCCTTTCTTCCATTCTTTTTCCAAGAAATCATTCAAATCAACAGCCCCATGTCCTCCTACACCAAAATTAGACTTCTCCATTACCACCCCACTAAAACCTATCTCATATATTTTGCCTCCTCCATTCTTGTCCCATCCACCAAGTAGCACACCAGTTTGTAACATATTTTTCTTGTTGTTAATGTCATATGCAGATAATACCATACCAACAATCTCGGCCGCAACCGTAGCAGTAGTTTCTTGATCAAGAAAGTTGCGAGCATCTTCTAAAAGGACTTGTGTATCTGCTCCAAGTGCACAGTGACACAAGAAAACATTCGCAGTCAGCTGTGTGATTATGTCAGTGGAGCCAAGAATGACGCCGCCGTCGTAAGTGACGCCGACGATGGTGGTGGTGGTGGTTTTTGACGGGTGGGACTCGTCGGAATCAATGATGAAGATGCACATACTTCAGGTGTTAATTAAAAATTGATCAAACTAAAAGTAATGAGAATGATGTGTGGTGGATTAAACCGATGGGTGTTTATATAATAAGAGTTTTCACTACTTTGATTCGGAGTAGGAAATAGCAGGGGATTTCCCAAATGGGATAGTAGAACCGTAGTTCTGTTACTAGTTCAAGTGGGATTATGAAAAGAATACTAGTTCAACTAGGATTATGAAGATGGAGACTTTCCTAAAATGGAATTATAGTTCTTTCAACTTTAATAATTATGATATTTTGATCCTTACTAACTCAAATTACTTAGTTTGACCCTTTCATGTTTATGATTTGGACATTTGGAATTTTGGCCGATTGTTGAGACAGTGTGGAATAAGAAAGCATTATTGTTGGGTGTGCGAATAAAGTATCACATTGGAACGCGTTACCGAAAAGATTGAAAGTCTAGGTGTAGTGATCTGTTAATGGTGTGAGATTTTTTGGGAAAATCCATGCGGGCTTGACCCAAAGTATACAATATCACGTCATGTGAAGAGTATTTCTGAGCCGTTTTAGCATACTCTGGGCCGTTTTAGCCCAACAATTATATTACCGTGTATTTATTTGATGAATCTAACTTTATATATACCGTGAAATTTTATACAGTCAATATATTTAATTTATTATAGCATATATTAACGTTATCTTTCACGTCAATAATCTCACATTTTTATGAATAATAACATTCTATTTTACATCATGTGATCAGATAGCGTAGATATTTTTTCTGTGGCTACTATAAGTGATTATAAGTTGAACTCTATTAAAATATAATGATTATTGGATTGTTTTCAATATATTGTTTGAATAGTTTATTCCATAAAGAAAATATAGTTTGAACCAAAAGAAAAAGGATAGAGAAAAATATAGTTGCTCCTAAGGTAAAAGAATGCCTCAGCACAAGCATATTTTCACCTTTAATTTCTTAAAGGCGATTAATCTTTCCATTTTCTATAATCAAAACAGAATCATAAGGTATTATTTTCTTCTTGTTTTGATTCCCCACCCTTTTAATCCCTTTTATTGAAGCTATTACTCCTTTGGTGGCTCAAACCCACTTTGAGATTGTAAGTGGGGTGCTAACCATCTGAACAATTTTCTTTAGTCGAATCATAAGATATTAAGTTCTATTCTTATCTTAATTATCAGTATATATTAATAGTAATAACCTTTTCTAGAAAATGTGAATTAACTTTTTATGTTAGAACCCCAATTTTCTTTCTAATAGTTCCATGTTGTATCATCTTCAATGGAAGATACATTGGGCATATATCCGTTTACCTGATAACAGTCATAGATATCTATGTTAGAGAAGTCACCAATTTCTATGATCGATCATACTTAAATTTATATACTTAACTCTAGATTGATTCTTGGTGTTTGGATGAAAGAAAGATTGTTCTTTTTTTCTATTTTTATTGCTAAAGAAGTAGAATAGTATTCCTTCCATTTCATTTAATGTAATCCGTTTGACTGTATACTTAATTTGTTAAGAAATTTTTCAGCAACCGTATTAGTCTTTTTCGTGTCAGTGGCAACTCCTTCCGTGGGTCTATGGATTCAATGGAGGAATTGATTGAGCATGGACCTTTTTTAGAATTCAGATAGCGAGATCGAGAGGATTGTAACACATTTATTATTATTTTCAATTATTTACTGTACATTTTTTGATATTTACAAGTAAATAATCCGCACATTCCGCACTTGTATATGATTCAGATTCGTAAGGTCCTTTAAAAGTCAAAGTGTTTTCTACCAAAATTCTTCTCATTTCCAGAATTTATACTCAAAAACTCTAATTAAACGCTAAAATAATTGTATTCAATTAAGGAGCATGGCTTGTATTCTTTTGTTGGAGTCTTGAAGAAAAGGCTAGGTAGCTCCTTAAACTTGGTGGAATCCGAACATTCCCTTTGACTACTCCAGTTAGACTATTTTCTCATTAATATTTGTGTATATTACAGAACTTTCCATCATCTTTTGTTGCTTCCTTTGTTACCACAATGTATTATCTTTTCTTGTCAATTACTTCACTTACATCTCCTCAAAAACCAGAGGTCTAGTGCATGCAGGTCGACACGTGGTAGAGTTAACACTTAATTTGGCAGGTCTTTGTGCCGTCAAAACGCAAAATTGAAGGCCATTTCTGTCATTTGACATCGAAAAATTAGGGTTGAATCACTTTCTTTTGATGTCTGTCCTTCTATAATATCGAGCTCAGACCCATCATTACATCAGCCCCTTCACCCCCACACCCCTGCTTCTCCCACCACCTTCCCTCTGATCCTCCTTTACTCCCCGCATTATCACTTTTTTTGGTTGTTTTCTCCAATTTTTTGCATTTTCTTCACTTCAACTACGTCCTCTGTCGGTCAATCTTTCTTCATTAGTTCATGGATCCAATACAAAAGGTAAATTTAGTAGACCCTATTTATACTTCAATTTGCCAGCATTGTGGTTTTGCTTCTTATAAATTGTTACTTATACAGGGAGATTCTTTGGCTAATGAGACAACTGAGAGTACTAAATCTTGCACTGATTGCAAAACTACAAAGACACCCTTGTGGAGAGTTGGTCCTTATGGGCCTAAGGTAAGTTAATTACACCCATTTTTCGGGTCATAATCATCGATTTCTAATCTGGGCTTTGTTCCATATCAGTTGATCAGTTGCTAATTCGCATTATTAATCACTTTATTGCAGTCACTGTGCAATGCTTGTGGGATCAAATATAGGAAGAAAAAGGGTACCCCATCTGGATTTGGCAAAGACCCAGAGAAGAAGAAGAAAGAGAGAGACATTTCTAACAGTAGTACGGACAAACTAGCTCACAGCCAAAAGGATAAAATTGGAAAAGATGGGAAGCTAAGCAAAGGATTGAAAGTGAGATTTATGATGTTAGGGAAAGAGGTGGTGATATTACAGAGACAGAGATCTTCAATGAAGAAGAAGCCAAGAAATCATAGGAAGTTTGGTGAAGTTGAAAGAGCTGCTCTTCTTTTGATGGCTCTGTCTTGTGGCTCTGTTTTTGCCTAAAGTCAGCACCTGTAGTCAGTACTAATTACTAAACCCTAACCTCTTTTTTTTGCTTATTAAAGTAGATAAACCCTTGTTTTTAAGCTTAGTCAAAGCTTTTAGGGGTACCATAAAAATATTCCAGATTGGGTTAACAGAAAAAAGGATCTGGTTTTAGAGCCTTTTAAAGATATGGCTTGATTTTGGTAGCTTAGGAAAAGGAAAGGAAGAAAGTGAAATTGTACATATATGATGGTGCTGATGATCGAATATGCTTTTTTTTTTTTTTTTTTTTTAGTTTTGCACTTTATTGTCTCTCTCTCTGTTTGCTGCCCAAAATTGGATTATCATTTGATATTCTGCAATTGTGAATTATGTTTGTCTTATAAAGTTGATGAAGAACCTCAAAAGTTTTTTGCCAATTTCATGTTTTGTTCAATTGATGTTCAAGACACTGAGTTTAATTTCAACTTTTGTCGTTCTGTTTTATGCTAATTCATTAATTGTAACTTGTAGGAGAGAAAAAGTGAGTGTCTCTTTTTAACTACTACAGTAGTATTTAAGTCCTAAATTTTCCTTCAAACTAGAAAAGGAAATTGCCAATATATAGTACATACAACTTACATCTGATTGTGAACTATAAACTTGTCTAAGGCAACATTCAATTAAAAGGCAATCTGATGTTAAAGAAATTCTCTACCAGAGCTTTGTGAAATAAATGTGGGAGAGAAGAGGTCTGCCAATGAACACTCACATAATTGCATTGTGTTATTCGAACAGATAAATTTATAATTATAATAGTACTAAAATTATTGCTTAATATACATCTGGTCTTGGTTCAATTTTTTTGTAGCTCTCCTTTAGTTCAACAACAGAATTACAAAGAACCTTCAATCTGGAGAAATATCTAGTCTTATCCTTAACGGTAAATGCTGACTGTGTCAAATTTGAGTATTTTAAAAAATAAATCAAAATACCATCCTTTGAATATATGGATAAATAATCAGAGCCTTCAAAAGAAAGAGTCCGAACCAAAGTGTGGTTCTTTTGGACTCAAGCGACGCAAATAGGTTTAAAAAAAAAATTGGGCACCATTTTATATATAGCGCGGTTATTCATCGCGCTATACCTTAACGACAGTTTTGTCCGTTAAAATATAGCGCGGTGAATAACCGCGCTATATATAAAATGTGGCCCCACCAATAATTTATCTGCACTTAACTGACCCACTAATAATTTATATGGGTATAGCGCCTATTATGCATGCGCTATACATCAAATAATTGTACCCCAGACTGGTTTGTTTTTCTTATTTAAGGAGTTTCAGAATTTGATAAAAATCCAGTCAGGATCCTTCAAGTCTTCCGAAATATTTGTTCGTTAAGTTATTTTGTATTTTGTCATAATGTTCGAAAAGCGAAAAATTAGAGTTTCATTATATTGGGGAGGGGGAGGGGGTGAGGTTGTGGCAGATAATAACTCAATACGCTATAGTTGTTCTCCACAGTGTCATATTAAGTTGCCACTTACAATGGGGTACGATAGATTGGTATCGTTGTTATGTAAAAAAAATGAGTGTGAGCAAACGTTCGGTGAATATTAAAGTAACCGGAAGATATCCGTATTCTGTTACTCCGCAAGGGGTTGCTTGTTATGCCGAGTTTAACATCGAAAATGATGAAACTCTGATAGATTTTTTGAGGACTGCGAATGAACACCGGGAACTTTTTGTGATAAAAATGTTGGAAATGTACGTCAAGGCTGAAGACGTTCGCAATAATGAGGTTCCGCAAAGTAGAGATATCCCTAAATCATCGGGTGATTATTTTGGAGAAGTTTTAGCCGAACAGGTTCCGGGTGAAAGAGTTTGACCTGATCTAAACTTATCTCCACGGGCGAATGAGGAGTAAGGACATAATTTATCCCCAAGTTTATATAATCCACAAGCCGAGTGGTAAATTACAATTTTTCTTTGTGTTACGATGTTTATTTTTATGTATTGAATTTATATTAACACTCATATATTCTACACGGGGTACCATCCAGATATGAATTTTATAAGTTATGAACCAAGAGACAGTTAGAATATGCCTAGTTTTGGTGTGATGGATCATGGTAGTCCATCCGGGAGTCATCACCAACAGGATAATGTGCATCATGGGATATGAACACATTATGCTTTGTAAGTGAAGTGATAAAGTTTATATGTAAAGTTTGGATGAATTTGAGAAACTCATTATTTTATTGGTTGTGCAGTGAAAACGAGCAACTTGAAGGTCATGTCCTTACTCAATTGCCCAAAGACGACATATTTAATCGGGATCTGGAAGATGCGCAGAGTTAGGAAGATGATAGTGATTATGACAATAGTGCTGACGAGTCTGGAGATGACACACCATTTCCTGATGAGGGTGACAGTGATGAGGACGAAAATGATGAACCTGATTTGACGAGGGAGCACGCTCCACCTCCCGTTAGACCATGAGTGTACAAGTCCCATGTGCCGTTTCATTCAAGGGATGTTCCCTACCTTGATCAGTTTACAAGTATGCCGGATGTTGATGCCCTCACAAGGGATCTTGACAAAATTCGGACAACAATGTGGGATGAATCTAGAGCAACCGTGAGTCATCACCAAAGGGCATATTTTTTGCTGATAAAGCGCGCCTAAGCAGGGCGGTGCGAATGAACATCATAAAAGAGTGTCATGAGATCGTGGTTCATGAGTCATCTCCGGAAGTATACAAGTGTCACGACCCAAAATCTAACTAGTCGTGATGGCACCTAACCCAACCCGTTAGGTAAGCCAATTACCAGCTATCTCATTTCAATAATAATTATTAAAGCAATTTAAGTAAATAAAGTTCTTAATCTTATTCAATCCCCAAGAACTAGTAGTACAAATCATGAGCTTCTAAGAATAGAGTATACAAAACGGAAATGAAATAATACATAGTCTGTTTGAATAGTACATAAACAGAGCTTTTATAAATCTAAGGCTACCATGAACAAGAGACAGCTACAACTGGAACACATGTACATCTTCAAATCCCGCAACCATCGAGCACAATAACAACAACAGCCAACATCTGCACGCAATGTGCAGAAGTGTAGTAGCAGTACAACTGACCCCATGTACTGAGTAAGTAACAAACCTAGCCTTAAATTGGAAGTAGTGACTAGCTTCTACCAAGGTCGGGTCCAAAATCACTAGTCCAAAATAACATAAAGCAAATAATACCAGAAGTAACTCAACGATCAAATGCTACACAAAACATGATTTCTAAAAATAGTTCTGCCTTTCAAGTACATCAATGAAAACCCAAATCGTTTATCGAAGTTGCCAAAACTATGAATAAGTTTGAAAAACAATAATTTTCCCAAAATCCTTTCAATAATAAATAAGATATTTCATTTTCTTTCCAAATAACCAGTGAAAAACAAATGCATCACTATACCCATATGTCAACATGTGTGAGAAATCATGAATGATGTGATACCATACAACATGAGAAAAATATATCTCTATGCATGTATGTCACGTGTGCATGTCAATGCAATATACCTAAGAGATGAACTCATGTACTCACACTCTCAGACGACTCAATCTTCCTTTCTCACACATTCCACTCATCATGCCCAATCACTCGGTACTGTATATGGCCAATCCGGCCCAGGGAAGATCCATCCCAGAATATACACATCAACTGATCATCAGTCACTCAGTACCGAGTAGAGTTAATCCAGCCCGTGGAAAATATCCATCTCCAGATATATATACTTCGGACAAGATCCATGTCCAGGGAAGATCCATCCCTCAATAATATCAACCGCGCTCACTAGGGGTGTGTACAGACTCCGGAGGGGCTCCTTCAGTCCAAGCGCTAATAACCGCACAGAAAACTCACGCGCCATAGTATCAATATCAGAATCAATCAGGCCCTCGGCCTCACTCATTCATCAATCTCACCAGTCTCTCTATCTCATGGGCTCACAATGTCATGAAAACAACACGAAAATGATGATATAATGTATCAATAAATAACAACAGAGACTGAGATATGATATGCAATGAAATAAATATGACTAAGTATGAATTTTCAATTTAAAACAAATAATTCATAACAATATGACCTCTGTGGGTCCCAAAATACTGGCACCTAAACTTAACATGATTTTTAGTATACTTTTCAGCTCAATTTCTTTAACACATAAAACCGCATGGAAAATGCCAAGATTATTTAACTATAAAATTCCACAAAAACAATTATATCACAATTTCTATAGTGCATGCCCACACGCCCGTCATCTAGCATGTGCGTCACTTCCCAACAATTCATAAAATACATATATTTAGGGTTCATACCCTCAGCTCCAAGATTAGAAGAGTTACTTACCACGAACGAGCCGAATCCAATGTCGAGCAAGCTAAACAATGCTTCAGAAATTCTATTATGCACACACTGTTGATAATAAAAGAAACACGCAAAATTTTATGACCACTCACCAGATCAACAAGTCACGGAGCTCTCTCGCCCCAACTAGAATCGTAATCACTTTCTGAGTCGACTTTTAATATTATACTCCCGAATATACCAAAATTAAACCTGATAATACCCATTCCAGGTCCACTGACCTTATATTACTAAACATAACTGTTCCACAGACATACCATACCAATATAACTCAGAGCCACAACCCGTGCAATCCGTGCACCAATAAACAACAATTCAAATGTACCCAGTCATGAAAAATGACTCAAATGAGAGAACTGCCCCGCCAGATTAACAAGTACTGCCACAACGAAATGCTGAAAATTCATCATACACCATAGAACCATCACCCGATTCTAACACAAGGTTCATACCTTAATATAACTTCGCTGCAATGCGTGACCCCATCCAAACACTAGTCCATAACATATACCTCGAGTCACCCTGCTCAAAAATCAATAATGACGGAGAGGCAAATGACAAAAATGCCAAATAAAACTTGAAAGAACATAACCATTACGCGGTCGATCATGCAATACCCAAATACGCTCAAATTCCGCTATAAAGCTTAAATAGAACCGCACCATCTGTGCACATAACCAATGAATCACAACTCCTCATAGCATAAATGAGTAGCTCACAGATTATTTCAGAACACGAATAAGTTCAACATCAACAGAATGACACATCTTAATTGGGCCTATCAATGGACCCCCAAATCAACTCTGGTCATGTAGGTCGCCAAACCCAGGTGTATTGCCACAAAGCACCTGTAGAAAACCCCAACATCATAAGCACCCAAAGAACCGATCATATCCATTACCATACTGATCCAACCTACTACCCAGTCGTCTTATTTTCTTCGAGTTTCTTCTGAATTTATCTTCGGATTGCTACTTCTCCTTGCTAAAATGCCACGATCTTTAGCCACAGCTCACCCCACAAACTTAGAATGGAACCATAACGCCCTACGACCCATAAGCAACTATATTCTTCTTAAGTACTTTCAAAAATACCACAACTATAACACTCACTCTAAGAATACCTCATGTGAATTTGAAATTGTTCTTCTTACCTTTCTTATACAAAAATGTAGAATCCATACACAAGTCCGGTGAAATTCTCAATTGCTATATATAAACCTCGAACCTATTAGAATTTTTTTGAGAGTCACCCACTTTGTTCAAATACAAATTACACCGCCCAAAAGGGCCAAAAGACACGTGCCCCATTAGCACAACAACAATCGAAGAAGTAACTCCACTTTAACACTACCTATTAAATTCATACTCCGTGCGCACTACATCATTCACTAATAACTACTCACTCATCCCACGATTTTCCTATACTCCTAAAGTGCCATAACCTGTATATAGAAATTTTCTTACTGAAGTCATTCTCGAACTCCACCTCTGCAAGTCATAACTAACCCACAAGTATGCCTCAGACCAAAAATTAAAATTTAACACATAACCATGAAATCAAATTATCGATGGCAGACCCCCCCATTTGGCTCAAAGCCATAGATTAAAACACTCCATAATTCACAATACCCATACTCTGTTACTGTCATAATAACATAGTCCGTACAACAAAAATTCTTCTCAAGCTCATACAACGACAATCATAAAAATACCTCAATCATCCGCTAAGCTCGCAATCATTCTCTTGACACTCAAGTCAACTTTCTCAGCCAGATTCAAATTCAAATCTCCACGCATACGCCCTGCTAGCGGAAAAGAAACTCTCCACTCACATATAAGGAACATACCTATATAGATTACTCCGCAGGGGATAACCCACTTGCTTAGCCTCAAATTGGTATCTTGTTATACCCCTTTTCGCAGTCACAATTACTACGAAATCATTTAGTCTTTCCAAGTCCAAACTTATTAACAAGACATGAGAATTTAGTTTGTCCAAAAACTTAACAACGTTAAAGATACTTCAAAACATTCACACTCGAGACCGTACGTCACATCAAAACGAAAATCAAGCACTAAATGGCCTTCCTTTACATTTCAAGGAAATACTTCTCGTCATATTCAAATCGTCTTAACACGCCCCGCAGTTACATCATACTCATCACAAAGACATTCCACCGCTCATCGAGCCACAAATTCCACTGTAGGGTCATTACCGGACATATGAGTCCAATTGTACAAGTTACAACTGAAGCTACCGAACTTAAGCTGCGGTCTAAACCTGGACTCAAATCCTCCAGACTGGCCCATCACCAAAACACATAAAACACATCTCAAACCTCGTTCATAGAATCACAAGCCGGTGATGCATAGCTGATACCAAGTGCTCATGTGCGCATACGAATACGTGGAAGGAATTCAAAAAGTTATGTCTCAAGCTAAATCAATTTCGCACGATAAAGAAAGAAAGATGGGAAGTATATATCTTAAATGCCCTGTAGCCTCTCGAAGATAAGTATGGACGTCATCATACCGATCTGCAAGACTCTACTAGACACTTGCTCATGACTTGTAGAACCTATGAACCTAGAGCTCTGATACCACCTTGTCACGACCCAAAATCCAACTAGTCGTGATGGCACCTAACCCAACCCGTTAGGTAAGCCAATTACCAACTATCCCATTCCAATAATAATTATTAAAGCAATTTAAGTAAATAAAGGTCTTAATCTTATACAATCTCCAAGAACTGGTAGTACAAATCATGAGCTTCTAAGAATAGAGTATACAAAACGGAAATGAAATAATACATAGTCTGTTTGAATAGTACATAAACAAAGCTTTTATAAATCTAAGGCTACCATGAAAAAATATTAGTGTGAGCAAATGTTCGATGAATATTAAAGTAACCGGAAGATATCCGTATTCTATTACTCCGCAAGGGGTTGCTTGTTATACCGAATTTAACATCGAAAACGATGAAACTCTGATAGATTTTTTGAGTACTGCGAATGAACACCGGGAACTTCTTGTGATAAAAATGTTGAAAATGTACGTCAAGGCTGAAGATGTTCGCAATAATGAGGTTCCGCAAAGTAGAGATATCCTAAATCATCGGGTGATTATTTTAGAGAAGTTTTAGCCGAACAGGTTCCGGGTGAAAGAGTTTGACCTGATCTAAACTTATCTCCACGGGCGAATGAGGAGTGAGGACATAATTTATCCCCAAGTTTACATAATCCACAAGCCGAATGGTAAACTACAATTTTCCTTTGGGTTACGATGTTTATTTTTATATATTGAATTTGTATTAACACTCATATATTCCACAGGGGGTACCAACCAGATATAAATTTTACAAGTTATGAACCAACAAACAGTTAGAATATGCCTAGTTTTGGTGTGATGTATCATGGTGGTCCATCCGGGAGTCATCACCAACAGGATAATGTGCATCATGGGATATGAACAAATTATGCTTTGTAAGTGAAGTGATAAAGTTTATATGTAAAGTTTGGATGAATTTGAGAAACTCATTATTTTATTAGTTGTGCAGTGAAAACGAGCAACTTGAAGGTCATGTTCTTACTCAATTGCCCGAAGACGACATCTTTAATCGGGATCTGGCAGATGCGCAGAGTTAGTAAGATGATAGAGATTATGACAACAGTGCTGACGAGTCTGGAGATGACACACCATTCCCTGATGAGGGTGACAGTGATGAGGACGAGAATGATGAATCTGATTTGACGAGGGAGCACGCTCCACCTCCCGTTAGACTAAGAGTGTATGAGTCCCATGTACCGTTTCATACAAGGGATGTTCCCTACCTTGATCAGTTGCCAAGTATGCTGGATGTTGATGCCCTCACAAGGGATCTTGACAAAATTCGGACAACAATGTGGGATGAATCTAGAGCAACGATGCTGTCAAAGGGCATGCTTTTTGCTGATAAAGCGCGCCTAACCAGGGCGATGCGAATGAACATCTTAAAAGGGTGTCGTGAGATCTTGGTTCATGAGTCATCTCCGGAAGTATGCAAGTGTCACGACCCAAAATTCCACTAGTCGAGATAACCTAACCCATTAGGTAAGTCAATTACCAACTATCTCATTCCAATAATAATTATTAAAGCAATTAAAGTAAATAAAGGTCTTAATCTTATACAATCCCCAAGAACTGGTAGTACAAATCATGAGCTTCTAAGAATAGAGTATACAAAACGGAAATGAAATAATATATAGTTTGTTTGAATAGTACATAAACAGAGCTTTTATAAATCTAAGGCTACCATGAACAAGAGGCAGCTACTACAGGAATGCAGGTACATCTTCAAATCCCGCAACCATCGAGCAAAGCAACAACAACAGCCAACATCTGCATGCAATGTGCAGAAGTGTAGTATCAGTACAACCGACCCCATGTACTGAGTAAGTAACAAAACCTAGCCTTAGGTTGAAAGTAGTGACTAACTTCTACCAAGGTCGAGTCCAAAACCACTAGTTCAAAATAACATAAAGCAAATAATACCAAAAGTAACTCAACGATCAAATGCTCAACAAAACATGCTTTTTGAAAATAGTTCTGCCTTTTAAGTACATAAATGAAAACCCAAATCGTTTACCGAAGTTGCCAAAACTATGAATAAGTTTTAAAAACAATAATTTTCCCAAAATCCTTTCAATAATAAATAAGATGTTTCATTTTCTTTCCAAATAACCAGTGAAAAACAAATACATCACTATGCCCATATGTCAACATATGTGAGAAATCATGATTAATGTGATAACGTACAACATGAGAAAAATACATCTCTATGCCTGTATGTCACGTGTGCATGTCAATGCAATATACCTTAGAGATGAATTCATGTACTCACACTCTCAGAGTACTCAATCTTTCTTTCTCACACATTCCACTCATCATGCCCAATCACTCAGTACTGTATATGGCTAATCCGGCCCAGGTAAGATCCATCCCGGAATATACACATAAACTGATCATCAGTCACTCAGTACCGAGTAGAGCCAATCCAGCCCGTGGAAAAGATCCATCTCCATATATATATATTTCGGACAAGATCCATGTCCAGGGAAGATCCATCCCTCAATAATATCAACCACGCTCACTGGGGGTGTGTACAGACTCCGGAGGGGCTCCTTCAGCCCAAGCGCTAATAACCGCACGGACAACTCACGTGCCATAGTATCAATATCAGAATAAATCAAGCCCTCGGCCTCACTCATTCATCAATCTCTCCAGTCTCTCTCTCTCATGGGCTCACAATGTCATGAAAACAACCCGAAAATGATGATATAATGTATCAATAAATTACAACAGAGACTGAGATATGATATGCAATGAAATGAATATGACTAGTATGAATTTTCAATTTAAAACAAATAATTCACAGTAATATGACCTCTGTGGGTCCCAAAATACTGGCATATAACCTTAATATGATTTTTAATATGCTTTTCAGCTCAATTTCTTTAACACATAAAACAGCATAGAAATTTCAAGATTATTTAACTACAAAATTCCACAGAAACAATTATATCACAATTTCTATAGTGCACGCCCACACGCCCGTCATCTAGCATGTGCGTCACCTCCTAACAATTCAGAAAATACATATATTTAGGATTCATACCCTCAGCTCCAAGATTAGAAGAGTTACTTACCTCGAACGAGCCGAATCCAATGTCGAGCAGGCTAAACAATGCTCCAGAAATCCCATTATGCGCGTATCAACTCCCGAGTGGCTCGAATCTACCACAATTAATTTGATTCAGTCCACACAATTTATAGGAATTAATTTCATATCAAAATACTAATATTTTCCATAAAATCCAAAATTTACGCCCTAAAACTCAATCGTGGGGCCCACGTCTCGAAATCCGATGAAACTCATAAAATCGACAACCCATCCAATTACGACTCCGAATCGGTGTTCAAATCTCGAAAATTCATTTTATGAAGTTTCTACAATTTCCCCAAAATTTCCACCTCAAAGTACTAATCATATGATGAAATCATTGATATATTCATGTATATTAACCAAATTCAAGTTAGAATCACTTACCCCGATGAATTTCTTGAAAAACCCACGAAAAATCACCACAAACCGAGCTCCCTAGGTCAAAAAATGTGAAATAATACCCTAAACCCCGTTTATATAGTGCACCTCTTATATCCCACTTCGCGGTCCGCAAAATTTTGAGCGCGGCCGCGCCTCACTGGTCTTACGGTCGCGAAAAACTGGTGCGGTCCGCGAAATTCTTGGTGGCTGCACTGCCAGGCTTTAGTAGTTTGGCCATAACTTTCTTTACAGATATATAAATGATGACTTCTTTACCTTTCTTGAAACTAGACACGAAGGGCTACAACCTTTATTTTTGAATCATCAGAAAATTCTTTGTAGATCAAAAGATATAGGCTTCCGAAGTCGGACCGACGAATCTGCAGAACTCCCTGGAGCGCGGCCACAGACAGAATTGTGCGGTCTGCGAAATTCCAAGCACGGCCGCAAAAATTTTGCTGCGGTACACACTTTTATGTGCGGTCCGCGTCCCTCCTTCGCCTCACCACCCAAAAAATGTGCGGTCCGCACCCCCAAAAGTGCCAGAATAATATTAGAGTGCCGAAATGCCCGGACTCGCTCAAAACTCACCCCAAAACTCATTTGGAACCTCCGGGACACAAACCATATATGAATTTCAATCATAAAATACGCTACGGACCTGCACGCGCACTCAAAACACTGAAAAGAGGTCTTCTTGACCCGATATTGACCATGGCCAAACTTCAAAATTTCTTAACTTTGTTAATCTCTCAACCAATGATCCAAAAATACACCCAATCCCCTCGGGACCTCAACCAAATATACCAACATGTTCCATAACATAACACGGACCTACTCGAGGCCTCAAATCACATCAAATAACATCAAAATGTCGAATCGCATCTCAAATCAAAATCTATAAACTTTGAACTTTCAAATTCTATATCTTGTGCCGAAACACATCAAATCAATACAGAATGACTTCAAAGTTTGCACACAAGTCACATTGCACATTACGAACCTATTTTAATTTCCAGAATCAGATTCCGGCCCCGATATCAAAAAGTGAACCCCCCCGGTCAAACTTTCAAAAATTCAACTTTCAGCATTTCAAGCCTAATTCCACTACGGAACTCCAAATAATTTTCCGGACACGCTCCTAAGTCCAAAATTACCATACGGAGCTATTAAAATCATCAAAACTCCATTCCGGGGTCGTTTTCACATAAACCGACATCCGGTCACTATTTTAACTTAGGCTTTAAACCTTGGAACTAAGTGTTCCAATTCATTCCAAAACCTCACCGGACCAAAACCAATTACCCCGGCAATTCACACAACAACTGTAAAGTACAATTTGAATAGTAAATGGGGAAGCGGTGTTGTAATACTCAAAACGACCAGCCGGGTCGTTATATTCTCCCCCACTTAAACATACGTTCGTCCTCGAACGTGCCAAGAGTTGTTTCCAAGCCATCAAATCACTGTTCCATCTTACCACACACATACCCGGGGATGAACCTCCGTCACCCTAATCCATATAGGCTTGACAACACAATACCACTGCAATCATTGATTTAACTTTAGCCCATAAACCTTGGAATTTAATTTCCAACCTTTAGAATTTCTTTCAAGACACGAATCTTACATTACACAATGTATGAGTTTGAAAAAGCTGTATCAATCCATAACCATCACCATAACCACAGGCATAATCACCTAACATATTACACAACTCGCATGCTCGTAACACTATTCCTGATCGCAGTGACTACTCCAAAACCAACCACCTACTAGTATTAAACCCATATCAAACCAAACCTTATCCCAAAACCTTCGCACATTGTTGATAATAAAAGAAACATGCGAAATTTCATGACCACTCACCACATTACCAAGTCACGGAGCTCTCTCGCCCCAACCAGAACCGTAATCACTTTCTGAGCCGACTTTCAATAATATGCTGCTGAATATACCGAACTTAAACCTGATAGTACCCATTCCAGGTCCAATGACCTTATATTACTAAACATAACTGTTCCAAAGACATACCACTCCAATATAACTTAGAGCCACAACCCGTGCAATCCGAGCACCAATAAGCTACAATTCAAATGTACCCAGTCATGAAAAATGACTCAAATGAGAGAACTGCCCCACCAGATTAACAAGTACCGCCACAAAGAAACACTGAAAATTCATCATACACCATAGAACCATCACCCGATTCTAACACAAGGTTCATACCTTAACATAATTCCACTGCAATGCGTGACCCCATCCAAGCGCTAGTCCATAACATATACCTCGAGTCACCCTGCTCAAAAATCAATAATGACGGAGAGGAAAATGACAAAAATGCCACACAAAACCTGAAAGAACATAACCATTATGCGGTCGATCATGCAATACCCAAATACGCTCAAATTCTGCTATAAAGCTTAAATAGAACCGCACCATCATGCACATAACCAATGAATCACAACTCCTCATAGCATAAATGAGTAGCTCACAGATCATTTCAGAACACGAATAAGTTCAACATCAACAGAATGACACATCTTAATTGGGCCTACCAATGGACCCCCAAATCAACTCTGGTCATGTAGGTCGCCAAACCCAGGTGTATTGCCACAAAGCACCTGTAGAAAACCCCAACATCATAAGCACCCAAAGAACCGATCATATCCATTACCATACTGATCCAACCTACTACCCAGTCATCTTATTTTCTTCGAGTTTCTTCCGAATTTATCTTCGGATTGCTACTTCTCCTTGCTAAAATGCCACAATCTTTAGCCACAGCTCACCCCACAAACCTAGCATAGAACCACAATGCCTTACGACCCATAAGCAACTGTATTCTTCTTAAGTACCTTCAAAAATACCACAACTGTAACACTCACTCTCAGAATACCTCATGTGAATTTGAAATTGTTCTTCTTACCTTTCTTATACAAAAATGTAGAATCCATACACAAGTCCGGTGAAATTCTCAATTGCTATATATAAACCTCGAACCTATTGGAACTTTCTTGAGAGTCACCCACTTTATTTAAATCCAAATTACACCGTCCAAAAGGGCCAAAAGACTCGTGCCCCATTAGTACAATGACACTCGAAGAAGTAACTCCACTTTAACACTACCTATTAAATTCATACTCCGTGCGCACTATATCATTCACTAATAATAACTCACTCATCCCACGATTTTCCTATACTCCTAAAGTGCCATAACCCGTATATAGAAATTTCCTTACTGAAGTCATTCTCAAACTCCACCTCTGCAAGTCATAACTAACCCATAAGTATGCCTCAGACCAAAAATTAAAATTTAACACATAACCATGAAATCAAATTGTCGATGGCAGACCCCCCCACTTGGCTCAAAGCCATAGATTAAAACACTCCATAATTCACAATACCCATACTCTGTTACTGTCATAATAATGTAGTCCGTAAAGCAAAAATCCTTCTCAAGCTCATACAACGCCAACCATAAAAATACCTCAATCATCCGCTAAGATCGCAATCATTCTCTTGACACTCAAATCAACTTTCTCAGCCAGATTCAAATTCAAATCTCCACGCATAGGCCCTGCTGGCGGAAAAGAAACTCTCCACTCACATATAAGGAACATACCTACGTAGATTACTCCGCAGGGGATAACCCACCTGCTTAGCCTCAAATTGGTATCTTGTTATACCCCTTTTCGCAGTCACAATTACTACGAAATCACTTAGTCTTTCCAAGTCCAAACTTATTAACAAGACATGAGAATTTAGTTTTTCCAAAAACTTAACAACGTGAAAGATCCTTCAAAATATTCACACTCGAGACCGTACGTCATATCAAAACAAAAATCAAGCACTCAATGGCCTTCCTTTACTTTTCAAGGAAACACTTCTCGTCATATTCAAATCGTCTTAACATGACTCGCAGTTACATCATACTCATCACAAAGACATTCCACTGCTCATCGAGCCACAAATTCCACTGTAGGGTCATTACCGGACATATGAGTCCAATTGTACAAGTTACAACTGAAGCTACCGAACTTAAGCTGCGGTCTAAACCCGGCCTCAAATCCTCCAGACTGGCCCATCACCAAAACACATAATACACATCTCGAACCTCGTTCATAGAATCACAAGCCGGTGATGCATAGCTGATATCGAGCGCTCATGTGCGCATACGAATACGTGGAAGGAATTCAAAGAGTTATGTCTCAAGCTGAATCAATTTCGCACGATAAATAAAGAAAGATGGGAAGTATATATCTTAAATTCTATGTAGCCTCTTGAAGATAGGTATGGACGTCATCATACCGATCTGCAAAACTCTACTAGACACTTGCTCATGACTTGTAGAACCTATGAACCTAGAGCTCTGATACCACCTTGTCACGACCCAAAATCCAACTAATCGTGATGGCACCTAACCCAACCCGTTAGGTAAGCCAATTACCAACTATCCCATTCCAATAATAATTATTTAAGCAATTTAAGTAAATAAAGGTCTTAATCTTATACAATTCCCAAGAACTGGTAGTATAAATCATGAGATTCTAAAAATCGAGTATACAAAACGGAAATGAAATAATACTTAGTCTGTTTGAATAGTACATAAACAAAGCTTTTATAAATCTAAGGCTACCATGAACAAGAGGCAGATACAACAGGAATGCAGGTACATCTTCAAATCCCGCAACCATCGAGCACAGCAACAATAACAACCAACATCTGCATGCATTGTGCAAAAGTGTAGTATCAGTACAACCGACTCCATGTACGGAGTAAGTAACACACCTAGCCTTAGGTTGAAAGTAGTGACGAGATTCTACCAAGGTCGAGTCCAAAACCACTAGTCCAAAACAAAATAAAGCAAATAATATCAGAAGTAACTCAACAATTAAATGCTCAACAAAACATGATTTTTGAAAATAGTTTTGCCTTTCAAGTAAATCAATGAAAACCCAAATCGTTTACCGAAGTTGCCAAAACTATGAATAAGTTTGAACTCATTCATAGATGAACTCATGTACTTACACTCTCAGAGTACTCAATCTCCCTTTCTCACACATTCCACTCATCATGCCCAATTACTCGGTACTGTATATGGCTAATCCGGCCCAGGTAAGCTCCATCCCGGAATATACACATAAACTGATCATCAGTCACTCAGTACCGAGTAGAGCCAATCCAGCCCGTGGAGAAGATCCATCTCCAGATATATATATTTTGGACAAGATCCATGTCCAGGGAAGATCCATCCCTCAATAATATCAACCACGCTCACTGGGGGTGTGTACAGACTCCGGAGGGGCTCCTTCAGCCCAAGCGCTAATAACCGCACGGACAACTCACGTGCCATAGTATCAATATCAGAATCAATCAAGCCCTCGGCCGCACTCATTCATCAATCTCTCCAGTCTCTCTCTCTCATGGGCTCACAATATCATGAAAACAACCCGAAAATGATGATATAATGTATCAATAAATTACAACAGAGACTGAGATATGATATGCAATGAAATAAATATGACTGAGTATGAATTTTCTATTTAAAACAAATAATTCCCAGCAATATGACCTCTGTAGGTCCCAAAATACTGGCACATAACCTTAACAAGATTTTTAATATGCTTTTTAGCTCGATTTCTTTAACACATAAAATCGCATGGAAAATGCCAAGATTATTTAACTATAAAATTTCACAGAAATAATTATATCATAATTTCTATAGTACATGCCCACACGCCCGTTACCTAGTATGTGCGTCACTTCCCAATAATTCACGAAATACATATATTCAGGGTTCATACCCTCAGCTCCAAGATTAGAAGAGTTACTTACCTTGAACGTGCCAAATCCAATGTCGAGCAAGCTAAACAATGCTCCAATAATCCCATTATGCGCGTATCAACTCCCGAACGGCTCGAATCTACCACAATTAATTTAATTCAGTCCACACAATTTATAGGAATTAATTCCATATCAAAATACTAATATTTTCCATAAAATTTGAAATTTATGCCCCAAAACTCAATTGTGGGGCCCATGTCTCGAAATCCGACGAAACTCACAAAATCCGATAACCCATCCAATTACAAGTTCAACCATACTAATTTCACTCAAATCCGACTCCGAATCGATGTTCAAATCTCGAAAATTCATTTTATGAAGTTTCTACAATTTCCCCCAAATTTACACCTCAAAGTACTAATCAGATGATGAAATCATTGATATATTCATGCATATTAACCAAATTCGAGTTAGAATCACTTACCCCGATGAATTTCTTAAAAAACCCACGAAAAATCGCCACAAACCGAGCTCCCTAGGTCCAAAGATGTGAAATAATACCCTAAACCCCATTTATATAGTGCACCTCGTATCTCCCACTTCGCGGTCCAAAATATTTTGAGCGCAGCCGCGCCTCACAGGTCTTGTGGTAGCGAAAAACTGGTGCGGTCCGCGAAATTCTTGGTGGTTGCACTGCCAGGCTTTAGTATTTTTGCTACAGATTTCTCTACAGATATATAAATGATGATTTCTTTATCTTTTTAGAAACTAGACACGAAGAGCTACAATTTTTTTTTTTTAATCATCTCAAAATTCCTTGTAGATCAAAATTTATAGGCTTCCGAAATCGGACCGGCGAATCTGCAAAACTCCCTGGAGCGCGGCGGCGGACAGAATTTTGCGGTCCGCGAAATTCCAAGCGCGGCCACGAAATTCTGCTGCGGTCCACACTCTTATGTGCGGTCCGCGCCCCTCCTTTGCCTCACCACCCAAAAATGTGCAGTCCGCACCCCCAAAAGTGCCAGAACAATATTAGAGTGCCGAAATGCCCGGACTCGCTCAAAACTCACCCCGAAACTCATCCGGAACCTCTCGGACACAAACCATATATGAATTTCAATTATAAAATACGCTATGGACCTGCTCGCGCATTCAAAACACTGATAAGAAGTCGTCTTGACCCGATATTGACCATGTACAAACTCCCAAATTTCTTAAGTTTATTAATCTCTCAACCAATGATCCAAAAATACATCTAAGCCCCTCGGGACCTCAACCAAATATACCAACACGTTCCATAACATAACATGGACCTACCCGAGGCCTCAAATCACATCAAATAATATCAAAACATCGAATCAAATCTCAAATCAAAATCTATAAACTTTGAACTTTTAAATTCTATATCTTGTGCCGAAACACATCAAATCAATCCGGAATGACATCAAATTTTGCACACAAGTCATATTTCACATTACGGACCTATTTTAATTTTCAGAATCGGATTCAGGCCCCGATATCAAAAAATCAACCCCCGGTCAAACTTTCAAAAATTCAACTTTCGGCATTTTAAGCCTAATTCCACTACGGAACTCCAAATAATTTTTTGGACACGCTCCTAAGTCCAAAATCACCATACAGAGCTATTAGAATCATCAAAACTCTATTCCGGGGTCGTTTAGACATAAACCGAAATCCGATCACTATTTTAACTTAAGCTTTAAACCTTGGAACTAAGTATTCCAATTCATTCCAAAACCTTACCGGACCCGAACCAATTACCCCGGCAATTCACACAACAACTGTAAAGTACAATTTGAGCAGTAAATAGGGAAGTGGGATTATAATACTCAAAATGACCGATCGGGTCGTTACAATAAGGTTATTTGTCGTAGATGGTTTCAAGGTTGTAATTGGATGCTGCGTGCGAGAAAGTTGAAAATAAATATGTGGATTGTAGGGAAATACATTGGAACCCACAATTGTGAAATGGATACATTCAGTGGGAATCGTTTTAACTTGAATGTTGACTTAATTTCTCTTGTCTTGATTTCACATATTGAAGCGTCCATAAGGTAAAAGATCAAAAAGTGTATACCATCTATCCACCAGGTATATGGATGTACCATTACCAAAATAAAGGCATTTTTTGGGCATAAACGTGCGTTTGAAATTGTTTATGGTAACTGGGATAATTCATTTGCCGCTTTACCCAGGTACATGGCTACATTGCAACACTTTAATCCCAGAACGGTTGTTGAATGGAAGCTTGAATGGAGTCCGGAAATACCAGAATACATATTTAGATATGTGTTCTGGGCATTTAAACCAGCCATTGATGGTTTTCTGCATTGTCAGCCGGTAATATCCATAGACGACACTCATGTCTATGGAAAGTATGATATTAAGTTGTTGATCGCCGTTGCTGTAGATGCTAATGGAATTATATTCCACCTAGCATTTGCTATTTGTGCCAATGAAAGCCAAGAGACGTGGAAATTGGTTTTGAACCACTTGAAGGAGCATGTTATCAAACAACGTTAAGGTATTTGTCTAATATCTGATCGGCATGTCGGTATTTTAAGTTCTATATAGAATTTGCGTGCATGGCAGAAACCATATGCCTACCACTGTTAATGTGTTAGGCACTTGAAGGCCAATTTCCAGAGGGCTTATCCGAATAAGGACTTGCATGATTTAATGTGGATGACCGTAACAGATCACCAAGAGTGTAAATTCAGGAGGCGAATGGAATTGATTAGGCAGGAAGACCCAGAAGCCTATCGTTGGTTGATGCGACATGATCTTGACAAGTGGACTTTACATGCAGATGGTGGTAGAAGATGGAGAATTCTGACTATAAATGTGTCAGAGTCTTTCAATGGGTTATTGAAGTCTACACGTGGATTGCCAGTCACTACCATGGTGCGGATGTCATTCAAGCAGATGGTGTAGAGGTTTGTTGAAAGATCTAGAGGTGCATCGTCATTGATGGAATTGGGTGTTGCATTTATGCCATAATCAATGAAACGATTTGAGAAATATAGGAAATAAGCACAATGACATTCATTTTTGCAGTATTGCAGCGAGCGAAATATTTTTGAAGTTCACACTGGTCTGCATCACAACCGTGGGAATAATAAACACACCGTCAATAAAGCCAGAAGATTATGCTCTTGTGGAAAATGGTCAATCTATCACTTGCCATGCTCACATGCCATGAAGTGCTTTCAACATACAGGTTTCGCGGCAATGAGGTACGTTGATAAAGAATATAGTGTTGCTGCATACTTAAATACCCATAGTGGGCAGTTACAGCCAGTGGGTGCTGAGCATTATTGCCTGCCAGAATTATTTAAAATGGTGTGTAACAAGGATTATGTGCGTCAACGGCAAGTGCAAAACATTTCGTGTATACGGAACCAAATGGATGTTGGTGATACCGTTTATGCGCGTAAATGTGGCATATGTTCCAAAACTGGACACGATCGCCATAAATGTCCTTCATCTGGTTTGGGAAGCGGTGGTATTTCAGCTCCAGGTGGCAGTTCATCCAGTGTGCCCAATTATCAAGGATAAACATTGTGTTTTATTGGAGAATTTTGTTGTACTAAATTTATGTAAATGTTCAGGGTGCAAGATGTATGAAATAAAATTCTGTTTCCAATGGGGTTAAATCTAATTGATATTTTGAATTAAAGATTTAATACAATAATTTAACATACACCCCAAGGAATAAAAAATAATTGTCATTCCCTATTATCGTCGCTGTCTGGCACTATTTCATTGTCGCCGTCTTCATCTTCTTCGTCAACATCTTGTACGCACCCTTCGTGACCAAGGGCATCGTAATCTAGGCCCTAGTTGACACACATTTCTCGTATTTCATCGCTATCATCAATAAGACCGCTTTCTTGATTTCTACAACAATATGGGACTCCTACATCCAACGTCTGTGGTAGAAACTTAGGTAGTCCCTCCCACTCGACAACTGTTGGAAAAATAGGATAATCTTTGTCTCTATGCAATTTTTCATTTTCTAATAAATCCCAATACTAATCCTCCGTTACTTCCAGGTAGTTAAGATCATCCATTGCATGATGAACAACAAGTGCCTTTTCCATCTCTAGAATCTCCTTCATCAAATGTCGTTCACCCCAAATTCGCATACCCTCAGGCTTTGTAGAATGCGCTTCACCCTCAATAATGTGTCCTGCAACTTTGAGATCAGTGTGTATATTGATAGGCTTATTTTCCAAGGGACGCAGAACACCATACCACTTGTCATCAACCAAATCAGTATAACAACCTAGCATATTTTTTACAAGGTAGGGATCGATTGTGTTATGACGTGTTTCATTTGGATCTTTTGAACTACCTTCACCTTTTTGCCTCTTCATAAACTAATTATTAAGTGTTAGTGGCATTTCTGAATTGGATGATGTTTTTGTTCTTCAACTGGTATTTGCATATTGATCTCTTGGTTCAACTTAAGAAGAACTAAGTTGCATATCGACCTGTAAGAATGCGAAACATAGTGCCTCACCAATATGCGCTATGTGTATTGTCATGTCGACCTGAAAAAACTTTCGGCCTGAAAAAGCCGTTGACATGAAATGCTGGACCACTTGTACCCGAATGATTCATTATCACACGAAACATAGCGCCTCACCAATATGCGCTATGTGTATTGTCATGTCGACTTGAAAAAGCTGCCGACCTGAAAAAGTTGATGACCTGAAATGCTGGACCAAGTTGTACCCGAAAGAATTATTATCATGCAAAACATAGCGCCTCACCAATATGCGCTATGTGTATTGTCATGTCGACCTGAAAAAGCTGTCGGACTGAAAAAGCTGATGACCTGAAAAAGCTAGACCCACTTGTACCCGAAAGAATCATTATCACGTGAAACATAACGCCTCACTAATATGCGTTATGTAACCTAAAATCACTTTTAACTACCTATAAAAACCTCACGCATTTTAGTTATTATTTGCATCGTAACAAAACGAAGTGAAAAACTTTCCATTAATTTTCCATTTTTGAGCATTACGACATGTTTGGATGCAATTACGTACTAAAGTGTTACTGTGGCAAACGTGCGATTTTGAAGCCATGTTGGTCAAATTGCAATTTGGGACGCAAACGTTGGATGGGTAAACAAGTTGTAAGTTATTATTCTTGGAAGAAATGTTTGTTAATACTTTTTATATAACATGTTAAGTAACAGTCTTGTGTTATTCTCTCATTGGTAGGACGGAAAGAAATATGATTTTGATGAATGGTATGATGAACCCATTAATCAGGAATACTACAAATCATGTTTGCTAAACATTTGGAATCTAACCGGTGAATACGAACTCCAGATCGTAAAACTACAAGAACAACTTGCAGCATTGGAGGAGAAACTAAAAGAGGCAGAAGAAGAAAAAAATAGGTTGGAGGAGAAATTTAAGTGGTTGAAGCACAGAATAATGGGCGATAGTGACTAAACAAACACATTGATGCGTTGAGTGTAGTATTTTATTTTTATGTTGTACGTGTCATGTATTATCTTTAATTGGTAATGAATTTAAATTTTATGTTAAGATGTCATTTTGTTTTGTGTTGAAGTGTTAAACTAATAAATATCTCGAGAAATAAAAACACATGCGCAAATTATTTAAAACATAAATAATGTTGCTATTAAATATTTAATGTCATATATACAAATAATAATAATAAATATCAATGTGTCCCACAGCCTGTATGCTTTAAAACATTGGCTGGCCTGAGGCGCATCCCACCCCGCCCAGCTACGCTATCAGGCTCATCCTCATCGCGTCGCCTCTTTATCGGAGGATGCGATGTAGCATGATCGTTGGTAAGGCTGACAAACTCGGTAGATGCGGCCGTCGGGCTGGCAGTAACCTACAGAATAATAAGATATTTTACTATATGAAATAATAATTACTAACGTACGTGTTAGGAGTTTTTTTTAATGGTCATACCATGGTCTCAGCGGGCTCCTGAATAAGATCATCCGTTTCCGGCATCTCAGTATCGCACAATGCGACCTCCGTGATGGGTGATGCCGATGTCTTTAAAAAAAATTAAAAACGCTTTAGATATTACTGACTAATCAATGAGATAAAAACAAATAGAAATAATAGTAATAAAAACAAACCTGCACATGAGTAGCGCCGCAAGGCTCTGTCGGAACATCGAGGTGTACTGGAGTAGATGAAGTATATGCTAGATCCTCAGCATCCCTCGGTGATGATCCATAACTCAGTCGTCGCTCACTATGCACCTCTCGTGTCGGACGGGAATCAGCAACCGTCGATGGCTCTGGGGGATCAAGAAAATATTGATCCCACTCCTATCGCGTAATGGCCCTGCCCGCGATCAATAATGGAGGTGACAGGGTCACCTGCGAAGTCCCTGGCGACAACTGAAGGCTGAATGGTGGCATGTCATGATGAGCATCGTGTGGCTCAGGGTGGTCATCCGATTGATCATCTATAATATCGTCCATGGGTGCCTCAGCACCCCCTTGTTGGGGACCCCGTCCTCGCCGACCACCACGACCTCGTGGGACACCCTTTCCTCTCTGCCCACGCCTGCCTCGTCTACCACATTCATGCTCAACTGGTGGCCCATGATGGTACTCCTGTGGCGGCACATAAGCAGCCTCGTATCCTAAGCGCTCATCATCTCGGGCACGTTTCAATGTCTCGGTAGCAAGATCAGTAACCCGACGGCTATACTCATGCAAAGCTGTCGCTCCCTCGCCGGTGTACTGCAACATCTGTAATCCAACTGGTAGAACTGATGTAAGCCAATAACCTACATAACATGTAAAATATTAATTACGGAAGAATAATGTAACGTTAAAAGTAAGTATAATAAATAACATACCAGTGCCTCATGCCTCCAGGCATATGGAATGTACCGACCACCAGCGCGATGAACGGGATTCTCGATGAGAAGTCGGGTAATGCTGCGATACTAACCTATATACTCATGCTCGCCATCCGTACGCTCAGGTGGAGGGGGTGGCGGAATCAGGTCATACCTCTGGTCCCAAACCTCAATCTAGGCCTCTAGCCAGGCCAAGTATGTCTGGTCAACCTTGGAACGATCATCCCGCTGGTAATGTGTCCTAATCCTAGTGGGCGGAATAGGTACAAGCTGCGATATACCAAACTAGCGAAGGACTTGCTCGGTGGCATGATGCTCGACAATATTGAGACATATTAGTGGGACGGAAGAGCTCCACATAGCTCGGCTGCGAGAGCAATAATCGGGCAAACCAGCTATGAGCGCGTCGCTGTATGGCCTACATACGAACTATTAATTAAACACAGGAATCGTCAGTAAACGCAACACATATAAAGCCAGGCCAAGTAAACTTAAGTATATATGTACCTGCGCGCCTTCAAGCAAATCCAATAATTCCCTGTAATAGGGGAGAAAATGTCGAGCCTCAAACTCACGTTCGTAGCCTCGCCTATCAACCCATCTCCAAGCAAAAGGGAGAAACGGTGAAGGTGGTGCATCTGGAGCCATATGTGGTAGAGGTGGCTGGAACTGCAGGAACCGCTCCCGGGCCCAAACCTAATATAGATTGTGGACGTAAAATTTAAAGTATGTTTTTACTATGTATGTTATAACTATGAAAAGAATTGACTATATTTTCACCTGCAGCAGCAGTAAAAATCCGGCAACGTCTCTGTGGGTGCCCATGCACGCCCGACACATCTGCCTATACAGGTAACCTAGAACAACTGCATCCCATCTGTAACCAGGTAAATTATCTAGCCGCTCCAGATGATGTAGAAATATCAAGCTAACTAGGTTTCTCGAAGTGTTCGGGAATAGTACACCACCAAATATCAGTAGCAACAAAAATCTCGTGTGCTGTTCGATATCCTCTGCCGGTGAATGATTCATAATCTCCGCATCCATGCTGCAGATGCTGCCAGACGGCCGTCAACTGCAATCGACTCGCCCCACTCAATGCAGTCCCCTCCGCTGGCTAGAAACCGATGAGTCGCTGCAACATATGCAGGTAATGCATTCCTCTATAGTCTCTAAGGGCATGCGGGTAAGCTACAGGTAATCCATCAACCGGCAGCCCGAAGAGAACCTCCACGTCCTCAAGCGTGATGGTAGCCTCGCCGATGGGTAGATGAAATGTGTGCGTCTTCAATCGACACCGCTCTATCATAGCCGTGATCAACGCCCAGCCGAACTGCAACTGGCCGATCTTTATGATCCTGTAGAAACCCGTATCCTGAAGGAGTCTAACTATACGAGGATGGAGTGGGTGGTCCCTAATGAACTTCCACATATCGTCTATACGTCTGGGGTGGAATGTCTGGGAGGAACACTACCCATCCCATATGTATGAAGACCTATGGTTGCCATATAGGAACAATAGCTCTCGAGATGCAGGTCCGGGATGCATAGAGGGAACCTCCATGACGATGTCTGTAAATTGAACAATATTAATTAAAGTATTTTTCTTTTTGATTGCTTAACGTCTTTAAATATATTGCAATATCTTTTATATTAATATTTAATTGATATTTTTACTATATTATTATTTAAGTTGATACATTTTCTATATTATTATTTTATATGTTAATTTATTATTTTATATGTTAGTTTATTATTTTATATGTTAGTTAATTATTTTATATGTTAGTTTATTATTTTATACGTTAGTTTATTATTTTATATGTTTGTTTCTTATTTTATATGTTAGTTTCTTATTTTATATCTTAGTTTATTATTTTATATGATAGTTTATTATTTTCTATGTTTGTTTCTTATTTTATATGTTTGTTTCTTATTTTATATGTTGGTTTATTATTTTATAACTATACATGATATAATTAATAAGTATTCATGTAAAAATACTTAGTTTGACAAATATTGTTATTTTTAATGTTATTTTCTTATATTTGTTGACTAACATTCGAGAGAGTTTGTGTTTGAACTATCATCTTTTTTTTCAAATATTTTTGGGGTTAACATATAATTAAATAATTAATTTCAATAACTACAAAGATATTACGCTAAATAACACTACATTTTACTACGCTAAAGGGCACTAGATTATAATTACGGGCACTATATTATAATTACGGGCACAACATAACACTAAAGGGCAAATAACAATTTATCAATTTTACTAATCTTTTAGCACATAAATAAACTAATTCAGATAAAAAATAACAAATTAATTTAATCACAAAACAATCACGAAAATACATATACCACAGTAAAAAATAACTAATAAATATTTTTATAACAACTAATAACATTAATTATTCATAAAATAATAATTTATCTATTTTACTATTTTTTACCACAACAATAATCTAATCCGGATAAAAAATAACAAATTAATTAAATCACAAAACAATCACGAAAAAATATAGATCACAGTAAAAATTAACTAATACGTATTTTTTATACACGAGTTTTAACAAAAAGTAAGTCGGAATACTTCGATTTATATTTTTTTGAAAGGTGAAGATTTGATGATTTGGGGGCCGAAACGAGCAATCCACTACGTAATAACGCCTTAGATCCAGTGTAAGATTGCTACAATACCTAGAAGATACACTTTTTGTAGGACGGGTGGGCTCCCTGAGTTTTTTTTCTTTTAAGGGGGAAGGGGGAAGGGGGGGGGGGGGGGGGGCGATATTTTTGTTTGGGGGTGTGCCGGTTCGCGTCTGGTGGGGGAAGGAGATGGCACGGTATTTTATATAGGTCTAGCGCGCATATATAAGGCGCTATATTATAACACCTTATATATGCGCGCTATACCTTCCGCCCATTTTAAGTTCAAATATAGCGTGATTATTCACCGCGCTATACCTTAACGGACAAAACTGTCGTTAAGGTATAGCGCGGTGAATAACCGCGCTATATATAAAATTGTGCTCAATTTTTTTTAACCTATTTTTGTCGCTTGAGTCCAAAAAAATCACACTTTGATTCCGAATTCTCAAAAGAAAGTGCTTGATTTTGGTATTCGGCAAAAGATAGGAAGAAAGTGAAATTGTAGTATGATGTATTAAGGTGCTGATGATTGGAAATGCCTTTTTAGTTATGTCAGTTGTTGGTTGTTTGCTTCCTAAATTGGATGATACAATTGAGATTCTGCAAAAGTTTATTTTGCTTTGTTTTGTAAAGTTGATCACTCAAATTTTTTGCCAATTCCAAGTTTTCTTCAATGGGCTGACTAAACGGATATATACTACAAGTTGCACGGATGTGAAATTGTGGTGTTTCTAATTTGAAGCGTTCAATTATTCTACGTGTGACCCAACTATTGGAAATCAGAGACGAGGGTTGAGAAAATTTTCTGTGATTTTCATTTTCATTGAATGAATCAATCTGTACTGGAACTGTGTATAAATATAAATTATATCTGGTAAAAAAAATAAAAATAAAAATGTACGTCCTATGTGTATTAATTACATTGGCTACAAAATAACAAACCTAACTAACTTTTATTCCTCTCACGTGTAAAGAGTTTTTCACCGTGTACGAAGCTTCCAGAATTCTCATCATTATTTAGTCTTCCTTGGATTCTAATCGGATGGTTCTGATTTAACCCATCAAAACATTTATCAAACGTTGTAATATGAACACGTGGCTCCTTATCTATCAAGCCTTTTAATTGTCTTTGACTGATAACATTTGCCAAAAATATCGAAGACTCGAAACTCTTTGACTCATCTCTTTCTTATTCATTTACTCGTTTCTCTGTCAAAAGCGAGGAGCTAAAATTATGAGAGTGAGGTCGAATTCCATCATCCCCCTCAAGTTGGAGGGAATCGAAAAAACTTCCAACTTGCTGTCACGATCCGAAATTTCCACCTTCTCACCATGATAGCGCCTAACATTTCACTTGCTAGGCAAGCCAACGTTAGAATAATATTATCCATTTTAAAATAATTTTTTAATTTATTAATAACAAAGAAACAAATGCGGAAGTAAAGTCTAAAATGTTGTGAATAATCCATAAAAATAACGGTGTCTAAATACCATCCCAGAATTAGTGTTACAAGTGCACGAGCTTCTAGAATAATACAAATAAAGGTCTGAATAAAATAAAGCTGTCTAAAAATAAATACACAATTGAAATAAGATAGACGGGGACTTCAAAACTGCGGACGCTGTGCAGTTATATCTCAAGTCTCCTCTGAGTAGCTGAAATCCGAGCAAGTCTATGGTACGTCGCTGGGACCAACTCCGAAATCTGCCCAAGAAGTGCAGAGTGTAGTATCAGTACAACCGACCCCATGTACTGGTAAGTGCTGAGCCTAACCTCAACGAAGTAGT
This sequence comes from Nicotiana tomentosiformis, assembly GCF_000390325.3. Lineage (NCBI taxonomy): Eukaryota > Viridiplantae > Streptophyta > Magnoliopsida > Solanales > Solanaceae > Nicotiana > Nicotiana tomentosiformis. The sequence continues at coordinate 28,812,736 of NC_090812.1, forward strand.
GACGAGGCTAAGGCAGGTCACTCACATTAACCTGTACGCAATAATAGTAATAACAACAATAATAGAAATAAATCAGGTAACTCATTTTTAATAGTTGAAGCCAACTCAGCAGTCATAACCAATTATTATTTCAATCAATTTCCGTTGCAGCATACCCAACTCACACAACATATTCATTTTCAACCCTCCCATATATTTATTTTAATCAAGTATATGTAGACTTTTAAATAAGTCTGTTGCGGCGTGCAATCCGATCCCCTAATATAGACTTTTAAATAAGTCCGTTGCGGCGTGGAATCCCATCCCCCAATATAGACTTTTAAATAAGTCTGTTGCAGCGTGCAATCTGATCCCCCAAAATAGACTTTTAAATAAGTCTGTTGCGGCGTGCAATCCGATCCCCCAATATAGACTTTTTAATAAGTCTGTTGCGGCGTGTAATCCGATCCCCCAATATATATATATATATATATATATATATATATATATATATATATATATACACACACTTTCATTTACGTTGCGGCGTGCAACCCGTTCCCCCAATATAACTTTAAAAAACTCATAAATATAATAAAAATTACTTCAATAAGTACCACGTCCAATGAGAAACTATTAAGCATCAAGGCATACAATAATTATAATTTATTTATGAACAAATAATGACAATTAGCAATTAGTTATGAAAATCATAGAGAAAATAGACACTTTAATATTTAGTGTGCTAAATGTCATATAACAATTAAGACACATAAATCAAATAGCATGTAACAATTATTGCAGGAATTCAAGAATTAATATTTGACAAAGAATTGAAGAGAAATAATTATTATAATAATTAATTCATGATTTAAAACGATTTATGATTTTTCAAGTAATTATGCAAACAATTAATTTGACGACGTATAGATACTCGTCACCTCGCCTATACGTCGTTCACATGCATTTCACATAACAAATAGTTTAAGGGTTCTATTCCCTCAAGTCAAGGTTAACCACTTACCTCGCTTTGCAAATTCTAATAAATTATTCGACCACAACTTTTCCTTTTGAATTTGTCTCCAAAAGTGTCAAATCTATTCACAAACAATTTGATATACTCAATACGAATCATAGGAATTAATTCCATATGAATTTACTAATTTTTCGGACTAAAATTCGAAATTCATTTAAATTTTTGACAGTGGGACCCACGTCTCAAATCCAGAAAAAACTTGCGAAATTCGAATTCCGATGTCAAATAGACCTTCAAATCTTAAATTTTTATTTTTGGAAGATTTTTTAAAATCTGATTTTTCTTCCATAAATTCACGGATTCATGATGTAAATGAGCAAGGAATCATGAAATATAACCAATATAGGATAAGGAACACTTACCCCAATATTTTTCTGTGAATATCGCCCAAGAATCGCCTTACCCGAGCTCAAAAATAAAAAATGGTTGAAAATGGGACGAATCCCATTTTTCAGAACTTAAGTACTATTTCTAGAACTTTTACCCTTCGCGAACGCGGTCAGTGCCTCGCGTTCGCGAAGTACAAATTTACGCTGTCCAATTTTACTCTTTGCGAACGTAAGGGCTACCTCGCGAACGCGATGCTTGCCTGGCTTGGCCTTCGCGAACGCGAAGGCAATTTTCTTGGCTAGTCTCTTTCCCTTCGCGGACGCGAGGCTTCGATCGAGAACGCGAAACTTTGCACCTCGACCCTTCGCGAATGCATTCCCTCTGTCGAAAATGCGAAGCACAAAATGTGCCAGCCCAATTTGCTCTTCGCGTTCGCGAACGCGAAGAAGAACACACCAGAAGCCTGAAGTCTGCAGCAAACTAGATTTTTCTATGTTCGAAATCATCCCGTAGCCTATCCGAAACTCACCCGAGCCCTCGGGGCTCCAAACCAAACATGCACCCAAGTCCTAAAATATCATACGAACTTTCTCGCGCGTTTAAATCTCCAAAATAATAGCTAGAACTACGAATTGAACCCCAAATCGAATGAAATTTTCAAGAAAACTTTAAAACTTATATTTTCACAATCGGACGTCCGAATCATGTCAAATCAACTCCGATTCTCAGCAAATTTGACAGACAAGTCACAAATATTATTGTGGACCTATACCGAGCTCCAGAACCAAAATACATACCCGGTGTGAATAAATCTAATATCAGTAAATTCTTAAGAATCCTTAATCTTTCAAACTTTTAATTTTTCATCAAAATTTCATATCTCGGGCTAGGGACCTCGGAATTCGATTTCGGGCATACTCTCAAGTACCGAATCATTATACGGACCTATCAGAACTGTCAAAATACTGATCCTAGTCATTTGCTTAAAATATTGACCAAAGTCAACTCAATTGAGTTTTAAAGCTCTATTTTATATTTTAATCTATTTTTCACATGAAAAATTTTCGGAAGATTGTACGGACTGTTCACGCAAGTCGAGGAATGATAAATAGTACTTTTCGAAGTCTTAGAATATGTAATTAATTATTAAATTTAAAGATAACATTTTGGGTCATCACACTTGCCAAGGATGGATTTGTGCAAAGGGCCGAGCAAAGGCTTGGTGAATAAATCAGCAAGCTGTGAGCGTGAAGGCACTAATGAGAGAGATATCAGCCCATAAAGGAACTACTGGCATACAAAATGGCAGTCGAGATCAACATGTTTAGTTCGTTCGTGGAAAATAGGGTTCCGGGCAATGTGTATAGCAGCCTTGCTATCATAATAAACGGGCACCAGAACTGGCGGTGAAAGAGAGTTTGGTATATTTCTTTTTCACATAGTAATGATTCTTTTTTCCTTTTTTTTTTTTTCCAAATCCAATTTTCCTATCTTTTTGTTCCTTTCTTTTTATAACAATGTTGATTTTTCTGGAAACTAAATGGTTAAAGCACATGGAGCTGTAGTATAATATTGACTTTTCACTATTAGATATTTGTAATCTCCCCTCCCCTCCCCCCTTTCTCCAATTCCCAGTCGTAGTATAAATTTATATAAGTCCAAATAATTTTGTTTGGGATTTTTCTAGTACTAGCAAGGAGACGAGTGAGCCAAGTGAGTTCGACAACCAGTCGTCTCATTGATCGATATTCAGCTTCGGCAGAGGATAAAGAAATAGATGGTTGTTTCTATAATTTCCAAGAGATAGGAGATCCACCCAAGCTGATGAAAAAACCACTAATGAACTAGCGAGTGTCACGGTAGGTAGCCCAATCGGCATCACATAAAGCCAATAGAGAAAATAAAGGTTTGGCATTCAGGAATAGACCTTGCCCTGGATTTGCACGAATATATCGGAGGACCCTTAAAGCAGCAGTAAAGTGACCAAGACATGGCCTTTGCATGTATTAACTTAGAGTCAAAACAGCAAAGGAAAGATCAGGGCGAGTGTGAGTCAAGTAGTTGAGTTTACCTATAAGTCTGCGATAAACAGTGGCATTAGCTAAAGGAGGATCAGAGTCAGCAGTGAGTTATGAGGAGGGGTCCAACGGAGAAGAAACAACTGGAAGATCAGTGCAGTCAAACTTTATAAGTAATTCCTCTATGAATTTCCTTTGAGTGACAATGAGCCCCTCATTTTCTGTTAAAATTTCCATACCCAAGAAATAGTGTAGCCGACCAAGGTCCTTAATCTTAAATTCAGAATGTAAAAATGATTTGAGCTCAGAAAGTTCAATAGGATGATTGCGTGTGATTAGAATGTCGTCAACATAGACAACAATAATAGAAATGAAATCACCAGTCTTCTTAAAAAATAAGGCGTAATCATTAAGAGATGATGAAAAACCCTTAAAGTTAAGAGCCCCTGCAAGCCGTGCATACCATTGTCTCGAGGCTTGTTTAAGTTCATAAAGGGATTTCCTTAATTTGCAAACATGGTGAGAACTAGGTGGGGACAGACCTGCAGGAAACTTCATGTAAACTTCTTCCTGCAAGTCCCCATGTAGAAATGTATTGCCGCCCCTTTTTGATAGCAACTGAGATAAGAAACTTGATAGTAATCATTTTGACTACGAAAAATATCTTAGTGTAATAGATCCCCTCTCTTTGTATGTCACCCTTGATGACTAGTCTAGCTTTTAGCCTCTCAATACTCCCATCTGCATGTTGTTTTACCTTATAGACCCACTTACATGGTAAAGCTTTCTTTCCAGGTGGAAGAACTGCAACATCCCATGTTTGATTAGATTCTAAAGCCTCAATCTATCAATCCATTGCTTGTTTCCATCCTGCATGAGAACTAGCTTGGGAATAACTAGTAGGTTCTATGATAGGTGAAAGAGAACTGAGAATATGTTGACTCTGAGTAGATAGAGCATTGAAGGAAAAAATAGAAGGTGTAGATGGAGTAGCAAGGCAGGTGATAGTAAGATCAGTGGGGTATATGTTATTGCAAACATAATCCTTCAAATGACTAGGCTTAGTACCTAAATTGGGTCTCTGAGATCTTTTGAGCCCAAGAAGTTGTATGGGTGGTGAAGAAAGAGAGATGGGATTAGGAAATATAGGATAAGTATGGGAAGTAGGTGGGGAAGCAGGCTGTGAGGGCAATGGAGAATGTACAAGTGAGGAAGGTGAGCTTGGATGTGAGATTGGAGGAGAATCAAACTATGTATGTGTGGCAGAATGATCTGAGGGAACAGGGGAGGGAAACAAAGGTGAGGCAGCATTAGAAGAGGAAAAGGGAAATATGTCTTCACAGAACTTGACATCCCTTGAGACAAAAACCTTTTTAGTTTCCAAATCCAACACTTCGTAGCCCTTTTGCCCAGTAAGATATCCTAAGAAGACACAAGCCTTTGCCCTAGGCTCAAATTTGCTTCTGTTATGAGATAAGGCGGAAACATAACACAAACATCCAAAAGATATGAGGAAATGATAAGAGGGTGACTCAGAAAACAGTAGTTCATAAGAAGTTTTGCCTTGAAGAACCCTAGAAGGAAATGTATTGATAAGAAAGGTAGCAGTCAAAATACATTCTCCCCAATAGCAAAATAAGAAGTTTATACTGAAACAATAATGCTCTAGCAATCTCTAGAAGGTGCCTGTGCTTTTTATCAACAATTCCATTTTGTTGAGGTGTGGCCGCGCATGATCTTTAATGCAAACTGCCTTGGGAATTCAGAAATGCAGATTCTTCTGTACCCTTCCCTAATTTCAAAGAATTATCTGATCTTATAACTTTAATTTTGGAAGCAAACTGTCTTTCCACCATACTAAGAAGCCACTTTAAAACTGGAAATGCATTGCTCTTAGTACTCAGCAAATATGTCCAAGTTTCTCTACTGAAATCATCCACAATTATGAGAAAATATTTATAACCATTATAAGTAGGAACTCTGAAAGGACCCCAAGTGTCAATGTGTATTAAATCAAAAATGCTTTTAGATTTAATTTGACTGATTGGGAAAGGCAACTTAGATTGTCTACCTAAAGAACATATCTCACAAGAACAAATAGAATTGGGTAAAAATAAAATAAAACTGATGTATTTCATTGCTTGAGAAGGAAAATGCCCCAGTCTTACATGCTATAATTTTACATCAGATTTTGTTCTTGTAGAAATTGGTAAACTAACTGAAACAGAATTAGAATGACATTTTTTAGGTAAAGGAACTACAACTACTGAAGAGTGACTACTAAACTTTGTTATACTATACTCCAAAAGATAAAGACCATCCCGAGCTTTACCAAAAATTTGAGGGCTCTTCATGGGAGGGCCCTGCAAAATACACCCAAAAGAAGCGAATGCTAAGAGACATTTGAACCTCTTACAAAGTCTATGAACAGAAAGTAGATTATATCTGAAACCGGGAATATATAAAACACTAGTTAAAACTAGCCCTGAAAAAAGAGAAACATTCCCTGCATGAGTGACTCTTACCTTTGAAGAATTAGGTAGCTTGATAAGTAATGAAGTAGAAAAGGGAAATCGAGATTGGAAAGACTCAGAATTAAAGCACATATGCTCAGATGCTCCAAAATCTATGATCCAGAAACTTAAATTTGAATTAGCTAAAGAATAACACGAGACATAGTTTGTAAGAAATATACCATTTGCTGAGTTTGCATTAAATTCAGCAGGTTTTTCCACTTGAATCTAGTTTAAGAGAGAGACCGACTGTGTGAATCTTTCTGATGCCAATTGCTGTGCAAACTGAGGACCCTCAGTGATGTTGTTGTTAGCTCCCTCTGTTTGATCCATAGCTGCAGCAGAATTTCCCTTCACAGGACCTTGAAATTTTTTAGTCTTTGTGAACTTGAAGTTGGTTGGGAATCCTATGATTCTATAGGAATTTTTAACATTAGGCATCTTACAATAAGAACACATCATAGCATTTCTCTTTCCTTTATAGGCATTATTTCCATTGTTAGCTATGCTTCCATTTTTCTGTTATGTGCTGAAATAATTTCTTGAAGATAGTTGTGTAGTATGTTGTGTACATCCTGCCAGAAATGAAGAGCCATCTCCTGAGAAGTGCGTGTTGACATGTATCTCTCTTTGGTTCTCATCTTGCATCAATAGGGAATAGGCATAGTTAAAAGTTTGTAATGGGTTAATCATTAGGATATTACTTCTTGCTGGTCCATAGGTCTTATTCAATCCCATAAGAAATTAGATTAGCCTTTTATTTTCTTTAAATTACGATATTTTTTATTTTTTACCATAATTACAGTCGCAAGAACAAATCATATTACTGTTCAGAGTGTCCAACTCATCCCATAATACTTTTATTTTTGTGAAGTAACCAGCTATGTTAAGGGAACCTTGAACTAAATCTGCGAGTTCTTACTGTAGGTGATATAACTTAAAACCATTAGGCTGACCAAACCTATGCTCCAGATTTGTCCAAAGGTCTTTTGCAGTCTTTGAGTAGAGAACACTGTCAGCTATTACTTTGGAGAGAGAGTTCAACAATCAGGATGTAACCATGTCATTACATCTGCTCCAGGTTTTGAAATCAGTGGCAGTGAGAGCTGGGGTTGGAGAAGACCCATTTATGAATCCCAACTTATTTTTAGCTGAAAGAGAGATCAAAATAGATCTCCTCCATACAGGATAAGCACGTCCATCAAAAGGGGTGTTGACAAGAACCATTCATAGAGCATCGGAGGCATGTAGAAAATAGGGATGAGTTGTATCAATGGAAATTATAGTTATTCCTGAAGATGTTTCATCGACAGTTGAAGATGGTGTCATGATGATGATGAAAGCTTAGATTGAAAAGAAGAAAGAATTAGAAAACTCTAATGCTCTGATACCATATTGGAAATCAGAGACGAGACTTGGAAAATTTTTATGTGATTTTCATTGAATTGAATGAATCAATCTGTACAGGGACTGTGCATAAATAAAAATTATATCTAGTAAAGAAAAAGAAAAAAGAAAGATGTATATCCTATGTGTATTAATTACATTGGCTACAAAATAACAAACCTTATTAACTTTTATTCCCCTCACGTGTAGAGAGTTTTTCACTGTGTAGGAAGCTTCCAGAATTTTCATCATTATTTAGTCTTCCTTGGATTCTAATCGGATGGTTCTGATTTAATCCATCAAAATATTTATCAAGCGTTGTGATTTTAACACATGACTCCTTATCTATCAAGCCTTTTAATTCTCTTTGATAACATTTGCCAAACACATCGAAGACTCCGAACTCTTTGACTCATCTCTTTCTTCTTCATTTACTCGTTTCTCTGTCAAAGTTGAGGAGCTGAAATGGTGAGAGTGAGGTCGAATTCCATCACCAACACATATAATTAGGTTGATATCGCGATCTCATGCCTATCTTATTTATCGTTACTAATTTCGCTTATTATATTGTTATGTTATAGTTCAAGTGTTAATAGTGTAAATTTCAATGCCAATATAAAAGTGAAACTCTCTTACATTTTGCAAAATGAACCATGCTTTTGGGTGGAAACTTCCGAGGCAATATTGTTGGCAACTTGGCATTATTTACCGTTTGGAGGAACCAAATTTCAATATCTAGAATTACGAAAATGATTCAAATCATGCACTTAAGTATGGTAAAGTTGAATTGCGAACAAGTTCAGCTTCCTCGTGTAGCCCCCACATTAATTTGACTTTTTAACTTAAGAAAAATTTGATGTTAAGGGATTGTGTGGTACATTAACCTAAATTGCGGAAGTAGATAGCTTTCCAATTAAGAATAACAAGTTGAGAAGAACTAAAAAATTTCAAGTGCTAAGAAAAATTGATTTGTTAAGAATAGTTGAAAGCTGGTAGTTAAGGTATCGTAAGATTAGGATTCCCTAAAAGAAATTTTGGATATTATGTAGAATAGAATTACATCCTCAGCTCTTAAGAAATCTGAATGCACTTCAATTCTTTTGGGACAGGAAGTAAATAATAAAACCATCACAATCTCAAATCCCGTCTACACGCTATGGAACCATTCAAATAATACTCTGAACGAAATTAATGATCCTGCAATTCGCACCAAGGGATTCATTCGCTTCGCACAGAGTCTACTCTCGAAAAGCAACAAAATTAATTAAATTAAAGTAGAATACGTTATAATTCATAATGTTCACCTACTGTTAAGTGTTAACGTAAAGCATCGTCCATATAATTAGCATATGAATTTTCATGTAAGAACTTTAATGAAGGAATATTCAATAATACTACTCGGATACTTAAAGGATAGCATTGGAGTATAAAACTAAAACCAAAATCACTACTCAGATTTTTATTTAACACAGTACAAATATGATGATCATATTGCCAGATAACTGTATATTACATATGGCTGTAGAACTCTATCTTCCTAGAGATAGGCAAATAAAGATAATCACGATAAGGATAAATATATAGAACTTTAATCTCTCTTTTTTTCTTCTATTTTTTTCCAGAATAAAATGCACCTTGACTTTCTTCAATCATGTCATCATAGCAAGGTGCAGGAAGATTCATATGGTGGAAATTTTCTTCTTCTCCTCTCTAGAGAAGCAACAATTCATAAGGTATATATATAGCGTTGCTTCTTTCGACAACTAATATTAAATATCTAAAATCATACCTGCGTTATATTATTTCTTTACGAATATTATATAATTCAAAAGTTCAACTGCAATCAATATTTTTCTTACTTATCAATTCTCAATGCCTTTTTTTCTCTTGATGTAATAATCCATGTCTCAAAAAGTTTATTCCAAGATTATCAAGTTAATTTTGACTAACATTACAGATGTATTTCTTTGTTATTTTGATATGAAAAAAATCTCTTATGGAGTGATATTCATGTAGTTTAAAACCAATATTTGAAACATACTATAGGAAAAATGAATCAATTTTATCTGAACTTTGATATTGATTAAGACCATTGGAAAGGGTCTAGAAATTTAGATGAAGGGGATATTAGGTGAAATCTAAGTATATGTTAAGCCAATATTCACTTTAATCTCCGTTGGGCAAAAAGGAAAAAAAAAGGTAATTAGTCACTAGTAGTAGTGAGAGACTCAAATATTTGAATTGGCCTACAAGGTAAGTAGGAAGGGTCCCACCTCCAAAAACAAAGAGTGAAACTTTAATTTCTTTTCCACATGATAACTGCGGTAGAAGACAGAGTCCAAACACCTGTTCCTATTAAACTGCCCTTCAGTCAATTTGTTCTTATTGGTAAACCTGAAAAGACACTAAAGTTGAAGCAAGAAGAAGAGAAGATATGTATACGTAGAAGAAGAACTTTCTGGTGGTGGGAAAGGGAAAGCAGCAAAAAGGATTATCACTCCAATTTACTTCCCTTATCTTCTGCTTTTTCTATGAGATTCAATTCTAAAAAGGGAAGCCAAGAAGATCTTAGCACAGAGAAAAAAATGACTTGTTTTACTGAAATTTCAAGCTTGATGATCACCATTTCAATTGTGATCATTTTGGCCTATCCTTTTCTACAATCCTCCCCTCCTACAGAAGCAATAAAATCATCAAATTCAAATCATGATCCTTTGTTCAACTATAGACAATCAGCTCATTTCAAGAACTCAGCCAAATGTGCAATATTTCCCACAAGTTCTACTAGCTCAAAAATCTGCAATCCTTCTTTAGTCCATATTTCCATGACCCTTGACACTAAATTCCTTCGCGGCTCGGTTGCTGCAATTCATTCAATCCTTCGACATTCTCACTGCCCTGAAAATCTCTTCTTCCATTTCATTTCCTCAGACACTACAAATCCTGAACCCCACTTGGAAAAAATCTTCCCTTTATTGGCATTCAAGATTTACTATTTCAATCCAGGGATTGTGCAGAAGAAGATTTCTTCTACCATAAGGGATGCTCTTGAACATCCATTGAATTATGCAAGGAATTACTTAGCTGAACTCTTAGAGCCATGTGTTGAAAGGGTAATATACTTGGATTCTGATATCATTTTAGTTGATGACATTTCCAGTCTGTGGAGAACAAGTCTTGGATCAAGAACTGTGGGATCACCTGAGTACTGCCATGCTAATTTCACCAATTATTTTACGCCCAAATTTTGGTCTCACAAGAAGTTTTTTCGCGTATTCCGTGGCCGGAGACCTTGTTACTTCAACACAGGTATGATATATATATTTAAATGTAATTGTTTATGATCATATTGGATAGTCTTTCTAAAGAATGGTTCAACCAATATGCAAGACTCTAGCACTTTGACAAAATGCAAATAGTAAAGAATATACATATATGTCCATCCTTACCTAATTTACCATGTTTCAACAACCAAGCGTTTGGACATAGATTTGATTGAAACTTGAACAAATAAATTTTTGAAGATAGTCTTAAAAATGGTTTTTGAAAGTTGAAATTGTATTTGAACATGTATTTTACTTGAATTGTTTTTGAAGTTTTGTGATTAAAAAACTTCAAAAATTACTCTAGATCTGTTTTTGGAATTTGAAGATTTTATTTTCAAAATTTGCCAAAAAAATGGTTACAATCTATAAACAAATAGATATTTAAAAATAAAATTTGAAAAAAAAACTCCCAAAGGCAAACGGGAGCTAAAACATACGGTATTTTTTATACAAATAGCCGACCATATTAATTGTTTACTTTTTCTAGCCATGTACATAGATTATATATTGATTATACACAATTACACACATGTAATGCATAAATTATGCATATATTATACATACACCAGCTATTTTTAGTTTATGTAGTAGGGTGGGCTGCAATTTGAGTTAATAATACTTTTGCGCTTTAGGAAGAAAGAGCCATTTGTGGAAGAGTCAACTACTAAATCATGCAAATTTAACTTATCCACACTGACTTTTTACACTGTGACTATATTTTAACATGTTATAATAACTTATGTAGCGCACTGTTTAGTTTTCAGAATAAGGCTTACTATATATCGTTTCCTATTGTTGCAGAACACCTTAACACATTAAAGTCTAGATTGATTTTTGAAAGAACTAGATGATATAGCTAAAGCTATTGACATTTTTCAGGTGTGATGGTGATTGATTTGAGTAAATGGAGGAAATATAGATATACAAGGAAACTAGAGAGATGGATGAAGATTCAGAGAGTTCATAGAATATATGAGCTTGGTTCATTGCCACCATTTTTATTGGTGTTTGGAGGGAAGATAGCACCAATTCACCAAAAATGGAACCAACATGGACTAGGCGGGGATAATTTGAGGGGAAGTTGCAGAAATATACATGCTGGTCCTATTAGTTTGTTGCATTGGAGTGGAGGTGGCAAACCTTGGCTAAGGCTCAATTCTGGCAATTCTTGCCCTCTCGACCAAATCTGGGCTCGTTATGACTTGCATGCACCTCCTATGTGACCAGACATTTGATAGTAATTAATAAGATTCTCATGCCAACCATTTTTGTGAATCATCTTATCAATAATTTATAATGTTATTAAGTTTAAATTTTATGCGGGTAGTCTATAGGTAGAGCCGTCAATATGGGCTTGGCCAGTTAAACCGGCCTAATCCAGCCCGTGATTTAATAGGGTTGGGCTAAAATTTTTACAGTCCATTTAAAAACAAAGTTTTTAAGCCTGACCCAGTAAGCCCGTGATCCAGGAGGCTTGACGGAGGCTGGGTTAGGCCGGCCCGTGGGTTAATAAATATATTTAATTAAAAATATAAAAAATATAGGCAACTAAAAATAACAAGAAGGGTAGTCCAATCTCAAACTAGTAATATTTTTATGTGAATCTAAATATATTTTTCTTAAAATTTTAGTTATTTCTTAATGTTTAGCTAATTAACATTGCATTTAATTATAGATACAGATGAAAATGAAGATGTTAATACATCTTTATTTTACAAGAGGATTCAGATGTGCTTGATGATGATGATTTGTTGGTGTTGGATATGTCATGAGCATCTTGAAAATATTTTTGAGTAGTTTGTTTTGAGTAATGACTTTTAATAAATGAAATACTGTCCTCATTTTTTGAGTTTTACAGTAATCTATTAGAACAATATCAAAAGCTATTAAGTTTTGCAGAAACTTTCTATCCAATATGTATGTTTTCAGGCTTGTAATTATATATATTGGATTTTAGGTTAAAACTTAAATTTTAAGAAATATGAAAAATAATTTTTAAAAATGGTGGGCCGGCTCGTGGGAGCCGTGATCCACGTAAGGCTAGTGTGGACGAGCCATTTCAAGCCCTATCAAAATAGTAGACCAACCTAATCTGTCCTGTCAAATGCTAAAGCCCGCATGGGCTGGACTTTGGACCGGACCAGCTCGTATTGACAACTCTGTCTATAGGTATAAGGACAGTACATTAGGTTTGGCTTGAATAGGTTAAACGAATTTATTTTAGGTAAAGTACATCACGTTTTCAAATTAACTCCAAAATCAAGTGTGATCAAAAGTTACCTATTGGCGGCGTTGCTCCAAAGGTTAAAAAAAATCATATTTAAAGAGTCCATATATGAACGTTTAATGGCCAGAGTTCTTGCATTATCATGCTTAAAGTCAAATGTAATTCTAAATCTTTTGCAAATTAATATCTTGTAAATTGTAATCCATCCAACTTCGGTAATCGCTGGTAGATCTGATCGGATCCCGGACACGCGAGAGCCCAACCCGAGAGGAATGTATGTTTAGAATTCTGATTTCCTTTATAAAATTATCCAAATATTTTAAAAAATAGCCATAACTTGTTTCTACCAACCACTACGTGAAAAGGAACACATAATCCTACTCGATCAATTTAAAAGTTATAAGCCAAATCCGACTAGAGGGTGTTTGGCTAAGCTTATAAGCTGGTCAAACTAGCTTATAAGCATTTTTTGGCTTATTTACGCGTTTGGTCAAATTAAAAGTGCTTATAGGTTAAGTGCTTATAAGCCAAAAGCCATAAGTTGGTCTCCCCCAACTTATCAAATTTCAACTTATAAGCATTTTAAATTTGACCAAAATATTACTATTCTATCCCTAAAATACATCTTTTTAAAACAAAATTCTTCGTATAGTTTTACTCTATCCCAGTTCTTCAAAACCTAAACAGCCATTGCCTCTGCAATTCTCCAGTCGTGCCTCTGCAACAGTAGAGGGGTTGATCTTATTGCTTCCTCTGTTACGTGGAATTCCCTTCTTTCGTTCTTCTCTGCTCGTGGGTTGTCCATTGGTGACTCTGATTCTCGTGCTCTCATTGTTGAAGGTGTATACGATTAAAACCGGGCCCACCCGATTTTACTATTTGACCGAGACAGGGAGATTGCATCGAAAGACGGCCTCATAACGGAACAGACTGAATCACGAGGACTAGGTACCAAGTTCAGAACCGAGGTACCTGTCGAGATCGAGGCTAGTAGCGATCAAAGCCAAATAAGACAAACATCGAGCAAGATCGAAGATAGCATAATAACGGAAAGGCGAGATATCCGTGACTGGTCGAAGATCACGGCGTAAATCTCGGTGACTGGTCGAGGATCGTGGCGTAAATCTGGGAACAGATCAAATCAGAAACGATTAATTAGCGAATCATTGGATTTTCTTCTGTAATTAGAACTATACCATAAATAGGATTCCTCTACTATATAAAGGGGGTCCTAATCATTTGTAGACGACAGTTCACAGAGATAAAAGCAATACAATTTTCTTTCTCATTTATACGATTGTTCATCAGCTTGCTATATTTTAATTGTTCTTGCATCAACTAGTTCGAGGGTATCCAGACTCGAGGGCTGAGTTCCACTCTAATACTGGTTTGCTTTACTTTACAGTTTATTTCTGCTATTAGTCCTCATATTTATCAATTAGTATTAAGTGAAATCACGTGTTCTTAGAGCCACACTGTAAGTTTAATTGTTATCCAATTTTAAGGGTAAACAGTTTGGCGTCCACCGTGGGCCCTAGGATAATAGTGATTGCTTAATACTGATTTCGATAACACACATTGCTTTACACTTGTTCTCATAAAAAAACTTTGTTTTCAGGATAAACATGCCAAACTCACAAGCAGCGCCTACACATGGTGACAACAGCCTCGGATTTCATGGGGAAAATGACAACATTGCCGCCCTAAGAATCGAGGTGCCTTAGGCTGTCCTCGAGGGAGCACCAATTGCAAATCCCGTCGATGTCAGTTCACATGTCGCCCTAAATGCAAATTTGGGCGTTAAGCCCGAAGGTAGTATACGCAGGGAAGTTCGATCAGGTGGTCGAGATACGCAGGGCAGAGAAGATGGTGGAGTTAGCCTCCAATTGATATTCGAAATGTTATAGGCTCAACAGGCTGTTATAGCACAACTACAAAATCAACACCGAACACCGATTAGGATCGAACCAGAGGTCGTTCAAAGGACCGAGCCTGTACCGGAAAGGTCGAATGCCAACGAATCGGGGACTGACCCCGCCATTATGAAAATATTCGAGGAGCTCACTAAACGGATTGAATCGGGAGAAAAGAAAATCGAGGCAAATGACAAGAAAGTAGAGACATATAACTCCCGGGTTGACCAAATACCGGGGGCACCGCCGATTCTAAAGGGTATGGATTCAAAGAAATTTGTACAGAAGCCTTTCCCTCCAAGTGCGGCACCGAAACCCATTCTGAAGAAATTTCGAATGCTAGAAATTCCTAAGTACAATAGGACCACTGACCCTAATGAGCATGTCACTTCTTATACATGCACAATAAAAGGGAATGACTTGGAAGACGATGAGATTGAATCAGTTTTACTGAAAAAATTTGGAGAAATCTTGTCGAAAGGAGCAATGATACGGTACCACAATTTGCCACCTAATTCCATCGATTCCTTCGCCATGCTTGCAGACGCCTTCGTAAAAGCACATGCCAGAGTGAAACATGCCAGGTTGCAACTATGAAGTCGGACCTCTTCAAGGTGAAACAAAAAGACAAATAAATGTTGAGGGAATTCTTATCTCGGTTCCAGATGGAACGCATGGAACTACCACCGGTCACAGATGATTGGGTTGTTCAAGCCTTTACTCAGGGTTTGAACGAACGCAGTTCGGTCGCATCACGACTGCTAAAACAGAATTTAATTGAATATCCAGCGGTAACCTGGGCCGATATACATAATCGGTACCAATCAAAGATCAGGATCGAGGATGATCAATTAGGGACCCCTTCCGGTTCCGTTTATCCAAATAGGCCTATCGGCAGAACTCAAAGGGATATCGACAGAGAACCCCGGTCGAACAGAGATCGGTATCAACCATACAACGTAGATCGTAGAAACAACGGCCCAGGATGCAATCCCATCCGAAATGATTGAAGGAACGATCGAGGACAGAGCTCTCGAGGGCTCATGAGCAAAACTGGCTTTGATAAACATGCCGATCCCACAGAAGCACCACGATTATCAGAATACAACTTCAGGATCGACGCATCAGGTATTGTGTCATCCATTAGGAGAATCAAAGATACTAGAAGGCCCAGACCCCTACAAACCGATCCATCACAAAGAAACCCCCATAAAATATGCAAATACCATGGTACACATGGTCATAGAACTGAAGACTACAGACAAATAAGGGAGGAGGTGGCCCGTCTACTCAACGAGGGTCACCTTCGAGAATTCTTGAGTGACCGAGCTAAGAACCATTTCAGAGACAAGGATGCAAACAGGAAAAACGAGCAGGAAGAACCACATCACGTGATTCACATGATCATTGGCAGGGTCGATATTCCACAAGGATCCGTGTTCAAACGCACTAAAGTATCAATCACCAGGGAAAAATGAACTCGAGACTATATGCCAAAAGGCACTTTGTCGTTCAATGATGAGGAAGCAGAAGGGATTTCACAACCCTACAATGATGCTTTGGTAATCTCTATCCTTATGAATAAAATTCTGGTTAAACGTGTTTTAATTGATCCAGGAAGCTCGGCCAATATTATTTGATCGAGGGTTGTGGAGCAGCTCGGCCTACAAGATCAGATCGTACCCACAGCCCAGATTCTCAATGGCTTCAACATGGAAAGTGAAACAACTAAGGGTGAAATCACCCTACTAGTAAATATAGCCGGAACTATTCAAGAAACAAAGTTCCATGTGATCGAGGGCGATATGAGATACAACGCACTGCTCGAAAGACCCTGGATTCATAACATGAGGGCGGTCCCCTCAACCTTTCACCAAATGATGAAATTCCCAACACCGGATGGAGTAAAAATAGTGTATGGGGAATAATATACTGCAAAAGAGATGTCCGCAATCGATGAAGTAATACCGGTATCGGCGCCTTCGTCAACAAAGGGATCGGAGTCCAAAGAAAAACATGAAGCTAAATAGAAACCACAACCACCAGCCTCGACTCAGTCGGAGAAGCAGGGAACGGACGAAGACGATGACTACTGGATCCCTCGATCCTTCATAATCCCCGAGGATTCCGACGCCACCAAATCGACTGTCGAGGAACTGGAGCAAGTCATACTGATCGAGCATCTACCAGATCGAAAGGTATACCTGGGTACGGGGTTAACCCCGAAGCTCGGGGAAAAATTCATTAGATTTCGTATCGATAATATGGATTGTTTTGCTTGGTCCCACCTTGATATGACAGGGATCCAGCTGGAGATCACTACACATCGACTGAGCTTGGATCCCATTCCGCCCGGTAAAACAAAAGAGAAGGCCTCAGTCCGAGGTAAAACATGCATTCATCAAGGACGAGGTAACCAAACTTCTCAAAATAAGATCCATTCGGGAGGTAAAATATCCCAAATGGTTAGCAAACATAGTCGTAGTCCCTAAAAAGGGAAATAAACTTAGAATGTGCGTAAACTATAAAGATTTAAACAAAGCATGTCCTAAATACTCTTTTCCTCTGCCGAATATCGATCGCATGATCGATGCCACGGCCGGCCACGAGATCCTTAGTTTTCTCGATGCCTACTTGATAACTAGGGGTTTTAGCCTATTATTTTCTCTCTTTTGCTTAGGTTTTGGTTCAAAAATGCGTAAAGGTATTCTCGAAAACTAACTTAATGTGCTTGCTTGCAGGGTTTGGTCAAAATGAGGCAAAGAAGCCATAATCAACTTATGAAGGAGTCAAACTTGCATGAATCCAAGGCTGAGACTGGAGCGCTGAGAGCGGCAGAAAAGCATGGCCACGTAAGGACCACCGCTGAGGCGGCCACTATTACGTGGTCCGCGAAAGTAGATTTAGAGAAGCTGCTTTGAGTACTAAAATCACCGCTGACCGCGTTGGAAAAGCGCGGCCACGAGGGGATTTTTGCTGAGAGCGTGGTTCGAGGTTCAGAGACTCTACAGTTTGGGCTCAAATGAAGAACGCGACCCGCGTCCAAATTATGCGGCCGCGAATTAATCTCACGCGGACACGGTGAACATTACGCGGTTCGCGAAATGAAGATCTACCCAGGCCCAGATATGAAGAAACGCTGACCGCGCTCACTATTACGCGACCACGAAAGCCCAAGCGCAGACGCTGTCAGAATTACACGTCCGCGAAACCTCCGCGGGGGCATTTTTGTCCAGAATTTTTAGCCTAGTATAAATAGATCCTTTTATCATTTTTAGGTTAAGTTTTGTTTAGCAGAGCACGTGAACAACTGGTTTTTCCCTTTTTGGGCAATTTTAGAGTAGATTTACCTTCAAACTTTAGATTTTCATCTTGTACTTTAATATTATGGCTTATATTTCATCTTTATCTTTGATTTCTGTTGTTATTATGAGTAGCTAGACCTCATAGCTAGGGTTGTGACCCAACCCTAGTGTGGGTAATTAATGGGTCTTGAATTTTAGGGCTTAATTGTTTATGGGTTAGTGATATTTAGCGTAATTCATACTAAAATTATAAAATTAGTGGTTGCAAACACTGACTCATACCTTTATGACTTAGGATCTTCTTGAGAAAGAGGGACTAAGTCTAGGAAAATTAGGCTAACAAGGAACTGGGGTAAACTCAAGAGATTGATAGCCCCAATTAAAGGGTTAAACCTAGAGATAGTAATACCTGACTTGAGTCAATTTCACTTGTATTGTATGAACATCCATTTGGGTTTGAGAAAGCCAAATCGGGCATAGTCACTCAAACTACCGAGAGGTATAGAGTGAGCACTTATGTTGATGGTTATATCATGACCCCAATCATAACAAGCTTGTCCTAGATTCTTGATACCCATTAGATACTCACCTAGGTGGAAATCATTTCCCTAGTGCCTTTTAACACTTGAAAACTTTCACCAAAAATATTATACTTAGCTTGCACTTAGCATACAATAGTATAAAATTAGAATATAATCAATCACAACAATGTTTGGAAGTGCAATTAGGAACAACACGCACATCTAGATTAGTTAGATACCCAACTCCAAACCAACTTAACTCCTTGTGGAAATAGATCCCGACCTCGTTGGGTAAAACTACATCGACCATCCTCGCTACTCTATAGTGGTGTAGGTTTGGCCTCGATCAGTACTCCTGGTACAATAAAATACAAATAAACCGGGGGGATCAGGAAAATATTTCGTTCATCACTAAGTACGGTACCTATTGTTATAATGTAATGCCGTTTGGACTAAAAACTGCTGGTGCCACTTATCAACGCTTAGTAAATCGAATGTTCGAAGAACAAATAGGTAAATAAATGGAAGTTTATATTGACGATATGCTAGTTAAGTCCCTACGAGCAGAGGACCATTTGACACATTTGCAGGAGACCTTCGATATACTAAGGAAATACAACATAAAGTTCAACCCGGAGAAATGTGCATTCGGGGTCGGCTCGGGCAAGTTCCTCGACTTTATGGTATCAAATCGAGGAATCAAAATCAACCCCGATAAGATCAAGGAAATCGAAGACATCACGGTCATGGACAATGTTAAGTCCGTACAAAGATTAACAGGGCGTATAACAGTCCTAGGCCGATTCATCTCGAGGTCTTCAGATAGAAGTCACAGGTTCTTCTCACTGCTAAAAAAGAAGAACAGTTTTGCATGGACCCCAGAATGCCAACAAGCATTGGAAGAATTAAAGCGGTACCTCTCGAACCCGCCACTGCTTCATACCCCGAAAGCGGACGAGCGACTCTACTTATACTTAGCAGTCTCAGAAATCATGGTAAGTGGGGTCCTAGTTCGAGAAGAGCAAGGTACGCAATTTCCTGTTTACTATGTTCGTCGAACTTTAGGTGAGGCCGAGACTCGGTGCCCATACTTAGAAAAATTAGCGCTTGCCCTAATAAGAGCCTCTAGGAAATTAAAATCATATTTTCAGTGTCACCCGATCTGCGTGGTGACTACTTATTCTCTTCGCAATATTTTGCATAAGCCCAAATTTTTGGGCCGATTGGCCAATTGGGCCGTCGAGATCAGTGGGTACGATATCGAGTATCGACCCCGAACGGCCATCAAGTCTCAAATCTTAGCAGACTTCGTGGCCGATTTTACGCCAGCCCTCGTACTCGAAGTCGAAAAGGAACTATTAATAAAGTCGGGTACATCATCGGGGGTGTGGACCCTCTTCAGAGACAGTGCTTCAAACGTGAAGGGGTCCGGGTTAGGCATCATTTTGAAGCCACTCACGGGTAATACAATTAGACAAGCTATCAAAACTGTAAAGTTAACTAACAATGAGGCCGAGTATGAGGCCATGATTGTAGGTCTCGAGCTAGCTAAAGGTTTGGGAGCAAAAGTCATCGAGGCCAAATGTGACTCCTTGCTTGTGGTAAACCAAGTCAACAGAACCTTCGAGGTTCGAGAAGATCGAATGCAGAGATACTTGGACAAACTACAGGTGACTCTACATCGGTTTAAAGAATGGATTCTACAATATGTGCCTCGAGAACAAAACAGCGAGGCCAATGCCCTCGCAAATTTGGGGTCATTAGTCTAAGATGACGAGATTATCTCGGGGATTGTCGTACAACTTTCAAGGTCAGTAATCGAAGAAGGTCATGCCGAAATCAACTCCACAAGTATGACCTGGAATTGGAGGAAGAAATATATCGAATACCTAAAGAATGGGAAGCTTCCATCGGATCTAGGGAATCGAGGACTCTATATACGAAGGCCGCATGATTCACATTGGCCGAAGACAGAACACTGTATAGAAGGATGTTCTATGGACCATTGAGAATATATTTGGGACCAGGAGATACTGACTACGTCTTACGAGAAATCCATGAGGGCACCTGTGGAAATCATTCCGGTGCCGAATCATTGGTTCACAAAGTCATCAGAGCAGGATACCATTGGGCCGATATGGAAAAAGATACAAAAATGTTTGTTTGAAAGTGCGACAAATATCAAAGGTATGCACCGATGATTCACCAACCCGGAGAGCAACTCCACTCAGCCTTATCCCCATGGCCATTCATGAAATGGGGAATGGATATCGTCGGCCCTCTACCATCGGCCCCAGGTAAAGCTAAATTTATTTTGTTGATGACTGACTATTTCTCTAAGTGGGTTGAAGCGCAGGCTCTCGAGAAAATTAGAGAGAAAGAAGTCATAGATTTCATCTAGGACCACATTATATGCCGATTCGAGATACCTGCCGAGATCGTATGCGACAATGGAAAGCAATTCGTAGGCAGAAAAGTGACAAAGCTTCTCGAAGATCACAAAATAAAAAGGATCATGTCGACGCCATATCATCCTAGTGGGAACGGGCAGGCCAAATCGACAAACAAGACCATCATTCAAAATCTAAAGAAAAGATTGAACGTCGCTAAGGGAAAATGGAGAGAAATTTTGCCCGAAATCCTTTGGGCGTATCGAACAACGTCAAAATCTAGTATGGGGGAAACATCATTCTCTTTAGTATATGGCACCGAGGCTCTAATCCCGGTTGAAGTCGGGGAACCTAGCGTCAGGTTTCGATATGCAACAGAAGAGTCAAATCATGAGGCTATAAATACAAGCCTCAAATTGCTAGATGAAAAATGGGAAGCCGTCTTCATTCGGATGGCCGCACAAAACAACGGATCGAAAGGTACTACAATCAAAGAGCCAATCTTCGACACTTTAAAATTGGGGACTTAAATCTGAGGAAGGTCACCCTCAATACTCGAGACCCAAACGAAGGAAAACTTGGACCAAACTGGGAGGGACCATATTAGGTCCTTGATATCATCGGAAAGGGATCCTACAAACTTGGCACGATGAACGACAAACAGTTACCAAACAATTGGAATATATCATTCCTCAAACGATATTACTGCTAAGGTACGACCTTCTCCATTTTCATTTATATTTCATACTAACCATTTGAAGATGTTTAATCAAATACATCGAAGGATTCTTCAAACATAAAGTCCTTAGGTCTGAAAGCACGCGTTGCACTCTTTTTCCCTTAGACCGGTTTTTGTACCAAACCGTTTTTTTTCGGCGTGGTTTTTAACGAGGCAACCATTGTTCGTGCTAACTTAGAGCAATTCAACAGTATCCGAGGCTCCTTTACAATCAACCTCGAATACTGGGGGAATCACCCTCGGATAGGAAAATACTTCATGCCGACAGGGTCTCGATAGGCAAATTTTGTAAGGGTCAAATGGTTGAATGAATCATGCCCATGTAAATTACTTGAGTCCTAATGGCAAACATGTACGCATGTTAATCTATTGAAAGATCGTAAGACCTTAAAAAGGCAATCCTCGATCTTATAGGCCACGACCACCCCACTCGGGGACTGATACTTTGAACAAGTTCGAAGTATAATAGGGAACAAGCCCTAAAGGCGAACCACAAGATTAAGTCTACGTCCAAATTAACACGGTGCAGAGACGTCCGATTTTAGTTATAAAACAGGCCTTCGAATATTTTCATAAACCGGTTAAAAAGGCTACCCTCGACTGAATTACTAAGGGTCTCGATAATATTGACCCTTGAAAATTCTAATGGGTACAAAGTCATTCGAACTCTCAAAAAAATTCTTTATTTCATGCTAAGGCACAACAGATTTTATATGATTAAACAAATAACTTTTCAAGCCAAAAGGGGGAGAAATCCATTCTTTTTACTATGGCCGTATCGGCCTAATTCAAGAGCCTAAAGGGCCATTTTATTTTTGAGTTCGAGAAATCATCCTCACTCAATTAAAACCTAAGGGTCACCCTACTCTGAGTTCGAGCAAGTACTCGCTCGATTATAAAAACTACACTAGTCCGGCTTCGATCAAATCGCCTAAGTCTCGAACTTATGAACAAAATTTTCATAAGGCATGAATGAAACAAAATTTTCACAAGGCAGAAAATGAAGTAAAGACAAGTCGGAAAGAGATCTTTATATATATGAGAATATTTACAAGGCCCGATCAGGATCCTACACAAAAAATCAAAAGTAAAAAATCCTAAGGTTCCTAATTTTCTCCGGGGGCAGCTTCTTCTTCATCGAGGTCTCCCTTGCTCTTGGGCCCTCTCTTGCTCTCGGCGTCATCATCATCATCGGAGGAGGCCAGTGCTCCAGCATCGGCTTCATGCTCTCTAGACTTTATTAGCTCGTCGGTAAGATCGAAACCTCGAGCGTGGATCTCCTCGAGGGTTTTCCTCCGAGATTGGCATTTGGCGAGTTCAGCAATCCAATATGCTCGAGTTTGAGCGGTCTCGACTGCCTCTTTCTCTTGGACTTGAGCGGCTTCAGCATCGGCCCGGTAGACGGCCACGATCGCATCTGCCTCGGCCTTAGCCTTTTCAGCTTTAGATTTGGCCTTTGCAAGTTCGGAAGCCAACCGAGTTCGAGCTCCCCTATTTTCTTTTCCTGAGCCGAGCTCTTCTCCTTCATGCCTTGAAGCTGACTTTCAATCGATGACAATTGGGATAAAGCAGTTTATTTTTCTGCAGCGAAGCGGTCCATGCCTTCTTTCCACCCCAAGGTCTCCTCCTTCATCATATTGACCTCCTCGCGGAGCTGCTCGATCCTCTCGACCTTCTGCTGCAGCTGTGAGATTGAAATATTAGCCATCGTTCCCAAATCGAGCCCATGAGCTTTTAAAATTTTCATTACCTGCTCGATCAGGTCGGTCTAATCTTGGTGAGCCTTGGCCAACTCGGCTCAGAGGTCCTTGGTCTCCTCTTCTTTTTGCCCACAAAGAAGTCTAAGGGCATTTCTCTCCTCCGTGCGTCCTCAGAGGTCGGCCTCATACCTACTCAGCTCAGCTCAGCTCGAGACCGAGAAAATACTTCCCGATGAAGCGCCGAGGCCTACGTAGAAAGAAGAAAAGAAGTTAGACAAGAAGAGAAAAATGAACACAAATGTAATACCAACAAGGATAGTTAAGGCTTACCCGATTCAGAGCTTGCTGCGCTTCATTGAAAAGGCTCAATGCCTCGCGCGAGTCCTTCCTCGAGACCTCCAAGTTGCTCAGGCCGGTAGAATCTTCAACCCCAGTAAAGTAATCACAGAAGGGATCTTCCCTTCCGTGGGCTCCTTCGATGGTGAGGGTCTTCAAGGCCCGAGCCTCTTGAATCATCTTCTCGGAAAATGAGGGGAGCATCGGGGAGCCTCCAATTTCTATTACCCCAAGTGGATCACTTGGGGCGTTCTCTCCATCTCGAGGGGCCTCGAGACCAGCCCCTACAGCCGTACCCACCGTTGGCTCATTATGATGGGAGGTATCTTCAATCCTTGATGACTCGAGGACTTCGCCCAAGTCTATTCTCGAGACCCCCTCATCTCGTGATGGAGTATCTGTAGTCTTTACCGATTTAGTGGATTTTGGGGCCTCGGTGCTCATTCCTACTCGGGCCACTAGCTCGAAGTCGTCTTCTTCCTCTTCTTCATCTTAATCCCTTAGACGCCGAACAGAGTCTTCGGTCAGGAGGATGATGTTCTTCCTCGGCTCACGAGCCACCTTATTCTTAGGTTCTGGATCCTCGGAGGTTGAGATATTTTTCCTCTTTTTGTCCTTCGCCAGTTTCGGTGCCGGGATCTAAGTCTCCTCCTCACCAGATAAGGGCCTCATGATAGTATCTTTGCCAAGGCCTGTATGAAATAAAATTAAGAAACGCTTTAACAAAATCACCAAAGACGTGGAAAAGGATCTTACCATGAGTTTTGGCCTCCCATCGGCCCTTTGATAAATCGCGCCATGAGCACTCGGCATATGTAGAGGTCGAGGCCAGGTCTCGAACCCAGCTCTTGAGGTTAGGGATTGCACCGGGCATACAAGCGACCTCTACATTATGGAAAAGGATATCAATGAGAAGAAGCAAAGAAACAAAATAATAAATAGGAGCTAACAGTGGGATTGTACTTACACTTCATATTCCATTTCTCGGTAAATGGCATCTTCTCGGCCGGAATTAGGTCGGAAGTCCTCACTCGAACGAACCGACCCATCCAGCCTCGGTCCTTGTCCTTGTCTATGCTTGAGAATAGCACTTTGGTAGTCCGACATTGGAATTTTATTAACCCGCCTCGATAGAGGCGGGGACTGTATAACCTGATAAGGTGGTCGAGGGTGAAAGGCATCCCCTCGACTTTGCTCACGAAGAATCGGAGTAGAATAACAATTAGCCAAAAGGAAGGATGTATTTGGCCAAGGGTTATTTGGTAGTGACGGCAAAAATTAACGACGACAGGGTCGAGGGGGCCCAGCATGAAAGGGTAAGTATAAACACTTAGAAACCCTTCCACATGGGTGGTGATTTCCTCTTCGGGGGTCGGGATCACCACCTCTTTGCCCTCCCAGTTGCAGTCTTTCTTTACCCGCTTAAGGTATCTTTCGATTATCGAGCATATATACCTCGACACTGGCTCACATCGACCAGGAATCGACGAGGCTTTATCAGTTTTAAAGTCGGAAGAGAGAACGCACCCCCCGGGAACATACTCCTCAGGGCGCGGCTCCACCGGTGTTTTGTCGCCGATCGGCCGCGATGAAGAATCGTTTTCCTTTTGAGTAACCGTTTTTGACTTTTTTCCATTTTAATTTGAAGTTAAAAATAGATGGGGATGATAAGATTTGGTTTTCTAAGAAGAGATTAGCAGTGAGAATCGTAGATTTACAGATGAAGAACTTAGAAGATGTAAAATGCTTTAAAAATTGGAAATCTGAAAGTAAAAGTTTGAAATGGTGAAGAGAGGAGCTATTTATAGATTTCATAACGACGGTTCAAAACTGGCGGTGGCCGACCATCGACTGATGCGCATTTAATGCCTTGGTAACTGTACATATGGGACATTTCGGTCACTTCCGTCGCTTACGTTACGGGATGACGTCATGACTGGTCGAGGTAGAAAAATCGAAGGCTCAATTCGTTTCTTGTCATTACACTCCAAAAAAATGAGAGGACTATCAGTATACGGTTAAAATTGGGCCCATCCGATTTTATTATTTGACCGAGACCGGGAGACTGCATCGAAGGACGGCATCATAACGGAACAGACTGAATCACGCGGACTAGGTACCAAGTTCAGAACCGAGGTACCTGTCAAGATCTAGGCTAGTAGCGATCGAAGCCAAATGAGACAGATATCGGGCAAGATCAAATATAGCATAATAACAAAAAGGCGAGATATCCGTGACTGGTCGAAGATCACGACATAAATCTCGGTGATTGGTTGAGGATCGTGGCATAAATCTCGGAACGGATCAAATCAGAAACGGTTAATTAGTTAATCATGGGATTTTCTTCTGTAATTAGAACTATACCATAAGTAGGATTCCTCTACTATATGGGGGGGGGGGGGGGGGGGGTCCTACTCATTTGTAGACGACGGTTCACAGAGATAAAAGCAATACAATTTTCTTTCTCGTTTATACGATTGTTCATCAGCTTGATATATTTTAATTGTTCTTGCATCAATCAGTCCGAGGGTATTCAGACTCAAGGTGTTGAGTTCCATTCTAACACTGGTTTGCTTTACTTTACAGTTTATTTCTGCTATTAATCTTCATATTTATCAATTGGTATTCAGTGAAATCACGTATTCTTAGAGCCACACTGTAAGTTTAATTGTTATCCAATTTTAAGGGTAAACAGAAGAAAAGTTCTCTAAATATCTGCAGCCGTGCCTTTGTAACTATCATACATATCTTGCGAAATTTACTTATCTTCTTAAGGCTGCTTTGTTTCAACAGTACTGGTTATTGTGTTAATGCTACTGGATATTGACAGTAATATTTAAGGCTACTTTGTTTCAAGAGTGATTGCTATGTTAAATATGACATACAACTGTGTTATATTTTTAAGCAACTTTGGAAAATCATATATACATTCAAAGATGATGATTAAATACAAACAAATCGGATATCATTAATGTTAAAATCAATAATTTTCTTGAAAAATACAAAAGGTAATTTGTAAACTTTTATTGCCACCTAAATCACATACCAGCAAGAATGAAGTAAGGCCTTCTTTTGTATCCTATAATGGGAAGAGTATCAGTTAAAAGGCCCCAAAGAGGCTTCACGATCCAATGAAGTTGAATTATTTCTGAATATATTTGAGCTCTAGAGGGATGTAGCTTCTGCTCATCCTTCATATAATACTGAGTACTAATCTTGCTTAGGCCTGTACTCAATCCCTGATTAATACCATATATAATAACCACACCCGACACAAAGCTCCAGTGAAATTCATCACATAGCATTCTGAACCAGTAATATGGTCTCAGAATTAGTCTCGACATTTTATCTTCTTGGCTCTTCTGTTTTTGAAGTTGCACCTCTAATGGAAGTTCAGCTTCTTGGCTCATTATTCATCTAGTTATTATCATTCAATGAAATATTTATACCGATACTTTGCTTTAGCCTTTAAGAGGAGACTGTTAATGCTATGTTATCCCAGCCGAAGTTTCCTTGTTAGCAACACTATAATTGTTAGTACATTTTGTATGTTGAAAGTGTATTGATCTCACTTTCTTTTTTCATTAAGCACATATCGCTTGTCCAACTAATATGAATGAAGCTGCTTCTGGCTCGTTATTGCCTTTTCAAACTAATATACATTTTCTTGGGTCTAAAAAGCATGATACATCTCCTAGTTACATTGTGATATGAAACTTCTAAAGCATCAAGGAGACTCAGTTGAGATTAAAACGCATATCCTTTGTTCTTAGATTTAGCCAATAAACAAATCTCATTTTCATTGTCTTCTCTTAGACTTAACCGATAACGGATCGATAATTGCTAACCCGATACCAAACCGCCCAATATCTTATCGGTTGGCTAGCGGATTAGTATATTTAAAAGCCGACAACCGATAAGCCGAATCGTTAAGCGTAAATATCTGCTCAATCCGCCCGATAAGAAGCCCTAATCACTATTTCTTACATGCTTTCTCGTGTTCTTTTTTTTTTTTTTTACAATTAAAATATTTTGTTTTGCACTTCTCTCTAGTAAGTCATCGATGTACATGCTTTATCTTGTTTTGTTAGTCACTAGTAGTTTAAGACAGTTGGTCTCATTATAATATTGAATATTATTTCTACTTCAAAATTATGTGACATACAAAAATAAGAAGACATTCTTTTGAACTTTGTTTATTTTGAGTTGTGCATAAATATTATTATATGTGTACGTTTATAGCTAAATCTTGTAATCTCTTCAGATTGTTAACATTCAATTATGGGGGAACGATATAATGATAAGTGGGACGAATATGCACATATTAAATTCATTGAATTATATGAGCAAGAAGTTAGAAAAGAAAATAGGCCAAACACTTACTTGTCTAAAGATGAATGGAAAAATATGGTAAATAAGTTCAATAAGAAGACGGGACTACAATATACTAGAAAACAAATGAAAAATTATTGGGATCACATGAAAGCAGAGTGGACTCTTTTTAAGCAGTTGATGAGAGGTGAGACAGGTTTAGGTTGGGATCCCACAAGAAAAATAATTATTGCAGATGATGATTGGTGGGGGCAAAAAATTAAGGTACATTGCTTTCCCTTTTCTATAATTATTTCATAACTCTTTTAATTGTTAGTTTCATTTGTTTGCTTAGAGTAATTTTAAATTTTTGTTTACAGGAGAATTCTAAATACAAAAAATTTAGGAACAACAAAGTTAGGCAAGATACTTACCTCAAAAAATCTAGACCGTTACTCTAAAATGACCTTCTTGAGTGAAACAACCTCCGGACGACTCAAATCTAGCCAAAATAACTTCAAATCATAAATAAAACTCATAGGAAACAATTCTCGATAATAAAGATTCAATCTTTAACAAAAACTAAAAAGTCAACCCAAAAGTCAACCTCGGGCCCGCACCTCGGAACCCAAAAAAATTACAAAATACGAATACCCATTCCGATATGAGTTCAACCATACCAAAATTATCAATTTCTGACATCGAATCACCCTTCAAATCCTCATTTTACATTTTGAAAGATTTTTACAAAATTTCCCATTTTCTTCCATTCAATTTACTAATTTAATTATATAAATAAATATGAAATCATGAAATATAATCAATTTAGGATATAAAATACTTACCCCAATTAAACACGTGAAAAACCCCTCAAAAATCGCTCAAATCCGAGGTCTACAACTCAAAATATATTAAAAATGGTGAAACCCCCATTTTTAGAAACCTCTCCAGGCAAGTCACATTTGACACTTGAGATTTATAAATCGCATTTGCACCTGATATTTATAAATTATATTTCACACCTGAGACTTATAAATCGCATTTGACACCTGCGATTTGCCTTTGCTCCCTCAAACACTACAAAAACAACAGTCTTTTCCGATACAGAAATGGGCATAACTCTCTCATACGACCTCGGAATGCGACGATTCTTGTTGCTATGGTTCTGTAATTACGATACGGAGCTGATGGTTCAATCAAATCACAAATCAAAGGTCTTTTGCACAATATGGTACCCTTTATGCCAAAAGAAACGACGCTGAAATATCAAATAAGAGTGCGGCACAATCCAAACCTATCTGAAACTCACCCGAGCCCCATGGTGTCACGACCCCAAATCTACTAGTCGTGATGGCACCTAATCCAACCCGCTAGATAAACCAATTAACCCCTAACCAATTCCAATAAAATTTATAAAGCGATTAAGTAAAGAAGTATCTGAATCTTATACATTCCCCAAGGACTGGTAGTACAAATCATGAGCTTCTAAGAATAGAATTTACAAAGCGGAAATGAAATAAATACATAGTCTATTTGAAAAGTACATAAACAGAGTTTTATAGATCTAAAGCTACCACGAACAAGAGGCAGCTACAACCGGGACGCAGGTACATCTTCAATCCAGCTCCCATCGAACACAACAACATCAACAACCAACATCTGCACGCAAGGTGCAGAAGTATAGTATGAGTGCAACCGATCCCATGTACTCAATAAGTAACAAACCTAACCTTAGGTTGAAAGTAGTGACGAGCTAACAGAAAGGTCAGGTTTGACACCAATATTCCACAACAGTTCATAACAGCATAGTACACGTAACAAAAGAGTATCTCAGAAACAAAAGGCTCAGTCCGTTCACAGTTCTAGAAAAAAATAGGCATTTTTTTTCAAGTATCTCAGTGAAAATCCAAATCTTTTATCGAAAAAGTCAAAATACGAGTAAGTTTGAAAACTGTGATTTTTTTTCCCAAAACTCCTTTCAACAAATAGTAAGATGTTTTATTTTCAGATAGCATGAGGAAAGTACTTCTCCATGCCTACATGTCAAGATACATGTAAAATCACAAATGTCCCCAAACCTGGGTAGTAGAAGGAAATGCACCTCTATGTATGTATCTCAAGTACACATGTCAAATTCAATGTATCTCGATGATGAGCTCATGTACTCACACTCTGAGAGTACTCAATGTCACTGTCTCGCATCCTCTCTCAGTACACTCAATCACTCAGCGTTGTACAATACCCGCTGCAGCATGCAGCCCAATCCACATATATATAGTTGACTGCGCTCACTTGGGGTGTGCAGACTCCGGATATATATATAGTCGACTGCGCTCACTGGGGGTATGCAGACTCCGAAGGGGCTCCTTCATCCCAAGCGCTATATTTTTGCGGCGTGCAGCCCGATCCAATATTGGTGCGGCGTGCAACCCGATCCAATATTGTTGCGGCATGCAACTCGATCCAATAATATATATATATATATATATATATATATATATATATATATATATATATATATATATATATATATATATAGCCCGAAGGCTTGTTGCGGCGTGCAACCTGATCCATATAAAATATAATCAATATCATATGCTGCAGCGTGCAGCCCGATCCCAAAATGTCACTCTCACTCAGGCCCTCGGCCTCACTCAGTCATTAATCTCTTCAGTCTCACTCACGGGCTCACAATGCCATGAAACTAGCCCGACAACAATGATATGATGTATCAATAAACAACAGCTGAGACTGAGATATGATATGAATGCATGAATATGATTGAGAATAATATATCAATAAAATCAGTGAGATGACAGCAAGAAACGACCACTATGGGTCCTAAAAATATCAACATAAAGCCTAAACATGATATTTAGCATGATTGACAGCTTAACTACTTTATCACATGGTAAAAATACGGATATCAACAAAGTAGGACCACTATACAGTGCCATGGAAACAACATAGTCTCAATTCACATGGTGTACGCCCACACGCCCGTCACCTAGCATGTGCGTCACCTCAATACCAATCACATAACACGTATTTCAGGGTTTCATACCCTCAACACTAAGATTAGAAGAGTTACTTACCTCGAACAAGCCAATATCAATGCTGAGCAAGCCAAACGATGCTTCGAAGATGCCATCCCACGCGTTCCGACCTCAGAACAACGAGAAACTAACCACAAACAACTCAAGTACATCAAACAATTCTAAAGTAACCAATCCCGATCGAAAAAGATCAAATCTTGAATCAAAAAGCCCAAAACCGACCAAAAACCCAACCCGGGCCCGCACCTCACAACCCGACAAAATTTACAAAGTCTAACAACCCATTCAATTATAAATCCAACCATACTAGTTTCATTCAAATCTGACTCTAATTCGATGTTCAAAACTCAAAAATTAATATTATGAAACTTTAGGCCAAAACCCCTAATTTCCTCTTTAAAATTCATTAACCAATTCATATGGTGAAAATTGCTTCAAGAATCGCCTAAATCCGAGCTCCATAGCCTTTATAATCTGCCCAGGCCTCCTCTTTCGCGAACGCGGGAAATCCATCGCGTTCGCGATGAATAAAACTCACACTGCCACAAAAAGACTCTACGCGTTCACGATACACCCCACGCGAACACGATGAACACCGCTGCCAAAGCTTTGCGAATGCGATTAACCTTACGCGATTGCATAGAAGAACGCTCAAATTCCCAGCTGCCAACCTCAACACTTCGGGAACGCGATCCTCCATACGCGAACGCGAAGAGGACTTGCCCCAACTCTACGCGAACCCGGGACATACTTCGCGATCGCGAAGAAAAATTTGCTGCTGCCATCAAAATACACTACGCGTTCGTGACACTTGCCATGCGGACGAGATGAAGAACTGAGACACCAGAAAATAGCAGAACACAACAGTACCAAAATGAAGAAAAATGATCAGAAATCAATCCGAAACACGCCCGAGCCCCTCGGGACCCCGTCCAAACATGCCAACAAGTCCCATAACATAACACGGACCTACTCGAGGCCTCAAAACACACATACAACATCGGAACGATGAATCACACCTCAATTTAAATTCAATGAACTTTGAAACTTCAAACTTCTACGACCGATGCCGAAACCTATCAAATCACGTCCGATTGACCTCAAATTTTGCACACAAGTCACATTCAACATTACGGACCTGCTCCAACTTCCAGAATTAGAATCCGACCCCGATATCAAAAAGTCCACTCCCGGTCAACCTTCCCAAAATTTCAACTTTCGCCATTTCGAGCCAAATTCAACCGCAGACCTCCAAATCACAATCTGGACGCGCTCCTAAGTCCAAAATCACCCAACAGAGCTAACAGCACCATCAAAATTCCAATCCGAAGTCAAATGCTAAAAAGTCAATCTTGGTCAACTCTTTCAAATTTAAAGCTCCCTAGTTGAGAATCATTCTTCCAAATCAGTCCCGAATAACCTGAAGACCAAACCGACGATTCACACAAGTTAAAATACATCATATAGAGTTACTCACACCCGTAAACTATCGAGCGAAGTGCAAATGCTCAAAATGACCGGTCGGGTCGTTATACATGGGACCCCAACCAAGTATACTAACAAGTCTCAAAATATGATACGAACTTACTCGAAACCTCAAATTACCTCTAATAACAATAGAATCACGAATCGCGCATCGATTTAAGCCTAAGAAACTTATGAACTTCCGAATTCCAAAACTAATGTCGATTCATACCAAACCAACTCCGATTGACTTCAAAATTTGCACACAAATCATAAATGACACTACGGACCTATTCCAACATCCGGAACCAGGATCCGACCCCGACATCAATAAAGTTAACTCCCGGTCAAACTTTCAAAAATCTTTCTTTTTTCCAACTTTCGCCAATTCATGCCGAAACGACCTACGGACCTCCAAATCAACATCCGAGCACGCTTCTAAGACCAAAATCACCATACGGAGCTATTGGAACCAATCAAAATACCATTCTGGAGTCGTACATACAAAAGTCAAATCTCGGTCAACTCTTTTCACTTAAGCTTCTAAAACAAGAATTGTTCCTCCAAATTGATCCCGAATCATCCGAAAAACCGAACTCGACCACACTCGTAAGTCATAACACATAATACGAAGGTGCTCGAGACCTTAAGTCACCGAACGAGATGTTAATCCTCAAAACGGCCGATCGGGTCGTTACACAACCAGAGAGAAAGCTCCATTGATATTTGCATCTTTGTAGGGAATCTATGTTTTAGTGTAGTAGCAGTGGGCAGGGTTCCAGTGGCATTATGTCAAGATGTAGAGGTTCTATAAGAAGAAGAAGAAGACTAATTCACAAGACTTGAGTGATATTAGAGATGTCAAATGGGCGGGTTGGGTTGATTTTAGGCGAGTCAAAATAGGCTGAGTCAATAAATAATTCGCTCAAAAATTATTTGGGCGGAGATGGGCTAGGTCAAAATAGGCTAAATGGGTCATAGCTGAACCCGTCAAACTCTTACCGAGCTTTAATTAATTTGTATTTTTTTTATTTTATCAAATATTTAATTATCAAATAAGACTTTTTTATGGTGATATATAATATATCAAACAAAAAAGAATTATTTTAAAGATATTTTTGTAAAGTTACTCATGGATCAGTTTGGATTAAAAATCAGCCCAACTTTAGATGGGTTATGTCAAAATGGGCTGAATTCAACAAATGGGCGGGTCAATGACCAGCTCAACCTTAAGGGCTCAAATTGCCACCCCTCAGTGACATGATCATCGTCAGCAACAACCTCGCCAATAGCCTAGGGATTTTTACCTTCCTATACTACATATGAAACTTTATTACCCTCCCTAATCAAATTTTAACTTAATTACATGGTCATATATAATTTATCAATTATATACAAATAATTTTTAAATGAGTATCCCTTTATATTAGGAATTGAATAAGGAATATCAATTATTTCCTTATCCCTTTATACTTGCCCCCCCCCCCCTTTCTCCCCCCTCCCCCTTCTCTACTCTCCTTCTCTAATTTTTCCTTAATTTTTCTTCCTTTGATGTTCTCTATTTGTTTTTATGCTTTCTTATCGTATAGAGTTTTAATAGAATTTATCAATGGATTTCAATCGTTTTAACTTAGCAATTCCCTTTCATGTTGCACAATTGATATTCGAATTGAAATTGTCAATCAATAAATTTTATAGATTTTTGATTCTCCACCATTGACATCCATTAAAAAGCTTCGAAGCTTTGAATTTGAATTTGAGTTTTCAAAAACTATTATTTGTTTGGATTGGGTGTTGTTGAAAACAATTAGGAATAGTTTTTGGAGTTTATATCTCAATTTTGAGGGTGTTTGGTGAAGATTAGACTTCATTTTAGCCGAATTTCAGATTAAAAATCGAAGAAGAAATCGAAGAAGAAGAAGAAGAAGAAGAAGAAGAAGAAGAAGAAGAAGAAGAAGAAGACATGAGATACAATATACTTACGAAATTGTATTAAAGTTGTATTATAATTGTATGTAAATTGTATTTAAGTTGTATTGTGTATATATATATATATATATATATATATATATATATATATATATATAATATTGTATGAAAGTTGAAAAAGTTGTATAATGTATGAATCATTGTAAGAAATTTGTATTTAAGTTATAAATACTATCGTTTTATATAAAGTTGTTGATACGTATCAAAATTGTATAAAGAGAGAGTTTTGATTGGAATTTTAGAGAGGAAGAAGAACACACCACATACAAAATATATACAAATCAGATACAAAATACATACAAAAGACATATTGTATAAATTTTATATAAAAATTGTATTCAAGTTGTATGATGTTATAGATGTATTTAGCTGAGTAAAAATAATGTATGAAAATTATAGATAAATTATAAATATGTTATATAATATATAATTAGTTGTATAAAATTTATTTTTATTTTATATATTATCGTAGATGTATCAAATTTGAACGAAATTTTATTTTTAACTTGTATGTTGTTGTACCATACAAATTTATCACTCTGCAGTAGCATTTTGTCACGACCCAAACTAACTCTGTCTTGATAGCGCCTATCGTGGAACTAGGCAATCCGACTTATTTCCAAAACAAACCGATATTTTCATTTCAATGATAATTTCAAGGTTATTTAACATAAAAACCTTCGTAAAGGAGTTCAAATCAAAACAAAAGTGCGGAAAAGAAAAGTCCGATATCGGGGTGTCACTAATCATGAGCATCTACTATAATTTGTCTGACAATATCGAGACTAACGACTGGTTGGGTTGTAACAGAATATTTTCGTTGTCAGTACTAACTCCGTTATGTAGTAACTTTTCTTATGTTGGAAGAATGATGGATCTTAATATTTCTAAATAATAGTAGATATTATCCCTCAATTTCACATGTTTGAACTAAAGTTTTTTTCATTTAAAGTTTATCTGCTTTATAGTTAGGTGTTATTTAATTTGTTAACATCTATCTATTTCGTACTACATATTAACTTCATACTAATTCTGTAATCGAAAAAGGCGGAAGAGTAATATAGTTAATTTTGATATTGATAGATGTTAACTTTTATTTAGCGTCATCTAACTCTTATATGTTAAAATTGGTTCTACACTTATTTGTAATCGAAAGAGGCAAATATTGTAGTAATCAGTTATAACAAGTAGGGTAACCGAAAAGGATTTACTAAAAAGAGCAAGTTTTAGTTTAAGCATATATTTCTGGCTCTTTAATATTACTATTTTGACGATTAATCTGTATAACCGAGAGGATTACAATTAATTATTCAACTTAAGTAATAATATATAAATGTAATAGTGAGAGGCATTTATACATTTGTGAGAAATAGAAATTGAAGGATAATTTTAACTATTATATAATAGAAATATAAGTGAAGTTATGATCCCAACACCTTTTTATTATATTTTTGAAAAACAAAATATTTTCTATTGCTCTATTCATGCATTTTTAGTTAGTTAATTCACAACTCAACTCTTGCTGGTTTTCTCAAATAGTAATTAAAATAAGAAACGTCTGTAGAATAGATAAACCAATCTTTGTGGGTTTGACATCTTTCTATACTATAATTTTACAGAGTACGTGTTTAAATTTTATACATTCCAGACACTCGTCGCGGGCCTTGGAAGGATTTTCTATATAATTGGCCTTTCTTGAAGCTATAACATGCAGCTTTGGTGCGTAACGCCCGTGATGCTTTGGGATCTTCGGGCAACTTCTCATGCTCGAGATAGTCAATTATTTCATTTCTCCAGTCCAGACCAGACTACTCGAATTTACCTCATAGTAACCATCTATATCTAGGACTGAGTTCATCAGTTGCACTATCGTCCCGGACTCCGATCCCTTTATTTTCGTCGATGATCCTAAGTTTGCTAATGCATCTGGTTCTTTCTTATCCTCCCTCGGGATATGAGTAAATGACCATTCCCAGAATCGTGCCAAAAGAGCATGGACCTTTACCACGTATTGTTGCATACGTTCTTCTTTGGTATCAAAGATCCCGTAGACCTGATTTATCACCAGCTGCGAGTCACATTTGATTTCAATAACCTCAGAATCAAGTCCTAGGGCTAATTCAAGCCCTTCAATCAAAGCTTTGTACTCTGCTTCATTGTTAGTTAAAAGGATCGTTCTGATGGCTTGCCTTAAGGCTTCCCCCGAAGGCATGATTAAGACTATTCCGAGTCCGCGCCATTTTACGTTGGAAGATCCGTTTGTAAATAAGGTCCAAACCCCCGATGTCGATTCCGACGCCATTACTGCCTCTTTGGTTGCCAGAGGAAGTAGTACTGGACTGAAATCGGTCATGAAGTCAGCCAAGACTTGTGACTTAATTGTAGTCATTGGTTTATATTCTATGTCGAACTCACTCATTTAGATGGCCCATTTAGCCAATCTGCCTAAGAGCTCGGGTTTATGGAGGATGTTTCGCAAAGAAAAAGTAGTCAACACAGCAATCGGGTGGAATTGAAAGTAGGGCCTTAGCTTCCGAGCAGAGACTACGAGAGCTAAGGTTAGTTTTTCCAAATGTGGGTAGCGAGTTTCTGCTCCCGTTAGAATTTTGCTAATGTAATAAATGGGAAATTACGTACCTTCGTCCTCCCGGACTAAAACTGCACTTACCGCAACTTCTGAAACCGCGAGGTAGACTAGAAATGTTTCACCTTCTTTTAGTTTTGAGAGCAATGGAGGGCTTGATAAGTACTTCAGGTTCCTTAGAGCCTAATGGGACTCCGGTGTCCATTTGAAATTATTTTACTTTTTGAGTAGTGTGAAGAAGTGATGACATTTTTCCAACGACCGAGAAATGAACCTGCTCAAAGATGCTAATCTTCCTGTGAGTCTTTGGACTTCTTTTACGTTCGATAATTGATCCGGGATATCCTCTATGGCTTTGATTTTATCGGGGTTTACCTCAATTCCTCTTTGTGAGACCAGAAATCCCAGAAACTTACCAGAACTGACCTCGAACGCGCACTTCTCGGGATTAATTTTCATGTTATGCTTCCTCAGGATGTCGAATGTTTCTTGCAAATGCTTAAGGTGGTCACCTGCATTCAAAGACTTAACGAGCATATCGTCTATTTAAACTTCCACGGTCTTTCCTATTTGCTTTTCAAACATCTTATTTATAAGCCGTTAATAAGTGGCTCCGGCATTTTTCAACCCGAAGGGCGTCACATTGTAACAATATGTACCAAAATTCGTTATAAACAAAGTCTTTTCCTGATCTTCCGGGTTCATCTTGATTTGGTTGTACCCGAAATAAGCATCGAGGAAACTCATTAACTCATGCCCGGCCGTGGCATCAATCGTTTGATCGATATTTGGAAGTGGGAATGAGTCTTTCGGGAACGCCTTATTAAGGTCTTTATAGTCTACACACATGCGAAATTTATTGTTCTTATTCGGAACTACTACTACATTGGCTAGCCAGTCCGGATATCTTACCTCTCGGATCGAATCGATATTAAGCAAGCGGGTTACCTCTTCTTTGACGAATTTATTCCTAGCCTCGGCAATAGGGCATTTTTTTGTCTTACCGGAGGCACGTTGGGATCCAAACTCAGCTTGTGCATGGCTACTTTCGTCGGGATACCTATCATATCCTCGTGCGACCATGCAAAACAATCGGCATTAAATTTAAGGAATTCAATAAAACCGAACCTGAGCTCCGAGTGCAGTCATGTCCCCAAATGGAATTTTCTTTCTAGGAATTCTTCAAACAATGCAACTTGCTCCAGTTCCTCCGCTGTGGACTTCGTTACGTCCGTATCTTCTGGAACTTGGAAATATCTCGGCACCTGATAACGTTCTGACGACTATGCTCCCGGGCTAACTTCTTCTAGGTCGGGAATAGGTGC
Organism: Nicotiana tomentosiformis; assembly: GCF_000390325.3. Lineage (NCBI taxonomy): Eukaryota > Viridiplantae > Streptophyta > Magnoliopsida > Solanales > Solanaceae > Nicotiana > Nicotiana tomentosiformis. The sequence continues at coordinate 28,851,184 of NC_090812.1, forward strand.
AGGTTCCTGTAATTGCTATGCCGTGTGCTCCTTATCTTTGCTACTGGAAACCAAAATTGCATTCATCTCTCTTATTGCTGGTTGATCACCTCTTATCTGCTTGATTCCTTCGGACGTTGGAAACTTCAGCAATTGGTGATATGTTGAGGGTACAGCTTTCATCTCGTGCAACCATGGCCTTCCCAGGATGATATTGTATCCCATGTCACCATCTAGTACTTCAAAGAGGGTTGTTTTCATTACTCATTCAGCATTCGTGAGCAGCAAAATCTTTCCCCGGGTCATCACGCTTGCAAGGTTGAATCCAACGAGGAGCTTTGTTGCTAAAATAATGCTTCTGGTGAGTTTAGCTTGCTCCAATACTCTCCATTGTATGATATTAGCCGAACTTCATGGATCCACTAGAACACGCTTAATCTTAAAATCTAACACATTTAAAGAAATTACTAGTGCATCGTTGTGTGGTAACAACAATCCGTCTGCGTCCTCTTCCGTGAAAGTGATATCGTCTTCCCGGAGTCTTTTACTATGAGTTATTGATACTTTCGTCTTCTTCGCTTCCGAAAAGGTGACTCCGTTAATCTCATTCCCTCCGATTATCATATTGATCATTTGGTGTGGGGGTTCTTCTCCTACTTTTGAAGGTTCTGTGTTGTCTCTGTTACGACCATAATTGTTCTTAGCTCGGTCACTCAAGAATTCTCTGTGGTGACCGTTCTTCAATAGTGTTGCAACCTCTTCCTGGAGGTGTCGACAGTCCCCTGTTTGGTGGTCATTAGTCCCATGATATTCACACCATAAGTTGGGATCCCTCTCGCTAGAATCGGATCTCATAGGTCTCGGGAATCGTACTTCTTTAATGTTTCTCATGGCTGACACCAACTCCACTATACTGACGTTGAAGTTATATTCCGATAACTTGGGGCAAGAAGGATCTCGATATCCCGACGTCTCTTTATCCTAAAGTGATCTATTGTTCCGACCATGATCGGTCCCTAACGGTGAACTTGTTTGCTGCCCGGAAGTTTCTGCCGCGGCCTTCGGTCCGCTCGTAGGGCAAAAACTAGCCCCTCGAAGTCCGTTTGTCCGCATCGTAGTCATTCTTTGATTTTTCTCTGCTCTTCTCCCGTCCCTTGGCCGATGATGTAGAACCGACCTGGTCATATTCGATCCTTATCTTTGATTCGTACCGGTTGTGGACATCTACCCAAGTTGCTGCTTGCAACTCAAGAAGGCTCTCCTTCAGCTTTCGGGAAGCGCCTGAGCTTCTCGGATTCAATCCTTTGGTGAATTCTTCAGGTGCCCATTCATCCGGGACAGCCGGGAGCAACATTCTTTCTTTCTGGAATCGGGTAACGAACTCTCGTAATAATTCGGATTCTCCCTGTGCGATCCTGAATATGTCGGCCTTCCGGTCTTGTACTTTTCTGGCCCCGGCATGAATCTTGATGAAAGAATCCGCGAGCATCTATGTCACAACCCAATTTAGGATCATGACCGGCGCTTAGGAGCAAGTGCTCCCAAGTAAGTCTCATTGGTAATTTACAGAAAATCAAACAGAATTTCTCCTGTTTTAGGACTATCCAAAAATAAACATGTCTTAGAAATCAACAACACAACCAACCTATATCGCCCAAACAAGTTATAATCCTCATTCGCGAAGTATTTCCAACACAATAATACTAACTTCATCTCCAAGTATACGATATAAAATCTAATACGAGTCACAAGTCTATATCAATAAAAGAATATTTATGACACTCATAAAAATGACTATGGAGCGACTCTAAGAGTTTTAAGAAAGAGACTATAACATATAAATAACAATCTTTGCCCACGCGAATAAAGGCGGGGCTCACCAGGAATTGTCAACTCGTGTACTCTAACTAACGAAATCCTCGCCTGCGTCTAATGCTGGCTATGTAAAAATAATAGCAGGGAGTGAGTCGCTAGTTCAGTGAGTAATAATACTTAACCACAACTATTTTTAATTGGGGACAAGTCAGAAAACATGCTAGTATATCAAACAGAAAATATCATAAGAATGCCCTTTCTAAAACGGTAAATGTAATCCGTATTTTCATGTGTTTCCTGTAACAGAAATTAATTTAACAAATCGGTAATAAACTCAGTAAACACTTTCTCATAGCAAATCTTTATATTTGGTAGGTTTCCAAGAAAGGATCATGTAATCTGTATCACTGTGTGGACCCCTTCGTAAAAGGAATCAAATATAACGGTAGATCCCTACTCGAGGGAAAACTATAATTGTATGCTAGTTCTACCTTTCCACTAGCGAGGACTATAATTTTACTCGGTAATCGTTAAATACAAGATGCACCAGGTCTAACGAACCCGTCGTTAGCTACGGGATCCTTCAAAGTCTCCTCCCATTTATACTTTTCTTTGTAAACAGTAAATATTCACGTGGAAGCATTTTCAAAATAGTATAAGGCATTTCAATTTTTATTAAATCATGTAATCCAAATTTCAGTAACAGTAATCATATCTCAAGTGACAGTAAAATATATCTAGTAACAGTGAGAACCTTTTTAAATAACTGTAAATATCTCAAGTAAACTATTCATATCAAGTAAAGGACTTGTCCCACATGCAAATTCAAAACAGACGGTAATATGTTCATATTAAAATCATATGTAAATCATGCTAGTTGTAGAAACCCAAATTGTAGTAAGGTTACTATTCACCTCTTGATGTCAATTAAAGAAAGCTTAACTTCCAGTCAAATCCAAATTGCTCAGCTCGTATACGAATCTATAAATCATTTTAAAGTTTAGTGTCACCACCCACTAATTCTATAATTCATAAAGTTAAGTATTAGCAGATTACTTTTATGATAACCACGTCTTGGTTTCACCTAAATTATCAGTTGTTAGACTACGTATGGCTCTAATAAAATATTTCTCTGCAAATTCCTCTTTCCTGAATCATATATCCTTTATGAACTAGATTAGTTCTCCGCGAAAACCCATATTCAATATTGTCCATTGCAATGCAGTTAAAAATCAAAACTCAATCCTTGTACCATAATTTAATTTACCCTAACAAAGATAATATATAATGAGACTAGTTTAAGTACAAATACATCACTACCCTTCTTTTTCCAAGTGAATTTATCCTTCAGCAGCATTGAGCCAACTTCCAATTGCCTAGTTTGCCCAGAATAATTCTTAGTGCTATTAAATTTCTTATACCTTGTGAAACCCTTAAAATATATAAATGAGATAAAAGGAATTACCAGAAGAAAAGAACCCAGACGAAAAATTCGAGTATTACCCGTAAGAACCAGTGCGTATTTAAAATTTTCCAAGGTTTGGTTCCAGCCTCTTTCTTCTTCTTCTTCTTCTTCTTCTTCTTCTTCTTCTTCTTCTTCTTCTTTGTTTCCTCCTCTATGGTTTTTTTCTTTCTTTCTTAATGCTTATCTTCTGTTTTCTTTAGCAACCGCTTGATGCGTCCCCTTTTTCCCCTTTTCCCCTTTTTTTTTCCTTTTTCCTTTTCTCTTTCTAGTGGGCTTAGCCCATTTTCCTATTATCCTTTCTTTTTAAAAAAAAACTTTAGTTAAAGACTTATATGCCCTTATTAATATATAGGGTATTACATTCTCCCCACCTTATGAGATTCGGTCCCCGAATTTAATTCTAGTACGTATCTGTAGACTTAAATATATGAGGGTACTTGACTCGCATAGCACCTTTCACTTCCCATGTCGCTTCTTCAACTATATGGTTTCTCCACAGAACTTTTACGAACATAATTTCTTTTGAACGTAGCTTTCTTACTTGCCTATCAACAATAGCTATCGGCTCCTTCTCATAAGACAACTTTTCATCAAGCTGTATAGTAGGTGCTTCAAGCACCTGAGATGAGTCTGATATATATTTTCTTAGCATTGAGACGTGAAACACTGGATGAATAAAAGATAACTCAGGAGGAAGTGCTAAACGATAAGCCACAGCTCTCACTCGGTCTAGTATCTCGCACGGACCTATAAACCTCGGGCTCAACTTAGCTCTTTTTTTTTTGAATCGCATCGCGCCCTTCATAGTAGAGACTCATAGAAACATTGTCCCCCAATTGTAAATACTAAGTCTCTTCTTCTCTTATCCGCATAAGATTTTTGTCTGCTTTGAACTGTGAGCAATCTCTGCCGATCAATTGGGCCTTGTCAATAGCTTCTTGTACTAAGTCGGGTCCCAATAATTTAGTCTCACCAGCATCAAACCCTTCGATAGGAGAACGACATCTTCTACCATATAATGCTTCGTACGGTGCCATTTGAATACTGGACTGGAAACTATTGTTGTAAGAAAATTCAGCTAAAGGTAGATAAGTATCCCAACTACCTTTAAACTCAAGAATGCAAGCTCTCAACATATCCTCCAAGATCTGTATAGAACATTCGGACTTTGTGTTTGCGTGCGATAAAATCTAGTACTAAGATCTAATCCAGTACCCAACATTTCTTGAAAAGGTTTTTAAATCGTGAAGTGAATGTGATCCTCTATTAGAGATGATGAACCACAGAGCTCTATTGAGTCAGATAATTTTCTGTTCACGTATATCCGTGCATATTTTACCTCACTATAAGAGGTTTTGAATAGCAAGAAATGTGCCTACTTTGTAAGCCAATTTATAACTTTTCCACATATAATCATAACTCTAATGGTTTGAGTAATTTAGTCATATAATGTATTGTAATTCTATTGTATTTTCACTTCAGAATCTTGAGTTGTTGTATTGGGCCTGTGAGTCGCAAGTGCTTGCCTTAACATGCTGACATGTCAAATAGTTAGAAACAAAGTTAACGAATTTTCTTTTTTCCTTCTATCTTTTCCAACCAAATATTTTTTTTATAGTCATGGTGCATCTTATAGACCTAAGATATACAGTGTATCTAGAGTTGTGAGCTTCATCACGGATAGTCTGTCTCAACCCATATATATTTGCTACACATAATTAATTATCTAGTCGGAGAATACCCTCACTATTAACAGTCATATCCTTGCTTTTACCAACTAGAAGCTAATCTTGATAGTTAAACAATCGCTCATCCTCGTATTGGCTAGCCTTCATACACTCTACATCATGCTTGACCAATAGCCAATAATGTCTTTGAATTTTATTTTTTTCACATTGAATCTAATACATATACCCTCTAGTCTATGCATATTTTTGTCCAGAAATATCTTTACAAGAGCTATATGTGCCAAATCACCCATATTTATTTTTTTGCATAAGCTATAATATTTATCTTTCCCGAACAATACAAAACAGTATAATTATAAAACCACTAGTTCCCTCCATCAGCATTGCTAAATATTTATATCTCTATTGGTTTTAAATATACTTCAGGATTTTGTTCTAGGTATAATTCTTATAGGTTTCTTCGTATAAATAGTGTCTCTAAATCTTAAAAGGAAATACCACTATGACTATCTCCAAATCATGAGTGGCATAATACAACTTGAGCTTCTTCAATTTTCTTGAAGCATAGGCTAACATTGGTGTGATTGTCAAATATGCTTTGGGTTTCTGGAATCTCGTTGTACATTCCTCCATCCACTAAAATTTAGCGATTTTCTATGTTAAATTGATGAGTGGTGGTGCTATTCTAGATAAATCCTACACAAATGCCTATAGTAATCTGTCAAGCCAAAAGTAATCTCTGTAGGAGAAATGGGTCTCGACTATTTATGAACTGCTTCTATCTTCTCTGAAGCTACCATCTTTTCATTCTTAGATACAATGTGTCCTATGAATACCACTGAGTCTAGCTAATTGAAGAACTTGATAAAAAGTTTATTTTCCTACAGCGTCTTTAACATATTTTTCAAGTAATTCTCGTGCTCTTCCTGGGTACGAGAATATACTAGAATATAGTAAGTAAAAACTATGATATTGTTTTTCAAAAAATAACTTTGAACACCATATTCATTATATACATCAATGCAATTGGAGCATTGGTCAATCTAAAGGACATCATAAGTAACTCATAATGTTTGTACCGAGTACTAGAGGCAAACATCGAAATATCTTCCTTTCTTATCCCAAGCTGATGATAACCAGACTAAAGATCGATGGCTCCTTGTAACTGATCGAATAAGTTATCTATACAAGACAAGGTATTGTGTATTGTTATCTTATTTAATTATCTGTAGTTGGTGCATATTCTTAAAGACTTATCCCTTTTTATTTTCAAATAATATTAGTGTACCCCATGGCGCAACACTCCATATGATAAAACATGTATCCAATAAATCTCGCAATTGTTCATTAGCTCTCTCAATTTCATTGGTGCCATATGATATAGTTTACGTGTCAGGTGTCAAATCAATACCAAAGTCTATTTCTCTTATTCGAGGTAGTCCTGAAAAATCTATCACTATGATACTTTTATTTTTCAACCTAAGTTTCACATCTCTTGGATCTCTTTACGAAAGTTACGAAACCCTAACCACTCTTATTCAATAATTGTAGAGCCTTCTTAAATGATATAACCTCGACTATCACTAGGATATGATTCTCTCTTCTTCTTCTTCTTCTTCTTCTTCTTCTTCTTCTTCTTCTTCTTCTTTTTTTACAATTAGGTTTGCTAGATATATTAATCTTACTACCTTCTCATGATAATAAAAAGTAATGTAATAAGATAATAACCAGTCACACATATAAGCATATCAAATTAACAAGGTCAAGTACAATTTGGCTAGATAGGGTATCCTCTCTCTCGACTTAAATCTAATAAGCTTAATACAAAGTTTCAACTGTACAAGATTCTTCCATAAAAGTAGCAACTATTAAAGGATACCATAATATCTTAAGATGTTATTTATGTAACTCTTCGTCGTATAAGAAAAATAAATTCATATTGCGAGATTTCCTAGTCTCCACCTTCTTAAATGAATTTTTAGTTGCATGCCAATCACATCCAGTTCTTAATTGTTTTTTTTCTAGCAAGTTAAACTTTCACATAATAAGTCAGAGTCTTCGTATGTGAGAGTATTCTTTGTTTAAACGGTTAACCAACCATTAGACAAGCCTATAATCCTAAGGCATCACGTACCTAGCCAGTTGATAAAGTCTGGTATCACATGTCAGTACATCCATCGTCTGAATTAATTTCTTAAGTACCTATTAGGTTTGCGCTTTCGACTATCGAGAAGGAAACGATTCATAAAAAGTTTACTGAACTTATTTCTAAGTCAGTTGTGTCACTCCTAACCGCGCCCCTAATAATATGGTTCCATTCCATATATTCGTCATATACTCCAGGCGATAAGTTGCTAGCTCCACAGGCCTCTCGCGGGAATATTTTAGAGCTCATAATACTTTAAGTGTTTCGCCAAAACTTTTAAGGATGATTAAAGTGTCAGAAAAAGTAAACTTTGTGGTTTCAATTTTTAGTAACTATATTAATAATACATCTCTGCTCCAGACGATCTTAGTATTGAATGCCTAAAGCTTTTATATCCCTAATCTATTACCCGTTTTTTTGTCTTGTCTACCAATTATATCTATGAAGCTCTTAATTATTCTCTACATGGAGGTAAGAACCTCAATGATACTAATATCCTAGCCATAGTTGTGGTCTAGTACTTAATTCAAGAGTAGATATTATTACATATTTTAGCAGTATGAAAGCCCCTCATTATGGCACAATAATCTTTTCATTGGCCTTGCTTACTTTTCTATTGCTTTCCTTTGCTGGAAGACAGTTGTTATCCAATGGCAGCAATTTAATGTCCTTAAACCTCTAGCCAAACTCTATTATTGAATGACTGGTCCGCGCCATACAGAAACAAGATAAAAGGTGATGTTCAGTTATTTGACCCTACTCGCCACACACGTACAGAGGAACAAGAAAGAAGACAAGACACATCCTATCACATCCTCGCAGAATTACGATTATGTGAATGGCCGGCTACATAACCATAATTGAGATTCTACTACTAACGTGGACTCCATTAATCATAGGAATAACCTAGGGCTCTGATACCAACTTTGTCACGATCCAATTTAGGATCATGACTGGCGCTTAGGAGCAAGAGCTCCCAAGTAAGCCTCATCGGTATTTATAGAAAATCGGACATAATTTTCCCTGTTTTAGGACTATCCAAAAATAAACATGTCTTAGAAATCAACAACACAACCAACCTATATCGACCAAACAAGTTATAATCCTCATTCGCGAAGTATTTCCAACATAATAATACTAACTTCATCTCCAAGTATACGATAGGAAAGTCTAATACGAGTCACAAGCCTATATCAATAAAAGAATATTTATGACACTCATAAAAATGACTATGGAGCGACTATAAGAGTTTTAAGAAAGAGACTATAACATATAAATAACAATCTTTGCCCACGCGAATAAATACGGGGCTCACCAGGAATTGTCAACTCGTGTACTCTAACTAACGAAATTCTCTCATGCATCTACTGATGTCTCTGTAAAAATAATAGCGGGGAGTGAGTCACTAGTTCAGTGAGTAATAATACTTAACCACAACTATTTTTAATTGGGGACAAATCAGAAAATATGCTAGTATATCAAATAGAAAATATCATAAGAATGCCTTTTCTAAAACGGTAAATGTAATCCGTCTTTTCATGTGCTTCCTATAACAGAAATCAATTTAACAAATCGGTAATAAACTCAGTAAACACTTTCTCATAGAAAATCTTTATATTTGGTAGGTTTCCAAGAAAGGATCATGTAATCTGTATCACTGTGTGGACCCCTTCGTAAAAGGAGTCAAATATAACTGTAGATCCCTACTCGAGGGAAAACTATAACTGTATGCTAGTTCTACCTTTCCACTAGCGAGAGCTATAACTGTACTCGGTAATCGATAAATACAAGGTGCACCAGGTCTAACGAACCCGCCATTAGCTACGGGATCCTTCAAAGTCTCCTCCCATTTATACGTTTCTTTGAAAACAGTAAATATCCAGGTGGAAGCATTTTCAAAATAGTACAGAGCATTTCAATTCTTATCAAATCATGTAATCCAAATTCCGGTAACGGTAATCATATATCAAGTGACAGTAAAACATATCTAGTAATAGTGAGAACCTTTTTAAATAACTATAAACATCTCAAGTAAACCATTCAGTACCATATCAAGTAAAAGACTTGTCCCACATATAAATTCAAAACAGTTAGTAACATATTCATATTAAAATCATATATAAATCATGTTAGTTGTAGAAACCCAAATTATAGTAAGGTTACTATTCACCTCTTGATGTCAATTAAAGAAAGCTTAACTTCCAGTCAAATCCAAATTGCTCAGCTCGTATACGAATCTATAAATCATTTTAAAGTTTAATGTCACCACCCACTAATCCTATAATTCATAAAGTTAAGTAGTAGCAGATTACTACTATGATAACCCACGTCTTGGTTTCACCTAAATTATCAGTTATTAGACTACGTATGGCTCTAATAAAATATTTCTCTGCAAATTCCTCTTTCCTGAATCATATATCCTTTATGAACTAGATTAGTTCTCCACAGAAACCCATATTTAATATTGTCCATTGCAATACAGTTAAAAATTCAATCCTTGTACCATAACTTAATTTATCCTAACAAAGATAATATATAATGAGACTAGTTTAAGTACAAATACATCACTACCCTTCTTTTTCCAAGTGAATTTATCCTATAGTAGCATTGAGCCAACTTCCAATTGCCTAGTTTGCCCAGTATAATTGTTATTGCTATTAAATTTCTTATACCTTGTGAAACCCTTCAAATATATAAAGTAGATAAAAAGAATTACCAAAAGAAAAGAATCCAGATGAGAAATTCGAGTATTACACATAAGAACCAGTACGTATTTAAAATTTTCCAAGGTTTGGTTCCAGCCTCTTTCTTCTTCTTCTTCTTCTTCTTCTTCTCCTTTGTTTCCTCCTCTATGGTTTTTTTCTTTCTTTCTTAAGGCTTAGCTTCTATTTTCTTTAGCAGCCGCTTTGCTGCGTCCCCTTTTTCCCCCTTTTTTTTTTCCTTTTTCCCTTTTCTCTTTCTAGTGGGCTTATCCCATTTTCCTATTATCCTCTCTTTTTTTAAAACTTTAGTTAAAGACTTATATGCCCTTATTAATATATAGGGTATTACAATCTCAAAGGAATCTATAGAATGCTCGGGTAAAAATGAATACCATGTTAGAGCTCCCCTCGTGAGAGTTTCTCCAAATTTCTTTAACAACACAAATTCAATTTTGTGAGGAGCTAAATCATTTCCTTTTACCGGCGTTGTGTAGGTGGTAATATGCTCTTGTGGGTCTGAGTCCCATCATACTTTGGCATTTCAGGCATTTTGAACCGCTATGGGATTAGTTCTGGTGCCACACTCAGCTTGTACGACAATTGAGTATACTTCTCCGAGTCCAGGCCTTTCAATACTGGTGGCGCGCCCGGAATCTAGTCCATGCGGGCATTTACTTTCCTCATAAACCGTAAAAGTTCATTCTTGAACTGGTCGTTCTCGTTATTGAGACTAGGTCTGTTCCCCCCAGCCCCGCCGGAGCCAACTTCAACCCCAGGAGTGTTGTTGTCGACTCTCTGCGTTGTTTGGTTTGCAGGAACACCGGGAGGAATTGGATCTCGTCTGTTTGCATTATTTGAAGCCCCCAATAGCGCCTGCTTTAGCTCCGTCATAACATTATCCTACCGCGTGAGGTGGCTTAGAATGATCGCATGTTGCTCCTGCAGGACCCTCACCGCATCCACGACATGCTGCTCATCAACATCTTCGGGAGTTGTCTACCGAACCTGTCGAGGGTTCTGCCTGTCATGCACCAGCGTGGCGTCATTTCCCTCATTACGGATGTCACTGATTGAATCTTCGAAATGAGGCTGATCCCCTCGAATTTCAGGGTTGTACGTGTTGTTAACAGTGTTATCTGCCATTTTTGTGATTTGTTCTAAAACAAAATAATCAAATCACTTTAGTAAAAAGGCAAGGATCAATTTAATTGCACGGTTGTCTAGACCCCACGGTGGGCGCCAAACTGTTTACCCGTAAAATGGTACAGTTAAATTTATACGTGGTTTCTAAATAAGTGAACTAATTTGATCCTAAAATAATGCAATAATTGAAGAAATGTACAATACTTAGCCTTAAAATATAGATGAAACAGTAGAGATGACAATTCTGGGGATAAAGTTTTTGGGCACTACAATGATGAGATCAAAAAGCGAAAAAGTAAGATTGTATTAAGCTTTGTATAGAATGTGGTGTAAGTTTTGCCAGAAAATTTGTGTCCTTTACAATGATAACTAGGCTCACTATTTATAGTTGTGTCTAGGGAAGGAGGTCCTAAGATCGTGCCCTCCTTTAATGTCAATTATGAGGGTCATTGATGAAGATGTAACGGTGAATATAAATGTCAAATTCTCTATAATGGGCCGTCGCTCTTAATGCTGTAGAATATTCCTTATTAAATGCTACCGGGCGCAGAGCATTTAATACACCTTTATGAACGTTAACCCTTCCGGTGACCAGGGGCGAAGCTATGTTCGCCCAAGGGTGGTCAACTGACCACCCTTCGACGAAAAATTATACTATGTATAAAGTAAAATATTACTTGTTATTGATTAAAAATAGACTTTGAACACCCTTGCATAGCCCACTGGCAAAGGATGTTCAAAATTTGAACACCCTTATTGAATTTCCTGGCTTCGCCATTGCTGATGACAAGCGGAATGGTTGCGTTAGGTGTTCGGTCATCCCCGTCTAGAGTTCCACGTGTCTTTTCTTTAGATGATCACGTATCATATCATATTTCACCCTATACACAAATATTTAATAGGTTTTTTCATTTCAGTTGGGATGCAATCAACCATGCAAGCGAGCAACATAGCAAAGTTCACACGTTCGATTCATTCAATTTTTGTACTTTATAAATTCCAGTCCTATGTTTTTTTCATTCCTCACATTCATATGTATTTCATTTCAAATAAAAATACATATGAATTTTATAATTATTGAAAAAAAAATTAATATTAAATGTATACAAGGGCCTGTTGTCAAGGCGGGCTGGTTCTTTGTGGCAGGAGAACCAAAATGCTTCCGCAAGGCCTGACGCTAATTCGCTACAAGATGACGATAAAAACGACATAGTATTACAATATACTATATTAAATTGGGAAATCTCGCTGTAATAAATCTCTTCGGAACAAGTGGGGCCCGCTTCAGAGATCAGTCAATGCCGCCAGGAACTTGGGGCATACGCTTTGACTTTCACCGGCTGCTCCCTGTCCAGGTTATAAGACTTCCATCAAGGAGCTCTCTTAGCTTCATTTTCTTGTTCTTTTTACTATTATTATTATGTTCAACCCAATTTCTTTTTCTATTCTATAAAATCTAATCAGCCGCTCACTCGGTCAGTCCTAGACTACTAGTTACAACATTAATTTCTTGTATCTTATTCCTTCGTTCATTTTTATTTGTATGTTATAAGAGTATTAAATATATATTTTTACTTTTACTTGTCTACTATATTAAATTAAAAAAAGATAATTTTCTTTTTTTTATTTATCATTATCATTAATTACTCATTCCCCAAGATTTTTGAAAATACTATTATTGTAAAATTATAAAATATATACTTCATTTATTTATTTTTCTTAAAGGGAGTACAAAATTAAAAGTGGAGAACTAAAAGTAAACGGAGGGAGTACTTCTTACTCTCTCTAGTCCACTTAATTTATTTTTTTGGACATTTTCACGTATATTAAAGAATTCACCTTTTAGCATTATTAACAATGAAATTGACCATATTAATCTTAATTTGTTCATTGGAAATACAACAAATACTCATATGTTCTTTACTCCAAGGACAACTTTGAAAAAAAAGAAGTTAATCCCTTCTTGATATTTGAAAATATCAAATATTGTGGACCACAAAAAAAAAATAAAAAAACCAATTAAAGGGGATCGGAAGAAGTAATTTTTTCCCTTATGAAAGTTTATGAAAAACAATTACTTAAATCAATAGTAGTATAAGAAGAAACATTGACCGGACAATGACATAATTAATATCGGATTCTAATTATTGAATTAAATGTAAAGAAAAAATTCACATTTTGCTAAAACAAAGATCAAATGAAATGATTAAAAAAAGAAGGTATCTAACTTGTTCTCTAAGATAATTTATAAAAAGGAAAAATGGGAGAGTCAATATTCGAGAATAGTCGCAAATGAAAATAGTACAGTAGGAATTTTAGTCAAAAGTCTCGACAAGGAAAGTGATTTTTGCCATGTGTAGATACAAGAGTGGAGGAAGTCATCACAGTATGGATACTTCACCCTTGGTCGGATAATGTCAAATTGTTCCCTCCTAAGTAACCCCCACCACTCTTTCAAAAGAATGCAATATTATTATGCTCCACAAAAGATACAAGAAACAAAGTTGAAAAGAAACCAATTACGTAGTATATAAAATATACTAATCATTGAGACTAAACTAATCAGGAAACCGGTTACTGGGTAGGCTAACTTACCTTAGCCAATCAAGATTTACACGAGTGGTTGTGTTCATCAGCAACAGCTGCTTCCTGGAACTTGCAGTTTCGTGATTGAATATTCGAACCCTTCTTCCCTCCTTTCTAGTTCCCATTATACAGTATATATTTAAAGAGTCACTCCATTTCTTTTCTTCCAAGCTCAATACTTGGATCTTCTTCTAATTCATCAGCATCGCTAAAGATTTTTATCTATATATCTCCTTTTGGAGCTAGGTAGCTAGCTCAGTTCCTTGCACTAGCATTTGAATATTCCTATTTTCTGCTTCATTGTTTTTGGTACAAAATTCTCGGATTGCTTTTTGTTCTTTCTTCAATCAAACATCTGAGAATTCAGTAGCTTAAAGCAATTTCCATGGAAGCCATATTCCAAGAACAACTTTTTCCTGGTGCAGATGCTTTCATTTTTAGGCACCCTTCTTCAAGAGAAGATGTTGTTGTACAAAATGGTAGTACAATATTCAATCGTCCTAGTTTTGAAGATTACCCTTATGTCCTTTCAAATGTCCGAGAAGGAGATTCTTCTCCTAAAGAGGAAGGGGAAGGAGAAAGGGACTATTCTGATGCAATGTACAAATACATAAGCCAGATGCTAATGGAAGAGGAAGATTTGGAGTATAAGCCCTGTATGTTCCGTGACTGTATGGCTCTCCAAGCTGCTGAGAAATACTTCTCTGATGTCCTTCACGGATCCGAAAACATTACTATTTCCCCCCAGTTTTCCGCCATTATTCCACAGGATAAGGTTTCCTCCTCTTGTCCTGATCTCAGCAACACTTCATCTTATTCTATTGAGTCTCCTCAATCGGGTCTGAATTTTGAATCCCCTGTTTCAGTGAAGAGTTTGCCTGATGTCTCTAATGGACTAAATCATGGCTCTAGTGGTTTGAGGGAAAAGAAAAATCACCATCGACAAGATGATGACCACCAGAGGAGTAACAAACAGTTGGCCACATTTGCTGCTGATGAATCTGAACCATTGGAAATGTATGACAATGTGTTGTTGCTTTGTCCAAATAATCCATGTGGTCCGCCTAATGAAGTTAAAAAACCAACCAAAGTTGGAAGGTCGAGATCAGGTGGTAAGAAGCATAGCAGCAGCAAGAAGGAAATTGTGGATTTGAGAGGTCTGTTGACTCAATGTGCACAGGCAATGTCAAGCTATGATACCCGAACAGCTAATGAGTTGCTATTGCGGATAAGACAACACTCTTCATCCCACGGGGATGAGACAGAGAGGTTGGCTCATTATCTTGCCAATGCCCTTGAAGCACGCCTGTCCGGCACAGGAACAGCATCATATACAGCGTTTGCGTCCAGCAGGATATCAGCTGCTCACATTTTGAAAGCTTACAAGGCGTTTATCACGGCATGCCCATTCAAGTTGATGTCAAACATTTTTGCAAATAAGTATATCAAGAAGTTGATTACTGGAGGAGCACCAAGGACGATACATATAATTGATTTTGGGATTTTATATGGTTTCCAGTGGCCTTGTCTCATACAAAGTCTATCGGCCTTGAGGCATGGGGAACCTATAAAGCTCCGCATTACTGGAGTCGAACTTCCCCAGCCTGGTTTCCGGCCAGCAGAGAGGGTTGAGGATACAGGGCGTCGCCTAAAGAAGTACTGTGACAGATTTAATGTTCCTTTCGAATTTATTGCCATAGCGAAGAAGTGGGAAAGCATCACGCTTGAAGAGCTTCAGATTGACAGGAATGACGTTCTGGTGGTTAACAGTTTGTATAGACTAGGGAACATACCTGATGAGACAGTAGTACCAACCAGTCCAAGGGATGTTGTCTTAGATTTGATCAGGAGGATCCGTCCTGATATGTTCATCCACGGAGTGGTGAACGGGACTTACAACACTCCATTCTTTCTGACACGGTTCAGGGAGGCGCTTTTTCACTTCTCTACTTTGTTTGATATGTTTGAGGCTACCCTGCCCCGTGAGGATGAGGACAGAAAGCTTTTCGAGGAAGAGGTTTTTGCAAGAGATGCTATGAACGTGATTGCTTGTGAAGGAACAGAGAGGGTCGAGAGACCTGAAACGTACAAGCAGTGGCAACTTAGATGCGCGAGAGCTGGATTTAGACAGCTGCCACTTGACCAGGAGATTGTCAACTTTGTCAGCAACAAAGTGAGGCGGGAGTACCACAAGGACTTCTCAGTGGATGAAGATAGACAGTGGATGCTGCAAGGATGGAAAGGACGTGTAGTTTACGCTCTCTCTTGTTGGAAGCCTGCTCAGCAATCGTAAAATTATGTAGTAGTAACTTATTAGGCTATTTCTTTGCTTCTCCTATATATTTCACCTAAGGTTGAGCTATTGTCAACTTTAGGTCATGGCTGCTTGATTGAATTTTCTTTTTTGTTTGTAGCAGCATTGTAGAATCTGTTTATTTGGTTTCAATGCCACTGAATTATTTAGAAGCTCTGCCATTATCCACTCGATCATCGTGTTTGTGGTATCAGTCCCATTAATAATAATGCATGTTATAAAAACACAAGCTGAAGTTAAGAGGAAGGAACTCATACCAGTGACAAGACCTTGATCATGTTGATTCTACTCGCTGGAGGATACTTTCTTCAAAGCTTGTCCGACGATGGATAGCTTAATCGTAATCAGTCTAGCTCCAGTTTCACAACTCAAAAGAGATTAAAAAAAAAAAAAGAGAGAGGTGACACTAATTCTTTTTGCCTGGATCACTTAGAATCTGTTTTTCCTTAAGTACTTTGTTGTAATATATAGGACTAGAAACATATAATCAAGAATAAGTTTTTTCTTCTAATACCTGAATTCTTCTGAGAGACAACATGATGGAAAGGACATACCAGGATTACCCAATTAAGGAGAAAAGAAGTTAAATTCTAATCATTGCTAGTAATAAAATGTGCAGAAAAAGATGAACTTACCAACACTATGGCTTTCACTCCCATCAATTCCACTGATATCCCCTGCTTCTTTAGGTCTAAAAGGATCTGCAGAAAATCCTTTCTCCGATTCTACTGGACTGCAACCTCTATTCTGTTCGGAAACATCTTCTTACTTTCACTTGCGATAGCATCTAAAATATTGTCAACTGACAGCATAAGACCCTTCATCTCTTTCTGTATTCCTTTTAAATCAAACCTGGCAAGCACAGCTGCACAGGGAAGAAATCAGTTATGTTATCCTTTCCTAGCAGTCGAGGGATTTTTATCACCACTTCCCTGAAGTCATCTCCAACTTCACAATGCTTCTCCGTCTCCCTGTAATAAGTGCTGCCAAAGATCAAGCCTGAAGGTTTCTGTTAGCATTTTCCTCGCAAACAGTTCATGCAAATCACGCTAGTAAGAGCCAATTGGAAGAAAATGCAATGTCTAGTCCTTCATTTGAGGATATGATGAATCCTGAAAGGAGAGGGTCACGGTTTGCAAAATCATAGTTTGCATCGCGAACTACCTCTTTGGCTAAGGCTGGTGAGTTCAACACACTACAGAGTTTGCTACCAAGCTACAGCTTGTAGATTGGACCAAACTTATGAGACAATTAATGAAAATGGTAAGTATCCCAAAACTGGAAATGCACAAGGCTCCCGTTTGCAACCTGGAATGATAAACCATGTGCCAAATAACAATGAGGTGGATCCAAGATTTGAAAGAGGCTGATGCACCATAAACATTGTCTTTAGCGTAAGCTTTGTCCTAGCCTTTGAGTTTGAGTAGGGTATGTAACCGTTGAACAATTTTGAGTTAATACAGTTCGTATTTAAGTTGGTTTTTGATTGATTCAGTTTGATTTCTTTGGTTTTTTTTTGTGCGTACATACAATATTCATCCAACTGAAATGAGTTCGGTTTGACTTTTTTTTCTATTCCACTTTTACATTAGGACAAGGCGCATCCTACATTCACGACCAATATTTCAGGGGAATCATTTTATTAATACAAAACACAAAAATATTTTTAATAGGGAATCACTCACATTTATAAACAACATTAGAAAAAATATCATTGTAATAGTGAATCCCATCCTTTATACCAACAACACAAGTAAAAATAATGTTTTCAATGGGGAACATACTCCTTATAAACTAATTTTAATCATAATTATATGCCCTTGTTTTGTGATCCCTTTTGTGGGATATTTTCTTCCTATATATAAAAAGACCACTTATCAATTTGTCTAAAAGTGGAGGCAAATTGCACAAACTATTTCTTGAACACATACCCCTTAATTTGTCACTGCAGAATTTTTATTTTGTATAAAAATAAAAAACTTGTTTTTGTCCCCAAGTTAAATGAATGTTTCCATGTAACCTAAAACAGCTGGAAATTCTATGACTAAATATTTTTTGAAGTTCGCAGCAAAAAATGAAGGCGTAACTGAAAAAAGATGCATGATATATAGAAAGAAAACAAAAAGAAAGAAAAAAGAAAAAAAATCAAAATGAAAAGAAAAAGGGGGTGTTGTGTGTAGGGTTAAAAATTTGAAGATTTCGCTGGAGTGGCGGGTATAGTATCCCCTGTCAACAACTCCTATATATAATGTACCTACGTACGTAAGTTCACCGCCGAAGTTAGCGAAAGTTTGACAGCTTCAGAGCATTTGTTGCAAGTATTAGTATGAAGCGACTATGCAAATTGACTGAAAAAGGTGTAGTCGAAAAAGGTGTGGTCGAAGACATCATAATCAATCAACATATTGCATTGTTTGCCTTCAAAATCTCTGGCAAGGTTTAAGTGTGTATCTAAGCATTGGCGAAAGTTTATTGCTGATTCATCTCTGTCTTATAGTTGCCGTTCTCGAAGATGGAGGCCTCAACCAAATCTAATTGGTTTCTTTTATCAGACTCGGGATACCTATGAACGTTCGAAAATTCGTTTCTTCTTCTTGTCCGAGGAAGAAGAATCATCACTAGTGATTGATGGTAGTTTGGATGAGTCAGTCAATTTTCTTAGCAAGAAGAGAGTGTGTATTGTCGCATCATCCAATGATTTTCTTCTTTGCAATGACCTTACAAGGGTTTATTATGTTTATAATCCTGCCACGAGGCAGCGTTTGGCTCTCCCTAAACCTCGAATGAAGACGAATGATCCAACTGTTGGATTTATTTGTAAGGTAGATGACTCTGATAAAGATGTCATCTCCTTTACTGTAGTTCGCCATTGGGATTTTCTGTCCTCTGTAACGGTTGAATGTTTCTCTTCTGAGACTAATGTGTGGACTGTCAATAACCTAAATGTTGATGCAAGACCTCTTAGACAATGGAATTATAAGACTATGAAATCCCCATCAGCTGGTGTCATCGATGGAGTATTCTGTTGGCTTGATTACGGACAACAGATCACTGCTTATGATAGAGTCCACAAGCGTTTCTGGGGTTTGGAATTGCCTCGAGATGAAGATATGGTGTTCGGAGACCATTGTTTTCTTGGATTTTCAGGTGGGGCTTTCTATTATGCATTGAATGTTGGGACAACCATAACTGTATGGCGCCTTGAGAGCAATATTCCTAGTCGAGATCTGCAGAACATGGAGATTCATCCTGCTATTCCCCACGTCTTTTATTTGATTGTAAGAGGTAAGGTTATTTCTTTGACTTGGAGACGAATATTGCAGAACTTGTGTATGATTTTGGAGAATATTGTTGGAGAACAGAATACTACAAATTATTTGCTTATGAGTGGCATCAATGGCCACGCCTTCTGTACTGGTGTTGGCTACTCCTATTACATATTTGTACTTCTTCTAATAACATTTGATGAGTGTCTTATTTACTTGGAACTTAGAAATAGATAATTTTTTATGGACATTCCTTCTTTTTAATTCGGCTTAATCCTTTATTTGATCCTTGAGTATACTCTATCTTGAGAATTCTTCCAAAATTTCAAAAAAGAAGACAGAGAAGAAGAGTCTGGACTTCTTTAAGATCTTCTGTCTAATATTCTTAAAGTAAAAACGTCATTGTTGAATGTGAAATGTTAAATCTGCTTGTACCTTTTACCAGCAATATGGCCTTCACTCTAATAACCCGCAGTGTGAGTGTTGGTGGGGCTAAACTATTGATGCAGTTTGTTATGCCATTTTAGAGATTTTCTGTTGACTGGTGTATCTTGCATGTAACTATTTATCCTTGAAGTGCAGATCTTCTGTGCCATTTCATTATTTGATTTTCAATTGTTTAAATTTTTATATAGGAATATCTGTCTCCACGCATGGTTCTGGGCTAGTCCAAAGAATTAGTTAACTCTTGACCTTAATCGTCAGATAATTTTGAAGCATAAAATCCAGAAGAAATTTATTCTTCTAGTGTAACTGCAAATCTCGGCGCTGAATTCAGTATAATGGAATTATCAGGACGCCAAATTAAGGAGAAGAGAACTTAAAATCTAAGGATTGCTGTTAAAATGCATTAGTGCAGCAAAAGATGAATTACCAGCAAAATGGCCTTCACTCTTATCAAGTCCACTGATATCCTTAACTCTAAAAGGATCTGCACAAAATCCTTCACTAGCAGTCTGAGGCATTTTTATCCCCAATTCCCTGAAAGCTTCAACTTCACCATGCTTATGCTTCTCCCTACAAGAATTGATACCGAAGATCATGCTATGACCGTGTTTATTTCAATTAGAAAAGCAGATCCACCAAAAGTCAATGGGGTTGCCAATTTTGACATATATATATATATATATATATATATATATATATATATATATATATATATATATTATATTATATTATATTTATATAAGGGGGAAGCCTCAAAGTTGAAAGTTAATTTACCAATTTATCCATAAAAAACTAAGTGTCAATAGTGTCCTTCAACCACACATTACTTCAAAAATATTTTTGTACAAATACGTTAATAGACATTCAATAAAATTGAAAGACCATTTACCTTCACTTAAATACTGCCCCTTATCTTTCAATATTTGTTGCAATTGTGTAATTTATGTCAACTAAATGAGGAATTCGAGAAGTTAGTAATTTAAAA
This sequence comes from Nicotiana tomentosiformis, assembly GCF_000390325.3. Lineage (NCBI taxonomy): Eukaryota > Viridiplantae > Streptophyta > Magnoliopsida > Solanales > Solanaceae > Nicotiana > Nicotiana tomentosiformis. Next base: position 28,871,720 of record NC_090812.1, read on the forward strand.
GGTTATTAGAATGATAATGTTGAATTAAAGAGCCTGCTATTACAATTTTATCATTTATGTTGGTTCATATAAGCAACATCAATTATATGTTATTTATGTTGGTTAGTTGAATGAGAAGAAGTTATGGAGAGTGTAAACATAATTTTACCAAACATATAAAGTGACCAAGAAGCTGCAAACTTTTGGTTTCCTAGAAAGATGAGAAATTAGATACAAATAATTTTACATTAATTTGTGTGGTGTCCAATTTATCGCGTGCACAGATTATAGAAGGACCTGATTCTTCTATGTGTTCTTTATACTACTGTTGCGGAATAATAAATGCAGAAATTAAAGAACACAAGGATTTTACGTGAAAAACGTCTAGCTCAAAAGGTGAAAAAACCACGACCTACTTCCCAGTAGGATTTTTCCAAACTCTTCACTAAATCACTGAGCCAAAAACTGCATTTACAAAATACTTTTGTAAACCTAGGATTAACTTTAATCCCGTTGTGGCACACAGCCTCTAACTGTTGCGGCAACTTCAAGTTAACTCTAACTTGAATACTCTGAGTACCTATTACAATTGCCTCTAGATAAAGCTGAAAGGTACACTATGAAAATACCTACTACAATTGAACTAGAATAAAAGACAGACACTTGGAACTGGTTCTTCTATCTAGTTCATGTAGCTTCAGGTTCGTACACTTGAATCACACACGAACTGCTTGCAAAATGCCTTGCTATTTTGCTCTCAATTCACGTTTAGCTTCTGCTTTTGTGCATTACATGTAGAGTGAGAACATTCTGCAATATATAGAGTTAGTAGATGAAGAAATAACTAGAGTTTTAATGCTACTCTTCCTTGGTGGAAGAGTTCTAGTTGATCTCAACCTCTAACTCCTCCCTTATCTTGGATAGTGTTCTCTTTGATTAAGGAGTCCTTCTCCTTATCAATTATGCAACCCTTTTCGATCAGGAGATATTAATTAGACCAAGTTAAGCTTATCTCCTTCACGTCCATCCCACATGCTCGAATCTGCTCGTGTCTATGCACACAATGGATGGACCTGGTTCATGCCTGAGCTTCCTTTGTCAATCTTCAAAACTAACCTTCACTTAGGCCAACAAATTCCCCCTTTTTGATGATGATAAACTATGTGCTTTTCATAAGCTTAGGCTCTGTTTCAACTTAGCTTAACATCAACATAATGTTAGAAACATTTTTTTTTTATCACTTATCATCAATGACCAGGTTCATTAGGTTATAAACATCATTGTTCAAGCACAACCTGTACCTTTTTCCCCCTTTTGGCATCATCGAAAAGTTGCAAAAAAGAGTGTGATTCCCAGATTTTAAAACTTACTCATGGCCATTGGGGCTACTTTAAATGCATTCATGGATTAATCATCAATAATCAAGCTAAGAATTTAAACTATCAGAGAAATATAAACAGACAGTTAGACAAAAACCAGCAAATTTCATTGATAGTTGATATGATTCTTCCACAAAACACAAAAAGAAATAAAAATACTGAAAACATGAGCAACCAAGAAACATCCCAAACTGGGTCACTGAAAGGTCTACACTGGGCTAGGAGTTTAAGGCTTGGAAGAACTAGGGGCTTGGTTTTTGGCTTGGAGAAATTTCAGCATGTCTTGAAGATTTCCATCATTCTTCTCCTTTTTCCTTGCTAGTTCAGTTTTGAGAGCATCTCTCTCAAACTCTACCTCAGCCAACCATGTCTTCAGCCTTGCTATATCAGCCTCCTTTAGCCCACTCTCCTGCACCAAGGCTCTGACCTTGCTATTGACTGGTGCCTTTTTGGATGAATCGGGTTCATTTGGAGTGGCATGGACCTCATAATCACAAGCAATCAGAGTGTTAGCCCTAAAGTGATCTTTGCTTGTATCCATCTCTCACTTTTTCAGGGGTATCTTATAATGTGCAAGCACAGCTGTGAGAATGAAGCCATAGGGAATGGCATGAGCCTTGGAGCCATTGATAACCCTATCAAGAAGTTGGACTATAAATCCAGGCCAGTTAATTTGCCTTCCACTATCCAAGCATTCCATCAAAACCAAGTCCATGAAGTTGGCAATGTGCCTCCTTTCCTGCCTAGGCAGAACACACTTGTTGATGAATTCAAATAGCACCTTGTGGGGTGGCTTCATTTCACTCTTGTACACAACCTTGGGCTCACGTTCCTCCTCATTGTCACTGAATTTTCTGGTGATGGCAAGGGCAGTGGGAAAGTTTTCTAGACTTGGCCATTTCAATTTTGTGTAATCATTGTACCCCTCAGCAGGTACGCCTAGAATTTCACCCAGCTCCTTTTTATCAAAAGAAATTTGCACTCCTTTCACCAGGTTGGTAACCCTTCCATCCTTCACTTCAGCATTTGCCATGAACTCAACAATTTCACCCCTTGCCAACCTGCCATCCATATGAAGGACCATGTCTTTCCAGCCTTGCACTTCTAATTTCTCCAACAGCAGCACCATCACTTCCTTCTCCAAATCCCTGAGTCTACCATTCAGAATTGTTCTTTTGCCAAACTTGGCCAACTTATCCTTTTCACTGTCTGATTCATCGTCCTCTTCTCCACTCCATTCCTCTTCTTCAACAATTTTTACTTGTTTGGTTTTTACTGCAAACCTGGTCCTTTTTGCCAGAGTGGATGGTTCCGCGGACTTTGACATAAAAGTAGACTTCTTAGTGGAAGTCTTGGCTTTCTTGGGGTTGGGAGTCTGAACCTCCACTTCTGCAATCACATCTTCATCTTGATGAACCAGGTCCATCTCATCAACATCAACAGCCTTACCAGGCTCACCTACCTTCTTCTTCCCTTTGTCCACCCTTTTTCTTTTTGTTTTTTTGTAAGGCTCTTTGCAACACTGCCTCATTCTGCTTTAGTTGAATTCTTGTGGCTCTTCCTTGTGAGGGAGGACTTTCAATAGTGTCAGAAGGGGCAGCCTTCCTTTTCTTGTTAGCCCTAGCAGTGCCAGGGGTCTTAGCCTTGGAAGTTCTCTTATTCTTGGGGTTGTAGCTGTCTCCTACTTTATTCAATAGTTCTGCGAGGGTTTCTTCAACTGATGAACCAGGTTCATCTACATTTTGCCCAAGTTTAACCAACCCTTCAGCAGCTTCTCCAAATACACTTCCCCTTGTTTTCTTGACACTTTCCTCCACATTATCTGCTCCACAAATAGCCATTCTATCAAGAGTGGGTGAAGAATCAACCACTCTTTTACCCATTCCCCTTTCTTCACTACAAGCACCCTCACTCTCCCTTTCTTTTTCCTTTTTATTTTTACCACATCTCCTTCTAGACTCAAAAATTTTTACATCCACCATAGATCCAACCAAAATAAACCTATTTTCCAGATTTTCAGCCAACTCAAAAATGACCTCAGTAGTAGTATTTGGGCTAGAGGTTACCTGTTCAGTATCAGAAGACCCAGTTTCTACCCCCACAGTCACAGACTTGAAGGAGTCGTCAGAGTTCTGGGGTTCTTGGTCTTGTCTAGCTTTTAGTTGTGCATTTAATTTCTTTGATAACGCACTTCCAGCCATAGTCTTGCGAGCAAGCATTTTTACTCTTCTTTTCTTAGGCTGAGGAGTGGTTGAAGATGAAGAGCATGGGGGGTGTACCAGGGTTATCAGAAGGATTAGTCATTTTGTGCTTGGTTCTGGAAGAAGGAAGAGAGGTAGATTGAAATTTGGAAAATGAAAGAAGATGGAAAGAATTTTCAACGGTTTGAGAATTATGAAGAGAAGGCAGAGAAGATGATGATCAATTTAAAGAAATGGGGTAATTAATGGGTAATGGCAGGCTCATCAGAACCAAGGGGGTAATTAGAAGTCGAATCAAACTGAAATGCCAGTTTTGAATAGACGGTGGAGTCGTCCCTAGAATCTAGGTATTTTAATTTGGTTAGGATTCTCTTGAACGGAACTGGTTCAATTTAATTGGATAAGTTTAAGAGAAATTTGGACTTAGGTAGAACTTTGCTCATGATTCAAATATTATTATTTCAAATTGTGTAGAGTGTAGAAAACATACCGTGTTATCTAGATGAACCAGCATTGATTGATGAACCAGGTTCTTCACTGAAAATGCTCTTGTGCATGTCTAAATTTTCCAAAATAGAGAAGATATCATTAGAGATTAATGAGTCATTTTAACACATGGCACAAGAGTATACTATTTACAGTAAGAGACTGAGCAAGAATTAATCTAGTTATTTACACAATTTCCAGATTTTCTAATCAAAAATAAATTTTTTTCGTTGTGAATTCTGAACTGGTCCTTTTAGGTGATCTTAATCATCCTTAATTTTAACCTGTTCCTTTCAAAGTGATCTCTACTTAGGGCTTTTGTGAAGATATCAGTTATTTGCTTGTCAGTAGCAACAAAACTCCACAGTGATCAACCCTTTTTCATAGTTATCCCTCAAAAGGTGATGCCTAACATCTATGTGCTTAGTTCTTTTGTGATGAACCGGGTTCTTGGTCATACTAATAGAACTAGTGTTATCCTAAAAAATGGGGATACAACCAACATCAATTCCAAAGTCCATTAATTACTGTTTGATCCACAAAATTGAGCACAACATGAAGCAGCAGCAACATACTCAGCTTCAGCAGTAGATAAGGCCACTGAATTTTATTTTTTGGTAGCCCAAGACACAAGACATGAGCCAAGAAAGTGTGCCATATCCGAGGTGCTCTTTCTATCCACTAGAAAACATGCATAATCAGCATCAGCATATCTCACTAGATTGAAATTACTACCTTTTGGATACCATAGACAGAGATCAGTGGTGCCTTTTAGATATAAAATTCTCTTGACAGCAGTCAAGTGAGACTCCTTTGGATTTGCCTGAAATCTTGCACAAAAGCCTACACTGAAAATAATGTCAGGTCTACTAGCAATGAGATACAACAATGAGCCAATCATTCCCCTATACAACTTCTGATCAACAGATGAACCAGGATCATCCATATCCAACTTTGTAGTTGTTGCAATAGGAGTGTCAATTTCTTTGGAATCTTCCATTTTAAACCTTTTAAGCAACTCTTTTACATACTTCTGCTGATAGATCATAGTTCCATTTGAATTTTGTTTAATTTATAAGCCTAAAAAGAAATTAAGCTCACACATCATGCTCATTTAAAATTCACTCCCCATTAGTTTAGCAAATTCTTTACTTAACTTATCAGTAGTTGCTCCAAAGATTATATCATCAACATATATCTGAACTACCAAGAGATCTTTACCCTTTTCTTTCAAGAACAAAGTATTGTCAATTTTACCTCTCTTATAGTCATGCTCAAGCAAAAACTTTGATAATCTTTCATACCATGCTCTTGGATCCTGCTTGAGCCCATAGAGTTCTTTGTCAAGTTTGTACACATGATCAGGACTTTCCTTGCTTTCAAACCCCGGAATTAGCTTGACAAACACTTCTTCCTTTAGATAGCCATTGAGGAAGGCACTCTTGACATCCATCTGGTGAAGGGTGAATTCCATGTAAGCAACAAAGTCTATGAGGAGCCTTATTGCTTCCAACCTTGCAACTGGAGCAAAGGTTTCATCATAGTCTATGCCCTCCTCTTGACTATATCCTTGAACCACCAATCTTGCCTTGTTCCTTGTAACGGTTCCATCTTCATCAAGTTTATTTCTGAAGACTTATTTTGTGCCAATTACTGATCTGTCCTTGGGTCTTGGTACCAGATGCCAAACTTAACTCCTTTCAAATTGGTTGAGTTCATCTTGCATTGCATTTACCCAGTCCGTATCCTGCAAAGCCTCAGCAATATTTTTAGGTTCAATAAGAGATAAGAAGGCATCAAAAGCACAAAGATTTTTTAATGAAGATTTGGTTTTGATTCCAGAGGTTGGATCAGTGATTATGTTCTCAATGGGATGAGAAATTTGATACTTGTAAGATTTTACAACCAACTGGTTTCCCCTTGACATTCCTTCAATGCTTTGTTGTTGTGGAACGGGTTCATGGACAAGTTCACTTGAGGTTTAAGAATCATTTCCTGTTTGTTCTATTACCCCTGTCATGTTGCCCTGGGTGGAAGAACATGTTCCATCACTTGTTCCTTCCTTTAATGCAGCTTCAGTCTGGGCTGTCGTTTTATTTGAGTTTCTTACCAGCCCAATTGCTTCATCATCATGTTCATGCCTCTCAGAAAGAATGTTAGTTTCATCAAAAACCACATGAACACTTTCTTCTACACACATAGTTCTTTTGTTATAGACCTTATAAGCTTTGCTATGTGAAGAATATCCCAAGAATACTCCCTCATCACTTCTGGGAAAACTTACCTAGGGAGTCTTTACCATTATTGTGCACAAAGCACTTGCATCCAAATGCCCTAAGATGGGATATGTTTGGTTTTCTCCCTTTAAGTAACTCATAGGGAGTCTTCTCTATAAGAGGTCTAGTCATGCACCTATTTATGATATAGCATGCAGTATTTACAGCTTCTGCCCAGAAGCTATGGGGCAGTTTGCTAGAAAGAAGCATAGTCCTAGTCATATCTTCAAGTGTCCTATTCTTTCTTTCAACTACTCTATTTTGTTGTGGAGTCCTAGGAGCATAAAAATTATTATCTATGCCATGCTCATCACAAAATTTAGCAAATTTAGCATTTTCAAATTCAGTACTATGATCAGACCTAATTGATGCAAGTTGATTACCTAGTTGTTTCTAAGTTTTTCTAACAAAAGAAGTGAACATGCCAAATACTTCATCTTTAGATGTTAAGAACAATGTCCAAGTAAACCTAGAGTAATCGTCAACAAGCACCATCACATATCTTTTACCACATCTGCTTAATGTTCTCATTGGACCACAGAGATTCATATGGACCAGTTCCATCGTTCTGGTGGTACTTACCACTTTCTTGCATTTAAAGTAGGATCTTACCTGCTTCCCCCTTGCACAAGCCTCACAAACTTTGTCTTCCTTGAACTTGATGTTAGGCAGTCCTATCACTAAGTCCTTGGAGACTAATTTGTTAGGTTGACTCAGACTTGCATGTCCAAGTCTATTGTGCCAAATGGGGGGATCATTGTCCAACACACTTAAGCAAGTGAGTTTATTTTCTGACAGTGTGGACAGATCTACAATATATATATTGTTCACTCTTTTTTCCTGCAAAACAATCTTGTCAGTGGTAAGATTAATCACAAAGCATTTAGTAGAGGTGAATGCTACCAAGTTACCTTCTATCACACAGTTGTGATACACTAATTAGACTGTATTTTAAGCTGTCTATCAAATATACATTCTCAATCAAGTGAGAGTCAGTCTTACCTACCTTATCAACCCCAATGATCTCACCTTTCTTCCCATTTCCAAAGGAGACATTTCCTCCTTTGAGGTCTTCAAGTGAAAGGAACTAGTTCTTGCTTCTTGTCATGTGCTTTGAGCAGCCACTATCCTTGTACCATATTTGGCTGCTCCCCTTCACTTGGACCTGCAAGAAGAAATCAAGGGTTAGTCTTAGGAACCCAAACTAGTTTGGGTCCCTTTCTATAGGCAAAAGGATGAATCAAATTCTTTTTAGCCCAACCTGGCAGCCTATTTTTCCCTTAAACAAACTTTTTATTCTTTTGACTAGTCTTTTCTTTTGCAGTGCATTCACTTTTATAGTGACCAGTCTTACCACAGTGTGTGCAAATTTTGTGCTCAGGAAGTGTGAGATACTTGCTTTTGGAATCCCATTTAGGTGGCAGATTCCTGTGATGACCCAAAATGTCATCTTTAAATTTAATAAGTAATTATGTATTCTAAGACCTTAAAACGCACCATTTTATCATTCCTCGACTTACGTGCGTAATCAGTAAAAATTTTCGGAAAGTTTTCATGTGAAAAATGAATTAAAATGTGAAATAGTGCTTTAAAACTCAAGTGAGTAGACTTTGGTCAACATTTATAGCAAACAGACACGGATCAGTATTTTGACAGTTTCGGTAGCTCTGTATCATGATTTGGGATTTGGGCGTATGCCCAAAATTTAATTTGGAGGTCCCTAGCTCAAGTTATGACCATTTAACGGAACTAGCAATTTAAAGGCTAAAGATTTCCAAGTTTGACCACAGGGTTGACTTTTTGATATCAGAGCCGGAATCCGATTCTGGAAATTTGAACAGCTCCGTTATGTCATTTATGACTTATGTACCAAATTTGAAGTCATTCCAGATTCATTTAATATGTTTTGGCACGAGATTTGCAAATTGAAAGTTTAAAACTCAAAGTTTAAATCGGGGTGTGAATTGTAATTCAACGTTGTTTGATGTGATACGAGACCCCGAGTAAGTCCGTGTTATGTTATTGGACTTGTTTTTATATTCGTACGGGGTCCCGAGTACCCCGAGAGTGATACGGATTGAATTCGGATCAAGAACTGGACTTAAGCAAAATCTGTATTTTTTCTTCTGCTGTAATCGCACCTGTGGATTTTTCTCGCAGGTGCGAGCTTGCAGAAGCGAGCTTTCGATCACAGATGCGTCGAGCGTGGCTGGGCAAAAGTCCGCAGGTGCGGAAACCTGCACGCACTCGCGTGTCCGCAGAAGCGGACCAAATGATCGCAGAAGCGAAGGCAGCGCAGGTGCGCATTTTTCCTCCACAGGTGCGAGGCCTCGCCTGGCAGCCCCATTTCGCATATGCGAGCTCGCATGTGCAAGCCCAGGCACCGTAGGTGCGGAAATGTCTGGGCAGTGTATATAGCGAAGAGTCCGAAATTTTTACTCGTTTTGGTCATTTTGAGCTCGGTTAAGGCGAATTTTTGGGTGATTTTCACGGGAAACTTGGGGTAAGTGTTCCTTATCCTATATTGATTATATTTTATGATTCCATACTCGTTTATATCATGAATCCATGAATTTATGGAAGAAAAATCAGATTTTTCTAAAATCTTCCAAAAACGAGAAATTTAGATTTGAAGGTCAATTTAATATCGGAATTGGACAATTTTTGTATGGTTGAACTCGTATCGGAACAGGTGTTCGAATTTCGCGAGTTTTTTCGAGATTTAAGACGTGAGTCCCACTGTCGAATATTTAAATAAATTTTGGATTTTTATCCGAAAAATTTATAAATTCATATGGAATTAATTCTTATGATTAGTATTGAATATATCGAATTGTTGGTGAATAGATTTGAAGCTTTCGGAGACAAATTTAAAAGGAAAAGATGTGGTTGAATAATTAATTGGAATTTGCAAAGCGAGGTAAGTGTCGTGGTTAACCTTGACTTGAGGGAATAGAACCCTTAAATTATTTGTTATGTGAATTGCATGTGAACGACGTATAGGCGAGGTGACGAATATCTATACGTCGTCAAATTAATTGTTTGCTTGCTTACTTGAAAAATCATAAATTGTTTTAAATCATAAATTAATTATTATAATAATTATTTCTCTCCTATTCTTTGTCAAATATTAATTCTTGAATTCCTGCATTAATTGTTACATGCTATTTGAATTATGTGTTTTAATTGTTATTTAACATTTAGCATATTAAATATTAAACTACCTAATTTCTCTATGATTTTCATAATAAATTGTTATTTGTCATTGTTTGGTTCATAAATAAATTATAATTATCGTGTGCCTTGATGCTTAATAATTTCTCATTGGACGTGGTATTTATTGGAGTAAGTTTTATTACATTTATGAGTTATTTAAAATTATATTGGGGGAACGGGTTGCACGCCGCAACGGGAATGAAAGTGTATCTATCTATATATATATATATATATATATATATATATATATATATATATATATATATATATATATATTGGGGGATCGGATTGCACGCCACAATAGACTTATTTAAAAATTAATATTGGGGGATCGAATTGTACGCCGCAACAGATTTATTTAAAAGTCTATATATATACTTGATTGAAATAAATATATGACTGACTTGATAAAAAAGAATATATTGGGAGAGCGGGTTGCACGCTGCAACAGAATTGAATGTGAATATATTGTGAGAGCGGGTTGCACGCTGCAACAGATTTGGGTGAAATAATAATGGATTATGACTGCTGAGTTGGCTTCAATTATTATAAATGAGTTACCTGATTTATTTTTATTATTTGTTGTTGTTATTAATATTGCGTACAGGCTAATGTAAGTGAACCGCCTTAGCCTCGTCACTACTTCGTCGAGGTTAGGCTCAGCACTTACCAGTACATGGGGTCGGTTATACTTATACTACACTCTGCACTTCTTGTGCAGATTTCGGAGTTGGTCCCAGCGGCGTGCCATAGACTTGCTCGAATTTCAGCTACTCAGAGGAGACTTGAGGTATAACTGCATGGCATCCGCAGTTCTGAAGTCCCCGTCTATTTTACTTTAGCTGTGTGTTTATTTCCAGACAGCTTTATTTTATTCAGACCTTTATTTGTATTATTCTAGAAGCTCGTGCACTTGTGACACCAATTCTGGGATGGTATTTAGACACCATTATTTTTATGGATTATTCACTATATTTCAAACATTGCTTCCGCATTTGTTTCTTTGTTATTAATAAATTTAAAATTATTTTAAAAATGGATAATATTATTCTAACGTTGGCTTGCCTAGCAAGTGAAATGTTAGGCGCCATCACGGTCCGAAGGTGGGAATTTCGGATCGTGACAATTGGTATCAGAGCACTAGGTTACATAGGTCTCACGAGCAAGCTTAGTCGAGTCTGAAGGATCGGTACGGAGACGTCTGTACTTATCTCTCAGAGGCTATGAAGTTTAGGAACAATATCACTTCTTTCTTATTTTGTCGTGCGATTTTATTCTATCATCGATGATTGAACCATTCTACTCTTATTCTCTCGCAGATGGTGAGAACACGTAATACCTCTACCGATGGACAGGGACCAGAAACCCCGGTGACAACTATGGCCAGGGGTAGAGGTCGAGGCTGAGGTCGAGGCTGAGGTTGTGCTAGAGGCCGAGGTAGAGCTCAATCCATAGCTCGAGCAGCTGCACCTGTTATAGAACCTCAGGTAGACCTTTATGAGGAGGTCTCAGTTCAGAATGTACCAGTTGGACCAGTTCAGGTCCCGGAAGGATTCATAGCCACTCCAGTGCTTCAGGACGCTCTAGTCCGATTGGTGAGTTTTATGGAGGGTGTGGCCCAGAATGGTACATTTCTAGTGGCACCAGCCGTCTCACAGGCTGTGGGAGGAGCACAAACTCCCACTACTCCCGCCCCGGAGCAGATGGCTCCCCAGAATCAAGCTCCAGCAGCCCCGCCAGTTGGGGTAGTTCAACCAGTTGTTGCGGCATAGACCGGTGATAGGCTCGCCATGTATTTTGAGGCCTTATTGAGACTGGATAAGTTCACTAAGCTCTTTCCAGTTCACTTCAGTGGTACACCTTCTGAGGACCCATAGGATTATCTTGAACGCTGCCATGAGGTGCTGCAGAACATGGGTATAGTTGAGACCAATGGGGTTGATTTTGCTGTATTTCAGATGACGGGTTTCGCTAAGAGGTGGTGGAGAGATTATACATTGACCCGACCAGTCGGATCGCCTGCACTTACCTGGGAGCAGTTCTCTCAACTATTTCTGGAGAAGTTCCTCCCTATCACACTGAGAGAGGAATTTCGCAAGCAATTTGAGCGTCTACAGCAGGGCAGTATGACTATTACTCAGTATGAGTCCCGTTTTGTGTATTTGGCCCGTCATGCTCTCCTTTTACTACCTACGGAGGGAGAGAAAGTGAGGAGGTTTATTGAGGGACTCACTCACCCTATCAGATTTCAGATGGCCAAAGAGACCGGAAGTGAGATTTTTTTTCAGGCGGATGCTAATGTCGCAAGGAGGATCGAGATGGTTCTTGCACAGGAGAGATGGCAGAGGTCCAATAAGAGGCCTCGTCAGTTCGGTGGTTTCAGTGGTGCCTCGTCTGGAGGCAGAGGTAATTTTGGTAAGGGTCATCCTCCCAAACCGTTTCATTCAGCACTTTATGTATCTCCCGGTGCTTCAGGGAGTCACGGTCCTATTATGCCTTATTCTGGGCAGCCAGCATTCAGAGCACATTCAGCTCCTATCAGTGCATCACCACTCCAGAGTTACTACAGCAGTTATCCGGCCCATTTGGGTCAGCTTCAGCTTCAGCAGCCACGGCATCAGGATGGGTGTTATAAGTGTGGGAACATTGGTCACATCAAGAGGTATTGCCCTAGATTGGAGAGTAATAGATCTCGGTAAGATTCTCGTGCCATCATACCGGTACCGGTTGCTTCACCGCCTGCTCAGCCAGCTAGAGGTAGGGGTCAGGCAACTAGAGGTGGAGGTCAGGCTATTAGAGGTGGAGGTCAGGCCATTAGAGGTAGAGGTCAGACCGTTAAAGGTGGAGGCCAGCCAGTCAGAGGCCGTCCCAAGGACGCAGTTCAGAGTGGTGGGGCCCAGCCCTGATTTTATACTTTTCCAGCTAGGCCTGAGGCCGAGTCATCTGATGGTGTGATCACAGGTATTATTCCAGATTGCCATAGAGATGCTTCAGTTCTATTTGATCCAGGATCTACTTATTCCTATGTGTCCTCCTATTTTGCTTCATATTTGGTTGTGCCTTTTGATTCTCTGAGTGCTTCGGTGTGTATATCTACACTGGTGGGAGACTCTGTTGTAGTAGATCATGCCTATCATTCGTGTGTGGTTACTATTGGTAATCTTGAGACTAGTGTGGATCTTCTACTTCTTGATATAGTAAATTTTGATGTCATCTTGGCTATGGATTGGCTATCCCCTTATTATGCTATATTGGATTATCATGCCAAGACAGTGACCCTAGCTATGTCGGGGTTACCTCGGTTAGAGTGGAAAGGAACTCCTGTTCATTCTGCCAGCAGGGTTATTTCTTATATGAAAGCTCGGCGTATGGTAGAGAAAGGGTGTCTAGCCTATTTGGCTTATATTCGCGATCCCAGTGCGGATGTTCCTTCTATGGACTCAGTACCAGTTGTTCGTGAATTTCTAGAAGTATTTCATGTAGATCTGCCGGGGATGCCACCCAACAGAGATATTGATTTCTGTATTGATTTGGCTCCGGGCACTCAGCCTATTTCTATTCCACCATACCGTATGGCCCCGCCAGAGTTAAAAGAATTGAAAGAGCAGTTACAAGACTTGCTTAACCAGGGATTCATTAGACCCAGTGTCTCACCCTGGGGTGCACCAGTATTATTTATAAAGAAGAAAGATTGCTCTATGCGGATGTGTATAGACTATCGGCAGTTGAACAAGGCCACTACCAAAAACAAATATTCGCTGCCAAGAATTGATGACTTATTTGATCAGCTTCAGGGTGCCAAGGTATTTTCGAAGATCGATTTGAGGTCTGGTTACCATCAGTTGAAGATTAGGGCCTCTGATGTACCTAAAACAGTTTTTCGAACTTGGTATGGGCATTACGAATTCCTAGTGATGTCATTTGGGTTGACAAATACCCCAGCAGCATTTATGGATTTGATGAATCGGGTGTTCAAGCCTTATTTGGACTCTTTTGTGGTTGTATTCATTGATGATATCTTAATTTAATCCAGCAGTCGAGAGGAGCATGAGCAGCATCTTCGAGGTGTGCTTCACACTTTGAAGAATAATCAGTTATATGCCAAGTTTTCAAAATGTAAGTTTTGGTTAGACTCAGTTGCCTTTTGGGGCATGTTGTATCGGCAGAAGGCATAAAGGTGGATCCTAAGAAGATTGAGGCTGTTCAAAATTGGCCTAGACCTACTTCAGTTACAGAGATCCGGAGTTTCCTGGGTTTAGCAGGTTATTATCGTCGGTTCGTGAAAGGGTTTTCATCTATAGCAAGCCCATTGGCCAGATTGACCCAGAAAGGTGTCCCATTCAGATGGTCAGATGAGTGTAAGATGAGATTTCAGAAGCTCAAGACCGCTTTGACTACGGCGCCAGTGTTGGTATTACCCATAGGTTTAGGATCGTATACGGTATATTGTGACGCATCTCACATTGGGCTTGGTGCAGTATTAATGCAAGATGTCAAGGTAATTACATATGCGTTGCGGCAGTTGAAAGTTCACGAGAAGAATTATCATGTTCATGACTTAGAATTGGTAGCCATTGTTCATGCACTAAAGATTTGGAGGCATTACCTCTATGGTGTCTTGTGTGAGGTATTTACTGATCATCGTAGCCTTCAGTATCTGTTCAAACAAAAGGATCTTAATTTGAGGCAGAGAAGATGGTTGGATTTGTTGAAAGGCTATGATATCACCATTTTGTATCACCCCGGAAAGGCCAATGTGGTGGTCGATACTTTGAGTAGAAAGGCTGTGAGTATGGGCAGTCTTGCGTATATTCCGGTTGGTGAGAGGCCATTAGCTGCAGATGTTCAGACTTTGGCTAATCAGTTCGTGAGGTTAGATGTTTCAGAACCCAGTCGGGTTCTAGCTTGCACAACCGCTCGGTCTTCTTTATATGAGCACATCAGAGAGAGGCAGTATGATGATCCTCATTTACTTGTCCTTAAGGACACGGTGCGGCACGGCGATGCCAAACAGGTTACTGTAGGGGAAGATGGAGTTCTGCGAATGTAGGGCCGTATTTGTGTGCCTAATGTGGATGGGCTTCGTGAATTAATTCTTGAAGAGGCACACAGTTTCAGGTATTCTATTCATCCAGGTACCGCTAAAATGTATCAAGATTTGCGGCAACATTATTGGTGGAGGAGAATGAAAAAGGATATAGTTGCATATGTAGTTCGGTGTCTGAATTGTCAGCAAGTTAAGTACGAGCATCAGAGACCTGGTGGTTTGCTTCAGAAGTTAGAAATTCCTGAGTGAAAGTGGGAGTGTATCACTATGGATTTTGTTGTTGGGTTCCCACGGACTCAGATAAAATTTGACGCAGTTTGGGTCATTGTGGATGGGTTGACCAAGTCAACACATTTCATTCCATTAGCAGTTACCTATTCTTCAGAGAGGTTAGCTGAAATTTACATTCGTGAGATTGTCCGCCTTCACGGTGTGCCCGTGTCTATTATTTCAGATCGAGGTACGCAGTTTACCTCACATTTCTGGAGGGATGTACAGCATGAGTTAGGAACACGGGTGGAGTTGAGCACAGCCTTTCATCCACAGATAGACGGACAGTCAGAGTGCACTATTCAAATATTGGAAGATATGTTATGCGCTTGTGTTATAGACTTTGGAGGCTCTTGGGATCATTTCTTGCCACTTGCGGAGTTTGCTTATAATAATAGCTACCAGTCGAGCATTAAAATGGCTTCATATGAGGCATTATACGGAAGGCGATGCCGATCGCCAGTTGGTTGGTTTGAACCGAGAGAGGCTCGGTTGTTGGGTACCGATTTGGTACAGGATGCCTTGGATAAGGTCAAGATTATTCAGGATCGACTTCGCACAGCTCAGTCTAGGCAAAAGAGTTATGCCGACCGTAAAGTTCGTGATATTGCATTCATGGTTGGAGAAAGAATATTGCTCCGGGTTTCACCTATGAAAGGTGTAATGAGGTTCGGAAAGAAGGGCAAGTTGAGCCCTAGGTATATCGGACCCTTTGAAATTCTTGAAAGGGTGGGTGAAGTAGCCTACAGGCTTGCATTACCACCTAGTTTATCAGCGGTTCATCCGGTGTTCCATGTGTCTATGCTCCGAAAATATCATGGTGATCTGTCCCATGTGTTAGATTTTAGCTTAGTCCAATTGGACAAAGATTTGACTTACGAGGAAGAGTCGGTGGCTATTCTAGCCCGGCAGGTCCGACATTTGAGGTCTAAGAGTTATCCTTCAGTTCGGGTGCAATGGAGAGGTCAACCAGTAGAGGCATCTACCTGGGATTCCGAGTCGGACATGCGGAGTAAATATCCACACCTTTTTCTCCAACTCGAGTACTTTTTCTAACTCCGTTCGAGGACGAACGTTTGTTTTAGAGTTGGAGAATGTGAAGACCCAAAATATCATCTTTAAATTTAATAAGTAATTTTGTGTTCTAAGACCTCGAAAAGCACCATTTATCATTCCTCGACTTGCGTGCGCAGTCCGTAAAATTTTCTGGAAAATTTTCATGTGAAAAATGAATTAAAATGTGAAATAGAGCTTGAAAACTCAAGTGAGTTGACTTTGGTCAACATTTTTTGCAAACGGGCCCGGATCAGTGTTTTGACAGTTCCGGTAGCTCCGTATTGTGATTTGGGACTTGGGTGTATGCCCATAATCTAATTTGGAGGTCCCTAGCTCAAGTTATGACCATTTAACGGAACTAGCAATTTAAAGGCTAAAGATTTTCAAGTTTGACCACGGGATTGACTTTTTGATATCGGAGCCGGAATTCGATTCTGGAAATTTGAACAGGTCCGTTATTTCATTTATGACTTATGTGACAAATTTAAAGTCATTCCGGATTCATTTAATATGTTTTGGCACGAGATTTGCAAATTAAAAGTTTAAAACTCAAAGTTTGAATCGGGGTGTGAATTGTAATTTCAGCGTTGTTTGACGTGATACGAGACCCCAAGTAAGTCCGTGTTATGTTATTGGACTTGTTGGTATATTCGTACGGGATCCCGAGTACCCCGAGAGTGATACAGATTGAAATCGGATCAAGAACTAGACTTAAGCAAAATCTGTATTTTTCCTTCTGCTGTAATCGCACCTGCAGATTTTTCTCGCAGGTGCGAGTTCGCAGAAATGAGCCTTCGATAGCAGATGCGCCCGGGCGTGGCTGGGCAAAAGTCCGCATGTGCGGAAACCTGCACGCACTCGCGCGTCCGCAGAAGCGAAGGCACCGCATGTGCGCATTTTTCCTCCGCAGTTGCGAGGCCTCGCCTGGCAGCCCCATTTCGCAGATGCGAGATTTTTCTCCCATGTGCGAGCCCAGGCACCGCAGGTGCGGAAATGCCTGGGCAGTGTATATATTGAAGAGTCCGACATTTTTACTCATTTTGGTCATTTTGAGCTCGGTTAAGGCGAATTCTTTGGGCGATTTTTACGGGAAACATTGGGGTAAGTGTTCCTTATCCTATATTGATTATATTTCATGATTTCATACTCGTTTATATCATGAATCCGTGAATTTATGGAAGAAAATCAGATTTTTCTAAAATCTTCCAAAAATGAGAAATTTAGATTTGAAGGTCCATTTGATATAGGAATTGGACAATTTTGTATGGTTGAACTCGTATCGGAACGGGTGTTTAGATTTTGCGAGTTTTTTCGGGATTTGAGACGTGGGTCGCACTGTCGAATATTTAAATGAATTTCGAATTTTTATCCAGAAAATTTATAGATTCATATGAAATTAATTCCTATGATTAGTATTGAATATATCGAATTGTTTGTGAATAGATTTGAAGCTTTCGGAGATAAATTTAAAAGGAAAAGTTGTGGTTGAATAATTGATTGGAATTTGCAAAGCGAAGTAAGTGTCGTGGTTAACCTTGACTTGAAGGAATAGAACCCTTAAATTATTTGTTATGTGAATTGCATATGAACAACGTATAGGCGAGGTGACGAGTGTCTATACGTCATCAAATTAATTGTTTGCCTGCTTACTTGAAAATTCATAAATTATTTTAAATCATAAATTAATTATTATAATAATTATTTCTCTCATATTCTTTGTCAAATATTAATTCTTGAATTTCTGCATTAATTGTTACATGCTATTTGAATTATGTGTTTTAATTGTTATTTAACATTTAGCATATTAAATATTAAACTACCTAATTTCTCTATGATTTTTATAATAAATTGTTATTTGTCATTGTTTGGTTTATAAATAAATTATAATTATTATGTGCCTTGATGCTTAATAATTTCTCATTGGACGTAGTATTTATTGGAGTAAATTTTATTACATTTATGAGTTGCTTAAAATTATATTGGGGGAACGGGTTGCACGCCGCAATAGACTTATTTAAAAGTAAATATTGGGGGATCGGATTGCACGCCGCAACAGACTTATTTAAAAGTCTATATATATACTTGATTGAAATAAATATATGACAGACTTGATTAAAAGAAATATATTGGGAGAGCAGGTTGCACGCTGCAACGGAATTGAATGTGAATATATTGTGAGAACGGGTTACACGCTGCAACAGATTTAGGTGAAATAATAATGGATTATGACTGCTGAGTTGGCTTCAATTATTATAAATGAGTTACCTGATTTATTTCTATTATTTGTTGTTGTTATTAATATTGCGTACAGTTTAATGTAAGCGAACCGCCTTAGCCTTGTCATTACTTCGTCGAGGTTAGGCTCAGCACCTACCAGTACATGGGGTCGGTTGTACTGATACTACACTCTGCACTTCTTGTGCAGATTTCGGAGTTGGTCCCAGCGGCGTGCCATAGACTTGCTCGGATTTTAGCTACTCGGAGGAGACTTGAGGTATAACTGCATGGCGTCCGTAGTTCTGAAGTCCCCGTCTATTTTACTTTAGTTGTGTGTTTATTTCCAGACAGCTTTATTTTATTCAGACCTTTATTTATATTATTCTAGAAGCTCGTATACTTGTGACACCAATTCTGGGATGGTATTTAGACACCGTTATTTTTATGGATTATTCATTATATTTCAAACTTTGCTTCCGCATTTGTTTCTTTGTTATTAATAAATTTAAAATTGTTTTAAAATGGATAATATTATTCTAGCGTTGGCTTGCCTAGCAAGTGAAATGTTAGGCGCCATCACGGTCCGAAAGTGGGAATTTCGGGTCGTGACAATTCCCAAAGCCAATTCCTCTTCTATTGCTACTATGATGTTCCTGTAGCCATGACAGTGCATCGGAGGACCTGTTCCATTTACAAGTTCTGTCTAGTTCATGCTTGACCTTGCCTAGATCCTCTGTCAAAATTCTTACCTGCCCATCCTTCTTATACAACTCATCTTTTAGTTTACCTATATTTTCTTCTAGAGTGAGTTGTGTGCAATCAGTTGTCTTCTTACTTGTTCCTAATTTCAGTTTTAGGTTTTCAGATCTAAGTTCTAGGACATTTGATTCAAATGCATGAACCTGGTTCTTTAGAGCAGTATTTTCACTTACAGTTTCATCAACTCTAAGTTCCAGGTTCTTACACTTTGCTTTTAAAATCACACATTCTTTAGACAGTTGTTCCTTTTCATTGTTTATATCCTCAGATTCATCAATGAAATCTAGAAGTAACTCAGATAGACTTTCTTTAGACAAAAACTTAATCTTGTCTTTTAGATGGATTATACTTACTTCAGATTCCTCATCGGATTCTCCAATTGCCATAAGTGCTTGTTCATCTCCATCTTTATCATCTGAGTCCTCATCTGAGCTTTCTCTCCAAGCAGTAAACATAGCTTTTGTTGATCCTTTGTTCTTCTTGGGATGAACATGTTCCTTCTTTCTGTTTCTTCGTTCAGCTATTTCCTTCTTCCATTCAATTTCCCATTTAGGGCAGTTTTTGATGTGTTGATCAGTTTTCCCATACTTGTAGCAGCCCTCATTGGTCTGTTTTTCAGTAACCCTTGGTTTGTTGTAGCCTCCACTTTTTGAAGAACCCTTTACTCTCATTAGGTACTTCTTGAAGTCCTTTTTGATCATAGCCATTTCATCTTCCTCTAGATCAAAACCTTCAGTGATTCTGAGTGCCATGCTCCTTTCTTTCTTTAGTACATCCATCTTCATGGTTTGCCTTCTAAGTTCATAAGCAGTGAGATTTCCAATTAGCTCATCCAACCTAAGAGTGGAAATGTTCTTTGATTCCTGAACGGCAGTGATTTTGCTCTCCCAAGTAACTGGCAGAACCCTTGTCAAAATCTTCTCAACTCTATCTTCTTTAGAAATAATCCTTCCAAGAGACTTAAGTTTATTTGTCAGTGTGGTGAACTTTGTATATATCTCTTGGATGGTTTTCCCTTCCTTCATGGTGAAATTCTCATATTGAGAATATAGTAGTGTTCCTCTGGACCTCTTCACTTGAGGTGTTCCTTCATGGGACACTTGCAAAGTGTCCGGGATTTTCTTAGCAGTGGTACAGCTTTGGATTCTACTGTACTCATCTGGACCGAGTCCACAAACAAGCCATTTCTTGGCTTTAGCATTCTTCTCCCATTTCCTCAAGTCGTCAGTAGTGTAGTCAGCTCTTGTTTTTGGCACCTCTGCTCCTTCGGTATTTATCTTTATGGTAGCCAGTGGACCATCTGTGATAATTTTTCATAGCTCATAGTCTTCTCCTATGATGTGATCTCTCATCATGTTTTTCCACCAAGAGTAATATTGGTCGTTGAAGAATAGTGGCCTAGCAGTGGATTGCCCTTCCCAGCTTCCAGGTGGTGCACTCATCTTGATCTTCTCCTAAGGTGCTAGCCTCTTCAAGGATAACCCGCTCTGATGCCAATCGATGTTTTAACTTCAATACCACACAAGAGGGGGGTGATTTGTGTGGTATCTAATTTTTTGCGTGCACAGATTATAGAAGGACCTGATTCTTCTATGTGTTCCTAATACTACTGTTGCGGAATAATAAATGCAGAAATTAAAAAAAAAACACAAGGATTTTACGTGGAAATCGCCTGGCTCAAAAGGTGAAAAAATCACGACCTACTTCCCAGTAGGATTTTTCCAAAACTCTTCACTAAATTACTGAGCCAAAAACTGCATTTACAAAATACTTTTGTAGACCTAGGATTAACTCTAATCTCGTTGTGGCACACAGCCTCTAACTGTTGCGACAACTTCAAGTTAACTCTAACTTGAATACTCTGAGTACCTATTATCATTGCCTCTAGATAAAGCTGAAAGGTACACTATGAAAATACCTACTACAATTGAACTAGAATAAAAGACATACACTTGGAACTGGTTCTTTTATCTGGTTCATGTAGCTTCAGGTTCGCACGCTTGAATCACACACGAACTGCTTGCAAAATGCCTTGCTATTTTACTCTCAATTCACGTTTAGCTTCTGATTTTGAGTGTTACATATAGAGTGAGAACATTCTGCAATATATAGAGTTAGTAGATGAAGAAATAACTAGAGTTCTAATGCTACTCTTCCTTGGTGGAAGAGTTCTAGTTGATCTCAGCCTCTAACTCCTCCCTTATCTTGGATAGTGTTCTCTTTAATTAAGGAGTCCTTCTCCTTATCAATTATGCAACCCTTTTCGATCAGGAGATATTAATTAGACCAAGTTAAGCTTATCTCCTTCACGTGCATCCCACATGCTCGAATCTGCCCGTGTCTATGCACACAATGGATGGACCTGGTTCATGCTTGAGCTTCCTTTGTCAATCTTCAAAACTAACCTTCACTTAGGCTAACACTGCTCATTCCGTGTAATCCTCGCTAGAGGATTTGCAGAACGTACTGTTCATTCATTCAGGTGAAAAAATTAAATAACTTCTTTTTGTTCTTAATAACAGTCATAAGTTCGATAATTCTTTTTCTTAATCTTGTACTTACAAGTGTAAATGATACCTTTTGATAAAGAAAAAAAAAAGAGGTAACATAAAAGAGAAGGGAAATACATTTGTCCATGGAAGTAGGGTACTTCATTCATTTGAATAACAATCTTATAGTATCTGACTCTAAATATCATTAATTTTATAATATTTTTTCTTGGATCAACATATTTTTAACTAATTTTTTCTCTCTCTAGAGTATTCGTGATTACAAAGGCAAAGAAGTCAATCGACAAGAAGCCAGCAAAGGAGAAGAACGCCAGTTTTGAAATTAAGAAGAATAGAGAAGCTCTTGCATGCAACAGAAGAGCCTTTAAGCAATAATCATATCAAATCAGTTCATCCACTTTTTTTCACTCCATTTCACTTAATTCTCATGCTTATTAGAAATAAAACAGATACGCTGCTCCATGACAAAAGTTTATTGATTTTACTAACCATGCATGTTAGTTTTTCTTTTCGATATTTTGGGGTTGAAGTATGGTTGCCCGGAGTTAGCTACGCATAAGTAATTCTTGAACGTTTTGTACAGCTGTTGAAAATTCTTTTATGTTCTTTTTGTTCTATCTTTTTCGTTGTAAGTTGCTATGTACTTAATTTATAATTTTTTTTACTAACATCTGATTCTTATAATTTTTCATAAAAAATTGATGCATTAACAATTGTATATTGTACTTTCAACAAGAATTTTAATATGGGGACAACAAGAGTTTAATTATGACGGGGCAAACATCGTCTCTTAAAAAATATTAGGTGAGATATACGATCATATCCCATTTTGTACCTCACAACATCAAAATTAATGTAATTACAAAGCATACCTACCCAACTAAATAGAATTATTTACCTTCGCAGGTCAAACTCTATCCAGTCATTTTAATCTGATATCACATACACCGTTTATCATTTACAATTTACATTTTTCCTTTAAATTTTGTGTGATATATACTGCACACACTAATTTTAATAATATTTTTGTCATTTAAAAAAAATTATATACTTGACATGGGATACACGTGCAACGCACGTGTCCAGAAACTAATATATATATATATATATATATATATATATATATATATATATGAGTCTTGCTAACGTACTACATGAAGGTAGTAAGTTAGCAAGATACCCATTTTTGCTTTACCTAAAACATCCCTATTAATTGTCCATCGCCTTGATAAATTTTAAACAAAACTGTCATTTTACTTTCAAGTGAAAAACATGCTACAGACCTGCATTTACAATTGAACTGATTCCCCACATTCCTGGCTTCCTGTGATCTCTGTAACAAGCCTCAAAAGTTATTTTTTCTCTTTCTCAAAAACTGCTTTTGTTTCTATTTTCCTTATAAAAGTTTGGCCAAAGAGCTTTAACTTGGGGGTGAAAAAACACCTTTAGCTCAAAAGAAGCTTGGCCAAAGTGGCTATTAGTCTTATACGTGCAAGTCAATTAGAGCTCCATATTCTCCTAGTGCAAGTCAATTAGAGCTCCATATTCTGACTATTAGGTACAGAAAGGACTAGGATTTCTCTTCAAAACACCAAGAAAGGAAGGATCTTTATTCCTTCCATTTTCGCTAGCAAATTTCTTTTAAATATTTGGAACACGACTCTGTGCAGCAATGTCAGAACAATATTTGGGTTTACATAAACACTGACATGTTTGCTTATTTGTTTCAACTCTTTCGGCACACTGATAAGAACTGGCATCCTCAATGGAGTTACCAACTATACCTTGCATTGATCAATAAGTTAGATTTTGTACTTCTTTTGTTACAGATAGAAAAAGACACATTAATTTCAGAAAGAAAAAGGAATAACAAAATAAGGGATCCTCTTCACCTCTAACCCATCTGGCTAAAGCAAGTCAACACCCAAAAAAAGCAATGGAAAAAGAGATGACTTGACTCAAAAAAGGTGTACAAATTGCATATACCCGGAAGAATCATCCCATTAGCACTCAAAAATAAAATATGCTCCTTGAAATTCAATCTGAATCAGAGGAATATTGAGGCTTCAGTGTCACTACCAACTTAGACAGCGTCTCTCCCATGTCTTCCACTTCATCTTTTCCAAAACCCCAACTTTGGAGCAATGGCGCCCCAAGGGCTCCTCGGTCAATACCAAACTTATGAAGGTTTCCAAGTTTACTTTCCAAAAAGGGCAAAACAGCAGTACTTGAACGTAATCTTGTTACCATAGGAATGGATTGGACTTCAAGAGATCCCCTAGATGAGGAACCTGAAATTGGGGTCTCCAATAGCTCACCATGTTGGCCAACCATATTGCCAAAGATCGAAGGGAAAGGCAAGGGTATCGGAAGAGGACAAGTAGCAACTGATAGGTGTGAGAATTTGGGCATCGTCATTGAACTATCATATGCAGCCTGAACTGCATCCTTAACTTCATAAATTGAGGCCCTTTGGTTTCCTGAAAATTAAATGGGAAACTACAGTTAAACTAATCAAGTATATGTGCATAAGCTGTATACAAAAAGGTGTAAATAGATGCACCATTAAAACTCATTGAATAAGCCAATATGCTTTTACAGGTGGGCATTCATTCACTTTACACATCTCAGATTTACCTCAGTTTCCTCGAAGCAATCTCTCACGAGTTGAAGTTACAAGCACCTTACAAACTACTATTTTATTTGCCATTTGCTTGGTCCCAAATCTACTCCACTATTTAGGTAGGTTTTAACTTTGACATTAGTCCACATGGAACAGTGAAGCATCTCATTCCCCAACTTTTGTTTACTGTATCCATTCCATTATCTCTAGATCTACAAATGAAAAGTTTGCAAAATCATTGCACATAGCAAGGATTTGATGGTAATATTTTAATCTGTAATTAATCGAGCTATGTGCCTTAGCAGTTCAAACCAGGTTAATTTAATTTCAATGAAATTTACATACAGCAGTATAGCCTGAACTTCACTTTAGTAAAAGCAGCAATAAAGATCGGTAATATGACATATATTAAGCAGATGGGGTCCATAAAGAGATGAGAAAGCCAGTATGAGAATCATAAAAGGTAAGTCAAAAGCTATAAATAGGACGAGAAGACTGAGCAGCAAATGTAAACAATATAAAAGGAAATATGCTAAAGATCACATCAAATACCAGATGTAACTGCTCCATGAATGTTCATTGTTTCCACTGCATGTAAATCTTCAACATCTTCTGCTACATCTGGAGTCAAGGGCTGCAAACTTCGGAGTAAGGACTGCTGAGCCTGGTTTACTGGGGACAAAAGAGTCTCCAACATCAGGTGTGGAGGTAATTGAAATGACTTCAGAAAAATGAAAGTGGCAGGAAAAGAAAGCATACCACTTAAAGAAGGTGCTGGCATGGCAAAATCCAATACAGTTACCATGTTCTGCCTCATTTGGCCAGCTAGCATTTGTACAATTCCGTACATATCTAGAGCACCAGATGTACAGATTGATTCGGCAGAAGGCCCAGATTGTTTCATCCTAAAAGGAAGACTAAACGAGTGCATAGCAGACGCATACACTGCACTGGAGTGGTAAGGCTTTTCGTCTTTAATGCAGAGAAACTGGGAAGCTCTACCTTGACATTTACATAAATGCAAATATTAGCCACGCAGGAACTCATATTCAGATTAGAGATTAAAATATGAGAAGCATACAGAGTAAGAGGTCATACAATAAAATTCAGTTATAGAAGTTATGACCTGCACAGAAGAAACTAGAAAAGAGAAAGGTAGACAAACAAGAGACAAGTTCTTACAGGTGAAGAAAGAGTCTACCAACTACAACACGTCAACACCCATCAGTTTTAACATCCAGCGAATGAACTGGTAAAAGAGAACAACATCACCACCTAATATTTAGCTGTTAAATATACAAGTTTAACACCCATGTTCTCACCCAACAATTACTGAAGTCTCCAAGTTCTTTTGAAGCACGGGGTTAGTGGAATTCTTAATTGTTTTTAAATAAAGACACATAGTTTAGTGGAATTCAAATTTGTTAATTCTGTTTGATGCTAAAAATTGCTGAATGTTGTTGACAAAATTCACACAACTCCTTTTGAGCGAGGAAAACACAAGTTTGCTTACAGCAAGTGAAAATGTACGAGCCACAAGCCATGATATCTTCAAAAGAATATGGGGTGGACATATGCGAACTCATGGGTTGGCTACTTATAAGTAATAATAAACCCATAAAGTATCTCTTTGGTGTAGCCCACGAGTCCATACAGACAAATAATCTCCTTTGTATGGACTAATATGCAGTACGAACTTGCAACTCAATTTAGTTCAACAGCTTCATTAAAAAAAAAATGAATTTAGTTCAATAAAGTAATCTAGGATGCTCGAGACAACCATATTTAAGGAACTTGGGCAATTTTATTGAAAGAATCTCATTATGAGAGTAGCAGTTCTTACTTCCACTCAAGGAGGGCAGACCAACAGGGATAATCAATTTACACAACTCTGATAGCCTTGAAAATGAGACTGCATCGTGAAGATTACGCGAGATAGCTTGCTTGCGGCCTTTGGAATCCATGTTCAAACTAGGATTACGCGCATTATATAGTAAAACTGGGACGTTTGGGTACTCATCTGCAATGTTCTCCAGAAATGCTGCAGCTACACCAGAAAACCCTCCAGAGTCATCAACAACGCATTGTATCCCCTGTCAGAGATATTAACAAAAAGATCAACTCTTGCCAACAGGAAATGAACACAAGTGCAGGTGAAATCATGTTTGCTTAGGCATTTACGCATAGACACATGTCAAGCAGTAAAGGAAGACAAAACCATTTGAGTCCAAAAAGAGTGCAAGATTTAAGATCTCAGAAAGCAAGGGGGAGAATGTAAAGTCACATTCCCAACATCAAGCTGAAAAGTTGATACTCAAACTCTGCTATAACCAAGCATTTGAAGACCAGACGAATTTATACGAGGTTATTTAAGTCAGCTATAAACCAATCTGATAATAATATTGGTCTGAGATGAGCTTAAATGGAGCGACATGGTCACTGAGGTTTCATCAGACTTTCAACTTGCTAGAGATTCAGGCGTAGCTGTTCCTGACTTCCTGTTGTTGATAAACCAACCTGACAACGGATAAGATATTATAGTCTGGTAGTATAGTGAGGCTGCCCCCAGGGCTTTGGTTCAATGGTACGGACGCAACACGTGAACTGCCGACTTGTCACACGTCACGGGTTCAGACCCTGGCATGGACAAAGGGTTGGTATTTAAGTTGGGAGGGGGTAGATGAGCTGGCCCATACTTCCGGAGTTTTGAACCTGTTGATACCTCACAAAGTGGACCGACATGCGATTTCATCGATATTAAAAAATAAAACTACTGTGAAGCTTTAGAGCACAGGACTAAAGGTAAGCCTATTGATACTCAATGAGGATAAAGTTCATTCAACATCAAGAAGAACTTGCATACAAGACAAACAATGCTGTCAAACATGTAGAGAAATAGTAATATAATCTTACTGGGAAGAATTACAACCATTAGATGGCATAACTTTTAGGTGGTTGATCTGCCCACAAACCCGAGGGTGTTTGTGAACAACAAAAAGCCAGCCAGAAGAAATAGTAGTCTAAATATTTCAATCATAAGTACCTGAATATGATCACATTCTTCGATGAAGAAACGAAGCCTATCATCTATTTCTTCACCGTGTTGATGTCCACAAAATGCATCCTTCCCGAGTGCATAATTATCGAAATCCTGAATCTCTACCCATAATCCACTTAATTCATACAAACTCTGTGGATGATAGTGCACTTTTGAAAAGTCTGTCCAATATTGAACATCACTTTCCAAACATTCAACGATATCCTTATCTTGAATTTCACCCGGAGAACTGCCGTTCCTATTGTCTAAAGCGGCTTTGTCCATGCTCTCCTGTTCTTCCTCACTTAAACTTTGCAAGAAGAGATTCCTTCT
Organism: Nicotiana tomentosiformis; assembly: GCF_000390325.3. Lineage (NCBI taxonomy): Eukaryota > Viridiplantae > Streptophyta > Magnoliopsida > Solanales > Solanaceae > Nicotiana > Nicotiana tomentosiformis. Next base: position 28,899,109 of record NC_090812.1, read on the forward strand.
TAAAGGTTCAGATGCATGAGTTGCGACTCTACCCTTCCTGCACATTTGTCTGAAGACCTTCAGCATATAGTTCCACTCAAAACTTAGGTATATGAATTTAGCAAACCTTCCCCCCATCACCATCAATGATGTAAATGTCCTGTTGGCCTTTTTGTTTTTTTGACAAGTTATTTGTATAAAGGGACCTTTTTTGTAGTGATTTTGCATCTTCTGGATGAACCAGCTTTTTTCTCCTCATATTTATTTCTTCTCGTTCTTCTTTTTCTTTTTCTATGCCTTTTTTCCGCAGTGGGGTTGGGGAAAAGGGGGGGGTGAGGGGGAGAACATGTCGTGCCTTACTTTGTGCCATACTATTTTAACACAGAGTAATGGTTGCAAGACAAACAGATTTAGAGTCTCACCATGTCATAACATCCAAGCTTTTGGCTGGGATTTGACTGTACAAGGATCCACGTGAACTCAAAGATCCAAGAGACCCTATCATGTTACAAATGTGCAAAAGACCATTTGTTAGATCAATTAACTGAGTATGGACTACTTATTCTCTAGCATAATATGAAAATATATTATTCTCTTCCTCTGCTTGTTGGTTTCACCAATGGGTGACAGCAGAACAATTCATAACTTAGGTAAAGATGTGATTATGCCTAGTAGATATCTTCCAGTCATGAGATGATATAATGTGCATATCTATTCATGGAGAACAAGTCAACAAATGATTAGTTGGAATGACATAAGTAAAATAGATAAGCTTTGAGGTTAAGCCTATGCAATTATAATTTGAGTATTGTAACATATGTGCTCCATACAGGGTATTACAGAAAACTTTAAGAAAGGTATTTCTGCCTTGGCCAACTCTTTGATCATAATTTGTTCATTTCAATAATTAAGAATACAACCCCCCCCCCCCCCCAAGATACATAAGGTGTAAGTCTGGAAAAGGTGTAAAGACAAGAACTAAGAAAACAGATCAAGTTCTACCAAACTTTTCGGATTTTTCCTGCTTGAAATATACTTGTCCTGATCTGTGATTCAAATTTTATATAACATTTCTTTTTCTTTGTCCATCATTCTGTTATAACTGTTATGATCAACATCAAAATGTAATGACTACCCAGCGACAGAGATTTCGATGAAGAAATCCTGGCATCAACATGCAAACAATAGTCGGATTTCAAAATAGATGATTCAACCACAGAGGGTCAACTACACAGCACATAATTGCGAGAAGAATAGAGCTCGCCTCCACTTTAAATTCCACCCGTCTCTGATCTTATATGAAAGTTCAAATTCTAATTAAAGAGAAACTTGGAACCAGCCCAAATTGTTATTGAATATGGATGCAGAAATGCTATTGAACTGCGCCAAAAATAGCTCCTCAATTTTTTTGATCTTTATTACATCCATACCTACCACAAAGCTCATGTTTAACCTTCAGATCATATATAATTTATTTTTTTAATCGAGTCATGTCCTATATAATGTGCATAGAAGCTAACTGCTAAATATTCTAGAATAGAAGATATGGAGGTAAGGCAACTTCCAAAGAAATCTATTTACTTACTATCTTGAGGTCCCACATAGTCTGATTACCAACTGGAAGAGTAGGGTAATCAAGACAAGAAGATTCATGCAGTTCCAAGACAACAGTATAACATAAACCCCAAACCATGGTGCTTAAGAAAAAAAGATCTTTGAGGCAACTCAACATGACAATTAGATAATATACCTTGAAAATTTACTGAGACCATTCGAGGGGTGTATGTAAGGACGCCCTACATTCCAAAAATGTGAGAGTAGCTCTAAGTATGTGATAGCTATATAACAAAGACATAATCCACTATAAAGTTTATGATCAGATAACTCACCTGCTGAGTTTCACCAGTACGATACAACACGTCCATATCAAGACCATGATTTATGAATACTTGATCACTCTCAGGGCTTTCAGCCAATCCAAGTAATTCATCCTTCAATGTTCAATATTGAGTAAGAAAATATTAGCCAATAAAATCAGTAGTACTTAACCTACTTGCAGCCTATTACCCTGAATTTACAACCAATAATTGGGAACATAGTTACCTACTCCAGTAGGAACTTATACTAGAAATGGAAATGAGAGAGCAAAAAGGAGGAAGAAAAATAAAAGATATCAACAACCTGAATATGAGAGCCTCCACTTTAAATCAAATCAGCGGATGGAGCTATGATCAAAATCCTTATCCTTGGTTAAACGATTAACTGTGGTGCTTCACAAACTACTGAAACTAGGTTTCTGACTTAATGATTTTTAAATTTAACTAACCGATTGGCAATATAATGAACATAGGATGATCACAAAGAAAGAAAGAAAAAACTAGCATAGAATCGCTTGAAAATATTTGTTCATTTTCATCTTTTTTCTTTCTTTCTTTGTTGGGTCTAATTCGATTGTAAACTAGTAATTTCAATTAGGACCACCCACATTTTTCTTTCCCCCCATAGCTCTAGCTAGACCAAGATAAATGGTTACTGCCAAAAAACCCCCAACCACAGTGCCAAGTTTAGGGGTGGGAAAGATTGTAGCAGCCCACACAAGATTCTAATTTTTGAAATAACTAATCTTAAAATTGTAAAGCTCCTATCAGCCATTTGATTACTAATGGTAAGGAAAAATAAGTTGTATATAAAATTACTCATTTTAAAACTGCAAAAAACATAACCTCGCAGGAATTTACTACCTTAGCGTCTGTTTAAAACAAGCAAATGGGCATTCGACAAACCTACATATTTAACTAACCGTAACAGCTAGAGGGAACTGAGCTGCTTCTTGATTAGACACAGACAAATAGCAGTAAAAGGGGGTTTACCTGGAAGTTCCAGAAGTGAGAGCCAATAAAGTTGGCATAATTCCCCACTTGAACAGTTACGATTTCTCTCATACTGAACAAGGAACAATACGACGTCTACAACAGTGGAACTGAACTGAGTCAGTGGCAGAAATTGGCGCGCGATATAGGAAATAGAGGGAAAACGCCGCCCCGACCTTGTATTGTATTATTCCGTCATAAACCCTGTATACTTGACAATTATTGAGCTCGCGACCAACGTGTAATGTTTAATTAAAATCAAACTAACTTTACCTTTAAGGGTTCGTTTACTACGAAAGATAAATAAAAGTAATCATAGGATAAAAATTTACTATCAACTTATTTTTTATTTGGATATTAATTTTGGGATAAGTTATCTCAAAATTAAAATAATACAAGGATAATTTATATCTGCTAGATGGTGGAATAGTAATTCCAGAATAGGTTATCACTTGATAAAGTAATAAAATTGACAATCTCATGATTAATGCAACATACCAAACATTCAATAAAAAATAATACTAGGATAACTAATCACATCATAACTAACAAGTATAATTAATCCAGTATAACTAATCTCAGTATAACTTGTCTTTAAACCAAACGACCCCTAAAGGAAACATTATTCCAGAATTGAAATAAACATATATACTACCCCTACATTTTATCATTTATTTATTTGATATGAATATTGATATTGAACTAATATTGTTACACTTTTGAATAGCATATATTAGAAAGATATTTTTAGAGATGGGCATTATAAAAAAGAGACGAGAAATATCTAAATTGAAGGTTTAATTTTGACAATTTACATATATACTGATATTGATTGTGCATAATTCGCACTTATATATGCCTTATTGTTAGATATTCTAATTAATTTCATAGATGAAAAATATTGAACAATTCCGTAGATCTTTTAAGATTTATTTTAGCTGCAATATCGATGGTACTAATAAGTTTTGATTAGTAAATAAGAAAATTAGAACGACACAAAGAAAACTTCATGTAACACTGTAACGACTCGGTCGGTCGTTTTGAATATTATAACCCAATTCTCTCATTTATTGCTCAATTTATGCCTTGCAATTGATTTATGACGTATCGGGTTAGTTGGTTCGGGTCCGGAAGAAATTCAGAATGAAATGAGACACTTAGTCTCATAATTAAAAATTTTAAGTTAGAAAAGTGGACCGGATATGGACCTATGTGTAAATGACCTCAGATTTGAATTTTGATGATTCCAATAGCTCCGTATGGTAATTTTGGACTTAGAAGCGTGTCCGAAAAAAATTTTGGAGGCACGTAGAGGAATTGGGCTTGAAATGCCGAAAGTTGAATTTTTGGAAAGTTTGACCGGGGTGACTTTTTTATATCAGGGTCGAAATCCGATTCTGAAAATTTTAATAGGTCTGTTATATCATTTATAACTGGTGTGCAAAATTTGAGGTCAATCGGACGTGATTTGATAGGTTTCGACGTTGTTTGTAGAAATGGAAAGTTTCAAAATTCAATAGGCTTGAATTGGGGAGTAATTCATGATTTTAGCATTGTTTGAGAGGATTTGAGGATTCGACTAAGTTCGTATAATGTTTTAGGACTTGTTGGTACATTTGGTTGAGATCCCGAGGGATTCGAGTGAGTTTCGGATGGTTAACGGATCAAAAAATTGAACTACAACAGCTGCTGCAATTTCCTTCTATTGGAAATTTCTTCTGCCATAAACGAGCCCAGAAAATCGAGCCCAAATAAATCGAGCCTAGAATATCGAGCCCAGAATCGAGCCCAAATAAATCGAGCCCAGAATCAAGGACGATCGAGCCCAAGGTCGAGGGCCACGATCGAAGGCAGGGTCGAGGATCAGGCTCGAAGCCACAATCGAGACCAGGGTCGAGGGCCACGATCGAAAGGCAGGGCCGAAGACCAGGGTCGAGAGCCATGATCGAGGGCCAGGATCGAGGGTTAGAATCGAGGCCCAGGATCGAGGACCTCGATCGAAGGCCAAGATCGAGGCAGTTTGGGCAGAATTATAGAAACAGGGACTTTGTCCCATTCGCCATTTTTGAAAAATTGGAGCTTGAGGATAGGCGATTCTTTTGATATATTTTCAAGAAAAACTTGAGGTAAGTCCCTTGTGATCATTTCTACTCCATAATATTGAATTATCATCGAATAATCCGACTAGATTACATGACTTTGAAGTGTAAATCGGAGATTAGAACTTAGAAATTTGGAAATAAGATTTGTAGATTTGAGGGTCGAGTTGAGATCGGATTTTGGTAAAATTGGTATGGGTAGACTCGTGGTTGAATGGGCTTTTCGGATTTTATAACTTTTGTCGAGTTCCGAGACGTAGGCCCCACGGGCGATGTTTTAGTTAAATTTTGGATTTTTATGAAAAAAATAGTATTTTCTTATGGAATTAATTCCAATAAATTTTATTGACTGAAATGAATTATTTGTGCCACGATTCGAGGCATTCGGAGGCCGATTTGCGAGGCAAAGGCATAGCAGAGTAAAGAGTTTCACGTTTTTAGGTAAGTAATAGTTTTAAATCTAATCATGAGGGTATTAAACCCCGAATTTTGGTATCATGTGATTATTTTGGAGGTGACGCACATGCTAGGTGACGGGCGTATGGGCGTACACCGAGGGGATTGTGAGTTGGTCCGTCCCGGGAAACTGTAAAACTGAATAACTTGTTGATAGTTATGTGCTCTATATGTGTTGTGAAAACTTGACTATAAGTCATGCTAGAAACCATGTTTAGGCTATATGTTGGTATTGTTGGGACCCACAGAGGTCGTGTACATGTGAATTATCTGCTTAATTTGTTATTTTGTACTCAGTTAGAGCTTACTTGATTATTTTATCTCAGTCTCTATTGTTCATTATTGATGTATCATATCATTGTTGTTTGGGCTGATTTTGTGATTGTGGAGAGCCCGGAAGACTAGAGAGCTTTATGACTGAGTGAGCCGAGGGCTTGATTGTGAGATATTATACCATAGCACGTGAGTTGGCCGTGCAGCACGTGAGTTGGCCGTGCAGATCTTTATATTATACTATGGCACGTGAGTTGGTCGTGCAACACGTGAGTTGGCCGTGCAGATCTTTATATTATACTATAGCACGTGAGTTGGTCGTGCAACACGTGAGTTGTCCGTGCGGATCCTTATATTATACTATAGCACGTGAGTTGGCCATGCATCACGTGATTTGGCCGTGCGGATTCAGATATTTATAATATGGCACGTGAGTTTTTCGTGCAGCACGTGAGTTATCCGTGCAGATTATAGCGCTTGGGCTGTAGGAGCCCCTCCGGAGTCTGTACACCTTCAGTGAGCGCGGGTACCCATTGAGAGTGAGTGATGAGGGCTGGGAGCCTAGAGAGTGATGAGGGCTGGGAGCCCAGTGAGTGAATGTTGTCCTAAGAGGTTGTACTTGATTTCCATTTATTGTTGTACTTAGTTGTTATCTATCATTGTTGTGAGATCTCTGAAAGATTGTTGATATACGGATTACATGAACATGAACTGTATAAAAATTGATTTGACATTAAACTACCAGATTTGATAGCATATCTATTCTTTGCGGGAATTACTGGAAATGAACCATAACTGTCTAGCTCGTTACTATCTTCAGTTCCTTATTTATTATTATTACTTGCTGAGTTGGTTGTACTCATACTACACCCTGCAATTCGTGTACAGATCCAGGTGTTCTCGGACATAGCGGGTGTTGATCCTTTCGCGCGGTTGATTTTCAGAAGATTTTGAGATAGCTGTCGTGTTTCGTAGATCTTGTCTCTCCTTCTCTATCTCTTTGCTTACTGCATTTGGTCTCAGACTATTATAGACTATATTTTTCAGACTTGTATTCATATTAGATGCTCGTATACTCAGTAACACTAGGTTTTGGGGAGTGTTTGTATTGTATTTAAATATTATATTTTTAACCTTAAAGAGAGGTTTTGGTTTATTGAGATTTTCGGCTTGCCTAGTATCGAGATAGGCGCCATCACGACAAGTTGAGATTTTGGATCGTGACAAGTTGATATCAGAGCCTAGGTTACATAGGTCTCACGAGTCATGAGCAGGTTTAGTAGAGTCTTGCGGATCGGTACAGAGACGTCTGTACTTATCTTCGAGAGACTGCAGAACCCTTAGGAAAATTTCACTCTCTTGTATTCTGTCGTGCGAATTTGTTAATTCTGGAAACTAAATTTTTGCTATTCTATTCTCTCACAGATGGTGAGGACACGTATTACCGGATCGGACGGTCAGCAACCAGTTAGGGCCGCGAGAGGCCGGGGCCGTGGTAGAGGCTGGGGCCGAGGTAGAGATCGAGGTGTAGCTCGTACCACAGTTGGAATAACACATGTAATAGCAGCAGTTGTTCCAGCTCAGGAGCAGATTCCAGATATAGTTGAGCCGACAGGATCAGCTCAGGCACCAGCTGTGCGCAATGAGATTGCGGGCATTCACGAGACTTTGGCCCAGATATTGACAGCATGCACTAGTCTTGCTCAGGTGGTTTCGGCTCAGGCCGCCCCTGCCACTTCTCAGGCTGGGGGAGGTACTCATACCCCAGTTGCACGTACTCCAGACCAGGTAGTACAGGAACTTCAGATACCGGGGGCACTACCAACCCAGCCGGTTTCAGCTGCTCAGGCCCCGGTAGTTCCTGTTATGGCAGACGATGAGCAGAGGAGACTTGAGAGATTTGAGAGGCTTCGACCTCCACCATTTAGCGGTACTGAGTCAGAGGATGCTCAAGATTTTCTAGATAGGTGTCAACGGATGCTTCGGACAGCGGGTATTCTGGAGACCAGTGGGGTCTCATTCACTACTTTTCAGTTTTCTAGGTCTGCACTCAGATGGTGGGAGACTTACGAGAGACGTAGGCCTGTTGGCGCAACACCCCTTACTTGGCATCAGTTCTCCGTGGTCTTTTTGGAGAAGTTCGTACCTCAGTCCCGCAGAGAAGATCTGCGCAGACAGTTTGAGCAGCTTTGCCAGGGTGATATGTCCGTGACGCGGTACGAGATGAAATTTTTTGAGTTGGCTCATCACGCAGTCTGGTTGGTTCCCACTTATAAGGAAAGGATTATGAGGTTCATTGATGGCCTCGCATATTAGCTGCGGTTACTTATGACTAGGGAGAGAGTATCTGGTGCTACTTTTGATGAGGTAGTGGACATTGCTCGGCAGATAGAGATGGTTCGTAGCCAGGAATGTGGAGAGAGAGAGGCTAAGAGGCCTCGTGGTCCAAGTGAATACAGCGGTGTTCCTTCAGGGGGTCAGTTTCACCGTGGTAGGGGTCGTTCTTACAGACCCGCTCAGACGGGTCGTCCAGCTCACGTGGTGCATCAGCTAGCCATGGTTCTTACAGTGCTCACTTAGGCCAGTCTTCATTCAGTGCACTACCAGCGCAGAGTTCTCATCATGCCTCGTCCGCACAGGCTTCTGCAGGTCATTCCTCGGGTTATCAGGAGCAGCAGTTCCGTCAGAGGAGAGGTTGTTTCTGTAACACCCCGAATTCTTTTTTGAAGAACTTAAGTGTAAAGTTCGGTAAAATTTGCAAAAAAAAAATATTTCATGGTGCCGGACTAGGATTACGTATTTGAGGATTTTAGAAATTTTCTTCGGCAAGCTTGCGAGCCGCGACTCGAACCTTTGGGGTTGAACAATGCACGGAAAAGTAAAGAAATATTTTTGGCGGAGCTGTGCATTTCTGCGGTCCATTATACGACCGTAGAATCACTTTGCGGACCACATAATGGCCGCAGAGTGACGCAGTTATTTGGGTCAGTTGGAAGCAATTATGCGGTCGACTATGCGACCGCAGAACAGTTATGTGGACTGCATAGTGACCGCAAACTCAGGCAGATTTTTGGTCATTTTGGACACCAATTATGCGACCGATATGCGGTCCGCATAACCATTATGCGGTCGCATATGCGACCGCAGAACCTGTTCTGAAGCTTCATTTTTGGGTTTTTAAAACCCGACCCTATTTCGTTAAATAGACGCAAAGGGTCATTTTTGAGCAAATATTCTGATATTTTAGAGAGAAGGGAGAGTGTTTTAGAGAGAGAGAAAACCCTAGGCTAATTATTCATCAAGTCTTGCTGAAATCTTGGAAGATTAACAAGGGAAACCCACAAGTTCTTCATCTAAGAGGTAAGGTTCCATACCTTAGTTTTCAATTTTGAATTTGGGTAGAAGATGGTTGATTAGGAGTATGATTCATGAGTATGAGAGTATTATTTATACATGCATGTACCAATAAGAATTGTGGGAAGATTGTTGAACTTAAATAAGTAAGAATTGGATTGTGGAGTGAAGGAAATCTTGTAGAAGAACCTTGTAGTTAAATTTGCACACCTAGTGTTTGATAAAATGCTCAAATGAGCTGAGACCATGAATATCTTCCTAATTATGATTCAATTTTGTTATGTCTCAAATAGATTGGGATTGCTAGAATTTCCGGAACGTTGTAGTAATTTAAGGAAAGCTCAATTGAGGTATGTTGGCTAAACTTTCTCTCTTGGAATTGGATTCCATAATGTTACCGTGAGTTTCAAAGGATGGGTTGCGTATTAAAATGTTGTGGCTTTGAATCGTATTTCAAATGAAAGCTAGTATGCCAAATTGTGTGAGAAAATTTCAATATTCTTAAGACTCTTAATTGCTCATATGTGTACCTAAAGTCTTGATTGGGAATGTCTTATTGTTGATAACCTATAAAGATGTTTGGAAGTGAAATCAGTGAATTAGGGATATAAAGTGTGGCTAACATACCAGTAGTAAAAGGCATACTTATGGCCAATGGTGCCGATGTAATGAAATAATATGAGAAAGATTATGAAATGAGCTTTGACTCAACTATTCCAAAGTTGACTTCGACAATATAATCGGCTAAAAGTTTATGAACTCAAGTGATGCCCATTTGTGGCTGTTTTAGCTAATGTTATGCTTTGTAAGTAATTTTCAATGTGCTTTGTATTCTTACATATTCGTGAGTGGAAATTGTGTATGATTTTAATTTGTGCTTCGATTGCCAATCATTTTACTCCATTTATTGGAAAGGAATCGATTATGTTTAAAGCCTTCATTACTAATGAACTTAAAGTTGTGATTTCCGGAATATTCTACTTGTTGATAATTATGATGATGATCTATGAAAGGGAAGAAATAAAAGTGTGGAATATAAAATACGGCCATTGCGCCATGAATAAAGAACCATATGTTTGACCAAGAGAGCCAATAAAATAATAATGTTGTAAGTGGTTGAAAGTAGGGATTAGGTGATATGTGATGTGAAAGGTTATGAGATGTACGTATTTGTACTTTTGTTTACAATGTGTTATGAAACCCTATGGACGGTCTTTGAAACGCATAGGTATATTGTGTTATGAAATCCTATGGACTGTCTTTGAAACGTATAGGTATATTGTGTTATGAAACCCTATGGACGATCTTTGAAACGCATAGGTATATTGTGTTATGAAACCCTATGGACGGTCTATGAAACGCATAGGTATATTTTGTTATGAAACCCTATGGACGGTCTATAAAACGCATAGGTATATTGTGTTATGAAATCCTGTGGATGGTCTATGAACGCATAGGTACATTGTGTTATGAAATTCTGTGAACGGTCTATGAACGCATAGGTACATTGTATTATGAAATCCTGTGGACGGTCTATGAACGCATAGGTACATTGTGTTATAAAATCCTGTGGATGGTCTATGAAACGTATAGGTACATTGTGTTATGAAATCCATTGTGGTATGAAATCCTGTGGACGGTCTATGAAACGCATAGGTGCATTGTGTATAAGAGGCATAGATGTACGATATGAATAAACACTGTGGACGGTCTATGAAACGCATAAGTGTATAATATGATATGTGAACACTAAGGACGGTCTAATGAGACACATTATTAATGCAGATAATAGGTGCCCCTTTTGTTGTCCTTGTTTGTACAGGTTGTTTCAATTACATTATATTATGTGTTCCACGTATAGATCATATGTGCATTCTATTTTGAAAGAGGATTTCTAGCTATACATACTAGTGCTATTCGACAGTACTAACGTCCCTTTTGCCGGGGCGCTGATCAGTGATAGCAGTACACTCCTTTCAGCCGATTTGGTGAAACCCACTTCATTTCGGGGTCATGTATCTTTTGTTTCTCATGTACTTTGTGGTTGAGGTATAGTCGGGGCCTTGTTGCCGGCATTTCCATATTACTCTTCAGTTGTACTTAGAGGCTCCGCAGACAGGTTGTGGGTGGTATTTGATGTTGGGAATTGGATTAGAACTGTTGGTATTTGGCAACATATTTTTCATTAAATCTATAAACTCGTACTATTTTGAAAATATTGAATGATATTTGTTAATGGGAATGAAATGGAAGCTGTTAATGAAATCTCTTCAGTATTTGATTAACGGAGTACATCTCCTCTTTATTCATGAATTAATTTGGGTAGAAGGAATCTAACATGCTTGCTCGGTTGGGTTCACTCGGTTGAGCGCCGGTCGCGCTCCTCGGTTTTGGGGCGTGACAGTTTCGTGTGTGGAGAATTTGGTCATTTCAAGAGTGAGTGTCCTAGGCTGTTGAGTGGGGCTTCACAACAGAGTTCTCGACCGACGGCACCAGCACCAGCAGTTACACCACTTGCCCTGCCATCTCGGGATGGGGGTTAGGCAACTAGGGGTCGCCCAAGAGGGGGAGGCCGATCAGGAGGCGGGCAGGCTCGATTCTATGTTTTTCCTGCCAGGCCATATGCTGTTGCCTCAGACGCAGTGATCACAAGGATTGTTTCAGTGTGCCACAGGGAGGCTTCTATATTATTTGACCCTAGTTCCACTTATTCATATGTATCATCATATTTTGCTCATTATCTAGATATGCCCCGTGAATCCTTAGTTTCACCTGTTTATGTATCTACACCGGTGGGTGATATTATTATTGTGGATCGTGTGTATAGGTCGTGTGTGGTAACTATTTGGGGAACTGGAGACTAGAGTTGATCTCTTATTACTCGGTATGGTTGATTTCGATGTAATCCTGGGTATGGATTGGTTGTCTCCATGTCATACTATTCTGGACTGTCACACAAAAAGCGTGACATTGACGATGTCGGGGTTGCCAAAGGTTGAATGGAGGGTTTCTCTAGATCTTGTTCCTAGCAGGGTAATTTCTTATTTGAAGGCCCAACGTATGGTTGGAAAGGGATGCTTGTCATATTTGGCCTTTATGAGAGATGTTGATGCAGATGCTCCTATTATTGATTCAGTACCGGTCGTGCGAGACTTTCCAGATGTATTTCCTGCAGACCTGCCGAGTATTCCACCTGACAGGGATATTGATTTCGGTATTGACTTGGTGCAGGGCACTCAGCCCATTTCTATTCCTCCGTATCATATGGCACCAACTGAGTTAAAAGAATTAAAAGAGCAACTTCATGAACTCCTTAAAAAGGGATTTATTAGGCCTAGTGTGTCACCTTGGGGTGCACTGGTTCTGTTTGTGAAAAAGAAAGATGGTACTATGCGGATGTGCATTGATTATAGGCAGTTGAACAAAGTTACAATCAAGAATAAATATCCATTGTCGCGTATTGATGATTTATTTGACTAGCTTCAGGGAGCTAGGGTGTTCTCCAAAATTGATTTGAGGTCTGGGTATCACCAATTAAAAATTAGGGATTCGGATATTCTAAAGATGGCATTCAGGACTCGTTATGGCCACTATGAATTTCTTGTGATGTCTTTTAGGCTAACCAATGCCCCAGCAACATTTATGTATTTGATGAATAGTATATTTCAGCCATATCTTGATTTATTTGTCGTGGTATTCATTGATGATATTCTGGTGTACTCACGTAGCCAAGAGGAGCATGCACAACACTTGGGTATTGTATTACAGAGGCTGAGAGAGGAGAAACTTTATGCCAAATTCCCTACGTGTGAGTTCTGACTTAGTTCGGTGGCATTCTTGGGACATATAGTGTCTAGTGAAGGTATTAAGGTGGATCCGAAGAAAATAGAGGCAGTTCAGAATTGGCCCAGACCATCCTCAGTTACTGAGATTTAGAGTTTTCTCGGCTTGGCCGGTTATTATCATCGTTTCATGAAGGGTTTCTCGTCTATTGCATCGCCTATGATTAAATTGACCCAGAAAGGTGCTCCGTTCAGGTGGTCGGATGAATGTGAAGAGAGCTTTCAGAAGCTCAAGACAGCTTTGACTACAACTCCGGTATTGGTGTTGCCTACAGGTTTAGAGTCTTATACTGTGTATTGTGACGCGTCACGGATTGGTCTTGGTGCAGTACTTATGCAAGACGGTAGGGTGATTGCCTATGCGTCCAGACAATTAAAGGTACATGAGAAAAATTATCCAGTCCACGACCTTGAATTAGCAGCTATTGTTCATCCTTAAAAATCTGGCGGCATTACTTGTACGGTGTCCAGTGTGAGGTATATACAGATCATCAGAGTCTACAATATTTGTTTAAACAGAAGGATCTTAATTTGCGGCAGCGAATGTGGTTAGAGTTGCTTAAGGATTATGACATTACTATTTTCTATCACCCCGGAAAGGCCAATATGGTGGCCGATGCCTTGAGTCGTAAGGCAGAGAGTTTGGGCAGCTTAGCATACTTACCAGTTGCAGAGAGGCCTTTAGCCTTGGAGGTTCAGGCCTTGGCTAATCAGTTTGTTAGATTGGATGTTTCCGAGCCGAATCGAGTTTTGGCCTGTGTGGTTTCTCGGTCTTCTTTATATGATCGCATCAGAGAGCGCCAACATGATGATCCATATCTACTTGTCCTTAAGGACATGGTTAAGCATGGTGATGCCAAGGAAGTCACTATTGGAGATGACAGTGTATTACGGATGCAGGGCACGCTATGTGTACCTAATGTAGATAGTTTGCGTGAGCTGATTCTCCAGGAAGCTCATAGTTCGCAGTACTCTATTCAACCAGGCGCCGCGAAGATGTATAAGGATTTGAGACAACACTATTGGTTGAGGCGGATGAAGAAAGATATAGTTAAGTTTGTATCTCGGTATTTAAATTGTCAACAGGTAAAGTACGAGCACCAGAGACCGGGCGGATTGCTACAGAGACTTGAAATTCCTGAGTGGAAGTAAGAGCGTATTACCATGGACTTCGTAATTGGACTCCCACGGACTTTGAGAAAGTTTGATGATGTTTGAGTAATAGTAGATCGGTTGACCAAGTCCGCACATTTTATTCCAGTCGGTACTAATTATTCTTCGGAGCGGTTAGCTGGGATTTATATTTGCGAGTTTGTTCGCCTACACGGTGTGCCGGTGTCCATTATTTCAGATCGGGGTACGCAGTTTACCTCACAGTTTTGGAGGGTAGTGTAGCGAGAATTGGGCACACAAGTTCAGTTGAGTACAACATTTCACCCTCAGACGGACGGACAGTCCGAGCGCACTATTCAGATATTGGAGTATATGCTACGCGCTTGTGTCATTGATTTTGGGGTTCTTGGGATCAATTTCTGCCACTCGCAGAGTTTGCTTACAATAATAGCTACCAGTCAAGCATTCAGATGGCTCCGTATGAAGCTTTATATGGGAGACGGTTTCGGTCTCCGGTGGGTTGGTTTGAGCCTGGTGAGGTTAGACAATTGGGTACTGGCTTGGTTCAGGATGCTTTAGAGAAGGTCAAAGTAATTCAGGAACGGCTTCGCACGGCACAATCTAGACAGAAGAGTTATGCCGACAGGAAGGTTCGTGATGTTGTTCACATGGTTGGGGAGAAGGTTCTGCTCAAGATTTCACCCATGAAGGGTGTGTTGAGGTTCGGGAAAAGGGGCAAGTTGAGCCCTCGGTATATTGGGCCTTTTGAGATACTTAAGAAAATTGGGGAGATGGCTTATGAACTTGCTTTGCCACCTAGTCTATCAGGTGTTCATCCAGTGTTCCATGTATCCATGCTCCGAAAGTATGTCGGGGATCCGTCTCACATTCTGGATTTCAGTACAGTACAGCTGGACGGTAATTTGACTTATGATGTGAAGCCGGTGGCTATTTTAGACCGACAGGTTCGAAAGATGAGGTCAAAGAATATAACATCAGTGAAGGTGCAATTGAGAGGCTAGACAGTCGGAGAAGCTACTTGGGAGATGGAGCAGGAAATGCAGAACAAATATCCACACTTATTTGAGACTCCAGGTATTATTCTAAACCCTTTCGAGGACGAACGTTTGTTTAAAAAGGGGAGAATGTAACGACCCGACCGGTCGTTTTGAATATTATAATCCCGTTCCCCCATTTATTGCTCAATTTATGCCTTACAATTGATTTATGACGTATCGGGTTAGTTGGTTCGGGTCCGGAAGGAATTCGGAATGAAATGAGACACTTAGTCTCATAATTGAAAATTTTAAGTTAGAAAAGTGGATCGGATATGGACCTATATGTAAATGACCTCGGATTTAAATTTTGATAATTCCAATAGCTCCGTATGGTAATTTTAGACTTAGGAGCGTGTCCGGAAAAATTTTTGGAGGTCCGTAGAGGAATAAGCTTGAAATGCCGAAAGTTAAATTTTTGGAAAGTTTGACCGGGGGTTGACTTTTTGATATCGGGGTCGAAATCCGATTCTGAAAATTTTAATAGGTTTGTTATATCATTTATGACTGGTGTGCAAAATTTGAGGTCAATCGGACGTGATTTGATAGGTTTCGGCGTTGTTTGTAGAAATGGAAAGTTTCAAAGTTCAATAGGCTTGAATTGGGGCGTAATTCATGGTTTTAGCATTGTTTGAGGTGATTTGAGGATTCGACTAAGTTCGTATGATATTTTAGTACTTGTTGGTATATTTGATTGAGGTCCCGAGGGCATCAAGTGAGTTTCAGATGGTTAACAGATCAAAAAATTGAACTACAACAGCTGCTGTAATTTCCTTATGTTGGAAATTTCTTCTGCCAGAATCGAGCCCAGAAAATCGAATCCAGAATCAAGCCCAAATAAATCGAGCCCAGAATATAGAGACCAGAATCGAGCCCAGAATCGAGCCCAGAATCAAGGACGATAGAGCCCAGGGTCGAGGGCCACGATCGAAAGCAGGGTCGAGGATTAGGCTCGAAGCCACGATCGAGCCCAGGGTCGAGGTCCACGATCGAAGGCAGGGTCGAGGGCCACGATCGAGGGTCAGGATCGAGGCCCAGGATCGAGACCCAGGATCGACGACCTCGATCGAAGGCCAAGATCGAGGCAGTCTGGGCAGAATTATAAAAACAGCGACTTCGTCCCATTCGCCATTTTTGACAAATTGGAGCTTGAGAAGAGGCGATTGTTTTGATATATTTTCAAGGAAATCTTGAGGTAAGTCCCTTGTGATCATTTCTACTCCATAATATTGAATTATCATCGCATAATCCGACTAGATTACATGATTGTGAGGTGTAAATCGGAGATTGGAACTTAGAAATTTGGAAATAAGATTTGTAGATTTGAGGGTCGAGTTGAGATCGGATTTTGGTAAAATTGGTATTGGTAGACTCGTGGTTGAATGGGCTTTCGTATTTTATAACTTTTGTCTAGTTCCGATACGTGGTCCCCCACGGGCAATTTTTGAGCTAAATTTCGGATTTTTATGAAAAATTAGTAGTTTCTTATGGAATTAATTTCAATAAAATTTATTGACTGAAACGAATTATTTGTGCCAAGATTCGAGGCATTCGGAGGCCGATTTGCGAGGCAAAGGCATAGCAGAGTAAAGAGTTTCACGTTTTTAGGTAAGTAACAGTTTTAAATCTGATCCTGAGGGTATTAAACCCCGGATTTTGGTATCATATGATTATTTTGGAGGTGACGTACATGCTAGGTGACGGGCGTGTGGGCGTGCACCGAGGAAATTGTGAGTTGGTCCGTCCCAGGAAACAGTAAAGCTGAATAACTTGTTGATAGTTATGTACTCTATATGTGTTGTAGAAACTTGACTATAAGTCATGCTAGAAACCATGTTTAGGCTATATGTTGGTATTGTTGGGACCCACATAGGTCGTGTACATGTGAATTATCTGCTTCATTTGTTATTTTGTACTCAATTAGAGCTTACTTGATTATTTTATCTCAGTCTCTATTGTTCATTATTGATGTACCATATCATTGTTGTTTGAGCTGATTTTATGATTGTGGAGAGCCCAGGAGACTAGAGAGCTTTATGACTGAGTGAGCCGAGGGCTTGATTGTGAGATATTATACCATAGCACGTGAGTTGGCCGTGCAGCACGTGAGTTGGCCGTGCGGATCTTTATAGTATACTATAGCACGTGAGTTGGCCGTGCAGCACGTGAATTGGCCATACAGATATTTATAGTATACTATAGCACGTGAGTTGGTCGTGCAACACGTGAGTTGTCCGTGCGGATCCTTATATTATACTATAGCACGTGAGTTGGCCATGCGGATCCATATATTTATAATATGGCATGTGAGTTGTCCGTGCATATTATAGCGCTTGGGCTGTAGGAGCCCCTTCGGAGTCTGTACACCCCTAGTGAGCGCGGGTACCCACTGAGAGTGAGTTATGAGGGTTGGGAGCCCAGAGAGTGATGAGGACTGGGAGCCCAGTGAGTGATTGTTGTCCTAAGAGGTTGTACTTGATTTTCATTTCTTGTTGCACTTAGTTGCTATCTGTCATTGTTGTGAGATCTCTGAAAAATTATTGATATACGGATTACATGAACATGAACTGTATAAAAATTGATTTGACATTAAACTGCCAGATTTGATAGCATGTCTATTCTTTGCTGGAATTACTGGAAATAAACCATAACTGTGTAGCTCGTTACTATCTTCAGTTCCTTATTTATTATTGTTACTTGCTGAGTTGGTTGTACCCATACTACACCCTGCACTTCGTGTGCAGATCCATGTATTTTCGGACATAGCGGGTGTTGATCCTTTCGCGCGGTTGATTTTCAGGAGATTTTGAGGTAACTGTCGTGTTCCGTGGACCTTGTCTCTCCTTCTCTATCTCTTTGTTTACTGTATTTGGTCTCAGACTATTATAGACTATATTTTTCAGACTTGTATTCATATTAGATACTCATGTACTTAGTGACACCAGATTTTGGGGAGTGTTTGTATTGTATTTAAATATTATATTTTCTACCTTAAAGAGAAATTTTGATTTATTGAGATTTTCGGCTTACCTAGTATCGAGATAGGCGTCATCACGATAAGTTGGAATTTTGGGTCGTGACAAACACAAAATTGACAGGGTATATAAAAATAATAATTAGACGTACCAATTGATGTACTTTTAGGGCACTTCAGCAGTGTAGACTGCTAATGTCTGAAATTTGAATTTCAAACTAATATTCGTAAGTTTTTCTTTATACTAAATAAAAAATCTAGTAATAACAAGCGTATTGTTACAAAACGATTAAAACATTTAATGGCTGAACGAACTCAATCTCAAGGGCATTAGTTGACTTTATTGAATTAGTTGAAACTTGAAGCAAAAGGTATTCATTCTTATTTAAATTCACCTAATCCTCTAAGTCCTTATTGTTGATCAAAATTCAAAGGAGACCAACGCTCATGCTCATTCGTAACAGTGAGACTGCATAGACTAGTCACTAGTGCACAACCAAATAACTTATGGGGTTCCAGCAAAGCTTAATTAATTATATGAGCCTTCTTAAATCTAGATTTGATATTTAAATTGGGAGTCAACACCATATCCTCTAACTTCCTCCTTTTTGCTTTCTTGTTCATACAATGGTTAATAAAATAATTAAGAAATTTGCATGGTGTGAAAAACATCGATTTCTTATGATCATCTTCTACTTCATATCAGGAAAAATATCTACGGTAATAAAATACATGGGTAATAATCTATAATGATCTTAGTAAAGAAACTATAGTATATCAACCAGTATCTTTAGTATTGCATCGATTTTGCAAATAAAGTACTTTAACTTATTTATGATTACATTTCGTCTATAGACAAACCAAAATTTATTTAATAAATAAAGATGTCCTTATTTTATAAGATTGTAAAAAAATACTATTGAAGCATGGTGAAGTCATTGTCGGAAGTATAGTTGTTAAGTACTTAACTTTTTTGGCCAAGCAACAGCCACACATCTTCTATCTATATAGAATAGGAGAAGCAAATCAATATAATGATGCCAAGTGTAACAATAAAAATTTAAAAGTGTCAAATTTTAGGACAAACTTCCAACAAATTTTTTGTTGGAGATTCAAAAATTATTTAAAAAAAATAAAGAAAAACAATGATAACTATCTTCTATATGTTAGTAAACTGTATTTGTAAAATAATTCTGGAGAAGATAAAATAACATATAAATAGAAATGTAAAAGAAACGGAATTTAATCCGAGCTCATTGAATTACAGTATTTTCTTAAGGAATTTAATCCCCTCCTAGTGCCCAAGGTTGTGGATTATTTCCTCCCAGGATAGAACGAATTACACGCTGGTGTAGCGGTACTTCAAACTCCAGTGTTTCAGCGAACACAAAGATCGGTAGCAAATCACACTTACTCTTGTTTTCTTTGTAGTTAAAACAATGCAGAAGAAAGGAGGAGAAGTCAGAAATTCGTATTGAAAATCTGAGAGAATGGACTGGTATTTATAGCCAATGTTGAGCTCAAAATGAAGAAGTGCAACTCTTCAAAACTGAAGAGGTGCAACTCTTCAGAAGGGTTGTTTGTGTAAAACGGCCATAACGTAAATGGCTTTTACAAAAAGCGAAGGGCATATACTGTTCTGTTGGATGTAATATTAATATTCCGTTGGATTTTTACAAAAAAATGAATATTTAATAATATTTATGTTAATATTTACTATTAACAAATAAATTTGGTCCAAAATATTAATAAATCAATCGATCATTTGACCGAATCCGAAGCCGAGCCGAGCGAGTGACGACGACGACGACGCGAGCCTTGCCTTCTTCTTAACTCTTTAAGAGCTAGAAGAAGAGCAATTGTATATGTATACCCATCAAAACCTTTTCTTCTTCCAATAAGGGACAATGTCCCTTTGTCAAAGAGGGGAACTCAAATATTATCAATTTCCCTCCATTTCCCATTCACCCTCTTTTAAGCTTAAAAAAACCCAACAATCCCTCCACATGAATGGGGAATGGCTATATCACGGAAATATGCATGAAAAACTGTGTGATTCGCAAGCAAGGATTAATTGCATCTGGATAAGTAGGTTTCCTTTTGAACTTTCTGTAGTGAACTTATGTCGGATATATTCGGTCAATCGGTAGATTTGATATCTTTGAACCGTCGAACTTTGGTGTATACCCAGACAACCATAAGTCACACAACCAACCCTTAACCGTCTTTGGCTCTCATTGTTGTGTTCGTTTCAGCCATGAATACCGCATGGTTTTATAAGTGCATAGAGAACTGGCCTTACAAAATTCTCCTTAAAGCGGCTAACACTTCACATTTACATAGGTGATTCCTAAACGTGTCATCCCGTAGATACACTATTTGATATACCCCCGTACCAAATTTAGAAATCATTAAAAAGCTTTAATGCTTTATCCTTGGTACTGAACATTGTCTCATCATGAGAATGGACCAAAATTTTAGTTGACAATGTTGAACCGTCATTAATGACTTTGTTTGATCTCCTTGAACCTAGATCTTGGGATTTCCAGTCTTCTAGGTAGAGTTACCGCCACAGTGACTTGTTCTCGGCCATAGTCCCATTCCCCTCGATGATTACTCAACTACCTCTCTAGTTAGGCCTTTTGTAAGTGAATCCGACACATTATCACTTGACTTTACATAGTCAATCGTGATAATTCCTCTAGAGAGTAATTGCCTAACGGTTTTATGTCTTCGTCGTATATGACGAGATTTACCGTTATACATCACGCTCTCAGCCATTGCAGTTGTCGCTTGACTATCGCAATGTATGCATATTGGTGCCAACGGTTTGGGCCAAAATGGAATGTCTTCCAGGAAATTTCGGAGCCATTCAGCTTCTTTACCGGCTTTATCTAAGGCTATGAACTCAGCCTCCATTATAGAGCGGGCAATACAAGTTTGCTTGGACGACTTCCAAGATACCGCTCATTCACCAATAGTGATTATATATCCACTTGTAGACTTAGAATCAGTTGAACCGGTGATCTAATTTGCATCACAGTATCCCTCAATCACCACATGATATTTATTGTAGTGCAAAACAAAGTCCTGGGTATGTTCTAAGTATCCCAAAACTCGTTTCATTGCCATCCAATGAGATTGACCTGGATTGCTCGGGTATCGACTCAATTTACTTATAGCACAAGCTATATCTGGTCGTGTACAATTCATGATATACATTAAGCATCCCAACATACGAGCATAATCCAATTGTGATATGCTCTGGCCTTTGTTCTTTGCTAATGCAAGATTCACGTCAATTGGAGTCTTTGCAATTTTAAACTCTAAGTGCTTAAATTTTTCAAGTACTGTCTTAATATAATGAGATTGTGACAGTGCCAGACCTTGAGGAGTCTTATGGATCTTAAAATCAGCAACTCCCAAGTCCTTCATATCAAACTTGCTAGTTAGCATACGCTTAGTCGCATTTATGTTGGCAATGTCATTACTCATTATCAGCATATCATTCACATATAAGCAAACAATGACTATGTGATTTGGAACATTTTTAATGTACACACATTTATCACATTCATTTATCTTAAAACTATTTGACAATATTGTTTGGTCAAATTTCGCATGCCATTGTTTGGGTGCTTGTTTTAGTCCGTAAAGGGACTTAACAAGTCTACATACCTTATTTTCTTTACCTGGAACCACAAACCCTTTAGGTTGTTCCATGTAGATTTCTTCCTCCAAATCTCCATTTAAAAAGGCTGTCTTAACGTCCATTTGATGAATTGCAAGACCATAAACTGCAGCTAATGCCACTAACATTCGTATGGACATAATTCTTGTAACTGTAGAGTATGTATCAAAATAATCAAGATATTCTCGTTGTCTATACCTTTTGACTACAAATCTTGCCTTATATTTATCAATAGTGCCATCATCTTTCATTTTTCTCTTAAAAATCCATTTAGAACCCAAAGGTTTATTTCCACGAGGAAGATCAATCATTTCCCATGTATGATGTTCAATATGGATTCTATTTCACTATTGACTGCCTCTTTCCAAAACAATGATTTCGAAGAAGACATAACTTCTTTAAATGTTCGAGGCTCATTTTCCAATAAGAAAGTCACAAAATCTGGTCTAAATGAAGTAGACGTTCTTTGACATTTACTACGTCTTGGATGATTAAATGTACTTTCTTTTGTTTCTTCCTGAGGTCGTTTAAATCCTTCACCAATTGACTCATATTTCTTTTTATACGGATATATATATATTTTTAAAGAACTCAGCATTATCTGATTCTATAACCGTATTATTATGAATGTAGGGATTTTCTGATTTATGAATCAGAAATCGATATGCTTTACTATTGGTCGCATATCCTATGAAAACACAATCAACGGTTTTCGGTCCTATTTTTACTCTTTTGGGTTTAGGAACTTGCACGTTTGCCAAACACCCACACACTTTAAAATAATTCAAGTTGGGCTTCCTTCATTTCCATTTTTTATATGGAATGGATTGTGTTTTGCTATGGGGTACTCGATTTAGTATCCGGTTAGCCGTAAGAACGGCTTCCCCCCACAAGATCTGTGGCAAACCAGAACTTATCAACAATGCATTCATCATCTCCTTTAATGAACGATTCTTTCTTTCCGCAATCCCATTGGATTGGGGCGTGTAAGGGGCCGTTGTTTGATGAATAATTCCATATTCTAAACATATTTCTTCAAAAGGAGATTCATATTCACCACCCCTATCACTTCTTATCATTTTGATTTTCTTGTTAAGTTGCGTTTTAACTTCATTTTTGTATTGCCTGAATGCGTCTATTTCTTCATCTTTACTATTAAGTAAGTAAATATAGCAATATCGAGTACTGTCGTCAATAAAAGTTATGAAATACTTCTTTCCACCACGAGATGGTATTGACTTCATGTCGCAAATATCTGTGTGAATTAAGTCTAAAGGATTTAAATTCCTTTCAACTGACTTATAAGGATGTTTAACATACTTAGATTCCACACATATTTGACATTTTGATTTGTCGCATTCAAACATAGGCAATACTTCAAAATTAATCATTTTTCGCAAGGTTTTATAATTGACATGACCTAAACGTATATGCCATAATTTATTTGACTCAAGTAAGTAAGAAGAAGCTGAAATTTTATTATTATTCTCAACAATCATTACATTCAGCTTGAAAAGGTCCTTAGTGAGGTAACCTTTTCCTACAAACATCTCATTTTTACTTATTACAACCTTATCGGATACAAAAATACACTTAAACCCGTTCTTAACAAGAAGTCCAGCAGAGACTAAGTTCTTTCTAATCTCGGGAACATGAAAGACGTTGTTCAAAGTACCAGCAGTCATTTTCATAAATATCTTCCCACGTCCTTCAATTTTGGCCGCTGCAGAATTTTCTATAGAAAGCGCCTCTTCGGGTCCAACAAGACCATATATAGCAAACGCTTCTCTAATAGCACAAACATGGCGAGTGGCTATAGAATCAATCCACCACTCCTTAGGATTTCCCACCAGATTGCATTCAGAAAGCATATCATACAAGTCATCAACATCTTCGTGCTTTTCAACCATGTTTGCTTGACCCTTCTTCTTGTCTTTCTTTGGAGCATGACAATCTGCAGATCTGTGTCCAGCTTTTCCACAGTTATAGCAATTTTCGTTGAACCGCTTCTTGATTGGGTTGCTTTTCGGTCCATAAGCCTTCTTTCTCTTTATATCCTCAACAATGTTTGCTCCTATTATTGTTGAGTTTCCACGACCTTTCTTTTCAGCAGCTTTGTTGTCCTCTTCGATTCTCAATCGAACAATGAGATCTTCAAGGGACTTCTCCTTGCGTTTGTGTTTCAAGTAGTTTTTGAAGTCCTTCCACAAAGGAGGCAACTTCTCAATCATCGCTGCAACTTGGAATGCTTCATTGATGACAAGACTTTCAATAAAAATTCTGTTAGTAAAAACAATATAATTAATACTTTCAACATTAGTATTAATTTGACTTATACCTTCAGCAAGGAGATCGTGAATAATCACTTGCAATTCCTAAACTTGGGTAATAACAGACTTGCTATCTACCATTTTGTAGTCCAAAAATTTAGCGGCAACGAATTTCTTTAACCCGACATCTTCTGTTTTGTATTTCCTTTCAAGCGCTATCCACAATTGTTTTGACGTCTCCATATTACTATAGACATTATACAGATTCGTCCTCCAGTCCGCTAAGAATGAAATTCTTGCATAGAAAATCAGAATGCTTCCACGACTCAGTCACGAGAAAGCGTTCATTTTCTGGAGTTTCATCGCGCAGAACAGGAACATCTTCCTTAATGAACTTCTGCAGACTTAAAAGAAACAGAATTTAATCCGAGCCCACTGAATTCACAGTGTTTCCTTAAGGAATTTAATCCCCTCCTAGTACCCAAGGTTGTGGATTATTTTCTCCTAGGATAGAACGAATTACACACTGGAGTAGCGGTACTTCAAACTCCAGTGTTTCAGCGAACACAAAGATCGGTAGCAAATCACACTTACTCTTGCTTTTTTTGTAGTTAAAACAATGCAGAAGAAATGAGGATAAGTCAGAAATTCGTATTGAAAATCTGAGAGAATGGACTGGTATTTATAGCCAATGTTGAGCTCAAACTGAAGAAGTGCAACTCTTCAAAACTGAAGAGGTGCAACTCTTTAGAAGGGTTGTTTGTGTAAAACGGCCATAACGTAAATAGCTTTTACAAAAAGCGAAGGGCATATACTGTTCCGTTAGATTTAATATTAATATTCCGTTGAATTTTTACAAAAAATAGATATTTAATAACATTTCTGTTAATATTTACTATTAATAAATAAATTTGGTCTAAAAAATTAATCAATCAATCCGTATCCGAAGCCGAAGCCGAGCCTAGCCGAGCGAGCGACAGCGACGATGGCGCGAGGCTTGCCTTCTTGTTAACTCTTTAAGAGTTAGAAGAAGAGCAATTGTATATATACCTATCAAAACCTTTTCCCTCTTCCAATATGGGACAATGTCCCTTTGTCAAGGAGGAAAACTCAAATATTTTCAATTTCTCTCCATTTCTCATTCACCCTCTTTTAAGCTACATTTAAGCTTAAAAAAATCCAACACTATATAGAATAGGAGAATCAAATAAATGTGATGATGCCAAGTGTAACAACAAAATTTAACAAGTGTCAAATTTTAGGACAAACCTCCAACAAATTTGGAGATTCAAAAAAGATTTTTTAAAAAGAAAGAAAAATAATGATAAATCTATATATAATACGAGAAGCAAATCAATGCGATGATGCCAAGTGTAACAACAAAAATTTAACAATTGTCAAATTTTAGAACAAACCTCCAACAAATTTGGAGATTCAAAAAATATTTTAAAATGAATTGAAAAAACAATAAAAAATGAAAAAAAGTAACAATGTTACAAACTAAAATTACCTACTCAAAACGGGTGAAGACTGGTTTGGGTTAATTAATTTCTTTGTTTCTTTTTTTAAAATTATTTTCGTTTTCTTTTTTAAAATAAAAAGTTTGTTTATTTATTAAAATTCAGATAATATTATTGAGAATAATTGAATAAAATTTAAAATAAAAATATATTTTAAGAGTAATAAAATATATATCTTCTATTATATTACAAAAAGAAAGCAGCACACAAAATATTAAATAAAGTAATATGCTAACAAAAATTTCTATTAATAATATAGTAATATTAAATATTGGATAATATAATAAAGACAAATACAGAACAAAAAAGTTATTCGATGACTATATAAGTCCCTTTAATATAATACAGATTTTATTCATTAAAATTCAGACATTATTATTATTTAGAATAATAGAATAAAATTTAAAATAAAAAAATATTTCAAGAGTAATAAAATATATATATTCTATTATATTATAAAAATAAAGTAGTAGATAAAAATATTAAACAAAGTAAGTTGCTAATAAAAATTTCTATTAACAATATTATAATACTAAATATTGGATAATATAATAAAGAAAAATACATAACAAAAAAGTTATTTGATGCCTATATAAGTCCCTCTAATTTAATAGAGATTTTATTAATTAAAATTCAAATAATATTATTGAGAACAATAGAATAAAATTTAAAATAATTTTTTTAAGAGTAATAAAATATATATCTTCTATTATATTATAAAAAGATAGTAGCAGATAAAAATATTAAACAAAGTAATATGCTAATAATAATAATTTCTATTAATAATGTAATAATACTAAATATCAGATAATAAAAAGGACAGCCCGGTGCATTAAGCTCTCGCTATGCATGGAGTCCGGGGGAGGTCTGGACCACAAAGGTCTATTGTACGTAGCCTCCTGGTCACATGACAACAACTTTACCAATTACGTCAAGGCTCCCCTTCAAAATATTGGATAATATAATAAAGAAAAATACAAAACAAAAAAATTATTTGATGATTATATAAGTCCCTTTACTTTAATAGAGATTTTATTATTGGGCATATCATATTGGCAAATAAGATGACAATTGAAATTTATTAAAGTAATACGATCTAATATGTTCAAACAATTCTAATCATAATTTAATTTAATTCATATTTTTATAAATATTGACCGCGCATCGCGCGAATACGACTACTAGGGGTAAAAAAAATTGAACCTATTTCTTGTTCAACTTTGAGAAAGGATAAGGAACTATATGGCATTTAAGCCAAAGATTGAGGAGAGGATGAATGATTTTCCAATTTTCCCACTAATTAAATTAATATACATTAACGGAACATTATTCATTATCAATCTCAAAAAATTAAAATTTCATAAAAGGGAATAGCCTTTTCTTTTCTTTTATTTTCTTTTCTGGTGGGAACTTTTAAAATAAAAAACGTCATAACAAAAGTAACATATGTACGATTAAATCTAAAAAAATCTACCACCAAGTCCGCATAATGAAAATAATTAAGCTTCGTTGACTTATAAAAATACTAGTTTGTGTAAGAAAAGGAATACCAAGTCTTGAAAAAAAAGGATTACCAAGTTGATAAGTCTAATCTGATCATATCCAAAATTTTATCTTTTTTTTCGTCTAAACAAAAATATCTAAAATAGTTAGGAGAATTTCAAACGAGATTTTATCGAAACCATTGCACACTACCCATAATTGTAAAAACGAAATATGTCCGAATTTAATTATGCTCGTAGGCTTTAAATGCATCCAAACGATGGGGATCTGGAAAAGCATATTCTTAAACCAAATCTCTGTTATAATTAGCTATTAAAAAGATTCGTAAATGAGGAGTGGAAGTCAGCCAAAGGCCTCATCATTTTGCCATGTGATTGCTTCAGCTTTTCTCTAACTTCCTTCTAATTTCGTGCGCCATTGGCATAATCGGGACGTCAAGTTTTTGAAAATTTACATTTTGGTTCAGATTTCTTGATTATGTGTTCAAAGAATACTTTTAATAAGTGATCAGCTAATACTGTCTTTTAAATTAATTATATTCTTATTTAGTGTAGGTGTGTATATAATATCTAATTAATTTTCATGTTTGATATGTATATCACGTGACATCAAGATACTCTACAATATCTTCTCATGATTATTGTGTAGTTAATATATAAATAATCTTTCTTAACAGTCAATAAATAAAATTAAAACCCGCTTTGTTGATGGCGTGATAGTCAATTACTATCCTTGTCCATGTTATGTGACTTTCTACATTAGTTAAAAATAATAATATGTATATGATTTTCACGAAATTGACGAATTTAATACGTTTAACTACTCAATTATAAATTTTGAGATGTTATTTTCTACATCAAACTATCTTTTTTAACATTTTATTTTACATTATTATTAAAATAAAACTATAATCAAAGTAATATTGAAAGCATCAAGTCAGGGACATCCAATAAAAAAAAGCTAGTACTATAAACTTCGTAATTCAAATCATAATGCGATTGGATAGACTATATAGTGGCATTCGTAAGATGCATATACTCCATCAATTATTTTGCGTTATACTTTCGAAGTTCAATTTCCCTTAAATTAAAGATTGATCATTACTTTTTGACATATTTTTAAAATTTTGGAATTGAACTTCTATTATTTTCAGGCAACTAAGAAAATCTTCAAATAAGATTTTAAATTATGATCTTATATATTTCTCTAACATTGCTCTTCCTTTAAGTCGATTACTAAAAACTTAGATGCGCACTACTAATTTTTAGATAAAATTTAAAGAAAAAAATTACAACACAAACGTCATACGTCCTCATCCTCCCAAAAATATCTAATGGCCAAACTTCTCCTGTCCTAGAAGCATTCTTTTGATTTTTTTTCCAAAATTAAAGTATTTGGCCAAGCTTTTGGAAGAAAAAAAAGTTATTTTGAATAGAAGCATAAACAACTTTGGAAATATAAAAAAAATTAGTTTTTATCCAAAATACTTTTTTAAAAAATAAGTATTTTTTAAAAATTTAGTCAAACATTAATTATTATTAAAAAAAAATTTTCAAATTAATTAATCAAATATAAATTATTTCTTAACAAAAATACTTTTGAGAAAGAGCATTTCTCAAAATAAGTTAATTTTTGCGGCTGGACCAAAATAATCTATAGAAATAAATTGGTGGACCCCAAAAAAGAAAACCCCAAAAAAGAAGAGTGGGTCCGGAAGCCATGGATCGGAGCTTGAGGATCCGCACTTTATGCCATCAAGGGTGGTGCCCCCTCCTTTCTTCATTTTAACTTCACTCCAAACACACGTTATTTCCTTCTTTTTCTTACAGTTTCTTCACGACTTCAACCATCTCCATTTCTCATCCTCTATATCTATATGACTGACAACAATAACTACAAACCAGTATAATTCCAATAGTATGGTATAGGTAGGTTTGCGTTTATCCTATTGTTGTTGGGTGACTCGATCTCACAATCTATTGGTTGTAAGTGGACGGCTCTCGCAACCGCCGCCAGACCAACACACTCTTACAACATATGCATAGTCAAAAAAATAGCCTTGTAAGTAAATGCTTGTGTTTTGTTCTTCGAATCAGTACTAGGCAGGTCTTTTTCCTATCTTATCCACTATCATGTTTTTCTTTTTTTGGTTTTCAATTTTCTCTCATTTTTTTTTGGAAATGGGTCTATCTTGAATTGCAATTTTCTTGTGAAATGGCGAGTTTTTACCCTTTTTTTTTTTATTCTTCTTCTGTTTGTTAGGTGAATTTTACTTTTTGAGCTTAATTAGAATGTGATGTTGCTCATCGAATATTCTGATTGATGAATTCCTTAGATACATTTTCAGTTTAGCTGTAATGGTTTGTGCTAAAAGGTGTCTCTTGTAAGATTTGAATGCTTTGGGTTGACATCAAATTCACTAAAGCTAAGAACTTTTAACCATTTTCATTTCAGCAGTGATGGTTTTTGGTAAAAAGTCTCTTTTTGAAATTTGAATGCTTCGGATTGACTCAATTTAGGTAATGGTTGTTGGAGAGTTAGTTAAATAATTTCTTTTTCTTTCCCTTTTGGATTAAATAAACCTAGATTGATTTTCTGGATAGTTCAATTTGCAGTGTGTTATCTTTCGTGTTGGCTATAGTGCAATAAACACTTTCCAAAATGGTAAATTTTTAGTTCATCAGGTCTTTACCAGGCAACAACTTGCTTTATTGCGTTATACAATTATGAATAGTTTTTCCTTTTCAAAATAGATTCTTTCATATGGAAACACTTAGAAGGTGTAACTCAAGTTTTGCTTTTCAATAGTCTGAAAAAGATATGTTTAAAAGACTCTGTAGTGCTGAGTTATAAGACTAATTTCCTAGTCTTGGAGAATGAAATTTTGGTTTTAATCAGAAACCGTCTATCATTCCAAAATGGTAATTTGGTTTTAGTTAGAATACAATCGTTATCAAGGTTTGCACAGTTAATAGAGCTAGAGAACGCTGTCGTGGCAGTGAATCAAGGTATTTGTCGTGGTTAACATGATGCTGTATGTTAGCATCAAGATGCTAAAACATAGTGCTGTATGCTGTGATATGGTCTCATGCTTTCTGTGGGAATCCCTAAGGTTTAATATTATTTTCTCCAGGAATTTCTTGATTTAGAGAAGACCTTTTTTCCCCCTTTTTATTTAATGGTTTCCCACCGCCTTATAATTGGGAAATTTATGAGATCTACAGTCTGGATATATAAATGGCTGTACTTTTTGCAAACTTCTATAACAGTAGCTGTAGACATTAGACAAGTCAGTGGTCATATATCTTTCAGCTGCTAGTGTTTAGAGAATACATTTCTTTGTATCTCCTCTTTGTATATAATTGATTACTTTTGATCTGCAGGTTAAATATATCTTCTTACTTCATCAGTTTGAGCTCTCCTGTAAAGCGATTATTGGATTTAGATGAGAAGAGCTGCAATGTGCTTCTCGCTGTCACAGTTTCCTCGATGTAGTGTTCATACCTTGACTAACTCATGGTGGCAAAGTTTCCACCATATAAGTAGGATCGGTAGGGGAAGCATTAGCTCCAAGGTTCTTGCCTCTGGTAAACATGGGCTGGATGGTAGATATAATAGTACTGAGAATAGACAGACGCTAACTACAAAAGCCGAAGGGAAAAACAAGGCTGCTTTTAGCAGAAAAACAACTATCAAGCATGAAATATTAGATGAAACAACAACTTCTAAAGTAGACATATATAATTCAGAAGTAACTGAAATAGGATGTACTAAATATGTTGATATTCGACAGACAATTGCTGAAAACAAAGATTTGGCCAAACTCATGACTATTATCATTTTTGATATTGAGACTACTGGGTTTAGTAGAGAACACGAAAGAATTATCGAGATTGCATTGCGGGATCTTCATGGGGGTGAAAACAGCACATTCCAGACATTAGTCAATCCTGGACGTAGTGTTCCGAATTCACATATCCATGGAATTACTACTGGTATGGTCAATCGACCTGATGTCCCCAGGTAATTTATGATAAATATTGCTGGGTTGTTTCACATGCTTCCTCTATCTCATTGTTTCTTGACTTTTCTTCACATAATCCTATATGAGATTTACAACTTGTCTAATTAAGAGTTCTCCTTTGAAAGAATATATTTGTCAATCTGATGTTGGGTATTGTACTGAGTCCTGCTTAATCACGTGTCTGATATCTGAATGCACTATGTATAAATATAACTAAATGACAATAAGATGCTTTCATGGGGTTTTCTCTTGGAAGCATACTTCTTGTCAACACCTGTTCATTACATGTATAATTCGGGTTCACTCTGCTAATGTGTTGTGCTATTGGCTTAATGGGTGGGCTTGTATGTCATAATGCATTATTTAATTTCCAATGCTAAGGAAAAGACCTTTATTTGAGAAGTGAACTATCCGACAGATTAGTGCATACCTTGGTGAATTACTCTCTAGATGAGATTATGTACTTTCATATTTGCCCTGCTCTTAATCATGGATGTATATGCCGATAATTTACTAATTATCAGACAAACTTATAAATAAACTAGACTCAGTGTCGTGAGAATTAAAACAGCCTTTGGCTGAATAAAATTAAAGTAGCATGCTGGAAAATATCAATTTACTTCTATCTAGAATAGGCTACTGTATGACTCCCTTTATGATAGTGGTATTGAAGCAAGGTAATAGCTCACACCATGTTCTGCCATACCGGTATATCACCTCATATGTATTGTTTGAATCTGTGGTGTATATCCTTTCTTCCTTGCCTTGTTATACATCATATTGTGTCTCTTTACTCTGATGAACAATCCTGGCTTAAATCATATCATCGAAATTAAACAATACCTGGTTGTGCAACTTCAATCATGAATAGCTAAGTCGTGGAATTAATTTTCTTTTTACGGAATTCTGGTCGTAAGACCTAGCAAATTCGAAGTCTCAAATAAAAGTTCTGTTCTCTCCTTGGAGATGTACATGCAGAACCATCTTTTGACTGAATTATACAAGAGCCAAGAAAGTCAAGTGGTATAACATGACTCAACTATTCACACACACATTGAATGGCCTGTCTATGGTGTGGAATAGAGACTATATGTTCCTTTTACCCTTGTTTGGGAATAAGTTTCTTCTTATAATGCGCGTATAAAATATCCACCTTTGGCTGGTTAGCAGAGAAGCTTGTGATATTCTTTTATATAAGAACAATATATATCTGTTATATCTTAATCTTGAGGTTAGAGTTATTTTGCTCTCATACTCTGCTTTGCATTTTTCAGGATGGGGGACCTCATTCCCATCTTATTGCGGTATGTAGGAAGCCGCCAGAAACCTGGTGGATATGTGGTGTTGGTGGCGCATAACGCTCGCGGTTTTGATGTTCCTTTTCTAATTAAGGAATTCAGTAGATGTTCTTTAGATATTCCCTCAAATTGGTTGTTCGTTGATACTCTTCCTTTGGCACGTGAAGTCATGAAGTCCGGAGGTCTTTCTACTTGTCTAAATTTGTGTCTTTTTATCAAAAAATCCAATTGCTTTGGAAGTTCTTATCTTGATATTTTTTACTTTCACTTTCCAATTAGGCACAAAGGTTCCTCCAAAAGTCTCTTTGCAAGCTCTTGGTCAACACTATGGGATCCCATTAGTTGGTTCAGCTCATAGAGCCATGGTGGATGTGCACATGTTATCAGCAGTTTTTCAACGGCTGACTTTCGACCTGAAGTTGACAATCCCTTCTCTTATTGAAGGGCATTCCTTTTGGCCATCCGAAGTAGGCAGCTCAAAGAAGAAGAAGAATACTGGCTAAATATTATAACCGTGCTCAGGTAGTCCAAGTAGTCAGCTGTAACAGATTCTTTTTAGGGAAGTTTTTACTGTAAACAAGTGATAGAATTAGCTCATTCTTCCATTAAAAAGGCTGGTCATAATCAACTGTTGTTTATGAGCCTTGGCATTGATCTTTGCCATTCTTGTATTTAACTTCTCTTTCCCTACTCAGGAATTTGAAAAATCATGTTTCATTTGCAGCTGTCAAATGGTTTTCTTTGTCTTTACTAGTATCTGAGATTGGCAATATGTATTTTATATACCAATTTCGGTCCTAATTATTCAGAGGATTCATCATAAGCAGACTAATTTTATGCTGTCTTTCAACTTATACAATCTTCTTTAATCCGAGCTTGGGATTGGTAAGGAACTCAAATAGAGATCGAAATGTACTAAAAACATCTAACTTTTGACTCTCTTCACTCCTTAGTCGTTTCAATTGGATTTCAAAGCCAACGTTGATGATAATTGTGAGATGGAAAGACCACATCGTTGGAGCAACTTTTTCTATGACGGAGAGAGATCTTCACAGTAAATTATGATATCCATAATCGTTGTCCCTTTGTTAGTTCCCAAAAGTGGGGAAAAAAAATACCTACGACTAACAATCTTTGAATGTATTATGTCATCACGTTTGGTCGAATAACAAATTTTATATTTGGTCTGAATAACTGGACAGTCAGTTTTCACCAGAATACAAACAGGGAATAAAACATAGAGAAATTGCTCTCGTTGAGAGTCGAACTCAAGACCTCCCGCTTACTAAACGGGTGCTCTAACCAACTGAGCTACGAGAGCTTCTGATGCTTGTGTTTGGTCTGTAATATATATATTTTGTGTCTCACCGGTACACAGCCTTTTTTTTTTTTGCGTAAATCAATCTGACATCTATGACTCGAGAAGCAAAAAGTGAATCCTTGTCAATTTTCATTTCGTGAATCTTTGGAAGAGCAAAGAATGGAAACCCTAATCACTCTCACTCCTACTAAAGTTTTTGCTTACTCATAAAGGCCTTTGTCTATAGCCTCTATATTAATCTTAGACTATCGACAATTTCTGTAGTTCTTGTAAAAAAATCGTACCATCTCTTTATGTCTTTCTACTTGTTTAAATTTGTCTTTCTTTGAAAAAATGTTACCACTTGGGAAGTTCTAATCTGGATATTTTTACAAATTGCGTTCAGGTTCAAAGAAGCAGCTCAAAGAAGAAGAAAAAGTACTGGCTTAACATAGAAACCATACTTTGATTATCCAAATAGTCAGCTGTAACAGATTCTTTTTAGGAAGTTATTTCTGTATACAAGTGATAGAGTTAGCTGAATTCTTCCATTTGAAAAGCTGGCCAAACGGACGGAAGGTTGCTTATGAGCCTTTGCATTGATCTTTGCACTCTTGTATTAATATTCTCTTTCTTTACTCAAGAATTTTAAAAATCCAGTGTTATTTGCAGCTGTAAAATGGTTTTCTTTGTCTTTCGCACAACTGAATCAACTAAACTTCAATCCAGACTAATTGATTTCGACAGCATGAATTTTATATACCAACTTTGCTCTTCATGTTCAGAGGATTCTTCATAGATAAACTATTTTGCGCTGTTTCTCAACATATGCAGCCTTCTTTAGTATGCGCTTGGAATTGGTTATGCTTTATGGAACTCACGGAGTCACTGAAATGCACTAAAATCACCTCATTTTCACTCTCTTCACTCCTTTGTTGTTTCAATTGGATCCAGAGCCAATGTTGATGATGAATGTGAGGTGAAAAAACGACATTGTCAGAGCAACTTTTTCTAGTATGAAGAGAGATCTTCACAGGAAATTACAATATCCTCTATTGATGTTCTTTATTACTTCCCAGGAGTGGAAAATAAAGGATTTAGACTAAAATCTCTGAACATATCACGTCATCGCATTCAATTATTCAAATGGAAAAGAATTACATCCGTCAGGGTGAACATACAATTTTGATAGTTAGTCTAACTGTAAACGTGGCTTATTAAATGAGTGCTCTAACCATTTGAGCTATGGGAGTTTTTTTTTTTTTTTTTTTTTGGGGGGGGGGGGGGGGGGGTGCTTTCAGTAGAACAACTAAAAATGAACATAAAAGATGCTAATTTGCTTTCATTAGAACAACTAAAAATGAACATAAAAGATGCATAACCAATCTGCAGGGGTTCATCTAAAAATGTATGGCCGTAGATACAGAATACGATATATTGCCAGGCATATAATGTCAAGACATCAAAATTTTCCTAGGGTAAAGAATAGTATTATGCTCTCTAACGATAAATGCTCTATACAGGATCCCTGGAGGTCTATTGATTTCTCGAGTATACAGACCTTACCATTACCAAATACAGAAAAATTAAAGGCACTAGCACAAAAATGATATGGGCTAGCTCACCTCATTCTTCCACTTTGTCACAAATGTGTCAGCGTGCCTTCATTATGTAGTATTGTGAATACAACATTATGCAAGGTTTGTAGAAAATATTTTCATGAATCAGAATAATATCTCCTTCAAAATTAGGAGGACCAGCATTATGAAGCACATGATAACTAGAGCTGTGGCACACATGACCATTCCACCTTGTTTCTGGGATCGTTCAGCCTGCAATCCAATCAAGCCCAACATAACATTAAATGAAATGACTGCCCTAATCAAGAAAACATTAAATGAAATGACATATCAGACTGTAAAGCTGGACAATCTACGAATTAGAAGGATGCAATGGAGAAACCACGGTGAGACCTTTTGCAGTTGTTTAAGACCTTCCTCAACTGTTGATGCAACATTTTGAACGTTGTAGTCTATCCTATCTACGATAGTACCCTGTATTTAGACATTAGTTAAGTACACCAATAACCCGTGCTGAAGTACAACTTGGTGATTATGAAAAAGGTGTTGTCAGTTCAAACCTGGTCTATCACCAGAACTGACAGATCTTTCATAATTTGGGCAAGTTCATTGACCGATTCAACAACCTACCATATAAGCACATGAAGGCTAAGTTAGAAAACAACGATATGCACATTTCAGGTAACCACTGAGAAGCAGCAACCAATATCACCTGCTGTATTTCTCTCTCCCTTTCGACAGTGAATGCCTCGCTTTTCTTTAGCTTGGCCATCTGATGCTCATTAAATCCCTGGAAAGACATTTAGTACAGTCAAAGTTTTCTCGTGAGAAAAACTCTCCAAGGTATCTCCTAAAACCATTCTTCAAAGGCAGCAACGACTTTTAAGGATGTAAAACCCCAACGACCCTCCAACCACAGCCATACGAAATAACGAGAGTTCCAAAATGAGAGAAGCCAATCAAACAAATATCATAAAAGATTAGGCTCTATTGCCAAAAGTAACTGATGTTAAAACAACAATTAATGTTCTTTCTTTACACCTTAAGCGTTCACCTGAGATAGTACCGGGAACATTCAGTCCCCACAATACTGCTTCAGCTGGTATCGGAATTAATCAACTCATGTCTGATCACTTCCAACATAACACAAATAGTTGCCTAATTCTCATTCATATAGAGCGCATAGTGCATTTTATTGGTGATGCTCTGTTTTACTTTGCTGATCAAGCATTGGTATTAGCACAACGAAGGTATCAGACCATTAGATCCACATCTTCCTGATTACATTTGCAGGAGATGATCCCAAAGAGAAGTAAGAAATCAAATTTATATATATAATACAAGTTGCATACCAAGTCATCCAAATCATCATCATCCCTTCGAGAATGGCTCCCATTTAAGTTCATTTCCAAGTCAACTCCATCTGGACCCTACATGAAAAGGCAACATTTAAAGAAAGTTTGCAAGGATATATTTCAGGAACGCAAAAGGAAAAACCATCCTAGAAACACAGGCAGCATGCTGATCAACCATCCATAAAATAAGAGTATAGGCAGAATCAACAGTTTAGCTAATATACTCTAGATAATGTAGTTGCAGCACATGGGATGTTATAATATAGGATTTTGATCCATAAAATCTCAACTGCAAATAAGACTTTCTCCTGCTAATACCTACTACTAACAGATTGTGGCTCAGGCCAAAAACTACGTGTACACACCTCTTTCTGCTGCTGGAGCCGCTTCAAATAAGTAGATTGTTTTTTGCGAAGCTCCATTGAAAGGCTTTGAAGATCTGTAGCAAGAGAGCGCTGTCATAGGAATATCACATTGTAAGCACAAACACAGTATGCAATTATTTCAATCAGAATATTGAAAATCAAGAAAAAAATGTAGTTTAAACAAACACTCGTTAGTCGTTACTAATGAAACTGAATATCACATTGAAAGACATGCCCTTATCAAGTTCTTAAAAGTAGAACACATCACATTTCTTTGTGAAGTTTCCATGTCACTCCCTCTTCCCGAATCAAGTAAACCAATCCGGCTGTAAGTTTAACAGTAAAATATTGGCATGAATACATAATCCCAGTTCAAAAAAATTGAATATATAATTATGTTGCGTTTGGTAGAAAAACATTTAATATAATAATTTGAACGTAAGAAGTGAGGAAGTTGCTGAAAAGATGTCACATCAAGCTTTAATAATATAAAATAATGGTTCTGCCAGAAAATTGAGGGGGGGGGACATCCCCTCCCTCTGTCTATGCCATATACCCCATCCCCATTCTCCAATTGTGAAAGTTTGAAGAGGTTAACAAAAAAAAACCATCATCTAACAAGGTGCGAATGGAGAGATGCAACAGGATATGGTAGTCTTTCAGCAGAGCCAAAAGAAGAATTTGTTATTTTACAAACTTCTTCCACAAAGGAAACAAAAAGTTCAGGCTAAAAGTTAAAATCCAAATTAGAAGAAAACAATTGTTTAATGGTTGTGAAGGCACACCTGTACATTTTTCCTAACATTTGAATCCTCAGAAGGACCAGCTGCAGAAAGTCTTTGCAATTTTTTTTCTGATCTTTTGAGAAGACCAGTTATTTCATGGGTAAGAGCCTCAATACGACGCTGATCTTCCTTACCATCTCCAAATGATGGCATTAACGCTTTAGCATGAGCTTTGGCTAGCTCAGCCATCTTTGTTCGAACCCGTTGCACATTACCCGTGATTTCTTCTGACACATCCACCCACGCTGGCGGTAGACCTACTGTAACTGGACCATTACTGCAGCAGGGAAACAGCATGAGATCCAGAGTAGGGGGAACTATTAAGGACATCCATAAAATCTAGGAAGTAAATATTTGCTCAAAAAGATGTAGGAAGTATATAAAGAGAAAAGATATTAAAATTTAAGGAAGCTGCTATAGGAAACGGTTCAAAGGAGATTTAAATGAGAAGAATTTCTTTTCAAAATTTATAATATGACAAATGACAGGGCTTCATCAAAAGTTTATATTTTAAATAATGACTAGGTATCCCTCTTCAAATCTTTGCAGTTGTTCCAGTTGTAATAAGCTCCATACTTCCTCCATGTTTCTCTTTTCACGAAAAAATTCTGCACTATGCTGTAGACATAGATAAACTTTCTTTACTCTTGCAAATCCAACCCCAAGCAGCAAGAGATAGGAAGTTCAAAGTGCCACTTAGAACTATGGATGAGGAATTCTAACGATCCAGGTGCTCCTTCTGTTTCAATACATGATGCCGGGGGTGTTAATGGAGGTCAAAAGAGTGTGGTTAAACCTGATCTACAAAGAGAAAAAAGTTGGACTTGACTTCACAGGATTCTCAAGTATGTGCAACATGTTTTTCTTGAATGTTTCTTTATCTTTTGTTTTTTAGGGGCATGAGTATCCTCCAATCTAAAGATGAATTTTCAGGGGCGACGGTGATAATTTTCCTGTTGCAAATTGCACCACACTAAGCACAGATCGAGTTAATTATCAGAACTTCATCTGAGTAAGCTCCACCAATTATCCTCCTTCACGACTAACTGAATAAGCAAAACTTCATTTGAATGTATTATATAGCATCAGTGCACTCATCAATTCAATAAACTCTTATAGGAACAAGAAATTTGAGACATGATTAAACCATTAAAATTACACAATTTGTAACAAGAAAAGTTAGCAACTTGGACTTAGCAATGCCTAGCACTTCAATCACCTATCATCAAATAGTTGAGCTTTTCCTCGGCATATATCATAATAACAGGAATTAAACAAATAAGTTCCCGATGCTATCCGTTTAAAGTTACTTCCAGATTTTGATCTAGCACAAATAGTCCCAAAACTTATAACTTTGATACACGTCACTAACCAAAATAAATTATTTGGGAACAAATTCAGAGGCAATAAGTGAAAATTCAAGGACCTATATGCAAACCTGGAGGTTCCGGGATCTTCTGTACTGAGAGGAGCATACGATCGATTGGAATTAAGCAACGACGTCGTTGCCAATTCGATCACCGGCCCACTACCATGACCCGATGACGTGGACGGCGAAGAACCCGCAGGGACCCGAACACTTCTCAACGCATCTCTATACTTCCTAAACAATATCGTTCTATTTCTCGACGCCATTGACGTTTCTGCACAGAAATCAATAAAAATGCCTACAGATCACTGATTCCTCTTCTACTTAGATCTGAAATTGAAATTTGTTTGTAGACGCGTGTATCATAATCAGTCCGGGTTTGGATCCAACTTGAATTAAATTCCGGATCTCTTGAACGGAGATCGGTGAAATGGAATTTCCGGTAATGATGGAGTCGTGTTAAATTGGGAGCGAGTTCGAAGCTTCCAACTTCCAAGCTAAGTTTTGAGGAAGATGAACCAAAAATGAAAGACGAACCGGGGTGGGGGGTTGGGTGGGGTTGGTGGTGGGGTGGGACACGCACTTTTGATCGGGAGTGTTGATCCAGCCTTTTATTTAAAAAACAAATTTATTTTAAGTTATAAGTGTAAATAAAATAGAAATAGAGAAAGAAACTAAAATATTTATAATAATTTCATTGTAAGTATATGCTTAATTTTATTTTTACAATACTAATTAACATATACATTTGATATGAATCGCTATTGATTTGCTATGAGATGTTACCAATGTACATGACATATTTGTACTTATAAATTATAACACCACCCCTAATGTAATTTTAATAACAAAATTATACTAAATATATATATATTTTTTAGAGATTTTAATCATTTCAGGTATATTTTAATAACGATAAATAAAAATT
This sequence comes from Nicotiana tomentosiformis, assembly GCF_000390325.3. Taxonomy (NCBI): domain Eukaryota; kingdom Viridiplantae; phylum Streptophyta; class Magnoliopsida; order Solanales; family Solanaceae; genus Nicotiana; species Nicotiana tomentosiformis. The sequence goes on from NC_090812.1 coordinate 28,939,112, forward strand.
TATATATTGTTTAGTTATGAATAAAAAATAATTCTGATATATACTATTACTATATCTATAGATGGTCTTCAATTTGCAACTATCAATTGGGCAAATAGGAAAAGAAAAAAACATTAAGATAAGTATTTATTATTAAGATGCTACTTGTTTTCAATTTGTGTTGGTTTGGGCTAAAATAATAAAGAACATTAAGGGCTAAAATAAAAAAGAGCATTAAGAGAAGTATTATATTACGATATTTAGGACCTTAGCGGTATTAATAACTCAAAAGAATTACAGAAGAAAGAACTTTATATAATTGGATGCCAGAGAAATAAATAAATGAGCAACAATAGTGTTTCCAAAAAGACAATAAAAGGTGTGTGGAAGACGAGTCTCATCCTTCTTTTTTTGGTAGAATTTCACATTTTCTCCTGCTAAAAAGGCCTCAGCTACCTCCTCTCCATCATCTGCTTCTTGTTCTGCGTCATCTTCGTCGATTCGTCGTCGTTTTGTGTAACCAATATCGCACTCCGTTTCCCAAATCACACACACCGACACTCCTCACAATTCACAAATCGTCAACCCCACCCTCGCTCCTAACGATTGAATCGAATTGATACTTGAATTTCACTGTTTCAAACAGAATCCAGCTTAATCCTTTAAAATTCAAAGTGAAGTAAAGCAAATATGGATGCTGATTCATGGAGTGCTCGTCTTTCTTCTGCTTCCAGGCGCTACCAATCCGCTTTTCAGTCTCGATCTGGTAAGGGTTTTCCCCCTTAATTTTGTAGGATTATTGCAGTAAAGTTTGGATTTTTGTGCGATTTATGTGGTTAATTTTGGTGTAGGAATGAAATGGGAAAATCTTGACGCGGAAATGTTGATGGGTTTTGAGGAAATTGAGGTGGACGACGATATAAGAGAAGAGTTCCCTTGCTGTTTTTGTTCAGAGTATTTTGATATTGTTGGTTTATGTTGTCATATTGATGATGAGCATCCTGTTGAGGCCAAGAATGGGGTATACCTCTCTTTTTTGATCAGTTATTGTGGAGTTGATCACCCTTTGCTGTTTTCCCTTTGTTGAAATATTGGATATTGTGTCATTTCACGCTTAAACATGTCATGATTAATGTAGAAGTTTAAAATTCTTTCAGTTATTGGAAGATAGAGTGTCGTGTTAATATTTAGGTTTACTAGCTGACATTTTAAGCCATGATGGTATGACTTGATACAGTTGCCTTTGTTTGATGGCATTACTTTTTGATGTGTACTGGTCGCACGTTCTTGAGTGGTTCAGAAGCATGTTTTTGCCTCTGGCAATTGTTCTAGTATTTCTAAATGTCTGTGAAATCATTCTAGAGAAGTTTCTTCCATTGCTCGTGGTCGAGATTACTTTGGACGAAAACACGAATGTTTTGTTGTCCATCCAGAAGTATATTGTGGATTGCTTATATGCTAACTGTTCCTTGAGCTGGTATGTTTTTACCTCTATCATTTTTCCTCTTAGGAGTTCTGGCGCAGGGATGGGCTATAATCAGTCCATCTTAACTTGTAGATATGGTAGTTTCCTGTCTGGAATTTTTTTTTAATTCTAATTTTGCTTATTTGAGTATTATGCCAATAATATCTGTGGCATATGGAAGCTCTTTCTAAAACTAATCCTCACAGTCGGCTTCTTTGTGTAGGTGTGTCCAGTTTGCGCTATGAGGGTGGGCGTTGACATGGTTGCACACATAACCTTACAGCATGGGAATATCTTCAAAATATCCTTTATTCAGTATCTCAATATCGTTTTTGTGGTTCTTTCTTGTAGTTTCCTTTTGCTGCTTCTTTTGTTTGTAAAATCAGAGGTAGCAATGTCTTGTGGGAAAATTGTCACTTAACACAAGAATGTAGGAGATAGATTTTTCAATAACCTTGGGTATGCTAATCACAATTCCTAACTTTTAAAGTTCCACCAGATGTTTTCTTTTTATCAGGAAGTTCCACCAGATGTTTTCTTTTTATCGGGAAGTTCCTCCAGATGTTTAGAGCATTTCATTTAGTTTCGAGGTTTTCTGTCATAAATTGGAGTGAGAAGTCCTCCCCCAGTCAAATAATGTCAAACTCTTCCATTTTCTCATTTTTAGAATGTGTTCAATGGAGCTACTGAATCGAGATGGTTGACTGTTTAGGTAATACTCTGGGGGCTGTCGGCCACTCAACATAAGCTCTTAATTTATATTCTTTTTTACGGTTTCTGTATGTCAGTTTCATTTTGAGAGCCTTTAGGATGAGGTTCTATAGTTTGGTGCTAACCTCTGTTTTCCTCTCCTGGAAGAGTACAAAAGTATGTCCTCATGTTCTGATTCCTTTCTCGGCTTTTTGGTGAAGATGTAGTATGTAACATCTGTCCTTACCTTTTGGGCACTTTAAGTTCTTTTAAACCTTCAGCAAGTTGAAAGCGAGCTACTAAATCCCTCTCACTTTCCATAGGCATCTGCATCTCAACTTATTTATCAAAGCACACCTTCACATGCATCTTTGACCTCAGTTCATATGTTGAACAACGTTGTGTTTCATTCCACGTGAGTTCATTAAAACTTTTTTGAGTAGGCTTCGGAATGTGTCATTTATCATGATCCTGGGACCCAAGGATCATTTTTTTGTTATACATAGAACATCACTCCCCTGCAGATCTTGGAAAGCTGATACTCTTGTTTAGGTTGTGTAGCTTCATAGTTGGGACAAGACTGGAGTTTTTCTTCCTTTTTTGCAGGGGGTGGGGGTGGGGGTGGGGATGGGGATGGGTAACTGGATTGGGAGACAATAATTAAATATCAAAGAAAGAAAAAAGAAAATGTTTCCCCCTTTTTATCGAGATGTATATAATTGAAATCAAACTGCAAACTACATGTCTATCTCCCGCTTATAGATGAATATCGAGTTAAGAAATTTTAGGTGACCTAGGGGTTGTTGGGATCCCAAAAACATGATAAAAGGTAGATCAACAATGTGTATGGAGAGTTCGTTTACTTTTAAAAATCCTGATATCATGAGAAACAGAGAAAGGAAGTAAAGTTTGCCACATGGTCTGGTTTAATATTTTCTTATTATGCCTAGTGGTAGCTTGTGGGATCATACAGAAAAGTTGGATAAAAATTGAAATACGAATTATCATGTTCATTTGGAGTTCTATCAGTTGGTTGATATGGAAATTTGGAACAGAGTTGTAGAATTCAGAGGTAAAAATTTGGGGTCAAGGAAGGGTTGAATCACATTGGTAATGATTTCACTTCCATTTTTTGCGGAGGCCATGGTCTCCATTTGCTCCTCCCGTCTTTTGCCCTTATTTGAAAAAGTCCATATCCATGGGGGAGTACGACTATGAGTGACTCCAAATAGCTACTTTGAGTTCCTTGACTTGAGCTTACATGCAGCGCAAGAGGAAATCTCGCAGAGCTGGTTCTCATTCAACACTTTCCTTGTTAAGGAAGGAACTGCGAGAAGGAAATTTGCAATCTCTTTTTGGAGGGTCTTCTTGTTTAGTTTCCTCAACTAGTGCTGCACCAGACCCCTTGCTGTCATCATTCATTTTGCCAATGGCTGATGATTTCAAGAGTGCTCAAACGCATTCTCCTGCTGAAACAATCTCAGCCAAGAAAAGCTCAATAGTAACTACGTCTGAAAGGTATGTATTTTATCCTTGTCTGTGCTCTGGTTACAGTAGCTCCTTATAAACACTTGTATAGAGCTGCTATCAACATGCATAATTAACTGCAAAATACTAAAAGTTCTCCCAAAAGAACATGTTTGCTCAATTAATTATTTGTAATGGGTATTGCTCCTCGGTAAAATAAAGCTCTAAGTGCAAGAGGACCCAAATGTTTGAGTTTCGACTTTGACACCTCACCCTTAGTGGTAGCTTTAGAATAGAAATCAGCTATGGTACTTGTGGAAAGATTGTGTGCGAACTGTGAAAGCGCTAAGGATGTGCAGTGCGAATATTCACGAGTCCCAAGCTTTTTTTCTTCAACCTTTTTTGACTTGGTTCTTTTGATGCAATTAATTCCACAATATTTCTTACGAAGTAGAAGAAAGATCAAGACTCTTAATTTGGTTATACAATTTGGTGTGGTACCGGGTACTAGCTTCTTTATCTTTCCTAAGCGGCCACAACTGGAACGTGCGTTGGTTGCTTATCTGCTTCTGGAAGCCTGAAAATAGAGGTCAACCAAGCCACTTGTAGAAAGATTGTGGGCGACACCCCTAATTGTTGGGGAAAGCACCGTGGGTGCTTGGAGTTTCCCTTTGTTCCAAGCTGTTTGTCATCAAACTTTTTTGACTAGGTACAGATATTGCAACTAGTTTCATGTTTTTGAAAAGAAGAAAGACACGCAATGTAACATTAATTTGTTTAGGCAAAATATATAAATGGCCTGTTAAGTTGTCCAACTGCCTATTAAGTGCGTCAAGAAAACACCCATCCATGATAGTGTCATCGCGTGTTGCACAAACTCCCTAACATAGTTTAAAAATCAATTATTTTATTAGACATGGTAAAATACGTGGCTGAGGGATTTAAAAAAAGACAAAAAGAAACAAAAGAAAAAGTCCTGATTGGGTCTCATTTCCCCCAAATCGTCACCCTCAACCATAAGGTTGTTTCTCCATCTCTTTGAGTTTTCACCTATTTGCTTGATTTTCATGGTAAAATTACACATTCCCGTTACATACTACATAAAAAGATTTTGTTCCCTTCCCCCACCCCGTCTTCTTCAACTGCCAAATGAAATCAAAATGAAGCTTCTCTCTCTTCTTGCTACTTCTCTCTCCTTTTTAATCTCATGTCATTTTCACCATTTTTACATCTCAACTCAAGGCAAACTCTCCATTTTTTCTTCACTGAAAAAACGCATTCATTACTTATGCAATGGCTTTCTTTTTTCGTAGCGTCAACGTTACCTTTATATCTCCCTCGTACAGCCTTAATCGAACGTATAGGATAGGTGGGAGGTGGTGACACACAACGACCAATCCTGAAAGACCACTCTTTCGTCTAAGGATGCCTAACCGCCGCATCGATCATTCGGGGGGAGGCGGGACACTGCGAGGTGGGTAGTTTATCTGGGGCGAATGCCTCCTAAAGAGTAACGGAGGTGTGCGAAGGTAGGCTCAAGCTAAGCTTACCCAATGATGTTGATGGGTTAAGTGAAGAGAAAATGGTACTCATACCAGAGTAGTGATCAATAGCATCGCTATCAATGATACACTGTCCACTACTCGAGGCTAGAAGGGCGGAATCTTTTCTACCTCTTTGCACAAAAAGAGACTGAGATGACGAAGTGGACGTGCCTTGATTTCCTCCAACTCCTTACTTAATGCCGCAATGGAGTCCTCACCCCTGCCTTTTGAAGAGAAAGCCTTCATACTATATTCGACTTGCATGTGTCATCTCCTGTCTCCCTTTTAGTATCACACCACCTCCACATTCCCTTACCATTCTCATAAACAAACACACTGAAAAATTTAAAAACAAAAAGCATGTTCTTGCAGAAAAACCTAGGTTAGAGCTCGTGAGCAGATTTTGGTAAAATAGTATGGTGGAACCTAGTCACAAGTAGGGGAGATAGAGAGAAGAAAGAGGAAGTGCTAATTAGGATTCTCAATTTGGGTATAAAATGAGACCTCAATAAGAAAAAATTAGGAATTACACCTCAATAAGGAAAAATTAGGAATTACACCCATTTATTACCGCTGGAAATGGGTTAAAATTTGAGGCAACGTGCTGTTACATGAGTGTGCAACACGCGATATGCCAAGTCATACATGGGTGTTTAGTTGATGCTCTTAATAGACACTTGAGGTGTTTAGTCGGTCATTGGCTCAGTTAGGGTGTTCATCTGATTGTTGTGGACAACTTAAATGGGCCATTTATGTATTTCGCCATTTGTTTATGTAATGCATGTGCATTAGCTTCTGCTATCTTTTCTAAGCGACCACAATTGGAACTTGTGTTATTTCTCATGAAGTATTTGCTCTACTGCTTTTCTTTAAATTGACCAGAACAGGAACTTGCACTGTTTTTTAATAAAGTAAATATGCTACCACTTTACTGTATAGTCTTCATATTCATGATCCATTTGCTGTGGACATGTTCCTTGATCCTCTTTATCTTTCTTTCCTTATTAAGTGCTTCGTGAATATCTCCAGTATCCTTCTGTAATCTGTTCTTTACTTTAGCTTCACAAAATGAGTACATGTATTGGGATATTATGTGCAGAGATACGCCCAACATTTTATCTTTGATGACGTTAAATGGTGCCCATATCTTGAATATGCTGTTAGGTGGAAGTGCCTCTCTTTGTGTTTGCATTTTGTGAAACATTACAGGATTGGTGAGAATATACTGTTGTTTGAGTGTGGCTGGGGAAATGGGCCATTGCAATGAGCTATGCCTGCTAAACATAAAAGGGAGACTTTTATATCTCTGCGAATGTATGTTGGAATTGTTCATTTGTTTTGCTGAGTTTATTTTATGCTCTTCCCTTGCATGAGAAAAAGGTCTTTTGACTAGTGAGAAAAGATAAAGAGTACATTGCTATATGCTTGTACGGTAATGAGATAAAGACAAGTTACACCCCCCCCCCCCCCCCAAAAAAAAAAAAAAAAAGCATCCGCCGATTTTCTTCTTTTTTGTTTTTTTAAAGAAAGTTGCGGAGAACACTTATTCCTATACAAAATAAAAGATAGTATTTTGACAAGAGTCACCGCCTTCTTGGATATTCTGACATTTGAACACCCCCCAAAAATAGTTTAGAAAAGAGGTACAGAGAAAACTTAATCCTATACAAAATAAGAGATTCTTTGACAAGAGTCATCACCTCCTTGGGTATTCCCTAGAGTTCAGGTAACAGGAGATCAGAATTGTTTTATGCTTTTTTTCTGATGCAATTCATGAAGAAGTTGATTGGATTTAATCCACCAGAATATTCACATGTAGCTCCCCTGAGAATGAACTCCGACATGTGGAGGATAGGATAGTCAAGTGAAAATATTTTGACGGTAGTCAGCATGAAAGAACAGAGGCGGATAGAGCTTTTTAACAATGGGGTCAATTGAACGTAATATTTTCGACGTAGCATATATATATATATATGTGTGTGTGTGTGTGTGTGTGTGTGAAAAATCACTAAAATTTCAACAAATATAAAATTTTGAACTTATAATTTCAAAAGTACAATGAGTTCGGTACTAAGAATATTTCTCCATTCCCTTATCATCTGGATTAATCGGACTATCTCAGCATATGGGAATCCGCTAGGGAATGGATTTAACTCATAGAAGGCGAACTCTAGTTTTATATGCTGACAATAACTAACCAAAGAAATCAGGATTAATCCCACTTTTTGTCCCTTTCCTTTCTTAGGGAGTAAATGGTTGAATCCATTAAGTTTAATCCTGGATCCGCCTCTCCGTCTCTGAAAGAACATGTTCATGTTACCTGCAAAATAGTTTTTCTTAAAAAGGATTTTTCCTCCTATGAATAGAATCTATCAATAGCTTTTCTTAGTTGCTACTGGTCTGGCTTCTTTCCTTCTGCCATATTCTTCAATCAGTGAAAAATAGAGTTTTGGTCTTACCGTCCAGTCCTAGCACTATGATCATTCTGGATGTCCAATTGAAAAGAGAAAGTATGACCATTCCAATCAATCATGTCTCTTTATGTTGTCATTATTAACTCATGAATGAATTTGTTACAGCAGTTGCTCAAGTGTGTGAAATGTAGGCAGCACCAACTAGTTGGGACTAGAGCTTAGTCGTGCTGGTACATTTACATCAGGCTGATTTTTTCAAGGAGTCTTTTAGATTGTTTATTAGAAAGTTGCATGTCGGTAGAAAATAAGAAACTTTAGTCGTTAGAGAACCCAACTTTGTTTCAAAACACAACTTATTTAGGAATGGGATGAAGTCCAAATGGAGTGGCAGGGACATGGAATTCATATAGCCAACCAAATAGTTTGCAATTGAGTCGTTGTTATTGTCTAAATGCTGGAATGATGATGCAATTTGCAACCTGGGTTGTTTTGCTTGTGCTGAAGTATCTGGTTTACTGCTTTTGAGCTGCTTCCACTGAAGCAAGCTAAAGTTGGAAAATTTTGAGTGCATAATTTTCTCCTTTAATATGTCATGCTTGATGGATTAGTTCTCAATTGGGTTCTGCTGGACTAGCTCTTATTGGCTTCTATCAACTACTTGGGCTATGACCAGATCATTTTTACACGGAATGGAGGAATCCTTCTTCCTTTCGACATTTATGATGGCACTTCTATGGTCAAATAGACGGGAATTAGAGGTGTTATTCTAGTAGAGTTTACCTTGGCGATATCTTTGTTATCAGTTATTCAGTTCATCCTATATAAAAAATTTAAAAAGAAGCAGAAGAAAAAGTTATCATGTTTGATGCTCTTTTTTGGGCTTTATAATCCGAGAGAAAGAAACAGGAACATGAGATCTCTTTATCATGAGAATATCATCTCAGTTGTGCCTTTGGTTTAGGATCTTATATATCTAGATTTGGTAGCTCGCATCTCTTATGTTGTATTGCAACTTACTTTGCAGAAAAGTTCAACCCCCATTGTCAATCAAAGATCAAGAAGAGAAGGCGAAGAGGAGTGAGTTTGTTCAAGGATTGCTATTGTCCACCATTCTGGATGATAATTTATGAAAGGTTGACAAGGCTGCCGGCCCCCCACGTTCACCAGCTTACTGATAAAGCCGTGTGGTTAGTGGTCTGTCCTAGTGCGCATGGTGGTATTATGTAATCCAACCGTGGAATAAGATGTAGTAATCCATGTAATTTATCTTGTAGAATTTAGTTGATATGCAGCGGAGTCATGTATCTCCTTTTTATTGCAGTTCATGCTACGATAAAGAATATAATAAACGTTTGAGTTAGTGCTGTACTGCAATTTATATTTTTGGAAATCAATGTAATATATACTTGTATTCTAGAAACACTGGGAAGAAAGGTGAAGGTAAGCACGAACACGAATAAAATTGGATATTGAACATCCTAGTAACTGGACGTAGAGGCAAATGGAACTTCCTAGTTATAATTTGGTGCAGCAATAGGTTGGTCATTTTTTTATTTTATTAGCCATTTGATATCATGTAAATTGTAATGGCTCTCTCTTTTGGTTGTAACTTCCCCAGCAGCCTCTTTCGATCAAAGATACACTTTACCTATATTAAGAAAATTGTGATGTGGGATAGCAGAAGATGTTTAGTATAAAGCTTCATATGAGTCATGAAAGATCTTATCCAATATACAACGCTTAACCTTTTGCTTATCCCGGTCTATTCTAGGCAAAAGTAATTCAGAAATGTGACTTCACGGTCAAGGCCTTAATTAACCCCTCCACTGCCTATCTATGCATGTTATCTAGATCGGTGGACATTAATTTCCATCCTCAGCCATAACACATTCAAAGAAGCAAGTTTCTCAGATACAAGACATTCAAACACAACTTGCTTCTTTTTCCTCTCTTTGTTACTCATCTTCTTCTACTCCTCTTGCTGCTGGAAAGGTACTTTCTTTTTACTGTAATTATCAAATCCTAATCTTACTTTTTTTCTACGAATATTATCATCAAAGTTATATTAATTAGAAAATATCGTTTTGGGCACCGGTTTTACTTATTGTCGCTTGCATGAAATGTCAAATGAAAAAGAGAACAAAAAGAAAAAGGAGAAAAAAGACACTGGACGGTAATGTTAAATTTTAAGTTTATTTTCATTCCGAGGTAATAGAATAGTAATTAACACTTGCAATCTAGCAGCGTGGAGAGTATTTTCGTTACGATTTTTCACTTTAGCGTTTGAAAAGTCAATATGAGAACCATGGGAGGGTACACCGTTTATTATTACAAAATAGTGAAATAATAAGATGACACCGTTTAGCAGTTTGAGATTATTTTCTTTGCTATATTTCACTTTAACATTTGAAAGAACCAATATGAGAACCAACGGGAGGTCTTTGATTAATGATTACAACCAGGAGTAGCAGTTTCCGTCGTACTAATTTATATGAAGTGGCATATAATTTGAGATGCAAAACACACAACAAGACCACGAAGTACGATGTGAGCCTCAAATATTTTTGTTGCCAATATGATTATAAACCTTTTATTAGACTACTTCAATAAACCAGCTTAATCCCGGCTGGTGTAACCTTTATTTTCCTTTTCTGTGCGCCGATGATGCAGTCTAGTGGTCAATAAATTGGAAGGAGAACCATGAGGTCTCAGGTTCAAATTTCAGCTGAGGCAAAAGAAACTAGGTGATTTCTTCTCATATGTCCAAGCCTTACAACAACAACCCAGTGTAATCCTACAAGTGGGGTCTGGGGAGAGTAGTGAGTACGCAGACCTTACCCCTACCCCGAGGGAGTAGAGATGTTGTTTCCGAAAGACCCTCAGCTCAAGAAGACGAACAGAGACAATAAATCAGTACCATCAACAGAAATCATAGAAATAATAACAGCAATATAAGGACCAGAAAATAGATGAAAAACAATAACAATAACAAGCAAATAAGGCCTGGTACTATGAAAAAACGGAAGAATAGTGTGGATACAACATTAACCACTAGCAGTCTAAGACAAAACTCTATCAGACTACTCTCCCACCCGGAACGAAGTAGAAAAATGCCCAACTACCTCCTAACCTACAACCCTAATGCGCGGCCTCTGTACCTTTCTATCAAGGACCATGTCCTCGGAAATCTGAAGCCACGCCATGTCCTGTCTACCGTCCTCAACCTCTTCTCGTATCAGCCAAGGCCAACCGCTCAGACCTCCTTACCGGGGCTTCTGGGCTTCTCCTCCGCACGTGCCCGAACCATCTGAGCCTCGTTTCCCGCATCTTGTCATCCATAGGAGTCACGTCCACCTTCTGCCGAATATCTTTATTCCTAATCTTATCCATCCTAGTGTGCCCGCACATCCACCTTGATATGTCCAAGCCTTGCTGGGCAGAATTACCCGGTTGGGAGGCAGCAGTTGAATAATCAATGTGCGCGCAAGTTGGCCCAGACAGTACCGTTATTAAAAAAAAAAAACACTTAAAAAAACCCAATAAAATGAAAACTCTCCCCGTCTTTTAAGACACTTAGTATCAGTGAAGTAGCTGGCTCCTTTTTACGATGTATAAGCTTTAGAATGCAAGGAAACTGCATGGCTGTGTTTACAATGTCTTCATTTTGCTAGTTGGCTTTGCTAATGTGTTTTGTTGAGTCTTGATGGCCTGATTGATCATGAAGAACACCTGCCTCTGACAGTATACTAACTAATTTATATTTTTCCGTTTGGATGAGATCGATGAGGTAAAACTGTGGGGTAATGGAGAATACAGCTCAATCTGCTTACGTGGTTCTTTGTGACCTTTTAATTTTATTTGTGATATTGACTTAATCCTTTACAGTTGTGTTGCTAGCCTAGAACTTTACTTGTTTAAAAGACTTGGTTTGTGGATAAATTTATTCATCCCAATATCCCATGATATCTTTTGTCTTGTCTAAGAAAAGCTAACTTTTTATGCACATTTTAAAAGGCATCTGCTTGTTTTTTTTTTGGAGAAAGAAAGGATCGGAGTACACTGGATGAACAAGGAGAAGAAAACTTGCAGAGAGCACTCGAGGTGCTAGATGCAGCTTTCCATTCGCTTATTTAACTACTACCATTAGTCGTCATTTACCATTACTTCGACTTTTATTTAAGCTCTTTAATTTCTACCACCTCTTGGCAGATTTTAAAAAAGCTTCAAATGAAGACAAGTTGAGCTTGAGAAGTAGAAGCTCTAGTTTTTAAAACCAAGGACTTTGCTTTGTCATAGTTTTTGCATCTAAAACTTTCAAGAGGAAGGTAACTGCATTTTTCATGAGCAGTTGCATCTAAGTAATGACGGTATATGAAACATAAGTGCAACAAATGCGAACTGGAGCCCCCTCGGGAAAATGCTGCCATATCTTATAGTAGTAACTTTCTTAGTCAGAAATGCTTGACAAGAATGATTTGATAAAGCTCTCGGACATCTTTGTTCACAATTGACAATGGACAAGGAGAAAACTACTTTGAACTATTCAATTGCCTTTAACTAGATATCATCACTTGGTTGCTTGTAGGGCTTGGTTGGCGAAAAACCTAACATCAACATCTGGATCCTCACTGAGTTCAACCAAACATGGTCGAATTGTTGTCTCCACAACCTGTACATAAGGATTCGCGGTTAATAGTACCAGATTTAGCACTCCTTTCTCCAAAGGAAAAAATCATGAAATGATAAAAGATATGTCCCTTATCAAGCATTTCAAGTCAATCTTTGCTTTTAACTCCCATGAATATATTAGTTATTAGTACCTTATTACTAAGGCTCAGTAGACAGTCTATCGATTAACTATGCCTCAATACCAAAATGGTAGGATAGGCTATAAGTCCTCTATTTTCCATTCTGCTCTATTCAAGTCCATTTCTTCATTCAATGATACACCTGAATGCAGATGTAACTCATGCCTCGGAGAGTGCGACCAAATGCATTTATTAATATAAAAATCCATTATAATCTGCCTATTTTTACAGTTTAACTTCAACCTACCACAACTCTTCTCCTACTCTCTCGGGACCTGACACTAGTTATGGAAAGTTCAAATAGGTTAATTGACATGGGTGGAGTCGCGCACTGGACAGTCTAGTTTACATTAATAAAGCAAATGCATGAAATAGAGACACATGTCAGCCTTTAAACAAACTAGAAGTAAATTGATGCTTACAGATTGTTCAACTATTGGAATAAGAGATTGCAACACCTTAGCTACATTGAACTTGATATTCCGTACCCTGGAACATGCAAGTATTAGACCTGTAAGCTTAAAATTACCCAACAAAATGGTAAAGCATAAATAAACTGAAGACTAACCTGTCTTTTGAAGCAGTAATTATAACTGGCAGAAGTTTGGAACAAGTAATTTCTGAGCCCATTACAGGGGCAAGAAGAGAAATTGCATCAAGGATGGTCATCCGGTAAAGATAACAGTTTCCACTTTCCAAGCATAGACTTGCAAAAATATCCAATATTTCAAATTTTCGTACGGTTAAGAGCGGAGTTAACGTCAGTCTCTTGTCAATTTTTAGACCCCATTTTCTTATAATTACTCCCTGCATTGACTCAACACACAATTTAAGAAATGTTATAAGAAAAATCAAATTATGGTGGATGTCTACTCTTCCTCCATGATCTTCTCAAAAGCTTAATGACATATTCAATGACATATTTTTATGCTTAATGACATATTCAATAACATATTTTTCTTCACTTTTCATGCCTATATAAAGGCCTTGTAATAGATAAGAAAATACACACAATTGAAGAAGAAAATCTCTTTCTTCTTTCTATCTTCATTTCTTGTTCATGTTTTACTAAATTGCTTTTATTTCATAACAACATGTCTTGTTCATGTTTTACTAAGTTGCTTTTATTTTATAACACGTTATCAGCACGATACCCTAATCAATTGAGTTACTTACATCTACAAAATTGTCCTACATCATAAAAGGCATGTTCCTGTCGTGCCTAATATTCATCTTGAAGAGATAAGCTTTTCTTTCTCATTTAGCAATTTCAAAGAATGGTATCAAACATAACTGAAGTAACAATAAGGTTGAGGAGACCAGTACACTGTGATAAGGCATATAATGCTAATGCTAAGATACGTTTTCTAATCCTTTTTAATTAATTCATTTTCTTATTCATTTTTCTCATAGGTTCTTTATTTGTTATGAAAGTTTCCAATGCTAAGTATTTTCTTCTTACAAATCCATTCATATTCTTAAGTGTTTTACTTTATAAAGGAAAATACTTAAATGTAAACTAATTACTACTCCATGTTTTACTTATTTTATTTTGTTGCATTATCAATATCCATTTCAATGAACGAGTTTCTAATATTTGTTGTAAGTTTGGTCTGATCTTTTTCATCTCGTATCCTGGTTATATAGATCTTATTATAAGAATCAAAAGTATATAATGATGCAGCCAAGAGTTACGTACTAAACCAAAGACCAAAAGAAGTACAAGAAATTGGGGAGCTACTACAGCTTTTGCAAAGTCATTTGAGGAACTTTGGTTCCTTAGTTAAAAAAAAAAAGGCAAGAACCTTATGTAAAGTTTTTCTTAACTGAACGTTTTCCTATAAAATATATGCTTGACCATCATGCGTCATTCTGACTTTTGAAAAGGTAATGTGGGGTAAGTTTCTCTCGGGTAATCTTAATAGCACAACTAGCATACGTTATTGATAAATAAATATACGATCCAAATGAAAAAATATTTTGAATTAGCATTGGCCGATCAAAACTTTTAATTCTCGTATATTGAAAAATTGAGTGAGTTTGTATCTCTGCAACCCAATTTTTTATTATTTGTACACGATATTCTTAGTACACTCCATTAAATTAAAAAAAAGGGTTTAGTTTCTTGTGACTTAAAATACATAACTGCTCCTATTTTATAACTGATGTGGGAGGCAACAAGATGGTAGAGTCATTCCAGTATTAACTTTTTCAATAATGTTAAAAATATTGTCAATAATTTTTTCAATTAAAGGTTCTGCTATATCTCTTTGTTTTTCTAGAGAGCATAATACTTAGTTTTCATAAAAGTGCATGGTAACTAGTAGTACTATATTATTCTATTTGATACATTATTTTTCTTTAATGTTCTAGTCATATCACTTTCATCTTGAAGTAAGCTTATTGCAGCAAAGACCACATGTGAATTTTTAATATTATTTTATATTTTTATATATTTGTTTGACACTAATTACTTAGCTGATTTGAGTAAACGAAAGTCTATTGTTGAAAATTATATCCAAATGACATTATGAATAGTTTAACTCAAGAGGTAAACATTGCCTTCACAATAATAATAATAATAGTTCTTCAAAATATGAAGGTAATGTTTACCATCAAATTGGTATGCAAAATAATAAAGCACGCCACCGATTATGATACATTCATTGAAGAGAATGTGACTTGTGATAAGCATTGAGAATGCAGACCCATTCCTAAAGGTGAATGTTGTAATATGTGATAAAAGTAATGAATAAAGACATGCAATGCATGATTGGATGAATATCACACAACTCACCTCTGAGGGAGGTTTGAGTGAAATAAAGAGAATAAATATTATTGTGTGGTTACATGAATATGTCATCGGTCGCGTACATGTGATACGCCAAAAAATATTTTGTTGTGCCTTATAGAAGGTTATTAAAGGCAAAATTAAAGCAAAAAAAAAAATGACTTTGCTTATGATGATTTTGATAATGACAATTTATTATGATATAATTTTCTCCATGAATGAGACATTTACTATATGAATGGTGTAACAAAAGATCTTGTAGTACAAAAGTTGTTAAGAGCTCCGAAAAAATTAATTTGTTACTACCCAGATGAATAAAAGTATTCATGACATTGATATTGTAAAGTCTCAAAAGAAACTTTTTAAGTTTCAAATGTATGAGTCAAAGTGGTTGGCATATTGAGACTATAAATGAAAGGAATATTGAATATTTTCATATTTCTATAATCATAACGGATAAATATGAAAGATTACCCGATTTTCTTTTTATTTGTACTACACAAATATAAGCATGATGATGGAATCATATGTCACAAGTAAACTAGAGGTTTACTAAAACAAATATTAGTTGGCATGACCGGTTGACCATCTCGGTTCAATTATAATGCGAAAAATTAATTGAGAATTATATTGACATATATTGAAGAAATATAAGATTCTTCAAGAATTCTCTTGTGCTGCTTATTCTCATGATATATCAGTTAAAGTTGGGATTGAATCCTTTGATTTCTGGAACTAATAAAAAGTGATAAATTTATGGGTCCAGTCACCTGCCATGTCGACCGTTTACTATTATATGATTTTAATAGATGCATCTATTCTTTGGTCATACGTGCATTTGTTATCAACTTGCAGCTTGGCTTTTGCAAGATTGATTGCTCAAATTATTAGAGCACAGTTCCAAAATATAAATTATGATTATTTATCTTGATAATACTGGTTTAAATCCAAGTTAGTTTAGCAGAAATTGTATGCCTCCAATTATAGCCAAACCATTAGTTATGAGAATAAAATTGCCAAAATAAAATTTGGTATGTGATGTATTATTTAATATACAACAGCACTTGTACGCATCTAGCCAAATTAAGATAAGTTCTCCCTATCACAATCAGTTCAGGGTCAGGAACCAAATAATTTCTATCTAGAAATATGAATGTGCTATATGATTTAATTGTTCCAGCACAATATACAAAGATGGATCCCCAAATAGGGATATGTGTCGGTGATCCCAAAAATAGGGGGAGAAAATGGACAGCTGAAAAAGTAATGCATGTAATGAATTATTATGAGTACATCTAGATCCTCGTATGAGAAAATGTGAACTTGAAGTTCAAGGGATAATTCATTTGCAAAATATTGCCAGACGTATTTGCTGACCCAAAGTTAAATATCATATTCAGCTGCTAATGCTCCAAATGAAATAAAGTTCATAATGAATAGAGTCTATGGCATGCATGAAGCATAATAGACTAATCGGTTCCAAAGATAAAACTCCTTGAAAAGGGAGATGAGCAAATGTTCAAGATGGTCATAATAAGGAGGCAAGTGCTCTAGAAGAGCACCACGACATAACACTTCATAATAAGATAAAGAAATCTCAATAAGTTATGTCTTTATTGGGTAATAGTAGAACCGATATAAAATGATCGTCGACGATATTGTTAGTATAATGTAGCGCTCAATATTATTAATATTGATGAGGATCTTGAGCTCAAATCTATCATGAAATTTGGACAGATAAATAATTGGTCAAATGAAAAATACGCAATAAAAATTAATTTCACCTGAAAAATATGAAGTTGGACGGATAGTCCCAACACCTGAAAGTATAAAGCCAGTGGAGGTATAAATGCGTTCTTGTGCGGAAAAAAAAAAAGGCAAGTCGATAAACATAAAGGCGACTTGTGTCACAAGAAAATTTATAAATATCCTGCCATTGATTATATAGAGACATGTTCTCCTGTGGTGGATATCGTCATTTCAGGTTTTAATCTGGCAATACAAGAAAAACGTGATATGCATATAATGGAAATCATTGAAGGATTTAAATTGTTCTGAAGCATGTTAAGATTTCCAAGAAATTTATTAAATAAAGCTTCAAAAATCCTTATACGGATTGAAACAATCAGGGCGCATGTGGTATAGTCGCCTGAGTGAGTGCCTGTTGAAAGAAGGGTACAAGAAGGATTCAATTTGTCCTTGTATCTTTATAAAAAGATCTGGATCTAAATTTGTTATAATCACCGTGTATGTTGATGATTTAAATATCATTGGAACTCCTAGGGAGCTTCCTAAAGCAGTAGAGCTTCCTAAAGCAGTAGACTATTTAAAGAAGGAATTTGAAATGAAAGATCTTGGAAAGACAGAATTTTGTCTTGGTCTCCAAATTAAGTATATGAAAGATAGAATTTTTGTCCATCAATCAGCATACACTAAAATGATTTTAAAGCGATTATATATGGATAAAGCACATCCATTCCGACCTCATGAAAATAATGAAGAGCTTATTGGTCCCGAAGTACCATATCTTAGTGCAATTGGAGCACTAATATATCTTTCTAACATTACAAGGTCTGACATAACTTTTTCAGTTAATATCTTAACAAGATATAGCTCTGCTCCTACAATGAGACATTGGAATAAAATCAAACACATATTGCGGTATCTAAAAGGGACTACTGATATGAGATTATTTTATGGCAATGATTGTAGTCCCGATCTTGTTGGTTATGCCGATGCTGGATATTTATATGACCCATACAAGGCTCGATCTCAAACAGGCTATGTGTTTACATATGGAGGCACTGTCATATCTTGGCGATCGACTAAGCAATCAATCGTGGCTACTTCATCTAATCATGCTGAGATAATTGCTATTCATGAAGCAAGTCGAGAATGTGTATGGTTGAGGTCTATAATACACCTTATTGGAGACAAATGTGGTTTGAAGTGTGACAAACTACCCACAATTTTGTATGAAGATAATGCAACATGCATAGCCCAATTGAAGGGAGGATTTATAAAGGGGATAGGACAAAGCAAATTTCACCAAAGTTATTTTTCACACATGATCTTAAAAAAAATGGTGATATCAATGTGTAACAGATCCGTTCAAGTGATAATATGGCTAATTTGTTCACCAAATCTCTACCGACGTCAACCTTCAAGAAACTAGTGTACAAGATTGGGATGCGAAGGCTCAAGGGTGTGAATTGATGCTCTCATCAGGGGGAGTTAATAAGCGTTGTACTCTTTTTTCCTTACAAGGTTTTGTCCCACTGGGTTTTCCTTGCAAGGTTTTTAACGAGGCAACCAAAAAACGGATTTCTAAACATGTGTACTCTTTTTCCTTCACTAGGATTTTTTTTCCCATAGGGTTTTTTCCTAATAAGGTTTTAACGAGGCACATTATCTATGGACATCCAAGGGGAGTGTTATAAGAAAAATCAAATTATGGTGGATGTCTACTCTTCCTCCATGATCTTCTCAAATGCTTAATGACATATTCAATGACATATTTTTATGCTTAATGACATATTCAATGACATATTTTTCTTCACTTTTCATGCCTATATAAAGGCCTTGTAATAGATAAGAAAATACACACAATTGAAGAAGAAAATCTCTTCCTTCTTTCTATCTCCATTTCTTGTTCATGTTTTACTAAATTGCTTTTATTTCATAACAACATGTCTTGTTCATGTTTTACTAAGTTGCTTTTATTTTATAACAAGAAAGATTTTTTAAAAAAATTTATAGAGCCCGTTTGGATTAGCTTGAAAAAAACAGCTTTTAAGTGCATGAGTTTGTTTTATAAATAAGTAATTACATGTTTGGATAAAAGTGATAAAACTTTAAAAAAAAAATATTAGAAGTGTTTGGTAAACAAGTACCGGTAAGCATTTTTTCTGTTAAAAAAACAAAAATATTGCCTAAAACAAATCAAGAACCTACATCTTCCTCTGCTTATTATATAACATTCTGCCAAACATCGATTTTTACATAAGCGGACCATCACCAAACATAAATCTTGCAAAATGATTGTTACCATTTTTTTTTTAAATGCAAAGCCTTAAACCAAGTTTGGGATAATCTGGATATTCCCATACCTCAAAGAAAAAGCATATAAAGAAGATCGATTTCCACTGAAAACTTGAGTGGAAATACTGAACAAGTGAAGATGAAGGAGAAGAAGAGGAAAGAAGATGAGCAGAGGCTTATAAAATGAAGAAAGTGGGAGTAGTTCGATGTTTTAGGATTTATTTGATAAGGGTAGTTTTGGGATTAGTAAAAGTTATAAGGGACAAGTAAGTAATTTTATTGGTCAAAATAAGGTGACTTTTAAGCCAAAAACGGAAAAGTTAGGTCAGCCAACTTGTGGCTTTTGACTTTTTTAAAGCCCTTTTTAACCCTTTCTTAAGCAGTTTTCTTATTTTTCAAACACTTCAAAAATCTAAAAAGATCTAAAAAGGGCTTAAAAGCTGGTCCCATGATATCCATGTGCTTAAATCATTAAGGGTAAACTAACAAATTTTAAAGTTAAATTGTAGAAACTAGAAAGTTTTGAAGAGAAAAAAGCGTGACACATAAATTAGGCATAGGAAGTACAATTTTTTCGTTCCTGTTTTTCTTGTTGTCTTTCCAAGGTGCATCTGTTCAGAACTAGAGTTTTTCTTAGTCAGTTTCTCTTCATCTCCAGGGCAATTAATAATTCTACACGGTATCAAAAGAGAAGGAGAAAAAGAAGAAAAGACATGTTTGATCAAAGCATTAGATGGAAGCACTTGGTTTTAGCGTTTTACGATTTCTTTTAATGTAAGTTAACGTAGCGATTGTCTGTGGACAATACTATCCAGGATAACAACCTGATCAAGAAAAGCACTAGCCAGCGTTGCCGTGCCACTATAAGCGAACAATAAACTTTTAAGGATATAAGCCACCAAGAACCAGTTATATTACAGAAAACAGCAATTAGTAAGCATCTTGATCATTGGTAAAATCCCAACATATCCCAACACAATGACAGCTCATTGTCGGATAACAAATTTGCTAATAATTAACAATGAAAAATGGTGGCATATCTTCAACAGCAATCAAGGCATCTTTTGTCAGTAAAACGGGATATACAGGTATAAAAGAGAAAATGCTATCCTAACAAAATGGATTTCTCTGGCATGGTCAATGGATAGAAAGAATGGTGAGCTAACGACGCGAATCAAATTCCAATGCTTCAACAGCATAAGTCTCCTACTCATGATTTCCCCCACCATTATAGTAGCTTAAGTACAAAAAGAAGCAAGAAGATAACTGGTCCTCCACCCCCTATGAGTGATTGCAAGCTGGTCTCCAACATAATTACAGATTAAGGTGTGAACTGCACAAGGAGAACTTCGTCCCACCGCACATGCAGCTAAAATGGTCTTCTTAAAGTGCTAGGCAATGTCCTTGAAGGTACTGTAGACTGTATCAAAGCATGCAATTCATTCAGAATCTAATACATCACAACAATAACTTCAGGGGGAAAAAGAAAAGAAATAATACTAGGAAGGTGTAATTGCTTAAAATTATCAAAGTCATAAACATTCACGGATTTTTTTGATACTCAGTTAGCTAGCTAAAAATATTGATATGATGTATTGGTCCGCGAAAATTGGATTCAAATTCATTAGCAAGTAAAGCAAATTAATGTACCAAAAAAAAACAAGTAAAGCAAATTCAGTGATTCCAAAGGGGCCCCTTGGACCTTAGCCTCTTAAGGGTTGGGTTCTAGTGGCGGGCTCTTGGGTCGTCCGGACCCAAAGCTGGTAAAAGTGGTGGCGGAAAGTGTAAGAAGTCAAGCTAAAATGCACGTTTTACAAAGCAGTGGAAACCTTTCTAGGCTCTGATCAGTTCCTGGACACAAATAAATGTTTAAAAGGCATGAGTCATGTTTCACTGGCATAGAAAGATTGGAGTGTGAACGACCACAAGACTTGATTTATGCTTAACCACATCGCTGTACAGTTTAATCTAATCATTCCACTATACCTGAAGTCTATGGACTAGCTTTTAGTAACTTCTAACCGTTGATTATACGTGTTCCTTTTTCAATTAAAGGAGCTCACCTCTCTAAATGGACAAGGAGATGGGCTAGTATCAGGCCCCACATAAGATATGCTACTGAGGGGATGGAGTTGCTGATGAACCAAAGCCAAGCTGATACTTGCATCGGTACCTTGTAATTCACCCAAAAAACTCTGCGATGATGTAGAGGCTTCATTCAGATTCAGTTGCCCACTCAAATTACTTGACCTTTCAGGTAAAATATTCCGATTATGAGATAAACGAGCATTACTCTCCAGTTGCCTTCCCTGGAAAAATGTACTATGAGGAGCTGCCCTTTGTGCTACAGCAGGTTGAGTTGCTAATTCCCTGCTTCGAGCAATTTGGGAGCCAACGAGACTATTCCCTGATACAGCAACCAAGGTCCCATTAACATTACCAAGTTGTCTCCTCCTGTTATTAAGCAGTTGATTTATTTGCCGTTGTATTCTACGTCGGTCAAAAACCGTCGATGCCCCAACCCCAGAAGCTGGAGAAGCAACTCGACCATCTCGGGGAGATTGAAAACCACCGGATTCTTCAGCCAAAGGGGTATCAGGTACGTACATTTCATTAAGGTCAAATGTCTCCCTCACATTGGCTACAGGGGGTGACCCAATAGAAAAATTGCTGCTTGTTCTATTAATATCAGGGGTAGGATTCATATTCTGTGGGTTTGAAGAAGCAAGTGCAGTTGGCCGACAGCTTTCACAGTACCAGTTACCTTCAGGTACTTCATGTCCAAGACCAACACAATAAGTATGTGCAGGTGAATCACAGAGATCACATAGCAGCATAAGAGCATCATCCCCACCTTGCTGACACTCTGTACATAATACATTTTCGTATGGATCAATGTAACCCCTAAGCTCCTCTTCAGATGGTTGATAGACCTATAAACACAATTATAAACATTTGATTGCAGTTAGAAATTCTGGTATTTTTGTGTTTCAAACCTAACATCTTATTTTCATAATCATCAAACCTAACATCTTAACTAGATGAATATATAGGTTTACCACAGGAAAAAAGGACTATACCTGATCACGCTCAGGGACCTGAAAAGCCACAGTCCTCAATTCAAAGCTAGTGTCTGACCTTGCAGGCTTACTAATCATTACAAACCTTTGCTTGCACAGTGGACAGCGGGATTCCACTTTGGACCACTCCATGATGCAAGCAAAACAAAAGTAATGACTGCAGCAATTCAATGTCCCTCTAACTGTCCTCTTACCTTCTTCCGACAAACATATTCCACAAATCTGCTTTCCTACTTCAGTCTTCAAATCCACTTTCTCTTTATCCTTTCTTCCTGGATATTTTCTTTGTAGACGCGGAGCTTCCTCTTTCGGTAAATTTTTCAAGGAAGCTGAGCCCCTCCAAGCTGTAACAAGGCCCCTGCAAAATCGGCTAGCCTCTCTGACTTGTTCCCTCTCTTCTTCAGAGATGGTAAACTCACGGTGAGATGATCCAGAACTCTCAACAAAATCTGAATCCGAATCTACTCTTAGTCTCTTTCTTTTTCTCCTCTGACCTGCGTTCTTTTTATTCGTTTCTGCCAAAACTGGATCGACGTCTATGAACTTCTCATCATTTTCAGATCTTGCTTTCCTTTTCAATCGGCGTCTGTTCTGCGGTTTCTTTCTCGTGATCCTTTTCAATTCTTTATGATTTCTAGTTCTCTTCTGCTCTTTGGCAGTGCTATTACGCAATTGTGGCTTGCTTGAATACTTCATCCCTTTCAATACTGGAAACTCTTCTTCATCTTCTTCTTCGTCCAAGCCATCTGGAGTGAATTCCTCATCATCCTCATCATCCTCATCCTCTTCATCATGATCTTTGGCAGTGCCCTTACGCAACCGTGACTTGCTCAAATTCTTCATCCCGTTCATTACTGGCAAATCCTCATCTGCATCCAAGCCATCTGGTGTGAATTCCTCATCATCATCATCGTCATCTTCTCTATATGAAACTCTCTTTCTCTTTCTAGGCCTTACAGTGCCTTTTCTGTTTCTCCTTGGTTCTCCTGATCGAACAACCTTTTTAATCGGCTTCGTCTTCAATTCCTCGACCTCCTCATCTTCAAATTCACCTAAGCTCTCATCTGACTCATCTCCGACAAAAGAAGAACATCCATCTTCTGACTCATCAACTGTGTAATCCTCATCTGACTCATCTGAAGCTCTATACATGGATCCAGCCCTTTCTCTACTACAAGCTCATGTTGATTCCTTCCTACTTTAAGGTCTCCCAACGGATGCCCAAATAAAGATTACAAATCTGTCCATTTGCAGTTACAAAATTACCAAAATTAGTATCAGAACTCTCAAAATCTTAACATTCTAATATAGGCTTATCCAAAGTCCAAACAAAATCTTAACATTCTAATATAGGCTTATCCAAATAAGGCATCAAATCAACCAAAAATTAAACAATTGCACACCTTAAAAACTCAATTTTACTCAGAAATATACCAGAAATAGGAAGAATTGATCTAACTAAATACAGAAATGAAACCCCAAAAATCAAAACCTGAACCCTAGATCAAGATATTAGCACTAAGCCCCAATAATTCAGCTAACTAAATAAACATAATTCCCAACAAAAACACAATTAACACCAAATATGGATGAAATTAGTTAATATTAAAATCCAATCCCAATAATACCAATTTCCAAAATTCAGATGGAACAGTAAAAAAATCACAGCAATCAACAGATTACCAAATAAGTGAAACATATCGAGATTGATTGAATGATTCAGAAGAAAAAAGGAAAAAAAGATAGTCTATGGCAAGTACTTGAGAAAGGAAAAGGAGGCAAAATCGACAAAACCCAGAAAAAAAGATTTATAATTAGGTGTATTTTATCCGTATATATAAAGGCAATTTCAATTTTTTTAAATAAAAGAAAAAATCAAGCGGTGGGATTTAAAGTTGAAGAAATGAGAAGAGGGTCACCAAAGAATCTGTATTTACTTTTTTCTTCTTTTTGTTTTTCTACAAATGAATGTGCTTTTTTAAAAACAGTGAAATTATTGCAATTTACAAATGGAAGCATCTATTATTAGGAGGTTTCGTTGTTGCCCCTGGCCCTGGGTACTTTTATAAAATGCAACTTGGCTGTTATGCTATGTCTGAAATTCCATGTTTACCCTTTGTGGTTTTAAAGAGCAGACTCAACTGCAATTTTGACATTGGGCTCACCAAGTTGGATTTCGGGCTTGGACCATACGAGGCTTTGTAATGTTTTGATCACAACTTGATTTCACACACATCCACCAAATAGTCGCTTATCTAATCTCTTAATGTAACAATCGCCGATGTGTATATATATATATATATATATATATATATACTGGTTAGAAAAGGTAAATATTGAATCTGGACGGCTATTTGGATAACAATCCCCCACGACTAACTAATGACTAATTCAGTTTTTTTTTAAAAACAATCATCGACAGATAGAAACAAGCAGACAGATCTGGCAGTCAAAACATCCGGATTCCACAAGATTTAGCATGTTCATAGAATTAGCACTCAAATATTCATTCATAGTCAAATAGAGGACAATAGAAAATAAGCAAACGCATCTAACAATAGCAGAACAGTAGTAGACGACCAAATAAAGGTCTAAAATGAGGAATGGATATCAGCTACTCAACAATCGACAACAGCAGCAAATTGCAGATTCATTCTAGATTGCAAACCCAGAAACAAATGGAGAACTCTCTCAAATCAGCCAAAAAAAAATCCAGCCCTTTGAATCACTTCCAATGTAAAATCCATTGAAATCCACTGTTTTTCTTTTTGTTTACAGATTTCTTTCTTAATTTTCGAATTTCGGATCTGTTTTTCAGCTATTTCGTGTGTGTTTGTGAGAATATCAGATGATAGATTTCGTGTGTGTATCCAGATGATAGAATAGGCTTGTGTGATGTAGAGAAAAAGAAAGAGAGGGGCGGCGGCTGACTTGAGAGGATGAAGGTATTAGGGGGGCTAGGGTTTTATTTGTGTAAAAGAGGGAGGGGGTCCGCTCTATCTAAGGGAAATTGGGAGATGGGGTGTTTTAGTAAGTGAGGGGAATGGAACGACGTAGTTTTTATGTTAAACTACGTCGTTTGGTGACTTGGGAGAAAGGGTTGTTGGACCGGGTCAGATATTGGGCTGACATGGAGGTTGGGCCGCTGAAACTGGCCCAATTCGGCAGACCCACCCATCTTTCCTTTCTTTGTTTTATTTTCAAAATTGGCCACTTATCTTAACAACTCCTAATTTAAAACTAATTTGCAAATTTAATCCATTTAACTAATTTTCTAACAACAACAACAACAACCCAGTAAAATTCCACTAATGGGGTCTGGGGAGGGTAGTGTGTACACAGACCTTACCCCTACCCCGAAGGAGTAGAGAGGCTATTTTCGAAAGACCCTCGGCTCAAAAAAAATAAAAAGACAAAAGGGCAAAAAGGAAGATAATATTAGTATCACAACAACAATCATAGGATAAATAGGAACACCATGAAATTCAGAAGAAAGATGCAAAGTAAAGGGAGACAATGTTAGTAAATATTAGTATCACCACAACAGTCATAAGAAAAATAGGAACACCATGAAATCTAGAAAAAAGATGTAAAGCAAAAGCGAAGCTAGTAAATAGGACATGCAGTGAAAAGCGAAATAGTAAGCCACAACATTCCCACTAGTTATCTTAGAAAACAAAACCTTACATGGCTAGTCCCACCATGTTACGAAGTAAGGCACGACTCAACTACCTCCTAACCTTCAACCCTAATACTCGACCTCCACATCTTCCTATCAAGTGTCATGTCCTCGGAAATATGGAGCATCGCCATATCCTGCCTGATCACCTCTCCCCAATACTTCTTAGGCCGCCCTCTACCTCTTCTCGTGCCCTCCGTAACCAGCTGCTCACACCTCCGTACCGGAGCATCTGAGCTTCTCCTCTGAACATGTCCGAACCATCTAAGCCTCGCTTCCCGCATCTTGTCATCAATGGGAGTCACATGCACCTTCTCCCGAATATCATCATTCCTAATCTTATTTATCCTAGTGTGCCTGCACAACCACCGCAACATCCTTATTTCTGCTACTTTCATCTTCTGGATATATGAGTTCTTAACGGGCCAACACTCAGCCCCATACATCATGGTCGGTCTAACCACCGCTTTATAAAACTTACCTTTGAGTATCAGTGGCACTCTCTTGTTACACAGGACTCCAGATGCTAACCTCCACTTCATCCATCCTACCCCAATACGGTGTGTGACATCCTCGTCGATCTCCCATCCCCCTTGGATAACCGAACCAAGGTACTTGAAGCTGCCTTTACTCGGGATGACCTGCGAATCAAGCCTCACATCCATGCCCACTTCCACTGGCTCAGTGCTGAACTTACACTCTAACAATTAACTAATTTATTTAACTAATAATGCATGTAAAGTGCCTAATGTATTTTTGGTATTTTAATAAAATATTTTACAAATGCAATTAAAATCTAAAAATGTAAAGATTAAAATATTTTTGTTATTTCTTGGGATTTAAAATGCTACTAAAAATGCACCAAACACAAATACGCACAAAACAAATCAAGTAAAATATAGAAAAAATTCCTTAAATTCTGTAAAATAATTAAAAGCTATTTTTTGAGATTTTTAGGAGTAATTTTATATATTTGACAAAAATTACGTGCTCACAACTGCCCATCTTTGCTCGAGAACATGAAGAGTTTTCGTGCAAAGATAAATTAAGCAATTTTTGCCCGTTTGACTCTCCATGGGAAGCATTTTGAAAAAGTTTGACCGAACATTGCTTCGGAGGTTTCTTACATATCCTTGGCTATAAAGGAATCAGGTCAGTGTAGTTCTGGAAGTTTTGGTAGCTGGGACTACCGGGGAACTGTGATTTCACTGTTGTTATTGCTTGTTGAACTCCTTATTACACCAAAAATCAAAATAAAAAAGTAACTAAACAAGCCTATTAGCTACGAGTTACAAGATTCTTATCTATAAGTCTTCTGAAACTTGATCTTGAGTCTTGACTGGTTCTTCATGTATACTCTAATCTGAATCTTGATGCTTGCTAGCTGCATGTGCTAGTTCATTCTTCCACGGCTTTTTGTGATCAAAATGGGAAATGCAATGCTCGTGACTTTAGTCATGTCTTGAGCAGTCCACATCATTTCATCCGCTTCTGCATTTTGGATCCACTTTTTTTTCTTTTTTTTCTTTATTCTGGATTGAGACTTCTTCTTTTGATCATCTCAAACCTTGTGCTTCGAGGTAAAACCTGCTCAGACACCAAAACAAACAAACAAACGAAATTTTTCTGCCCCACTTTTCACTAGGAAAATTTCGTGAGTTATTTGTAATAAAACTCTATGCTACTTAATTATCGAAAGCAATAAAAAGGTCGGGAAAGGTGTACCCGGAGAAAACATGATTCGTTGGAAATGGTGTACCCTTATTGTCTAAATGAAGCCTCAACTAAGGATTGTGTACCTTATGTTGGGAAATATCAACTAGAGAGTGGGAGACCATATGTCTAAAAATAAAATCAACTAGAGAGTGGAGACCCTATGTTAGAAAAAGGACTAGGGAGTGAAGACCTTATGTCTAAAATAAAATTAACTAGAGAGTGGAGACCTTATATTGGAAAAGAGACTAGGAAGTGGAGACCATGTGTCTAAAATAAATCAACTAGGGAGTGGAGACCCTATGTTGGAAAATGAGTCTAGGGAGTGGAGACCCTATGTCTAAAGTAACATCGACTAGGGAGTGGAGACCCTATGTTGGAAATTAGACTAGGGAGTGGAGACCCTATGTCTAAAATATCATCAATTAGGGAGTATAGACCCTATGTTGGAAAGGAGACTAGGGAGTGAAGACCCTATGTCTAAAATATCATCAACTAGAGAGTGGAGACCATATGTTGGAAAGGAGACTAGAGAGTGGAGACTCTATGTCTAAAATAAAATTAACTAGGGAGTTGAGACCCTATGTTGTAAAAGAAGACTAGGGAGTGGAGACCATAGTAGCCATTGCCGCGGCAGAAGAGAAACCTAAAAACGGGCGCCAAACCTGAAAAGTTCTCTGTCAGGCGGGAATCTTGGTAGCCGATTTTCCTGTCTTTTCTGCTTCCGGATTATTTCATGGTGTGATCCAGATGTTTTACTTTATTGCCTTTACTTTCTGATGTAAACCCTTCTATCTTAAAAAAAATCAAACAAATGAAATCAATATTTCATCGTTAATGAATCCCTTTCTCGTTTATCTTGTCATTTTTCTTATTCTCTTTTTAGTTCCGTTAAATATAGATTTTAGTAACATGACATGCTTGCGGACTTCATGCTCAGATCCTAAAACGTTATCAAACCCCGATATAATGAATCAAGAAATAAAATATTTTGAAGACAAGGCTTGTAAGAAAATAAATAGAAAATTGGAACGAAGTTGAGATTCCCTTTCTTCGGATCATTGTTGAAGCCGATATTGAGGATAAAGATTGGGTCAAGAACCGATTGGAATAATTGACACTAATTGATGAAAAATAATTGGTCGCAGTTTACCACGGGCAGTTGTACCAACAAAGAATGTCCCGTGTCTACAGCAAGAAAGTGCGGCACATGAAATTTGAAATAGGACAATTCATTTTGAGACGTATCCTTCCACCTCATGAAGAAGCTAAAAAAAATTGTCTCCAAATTGAAAAGGTCCATACAATGTAACGAGAGTACTGCCAAAAGAGAACGTTGTACTTGGGAATCATCGAAGGAAATGTCTCTGAAATAACTGTCAACGCGGATGCAGTCAAAAGGTACTATGTTTGATCTTTTGTGCAACATTAATGTTCTCCGATTGGGATGATTAAGGCTTTCATTCTCGCTACCAAAATACCATTAACCCTTTTTGCCAGCCCTTTGAGCCGGTTACCGTTCTTTGATTACCCTATTTGGAACCTGAAGATATTATTTTTAAAAAAAAAGAAACAAGAAAGAAAAAAGAGAAGAAAAACAAAGAAGACAAAAAAGGAAGATAAGAAGAAAAATAAAAAAAATATTTTAAAAAATAAATAAGAAGAAAAAGAAAACAAAACAAAATCAAAACAGTTCATATTCATTGAACTACGTTCGACTTGATTCCGAAAGGATACGTAGGCAGCCTCTCTCTGGGGTTCAGTCACACCAAAATAAAATCCATTCCCCCAAAAAGTTAAAAGTGGGCAGATGTTACAATGTTTCGGCGATGGTTTCGCCTAAAAGGTTCCAAAGTTGTAATTCAATCCAAATCCTTCCGATCAATCAATGAGAATGTTCAAGAATTGGAGGATACAATCACTTAGATCTGATACAACCAAATGAAAGAAATAAAATGAGAGAATCTTGTTGGTGAAAACCCTCACATGCACCGTAAGACGATGGTAAGTAGAGAAATTAAAAATGAGAGAGTCTTGTTAGTGAAAACTCGCAAAGGGCATTATAAGGCGATGGTGAGAAGAGAAACGAGATAGGTCAGCTGGTGAAAACCCGCAAAGGGCACTACTGATCGAAAAGAGGATTTTCACAACCATTGGCATCGACACAGCCCTGGACAAGGTTTCTCGATTTCGAGGCAAAAGTTGTGATGAATTACTGAGAGTCAAACTATTTACACAGATCAGGAATCCAATACAAAAGGTATGTCATGTTCATTGAAGTTCGCATGTACTCCAGATAAGTCATTCTTTCCTTTTCCCGAAAGAGATACCTCTTGTCTAAATTCATTGTCCATTCCATTATTTGTTTTTCTTTGAATCCCTTTCGGTCTAACTCTGTTCCAAAACTAAGTCAAAGAAGGGATGACAAGACTCATTTACAGGACTTTTGTTTGATACAAGCTAATATTCAATAGGCACCCAGTTTCGGTAGGGGCATCAAGTCAACCCCGACTGGCCATGGTGGATGATGCTTTGAAATCAAAAACTCTCGAAAGGAGGAAATCAAATTGATAGTGCCTACAAGGGCAAAATAAAGTTGAAAAGTTTAAATCTCACGCGACCAACCGTCATGTTGTGAGCACCTAATTTTTGAATATATTTGAATTTTTATCACCTTCTACTATGCAAATATTTTCAGAAATTTAATATATATATTTTAACTTTGTTACATTTTTTTATATAGGGTAAAAATTAATAATAATTTAAAATGTCAATTATTAATATTAGTATTATTTTTATTTTTTTCTTTATTTTTAAATAAAATAAATTTAAAAAACCGAAAATAAATAAAAATTAATTATTATTATTTTATTTTAAAAAAAATTACGGATGGGAATTAAAAAAATAGTAAAAGTAGATATATAGAATTAAAAAGTAAAAGTAAAAGTAGGTAGAAATTGTTTAATAAAAAAAATGGAAAATTAAAAAAATAAAAGTAAAAGAATGTAGAAATTTAAAAAAATAAAAAGTAAAATAAAGTTGGAATTAAAAATAAAAGTAAGGGTATCTGATTTTTTTTTAATAAAAGTAAAAGTAAGTGGAAATTTAAAAAAAGAAAAGTAAAATAAGTGGGAAATAAAAAAAGAAAAGTAAAAAAAGTAGGATTTTAAATATATTAAAATTAAAATAAGTGAGAAATTAAAAAATAAAAGTAAAGGATAGTGGGGAATTATTTTTTTTTAAAAATAAGAAAAATGGGAAGTGAAAATTCTTTTTAATTAAAAAAAACTGATAATTACGAAATTTTTTCTATAAATAGAAGATAAATGTGAGAGAAAATAAGAGGGGGAGAAGGAGAAAAAAAAGAGGGAGGAGGGAATTGAGATAAATTTATTTTTTTTCTTCTAGGAGAAGAGAATTTCTACTTGTGTCATTCTTTCTTCGGCTTTCTTTTGAAAAATCCAGCAATTCATCACCTAAACTCCAGCCCCGAACAAACTTGAAACCAAGCTAAAAAGCACCACAAAAACGAGCCGAAAACCCAACGAAACAGTCCCCTTTTGTATAGAAAACAACAGCTCCAAAGTTGAGTCGTCGAGTTCGAGCTCCATTTGTCGATTTTGGTTGAGGCTCAATTTACATCCTTGTCCATTGTCCGAGCTTCAAAACAGTCTTGTAAAGGTTCATTTATCTCATTATTGTTTTATTAAAATATTATGCTTGAATATATAATTTGATCTTATTTAGATTCATGAAGATTGAAATATTTTTTTATTGTATTAATTGTTAGGTCTCATTAGCTTTGTTAAATTTTGCTACTTTTTTGATGATTAACATGAAGATTGATAAAAAGCATGATTTTTGGGCACGTAGTGAATGTTTGAAATTTGGGGATAAAATATATGTCTGTTAGTTGAAATTGAAAAATGAAGTTTGGACTTAAAAAATAACAATGATTGGGCCCGGTGATTGGGATTTGCTTAATGAAACATGTACTACTGTAATTGAGTAATTGATAGGGGAGTAACTTGATGAGCTAGTAACCGGGCATACTCATTAATTAGTTTTAAAGGGCCAATTGTACTACAATCCAATTTAATTTATTTGGTCCAAAATAGTTTCTGTCAGGCCCAATTTAGTAAGAGCAAAACCTGACCCATTTTTCACAATTAATTTTCATAGCTCTTGACCTTACACAGATCTCAAACCCGTAAGGAAAAACAAATCATGAACACATGCTAGTTGCTTTAGGCGCGATTAATAAATTATTGTGACTTTGGGTATGGTTATCGTGGCATGGTCACGATACGTAAACCCCAACTCAAGTGCGCGCTTCACGCGACTTGACTTCAACTTCGAATAATAATAAAAATAAACATGTTTTAAATCGCGGGTGCGTTTCACGTAACGCAATTCGCAATACGTACAAAAACAAATGAGTTTGCGACATTGCGACTTGTTCAAATAAGTTCCATAAATAATTAAAAGCGGTTAAAAGGAATAAAAATGCACATATAGGTTTAAAACATGTATTAAATCAGATAACTAGGCCAATTATTAATAGTTGAGCGACCGTGCTAAAACTACGAAACTCGGGAGTGCCTCACACCTTCTCTCAGGTTAACAGAATTCCTTACCCGGTCTTCTGTGTTCGTAGACCATAAATAAGAGTCAAATTTCCTCGATTTGGGATTCAAAAATAAATCAGTGACTTGGGACACCATAAATTATTCCAAGTGGCGACTCTAAATAAATAAATAATCCCATTTTGAATAATGTCACTTAAATTGAAAAAACTCCCTATCCCCTCGGAAAAAAGGAGGTGTGACAGCTCTGGCGACTCTGCTGAGGATCGAACCCATAATCTCTAGTTCAGGGTTCAGAATTCGAGCTTAGAATAACTGTTGTGCTTGGCTTTCTTGTGATTATCTGATATTACATGTTTGGGCCTAATGTGCTAAATGTCGCTTTTTACCGCTTTGATATTGATTAAACTGTATATAAACTGTTACGAAACCCTCTTCTCTCTGAGTCGTCTGAATCTTCTGGGAAGTGTGCGCTTCGCGTGTGGCTTCTTTTCTGTTAGAGTCATATCCTAATTTTAGAACGAGGTACGGACAAGTTGCAAAGCCGGTGAAGCTTCTGTATTCCCGGTACGCTGCCCCCACTCGGCTCGAGTTGTCCGCTCGGGTAAGCCAGATCTAGAACAATACACCCAGAATTTAAACTTAGAATGACATAACCTCATGCCGGATCCCTAGTAGGTACGCTTGTTTGCATCACGTGCATTTGACTTTGGGGACTCAACATATGGGTTGGGTCCGTCTAGGACAGGTGTACCCAAATCAAAAGACCATCCTGATGCATTGTTACGTGCTACTTGTACAATTATTTGTTTCGGCTTGCATGTTGATCGTCTTCTATAATAGGGAAAGAAAATCAAGAAAAACCAAGAGTGAGGCAAGAGAGAGAAATTTACCTGATTTCTGAAAATTCAGGTATTTGAAAATCCCAAAACTCTGCCAATATTTTGAAAAAAAAAAATCATTTCAAAATACGCCAAATAATTTCAAAAAAAAAGGTCATGCTTTTCTGACCGAACTACGCGGGTCTGATTCTCACCGGATGTGAGATACGTAGGCAAACCTCATTCGTTCCGGCCCCAATTTTCAAAAATTCAAAAATATTTTCCTTTAATTCCTTCTTTATAAGTTTTTCTTTGACACATAATATCCAAATTTTTTCCTTCTTTGTAGAAGTTTTTCTTTTGAATTTTTTTTATTAAAAAAGTCAAAATCGAAAAATATTTTTCTTTAATTCATTATTTAGAAGTTTTTCCTTAGAAAATACCAAATAAAAAAAATTAAAACAAAAAAAATATATTTCTTTATAGAAGTCTTTCATTTGAAAAAAGAAACAAATCAATTCAAAATCCAAAAATATTTTCTACCTATTTTTAGAAGTCTTTCTCCCAAAATATTAAAAAATAAATCCAAAATAATATTTTCTTTCTTTTCAAAAATTCTCAAAAAAAAAAGAAATCGAAATCAAAAAAAAAAATCTTTCTTCCTTATAAGTCTTTCAAAAATTAAAAATAAAAAACTAAAAAAATTCAAAATCCAGAAAAAAAAAAAGAGTTAGTGTGTTTACTTTATTCCTGATCTTTCCCAAACTACGCAAGATCAGATTCATGAGGCGTTATGATACGTAGGCAATCCCCATCAGATTCGATCATTGATATCAAATAAACTGAGTGAAAAAAAAAGAGAAGAAAGAAAAGAGTGACAAAAATAACAAAAAAAAAAGAGCAAAAATAAAACAAAGAGCGAAAAAAAAAAAACTAAAAAAAAGAAAGAAAAAAAGCAAGAGTGAAAAATCCAAAAAGAGAACTCTGTGTCCAGATTGACAAAAAAAATCGCGGAATGTTTTTGTAAATATGCTGTCATATAGCGCAAGCAAGCCGCTAGGGAAAAGCCTCCAATGGACGAAATAGAAATGGTTACGGTCTTCCTACAGGCCCAAGAGGCGAACTACTTCCAGAACATGATGTCTGCTATGGGTAATCCGTTCGCCGAGGCTATCAAAATTGGGGAGATAGTCGAAAATGGTTTTAAAACGGGCCACATCTTGAGTCATGCTACCTTTAAGGCCACATCACAGTCCGTTCAGAGTGGTTCAGAGGGTTTGATGAACAGAAATTGGAGAGATGAGGAATTTGATACGGCGTTGAAGGCCCTTACAGCCCTTGCCGAGACAGAGGAAAAGCCAAAAATTGTCGCAAAGCCTGAAAGTTCCCTATCAGACGAGAGTCTTAGTAGCTAGTCTTGCTATCCTTTCTGCGTCCGGATTATCTCAGGGCGTGATCCAGATGTTTTACTTTATTGTCTTACTTTCTGGTGTAAACTCATCTATCTTTAAAATTCAAAAAAATAAAATCAATCGAAATCAAAAAAAAAAAAGAGAACAAAATCAAATGAAATTAATGTTTCATTGTCGAGGAATGTCTCTTTTCTTAATTTTGTCACTTCTCTTATTCTTTTTTCAATTCTGTTAAATGCAGATTTCAATAACTTGGCATGCTTGCGGACTTCATGCCCTAATCCTAAAACGTTGTCAAACTTCGAAATAATGAATCAAGAATCAGAATGCAATGAAGACGGGTTTAAGGAAATAAAATAAAGAATCGGAACAGCTAAAGAAAATCAGGTTGGAAAGGTCCATACATTGAACAAGAGTACTGTCAAAAGAGAGCGTTGTA
Source organism: Nicotiana tomentosiformis (assembly GCF_000390325.3). Classification (NCBI taxonomy): domain Eukaryota; kingdom Viridiplantae; phylum Streptophyta; class Magnoliopsida; order Solanales; family Solanaceae; genus Nicotiana; species Nicotiana tomentosiformis. Next base: position 28,974,041 of record NC_090812.1, read on the forward strand.
CTTGGAACACATCGAAGAAAATATCCCTGAAACAACTGTCAACGCAGGTGCAGTCAAAAGGTACTATGTTGGATCCTCTATATAGCATTAATGTTCTCCGGTTGGGATGAAGAAGGCTTTTTTTTTCACTATCCAAATATTTAACCCTTTGCAAACCCTTTTGAGCCGGCTCTCATTCTTTGATTACCCTCATTGGAACCCGGAATTCATTAAAAAAATTGAATGAAAAAAAAATGAAAAGAGAAGAAAAAATAAATATATAAAAAAAGGAATAAAAGACAAAGAAAATGAAATGAAAAATGAAAAAAAAAAAGAGAAAAAAAGAAAGGAAAAAGAAAGAGAAGAAACCAAAACAAAAGAGAATCAAAAACAAAGTTCTCGTCCTTGAACTACGTTTGACTTGATTCCGAAAGGATACGTAGGCAGCCTATCTCTGGGGTTCAGTCACACCAAAATAAAAATCCACATTCCCCAAAAGTTAAAAATGTGGCATAATTTATAATGGTTTGACGATGGTTTTGTCTGAAAGGTTCCAAAGTTGTAATTCAATCCAAATCCTTTTTACACAAATCCTTTTCAAGTCCTTCCGATCAATCGACAAAGAGATTCAAAATGGGAGGATACAGTTACCCGGATCTAATACAACAAAATGAGAGAAATAAAATAAGAGAGTCTTATTGGTGAAAACCCTCACGGGCACCGTAAGGCGATGGTAAGCAGAGAAATACGAAAATGAGAGAGTCTTATTAGTGAAAACTCGCAAAGAGCACTATAAGGCGATGGTGAGAAGAGAAATGAGAGAGGCCAGCTGGTGAAAACCCGCAAAGGGCGCCACTGATCGAAAAGAGGATCCTCACAGTCACTGGCATCGACACAGTCCTGGGCAAAGTTTCTCAGTCTTAAGGCAAGAGTTGTGATGAATTTCTAAGAGTTGGACGGTTTACACAGATCATGCATCTAGTCCAAGAGGCATGTTATGTTCATTGAAGTCTGTATACACTCTAGATAAGTCCTTCTTTCTTTTTTCCGAAAGGGATACCTCTCATCTAAATTAATTTGTCCATTCCATTGTTTGCTTTTCTTTGAATCCTTTCGGCCTAACTCTGTTTCGAAACTAAGACAAAGAAAGGATGGCAAGACTGATTTACTGGGTTCTCACTTGATACAAGCCAATATGCAAAAAAGGCACCCAGTCTTAGCAGCGGCATCAAGTCGACTCCGACTGGCCATGGTGGCCGATGCTTAAAAATCAAAAACTGTTGAAAGAGGAAATTCAAAGTCAAATGCCCACAAAGGCAAAATAAAGTTGGAAAGGTTAAGTCCCACGTGACTGACCGTCATGGCAAAGTCTGGAAAACCAGAGGTTCTCCAAAGAAACAAGTGCAATCCAAAAGCAACCTTGCAAGAAGCAGATGCAACCAAAAAGAAATTGCGCAAAGGCTAGAAACAGTTTTGCAGCAACCACTCCAAAAGGGAAGTCTCCTCCAAAAAATTATTTCCCGCATTTACTCATTCTCTGAAATAAAATAAAAATGATGAAAAGAAAGAAAAAAGAAGAAAAAGTTCAAAGTCATGCTAGTATAGGGTCTCCAATCCCTATCTGCATTTTTCCAACATAGGGTCTCTACTCCCTAGTTGAATTTATTTTAGATATAGGGTCTCCACTCCCTAGTTGATGATTTTCCAACGTATGATCTCCAATCCCTAGTTGAAGTTATTTTAGATATAGGGTCTCCACTCCCTAGTCTCTTTTCTAACATAGGGTCTCCACTTCCTAGTTGATGAGTTTCCAACATAGGGTCTCCACTCCCTAGTTAATGATATTTTAGACATAGGGTCTCCACTCCCTAGTCTCTTTTCCAACATAGGGTCTTCACTCCCTAGTTGGTATTATTTTAGGCATATGGCCTCCACTCCCTAGTCTACTTTTGCAACATAGGGTCTCCACTCCCTAGTTGATGATTATTTTAGACATAGGGTCTCCACTCCCTAGTTTCTTTTCTAACATAGGGTCTCCACTCCCTAGTCTCTTTTCCAATATAGGGTCTCCACTCCCCAGTTGATGATTTTCCAACATAGGGTCTCCACTCCCTAGTTGAAGTTATTTTAGACATAGGGTCTCCAATCCCTAGTCTCTTTTCCTACATAGGGTCTCCACTCCCTAGTTGATGATATTTTAGACATAGGGTCTCCACTCCCTAGTCTCTTTTCCAACATAGGGTCTCCACACCCTAGTTGTTGATTTTCCAACATAGGGTGTCCACTCCCTAGTTGATGATATTTTAGACATAGGGCCTCCACTCCCTAGTCTGCTTTTGCAACATAGGGTCTCCACTCCCTAGTTTATGATTATTTTAGACATAGGGTCTCCACTCCTTAGTCTCTTTTCCAACATAGGGTCTCAACTCCCTAGTCTTTTTTCCAACATAGGGTCTCCACTTCCTAGTTGATGATTTTTAGACAAAGGGTCTCCACTCCCTAGTCGCTTTTCCAATATAGGGTCTTCACTCCCTAGTTGATATTTTTAGACATAGGGTCTCCACTCCCTAGTCGCTTCTCCAACATAGGGTCTCCACTCCCTAGTTGATATTTTTAGACATAGGGTCTCCAATCCCTAGTCACTTTTCCAACATAGGGTCTCCACTCCCTAGTTGATGATTTTTAGACATAGGGTCTCCACTCCCTAGTCTCTTTTCCAACATAGGGTCTCCACTCCCTAGTTGAAGTTATTTTAGACATAGGGTCTCCAATCCCTAGTCTCTTTTCCAACGTAGGGTCTTCACTCCCTAGTTGATGATATTTTAGACATAGGGTCTCCACTCCCTAGTCTCTTTTCCAACATAGGGTGTCCACTCACTAGTTGATGATTTTCCAACATAGGGTGTCCACTCCCTAGTTGATGATATTTTAGACATAGGGCCTCCACTCCCTAGTCTGCTTTTGCATCATAGGGTCTCCACACCCTAGTTTATGAATATTTTAGACATAGGGTCTCCACTCCTTAGTCTCTTTTCCAACATAGGGTCTCCACTCCCTCGTCTTTTTTCCAACATAGGGTCTCCACTTCCTAGTTGATGATTTTTAGACATAGGGTCTCCACTCCCCATTTGCTTTTCCAATATAGGGTCTTCACTCCCTAGTTGATGTTTTTAGACATAGGGTCTCCACTCCCTAGTCGTTTCTCCAACATAGGGTCCGCACTCCCTAGTTGATGTTTTTAGACATAGGGTCTCCACTCCCTAGTCACTTTTCCAACATAGGGTCTCCACTCCCTAGTTGATGATTTTTAGACATAGGGTCTCTACTCCCCAGTCTCTTTTCCAACATAGGGTCTCCACTCCCTAGTTGATGATTTTTAGACATAGGGTCTCCACTCCCTAGTAACTTTTCCAACATAGGGTCTCCACTCCCTAGTTGATGATTATTGGACATAGGGTCTCCACTCCCTAGTCTCTTTTCCAACATAGGGTCTCCACTCCCTAGTTGATGTTATTTTAGACATATGGTCTCTACTCTCTAGTCTCTTTTTCTAACATAGGGTCCCCACTCCCTAGTTGATTTTTTTTCAGACATAGGTTCTCCACTCACTAGTCTCTTTTTCCAACATAGGGTCTTCACTCCCTAGTCTATTTTCCAACATAGGGTCTCCACTCCCTAGTTGATTTTATTTTAGACATAGGGTCTCCACTCCTTAGTCTCTTTTCTAATATATGGTCTCTACTCCCTAGTTGATTTTATTTTAGACATAGGGTCTTCACTCCTTAGTCTCTTTTCCAATATAGGGTATCCACTCCCTAGTTGACGTTATTTCAGACATAGGGTCTCCACTCCCTAGTCTCTTTTCCAACATAAGGTCTCCACTCCCTAGTTGATGTTATTTTATACATAGGGTCTCCACTCCCTAGTCTCTTTTCCAACATAGGGTCTCCACTCTTTAGTTAATGTTATTTTAGATATAGGGTATCCACTCCCTAGTCTCCTTTCCAACATAGGGTCTCCACTCCCTAGTTGATGTTATTTTAGACATAGGGTCTCCACTCCCTAGTCGCCTTTCCAACATAGGGTCTCCACTCCCTAGTTGATGTTTTAGACATAGGGTCTCCACTCCGTAGTTGCTTTTCCAACATAGGGTCTCTACTCCCTAGTTGATTATTTTAGACATAGGGTCTCCACTCCCTAGTTGATGTTTTAGACATAGGGTCTCCACTCCCTTGTCGGTTTTCCAACATAGGGTCTTCACTCCCTAGTTGATATTTTTAGACATAGGGTCTCCACTCCCTAGTTGATGATTATTTTAGACATAGGGTCTCCACTCCCTAGTCGCTTTTCCAACATAGGGTCTCCACTCCCTAGTTGATGCTTTTAGACATAGGGTCTCTACTCCCTAGTCACTTTTCCAACATAGGGTCGCCACTCCCTTGTTGATATTTTTAGGCATAGGGTCTCCACTCCCTAGTCTTTTTTCTAACATATGGTCTCCACTCCCTAGTTGAAATTATTTTGGACATAAGGTCTCCATTCCCTAGTCTCTTTCCCAACATAGGGTCTCCACTCCCTAGTTGATTTTATTCTATACATAGGGTCTCCACTCCCTTGTCTCTTTTCCAACATAGGGTCTCCACTCCTTAGTTGATTTTATTTTAGACATAGGGTCTCCACTCCCTAGTCTCTTTTCCAACATAGAGTCTCCACTCCCTAGTTGATTTTATTTTAGACATAGGGTCTCCACTCCCTAGTCTGCTTTCCCAACATAGGGTCTCCACTCCTAGTTGATTTTATTTTAGACATAGGGTTTCCACTGCCTAGTCTCTTTTCCAACATAGGGTCTCTACTCCCTAGTTGATTTTATTTTAGACATAGGGTCTCCACTCCCTAGTCTCCTTTCCAATATAGGGTCTTCACTCCCTAGTTGATTTTATTTTTAGACATAGAGTCTCCGCTCCCTAGTCTCTTTTCCAACATAGGGTCTTCACTCCCTAGTTGATTTTATTATAGACATAGGGTCTCCACTCTCTAGTCTCTTTTCCATTATTGGGTCTCCACTCCCTAGTTGATGTTTCTAACATAGGGTCTCCACTCCCTAGTTGATATTATTTTAGACATAGGGTCTCCACTCCCTAGTCTCTTTTCCAACATAGGGTCTCTACTCCCTAGTTGATGATTTTCCAACATAGGGTCTCCACTCCCTAGTTGATGATTATTTTAGACATAGGGTCTCCACTCTCTAGTCGTTTTTCCAACATAGGGTCTCCACTCCCTAGTTGATATTTTTAGACATAGGGTCTCCACCCCCTAGTCTGTTTTTCTAACATAGGGTCTCCACTCCCTAGTTGATTTGATCTTAAATGCAGGGTACACCACTCCCCGATATCTTTGCCAATATAGGGTATCCCATTCCCTGGCCACATTTTCCCAACATAAGGTACACCAATCCTTAGTTGTGACATCCTTTTGACGATAAAAGAATACCATCCAAAAAACAAAACATGACTTTTTAGGGTACACCACTCCTGACCTTTTATTGCTTTCAATAAAGAAGTAGTTTAGAATTTTATTACAATAACTCACAAAATTTTTCTTGTGCAAATTGGGGCAGAAAAATTTCGTTCGTTTGTTTGTTTTGATGTCTGAGTAGGTTTTACCTCGAGGCACATGATTCGAGATGACCAAAAGAAGAAGTCTTAATTCAGAATAAAAGAAAAGAAAAAATAAGTGAATCCAAAATGCAAAAGCAATTGAAAATATGTGGAATGCTCAAGACATGACTGAAGCCACAAGCATTAGAGTTCATTTTGATTAGAAGAAGCTATAGAAAAATGAACTAGAACCTACAGCTAGCGAGCATCAAGGTTTAGATCAGAGTCTTCATGAAGAACTAGTCAAGACTCAAGATCAAGTTTCTGAAGACTCATGGATAAGAATCTTGTAACTCATAACTGATAGGCTTGTTTAGTTTCTTTATTATTTTGATATAATAGCAGGACCGCGGACCGAAGCCTCAACGGAACCTCACTCGACTCCTCAACTCATCATTACACCATTCTCCTTGAACTACACGCGACATGATTCCCCTATAACCCGGGATATGTAGGCTGTCCAAAATCAGGACTCGGTTGCACCCTATCTTTTATTTCTTTTCCTTTTGAATAATGGTTTGGTCAAATATTAGTCACATGGCTCACCTAGTCTTTGCCTAAAAACTCTTCATATTTTCAAGCAAAGAGGGGCAGCCGTGAGCACCTAATTTTGACTATATTTAAATTTTTATCACCTTCTACTATGTAAATATTTTCAGAAATTTAATATATATATTTTTAGCTTTGTTACATTTTTTTATATAGGGTAAAAATTAATAATAATTTAAAAATTCAATTATTAATATTAGTATTATTTTTATTTTATTTTTTTCTCTTTATTTTTAAATAAAATGAATTTAAAAAAACCGAAAATAAATAAAAATTAATTATTATTTTATTTTAAAAAAAATTGCCGATGGGAATTAAAAAAATAGTAAAAGTAGAAATATAAAATAAAAAATTAAAAGTAAAAGTAGGTAGAAATTGTTTAATAAAAAAAAAAGTGGAAAATTAAAGAAAAAAAGTAAAAGAATGTGGAAATTTAGAAAAATGAAAAGTAAAATAAAGTTGGAATTAAAAAATAAAAGTAAGGGTATCTGATTTTTTTTAATAAAAGTAAAAGTAAGTGGAAATTTAAAAAAAGAAAAGTAAACTAAGTGGGAAATAAAAAAAGAAAAGTAAAAAAAGTGGGATTTAAAATATATTAAAATTTAAAAAAATGATAAATTAAAAAATAAAAGTAAAGGAAAGTGGGAAATTATTTTTTTAAAAAAATAAAAAATATGGGAAGTGGAAATTCTTTTTAATTAAAAAATAAAAAAATAAAATTTGAAAATTCCGAAATTTTTTCTATAAATAGAAGAGAAATGTGAGGAAAAAAAGAGGGGGAGAAGGAGAAAAAAAGAGGGAGGAGGGAATTGAGAGAAATTTAGTTTTCTTCTTCTAGGAGAAGGAAATTTCTACTTGTGTCATTCTTTCTTCGGCTTTCTTTCGAAAAATCCAGCAATTCATTCCCGCTTTGTTAATCATTCTCTTTATAAGAAAAAAATGAAAAAAATAAAAAACAAATGAAAAAAATAAAAAGTTCAAAATCATGGTAGCATAGGGTCTCCACTCCTTAGCTACGTTTTCCAACAAAGGGTCTCCACTCCCTAGTTGATTTTATTTTAGACATAGGGTCTCCACTCCCTAGTCTGCTTTCCCAACATAGGGGCTCCACTCCCTAGTTGATTTTATTTTTATACATAGGGTCTCCACTCCCTACTATCTTTTCCAACATAGAGTCTCCACTCCCTAGTTGATGTTATTTCCGACATAGGGTCTTTACTCCCTAGTCTGCTTTTCCAACATAGGGTCTCCACTCCCTAGTTGATTTTATTTTAGACATAGAGTCTCACTCCCTAGTCTCTTTTCCAACATAGGATCTCCACTCCCTGGTTGATTTTATTTTAGATATAGGGTCTCCACTCCCTAGTCTCTTTTCCAACATAGGGTCTCCACTCCCTAGTTGATTTTATTTTAGACATAGGGTCTCCACTCTCTAGTCTCTTTTCCAACATAGGGTCTCCACTCCCTAATTGATTTTATTTTAGATATAGGGTCTCCACCCCTAGTCTTTTTTCCAACATAGGGTCTCCACTCCCTAGTTGATGTTATTTTGGACTTAGGGTCTCCACTCCCTAGTTTTTTTTCTAACATAGGGTCTCCACTCCCTAGTTGATGTTATTTCAGACATAGGGTCTCCACTCCCTAGTTTCTTTTTCCAACATAGGGTCTCAACTCCCTAGTTGATTTTATTTTAGACATAGGGTATCCACTCCCTAGTCTGTTTTTCCAACATGGGGTATCCACTCGCTAGTTGATTTTATTCTAGAAATAGGGTCTCCACTCCCTAGTATGCTTTTCCAACATAGGGTTTTCACTCCCTAGTTGATTTTATTTTTAGACATAGGGTCTCCACTCCCTATTCTCTTTTCCAACATAGGGTCTCTACTCCCTAGTTGATGTTATTTCCGACATAGGGTCTTCACTTCCTAGTCTGCTTTTCCAACATAGGGTCTCAACTCCCTCTAGTTGATTTTATTTTTAGACATAGGGTCTTTACTCCCTAGTCTCCTTTTCAACTTAAGGTCTCCACTCCCTAGTTGGTTTTATTTTAGACATAGGGTCTCTACTCCCTAGTCTCTTTTCCAACATAGGGTCTCTACTCCCTAGTTGATTTTATTTTAAACATATGGTCTCCACTCCATAGTCTCTTTTTCCAACATACGGTCTCCACTCCATAGTTGATTTTATTTTAGACATATGGTCTCAACTCCCTAGTTGATTTTATTTTAGACATAGGGTATCCACTCTCTAGTCTGTTTTTCCAACATATGGTCTCCACTCCCTAGTTGATTTTATTCTAGAAATAGGGTCCCACTCCCTAGTCTGCTTTTCCAACACTGGGTCCCCACTCCCTAATTGATTTTATTTTTAGACATAGGGTCTCCACTCCCTGCTCTCTTTTCCAACATAGGGTCTCCACTCCCTAGTATGCTTTTCCAATATAGGGTCTCCACTCCCTCTAATTGATTTTATTTTTTAACATAGGGTCTCCACTCCTTAGTCTCTTTTTCAACATAGGGTCTCCACTCCCTAGTTGATTTTATTTTAGACATAGGGTCTCCACTCCCTAGTCTCTTTTCCAACATAGGGTCTCCACTCCCTAGTTGATTTTCTTTTAGATATAGGGTCTCTCCACAGTCTCTTTTTCCAACATACGGTCTACACTCCATAGTTGATTTTATTTTAGACATAGGGTCTCCACTCTTTAGTCTCTTTTCCAATATAGGGTCTCCACTCCCTAGTTGATTTTATTTTAGACATAGCGTTTCCACTCCCTAGTTGATTTTACTTTAGACATAGGGTCTCCACTCCCCAGTTTTCTTTTCTATATCGGGTGGACACTCCCTAGTTGATTTTATTTTAGACATAGCGTCTCCACTCCCTAGTCTGCTTTTCCAACATAGGGTCTTCACTCCCTAGTTGATTTTTATTTTTAGATATAGGGGCTTAACTCCCTAGTCTTCTTTTTTAACATAGGGTCTCCACTCCCTAGTTGATTTGATCTTAAATGCAGGGTACACCACTCCCTGATATCATTGCTAACATAGGTAACACCATTACCTAGTCCCTTTTTACTTCTTTCAATAATGAATTAGTATAGATCTTTGTTACAAATAACTCACAAAATTTTTCTAGTGAAAACTGGGGCAGAAAAATTTCATTCGTTTGTTTTGTTTTTGTGTCCAAGCAGGTTTTACCTCGAGGCACGAGGTTCGAGATGACCAAAAGAATAAGTCTCAATCTAGAATAAAAGAAAAAAAAGTGAATCCAAAATGCAGAAGCAGATGTAAGATGTGAACTACTCAAGACATGACTGAAGTCACGAACATCGCACTTCCCGTTTTGATCAAGAAAAGTCATAGAAGAACAAACTAGCACCTGCAGCTAGCAAGTATCAACATTCAAATCAGAGTCTGCACGAAGAACCAGTCAAGACTCAAGATCAAGTTTCAGAAGACTTATAGATAGGAATCTTGTAACTCGTAGCCGATAGGCTTGTTTAGTTTCTTTTTCATTTTAATTTTGGTGTAATAAGGGTTTCAGCAAGCAGTAACAACATCAACAACAGTGAAATCACAGCTTTCCAGTAGTCCCAGCTACCAAAACTTCCAGAATTACACTGACCTGATTATTTTATAGCCAAGGATATGAAGGCAACCTCCGAAGCAAGTTTCGGTCAAACTTTTTCTAAACGCTTCCAAATGGAGTATCAAACGGGTAAAAATTATTCATGATTGTTCACTTTATCTTTGCCTGAAAACTTTTCATGTTCTCGAGCAAATAGGGGCAGCTGGGAGCATTTAATTTTTGCCCTATGATTAAATTACTCCTAAAAATCCAAAAAAATAGTATTCTAATTAGAGTTGATTTTTATAGAATTTTAAAGAATTTTCTTAGGTTGTTTGCATTTTTATCACATGTAGTTGCATTGTTAGCTCCTCTCTTCGGATCATTTTTGAAGCCGACATCGAGGATGATGAATGGGTCAAAACCCGATTAGAACAATTGACAATGATCGATGAAAAGTGGATGGCTGCAGTTTTCCATGGGCAGTTGTACCAACAAAGAATGACCCGTGTCTACAACAAGAAAGTGCGGCCAAAAAATTCGAAGTGGGGCAACTCGTTTTGAGACGTATTCTCCTGCATCATGAAAAAACCAAAGGAAAATTTGCTCCAAATTGGAAAGGTCCATACATTATAAGAAGAGTGTTGCAGAAGGGAGCACTATATTAGGGAGACATCGAGGGAAATGACCTCGAGACAGCTGTCAATGCAGACGCGGTCAAAAAGTATTATGTTTAACCCCTTTTCACAGCTTTATCATGCTCCAATTGGGATGACGAAGGCTTTCTTTCTCGCTACCCAAACACTATCAACCCTTTGCAAACCTGTTGAGCCGGTTCCCTTTCTTTGGTTACCCTCTTTGGAACCTAGAAGTTATTATGAAAAAAATGAAAAATGAAAAATGAAAAAAGAAACAAAAGTAAAGAAAGACAAAAGAAAATCCAAACAAGTTACTTGAACTACGTTCGACTTGATTCCGAAAGGATACGTAGGCAGCCTCTCTCTGGGGTTCAGTCACACCAAAATAAAATCCATTCCCCCAAAAAGTTAAAATTGGGCAGATGTTACAATGGTTCGGCGATGGTTTTGCCTAAAAGGTTCCAAAGTTGTAATTCAATCCAAATCCTTTATACCCAAATCATTTTCAAGTTTTTCCGATCAATTAACGAGAATGTTAAAGAATTGGAGGATACAGTTACTTGGATCTGATACAACCAAATGAGAGAAATAAAATGAGAGAACTTTGTTGGTGAAAACCCTCACGGGCACCGAAAGACGATGGTAAGTAGAGAAATTAAAAATGAGAGAGTCTTGTTAGTGAAAATTTGCAAAGGGCACTATAAGGCGATGGTGAGAAGAGAAATGAGAGAGGTTAGCTGGTGAAAACCCGTAAAGGGCACTACTGATCGAAAAGAGGATTTTCACAGCCATTGGCATCGACACAGTCCTGGGCAAGGTTTCTCGGTTTCGAGGCACAAGTTGTGATGAATTGCTGAGAGTCAAACTATTTACACAGATCAGGAATCCAATACAAAAGGTATGTCATGTTCATTGAAGTTCGCATGTACTCCAGATAAGTCCTTCTTTCCTTTCCCCGAAAAGGATACCTCTTGTTTAAATTCATTGTCCATTCCATTATTTATTTTTTTTTGAATCCCTTTCGGTCTAACTATGTTCCAGAACGAAGTCGAAGAAGGGATGGCAAGAGGCACCCAGCCTCGGCAGGGACATCAAGTCAACCCCGACTGGCCATGGTGGCTGATGTTTTGAAATCAAAAACTCTCGAAAGGAGGAAATCAAGTTAAAAGTGCTTACAAGGGAAAAATAAAGTTGAAAAGGTTAAGTCCCACACGACCAACCATCATGTAAAAATTTAAAGATTCAAAGGCTCTTCGGGGCCAGAAATGCAAGTGGTATTCAGGAAATAACTAGTGGCAGGTTGAAATTATTATCAAAAGAAGATGGGCCAAGATCAAGTGACTCAAACACACAGGGCCGCAAAATCAACCACCGTTTCAAACTAACAATTTTTCTTTGTTTATAAAACAGGAAACAAGTGCAATCCAAAAGCAATCTTGCAAGAAGCAAGTGCAACCAAAAAAAAATGAAAACAAAGAAATCGCGCGAGAGCTAGAAATAGCTCTGCAGCAGCAACAACTCTAAAAGGGAAGTCTTTTCCAATATCTCTCCCGCATTAATAATCATTCTCTTTATATAAAAAAAAAATTCAAAATCATGGTAGTATAGGGTCTCCACTCCCTAGTCTCTTTTCCAACATAGGGTCTCCACTCCCTAGTTGATGTTATTTTAGACATAGGGTCTCCACACCCTAGTCTGCTTTTCCAACATAGGGTCTCCACTCCTTAGTTGATTTTATTTTAGACATAGTGTCTCCACTCCCTAGTCTCTTTCCCAACATAGGGACTCCATTCCATAGTTGATTTTATTTTAGACATAGGGTCTCCACTCCCTAGTCTATTTTCCAACATAGGGTCTCTACTCCCTAGTTGATTTTATTTTAGACATAGGGTCTCCACCCCTAGTCTATTTTCCAACATAGGGTCTCCACTCCCTAGTTGATGTTATTTTGGACATAGGGTCTCCACTCCCTAGTCTCTTATCCAATATAGGGTCACCACTCCCTAGTTGATGTTATTTCAGACATAGGGTCTCCACTCCCAGTCTGCTTTTCCAACTTGGGTCTCCACTCCCTAGTTGATTTAATTTTAGATATAGGGTCTCCACTCCCTAGTCTGCTTTTCCAACATAGGGTCTCCACTCCCTAGTTGTTTTTATTTTAGACATAGGGTCTCCACTCCCAGTCTGCTTTTCCAACATATGGTCTCCAGTCCTTAGTCAGCTTTTCCAACATAGGGTCTCCAGTCCCTAGTTAATTTTATTTTAGACATAGGGTATCCATTGCATAGTCTGCTTTTCCAACATAGGGTCTCCACTCTCTAGTTGATATTTTTGTAGACATAGGGTCTCCACTCCCTAGTTTGCTTTTCCAACATAGGGTCTCCACTCCCTAGTTAATTTTATTTATAGACATAAGGTCTCTACTCCTTAGTTTCTTTTCCAATATAGGGTCTCCACTCCCTAATTGATGGTATTTTAGACATAGGGTCTTTACTTCCTATTATTCTTTTCCAACATAGGATTTCGACTCAGTAGTTGATTTTATTTTTAGATATTGGGTCTCCACTCCCTAGTCTCTTTTCCACCATAGGGTCTCCACTCCCTAGTTGATTTTATTTTAGACATAGGGCCTCCACCCCTAGTCTTTTTTCCAACATATGGTCTCTACTCCCAAGTTAATTTTATTTTAGACATATAGTCTCCGCTCCCTAATCTCTTTTTCCAACATAGGGTCTCCACTCCCTAGTTGATTTTATTTTAGATATAGGGTCTCCACTCCCTAGTGTCTTTTCCAACATAGGGTCTCCACTCCCTAGTTGATTTTATTTTAGACATAGGGTCTCCACTCCCTAGTATGCTTTTCCAACATAGGGTCTCCACTCCCTAGTTGATTTTATTTTAGACATAGGGTCTCCACTCCTTAGTCTACTTTTCCAACATAGGATCTTCACTCCCTAGTTGATTTTTATTTTTAGACATAGGGTCTCCACTCCCTAGTCTTCTTTTCCAACATAGAGTCTTCACTCCCTGGTTGATTTAATCTTAAATGCAGGGTCCACCACTCCCTGATATCATTGCTAACATGGGGAACACCATTCCCTAGTCTTTCTTTACTTCTTTCAATAATGAAGTAGTATAGAGCTTTGTTACAAATAACTCACGAAATATTTCTAGTAAAAACTGGGGCAGGAAAATTTCGTTCTTTTGTTTTGTTTTTGTGTCTGAGCAGATTTTACCTTGAGGCACATGGTTCGAAATGACCAAAAGAAGAAGTCTGAATCCAGAATAAAAGAAAATAAAAAAATAAGTGAATCCAAAATGCAGAAGCAGATGAAAGATGTGAACTGCTCAAGATATGACTGAAGTCACGAGCATCACACTTCCCGTTTTGATCAAGAAAAGCCATAGAAGAACGAACTAGCACTTGCAACTAGCAAGCATAAAGATTCAGATCAGAGTCTGCATGAAGAACCAGTCAAGACTCAAGATCAAGTTTCAGAAAACTTATAGATATGAATCTTTTAACTCGTAGCTGATAGGCTTATTTAGTTTCTTTTTCATTTTGATTTTGGTGTAATAAGGGTCTCAGCAAGCAGTAATAACAACAGTGAAATCACAACTTCCTGGTAATCCCAGCTACCAAAACTTTCAGAACTACACTGACATGATTCCTTTATTGTCAAGGATATGTAGGCAATCTCTGTAGCAAGGTTTGGCCAAACTTTTTCTAAACGCTTCCAAATGGAGTATCAAACGGGCAAAAATTGTTCGTGATTGCTCACTTTATCTTTATCCTAAAACTCTTCATGTTTTCGAGCCAAGAGGGACAACTATGAGCATGTAATTTTTGCCCTATGATTAAATTACTCCTAAAAAATCAAAAACAATAGTCTTCTAATTATAGTTGATTTTGGCAGAATTTTAAGGAATTTTCTTTGTTTGTTTGCATTTTTATCACATGTAGTTGCATTGTTAGCCTAATTAGGAATACCATAAATCACAAAATGCCAAAAACACTTTTATCTTTTATTTTTCTTTTTATTCATTGCATTCTAACACTTTAATTATATTTTTAGGATTTAATTACATCGTAAATGCACATTAATACATAAAAATCACAAAAAATACATTGGTTATTTTTCTTTACATGTTAGTTAGCAATTCAATTAGTGTGATCATTAGCTAATTTTTAGATAAATTGGATTTAGGGGTTTAATTGGGCAAAAGGTTAATTTGGGTATCTTAATAGTTGGCTAATTTTGAAATTGAAACAAAGAAAAGGAAAGGAGGTATGTTTGTGCTTCACATTCCAATTTGGGCCGGCCCCAATTGACCAAACCCCCTAAGACCCGGTCCTTCCTATTCCCCATACCCAATCTGTCTCCCCTTTAAACAAAACGACCTCATTTCGCTTTTGATCAATCTCAACCGTTCGTCTCCCACTGATCCTACGGTCCGGAACTAACCCCTCATCTCCCTTATAACTGTCTGAACTGACCCCCCCAAACCCTAAGGACCCCCTCATTCTCCCATCTCCCGCATCTCTCCCAAATCCTCTCAAAAACCCTAGCCGCCTCAAACTCCTCCACCGACAGCCACCACCCCAATCACGCCCAAATTAACACCCTATAAACCCCAACCTCCCCTCATTATTAATCTCCTACTAGTTTTCCTAAACCCCCCACCAAATTTGTCGATTTTCAGATTTGAGAAATTAAGAAAACCCAAAAATTGCCTAGTCCTTTCTCCAGTTCGTTTACGACCTTTAGCTTATATCAAAAAGTGGTTTTTGGATAAGCCATTGTTTAATTTAAGGTTTAGATCGTTTGTTTGGTCACCAAAATCTGGCCGACCATGGTCGTTATCGCTCCATGTAGCACTCACTGGTTTTGCCTTTCAAGCATGAGTCAGTGCTCGCATAATGATATCGACCATTGGTTGGATTTCTTAAGGCTGGCCGCATTCCTTAGTGGGTAATCTTCCTTTCTGATCCTTCTTTTCATTTATTTACTTAACTGCTTGATCGACTAATTGATTGACATTTCATGTTTTGATTAATTGCATTACATAGATTAGTTTAGTTTAATTAACATCATGTTAGTTTAAGTTTCAATAATACCTAGTTGGCTTTGCTAATTTATCAATTGATAGTTGTTTGTTATTGTTGCATCAATAGTTGATCGTTAATGTGTGTTTTCCATATGTTTAGCATGTTTTAGATTAATTAGGATTTAAAATTCATTAATCTTATGATAGGCTAATAGTTCAGGTGCATAATAAATAGTTTAGATTGCATGTTTGGAGGCTAAACGATCTTGATTCGTTAAGTACGGATTTTAATTAGGTGAATCACCTAGAAATGGATTGGATTTCGACTATTCTTTATTTTGATGTGACTGTTAATCCTTTTTAAAATTCTTATGTTAGCTGTTTGTGATTAATAGAAGTGCAAGGGGGATAAAAGGAATAGGAAAATTGGGAGAATCTATCTCTAACTAATTTAGAAGCTCCTAGAAGATAGAAAGGGACTGATTTGTAAAAAAAGGAAAGTAGAACAAGACAGGTTTTAGGACTTAGGAGTAAATAACAGAAATAGGGGGCTGTTAAAATAGAGAAGAATATTTGAAAAGGGGACAACTGTCCAAATATGTCAGAGAAATGCTGAAAAATAGGAAGAATATCTGAAAAAAGGGGATAACTGTCCATTTCTGTTGAGAATAGATGCTGATTCCCTAATTTTAAGGGGCTTGCAGAATGCTCTCAGACCCTCTCTCATTATCTCATGGAGTACACTCTCATTCTATATAAAACCCCTATATATTTACTAAAACAATACAGTCATTCTCTACAGAAAATGTCACGACCCAAACCGATGGGCCGTGACGGGCACCTGGTGCCTTACTCAACCGAGTACCAACGTTACATATCATTCTTATCGTACTGTCATTGGCAAATAGGCCAAACAGGCCGTCATGGGCTAACCATAATAAACATAAAGGAATACTCAATATAAGACGACCCAATCTCACATGTGACATAGGGCATATAAGACCAAATTTTCACTAAATATAGGCCGATAAGGCCGTACAATCTTTCACGTATATGACATATGTCTACAAGCCTATAAGGATACATAAATGTCATAAAGGTCGGGACAGAGCCCTGCCACACCAATCAATACATGTCCTAATCATACTGACCAATAGCAACTCCAGAGCAAATGGAGCGTACCAACATCTTCCGCTGAGCTGATAGCCTACTTGGAAAACTCTCAACCTCTTTATCAAGACTTGCGGGCATAAAATGCAGCGTCCCCAGGCAAAAAGGACGTCAGTACAAATAATGTACCGAGTATGTAAGGAATAAAAATTAGTAAACAATAGATATAAGAAAAACATGGAGTAAAATACTCGACATGTATGTCTGAATAACTCTATGAATCATTAATATTTACAATGTCATGCATATGCATATAAATATCATACCATACTTAGGTATATGTTTTCATAACATCATCAAGCCTCTGAGGGCATCCCATCATATCATCTCGGCCATTGTGGGCAAATCATCAACGTATACCAGCTGATAAGGCGGTGGTACGTATATAATGCCATAACCTTTTCCCATATCCCATATACATATAATATACGCGTATATAATGCCATCTAGTCATGGGTCAATGTACATGAATGCAATGCATGAGAAGTACGTCAATAAAATCTCCCGAAACGTCATAAGACCATTATGCCTTTGATTAATATCATGAAGTAAACTTTTTCAACTACGTATTTTTCTGAGACCCATGAACAGAATATATAATGATAATTCACATGGAAAACCAAGAACATAGGCATCCTTAGTAATTCTATGAATAGAGTCGTTTATGAAAGTTTTGTATTTGCTCGTTTCGTTTGTATCATATGGATCATACCAAAAAAAAGAAGGGATAGCCTTAACATACCTGAGACGATTCTCTTGACAATCCCTCTAACACACGTCAATTGCGACAACACGTAACGGTGGATCGAAGTAGGAGAAAATTCGTACGATATTCTTGAGAAAGATTGCACCGTACTCCCTTAAAACCGCAAAATTCCGTTGCCGTAGCGTTATAATGCTTCATATGAGATTGTTGAGAATCCATCCATTAGCAAATAGCAAGCCTATGTATTTCCTTAATGAAATAGGGATGTCTTAAATTGTTGGTTTTGGGAGCTTCATCCGTTAGCATGCCATCTCTCATTTTTGTAAATTAAATAGATCTTAAGTCTTTGGTGGTGTGGCCCCAATTTGTAAGACTTGGCCACCAAACATTCTCCAATTTTTGCCACATTATTAAGTGATTTATGAGTCATAATTCAAGACCTCTTTGGCTGCCACATTCCATAATCTCACGTGACTTGCCCCCTAATACTTATCCTCAAACTTTTAATTAATTTGTTAACTTCCCACTCAAATCAATAATTAATCAAATATCCACATAATTAAGAATTATCTTAAATTATTTAAAATACCACTCACTTTTAACATACCTCATATACTTCACTATCATGGTCATGTGGTACCTTGTATGGCACTAGTCCATAAATACGGGGCATTGTAGCTTGGACCGTATTTTATCTCAAAATGACAAACTTCGACGAAATTCATTTTTTTCGATTTGCTTACCCTCTCACCTTCACGAATTTACTCATCACTTGTTTGAAATAGCATAATGCATATAATCTCAAAATAATCTCATTCCCCAACTTACGTCGATTAACTTACGACAAAATTTTAACGTACGAAAATGCGGGATGTAACATCTTATTTTCGAGCTTATATCAATTTATTTATGGCATACTTTTACGTACAAAAATATGGGGTGTAACATCATTCCCCTCTTTGGAACATTCGTCCTCGAATATTGCTGATGCACTTATCGTTATCATAACCTATGGCTCTTGCGAATACTTTAGTACTCTCCTTGCCATCTAGGCAACTGTTCTGTGAGTAAATCCAATGGCTAGGGTATTCCCCGCTTTAGGCCTCTTTCTTACACCATGACTTGTGGTCGGAATCCTTTCAATCTTGTAACTGATGCTACCTTTTATCACGCGGCCTGTACGACTCTGACCTTGTAAGTGCGCCTATGCGATTCTTCTCTTTTTTTTCCCTCCAGTTTCTAGCCAATCTCTAGGACTCACTTTGTAAACATATACAGATCTTGACAAGATGTCCTTCTGGGCATATATAGGTATACTGAAGTTCTTCGCTCGGTACTTGTTAAACTTACTGATATTGCTATATCTTATTTCATAGGTCCGATTATCTATCCGCATGACTTTACTGCATCTAAGTAGGTCATACTATACCATATCTCTTACCTCGATTTATCGTTACTGAGGTATGTTATCAAACTCCAGGTTATTTTCGTTGCTTATCCCATATGCATAAATCTATGTCCTTTAATGCTTCTTCACTACTGTTCATCTTAAGAATGACAACCTAATTTTATCTCATACTTTATAAATTTTATCCATCCATTATTGATTCACCTCAATATTGATTTATAATCTACCATTAATAACTTGACCTTCTATGCAATACTGTCGCTAGGGCTCACGTCTCATCGGGGAACATCTGAAATGATTAGACTGATCCACCTGGGGCGATATCATGCTTTCATAACCGTATTTCATAGCATCCCAATGTGATTCACCTTACGTGGGTATTTTAATCCTGTGCCGTCCGTGAAATCCTTTTTTTTTTTCAAATCATTACTCAATCGAAGGCCCAAACGTACTCCTTCATCTATCACAATTACATCCTTATTCTGCTACCTGGGCAGCATTCCATTTCTTGTAAATGCTACTAGTATTAGACTTTTTTGAGTTCATTCAGGCTATACTGAGTTTTCTATAACTTAGAGAAACCATCAACTCTCTTGTTTTCATGGGCTTAACCCCGAGGACTTATCCATTCTTGTCACCTTTTCACTCGCCCTTTCTTATCCTTACTCCTATCTTCCTAAAACCTTGTCGCTTTACCATACTTTAGCTTGCGACCTACACATAGCTATTTATACTACTCGCAACCTTCCTTCAACTTGCTTGCACCCTGGATTTCCTTATGTTATTCTGAAAAATCAAGCGAGACATCACATCGTCTCAAATTCTTCTTTACTCTCTTAACTAGGCCTCTCGGTACCTAGAAACCATATGCTGGAAGATATGTCACCGACGATGCCGCTATCTGTTGCGACCAAACACACTCACGTAAGTATACGCGGTCGTCAAGTAATAAAGTGACTAAAAGTCGGATGTCGAACCCACGAGGACTTATGATTAACTATTAACTAAATTAGACTATCCCAATTATCTAAACAAGAATTAAATCCAAAAATATTTTATTCTAAACTAATTGAATAAGAAAAATATAAATAATAAACTTTGAACAGAGAAAGAGCAGATTTTAATGATATCAATGTAATGAAAACGATCTAGGGTTATGGGCTATCTAACAATCCTATTGTATTCTTCAATTGAATTGACCGACTAATTTATCTAGCTTATTGGTTGACAGGGTTAATGCTCATAAGAATCTGTCGAGTTCTTACTCGCCTATTCAAGCTAACCTAACGCCTATATGTCTATGGAGTTAGAATCAACAAGAACGCATTTATAATTCCTGTAAATCAACCAAGCAAGGCAATTAGGTATATGTCTATCCTAACTACGAATCCGTTCCCCGATGCCCGAGTTCAAGAACTTGCCCTACTCAATCCTATATGCAATATAGAATTCCCACTTTCGAGTTCAATTCTAGATTCGTAGATAATATTCAATTGGTGATCAAGCAATTAAATAATTAAGTGCAAGATTGAATAAATAAACTAATATGATAAATCAAGAAGTCAAAATCAATATCCGAATAACAATAGTCATGAAAGACCCACAACCCTAGAACGTGAAGTTTAGCTCCACATAGACATGGTAGCCAAACAACAAATCATATAAAGAAACATAAAAATTACTAAATTTGGTGGGAGAAAGATGAAACTCGATGAATTCCGGCCTCCACAGCTTTGTCGTGGCTTTTTCCCTCTTCCCAATATGTTCGATGATCTAAAAGAGGCATTTTTGGCTTATATATTGCGTACAAAAGTCGTGGGCCAAAGCTCTCCTATTCCTAGTCCAATTCGGCTTCAGGGATTGATGCTAAGGTGGATGCGACGCATCCAGCCTTCTCTTCTACTTCCCAGTTTCGCACGCGATGGCGGACGCGATGGCCCAACTTCACTGCTAAGGTTGCATGCAGGATGATGTTTTCCTAGGTTGGATGCGACGCATCCAACCCTTCTTCCTCTGGCTACACCACCTTTTCTTCATATTTTGCACTCCGAACACCTTAAATCGTCACACATAACTTAATTAGTCATCAAACCAATAATTACACCACGTTGGGTGTTTTAAAGATTAAATAACATCAAGAAGTGGTTAAAACATGGGCAAAGTAACATCAACACATATCGAAATATGCCAAACATCACTACCCCACACTTAAACCTTTGTTCGTCCTCGAACAAACCATCACTATAGTAAACAAAATAAAATTAAGCTCTTATCATTCAAAGCACACTACATCTATGTCCATGGTTATTTGCTACAATTAGGCTCTAGACTATGCATCAACACACTTCCCTTTTCTTGTGCCCTTCTTTAAACATATTCGAACAAAGACAACATGCTCACAACAATCCTAACCTCAAAAACCGACTCAATGTCACAATGCACTCATGGCTTGAACAACCAACATCATAGAGAAGTCTATTAACGTTACCTATCCCTCGTGAAACCATGTGCCCTCACAACAAAAGCAAAGAGAGTAGAATCAATCCACACATTCGAATCTCATGCTCACAAAGAAAATCACTCACTCTCACAAAAGAAGTCACATGCATGCAGTTGGTACCATAGGCTTGCCCTTAATGTAAATCTCTACTAATGTAAGCTCGCTCGATCTAAAATCAATTAGGACTTTTTCATGGTTGTAATGTGGGCTAAGGGACGGGTAGGATATATTTAAGGAATAGTGACTCACCCTCCTAAGCACTTTAATACATCACAAAATTACTTTAAGCGCAAATTCTTCAACACCACTTCAATTTCACAAACAATATCACCCCCAAAACAGTCCCTTTTTCTTTAAGCACTACTTTAGTTCATACCCACTAGCAAGAACAAGACAACAATTTATTCATTTCTATTTTTCTTTCTTTTTTTTTTTTCCGCTAGTGGTGTATTATTTTACAAAATAAGTGCACCCTTCTTTCTTTCATTGGTTCCACTCAAAAGTCACCCCACACTTAGTCCCTTCTTACTTCTTTTAGCGCTCATCTAACAATTAAAGTGCTTTAAGAGGTAAAAGGATCAAAACAATGTCAATTAAGAATAAAAAGGGTATAGGCTTGTAATGTGGGTACCAAATAAAAGGTCTACAGGCTCAAAAGGTTTAACTAGGGATAGATTTTATTTGTGATAAGCAATAAGCTCAAAAAGATCAAAGAAAGCCTAAAATCATTTTTCAAACCGAGCATCACCTAAAATTTCGCTTCAACTCACATACCGGGCAAGTTCTAGACACAAGTACACTACATGGACTACACAAAAACCTCACCACACATGGCACATGACTCGCTAAGGACGGTCACATTCCGACTCTCAAACAATGCAATTATTCACGGAGCAACGAGATATTAAGCATTAAGCGCAAAGTGAACACAAGTCAAGAAAATGAGAAATAGGTGCCACAAAACATGCTATCCGTTTTAACACGGCATCATCAATAATTTCAGAGTGAGAAGGGAAGATATTACATATGTAAAAGCTTAAATATGCCAGTATCAACCAAGTCAAGGTCACCTAGGTTCATCATTCTTCCTCCTTTTATTCCCTACATTCCTACTCTACTCTAAAAAGAAAACAAAATTACCCGGTTCAAACTACATCCCATGGAAAAGAACCGATGCACAAAGAAAAACCACAGGGGATTATTACTATCTACAAAGATACTATATATATATATATATATATATATATATATATATATATATATATATATATATATATATATATATATATATATATATATATATATATATATATATATATATTTTTTTTTTTAATTAATAATAAACTGATAGATAAACTGATAGTTACTCCATATAGATGAATTTACTGCTATTTTATGCCATTAATCCAGTGAATATATTAGTACATTCATCCATACATCAAACATAAATCACCCCCACCCCACACTTAGGACTGTGCGTTGTCCCCAACGCACACAAACAAGGTAAAGTAGGGTGAGAAGAACTCCCTCAAGTCAAGGTGGAGGGCTCATCCGCAGTCTGTGGAGGAGCATCTGCATCCATAGCATTCCTATCATCAACAACTGGTGCGGATTCTGTATCAGGTGTTACAGCGACCTCAATAGGCCTGTTGAGTGGAGCCTCGGTGACTATGGGAGGAACAGGAGTGGATGGTCCGGCAGTGGATGATGCAATCAGCTGGGAGATGTCTGTACCTGCACATTGAACCAGAGCTCTGAGGAGTAATGATATCTCCTTCATCATCGTGGCCTGCTCGGTCTGAACTCGGCTTAGATCCGCACGAGTCTGTCTCAACTCATCCCTGGTGGCACTCAACTCGACACGAGTCGCTATCAGCTCAGCCCTGTTCTCTTGCATATCTGCTTGCATATGCTCAAATAATTGTTGGATGGTGAGCTTAGAAGACCTTCCCTTATTCGGCTCTAGAACATGAGTGACATCATATGGTCCTGGAGCTTTAGCCTCAATGTCGTCATTCTCCTTGTCCCATAGTACTCCCCTCTCTGTTAAAAAAGCCGTTAGGGTATTAGCAAAGAACAGCCTCCACTTGTAATTCATCCTGGTTCGCTGCATTTGATCATGCATGATGGCTCCGAAGTTGAGTGGTATCCCCTCTAATAAAGCATATAATACGAGTGCGCGGTAACGAGGGACATCAGTTTTATGTTGGCATGGCAGCAGGCGGTTACAAATGAAATTTAGGGCCACACGTGCTAACGCACTCATGAATTCCTTTGCTATAGAGTGGTACTCCATACTCCCATGCTTCCATTCTGCATCCTTCCTGGTAGGGCATAGGACAGACTTAATGTGTGCATAATCTGGTGTTTTGCATATGGCGTCAAACCTGTCTGTGAGTGTGTGTGGCACCCTTAAGAAGTTATTCAGAGCTTCAGCTGACACATTAATATCTACCCCTCTTACTCGCACAATGTTTCCCCTTGCGTGACGCCAATTGGCGTAGAGCTCTCTAACAATGGTGAGGTTGGCTTTGCCATGACCTTTCAGAATGGGTCCCCATTTTTGCACCTCTCGAATTGACTTGAGAAACTCTGAGTACTTTGTCTTAAGAGGTCCGATGTTTATCGGCTTTTCCGGAATATACTTCTTTGAAACCAGTATCTTCTTATAGGCTCGGAATGCCTTCTCATTAACAAAGTATTTCTCCCAATCAACTCGGTCTATGGGTTCACCCTCGTCTTCATCACTCATGTTGATCTGTAGGTGGTCATTGTCCGAATCGGAATCGGATTCAGATTCTGTAGTAATCTTCTCCTTCCCTTTATCAGTTGGAGCACTCATTCTCGAAGCTTTTCTTTGGTATGTCACAGGCTCTCGTATCTCTATTCCTTTGCTTGGTGTAATACCCTTCTTCACTGTCCTCCTGACCAATGTTTCCTCCTCCTCTTGCTCTGAATCATCACTTAACTGCCTAGGCAGCAGTTCCATTTCCTTCTCCGTCCGCTTCCTTTTTTTCTGTGGATTTGGACTGCCCGCTGCCCTTCCGGTAGGCTTTTTGGGCGGTTGCTTGTTACCATCTTTGTCTTGTTGCTTGGATGGTTTACTCGCTGCTGTCATTTTACGAATCTAAGTACCTGCAATGCAAAGAATTCAACAATTAGCAGATGAAACAGCGAAGTTCAGCTTGAAAGCAATTGCAACAGCTTGCAGACTTCAATTTATTCGTAAAGTCATGCCATTCACTCTTCATGGAATTGTAGCTCATGACTTTCAGCAAGTATGTGATAACTCTCTTCAAAAATTCAATTTCACATAGCCCCTCACTCGACCCCACACTTATTCTCAAGCATACACCAATGTTGCTCGGTTACTCAGACTTCACCGACGCCTAAATTTTTCTCAGGGACAATTCGTCGAACATGTGGTATGCAACAAGTGTGCCTAGTTCATTCTATCAGTTGAGCAATGCCACTACCCTCCCAAAATTGGACGAGATGAAGGGAATTATAGTTTATCATCTCGCAACCATTACAACTACCAAGAACGACAGCCCTAAAAATCTTGAAATTGCAAAACCTACTTGTTGCTACCATTGAAGGAGGGAGGAGAGACGAATTAGGAGAGAAGCCAACGGAAGAACGAAGAGGATGATGCGTACCTGTCGCGTTTGAGCTTATTGCGTTACAATTTCGATGAGAGAATTCTGTTCTGCGTTCGTAGGCGTCGCCAAAACGAGACGAGTGGATGCGTCGCAAGAAACGTTTTTGTTTCGAATAGGTTATCTTAAGATGTGTTAAAATATATATTACTTACCTGTGCGTGCGAGCTTTGACGCGACGCATCCCCTTGTCTTCCTTCAAAAATTTTCGGACGCGATACGGGCGCGATAGGCAGACTTCACTGCCTTGAGCAATTGGCCCGTCAAAAAAAAAAATTTTTTTTTTTTTGCTGAGGGGGACGCGACGCATCCGCCTCGTTTTCTCATATCTGGGGAACTTTTTTTTTTTTTTTTTTTTTTTTTTTGAATAAGATCTCTGTCCTACGAAAAGAAAGAAAAAAAAAATTTTAAAAATAAAATAAAAATAAACTAACTAACTTGGGTGGCCTCCCAAGAAGCGCCTGATTTAACGTCGCGGCACGACGCAACATGTTCTTCATGCCTCCACTAAATCCATCGTGGTCTTGTGACGTGCAATGTCACCACCCCAATAGTGTTTTACTCTTTGGCCATTTACCAAGAATGTCGTATTGGACCCCTTATCACACAATTCTATCGCACCATGAGGTTTCACACTAACCACTTCAAACGGACCCGACCATCGAGATTTAAGCTTTCCTGGAAAAAGCTTTAGCCTTGAATTAAACAGTAGAATTTGTTGACCTGGTTCAAACTCACGATGTTGGATATGCTTATCATGCCATCTTTTGGTCTTCTCTTTATACAATTTGGCATTTTCAAACGCATGCAATCGAAACTCATCAAGCTCGTTGAGTTGTAGTAATCTCTTCTCACCGGCCAAGTCCATCTCCATATTTAGCTTTTTAATCGCCCAATATGCTTTGTGTTCAAGCTCGACGGGCAGATGGCAGGCCTTCCCATAAACCAACCTGTACGGAGAAGTGCCTATTGGGGTCTTGTACGCAGTGCGATATGCCCATAATGCGTCATCCAGCTTCCCGGCCCAGTCCTTTCTATTCATACTTACTGTCTTTTCCAAAATCTGCTTGACCTCTCTGTTGGAAACTTCTACTTGACCACTCGTTTGGGGATGATAGGCAGTGGAAACTTTGTGCTTGACTCCGTATTTTGCAAGAATATTATTCAGCAGTTTGTTACAAAAGTGAGTTCCCCCGTCGCTTATCAACACTCTTGGGGTCCCAAAACGTGTGAAGATGTGCTTCTTTACAAAGCCTACCACAACTTTTGCGTCGTTAGTAGGAAGAGCTATGGCCTCTACCCACTTAGAAACATAGTCGACCGCCACCAAGATGTATCTGTGTCCGTTAGAATATGGGAATGGTCCCATAAAATCAATCCCCCAAACATCAAAAAGTTCTACCGCCAGTATATTTTGCAAGGGCATCTCGTGCTTCCTCGTGATAGTTCCAGTTCTTTGGCATCTATCACAATTTTTAACGAAGGCATGTGCATCCTTAAACAATTTTGGCCAATAAAAACCTGATTGTAGCACTTTTTGGGCGGTTCTATCCCCGCCGTGATGACCTCCATATGGTGACGCATGGCAGTCATGTAGTATAGCCTTCATCTCTTCCTCAGGAACACACCTTCTCACCAACTGATCTGCACACTGCCTATATAGGAATGGCTCATCCCACACGTAGAACCTTACATCATGTAGGAATCTTCTTCTATTGTCAGCTGTCCATTCTAGTGGCGTTACCCCACTTGCGATAAAATTCACATAATCTGCATACCATGGGGCTTCACCTGAGGTGATTGCTAATATTTGCTCATCCGGAAATGTTTCTTTAATTGACCCTCCTTCAGCTACATGGTTCCGGCTCTCTAATCTGGACAAATGATCGGCCACTTGATTTTCTGTCCCTTTTCGATCTCGGATCTCTAAGTCAAATTCTTGCAAGAGGAGGACCCAACGAATCAGCCTCGGCTTGGCGTCTTTCTTTTCAAATAGGTATCTGATAGCTGAATGATCTGTGTAGACGATGACTTTGGTTCCCACTAGATAGGATCTGAACTTGTCAAACGCCCACACCACTGCAAGCAACTCCTTTTCAGTCACTGTATAATTTATCTGAGCTGGATTCATAGTTTTGCTTGCATAATAAATGGAGTGAAAGATTTTATCCCTCCTTTGCCCCAACACCGCTCCAATTGCTATGTCACTTGCATCGCACATCAACTCAAATGGTTGTGCCCAATCGGGGCCAATGATAATTGGTGCAGTCACCAATCTTCCCTTCAGCTCCTCAAATGCTTTCAGACATGCATTATCAAACTTGAAGGTAACGTCTTTCTCTAGAAGCCTGCACAAAGGGGAAGAAATTTTCGAAAAATCTTTAATGAAACGACGATAAAAACCTGCATGACCCAAGAAACTGCGAATGCCTTTGATGGATGTCGGCGGGGGCAATTTTTCGATCGTCTCCACCTTTGCTTTATCCACCTGTAGACCATCTTTTGAAACCTTGTGCCCCAAAACTATACCTTCACGTACCATGAAATGGCACTTTTCCCAGTTTAGCACCAAGTTCGTCTCTTCACACCTAGCTAGCACTTTATCAAGGTTCATCAAACAACTATCAAAAGAACATCCAAACACAGAAAAATCGTCCATGAATACTTCTACATATCTTTCAACCATGTCAGTGAAAATAGCCATCATACACCTTTGAAAAGTCGCAGGTGCATTACAAAGACCGAAGGGCATTCTCTTGAACGCATACGTGCCATAAGGACATGTAAATGTAGTTTTCTCTTGGTCTTCTGGGGCTATAGCAATCTGATTATACCCCGAATAACCGTCCAGGAAACAGTAGTATTCCTGGCCAGCTAATCTATCAAGCATTTGGTCAATAAAAGGAAGGGGAAAGTGGTCTTTCCGGGTGGCATTGTTCAGTTTTCTGTAATCTATGCAAATTCTCCATCCAGTTACAGTTCTTGTAGGAATTAAGTCATTATTTTCATTAACTACTACGGTTATCCCCCCTTTCTTCGGCACACATTGAACGGGGCTTACCCATTTACTATCAGAGATTGGAAATACAATACCTGCATCAAGCCACTTAATCACTTCTTTCCTTACCACTTCTTTCATGATTGGATTTAGTCGGCGTTGGTGTTCTACACTTGGCTTGTGTCCGTCCTCCATGAGGATTTTGTGCATGCAGAAAGCTGGACTAATGCCTTTAATGTCAGACATTGTCCACCCAATTGCTCGCTTGTGCTCACGTAGCACCCTTAATAGCTTTTCTTCCTGTAATTTAGACAAGTGAGCAGAAATAATAACAGGTAAAGTGTCAGAACTTCCCAAATAAGCATATTGAAGGTGAGGGGGTAGGGGTTTAAGTTCCAAATTTGGAGCTTTTTCAATTGACGGCTTTGGTGGGGGGCCACTTGGCCTATTCAGGGGCTCAAACGGGATTATTCCTTGCATGTAACCACATGATGTATCTAGGATTCCCTTCATCTCCTCAACCTCATCATCCATCTCCAAGCTATCAAACATCATGATTGCTTTTTCTAAACAGTCGCCTAGATATACACTCGTGTTAAGAAGTTTCTCATCCACCTCCACCACAGATATCATAGAGAGCTCCTCATAGTGGCGGGGGAGTTGGATTGCTTTGTAGACATTGAAGACTGCCTCCTCGTTGTCCACTCTCATAATCATTTTCCCTTCTCTCACTTTAATTATTGCATCGCCAGTAGCTAAGAGAGGTCGTCCCAATATGATTGGAACTTGTTCATCAGCCTCGAAGTCTAGAATAATGAAGTCAGCTGGGAAGATGAATTTTCCAATTTGCAGCAGCACATCTTCAATCACTCCTTCGGGGTAGGCTATGGACCTATCAGCTAATTGCAACATCACGGTGGTTGGTCTCGGAGCTCCCAGACCTAATTGCTTAAACAAGGATAACGGCATCAGATTTATGCTTGCACCCAAATCACACAGAGCACGTCCCACGTTAATATTACCGATTTGTACTGGAATGGTGAAGCTGCCAGGGTCCTTAAGCTTTTGGGGAAGCTTGTTTTGGACCCTTGATGTGCACTCCTCAGTAAGTGCAACCGTCTCGAACTCAGTCAATTTCCTCTTATGAGCCACTATGTCTTTTATGTACTTAGCGTACTTTGGAATTTCACGAAGTACATCCACTAATGGAATATTTAATTGAACCTGACTCAACATGGAGAGAAATTTGTTGAACATGCGATCGTCATTCCTTTTCTGCAATCTTTGGGGGAAAGGTGGTGGTGGCCTTGTAACCTCCATTCGCTCTGAACTTGCATCATCTTCCTTTGACTCTTGTGTTGCCTTAGGTG
The DNA here is from genome assembly GCF_000390325.3 of Nicotiana tomentosiformis. NCBI lineage: Eukaryota > Viridiplantae > Streptophyta > Magnoliopsida > Solanales > Solanaceae > Nicotiana > Nicotiana tomentosiformis. The sequence continues at coordinate 29,003,291 of NC_090812.1, forward strand.
TCAACTCCCCCCAGGTATAGGTTTTTCTTTTATCTTCCTTGGCACTTCCTCTAGTTCCCTCCCGTTTCTAAGTGTAACTGCATTAATTTGAGGGTTCTTCTCTGTATCACTGGGAAGTGAGCCTGTAGGTCTAGTATTTTGGTTTGCTGCTAACTGCCCCATTTGCCTCTCAAGATTTCTGAAATCGGTCCTGAGCTGTTGATTGTCTAGTAACAACTTTTTCAGCAAGTCATTCGTACTTTCTTCCATTTGTTGGGGTGGCTTCTGAGGTTGAGTAAAATTCCCTTGAGGCCTATACTGATTCTGTTGACTTCCGCCCCATGAGAAGTTAGGATGATTCCTCCAGTTTGGGTTGTAAGTGTTCCCATATTGCGCATGTTGATTCATAGGACCTCTGTTTTGTTGCCCCACATAGTATATAGATTCAGGATTCGTGGGGCACATGTCAATCATATGACTGTCTCCGCATAGTTCGCAACAAATAGACATCTGCTGTACATGTTGCATTTGTTGTGTTGTCATTCTATTCATCTGATTTGCCAATTTTGCTATATCGGCTCTCATGGCGGAAAAGTCATCAAGCTCAATCAAACCGGCGGCCTTCTGTTTAATTCCCCTTCGTGAATCACCCTCTCCTTGCCAATTATGGTCATTAGCAGTGAAATTATTTAGCAAGAGTTGTATTTCACTATACGGTCTTGCCATGCAACTACCCCCACAAGCTGAGTCAAGATTCATCTTTGATGCTTCATCTAACCCATCAACAAAAGTGTGACCCAATACCTCATCAGTTTGACAATGATGCGGGCAGTCTCTGAGTAGCTTCTTGTATCTTTCCCAAGCTTGACGAAGTGTCTCGCCATCCCGTTGTTGGAACCCAAGAATTTGGCTCCTCAACGACTTTGTCTTCTTAGTTGGGAAAAACTTGATCAGGAATTTCCTTGCTAGATCATCCCAAGTGTGGATAGAGTTCGCGGGCTCCTTTTGCAACCATTCTTTAGCTTCCCCCAACAGTGAAAAAGGGAATAGTGTCAGCCTGACATAGTCCTTGGAGACGTTCGGATAATTGTAAGTGTCCGTGATTTCCAAGAAGTTCTGAATATGCCTCTGCGGGTCCTCATGAGATAGACCCACATATTGTCCTGTGGACTGAATCAGCTGTACCATGTACTGTTTGAGTTCAAAATGCCCAGTGATATCAGGCTTCACAATAGCCTGAGTCATATTCGCAAGATTGGGCCTTGCGGCTTCAATTACCGGACGCTCTTCATTGCCTGCCATATCTATTGGCTGTGGTTGGACTGCGATGTCCAAATCTCTTTCTATTCTCGTTCTAGCTTCGTGTTCCCTTCTCACTCTATGTAGTGTTCGTTCGATTTCTGGATCAAGAGGAATGAGGTTGTTTGCACTTCTACTCCTCTGCATTCGAGAGAAAACCCTGCGTTGACACAAACCAGGCAAACTGAAAATTAAAACTTGAAAACAAATATCTAATAAAAGCTTAACTTAGTCACGTAGCTAATTTCTAAGTCCCCGGCAACGGCGCCAAAAACTTGTTGCGACCAAACACACTCACGCAAGTATACGCGGTCGTCAAGTAATAAAGTGACTAAAAGTCGGATGTCGAACCCACGAGGACTTATGATTAACTATTAACTAAATTAGACTATCCCAATTATCTAAACAAGAATTAAATCCAAAAATATTTTATTCTAAACTAATTGAATAAGAAAAATATAAATAATAAACTTTGAACAGAGAAAAAGCAGATTTTAATGATATCAATGTAATGAAAACGATCTAGGGTTATGGGCTATCTAACAATCCTATTGTATTCTTCAATTGAATTGACCGACTAATTTATCTAGCTTATTGGTTGACAGGGTTAATGCTCATAAGAATCTGTCGAGTTCTTACTCGCCTATTCAAGCTAACCTAACGCCTATATGTCTATGGAGTTAGAATCAACAAGAACGCATTTATAATTCCTGTAAATCAACCAAGCAAGGCAATTAGGTATATGTCTATCCTAACTACGAATCCGTTTCCCGATGCCCGAGTTCAAGAACTTGCCCTACTCAATCCTATATGCAATATAGAATTCCCACTTTCGAGTTCAATTCTAGATTCGTAGATAATATTCAATTGGTGATCAAGCAATTAAATAATTAAGTGCAAGATTGAATAAATAAACTAATATGATAAATCAAGAAGTCAAAATCAATATCCGAATAACAATAGTCATGAAAGACCCACAACCCTAGAACGTGAAGTTTAGCTCCACATAGACATGGTAGCCAAACAACAAATCATATAAAGAAACATAAAAATTACTAAATTTGGTGGGAGAAAGATGAAACTCGATGAATTCCGGCCTCCACAGCTTTGTCGTGGCTTTTTCCCTCTTCCCAATATGTTCGATGATCTAAAAGAGGCGTTTTTGGCTTATATATTGCGTACAAAAGTCGTGGGCCAAAGCTCTCCTATTCCTAGTCCAATTCGGCTTCAGGGATTGATGCTAAGGTGGATGCGACGCATCCAGCCTTCTCTTCTACTTCCCAGTTTCGCACGCGATGGCGGACGCGATGGCCCAACTTCACTGCTAAGGTTGCATGCAGGATGATGTTTTCCTAGGTTGGATGCGACGCATCCAACCCTTCTTCCTCTGGCTACACCACCTTTTCTTCATATTTTGCACTCCGAACACCTTAAATCGTCACACATAACTTAATTAGTCATCAAACCAATAATTACACCATGTTGGGTGTTTTAAAGATTAAATAACATCAAGAAGTGGTTAAAACATGGGCAAAGTAACATCAACACATATCGAAATATACCAAACATCACTATCATTCCTGGATACTGAATCCCCGCGCTTCTAGCCTTCTATCTGAAGTATGAACTGTTCATAACCTTCTGTATTTGGGTATCTCGTACGTTGTTCACCTTTACCTTACTTACCTTAAAATTTCGCATCATATCTCCTATATCTTTCATGACCTCGCTTTAACACAGGTATAATTCACATCCACACTTGAAGCTCTATTATAATACTTTCCCCTCTTGTCATACACAATCTGGTGGGAGCTTCATACTAACTTCCTATGAGGCTGGTACTCTTTCTAACTGGCTTTATCGTAGAACCGTTATAGAATATGGTTGTCGTACTATCTCTTTTGTACCTCTAATATTAAGGGTGATTCTGCAATGTTCTCAATCATAATGTCTATAATTTTCTAGGTCAAATAATTAGACTCTTGATTTACTTGGTTGATGTAACTCTTTAGTTTCCTCTTCCTTCTGATTAGCCTTTATGTAGGCTTAAGCTATCTTCCGATCTGCGGCTCCTGGTATTAGTTATTACTTTAGCCTTTCATGGGCGCTATGGAATATCCATGATACAATCTTCTAGTAATTCAATACTTTGTCTATGACCTGGACTCCATTCCTTCTTTTAACTTATACTGGAGTCCTCTATGGCTGTATGATTGTCAACATATATGCTGCATGGATAATACTCCGAAATCTTGAGTGCATTCATAACGTACTAACTCTGGATCATTGATCGAATAATTCCTTTCGTTCCATCTCAGCTTTCTTTAAATGTAAGCAATTACTTTTCCTGGTCGTTCTGCCACTTGTTGCATGAATACTTGGCTTATCTTAGTTCCCACACATATTGGAATTCCATACAACCCATATGATCTTGAATATCACATTTTAATTTTTTTCTTCTTCCTGTTCATTAGCCACGATATGTGCCACTTTCTTTTGGAGTGCATACAATTTTGTAGTGAGACTGTTTTTACAAGACCATTTCCTCTTTAGGTCACGGTGCTTAGGTTGAAGCCTTCTTCCTTATTTTCTCAGCTAGTCTTTCATTGTAGTACTTAGGGAAGACCCTCTGACTCTTGTAAAGCTGCGAGCTTATTACGTCGTATACCTGATAGAATTTTTTTGATATCCTTCTCCGCCTATAGTTATCCGTAGTTACTTACCTCCACGCCCTTGTTCTTGTAGGGTTGCTTATGAATTGATATTTTGACTGTCTTCCTAGTGGGACTTCTTTTATTTCCGTAACACTCATACAGTACCTTTACCATCCCAACTCCTATTTGAATATTTCTCAAGGATCACAATGTCATATCTGCGAGACTGAATTCCCTATGTTGGGGTTCACTACATTTATCTTGCACGATCTGCTAATTTGTCTGTATACTCTTGTCTAGCCATAACTAGGCTCTTCCTGAATCAACTACTAATTACTCATTGGCCCATTCTCATATCAATATTCCACGTAATCTTTCTTGGGTTATTTACTTTGTCTTAACTTACGTCTGGCACTGGCTCCTTATTTATCAGTAACATCCCGGGCATGAACCCTTAATTCCTTTTCTTGACGTCGTGTTTGCATAATGTTCTGGAATCGTAGCATATCTGTAGGATTTGAATAAGTGCAATCTCATCCCTTTCTCATTTTTATCGCTTTACTGTTCCATAGTTACTAGAACCACTTAATTCTTACGTAATGCCACATCACTCTATATTCCCCCCTTTAGGGGAGTACTAAGATTTAGTGCTACGATGATCTACGTATAGATGTTTTACCTCTTCATCTTTGCATCTTTTCACATCATTGATGATCCTTACTCGCCTCGCGGTAATCCTTCCGTACCAAGGATAACAAATTTCCTTACTCGCGAGGGTGACACTTAGTATAACTGGCACATACAGTCCCTTAAGCTTAACTTTGCTCACATTGCTTACTTTAGGGAAGCGTCTTCCTGAATGACCATTCTCTGAATTTCTCATGAATCTTCTTCTGTTGTCCATTCTATTATCGCCGGAACGAAGTCTGAAATTCTCATGATGTCGACCATTATCAAATCACTCAGTCCCTAATTCATGTTTAGTTTATCTTGTTCACCAATCCATACTGATTTCTATTACTCTGGGGTCTAACTTTTCCTTCTGATAATTGCGTTATAGTCACAAAATTATTTCTCGAAGTGAGGATATGACTTTATGGCCTATATTCTTTTGTTGTCTCAAGGCCTGTCACCTTTCATCTTTTCCTTCACTTGACTATAGACTCTGTAATACCGTCATCTTTTTGATCTACCAATGTCATCCATGTATCATATCTTATTCATAATGTTTCATTAATTTTCTTCTTATTTCTCGCTAACATTTATGTCTATCACTTTATTCTGAAAACTCGAACAAGGCATTCTTTTGCTTCTAGCTCCCCTTGCTCCATCTACTGGCTCTTCGGTTTGCCTAACATTCTTTCTCCACTAGGGATGAGAGTAACACTAAGGTAATATTTATCCCTTCAAGGCTTCCAGTGCCTATCTTTGTAGTACTCATATCTAGCTGTATTATTATAGGGTGCACCATCTGGGTATCTCACAAGGAGATCTATTACCACATTTGTGCTATCCTTCGGAAGTATCAACTAATGTTAACAATCCATGCACCATTTTTGGTTATTCTAACCCCAACTTGATCCCGATATCCCATCCTTCTCTTAAACTATATCTATCAGCTCCCATAGGGCATAACTGAGATGGGTGTGACCAATTGTACATACCTCTGTTACTGTTGAAGGTAACTCAAAATGCTTATATTTCTCTGCCTGAATTGTAAACACCGATAATCTTCTTTAACTGGGTGCCTCGTACCCTTCTTCACCTTGCTTCTTTTACTCGTTGAAGCTTGTATCTACCTTCTGAATCTCTCGTTGCTTTCTACCATATGAGTGAATAGATATTCATGCCTTAGGGCTCATTTTTCAGAAGCTCACACGTCTTAGCACACACATGATCTGCTGGAGACCTTACATTTACTCATCATAAGTATCATGAAAAATCGAGTTCCTCTGAGTCAACTCTTCCACAGCCACATGCAACCTCTTACCAACTGTCTTTCTGGATGTAGGTATCGTCGTATTATGAATAAGATAGAGTTTAGAAAATTGAGTTCTTACAACTGAGCTCTACCACACTATCTAGAGTAAGAAGAAAGAGTGACAGTCCTAAATGTCCTCTAGCCTCTAACTTATAAGTGTGTTGCACAACACACCCATAAACAAGACTCTACTAGACACATCTTGTAGACTCCCTAGGACAGAACTGCTCTGATACCACTTTTGTCACGACCCAAACCGATGGGTCGCGACGGGCACCTGGTGCCTTACTCAACCGAATACCAATGTTACATATCATTCTTATCGTACTGTCATTGGCAAATGGGCCAAACGGGCCGTCATGGGCTAACCATAATAAACATAAGGGAATACTCAATATAAGACGACCCAATCTCACATAAAAACTTATACATGTGACATAGGGCCTATAAGACCAAAATTTCACTGAATATAGGCCGATAAGGCCGTACAATCTTTCACGTACACGACATATATATACAAGCCTCTAAGGATACATAAATGTCATAAAGGTCGGGAGAGAGCCCCGCTATATCAATCAACGCATGTCCTAATCATACTGACCAATAGTAACTCCCGAGCAAATGGAGCATACCAATATCTTCCGCTGAGCTGATAGCCTACTTGGAGGACTCTCGACCTGTCTATCAGGACCTGCGGGCATGAAACGCAGTGTCCTCAGGCAAAAAGGACGTCAGTACAAATAATGTACTGAGTATGTAAGGAATGAAAATCAGTAAACAATAGATATGAGAAAAACATGGAGTAAAAGACTCGACATGTATGTCTGAATAACTCTATGAATCATTAATATTTACAATGTCATGTATATACGTATAAATATCATACCATACTTAGGTATATGCGTTCATAACATCATCAAGCCTTTGAGGGCATCCCATCATATTATCTCGGCCACTGTGGGCAAATCATCAATGTATACCAGCTGATCAGGTGGTGGTGCATATATAACGCCATAACCTTTTCCCATATCCCATATACATATAATATACGCGTATATAACGCCATCTAGTCATGGGTCAATGTACATGAATGCAATGCATGAGAAGTACGTCAATAAAATCTCTCGGAACGTCATAAGACCATTATGCCTTTGATTAATATCATGAAGTAAACTTTTTCAACTACGTATTTTTCTGAGACCCATGAACAGAAGACATAATGATAATTCATATGGTAAATCAAGAACATAGGCATCCTTAGTAATTCTATGAATATAGTCGTTTATGAAAGTTTTGCATTTGCTCGTTTCGTTTGTATCGTATGGATCATGCCAAAAAGAAAGAAGGGATAGCCTTAACATACCTGAGCTGATTCTCTTGGCAATCCCTCTAACATACGTCAATTGCGACAATATGTAATGGCGGATCGGAGTAGGAAAAAATCCGTATGATATTCTTGAGAAAGATTGCACCGTACTCCCTTAGAATCGTAAAATTCCGTTGCCATAGCGTTATAATGCTTCATATGAGATTGTTGAGAATCCATCTGTTAGCAAATAGCAAGCCTATGTATTTCCTTAATGAAATAGGGATGTCTTAAATTGTTGGTTTTGGGAGCTTCATCCGTTAGCACGCCATCTCTCATTTTTGTAAATTAAAGAGATCATAAGTCTTTGGTGGTGTGGCCCCATTTTGTAAGACTTAGCCACCAAACATCCTCCAATTTTTGCCACCTTATTAAGTGATTTATGAGTGATAATTCAACACCTCTTTGGCTGCTACATTCCATAATCTCACTTGACTTGTCCCCTAATACTTATCCAAGATAATTATCCTCAAACTTTTAATTAATTTATTAACTTCCCACTCAAATCAATAATTAACCAAATATCCACATAATTAAGAATTATGTCAAATTACTTAAAATACCACTCACTTTTAACATATCTTATATACTTCACTATCATGGTCATGTTGTACCTTGTATGGCACTAGTCCATAAATACGGGGTATTGTAGTTTGGACCGTATTTTATCTCAAAATGACAAACTTCGACGAAATTCATTTTCTTCGATTTGCTTACCCTCTCACCTTCACGAATTTACTCATCACTTGTTTGAAATAGTATAATGCTTATAATCTCAAAATAATCTCATTCCCCAACTTACGTCGATTAACTTACGACGAAACTTCAACGTACGAAAATGCGGGATGTAACATCTTATTTTCGAGCTTATATCAATTTACTTATGGCGTACTTTTACGTACAAAAATATGGGGTGTAATAGAAAATTCACACTCCTTTCTTGATATACACTCATCTCTGCATTTCTTCAGAAAAAAAACACATGGATTCCTGCATTTTTGAAGAAAATCTCATACAAAAATAGAAAAGTCAAGAGCAAAATTGTTTGAAGCTGCTACTGCGTTGTTTTTTCATTTTTCCTGTGTTTTTGAATTTTGTGTTGGTTATATGCTGTTGAATCTGCTTCGCTGAGCTCTTTGGACTGTTCTTTTTCTGGCTTTATTTGGCCTTTTTTTCGAACCCTCACTCTGCTGTCAAGGTATGAATCTAGTTTTTCAAGTCATGTAATTATTGTTTGGATGCTATTTGATGATATAAGCTCGGTCTGTTTGTTTGTGTGTATGAAAATTGTTCTTCAATGATGTTCGCCAATTTGGTTTGACCTTTAACTGTTCTGATGATTACACTTAGTATAGCTCTATGAATAAAGATTAGTCTATGAGAATTACTGCTGAAATTTCTGCTTGTTTTAATATCTCATGTGTCGACATATTGAAATTCGGGTAATTATTCTATTAAAGTAAGTCGGATTGGAAATTTTCAGGTTACTTTGAGTTTAGAAAGCATCAAAATCACTTTATGAGTTTGATTATGGCTAAATGGAATCGGAGTTCAAAACTAGCATGAAAGTGTTTGTTGGTGTAGTAGTTAAATATAGTTGAAATGATTTTTCCAGTTTAGAATTTAATCTTTTCTTGTGAAATTGATCAATTATGCGATGATTCATTTGAGATTACTTATGTAATAATAATCGTTTTTACAGTAGTGTCCAATTACACAGTAAGTGAAATGTGATTTAATAAAGGGGCTGTTAGTGTAAAGTTAGTGAAATTAAAATATGAGTTGTATCTTTATGTCTCTGTCTCACTTTAGCTGAATATGGGAGGGTCAATCTTGTATGTGTAAAGCCTTTGCCCAAAATGTATGCATAAATATCTTTGTCAATGTTGATCTGGTGGGCTCGTGCAAGTGGCCCAATAGTTTGAGATCCCTGGTGGAAGGTAACGTACTGGGCCTTCTCTAAGCCCATGTTTTGTTGACATTTGACCCATTTGGGGTCTCAATTTGGACCTCTAATCAGACCCCAGCCCCCCTGGTTCCTTAATGGATTATTAATCCATGGCAATGCCAAACCCATTTAGATAAAAAGGTTAATCAAATTACTAGAACCCGGTCAGCTGCACAGTCCCTTTAAGTAAGTTCGAATCACGTGTAGATAAGTTTCAATGCTTGATAAATTCAATCGCTAATTTCAGAAGTTTCTTCATTCTCTTTGGCACTATATCCACACGACATTATCCAGAATTCTTTGCCCTTTTACAAACCATCTCCAAACAACTTAGGAAATTAGATAATTCATGAAATTGCGTAGAATGGTTTAAGCACGTTCAACTCTACTATCATGATTATGTATACGTTCGCGTGAAATAATTATGATTTCCACAAATAAGTCAAGGTATGCATTCGCGCGACTTTTGCCAAACAATCCTAAAATAATAAAGCGTGATTAATTGTGTACACGTACGCGTAACATACTTTTAGCGCCCAAAATAAAACGGATTTACACACATGTGATCTGTTTCAAAGATAAACCATAAAGCGCCATAATTAATAGTGGTAAAAAGAAAAATACACATAGGTTCTAAAAATACATAATTAAATAATTAATTAAGCCAGGTATGATTAAAGTGACCGTGCTAAAACCACGAAATCCGGGAGTACCTCACACCTTCTCCCGGAATAACAGAATTCCTTACCCGGTCTTTAGTGTCCGCGGACCATAATTCGTAGTCAATTTTCTCGATTTGGGAATTTAAAATAAACCGGTGACTTGGGACACCATAACAGATATCCCAAGTGGTGACTCTAATTAAATAAATAATTTCATTTCGAATAATGTCACTTTAATTGGAAAAAACTCCCTTATCCCTTGGGAAAATAGAGGTTGCCACCCAAATGATTCGAAATGGGTACATGCCCGGAAAGGGGTTCGGGGTATCTCTGCAGGGCTTTACCGAGCCTATTATCCCAATCGCCAATGAGAAGTGTTTTGGTGTGGGTTTTCGAGCCACAGAGGCCGACAGAACTGTCACGACCCAAACTGGAGGACCATGACTAGCATCAGGGCCATACCTGCCGAGCACCAACGCACATTTTATCTAACATTTATTGTTATCTATAAGGGCCGACGAGATCAATATAAATGGTAGACATAAATCCTAAACAACCAACAATGATAAATAATGGCATGAACATATATAACGTGGGATGACAAGGCTGTCATGAAGCTAAGGTACGAGCTGACAAGCTGCCATGAGAGACTATACAACAAAAATCAGTCGACAAGACAATCCAAACTATACACGAGTCGACACTTGTCTATGAGCCTCTAAAGGAACATAAGTGCTGCAACATTGTTGGAACATGGCCCCGACATACCCATAATGTCTATAACAAAAATGCATACCAAGACCACGACAAGTCCGGAGAAGGGATCTCGCCAATAACCGGTGAACTGGGCAGCCTAATATGGTGGGGGAGCTTTTCCTACCTGTCTATTAGAACCTGCAGCACGACATGCAACGTCCACAAATAAAAAGAACGTCAGTACGAATAAAGTACTGAGTATGTAAGGCAGGAAAGCATAAGTAAGAACAGTAATGTAAACATGGATAGAGAATATACAACCTGTAACATCTGGGTACCTATGAGGGCTACTAACATGAAATGCATGATATATATATATATATATATATATATATATATAAACTTTTAAAACATACACCTATGTAGGAATCATTATCATCATGTCGTACCCAACCGTAATAGGCTCGGTAAGAATATACCCAGCCATCATAAGGCTCGGTAAAATCATACCCGGTCACGTAGAGCTCGGTAAAACTCAACTGATCAGTGGTTGCATAATAGGTACCGTACCCGGCCGACTATAGCGCGACTCGGTAGCGTAAAATAGATACACATATATGATGCGTGCTGGACTCATTGGAATCACATTTTGAACCTTTCGGAGTGACGTAAGGTCGGTATCCTCCGTACATGTTATTAGGATTAACTATTCATCAAGAATCTTATAAGAATCAGGAAGTACCGATAACATTGATAACATAGGAATAAGAAAAGTAACATCAACATCAATCGTTCCATAAGAAGAGAAACAATGTAAGTACTGCTAGCTTCTAAGAGTGGAGTATCTTTGGAAGCTCGTTCATTACATTATGTACAATCGGAGTCGTGCAAAAGAAGAAAAGGGATAGCCTCACATACCTTGTATATTCTTCCCAACCTCAATCTATGCAAATGTCACGACTCCTTAGTCTACAATAGGAGAAATGACACTATCGTTATCGTTTAAGCGGCATAACTATTATGTATCGACCGCAATCTATTTTATGATGAAACGGACAATACCTTCCCTATTTATATGACTTACCACAAGTTAAAACAACCACCAAACAGACCAAACAATATCAATAATAATCATATTGAGCCTCACAAAACAGTCCACAAACCAACAATATTACTAACAAGCCTTTTGATGTATATCTCATAAGTTCTAGCTTCAACGACTTAGCCGTAAATTGGATAATCTTAAATACATGTAGGGTAAGAGGTTCATTTCCTTTAAAAATACAATAACAACTCCAATTTGACCTTAATTGATTACGAAATATCCCTCCAATGCTGCCACAAGAACAAGGAAGCGAAACTAGCAATTAATTAGGATTTTTCGGCACTAGAATCACTTTAGAAGACTTGAAATAACCTAGGGTTGATATTAAAAATATGAGGGAGTATTTTACAGAACATAAACCACTTAAAACAACCTCCCACACGAGCTGGAACAACACAAAAATCAACAACAACAAGAAGAACAAGAAACTTATTAGCGCCACGGGATTCTCGATACTTGATTTGTGTTGTTTTCCCTTTGTTTTGGTCTTAGATCATGAGAGAACCTTGAGAGTGTTTTTAGGGTTCTAAGGTCTTAATATACCGAAAAATAATGACTTAAAATGGGGTTGAGGCGTGTTATATATATCCACATGTCTCAACGGCCTATGTGGGCCCCATAGAGAGCTGCTTGGCGCAGTCTCGCGAAAACGCAAATATCTTCTTACTCTGAGATCGTATCGACGAACGGTTTAATGCGTTTAAAACTAGACTCATATATATTTAATTTGGTGGGCATATCACCCCGTAATTCCAATTAAATTGTGAGAAAAGCTTAGTAACATTTGACCTAAAGTTTAAGTAAAATTATGAACGTAAGTTGCGACAATTTTTGTCGACTTTTGTTTCATAACTCTCTTGACTTCAAGACTTACAATACGGATATTATATGATTCAAATACCTTAAAATATGACCTCTTGGGAATATTAATCACCTCTAGTTTTTACCGAAAATACAGGTTACAACATATACACACTTGTATCATTTAAGACCAATAAGATTAACTTCTTATCATCTCAAAGATAATATCTTCTCGGATTGACATCGACTAACTTACGGCGTGATCTAACGTATGCGAATATGGGTTGTAACACCCTTCCCCTTAGGAACATTCGTCCTCAAATGTAATAGTTTATGCAGAGTCTAACATATCGTGGATTCCGTCAGAAATTTCAGGATGAGTTTCCCCTATTAAATGGACACTAGCCAAACTTGCAAGCAGTTAAACCCAACCTATGGCCTTACAAGGCTATACAAAGCATTATGGATATGTACATTATCTGCATATCACCATTTTGTATCAAGAAAGAGTATTCTCAAGCTATTGCTTACCTCATAGAGCCGTTTCGCCTTCTAATGCGTCCTGCATTCCCCCGACATCCTCGTTATCTTCAATCTGGAATAGGTAAGGTATTTAGACTTCATCTACTCTTTTGCTTCCCATGTTATTTCTTCCGTATTCTTGTTCCTCCACAATACTTTGACGGAAGCTACATCCTTTTTTCTCAGCTTGCAGACTTGTTGATCTAATATAGCCACTGGCACTTCTTCATATGATAGATCCTCTGTAACTTGTACATCTTTGATAGGGACGACCTGAGAAGGGTCTCCAATACATTTCGTCAACATAGATACATGGAATACCGGGTGAACAAATTCCAATTCGGATGGCAATTCTAACTCATAAGCAACCCGTCCAATTCGTCAAAGAATTTTGTACGACCCGATATACCGCAGACTCAGCTTACCCTTCTTCCCAAAATGCATAACACTCTTCATCGGCGAGATCCTCAGGAAAACCCAATCACCAACCTCAAATTCCAGATCACGACGTCAGACATCAGAATAAGACTTTTGCTTGCTTTGTGCCATCCTCAGTCGCTCTTGTATCACTTTCACCTTCTCAATGGCTTGGTGAATAAAATCTAGCCCATATAATTCTACTCACCGACTTCGAACCATCCAAATGGTGATCTACATCTCCTCCCATACAGTGCCTCGTACGGGGCCATTTTAATACTGGAATGGTAGCTATTATTGTAGGCGAATTCTATGAGTGACAGATGGTCATTCCAATTACCCTTGAAATCTAGAACACATGCTCGTAGCATATCTTCAAGTGTCTGAATGGTACGTTCAGCCTGTCCGTCAGTCTGTGGATGGAATGCAATGCTGAGATTCACTTGTGTGCCTAAACCCTTCTGAAAAGACCTCCAAAAGTTAGCCGTAAATTGAGCTTATCGATCTGATATAATAGATACCGGTACACCATGAAGCTTAACAATCTCCTTGATATATATAACTTCGCATAATCTTCAGCCGTGTAAGTTGTCTTAACTGGCATAAAATGGGAACATTTTTTAAGTCGATCAACTATCACCCAGATGGAGTCAATCTTATGATAAGAGCGAGGTAATCCTATAATGAAGTCCATATTAATCACCTCCCATTTACAGGTCGGAATCTCTATATTCTGAATCAATCCACTAGGTTTCTGATGCCCGATCTTTACTTGTTGACTATTAGGACACTGGGCTACAAATTTTGCAATAGACTTCTTCATGTTATCCCACCAATACTACTCCTTAACGTCATGATACATCTTTTTTGAGCCGGGATGGATGGAATATCGGGACTGATGAATATCAATCATAATCTTCTCTTGCAACCCTGCCACATTAGGCACACACAATCGGTCCTGGTATCTTAGTGCCCCATCTCCTCCGATCTCGAAAGCAGTAATTTTACACTGCTGAATTCTCTCTCTCAATCATACTAAGGTAGGATCTTCATATTGCCATGCTTTTACCTCGGCTACCTAAGATGATTCTGATGTATTTTGTACAGTAACACCTCTATCATCAGAGTCTAACAATCTTATTCTCATATTATCTAGCTGATGAAGATCTTTAGTCAACCCCGGTCTACCTGCCTTAATATGTACTAAGCTTCCTATTGACTTACGACTGAGAGCGTATGCCATAACATTGGCTTTACCGGGATGGTACAATATCTCGACATCGTAATCTTTTAGAAATTCAAGCCACCTACGCTGCCTCAAATTCAACTCCTTCTTCTTGAAGATGTATTGTAAACTCTTGTGATCAGTGTAGATGTTAACATGGAAGCCGTATAAGTAGTGCCGCCATATCTTCAAAGTATATATTACTGCAGCCAATTCCAAATCATGAGTCGGGTAATTCTTTTCATGCTTCTTCAATTGTCTTGATGCATAAGCAATCCCATGTTGCATCAATATGCATCCCAAACCTATACATGAGGCATCACAATATCACTTGCGGCACAAGAATTTGGTTCATCTTTTGTTCCTTCTGGGAGAGTGAGCACTGGCGCGGATGTCAATCGATTATTTAGCTCCTGAAAACTACATTCATAAGCATCAGACCACTGAAACTTGGTAGCTTTCTGTGTTAACTTAGTCAATGGTGCTGATATAGAGGAAAACCCTTATACAAACCGCCTATAATATCACGCTAGCCCCAGGAAGCTGCGGACTTCTAACAGTATTGTAGGTCTCGGCCAATTCTTCACTGCATCGATCTTCTGAGTGTCGATACTGATACCCTCGTCAGATATCACATGACCAAGGAATGCTACTGAGTTTAGCCAGAATTCACATTTGGAGAGCTTAGCATATAACTTACGATCCTGAAGGGTCTGTAATATTATCCGCAAGTGCCCCTCATGTTCCGCCTCCGAACAAGAATACACCAGAATGTCATCAATGAATACGATCACGAACACATCAAGATAGGGCCTGAATACACTATTCATGAGATCCATAAAAGCTTCTGGGGCATTTCTTAGCCCGAACAACATCATCAAGAACTCAAAATGCCCATATCTTGTCCGGAAGGTCGTTTTTGGAATATCCTTCTCCTTAACCCTCACTTGATGATACCCTGATCGTAAGTCAATCTTGGAAAAATACTTTTCACCCTGGAGTTGGTCAAACAGGTCATCAATCCTTGGAAGTGGATATTTGTTCTTAATAGTAAACTTATTCAACTGTCGATAATTGATACACATCCTTAACGACCCGTCTTTCTTCGGCACAAACAAGACTGGAGCACCCCAAGGTGAAGTGCTAGGCCTAATGAAGCCCTTATCCAGCAAGTCCTTCATCTACGCCTTCAACTCTCGCAACTCTGCCGGGGCCATCTTGTATGGAGGGATAAAGATCGGTTGAGTGTCAGGCAACACATCAATGCTAAACTCAATCTCCCTTTCAGGAGGAAGGCTTGAGAGTTCATCTGGGAAAACATCTGGAAATTCATTGACCACAGGGATTGATTGTAGAGTAGGCGGCTTCGCATCCACATCCCTAACGCGAACGAGATGATAAATGTAACATTTTGAGATCATCTTCCTTGCCTTAAGATAGGAAATAAACCTACCTTTCGGCATAGCAATGTTCCCCTTCCATTCGATGACGGGTTCACTAGGAAACTGAAACCTAACCATCTTCGTACGACAATCAACATTTGCATAGCATGAGGCCAACCAGTCCATTCCCATTATCACATCAAAATCAATCATTTCTAACTCAAATAAATTTGCCGAGGTTTGACGACTACAAATCATTACTGTGCAACCTCTATATACCCTTCTAACAATCACGGAATCTCCTATCGGAGTAGATACCGTAAGTGGTTTACTTATCAATTCAGGTTCAACGCCAAACTTATTAGCCACAAAGTGTGTAACATATGATAATGTAGATCCTGGATTAATCGACGTATATACATCATAAGGAAACACAGACAATATACCTGTAACAACATCTGGAGACGACTCGAGATCCTATCGACCTACTAGAGCATAGGTTCAATTTTGAGTACCACTCGAACTCAACACTGCACATCTACCTCTACCATGACCTGTCGACTGCTAAAAACCCCGTGCTGGAGGTTGAACTGATGAGGAAGAACCAGACATAGATCCAGTCGGCTGAGCCATACCACCACCTCCTCTGTTAGGATAATCCCGCATCATATGGCCAGGATGTCTGCAAGAATATCACGCATCGGAACCTCGACGGCACAGTCCAAAGTGAGACTTGCTGCACTGATCATAATGAGGTGGTGGGGGTCTCATTTGACTAGTATCCCTATGATATTGTGAGCCTGATGCTCGGGAGCTCTGACCTGAACTAGAATAGGTAAATCGATCATACCGAGGCCTCTGAAACTATGGAGGAGCACTAGCTATAGGTGGCGCCAAACTCCTCGAAGACTGGGGCCTGATACTACCTCTGAAGTCATCAGAATACCCTACAAACCTCACCCTCTTATGTTGGCCCCTATCCTGCTCCATATGTGCCCTTTTCTGGCGCTTACGATCCTCTAATGTTTGGGCATAAGCCTAAATACTGGAAATATGCATGCCCTCTACCAAGGAGGTTGTTGTGCATTCATTTATCAGAAGTGGTCCCAACCCATTCACGAACAGGTGCACCCTATCGCTCATCTCGGCCACCAAATGGGGAGCATACCTTGCTAAAGAATCAAATTGCATACTATACTCTCGCACACTCATATTGCCCTATCGAAGGTTCAAGAACTTATCAGCTCTATCTCGTCGTATCTCAACTGGCAAGTAGTGACAAAGAAAGGCCTCAGAAAATTTCTTCCACACAGCTGGAGGAGCGTTTGGACCCCTGGATCTCTCCCAACTATCATACCAAAAAACTGCTAAATCCCGTAACCGATAAGAAGCCAACTCTATTGCCTCCGTATCGCTAGCATGCATAACCCACAGTGTACGATGAACCTGATCAATAAAAATTTGCGAGTCCTCTTTGGGGTCTGATCCGGTAAACACTGAAGGGTCTAGATTAATAAAATCACGAACTCTCGCACTAACCGATTTATCAACAGCACCAGAATTCTGCCTCTGAGCCTGAGCAGCCACCAAGCTAGTCAACAATTGCACCGCACTCCGCATATCCTGGTCTGTAGTGCCAGACGGTGGAACTGGAGGTGTTGGGTGCATCCTAATATCCTCTGGAGGAGACAAAGTAGATGAGTTATAAGACGACATCTCACTCTGAGCCTCACTTTAGCCTACTCTGGCTGGAGGCACCTAACTGGTACACTCTCCCGCAGCTGTATCAAGCCGTCTACTAATCGCTTGCTTCCTAGTCGAAGGCATCGCTGAAAGAAAACAAGATGAATATTAGAGACGAACACTTATGACTCAACTCTATGCACGATCTAGATTCAAGAAGAAGGTAACAACCCTAAATGTCATGTAGCCTCCTGATTATAAATGTGGCGCGCTATATATCCATAATCAAGACTCTACTAGACACGACTCATAGACAACCCCTAGGACAGACTTGCTCTGATACCAAGTTTGTCACGACCCAAACTGGAGGGCCATGACTGGCACCCGGGCCATACTTGCCGAGCACCAACGCACATTTTATCTAACATTTCTTGTTATATATAAGGGCCGACGAGATCAATATAAATGGTAGACATGAATCCTAAACAACCAATAATGACAGATAATGACATGAACATATATAACATGGGCTGATAAGGCTATCATGAAGCTATGTATAAGGTACGAGCTGACAAGCTGCCATGGGAGACTATACAACAAAAATCAATCGACAAGGCAATACAAACTATGTACGAGTCGACACCTATCTATGAGCCTCTAAAGAAACATAAGTGCTGCAACATTGCCGGAACAGGGCCCCGACATACCTATAATGTCTATAACAAAAATTCATACCAAGACCACGGTAAGTCTGGAGAAGGGATCCCGCCAATTACCGCTAAACTGGGCAGCCTACTATGGTGGGGGAGCTTCGCCTACCTGTCTATTAGGACCTGCAACACTACATGCATCGTCCACAAATAAAAAGGACGAAGTACGAATAAAGTACTGAGTAAGTAAGGCAGGAAAGCATAAGTAAGAATGGTAATGTAAACAAGGATAGAGAATATACAACCTGTAACATCTGGGTACCTCTGAGGGCTACTGACATGAAATGCATGATACATATACATATATATATATACATATATATATATATATATATATATATATATATATATATATATACACACACACACACACACACACACATGTAAACTTTTAAAACATACACCTCTGTGGGCATCATTATCATCATATCGTACCCGGCCGTAATAGGCTCGGTAAAAATGTACCCAGCCATCATAAGGCTCGATAGAATCGTACCCGGTCACGTAGAGCTCGGTAAAACTCAACTGATCAGCGGTTGCATAATAGGTACCGTACCCATCCAACTATAGCGCGGCTCGGTAGCGTAAAATAGATACATATATATGATGTGTGCTGAACTCATTAGAATCATATTTTGAACCTTTCGGAGTGACGTAAGGTCGGTATCCTCCGCACACGTTATTAGGATTAACTCTTCATCAAGAATCTTATAAGAATCAGGAAGTATTGACAACATTGCTAACATAGGAATAAGAGAAGTAAAATCAACATCAATCGTTCCATAAGAAGGGAAACAATGTAAGTACTGCTAGCTTCTAAGAGTGGAGTATCTTTGGAAGCTCGTTCATTACATTATGTACAATCGGAGTCGTGCAAAAGAAGGAAAGGGATAGCCTCACATACCTTGTATATTCTTCCCAACCTCAATCTATGCAAATGTCACGATTCCTTAGTCTACAATAGGAGAAATGACACTATCGTTATCATTTAAGCGGCATAACTATTATGTATCGACCGCAACCTATTTTACGATGAAACGGACAGCACCTTCCCTATTTATATGACTTCCCACAAGTTAAAACAACCACCAAACAGACCAAACAATATCAATAATAATCATATTAAGCCTCACAAAATAGTCCACCAACCAACAACATTACTAACAAGCCTTTCGATATATATCTCATAAGTTCTAGCTTCAACGACTTAGCCGTAAATTGAATAATCTTAAATACATGTAGTGTAAGAGGTTCCTTTCCTTTAAAAAGACAAGAACAACTCCAATTTGACCTTAATTGACTATGAAATATCCCTCCAATGCTGCCACAAAAACAAGAAAGCGAAACTAGCAATCAATTAGGGTTTTTTTCGGCGCTAGAATCACTTTAGGAGACTTGAAATAACCTAGGGTTGATATTAAAAACATGAGGGAGTATTTAACAGAACATAAACCACTTAAAACAACCTCCCACACGATCTGGAGCAACACAAAAATCAGCAACAACAAGAAGAATAAGAAACTTACTAGCGCCACTGGATTCCCGATACTTGATTTGTGTTGTTTGCCCTTTGTTTTAGTCTTGGATCATGAGAGAACCTTGAGAGAGTTTTTTTAGGGTTCTAAGGTCTGAATATACTGAAAAATAATGACTTAAAAAGAGGTTGAGGCGTGTTATATATATCCATATGTCTCAACCGCCTATGTGGGCCCCATAGAGAGCTGCTTGACGTAGTCTCGCAAAAATGCAAATATCTCTCTACGTCGAGATTGTATCGACAAACGGTTTAATGCATTGGAAACTAGACTCATAGATCTTCAATTTTGTGGGTAGATAACCCATTAATTACAATTAAATTGGGAGAAAAGCTTAGTTGACCTAAAGTTTTAGTAAAATTATGAACTTAAATTACGACAACTTTGTCGACTTTTGTTTCATAACTCGTTTGACTTCAAGACTTATGATATGGATATTATATGATTAAAATACCTTAGAATATGACCTCTTGG
This sequence comes from Nicotiana tomentosiformis, assembly GCF_000390325.3. Classification (NCBI taxonomy): domain Eukaryota; kingdom Viridiplantae; phylum Streptophyta; class Magnoliopsida; order Solanales; family Solanaceae; genus Nicotiana; species Nicotiana tomentosiformis. The sequence goes on from NC_090812.1 coordinate 29,023,730, forward strand.
GAATATTAATCACCTCTAGTTTTACTATCTCAAAGATAATCTCTTCTCAGATTTACATCGACTAACTTATGGCGTGATTTAACATACGCGAATATGGGTTGTAACAAGAACCTGGGCTAATAAGCGCAAAGAAAGCGGGTGGGTCCTGTCCCACCCCATTCCACGTCTCGCCCAATCATTTGTCAAACCAAAGTATGTGGAAGAACAAGAGGAGGCTTTCACGGCTGACGTCGATGATATTTGCGAAGCCTTAAAACAAATGCTATATGAGTCTCACATGGTCCATCGAGGGGAAGGTACGAGCAATGCCGAGGTGCAGTATGTGGGGCCGGATTTCAAGCTCCAGAACTGGGAGGTTACCCCATTTCCCATCAGGTGGTAGTCCCAGTAGTTCATTCTTGCCATCTCTTCTACATTACGAGTTATTTCAAGGTGTAACTCAAATTTTTTACTTTATTGTATTTTATTTCTAATGTAAACCCTCATATCTTCAATTCAATGAAACGGAATCAATATTTCATCGTCCATAGAGGTCTCTTTTCTTTTGTTCTGATTTTGCTATTTTATTATCTTTTTCTTTTCAGTTCTAATAATGCGGATTTAAATAATATGACATGCTTGCGGACTTTATGCCCAGATCCTAAAACACTGTCTAACTTTGAAATAATGAATCAAGAGCTAGAATATGACGAAGAATAGGCTTTTAGGGAAATAAATCGAGAATTGAAAAAATTTGAGAATAAGCCAAAGCCAAACTTAAATAAAATTGAGCCAGTTAATTTGGGCAGTTCAGAAGAGATCCGAGAAACCATGATAAGCATTCATGCTGATGAAAGAACCAGAGGCGCCTTGATCCAAATTTTGTTTGAATTCAAAGACGTGTTCGCATGGTCTTATGATAATATGCCAGGACTGAGCATTGATTTGGTGGTATATAAATTGCCTACCTATCCCGGTTATCCACCCGTCCAATAGAAGCAAAGAAAGTTCAAAACCAATATTAGTGATAAGATCAAGGAAGAAGTTATGAAACAACTGAAAGCTGGTGTGATCCGAGTGGTCCGGTACACCACGTGGTTGGCCAATGTGGTTCCAGTGCCGAAGAAAGATGGAAAAACCCGGGTGTGTGTTGATTACCGAGATTTGAGTTACATCAGTAGATTCATCGCTCAACTTACTACCACCTTTGAGCTCATATTTAAGCTGTTAAAGAAAGGCACGACAATCGAATGGACAGATGAGTGTCAAGAAGCTTTTGAAATAATCAAAGAATATATGTCAAATCCGCCAGTGTTGGTTCCACCCGAGCCAGGAAGACCTTTGTTCTTGTATCTGACAGTCCTGGAAATTCTTTTTATTGTGTCTTGGGGCAACACGATGTGACCGGAAAGAGAGAACAAGCCATATCTATATGAGCAAGTAGTTCACCAGTTATGAAGCCAAGTACACTTTGTTGGAAAGAACTTGTTGCGCCCTAACTTGGCTCGCCCAAAAGCTCAGACATTACTTGCTGGCTTATACAACATATCTCATAACTAGGATGGATCCTTTGAAGTATATATATATTCCAAAAGCCAATGCCCACTGGAAGGTTAGCAAAATGGCGATTGGGATAATAGGCTCGGAAACTCACACCAAAACACTTCTCATTAGCGATTGGGATAATAGGCTCAGTAATGCCCTGCAGAGATACCCCGAGCCCCTTTCCGGGCTTGTACCCATTTCGAATCATTTCAGTGGCAACCTTCTTTTTTCCGAGGGATAAGGAGTTTTTTCCAATTAAAATGACATTATTCGAAATGAGATTATTTATTTAATTAGAGTCGCCACTTAGGATAATTATTATGGTGTCCCAAGTCACCTATTTATTTTAAAATCTCAAATCGAGAAAATTGACTCTATTTATGGTCCGCGAACATAGAAGACCGGGTAAGAAATTCTGTTAACCCGGGAGAAGGTGTGAGGCACTCCCAAGTTCTATGGTTCTAGCACGGTCGCTTTTAATCATACCTGGCTTAATTAATTATTTAATTATGTATTTTTGAACCTGTGTATTTTATCTTTTACCGCTTTTCATTATGGCGTTATGGAATTATCTTTTAAAACGAATCACGTGTGTGTGAATCCGTTTATTTGGTATGCTAAAAATTATGTCATGCGTACGTGTACACAATTAATAACACTTTATTAATATTAAGATTGTTTCGTCCAAAGTTGCACGAACACATACCTTGATTTACTGCTGGAATCATAATTATGTCACGCGAACGTGTACATAACCACGATGATAGATTAACTCGTGCCTGAAGCAAACTACGATGCAATTAGTTACTAAGCGATATTTGGTTTTGGAAGTAATGAGGCATTCACCCATTATGGAAGCATGGACTAGTTTTGTATGTAAATACTAGAGTTATTGGGCCGGCGGACTAAACTCATTGGGTCAACGTCTCATTTCCAACTTCAAGATTACACAATGGCCCAACAAGCAAAACCCGAAAGTCTGTTTCAACTCAAACCCCCACATCCCAATTAATCTAATCTAGCATGATATAGCCCGATATTCCCACACCTATTACCTTGGTTTATTCTCACTTAACTCAACAAACAACACACATGGAGAAATTTTAATTTTTAATTTTTCTTTGCTAATAGAATTGATATGAATCAAACAAACAAAGTCAAAAACAATGAAATATTTAAACAAAAACTAAACCAATAGAAACATTCATCTAAGGTAAACAATAGATTAAAGGAAATGAACTTTTGATATGGAAATTCTGTCAATAAACTAAGAAGAAAAATTTCTTCATGAAATGGATACAACTCAATAATCGTTCTTCTAGAACAAAACGAAACCACGCAACACTAAACAAACCAGAAGAAAACTCGAACATAACCTCGAACTAGCGACCTTTACCGGCGACGGAAAGGTGAATTCGAACCCCAAATCGATGGGGCTAACCCCAACTCTATCATGAGTGATTTCATGGTGTTCTATAGTGGTGCTACAACTGGTTTTTATGAGTGTTTAGGAGTTGTTTAAGGCTGTTTTGGAGCTGTTTGGGTGGCTGTTTTTCAGCAGTGTTTTGGCTGTGTAATTGGGGCTAGTTTTGGGGGTGAGAAACAGAGGTGTTTCATGGCTTTTGGTGGTTGATTTTGTGAGATTTATATGGGTAGATGTTTGGAGCTTCGTAGTTCTTCCATGGTGAGGAATGGTGGAGGAAGAAGATGAATTAGTACTGAAGGAAGAGAAGCAACAGGGGGGCGGCTTTTCTCGCACTTTTTCATTTTCCTATATCTGTTTCTTGTGCCCCCTCTCTTTTGTGTGTGTTCTTTTAATTGTGTGAGTGAGTGAAAGATATATAGGTGTAGGTATAGGGATTAATTGGTGGCTAAGAAAATAAGAGTATGTATGTGCATCCGAGCTTTTAGTGAGAGCATGTGAGTTTGTTACAAAAGATATGGAAAAATCTTCTAGGTGACATTTTTGCATTAGTTCTTTTTTCCTTTTTTTATTTATTAAAGATAATCAAAATTAAAGATACTACACTAAAACTAAAAACTAGAAAAATATAAGAAACTATTAAGGAAAAAGTTATAAAATTGCTAGTCTTACCAAAATTAGAAGGAAAAACATATTTTTGTGAATCTCTTTTCTTTTGCAAATTAAAATAAAACTAGTAATTAAAAAATGTGAATCTTTGTGAGTTTTAATTTCCTAAGAAAAAACTATAAAAGGTAAAACAAAAGCTAAAATATGTAGATTAAACTCAAAGAATATTAACACACTAGAAAGAGGTAAAAAATCCGATTATGGTAAAAAATTAGGTGCTCATAGCATGCCCCTCTTTGCTTGAAAACATGAAGAGTTTTCAGAAAAAGACAAAGTGAGCCATGTTACTAATTTTTGACCATATCGTTATTCAAAAGAGGAAGAAAATAAAATAAAAAGGTGCCACCGAGTCCTGATTTTGGACAACCTATATATCTCGGGTTATAAGGGAATCAGGTCGTGTGTAGTTCAAAGAGAGTAATGGAATGATAAGTTCGAGAGTCGAGTGAGGTTCCGTCGAGGCTCCGGTCCGTGGTCTTGTTATTACATCAAAATCAAAATCATAAGAAATTAAACAAGCCTATCAGCTATGAGTTACAAGATTCCTATCTATAAGTCTTCTAAAGCTTGATTTTGGGTCTTGAATGGAGAATCATGCAAATTTTTGATTTGAACCTTGATGCTTGCTAGGTGCAGGTGCTAGTTCATTCTTCTAAGGCTTCTTTTGATCAAAACGGGTAATGCAATGCTCGTGACTTCAGTCATGTCTTGAACAGTCCACATCCTTTCATCCGCTTATGCATTTTGGATTCCCTTCTTTTCCTTTTCTTTTCTTTATTTGGGTTGTGACTTCTTTTTTTAGTCATCTCGAACCCCGTGCCTCGAGATAAAACCTGCGCAGACACCAAAACGAACGAAAGTTTTCTATCCCAGTTTTCACTAGAAAAGTTTCGTGAGTTATTGTAACAAAATTCTAAACTACTTCTTTATATAAAATAATAAAAGGTCGGGATGGTGTAGCCTAAAAAGATAATGATGATTTTTAAATGTCAAAATGATGCCTCAACTAAGGATTGGTTAACCTTATGCTGGGAAATATCAACTAGGGAGTGGAGATCCTATGTTGGAAAAGAAGACTAGGGAGTGGAGACCCTATGTCTAAAATAAAATCAACTAGGGAGTAGAGACCCTATGTTGGAAAGGAAGACTAGGGAGTGGAGATCCTATATCTAAAATATCATCAACTAGGGAGTGAGGACCCTATGATGGAAAAGAGACTAGGCAGTGGAAACCCTATGTATAAAGTAAAATCAACTAGGGAGTGAAGACTCTATTTTAGAAAGGGAGACTAAGGAGTGGAGACCATATGTCTAAAAAACATCAAATATGGAGTGGAGACCCTATGTTAGAAAAAAGACTAAGGAGTGGAGACCCTATGTCTAAAATGAAATCAACTAGGGAGTGCATACCCTATGTTGGAAAAGAGACTAGGGAGTGGAGACCCTATGTCTAAAATAAAATCAACTAAGGAGTGGAGACCCTATGTTGGAAAAGGAGACTAGGGAATGGAGACCCTATATCTAAAAATAAAATCAACTAGGGAGTGGAGTCCCTATGTTTAAAATAAAGTCAACTAGGGAGTGGAGACCCTATGTTAGAAAAGAGACTAGAGAGAGGAGACCATATGTCTAAAATAACATCAACTAGGGAGTGGAGACCCAATGTTGGAAAAGAGACTAGCGAGTGGAGACCCTATGTCTGAAATAACGTCAACTAGGGAGTGGAGACCCTATGTTGGAAAAGAGACTAGGGAGTGGAGAACCTATGTCTAAAATAAAGTCAACTGAGGAGTGGAGACCCTATGTTAGAAAGGAAGACTAGAGAATGGAGATCCTATGTCTAAAATATCATCAACTAGGGTGTGGAGACCCTATGTTGGAAAGAAAGACTAGAGAATGGAGACCCTATGTCTAAAATGAAATCAACTTGGGAGTGAAGACCCTATGTTGGAAAACGAGACTAGGGAGTGGAGATCCTATGTCTAAAATAATATCAACTGGGGAGTGGAGACCCTATGTTGGAAAAGAGACTAGGGCATGGAGACCCTATGTATAAAATAAAATCAATTAGGGAGTGGAGACCCTGTGTTGGAAAAGGAGACTAGGGAGTGGAGACCCTATGTCTAAAACAATATTAAGTAGGGAGTGAAGACCCTATGTTGGAAAAGAGACTAGGGGGTGGAGACCCTATGTCTAAAATAAAATCAACTAGGGAGTGGTCTATGTTGGAAAAGAAACTAGGGAGTGGAGAACCTATGTCTAAAATAAAATCAACTATGGAGTGAAGACCCTATGTTGGAAAAGGAGACTAAGGAGTGGAGACCCTATATCTAAAAATAAAATCAACTAGGGAGTGGAGACCCTATGTTGGAAAAGAGACTAGGGAGTGGAGACCCTATGTCTAAAATAAAATTAACTAAAGAGTGAAGATCCTATGTTGGAAAAGAGACCAGGGAGTGGAGACCCTATGTCTAAAATAAAATCAACTAGGGAGTGGAGACCCTATGTTAGAAAAGAGACTAGAGAGAGGAGACCCTATGTCTAAAATAGCATCAACTAGGGAGTGGAGACCCAATGTTGGAAAAACGACTAGCGAGTGGAGACCCTATGCCTGAAATAATGTCAACTAGGGAGTAGAGACTCTATGTTGGAAAAGAGAATAGGGAGTGGAGACCCTATGTCTCAAATAAAATCAACTAGGGAGTGGAGAACCTATGTTGGAAATGAAGACTAGGGATTGGAGACCCTATGTCTAAAATATCATTAACTGGGGAGTGGAGACCCTAAGTTGGAAAGGAAGACTACAGAGTAGAGACTCTATGTCTAAAATAAAATCAACTAAGGAGTGGAGACCTGATGAGCGCAAAACACACACTAAAATATGCCCGCTAGTCGAATATAGTATAATATAATATCGTATCCAGATTAAAAACTAAAATTTACTAAGAATTTAAAGCTAATTGACGAATGACAATCGAAACAAAAGTAAGCAAAGAAGATATCAGTGGGAGAAAATAGAGATTGATTGGATAGGTACAAGATAATTTTATGGGTTTTTAACTCTAGTTAATTCACTTCTAATGTTCAAGTGAGTCTCTCGAATTTACTCAATTATTAGTTCAAACGTTTAGTAGAAACTCCTAATCTCGATTAAGTCTCAACCTCACAATGTGAACCAAATTAAGCTCGGTGAAAATATGCAAGAATTCATAGCGGATTGGTCTTTAGGAGAACCTCTTTAGATTATCCTCCTAACTAGGTTTAATCAATGATTCAACTAGCCTCTTTCGATTACTAAGAAGAATTAATGAACTCAACCCACAAGATAATGCAAAGTTATCACAAGTTATGCCTCTCTCGTTTACATGAACATGCAAATATAGATGCAACAATTAAAACACCCAAAACGATTCAATGCATAAGAACTAGAGTTAATATCCATAAATAATTATCAATACAACAAATCCATCAATCCTAAAGAGAACTACTCCATAGATATGGAGTAATTCATCACAAATAAAAAGAAAAGCTTAAAACGATCCAAACTCTTGTCTTGAGTGAGGATTGAATGATGAATTCCTTGTGCTTTCGCTTCTCCACCTCCTTTCTAGCCTCCTTTTGGCTTAGATGTGTCAAACGTCCCCCAAAATAACATTTTTCTATGTATATATATACCAAGTAGGGTCAGGCCCAAACGAAAATACCTTCTCCCGCGCGAAATAGGAAAATACTCTGTAAAAATTGCACAGGCGCGCCGCCCACGCAGTGCGTTAGTGGGAAAGTTTAGAGAGTTAAAATCTGTCAGGCAGCCGGATAATGTACAGGCGTGGTGCCCCACGCGCCGCCCCATACACCGCCCCACGCGCCGTGGTTGTACACGTGTCTCAGAGTCCGGCTTTTTGCTTCGATTTTGACATCTAGACGTAGTGTTTGACCCCCGAACGCGATCCTGGCTTAATACCTTGGGCTTTTACTCAGACTTCAAAGCTCCAAATAGCTCAAATTCATTCTGTAATATCTACATAGCTCGAAATCCTCTTACAAGGCATAAAATACATAATTAGTGCAGAACACTAGCGATTAAAGCTCAAACTCAATTAAAGTGCAGTAAGTTAGAGTACAATAAGCGACTAAAATGTGAGATTATAGCCTACCATCAACACCCCACACTTAAACCATTGCTAGTCCTCGAGCAATCAAATTACACTCTATAACGACACGGCATTTTAAAACAACTCTCCTAACTCATTACACCAAGAACAATTAAAATAGATTAAGCACAATAACATAACATCCTAGCCTCAAGATTTGACTCACAAGTACAATGCATTATTTATAACCCGTTCACTTACTCTAACACAGAGGTCAACAATATTACCTTTCCTTCATGAATCAAATGCCCTCACAACAATAGAGAGTAGTTCCACACGCAATAAATTTAAGAACAATTAGGAACTTAAGATAGAAAGAATTCACTCCCTCTCAGAAATAGCATTCATATGCCACAAAAGATGCACCATAGGCTTGCCCGTAGTGTACTACTCAACTAATCGAGCTCATTCAGTCAAGGATCAAGTAGGACTTTACTAGGTTGTAATGTAGGCCACGGGATGTGTATGATACATTTAGATATAAGAGTGACTACACCTCCCTAAGCACTTTCATACATATAATTTAACATTCAAAATCCCACACTTATGTTAAACCATACTCCACCTTCACCTAAATATGCATTAACTCCCTACTGCTTTAAGCACAATTACATCAAGAGTTACCACTATCATAGAATATTTTTGCACAATCATATAACATTTTTTTCCTTTTTCGATTCAAGTGGATCTTACTTTTTCAATACAATGCACCTTTCTCCTTATTTCATTAGTTCTACTCAAAAGCCAAACCAACCACCCCACACTCCAACTTTTACAAAGTTCATAACAATTTTAAGTGCTCATGAGAGGTATATGGTTCAAATAGATGGTTAATTCAAACAAATGGGTAAGACTTGTAATGTGGTTACCAAAAAAACAGGATTATAGGCTCAAAGGGGTTAACTAAATACATAATAATTAGTTGGGTAAAAGCATATAACTGGCTCAACAAAGAAATGCCTATATCACTTCCAAGACTGAATAAAACTACTATTTCGGTTTGCAAACACAGGGGACAAGTTCTAGACATCAAATACAGTGCACAGAATACACAAAACCTCACACATACATGGCACATAACTCACTCAAGATTGGACTATCATGACACTCTAGTCAAAGCAGTTAAGCAAAGTTAAAATTATGCAATTTAAAGTACTTATACAGGAGTCAAAAACTGAGCCTAAGCGTCACAACTAAAGCACTCACTATTCTCAAGGTATAATAAAGTTAAGAGATATTGCCTTCAGTTCAAAACACAACATAAGATTCCCTACTACTAACAAAAATTAAAAACTAACTACACCTGGTTCAAACAAAACCCTTGGAAAAGAACCGCGGCACTAAGAAAAATTAAGGGGGAATTATTATACTACCTAACAAAAGAATATCTTTTTGTCTTTTTCTTTCGACTTTAATCCCTCAAGAAACCCGTCGAATGATATCCATCATCGGGAAAAGTCAAAAATTTTAATTTTTTTTTTCTATTTCTACTACTAAAACAACAAAACTAAATTACTAATACAAATACATACAACATACAATTTTCCCCACCCCACACTTCAAGTTGTGGCATGTCTCCATGACACACAATTGAAAAGCATAAGGTCAAAGAAACTTCCCTGAATTTTCAGTCGGGGTCTGAGTCGAAGTCGGGCTCCATTCCACGCGCCCGAACCAACACACACATCCATACAGACAACTTCTTCTTAGCCTTCTTGGGGTACACCCCACACTTTTATTTCACTGCATCCTTCTCTTTTGAACCCTTCACCTTCCACTCAACACTTGCAGCTGACTTCTCCTTTATCACCCCTGTCTCCACATTCATCTCGAACGTCACGGTCTCTTCACCCACTCTAAGCATGAATTTTCTATCATGTATATCCAATATTACTCTACCTGTTGCTAAGAGTGGTCTTCCTAAGATAAGGGGGGCCTCTTTGTTCTCTTCCATCTTCACCACTATGAAATCTTCAAGAAATACAAACTTATCTACACGAATTAAGACATCCTCCACTATCTCCTCGGGTATGATAGTTGTTTGGTCTGCCAGCTGCAAAGATAGTGGTACCGACCTTATCTCTCAAATCTCATTCTCCAGCTTCCTGTAAGTAGACAAAGGCATTAAATTAATTGAGGCACCCGAATCACATAAAGACTTATCAAAATTAAGAGTGCCTAATGAGTAAGGTATAGTAAAACTCCCTGGATATCTACACTTTTGTGGAAGTTTATTTTGCAAGATTGCGCTGCAATGCTCTGTGAGCTTGAACACTAGGGTCTCTTATATCTTCCACTTCTTTGTCAGGATTTCCTTCAAGAACTTAGCATAAGCTGGCATTTGGGAGAGCACCTCTGTGAATAGAAAATTTACATTAACTTGTTTCAACATATCCAAAAATCTCTCAAATTGCTTGTCTGACTTCTCTCTATAAAGCTTTTGGGGAAAGGGTAGAGCAGGCATATGCTCGCTCTCATTAGATTCCTCCCTTCTTGAAGTTTCCTCCTTCTTCTTTTTCTCAGCTCATTTCTTGCCTTTCTTCTTCTTATCAACTTCATTTTTCATCTGCTCCCCACTTTCTTTTTCAGGTACCACCTCTTTTTGAACTTGGGTGGGCTCTTCCAATACTTGCCTGCTTCTCAGAGTTACAACATTTACCATCTCCTTGGGGTTTCTTTTAGTATCAACTGGCAAAGTACCTGGGATCCTTCTAGACAATATGGTGGTAATTTGTCCCACTTGTCTCTCTAGATTTCGAAGACAAGTACCTATTTCCTTGATAGCTGCTCCATGTTCCCTTATAGTTGCGCTATGAATTTCAAGCTTCTCATCAGTTTTCTGAATAAAGGCCTTCATGAGATCTTCCAAGCCAGACTGAATGAGCTGCTGAGGCTGAAATTGTGGCCTCTGCTGATTTTGGAAACCCATGCGCCCTTTGTCCCTGAGGTCTGGAATTATTCTGTTGCCATGCATTCACTGTACCCCCAGATGAACTCCATGAAAAACCAAGGTATCTCTGATCCATTGCATTGAAGTTATAATTTCCAACAACATTAACTTTCTTAGTTGAGGCTTGACACTCATGAGTAGTGTCACACCTCTTTTTTTTTCCACGCAACCCTATTACGAGGTTGAGTTAGAAAAGTGTTTTCAATTAAAGTGACGTTTTGAAAAGGGATTATATATTATTTGGAGTCGCCACTTGGAATTGAGTTTTGGTGTTCCAAGTCACCTTTTATTTGAATCCCTTATCAAACGGAAGCTTTAACTCTTTATTTATGGTCTACAAAAACAGAAGATTGAGTAAGGAATTCTGTTGACCGAGGGGAAGGTGTAAGGCATCCCTCGAGTCCCGTGGTTCTAGCACAGTCATTTTTATTGACTAACGTAAGGTTGAAATCAATTCTTGGCTATGCTTGTATATTACTGGTTGTGATGTGTATATTATCGCTTAATTAATTATTGTATTTTTATTAATTATTTTGATCTAGATGCGGTACGCACACAAGTTACTTCTTTGAAATTAGATGTTAAACCAAAGTACGGAATGTACACATGATTAAAACATAATTATTTTAAATTTAAAGGCATCGAGAAGCGGCAGGAATGCACACATGACCCTTTTATTACTTAAGCATATCAATCCAAGGTTCGGGTATGAACACATGGGCTAATATTTAAAGTGCGTCTCAAGCTTTTCTAACGTATTTATGATTGTTCCATTTGGTTCAAAAAACAACTAATGGCATTGTGATCCTAATCCTTATTAATTAACAATTAATTTTCCTCATTATATGATTATCATTATTATAAGCACGATACCAAATGGCCTATGACATTAATATAACCTTATTGGTTCTTATTCGAACTTTCATGAAATAAAGATAATAATAACAATAAACTAACTTATAAGGACTTATTTAAAGAGAACAACACATTAAGCACTACACCAAAATTTAATGAGATAAGCCAAACCATCATGCTTTGAGTAAGATTTTCTTTTTCACGAACTAACACAAGCATTCAAGCAACACAATCATAAGAGATTAAGGAAAGTTGACAAAGTACGATATTAAAGAGTAAAACAGTGAAGGAAAGAAGAACGGACCTATGAAACCTTTTAATATTAAGAAAATCCAAGCAAGCTTACAGAGCAGTGGACAAAATCAACGCGAGATGAATGCAAATAGAGAAAAAGCAAGAATCTTTTACTAAAATTGGACTGGAAAACTTGAGGGACCTCTCTAACAGAGCTTTGCTGGAAACCTCGCTGCTCCGTGAACCTCGACGCGAAACCAAATAGTAATGCTTCGCCGGGTGTTTCAATGATGTTTAGGATTATTTTAACTTTTAGTTGGATTTTGTGGCTGGTTATCGAAGAAAAAGGATGAACTACTGCTATGGGGTATTAATGGTATGTTAAAAATGGTGATTTGTAGTGGATTCCATGGCTGAAAGTTGTTCCCTTTTCCTTATCAGACACTGCTCTTCTCTCGTTCTTTTCTTCTTTCTTAATTTTCTGTCCTTTTCAAAAATCCCCCTACTAATCTAAAATGTATGACTTATACAGAGAATACGTAATAGTGTGTGTGTTGATGGAGAAGAAGAGTGAGAATGTGGGGGGATTGTGAGGTGTGTGCTGTGAGTGGGGAGAGGGGACGTGAGGGAGTGTGGGGATTAGGGAAAGGAGCAGATCATGGGGAAAAGGAATTCTTAGGGGGTAAAGGATGTAGGTTTAGCTAGGATCTTTTTTTTTTTAATGTTATTTTATTTACTTCTAAAAAATAAAGTAAAATATATAATAAAAATATGAACCCACTTCTTTTAGACTAAGAAAATATATTTGAAAAAAAACTAAATATTTACATATAATTTAAATACTACTAAGAAAAGATACCATAGCTTACTTATTTGAATTCAAATTAAAAGAAATCAAGTATTTTTTTGTAAATTTTCTTCTCTTATAAATAGAAATAAACTTATACCCTAAGAATGTGAATATTTTTTGTAGTTTTTAATATTTGTTTTCAAATAAAACCTATTAAGAGTAAGATAAAAGTTTAAAATATTAAGATTAGACCTAAAAGAAATATTTACACTAAAATAGTATCGGATTTGGGTGCGGTCAAAGGTGTTTACAGCATGCCCCTCTTTGCTTGAAAACATGAAGAATTTTCAGGCAAAGAAAATGAACAAGGTGGCTGATTTTTGACCACCCTATTATTTAACAGGAAAAAGAAGTGAAAAGAAGGCATCGCGACCGAGCCTTGGTTTTAGGCATCCTACATATCCCGGGCTATAAGGGAATCAGGTTACGTGTAGTTCAAGTGGAAGAAGAGTGGTGGAGTATGCTTAGATGGAGAGTCGAGCGAATTTTCGTCGAAGTCCCGGTCCGCGGTTCCTACTATTATATCAAAATGAAGATTGCATACTCTTGAAATCTAAATGCCATCTGGAGTCTTATCTTGATTCTTGACTTGCTTCCCCTATTGACTTTAGACTAAAACTTGATGTTCTCGATGCAACAGACTAGGAAATATTCTCAAAGGCATGTTTCTTGATCAGATGATGAGAAGATGGATCTTGAGATCCTATGTCTCTGCATGCATTATGTCAAAACTGGTTCGGCTGGTATTGAGATTAAACATTTCACTTTCTCTGGCTAGAGCTGGAATCCTTTCTTTCACATCCAATCCGTACTTTGCAGAAAAACCTACAAGCCATCACAAACAAACAAAATAAACAAAAATTTTCTGCCGCAATTTGCACTAGGAAATTTTTGCGAGTTATTGAAAATACATAAATCTATCTTTGCTATTGCAGAATAAAGAATTGAAAAAGACACGGTTTTTTTTTGAATAATAGGGGATGGCGTACCCTATGTTAACAAGAAGGAAGGCAACCAGGGGATGTAGTACCCTATGTTGACAATAAGATGAGGCTCGTGACGCTCTGAGATGCTACTAGAGAATGTCATACCCTATGTTGGCAGAAAGTAATGCAGCCAGGGGATGTAGTACCCTGTGTTGGCAATAAGATGAGGCTCGTGGCACTCTAGGATGCTACTAGGGAATGTCGTACCCTATGTTTGCAATAAAAAATGCAACCAGGGGATGTAGTACCCTGTATTGGCAATAAGGCGAGGCTTTTGGCTCTTTAAGATCCTACTAGGGAATGTCGTACCCTATGTAGGTGGCAATAAATGCAACAGGGGATGTTGTACCCTATGTTGGCAATAATATGAGGCACGTGGCGCTCTGAGATGCTACTAGGGAATGTCGTACCCTATGTTTGCAATAAGAAATGCAACCAGGGGATGTAGTACCCTGTGTTAGCAATAAGGTGAGGCTCTTGGCACTCTGGGATGCTACTAGAGAATGTCGTACCCTATGTTTGCAACAAGAAATGCAACCAGAGGATGTAGTACCCTGTGTTGGCAATAAGATGAGGCTCTTGGCACTCTAGGATGCTACTAGAGAATGTCGTACCCTATGTTTGCAACAATAAATGCAACCAGGGGATGTAACACCCTGTGTTGGCAATAAGATGAGGCTTGTGGCACTCTAGGATGCTCTAGGGAATGTCTTATCCTATTTTGGCAGAAAGTAATACAACAAGGGGATGTAGTCCCCTGTATTGGCAATAAGGTGAGGCTCTTGGCACTCTGGGATGCTACTAGGGAATGTCGTACCCTATGTTTGTAACAAAAAATGCAACCAGGGGATGTAGTACCCTGTGTTGGCAATAAGGTGAGGCTCTTGGCACTCTGGGATGCTACTAAGGAATGTCGTACCCTATGTTTGCAACAAGAAATACAATCAGGAGATGTAGTACCCTGTGTTGGCAATAATATGAGGCTTGTGGCACTCTAGGATGCTACTAGGGAATGTCGTACTCTATTTTGGCAGAAAGTAATGCAACCAGAGGATGTAGTACCCTGTATTGAAGATAGGGTATTGATTCCCTGTAATGAAACTAAAAATAACACGATTACATGTATATTGGAAGAAAATCAAGGATTTGAGAACTTCACTTGGTGGTGTTCGTCTTTTCACGAACTGTTTCCTAAAATTGTTCTGTTCCTGTTCTGAACAAAGAAAGATTCGTTATTTTTTAATATGGTGGTTGGTTTGTGGCCTTGATTATTTCAGTCTCTTGATCTTGACTCATCTTCTTTAATAATTTCAACTGCAATTGGTTATTTTCTGAATACCGACTGCATTTCTGATCTCGGAGAACCTTTGCCTTTTCCAAACTTTGCCATGATAGTTGGCCGCGTGGGACTTAACCTTTTTTTAACTTTATTTTGCCTTTGTGGGTATTTCACTTTTGACTTCTTCAAAGTTTTCAATTTCAAAGCATCGGCCAATCATAGCCAGTTGGGGTCGACTTGATGCCCTTGCCGAGGTTGGGCGCCTTTTTGAAAGTATCAGCTCGCTTCAAAGGAGAACCCAGTAAATCGGTCTTGCCGTCTTTTCTTTGCCTTATTTTTGGAACGAAGTTAGACTGAGAGGGATTCAAAGAAAAAACAAACAATGGAATAGAAATTGAGTTTAAAACAAGAGGTGTCCCTTTCGGGGAACAGAAAGACTAACGTATCTAGGAGTACATGTGGGCTTCAATGAACATGACATGACTTTTGGATTGGATGCCTGATCTTTGTAAACTGTCCGACTCTCAGAAACTTATCACAGTTTTTGACTTGAAACCGAGAAACTTTACTCAGGACTGTGTTGATGCCATGGCTGCGTGGATCCTCTTTTCGATCAACAATGCCCTTTGTGAGTTTTCACTAGCTGACCTCTCTTATTTCTCTTCTCGCCATCGTCTTATAGTGCCATTTGTGGGTTTTCACTAACAAGACTCTCTTATTTTTATTTTCTTTATTCACCATAGCCCTACAGTTCCCATGAGGGTTTTCACTAATAGGACTCTCTCATTTTACTTCTCTCATTTGGTTGTATCTGATCCAAGTAATCGTATCCTCCAATTCTTGAACATTCTCTCCAGTTGATCGAAAGGACTTGAAAGGATTTGGGTAAAAAAATTTGGATTGAATTACAACTTTGGAACCTTTCGGGCGAAATGACCGAACCATTGTAACATCTGCCCCAGTTTTCACTTTTGGGGAAATGTGAATTTTTGTTTTGGTTTGACCGAACCCTAGAGTGAGGCTGCCTACGTATCCTTTCGGAATCAGGTCAGACGTAGTTCAACTAACTTGAACTTGTTTTGATTTTTGTTTTGTTTTTCTTCTATTTTTTTTTTTCATTTTTCATTTTTTTTCAATCCCTTTATTTTCTTTTTCTTTCTCATTACATACAAGGTTCCAAAGAGGGTGACCAAGGAAAAAGTATCTGGCTCAAAGGGTTAGCAAAGGGTTAATAGTATTTGGGTAGTGAGAATGAAAGCCTTCGTCATCCCAATTAGAGAGCATTAAAGTTGTGTAAAGGGTCAAACATAGTACCTTTTGACTGCGTCTGCATTGACAGTTGTATCGGGAACATTTCCTTCGATGTCTCCCAAAAACAGTACTCCTTTTTGGCAGCACTCTTGTTACAATGTATGGATCTTCCAATTCGGGGAAAATTTTCCTTTAGCTTCCTCGTGATGCGGAAGAATACTCCTCAGAACGAGTTGCCCTACTTCAAATATCTTGAGCCGCACTTTCTTGTTGTAGGCACAGGCCATTCTTTGTTGGTAAAACTACCTGTGGCAAACTTGTCACGACCCAATTTCTCCTCCGTGTGACGTTGTGACGGCACCTAGTCTCTACAACTAGGTAAGCCTAACATTTTTGCAGAATAATGAAATAAAAATATAAATTTAACCAACTATTCAAAATACACAACAAATCCCAAAACCCGGAATATCGTGAATCACAAACTACAGAAGGAAAGATCTAGTGTCTCTATACATCAGAGTCTAACAAGGAAAAATACAGAAGATAATAGACATGAGAAAGAGTAGAAGGGGAATCCGAGGTCTGCGGACGCGGCAAATATACCTTGAAGTCTCCAAAGCTGTCCCGGCTTATTGATAGTGCGGCTGATAAGGTTCACCTGGATCCGCACACGAAAAACATGTGTAGAGAGTAGCATGAGTACACCACAATCGGTACCCAGTAAGTGCCAAGCCTAACCTCGGTCGAGTAGTGACGAGGTCAGGTCAGGGCCCTACTGGTAAATATATAATAAAATAATATAGAATGTAATACCGCAATAAAATAAAGGCTGAAATTTAACAACAATGAAATCATAGAAGGTAACAGCTCGGTACACAGAAACACAACAGGGGACTAAGTTTCCCAAATCACTCCAAAAACCAAAACGAAACCTCATGGCAAGTCACAATAGCAGAAATAGATATGGGAGAAGCAGTAAATAGGGGATCAGGGCTATTACTCTCCAAAACGACCGGCCGGGTCATTACATCCTTCCCCTCTAAAAATAATCGTTCATCCTCTAACGAGCATAAAGACATACCTGAAGTGGTGAAAATGTGAGGGTAACGGCTGCGCATAACATGCTCGGTCTCCCAAGTCGCCTCCTCGACCGGCTGTCCCATCCATTGAACCTTCACAGAAGCAATGTTCTTTGATCTTAGCTTTCTGACATGCTTGTCTAAAATAGCCACTGGCTCCTCAACATAAGATAGATCCTTGTCCAACTGGACTGAGCTTAAATCCAACACATGAGAGGGATCGTCGTGATACTTCCAGAGCATAGAAACATGGAATACCGGATGAACTCCTGCTAGACTGGGAGGCAAGGCAAGCTTATAAGCAACCTCCCCAACTCGACGCAACACCTCAAATGGACCAATGAACCTTGGGCTCAGCTTGCCCTTCTTTCCAAACCTCATAACGCCCTTCATAGGCGAAACCTGGAGCAAGACTCGCTCTCCAGCCATGAATGCCACATCGCGAACCTTCTGGTCTGCATAACTCTTCTATTTGGACTGGGCTGTGCGAAGTCTATCCTGAATCACCTTCACCTTTTCCAAGGCATCCTGAACCAAGTCCGTACCCAATAATCTGGCATAGCCCGGCTCGAACCAACCCACTGGGGACCGACACCGCCTACCATACAGAGCCTCATACGGTGCCATCTGAATGCTGGACTGATAACTGTTGCTGTAAGCAAACTCTGCAAGTGGCAAGAACTAGTCCCAAGCACCCCCAAAATCTATCACAAATGCACGGAGCATATCCTCTAATATCTGAATAGTGCTCTCGGACTGCCCGTCCGTCTGAGGGTGAAAGGTTGTGCTCAACTCAACCCGATTACCCAACTCATGCTGTACAACTCTCCAGAACCGTGATGTAAATTGTGTACCCCGGTCAAAGATAATAGATACCAGTATGCCATGAAGCCTGACGATCTCACGGATGTATATTTGAGCTAGTTGCTCGGAAGAATAGGTAGTCATCACAGGAATGAAATGAGCCGACTTGGTCAACCTATCCACAATCACCCAAACTACATCAAACCTCCACTGAGTCCGTGGGAGTCCAACCACGAAATCCATAGTGATCCGCTCCCATTTCCACTCCGGAATCTCTAACTTCTGAAGCAATCCACCTGGTCGCTGATGCTCATATTTTACCTGCTGGCAATTCTGACATCGAGCCACATACTCTACTATGTTCTTCTTCATTATCCTCCACCAGTAATGCTATTTCAAGTCCTGATACATCTCTGCGGCACCCAGATGAATAGAGTACCACGAATTGTGAGCCTCCTAGAGAATCAACTCACGCAAACCATCTATATTGGGCACACATAGCCTGCCCTGCATCCTCAATGCACCATCATCTCCAATAGTGACCTCCTTAGCATCACCATGCTGGACCGTGTCCTTAAGGACAAGCAGATGGGGGTTATCATACTGACGCTCCCTGATACGATCATAAAGAGAAGACCAAGAGATCACACAAGCCAATACTCGACTCGGCTCAGAAATATTTTATCTCACAAACTGGCTGGCTAAGGCCTGAACATCCAACGCTATGGGCCTCTCTGCTGCTGGTAGATATGCTAAGCTCCCCAAACTCTCTGCCCGGCGACTCAAAGCATCGGCCACCACATTGGCCTTAACAGGATGGTACAAAATAGTGATATCATAATCCTTAAGTAGCTCCAACCACCTCCGCTGACGTAAGTTAAGATCTTTCTGCTTAAACAGATGCTGCAAACTCCGATGATCGGTGTAAATCTCACAAGGAAAATCGTACAAATAATGCCGCGATATCTTCAAGACATGAACAATAGCTGCTAAATCATGGTCGTGGACAGTATAGTTCTTTTCGTGCACCTTCAGCTGTCTAGACGCGTAGGCAATCACCCTACCGTCCTGCATCAACACCACATCGAGACTAATCCGCGGTGCATCATAATATACAGTATAAGACCCCGAACCTGTAGGTAATACCAATACTGGGGCTGTAGTTAGAACTGTCTTGAGCTTCTAAAAGTTCTCCTCACATTCCTCTGTCCACCTGAACGGAGCACCCTTCTGGGCCAACCTGGTCATAGGTGCTGCAATAGATGAGAATCCCTCTACAAAACGACGGTAATACCCCGCTAAACCAAGAAAACTCTAGATCTCTGTAGCTGAGGATGGTCTGGGCCAACTCTGCACCGCTTCAATATTCTTCGAATCCACCTGGATTCCTTCACTCGATACTATATGACCCAAGAATGCCACTGAGTCTAGCCAAAACTCACACTTTGAAAATTTTGCATATAACTTCTTTTCTCTGAAGTGCAGTCCTCAGGTGCTGCTCATGATCTTCCCGACTCCGGGAGTATACCAGAATGTCGTCAATAAACACAATGACGAATGAGTCAAGATAAGGCCGAAACACACTGTGCATCAAGTGCATAAAAGCTGCTGGGGCATTGGTCATCCCAAAAGACATAACAAGAAACTCATAGTGACCATATCTGGCCCTGAAAGCAGTCTTTGGGATATCTGGCTCTCCAATCTTCAACTGATGATAACCTGAATGTAAGTCAATCTTGGAAAACACTTTGGCACCCTATAATTGATCAAATAAGTCATCAATACGAGGTAATGGATACCTGTTCTTTACTGTGACTTTGTTCAACTGGCGGTAATCAATACACATCCGCATAGAACCATCCTTCTTCTTCACAAATATGATAGTAGCACCCCAAGGTGATACACTGGGCCGAATGAAGCCATTATCAAGCAATTCCTGTAACTGCTCCTTCAACTCCTTTAACTCAGCAGGAGCCATACAATATGGATGAATAGAGATAGGCTGAGTGCCCGACAACAAATCAATATCTCTGTCGGGTGGCATGCCCGAAAGATCAGCTGGGAACACATCTGGAAAGTCCCTCACTACTGGAATTGACTCAACTGTAGGGGTATCAATACTGACATCTCTCACATAAGCTAGATACGCATCACACCCCTTCTCAACCATTCATTGAGCTTTAAGAAATGAAATAACTCTGCTGGGAGCATACTTTAAGGTACCTCTCCACTCAAATCACGGAAATCCTAGCATAGCCAGCGTCACGGTCTTAGTGTGACAATCAAAAATAGCATAATGGGGCGACAACCAGTCCATGCCTAAAATAATATCAAAGTCCACCATGTTGAGCAATAATAAATCGGCTCTGGTCTCAAAACCACTAAGAGCAATCAAACATGACCGATACACGTGGTCTACAACAAGAGAATCTCCCATAGGAGTAGACACATAAATAGGGGAACTCAAAGAATCCTGAGATACGCCCAAATATGGGGCAAAATAAGAGGACACATAAGAATATATAGAGCCTGGGTCAAATAATACTTACGCATCTCTATGATAGACCGAAACAATACCTGTAATGACAGGATCAGAAGTAACTACCTTTGTACGAGCAGGAAGTGCATAATATCTGGCCTGGCCTCCCCTTCTAGGGCGACCTCTACCTCCCCGACCTCCACCTCAAGCTGGATGAGCATATGGGGTGGCAACTGGTGTTGTAATCATAGCCTGAGGACCTGGTGGAGCACGCTGTGGCTGAGAAGTCTACGGAGGTGCACCCCTCATAATCCTGAGGCAATCCCTCACCACATGGAGAGTGTCACCATACTCAAAATAAGCTCTGGGAGGGCGTGGCTGCTGTGACTAGCTCGGGCCAGGTCTATTGGACTGGCCACTAGGAACACCCTGTACAGGAGGCACACTAGATACTGGCGGTGCATAATAAGGCTCCTAGGGCCTAGGAGGAGCTGGAACACCGCTGGCAGCTGGAAGAGCTAAATGAACGGGGCGGTTCACATAACCCCTACCATGGTGAGCTGTTGGGACACGAGCTCCAGAATAATAACCAGTCTCTCGAGACCTCTTGGCCTCCCTCTCCTCTCTATCTCGGGCAAACATGCCCTCGAATCTCCTGGCAATACTCACAACCTGCTGATAAGAAATATCCATCTCCAATTCCTGGCCATACTACTCCGGATGCTGGGATGGAGACCCTCAATAAACCGTCGAACCCTCTCTCGAACTGTGGCAACTAAGGCCGGTGCATTTCGGGCCAAATCACTGAAGTGAACTGCATACTCTGACACAGTTATAGCACCCTGGCACAGCTGCTCAAACTCCACGCGCCATGAGTCCCTGAGGCTCTGAGGGACATACTCTCTAAAAAATATGTCTGAGAACTGAGTCCATGTTAGTGAAGCTGCCTCAGCCGGACTACTCAACTCGTAAGCATGCCACCACTAATAGGCTGCTCCCCTAAGTTGGAATGTAGTAAAAGAAACTCCGCTCGTCTCCGCTACACCCATAGTACGGAGAATACGATGACACTCCTCCAGAAAACCCTGAGCATCATCTGTAGCCAATCCGCTGAAAGTAGGTGGGTAGTACTTCTTATACCTCTCAAGTCTGAGATGCTCCGCCTCAGAAGCTGCTGCCCTAACCTCGGGCTGAGCTGGAGCTACCG
Organism: Nicotiana tomentosiformis; assembly: GCF_000390325.3. Lineage (NCBI taxonomy): Eukaryota > Viridiplantae > Streptophyta > Magnoliopsida > Solanales > Solanaceae > Nicotiana > Nicotiana tomentosiformis. Next base: position 29,045,470 of record NC_090812.1, read on the forward strand.
GCTGTATTGGTACAACCTCTGGAACCTGGTCGACCTGAACCCGTTGCTCTGGAGTACCGACGACGGGAGTCTGTGCTCCCCTGGCCTGAAATATGGCAGGAGCAAGTGGAATCAATCCATCCTGAGCTAAGGTGCTGAACATGCTCAGAAACTGGGCTAGAGCCTCCTGGAGGGCTGGTGCAGCAACAGGTATCTCAGGTGTCTGCCCTCCATCTTGAGCTACTGGGGGCTCCTCTGTAGAAGCTCGTACGGGTGCTCTGTATGCACCACATGGACGTCATCGGCCTCTACCCCAGCCCCGACCTCTTGCGGCTCTAGCAGGGGCGCAAGTGCCTGTTCATCAGATCCGCTTATACGTGTCCTCACCATCTGTGAGAGAATAGAATATAGAAGTTTAGAATCTTTGAAGTCTACAATTTTCGCACGACAAGGAATCAAAGTAGTGAAATTTTCCTAACAGTTTCATAGCCTCCCGAAGATAAGTACAGATGTCTCTGTACCGATCCGTGAGATTTTACTAAACCGGTTTGTGACTCACGACACCTATGAACCTAGAGCTCTGATACCAACTTGTCACAACCCAGTTTCCCCTCCGTGTGACATCGTGATGGCACCTAGTCTCTACAACTAGGTAAGCCTAACATTTTTGCGGAATAATGAAATAAAAATATAAATTTAACGAACTATTCAAAATACACAACAAATCCTAAAATCCGGAACATCGTGAATCACAAACTACAGAAGGAAAGATCTAGTGTCTCTATATATTAGAGTCTAACAAGGAAAAATACAGAAGATAATGGACATGAGAAAGAGTAGAAGGGGACTCCGAGGTCTGCGGACGTGGCAGATATACCTTGAAGTCTCCAAAGCTGTCCCGGCTCACTGATAGTGCAGCTGATAAGGTGCACCTGGATCTGCACATGAAAAACATGTGCAGAGAGTAGCATGAGTACACCACAATCGGCACCCAGTAAGTGCCAAGCCTAACCTCGGTCGAGTAGTGAAGAGGTCAGGTCAGGGCCCTACTGGTAAATATATAATAAAACAATATAGAATGTAATACCGCAATAAAATAAAGGCTAAAATTTAACAACAATAAAATCATAGAAGGTAACAGCCCGGTACACAGAAACACAATAGGGGATCTCCCGAGATACCGTCTCGTAGTCCCAAACGTAAATGTGTAGGGGGATCTCCCAGAATACCATTTCGTAGTCCCAAAGTAAATGTGCAGGGGGGGGAGATCTCCCGGAATACCGTTCCGTAGTCACAAAGTAAATATGCAAGACAGGGGGATCTCCCGTAATACTGTTCCATAGTCCTAAAGTAAATATGCAGAAAAGGGGGATCTTCCGGAATACCGTTCCGTAGTCCCAAAGTAAATATGCAAGACAGGAAGATCTCCCAGAATACCGTTCCGTAGTCCCAAAGTAAATATGCAGTACAGGGGGATCTCCCGGAATACTGTTCTGTAGTCCCAAAGTAAATATGCAAGATAGGGGGATCTCCCGGAATACCGTTCCGTTGTCCCAAAGTAAATATGCAGTACAGGGGGATCTCTCGGAATACCGTTCCGTAGTCCCAAAGTAAATATGCAGCGTAAACAATAGAAGTGCAACTACATCACGAAATATTACGATTTAGACTAAGTACTAGTCAAGGAAGAAGTAGGAAATTCACTAAGCATGCTGCACAGAGTTCACATAGGCAATTAAGACACGTAGACATGTTGTGTTAAACTAAACAGGATAGTTACACAAATGGGAATAACTCAATTAAGAATGAAAATGGATTAATACTCATAAAAATGGTATAACTCAATAAAAAGGAAAACAGGTTGCTGCTCATTAAGAAAATCGGTTTTTTCCACAACTAGCACGTGTACGTACTCGTCACCCCACGTACACGATGCTCACATATCACAATAGTTCCAAATCTTAAGGGGATTTCCCCCACACAAAGTTAGGCAAGTCACTTACCTCGAACCAAGCTCAATCAATCCGTCACAATGCCTTTCCCATGAATATCCGGCTCCGAATGACCCAAATCTAGCCAAAAGCAATTCCATATCATAAATACAACAATAATAGACTCATCTAATTAACGAAATCAACATTTTAACGAAAATTCCGAAATTAACTCAAAAATCGCCCTTGGGACCCACGTCTCGAAATTGGGTAAAAGTCATAAAATATGAAAGCCCGTTCACTCACGAGTCTAACCGTATCAAATTTACTAAAATCCGACACCAAATGGTCCTCCAAATCCGCAAATCAAACTTCCAAATCCCTAGCCTCTAACTCCCAATTTCCACCTTAAATACATACTAACTAGGTGGAAAAATACATGGGGAAGCAAGATTATTGATCAAAAATAAGAACAAGGGACTTACCTCAAGAAACCCCTCAAAATACTCTTAAGAAATTGCCAAACCCGAGCTCAAAATATTGAAAATGAGCAAAAATCGAGAACACTTGCATTTAAGTGTTCTGTCCAGATATCTCGCTTCTGCGAGTCTTCAACCGCACCTGCGGTACCGCACCTGCGGAAATTCCATCGCATGTGCGAAAATCACTTAAGGGGGACTGAGTCCGCATCTGCGAACAAGGGCCGCTTCTGCGAGCCCGCATCTGCGCATCTCGTCCGCTTCTACGCATCCGCTTCTGCGGATCTATGGCCTCACCTGCAGTCCCAGCTAGATAGGGTCAAAGCCTCTTCTGCGGCTCCATGGATGCTTCAGCAGCGCCGCACCTGCGGCCCAAAGTGCGCAGGTGCAATTACACCAGGTGCAGCAGCCCAGGTAATTGCATAAGTCTCAAACTCAATCCGTTAAGCACCCGAAACTCACCCGAGGCCCCCGGGACCTTGACCAAATATACCAACCAATCCTAAAACACCATACGAACTTAGTCGATCCCTCAAACCACATCAAACAATGCTAAAATCACAAATCATCCTCTGATTCAAATTTAAAGAATTTGAAACTTCCAAATTTGACAACCGATGTTGAAATCAATCAAACCATGTCCGATTGACCCCAAATTTTGCACACAAGTCATATTCAACATTTCAGACCTACTCCAAATTTTGGAATCGGAATCCGACCCCGATATCAAAATTTCCACTACCGGTCCAAATCTCCAAAAATTTGACTTTCGCCATTTCAAGCCTAAATAAGCTACAGATCTCCAAAACACAATCCGGACACACTCCCAAGCCTAAAATCACCCAACGGAGCTAACGGAACCAACAAAACTCCATTCCAGAGTCGTCTTCACACAGTTCCGACTACGGTCAAAAATCCTAAGACTTAAGCTTTTGTTTAGGGACTAAGTGTCCCAAATTACTCCAAAAACCAAAACGAAACCTCCCGAAAAGTCACAATAGCAGAAATAGATATGGGAGAAGCAGTAAATAGGGGATCAGGACTATTACTCTCCAAAATGACTGGACGGGTCGTTACAAAACTGCAGTCAATCGCTTTTTATCAACCAAAGTCATTTGCTTCAATTGGGTCTTGACTCAATCTTCATCCTCGAACTCAGTTTCAACAATGATCCGAAGAGAGGGAATTTCAAATTCTACTGATATCACGACATCAATGCCATAAACCAATCAAGTAAGGGCGGTTTTCGTTTGGACTTGGTTTAGGCTTGTTGTCCATTCTCTTTTATTTTCTTACAAGCCTTATCTTTGGCACATTCTACTTCTTGATTCATTATTTCAAGGTCTGATAATGTTTTAGGATTTGGGTATAAAGTCCGCAAGCATGTTATATTATTAAAATCTGCATTAACAAAACTGAAAAGAGAATAAGAAAGGTGGCAACATTTATAAAAGAGACATTCATGGATGATGAAATATTAATTTTATTTATTTGAATAATAATTTTTTTTAAATAGAAGAGTCTACATCAGAAAGTAAGACAATAAAGTAAAACATCTAGATTACACCCTAAAATAATTCGGACGCAGAAAGGACTGCAAGACCGACTACCCAGATTCCTATCTGACGGAGAACTTTTCATGGTTTGGCGACCGTTTTAGGTTTCTCTTTTGTCGCGACAATGGCTAAAATAGCTTTCAGTGCCGGATCAAGCTCTTCAAATGTCCTTTTGAGGGTCCAACAATCCTCTATATCATGTCCCATTGCTATAGAGTGGTATTCACATCTAGCATCAGCTTGGTGCTAGGGGGACTCGGGATTTGGCTGGTTCGGGGTCACTGGCTGCAGCAGACCTAGCCCGATTAGCTTTTGAAACAAACTTGATTATGATTCACCAATAGGGGTGAAATGATTCCTTCTGAGGGGATCTCTTGGGTGAGGATTGTATTTGGGAATATTAGGTTGGGGATTATATGGAGCTTGGTAGGGATGTGCTTTTCTGGGAGGTGGAGCTCAGTTTTGTGTATAATGTTGTGGTCGCGTGTAAGGTTGCGCGTTCATCACCTCATAGAGAGTTAGTGCCACGGCATAAGCAACATCTTGATGGGGATAATAATGTTGTGGGACCTTAGGAAGCATATATGATTGGTTGAATGACTTGCGGGTCCCCCTCGAGCTCAAAGTCATCATGGCTCCCTCTTCCCTCCTGTTTCTGTTCATCAAACCGCCCGAACCATTCTAAACAGTCTGTGATGTGTCCTTAAAGGCAGCATGACTCAAGATTTGGCCCGTTTTTAACCATTTTCAACCATTTCCCCAATTTTGATAGCCTCGATGAATGGATGACCCATAACGGATATCATGTTCTGGAAGTAATCTGCCTCTTTGGCCTGTAGGAAGACCGTAACTATTTTTGCTTCATCCATTGGAGGCTTTACCCTGGCGGCTTGCTTGCGCCATTTGACAGTATTCACGAAAACTTTCCGCAGTTTTCTTTTTCAAATTGGACAAAGAATTCTCTTTTTGTATTTTTTCACTCTTGCTTTTTTTTTTTTTGGTTATTTTTCGCTCTTTGTTTTTCTTTGTTATTTTTGTCACTCCTTTATTTCTTTTTCTTTCTTCTCTCTTTTTTTTTCACTTAGTTTATTTGATGGCAATGATCGAATCTGATAGGGATACGTATCATGACGCCGCATGAATCAGATCTTGCGTAGTTCGGAAATATCGGGAACAAAGTACCTAAGCTAGATCTTTTTTTCTTTGGAAATTTTGGAAAAGAAGACTTTTTAAAGGAGAAAGAAAATATTCTTTCGGATTTTGATTGGTTTTTCTTTGAATTTTTGGAAGAAAGACTTCTAAAAAAGAAAAAAATATATTTTTGGATTTTGATTTGCAATTTTTTTTTCGAATGAAAGACTTCGGAAAAAAAGGAAAATATTTTTAGATTTAATGCTTTTTTCTTTTTGAATTTTCTAAGGAAAGAATTCTAAGAAAGAATTAAGGAAAGGGAAAATATTTTTGAATTTTTTTGAAAATTGGGAGCCGGAACCGATGGGGTTTGCCTACGTATCTCACATCCGATGAGAATCAGACCCGCGTAGTTCGATTTAAATAAATGATAAAAATAACCCTTTTGAAAACTGTGTTTTTGCACATTAGAACCCTTCAAAATTTTATTAAAAAAGAATGGGTACTTTATGAAATTTTGAGAAAATTTTCTCTTTCTCTCTCCCCTGTTCAATCAATCTATCCTAAAGCCAGTCAATATTTGAGTAAAGCCTATCAAATAATGTTACATGTAGCACAGAAAAATAAATATGTTGGTCTGAAAAATTAGTACCTGTCCTAGACGGGCCCGGCCCCTGTACCAAGTCCCGCTAAGTCCAATGCACATGATGCAAATAAAGCGTAGCCTACTAGGGATATTCATTGTTTGTGGATTGTTCTTCTAAGTTTTCAAATCCAAAAGGATATGGTATCTAGACCTGGCTTACCCGGGCAGACAACCCGAGCCGAGGAGCGTCACCAGTAGTAGAACAACACTTGCTAGCTAACGGTTCTCCCGCCTAAACATGTGTGACTAAATCTTTCACCAGAAGCTGGGAGGCTAACTGGCTTTATCTGAAGACAGAAATTTTGTGATGCTGGTAGGCAAACACAACATAACTAACTATCAGAAGACTCAGAGGGGTGCGAGAGAGGATACAATTTATATCACAGTTCAAATAAATATTAAAGCGGTAAATAAACGACAAATAGCACATTAGGCTTCCATACACAATAATATACAAAACATGATAAAAGTCAAACAAGAATCAATATACAAAACTCGAATTCTTATTAGTCATCCCCAGCAGAGTCGCCAGAGCTGTCACACCTCTTTTTTTCCACGCAACCTTATTACGAGGTTGAGTTAGAAGAGTTTTTCCAATTAAAGTGACGTTTTGAAAAGGGATTATTTATTATTTGGAGTCGCCATTTGGAATTGAGTTTTGGTGTTCCAAGTCACCTTTTATTTGAATCCCTTATCAAACGGAAGCTTTGACTCTTTATTTATGGTCTACAAAAATAGAAGATTGAGTAAGGAATTCTGTTGACCGAGGGGAAGGTGTAAGGCATCCCTCGAGTCCCGTGGTTCTAGCACGGTCGCTTTTAATGACTAACATAAGGCTTAAATCAATTCTTGGCTATGCTTGTATATTACTGGTTGTGATGTGTCTATTATCGCTTAATTAATTATTATATTTTTATTAATTATTTTGACCTAGATGCAGTACGCACACAAGTTACTTCTTTGAAATTAGATATTAAACCAAGGTACAGAATATACACATGGTTAAAACATAATTATTTTAAATTTAAAGGCATCGAGATGCGACAGGAATGCGTACATGACCCTTTTATTACTTAAGCATATCAATCCAAGGTTCGGGTATGAACACATGGGCTAATATTTAAAGTGCGTCTCATGCTTTTCTAACGTATTTATGATTGTTCCATTTGGTTCAAAAAATAACTAATGGCATTGTGATCCTAATCCTTATTAATTAACAATTAATTTTCCTCATTATATGATTATCATTATTATAAGCACGATACCAAATGGCCTATGACATTAATATAACCTTACTGGTTCTTATTCGAACTTTCATGAAATAAAGATAATAATAACAATAAACTAACTTATAAGGATTTATTTAAAGAAAACAACACATTATCCACTACACCAAAATTTAATGAGATAAGCCAAACCATCATGCTTTGAGTAAGATTATTTTTTTTACTAACTAACACAAGCATTCAAGCAACACAATCATAAGAGATTAAGGAAAGCTGACAAAGCATGATATTAAAGAGTAAAACAGTGAAGGAAAGAAGAACGGACCTCTAAAACCTTTTAATATTAAGAAAATCCAAGCAAGCTTACAAAGCAATGGACAAAATCAACGTGAGATGAACTCAAACAGAGAAAAAGCAAGAATCTTTTACTAAAATTGGACTGAAAAACTTGAGGGACCTCTCTAACAGAGCCTTGCCGTAAACCTAGCTGCTCCGTGAACCTCGACATAAAATCAAATAGTAATGCTTCGCCGGGTGTTTCAATGATGTTTAGGATTATATTAATTTTTAGTTGGGTTTTGTGGCTGGTTATCGAAGAAAAAGGATGAACTACTGCTATGGCGTATTAATGGTATGTTAAAAATGGTGATTTGTAGTGGATTCCATAGCTGAAAGTTGTTCCCTTTTCCTTATCAGACATTGCTCTTCTCTTGTTCTTTTCTTCTTTCTTAATTTTCTGTCCTTTTCAAAAATCCCCCTACTAATCTAAAATGTATGACTTATATAGAGAATGTGTAACAGTGTGTGTGTTGATGGAGAAGAAGAGTGAGAACGTGAGGGGATTGTGAGGTGTGTGATGTGAGTGAGGAGAGGGGATGTGAGGGAGTGTGGGGATTAGGGAAAGGAGCAGATCATGGGGAAAGGAATTCTTAGGGGGTAAGGGTTGTAGGTTTAGCTAGGATCTTTTTTTATGTTGTTTTATTTACTTCTAAAAAATAAAGTAAAATACATAATAAAAATATGAACCCACTTATTTTAGACTAAGAAAATATATTTGAAAATAAATTAAATATTTACATATAATTTAAATACTACTAAGAAAAGATACCATAACTTACTTATTTGAATTCAAATTAAAAGAAACCAAGTATTTTTTGTAAATTTTCTTTTCTCTTGTAAATAGAAATAAACTTATATCCTAAGAATATGAATATTTTTGTAGTTTTTAATATTTGTTTTTCAAATAAAACCTATTAAGAGTAAGATAAAATTTTAAAATATTAAGATTAGACCTAAAAGAAATATTTACATTAAAATAGTATCGAATTTGGGTGCGGTAAAAAATTAGGTGTTCACAAGTAGGGTGTCCTCTTTCACATATATCACAAGTTGTATGAGGTTCATTCTATATTGAAGCTAAGGTTAGCTTCTTTATCTCCTTCACCATAGCATCAAGCTGTACTTGCACATATGTGTTAGCATCAACCTGGTGAACATCATTCGTCCTTATTCTTTCAGCACTTTCAGAGCGCCACTGATTTGCATCTTCAGATAACTCATCAAGAATAATGACTATCTCCTCTGGTGTCTTATTCATCAACGGACCTCCAGCTACATTGCTTAATGTTCTGCGTGAGGCTGGTGTCAACACATCCCAAAAATCCTGAAGTTGCATCCAGAGTTCAATTTCGCTATGTTGATACTTTCTGACTATCTCCTTAAACCTCTCCTAAGCTTAAAAAACCATTTCAGTATCTTTCTGGCAGAAATTATGGATCTCTCTTCTAAACTTGCCCGTTTTAGCTGAGGAGAAATATTTATCAAAAATCTTTTTGGTCATCTCCTCCCTTGTTCTAATCGATCCCTGAGGCAAGCTTCGAAGCCACTGCTTCGCATCATCTTTCAGAGTGAAGGGGAATGCCCTTAAGTAGACTACATCTTGTAAAATACCATTATATTAAAAGGTGTTCATGATCTCCTCAAAGTCCATTAGATAGTTATTTGGATTTTCGTTCATCTTTCCTCTGAAGACACAACAGTTTTGAAGAGTTTGGAGCAACCCTTGCTTCAATTCAAAATTGTTCGCTGCCACTGGAGGTGGTCGAATACTTGACAATCCATAGTTGTAGACCGGTCTAGCGTAATTACTAAGTGGTCTCCCAGCACCGGAGTTAAGTTTCTGAACTGGCCTGCACCCACTGGTTGATTTTGATTAAGTCTTTGACCCCTCTCTTCTTCATAGACGCGATGCGCATATATAATAGTTGCTTCTTCAGCATCCATTGCAGCTTTCTCTCATTGTTGGGCTGCCTCTCTCGCAGCCAAATCCACATTATCATTGCCGTTTCCAGCCATATCTTTGGTTGAGGACTGTCCAACCTTTTCTAATATCTCAGTGAGATTTATTTCCTTCCTCTGTTGTCGTAGTTGTTTCTCGATTTCTAGTTCGTAAGGTAGCACTTCCTTCCCAGAAGATCAAGTCATACACCAATCTAACCTGTAGCCTACGCACGGTCAAAGAATACCAAATGTAAAAAGGAAAAAATAAAATAAAAAGAAAATTTCCTAAACTAGCACTACAAAATATTTCAAACAATATTGATTGCTAATCCCCGGCAACGTCGCCAACATTTGACGAGCACAAAACACAAACTAAAATATGTCCGCTAGTCGAATATAGTATAATATAATAGCATATCCACAAGGATTGGATTTAAACAGTATTATCGTAGTTTTTAGCTAGATTGCTATCCAAGATAATCAACAATTTAGAATTATGTGATTAAAAACTAAAATTTACTAAGAATCTAAAGCTAATTGACGAATGACAATCGAAACAAAAGTAAGAAAAAAAGATATCAATTGGAAAAAATAGGGATTGATTGGATAGGTGCAAGATAATCTTTTGGGATTTAACTCTAGTTAATTCACTTCTAATGTTCAAGTGAGTCTCTCAAATTCACTCAATTATTAGTTCAAACGTTTAGTAGAAACTCCTCTCTTGATTAAGTCTCAACCTCACAATGTAAACCAATTTAAGCTCGGGGAAGATATGCAATAATTCGTAGCGGATTGGTCTTTAGGAGAACCTCTTCCGATTATCCTCCTAATTAGGTTTAATCAATGATTCAACTAGCCTCTTTCGATTACTAAAAAGAATTAATGAACTCAACCCACAATAAAATGCAAAGTTATCACAAGTTATGCCTCTCCCGCACGAAATAGGAAAATACTCTGTAAATATTGCACTGGCGCGCCGCAGGGGGTGACGCGACACGTGGGACGTTAGTGGGAAAGTTCAGAGAGTTAAAATCTGTCATGCAGTCGGATAATGTACAGGAACGGCGAGCGACACACCGCCCCGCGTGCCACGGTTGTACACTTTTCTCAGAGTCCGGGTTTTGCTTTGATTTAGACATCCAGATGTGGTGTTCGACCCCCGAACGCGATCCCGAATTAATTCCTTGGGCTTTTAATCAGACTTCAAAACTCCAAATAGCTCAAATTCATTCTGTAATATCTACATAGCTCGAAATCCTCCTACAAGGCATAAAATACATAATTAGTGCAGAACACTAGCGATTAAAGCTCAAACTCAATTAAAGTGCAGTAAATTAGAGTGCAATAAGCAACTAAAATGCAAAATTATAGCCTACCATCAAGACCCTATGTTGGAAAAGAGACTAGGGAGTGGAGACCCTATGTCTAAAATAAAATCAACTAGGGAGTAAAGACCATATGTTGGAAAAGGAGACTAGTGAGTGGAGACCTTATGTCTAAATTAAATTCATCAAGGGAGTGGAGACCCTATTTGGAAAAGAGACTAGGGAATGGAGACCCTATGTCTAAAATAAAATCAACTAGGGAGTGAAGACCCTATGTTGGAAAAAGAGACTAGGGAGTGGAGACCCTATGTCTAAAATAAAATCAACTAGGGCGTGGAGACCTTATGTTGGAAAAGAGACTGGGGAGTGGAGACCCTATATCTAAAATAACATCAACTAGGGAGTGGAGACCCTATGTTGGAAAAGAGACTAGGGAGTGGAGACCCTATATCTGAAATAACGTCAACTAGGGAGTGGAGAACCTATGTTGGAAAAGAGACTAGGGAGTGGAGAACCTATGTCTGAAATAAAATCAACTAGGGAGTGGAGACCCTATGTTGGAAAATAGACTAGGGAGTGGAGACCCTATATCTAAAATAAAATCAACTAGGGAGTGGAGACCCTATATTGGACAAAAGACTAGAGAGTGGAGACCCTATATCTAAAATAAAATCAACTAGGGAGTGGAGACCCTATGTTGGAAAAGGAGACTAGGAAGTGGAGACCCTATGTCTAAAATGACATCAACTAGGGAGTGGAGACCCTATGTTGGAAAAAAGACTAGGGAGTGGAGACCCTATGTCTGAAATAACGTCAACTAGGGAGTGGAGACCCTATGTTGGAAAAGAGACTAGGGAGTGAAGACCCTATGTCTAAAATAAAATCAACTAGGGAGTAGAGACCATATGTTGGAAAAGAGACTAGGGAGTGGAGACCATATGTCTAAAATATAATTAACTAAGGAGTGGAGACCCTATGTTGGAAAAGAGACTAGGGAATAAAGACCATATGTCTAAAATAAAATCAACTAGGGAGTGAAGACCCTATGTTGGAAAAAGTGACTAGTGAGTGGAGAACCTATGTCTGAAATAAAATCAACTAGGGAGTGGGGACCCTATGTTGGAAAAAGAGATTAGGGAGTAGAGACCCTATGTCTAAAATCACATCAACTAGGGAGTGGAGACCTTATGTTGGAAAAGAGACTAGGGAGTGGAGACCCTATGTCTGAAATAACATCAACTAGGGAGTGAAAAATCTTTGTTGGAAAAGAAACTAGGGAGTGGAGACTCTACGTCTAAAACAAAGTCAACTAGGGAGTAGAGACCGGATGTTGGAAAAGACACTAGGGAGTGAAGACCCTATGTCTAAAATAAAATCAACTAGGGAGTGGAGACCCTATATTGAAAAAGATACTAGGGAGTGAATACCATATATCTAAAATAAAATCAACTAGGGAGTGGAGACCATATGTTGAAAAAGAGACTAGGATGTGGAGACCATATGTCTAAAATATCATCAACAAGGGAGTGGATACCCTATGTTGGAAAGGAAGACTAGGGAGTGGAGACCCTATGTCTAAAATAAAATTAACTAGGGAGTGGAGACCCTATGTTGGAAAACGAGACTAGGGAGTGGAGACCTATGTTGGAAAGGAAGACTAGAGAGTGGAGACCCTATGTTGGAAAAGGCGACTAGGGAGTGGAGACTCTACGTATAAAACAAAGTCAACTAGGGAGTAGAGACCTGATGTTGGAAAAGACACTAGGGAGTGAAGAACCTATGTATAAAATAAAATCAACTAGGGAGTGGAGACCCTATATTGGAAAAGATACTAGGGAGTGAAGACCATATATCTAAAATAAAATCAACTAGGGAGTGGAGACCCTATGTTAGAAAAGAGACTAGGATGTGGAGACCCTATATCTAAAATATCATCAACAAGGGAGTGGATACCCTATGTTGGAAAGGAAGACTAGGGAGTGGAGACCCTATGTCTAAAATAAAATTAACTAGGGAGTGGAGACCCTATGTTGGAAAACGAGACTAGGGAGTGGAGACCTTTGTTGGAAAGGAAGACTAGAGAGTGGAGACCCTATGTTGGAAAAGGCGACTAGGGAGTGGAGACCCTATGTCTAAAAAAAACATCAAATTTGTTTGGATTTCTTCTATCCCAAAGAGAGTGGATTTTTTCTAACCCATGAAAAAAACATCAAAAAATATCACAGATAGAGGTTGCCTACCTATCCTTTCGGAATCAAGTCGAATGTAGTTCAATTAACATGAACTTGTTTGGATTTTGGTTTTGTTTTCTTTTTCTTCTTCTTTCACTTTTTTTCTTTTTTCTTTTTTTTTCTTCTTTTTCCTCTTTTTTCTTTTTTTTTTTGTCTTCTTTGTATTTTTTTCTTCTCTTTTTTCCTTTCTTGTTTTTTTAATAACATCTTCAGGTACAAAGAGGTTAATCAAAGAAAGGTAACCGACTCAAAAAGGTTAGAAAAGGGTTGATGGTGTTTGGATAGCGAGAATGAAAGCCTTCGTCATCCCAATCAGAGAACATTAATGCGACAAGACTCTAGAGTTTTTATTCCTTTTTTGTAGGGGGTGGGGGTGGTGATGGGTAACTGGATTGGGAGACAATAATTAAATATCAAATAAAGAAAAAAGAAAATGTTTCCCCCTTTTTATCGAGATGTATATAATTGAAATCAAACTGCAAACTACATGTCTATCTCCCGCTTATAGATGAATATCGAAGTTAAGAAATTTTAGGTGACCTAGGGGTTGTTGGGATCCCAAAAACATGATAAAAGATAGATCAACATTGGGTATGGAGAGTTCGTTTACTTTTAAAAATCCTGATATCATGAGAAACAAAGAAAGAAAGTAACGTTTGCCACATGGTCTAGTTTAATATTTTCTTACTATGTCTAGTAGTAGCTTGTGGGATCATACAGAAAAGTTGGATAAAAATTGAAATACGAATTATCAAGTTCATTTGGAGTTCTATCAGTTGGTTGATATGGAAATTTTGAACAGAGTTGTAGAATTCAGAGATAAAAATTTGGGGTTAAGGAAGGGTTGAATCACGCTGGTAATGATTTCACTTCCATTTTTTGCGGAGGTCATGGTCTTCATTTGCTCCTTCCGTCTTCTGCCCTTATTTGAAAAGGTCTATATCCATGGGGGAGTACGACTATGAGTGACTCCAAATAGCTACTTTGAGTTCCTTGACTTGAGCTTACATGTAGCGCAAGAGGAAATCTCACAGAGCCGGTTCTCATTCAACACTTTCCTTGTTAAAGAAGGAACTGCGAGAAGGAAATTTGCAATCTCTTTTTAGAGGGTCTTCTTGTATAGTTTCCTCAACTAGTGCTACACCAGACCCCTTGCTGTCATCGTTCATTTTGCCAATGGCTGATGATTTCAAGAGTGCTTAAACGCATTCTCTCGCTGAAACAATCTCAGCCAAGAAAAGCCCAATAGTAACTGCATCTGAAAGGTATGTATTTTATCCTTGTATGTGCTCTGGTTAAAGTAGCTCCTTATAAACACTTGTATAGAGCTGCTATCAACATGCATAATTAACTGCAAAATCTTTCAGAAATGGACTTTGTACTAAAGGTTCTCCCGAAAGAACATGTCTGCTCAATTAATTATTTGTAATGGTATTGCTCCTCGGTAAAATAAAGCTCTAAGTGCAAGAGGACCCAAATGTTTGAGTTTTGACTTTGACACCTCACCCTTAGTAGTAGGTTTAGAATAGCAATCAGCTATGGTACTTGTGGAAAGATTGTGTGCGAACACCTCTAACGTCGGGGTGAAAGCGCTAAGGATGTGTTGTGCGAATATTCACCAGTCCCAAGCTATTTGTCTTCAACCTTTTTTGACTTGGTTCTTTTGATGCAATTAATTCCACAATATTTCTTACGAAGTAGAAGAAAAATCAGGACTCCAATATTAATTTGGTTATACAATTTGGTATGGTACCGGGTACTAGCTTATTTATCTTTCCTAAGCAGTCACAACTGGAACATGCGTTGGTTGCTTATCTGCTTCTGGAAGCCTGAAAATAGAGGTCAACCAAGACACTTGTAGAAAGATTGTGGGCGACACCCCTAATTGTTGGGGAAAATATTGTGGGTGCTTGGAGTTTCCCTTTGTTCCAAGTTGTTTGTCATCAAATATTTTTGACTAGGTACATGTATTGCAACTAGTTTCATATTTTTTGAAAAGAAGAAAGACACGTAACGTAATATTAATTTGTATAGGAAAAATATATAAATGACCGGTTAAGTTATCCACAACAATCAAATGAACATCCCAAATAAGCAAATGACCAAATAAGCACTTCAACTGCCTATTAAGTGCGTCAAGAAAACACCCATCCATGATAGTGTCATCGCGTGTTGCACAAACTCCCTAACATAGTTTTAAAATTAATTATTTTATTAGACATGGTATTATACGTGGCTGGTAGATTTAAAAAAGAGACAAAAAGAAACAAAAGAAAAAGTCCTGATTGGCTCTCATTTCCCCCAAATCGTCACCCTCAACCACAAGGTTGTTTCTCCATCTCTTTGAGTTTTCACCTATTTGTTTGATTTTCATGGTAAAATTACACATTCCCATTACATACTACATAAAAAGATTTTGTTCTCTTCCCCCACCCCGTCTTCTTCAACTTCCAAATAAAATAAAAATGACGCTTTTCTCTCTTTTTGTTGTTTCTCTCTCCTTTTTAATCTCATGTCATTTTTACCATTTTTACATCTCAACTCAAGGCAAACTCTCCATTTTTTCTTCACTGAAAAAACGCAGATCTCCTATCTCCCTATTAGTATCACACTACCTCCACATTCCCTTACCATTATCATAAACAAACACACTAAGAATTAGAAAACAAAAAGCATGTTCTTGCAGAAAAATCTAGGTTAGAGCTCGTGGGTAGATTTTGGTAAAATAGTATGGTGGAACCTAGTCACAAGTAGGGGAGATAGAGAGAAGAAAGAGGAAGTGCTAATTAGGTTTCTCAATTTGGGTATAAAATGAGACCTCAATAAAAAAAAAATAGGAATTACACCTCAATAAGGAAAAATTAGGAATTACACAAATTTATTACCGCTGGAAATGGGTTAAAATTTGAGGCAACGTACTGTTACATGAGTGTGCAACACGCGATATACCAAGACATGCGTGGGTGTTTAGTTGATGCTCTTAATAGACACTTGAGGTGTTTAGTCGGTCATTGGCTCAGTTAGAGTGTTCATTTGATTGTTGTGGACAACTTAAAGGGGCCATTTATGTATTTTACCATTTATTTATGTAATGCATATGCATTAGCTTCTGCTATCTTTTCTAAGCGACCACAATTGGAACTTGTGTTATTTTTCATGAAGTATTTGCTCTACTGCTTTTATTTAAATCGACCAGAACAGGAACTTGCATTGTTTTTTAATAAAGTAAATGTGCTACCACTTTATTGTAAAGTCTTCATATTCATGATCCATTTGCTGTGAACATGTTCCTTGATCCTCTTTATCTTTCTTTCCTTTTATAATGCTTCTTGAATATCTCCAGTATCCTTCTGTAATCTGTTCTTTACTTTAGCTTCACAAAATGAGTACATGTATTGGGATATTATGTGCAGAGATACGCCCAACATTTTATATTTGATGACATTAAATGGTGCCCATATCTAGTGGAGGGCTCTTGGGTCGTCCGGACCCAAAGCTGGTAAAAGTGGTAGCAGAAAGTGTAAAAAGTCAAGCTAAAATGCACGTTTTACAAAGTAGTGAAAATCTTTCTAGGCTTTGATCAGTTCTTGGATACATAAATAAATATTGAAAAGTTATGAGTCATGTTTCACTGGCATATAAAGATTGGAGTATGAACGACCACAAGACTTGATTTATGCTTAACCACATTGCTTTCATTCCAGTATACCTGAAGTCTCTGAACTAGCTTTTAGTAACTTCTAACCGTTAGATTATACGTATTCTTTTTTTAATTAAAGGAGCTCACCTCTCTAAATGGACAAGGATATGGGCTAGTATCAGGCCCCACATAAGATCTGCTACTGCAGGTATAAAGTTGTTGATGAACCAAACCCAAGTTGATACTTGCATCGGTATCTTGTAATTCACTTTCTTAAAAATCATCCAAAAAACTCTGCGATGATGTAGAGGCTTCATTCAGATTCAGTTGCCCACTCAAATTACTTGACCTTTCAGGTAAAATATTCTGATTATGATATAAACGAGCATTACTCTCCAGTTGCCTTCCCTCGAAAAATGTATTATGAGGAGCTGTCCTTTGTGCTACAGCATATTGAGTTGCTAATTCCCTGCTTCGAGCAATTTGGTAGCCAACAAGACTATTACCTGATACAGCAACCAAGGTCACATTAACATTACCAAGTTGTCTCCTCATGTTATTAAGCAGTTGATTTATTTGCCGATGTATTCTACGTCAGTCAAAAACCGTAGATGCTCAACCCCAGAAGCTGGAGAAGCAACTTGACCATCTCGGGAGATTGAAAACCACCGAATTCTTCAGTCAATGGGGTATAAGGCACGTATATTTCATTAAGGTCAAATGTCTCCCTCACATTGGCTACATGGGGTGACCCAATAGAAAATCTGCTGCTTGTTCTATTAATATCAGGGGTATGATTCAGATTCTATGGGTTTGAAGAAGTAAATGCAGTTGGCCGACAACTTTCACAGTACCAGTTACCTTTAGGTACTTCATGTCCAAGACCAACACAATAAGTATGTGCAGGTGAATCACAGAGATCACATAGTAGCATAAGAGCATCATCCCCGCCTTGCTGACACTTTGTACATAATACGTTTTCATATGGATCAATGTAACCCCTAAGCTCCTCTTCTGATGGTTGATAGACCTATAAATATAATTATAATCATTTGACTGCAGTTAGAAATTCTGGTATTTTTGTGTTTCAAACCTAACATCTTATTTTCATAATCATCAAACCTAACATCTTAACTAAACGAATATATAGGTTTACCACAGGAAAAAAAGGACTATACATGATCACGCTCAAGGACCTGAATAGCCACAGTCCTCAATTCAAAGCTAGTGTCTGACCTAGCAGGCTTACTAATCATTACAAACCTTTGCTTACACAGTGAACATCGGGATTCCACTTTTGACCACTCCATGATGCAAGCAAAACAATAGTAATGACTGCAGCAATTCATCGTCCCTCTAACTGTCCTCTTACCTTCTTCAGACAAACATATTCCACAAATTTACTTTCCTATTTCAGTCTTCAAATCCACCTTCTCTTTATCCTTTCTTCCTGGATGTTTTCTTTGTAGATGTAGAGCTTCCTCTTTTGGTAAATTTTTCAAGGAAGTTGAGCCCTTCCAAGCTGTAACAAGGCCCCTGCAAAATCGGTTAGCCTCTATGACTTGCTCCCTCTCTTCTTCAGAGGTGGTAAATTCACGGTCAGATGATCCAAAACTCTGAAAAAAATCTGAATTCGAATCTACTCTTAGTCTCTTTCTTTTTCTCCTATGACGTGCATTCTTTTTATTCGTTTTTGCCACAACTGGATCTATGTCTATGAACTCCTCATCATTTTCAGATCTTGCTTTCCTTTTCAATCGGCGTCTGTTCTGCGGTTTCTTTCTTGTCATCCTTTTCGATTCTTTATGATTTCTAGTTCTCTTATGTTCTTTGGCAGTGCTATTACGCAACTGTGGCTTGCTTGAATACTTCATCCCTTTCAATACTGGAAACTCTTCTTCTTCGTCTTCTTCGTCCAAGCCATCTGGAGTGAATTCATCATCATCATCATCCTCTTCATCATGATCTTTGGCAGTGACCTTACGCAACCGTGACTTGCTCAAATTTTTCATCCCGTTCATTACTGGCAAATCCTCATCTGTATCCAAGCCATCTGGAGTGAATTTCTCATCATCTTTATCCTCATCCGCATCCTCATCCTCATCATCATCATCTTTGGCGGTGCCCTTATACAACCGTGACTTGCTCGAGTTCTTCATCCCGTTCATTACTCGAAAACCCTCATCAGCATCAAAGTCATCTGGAGTGAATTCCTCATCACCCCCTTTTTCTTCATCATCTTTGGCAGTGCCCTTATGCAACCGTGGCTTGCTTGAATTATTCATCTCTTTGGCTGCTGGAAACTCCTCTTCTTCATCCAAGCCATCTGGATTGAATTCATCATCATCGTCATCATTATCATCTTTGACATTACCCTTAGGCAAACATAGCTTGTTAGAATTATTTGTCCCTTTCACTACTGAAAGATCCTCCTCTCCATCCAAGCAATCTGGTGTGAATTCCTCATCATCTCCATCATCATCCTCATTGTCATCTTCTCTATATGAAACTCTCTTTCTCTTTCTAGGCCTTACAGTGCCTTTTCTGTTTCTCCTTGGTTCTCTTGATCGAACAACCTTTTTAACCTTCTTCGTCTTCAATTCCTCGACCTCCTCATCTTCAAATTCACCTAAGATCTCATCTGACTCATCTCCGACAAAAGAAGAATATCCATCTTCTGACTCATCAAACTCCTCTTCCTCATCAACTGCGTAATCCTCATCTGACTCATCTAAAGCTTTATACATAGATCCAGCCCTTTCCTTACCACTAGTCTTGCGACCAACCTTGCCTCCCCTCTCCATCCTTTTTCATACCCAGAAAAGTACAAACCCAAAACTTGAATCATATCAAATTATATGATAATCTCATGTACCACTAGAGCCACAATTTAGTTATGGAATAAAATGAATCCAACTGAAACACAAAGAACACATCATTTCTTATGTAGGGTGAGGCCTATATTACAAGCTCATGTTGATTCCTTAATACTTTAAGGTCTCCCAATGGATGCCCAAATAAAGATTACAAATCTGTCCATTTGCAATTACAAAATTACCAAAATAGTATCAGAACTCTCAAAATCTTAACATTCTAATATAGGCTTATCCAAATAAAATCTTAAAATTCTAATATAGGCTTATCCAAATAAGGCATCAAATCAACCAAAAATTAAACAATTGAACACCTTAAAAACTCAATTTTACTCAGAAATAGACCAGAAATAGGAAGAATTGATCTAACTAAATACATAAATGAAACCCCCAAAATCAAAACTTGAACCCTAGATCAAGATATTAGCACTAAGCCCCAATAATTCAGCTAACTAAATAAACATAATTCCCAGCAAAAACACAATTAATACCAAATATGGATGAAATTAGTTAATATTAAAATCCAATCCCAATAATACAGATTTCCAAAATTCAGATGGAACAGTAAAAAAAATCATAACAATCAACAGATTACCAAATAACCAAAACATATCGAGATTGATTAAATGATTCAGAAAAAACAAAAAAGGAAAAAAGACAGGCTATGACAAGTACCTGAGAAAGGAAAAGGAGGCAAAATCGGCAAAACCCCAAAAAAAAGATTTATATTTAGGGGTATTTTATCTGTAAATATAAAAGCAATTTCAATTTTTTTTTAAAACAAATAAAAGAAAAAATCAAGCGGTGGGATTTAAAGTTGAAGAAATGAGAAGAGGGTCACCAAAGAATATGTATTAACTTTTTTCTTCTTTTTGTTTTTCTATAAATGGATGTGCTTTTTTAAAAGAGTGAAATTATTGCAATTTACAAATGGAAGCATTTATTATTAGGAGATTTCGAGGGGTTGTTGCCCCTGGCCCTATGTACTTTTATAAGATGCAACTTGGCTGTTATGTTATGTCTGAAATTCCATGTTTACTCTTTGTGGTTTAAAAGAGCAGCTCAACTACAATTTTGACCTTGGGCTCAACAAGTTGGATTTCGGGCTTGGACCCTATGAGGTTTTGTAATATTTTATTGGAATTGGGCTAACAGGGTGTTATGCAGCCCAGTAACCTAGAAGAAGGAACAATGTGATAATTTGAGAAGAATAAGATCGCTGTAAAAAAACTTAAAAAGAGTTTCAACCTTTGCCAAAAAGTTATACTGCGTAAACAGATAATAATACATTTTTTTGTACGTATGTAAATTTTGAATCTATTCAACAAAGGAAAAATACTAATTCAAATCTCACGTGTGACAATATTTGAATATTTTCAGTCTCTTATGCCACTGGTTGCAGGTAGGGGTGGCAAACGGGCGGGTCGGATTGGATATGGGACGGGTCGAGAATGAGTAAAAATAAATTAATACGGATATTAATATCTGACCCATATGGATATGGAACGGGTAAATTATCCGATCCGGTCCATATTTAATATGGATAAAAAAGGGTTAACTGACGGATAATATGGATATCCATATTATCCATGGCTTCTTGAATATGACCACTTTTGGGAGAATTTCTAGTCTCCCAAACTTGAGGAACCCACAATTTTAGGCTTTACAAATGTTAAAGTTAAACCCGTTAGTTATCCATTGGTTATCCATTTTCTAAGTGGATAATATGGTTCTTATCTATATTTGACCCGTTCTTAAAAAGTTCATTCCAACTCATATTTTAATGGCTTCTTGAATATGACCACTTTTGGGAGAATTCCTAGTCTCCCAAACTTGAGGAACCCACAGTTTTAGGCTTTACAAATGTAAAAGTTAAATCCATTAGTTATCCATTGGTTATCCATTTTCTAAGTGGATAATATGGTTCTTACCCATATTTGACCTGTTTTAAAAAAGTTTATTCCAACTCATATTTTAATGAATAATATGGGTGAATACCTGCTTTCTTTTATCCATTTTGTCACCACTAGTTGTATGCATAATCTATGATTGCTTGAACATGTTGAAAGGGCTGGAGTATGCATGTAACAATATAATGGTTGAAGTGTAATTCATAAATATCCGTAAAAACAGCTTCAACTCCTCTCTTTGGTCAATTTAAGGGTGACACAATCTAGTCTTTCTTCTCTATAAAAAGAAAAATGTAATGTCACTTTTAGAAACTATCAGAGAGGTCGCCTCTTTTTAACAAGATAAATGGGCTAGAAATGAAGCCCAATTAAAGTAGGAGGAGGTGAAGTCACAAGAATTGTGTGTCCACTTCCACCTGATATCTCAGTTCTGGATAGGAGGATGATGAAATGAGGAGCGGGCAGGTGCTATACATGTATTTTTCTCCACTTTATGAGTTTTAAGATTTAGAGACCACTTCAACTGTTAATAACTGAATTTTTAATTTGATATATACACAGTTGTTTGAGCAAAAACTATACATATTTTAGGAGATAAGGTGTAACTTAATTACCATTTTAAATATACAATAAATGAAATGAATTTTTGTTATTCTAGAAAGTAAATAATATAAAGCTAATGGTGGGATCTTATGTTAATCAAAAACGTTAATAAAATATTGACTGCTAACGTTAAAATTTGGCTCGATTACTGCAAGCACATTTGGGCCATCAGAGGCCTGCCTCGACCGCCCGGCTGAAGAATGGTGATTTGTACAAATATGATCATTTGGTGTCGTCATTTAAATTTTTGACCCGATTAAGAAAAAAGTCGTCCACATTATTTTGGGAAACGCTCTTTAAAATAACCAAAATTTTTCAAATGGTGATCACTAGGGTTTACCACTAAACCTGGCAATCGCCAGAATTTTTCATATGATGATCACAAGACTTTGCACAAAAACTCACGGATTGCTAGGATTTTTTAGCATTGTGGTTGAAAATCCTGACGATTACTATAGCTATCTTTTAAGAAAAATTCTAGCGATCGCCAAGAGCACTTTCCAATATTCTGGCCAGAAGATATATTTTTCTTAACGGGGTCAAAATTTAAGCGGTGGTCCTAAAAAGACCACTTGAAAAGGTCCGTCCAACATAATTTCTTGCTAAAGAAAGTAAAAATTACATGGGGCGCCCTATTTTGTCGCCCTTTTTTAACTTATACCCGTTTTATTTTTTCGTTTGCATCCGTACTCATTTTTTTGTTAAAAATATTTTAAAAAGACGATTTTGCCCTTCTTTAATAAAAGACTATTGACAAACTGCAGGACAAAAACTTAAGCATGTTTAGGCTGAAATTTTAGCAAATAAACTAAAAAACTTCAATTTGTTTAGACTGAAATTTCAGATAAAACTCAGGACAAAACTGTAGATTGCGTTACAAAACTTCAGCATGTTTTGGTATGAAGTTTTAGCAAATGAACTAAATAACTTCAGCATGCATTAGCAAAAACTCTTTAGAAAATTACATACTGCAAGACAAAAACTTAAACATGTTTAGTCTGAAGTTTTAGTAAATGAACTAAAAAACTTCAACATGTTTAGTCTGAAATTTTAGCAAATGAACTAAATAACTTCAGCATGTTTTATCTGAAATTTTAGCAAATGAACTAAATAACTTTAGCATGCATTAGCAAAAACTCATTAGAAAATTACATAGTATAAGACAAAAACTTAAGCATGTTTAGTCTGAAGTTTTAGCAAATGAACTAAATAACTTCAGCATGTTTAGTCTGAAGTTTTAGCAAATGAACTAAATAACTTCAGCATGTTTAGACTGAAGTTTCGGATAAAATTCATAACAAAACTGTAGACTACAGGATAAATAACTTCAGCATGCATTAGCATGAAGTTTTAGCTTCAATGTGAAACAACTTCATGCTATATTAGCATGAAGTTTTAGCTTCAACATGAAACAACTACATTAGCATGAAGTTTTAGTTTCAAGGTGAAACAACTTCATGCAAGTGTGATTCTCAAGATGAATCTGGACAAGGTTCTAATTTTTTTATAAAGTTGCTGAGAGGAGAGGAGATGGTCATTTTATATCTTTTGTCAGGGGTATAATTGTCATATTATTACGGATTTTTTGTGAGATGGCTACCAAATCAATAATATTTAAAAATAGGGTACAGGTTAAAAGGTGGCACAAATATAGGGTACGACTGCAAATCCCCCCTAAAGAATTGACAATTGGGCCTTTTTGATAATAGGACAAGGCCCAAAAGGTTTAATCACAACTTGATTTCACACACATCCACCAAATAGTCGCTTACCTAATCTCTTATATGTAACAATTGATGTATATATAATATATGTATAGTTTATGTATAATATATGTATAATTGTGTATAATTAGTATATAATATATATATATATATACTGGCTAGAAAAAGTAAACATTAAATCTGACCGGCTATTTGTATAACAATCCCCCACTAATTTCTCCACTTACGAGTACCATATGTTTTCACTCTTCTCTCTTTATGCCAGATCAAACACTAAAAAATAATTTCTCACGGTAACGTGTTTCTGCAAAAATTATTTTCCACGAAAATCATTTAATGACATACCAAACACACCAAACAGGCTAAAAGCTCTACGTGTGACGTGTCCTTTTTCTTTTTCCACATCTGTAACTGAGTTTTCAAAAAGAGGCCAAGATAATTTGAGGCCAAGTCCAATCTCAAGCAAAAACCAAGTGATTCTTCTTAATCTATGAAGCATTATATTAATTAAGCAACTACTCTAAAGGAAACTTTAAGTCCAATTAAATAGCTTAGTAAACTAATATCACAAGATCATGTTAGTGCATGTTTCGATTTCTAAATTTGGATACTAACTTTTCTCCAATTTACAAGAGCCATTCTTTTTTCCGCCACACAAGGCTTTTTGAGATGATATATATATGTTGAGTTGTCTGTGTTAACTGTTAAGTGAATAGTGTTCATGACAGCCATATGCTGCATTGAATTAGCCAAAAGTTTGGGACCAATTTTCGTCTTAACTTTTAAAAGTTGCTTAGATAACAAAAATATAGAAGAAGTGGACCATGTTAAGACTTAAATAAATTAATTATGACGAGGGAAAGCTGCAATTATGAAGGATTGGGAACAAAGATGTTCATTATCCTTGATATAAATTGGGACCTTTGTCCCTTTAAAGGAAAACAGCCCCATTGAGGAGCATTGGGACTTAGTCTATTCGCTAGATTATTGTCATCCATTATCTCTTTTCTCTCTGAGTTTTCGACACTTAGTGTATCATTGAAAAGGGAAGGATACACTATTATTTGACAAGTCATTTGCTAAGGGCAACAAAAATAAAGAAGACAAGATTTTGGAGCTGTATTAATTTGCTTCAGGATTAGAAATTAATCAAGATTAGAAAGTTTATAGCATCAGGTTATATAAATGCATTAATGTTTTTTGGCTTTGGTTGATTCGAAAAATAGGAAAACCATATAATTTGATGTCGTTTTCTTAATTATATGATAAGTTCTCAACTGGCTTAATATTTGCGTAAAACGTTTGTTTTTAGAAACATATTTATCGAGGCTTGAATGAAATAGATGCTAAAGATGTAAATTATTGTATTGATTAATTACCAACATGAGGACATTCCAAGATGATATAGCACGCAGAGACCATATATATATATATATAGATAAGATATGTACTAGATTATTAGTTAAGATGTGTAAGCTTAATCACGATAGTGTAAAAATAGATCTATACCAACGATATTTGGATTATATGACTAATTATTTAATGACCTCATGTTTTCCATGATAGTTTTAATTAAGCATTCGTTTCGATCGGTTGAGACCATCTGAACTATGAATTTTGTAATATAAATAATAAATGACTAAAAATTTTCACTTTGCCGGCCGAGTAAAAATTCTTTTGCCTTATAATTTTCCTTCAGTTAGTAAATTTTTTAACCATAAATTTAGTTTTATAAAATGTAAAATGAAAACCTTGCTTAGTAAAGATCATCATTACTTTTCCCTTTCCTTTAATTCGGCTATTCTGAAAAGGAGAGAGAGCCAATATATAGTTAGAGGGCACGGTGTAAGTGCCATAACTGATAGAGCAAGGCTCTACCATTTATGGTTTAGTCCCTTCAAATTAGTCGTGCAAAGAATTCTAACTAGGGAATTTAAAAAATGTTAAAGAGTGCCATAACTAGGACTCAAACTGTTTACCTTTAAAATTGGATAACAATTAAACTTATAATGTGGGTTTAAGGATACGTGATTTCACTTAATACCAATTGAAATATATGAAGATTAATGATAGAATTATACAATAAAGTAAATCAAACCAGTGTTTGAGTAGAACTCAACCCTTGAGTTAGATTATCCTCAAACTGATTGATGCAAGGATAATAAAAACACAATAAGTTGAAGAACAAGAGTGTGAGCGAGAAAGAAAATTATATTGCTTTTGTATCAGTTGTCCCTACAAATGGTTGGAACCCCCCTTTACCCTCCTTTATATAGTAGAGGAATTCTATATATGGTACAATTCTAATTACAGGAGGAAATCCCATGATTAACTAAACAACCATTCTTGATTCGATCCGTTCCGAGATTTCTGCCATGATCTTCGACCAGTCGCGGATATCTCGCTTTTCCGTTATTATGCTATCTTCGGTATTGCTCGATGCCTGTATCGTTTGGTCTCGATTGCTGTCGGCCTCGATCTTGGCAGGTGCCTCGAATCTCGATCTCAGTACCTTGTCTTCGTGCCTCGATCCGATCCACTTCGGAGTCGTCCTTCGATGCAAACTCTCGGTCTCGGTCAAACAGTAAAATCGGGTGGGTACGGTTTTAACCGTATACAGATAGTCCCCTAATTTTTTGGAGTGTAATGATAAGAAACGAATTGAGCCTTCGATTTTCTACCTCGACCTGTCATGACATCATCCTTGTGACGTAAGCGACGGAAGCGGCTGAAACGTCCCATCTGTACAGTTTCCTAGGCGTTAAATGTGCGTCAGTCGATGGTCGGCCACTGCCGATATTGAACCGTTGTTGTGAAATTTATAAATAGCCCCTCTCCACCATTTCGAACTTTTACTTTCAGATTCTTAATCTCCAAAGCTTTTTATATCTTCTAATTTCTTCATCTGTAAATCCACGATTTTCACTGCTACCATCTTCTCAAAACACCAAATATTATCATCTTCATCTATTTTTAACTTCATATCCATACAAAAATGGTAAAAACATCAAAGACTGTTCCTCAGAAGGAAAACGCTTCTTCATCGCGTCCGGCCGGCGACGAAACATCGGTGGAGACACGACCTGAAGAGTGTGTTCCCAGAAGGTGTGTTATCACTTCTGACTTCAAAACCGATAAAGCCTCATCGATTTTTGGTCGATGCGAGCTAGTGTCGAGGTATATATGCTCGATAACTGAAGGTTACCTTAAGCAGGTAAGGAAAGATTGCAACTGGAAAGGCAAAAAGATGGTGATCCCGACCCCGGAAGAAGACATTACCACCCATGTGGAAGGGTTTTTAAGTGTTTACACTTACCCTTTCATGATGGGCCCCCTCGACCCCGTCGTCATTGATTTTTGTCGTCAGTACCAAATGACCCTAGGTCAAATCTATCCTTCTTTTTGGCGAATTGTTATTTTACTCCTATTCTTCGTGATCAAAGTCAAGGGGATGCCTTTCACCCTCGACCACCTCATCAGGTTATACAGCCTCCACCTCTATCGAGGCGGGTTAATAAAACTCCAATGTCGGGCCACCAAAGTGCTGTTCTCGAGCATAGACGAGGACAAGGACCGAGGCTGGATGGGCTGGTTCGTTCGAGTGAGGACTTCCGACCTTATCCCGGCCGAGAAGATGTCATTTCCTGAGAAATGGATTATGAAGCGTAAGTATAATCCCACTGTTAGTTCTTATTTATTGTTTTGCCCCTTTGCTTCTTCTTATCGATATCCTTTTCCGTGATGTAGCGGTCGCTTGGATGCCCGGTGCAATTTCTAACCTCAAGAGCTGGGTTCAGGACTTGGCCTCGAACTCTACGTACGTTGAGCGCTCATGGCGCGATTTATCAAAGGGCCGATGGGAGGCCAAAACTCATGGTAAGCCCCTTTCCCATGTCTTTGATGATTCGATCAAAATGTCTTCTTATACTTAACCAATTTTCTTGCGTGTATGCCTGGGCAAAGATGCGGTCATGAGGCCCCCGTCTGGTGAGAAAGAGACTTCGGGCCCGGTTCCAAAACTGGCGAAGGACAACAAGAGAAAAAGGGCCTCGGCTTCCGAGGACCCAGAACTTAAGACAAGGACGACCTATAAGCCGATGAAGAACACCATCCTTCTGACCAAAGAATCTGTTCGGCGTCTAAGGGATGAAGATGAAGAAGAAGAAAACGACGGCTCCATACTGGTGGTTCGAGTGAAGAAAACCATCGATTCCCCAAAGACAGCTGGATCGATGGTGGTTGATGAGGCTCCGCCTCGAACTGAGGGGGTATCGGAGAAGGACTCGGGCAAAGTCCCCGAGTCATTGGAGATCGAGGATGCCTCCCACCGAAGTGAACAAACGGTGGGTATATCTAAAGGGACCGACCCTAAAGCTCTTCGAACTGAGGAGAACATCCCAAGTGACTCACTTGGGGCAATAGTAATCGGAGACTCGCCCACTCTCCCTGCTATTTCTGAAGGGGCAATTCGGAAAGCCCGAGCTTTGGGGACCCTCGAGGTAGGCGGAGCTCATGAGGGAGAGGACCCCTTCCGTGATTTGTTTATAGGTATCGAGGATACTGCCGGCCCGAGTGACGCATCGGGTCTTTTCTTCGAGGCTCAACGAGTCCTAAATCGGGTAAGTCTCGATTCCCTTTGTTGAAGTCATATTCTTCTATTTTCTGCCAAAATTTTCCACTTTTTCATATAGGCTTTAGCTCTTCATCAGGAGGCATTTTCCAAGTCTCGGGCAGAGTTGAGCCGATGTGAGGCTGAATTCCGCGGGCTTTCGGAGGAGAGAAATGCCCTCAAACTTCTTAGTGGGCAGAAAGAGGAAGAGATCAAAGATCTTCAAGCCGAGTTGGCCAAGGCTCACCAAGATCAGACAGACCTGATCGAGCAGGTAATGAAAATCTTAAAAGCTCATGGGCTCGATTCTGGAACGGTGGCTAACATTTCAATCTCACAGTTGCAGCAGAAGATCGAGAGGATCGAGCAGTTCCGTGAGGAGGTCAACATGATAAAGGCGTAGTCCTTGGGGTGGAAAGAAGGTATGGACCGCTTTGCTGTAGAAAAAGAGACTGCTCAAGCCCAATTATCATCAGTCGAAAGTCAACTTCAAGGCATGAAGGAGAAGAGCTCGGCTCAAGCAAGGAAAATAGAGGAGCTCGAGGCTCGATTGGCTTCCGAACTTGCCAAGGCCAAATCTGAAGCCGAAAATGCAAAGGCCGAGGTGGATGCGATCGTGGACGTCTATCGGGCCAATGCTGAAGCCACTCAAGTCCAAGCGAGAGAGGCATCCGAGACCGCTCAAACTCGAGCATATTGGATTGCTGAACTCGCCAAATGCCAATCTTGGAGGGAAACCCTCGAGGAGATTCACGCTCGAGGTTTCAATCTTACCAACGAGATAGCAAAGGCTAGAGAGCATGAAGCCGAAGATGGAGCACTGGCCACTTCCGATGATGATGGTGATAATGGCAGCAAGAGCGGGTTTGAGAATGGGGAGGACTTCGATGTAGAAGAAGATGCCCCTGGAGGAGATCATGAACTGTAGGATTTTTCACTTTTGATCTTTTGTATAGGATCCTGATCGGACCTTGTAAATATTCATATATATAAAGATCTCTTTCCTTTTCGACTTGTCTTTATTTCTTTTATGCCATGTGAAATTTTGTTTATAAGTTCGAGGCTTAGGCATTTTGATCGAAATCGAACTAGTGTAGTTTTATAATCGAGTGAGTACTTGCTCGAACTCGAAAAAAAGGTGACCCTTAGGTTTTAATTGAGTGAGGATGATTTCTTCGAACTCAAAAATAAACTGGCCCTTTAGGCTCTTAAATTAGGCCGATACGGCCATAGCAAAAAGAATGGCTTTCTCCCATTTTTCGGCTTGATAAGTTTATCGTTTAATCATATAAATTATGTTGTGCCTTAACACAAAATAAAATATTTGCTCGAGAGTTTGAACGGTTCCATACCCATTAGGATTTTCAAGGGTCGATATTATCGAGACCCTTTGTTTTGCAATGACTTAGCATAAAATAAAAAATTTATTCAAGAGTTCGAACGCCTTTGTATCCATTAGGGTTTTCGAGGGTCAATATCCCTTAGAAATTTAGCCGAGGGTAGCCTTTTTTAACCGGTTTATGAAAATATTCGAAGGCCTGTTTAATAACGGAAATCGGACGTCTCCGAACCGTGTTGATTTGGTCGTAGCCTTTAACTTGGGATTCGCCTTTTGGGTTTGTTCCCCTGTTATACTTCAAACTTCTTCGAAGTATCAGTCCCCGAGTGGGGTGGCCGTGGCCGTGGCCTATAAAATCGAGGATTGCCTTTTTAAGGTTTTATGATCTCGAGGTTTAGTAATTCGATCTTGTCGGTTTTTTGGACTGCAGTCCCCGAGTATCGGAGAAATTGTTTGAACTTCAGTTGTGATCGGCCCTTAAGCTAGTTTCCACCATAGATCATAAGTATGAAATTACAAAGTATAATTTTTTCTAAAACATGGAGCATCTGGTAAGGAAAAATACTTCTTCTAATAAATTTTACATGCATACATGTTTTGCCATTAGGGCTCGCGTAATCTACACGGACACGATTCATTTGACCGTTTGGTCCTCTACAAAATTTACCTATCGAGACCCTGTTGACACAAAGTATTTTCCTTGTAACTATCCGAGGGTGATGCCCCCCAGTATTTGAGGTTGATTGTAAAGGATCCTTGGAAACTGTTGAATTACTCTAAGTTAGCACGAGCAATGGTTGCCTCGTTAAAAACCTCGCCGGAAAAACCCATTTGGGATAAAAAATGGTCTAAGGGAAAAAGAGTGCAACGCGTGCTTTCATACCTAAGGACTGCGTTTGAAGAATCCTTTGATGTCTTCGATTAAACACCTGTAAACGGTTAGTATAAAATATAAATGAAAATGGAGAAGGTTGTACCTTAGCAGTAAAATCGTTTGAGGAGTGATACGTTCCAATTATTTGACAATTGTTCGTCGTTCATCGTGCCGAGTTTGTAAGATCCTTTTCTGACGATATCGAGGATTTGATATGGTCCCTCCCAATTTGGGCTGAGTTTTCCTTCGTTTGGGTCTCGAGTATTGAGGGTGACTTTTCTCAGTACTAAGTCCCCGGTTCTAAAATGTCGAAAATTGGCTCTTCGGTTGTAGTACCTTTCGATCCATTGCTTCTGTGCGGCCATTCGAACGAGGACTCTTTCCCGTTTTTCATCTAGCAATTCGAGACTTGTATTCATAGCCTCGTGATTCGACTCTTCCGTTGCATATCGAAACCTAATGCTAGGTTCCCCAACTTCGATCGGGATTAGAGATTCGGCGCCATATACTAAAGAGAAGGGTGTTGACCCCGTACTGAATTTTGACATTGTTCGATACGCCCAAAGGACCTCGGGCAACATTTCTCTCTATTTTCCCTTAGCGTCGTCCAACCTTTTCTTTAGATTTTGAATGATGGTTTTGTTCGTTGATTCTGCCTGTCCGTTCCCACTGGGGTGATATGACGTAGACAAGATCCTTTTAATTTTGTGGTCTTCAAGAAACTTTGTCACTTTGCTACCGATGAATTGTTTTCCATTGTCGCATACGATCTGTGCAGGCATTACGAATCGACATATAATGTGGTCCCAAATGAAGTCGATAACTTCTTTTCCCCTGACTTTTTCGAATGCCTGTGCTTCAACCCATTTAGAGAAATAGTCAGTCATAAATAAAATGAATTTAGCTTTACCTGGGACCGATGATAGAGGGCCGACGATATCCATTCCCCATTTCATGAACGGCCTTGGGGATAGGACCGAATGGAGTTGCTCCCCGGGTTGGTGGATCATCGGCGCATATCTTTGACACTTGTCACACTTTCGAACGAATTCCTTCGTATCTTTTTCCATATTGGCCCAGTAGTATCCTGCTCTGATGACTTTGTGAACCAATGATTCGGCAGCGGAATGATTTCCGCAAGTTCCCTCGTGAATTTCCCGTAAGACGTAATCGGTGTCTCCAGGACCCAAACATATTCCCAATGGTCCATCGAACATCCTTCTATATAGTGTTCCATCTTCGGCCAATGTGAATCGTGCGGCCTTCATACGTAGAGTCCTTGATTCTTTAGGATCCGAAGGAAGCTTTCCGTTCTTTAGGTACTCGATATATTTATTCCTCCAATTCCAGGTCAGACTTGTGGAGTTTATTTCGGCGTGGCCGTCTTCGATCACTGACCTCAAAAGTTGCACGATAATCCACGCGCTAATTTCTTCGTCTTTGACCGACGAACCCAAATTTGCAAGGGCATCGGCTTCGTTGTTTTGCTCTCGAGGTAGATGCCGTAGGGTCCATTCTTGAAACTGATGTAGTCACCTGTAATTTATCCAAGTATCTCTGCATTCGATCATCTCGAACCTCGAAGGTTCCGTTGACTTGGTTTACCACAAGTAAGGAGTCACATTTGGCTTCGATGACTTCTGCTCCCTAACTCTTAGCTAGCTCGAGACCTGCAATCATCGCCTCATACTCGGCCTCGTTGTTAGTTAACTTGGAAGTTTTGATAGACTGTCTAATTGTATTACCTGTGGGCGGCTTCAAAACGATGCCTAGCCCAGACCCCTTAACGTTCGAGGCGCCGTATGTGAATAGGGTCCACATCCCCGATGTTATACCCGATTTTAATAATTGTTCTTTTTCGACCTCAGGTACGAGGGCTGGCGTAAAGTTGGCCACAAAGTCTGCTAAGATTTGATACTTGATGGCCGTTCGGGGTTGATACTAGATATCATACCCGCTGATTTCGACGGGGATAAGTGGTCACCACACAAATTGGGTGACATTGAAAATATGATTTTAATTTCCTGGAGGCGCTTATTAGGGCAAGCGCCAATTTTTCTAAGTGTGGGTACCGGGTCTCGGCCTCTCCTAGAGTTCGACTAACATAGTAAACAGGAAATTGCGTACCTTGCTCTTCTTGAACTAGGACTTCACTTACTGCAATTTACGAGACTGATAAGTACAAGTAGAGTTGCTCGTCTGCTTTCAGAGTATGAAGCAGTGGCGGGCTCGAGAGGTACCGCTTTAACTCTTTCAATGCTTGTTGGCATTCTGGGGTCCATGTAAAAATGTTCTTCTTTTTGAGCAGCGAGAAGAACTTGTGACTTCTATCTGAAGACTTTGAGATGAATCAGCCTATGGCGGCTATGCGTCCTATTAATCTTTGTACGGCCTTAACATTATCCATGACTGTGATGTCTTCGATCGCCTTGATCTTATCGGGGTTGATTTCGATACCCCGATTTGATACCATAAAGCCGAGGAACTTACTCGAGCTGACCCCGAATGCACACTTCTCCGGGTTGAGTTTCATGTTGTATTTCCTTAGTAAATCGAAGGTCTCCTGCAAATGTGTCAAATGGTCCTCTGCTCGCAGGGACTTAACTAGCATATCGTCAATATAAACTTCCATTGACTTACCTATTTATTCTTCGAACATTCGATTTACTAAGTGTTGATAAGTGGCACCAGTATTTTTTAGTCCAAACGGCATTACATTATAACAATAGATGCCATACTTAGTGATGAACGAAGTCTTTTCCTGATCCTCCGGGTTCATTTGTATTTGATTGTACCCGGAGTAGGCATCGAGAAAACTAAGGATCTTGTGGCCGGCCGTGGCATCGATCATGCGATCGATATTTGGCAGAGGAAAAGAGTCTTTAGGACATGCTTTGTTTAAATCTTTATAATCTACGCACATCCTAAGTTTATTTCCCGTTTTAGGGACTACGACTACGTTTGCTAACCATTCGGTATATTTTACCTCCCGAATGGATCCTATTTTGAGAAGCTTGGTTAACTCGTCTTTGATGAATACATGTTTTACCTCGGACTGGGGTCTTCTCTTTTGTTTTACCAGGCGAAACTTCAGGTCCAAGCTCAGTTGATGTGTAGCGATTTTCGGCGGGATCCCTATCATATCTAGATGGGACCAAGCAAAATAATCCATATTATTGATAAGAAATTTAATGAGTTTTTTCCTGAGCTCGAGGGTTAACCCCATTCCCAGGTATACCTTTTGATCGGGTAGATGCCCGATTAGTACGACCTGCTCCAGCTCCTCGACCGTCGATTTGGTGGCATCGAAATCCTCGGGGATTATGAAGGATCGAGGGATCCAATAGTCATCGTCCTCGTCCGTTCCCTGATTCTCCGATTGAGTCGAGGTTGGCAGCTTTGGTTGCTATTTAGCTTCTTATTTTCCTTTAGACTCTGATCCTTTTGTTGACGAAAGTGCCAATATCAGTATCACTTCATCGACCGCGAACATCTCTTTGGCAACGTGATGTTCCTCATACATCATTTTTACTCCATCCGGTGATGGGAACTTCAGCATTTGGTGAAGTGTTGAAGGGACTGCCCTCATATTGTGAATCCAGGGTCTTCCGAACAGGGCGTTGTATCTCATATCGCCTTCGATCACATAGAACTTGGTTTCTTGAATAGTCCCAGCTATATTTACTGGTAAAATGATTTCTCCTTTAGTCGTTTCGCTTGCCATATTGAAACCATTGAGAACTCGAGCTACAGGCACGATCTGATCTTGTAGGCCAAGCTACTCCACAGCCCTCGATCGAATAATATTGGCCGAACTTCCTGGATCAATTAAAACACGTTTAACCTGAATTTTATTCACAAGGATAGAGATTACCAATGCATCATTGTGGGGTTGTGATATCCCTTCTGCTTCCTTATCGTTGAATGATAAAGTGCCTTCCGGTAAATAGTCTCGAGTTCGTTTTTCCCTGGTGATCGATACCTTAGTGCATTTGAAAACGGGCCCTTGTGGAATATCGATCCCACCAATGATCATGTGAATCACGTGTTGTGGTTCTTCCTGCCCATTTTTCATGTCTGCATCCCTGTCTCTAAAATGATTTTTAGCTCGGTCACTCAAGAACTCTCGAAGGTGACCCTCGTTGAATAGACGGGCCACATCCTCCCTTAGTTGCCTGCAGTCTTCGGTTCTGTGACCATGCGTACCATGGTATTTGCATATTTGATTGGGGTTCCTTTGGGATGGATCGGTCTGTAGGGGCCTGGGCCATCTAGTATCTTTGATTCTCCCAATGGCTGACACAATACTTGATGCGTTGATGTTGAAGTTGTATTTTGATAATCGTGGTGCCTCGGCACGTTTATCGAAACTATTTTTGCTCACAAGCCCTCGAGAGCTCTATCCTCGATCGTTCCTTCGATCATTTCGGATGGGATTGCTTCCTGGGCCAATGTTTATACGATCTGCATTGTATGGTTGATATCGATCTCTCTTCGACCGAGGTTCTTTGTCGATATCTCTCTGAGTTCTTCCAACGGGCCTGATCGGATAAGCAGAACCGGAAGGGGTCCCTAATTGATCATCCTCGACCTTGATCTTCGACTGGTATCGATTATGTACATTGGCCCAAGTTACCGCTGGGTATTCAATTAAATTCTACTTTAGCTGTCGTGAGGCCACCGAACTCCGATCGTTCAAACCTTGAGTAAAAGCTTGAACAACCCAATCGCCTGTGACTGGTGGTAGTTCCATGCGTTCCACCTGAAATCGAGATACGAACTCCCTCAACATTTCGTTATCTTTCTGTTTTACCTTGAAAAGGTCCGACTTCCTAGTCGCAACCTTTATTGCTCCGGCGTGTACCTTTACAAAAGAGTCTGCAAGCATAGTGAAGGAATCGATGGAATTAGGTGGCAGATTGTGATACCATATCATTGCCCCCTTCGATAGAGTTTCTCCAAACTTCTTTAGTAGAACCGATTCGATCTCATCATTTTCTAAATCATTTTCTTTTATCGTACATGTATAGGAGGTGACATGCTCATTTGGATCGGTGGTCCCATTGTACTTGGGGATTTCCAGCATGCGAAATTTCTTTGGAATGAGCTTCGGAGCCGCACTTGGGGGGATCTTCTGCATGAACTTCTTCGAGTCCATACCTTTTAAAATTGGTGGTGCCCCCACTATTTGGTCAACCTTTATTGCTCCGGCGTGTGCCTTTACAATGAGTCTGCAAGCATGGCGAATGAATTAATGGAATTAGGTGGAAGATTGTGATACCATATCATTGCCCCATTCGATAGAGTTTCTCCAAACTTCTTTAGTAGAACCGATTCGATCTCATCTCATCTAAATCATTTCCTTTTATCGCACATGTATAGGAGGTGACATGCTCATTTGGATTGGTGGTCTCATTGTACTTGGAGATTTCCGGCATGCGGAATTTTTTCGGAATGGGCTTTGGAGCCGCACTTGGGGGGAACGGCTTCTGCACGAACTTCTTCGAGTCCATACATTTTAAAATTGGCGGTGCCCCCGGTATTTGGTCAACCCGGGAGTTATACGTCTATACTTTCTTGTCATTTGCCTCGATTTTCTTTTCTCCCGTTTCAATTCGTTTAGTGAGCTCCTCGAACATTTTCATAATGATGGGGTCGGTCCCCGATTCATTGGCATTCGACCTTTCTGGCACTGGCTCGGTTTTGTAGACGACTTCTAGTTTTACCCCACTCGGCGCTCGATGTTGATTTTGTAATTGCGCTATAGCGGCTTGTTGAGCCTGTAATATTTCAAATATCAATTGGAAGCTGACTCCACCATCTCCTCTGCCCTGTGTACCTCGACCACCGGATAGACCTTCCCTGCGTATGCTACCTTCGGGATCAGCGCCCAAATTTGTATTTTGGGCGATATGTAAACTGACGTCGATAGGGTTTGCAATTGGCACTCCCTCGAGATCAGCCTGAGGCACCTCGATTCCTGGGGAACCTATATTGTCGTTCTCCCAGTGAAATCCAAAACCGTTGTCACCATGTGTAGGTGTTGTTTATGAGTTTGACATGTTTTTTCCTGAAAATAAAAACACTTACAAGAACAAGCGTAAAGTAGTGTGTGTTATCGGAATCAGTATCAAGCAATCACTATTATCCTTAGCCTCACGGTGGGCGTCAAACTGTTTACCCTTAAAATCGGATAATAATTAAACTTATAATGTGGGTTTAAGGATACGTGATTTCACTTAATACCAATTGAAATATATGAATATTAATGATAGAATTATACAATAAAGTAAATCAAACCAGTATTTGAGTAGAACCCAACTCTTGAGTTAAAGTATCCTCGAACTGATTGATGCAAGGACAATAAAAACACAATAAGCTGAAGAACAAGAGTGTGAGCGAGAAAGAAAATTATATTGCTTTTGTATCAGTTGTCCCTACAAATAGTTGGAACCCCCTTTATATAGTAGGGGAATTCTATATATGGTACAATTCTAATTACAGAAGAAAATCCCATGATTAACTAAACAACCGTTCTTGATTCGATCCGTTTCGAGATTTTCACCATGATCTTCGACCAGTCGCGGATATCTCGCTTTTCCGTTATTACGCTATCTTCGGTATTGCTCGATGCATGTATCGTTTGGTCTCGATTGCTGTCGGCCTCGATCTTGGCAGGTGCCTCGAATCTCGATCTCGGTACCTTGTCTCCGTGCCTCGATCCGATCCACTTCGGAGTCGTCCTTCGATACAAACTCTCGGTCTCGGTCAAACAGTAAAATCGAGTGGGTCCGGTTTTAACCGTATACACAAACATATAAATTTTAAGTAATTTTGATCCACTTCTATTAATGTAGTAGAAGTTTCGTTTATGTATAGATACATAAAATAAATATTAATTTGAGAATTCATTATTGAACGTCCTTTATATATAGCTCTGGTGTTACATTTCAAAGGCAGGACCGAATCGTCTTACCAACTACAAGCTTCATAGACCAAATTCTAATACAAGAAATTAATAGCCCCAATACTTGCTCTTCCCTTCCCTCCCCAGGAACACCCTCCCCCC
Organism: Nicotiana tomentosiformis; assembly: GCF_000390325.3. Classification (NCBI taxonomy): domain Eukaryota; kingdom Viridiplantae; phylum Streptophyta; class Magnoliopsida; order Solanales; family Solanaceae; genus Nicotiana; species Nicotiana tomentosiformis. The sequence goes on from NC_090812.1 coordinate 29,082,895, forward strand.
AAATAAAACAAAGGAAAAGAAATTGAATCGCTTAGAAAAGAAAGGAGTTAGAAGCTATGAAATTTGGAGGGTCAGTCATTGTCATAAAATATTATAATGGGAAGAGTTCTTGCCATGATTTTAGTGGGAAGCATTGGTTTTAGTTTTTTAATCCCTTATATTACTATATAAACTAAGTTCGAAGGATGTGGCAATATGCCCACTTCTTCTAATGTTGTATGTACGTGTTTCATTCTCTGACTTTCTGCAACCTGGGACCACCTTTGAGTGGACCCCTATCAGAAAAAACTACTATAATTAAAAAGTAGTAAACCCTGGATTCCTAGGGTTATATATATATATATATATATATATATATATATTATATATATATTTAGAAACTTAAGAGAAACTGAAGCAAGATTAATATTGGGATTGAGTTGGCAGAGGGACGAGGAGGCAAGCTCGTGAAGCCACTTGTGTGACACATACTAAAGTTTTATAAGTGGCCTACTGCTACTGATAGTCCCAACTTTTGTCGCCTATATCCCTTAACTTAATGTATTTATTTATTTATTTAAATAATTAGTGTACTATACTAGTTATTCATGAATTAACCATGATAATATAATAGTCGTGACTTTCACAAGATGGACGCATGTTCCTCCCTAATTTCAATATTGTACTTTAACGTCCTTGTATGAATCGAGCCTGAAGTTTGCTTCTGAATTCAGGTACCAAAACAAACATGTCGTTCCTACTTCCTTCCCCCTCAAAATCTAAATTGGGGCAGAGAACAGTTGGGACTTGGGACCGTTGCTTAGCTCAGACATTGACACTGCCAAGTGCCAAGTGCCAAGTACCAGTATTGCAGTTTAATTTAGATAGGGCTAACTTATGAAGTTAGCGATCGAACTCTTCACCTGTCGGCCGTATGAGTTGCCAAATTTGGAAAGGAGACAACCTGCATGTACCACGGATAATGGCAAAGTGACTATAGGCATTAATTCTGTACTCTAAGATCTTTTTGGTACTAATTACTAATTTCATGTGAGAGAAAGGCATGTTTTTTCTTGTTCTACTACCTAAACTTGTTGTGTTTCCATTTTGCCAATCATACTTCTAGCACCCAACTTCTCTATTCTTAAGGATGTGCTCGGTTAGTAATTACACTGATAGTGTCAAATTTTTTTGCTTTACGCAATATATTTTAACATGTATGCAGATAGTTTACTTCTTTTTTTTTTGGTTAATTACTAATCCTCGCTTATTTGTATAAATGTTAAGTTGATAAATGTTTAAGTTGCAAAAAGTTTCTTAAGGAAGCGAACAAATTTTTTAAATCTTCTCATAAACTTAAACCAAGGCATGTAGCTTACCTAGCTAATTATATATGCTGGTTCCCAAATCTTTTTCCTTCATAGTTTGGGGGTAAATTTATCGCTTTATAATGTTTTGCTGGCCAAATAGTTGATGAAGTTATTAATTCCTTTTAATGACGCCTCACATAATGAAGCAAGTCATTTGAACTCCTTTGAAAGTGATATTTTCTAAGACGCACACATCTATATTATATCCTCGGAGATTTGTACCGGTTAGAGTTATAGCCTCATGATGATAGGTGAATATTTATATATAGTCATTCTTATTCTGAATTAAAGTACTTTATTTTTAAATTTGCGACTTAGTCCGTAGCAAATTTACCGACTACGGTCGAAAATTTTGATCTTATTCAGTCAACTCGACTTTTTCCAGTTGCGACCAAAAAGGTTGGAAGTTTCCGATCGATTCGGTCACAAATATTTTACGACCATCAATTTTCCAACCACTTGAAATCCGTCAAAAATATTTAGATTTCCGACAAATTTTATGGTCGGAAATTTGACATTTTCTAGTAGTGAGTAACTAAGTATATATTATAATAACTTATCATGTTCATGGTTTTGGAAGAAAATAGAGCAAGGGAGAAAACGATGTTTAGAAGAACTATGAGCTTAATATTTAGAGGTTACACATTATTGAGTAGGAATACGATGAACACAAAAGTAATAAATTTCTATTAAAACAATAATGAAACTATATCAAAGTGCCAATGTAGAGATTCTTAAGGTTCTCGGAATCTTGACTTTACACAATTAAGTGAAGTTTTTTCCCACTTTATATGAATAAGTGGTAATAATTACAACCCTTTTCCAATTCATTATATTCAGAACAGAATCTTGCTCCTATGTTTTAATTAACAGAGATTTAAGTTCTTTGAAGTTAAACTATATATAAATAACTTGATTGTATAATTTTTTTTTACCATAAAACTTTAGTTGTCTTGTAAGAAATTTGAAATCTCACCATCATAAATCATTGCTTCATTTCGATCCTCTTATTTCTCTTCACCAAAAAGTAAAATATTCATCCGCTTTTGGAAACGAATAAGGTTTATTTTAGGTGCTCTGTTTTTTTTAAAATCTAAATTATTATTTTTGGCGGGATTTTGGCGGAGGCGTGGCCGCTGTGGGGTCCCCTTTTTCGCTTGACTCGTCCGTCGCCGGCAGCCGGCGTGGAGGTGCTGTGGGCCCGGCTCTTTTATGTGGACACAAATATTCTATCCAAAGCTATCAGCTTCGTTTCCGAACCTACTTTTGAATATTATCGACCGTTGCGATGGACTGTGGAATAACAAATTGACTCCGTAACTCCTTTTTTCATTCACTTTACTTCTCAAAGAAAATCAGATTAGACATTTCAACCAATTCATCATTGGTAGGATTGCATATAGATGTTTGTAACATGCACAGTAACAATTTTAGAAAGATCTTTTCGTGTTTAAAATTTATTTACATGTCAAAGATTGGATCTAAGACGTACTTGGTGAAAAGAGTCTCGTTTCTTTAATTCTTCGATAGTGCGAAGACTCTATGTGTATCCACACTGAGACCGATTCTTGCTATCAACTCTTTGATCAATGAAACCGACGAACAAATTGAACAAAATATTGTGCTAAAATTTTTCTCGAAAATCTCAACTCAATGATAGAAGAATAAGAAACACAATTTTTTTGTCAATGTATTTTTTTCTCTTGGCTTTGCACTGCACTTTTACTTTCACAAAGTAATTTTCTTCTCAAGAATTAGTACGACAAATTTTCTCCATCACCCTTTATATATAGCATCACCTACAAACTCATTTCCTATTTGGTTGAGGTAATAATTTATTTATGGTAAAAGTTCATGGAACATTATGTGGAAAATTTGAGATTCCAATCAATGGTTAACGTGACCATTGGATCTTTATGGACTTTCCATAAGTCCAATTCCTAATTGGACTTTCTCAAGTATTACTGAATACTTTTCCATTAAAAGAATTCAAATTCCACAGCGAATTGTTCACGTTGCCGACGTCTCTTTTAAATCCAACACCAAATTGGATTTACTTAATAAGACTATTTATATTTATTAGTATTAGGGTACGCGTTTTACGCGTGTACCATATATAAGTGAATATACAATCTTACAAAATAAAATAATTATTATTAAATAATATATTTGAGCTAATAAAAAAATTAAAAGAAAATATAAGTTCCTAAAATTGATAAATGATGATCTAATTTAGCTAGTTCAATAAATAAAGAATACTACCCTGTAAAAATTCGTATATGCTTTATTGTGATTTTTGATGACTTATGTAGGAATATATGATGAAAAGTATAGTTATTTTTGTTACCTAATACTGAAAACAAGTAACAAATAATACTATGATATAGCTAATTTTGCTCTATTTTTTAATTTCTTTCATCGCTAATGCTCTTCTTGTGAAAATAAATTTATATAACTTAGGAGTTTTATTAGCTTAAAAAATAATTTTACTTACATGAAGATTTTGAAAAGAATTGAATAAGTTTTTTTTTCTAATTAGTTAATTCAAAGATTTTTTTTGTTTTTGCATTGGGGCTTTGTATTGTTAAAATAACTTAGAAAATATCGATAATTTTTTAACTCCATTACTTCTCAAACAATTATTTTTCTCTTAATTAATTTTTGAATAATATTTCAAAATTACATTGAATAATTAAAAAAATATTTAATTAAGTACATACCTTTTGCTTTTAATAGTTACAATCTATAGAAGTTTCTCCTTGTAAGAATAAGTTCCCTGTAAGAAGAATGAATGTCTACACATATTTTATATGGAAATTGCCGTGAGAAACTATAAGGAAACAAAAAAGTCTTACATAATACATAGTTCATACACAAAAGGATAGCAGTTCAAATATAATTAAGACAATAATTTTAATTCAAAATAAGTAAAGATTTAATAACAAAAATTTTAGTTGATTTTAAAATCCTAAATATTAGAAAAATAAAAATTAAATTACAATTTTGTCTATTGTGAAGACTATTTTAAAAGGGTAAAAAAGACGAACGATATTTCATTAAAGGCTTTCGTACTTTTAATATAGTATAGATGCTTCTAGAAAATAACATATAATATCAAATATATTATTTTTATATTCTATACGTATTTATTAATACAATATTACTATTATTACTTTTAGTAAAAAAAAATAACATTTATTCTTGAATCATATATACATGTACTATTTTTAAGAGCTATTTCAATCCTAGTTTTAATGTTTTATTATTATTGATATTTAATATTTTGAAGTCAATAAATTACAAAATCATTTGAATTCTTAATTGGATGTTTTCTAATGCTATACGAATTGTACAAACACTAAAATAAATAAGTGAATGAAACAAAGAACAAAATTCCGTCGTTGACATACATGAGATCTTTCACATGTTTCCTTTCAATTTTTCTTTTTCTTTTTTTTTTTAAAATGTTTTTTTCTCTTTAATATAATACTCCTAAATTTTAATGGAGTTAAAAGCAAAAAACTTTATTAAGAAAACAAACCCTTAAAAAGTGGACGAAACTTTCCTAATTTGGATTGAAAAGTGCAGGAATTCTAGAATTAAAAAATTAAACTCCTAAATATTAGGAAAATAATTAAATGACTACTCCTAAATATTATAGAAATAATTAAATAAATACTCCTACATATTAGAAAAATAATTAAATGACTATTCCTATATATTAGGAAAATAATCTAATGACTATTTTGTCCAATGTGAACTATATTTTAAAAGGGTAAAAAAGACGAGCGACATTTCGCTAAGGGCCTTCGTGCTTTTAATATAGTATAGATATACATTACATAAATAAATAATAATTATGAATACTAAATATATATCACATATATATATTTCAACCAAGAGATATATTTTAATTTTCTATTCCAAATAGAAAATATTAATTTGTTCACAATATTAATTCTATTCTCTGTGCTAGCAAAGAATATAATAGTATTTTATTTGGACTAATAACTAAATTTATTTGACTAATTAAATTCTTTAATTCAATTGTCAAATAATAAGTTAATTAATCCTTAACAAAGATCAGAACACTCGTTAGTGTGCGACCCCATAGGTTCAATACTAAAACAGTAGTAAATTAATCATAACAATATACTAATCAAGGGTGGCGTCTAGCAACACTCCTTAACAACCGGATAGAATGAAGTATACAATTTACTCTCAAGAACCACTAGAAGAATAATGTAGTAATCCCTTTTGTCCTTATAACTCTGGGTCACCCTAGGACATGGTTCAACTGTCAAATCCTAATAAGCGACCAACTATATGCTCATGTCAAATATAATCGACCATTGAATGACCTAAGAAACTCTTTTCTTCTTTCATTCAATTTCCCTGGCCAAGGTCTTAATTAATTTGGTCGTTTATAATTCATGACAACATGAAGCTTAAACTCATTACCAAGAGTCAACAGATTCCATCTTGATCAATCACTAATTCTACAAGTATTTAATCGTATCCAATATCCTTTCAACTATCGCTCTGGGGGCATAGGTGTCTAGTATCAAAGCACAATAAATAACATGTCAATTACTATGACGATCTCAGGTCAAAGGAAATTTTTACATCACATTCTTCAAGAGAATATCTTATTGACAGTTTTATGGTAATTCTAACCATTAGGAATTATCAAATGAGTCGGTTCAATGATCATATCTCTATATACATCATCTATCTATGTAATTTAGTTAATGAGATCAACTAATCTTTATCCCATAAAGATGATCACATAAATATTGATCTAACCGGATTACTAATGTCCAAATTAATAATCCTACGATCAAGAACAAAATTTAGATTAAATTCTTAAGAAACTTTACTCTAATTATCATGATCTCCATCAAGATGCCTGTTTACCCGAAAAACGGATAGAGTTAAATTTGTACGTAGTACTAAGGATATGTGGTATAGCTTAATACAAACTGTAAGGATAAATAGAAATATCAAATATGAATTGCAAAGAGTACAAAATAAACAAGGTTGTAAAGATAATTTTTAGGACTGAACAGGTTGAATCAATTTATGAAACTTAGAAGAACAACTCTTCACTATAGGAGAATATGGTGCATGAATTATATTGTAAACAAAAACTTGCCCCCTGTGAAATAATAACCATCCCCTTTATAGTAGAGAGATCTTACTTTAGATATAATTAAAAATACATAGTGGGAGACCCATGATAAATCGGCTTTTCCATAATTCCTGCCAGGATTCTCTCCTCTAGTGGGATTGCAACGGCTCTTGTCTATGAGCTCGATATTGACTCGAGTTTTCGGTCTCGACTCGAGCTCTTCGATCTTGACTTGAGCTCGATTCTGACTCGGATCCTTGCATTGATTCGGGGTCAGTGTTGGTTGGTCTTTGAATCGATCATAAGCTCGATAACTTTACTTTGCATCATAGTTCGATTTGGATTCGAGCTTGATAATGATATCGAGCTCGACATTGATCGGTCCCTCGGACTCGAAGGTTGTTTGTACCATCTTCGAAACCCATCTCGAAGTCTTGCTCTGATCTGTTACGTTTTGACCTCGATCGATCGTACGAAGGCCGAAATCTATTTCGACCGTATACAATGTCAAATCTCAAATTTTAATCAAGGACCTTATCAGATGCTATATATATATATATATATATATATATATATATTTTTTTTTTTATATCAAATAACATAGATAAAAATATGTTCAAATCATCATATATGAGATTGGATGTAGGGCATATCAACTGTATCCCTAATAAAAATCGAGGACCGAGACTCCACGAGAAAAAAAGGTCCTTAGGAAATCCCTCTTGTTAACTCGTAGTTTCATCCCTCATATGATACTTTTTTCTTTTTTAATCTGTTCTTAAGAAATACTAGATACACTTTTCAAAAAACTCTTAACTTAATTTAGATTTTTTATTTTATCCTTAATGAGAATATTCTTTATAGCCACACAAATATAAACAAATATTTGAATGATACTTTTGGTAGATGCCAAAAATCTTATTTTCTTTTAAACTCGATACTCAATCAAATATCAATATATAAAATAAAACAAAGGGACTATATATATACCTTTACTTTATATGTAAGCAATCGTTTTGTAAGAGAAATAAATATCACTGACAAATAATATTGCCGAACAGTTATGTTACAATAGTTCATATTATATGTATAAAAACACATAATTGTACTTTTTATGTATCAATTAATCTTCCAAAAGTGCTGTTTTTAGTCTCTACAAGCTTGCATGTTTTTCCTGAAGGACTTTTAACTTTTTATATTTAAAGCAAAATACAGCTAATTTAAAGTGAAGAAATACTTTCAAGAATTTAAAATTGTAACATGTGATAATGGAAATAAAAAGGTTTAGAGTATGGACTAAAACCTATTTCTATCATAAACCAAACCTAGTAATAACTAATAAGGACACAGAGATATAATACTAAATTTACTATTTCCAGGAATATATGGATACATGCTTTGAAGAGACCAAGAAAATTACCGAATGATGTTGATACCTCAGTAGAAGAAACTAAACTTAATGCACGTTGGAGTAAATGTATTATGAGATAGAAGTGTTTAGTTGTTTGCTTTGATTAATTAAATAATATAAACAGTTTAATAAAATTTGAAGGAAAATTAATTTCTTGAAGAGAAAAAGGTCTCAAAATATTTTCCCAAGAAAGGTCCAAATTCAATTCTAATGTATCTGCTATTTGTGCAAATGGAGGAAATGGTATGATATATATGACCATTACAAGTCAAATAAAGAAAATGATCATACAAAAATCTCTTGTAGTACATTAAAGAAACCATAAACCGACTGATCTTCTAGTATAAATGATGGTTCATTCTGCAATAATATTGTACCAAGGACACAATTTCAATTGTATTAGGTAGGAGTTGTGGACATTCCATTACCGCAAATGCATTTGATAGTCGATTCCGTGTTATATATCCCACAAATTAATTTAGATTTCAAACTGCACATCTCTTCTTTACTTCTAGCCTAGCCTAAGTAAAAGTAAGATTCTTAGCAGCTTGTACGCTCTATCTCAAATATGCATGATAGGAACAAGTAATGATTTCAGCTGCTCGTTTCGTATCCTAAAAAAGAGTAGGTTAAGTAGTGACGACCAAACATATTTGTGGTTCAATATTGTTGTGCAAATTCCTGCATTGGTCACCTGAAAATGAAAGCATGATATGAAAACAGTAGTAGATCATGTTGTGAGATGCAGCATGTGCCTCAAATGCCATGTCTATGAAAATGCCTCTTTAATTCCTGTCATGTCTGAGAAGTGAGGGGTATGAATTTAAGATAAGTGTAATGCAACTTTTCTTGGACCAGAGGGTTCCCTACGTACACTCCATGCTGATCAACTTTTTCTTTCTTCTTACAGACCTTATTGCCACTTTAATTTCTATATATTTATACTCTATTATATATGGTTTTCCCTCTCTGTACAGATATGCAAAGGACCCCTTCTTCAGTGACATACTCCCTAGTTTTCCAAGTTTCTGCTCCCCACTGCTTTAAGATATTTCTGACTATCGACCATAGCTAGGAAAGTTCTTTAAATAACAAAAGTAACACCGTCTTCTGTTTACAGTAACAATCATTTACGTTGCAAACCAATACGACAAATTAAAAGTTTATATGTAAGTGTACAATGTAGTACATAACTTTATTGTATGTGCTAATGTTCTTACAAACTATAGAACTTTCATGTCTGCTGTAGATGCTAATTAATCCACCAGTTAAATATATAGACAGTGGAACATGCCCAAGTCACATTCGGCCACTACAACTATAGTACTTTAATATTCAACTTTCAATATGAACGAAAGTTTAAATGCCAGTCACCAACAATTTACCGTATTGTGGAACGTTTAATTTGGACAACTGTTCTTAGCAAATTTCAATCTTTATTAAAAGAAAGGATAAGAACTAAGCTATGCCATTATATTGTGGAAAGCAAAAGGGAACCTACTTCCCTTTTCTTCTCTTGTCAATCAAGAATATGACTAATTGAGGAGAAGGGGGAAGAGAGGAGAATTATTCCAATTAGGGCATATTGGTTGATGATATAGACAGTGTGGTGAAACTTTGGCTGTTGATCATTAGTAACAACTGTTCCGATACTTGAAAGTGACCAGATTCCTAAATACTGATCAAGTCAAACTATATGACATTTGCTTTCTTTGGCTAAATCATTTGTATTTCTCCTTTTGAATATATATTGCACCTTTAAAGAGAAGCAAGAATATATATTGTTAGATTTTGGAGATAGATCATGATGGAACTGTGTTGATGAGACAATAATGCAATGATCTAATAAAAAGATTTCAATGTTATCCATGCCCATGGCAGGATTAAATGGATCTTTAGTATTAAAATCACCAATAATAAGATATGCCTAAAGAAAAATGGCTAAAGGCAATGGAGTCTTGTACTAATTATACGAGCACGTTATGTCTTTAAACATAAGTAAAGGCATTCACTTTTCATGCTATTTTTAATTCTGTTGCCAACTTTCTTTAATTATCTTCAACAATTATTTTAGATAAAGCAACGTATATTTAATTAAAGAATTGCCTATTGATTTATTCATTTTTATTTTTTCAATCTTTAGTTCATTTTACTGCACTTGATGTCTTGAGCACTCCCTCCATAAAAACAGCGGACCAAAACTTGCTAAAAACAATAATAACCAGAAAAAAGAAAACGACGAGCGCATAAACTTTTGAAAAGAAAACCAATGTGAATAAAAGTCTTCGACTTATATTCATATTTAAGAACTAAAAAAAAATCTGGTAGAGGTTAAGGTGTATAGACATACTAAACACCTAAGCGCCAAGAATAAGATTCAACAAAACGAAAAAAGAACTCAAGGCAATAAAATTGATGCTTGAGTTAAAAGTAAAGTATCTTTATGCATTAATCATACAATTAAATTAGAAGATTTTCATTAACACAAAGATAGGATACTATTAAGTTAGTGACAGTTAGATATAGTTATCAATAACGTATGTGTTACTGCAAAACTGACAATATAGATTTATCGCACCTATCAGTGTATGCGAGTTTATTTTACTATCTGAGTTTTGTTAAATTTAAAAATTAAATGAAATATTGTACTTTGAAAAAATATGTAAGCATGGTACGATTCATTACTTTATGGAATTCGAAAGCCTTTTAACAAACAATAAAACCAATAACGATCAATACGTTTTGTTCTGGAAAATATAAGAAAAAAACTGCAATTTTTTAAGTTTTTGTTAAAAGTGTTTTTAAAAATAAAAAAAAATCAAACAACCTCAAGTCTTAAGCCTCGAAGCGGGTCAATTGGTTTTGTGGCTCATTACAAACTTATATTTAGTTTTATGACCTCATCTCTTTTTTTTTTATACACGAGAGATTTATTTTTACACATAAGAGATCTTTCTTTTACACGTAAGAGATCTAAAAAAGATATTTTCTTAAATTCAATATTGTAAAAAGCCTTGTAGGCCTAAACCTCTAACCTAAATCGGAGAAGCTTATGATTTTCTTGGTCTGAAATGAACTTTTACAATCAAAGGGGCGATACTTTTAAAATCTGCATATTTTGAAATGATTTTTTTCCAAACGAATCAGAAGAAAAACTTTAGGAGAGTATTGCATTTGGTCAAATTATTTGGAAAGTACTTAATTTCTTCAGTATGAGAAGAAACACTTTATGTTTGGCTAGAAATTTGGCCAGTATTTCTATTACTTTGATTTTTGAGTTCCAAACTATGCCAAAGACATATAAATATTCATTTCCAATTAGTACTACTTAAATAAATAAATAACTTTAAATATTTTATATGATAAACTTTAATTAAGTTTATACAACTACAAAATACATTCAAAAAAGTCATGGGGCAAGAAAGGAGAACGTGAGAACTAACTAAATGAAATTAAGGCGGTTTCATATAATTTCATTATAATGATACTTTTATCTTAAAAGAATTAATACTTCTACAGAAGTAATTTGGTAAGCTATAAAGTGAATCTTCATCTTCATAAAGTAAAAGGTCAATTAGTTTTTTGGCCTTTTACAAACTTGTTTTTAGTTTTATGACCCTATCTTTTTTTTTTACACATGTGAGATTTACTTTTACACATAAAGGATCTTTCATTTACATATTACAAACTTGTTTTTAGTTTTATGATCCTACCTTCTTTTTACATATGAGAGATTTACTTTTACACATAAAAATTTTTTATTTACATATAATAGATCTAAAAAAGATATTTTCTTAAATTTAACATTGTAAAAGGCCAAGAAGGCCTCAAAGTTGCTTCTGCTTGGCGTTTGGTTGGAAAGAAAAAAAAAGACTTCTAAATCATTTGGAAAAAAAAGAAATACAGGCACCATTAGTAACCCGAACCTTTCGGCTCGGAATAAGGTTCGGCAGGTAGTTTCTTACACCTAAACTGAGTGTGCGTGCGTGTGAGAGAGAGTGAGAGGAGCAAAAAGCGAAGTTGGCCATGGTTATGGCGCGCGGAGGGGAGAGGAGAGAGTCTACGTACAGAAAAAAATAAAAAGGAAATAAAATTAACTTAGCACAAAAATAAATTTCATTGACCCCCAAAAAAGAAAAGATCAAACCCAGTTTCATCATCATTGTTTTCCTCCTATATCTTCCCTTCCATTTTGTTATCGTTCTTGTTTCTTCCCCAATTAAGATCCTCTCACCAAAACCCCCTGACACCCTTCTCTCTGTATATACATAAAATACGTACATATAATGCAGAGATAAGTACATATTTTTTTATCATCCAACGGAGATTCCCCATTTTTTGTTGATTTTTTAATTGTTTTGGGGCAATGGCAATGGAGGAGGGGATTCTAGCAATATCTGTGGCATCAGTGGTGGAGGATGTTTTGCAACAACACGGGAAGCGACTGAGCGACATTGATTTGGCTTCTCGCAAAGCTGAGGAAGCTTGTAATTTCCTTCCCTTAATTCCTTTCTTTGATCGTTTATCTGTTCTTGTTCATTTATTTATTTATTAATCTTCCTATTTTCACACTGTGAATCAATTAATGCATTATATTGAAATTAAGTGCCTCGTTTGTTGGAAGTAGTTGTTATTAATGCATATTATTTGAGATGAACCTAATTTCGCTATTACATTTTTTGTCTATTTAATGTTTTTTTCCAAGATACTCGGTCTTTTGAATTTCCCATCAAACATGAAACAAGAAAAGAAGGGGGAAGGAAAAAATATTTGTTCCCATTGTCCCACCTGAATATGTTCGTTTTTCTTTTAAATATATCTTGATTTTGTGACAGAGAATGTTTAATTGGTTAATGTAACAAATGCAGCATTGAGAAGATATGAAGCAGCAGGGTGGCTCAGAAAGACAGTCGGAGTGGTTGCGGCTAAAGATTTGCCGGCAGAGCCTTCAGAAGAAGATTTTAGACTTGGATTGCGCAGTGGAATTGTGCTTTGCAATGTTCTTAATAAAATTCAGCCTGGTGCCGTGCAAAAAGTGGGTTTTATGAAGCTCCTTTGGTTCAACATTTTATCTATAATCAGTTTCAGCTAGTTATTGACCTAGTTCTACTTTGGTTTATTAGGTAGTTGAAGCACCTCCTGATTCTGCTAATGTCCCTGATGGGGCAGCTCTTTCTGCGTACCAATATTTTGAAAATGTCCGCAACTTCCTTGTAGCGGTAGAAGAAATGGGGCTTCCCTCTTTCGAAGCATCTGATTTGGAGAAAGTAAGTAGATGTTTGGGGATAATTTGATGTTTGTTTGATCTTGTGTTAGTAAAGCTCTAAGCTAGTTGATCGAACACTTAAAGACACCTCTTGAACCAGAGTTTGAAATGTTTTATCATTGCCTGAATTAGGGAGGGAAATCTTCCAGAATTGTCAATTGTGTGCTAGCACTGAAATCATATGCAGAGTGGAAACAAGGAGGTGGAAGTGGATCATGGAAATACAGTGGGAACTCAAAACCATCATCGGCAGGAAAGCAATTTTTCCGAAGAAACTCTGAGCCATTCATGAATTCAATCTCAAGGACTTCATCTATCAGCGACAAGTCTCTTGATAGCACTGAGCATGATGCTCGTGAAATGGTTTGTAAGCTTATTTTGTAATGTTTGTCATCTCAAAATATGCTGTACGAGGTAAAAATCTTAATCTCTCATTTCCAGGTGAACGCAGGTTCCTTGCATATGCTTGTTCGTGAGCTTCTCTCTGACAAGAAGCAAGAAGATGTTCCATTTGTAAGTGATCTTAGCTTGATTTCCACAATCTTGGAAAAGGGATTCCACTAGAGGCTTTGATATGTTTCGTGTATACAGCTCTTTGTTTCATTACTGCTACTTCGTTCAGTTGGAATGGATTATGAATGATAATCGTCTTTTTTTTTTTATAAGGTGAATGATAATCATCTTTCTAAATGTGATTCCCAACAGACAGCTCTGATGACAAATAATCTGCCAGACTTAGAGAAATACGCTAATCTTCACAACAGGGTCCACGTCGTTAGCTTACTTCTCTAGCTTCCCTCAGAGGGTAAAGGCTTAGTAAGGACAGTAAATCTAGTCTATTAGGTTTGATGTTTGCATGGATAGTTAGAAAGAGCATCACCCAAGAAATATAGAGTACAACAGATGCCATCATTCAATACTAGGTTATCTTATTCCTACAGTCAGATTCTCCCAAAGACCAAAGTTCTAGAAAATGTCTCTGAAGAGGAATATAGACTTGGAACTTTGGGATCTAGCTGGCTTCTTCCTCTAGTATCCTATTGGTTATAGAGTTCTTTGACAAAAAAGTTGATGGTCCACTTACCTGAAATAAACAAGTTTCTCATTTTGGACAGATTGTGGAGAATATGTTGAGCAAAGTTATGGAAGAATTTGAGCATCGGCTTGCCAGCCAAAGTGAACAGGTTGGGGCTCCTTCATTACCGGTGTTTTCATTTTACTACATATTATACGAGGCTTCTTTTTCCCAACTTCTTGTTTTCTTACGTGCATCTGAAATATGACAGAACAGGTTGCTCTTTTTAGCAGTTGAAATATGGTGAAAGTATCACACTGTCCTATCTTGCTCACAGTTGGGTCTTACATAATTTTTTGGTGATATGACAGTTGAAGACCTCCCAGAAAGAGACAGCTGTTTCAACTACCGATGGATCTCCCTTGGAGCTTACACGTGAGGAGACGCAGGTCGCAATGGTCAAGGATGAAGAAAAAGCAGCCTCTGAAGGGATATGCGGCAGGATAAACATAGATGATGGTGTATCAACAACACAGGTTGTAAAGCAGCTGATGCTGGTTGAACAACAGCATAGAGAAGTACAGGTATAGGAGTTCTTCTGCAGATCAGAGAATGAAGTACGTTTGGTTTCAACTGATTGATTGACATACCCTGTTCGTAATCTGTAGCAATTGAAATCTACTCTCCGTGCTGCTAAAGTAGACATGCAGTTTCTTCAACTGAAATATCAGGAGGAGGTCAGCAATCTAGGTACAATCGAATAGAACTGTTTCATGCTAATTGAGATTGTGACTGGGATTTAGCAACTAAATTCTCTTTTGAATAGGTAAACATCTGCATGGTTTAGCTCACGCTGCTTCGAGTTACCAAAAGGTTCTGGAGGAAAATCGAAAGCTTTACAATCAAGTGCAAGACCTTAAAGGTAAACAATGTTTTATAAAATAAATTCTAATTTCATTGCAATCTGCTAGTAGATACTAACCACTATTCTGCGTGTACATTTACATATTTGGACAGGGAACATCAGAGTGTATTGCCGGGTGCGACCATTCTTGCCTGGCCAACAAAACGGTCTAAGCACTGTGGATCACATAGATTACGAGAATATTACAATAACTACTTCTTCAAAGTATGGAAAAGAGGGAAAGAAATTATTCACTTTTAACAAGGTCTTTGGTCCTTCTGCAACCCAAGGTCGCTAAGTTCCCTATACTTTTCTTTTTCATGAATATCGCAGTTTTAGATTTCATTCTAACAGCCTCTGTTTATCACAATGCAGCGGAAGTGTTTGCAGATACACAGCCTTTGATCCGGTCTGTTCTTGATGGCTTCAATGTTTGTATCTTTGCTTACGGACAAACAGGATCAGGGAAAACACATACGATGGTTAGGCAGTTAAACTTAATTTTTGAACTGTTTAATCATAGAAGTGGATATCACTTGGTTAAGAGAAAAGGCAAAAACATTATGTTAATAGTTCCTAAATTTTTTTACCTACAGACTGGCCCATCAGATCTCACGAAGGAGACCCTTGGTGTGAATTACAGGGCATTGAGTGATCTATTTCTTATTTCAGAACAGAGAAGAGATGTTATTTCTTATGATATTTCAGTTCAGATGGTTGAGATTTATAATGAGCAAGTCAGAGATCTCCTTACCCCAGATGGTGTTAACAAAAAATATCCTTTTTGCAACCATTCATTCCTTTGCCTTTCCATATTACTATTAGCTCTCTATCTTTTTGGTCTCTTAAATGTTTGAACTTAACTTCTAAATACAGTAGAAATTCGTAATAGTTCCCAGAAGGGTTTCAATGTACCTGATGCAAATCTTGTTCCAGTAACATCAACTTCTGATGTAATGAATCTGATGAACCTTGGGCACAAGAATCGTGCAGTGAGTGCTACTGCCATGAACGACAGAAGTAGTCGCTCTCACAGGTGCTGCTTATATGTCCTTTTTCTATTTTTCCTGTCTTAAGGTGGAAGTTACTGCTGATTTAAGTTCTTTTGCTCTCTATATAAATATTTATGTTTGCATATTCGCAGTTGCCTTACAGTTCATGTTCAAGGAAGAAACATGACATCTGGTGCAATTCTTCGTGGTTCCATGCACCTCGTTGACCTAGCAGGAAGTGAAAGAGTGGACAAGTCAGAGGCAGTTGGTGATAGGTTGAAAGAGGCTACACATATCAACAAGTCTCTTTCTGCTTTAGGAGATGTCATATCTTCACTTGCTCAAAAGAACTCACACGTTCCCTACAGGAATAGTAAGCTTACGCAATTGCTTCAGGATTCTCTTGGTAAGATCTTTGTGCTGTAGCCATAGAACTTTTCCCCCCTCTTCTTTCTGCTATTCAAGTTTTGGCTTTCATATCTATCAGGAGGGCAAGCAAAAACGTTGATGTTTGTTCATATAAGTCCTGAGCTTAATGCTGTTGGAGAAACACTCAGCACTCTGAAATTCGCTGAACGGGTTTCTACAGTTGAGCTTGGTACTGCACGGGTCAACAAGGAGAGTTCTGACGTCAAGGAACTAAAAGAACAGGTTTCACAATTGCCATATTTTTGGTTTATCAGTGAACTTGTAGGCATGAACTGCTTTTCCCTTCTATAATGTAGATAACAAAATGACAATTCTTTTCTTCAAAAGATGTAGTCCAGAAGAATTGCATTTGGATTTTAAGTATTAGTTTTCCCCTTCAACAGATTGCCAGTCTTAAGGCAGCCTTAGCAAGGAAGGAGGAAGAGCAAGGGCGCCGCCCACTTTCCAGATCATGTACTCCAGAAAGAGTCAGAACAGGATCCTGCGGATCTTCTCTTTCTTCTAGTTGGCAGAGTATGGGAGACCTTTCAAGCCATCATGGACAGCTAATAGAAGATGTTGGTAGTAACATAGAGGTATATCTTTTTCGGATATGCCTCATCTAGCATTTACCCTCATATTTAATATTATTAACTAGTCAAGTCATTCAAATTTTATGCTTCACTCGTTGCGCATTGTAATTTTTATAGTACAGAATAGAAACACACCAATGCCAGTTGCACAAGAGTTTTGTTTTGCATAAGTCACTAACTATTCTAAAGCCTCAAAATTATCTAGTAGGATTTTAGATGTAAAATGGTTTTTCCAAATATGTTAAACTGTTCATTATATGCTTCTGCATACATTCTAGTTATTCTCCAATGAGTGGATTGAGTCATTAGCCGGTTATCTATCCAGGAAACAAAAATCGTTACCCGACTAACCCATTCTTATGATTCCCTCTTGAACATATTCCTCTTCTTGTTGGAATGCGTTTTTCTGACTCCAGCTTAGTAAACCAATCAGGCTAAGGACATTCTTCCCCCTGCTATCCTTTCGTATTCTGATTACAGAAGGAACAAAGGTATCTTTCACTCTATGCAATTTACTTGCTTCGGGAGCTCAAAGTTGTCGATGTTTTCAAATCTTTTCTCAGGTTAAAAAGAAGTCCGCGTCAAAAATGAGAAGGCGAAGCTTAGATCCCAAAGACTTTCAGATGAATTCTCCTCCCTGGCCACCAGTCAATAGCCCTGCATCAAGGGAAGACGACAAAGAATCAGTCTCTGGTGATTGGGTTGACAAAATTATGGTGAACAAGCAAGATGGTCTGAGTAGAAGTAGTTCCTTAAGAGGATGGGAAGACGAAACCAGGCAGTCATCTGGCCTGTTATATAGGAAATGCTCCTCTGAGAGTTCAAAGGTTTATCCTGAACAGCCTATAAACAAAGTTGCATCAAATAAAAAGGACGGCCAAGACTACGAGACAAGTAGGATTCGGTCTGAAGCAGGTTCCGTGGATGATTTGGATGACCTGGAAACTGCAACAAGTGACTCTTCTGAGCTTGAATTCCCTTGGCAACCGAATCTTCAGAAAGTTAGTCAGACTCCGAATGGACTGGGATCCAAACTCAAAAAACCTAGTCCTAAGCAAGTGAAGAAGCCAGAAATAAGGTATCATAACTCATGAGTGCATTTTACTTGTTAATTTTGGACTGCCTGCATTAAGGAGCTGCTTATATCTCCATCCATTGGCGTAATAAGAAGTTTACTTCAACTTTTGAAGTTTGCGTGTGCCTCATCTAAAAGCTTAAATTGATCAAGAGGGACACTTTTTATCTATTTATTAGGTCTGCAACATCAATAATTGTCTGTGAACGCATGCTTTCTTATATGCCAACTCAAGTATACCAACTAAAACTAAATCAACAAATATGTCAAATGAAACAACATGCACACTAACCTGTTTCTATGTAATTCAATGCAGGAGCTTGATTCCCCCACCACCAACTAGGAGACTTTCTAATGGGATGGTTTCACCATCTGCAAAGACGGGAAGAGCAGCTGCTTTAGAAGGAAAGCGAAAGACAGTGAGTGGCAAGTGATAAATGTCCTTAGCTGAGTTTGATGCTTAAGCAACCAAAGATGTGCATTTGTGTATCCTTTTTTCTTTTTTTCTTTCTTGTCAATCTTTTCACTCTGCATTCTTTAGAGTGAAAGAGAGCGAGCGTGTGGCAAAAGCTTCAGTTGCCAGCTTTTCCTCCAGTGGTGATCTTGAAATTGTTTTTGGTGTCCCACTGATGAGTTTCCAGTTGTTCATATGTTGGCTTGTTCATTTTTTCCCCTTCTTTTGGGATGCGGAATGTAAAAAAATGCAGAAAATGAGAAAAAGAAATAATAGAATTATAGATACTAATTACTTCTTTTAATGTGTCAATGGACTTGGGGTCGAGTAATTTCAAGACAAAGATCACTTTTACCCCGCATCTGAAACTATTTACATATGGTACTCGCAAAAGTATATAAAATTTGTATGTTTTTTGTATAAAACATACAGAAATATATATATATACAAAAAATATATATTTTTTCAATCTTATTTTGAAAGAGGTTATACTATGTCAATTTCCTTAATCTTTCAATCTTGAGTCCACTGTGCCAGCTGAAAAAAGAAAAATTGAAGGCCCACCAAGAACTTATATCTTTTCTATTTGTTGGTAGAGGAAGCAACCCTTTGCGGATGAGCTACAAATTTGTTGGTTTGTTGCATTTTGAAACCAAGTGAAATGGAAACATGGTTGAACAAGCATTAAACGAGTGTCACGTTATCGGTTATTTGTCTTGGATGCATTTCCCAACTTTACAAATTAATTATAGTTGTCATAGTGCATGTGAAAATTGTCGTAGCGGATGTTAAAGTTGCCGAGATTTTTTCTTTTAGCACCTCAACTAAAATTTGTTCCTATTAAACACTTAATATAAGTTCAAAATGTATTTAAATGAAAAATGCTGGCAAACTTAATGGTCACACTTTTCACATTATTAAAGTCAGAAATCTTAACTCTTAACGTTTCTACACTCTGAAGCTTTCGTTCTACCATAAGCTACTTAGTTTCTAATACAGTATAGGATATTATTTTATTATATCAATAAGCCACTTAATTTTTTATATATGATATGACATTCTACTTCAAAAGGAAACAAAGAAAAATCTATTGCTTTGACGAGGAATTAAAAATAAAAAGGGAAGCACTATAGTAATGAAATATATCGATTTGGTTGGTTTTACCAGAGAAGACTTAAAAGAAGGCCTAATGAGTTACTGGATTAATTACTCACGCATGTTTATAATAATTACCTCTTTATATGGAATTTAATTTTCTTCCTTATAGCTGATAGCTGGCAATTTAACTTTTTCCTTGCCTTCTATATTTATGAACTAGTAGTAAAAGTTACGTTCCTTATTTCTGTTTAAAATTGTCCCATTGCTACATTGCATCGTAAGATGATTCACAAGATCTTTTGAAACCCATTCCAAGTTGTCTCTTGGAGATATTAGTGTTTACCCGAAAAATCGGATAATGTAAAATTTATATATGATTTTAAGGATACGCAATACCTTTTGATATAAAGATAACGACACGAGTATTTTGATTATGAGAATGACAATGATGAACAGAAAGAATGAATAAGATCCAGTAAAACGAGCACAAGAAGATATCTTTGTATAGGAGAAAAGATCTTTTTGTTCCAATCTATTCCGTGTGTTTTCTTTTTTTCTCTGTCGATAGCTTACAAGGATTTCCCCTTTTATAGTAGAGGGTCATTACAAAAATAATAAAATAAAGCATATAGTGGAAGACCCATGATGATTTGTCTCTTCCTCGATTCCCGCCAAGATTCTCTCTCTTGGTACGGCTGCAACGGCTCTTGTCTGTGAGCTCGATACTGGCTCAAACTCGTTACTGGGTCGGGCCCTTCGGTCTTGGCTCGAGTTCGACCTTCGGGATGGGCGTCGCGCATTTTCGACCTCGAAGCAGTTCCTTGCTGATCGATTCGGTCACGGGCTCGATAAGGTTATCGAGCCGACTCCTCGAGCGACCTTCGGACTCGAGGCTCGTTAGTACTAACTTCAGAGCTCACTCCCAAAATCTCACTCCGAATTTTTAACACTTGAACTCGATCGAACGTAGAAAGACCGAAATCTATTTTGACCGTATATAGATAGTCCCCTCGTTTCTCACGAAGGATTCGGTGAGAATCGATGTGATTTTTGGTGGTTCGATCGAGTCATAAGCCGACGTTTTCACAGGGATCGATTATGACGTATATGATAGTTGTCCCATCGATTTAGCCTTTCAAGGTATTTAATGCTTGTTAGATGGCGGTCGGCCACCTGTGATATTGAACCGTCATGATGCGAGCCTATAAATAACTCTTCCATCTATCATTTATCACTTTTACGCATTCACTTCCCCAAATTTTTTCATCTTTTCTTCCTATCTTGTCGCTACCAGAGTTTTGGTGTCGTCAATTTTTCACTTTCCTTTGTCTTTCTTCTTCTCATATCAATGGACAAGACTTCAAAAACTGTACCTCAGAAGGAGAAAGCTTCTTCTTCACGATCGTCCGGCGATAAGGTGCCGGTGGAGCCGTCCACCTATGACTACGTTCCCGGCCCGTGTACTCTGAAGATCGATTTTAAGGTTGAAAATCCTTCATCCGTCCCGGGTCGATGCGAGCACGTGTCGATGTATATGTGCTTTAAAATGGAGGGTCATCTCGAGGCCATTAAAAAAGACTACAACTGGGGTTCCGAGGTTGTGTTGCAAATTCCATCCCCCGAAGAGAGTATCATCACCCATGCGGAGGAATTTT
This sequence comes from Nicotiana tomentosiformis, assembly GCF_000390325.3. NCBI lineage: Eukaryota > Viridiplantae > Streptophyta > Magnoliopsida > Solanales > Solanaceae > Nicotiana > Nicotiana tomentosiformis. Next base: position 29,104,246 of record NC_090812.1, read on the forward strand.
TAAGTGTTTACACTTATCCCTTGACATTGGGTCCGGTCGACCTGGTGATCATTGATTTTTGCAAAAGATATCAGGTCACCCTCGATCAAATTCATCCCTCTCTATGGCGTATAGTAATCCTACTTCGCTTCTTCTCCATCAAAGTCGGGGGGCTAGATTTTTCCCTGAATTACCTCATATGGTTATATCGGCCTCAAATCTTTTGAGGATTAATCAGACTTCATCGTCGGGCATCGAAGGCTTTGATGTCGAGCGTCGACGAAGACAAGGATCGGGGTTGGATGCGGCATTATATTCGGGTGAGGACTCGTGACCTTATTCCGGAAGAGAAGATGTCGTTCCCCGAGGAATGGAATTTCAACCGTAAGTGGTTCTCATAAGACGTTGCATTTTGTATCCTTTCCCGATTTTTTCTGATGTCTCTTCCCGATATACAGCTGCCCCTTGGATGCCACAAGCGGTGCCCGACCTCGAGGATTGGGTTCGGAAGTTAGCCTCGACTTTCTCTTATGCTGAACGCGCTTGGCGTGATTTGACAAAAGGCAGATGGGAAGCCAAGAACCATGGTAAGGTTTACTTCTCGTTTCCTTCGAAGTGTTCTTTATGATCCATTCGTTACCGATTTCCTTTCACGCAGGTGTAACCAAGGACACCGCTTTGAGGCCTTCGAGCGGTGAAGAAGGAACCAAGTCCCCGGTCCCGAAATCAGGGAAAGACAAGAAGCGAAAAGCTGCCTCTCGGTCAGAGGGCCCCAAGCCCAAAACTCGAAGGGTGAGGAGGAAAGCAATTGCCCTTTCAGTTGACTCGATCCAACGATTGAGAGAAGAAGAAGAAGACGAAGAAGAAGAAGGGGAAGAAGGAGGTTCCTCGGCTTGGGTGACCCGATCTACGAGTGCTATCGAGGACACCGAAGCTCCTGAGCCGATGGCGGCTGTACCGGTCGGGGTTGACCCCGGGATCCCGAGTCTTGATCGGAACACCCCGAGTGATTCGCTTGGGACTATGACAGTGGGTTATTCGCCTTCTCTTCCTACCTTTTCTGAGGAGGCGTTAAAGGAAGCTCGAGAATTGAAGACTCCCGATATAGGCGGAGGCTCTAGTGTAGGGATCCCTTTCGGGATTGCTTTACTGGAGTCGATGATGCTTCCGATATTGGGGACGCTTCTCTTCTACTAGAAGAGGCCCAACGTTTCATTACTCAGGTAATGATTTTACTATACTTGGTTTCTTTGTTCTTTTCCGAATTTGACTCGTGTTCTTTCCCTACTGTGTAGGCCATTAGTAGGTTTCGAGTCGACCTTAGCCAGTGTGAGGTCGAGCTTCAGAAGGTCTCGGGGGAGAGAGACGCCCTGCGGCTTCTTTGCGGCCAAAAGGACGAGGATATAAAGGACCTCCAAGCGGATTTGGCTAAGGCTCGTGAAGAAGAGTCCGAACTTGATAAGCAGGTGAGCCTCATTCTGTTAAAGTATGGGTTTGACTTGACTGTGGAAGTTAACCCTTCGTTGTCTCAGCTGCAGCAAAAGGTTGAAAAGATCGGGTCACTTCGGGAAGAAGTCAATCAAATCAAAGCTGAATGTAATCGATAGAAGGAGACTATCGATCGCCTGGCTGCGGAAAAAGAGACCATTTTGACCAACTTATTATCGGCCGATGTTCAGCTTCGAAACGTTAAGCAAAAGGGTTCGGCTCAAGCTAAGAGGGTCGAGGAGCTTGAAGCCCAGCTTGCTGAAGCCAAGGCGGAGGTTGTGTTGTCGAAACTCTTGGCAGATAAGTCCATTGCCGTGTATCGGGCTGATGCCGAGGCTACTCAGATGGAGGCACGAGAGGTGGCGGACACTGCCGACACTCGATCACATTGGATTGCCGAACTTGCTAAATGTAGGTTTCAGAGGGAGACCCTCGAGGAGATACATGCTCGAGGTTTCGACCTTACTAAAGAAATAAAAAAGGCTAAAAAGCTCGAAGCTGAAGCTGAAGCCTTGGCTTCTGATGGCGATGATGATGATGATGACGGTAGCAAGAGCGGATCCGAGGATGTGGGAGAGCCTGGCAGAGAAGCAAACGCCCCTGAGGATAATCAGGAAGCTTAGTTCATAATTTTTTATGTTTGTAATCAATCATGTAGAAATTTTTGTATATAGACAACTTTGGCCGATTTGTGAAGACTTTATGTGTGCCTTACAAATGTTTTCACAAGGATCTTAACAATTCAATCAAATTTGGACTTCGTAGTCTCTATGATTGATTGTTTGAAGTGACATAGCCCTTGGGCTTACTAGTTGAGTAAATGATTCAAACTTGAAGAAATATAATCCGTAGGCATAATAGTCGAGTGAGTGCTTGCTTGAACTTGAAATAAAAGTAGCCCATAGGCTTTAGTCGTCGAGTGAATGATTCGAACTCGATGCAATGCAGCCCGTAGGCGTAATGGTCGAAGTAGCCCATAGGCTTAGTGGTCGAGTGAATGCTTGCTCGAACTTGAAATAAAAAGTAGCCCGTAGGCTTATCAGTCGAGTGAATGATTCGAACTCGATGCAATGTAGCCCGTAGGCATAACGGTCGAAGTAGCCCGTAGGCTTAGTGGTCGAGTGAGTTCTTGCTCGAACTCGAAATATAAAGTAGCCCGTAGGCTTATCAGTCGAGTGAATGATTCAAACTCGATACGATGTAGCCCGCAGGCATAACGGTCGAAGTAGCCCGTAGCCTTAGCAGTCGAGTGAAAGATTCGAACTCGATGCAATGTAGTCCGTAGGCGTAATGGTCGAAGTAGCCCGTAAGCTCAACAGTCGAGTGAATGATTCGAACTCGATGCAATGTAGCCCGTAGGCTTAATTGATCAAATTTAACTTAATTCTGTTTGCATAATAAATCTCCAAATAGAGGAATTTTCCTTGGATATAAGATGTCGATAAAGAAGAGAACTTTCTTCGCACGTCATTACACATGTGTTCATGTTTCGCGCCTGGGTTCGGGCCAATCTACATGAGCATGGTTCGTTTCGACCATTTGGATCTTACAATTTTTCCTATTGGAACCCTGTTGGTGTGAAATAACTCGCTTGTATCTAAACTCGATATATTTGAGGGCCTAATGACCCCTCAGTATTCGAGGTCGATTGTAAAGAGGCCTCGGATATTGTTGTAAGTGCAGCACGATCAATGGTTGCCTCATTAAAAACCTTGCCAAAAAACTCATTTGGGATAAAATCGGTCTAAGGGAAAAAGAGTGCAACGCGTACTTTCAAGCGAAAGATCCATCTTAGCCCTTGTTCGGACTTCTGCAGGGGTCAGTTTTAAAATGTAAACGAATATGGAAAGGTCGTACCTTAGAAGTAGTACCATTTCAGATGTGATACATTCCAGCTGCTTGATAGCTGTTTGCCATTTATAATGCCGAGCATGTACGATCCCTTTCCGATGTTCTCGAGCACCTGATATGGTCCTTCCCAATTCGGTCCTAGTTTTCCTTCGTTCAGATTTCAGGTATTGATGGTGACTTTTCTTAACACTAAGTCCTCGGGCTTGAAATGACGGAGCTTGGTTCTTCGATTATAATATCTTTAGATTCGATGCTTTTGGGCGGCCAATTAGACGGGAGCAGCTTCTCGTCTTTCGTCCGATAATTCGAGGCTGGTATTCATAGCCTCGTTATTTGATTCTTCCATCGTGAATCAAAATCTGGTACTGGGTTCACCAACTTCGACTGATATCAATGCTTCGGACCCATATACTAAGGAGAATGGGGTCGCCCTCATACTGGATGTTAACGTCGTCTGATATGCCCAAAGGACTTCGGGCAGGATTTCTCTCCATTTTCCTTTAGCATCGTTCAACCTCTTCTTTAGGTTTTGGATAACAGTTTTGTTCGTTGATTCGACCTGTCCACTCCCACTGGGGTGGTATGGCATCGATAGTATTCTTCTTATTTTGTGATCTTCGAGGAATCTTGTTACTTTGCTGTCAACGAATTGTTTTCCATTGTCACATACTATTTCGGCGGGTATCCCGAATCGGCATGTGATATGATCCCATATAAAGTCTATAACTTCTTTCTCTCTTATTTTCTTGAACGCCTGTGCTTCAACCCATTTAGAAAAATAGTCAGTCATAAATAAAATGAATTTAGCTTTACCTGGGGTCGATAGCAGAGGGCCGACGATATCCATTCCCCATTTCATGAATGGCCATGGGGATAGGACTGAGTGAAGTTGCTCTCCGGGTTGATAGATCATTGGCACAAACCTTTGACATTTGTCACATTTACTAACAAATTCCTTCGCATCTTTACCAATATCGATCCAATAATATCCTGCTCTGATTATTTTTCGAACTAATGTATCGGCTCCGGAATGATTCCGGCAAGTGCCCTCGTGCACTTCCCGTAGGAGTAATCGGTATCTTCCGGACCCAAGCATACTGCCAACGGTCCATCGAATGTCCTTCGATACATCGTTCCGTCCGAAGCCAACGTGAATCGAGCAGCTTTAGTCCGTAGGGTCCTAGAATCTTTAGGGTCCGATGGGAGCTTTCTGCTCTTTAAGTATTCAATATACTTGTTTCTCCAATCCCAGGTTAAGCTTGTAGAATTTATCTCGGCGTGATCTTCTTCGATTACTGATCTCGAAAGTTGAACAACATTCCCCGAGCCCAAGTTATCTACCTCGACCGACGATCCCAAATTCGCAAGCGCATCGGCCTCATTATTCTGTTCTCGTGGAACATGCCGTAAAGTCCATTGTTTGAAATGGTGCAAAGTGACAAGCAGTTTGTCTAAATACTTTTGCATTCTGCCTTTTCGAACTTTGAAGGTTTTGTTTACTTGACTCACCACCAGCAAAGAGTCACAATTGGCTTCAATGACTTCTGCTCCGAAGTTTCTAGATAGCTCGAGACCTGCAATCATGGCTTCATACTCAGTCTCGTTGTTAGTCAACCTGATAGTTTTAATAGATTGCCTAATAGTGTTACCTGTGGGTGGTTTCAAAACTATGCCTAGCCCGGACCCTTTCACGTTCGAAGCCCCGTCCGTAAAAAGGATCCATACCCCCAGATGATGTACCTGATTTCAATAGGAGTTCTTTTTCTACTTCAGGTACGATTGTTGGCGTGAAATCGGCCACAAAGTCTGCTAAAATTTGAGACTTGATGGCCGTACGGGGTTGATATTCGATATCGTACCCACTGAGTTCGACTGCCCATTTAGCCAGTCGGCCTGATAGCTCAGGTTTGTGCAAAATATTACGAAGCGGGTAAGTGGTTAATACGCATGTGGGATGACATTGAAAGTACGGCCTTAACTTTCTAGAGGCGCTTATCAGTGCAAGTGCCAATTTTTCTAGGAGCGGATATCTAGTTTTCGCTTCTCCTAAGGTTCGACTCATATAATAAACGGGGAATTGCGTACCTTGCTCTTCTCGAACTAGGACACCGCTTACGGCGATTTTCGATACTGCCAAGTACAAGCAAAGTTTTTCGTTTTTTTTTGGAGTGTGAAGTAGTGGTGGGCTTGATAGATATCGTTTTAGTTCCTCTAATGCTTGTTGGTACTCCGGGGTCCAAGAAAAATTGTTCTTCTTTTTGAGTAGAGAGAAAAATTTGTGACTTCGATCAGATGATCTCGAGATGAACCGGCCTAAGGCTGCAATCCGACCCGTTAGCCTTTGTACGGCTTTCACGCTGTCCACAACGACGATGTCTTCGATGGCCTTGATTTTATCAGGGTTAATCTCGATTCCCCGATTTGACACCATGAAGCCGAGGAACTTGCCCGAACCGACCCCGAAAGCACATTTTTCGGGGTTGAGCTTCATGTTGTATTTCTTCAAAAATTTGAACGTTTCCTGCAAATGGGTCAAATGGTCCTCTGCGCACAGGGATTTAACTAGCATGTCATCAATATAAACTTCCATTAATTTTTCTATTTGTTCTTCAAACATTTTATTTACTAGGCGTTGGTAAGTAGCCCCTGTATTTTTTAGCCCGAAGGGCATCACATTATAACAATACGTTCCATATTTGGTGACAAATAAGTCTTTTCTTGGTCCTCCGGGTTCATCTGGATTTGATTATACCCGGAATAGGCATCGAGAAAAGTGAGGATCTCATGGCCGGCCATGGCATCAATCATGCGATCGATGTTGGGCAGCGGAAAGGAATCTTTGGGGTATGATTTGTTCAAATCCTTATAGTCTACACACATTCTAAGTTTGTTCCCTTTTTTAGGCACTACAACTACGTTGGCTAACCATTCGGGATATTTCACCTCCCGAATGGACCCTATCTTGAGAAGCTTGGTTACATCGTCCTTTTATGAATGTGTGCTTTTTCTCGGACTGGGGTCTTCTCTTTTGCTTCACCGGTCTAAACCTAGGGTCCAAGCTTAGCCGATGCGTCGTTATGTCCGGTGGGATCCCTGTTATATCTAAATGGGACCAGGCAAAACAATCGATATTATCGATAAGAAATTGAACAAGTTTCTTCCTGATTTCGGGGCTCAACCCCGTTCCCAAATATACCTTTCGCTCGGGCCAGTGCTCGATTAGTGTGACTTGATCTAGTTCCTCGATTGTTGATTTGGTGGCGTCGGAGTCATCGGGAATCATGAAAGATCGAGGGACCCTTTGATCATCATCTTCTTCTGTCACGACCCAACTGGAGGGTCATGACTAGCACCCGGGCCATACTTGCCGAGCACCAACGTACATTTTATCTAACCTTCCTTATTATCTTTAAGGGCCGACAAGATCAATATAAATAGTAGACATGGATCATGAACATCCAACAATGAAAGATAATGTCATGAACATACATAACATGGGACGACAAGACTGTCAAGAAACTATATATAAGGTACGAGCTATCATGATGCCATGAAAGACTATACAACAAAAATCAGCCGAAAAGGCATTCTAAACCATACATAAGTCGACACCTGTCTATGAGCCTCTAAAGGAACATAAGTGCTACAACATTGCCGGAACAGGGCCCCGACATACCCATAATGTCTATAACAAAAATGCATACCAAGACCACGGCAAGTCCGGAGAAGGGATCTCGCCAATAACCGCTGAACTGGACAGCCTACTGTGGTGGGGGAGCTACGTCTACCTGTCTATCAGGACCTGCAGCACGACATGCAGCGTCCACAAATAAAAAGGACGTCAGTACGAATAAAGTACTGAGTATGTGAGGCAAGAAAGCATAAGTAAGAACAGTAATGTAAATAGGGATAGAGAATATACAACCTGTGACATCTGGGTACCTCTGAGGGCTACTGACATGAAATACATGATACATACATATATATACATAAACTTTTAAAACATACGCCTTTGTGGGCATCACCATCATCATATCGTACCCGGCCGTAATAGGCTCGGTAAAACGTACCCGGCCATCATAGGGCTTGGTAGAATCGTACCCGGCCACGTGGAGCTCGGTAAAACCCAACTGATCAGTGGTTGCACAATAGGTGTCGTACCCGGCTGACTATAGCGCGGTTCGGTAGAGTAAAATAGATACATATATATGATGCATGCTGGACTCATTGGAATCACATTTTGAACCTTTTGGAGTGACGTAAGGTCGGTATCCTTCGTACACGTTATTAGGATTAACTCTTCATCAAGAATCTTATAAGAATCAGGAACTACCAACAACATTGATAATATAAGAATAAGAGAAGTAACATCAATATGAATCGTTTCATAAGATGGGCAGCAATGTAAGTACTGCTAGCTTCTAAGAGTAGAGTATCTTTGGGAGCTCGTTCATTAAATTATGTACAATCGGAGTCATGCAAAAGAATAAAGGGGATAGCCTCACATACCTTGTATATACTGCCCAACCTCAAGCTATGCAAATGTCACGACTCTTTAGTCTACAATAAGAGAAATGACACTATCATTATCGTTTAAGCGTCGTAACTATTATGTATCGACCGCAACCTATTTTACGATGAAACGGACAGCACCTCCCCTATTTATATGACTTCACACAAGTCAATACAATCACCAAACAGCCCAAACAACATCATTAATAATCATATTGAGCCTCCCAAAACAGTCCACCAACCAACAACATTACTACCAAGCCTTTCGATATATATTTCACAAGTTCTAGCTTCAACGACTTAGCCGCAACTTGGATAATCTTAAATATATATATAGAGTAAGAGGTTCCTTACCTTTAAACATAAATAACAACTCCAATTTGACCTTAATTTTCCACGAAATATCTCTCCAATTCTGCCACAAGAACAAGGAAGTGAAACTAGCAATCAATTCGGGTTTTTCGGCAATAGAATTACTTTAGAAGACTTGAAATCACCTAGGGTTGATATTAAAAACTTGAAGGAGTATTTACAGAACATAAAACACTTAAAACAACCTCCCACACGAGCTGGAACAACACAAAAATCAGCAACAACAAGAAGAACAAGAAACTTACTAGCGCCACGGGATTCCCGACACTTGATTTGTGTTGTTTGCCCTTTGTTTGGCTCTTGGATCATGAGAGAACCTTGAGAGAGTGTTTTTAGGGTTCTAAGGTCTGAATATACTGAAAAATAATGACTTAAAATGGGGTTGAGGTATCTTATATATATCCATATGTCTTAAACCGCCTATGTGGGCCCCATAGAGAGCTGCTTGGCGCACTCTCACAAAAATGCAAATATCTCTCTATTCCGAGATCGTATCGGCGAACGGTTTAATGAGTTGGAAACTAGACTCATAGATCTTCAATTTGATAGGTAGATCACCCCATAATTCCAAGTATATTGGGAGAAAAATATAGTAACATTCGACCTAAAGTTTAAGTAAAATTATAAACGTAAGTTGCGACAACTTTTATCGACTTTGTTTCATAACTTGCTTGACTTCAAGACTTATGATACGGATATTATATGATTCAAATACATTAAAACATGACCTCTTGGGATAATTAATCACCTCTAGTGTTACCCGAAAATACGGGTAACAATATCCTTGATTCGTTTAACTTCAAATACTTGTTAACCACTCTTATACACTATGGTATGCGAATTTGGGTTGTAACATCTTCGATCTTCTGGTTATCTGGCTGGGTCGAAGCCGATGTCTGTGATTGCTATTTGGTGTCCTGTTCTCCTTCTGAGCCCGATCCCTTTATCGGTGAGGACATTGGTTTTGCTTCCTCGACGGTGAACATTTCCTTTGTAGCTGGTTGTTCTCCGTACACCGTTTTGACACCTCTCGATGTCGGGAATTTGAGGGCCTGGTGTAGGGTCGAAGGTACAACTCTCATGTTGTGGATCCATGGCCTTCCGAAAAGGGCGTTGTATCTCATATCGCCTTTGATCACGTGAAAATTTATTTCCTGGATGGTTTCGGCAACGTTTATTGGTAGGATTATCTCGCCTTTGGTGGTTTCACATGCCATATTGAACCCATTTAGAACCAGAGTTGCGGGTACGATCTGGTCCTGCAGGCCGAGCTGTTCTACGACCTTCAATCTGATGATGTTGGCCGAGCTACCTGGATCGATTAACACACGCTTAATTTTAGTTTTATTCATGAGTACAGATATTACCAGTGCATCGTTATGATGTTGGATGACCCCTTCTGTATATTCATCATCGAAGGACAAAGTCCCCATGGGTGCGTAATCTTGAGTCCGAGAGCACTTTTCCCTCACAATCGATGTTTTAGTGCGTTTAAGCACTGGTCCCTGAGGGGTATCGACGCCGCCGATGATCATGTGAATGACGTGCTGCAGTTCTTCTTGCTCGTTTTGCTTGCCGAAATCCCTGTTTTTAAAATGGTTCTTCGCCCTATCACTCAGAAATTCCCGAAGGTGCCCTTTGTTAAATAAGCGGGCTATTTCCTCTCTTAATTGCCTGCAATCTTCTGTTCTGTGGCCATGGGTGCCATGATATTCTCATATTTGATTGGGATTTCTTTGGGCGGGATTGGTCTGTATGGCTCGAGGCCATTTAGTGTCTTTGATGCGTCTGATAGCCGACACGATAGCGAATGCACCAACGCTGAAGTTATATTCTGATAATCGAGGTGCTTCTATAGGATCGGCATATTTATCAAGGCCGCTCTTGCTCATAAGTCCCCGAGAATTTTGCCCTCGATCAATCCTTCGATTGTTCCGAACTGTATTACGTGCTGAACCATTGTTCACTCGATCTGCGACGTACGGTTGATATCGGTCTCTGTTCGACCTTTGTTCTCTATCAATCTCCTTTTGGTTTTTAGTAGCTGTCCTGTTCTGATGCACGGGTCCATACGGAGCTCCCAACTGATCATCCTCGACCCTAATTTTCGATTGGTATCGGTTGTGTACATCTGCCCAAGTTATTGCTGGATACTCGATCAAATTTTGTTTCAGCCGATGTGATGCTGTCGAACTTAGCTCGTTCAACCCTTGGGTGAAAGCTTGTACGGCCCAATCGTCTGTGACCGGTGGCAATTCCATGCTTCCATCTGAGATCGGGATATGAATTCCCTCAATATTTCATTACCCCTTTGCTTTACTTTGAAGAGGTCTGATTTCCTTGTATGGTGGTAAATTGTGATACCATGGTAAATTCTGATTTCTTTGTATGGTGGTAAATTCTAACATGGCAAAAGAATCGATGGAATTTGGTGGTAAATTGTGATACCAGATCATCGCTCCCTTCGAGAGGGTCTCCCCGAACTTTTTCAACAACACGGATTCGATCTCATCGTCCTCCAAATCGTTACATTTGATGGCACATATATAAGAGGTGACATGTTCGTTAGGATCGGTCGTACCATTATATTTGGGAATTTCGGGCATACGGAATTTTTTGGGGATTGATTTTGGTGCCGCACTCGAGGGAAAAAGGCTTTTGTATGAATTTTTTCGAATCAAGCCCTTTTATCATTGGTGGAGCCCCCGGGATTTGATCGACCCTGGCATTGTATGTTTCCACTCTCTTGTCGTTGGCTTCGACTCATTTTGTGAGTTCCTCGAGCAATTTAGTAATTCCGGGAGTGGTCCCCGATTCTTTCTCGTTTGATTTCACTATGGCGGGCTCCGTTCTGGGGGTGATTTCTCGAAGTGGATTGGAGTCCGGCCTGCTTTGTACGCGAATTTGGCTCTGTAACTGAACTATCGCTACTTGTTGGGCTAGTAGCATCTCGAAGATCATACGTAAGCTGGCCCCGATTTCCCCCGCGTTATGGGTGTCTCGGGCTACGGATCGAGTGCCGCTCTGAATGCTTCTTTTCGGTTTGAAATGCTGATTCGCCTCCAAAGATATTTTTGAATTGACATCCAATGGTACTTCGGCTCGAATTTCGGGTACTTCGATTCGAGCCTCGGTGCCATCGTTAAGTGGCCTTCCGGCCCCGGGTGCCAAGTTATTGGTTTTATCTTGAAGGCCGGCTTCGTGGTCGATAGGTAAAGCCATTGCTGATTTGAAGTTGTAAGCTGGCGTGTAGTGTAGATTTATATCAAACGATCACTGTTATCCTTAGCCCCATGGTGGGCGCCAAACTGTTTACCCGAAAAATCGGATAATGTTAAATTTATATATGGTTTTAAGGATACGTAATACCTTTTGATATAAATATAACGACACGAGTATTTTGATTATGAGAATGACAATGATGAACAGAAAGAATGAATAAGATCTAGTAAAACGAGCACAGGGAGATATCTTTGTATAGGAGAAAAGATCTTTTTGTTCCAATCTATTCCGTGTGTTTTCTTTTTTTCTCTGTGGATAACTTACAAGGATTTCCCCTTTTATAGTAGAGGGTCATTACAAAAAATAATAAAATAAAGTATATAGTGGAAGACCCATGATGATTTGTCTCTTCCTCGATTCCTGCCAAGATTCTTTCTCTTGGTGCAGCTACAACGGCTCTTGTCTGTGAGCTCGATACTGGCTCGAACTCGTTACTGGGTCGGGCCCTTCGGTCTTGGCTCGAGTTCGACCTTCGGGATGGGCGTCGCGCATTTTCGACCTCGAAGCAGTTCCTTGCGAATCGATTCGGTCACGGGCTCGATAAGGTTATCGAGCCGACTCCTCGAGCGACCTTCGGACTCGAGGCTCGTTAGTACTGACTTCGGAGCTCACTCCCAAAATCTCACTCCGACTTTTTAACACTTGAACTCGATCGAACGTAGGAAGGCCGAAATCTATTTCGAAAATATACAATTAGGCTTTTAGTACATCGTACAAGGATAAATAATGTTGTCCACACTATCTCGTAGTATATAGTTTGCCAAAATAATGAGCCAACAAGCTATCAAATTGGTGTTATTATGTGTTGCATGGTCCATAAGCATGCACATAAAAAAATCCTTGTTTTTTCGTTCACATAGTTTAATCTTAGTCGATATTGGTAAGAAATATTCTTATTTCAGTGTATTTATCACTTTGTTTCTTTGAAAGAAAAAATCAACATATGCTTGCAGTTGATTGGACAAAACTTTTCATTTTATGACGTCCTATTTGAGATATACAATCTATAAATACTACTTGTTTTTTTTTTTATGTTTTTAAAGTAAGAAAGGAATAAATTAAAGTCCACTCAGAACCTCAAAAATTATGAATAAACCTCAACTTGTTAGCGTTGTACAGCTTGGTCCAGACCCCTCCATGATAGGTGGTGCAAATCCCGCGTGGGTCCCATATAACCACATGGCCATGTCAGCAAAATCCTCTTACCAATCAGAGGGCCCCTTTACCCTCTAACAACAGCAACACAACTTTTTCTCCAATTTTTCCAATTTTTCCAATCTCCACACAGCAATTTAATCTTCGTTTATATATTTTTCTGAATTCAAAGAAAATCACCATCAATGGTAGCTGTTCACATGGTTTTGTAACAGAAAGAATCAACCATATTCTAGATACTAGTTAGCTATTTTTCGATTTCTTCCAACTATCAACTATCTTTTTCATTTGTCTTTGTATCCATCTATTAGCTGTTGATGTATCTATATATACGTAAGTATATGTGCGCGCATGTGAAGGGAAAGAAATTAATGAGATCAAGTTCTTACAGCAAGAGTTTAATTTTTAGGGGACTGTAATTTCCTTTTTTATGTATTCAGATTATTTAAAAGATAACTACAAATAAGCGTTTATAATAAATATTTATAATAAGTAAAATTAAATATTTGAAAAGAAAAGTGTTTGTTTCCCTCAACATCATTTCTTACCTAAGCTTACAACGGAGACACCACTAATTAATTACCCTTTTAGTACTATCTAAGCATGTTACTTACTTCCATCTCCTACCTAACACCATCACCTACTTCTTGAGTCTTGAGACTTGGAAACTACTACTATAATTTTAGAGTATAGCTATAGCCTTGATTTGGGACATCATTCTTAAGACACAATTATACCAATAAAATCGTTCTCTTTGATCAAATTACAGTACCCCATGCTAAAAAATGTATGTGTTGTTTCCCTTCATCATAAAGATTTAACTGTAATTAATTAAATATCTTATAAGTAAAGTACTTATGTAAATAACTTTTATATCTTCATAAACGCATATATATACTCCTGTCTCCTGCCAACTCTCCCACTTAATAGGAAGCGAAAATAGAATTTTCAAATGAGTTTCTTCTTTTGATATGTGTATATATAGCAAATCAAAAGTTAATAGTGTCGGATATGCAATAATTACATTTTTTTTTTGGCTTAGAGTTAAAAGACGAAATTTTGCAAGAGAACTAAAGAGTAATTTTCATCTGCATGGAATTAAAGGAAAGTATGGGGAGCTATAAACTGTGGGATATATTATGTCATTTCAATTTTCTCATTGTCTTCAAACACCTGATTGCAAGAGCGACTAAATGCATGTTATACTGTTTTTTTCCTCGGTGTATCAAATAATAGAAGAGAAAGAATAAATATTCCCTAATGGAATAAGATCAATAATTCCCTATCTCATTCGAAACATACATACTATTTATTCTTACAGTACTAACGTAATAGCGTTAGCGTATGCTATCTCTCATATTTTCACCATTCTTGTTACTAGCTTCAATATGTAACATGAATTATACTATAAAAACTGCATTTTTGGTCCTTGAGTTATTATTGCAATATTTCGATGTTGATCCTTATATCATTTGACGTAGGACATAATTAACAGTAAATTAAATTAAACATACTATTTTAGTCTTTAAATTAAATTTAATCGAAGTTAACTGGTCAATTTGCAATTACTAAGACATTCGTAAAATACCCTTTTATTTTTTGCTGTAACGTTCACTACTTATTCTAAGGTAGCGAGACATACTACAAACAACGTCACAACAAAAGAAAAAGAGTTAGACAATAAGAAAAGAACTTCAATACGAAAATAAGGAGAGTCTGGCTTCTCAGGCAGAAAAAATAGCTAAAAAATGTCTGCCATCTGTAAAATGAATTGCTAATAAGATAATACATGACTTTAAAGTTTACACCATACAATAATTATTGGTATTAATCTAGGCAACTAAAGAAAGATATTTGTAAGCGTGTTTGACGAGAATTAATATCCAGTGATTCTACTGGTATGTATAAATTTCTCAATTAAATTAAATGCAATTGGATAGTTGACGTTATGATCTCGGTGGGATCAATCCTTCATTCCTTTGTTAGATAACACAAACCACATGCTCAATCATCATGTCCTTTTGCTTTTTAACAATTAATTACTTGTTTTTCGTTTAATTTAATCGAAGCCTAGAAGTAAGAGCCTTGCAATTACAATTAATGGGCAGATTAGATTAAAGAATGCCTTGGCCGGTTCGTTGTCTCTTACTGTTCTTTAATTTTTAATTTTCTTAAACTAATCTTATCATCTGTTTGCATTCTGGATTACTTCATTTATTTATCTTTAACTTACCTAATTTTCGCCAACCAAACACACCATTTTTCCATGGGAATGGGAATGGTCCAATGTGGGCATCGATACAAATGATGCTCGTCACCTTCTGAAAATCCCTTGCAAAATTAATTGAGTTTGACTTTTTAAAATTTTAAAATTATCTAAAATAATTACACGTAACTATCAATAGCTATAAGTAAAATTGACAAATTGAAATCAAAGTAGACAATGCTTATAGCATGTTCAATAACACTGTGTTGTAAAAAAAAAAAAACTATTGTGCATATATTTAAATTAGATCCAAACTAAAATTGTAGTATAAAGTGGACAAAAGTACATGCCACGTTTAGACGTCTTGCTTTTGATTTCTGCCTCATACTTTATTTTCAACCAGGAGATATGATGTAAAAAAAAGATTAAAAGAATACTCCATTGTTTACTATCCCATACTTCTAGTATTGCCTTTTGAGAATATTTAGCTAAAATTGTGGCAACTTTCATGTTAACCGGAATCTTTTGAAAAGAAAATCGGATGATGATTAGGTATCTTAATATAGTAACTTGATAAGGAATTTTTTTTTTGTCTATTATAAGAATTGAATAATACTAAAACTAGTGTTCTCATTTTATTAATAACTTACACTTACTCAAAGAGATAACAAAATTTTTAAAACTAGCATTTTCGACATAAGTAAAAGCCCGTTTGGCAAAAAAAAAAATTCACTTTCTTTCGAAAACTTTTAACTTTTTTTTAGAATTGGCCATACAAATTTCAAATTTCACTTTAAGTTAAATTTCGGAATTTGTCGAAAATTTGAAAAACTCCAAAAAATTAATTTTCAAAATTTTACTTTAAATAACTCATAAAAAATCAAAAACAACTCTAAATTATTTTCATGTCCAAACACAACTATACTTTTTAAATATGTACCATTTTCATTTAAAAAAATATTACTTTTTTCCTCCGAAATTTCATAATTCTTATGTGGAAACACCCACTAAATATTCGAAAGTATCATTAAATGCATTTACACAAAAAGAACCACAAATTGTTACTATTGTTAGGAAACAATTACGAAAAGAATGAAAAGAAAGTCAAACAACTATAAAAACTTGAGAAAGAGTATAAGAACCCAATCTCACACTCAAAGCTGGCCGAGTTGGTTTGGAGGGTTTATTCATAGCGATGACCTAAGATTGATCCGCTTTCAAGGTTTTTTGGGTCTGTACTTGTCGCACAGAGCTTGTCTAGTGTGATTTATATCCGTATATGATTTGTAGGCTATTACACAGCATGAGATTCCAAAAAAAAAAAATACAATCACACATTAAGAAATGGCAAAAGGCTCAAAATTGCCCTCGTGGTCTTCGACATGGCTTATATGTACCCTCCGTTTAAAAATGAGGTCACATGTAACCTTGCCGTTAAACAAGTGGTCCACTGATACCCTTCTCGACGAACGACTCCGTTTTGGGCCCTCTGTTTTTCCTCAAAAAATTCACATCACAACACGTGTCCTCCAAAACCACCCTCAATTATTTTTTATATGCCCCTCACTTATTTTAACCACCTTTCCCACCCTCTTTAGCCCATCCGCATCAGACCCCAAACAATACTTCACCACAAAAATTACCATTCATTAGTAATACGTAGATGATGATTGCTTTGTTAAAATTTATTACCATGTCTAAATTCATTAGTAATCGAAGAATTTAGAAAGTAAAAAAGTAATACGTAGTATAAAATTTAACTCAATAAAAAAATATCTGATCGACATGTAAATGATGATTGCGTTGTTCTCGATCTTACGTTCTTCGAGATGGCAAGGAATGGTGTGATAGTACGCTTTGATTATAAAAGCTAAATCCAACACCGCCAACGGTGACCCTCTCTGCCCAATCCCCCCTCCCAACCCACCCCATTTACGTCTATTATGCCCCGTTGAATTATATTACATGCAATTTCACTTGCAAATATTTAGATCTCATTAATTATCAAGATAAAGTAACCAGTAGCGGAGCCCGAATTTTCATCAAGGAGTGTCAAAATATAAATAATTAGATATATCGAAAAATTAAATAGAGTCAACGTATAATAAATATACATAAAATAAAAAAAATTATCTAGCAATATAGTGTATATTTTCCGGCGAAGGGGTATCGCTTGACACCCCTTGATTCAATGTGGCTCCGCCATTGAAAGTAACTCTGCTTCGACAAAAATGAAAGACTAATGAATGATAATTTTTGTGGTGAAGTATTGTTGGGGTTTGAAGCGGATGGGGTAAAGGGGGTGGGAAAGGTGGTTAAAATAAGTGAGGGGGACATTTAAAAAAAAATTAAGGTTGGTTTTGAAGGACACGTGTCGTGATGTGGATTTTTCGAGGAAAAATAAAAAGCCCAAAATGAAATCGTTGGTCGAAAAGGGTATCAGTGAATTACTTATTTAACGGCAAGGTTACACGTGACATCATTT
Source organism: Nicotiana tomentosiformis (assembly GCF_000390325.3). Classification (NCBI taxonomy): domain Eukaryota; kingdom Viridiplantae; phylum Streptophyta; class Magnoliopsida; order Solanales; family Solanaceae; genus Nicotiana; species Nicotiana tomentosiformis. The sequence goes on from NC_090812.1 coordinate 29,121,576, forward strand.
TCAAACGGAAGTGATATAAATAAGCCATTTAGAACAACACTACGACAGTTTTGAGCCTTTTTCCCTTTAGAAATTGTGGTTTACCATAATGAGAACGACTTTTAAGAAATTCCCTTTATTAGCTGTTTGTGTGGATTTGTTATATCATCAAATTGCACTTTCTTCTCTTTCGTATAAAATATTATTACAGAAAAAAACAAATGTCAGAATCGGAGCCTTTGCCCGAAAACCCACCTTTTTTCTCTCCCCGCGTTCCCCTCTCTCTTTCTCTCTCTAGATTTTTCTGCCCCAATCAAATCACACACATCCCTCTCATCTAGGGTTTCGTTTTCAACAATTCGGATCCAGCTCATAACCCAACCAAATCCATTTCCTTTTATGCTTCTAAATTCTTCTTCCAATGCTTAGCATTTCTTTGTCTATTTTCTCCAATTGATCCCCTTTCCGTATCTTCTCTGTAAGTCTCTATAGGGTTTCAAATTATCTTTCACAATTATTGTGATTCTTAAGCCCATTTTCATATTTAGTACTAATTTTTGGTGCTACATTGCTGCTAAATTCTGAGATAACGAGTGATTTTGATTTTTTGGTTTATTTCGAATTGGGGAATTAGGAATTGCAAAATGTCGGAGCAGGGAGTGGAAAAATGAGTGAGGCGGAGATTACGAGGATGAAGCAAAAGACTACTCCGGTACCGTTAGGGACACTAATTGGTCGGGAGTTGAGGAATAATGATAAAGTGGAGCAGCCAACATTGAAGTATGGACAAGCTGCATTAGCCAAAAAAGGGGAAGATTATTTCTTAATTAAGCTTGATTGTCAGAGGATTCCGGGCAATCCATTGACCTCTTTTTCAGTTTTCGCGGTAATTTAATTCTGTTTGTTTTACTGAATCTGTTAATTGTTTTGTGGTATAACTACATTGTTAGTTTTGCTGCATGGATTTTGCTGAATTTTGGGTTCTATTGAATAGATTTTTGATGGGCATAATGGTATATCGGCTGCTATATTCGCTAAAGAGAATCTATTGAACAATGTTTTGAGTGCTATTCCTCAAGGAATTAGTAGGGAAGAGTGGCTTCAAGCACTACCTCGAGCACTAGTTGCGGGTTTTGTGAAAACTGATATAGAGTTTCAGCAAAAAGGCACGCTCTTAGCTCTATGCCTTTGATAACTTTTTGCTTCAAGGGGTGCTTTCCCTTGCTTCAGTCGTTTAGGTGTTCTTAGTTCAATTTTGATATCATTGACAGGTGAGACATCTGGAACTACTGTGACGTTTGTTGTGATCGATGGGTGGACGATTACTGTTGCATCAGTTGGAGATTCTAGGTGCATATTGGATACCCAAGGAGGTGTGGTTTCTTTGTTGACTGTTGACCATCGATTAGAAGAGAATGAGGAGGAACGGGAGCGTGTCACTGCAAGTGGTGGTGAAGTAGGAAGGCTCAATGTTTTTGGGGGTAACGAGGTGAAAACATACCAGAAACTTGTGTAAAATTGTATTCTTACTTTTTCCTAACGGCTTCAGAAAGATATACTGATGTTGAAATTCACTTGGTTTATAGGTTGGACCTTTACGTTGCTGGCCTGGTGGGTTGTGCCTTTCAAGGTCTATTGGCGATACAGATGTTGGGGAGTTTATCGTTCCAATACCTCATGTCAAGCAAGTGAAGGTTTGTAACCTTAACATCGAACATTCTTTTGTCTTCTAGCAGAGTTCCATGTATGCATTTGTTTTTAAATCTGAGGAGAGAATACACGTGCGTAGATTTCAAATGCTGGTGGGAGGCTAATAATAGCCTCTGATGGTATATGGGATGCTTTATCATCGGATTCAGCAGCGCAATCTTGCAGAGGTTTACCAGCAGAACTTGCTGCAAAGCTGGTTGTTAAGGTGTGGATGGTTATAAAATTTCCTTCATTCAAAAATTTTCTTTTCTGTGAGGTTTCCTCTAACTCTCAATGGGTTTTCAACTCAGGAGGCTCTAAGGTCACGAGGTCTGAAGGATGATACGACCTGCTTGGTTGTTGATATTATTCCTTATGACCATCCTGTCTTGCCTCCAACGCCTAGGAAGAAACAAAATTTGCTCACTTCCTTTCTCTTTGGGAGAAGATCACAAAATGCAAGATCTAATAAGCTTTCTGCTGTTGGTGTTGTGGAAGAATTGTTTGAAGAGGGCTCTGCGATGCTTGCTGAGAGGTACTGCATTTTTTTTGATTTTGGCATCATTGTTAGTATTTCTACTATAAGAGAAATTTCCTATATAATTCTTGAATGTGTTATGCGTTAGGTTGGTTGGTTTGTTGAAAGTTTTATCCTGGAAAGAGAAAAATTACTTGTCATATACCAATAGCTACTTATAATTCATACTTTACAAAACCAGATTAAAAAATTTCTCTACATAATTTATTTTATCGTTGTGAAAGGTAAAATGCAGCAGCTCTAGTCTTTGGTTGCCTATAAGTGACCTAGGTGGGGGAGACATTCTATGATGTACTGATCTTGTCAGAAGCTTTCTCCTCATGCCTTATCTATTTTCTTTAACATCTATTTGACTCTTATCATTTCTTCTTTGTGGTCATGCATTTTTGCTCTCTTGGATGTGGGTTTATTTGTTGACAAATAAAAAGGATGCCATAATCTCACTCATATTTTGGAGGGAAGTTTTACCTGCTTTTCCTTCTCTGCTAATATTGATAAATTAGTAGAGTAGTGTGTTTGTCAAGAAAAAACTAAAGTTACTTGAACTTAACTAGTCACGTTAATAATTTTAGATATTAGAACTTGTGAAGGATGATATTTTTTGGTTCACAGTACTGTGTAAAAAATATTTCGACCGATCCCTGCGATCTTGTCAAAAGATAGGATCAATAGGAAAAATTACTAATACATCTGCACCCCTCGCTTTGTCTGTGTTTGCTTTACTGGTGGAGAGGTTTCAGAAATTCGTGAAGCTACACATGCTTGGATCTAAACCCAAGACATGGTTATATGTACTGGTCTTCTATTCTCACAATCTCCCTTCATCTTGTTGGCCTAATTAGTAGATGACCTCATCCTGGTTATCCAAACGATACTAAAAATCATAGTACTTTAGAATCATAGACAATAGCGATCCACTAATCTTTGCACATATACTGGAGCATTTTGATAAGCGATAACTAATCTTTATGGTCCTTTAGCATTCTGCGGAGGCAGGTAGGTTATGCTGTAATGTCGAAGGAAAAGATCTTTGGTGTGGGGTATGAGTGAACTGTAACTGTTGGACAGGAATACTTTTTGAATTCAATATGCGGAAACTGAAAGATGCAAATGTACAATTAGATATGAGGAGGGTGTAGAGAAGACTACCATTGAACTACCATGAATTCAAGTGATATATAATGGCAGGCGAGCCATCGAACTTGATACACTATGTAAGAGTTAAATCTGAAAAAACTTATACAAAGTTACAAAAAACAGTTAAATGTTTTGACAATAAGCATAATGCAATATCAACTTTGTGACTCAGACTAGACAAAAAGTAAAAAAAAAAACAACTTATTTATTCATGAAGGTTTTCTTTTGATAATTAAAGTTTTTCATTAAGGTTGAAGAGTACACCATGATGTCCTTATTAGAAAAATGATTTTAAAAAATGTTCTGACAAAAAAAGAAAAAGAAACAGCTATTTCTCTTTGACGGGCTAGATATAGAAGGTAGTTTAACATTCAATTCTTCTTCATGATGAGAAGCTGCTGCAGTCGAGTTGCTTTGGTATGGTTTCATGCAGATATATAGCAACTCAATCTCTGATATATTCTAGTTGGATCACATGTAAGTCTAGGTTTAATTGAAAATTTCAGTTGTTTCTGTCTATCAGGCATATGATTTACATTGATCAACCTGTTAATGTAACTTGTGAGGATGTTCTTTTGCATTGATATTGTACCATGAATTATCTTGTTATTGTTGCTGAATAAGATCATAGAAAAATGGAAATGGATGGATCCACATGAAGATAAGATTAAAAAGCATTTTACAGTAGACCACACGGATAGTTATGAACATTGTATTATAACTTTGTTATTTTTCAGTTTATTAATCTGTTTTTTCCTGACTTTGTACCCACTGCAGTGTTACCCTAACTTTATATTTCTTTTCTGACCCTACAGACTTGGTAAAGATTTTCCTCTGGATTCTAGCTCTGGACTCTTTAGATGTGCTGTTTGCCAAGCGGATCAGCCCGCAAGTGAGGGCTTATCTGTAAACTCAGGCCCTTTCTTTTCACCTGCATCAAAGCCATGGGAAGGGCCCTTCCTTTGTGCAACTTGTCGGAGGAAGAAAGATGCCATGGAAGGAAAAAGACCTAGTAGACCTACAATAACTGCTTAATCTGGTAACCTAGTATATGCTGATATATTTTTTGCCTGGCGTGTGGACATGCTTGGTTCTCAATCTGCAGTGGTTATTGCTATAGAAGTAGTGTGCAAGGAAATTTGTACTGATACTAGAAGTCAGTAGATGTTTCGAGAACAGTAAAAGTTTGTGTTAATTCTTCTTTGTCCCCAGCACTTGCTGACCAAGAACGGACAGTCCTGATGCCTATGATTGTATTAATTTGATTACTAACAGCTTGAATATGTAAGTAACGAAATGATGATTGTGAAAATATTGTTTAGTAAAAGTGTCTTCATTTGTGATTGATCTTTGCTACGGCTCCCATTTGAGCGCAGATTGTCTTATAAATTGACAATGTTCTTCTGCTGCTTTAATCTTCTGTTTTCGTTTAATCTTGTTAAAATGTTATGGCTTTAATTATTTAGGAGTTTAAATTTTGGGGTATTATCACTTTTAGCCCGCGTTAGAAACTATTTACATCGGGCAGCCGAAAAAGTGTATAAATTTTATATATATATATATATATATATATATATATATGGTTCTTCAGCTTACTCCCGAAGAAGCTTGAGTTTCATTTATTTTAAATTAGGGAAATGGTCTAATAGGAAAATGCCAAGTACAGGATTGCTGGTGATTTTTACCCATATTATTGTGTTTTAAGATTTTAAAAATTAATTGGTCTGGAAATTATACATCCGACAGGAAGAAAATGCAAGAGTAGCTGTCTTCTTTGATACTTCTATTTCACTCGTTAGATTTTATCATTGTGTCACCCCAGAAAAATAATTATAAAAGAGGTACCCCATAATAATGTATTGACGACTGAGGGCAAATCACATGTTATACGATCGAACTTTCATGAAGACCAGCCAAACCGTTGCTTTCATTTTTCTAGAACACAACCATTGGCCCTGTGAAAGAAAAAAAATAATGAAAAACGCAAAGAATATTACACTTCTGAGGCAAACTTTTAATATGAAAAAAAGAAGTTAGCTATTACTTCATTTTAATTCATGTGATGTAGTTCGATTGAACTGAAGTTTAAGAACGAAAGACTTTTGGAACTTCTAATCTTAAATATGTCATAGATTTTATAGTTATTAAAATTTTCTGTTAACAATACACGTCATAGTTAAGCAATGTGCTATTTGTACTGACCTTTTTAGATCTCTTATATATAAAAGACATATTTCTAACGTGTAAAAATAAATCTCTCATGTATAAAAAAAAGAGGTAGGGCCATAAAACTAAAAACAAGTTTGTAAAGAGCCAAAAACCATCCCAATAAGCAATCATGGAGCCTGTTAAAATTTGCTATAAAAACATGTCATTATTTTTGGTACGTACTAATAACGAAATGATACAAGAATGAAATGGAGGGAGTGGAAAATAAGTGCTATTTGTACATCACGCCCCTTTACAATTTTAAAATTAAAAAATTGACTTTTTTAGATCTCTTATGTGTAAAAGTAAATCTCTCATATATAAAAAAAAAAGTAGGGTCATAAAACGAAAAACAAGTTTGTAAAGAGCTACAAAACCAATTGACCCAATAAAGCCCATGATAAGCATTCCTGGAGCCTGTCGGAATCCATAAGGTGTAAATTCGCGAAAAATTTATAAATAGCCATTTTTACGCCTGGTCAATCAAATTTAGCCACATAATCAAAAGTTAACTATATTTAGCCACTAAATTAGCACGTGAACAATTTGTTGACTAAAATACCCCTACTCTATTTATAAAATTTACGCGGCATGACCTCATACTCTATTTCAGCATAATCTTGCGGCGTCAATCTACAGATTGAAGTAAGCTCTCACAATTATTCTTCTGATTCTTCGAATTTTCTGGTTTGATCTTCTTATTCTTTTCAATGCGTTAATCTACGATTCTTCTCGTTTGTAATTCAGATCATAACTAATAATATCTGCATTGTTATATATAATTATAAATTTTATATGAAAAACGTTTATTCTGTGCTTAACTGTATAATATATAAATGTAATTTTATTTCAAGTACTTTATGCTGTCACTAAACACCAAAAATGTCTAGTTCATTAAAAAACACACAGTTAAAGTGATGGCAGATGAATTAATTGTAGAACAAAATATCTAGTATAATATACTGGACCTTTCTGAATAAATATATTAAACTTACAAACTTCCAGAATATTATACGAAGAGTATGTATGATTCTAAGCACCAAAAATATATCTAAATGTTTAAGATTCACCTACTATCCTGAATAAAAAGATGAAATTTTATCGTTAGATATGTCAAAATTACAACTCTCCAGCATAGTGTATTAGAGGTATCTTTGATTCAAACTACTACAAAAAATTATGCATAAAATGGTATAGAACACAACACCAGTATAAAATGCTGGACTTTTTTTAATTAATATATAAAACTCAGAAACTTCCAGCAGATTATACTGGAAGTATCTATGATTCAAACCAGAAGAACGCATATAAGTTTTTAAGGTTCCCCTAATGTCCTGAATAAAATGCTAAACTTTTATTATTACATATTTGAAAACTACACACTCTGCAGCATATAGTACTGGAGGTATCTTTGATTCAAAATCAGAAAAAATAATGCATAAAATAGTGCAGAACAAAACTTTAATATAATATGCTGGATTTTTCTTAATTAATATCTAAAACTCAGACACTTCCAACAGATTATTATACTGGAAGTATCTGTGATTCAAACTAGAAGAACACATCTAAGTTTTAAGGTTTCCCTAATGTCCTGAATAAAATGCTAAACTTTTATGATTACATATGTGAAAACTACAAACTCTGCAGCATATAGTACATGAGGTATCTTTGATTCAAAACCTGAAAAAATACTGCATAAAATGGTGCAGAAAAAATGACAGTATAATATGCTGGACTTTTCTTAATTAATATCTAAAACTCAGAAACTTCCAGCAGATTATACTGGAAGTATCTATGATTCAAATAAAAAGAACACATCTAAGTTTTTAAGGTTCCCCTAATGTCCTCAATAAAATGCTAAACTTTTATGATTACATATGTAAAAACTACAAATTCTGCAGCATATAGTACTGGAGGTATCTTTGATTCAAAACCATAAAAAATACTGCATAAAATGGTGCAGAACAAAATGCCAGTATAATATGCTGGACTTTTTTTAATTAATATATAAAAATCATAAACTTCCAGCAGATTATACTAGAAGTATCTGTGATTCAAATAAGAAGAACGCATCTAAGTTTTTAAGGTTCTCCTAATGTCCCGAATAAAATGCTAAACTTTTATGATTACATATGTGAAAACTACAAACTCTGCAGCATATAGTACTGGAGGTATCTTTGATTCAAAATCAGAAAAAATAATGCATAAAATGGTGCAGAACAAAACTTCAATATAATATGCTGGATTTTTCTTAATTAATATCTAAAACTCAGACACTTCCAGCAGATTATTATACTGGAAGTATCTGTGATTCAAACTAGAAGAACACATTTAAGTTTTAAGGTTTCCCTAATGTCCTGAATAAAATACTAAACTTTTATGATTACATATGTGAAAACTACAAACTCTGCAGCATATAGTACATGAGGTATCTTTGATTCAAAACCTGAAAAAATACTGCATAAAATGGTGCAGAACAAAACGACAGTATAATATGCTGGACTTTTCTTAATTAATATCTAAAACTCAGAAACTTCCAGCAGATTATACTGGAAGTATCTATGATTCAAATAAAAAGAACACATCTAAGTTTTTAAGGTTCCCCTAATGTCCTCAATAAAATGCTAAACTTTTATAATTACATATGTAAAAACTACAAATTCTACAGCATATAGTACTGGAGGTATCTTTGATTCAAAACCATAAAAAATACTGCATAAAATGGTGCAGAACAAAATGCCAGTATAATATGCTGGACTTTTCTTAATTAATATATAAAACTCATAAACTTCCAGCAGATTATACTGGAAGTATCTGTGATTCAAATAAGAAGAACGCATCTAAGTTTTTAAGGTTCTCCTAATATCCCGAATAAAATGCTAAACTTTTATGATTACATATGTGAAAACTACAAACTCTGCAACATATAGTACTGGAGGTATCTTTGATTCAAAACCAGAAAAAAATACTGCATAAAATGGTGTAATAGTATTTGATTCAAAACCAGAACAAAACACTAGTATAATAGGCTGAAGCTTTCTGAATTGATATGTAAAACTCATAAAATTCCAACGTATTATACTGGAAGTATATGCCGTTTAAAGTAGGAGAACACATCTAAGTTTGTAATGACCTGAATAAAATGCTGGTCTTTTGTGATTACATATGTCAAAACTACAAACTCTTGAGCATATAGTACTGGAGGTATCTTTGATTCAAATCCATAAAAAATGCTACATAAAATAGTGCAAAACAAAACATAAGTATAATATGGTGAACCTTTTTCAATTGATATGTAAATTTCACAAACATCCATCATTTTATACTGGAAATATTTGTGATTCAAACTAGAAGAATACATCTAAAATGTCTACTGTTCCTCTAATGTTCTCCAGCATATAATACTGTAAATTTCTCTGATTCATCATACAAAAAACAAAAAAGTGAATGGCTAATTGTCACGACCCAAAATCCATTATAGGTCGCGATGGCGCCTAACATCGCAGTCAGGCAAGCCAACAATAAAAGTTTAACTTTATTACTCATTTTAGTATTTGAAATCACGATTTCCTTTAATTTAATAATAAAAGATGGACTTTACAGAGTAAATAAAAATATTGTCACAATTTCAAAACCAAACAACCCATAATCATCCCAAAACCCGGTGTTACAAGTACATGAACATCAACTAGGAAGTAAAATAAAATACATCATCTGTCCGCAATACAAATTGGACATGAAAAATATAAATACTCTGAAGGAGACTGTGCTGGCTGCGAGTCATAATATGGAATGCAGCTCACGGTAAGTCCTCGCATCATCCGTGCCTCCGCGCCCAAAGGACCACCAGACATAAAAGTACATGCACAAAAATATGCAGCAAGTGTAGTATGAGTACGTAAATCAACGTGTACTCAGTAAGTATCTAGCCTAACCCCATTGGAGTAGTGACGAGGGGTCGACATCGACACTCACTAGTGGTCCAATAATATCAGGTACAGTAAATAGGTGAGCAAATATGAGGCAGAGTAAATAAATAAAATAAACAAGTATAAATCCGTGGTACAATTCTCCTCTTTACAATAGGCTCAAGCTCTCAATTAGCAAATTTCCTCCTCAACCGGAGCATGTATATAAATATATAGTGGACCTCACCAAAATAGGTCGTTATACTTCAAATCAGGAAGGACTCACAGATACACTGGCTTCTTACCAAATATTACGCACGATTCCATGAGGATATTTTATAGAAATACCGAGGCGTACGGCCCGATCCAACATAAATATTAAACTGTGCACTACCGAGGGTCGAATGACACGAACCATAGATGCATCTATTAAACTGTCGAGGCGAACGTCCCACTCCCATGAGAGTATGGTACATAAATCCTGCCGAGGTGAACTGCCCGATCCCATTAGAGTGTGGTACATAAATCCTGCCGAGGCGAACGACCCGATCCTATTAGAGTATGGTATATAAATCCTGCCGAGGCGAACGACCCGATCCCATTAGAATAAGAAGCTTAAACGGGTCCTTGACCCCCACTCATAAATAAACATGTGAGTTATAATTTTTAAGAAAAATGGTTTGATGAAAATGCATAATGCGTGAGAAATCCGTTAGAGGAACACCATTATTCCGTGACAAGTCATGAAACTCGCGAAAACTTTACAATAGCAAGTCTAGTCTCAAGTAGTAATGTAAAACAGAGGAATTTAATAGGCGAGAGACTGCTCAAATAGTACAACTATAGCATGATGTGAACCTAAGCCTACCCGGACAATAACATGAATGTAGCTACGTACGGGCTCTCGTCACCTCGCGCGAACGTAGCCCCCACAACAAGTAGCACACATCAATATACAACACCTAGGGGTAATTTTCCCCCTCACAGAGTTAGACATGAGACTTACCTCGTCTCAAAGCCTACTTTATGGTCCAAAATTGTGCTTTAAATCCTCAACTCGGTGCCAAACGACCCGAAGCTAATCAAATGTTATATAAAATAGTCAATACATGCTCAAGAGTTCACATCCCAACTATTAAAGTGATTTTTCCAACCCAAATTGAAGAATTCCTAAAATTCACCCCCAGGCCCACGTGCCCGGATTCCGGAAATTTTTGAAGAAAATTGTTACCCATAACACTACGAACTCAAATATATGATTTATTCCCAATTCCATGCCCAATTGTGCGGTCAAAATCTAAAAATATTAATTTCTAGGTTTCTTCCAAAATTCCCAAATTTCCACTAGTTTTCATATTAAAATCTATATATAATCCAAGTATTTAACTCAAAATGAGAAAAAGTCACTTACCCCAAAATAGAGGATGAAGATGGCACTCCAAACCTGCTCCAAAATCGGCTCCCATGGACGAAATGGAGTGAAGTTGAGCCAAAGTTCCGATTTAAAGACCACACTCCCAACCACGACTTCCGCTTCTGCGGTGAGAAGGTCTCTTCTGCGACAGCCGCTTCTGCGGCTCCACGTTTCGCACCTGTGAGACAACATGCTAAGGTTGTTGGCTGCTTCTGCGGCCCTCATGCACATCTACGCTAACGCTTCTGCGACAACCACTCTGCAGGTGCGGTCCCGCTTCTGCGGCGAGATGACCGCATTTGCAGTCTCAGCTGTCACGACCCAATTCCATATCAGGCCATGATGGCGTCCAGCACCATTGCTAGACAATCCAACAATGAATAATCTAATGATTTCCCATTTTTAACAATTTTTCCCACGTAGTGATCTTTTCTTTTACTTAAAAGATTTAATGAAAATCGATTTAAATTATTAAATGAGAACAGCGAGAAACGTTAACAACCGTAAGAAAAACACCCAAAAGAAATCACAAGTCTACTAATACGTGCTAAGATCTAGTGTCACAAGTATATGGGCAACTTAGTAGAATTTACAAAAGATATCTATCCGACTGTCTGAAAGGAAATAGACAAAAACAAAATAAAAGAGGGACTCCGGCATGCTGCTGAACGACTCGGAAGGGAAGCTCACCGTGGAATCTCGAACCCAGATCAAGAATGCGCACCGAATAGATATCCAGATGCCCCTGCCTCAGATCCTACACAGCCAACTGCAGAAGTGTAGCGTGAGTGTCATGCCCCTCTTTCTCGCGAAGTCGGGTTTCGATACGTGACAACTCTTTTAAAGGAAGGGCTTAAAAGAGAGAGTCTCTATCTAACGGGTTTGAGGTGCGTTAGGGCACCTATTTTCAAGTAACTCTGGTTTAACCAGTTTGCGTCACCAAAGATCGGGTAAGGGCTCAAATTACCTCGAAGAGAAGGTGTTAGGCAATCTTCGAGGTCCATAATCGTGGGTCCCGGCCGAACTCGAATTATATGAATTAGTCCAAAATAAAGAGAAAAGATAAGAAGTTGGGCAATTATTATCATAAATTTACTAATAAACAAAATAATTGATTTTAAGACAAGGTGGGGGGGGGGGGGGGGGGGTGGGGGCTAAGTTTTTTAGCCTAAAGGATCACCGAGTGCAACATAAATAATACTTTGTAACTCTCTCGAGATGGGGTGTTACTCGTATTATTCAGCGGGCACAGATTATCATCTCCTGCTACCCGATTACTATCTTTAAGTTGTTACCTAAGGCGCACTAATTGATTCTAAGTCGTACCTTATGCGTGCACTACCCGTCCCATGCCTATGGCCCAGGAGGCGTTTGGACCTCTATTTTGGATGGTTTCTAGACTTAGCTTAGGCTGCTCAGAAATGATAAAACTAGGTGACATACAAAACAAGTTGGACTTCATGTAAAAGCAATTAAGGGCTCACGTTAGTCTCCACACTTAGACAACAAATGCACGCAAACAAATTAGGCGGGTGACAATTTCAGAATTAATAGAGTCTTAAATCCTATAGTCATGGCTTCTAGGTGATTTTGGATTTTAAACGCGTAGGTAGTTTTAGATGAGAGGTACCATTTTAGATATAATTCCTAAGTGAATACACAGTTGCCCACTTATTGCAAGTTATAAGCGATTAATCCTATAGATATGCTATCTAGGTAATTTTTGCAGTAGTTGGCAGTGATAACTACGGGAGATATTCATAATTACTTAGTTTGATCCTATAGACGTGCTCTCTAATAGTGGCAACGAAACAATGTTGAAAGTTCAGTTTCACACTTAAAAGCGAGTGGGATTACCCTATAGGTATGATTTCTACGATTAGCGATTGAAACTGGTTTTAGCTCCTATAGGCATGTTTCCTAAGTGAGCAATTATAACAACAACACATTAATCAATTAAAACCCTATAGGCATGATTTCTAAAAATGCAGATTTGTAGAGCATAAAGCTAACATGGCCCATGGTCATAGACTGAAACACTGATCACTTTATTCCCTATAGGCATGATATCTAGCAAGACATATAGAAGCAGAATACATTAAGCGAATGAAACACTTAGGACCTATAGGCAGGTTATCTAACAACATATAGGAGCAGAACATGTTTGAGCAAATTTACCCCTATACGCAGGATTTCTACCCGTTCATGCAAAGTGAGAATAAACCCATTTTCCCAATTTTAATAACACCCCAATTGTTATTACAACATTATTACAGGCCCAATGAATGAAATAAATTACAAAGTTACAAAATAACTATAGTGAGCCTAACGCAGGCCCCAAATTATACCCAGCCAGGCCAGGCCTCAACCTCAAGTCCACATAGTTTTACAACACTCCAGAAGTCATATCTTCATTTACATAAAGTAGCCAGAAACTAGTTGATTAAGCCAGTAGGTAAAAAGGAAAAGTTGAGCAATTAGGAAGGTAGAAAAGAACCAGGACCCTCGTGTGTCAAAGTTCCCAAGGGCTTCAAGAACCCAGGGCAGTGCTCACACTAGGGAGGTTAATAGAGGACATTCAACGAATGACTAAGGACCAAATCCTAGTGTGTCAGAGTTCACAAGGGTCTCAATTGGACCCCGAGCAATGCTCACACTAGGGAGGTTAATGATAGAACCTAGGTAGCCTTATCTTTCGGCCTGGCTAAGAATGAGTGCTAAAAAGAGCCCAGGTAACAAGTGAAGTAAACCAAGGTTGAGAGACGAAAGTAAGGGATACAGACATAGTCAAGTTGCATATATAGCAGATAGTTGAATAAGTCATAGAGTTTAAGAACAAACTTAGCAAAGATTTAGAAAACAGGTTCAACACTTAGTGTATAAACAGTCCTACATTAGCAAAGTCAAGGGAAGAACAAGTTTGCATGATTGATGAAAAGTATCATACACAGCTCATAATACAAAAGAAAAGGTTCAAATTATACTAAGTATAAATCCTAGTGTTATGAAATAGTCACACTAATTTGGTGGCAGAACTACATTTATACATGATGGGGAAACAGATTACTACAACTACAGGTGAATCAGGGGAGCAAATACATGATAAAGGGGGAATATTGATAGAGAACTAGTCGTGATTGACATGACTAAAACATGCTGCATAAGCAAGATATAACCACAGAAATTCAGAATAGACTTGTGCCATAGAATAGATGTAAATATTCATGTTTTGAACACAATTGACTAGTCGACTAAAGGGGATACAAATTATACAAGTAAAGCATGTTCACACAATAGGATTGATAGCCTAAAGCAAAATAAAACACCATAGAGATGCTTACAAGTGCAAAGATCCCAAATAGTGGTAACACATTGAGAAGAATCTAATTTACTCGAATCAAGTTTATGCATGCTTTGAGCTATCAACATTATGAAGTTAAACGTTAAGGAGACCTAAAAATTGAAGTAAAATAAATAGAATCGCATACAAAACAACCCATAAAACTCATTAAACTAACGAACTTCAGAAGTGAAGACATATGCTAATTGCAGATACATAGGAATGAAATTACAAAGGTTCAGTAACTCACCAGTTAAACGAAAATACAAGAAAGAACAAAAGTCCACAGTGTTCTGAACATCAACGAGAAGCAAGAGCCCAGAATTTAGTGGCCTTGGCTTTCAGCCGGCCAAGAACCAAAGTATAGAACGAGATAATGAAGAAATAACAGAATAAAGCTTTAAATTTAGTGAGATTATAGCGATTCAAAGTCTGTCCTAAAAGGGGAATGCGAGAGGGTTTATATAGTGACAGAAATCGAACCAGTAAACAAGAAAAAAATATTATTCGGACGCAAATAAGAGAGAAAGAAAATATTCCGGAATCAATTAGAAACAGTTTCAGGGCATAAATCAAAGGGGTTCAGTAAATCAACATGGAAACACACAAATAATACCAAAAATACCAAAAATCATTTAGAGTCAAATTTAAGGCAATGAATAAAGTAGAAAATAGGGAAACATAAGGAAAAAGAGTAGTCAAACACAATAACGGAAAATTATCAGTTAAGAATCGGTAAGAAACAAATGGGAATTCAAACCCTAGTTGACAGAAGTCGAAGATTGACCGAAATCTCAGCTAATCGGACCCATGTAGCCATGGTCGTGCTGTATATAGACTAAATATTGTCCAGATTCAAACGGTTGAAGCTAATCTCCCTTGATTCAGAGATTTTCACTTGCCAAAATAGAGCAAGTACTTATGTAATACAAAAATCGGGTAAGAAACGATGAGACAGAGCATCAATGGAAAGGGAATCATAGAGTGATTCCATGCTGGAGTTGGATTTTGGATATAAAAAGAGAGACAACTGCTAGGTTTTGATAGGAGAGGAGAGAAGAGAAGAGAGGATTTAGGGGCGACGGCTGGTGAGAATGATTAGGGTTAAGTGGTGTTTAGGGTAATTAAAAGGGAGGGAGTAATGTGGGTCGTTGATCTTAGAGATCAACGACCACGATTAGAAGGGGTCTTGGGTCGGGTTGGTTTGGATGGGTTGCGACTGGGTTGTGGGGTTGGGTTAATTGATTAGGCTGGGGGTTATTTGGGCTAGGGTGTTAGATTTTGGGCCAGTAATTGGTCCGAAAATAGGTAGGATTTTAGGCTAGTTTTAAAGTACCCAATATTTAATAAAAATAATAATTTATAAAAGTAATTAATAAATAACAAAATATAATTTGTGCACTAAAATGATTAAAATAATTATTTAACATTATAAAAATATAAAAAGTTATTTTTTGCATAAATAATGTAAATATACATGAATATGGGCTATTATTGCAAAAATATGCAATTAGCCTAAAAATGCAAATGTAATTATAAAAATGCAGTAAAATATTTAAAAATATACATGTTGGTGTAAATGATAAGTTTGGATGATTAAATCATCATAAAAGAATAATTTGAAGGATAATTACTGGGTATAAAATGCGGAAATAAATCGATTTAAAGCCTTTAAAAATTATGGAAGATTATGATAAATACTTGTAAATGCTTATAAACTAAATGATGATGCATATGTAATATTTTGAAAGTGTGTATATATATAATATGAAAAAAAAATTGGGTATCAACAGTGAGTACATAAAACAACATATACCTAGTGAGTATCCCGCCTAACCTCGAAGAAGTAGTGACGAGGGGTCGACTTGACACTTACTAAGGCTAATGATAATGAATTTAAAATTATAAATGAGTATGGATTACAATAAATATACTAAAACTATAATATGAAAAAAAATTGGGTATAAACAGTGAGTACATAAAACAACATATACCTAGTGAGTATCCCGCCTAACCTCGAAGAAGTAGTGACGAGGGGTCGACTTGACACTTACTAAGGCTAATGATAATGAATTTAAAATTATAAATGAGTATGGATTACAATAAATATACTAAAACTCAACAGTAAGTGATGGCAAATACCCTTTTTCACAATTATAAATCCTAAATATATCTTCCATTTAAACATTGGAGCAATATCAGTTATGAGTATAAAATCCCAAAATATTCATGTGCAAATAATGTCGAGGACGTACGGCCCGAACTAACATAACGATATTTAAGTTGTGCACTACCGAAAGTCGAACGACACGAACCATAGATGCATCTATTTAATCTGCCGAGGTGCTCGGCCCGCTCCACTAAAAGAAAACACTTAAAGAAACACAAGTTTTTCAATAACAGTCAAGTGTTCGATTCATACCCTCAAATAAGTGAAACTTATCCCTTTGGGATCCTCTTACAATTTTTGGAATTTATGAATCAAGCAATTCAATTGACAAGTAAAGTCGCAATTATTTCAAGTATGGCCTGATGGGGGTCCTAGACTACCCGGACATAGCATAAATAGTAGCCACGCACGGACTCTCGTCACTTCGTACGTACGTACCCCCCCACAAATAGTCACGTATATTAGTTAATTCGCCTAAGGGGAAATTTCCCTCTTACAAAGTTAGAAAGAAGACTTACCTCGTCTCAAAGCCCACTCCCCGATTCAAGAACGTGCTCAATCCTCCAAAATTGGTGCCAAACGACTCGAAACTAGTCAAACATTATATAAATTAATCAATTTACGCCGCAAAAATGCCTAAGTCCCGATTTTAAACTTACTGCCCAGCTGCCCTCCTTCATCGCGAACGCGGAAGGGACCTCGCGTTCGCGAAGGCAAACGGTTCAAGCCCGTGAGATGACTCATCGCGAACGTGACCAAGTCAACGCGAACGCTACCCTTCGCGTACGCGAGGGCTTCTCCGCGAACGCGATGAACAAATAGTAGCCCAAGCCCAGCCCAGCCCAGCCCAAAGTACTCTACGCGAACGCGAGTAGCCTCACACGAACGCGAAAGTCACATGCCAGACCTTCGCGAATGCGGACTAACTATCGCAAACGCGTAGCATAGAATTCCCCAGCCCCCAATTCCTTCTACGCGAATGTGACAGTCCTTCCGCGTTCGCAAAGAAGGAAACCAAAACTGGAATTTTCTGTTTTTTTCACACTTACCTCCGAGGGGTCCAAAACTCACCCGAGCCCCTGAGGACCCCTTCCAAAGGCACCAACAAGTCTGAAAACATGATACGGACTTGCTCGAAGTCTCGAATCGTGAAAATCAACAATAGAACTAAGAATCGCACCCAAAAATCAATTGAATCTAACTTAAAAATTTCAAGTTCTTCAATTTACTTCCAATGTGCCGAAACGTACTTAAACTACTCGGATTGACACCAAATTTTTCGTGCAAGTCTTAAATGAAATTACGAAACTATTCCCATTTGGACCTCGATAACACCAAAACCCACTCCAAACCAAAGTTAAAGAACTAACTTTCACTATTAGGTGCCGAAACGCTCCCGGGTCATCCAAAACCCGATCCGAACATACACCCAAGTCCGAAATCACCATACGAATCTATTGGAACCGTCAAATCCCGATCCTGGGGCCGTTTACTCAAAATATTGACCGAAGTCAAACTTGGCCTTTTAAGCCAACCTTAAGGAACCAAGTGTTCCGATCTCAACCCGAACCCTTCCAAATCCCGAATTAACCATTCCCGCAAGTCATAAAATAGTAAAAGCATGTACGAGAAGTCTTATTTAGGGTAACGGGGTTCTAAAAAGCAAACTGACCGGTCAGGTCGTTACATCTGCTCTGCCCAACAAAAATCTACACTTGCGCCTCCTCTTGGCCGCTTCTGTGGCTTCGCACCTGCGGCCAAAACCTCACAGGTGCGGTTACACTAGATACTAGCTGCCTCATCATTCCTTTAGTCCAAAAGTTGATCCGTTAACCATCCGGAATCCACCCGAGGCCCTTGGGACCTCAACCAAAAATATCAACACGTCCCAAAACATGACACGAACTTGCTCGAGGCCTCAAATCACATCAAACAATGCCAAAACCATGAATCACATCCCAATTCAAGCTTAATGAACTTCAAAACTTCAAACTTCTACATTCGATGCCGAAACCTATCAAATCATGTCCGATTATCCTCAAATTTTGCACATAAGTCATAATTGATATTATGGACCTACTCCAACTTCTAGAATCGGAATGCGACCCCGATATCAAAAAGTCCACTCCCGGTCAAACTTTCCCAAAAACCTTTAAATTCCCAACTTTCGCCAAATGACCCTAAAATGACCTACGGACCTCCAAATCCACTTCCGGACGCGCCCCTAAGTCCAGAATCACCATACAGAGCTATTCCCAGACTCAGAATACAAAACATACATTGATAACATTGAAATGCACTTTAACCCAAATTTATGAAATTTTTCCAAATGCCAACTTTCCACAATAGGCACCGAAATGCTCCCAGGTCATCCAAAACCCGATCTGGACATACGCCCAAGTCCAAAATCATCGTACGAACCTGTTGGAACCTTCAAATCCTGATTCCGAGGTCATTACTCAAAAATCAACCCTTAGCCAACTCTTCCAACTTAAAGCTTCTGGAATTATAATTTTCTCTCCAAATCAACTCTGAACTTCCTGAATTTCAATTCCAACCATGCGTACATGTCATAATACCTGAAGTGAAGCTGCTCATGGCCTCAAACTGCCGAATGACGATCTAGGGCTCAAAACGACCGGTCATGTCGTTATATTCTCTCCCACTTAAATATACGTTCGTCCTCGAACGTGCTAAGAACTGCTCCGAAGTTTGTTGAAATCATTGTTTTAACCCCCCTTGAGCACTAATCCATGCTACCACAACCCAGTTGAGCACATTAGCTCAAGCCAGTATGAAGATTCCCTCGCTTATTTAGTCAAAAAGCCTTAGAGTGGGATTCCAACATCCGAAATTCCATTCCAGGCTTGTTTCCAGCATATGAACATCGTATCAATCATTACACACCGTATCAAACATGATTGTATACCTTACTGAATTCACACCATGCATCGCATAATTGATATGACCATAATAACGTCCTCTGATAACAATAGACGAAATTCCACGAATCCGATGCCCACAATGCACCTCATAACACATATAAGTCCTATTCCAACTCTTGCGATGCTGCCACGATGGAAGAGATGTGTAGAAATTCATAACCAATTTCTAAGTCAACAAATCATCGAGTCTCTCCTCTTGACAAGAACCATCACCTCATTATGAACCAAATAACGATATTTGCTCTTTAATATGCTTCATATAAATTTGATCGCACTGATCCCAGGTCCAAAATCTCGTCTTCTCCAGTACAAATTGGTCACGCAATAAGCCACCTCAGATACTACCAAAAGTCTCATATGATACCACAAGGTGCCAACAAACTACAAACTCGAATGTGATACATAAGGAAACGAATCTGGAAAGAGCTACTCTACCCACGTAACTAGTTAAACAACCGAAAGGATGTTATGAACCTTCCTCAGAAAGTGAGAAACAGAGCACACAAGAATAGATATGGGGAACTGTACTCAACATAACACTGTTGTGGCGTGCAACCCGATCCACACATGATACCGTTGCGACGTGCAACCCGATCCAACCATAATACCCGTGGCGGCGTGCCACCCGATCCAAAAAAACATCTTTGTGGCGGCATGCCACCCAATCCACACATAATAATAAATAGGGAAATACCCATCAAGCCAGAAATGTTTATACCTACGAAATACCCGAATATCAACCACAAGCACACGAAGTGCATAATACAAATCCTGGGGAGACGGATAATGCCATACGCTACGAAACTCAAGCACAACTAAGGTGCAATAAATGACTTGCATCTTGAGAGCCACCCTGCTCTCACAATACCACAAGCTATACGGGATCTCAATACAAATGCGAATAATCAACCCGCCTCACAACCCACATGGCACGATAGAGATTATACTAAATAGATGACGACGGAAATAACATCCCGGGCCTGAAGACTCCTCCGCAAGCAACGCTATACTGAATGAACACACCCGACCTGATGTAGAGCACACATTCACATTTAGACCCATCAACGGACCTCAAGCCGATTTTGATCGTACCGTACTGGGCTAATAACCCTTCAAGGATCCATAATAACCCTTGACACATAAGAACAACCGTCAAATCTGAAACAAACTCACACAGTCCACAGACCAAGGAATAGAACGTCTCTCAGGCATAAACTCTCATATTAGCGATAGTACCACAACCTCCATACTTTGTTCCAATCTTTAATCAATCAATTGAGTACATGTCACACTTATACAATCCTCCCGTGGGATACGCTCCCATGGCCTTCCGTACCAGGTAACGTTACTACACATCAATACCACTGGTCATACTAATGCCGTAAAGCGAATCAAGGATCTGTAAATCAGTACATAAAGTTTCTTACATAGGACACCGTTCTCAGGTGACGACAAAGACAATATCAGCTGACTCTGAACATCTGAATTCTTCCCTGCTCATCCGAGCTCGTGACGTTATTGATAATACCGAACCGCAACCTTGATCCTTAACTTCTAATTTCCCATGCCGCTCACTGCACCTAACATGCCACTACGCGAGAGTACGAGAATTTCACCGTGACTCCTGAACCACCAATAGGATAAACACTTTATCATATAAAAAACCTTTCACTTAACTCATTTCAGGAGAACCTTTGCAACACACGACTGAATTCTATAACCGCAGGAAATACAAACCTCAAATAGTCACGTATATTAGTTAATTCACCTATGGGGAAATTTTCCTCTTACAAGGTTAGAAAGGAGACTTACCTCATCTCAAAGCCCACTCTCCGATTCAAGAACGTGCTAAATCCTCCAAAATTGGTGCCAAACGACTCGAAACTAGTCAAACATTATCTAAATTAATTAATTTATGCTCAAAAGTTCATACCCCCATTATTAAATCATTTACCCAACCCTAAATGTAAGATTCCTAAAATTCACCCCCGGGCCCACGTGCTCGGATTCCGAAAATTTTCAAAGAAAGATGTTACCCATAACCTTAGGAACATAAATATATGATTTTCACTAAGTTCCATAATCATTTTCGTGGTAAAATCCCATTTTAATCAAAATCTAGGTTTTTCATCTAAACCCATGATTTCTACAAATTTTCATGTTAAAACTACCCATAATCTATGTATTAAACTCACGTTAAGTAGAAATTACTTACCTCACAAGGCTTGGTCTAAATCCCCCCCTTAAATGCTCTCTAATCGCCCAAGAGTGAAATAAATGGCCCCAAAAATGCCTAAGTCCCGATTTTAAACTTACTGCCCAGTTGCCGTTCTTCATCGCGAACGCAGAAGGGACCTCGCATTCGCAAAGGCAAATGGTTCAAGCCCCTGAGACGACTCATCACGAACGCGACCATGTCAACGCGAACGCGAAGGCTAGCTTGGCCTACCCTTCGCGTACGCGAGGGCTTCTCCGCGAACGCGAAGAACAAATAGCGGCCCAATCCCATCCCAGAGTACTCTACGCGAACGCGAGTCACCTCACGCGAATACAAAATTCACAGGCTAGAGCTTCGCGAATGCGGACTAGCTATCAAGAACGCGTAGCACAGAATTCCCCAACCCCCAATTCCTTCTACGCGAACGCGAGAGTCCTTCTGCGTTCCCGAAGAAGGAAACCAGAACTGGAATTTTCTGGTTTTTTTACACATAGCTTCGAGGGGTCCGAAACTCACCCGAGCCCCTCGGGACTCCATACAAAGGCACCAACAAGTCTGAAAACATGATACGGACTTGCTCGAACTATTGAAACATTTAAATCAATAACAGAACTAAGAATCGCACCCCAAAACCAATTGAATCAAACTTAAGAACTTCAAGTTCTTCAATTTACTTCCAATGCGCTGAATCATACTTAAACTACTCGGATTGACACCAAATTTTGCGTGCAAGTCTTAAATAACATTACGGAACTATTCTTGGTCTCGTAATTCCGTTTGGACCTCGATAACACCAAAACCCTCTCCAAACCAAATTTAAAGAACCACTTTCACTATTAGGCACCGAAACTCTCCCGGGTCATCCAAAACCCGATCCGAACATATGCCCAAGTCCAAAATCACCATACGAACCTATTGGAACCATCAAATCTCGATTCCGGGGTAGTTTACTCAAAATGTTGACCAAAGTCAAACTTGGCCTTTTAAGCCAACCTTAAGGAATCAAGTGTTCCGATCTCAACCCGAACCTTTCCAAATACCGAACTAACCATTCCTGCAAGTCATAAAGCAGTAAAAGCATGTACGGAAAGTCTTATTTAGGGGAACGAGGTTCTAGAAAGTAAAATGACCGGTCGGGTAGTTACATTCTCCACCTCTTAAATAAACGTTCGTCCTCTAACGGGTTTAGAATCGTACCTGAAGTGCTGAATAAGTGTGGATATCTGCTCCACATGTCCTCCTCGGACTCCCAGGTCACCTCCTCTACTGGTTGGTCACCTCCTCTACTAGTTGGCCCCTCCACTGGACCTTTACCGCATAAATCCTCTTGGATCCCAACTGGCAATCCTGTCTAGCAACTGGCTCCTCCTCATAACCCATGCTCTGATCTAGATGAATAGTGTTGAAGTCCAACACATGTGACAAGTCGGCGTGATACCTCCAGAGCATAGACACGTGAAAAACCGGATGAACCCCTGATAGGATGGGAGGTAAGGCAAGCTCGTAAGAAACCTCCCCAACCCGCCTCAACACCTCAAATGAGCTTATAAACCTTGGGCTCAACTTACCCTTCTTCCCGAATCTCATAATGCCCTTTATCGGCGAGACTTTCAAGAGAACCTTCTCGCCTACCATAAATGATACATCACGCGCCTTCTGATCCATGTAACTCTTCTTTCTGTACTGTGCTGTGCGAAGTCGCTCCTGAATCAAACTTTACCCTTTCCAAGGCATCCTTTACCAAATCAGTACCATATAACTTAGTCTCGCCGGGATCAAACCACCCGATAGGAGAACGACATCGCCGACCATATAAAGCCTTATATAGAGACATCTCGATGCTGGACTGATAACTGTTGTTGTAAGAAAACTCGGCCAAAGGCAAGAACTTATACCACTGTCCCCAAAAGTCAATCACACATGCTCTGAGCATGTCCTCCAAGATCTGGATTGTCCGCTCTGACTGCCCGTCGGTCTGTGGATGAAACGCAGTGCTGAGCTCTACACGGGTCCCCAACTCACTCTGTATGGCTCTCCAGAAATGCGAAATGAACTGAGGGCCTCTGTTTGATATGATGGAAACAGGCACACCGTGCAACCGAACTATCTCCCGAATATAAATATGGGCCAACCTCTCTGAAGTATAAGTAGTTGCAACTGGAATGAAGTGTGCTGACTTGGTCAACCTGTCAACAATGACCCAAACTGCATCGAATTTCCACAAGGTCTGAGGCAACCCAACTACGAAGTCCATAGTAATGCGCTCCCATTTCCACTCTGGTATAGGCATTTGCTGGAGTAAGCCTCCTGGCCTCTGGTGCTCATACTTAACCTGCTGGCAATTTAGGCACCTAACTACATACTCAACTATGTCTTTCTTCATGCGTCGCCACTAATAATGCTGTCTCAGGTCCCGATAAATCTTCATAGCACCTGGATGAATGGAATATCGAGAATTGTGAGCCTCCTCTAGGATCCTCTCCCTCATGCCATTGACATTAGGAACACATAGACGACCCTGGAGTCGCAGGGCACCATCCTCGCCAATAGAAACCTCCTTGGCAATACCCTATAGTACCGTATCCCTAAGAACTGCCAAGTGCGGATCATCAAACTGTCTAACCTTGATCTGCTCCAATAGTGAAGACTGGGCAACAACATATGCAAGAACTCGGCTGGGCTCTGAAATATCCAACTTCACAACTCTGTTGACCAAGGACTGATTGTCCAAAGCTAGTGGCCTCTCCTCTGTTGAAATGAATGCCAAGCTACCCATGCTATCTGCCTTCCTGCTCAAGGCATCCGCGACTACATTCACCTTGCCCGGATGATAAAGAATAGTGATGTCATAGTCCTTTAGTAACTCAATCCATCTGTGCTGCCTCAAATTGAGACCCCTTTGCTTGAACAAGTATTGCAAACTACCGTGATCAGTGTAAACCTCACAAGGCACCCCATATAGATAATGCCTCCAGATCTTAAGAGGATGAACAATCGCGGGCAACTCCAAATCGTGTACATGATAATTCTTCTCATGGGGCTTCAGTTAAAATGAAGCATATGCAATAACTCACCCCTTCTGCATCAATACACAACCCAAGCCAATGCGTGAAGCGTCGCAATACACCGTATACATCCCCGAACCGGAAGGCAACACTAGAACTGATGCTGTAGTCATATTTGTCTTTAGCTTCTGAAAGATCGCCTCACAATCATCGGTCTAATAGAATGGAGCGCCCTTCTGGGTCAATCTAGTCAAAGGTGCTGCAATGGATGAGAATCCCTCCATAAATCAGCGATAATAACCTGCTAGCCCCAAGAAACTCATAATCTCAGTCGTCAAAGTAGGACGAGGCCAACTCTGAACCGCCTCAATCTTCTTGGGATCCACCTTAATACCCTCGCCTGATACCACATGCCCCAAGAATGCCATAGAATCTAACCAAAACTCACATTTGGAGAACTTAGCATATAGCTTCTGTTCCCTCAAGGTCTGAAGCACCACTCTCAAATGCTGCTCATGCTCCTCCATGCTACGTGAGTAAATCAAGATGTCATCAATGAAGACAATAACAAAGGAATCGATATAAGGCCTGAACACCTTGTTCATCAAATCCATAAATGCCGCTAGGGCATTAGTCAGGCCGAAGGACATCACTAGAAACTCATAATGGCCTTATCTAGTTTGGAAGGCAGTCTTCGGAACATCTGAGTCCCGAATCTTCAACTGATGGTATCCCGATCTCAAGTCGATCTTAGAAAACACCCTAGCACCCTGTAACTAGTCAAACAGATCATCAATACGCGACAATGGGTACTTGTTCTTAATGGTGACTTTGTTCAACTGGCGGTAATCAATACACATCCGTATAGTCCCATCTTTCTTCTTCACAAATAATACTGGTACACCCCAAGGTGATACACTCGGCCTGACGAACCCCTTTGCTAGCAACTCCTCAAGCTGTTCCTTCAACTCCTTCAATTCTTTCGGAGCCATTCAGTATGGTGGAATAGATATAGGCTCAGTGCCTGGAGCCATGTCAATACAGAAATCAATATCACGATCTGGTGGCATGCCTAAGAGGTCAGAAGGAAACACATCGCCGAACTCCCAAACTACTGGCACTGAATCAATCGTCGGAGACTCTGCTGTAGTATCCCGAACATAGGCTAGATAAGCCAAGCAACCTTTCTCGACCATGTGTCGAGCCTTCATAAAAGATATAACCCGACTAGATATACTGACAGATGAACCCTTCCACTCCAACCTCGGAAACTCTAGCATTGCTAAGGTAACAGTCTTGGCATGGAAATCAAGGATGGCGTGATATGGAGATATCCGATCCATGCCCAGGATGACCTCAAAATCGGTCATATCAAGCAACAGAAGATCCGCTCTAGTCTCGTACCCACACAATGTAACCACACATGACCGATAGATTCGATCCACAACAACAGAATTGCCCACAGGAGTGGACACGTGTGGTGATCTGCTGCCCTGAAGTCTGACCCTGATGGCCTGAATACCCATCGGAAGAACCCTGAATAGCTAGTGGGTGATAAGAACTCTCCGGCATGGCACTGACGTAAGCACTAGAAGAACCCTGATGACTAGAGTACCCACTGGAAAGACCCTGAATAGCTGGCGGTCGGTAAGAAATATCCAGCATAACGCTGAAATAGGGTCGCACTGGAGCACACTGTGGAGGCGGCGGTGCTGGATATGGGGGCCTACTGGGTTGGCCCCTCCCAAAGTGATCTCTGCCCCCAGCCGGGGCACCTCTGAACTCTTCAAAAAAAAATGAGAACTCTTGTCCCGCGGCATCTTCTCTCTACCCCTCTGACGGTAACCCTCAATCCTCCAAGCTATCTCCACCACTAGCTGATAAGAAGTTCCCATCTCAACCTCCCAGGCCATAGTGGCCTGAATACCTGAGTGAAACACCGCAACAAACCTCCGTACTCGCTCCGCATCAGTAAGAAGTATCATAAGTGCATGGCGAGACAACTCAGAGAATCTCGCCTAATAATCGGTCACCGATATCTAACCCTGCTAGAGCTGCTCAAACTGAAACATCAGCTCTTCCCTCTGAGAGGGTGGAATATACCTATCCAAGAATAGACATGTAAACTGGTCCCAAGTCATGGGAGGAGAACTTGCCGGCCTGCCACCACCTACGGGCCCTGACCTCCAGCTAGAAAGTAGTGAAATCCACCCCGTGGGACTCCAATATCCTCATGTTATGCAGTCTGTCCCTGCACCGATCAATGAAGTCCTGGGGATCCTCATGCCACTCACCTCCGAAGACAGAAGGGTGTAGTCTAGTCCATCTATCCAATAGCTTCTGCGAATCGCCGTCCGCAGTTGGTCTAGGCTCAGGTGCAGCTGCGGTAATTGGTTGGGCTCCGCCCATGGGTAGTGTACCCGGAGTCTGATATACTATAGCTGCGTGCCCAGGAGCCTGAGCAGTAGGGGTCTGTGCTCCCCCTTCTGCCTGTGATATGGTCGGGTTTGCTAAAAATAAACCAGCATGGGTCATAGAATCCATGATCCGTAGCATACGACCCGTGACTTCCTGAAAGCCCGGTGCCATCATGACATCGACCGGGGCTGGCTCTGCTGTGGGCACCTCGCCCTGCTCCTCAATAATAGGATCCTCCGCTGGATCTGCTGGTGGTGCAGCTGGGGCAACTCTGGGATATCCTCGTCCCCCACCTCGGTCCGGTGCCCTCCCCCGGCCTCTGCCTCTGCCTCTAGCACCAAGGGGAGCTGCTCCTCCTGGGTCCGGAACATCTGCCGCGCGCGTTCTCACCATCTGTGAGAGAGTAAGAGAAGAAACTTAGTACTCCATCAACTGCACGATAGGAAATGAATAAAGAGTAATTTCCTAACACCCTATAACCTCTTGGAGATAAGTACGGACGTCTCCGCCCCGATCCGCAAGACTCTATTAAGTCAGCCCATAACTTGTGAGACCTACGTGAACCTAGTGCTCTGATACCATGTTGTCACGACCCAATTCCATATTAGGCCGTGATGGCATCCATCACCATTTCTAGACAAGCCAATAATGAATAACCTAATGATTTCCCATTTTTAATGATTTTTCCCACGTAGTGATCTTTTCTTTTACTTAAAAGCTGTAATGAAAATTGATTTAAATTATTAAATGAGAACGACGAGAAATGTTAACAACCGTAAGAACCAAACCCAAAAGAAATCACAAATCTACTAATACGTGCCAAGATCTAGTGTCACAAGTATATGGGCAACTTAGTAGAATTTACAAAAGATATCTATCCTACTGCCTGAAAGGAAATAGAGAGAAACAAAATAAAAGAGGGACTCCGGCATGCTGCTGAACGGCTCGAAAGGGAAGCTCACCATGGAATCTCGAACCCATATCAAGAATGCATGCCGGATGGATATCCAGATGCACCTGCATCAGATCCTGCACAGTTAAGTGCAGAAGTGTAGCGTGAGTACATAAAACAACACGTACCCAGTAAGTACCCGCCTAACCTCGAAGAAGTAGTGACGAGGGGTCGACTTGGCACTTACTAAGGCTAATGATAATGAATTTAAAATTATAAATGAGAATGGATTACAATAAATATACTATAACTCAACAGTAAGTGATGACAAATACCCTTTTCACAATAATAAATCCTAAATTTATCTTCCATTTAAACATTGGAGCAATATTAGTTATGAGTATAAAATCCCAAAATATTCATGCGCAAATAATGCCGAGGACGTATGGCCCGAACCAACATAACGATATTTAAGCTGTGCACTGTCGAGGGTCAAACGGCGCGAACCATAGATGCATCTATTTAATCTGCCGAGGCGCTCGGCTCGCTCTACTAAATGAAAACACTTAAAGAAACACAAGTTTTTCAATAACAGTCAAGTGTTCGATTCATACCCTCAAATAAGTGAAACTTATCCCTTTGGGATCCTCTTACAATTTTTGGAATTTATGATTTAAGAAATTCAATTGACAAGTAAAGGCGCAATTATTTCAAGTATGGCATGATGGGGGTCCTAGACTACCCGGACATAGCATAAATAGTAATTACGCACAGACTCTCGTCACTTCGTACGTACGTACCCCACCACAAATAGTCACGTATATTAGTTAATTCGCCTATGGGGAAATTTCCCTCTTACAAAGTTAGAAAGGAGACTTACCACGTCTCAAAGCCCACTCCCCGATTCAAGAACGTGCTCAATCCTCCAAAATTGGTGCCAAACGACTCGAAACTAGTCAAACATTATATAAATTAATCAATTTATGCCGCAAAAATGCCTAAGTCCTGATTTTAAACTTACTGCCCAGCTACCCTCCTTCATCGCGAATGCGGAAGGGACCTCGCATTCGCGAAGGAAAACGGTTCAAGCCCCTGAGACGACTCATCGCGAACGCAACCAAGTCAACGCGAACGTAGAGGCTGGCTTGGCCTACCCTTCACGTACGCTAGGGCTTCTCCGCGAACGCGAAGAACAAATAGCAGCCCAAGCCCAGCCCAAAGTACTCTACGCGAACGCGAGTCGCCTCACGCGAACGCAAAAGTCACATGCCAGACCTTTAAGAATGGGGAATAGCTATCGCGAATGCGTAGCACAGAATTCCCAACCCCCAATTCTTTCTACGCGAACGCGAGAGTCCTTCCGCGTTCGCGAAGAAGGAAACCAGAACTGGAATTTTCTGTTTTTTTCACACTTATCTTCGAGGGGTCCGAAACTCACCCGAGCCCCCCGGGACCCCATCCAAAGGCACCAACAAGTCTGAAAACATGATACGGACTTGCTCGAACTCTTGAAACGTGAAAATCAATAATGGAACTAAGAATCGCACCCCAAAACCAATTGAATCAAACTTAAGAATTTCAAGTTCTTCAGAAATGTACTTAAACTACTCGGATTGACACCAAATATTTCGTGCAAGTCTTAAATGAAATTACGGAACTATTCCTGTTTGGACCTCGATAACACCAAAAACTGCTCCAAACCAAATTTAAAGAACCAACTTTCACTATTAGGCACCGAACGCTCCCGGGTAATCCAAAACCCGATCCGAACATACGCCCAAGTCCGAAATCACCATACGAACCTATTGGAACCGTTAAATCCCGATCCTGGGGTCGTTTACTCAAAATGTTGACCGAAGTCAAACTTGGCCTTTTAAGTGAACCTTAAGGAACCAAGTGTTTCGATCTCAACCCGAACCCTTCCAAATCCCGAATTAACCATTCCCGCAAGTCATAAAACAGTAAAAGCATGTACGAGAAGTCTTATTTAGGGTAACGGGGTTCTAAAAACCAAACTGATCGATCGGGTTGTTACATCAGCTCTGCTCAACAAAAATCCGCATTTGCGGCTCCTCTTGGCCGCTTCTGCGGCTCCGCACCTGCGACCGAAACCTCGCAGGTGAGTTTACACTAGATACTCGCTGCCTCATCATTCCTTTAGTCCAAAAGTTGATCCGTTAACCATCCGGAATCCACCCGAGGCCCTTGGGACCTCTACCAAATATACCAACACATCCCAAAACATGCCACGAACTTGCTCGAGGCCTTAAATCACATCAAATAATGCCAAAACCATGAATCACATCCCAATTCAAGCTTAATGAACTTCAGAACTTCAAACTTCTACATTCGTTACCGAAACCTATCAAATCATGTCCGATTGTCCTCAAATTTTGCACACAAGTCACAATTGACATTACAGACCTACTCCAACTTCTAGAATTGGAATGCGACCCTGATATCAAAAAGTCCACTCCCGGTCAAACTTTCCCAAAAATCTTTAAATTCCTAACTTTCGCCAAATGACCCCAAAATGACCTACAAACCTCCAAATCCACTTCTGGACATGCCCCTAAGTACAGAATCACCATACGGAGCTATTCCCAAACTCGGAATCCCAAACGGACATCGATAACATTGAAATGCACTTCAACCCAAATTTATGAAATTCTTTCAAATGCCAACTTTTCACAATACGCGCCGAAATGCTCCCGGGTCATCCAAAACCCGATCCGGACATACGCCCAAGTCCAAAATCATCGTACGAACCTGTTGGAACCTTCAAATCCCGATTCCGAGGTCGTTATTCAAAAATAAACCGTTAGCCAACTCTTCCAACTTAAAGCTTCTGGAATTAGAATTTTCTCTCCAAATCAACTCTGAACTTCCTGAATTTCAATTCCGACCATGCGTACATGTCATAATATCTGAAGTCACTATCCACCATAAATCCCAAATCTCTCTAAACTTTCCCCAAGGCATGTACTATCCTACCATAAAACCCCTATGATACTCTACCACTCTCCCACTTTGGTTAAACCCTCTCCTTTAGGCAACTTCCCGACTTCTACTTTTCATACCTAACCTGCTAGTAATTCAACAACCGCGAGACTCCCTTCCGCCATGTCCTTCCTCATCCTTCACTGCCCAATTGTTGCCTTTAAATCAAAATCTATATCTGTAGCACTTGGATTGCTAGATCGCTACCAACTTTAAACCTCCCCGAAGATCATCTTCCTCGAGCCATCAACACTAGTAGCACTATTTCGATTCTGAACCACTGCACACCACGATCTCTGACAACCGCTTCCCCGACACCATTTCACAATACCCTGCCCCGAAGGCGAATTGAAGAAAACCATAACACCGGGGAAATTAACACATTCATCAAGGATGACGACACTGCATCACGGATGCAGATTCCACCATGCTCGAAAATACCAAGTCTCGTTACTCTATCAACCCAAACCTGATCATTCTTTGTCCGATTGCCTTTCCTCCGCTGGAAATAAAATACTGAACCTCAGAATCATGCATTGAGAAAAGCCTCCTTTCAAATCATTCACTACCCCTACACAGAGACAAGCACCCTACCATTTTATCAGCACTGTGTCATAGCAACGTCTGAACATCATAGAAACCTGTGCATAGTCTTACGACCATCAAAAATACAACTACTGAGCAAAAATGACAGAACAACCTTTCGCAAGAAGACGATAATAACTTGCTCGAATGCGCAGGGAGAAACATCCTGCTCCACGTCTATAGCACCACTGCAACTCCTCGATGCCCAATTGGCACGAGCGATCTACATCGTATAAGAATGAGTAGGAAGATAATAAAGGCATAAGCCTCAAAGGAATCAAATTGCACGATGAGGAATCAAGAAGGGAAGTGCTTCTAACAGACCTGTAGCCTCTCGAATATAAGTACACACATCTCCGTACCGATCTGCAAGACTCTACTAGACTTTCTCATGACTCTTGAGACCTATGTGAACCTAACGCTCCGATACCATGTTGTCACGACCCAAAATCCATTATAGGTCGTGATGGCGCCTAACATCACTGTCAGGTAAGCCAACAATAAAAGTTTAAATTAATTACTCATTTTAGTATTTGAAATCACGATTTCCTTCAATTTAATAATAAAATATGGACTTAACAGAGTAAATAAAAATATTATCACAATTTCAAGACCAAACAACCCAAAATCACCCCAAAATTCGGTGTCACAAGTGCATGAGCATCAACTAGGAAGTAAAATAAAATACAGCATCTGCCAGGAATATAAATTGGACAGGAAAAATATAAAAATACTCTGAAGAAGACTCTGCTGGCTACGAGTCGTAATATGGAATGCAGCTCATGGTAAGTCCTCGCATCATCCGCGCCTCCGCGCCCAAAGGACCACCAGACATAAAAGTACTTGCACAAAAATGTGCAGTAAGTAGAGTATGAGTACGTAAATCAACGTGTACCCAGTAAGTATCTAGCCTAACCCCGGAGGAGTAGTGACGAGGGGTCGACATCGACACTCACTAGTGATCCAATAATATCAGGTACAGTAAAGAGGTGAATAAATATGAGGCAAAGTAAATAAATAAAATAAACTAGTATAAATGGGTCGTTATACTTCCTCGACCGGAGCATATATATAAATATATAGTGGACCTCACCAAAATGGGTCGTTATACTTCAAATCAGGAAGGACTCACAGATACACTGGCTTCTTGCCAAATATTACGTACGATTCCATGAGGATATTTTATAGAAATGCCGAGGCATATGGGCCGATCCAACATAAATATTAAATTGTGCTGCCGAGGGTTGAACGACACGAACCATAGATGCATCTATTAAACTGCCAAGGCGAACGGCCCGCTCCCATGAGAGTATGGTACATAAATCCTGCCGAGGTGAACTGCCCGATCCCATTAGAGTGTGGTACACAAATCCTACCGAGGAGAACGATCCGATCCCATTAGAGTGTGGTACATAAATTATGCCGAGGCGAATGGCCCGATCCCATTAGAATAAGAAGCTTAAATAGGTCCTTGACCCCCACTCATGAATAAAAATGTGAGTTATAATTTTAAGGAAAATGGTTCGATGAAAACGCATAACGCGTGAGAAATCCGTAAGAGGAACACCATTATTCCGTGGCAAGTCATGAAACTCGCGAAAACTTTACAATAGTTGTCACGACCCAAAATCCATTAAGGCCGTGATGGCACCGGACACCACTGTCAGGCAAGCCAACCATAATTCGAATAACTTAATTACCCATTTTTAGTATTTTTGAAATAAAAATTTCTTCAATGAAATAGTAAAGATAAAACTCATAGAGTAAATGATAAATATTTTTAGCAACTAAATTTCTAAACAATTCACAACTATTCCCAAAACCCGGTGTCACAAGTGCATGAGCATTTACTAAAAAATTTAAAATAAAATATAGCATTTATCTAGAATACAAATTAGACAGGAAAATATAATAACTCTAAAGGAGACTCTGTTAGCTGCGGATCGTAATATAGAATGCAGCTCACCTATGTCCCCACAATTATTAACCACACCTCTGCGCCCATGGAGGAAATGAGATGAAATGAGCCAAACCCATTTTTTCAAACTTATACACTGCCGAGGTGACCCTTCATCACGTTCACGAGACCCCCATCGCGTTCGCGATGAACAAAGTTCTCAGAAGCCGTTTTCAAACTCTTCTCAGACAGCCTCTAGTATAATGGTCATAACGTTTTGTACAAAATTCCAAATCATAAATGGTTTGACTTTCTGGAAACTAGATATCAAGGGATATAACATTCATATGTTGATCATCTCCCAATTCCTTATAGCCTTTGAGATATAAGCTGTCAAAGTCAGCCATGTGAAATACAAATTTCTTCATCTTCCTGGATAGCCTGTAGTGTACCAGCCATAACGTTTTGTACACAAATCTAAATTCTAAATGGTTTACCTTTCTAGAAACTAGACACAAAGGACTACAATTTTTATTTTTGGATCATCTCTAAATTCCTTATAGATTGTGAGATATGAGCCTCCGAAGTCTGACCTGCGGAACAGAAATTTTCTTCTTCGCGAACGCGAAGAAGAAAATCCCAGAAGCCAAATCCTTCTTCGCGAACGCAAGAGGATCCTCGCGAACGCGAAGAACAACACTAGACGCCAGCATCAGCTATTGCAAAACAGCCCGAAATGATCCGAAACTACCCCGAAACACACTCTAGGCCCCCGGGACCCCGTCCAATCATACCAACCAGTCCCATAATATAACACAAACTTGCTCGAGGCCTCAAATCACATCAAACAATATCGAAACCATGAATTGCACATCGATTCAAGCCTAATAAACTATTGAACTTCTAACTCCCACATCCGATGCCGAAACCTATCAAATCAAGTCCGATTGACCTCAAATTTTGCACACAAGTCATAATTAACATTTCGGACCTGCTCCAACTTTCGGAATCGGAATCCGACCTCGATATCAAAAAGTCAACTCCCCGATCAAACTTCCAAACTTAAATTCTTGTTTTAGCCATTTCAAGCCTAATTTCACTTCGGACTTCCAAATAAAATTCCGATCATGCTCCTAAGTCCAAAATCACCATACGGAGCTGTTGAAATCATCAAAATTTTATTCCGGGGTCGTTTGGACATAATTCGATATCCGGCCACTATTTGAACTTAAATGTTTTAATTGTTTTCATCAAAATTCCATATCTCGGGCTAGGGACCTCGAAATTTGATTCCGGGCATACGCCCAACTCCCAAATCACGATACGGACCTACCAAAACTGTCAAAACACTGATCCGAGTCCGTTTGCTCAAAATGTTGACCAAAGTCAAACTTTAGCAAACGGTTGGGTCATTAATCCGAACACTTCCAAATTCCGAACCAACCATCCCCGCAAGTCATAAATCAATAAAAGCACATTCGGAGAGTTTTATTTTAGGGAACGAAGTTCTAAAAGTTAAAATGACCGGTTGGGTCATTACAATAGCAAGTCTAGTCTCAATTAGTAATGTAAAACAGGGGAATTTAATAGGCGAGAGACTGCTCAAATAGTACAACTATAGCCTGATATGAACCTAAGCCTATCCAGACAATAACATGAATGTAGCTACGTACGGGCTCTCGTCACCTCGCGTATATGTAGCCCCCATAACAAGTAGCACACATCAATATACAATACCTAGGGGTAATTTCCCCCTAACAGAGTTAGACATGAGACTT
The DNA here is from genome assembly GCF_000390325.3 of Nicotiana tomentosiformis. Lineage (NCBI taxonomy): Eukaryota > Viridiplantae > Streptophyta > Magnoliopsida > Solanales > Solanaceae > Nicotiana > Nicotiana tomentosiformis. The sequence goes on from NC_090812.1 coordinate 29,156,697, forward strand.
ACCTCGTCTCAAAGCTTACTTTTCGGTCCAAAATTGTGCTTTAAATCTTTAGCTCGGTGCCAAACGACCCAAAGCTAGTCAAATGTTATATAAAATAGTCAATACATGCTCAAGAGTTCACATCCCAACTATCAAAGTGATTTTTCCAACCCAAATTGAAGAATTCCTAAAATTCTCCCCGGGCCCACGTGCCTGAATTCCGGAAATTTTTGAAGAAAATTGTTACCCATAACACTACGAACTCAAATATATGATTTATTCCCAATTCCATGTCCAATTGCGCGGTCAAAATCCAAAATATAAATTTCTAGGTTTCTTCCAAAATCCCCAAATTTCCACTAGTTTCCATGTTAAAATCTATATATAATCCAAGTATTTAACTCAAAATGAGAAAAAGTCACTTACCCCATAATAGATGATGAAGATGGCACTCCAAACCTGCTCCAGAATCGGCTCCCATGGACGAAATGGAGTGAAGTTGAGCCAGAGTTCCGATTTAAAGACCACATTGCCCAGTCACGACTTCCGCTTCTGCGGTGAGAAGGTCGCTTCTGCGACAGCCGCTTCTGCGACAACCGCTTTTATGGTTCCATGTCTCGCACATGCGAGACACCATGCCAAGGTCGTTGGCTGCTTCTGCGGCCCTCATGCGCATCTGCAACGACCACTCTGCAGGTGCGGTCCCGTTTCTGTATCGAGATGAACGCATCTGCGGTCTCAGCTCTGCCCAATGAAAATCTGCATCTGCGGCCCCTCTTGGCCATTTCTGCAGCTTCGCACCTGCGGCCAAAACCTCACAGGTGCGGTTGCACTAGATACCAGCTACCCCATCATTCCTTTAGTCCAAAAGTTGATCTGTTAACCATCCGAAATCCACCCAAGGCCCTCGACACCTCAACCAAATATACCAACACGTCCCAAAACATGACACGAACTTTCTCGAGGCCTCAAATCACATCAAACAATTCCAAAACCATGAATCGTATCCCAATTCAAGCTTAATGAACTTTAGAACTTCAAACTTCTACATTCGATGCCGAAACCTATCAAATTATATCCGATTGTCCTCAAATTTTGCACACAAGTCATAATTGACATTACGGACCTACTCCAACTTTCGGAATCAGAATCCAACCCTGATATCAAAAAGTCCACTCCCGGTCAAACTTTCCCAAAAACCTTTTAATTTCCAACTTTCGCCAAATGACCCCAAAATGACCTACGGACCTCCAAATCCACTTTCGGACGTGCCCCTAAGTACAGAATCACCATACGGAGCTATTCCTAGGCTCAAAATCCCAAACGGACATTGATAACATTAAAATCCACTTCAACCCAAATTTATGAAATTTTTCCAAATGCCAACTTTCCACAATATGCTCCGAAATGCTCCCGGGTTTTCCAAAACCCGATCCAGGCATACACCCAAGTCCAAAATCATCATACGAACCTGTTGGAATCTTAAAATCCCAAGAAAATATTTTTTCCCGAAATAGCATCCCACGTTTTAGCCATCCTTATCACACCGTATGACTTCTATTAGTTCCCCCTACTAGCCACGTGTATCAATCCACCCTTATCTCATCACATGCATTTTCACACCCCGACCTTATACCACCGCATGCTTATCAATATCACAATATATCACAATTTGCACCTCAAGTGCCCAAATATTTTAACTTGCCAAAATAAATCAACAACAATATTTTTCCATAATAAAGAGCTCACGTCTCCATCACAATAAGTACGAAAATCTCATAAAATATTCAGCAAAAATAATATTTCACACTTGTCTAAATATCAAAATTTTAAATGTAAATTTCTTCATTTTTTTATAATAATAAATTAAGAAATTCATCCTTCAAGTAACGCACAGAACAAAAGAAAACAGAGTTTCAACTATACATGTAAAATACTTAGCAAGAACAAGTCAAACAAATTTAAAATATAAAAATATATTAATGATGATGAATATAACAAAATAAAATAATTTAATTTATATGCAACGGTGCTCTACACAATTTAAAGACATAATATTTCATATTTTGCCCGTATACACACTCGTCACCTCGTGTACACGACTTTCAATACATTGTAATTATCACAACAATACCAATCCTAGGGAAAATTTTCCCCACACAAGGTTAGACAAGTCACTTACCTCGACTTGCTCCAATTTAACCAAGTAGTATGCTTTTTCCTTAACTTTTCGACTCTGAGCGACTCGTATCTAGTCATAATTAATTCGATACAGTCAACAAAAATTATAGAATCAATTCCATAAGAAGATACTACATTTTTAAATAAAATTCGAAATTAACTCAAAAATTGCTCGTGGGGCCCACGTCTCGTAGTCCGACGAAAGTTACGAAATATGAACGCCCGTTCAACGAAGAGTCTAACCATACCAAAATGACTAAATTCTAATAACAATTCGACCCTCAATTCCTCAAATCTATCCAAGAGGGTTTTCAAAATTTTCCAACTTAAATTACCAATTAACTGATAAAAACAATGATGGATTTGGGTAATCTAACCAAAATTGAGTTAAGAACACTTATCCCGATGTTTTCTCTGAAAATCTCCCAAAACTCGCCTCAATCCGAGCTCCAAATCGTTAAAAATAGAAAATGGGTCCCATTTTCAGAACTTAAACTCTCTGCCCAGGCTTTTACTCTTCGCGATCGCGAACATCTGCACGCGATGCGAACATCCGCACGCGATCGGAAGCACAAATTTCCACTACCCAAATTAACTCTACGCGATTGCGTATATCCCCACGCGATCGCAAAGCACAGAGTTCCAGCTCTACGCGATCGCAGTCCTCTTCACACGATCGCATAGAGCAAACGCGTGACCTCCACTCCTGCTCCGTTACTCTACGCGAACATGACCGTCCTCACGCGTTCGCGAGTCACAAGGTCTCAAAGCTACGCGATCGTATTCCGCTTCACGCGATCGCGAAGCACAAAACTTAGTAGCCCTCAATTAACTTACGCGATCGCAAATAATACCACGCGATCGCGATGCATAGACTAGCCCAACCTACGCGATCGCGGTTGACCTCACGCGATCGCGAAGAACAAAATTAACACTGCCTCAACTAAGCCTACACGATCGCATCCCAATCTTTGCGATCACGAAGAATGTTTAAAATACCATAAATCAGCAGCTACTAGCAGTGCCAAAATGAAGGAAAATACTTCGAATACCATCCGAAATACGCCCGAGCCTCTCGGGACCTCAAACAAATATACCAACAAGTTCTAAAACGTCATACAGACTCACTAAAAACACAAATCACATCCAACAACACTAAAAATACAAATCACATATAGATTCAAGCCTAATGAACTTCGAAACTTTCAATTTGTACAAACGACGACGGAACCTATTAAATCAAGTCCGATTGACCTCAAATTTTGCACGCAAGTCATAAATAACATAATGGAGCTATAAAAATTTTCGGAATTGGATTCCGACCCCGATATCAAAAAGTCAACTCCCGATCAAACTTCCAAACTTAAATTTCTATTTTAGCCATTTCAAGCCTAATTTGACTACTGACTTTCAAATAAAATTTCGAACACGCTCCTAAGTCCAAAATCACCATACGGAGCTGTTGGAATCATCAAAATTCTATTCCGGGGTCGTTTTCTCAAAATGTTGACCGAAGTCAAACTTAGCATTTTTAAGGCCAACTCAAGGAATCAAGTGTTCCGATTTCAACCCGAACGCTTCCAAATCCCGAACCAAGCATTTTTAAGTCATAATTTTATAAAAGCATATATGGGGAGTTTTATTTAGGGGAATGGGTCTCTAAAAGTCAAAATGATCGGATGAGTCATTACATTCTCCACCTCTTAAACAAATGTTCGTCCTCGAACGGGTTTAGAATTATACCTGGAGTGGTGAAAAGATGAGGATAACAGCTGCGCATATCATGCTCGGTCTCCCAAGTCGCCTCCTCGACCGGATGACCCCTCCACTGAACCTTCACGGAATCAATATTCTTTGACCTCAGCTTTCGAACCTACCTATCTAAAATAGCCACTGGTTCGTCGACATAAGACGGATCCTTGTCCAACTGAACCGAACTGAAGTCTAGCACATGAGATGGATCGTCGTGATATTTCCAAAGCATAGAAACATGGAATATCGGATGAACTGCAGAGAGACTAGGTGGTAGTGCAAGTCTGTAAGCCATCTCTCCAACTCTTTCAAGGATCTCAAAAGGCCCAATATACCTAGGGATCTGTCATGACCCAAAATCCAACTAGTCGTGATGGCACTTAACCCATCCCGTTAGGTAAGCCAATTTCCAACTAACCAATTTCAATAATAATTATTAAAGAAATTTAAGTGAATAAAGATCCTGATCTTATACAATCCCCAAGAACTGGTAGTACAAATCATGAGCTTCTAAGAATAGAGTATACAAAGCGGAAATGAAATAAATATATAGTCTGTCTGAATAGTACATAAATAGAGCTTTTATAAAATCTAGGGCTACCCTAAACAAGGGGCAGCTACAGCAAGAACGCAGGTACATCTTCAAGTCCCGCAATCATCGAGCACAGTAACAACAACAACCAACATTTGCACGCAATGTGAAGAAGTGTAGTATCAGTACAACCGACCCCATGTACTAAGTAAGTAACAAACCTAGCCGTAGATTGAAACTAGTGACGAGCTTCTACCAAGGTCAGAGTCCAACTTCTATAACCAATAATAGTTCATAACAATATTAAACAAGTAATGCCAGAAGTAACTCAACGAATAAATGCTCAGCTAAATCATGACTTCTGAAAATAGTTCTGCCTTTCAAGTACATCAATGAAAACCCAAATCGTTTACCGAAGTTACCAAAAATATGAATAAGTTTGGAAACAGTAATTTTTCCAAAAATCCTTTCAATAATAAATAAAGTATCTCATTTTCTTTCCCAGATAACCAGTGTAAAGCAATGCATCACTATGCCCATCTGTCAGTTTACTCAAAAATCAACCCTTAGACAACTTTTCCAACTTAAAGCTTCTGGAATTAGAATTTTCTCTCCAAATCAACTCTGAACTTCCTGAATTTCAATTCCGACCACACGTACAAGTCATAATACCTGAAGTGAAGCTACTCATAAAATGAAGCTTCTGCTTAAAAATGATGGGACTTTATTTGACGAATTCATTAATAAGATTTTTGAAGTTATAAAGTTTGATAGGAACAAGTTTGAAGCAACAGTATGGCTTAATATCAACCTAGGTACTGGCAAGGGAATACATGTAACAAAAGATGAAGAACTTACTTCCTGTATGATGCTTTTAAGAAATGATCTATACTACAAAGGCTGCAAATTTGTTGTTGATATATCAGAAATACTTTCTGAAATTTTTATTAGAGATCAACAACAAGAAGGTAATGCAATAATGGAGGTTGACAATCAACAATTATTGAAGGGAACCACATATGTTCCAGAAGAGCAAATCATGCTGATTTCTGAAATACCAGAAGAGCAAGACATGCCGATTTTCGAAATTATAATGGAAAATGAGAGTGTAATTCCCGTGAAAGATCAACACTTTGAAACACTACACACAATTGAAGGGAGAAAAAGGAAAGTAAAAGGAAAGGCAAAAGAATCCCCATCAATAATACTAAAGGAAAATGCATCATTGGATGATGTAAAACTGGGGTCTGTTTTTCAAGACAAAAATGCTATGATTAAGTGTTTTTGCTTAGCAACAATAAAGGAGCACTTTGAGTTCTATGTTGAAAGATCAAGTAATACAAGATACTCTTTGATATGTAGTGATGAAAAGTGTGGTTGGACTGTTCGAGGTTCAAGAATTAAGGAAGCAACACTTTTTAGAATAGTTAAATTTCAGAGAACACATGAATGCTCGGTTGATATTAGAAAATCATATAAAAGACAAGCGACTTCACATGTGATAAGAGATTACATGATTGACAACTTAAGAGACATAACTACTGAAGTAAAACCTAAGTTTGTCATTTTACAAATGAAAAGAGCACATGGAATAGATGTTGGCTATGGAAAATCATGGCATGCTATTCAAAAAGGGATATCTTTATTAAGAGGAACAATAGAAGAAAATTATGAGCAACTTCCATCATATACAAATATGATGGAACAAAAAAATCCAAGATCATATACTAATATTAAGAGAGATGCAGAAAACAGGTAAAAACAAAAGTTGTACAATTTTAGTATTTCTTTTGTTTTTTTGTCATCATTATTTTTCAGTTCATTAGTGAATACTACAAATGACACAACAAACTCTACATTAATATTAAATATAATACTGCATTTTGATATGAAAAATATAGATTCTACCGTATTAAAACTTTCAAAATTACCAGTATAATATACTGGTTTCATATGCAAAATATACAAAATCTCAAGCCTATTATTCTGCTACTATGTTTAATTCATAGCAGAAACACACATCTGCTAATATCCATTAGTATTCATCTTGTCATACCACAAAACTAAATTTTATTTACTTTTCAATATAACATGTTTCTTTACATGTTTTTTTCTGTATCAGGCGTCAATTTCTGGGTGGAAGTATTGTAGACCACTTATTGCTGTTGATGGAACATTTCTAAAAAATAAATATAGAGGTGTTCTATTAGTGGCAGTTACAAAGGATGCAAATAACCAGATTTTTCCTATAGCATTTGGGGTAGCGAATTCAGAGAATAACGAGTCATACGAATGGTACTTCAGAGAATTAAAGCAATTGGCATTCGTAAAGATTTAATGTTTTTATCAGATCGACACAAGGCCATTGCAAATGGAATTGCAAAAGTTTTCCCTGAGTGCTACCATGGTATTTGCATATATCATTTAGAGAATAATCTAAAGCAAAGAAGAGTGAGAAACACTGTAATAAACCTGTTTCAAAGTACTGCAAGAGTATACATTCAATCAGAATTTGATGACTTTATGTCCCAAATAGCTGCCGTTGATAAGAAAACATTCAACTACTTAATGGAGGAACCACCAGGAAGATGACTCGTTCACATTATCCAAGACAATGATATGATATGCTAACAACAAATATTGTTGAGTCAATGAATAATGTCTTGAGACGTGCAAGAGAATTGCCACTTTTAACAATGATGGATTTCATACAAGAAAAATTGCAAATCTGGTTCTATGAAAGAAGGACAACAACAAAAGGAATTTTCCATGAAATATCAAACTCGGCAGAAGCAACATTGAATGACAAAATTAAATCAGTTTTTACATTTAGAGTATTGCTCATTGATCGACTCAAATTCAAAGTCAACGAAGGGGGTATGGAATTTATTATTAATCGAGACAAGAGAACATGTGATTGTTCTGAATTTCAGCTAGACGAGATACCCTGTGAACATGCAATTGCTGCAATTGACACTATATATCAAAATAAATCGGCTTTCTGCTCCACCTATTATACAAGGGACTTTTGGTTAAAAATATATGAAAGGCAAGTAAATTCTGTAGGTAATTCAACTACATGGGTTATACCAGATACTATTAAATCAGAAATCACTAAGCCTCCGAATGCAAAAGTTATGCTAGGAAGATGATAGAAGAATCGACATGTCTCATGTACAGAATTCAAGAAGGAATCAAGATGTGGTCGTTGCAAAAGATATGGGCATAACAGAACAAATTGCACATATTCAGCAGTAGTTTATCCTTATTCAAGAAAATACAGGAAAAAGAATGATTGATTATATACAATAAGGTTGCATGCGCTCATTCAAAAAAGTGACTGTAATCCAGAATAATTTGCTCGGGATTATTGTTTCTCAAAATATCATTAATGTCTATTCTTTTTGTTTCTTGATTTAAAGTCAAAATGACTGTAATCTTTGTTTCTTCTATTACAAAATACTTTGTTGCAGTTATATAGTAATATTTATTTTTCCGAAATCCATATATCTATCAAAAGTAAGAGTGTCCACTCTATAGTATAGCTATATAAAAAGCTTAAAAGTATACCTTGAACATTTTACTGAACTGATTTATTTTTCTGTCCAATAATCAGTTAAATATACTGGAACTCATCACATATAGTAAAGCAATATGCACAGTTTTCTTTAAATTATACCAAATATAATAGGTACACTCTATAGTATACCTATATAAAAAGCTTAAAGGTATATCCCGAACATTATACTGGAACTAATGATATTTTTTGTATAATACTTAGTTTATTATACTAGAACTCATCACATATAGTATACCAGTATGCACTGTTTACTTTAAATTATACCAAGTATAATAGGTTTAACAATAAGAATGTTATACAAAGTGTGCAATAAGAATGTTATACGAAGAATGTTAGTATACTTGTACCCACGATGTACTCACATTGTATGGTATTCTACAATGGAAACAACACTAGACATGTTATACGTATAAAATCACAAATATTTCTTGCATAATATCCTGGAAGTTTGTGAGTTTTACATATCAATTTATAAATCTCCAGCATATTATACTGGTATTTTGTTGTAGTTTTGCACTATTTTATTCAGCATTTTTTCTGGTTTTGAATCAAAGATACCTCCAGTACTATATGCTGGAGAGTTTGTTGTTTTCATATATTTGATTACAAAATTCCAGTATTTTATTCAGAATATTAGGTGAACCTTAAAAACTTAGATGTGTTCTTCTAGTTTGAATGATAGATACTTCCAATATAAAATTCTGGAAGTTTGTGAAATTTACATATTAATTCATAAAAGTTCAGTATTGTCACAACCCAAAATCCACTAAAGGTCGTGAAGGCGCCTAACACTGCCGTCAGGCAAGCCAACATTGAATGATTAACTTAATTACTCATTTTAGTAGTTTGAAATCATAGTTTTTTTCATTAAATAGTGAGAAATAGAACTTACAGGGTAAATGATAATAATTTCATAACTACAATAATGAACAACCCGTAAACACCCCCAAAACCCGTTGTCACAAGTGCATGAGCCTCAACTAGGAAATATAATAAATACAACATCTGTCTGGAATACAAATTAGATAGGAGAATATAAATAACTCTGATGGAGACTCTGCAGGCTGCAGATCGCAACATGAAATGCAGCTCACGGTAAGTCTCCGCAATAGCCGCGCCTCTGTGCCCAAAAGAACACCCGACATATATGTACATGCACAAATATGTGCAGCAAGTGTAGCATGAGTACGTAAATCAACGCTTACCCATTAAGTATCTAGTCTAACTCCAGAGAAGTAGTGACGAGGGGTTGACATCGACACTTACTAGTGATCCAATAAGACAGTTATAATTAGAAGTAAACAGATATGGAGCAGAGTAAACAAACGAAATAAACAAGAGTAAATACGTGATACAATCCTCCTCTCTACAATAGGCTCAAGCTCTCAATTAGAAATTACCTCCTCAACCAGAGCATATATATATAATGGACCTCACCATATAGGTCGTAATAATTCAAATCAGGAAGACTCATAGATACACTGACTTCTTGTCAAATATTACGCATGATTCCATGATAGTATTTTATAGAAATGCCGAGGCGTACGGCCTGATCCCATCATAATCTGTCACTGCCGAGGGTCAAACGACACGAATCATACATGCATCTATTATACTGCTGAGGCGAACGACCCGCTCCCATGAGAGTGTGGTACATAATCCTGTCGAGGAGAATGACCCACTCCCATGAGAGTGGAGAATGACCCACTCCCATGAGAGTGTGGTACATAATCCTGCCGAGGCGAATGGCCCGATCCCATTAGAATAAGAAGCTTTAACGGGTCCTTGACCCCACTCACGAATAAACGTGTGAGTTATAATTTTAAGGAAAACCTTTCGATGAAAACGCATAGCGCAGGAGAAATCCATAAGAGGAACACAATCATTCCGTGGCTAATCATGAAACTCGTCAAATCTCTACAATAGCAAGTCTATCACTCTACGCACGTCTAGTCTTAAGTCATAATGCGAAATAAACTATAGTACAAGTATAGCATAGCGTGAACCTAAGTCTACCCGGATAATAACATGGATCTAGCTACGTACGGACTCCCGTCACCTCGTGCGTACGTAGCCCCCGTAATAAATAACACATATCATATACATCACCTAGGGATAGTTCCCCCCTCACAGAGCTAGACAGGAGACTTACCTCATCTCAAAGACCACTTTCCGATCACAATTTCGCTCTAAAGCCCCAACTTGGTGCCGTTCAATTCGAAACTAGTCAAACATCATGCAAATTAATCAAAATATACTCCAATACTTGAAATTTAATTATTTATAAAAATTCCCAACTTCGCTCGAAAAGTTGGCAGTGGGGCCTACGTCTCAGAATCCGATGAAACTTACAAAATCTGATAACCCATTCAATTACGAGTCCAACCAGACTAGGTTCACTTAAATCCGACTCCGAATCGACATTCAAATCCCAAAAATTCATTTTTATGAAATTTCTACAATTTTCACCAAATTTCCATTTCAAAATACTAATTAAATGATGAAATAATGATATATTCATGTATATTAACCAAATCCGAGTTAGAATCACTTATCCCGATAATTTCTTGAAAATCCCACAAAAAATCGCCACAAACCGAGCTCCCAAAGTTCAAAAATGAAAAATGAGATGAAACCCTCGTTCATATAGTACAAAAATCTGACCCCCATTGTGCTGACCACACATTGTTTTGTGCGGCCGCACATCCCAGGTTCTGCGGCCACAATCCAAATAGTGCGGCCGCACTTCAGCAGCTCTGCACTACCAGGCTTCAGTAAATTGACCATAACTTTCTCTACAAATGACCAAATGATTAATAGTATAAATTTATAAAAACTAGACTCAAAGGGCTAGAATTATCTGAATACTAGACTCAAAGAACTACAACTTTTTCTTTTGAATCATCTCCAAATTCCTTGTAGATTAAAAGATATAAGCTTCCGAAGTCGGACCATCGAATCTGCAGAAATCTAAATTTTGCGGCCGCAAGAGAAATTCTGCGTTCCGCACAATTCCTCTGCGGTCCGCACTTTTCCTTTGCGGTCCGCACTTTTCCTCTGCCTCAGCACTCCAAAATGTGCCCCTGCACTTCCAAAGTTCCACAACAACATCAGAGTGCCGAAATGACCAGTCTCGCTCAAAACTCACCCCGAAACACACCCGAGCCACTCAGGACCCCGTCCGAATATACCAACAAGTCCTAAAACGTCATACAAACTTTGTCGAGTCTTCAAATCACATCAAACAACATCAAAAACACAAATCGCACTCCAGTTCAAGCCTAATGAAAATTAACAATTTTCAATTTCTACATTCAATGCCGAAACTTATCAAATCAAGTTTGATTGACCTCAAATTTTGCACACAAGTCATAAATGACATAACAGACCTATTCCAAATTTCCAGAATCAGAATCCGACCCTGATATCAAAAAGTTCACTCCCGATCAAACTTTTCAAAAATCATCAAAATTTCCAACTTTCGCCAATTGATGTCGGAATGACCTATGGACCTCCAAATCAACATCCGGACACGCTCCTAAGACCAAAATCACCATACAGAACCATTGCCAGACTCAGAATCCCAAATGGACATTGATCACATCAAAATCCACTCCAACCCAAACTTAAGAAATTCTTAAACCTTCAAAATGCCAACCTTCCATAATAAGCACCGAGATACTCCCGAGCCACCTGATTATCAACCCGAACATACGCCCAGGTCCGAAATCATCATACGAACCTATTGGAACCTTCAAATCCTAATTCTGAGGTCATTTACTCAAAAGTCACACATTAGTCAATTCGTCCAACTTAAAGCTTCTGAAATTAGAATTTTCTTTCTAAATCTACTCCGAACTTCCCAAAATTCCATTCCGACCATACGTACAAGTCATAATACTTGAAGTGAAGCTACCCAAGGCCTCAAACTGCCAAACAACGCGCTAAAGCTCAAAACGACCGGTCGGGTCGTTACATTCTCTCCCACTTAAACATACGTTCGTCCTCGAACGTTCCAAGGACTGCTCTGGAGTTGTCCAAAATCACTGTTTAACACCTCGTGCACCTACCCGTGCCACCACAACCCGGTTGAACACATTAGCTCGAGCTAGACTGAAGATCTTTCCTGCTACCTTAGCTAACAAGATTTAGAACCAAGTTCCAACATCCGGAATTCTCCATGATACTAGATTCTAACACACGAACATCGTATCAGTCACCAGACACTGAACCCAACATGACCATGCTCCTCCGCTGAAATCACCCATGCACCACATAACTCATTTTCCCAAGGCAATCTCTCCCAAGCACAACGGCTGAAATTTCCCCTGACCCGAAGCCTGTAGTATACCTCATAACATATATAAGCCCTGTTCTAACTCTCGCAATACTTTCACGATGGAAGAAATGTGTAGAAACTCATAACTACCCGAATCACCAATCATGGAGTTTCTCCTCCTAACAAGAATCATTACCTCATTCTGAACTGAATAACGATATTTACCCTTTAATATACCCTTCCTATCTCTGATCGCACTGATCCCAGGTCCAATAACCTCGTATCACCCAGTACAAGTTTCTCAGGAAATAAGCCATCTCAGACACTGCCAAAGTCTCATATGACTCCATCAATGTGCCAACAGGCCACGACTCAAATATGATATATAAGGAAAAACGAACCGTGGGAAAGAACTACCCAGCACACGTAACTAATACGACAACCGAAAAGATGTTATGAACATTTCTCAGAGAATGTGAAACAAAATGCACAAGAAAAGATATAGGGAACTGTACTCATCATCTCGCTGTTGCGGCATGCAACTCGATCCATACGTGATACCATCGCAGCGTGCAACCCGATCCAAACAACATATCCTTGGCGGCGTGCCACCCAATCCACACATAACAATAAGTAAGGAAATACCCATCAAGCCATAATGCTAATACTTATGAAATACCCGAATGTCGACCACAAGCACGCCAAGTGCAAAAATACAACCCTGGGGAGACGGATAGTGCCATATGCTATGAAACCCAAGCACAACTAAGGTGCAATAAATGACCTGCATCTCGAGAGCCATCCTGCTCTCACAACACCACGAACTTCATGGGATCTCAATACATGTGCGAATAATCAAACCGTCTCACAACCCACATGGCACAACAGAGATTACACAGAATGGTTGATGACAGAAATAACATCCAAGGCTCGAAGACTCCCCCATATGCAACACTATGTTGAAATGAACACATTCACATTTAGATTCATCCACGGACCTCAAGCCGATTCTGATCGTACCGTACTGCTAATAACCTTTCAAGAATCCACAATAACCTTTTCCCATGACACACAAGAACAACTGTCAATTCCGAAACAAAATTCCACAGTCCATGACCAAATGAATAGAGCGCCCTTCAGGCATAAATTCTTACATTAGCAGTAGTACCATAACGTCCATACTCGGTTTTAATCTTTAATCTATCCAGTGACTACATGTCACACTTATACAATCTTCCCGTGGGATAGACCCTCATGACCTTCCGCACCAGGTAGCAAAGTCTGCATATCCATACCACCGGCTATACTAGTGCTGTGAGCTCGGTTTTGGGCGATTATTTGTGGATTTTTCAAGAAAATTAATTGGGTAAGTGTTCTTTACCTAGAATTTATTATATTCCATTATTTTATCTTTATTTTTATCATTAAATTAGTGTTTTGAGTTGAGAAAAAATGGAGATTTTGAAGAAAACTTTCAGAATGTAAAATGATAATTTGAGGGACGAATTAGTATCAGAATTTGATAATTTTGGTATGGTTGCACTCGTATCGGAATGGGTGTTCGGATTTTGTGAAAATTGTCAGGTTCCGAGGTGAGGGCCTGGGGGTCAACTTTTGGTTTGATTTTTTTGTTTTGATAAAGATTGAAATTTTATTATCCGGAATAGTTGCTTATGAATTTTATTTATGCTTTGAAGTTATTTTGGCTAGATTTGAGCCGTTCGAAGGTTATTTCACTTGAGAAGTTCATTTTAGAGTAACAATATATCTTCTTTGAGGTAAGTATCTTGCCTAACTTTGTGTGGGACCCCTTAAGACTTGAGTCTTTTATACTAATTATGTTATGTGAAGTCCATATACGCGAGGTGACAAGTACACGCTCGAGCTTATTTGTGGAAAGTTGACCTTTAGGGCTCTTAGTTCCTCATGTTCACTGAATATGAAGTTGTTTTGTTATGATTAAGTTTCCCATTTACTAGTTCCACCTCTACATGTTTTAATTGGAATTAATTGCTTCATGATCCACTCTTATTGCCTATTTGACTCTTATGTGACTTAACTGAAATTGTTACCTCTTCTATTGCCATGCTATCCCTCCCTAATCGCTTCTCCTTAATTGAAATTATAATTATATCTTTTGTAATTATTCATCCTTAATTAAGGTTATGATTATCCTTCCACTGCTTACCCTTAATTGGATTTGTTGTATCTCCTTCGTAATTGCTTAACCTTAAAAGAAGTTTAGTTATCCTATATCTTAGTTGACTTATCCTTATTTGAAATTATTGACTCGTGTTATCTCCCTTGTTGTTGAACTATACTTTGTGGGATCGTTGCACATATTATTGCTCCCTGCTGAGCTATTCTTATTATGACTAGTATTCTCTATTGTGTTTATTCTTTGTGAACTCGTTCTACCATTTCTTTGTGATCGAAAGCTTTTGAATTGATTTACTTTCCGTACTCTTGTGTTATTATCATTGTTGGTGTTGTACTCAGTGTTGTGATGCACGAGGTTTCTGTCGTGCGGTTGTTGTTGTGTTGTACGAGGTTTCTGTCGTGCTATTGTTACTATTGATATGTGCACATACGGCATGACAAGGCGGGCTATATATGTGGGTTGCGCATGTGGCGAGACAAGGTGGGAATATCATTATGCACGTGTGGAGAGACAAGGCGGGCATTTATTTTATTATTGCGCACGTGGCGAGACAAGGTTGGCTATGTCAGGGATTGATCTGTGATGACTTGTGATGGCTTGGGGGCATTCTTGTTGCTGATATTTGTGTAGTGGCATACCTACCTGTGTGAGTTTTACCTTGTGGAAAATTGTGGGGGACATTCTCATTTTCTCTACACTTATTGGTTGGCCTGAACTGTGTCAGAACACTTGCACAAGCATACACGTAATTAATCACTCCTATCAATTTAAGAAGATGTTTTCCTGATATTATTGAGCATTTATACACACTCTCGTCTACTTTCCTTCTATGTGAGAATGGTTCTATTGGCACGTGAGTCGTCCGTACAATTATCAGTTGAAATGAGAGCCCAAGATGCCAAGTGTTTAGGGTTCACAAAGTGGGACCCGTGACTTGTGAATATTTGAGGTATGGTACCTCGTGGAGATTATGGAATAAACCTGGTGCAGAAGCGGTTATTCTTATCGATTGCTACTTGTCTCCCCTTTATTTGTTTTTCACCGGATTTAAACTGTGTTATTACTGGTGGTGTTTCTCTACTGATTGTTGCTTCTATTTCCTATCGTAAGCCCCGTATTATTGTTGTCATTATGCGTAGTTCTGTAGATATATCATACTCTGTTAGTTCTATACCTATAATTGTTCAGGTTATTTAGTCCAGTAGGTGTCTTGACTGTCCCTCGTCACTACTCCACTAAGGTTAGTCTTGATACTTGGTGGGTACCGCTGTGGTGTACTCATACTACACTTCTGCACATTTTTGTGTAGATCCAGAAAATTCAGAGTCAGTCAATCGCTAGCTAGCTGTACGGATCTTGCTGTGGAGACTCAAGGTAAACATGCTGCTGCGTTCACATGCCTCAAAGTCTCATTCTGTTATTGTATTTGCATTGTTTATTCTCTATTTCGAAACAGTTGTATTCAAAGGTTTTTTAGCAAACTTAGTAGAGCTTATGACTTGTACTACCAGTTTTGGGATTGAAATTTGTATAAGATGTTTATTTCATATTCTTCGTAGATGGTTGATTACTTCTAATAATTTAGTAAGTGTTAGGCTTACCTAGTCTTAGAAGACTAGGTGCCATCACGACATCCTATGGAGGGAAACTGGTGTCGTGACAAGTTGGTATCAAAGCCCTAGGTTCATAGCTGCTATAAGTCATAAGCGAGTTTAGTAGAGTCTTGTAGATCGGCACGGAGACGTCTGTACTTATCTTCGAGAGGCTACATAATTATTAGGACAATTTCACTTCCTTCATTCATATCGTGCGAGTTTATTGAGCTCAGTGTTTGAGCTTTTATCATTCTATTCTCTCACAGATGGTGAGGACTCGAGCTGCAGTTACTGATGACGCTTCTCCCGGAGCAGGTGTCGTTAGAGGCAGGGCCATAGGCCGAAGAGGAGCACGTACCGAAGTTAGGGCGCCTACCAAAGCAGCAGTTGAGGAGCCGCCAGTAGATCTGGTTAGGGGACATGTACCAGAAGCGCCTGCTGTTACCCCTGGACTTCAGGAGACCTTAGCACAGTTCCTGAGCATGGTTGGTATATTGGCTCAGTCAGGTTTGATTCCGGTTGCACCAGCTACTTCACATACTGGGGGAGGAGCCCAGACTCCCGCCGCCCGTACTCCAGAACAGCGCGTTCCCGTTGGTCAGGTTCCAGGTGTCATGGCGACACAACATGTGGTTCTAGTTCATCCCGTGGTTAGGGCAGCAACATCTGAGGAAGTGCATCTTAGACTTGCAAGGTTCAAGAAGTATGACCCTTCTACCTTTAGTGTTTTGGCTTCAGAGGGTGCACAGGGCTTTCTAGAGCAGTGCTATCGCATTCTCCACACTATAGGTATTGTGGAGACGAGTAGGGTTGCTTTTACTATGATCCACCTTAGGGGAGAGGCTTATCAGTGGTGGCGGGCGTATGAGTTAGGTAGCCCGACCGATGCAGCTTCACTTACATGGGCTCTGTTTTAAGAGATGTTCCTAAGCGAGTTTGTACCTCAGTCCCTTCGGGATGCATGGCGCACAGAGTTTGAGAAGCTGTACCAGGACACTATGTTAGTGTCAGAGTATGCCATTAGATTCAGTGATTTGGCCAGACATGCACCTGCTTTGGTCGCTTTGGTTAGGGAGCGAGTCCGTAGGTTCATTGAGGGGCTCAAGCATGATATTCGGATCCGCATGGCTCAGGAGATGGAGTCAGATATTTCATTTCAGCAGGTGGTAGATATCGCTCGTCGATTAGAGGGCATGTGGGACCAGGAGAGAGAGGGCAGGCGAGGGAAGGAGAGAGAGGACAATGAGGCTAGGAGTGACTTTCTGTTCCTCATTTTGGTAGCTTTGATGTGAATTTTGGGTGATGGGTTACGACTTGCGATTTAGATGCTCTACTAGTGTGAGAGCTTAGTATGTGTTGTGATTTTGTTGGCGGAAGTGAATTAGTGGAAGGTTTTGGTTGGTATGATGTGTATTCTACTTGTGATTCAGCGTTAAGGGTGAGACCCTCGCAGATTCATGTGATTTGATGTGTTTGAACCGGGCTGCATGCCGCGGTGGCAGTTATATCAGGATGAGATCCTTGTGATTTGTTCATATACTTTGATTCTTCCTTGTAGATTGATTCATAGAATGGTACTGATAGGGAGTTGTGCCTGTCGGGCTTATTTGATAGTTCTCTTATATGTTTCTCCTTACATATTCAGTCATTTTTGTGCTTCGCTTATTGAGTTTTAGCTTGCGTGGTGTGTGCCCGATGTATTTAGAGGTGACTTGTTAATTTGGGTGAATAGTTAGGAGGTCTTCATATTTCTTGCATCGTTGTCAGTGTTGTGGAGGTTTGAAATAGGGTTCTAACGGATATGAGGCTAACTGTCGGTGCTGGGTTTGATTGCGGCAGCTATTGAGATCAGAGATGTTGTTACGGGCATATGTGTGATGTGTCATGTCACGTGGTTGTACCGTGTGGGTGTAGGCATAAGTTGTTGCAACTAGTTGAGACTAATACCGGGTGTGGATGTAGGAATCAGACCTTTTGGAGATGAACGGATGGTGAAAGTTTTGGCTGCAAGGCTTAGTGATATTGGTGCAAGGGATAAATTACTGTTGAGACGGTGTCGTCAGGCTTATGTAGATTGGGGTGATGCGGGGTCACCCACGGGTGTATGAAGGATGAATGCATTCAGTGATTTGGTGACTTCGGGACGATTCTTGGCACGCTCAAGGATAAACGTTTGTTTAAGAGGGGGAAGATGTAATGACCCGGCCAGTTGTTTTGAGAATTTAAGGTCCCTCTTGGCAGCATAAGGTCTTGAGCAGCTTTGTATTATGTGTTATGATGCGCGTATGTAGCCGAGTTCAGTTATCAGATGATACAGAGTCAATTTGGAAGAAGAATTTATGTTTTAGAAGCTTAAGCGATAAAAGTTGACAGGAATTTGACTTTTGTGTAAACGACTCTGAAATGCAGTTTTGATGATTTCAACAGCTTTGTATGGTGATTTTGGACTTAGGCATGCGTCCGTATTTGGATTTGGAGGTCCGTAGGGTAATTTGAAGCATTTCGGTGAAAGTTGGAAAAGTTGAAGTTTTGGAAGGTTGAGAGGTTTGACCAAGAGTTGAATTTTATGAAATCGGGGTCGAAATGCAATTTCGAGAGTTGCAACAGCTCCGTTATGTCATTTGGGACTTTCCTGCAAAATTTGACGTTATTCCGGATTGATTTGATAGGTTTCGACGCGCGTTTTAGAAGTTGGATGATTTGAAAGTTCATGAGTTCGATTCGTGGTGCGATTCATAGTTTCGACATTGTTTGATGTGATTTGAGACCTCGAGCGAGTCCGTGTTAGATTATGGAATTTGTTTGTGTGTTTAGACGGGGTCCCGAGGGCCTCAGGTATATTTCAAATGGGCTACAGACCATTTCTCCATGATTTTGGATTGCTATTCTGTTGGTTGCTGGTTTCCTTCATAGCGATCGCACCAGCTCTTCCGCGATCGCGTAGTGTTATTTTTGGAGGCAGATAATATTTACTCTTCGCGTTAGCATGCATTTGTCCTCGATCGCATAAGTGTGCACTTCACTTCTTCGCTTTCGCATACTGCTTCACGCGTTCGCGTAGCTCAGTTCTTGGGCCATCAGAATTTCTGTCACGATCCAAAATTCACCTAGTCGTGATGGCACCTAACCCAACCCGTCATGTAAGCCAATTAACCACTGTCCAACTTAATGAGATTTATTAAGATAAGAAATGATAATACACCACTTTTATACAAAACTTTCCCAAGGACTGGTACTACAAATCATGAGCTTCTAAGATTAGAATTTACAAAACTGGTATGAAATAAATATATCATCTGTTCGAAATGTACATAAACAGATTCTTATAAATCTAAGGCTACCATGAACAAGAGGCAGCTACAATCGAAATGCAAGTACGTCTTTAATTCCAGCTCTCGTCGAGTACAACAACATCAACATCCAATATCTACACGCAAGGTGCAGAAGTGTAGTATGAGTATAACCGACCCCCTGTATTCAATAAGTAACAAACCAAATCTTAGGTTGAAAGTAGTGACGAGCTTGTACCAAGATCAGAGTCCAACTCCCATAAGCAACAACAGTTTATAACAACATCAAGCAAGTAATAAAAGGAGTAACCCAGAGATAAAATGCTCAGCTGGATCATGATTTCTAAAAATAGTTTTGCCTTTCAAGTACATCAGTGAAAATCCCAAATCGTTTACCGAAGTTGCCAAAAATATGAGTAAGTTGAAAACAGTAATTTTCCCAAAAATCCTTTCCACAATAAATAAGATGTTTCATTTTCTTTCCAGATAGCCAGTGAAAAATGCATCATTATGTCCATAGGCCAGTATGTGTGAAAATTCATGAATGACGTGAAACTATACAGCATGAGAAAAGTGCATCTTTATGCCTGTATGTCAAATGCGCACGTCAATGCGATGCACTCAGTGATAAAACCATATGCATACTCTCAGAGTATCATTTCACTCAGTCCTCCCAGTCACTCAGTCCTCCCAATCACTCGGCACTCGGCACTCGACACTCGCACTCAGTAGGTACCTGCGCTCACTGGGGGTGTGTACCGACTCCGGAAGGGCTCCTTCAGCCCAAGCGCTATAATCTGCACGGACAAATCACATGCTATTGTATCAATATCTGGATCCACACGGACAAATCACGTGCTATATAAAGCCTATAAGGCCTGCTGCAGGCGGGCAACCCCGATCCACATAATAATAATGATAATATATATAAAGCCAACATGGCCTGCTGCGGCGTGCAACCCGATCCCAAAAGTATCCTCACAGTCAAGTCCTCGGCCTCCCTCGGTCATCAATCTCTCCAGTCTCTCTCTCTCATGGGCTCACAATGTCATGAAAATAGCCCGAAAATGATGATATGATATATCAATAAATAATAACATAGACTGAGATATGATATGCAATGAAATGAATATGACCGAGTATGAATTTTCAATTTAAACAAAAAATTCACAGCAATATGACCTCTTTGGGTCCCAATAATACTGGTACATAGTCTCAACATGATTTTTAATATGATTCTCAGCTAAATTTCTTTAACACATAAAACTGCATAGAAAATACCAAGATTATTTGACTCCAAAATTCCACGGAAACAATTACGTCACAATTTCTATGGTACACGCCCACACGCTCGTCACTTATCATGTGCGTTACCTCCAAACAATTCACATAATATGTATTTTCAGGGTTCATACCCTCAACTCCAAGATTAGAAGAGTTACTTACCTCGAACAAGCCGAATCCAATGTCGAGCAAGCTAAACAATGCTCCAGAAATTCCATTCTGCGCGTATCAACTTCCGAATGGCTCGAATCTAGTCACAATTTATTTGATTCAGTCAACACAAATTATAGAAATTTATTCCACATCAAATACTAATTTTTTCCACAAAATCCGAAATTACACTCAAAAATTGCCCGTGGGGTCCACGTATCGAAACCCGACAAAAGTTACAAAATATTAACGCCCCTTCGACCACGAGTCTAACCATATAAATTTTACTCAAATCCGACATCAACTCGACCCTCAAATCTTTAAATTAAACCAAGAGGGTTTTCACAAATTTCCAACTTAATTGATCAATTAAATGTTAAAAACAACCATGGATTCGGGTAATTTGACCAATATTTAGTTAAGAACACTTACCTCGTTGTTTCCTTTCAAATCTCCCAAAAATCGCCTCTTCTCGAGCTCCAAATCGGTAAAAATGGAAAATGGGACGAAGTCCCATTTTCAGAACATAAACTCTCTGCCCAGTCATTTCTTCTTTGCGATCGCGGCCCAAGTCCCGAGATCGTGAAGAACACATTTCCACTGCCAAAAATTGACCCTATGCGATTGCGAATTAGTTCACGCGATCGCGAAGAACAAAAGAAACTGCCCCCAAAATTTGGCCTTCTCGAACGCGGTTGAATCCACGCGAACGCGGATCACTGATGCACAAATCTACGCGATCGCGGACTCGTCCACGCGATCGCGAAGCACAAACGCATGACCTCCACTTCTGCTCCATTTCCTCTACGCGAACGCGACCTTAGCCACGTGTTCACAAATCACAAAATCCCAGAGCTACGTGATCGCATTCCTCCACACGCGATCACATAGAACAAAACTCAACAGACCCCAATTAACCCTATGCGATCGTAGACCTTCTCACGCGATCACGTAGAAGGAAACCAGATACAAATATCAGAAAATTTCCAGCAACACTCCAAGTCTAAAAATTGATCTGGTAACCATCCGAAACTCACCCGAGGACCCCGTGACCTGAACCAAATATACCAACAAGTCCCATAACATAGTACAGACCTACTCGAGGCTTCAAATCATATCAAACAGCATCAAAACGACGAATCGCACCTCAAATCAAAATCTATAAACTTTGAAACTTCAACTTCCACAACCGATGCCGAAACCTTTCAAATCACGTCCGATTGATCTCAAATTTTGCACACAAGTCACATTTCACATTACAGACCTATTCCAATTTCCAGAATCGGATTCCGACCCCAATATAAAAAAGTCAACCCCTCGGTCAAACTTCCCAAAAATTCAACTTTCGGCAATTCAAGCCTAATTCTACTACGGACCTCCAAATAACTTTCCGGAAACGCTTCCAAGTCCAAAATCACCATACGGAGCTATTGGAATCATCAGAATTCAAATCTGAGGTGGTTTACAAATAAATCGACATCCGGTCGACTTTTCCAACTTAAGTTTTCCATTATGAGACTAAGTGTCAATTCATTCCGAAATCTCTCCGGACCCGAACCAACTAACCTGATAAGTCATAAATCAACTGTAATGCATAAATTGCGCATTAATTCAGGGAATAGAGTTGTAATAATCGAAACGACCAGCCAGGCTGTTACATTCTCCCCCACTTAAACATACGTTCGTCCTCAAACGTGCTAAGAGTTGTTTCCATGCCATCAACTCACTATTCAAATTTACCACGCACTTACCCGGGGGTGATCCCACGTCATCCTATTCCATATAGGCCTGACAACACAATACAACTAAAAATTATTAATTTAACCTTAGCCCAAAAACCTTGGAATTCAATTCCCAACCTTCAGAATTTCTTTTCAAGGCACGAATCTCATAGTTACACACTGTATAAGTCTGAACAAGCTGCATCGAGCCATAATTATAACCACAAATATAATTACCTAACATATTACACAACTCGCACGCGTGTAGCACCGTTCCTGATCACAATAACTAGTCCAAAATTAACCAAGTACTAGTATTAAACCCCATATCAAGCCAAACCTCATTCAAAAAATCTTCGTATAGTGTTGATAATAAAAGAAACACGCAGAATCTCGTAACCCCTTATCAGGTGAACAAGTCATGGAGCTCTCTCGCCCCAACCAGAACCATAATCACTTTCTAAGCCGACTTTCGATATTATCCTCCCGAATATACCGTAATCGAACCCGATAGTACCCATTCTAGGTCCAATGATCTTACATTATTAAACACAACTATCCCACAGCCATGCCACACCAATATAACTCAGAGCCACAAACCGTGTCATCTGTGCACTAATACGCAACAATTCAAATGTGCTCAGTCATGGAAAATGACTCAAATGAGAGAATTGACCCGCAAGATTAACAAGTACCGGCATAATGAAATGCTGAAAATCCATCACACACCGTAGAACCATCACACGATTCTAACACAAGGTTCATACCTTAACATAACTCCGCTGCAATGCGTGACCCCATCCAAACGATGGTCCATATTACATACCTCGAGCCACCCTGCTCAAAATCAATAATCACGAAGAAGCAATTGACACAATGCCACACAAAACCTGAAAGAACCTAACCAATATGCAATCGATCATGCAATACCCAAATACTTAACTTGCTCAGATTCCGCCATAAGGCCCCCAATAGAACCGCACCATGTGTGCATACAACCAATGAATCACAACTCCTTGTAGAATAGAAGAGTAACTCACCGATCATTCCAGAACACGAATAAGTGCAACATCAACCAAACGTCACATCCCTCAACAATACCAGTGTGGGGCCAACCAATCCGACTCGGTGTAGAATACACATCCTGATTGGGCCTACCAATGAACCCCCAAATCAACTCTGGTTACCCACAAATAGATAAATAACCCTTTGAAAATCCACAAAGACTGAGTCATAATACATACTATTATCTAACTAGCTTCGGCCACGACTTCATAGTTTGCAACCATGAAACAATCTGCTCCTGATAACTCCCGATCTCCAAATCCATAGAATATATGAATCACCATTTCTGATCCCATCTCTACCGCCCGAATGTCTAACACATCTCTCATACACAATCATCCCACGAGGAATACTTCTCCCATTCTTTCGTGCCACATAGCAATGTCTTAAATCAGCAGTCTATCAACCAGGAGAGTGTTACAATACCTATGAAATATCCATAATTCAAAACGTAGTGCACCTTCTGAAAGGTACACTCCACTCACGCAATATCAAATAGTTATAGCGTTTATCTAAACATTAAAAACCGTCCATGCCCTCTAAGAATTTATGACCTCCCCTTCAAAACTAAACCATGACCTTGCATACGCAAACCTTAATCCCACACAACACACCGCATCTATTATGCCATCATATGAAAAATACGAGAACCTCATAATCATTCTGGTCACAAGTAGAATACATATCTGATCAGCCAGAAGCTTTCCATTTGATCCCATCCGGTGGAAAATCACAATACTCAATATGTTCCTCAGTCGGTAACCGTGGTAGAAATTCCCGAGAATGCTTTGGAATCCATTTGCACATAATCAAGCTATCATAACTGAGTCTCTCTAACTCAACAAAGCCACGCAGGTCACCAAACCCAAGAGTATTGCTACAATGCACCTGTAGAAAATCCCCACATCATAAGCACCCAAAGAACCGATCATATCTATTACCATACTGATCCAACCTACCACCAAACTGTCCTATTTTTCCGAGTCCCTTCCGAATTTGTCTTCAAATTGATACTTCTACTTGCTAAAACACCACGATTTTTAAGAACAACTCACCCTACAAACCCTAGAATAGAACCACAATGCCCTAAGGCCCATAAGCCGCCGAATTCTCTCTTAAATATCCCAAAAGCATCACAACCGAGGCATCCACTCTGAAAGACTTATGTAAATTTAAAATTGTCCCCCTTTCCTTTCTTATACTGAAATGTAGAATCCATAGTCATGTAGAATTACCGCAAGTACCGACACTATCCAATTTAAATAACCGATTCTAGCAATATACCAATCCGAATTGTTTTTTCAATTGCCACTTATACTTTTTTTTTGAATCTATTAGAACCCTCTCGAGAGTCATCCACTCTGCTCACATCTAATTTGCTCCACCCCAAATGGGCCAAAAGACATGTGCTCCTTTAGCACAATCAACACTCAAAGAAGTAGCCCTGCCTTAATACCACCGATCAAATTTATACTTTGTGCGCACTATATCCTTCAGAAACAACAGCTCACTCATTCCATGATTTTTCCTATACTCCTAAAGTGCCATAACCCGTATCCAGAAATTTCCTTACTCAAGTTATTCTTAAACTCCACCTCTGCAAGTCATCACTTATTCCCAAGTATACCTTAGACCAAAACAAAATTTTGATACATAGCCATGAATTAAATTGTCAATTGCAGACTCCCCCACTTGGCTCAAAGCCATAAATTTAAACACTCGAGACTGTATGTTACATCAAAATGAAAATCAAGCACCCAATGGCCACTCCTTTACATTTCAAGAAAACACTTCTCGTCACATTCAAATAGTCTTAACACATCCCGCAGTCACATCATACTCATCAGAAAGCCATTCTACCACTCATCAAGCCACAAATTCCACTCGTAGGGACATTACCGGGCATATGAGTCCAAATGTACAAGTTACAACTGAAGCTACCTAGCTTAAGCTGCGGTCTAACCAAGGCCTCAAGTCCTTCAGACTTACCCATCACTAAAACACATAATACACATCTCGAACCTCATTCATAGAATCACAAGCCGACGATGCACAGTTGATACCGAGCTCTCATGTGTATATACGAATACCTGAAAGGAATTCAAAGAGTTATGTCTCAAACTGAATCAATTCCTCATGATAAAAAAAGAAAGATGGGAAGTATATATCCTAAATGCCATGTAGCCTCTCGAAGATAAATATGAACGTCATCATACCAATCCGCAAGACTCTACTAGACACTTGCTCATGACTTGTAGAACCTATGAACCTAGAGCTCTGATACCACCTTGTCATGACCCAAACTCCACCTAGTCGTGATGGCACCTAACCCAACCCGTCAGGTAAGCTAATTAACCACTGTCCAACTTAATGAGATTTATTAAGATAAGAAATGATAATACACCGCTTTTATACAAAAATTTTCCAAGGACTGGTAGTACAAATCATGAGTTTCTCAGATTAAAATTTACAAAACTAGTATGAAATAAATACATCATCTGTTCGAAATGTACATAAATATATTCTTATAAATCTAAGGCTACCATGAACAAGAGGCAGCTACAATCGGAACACAGGTACGTCTTCAATTCCAGCTCCCATCGAGTACATCAATATCAACATCCAATATTTGCACGCAAGGTGCAGAAGTGTAGTATGAGTACAACCGACACCATGTACTCAATAAGTAACAAACCTAACCTTAGGTTGAAAGTAGTGACGAGCTTATACCAAGGTCAGAGTCCAACTCCCATAAGCAACAACAGTTCATAACAACATAAAGCAAGTAATAAAAGGAGTAACCCAGAGATAAAATGCTCAGCTGAATCATAATTTCTGAAAATAGTTCTGCCTTTCAAGTACATCAGTGAAAAACCCAAATCGTTTACCGAAGTACCAAAAATATGAGTAAGTTGAAAATAGTAATTTTCCCAAAAATTCTTTCCACAATAAATAAGATGTTTCATTTTCTTTCCAGATAGCCAGTGAACAATGCATCATTATGCCCATAGGCCAGTATGTGTGAGACATCATGAATGACGTGATACCGTACAACATGAGAAAAGTGCATCTCTATGCTTGTATGTCAAATTTGCATGTGAATGTGATACACTCAGTGATAAAACCATATGTGTACTCTCAGAGTATCATTTCACTCTGTCCTCCCAGTCACTCAGTCCTCCCAATGTCTCAACACTCGGTACTCACACTCAGTAGGTACCTGCGCTCACTGGGGGTGTGTACAGACTTCGGAGGGGCTCCTTCAGCCCAAGCGCTTTAATCTTCACGGACAACTCACGTGCTGCATGGACAACTCATGTGCTATGGTATCTATATATGGATCCGCACATACAACTCACATGATATATAAAGCCTATAAGGCCTGCTGCAGGCAGACAACCTCGATCCACATAATAATAGTAATATATATAAAGCCAACATGGCCTACTGTGGCGTGCAACCCGATCGTCAAAATATCCTCACAGTCAGGCCCTCGGCCTCTCTCAGTCATCAATATCTCTAGTCTCTCTCTCATGGGCTCACAATGTCATGAAAATATCCCAAAAATGATGATATGATGTATCAATAAATAATAACAGAGACTGAGATATGATATGGAATGAAATGAATATGACCGAGTATGTGTAACGATTCAATCGATCGTTTTGAGATC
The DNA here is from genome assembly GCF_000390325.3 of Nicotiana tomentosiformis. Lineage (NCBI taxonomy): Eukaryota > Viridiplantae > Streptophyta > Magnoliopsida > Solanales > Solanaceae > Nicotiana > Nicotiana tomentosiformis. The sequence continues at coordinate 29,183,939 of NC_090812.1, forward strand.
TAGTGCGCCATTTAGCGCTTTGAGACCCTGAGCAGTTTCACTTCATGTATTTTGACTTGTACGCGTGGTCGGAATTTAATTTTAGGAAGTTCGGAGTTGACCTGGAAAGCAAATTCTAATTTCGGAAGCTTTAAGTTGGAGGAATTGAATAAAGTATGATTTTTGAGTAGACGACCTTGGAATCGGGATTTGAAGGTTCCAACAGGTTTGTATGATGATTTTGGACTTGAGCATATGTCCGGATCGGGTTTTGGATTACCCGAGAATGTTTCGGTACCTATTGTGGAAGTTGACATTTTGGAAGGATTTCATAAATTTGGGTTGGAGTGTATTTCAATGCTATTGATGTTCGTTTGGGATTCTGAGTCTGGGAATAGCTCCGTATGGAGATTTGGGTATTGGGAGCGCGTCCCGATGTGGATTTGGAGGTCCGTAGGTCATTTCGGGGTCATTTGGCGAAAGTTAGAAATTTTAAGGTTTTTGAGAAGTTTGGCTGGGAGTGGACTTTTTGATATCGGGGTGAGACTCCGATTCCGGAAGTTGGATTAGGTCCGTAATGTCAATCATGACTTGTGTGCAAAATTTGAGGTCAATCGGACGTGATTTGAAAGGTTTCGGCATCGATTATAAAAGTTGAAATTTCAAAGTTTGTTAAGTTTGAATTAGAGGGTGATTCGTGTTTTAAGCATTGTTTGATGTGATTTAAAGGTTCCACTAAGTTCATAATATATTTTGGGATGTGTTGGTATATTTGGTCGAGGTCCCGAGGGCCTCGGGGTGGTTTCGGATGGTCAACGGATCAACTTGGAGTTTTGTTGTGTTGCTAAAAGGCCTGAGTTCTGGTGTAATCGCACCTGCAGAAAAAGGGCCACAGGTGCGATGCCACAAAAGAGGCAAGCCAAGCGCAGAAGCGGAGGGGGCCAAGGCTGCTGAGGACCACAAAAGCGGCACGTCTGTGCGCAGAAGCGCAGGCACAAGTACGCTGGGTTGGGCGCAGAAGCGAGAGCGTAGGAGCGCTACCTTGCACACAGAAGCGAGAGCGGTTGGTGTGAGATGGAATTGCATCTGCGATGGGTCTTCCGCAGATGCGGAGCCGCAGGTACGGCAGATGTACCGCAGGTGCGGAAGGTCAGCTGGATAGATTGATTTAAGAAAGGGACTTGGCTCATTCCCCCTCCCCCCCCCCTCCATTTTTCACTTGGTTGGGCGATTCTTTGAGAGCTTCAAGGGGAGATTTTCATCATCTATGGCAAGGTAAGTGATTCTCACCTATTGCAAGTTGGATACTTGGTTTATATACGAATTTAAACATGGAAAATTGTAGAAATTTGAGATTTTGAAGAAAAACCTAGAAATTGGTATTCTTGGATTTTGATTACGAATTTTGGCATGAAATTTGGGAATAAATTATATATTTGAGTTCGTAGTGCTATGGGTAGTGTTTGTCTTCGAAACTTTTTGGAATTCGGTCACATGGTCCCAATGGTTGCTTTATCGGCTTTTCGAGCGGAGTTGGGAATTTGTCTAAATTGATTTGTTATGAGTATTAGAGTATATTTTTATTGGTTTGCACATTGTTTGACTAGTTTTGGAGCGACGGGCATCGGTTTGAGGTGTTAGAGGGCTTTGGAGCCGGTTATGGAATTTCGGAGCGAGGCCGTACATATCTACATTTATGTTATTGTCCGGGTAGGATTAGGTTCACATCATGCTATAACTGTATTATCTGAGCAGTCTCTCGCCTATTAAATTCCTCTGTTTTACATTACTACTTGAGACTAGACTTGCTATTGTAGAGACTTCACGAGTTAATGATTAGTCACCGAATAATTCTACTCCTCTTACGGCATGTTTCCGTGATATATATACTTCATTGAAAGGTTTTTGTTAAAGAAATTATAACTCACAAATTTATTCGTAAGTGGGGTCAAGGACCCGTCAAAGCTTCTTGCTCTTATGGGATCGGGTCATTCGCCTGTGCAGGAATTTGTATTTCACTCTTATGGGATCGGGCCGTTCGCCTCGGTAGGAATTTGTATTTTCACTCTTATGGGATCGGGCCGCTCGCCTCGGCAGGAATTTGTATTTCACTCTTATGGGATCGGGGCCGTTTGCCTCAGCAGGAATTTGTATTTCACTCTTATGGGATCGGCCCATTCGCCTCAGCAGGATTTATCTACCACACTCTCATGGGAGCAGGTCGTTCGCCTCGGCAGTTTAATAGATGTATTTATGGTTTGAGCCGTTCGACCCTCGGCAGTGCACAATTTAAATATTTATGTTGGATCGGGTCGTACGCCTCAGCATTTCTTATATCATATCCTCATGGATTCGTGCGTAATATTTGGCAAAAGGCCAGTGTATCTGTGAGTTTTCCCGATTTGAGTTATGACGATCTATATGATGAGATCCACTATATATATATATATATATATATATATATATATATATATATATATATATATATATATATATATATATATATGTGCTCCGGTTAAGGAGGGAATTTCTAATGGAGAGCTTGAGTTCCTCGTAAAGAGGATGAATTTGTACCACATGATTTATTACTTGTTTACCTCATTTATTTACTCTACCTCATATTTACTTATCTCTTTATTGTACTTGATATAATTGGACCACTAGTGAGTGTCTATGTCGACCCCTCGTCACTACTCCTTCGGGGTTAGGCTAGATACTTACTGGGTACACGTTGATTACGTACTCATGCTACACTTCCTGCACATTTTTGTGTAGGTACATATGTGACTAGTGGCCTTGTAAGAGCAGAGGAGTGTATGCATATGGGGACTTACGTGAGCTGCATTCCATATTACGACCCGCAGCTAGCAGAGTCTCCTTCAGAGTATTTATATTTCTCCTATCCAAATTTGTATTCCGGACAGATGATGTATTTTATTTTACATTCCTAGTTGATACTCGTGCACTTGTGACACCGAGTTTTGGGGTGACAACACGGTATCAGAGCACTAGCTTCACTTAGGTCTCACGAGTCATGAGCAAGTATAGTAGAGTCTAGATCGGTATGGATACATCTATACTTATCTTCGAGAGGCTACAGGACTGTTAGGAGCATTTCCCTTCTTGATTCCTCATCGTCCGATTTGATTACTTTGAGGCTTATGCCTTCATTCCCTTCCTATTCAGTCTTATGTGACATGAAGTCCTTGTTATAATTTGGGAATCGAGGAATTTTAATGGTACTACAGATGTGGTGCAGGATGTTTCTCCCTGAGTATTTGATTGGGCTATTGTCGTCACCTTGCGGAAGTGCGTTCTGTTGTTTCAGCTCAGCATCAGTATTTCCTATGGTTTTGAGATTTGGCATTGATTGTTATGACGATTCTTACATTGTTATCTCACAGTATTCATGTAATGGTAGGATGCTTGTCTATGTGTCGGGGCAGTGAATGACTTGAAAGGAGGATTTCTCAGTGCATGATGTAGAGGTTCAGCGTATAATCCCAACAAAGGAAAGGTAATCGTACTATAATTGTTCAGGTTTGGGGTTGATGGAGTGATGAGGCTTGATATTTTCGAGCAGGATAGAGTTCTCAATTGTGATGTGGTGTCATCGCCCTTGTTAAACACGTTAAGATTCATCGATGTTATGGTCTTCTTCAATTTGCCTTCGGGATAGGGTATTGTGAAATGGTGCCTGAGATGCGGTTATCAGAGATAACAGAGTGTAGCGATTTCGGAATTGAATTGGTACTTCTAGCATTGATGGCTCGAGAAAGATGATTTTCTAAGAGGTTTAGAGTTGGTGGCGACTCATGTGATCGGATGATACAGAAATGGATTCGGGTTTGGAGCAACAATTGGGCAGTGAAGGACGAGGAAGTACACGTGGGAGGTGTCTTGCGGTGGTTGAATTGTTAGGAGGTCAAGTGGGAAAAGTAGAAGTCGAGGAGTTGCTTAAAGAAGAGGGTTTGACTAAAGTGGGAGAGTGGCAGGGTAGCATATGGGTTCTGTGGTAGGATAGCCACACGCCTTGAGGGAAGCTTAGAGAAATTTGGGAATCGTGATGGGCAGTGACTAGGACCATGGATTTTATTTGGATGCATCATGCCTTCGAGTTTGGAATGTATTGTTGGCCTTTTAGTTGATGTCAATGGGGAAGAGGGAACCTTGGCGGGTCCCAGGGTTATGTAATTGTAGCTTCAAGCTAAGTGGGAGAGCCCCACCATCTATGATTGGATTGATGGTTGCCTACTTGTAAGGTTTCTGGTTATCAGCATATTGGTGGGTTGTTACGACTAAGAAAAGAAACCATCAGTGCAATTTGAGCAAAGGATTGGAGGAATGTGTGCTATGCTTGGGCCTTATCGGTTCATGTTCAGTTTTGATAAGACTTAGAGTTTCTGCTTCTGGTGGATGTAATGTACAAGGGGAAAGAATTCAGTTGGGTGCTTCTTTGATAGGATGTTCACATGTTGGCAGAGCGCTAGAGTTTGGCTTATACTCGGGACCAAGACAGAGTGAGAGACTCTTAATAGTGGTCCTGGTGGGATCAAGAATTTGAGTACAGTGCCTAAGGACTTGGAATATTCTATGTTATAATTGGGTATGCGGTGCAGTACTGGAGGAAGGGAATAAGTAGCTCCGGATTCACAGAAAGTCTTGCAGAATGGGAGTATCAGTTGGCTATGCTATTGAGCGCTTAAGGAGAATATGAGATGGTTCGTGGGTTTTGGAGACAACGTGTTCTCGTGAAATAAGGTCACTCAGGATGGGTGCGGATTTGGGTTCATGATGTTTTGAATGGAGCTATTATTATTCCTAAGGCAAGTCTAGAGTAAGTTAGAAGAAGTGGCTTGGTCAGTAATGGTTGAATCAACATGGTTATGACAGTGACCAGTTTCTCCAGTGTGGAATTATAAATGTAGTTTGGGGTTGTACACTTGGGCTTGAGCGCCACCACAACTTGGTTGATTTGGGAGGTATTCGATTCGTATGACTTTGTTGTGTAAAGGGATTTCCGGAAGAGTTATGGCAGTTTACATCACGATATGAGGTTGTATTTTCTGCGGTTTGGGAATTTAGTTGCGTGTTGCATTGGTTCTTCTGAAATGAGCTAAGTAAAAGGTTTCTATATGATGAAGTGTTTATTCTATTAGTGGATCAAGGGTTATTATGGAATTCTGGTACTCTCACGTATTGGCATGTTAGGTGCAGTGAGTGGCATGGGAAATTAGAAGTTGAGGATCAAGGTTGCGGTTCGGTGGTGACAAGAATGTCACGAGCTCGGATGATCATGGAAGAATTCAGATGTTTAGCGTAAGCTGGTATTGTCTTTAGCGTCACCTGAGATCGGTGTCCTGTGTAAGAGACTTTGTGTACTGATTTGCGGCTTCTTGATTTACTTTACAGCATTAGTATGGCCGGTGGTATGGATGTGTAGACTTGTTACCTGGTGCGGAAGGTCATGGGAGAGTATCCCACGGGAATATTGTATAAGTGTAACATGTAGTCACTTGATTGACTAAAGATTGAAACCAAGTATGGAGATTTTGGTACTATCGCTAATGTGAGAGTTTAGGCCTGAAAGGCGCTCTATTCGGTTGATTGTGAATTGTGGAAGTTTGTTCCAGATTCGACGGTTGTTCTTGTGTGTCATGGGAAAAAGGTCATTGTGGATCCTTGAGAGGGTATTTGCCCAAGCATGATATGATCAGAATCGGTTTGGGATCCGTTGATGGGTCCAAATGTGGATGTGTACTCTACACCGGCCTGGGTGTGTTCATTCAACGTAGCATTCCTTATGGAGGAGTATTTGGGCATTGGATGTTATTTTCGTTGTCAACTACTTCATGTAATACTCTATTGTGTCGTGTGGGTTGTGATACGGCTTGATTATTTGTACAATGCGTTGAGGTCCCGCGTAGCGGTGGTTTTATGTGAGCAGGATGGATCTCGAGATGCAGATCATATATCGCACCTTAGTTGTGCTTGAGTTTTATAGCGTATGATGCTACCCGTCTCTCCAGAATTTGTATTATTCACTTTGCGTGCTTGTGGTTGATATTCGGGTATTTCATAGGTATAAACATTTCTGGCTTGATGGGTATTTCCCTATTTATTATTATGTGTGGATCGGGTGGCACGCCACCACAGAGATGTTGTTTGGATCGGGTTGCAGGCCGCAACGGGTATCATGGTTGGATCGGGTTGCATGCCGCAACGGTATCATGTGTGGATCGGGTTGCACGCCGCAACAGTGTGATATTGAGTACAATTTCCATATCTATTATTGTGTGTTTTGCTTCTCATTTCCTGAGGAAGGTTTATTACATCCTTTCGGTTGTTTAATTAGTTACGTGGGTTGAGTAGTTCATTCCAGAGTTCATTTTCCTTATGTATCACATTCGATTTTGTAGCTTGTTGGCACATTGTGGCATCATATGAGACTTTTGGCAGTGTCTGAGGTGGCTTACTGCCTGAGCAGCTTGTACTCGGTGAGACGAGATTATTGGACTTGGGATCAGTGCGATTAGATTTATATGAGGCATATTAATGAGTAAATATAGTTATTCATCCTAGAATGAGGTAATGGTTCTTGTCAGGAGGAGAGACTCCATAAATTATGATTAGGCAGGTGGTTATGAGTTCTACATGTCTTCTCTGTCGTAGCAGTATTGCGAGAGTTTAAAGCAATGGTTAATTGGTCGTGAAGTACACTACGGGCTATGGGTCAGTGGAAATTTTAATTGTTGTCCTTTGGAAAGATTGCCTTGGGCAAATGAGTTACGCGGTGATGGATACGGTGTTTGTATGTTGGAAACAGACCTGGTAGAGAATTTCAAATGTTGGAATTTGGCTCTAAGGCTTATTTGACTAGATAAAAGGGAGGATTTTCAGGTTTGCTCGAGAATATGTGCTCAACTGGGTTATGGTAGCACGGGTAGGTGCACGAGGTGTTAAACAATGATTTCGGACAAACTCCAGAGCAAATCTTAGCACGTTCGAGGATGAACATATGTTTAAGTGGGAGACAATATAACGACCCGACCAGTCGTTTTGAGCTCTAGCGCATCATTCAGCAGTTTGAGACCCTAAGCAGTTTCACTTCAGGTATTATGACTTGTACGCGTGGTCGGAATTTAATTTCGGGAAGTTCGGAGTTGATCTGGAAAGACAATTCTAATTTTGGAAGCTTTAAGTTAGAGGAATTAACTAAAGTATGATTTTTGAGTAGACGACCTCGGAATCGGGATTTGAAGGTTCCAACAGGTTCGTATGATGATTTTGGACTTGGGCGTATGCCCGGATCGGGTTTTGGATGACCCGGGAATGTTTTGGCGCCTATTGTGGAAGTTGGCATTTTGGAAGGATTTCATAAATTTGGGTTGGAGTGCATTTCAATGCTATCGATGTCCGTTTGGGATTCTGAGTCTAGGAATAGCTCCGTATGGTGATTCTGGTATTAGGAGCGCATCCGGATGTGGATTTGAAGGTCCGGAGGTCACTTTGGGGTCATTTGGAGAAAGTTGGAAATTTTAAGGTTTTTGAGAAGTATGACCGGGAGTGCGCTTCTTGATATCGGGGTCGGGCTCCAATTCCGGAAGTTGGAGTAGGTCCATAATGTCAATCATGACTTGTGTGCCAAATTTGAGGTCAATCGGACGTGATTTGATAGGTTTCGGCATCGATTATTGAAGTTGAAGTTTCAAAGTTTGTTAATTTTGAATTGGAGGGTGATTCCTATTTTAAGCGTTGTTTGATGTGATTTAAAGGCTCGAATAAGTTTGCAATGTGTTTTGGGATGTGTTGGTATATTTGGTCAAGGTCTTGAGGGCCTCGGGATGGTTTTAGATGGTCAACGGATCAACTTGGAGTTTTGTTGTATTGCTAAAGGGCCTGAGTTCTGGTGTAATCGCACCTGCGGAAAAAGGGCCGTAGGTGCGACGCCGCAAAAGCGGCAAGTCAAGCGCAGAAGCGGTAGGGACCAAGGCTGCTGAGGGCTGCAGAAGCGCAGATGCAGGTGCACTGGGTTGGGCGCAGAAGCGAGGGCTGCTGGTGTGAGCTGGAGCCGCATCTGCGATGGGTCTTCCGCAAATACAGAGCCTCAAGTGCGGCTGATGTACTGCAGGTGCGGGAGGTCGGCTGGACAGATTGATTTAAGAACGGGACTTGGCTCATTTTTCCCCCATTTCTCACTTGGTTGGGCGATTTTTGGAGAGCTTCAAGGGGAGATTTTCATCATCTATGGCAAGGTAAGTGATTCCCACCTATTGCAAGTTTTATACTTGGTTTATATACGGATTTAAACATGGAAAATTGTAGAAATTTGGGATTTTGAAGAAAAACCTAAAAATTGGTATTCTTGGATTTTGCTCACGAATTTGGGCATGAAATTTGGGAATAAATTATATATTTGAGTTCGTAGTGCTGTGGGTAGTGTTTGTCTTCAAAATTTTTTGGAATCCGGGCACGTGGTCCCGAGAGTTGCTGTATCGACTTTTCGAGCGGAGTTGAGAATTTGTCTAAATTGATTTTGTTATGAGTATTAGAGTATATTTTTATTGGTTTGCACATTGTTTGACTAGTTTTGGAGCGACGGGCATCGGTTTGAGGTGTTAGAGGGCTTTGGAGCCGGTTATGGAATTTCAGAGCGAGGTAAGTCTCCTGTCTAACTGTGTGAGGGGGAAATTACCCCTAGGTGTTGTATATTGATGTGTGCTACTTGTTTTGGGGGCTACGTACGCGCGAGGTGACGAGAGCCCATACGTAGCTAGATTCATGTTATTGTCAGGGTAGGCTTAGGTTCACATTATGCTATAGCTGTATTATTTGAGCAGTCTCTCGTCTATTAAATTTCTCTATTTTACCTTACTACTTTAGACTAGACTTGTTATTGTAGAGACTTCACGACTTCATGATTAGTCATCGAATAATTCTACTCTTCTTACGACATGTTTCCGCGATATATATACTTCATTGAAAGGTTTTTGTTAAAGAAATTACAACTCACACATTTATTCGTGAGTGGGGTCAAGTACCCGTCAAAGCTTCTTACTCTTATGGGATAGGGCCATTCTCCTCGGCAGGAATTTGTATTTCACTCTTATAGGAATGGGTCATTCGCTTCGGCAGGAATTTGTATTTCACTCTTATAGGATCGGGCCGTTCGCCTCAGCAGGAATTTATATTTCACTCTTATGGGATCGGGCCGTTCGCCTCAGCCGGATTTATGTACCACACTCTCATGGGATAGGGTTGTTTGCCTCGGTAGTTTAATAGATGCATCTATGGTTCAGGCCGTTCGACCCTCGGCAGTGCACAATTTAAATATTTATGTTGGATTGGGTCGTACGCCTCGACATTTATCATATCATATCCTCATGGAATCGTGCATAATATTTTGCAAAAAACCAGTGTATCTATGAGTTTTCCCGATTTGAGTTATGACAATCTATCTGATGAGATCCACTATATATATATATATATATATATATGCTCCGGTTAAGGAGGGAATTTCTAATAGAGAGCTTGAGTTCCTAGTAAAGAGGGGGAATTTGTACCACGTGATTTATTACTTGTTTATCTCATTTATTTACTCTACCTCATATTTACTTATCTCTTAACTATACTTGATATTATTGCACCACAAGTGAGTGTCTATGTAGACCCCTCGTCACTACTACTCCGGGGTTAGGCTAGATACTTATTGGGTACACGTTGATTACGTACTCATACTACACTTGCTGCACATTTTTGTGCAGGTACATATGTGACTAGTGGCCTTGTGAGAGCAGAGACGTGTATGCATACGGGGACTTACGTGAGTTGCATTCCACATTACGACCCGTAGCCGGCAGAGTCTCCTTCACAGTATTTATATTTCTCCTGTCCAAATTTGTATTCCGGGTTTTGGGGTGACTATGAGTTGTTTTGTATTGAAATTTGTTAAAAATATTATCATTTACTCTGTAAATTCCATCTTCTACTATTTAGTTGAAGGAAAAATATGATTTCAAAATATTAAAATGAGAACCAAATTGAGTATTTATTGTTGGCTTGCCTGAGAATGGTGTCCGGCTCCATCACGACCTTTAATAGATTTTGGGTCGTGATAGTATGAATTTTCAATTTAAACAAATAATTCACAGCAATATGACCTCTAGGGTCCCAATAATACTGTCACATAGCCTCAACATGATTTTTAATATGATTCTCAGCTAAATTTCTTTAACACATAAAACTGCATAGAAAATACCAAGATTATTTGACTACAAAATTCCACGGAAACAATTACGTCACAATTTCTATGGTGCACGCCCACACGCCCGTCACCTAGTATGTGTGTCACCTCCAAATAATTCACATAATATGTATTTTCAGGGTTCATACCCTCAGCTCCAAGATTAGAAGAGTTACTTACCTCGAACAAGCCGAATCCAATGTCGAGCAAGCTAAACAATGCTCCAGAAATTCCATTCTGCGCGTATAAACTTTCGAACGGCTCGAATCTAGTCACAATTAATTTGATTCAGTCAACACAAATTATAGGAATTTATTCCATATCAAATACTAATTATTTCCACAAAATTGAAATTACACTCAAAAATCACGTCTCGGAACCCGACAAAAGTTACAAAATATGAACGCCCCTTTAACCACGAGCCCAACAATACAAATTTTACTCAAATCCGACATCAACTCGACCCTCAAATCTTCAAATTAAACCAAGAGGGTTTTCATAATTTTCCAACTTAATTCACCAATTAGATGTTAAAAACAACCATGGATTCGGATAATTTGACCAATATTGAGTTAAGAACACTTACCACGTTATTTTTCTTGAAAATCTCCCAAATATCGCCTCTTCTCGAGCTCCAAATGGGGAAAAATAAAAAATGGGACGAAGTCCCATTTTTAAAAATTAAACTCTCTGCCTAGTTATTTCTTCTATGCGATCGTGGCCCAAGTCCCGCGATCGCGAAGCACACATTTCCACTGCCAAAAATTGATCTTATGCGATCGCAGATTAGTTCATGCGATCGCGAAGCACAAAAGAAACTGCCCCCAAATTTGGCCTTCGCGAACGCGGTTGAATCCACACGAACTCGGATCACTGATGCACAAATCTACGCGATTGCGGACTCGTCAACGCGATCGCGAAGCACAAACGCGTGACCTCTACTTCTGCTCCATTTCCTCTACGCAAACGCGGCCTTAGCCACGCGTTCGCAAATCACAAAATCCCAGAGCTACGCGATCGCATAGAACAAAACTCAACAGCCCCCAATTAACCCTACGTGATCGCAGACCTTCTCACGCGATCGCGTAGAATGAAACCAAATACAGATATCATAAAATTTCCAGCAACACTCCAAGTCTAAAAATTGATCTGTTAACCATCCGAAACTCACCCGAGGCCCCCGGGACCTCAACTAAATATACCAACAAGTCCCATAACATAATACGGATCAACTCGAGGCCTTAAATCACATCAAACAACATCAAAACGACGAATCACACCTCAAATCAATATCTATGAACTTTGAAACTTGAACTTCTGCAACCAATGCCGAAACCTATCAAATCACGTCCGATTGACCTCAAATTTTGCACACAAGTAAAATTTTACATTACAGACCTATTCCAATTTCCAGAATCAGATTCCAACCCCGATATAAAAAAGTTAACCCCTCGGTCAACTTTCCAAAAATTCAACTTTCGCCATTTCAAGCCTAATTCCACTACGGACCTCCAAATAACTTTTCGGATACGCTCCCAAGTCCAAAATTACCTTATAGAGCTATTGAAATCATCAGAATTCAAATTCGAGGTTGTTTACACATAAATCGATATCCGATCGACTTTTCCAATTTAAGCTTTCCATTATGAGACTAAGTGTCTCAATTCATTTCGAAATCTCTCCGGACCCAAACCAACTAACCCGATAAGTCATAAATCAACTGTAATGCATAAATTGTGCAGTAATTGGGGGAATAGGGTTGTAATACTTGAAATAACTGGCCGGGTCGTTACAATTTCCTTCTTCGAGATCGCACATGTTTATTCACGATCGCGTAGCACTAATTCCATGCAATAGCCATTTCCTCTTCGCGATTGCAATTGAAATTCCACGGTCATGATGTAGTAATCACTGGGTAGAATATAAAAGTACTCTATTCCGAGGGTTAGCCATTTTTAATATTTTTGGAATTCTAGAGCTCGATTTTGGGCTCATTTGTGGGTTTTTCAAGCAAATCAATTGGGTAAGTGTTCTTCACCTAGAACTTATTGTATTCCATGATTCTATATTTATTTTTATCATTAAATTAGTGTTTTGAGTTGAGAAAAAATGGGGATTTTGAAGAAAACTTTTAAAATATAATATGATGATTTGAGGGACGAATTGGTATCAGAATTTGATAATTTTAGTATGGTTGAACTGGTATCGGGATGAGTGTTCGGATTTTGTGAAAATTGTCGTGTTCCGAGGTGATTTATACCCATCAAAATTCAACACCTTTTACTCGAAATTAAACTTGACATTTAACATATTAAAGTTCGAGAATTTTCGATTAAACCCTAACGGTTGTGTATTTTGAAATTGGAAAAGAGAGACAACGTACATGATATAAATATGTGGAGCACACGTGGTATAAACTGACGCTTTAGGGAATGGCACGTCATTTGGAAAAGAGAGACAACATACACTTTTTAGACTGGAGTTATTTTTTACTATAGAAAAACCGTGGACTTATTAGGCTGAAGTTACATTTCTTTTTTGAATTTATCATCTACTTGTTGTCTTTTACCACCTACTTATCTTGTTACATTCAATTTCTCTGAACGTAAAACAACAAACAGACCTGAAAAGTTACCTTTGCATTTATAGATATTAAATTGATTAGGTGCACACTTTGGTTATATTAACAATCTCTTCACTTGAAAATTTCATAGTCATCCATAGACTTCTATCATATTTCAGTTAATTTATATTCATCAATAGTCTTTTAGCTTTATTAAAAAAACAATGTCTGATGCTAGTGAAAATAGGAAGCTTACAATGGATGAACTTATGCAGAAGTGGGAGAGTTTAAAGTCTGATTGGAATAGTACCGTACCAATGGCTAATCTTATACAGAAGTGGGAGCAAATAAAGGCTGATTGAAAAAGAACCAGACTACAGTTTTTTGCTGATGAATCATTCCAGAATAGGCTGAACTTCGAACGCAGTTGTGAAGATTATTCAACCTCGTTCGACAAGGTTGTCCAGGAGTTTGATTCTTTTAAGTTTCCCATCAGGGTCGACTATGCTAAGGTGGAAAATAGCTTGAAGAGTCTTCCTTATCTTATAGACAGAGTAATAATTGAACAAAATCAGTTGCGTGATCAATTCAACAAGTTGAAGTTTGATCTCATGCGACTTTGTGGTCTTTTTCCCGAGTATCCTGTAATTATCTCTGATTCAGACGATGATGAGATATATCGAGAAATTGAGGAGTACTGTTCTGATGATGGAGATGATGCTTAGTTTTTTAATCCCCCTTTTATGTTTTTCTTCTGTGGTTTTGTTAATGTTTTCTTTTGTTTTGTGTGTATCTTCTTTTGTTTTGTGGGGTTTTTATCTTGTATTATGTTATATAAATGAAAATATTTGACCTAAAATATTATAAAAATAAGAACAATAGACTCTATTTTATTCCAATGAGAAATGTATAATCTAGCTGGTCGTACCAGAATAGAATTATCAAACATAATGAAATACAACATATTTGAGTAGTCATATTTCTAGCATAATATACAAAAATCGAAAAATATTTTGAAAAAAATAAATTAAAAGAGAACTCCGTTAATTTATACTTTCACGGTATAATATACTGGATATTAAATCTTCACAAATGATAGTTATGGAATAGGATCTACACAGTATCAAAAACTCTTTTGAAGAAAATAAAAAAAATGACAAATTTATGAGAAATAAAAAATCTAGCCTTTCTGGAATCAAAAAAATAATATACATGAATCATATTTCCATTCAAAAATCATATTTCCAACATCATATGCAGGAATCAAAAAAATTTATAGGAAAGAAATAAAAAAACAAACTTATAAGAAATAACAACTCCAGGATAGAACGAACAAAAATCATGAAATGTAGTAGATTATACAACTTATAAAAATAATTGTGCAGCAACTTACACTTCTACGTTATTTTGCACTTCTGCATCATAAATATACTGGATAATAGCGCTTAAAAAAAACTGAATTTTACACATCCAGGATAAAAATACTGGATAATATCCTTTCAGATGATAGACCTCCAGCATAATATACATGAAGCAAAATTTTAAAGTCTTTAATTCCAGCAAATTGTTCTGGATACAATTTCTCCGTTGGTTTAAACTTCTCCATTATAATATACTAGCTTATAGCGCTTCATAAGTAGCATTTCCAATATAATATACAGGAACCAAACAAAATAAGAACTCCAGCTAATTATACTAGAATAGCATCCACAAAAATTATGAAATCCAACTTATTATACCTAAAAACACACCATAAAAAATATAAACTCCAATCTATTAATCTTTATTTCAATCAATAAATCGCTTCAAATCCATAAAAGAAAAACTGGATTATACACATCCATGATAAAATACTGGATAATATCCTTTCAGATGATAGACCTCCAGCATAATATACAAGAAATAAAATTTTAAAGTCTTTAATTCCAGCAAATTGTTCTGGATACAACTTCTCCGTTGTTTTACAATTCTCCATTATAATATACTGGCTTATAGCGCTTCATAAGTAGCATTTCCAGCATAATATACAGGAACCAAACAAAATAAGAACTCCAGCTAATTATACTAGAATAGCATCAACAAAAATTATGAAATCCTACTTATTATACATAAAAACACACCATAAAAAATATAAACTCCAATCCATTAATCTTTATTTCAATCAATAAATCGCTTCAAATCCATCAAAAAAAAACTCGATTATACACATCCAGTATAAAAAACTAGATAATATCCTTTCAGGTGATAGGCCTCCAGCATAATATACAAGAAGCAAAATTTTTGAAGTCTTTAACTCCAGCAAATTGTTCTGGATATCAATCAACAAAGTATTTACATATCAACATAAGAGAAAGATCTGAAACAAATAAAGCATATTTTATATATTGTCACGACCCAATTTCACCTATAGGTCGTGATGGTGCCCAACATCATATCTAGGCAAGCCAACTAGTGAATTAAACATATATTTCCTCTTTTAATAAATTTTCGAGTAATTAAACTCTTCTTACTTGCAAGATTTAAAGAAAATATAAAAGGTTCTGATTAAATAAGAATCAATAAAAATAATTCAAATCACGATTCTACTAGAGTGTGTGCCAAGACCCGGTGTCACAAGTATATGGGCATTTAGTAGATTATACTAAAGAAAATCCAAAATACTGTCTGAGCACAAAATAGACAGAAAACAAATATAAAGGGAGACACTAGGTGCTGCGGAACGGCTCGGGAGAAGAAGCTCACCACTAGGCCTCGGGTTAGCATGGGTGCGCACCGGTAGGACCGCCTAAGGTTCCTGTCTCAGATCCTGCACAAAAGGTGCAACAAGCATAGCATGAGTACATAAATAATGTATACCCAGTAAGTATCAAGCCTAATCTCGAAGAAGTAGTGACGAGAGTCGACTTCGACACTCACTATGAGTCAATAATATTAAAATAGAAATAATTAAATAGACATGGTCTATGTCAATAACAATAATCTTCTTAACAAGCGGGGACAAATAATTCTTTCAAATTCAATTATTTCCAATTAATCAATTATCTTCACAAGCTACAATAGGATGTGAAGGTATCCTGTAATTATTATTATTAGGCACGATTTCTACCGAGGTAGTACGGCCCGATCCAGAGTGCCGTGTACACTGCCGAGGGACATTCAGCACGATTTATAGATGCATCTATACTGCCGAGGCGTACGACCCGCTCCACAAGAAAGGAGGACATTTTTCTTACGAACCTCCGGAATGAGAAGTTATTATAAGGCTAACATATAAGGATGTACAATTCTATTAACAGTCAAGTAATTTGCACAAAAATTCAAGTATATGAAATTTCGGTCTTTTACTATTTCCTCTAACAATTTCCAATATAATTCCAGTACTTTAATTAAATAAAGGATGCAATTATTATAAGTAAGTTATGATTTGAGTCCTAAACTACCCGTACATAGCATAATTAGTAGCTACGCACGGAGTCTCGTCACCGCGTGCATACATAGCCCCCACAATTAGCAATAATTATTAATTTAAATCACCTATGGGGTAAATTCCCTCTTACAAGGTTATACAAGAGACTTAACTCGTCTCCAAGTTCACTTTCCGATCTCAATTTCGCGTTAAAGCCTCTATTCGGTGCCGAAAATCCGAAACTAGCCAAAAGATATATAAAATAATTAATACATGCTTAACAACCCGAAATTAGAGTATTAGATTAATTACCCAGCCCAAATTGATAAAATTTCTAAAATTCACCCTGGTCCCACATGCCCGGATTCCAGAAATCTTCGGAGTAAATCGTTATCCATAATCTCAAGAACTCAAATATACAATTTTCATCCCATTTCATAACCATTTTCGTGGTTAAAATCTCATTTTTACCAAAACCTAAATTTTTCATCTAAACCCTTGATTTTCACAATTTACATGTTATAATCTACCCATAATCTATGCATTTTACTGACAATAGGTAGAATTAACTTACCTCCAAGTTGCTAGGTGAATACTCCTCTCAGAAGCTCCAAATTCCCCAAGAATGGAGAAAATGGGCTCAAAAATGGCCAAGCCCCGTTTTAAGATATTCTGCCCAGTGATTTTTCGCTTCTGTAGCTCGACAGCCGCTTCTGCAACTCCGCATTTGTGGAAAGGACCTCGCAGATGCGGCTTTCCCCCTTAGCCAGCTCGTCCGCTTCTGCGATCAGCAACTCACTTCTGCGAGACCGCTTCTGCGGTGCATGTGCCGCACCTGCGCCCTCATCCGCACCTGCGATGCCTTTCTCGCACCTGCGTCTTCACAGTTGCGCCCAAAAGTTCCGTACCTACGGTTGCTGGCCTGCCTTCCCTTCTTCGCACCTGCGACTCGTGGCTCGCACCAAGGGCTGCCCATGCGCATGTGCGGTTACACCATAAGCAGGAGGCTTCAGCTGTTCCTCCCAAGTCCAAACTTGGTCCGAGCCTCATCCAGTTAACACCCGAGGCCCCCGGGGCCCCGCCCAAACATACCAACAAGGAACCAAGTGTTCTGATTTCGATCCGAACCCTTTCAAATCCCAAACTAACCATCCCCCCAAGTCATAAAACAGTAATAGCACATACGGAGAGTCTTATTTAGGGGAATGGGGTTCTAGAAGGCAAAGTGACTAGTTGGGTCGTTACGTTCTCCACCTCTTAAACAAACGTTCGTCCTCGAACGGGTTTAGAATTATACCTGGGGTGGTGAATAAATGTGGATATCTGCTCCGCATGTCCTCCTCGGCCTCCCAAGTCGCTTCCCCGACTGGTTGGCCCCTCCACTGGACTTTTACCGTAGAAATCTTCTTGGACCTCAACTGGTGAACCTGTCTATCAACAATGGAAACTGGTTCCTCTTCATAACCCAAGCTCTTATCTAGCTGAACTGTGCTGAAGTCTAACACATGTGATAGGTCAGCATGATACTTTCGGAGCATAGATACATGAAAAATCGTATGAACTCCCGATAGATTGGGAGGCAAAGCAAGCTCGTAAGAAACCTCCCCAACTCGCCTCAACACCTCCAATGGGCCTATAAACCTTGGGCTCAACTTTCCCTTCTTCCCGAATCTCATGATTCCCTTCATCAGTGAAACCTTCAAGAGGACATTCTCACCCACCATGAACGATAAATCACGCGCTTTCTGATCCGCGTAACTCTTATGTATGGATTGTGCTGTACGAAGTCGCTCCTGAATCAACTATAACTTTTTCAAAGCATCATTCACCAAATCAGTACCATATAACTTAGACTCGTCGGGTTCTAACCATCCGATGGGCGAACGACATCGCCGACCATATAAAGCCTCAAATGGAGCCATCTCGATGATGGATTGGTAATTATTGTTATAAGCAAACTCGGCCAAAGGAAAGAAACGATCCCACTGACCTCCAAAGTCAATCACACATGCCCTGAGCATATCCTCCAAAATCTGAACTGTCCGCTCCGACTTCCCATCGGTCTGCGGATGAAAGGCTGTGCTGAGCTCCACACGGGTCCCCAACTCACTCTGTACTACTCTCCATAAATATGAAGTAAACTGAGGGCCTCTATGTGATATGATAGAAATTGGCACACCGTGCGACCGAACTATCTCCTGAATATAAATCTGGGCTAACCTCTCTAAAGTATATGTAGTCACAACCGGAATGAAGTGTACCAACTTGGTCAACTTGTCGACAATGACCCAAACTGCATCAAACTTCCGCAAGGTCCGCGACAACCTAACTACAAAGTCCATAGTAATGCGTTCCCATTTCCACTCCGGTATAGTCATCTGCTAAAGTAGGCCACCTGGCATCTGGTGCTCATATTTAACTTGTTTGCAATTTAGGCCCCTAGCTACATACTCAACTATGTCCTTCTTAATCCGTCACCACCAGTAGTGCTGCCTCAGGTCACGATACATCTTCGTAGCACCTGGATGAATAGAACATCGAGAACTATGTGCCTCTTATAGGATCTTTTTCCTCAGTCCGTCCATATTAGGAACACATATACGATCCTAGAGTCGCAGAACACTATCCTTGCCAATAGTAACTTCCTTGGCACCACCCCGTACTACCGTTTCTCGAAGAACCAACAAGTGTAGATCATCAAATTGGCGAGCCTTGATCTGCTCAAATAGTGAAAACTGGGCAACAACACATACAAGAACTCGATTTGGCTCTGAAATATCCAGCCTCACAAGTCTGTTAGCCAAGGACTGAATATCCAAAGTTAATGGCCTCTCCTCTGCTGAAATAAAATCCAAACTACCCATACTCTCTGCCTTTCTACTCAAGGCATATGCAATTACATCTGCTTTGCCCGGATGATACAGGATAGTAATATCATAATCTTTTAGTAAGTCAAGCCATCTGCGCTGCCTCAAATTTAGGTCTCTTTGCTTGAACAAATGCTGCAAACTGCGATGATCAGTGTAAACCTCACAAGACACCCCATAAAGATAATGCCTCCAAATCTTAAGAGTGTGTACGATCGTAGATAACTCCACATCATGTACCGGGTAATTCTTCTCGTGGGGCTTCAGCTGACGGGAGGCATATGCAATAACTCTCCCCTCCAGCATCAATACACAACCCAAGCTGACGTATGAAGCGTCGCAATACATTGTATACATCCCTGAACCAAAAGGCAACACTAACACCGGTGCTATAGTCAATGCTGTTTTGAGCTTCTGAAAGCTCAACTCACAATCATCGGACCATCGAAATGGAGCACCCTTCTTGGTTAATTTGGTCAAAGGTGTTATAATAGATGAAAAACCCTCCACGAACTGATAATAATAACCTGCTAACCCTAGGAAACTCCTGAGCTCAGTCGCCAAAGTGGGACGATGCCAATTCTGAACTGCCTCGATCTTTTTGGGATAAACTTTAATACCCTCGCCCGACACAATATGCCCTAAAAATGCTACAGAATTTAGCCAAAACTCACACTTGGAGAACTTATCATATAGCTTTTATTCTTGTAGCGTCTGAAGCACCACTCTCATATGTTGCTCGTGCTCTTCCTTATTGCGTGAGTAGATCAAAATGTCATTAATGTAGACAATGACAAACGAATCAATATATGTCCTGAACACCCTGTTCATCAAATCCATAAATGCCGCCGGGTCGTTAGTCAAACCGAAGGCCATCACTAGAAACTCATAATGACCATAGGAAATCAGTCTTCGGAACATCCGAATCCTGAATCTTCAATTGACGGTACACCAACCTCAATTCGATCTTAGAGAACATCCTAGCACCATGCAACTGGTCAAATAGATCATTAATACGCATCAACGAGTACTTATTCTTAATGGTAACTTTGTTCAATTGGCGATAATCAATACACATCCGCTTAGTTCCATCCTTCTTCTTCACAAATAATACCGATGCACCCCAAGGCGACACACTCGGTCTGACGAACCCTTTGGCTACTAACTCCTCAAGATGTTCTTTTAACTCCTTTAACGCTTTCGTAGCCATGCGATACATTGGTATAGATATAGGCTGGGTATCTAGAGCCAAGTCAATACAAAAATCAATATCATGATCTAGTGGCATGCCTGGAAGATCTGAAGGAAATATATTGGAGAACTCCCATACTACAGGCACTAAATTAGTCGCTGGAGTCTCTGTAGTAGTGTCCCGAACACAGGCTAGATAAGCCAAACGACCCTTCTCGACCATGTGTCGAGCCTTTAGAAAGGAAATAACCTGATTAGATGTGTTGACAGACGAACCCTTCCACTCCAACCTAGGTAATGCTAGAATCGCCAAGGTAACAGTCTTGGCATGGCAATCTATGATGGCATGATATGGAGATAACCAGTCCATGCCCAGGATGATCTCGAAGTCGGTCATCTCAAGCAGCAGAAAATCTACTCTAGTTTCATAACCACAGAATGTAATAATGCAGGACCGGTAGATCCGATCCACAATAACAGAATCGCCAACAGGAGTGGATACATAAACAGGAGTACCCAAGGACTCATGAGAAACACCCAGGAAATAAGCAAATAGAGATGACGCATAGGAATATGTAGACCCTGGATCAAATAATAGGGAGGCATCTTTTCCGCAGATAGAAATAATACATGTGATCATGGCATCTGAGGCCTCTGCATCTGGTATGGCCGGAAAAGCATAGAACCGAGATGGAGCGCCACTTGGCTGGCCTTCACCTCTAGGACGGCCCCTACCCACCTGCCCTCCGCCTCTAGGCGGCCGGACGGCTGGCGGAGCAACTGGTGCGGTAATCATAAGCTGCTGACCCTGCTGCACTGGTCTACCCCGAAGCCTGGGGTAGAATCTCCGCATGTGATTGAAATCCCTGCACTCGAAATAACCCATCGGTACGGTAGACCACTGACCTGAATTCTGGCCCTGATGACCTGAATACCCACTGGAGGAACTCTGAATAGCTGGTGGGTGGTAAGAACTCTCTGGCATTGCACTGAAATAAGGCCACACTAGAGCACCCCGAGGAGGCGGTAGTGCTGGATATGGGGCCCTGCTGGACTGCCCTCTCATGAACTGAGCTCTACCCCCAGATGGGGCACCTCTGAACTTTCCAGAATATCTAAACCGCTTATCTCTCATAACCTGCTCTCGGCTACACTGACACACACCCTCAATCCTCCAAGCTATCTCCATAACCAGCTCATAAGAAGTCCCCATCTCAACTTCTCGGGCCATAGTGGCTTGAATACCAGTGTGCAAACCCGCAACAAATCTCCGTACTCTCTCCGCATCAGTAGGGAGTATCATGAGTGCATGGCGAGACAACTCGGAGAACCTCGCCTCATAATCGGTCACTAACATCTGACCCTGCTAGAGCTGCTCAAACTGAAACCACAACTCTTCCCTCTGGGAGGGTGGAATATACCTATCCAGAAAAATACGGGTGAACCTGTCTCAAGTCATGGGAGGAGAATCTTTTGGTCTTCCCAGAAGATAAGACTGCCACCACCTACCAGCCCTGCTCTCCAACTGAAAGGTAGCAAAGTCTACCCCATGGGACTCCAATATCCTCATGTTGTGTAGTCTGTCTCTGCACTGATCAACGAAGTCCTAGGGATCCTCATGTCGCTCACCCCTAAAGACAGGAGGATGTAGCCTGGTCCATCTGTCCTATAGCTTTTGCGGATCATCGACCGCAGCTGGTCTGGGATCAGGTGTAGTTGCTGCCACTAGCTGGGCTCCACCCATGGGTAGTGCACCCTAGGTCTGATATACAACAATTTCCTGCCCATGAGCCTGTGTGGTAGGGGTCTGTGCTCCCCCTTCCGCCTGAGATGTGGCTGGGTCTGCCGGAAATAAACTGGCTTGAGTCATAGTGTCCATGAACCGAAGCATACGGTCCATGACCTCCTGGAATCCTGGTGCGGATGTGAAATCCACCGGAGCTGGCTCTGCTGCGGGCACCTCGCCCTGCTCCTCGATGATAGGATCCTCTACTGGATCCGCTGGTGGCATAACTGGAATAACTCTGGGACATCCTCGTCCCCTACCATGGGCTGAAGCCCTCCCTCGGCCTCTGCCTCGGACTCTAACAACAGGGGAGAAACTCTTCCCTAGTCTAGAACCTCAGTAGAGTGCGTTCTCACCATCTGTGAGAGAATAAGAGGAAGATACTTAGTACTACATCAATTGCACGATAGGAGATGAAGAATTGTAGTTTCCTAACACCATATAGCCTCTCGAAGATAAGTACAGACGTCTCAGTACTGATCCGCAAGACTCTATTAGGCCTACTCATAACTTGTGAGACTTACATGAGCCTAGTGCTCTGATACCATGTTGTCATGACCCTATTTAACCTATAGGTCGTGATGGCACCCAACATCACAGCTAGGCAAGCCAACTAGTGAATTAAACTTATATTTCCTCTTTTCATAAATTTCCGAGTAATTAAACTCTTCTTACTTGCAAGATTTAAGGAAAATATAAAAGGTTCTGATTAAATAAGAATCAAGAAAAATAATTCAAATCATGATTCTACTAGAGTGTGTGCCAAGACCTGGTGTCACAAGTATATGAGCATCTAGTAGATTATATAAAGAAAAATCCAAAATGTTGCCTGAGCATAAAATAGACAGAAAACAAATACAAAGGGAGACACTAGGTGCTGCGGAACTGCTCAGGAGAAGCAGCTCACCACTAGGCCTCGGGATAGCGTGGGTGCGCACCGGCAGGACTGCCTAAGGTTCCTGTCTCTGATCCTGCATAAAAAGTGCAACAAGCATAGCATGAGTACGTAAACAACGTGTACCAGTATCAAGCCTAATCTCGAAGAAATAGTGACGAGAGGTCAACTTTGACACTCACTATGGGTCAATAATATTAAAATAGAAATAATTAAATACACATGGTTTATGTGAATAACAATAATCTTCTTAACAAGTGGGGATACATATTTCTTTCAAATTCAATAATTTCCAATTAATCAATTATCTTCACAAGCTGTAATAGGATGTCAAGGTATCGTGTAATTATTATTATTAAGTATAATTTCTGTCGAGGTCGTACGGCTCGATCCAGAGTTTCGTGTATACTGTTGAGGGACGTGCGACACGATCCATAGATGCATCTATACTGCCGAGGCATTCAGCCCACTCCACAAGAAAGGAGGGACAATTTTCATATGAACCTCCGCAATGAGAAGTTATTATAAGCCTAACGCATAAGGATACACAATTCTATTAACAGTCAAGTAATTTGCACAAAAAGTCAAGTATATGAAATTTCGCTCTTTTACTATTTCCTCTAACAATTTCCAATATAATTCCAGTACTTTAATTTAAAAAAGGATGCAATTATTACAAGTAAGTCATTATTTGAGTCCTAAACTACCCGGACATAGTATAATTAGTAGCTACGCACGGACTCTCATCACCTCGTGCGTACGTAGCCCCCACAATTAGCAATAATTATTAATTTAAATCACCTATGGGGTAAATTCCTTCTTACAGGGTTAGACAAGAGACTTATCTCATCTCAAAGTTCACTTTCCGATCTCAATTTCTCTTTAAAGCCTCAATTTGGTGCCGAAAATTCGAAACTAGCCAAAAGTTATACAAAATAATTAATACATGCTTAACAACCCAAAATTAGAGTATTAGATTAATTACCTAACCCAAATTGATAAATTTCTAAAATTTACCCCAGGCCCACGTGCCCGGATTCCGTAAACCTTTGGAGGAAATCGTTACCCATAATCTCAAGAACTCAAATATACAACTTGCATCCCATTCTATAACCATTTTCATGGTTAAAATCTCGTTTTTATCAAAACTTAGATTTTTCATCTAAACCCTTGATTTTCACAATTTACATGTTATAATCAACCCATAATCTATGTATTTAACTCACAATAGGTAGAATTAACTTACCTCCAAGTTGCTAGGTGAATACTCCTCTCAAAAACTCCAAATTCGCCCAAGAATGGAGAAAATGGGCTCAAAAATGGCTGAGCCCCATTTTAAGACATTTTTCCCGACGATGTTTTGCATCTGCGGCCCGACAGCCGCTTCTGCGGAAAGGACCTCGCAGATGAGGCTTTCCCCCTTAGCTGGAATAACACCAAATTTTGCGTGCAAGTCTTAAATCACCATACAGAACTATTTCCAGACTCGGAATTTCAAACGGACCTCGATTACTCCAAACCAAATTTAAAGAACCTTAAAACCTCCAAATAGCTAATTTTCACTATTAAGCGTCGTAACGCTACCGGTTATCCCAAACCTGATTCGAACATACGACCAAGTTCAAAATCATCATACGAATCTATTTGTCACGACCCAAAATCTATTATAGGTCGTGACAGCGCCTAACATCTCTGTCAGGCAAGCCAATAATAATTAATTAATTTAATTACTCATTTTAGTATTTGAAATAACGATTTCCTTCAATTTAATAATAAAAGATAGATTTTACAGAGTAAATAAAAATATCGTCACAATTTCAAGACCAAACAACCCATAATCACCCCAAAACCCAGTGTCACAAGTGCATGAGCATCAACTAGGAAGTAAAATAAAATACAACATCTGACCGGAATACAAATTGGACAGAAAAAATATAAATACTCTGAAGGAGACTCTGCTGGTTGCGAGTCGTAATATGGAATGCAACTAACGGTAAGTCCTCGCATCATCCACGCCTCCGCGCCCAAAGGACCACCAGACATAAAAGTACCTGCATAAAATGTGCAGCAAGTGTAGCATGAGTCCGTAAATAAACGTGTACCCAGTAAGTATCCATTCTAACCTCGAAGAAGTAGTGACGAGGGGTCGACTCCAACACTTACTATGGGCTAAAAACAAAATGCCAATCTTATATTTAAGCGTGGAATACATAACATAGCTGAAAATTAAATAACCAAAAATAATCAACAATTCTTTTTACTAATAGAACTTCCCAGATTCATTTTCATCATTTAACAATTTATATCTCAAGCTAATAAAGCAGCGTCAATTATTATTAGTTCCAAAGAGTTATCATGCGCAAGTTATGCCGAGGTCGTACGACCCGATCCATTATATAAATATAAACGGTTCACTGCCGATGGTCGAACGATACGAACCAACATATAAATATAAATTGTGCACTACCGAGGGTCGAACAACACGAATCATATATGCATCTATTTACCTGTCAAGGCGAACGACCCGCTCACATGAGAGTAGTGAAAATTTACCCCGCTTGTGGAATATATTTGTGACGTGGTTGTGCATAGATTTCTTAAGTTATTATAATATTCTTAAATTCTTTTTCAAAAATACGAAATTCAATGAAAATTTTGAAGTCTTGAAATCCTCAATTTCAACTCTTTTCAAGACATTTAATAAGCATACCCGATCTCAATTCTTTCAAGATAAGTAATAACATAATCAAATTACGGTATCAACAAGGCTTGGTGTAAATCTAAAATTACCCGGACATAGGCATAACTAGTAGCTACGTACGGACTCTCATCACCTCGTGCGTACGTAGCCCCCCATATATGAAAGTGCATATTAATTCAATTCACCTATGGGGTTAATGTTTTCTTACAAGGTTAGAAAAGAGACTTACCTCACTCCGAAGTTCCATAACTGTCTCCAAAGCCTTTCCAACAACTCCAACCGAAGCCCAATGCTCCAAAACCAGTGAATAAATGTGCAAATTCAAAAATATATACTCTAATACTCATTATAATCCAATTTAGAATAATTTCCAACTCCACTCAAAAAGTTGATAAAAAACACTCTCGGGCCCACATGACGGGATTCCGAAATTTTTTGAATATAAACATTACCCATAACCCCACGAACTCAAATATATAATTCATTCCAAATTCCATGTATAATTTCGTAGTCAAAATCCAAAAATATAAATTTCAAGGTTTTCCTTCAAAATCCCAAATTTCTACAAATATTCATGCATAAATCCATGTACAAACCTTGTATGTAACTCACAACTAGTGGAAATCACTTACCTCATGCTTGATGATGAAAATGGCACGCCAAAAGTTCTCCAAAATCGGCTCCCATGGAAGAAGTGAAGTGGAAATGAGCCAAATCCTTGATTTAAAGAGAACACTGCCCAAGTGACCCTTCATCGCGAACGCGGCACATCCCTCGTGTTCACGAAGCTCAGAAACCTCACGCCCAGAAGTCCTTCTTCATGAACGCGGCAAGCCCTTCGCGTTCGCGAAGCGAATCTACCTCAACCCCCATTTCCTCTACGCGAACGTGAGATAAGGCCCATGAATGCGAATCTTTACCAGCTAGGCCTTCGCGAACGCGTCTGCATACTCGTGAACGCGTAGAACAAAATTCCCCAGACCAACTTCCTTCTTTGCGAACGCGTGAGGCCCTTCGTGTTCGCGAAGAACAACACCAGTACCAGAAATCAACAGCAGCAGCTCAACCAAAAATTGACCCTCCACCCATCCACCCCCCCCCCCCGAAACACACCCGAGGCCCCCGGGACCCCGTTCAATCACACCAACCAGTCCCATAATATAACATAAACTTTCTCGAGGTCTCAAATCACATCAAACAACGTCAAAATCATGAATCGCACCCCAATTCAAGCTTAATATACTGTAGAACTTCAAACTTCTACATGTGATGCCAAAACCTATCAAATCACGTCTGATTGACCTCAAATTATGCACACAAGTCACATTTGTCATTACGGACCTACTCCAACTTCCAGAATCAGAATCCGACCCTAATTTCAAAAAGTCCACTCCCGGTCAAATTTCTCAAAAACCTTCAAATTTCTAACTTTCGCCAAATAACCCCGAAATGACCTACAGACCTCCAAATCCACATCCGGATGCGCTCCCAATACCAGAATCACCATACGGAGCTGTTCCCTGACTCGGAATCCCAAACGGACATCGATAACATTAAAATATACCTCGACCCAATTTCATGAAATTCTTCCAAAATGCCAACTTTCCACAATAGGCGCCAAACGCTCCCGAGTCATCCAAAACTCAATCCGGACATACGCCCAAGTCCAAAATCATCATACAAACCTGTTGGAACCTTCAAATCCCGATTCCGAGGTCGTTTACTCAAAAATCAACCCTTAGTCAATTCCTCCAACTTAAAGCTTCTGAAATTAGAATCTTCTTTCCAAATTAACTCTAAACTTCCCGAAATCCAATTCCGACCATACGTACAAGTCATAATACCTGAAGTGAAGCTACTCATGGCCTCAAACTGCCGAACGACGCACTAGGGCTCAAAATGACCGGTCAATCTTCGGAGAGGTTTAGAGTGGTAGCGATCTATTGGTTCAAGTGCTACAGAGATGGATTTGATTTACGGCCACAACTGGGCATTTATTAGGAAGGACCTGTGGGAGGTGTCTTACAGTGGTTAAATGTCTAGAAGGCCAAGTGTAAGGAAACAGAAGTCGATTAGTTGCTTAAAAGAGAGGGTCAGGCCAAAGTGGGAGAGTGGCAGAGTATCAGATGGGTTCTGTGGTAGGATATCTACACGCGTTGAGGAAGGTTTAGAGTTATTTGTAACTCATGGTGGACAGTGACTAAGTCTACAAACTTAATTTGGAATATTGGTTGTTATACGGTAAATGGTTGGATACAACGGAAAGGATTTGCTTGATATGAAGAAGGATAGAACATGACTTATTGTCGCACCTTTAGTTGATATCCATGAGGAGTGCACGGACTTGTACAACTGGTGAATGAGCACGGGCTCAGGATGGTTTATTGATTTTGTGGTGATTATACTCGGTGCACCTTCATTGAAAGAGGTCGGCATGGAATTTTCACATGTGGGATATCTCCTGTGAGCAGGTTAGCGGTTGCGTGGTGTTGATGAAGCTTCTACGAAGAATTTTACTGGCTATCCGGTAAGAGATCGAATATGTAAATATGGCTAGTGATTCAGAGTATTCATGAAATGGTTAACAGGAAGATTTCGAGGAATTTGGCGGGTCGATTGTGTGAGGTCATGTCAATGAAGAAGAAGGAATCTTGGTAGGTTCTAGGGTTATGAAATTGTAGCTTCAAGCTAAGTGGGAGAGTCCCATAGTCTACGATTGGATTACATAGTTGTCTACTTGTGAGGTTTCTAGTTATCAGCATATTAGTGGGTTATTATGACTAAGGAAAGAAAAACATCAGTGGTAATTTGAGCAAAGGATTTGAGGAATATGTGCTACATTTGGTCTTATCGATTCATGTTCAGGTTTTGGGAAGACATAGAATTTATGCTTCCCTGATAGGGTGTTCACGTGCTAGAAGTGCCCTAGAGTTGATTATATCTATGACCAAGTCATAGTGGGTGACTCTCAATTCAAAAAGTTAAAGTGCGGTGCCAAAGGGTTTCGAGTCCGTGGTGTGGTTAAGTATCGAGCTTTTGTAGTGGATTATGAAAGGGACTTGGAGTGTTCTATGTTATCATCAGTCTGCGGTGCAACATTGGAGATATGGGAGAAAATAACTTCAGATTCATAGAGGAATTATCAGAATGGGTGTACCAGTTGAAGATGCGAATGTGCGCACAAGGAGGGTATGAGACAGTTCGTGGATTTTGAGAAAATGTGGTCTCGTGAAATGGGGTCACTCAGGATGAGTGCGGATTGAGTTTGTTAGATTTCTAGGGAAATGTGGTCTCGTGAAATGGGGTCACTCAGGATGAGTGCGGATGAGTGTTTTGAATGGAGCTATTATTATTTCTTGGGCAAGTCCAGAGTAAATTAGAAGAAGTTGGTTCGGTTAGCAATAGTTGAATCGGCATGGTGGTGGCAATGATCAGTTCCTTCAGTGTGTTAAGTTATACAGGTGATTTATGGCGGTACGTGTGAGGCTTGACGGCCGTCGTAATTTGAGTTAATTGGAGGCATTCAATTATTATGGCTTGTTATGTGTAGATGGATCCCGGAAGAGTTATGGTGGTTTAAACCACAACTTGGAGTTTGTATTTTCTGCGGTTATGTGAATTCAGTCGCGTGTTGCAATGGTTCTCCTGAAATGAGTTAGGTGAAAAGTTTCTATAACCTTCTCGAGCCATCAATGTTAGGAACACCGATTAGATTCTAAACCGCTGCACACCGCGATCTCTGACAGCCGCTTCCTCGACACCATTTCACAATACTCTGCCCTGAAGGCGAATTGAAGAAGACCATAACACCGGCGAACTTAACGCATTCAACAAGGACGACGACACCACATCACAGATGAAAATTCCACCACGCTCGAGAATACCAAGTCTCGTTACCCCATCGACCCAAACCTGAGCATTCGTAGCCCGATTGCCTTTCCTCCACCGAAAATAAAATGCTGAATATCTGAATCATGCACTGAGTAAAACCTCCTTTCAAGTCATTCACTGCATTGACGCATAGAAAAGCATCCTACCATTACACAAATATTGTGCGATAGCACTGCACGAATCATCTTAACAATCAATGCCAAATCTCAAAACCTTAGGTAATACTGATACTGAACTGAAATGATAGAACGACCTTCCGCAAGGCGACGACAATAGCCCAATCAAATATGCAAGGAGAAACATCCTACACCACATCTTTAGTACCAATAAAATTCCTCGATTCCAAATTTATAACAAGCGCTTCACGTCGCATAAGATTGAATAGGAAGGAAATAAAGGCATAAGCCTCAAAGGAATCAAATTGCACGATGAGGAATCAAGAAGGGAAGTGCTCCTAACAGTCCTGTAGCCTCTCGAAGATAAGTACAAACGTATCAGTACCGATCCGCAAGACTCTACTAGAATCACTCATAACTCGTGAGACCTAAGTGAATCTAGTGCTCTGATACCATGTTGTCATGACCCAAAATCCATTATAGGTTGCGATGGCGCCTAACACCATTGTCAGGCAAGCCAACAATAATTAATTAACTTAATTACTCATTTTAGTATTTAAAATCACTATTTCCTTCAATCTAATAATAAAAGATGGGTTTTACAGAGTAAATAAAAATATTTTTACAATTTCAATACCAAACAACCCATAATCACTCCAAAACCTGGTATCACAAATGCATGAGCATCAACTAGGAAGTAAAATAAAATACAGTATTCGTCCAGAATACAAATTGGACAGGAAAAATATAAATACTATGAAGGAGACTCTGCTGGCTGCGAGTCGTAATATGGAATGCAGCTCACGGTAAGTCCTCGCATCATCCGCGCCCAAAGGACCACCAGACATAAAAGCACCTACACAAAATGTGCAGCAAGTGTAGTATGAGTACGTAAATCAAAGTGTACCCAGTAAGTATCCAGTCTAACCTCAAATAAGTAGTGACGAGGGGTCGACTCCGACACTTACTATGGGTTAAAAATAAAATGCCAATCTTACATTTAAGCATGTAATACATAACGGAGCTGAAAATTCAATAACCGAAAATAATCAACAATTCTTTTTACTAATAGAACTTCCCAGATTCATTTTCATCATTTAACAATTTATATCTCAAGCCAATAAAGCAACGTCAATTATTATTAGTTCCAAAGAGTTATCATGCGTAAGTCATGCTGAGGTCATACGGCCCGATCCAACATATAAATATAAATTGTGCACTGCCGAGGGTCGAACAACACGAATCAACATATAAATATAAAATGTGCACTGCCGAGGGTCGAACGACATAAACCATAGATGCATCTATTAACCTGCCGAGGCGAACGGCCCGCTCCCATAAGAGTAGTGGAAATTTACCCCGCTCGCGGAATATATTTGCGACGCGGTTGCACATAGATTTCTTAAGTTATTATAATATTCTTAAATTCTTTTTCAAAAATACGAAATTCAATGAAAATTTTCAAGTCTCAAAATCCTCAATTTCAACTCTTTTCAAGGCATTTAATAAGCATACTCGATATCAATTCTTTCAAGACAAATAATAACATAATCAAATAACGGTATCAACAAGGCATGGTGTAAACCTAAAACTACCTGGACATAGGCATAACTAGTAGCTACGTACGGACTCTCGTCACCTCGTGCGTACGTAGCCCCCCACATATGGAAGCACATATTAATTCAATTCACCTATGGGGTTAATTCCCTCTTACAAGGTTAGAAAAGAGACTTATCTCGCTCCGAAGTTCCATAACCAGCTCCAAAGCCTTTCCAACAACTCCAACCGAAGCACAACGCTCCAAAACTAGTCAATAAATGTACAAATTCAAAAATATATACTCTAATACTCATTATAATCCAATTTACAACAATTTCCAGCTCCGCTCGAAAAGTTGATAAAACTCACCCTTGGGCCTACGTGCCCGAATTCCGAAATTTTTTGAAGATAAACATTACCCATAACCCCACGAACTCAAATATATAATTCATTCCAAATTCCATGTCCAATTTCGTAGTCAAAATCCAAAAATATAAATTTCTAGGTTTTCCTTCAAAATCTCAAATTTCTACAAATTTTCATGCCTAAATCCATGTATAAACCTTATATGTAAATCACAACTAGTAGAAATCACTTACCTCATGCTTGATTATGGAAATGGCACTCCACAATTGCTCTAAAATCGGCTCCCATGGAAGAAGTGAAGTAAAGATGAGCCAAATCCACGATTTAAAGAGAACACTTCCCATGTGACCCTGCATTGCGAACGCGGCACCTCCCTCGCATTCGCGAAGCTCAGAAACCTCACGCCCAAAAGTCCTTCTTCGCGAACGCAGCAAGCCCTTCTCATTCACGAAGCACAATCTGCCTCAGCCCCCATTTCCTCTACGCGAACACGAGACAGGGCCCACGAACATGAAGCTTTACTAACTAGCCCTTCGCGATCGTGTCTGCCCACTCGCGAACGCGTAGAACAAAATGCCCCAGACCAACTTCTTCTTTGCGAACGTGTGAGGTCTTTCGCGTTCGCGAAGAACAACACCAGTACC
Organism: Nicotiana tomentosiformis; assembly: GCF_000390325.3. Lineage (NCBI taxonomy): Eukaryota > Viridiplantae > Streptophyta > Magnoliopsida > Solanales > Solanaceae > Nicotiana > Nicotiana tomentosiformis. The sequence continues at coordinate 29,216,126 of NC_090812.1, forward strand.
AGATAGCAACAGCAGCAGCTCAACCAAAAATTGACCCGGACCCCCCCTCCCCCCCAAAAAAAAATACACCCGGGGCCCTGTTCAATCACACCAACCAGTCCCATAACATAACACAAACTTGCTCGAGACCTCAAATCTCATCAAACAACGTCGAAATCATGAATCTCACCCCAATTCAAGCTTAATGAACTTTAGAACTTCAAACTTCTACATTCGAAGCCGAAACCTATCAAATCACGTCCGATTGACCTCAAATTTTGCACACAAGTCACATTTGACATAACGGACCTACTCCAACTTTCAAAATTGGAATCTGATCCCGATATTAAAAAGCCCACTCCCGGTCAAACTTCTCAAAAACCTTCAAATTTCCAACTTTCACCAAATGACCTCGAAATGACCTACGGACCTCCAAATCCATATACGTACGCGCTCCCAATACCAGAATCACCATACGGAGCTATTCCCAGACTCGGAATCCCAAATGGACATCGATAACCTTGAAATACACCTCGACCCAAATTCATGAAATTCTTCCAAAATGGCAACTTTTCACAATAGGCGTCGAACGCTCCCGAGTCATCCAAAACCCGATACGGACATATGCCCAAGTCCAAAATCATCATACAAACATGTTGGAACCTTCCAATCCCAATTCCGAGGTCGTTTACTAAAAAATGAACCCTTAGTTAATTCCTCCAACTTAAAGCTTCTGAAATTAGAATCTTCTTTCCAAATCAACTCTGAACTTCCTGAAATCCAATTTCGACCACACGTACAAGTAAAAAATACCTGAAGTGAAGCTACTCATGGCCTCAAACTGCCAAATGACGTGGTAGGGCTCAAAACGACCGGTTGGGTCGTTACACTATTGGAACCGTCAAATCCCAATTCCGGGGCCATTTTCTCAAAATGTTGACCGAAGTCAAACTTAGCCTTTTTAAAAGCCAACTAAGGAATCAAGTGTTCCGGTTTCGATCTAAACCCTTACAAATCCCGAACTAACCGTCTCCGCAAGTCATAAAACAGTAATAGCACATACGGAGAGTCTTATTTAGGGGAACGGGATTCTAGAAAGCAAAATAACTGGTTGGATCGTTACATATATGATGCAAAAATTAAGTTTACGAATGTATTTACACTTAAGGATATCTAAGTGCTAAAGGATATTTACAAAATTTATATCCATTCTCTCCATAATCATCACCAACCTCCTCTGGAGGAGTTGAATACCCTGATTTGTGTTTCCAATCTGCATGTCCCCATAGACTTAAACCAAGATAGTCACGATAATATTTGATTGTAGTGGGCACAAATATCATAACATCTTCACCGTTCATCAATATATCAATATATCTTATAAAAAATGCACCACAACTTTTGTTTCCTTTCTGTTTTGGTGCTTCTTTCCAGTGAACCACAAATGGTTGATATTCATGCCCAAATGTTGGATGCAAGTCACAGAAGTTACAATGCTTGAAAATCACATGAATGAAATACTGATAAGGAAGAGCTTGTTGCATTATAACATCATACTCTTTGCTCTTGTATGCCAAATCATAGACATCTATGGTCTTCTCATTCAAGTCTAACACTGCCAAAATAGAATGAGTGCTAGAATCTAATGGAATTTCACTATTTACCAAATCTGCAGGAAGTCGAACCGGACAGAAAACGTTTTCAACAGATGTCCATGGAATCCCACATTTACGATTCTCACCCAATATATACTGACAAAGGCCAAATCCCAGTTTGCAAGGGTAATTCCAAAATTTAAACTCATCCCAGTCTTTTGGATTAATAGTCCAATCCGCATATGCTAGATCCAAAGTGTCATCAAAGCCCACATCAGTTGTTGTCGAAGCAAAAGGATACTCATTGATATGATATATATGCTTCTTCCTCAGATAATACAATAAAACATCTATGTGGTGAATAAAAAACATAAATAAATCTATGTCAAATATGATACAAAATAAAAACCTGAATTCACAATGTAAAAGAGTTATATATACCGCATCATGAAAACAATACTTATCATCTACAATCTCTTTAAAGAACATTCTTGACTGAATGTTCTCATTGTAAAGTTCATATGGCTTTGCTTGTAGTAAAGGATATACTTTGTAAATATCTTTTACTCCCCTAAAAAAACAAAGACAAAACAAAGATGAAAAACACAATAATAAAAGAATTATTAATAACATCTAAATCATATAAAAATACAATAAACAAATAGCAAAACTTACTTTGGAAGATGACCTTTTCTCTTGTTTTCTTTTTAATATGTTTTAAAATTTTCCTCCACCTTTCTTATTACTTTCCGATAATGCCAGCAACATCTACGAACATATTTCAAACTCCAATTAATACCTTTACTTGTACCCTTATATGGAGATTTTAAATGCCAACTAGCATTACGAATTCTTTTTCCTCTACCAAGTGGTCCTTCTAATACATATGCACTTTGTCCAAACTGTGGTACTTGTCCTCCCGCAACTTCTTTTCCTTTATAAGAGCTAAAATTTACTTTTTCATTTTCAGTTTCTACCTCCTTTATATTTTTTATTTCATATTTCAAAGGGGGTTGCAGATCAGAATGATCAACCAAGTGAGCAACAAGCTTAACAATTTCAAGAGGAGAAATATAAACTCCCTAATGCACACTTGAATATAAAACAATCTTTTTATCAGAATTATTTTTCTCCATATCAGCAGCAACAGAGTGTTCAGCAGGGTCATGATCAACTGAATAATTTGTCTCAATATCAATAGAAGCAGTGATGTTAGTATGAGCATAATCCGCTGCATTAGCACCTGATTGACTTGAATGAGTCAAAAGATTAAAATTAGGGCACGAATCCACAGATTTCCTCTTTCTTTTTCTATTATACGACAATATTCGCTTTAGTTCAAAAAAGAAATGCAGAGACTAAGGTCCATTATAGCATTTTACAACTGTTAAATAAAATTAAAAAACTACTCACACTAACCTGCTGAACATTTTCAATAATCTCATGAATAGTAAGAGGCGGTTTTTCCATCAACACCCTTTCCTTTTCTTGCAGCTTACCTTCACTTTCTTGCATGCATATATCAGAAAGAGTTGCTAGATGTAATGACCCGGCCGGTCGTTTGAGAATTTAAGTCCCGTTCGGCTGTATAAGGTCTTGAGCATCTTCGTATTATAAATATTGACTTGCGTGCATGGTCGAGTTCAGTTACCGGATGATTCAGAGTAAAATCAGAAGAAGGATTCTAGTTTTGGAAGCTTAAACGGTAAGAGTTGACCAGAATTTGACTTTTGTGTAAACGGCTAGGGAATGGGTTTTGGATGTTTCAACAGCTTTGTATGGTAATTTTGGACTTAGGCGTGCATCTGGATTTGGATTTGGAGGTCTGTAGGGTGATTTGAAGTATTTCGGCGAAAGTTGGAAAAGTTGAAGATTAGAAGGTGGAGAGGTTTAACCAATGTTGACTTTGGTGATATCTAGGTCGGAATGCGATTCCGAGAGTTAGAACAGCTCTGTTATATCATTTGGGAGTTGCCTGCAAAATTTGACGCCATTCCGGGTTGATTTGATAGGTTTCGACGCGAGTTTAAGAAGTTGGAAGATTTGAAAATTCATAAGTTCGATTCTTGGTGCGATTCGTAGTTTCGACGTTGTTTGATGTGATTTGAGACCTCGAGCGAGTACGTGTTAGGTTATAGAACTTGTTGGTATGTTTAGATGGGGTCTCGGGGGCCTCCCTAGGGTGTGTTTTGAATGGGCTACAGGCCATTTTCTTCTATTTTGAACTGCTGAATCTGTCATCTAGTTTTCTCCTTCGCGTTCGCATCTATTCCTCCGTGTTCACGAAGAGTAATTTTGGAGGAAGTAATAATTTCTCTTCGCGTTCGCATTCCTCCTTCCGTGATCGCGGAAGCCAACCCTTCCCCTCTTCGTGTTCGCATTCATCCTCTCGCATTCGTGTAATTATGCCATTCCACTCTTCGCGTTCGCGTACTACTTTACGCGGTTGCGAATAGCAGTCGTTGGGCCATCAGACTTTTCTTCTCTGCGTTTGCGAGCTTGTTGTCGCGTTCGTGGAGCAAAAATTGGGCAACACTCTTTTTCTTCTTCGCGAACGTGATCCCTCTTCCGCGTTCGTGATGCCTTAATGCCTGGGCAACAGAATATATCTTCCAAATTGAGGGTTAGGCCATTTTTATCATATCTTGACTGGTAGAGCTCGATATTGAGTGATTCTTTATGGGTTTTTCAACCAAATCGATTGGGTAAGTGTTCTTCACCTAGAATTTATTATATTCCATGATTTTATCTTTATTTTTATCATTTAATTAGTGTTTTCGAGTGGGGAAAATGAAGGGTTTTTGAAGAAAATTTTTAAAATGAAAAATCATGATTTGAGGGATGAATCGATATTGTAATTTGATAATTTTAGTATGGTTGAACTCGTATCGGAATGAGTGTTCGGGTTTTGTGAATTTTGTCGGGTTCTGAGATGCGAGCCCGGGGGTCGTCTTTTGGGTTGACTTTTAGATTTTGATAAAGATTGAGGCTTTATGATCCGGAATAGTTCCTTATGAATTTTATTGTGCTTTGAAGTTATTTTGGTTAGATTTGAGCCGTCCAGAGGCCATTTCACCCGAGAAGTTCATTTTTTAGTATCGGTCTGTCTTCTTTGAGGTAAGTATCTTGCCTAACTTCGTGTGGGGGAACTACCCCTTAGGATTTGAGTCTTCTATGCTAATTGTAGTCCGTGTACGTGAGGTGACGAGTACGTGCTCGGACTTATTTGTGGAAAATTAGCCTTTTAGGGTTCTTAGGCCCTTGTATTCATTGAATACGCAGTTGTTCTTGTTATGATTATGCTTCTTAATTACTAGTTTCACCTCTACCTGCTTAATTAGAATTAATTACTTCATGATTCACTCTTATTGCTTATTTGATTCATATGTGCCTTAACTGAAGTTGTTACCTTTCTATTGTCATGTTATCCTTTCCTTAATTGCTTATCTTTATTTGAAATTATTACTATCTCTTCTGTAATTGTTTAGCCTTAATTGAGGTTATGGTTATCTTTCCGCTGCTTCTTTTAGTTGACTTGTCCTTATTTGGAATTATTCGACTTGTGTTAGCTCCCTCGTTGTCGAACTGTATATTGTGGACCGTTGTTACATAGTATTTCCTTTCTTGTTGAGCTGTACTTATTATGACTAGCATTCCCGATTATGACTACTCCTTGTGAATTAGTTCCTTTGTTTCTTTGAGTTTTGGAATTTTTGAGTTGACTTGTTTGTCGCACCCTTGTATTATTGTCATTGTTGTTGTTGTACTTGTTGTTGTGATGCACAAGGTTTTTGCTGTGGGGTTGTTGTTATTGTGATGCACAGGGTTTCTTTCATGTGGTTGTTGTTATTGTGATGCACTAGGTTTCTGCCGTGCGAGTGTTATTGGGTTGCATGAGGTTTCTGTTGTGCTATTGTTATTATTGATATTTGCACATGCGGCGTGACAAGGCGGGATATATATATGTGGGTTTCACATGTGGCGAGATAATGTGGGAACATTATTATGCACGTGTGGCAAGAAAAGGCGGGCATTTACTTTACTAATTGCACACGTGGCAAGACAAGGTGGGTTGTGTCAGGGATTGATTTGTGATGACTTGTGATGGCCTGGGGGGCATTCTTTTTGTTGATATTTGTATAAGGTACACTTACCTGTGTGAGCTTTATCTTGTGGAAAATTGTGGAAAAACATTCTACGTGATGTCCATTTCTTTTCCTATACTTACTAGCTGACATGAACTATGTTAAGACACTTGCACAAGCATATAGATGCACACCCTTGTTTACTTGCCTTCTATGTAAGAATGACTCTATTTGGCACGTGAGTCATCAGTGCGGTTATAAATTGTAATGAGAGCATAGAGTGCTAAGTGTTACCCGTGAGTTGTGAATATTCTGAGGTACGGTACCTCGTGGAGGTTATTGGCTAAAACCCGGTGTGAAAGCGGTCGTTTTGTTGTGTTGTTATTTTGCTTGCATTTAATTGTGATCACCAGATTTAGATCGTGTTTCCATAAATCTACTATGTCATTATTATGGTATTCCGCTGATAGTTGTTATTTTCCTTTCTTACTGCAACTACCGTATTATTTGCCATTTCGCATAATCTTTTTATAGATATCATACTCTGTTATTCCTATACTTATACTTGTTCAGGTTATTTAGTCCAGTAGGTGTCTTGACTGTCCCTCGTCACTACTCCACTAAGGTTAGTCTTGATACTTGCTGGGTACCACTGTGATATACTCATACTTCACTTCTGCATATTTTTGTGCAGATCCAGGTATTTCGAAGTTAGTTGATCATTATCTAGCTGCGCGGATTATTGCTGTAGAGACTCAAGGTAAACCTGTTGCTGCGTTCGCAGGCTTCAGAGTCACCTTCTTATTTTGTATTCACATTGTTTACCTTATTTCCAAAAAGTTGTATTTAGGAGTTTTTAGCAAAACTCTGTAGAGCTTATGACTTGTATTACCGGTTTTGGGAATTGTAAATTTTATAGAGATTTCTATTTCAAAAATTGTTAGATGTTATTTAATTGTTGTTGTTATTCAGTAAATATTAGGCTTACCTAGTCCCTAAGACTAGGTGCCATCACGATACCCAACGGAGGAAAAATTGGGTCGTGACAGACACGTAGAATCAGGTTGCCTTTGCTTTGGTACGGATGGTGTGTTCAAGCTTGATATAGAAATTTGTTGTTCCTCTTCAGGTGAATCTAAAATTATATTCCAACCTTTAATATCGCACAAAATAGCTTCAACATTTGTACTGTAACGACCCGGCCGGTCATTTTGAGAGATATAGCCCCGATCCCCTGTTTATTCCTTTCCCTGTATCATTTTTTGCTTATGTGACTTGCCGGGAGGTTGTTGTTGTGGTTTCAGAGTGAATTGGGACACATAGTCTCTAAACGGAAGCTTAAGTCTTAGGATTTTAACCATAGTTGGGACTGTGTGAAGACAACTCCAAAATGGAGTTTCGTCGGTTCTGTTAGCTCCGTTGGGTGATTTTGGACTTAGGGGCATGTCCGGATTGTGTTTTGGAGGTCTGTAGCTGATTTTGGCTTGGATAGTGTCCGGATTGTGTTTGACCGGTAGTGGAATTTGTGATATCGGGATCGGATTCTGATTTCAAAAGTTGGAGTAGGTCCGTAATGTCAATTATGACTTGTGTGCAAAATTTGAGGCCAATCGGACGTGATTTGATAGGTTTCGGCATCCGTTGTAGAAATTAAAGGTAAAAGTTCATTAAGTTTGAATCGAAGGGTGATTCTTGTTTTTAGAATTGTTTGATGTGATTCGCGGGCTCGAGTAAGTTCGTATGGTGTTTTAGGACTCTTTGATATGTTTGGTTGAGGTCCCGGGTGCCTTGGGTGTGTTTCAGATGCTTAACAGATTGAATCTGGACTTAGGCTAGTTGCTGAAGACTTTCGGGTTTCTGATGTTTTCGCACCTGCGGAGGGGAGACCCCAGGTGCGGGATCGCACGTGCGGAAGGAGGAGCGCAGGTGCGGTTTGGTAAAGCTTGGTCTGTGAGTGTAGGTGCAAAATGGGAGCCGCATCTACGCATCCGCAGATGCAGAGGATTGACCGCAGAAGCGAAAAGGGGCGGCCTGGGCAGAGTCGCAGATGCGAAAGGTCATTCGCAGAAGCGGGCCCACAGGTGCGTGCCCCTGGTCCGCAGAAGCAGATCTTTGGACCTTAAGCCATCTCCGCACATGCGATGGAAATTCTGCAGGTGCGGCATCGCAGGTGTGACTGGTAGTCCGCAGATGCGGAATCGCTGGGCAGAAAAAGGTCAATTTCGAGGGTTTAATTTCCATTTTTAATTTTGGGACTTTGAGAGCTCGGTATGAGGCGATATTTTGAGGGTTCTTCAAGGAAATTATTGGGGTAAGTGATTCTAACCCGAATTGGACAATATTTCATGAATCTATTACTATTTTCATCATCTAATTATGGATTTGATTTCGAAATTTGGGGGAAAATGGTAGAAACTTCCTAGACTAAAATATTTGAGTTTTGAAAGGCGATTTGAGGTCGGATTCAAGTAATTCTTATATGGTTGGACTCGTGAGTGAATGGGTGTTCATATTTTGTAATTTTTACCCGATTCCGAGACGTGGGCCCAGGGAGGTGTTTTGGGGCGATTTTCTAATTTCTTGCTTTAGCTTTGATTTCATAAATTAGATCAGTTTCTTATAGTTGTATTTATGGTATGTAATTTAATTTGGGTAGATTTGGGCCATTCGGAGTCGGATATTCGTGAAAAAGGCATTGTTACCGATTGATTGAGCTTGGTTCGAAGTAAGTGACTTGTCTAACATTGTGGGGGGGGGGGGGGAGGGGGAATCCCCTTAGGATTTGGTAATGTTGTGATATGTGAGCGCTGTGTACGTGGGATGACGAGTACGTACACGGGCTATTTATTGTAAAACCCGATTTATATTACTGAGTAGCAACCTGTTTTTCCTTTAATTTGAGTTATACCGTTTAAATGAGTATTAGTCTGTTTTCATTCTTAATTGAGCTATTCCAATATGTTTAGTTATCCTGTTTAGTCTAATATCGCATGTCTACATGCTTTAACTACTTATTTGAACTCTGTGAAGCATGCCTAGTGGATTTCCTGCTTTTCCTTGTTCTTTATCAGTATAACTATAGAAATCTTGTTGTTAACTGTTGTATTTATCGGTTCGAGTTGTGTGTTTACTTTTGAAACTACGAGGCGGTTCCTCGGGAGTTCTACCTGCACATTTACTTTTGAGACTACGAGGCGGTACCTCGGGAGTTCTCCCTGCACATTTACTTTTGAGACTACGAGGCGGTACCTCGGGAGTTCTCCTTGTATATTTACTTTTGAGACTACGAGGTGGTACCTCGGGAGTTCTCCCTGTATATTTATTTTGGGACTACGAGACGGTATCTCGGTAGATCCCCTGTTGTTTTCCCCTGTGTGTTGTATTGTTGCCTTGTTGTGTTTCCTTTTGTTAAATTCTAGTCTCTCATTATACTGTATATTCTCCTGCCTTATTTATTATTTTACCAGTGGGCCTGACCTGACCTCATCACTACTCGACCTAGGTTAGGCTTGGCACTTACTGGATACCATTGTCGTGTAGTCATGCTACTCTTCTGTACATGTTTTTGTGTGTAGATCCATGTTCATCATACCAGCCTCGCTATTAGTTGTGCATTTGCTGCTGTTCCGGAGACTTCAAGGTACATTTGCTCGCGTCCGCAGACCTAGGAGTCCCCCTCTATTCTCCCCTATGTCAAACACTTCTTGCATTCTTTTTATTTGACTCTGGTGTATAGAGATACTATTTTTCTTCTGGGAAGACTGTGTATTTATAGAGTATTGGTTATTGTACATACTGAGCGGCATTGTTACTAGTTATTCAGTTATCCACAATTGTTAGTTGCTAAGTTTTACTTTCGTTTTGTTATTTTCCGCAATTTGTTAGGCATACCTAGTCGTAGAGACTGGGTGTCGTCATGACATTATACGGAGGGAGTTTGGGTCGTGATAAGTTGGTATCAGATATCTACGTTCATAGGTGTCATGAGTTACAAGCTGGTTTATTAGAGTCTCGCGGATCAGTACGGAGACCTCTGTACTTATCTTCGGGAGGCTATGGAACAGTAAGGAAAAAAAATTCACTTCTTTGATTCTTTATCGTGCAAAAAATTGTTGATTTCAAAATTCTAAACTTCTGTATTCTATTCTCTCACAGATGGTGAGGACACGTACAGGCAGATCTGATGACCAGGCACCCGCGACCCTGCTAGAGCCACGAGAGGCCGAGGCCAGGGTAGAGGCCGAGGACGTCCACGCGGTGCAGCCAAAGCACCCGCGCGAGCTACGACAGAGGACCCCTCAGTAACTCCAGCTGGAGGGCAGGCACCTGAGGTACCTGTTGCTGCACCAGCCCTCCAAGAGACTCTAGCCCAATTGATCAGTAGGTTCAGCACCTTAGCTCAGGTTGTACTGATTCCACTTGCACCTACCACATCTCAGGCTGGGGGAGGAGCACAGACTCCCGTCGCCGGTACTCCAGAGCAGCGGGTTCAGGTCGACCAGGTTACGGAGATTTTATCGATGTAGCCAGTAGCTCCAGCTCAGCCCGAGGATAGGGTAGCAGTTTCTGAGGCGGAGCAGCTCAGACTTGAGAGGTACAAGAAGTACCAACGTCCTACCTTCAGTGGATTGGCGTCAGAGGATACCCAGGTTTTTCTGGAGAAGTGTTACCGTAATCTCCGCACTATGGGTGTAGCGGAGTCGAGTGGGGTTTCTTTTACTATATTCTAGCTTAGAGGAATAGCCTATCACTGGTGGAGTGCTTATGGGTTGAGTAATCCGGCTGAGGCAACTTCACTTACATGGACTCAATTCTCGGACATGTTCTTGAGGGAGTATGTTCCCCAGAGTCTCAGAGACGCATGGCGCGCGGAGTTTGAGCAGTTGCGCTAGGGTGCTATGATTGTGTCAGAGTATGCAGTTCGCTTCAGTGATTTGGCCCGACATGCACCGGCCTTAGTTGCCACAATTCGAGAGAGGGTTCATCGGTTTATTGAGAGACTCCACCCCAGTATCAGGATTAGTATGGTCAGGGAGCTGGAAATGGATATTCCTTACCAGCAGGTTGTGAGTATTGCTAGGAGATTGGAGGGCATGCTCACTCGGGATAGAGAGGAGAGGGAAGCCAAGAGGTCTCGAGAGTCTAGCACTTACAGTGATACTCGGGCCCTAACTGTAGTTCGCCATGGTAGGGGTTATGTGAGTCACCCCGTTCATTCAGCTCTTTCAACTGCCAGTGGTATTCCGGCCCCTTCTAGGCCCCATGAGCCTTATTATGCACCGCCAGTGTCTAGTGTGCCTCCTGCATGGGGTGCTTTTAGCAGTCAGTCCAGCAGACCTAGCCCGAGCCAGTAATAGCAGCCACGCTCTCCGAGAGCTTGTTTTGAGTGTGGTGACACCCGCCATATGGTGAGGGATTTCCCCAGACTTAGGAGGGGTGCACCTCCACAGACTTATCATCCATCGCGTGCTCCACCGAGTCTTCAAGCTATGGTTCCATCACTATCTACCGCCCCACCAACTTAGCTAGCTCGAGGTGGAGGTTGGGGAGGTCGAGGTCGCCCTAGAGGGGGAGGCCAGGCCAGATATTATGCTCTTCTGGCTTGCACAAAGGCAGTTGCTTCTAACACTGTCATTACATGTATTGTTCCGGTCTGTCATAGAGGTGCATCATTTTTATTTGATCCAGGATCTAGGTATTTGATTCCTTGAGTTCCTCTATTTATGTGTCTACTCTTGTGGGAGATTCTCTTGTTGTAGACCGAATGAATCGGTCGTGTTTGATTGCTCTTAGTGGTTTTAAGACCCGAGCCGATTTATTATTGCTCAGTATGGTAGACTTTGATGTTATCTTGGGCATGGACTAGTTGTCGCCCCATTATGCTATTCTTGATTGTCATGCTAAGACCGTGATGCTGGCTATGCCAGGATTACCGCAATTAGAGTGGAGAGGTACCTTAGAGTATTCTCCCAGCAGAGTTATTTCATTTCTTAAAGCTCAACGAATGGTTGAGAAGGGATGTGTCGCGTATCTAGCTTATGTGAGAGATGTCAGTATTGATGCCCCTACAGTTGAGTCAGTCCCAGTAGTGAGGGACTTTCCAGATGTGTTTCCAGTTGATCTTCCGGGCATGCCGCCTGATAGAGATATTGATTTTGGCATTGATTTGTTGCCGGGCACTCAGCCCATCTCTATTCCTCCGTATTGTATTGCTCCTCCTGAGTTGAAGGAATTGAAAGAGCAGTTACAGGAGTTGCTTGATAAGGGCTTCATTCGGCCCAGTGTGTCACCTTGAGGTGCTCCTGTCTTGTTTGTGAAGATAAAAGTATGGTTCTATGCGTATGTGCATTGATTATCGCCAGCTAAACAATGTTACAGTGAAGAACAAATATCCATTGCCTCGTATTGATGATTTATTTGATTAGCTACAGGGTTCCAGGGTACTTTCCAAGATTGATTTACGTTCCGGGTATCATCAGTTGAAGATTCGGGAGCCAGATATCCCGAAGACCGCTTTCAGGACTCGGTATGGTCACTACAAATTCCTTGTCATGTCATTTGGGCTGACCAATGCCCCAACAGCTTTTACGCACTTGATGCACAGTGTGTTCCGGCCTTATCTTGACTCTTTCGTCATTATGTTTATTGACGACATTCTGGTGTACTCCCGGACTCGGGAGGATCATGAGCAGCACCTGAGGATTGTGCTTCGGATCTTGAGAGAAAAGAAGTTATATGCAAAATTTTCAAAGTGTGAGTTTTGGCTAGACTCAGTGACATTCTTGGGTCATATAGTATCGAGTGATGGGATCAAGGTGGATCCGAAGAAAGTGGAAGCAATGTAGAGTTGTCCTAGACCATCATCAGCTACGAAGATTCGAAGTTTTCTTGGTTTGGCGGGGTATTACCATTTTTTGTAGAGGGATTCTCATCTATTACAGCACATATGACCAGGTTGACCCAGAGGGGTGCTCCGTTCAGATTGACAGAGGAGTGTGAGGAGAGCTTTCAGAAGCTCAAAACGGCTTTGACTACAGCCCCAATATTGGTATTATCTACAGGTTCCTGATCTTATACTATATATTGTGATGCGTCGCGAATTGGACTCGGTGCGGTGTTGATGCAGGATAGTAGGGTGATTGCCTACGCATCCAGACAACTTAAGGTGCATGAAAAGAACTATCCTATCCACGACCTGGAGTTAGCAGCTAGTGTTCATGCCTTGAAGATTTGGCGGCACTATTTGTACGGTGTCCCTTGTGAGATTTACACCGATCATCGGAGTTTGCAGCATCTGTTCAAGCAAAATGATCTTAACTTGTGTCAGCGGAGGTGGTTGGAGCTACTTAAGGACTATGATATCACCATTTTGTACCATCCTGGGAAGGCCAATGTAGTGGCTGATACTTTGAGTCGTCGGGTATAGAGTTGGGGGAATTTAGCATATCTACCAACAACAGAGAGGCCATTAGCGTTGGATGTTCAGGCCTTAGCCAACCAGTTTATGAGATTGGATATTTCTTAGCCGAGTCGAGTATTGGCTTGTGTGGTCTTTCGGTATTCTCTTTATGATCGTATCAGGGAGCGTCAGTATGATGACCCCCATCTGCTTGTCCTAAGGAAGTCACTATTAGGGATGATGGTGCATTGAGGATGCAGGGTAGGCTATGTGTGCCCAATGTAGATGGGTTGCGTGAGTTGATTTTCCAGGAGGCTCACAGTTCGCGGTACTCCATTCATCCGGGTGCTGTGAAGATGTACCGGAACTTAAGGTAGCATTACTGGTGGAGGAGGATGAAGAAGGACATAGTGGAGTATGTAGCTCGGTGTCTAAATTTCCAGCAGGTGAAGTATGAGCATCAGCGGCTAGGTGGGTTGCTTCAGAAGTTACAGATTCTAGAGTGGAAATGGGAGCGGATCACTATGGATTTCCTGGTTGGACCTCCACGGATCCAGCGGAAGTTTGATGCAGTTTTGGTGATTGTGGATAGGCTGACCAAGTTAGCTCATTTCCTTCCTGTGATGACTACCTATTTTTCCGAGCAGCTGGCACGAATTTATATCCGCGAGATCATCAAGCTTCATGGCGTACCGGTATCTATCATCTCTGACCGGGGTACATAATTTACATCATGGTTCTGGAGGGCCATACAGCATAAGTTGGGTACTTGAGTGGAGTTGAGCACAACATTTCACCCTCAGATGGACGGACAGTCTGAGCACATTATTCAGATATTAGAGGATATGATCCGTGTATGTGTGATAGATTTTGGAGGTTCTTAGGATCAGTTCTTGCCACTTGCGAAGTTTTCCTACAATAACAGTTATCAGTCGAGCATCTAGATGGAACCATATTAGGCTCTGTATGGTAGGCGGTGTCGGTATCCAGTGGGTTGGTTCGAGCCGGGCGAGGCTAGATTATTGGGTACAAACTTGGTTCATGATGCTTTGGAAAAGGTTAACGTGATTCAGGATCGACTTCGCACAGCCCAGTCCAGACAAAAGAGTTATGCAGATCAGAAGGTTCGCGATGTTGCATTCATGGTTGGGAAACAGGTCTTGCTCTGGGTGTCACCTATGAAGGGTGTTATGAGGTTCGGAAAGAAGGGCAAGCTGAGCCCAAGGTTTATCGGCCCATTTCAGATGTTACGACATGTTGGGGAGGTTGCTTATAAGCTTGCCTTGCCTTGCAGCCTACTAGGAGTTCATCCATTATTCCATGTTTCGATGCTCCGAAAGTATCACGGCGATCCGTCTAATGTGTTGGATTTCAGCTCAGTCCAGTAGGACAAGGATTTATCTTATGTTGAGGAGTCGTTGGCTATTTTGGATGGGCAGGTTCAAAATCTGAGGTCAAAGAACATTGCTTCCGTGAAGGTTCAGTGGAGGGGTCAGGTGGAGACCTAGCATGATACACGCAACTGTTATCCTCATCTTTTCACCACTTGAGGTATGTCTCTATACTCGTTCGAGGACAAATAATTATTTTAAGAGAGGGAGGATGTAACGACCCGGCTGGTCGTTTTGAGAGTTATAGCCTCGATCCCCTGTTTACTGCTTTCCCCGTATCGTTTTCTGCTCATGTGACTTGCTGGGAGGTTGTTGCTGTGGTTTCGGAGTGAATTGGGACACTTAGTCCCTAAACGGAAGCTTAAGTCTTAGGATTTTGACCGTAGTCGGGACTATGTGAAGACGACTCCGTAATGGAGTTTTGTTGGTTCCGTTGGGTGATTTTGGACTTAGGTGCATGTCTGGATTGTGTTTTGGAGGTGTGTAGCTGATTTTGGCTTCAATTGACGAAAGTCAAATTTTTGGAGATTTTGACCGGTATTCGACTTTGTGATATCGGGGTTGGATTCCGATTCTGGAAGTTGGAGTAGGTTCGTAATGTCAATTATGACTTGTGTGCAAAATTTGAGGTCAATCAGACGTGATTTGTATGTTTCGTCAACGGTTGTAGAAATTTAAAGTTTCAAGTTCATTAAGTTTGAATCGGAGGGTGATTCGTATTTTTAGCATTATTTGATGTGATTCGAGGGCTCGACTAAGTTTGTATGGTGTTTTAGGACCGGTTGGTATGTTTGGTTGAGGTCCCGAGGGCCTCGGGTTTTTTGGATGCTTAACGGATTGAATTTGGACTTAGGCTATTTGCTGAAGATTTTCTGGTTTATGGTGTTTTCGCACCTGCAGAGGGGAGACCGCATGTGCGGGATCGCACGTGTGGAAGGAGGAGCGCAGGTGCGGTTTGGTCAAGCTTGGTCTGTGAGCACAGGTGCAAAATGGGAGCCGCATCTGCGCATCTGTAGATGCAGAGGATTGACCGCAGGAGCGAAAAGGGGAGGCCTGGGCAGAGTCGCAGAAGCAGATCTTTGGACCTTAAGCCATCTCCGCACCTGCGATGGAAATTCCGTAGGTGCGGCGTCGCAAGTGCGACTGGTAGTCCGCAAATGCAGAATCGCTGGGCAGAAAAAGGTCAAGTTCGAGGGTTTAATTTCCATTTTTAATTTTGGGACTTTGAGAGCTCGGTGTAAGGCGATTTTTTGAGGGTTCTTCAAGGAAATTATTGGCGTAAGTGATTCTAACCCGGATTGGACTATATTTCATGAATCTATTACTATTTTCATCATCTAATTAGGGATTTGAGTTGGAAATTTGGGGGAAAATGATAGAAACTTCCTAGATTAAAATGTTGGAATTTTGAAATGCGAATTGAGGTAGGATTCGAGTAATTCTTATATGGTTGGACTCGTGAGTGAATGGGTATTCATATTTTGTGACTTTTACCCGATTCCGAGACGTGGGCCCGGGGAGGTTTTTTGGGGCGATTTTCTAATTTCTTGCTTTGACTTTGATTTTATTAATTAGATTAGTTTCTTATAGTTATATTTATGGTATGTAATTGAATTTGGCTAGATTTGGGTCATTCAGAGTCGGATATTCGTGGAAAAGGCATTGTTACCAATTGATTGAGCTTGGTTCGAGGTAAGTGGCTTGCCTAACCTTATGTGGGGGAAATCCCCTTAGGATTTGGTACTGTTGTGATATGTGAGTGTCGTATACGTGGAGTAACGAATACGTACACGAGCTATTTGTTGTAAAACCCGATTTATTTTACTGAGTAGCAACCTATTTTTCCTTTAATTTGAGTTATACTGTTTAAATGAGTATTAGTCTGTTTTCATTCTTAATTGAGCTATTCCAATATGTGTAGTTATCCTGTTTAGTCTAATATCGCATGTCTATGTGCTTTAACTGCTTATTTGAACTCTGTGAAGCATGCCTAGTTGATTTCCTGCTTTTCATTGTTCTTTATCAGTATAACTGTAGAAATCTTAATGTTAACTATTGTATTTATCGGTTCGAGCTGTGTAATTATTTTTGAGACTACGAGGTGGTTCATCGGGAGTTCTACCTGCACATTTACTTTTGAGACTACGAGGCGGTACCTCGGGAGTTCTCCCTGCACATTTACTTTTAAGACTACGAGGCGGTACCTCAGGAGTTCTCCCTGCACATTTACTTTTGAGACTACGAGGTGGCACCTCGGGAGTTCTCCCTGTATATTTATTTTGGGACTACAAGACGGTATCTCGGGAGATCCCCTATTGTTTACCCCTGTGTGTTGTACTGTTGCCTTGCTGTGTTTCCTTTTGTTAAATTCTAGTCTCTCATTATACTGTATATTCTCCTGCCTTATTTATTATTTACCAGTGGGTCTGACCTGACCTCTTCACTACTCAACCGAGGTTAGGCTTGGCACTTACTGGGTACCATTTTGGTGTACTCATGCTACTCTTTTGCATATGTTTTCGTGTGTAGATCCATGTTCATCATACCAGCCTTGCTATTAGTTGTGCATTTGCTGCCATTCTAGAGACTTCAAGGTACATCTGCTCGCGTCCGCAGACCTAGGAGTCCCCCTCTATTCTCCCATATGTCAAACACTTCATGTATTCCTTTTATTTGACTCTGGTGTATAGAGATGCTATTTTCCTTCTGTAGCTTATGACTTACGATAGTCCGGGTTTTGGGAAGACTGTATATTGATAGAGTATTGGTTATTGTACATGCCAAGCGGCATTGTTACTAGTTATACAGTTATCCATTGTTGTTAGTTGCCAAGATTTACTTTCATTTTATTTTTTTCGCAATTTGTTAGACTTACCTAGTCGTAGTGACTAGGTGCCGTCACAGCGTTATATGGAGGGAGTTTGGGTCGTGACATGTACTTCATGTTAGAGCATCCGTTCCACTTCCTTGAGAGGATGCATGTACGCTATTTTGAAAAATATTTTGACTGGACTGAGGTGTGAAAAATGGATATGTCCCATCATTTATTTTTTTAATAATAGCATCAATATTTGTACCAGCTGTGAGATTGGTTTCATCTGGAGTACATTCTGCTCTTTCTTCATCACAAAAAGGACCTTTCACTATATCTCCACCAGCTGGTGCAGCTTCATCAGTACATCTTTTATTTTGTCCTTCGTGGACTGATTCAATATCCATGGTTGATAGCATTGATGATGCAGCTGCGCTATTTTGCTTAATATCTTGACTATACTATGGTGTAAAAAGTGAATATGTCTCATCAGCTATTTTTCCCTGATAGCATCAACATCTGTACCAGTTGACAGAACTTGTTCAAGTGCACTACAGTCTACTCTTTCTTCATTACAAGAAGGACTTTTCACTGAATTTCCATCACATGCTGCATGTTCATCTGTACTTTCTTCATCATAAGAACCTTTCACTAAATCTCCAACAACTGTTGCAGCTTCATTAGTACCTTTTTTATTTTATCCTCCATGGACTGATCAATATCCATGACTGATGGCATTAACGATGCGGCTGTGGTATTTTGCAAAATATCTTGACTGCACTGTGGTGTAAAAAAGGCATATGTCCAATCAGCTATTTTATCCATGATAGCATTAACATCTGTACCAGTTGACAGAACTGGTTAAACTATAGTACATTCTACTCTTTCTTCATCACAAGAAGGACTTTTCACTAAATCTCCAGTGTAAAAACTATTCAAGAAGGCTAGCATATTATTTTGTATTGCAAGTTATTAGAATTGAAAAACATGGTGAAATCAACTATATTATACTTATCCAGTATATTATATTGATCCAGTATAATATACTGATCGAGTATATTATACTCATCCAGTATATTATACTAATACAGTATATTATACTGATCGAATATATTAAAATGATCGAGTATATTATGGTCATCCAGTAAATTATACTAATCTAGTATATTATACTGATCGAGTATATTATACTAATACAATATATTATACTGATCGAGTATATTATACTCATACAGTTTATTAAAATGATCGAGTATATTATACTCATCCAGTATATATTATAATGATCGAGTATATTATACTAATCCAGCACATTATACAGATCGAGTATATTAAAATAATCGAGTATATTATACTCATCCAGTATATATATTATACTGATCGAGTATATTATGGTCATCTAGTATATTATACTAATCTAATATATTATACTCATACAGTATATTATACTTATCCAGTGTAAAAACTATTCAAGAAGGCTAGCATATTATTTTGTAATGCAAGTTATTAGAATTGAAAAACATGGTGAAATCAACTATATTATACTATCGAGTATATTATACTCATCCAGTATATATGTTATATTGATCGAGTATATTATGGCCATCCAGTATATTATATTGATATAGTATATTATACTGATCGAGTATATTTTAGTCATACAATATATTATACTCATTCAGTATATTATAATGATCGAGTATATTATACTGATCGAGTATATTTTACTCATCCAGTAGAAAAAACTGGACAATAATTCTTCTTAGAACATACTTCCAGAATAATATATAGCAACCAAATTTTGAAATGCAAGTTATCTAAATCAAAATCTAGTATACTATCAGTAGAAATTAATTAAAAGCAAGAGTAATTAAATTCAGAGAAACAACAACTTACATTCATAATGTCGCTAACACTAACTTTTGATGAATGTTGGAGAAGATATGACGGGTTCACCTTGAAAACCTTAAACTTCTATTAAATAAACAAAAACATAAACAATTAGATTAAAACAAAATATATGAGCAAACAAATATGATAAAAAGTCAAATACTTCTAACTTACACTTTCATTTGTAAATAAATCTTTATGAAGTTTGTCATATTTTGGACATCCAATGCTTGTGTAAGACAACATCCTAATTGGCCCTCTATCATCATATTTTGAAAATTGACGGAAATCATTAAACACTTCCATCATCCATACATTGAACAAAAATGGGAATCCAAGCGTCGTATAAGATGGGATCCTACCCATTGATTTCTTTTTCACTGAATCAATTGTTAGAAGATGCGACAATGTAACGACCCGGCCGGTCTTTTTCAGAGTAATAGCCTCGATACCCTATTTACTGCTTCCCCCGTATCTTTTTCTCCTTATGTGACTTGTCGGGAGGTTCTGTTTGTAGTTTTGAAATGATTAGGGACACTTAGTCCATAAAACGGAAGCTTAAGTCGTAGGATTTTGACCGTAGTTGGAACTGCATAAAAACGACTACAGAATAAAATTTTGTCGGTTTCGTTAGCTTCGTTGGGTGATTTTGGACTTAGGAGCATGTCCATAATGTGAATTAGAGGTCTGTAGCCGATTTAGGCTTGAAATGGCGAAAATTGATTTTTTTGGGAGTTTGACCGGTAGTGAACTTTTTGATATCACGGTTGGATTCCGATTCCGAAAGTTGGAGTAGGTCCGTAATGTCGAATATGATTTGTGTGCAAAATTTGAGGTCAATCGGACGTGATTTGATAAGTTTCGGCATCGGTTATGGGTTCCCCTGTTTATGTGTCTACTCCTGTGGGAGATTCTCTTATTGTGGACCACGTGTATCAGTCGTGTTTGATTGCTCTTAGTAGTTTTGAGACCAGAGTCAATTTATTATCGCTCAGTATGGTAGATTTTGACGTTATCTTGGGCATTAACTAGTTATCGCCCCATTATGCTATTCTTGATTCTCACACTAAGACCGTGACGCTGGCTATGCCAGGTCTACCGCGATTAGAGTGGAGAGGTACCTTAGAGTATACTCCCAGCAGAGTTACTTCATTTCTTAAAGCTCAATGAATGGTTGAGAAGGGGTGTGATGCCTATCTAGCTTATGTGAGAGATGTCAGTATTGATACCCCTACAGTTGAGACAGACCCAGTAATGAGGGATTTTCCAGATGTGTTTCCAGCTAATCTTCCGGGCATGCTGCCCGACAGAGATATTAATTTTGATATTGATTTGTTGCCGGGCACTCAGCCCATCTCTATTCCTCCGTATCGTATGGCTCCTCCTGAGTTGAAGGAATTGAAAGAGCAGGTACATGAGTTGCTTGATAAGGGCTTCATTTGGTCTAGTGTGTCACCTTAGGGTGCTCCGGTCTTCTTTGTGAAGAAAAAGGTTCTATGAATATGTGCATTGATTATCGCCAGCTGAACAAATTTACAGTGAAGAATAGGTATCCATTGCCTCATATTGATGATTTATTTGATCAGTTACAGGGTGCCAGAGTGTTTTCCAAGATTGACTTACTTTAAGGCTATCATCAGTTAAAGATTCGGGAACCATATATCCCGAAGATTGCTTTCAGGGCTCGATATGGTCACTACGAGTTCCTTGTGATGTCCTTTGGGTTGACCAATGCCCCAGCAGCTTTTATGTACTCAATGCATAGTGTGTTCCGGCCCTATCTTGACTCATTTGTCATTATATTTATTGACGACATTCTAGTGTACTCCCGGATTAGGGGGGATCATGAGCAGCACCTGAGGACTGTGCTTCAGACCTTGAGAGAAAAGAAGTTATATGCGAAATTTTCAAAATGTGAGTTTTGGCTCTACTCAGTGGAATTCTTGGGTTATGTAGTATCGAGTAATGGGATCAGGGTTGATCCGATGAAGGTAGAAGCAGTGCAGAGTTGGCCCAGACCATCCTCAGTAGAGGGATTCTCATCTATTGCAGCACCTATGACCAGGCTGACCCAGAAGGGTGCTCCGTTCAGGTGGACAGAGGAGTGTAAGGCCATCTTTCAGAAGCTCAAGACAGCTTTGACTACAGCCCCAGTATTGATATTGCCTATAGGTTCGGGGTCTTATACTGTATACTGTGATGCATTGCGGATTGGTCTTGGTGCGGTGTTGATGCAGGACGGTAGGGTGATTGCCTACGCATTCAGACAGCTAAAGGTGTATGAAAAAAACTATCTTGTCCACGACCTTGAGTTAGCAGCTATTGTTCATGCCTTGAAGATTTGGCGACACTATTTGTACGGTGTCCCTTGTGAGATTTACATCGATCATCGGAGTTTGCAACATCTGTTCAAGAAAAAGGATCTTAACTTGCGTCAACGGAGGTGGTTGGAGCTACTTAAGGACTATGACATCACCATTTTATACCATCCGGGGAAGGCCAATGTGGTGGCCGATGCTTTGAGTCGCCGAGCAGAGAGTTTGGGGAGTTTAGCATATCTACCAGCAGCAGAGGGGCCATTGGCATTGGATGTTCAGGCTTTAGCCAGCCAGTTTGTGAGATTGGATATTTCTGAGTCGAGTCGAGTATTGTCTTGTGTGATCTCTCGGTCTTCTCTTTATGATCGTATCAGGGAGCGTCAGTATGAAGACCCCCATCTGATTGTCCTTAAGGACACGGTCCAGCACGGTGATGCTATGGAGGTCACTATTGGGGATGATGGTGCATTGAGGATGCAGGGTAGGCTATGTGTGCCCAAAGTAGATGGTTTGCATGAGTTGATTCTCCAGGAGCCTCACACCTCGCGGTACTCCATTCATCCGGGTGCCGCAAAGATGTACCAGGACTTGAGGCAACATTACTGGTGGAGGAGGATGAAAAAGGATATAGTGGAGTATGTAGCTCGGTGTCTAAATTGCCAGCAGGTGAAGTATGAGCATCAGTGACCAGGTGGGTTACTTCAGAAGTTAGAGATTCCGGAGTGGAAATGGGAGCGGATCACTATGGATTTCGCTGTTGGACTCCGACGGACTCAGCGGAGGTTTGATGCAGTTTGGGTGATTGTGGATAGGTTGACCAAGTCAGTGCATTTCCTTCCTGTGATGACTACCTATTCTTCCGAGCAGCTAGCTCAAATTTATATCCACGAGATCATTAGGCTTCATGGCGTATCGGTATCTATCGTCTCTGACCGGGGTATGCAGTTTACATCACGGTTTTGGAGGGCCGTACAACATGAGTTGAGTACTCGAGTGGAGTTGAGCACAAAATTTAACCCTCAGACGGACGGACAGTCCGAGCGCACTATTCAGATGTTAGAGGTTATGCTCTATGCGTGTGTGATGGAGTTTGGAGGTTCGTGGGATCAGTTCTTGCCACTTGCTGAGTTTGCCTACAACAATAGTTATCAGTCGAGCATCCAGATGGCACCGTATGAGGCTCTGTATGGTAGGCGGTGTCAGTCTCCAGTGGGTTGGTTCGAGCCGGACGAGGCTAGATTATTAGGTACAGACTTAGTTCAGGATGCCCTTGATAAGGTGAAGGTGATTCAGGATCGACTTTGCATAGCCCATTCTACACAGAAGAGTTATGCGGATCAGAAGGTTCGCGATGTTGCATTCATGGTTGGAGAGCGGGTCTTGCTTCGGGTTTCGCCTATGAAGGGCGTTATGAGGTTCGGGAAGAAGGGAAAGCTGAGCCCAAGTTGATTGGACTATTTAAGGTTTCGCGGCGTGTTGGGAAGGTTGCTTATAAGCTTGCCTTACCTCCCAGTCTAGCAGGAGTTCATCCGGTATTCCATGTTTCTTTGCTCCAGAAGTATCACGGTGATCCGTCTCATGTGCTAGATTTCAGCTCAGTCCAGTTGGACAAGGATCTATCTTATGTTGAGGAGCCAGTTGCTATTTTGGACTGTCAGGTTCGAAAGCTGAGGTCGAAGAACATTGCTTCTGTGAAGGTTCAGTGGAGGGATCGGCCGGTCGAGGAAGCGACTTGGGATACCGAGCATGATATGCACAGCCGCTATCCTCATCCTTTCACCACTTCAGGTATTTCTCTATGTTTGTTCGAGGACGAAGAGGGGGAGGATGTAACGACCCGGCCGATCATTTTAAGAGTAATAGACCCGATCCCTTGTTTACTGCTTCCCCCGTATCTTTTTCTTCTTATGTGACTTGTCGGGAGGTTCTTTTTGTGGTTTTGGAATGATTAGGGACACTTAGTCCCTAAAACGGAAGCTTAAGTCGTAAGATTTTGACCGTAGTTGGAATTGTGTGAAGACGAATCCGGAATGGAGGTTCGTTGGTTCCATTAGCTTCATTGGGTGATTTTGGACTTAGGAGCATGTCCGGAATGTGAATTGGAGGTCTGTAGCCGATTTAGTCTTGAAATGGCGAAAGTCGAATTTTTAGGGAGTTTGACCGGTAGTGGACTTTTTGATATTGGGGTCGGATTCCGATTCCGAAAGTTGGAGTAGGTCTGTAATGTTGAATATGACTTGTGTGCAAATTTGAGGTCAATCGGACATGATTTGAAAGATTTCGGCATCGGTTGTAGAAGTTTGAAGTTTCAAAGCTCATTAAGTTTGAATTGGAGGGTGATTCGTGTTTCTAGCGTTGTTTTATGTGATTTGAGGGCTCGACTAAGTTCGTATGGTGTTTTAGGACTCGTTGGTATGTTTGGTTGAGATCCTGGGGGTCCTCGGGTGTATTTAGGATGCTTAACGGATCAAAAATTGGACTTGTGTAACTACGGAAGTTTTTCAACTTCTAGTGTCATCGCATCTGCGGTGGGGTTGGCCGCAGGTGCGGGCGCGCATGTGCGAATCGAGGAGCGCAGAAGGGGAGTGGGGAGGTTTGGTCAGGGGTCGTAGGTGCTTGGAAAATGCTGCATCTGTGATGCTCGTAGAAGTGCTAGAGGAACCGCAAGCGCGAAGGAAGACCGCAGAAGCAGACCATTTTCCACAGGTGGGCACATGCAGGTGCGACCACCTGATCGCAGAAGCGGTCCTAGTCACCTTAAGCTATTTCTGCACCTGAGATGGAATTTTCGCAGGTGCGGCATCGTAGGTGTGACTAGAGGTCCGCAGGTGCCCAACTTATTAATTAGTTCGTGTTGTTCTAACAGTGAAAATATTTTCCACCACCTGACCAACTTCCTCAGAATTTTCACTGCCATCAACACTTTTGATCGAATTAGTGGGTCCATACCTGAATGAAGAGAACATAGTTAGTGACTCAAGACACTATGTGACACCACATCACTTCCTATTAGACACATGCAAGACATAATTGGGCTTTATTTTATATATATATATATATATATATATATATATATATATATATATATATATATATATATATTTATTTATTTATTTATTTATTTATTTTTTATTTTTAAATGGCCTATATGGCCAAGGGTGGCTATTAGTGGAAACTCAACAAATGTGACCTCAACGTAATGGGACACCGAGATGTGTATTCAATATTTTAAGACACGGGTCACTGAACCACTTTTGCAAAAATGACCCCATTTTGCAAAACGATCGATGTGACCAGAAGTGGCTAGACATGCAAATTCAACAAGAATAGACCTTAACCTAAGAGGATACTTTGTTGTGGACATAGGACTCTAAGACATGAGTTAACAAGTAACTTTAGCAAAAATATCGCTATTTTGCAAAGACGACCGATGTGGCCAAATGTGGCTAAACATGCAAGATTTGGCTACGACCCCTGAAGCCAAGAACTTAAGACTCACTAAGAAGACCGGACCCTATGTGGGCTGCCTACGTATCTCGCCCCGAAAGACGAGAATCAAGTATGCGTAGTTCGGGAGGATTGGATATAAGAGAAAGCTTTGAAAAATGCAACTAATTGGAAAAACTATACTATTTTTTTTCCCTTTTTTTTTGAAAAAAATGATAAGAAAGTGTAAAATCTTTTCTTTCTTTTTTTTGTAATTATTTTTTCTTTTTAGAAAATGAGGCAATAAAACTACAGGTGATAAAACCCTCAATATTCTTTCTTACTACATTTTTCACTCTTCTTTCCCAAACATCAGTCCCCAAAATAACCTTTCTACCATCAAAGATGAGACATTTAGCACATAGGATAATTGAATATCCTTTTGGGCCAGCGGGCCTATTTGACACAATTTGGACAAACTTCCTACAAAGGAACACGGTACCTAGGACCGGGCCCTGCTACGTCATAATGATATGATGCACAAAATCTGTCACGGCCCAAATTAACCCTCTGTAAGGTGTCGTGATGGCACCTAGTCTTTACGACTAGGTAAGCCTAATATTACAAAAAATATAAAGAAAACACAATATTTTAAAGATAAACAGCATATTGTGAATAGCCAAGAGTAGTACCACTCGACATATACAAAATAATTTTTCAAGACCCGGAATATCACTAAGTCACAAGCTGCTATAATCTATGTAGCTCTATACAAAAGTCTGAAGATAATAAAGAAAGTCTCTAGGCGAGGGAGTAGAAGGGGACTCCGAAGATCTGCAGACACAAGCAGTAGTACCTTGGAGTCTCCGAGAATCAGCCGCACGCACTAACCCCAAGGCTGATAACTCGCACCTGGATCTGCACATGAAAACATGTGCAGGGAAGGGCATGAGTACACCATAATGGTACCCAGTAAGTGCCAAGCCTAACCTCGGTCGAGTAGTAACGAGGTCAGGTCAAGGCCCTATCGGAGTGAATATAATAAATTAAACAGTAAAAGATATAAGTAAAATTTACGGTAACACGGTTAAGGAAATTCTCAAAATTTAGCAGTTGAGGGAGCCCTCAGCTCAGAACAAGGTAAACACAGTGGGAACTCTCCCGGGATACCATCCCGTAGTTCCAAATTAATATGCAGTACAGGAGGATCTCCCGGAATAGGTCTATAGTCCCAAAGTAAATATGCAGTGCTGGGGGATCTCCCGAAATACATCCGTAATCCCAAAGTAAATATGCAGTGCTGGGGGATCTCCCGGAATACGTTTGTAGTCCCAAAATAAATATGCAAGACAGGGGGATCTCCTGGAATACGTCCGTAGTCCCAATTTAAATATGCAATGCGAGATGAAATGGAAAGTATGGCATCGAGTTATACAGTTTATACTGAACACAGATAAGGAAAGTAGGGACTTAACTAAGCATGGCGCACAGAATGTCAAATAGGCAGTTAAAACACGTAAGCATGCTTCTCTAGTCTAAGTTTAACAATTAAACGTATTAGTGCAATTTAATAAGGAAAAACAGTTTATGATTTAGAAAGGAAAAACGGGATTTTTGCAATAATAGCCTGTGTACGTACTCGTCACCTTACTTACATGGCGCCCACACATCAATTAATATCAAACATCCTAAGGGAAAGTCCCCAACACAAGATTAGGCAAGCCACTTACCTCGAACCGCTCAAATCAACTCGATATCACGTTCTTGCCACGAGTATCCGACTCCAAATGGCTCGAATCTATTTAAATTAATTGCATAATGTAAATATGACTACAAGTAACTAATTTAGCGAATTAATACGAAGCTAAAGCGTGAAATTAGGAAAAACACCCAAAACGTCTCCCCGGGCCCACGTCTCAGAATCGGGTAAAACTTACAAATTTTGAACACACATTCACTCACGAGTTCACTCGAACAAAAATCATCTAAATTTGACGTCAAATTCCCATTCAAATCTCAGATTTTCAATTGGGGAACCTTTTCCCCCATTTCCAAACTTCTACCCTCAAATTCCTTAATTAGACGAGGAAAACAATAATAGATTAATGTATTGTGATCAAAATAGAGTTAGAATTAGTTACCCAATAGTTCTCCTTCAAAATACCTCGAGAAATCGTCTCCCACCGAGCTCTAAATCGAATTGGTGAAAAATGAGGAATGAACCCTCGAAGCTGCCTCTTCAACCCAGCGATTTCCGCACCTGCGCTCATGGGGCCGCATCTGCGGTCACGCACCTGCGAAAAAATCATCGCAGGTGTGAAGGTCACTTATCTGGGCTGGGGCCGCATCTGCGGGCAATTCCTCGCACCTGCGGTCTAAATCGGCGCATCTGCGCATTTCACTAAGGCTGCCAGGCTCCTCACCTGCGGCTCTCGCTTCGCACCTGCGGGCTTGCAGGTGCGGTCAAACTTGCGCACCTGCGCTCCATTACCAGCTTCACTAGTTCCGCATCTGCGCACTCCCTCTGCACCTGCGGCTCTCGCACCTGCGGCCTCCCTTCGGCAAGTGCGAAAACCAGAACCAGCAAAGGCACCAGATTTTTCCTAAGTCCACATTCATTCCGTTAATCATCCGAAACAAACCCGAGGCCCCCGGGACCTCAGCCAAGCATACCAACCAATCCTAAAACACCATACGAACTTAGTCGAGCCTTCGAACCACATCAAACAACACCAAAATCATGAATTAAGCACGGATTCAAGCTTAAGAATTTAAAATTTTCTAAATTCTACAAACGACGCCGAACCACATCAAATCTAGTCTGAATGACCTCAAATTTTACACACATGTCACAAATGACACTCCGAACCTACAGCCACTTTCGGAATTCCATTCCGAGCTCGATATCAAAATTTTCACTATCGGTCGAAATCGTCGAAAAACTAACTTTCGTCAATTCAAGCCTAAATCTACTACAGACCTCCTAAACACATTCCGGAAGCTCTCCTAACCCCAAAATCACTCAACGGAGCTAACAGAGTCGACGGAATTCCATTCTGGATCAATCTTTATGCAATTCCGACTACGGTCCAAACTCTAAGGCTTAAACTCACAACTAGGGACTTAGTGTCGCAAAACTCTCCGAATTCCATAACCAATCACTCCGGCAAGTCCCAATAGCGGAAACAAACGTGGGGAAAACCGTTATTAAGGGATCGGGCTTCTAACTCTCAAAATGACCTGCCGGGTCGTTACATCCTCCCCATCTTAAAACAATCATTCATCCTCGAACGAGTATAAAGACATACTTGAAACTGTGAAAAGATGAGGGTACTAGCTGCGCATATCCTGCTCGATCTCCCAAGTCGCCTCCTCAACCGGTTGACCCCTCCACTGGACCTTTACTGAAGCAATATTCTTTGACCTAAGCATTCTAATCTACCTGTCCAAAATGGCTACTGGCTCCTCAACATAAGATAGATCCTTGTCCAACTGGACTAAGCTGAAATCCAATACATAAGTCGGATCACCGTGATACTTCCACAGCATAGACACGTGGAATATCGGGTGAAATCCTGCTAGGCTGGGAGGCAAGGCAAGCTCATAAGCAACCTCCCCAACTCGCCGAAATATCTCAAAAGGACCAATGAACCTCGGTCTCAGCTTGCCCTTCTTCCCGAACCTCATGAATGCCAAATCACGAACCTTACGGTCCGCATAAATCTTCTGCCTGGACTGGGTTGTGCGAAGTCTCTCCCGAATCACCTTCACCTTATCCAGGGCATCCTGGACCAAATCTGTACCCAACAATCGGGCCTCGCCCGTCTCAAACCATCCCACTGGGGACCGGCACCGCATACCATACAAAGCCTCATACGGTGCCATCTGAATGCTGGACTGGTAATTGTTGTTGTAAGCAAACACTGCAAGTGGCAAGTATTGGTCCCATGGCCCTCTGAACTCTATCACACAGGCACAGAGCATATCCTCAAGAATCTAAATCGTGAGCTTGGACTGCCCGTCCGTCTGAGGGTGAAAGGCTGTGCTCGGCTCCACCCTAGTACCCAACTCCTGCTGTACGGTTCTCCAAAATCGTGATGTGAACTGTGTACCTCTGTCTGAAATGATGATATTGGGATACCATGAAGGTGAACAATCTCTCTGATATAAATCTCAGCCAACCTCTCAGAAGAATAAGTGGTCGACACTGGAATAAAATTTGTTGACTTGGTCAGCCAATCCACGATCACCCAAATAGCATCGAACTTTCTCAAAGTCCGTGGATGTCCAACTACAAAGTCCATGGTGATCTGCTCCCACTTCCACTCTGGGATCTCCAACCTCTGAAGTAAACCACTCAATCTCTGGTGCTCACATTTGACCTGCTGACAGTTAAGACACTTGGCCACAAACCCAACTATATCTTTCTTCATCCTCCTTCACTAGTAGTGTTGTCTCAAATCCTGGTACATCTTCACGGCACCGGGATGAATGGAGTACCGCGAGCTGTAGGCCTCCTCGAGAATCAACTCCCGAAGCCCATCTATATTGGGCACACAGATCCGTCCCTGCATCCTCATCACACCGTCATCACCAGTAGTCATATCTCTGGCATCACATCGCCAAAACCTGTCCTGAAGAACTAGAAGATGAGGATCATCATACTGGCGCTCCCTGATACAGTCATAAATAGAAGACTGAGCAACCACACAAGCTAATACCCGGCTAGGCTCTGAAATATCAAATCTTACGAACTGGTTGGCTAAGGCCTGAACATCCAAGGCTAAGGGCCTCTCAGTTGTCGAAAGATATGCTAAACTCCCCAAACTCTCTGCCCGATGACTCAAGGCGTCGACCACTACATTGGCCTTCCCCGAGTGGTACAATATAGTGATATCATAGTATTTAAGTAACTCCAACCACCTCCGCTGATGCAAATTAAGGTCCTTCTGCCTGAGCAAGTGCTGAAAACTCCGGTGATTAGTGTAGATCTCACAAGGAAGACCGTACAAATAATGACGCCAGATCTTCAAGGCGTGAACAATAGCTGCTAACTCGAGATCATGGACCGGATAATTCTTCTCATGTACCTTTAATTGTCTAGACGCGTAGGCAATCACCCTACCATCCTGCATCAATACCGCTCCAAGTCCAATCCTCGAGGCATCACAATAGACAGTGTAGGACCCCAAACCTGTAGGCAATACTAATACTGGGGCT
This sequence comes from Nicotiana tomentosiformis, assembly GCF_000390325.3. Lineage (NCBI taxonomy): Eukaryota > Viridiplantae > Streptophyta > Magnoliopsida > Solanales > Solanaceae > Nicotiana > Nicotiana tomentosiformis. The sequence goes on from NC_090812.1 coordinate 29,246,241, forward strand.
GTAGTCAAAGCTGTCTTGAGTTTCTGAAAGCTCTCCTCACACTCCTCGTCCACCTGAATGGAGCACCCTTCTGGGTCAGCCTGGTCATAGGTGCTACAATGGATGAAAACCCCTCCACAAAGCGACAATAATACCCCACCAAACCAAGGAAACTGCAGATCTCCGTAGCTGATGACGGTCTAGGCCAACTCTGCACTGCCTTCACCTTCTTCGGATCTACCATGATCCCATCACAAGACACTATGTGGCCCAAGAATGCCACTGAACCAAGCTAGAATTCACAATGAGAAAATTTTGCATACAACCTCTTCTCCCTCAAAGTATGAAGCACGGTCCTCAAGTGCTGCTCATGATCTTCCCGAGACCGGGAATATACCAGGATGTCATCAATAAATACAATGACGAAGAAATCAAGATAAGGCCGGAACACACTATGCATCAAATTCATAAAAGGTTGCTGGGGCATTTGTCAGCCCAAATGACATGACAAGAAACGCATAGTGACCATATATGGTCTTGAAAGTAGTCTTCGGGACATCCGGCTCCCGAATCTTCAACTGATGATAGCCAGAACGCAAGTCAATCTTGGAAAACACCCTGGCACCCTATAACTGATCAAATAAATCATCGATGCGAGGCAAAGGATACATGTTCTTCACTGTAACCTTGTTCAACTGCCGGTAATCAATACACATACGCATAGAACCATCCTTCTTTTTCACAAATAAGACCGGAGCACCCTAAGTTGATACACTGGGCCTGATGAAACCCTTATCAAGCAACTCTTGCAACTGCTCCTTCAACTCTTTCAACTCAGGAGGAGCCATACAGTAAGGAGGAATAGATATGGGATGAGTGCCCGACAACAAATCAATGCCGAAATTAATATCTCTGATGGGCGGCATGCCCGGAAGATCAGCTGGAAACACATCTTGAAAGTCCCTCACTACTGGAACTGACTCAACTGTAGGGGTATCAATACTGACATCTCTCACATAGGCCAAATACGCATCACACCCCTTATCAACCATTCGCTGAGCCTTAAGAAATGAAATGACCCTGCGGGGAGTATACTCTAAGGTACCTCTCCACTGTAATCTCATCAAACCTGGCATAGCCAGCATCACGGTCTTAGCGTGATAATCAAGAATAGCATAATGGAGCGACAACCAGTCCATGCCCAAGATAACATTAAAATCTACCATACTGAGTAACAACAAATCGGCTTTGGTCTCAAAATCGCTAAGAGCAATCAAACACAACTGATATATGCGGTCCACAACGAGAGAATCTCCCACGGGAGTAGATACATAAACAGGGGAACTCAAAGAATCCCGAGATATCCCCAAATGTGGAGCAAAATAAGAAGACACATATGAATACGTAGAGCCTGGGTCAAATAATACTGATGCATCCCTATGACAGACATGTATGATACCTGTGATGACTGAATCTGAAGCGACGGCCTCTGAACGGGCTGGAAAGGCATAGTCTCTATCATGGCCTCCCCCTCTAGGGCGACCTTGACCTCCCCAACCTCCACCTCAAGCTGGCTTAGGAGGTGGAGTGGTAGCTGGGGTTGGAAGAATGGACGGAGGGCCCGATGGAGCACGCAGAGGCTGATAAGTCTGTGGATGTGCACCCCTCCTAGATCTGGGGAAATCTCTAACCATGTGATGAGTGTCACCATACTCAAAACAACCCCTCAAAGGACGCAGCAGTTGGGACTGACTCGGACCTGGCCTGCTGGACTGGCCGGTAAAAGCACCTCGAACAAGAGGCACACAGGACACTGGCGGTGCATAATAGGACTCCTGCGGTCTAGGAGAAGTTGGAACACCGCTTGCTGCTGGAAGAGCTGAATGAACAGGGAGACTCCTAAAACCCCTACCATAGCGTGCTGCTGGTGCACGAGCTCTTGAATAATGACCAGTCTCTCGAGACCTTTTGGCCTCTCTCTCCTCCCTGTCCCGGGCTAACATGCCCTTCACTCTCCTGGCAATGCTCACTGCCTGCTGATAAGTGATGTCCATCTCCAACTCCCTGGCCATACTGGTCCGAATACTGGGATGGAGTCCCTCAATGAAGCGACGAATCCTCTCTCTGACTGTAGCAACCAGAGCCGGTGCATGGCAAGCTAACTCATTGAAACGGATTACATACTCCGACACAGTCATAGCACCTTGACGCAATTGCTCAAACTCTGCGTTCCAAGCATCCGTGAGGCTCTGAGGAACATACTCACGCAAGAACATCTATGAAAACGGAGCCCAAGTGAGTGAGGCTGCCTCGTCCGGACTACTCTGCTCATAGGCACGCCACCACTGATATGTTGCTCCCCTCAGCTGGAAAGCGGTGAAAGAAACCCCACTCGTCTCCACAATGCTCATAGTGCGGAGAATACGATAACACTCCTCAAGAAAACCCAGAGCATCATCTGAAGCTAGTCAGCTGAAAGTAGGTGGGTGGTACTTCTTGTACCTCTCAAGTCTGAGCTGCTCTGCCTCAGAAGCAGCTACCCTGATCTCATACTGAACCGGAGTCACTGGGGGCATAGGAATATACTCTGGGGCCTAATCAACCTGGACCCTTTGCTCAGGAGTACGGGCTGCGGGAGTCTGTGCCCCTCCCCCGACCTGAGATGTAGCGGGAGCTATCGAAAATAGTCCAGCATGAGCCAGAGTGCCGAACATGCTCATGAACTGAGCTAAAGTCTCCTGGAGGGCTGGAGTAGCAATAGGGATCTCTGGTGCTGGCCCTCCAGCTGGAGCTGCTGGGGGCTCCTCTGACGTAGCTCTCGCAGGTGCTCGGGCTGCACCGCGTGGTCGTCCTCTACCCCGACCCCGACCTCTGGCGACTCTGACAGGGGGCTCGAGTGCCTGATCGTCGGTCCTCCCGGTACGTGTCCTCACCATCTGTGAGAAAGAATAGAATAGAGTTTTAGAACTTTGATGTCAATAACTCGCACGACAAGGAAATCAAAGGAATATGATTGTTCTTAATAGTTACATAGCCTCCCGAAGATAAGTACGGACATCTCCACACCGATCCGTGAAACTCTAATAAACCGGCTTTTGACCCGCGACTCCTATGAACCTAGTGCTCTGATACTAACTTGTCATGGCCCAAATTAACCCTCAGTAAGGTGTTGTGATGGCACCTAGTCTTTACGACTAGGTAAGCCTAATATTACGAAAAATATAAAGAAAACACAACATTTTAAAGATAAACAGCATATTGTGAATAGCCAAGAGTAGTACCACTCGACATATACAATATAATTTCCCAAGACCCGGAATATCACTAAGTCACAAGCTGCTATAATCAATGTAGCTCTATACAAAAGTCTGAAGATAATAAAGATAGTCTCTAGGCGAGGGAGTAGAAGGGGACTCCGAAGATCTGTGGACGCAAGCAGTAGTACCTTGGAGTCTCTGAGAATCAGCCGCACGTACTAACCCCGAGGCTGATAGCTCTCACCTGGATCTGCACACAAAAACATGTGCATGGAAGGGCATGAGTACACCACAATGGTACCCAATAAGTGCCAGGCCTAACCTCGGTCGAGTAGTGACGAGGTCAGGTCAAGGCCCTACCGGAGTGAATATAATAAATTAAACAGTAAAAGATATAAGTAAAATTTACGGTAACACAGTTAATGGAAATTCTCGAAATTTAACAATTGAGGGATCCCTCGGCTCAGAAAAAGGTAAACACAATGGGAACTCTCCAGGGATACCGTCCCGTAGTTCCAAATGATTATGCAGTACAGGGGGATCTCCCGGAATACGTCCATAGTCCCAAAGTAACTATGCAGTGCTGGGGGATCTCCCGAAATACGTCCGTAGTCCCAATTTAAATATGCAACGCGAGATGAAATGGCAGGTATGGCATCGAGTTATACAGTTTATACTGAACACAGATAAGGAAAGTAGGGACTTAACTAAGCATGGCACACAGAATGTCAAATAGGCAGTTAAAACACGTAAGCATGCTTCTCTAGTCTAAGTTTAACAATTAAACGTATTAGTGCAATTTAATAAGGAAAAACAGTTTATGATTTAGAAAGGAAAAATGGGATTTTTGCAATAATAGCCCGTGTACGTACTAGTCACTTCACGTACACGGCGCCCACACATCAATTAATATCAAACATCCTAAGGGAAAGTCCCCAACACAAGATTAGGCAAGCCACTTACCTCGAACCGCTCAAATAAACTTGATATCACGTTCTTGCCACGAGTATCCGACTCCAAATGGCCCGAATCTATTCAAATTAATTGCATAATGTAAATATGACAACAAGTAACTAATTTAGCTAATTAATTCGAAGCTAAAGCGTGAAATTAGGAAAAACGCCCAAAAAGTCTCCCCGGGCCTACATCTCGGAATCGGGTAAAACTTACAAATTTTGAATACCCATTCACTCACGAGTTCACTCGAACAAAAATCATCTAAATCCGACGTCAAATTCCCATTCAAATCTCAGATTTTCAATTGGGGAACCTTTTCCCCAATTTCCAAAATTCTACCCTCAAATTCCTTAATTAGACAAGGAAAACAATAATAGATTAATGTATTATGATCAAAATAGAGTTAGAATTAGTTACCCAATAGTTCTCCTTAAAAATCCCTCGATAAATCGTCTCCCACTAAGCTCTAAATCGAATTGGTGAAAAATGAGGAATGAACCCTCGAAGCTGCCTCTTCAACCCAGCGATTTCCGCACCTGCGCTCATGAGGCTGCATCTGCGGCCACGCACTGCGAAAAAATCATCGCAGGTGCGAAGGTTACTTATCCGTGCTGGGGCCGCATCTGCAGGCAATTCCTCGCACATGCGGTCCAAACCGGCGCATCTGCGTATTTCACTAAGGCAGCCAGGCTCCACACCTGCGGCTCTCGCTTCGCACCTGCGGGCTCGCAGGTGCGGTCAAACTTGCGCACCTGCGCTCCATCACCAGCTCCACCAGTTCCGCATCTGCGCACTCCCTCCACACATGCGGCTCTCGCACCTGCGGCCTCCCTTCCACATGTGCGAAGCACCAGAACCAGCAAAGGCACCAGATTTTTCCTAAATCCAAATTCATTCCGTTAAGCATCCGAAACACACCCGAGACCCCGGGACCTCAACCAAACATACCAACCAATCCTAAAACACCATACAAACTTAGTCGAGCCTTCAAACCATATCGAACAACTTCAAAATCATGAATTAAGCATGGATTCAAGCCTAAGAATTTAAAATTTTCTAAATTCTACAAACGACGCCAAACCATATCAAATCTAGTCCGAATGACCTCAAATTTTACACACAGGTCACAAATGACACTACGAACATACAACCACTTTCAGAATTCCATTCCGAGCTCGATATCAAAATTTTCACTATCGGCTGAAATCGTCGAAAAACTAACTTTCGCCAATTCAAGCCTAAATCTACTACAGACCTCCAAAACACATTCCGGACGCGCTCCTAACCCCAAAATCACTCAACGGGGCTAACGAAGTTGACGGAATTCTATTCCGGATCCATCTTCATGCAGTTCCGACTATGGTCTAAACTCTAAGGCTTAAACTCACAACTAGGGACTAAGTGTCCCAAAACTCTCCGAATTCCATAACCAATCAATTCGGCACATCCCAATAGCCGAAACAAATGCGGGGAAAACAGTTATTAGGAGATTGGGATTCTAACTGTCAAAACGACCGACCGGGTCGTTACATAATCGTGACCTAAAGGCTGGCCTATGTTTGGGGTTCACTAACAAGGCAATTCGGGGGGAGCGTATGGTCGATGGTGGCTGCTCAAGCTTTCCACCCACTCCACACGTCCGACGCCCCCCCCCCCCAAATAAAGGGTGACTCAACAAAAGTTCGTGTACGCGACGCGTACTACGAGACTTGTTATAGAAAGAATTGACCCAGGATTATGCAAGTGATGACAGTTATAAAGCAGTAACGCATACAAGCAAAAACTGTAAACACATAAACAACTAGCAAATAATAAATAAACAAAATATAAATCAAACAAAGCAGTTAAAGAAGATAAAAATCTCAACCGAATATTCTAAAAAGCCAACAAGATCAAGTATCAGCTCGAACCTGCAACTCTCCAGTAAAGTCGCCAAAGTTGTCACACCCCTTTTTCACCTTAACAACCCTTTTAAAAATGATAAAGTGATTTCAAATCTCAAAAGGTTTTTCCTTTGAAAAGTGACAAAATACTTGTTTAAAAGGGATTTTCTCAGGTTCGCCATTTGACATTTGATTTCGGTGAGCCAAGTCACCGTTTTTCTAAAAAATGATTTTCCCCTTTTAAAATACATTTAGATTCTAAAACCAATTTGTACCAGATATTCAAAGTTAAGGGGTTCATTTGACTCGGGGATAAGGTAATAGGCATTCCCCAAGTCCCGTAAAGATCACGGTTGTGTACTTGATCTAATTGGCTTTAAAAAATATTCAAACTGAGGCAAACACACACGAAAGAACAATAAACACACAAGAAGGTTCAAGGTTGTCCCCATTTAAATAAAAGAAAAATAAAATAAGAGAAAAATTCTAAAAGTCTTCTACACCCATTCACAATGTCTTTCACGGCCTCGAATTACAGGATACTACGGGGCATACCCCGAATAAACATATATAAAAAATCTGCGGGGCATTCCCTTGAGTATAAACTAAAGGGGACTTCCTTTCACCTCGAGAGAAAAAGGCCTAAAGATTTGCCTACCCAAATGTGGTCGGCCTGAACATGCTACTAGTGATTAAAGCAATAGAACAAAATAATTAGCATGCTAAACTCAACTTTCATTCTTAATGTCTAACCCCCACAGCCCAATTCGGTAACTTTCACTATTTGTTCTTAGACTTTCTCTTGTTTGCAATATCGCATAGACTATTAATTATATTTTTCAACTACTTAAATTAATTTACTACAGAGAAAACTAATTAAACACAGTGATAGAAAACATAACACCTAAAGGAGAATATGGACTTGAAATACTACAAAATCACGAAAAGGCAAAAAACTAACAGTAAGAATGCAAAGACCAAAAGAGTTTTCAAACCCTCTCAATGACTACTAAAGTTCTGAAAATCTGAAAGAAATACTACTGCCAAGAGTTTACTAGTTCAATATTAAATTATCACGATCAAAATAAGATAAGAAAAATGACTCTCATGACGATTCAAGTGAGTAGGTAAGAAAAGATGAGTTTAAAAGCAGAGTTTTATCACAAGCTAAATTCCAGAAAAAGAAAGGAAATAAAAATTAGCAAAAAAAAAAACATGTGTTAAAAATTTGTTCTAACATTTAAATTACCCAAATGTCACAATTTAAAATAGAGATAGATAATTCCATTAACATAATGTCAAAATACCTCCATCCCTTCCATTTTTACTCTAGTAAGAAAGGACCAAGTGATTCTAACAAGATGAAAAATAAAACATGACTGCAGATACTACGATAACGAATGTTCATGCTAAAATCACTTCAAACATAGAAAGTCTCAACTCCAATTATTATGCACGGACACTTTAAGCAAACAAGGAGCAAGGAAATTACTAAACTTCAACACTAATTAAATTTTTATGTTCCAAATTTTAAACGGCTCTCATTATACTCAAATTAACACTAATAATGGTGAAATGAGAGGGTAAAAGAATAAAACCTGAAATTGCCTTCGATTAACAAATAATAATCCAGGAGTTACACGAGCAAGACGAATCAACTGCTACGACCGAAATTTGAAACTGACGGAAGTCGAACGAACCAAACTCTAACAGAGCCTCAACTCATTCAACCTCCATATTTGGAATCCATGATCGAAGGAAGGGACTGGAATTTTGTTGTCTTATTTTTTTTTCGAAAATTGGAATCAAAACAGAAACATTTCATATGCAATTTTTCTAGATTCAAGAGGAAAATTAAGAAAACTAAACTGAATTTTATTTTTTGGAATTCAAGAGGAAAATCGACAAGTAAACTGATTTTTTTGTTTTGTTTTGAAACTCCAAGAAGAGAAACCCTAAAACTTTTCTTTACCTCTTTTCTCTGAAATTCTGTCTCTCCCCTCTAAAAATATATGTGTGCAGGTGAATATTTTTGTGCTCTTGTGCTTGGAGAAGAAGAAAGAAATCTGCTAGCAAAAATCGTGTGGGCCCATATGAAAGGAAAAAAAAATGCTAGAACTAAAATTGATGCCCCTTTTCAATCGTGAGTGTGCACTATATGGTAGAAAATCTTTGTGGGTGGTGAGGGCACTAATTAAAATGGAAAGACCACCTAAAATTTGGTATACAAAAGACAAAATTCAAAAAGTTATTTATAAAAAAATAAAAGTTAAAATAAATTCCCAAAAGGGTCATACATTGGATTGTTGAAGAACTCATTTCTTTCTTTTCAATATTTGTCTTTGTATTTGTTTTGTTTTCTATTAATGATAAAATACAACTAGCTATACAAAATACTATTTATCTATAGTAACTAAGATCAAAAAGAGAAATAAAATAACTATATTAGAAAAATCTAAGTACTACTCAATATTTACTAAATACTTATAACTTAAAATCACACTAAATCAAGTAAAATATTTTTTGAAACTTTTCTTTTTATCTTTTTTGTAAAAATAAAATATAACTAATTAGAAAAAATATCAATAAGATAAAACAAAGAAAAATATTTTTGTAGTTTTTAATTTTTAACATAAAATAAAGCAAAAAAGAATTAAAAGTTAAAATAGCAAATCAGACATAAAACTGACATCTAAGTACTAAAAAGGTATAAAATCTCAGGGAGGGTCAAAAATTACATATCTATAGCTGCCCCTCTTTGATTGAAAATACGGAGTGTTTTTAGACAAAGAAAAGACAAGATAAGTTCTTGACCCGACCTTTATTTAAAAGAGAATAAAACTAAAAGAAAGGAGAATGTGACCGAGCCCTGGTATCTGAGATGCCTTCATATCCTTGGCTATAAAGGAATCAGGTCACGTGTAGTTCATATGTAGAAAAACAAATGGAGAAGGTTGCCGAGGTGGAGAGTCGAGCGAAGTGCCGTCGAGGTTCCGGTTCGCGGTTCCTGCCATTACATAAAAAATAAAAAATCAAATAAAATAAAAATTACATGAAAAACTACAAAATTTTATCTACTATTTTGCCTTGAATCTTCTACAGTCTTGTTGTGCATCTCGAACTGTTGACTCGCATTCTTGAGGCGAGCTTCTGCTACTTCTAACTTGAATTGACCATATTCTTCAGGCGGGTTCCTGCTGTTGATTTGAATTTAACTCTAAAATGAATTCCCTCGTTCTCCAGGTGGGCACCTGCTACTGGCTTGCAACTTGAAATGAATTCCCTCCTTCTCCAGGTGGGCGCCTGCTACTGACTTGAAACTTGAAATAACTCTGAAATGAATTCCCTCGTTCTCCAGGTAGGCGCCTGCTACTAATGCCGAAACTTGAAATAAACTCTTTAATGAATTCCCTTGTTCTCCAGGTGGGCGCCTGCTACTGACTTAAAACTTAAAATAAATTTCCTCATTCTCCAGGTGGGTGCCTGCAATCACAACAAAACAGACAAAATAAAGAAATTTTTCTGCCCCAATTTGTACCAGGAACATTTGTGAGTGTTATTCGAATCCCATTATCCAGGAGGGTCCTGAAAATTTAAAATTAAGTCACATTATCCAGGAGGGTCCTGAAAACCTAAAACTAAATCTCATTATCCAGGAGAGTCCTGAAAACTGAAAACTAAATCCTATATTCTAGGAGGGTCCTGAAAACTGAAAACTGAATCCCATTATCCAGGAGAGTCCTAAAAACTTAAAACTAAATCCTATTATCCAGGAGGGTCCTGAAAACCTAAAACTAAATCCCATTATCCAGGAGGGTCTTGAAAACTTAAAATTAAATCTCATTATCTAGGAGGGTCCTGAAAACTTGAAACTTAATCTCATTATCTAGGGGGTCCTGAAGAATAAAAAAAATGAACTTACTTGAAACATGCTTTCCTCATGGAGGATCTCTGCAGAACGAACAATATTTCTTGCCCCTGTTCCAAACAAAGAAAATCTTGTTAGTTTGAAAACATGGTGATTAGTTTGTGGCATCGTTGTTGAAGGTGTCCACTTCTACCACTGTCATGCTTTATTTGATTGGCTGCTTCGAGCTGACAATGACTTGTCTGATTTTTACCACACCTTAACTGTAGAAGCCTTTGAGTGATTGGATCTCTTACCACTCATTTGTTGCGTTGCACTTTAAATTTGACAACTATTGAACTTTATGTTTCTCAAAATTCAACAATCACTTGATCATTTGAACTCAAATTTATACCACATTGCACCTTCTGAATCATGTCACTAGTGATGTGCTTGGCCAAACTTTTCCTTGTGCAATCAAAAAGCTGGTAATAGACTTTGAAGTCTTTTATTGCTTGTTTTTAACAAAAACTAACTTGAAAGAGACTCAAAGAAACAGAACCAAAAGAACAAAGTGAAGTGATTTTTGACAAAAGGAAAGGTTTGAACAAATATGACTATTTGGAGAAGAGGGAAAAGAGACTTATCTGAGTGAAGTTGCTGGCTCCAATGATCATGACATGCATTTCGAATTGATCAGCCTAATCCATCCAACCAATCCCACTTCAATTTGCGTCATGCTTTCATACTTCGAAGCCGGGCTTTTAATGATCAAATTTCTCTGTAAAGTCATAAACCTCATTCGACTTGTAGTGCCCCGAAGGGTTTTCACCAACAAACCTCTCCCATTTGTTCATTTCATAACTCACTGTTGCCTTACGGTGCCCACGAGAGTTTTCACCAATAAGACTTTCTCATTTTATTCATTTTTGTTTCCATGAACAAAGTGCCACCCATGATGTAAGAAAATAATACCTCTATCTCATGCTTGACTTGGCATCCTCAAAGATTGATCGGAAAGTCTTTCTTTGGACCGTAATGTGGGCTTTTGGTCAAGGTTAGGAAGAAAGAATGGCATGAAGGCTCAAAATAATTTAAAATGAAAGGGTTTAGAATTACAACTTTTGGAATAAGATCTTTTACCAAAACTAAAACTTTTTGCCCCAGTTTATTTGAGTCTGGGGAATTTTAGATTATTATTTTGATGGGACCGAACCTCAGAGTAAGGATGCCTACGTATCCTTAAAAGGAATCAGGTCAAACGTAGTTTCAATATCAATTCATTGTTTTTTCATTCTTTTTCTTCTTTTTTTGTTCTTTCTCTTCTTCTTTTTTATAGTTTCTTTTCTCTTTTTTCTATTTTCTAACTCTATTTTCTGATTCCAAAAGAGGGGTATGAAAAAAAATAAATTAAGGCTCAAAAGGGGCAGCAACGGATAAAAGTGTGTGGGTAGCTAAATAAAACGCCTTCATCATACCAAACTTTGGAAATGCCAAGTATAACACATGCAATTAAAGATGAGCTAAGAAATCATACATAGTATCTTTTGACTGCATCAGAATTGATAGCCATATCCACAACTTTTCCTTCTATGTCTCTTAAATACAAAGCGCCATTGGGAAGCACTCTTGTCACAGTGAACGGCCCCTGCTAGTTTGGGGCGAATTTGCCTTTAGCTTCAGCTTGATGTGGAAGGATGCGTTTCAATACTAGCTGGCCCACTTCAAATTTCCGGGGACGCACCTTCTTTTTGTATGCTCTTTCCATTCTTTTCTAATACAATTGACCATGACACACTGATGCCAATCGTTTCTCATCAATTAAATTCAACTGCTCCAAATGGGTTTTGACCCACTCATCATCATCAATTTTAGCTTCCGCAATAATCCGAAGGGTTGGAATCTCAACCTCCGCAGGTATAACTGCCTCAGCTCCATATATACCAACAAATAAGGAGTTGCACCTACTGAAGTGCGAACAGTAGTACGATAGCCCAACAACGCAAAATGCAACTTTTCATGCCACTGCCTAGAACCTTGCACCATCTTATGAAGTATCTTCTTTATGTTTTTTGTTAGCAACTTCAACATATCCATTTGACTTGGGGTGATATGGAGTAGAATTCTGATGCATAATCTTGAATTGTTCGCATGCCTCTTTCGTCAAATGACTGTTGAGATTAGCAGCATTGTCTGTGATGATTACCTTCGGAATTCCAAACCAGCAAATGATATTTGAATGAACAAAATCTACCACTGCCTTCTTGGTCACGGACTTGAAAGTTACAGCTTCGACCCACTTAGCAAAGTTGTCACGCCCCGAACCTAGGAGCGAGACAAGCACCCGGTGCCTCACCTAACCTGGCGTAACAAATTACGACTAAGGGACTCTGAACATATAATGTCATACTTTGGCCATGGGGCCACCTTGCAAGACAATTTGCGAAGCAAAATATAAAACTGAATGGAAACTAGCGCTAACTAAACATCAATATAAAGCTAGGCCGAAAAGGCCGTCATAGCTACTACAGCTGACAAACCACCAAATTATACATACCAGGCCTACAAACCCAACATACTGCACTAACCAACAGGATATGTCTACAAGCCTCTACTGATAGATATATTGTGATCGGAACAGGGCCCCGACCTACCCATAATATATATACATACACACAGAAGATGTACACGAAAACCTAGACCCGATAACTCCGAAGGATGTGGAGCTTACCGATCAGGCTGAACTCTGGAAACACCTACTGAGGAGGTATACCCGTCTGTCTATCTGAACCTGCATGCATGAAATGCAGCATCCCCAGAAAAGGGACGTCAGTACAAAATAATGTACCGAGTATATAAGGCGATAACATAACTGAAAGTTGAAACTGAGCTGATAATATAATAACTAAAAATAATTGGGAGTCAAAGATGATCTGGAGATATACTTACCTGCTGATACTGACTCAACTCCTTCAATATAGTAAGTAAAATAATTGTACGGCCTTATAAGGCTCGGTATATATAACTGCTCTGCCATAGTAGGCTCGCTCATAGGCGCTCGGCCATACTAGGCTATGTATCTCGACCATGCTGGGCTCGCTCATAGGCGCTCGGCCACAGTAGGCTCGGTATATAACTTTCCATCTGATCAGAGGTTGCCCAATAGGGGCCTGCCCATCGATTATAGCTCGATGGTAATGAAAATACTGTAATACTGTATATATAGGCTTGCTGCTCTCTTGGCTGGAAGAAGACAATACTAAATTGAATATAGAGTCTCGATAAGGAATAATATTGTAACTTATGAGACTAGAATAGTGTGAATAAATTCATGAATATGAACTTCTCTTTTGTCTCATTACTAACACATGTAGCTACGAGATCATGCCAAAATGAAGGAAGGCTTAGCCTTAACATACCTTATCACAATCTTTCCAATCACCAAGTTGAACTCACCTCTTCGCACCTTAATCTACAAGAATGATAATAATACTATCGTTAAGTTACGAAAGGTACAACTATCGCACAACGAACGACAAACTTATTTTGTATTAAAACGGGCAGCATCTCCCCTATAATCCTTACTTCCTCCAAATTCAAGATAACACCAACAATACAAGAACAGAACAATAACAACATATATACATCATTTTCCAGCCCTATATACACCATCAAATACTACAAAATAGCCCAACACACCCCAATCTCTTCATACACAAAACGACCACCGTAGTAGTGTCAAACGACCCGAAAATATTATGACGAACGACCAGCCAACCACCCTACATTTATATGGTGTTTATAAACCCCCTTCCTCCTCCAAAACTCCACAAAACAGTAGTAAAACACGCAGCCCAACAGCAACACAAAACAGTCCACAAAATAGTCCGCTACAAGTGAATAACTCGAACTCACGGCTTCCGATCACCATCCCGTGAGTTCTTACAAGTATAGAACGACTTACCATGAATTTACAGAAGAAAAATTGGATGAAAGAGAGCAGTAAACTCACCTTATTTGTTGGATAACTCAGCTCCTATCTTGGTTCTTCAAACTCTAGGTTTTACCTCCAATTAGAACTTGAAAGGGAGAGAAAATCAAATAGGGTTTATGGGAAATTTTTGGGAGGATTTTTTTTTGCAGAGCTTATGTCTGGTTATTATGCTCTATTTTAAGTCTAATATATGAAGAAAATAGGCCTTTAAAAGGCCTCTTTGGACGACCCGAAATGGCCCATTTTTTGGGCTCTCATTTAAGCAAGTAGGTGACACACCTACTTGTCACCTAGCAGCTTGCACAGTATCGCACAAATGCCCATATCTTTCTACTGCAATGTTGTATTTACAAACGGTTTAATGCGTTGGAAAATAGACTCATAGATCTTTAATTTTATGGGTGGAACACCCAATAACTCTAAGTATATTGGGAGAAAATCGCAGTTACATTTGACCCAAAGTTTCAGTAAAACTTATGAATGTAACTTGTGATGACTTTCATCGACTTTTGTTCCACAACTCGCTTGACTTCAAAACATAACACACGGATGTCATACGACTAATATAAATCATAACATAATCTCCTTATCATGTTAAGCACCCTAGTCTCACCCCAAAGGTATATGTTATAACATTCCCAACTTGTCGACTTTCGACGAAACATTATTTTCTTCAATTGCTTTAGCTTCTGAACCGTCCAACCCTCTTTGTACTTGTTGTTCATGATCTTCAATATTTGTAACCTCAGAGGTAACATGATTAAATTACTTTATATACTTTTAAATATTATCTCATTTTTGGTCCTACATTAGTTTGCTTACGATGCATTTTTACGTACGAAAATATAGGGTGTAACGTCATTCCCCCCTTGGGAACATTCGTCCTCGAATGTTTACTCTTAGAGACTTTGGAAACTTTTGCAAGAGTATCCTTCGTACACTAGGTTAAAACCAACTTGCACGTAGCCAGAAAACATACTATGCATGCCACACATGGCCAATGTTTATAAATAGCAACACTTTGCCTCACCAACCGTAAATCATAAATACTAAAAGTGAAAAATAAAAGCTTACCTGATGACCTGCTAGCCTGAATAGAGCTGTGTTGTAGCATCCCATCTCGAGCCATATCTTCAGTTTGAAATAGGTGGGGGTAGTTAGACTTCATTTCTTCCTCTGATTCCCACGTCATCTCTTCTACATTCTTGCTCCTCCATAAAACCTTTACGGAAGCTACCTCCTTATTTCGTAGATTGTGGATTTGTCGGCCTAGGATGGCAACTGGAATTTCCTCGTATGACAAGTCCTCTATAATCTGTACATCATCCGTGGGCACCACTCAGGTAGGATCGCCAATGCACTTCCGTAGCATAGATACGTGAAAAATCGGATGGACAGACTCCAATTCTGAGGGCAACTCTAACTCATAAGCTACTTGGCCCACTCTCCGAATGATCCTATAAGGCCCAATATACCGTGGGCTAAGCTTGCCTTTCTTGCCAAACCTCATCACGCCCTTCATAGGTGATACCTTTAAGAATACCCAGTCATTAATCCTGAACTCTAAGTCTCGTCGCCGCACGTCAGAATATGACTTCTGACGACTCTGAGCTGTCAACAGTCGCTCCCGGATAAGCTTTACTTTCTCTATGGCCTGTTGAACCAGGTCTGGCCCATATAACCCAGATTCCCCAACATCAAACCACCCTATAGGAGATCTGCACTTACGCCCATACAAAGCCTCGTACGGAGCCATCTGAATACTGGAGTGGTAACTGTTATTATATGCTAACTCGACAAGAGGTAGATGTTCATCCCAACTTCTTTTAAAATCCAACACACATGCTCGTAACATATCCTCGAGCGTCTGAATTGTGCGCTCGGCTTGTCCATCAGTCTGTGGATGAAAAGCTGTGTTGAGATTCACCTGAGTCCCTAGACCTCTCTGAAATGACCTCCAAAAATGTGCTGTAAATTGAGCCCCACGGTCAGATATAATAGATACTGGTACTCCGTGTAGCCGCACTATCTCCTTAATATATAACTTTGCATAATCTTCTGCTGTATATGTAGATCTGACAGGTAGAAAATGAGCTGATTTAGTGAGCCTATCGACTATCACCCATATAGAATCGAACTTACAATGAGAACGAGGTAAACCCGTAACAAAGTCCATGTTTATCGCCTCCCATTTCCATGTCGGGATCTCTATAGTCTGCATTAGCCCTCTGGGCTTCTGATGCTCTATTTTCACCTGCTGGCAACTAGGACACTTGGCGACAAACTCAGCAATGTTCTTCTTCATATCGTTCCACCAGTACACATCCTTAATGTCATGATACATCTTCGTCGACCCAGGATGAATGGAGTACCACGAATAATGTGCCTCTGACATAATCCTGTCTCGTAGCCCTGCTACATCTGGAACACACAAACGACCCCTATATCTGAGAACTCCATCTCCCTTGAGCTCTAACAATGGATTCTTCTGCTGCGGAACTCGCTCTCTCAACTCGACCAACTCTGGGTCATCATACTGCCTTTCCTTGACTTCAGCTATGAGAGATGATTTTGCAGTGTTTTGGAGTACAACTTCACCATCGTCGAAATCTACTAACCGAACCCCCAAACAAGCCAATTGATGAATCTCTCTAGTTAATTGTCTTTTCTCGGCCTTTATATGTGCTAAGCTACCCATAGATCGGCGACTTAAGGCGTCTGCTACAACATTAGCTTTCCCTGGATGGTAGAGAATATTAACATCATAATCTTTCAATAACTCAAGTCATCACCTCTGTCGCAAATTCAACTCTTTTTGCTTGAATATATATTGCAGACTTTTATGATCGGTAAATACATCAACATGAACACCATATAAATAATGCCGCCATATCTTAAGTGCATGGACAACCGCAGCTAACTCGAGATCGTGGGTTGGATAATTCTTCTCGTGCTTCCTTAACTGCCTTGAAGCATAAGCAATTACCTTCCCATGTTGCATCAGGACACATCCTAACCCAACACCTGAGGCATCACAATACACGACATAACCCTCTGGACCCTCTGGAAGTGTTAGAACTGGCGCTGAGGTCAACCTATTCTTAAGCTCTTGGAAACTCCGCTCGCAAGAGCCTCTGTCCATTGAAACTTAGTTTCTTTCTGTGTCAACTTCATCAATGGTGCCGAAAGGGAAGAAAAACCCTCTACGAACCTCCGATAGTATCCTGCTAAGCCTAGAAAGCTACGAACCTCTGTCGGAGTGGTAGGTCTAGGCCAAGATTTCACGGCCTCAATCTTCTGAGTGTCCACCTTTATCCCTTCATCTGATACAATATGCCCCAAGAATGCTACAGACTTCAACCAGAACTCACATTTAGAAAACTTAGCATACAACTTACGATCAAGGAGGGTTTGGAGTACCGCTCGCAGGTGGTCCGCATGCTCATCCTCTGAACGGGAATAAACCAGAATATCATCAATAAATACTATCACGAACAGATCTAAAAATGGCCGGAATAGGCTATTCATCAAGTCCATAAATACAACGGGTGCATTAGTCAACCCAAAGGACATGACAAGGAACTCGAAGTGGCCATATCGGGTCCTGAAGGCTGTCTTCGGAATATCTTTTTCCCGAACTCTGACCTGGTGGTACCCCGACCTCAAATCTATCTTTGAAAAGCATCTAGCCCCCTGCAACTGATCAAACAAGTCATCGATCCTTGGAAGTGGATACTTATTCTTAATAGTTACCTTGTTCAGCTGCCTATAATCGATACACATCCTCAGCGAGCCGTCTTTCTTCCGCACAAATAGTACTGGTGCACCCCAAGGTGAGGTACTGGGCCTGATGTAACCTTTCTCCAGCAAATCTTTTAACTGCTCCTTCAACTCCTTCAATTCGCCAGGTGCCATTCTATACGGAGGGACGGATATTGGTTGAGTTCCTGGAAGCAAATCGATGCTAAAATCAATCTCTCGCTCTGGAGGAATACCTGGAAGCTCATCTGGAAACACATCTGCATACTCTTTGACTACGGGAATAGACTGAAGTGTAGGTATCTCAGCATCTGCATCTCTAACTCGCACAATATGATAAATGCACCCTTTTGCGATCATTTTCCTCACCTTCAGATAGGAAATAAACCTACCTCTTGGTGTTGGTGTATTACCTACCCATTCAAGGGCTGGCTCACCCGAAAAATGAAATCTGACTGCCTTTGCTCGGCAATCAACTGTGGCATAGCAAGCTGCCAACCAGTCCATGCCCATGATAGCATCAAAATCCATCATCTCTAGCTCAACTAGGTCAGCTGAGGTTTGACGACTACAAATTGTCACCGTACAACCTCGGTAAACCCGTCTAGCAATAATTGATTCTTCGACCAGTGTAGATACCGCAAAAGGATCACTTAGTATTTCAGGTACTATACCAAACTTCCTCCCGACAAATGGGGTAATATACGATAAAGTAGATCCTGGGTCTATCAAAGCATAAGCACCGTGAGAGCAAATGGTTAATATACCTATCACAACGTCTGGTGAAGACTCCTGGTCCTGTCGACCCGCTAAAGCATAGATACGGTTCTGATTACCACCTGAACTGGAACCTCTACCTCTTCCTCGACCTCTACCAGCCGAAGACTGAGACTCGCGCCCTGAAGGATGCACGGACATATATGATCCTGTTACTGAACTCGCTGGTTGTGCCATTCCCCCAGAATCTCTATTTGGGCAATCTCGCATCATATGCCCCGGACGCCCACATGTATAACAAGCATCAGAACCTGCTCGGCATTGGCCCAAGTGTCCTCTACCACATATGTCACACCGTGGAGGAAATGACCATGTCTGCGCAGAACCTCGCTGTCGCTGCAAACCCGATGCCCGTGAGCTCTCACCTGGTCCTTACTGAGTATAGCGGCCATACCTGTAACCCTGTAACTGAGGTGGCGGAGGCCTAGGTGGCCGTCCGAACTACTGGGTCCTATAACTACCCTGAGATTGCTCCTGAGACCTAGGAAATCTCATCCTCTTACGTTGCCCTTGCTCAGCCCTCTCTGTACCCTGCTGCCGATGCCTACCCCTTTCTATATTCTGGGCGAATGCCTGAATCCGGGAGATATCCATACTATCCTGCAATGCAGCGGTGGCACATGCCTCAGTTAACTCTGGGGCTAACCCTGCTATAAACCTGTGAATCCTGTCCCGCATAGTAGCAACTATGGATGGTGCATATCTGGCCAATGAGTCAAAACGGAGACTATACACTCGAACACTCATATTACCCTACTTGAGGGCTAGAAACGGATCGACTCGAGACTGTCGGATCTCCCGTGGTAAGTACTGTTCAAGGAAGGCATCTGAAAAATTCTCCCAAATAGCTGGAGGTGCATCACGTCCCCTGGACCTCTCCTATCCCTCGTACCAAAGGATGGCTATATCTCGGAGTCGAAAAGCTGCTAGCTCAACTGCCTCTTTCTCCGTGGCATGCATAACACGAAAGATCCTGTGAAGCTGATCTATGAAATCCTGCAGGTCCTCCCTCTGATCTATCCCTGTGAACTCTGGGGGACTCAAAGCAATAAACTCTCGAACCCTTGAACTCCCAGACCCCTCAGAAGTTCCTGCACTAGCTGATGCCCTAGCCTGTTGCTGGGTAGCTACCAACTGTGTCAACAAATGCACCGCACTTCTCAAGTCCTGATCTGATAGAAGTGGAGGGGGAACTGGATGTGCGGTTTCCCTAGGAATCTCCGTAGTTGGTGGAGGAGCCGGTAATGGCTGAGTAGGGGTCTCGCCTTGAGCCTCAGACTGGGCCCGATCTACTGGGGGTACCCTGCTGGTCCCCTCACCTGCTGCTGTATCTCTCCTCTAGCTAGCCGTAGGCTTCCTAGTCACCGTCATCAGTGCATGCAAATACCAACACATAAGTTTAATTCAAATTTCCTATAACTCAGTTCTATGGCACGATTTAGATTTCAAAGAAGGGTAACCAACTCCTAAATGCCCTGTAGTTCCCTGCTTATATAATGTGGTGCACAACACATCTATAAACAAGACCCTACTAGACACAGCTTGTAGACTCCCTAGGACAGAACTGCTCTGATACCAAGTTTGTCACGCCCCGAACCTAGGAGTGAGACAAGAACCCGGTGCCTCACCTAACCTGGCATACCAAATTGCGACTAAGGGACTCTGAACATATAATGTCATACTTTGGCCATGGGGCCACCTTGCAAGACAATTTGCGAAGCAAAATATAAAACTGAATGGAAACTAGCGCTAACTAAACATCAATATAAAGCTAGGCCGAAAAGGCCGTCATAGCTACTACAGCTAACAAACCACCAAATTATACATACCAGGCCTACAAACCCAACATACTGCACTAACCAACAGGATATGTCTACAAGCCTCTACTGATAGATATATTGTGATCGGAACAGGGCCCCGACCTACCCATAATATATATACATACACACAGAAGATGTACACGAAAACCTAGACCCGATAACTCCGAAGGATGTGGAGCTTACCGATCAGGCTGAACTCTAGAAACACCTACTGAGGAGGTATACCCGTCTATCTATCTGAACCTGCATGCATGAAATGCAGCGTCCCTAGAAAAGGGACGTCAGTACAAAATAATGTACCGAGTATATAAGGCGATAACATAACTGAAAGTTGAAACTGAACTGATAATATAATAACTGAAAATAATTGGGAGTCAAAGATGATCTGGAGATATACTTACCTATTGATACTGACTCAACTCCTTCAATATAGTAAGTAAAATAATTGTACGGCCTTATAAGGCTCGGTATATATAACTGCTCTGCCGTAGTAGGCTCGCTCATAGGCGCTCGGCCATACTAGGCTATGTATCTCGACCATGCTGGGCTCGCTCATAGGCGCTCGGCCACAGTAGGCTCGGTATATAACTTTCCATCTGATCAAAGGTTGCCCAATACGGGCCTGCCCATTGATTATAGCTCGATGGTAATGAAAATACTGTAATACTGTATATATAGGCTTGCTGCTCTCTTGGCTGGAAGAAGACAATACTAAATTGAATATAGAGTCTCGATAAGGAATAATATTGTAACTTATGAGACTAGAATAGTGTGAATAAATTCATGAATATGAACTTCTCTTTTTGTCTCATTACTAACACATGTAGCTACGAGATCATGCCAAAATGAAGGAAGGCTTAGCCTTAACATACCTTATCACAATCTTTCCAATCACCAAGTTGAACTCACCTCTTCGCACCTTAATCTACAAGAATGATAATAATACTATCGTTAAGTTACGAAAGGTACAACTATCGCACAACGAACGACAAACTTATTTTGTATTAAAACGGGCAGCATCTCCCCTATAATCCTTACTTCCTCCAAATTCAAGATAACACCAACAATACAAGAACAGAACAATAACAACATATATATATCATTTTCCAGCCCTATATACACCATCAAATACTACAAAACAGCCCAACACACCCCAATCTCTTCATACACAAAACGACCACCGTAGTAGTGTCAAACGACCCGAAAATATTATGACGAACGACCAGCCAACCACCCTACATTTATATGGTGTTTATAAACCCCCTTCCTCCTCCAAAACTCCACAAAACAGTAGTAAAACACGCAGCCCAACAGCAACACAAAACAGTCCACAAAACAGTCCGCTACAAGTGAATAACTCGAACTCACGGCTTCCGATCACCGTCCCGTGAGTTCTTACAAGTATAGAACGACTTACCATGAATTTACAGAAGAAAAATTGGATGAAAGAGAGCAGTAAACTCACCTTATTTGTTGGATAACTCAGCTCCTATCTTGGTTCTTCAAACTCTAGGTTTTACCTCCAATTAGAACTTGAAAGGGAGAGAAAATCAATTAGGGTTTGTGGAAAATTTTTGGGAGGATTTTTTTTTTTGCAGAGCTTATGTCTGGTTATTATGCTCTATTTTAAGTCTAATATATGAAGAAAATAGGTCTTTAAAAGGCCTCTTTGGACGACCCGAAATGGCCCATTTTTTGGGCTCTCATTTAAGCAAGTAGGTGACACACCTACTTGTCACCTAGCAGCTTGCGCAGTATCGCACAAATGCCCATATCTCTCTACTCCAATGTCGTATTGACAAACGGTTTAATGCGTTGGAAAATAAACTCATAGATCTTTAATTTTACGTAGAACACCCCATAACTCTAAGTATATTGGGAGAAAATCGCAGTTACATTTGACCCAAAGTTTCAGTAAAACTTATGAATGTAACTTGTGATTACTTTCATCGACTTTTGTTCCACAACTCGCTTGACTTCAAAACATAACACACGGATGTCATATGACTAATATAAATTATAACATAATCTCCTTATCATGTTAAGCACCCTAGTCTCACCCCAAAGGTATATGTTATAACATTTCTAACTTGTCGACTTTCGACGAAATATTATTTTCTTCAATTGCTTTAGCTTCTGAACCGTCCAACCCTCTTTGTACTTATTGTTCATGATCTTCAATATTTGTAACCTCAGAGGTAACATGATTAAATTACTTTATATACTTTTAAATATTATCTCATTTTTGGTCCTACATTAGTTTGCTTACGATGCATTTTTACGTACGAAAATATAGGGTGTAACAAAAGTAATCAATGGCCACCAAAATAAACCTATGTCCATTTGACGCCACCGGCTCAATTGGTCCGATAACATCCATGTCCCAGGCAACGAAAGGCCAAGGTGCAGACATTGTGTGTAACTTTAATGGTGGAGAATGAATCAAATCACCATGCACCTGGCATTGATGACACTTGCGAACAAAGCTGATGCAATCTCGTTCCATGGTGAGCCAATAATAATCTGCTCGAACTATCTTTTTTTCCAAGACATACCCGTTCATATGAGGCCTACAAACTCCAGAATGTACTTTAGTCATAACATTTGAAGCTTCCTTAGAATCTACGCACCTAAGTAATCCTAGGTTTGGAGTCCTCTTGTACAAGATTCCTCCACTTAAGAAAAAACCACTAGCCAGACGTCGAATAGTTCTCTTTTGATCACCTGTGACATGTATCGGATATATCCCAGACTTGAAGCATTCTTTGATATCATTGAACCAAGGTTTACCATCAAGTTCCTCTTCAACCATATTACAATAGGCATGCTGATCATGCATTTGGATATGCACGGGGTCAACATAAGCCTTATCCGGATGATGTAGCATTGAAGCCAGAGTAGCCAGGGCATCGTCAATCCCATTATGAATCCTGGGAATATGACTAAATTCTACTGACTTTAATCATTGACAAAGATCATGCAGACACTGTCGATATGGTATGAGCTTTAGGTCTCGAGTTTCCCATTCTCCCGAATCTGGTGAAATAAAAAATCTAAATCTCCCAAAACCAGTATTTCCTGGACTCCCGTGTCTACAGCTAACCTCAAACCTAGAATGCATGCTTCATACTCAGCCATGTTATTGGTGCAATAAAATCAAAGTTAGACTGTTACAGGATAGTGTTGCCCTGTTTCGGAAATGAGTACAGCCCCTATTCCGACACCATTAATGTTAGAAGCTCCATCAAAGAAGAGTTTCCAACCTCGATTTTCATTATGATCAACTTCGTCAACATATAGCACTTCTTTATCAAGAAAATAAGTCCTCAATGGCTCATATTCTTCATCCACCGGGTTCTCGGCCAAGTGGTCGGCCAAGGCTTGGGCTTTCATCGCGGTCAGGGTCACATAGATAATATCAAACTCTATGAGCAACATCTGCCACTTTGCAAGTCTTCCTGTGGGCATAGGTTTCTGAAAGATATACTTTAGAGGATCCATGCGAGAAATGAGGTAAGTAGTGTAGGACGAAAGATAATGCTTCAACTTTTGTGCCACCCAAGTCAGGGCGCAACATGTCCTCTCAAGAAGAGTATAATTAACCTCATAAGGAGTGAACTTCTTGCTAAGATAATAAATGGCTTGCTCTTTCTTGCCTGTGATGTCGTGTTGACCCAGTACACAACCAAAAGAATTATCCAAGACTGTCAGATAGAGAATTAACGGTCTCCCAGGCTCTGGCGGGACCAACACAGGTGGGTTTGACAAGTATCTCTTAATCTTATCGAATGCTTCCTGACACTCGTCAGTCCACTTGACCGCAACATTCTTCTTCAGCCAGTTAAAAATGGGCTCATAGGTCGGTGTGAGTTGAGCAATAAACCTGCTGATATAATTTAACCTTCCGAGCAATCTCATCACCTCAGTTTTATTCTTGAGTAGTGGTAACTCTTAGATGGCTTTGATCTTTGACGGATCTAACTCTATACCGCGTCGACTAACCATGAATCCCAACAGTTTCCCGGACGGGACATCAAGTGCACATTTTTCTGGATTGAGCTTGAGGTTATACCTGCGGAGCCTTTGAAAAAACTTTCTCAAATCCCTGACATGGTCGGACTGCTTCTTTGACTTTATGATCACATCATCTACATAAACCTCAATCTCCCTGTGTATCATGTCATGAAATATAGTAGTCATCGCCCTCATATAAGTTGCCCCAGCATTCTTCAAACCAAATGGCATTACCTGGTAGCAATATGTTCCCCATGGTGTGATGAACGTTGTCTTTTCTGCATCTTCCTGATCTATCAGCATTTAGTGATATCCCGCATAGCAATCCACAAAAGACCCAATCTCATGCTTGACACAATTATCAATCAGAATGTGGATGTTCGGCAATGGAAAATCATCCTTTACGCTAGCTTTGTTAAGATCACGATAATCAACACATACCCTGGTCTTACCATCCTTTTTTGGTACTGGCACAATATTAGCTAACCAAGTGGGATATCGAGTGACCCGAATGACCTTTGCATCAAGCTACTTTGTGATTTCTTCTTTGATCTACACACTCATATCAGTCTTGATCTACACACTCATGTCAGTCTTGAACTACCAAATCAGTACTCAAGCCCGGCATATCGTCATACGACCATGAAAAGGCATCTTTGTACTCAACAGTGCTTTGATTATTTCTTCCTTGACTTACGGTTACAGATGCACACTTCTCTTGGTTTCCCTGACATTATCCTGATCTCCTAAATTGATTGCTTCAGTTTCATGCAAATTAGGCTTTGGTTTTTCGTCAAAGTGCTTTAGTTCTTTACTTATATCCTCGAATGTTGCTTCTTCATCATATTCTACTTCTTGGATCATTATTTCAATATTAGACTGGCTTTTAAGACTTGGCTGAAAATTTTTCATGCATGTCATGTCATTAGAACTAGCTTAAAAAGAACTATACAAAAGAAAAATAAAATGAAACACTATTATGAATAATAGAAAACGGGAAATTACATTTCATTGAAAATAAAAGGATAGAAGGGTTTGAACATCAAAACAAGCTAAAATAAAAATCTGGATTACAACCCTGGAATAACCCAGATAACATAAAGGAAAACAAAACAAACTACCAAAATTCCTTCCGGTTGGGGAGAGGAGTAGCTTCCCAATTGCTAAGCTTCACATTTGGCCCAACGAGATGCACATCCGCGTTACTAAAACCTTCCCCAAGTTTCACCATGTTAACCTCATCAAATAGATTCTGGAACCTCTTGATCAGCTCCTCATCAACATCGACCACAAGTTTCGGGACTGATGATATTGGACGTTTTGCGGCCCCTCGCTTGACAAAAGACTTGTAAATGAATGGAACAGGCTTGGGGAGTGACCATACCTTCTGTCTTAAATGTTTAGCCCTTTTCACGTCCTTCTTTGTGGGCATGAATCCCAAACCAAATGTACCAAGATTTTCACGTGGGCACACAGGATGCACAATACCTTGTAGAGATGAACCTAGACCTTTACCCAACACAAAACCATTCTTCAATATTTCATTTGCTACCATGACAGACGCGGAGGATAGCTTCGATCCTGGAATGCATTCTCCCTCGGGAATCTTCTCAACAGACACGGTTTTGAAAGCTTGGTAGACCCAAAGCCCTTTATCATCTTTAACTTCAGTAAATGGAACAGACGGGTCATTATAAGAATATATGTCCTCATCACAGTGCACAACTATTTCCTGCATGTCCCATTCGAATTTTACTATTTGATGCAGAGAAGATGGGACTGCCTTAGCCGCATGTATCCAAGGCCTGTCCAATAACAGATTGTAGGAGACAACCACATCTAACACTTCAAATTCCATAGTGAACTTGACTGGACCTATCGACAATTCAAGCATTATATCACCGACAGAATCTTTCCCTCCCCCATCAAAGCCTCGAACACATACACTATTCATATGGATTCTTTCAGTACTTATTTTCAACTTTTGTAAAGTAGACAAAGGGCAAATATTTTCACTAGAGTCGTTATCAACCAGTACCCTCGAGACAACAGACTCCTCGCACTTGACAGTGAGATAAAGAGCTCGGTTTGTGTTTTGTATCCTCCATAGGAAGTTCATCATTTGAGAAGGTGATCCTATTTGCTTTGAAGATCTTGTTAGCAATCTTTTCCAAGTGATTCACTGTGATCTTATCAGGAACATGTGCCTCATTCAAAATCTTCATCAGGGCTTTGCAGTGGTCATCTGAATGTATTAGTAAAGATAAAAGAGAGATCTGAGCTGGTGTTTTCCTTAAATGCTCCACAATGGAATAGTCTTGAACTTTCATCTTTTTTAGGAACTCTTCAACCTCTTCTTCAGTGATCGTCTTCTTTACTGGCATTTGACTATCTTTGAAATGCTTGGCCTTCCTCAATTCTTCCATGGTAAAACACCTCCTAGAACGAGTCAGTCCTTCAGTTTCATTGACTTCTTCCTCCACTTATTTCCCTTTATATGTCACTATCACTTGTTTGTAATTCCATGGAATAGACTTTGTATCGACCACTGGAAATTGGGTCACTGGCTTAATAACAACAGGGGTAATAGGAGCCCCTTTCACGACTATGACAGGCTTGCTTGGATTCCCTGGCATGACCACTTTCGGCTTATCCCGACTTGCCCCAATATCCTTCGAAGGCCCTTTCACGACCAACACAGGTGGCTTTACGTTGAGCATGCTTAGTTTCTCCGCCATCCCTTCAACTGTCGAGGGAATTACTGTTGTAGAGTCTAGAACCTTAACTGAATTACCTTCACTAGAACGAATCATCATGATGGATTCAGAAGAATTCCCGGACTCCCCATCCTTACGAACTATCTCAATCATGTGTGTCTCTGCGTGGGCTGGCAAAGGACTTTGGTTGATGTTTGGTGCATCTGGGATCTGTACTACAATTTGATTTGCATCAATAAGCCCTTGTATTGCTCTTTTAAAATGCCAACACTTCTCTATATCATGCCCTGGTGCATCAGAACAATATGCACACCTCAGAGAATAATAAAGATTCTTTGGCGGTAGATTTGGTATCTTTGCCTCAATCGGCCTCAACACATCCAATTGCCTCAACCTTTGAAATAAACTAGCATAGGACTCTCCCAGAGGGGTGAAGGTCTCTTTCCACTGTTGCCTTTCTCTTTTATACTCCGACCCGGGTCGAAAGTTCGGACCAGTAGGGTTTCGGTAGGGTTGTTGGTGTGGATAAGAGTTTTGTGGAGCTGGTACATGCCATTGCGGGTAAGGAGGGGGTTGAACATATGATTGTATGTGGTGAACATGGTATTGGGATGGCCTGACTGAGTATTGAGGATCTTGTGGTGAGAAATATTGTTGGGGTAAAATATATGGAGTGTGTGTGTAGGCTTGGGGTTGGGGTCGAGGTTGAGTGTATTGGTGAGGCGGACCCCTTGGGCCACGCCATGGCCCAGAGATGTCCATAGCAACATCATCCTTTTTCTTCTTGCCTAACAAACTTCCTGTGCCGTTCTGGATTGCCTGCGTGGTTGCTCTTATAGTGGAGTAGCTCATGATCTTGCTCGACTTGAGTCCCTCTTCTACCATCTCTCCCATCTTTACCACATCATTAAAAGGCTTGCCCATGGCTGAGATCAAGTGGCCAAAGTAAGTAGGCTCTTAGGCTTGAAGAAAGTACTTGACCATCTCGTCTTCTTCCATCGGAGGATTAACCCGGGCAGCTTGTTCTCTCCATCTGAGCCCGTATTCCCTAAAGCTTTCATTAGGCTTCTTTTCTATCTTGGTCAAGGACAGGAGATCCGGGACAATATCTATATTATACTGAAAGTGTCGGGCAAAGTACTGAGCCATATCATCCCATGTATACCACCTGCTAGCATCTTGACGTGTGTATCATACCAGGACTGCCCCACTCAAACTTTGACTGAAATAGGCCATCAAAATCTCATCCTTTCTACCAATGCCTCTCATCTTACTGCAATAACCTATCAAATGGGACACGAGATCTCCATGTCCGTCATACAGATCAAACTTTGGCATCTTGAACCCGGCGGGCAGTTGGACGTTAGGGAATAGGCAGAAGTCCTTGTAAGACACACTTACTTGGTTTCTTATCCCTTGCATGCTCCTTAAAGATTGCTCTAAACTCTTCACCTTCCTGAATATCTCCTCTTGCTCCACATTCTTAGCGGGCTTCTCAATTTCAACGGGAGGCTCAAAGTGAGGGGTATAACAATAGGGATCCGGGACTTTGAAAGTTGTTTCTAGAGCATAGTATTGGGCATCGGGATCTTTGAACGCGGGTTCACTAGAAGATTAATGGATAGTAGCTTGTGAAGGGGCTGCACGAACAAGAGTGGATGTTGGAGCGGGATATGAGTTGGTTTTGGCTGGTGGAGCATGGAAAGGCTGGGAAGAGGTGCCAGGGTAATTGTGATAAGGGGTAAAGCCCGGAGCATATTGTGGGAAAAAATCAACAGTGGTGGGAATCTGGCCTTATGATAGTGGTGGGATGGTGGCTGGGTTTTCAGTGTAATTAGTGGGAAATGAGGAAGGAAGATGCCCATTGATCCAAGCTTGATACATATCTGACATCTGCTGTTTCAACTTTTGAAACTCTTCATTCAACTCAGATTCTGACTCCACAATCTCTTTTGATGTATCAACAATACTTGTGTCTAATTCTTTGCTAGTCATGACTGCCTTGCTCTTTGACCCAGTGTTGTATGGATGACTTGCTAGAGTGCTACAAACCAACCACCTTACTGCTGGTTATAATGAAAATAACAAAGAGGAGCAAAACAAAGGCAACATGTTAGCGTTAGGGCATTAATCAAATAATAATATCACATTACATGCGATGCACTTAGCAGCAATTAATGGTTCTAGAATAACTTTGAGGGTCACAAGGTCCTATGGCATCATCCCGATTTGCTGGTTCCAACCTTCCTTTTTTATTTTATTTTAACGCTCCCTGGCTTATATTATCTTTTTTCCTCTTTTTTCTTTCTGTTTATAAATCTTTTCTTTTCTTTCATTTCTCACATCCCAAAACTATATCTTTTTTTAAAAAAATTAAAAATGATTCGATCGAACCTGATGTAGGTTGCTTACATATCATGTTCCATATGAATCGAACCAAGCATAGTTCTGGAAAAGTGATGGACAAAATAAATTAAAAAAATCTTTTTGGATTTTTCATTTATAACATTTTTTTTGGTTTTCAAATACAAATGGGGAAGTACGATGACGAAAGACTCGACAGACTCGGCAAGACTATGATAGACTCTGACACTACCTAACAGACTCAATACTACTAGGCAAGATAAAAACTATAAAAACACAAGAAATTAGACTCAAAACATAAAAAGTTTCCTCAATGAGCTCCTGAATGCAACGGTCCTGGCTGGGATGGTTCTGAGACTTCTGTCATGCTCAAGCTCTGTAACATGCCTCGTAAAGATGCACCAATGCTGGGAACAAAGATCCTGGCGTGTGCCCCCGCCTCCTGAAGGCCAACCCTAAACAAATACTAACCATGCTGCTCCACATTGGCTAACAAACCTGCTAATTGAGACCCTAGAAACTCAAACCTACCCCAAGGATCTGGATCTAAAGCCTCCTGGTAATCATCTGTCTGAACTACTCGCCCCCTAAGATGTGCTGGTAATGGGGTACTGACCCCAAGTGGAATAGACTGTAACCAAATCAAATACTCATGAGTACATTCGGGCCTGCCAATGTCCACTACTAATATTTTTTTTTCATCCTCTTTGCATTGTTCCAATATTGCACATACTTGATCTCATCAGCCACCTTTTTTGCTAAAATTCATGATGTGCCTCCGAAGATTCAGACTTGGTGGCTCCCCGTGTCTTCTGCCCAACTATCGCATCACCCTAATTAGCGTGTACGGCCTGACACACCTAAGTCCTATCAACATCAAGAAAGGTTGCATGCGACATCCTACCAAGATCTCATCTAAAGGAAGCCAAAGGTAGGTCCACAAAATATTCCCACTTGTCCTCAACCAAAACTCAATCCAAGCCATGACACCTACTGGATATGTAAACTTAGGAGACTTCATCCGATGCTCAATGCATACCACTCGATCACCCAAAGCACGGTCAATGGGACAAAGTAAGGAAGCAGTGTGTAAGTGCTCCATCATCCACAATTACAGTAAAAGGTTACTCCCCTCAAAAAACCTAACACCTCCCCTAACCTCACTGAGGGCTCGATACAACTCTGCCAAGATCATTGGCACAACGGTAACAGTTTTGCGTTGTTTCTCATGAAATAAGGCAATCACTACTGATTTTTGTCGAGTGCTAATATGCCTCTCGTCCAAAGGAAACACAAACATACCCAACAAAGCAAGGCTAAAAGCTTCAAGGCGACGTCTTTGCCATTTTGCCTTGGTTGTGCAAAACTCATCCCAAAAGATATCAAATCCATCGTGAGGCCCAAATCTAGCAAACAAATAATCCAAAGATATCCAAGACTGCTCGAGACATCCCAAATGCTTGTTGTCTTTAAGGCCCAAGTCGCTAAGGAATCTTGTTCTAGAGTGATCTCGGGGAAGTATCATATTTTTGCCTGTGTAACTTAGACGAGTGAGACCAGACATTTCTGACATGGTAGGTGTCATTTCACACTCTCCAAATCTAAAAATCATATTATGCGGGTCCCAATAGGTCAACATCGCCTCCACTAAATCCGGGCGAGGTGTGATATTAAGAAGTGAAGTGAGGGTGCCCAACATATTCATTAGCTCGTGTTGTCCTAAAAGTGAAAATATTTTCCACCACCTGACCAACTTCCTCGGAATTTTCACTACCATCAACACTTTTGATCGAATTAGTGGGTCCATACCTGAATGAAGAGAACACAGTTAGTGACTCAAGACACTATGTGACACCACATCACTTCCTATTAGACACATGCAAGACATAATTGGGCTTTTTTAATATATATATATATATATATATATATATATATATATATATATATATATATATATATATATATATTATTCTTTTTATTTTAAATGGCCTATATGGCTAAGGGTAGCTATTAGTGCAAACTCAACAAATGTGACCTCAACGTAATGGTACACCTAGATGTGTACTCAATATTTTAAGACACGGGTCACTGAACCACTTTTGTAAAAATGACCCCATTTTGCAAAACAACTGATATGATCAGAAGTGGCTAGACATGCAAATTCAACAAGAATGGACCTTAACCTAAGAGGACACTTTGTTGTGGACTTAGGACTCTAAGACATAAGTTAACAAGTAAATTTAGTAAAAATATCCCTATTTTGCAAAGACGACCGATGTGGCCAAATGTGGCTAAACATGCAAGATTTGGCTACGACCCCTGAAGCCAAGAACTTAAGACTCACTAGGAAGACCGGACCCTATGTGGGTTGCCTACGTATCTCGCCCCGAAAGACGAGAATCAGGTATGCGTAGTTCGGGAAGAAAGCTTTGAAAAATGCAACTAATTGGAAAAACTATACTATTTGTTTTTTGCCCTTTTCTTTTTGAAAAAAATGATAAGAAAGTGTAAAAATCTTTTCTTTCTTTTTTTGTAATTATTTTTTATTTTTAGAAAATGAGGCAATAAAACTACAGGTGATAAAACGCTCAATATTCTTTCTTACTACATTTTTCACTCTTCTTTCCCAAACATCAGTCCGCCAAATGACCTTTCTACCATCAAAGATACGATATTTAGCACATAGGATGATTGAATGTCCTTTTGGGCCAGCGGGTCCATTTGACACAATTTGGACAAGCTTCTCATAAAGGAACACGGTACCTAGGACCGGGCCCTACTATGTCATAATGATATGATGCACATAATCGTGACCTAAAGGCTGACCTTTATTTGGGGTTCACTAACAAGGCAATTCGGGGGACCGTATGGCCGATGGTGGCTGCTCAAGCTTTTCACCCACTCCACACGTCCGACGGCCTCCCCCCCTAAAATAAGGGTGACTCAACAAAAGTTTGTGTATGCGACGCGTACTACGAGACTTGTTGCAGAAAGAATTGACCCAGGATTATGCAAGTGATGACAGTTATAAAGCAGTAACGCATACAAGCAAAAATTATAAACACATAAACAACTAGTAAATAATAAATAAACAAAATATAAATCAAACAAAGCAGTTAAAGAAGATAAAAATCTCAACCGAATATTCTAAAAAGCCAACAAGATCAAGTATCAGCTCGAACCTGCAACTCCCAGCAGAGTCGCCAAAGTTGTCACACCCCTTTTTTACCTTAACAACCCTTTTAAAAATGATAAAGTGATTTCAAAGCTCAAAAGGTTTTTTCTTTGAAAAGTGACAAAATACTTGTTTAAAAGGGATTTTCTCAGATTCGCCACTTGACATTTGATTTCGGTGTGCCAAGTCACTATTTTTCTAAAAAATGATTTTTCCCCTTTTAAAACACATTTAGATTCTAAAACCAATTTGTACCAGATATTCAAAGTTAGGGGGTTCATTTGACTTAGGGAGAAGGTAATAGGCATTCTCCAAGTCCCGTGAAGATCACGGTTGTGTACTTGATCTAATTGGCTTTAAAAAATATTCAAACCGAGGCAAACACACACGAAAGAATAATAAACACACAAGAAGGTTCAAGGTTGTCCCCATCTAAATAAAAGAAAAATAAAATAATAGAAAAATTCTAAAAGTCTTATACACCCATCCACAATGTCTTTTACGGCCTCGAATTACAGGATACTACGGGGAATACCTCGAATAAAAATATATACAAAATTTGCGGGGCATTTCCTTGAGTATAAACTAAAGGGGACTTCCTTTCACCTCGAGAGAAAATGGCCTAAAGATTTGCCTACCCAAATATGGTCGGCCTTAACATGATACTAGTGATTAAAGCAATAGAACAAAATAATTAGCATGCTAAACTCAACTTTCATTCTTAATGTCCAACCCCCACAACCCAATTCAGTAACTTTCACTATTTGTTCTTAGACTTTCTCTTGTTTGCAATATCGCATAGACTATTAATTGTATTTTTCAAATACTTAAATTAATTTACTACAGAGAAAACTAATTAAACACAGTGATAGAAAACATAACACCTAAAGGAGAACATGGACTTGAAATACTACAAAATCACGGAAAAGATAAAGAAAGAAAAGGCGAAAAACTAACAGTAAGAATGCAAAGACTAAAAGAGTTTTCAAACCCTCTCAATGACTACTAAAGTTCTGAAAATCTGAAAGAAACACTACTACCAAGAGTTTACTAGTTCAATATTAAATTATCACGATCAAAATAAGATAAGAAATATGACTCTGATGACGATTCAAGTGAGTAGGTAAGAAAAGATGAGTTTAAAAGCAGAGTTTTATCACAAGCTAAATTCCAGAAAAAGAAAGGAAATAAAAATTAGCAAAAAAAAAAAACATGTGTTGAAAATTTGTTCTAACATTTAAATTACCCAAATGTCACAATTTGAAATAGAGATAGATAATTCCATTAACATAATGTCAAAATACCTCCATCCCTTCCATTTTTACTCTAGTAAGAAAGGACCAAGTGATTCTAACAAGATGGAAAACAAAACATGACTGCAGATACTACGATAACGAATGTTCATGCTAAAATCACTTCAAACATAGAAAGTCTCAACTCCAATTATTATGCACGGACACTTTAAGCAAACAAGGAGCAAGGGAATTACTAAACTTCAACACTAATTGAATTTTTATGTTCCAAATTTTAAACGGCTCTCATTATACTCAAATTAACACTAATAATGGTAAAATGAGAGGGTAAAAGAATAAAACCTGGAATTGCCTTCGATTAATAAACAATAATCCAGGAGTTACACGAGCAAGACGAATCAACTGCTACGACCGGAATTTAAAACTGATGGAAGTCGAACGAACCAAACTCTAACAGAGCCTCAACTCATTCGACCTCCATATTTGGAATCCATGATCGAAGGAAGGGACTGAAATTTTGTTGTCTATTTTTTTTTCGAAAATTTGAATCAAAACAGAAACATTTCATATGTAATTTTTCTAGATTCAAGAGGAAAATTAAGAAAACTAAACTGAATTTTTTTTTTCTGAAATTCAAGAGGAAAATCGACAAGTTAACTGAATTTTTTTTTGTTTTGAAACTCCAAGAACAGAAACTCTTAAACTTTTCTTTACCTCTTTTCTCCGAAATTCTGTCTCTCCCTTCTAAACAATCTGTGTGCGGGTGAATATATCTGTGCTCTTGTGCTTGGAGAGGAAGAAAGAAATCTGCTAGCAAAAACTGTGTGGACCCCTATGAAAGAAAAAAAATGCTAGAACCAAAATATGTGCCCCTTTTCATTCGTGAATGTGCACTATATGGTGAAAAATCTTTGTGGGTGGTGAGAGCACTAATTGAAATGGGAAGACCACCTAAAATTTAGTATACAAAAGACAAAATTCAAAATGTTGTTTATAAAAAAAAATAAAAGTTAAAATAAATTCTCAAAAGGGTCC
Source organism: Nicotiana tomentosiformis (assembly GCF_000390325.3). Taxonomy (NCBI): domain Eukaryota; kingdom Viridiplantae; phylum Streptophyta; class Magnoliopsida; order Solanales; family Solanaceae; genus Nicotiana; species Nicotiana tomentosiformis. Next base: position 29,281,072 of record NC_090812.1, read on the forward strand.
TACATTGGATTGTTGAAGAACTCATTTCTTTCTTTCCAATATTTGTCTTTGTATTTGTTTTGTTTTCTATTAATGATAAAATACAACTAGCTATACAAAATACTATTTATCTATAGTAACTAATAATAAAAAGAGAAATAAAATAATTGTATTAGAAAAATCTAAATACTACTCGATATTTACTAAATACTTATAACTTAAAATCACACTAAATCAAGTAAAATATTTTTTAAAACTTTTCTTTTTATCTTTTTTGTAAAAATAAAATAAAACTAATTAGACAAAATATCAATAAGGTAAAACAAAGGAAAATATTTTTGTAGTTTTTAATTTTTAACATAAAATAAAGTAAAAATGAATTAAAAGTTAAAATAGCAAATCAGACATAAAACCGATATCTAAGCACTAAAAAGGTATAAAATCTGAGGGAGGGTCAAAAATTACATATCTACAGTTATGATATATGAGCACTGTATACGTGAGGTGACGAGTGCGTACACGGACTATTTGTTATTAAATTCGATTTTTTTTACTGAGTAGTAACCTGTTTTTCCTTTAATTTGAGTTATACCGTTTAAATGAGTATTAGTCTATTTTTTTCATTCTTAATTGAGCTATTCCAATATGTGTAGTTTTTTCGTTTAGTCTAATATCGCATGTCTACGTGCTTTAACTGTTTATTTGAACTCTGTGAAGCATGTCTAGTTGATTTTCTGGTTTTCCTTGTTCTTTATCAGTATAACTATAAAAATCTTGTTGTTAATTGTTGTATTTATCGGTTTGAGCTGTGTATTTACTTTTGAAACTACGAGGCGGTTCTTCGGGAGTTCTCCCTGTACATTTACTTTTGAGACTACGAGACTGTACCTCGGGAGCTCTCCCTGCATATTTACTTTTGAGAATACGAGGCGGTACCTCAGGAGTTCTCCTTGCACATTTACTTTTGAGACTACGAGGCGGTTCCTCAGGAGTTCTCCCTGCATATTTACTTTTGAGACTACGAGGTGGTACTTCGGGAGTTGTCCCTGCACATTTACTTTTGAGACTACGATGCGATACCTCAGGAGATCTCTTTGCTTATTTACTTTGGGACTACGAGACGGTATCTCAAGAGATCCCCTGTTGTTTACCCTTGTGTTGTACTGCTATTTTTGCTGTGTTTTCCTTTTGTTAAATTCCAGTCTCTTAATATAATGTTATATTCCCCTGCTTTATTTATTATATACCAACGGGCCTGACCTGTCCTCGTCACTACTCGACCGAGGTTAGGCTTGGCACTTACTGGGTACCGTTGTAGTGTACTCATGCTACTCTTCTGCACATATTTTTGTGTGCAGATCCAGGTACTTCTTATCAGCCCCGCTACTAGCTGAGAGTGCTTGTTGTTGTACGGAGACTTCAAGGTACATCTGCCGCGTCCGCAGACCTCAGAGTCCCCCTCTATTCTCTCCTATGTCATTTACCTTTGGTACTTCTTTTGTTAGACTCTGGTGTATAGAGATACTAGTTTTCTTCTGTAGCTTGTGACTTACGATGTTTCGGGTTTTGAGAAGACTGTGTATTTATATAGTATTGGTTATTATACATGCCGAGCGACATTGTTACTAGTTATTCAGTTATCCACTGCTGTAAGTTGCCAAGTTTTACTTTTATTTTGCTATTTTCCACAATTTGTTAGGCTTACCTAGTCGTAGAGATTAGGTGCCATCACGACGTTATACAGAGGGAGTTTGGGTCGTGACAGACAAACTATCAATAAGCTCATCAAAATAGAAACTGCCCAATGGAAAAGAAACACAAAGCTCTTCGTCGTCAATAGTTTTCATAGAACGATCGCTCATATTTTGACCTTCTAATTTACCCAATAAAACGGCTTCTAATAGATAAATCTGAGCGAGCTTTACTACATCTTCATCACAGACATCGACATCAACACATACATCAACTACTGTACCATCACGCAATCGAGACCGCTTTTGCATAAAATGATACAAAGTCTCTACCTTCAAACCCCTTTTTTACTTCAGGGAAATACTGTTCCTTCAAACGGTTCTCTCTAACATCAACAAAATAATAATCGGATGCCTCAATCTTAAGTCCAGTAATAGTGTGGAAATCCTCTCCTGTAAATGCTACATCATGCCCAAAAACTTTAAAAATTATTTTGCTTTTATCCTTGTAGAAAAGTTGAGACAGCAACATATAATGAGTCAACTTCCCAGAGTGACTAACTTCATCCAACTCAAAAAATTTCCCAAATACACCGCTCTTCAACTTATCCAATTGAGTTCCGGACAAAAAGGATGAAATAATTTGATTAAAATTTCTATCACCTTTCTAGTAACAATCAACAGAAAACCAATCCTTAAGCTTATAAAATCTATCTCCCTCCTAAAATTAATATACAACGAATATAAGCAACATTTCATATAATTTAAAGATAAAAACTTGAACATTTCAGGAATACGCACCTTCAATATACTACTTGAAGATTCCATTTCTGTAAAATATGAAAATAAAGCATATTACAAATTAGATTAGTAAACACGATCAGAATCCAGTATATAAACAAAACTCCAGTACAAACAGAACTCATCCAGTATAACGTACTGGACAACAAAGCCTATAGATGGCAGACTTCCCATACAATATACAAGATCAAATTAATTAGAAACAATGAAACTCCAAAAATAAATATTGGGGTATAAAGAAGAAACATATTTCAAAGAGAATATTAAAAAAAACAGAGACAAATAATCATTGAAAAAAAGTAATCACAAATAAAACACAACTCTAGTATAAACAGAACTCATCCAGTATAACATACTGGACAATAAGCTTACAGACGATAGACTTCCCGTATAATATACTGGAATTAAACAAAACTCAAGTATATTATAATAATCATCTAGTATAACATACTGGACAACAAACCTTCAGAGGACAGACTTACAATATAATTGTCACGACCCAAAATCTATTAAAGGTCATGATGGCGCCTAACACCACTGTCAGGAAAGCCAACAATAAAAGTTTAACTTAATTATTCATTTTAGTATTTTGAAATCGAAATTTTCCTTCAATTAAATAATTAGAAATAAAATTTACAGAGTAAATCATAATATTTTCCCAACTACAATACTGAACAATTCATAAGTATCCCCAAAACCCGGTGTCACAAGTGCATGAGCATCAACTAGGAAGTAAAATAAAATACAGCATCTGTCCGAAATACAAATTAGACAGAAAAAATATAAATAACCCCGGAGGAGACTCTGCTGGCTGCTAGTCGTAACCTGAAATGCAGCTCGCGGTAAGTCCCTGCATCATTCGTGCCTCCGTTCCCAAAGGACCACCGAACATAAAAGTACCTGCACAAAAATGTGCAGCAAGTGTAGTATGAGTACGTAAATCAACGTGTACCCAGTAAGTATCTAGCCTAATCCCGAAGGAGTAGTGACGAGGGGTCGACATCGACACTCACTAGTGGTCCAATAATATCAGGTACAGTAAAGAGGAGATCAAATATGAGGGAGAGTAAATAAATAAAATAAACAAGTATAAATACGTGGTACAGTTCTCCTCTTTACAATAGGCTCAAGCTCTCAATTAGCAAATTTCCTCCTCAACCGGAGCATATATATAAATATATAGTGGACCTCACCAAAATGGGTCGTTATACTTCAAATCAGGAAGAACTCACAGATACACTGGCTTCTTGACAAATGTTACGCACGATTTCATGAGGATATTTTATAGAAATGCCGAGGCGTACGATCCGATCCCATCATAATGTGTGCACTGCCGAGAGTCGAACGGCGAACGGCCCGCTCCCATGAGTGTATGGTACATAAATCCCGCCTAGGCGAATGGCCCGATCCCATTAGAGTGTGGTACATAAATCCTTCCAAGGCGAACGGCCCGATCCCATTGGAGTGTGGTACATAAATCTTGCCGAGGCGAACGGCCCGATCCCATTTGAGTCAGAAGCTTTAACGGGTCCTTGACCCCACTCACGAATAAACGTGTGAGTTATAATTTCTTTAACGAAAAACCTTACAATGAAACATACATATATATATATATATATATATATATATATATATATATATATATATATATATATATATATATATATATCACGGAGACAATTTCATAAGAGGAGTACAATTGTTTCGTGACTAATCATGAAACTCGTAAAGTCTCTACAATAACGAGCCTATCACTCTACGCATGTCTAGTCTCAAGTCATAATGCGAAATAAAAGAATTAAACGAGCAAAGATAATCTCTATAAAGCAAGTATAGCATGGTGTAAACCTAAGTCTACCCGAACAATAACATGAATCTAACTACGTACGGACTCTCGTCAGCCCGTGCGTACGTAGTGCCCGCAACAAGTTACACATATTAAATATATCACCTAGGGGTAGTTTCCCCTTCACAGAGTTAGACAAGAGACTTACCTCACATCCAAAATTCCGTAACCAGCTCCAACGCTGCTCTAACACCTCAAATCGGTGCATGTCGCTCCAAAACTAGTCAAATAATGTGCAAACCCATAAAAATACACTCTAATACTCATAGCAAATCAATTTAAACAAGTTCTCAACTCCGCTCGAAAAGTCGATAAAGCAACCCTCGGGCCCACGTACCCGGATTTCGAAAATATTCGAAGATGAACTTTACCCATAACACCACGAACTCAAATATATAATTTATTCCCAATTCCATGTCCAATTTCGTGGTCAAAATCCAAAAATATAAATTTTTAGGTTTTCCTTCAAAATCCCAAATTTCCATAAATTTTCATGCCTAAATCTATGTATAAACCTTGTATGAAACTCACAACTAGTAGAAATCACTTACCTCATGCTTGGTGATGAAAGTGGTGCTCCAAAATCGCTCCTAGGACGGCTTCTATGGAGGAAAATGAAATGAAAATGGCCAAATGCACGTTTTTTAAAACCTCACTGCCCAGGCGACCTTCTTCGCGAACGCGGCAATCCCATCGCGTTCGCTAAGTAATACTAGCTCCAAATCCAAAATTACCCTTCGCAAATGCGAGACCCAGCTCGCGAATGCATTGCTTAACCGGGCGATCCATCGCGAACACGTTGCACCCTTCGCAAATGCGAAGGTCTAAACTCCCATGGGCCAGTTCCCCTTCGTGAATGCGATGACCCAATCACGAACGCGAAGCACAAATCAGCAGCCAATCAAAACCTTCTTCGCGAACGCGTGAACTCCTTTGCATTCGTAAAGAACGAAACCAGAACCAAATATCAGCAGTAGCAACTCAGCCCAACTTGGTCTGAAACCATCCCGAAACATATCCGGGACCCCGTCCAATCACACCAACCAGTCCCATAACATAGCACGGTGCTACTCAAGGCCTCAAATTACATCAAGCATCATCGAAATCATGAATCGCACTCCATTTCGAGCTTAATGAACTTTAGGACTTCGAACTTCCACATTCGATGCCGAAACCTACAAATCACGTCCGATTGACCTCAAATTTTGCAGACAAGTCACATTCAACACTACGAACCTACTCCAACTTCCGGAATCGTAATTCGACCCCGATATCAAAAGTTCCACTCCAGGTCAAACTTCTCAAAAACCTTCAAATTTCTAACTTTCGCCAAATGACCCCGAAATGACCTACGGACCTCCAAATCCACATCCGGACGCGCTCTCAATACCAGAATTACCATACGGAGCTATTCCCATACTCGAAATCCTAAACGGACATTAATAACATTGAAATGCACTTCAACCCAAATTTATGAAATTTTTTCGGGACGCCGACTTTCCATAATAGGCGCCGAAATGCTCTTGAGTCATCCAAAATCCGATCCGGATATATGCCCAAGTCCAAAATCATCATACAAACCTGTTGGAACCTTCCAATCCCGATTCCGAGGTCATTTACTCAAAAATCAAACTTAACCAACTCTTCGAACTTAAAGCTTCTAGAATTAGAATCTTCTCTCCAAATCAACTCTGAACTTCCCGGATTCTAATTCTGACTACACATACAAGTCATAGTACCTGAAGTGAAATTACTCGAGGCCTCAAACCGCCGAACGACGCGCTAGAGCTCAAAATGACCGGTCGGGTCGTTACATTCTCTCCCACTTAAACATACGTTCGTCCTCGAATGTACTAAGAACTGCTCTGTAGTTGTCCGAAATCATTGTTTAATACCTCGTGCACCTACTCGTGCTACCACAACCTAGTTGAGAACATTAGCTCGAGCAAACCTGAAAATCTTCCCTTTTATCTAGTCAAATAAGCCTTAGAGCCAAATTCCAACATCTGAAATTCTCTACCAGGTCTGTTTCCAACACACGAACACCGTATCCATCACTACACGATGTACCAATACATGATTGTATACTCTTACCGAATTCACACCATGCACCGCATTATTCACATGACCATAATGATATTCCCTGACAACAATAGCCGAAATCCCATAAATCTGATGCCCACAACACACCTCATGAAGCATATAAGTCCCGTTTCAGCTCTCACAATACTGCCATGACAGAAGAGATGTGTAGAAACTCATAACCACCTTCCGAATCAAAACTCATGGAGTCTCTTCTCCCTACAAGAACCATTACCTCATTCTGGACTGAATATCGATATTTACTCTTTAATGTACCTCATATAAGTCTGATCGCACTGATCCCAGGTCCAATAATCTCGTCTCACCCAGTATAAGTTGTTTAGGCAATAAGCCATCTCAGATACTGCCAAAAGTCTCATATGATGCCACAAGGTGCCAACAAACTACAAACTCGAATGTGATACATAAGGAAACCAACTCTGAAAAGAGCTACTCTACCCACGTAACTAGTTAAACAACCGAAAGGATGTTATGAACCTTCCTCAAAAAGTGAGAAACAGAGCACACAAGAATAGATATGGGGAACTGTACTCATCATAACATTGTTGCGTCGTGCAACCCGATCCACACATGATACCGTTACGGCGTGCAACCCGATCTAACCATAATACCTGTGGCGGCGTGCCGCCCGATCCACACATAATAATAAATAGGGAAATACCCATCAAGCCAGAAATGTTTATACCTACGAAATACCCGAATATCAACCAGAATCACGCGTAGTGCATAATACAAATCTTGGGGAGACAGATAACGCCATACGCCACAAAACTCAAGCACGACTAAGGTGCGATAATTGACCTTTATCCCGAGAGCCATCCTGCTCATATAACACCGCAAGCTACATAGGATCACAACACATGTGCGAATAATCAATCCATCTCACAACCCACACGGCACAATAGAGTATTACATGAAATAGTTGACGATAAATAACATCCAATGCCTGAATGCTCCTCCATAAGGAATGTTATGCTGAATGAACACACCCAGGCTGGTGTAGAATACACATCCACATCTGGACCCATCAACGAACCTCAAACCGATTTTGATCATATTATGCTTGGGCAAATACCCTCTCAAGGATCCACAATGACCTTTTTCCCATGACACACAAGAATAGCCGTAGAATCCGGAACAAACTTCCACAATTCACTATCAACTTAATAGAGCGACTTTCAGGCCTAAACTCTCACATTAGCGATAGTACCATAATCTCCATACTCGGTTTCAATCTTTAATCAATCAAGTGACTGCATACCATACATATGCAATCTTTCCCGGGGATACGTTCCCACGACCTTCCGCACCAGGTAACAAAGTCTGCACATCCATACTACCAGCCATACAATGCTGTAAAGCGAATCGAGAATCCTTAAATCAATACACAAAGCCTCTTACACATGACACCAATCTCAGGTGACGTTAAAGATAATACCAGCTTACTCTAAACATCTGAATCCTTTCCTATTCATCTAAGCTCGTAACATCCTTGTCTACACTGAACTGCAACCTTGATCCTCAACTTCCAATTCCCATGCCGCTCACTGCACCTAACATGCCAATACGCGAGAGTACAAGAATTTCATCAAAACTTATGAACCACTAATAGGGTACACACTTCATCATATAGAAATCTTTCACTTAACTCATTTCCGGAGAACCATTGCAACACGTGACTGAATTCCCATAACTTCAGAAACAAAAATACAAAACTCGAGTAGTGGTCTAAACCACCATAATTCTTCCGGGATCCATCTATACATAACAGGCCATGATACTCGAATGCCTCCAAATAAAATCAATTACAGCGGACATCAAGCCTCACGCGTACCGCCACAAATCACATGCATAAGTCAGCACGCTGAAGAAACTGATCATTTCCACTGTCATGCCAATTCAACCATTGCTAACCGATCCGACTTCTTCTAATCTACTCCGGACTTGCCTTAGGAATAATAGTAGCTCCATTTCAAACATAACGAACCCAAATCTGCACTCATTCGGAGTGACCTCATTTCAAAAGAACACGTTGTCTCAAAACCCACGAACCGTATCATACCCTCCTCGTGTGCATATTCACGTCTTCAACTAGTATACCCATTATGCTAATTTCTCTATGAATCCGAAGTTATTTCCTTCCATTCCTCCTAATGATGCACCACAGACCAGTAATAACATAGAATACTCCAAGCCCCTTTCATAATCCACCGCAAAAGCTCGATACTTGACCATACCACGGACTCGAAATCCTTAGGCACTGCACTTTAATTTTGAACGTACAAGGACCATTGTTGAGAGTCACCCAATCTGACTTGTTCCCGAATACAATCAAACTCTAAGGCCCTGCTAGCATATGAACACCCTTTCAAAGAAGCAACCGGCTGAATTCCTTTCCTTGTACATCACATCCACACGAAGCATAGACTCTGAGTCTTCCTAAAACCTGAACATGAACCGATAAGGCTAAATATAGCACACATTCCTCAAATCCTTTTTCTCAAATTACCACTGCTGTTTTCTTTCCTTAGTCGAAATAACCTACCAATACACAGACAACCAGAAACCGCACAAGTAGATAACTACGCAATCCAATCATAAACGGTGTGGCTCTCCCACTTAGCTTGAAGCTACAATTACATAACCTTGGGTCCCACCGAGATTCCTTCTTCCCCATTGACATCAGCTAAAAGTCCAACAATGCATTCTAAGCTCGAAGTCATGTTGCATCCAAATAAAATCTGTGGACCTGGTCTCTGCCCACCATGAATTTCCAAATGGCTCCAAAATTTCCTCAAGGCATGTGGCCATCCTACCACGGAACACATATGTTACTCTGTCACTCTCCCACTTTGGTTAAACCCTCTCCTTTAAGCAACTCCTCGACTTCCGCTTTTCATACTTGGCCTTCAAGCAATTTAACCACCGCAAAACACCTCCCCACATGACCTTCCTCGTTCTTCGCTGCCCAATTGTTGCCTCAAATCCGAATCCATCTCTGTAATGCTTGAGCTAATAAATTTACATCAACTCCAAGCCTCCTAAAAGATCATCCTTCTCTAGCCATCAACATTATAAATACCCATTAGATTCTGAAATCGCTACACTCTGCTATCTTTGACAACTGCTCCTCCGGCACCAATTACACTACCCTACCCCGAAGGTAAATTGATGAAGACCATAACACCGGCGAACCTTAACGTATTCAACAAGGATGATGACACCACATCATAATTAAGAATTCCACCACGCTCGAAAATACCAAGTCTCGTTACTTCATTATCCCAAACCTGAACATTCATAGTCCGATTGCCTTTCCTCCACTGGAAATAGAATGTTGAATCTCTGAATCATGCATTGAGAGAAACCTCCTTTCAAGTCATTCACTACCTCGACACATAAACAAGCACCCTACCATTACTTTAATATTGTGCGATAACAACTCATGAACATCATAGCAATTGGTGCTAGCCCCAAAACCATCAGAAATATAGCTACTGAGCTGAAATGAAAGAACATCCTTCCGTAAGGCGACGACATTAACCCAATCGAATACGCAGGGAGAAACATCCTGCACCACCTCTGCAGTACCACTAAAATTCTTCGATTCCCAATTGATAACAAGCGCTTCACGTCGCATAAGATAGAATAGGAAAGAAATGAAGGCATAAACCTCAAAGGAATTAATCGCACGATGAGGAATCAAGAAGGGAAGTGCTCCTAACAGTCATGTAGCCTCTCGAAGATAAGTACAGATGTCTCCGTACCGATCCGCAAGACTCTACTAGACTTGCTCATGACACGTGAGACCTATGTGAATCTAACGATCTGATTACATGTTGTCACGACCAAAAATCCATTAAAAGTCATGATGGCGCCTAACACCACTGTCAAGCAAACCAACAATTAAAGTATAACTTAATTATTCATTTTAGTATTTTGAAATCGAAATTTTCCTTCAATTAAATAATCAGAAATAAAATTTACAGAGTAAATGATAATATTTTCCCAACTACAATACTGAACAACTCATAAGTACCCCCAAAACCCGGTGTCACAAGTGCATGAGCATCAACTAGGAAGTAAAATAAAATATAGCATCTGTCCGGAATACAAATTAGACAGGAAAAATACAAATAACCCTAAAGGAGACTCTGCTGGCTCCGGGTCGTAACCTGAAATGCAGCTCGCGGCAGGTCCCCGCATCATCCGTACCTCCGTTCCCAAAAGACCACCGGACATAAAAGTACCTGCACAAAAATGTGCAGCAAGTGTAGTATGAGTACGTAAATCAACGTATACCCAATAAGTATCTAGCCTAACCCCGGAGGAGTAGTGACGAGTGGTCGACATCAACACTCACTAGTGGTCCGATAATATCAGGTACAGTAAAGAGGTGATCAAATATGAGGCAGAGTAAATAAATAAAATAAATAAGTATAAATACGTGGTACAATTTTCCTCTTTACAATAGGCTCAAGCTCTCAATTAGCAAATTTCCTCCTCAACCGAAGCATATATATAAATATATAGTGGACCTCACCAAAATGGGTCGTTATACTTCATATCAGGAAGAACTCACAGATACACTAGCTTCTAGCCAAATTTTACGCACGATTTCATGAGGATATTTTATAGAAATGCCTAGGCGTACAACCCAATCCCATCATAATCTGTGCACTGCCGAGGGTAGAACAGCACGAACCATAGATGTATCTATTAACCTGCCGAGGTGAACTGTCCGCTCCCATGAGAGTATGGTACATAAATCCTGCCGAGGCGAATGGCCAGATCCCATTAGAGTGTGGTACATAAATCCTTCCAAGGCGAACGGCCAGATCCCATTGGAGTGTGGTACATAAATCCTGCCGAGGCGAACGGCCCGATCCCATTAGAGTAAGAAGTTTTAACGGGTCCTTGACCCCACTCACGAATAAACGTGTGAGTTATAATTTATTTAACGAAAAATCTTACAATGAAACATACATACATATATATATATATATATATATATATATATCACGGGCACAATTTCATAAGAGGAGTACAATTTTTCGTGACTAATCATGAAACTCGTAAAGCCCCTACAATAATGAGTCTATCACTCTATGCATGTCTAGTCTCAAGTCATAATGCGAAATAAAAGAATTAAACGAGCAAATATAATCTCTATAGTACAAGTATGGCATGGTGTAAACCTAAGTCTACCCGGATAATAACATGAATCTGACTACGTACGGACTCTCGTCACCTCGTGTGTACGTAGTCTCCGCAACAAGTTACACATATTAAATATATCACCTAGGGGTAGTTTCCCCCTTACAGAGTTAGACAGGAGACTTACCTCGCATCCGAAGTTCCGTAACCGGCTCCAACGCTGCTCTAACACCTCAAACGGGTGCCTGTCGCTCCAAAACTAGTCAAACAATGTGCAAACCCATAAAAATATACTCTAATACTCATAACAAAATCAATTTAAACAAGTTCCCAACTCCGCTCGAAAAGTCGATAAAGCAACCATCGGGCCCACGTGCCCGGATTTCGAATATTTTCGAAGATGAACTTTACCCATAACACCACGAACTCAAATATATAATTTATTCTCAATTCCATGTCCAATTTCGTGATCAAAATCCAAAAATATAAATTTCTATGTTTTCCTTTAAAATCCAAAATTTCCACAAATTTGCATGCCTAAATTTATGTATAAACCTTGTATGAAATTCACAACTAGTAGAAATCACTTACCTCATGCTTGGTGATGAAAGTGGTACTCCAAAATCGCTCCTAGGTCGGCTCCCATGGAGGAAAATGAAATGCAAATGGCCAAACTCCCGTTTTTTAAAATCTCACTGCCCAGGCGACCTTCTTCGCAAAACGCAGCAAGCCCCTCGCGTTCCCGAAGCAATACCAGCTCCAGCTCCAAAATTACCCTTCACGAACGCAAGACCCAGCTCGCGAACGCGTTGCTTAACCGGGCGACCCATTGCAAACGCATTGCACCCTTCGCGGACGCAAAGGTCTAAACTCCCATGGGCCTGCTCCCCTTCGCGAACGCGATGACCCAATCGCGAATGCGAAGCATAAATCAACAGCCAAATAAAACTTTCTTCGCGAACGCGTGAACTCATTTGCGTTCGTGAAGAACGAAACCAGAACCAGATATCAACATCAGCAACTCAGACCAACTTGGTCCGAAACCATCCCGAAACATACTCGGGGCCCCCGGGACCCCGTCCAATCACACCAACCAGTCCCATAACATAACACATACCTGCTCGAGGCCTCAAATCACATCAAACATCATCAAAATCATGAATCGCATCCCATTTCAAGCTTAATGAACTTTAGAACTTCGAACTTCCACATTCGATGCCGAAACCTATCAAATCACGCTTAATTGACCTCAAATTTTGCACACAAGTCACATTCGACTACGAACCTACTCCAACTTTCGGAATCGGAATTCGACCCCGATATCAAAAAGTCCACTCCCGGCCAAACTTCTCAAAACCCTTTAAATTTCTAACTTTTGCCAAATGACCTACGCACCTCCAAATCCACATCCGGGCGCACTCCCAATACCAGAATCACCATATGGAGCTATTCCCAGACTCAAAATCCAAAACAGACATTAATAACATTGAATTCACTTCAACCCAAATTTATGAAATTCTTCCAAAATATCAACTTTCCACAATAGGCGCTGAAACGCTCCCGGGTCATCCAAAACCTGATCCGGATATACGCCCAAGTCCAAAATTATCATACGAACCTGTTGGAACCTTCCAATCCCGATTCCGAGGTCGTTTACTCAAAAATCAAACCTTAGCCAACTCTTCTAACTTAAAGCTTCTGGAATTAGAATTTTCTCTCCAAATCAACTCCGAACTTCCCGGATTCCAATTCCGACCGCACGTACAAGTTATAGTACCTGAAGTGAAACTACTCAAGGCCTCAAATCGCTGAACAATACGCTATAGCTCAAAACGACCGATCGGATCGTTACAATAATATACTGGACCAAATTTATTACAAAAATCCATAAACAGATATTGGGCTAGAGTTAAAAAATATAATCAAACACCATATAAAAAAAACACAGACACAAATAATTAGATATGAACAAAACTCCAGTATATTATAATAATCATCCAGTAAAAAATACTATACAACAAGCCTTTAGAGGACAGACTTCTCGTATAATATACTGCACTAAATTTATTACAAAAATAAAACTCCATAAGCAAATACTGGGCTAGAATTAAAAGGCATAATCAAAAATCATATAAAAAACACGCATACAAATTATCATTAAACACGAGTAATCAGAAATAAATAGAACTCCAGCATATTATAATAATCGTCCAGTATAAAATACTGGAAAATAAGTCTTCAGAAGACAGACTTCCCGTATAATATACTGCACTAAATTTATTACAAAAATAAAACTCCATAAACAAATACTGGGCTAGAATTAAAAAAACATAATCAAACATCATATAAAAAAAAAAATACGCATACAAATTATCATTAAACACAAGTAATCAACAGAACTTCAGTATATTATAATAATCGTCCAGTATTAAATACTTGAAAACAAGCCTTCAGAAGACAGACTTCCAGTATAATATACTGGACCAAATTTATTACAAAAATAAAACTGCATAAACAAATACTGGGCTACAATTAAAAAACATAATCAAAACCCATATAAAGAAAACATAGATACAAATTATCATTAAACACAACTAATCAAATAGAAACAAAACTCCAATATAATATAATACTCATCTAGTATAAAAAAACTGAACAATTAGCCTTCAGAGGTAACGCTTCCCGTATAATATACTGGAAACACATTTATTAGTAACAATAAATATTCATAAAAAAAACACTGAAAAACATAATCAGATACAGTATACTTAAAAAAACAAATACAAATTAATTTATACTGCATAACAAACCTTCAGAAGTCAATTAAAAAACATAATCAAATACAGCATGTAAAAAAGAAAAAAAACAGATAAAAAATATCAGTAAAAACAAGTATTTTCAAAATAAAAGAACTCCAGTATATTATAAAACTCATCCAGCATATAATACTGGACAACAAGACTTCAGAGGTCAGACTTACAGAATAATATACTTGAACTAAATTTATTACAAAAAAAATCAAATTTTTAAGTATGAAATCCAGCACATTATTCTAGATTTCAAGTTTTAACAAGAACTCGAGCAATCTATAATGTAGTTGAAGCAAAAAACTACTTGAAAATTAACCCTAATATACAGCGACTACAAAAATATTTGAACAACTTATCAAAACAAGTTACGCAACGATTACAATATTACAACATAAAACTAATAACAGAGTAACAAAATTATCAGAAATATGACGAACTACTGAACAGAGAAAAACAATCGTAGATGTTAAAATACCATAAATATTTAAACGCGAACAGTACGGAAATCAAAATTAAAACAAACGAAACAACAATAACAACGAAAATTCAAACACATTACTGTAAAAATAAAACTTACCCAGACAAATTTGAAGAAAATTTGACCTAACCCAGACTAAATTCGAAGAAAGTGCTCGCACGAAAGCGTAATTCGTATACTGCTCTAAAAAGAAAGCGAAAAGCGATTAAAAAACGAAAAGTAACTAAACGGGACGTTAAAAAGGATAAGGGCAAAAATATCATTTATTAATATATTTTAAGTTAAAATGGCTAGAAATCGATTACATTAGCGATGGTGGCTATTTTTGGATAGCCAGCCGTCAAAATGGCTACGCCATGCCATTTTGACCGTAAATTCTGATCTGTCTACATATATTTCTCAACAGAAAATGAACATTGGATGGGCCAAGCAGGTATAGCGGGCTTATAACTTTGAATTGAGCTTGATTGTAATTGGGTGTTAGGTATGCTGGCCTTTTTGACTTTGACCCAAAGAATTTCGAACACCCAACCCTGGACATACAAGGATGTTTGGGCTAAAAGAATACCAATGGAAAGGCTTTCTATATCTGAAGATTATGCAAGAAATAGGTTCCTTTTTCAAGAGATCCTAAATCATTAATGTCAACCTCTATAGCTTCAAAATTCTTCAGGTTAACTTGGGCATCTCATGCATTTGTCCATGCTTCCGACTTTAATTAATATACATAAACTTGCGGAACTGAACAACTCAAACAAAATAAGGTCACAACGACAACAACGGAAGATATACACTCAAGAAAGAGGCGGATTTATAATTTGAACAGAGGTGATTCTATCACTATTCATTTAATTTACTGAGTTTAAAATTTATTATTTGTGATTACTAGTAAATTTTTTGTACGTTTTCAATATAATCATAACTATTGAGTTTCAATGAACCTGTATATCATTCATCACTCTCAATCGCATGTCCGTTTGGGCAGCTATCTCGAGCACCAACATATGTCAATGTATTTAATGGGATATCACAAGAACTAAAATTAGAATGTGTTAATAATTATATTGAAGGGCCAAAGCAGTGATTGTCTCATAACTACTCGCTTCTGGCGAAGGTAGCTCGCCCATTTATTTTTGTTTCTAATCATAAACTGTATGTTTTGACTTTTCTTTTTCTTCTTCAAAATAGAATTTCAAAAGCCACGTAGAGCACAAAAAAACAAGCCACGTAGAGCACAAAAACGACGAGAAATTAAAATAATGAAAATGCAGAGCATGACCCTCGCTTGGAAAATAAAGAGAATCAAACGGAGAATACGATTTTCCTCTTACAAACAACTTCTGTGCTTCTCCTACAGTCCTTTTTCTTATCCTTTATTTTAAAATGTTCCTAAAAATTGTCAGCCATGCTCCTCCATTTCGTGACTTGACCTAAAAGTCCATCTCCCAGAGTCAAATTAGCTCTTAATTAATAATGAAAAACTATCAGTTGACCTGAAGATGCAAATCTTTCTACAAAGATTTTCTCATCATTCAGATGAATTATATGTCCTTAGCTGGCAATTATAACTTTAAAATATTAATTAAAGGACAAAGAGTCGTGCGTTCATATTCATTGTTTGTTTTTTCTAGCCATATATATAATTTATACATTGATTATACAAATATAATACATAAATTATGCACATATTTAAGCGATTGAGTGGACAGCTATTTGGGTTAATTCATCTAATTGCCCAAATAAGGAGCTTCCCCAGTTTGTTTCATAATTTTGTGGGATAACACTTTATGCCTGACATATTCTCTGTCTCAATTTTTATTAGTTGTTGACCCACAGAATTGTTCGTGTTGAGATCCAAAAAGGAAAAACAATTTTAAATTATTTTATCTACTAAAATTTATATTCATATAAAAGACTTCTCCCTACTTCTAAAATTCCACTTTATCAATTGACCCATCCACCAAGAATTAGCCCTTCCAGGCAATGCTTTATATAAGTTCAATCTAATTTAAACGCATAAGTTTGCGCACACCATTGTAATAACACAAATTGCAGCTGGTCGAAATATTTTCTTTTATTGATTTAGGTCTATCTCGAACAACAATAAAAGTCAATGTATTTTAGTTGGATATTACAAGAACTAACTTTATATAATTTGTTAATAATCCTGGAGTTGTCCATAAATAATTTATTCTGGCAAAGATAGTCCACGCATTTTTTTTTCTTTCTTTCTCAATAGAACTCACTGGTTTGGCTTTGATAAAAATTTTGAAAGCCATGCAGAGCACGACCTTGCCCCTGAAAAAATAGAAAAACAAAGTACACGACTTTACATCTTTCAAACAACTTATAACCCTCTGAATTCTCTAAAGGTCCTTTTCATATTTTTTTTCCTCCTCAAATTTGTCAGCCATGCTCCTTCAATTTTTTATTATTTTTTTATGTAGAGAAACAAAAAGTCTATCCTCCAGAAGTCAAATTAGCTTTTAAGAATGGTTAAATATCAGTTGACTTGAAGAACCAAATCTTTCCATAAAGATTTTCTCTGCATTCAAAAGAATTATGTGTGTTTAATTGGCAAATATAATCTCAAATAATTAATGAAAGTGCCCAATAGCCCGGCGGATGTTTCGATACTCCATAAGGAGCTTCCTTAGTTGTTATTTTCTTTTGTTTGTAGGATAACACTTTAATTATGCTTAGGATATCATCTGATTCTATTTTTTTTTTAAGTTGCTTACCACAAGAAATAATTTCGCATTGACGAAAAAATGAGTATCCTGCTCAGAGAAAAAGAAGAAGAAAGAATGATAGCGAAAATGTTAAATAAAAAGCAAATAAAGAACAAAATAAATAAAGAAATGAATTTTGGTTTGCCTTCTCACAAAAGAAAACTGATCAATTTATCACATTACATAAGGAAAGGAAAACTGATCATTTTATTAAATCAAAAGAGGTTAAGAGAAGTGGCTAGAGGAGGTCTAAGTTTGCGTTTTGTGTATTACTCCATTTGGTTAGCACGTACGCCCCTCAGGCAGGATTGGACCAGGAGGTCAAGAGGCGATTCAGGGAGGATTTAGATGAGGTGGTGCGTAGTATCCAGCATTCTGAGAAGCTTTTTATTGGAGGGGACTTCAATGGCCATATTGAGGCCAATGCTAGGGGTTATGATCAGAGGCGGATCTATGTTGGGTAAAGAGGGATCACCGGAACCCGTTAACCTCGACAAAAACGCTGCATATATGTCATATATATAATTGTATGTACATTGACGACCCTTAAGAAAATTTTTTGGCTCCCTCAATCACGAAACTTTGTATGGCAGCGTTGGTCGAGAGGCCTTCTGATAGATTACAACTACCTTGCTTTATGTTTTGATGATCTAACAAACTTACTGCCAAGAACCAGATAAGGAACCAGTTACATATCCTCAAGACCTTAAGATCGAAAGGTTCCAGCTTGGAATATGCTTCAACTCTTCAGAATCAGAGGAACAACAGAGGAACAGATAACTCTCGTTTCCCGAGGAAGCAGTACAAGTCAACTACCCCAACTGTAAAGTTGCTGCCTGCACACGCTACAGTGCAGAAACAGTACAGCAGTCAACTTTATGGGGTGTGTCTTTTACTTACCTTGCTTACATCATCCTAGTGATGTTACAAATGCATTATTAACATCAAGGAAGGTAAAACAAATCACTTGTTCACTTAGAGAAATCATTAAAGCTCACATACGGTCATTGATGATCAAGCAATCAACTCTCAAGTGCATCAAGAACAAAGAACAACACTACTACGGACCAGTTCCCCACAGCAAGTCATTGTATGTCCTTAGTTGAGTTGTAACTTTATAATAGTTCTTAAATTGTATTTCCTACTTAGCTTGTTCAGAAGTATTCTGTAGGAAACCCTTTGTAAATCTTAAACCTTTGTGTTTGAGTCTTGGCTAAAGTTAGTCGAGTTGTAAAGTCTTTGTAATAGAGTTATTACAAAGTGTCTTGTAATAGAGTATTACAAGTTAGTGAGGGATTAAGAGTTTAATTCCTAGGTTGCATAGGTTGTAATCTAAAAGATGTTTAGTAGTGAAGTTGAAATCCTTCAAGGGTAGGTCGTGGTTTTTAATATCGTTGAGTTGGGAAATTTTCACGTAAAATTCCTCTTGCCATCTACTTACTGCTGTGTGCATGTGTTCTAGTAGAACTGATAGAGAACCTGGTTCTCTATAGAGTTTGATGGACCCTTATATTCTAATAATTGGTATCAGAGTCGGTTCTTTCTATCAGGTTAACACCTAGAAAGGATCCTCATGGCTGCTCCTCCAAACTTCGAAGAAGGCCAGTCTACTTACAGACCACCTAGGTTCAATGGACAATATTACGGATGGTGGAAAACTAGGATGCATGACTTCATCATGGCTGAAGATTCTAAGCTATGGGATGTCATATGTGATGGACCCTTTGTTCCCACCAAGAATCTTGGTGACCCAGCTGTAACCATTCCCAAGACGAGGAAGGAATTCAATGACGCTGATCGAAAGGCCATAGAAAAGAACTTTCGTGCAAAGAAAATTCTTATTTGTGGCATTAGTCCTGATGAATATAACAGGATATTAGCATGCCAATCTGCAAAAGAAATCTGGGAGGCTCTTCAGACAGCTCACGAAGGAATAACACAAGTTAAGCAATCCAAGATCAACATGCTCACAACTGAATACGAGCTCTTCAGGATGAAAGATGATGAATCCATCCAAGATATGCACACTCGCTTCACCTCTATCATTAATGAGCTTCACTCTCTTGGTGAAACTATTTCAAGAAACAAGCTTGTCAGGAAAATCCTTAGTATTCTGCCCAGTTCTTGGGAAAGCAAAGTGAACGCCATTACAGAGGCGAAGGACTTGCAGACACTGACCATAGATGAACTTGTGGCAATCTGAAAATATATGAAATGAAGAAGAAGAATGACAATGAAAGAATAGAACCTGGTCCTCAAGACAGACAACAATGATTCAAGTGGTGAGGATGGTGATATGGCTTATTTGACAAGAAGATTCCAGAAGATGGTTCGCAGGAATGGAGGCATTCCAAAAAGGGGAAGTTCTACCAAGCCAAAACATTATGACCTCTGTCATAAATGTGGCAAACCGGGACACTTCATCAAGGAGTGCCCTCTCTTAAAATAAGATTAGTTCAAAAACAACTTTGACAAAGCAGCCAAGAGGAACCCGGTTCCTGATAAATGCTTCAAGAGAAAGAATGCTGCTGACAGTGTTGTAAAGTAAGCTCTTACTGCATGGGGAGACTCCTCCAGCGAATCTGAAGAAGCAAATGATCATGGTGATAGTTCAATGATGGCAGTAGAAAGTGAAGCAACTGAGTATGACTCAATTTTTGCCTTGATGGCTTAGTCTGATGATGATGAAGATGACGACGATGATGGGGTAAATTTTCTGGATATTCAGAGAAATATGAAATCTTATTCTCCTAAAAAACTCATGTCTTTGGAAAATGTGTTAATTGATGCTTATCACAGTCTTATAAATGATAAAGGTGCTTTAACTGTGGAGTTAGAAGAAACAAAACAAACCAGAGATGACTTAGTAATCGTGGTTATTGACTTAAAGGAAACAATTGAGAACCTGAAGAAAGAGAAGGATGCCTTAGATAAAAATATTGCAAATATAGAACATGAAAGAGATAATCTAATGGTCGCTGTGGTAGACCTAAAAGAGACCTATGAGTGTGTAAGAAAGAAAAAAGAAGTCTTAGCTGAGAGAGTTGCTAAGATTGAGCATGAGAGAGATGACCTATTAGTGGTGGTAGTGGACTTGAAGGAAACAATTGGAGAACCTAAAATAAAGAGTAGGCCTGAAAACTCTCAAAAGGGAAAGGAAGTTGCAAGCGAGGCACACATTAAGCTTGAAAGTGAGTTAAATTCAATGAATTCTAGTATGTGTGCTGATCTTGAGAAAAACAAATAACTTCATGAAGAACTAGGAAGAGTGAAGAGTGATCTTGAAAAATCACTCAAGTGGACCTGGTCCTCTGATGCTATCACTGCCATGTACACCAACAATGGGGGAAACAGGCAGGGGATTGGGTTCCAAAGGGAAAAGATTCCCTATAACCCTCATAACAAGTATGTTACTGTACCTGCTAATTAGCTTTGCACCCACTGTGGTAACACTGGGCACTTTAAAGAAAACTGTAAGACCAGATTTCAGTCACAACAGAAAAATATAGTTTTCGCTGAAAAAGTAACTACTGGTAGAGAACCTGGTCCTTCATATAAAAAATGCATGATGCCTGCTTGGACCAGAAAATCCCTCATTCACCCCTTTCCTCATTACAAGGGATCCAAACTCGTTTGGGTTCCTAAGTCTAACTCCTAATTCTCTTGTGCAGGGAACAGTGAAAGGAAGAAGCCTATAATGGTACATGGATAGTGGTTGTTTAAAGCACATGACTGGAAGTACAATTGATTTCCTTTCACTTAAAGCCCTGCAAGGGGGGAGAGTATCCTTTGGTAATGGCAAGAAAAGATACATTCTGGGAGTTGGAAGGATTGAAAAGCCTTTCTCATACTCAATCGAATTATGTACTACGTGAACAGGCTGAAGTACAGCTTGCTAAGTGTTTCCCAGATTTGTGACAAGGAAAACAAGGTGAAATTTGTGTCACAAGTATGTACAGTCACAAACATAGTGACTGGTGAGGTGGCGCTAGTAGCAAAAAGATACAAAAATATCTATGCTGCTGATTTTGAGTCTCTGCAGAATGGTGATCTCAACTGTCTAAGTGCTATTAACGATGATGCTGAATTATGGCATAGGAGGCTGGGTCATACAAGTTTCACGTTGCTGAACAAATTGGTCAGGAAGGACCTGGTTCGTGGTCTGCCCAAGTCAAGTTTCAAGAATCACAAAGTGTGCGATGCATGTGTAAAAGGTAAGCAAGTCAGTTCTTCATTCAATCCCAAAAGGGAAGTCAATACCTCAAAGTCACTTGATCTTCTTCACATGGATCTATGTGGACCCATGAGGGTGGCAAGCAGAGGAGGAAAGAAATATATCTTCGTTATAGTCGACGATTACTCCAGATTCACCTGGACCCTATTTCTCAGAACCAAGGATGAAACCTTTGAAGTGTTTGTTGCTTTCGTCAAAAAGATTCAAGTGAAGATGGATAATAATGTAGTTTGCATCAGGTATGATCATGGGACAAAGTTCGACAATGCCAAATTTGATGAGTTATGTACTGAAAATGGTATCACTCACAATTTTTTGGCTCCAAGAACACCTCAACAAAATGGTGTTGTGGAGAGGAAAAATAGAACTCTTGAATACATGGCAAGGACAATATTGATTGACAGTGGGATCGCAAAGAATTTCTGGGCAGAAGCCGTCAATACTGCCTGCTACTTGGTGAACAGGTGCATGATCAGGTCCCTTCTGAACAAAACTCCATATGAACTGCTGAATGGAAGGAAGCCCAAGCTGAAACATATAAGGACCTTTGGGTGTAAATTTTTTGTCCTCAACAATGGAAAGAAAGCTCATGGAAAATTCGATGCCAAAAGTGATGAAGGAATCTTTCTGGGATACTCATCCCACAGCAAAGCTTACAAAGTATACAACAAAAGGACTCAGTGTGTTGAAGAGAGTATATATGTGATCTTTGATGAATCTCACCTCTCCTGTGAGAAGGACAGATGTGTTGACCAAGATGGAGAACCTTTATCTGTTCCAGGTGAAGTTATCGACATAGCAAATGGAAAGGCAAACATGATGAATCATGTCAAGGAATCCAGAAAAGATGATACAAATACATCTCCATCCTTTCGAGAGGAACCTGGCCCCACGATCACAACAACTGAAACTGAAAATAGAGTTACTGATGCAGTCCAAGGTACTCCACTTGCTGAAGTAAGAAGTAGCCAAGAACCTCAGTCAGATATACCTGAGTCCTCTACAAATGAGATTCAGGTACCAAACTGGAAGCATAAAAGCTCACATCCTCTTGAAAACATAATCACCCCTCTTGACTCAGGTGTTCAAACCAGATCAAGAGCCAGAAATTCACTTGCCTTTTCAGCCTTTCTTTCCCAAATAGAGCCCAAAAACATCAAAGAAGCGCTGAAAGATGTAGACTGGATCACAGCCATGCAAGAGGAGCTGCATCAATTTGAAAGAAATAAGGTATGGATCCTGGTCCCTCGACCTGCAGATCGAACCATCATAGGAACCAGGTGGGTATTCAGGAACAAACTTGATGAGTTTGAAAATACAACAAGAAACAAGGAAATGCTTGTAGTTCAAGGCTACAATCAGGAAGAAGGGATCGATTATGATGAAACGTTTGCTCCAGTTGCTCGAATGGAAGCCATTAGAATTCTTATTGTCTTTGCATCCCATATGGAGTTCACACTATTCCAAATGGATGTCAAAAGTGTATTTTTAAATGGCTATCTGAAAGAAGAAGTCTATATCAAGCAGCCTCCTGGTTTTGAGAGTCACGAGCATCCTGAGCATGTGTTCAAACTGGACAAGGCATTGCACGGGCTAAAGCAGGCTCCCCGGACTTGGTATGAAAGGTTGTCAAAATTCCTTTTAGAAAATGGATTTACAAGAGGAAAAATTAACAACACTCTTTTTCTGAAGAAAAGAGGGAGGAACCTGCTCATTGTTCAGGTATATGTGGACGATATCATCTTTGGAGCCACAACTGACTCGCTTTGTGAAAAATTTGCAAAACTCATGGGGAGCGAGTTCGAGATGAGTATGATGGGCGAATTAAATTTCTTCCTAGGACTTCAAGTAAAGCAATCTCATAAGGTAACATTGATAAGTCAACAGAAGAACATCAATGAGTTGCTGAAAAGGTTTCACATGGAAGCATCAAAAGTCATCAACACCCTTATTGCCACAGCTACCCGACTAGACATAGATGAACCTGATTCTCCTGTAAATCAGACCATGTATAGAGGGATTATAGGGTCACTCTTATATCTTACTGCAAGCAGACCAGTCATTGTTTTCAGCGTAGGCCTCTGTGCAAGGTTTCAATCCAATTCAAAGGAATCTCATCTGAAAGCTGCCAAGAGAATATTGAGATATCTCAAAGGAACGCAGGACCTGATTCTCTACTATCCCTCAGGTAACAGCTTCGATCTTATTGGGTATGCTGACGCTGATTATGCAAGATATCTGGTGGACAGGAAAAACACGTCTGGAATGGCATATTTCCTGGGTTCCTGCCTAATCTCGTGGGGTACAAGGAAGCAAAACTCAGTGGCACTCTCAACTGCAGAAGCTGAATATATAGCAGCTGCTTCTTGCTGTGCTCAGTCTTTGTCGATCAAGCAGCAGCTGGAAGACTTTGGAGTGTTCTCAGATTGTGTGCCTCTTATATGCGACAATACAAGTGCACTCAAAATGGCCAAAAGTCTAGTCCAACATAAGATAATCAAGCACATTGACGTGCGTCATCACTTCCTCAGAGACAATGTTTAAAAGGGACTCATTTTCATAAAATTTTGCAGCACAGAAGATCAGATTGCAAACATATTTACCAAGGCCTTGAGTAGAGAACATTTTGAAAGAAATCGTCTGGCTCTGGGATTGATAAAGCCCAACTGAGAACCTGGTTCCTCGATGATTGGCTGTGAAAGACATGTTTAGGTAAAATTAGCTCAAAAGTGTTTTCTGGCAAAGTCTAACTCATCTCTATACCGTTACAGGTAGACACGCATGATGATTACAGAGCAAATAGGCGGTTGATGCAGTTCACGCTGGTAAAAAGGGCAAAGCTTACAGATGCAAGATTTGTCAGGGAACCTGATTCCTCTGACACAGGTTAGTAGCTTCTTTGTTCTCTCATGCACAATATTGCACGGATAAAATAAGTGCCACGTCATCAGTGTGTTAGTTTCTTTTCATTGCGTCTTATGAACCCAAACGTCCTACCAGATAATTATCGACCCGACTCCCAAAATTGTTGCCCTTTCTTAACCGGTCCCTCATCTATCATAACTTTATCTATCACAGTTACAACTCCTCCCATCAAACTTCAAAACCCCATTCTTCTACCTTTCTTCAAACTACCAAATCCCTTCTCTTCTTCTCACCATGGCTGAAAATCAAACAACCTCGAGTGCTCCAAGTGACATCCCTATTGAGTCCTCACCTATTGATCCACCCATATTAGACTCCTCACCCCACTCCACTGCAAACCAAAACCCTAGGACAGTGTCACCCCCGCATTTCGTCTCCTCTCCTACCCACTCGAGTTCTGGTTCTCATAGGAGTACAAAATCTTGACTCCCAAAAGATTTGTAGCCCAGAGCCCTTCTCCTACTTCGACGGAAAAAGGGGATGAACAGAGTACTGCTGACAAAGAAGAAAATCAAGCATTTTCAAGCTCGCCTATGAAAAAAAAGTCAAAGGTAGATACAACTAATAATTCCGAGAAGCTTGACTCAACAAAGACTGCTACTGATCTTTTGTCCATAGGTAACACTCCTTTTTCTACTGAGTTTTCCATGGATGTACAAGAAAAGGAGGCAATAGAGAACATGTTGTCCATAACTCATGAAGGGGTTGTTATAGAAGGAGATGATGATGGTTTTGGGACTCAGGGAGAAGAGTCTAAGACTGTGAAAGAGGATAGAGAGCTTATGCTTGTTGAACAATCAGCACAGGACAATACTACTGGGGTACCAAATGAGGGACCTAATTCCTCCTAGGAGGATTTAACTCAAGGGTCCTCTCAAGAGCCCCAGGTCAGTGTTAACCCTGCTCCCTCTCCTTATTTTGATGCTGAGCCTTTGTGTGTGGTGATGCCTGAGGAAAGATCCATGTCCAGAGAAGAAAAAGGTGTTAGTGAAGAGGATTCTGATGATATGCCAATTGATAGCTTGACTAGGCGTAGACCAATGGTTGCTCAAGAGTTCACTCCTAAGCGACCTACTACAAGGTTGCAAAGGAAGGAGGCTCTTGAGTCTATGCTTAAGAATAGCCAAGCTAAGTCAAGGAGAAGAAAATTAGTGAAAGATGGGAAAGTTGTGAGCGATAAGTCAGTGCTAGTTGTGAATGTGGATGATGAAGTAGAAGAGGAACCTACTTCCTTAACTAGAAAGCGCTCATAGAAGCATGGTCTCCCCAAGCGTAAAAGGGGATCGTCTGTGTCTGCTGAAGGTTTGAACAAGTCTGATGATGTTGTTGCAAGTAAAAGTGTGGTGAAAGAATCTGGTGATAAGTTGGTAGAAGAGTCTGCTGCCAGGGTGATGGAAGAATTTGATGAAAAGTTTGTGAAGTCTGATGAAAAGGGAAAGAATATTTGCAAATCTGCTAAGAGAAGAGCTGATACGGATGAGGAACCTGGTTCCTCAAAGAAGGCTAGAATAAGTGAGCCAAGGAGTGCTGGGAAAGAGAGGTTAAGAAGTCAAAAAGTGCTATGGGGCCGCACATTTGCCCCTGATATCTTGGTGGAGGTTGGTATGAGACAGCTGGTTGAGATCTGTGAGTTCCAACAGTGGACACATTTGTTCACGAATGATGCTCCAATGGTGTATGAAGAGAAAGTCCAAAGTTTCTACGCTGACCTTTTTAAGGTTGAAGATGATCACATATGTGTGCTGGTGAATGGAGTTGATATGGTGATGGACTCTGCCTTGTTGGGGTCCATTCTTGGTGTGCCTGCTGAAGGGCTGCCTAGTGTTCATGGATCTTGTTCTCAAAATTTCAGAAATGCCATATTAAAGGATAGAGCAATTCAGCAGGGGGAATGGGTTTAGAAGAAGGCCCTCCTTCCTGTATACCAACTGCTATATGAGATGGTGAACAAGGTACTGCTGCCTTGAGATGAGAGAAGATCTATCACCTCTCGTGCAGACCTGTTCCTTATGAAAGCACTGGACAACTTCACTACCATCAATCTGCCTGGGATTATGATAGAGCATATGAACAAAGTGGCAGACTTTAAAGATGGTAATCATGGGCTGTCGTATGGGTTCCTTCTCACCAAGATCTTTAAGCACTTCAAGGTTCCTTTGGGACAAGCTAAAGCGGGCACAAAGAAGCAAACCTTCTCGAAAGCTACTCTTGAAGAATGTGAGTGTATCGAGAAAATTGGAGGGGTTGGAAGCACTTCTACCATATCTCAGCTGATCAATGCTCAAAACAGTGCTATCTCGGAGATAAGGAAATTGAAAGCAAGGAATGCTATCCTTGAGACTTAGTTAAGTCAGCTACAGGAGGCACCTGGTTCCAGTTGCTCTCAACGATAAGAGGTTGCTCGTCTAACAAAAGAGAATGCTGAGCTCAGGAAACAAGTGGAAGACCTAAAAGAGAGACTGCTCAACGAGCAAATGTCAGCAAATGCTCAAATGGATTTAGTCCTCCAAGCCCTCTCTAAGCCATCTCCTTCCAGTGCTCCCTAAACAGTGTCCCCTCAGTGTTCAGTCTTTAGTGATCAATCTATTCCCTCAGTGTCAGTTTTTATGATGATGTTTGTGGTGTCTTTTTTTGTTTGTTCAGAACTGTGGATGGTGGTAGTAACATTGACTCTGCTCCTGTTGAAAAATCCAAATTAATGCTAATGCCAGCTTTTCCCTTTTTGCTAACTATGCCTTGTCTTTATGCTCTGTTTTTAGTCATGTTATGTGCACACAAGTGGCATGAGTTAACTCGAGCTAGACTTCTTTTTGCTATATACTTGTTGCTCTTCTTTTTATGATGCCAAAAAGGGGGAAGATACATTAATGTGAATAATTGATTAATAAGCATTACATAATTGATTAATCAGCACTGATTAAGGGGGCATGCAGACTCAGGGGAAAACTTAAGACTTTTCTGGTTCACGTTCTAGTTCTGTGCATTTTCTTTGGGATGTTCAATTATAAGTTTGTCATCATCAAAAAGGGAGAAATTAATAGGTTACAACTACCTTGCTTTATGTTTTGATGATATAACAAACTTACTACCAAGAACCAGATAAGGAACCAGTTACATATCCTCAAGACCTTAAGATCGAAAGGTTCCAGCTTGGAATATGCTTCAACTCTTCAGAGTCAGAGAAACAACAGAGGAAACAGATAACTCTCGTTTCCCGAGGAAGCAGTACAAGTCAACTGCCCCAACTGTAAAGTTACTGCCTGCACACGCTACAGTGCAGAAACAGTGCAGCAATCAACTTTATGGGGAGTGTCTTTTACCTACCTTGCTTACATCATCCTAGTGATGTCACAAATGCATTATTAACATCAAGGAAGGTAAAACAAATCACTTGTTCACTTAGAGAAATCATTAAAGCTCACATACGGTCATTGATAATCAAGCAATCAACTCTCAAGTGCATCAAGAACAAAGAACAACACTACTACGGACCAGTTCCCCACAGCAAGTCATTGTATGTCCTTAGTTGAGTTGTAACTTTATAATAGTTCTTAAATTGTATTTCCTACTTAGCTTGTTCAGAAGTATTCTGTAGGAAACCCTTTGTAAATCTTAAACCTTTGTGTTTGAGTCTTGGCTAGAGTTAGTCGAGTTGTAAAGTCTTTATAATAGAGTTATTACAAAGTATCTTGTAATAGAGTATTACAAGTTAGTGAGGGATTAAGAGTTTAATTCCTAGGTTGCATAGGTTGTAATCTAAAAGATGTTCAGTAGTGAAGTTGAAATCCTTCAAGGGTAGGTCGTGGTTTTTAATACCGTTGAGTTGGGAGATTTTCACGTAAAATTCCTCTTGCCATCTACTTACTGCTGCGTACATGTGTTCTAGTGGAACTGATAGAGAACCTGATTCTCTATAGAGTTTGGTGGACCCTTATATTCTAACACCTTCTCAAGTGTCTTCCTTTGAATGGCGTCTTGGGTTTAAACCCAGTTTCAGCAATTATTTCTCTTCTTTTTCTTTTTCTTTTTGAATTCAAAGATAGTTTACTCTTGCAGAAACTGAGTATGACAAACGGTACTTCCTTAATCATTTCTTTGTTTTTATTATTTTCACATTTTGCCTTACCTTGTTTCTTACCGTTCTTACCGGTAGTGTCCTTAGCATCATTTTTCATTCTTCTTTTGCTCCTTTCTCCTCTTCCTTTAATTCTTTTCTACCTCTATGGCTCTATTAATTTCTAATCCATTTACATCATTTTTGCACACTCTCTCTCTCTTGTATGTTACAATTAAGTTTAACACATCTTGTTTTTTATTTGTATTATCGTTACAGAGGAGGTGGTTCGCTATAATTTATAAATGCTAGTAAAACGTACAATTCTCATATGGAAGTAGAAAATTTATAGATGCTAGTAAGACGTACAATTCTCATCTGGAAGTAGAAAATTTGATTAAATCAAAACTGAATCTATTTAATTAATTGAATTATTGATTTGTATATATAAGTTGAATAAATATAACTAAGTTAATGTATAATCAGTAGAGAACTGCACTAAAGTTAATGCAGAACCGAACAACCAATTAAATGCACTATGGCAAGAGCCAACTGTACGGATTAAGATAGGGTGCACCCGCCGTCTATAAATCTTGGGTCCGCCTCTGGTTATGATGGGGTGCATAGCGGGTTTGGTTTTGGGGTTAGAAATGAGGAAGGTACCTCACAATTGGATTTCGCTAGAGCTTTTGACTTGGTGGTAGCAAACTCAAGTTTTCCGAAGAGGAAGGAGAATTAACCTGGTCACCTTTCGGAGTTCGGTGGTCAAGACCCATATTGATTACCTTATCTATAGAAAATGCGATAAAGGTCTATGCACCGATTGCAAGGTAATCCCGGATAAGAACCTCACGACCCAGCATAGGCTTCTGGTTATGGACCTAGAGATTAAGAGGAGTAGGAGGAAGAGGGAAGTGTGTGGCAACTTAGGATCACGTAGGGTAACTCTACTAATAGTTTGTTTGGCAAACCTTCTAAAATCTGCTTATTTTGATAAGTGCTTTTTTCAAAAGTGCTTTTTAAAAAAGTACTTTTGGTGAGAATCGATTTGTGTTTGGCTAATTAATTTGAAAAGCACTTTTGAGCAGCAATTAGTATTTGGCCAAGCTTTTCAAAACTGCTTTAAAGTGTATTTTTCTCAAAAGTGCTTCTCAGAAAAATGATTTTGTAGAGAAGCTACATTTTTCTGCTTCTGCTTCTCCTCAAGAGTACTTTTTTTTCCTTCTAAAAGTTTGGCCAAACACCTCAATTTTTGGCCAAAAGCACTTTTGGCCCCAAAAAAAGCTTGGCCAAACAGGCTATAAGGACAAAGCTCAAGAGTTGAGAGAGAGGTTGTTGGCTATGAGGGCATGGAGGAGTAGGGGGACGGCGACTAGGATGTGTACCATGATTGTAGATTGCATTAGGGAAGCTGCTAGAAAGATTTTAGTGGTCACGAAGGGTTATTCTGGGGGTCTTAAAGGGGACTGATGGTGGAATAGAGAGGTCCAAGATAAGGTGGACGCTAAGAAAGTGGCTTATTTGAAGCTTGTGGAGATTATAGACGATGAGGATAAAAGGACATATAGGGAGTGTTATAAGAAGGCAAAGAAAGATGCGAAGTTAGCAGTTACGGTAGCCAAAAGTGTGGCGTTTGGACGTCTGTACGAGGAATTCGGGGAAAGGTCGGGGACAAGAAGCTATACCGGTTGGCCAAAGTGAGTGAGAGAAAGGCTTGAGACTTGGACCAAGTGAAATGCATCAAAGACGAGGATAACAAATTATTGATGGACGAGGCACATATTAGACAAAGATAGCAGACATACTTCCATAAATTGTTGAATGAGGAGGGGAACAGAATGTCACGAACCCAAATTTCCTCCGTAGGATGTCGTGATGGCACATAGTCTCTAAGACTAGGTAAGCCTATCAATGCGAAAATATCAATAGAAATCTAAAATAAATGAAACTTCAATTCAAATAATTACAACTCCCAAAACCCGGTAGAAATAACTCATAAGCTTCTAAGAATTTATCTTCAATGTCTCTATATATCAAGGTCTAAAGAAAAATAAGGAAGAAACATGATAATGATAGAAGAGGACTCCGGAGTCTGCGGACGCTGGCAGATATACCTCGAAGTTTCCGTACACCGGTAACTCACTGATGTCTGGGCTGGTAAGATGTACCTGGATCTGCACAAAAAGATGTGCAGAAGCGTAGTATGAGTACACCACAGTGATATCCAGTAAGTGCCAAGCCTAACCTCGGTAGAGTAGTGACGAGGTCAGGTCAGGCCCTACTGAAAAAATAAATAATGGCATGGTAAAATATTTAACAATCTAATAAGATAAAATGACAATGGAAATGAGTGAATTAGTATGTCACCATTTAATTACACTAAATAATGGCAATTAATACCTGGCGGAAATAAAACAGAATTCTTTTCAACTTTAAGAAAATTCACAACAATAATCAAAGGCAACTGCGGTCATAAATCAATATCAATAAGGGCACTCCCGAGGTACCACCTTGTAGTCCCAAATCATAAATAAATTCACAGTAACTCATTTTCTTATATCACCGCGGGAGCCTTCACAATTTATTTTAAAGAAAATATTTTTTTCGAAATAAGATCCCGTGTTTTAGCCACCCTTATCACACTGCATGACTTCTAGTAATTTCCCCTACTAACCATGCGTATCAAGCCACCCTTATCTCACCGCATGCGTTTCAACACCAGACCTTATACCACCGCATGCGTATCAACATCACAATATATCACAATCTGCACCTCAAGTGCTCAAATATTTTAATTTGCCAAAATAAACAATATCAACAATATTTTCCAGCACAGGTAGCTCACGGCTCAATCACAATGAGTACAAAAATCTCACAAAAATATTCGGGAATAAATAACTCAAAAAAAATAATATTTCAAAATTTCTAATACTTTGCTTCAATACCAAATTTAAAATGTCAAATACTTCATATTTATAATATTTAAATTAAAGAAAATCAACCTTCAAATAATGCACAGAATAAAAGAAATAAAGTTTCAACTAAATAGGTAAAAACAATTAGCAGGAAAAGGTCAAGCAAATTTAAAATATAAATATTAAATCAATAACGAAGAATATAACAAGGTAAAATTATTTAATAAATATGCAACAGTGATCTACACAATTTAAAGACATAATCTTTCACATTTAGCCCGTGTACACACTCGTCACCTCGTGTACACGACTTTCAATACATTACAATTATCACATCAATACCAATCCTAGGGAAAATTTCCCCCACACAAGGTTAGACAAGTCACTTACCTCGACTTGCTCCAATTTAACCAAGTAGTATGCCTTTTTCTCGATTTTCCGACTCCGATCGACTCGAATCTATTCATAATTAATATGATACAGTCAACAAAAATTATAGAATCAATTCCATAAGAAAATACTACATTTTCAATAAAAATCCAAAATTAACTCAAATATTGCCCGTGGGGCCCACGTCTCGAAATCCGATGATAGTTACGAAATATGAACGCCCATTCAACCACGAGTCTAACTATACCAAAATGACTAAATTTCGATAACAATTCGACCCTCAAATCTATCCAAGAGGTTTTTCAAATTTTTCATACTTAAATCACCAATTAATTGTTAAAAACAGTGATGGATTCGGGTAATCTAACCAAGATTGAGTTAAGAACACGTACCCCGATGTTTTCTATGAAAATCTCCCAAAAATCGCCTCAATCCGAGCTCCAAATCGTTAAAAATGAGACGAAGTCCCATTTTTAGAACTTAAATTCTCTGCCTAGGTTTTTACTCTTTGCGATCGCGAACATCCACACGCGATCGCGAAGCACAAATTTCCACTGCCCAAATTAACTCTATGCGATCGTGGATATCCCTACGCAATCGCAAAGCACAGAGTTCCCAGCTCTACGTGATCGCGGCCCTCTTCACACGATCACATAGAACAAACGCGTGACCTCCACTTCTGCTCCGTTACTCTACGCGAACGCGACCTTCTTCACGCGTTCGTGAGTCACAAAATATCAAATCTACGCGATCGCATCCCACTTCACGCGATCGCAAAGCACAAAACTCAGCAACCCTCAATTAACCGTACGCGATTGCAAACAATGCCATGCGATCGCGATGCACAGACTGGCCCAACCTACGCGATCGCGGTTGACCACACGCGATCGAGAAGAACAAAATCAACACTACCTCAACTAAGCCTATGCGATCGCATCCCAATCTTCGCGATCGCGAAGAAGGTGTAAAATACCAGAAATCAGCAGCTACCAGCAATGCCAAAATGAAGGAAAATACTCCGAATACCATCTGAAACACTCCCGAGCTCCTCGGGACCTCAACCAAATATACCAACAAGTCCTAAAAGATCATACGAATTTAGTCGAGTCTTCAAATCACATCTAACAACACCAAAAACACAGAATCACACATAGATTCAAGCCTAATGAACTTTGAAACTTTCAATTTATACAAACGATGCCGGAACCTATCAAATCAAGTCCGATTGATCTCAAATTTTTCACACAAGTCATAAATAACATAACAGAGCTATGAAAATTTTCGGAACTGGATTCCGACCCCCGATATCAAAAAGTCAACTCCCCGGTCAAACTTCCAAACTTAAATTCCTATTTTAGTAATTTCAAGTCTAATTTAACTACGGACTTCCAAATAAAATTCCGAACATGCTCCTAAGTCCAAAATCACCATACGGAGCTGTTGGAATCATCAAAATTCTATTCCGGGGTCATTTTCTCAAAATGTTGACCGAAGTCAAACTTAGCATTTTAAGGCCAACTTAAGGAACCAAGTTTTCTGATTTCAACCCGAACACTTCCAAATCCCGAACCAACCATCCCCGCAAGTCATAATTTATAAAAGTACATACGTAGAGTTTTATTTAGGGCAACGGGATTCTAAAAGTCAAAATGACCGACTGAGTCATTACATTCTCCACCTCTTAAACAAACGTTCGTTCTCGAATGGGTTTAGAATTATACCTGGAGTGGTGAAAAGATGAGGATAACAGCTGCGCATATCATGATCGGTCTCCCAAGTCGCCTCCTCGACCGGATGACCCCTCCACTGAACCTTCACGGAAGCAATGTTCTTTGACATCAGCTTTCGAACCTGCCTGTCCAAAATAGCCACTGGTTCCTCAACATAAGATAGATCCTTGTCCAACTGAACTGAACTAAAGTCTAACACATGAGACTGATCGTTGTGATATTTCTGAAGCATAGAAACATGGAATACCGGATGAACTGCAGAGAGACTAGGTGGTAATGCAAGTCTGTAAGCCACCTCTCCAACTCTCTCAAGAATCTCAAAAGGCCCAATATACCTAGGGCTCAACTTGCCCTTCTTCCCGAATCTCATCACACCCTTCATAGGCGAAACCCAAAGCAAGACCCGCTCACCAACCATGAATACAGCATCACGAACCTTCCGATCCGCATACGCACGAAGCATATCCTCTAGTATCTGAATAGTGCGTTCGGACTGCCCGTCCGTCTGAGGGTGAAATGAATACTCAACTCTACCCGAGTACCCAACTCATGATGTACTGGCCACCAGAACCGTGATGTAAACTACGTACCCCGGTCATAGATGATAGATACTGGTATGCCGTGAAGTCTGACAATCTCGCGAATATGGATTCGAGCTAACTGCTCGGAAGAGTAGGTAGTCATCACAGGAACGAAATGAGCTAACTTGGCCAGCCTATCCATAATCACCCAAACTGCACCAAACTTCCACTGAGTCCGTGGAAGTCCAACAACAAAATCTATAGTGATTCGCTCCCATTTCCACTCCGGAATCTCTAACTTCTGAAGCAATCCACCTGGCTGCTAATGCTCATATTTTACCTACTGACAATTGAGACACCGAGCTGCATACTCCACTATGTCTTTCTTCATCCGCCTCCATCAATAGTGTTGTCTCGGGTCCTGATACATCTTTGTAACACCCGGATGAATGGAGTACCGCGAACTGTGAGCCTCTTGGAGAATAAACTCACGCAAACCATCTACATTAGGCACACATAGCTTGCCCTACATCCGTAATACACCATCGTCTCCAATAGTGACTTCCTTGGCATCCCCGTGCAGAACTGTATCCTTAAGGACAAGCAGATGGGGGTCATCGTACTGACGCTCTCTGATACGATCATAAAAAAAGACTGAGAAACCACACAAGCCAAAAATCGGCTCGGCTCGGAAATATCCAACCTGACAAACTGGTTGGCCAAGGCCTGAACATCTAAGGCTAAAGGCCTCTCTGCTACCGGTAAATATGCTAAGCTGCCCAAACTCTCCGCCTTACGACTCAAGGCATCGGTCACTACATTGGCCTTCCCGGGATGATAGAGAATGGTGATATCATAATCCTTAAGCAACTCCAACCATCCCCGCTGCCGCAAATTAAGATCCTTCTGTTTAAACAGATGCTGTAGACTCTGGCGATCGGTGTAGACCTCACAATGGACACCGTACAAATAATTCCGCCAAATCTTCAAGGCATGAACAATAGCTGCTAACTCAAGGTCATGGACCGGATAATTCTTCTCATGTACCTTTAACTGTCTGGACGCGTAGGCAATCACCTTACTGTCTTGCATCAATAATGCGCCGAGACCAATACGCGACGCGTCACAATACACAGTATAAGACCCTGAACCTTTAGGTAATACCAATACTGGAGATGTAGTCAAAGCTTTCTTGAGCTTTTGGAAGCTCTCCTCACATTCCTCGGTCCACCTGAACGGAGCACCCTTCTGGGTCAATTTGGTCATAGATGCAGCAATAGAAGAGAAACCCTCCACAAATCGGCGATAATACCCTGCCAAACCAAGGAAACTCCGGATCTCCGTAGCTGAGGACGGTCTGGACCAACTCTGCACTGCCTCAATCTTCTTCGGATCTACCTTGATCCCCTCGCACGAAACTATATGACCCAAAAATCCCACTGAATCAAGCCAGAATTCGCACTTTAAAAATTTTGCATATAACTTTTTTTCTCTCAAAGTCTGAAGCACATTCCTAAGATGTTGTTCATGATCTTCCCGACTCCGGGAATACACCAGAATGTCGTCAATAAACATAATGACGAAAGAATCAAGATAGGGCTGAAATACACTATTTATTAAGTGCATAAATGATGCTGGGGCATTAGTTAGCCCGAATGACATTACAAGGAACTCATAATGACCATACCGAGTCCTAAAAGCAATCTTCGGGATATCTGGCTCCTGAATCTTCAACTGATGATAGCATGAACGCAAGTCAATTTTAGAGAATACCCTGGAACCCTGAAGCTGATCAAATAGGTCATCAATACGTGGCAATGGACACCTGTTCTTCACTGTAACCTTGTTCAGCTGGCGGTAATCAATACACATCTGCATAGAACCATCCTTCTTCTTTACAAATAAGACAGGAGCACCCCAAGGCGATATACTGGGCCGAATGAAGCCCTTATCAAGCAATTCCTGTAACTGTTCTTTTAATTCTTTCAACTCTGCTGGGGCCATACAATATGGTGGAATAGAAATGGGCTGAGTGCCCGATAACAAATCAGTGCCAAAGTCAATATCCCTATCGGGTGGCATACCTGAAAGATCCGCTGGAAATACATTAGGAAAATCCCTTACTACAGGAACTAACTCCCCGGTAGGAGTATCAATACTAACATCTCTCACATAGGCCAGATACGTATCACACCCCTTCTCAACCATTCGTTGAGTTTTAATAAATGAAACAACCCTGATAGGAACATGATCCGAGGTACCTCTCCACTCTAGCCGCGGTAGACCTGGCATAGCCAACGTCACCATCTTAGCATAAAAATCAAGAATAGCGTGATAAGGTGACAACCAGTCCATGCCCAAAATAATAACGAAATCCACCATACTGAGCAATAATAAATCAGCTCTGGTCTCAAAACCACTGATAATAATTAAACACGATAGATACACATGGTCCACAATAATATATTCACACACGGGTGTAGATACATAAACAGAAGAACTCAAGGAATCATGTGATATGCCTAAATAGGGGGCAAAATAAGATGATACATAAGAATAAGTGGAGCCTGGATCAAATAAGGTTGATGTATCTGTATGACAGACTAGAATAATACCTATGATAACAGAATGGGATGTAACGACCTCTGTCCTAGCAGGAAGGGCATAATATCTAGCCTGGCCTCCCACTCTAGGGCGACCTCTACCTATCCGACCTCCACCTCTAGTTGGCTGTGCAGGTGGAGTGGCAACTGGTGCAGTAATCATGGTATGAGAAGCCTGAGGGCCCTGTGGAATAGGTGGGGCCTGAGAAATCTGTGGAGGCACACCCCTCCTAAGACTGGGGAAATCCCTCATGATATGACAAGTGTCACCACACTCAAAATAAGCCCTCAGAGGATGTGGCTGCTGGGACTGGCTCGGGCCTGATCGACTAGACTGCCCGCTGAAAGCATCCCGTACAGGAGGTACAGTAGACACTGGTGGTGCATAATATGGAACCTGAGGTCTGGGAGTAGCCGGAATACCATTGGAAGCTGGAAGTGCTGAATGAATAGAACGGCTCACATAACTTCTACCATGACGGGCTGCAATTGGGGCACAAGAATTATTATATGTGCCAGAATCTCGTGGTCTCTTAGCTTCCCTCTCTTCCCTCTCTCGAGTCTGCATACCTTCCAATCTCCTAGCAATTGACACCACCTATTGGTATGTGATGTCCATCTCTAGCTCTCAGGCCATACTGAATCTGATACTAGGGTGGAGACCCTTAATAAATCTGCGAACCCGCTCTCGAACAGTAGCAACTAAGGCTGGTGCATGCCTAGCCAACTCACTAAATCGAACCGCATACTCTGACACGGTCATAGAACCCTAGCGCAGCTGCTCAAACTCTGTGTGCCATGCATCTCTAAGACTCTGAGGAATATACTCCTTTAAGAACATATCTGAAAATTGAGTCCAAGTAAGTGAAGCTGCCTCATCCGGACTATCCAACTCATATGCCCGTCACCACTGGTAGGCTGCTCCTTTAAGCTGAAAGACGTGAAAGAAACCCCACTGTCATCCACAATACCCATAGTACGGAGGATACGGTGACATTCCTCCAGAAAACCTTGAGCATCCTCTAAAGCTAAACCGCTGAAAGTGGGAGGGTGGTACTTTTTGTACCTCTCGAGCCTGAGCTGCTCCCCCTCTGAAATTGTTATCCTAACCTCAGGCCGAACTGGGACAACTGGCTGTACTGGTATAACCTCTTAGGCATGGTCAACTTGGGCCCGTGGCTCTGGGGTGGTACGGGCGGTGGGATTCTGTGCTCCTCCCCCGACCTGAGATGTGGCAGGAGCAAGTGGAATCAACCCTGCCTGAGCTAGAGTGCCAAACATGCTCAAAAATTGGGCAAGGGTCTCCTGAAGTGCAGGAGTAGTAACAGGCATCTCTGGTGCTTGTTCTCCAACTGGAGCTACTTGTGGTTCCTCTGCAGTAGCTCGTGCGGTTGCTCTGGCTGCACCACGTGGTCTTCTGCGGCCTCTGGCTCGGCCTCTACCCCGACCCCGACCTCTTGCGGGTCTAACAGGGGGCGCGAGTGTCTGATTATCGGATCCAGTTGTGCGTGTCCTCACCACCTATGAGAGAATAGAAAGATAATGGTTTAGAACTTTGAAGTCAACAAATGTGCATGATAAGGAATAAAAGAAGTGAATATTTTCCTAACAGTCCCATAGCCTCCTGAAGATAAGTACAGACGTCTCCGTACCGATCCGCAAGACTCTACTAAACCTGCTAGTGACTCATAACACCTATGAACCTAGAGCTCTGATAACAACTTGTCACGACCCCAAATCCCTCCGTAGGATGTCGAGATGGCACTTAGTCTCTAAGACTAGGTAAGCCTATCAATGCAGAAATATCAATAGAAATCTAAAATAAATGAAACTGCAATTCAAATAATTACAACTCCCAAAACCCTGTAGAGATAAGTCATAAGCTTCTAAGAATTTATCCCCAATGTCTCTATATATCAAGGTCTAAAGAAAAATAAGGAAGCAACATGATAATGATAGAAGGGGAATCCAGAGTCTGCGGACGCTGGCAGATATACCTCGAAGTCTCCGTACACCGGTAACTCACTGATATCTGGGCTGGTAAGATGTACCTGGATCTGCACAAAACGATATGGAGAAGCATAGTATGAGTACACCACAGCGGTACCCAGTAAGTGTCAAGCCTAACCTCGGTAGAGTAGTAACGAGGTCAGGTCAGGCCCTATTGAAAAAATAAATAATGGCATGGTAAAATATTTAATAATATAATAAGATAAAATGACAATGAAAATGAGTCAAGTAGTATGTCACCATTTAATTACACCAAATAAAGGCAATTAATACCTCGCGGAAATAAAACAGAATTCTTTTCAACTTTAAGAAAACTCACAACAATAATCAAAGGCAACTGCGGCCATAAATCAATATCAACAAGGGCACTCCCGAAGTACTGCCTCGTAGTCCCAAATCATAAATAAATTCATAGTAACTCATTTTCTTATATCACCGCAGGAGCCTTCGCAATTTATTTTAAAGAAAATATTTTTTCCGAAATAGCATCCCGTGTTTTAGCCACCCTTATCACACCGCATGACTTCTAGTAGTTTTCCCTACTAGCCACGCATATCAAGCCACCCTTATCTCACCGCATGTGTTTCAACACCCAGACCTTATACCATCGCATGCGTATCAACATCATAATATATCACAATCTGTACCTCAAGTGCTCAAATATTTTAATTTGCCAAAATAAATAATATCAATAATATTTTCCATAATAGGGAGCTCACGGCACAATCACAATGAGTACAAAAATCTCACAAAAATATTCGGGAATAAATAACTCAACAAAAATAATATTTCAAAATTTCTAATACATTGCTTCAATACCAAATTTAAAATGTCAAATACTTCATATTACTAACATTTAAATTAAAGAAAATCAACCTTCAAATAATGCACAGAATAAAAGAAACCAAGTTTTAACTAAACAGGTAAAAATAATTAGCAGAAAAAGGTCAAGTAAATTTAAAATATAAACATTAAATCAATGACGAAGAATATAACAAGGTAAAATTATTTAATTAATATGCAACAGTGATCTACACAATTTAAAGCCATAATCTTCCACATTTAGCCCGTGTACACACACGTCACCTCGTGTACACAACTTTCAACACATTACAATTATCACATCAATACCAATCCTAGGAAAAATTTCCCCCACACAAGGTTAGACAAGTCACTTACATCGACTTGCTCCAATTTAACCAAGTAGTATGCCTTTTCCTCGATTTTGCGACTCCGATCGACTCGAATCTAGTCATAATTAATTCGATACAGTCAACAAAAATTATAGAATCAATTCCATAAGAAAATACTATATTTTTTAATAAAAATCCGAAATTAACTCAAACATTGTCCGTGGGGCCCATATCTCGGAATCCGGTGAAAGTTACGAAATATGAACGCACATTCAACCACGAGTCTAACCATACCAAAATGACTAAATTCCGATAACAATTCGACCCTCAAATCTATCCAAGAGGTTTTTCAAATTTTTCCAACTTAAATCACCAATTAATTGTTAAAAAAAGTGATGGATTCGGGTAATCTAACCAAGATTGAGTTAAGAACACGTACCCCGATGTTTTCTATGAAAATCTCCCAAAAATTGCCTCAATCCGAGCTCCAAATCGTTAAAAATGGAAGTCCCATTTTCAGAACTTAAACTCTCTGCCCAGGCTTTTACTCTTCGCGATCGCGAAGCACAAATTTTCACTGCCCAAATTAACTCTACGCGATCGCGGATATCCCAACGCGATCGCAAAGCACAAAGTTCCCAGCTCTACGCGATCGCAGCCCTCTTCACGCGATCGCATAGAGCAAACGTGTGACCTCCACTTCTGCTCTGTTACTCTACGCGAACGCGACCTTCTTCACATATTTGCGAGTCACAAAATGTCAAAGCTACGTGATCGCATCCCGCTTCATGCGATCGCGAAGCACAAAACTCAGCAGCCCTCAATTAAACTTACGTGATCGCAAACAATGCCACGCGATCGCGATGCACAGACTAGCCCAACCTACGCGATCGCGGTTGACCACACGCGATTGCGAAGAACAAAATCAACACTGCCTCAACTAAGCCTACGCAATCGTGAAGAAGGTTTAAAATACCAGAAATCAGCAGCTACCAGCAATGCCAAAATGAAGGAAAATACTCTGAATACCATCTGAAATACTCCCGAGCCCCTCGGGACCTCAACCAAATATAACAACAAGTCCTAAAAGATCATATGAACTTAGTCGAGTCTTCAAATCACATCCAACAACACTAAAAATATGAATCACACATAGATTCAAGCCTAATGAACTTTGAAATTTTTAATTTCTACAAACGCGTCGGAACCTACCAGATCAAGTCCGATTGACCTCAAATTTTGCACGTAAATCATAAATGACATAACAGAGCTATGAAAAGTTTTGGAACTGGATTTCGACCCCGATATCAAA
The DNA here is from genome assembly GCF_000390325.3 of Nicotiana tomentosiformis. NCBI lineage: Eukaryota > Viridiplantae > Streptophyta > Magnoliopsida > Solanales > Solanaceae > Nicotiana > Nicotiana tomentosiformis. The sequence goes on from NC_090812.1 coordinate 29,322,496, forward strand.
AAGTCAACTCCCCGGTCAAACATCCAAACTTAAATTCCTATTTTAGCAATTTCAAGCCTAGTTTAACTACGGATTTTCAAATAAAATTTTAAACACGCTCCTAAGTCCAAAATCACCAACGGAGCTGTTGGAATCATCAAAATTCTATTCTGGGGTCGTTTTCTCAAAATATTGACCAAAGTCAAACTTAGCATTTTAAGGCCAACTTAAGGAACCAAGTATTCCGATTTCAACTCGAACACTTCCAAATCTCGAACCAACCATTCCCGCAAGTCATAATTTATAAAAGCACATACTTGGAGTTTTATTTAAGGCAACGGGGTTCTAAAAGTCAAAATGACCGATTGGGTCATTACACAGAAGAGTTGGAGCACTCAGAGACTCAATGTGATTTTGGGTATTGTAGGCGTATTAAGGCCGAAGAGGTAGAGAGGCCGATACGGAGGATGGGCAAGGGTAGAGCGATGAAACTAGATGAAATCTCGATGGAATTTTAGAAGAATGTGGTCCGAGCTGGCGTGGAGTGGCTTACTGAGTTGTTTAATGTTATTTTAAAGACAAAGATGATGCCCGAAGAATGGAGGTGGAGTATGATGGTACCATTGTACAAGAATAAGGGCGATATCCAAAATTATAACAACTACAAGGGTATAAATATGTTGAGCCACACTATAAAGGTTTGGGAGAGGGTGGTGGAAGCCAGTGTGAGGAGGATCGTGTCTATTTCTGAAAATAAATTCGGATTCATGCCGGGTCATTCGACGACGGAAGCTATCAATTTGGTGAGGATACTAGTAGAGTAGTATAGGAAGTGTAATAAGGACTTGCATATGTTATTCATTAACCTTGAAAAAACATACGATAAAGTCCCGGGGGAGGTTCTGTGGAGTGCTTGGAGGTTAGCGGCGTCCTGGTAGCGTACACTATGATGATTAAGGATATGTACGATGGTGTTAAGACTCGGGTGAAGACTGTGGGAAGAGACTCAAAACACTTTCCGATTATGATGGGTCTGCACTAGGGATTGACTCTTAGCCCATTCTTATTTGCCCTGGCGATGGACATGCTGAAGCGGCACATCCAAGGGGAGGTGCCATGGTGCTTGTTATTTGCAGATGATATAGTATTGATAGACGAGACACGAGGTGGGGTTAACGTGAGGTTGGAGGTCTGGAGACAGTCCTTGAAGTCTAAAGGTTTCAAGTTGAGCATGACCAAGACAGAGTACTTGGAGTGCAAATTCAGTGACGGGAACCTTGAAGCAGACGTGAATGTGAAGCTCGATACTCAAGTCATCCCCAAGAGAATTAGTTTCAAGTATCTCAGATCTATTATACAGGGTAACAGAGAGATCAACGAGGATGTCACACATCGTATTGGAGCGGATGGATGAAGTGGAGGCTTGCTTTCAGTACGCTATGTGATAAGAATGTGCCGCCAAAACTTAAGGGTAAATTTTACAGAGTGGTGGTTCGACCAACCCTGCTGTATGGGGCAAAGTATTGGCCAGTCAAGAGCTCCCAGGTGCAGAAGATGAAAGTAGCAAAAATGAGGATGTTGAAATGGATGTGTGGGCGTACCAGGAGGGATAGGATTAGGAATGAAGTTATTCGGGACAAAGTGGGAGTGGCTTCAGTGGAGGACAAGATGCAGGAGTCGAGGCTGAGATGGTTTGGGCATGTTAAGAGGAGAAGCATTGACGCTCCTGTTAGGAGGTGTGAGAGGTCGACCATGGCGAGTTTGAGAAGAGGTCGAGGCAGACCTAAGAAGTACTGAGGAGAGGTGATTAGGCAAAACATAACATGGCTTCAGCTCACAGAAAGTATTACTCTAGTGGGTCCTAAATATTGATCGTTTTGACAAATTGGAGAGTATGATTTAAAATAATTTTAAAAAGTCTTTTTTCCTTCAAATTCACCTAACTGCTCCAAGTAGCTGAATGCTAATAAAATGAGACGTATTTGAAAGAGGAAATTACGATTACTACACATCTTTCGAAAGAGGTGTGCAAAAAATCTAAAAGACAATAATATGGATCGGAAATAATACATGATGAAAGGCATCATGTGATTATGTAAACCTCCTGTTTTTGTCTGAATTAAGTAACTAATGCTAGAAATTTGCCCCATTAAAGTTTCGAATAAAAAAATATTAACGAAGAAAATATTATGCAGTCCTTCAAATCATGTAACCTCGTAATTATTGTGAATCACGCAACTAATGTTAGGATTTGTCTAATTAAGATTTACTTAATTGTGAGGTATGCACGCTTAATTAATCGCACAATTTTCGCCTAGTAATTAGCAGATCACAGCCCAAATAATTTTCCTTGTAAGCAGCTAGGAACACCGCTAATTAGAATTCATCGACTTGTGTAGCGTGACAATCAGGTTTGCTCTGACATTTACAAATTACAAACATTGGGGTACGTGTAGGGTCGGCGCCGGCCTTAATACCTTTTTAATATTAAACCCAGATATAATAATCATAATAGTACCATATTAATAATATTTGACAAAAACCTATGTAAACTCTAGACAAATAAATTCTTAATTAACTTTTGTTTTTGCTCCCACGACCTCCAAAAGTCAATGTCAACCCTTAATTGCATAACTGCAATGCCAAGTTATGGCAGTTGACCTTATAATGGATTTCTCTATATAAATAGATCATCTCGTTTCTTCTGTTTCATCATCTCATATTCAACAGAGAAAAGGAGAAAAAAAAAAAGGCAAGAGAAAATTTAGAAAGATAGAGAGTGAGAAAAATGATAATCTCAGTAGTAACAGCACAATCTCATCTATCGGTTATTACAATCGTATTCTACACTTGTTTGTGGATTCCATTCTGCCAAATACAACAATTCATGCAAAAGATGTTGGATTTTTTGATGTATTATCCATATCCTCGGCCAGTCAATGAAGCAGCTATCTATGTTCCAACCTGCTGTGACCTGAAACTTCCGGCCAGTAGATTCCCCGATGTTCAGGGCCGGAGCAGTATCGACGGGGAAGTAGAGGAAAGTTGCTCCATTTGCTTAATGGAGTATGAGAAAGAAAATGTGGTTTGTGAATTACCAAGTTGTAAGCATGTATTCCATATGGAGTGTATTGAGAGATGGGTGGAAAGGGGCCAATTCACTTGCCCTCTTTGTAGATCTTTGCTCTTGCACCGGACAGCCGATTCTCCTTGCAAATGATCTATTAATGCTAACTAGTAGGAGGATTTATATACCAAGGATTCAAGATGCGTAGATCTTGAAGAGAGACTAATTCTTGACATTTGTTATAAACTCAGATTGTATTTTTTCTTAACGAGAATGAGGCCTCACGATTTTGTTATAAGTGAGGTCTATCTTTGATCTGCACATATATATAAATATATATTCATAATCTTTTTATTCTTTTTTGGAATATCTGATGTTTACAGTTTAGGGAAGCGTCTTGTATTTTTTGTTTGAGTGCATTTCGAGTAAAATAGGGATGATAAATTATGCTTAGCAATTTTTTACTATAGCTGATCATAGCGACTACGTGCGTATAAAGTTGGATTGATCCATCATCCATCTGTAGATTTATGCTTAGCTCATTGTTATATGACAATGGACTAATTAGTAAACTGGGCAAACTTGCGCTATTCTCTGCTTAGATTCAAGGTTCTGATTCCATTGGAGGTGCTCCATTCTTCTACATTTCCCTCTAGCTATCACTGCACGAGAGGAAATGATCAAAATCAAATAGAACATGAAACCGTAAGCTCCCAAGCAGTGGGAGGAGCCAGGGCTCTGACCGCGTGCCTGTTGAAGAATGAGCCGGCGACTCATAGGCAGTGGCTTGGTTAAGGGAACTCACCGGAGCTGTAGCGAAAGTGTATGAACGTTGGATCCATTTGGTCCCTGATGTATAACACCTAATGGAAAAGGTCCTTAATGTATACCAAAAACTAGTCAGTTTGGTCTTTAGCCCTAAAAAGTGACGGCACCCACTAAAAATCCGTCAAAATCAACGGAACCCACGTGAGAAACAAAAGCACAAACAAAAACCTCTGCCTTCTTCCATACATTAGGGACGATTTTGATCATTTCCTCCACTCCACGAACTCGCCTCACTTTAAGGAAAATTTAAAAATTAAATAAGCACTGTGGTTTAGCGTGCGATTCCCTAACATAATTGTTTGACAGAAAAAAATGACTTTCGGCTAAAACTATTATATATATGTAACGACGGGTTAAACCTAGTTAATAATAATATCTCTAGATGCGAATAAGTGGAACAAATCCAGTAAAGGGTTGACAATAACAAGCATTAAATAGTCATAAAATATAAGCAACAATTGGAGGGTGGCTGATAATAAATAGCAATAAATGACATTTAAGTAAATAGGAGGAGGGATTCACCCAATAAATAATGAGCTAGGTGATTATTCCTCCTGACAATGATGAGTGATAGACAAATCTTAGAACATTCGAAATCTTCTCGAATCAGATGGAAAAGTGTTGGGTAATATCAACAAGAATCTTGCTAAAAAGGTGTTCTTTGTATCTTTTCAAGAGAGAGAGAAAGAGAATCTTTTGTCAATCTTATCACAATGAATATCACATGCCCCTATTCTTTACCTTTTTTCATATTTATCTAGGACATACCCCCAATAAATCCTAATAGTACAAGTATAAAGAATATCCAATGGAATATTTTCTTTAATGTCCTGCCCTAATAAACTAGCCGTTACAACTCTTTTTGCAATGCTCAACGTCGGCCATCTTTTGCATCTCACCCACGGGCTTTTCCATCTCCTGGTCGATCTCGGCTGACTCTTTTCTCGATGTTACCTAGTCCCAAGTACTGGGACAGATTTCGACCTATACAGTTAGTCCCTCCGCTTATTAAGGCCGACACTAGACGCCCTTGATGAGCGAATTCGTTTGTGTTTTGCATATTCTTCATATCGAATCCCTTTATCTTCTTCTTCTTACTTCACTGCTGCGTATCCTCTTTACTGGTCTTAGCGATCCTTGTTGCTTCTAGTACCTCCTTGCCTGAATATCTTCTCTCAAAAATATGGCTAATGTATCTTTTGGTTCCGGCGTGGGAACTGATCTTGTTCCTTTGGCGGTGCTTATGCCCTCTGGCTCTGAAGGCGTCTCTGTCACCGTTGAAAATGAGAATCTTCCTACGATGGAGGAAATAATTCCTCGTAGTGAGAAAATTAGGTCCGACTTCTCGAAGGCGCCTGAAGGCGAGCTCGAGATCTCGGAGTCAGCGATGAAAGAGGTCGATCTAGCTGAGCTTAGGGCAAAATTCAACATTCCTACCCACATCGATCTGGTCCCGGTGGGGCGTGATATGGTACAAGTCCATCGCCTTGGGTATTACGCGTTATATGAATATCCTATCCATGTTGGCTATACTCTTCCCCTTCTCCCGTTGGCGGAGGAATATATCCGCTACTATGGTGTTTGCCCGGCCCAACACTCTCCATACATTTACAAGCTTATTAGGACGCTCATAAAATTTGCGGAATTGGCCGGTGTCGAGGTCACACTCCGCCATCTGATGTATCTCTTCACCCCTAGTTTCTACAGGGGGACGATGTTGCACTTTCGCCACCGAGGAAGTAAATTCCTGGTGGTGAAGATGGATGACAAGGCAAATCGTCAATTCTGGCTCAACTGCTTTTTTATCAGAACCGAGGACGTGGTGACCAACGCGATCGACTTCCCTGAGACTTGGAATTACGCTCATAAGTATCTATATTTCTTTTGTTTTTCTGCTAAAAGCACTTGATTTGTCTTAGTCGCCGGCTCTAGCATTTTGTTTCTTCTTCGTACAGCCAAGACTATGCCCCTCTTTGGTCGGGGACATTTCGAACTGGATTGGCCGGGTGCTGCCTCACATTGTGGGGATTCGTGAATGGCAGGGCTTTCTCAAGAAGTTCGGGCTTGCTTCTTCCTCGGCCGGTGAGTTCATCTATATAAATTTTTGCTATCTTGACCTTATAGTCACTTGCTTGTTGCAATTTATTCTTGGTGGTGATACCTTTGAATCTTTCTTTTTTAGTTAGAGAATCGTTCAGGAAGCCGAAGGCTCCTCCTCCTGCATTTCGTAAGAGGAAGGTTGCCTCTTCTTCGGCATCTATTCCTATTGTGACCACGGCTAGGCCTGCCCGGTTGTTTGTTTCTGTTCCTTTTTTCGCCGCGGCTAGGTCTGCTTGGTCGTCGGTCCCACCTGCTGCTACCTCAACACCGGTTTCTTATCCTTCTGCGGACATATCAACAACAGGGCTTCGAGCTTCCCCTTTGCATCGTCTAGTGGATGAGTAGGAAGAGTCATTGCCGAGTGGTGGGAATTTGGTTTCCCGTAAGAGAAGATCGGTGGTCGTCGGTGATGGGGTTGCCCGGGATGTGGATTCGGTAAGGGTCAATTTCGTCATCCATGAGACAGCGACAATTGTGCTTGAAGATGACATTGAGTCGTCGTCTGAGATTCCACCATCGGCTGAGGTCGCAGAGGGCGTGTCCCTTCCTGATGTCACGGTGGAAGCTGAAGGGCTGTCTGCGAGAGTCTCTGATATTTTATGGCAAGATGAGCCGTCGGCCTCGCGACCGGCTGATTGTCCTTCTTCGATGGCCGACAGGAAAGGAAAAATCATTGCCGAGGAAGGTTATGAGATGGGCTCTGATATTGACGCCGATGAGGTAAGGATGATGGGGGAGGGTTTTACCCAACTCGAAGTAAGACTAGAGGGGTCTACACGGACCATTGAGATCCCCATGGATCGAGATTTGCTGGTAAATACGGAGAATGTGGTTCCTTCCCTTGGTCCCTTCTGTTCTGACGTAGAGGGTAAAACTCTTGAAAAGCTGGATGACGCTACCTTATCAAGGAGCATAGCCGGCCTAGCTCTCAGGGTCAGCCTCTCGACTTCTTCCGTTTTTGTTTGTCAAGTTCAATGTTTAGGCTTCGTTCTTACTCTCCGTTTTCTTTTTCTTTCTCTTTCAGACTGTGATTTTGGAGATTGAAAGCACCCGAAGAGAGGAGAGACGTAAGGCTATTTTTCTGAAGATGGAGCATAAATACCGTGAGTACCGTGGCAAGAAATGCAAGATTTGTAGGTGGTTTGGTGAGAGCGGCAATTTCCAGGTACTCCGAGACGAACTGAAGAAAAAGGATGACGAGCTAGTGAGGGTCATCAAAAAATGCAGCGTTCTAGAGGGGGCACTAAGAGATAAAGAAGAGGAGCTTGAGGTTAGTAGGGGGGTTGAAGCCCAGTGCGGCGATCTCCAAGCCCAAGTGGTCTCGTTGCGTGCCAAGCTCTAGGAGTGTGAATTCAAAGCGGATGCTTTAAGTGGCGAGGTCGCCAAGAAGGCAGCGAATCTCGAGAAGGTGGAGTTAGCTCAGTCGGGGGCTTTGAGGAAGGTGGAGGCTTTGGAGATTGTAATCGGCGTTCTTCGTTCCGAGCGAGAGAGTGCCTTGGAGTTAGTAGTTTTTCGCTACTAGGCCTGGCGGCGATTAGTAGTTTTTATTTTCCTTCTTTTCGTTTTGCCGTAAACTTGTGCATTTTTTGTGGGCATCTTTTCGAGCCTTTGTAAAAAATATTCTAAGTATGAAATGCCAGTTTTGTTATTTGTACCTGATTCTTTTTCTTTTGTTCGAGCTTGTATGCCTTTTGGCCTTGTTTCTTGGTTGCCTTGGTTCTCTTAGTCGTAATCTCTTAGCTCGGGTAGGATTGAACATATCCTTAGTTTAATTACGGCCGCTGGTCAAAAGGTGTTAGTTCGATCGAGGTTGAAACAAAACCTATGTTTGATTATAGCCAAGGGCCAGTAGATGTTAGTTCGAACGAGGTCGAACATACTATATGTTTAGTTATGGCTGAGGGCCAGTAGATGTTGATTCGAACGAGGTCGAATATAACCTATATTCAGTTATGGTCGAGGGACGATTAGGTATTGATTCGAACGAGGTTGAATATAACCTATACTTAGTTATGGCCGAGGGCCGATTAGGTGTTGATTCGAACGCGGTCGAATATAACCTATACTTAGTTATGGCCGAGGTCCTATTAGGTGTTGATTCGAACAAGATCGAATATAACCTATACTTAGTTATGGCCGAGGGCCGATTAAGTATTGATTCGAATGAGGTCAAATATAACCTATACTTAGTTATGGCCGAGGGCCGATTAGGTGTTGATTCGAATGAGGTCGAATATAACTTATACTAAGTTGTGGACAAGTGCCGATTAGGTGTTGATTCGAATGAGGTCAAATATAACCTATACTAAGTTGTGGTTGAGGGCCGATTAGGTATTGATTCAAACGCGGTCGAATATAACCTATACTTAGTTATGGCTGAGGGCCGATTAGGTGTTGATTCGAACGAGGTCGAATGTAACCTATACTTAGTTATGGTCAAGGGCCGATTAGGTGTTGATTCAAATGCGGTAGAATATAACCTATACTTAGTTATGGTCGTGGGACGATTAGGTGTTGATTTGAACAAGGTCGAATATAACCTATACTAAGTTGTGGCCGAGGGCCGATTAAGTGTTGATTCGAACAAGGTCGAATATAACCTATAGTTAGTGATCTTTAAGGCAGCGTTGCCTTCGTTGTACATTTGGAGAAATAGAAATAAACTTCATGCATTTGTGCATTGTTCATACACTTAGAGAAATTTACATATATTATTTTTGGGCAATGGCTAGCATTTCATTCCTAGTCCTAGTCTATCCAGTCCCTTCATTGGTTGATCTGGAGAAGTATTGAAAGGTTGAGCAATGAACTAGTCGGCATGTGCGTACTTCAACCTGAAGTATCCCCTCTGTCGCCTTATTAAAAACCTCCTTGAGAAAACCGAATTGGGACAAAACTTGAGTGAGGGAAAAAAAGTACGATTTTGAGGACGCTTTATCTCTTAAAAGTTGAAGTACTTGAGGTGTGCAATGTTCCAGTTGTTTAGTAGTAGCTTTCCTTCCATTGTTTCGAGTTAGAACGACCCTTTGTTCTCTGTTGCCATGATTTTGTACTGTCCGTCCCAATTTGTTCCTAGTTTACCTTCTCGTGGGTCTTTGCTCGCTTGTGTTTTAGCTTTAAGGATGTAGTCCCCGACTTTGAGTGGCCTGATCTTTGCCTTTTTGTTATACTAGCGTTCTACTTGCTGTTTTTGGGCGATCATCCTTACGTAGGCTATATATCTTCTTTCTTCGACCTCGTCGAGCTCCTGGCTTCTGCTTTCATCGTTACTGCGCCCGCTTTTGTGGGAGTATCTTAGGCTGGGATCCCCGACTTCGACCGGTATTACTGCATCAGTCCCATAGACTAATGAGTAGGGTGTCTCTCCTGTGCTCGTCTTCGGCGTTGTTCGGTAGGCCCAGAGTACTTCTAGTAATATTTCTGGCCACAATCCTTTGGCGTCTTTGAGTTTCTTCTTCATGATATTCAGTATCGACTTGTTGGATGATTCCGCTTGTCCGTTGCCCACGGGGTGGTATGGCGTTGAGAGTATTCTTTTGATGTGCCATTTTTCAAAAAACTCAGCGACCTTTTTTCCCGCAAATTGGGTCCCGTTGTCGCAGCTGATCTCTTTGGGGAGACTGAAATTACATATGTTCCAGTTGTTTAGTAGTAGCTTTCCTTCCATTGTTTCGAGTTAGAACGACCCTTTGTTCTCTGTTGCCATGATTTTGTACTGTCCGTCCCAATTTGTTCCTAGTTTACCTTCTCGTGGGTCTTTGCTCGCTTGTGTTTTAGCTTTAAGGATGTAGTCCCCGACTTTGAGTGGCCTGATCTTTGCCTTTTTGTTATACTAGCGTTCTACTTGCTGTTTTTGGGCGATCATCCTTACGTAGGCTATATATCTTCTTTCTTCGACCTCGTCGAGCTCCTGGCTTCTGCTTTCATCGTTACTGCGCCCGCTTTTGTGGGAGTATCTTAGGCTGGGATCCCCGACTTCGACCGGTATTACTGCATCAGTCCCATAGACTAATGAGTAGGGTGTCTCTCCTGTGCTCGTCTTCGGCGTTGTTCGGTAGGCCCAGAGTACTTCTAGTAATATTTCTGGCCACAATCCTTTGGCGTCTTTGAGTTTCTTCTTCATGATGTTCAGTATCGACTTGTTGGATGATTTCGCTTGTCCGTTGCCCACGGGGTGGTATGGCGTTGAGAGTATTCTTTTGATGTGCCATTTTTCAAAAAACTCAGCGACCTTTTTTCCCGCAAATTGGGTCCCGTTGTCGCAGCTGATCTCTTTGGGGAGACTGAAATTACATATGATATTTTTCCATATGAAGGAGAACACTTCCTATTCGCGTATTTGGGCGAATGCTCCTGCTTTTACCCATTTAGAGAAATAGTCAGTTAAAACCAAAAGAAATCGTATGTTATCTCGTCCTTCCGGGAGGGGGGCCACGATGTCCATTCCTTATTTGATGAACGTCCAAAGGGAAGTCACCGAGTGTAGGTGTTCGCCTCCTTGGTGAATCATTGGGGCATACTTCTGGTGTTGCTCGCATTTTTTCACGAAACCGCGGCTTCCTATTTCATGGTGGGCCAGTAGTACCCTGCCCGTATGAGGCATTTGACCAACGCTCAATTGCCGAAATGAGCTCCACAGTGGCCTTCGTGTACTTCCTCAAGGACGCGCCGTCTCTAATTTAGGCCCAGGCATTTCGCTAGAGGGCCACCATACGTCCTCTTGTACAGGTCGTTATGAATGATGTTGTACCTTACTGCTTACGTCCGTAATTTCTTGGTTTCTTCTTTATCAACTAGGAGTATTCCGTCCTGCAAGTATGTAACAATACAGTTGCGCCAGTCCCAAGTCAGGTTTATGGTTCTTACTTCGATTCGGTCTATTGATGAATTGAAAAGATGGACTATGCTTCTGTCTCCGATTACAATGTTTTCGGTGGCTGCAGCTAATTTGGCGAGGCCGTTCGCCTCTATATTTTGTGCTCGGGCGATCTGGTCGAATTGAAATTTGTCGAACTGTGGTAGCAACTTGCAGATTTCGATTTGGTACTTTTATAACCTTTGTTCCTTGATTTGGAAAGTTCCTGTGACTTGATTGACCACGAGTTGAGAATCGCAGCACATTCTTAGCCGCTTGGCTCCGTATTTGAGTGCTAGTCGTAATCCTGATATTATGGCCTCATACTCGGCCTCATTGTTAGTCATGCTCGGGCATCTTATGGACTGGCGAATCACTTCGCACGTTGGGACTTCGAGTATGAGTCCCAGCCCGGACCCTGACGCATTAGACACGTAGTTAGTGTACAGGACCCAGAGTTCGTGCGTTTGGGGAGAAGCGTGAACGACTTCTTTTTCGACTTCGTGCATTATTTTTGCACTGAAGTCGGTGATGAAGTCTGCGAGGACTTGTGATTTTATCGATGTTCGCAGCCGGTATGTGATATCATGCTCGCTCAATTCGATGGCCTATTTGGCCAACCTGCCCGATAGCTCGGGTTTATGCAAAATTCTTCTTAGGAAGAAAGTCGTGACGACCGAGATGGGGTGACATTGGAAATATGGTCTAAGCTTTCCTGAAGCTACGACTAAAGCTAGAGCCAGTTTTTCGAGATGGGGGTATTTTGTCTCGGCGTCGACTAGTGTTTCGCTAATGTAATAGATGGGAGATTGCATATCTTTATTTTCCCGGACCAGGACTACGCTCACAACTACTTCAGACACGGTGAGATAGACAAGGAGGTGCTACCCCGGTTATGGTTTTGAAAGCAATGGTGGCGATGACGAGTACACCTTTAACTCCTTCAGGGCTTGGGCGCACTCAGGGGTCCATTGGAGGTCGTTATCCTTTTTGAGTATGCCGGAGAATTTATGGCACATATCAGATGATCGCGAAATGAACCTTGAAACGGTGGCGATACGGCCAGTCAACCTTTAAACCTATTTTTTGGTGGTCAGTTGTTCTGGTATCCCTTCGATGGACTTGATTTGGTCGGGATTGACCTCAATACCCCGTTGTAACACTAGAAAACCTAAGAATTTTCCTGAGGCCATGCCGAATGCACATTTTTCAGGTTCAGTTTCATTCTGTATTGCCTGAGTATGCCGAAGGTTTCTCTCAAGTGGTCGATGTGATCTTCTTTTCTTTTGGATTAGACCAGCATGTCGTCTATATAAACTTCCATCATTTTACCGAGTTGGTCTTTGAACATGGTCGTCACCAACATTTGATAAGTCACCCCCGTATTTTTCAACCCGAAGGGCATGACCCTGTAGCAGTACGGTCCCTGATAGGTGATGAAGGTGGTTTTTTACTGATCCTCTTCCTCCATAAGGATCTGATTATAGCCCGAGTAGGCGTCCAAGAAGCTTAGTAGTTCATGCCCGGTCGTTGCGTTGATGAGTTGGTCGATATGGGGTAATAGAAATGAATCCTTGGGGCATGCTTTATTCGGGTCAGTAAAATCTACGCATATCCGCCATTTTCCATTCTTCTTTTTCACCATGACCACGTTGGCGACCCATTGGGGGTATTTCGACTCCCTGATTGAGCTATTTTCCAATAATTATTCCACCTCTTCGCATACTGCGTCATTAATTGCGGAGTTGAACTTACACCTAACCTGCCTCACCGGGGGTGGATGGATCGTTGTTTAATTTGTGTGTGGCGATCTATTTTGGGATACTTGGTATATCTGCATGGCTAAAAGAAAACAAGTTTGCATTAGCAGTTAAGAATAACGAAACTTACTGGTTCTTGAAGTTTGCAGCCGATGTAAGCTTTCTTTCTATGGTCGTTGCTATCTAACTGAACGGGGTCGAGGTCCTCTACGGTCGATCCTACAGCTTCGACCATATTGGGTTCTCTAATGACGTACTCGCTGTCATCACACTTTGACCTCGACCCTGTTGATTGCTATGCTTTTTTTTCTTTGTCCTTTGTTTGTTGGGTGGCTGTACAGTCTAGGGCGATGCGGTAGCATTCCTAGGATATACGTTGTTCCCCTTGTATACTGAATATTCCCCATAGAGTTAGGAATTGAATGACTTAGTATAAGCTGGAGGGGATGGCTCTCATGGTGTGTATCTGTAGTCGCCCTATTATGGCATTGTACGTTGTGTCTTGGTCCATGATATGGAATGTGGTTTCCAGAGTGATGCCACCGGCTAGGAAAGGGAGTGTGATCTCGCCGGATGTTCGCTCAACTGCATTGTTAAAACCCGTTAGTGTTATGTAGCGCGACACTATCTTATCCTCGAGTTTCATTTGTGCAAATACTCGAGGGTGGATAATGCATGCGCCGCTCCAATCGTCTAACATAATGCGCCTTACATCGGTATCTAAAATTCGTAAAATAATAACAAGAGCATCATAGTGAGGGAAAACCAAACTGTTGGTATCTGACTTATCGAAGATGATACTTTCTTCGAGTTCATCATATCGATCGAGGGTGATCGACCGTTTGAGCTTGTGGGTTGTGGTGAACTTCACACTGTTGATGGATGCATCTTCGCCATCACCGATGATCATGTGGATGGTACGGGTCGACGAGGGTGGTTATGGTGGTCCTTGATGTTGTTCACGTCCTCTGGAAAAGTTGGTCCTTCTCTGGTCGCTCAAAAATATTTTTAGGTATTCATGTCGTATCATGTTTACGACCTCCTGTCTTAGGGCGATAAATCTTTGGTTTTATGTCCTCGCTTTTGATGGAACTGGCAGAGGGCGTCTGATTTTATGGTATTTGGGTTTTACCTCATCTTTTGTGGCCACTTCACCTTCGGTACGAGCTTCTCCAAGGAGTAGACTATTTATGTAGGTGACATACAAAAATTGTGAGAGAACAATAAATGGGGCATATCTCTTTCTTTCCAGTTAGTCCCTGTTCTTGATCGGGGCAGGCCCTCTTCATAGTAGGAGGAGGATGCAATAGGGGCTCTGACATATGGTAGATGCCATTCCTGGTTGGGCCATGAGGTTACGAAATCTCTTCTAATATTATTTCTTCGATCTTTTCCATCGATTCGGCTTTCACCAAGGTTAATCGATGGGTCAGCCCATTGAGGCAGTCCTCGTCTGCTCAGACTTCGGCACAATATGCGTTGTGTATTTCATTCCAAGTAGTTTTGGGTACTTCATAAGCCGACTTAGTAACTTTCTTGTTGCCCTCGAACTATTTTTGCTCAACCTGTTCTGAAAAGCTGCGACCGCCATCCCTTCCGATACATTCGGCAAGGTCATTCTTACTTGGTTTAACCGGGCGAGGAAATCCCTCAATACCTCTCTCGGAGACTGTTTAATAGCAAATATGTCATTTACCCTCGCCTCTTCCTTTTTGGCCCTAGCATGGGCCACTACGAATTTATCAACCATTTCTTGCCGAATTTGTTTAACAAAATGGAGGATACTTGTTCCTTGGCGAGGTCATTTCCTTTCACGGCGGTGACGTAGTGAGTCAATTGGTCTTCGGGGTTGGTTGTGCCGTCGTATATTTGCAGATAGGGCGGCATTTTAAATGTCTTCAGTATGGCATGTGGGGCGGCATCATCACTGTACGGCTGCTCGACGAACCGACCAGCATTTCTCTTCGACAAGAGTTTGGGGGCGCCTGGTATCTTATCAACACTTTCTTGGTGTTCTCTCATTTGGTCCCGAAGCGCTTTATTCTCATTTTCCATTTCCTCAATTCTTTTCAAAATGGCTGTGAGAGTGTCGTCACCTGCACTATTAAAGACATTGTGAGTAATACCTGTTGTTGGAGGAGGGAATTGACCATGTTTCTTGTCTGCTGGTGGTATAACGCAAGTCCTTGCGTTTTCTGTAGTCATGTCCCGAGCGGGCTTGTGAAGGATGCTGGTTAGCGTGTTAGTTAGCCAGGCCTCTAGGAGCTTTTTTATTGTTGTTGGCGCCTCCTCCACCATGGATGTTGAGGCTCCCTTACCAAGAGATTTTACGATGCTGGGCATCGGGCGTCGCATCCTCGTCTACTGCTTCAGAACTCTCATTGATGACGTTCATGAGGTTGGTTGGGAGGTCGCTCATTATTCTCGTTCTTTCTTCTCTGTTACCTGCCATATTAGGTCTGTGTATGCAGAGAGAAAAGGATCTTGTTCTTGTTTTCTTCTTCTTCTTTTTACGTTAGTAACCAGTGTCAGTTGTAGATCTAGAAGAAACTAAAAGATTTAACTAGATAATCCCCACAGACGGCACTAAATTGTTTGACCAAAAAACATGACTTTCGGCTAAAAATATTATATTTATGTAACGACGGGTTAAACCTAGTTAATGATAATATCTCTAGATGCGAATCTTGAAAACGTATGCGAAGTGGAATAAATCGAGTAAAGGGTTGACAATAACAAGCATTAAATATTCATAAAATATAAGCAATAATGGGAGGGTGGCTGATAATAAACAGCAATAAATGACATTTAAGTAAATAGAAGTGATTCACCCAATAAATAATGAGCTAGGTGATTATTCCTCCTGATAATGATGAGTGATAGACAGATCTTAGAACATTCGAAATATTTTCGGATCTGATGGAAAAGTGTAGGGTAATATGAACAAGAATCTTGATAAAGAGATGTTCTTTGTATCTTTTCAAGAGAGAGAAAGAGAAAGAGAAAGAGAGAGAGTATCTTTTTTCAAAGTCTACTCTTATCACAATGAATATCACATGCCTCTATTCTTTACCTTTCTTCCTATTTATTTGGGACATACCCCCAATAAACTCTAATAGTACAAGTACAAAGAATATCCAAAGGAATATTCTCTTTAATATTCTGCCCTAATAAACTAGCCGTTACAACTCTTTTTGCAATGCTCGACGTTGGCCATCTCACCCACGGGCTTTGCCATCTCCTGGTCGATCTCGACTGACTCTTTTCTCGATATTACCTAGTTCTAAGTACTAAGACAGATTTTGACCTATACAATGATGTTTTAACGTTGGTCCTACCGTGGTTCTGGATAATCTCCACGTTAAGACTTATTTTGTGTCATTTTCGGGCATTTCTCTTTTCCTTGAAATGCGACAAAAAGAGGCAAACGGTAAGAAAGAAACCGACTTCCCTGTTATCCTAGCCCCTAGGGTAAGGATACCGAGGAGCCAGATGCCAAAAAAGAAAAAGAAAAAAAGCAATTAGCCCTGATAGATGGGCAAAATGATCTCTCATAATCAATTAAAATTTAATTTGACCAGAAGAAATTGAATTTATAAAGAATTTTAATGTTTTATTTACTAATCTACTGTGTTACTATATTTTACATGTCTTATTAAAAAAACAGAAGAAGCTATATATAATAACATTTGTAAGTAGTAAGTACCCTCATAGTTGCATACAATAGGAAAAGAAGTTTGAGAATTTTTTCATCATTTTGGGCCCTTAAATTTTAAAAAGAAAAGATACTAAATAAAGGACTCCCTTATTATCAAGGAATTTTTACCTTCCTATAATATACATGAAACTTATTACCCTCCCTAGTCAAGTTTTAAGTTAATTACATGGGCATATACAATTTACTAATTATATACAAAATAGTTGTAAATGAGTATCCCTTTATATTAGGAATTGAATAGGGAATCCCCATCCCTACTCTCTCTCTCTCTCTCTCTCTCTCTCTCTCTCTCTCTCTCTCTCTCTCTCTCTCTCTCTCTCTCTCTCTCTCTGCGTCTCTCTCTGTTCTTTCCCCAATTTTCTTCCTTCGTTTTTCTCTATTTTTCATCCTTTTTTTCAGGAAATTCATCAATGAATTTCAATTGTTACAATATAGAATTTTAACTTAACAATTTCCTTTTCATGTTGCACAATTGGTGTTCGAATTTAAATTGTCAATCAATAAATTTTGAAGATATTTGATTCTCTACCATTGACAACCATTAAAAAGCTCTGAAACTTTGAATTCGAATTTGAGTTTTCAAAAACTATTGTTTGTTTGGATTGGGTATTGTTTCAAACAATTAAAAATATTCTTTAGAGTTTATATCTTAATTTTGAGGGTATTTGGTGAAGATTAAACTTAATTTTGGCTGAATTTCAGATTGAAACTCGAAGAAGAAGAAGAAGAAGACATGACATACAATATACTGACGAAATTGTATTAAAGTTGTATTATAGTTGTGTGTAAATTGTATTTAAATTGTATTCTTTTGTACTTATATATGTTTTATATGAATATTGTATAAAAGTTGAAAAATAGTTGTATAATGTATGAATCATTGAATGAAATTTGTATTTAAGTAATATGTCATGACCTAAAGCCTAGCCTATCGTGATGGCGCCTAACATGATACTAGGCAAGCCGACACCTCAAAACATTTCCAACACTTTTAAATAAAAAATGAACTAAAACAGGTTTAAATAATTAAAGCTCTCGTAAACTGGATAAAAGATCAAAACTCAATACGGAAGTTCCCAAAACCAGGGTGTCACTGAGTATATGAGCGTCTATACAACACAAGTCTGAAATACCGTCTATGAAAAACTGAAACTAAATACATAAAGCTGAGAGATAGGGAATGGGGGTTAAGGTCTGCGGACGGCGAGCAGCTACCTCGAAATCTCCAAATGACTAAGCTGCTCAAATAATCAGCACCCATAGTGTCCAAAATGCCTGGATCTGCACACGAAGTACAGGGTATAGTGTGAGTACAACCAACTCAATAAGTATCACAAATAAATAAGGCAAGGTAAGAGAAGTTTAAATTATTGAGGATACTAGTTAATTTGGTGTGATTCTGCCCCTTTTAAACCAACACAGCATAACATTTAAGGCTAACTCATAAGGCTTCGTGAGAAGAATATCAGTGTGTGCATGTGCACTGTTTTCTCAAAATACCCCAATCAACAATATTATAGCTTGTAGAGGAAAGTTACAAGTAAATCATATAAATGATCAAGAAAATACAAGTTTCACACACTGCACGGACAACTCACGTATTGCACGGACAACTCACGTGCTAACTATAGAACCTGCACGGAAAACTCACGTGCGACATGGACAATTCACGTGTCAATAATATCAATATATGGATCCGCACTTACAACCCACGTGCTATATGGATAACTTACGTGCCAATAATATCAATACATGGATCTGCACGGACAACTCACGTGTTGCACACTCACGTGCCAATAATATAATCCGCCCGGCATAGTCGCAGGCCCAGTCCAAAATATCATACATAAGCAATAAAGCAAGTATACAGGTATAAGATGAGCGCAATAAGATTCTCATGTCCCTGGACTGGTGTAAATAACATGCTAAAGTGTAGGCATGTGCAAAGTGTGCTATCGTAGTCCAAACTAGAAATTTCATCAATGAAAAGTATTTGTCAAGTTCGTTCAGGGATTAAATCTCTAAGTAGTCTCATCATGGCTCAACTAGATCACATAAACCGATAAAACATGATAGATACCAAAGCTTGAAGCTCAACAGCCATTTCTGGGCTTGTAAGAGACCGAGCACAACTCAAACATGAATATACAGTCTCGGTGCCCACACATGGGATCATCCTCACACATGTACGCACCTAAAAGAACGTGGCTATCATAACAATTCAGGCAACTAGTGCCTTAACCGAGTTTAAATACGGTACTTACCTCAAGTAAATCAAATCACTCCGCTAGCAAGCCCTTGCCTCGCGAACCGGCCTCTGAATGCCTCAAATCTAGCCAAAAATAATTCGATACAATCAATACGAGCTAAAGGAATCAATTCCATAAGAAAATACTAAGTTCTTAATCAAAAGTCAAAAGTTAACTCAAAATTCGGCCCCCGGGCCCGCGTCTCGAAATCCAACAAAAGTCACAAAATCCGAAAGCTCATTCAATCACGTATCCAACCATACCAAATTTATCAAAATTTTACACCAAATTGTCACTCAAATCCCTAATTTAAACTCTTCAAATCCCTAGCCTCAATTCCCAAAATTACACCTCAAAAACACACCAACTAGGTGGAAAATTCAATGGAGAAACATAATTATTGAATAAAAATAACTACAAGTGACTTACCTCAAGAATCCCTTCGAAATCCCTCTCAAAAATTGCCTAATCCCGAGCTTAAAATGTCCAAAATGATGAAAAATTACAGTTTTCTCAATTTTAATACACTGCCAAGGCTTTCTGCACCTGCGACTACTTACCCGCACCTGTGGCTTCGCCGTGCGACCAAAACATCCACTCATGCGATTGGCTTCGCGCCTGCGGACTCGCGTGTACGAACACACTGTCGCTTCTATGGAGCCAGCTCCCTTTCCCATTTTTGCTTCTGCGTTTGTGACCTCGCAGGTGCGGAAAACTTTTCGCACCTGCGAGCACTGCCCAGCTCCACTCTTGGCCGCTTCTGCGTTGGCTGGTGGGCACATTCGGCTTCGCACCTGCGATCAAAACCTTCGCAGGTGCGATTGCACCAAACCTGGTGCTTCAACAATCTCTCAAACTCCAAATTCGATCCGTTAACCATCTGAAACCAACCCGAGGCCCCCGATACCTCAACCAAATATACCAATAAGTCCTAAAGTATGATACGAACTTAGTCGAGCCTTCAAATCACATCAAACAACGCTAAAACCATGAATCGCACATCGATTCAAGCCTAATGAACTTTTGAATTTCCAACTTCTACATTCGATGCCGAAACCTATCAAATCACGTCCGATTGACCTCAAATTTTGCACACAAGTCACAAATGACACCACCGACCTACTCCAACTCCCGGAACCCCAATCCGAGCTCGGTAACCACAAAGTCCACTCTCGATCAAACTTTAAAATTTTTAACTTTCGCCATTTCAAGCTTAATTCAACTACGGACCTCCAATTCACAATCCGGACACACTCCTAAGTCAAAAATCACCCAACGGAGCTAACAGAACCATCAAAACTCTATTTCGGATTCTTTTACACACAAATCGATATCCGGTCAACTATTTCAACTTAAGCTTCCAACCTTGAGACTAAGTGTCTCATCTCATTCCGAAACCTCTCCGGACCCGAACCAACTACCCCGGCAAGTCACATAGCAACTTATAAGCATAAAATGAGCAGTAAATGAGAAACGGGGCTACAACTCTCAAAAAGACCGATCGAGTCGTTACATTATAAATACTATCTTTTTATATAAAGTTGTTGATATGTATCAAAATTGTATTAAGAAAGAAATTTTTTATTGAAATTTTCGAGAGGAAGAAGAACACACCACATACAAAATATATACAAATCATATACAAAATACATACAAAAGACAAATTGTATGAAAATTGTATTTAAGTTGTACGATATTATAATTGTATTTAACCGTGTAAAAATAATATATGAAAGTTGTAAATAAGTTATAAAAAAATTGTATACTATATAATTAGTAGTATAAAATCTATTTTTAGTTTATATATTGTTATAGATGTATCAAATTCGTATCAAAATTAAATATTCCGGCATTCAGAATTCCTTTTGATAATTAAACTAAAGAATTTAATTAGTCAAATAAATTAAATTATTAGTCCAAATGAAATATTATTATATTCTTTGCTACCACAGAGGATATAATTAATATTGTGGACAAATTGAAGTTTTCTATTTGGAATAGAAAATTAAATTATATATGTTGGTTGAAGTATATATGTGAAATATATTTAGCACTCAAATTAATATTTATAGATATAATAGTTGTATATAAAATATTAGTAAATACTTAATCCAATTTGAAATTGGATAGTTGTAAAGTAAAGGACGTGTAAGTCGATCCAAATTTGAATTGGATTGTTGTGAAAATCTGTCCATAAGGACGGTCGGCATTCGGCAGAATTTTTCCATTAAGAATGGGATTCAATGTTTCCGATTTTTCTTTTGAGAGGAAGTGATTCTTAAATAATATTTTCCTCATTTTCATTTTACATAAATACTACAGTTAAGTCACCATGGGAAAGAGGAGAGGAGGGGGAAAAAATAATTTAATTGAATCCCCTAATTGAAGGCACTAATAATGAATTATTGTCACGACCCAAAATCCAACTAGTCGTGATGGCACATAACTCAACTCGCTAGGTAAGCCAACTTTCAACTATCCAATTCCAATAATAATTATTAAAGCAATTTAAGTAAATAAAGATCTCAATCTTATACATTCCCCAAGAACTGGTAGTACAAATTATGAACTTCTAAGAATAAAATTTATAAAGCTGATATGAACTAAATACATCTTGTGTTTGAAAAGTACATAAACAGAGTTTTTATAATCTAACGCTACCATGAACAAGAGAAAGCTACCATAAGAACGCAGGTACATCTTCAAATCCGGCAACCATCGAGCACAGCAACAACAACAGCCAATATTTGCACGCAATGTGCAGAAGTGTAGTATCAGTACAACCGATCACATGTACTGAGTAAGTAACAAACCTAATCTTAGGTTGAAAGTAGTGACGAACTTTTACCAAGGTCGGGTCCAAAACTAATAGTTCACCACATTACATAACAACGTAAAGCAAATAATACAAGAAGTAACTCAGAAATAAAAATGTTCAGCTAAATCATGATTTCTAAAAATAGTTCTTCATTTTAAGTACATCAGTGAAAAACCCAAATCGTTTACCGAAGTTTCCAAAAATATGAATAAGTTTGAAAACAATAATTTTCTTTCCATATAATCCGTATAAAACAAATGCATTACTATGCCCATCTGTCAACATGTGTGAGAAATCATGAATGATGTGATACTGTACAGCATGAGAAAAATACATCTCTATCCCTATATGTCATGTGTGCATGTCAATGCGATGCAACTCAGTGATAAAATTATATGCATACTCTCAGAGTATCATTTCACTCAGTGCTCCCAGTCACTCAGTCCTCACAGTCACTCAGTCCTCCAAATCACTCGGTACTCTCACTCGGCACTCGACACTCGCACTCAGTAGGTACCTGCGCTCACTGGGGGTATTCAGACTCCGGAGGGGCTCCTTCAGCCCAAGCACTATAATCTGCACGGACAACTCATGTGTTGCATGGACAACTCATGTGCTATAATAATATCTGGATCCGTATGGACAACTCACGTGTTGCACGGACAACTCACGTGCTGCACAGACAACTCACGTGCTATAATAATATTTGGATCCGCACGGACAACTCATGTGCTATAATAAAGCCTATAAGGCCTGCTGCAGGAGGGCAGCCCCGATCCACATAATAATCCTCACAATCAGGCCATCGGCCTCACTCAGTCATCAATCTCTCCAGTCTCTCTCTCATGGGCTCACGATATCATGAAAATAGCCCAAAAATAATGATATTATGTATCAATAAATAATAACAGAGACTGAGATGTGATATGTAATGACATGAATATGACTGAGTATAAATTTTCAATTTAAAATAAATAATTCACAGCAATATTACCTCTATGGGTCCCAAAAATACTGGCACAAAGCCTCAACATAATTTTTAATATAATTATCGGCTCAATTTGTTTAGCACATAAAACTATATAGAAAATGCCAAGATTATTTAACTACAAAATTTTACGAAAGCAATTATGTGACAATTTACATGGTGCATGCTCATACGCCCGTCACCTAGCATGTGCGTCACCTCCCAACAATTCACATAATACATATATTCAGGGTCCATACCCTCAGCTCCAAGATTAGAAGAGTTACTTACCTCAAACAAGACGAATCCAATATCGAGCAAGCAAAACAATGCTCCAGAAATTACATTCTGTGCGTATAAACTTCCGAACGGCTCGAATCTACCACAATTTAATTTGATTCAGTCCACAAAATTATAAAAATAAATTTCATATCAAAATACTAATATTTTCCACAAAAATCCGAAATTACACCCCAAAAATTATCCGTGGGGACCACATCTCGGAATCCGAAAAAACTCACAAAATCCGATAACTCATCCAATTACAAGTTCAACCATACTAATTTCACTCAATTCCGACTCCAAATCGATGTTCAAAACTCAAAAATTCGTATTATGAACTTTAGGCCAACACCCCCAATTTTCTCTTTAAATTCATCAATCATTTACTAAAAATGAAGATAGATTCATAGAATATAATCACAAGGAAGTCAAGAACACTTATCCCAAGTTGTGTGAAAAAATTCCTCTCCAAAGTCGCCCAAACCGAGCTCCAAAATTCGAAAATGGTGAAAATCACGAACCCTCGAATTTAAAAGGTTCTGCCCAGCACTTTCGCAGATGCGGACAAGAGGTCGCATCTGCGACCCTCGCTTCTGCGAAAAATAACCCGCTTCTGTGAGAATAACATTTCCCAGCAACACCCGCACCTGCGGATACCAAATTCCGCTTCTGCGATCAGTTTCGCACCTGCGCTTCCAAATCTCGCATCTGCGCGAACGCAGGTGCACTACAAAATCCGCTTCTACGATCTTTCTCACCCTGCCTCTTTTTCGCTTCTGCGACTCAACTAACGCTTCTACGACCATCGCACCTGCACTAACCAGCCACAGGTGCGGTCATACCAGAACCAGCAGAACACAACAGTGTAAAATGAAGGAAAATAGTGTGAAATCAATCCGAAACAAGCCCGAGCTCCTCGGGCCCCCGTCCAAACATACCAACAAATTCCATAACATAATACAGACCTACTCGAGGCCTCAAAACATACATTACAATATTGAAACGATGAATCACACCGCAATTCGAAATCAATAAACTTCGAAACTTCAACTTCCACAACCGATGCCGAAACCTATCAAATCACGTCCGATTGACCTCAAATTTTGCACACAAGTCACACTTGACATTACGGATCTGCTCCAACCTCCGGAATCAAAATTCGACCTCGATATCAAAAAGTCCACTCTCGGTCAAACTTTTTCAAATTTTAACTTTCGCCATTTCGAGCCAAATCCAACCACGGACCTCCAAATCACAATCCAGATGCGCTCTTAAGTCCAAAATCACCCAACGGAGCTAACGGAACCATAAAAATTCCAATCTGAGGTCAAATGCTAACAATTCAAACTTGGTCAACTCTCCCAATTTAAAGCTTCAATAATAAAATTCTTCCTTCCAATTTTATTCCGGATAACCTGAAAGTCAAACTCGATGATTCACACAAGACAAAATACATCATACGGAGCTACTCATGCCCTCAAACAACCGAGCAAAGTGTAAATACTCAAAATGACCGGTCGGGTCGTTATAATTATATATGGAGAGAAGCGGCGGAGAATAGGAAAAGAGGAGAGGAGAGAAAAAAGGAAAATTGTGTAATTAAACCCTTTAATTTAAGGCACTAATAATGGATTGCATATATTTTATAAGTAATCCTTGTTTAGGGTGAGTAATATACAAAACTAGGACAATTTTAGTAAATAAGTTTCAAAATTGTATATGAAAAATAATTCGAGAAAAAGCTCAAAACAGTCCGGTATCTTTGGACTTGGACTCAAAGTAATCCTACTTCTTTTGGTTGGAGCATTAATAGTCCACATTTTTTGAGAAAGTGATGCATTTTAAGTCTCAAACCTAACCACTGTGAGTCTTCTAATGGAACAAAAGTTCTCACGTGCGCCTCATATGTTTCCCTCCAAACTCAAACTCTTGTTGCTGCAACATCCTTTGGGCTTCTTCTCTTGAAACGATCAGACTGCAAATAAGTATCTCTCTTCTTTGTTTCTTATCTTAAAAAAAACCCTAGAGTAACATGCATCATATTCCCTTCAATAGCATAATAACACCGTGGAAGTAACAATGTCTTTAAGGAGTTACAATGGCAGAGAATCGACTCCAATTTATGGGTAATTTTTCTTTACTTTTATCGAACCCCTTCCCACAAAATAATTCTATACAATAAGCATGTTTCTGAATATGTAAAGAGAACTTTTTGTTCAGAAAAATACCTTTGCAGCTTTGTTATTATTTTTAAAAAAAATATGACTTGAATCCACGGCCTAAAATCTGGACGTTTTCTATATGTACTACTATTAAAGTCTTATTGAATATGTATTATTTTTGTTTATTATATCACAATATATTTTTTATGATTTCAGAAGCGATAACCGAGGCATCATTTTCAGTATCAAAATATACCATGGAGGAATTATGAAACGTATGCCAGAAAAACATTATGTTGGGGGCAACATCAACTATATTGATTATGTTAACGTTGAAAAAATGAACCTTGATGAGTTCAAGAATATGGCAGCAATTTGTGGATATTCAAAGGATTCAATAACTTTTTGGCATAGGTATGAAAGATCTGGTAATAGATGGAGGTTGGTATCTATAGATAATGAAGCATATGCAGTTGGCAAAAACATCCCGAATGACAATATGATTGAGATTTATTTCGAACACTTGGACTCATATTTCAGTATAGAAAATATGGATTCGGTATATAAACAAAATGCCAGAGATAATGAAAAACATCAATTTGTGCGGGAAAATTCATCTAGTGATGATTTTAGTGACTCCGAAGATGATTTATCCGATGATCTACTTGTTGATAAACATGAAAAAATTACAAAAAGCATTATAGATGAAAGCGAGATTCTTAGTGTCGAAGTGAAGAGAAAGATGGTCGCTCCAGAAGGGGAATCTGACTGTATTGATTCTGCAGACATAAAAAGTTTGCATAGCGATTCCGAGAGTGAGGAATCCAATTTTCCTCACTTCAACCCACATACAGATGGAGATAAGCTGATTTTAGCTCCGGAATGTACTTTTGCAAGCAAGCAAGATTTTAAAAATGCAGTAGCTACTCATGAGATTAACAATGGAAAGTATATCAAGTGAAAGAAAAATGACAAAGAAAAATTGAAGGTTGTTTGTATACATCCGGAGTGCGAATGGGAAATCATGGCAAATAAAATGCAAAGCGACACGGCGCTTCAGATTAGGAAGTACAAACCTACACATACTTGCAAGGAGTGAAATTATGAAAATAGAACAATAACATCATCCTTCATTGCAAGAAAATACCTCAAAGAAATTAAATCAAACAGGGGTTGGAGCTTACTTGAGTTCAGAGATAGGGTGAGTGTAGATCTACGAGCTAAAGTGACTTTATCTCAAGCTAAAAGAGCTAAGATGAAAGCTATTGCGTTGATTGATTGTGATATTAAGGATCAATACAAAATGATGTGGGATTATAGCATTGAAATTGATAGGACAAATCCAGGCAGTACAATTCACATGAAGTTTACTGATAATGAGGTACCAAACAAGCCATACAATCAGAGATTACTGACCACAACAAAAGAACTTGCAAATATAATGTTGTGCAACCAGAGATTACTTCAATCCGTGAAAGACTGCATGTACTATCTTTAGAACTATATTATAATTATTTATTTATTAAATAAACTTAAACTAACATAGAATATATGTATTCATGGTTTAGATTAGATGGGGGCAAGTTGAAATGCGACCAGAAGAAGTTGGACAAGAAGTAGCAGTTGAAATAGATTCTGATTGGATATACTCTCAACAGACACAATAAAATTAAATGGATTGCTGGTAAATTAGCTTTTTCTAGTGCTAATATGTGTTTAATGTTAATGGTAGCTTATCCTTATTTCAAATGCTTATTTGTGCATTTTTCAGGTTTTGCTATCAGCTTCTTTGGTGTTGCTACTATGTTGCTTTTCGATATTTGGTGATGTAGTACTGCTAATGAATTGTAGTTTCATGTAGTGCTATTCTACTGCATTTTCAAGTGCTCGTATTTCAAATGACGTTATTACTGTTCTACTTTTCTTTTTTAGTGTTGGGGTGGTGCTACTGTGTTTGAAATTTCTGCTATAGATAAAATTTTCGTTGTTGTGATTGCCAAAAATATTTCAGTGTTCAGGATATTATGACAAATAAGATAACTTCTTTTGAATTAATTAAAATGGACTGTGAGTTGATTAAAATGTTGTCAAGCTATTATGCAAAATAGTAGTAACTGTTTGTTCCCAAGATTTAAAGAACTATATATTGTAAATGCCCCTACAATGATACTGAAAAGATGTCGTCATGTAAATGGGATTACGACATCAAATGCTTAACAGTAAATTTGATTAAGCAAAGTTAAATCTTATGAAATAGAATGTCCAAACCTTATGCTTCCACTAAATGTTATTTCTACTTAGTGAAACAGAATGTCCAAATGGGTGAGAATTACTACTGATATATTGTGCCATTTCCTTTTTCTTTTCCAGACAAACAATCTTTTGTACTAACAAAATATAGTGTCATGTGTAACAAAGAAATGCTTTAAGCAAGGATGTCGTTTGCTTTGTCACAACTGTCATGTTATGGATGAATGGAGTCATGTAAAGAAATCTTTCCAACTAAAACTTAAACATTCGTTCATATCATGTCATCAAAGTTAGAAAGTGAAATCTGAAATTAATAATACCAGGAAACATTGAATAACACTGATTTAATCATACCCACCATTACAAAGAAAAGTAAATGGTACATTTCCCTACGACAACTACATGTATTCATGCTTTACGATGTCAATTTGCAGTCTACATGTTATAACAACACAATCACACAGAGTATATTAATCAAATGAAATGCTGGAAAGGCATTTTGGTCATCATCTTTTTCCTTTTCAGTTGTTTAAACTCAGCTTTCATTTGCCTCTTTTTTCCTCTTTTTCTTTCATCCTTTTCTATCTCAGCTTTCATTTGACTAATTGTATCAACATAAAAGCTTATTTCTGTTTCTGTTGATTGCTCTACCTTTACTTCCTCTTGACTATGCTTCTCCACATTATTGTATACCTTCAACTGATAAATATGAGTGTCTGTAGTTGCACAAGAAATAGGTTTGAAATCAAGAAGGAGAATGAACCTAATTGAGATCATTACCACATAATTGATGCTCTATTGCTGCATTTCACGTAGAAGAATACAGTCTGAAGAAAATCAATCCCAGGAACCTAATTTCCCGCTTGGTCTCCCAAATATATAAAATAGGGTTATGAAACTTTGGGGAAATAAATGGGGGAAGAGAGTCAGATCTATTTTGTTTTAAGATAGAGAGAGGAGTTTGTTTGTTTTGAAGGAAATATCACGTGCATATTCGGATATCTCTGTTAGAAAACTCATGGTGGTTAGGTTTGACACTTAAAATGTACTATTCTTTTAAAAAATATGGACTATTAATACTCCGCCCGAAAGAAATAGGATTACTTTGAGTCCAAGTCCAAGGGTACCACACTATTTTGAACTTTTTCTCAAAAAAATCCCTATTATCAATACTCCTGCCTACCGTCTTGATGGACTGCTACTTTGAAGTTGGACTCATTCATGTTTGGAGATTTCGAGCCTAGCTAGCCACCTTCTCAACTTGGCCGTCGGGGCTATTAATTAGCTCAAGATCGCTCCTATTTGTTAGACTTGTATTTTCAATTTGAAATATCAATACCTCTCAATGATTTCCAGCTCATTTACTCAGTAAAACTCTTTTCCTTGAATTTGGGATTCACGAAAATAGTTCATATGCTATTTTTTCTAAATACAGTTCACCTTTGTGTTAATTCCTCCAACCAAAGTTGACTGTTTACACTGTCGCGTCATATAAATGATAGTAATTATAACGTACAACTGCTTATACGAACAGCTTTCTTTGGATGATTGTTATATTGTTATCCCAAAACAATATTTGTTTTTATTGTTTCATTAAAATTGATTGAATTGTATTGTTAAATTTATTGTTTCGAAACATTGAAAAGTCCTATTTTTTGAAATAATCGATTTGGAGTGGTGGGATTGTTTCCTATTTTTCTTTCCAATTATGCCCTAACTTATTACTCCATAATTATATTTAAACCCTTTACTTCTTTTTTTTAACTCCAAATCTCCAACCTATAACCTACTTTGTCTTAGTCCTTTTTTTTCATAACTTCTGCCGCTTGTTCTGCCATTCTTGTTTCTTTCTTTATCATAGTTCTTTATTTTATTTTCTAATAATGATAGTTAAAGACATATTTTGTGATAAATTAAAGACATATTTGGTGATAAATTAGTATAAAGAGATTTTCTTAAATTATTTTTATGCGTAATTCTTGATAAATTTAATATTTAAACAATTGAGGATATTTTAGTAAACTTATCAATTACAGTACAGTACGATACAGTCAAACCAAACAACAAAATATTATTTAACAACAACAAACAATACAATCTATAAAATAATATAATATAATACGATACAATACATTATAAACAAGCTGTGAGTAGAGTTGTCTGAAAAATAAATTAATAACTTGCTACAACATATTAAATCACAATAATAATGTAAAATTTCTTTACACTTATAGTGTATTTATTTGTTAATCCCTTAAATGCGCATTGAAAAAACATTTCATGATCTTTAATCTCCCCAGGAAGCTCAACATTGCAGATAAGTTTTTGGTTAGATTGTCATTGTCGTCATTTCTCGGATAAGGATAAACTAAGCCAGATTGAGCATTGATTTTGGCATATTTTAAGTGAAAGAATCCAAAAAAACAAATAACAAGCCAACCAACCATTACTATTGTTTTTAATTAAACTCTTTTTGATACTAAAGTTGATCTGCGGAGGCTGTTGGATCGACATTGCCATGTTAGCTGCTAAGCAAAGAAAGTGACTTCTTAAAAGATGAGTTTGTTTTTTTCCTCCTTATTGTAATGGCCCCTCAACTGTTGGCGAAATGGCTTGCACAAGAAACAATCTTAAGATGCAAATTGCCCATTGAGCCATAATAATGCGGAACATAATATGAGGATCAGAGAGCTGCGCTGTTGATTTAATGCTGACACTATTTTAAGGCGAAAGACATTAAAAATAATATTCTCAAAATGTGAGCTCTACCAAGAGTTCTATAAGCAACAATAATGAAAGACAGAAAACAAGAGGTCTAAAATAGTTGATATGTTCGTATCGAACTGTATACTGAAATGAAAAACATCAGTGTATATATTTTCTCACATCCTCTAACAAGCTAAGAGAGTTCAATAATGATTTGAGTGAACAACAAACTTCAAGATTTTGTCTAGTTGATATATCTTTAAAATGTCATATGTGACGTAATAAAGCCTTCTAAGATTTCGAAATCGTATTTTTTCTATATAATAACTTATTTTCGTCATTAGCTCGGATCAATGGAGATTCATAACATATATAGCGGTCCCATGCTTCTCAATTTGTTTGTCATACTCTTAATTTCGATTAGTCCATAAATGCCTGACCTGAATCATTTCCGTACCGTGCAAATCTACAATCTTTAATTTAGAAAGTTTAATTGGGATATACTACATTACTCCATATCTATCTTGAATTAGATTTAACATGTTAAATCACTTCACACAATTTGTAACTGCTTCATGAACGTATGTTTGCCAAACGAAAAATCATAATTACTCATTCAAATTGTTTAATATTAATGTTTCCACTAATAGTTAATTAGGTCTTAGACTGAAAGTGAACTTTTATACTCTCAGCCACATAAAAAATAACTATAAGTAACGTCTATATAATGTAGAATTAGTAACATGAAAACAAGACAAAAATAATTTACACCTTCAGTTATATATATTGAATTTTTTTTAATTGTTTAGTATTGTGGGACTATCTCTAACTCATTTTCTGAACTATTCAGATGCAAGTCATCCTCGATGAAGTTAAGGAGAATTAGTAGAAAGGTTCTCTTACTCTGCTCCTAACAGCGTTGAACTTTGAATCTAGCTTATAATTCGATGCTTACTAGTTTACTAATTTGTTGGGTTATCTATGGATCATCTCTAACAAATTAAATAACAAATGTGGAATCAGGCGGACTTGCATAATACATCATGTGGAAAAATGTTTACCGATTCGTAGTCAATCGTCAAAATGATGTGAAACATTTGGAAGATGTATTTTGGTTAAAGGGGCATATATAAGGACCAATATATGTGCAGTAATGTCAAACAGCTATTAATTTATGTTCAGATGTCATATTCATCTTATAACATATTGTTGGTATAAGTCTTTTCGAGCCGTTTTAAAGGGTAGTGCCTTTTTGAAGGTCAAAATCAATTAGGTCAAATGCCATTGTTTCAACTACTCTCGAGCTACTTCGTTTTTGGCTTTTTTTTGTGGTGGTTGGGGGGGGGGGGGGAAGAGTTTTCTGAGGACCATTTGATTGAGGGGCTTAACTAATACTTAAAATTTTGTAGCGTTATTATTAGTTAAGACATTATCATAATCTAAATCTATCTATACTATATTAAAAACACGAAACCCCTTAGCGAAATATCGTTTGCCTTTTTTACCCTTTAAAACTTAATTTCACATTGGACAAGTTTGTAATTATAATTTATTTATTTTCATAATATTTAAGACTTTAAAAATTAACTAAATTTTATTTATTAAATTCTTCCTTATTTGAACTAGGTAAAAACTCCTAATATTTAGGAATCCAAACTTGAGTTTGATTTTACTTCTATAACTTTTTTTCATATTTAGATTATATATGTAAGTATTTTTGTTTACCCTCAAAATCGGATAACAATTGAATTTGTAAGTGATTTTAAGGATACGCGAATTAACTTGATACAAAGTGATAATTTAGATTGCAATTGAAATAAATAGTGATAAAGTAAATGCAAACCACACGAATTGGACAATTTCAGCATTGGAAGGTTAGCCACGCTCGAGCCGAATGCACTTCGATCGGTATCAAGACACAGAAGAATAAGAGCTTAAGGAGAATAATAATAATGTATTACTTTGGAATGCGTGTTACAATGTGTTGAATGAATTATCCGACCCCATTTATATAGTAAAAGAGTTCTACTTTAGGTACAATTCTATAAAAGATAAAAATCCCTTGATTTGCTGATTGTCGGTTCCTTACTAATACGCGCCGAGATTCCCGCCGTAATATCCGACCGGTCACGGATATTTCGATCTTATGTTGGTTATGCTAACAATATTTCTTCGAGATCGTTCGGGGCTAGGATCGATTCCGGGATCACAGACTCAATGTTCTCGAAGGCAGGCGTTCTAACCCCGGGTTCTAGCTCGGTGGGACTTGGGGTCGATCTTCAGCCCTTGATTGTCATATTCCGAGCCTAACCTACCATGTCGTAGGCGAGCTCGATTTCGATCGTATATAAATAGTCCCCTCATTTTTCAGAGAGTAGGCGACGAGAAACGACATGAGCTTCCGATTCTTACTTCGATACCCCCGCGACAGAAACGAGAAAACAAGCGAAACATCTCGTCACTCAAGTCTTAATAGCATTAAATGCTTGTTAGTTGCCGCTCGGCCACATCTGGATGCGAACCGTCACTGAAGAACTATAAATACCCCCTCATTTATTCATTCAAACTTTACATCCAAACCTTCTGTCCTCGTACTTTAGAAATCTTAATACTTTCTGGCACTTACATCCTGGTTATTTGAGATCTTTTATAAGAACTTTTGTTCCTCTTCATCTCAAACCATCAAGCGCACTCCTTTAACTTCCTTTTTTTCCTCACTTTTCCTTCATTTTCAAAGACATGGCGAAGACTTCAAAAATCGTTTCCCAAAAAGAAACTCCTTCTAACTCGTGGCCCACTACCGAGGAGACTATTTCGCATACTGCTGTCGAGGAACCGGTACCGGAACCCCCATTGAAGATGTTCGTCCCTGGAGGATGCTTATTAACCGCCGATTTCAAGGTATAAAACCTTCCCCAATACAAGGACGGTGTGAGGAGGTCTCGAGATATATATGCTCGATCACTGAAGATGTCCTCTCTACGGTCAAAAAGGATTGCAATTGGGTCGACAAGCACGTGGTGGTTTCCGGGCCCGATGAAGACATCACCACCCACGTCGAGGGATATTTAAGTGTTTACACTTATCCCTTTACGCTGGGCCCATTGAATATGGTCATCATCGACTTCTGTAAAAGATACATGGTATGCCTCGGTCAAATTTACCCTTTATTCTAGAGGATCGTGATCCTTCTTCGGTTCTTCGTGAGCAAGATCGATGGATGCTCGTTCACCGTTGACCACCTCATGCACCTATACAGTCCCCGAATCTTTCGGGGGGAGGGGGGACTGATCAAGCTCGCACGTCGGGCTAGTAAAGCCCCGTTCTCGAGCATTGATGAAGATCGGAATCGAGGTTGGCTAGGCCGTTTTGTCTGAGTGAGGACCTCTTACTTGATCCCAGCTAATCGCATGTCCTTCCTCGAGAAGTGGAAATTATCACGTAAGTAAAATTTTGCTTACAAAATTCTATTTTATGCTTTTTTTTTCCTTCGTTCTTATCGGTGTTTTATGGTGGTGCAGCTGTCGTTTGGATCCCGAATGCAGTCCTCCTTGAGTCGAGGGCATCGTGTTACAAAGGCCGTATTCTGATCGTTCGTGGTGCGAATTTTCAAAGGACCGGTGGGAGGCATGTTCTCATGGTGAGATTCCTTTCCCGTGTAAGTAACATTTGAGTTCCTCTCGTGTCGTTAAGTTTTCACTTGTTTCATTTCCTTTTGCAGGTTTATCCAAGGACGTCACACTAAGGCCTTCATCCGATGGCGAGAACTTCCCCGCCGAGTCCCCTATTCCGAGACAGGGTGGTGAGAAGAAAAGAAAGAGGGCCCCGAGTTCTCCGAGCTCAAAGAAAAAGAAACCAAGGTGAAGGTTGGTGCACAAATCCAAAGAAAGCACGAGCGCTCAAGCACCATCTTTGGATTCACTCTATCGGTTGAGGGACAAATTCGAAGAAGAAAAAGAAGAAAAAGCCTTCAATCTGGTGGCCCGAGTGCCGTCACGACGCGAAAGGCAAGGGGCCTCCGAACTGGAGAGAGATGAGGCTTATCCGCCTCAAGTTAGGGAGGCCGAAGCTTCTCGGGATATGGGAAACGCCCCGAAGGAGGCACTTGGTGTGATAGACATCACCATGTCACCTTCGTTCACTGAGTCCATGTACAACGAGGCTTAGATGATGAAAGAGCGTCCCAATGAGGGGGCCCACGGAGCGAACGACCCCTTCCGCGGATTTTTTGATGGCGTGGATTCTACCGTCACGGAGGATGTCACCGGGTTGGGTGACTTGGAGGTGCCGAAGAAGAGTCCATCATCGGGAACAAGCGGGCCTTCTTCAAGCCCGAAACTGTTCAACTGGTTCCCAGCTCCGAGTGTGGATCCCGACCGAAAGCGGTCGATCATCATCTCTGTTCCGAAGGATGCCCGGGTCCTCTCTGCCCCTGTAGGAGTAGCCATCTACCTTCGGTGTTTAGTGATCGAGGAAGACTAAGCTAAGATAAACAAGGTGGACGTGTTCTTCCTGTTCAATGAAGCACAACATGCGCTAAACCGGGTAACTTCAATTATCTCTTGATGACTTCAATTCATACTTAGCCTAATTTGTAAATAATCCTAACATTTTTCTTTGTGTTTGCAGGCCTCGGTGCTTCGTCATGAGACCTTTCTCCGATATTGGGACGAGCTGAACCAGCTTGAGGCTAAGGTTCGAGGGCTCACTGAGAAGAGAAATACTTACAAACTTCTCAACGAGCAGCGCGAAAGAGAGGCTAAGAGCCTCCGA
The DNA here is from genome assembly GCF_000390325.3 of Nicotiana tomentosiformis. Lineage (NCBI taxonomy): Eukaryota > Viridiplantae > Streptophyta > Magnoliopsida > Solanales > Solanaceae > Nicotiana > Nicotiana tomentosiformis. The sequence continues at coordinate 29,357,010 of NC_090812.1, forward strand.
GTTGAGCTGGAGGTGGCTCGGAAGGAACATGCCGACCTGGTCGAGCAGGTAAAATATTTGAGGTTAGTTACGGCGAGTTAGACTCGGTGACTAACGGTCGGAATCCGCAGGTCCAACAGAAAATCGACCGGATCGCCCAACTTCGAGCTGAGATGGATGTTGTCTAGGCCGAGACCGATGAATGGGGAGGCAGGATGGACCGTTTGGCCTCGAAAAATGTGACTGCTGGGCATAGCTGACTTCGGCTGAAACCCAGCTTTGAGTGGCAAAGGAAAAGGCCGAGGTGCAGGCTAAAAAGGTTGAGGAGCTCAAGTCTCAGCTAAGTGTGACCGTCTCTAATCGAGGAAATCTTGCCAAGGAGCTCGAAATGGCCAAATCGGTGGTCTTGGTGGTTAAAACCGATGCCGACGAGATGGTGGCCCAATATAAGGCCGATGTCGAGGTGACCTAGGATCGAACGAAGGATATCGTCGAGCAAGTAAAGCGGCAATCCCGAAGGGAGGCCCTCGAGCAGATTCATGCTCGAGGTTTCGACTTATCGGCCGAAATCGAGAGTGCTAAGGGGCTCGAAGCCGAGGCCAACAAGTTGGCTTATCCTGAGGATGAAGAAGGCTTAGAGGGTTCGAGCGGATCCGGACGTTTTAATATGGTCGTAGCCTTTTAGTTCGAGCCGAGCCGTTTTAATATGGTCGTAGCCTTTTTTTGTTACGGGTCTCGGACGTCTTCGAGCCGTTTTAATATGGTCGTAACCTTTTAGTTCGGGTTATTACCAGTGGTCTCGTCACCTCGAGTTATCCGGACTTGCCTAAGATAACAGTCCCCGAATAGGGATGACCGTAGCCTTTTAGTTCGGGCACTGCCTAATAGGTCTTGTGCCCCCGGGTTCTGATAGCCCGGGCCGTCCGAGTTTATTTCTGGACGGAAGTCCCCGAGTGGGAGAGATCATTTGAACCCGGATAAAGTCTGCCCTTGGGCTCGATACCTTTAGGGGATCGAATGTAGGAAATTCAGAAAGAAAAGAAAATTTTTAAAGGACAGGATGTTTATCCGCAAGGTAGAGACTTTATTTTATTTTTGTGCATAATATATATGATTACACATGCGTACAAGCTTTATGTTAGGGCTTGAGTAGTCTATGTGGGCACGGTTTATTCAACCGTTTGGCCCTTACAGTAAATCCTATCGATCGAGCCGAGACCATTCAATCAAAAAGTTTCTTTCCTTGCTAAAGTCGTTATCTGATGGTGATGCCCCCAGTGTTCGGGGCCAATCGTAGAGAGGCCTCGAATACTGTTGTCGTGGTCTCCGATACCGGTTCGTAACCGTCCTTCAATTCTAAGTTAGCACTATCTACTGTTGCTTCATTAAAAATCTTGCCGGAAAACCCATTTGAGACAAAACCGGTTCAAGGGAAAAAAAGTGCAACGCGTTCTTTCAAGCCTAAAAATTGTGTCGTTCTTTGACGATCGCTTGCAAGTGTTAGTTCAAAATGCAAATAAGTAAAAGGAATGAATGAGGCCGTACCTTAGCAGTGAGTTATGTTCAAGTGAGTTATGTTCCAGTTGTTCGGTAATTGCTCACCGTTCATTATTCCGAGTTTGTACGATCCCTTACCGGTGATCTCGATAGTTTGATCAGGACCTTCCCAGTTTGGCCCCAACTTCTCTTTGTTCGGGTTCCGGGTACTTAGTGTGACCTTCCTTAACACCAAGTCCTCGACATTGAAATATCGAAGGTTAGCTCTTCGATTGTAATACCTCTCGATCCGTTGATTTTGAGAGGCCAACCGAACAAGGACGGCTTCGCGCTTTTTATCAAATAGCTCCAGGCTTGTACTCATGGCCTCGTCGTTTGATTCCTTGGTTGCATATCGGAACCTGAGACTTGGTTCTCCGGCTTCAACCGGTATTAGAGTTTCGGCGTCGTAAACCAGCGAGAACGGGGTGGCCTCGGTACTAGACTTCGAGGTCGTACGGTATGCCCATAGGACTTCGGGCAGGATTTCCTTCCATTTTCCTTTGGCGTCGGTTAACCTCTTTTTTAGGTTTTGCAGCATGGTTTTGTTGGTTGATTCTGCTTGTCCGTTCCCCCTAGGGTGCTAGGGTATTGATAGGATCCTTTTGATCTTATAATCTTCGATAAACTTTCTCATTTTGCTGCCGATAAACTACTCCCCGTTGTCACGCACGATCTCGTCCGGCATTTCAAACCGATATATAATATGATCCTAAATGAAATCGATGACTTCTTTTTCTCTGAACTTCTCATATGCCTGGATTTCCACTCACTTAGAAAAATAGTCAGTCATAAATAATATAAATTGAGCCTTACCGGGTGCCCATGGAAGGGGGACGAAGATGTCCATTCCCCACTTCATGAAAGGGAATGGTGACAAAATCAAATGCAGCAGCTCCCCGGGTTGGTAAATCATCGGAGCATGTCTTTGACATTCATCACATTTTCGTACAAACTCCTTCGCGTCCTTTTCCATATTGATCCAGTAATAACCGGATCTGATTACTTTTCGAACCAATAATTCGGTGCCTGAATGATTTCCACAAGTGCCTTCGTGTATTTCCCTCAGAACGTACTCGATATCACCTGGTCCTAGACATATCGCACGTGGGCTATCGAATATTCTTCTGAACAGGGTTCCATCTTCGGACAAACTAAATCGGGCTACCTTCGTACGTAAGTCCCTCGATTCTTTTGGATCCGAAGGCAGATTTTTGGCCTTCAGATATTCTATATATTTGTTTCTCCAGTCCCAAGTTAGGCTCGTTGAGTTAATCTCGGCATGGCCTTCTTCCACTACCGATCTCATGAGTTGTATGACTTCCCCCGAGTTGAACTCTTCATCCTTGACCGATGATCCTAAGTTAGCAAGGGAATCGGCCTCACTATTTTGGTCCCGAGGTACGTGTTGCAAAGTCCACTCCTTGAACCGATGTAATGTTACCTGCAACTTATCCAGGTACCTTTGCATTCGTTCTTCTCTGACCTCGAACGTCCATTAACTTGGTTCACCACGCGAAGGGAGTCGCACTTAGCTTCTATCACCTCCGCTCCCAAGCTTTTTGCTAGTTCGAGACCTGCAATCATGGCCTCATATTCGGCCTCATTGTTAGTCATTTTCACAGTCCTAATAGATTGTCTAACTACATTGCATGTTGGTGGCTTCAATACGATGCCAAGTCCGGACCCTTTTGCGTTCAAGGCACCATCCGTAAAGAGGGTCCAGATCCCCGAGGATGTCCCCGAGTTCACCAACAACTCTCTTTCGACCTCGGGTATTAGGGCCGGCGTAAAGTCGGCCATAAAGTCCGCCAATATTTGAGATTTAATGGCAGTTCGAGGTCGATATTCAATATCGTACGCGCTGATCTCTACGGCCCATTTGGCCAATCATCCCGAGAGCTCGGGTTTATGCATTATATTTTGCAATGGGTAAGTAATCACAACACATATAGGATAACATTGAAAATATGGTTTCAGCTTCCTAGAGGCTCTTAGCAAAGCGAGCGCCAATTTTACTAGGTGAGAGTACCTTGTTTCGGCCTCACCTAGAGTCCTGCTAACATAGTAAATTGAAAATTGCATACCTTGCTCTTCCCGGACCAGGACTCCACTTACCGCTATCTCTAATACTGCCAAGTACAAGTATAGTTGTTCGTCTGTCTTCGGCGTGTAAAGTAGCGGTGGGCTCGATAGATACCGCTTGAGTTCCTCCAACACCCGTTGGCACTCCGGGGTCCATGAGAAGTTATTCTTCTTCTTCAATAGTGAGAAGAATCGGTGGCTCTTATCGAAGGACCTCGAGATGAATCGCCCCAGGGCGGCTATGCGTCCGGCTAATCTTTGCATGCCCTTCACACTGTCCACAACCGTGATATCATCGATGGCTTTGATCTTGTCGGGGTTGATCTCGATTCCCCGGTTGGATACCATGAATCCGAGGAATTTACATGATCCAACTCCAAACACACATTTCTCTAGGTTCAGCTTCATATTCTATTTCTTCAATATGCTGAAGGTTTCCTGCAAATGTTTTAAATGGTCCTCTGATCGCAGGGACTTAACCAATATATCGTCAATATAAACCTCCATTGATTTTCCTATTTGTTCCTCGAACATCCGGTTTACTAGGCATTGGTAAGTGGCACTGGCATTGTTTAATTTGAATGGCATCACGTTATAGCAGTATGTGTCGTATTTAGTGACGAATGAGGTTTTTTCCTGATCTCCTGGGTTTATACGTATTTTGTTGTACCCGGAGTAGGCATCGATCAAACTGAGGATCTCGTGGCTGGCTGTGGCATCGATCATTTGATCGATGTTGGGCAAAGGGAAGGAGTCCTTGGGACATGCCTTATTCGGATCCTTATAGTCTACACACATTCTTAATGTATTCCCTTTTTTACGGACTACCACTATGTTTGCTAACCAATCCGGGTATTTAACCTCCCGAATGGACCCTATTCTAAGGAGTTTAGATACCTCGACCTTGATGAAAGCATGTTTGACCTCGGACTGGGGCCTCCTCTTCTGCTTGACCGGGTGGAACTTAGGGTCCAGTCTTAGCTTGTGAGTGGTTATCTCCGGCGGGATCCTAGTCATATCAAGGTGGGACCAAATAAAACAATCTTTGTTAGCTATAAGAAATTGAATGAGTTTTTTCTTGAGCTCGGGACTTAACCCCGTCCCTAGGTATACCTTTCGATTGGGCAAATGTTCAGTTAGTACACTTGTTCCAGTTCCTCGACCGTTGATTTTTTAGCGTCGGAATCATCGGTTGCTATGAAAGATCTGGGGACTCCAAAGTCGTCGTCCTCATCTACTCCCATTCCTACGATTCTATCGAGACTAGTATCAGTGATTGCTATTTGGCACAGTCTTTGACCATCCGATTTGGATCATCCGATGTCGAGAGTGTGGATGCCAGGACCGCGAACATATTCTTGGCGGCCAGTTGTTCCCCATAAATTGTTTGGACTTCTCCGGGTGTTGGTAATTTCAACACCTGGTGCAGTATCGAGGGTACTTCTCTTATGTTGTGAATCCATGGTCTCCCGAAAAAAGCGTTGTATCTCATATCCCCTTTGATTACATAGAACTTGGCTTTCTACACGGTTCCAGTGACGCTCACCGATAATGTTATTTCCCCTTTAGTGGTATCGCATGCCATGTTGAACCCGTTCAGGACTCGGACCGTAAGTACGATCTGATCTTGTAGGTTGAGTTGTTCCACGACCCTTGATCTGATGATGTTGGCTGAGCTACCTGGATCAATTAACACACTCTTAATTCAAGATTTATTTATGAGTACTGATATTACCAGTGCGTCGTGGTAGGGCTGCACGATCCCCTCAGCGTCTTCGCCTTTGAAAGACAAGGTTCCTTCCGATACGTAATCCCGAGTTTGTTTTTCCCTTATGAAGGATACTTTGGTGCGTTTCAGAATTGGACCCTGGGAATGTCGACCCCACCGATGATCATGTTAATGACATGCTGAGGCTCTTCCTGCTCTGTCTGCTTATTAGAATCCCTATTCCTGAAGTGGTTCTTGGCCCGATCACTCAGGAACTCTCGGAGATGCCCATTTTTGAACAGTCGGGCCACCGCTTCTCTTAATTTTCGGCAATCTTCCGTTCTGTGACAATGAGTGCCATGATATTTGCACATTAGGTTGGGATCCCTTTGGGATGGATCGGATTGCAAAGGTCTAGGCCATTCAGTGTCTTTGATGCATCCGATGGCAGATACAATAGCGGCGGCATCGACGTTGAAGTTGTACTCCGATAATCTCGGTGCTTCTTTAGGCCAGATGGGCCTTTCGAAGCTGTTTTTGCTCAAGAGTCCCCGGTTGCTCTGACCTCGATCACTTCTCCTTTCATTTCTTATATAGTTCCGCCGAACCCACTGCTTCTTCGGTCTCCATTGTACGGCTGATACTGATCCCTATTTGATCTCGGTTCACGATCGATGTCTCTCTTGACTTTGTCGATGGTTCTGACGGGATACACGGACCTGGAAGGGGCCCCAAGCTGATCATCTTCAACCCTGATTTTTGATTGATATCGGTTATGGACATCGGCCCATGTGACAGCCGGATATTCTACCAAGTTTTGTTTCAACTGCTGTAAAGCCAACGAGCTCTGAACGATGAGTCCTTGGGTGAAAGCCTGAACAGCCCAATCATCAGCAACCGGTGGCAGGTCCATCCGTTCCATTTGAAATCGGGACACGAACTCTCTAAGCATCTCATTATCCTTCTGCTTTACTTTAAAAAGGTCTAACTTCCTGGTCTCGACCTTGATAGACCCGGCGTCTGCTTTCACGAAAGAATCTGCAAGTATAGCAAATGAATCAATAGAATTAGGAGGTAAGTTGTGGTACTATATTATAGCTACTTTTGACAAGGTCTCTCCGAACTTCTTCAACAGGACAGACTTGATCTCATCATCCTCCAAGTCATTCCCTTTGATGGCACATGTGTAGGAGGTTACATGCTCATTTGGATTGGTCGTTCCGTTGTAGTTAGGAATCTCGGGCATGCAAAAATTCTTAGGGATTGGCTTTGGAGCCGCGCTTAGAGGAAAAGGTTTTTGCATGAACTTCTTGGAATTCGGGCCTTTCAATATCGGCGGTGCTCCTGGGATTTGGTCGACCCTGGAATTGTAGGTTTCCACTTTTTTGTCATTAGCTTCGATTTTCTTCTCCCCTGATTCTATCCATTTTGTCAGTTCCTCGAGCATCTTTATGATCTCGGGGTTAGTCCCCGATTCGTTTTCATTCGACCTATCTGTGACCGGTTCATCCCTGCGGATGACTACCCGGGACAGATCAGGTTCAATTATGCTCAGTGCGTGGCTTTGGTTCTGTAACTGAGCTATCGCCAGCTGTTGAGCCTATAATATTTCGAAGATTACCCGTAAATTGATCTTGTCACCTCCAATATTTTGTGTATTTTGAGCTGCCGATCAGGCTCCACCACGGACGCTATTCTCAGGATCGGTAGGCAGGTTTGTGTTGATAGCCACATGTGAATTAGCGTCAATCTGATCCGCGACCGGATTTTCGATGGGATCAACGGGCGGTACCTCATCAATGGGCGTTATATTATTGTTTTCACCGTGATAACCGGACTCATTGTCAATATGTAGGGGTGTTGATTGAGAGTTTGACATTTTGATTTTTAACCTGAAATTAAAGACACTTCAAAGAACAAGTATAAAGTAGTGTGTGTTATGGAGATTTGTATCAAATAACCACTATTATCCTTAGCCCCGCGGTGGGCGCCAAACTGTTTACCCTCAAAATCGGATAACAATTGAATTTGTAAGTGGTTTTAAGGATACGCGGATTAACTTGATACAAAGTGATAATTTAGATTGCAATTGAAATAAATAATGATAAAGCAAATGCAAACCACACGAATTGGACAATTTCAGCCTTGGAAGGTTAGCCACCCTCGAGCCGAGTGCACTTCGATCGGTATCAAGACACAGAAGAATAAGAGCTTAAGGAGAATAATAATAATGTATTGCTTTGGAATGCATGTTACAATGTGTTGAATGAATTATCAGACCCCCTTTATATAGTAGAGGAGTCCTACTTTAGGTACAATTCTATAAAAGGTAAAAATACCTTAATTTGCTGATTGACAGTTCCTTACTGATACGCGCCGAGATTCCCGCAGTAATATCCGACCGGTCACGGATGTTTCGGTCTTCTGTTGGTTATGCTAACAATGTTTCTTCGAGCTCGTTTGGGGCTAGAGTCAATTCCGGGATCACAGACTCAATATTCTCGAAGCTAGGTATTCTGACCCCGGGTTCTAGCTCGGTGGGACTTGGGGTCGATCTTCAGCCCTTGATTGTCATGTTCCGATCCTAACATACTATGTCGTAGGCGAGCTCGATTTCGACCGTATACAATTTACCTTAAATGTTTCCAAGTTTTTATCACGTTAGGAATTTTGTCTTTATTTTAATTTTGTAGTACTAACCACGTATATTGTTAATTCTAATATTTCACATGTGTACAAAGTCTTAACGTGATTTATAAATTTGTTACAAATTGTTTAATCATTATTGATGGATAACATGCATATTATATTATACATTAAACATAATTTTATCATTTAATTATTTTTTGATATTTTTAACTTTAAAGTTAACTAAAAATAGGAGCTCCTAATATTTAAAATTCAAAATCGAATGAAATGTTAACTTATATGAATTATTTTCTCATTTAAATTGTATAAAATAATTATATAACTCCTTAATCTAATTCATATCCAAAAAAGAAAAATTATAATTTTTATTTTAGTTCCTCACTTGTCAAGATCTAATAAAAATCATGAATATTAAATATAAAATAAGTTGCACCATGTTTAACAATATTTTTTGAATTAAAGAATGAAAATATTAAGGTATACTATCTCATATCTCGAATGATAAATCCAATCAAAAAGTACTATATTATCAATTCAAATGAGAGAAATGGGTTTGGATACAGTGAGGAACAAGAATACTTAAAATGAAAAAGTTACAAAGAATTAGTAAAACCTAATTGTTACTAAAATTGATAATGCCAGTCGACACTCATTCTATATCCAACAATATTTTAGGTTTAGATGTTATTATCATTAGTGCTAATAATTTTAAAATTTGTTATAATATTAGTTAATAACCAAAAACACAAAAAAGAATTTATATATTTTTTTTTAAAAGAACATACTTTTTGGAACGTTGATATAAAGAAATACTTGAGAGGATATTTAATAGTAAGAGAAAAAGATGCTATAGAAAGATAAATGTGGCCGAACGCTATAAATTTGAACATGGAGATATAATCTTTTCTAAAATTTGATTAAGAGATGGGTGACAAGTTCAAAGATAAACCAAAGTTAGAACCTTTCGTGAATAACGATAGTAGTTCATACCATAATTAATAAAAAGGTTTATTTGAAAAGCTCTGTATAATTATTAGCCGAGGAAAAGTATTTAAGGTTATCTTATTAATTTCTACTAAATCAATGATGGACCATATTCTTCGTATTCAAATTGATTATGGAATTTTTTTGAGACACGAAAGGAGAAGCTATGGGTTGATCAAAACCGATTCAAATATACGTGTTGTTTGGATTTATATTTTATATTAATAATTTATTTAGAATTTTATCCTATTAGTGTTTGCATTATATGTCTGAGAATTTTGTATAGCAAGACTTTTTTCTTTATCGATCCATCAAAATATTATTAATATTATTTATTTCAAGAACTTACTCTTTTAAATTTTTTTTTTTGTAACTCAATTATATTATTTAATAATATTTTAATATTTTTAAAATTATATACTCATTGATATGAGTACACGTGCAACACGCGTACACTAAAACTAGTATCATGAATTATACGAATCTATTTCCAATTGTTTTACATTCAAGAAATTGTGCGTAATATTTTCTTTTAAAATCATTTCTCCTTGTCACAAAAATTCGACACAAACGAAGAGAAACCCTCGGATGAATCCTAAGTACTAATTATGATGCTGCTAAATTAAGTATAAATATCGATTGCAAATATTTTGCAGAAAAAACAAGGTTGCCGCGGTGCCCCCACGGAGGAAGAAGGTGGCTACCCAAACGCAGCATATAAAATAGCGCCACATGAATTATTTCATAACTGTTAAACAGTACTTAAAAATTAGATCATTAATTTTAACATTTTTATTTCATCCTTTGTTCTTTACTGACTGTCTGACACAAGTTGCTGGATTTTGATCCTCTATTTTTACTTAATACTTCAAAAAAATTCTTTATTCTTAGGATATATTCTTTAGTCAAATATTGCCACGAAGGAAAATGAGCGGATCTACTCTTTTTGGTATCAGGTTCAATCCAATCAATAATTTTGACTCAGAGCAATAATATATTATGTGAAAATTATTTAAATTTTAATATATATGAATTAATAATTTTAAATATACAATAAGTTCAATATCGAGCACATCAAGTTAGAATCATATATCGGCCCCTGATGGAAGAAGTCAAAACAAACACCGACTAGATATAGATATATAATTAGAACGAGTAAAGACATTGAACGCAAATGTTATGACGGAAAACATGGTACGGTATCCCGGAGAGGGAGAAGTCGGCCATCCAAGAAGGCAGCTACGGTTAAATCCCGTTCTGTCGCATGGATTATTTCGTGAATGTCAATTAACCCAATGTAAGAAACGGAATCAGATTCGTCGGCATTCGCACAAATAAAACAAAATGGATCAGGTGGTCAGATACATAACGTTAGCTTAAAATTCACTGCACCTTCCCCTCCTATCTCATATTAAAATAAAATTTAAAAACATTTTACTAAGGTTAGCTACATTGTCATGTGTGGGGTCGGCGCCGGCCTTACACGCCCCCATTAGATTGTTGGATATGAAGTCTTTAATTAATTTTGACTATTAAATGCATAATACATTATACTTTTCCCAAACCCATGCCAAGCACGATACATGTTTGTACTACTTTATAAAATTTTAATTCCATGTTCTCTTATTCTTTAGCCACTGCTAATTAACTGAGGCTGCTATAGTTCCTAAAGTCAAATCTCAGCTCAATGTTTTTAAAACGTTAAGATAAATTCAATGCCACGGCACACAAGTTGACTTCATTATCCAATCCTTTATATAAAGGGAGGTCTCCCCTTCACTTCTCCTCGCATCAAGTCCTTAAATTCTCTTTATCTTTCTGTCTATTACCAGTCAAAATTACCTGAACAAAAATCTAGCAGAAATTAAAATGATTAGCTTAATATATGGCTCATCTCATATTTCCACTATAACCATTATCTTCTATACTTGTGTATGGATTCCGTTCCTTCAACTAAAAAAAGCTATTCGAAAGATCGTGAAGTTTATTAGAGTTTATATGTATTGGCAACCATGTAAAGACGATCTTCTTGAGGATTCAGACCTCGGGTTAATTCTGCCTGCAAGTAGGTTTCTTGATTTAGATATGATAAATTCTTGTTACGGGGAAGTTGAGGAAACATGTTCTATTTGTTTAGTTGAGTTCGAGAAAGAAGATGTTGTCTGTCAATTACCCAGATGCAAGCACGTGTTTCACATGGACTGTATAGAGAAATGGTTAGAAAGGTGCCAATTCACTTGCCCTCTCTGTCGGTCTTTGCTAATCCATCGCACTGCTCCATCTCCATGCAAATGGTAGCTCTAATTATTACTTTTCGCTCTTCTTATGAGAGTTTCATTAGTAGTTAATCCTTTTATGATTTTAGCCAATTGGCTAAAGAATTAAAGTAGAAATCGTGCACATATGGTGGATGTACCATTTTTTGGCTCTAGGTTTAATACCTTTACTCGTCTTTGAACTACTGTTATTTTAATTTTAATCTTAATGTGAATACAAACATAAATTTTGCATCATTTTCTGAACTTTCTCGTTTTATGTTATTAAATTTTCAGTCTAGTTTATTGACGTCTGGCTAGTTTAGAGAGAAAGAAAAATAATGGGGATTATTAACATTTATCACAGATTCATCAGCAGCCAACCAATTACCCCACTTTCAATTATTTTTGCTGAAAATGCCTCAAATTTTAAAATTTGTGAATAATAATTCACTCAGAAGTCATACCTCTTGATTCTTGAAAGCTGTTATGTCACAAACATCCCAAAAGAACATTCCATGTCAGTATAATTAAGTGCCTAAAATTAGCAGTATTTGGTATTTAGTTTTTCATAAGTATTTACAGACTTAAATGAAGAGATAACAAAAGAAAAGGAGGATACAGACCACAGGAAAAAAAAAATTCAATGTCGTCGGATAGTTTATTAATCTCTATATTTAATACATACTCCATATATTACAAGTAATGTCGTCTACATGGCAGAAGAACTGTCAAATGTTAAATTCTAGTTCATAATTAAGACCAAATAGATATGAGAATAATTTGATGGTCAATTCAATAATGATGTGCTAATATTGATTATAAAAGTCAAATTATGGAAAAGAAATGAATGCAGAAGTTGAAATTGTCAATCAACAAGAAACTAAATAATTATTTTAACCACGTTAGACGATGTAATGATAAGAAGTTGTCACACTTGCAGCTTAAATACGTTCTTTTTAATTTGATCCAGAGCAGCCAAGGTTCAGTATACTCTTCTAACAAGTCTTTTATTGATGAAGCTGACTGTGAATCTATTACACATTACTACTATTTATACATATTTTTAAAGCTCTTAACGATGTCTTAAACTAGGCTTTAGGATTATTCTCTAAATGACAAAATGCAAGCCAATCCATGTCTCGTATCAGTGTAGGGGTATTTATTATAGGGATCTTTACATAAATAATTTTGGATATTATAAATAGGGATATTCTATGGTAGATTTTGGATTCAATTGGGCCGGATATACAAATTGGACTAAATAATTTGTCCAAATCCTTCCTTTGTATACTGGGCCTCGTCTGTGGTTCTGAATTGGGCCGTGGACTGCCCAATATTGTTCAACACTTTCAGACAACATATAAAGAATTTGGAATGTTTTAACGCGTGGCACAAGTGCCAAATAAAGCTAAGTACTAACAGAAGGTTAATGCATGTTTTTGTATATGTAAGGTGAATAGGTGATGAACCAAGCAAATCTCATGTTATACTAAATGGAATATCTTAATGATAAGACAGAAAACAGGACAGCTGATAGGTTAAAAGAAAAAGGGGCACACACAATATAAGTACTGTAATTAGCAGGGCCGGCTCTAACGTGAGGAGGGATAAGGCATGTGACTTAGGCCACTAAATTTGGGGGCTCTATTTTTTAAAAAGAATAGGTTTATAGGTATTTTAAAAATAATATTTAGTACTTTTTAATACAAAATTAGAGTTTTTAATATAAAAGAAAATAAAACTCTTTAGATATGTAAATAAAGTAATAATTTAACATATTTAAAAATGGATAGATGAATAGTTTTCGCAACGTTTCACTTTTACTCCTTCATTAGATAATGTATACAAAAATTCACTCTCCCTTTCTTAATATGTCCAAGTCAATCTTTCTTTTCTCCAATCTCTTTATATTTCAGAAACCCCTATATATTTTCTGTCTTTCTCTTTAATATTCTTACTCACTTTCTTTCTCCAATATTTCATTACTCACTTTCTTTCTACAAGATTTTATTAGCTCCACTGTTCAACAATACTTTTAAGCTTCCAATAATTCTATACTTCTATTGCTCTATAAAATATTATCTAATATCAACAATATCTCAAGAAAAATTAAATGAGCTGGCTATATTATCAATTGAATATAGATAATTAGAGAAAATCAATTATAAAAAAGATTATTAACAACTTTGTATTTCAAAAAGTTAGAAGAATATATTTCAAATAAAACGTATGTTATAACTATCTTTTAAAAATTTAGGCCACATATTAATCTTTGGCCTTAGGCCCCGCATATCCTTGAGCCGCCCCTGGTAATTAGTAAGATAATTGAAGTGCTCCATTATTCAATTCTACTTTACCCCCTTAACCTTTTTAGTGTCAGGAAATAATACCCCCTCACCTCTTGAATAGGAAAGAGAGCCCCTCTTAACTAAAGAATCAACAAGTATAATGAGAAAACTATCACCGAAAAACTCAACGGGCTTTTAAGATAATTAAATCTACTTTAAGAAACTTAATTTGGTTGATTCTAATACATATAGTATATTTTATTTTATTTTGTGGATCTTGTTATCCTCGTATGCGAACATCTAGCTCCAATGACATTCCAAATTATTTGTGCCAACTAATAAAGGTTGACGAATAAATAGATTTAAGTCATGGTGCTGCCTAATCTCATAAATAGTCACGAAATTGATGTGTGGCACCAACTAGTAGCTAGTATAGCTTTGAGTTATTATAGTAGAATACAATGTTGACAAACCGGTAATGGGTTAAATATTATTTTAGTTTATCTTTTCGTTAGTTACTTTGCTACAGATAACTCTGCACGCGCCATAAAAAGGAGAATTCGACTTGGTTTTTTCCATATGCTTTGATATTGGCATCAAACAAGCTTAGCCCCCCTCCAGCCAAGGGAGCAAATATGTCTTCAAGTAGAGAAACTATTGACATGCTTCATGCCTGCCAATTTTCTGCTAAATTTATGTTTATCTGCAACTACTGCCTTTGTTAGCATATCCGAAGGATTTTCATCAGTGTGTATCTTCTCAACCTCAAATAATTTATCTTCCACAGCCATTCTTATCCAATGATACTTTCTATTTATATGTTTAGTCTTAGAATAAAAAGTGGAGTGCTTGGTGAGACAGATAGTACTCTGATTATCACGAAATAAGATGTACCTTGGCTGCTCGAAGCCAAGATCATTAATAAACTCTTCCATCCATAATAGTTCTTTGGCACCTTCTGTTATAGCAATATATTCGGCTTCTGTGGTAGATAGAGTTATGCACTTCTGAAGTCTAGATTGCCAAGAAACAACTCCTCCTACAAAAGTGATCAAATAACTGGAAGTGGATCTTGAATTATCAAGATTGCCTCCTAAATCAGAGTCTGTGTAACAAACAAGTTTAGGCTTGCCATTGCCAAAGCACAGCTTCAAATCTGCAGTACCTTTCAAATACCTTAATATCCATTTTACTGCATCCCAATGTTCTTTTCCAAGATTAGAAAGAAATCTACTAACAGTACCAACGGCATGTGCAATATCTGGTCTAGTACAAACCATAGCATACATCAAGCTACCAACAGCAGAAGAGTAAGGAGTACAGACATCTCCTTTTTCTCTTCATCAGTAGATGGACTCTGACTACTACTCAATTTGAAGTGTTTAGCAAGAGGAGTACTAACCACTTTTGCATCTGTCATATTGAACCTCTTGAGTACCTTCTCAATGTATTGCTTTTGAGATAAAAATAACTCATTTCTATCTCTATGTCGGTGGATTTGAATGCCCAAGATTTTCTTTGCTGGCCCCAAGTCCTTCATCGCAAACGATTTGCTCAACTGCTTCTTAAGGACTACAATTCTGGATTTATTCTTGCTAACAATAAGCATATCATCCATGTAAAGCGATAAGATAATAAAATCGTCATCAGAAAACTTCTCGAAGAATACACAGTGGTCTGAAGAAGTTTTCTTGTACCCTTGTTCTTCTATGATAGATTCAAACTTCAAATAACATTGCCCTTCTTTTGGCCAAAACCTTTAACAACTAACCTCTCCTTGTATCTAGGCGCAAAGGTATGGTTATCTTGCTTTATTCTAAATATCCATTTGTTAGATACAGCTCTCTTACCTTTCGGCAATTTCACTAACTCATATGTGACATTCTCAAGGAGTGACTTCATCTCATCTTCCATGGCTTCAATCTACTGATCTTTTTGAGTATCTTGCATGGCTTCATCATAATTCTCAGGTTCTCCCATGTCAGTTAAAAAGTACATACTCATCAGGAGGATAGAGCATGGATCTTTGTTTCTCCCTTGTAGATCTTCTAATAGAGGTTTCAGGAGCATTCAAAGTAGTTGCCTGAGCAGGAATTGGTTGCTAATCAACCACACCTTCATCAACTGGAGCATCTATAACATCTCCACCATGATGATTATTTTGATCTTGATCACTATCTTCATTATTGTCTTGGGTTCCTTCATGTGCAATAGGTGCCTTAGCAATTGAAATTGGATCAATATCAACTAAGCTCTCATTACTATGAGAATCTATCTTCTCAGCTTTATCAATATCTTCAATAGTCTGGTCTTCAAAGAATATTATATCATGACTTCTAATAAGTTTATTGTCAACTGGATCATAAAAACGATACCCAAACTCATCTTGACCATAACCGATAAAGATGCACTGCTTAGTTTTGACATCCAATTTTGATCTCTCATCTTTAGGAACATGCACACAAGCTTTACACCCAAAAACTCTCAGGTGATCATAAGAAACATCTTTGGCAAACCAAACTCTATCTGGGACATCACCATCCAAAGCTATAGTAGGAGACAAATTAATAACATAGGCAACAGTGTTAAGTGCTTCCACCCAAAATGTATTTGGAAGTTTAGCTTCTGAAAGCAAGCATCTAACTCTTTCAACTAGAGTTCTATTCATCCTCTCTGCCAAACCATTCAACTGAGGTGTCTTGGGCGGAGTTTTCTGATGACGAATTCCTTGTTCCTTGCAATAGTCATCGAAGGGACCACAATATTCACCACCATTGTCAGTGCGAATACATTTTAATTTCTTCACCGTTTGTCTATCAGCTAAGGCCTGAAATTCCTTAAACACGCCAAGTGCTTGATCTTTAGATTTTAAAGGATACACCTAGAGCTTACGATAATGATCATCAATGAAGGTCACAAAGTAAAGTGCACCACCTTTTGACTTTACTTTAAAAGGACCACACAAATCAGAGTGTACTAGCTCTAATAAATCGGGCTTTCTTGAGGGAGGATGGCTATGAAAGGAAACCCTTTTCTGTTTGCCAGCTAAACAATAGATACATCTTTTCAGCTTTGCTTGTTTCACTCCAGAAAGCAAACTTTTCTTAGCCAAACACGTAATCCCCATCTCACTCATATGACTCAATCTTCTGTGCCACAATTCTGATAAAGTGTCACTTTTCACCAGATATATGGAGTCATTAAAAATAGAGCCCTGTGTCACATATAAATGACCAGACTTGACTCCTCGAGCCACTACTAACGAGCCCTTGGTGAGCTTCAATTGTCCATTAAAGAGGGCATTATGGTAACCTTCATTGTCTAATCTTCCTGCGGAGATCAAATTGAAAGGAAAGTCTGGATCATGCTTGACATCTTGAAGAACTAACGTTGAACCATTATTAGTTTTCAAACAAACTGTGCCAACAGCAAACACCTTAACTTCACTGGCATTGCCCATCTTTAATACTCCAGAATCAACAGGAGTATAAGATGAGAAAAAGTCTTTTCTTGGTGTGACAGGTGAGGTAGCTCCAGAATCTACTATCCAGCTCGTCTCATGGGATACCAAATTGATGACGTTTTTTTCATAAGCAAAAAGAAGGTCATCTAGAACAATAGCAGCAACATTGTTCTCATTATTTTCAACTTTCTTTCCTTCTCTAGTGTCTTGCTTCAGCTTGTGGCAAAACCTTTTGATGTGTCCTTTCTTGCCACAGTGGTTGCATGTAATATTATGGTATTTGGACCTTGACTTACTTCTACTTTTACCTTTATTCCTCGAGCCTCTTGTTCTATCTCTCCCCCGGTCTTCTGTAACCAAGATATCTGCTTGTGAGGACGAACCCTGAGATTTTCTCCTTACTTCCTCTTTCAACACACCACTCTTGGCATATTCCATGGTCACCTTACCTCCAAGAGCTGAATTTGTCAAATAAACATGAAGAATTTCCCAAGAGTCTGGCAGAGTATTAAGAAGCCAAAGTCCTTGTATCTCATCATCAAAATTAACTTACATTCCAGACAGCTGATCAAGGACGCCCTGAAAATTATTTATGTGATCAAGGATAGGGCTGTCTTCCTTGTATTTAAAGGATATCAATTGCTTTAGCAGGAACAATTTGTTGTTCCCAGTTTTTGAAGCATAAAGAGTCTCTAGCTTTTCCCACAATGATGTCGCATGTGTCTCATTCACAATATGGTTGCGAATATTATCTTCAACCCATTGTCGTATATATTCACATACTTGTTGGTGCTCAAAATCCCAATCTTCATCAGATATAGTCTCGGGTTTATGAGCTGCAAAAACGGGTAGATGCATCTTCTTCACGAACAACAAATCTTTCATCTTGCTTCTCCAAACATTGTAATTTCTCCCATTTAAACATACAATCTTGCTCATATTCGCCTCCATTCCGTAATAACTTGGATAAATAACCAAGGCTTTGATATCACTGTTATGTCGAGGAAGAGGCAAACCCGAAAATAAAGAAGATATAGAACACCAAATTTTAACGTGAAAAACCCTTCAAATCGAATGTAAAAACTACGGGATCACAAAGATCCAAAAAACTCCACTATAATAATAAGAGGGTTACAAAAGTTCTCCAAATTGGCTTCACAACAAGTGCCAAACACGGAGCAACAAGAGCAACGAAAAAATAAATTGAAGAAAGAGGAGAAGTCACAAAACTGGAACTTCTGTTCGGGGCACGAAATCAGATTTTACAGGCTATAAAATCCGATCTTACCGTTTAAATCAACGATCAAGATGTTATGAATACTCAGTCAAAATTTTAGTTCGATCCAACGGTTAACAAATCAGTAAAAGGTATTTGAAATTGGCTGGTCGGAATAAAATCTGCAGCAAAACAAATACTTTTCTTCTCTCTTCTCTTTTGATGAAAGCTCTCCCAAAAACCACTCTTATGTGCTTAAGTCTTTCAAAGACTTATATCAATAAGTATAGAACAATTCTCTAAGGTTGTCCTATTTATAGATAATGAGTGGTGCTTTCTCTTAAAGCCAAAACCAATTCTAAATAGGAATAAAAATTGAATCCAATTCCAAATAGGAATGGAAACCAAAAGAGAATATGATTAGACCATTGGGCTTTGGCTAGACAACATGGGCATGGGCCCAACAAAATTGATATTAGCCGTAATTGTTGAATAATGAAGAATAAAGGTTAATTGCCAGATACAACTCAATGTAAGTTACTTTTGAATATTTGATCTTTTTCCTTTGTCCAATATATTAACACGGGAGTACGTGCCTATTATTCATATTTGTAGGTTGATGGTTGTTATCATGGCATTAACTAAAAAAAGCAATTAAATTGGTTAAGACGTGATGACATTAGTTTTCTCTCCAAACAGGGATTGTTATATCATTTTGTAAATTCCGGTGCCCATTTTTTTATTTCGTTGGTTGTCTTTTGAGTCCCAGGGTTCCCTTTCCTATTCAAATGATGAAGGTGGTATCGTTTTCTTATGCTAAAATATAAAGGGGATAAAGTGAAATTTACTCTAGCAATATTAGTTTCAAAGAAGGACAGTAGATTCTTCTTTTCGTAAAACCAAATGCCAGCTTCTTCAAGCCAACAAGTATCAACGTTAAAGCAAGTAACAAAAAATCTTAAGTCACCCCATTAATGCAATTTTAGCTGTTCACAGCTTTAAGGGACAACGTTACCGACTAGAATAACCTCTTTCCAATAAGTGGTTCAGGGTCCATTATAACTGATCTTCTAATTATATGATCACTTTCACAGAAAATTGCTAAAGTATAACATAAGAGAGATCTGTAACATATATGATCTCAATTTATAGTGTCATATTTTTCCCATATAGATCATTTCCATGCGATGGTTGGGCAAGATGAAATGCTTATAATTATATGGATCTTTACACAAAGAACCATCAATGTTCATTCTTTACTTGTTTTAGCTATATACATATTTTATACATTGATTATATATAACTATATACATATAATACATAAATTATACACATATAATACCTCCACCAGCTATTTTTAATTTAAGCGACTGGGTGAGCGGCTATTTGAGTTAATTCTTCTAATTATACAGGGGGAAGAAAACTGCAAAAGAGCTTTAAATGTATAAGCCATTTTTCGTTAAATTTTTTTCTTCTGACATGTATCCAAACTATATAAATAAGCAATAGATTGGACAAATCAAGAAAATTATTTTGTTTGTTAAAAATGTTGAGATGTTATTAAGCTCCTTTCTAGCATATATGCTGGTATCAAATACTAATTTGCATCATTAATTGCCTGAAAGTTCTCAAATTTAACGCAAGAGCTTCAAACATAGAAAAAAAGACTGGCCGATTCTCAAATTTAACGCAATAAATTATTAATTCCAATCAATTTATTGACTTTAAACTCTTAGGTTTTCTTATATATGTTTCCTTGAAAGGTTAAGACTCTAAGCTTTGTTGTTAGATCCAAATCTGAACTTTTATTTGGCTAGAGAAAATTCTTTTAAATACTAATCCCGATAATGCGTCATTTTCAAGCGGTGGATGACGTTTGACGCGACATATACTTTCAGCATGTTAGTGGTGTCATAATTTAAAAAGAATAGGAGTATTTAAAGATCTAAAAATCATACTCCATCCGTTTCAATTTATGTGAATACATTTGACTGGGCACGAATTTAAGAGAATAGAGAAAAAAATTAAATTTATGGTGCAAAATTAGGCACATATATTTTGTGTGACTATAAATCATTGCATAAAGATAAACTGTTTCCAAATAAGGAAAAGGATCATTCTTTTTGACACGAACTAAAAAGAAAATAAATTCACATAAATTGAAACGGTAAAAGTATAAAAAAAGACTAAAGTTTTGAAATTTATTTTTAGAATATTGTGACCTTCGGAGTTTGAAATCGTTTCCGAGGGTAACCTTGTTTGAAATCGTTAGAGTTTGATTCTGATAATCGACGTTCGGAGTACGTTCGTGAAATTTGGGGATTTTTTCAATCTTCGCATTTAATCGACTTTCCGTGCTTGGATTTTCACTAATGTTCAAGTTTCTCGAGAGTTTCTGTTGTATTTCTCTACCTAAGGTTCATGGCTGAACAAGGCCTTACTTCTCCGGGTGTTCGGAAGAAGGACAGTATCGTTGTTACTCCTAATCACAAGCCTTGATATTTTTCATTGTTGATGTTCATTGCATGTACTTGATTTAGATCCATCTCTGATTACTCAACATACTGCTGTAGTTTCTTAGTGGTAGCTTTAGTTACTACTGAAAATGGGTAGTAACTCTACTTCACCTTCCAACGGATTTGCTTCGTTTTCCTTGGATCCCTCACATCCCTTTTATATTCACCCCTCGGATAATCCCGAAAATCAACTAGTATCTATACTATTCAGTGGTTGTGGGTTTGTGTTATGGCGTAACAGTATACTTACTTCCCTCTCTGCAAAGAACAAGCTCAGTCTATTAGATGGCAGAGTCAATCAACCCACTCCTGACTCCCCTTATTATCCATATTGGGAAAGGTGCAATGATATGGTTAAAGCCTGGATAACTAATTCGGTATCTAGAGAAATAGTTGTTAGTGTCATGTATTTTAAAACTGCTAAGGAAGTCTAGAAAGATATAAATGAAAGGTTTGGTTAGTCAAATAGGTCTAAATATATCCAAATACAAAGGGAGATCAGCTCTACTACTCAAGGCTCCTCTGATATAGCTTCTTACTTCACCAAAATGAGGAGTTTGTGGGATGAGATGAATTCATCATATGTAGGTCATGTTTGTTCATGTGGTGCACTGCCTAAGTTCATAGAGGATCAACAGTTGTTCCAATTTCTTAATGGTCTTAATGAGTCCTACACAACTGTTAAGAGTGTCATTATGTTGATGAATCCACTTCCACCAATCAGCAAAGCTTATAGCCTTCTGCAGCAAGATGAGAGTCAAAGAGAAGCTCATTCTGCTGCTTCAAACTTCTCCGGTGATGCCACCTCTTTCTTGGTGTCTCCTGGTACCTCTACCACAAATAGGAATTTCACTCAAAAGGTGAATTTTGAGGCCAGGAAAACTGCTCCAAATGTCTATTGCAAGTACTGCAATAAGCCTGGCCACAGTGTAGACAAATGCTACAGACTTCATGGGTTCCCTGCTGATTTCAAATTCACCAGGAGTAAGAAGTATACTTCTTGTGTCCAGACTGAAAGTCCACCCACATTTGCTATCACTTCCACATCTCAGCATATTGATACCTCAGTTCATGGATTCACCAAGGAGCAGTATCAACACATGTTGTCCTTGTTCCAACAAGCTCATATGTCTAATACTTCCACACATGATGCCTCCAATGTGGACCATTCTGCTTTTGCACACTTTGCAGGTTTGTTTAGTAAGTATGTTGTAGATTTTGAGGGTTCTCATATGTGTGCATCCTCTCAATTATGAGTCATGATACTAATCACATGACTCCACACAAAGATCTTCTTTTTAATATCCAACCATTAATCAAGCCTTTTCTTGTCACTTTACCTAATGGATATAAAGCTAAAGTTATATCAACTGGATCTTTGTATCTTAGACATGATATAATTTTACTACATGTTCTTCTTGTGCCATCCTTTCACTTCAATTTAATATCAGTTCATCAGTTTATCTGTCAGCTAGATTGTTCAGCAATTTTTACCAAAATAATTTGTTCTTTACAGGGCCCTTCTCTGAAGAGGCCACTGAAAATTGGTAAAGCTGCAGACAGGCTGTACTATCTCCATCTAGATGCTGACCTCTTCCATGTTCCATCTAGTTCTATGAATGTCTTTTCTTCTAGTACTTTACCAAATTCTGTTTCAATTGTATCTGATAAGTCCAACCATGTTGTTATACATGTTAATGGTACTCATGCTTGTAATCAGTCATATTGCCTTAATAAATTGGACTTGTTTTGGCATCAAAGATTAGGACACATGCCTTATCATAGATTGAAAACTATTCCTTTCTTGTCTGATAAAGTATCTTTCAAGCAAAATTTTATGTGCCATGTTTATCCACTAGCAAGACAACAGAGATTGCCTTTTCTTGAAAGTGTTATACACTCTTCTGCTCCTTTTCAATTAGTACATATTGACATTTGGGGTCCTTATAACACTAGAACTTATAGTAGCTTTAGACATTTTCTAACTTTGGTTGATGATTATATTAGAGTCACATGGACTCACCTTCTTTCTTGCAAGAGCAATGCTCTTTCTGTCCTTAAAGCTTTTACTGTCATGGTCAAAGTTCACTTTCAATCATCTGTTCAAACTTTTAGGTCAGACAATGCTTTTGAACTTGGTGGCAGTACTGAAGCCACCAAGTTCTTCTCAAGCCAAGGCATTCTACGCCATACCACTATCCCGCACACTCCTCAACAAAATAGGGTGGTTGAAAGAAAACACAAACACTTATTGGAAGTATCCATGGATCTTCTTTTTCAATCTAACCTTCCTCTTAAATATTGGGGTGACTGTGTTCTAACTGCCACTTATCTTATAAATAGACTTCCTTCTGTTGTTTTGAAGAATCTTTCCCCTTATGAGAAAGTGCATGGTCTCCCTCCACTTTATGATCATTTGAAATCTTTTGGATGTTTATGCTTTGCTACTTCACCTAAGTTTGGCAGAGACAAATTCCAGGCAAGAGAAATTCCTTCTATTTTCTTGGGGTACCCCTTTGGCAAAAAGGGCTACAAACTTCTTAATCTCACTACTCATTCCATTTTCTTTTCTAGGGATGTGGTTTTTCTTGAACATATCTTTTCCTATAAATCTGATCATCCTTCTGTCTTTCCCTCTTATTCCACATCAGATTTTGTAGATTCTGCAACATCTTTTCCTTCACCTTCTCCTAATCTTGCTGTTTCTGCATCCCAAGACTCTCATGTTCCCTAATTTCCTTCTCCTACCCCTCTATTTGTGTCTCCTTCTATCACCCCTTCCCCTCCACCTTTGAGAAAATCCACCAGAATAGTCCAACAACCTTCCTATCTCAAAGACTATGTATGTTCTTCTATTCTTTCCTCTAATCCTCTTCCTAACTCTTCCAAGGTATCTTCTATTGACATACACATGCATGAGCCCTATTTCTACCAGCATGTTGCCTCACATCCTGCTTGACAGGAGGCCATGCTAAAAGAATTCCAAGCCCTTGAGGCAAACCAGACTTGGGATATTATCCCTCTACCTCCTCATAAGAAAGTTATTCTTTGTAAGTGGGTTTATAAAATCAAACAAAAGAGCTGATGGTTCTATTGAAAGGTATAAGTCCAGGTTAGTTATTAGGGGTGACACTCAAAAGGAGGGTATTGATTTCACTGAAACTTTTTCCCCTGTTGTCTAGTTAACCACCATCAAGTGCTTACTCACTTTGGCTGCTAAGTGGGGCTGGGCTGTTTTTCAACTTGATGTGAACAATGCCTTCCTTCATGGGGATCTCCATGAAGAGGTTTATATGAAGGTTCCACGTGGTCTTGATGTGTTTTCCCCCTCTTCTTCTTCTCTCATGGTTTGCATACTCAAGAAGTCACTCTATGGCCTTAGGCAAACTTCTAGACGGTGGTTTTCAAAACTGTCTGACGCTTTGCAATCGAGAGGCTACATTCCAGCATGAATGATTATTCTTTATTCACCAAGTTCTCCTCTGCTTCTCTCATTATATTGGATGTGCATGTTGGTGGCATACTACTTGCTGGTAATGATGTTCTTGAGATGAACTCTTTGAAGTCATTCTTGGATGCTCAATTCAAAATCAAGGACCTGGGATCAGTTCACTACTTTCTGGGTTTAGAGATATCTCTTCTTCCTCAAGGTTATGTGATGAGCCAATACAAGTATACTTCTGACCTCTTATCTCAATTTAACTGTCAACATTTCTCTCCTGTCATGACCCCTTTGGATCCTTCTGTGAAACTGGTATTAGACATGGAGGAGCCTCTTTCAGATCCTAGCTTGTATAGAAGATTGATTGGGAAGCTCAATTTTTTGCAACACACTAGGCCTGATATCTCCTTCTCAGTTCAACACTTCAGTCAATTTATTCAAAAACCTCAAGTGCCCCACATGTTGGCAGCCTTACATGTCCTCAGGTATTTGCTTAATTATCCAGCTCAAGGGGTGCTCCTCTCTAGGGCTGTGCATTTGGATCAGATATCCGAAATTCGAACAGATCCATTCAATTTCGAATTTCGAATTTTGGATTTCAGATATTTGGATCGGATTTCGGATTATGTTTATTAAAATTTTGGATATTCGGATCATATTCGGATTGGTATAATTTTAACCCGATCCGATCCGAAATTCAAAATTATTAGGGCATGTATAAATACTAAACTTTAATTTCGGATAGCCAGTACTTCCTTTACATCTTCCTCCAAGTTATTACCTTTACAATTGCTAGATTTAGCTACATTGGCACCTAGTACCCTCATAATTGCAGAAACATGAATAAGTACGAGTTTTGAAACTTAGAGGCATAACAACTCGAATCTCCAGATAAATATTTTCTTAGAGATGCAATGGTGATAAAAGAGATGAAAAGCAAAGAGATATTTGTATTAGCACAGAACACAGAAGAAGCAGATAAGGCAAATGCATTAGCCGATTAGATTAGCAATAGCCTTAATAATACGTATAATCCAATCCGAAAATCCAAAATATTTATCTGATCCAAACTTTAAAATCCGATCTGATCCGATATTAATTCGGATCGGATTCGGATTGCATTTTGTAGAATCCAAAATCCGAAATTTCAATCCAAAATGTGTTAAATCCGATCCGATCTGATCCGATCCATGCGCATCCCTACTCCTCTCCAACTCATTTGATTTATCCCTCACAGCTTACTCTGACTCTGATTGGGCTGCGTGTGCCATTTCTCGCAAATCTTTCATTGCTATTATATTACACTTGGTGGCAGCCCCATTTCTTGGAAAAGCAAAAAGCAGCCCACTATCTCCTTGTCTTTAGCTGAAGCTGAATACAGAGCACTTTGCAAAGTTTCAGCTGAGGTTTCTTGGCTACTCAGGCTGCTGCATGACTTTGGTTTGTCTATCTCCAGTCCAATTCCAATCTATTGTGACAACCAGGCAGCTCTTCGTATTGCCAAGAACACAGTTTTTCATGAGCGTACCAAACATATTGAGATTGACTGTCATTATGTGTGCTCTTGCTTGCAGACTGGTTTGATTTCTTTGCATTTTATCTCCAGCACCAACCAGTTGGCCGACATCATGACCAAGGCTCTTCCTGGTCAGGTTCATCATGGATTACTTTGCAAGCTTGGTGTGTTCTCACCCTCAAGCTTTGGGGAGGGATGTTAGCCCAGCTACATCTCAGGCCCAATTGACATGGGCCCAATCGGATAAAGGGAAACAGAAGGCCTTTTTATAACATCTGTTGTAGTGTAGTAATTGATGTATTTTTACAATTGTTTTTCTCCTTTACACTTGTAAATATAAATAGTCTTTACACAATAATAAAATTAGTTTTTGTCAATTACATTTGACCGACTCACTCGTCTCTCTCTTCTTCTTTCAACCCTTCTAGGATTTTCTTCTTTCAATTCCGCCATAGCTAACAAGCTTCTAATCTAACAACAATAGGAACACGATGTTACGATCGATCACTTTTTTAGTGACTGTGGTTTCGTAATCACTATCATCACTGCGTCCTATCAATATTCTGATTTTCACTTTTCAGTAGAATATAACATTGCGAACTGTTCAAACTTATATTTGGAATTCTGTTTTAAATGTGTTCCCGAATTATATCCAAGTGGTGAATTGTTACTGCATCAGCTCATTAAATTAAAAAAGAAAAAAGGAACTCATTATTAAACAAACAATGGCTGATTGAGGATTTAGGATTATTGAATTGTGTTCTTTATATATATATATTAGATACAACGGATCCAATTGAACCCGTTGTATTGGTTCTAGATCCGCCACGGTTCATGCATATGATTGAAAAATAAAAAAACATACGTACAAGAGAAGAAGTCTCTTTTCTTTGCTGAACTCTTAGCAAATGAGTACATGGATTTATATAGTTCAACACCATACAGATATGCACAAATTAAAGACACGACAAGTCGACAACCATAGACTAGAAATTACAACGTACGTGACATCACTCTCAAATTATTAGAGTACTATATTTTCATGCACACACGAAGATCGATGTACATGAAGCTGTTATGAGAATAATGTTGAAAGGCCATGATAATTAGGAGGGTATCCACTGTAGCTCAATGCCATAGCGCCATGCACTAATGGAGTCTTCTGCCTTAAAATCAACAAAAGAAGTATAGGCAGTGCACCCTGTAACCCTAACCCTAATTCTATGAGAAGTCATTGATGCATCTTTTAAGTAACTGCAACACAATGTGTTCTTACACTTCCTTCCTTCACTACTCGACTCCTCAAACTTCCTACAAGGGCTAGTTGAAGAACAGTTCAATGGGGATAGAAGGATATTCTCAGAACAATTAAATAGCATAATCGTGTTTCGCGAAGATATGTTGAAAGGAGAGTTTTCGTCAATCTTTAAGCCACCTAAAGATAAATCACAAGATTGACAAGAGTCTTTTTGTATGAAAGGGGGGCTAATAACAAGTCTAGATGTAGATGGATTGATACTGAGGATTTTGTAGTAAAATCCCACAGATGACAAGAATTCTAAGGTGCCATTGTTGCAATAAACCCTATAGTTAGGGTTCCCACAATTATTACTAGTACTGAGAGGGTATGGCACATCCATTGTGCCACATTTTGGACAGTTAATATTAGGAGATGCTGAGACTGAAGCAAATGGAAATAGAAAAAGAAAGACCAAAGCAATCATGGTATAGTACTCTTTTAATTAACAAGTTTTTTTATGAAGCAAGAATAGCTGGAGTTCTGCGTCTATTTATACATAGTTTCAAAGAGCTCTAACCATGTCATTAGTTACGCAAAAATTAATTTCCATTAATTTATTTAGGAAAAATAAAATCGTAGTGCCAATATTTGAGTCTGCTATTATCTAATGAGCAAGATGCAATGGTATCCAAGTGTCATTAACGTAGTATGTAAAGGAGATTTTATTGGCTAAACTTAGACCTTCACAAAAATGAAAGCTCATTGGTTCCGTATTCCAATCGCAGTTTGTTTCATTTCTTTATCTTACAAACTAACTTTGATAAATCAATACGTTACTTAATTCGCCTCCTATAATCTACATTTTTCTAGACATTCTCTACTATTTTGATTTTCAATTATAACCAAACTCGCATAGTATTTAGAGCAACTTGCACTTTTAGTACTTACTTATTTCATAAGGAAACTTTTCACAACTAAAAATGAATGTACTTGAGTCTTAAGATGGAAAAGGTATGAAATAGACGTTTTCAGTATTCCTTTCTCATTCAATCTCTTTTAATGTACGAAATTAATTTGCACAAAAAAGTGAGCGTTGGGACTCGTTTGTTGATTCGCGCCTTTCCCCTGTAAAGGTATTGGCAATTTGTAGCCAATGGCATAT
Organism: Nicotiana tomentosiformis; assembly: GCF_000390325.3. Taxonomy (NCBI): domain Eukaryota; kingdom Viridiplantae; phylum Streptophyta; class Magnoliopsida; order Solanales; family Solanaceae; genus Nicotiana; species Nicotiana tomentosiformis. The sequence continues at coordinate 29,385,052 of NC_090812.1, forward strand.
GAACAATTGCCAATTTCCAAAACAAGGAAAGGGGCCAATCATTCAGCTACATATAAACACAGCCTAAAAGGCACAAATACTTTAAATATATAAAACAAATATAAGATGAAGCAAAGAGATCTTGTGTTGGACTACATAATATCTTAACAGAAAGAGAGATCAGAACAAAAATTTAAAAAGTGAAAGAACAGCAATCCTAAGTTAATGAAAGTGCTCAAATGAAGTGGTCCATGAGTCGTATATTCACCACTGCTGGTCTCATACAGACAGGAGATGCTTTTTTCGTAGAAATGAAATGTTTTCCTTGGCCACCGCGTGGCAAGGTTAGAGTAATATAAAATTCTAGAGTCCAGAATCCATTTGTGGTTCTTTTTGACAAAAAGAATGGAAATGCGTGTAAAAAAAAAGAGTTACCTAACTATGTATAACGCTCTTTTAAAGAGCGCTATACATTAACGGGCGTTTTGGACGTTAAGGTATAGCGCTCTTTAAAAAAGCAATATACATATATAACGTTGTTATTAAAGGCGTTATATGTATAGCGCTTTTTTAAAGAGCACTATACCTGTTTTGTGGGCCTACCAATAAGTCTCTTGCATTTAACTGACATAACAATAATTCAAATGGGTATAGCACCTTTTAAAAGAGCACTATACCTAAAAAAATCAGCCTCTATTTTAGCCCCCCCGAGCTAGGCATTGCCTTATTTAAAGGCGTTAGGATTTTACAAAAATCCATTCAAAAATATTCGTAACTCCTGTTAAAATTTTTCTTGTTAAATTCTCAAGCATTTTTTCATAATGTCTGAAGAGCGAAAAGTAAGGGTTTCATTATATTGGGAGGGTGAGGTTGTGGTGGCGAATAACACTATGAGTTATAGTTTATCTCCACAGTGTCATGTTAAGTTGTCACTTACAATGGAATACAATAGACTGGTATCGTTATTGTGTAACAAAATGAGTGTGAGCAAATGCTCGGTGAACCTTAAAGTAACCGGAAGATATCCGTATTTTGTCACTCCACAAGGGGTTGCTTGTTACGCTGAGTTTAACATCGAGGATGATGAAACTTTGAGTGGTTTTTTGAGGACTCCGGATGAATACCGGGAATTTCTTTTGATAAAAATGTTGGAAATGTACGTGAAGGTTGAAGACGTTAGCAATAATGAGGTTGCGCAAAGCAGGGATAACCCTCAATCATCGGGTGGTTATTCTGGAGCAGTTTTTGCCGAACAGGTTTCGGCTAAAAGAGTTTGGCCTGATTTAAACTTATCTCCACGGGCGAATGAAGAGCGAGGAAATAATTTCTCTCATACTTTACATAATCCACAAAACGAGTGGTAAACTTCAATTTTTCTTTGTGTTACGATGTTTATTTTTGTTGTATTGAATTTGTATTAACACTCATATATTCCACAGGGGGTACCGGCCAGATATGATTTTTACAAGTTATGAACCCACGTCCAGTTGGAATATGCGTAGTTCTGGTGTGTTGGATCATGGTGGTCCATTCGGGATTCATCACCAACAGGATAATATCCATCAAGGAATGTTAACACATTATGACTTGTAAGTGAAGTGATACAGCTATATGGAAAGTATTTATTAATTTGAGTAGCTTATTATTTTGTTGTTTATGCAATGAAAACGAGCAAGTTGGACCACTTATCCTGAATCAATTGCCCGAAGATGACATATTAAATCGGGATCTGGCAGATGCACAGAGTGAGGAAGAGAACAGTGATTATGACAACAATGCCGATGATTCTGAAGATGACACACCCTTCCCTCGTGAGGATGGTGATGAGGAGGAAGAAAATGAAGGACCTGATTTGACTAGGGAGTATGCTCCACCCCCCGTTAGACTAAGAGTGTACGAGCCCCAAGTGTCATTTCATTCAAGAAAGATTCCCTACCTTGATCATTTGCCAAGTATGCCGGATGTGGATGCTCTCATAAGGGATTTTGATAAAATTCGGACAGCAATGTGGGATGATTCTAGACCAACAGTGCTGGCAAAGGGCATATTTTTTCCTGATAAAGCGCGCCTAAGTAGGGCGGCAAAAATGTACAGCGTAAAAGAGTGTCGTGAGATGACGGTATGGGAGTCAAGTCCGAATGTATACAAGGTTGTTTGCCGCAGATGGTTTAAGGGTTGTCATTAGATGCTGCGTGCGAGCAAGAAGAACACAGGTCTATGAAAATTGGGTAAATATATTCTCACCCACAAATGTGAAATGGACACATTCAATGGGAATCACTACAACTTGGATATTGACTTGATTTCTCTTGTCCTTATTCCACACGTTGAAGCGTCCATAAGGTATAAAATCAAAGAGTGCATTACATCAGTCCACCAAGAATATGGCCATACCATTACCAAAAGAAAGGTATTTTTCGGGCGCAAACGTGCGTTTGAAATTGTTTATGGTAACTGGGATAAGTCATTTGCAGCTCTACCCAGGTACATGGCCGCACTGCAACACTTTAATCCCGGGGTGGTTGTTGAATGGAAGCTTGAGCGGAGTCCGGGAAGACCAGAATATATATTCAATTACGTGTTTTGGGCATTTAAACCAGCAATTGATGGTTTTCCGCATTGCCGGCCGGTAATATCCATAGACGGCACTCATGTCTATGGAAAGTATGATATCAAGTTGTTGATCGTCATTGCAGTAGATGCCAATGGACAAATATTTCCTCTAGCTTTTTCTATTTGTGCCAATGAAAGCCAAGAGACATGGACGTTATTTTTGAACCATTTGAAAGAGCAAGTTGTCAAACAACGTTCCGGTATTTGTCTAATATCTGATCGGCATGGTGGTATCTTAAGTTCTGTAGAGAATTTGCCTGCATGGCAAGAACCTTATGCCTACCACCGTTACTGTGTGAGGCACCTGAAGGCCAATTTTCAGAAGGCACATCCCAACAAGAATCTGCATGATTTGATGTGGATGGCAGAAACAGACCGCCAAGAGCACAAATTCTGGAGGCACATGGAATCTATCAGGCAGGAAGACGATAGAGCCTATCGTTGGTTGATGCGACATGAGCTTGACAAGTGGACTTTGTATGCGGATGGCGGAAGAAGATGGGGAATTCTGACTACAAATGTGTCAGAGTTTTTCAACGGGTTATTGAAGTCGGCAAGAGGATTTCCTGTCACTGCCATGGTGCACATGTCGTTCAAGCAGATGGCGGAGAGGTTTGTTGAAAGAGCTGCAGCTGCAACGTCATTGAAGGAAAGGGGTGTTGAATTTATTCCACTGCCGATGAAGAGATTTGAGAAATACAGGTGACGAGCACATTGGCATTTATTTTTACAGTATGATCAGGACAGAAATATTTTTGAAGTTCGCTATCCATCAAAATCGGGGGAATAATGTACATACCATAAATGAATCTCACATGCCATCAGTTGCTTTCAACATATTGGTTTAGGGCCAACCAACTACGTTGATAAACAATATAGTGTTACTGCATACTTAAACACCTATAGTGGGCAGTTGCAGCCAGTGGGTGCTGAGCATTATTGGCTGCCGGAACCATTTAAAATGGTGTGTAACAAGGAGTTTTTACGTCGAATACAGGTGCAGAAGAGAACGTGTATACGAAACCAAATAGATGTTAGCGATACCGTTTATGCACACAAATGTGGTATATGCTCGCAAACAGGACATGACCGTCGAAAATGTCCTTCGGCTGGTTTGGGTGGTGGTGGAGTTCCTGGTGGGAGTTCTTCTAATGTGCCCAACTATCAAGGATACACGTAGTAACTGGGTTTCGTAATGTAGTTGTAATAAGTGTATGTACTTGTTTATGTTGCAAGATGTATCAAATAAAATTATGTTTCCACTATTGTTAAATCTTATTGATAATGGTCTATTTTTCAGTTGAATAAATTAATGAATTTCTCCCTCCCGTTCATGTAATCAAAAATAGTATTGGATTAAAAACGGAAAATATTTTAGTAAACCTTCGAATTTCATGCTAAAATTATTATTAGAAAACTACACTGTCATAGGAGGAAGATTTTTGATAAATATGTGAATATATATAGCGCGGTTAAATACTACGTTATGTGTTAGCATAGCGCGGTTAAATACTATGCTATGTGTGTTGTCTTGTCGAACTGAAAAGCTGCCTGCCTGCGAAAAAGTTATTTTATATCCGAAAGAATATTTAACACGCGAAGCATAGCACGGTTAAATACTACGTTATGTGTTAGCATAGCGCGATTAAATACTATGTTATGTGTGTTGTCTTGCCTATAAATAACGGGCGCATTCTAGTTATTTTCTGCGCTTAACAATAATCAATAGCAAAACTCTCCATAAAAGCAGGATTTTTTTTTTCGCTTTAACAAATGTCTGAACGCCTTTATGTACCAAGGTGCCAGTGCGGCAAAAAATGTATGATGGAGGACTGTTGGGATGATGGTGAAGTTGGGCGCCGATACTAGATGTGTGTGAACAAGTTTTATAGGATTTCCGACGAACCTTTTTGCAATTTTGAGGTATGGATTGATGAACCCTGCAAGCAGGAATGCTACAAACAAACTTTGCAGTATATTCATGATTTGAACAAAAGATACGAATGTTATGAGGTTATGTATAAACGAGAAATTGCGGCGTTGAAGGAGAAACTATCAGGATCATCCTCATCACGTCACCTCTTTATAGCAGGATGCGCTGCAACATGATCATCAGTAGTGCTGGCATAATCAGTAGAAGGGGTCGTCGGTCCAGTAGTAACCTACAGAAGAATAAGTCAGCTCAGTATAGGAAAATATATATTAAGTCACAATAATTTAAATTGTCTTACCACGATCTCATCGAGCTCCTGAATATAATCATCCGTCACAGCCAGGTCAGCATCGCACAAAGCGGCCTCCGTGACGGGCAAGGATGAAGCCTTAATAAGAAAATTAATAAAGTTATTTATGGAAAATAAATGAGAAAAGAAAAAATAAATTTAAAGTAAATACTAATAAAAACATACCTGCGCCTGTGAAAGCTCCCCAACACCCCTCGATGATGAGCCATAACTCAGCCGGCGCCCACTATCCACATCTCGGGTCGGCCGATCCTCAGCAGCGGTCGATGGGCTTCGGAAGTATGAATCCCAATGCTCTCCGGTAATGTCTGTACCCGTGATCAATAATGGACCTGACGGGGTCACCTGCGAAGTCCCTGGAGTGAGCTGCAGCCCAAGGCTGTATGACGGCATGCTGCTGGGATACTCGTCCGGCTCATGAAGGTCACCCGGCAGATTAGCATCAACATCATCAACAGGGGCCTCAACGCCCCCTTGTTGGGGACCACCTCCTAGACGCCCACCACGACCCCGTGGGGCAGCCCTACCTTGTGGGGCACCCCTACCTCGTGGGGCACCCCTACCTCGCTGGTACTGCTCTGGCTCCACATAAGCAGGATCGTCTCCTAAGCGCTGATTTTCTCGGGCTTGATGCAGTGTCCGGGCAGCCACCTCTGTAACCTGCCGGCCATAATCGTGCAAAGCGGCCGCTCCCTCGCCGGCATGCTGCTGCATCTGCAATCCCATCTAGTAGACTATATGTAGGCCAATAGCCTATACAACGTATAAAATATAAACTACAGAATACTATGTTACAATTATATAAGTAATAATACCATAAAACCTCCATTTATTGAATTTGGTCTAGCTATATAACATACTAGGGCCTCGTGTCGCCCGGCGTATGGAATGTACCGACCGCCAGCTCGATGAATGGGAGTCCCGACAAAAAGTCGGGTAATGCAGCGGTACCAGGGCATATACTCATGAATAGTATCCGTCTGGCTCTGTGAAGGGGGACTGAATCAGGTCAGGTCGCCGGTCCCAAGAATCGACATGCGCCTCTAGCCATGCCACATATGCATCGTACTCCCTGGAACGATCATCCCACTGATAATGTGTGGGCTCCCATGTGGGCCCTCTCGGTACAAGCTGCGGACGGCCAAACTGGTGAAGTACCCGCTCCGTGGCATGATGCTCCACAATATCGAGGCACATCAGTGGGACGGAAGTGCTCCAAATCAGTCGGCCGGCCAAGCAATAATCGGGCAGGCCACCTATCAAGTCGTCGCTGTATGGCGTCCAGATGAACTATTAAATAACAACAGAAAACGTGAGTATGTGCAACACATGTGAAGCTATACAAAATAAAGTTAGGTATACTTTTACCTGTGCGCCCTCCAGCATATTCAACAAATCCCTGCAAAGGGGGAGATTATGCCGAGCCTCGTAGATATGTACGTATCCCCGCCGGAGAACCCACCTCCTAGCTAGAAGGAGAAACGGAGGTGGTACATCCGGAGGTAATGGTGGTAGAGGTGGCTGCAACTGCAGGAACCGCTCCTAGGCCCAAACCTAACATACAAAGTTGACGTAAAATTTAAGATAAATATTTACTAGATATGTTATAATGAATAGAGTATTCGAATATGTTGTCACCTGTAGCAGCGGCAAAAATCCACATACGTCATGTTGGGTGCACATGCTTGCCCGGCACATCTGCCTGTACAAGTAGGCAAGAACAACAGCACCCTAGCTGTACTGGGGTAAATCATCTAGCCGCTGAAGATGATGAAGAAAACTCAAGCTGACTAGGTTCCCCGAAGTGTTCGGGAACAAGACCCCTCCAAACATAAGGAGGAGCAGCAACCTCGTATACCGGTGAATATGCAGATCATCTGTCTCGCCAGTGATGTCGGGGTACAATATCTCCAAATGCTGTCGAATAGCTGTCAAACTCATGCGACTGGCCCCTGAGTGTGCAGTCTCATCCCGTGGCCTGAAACCAGTGAGTTGTTACAGCATGTCCAAATACTGCCCACGCGTCATCTCTCTCATGGCCTGAGGCAGTGCAACAGGCAGTCCATCAACGAGCAGCCCATATAAAACCTCCACGTCCTGCAGCGTGATGGTGGCCTCACCAATGGGCAGGTGGAATGTGTGCATCTCCGGTCGCCACCGCTCTATCAAGGTCGTGACCAAAGACCAGTCGAGCTGCAGTAGCCCGATCTCCAAAATCCTGTAGAAGCCCGTAACCCGCAGGCTCTGGAATACACGGGGATAGAGATCTCTGTCCCTCAAAATCTCACATGTCGTCCACTCTCCTAGCGCGGAGAGTCTGGGCCAGTAACTTTCCCTCCCATACGTGGGCAGACCTATGATCGCCCTGTAACACTAATAGCTCATCGCAGAAAGGTCCGGGATGCATAGGCGGCACGTCCATGTCGTCTACTGTAAATTAAACATTAATTGTATATTTGTTCTATAAATTAAATAATTAATTTTTATAGTTATGCAATATTTAATTGGACAGAGTATATATCTATGAGTTTCAGGCTCGATATTTGAGGCCCAGTAGCACCAAGCTATCCTAAATTCTTATATGTGTTAATTTTATTATTTTACATGTTAGTTTCATAATTTTGTATGTTTGTTCTGTAAATTAAATAATTAATTTTTATAATTATACAATATTTAATTGGACAGAGTATTAACATATGGATTCCATGCTCGATATTTGAGGCCCAGTAGCACCAAGCTATCCTGAATTCTTGTATGTGTCAATTTTATTATTTTATATGTTAGTTTCATAATTTTGTATGTTTGTTTTGTAAATTAAATAATTATTTTTTATAATTATACAATATTTAATTGGACAAAGTATTCACATATGGGTTCCAGGCTCGATATTTGAGGCCCAGTAGCACCAAGCTATCCTGAATTCCTGTATGTGTTAGTTTTATTATTTTACATGTTAGTTTCATAATTTTATATGTTTGTTTTGTAAATTAAATAATTATTTTTTATAATTATACAATATTTAATTGGACGGAGTATTCACTTATGGGTTCCAGGCTCGATATTTGAGGCCCAGTAGCACCAAGCTATCCTGAATTCTTGTATGTGTTAGTTTTATTATTTTACATGTTAGTTTCATAATTTTATATCTTTGTTTTGTAAATTAAATAATTAATTTTTATAATTATACAATATTTAATTGGACAGAGTATTCACTTATGGGTTCCAGGCTCGATATTTGAGGTCCAGTAGCACCAAGCTATCCTGAATTCTTGTATGTGTTAGTTTTGTTATTTTACATGTTAGTTTCATAATTTTATATGTTTGTTTTGTAAATTAAATAATTATTTTTTATAATTATACAATATTTAATTGGACATAGTATTCACTTATGGGTTCCAGGCTTGATATTTGAGGCTCAGTAGCACCAAGCTATCCTGAATTCTTGTATGTGTTAGTTTTATTATTTTACATGTTAGTTTCATAATTTTATATGTTTGTTTTGTAAATTAAATAATTATTTTTTATAATTATATAATATTTAATTGGACAGAGTATTCACATATGGGTTCCAGGCTCGATATTTGAGGTCCAGTAGCACCAAACTATCCTGAATTCTTGTATGTGTTAGTTTTATTATTTTTACATATTAGTTTTATAATTTTATATGTTTGTTTTGTAAATTAAATAATTATTTTTTTAATTATACAATATTTAATTGGACAAAGTATTCACATATGGGTTCCAGGTTCGATATTTGAGGCCCAATAGCACCAAACTATCCTGAATTCTTGTATGTGTTAATTTTATTATTTTTACATATTAGTTTTATAATTTTATATGTTTGTTTTGTAAATTAAATAATTATTTTTTATAATTATACAATATTTAATTGGACAAAGTATTCACATATGGGTTCCAGGCTCGATATTTGAGGTCCAGTAGCACCAAGCTATCCTGAATTCTTATGTGTGTCAATTTTATTATTTTACATGTTAGTTTCATAATTTTATATGTTTGTTTGTAAATTAAATAATTAATTTTTGTATATTGGACAGAGTTTGTATTTGATCTATCAGTATAAGACATACTTAAATAACAGGGATAATACGCTAAAAGGCTCTACATTTTACTAAGCTAAAAGGGCACTATATTACTAGTCTTTAAACAAATAAATAATCTAAACTAGATAAAATCAACAAATACATTTTAATCACAAATAAAATCACGAAAATACATATAAAACAGTAAAAGTAATTTATTAATATTTTTATTAACAAATAATAATGATTTCTCAATTTTTACATATTTTTTTAGAACACCAATATCTTAGTCCGGATAAAAATAACATACCAATTTAAACGCAAAAAAATATAAAATAACATGAAACACATTCAAAACACCTAATATGCATTATTTATACGAGTTTCGACATAAACTAAATCGGAATACCTCGATTTATGTTTTTCGGAAAGTTGAAGAATTGAATATTTGAGTCCGAAACAAGCAAACCACAATAATAGGAATGGATGGCTAGGATGTGGGACCAACAATCTTATCTTTTTATGGGACGGGTGGAGAAAATACTCATTTTATTGAAATGAAAGAAAATAATTTTTCTACATCATGAAAAGAAAGTATTTTTTTTGTTAAAATGAAAAAAATATTTTTTTATATCATGAAAAGAAAACTCATTTGTTGAAATGAAAAAAAAAATCTATCTATAACATGAAAAGAAAGTACTATTAATAATATTTTTATTTAGGGTGGAGGTGGGGTGAGGGGGTGGGGTGGGGTGGATTGGTAGGAAAGGTGGAGAAGGAGTTTTGGAAAATATTTTTCCTTCTCTTGATAGGGGGAAACATTTTCCTCCAATTGGAGAAAAATAAACATTTAAGTCAACCAGACATAGAAAAATTGAAAAATATTTTCCTTCATACCAAACACACCCTAAGTCACCACATAAATTCCATCTTACCTGTTCAGAGCTTGATTTAAGGATCATTCTACCTTTTACTGGGTATTTAAGGAAAACCACATCATGGCGCATATTTTGTATATGCGAAACTATATAATGCAAATTTTGTGTTGGACTAAATAAAGTAGCAAACAGAACAGGACAGATCACCAAAGGTTATATGGATAATAAATATTTTCTTGTTATAAAATAAAGCAACTTAGTAAAACATGAACAAGACATGTTGTTATGAAATAAAAGCAATTTAGTAAAACATGAACAAGAAATGGAGATAGAGAAAAAGAAAAAAATTTCTTCTTCAATTGTGTATATTTTCCTATCTATTACAAGGCCTTTATATAGGCATGAAAAGTGAAGAAAAATATGTCATTGAATATGTCATTAAGCATAGAAATATGTCATTGAATATGTCATTAAGCATTTGAGAAGATCATGGAGGAAGAGTAGACATCCACCATAATTTGATTTTTCTTATAACACTCCCCTTGGATGTCCATAGATAATGTGCCTCGTTAAAACCTTATTAGGAAAAAATCCTATGGCAAAAAAATCATAGTGAAGGAAAAAAAGTACACATGTTTAGAAATACGCCTTTTGGTTGCCTCGTTAAAAACCTTACAAGAAAAATCTAGTGGGACAAAACCTTGTAAGGAAAAAAGAGTACAACGCGTATTAACTCCCCCTGATGAGAGCATCAATTCACATTCTTGAACCTTCGTATCCCAATCTTGTACACTAGTTTTTTGAAGGTTAACGTCGGTAGAGATTTGGTGAATAAATCAGCCATATTATCAATTGAACGGATCTGTTGCACATTGATATCACCATTCTTTTGAAGATCATGTGTGAAAAATAACTTTAGTGAAATGTGCTTTGTCATATCCCCTTTTATGAATCCTCCCTTCAACTGGGCTATGCATGCAACATTGTCTTCATACAAAATTGTAGGTAGTTTGTCACACTTCAAACCACATTTATCTCGAATAATGTGTATTATAGACCTCAACCATACACATTCTCGACTTGCTTCATGAATAGCAATTATCTCAGCATGATTAGATGAAGTAGCCATGATTGATTGCTTAGTCGATCGCCAAAATATGGCAGTGCCTCCATATGTAAACACATAGCCTGTTTGAGATAGAATCTTTTGTGGGTCATATAAATACCCAGCATCGGCATAACCAATAAGATCAGGACTGCAATCATTGCCATAAAATAATCTCATATCGGTAGTCCCTTTTAGATACCGCATTTTTTATTTGATTCCATTCCAATGTCTCCTTGTATGAGCATAGCTATATCTTATTAAGACATTAACTGAAAAAGTTATGTCAGACCTTGTAATGTTAGAAAGATACATAAGTGCACCAATTGCACTAAGATATGATATGTCGGGACCAAGAAACTCTTCATTATTTTCATGAGGTCGGAATGGATGTGCTTTATCTATATAAAATCGCTTTAAAATTATTTTAGTGTATGTTGATTGATGGACAAAAATTTCATCTTTCATATACTCAATTTGTAGACCAAGACAAAATTTTATCTTTCCAAGATCTTTCATTTCAAATTCTTTCTTTAATAGTCTACTACTTTAGGAAGCTCTACTGCTTTAAGAAGCTCCCTAGGAGTTCCAATGATATTTAAATCATCAACATACACGGTGATTATAACAAATTTAGATCCATATCTTTTTATAAAGACACAAGGACAAATTGAATCATTCTTGTACCCTTCTTTCAACAGGTACTCACTCAGGCGATTATACTACATGCACCCTGATTGTTTCAATCCGTATAAGAATTTTTGAAGCTTTATTTAATAAATTTCTTGGAAACCTTAATATGCTTCAGAACAATTTAAATCCTTCAATGATTTCCATTATACGCATATCACGTTTTTCTTGTATTGCCAGATTAAAACCTGAAATGGTGACATCCACCACAAGAGAACATGTCTCTATATAATCAATGCCAGGATATTTACAAATCTTCTTGTGACACAAGTCGTCTTTATGTCTATCGACTTGACCTTTTTTTTCCGCACAAGAACACATTTATACCTCCACTGCTTTATACTTTCAGGTGTTGGGACTATCCGTCCAACTTCATATTTTTCAGGTGAAATTAATTTTTATTGCGTATTTTTCATTTGGCCAATCATTTATCTGTCCAAATTTCATGACAGATTTGCGCTCAAGATCCTCGTCAATATTAATAATTTTGAGCGCTACATTATATTAACAATATCGTCGACGATCATTTTATATCGGTTCTACTATTACCCAATAAAGACATAACTTATTGAGATCTCTTTATCTTATTATTTTCAGGTACCTGAGCCTCTCCCATGAGGTCTTATGAAGTGTTATGTCGTGGTACTCTTCTAGAGCACTTGCCTCTTTATTATGACTTTCTTGAACATTTGCTCCTCTCCTTCTTCAAGGAGTTTTATCTTTGGAACCGATTAGTCTATTATGCTTTATGCATGCCATGGACTCTATTCATTATGAACTTTATTTTATTTGGAGCATTAGCAGCTGAATATGACATTTAGCTTTGGGTCAGCAAATACGCCTGGCAATATTTTGCAAATGAATTATCATTTGAACTTCAAGTTCATATTTTCTCGTACGATGATCTCGATGTACTCATAATAATTCATTATATGCATTACTTTTTCAGCTTCCCATTTTCTCCCCTATTGTTGAGATCACTAACACATATCCCTAGCCTTATTTGGAGATCCATCTTTGTGCATTGTGGTGGAATAATTAAATCATATAACACATTCATATTTCTAGATAGAAATTATTTGGTTCCTGACCCTGAACCGATTGTGATAGGGAAAACTTATCATAACTTGGCTAAATGCGTATAAGTGTTGTTGTATATTAAATAATACATCACATACCAAATTTTATTTTGGCAATTTTATTCTCATAACCAATGGTTTAGATATAATTGGAGGCATACAATTTCTGCTGAACCAACTTGGATTTAAACCAGTATTATCAAGATAAATCATCATAATTTATATTCTGCAACTGTGCTCTAATAATTTGAGCAATCAATCTTGCAAAAGCCAAACTACAAGTTGATAACAAATGCACATGTGACCATATAATAGATTCATCTATTAAAATCATATAATAGTAAACGGTCCACATGGAAGGTGATTGGGCCCATATATTTATCACCTTTTATTCGTTCCAGAAATCAAAGGATTCAATCCCAACCTTAACGGGTATATCATGAGAATAAGTAGCACAAGAGAATTCTTGAATAATCTTATATTTCTTCAATATATGCCAATATAATTCTCAATTAATTTTTTCGTATCATAATTGAACCGAGATGGTCAACCGGTCATACCAACTAATATTTATTTCAGTAAACCTCTAGTTTACTTGTGGCTTGTGATTGCATCATCATGCTTATACTTGTGTAGTACAAATAGAAGAAAAGTCAGGTAACCTTTCATACTTACCCGGTTTGATTATAATAATATAAAGATATTCAATCTTCTTTTCATTTATAGTCTCAATATGCCAATCACTTTGGCAAATATATTTGTAAATCAAAATATTTCTTTTGATACTTACTACAATATTAATGTCATGAACAATTTCATTCATCCGGGTAGTAACAAATTATTTCTTTCAGAACTTTTAACTGCTTTTGTACTACAAGATCTTTTGTCACACCATCTATATAATGAATGTCTCCTTCATAAAGAGAATCATATCATAATAATTGTCATGTTCAAAATCATCACAAGCAAAATAATTTCTTGCTTTAATTTTGCTTTTAATAACTTTCATAAGGCATGACAAAATATTTTTTGGCGTATCACATGCATATGACCAATGATATATTCATGTAACTACACAATAATATTCATTATCTTTCTTTGTCTCAAACCTCCCTTAGAGGTGAGTTGTAGTATTTATCCAACTATGCACAAGTACATTATTATGCATAATCTTTATCATATATATATTTTCACATTCGCTTTCAGGAATGAGTATGCAATCTCAATGTTTATCACTGTCACATTCTCTTCAAAGAATTTCTCCTTTTTTATAATTACCATAGTGATAACTATTATTATTTTGGCCTTTCGCACGCCCGCATTCATTGGTCAACCACTTGTCTTTATTTAGACTTATCATGCACTGCTATTACATTCACTTCAAGAATGGAGCAAATCAAGTGGGACAAGCTTCATGCTTTTTCATGAAAATTATATTATTTTTTCTTTAGTTATTATTATTATTATCAATATGGTGCATTAGAACTCAAACCCAATGTTTTACCCATATAAAGGCATGCTAGGCCATAATGCGTTGATAGATAATGCGTTGGCATAACATGATGTATTTCATTAGGATGTATGCCAATTTTGCTTTCAATGAAATACATCATGTTATGGTAAAAATATTATTACTAAATTACCTTAATAATTATCTATCATAGTATGTAAAAGGTCAGAACATATATATACGTTGGAATATTATCTTTGTCCTATAAGAGATGTAGCAAATAAAGACATACCTTTCCAGTTCTTTATTTCACTGGATACAATTGAAAAAAATATTTTTACTAAATACTGCACATAAAGTTAATGTAAAGATATGAAAGTATGAATGAGTTTAGATGGATGTAAAACTTATCTTTGTATTATCATCCAAGATATTTTTCATTGTACTTGATCTCATTGCCTGCTTATAATTTACATAGTCTTGACGTAGAAGATCATGAAATGAGCAATTCGTGCTGATAACGTATTATAAAATAAAAGCAACTTAGTAAAACATGAACAAGACATGTTGTTATGAAATAAAAGCAATTTAGTAAAACATGAACAAGAAATGGAGATAGAGAGAAAGAAGAGATTTTCTTCTTCAATTGTATATATTTTCCTATCTATTACAAGGCATTTATACAGGCATGAAAAGTGAAGAAAAATATGTCATTGAATATGTCATTAAGCATAGAAATATGTCATTGAATATGTCATTAAACATTTGAGAAGATCATCGAGGAAGAGTAGACATCCACCATAATTTGATTTTTCTTATAACATTCCTTCATTTTTAACAAGAAATGTTGGTTTCCAATCCTGAAAATAAAAACACTTTTGATATGAAGCACTTTACTAGCTTTGAAATCAGAGGCGGAGTCATGATTTCAAGCTTATGGGTTCGGAATTCTAATCGTTAAAAGTTACTGAGTTCTAAATTAATTATTTATATATATTCAATGAATTTTGTAAGACAAACACAGGGTTCGAATCAAAGTTACTGGGTTCGGTCGAACCCGGTCCTTACACTCTACCTCCGCCGCTGCTTGAAATTGGTCTTTCCGACAAGAATTCGGATTAGTCGGACCCTAACGAGTAGAGAAGGAAAACCAAAAAAATCCAGAACAGGATAGAAATGTTAAAAGTGGAAGTGTTCCATTAGTCGTACATTCACAACCGTTTGGTTTTATAGAGACAGGAGATTCCTATTTCGTAGAATTAAATGCTTTTCTTAGGCCAAGGCGTGGTAGGGTTTTAGAGTAATATAAGATTCTGTGTGAAATTGAAAAATATTGGTAATATCATTTATTTGGTATTAAAACCAAACTATAAAAAAGAGGGGGGGAAAGCTAATTTAGAAACTGAACCAAATATACACCTTCGTAATTTAACATATATATAGCTAAATTTTTGTGGATACTAGAATAAATTTTACGTATACATTTGTCTTTTACTTTTCATGATTTATCACTAAGTTACCCTTGCCACTTCATTATTTTGGAGACATTTTTATACATGTGCAAAAGTGACCGATTTGGAAATTAAACATATATTGAACTTCATAGAAAAGTGAGGAGGCAATGGCGATAAACATGCAAAGAAGATACTAAATTTTAATTTGATGGGTTTAATATTTATGTTTTAGTCAGTGAACCCCGTTACACTTTTAAATTATGGGGTCAAAATATAATACTTATTAAAATAAGCTCCTTATTAAAATTACTGTAATTCAGTTGAATCCATACCATATAAAAAGGAAAATATCAACCTCAATATGTTCCGTCAGCGATCATACTGCTTCTAACACAACCTATCAATAAAAACCTACAACTTTTTAACAGGCAATCAGATTCAGAGACAGAAAAGTAATTGAAAAAAAAAAAACGCACACAGAAGCAAGCACAATGTAATTTTCTAAAGCAGAGAATGTGATCTATGTTTATTTACTGCAAACAGATTCACTAATTTGTTTTTCTATTTGTTCCAGCGGATCCTCGCAATAGCAGCTATGAAAATCAGAAATTATGGGCACCAAAAAACAAAATACAGATTCAGTAACGGCCCTTCGAATTATTCCCTAGACTAGAAGACTATACTATATGTAGAAAAGCTTAACTGAGATATGGCCCCATATTTCTGGAGAATGAGAAATAACCAACCTCAAAATATAGTTTTAACATCCAAATCCAGTTTTAACTTCTACCTTTCTCTTACGCGTGTGTGAAGGCTATATGCTATTTTCATGAAACATGATAAATAAGTAACAGAGGAAATTGATGGATCAGGAAAACTAAGTTTCTATTGCTGTCACAAAAGAGAAATTGGAGCAAGGCTTTCTCCGGAAGGAAGAAGCTTTTCATTGTAGTTGGCCGTGGAAAGGCTGAGATTGAGATAGAAGTGAAGAAGATAGAAAGATCTGTGAGTTTACGGTGAGCCATGGGCGAAGCAGAAACAAATTTACACTAGTATATACGCCATTGTCGATCATCTGAAAAGGGTATGCTACCATAAATGGCCAAAAACAAGTCTACCGATGCTGCAGATTTACAAACAGAAAGTTTTAACACTCCATCTAGTACCATAGTATTAACTTCATAGAATAGAAGTGGATAAGAGATTACCTATGAATGAGTAGCCACCACTTCATTCCACTTGTACACCTATTCTTTCACAGTTACACCTAGTTATTTCAATCATTTGAACAACATCTTGCACAGCTTTTGGCGAATGAAGCAACTACCCACTAAATAATGTGGATCCAAAAGGGACATCTCTTCCTGCTTCTGAACAAAATACAAGCGAGAGAAGATGGACAATAGTCGTTGAGGGCAAACTAATATCTGACATTATTCAAGTGACAGATGGAATAGAAAAAACTTTTGTGTCACTGCAGAATATATTTCAAACAACACGTTACTCCTCAGCTGCTTCCTCCACCTTCCACTCCCAACCGCCTACTATATGTGGATAATTTACCAATGAGCTTCTACATCAATCCTTCTCCTGCCAATAACAGAAAAAAGTACAATTCCAATAAAAGCAACCGATGGGAAGAACCAATATTTCATGAAAAACAAACGTGACAAAGGGGATCTGATTTAGGAAATAAATCTGGTACTATAGCCCAAAGCTCACAAATTTCAAGAACAATTTTATTTTTTTGTTGAGAAGGAAGAATAAACAATTTTATATAACAGAAGAAAACTTACGGAGCTCATCAATAGAGATACTGCTGACACTTTCACCACCTTTTATAAGCCGAATCCTCCCTGTGAAAAAATTGTATAACATCAGATGCTTTTAACATCCGTTTCACTGACAATGCAGTTCTTCATACAATAATACAGCAGCAGCAGGTGCCAGCTATGTATAACAATAGTAATACTAAATAATTATTTTGCAGTATATGTTTAAGTCGGTTATCTCATATTTATGAAACTATTAGGCGATCACATACAGAATCTAAGGCAGAGCAACATCTCAAAAGCTGATTAGCACATTTACTCCCTCTAACTCGATTTCAATGTTATGATTTCTATTTTACTTGTACCAGTCCAAAGTATCCAGATTGATGGAATGGTTCAACTTTTAATTCCCAAAATAACTACTATCTTACTCTAATCTGTGGTTACCAAAACTTATGAACAGGGAAAAAGATATAAGATGATATAATGAATGGCAGCTCTAACGCGCAGGACACCGTGACAAATTAACACTCCTTTTATCCAAAAGTTTCAGTAATGCATCTCCATCTTGTAACACCATACAAGATTTGACAACACCTCAGAATATACTCCTATAACATTCAAAATTCAAAGATAAAAAACATATTCATGGCTAAAACATTATTTGATGTTCTTCCTCAAACAATCTTTCCTTCGACAAGTATAAGTAAATCATGCTAGTCTGATAAAAAATCTAAATATGTGTTTCACATAATATAGGGTGCAAGGAGTACCATTCAATGCAATGTTAGACACCCACATCTTCAAATATGACAAACCACGTGTGCTTACAATAAACATAAGGACGTACCATCTCTGCGCACACAAATTTCTGGGATGCTTTTAACTTCACCGCTGAGACTATCATTATAGACTCTGGTTTCAATATCACCCTCAATGTAGACTGAGGAGCTGATAGAACATATACATTAGAGAATAAACGAGAAACAAAATGTGGTATATAGACGGGAAAAAAGGTGCTTACTTTTTGGTAAGTTGCTGAACGGAGTACTGCCCAAGCATATCATTGTGCACCGCGACCCTATGCCACTGACCAGGCTTAGGCAAGTTTCTGTCTCCCTTGATTCTCTGATCGAACATGCCACCTGTTCCAACTGTGAAGATAGTTACAGTTCGGCCGTTTCTCAATATTTTCTGCACAGGAGATTGCCCAACTCTGCCACATATAATAGCCTGTCAAAAAAATTATCCTGCCTTTAAATTGGTTTTTCAGTTACCCGAAAAACAAAACAAACAAAAAATTGAAAAGATAAAATATGCCACATCTTTAACATTTTTGGTTAGGAAACCAAAATAAATAATCTAACAGTTTCTTTTATTTGGCTATGGGATTTCTCAAACAAAAACACTGTTCATAAATCGCATTTCAACTCCAGCTTCCATCATTCAACAACAACCCAGTATAATCTCACTAGTGAGGTCTGGGGAGGGTAGTGTGTACGCAAACCTTACCCCTACCCTGGGGTAGAGAGGCTATTTCCGATAAACCCCCGGCCCCCTCCCTCCAGGAACTCCCCACCTTGCTCTTGGGGTGACTCGAACTCACAACCTCTTGGTTGGAAGTGGAGGGTGCTCACCACTAGAGCAACCCAGCTTCCATCATTCCTGTGTCAAATATATCTTTAACTAAAATAGCTTCATTCTCAACCAAGTTCCTTTTAATTTCTACCAAAAGGTTGTACTTAGCCAAGCAATGCGAATGCAGCTCTTCAGGATCATATCTCCAACGCGGAACATAGATATATATATATATATATGAAAACCTGCTAAAAAAAAGGCAGCCCGGTGCACTAAACTCCCGCTATGCGCAGGGTCCGAGGAAGGGCCGGACCACAAGAGTCTATTGTACGCAACCTTACCCTGCATTTCTGCAAGAGGTTGTTTCCACGGCTTGAACCCGTGACCTCATGGTCACATGGCAGCAACTTTATCAGTTAGGCCAAGGCTCCCCTTCATGTGAAAACCTACTAAAATTTCAACAAATACTAGATCTAAACCAGTACTGTTAAAAGTACAATGAGTTCAATGCTAAGAACCTTAAGAGTCGTTTAGTTCAATTGTGGGATAGACAAGGATATTCCATGGGATTAGCTATCCCACCTTCTATATAGGATAATTAATACCATCATATTGGTATAAAATTTATACTTATTTTAGCTAAAACCCATAACCAAACATGGGATAAATACAATCTCAAATTCTATCTAGGGATTAGTATCCTTTATCACGGTTACCAAACGACCCCTTAAAGGTCGAAGCCTATCAAGTTAAATTCTAGATCTACCTATGCACCCAAGCCTCATATGGAGTCGGTTGCAACAATTTTTTAGTGCAAACTCAGAATGATCAAAGAGCAAAACAAAAGCCAGTGTAATAAGATAATGGAACAAAATAAAATTAAACACTTAAAGAACACAGTCTAATCAAATAGGAGTAGAAAATTGCTCAAAAAACTAACATATACTTGTACAACATGTTAGCCTTCTTGTCATTCATTCTTTGACTTCTACGTGTACACAATGCAGTTATGGCTCAACTTCAATACGCTTATAGGGCTTTCAACAAGAGCACATACCTTGTGCACACCCCGAAAATTCCAGCCCTTTCTAGGATCCACACTTTGCAGCTGCAAATCCGGCTTTTCAGGAAGAAAATCATCATCATCAATTTCTACAGCTTCAGTATTACTTACAGGCGCATCGTCATCACTAAGAAATGTACCAGTTGAATAACACAACCTAGAGCTTCCTTGCACACCCATCACTGTAAAATGCAAAAAAAAAAAAACATTATCATAAAGAAAACTACTTTTTCAGAATGGACATCAACTGTTCGGTCAAAATCCTCTTTTACGAACCTATGTCTTCAATATAACCAGTACTATGTTAAAAGAATCAGTAACAAAGTGAATAAATACAATGGAAGTGTGATTGTTTACCAAGAGAAGAACAGGGTCTTGTGGCAGGAGAGACGCGTAACAATTTGACGATTTTAGCAGCCATTGAATTCATTTTTCAGTTGAAGGGAATTCAGAAACGGGAGAATTAGGGGACAAGGAGGGTTTTAGTTTTACCGCTATACACTCTTTATACGGGTCGGGTTTGTACCTTGGGCCAGGCAGAGTTTTTCTGTTCCATTCAGCAATATAGAACCGAGTATGGCTGTCCAACGAAACGGGTCAGCCCGGTCCATCCCGATCTCGTCCCGGCCCACTCTGTCTTAAATGGGACTGGGCCCATAGTCAACGGGATACCGGATGGAACGGACTGCCCAGTTCCCATTTCGTCCCTGTAGGCTGGCCCGTTAATGTCTCGTCCCGTCCCGTCTGTCCCGCATAATTTTTTTTATTTTTTATTTTGAAAAAGAGTCGTTGGGCAACGGTATTCTTTGTAAAATTAGTCGTTGCCAACGGCTATAAACAATCATTTTTCCCCCCCCCCACCCCACCCAAAACACCCCTACCTCTCCCCCCCAAAATTTTAATTTAATCCCTAGGTTTATTAAATTACACATTGGCCCTGTTTTAACTATAAATACCCCCTTCCTTCTTCATTTTTTTCCATAAAAATCTATCATTCTCTCTCAAATCTCTTACATTCTATCTATATTATTCTCTCAATTTTCTCACAATCAACTACGTTTCAAGTATTTGGGCAAATATTTAGAGCAACTTTCAAGCTTCAAATTAATTTGTCAAGTATTGGAGCAATTTTTTGGGTAATTTCTTCAAGTTTCAATATTTAATCACGGTGCACTCGTTCCATCTCCCAATTTTAATATTTTATTTTTGTGTATCATTTTAGTACTTAATTTTGGTGTTTACTTTACGTGTTCTATTTTTGTATTTTATTTGTGTGTTTAACTTTTGTGTTAAATTTTCTAATTTAATTTCGTATTTAAATTATGCCTCCTAAAAGTGTATTTGGCATATTTAAAAAAAGTAGGAAAAAAAGTAGTAAAGGTGCTAGTTGTAGTAATTCTAATCCTAATCCTTCTCCTAGAATTAGAAAATATATAGATTAAATGACTCATGTTGATGAAATTTTATTTTTCCAACCCCCCGCATGTTATAATATTAATTTGGGAGAACAACTAGATCATGAAACTTTACAAAGACAATTTGGCAATAATATTTTTATTGACGACGAAGAAAATGAGGAAGAAGAATTAAATGAAACACCCACTAGTCCAGCAACACAAGCTCTAACTCAGAGTCAATCCCGGTCTGGAGCTTTACCCCTTGTAACTCCTGTAAGGGGTAAGGCTAAGGTTGAACGTATCAAAACGTCACGTGTATCAAATTTTTTTAAAACATGATAAAGTCAATGAACTTGTTATATGTATTGGCGCTCCTAGTGGATCTAGTGGGGGTTCTAATTTTTTTACAACAACAGTTTCACCCTGCTTCTGGTAGTATACTACGTCCCTATAACAAAGATAAAGATCATGAAAATTTAGCAAAAATGATCGTTGTTTGTGGCTTACCTTTTACTTTTCCTTCCCACCCTGCTTTTGTGCATTATATACAAGAAATATATAATCATGTTTTTCAAGATTTTCCTAAGACCACAGTTAGAAATGATATATTTAAATTTCAAACTGAATATCTTAAATATATTCGTTGTGTATTTTTTCACTTAGATTGTAAAGTGTCTATCACATCTGATATAGGTCGTAGTCCTAATGGTTGTGATTATTTAACTGTTACATGTCATTGGGTTGATCATCACTGAAACATGCAAAAACGTATTATTGGTTATAAATTTATTGATTCAAAACGCACTGGAGCATATATTGCAACTATTGTTCTACAAATAGTTGAATTTTATGGGCTCATTGATAAAGTTTTAACTATCACATTAGATAATGTTTATGCTAACACAACTGCAGCAAATAACTTAAAAGCTATACTTTGTCTAATTAATCCAGCAATTTTTCATGTTAGATGTGCATGCCATATTTTTAACTTAGTTGTAAAAGATGGTATTAATTTATTTTATGAGGCTTGTAGTAAAGTACAACATGCCTGCGAATGTATTTTTCGTGCTAATAAAGCGAGTAGACTTCGCGAGTTTGCACAACAATGTACTAGTGCTAACCTTCCATATAGAAAAAATCCAAAAGATGTTTGTACTAGGTGAAATTCTACTTATGAAATGCTTAAGGTTGCTTATGATTATCGGGTGCCTATACAAAAGTTATTTAATATGCATAATGGTATCCCCACTGATCAAATTGTTGATTCTGATTAGGATGAGTTCAAAAAGCTTACTAAATTTTTAGAATAATTTTTTCGTATATATTATCCTATTATTACACAAATATTATGGTATATTTGTGGAATTTATGTTGTATTTGGTAAATATAAAATAAATCAAACTTATGCACCGGTCATTAATGAAATGATTGCAAAATTTAAAAAGTATTATTTCCCTATTCCCCAAGTTTATTTAATTTCTACTCTACTTAACCCATCTTTAAAATTAAGAGGTGCAAAGGGACTTGTTCATAAAATTTATGAGAATTTAGGAATTCAAAAAAATGAACAGCCATCTCTCGAAGACTGCCAGACTAACATATATTCTTATGCTAGATCAATATTTGATAGTTATAAATCTATGGTAACAACAAGTGGTGAAAATGCTCCTACTACTTCTAAAGCTAGAGTAGAAATTCTATGGGAAGGTATGCAGGATATAACACGTTTTGATTCCTCTATTGATTCTTATCTTAATCAGGGATTGGAATGTATTAAAAACGAAGAAGGCAACGAACAACTTTTGGCATGGTGGAGGGAGCGTAGCAAGGCATTTCCAACACTTTCAATAATGGCCCGAGATATATTGGCTATTCAAGCATCATCAGTAGTATCAGAGAGTGCTTTTAGCGCGGCAAAATTTCAAGTCGGAGATCATAGACATTCATTAGCGGAGGTCAGCCTAGAGATTTTCATCTTATTCAGAGATTGGATTAATTTAGAAAGAAGAAATAATGATTTTGAAAAATTAACCACCAGGGAAGAAGAAGAAGAAGAAAACAATGAGATACTTAGCACTGGGAACGATGACGACATGGAACTCATGGAACATCAATCAACATTGCCAATTCCAGAACAATGTCCGAGATAAATTATAGATAAGTTACAACGAAACTATATAGGAGCTTACAAATATTAGTTTGATAATTTATAATTGGCTACTAAGAGGCATAGTTCAAACAGAACCCTTTCTAGAAGGTGGCTGCGTAGATTATGTGTTCTTCAAAAGACTTATATTTGTATGTGAAATTTGAAAGTTCTATTAATAAAATAAAAGGCTTTAGCCTTGATTTTTTTTTTTTTATGAATTGGCTTACACTCTTATTTAGTTACCTTATAGCTTGAAATTATATTAAATAAATTATAAGTATTATAATTACTAAAATATTTCGTTACAAGTCTTTTATTCTAATATTTTATAATTCTTTACTTAGTTTCTAACTTTCTTTATAATTTATTAAGTTTTAAATTTATTTAATAAGTCAAAAAACTAGCTGTTGCAAACTTTAAAAACTTAGTTATTGTCAACTTTAAAAAAATAACCGTCTCTATCTATAAAAAATTAATCGTTGCCAAATTTAATGCTTAAATAATTATTTTTTTATAAAAAAAAAAGGCCCACTTAGGACCTACGAACCGTCCCGTCCCATCCATCCTGTCCCGTTAAGGCCCGTCCCGCCACCGTCCCGGTTAAATATCGCCCCGTCCCGATTATTTAGTCCCGTCCCGTCCCGTTGGGCAGCTCTAGAACCAAGTAATAACCACCGATTTGCTTCTCGTTTGTCTTGCCCTAATTTTACAAGTTCGGCTTTTAAAATGGTCCTCGCCTTTATCAGTTTTGTTTAATTGAATTTTTACCTAATTATATTATATATAAATTTATTTAAGTATGATATAATTTGTCTCGGTTATACTTCTGAATGTGGCTTAGCTCCATGCCTAAACGTATTTCAAACAGTAAAAATTAATTATGGTAGAGGAATAGTCATATTCAAGAACATTACATACATAACCATTTTAAAAGTAAGATTACGCACATAACATGATTGACGCAAAAAATTCTCGTGACTTATTTCTCTGTGATATTATCATCATTCTTAAGCCATAATTTCAATTAGGAGTTTTTATAAATGCTCCAAATGTACTTGTTCATGAATAACAAAAAAAAATTTCAAAAGAAAAAAAAGAGATTAAAGAGTTACAAATGTGCATTGACAAATTAAATTAATGTACTCCAATCATCACTAGTTGAATATATTCGTTAGTTAACGAGCTTGAGAAACGAATTTATTTTTGTTTTGCACATTGATCTATGTTCTAACTTCTAGGGTCTCAAGTCTTCATCATATTGAGTTTTACAAGGTATGGATAAACAAAACGAAAGTGAAGTTGTTGGCTATTTTTTGGCTAATTGTGTGAAATCAAATGCTATTTCTTAACTACCCCTTGAAGAGAGAAAGAGCGAGTCCGCCGTTAGGGAAGAAAATGGGAGCAGAGGTTATTCTCATGTTGTGAAATAAGCAATCACTACACGTTTACATGAGTTTGATGAGAAAATATGTAACTAACTCCATCATTTAATCCCTTTTACATAGTGTACTTTTACTAATATAACCTTAATCTTGAAAGCAGTATTGAGGGCATCATTTTGAAAAGTAACAAAATCCGTGATACCATTAGCATATGAATAGGACACTCCTCTAACCCCATTACCCACGTCTTCTGAAAAAAAGAAGGTAGGAGCAACAATAATAATGAAAAGGAAAGGAAAAGGGAAGAAACAACCCAACTCTTGTAAATATTGAAACATTGTGTTTGGCAAGAGCAAAACCAACTTCTTCAAAGAAAATGAAGATGGAAAAGGGAAGTTTTCATAGTATTCGAACATGGAAAAATCCCAGCTCTTTCCTAAGGTATTCACAAATCAATGGCTTTACCATGTCCCTGCAACAAAAGGTGAGAGTGAGATTACCCAAGTTGCTTGATGTCAGGAACCCTATGCAAAAGACTGAAGAGGATGGCCCCAAGGGGAAAAACAAGATGATCAAATGGACCAAACCTGCACAACTTCTGCCAAAGGAAATTGGTTCCATTTTCAGTAATGGTTCTCGCAACAAGAAACCATTTCAAATCTCTAAAAATGACAGAAATGATAATGTTGACGCTTTGGATGAATGCGCAGAAGAACGAGATGCGCTGATTGTCTCCAGGAAAAAAGGCAGCAAGTTTAGTACTTTGTTGGAAGATTCAGTAGAGGGGTTAACATTGAGCAGGTCATGTTCATTCAAGAAGGAAATGAGAATCATAGATACAAAGGGAAAGCAAATGAAAAAGAAAGATGAAGCAACGTCAGAAACGTCAACTGGCACAAGAAAGCAACCACGGATTTTGTTCCGAAATCTTTCAGGGCTCAAGTTCAGGATCAGCACGAGGGTTAGATTTCGCTTCAACAATTGGAAGACCAACAAAGCAGATACTGGAACAGACTTTGAAGGTGCAGACTATGGGGCTGTTAATAATGCCGAGACAGGGAAAATGTCGAAAACCATTAGCTGGGCATCAATCAAGAGGCCTACTGGTTACTGCATCATTAGAAGCATGAAATCCATACACAAAAGAATGGTGAAACAGGGGAGAGAATGCAAACATGAAGAACAAGAGAAAGTTGAACTGGAATTATGCAAGAAAAGGATACTTATGGGAGAGAAATGTCGACCGCTCAGTGCATCCGGCAGCCTTCATTACGATCAGAATGGCATTCTGTTACCAGAAGTTCTTCCATATCAAGAGCTATAAGCATGCTAAAGTAGATTGTGTGGCTCATTTCTGCACATTTTAGATTTTTAGGTAGGGTAAACTCTTTCATCTATAAGTAAGAATTTCAGCTGAACAGCAACTTTGTGCACTGTACATTTGTGAAGTTAAGACCTTGTTGTAATTGTCTACCTGCTTCTTTCATATCCCCGTGCATGCTTTTTGAGACTGTAGGAGTTAAACCATAAATCAGCATCCTTGGACCTGGGCAAGCACGACAATTCAAATCTTCTTCCTCAAGTTTTCATGACTGTAGGAGTTAACCGTAAATATGCAGTTCTCAGATCATCAACAGAACTCAAATGATATTATTTTGTTGGGACTTTGTAGCATCAGCTAATGATACTAGAGGAACTACGAGACAAAACTGCAGCTGCAGCTTCCAATAGTAGATTAGTACACACCAAAAAGGAGCAAAAGAAATAAAGTAAAGGTGCTACAAGGCCTAAAGACCACACATCAGCAAAACATATTGAGAACTACAATCGCAGATGTACATGGTCATAGCTTCAAAGGCTTTAACCCAAGCGACGCCCTAAGCCTGTTGGCTTCTGCTATCTCTGGATCTGGATGATCTGTTCCATCATCTTTCTTTTCTTTCTTCTCCTTCTTCTCCTTCTTCTTCTTGGGTTCATCCCGAGCAGGACTAGCACTGCCGCGAGCATGCCTTTTACGACGATCATCATCACGGTCTTTACGGTCTCTGCTTCTACTTCTGCTCCTAGAATAACTCCTGTGTCGACCACGCTCACGGTCACGTCTATCACGTTCTCTGGCCTCCCTGTCCCTTTCTCGATCCCTCTCTCGACCATAGTCCTTATCGTCTCTGAGGCGATGACGGTCCCTGTCTCTATCCCTGTCACGTCTGCCACGTTCCCTGTCATAATCACGATCTCTGTCATAGTCTCTATCATAATCTCGATCTCTATCATAGTCACGATCCCTGGAAAAAAAAAGGCATAGAAGTTCAAATCAGAAAACAAAAGGAGACCAAGCCCAACAAAGGAAAAGGCATAGCGGCTTGTATCGTAAAGTTAAAGGTAATGTTCTATTCATGGCTTGGCCACTGAGAAGTAATACGATAACACTACCACTGCAGAAATCTAAAATCACAGTGTAATTCGGAACAAGAGCCTCCTACTCGATTAATTAATTAACAAAGTAAATAGCCAAACTAATTACACTACTACCAATTGAAACAATTGGACAGTGGAAATGTATGATCTATCATACTTCTCAACTGCACACTGTCAGTGCAGAGAAACCTGGCAAGATCACAATATTTTTTATATAGGAAGCTGTGCTGATCACCAAAAGGCCTAAAATGCCATATTGGTTGTAACCTGCGAAGTGTGTGCTTTGAGTAATAGTTCCAGAATATCTCTGGGTACTTCAACAATCAGCTTCCAATCAAACAGCAATCAACATACTATGAAATAGTGAACAAAATTTCACTTAACCAGGTTTATGTCAGGGTCACCACCTTCAACCCTGACAGATAGCCCCCAACACGACTCCCACAAAAACAGGAGCTTGAGAAGCTGCAGTTTTTCTGAATCATTTCAAAACCATTAAAATCATATATAACGATGCACGCGCTCTGAAATGAACACTGGGTAATGGTATCAACTCGAAGCAGTCACACTCCACATCTAATAGGAGTTATTTGCAGTTGTTGGACCCCATATCCATGTGCTCCACTTCACACAAGTCAGTCGAGGCAAATGAAGAGTCCAAGCCTCAATGCACAAATTAACGAAGTAGATGACCATACCCAAAAAACCAATAACAGTAACGAAAAAAGATCAACAGATGATTGAGCTCTACCTGTATCTGTGACTATCTCGTCTTCTATCCCGATCTCTTTCCCTAGTTGGACTTCCCCCACGATAGTAATCCTGCATTATTACAGATCAAGACTCAGAATACTGGATCAAGCCTTAAAACAAAGATGTCCATGTAAAACTAAGCACGTAAATAATTAACCTTTTCATGCTCATCATCTAATCCAGTGGCAAGTGGTTCATCCTCATCCTTTTCCTCTTCCTCTTCAAAGTCATCTTCCAACGCACTTCTCCGAGGTTCCAGCTGTCCATTATGTTCCAATTGCGATCTAGTGTCAACACATGATACATGAGAAACTAAAAGAACACACACACATAAAGAGTAGAGAAAAAAATAGAGAATTAGAGGTGCATGCACTGTAAAATAATTTGGAGGCATTAACAGCAAAGAGAGAGATCTAACATCACGAACACTGCAAAAAAGAAAAAATTTTAAAAAAGGAGAAACACCTGACAACATAGACAATTACAGAGTTTTTTAATATTGGATGATCAAGGAAGTTTTCTCTTTCCAATTGATATTTTTGTGATCTGGACAATGTGTTTTGGGCTCATTATAATTTTCCTCTGTGTTATCATCTTAAGCAAATTGAACTTTCAACTTAACTGATACAAGCTGTCTTAGATCTCCTAGTAATTGTGTTCAATGAACTGAGCAAAATTCTTGCAATGTATAGGCCTCAATGGCTCAAGTCTTTCTCCCCATCACTGCTAATGTCATCAGGAAGCAGAAAATGGCGAAAAGGACAGCACAACATCCATTACTAAATATAAACAAACAAAAACATAACAACCAGCCTCCCTCCTAGAAGCACAAGTCTTGTTTGGAGCAACATAATCCATCACTACGCAAGCTTAAGTAGGGGCTAATTAAACCAGAAAAAATTACATACTTATTTACAAAGTAGAGTCTTTATTTTTTTCTAATCAACCTAAGCTAATTGGATATTCAAAAAATTAATCATGTTGTGCATAATTTTATGGTCGTCCATTTAGGTGAACAAAGAGTTAGGTAAATTAGTCCACTTTTTTTACAAACCTTTTCTTGATGCGAGGCAAAGCAATATCACAAGAGTAATCTGTCGTCAGAAGCTCGTCAATATACTCATCCACGTGTGTCAGTGCATACTCTGCCACAACCAGGAAAAAAAAATTAGGACTCAAATAATCATAGTTTTATTTAAATCACCCAACAAAACCAAAAAGGGCAAGAAAAACTTACGCCCATCAGCTAATTTACGTCTGAGCTTCCGATAATCATTGTAGAGAGGCTCAAGGTATCGATAAATATCGATATCTGTACCCGTAATCCGCAAATAAAAAGCCCCAAGAGCACGAACATACTTGTAATCTTCGTTTTTT
This sequence comes from Nicotiana tomentosiformis, assembly GCF_000390325.3. Lineage (NCBI taxonomy): Eukaryota > Viridiplantae > Streptophyta > Magnoliopsida > Solanales > Solanaceae > Nicotiana > Nicotiana tomentosiformis. The sequence goes on from NC_090812.1 coordinate 29,414,472, forward strand.
ATGAACTCCACAACTATGTCTTTTTCAGGCTGGATTTGGAGCATCTTCATCACAAGGCATATAAAGGGTGTGGGTTTTCGATTGCCGCCGAATGTACCACCGAGGTGATCGAGTTCCATGGCTTTGTCGACTAGGGTTTCTGCTGTCAACCCGAAACATTGTTCTTTCCAGTAGGTGTTTTGGTATATTTTGGACCTGAGAATTTTCTCCACCAGATTCTGTGGGTTCGTTCCCCTAATGCTCTTTGCCAGTGGATCGGTGCGATTCGCCATGACTGTCAAACCCTAATCGGATGAGAGTGGAGAGGTTTTGGGAGAAAGCCCCAAATATGGGAGAGAAGAAAATCGAAAGGGAGCGGAGTATATATATAATATATAATATAATAATGTGGCTTCTTGGGCCTTTGAGGCGGTCGGCTACTCGGCTACATACAGAAAACAAAGTAGTCCTCTATATTTCGGGTATACATAGTAAGTAGTCCTTCAAATTTATAAAATAAAATACTCGTTACTATTTCAATATTTTTAAAATTTAAGTCATTATTTGTATAGTATTTGGTCGTGAAGTTTTGAGTTTCAAGTGAAATAATTGTGGAATATTGAGATAGTGGTATGATTATGTATCTCAAATGAGGTTTTGTGAATCCTTAATTTTCACAAATAATTCTTCCACGCAAAACCTCATACTTAACTGACAATCGTTCATTATTAATTTTCTCAAATGATCTCTTAATCTTTGGAGGTAGACCTAATATGGCCCTTTATATATAAGAAGTGCACCGATAGTTGCTTTAGTTTGTAAAAGTGGAGTATATTTGAGCCTCCTAACACAAAAATGAATTTACGCTTACCTAATGCATATTAGGATAGCAAAATTAACTCATGAAAATATATGATAGATCAATTTAAGTAAGCACAAGTCAAAATATTGAGCTGATTTGAAGTTAAGCCGGAATCGAATATCGAAAATCAATTATGTGCGGGGAAAAATGAAGCAAAATGTTCAAAGGCCAATGGCCGACAGATCATGCCTTTGGGAAAAAAATCCAATTAAATGCCTTGTTTATGCCTACCAAATTATCCAATGAAGTGGTTTTATCACATGAGACAAAGGAGAGAGGCAGAAGAAGAATTACAATTATTCTAACGCCTCACAATGCGACGCGGCAATGAAAACAACAGTAGAAATCAACTGAACCAAGATTCTGAACTTCCCCACATACGCGGCGCATGAGGCGGCGCGGGGTGCGAGGCGCCAGCCGCGCCAGTTGTTTTTTTTGTACAGTTATTCCAGTTCGGTTCACCGAGTGTAGTTTCATCCCGATTCGTTCCTACTTGATATAAATACATTGGAAACACGTTTTTGAAGGAGAATTCGACCTAGGAGAGTTTTAGAGATCTCACTAGTGGGGTGTGGGGAGGGTAGTGTGTACGCATACCTTACCCCTACCCTGGAGTAGAGAGACTATTTTCAAATGACCCTCGGCATCCTTCTCTCCAAGAATTCCGCACCTTGCTCTTGGGGTGACTCGAACTCACAACTTTTTGATTGGAAGTGGAGGGTGCTTACCATCAGAGCAACCCACCTTGTCAATAATCGGTGCAAAATGAGAGTTTGTATTGTAAAGTTGTCTTTGATATTTTCTATGTTCTTAAACTTATTTGTGATGACTTTCTCCATATCTATGGAGTAGTTCTTCCCTAGGGTTTTGACGGATATGGTATTTTGATTGATATTTATAGATTTAACTCCAGTTTAATTGTGTGATTACGTTTATGGAGCTTTGAATTGTTTGCAACTTTATTCACCTGCAGGTTTAATCGAAAGAGGAATATTTTGGTGATTATCCTTGCATTATTTGGTTTGGTTTAATTTAGTGATTCTTCTAAGTAATTGAGAGAGCTTTTTTAATTATTGATTAAACCAAGTTAGAAGAATATTCGATAGACGTTTTCCTAAAGACTCATCCATTAATGTATTCTTGCATATCTTCACAGTGCTTTATATTGATTTATTTTGTAGAGTTCAGATTTAATCGAGAGAGGAATCTTAACCTTACGTTTAAGCCAATCATCGAGTGAATTCATGAGAATCATTAGAACATTAGAAGTGAATTTAAACAGAGTTAGATCCCGAATAGCTATCTTACACTTATCCTGTCGTGGCCTTTATTTCTCATATTGCTTACAATCCGTTTTAGTTCAACTCTCACTCTCTGTGATCAATTTCCATTAATCGTACTCTTAATTTAGTAGTTAATTGTAGTTTGTAATTACCTCAAATCAAGTGTTGATCATCTTGAATAGCATTTAAGTTAGAAATTACTTGAACATTGTTTAAATTCAATCCATGTGGAGACGATAATTAAACTATACTATCTTTGGCTAGCGAGCATTAATTTCGTGTTGTGTTTTGCGCTCGTCAAATATGTTAGATATAGTCATAATAAGGAAAAAAATGATTAATTTTATTTCGTAATTGAAAATTCATAATAAGAAATAAACAAAGAATCTAAACATTATTTGATTAGGGTGGACCGACTTATGATCCTATTTGGCCCATCTTTGACTCAGCTGCGAAGAGCTGATCAATTGGCTTGCTCATCTTCAAAGGGCAAAGAAGAAGAAGAAGAAAAATAAAACGAAGAAGAAGAAGAAAACAGATGAAGTTTTCACTTTCTCTTCCCTCATTTTTTAATTTGACGAGATATGGAATAGCTTCTATTTAGCTTCACCTTAAACTTGTCAACCGAGACTTACCAACAAAATATTGCAGTAAGCAACACAACAATTATAAAAACATCCGGGTAGATATTGCTCCAACACAACAAATATGATGCAGCAATATTTTCAATTGGATACCCCTATCAATTATGTCTTCACATACCACTCTAATCATTGTATCATAGTGAATTAATAGATATTCTTCACCGTAGTAAATTAATATGATTTGATGTTAAACATCCGATGTGGGTAAATCTTTACCGTAAAATTACCACTACATCTAGCATAAAAATGATGAGATCCGATGCAGAAAGTACTAAGTTTTCAAAGATACCATTCAGATGACCAATAAAAGTAAGCTTCTTACAAATGCTAATATAAATATAAATCTCGAAATCTACAATATATTGGAGAAGGATTATAACCAACATCATAATATAATATAATATAGTAATAATAATAATAATTTATCTATATCTATATTTATATTATTATAAAAGCACGAATAATTTATGCTAAATGTTGAATAAAAGTACGAATAATTTATGCTAAATGTTGAACGACTAAAATATCCCTGAAATATTGATCGACTTTTATGCCCTTAAATATTTGTATAATTTAAGGATCTAATAGTAAATTACCTAATAATGAAATTCTTTTTCGATTTAAACTACACATATTGCCAACCCTACAATGTCAATCCTATTTGAATAAAAGAAGCACGTCCATAATTTTGTCAACAGGTGGGTTGCTCTGATGGTAAGCACCCTCCACTTAGAGGTTGTGAGTTCGAGTCACCCCAAGAGCAAGGTGGGGGAAGGATGCCGAGGGTCTATTGGAAACAGCCTCTCTACCCCAGGGTAGGGGTAAGGTCTGCGTACACACTACCCTCCCCATACCCCACTAGTGAAATTATACTGGGTTGTTGTTGTTGTCCATAATTTTCTATCAAAAAGAGTTATTCCTAATTACAATTCCCTATAACAAACAAGGCACGTACTTTAAGAGAAAATTAGTATTATGCTTTAAAACATCTATAACATTTTAAACAAATTGAAAAATTCTTACTATCCTTTAAAGTTAATTCTTATTAGTTCATATAAAGCTAAAACTAAATTATATGATATATTATGTGTTCCCAAGTATGAGGAGTTATTACGTAAATTGAGTTAATTTTTAAAATATTAAACAATAAAAATATTATTAAATTATAATCTTTTAAAATATAACATCTACTTTTAAATGATAAAAAATATAGGGGCAAGTTTATATGAATATTTTATTTTACATGATAATAAAGTGATTCTAATAATACAAATGAGATTGTTCTCTTTAATTTATTTATTTTTACTTCAGTATGAGTAATTGATTCTTTTACAAATTTTTCAAAGAAAATCGATGTATATATGTTACATTGTTTCCTAAAACGGGTTCGTTCAAGTCTTCTATATATCGAAGTTTAACAAAAAATTTCTTTGATTGATTTATTTTCATTAGATGCTCAAGTGCCATAAATTGTTTCCAATTCAATGTTACATCAATTTATATAAAAATAAAAAGCAAAATATTTAGAATATTATTATTAATGTATTATGCGTGATGATTGGTTAAAAACAGTTTAAAGTAAGTGAAACAAAATGATTGGATCCGCTCTGTTACAAAAGCAAAAATATATTACGATGTTCATATAGAATGTGAAAATTAGCTGGAACTTTTCAAACAATTAGGAAGCATGTATAATATAAGGTATTGATTTTATCTTTGTGTATTGTTCTGGGAATATTGAGTTTATGAATTTAAGTTTTATTTTTCAAATTATTTATCTTTTTCATATTTACCTTATTCTAGATAATAAATATTTATTGTTTTACAAAATAAATGTTTGTACTATTTAAGGTACTGATTTATTGAGGGATACATACGTTATTTTAGAGTAATATAATTCTTTTAAATGTATATATTCTTCATGTCCACGTAATTCTTGATTATTCTCGATAGTACATATTTAAATAGTGGAGATTTATCCAAAAGTTTTAAAATTATTTTAACTCAAACGATTGAAATGAGTTTCAAATTATCCTATACTTCTTCGCAATTTTTTATATTATTTTCAAGTAAAAATGTACGAACTCGACGCAATTATGTGATTCAAGTGATTAATTATGTATTTTATTACTCTTACATATGTTCAAAAAATTGAAAAAACTTCTCAACAATGTTACATTATATATTTTAAAATAATCATCTTAATAGGTATCACATGTAATTGTTTTTCTTGCATAGTTGTGATTGTTATTTTTATTATATTTTAAGGAGTGAGGTGATCATTTTGAGTGAAAAATGTACAAAAATCGAAATCCCTTGTAATTTATTAAATAATCACGGAGTATACAATGCTTAAATCCAGAGAAAAATACAAAATTAATTGCTTTGTCAAAAATAATTATATTAACTAGCCAAATAGTATATAGAATATATATACTATATATATAATTCACATACATACCAAAAAAATATTTATCTGCTATTATTTTTAGAAGAGATTACAAATATATACTTCTCTAAAAAATTTAATCAGGGACTTGATTTATCATAACATTTGTATAATTAATATTTTATTTCTTTGAATAAGGTGAAGCAACAATGATTATTTCATCTTGTAAATAATTTGTTACTAAATTTAGTTAGTTGTTCTTTCATATCAAAATTCTGACTAAAGATTTATGTGCAACGCACGTACATAGTAACTAGTTATATTTAAAACACGAAGCCCTTAGCGAAATATTGTTCGTCCTTTATACCCTTAAAAAATAGAGTTCATACCGGATAAAATGGTCATTTAATTATTTTTTAATATTTAAGACTTCAAAATTAATTAAATTTTTTGTATTTATTTTTTCCTTATTCGAACATGTAACATACTATATTTGTAAAGGAAACGTTATAATACATAACACATGAAAGTCACGTTTTTAGGTTTAGGAGTCTGTTTGAAACTCTGCGGCTAACTTGTGGAAAGCAGACACATATTGTTGAGTATTTGCAAAGTTAACGATGAGTTTTAAGCTTTTCGTTATATCTCCTTTTTTTTCTTTATCTTTTTTTACGTTAATTTCTTCTTCGTGCGCATGTTATTTCGTTTTTATTGATTACTTCTGTATTTTAATGTGAATCTGAATCTTTTTGCCTATAATAAATATATATTGTGTCGCATTTCTTCCAATTTTTGTTGCAAATATTTATTTGTGATTCATTTGAACTATCTATAGTTTATGATCCTATATAGCGTGGATGATTAAATAGTTCCCTCCTTGTGTATTAGGGAAAGAAAGATTCACAAATTTTAGGTTGATTAGAATTGGTTTGAAGGTATGTTCTATAACCCTAAATTTTATCTTTTTTATTTTAGTAGTATGATAATTCCTTAATCAAGAATAAAGTTCTAAATCAATACACTTTTGTAATGCCAATTTAGTGCCAAAACAAGTACTCGGAGGCTGCTTCAGTTTTCACTCATCACAAACTTCAAGTTGTCATCTCCTATCTATCACTCTCATCTATGATATTTTATGCCTATTTTTATAAGTAATTGTATCTTGTATGAACCTATATGTCCTCTTGCTCATAATTATAATCTACCATGCAGCTACTTCTTTTTTTCCGTTTGCTTTCTTCTATATATGTACTGGGTGCCTCCTAATATCCTCTGGAGGAGACAGAGAGGTATGAGACGGCATCTCACTCTGAGGCTCACTTTGGCCTGCTATGGCTGGAGGCACCTGAATGTTACCCTCTCCTACAGCTGTATCAAGCCGTTTACTAATCGCTTGCTTCCTAGTCGAAGGCATCGCTAAAAGAAAACAAGGTGAATATTAGATATGAACACTTACGACTCAACTCTACGCACGATCTAGATTCAGGAAGAAGGTAACAACCCTAGATGTCACGTAGCCTCCTGATTATAAATGTGGCGCGCTACACATCCATAATCAAAACTCTACTAGACACGGCTCATAGACAACCCCTAGGACAGACTTGCTCTGATACCAAGTTTGTCACGACCCAACTGGAGGGTCATGACTAGCACCCGGGCCATACTTGCCGAGCACCAACGTACATTTTATCTAACCTTCCTTATTATCTTTAAGGGCCGACAAGATCAATATAAATAGTAGACATGGATCATGAACATCCAACAATGAAAGATAATGTCATGAACATACATAACATGGGACGACAAGACTGTCAAGAAACTATATATAAGGTACGAGCTATCATGATGCCATGAAAGACTATACAACAAAAATCAGCCGAAAAGGCATTCTAAACCATACATAAGTCGACACCTGTCTATGAGCCTCTAAAGGAACATAAGTGCTACAACATTGCCGGAACAGGGCCCCGACATACCCATAAGGTCTATAACAAAAATGCATACCAAGACCACGGCAAGTCCGGAGAAGGGATCTCGCCAATAACTGCTGAACTGGACAGCCTACTGTGGTGGGGGAGCTACGTCTACCTGTCTATCAGGACCTGCAGCACGACATGCAGCGTCCACAAATAAAAAGGACGTCAGTACGAATAAAGTACTGAGTATGTGAGGCAAGAAAGCATAAGTAAGAATAGTAATGTAAACAGGGATAGAGAATATACAACCTGTGACATCTGGGTACCTCTGAGGGCTACTGACATGAAATACATGATACATACATATATATACATAAACTTTTAAAACATACGCCTTTGTGGGCATCACCATCATCATATCGTACCCGGCCATAATAGGCTCGGTAAAACGTACCCGGCCATCATAGGGCTCGGTAGAATCGTACCCGGCCATGTGGAGCTCGGTAAAACCCAACTGATCAGTGGTTGCACAATAGGTGCCGTACCCGGCCGACTATAGCGCGGCTCGGTAGAGTAAAATAGATACATATATATGATGCATGCTGGACTCATTGGAATCACATTTTGAACCTTTCGGAGTGACATAAGGTTGGTATCCTTCGTACACGTTATTAGGATTAACTCTTCATCAAGAATCTTATAAGAATCAGGAACTACCAACAACATTGATAATATAAGAATAAGAGAAGTAACATCAATATCAATCGTTTCATAAGAAGGGCAGCAATGTAAGTACTGCTAGCTTCTAAGAGTAGAGTATCTTTGGGAGCTCGTTCATTACATTATGTACAATCGGAGTCATGCAAAAGAATGAAGGGGATAGCCTCACATACCTTGTATATACTGCCCAACCTCAAGCTATGCAAATGTCACGACTCCTTAGTCTACAATAAGACAAATGACACTATCATTATCGTTTAAGCATCGTAACTATTATGTATCGACCACAACCTATTTTACGATAAAACGGACAACACCTCCCCTATTTATATGACTTCCCACAAGTCAATACAATCACCAAACAGCCCAAACAACATCATTAATAATCATATTGAGCCTCCAAAACAGTCCACCAACCAACAACATTACTACCAAGCCTTTCGATATATATTTCACAAGTTCTAGCTTCAACGACTTAGCTGCAACTTGGATAATCTTAAATATATATAGAGTAAGAGGTTCCTTACCTTTAAACAGAAAGAACAACTCCAATTTGACCTTAATTTTCCACGAAATATCCCTTCAATTCTGCCACAAGAACAAGGAAGCGAAACTAGCAATTAATTCGGGTTTTTCGGCACTAGAATTACTTTAGAAGACTTAAAATCACCTAGGGTTGATATTAAAAACTTGAAGGTGTATTTACAGGACATAAAACACTTAAAACAACCTCCCACACGAGCTGGAATAATACAAAAATCAGCAACAACAAGAAGAACAAGAAACTTACTAGCGCCACGGGATTTCCGACATTTGATTTGTATTGTTTGCCCTTTGTTTGGGTCTTGGATCATGAGAGAACCTTGAGAGACTATTTTTAGAGTTATAAGGTCTAAATATACTGAAAAATAATGACTTAAAACGGGGTTTAGGTATCTTATATATGTCCATATGTCTTAAACCGCCTTTGTGGGCCCCATAGAGAGTAGCTTGGTGCACTCTCCCAAAAATGCGAATATCTCTCTATTCCGAGATCGTATCGACGAACGGTTTAATGCGTTGGAAACTATACTCATAGATCTTCAATTTGATAGGTAGATCACACCATAATTCCAAGCACATTGGGAGAAAAATGCAGTAACATTTGACCTAAAGTTTAAGTAAAATTATAAACCTAAGTTGCGACAACTTTTATCGACTTTTGTTTCATAACTCGCTTGACTTCAAGACTTATGATGCGGATATTATATGATTCAAATACATTAAAACAAGACCTCTTGGGACAATTAATCACCTCTAGTGTTACCCGAAAATACGGGTTACAACATCCTTGATTCGTTTAACTTCAAATACTTGTTAACCACTCTTATACACCCTTGTATCGTTTAAGACCAATAGGATTAACTTCTTATCATCTCAAAGATAATCTCTTCTTGGATTTACGTCGACTAACTTACGGCGTGATCTATGGTATGCGAATTTGGGTTGTAACACCCTCTCCCCCTTAGGAACATTCGTCCTCGAATGTAAGGGTTTATGGGGTGTCTAACTCATTGTGGATTCCGACGGAGATTTCCGGCTGAGTTTCCCCTATAAAATGGACACTAGCCAAACTTGCAAGCAGTTAAACCTAACCTATGGCCTTACAAGACTATACAAAGCATTATGGATATGTACATTATCTGCATATTACCATTTTGTATTAAAAAAAAGAGTATTCACAAGCTATTGCTTACCTCATAGAGCCGTTTCACCTTATAATGCGTCCTTCTTTCCCCCGGCATCCTCGTTATCTTCACTCTGGAATAGGTAAGGGTATTTAGACTTCATCTCCTCTTCTGCTTCCCATGTCATTTCTTCTATATTCTTGTTCCTCCATAATACTTTCACGGAAGCTACATCCTTTGTTCTCAGCTTGCGGACTTGTCGATCTAATATAGCCACTGGCACTTCATCATATGATAGATCCTTTGTAACTTGTACATCTTTGATAGGGACGACCCGAGAAGGGTCTCCAATACATTTCCTCAACATAGATACATGGAATACCGGGTGGACAAATTCCAATTCAGATGGCAATTCTAACTCGTAAGCAACCTGTCCAATTCGTCGAAGAATTTTGTACGGCCCAATATACCGCGGACTCAACTTACCCTTCTTCCCAAAACGCATAACACCCTTCATCGGCGAGATCTTCAGGAAAACCCAATCACCAACCTCAAATTCCAGATCACGACGTCGGACGTCGGAATAAGACTTTTGCCTGCTTTGTGCCGTCCTCAGTCGCTCTTGTATCACTTTCACCTTCTCAATGGCTTGGTGAATCAAATCTGGCCCATATAATTCTGTCTCACCGACTTCGAACCATCCAACTGGTGATCTACATCTCCTCCCGTACAGTGCCTCATACGGGGCCATTTTAATACTGGAATGGTAGCTATTATTGTAGGCAAATTCTATAAGTGCCAGATGGTCATCCCAATTCCCCTTGAAATCTAGAACACATGCTCGTAGCATATCTTCAAGCGTCTGGATGGTACGTTCAGCCTGTCCGTCAGTCTGCGGATGGAATGCAGTGCTGAGATTTACTTGTGTGCCTAAACCCTTCTGAAAAGACCTCCAAAAGTTAGCCGTAAATTGAGCTCCTCGGTCTGATATAATAGATACCGGCACACCATGAAGCCTAACAATCTCCTTGATATACAACTTCGCATAATCTTCAGCCGTGTAAGTTGTCTTAACTGGCAGAAAATGGGCAGATTTTGTAAGTCGATCAACTATCACCCAGATGGAGTCAAACTTATGATAAGAGCGAGGTAATCCAATAATGAAGTCCATATTAATCACCTCCCATTTCCAGGTCGGAATCTCTATATTCTGAATCAATCCACTAGGTTTCTGATGCTCGATCTTTACTTGTTGACAATTAGGACACTGGGCTACAAATTCTGCAATAGACTTCTTCATGTTATCCCACCAATACTGCTCCTTAACGTCATGATACATCTTTGTCGAGCCAGGATGGATAGAATATCGGGACTGGTGAATCTCAATCATAATCTTCTCTCGCAACCCTGCCACACTAGGTACACATAATCGGCCCTGGTATCTCAGTGTCCCATCTCCTCCGATCTTGAAAGCTGTAATCTTACACTGCTGAATTCCCTCTCTCAATCTTACTAAGGTAGGATCTTCATATTGCCGTGCTTTTACCTCGGCTACCAAAGATGATTCTGCTGTATTCTGTACAGTAACACCTCCGTCATCAGAGTCCAACAATCTGATTCTCATATTGGCCAGCTGGTGAAGCTCTTTGGTCAACCCTTGTCTACCTGCCTCAATATGTATTAAGCTTCCCATTGACTTACGGCTGAGAGCGTCTGCCACAACATTAGCTTTACCGGGATGGTACAATATCTCGACATCGTAGTCTTTCAGTAATTCAAGCCACCTACGCTGCCTCAAATTCAACTCCTTCTGCTTGAAGATGTATTGTAAACTCTTGTGATCTGTGTAGATGTCAACATGGACGCCGTATAAGTAGTGCCGCCATATCTTCAAAGCATATATTACTGCAGCCAATTCCAAATCATGAGTCGGGTAATTCTTTTCATGCTTCTTCAATTGTCTTGATGCATAAGCAATCACCTTCCCACGTTGCATCAATACGCACCCCAAACCTATACCTGAGGCATCACAATATACCACATAACCTTCTGTTCCTTCTGGGAGAGTGAGCACTGGCGCGGATGTCAATCGATTCTTTAGCTCCTGAAAACTATATTCACAAGCATCAGACCACTGGAACTTGGTAGCTTTCTGTGTTAACTTAGTCAATGGTGCTGATATAGAGGAAAACCCTTCTACAAACCGCCTATAATATCCTGCTAGCCCCAGGAAGCTGCGGACTTCTGACGGTGTTGTAGGTCTCGGCCAATTCTTCACTGCATCGATCTTCTGAGTGTCGACACTAATACCCTCATCAGATATCACATGGCCAAGGAATGCTACTGAGTTCAGCCAGAATTCACATTTAGAGAGCTTAGCATATAACTTATGATCCTGAAGGGTCTGTAATACTATCCGCAAGTGGCCCGCATGTTCCGCCTCTGAATGAGAATACACCAGAATGTCATCAATGAATACGATCACGAACACATCAAGATAGGGCCTGAATAGACTATTCATGAGATCCATAAAAGCTGCTGGGGCATTTGTTAGCCCGAACGACATCACCAAGAACTCAAAATGCCCATATCTTGTCCGGAAGGCCGTCTTTGGAATATCCTTCTCCTTAACCCTCACCTGATGATACCCTGAACACAAGTCAATCTTGGAGAAATACTTGGCACCCTGGAGTTGGTCAAACAGGTCATCAATTCTTGGAAGTGGATACTTGTTCTTTATTGTAAACTTATTCAACTGTCGATAATCGATACACATCCTTAACGACCCATCTTTCTTCCGCACGAACAAGACTGGCGCACCCCAAGGTGAAGTGCTAGGCCTAATGAAACCCTTATCCAGCAAGTCCTTCAACTGTGCCTTCAACTCTCGCAACTCTGCCGGGGCCATCCTGTATGGAGGGATAGAGATCGGTTGAGTGTCAGGCAATGCATCAATGCTAAACTCAATCTCCCTTTCAGGAGGAAGGCCTGGGAGTTCATCTGGGAAAACATCTGGAAATTCATTGACCACGGGGATTAATTGTAGAGTAGGCGGCTTCGCCTCCGCATCCCTAACGCGAACAAGATGATAAATGTAACCTTTTGAGATCATCTTCCTTGCCTTAAGATAGGAAATAAACCTACCTTTCGGCGTAGCAATGTTCCCCTTCCATTCAATGGCGGGTTCACAAGGAAACTGAAACCTAACCATCTTCGTACGACAGTCAACATTTGCATAGCATGAGGCCAACCAGTCCATTCCCATTATCACATCGAAATCAACCATTTCTAACTCAAATAAATTTGCTGAGGTTTGACGACTACAAATCATCACAGTGCAACCTTTATATACCCTTCTAGCAATCACAGAATCTCCTATCGGAGTGGATACCGCAAGTGGTTTACTTATCAATTCAGGTTCAATGCCAAACTTATTAGCCACAAAGGGTGTAACATATGATAAGGTAGATCCTGGATCAATTAGCGCATATACATCATAAGAAAACACAGACAATATACCTGTAACAACATCCGGAGATGACTCGAGATCTTGTCGACCTATTAGAGCATAGGTTCGATTTTGAGCACCACTCAAACTCGGCACTGAACCTCTACCTCTACCACGACCTGTCGACTGTTGAAAACCTTGTGCTGGAGGTCGAACTGATGAGGAAGAACCAGACACAGATCCAGTCGGTTGAACCATACCACCACCTCCTCTGTTAGGACAATCCCGCATCATATGGCCACGCTGTCCGCAAGAATAGCATGCATCGGAACCTCGACGGCACAATCCAAAGTGGGCCTTGCCGCACTGATCACAACGAGGTGTTGGGGGTCTCGTCTGACTAGTATCTCTATGAAATTGTGAGCCTGATGCCCTCAAACTCTGACCTGAACCAGAATAGGTAAATCGATCATACCGAGGCCTCTGAAACTTTGGAGGAGCACTAGCTACAGGTGGCGCCGAACTCCTCGAAGATTGGGGCCTGATACTGCCTCTGAACTCATCAGAATACCCTGCAAATCTCGCCCTCTTATGCTGGCCCCTATCCTGCTCCCTATTTGCCCTTTGCTGGTGCTTACGATCCTCTAGGGTCTGGGCATAAGCCTGAATACGGGAAATATCCATGCCCTCTACCAAGGAGGCTGTTGTGCACTCATTTATCAGATGTGGTCCCAACCCGTTCACGAACAGATGCACCCTATCACTCATCTCGGCCACCATATGGGGAGCATACCTTGCTAAAGAATCAAACTGTATACTATACTCTCGTACACTCATATTACCCTGTCGAAGGTTCAAGAACTTATCAGCTCTAGCTCGTCGTATCTCAACTGGCAAGTAGTGACGAAGAAAGGCCTCAGAAAATTCCTTCCACACGGCTGGAGGAGCGTTCGGACCCCTAGATCTCTCCCAACTATCATACCAGAAAACCGCTAAATCCCGTAACCGATAAGAAGCCAACTCTACTGCCTCCGTATCACTAGCATGCATAACCCGCAATGTACGATGAATCTGATCAATAAATGTTTGTGGGTCCTCCTTGGGGTCTGATCCGGTAAACACTGGAGGGTCTAGATTAATAAAATCACGAACTCTCGCACTAACCGGTTTATCAGCAGCACCGGTATTCTGCTTCTGAGCCTGAGCAGCTACCAAGCTAGTCAACAATTGCACCGCACTGCACATATCATGGTCTGTAGTGCTAGACGGAGGAACTGGATGTACTGGGTGCCTCCTAATATCCTCTGGAGGAGACGGAGAGGTATGAGACGGCATCTCACTCTGAGCCTCACTTTGGCCTGCTCTGGCTGGAGGCACCTGAATGTTACCCTCTCCCACAGCTGTATCAAGCCGTTTACTAATTGCTTGCTTCCTAGTCGAAGGCATCACTGAAAGAAAACAAGGTGAATATTAGATATGAACACTAACTACTCAACTCTACGCACGATCTAGATTCAGGAAGAAGGTAACAACCCTAGATGTCACGTAGCCTCCTGATTATAAATGTGGCGCGCTACACATCCATAATCAAAACTCTACTAGACATGGCTCATAGACATCCCCTAGGACAGACTTGCTCTGATACCAAGTTTGTCACGACCCAACTGGAGGGTCATGACTAGCACCCGGGCCATACTTGCCGAGCACCAACGTACATTTTATCTAACCTTCCTTATTATCTTTAAGGGCCGACAAGATCAATATAAATAGTAGACATGGATCATGAACATCCAACAATGAAAGATAATGTCATGAACATACATAACATGGGACGACAAGACTGTCAAGAAACTATATATAAGGTACGAGCTATCATGATGCCATGAAAGACTATACAACAAAAATCAGCCGAAAAGGCATTCTAAACCATACATAAGTCGACACCTGTCTATGAGCCTCTAAAGGAACATAAGTGCTACAACATTGCCGGAACAGGGCCCCGACATACCCATAATGTCTATAACAAAAATGCATACCAAGACCACGGCAAGTCCGGAGAAGGGATCTCGCCAATAACCGCTGAACTGGACAGCCTACTGTGGTGGGGGAGCTACGTCTACCTGTCTATCAGGACCTGCAGTACGACATGCAGCGTCCACAAATAAAAAGGACGTCAGTACGAATAAAGTACTGAGTATGTGAGGCAAGAAAGCATAAGTAAGAACAGTAATGTAAACAGGGATAGAGAATATACAACCTGTGATATCTGGGTACCTCTGAGGGCTACTGACATGAAATACATGATACATACATATATATATATATAAACTTTTAAAACATACGCCTTTGTGGGCATCACCATCATCATATCGTACCCGGCCATAATAGGCTCGATAAAACGTACCCGGCCATCATAGGGCTCGGTAGAATCGTACCCGGTCACGTGGAGCTCGGTAAAACCCAACTGATCAGTGGTTGCACAATAGGTGCCGTACCCGACCGACTATAGCGCGGCTCGGTAGAGTAAAATAGATACATATATATGATGCATGCTGGACTCATTGGAATCACATTTTGAACCTTTCAGAGTGACATAAGGTTGGTATCCTTCGTACATGTTATTAGGATTAACTCTTCATCAAGAATCTTATAAGAATCAGGAACTACCAACAACATTGATAATATAAGAATAAGAGAAGTAACATCAATATCAATCGTTTCATAAGAAGGGCAGCAATGTAAGTACTGCTAGCTTCTAAGAGTAGAGTATCTTTGGGAGCTCGTTCATTACATTATGTACAATCGGAGTCGTGCAAAAGAATGAAGGGGATAGCCTCACATACCTTGTATATACTGCCCAACCTCAAGCTATGCAAATGTCACGACTCCTTAGTCTACAATAAGATAAATGACACTATCATTATCGTTTAAGCGTCGTAACTATTATGTATCGACCACAACCTATTTTACGATGAAACGGACAGCACCTCCCCTATTTATATGACTTCCCACAAGTCAATACAATCACCAAACAGCCCAAACAACATCATTAATAATCATATTGAGCCTCCAAAACAGTCCACCAACCAACAACATTACTACCAAGCCTTTCGATATATATTTCACAAGTTCTAGCTTCAACGACTTAGCTGCAACTTGGATAATCTTAAATATATATAGAGTAAGAGGTTCCTTACCTTTAAACAGAAAGAACAACTCCAATTTGACCTTAATTTTCCACGAAATATCCCTTTAATTCTGCCACAAGAACAAGGAAGCGAAACTAGCAATTAATTCGGGTTTTTCGGCACTAGAATTACTTTAGAAGACTTGAAATCACCTAGGGTTGATATTAAAAACTTGAAGGTGTATTTACAGGACATAAAACACTTAAAACAACCTCCCACACGAGCTGGAACAACACAAAAATCAGCAACAACAAGAAGAACAAGAAACTTACTAGCGCCACGGGATTCCCGACATTTGATTTGTGTTGTTTGCCCTTTGTTTGGGTCTTGGATCATGAGAGAACCTTGAGAGACTGTTTTTAGGGTTATAAGGTCTGAATATACTGAAAAATAATGACTTAAAACGGGGTTGAGGTATCTTATATATGTCCATATGTCTTAAACCGCCTTTGTGGGCCCCATAGAGAGCAGCTTGGCGCGCTCTCGCAAAAACGCGAATATCTCTCTATTCCGAGATCGTATCGACGAACGGTTTAATGCGTTGAAAACTATACTCATAGATCTTCAATTTGATAAGTAGATCACACTATAATTCCAAGCGCATTGGGAGAAAAATGCAGTAACATTTGACCTAAAGTTTAAGTAAAATTATAAACCTAAGTTGCGACAACTTTTATCGACTTTTGTTTCATAACTCGCTTGACTTCAAGACTTATGATGCGGATATTATATGATTCAAATACATTAAAACAAGACCTCTTGGGACAATTAATCACCTCTAGTGTTACCCGAAAATACGGGTTACAACATCCTTGATTTGTTTAACTTCAAATACTTGTTAACCACTCTTATACACCCTTGTATCGTTTAAGACCAATAGGATTAACTTCTTATCATCTCAAAGATAATCTCTTCTTGGATTTACGTCGACTAACTTACGGCGTGATCTATGGTATGCGAATTTGGGTTGTAACACCTAAGCACTTATTGTCCTTTAAGTTTGCTAAACTTGAGCAGGTTTAGTCCACTTAACAAAAGACCCAAACTTGTGGGTAAAAAAACTTTCAGTACTCAAATTTTGCAGAACCGATGTAGTGAACCTAAACCTGTTTAACGGGCCGGGTTGACCCGGTTCTGGACCGGCCTAGATCAGTAGTAAATCTGACCGGCCCGAACTGGTGGAAGGGGGCCGGGTAGGGCTGGATTTGGGGGTTAGTCCGTATATTTTTTTTACCGGTTAACCGGACCGGTCAACCCCGGTCAATAAAAATTACTGTTGAACCGGTTAACCGGACCGGTCCGGTTGAGAAAAATAGTGACTGGTCGGTCACCAATCCTGGCTGGTTGCCAAGTTTTTAAAATCGAGCTTAACTAGTCCGGACCCATCCGATGAAAAATTGAACCGAAACGGTTCCGGGCCTAAGGGCCCGGCCCGACCTACCCTTTTGTCACCTTTAAGATTGTAGAAACAAGTGTGATAATTTTAAAAAAAAATTAAAAAAATAGTCGTTGAACCGGGTCGGGCCGGTCCGGTTAACCGGTTCCAAAGTAACTTTCATTGACCGGGTTTGACCGATTCGGTTAACCGGTAAAAAAAATATACGGACCAACCCCTAACCCCCCAAACCCAGCCCCCTTCCACCGGGCCGGTCCGGAACCGGGTCAACCCGACCCGTTAAACAGGTTTAGGTTCACTATATCGGTTCTGCAAAATTTGAGTACTGAAAGTTTTTTTACCCACCAATTTGGGTCTTTTGTAGTGCTTAGGGTAATAGATAAAGGACAAAGTTAGACTTAACCCCAAACATAAGGGACAATTTTGACTAAAAACTTAGCTTATTACATGTAATTGATTAAACTAAATTCTTGGTCCTGAAGTCAGCTATGCAAACTGTAATTTCTATGCAACTCTGTATCGTTTGGCATAGCTTTTGGCTTTTTTGTCCTTTTCTTTTGGTTGTGTTTTTTATTTTGAGATAGAGGAAACGAGGGAATAAAGGAAATAGGGAAGAAGAGCAGATATGAAAGCTATGATAATAAGGCCTTCTGAATAGTTTAGATATGATGTAGAACGCGCAAGAGATTTCACTACTAATTTATTAATTCATAATATAATGCCTTCTAATAGTTTACATTGCTTTTTAATTCCTTTTTTACTAAAATCAGTAAATAGTAATTCTTATCGTAAAGCGCAAGCAAATTAAATTGAAAAATAATAACCATTATATTTAATGGAGAATCAGGTGATTAATCCTTGCTTTTATTTTTACATTGTACAATTTCTCTATTTATATATTTTATGATATCTTCCTCTTACTTGATTTCGGTGTTTATATTTGAGTGGTGCGTTTATTTGTTTTAATGTTTTGGACCTTTTAGGCTTTTATATCTCACTTAATTTACAATATTTTTACAGGTTGATTGGACCATTGCAATCCATAGTAGAAATTGGTTAGACATCTGATCTGATATTTATCAATAAAAGATCTTTGTAATTTAATATTATTTTTCTTTTTATGAATCTATGTTATAATTTCAGTGTTTCTGATCCATTTCACAGATGATTTATCTATATTCAAGTAAACGGTCCTTTTTTGCACCTAAATTCTGAAGATAGTTATGAGAATGATATTAGGGTATATCTTTTTGTCTGAAATTCGGGTGAATATTTGTGGTTTAGTGTGGATTCTTATGTTCTTTTGTTTAGTGCGTTAAATTTTTTACTTTCTTCACTGAACTATTTTTTAAAGCCAATATTTATCCTTTTTACTCTTTAAAGCTATGGTTGAAGTTATAAATACTTCATTTTGTATTCCGTTCAATTTTTTTGCTCTCTCCCCCAACTCAGTATACTCCTTTTATTTGTTTCTTTCTTTCTTTCGTAATTTTCTTTTTGACATGATTTAGTGATGGTGGACGATACCAAGTCATTACGTAGGATTTATATTTTTTAATCCCATAATTAGTAGTTATATTTTCTAATCCAAGTTGTTGCATACGTCAATGTAATAATACTTATTATCTTATTTAAATAAACATTGTATTTATCTCGATATTAATTTTTTATTACATATAATTTATTCTTATTCAATATATTTTTTATTGATATATGTACAAAAACAAGTGTAACGCACGTACACTAAGACTAGTACTATATTAAAAACACGAAAGCCTTTAGTGAAATGTCGTTCGCCATTTTTACCCTTCGTAAATGTGTCCCGTGTTGGCCAAAATTGTAATTATAAATTATACTAGCTTTTTAGCAAAATATGTTAATTCTACACGAGTTTGTTAAAGATTTCATTCCAAATTTGGAGACTTGAAGAAGTCCTTCGTATATAAGGAATCTCCAAGTTAATTAGGGTATCTCCAAGTTCTATCGGTTTATGTATAGTTTGGTGCTTAGAATCTGATTTCATTAGTATTCTGCAAAAAGTATAAATTTATTTATAAATTCCCTTAGGCTTATGTATATTTAGGTGCTTAGGATCTGATTTTGTTTGCGCATGATCATAACAGATTTTTGTGTTTTTATGAACGGTTTGTGCTTTTAACTTCATTGTTGTGTTTCTTTGGATGCGCAGTCAAAGTTTCCAATCTTTTCTCTACCACTCTTATTTGTGATCTCTTTTATTGTTTTATTTTACCATACAGTTTTTTGTTCTTTATTGATCTTTATAGTGTATTTTCATGAATTAACATTAACAATAACTTTGACTTTCGATTCAGAACTACACGGAAACCTTCGTTCCACTTCTTGCCTATGCTCTGCTTGCTTTTGTTGGTGTAACGACCCGGTCGGTCATTTCGAAAGTTATAGTTCTGTTTTCCTCATTTTTGCTTCCTTTTTTACTTTTCAGCTATATTATGTTATACCAGGTTAGTTGGTTCAGGTCCGGAGTGATTTCGGAGTGGATTGAGACACTTAGTCTCTAAAGTAGAAGATTAAGTTGGAAAAAGTCAACCGGATGTTGACTTATGTGTAAACGATCCCGGAATTGAATTCTGATAGTTCCATTAGCTTCGTTAGGTGATTTTGGACTTAGGAGCGCGTCCGGGATGTGATTT
This sequence comes from Nicotiana tomentosiformis, assembly GCF_000390325.3. Classification (NCBI taxonomy): domain Eukaryota; kingdom Viridiplantae; phylum Streptophyta; class Magnoliopsida; order Solanales; family Solanaceae; genus Nicotiana; species Nicotiana tomentosiformis. The sequence continues at coordinate 29,434,636 of NC_090812.1, forward strand.
GGAGGTCCGTAGTGGAATTAGGTTTGAATTGACGAAAGTTATAAATTTGGCGATTTCGGTCGGCAGTGGAAAAATTTGATATTGGGGTCAGAATGGATTTTCGGAAGTTGGAGTAGGTTCATGGTGTCATTTTTGACGTGTGTGTAAAATTTGAGGTCATTCGGTCTGGTTTGTTTGGTTTCGGCATCGGTTGTCGAATTTGGAAGGTTAGAAGTTCTTAGGCTTGAATCCGAGGATAATTTGATGTTTTGATATTGTTTTGAGTGATTTGATGATTTGTCTAAGTTTGTATGTTGATGTATGACTTGTTGGTATGGTTGGTTGAGGTCCCGAGGGGCTCAGGTTGAATTCGGATGGTTAACGGACTTGGAAGTAAGTTGAGGAAGCAGCTGAAGTTTTGTTGTTGCTGTAGTAATCGCACCTGCGGAGTGGGAACCGCAGGTGCGAGCCCGTAGAAGCAGGAAGTAGCCCGCAGAAGCGAAAAGGAGGAGGCTTGGTAGTGGCCGCAAGTGCGAGGTTCTTTCCGCACCTGTGAGGCCGCAGATGCGGACCTATTGCGCAGAAGCGGAAATGAGTGTGCAGGTGCGGTAGCTGGAGAAGTTAGTGATTTCCGTAGAAGCAGACTTTCAACCGCAAAAGCGGGATTTGGGCCGCATGTGCGGAAGACCTGGGCAGAACACATAAATACGAGGTTTCTAGATTTTTCATCATTTCTAACATTTTGAGCTCGGATTTTAGAGATTTTGAGAGGGTTTTTCAAGGGGAATTCTTGAGGTAAGATCCTTGTGTCTATTTTTCTTCAATGACTATGTTTCTCCACTGATTTTACACCTTGTTGATGAGTTTTTGAGGTGAAATTTGGGGGTTTGAGGTTAGAGATTTGGAGAATTAATTTTGGGGAATTGAGTGGTCATTTGATGTCAGATTTTGGTAAATTTGGTATGGTTAGACTCGTGAGAGAATGAGCTTTCGGGTTTTGTGACTTTGGTCAGATTTCGAGATGTGGGTCCGGGGGTCGGGTTTGAGCCAATTTCAGGTTTTGGGTTTAATTTGGTATTTTTCTTGTGGAATTCATTCCTTTAGCATAAATTGATGGTATTATACTGATTGTGAATAGATTCGGAGCATTTGGAGACCGAATCGAGGGGCAAGAGCATTCCAGAGTAGGAGTTCTACGCTGTTGAGGTAAGTAACCGTTTTAAATCTGGTCTTGAGGGTATGCAACCCGGGGTTTGGTATAATGTAACTGTTTGGAGGTGGCACCCATGCTAGGTGACAGGCGTGTAGATGTAGCTCGTGAAGGATTGAGACTTGGTCCGTCCCGGGAGACCATGAAGTCTAATAGCCTTTAATTGTGTTTATATGCATTCTTCTCTACTAGAACTTGACTGTTTTCATGTTAGAAATCATACTTAGGCTATATTCCTGCTCATGGTAGTTATACTCAGTCATAGTAATTCCTGTACATATTTACCTCAATCTCTGTTATTTGTTTTTCCTGAAGATATACTATAACACTTTGATTTGGGTTGTTTTCCCTTTCTTTATTGAGAGCTGTGAGACTAGAGAGGTTCATGATTGAGTAAACCGAGGCCTGGCTGTGAGGTATTGTTATATGGCACGTGAGTTATCCGTGCAGATTCTTATATTTATACTATGGCACGTGAGTTGTCCGTGCAGATCCAGTTATGATATTATAGCGCGTGAGTTGTTCGTGCAATACGTGAGTTGTCCGTGCGGATTAACGCTTGGACTATAGGAGCCCCCTCATGAGTCTGAACACCTCCAGTGAGCGCATGTACCTATTGAGAGTGTGTATTGAGGGCTGAGAGCCTAGAGTGTGAGCTGTTGAGATGGGTTGAGTGACTGCTGCCTTGAGAGGCTATACTTGCTTTTATTTATTAGTGCACTTAGTTGTTATCTGTTGTCGTTGTGAAATTTCTGGAAGATTCATATCTGTTTTACATGAGCGCGAACTGATTTGACTTATACCACATGATTTGAAAGCATGCTCACTATTTACTGAAAACTTTTTAAAATAAACTGTATTGTATAGCTCGTCACTGCTTCTCGGTTCCTTATTTATTTATGTTATTTGATGAGTTGGTTGTACTCATGCTACACTCTGTACTTCATGTACAGATCCAGGTGTGTTTGATCACGAAGGTCATTGAGTTCGGGAGGATCGAGTACCGGAGACTACGAGGTAGCTGCCGGCATCCGCAGGACCTTGTCTCTCCTTCTATATATTTCTTTCTGTCTTGTATTGATGCTTAAACACTGGTTGTATTAATTTAGTTATCTAGATGTTCATGACTTAGTGACACCCCGATGTCGGGCTATTTTTTCGCACTTATATTTTTATTTGGGTTTTATCCCGTATTTATGAAAAACTCTGAATATTTTAAATGTCTTAATTCACTTCTGTTAAAATTTTGAAAGAGTCTTAGAAAGGTCGGCTTGCCTAGTACCACGATAGACGCCATCACGACGGGTTAGATTTTGGGTCGTGACAGTTGGCAATCTAACTGGTTAAGTATGGTTTTTTAAATCATTCAAATCTCTAAGAATCTTTTGCTTATGAAGTGGTTTCTCATTTATAATAATATGGAATATAATTTTACTCTCAGTTTGGCTTGTTCAGTCCCTCTACAGAGTAAATTTATCCTTTTTCGTAAGATGCAATTTTTTAATAGAATTATAATGTCTTATACTGTGATTATTAAATTTATTATCTAATACGTAGGGACTTCCTAACAGGTTATTAAATATGCTAAAACTGTCAAATCTAATCTCTTTCTTTGATGCTTTGTGGTGCATGTCTGTAACGACCTGACTTGTCGTTTTAAGAATTTACGTCCCGTTCAATGACTTAAGATCCCGGACAACTTCATAATATGTATTATGGCCCGTGGGTGTGGTCGAATTTGATTTTCGGAAGATATAAAATTTAATTGAAAGAGAAATTCTCATTTTGAAGTTTAAATGAAAAGAGTTGACCAAAGAGTTAAATTTTGAGCAAACGACCTCGGAATAAAATTTTGATGATGTCACTAGCTTCGTATGGTAATTTTGGACTTAGGCGCGTATTCGAATTTGGATTTGGAAGTCCGTAGGACAATTCGACGCATTTTGGCGAAAATTGGAAAATAGACGATTTTCGGAAAGTTTGATCGAAGGTTGAATTTTTGATAACAAGGTCGAAATCCGATTCTGGAAATTGAAATAGGTCCATTATGTCACTTATGACTTGTGTGCAAAATTTGAGGTCAATCGGACTTGATTCGATAGGTTTCGGCATCGAATATTGAAGTTGGAAATTTCATAATAGACTAAAGTTTCAAGTGAGTTCACACAAGATCTAATTTCAAACGAGCATACCTCTCTTGATATGAAGAGTTATATAGTGTGTTACCTATCAAAAGAAAGGTCTATGTGTCTAGTTTTCAACGCTTTAAACCGTTCATCATTTGGACACTCCTACACGAAGTTATGACTAAATTACCAAAGACTGGAAAGATGCAATTCTGCGACCAATTATGCGATCGCAAAACTGCTTCTGCGACCGCAAACTGGTCGCAGAATGGACCAGAAGAGCCCAGTTCTGGGCACCGATTTTGCGATCAATTTTGCGGCCCGCATACCCATTCTGCGGTCCATTATGCGAACGCAGACCTGCTTTCGGAGGGTTAATTTTTTTATTTTCATAACCCGACCCTATTTTGATAAATAGGCTTCGGGGTTTATTTTGGGGCAATTATCTGAGGTTTTTTTAGAGAGAAGTGAGAGTGTTCTAGAGAGAGGAAGTAGATAAAATGTTTTGTTCATCAAGATCTTGTCCAAACTTTGAAATCCAACAAGAAAATCTCACAAGTTCTTCATCTAAAAGGTAAGGTTCCATACCCCTACTCTTCAATTTCGAGTTTAGGGTAAAAGATTGGTGATTGAGAGTATGATTCTTTGGTGTAAGAGTATTATGTATATATGCTTGTACCAATAAGGTTTGTGGAAAGATTGTTGAGATTAAATAAGTAAAGATTGGGTTGTGGAATGAAGAAAATCTTGTAGAAGAACCTTGTAACCAAATTTGCACATCTAGTATTTGATAAAATGCTCAAATGAGCTAAAACCATGAAAATCTTCTTAATTATGGTTCACTTTTGTTATGCTTCTAAATAGATTGAAGTTGCTAGAATTTTCGGAACCTCGTAGTAATGTAAGGAAGGCTCAAGAAATATTAGAGCCGTCCGGAGGTCAATTCAAGCAAGAAGGCGATTTTGGAATATCGGCCTAACTTCAAAAAAGGTAAGTGTCTTGCTTAACCTCGAGTGGGGGAATTTTTCCTTAGGCATTGAGTCTTATGTGAAAATTGTGTAATTAAAAACCATATACGCGAGGTGACGAATACCTACTTGGTTTATATGTGCAATTTCATTGATTAAAAATCCTTAGATGCCCTTATGTATTAAATTGGAAATTATTGGCACTTATTAAATCCTCTATTTGTCATGCCTAGATTCTTGTTTGTTGAAATTATTTTTATATGATGATTTGGTGTGATTGCCACCTTGAATTTATGTGAAATATATTTTGTTAAGATTTTGTGCACATTATGGTCGAGTCATGGGCTCCTTATTGTGAAAAATAATATATTGTTGATTTCTGTGGCAAGTTGAAATATTTAAACACTCGATGTGCAATTTGTGATATGTTGTAATATTTGAGCACTTGATGAGCCATTTGTGATATGTGAGTACTTGATGTGCAGTTGTTGATATCATATTTACTTTGGGACTACAGAATGGTATTCCGAGAGATCCCCATGCCCCGTATATTTACTTTGGGACTACGGAATGATATTCCGGGAGATCCCCCTGTCTTGTACATTTACTTTTGGGACTACGAGGCGGTACATCGGGAGATTCTCCCTGTCTTGCATATTTACTTTTGGGACTACGAGGCGGTACCTCAGGAGATTTTTTCTGTCTTGCACATTTACTTTTGGGACTACGAGGCGGTACCTCGGGAGATTTTTCCCTGTCTTACATATTTATTTTTGGGATTACAAGGCGGTACTTCGGGAGTGCCCTTTTGTTGATATTTTTCTATGGATGCACTTGCCTTTGGTTATTTTATTTTTCCGTAATTTATAAATTCTTGTATTTTTCGTGATGTATTATTTGACTTAATATTAAGTGTTTTGTATTTCTCGATGTATTGCGTTGACCTTGACTTTTTCGTACGAGACTTTGAGGATTTGTATTTTTGGGTTGTACTTGTTTTTGATGATTGAGTTATTTTAAATAAAAGAAAAATTTCTAGTATGTTTAATTTAATAAATTCTATATCCAAATCAATAGTTTAGCTGATGCTTTATTTTAATGAAAATGTCATTTTTCCTCACTCAAACGATTTCTAAAATAAACTTATCTTTTTGTTGATTTCTTACTTGATTTAAAGATTTTTAACCTTACTTTATTGAAAATAAATTGATCATGCAGATCTTATATACATTGATATTTTGGTACGTGAGTTGTCCGTACAGTTATGAAAATAATATGAGCATGAGGTGCCGGGGAAAAATATGATGATTTTATTATTGACACGTGCGTTGTCGGTGTGATGGTGATAGAAATATGGGCACGAGGTGCCGTGAAAAATATAAAAGTGGGCTGAGACCCAAAATTTTTATGATTGTGAAATGAGGTGTCACACGGTGACTTTTACTTGAAAATATATTTATTGGAGTGAATTATATTTGAAAGATATTTATCTTAAAGAATAATATGTGAAGGATTTATATTTGAAGGACTTGACTTGTTGATTGTACTTGTGTTCCTTATTCGCCTGAGTAATAATTATGATGTTCTTATTGCCTTGTTGTTATATCACTGGTTGAGTTTGTTGTTATCATTGCTAGTTGTTTTCGAGTACTATTGTATACTGCTATATTGTACAGGTTATTTGACTAGTGAGTGTCTTGACTGTACCTTGTCTCTACTCCACTGAGGTTAGTCTTGATACTTACTGGGTACCGACCGTGGTGTACTCATACTACACTTCTGCACATTTTTGTGCAGAGCCAGGTATTGGAGGTATCGGACCTGGACAAAGTTAGAGTATGATCGCAAGGATTCAAGGTAGAGCTGCTTGGTCGTCGCAGTCCCTTGGAGTTTGTTCATTTCATTGTACTGTTAATTTTTAATCAAACAGTATTGAGTATTCAATCATTGAGATCATTTCATGTATTATGTTAGAGTTCGTGACTCTGTACTACCAGTCTTGAGAGGTTGTTATAATTATTTTCATTGTTGGTTTCATTTATTAAAAAAAAAATGGCTTCGAAATATAATGGAAATCGGCTTACCTAGTCTTAGAGATTAGGTGCCATCACGACGTTGGTGGTGGAATTTTGGATCGTGACTATGTCTCTCTATGTGTGTGTTCCTGTATATGTTTCTAGATAGCGTATGGAATATGAGTGAGAGATTGTGATTAGTGTGAATGTTAAAGATCTACCAGTTAAGAGAAAAGGCCTCCGATAGCAGGCAGTTGGACAATTTTAATGACTAATAAGCAAGTCAATTAGAATAAACAATACGAGAACATAAATAAGGAGAACTTATAAAAGACTTTCTATGTTGCTTTATTTAACATAGAGTTGTTTTTATTTTTTGATTTTTTATAGTAGCTGCTTATTGTCACGTAGGAGTCTCCCCTAGGTTGTTACTTGCGCTCTCCTTGCTTTTATCACATCTTACACTTGATAACTTATAAAATGAGCTCCTTTATTAGTTCTTTAAACTACTGTTAGTGACTGCATTAGTATTGGTATCTAAAGAGTGGCATTTGTGTTTATAATCCGGGTATTAATGTAGAGGACCTGGTCATAGATTTTGCCAAAATAAACTTGGGTTTTATTTGGCAAACACATGTTTGGCCATAGATTTTGCCTCCATTTTGGTCAAATTCCAAAACCAACTCAATAGCTGGTTTTGGGCCAAAATATCACTATTATATTTTTTAAAAATTGCCCCAAACTTTTGTATTTTATAAAAGAGCCCACAATTTATTTTTTTGTAACGATGTTGCTTCGTCTTCTCGGTCATCTGATAGTGCACATGTAGTTCATTACAAAAATAATAATTTTGTATCAAATTTATTTATGTTCAAGACTATGGTTTGCGATAATATAATGAATATTATTAATAATGGTACTGTTGGGTATTTGTGATAGTTTTTAGAATTTGTGGGTATAAGTCATATTTCATATTTTTCCAAACCAAATTTCACCCAAAACAGATGTCCAAACACATTTTCATCTTCAAACCAAAATTCACCAAAATCAGATTTTTTAGAATAAATTTGAGAAACTACGGCCAAACGCTAGCTTAAGATTGCCTATTCGCTTGAATATTTATGCTTTCCGAACGATACTTGCAGTCAACACCATTCTTTTTATGCATGTAAGTGTCTTTTACTTTCTAATAAGTGCACTACTTTTCCTCATTATTAATCATATATGTGCCTGTCCAGTTAACCAAAAAAAGAAAGTCGCGTGACGGCATCCTTTATATTTCAATAAGGTTTTTAACATGACTAAAATATTTTATGTTCAAGATAGGTGATGTTGACCCAGTTGATATAGACTTGACTATTTAATATCTTCACATGGAAACACAAAAAACTAACAATCAACTTATTAACCAAAGATTAAACTCCTTGCCCAGTTTAGGATTTACTATTCTAGGATATTTGATGAGCATCTTGAGCAATTAGGCAAAATTTTGTTGTACTTTAGCAAGAAACATTATTTGCTAATTTGAATAAGTACACCTTTTGCTTTTATTCATTACAATTTTGTATCTTTAGCACAACAAAAAATATTTGATATCTTCATAGCCTATATTTTACCTGTTGTTCTTCTTTACTAGCTGCTTTATTTTTATTCAGAAAATCCTAGGAAATTTAACTACGTGATTATTCAAAAAGTTATAATCCATTATTTTTTTATTCAGCTTTAAGCATAAGTATTGTAGTATAGTATCTTACTAAAGCAAGAAGCTTCTGCAAAATAAAACAAATGAAGAAATATATACCTCATTAAAGCAAGAAATTTCTTCAAGTTTTTAGTGACAACGAATTGCAGTCCTTGATCTTATTATGAAGAGTTTACCCGAGCAAAGTGGAGGAAGAGTCGCTTGACTGGATCCAAACATTTATACAGTAACATTATTTGTCATTTTTAGGAACTTGCAAAGTTTTTAATTTATATGTCATAAGTCAAGAAAATATTTGAATATTATTTATGCCATTTAAAAAAAAAGTAATTTTCATTGATACTAGCGCGTACCCTAAGACTAGTACTATATTATAAAATAAAAACTTTTAGGTAAAGTTAATTCACAACATTAATCATATATCATATAATTATATTTATATTTATGTTTATATTTATATTTTTTAATTTATTATTATTATCATCATCATCATCTATATTATATTAAAAGTGGGAAGCCCTTAACTAAAAGGCCAAATTACATAAACCCTTCTAAAAATTCTAAATATCCTATTTTATAAAATTATTTAATAATATAATAAAACATCATTTAAATAATCATAAAAAACTGATTTAATTTAAGTGTTTTTTCTTATAAGTTGTGTTTGTTCTTATTAACAACTAAGTCTTTCAAAATTAGTTTAATCGTTGGCTTTGAAGCGGCCTTATTCAACTGTTGCCTTAAAGGTAAAAAGAATTTGCATATTTAAATGCTTGTCTCTTGTTGTCGTGGCGTAGAAGTCCTAACGGAGAAGAAGCCAATTAAAGAATTACTCCTAAGAATTTACTTTCATCTGATAAGATAATCCGATAAAAATTAGTTATTTTGGAGTAAAAAGTTTAATTGGTTGAAAATGTCTTGATCAATGGAATCTATTTCAGCAACTACCCACAATTAAGTTCACATGTAGTGATGATTCTGTTTAGAGCCGAGTGTGAAGCCAAAATCAAAAAGTTAAATTATCATTATACCCCTTTTAAAAATATATATTTATATTTCATATTTTATAATAATAATTAAAGAAATATTTGAAAATATACATTTAGAAAAGAACCGTTGCTTTTCCAAAACAACACGTTTAGGGCATGCTTCTCAACCAATAGTCCAATACCCCCTATTGAATTATATTATCTCATTGCAGAGCGCAACTTTCCAGTACATGAAGACATGGGAAAATTGATGGAGATGACATTTTGTCATATACTTATGGCTGCTAATTTGAACCTACAAATGATGCCACTAAACAAATTATTTTGCTTTTAGCAAAAAAGAAAGTCAGTATCAGGGTTTATCCTGGTTTACATCTAATTATTATTATTGTAAATTTTATCTTGATTTGAGAAAAGGATAGAGATCCATGTGGATTGTATTTGACGTATTAATTTTATTTCCTTCCTCTAGGGGTTTTACATTATGACGTAACAAAAAACTCTGAAAAAATGCATGGTTGACATGTTCAAATACATCAAAGATAAAGTGCTTTAATGCATCTAATCATCCAATTTTCTCAAAGAATGCACCCGTTAGAGTATAAATTATATATTCTTAATTATTTTTGAAAAACTCGTGAGATTAAAGAAAAAATTCCTGATAAAGATCTTCCAAGTCAAAAGGATTACTGGGTGAGAACTTTATGCGGTAAAATTCTACATACTAATTACATATGCATATTCGTCTAATTATCTTCTTTTACATGTGGAGATTTAACCGGTTAATTTGGTGAAGATAAAACACTGAGATAAAGGAACAACAGTAGTTTTTATTGTCGATACTAAGGAAGAAGATAGTCTTAACCACTTCTCATTTTTTACTCAGTGATACATTTGGTGCGTACCGTTATGCTATTAGTTTCTTTAATCTTTTAAATATAATATTTTGGATAGATTGAGGTCATTGGAGTCTGTTTGGTTGATGTTTTTTATACGTTGCAAAGTTGGGAAACTTTCCGTTAGCGAGGTAAGTGAGAATTTAAACTTTGATTCTTATTTTTTCAAAACCTGTTTTGAAAATATATTTTGTCTGCTTGGTCCATGTGTTGAGATGAAAAAGTTCCTTCAGATTAGAGCAGTTTTGATTATTGAGGTAATCAAAGAGACAATGTCAAGGCGATGACGCAAAATTTGGAGAGCTTGAATATATTTGATGTCGTTATACCGGGGTCTACTTTCTTAACTTTATTTATTATTTGTTTCTCTGGCATATTATTTTCTTATGAAATCTTAAATTCTATGAATGATAGGATAAACATCTCATAAAAGCGATTACCTCAAAATATATCATGTATGCATCATGTTAATTATTATTAAAAATAACATATTTAATGGTTATAGTTGTTATTATATGAAAAAATGCAAATAATTAGTTGGCATATAGATATGTCACCTACATGAAATTATGTGAATTTTAATTTCAAGAAGTAGAGTGACATGAAATATATTATTTGAGAAGAATTATCTCTATACTTAAAAGCTGTTGTATTGTTTTAAGATCATGAAATAAAAAGATATTCTTATTTAGACATTATTTTGAGTTTCATTAAAGGTTGAAGACCTTTAATAAATTTGATATTGTTTTTGTGATAAAGAACATAATATATCCTTGATTATTAGATTTCAAGTTTAAGTATATGATAAATGTTGCTTTATCATCTTAGATGTATTCTTTGTCATGCTGAAGTATACATATGATCAAGCCATACAAATATTACCTTGTGAGTGATATATATATATATATATATATATATATATATATATATATATATATATATATATATTAAAAGCACGAAACCCCTTAGCGAAATGTCGTTCGCTTTTTTTTTACCCTTTAAAAATAAGTTTCACATTGGACAAAATCGTAATTAAATAATTTTTCTAATTTTAAGGACTTTGAAATTAACTAAAATTTTCTTTCCTAATTTGAATTATGTAGGAACTCTTAATATTTAGGGATACAAAATCAAGATTTTTTTTTTACCTATATAAGTCATTTTCTTATTTAAATTGTTAACTATAGACGTAAAATAAACATAATTCAATTACGACATAACAATTATTAGTTAATTATTTTAGCCGGGGCACGTATAAAAAGTGCATGCAGTACATATTAGAAAAAAATTGTCCGTAAAATAAGATAACAGTTGAGCTAAAAATTTATAAGAACAGATAATAATAATCGAGTTCGGATGCCTATGTAATTACTTAGGTATAAATAGAATAAGGTTACAGTTTAGATGTCCCGTTAAAATAAGTAAAATATGGGTAAAGAAATTTTTATTTTTGGTAAACTATCTAACCCAAATTGTGTAGTAAATAACATGAAATATACATGTAATGCACCTATGCAAGTGCTCAAATAAAGTTGAATGATTTTTTTACCTTTCAATCAACGCTACTTCTATGACATTTTTGTAGAATGAAGCAAGTAAGAGAACAAACTGAAGGAAGAACAACTACATTAGATCATACTCCCGAATATGATTAATATTTATCATTTTGGAACTAATTTTGTGTTAACTTTTATGTTATAATGCAAACACATCTTTTGAATATTATTTATTTTATTTTTAAAAATTTATTTTTATTAACACGAGGGACACGCGCAACGCGCGTACACTAATACTAGTTAGTATTAATTTTGTGAGCTTATGCTTATACATGGTTAACATATACATTTATTGAAATTCATGAATTGATTTATAAAATGCGGATTTATAGTACATGTGCGTGAATTATTTGCACCTCACCAACTATATTTATATTTACAAGAGTATAATTGATCTTATAAAGTTACATATTATATGGTATAAAATATTTGAGATTAATGTTTATATTCAAGTAATTTGAATATAGGAATATCAATATTTAGTATGTGGGAGCATATGATCGTACTTTTGTATTGGTTGGAGTATATGCCAAAAATGGTTTTTAACTAAGGGATCGTTTGGTAGGAGGTATTAGAAAAAATAATGCAAGCATTAGCTTTGTGCGTTACTAATACCTTGTTTGATACATTTTTTCAACCTATGTATAACTAATACTTGCATTAGTTATACATCATACTTGGTATTAGCCTATGTATAAGTAATGAATAGAAAACCATGACATTAGTAATACCAAGGCTATTAATGCATACATTAGTATGGTTAAAGACAAAATTGTCCTTAAAGTCCCTTAAAGCTAGAGAATATGGAGGGCATTTTTGTAAACAACTATTTTTCTTAAAAATTATGCAATGCATTATAATTTTTAATACACCACACCAAACAGGTTATAAGAGATAATATCTGCATAACTAATGCTTGCATTACTAACTCATGCATTACTAATATACTGTATTCTGCGCTATTCTTATACACCCTACCAAACGACCCCTAAGTGAGAAAATAAAGGTGATATTAACTTAGTTGATTGTGTACAACTACAAATTATAACAATAACCGGAGTAAAAAAGAGTACTGCTCAAAGACGTCTCTCTCATTAGATTTAATAATTCGACGAACAATCGACAAAAGAGTACAACCCAAATTGATCATTCAAGGAAACGGAATTTTTTTTATGTATGACTATATAATCAAAGTTTTCTGATATTATTTTAAAACATAGCATATTACAAGACTCAGCATTCACGTGCCGAGAAACTAATTAAAAGAAAAAGAAACCAAGGAGCTACAGCGGGAGAGAAGGAAAGAACATTCATTAACTCCTTTAAACTGAGCTATTTCCTGTGACATTCAAGACCTTCAACCAAAATCAAATGGCCGAAAGAAGAATATCCCCTAATATTTTAACTATCGAGAAAAAAATGATATAAATAAAAAACACATAAACTTTGAGGATCTCTTTAAAGAGGTCTGCCATCATAATGTACTTTGACAAGGAATACCAGAGATAATGAACTAAAACCTATAAGGATAAGACACACAAAAAGAATGTCACTGGCAAAATACAGTATGTTTCATCTTTGAACTTGGTCGGCTACATGGTTGCTAGTGGTCGAAGAAGAGGCCGTCCTGCCATTCAGTATCCCGTTATCAACAGGCGGACTTAATCCCCACTTCCCTTCGGATTCCAGGGGTTCAATCACTTTAACAGTTCCATCTGACAACCCAACTGCAAATTGGCTAGGCTCCTGTGGATGTGCTGCAACTACTAATGGATACACAGATTGACTTCTGTGACATACAACAGGTGCGTTAGTCACGACTCTTTTAGTACCAAAAACATCACAACTAATGAGAACCAAACTAACAAAACTAGTACATGAATCAACATCTTACGAAGTGAAAGAATAACACATTTTAAAAAGTTAGATGAATGACCAAATTATTTGGATTTGCAGAAGTGGATAACATAAGAAAGATTCAATAAACTGCTACTAATCTGTTCTTACCCAGTCAACACTGCCTGGGGCAAATATGCTGAGGGAGCAACACGACATCTGAGTCTTAGTGTATCAGCATCAAATACACCAACATTGCCGTCAGAAAAGGAAGCATAAACTAATTGACTGTTACAGGAGTAAGCCGCGTAGGTTATTGGTGCAGAAAGTGCATCTTGAGGGACCCACTGCGAGAAACAGAATCAATAAGAAAACAAAACAGTCACGTGTCTATAATTTGAAATATTTAGGCATTTGTTTTACCTGGCGAATTCTTTCCATCTTTGATGCATCATAAATTGCTAACTGTGTTTCATGAGATACTAGCAAACGGACTTGGTCCGAGTGAAATTGTACTCGAGTATCACCACTAGGTGCTTTACCAGCAGGCAGCTGAATGGGAACTGATTTTCTCTTGTCCCATGTATCAATGCTCCATAAACAGAGCTGCAGTGGTTGGATTCCATGTTAGTACATAAGAAATAAGGTATCTATAGCATGTCAAAGCACTACTAGATATGCACATACAGCAATACATGAAAACAAAATACAGAGACATGATTGGAAGGTGTATTCAACTCCAAGCTTCAGGCCATTAATCTGTTCATTATCAAGCTTCAAAAGGGGAGGGGGGCAACTTATCATCATGTTCACAATCACATTTCAATCAAGATTGCTATGCCTGGTGTATCGATAGAGTTCAACTCAGATATTTTTGGTGAAAGTAAACAAGCAATAGATCCCCCCCACCCCCACCCCACCCCCCCAAAAAAAGAGAAAGTAAAGATACTGAAGGCTGTGGCTGGCTCTAAGAGAAAGCCAATTGAATAAAATGTAGGTTCTGTACTTGTTCCTCTATCCTTTAATGGTTCAAAGAAAATAACACAAGGCATAGGAAGAAATAGAAAAAAGACAGAAGACCGACTTACCTGAGCATCAGCACCTGATGAAACCAGTATGTTGAGGTTGGTGGAGAATGCAAGACCAGTTATGCGCTTCTGATGGCCCTTCAACTTAGATTTTACCTATGGATAAAATGCAGTAACATAAAAATGGGTCATTTAACCAACTCACAGATATCATTGAATATTGAAGTGGTTGTGCAAATTACCTCGTCGACCCTAACGTTATAAATGTGGATTGTTGAATCCTCCATGCCAATGGCTATAATGTTGTTATCTTGAGGATGGAACGCTAAGAAAGTTGAAGCCGGCGGAGGTGGCATGAACGTTGTCATTACCTATATATCTCAGTTATTATCATAATTCATATAACAAACCACTCAAATGGTATGTTACAAGAACAGGACCCTCTTCTATACACATACCTTGAATGTCATCATATTGAATAATGAAACTTTTCCACCAGCAGCTGACATTACATAAGAGTCATTCTTTGAAAGGGCTATGCAAGGAACAGCCTCTTCCAAATTGACACCTGAGACATCATTAGCCATAAGAAGACCACTGTTCGGTTGCCAATGTTGTGGAACAACATTAGCAGTGGCCTTTAAGACCCCAAGACATTTCAGAAATTCGTTTGCATAACATTTTGAAAATAAATATGTAGCTAAGACAGCTGTCAGTTAAATCTTTATTACTTTGCCACTTGGATTTTGTTCGTTGCGGGCCCACTTCCACAGCTTTTGAGTACCATTTGAACCAAGTGCCAGGACACCAACACCAGAATTTGTATAAAGAAGCCGTGCAACCTAAATACAAGTGCCAATTGAAGGATTACATGTTGAATCACATTACAGAAGAAGTGCACACAAATGAGATAACGCACCTTGTTACTTGAATCTGAGCTCTCAGGCATGGTAACCATCCTGCATTGAGCTTGATCTAAAATTTCAGTCAACTGCCAAGGTTTGGCCTTATCTGCAACATCCTCCAATATTCTTGGTTTCTCCATGCTTCTGGGCACAGAATCAACTCCATTCTGCAAAGAAAGTCGGTAGAATAAAAATTTATCCGACGATAAATTCACTAATCTGTAATACTATAGCAAATTCAGCAGTTCAAGAATACAGAATAACAAGGTTTTCAAGTTACAGTACAGCGCATGCAAGTTAAAGAACAAATTAGACTACTTGCACAGAAGACTAGAATTATAGGCAACCTCTTATCATACACAATGTTTGAAACCAAAAATATGCTCTTAGTTAACAGATTGTGGGACTGCCATCTTTCATGCAGACTGGAAAGATTAAACTGAGAAAGAAAAAAATTTGAAATAGCACATACAAGGATGGGAGAAGGCCTAACAGGAGAGCTTCTTTCCACTTTACAATTGACAGGAGTAACATTTGGAACAGAAGAGCCAGAAGCCTGCTAAAAAAAGACAAGGAGATCTTTTACTTTTAACATAACAACTATGCGCAGACTAAACGGGAGAAGCAAGCAACCATCAATACCTTAATAGCAGCTGCTTCAATGGGTGATCTTAGTGCTTCAAAAGGTGAGGCTTCAACTGACCTTAAGGATCTCATACCAGCAGCATTTCCCAGTATCTTAATCCCATTGTCAGCAGTAGTAACAGCAAGAAGATTTCCCTCCTTGTTGAATCTCAAGCGCGGAAGACTCTGCAACAACCACCAAACTTACAGCCATCTTCAAACTATACTAAATATTCAAGGGAGAGCTCCAATTTGTTTTGTAGCTTTCATTTTCATTTTTTTCTTCTTTTTGTGGTGTATCTAGGAGATGGTTGCTCAAATGAAACTATAGAACTGGCATAAGCACTAACCGGGAGACCACCATCTGCATCTATAGTTGTAAGAATGTTAATGCTGTCCATGTCCCAAAATTTTATCTGGCTATCTTCACCCACAGCCAAGAAATGATTCTGAGTAGTGTCAAACTGCACAACACCAGCTGATTTCTTTCTAAACCCAGTATAAGTCCTTTTTATGGCTCCTTCACTTTCATTCCATTCCACAAGAAAAGAATCACCTTCTTTACCAGTTCCACACGAGAACAATCTATAAGCATGAAAAATCAACATCAGACAGTTAATAAAAGTCACCGGAGGCAGGGAATACTCATAAAGACCAACATACAGTAAATAATGGTTTCTCCTACAACCCTACCTACTACCATCAGCACTATAAAGCATGGTGGTACACCAATGACCAGGAGCATCATAGTCAACTCGAGATCCCATATTGTCATACAGCCAAGCTTTTATTTTCCCATCTATAGCAGTAGAAAAAATGAACTGCATATAGAAATAAAAAAAGGGACGTTATTTGAGGGAGCGGAAAATGCAAACACCACTAGTAAGCAAGTAAACACCTGGAAATACAGCAATAAGGCCTTAACGTACTTTTCAAATAAAGTTGATTTAGTATAAAGAATTCCCGTCTAAACATAAAAATAAATGCTAATATGTTATCTATATTTTCAAAATCATCAGCAACTACTGCTCAAATCATATCACAGTATCTCCAAATGCACTCAGGTACAGTAAGCGCACCCATATCTCATATAGAAAGATTGAGATAGGCAATAGTTTCTCAGGTGGTATAGTTGACCATCAGCACTAAAATAATTTACATTTGACTAATTCTGCAATCTATTTGTGCATAGAAGCCAATCAATGGACGGATTGATGCAGATTCAGATGAGTGGTATGGGCTTACAGAAAGATGATTGTATCCTCCCTGGACTTGCTTGGAAATTTTAGAAAGCGATCAACCAAAACCCTATTAAGTTTTTTTCAGTTTCCACCAATAACTATATGGTTTATTCTCTTTCCTAGCACATTGAATCTAGAATAAAATAAAAAGGTTGCATGATGGTGATAACCGAGTAATTAAACAGAACTGCTTCCTTCAATGTGACAACCATTTGTGATGACTCTATAAAAGGTAAGAAGAATGCCAATGAATGTTACCTAGCAGTAGCAACAGTAAGCAGTTAAAAAATTTTCCCTTATTTTAAGCAGAACTCTGCACCTAATTTTGTTAAAATTTTCAAATACCAGAGGAGTGAGTTAGTGAAATGTTATTCAATCCTGAAGCAATGACAAGCAATCAATGCAATTTTTTCCATATCTGAAAATACCTGAATGTTCTCCTTCTGATGAGGGCATATGGAGTATACAGGAGCTTCATGTCCTTCAAAATTAAACAGCTTTCTTCCTGTTATATCCCATACCTGTTTCAAAATTTTCATTCAGCATTTTCCTAAAAGAGTTTGGAATTCCAACTGAAATAATGAAGCTTCTGATGTTACCTTTATCAACTTATCATCTCCACATGTTACTACACATAACTGCTTGTTTGGATAAGCGAATGCTAAGTCATTGACACTCCCAGCATGCGCATCCATCTTAAATCACAAGGGTGCAGGTAAGAAGTTAAGAGTTTTAGCTTTTAAGTTTGCCAGAGCATATGTTTCCAGTTAATCAAAGAAGAGCGCGGAAAAAACAACAGAAAAATCTACCTCCAAATGCTGACGTAAATCACTTCTTCCAATAGTGGCATACAGATGGACCAAATGCTTAGAGAATGCAACTCCTGCAATACAAAGTAGAGTTATGAACATCCACAAGAACATATACAATTACAAAAATAAAGAAGAGCACACACCAACAAAGGTCCCATCTGGACTCCACGCAACACGGCTTACAGAAAATGGTGCATCTTTGGCAGCAGAAGCCTGTGAAAACTCTCAGTTGTCAGGAACGAAAAAACATATACAACCATTCTAGAAATCTTAAAGACATCAAACCAAAGGCTCAACCACAGCACTACATATTTGTGAAGAGACTAGCCTCTCCAATTATAGAAGAACTGAGAGTTAATTTGAATTTTCAACCATATGCCAGATAAAAGAGAAATCATATTGAAGAAAAAACTAAAAGCCAAAGCTTGTATGTTTCTTTCACTTCCAGAGAATCAAGTTTTGAAGAATCTTTTATCGATTAACCTGAAATGTCAGAGTACAAGCTTGAATATCCCATATTTTAAATGCTTTTGAAACCAACTTCTCTCGCATCGCGACTTCCCAAAGCGTTATTTCACCATTGCTGGATCCAACTGTTCATCGCAAACCAGAAGTTAGAAGAAGATATCTTAACAGCAATGAGTTTTATTGCTGCTGTTCACACGGACACAGAAACAAAAGGAATACATGGACAGAAGATCTTAAACATTTATATACCGAGCAGCAATGTGTGATGAGAAGGATGAAAGTCCATGCTAGTGACTGAGGATCCTTGCTGCAGAGTAAAAGCTACTGTCCTTGGTAAGTCATCGAGGGACCAAGAAGCTTGCTGACGAACTGTAGGATATGTAACCTGAAAGGAAAGAAGAAAAACAAATTTTAATGAATTTGATATGATCTGATAAGATGATACTAATAAATTTGAGGGTGAATTCAGCAGGAGGAAACCAAAAAAGAAAATATATCAACGAAAGATCCATCTTCAGCAATACCTCCTCAACAGACGGTGCAGGTCGTAAACGTTTCATTAATTGCTCATGATCAGCATTCTGATAGTCAAGCATACCTAATGTAGCTGGAGGTGTGATGGGACGCTTCAAAATTGAAACTGTTCAAGAGCACAAATTACGGTGAGCAGAAGTGGAATATCATCTCTGACAGACCAAATACTCATAGTAGTATCAGTTGTCTGCTTGACTGCTTCATGTCCAAACCAACTAACCCGAAGTATTCAAAGTTATATTTTGCAAGATCTTGAGTTCACTCTTTAGAAGGCAAGCAATCCAGTTCTCAAACACATCAATTTTGGACCAACTTTAGAGGCATCAGATTGTTGATGAAGCATTTTCATCCTCAAGCAAACAAGAGCTACTGTTCTTTTTTTTTATGAAGTAGGTAAATTAGGAGCTACTATTCTTTCTTTCAGCCCGTTATTTGGAACTTCATTAAATTTATATGTTGAAATCGATGTTTAATTATTGACTAGAATACTATTGACATGCAACTACACAGTAATTTTTCTTGGCCTTTCAAAACTCATGTTGTGCTTGTTAAGTTTTAACAAATATTTAAAGCATAATCAAAGGTATCCACTGAAAGTCAGGCCCCTAGTCGTTCGAAGAACACTAGTTAAAACTCGCCTTGATTTGGTGGAACAGGCAGGGATGATGCTGTCACAACAGCTGCTTGGACAGATGAAGAAGCAGCGGCATTTGCCATCCAACCTGCTAAAGCATTGGCATTTGCAGCTGCTGCTGCTGCTGCGGGTGGAAAGGGCTGCAAGCAACAAATTAAAGTACATGATTGAACTGAGTGAGACGAGCAAAGGTGCCATTAAGTAAAGAATAAGTTAAAACCAAAACTATCATAACTAGAGTAACCACAAAGAATCATACTCCATGTGCCCCAAGTGATGTAAAAGCGGCAGGTTTTGCAACAGCTGCAACAGGAAGATTAACAGGTGCAGGTGCAACAGCCCCATTTGGAGGAGTGCATGTATGATCTGTAAACAGTGTCTTAATGTCAGGGTTTGGCCTTGGGTTCTTACAAAGCTGGTGCTGCCAGTTGAGACTGCAGAAAATGCCGAAGTGAAAGATCAAATCAGAACACACAGTTCCAAGAAACTGCCAAGATGAAAAGCAAAATATTCACTCACAAGAAGCATACTACAGGTGACCTTTAGACAAAAGACAAGAAAGGTATTAATCACGAGAAGTATACATGTGAGAAGACAGCACATCTAGGTTATATTGCAATATAAGAACTAAGTCAAGTCGTTAAGATCATCTTATAGAGTGGCACCAACATCCCCTCATTGTACTTAAGAACTAAAGGAACTCGAAAGCCAAAAAAGTAACGAAAGGTAATTGACAATATTCTTGTTAACAAGGGAGAAACAACTGAAACATAAGACCAATTGCATCCCCCATGCATGTTTGTTGACTCGATTATGGAGAAAATTAGCATGATTCAGTCATTTGCTGAGGCAAGGAGCTGTAAAGCCAATAGAGCCCAATACAAAGTTCACAAATGCCAGCATGTTCATCGAGCAGTAAGCACTAAAATATCTTCTTTTTTTTGGCGATGTAAAGAATATAAAAAAAATGATCACCAAATCTAGAAGCTGATATTATCCTTCTTGATATTTTAGCATCACAAAAACAAAACAAAAAAATAATCTTCACCTTTGATTGATTAATGTACGCAATCTCGAAGATCTCAAAGTCGGAAAGACGAGTTTTTCACGGAAAAGAGGATTTGCTTCGATCAATTTCTTCAGCTCTATCAACATTATGCTACGAGCTGTCTTGGTGTCACCATACTTCGAAAGCTGCTCGTTCTCTCTGAAATCAAGTAATCAAACAAGTTATTCAGAAGTTCGTTACTTGACTTATGTCAAATTGCTAAAACTCACTTCAGGGAAGATAAAGATCAAGCATTGAGAAAGAAAGACTACACACACTGAAATAGTCACTCCACAAGCATTCAGTACGGATCCTAATTCACAGAAAACCTATAGGCTCAAAAGAAATTCCAACAACTCAATATGCAGCTTCGAGCCTTAGGAAAAACACTCAGAGACTGTTTTCATATAAATATACATGTACTCAATATCCTAGAAGCCTTAGATCTCAGACAATCTACGGGTAAGCATGCAGAACAATACCAAACTCGGCATTTTGCCCTCCTACTATCTCGAAAGTTAAGTCTACAATTTACTTCCTATTTGGTTCTTACACAACAGGAAAAAAATGTGACCAAAAAGAGAATCCCTGTAAATATTATGGTAAATTAACATTTAAAAGGTACATAGAACAAAAACTTTTCATTTTTCTGCATAAGAGGGACTGATCAGGAAAGCAAAGAAATAAAAAGAAGACATTCAATATAAGAAACCAAGAATATTACCCTCTACCTCATCTATAACCTAAGTTGCTCGGACTCGGGTGCGGGTGTCCGATACGGGTGCGGATCTAGAGGTCAGATCCTTCATGATTTAAATTTAAAGATTCGGGGGTACGGATCCAGGTACGGATACGGGTGCGGGGATTCAGCTAAAAATAATTCAATTATTTAAAAATAGAGTTATAAAAATATGTCTAAATTATGAGACAATATGTGGAAAACTTACAAGGTATTCCGAGAAGGAGAAAATATTGAACAAGAGTAGAATTTAAGAAGAAGATAAAAGGAAAAGGATTGACATAGAAATTTATATATACAAGGTATTCCATTTTCTTCCAGATCACCCTAGCTTTTGATTTGTTTTCAAAAATCATTGTATCTATCCCAAATTTCTCCGTTGATTTTGGTCAAAGTACCCAAAATCGGTTGACCAGATCCGACACGGATCCCATACCTACACTCACGTCGTGTCGACACGGGTGTGGCACTGAAAGTGAAGAGTCGGAGCAACTTAGTCTATAACAACCTTACCTCCATAGTACTATATGATGAGGCGAAATTTATTGCAACTACAATTGACTTATTATTCATTAAGGGAGCATAGAACTACCTTTGTGCATTTATGATTGAACATAAGGTCGTACTCTTCATTTGACTCCATGTTTTGACATATATTTATCTTCTCACCTATTCCTCCCAATAAAAAGTTTAATTGTTTATTCTGAAACCTTTCCTAGTTGAGATACTAATAAATGCATTTAGTTATTAGGTTTTCACTACAGTCGAATTAAATCGAACAATTAATTTCCAAATCTGATTCAAGTTTAAGCATATGAACTTCCACACCGCAAAAAAGTTGACAACTTGTCTAGATTGACTGTAGAGAGGACAGTCCATCAATCAAGGAACATGATCAAACCAGCAATTGAACCAAGACAGAGAAAGTGGACCATGATTATTGGTCCTTCTCGAGAGGTCATGGAGCCATTTCGAGGACATTACCAGTCATACCATGGCTTTAGAAAAGAAATATATTCAATCACATGAGAACAACATCTAAGCTTCCACCTAACAGGATAATTGTTTCAATTTTTTACTCTACAGGACTGAATTAACAGTTACGAAGTGTATTTACTACAAGTCCACCAAGACGGTAAGAGAAACAACTAAACCGTAACCAGTCCTCAAAGATTGCCAGAATCTCAGAACTGCCACCAATGCGAATTTGGAGTCTCGGTATGCAGCAATTACAAGCCTCTTATGAATGCAAAAGCCTTTTAATTTTATTCCCTCTCGTTCTCTAATCATACACCTTTTACCAATGCACAAGCAGTTTCTTTCTAAGTGGCTGTGCATGGATATTCTTTTCACATAACATGAGAAAATAGCTACCTGAAATTGGTAAGTGTCAGGAGCTGAGTGATCTCTTTGTAAAGGTCCTCATTGAATGTAGAAAACACTTTCAAATCATTCACAAGAATCTCAACTGCCTTTGCCTTGTCTTGCCTGAGATGACAACACACCATGCAGAAGAAGAAAAAGTTCAAATCAGAGCCATACTTGGCGGAAATGTATCAAAGGCACGGTAAAGTAACAACAGGGACATACCCATCAAGAGCTTCAAGATATTTCTGCTTTCTTATCTCAAAAAATATTTTCATTGAGTATCTGTTGTCATCAACTTTAGTAAATCCAGACAGGTACTTCTCAACTTCATCCCATTCACCTGCATGTACTTTCTCCTCAAAGTATTTCATATTGAAGAAAAATCCTGATTCTTGCTCTAGCCTGCAAACAAAATCATACATTTTTTAGAGAGGTTAATCATTTTCAAGCACAGAAATTCATATAAAAGAAAAGGCAACGTTTTTACTTTTCACACACTTATAAATCGATACCAACCAAAAAAGACTAGAAATTGAAACACTCTTTGCAATTGAAGCTAGAAAAGTTTTAATTTTTGATAAAGATATAATGATACTAGAAAGTTATCAATCCGCACACAAATCTATTTATGAACTTTAAACCTCATCATCTCGTTACTTCATTTCCAAGAAGCATAAGATAAGCAACAACAAAAAATCAAAAAATCGGTCGCACATTAAATGTATCTCATTAATTCTGCACAAGAATTTTACAAAAATAAAAAACAAAAACCAACAGAAAAATAAAAAAGAGGAAAAATCAAACAGAAAAAAAAAAAACAGACCGTGCAAAACTCACAGTACAACTAGCTACATCAAGTGGTTTTTCTTTCCCTTTTTTCCTTTTTTAGATAAATTACCAGAACAACCTCAAAAACTAAACACATACTTAATTCTTTAGTTTTCACTTTCAAGGAGAAAAAAGTTTTCACTTTCAAGCACCAAGTAAAAATAGTAAAAACACACAGATAACATGACAATAAAATCCCAAAAAAACACATAGATGTGTGTGAGAGAGAAAGAAACACAAAAAAATTAAAAAATTGAAAACAAAAAAGAACATACTTGTGAACAGACTCCTTAAATTTTTCCTCTTCAAGGAACTGGAGTATGAGGAACACCAATTCTCTGCTGAGTGAAGACATTTTAATCAAATAACCTCCGATACCACAACTCCGCAGATCTAAGCCCTAGATATCCACACGCGCTACAATTTCTAGGGTTTCAGCTCCTCCTCTCGCACCAAAAACAATTAAAAAATCGCTGCTTGATTTTCAAAGCCAAAGAGAAGAGAAATTATATGTAGAGAGAGAAACTATGGTTAGAGAGAGAGAGAGGGGTAGAGAGAAAGGGGAGGAAGGGGGTCTATTTGTAGTGGGGGAAAGAGGAGTAGAGAAGATGGAAATGAAGGTTTGGGGGGTGGGGGAGGACTTGGTCTCGCTATCTTCGATGCGTTTATCAGTAGCCTATCTTTTTCTACTGACCTATCATTAATAAGTTATTCTGCTTATCATTTTTATGGATAAGTTGTTCTGATAAGCGATGATGGTTATCGTGATACTTGGGTATACGTATAGATAAGGAGAATGTGACTGGAGTAGCGGATTTGAAATGGGGAATTCAAATGGAGTTGAATATTCGGGTTGAATTACGAATTCCCGTCGTGGGTTACGTGTGTTATTTGATGAGAACCGGTACTCTTGTTTCGGCGGAATTTATTTCCTCATCTAATTTCTCGCGATATTTCAATTTTTCGTTTTGTTATCATATTGTTGTATGGGAAGTTATATTTTTGGTCATGTCAGAAGAAAAGAAGTTTGTTTTAAAAGATGAATCAATTCGGAGGAACGGCGCGTGTTCAATCACTTGCTGAGATAAGGTGGGTCCATTTAGTTTCTTGTCTCACTTAGACGTGGTTCATTCCGTAATCATCAGGCGCGTGATCTCCGAAAGGCATTTTTGCTTTCCTTTTTCTTTCTAGCTTAATCTTAAAACATTTTCCATATTTTATTTGGAAACAAGTATAAGCATAATATTTAGAATAAGAATTTTTTTAAATGTTTTTCTGTTACAGGATGAGAAGAGAAAGGAAAAGTAACAATTAGAAGACTTTGAAAATTAAGGTAGTAGGATGATTTCCAAATTTAAGTGTGTATTTGAAATTTTTAAGAAAAATTGAGGGATATTTAATTGATTCAAACTTATAAGTTGATAATTTTACGCCCCAACTAAACAAAGAAAAAAATTATAACCATCATTTAAAACTGGAATTTGCGGTAAAATAAGTTATACATTCAGTTCAAGTGACTTCGAAAAATTAAGGAAGTAGGATGTTTTCCAAATTTAGTGTGTATTTGAAATTCTTAAAAAAAATTAAGGGATATTTAATCTATTTAAACTTGGTTGATAATTTTACCCCTAACTAAACAGATGAAAATATTATAACCATCATTTAAAACTGGAAAATTGCGGTAAAATAAGTAATGCATTCAGTACAAATTGACTAAAATAGTAAAACAATTTCATTTCCTAAACAATAAGGGGTAGAATAAGTTAGATATCTACCTGCCAGATTTACTTAATAACGGGAAGGAAATAAATTTCATTGATAAGATATCTTAATTCAGATGAGAATTGACTATCATCAGAAAATAAGACTTTTTAAGTTAATTCAGTAAATATGCATAGAGATTTTTCTATAAACAGCCAAATCTAGAGCATCATGGCGAATAAGGTAAGAAATTGACTAATAAGTAGTATTTTTAAATGCATATCCAAAATAAGAAAAAGAAATAAGGATTTGGTTATGTGGCTGAATGGAAGGAAAAGAAAGTTAGATTTTTCTATAAACAGCCAAATCTAGAGCAACTTGGTGAATAAGGTAAGAAATTGACTATAGTAAGTATTTTTAAATGCATGTGCAAAATAAGAAAAAGAAATAAGGAATTAGTTATGTGGCTGAATGGAAGGAAAAGAAAGTTATTCATATCGCCGAATCAATGTGGATAACAATTCATACTTCATAGTATGCAAATTGGCACTTGTTCATTCTCACTAAGATTTTGTACATCAGCCTTCTAATTGCATGGATTTTGACCTTTTCTTTCTAAAATTCTTTCTTCATATTGGTTTGTGGGTGTGATTTTGACAATGCTTGTTCTGATTTTAGGTTGACGATGATAATAATGACATATCATTATTTTATGTGACGTAAATTTAATGTGTTATAATGTTAAGATATACGGAGAAACACGTAAAGTCAAACGTTCAAATATACTTATGGAAGTTAAAATGTCTAGTTAACAGCCCCATAAAATGAATTAGGGCCAACATTAATTTCAAAACCTTCCAAGCACATGTAGAGTATTAAAATTTAAGTAAGAAAACTTGCACATCACTTAAGAAAAGTGAAACATGTAAACATCAACTATCCACTAACAAAGAAATACTTATTGAGTAATTGAAGACACAAACCACGAGCATTGTACAACAAAGCAAGAATAACTATAAAAACAATTTGCAATGGCCCACATAAGCGTAAGGATTAAACAAATTGTACATTTAGTGCTAGGGTTAACTGAACACGAAATGCCGCTACTTGGTTGTGACAAAATGAATTAAAA
This sequence comes from Nicotiana tomentosiformis, assembly GCF_000390325.3. Taxonomy (NCBI): domain Eukaryota; kingdom Viridiplantae; phylum Streptophyta; class Magnoliopsida; order Solanales; family Solanaceae; genus Nicotiana; species Nicotiana tomentosiformis. The sequence continues at coordinate 29,460,975 of NC_090812.1, forward strand.
AAATAGTTATTCATCTACATTATTTGTTTAAAAATGTATTGGATAATAATTTTTTTTAAAATGAGTTAAATATGGATAAGATCCATATTATCCACTTAATCAATAAATAACTAATGAGTTTAACTTTTATATTTGTAAATATTCAAATTGGGAGTTCTTCAAATTTGAAAGACTAGTAATTCTCTCAAAAGTGATCATATTCAAGAGGACGTGGATAATATGAATATCTATATTATCCGTCGGTTAACCCATTTTCTATCCATATTAAGTATGAGTCGAGTCGAATATTTTATCCATTTTTTTCATTATCCATTTTGACCCGTCCATACCCGCCTCGCCCCGACTGTTTGCCACCCCTACTGCCATTTTACTTGTTGTGTTAGGTCAACTTGATAGACATTTGATACGAGCGGAAGAGTGCGTAGCTTCCGGAGGTTTTACGTTAAGCTTAAAAGATAGGACGCGACCGTTAAGTTAGTTGTCTTAGAGGTTGAAGCTAAGTTTTGAGTTATTCACTTAGGTCCCTTATGTTTACTTTATAGTTATCAGTAAATACACATTGAACCCCAGCAATTATTCTTGTCTGTTATTAATGGGGTTCGATAGGATGATAAGAATTGCCACATAGGAACCTGGGACAGTTGTAGATTCCATTTCTTCTCTCCTTTATAAGCATTGTACTGGAGTCTCTTTTGCACTATGAATTAAACCTATCTATTTTTGTTCTGCCTTTTCTTTTTTCTTAGCAGCTTTATCTTTCTTTTTCTTTCTTTAATTTACTGTTCCATTGTTGTTCGTATCAGTGGTATCAGAGCAGATCTCGGGCTCTGTGGAATCCATGACGACGAAAATGAATGAAGTCATCAATGCCTTGCATAAAATCTCCATGGATGTGTCAAGCTTTGCTGCTCGGCAGGAACAACTGGAAGTTGTACAGGAACAAAATAGTAAAAATCAGGACGAAGCTTTGGGGGAGCTCAGAGAGGTACTTAATGAGGTAATACATGGTGGTAGGCAACTTGAAAGAGATAAGAACATAATTCTCAGTGACCTAGGACAACAGGGAGGTGGGATCTATTCCCCCCATGGCAAACCCTTCGATCTAGGAGAGCTTGCCACTCCTAGTTTCTCTGAAAATGGTAGTACTGCTGTAAATATTTCCCATTTCCCAACTATTTCCCAAGTTAATTCTCTAGCCCCTAACACTATACCAATTGGGGCTCCTATAGCTTCAGTAACATCACTTAGTCACACTCCCATAACTCAAGGCTTCCGAGTTCACCCCAGCTCCAGTGGAATACCAATGGTACCCCAACCTCCTATATAACCCTCCATGTTTTACACTCAAAGATCACAGAATTTCCAATCACCCTATCCTAAAGCTGCAACATTTCAACCACAACCCTTGAGCACTCCACATAGCCAAGGCATTAGCTACCCCGCTACTTAGCAGTTGAGCCAAGGGTCACCAGTAGGATTGCAATTAGGGGTGGGCATAAAATCCGAAAAATCAAATTCCGAACCAAACCGAATTAATTTGGTATTTCAATTTCGGTTTTGTCTGTATTTCGGTAAAAAAATTTCGGTATTTCGGTAATTCGGTTCGGTATACGGTATTGGATTTTTGATATTTCGGTATTTTGGTACCGAAATACCGAAATAGTTTAGTTCAAGCCCAACTTTATTTTTAATTTTTAGCTCAATAACCTTAAGCCCACACCCCAAATTCAAAAGAGGAATCGACATGGGTGAGCACTTTTTTAAAATTATTTAAGAAAATAATAATATTCTTTATTTATTACATAAATGAAAGTTTTTTTTTTACACTAATGGCATATTATAGAGATTAAGTAAATAATTAATGACCAGACAAGATGCATAAATCATGGGACATTCTCTACCATATTAAAGAACTTTTGACATACTTTCTTGATCCGGCAATATCCAACATACTATATGAAACATACTTGTTTATATATGTACATTATGTCATTTATATATGTTGTATATAATAGTACTATATTATACAAAGTGAAATTCATATAACTATATAACATAGTCCAAACATATAGTAATATTTATACGATAAATATACCACAAACTGAATTATAACATATAATACATTCCAGAATTTTTATATCAATATTTTGGCAGAATTCTGAATATATAATATTTATACTAATATTATTCTGTAAATATTTATTTCTAAGTATGTATGTATCTTATACCATTTATATAATTAAATATGCAATATACTATCATTATTCCATAAATATAAAATTAAATTATTTCATTATTATGCCTTTTATAATATTAAATGTTGCTAATTAAATATGTAATATACCAAAAACTACGTTTGGTGGAAGTCATTCATGCGAGAAATTAGGAATAGATTGTGGAGAATTGGTTGATCCATGGCAGAAGAAATAAACAAGATATTTCAGTTGTTTGCTTTCTATTAGTTAATGGAGTGAGGGAGATAGTAAAAATTTGGTTTAAACCGAACCGTACCGAACCAAAATAAGAAATACTGAACCGTACCGAAATATTTTGGTACGATATTTGATATACACAATTGATAAATCAAATACCGAAATACCGAACCGAAATTCTTAAATACCGAACCGAAATACCGAATGCCCACCCTTAATTGCAACCTCCATACACTCTTTTTTACCAAACACAACCATACCCCACCGCCTATTACACCTAGAACACACATATACCACCCCCTTTATACGACCAAACTCCTTATACAACAGACCCTCCTCACTACCATAATATTCCTATAACCAATCAATATCAACAGACCCCAACCAACCCCAATGTACCCTTACCTAACTTACCCTTAACCAAATATAACAAGGTTGAATTTTCAAAGTTTAATGGAGAAGACTTGAGGACGTGGTTGTATAAGGTAGAATAATTTTTTACTGATGAGGAAGTTACAATTAAACAGAAGATGAAGTTGGTTTCATTGCACTTTGAGGGTGATGCCCTATAGTGGCATCTGGGGTACATGAGGAGTAGAGAACACATGCTTCTTATAACATGGGAAGAGTATCTATGGGCTTTATGTGACAGCTTTGGAGCTGAATACTCAGACCTCGTGACAGAACTTATGAATGTTAAGCATACAGGTTCAGTCAAAGACTACCAGATCGAAGGCTTTTGTTAGTGTAATGACCATGATCAATTTGTCTGTGGCGTATGCTATCAATATCTTTTTGAACAATTTAAAGCGTGAGCTTAGCGATGTAGTAAAGATAGAAAATCCTTGTAGCCTGCCCCAAGCTTACTATCTAGCCAGACTACATGAAGCCAGCTTTGCGGCACAAAGCAAGGCTATCAAGGGTACATATGCAGGGCATGCTTCCTCAAGAGGCTCTCAAAGTCAAAGGTTTGGGGGAATATCTAGAGGTAACTTGCCTAACTACAAGAAACTAGTCACTGAAGCTTTTGACAATAATAGAAGAAGGAGACTAACACCGACAGAAATGGATGAGAAGAGAGCCAATGTGATGTGCTTCTTTTGTGATGAAAAATTTGTGCCCGGCCACAAATGTAAGGCAAAAAGACAAATCTATTCTCTAGAGATAAGAGAATAATGCTTCACTACACAAGAAGAACCAGAGGAGGATGAGGAATGCCTTGAGGTTCAAGAGCTTGAAGAGGAACCAACTGAGAATTGCGAGATTTTTCTGCAAGCTTTGAATGGCTCAAAGGGGTATATGACACTTAAGATTCAAGGATTTACTGAGCAAAGACCAATCAATGTTCTCATTGTTTGTGATTCCACCCATAATTTTATCAATGAGAAGGCAGTTATGAGGATGAGGTGCAGAATTCATCAAATCAGTCCACAGGATGTCTCAGTAGCAGATAGGAGAGTCATTCAATCTGTAAATGGAAGTAAAGAGTTCAAATGGCTAATGCAAGGAACCATGTTCCAGGATGAATTCTTAGTACTTCTTATAGGAAGTTGTGATGTAGTACTTGGTATCCAATGGCTGGGTAAACTGGGAGACATCAAGGTCAATTTTGAGAAGATGCGGATTCAATTTGTGTATCAATGGAAAACTGTGACACTACAAGGGATCCAACCTTCTTTTAAAACTATAGATGCCAAGGCACTCCATAATATATAATTGAATACTGCTCAGATTTTCATGATCAGAGTGTGCACAGTGAAAAATGCTGAAGCTGAGCAACCAGATATAGCTACAGAAAGATCAGTGGGAATTCAGCAGCTGCTAGATAGGTATAGGGAGTTGTTTGAGGAGCCTAAACAACTACCTCATTCTAGAGGAGTATTTGACCATCACATTCCATTGCTAGAAGGCATCAACCCTGTGAACTCAAGGCCTTACAGGTACTCACCTATACAGAAGGATGTGATAGAAAATATGGTGCAAGATATGTTAAGTCAAGGCATAATTCAGTATAGTTCCAGCTCATATGCATCACCTGAGGTTTTGGTGGGGAAAACAGATGGCTCTTGGAGATTGTATGTGGATTATAGAGCTCTAAACAAGGTCACTATGAAAGATAAATTCCCAATACCTATCATTGAGGAGTTATTAGATGAATTGGGGGATCACAAGTCTATTCCAAGATAGATTTAAGAGTTGGTTATCACCAGATTAGAATAGCTCCCTCAGATGTCCACAAAACAACATTTAAAACTCACTCAAGACACTATGAGTACCTGGTGATGCCCTTTCGCTTAACCAATGCTCCTTCCAGTTTTTAGGGGTTAATGAATCATATTTTTCAAGAGTATCTAAGGAAATTTATCCTAGTATTCTTTGATGACATATTGGTGTTTAGCATGAGAATGGAAGAACATCTACAACACCTCAGAGTTACCTTTGATCTATTGGTTAAACATCAATTATTTGCCAAAGATAAAAAGTGTGTTTTTGCAGCTGACAAGGTGGAATACCTGGGCCACTACATCTCTGCTAAAGGCGTGGCCACAGACCTAAAGAATATAGAAGCTATTCATACATGGCCTGTGCCCATCAATCTCAAACAGTTAAGAGGCTTCCTAGGTTTGGATGGGTACTACAGAAGGTTCATTAAAGGGTATGGATCAATCAGTAAGCCAATCACTGAGCTGTTGAAGAAGGATAACTTTATATGGACTGATCAAACCACTAAGGCATTTAACAGAATGAAAGAGGCCCTAACCTCAGCACCAATACTAGTGCTTCCTAACTTCTCAATACCATTTGAGATAGAGACTGATGCATGTAGCATGGGCATTGGAGTTGTATTAACGCAGAAGGGGCAGCCTGTTGCATATCTAAGTATAAGGCTATCTACCAAGCATCAATCACTGTCAGTATATGACAAGGAGTTATTAGCATTGGTAATGACAGTCACTAAATGGAATGAGTACCTAATGGGTAGATCATTCACAGTGAAAATAGACCAAAAGGCATTAAAGTTCCTTCTTGAACAAAAGCTACACATAGGTTCTCAACTAAAGTGAATCACTAAGTTGATGCAATATGACTTCACCATTGAGTACAAAAAGGGAAAAGAGAACAAGGCAGCAAATGCATTGTCCAGATTACCCTTAGTGAAACTAGCTGCTTTAACTCTGTCCACAATCAAGACTAACTTACTGAGCCAAATCATGCAGAGTTGGTCACTAGATGATGAGCTCACCAACTTAATCCAAGAACTCAAAGAACAGAAGTCTGAGGTGAAGGGGTACTCATTTGTACATGAACAACTAAGGAAGAATGGGAAGCTGGTAATAGGCCCTGATGAATAGTTAAGGAAAGAGATCATGAGGTTGTGGCATGACTCAGCCATTGGAGGACACTAAGGCATTGACCACACCTACAGAAGATTTGTTGCTTTCATTCATTGGAGAGGTTTAAAAAAGGATGTCTAAACATATATTAAAGAGTGTGGAGTGTGTCAAAGACACAAGCATGAGACAGTACCTTACCCAGGCTTATTGAAACCACTCAAGTTTCCCTCTATAGCATGGAGCAGCGTGAGTATGGACTTCATTGAGGGGTTGCCAAAATCAAAAGGGAAGTCAGTTATTTGAGTGGTGGTGGACAGGCTGACTAAATATGCTCATTTCATAGGGCTCTCACATCCTTACTCAGCTAAAGATCTTGCAAAGATATTCATGGAGCAGGTTCATAAGTTGCATGGGATGCCAGAGGATATAGTAAGTGATAGAGATCCCATCTTTACTAGCAAGTTGTGGCAAGTATTGTTCTCTATGTAGGGAGTTACTCTTAGTACTTCTACAACATACCACCCTCAATCAGATGGCCAAACAGAGGTGGTAAATAGATGTATAGAGACCTACCTCAGATATTTCTGTTCTGACTCTCAAAAGGACTGGTTTTCTTATTTGGCAACAGTTGAGTGGTGGTAAAACACCACCTTTCATTCTTCAATACAGACCACACCCTATGAGGAATTGTATGGACATCCACCACCTCTCCACTTGCCTTATGTAACAGGAGACTCAACTGTAGAAGAAGTTGATAGGAGCCTACTAACAAGGGAGTTTAAGTTTCAGCTGCTGAAATACCATTTTCAAAGAGCTCAGCAGAGGATGGTTGAACAAGCCAACAAACATAGGCTCGACAGGCAATTCAAGGAAGGAGATTTGATATTATCTTAAAATTCAATCATATAAGAAAGTGACACTGTCTGGTGCTCATTTTTTAAACTTTCAGCCAAGTACTATGGGCCATATCAAATACTGCAGAAGGTAGGAGAAGTAGCCTATAAGCTATCATTGCTTCCTCAACTCCTCTTACATCCCACTTATCATGTATCTCAGCTGAAGCCTTGTTACAAACTACCAAAAACAACCTCACACCCTTTTGTGCTTGGCCTCTCCAATCCCTATTGTCCTCACCCTTTACAGATCCTAGACAGAAGAATGGTATAAAAAGAAAATAAGGTCATCACTCAAGTGCTAGTCCAATGGGACCAAACTGGTCCTGAACAAGCAACATGAGAGGATTACCAATCTCTTATGACTCGATTCCCTTCTTTCCATCCTTGAGGACAAGGAAGATTTCAACAAGGGGGATTTGATACGAGCTGAATAGTGCGTAGCTTTCGGAGGTTGTACGTTAAGCTTAAAATATAGGACGCGACAGTTAAGTTAGTTATCTTAGAGGATGGAGCTCAGTTTTGAGTTATTCACTTAGGTCCCTTATGTTTACTTTATAGTTATCAGTAAATACACATTGAACCCCAACAATTATCCTTGTCTGTTATTAATGGGGTCTGCTAGGATGATAAGAATTGTCACATAGGAACCTAGGACAATTGTATATTCCCTTTCTTCTTTCCTTTATAAGCCTTGTACTGGAGTCTCTTTTGCACTATGAATTAAACCTATTTGTTTTTGTTCTGCATTTTCTTTTTTCTTAGCAGCTTTATCTTTCTTTTTCTTTCTTTAATTTACTGTTGCATTGCCATTCGTATCAGCGGGTGGTATATGTGTGTTCTGGGTGTAATAGGCAGTGGGGTATGGCTGTATTTGGTAAAAAGAAGTGTATGGAGGTTGCAATCCTACTGGCGACCCTTGGCTAAATTGCTGAGTAGCAGGGTAGCTAATGTTTTGGCTATGTGGAGTGTTCAAGGGTTGTGGTTGAAATGTTGCAGCTCTAGGATAGGGTGATTGGAAATTCTGTGATCTTTGAGTGTAAAACATGGAGGGTTGTATAGGAGGTTGGGGTATCATTGGTATTCTACTGGAGCTGTGGTGAATTTGGAAGCCTTGAGTTATGGGAGTGTGACTAAGTGAAGTTACTGTAGCTGCAGGAGCTCCCATTGGTATAGTGTTAGGGGCCTGAGAATTAACTTGGGAAATAGCTGGGAAATGGAAAATATTTACACCAGTACTACCATTTCCAAAGAAACTAGGAGTGGCAAGCTCACCTAGGTCAAAGGGTTTGTCATGAGGGGAATAGATCTCACATCCCTGTTGTCCTAGGTTAGTGAGAGCTATGTTCTTATTTCTTTCAGGTCGCCTACCACCATGTATTGCCTCATTAAGTACCTCTCTGAGCTCCCCCAAAGCTTGAGTTCCCCCAAAGCTTCCTCCTGATTTCTACTATTTTGTTCCTGTGCAGCTTCCAACTGTTCCTGCAGAGCCGCAAAGCTTGACACATCCATGGAGATTTTATGACTTCATTCATTTCCGTCGTCATGGATTCCACAGAGGCAAAACGCCAAAACGTAGAGGCAACTCAAAGATCCGCATATATATTGCTTTATGAAATTCAATAAGATATATTGAGAAATCAGTATTATTATATCAGAATAAAATAGAGGAATCAATATTAATGTAAGGAAGCCCCTTTGTTATTAGACTTATTGTCTATAGAGAAAATCAATTTCAGTTGCAATTATTATGTTCCTGTTATAGTGGTTGGATTTCTTGCAAGAGAGAAGACTAGCAATGATGGGAATCGGTGAATTGAGTTCTTTACTCGAACATCATATTAATAATATACACACAAAAAAAGTTACAAAATAGAATTAGTAACCGTAATATTAGAGTTGTATTGTATAAATGTCAACAAGTTAGTTCATAGAACAGAAGTAGCAAATATTTGCTTGCTCTATAACAATCTTATGAGAAAGAATATAAAAGGATTAGAGGTTGGGCCAAACTGGACGGGTTAGATTATGATCAGTAGCTTGACCCAACCGAAATTGACCCTAGTAAATTTTTAATGGAATAACTCATTTATTAATTTGATGCATTTTGACACCTCTAATTGGGGTTGGAGTGGATATAGCGGTAGTAAAAGATCATACTTACAGAAACCTTAGGACAAACAGTATCAGGATACAACAACAACATATTCAGTATGGTCCCACGAATGACGTGGAGTTAGAGTGTACGCAATTCGTGAAAGATATGAATAAACAAAATCTATTCATAATAAATAAGTGGTTATAAATGGAACAAAACCCAGTAAATGAGCTGAGTATTAAACGATATCCATATTAAGATCTCCAACCGAGTGAAAACAACAAGGGTCCCTCGTTTAATGAGGTGTCAAATATCTTTGATAACTAGATCACAACAATGCTAACTATATATACCCTAGATATATACAAATCATATTACTTTTTAGTTTATTACAAATAAATTAAAGTACATAAGCCATCTAGTAGTTTGAAAACTACTACTTGGGGAAAAAGATGACTCCTATCAATATGTTTAGATTATTACAGTCGGTGGGGTAGCCTGCATCATGTTGTAGAAGGCACATGACTAGGGCACATTGCCTGAGTTGCATTGGTGCGTGTTTGAAAAATATTGATTAAATTATCAAGCACAAGAAGCTCGAGATGAGCAGAATATTATTTCAAACTGTCGATTATTATTAGATTAAAATACTCCATTTTTAGCCTATAAGGTCAGAAGGAATTCTGCTGACCTCATTTGAGTTCCTTGGTTTGAGTATCCTTGAGATACTGTCTATGTATAATGGCCAGATGACTCAGATTAGGTGTTAAGAACCCTAATATTCTGAAACTCAATTATTTTGTTGAAGTGTAGTTGTGTTTTTTTATATTAACCATTTGGTAAGATATTCAAAATCTATTGGTCCGACTAATTCAGATTTTGCATTGGAGGGTTCATTTAAGGGGAGCACTGTCTACTAGGAGTTTCTCCACTCCCGAGACTCGAACCCAAAATCTTTGATTAAGGGTGAGGATCCCCTCCAACCTGTCATATATACTCCTTGCCGTAGTTATCCGTTTGTTAAATATTTTTTTTATTTGTTTTTGCTTCTAGAACAAACAAAGATTTCTAATATTCTGAAATGCTTTTATCTTTTTCTTATATGAAAAAAATTACTATAATTTATAGTATTATTTTTGCGTTATTTCTGAAAATTCTAAGTTTAATTAGTAATAACGTAGTCAGTTTTGAAAATCGATCATATTCATCCTCGATAAAAATGGAAGTGCGCGCATGCAAAACAACTGCCAAAGAATAAGTACTAACTATCCCTCGTATCTTGATACAATTGCTGGTCGCAATATGCAATCTGCAAACTATTGTAAATGTTTGAAATTTGTCTATCATAGAATATCTAAATCCAATATATAGTATGTAAATGTGACTATTGGTTTTCTAAGAAATGCACTATCACGAGTAGTAATGTAGCATGCGCTGTACATGTTTAACCAAAAAATAAGATTCTCGGTCAAAGCCTATTTTTAGAAAAACTCGAGTTACTGATAACCAAAAAATTCCGTACTTTCTCAATTATATGAAAGGAGATAAACGTGACAAGAAATATGGAAATAATTGATTGATAACAAAAGAAAGTAATTGTATTCCAGTAAGAATCAGAACGTGCCTTTACAAGTGAAATTCTCTTCTCTTATATAGGGGTTTACAAATATAACGTTTCATTCCTTTTATGTCTGAGTCATTATCAGCATTAATGACATTAAATGAACCGTTATAATTGGCGATCGTAACTGTCCATGAAGATTCTGTAACAGTTCCGATTCTTTTTCCTTATTAATTGGAGGTTCGTGAATCTTCCTTTTTTACTGTCTTGATTCATTTTATCCGTGTCTGTTCATTGAACAATTTAGGCTCGAGCAACTGCGTCCTTCCATCTCGTGAGTGATTTGTTCGTACCTCTTGTAACTCGTGCATCTTTTAATTATTACACTCTAGTTGTCATGTTCTTAGTGATCCATGTATCATGCCCTGTCAGTCACATATAATTTCACATATATTATTTATTTTCTACCAATACAATATACTCGAACAGTAAGTTTGATATATAAATATTTCGTTACTTTTGCCACTTTATAGGAAAATTGAAAAAGAAGCAAGAATAATTCAGGAAATTATAGAAGGTGTTGACATGACAAATGTTGAGCTACCAAAGCTTCCCAAGAATAAATTAAGATCACATCGATCCCTTTGGATTTTCCCCTAAATTAGTTGGCTTTTGCATGTGAGAGCCACCACTCATCAGTCAAGATGCCATGATGGTACAGCTTTCCTTTCGTTTCCTCGTTCATGGGCCTGTTTGTTAATTACTTAAATTCGGCTTCAAATTTTTCTAAAATCTATCTTTATTATTTTAGTGTTTATCCAGAATTTCGAGTAACAATTGAACTTATTTAGTGGTTTCAATGATACGTGATTTAATCAAATACTAATTGATAAACAAGGAATTTAAATAGATAATCTGAATAGTAAAATAAATCAAACCAGTGTTCTGGCAGTGCTTTCGACTTCGATTCGAGATGGTCTCGAGGTTGGGTAACAAGAACAATAAGGAACAGAAAATAAACAGTGATGAGCAGTAATAGATAGTAAGTGAAATAGAGAAAGCAGTGTATGTGTATATATTTATTAGTGAATCATTCTCCCTTACAAATGAATGGGGTCCTTCTTTATATAGTATAGGAATCCTAAATAAGGTTCTAATAACGGACACAAATCCTATGATTGGTGTCAATAACCGCTTGATTCGATATGTTCTGGGATTTCCGCCGAGATTTTTGGTCGGTTGCTCATATCTCGCCATTCCGTTATTATGCCTTATTCAAAGTTGGTCACGCTTGGTCTCGATCTTCAGCGAGCACTTCGATCTTCATGCTCCATACTCTGCCATTGAGCTCGAGCCTGGTCGATTACGAGCTTACTCTCGAGGCAGCTCCTTATGCCTATGAAATCATACATGCTCGATTTCGACCGTATACAGATAGTCCCCGCGTTTCTTAGAAAAAAAATGATAAAAAACGGTTTGAGCTTTGATTTTACGAAACCTCAATCATGACATCGTCCTCATGAAGTAAGTGACGGATATGACCGAATCGTCCCGTCGGTTCAGTTCCCCAAATCATTAATGTCTGTCAGTTAGCGGTCGGCCACTAGCGCCACCGAACTGTCGCCGTGAGCCTGTAAATATCCGCTCCTTCATTGAATCAAATTTTACTTTTGCTCTAATCAAACCTCTAAGTCTTCTCACTTTTTTCGTCTCCTCCTTTTCGCCGTCTGTAGAGCCACCTTCATTAGCACCGAAACCACCAGTTTTTCATCTTCATTCGCTCTTCTTTACTTATACAAATGGCTAAAACCTCAAAGACCGTACCGCAGAAGGAGAAAGCTTCTTGCTCCTCTTCCCGGCCGTCCGGCGATAAGGCGCCGGTGGAGTCGCTTCCCCACGAGTATGTTCCCGGCCCGTGTACTCTAAAATTTGACATTAAGGTCGAAAACCCTTCATCGATCCCGTGCCGATGTGAGCATGTGTCGACATACATGTGCTCGATAACGAATATCCACCTCGAGGCCATGAAGAAGGACTGCAACTGGGGTCCCGAGGTCGTGGTGCAAATTCCTGCTCCCGAAGAGAGTATCACCGCTTATGTGGAAGGGTTCCTAAGTGTTTATACTTACCCCTTTACATTGGGTCCCCTCGACCTAGTGATTATTGATCTCTGTAAAAGATATCAGGTCACCCTCGGCCAAATCCACCCCTCTCTATGGTGCATAGTAATCATGATTCGCTTCTTCTCTAGCAAGGCCGAGGGGCTAGAGTTTACTCTAAATCACCTCATGCGGTTGTACCGGCCTCGAATCTATCTAGGACTAATCAGGCTCCAACGCCGGAAAACGAAGGCCTTGTTCTCGAGCATCGACAAGGACAAGGATTGGGGTTGGATGAGCCATTTTATATTGGTGAGAAGTTGCGACATTATCCCGGAAGAGAAGATGCCGTTCCCTGAGGAGTGGAATTTCGACCATAAGTGATCTTTTAAACTTTGTTCTTCGTACCTTCTTTGACTTCGCCTGATATCCCCTTTCGACATGCAGCTATTCCTTGGATGCCTCTAGCAGTACCTGACCTCGAAGATTGGGTTCGGAAGTTAGCCTCAACTTCTACTTACGCCGAACACGCATGGCGTGATTTGTCAAGGGGTAGATAGGAGGCCAAGAACCATGGTAAGGATCTCCTTTTTCATGTTCTGAAACACTTTTTGTACTTCATGCATCACTGATTTTCTTTCATGCAGGCCTGACGAAGGATGCCATTTTGGGGCCCTCGAGTGGCGAGGAAGAAACCAAGTCCCCGGTTCCGAAGTAGGGGAAAGACAAGAAGAAGAAAAGTGCCTCGCAGTCCGAGGATCCCAAGCCCAAACCTCGAAGGGTGAGGAGGAAAGTAATCGCTCTCACGATGGACTCGGTCAAAAAACTGAGAGACGAAGAAGAGGAAGAAAAGAAAAATGCCTCGGCAGTGACGGTTCGACCTAGGAAAGCCGTCGAGGTCACCAAACCTTCTGAGCTGACGGCGGCTGCTAAAATCAAGCCTCATGTCTAGGAGGCTTCCAAAACGAAATCGAGTGAGGATCCCGGATTACCAAAGGTCGAGATCATTTCTCGGCCATCTGCAACTACACCGGATGGGGCCGGTTCTCAGACCCCGAAGATTGATCAGAGTGCCCCGAGCGACTTGCTCGGGACCATGATAGCATGTCACTTGCCTTCTCTTCTGACTTTTTCTGAGGAGGCACTAAGGGAGGCTCGAGAGTTAAAGACCCCTAATATAGGCGGAGGCTCTAGTGTAGGGGATCCTTTTCGGTATTACTTTACTGGAGTCGATGATGCCTCTGATATCAGTGACGCTTCTATTCTTTTAGAAGAGGCCCAACGTCTCTTATCTCGGGTAAGAATCAGTTTACTGCACTTCTTTTCTTTATTCTTTTTTTCTCTAAATTTGACTTGTGTTTTCCTTTTTTGTATAGGCCTTCGCCAAGTTTCGAGCTGACCTTAGCCAGTGTGAAACCAAGCTCCAAAAGGTCTCGGAGGAGAGGAACGCTTTGAAGTTTCTTTGCTGCCAAAAGGACGAAACTATAAAGGACCTTCAAGCGAATTTGGCCAAGGCTCGTGAGGAAGAGGCCGAGCTAGATAAGCAGGTGAGCATCCTTTTGATAAAGTATGGACTCGACCTAACTGTGGAGGCTAATAGTTCATTATCTCAGCTGCAGCAAATGTTTGAAAGGATCGAGCTGCTTCAGGGAGAAGTCGATCAGGTCAAGGCCGATTATGATCGGTGGAAGGAGAATATGGACTGCATGGCTATGGAAAAAGAAACTATCTTGGCCAAACTGTCATCGGCCGAGGTTCAACTTCGGGGCCTCAAAGAGAAAAGCTCAGCCCAAGCCAAGAGGATCAAAGAGCTTGAAACCGGGCTTGCTGAGGCCAAGGAGTAGATCGAGAAGACAAAGGTCATGGCGGACAAGTCCATTGCCATGTATCGGGCCGATGTTGAGGCTGCTCAAATGTAGCTAAGAGAGGCTTCTGACCGAGAGCGATGGATCAATGACTCGGCAAAGTGTCAATCCCGGAGAGAAACCCTCGAGGAAATCCATGCTCGAGGTTTTGACCTCTCCGAGAAGATAGCCCGAGCCAAGGTGCTCGAATCCGAAGCCAAGCAACTTGCCTTCTCCGATGACGAAGACGATGATGAAGAAGGCAGTCGAGGCAGATCCGATGAGGCGCCTGAAGGAGATGTTGCTCCCGGAGAAGAGGCCTAAACCGACCGTATTTAGGACTTTGTCTCCTCTACATAACCTTTTTTATAATAGAAAAACTTATTTTGAATGTCTTCTCAGTTTTATGTTCAAACGTGTTTTGTGCTTTTGCCTTGTGAAAATTTTGTTGTTGCAGCCTCTATAATCGAGTGAACACTAGTTCGAACTTAGAACAAACTCTTAGGTTTTTTAGACACGCAAGAGCGAGTCCCCGAGCTCAATAATATGTTCGAGATTTTGGATGGCTTGATCGATGCCATGACTGCACTGTTTTTATAACTAAGTTCGAGTATGTTTTGAACTTAGAATAGAACAAACCCTTAGGTTTTTTATCAAATAATGGGTAATTTTTGAACTTACTGTAACATACCCCTTAAGGTTTTATGGTAGATCCTTGAGCTAAATTCAAGTCAACTTTATTTGAACTTGAAATAGTGGAACCCTTAGGTCCGAGTTGAGTGAGAATAAAGTCTCGAACTCTAAATGTATTGGCCCTTAGGCCCTTTTAGGTTGGGCCCATATGGCCTCTAAAAGATGGCTATTATTTCCCCCTTTCGGCTTAAAAGACTTAGTAAAAATTTCTTTATGCCTTAGCATGTATTTTACCCACTGGGTTTTTTGAGGGTCCGATGTCGGTTGAAACCCTTTTGCGTTTTGTGCCTTAGTACGTTTGTGTTAAAGATAATTTGATACCTCTTAAGGTTTTTTGAGGGTTGATTTTATCGAAGCCCTTTTGATTATTTGCCGAGGGTAGCCTTTTTTAACCAGTTTTTCAAAGACTTTGAAGGCCTATCGTTATTGCGGAATTCGGATGTCTCCGAGCCGCGTTATTTAGGTCGTAGCCTTTAGTTTGGCCGTAGCCTTCAGGTGTCCCTCTTGGGCTTATTTTCCAATAATATTTCGAACTTGTTTGAAATGTTAGTCCCCGAGAATTGTGGCCTTGGCCTATAGATCGAGGGGTGCCTCTTTGAGGTCTTATGAATTTGAGTTTAGATAACTCGAATATGCCTATCATCGATGGTAGTCCCCGAGTGTATATTTGCACTTTGGCTCTTGAGCCGTTTCTCACAAAATCATAAGCATGAGGTTTATATAGTAGAGAATTTTCTTCGAGACACAAAATGTTTAAATAAAGAGAGAATTCTTCTTTGAATAGTTTATACATGCGCACATGTTTTGTCGTCGGGCCTCGACTAATTGATATGGACACAATTTACTTGACCGTTTGGCCCATTACAAAGCTTCCCTATCGAGGCCATTTGACATGAAGTACTATTCTCAAGAATACAATATCCGAGGGTGATGCCCTCTAGTATTCGAGGTTGATTGCAAAGAAGCCTTGGATACTGTTGAATTGTCCTCAGGTAGCACATAATTGTTTCCTCGTTAAAAACCTCGCCGGAAAAATCCAGTTGGGATAAAAACTGATCTAAGGGAAAAAGAGTGCAACGCGTATTTTAAAACCTGAGGTCTCGATGTCTTTGGTCGAACTCCTGCAATGAGTTAGCGACGAATATATATAAACAAAAGAAGGGAGAAAGTCATACCTTAACAATAATATCGTTTGAGAAGTGATATGTTCCAGTTGTTTGGCAGTGGTTTGTCGTCCATCGTTCCAAGTTTATAAGACCCTTTACCGACTATATCGAGGACTGGATAGGGTCTTTCCCAATTCGGGCCGAGCTTCCCTTCATTAGGATCTCGAGTGTTGATGGTGACCTTCCTTAGGACTAAGTCCCCGACCCTGAAGTGGCGAAGGTTGGTTCTTCTACTGTAGTACCTTTTGAATCGTTGCTTTTGTGCAGCCATTCAAGCGAGTGCCGCTTCTCATTTTTCATCTAATAATTCGAGGCTAGTATTCATAGCCTCGTGGTTTGATTCCTTCGATGCATGTCGAAACCTTGTGCTGGGTTCTCCAACTTCGACTGGAATTAAGGCTTTAGAGCCATATACTAAGGAAAACGGAGTTGCCCCTGTATTGGACTTCGATGTTGTTCGATATGCCAGAGGACTTCAGACAGAATTTCTCTCCATTTTCCTTTAGCTTCGTTCAACCTTTTCTTCAGGTTTTGGATGATAGTCTTGTTCGTCGATTCGGCTTATCCGTTCCCACTAGGGTGATACGGTGTTGACAATATCCTTTTTATTTTATGGTCTTCGAGAAATTTCGTCACTTTACTGTCGATAAATTGTTTACCATTGTCGCATACTATTTCTGCGGGTATCCCAAATCGACACATGATGTGATCCCAGATGAAGTCTATAACCTCTTTTTTTCTCACTTTCTCGAACGCCTGTGCTTCAACCTATTTAGAGAAATAGTCAGTCATAAATAAAATAAACTTAGCTTTACCTGGGGCCGAAGGCAGAGGGCCGACGATATCCATTCCCCATTTTATGAACGGCCACGGGGATAGGACTGGATGAAGTTGTTCTCCGGGCTGATGGATCATCGGTGCAAACCTTTGACATTTATCACATTTTCGAATAAACTCCTTAGTATCTTTTTCCATGATATCCCAGTAGTATCCTGCTCTAATGATTTTGTGAATAAGTGATTTGGCACCGGAGTGGTTCCAACAAGTGCCTTCATGGACTTCTCGTAGAATATAATCGGTGTCCCCTGGTCCTAAGCACACTGCCAATGATCCATCGAATGTCTTTCTGTATAATGTTCCATCTTCAGCCAATGTGAATCGAGCAACTTTGGTTTGTAGGGCCCTCGACTTTTTAGGGTCCGATGGGAGCTTTCCGTTCTTCAAGTATTCAATATATTTATTCCTCCAATCCCATGTTAAGCTTGTAAAGTTTATCTCGGCATGACCTTCCTCGATCACGGATCTCGAGAGTTGAACGACAGTCCCCGAGCTGATCTCATCTTCCTCGACCGATGACCCTAGATTTGCAAGTGCATCGGCCTCGCTGTTTTGTTCCCGAGATACATGCTGTAAAGTCCATTCTTTTAAACGGTGCAAGGTTACCTGCAACTTGTCCAAATACCTTTGCGTTCTATCCTCTGGAACTTCGAAGGTTTTGTTTACTTGGTTCACTACCAGTAAAGAGTCACACTTGCCTTCGATGACTTCTGCTCCCAAGCTTTTAGCTAGCTCGAGACCTGCAATCATGGCCTCGTACCCGGCCTCATTGTTAGTCAACTTGAAAGTTTTGATAGATTGACTAATAGTGCTACCTGTTGGCGGCTTCAAAACGATGCCTAGCCCGGACCCCTTCACATTCGAAGCACCGTTTGTGAAAAGGGTCCATACCCCTGATGATGTACCCGATTTTAATAATAATTCCTTTTCGACTTCGGGTACGAGGGCTAGCGTGAAGTCGGCCACGAAGTCTACTAAAATTTGAAACTTGATGGCCGTCTGGGGTTGATATTCGATATCGTACCCACTAAGTTCGACGGCCCATTTGGCCAATCAGCCCGATAGTTCGGGCTTGTGCAAAATATTATGAAGTGGGTAAGTGATTAATACGCATATGGGGTGACATTGAAAGTATGGTCTTAACTTTCTAGAGGCGCTTATCAGTGCAAGTGACAATTTTTCTAAGTGTGGGTATCTAGTTTCTACTTCTCCTAAGGTTCAACTTACATAATAAACGGGAAATTACGTACCTTGCTCTTCTCGAACTAGGACACGACTTATCGCGATTTTCGATACCTCCAAGTATAAGTAAAGTTTCTCATCTGCTTTTGGAGTGTGAAGTAGTGGTGGGCTCGATAAGTATCACTTTAATTCTTCTAATGCTTGTTGACATCTCGGGGTCCAGGCGAAATCGTTCTTCTTTTTTAGCAGAGAGAAAAATCTGTGGCTTCGATCCGATGACCTCGAAATGAATCGGCCTAAGGCAGCTATCCGTCCAGTTAGCCTCTGCACGGCTTTTACACTGTCCACGACGGTGATGTCTTCGTTGGCCTTGATTTTATTGGGGTTGATCTCGATTCCCCGATTCGATACCATGAAGCCAAAGAACTTGCCCGAACCAACCCCGAAGGCACATTTCTCGGGGTTGAGCTTCATGTTGTATTTCCTTAAAATCTCGAACGTTTCCTGCAAATGAGCCAAATGGTCCTCTGCGCCCAGGGACTTAACTAGCATGTCATCAATATAAACTTCCATTGATTTACCTATTTGTTCTTCGAACATCTCATTTACTAGGCGTTTGTAAGTAGCACCTGCATTTTTTAGCCCGAAGGGCATTACATTATAATAATAGGTTCCGTACTTGGTGATAAATAAAGTTTTTTCTTGGTCCTCCAGGTTTATTTGGATTTGATTGTACCCGGAATAGGCATCGAGAAAAGTAAGGATCTCATGACGGGCCGTGGCATCGATCATGCGATCGATGTTAGGCAGTGGAAAAGAATCTTTGGGGCACGCCTTGTTTAAATCCTTATAATCTACACACATTCTAAGTTTGTTTCCCTTTTTAGGGACTATAACTACATTAGCTAATCATTCGGGATATTTTACTTCCCGAATGAACCCTATTTTGAGAAGTTTAGTTACCTCATCCTTTATGAATGTGTGCTTTACCTCGGACTGGGGTCTTCTCTTTTTTTTTACCATTTTGAACCTAGGGTCCAGGCTTAGCCGATGCGTTGTTATCTCCGGTGGGATCTCTGTCATGTCTAAATGGGACCAAGCAAAATAATCTATGTTATCAATAAGAAATTGAATAAGCTTTTTCTTGAGTTCGGGGGTTAACCTAGTTCCCAGGTATACCTTTCGCTCGGGAAGGTATTCGATCAATACAACATGTTCCAACTCTTCTACCGTTGATTTGGTGGCGTCAAAATCTTCAGGAACAATAAAAGTTCGAGGGGTCAGAAAATCCTCCTCTTCTTCTTCTATCTCCTGCTTCCCTGATTTGGTCGAGGCTGGTGGCTGTGATTGCTATTTGACTTCCTGTTTACCTTTGATGCTCGACCTTTCTGAGGTTAATAGTGTCGATATCGGTGTTACCTCATCAACCACAAATATTTTCTTTGCA
The DNA here is from genome assembly GCF_000390325.3 of Nicotiana tomentosiformis. NCBI lineage: Eukaryota > Viridiplantae > Streptophyta > Magnoliopsida > Solanales > Solanaceae > Nicotiana > Nicotiana tomentosiformis. The sequence goes on from NC_090812.1 coordinate 29,480,562, forward strand.
GCATGCTGCTCCCCGTATACTATTTTTACACCGGCCGACGTCGGGAATTTCATCATTTGGTGAAGAGTCAAAGAGACTGCCCTCATATTGTGTATCCAAGGTCTTCCGAGTAGGGCATTGTATCTCATGTCTCCCTCGATTACGTGGAACTTGGTATCTTGAATGGTTCCAGCCATATTCACCGGTAGAATAATCTCCCTTTTAGTTGTTTCACTAGCCATATTGAAGCTGTTTAAGACCCGAGCTGCGGGCACGATTTGATTTCGTAGGCTGAGCTGCTCCACAACCCTCGATCGGATGATATTCGCCGAGCTACCTGGATCCCCTAAAACACGCTTAAATTGAACTTTATTTAATAAGATAGAAATTACTAGAGCGTCGTTGAATGATAAAGTGCCTTCGGGCACATAATCTCGGGTTCGTTTTTCCCTAGTGATTGATACCTTAGTGCGTTTGCATATGGGTCCTTGTGGGATGTCGAACCCACCGACGATCATATGAATGACATGTTGGGGTTCCTCATGTTCATTTTTCCCATTGGCGTCCCTTTCTCTGAAATGATTCTTGGCTCGATCGCTGAGGAATTCTCGAAGATGGCCCTCATTGAATAGACGGGCTACCTCCTCCCTTAATTGCCTGCAATCCTCAGTCTTGTGACTATGCATGCCATGATACTTGCACATAAAATTTGGATTTCTTTGGGAAGGATCAGTTTGTATGGGTCTGGGTCACCTAGTATCTTTGATCCTTCCGATTGTCGATACAATGCTCGATGCATCGATGCTAAAGTTATATTCCGATAACCGAGGTGCCTCTGTGGGATCGGCATACTTGTCAAAACCACTCTTGCTCATAAGTCTCCGAGAATTCTGTCTTCGATCACTTTTTCGATTGTTCCGGGCGGAATTGCGTCCTGAACCATTGTTCCTTCGATCTGTGGTATATGGTTGATACCGGTATCTATTCGATCTTGGCTCCCTGTCAATGTCCCTTTGGTTTTTAACTGCCGACCTGTTTGGATGTACTGAACCGGAAAGGGCTCCTAATTGGTCGTCCTCGACCCTGATGTTCGATTGACATCGATTGTGCACATCTGCCCAAGTTACAGCTGGATACTCGATCAAATTTTGTTTTAACTGACATGATGCTATCAAACTCCGATCATTCAACCCTTGGGTAAAAGCTTGAACGGCCCAATCATCTGTAACCGGTGGCAACTCCATGTGTTCCATTTGAAATCGGGACACGAACTCCCTCAACATTTCATTATCCCTTTGTCTTACCTTGAAAAGGTCCGATTTCCTCGTTGCGACCTTTATGGCTCCTGCGTGTGCTTTTACGAAAGAATTTGCTAACATGGCAAATGAGTCAATGGAATTTGGTGGCAGGTTGTGATACCAAATCATTGCTCCCTTCGAAAGGGTTTCTCCAAATTTTTTCAACAACACAGATTCGATTTCATCATCTTCTAAGTCGTTACCCTTGATGGCGCATGTATATGAAGTAATATGCTCGTTGGGATCGGTGATCCCATTATATTTAGGTATGTATGGCATACGAAACTTCTTTGGAAAAGGCTTTGGAGCCGAACTTGGAGGAAACGATTTTTATACAAACTTCTTCGAATCCATCCCTCTTAAGATTGGCGGTGCCCCCGGTATCTGGCCAACTCGAGAGTTGTATGTCTCCTTTTATTTATCGTTGGCTTCGATTCTCTTTTCCCCTGATTCAATTCTTTTGGTGAGCTCCTCAAACATTTTCATTACCGCAAGATCAGTACCCGTTTCGTTACCATTCGACCTTTTCGGTACTGGCTCGGTACGACGAGTAATTTCCGGCTCGACCCTATTTGGAGTCCTATGTTGATTTTGTAACTGAGCAATAGCGGCCTGCTGAGCCTGAAGCATCTCGAGTATCACTTGGAGACTGACTCCTTCGTCTGCTCTGTCCTGTGTTCCTTGGTCGCTAGTTCGGCCTTCTCTGCGTACGCTTCCATCGAGACCTACGCCTAGGTCCACATTTAGTGCAGCGTGTGAACTGACATCGACTGGGTTGGCAGCCAGTGCTTCCTCGAGATTAACATGTGGCACCTCGACTCCTGGAGTAATGACATTTTCGTTTTCACCATAGAATCCGAGGCCATTGTCACCGTGTGTGGATGCATTTTGTGAGTTTGACATGTTTTAACCTGAAAGCAAAGATACTTGTCAAGAACAAGCGTAAAATAGTGTGTTTTACCAGAATCAGTACTGAACAATTACTATTATCCTTGGCTCCATGGTGGGCGCCAAACTGTTTACCTAGAATTTCGAGTAACAATTGAACTTATTTAGTGGTTTCAAGGATACGTGATTTAATCCAATACTAATTGATAAACAAGGAATTTAAATAGATAATCTGAATAGTAAAATAAATCAAACCAGTGTTCTGGCAGTGCTTTCGACTTCGATTCGAGATGGTCTCGAGGTTGGTAACAAGAATAATAAAGAACAGAAAATAAACAGTGATGAGCAGTAATAGATAGTAAGTGAAATAGAGAAAGCAGTGTATGTGTATATGTTTATTAGTGAATCATTCTCCCTTACAAATGAATGTGTCCTTCTTTATATAGTATAAGAATCCTAAATAAGGTACAATTCTAATAACGGACATAAATTCCATAATTGGTGTCAATAACCGCTTGATTCAATTTGTTCCGGAATTTCCGCCGAGATCTTCGGTCGGTTGCTAATATCTCGTCATTCCGTTATTATGCCTTATTCGAAGTCGGTCATGCTTGATCTCGGTCTTCAGCGAGCACTTCGATCTTCATGTCCCATACTGTGCCATTGAGTTCGAGCCTGGTCTATTACGAGCTTACTCTCGAGGCATCTCCTTGTGCCTATGAAATCGGACATGCTCGATTTCGACCGTATATATTTAGTTAATGAAATATTAATTAATTAAGATGTTTAGCAAAGATATAGATGCATGTAGGACAAATACATTTAGTTAATGAAATATTAATTAATTAAGATGTTTAGCAAAGATATAGATGCATGTAGGACAAATACTCATGATTGATTTTATTAAATGTATCTTAAGAGTTGTGCAAAAGTACCTTAAAAGATATATGAAGTTATGAACTAGAAGGAGCTGGTATTACTTCTAAAGTTAAGTATATTTCTAAAATAATTATTTTATTTTCTAAAAACTAAACACAATCAATATATTTTTCTGATATATAATTTTCCAACACACACAAAATGAATTCTCTTAAAACCGACACACACATTTAGGACACAAAACAAAATAATAGCAGAAAAATAAAAAGCAAATTTAAAACATAGGTGTTTTTAACTGTCCGATTTTAGCACTAATATGATTTGGAAAATCAAACAGACTTTTTATTTTTTATAATATATATTAAAAACAGACTTTTCTTCAACTACGTTTTTTTAAAGTATTCAAGATAAAGGTGATACCAATAACATGTTCATAATAACTATTGAGGAGTGTCGTCGGATGGTCAAAATTCATTCATCCTTAATCATACGTCTTGGATTCGAGCTTTTTGAATGAATTTTTTTGGTAAGTGTTAAGTTATGTGCCTTTTTTATATTTTGATGATCTAATAAACTTCACATGAGAATCAGATTGAGAACTACCTGTTACACATCCTCAAAGTGCTCAAGAACACCAAGTCTCATGTCTGGCACAAGTTTCAACAACTTTCGTCAAAGAAACGGTAGAGGGAACAGATGGCTATCAGTTTCTCCGGTGACAATACAAGTTAACTCTCTACAGCTGTTAAAGTTGCTGCAGTATTTCTCTGCACACGCAACAATGTAGCAGTCACTTTACGGAGCATGCCTTATACCGGATAATTGCATACATCATCCCAATGTCCTCACTTATATATTAGGGATGATACATAAATACCCCCTTTGGGTCGTCCCACTTTACCAGATGCACCCTTCTATTTTGCGGGGGTCCTATGACCCCCTTATATTTATTTAAAGTGAAATAAGTTCCACCCTTATAAGCCCCTTATATTTATTTCACTTTAAACAAATATAAGGAGGTCATAGGACCCCCGTAAAATACAAAGAGTGCATCTGGTAAAGTGGGACAACCCCAAGGAGATAATTATGAATTATCCCTATATATTATTACCAACATGAGGCAAGGAAAGATATACACATGCAAACCCTAAATCATAAAGTCTCTCTCTCTCTCTCAAGTGTGCTGCCGACTTTCAAGTGATTCAAAAGCTTGAAGAACAAAGTAACAACAGAACCAAGGACCAGATCCCAGCACTAAGTTTATCATATGTCCTTATTATTGTTGTATCTTTGTTAGTGTTATCTATTTGTAACTCCCACTCAGCTTACTTAGAAGCATTCTATAAGAGATCATTTGTAAAATCTTAAACCTTGTGTTTGTATTTTGGCTAGAGTTAGTCAAAGTGTGTTCTTTGTAATAAAGTTATTACAAAGAGGCTTGTAATAGAGTTATTACAAGTAAGTGAGAGATTACGAGGTTAATTTCTAGATTACAATAGGTTGTAATCTAAAGTTTGCTCAGTTAGTGAAGTTAAAATCCTACGAGTGTAAGTCGTGGTTTTTTATCCCGTGAGCTTGGAGTTTTTCACATAAAACTCTGCTCTGTCTTTTACTTACTGATGTGTGTGTGTGTGTATTTTGTAGGAACTAATAGAGAACCGGGTTCTCTATACAGTTTGGTGGACCCTTAGTTTCTATCAATTGGTATCAGAGCAGGTTCTTTCTATAATGCTAACATCTAGAAAGGATCCACATGGCTGCTCCACCAAACTTTGAAAAAGGTCAATCAACCTACAGACCACCAAGATTCAATGGATAATACTACGGATGGTGGAAGACAAGGATGCATGACTTTATCATGGCTGAAAATTCAGAGCTCTGGGATGTCATCTGCGATGGTCCTTTCATTCCCATGAAGATCATTCGCACGCCAGTAGTGACAATTCCAAAGACAAGGAAGGATTACAATGATGCCGATCGCAAAGCTATAGAAAAAAACTTCCGAGCAAAAAAGATCCCCGCCTGTGGTATTGGACCAGACGAGTATAATAGAATTTCTGCCTGTCCATCTGCCAAAGAGATCTGGGGGGCTCTGCAAACCACACGTGAAGGAACAACTCAAGTTAAGCAGTCAAAGATCGACATGCTCACTACTGAGTATGAACTCTTCAGGATGAAGTATGAGTCCATTCAGGACATGCATACTCAATTAACCTCCATCATTAATGAGCTTCACTCTCTAGGAGAGATCATTCCAAGGAACAAACTTGTCAGGAAAATACTTAGTTTATTACCTGGTTCCTGGGAAAGCAAAGTCAATGCTATTATAGAGGTAAAGGATATGCAAAAGCTGACCATTGATGAACTTATCGGAAATCTGAAGACCTATGAAATGAAGAAAAATAAGGACCATAAAAGAATAGAACCCAAAAAAGGAGAAGAACCCGGTCCTCAAGGCCGACAACAATGACTCAAGTGGTGAGGATGTTGCCATAGCTTATCTGACAAAAAGATTTTAGAAAATGGTTCGTAGAAATGGAGGCATTCCAAAAAGGGGCAGCTCCAGCAGACCAAAAGGCTATGTCTTGTGTCATAAATGTGGGAAGCTAGGACATTTCATTAAAGACTGTCCTCTCCACAAGCAAGACCAGTACAAGCAACAACCCAGACAAAACAACCAAGAGAAACCCGGTTCCTGACAGGAGATTCAAGAGAAAAGATGATGCTGACAATATTGTGAAACAAGCTCTTGCTGCATGGGAAGATTCCTCCAGTGAATCTGGGGAAGATGATGAATAAGGTGACACCTCCATGATGGCCGTTGAAAGTGAAGCAGCTGAATATGACTCTATCTTTGCTCTAATGGCAAAATCTGACGATGATGAAGATGATGATGACGATGAGGTAAACTTTCTAGACGTTCAAAGAAAGCTGAAGTCTTACTCTCAAAGGAAGATTATATCCTTGGTAAATACTCTAATTTATGCTTATCATAATCTCATCAATGAAAAAAATATGTTAACTGTAGAACTAGGAGAGGTAGAACATGAGAGAGATGATCTGGTAGTCGTAGTGGTTGATTTAAAAGAAACCATTGAGGATTTAAAGAAAAAAAAAGATGCTCTAACTGAGAAAATGGAAAATGTAGAGTATGAGAGAGATGATCAGTTGTTAGTTGTTGTGGATCTAAAAGAACTAATTGAGGAATTAAAAAGGGAAAACAGTTCTGGGAACACCCAAAAAGGAAAGGAAGTTGCAAGTGAGGTACACCTTAAGCTTGAAAATGAGCTCAAAATGGTAAAATCTAGTATGTGTGCTGAACTTGAAAGAAATAGACAACTTCAGGAAGATCTAGGCAGAGCTAAAAATGACCTAAAAAAATCTCTAAAGTGGACCTGGTCCTCTGATATAATCACTGCCATGTATAAAACCAACGGGGGGATTAGACAGGGAATCGGGTTCCAAAAGGAAAATAATCCCTATAATCCACATAGTAAGTATGTTACTGTTCATGATAACTGGATTTGAACTCACCGTGGTAACATTGGGCACTTTAAAGAAATATGTAAAGCTAGATTTTAGTTCCAACAGAAAAATAAAATTTTTGTTGAAAAAGTAACTACTACTAAAGAACCTGGTCCCTCCAATAAAAATGTGTGATGCCTGCTTGGACAAGAAGAAGTTTAATTCACCCTTTTCCTCACTACAAGGGACCCATACTTGTTTGGGTTCCTAAGTCTAATCCTTAATTTTCTTGTGCAGGGAGCAGTGAAAGGAAGCAACCAAAGATGGTATATGGATAGTGATTTCTCTAAGCATATGACTGGAAATACTGATGATTTTCTCTCACTCAAAGCCCTGTAAGGAGGGAGTGTGTCCTTCGGCAATGGCAAAAAAGGATACATTCTAGGAGTAGGAAGAGTTGGGAAGACACTCACTCATTCAATTGAGAATGTGTACTATGTGAATGGCTTGAAATATAGCTTACTGAGTGTCTCTCAAATTTGCGACAAAGAAAACAAAGTTGAATTCTTATCAAAGACTTGCACTATCACCAATCTTATGACTGGTGAAGTGGTTCTGATGGCAAAAAGATTCAAAAATATCTATGTTTCTTATTTTAAGCCTTTGAACAATGGGGATCTTACATGTTTGAGTGTTGTTGATGATGATGTTAAGCTGTAGCACAGAAGATTGGGACATGCAAGCTTTTTATTGCTGAACAAATTGGTCAATAAGGACCTGGTTTGTGGGCTGCCCAAGTCAAGGTTCAAGGACCAGAAGGTATGTGATGCATGTGTAAGAGAAAAGTAAGTCATGTCCTTTTTCAAGCCCAAAAAGGAAGTAAGTACCTCAAGGCCACTTGATCTCCTTCATATGGATCTGTGTGGACCTATGAGGGTGCCAAGTACAGGAGTAAAGAAGTATATTTTCGTCATAGTTGATGACTACTCTAGATTCACATGAACCTTGTTCCTTAGAACCAATGATGAAACTTTTCCAGTTTTTGCTACCTTTGTGAAGTAGATTCAAGTGAAGATGAGTTATAGTGTTGTAAGCATAAGATCTAATCATGGCATAGAGTTCGATAATGCAAAATATGATAAATTATGTACTAAAAATGGTATAAGTCATAATTTTTCAGCTCCCTAAACACCCCAACAAAATGGTGTTGTAGAGAGGAAAAATAGGACTCTTGAAGACATAGCAAGGACGATGCTAATTGACAGTGGTATAGCAAAAGGTTTTCGGGCGGAGGTAGTCAACACTGGCTGCTATTTGATAAATAGGTGCATGATCAGGTCCCTCTTACACAAAACCTCGTATGAATTACTGAACGGAAGGAAACCCAAGCTAACTCACCTGAGAACGTTTGGCTGCAAATGCTTCGTTCTCAATAATGGTAAGGAAGCGCTGGGAAAATTTGATGCGAAGAGTGATGAATGAATCTTTCTTGGATATTCCTCACAAAGTAAAGCATACAATGTCTACAACAAAAGGACTCAATGTGTTGAAGAAAGCATACATGTGATCTTTGATGAATCACACCACTTATGTGGCAAAGATTCACATGATAAGATTGATCAAGACAGAGAGAAGTCAAAGAATCCTGGGGAAGTTATTGATATGGCAAATGGAAAGGCTGACCTGATAAGTCAAGTCAAGGAATCCAACGAAGAAGATGCATCAGAATCTCCAGCTGATACAGAAGAACCCGGTTCCTTCATTACAACAACTGAAGCAAAAAATAGAGTTGCTGATGACGTGCAAGGAAATCCTGATGCTGATCAGGGAAGTGGTACTCACTCCTCCATAGATGCCAACAATGGATCCCATTCAGAGGAACCTGAGTCTTCACACAATGAAATTGAAGTGTCTAACTAGAAGCACAAAAGTTCACATTCTCTCCAAAATGTGATCACTCCTCTTGATTCAGGGTTTCAAACCAGATCAAAGACAAGAAGCTCGCTTGTCTTCTTAGCTTTCCTTTCTCAAATTGAGCCCAAAAATATCAAGGAGGCATTGAAAGATGCTGATCGGATTACTGCTATGCAAGATGAACTCCATTAATTTGAGAGGAATAGTGTATGGCACCTGGTTCCTCAACCCTCAGACAGAACTATTATAGGAACCATGTGGGTGTTTAGAAACAAACTTGATGAGTTTGGGAATACTGCAAAGAACAAGGCCAGGCTAGTGGTTCAAGGCTATAATCAAGAAGAAGGTATTGACTATGATGAGACTTTTGCCCCAGTTGCTCGAATGGAAGCCATCAGAATTCTCATTGCCTTTGCATCTCATATGGAATTTAAATTATTTAAAATGGATGTCAATAGTGCATTTTCTAAATGGATATTTAAAGGAAAAAGTCTTTGTCAAACAACCACCTGGCTTAGAGTATCATGAGCATCCTAAACATGTATTCAAACTTGACAAGGCACTATATGGGCTGAAACAGGCCCCTCGTACATGGTATGAAAGGTTGTCGAAGTTCCTTCTAGATAATGGCTTTACAAGAGGAAAAATCGGTAACACCCTATTTTTGAAAAAATGAGGGAGGAACCTGCTCATTATGCAAGATTATGTTGACGTCATCATCTTTGGTGCAACAAATGATTCTTTGTGTGAGGAGTTTGCAAAGCTTATGGGAAGTGAGTTTGAAATGAGCATAATGGGGAAACTGAATTTTTTCTTAGGGTTGCAAGTTAAGCAAACCTCTAAGGGAACGGTGATGAGTCAGCAAAAGTACATTAAAGAGCTCATGAAGAGATTTGAGATGGAAAGTTCAAAAATCATTGATACCCCTATTGTGAGTGCCACTCGTCTAGACATGGATGAACCTAGTTCTCCTGTGAATGAAACCATGTACAGAGGTATCATTGGTTCACTCTTGTATCTCACAGCTAGCAGACCTGATATTGTATTCAGTGTGGGATTATGTGCTAGATTGTCCAAAGGAATCTCATCTGAAAGCTGCCAAGAGGATTCTAAGGTATCTCAAAAGAACACAGGACCTGGTTCTTTACTATCCTTCAGGAGATAATTTTGACTTAATTGGATATACTATTTATTTGGTGGAGAGAAAAAGCACATCTGGCATGGCATGTTTTTTAGGGTCATGCTTAATCTTATGGGGTACAAAGAAATAAAACTCTGTGTCTCTTTCAACTACAGAAGCTGAATATGTTGCAGCTGCCTCTTGTTGTGCTCAACTGCTGAAGATCAAGCAACAACTGGAGGATTTCAGTGTGTTTTCTGATTGTGTGTCATTACTGTATGATAACAAAAGTTCTCTTAACATGGAAAAGAACCCGATTCAGCTTAAGAGAACAAAGCACATTGATGTGCGACATCATTTTTCTCAAGGATATTGTTGAAAAGGGTATCATCTGCATGAAGTTCTGCAAAACAAAGGACCGGGTAGCAGATATCTTCTCCAAAGCATTGAGCAGAGAGCACTTTGAAAAAAATCGACTGGCATTGGGGCTGATAAAATCAAACTGAGTATCAGGTCCCTCAATGATTGACTATGAAAGAATGAACAGGTAAAACTGCTAAAAATTATTTTCTGGCAAATTCAAACTCATCTCTATACTGTTACAGGCAAATAAGCATGGCAATTACAGAGTAAACAAGCAGCCAATAACATTGCATCTTGGTAAAAGGATGAGGCTCATATTTACAAAACTCAATCAGGGAAATTGGTTCCTTTGACTCAGGTTAGTAGTTCCTTTTACACTCATGCACATATAAAACGGCTATAAAAGTGCCACGTCATTAAATGTTTCCACCTCTCTTTTATCTTTTTAAAACCCAAAATTCACACCCGTTACAAACCAACCCGTCTACCTAGTATGTTACACTCATTTGTAATTGGTCCCTCACCCCTTCTAAATAACCCCAAAAGACGTCCTTCTCACAACTATCCACATCAAAGCCATCAAACTTCCTTTTCTCTCAAAAATCCTCTCTTTCTCGTGTCTCCACTTCTATAATTCACCATGTATTCTCAGAATCCAGAGGTTTTAACTGTTACCAGTGTTACTCCCACTGTGACTTCATCTTAGAAGCACTGGAGCGTGAGTTTGAGTCTCAACTGTCACCCAATCAAAACCCCATTTCAGACCAACAACTACCCACTGTTTCTTCTCCAACCCCATCGAGTTCTGGTTCTCACCACAGTCGTAAGACTCAAACCCCCAAAAGACTTATTATCACAAGCTCTCTCTATGCCTCACCGAAAAAAATGGCAGACGACGAAATAGTGAACGGAGAAGACGGACAAGAAGTCTCTAGTCAACATATTGGGGAAGTATCTGCAGCCCAACAAGATGTTACCGACAGTGGTGAAGTATCAGAAGTGCCTACTCAAAACTTCAATCTGAACATTATCTCTCCGACAAGTAATGATCCTCCTGCATCTTTTGATTCTATTTTGGGGGTGAATGAGAAAGAAGCTATAGAGAATATGCTACCAATGGCTACAAAATAAGATTTGATTGGATATTATGAGTGTGGTGATGTGATCACTGGGTCTAAGGGGAAAGGAGAAGGTCATAGAGTTGAAGGTGGGGAACCGGTGCCTCTTGAAAATATGGGGCCAGTCAGTACTACTGGAAAAATAACAGACAGACCTGCTCCCTCTACCCAAGAAGAGCACTCTGCTCCTACTTGTGATGAAACCCCATGCTCCTCTAAAGATCCCCAGGTCAGTACTGACCCTGCTCCTTCTCCTCATTTTGATGCAGTATAATTGGACTTTATTATTCCTGAAATGCGACCCCTGTCTGAAGAGGAAACTGAAGACGGTGAGGAAGACTATGATAATGTGGCAATGGCAACCTTCATTGCTGCTAGAAGTGGTAGGTTGTTCCCAAATAGCCCATTCTTAAAAGATCCACTTCCAGGCAACAGAAGAAAGAAGCTTTTGAGAGTGCTCTGAAGAGAAACAAAGAAGAAAAGAAAAGAAGGAGGCTGGTGAAAGGGGAAAAACTGGTGAATGAGGAGGATGTGCCTCGAGTGCATGTTGTGACGGTTGATGATGAAGAGGTGAATGAGGAACCCGCTTCCTTAGTTTGTAAATCCTCTAAGAAATTTGTGACTGTAAAGACTAGGAGAGGATCGTCTATGAAAGCTGTGGAGTTTGATGAAGTGAAGAGTGTTGAAGGAGAGAAGTCCGGTGAGAAGTCAAGAGAGAAATCTGAAAAGAAGGAGAAAAATGTGAAGAAGTCTGTCAGGAGGAAGGCTAGTGACAAAGAGAAACCTGGTTCCTCCAAGAAGGCCAAAGTGGTTGTGTCAAAGGTTGAAAGCAGAGAAAACCTTAAGAAGCAAAGGGTGCTATAGGGCAGAGCATTTGACGCTGACATTCTCGAGATGTCAGGTATGAGACATCTGTTTGCCATATGTGAATTCCAGAAGTGGACTCACTTGTTTACCAAATAGAGCCCCAAGGTTTATGAAGAGGAGGTTCGTAGCTTCTATGCATATATGTTTATAGTGAAAGATGACAACATTTGCTTGAAGTTCAATGGAGTAGATTTTGTGATGGGCGAGGCTGTTCTAGGAAGTATTTTGGGTGTGCCTATTGAAGGGCTCTCATCTGTTGAAGGGACTTGTTCCCCTGACTTTAGAAAGGCCATTCTAAAAGATCAGGTTGTGCCGCAAGGGGAACAGGTGCATAAGAAGACCCTCCTTCCAGAGTATCAACTTATGTTTGAAATGGTGAACAAGGTTCTGCTTCCATGCGCAGAAAGGCGCTCAATTAATTCAAAAGTAGACATGTTCCTCATGGAAGCTCTGGATGCATACACCACCATCAATCTGCCCAGTATCATGATTAAGCATATGAAGAAAGTTGCAGACTTCAAGGACGGGAACCATGGTTTGCCTTATGGATTCTTACTCACTAAAGTGTTTGAATTCTTCAAAGTCCCCTTGGGAAGAGCATCAATGGAAAATTGCAAGCAAACCTTCTCAAAAACAACCTTGGAGAAATGTGAGTGTATTGACAAAAAGAGGGTGTTGGCAGCAATTCCACTATTTCGCAATTGATTGATGCTCAGAATGCTGCTAATGAGGAAATAAGAAGGCTGAAAGCCAGGAATGCCATTCTTGAGGGGCAGCTTAGTCAAGCCAAGGAGGAACCTGGTTACCGCAGTGTCCAAGGCGCAGAGGTTGCCCACTTGACCACTGAAAATGCAGACTTGAGGAAATAGGTCGAGGACCTGAAAGAACAGCTGATACAAGAGCAACGGTCTGCAAATACTCGAATGGACATTCTTCTCAAAACCGTGGCCTCCTCATTCCTTCCTCCCTCTTCCAGTGCCCCTTAAACAGTTTCCTTCCCAGTGTCTAGTTTGAATGCTTGTGTCTTACTCCAGTGTGTTTTTATTTTGGCCTGTTGTTATTATGACTGACACTTTAAGTTGTTTATATGTGGATGTTTGTGTAACAATGGTGCTACCATCTTTGTTTTCTTCTCTTATAAATTAATAAGCATCTCATCTTTTGCTATGTATATTATACTCTTGCGCTCTGTTTTTAGCAATGTTGTATGCACACATATGGCATGAGTTAACCTTACTAGACTTCTTTTTATATTTACCCTTGTGTAATCTTTTTATGATGCCAAAAAGGGGAAGAAAATTGAATTGAGAGGGGGAAGAAAATTGAATTGAGAAGGGGAACAAGTTCTGAGGGGGAATCAAATCATTTTGCAGGGAACTGTTGAAAAGACCTGGTTCTCAAGGGAAACTTCAATTATAAGTTTATCATCATCAAAAAGGGAGAAATTGTTAAGTTATGTACCTTTTTGTATTTTGATGATCTAACAAACTTCACATGAGAACCAGATTGAGAACCTGTTACACATCCTCAAAGTGTTCAAGAACACCAAGTCTCATGTCTGGCACAAATTTCAAAAATTTGCGTCAAAGAAACGGCAAAGGGAACAGATGACTATCAGTTCCTCCGGTGACAGTACAAATCAACTCTCTACAGCTCTTAAAGTTGATGCACTGTTTCTCTGCACACGCTACAGTCACTTTACGGAGCATGTCTTGTACCAGATAATTGCATACATCATCCCAATGACCTCACTTATATATTACCAACATGAGGCAAGGGAAGATATACACTTGCAAACCCTAAATCATCAAGTCTCTCTCTCAAGTGTGTTGCCGACTTTCAAGTGATTCAAAAGCTTGAAGAACAAAGTAACAATAGAACCAAGGAGCATATCCCATCACTACGTTTATCATATGTCCTTAGTATTATTGTATATTTGTTAGTGTTATCTATTTGTAACTCCTACTCAGCTTACTTAGAAGCATTCTGTAGGAGATCATTTGTAAAATCATAAATCCTGTGTTTATGTTTTGGCTAGAGTTAGTCAACGTGTGTGCTTTGTAATAGAGTTATTACAAGTAAGTGAAGGATTAAGAGGTTAATTCCTAGATTACAATAGGTTGTAATCTAAAGTTTGCTTAGTTAGTGAAGTTGAGATCCTACGAGTGTAGGTCGTGGTTTTGATCCCGTGAGCTGAGAGTTTTTCACGTAAAACTCCGCTATGTCTTTTACTTACTGTTGTGTGTGTGTTCTGTGGGAGTTCTCTATCAGTTTGGTGGACCCTTAGTTATTATCAGTAGGGAACACTTTACTCTCTGACTGGGCTTATCCGATGAATCTAAATTAATTGAATAGATGGTTAAGCAAAACAATAGCTTAAAATGTATTAAATAATATTAGGACATGATAACCAAATATTTATAAATAAATAAAAAAATTAAACGTCTAGAGATATAACACAATTTTTTGTATTTTTTGTTGGGAAATAATATAAAATTAAATTTTTTATTTATATATATTAAAGCCGTATTAGCTTGTTTATTGAGTTATTTATTTTTTGAATCCCCTTTTAAAATTCTTGTTTATGCCACTGAATTCAACATCCCTTGCTTTTTCAATTCTATACTACGTACGTATAGTCAAGGAGTTTTTTCAGCTTCAGAGCGGCCAACTATGATAAGCATCGTAAGCTCTGTCGCACCATATAATATCTCTTGCATCAGGTCAAGGAGCATGAATATTACGTCTCTTGTACTACTTTTTTCTAGGCGATAAACTACTGAAATTTAGAAATATCATATCAAGAAGAGTTCTCTTTCGATAATTATCATCTCGTTGAAGCCAAATTTATCAGAAGGTGAGAGCTGAGATGTGTTTCTGTGTCAGGTGGGACCCGTTTTTAAGGTCATTTTTACAGAAGCCACCTGTCTGTCTCGTGTTTTTAATTGGTTATTCTCTCCACTCGCTGTTATATCGCGTGGCATGAACGCTTGGACTGTATGGTAAAGAACTTATGGTGGGCACGTTACCAGGGCAAAAAAAGGAAAGCGATGGCACTTTTGATGTAGCGCGTGGGTTCTTTAAAACTCAGGGACTTGTACTTTTGTCCGAAGTCTCGACGAAATGAAGAACAAATTCCAAAACACCAAAATTTATACCGAAAAAATCAGTTTATGTTTTTTTTAAAATATTTTTGAAAAAAAATAATTTATGTTGATTAATTAATTTTAAAAAAACACTTTAGAACAACAATTTTTATTTAGTCAAACTTTTCAAAACATATTTTTAAGTATTAAATTACGAATAACGATATGAAAAGATTTACTTAACAGTTAATACTCCTATTATATAAGTAGATAAATAATCATAAATATTTATTGTTAAAGATAATAATTTAATTTTTTTATTTTATTTGAGTAAAATATAAAAATAAAATTAAAAAGTACTTTGTTCTTTCAGGATGCTTCAATTATATCATAATTCATTCAACAAATATGAAAAATCACCCCAAAAGTCATAAGTTTAAATTAAGTAAAGTTATTTTGGTATATATAATATTTTGCTAAGCGTATATTTGGTAAGAAGAAAATTTAAAATTGCTTCTGCTTTTTGGGGAAAACTATATTTTTCTGCTTCTCAAAACTGCTCATGCTTCTACCCAAAGGCCAAAGGCACTCTTTCTCCTCCAAAAACTTGACCAAATACCTCACATTAAGAAAAAATATTTTTCTGAAAAGAAAAAAAAATATTTTTGGCTATGAAAAAAGCTTGACCAAACATATTATTATACTCCAGTTTAGTCGCATAACTATATTTGATTTTCTTTTCTTGGTGACCCATATTTATATTGCAACCTAGTTTGGATTCACACAGTTTAAAACTTATTTAAGAAAAAAAATACTCTCTATCTTGATTTTTCATATACAAAACTCGATCTCAAACCTCTAATTAAGATGGAGAATCCTGTCCATGCAACAACTTTCGATGCTCATAATTATCCTCCTTACCTTCCCGGCTTCCCCTTCCTCCATGTATTAAGATTCTAAAAAGAAAAAGAAAAAGAAAAAGGAAAGCAGATTAATAGTCTAACTAAATATTTCATATTTTGAAATGTTGTCTCTTACTTCTAATTAATAATTTGAATTTTTATCTGTTCTGATGTATCCAAAGGAGAAAATTTCCTAAAATACATGGTGGATTTACTAATTAAGTTACCTTTTATTCTTGTTTACCCGAAAAATCGGATAACGTTAAATTTAGATATGGTTCTAAAGGTATGCAAATTCCTTTGATACAAAATGACAATACAAGTATTTTTGCTATAAAATGTGAATGATGGACGGGAAGGCTGAAATGAATTAGAAAAACAAGCACAATGAAATCTTAATGTATCTTGGAGGACCTGCCTCTATTGCAGTCTATCCCCTTTTTATAGTAGAGGATCACTGCTTTATCTATAACAACATAATAAAATAATACATATAGTGGAAGACCCATGATGGTTTGTCTCTTCCTTGATTCTCGCCAAGATTCTCTCCCTCGGTGCGGTTGTAACGGCTCTTGTCTGCGAGCTTGGCATTGGCTCGAGCTCGATGTTAGATCGAACCCCCAGTCTTAGTTCGAGCTCAATTCTGCCTTGGGTCATCGATATTCGGGGCCTGTGTCGATCGATGTTGTCCCGTAGTCCGATTCGGATACGGGTTCGATAATGATATCGAGTTTTGCCGTTGATTGGTCTTATAGCTCGAAGCTCGACGTCCCTACTTCGGGATTCGTCCGAGCTTGTCATGTGGATACCCTTCGATTGAAACGTCATTGTCTCGACCGGTCTTTATGACTGAGAATCGGTTTTGACCGTACACAGATAGTCCCCTCGTTTCTCGGAAAGGATGTAGCGAGGAACGATATGATTTTCATGCGGCTCGATCAAATTTATGCTGACGTTTCTATCGAACCCGATCTTGACGTATGTGATGGTTATCACATCGGCTCGGTTTTACCGAAGCATTTAATATGTGTCAGACGGTGGTCGGCCACCGCTGATACCGAACCGTCATGCCTTAGTCTATAAATAGTCTTTCCATATAACTTTTACCACTTTTGCGCCTTCTCTTCTTTCAAACTTTCTTATTTATCCGCTCTATTTCACTGCTATGTGGCCGTCCATACAAGAATTTTGGTGCTGTCTATTTCTTCACCTTCCTTTGCACTCTTCCCTTTCATATCAATGGCGAAAACTTCCAAAACCATACCTCAGAAGAAGAAAGCTTATTCCTCACGGTCGTCTGATGACAAGGCGCCAGTGGAGCCGTCAGTTCATGACTATGTTCCTGGCCCGTGCACTTTGAAGATCGATTTTAAGATGGAGAATCCTTCCTACGTTCCGGGTCGATGCGAACACGTATCGATGTATACGTTCTCAATAACAGAGGATCACCTCGAGGCCGTCAGAAAAGATTGCAACTGGGGTTCCGAGGTCGTGTTGCAAATTCCATCTTCCGATGAGAGTGTTACCACTCACGTGGAGGATTTTTTAAGTGTTTATACTTATCCCTTCACACTGGGACCCGTCGACCCGGTGATTATTGATTTCTGCAAAAGGTATCAAGTCACCCTTGGCCAAATTCATCCCTCTTTATGGCGTATAGTAATCTTATTGCGCTTCTTCTCTATCAAAGCCGGGGGTTGGATTTTTCTCTGAACCACCTCATACGACTGTATCGGCCTCAGATCTTTCGAGGACTAATCAGACTTCATCGTCGGGCATCGAAGGCTTTGATATCGAGCATCAATGAAGACAAGAATCGGGGTTGGATGGGTCGTTATATTCGAGTGAGGACCTGTGATCTCATTCCGGAGGAGAAGATGTCGTTCCCTGAAGAATGGAATTTTGACCGTAAGTGATTTTTGTTCACTTTTCATGTCCTTTTTCGATTTTTTCTGATGTCTTTCCTTGATGTTCAGCTGCCCCTTGGATGCCACAAGCGGTGCCTGACCTCGAGGACTGGGTTCGAAAATTAGCCTCGACCTCGTCTTACGCCGAGCGCGCTTGGCATGATTTGGCAAAAGGCAGATGGGAGGCCAAGAACCATGGTGAGGTTTGCATCTTGTTTCCTTCGAAGTATTCTTTGCGTTCTATTCGTTACCGATTTCTTTTTGTGCAGGCGTAACCAGGGATGCCGTTTTGAGGCCTTCGATTGGTGAAGAAGGAAACGAGTCCCTAGCCCCTAAATAGGGGGAAGATAAGAAGCGAAGAGCTTCCTCTCGGTCAGAGGACCCCAAGCCCAAAACTCGAAGGGTGAGGAGAAAAGCAATTGCCCTTTCGATTGACTCGGTCCAACGACTGAGAGAAGAAGAAGAAGAAAATAGCTCATCGGCTTTGGTAGTCCGATCTACGGAGGCCATCGAGGTTGCTAGAGCTCCCGAGCCGATGGCGGCTGTGCCTGTCGGGGTTATTTCTGAAGACCTGAGTCTCGACCGGAGTACTCCAAGTGATTTTCTCGGGGCTATGACAATGGGTCATTCGCCTTCTCTTCCATCTTTTTCTAAGGAGGTGTTGAAAGAAGCTCGAGAGTTGAAGACTCCCGATATCGGCGCAGGCTCTGATGCAAGGGATCCTTTTAGGGATTCTTTTACTGGAGTCGACGATGGTTCCGATATTGGTGATGCTTCTCTTTTATTAGAGGAGGCTCAGTGTTTCATTACTCGGGTAATGATTCTTCCATACTTGGTTTCTTTGTTCTTTTCCATACTTGACTCGTGTTTCTTACTGTGCAGGCCATTAGTAGGTTTCGAGTCGATCTTAGCCAGTGTGAGGCCGAGCCCCGGAAGGTCTCAGGTGAGAGAGATGCCCTGCGGCTTCTTTGCAGCCAAAAGGACGAGGCTATAAAGGACCTCCAAGCGGATTTGGCTAAGGTTCGTGAAGAAGGGGTCGAGCTCGATAAGCAGGTGAGCCTCGTTCTATTAAAGTATGGGTCTGACTTAACCGTGGAAGTTAACCCTTCGTTGTCTCAGTTGCAGCAAAAGATCGAAAAGATCGGGTTGCTTCGAGAAGAAGTCGACCAAATCCGAGTTGAATGCAATCGGTGGAAGGAGACCCCCGACCGCTTGGCAGCGGAAAAAGAAACCATCTTAACAAAATTATTATCGGCCGACGTTCAACTTCGAAGTGTCAAGCAAAAGGGGTCGGTTCAAGCTAAGAGGATCGAGGATCTTGAAACACGACTTGCTGAGGCTAAGGCGGAGGTTGAATCGTCGAAAGTCTTGGAGGATAAGTCCATTGCTGTATATCGGGCTGATGCTGAGGCTGCTCAGATGGAGGCCCGGGAAGCGGCAAAGACCGCCGATACTCGAGCTCATTGGGTTGCCGAACTTGGCAAGTGTATGTCTCGAAGGGAGACCCTCGAGGAGATACACGCTCGAGGTTTTGACCTTACCGAAGAGGTAAAAAAGGCAAAATAGCTCGAAGCAGAAGCTGAAGCCTTGGCTTCTGATGATGATGATGATGATGGTAGCAAAAGCGGATCCGAGGATGGGGAAGAGCTCGACCAGGAAGCTTAGTTTCTAATTCTTCATGTTTGTAAATTAATCACGTAGGCACGTTTTGTGTATATATGTATAACGAGGTTGACTTGTTTTTGTTTTGTGAAGACTTTTAATCGAATATTGACCTTGTAGTCTCTCTGATCGATCAGATTTGTAGCCCCTGGGTTTGCTTGTTGAGTCGACTATTCAAGCTTTAAAGGAACATAATCCGTGGGCGCAATGTAATGGTTGAGTTAATGTAAACTCAGAGTAAAATTAGCTTATCAGCCGTTGAGTGAATGTTTTGAACTTGAAATATTGTAGCCCGTAGGCGTAATAGTTGAGTGAGTGCTTGCTCGAACTCGGGATAACAGTAGCCCGTAGGCTTAATAGTCGAGTGAATATTTCGAACTCGAAATATCGTAGCCCGTAGGCGTAATGGTCGAGTGAGTGCTTGCTCGAACTCAGAATAATAGTAGCTCGTAGGCTTAATAGTCGAGTGAAAGTTTCGAACTCGAAATATCGTAGTCCGTAGGCATAATGATCGAGTGAGTGCTTACTCGAACTCGGAATAATGGTAGCCCGTAGGCTTAATAGTCGAGTGAATATTTCGAACTCAAAATATCGTAGCCCATAGGCGTAATGGTCAAGTGAGTGCTTGCTCGAACTCGGAATAATAGTAGCCCGTAGGCTTAATAGTCGAGTGAATGTTTCGAACTCAAAATATCGTAGCCCGTAGGTGTAATGGTCGAATGAGTGCATGCTCGGACTCGAAATAATAGTAGCCCGTAAGCTTAACAGTCGAGTGAATGTGGCCCGTAGGCTTAATGATCGAGTGAGTGCTTGCTCGAACTCGGAATAATAGTAGCCTGTAGGTTTAATATTTGAGTGATCATTTCGAACTCGGAATGAAAGTAGCCCGTAGGCTGAATCTTAAATCTGGTTGCACAATAAATCTCAAGTCATTGCACATGTGTTTATGTTTGGGCCAATCTAATGAGCATGATTCATTTTGACCATTTGGCTCTTACAATTTTTCCTGTTGGGACCCTATTGTTGTGAGATGACTTTCTTGCATCTGAACTCGATGTATTTGAGGGCCCTGATGCCCCCCTCCCCCCCCTCCCCCCGATATTCGAGGTCAGTTGGAAAGAGGCCTCGGATATTGTTAAAAATGTAGCACGATCGATGGTTGCCTCATTAAAAACCTTGCCGAAAAACCAATTTGGGAGAAAACCGGTCTAAGGGAAAAAGAGTGCAACGCATGCTTTTAAGCGAAAGATCTTCTTCAGCTCTTGTTCGGACTTCTGCATGGGTGAGTTAGATGAATATGGAAAGGTCGTACCTTAGCAGTAGTACCGTTTTAGATGTGATACATTCCAACTGCTTGATAGCTATTTGCCGTTTATGATGCCGAGCCTGTATGATCCTTTTCTAACGTTCTCGAGCACCTGGTATGGTCCTTCCCAATTTGGTCCTAATTTTCCTTCGTTTGGATTCCGAGTATTGATGGTGACTTTTCTTAACACTAAGTCCTCGGGCCTGAAATGGCGAAGTTTAGTTCTTCGATTATAATACCTTTCGATTCGTTGCTTTTGGGCGGCCAATCGGATGAGGGCAGCTTCTCGTCCTTCGTCTGATAATTCAAGGCTGGTGTTTATAGCCTCGTTATTTGATTCTTCTGTCATGAATTGAAATCTGGGACTAGGTTCACTGACTTCGACTGGTATCAATACTTCAGAACCATATACTAAGGAGAATGGGGTCGCCCCTGTACTGGATTTTGACGTTGTTTGGTATGCCCAAAGGACTTCGGGCAGGATTTCTCTCCATTTTCCCTTCTCGTCGTTCAATCTCTTCTTCAGGTTTTGAAGAATAGTCTTGTTCGTTGATTCGGCCTGACCGTTCCCACTGGGGTGGTATGGTGTTGATAATATCCTTCTTATTTTGTGATCTTCAAAGAATTTTGTGATTTTGCTGCCAACGAATTGCTTCCCATTGTCGCATACTATTTCGGCGGGTATCCCGAATCGGCATATGATATGATTCCAAATAAAGTCTATAACTTCTTTCTCTCTTATTTTCTCGAACACCTGCGCTTCAACCCATTTAGAAAAATAGTCAGTCATAAATAAAATAAATTTGGCTTTACCTAGGGTCGATGGCAGAGGGCCGACGATGTCCATTCCCCATTTCATGAATGGCCATGGGGATAGGACCGAGTGAAGTTGCTCTCCGGTTTGATGGATCATTGGCGAAAACCTTTGACATTTATCACATTTACGAACAAATTCTTTCGCATCTTTGCCCATATCGATCCAATAATACCCCGCTCTGATCACTTTTCGAACTAATGTGTCGGCACCGGAGTGATTGCCACAAGTGCCCTCGTGTACTTCCCGGAGGATGTAATTGGTATCTCCGGGACCCACGCATACCGCCATCAGTCCATCGAATGTTCTTCGAAATAGTGTTCTGTCCGCAGCCAACGTAAATCAAGCAGCTTTAGTTCGTAGGGCTCTGGAATCTTTAGGGTCTGAAGGGAGCTTTCCGTTTTTTAAGTATTCAATATACTTGTTTCTCCAATCCCAGGTTAAGCTAGTAGAATTTATTTTGGCGTGCCCATCTTCGATTACCGATCTCGAAAGTTGAACGACAGTCCCCGAGCTCAAATCATCTACCTCGACCGACGATCCCAAATTTGCAAGAGCATCGGCCTCATTATTCCGTTCTTGTGGAACATGCCGCAGGGTCCATTGTTTGAAATGGTGTAAAGTGATAAGCAGTTTGTCCAAATACCTTTGCATCCTACCTTCTTGGACTTCGAAGGTTTTGTTTACTTAACTCACCACCAGCAAAGAATCACAATGCGCCTCAATGACTTCTGCTCCCAAGTTTCTAGCTAGTTCGAGACCTGCAATCATGGCTTCATACTCGACCTCGTTGTTAGTTAACCTTATAGTTTTAATAGCTTGCCTAATAATGTTACCCGTGGGGGGTTTCAAAACCATGCCTAACCCGGACCCCTTTATATTCGAAGCACCATCCGTAAAAAGGATCCATACCCCGGACGATATACCTGATTTCAAAAGGAGTTCCTTTTCGACTTCGGGTATGAGGGTTGGCGTGAAGTCGGCCACGAAGTCTGCTAAAATTTGAGACTTGATGGCCGTACGGGGTTGATATTCGATATTGTACCTACTGAGTTCGATGGCCCATTTGGCCAATCGGCCTGATAGTTCGGGCCTATGTAAAATATTACGGAGTGGGTAGGTGGTTAATACGCTTATGGGGTGACACTGAAAGTACGACCTTAACTTTCTAGATACGCTTACCAGCGCAAGTGCCAATTTTTCTAAGAGCGGATACCTAGTTTTCGCTTCCCCTAAGGTCCGACTTATGTAATAAACGGAAAATTGTGTACCTTGCTCTTCTCGAACTAGGACACTTCTTACGGCGACTTCCGATACCGCCAAGTACAAGTATAGTTTTTCGTCAGTTTTTGGAGTGTGAAGCAGTGGTGGGCTCGATAGATATCGTTTCAATTCTTGCAACGCTTGTTGGCATTCCGGTGTCCAGGCGAAGTCGTTCTTCTTTTTGAGTAGTGAGAAAAATTTATGACTTTGATCTGATGATCTTGAAATGAACCGGCCTAAGGCTGCAATTCTTCCCGTTAACCTTTGTACAGCTTTCACGCTGTCCATGATGGTGATGTCTTCGATGGCCTTGATTTTGTCGGGGTTGATCTCAATTCCCCGATTTGACACCATGAAGCCGAGGAACTTGCCCGAACCAACCCCGAAAGCATATTTTTCGGGGTTGAGCTTCATGTTGTATTTCCTTAGGACCTTGAACGTTTCCTGCAAATAGGCCAAATGGTCCTCTGCGCGCAGGGACTTAACTAGCATGTCATTGATATAGACTTCCAT
Organism: Nicotiana tomentosiformis; assembly: GCF_000390325.3. Lineage (NCBI taxonomy): Eukaryota > Viridiplantae > Streptophyta > Magnoliopsida > Solanales > Solanaceae > Nicotiana > Nicotiana tomentosiformis. The sequence continues at coordinate 29,503,906 of NC_090812.1, forward strand.
TGTTTTACCTATTTGTTTTTCGAACATTCTATTTACTAGGCGTTGATAAGTAGCTCCTGCATTTTTTAGCCTGAAGGGCATTACGTTATAACAATATGTTCCATATCGGGTCACAAATGAAGTCTTTTCCTGGTCGTCTGGGTTCATCTGAATTTGATTATACCCGGAATAAGCGTCAAGAAAGGTGAGGATCTCGTGGCCGGCCATGGCATCGATCATGCGATCGATGTTGGGCAGTGGAAAGGAATCTTTGGGGCATGCTTTGTTCAAATCCTTATAGTCTACACACATTCTAAGTTTGTTCCCTTTTTTAGGTACTACTACCACATTGGCTAACCATTCGGGGTATTTTACCTCCCGAATGGACCCTATCTTGAGAAGTTTGGTTACCTCGTCTTTTATGAATGCATGCTTTTCCTTGGACTGGGGCCTTCCTTTTTGCTTCACCGGTCTGAACCTAGGGTTCAAGCTTAGCTGGTGCGCCGTTATGTCTGGCGGGATCCCTGTTATATCTAGATGGGACCAGGCAAAACAGTCGATGTTATTGATAAGAAATTGAATGAGTTTCTTCCTGAGTTCGGGGCTCAAACCCGTTCCCAGGTATACCTTTCGTTCGGGCCAGTGTTCGTGTTACAACCCAAATTCGCATACCATAGATCACGCCGTAAGTTAGTCAACGTAAATCCAAGAAGAGATTATCTTTGAGATGATAAGAAGTTAATCCTATTGGTCTTAAACGATACAAGGGTGTATAAGAGTGGTTAACAAGTATTTGAAGTTAAACGAATCAAGGATGTTGTAACCCGTATTTTCGGGTAACACTAGAGGTGATTAATTGTCCCAAGAGGTCTTGTTTTAATGTATTTGAATCATATAATATCCGCATCATAAGTCTTGAAGTCAAGCGAGTTATGAAACAAAAGTCGATAAAAGTTGTCGCAACTTAGGTTTATAATTTTACTTAAACTTTAGGTCAAATGTTACTGCATTTTTCTCCCAATGTGCTTGGAATTATGGGGTGATCTACCTATCAAATTGAAGATCTATGAGTCTAGTTTCCAACGCATTAAACCGTTTGTCGATACGATCTAGGAATAGAGAGATATTCGCATTTTTGCGAGAGTGCGCCAAGCTGCTCTCCATGGGGCACACAAAGGCGGTTTAAGACATATGGACATATATAAGATACCTCAACCCCGTTTTAAGTCATTATATTTCAGTATATTCAGACCTTATAACCCTAAAAATAGTCTCTCAAGGTTCTCTCATGATCCAAGACCCAAACAAAGGGCAAACAACACAAATCAAATATCGGGAATCCCGTGGCGCTAGTAAGTTTCTTGTTCTTCTTGTTGTTGCTGATTTTTGTGTTTTTCCAGCTCGTGTGGGAGGTTGTTTTAAGTGTTTTATATCCTGTAAATACACCTTCAAGTTTTTAATATCAACCCTAGGTGATTTCAAGTCTTCTAAAGTAATTCTAGTGCCGAAAAACCCGAATTAATTGCTAGTTTCGCTTCCTTGTTCTTGTGGCAGAATTGAAGGGATATTTCGTGGAAAATTAAGGTCAAATTGGAGTTGTTCTTTCTGTTTAAAGGTAAGGAACCTCTTACTCTATATATATTTAAGATTATCCAAGTTGCAGCTAAGTCGTTGAAGCTAGAACTTGTGAAATATATATCGAAAGGCTTGGTAGTAATGTTGTTGGTTGGTGGACTGTTTTGGAGGCTCAATATGATTATTAATGATGTTGTTTGGGCTGTTTGGTGATTGTATTGACTTGTGGGAAGTCATATAAATAGGGGAGGTGCTGTCCGTTTCATCGTAAAATAGGTTGTGGTCGATACATAATAGTTACGACGCTTAAACGATAATGATAGTGTCATTTGTCTTATTGTAGACTAAGGAGTCGTGACATTTGCATAGCTTGAGGTTGGGCAGTATATACAAGGTATGTGAGGCTATCCCCTTCATTCTTTTGCACGACTCCGATTGTACATAATGTAATGAACGAGCTCCCAAAGATACTCTACTCTTAGAAGCTAGCAGTACTTACATTGCTGCCCTTCTTATGAAACGATTGATATTGATGTTACTTCTCTTATTCTTATATTATCAATGTTGTTGGTAGTTCCTGATTCTTATAAGATTCTTGATGAAGAGTTAATCCTAATAACGTGTACGAAGGATACCAACCTTATGTCACTCCGAAAGGTTCAAAATGTGATTCCAATGAGTCCAGCATGCATCATATATATGTATCTATTTTACTCTACCGAGCCGCGCTATAGTCGGCCGGGTACGGCACCTATTGTGCAACCACTGATCAGTTGGGTTTTACCGAGCTCCACGTGGCCGGGTACGATTCTACCGAGCCCTATGATGGCCGGGTACGTTTTACCGAGCCTATTATGGCCGGGTACGATATGATGATGGTGATGCCCACAAAGGCGTATGTTTTAAAAGTTTATGTATATATATGTATGTATCATGTATTTCATGTCAGTAGCCCTCAGAGGTACCCAGATGTCACAGGTTGTATATTCTCTATCCCTGTTTACATTACTATTCTTACTTATGCTTTCTTGCCTCACATACTCAGTACTTTATTCGTACTGACGTCCTTTTTATTTGTGGACGCTGCATGTCGTGCTGCAGGTCCTGATAGACAGGTAGACGTAGCTCCCCCACCACAGTAGGCTGTCCAGTTCAGCGGTTATTGGCGAGATCCCTTCTCCGGACTTGCCGTGGTCTTGGTATGCATTTTTGTTATAGACATTATGGGTATGTCGGGGCCCTGTTCCGGCAATGTTGTAGCACTTATATTCCTTTAGAGGCTCATAGACAGGTGTCGACTTATGTATGGTTTAGAATGCCTTTTCGGCTGATTTTTGTTGTATAGTCTTTCATGGCATCATGATAGCTCGTACCTTATATATAGTTTCTTGACAGTCTTGTCGTCCCATGTTATGTATGTTCATGACATTATCTTTCATTGTTGGATGTTCATGATCCATGTCTACTATTTATATTGATCTTGTCGGCCCTTAAAGATAATAAGGAAGGTTAGATAAAATGTACGTTGGTGCTCGGCAAGTATGGCCCGGGTGCTAGTCATGACCCTCCAGTTGGGTCGTGACAAACTTGGTATCAGAGCAAGTCTGTCCTAGGGGATGTCTATGAGCCGTGTCTAGTAGAGTTTTGATTATGGATGTGTAGCGCGCCACATTTATAATCAGGAGGCTACGTGACATCTAGGGTTGTTACCTTCTTCCTGAATCTAGATCGTGCGTAGAGTTGAGTAGTAAGTGTTCATATGTAATATTCACCTTGTTTTCTTTCAGCGATGCCTTCGACTAGGAAGCAAGCAATTAGTAAACGGCTTGTTACAGTTGTGGGAGAGGGTAACATTCAGGTGCCTCCAGCCAGAGCAGGCCAAAGTGAGGCTCAGAGTGAGATGTCGTCTCATACCTCTCCGTCTCCTCCAGAGGATATTAGGAGGCACCCAGTACATCCAGTTCCTCCGTCTAGCACTACAGACCACGATATGCGCAGTGCGGTGCAATTATTGACTAGCTTGGTAGCTGCTCAGGCTCAGAGGCAGAATACCGGTGCTGCTGATAAACTGGTTAGTGCGAAAGTTCGTGATTTTATTAATCTAGACCCTCCAGTGTTTACCGGATCAAACCCCAAGGAGGACCCACAAATATTTATTGATCAGATTCATCGTACATTGCGGGTTATGCATGCTAGTGATACGGAGGCAGTAGAGTTGGCTTCTTATCGGTTACAGGATTTAGCGGTTTTCTGGTATGATAGTTGGGAGAGATCTAGGGGTCCGAACGCTCCTCCAGCCGTGTGGAAGGAATTTTCTGAGGCCTTTCTTCATCACTACTTGCCAGTTGAGATACGACGAGCTAGAGCTGATAAGTTCTTGAACCTTCGACAGGGTAATATGAGTGTACGAGAGTATAGTATACAGTTTGATTCTTTAGCAAGGTATGCTCCCCATATGGTGGCCGAGATGAGTGATAGGGTGCATCTGTTCGTGAACGGGTTGGGACCACATCTGATAAATAAGTGCACAACAGCCTCCTTGGTAGAGGGCATGGATATTTCCCGTATTCAGGCTTATGCCCAGACCTTAGAGGATCGTAAGCGCCAGCAAAGGGCAGATAGGGAGCAGGATAGGGGCCAGCATAAGAGGGCGAGATTTGCAGGGTATTCTGATAAGTTCAGAGGCAGTATTAGGCCCCAATCTTCGAGGAGTTCGGCGCCACCTGTAGCTAGTGCTCCTCCAAAGTTTCAGAGGCCTCGGTATGATTGATTTACCTATTCTGGTTCAGGTCAGAGTTTGAGGGCATCAGGCTCACAATTTCATAGAGATACTAGTCAGACGAGACCCCCAACACCTCGTTGTGATCAGTGCGGCAAGGCCCACTTTGGACTGTGCCGTCGAGGTCCGATGCGTGCTATTCTTGCGGACAGCGTGGCCATATGATGCGGGATTGTCCTAACAGAGGAGGTGGTGGTATGGCTCAACCGACTGGATCTGTGTCTGGTTCTTCCTCATCAGTTCGACCTCTAGCACAAGGTTTTCAATAGTCGACAGGTCGTGGTAGAGGTAGAGGTTCAGTGCCGAGTTCGAGTGGTGCTCAAAATCGAACCTATGCTCTAATAGGTCGACAAGATCTCGAGTCATCTCCGGATGTTGTTACAGGTATATTGTCTGTGTTTTCTTATGATGTATATGCGCTAATTGATCCAGGATCTACCTTATCATATGTTACACCCTTTGTGGCTAATAAGTTTGGCATTGAACCTGAATTGATAAGTAAACCACTTGCGGTATCCACTCCGATAGGAGATTCTGTGATTGCTAGAAGGGTATATAAAGGTTGCACTGTGATGATTTGTAGTCGTCAAACCTCGGCAAATTTATTTGAGTTAGAAATGGTTGATTTCGATGTGATAATGGGAATGGACTGGTTGGCCTCATGCTATGCAAATGTTGACTGTCGTACGAAGATGGTTAGGTTTCAGTTTCCTTGTGAACCCGCCATTGAATGGAAGGGGAACATTGCTACGCCGAAAGGTAGGTTTATTTCCTATCTTAAGGCAAGGAAGATGATCTCAAAAGGTTACATTTATCATCTTGTTCGCGTTAGGGATGCGGAGGCGAAGCCGCCTACTCTACAATTAATCCCCGTGGTCAATGAATTTCCAGATGTTTTCCCAGATGAACTCCCAGGCCTTCCTCCTGAAAGGGAGATTGAGTTTAGCATTGATGCATTGCCTGACACTCAACCGATCTCTATCCCTCCATACAGGATGGCCCCGGCAGAGTTGCAAGAGTTGAAGGCACAGTTGAAGGACTTGCTGGATAAGGGTTTCATTAGGCCTAGCACTTCACCTTGGGGTGCGCCAGTCTTGTTCGTGCGGAAGAAAGATGGGTCGTTAAGGATGTGTATCGATTATCGACAGTTGAATAAGTTTACAATAAAGAACAAGTATCCACTTCCAAGAATTGATGACCTGTTTGACCAACTCCAGGGTGCCAAGTATTTCTCCAAGATTGACTTGCGTTCAGGGTATCATCAGGTGAGGGTTAAGGAGAAGGATATTCCAAAGACGGCCTTCCGGACAAGATATGGGCATTTTGAGTTCTTGGTGATGTCGTTCGGGCTAACAAATGCCCCAGCAGCTTTTATGGATCTCATGAATAGTGTATTCAGGCCCTATCTTGATGTGTTCGTGATCGTATTCATTGATGACATTCTGGTGTATTCTCGTTCGGAGGCGGAACATGCGGGCCACTTGCGGATAGTATTACAGACCCTTCAGGATCATAAGTTATATGCTAAGCTCTCTAAATGTGAATTCTGGCTGAACTCAGTAGCATTCCTTGGCCATGTGATATCTGATGAGGGTATTAGTGTCGACACTCAGAAGATCGATGCAGTGAAGAATTGGCCGAGACCTACAACACCGTCAGAAGTCCGCAGCTTCCTGGGGCTAGCAGGATATTATAGGCGGTTTGTAGAAGGGTTTTCCTCTATATCAGCACCATTGACTAAGTTAACACAGAAAGCTACCAAGTTCCAGTGGTCTGATGCTTGTGAACATAGTTTTCAGGAGCTAAAGAATCGATTGACATCCGCGCCAGTGCTCACTCTCCCAGAAGGAACAGAAGGTTATGTGGTATATTGTGATGCCTCAGGTATAGGTTTGGGGTGCGTATTGATGCAACGTGGGAAGGTGATTGCTTATGCATCAAGACAATTGAAGAAGCATGAAAAGAATTACCCGACTCATGATTTGGAATTGGCTGCAGTAATATATGCTTTGAAGATATGGCGGCACTACTTATACGGCGTCCATGTTGACATCTACACAGATCACAAGAGTTTACAATACATCTTCAAGCAGAAGGAGTTGAATTTGAGGCAGCGTAGGTGGCTTGAATTACTGAAAGACTACGATGTCGAGATATTGTACCATCCCGGTAAAGCTAATGTTGTGGCAGACGCTCTCAGCCGTAAGTCAATGGGAAGCTTAATACATATTGAGGCAGGTAGACAAGGGTTGACCAAAGAGCTTCACCAGCTGGCCAATATGAGAATCAGATTGTTGGACTCTGATGATGGAGGTGTTACTGTACAGAATACAACAGAATCATCTTTGGTAGCCGAGGTAAAAGCACGACAATATGAAGATCCTACCTTAGTAAGATTGAGAGAGGGAATTCAGCAGTGTAAGATTACAGCTTTCAAGATCGGAGGAGATGGGACACTGAGATACCAGGGCCGATTATGTGTACCTAGTGTGGCAGGGTTGCGAGAGAAGATTATGATTGAGATTCACCAGTCCCGATATTCTATCCATCCTGGCTCGACAAAGATGTATCATGACGTTAAGGAGCAATATTGGTGGGATAACATGAAGAAGTCTATTGCAGAATTTGTAGCCCAGTGTCCTAATTGTCAACAAGTAAAGATCGAGCATCAGAAACCTAGTGGATTGATTCAGAATATAGAGATTCCGACCTGGAAATGGGAGGTGATTAATATGGACTTCATTATTGGATTACCTCGCTCTTATCATAAGTTTGACTCCATCTGGGTGATAGTTGATCGACTTACAAAATCTGCCCATTTTTTGCCAGTTAAGACAACTTACACGGCTGAAGATTATGCGAAGTTGTATATCAAGGAGATTGTTAGGCTTCATGGTGTGCCGGTATCTATTATATCAGACCGAGGAGCTCAATTTACGGCTAACTTTTGGAGGTCTTTTCAGAAGGGTTTAGGCACACAAGTAAATCTCAGCACTGCATTCCATCCGCAGACTGACGGACAGGCTGAACGTACCATCCAGACGCTTGAAGATATGCTACGAGCATGTGTTCTAGATTTCAAGGGGAATTGGGATGACCATCTGGCACTTATAGAATTTGCCTACAATAATAGCTACCATTCCAGTATTAAAATGGCCCCGTATGAGGCACTGTACGGGAGGAGATGTAGATCACCAGTTGGATGGTTCGAAGTCGGTGAGACAGAATTATATGGGCCAGATTTGATTCACCAAGCCATTGAGAAGGTGAAAGTGATACAAGAGCGACTGAGGACGGCACAAAGCAGGCAAAAGTCTTATTCCGACGTCCGACGTCGTGATCTGGAATTTGAGGTTGGTGATTGGGTTTTCCTGAAGATCTCGCCGATGAAGGGTGTTATGCGTTTTGGGAAGAAGGGTAAGTTGAGTCCGCGGTATATTGGGCCGTACAAAATTCTTCGACGAATTGGACAGGTTGCTTACGAGTTAGAATTGCCATCTGAATTGGAATTTGTCCACCCGGTATTCCATGTATCTATGTTGAGGAAATGTATTGGAGACCCTTCTCGGGTCGTCCCTATCAAAGATGTACAAGTTACAAAGGATCTATCATATGATGAAGTGCCAGTGGCTATATTAGATCGACAAGTCCGCAAGCTGAGAACAAAGGATGTAGCTTCCGTGAAAGTATTATGGAGGAACAAGAATATAGAAGAAATGACATGGGAAGCAGAAGAGGAGATGAAGTCTAAATACCCTTACCTATTCCAGAGTGAAGATAACGAGGATGCCGGGGGAAAGAAGGACGCATTATAAGGTGAAACGGCTCTATGAGGTAAGCAATAGCTTGTGAATACTCTTTTTTTAATACAAAATGGTAATATGCAGATAATGTACATATCCATAATGCTTTGTATAGTCTTGTAAGGCCATAGGTTAGGTTTAACTGCTTGCAAGTTTGGCTAGTGTCCATTTTATAGGGGAAACTCACCCTGAAATCTCCGTCGGAATACACAATGAGTTAGACACCACATAAACCCTTACATTCGAGGACGAATGTTCCTAAGGGGGAGAGGTTGTTACAACCCAAATTCGCATACCATAGATCACGCCGTAAGTTAGTCGACGTAAATCCAAGAAGAGATTATCTTTGAGATGATAAGAAGTTAATCCTATTGGTCTTAAACGATACAAGGGTGTATAAGAGTGGTTAACAAGTATTTGAAGTTAAACGAATCAAGGATGTTGTAACCCGTATTTTCGGGTAACACTAGAGGTAATTAATTGTCCCAAGAGGTCTTGTTTTAATGTATTTGAATCATATAATATCCTCATCATAAGTCTTGAAGTCAAGCGAGTTATGAAATAAAAGTCGATAAAAGTTGTCGCAACTTAGGTTTATAATTTTACTTAAACTTTAGGTCAAATATTACTACATTTTTCTCCTAATGTGCTTGGAATTATGGGGTGATCTATCTATCAAATTGAAGATCTATGAGTCTAGTTTCCAACGCATTAAACCGTTTGTCGATACGATCTCGGAATAGAGAGATATTCGCGTTTTCGCTAGAGTGCGCCAAGCTGCTCTCTATGGGACCCACAAAGGCGGTTTAAGACATATGGACATATATAAGATACCTCAACCCCGTTTTAAGTCATTATTTTTCAGTATATTCAGACCTTATAACCCTAAAAACAGTCTCTCAAGGTTCTCTCATGATCCAAGACCCAAACAAAGGGCAAACAACACAAATCAAATGTCGGGAATCCCGTGGCGCTAGTAAGTTTCTTGTTCTTCTTGTTGTTGCTGATTTTTGTGTTGTTCCAGCTCGTGTGGGAGGTTGTTTTAAGTGTTTTATGTCCTGTAAATACACCTTCAAGTTTTTAATATCAACCCTAGGTGATTTCAAGTCTTCTAAAGTAATTCTAGTGCCGAAAAACCCGAATTAATTGCTAGTTTCGCTTCCTTGTTCTTGTGGCAGAATTGAAGGGATATTTCGTGGAAAATTAAGGTCAAATTGGAGTTGTTCTTTCTGTTTAAAGGTAAGGAACCTCTTACTCTATATATATTTAAGATTATCCAAGTTGCAGCTAAGTCGTTGAAGCTAGAACTTGTGAAATATATATCGAAAGGCTTGGTAGTAATGTTGTTGGTTGGTGGACTATTTTGGAGGCTCAATATGATTATTAATGATGTTGTTTGGGCTGTTTGGTGATTGTATTGACTTGTGGGAAGTCATATAAATAGGGGAGGTGCTGTCCGTTTCATCGTAAAATAGGTTGTGGTCGATACATAATAGTTACGACGCTTAAACGATAATGATAGTGTCATTTGTCTTATTGTAGACTAAGGAGTCGTGACATTTGCATAGCTTGAGGTTGGGCAGTATATACAAGGTATGTGAGGCTATCCCCTTCATTCTTTTGCACGACTCCGATTGTACATAATGTAATGAACGAGCTCCCAAAGATACTCTACTCTTAGAAGCTAGCAGTACTTACATTGCTGCCCTTCTTATGAAACGATTGATATTGATGTTGCTTCTCTTATTCTTATATTATCAATGTTGTTGGTAGTTCTTGATTCTTATAAGATTCTTGATGAAGAGTTAATCCTAATAACGTGTACGAAGGATACCAACCTTATGTCACTCCGAAAGGTTCAAAATGTGATTCCAATGAGTCCAGCATGCATCATATATATGTATCTATTTTACTCTACCGAGCCGCGCTATAGTCGGCCGGGTACGGCACCTATTGTGCAACCACTGATCAGTTGGGTTTTACCGAGCTCCACGTGGCCGGGTATGATTCTACCGAGCCCTATAATGGCCGGGTACGTTTTACCGAGCCTATTATGGCCCGCTACGATATGATGATGGTGATGCCCACAAAGGCGTATATTTTAAAAGTTTATGTATATATATGTATGTATCATGTATTTCATGTCAGTATCACTCAGAGGTACCCAGATGTCACAGGTTGTATATTCTCTATCCCTGTTTACATTACTGTTCTTACTTATGCTTTCTTGCCTCACATACTCAGTACTTTATTCGTACTGACGTCCTTTTTATTTGTGGACGCTGCATGTCGTGCTGCAGGTCCTGATAGACAGGTAGACGTAGCTCCCCCACCACAGTAGGCTGTCCAGTTCAGCGGTTATTGGCGAGATCCCTTCTCCGGACTTGCCGTGGTCTTGGTATGCATTTTTGTTATAGACATTATGGGTATGTCGGGGCCCTGTTCCGGCAATGTTGTAGCACTTATGTTCCTTTAGAGGCTCATAGACAGGTGTCGACTTATGTATGGTTTAGAATGCCTTTTCGGCTGATTTTTGTTGTATAGTCTTTCATGGCATCATGATAGCTCGTACCTTATATATAGTTTCTTGACAGTCTTGTCGTCCCATGTTATGTATGTTCATGACATTATCTTTCATTGTTAGATGTTCATGATCCATGTCTACTATTTATATTGATCTTGTCGGCCCTTAAAGATAATAAGGAAGGTTAGATAAAATGTACGTTGGTGCTCGGCAAGTATGGCCCGGGTGCTAGTCATGACCCTCCAGTTGGGTCGTGACAGTTCGATCAGTATGATTTTCTCCAGTTCCTCAATTGTTGATTTGGTGGCATCGAAATCATCGGGGGTTATGAAGGATCGAGGGATCCACTGATCATCATCATCTTCTTCAATGTTCTTCTTACCTAGCTGGGTCGAAGCCGATGTCTGTGATTGCTATTTGGCGCTCTGCTCTCCGATTGTGTCCCCTTCTGAACCTGATCCTTTTATTGGTGAAGACGAGGATATTGATTTTGCTTCCTCGACGGAGAACATTTCCTTTGCGGCCGGCTGTTCTCCGTACACTATTTTGACACCTCCCAACGTTGGGAATTTGAGGACCTGGTGTAGGATCGAGGGTACAGCTCTCATGCTGTGGATCCACGGCCTTCCGAAAAGGGCGTTATATCTCATATCACATTCGATTACGTGAAACTTTGTTTCCTGGATGGTTCCAGCCACGTTTATTGGTAGGGTAATCTCGTATTTGGTGGTTTCACATGCCATATTGAATTCGTTTAGAATCAGAGTTGCGGGTACGACCTGATCTTGCAGTCCGAGCTGTTCTATGACCCTCGATCTAATGATATTGGCCGAGCTACCTGGATCAATTAACACACGTTTAATCTTAGTTTTATTCATGAGTACGGATATTACCAGTGCATCATTATGGGGTAGGATGATTCCCTCTGTATCTTCATCACTGAAGGACAAAGTCCCTATGGGTGTATAATTTTGAGTTCGAGATCGCTTTTCCCTCACAATCGAGGTTTTAGTGCGTTTAAGCATCGGTCCCTGAGGGGCATCGACGTCGCCGATGATCATGTGAATGACGTGTTGCGCTTATTCTGGCTCGTCTTGCTTGCCGAATTCCTTGTTCCTAAAATGGTTCTTCACCCTATCACTCAGAAATTCCCGAAGGTGTCCTTTGTTGAATAAGCGGGCCACTTCCTCTCTTAGTTGCCTGCAATCTTCCATTCTGTGGCCATGGGTGCCATGATATTCGCACATTTGATTGGGATTCCTTTGGGCAGGATCGGTCTGCATGGGTCGAGGCCATCTGGTGTCTTTGATGTGTCCGATGGCCGATACGATAGCGGACGTATCAATGTTGAAGTTATACTCCGATAATCGAGGGACTTCTATAGGATCGGCATATTTATCAAAGCCGCTCTTGCTCATAAGTCCCCGAGAATTTTGCCCCCGATCAGTCCTTCGGTTGTTCCGAACCGTATCACGTGCTGAACCGTTGTTCATCCGATCTGTGCCGTATGGTTGGTATCGGTCTCTGTTCGACCTTTGTTCTCTATTGATTTCCCTCTGATTTCTAGTGGTTGTGTGGTTCTGGCGTACGGGCCCATACGGAGCTCCCAATTGATCGTCTTCGACCCTGATTTTTTATTGGTACCGGTTGTGTACATCTGCCCAAGTTATTGCTGGGTACTCGATCAAATTTTGTTTCAGCCGACGTGATGCTATCGAACTTAGCCCGTTCAGTCCTTGGGTGAAAGCTTGTACGGCTCAATCGTCTGCGACCGGTGGCAAGTCCATACATTCCATTTGAAATCGGGATACGAATTCCCTCAGCATTTCGTTACCCCTTTGTTTTACTTTGAAGAGGTCTGATTTCCTTGTTGCAACCTTCATGGCACCAGCATGTGCTTTTACGAACGAATCTCCTAACATGGCAAAAGAATCAATGGAATTTGGTAGTAAGTTGTGAAACCAGATCATTGCTCCCTTTGCGAGGGTTTCTCCGAACTTTTTCAACAACACGGATTCGATCTCATCATCCTCCAAATTGTTGCCTTTGATGGCACATGTGTAGGAGGTGACGTGTTCGTTAGGATCGGTCGTACCGTTATATTTGAGAATTTCGGGCATACGGAATTTTTTAGGGATTGGTTTTGGGGCCGCGCTCGAGGAAAAAGGCTTTTGTATGAATTTTTTCGAATCAAGCCCCTTTATCATTGGTGGAGCCCCCGGAATTTGATCGACCTGGCATTGTACGTTTCCACCCTCTTGTCGTTGGCTTCGACTCGTTTTATGAGTTCCTCGAGCAATTTAGTAATTCCAAGAGTAGTCCCCGATTCTTGCTCGTTAGATTTCACTATGGCGGGCTTTGTTCTGGGGGTGACCTCTCGAAGTGGATTGGAATCCGGCCTGCTTTGTGCGCGAGTTTAGCTCTGTAGCTGAGCTATCGCTACTTGTTGGGCTTGCAGCATCTCGAAGATCATACGTAACCTGGCCCCGATTTTTCTCGCATTTTGGGTGTCTCGGGCTACGGATCGAGTACCGCCCTGAATGCTTCTTTTCGGTTCGGAACGCTGGTTCGCCTCCAAAGCTATTTGTGAATTGACATCCAATGATATTTCGGCTCGAATTTCGGGTACTTGGATCCGAGCCTCAGGTGCCAAGTTGTTGGTTTCATCTTGAAGGCCGGCTTCGAGGTCGATAGGTAGAGCCATTGCTGATTTGAAGTTGTAAGCTGGAGTGTACTGTAGATTTATATCAAACAATCACTGTTACCCTTAGCCCCACGGTGGGTGCCAAACTGTTTACCCGAAAAATCGGATAACGTTAAATTTAGATATGGTCCTAAGGGTATGCAAATTTCTTTGTTACAAAATGACAATACAAGTATTTTTGCTATAAAATGTGAATGATGGACGGGAAGGCTGAAATAAATTAGAAAAACAAGCACAATGAAATCTTAATGTATCTTGGAGGACCTGCCTCTATTGCAGTCTATCTCCCTTTTTATAGTAGAGGGTCACTGCTTTATCTATAACAACATAATAAAATAGTACATATAGTGGAAGACCCATGATGGTTTGTCTCTTCCTTGATTCTCGCCAAGATTCTCTCCCTCGGTGCGGTTGTAACGGCTATTGTCTGCGAACTTGGCACTGGCTCGAGCTCGATGTTAGATCGAACCCCCAGTCTTGGTTCGAGCTCAGTTCTGTCTTGGGTCATCGATATTCGGGGCCTGTGTCGATCGATGTTATCCCGTAGTCCGATTCGGACACGGGCTCGATAATGATATCGAGTTTTGCCGTTGATTGGTCTTATAGCTCGAATCTCGATGTCCCTACTTCGGGATTCGTCCGAGCTTGTCATGTGGATACCCTTCGATTGAAACGTCATTGTCTCGACTGGTCTTTATGACTGAGAATCGGTTTTGACCGTACACAATTCTAATTTTACAAGCGCTCTAAAGTAATATTAATCGTTGATTTCAACATCTTATAATACTGTTACTATTTACATAAAAGAAATCAAAGACTAATTATTTGAAATATATCAATTGTTTTAATTGCGTCATAGACTTTGTTGGAAAAGTTCATCATTTTTTAAAAAGAAGTATGCCATAAATATGATTATATACATTTAGAAAGCCACGAGATGGACTTTCTTCACTTTTTCTTTTGACCTCACAAGGCTAACAACAACATGTGAACCTCACAATCTCGCTCAACGGTCTATATATAGTTCTTTTTCTTCTTTATTTACTCCATCCATCTTCTAAAATTGTAGAGCTGAAATTATAAAAATAAAAACTTTCCATGCGATATGATTTGAGCATCAAACGGTTGATCAGTTAAAAAAACGTTTACATAATTTTTATAATTAAAAAATGTTCGAAAATACACCCTTCTCAAAAACTGATGTTGAAGTACAAAAACGAGACCACCTATTTCATGTGGATTGAATATCGATTACCAAATTCTTAAAATTAATTTATATAGTTATAATTTCATTTAACTAAGTGCTATTGATCACATCTTATTATATATTGAAATTTTCTTGAAAATATAAGTTAACACTCCAGATTGTTGGCCAGTCAAGAATTCTCATATCTAGAAGATGAAAGTAACAGAAATGAGGATGTTGAGCTGGATGTGCGGGTATACTAGGTTGGATAAGATTTGGAATGAAGATATTCGGGTTAAGGTGGGAAGTGGCGCCCATGGATGACAAAATCCGAAAAGCGAGGCTTAGATGGTTCGGGCACGTGCGGAGGAGAAGCCTTGACGCCCCGGTTAGGAGGTGTGAGCGTTGGCCTTGTCAGGCATGAAGAGAGGTAGAGGACGGCCTAAGAAATATTGGGGAGAGGTGATCAGGCAGGACATGACGCGACTCTAGCTCATCGAGGACATGGCCTTAGATAGGAAGGTTTGGAGGGAGAGCATTAGGTCGTAGGTTAGTTGGTAGTTGAGCATTTTTCTTCCTCGTTGAGGGTGTTAGGCTAGTTCGTAGTGCCTTGCTTTAGATTGTTAGTGGTACTTGTTGTGTCTGTACTGTTTTCTGCTCCGATTGCCTAGTACCTTTCCATTGTTCTGATTGTCGATACTGCGTTTTCATTCATTTTTCTGATTCTTAAGTTGCTGTCACTGTCATCCTGATGTATGTGGTTGTTATTATTCCACTGTCTTTTTTCATCTTCTTGTACCGAGGGTCTTTCGGAAACAACTTCTTCACCCCCGAGTAGGGGTAAAGTCTGCGTACACACAACCCTCCACAGATCCCACGCGTGAGATATTACTGGGTTGTTGTATAAGTTATGAGGATTTGGTTATTACTCATACAGAAAATTTACACTTTTAAAGTTTGTTCTTGGACGGTTCAAACAGTTGATCATTAAAAGTCATTACAAAAAGTTAATTAGTTTATCAAAAGCTCGCTATACGAAGAATTATTCGTGCCACGATATGCTAGCACGGCAAAGCTGAAAATATGTTTAAGAAGGGAATTTGAAGGCCAAGGCGGAAGGGCCTACCACATCGCGGTGCTTTACTGTGCCGTGATTAACACTACTCAGAACTGATAATTTAGCTTCCGTATAGACATAGATTTTTTTTTACTTTTATTTAAAAAATATATTTTGTTCAATGGAGTTTGATCAATATTTGAAAAAGTTTTGAAGAAAAATTTTCAAATTCCGAAAAATGGTTTGAACCAGTTTTTAATTTGGTGAAAAATTTTCTTTTACCCACAAAACTTTAATATTTTTCAAGTAAATTGCATGTCCAAAAAGTACCTCAATATCTAAAAATTATTTTTTAACACAATTTTCAAAACTTTTTTTTACAAGTTTTACTCAAATTTATGTCCAAACGCCTACTTAGGGGTTTTTGTACTTTTTTGTATACGGAAAAGGTCCAAATATGCCCTCATACTATACGAAATTGAGCACATTTGCCCCTCGTTAATAGTTTAGCTCAAATATGCCTTTACTGTCACATAGTTGATCCATATATGCCCTTAGAGTTACACAGTAAGCTCATATATGCCCTTTTCGAAATGGAATCCACCCAAACTAATTAGCTCTTTCGTTA
Source organism: Nicotiana tomentosiformis (assembly GCF_000390325.3). Lineage (NCBI taxonomy): Eukaryota > Viridiplantae > Streptophyta > Magnoliopsida > Solanales > Solanaceae > Nicotiana > Nicotiana tomentosiformis. The sequence goes on from NC_090812.1 coordinate 29,520,141, forward strand.
ATTGTATTAAAGTGTATTACAAACACTATTTCCTTTTTATTAGTACTTTTTTTTTTTACCTTCCTCTTTTCTTTCATCTTTTTTCTTTTCTTCTCTTTTTATTTTCCTTTTTCTTTCTCCCTTATCCGATTTTCTCCATTACTGATGTCTTCTCCATTTTCATCACCAATTTCACTTGACAAATCTCATAAATTCCAATTACTAAGAAAATTCTCCCATGAGAATATTTTTATAGATCATATATTTTTTAATTTTTTAATTTTTACTGAACATATATTTAGTTTTCAAATATTTAACAAAGTAAGATTGAAATAATATTTATGTAACAAAAAATTCGAAAATCCAACAAAACCGTACAAGCCAAACCGATATAATTGGTTTGGTTTGATTTTGATAAAAAATCGAACCAACCCGTTCCATGTACACCCCTAATTTACATATATAGTTAATAAAAAAATAAAAAATGTCCAGCTGAAAAAAGACTAACAACTCAAATTTATAACACTACAACTTGAACTCTAGGCTTTTAATCATTAAATTATCTTTCTGGAAACAATTTAAATATTTTGGTCTTTTGAATATTGTTAAAGGTTGAGATGTTTTTATTATTTTAAATTTTAAGCCATAATTTTTGAAATAATTTAATTTCATTTATTTAGAGGGCCAGTGAAATTGGAACTTGATTAGCTTATGGGAGAATTTTCTTAGTAACTAGAATTTATGAGTTTTGTCAAGTGAAATTGGTGATGAAAATGGAGAAGACATCAATAATGGAGGAAATATGATAAGGGGAGCAAGAAAAAGGGGGGGGAAAAAGAGAAAAGATGAAAGAAAAGAGAAAGGTAAAGAAAAAAAAGTACTAATAAAAAGAAAATAGTATTTGTAATACACTTTAATACAATTAAAGAAAGAGCTAATTAGTTTGGGTGAATTCCGTTTCGAAAAGGGCATATATGAGCCAACTGTGTAACTCTAAGGGTATATATTGACCAACTATGTGATGGTAAGAGCATATTTGAGCTAAAATATTAACGAAGGGCAAATGTGCTCAATTTCGTATAGTATAAGGGCATATTTGGACCTTTCCCTTTTATATATCATGTTCTCCATCTTAGGTATAAAGGTAAAGCCCATATTCATCTTAGGACGTTTAAAAACAAGTTTAGAGTCTGGTTTGGAAAGTCATGTGTAATTACTTTATGTGGCTGTGTAATTACTGTAATTACACACTCTAATAATTACATAGTATAATAATTAGAATAACCTGTTTATTTTTTAAAATATAATTATAGTGTAATTCTCACTGTCATGTTTGGTTGGATAAGTGTAATTACATATAAAATAAAAAAAATTCAGATTAACATATTAAATATATTAAATAATTATAAATTGATAAATAATATCCTAAAAGTAGTATTTTCCAACTAAATAATATTATTACTTAAATTAATTAATCAAAATTACAATAACAATTTATTTTTTTACTAACTCATTAATATGTGATAAATACATGTATATATACAATAAATACTAAATATTATTTATAATTCGGTATTTAAACTGTATTTGAAAAAATAAAAGTATTAAATAATTATAAATTAATAACTAGTATCGAAGAATATATCGCTATATGACTATCTTTAAAAATAATAGTATCTTAACTTAAAATAATTAATAAAAATCTGAATTATGACTTTAAAATATTTTCCAACTCCCATGAGCAAAATATGAAATATATAATTTGTGTTGTATTTTTTAAATAATTAAAAGATAAATATGAGTTTAAAATGTAATTTTTTAATAATTATTGTATACATATGAATAGAAAACAAAGCTAGTAAAATACGAAATTGTGTTTAACAACTAAAAAACAAAGAAAATAGAAAAGGAAGAAGCAAAATACGAGAATTTGCAAAATTATATGAAAGAGCACCATAAGCCACATGTTTGAAGGTTAAAAGATTAGAATAAGAGAAATTAAAAAAAATAGTACTCAATATAGTTGAAAAAGGAAAATAAAGAAATTAGAAAAGTAATATTATCTTGTAATTATACAGTGTAAGTACCATCAATTCTCACATTTCCTGAGAATTAGAGGGTGTAATTATACTCTCACAATTATACCAATTTCATGCTGCCAAATAAACATGTTAAACTGTGTAGTTACACCCAAATTCAATTCCTATATATGTAGCTTTACGAACAGGCTTTTAGGTTTTGACTAGCGAGAAAATAATTGAGAAGTCTTGAAGAGTCCACACCCTATTCAAATAATTCTACGGAATACTAATACTCTCATGTATGTTATTTATTATGGAGTCGTTTGATACGTAGATTAAATTATGGATTATAATGACGAGATTATACTTCTTTGAATCTTGAGATCATCAACGTCCTTGTGAACATCATGCATCATCATTTATTAGCTCCTTTTAAAGTATGGAATAGATTTCACTTGCAGTATAATCAGTTGGAATGACATTTCATCTGTTAAAACAAAATGAATGAAAGTTCGCTGCGAAACTCTGGAAGAAATGAACTTTAATATCTATACATAAGAACTTTCTTTAGGATTATTCTCCACTTTCTCAGCGCAGGGTAAAAGCATATAATTCACATAACAAAACTAAAATGTTAATTGTGTCAAATATGTCAACTCTCCAGAAGTAGGGTGTCTCAAAGAGATTTCGTTATAAATTGAGGGACAGAGTAGGTATTAAACCAAATCAAAACTATTGTAATTCTAGGGGGTGTGTGGTATAAAGGAAAATATTTTTCAAATAAATATTTTCTTACTAAAAAATATTTTGTGAAAAAGAAAAATTCACTCACCAATCAAATATGAGAAAATAAGTGATAAAACTACTCATTTTCAAGAAAAATATTTTTTAAGGAAAACATTTTCCTCCATACCAAACACACCCCTATATTCCTTTTATTTTACTGTAGATATAGATAATAGATTGATGCAAACAAGAAGTAACAAATAAACACGCCAACATAAAAAAGGATGGCAACTATCACGTCACAGGTTACATCCTCAATTAGTATATATTTACATATAACAGGACGACAGTGGCGGATAAAGACTTCAAGCAATTTTCATCCCACGCATTCGTTATTGGATAAAATGAGCATGTTTGAATTTTATTTTTAATATTACTCTAGAAAAGGTATGAAAAATAAAAGTTTAAATCGGATCATTTGACTCCTCTAGAAAAGGTTGATGATTCTATAAGCAGATGTCTCAATTATTTTTTAAGATTCGACCTGGAAGAGAAAGACACTCGAGATATGATGATCCTTTTGTTTTAATTTAATTTTCTTTTTTATACAACCATTTAAAGAAGAATCTTGTCTTCTCTAATATATGATATATGCCTAGTGAAGTTAGGTTGATTCCTGTTTTGCTTTTGATTTTTTCAATTTGCCTGTTAAACACAATTACATTTTAAGGCCTTTAATTAAAAGGATGCAAGCAAAATAGTTGGCAAGAGAATACTTACATATATCGGATAAGTATTTAAAAAAGAAGGGTTTAACTCCAATAACTTTTATAAATTGGAACTAAACGACATATTAGTGGATACTGTCCTAAATTCTAGTTTGATCATGTCAAAGAATAGATTTAATAGTACTACCTTCGCTAAATCGTTTGACTTAGTAATTTATTATCACCTATATTCTATGATAGTATCACTGTCATTTTCTCACTTTTAATTATTTGCATAATTGCATATATATATATATATATATATATATATATATATATATATATATATATATATATGTCCTAGTTCTTCATGTATTTTACACATGTCTTTGCAATCTTTTAAACAATTCCTTTTTAAATTGATATTCGGGGGTACAATAATCGAACATCAAATTGTCTTCTTGCTATATTCCTCATTAATTTGCTAAAAAGCAAAATTTCTTTTCAAATTATTAGCCAAGAGTAGTTGGCTGTGTGCTAGACATATCTAGCCTCCGACAAGCACCACAATACCGACGTCATCATAGAGTCCATTACTCAGATGGTCACTCAACTATCTGAAATTATCTACTAAAGTCATCTTTCTTTCGTTTGTAACAATAAAGTCACTTAACTATGCTTATAGCACTCAGAAGGTCGCTCAACCAGATTTATCAAATATTTGATAGCCAAATACCTATTTACCCTCTAAATTATCAACTTTTATCTTCTTTTTTTTTTTGCTTTTTTAATATTATATTTTTTTCTCTTTTTACTTTATATTATGGACTTACCTTAGAATAAATAAATTTTGTTTATAAATTAAAAAAATTAAAATAGTATTTAAGCATATATAATGTTAGAATAATAAAATATTGAGCATAGTAGAAAGTTAATTAGAACAATTTATTCATAATAATAATTTTGATACTAATAAAAAAACTCAAGAAATTTTTTACACAATAGAGAATGAAAGAAAATAAAAGTTTTAAAATATATATTCCATGCACGTACTAGCTATAGAAAATAATTAATTAAAATAAAGGTATTTTTATAATATACATTACATATTCTTGAATATTATGCCCAATTATATTATTATTTCGACATTATATATGCTAGAAAAATATTTTTTTATTTTTTTTATTTTTAAATAAAATATTTTGTTCTATAGGTAAGTCTAAATGTTGATTAAAAAGAGAAAAAATTATAATATTAAAAAAAAAGATAAAAGTTGATAATTTAAAGGGTAAAATAGGTATTTGGCTATCAAATGTTTGATAAATCTTGTTGAGTAACCTTCTGAGTGCTATAGGCATAGCTAAGTGACTTTGTTGTTACAAACGAAAGAAAGATGACTTTGGTAGATAATTTTGGAAAGTTGAGTGACCATATGAGTAATGGCCTCCTAATACTATATACATATATAACCTAGGAAAAATCACACTCCAAAAACTAACTATTGAGATAGAAAAGTCAAAGGCTATATAAATTAAATCCTATATCAACATATTACAATACTGACGTAGTACTTAAGTTCCATATCTTACGATGAACTATAGTTGATCACTAAAAATAGGGTGCTCCATTAAAGTTGCTTATTAAAGTCTTGTGATGATGATGGGAGTCTCACACATAATAATAGATGTGATTCCAATTTTTGTTATTTTTCTTTCCGCTTTGTTTTCTCGACCCCTGATTTAATAGGGTTTTTTCTTCTTCGTAGAATTGACTTGCAATTTACGAGGTGACTAAACCCAGAGAAGAAATAAGGCCAAATTCCTAGACGGCTTCTTAAACTTGGCTTCAATTTTTATTTTAGCACTTAAACTCAATCTAATCCCTATTAAATATTCTAACTCAAATAAAAGTGTACCTATTAAATACCTCGTGACTAACTAGTAAAAATGGGATAATGCCTGCACTTCAGACGCGATGACATAACAAAATTAACGAATGACAAACAACCATGTAGCTATTGAGTCCAGCTAACCAAAAAAGAAGAGAAAGGATAGAAACCCCCCACCCACCCTAGCGGATCATCTTCTCACCATCCGTCCCCTTTCTCTGCACACCATCACCAAAAGAAATATCATCTCAAATACTTTACCGTCCACTTCACCTATTATTCCACAGTTTTTAAAATTCTTCTTCAATCTATCTTAAATGTCTACCTAGTTTCATGGCCAACAAGAATAATTTAAAAATCTACAACCTGCTACCCACCACTGTGACACCACAACAAGTCGATTAACGTTTGATTGCTTCCAAGTTTTGTTTCGATTTCGTCGGGCATGTCGTGATTTACGAAATTAAGCTTGAGCACTTTTGAAATTATTTAATTTTGAGTTGAATAGTCCATTTTGATTTTTGAGTAGGCGGAATTATGGGGTTTCTCTGCTGGGTTTCTCTTTTTATTCTTTAATATTGTGGTAGTTTTGCCTCTGATTTCTGGGATAAAGCAGGCAACTATGAAAATTTTCAGATTCTAGCATTTTGAGCTTTGAAATCTTATATTTGAACCATGGTGAGCGATGGTAGATAGGTGGTGAGGAAGAAGATGGTGGGTTTTATTTAATCGGATATCACATAGTTGTAGGCTTGTAGCTGATCTTTGGGGAAAGATGGTGAATAGTGGCGGTAGTGGATGAAGAGTGGTGGTGATCAGGTGGTTACACGGTGGATATGGGTGGCTGTTTCTTCCTTTTTTTCTCCAACGTGGGTGGCCGTTATATGTGTGGGGGAAAAAGAAATGTTCTGAAACAAAAAAAAAAAAAAAAAAGAAAAGAAATGATCATTTCACACGCCTAACTTAGGTGCAGTTCACACAAATATGCCATGTCATCATCTGTGTTTAATAGGTGTACCTTTATTTGAGTTAGAGTGTTCAATAGGTACTAGGTTGAGTTTAAGTATTAAAATGGAAATTGAGGCCAAATTTAAGGGGTCGTCTAGGTATTTGGCCAAGAAATAAGGTAAACCATTTAAACCAATAGTTATAGAATTAGACATGGGCAGATGTAGCCTTTCGGATTTGGATTCAATTGAATTCATAACTTTCAACGCAAAGTATAGATTTTTATGGAAAAACCTACAAAAATCTTAACAAGTATTATATTTGAATCCATAATTTTAACAATACATTAAGTTTAATGCTAAAATTCTTAAAAACTAAACCTATTAAATTTAAATTTTGGATCCGCCTCCGGAATTAGAGCAAATGTCCGTCAATTCCAAAGAACTGAAAACTACAATATTCTAGTCAGCAACTGTGCTTAATGCACTTGTAATACAACATGTTTAAAAACTAATTAGGTGTATGACCCCATCAATGGCTTTTTGTGCACAGTGCGTAAGCAATAGACGATATATATTGACTTATTTATATACCTCTCCGTCCAAATAAATAGACTGATATGAATTGTGTGATTATTAAGAATAAAATATTTTTTAATAAGTTTCTAAGTGAGTTCAAGACAATAATTAAGAAGTAGTTGTTCGAAATAGAAAAAGGCAACAATTAATTGGTCATTAAGGTCTCAAATCAAAAGTAAAATACTAAGAAGTTGTATACGGGTAAAATCGGGGTAACCTACACCTCGATTTTCTGGTGGGTCAAACGAAGCAAGGCCATGATTATACGGGGTCGAAATCAAAGCCGAAACGCCTCGTACTAAGGTCCGAACGGAGTGGTCGCCACTGGGCTTGATAAGAAATTACTTATCCGATCGCGGAATGAGCTCCGAGACCTTGGAAGACACAATAACGGTTACACACGACCGACAGAGGGCTGCGATATCTACATCATATCAGATATCACGGCGCAGATTTTGGCCCGTATCGGCAGCGAATCAGTGATTAACGAAAAAGAATTTTTTTTACCTTTCTTAGAATTGTACTAGCGGTGAAACCCTCCTACTATATAAGTGGGGTAATTTTTATTGAATGGATACATTGTAACACGCATATCAAAGCAATACAAACTTGTTTCTATGCTTTCTAGCTATTGAGAATTTCTTATTTTAATCATAGTTCTTTATACACATTTGGCTCTGAATCGAGGGTCCGATCGAGGGCAGAACTATTATTAACTTTGAATCCAAGCATGGACTTAACGTCTCAACTGGTTTGGTTATTTATTTTATCTTTAATTCGTTTATCCGACGTTCTTGATTACTTTATGTCGAATCAATCCATAAATCCTTAAAATCGCGTACAAATTTAATTGTTATCCATTTTAAGGGTAAATATTTTGGCGTTCACCGTAGGGCTAAGGATAATAGAGGTGGTTTGATTAGGGGTGGGCATAATACCGACTGAGCCGAAAAAACTGACCGAACCGATAATTTCGGTTTATTCGGTTCGGGTTGTTCGATTTTTCGGTCGGTTTTCGATTTATATTTTTTAAAAGTTTGGTGTTCGATTCGGTATTCGGTTTTAGTATTTTGGTTAACCGAAAAACGGATGTTTTTTTTAAGTATGGGTTCTTTTGCCGAAAGACCCCTATCTTTGAAAATATGTTAAATGACACAACTAAAGCTAATCAAATAACAACTAGTCAACTTCTTGTTAAATTTTCTGAAACAACTTCTGGTCACTAGCTTTTAAAAAGTTTAAGTCATTGTTTCACATCAAGTCACTTTAAAAGAAGGGTATCTACATAATCCAACTAGCAAATCTTTTAGGGAGAAGCTAAGAGTTTCTTCTACCAATGACCTGTTAGATTTTTCTCTCTTTTTCTCGATAGATTTGTCGTGTTTGTTTCTCATATCCTTCTCAGCCCTCGTTCTCGTGTTAGTTGCCTTGTCAGTCATCTTGTTAGCTAAAAGAAAAAAAAAAAAGAAGATAAGGAAACTCATGAAGTTCTTCTTAATTTCTAGCTTCAGTTTAACTGTCTTTTTCTTATGCTACCAAATTTGTGGGGCATATAAAACTAGAATCCAGATATTGAATTAAAACGTTATCATACGTTACAGATTCTCCTCCAATTGGTCGTGTTTGACCACACCACGTAAGATAAAATACAACTGTTAGAACGGTCACAAAACAGAGATGAATTAGCAGACCACTAGGGCAATGCAAAGCTAGTTCAGTACAAAAGATGGCATCACTTGTTAATAGTTAAGTAAAATGTCTCATTGAATAACAGAATAATTAGGAATTTAATGTACAGTAACAAATTGGATGAATAATAACACCACATAAATGGATGTGGCACATATTGTTACACTAGCACCAAAAAATAAAATCGAAAAAAAACCCTGAAAATAACCGCACCAAATCGCACCGAAAATACTTTGGTTTGGTTTTGATTATTAAAATCACAAACCGAAAATTGAAAAAACCGAACTGAACTTCTACAAAACAAACCGAACTGACCGACGCCCATCCCTAGATTTGATATAAATCTCCATAACAAACTCTATTTTACACTTGTTCTTTAAGATCTCAATTTCAGGTCAGCTTAAAAATGTCAAATTCTCAGTCCGCTCACTTGAACGTTGAGGATGGGTCTGGCCATCATGGTGAAAATAAAAATCTGGTACCTAGCAATGAGGTGCCCCAAGCTGATTCCAACGGGGTCCCAGTCGTAGACCCAGTCAATGCTAACTCACATGTGGTCATCGATGCTAACTTTCCCACCGACCCCGAAAACAGCGTTCGCGGAGGAGCCCGACCGACGACTCAAGGAGCACTTGAAGGCGAAGGCGACAGGGTCAGCCTACGATTGATATTCGAAATGCTGTAGGCTCAACAGGCGGCAATAGTGCAGCTGCAAAACTAAAGCCGCGCCCCCAGCAGAGTTGAGCCTGAACCGCCCTGGGAAAACACCCGAAGAAATGAGCAGATTACCGAAAGGCCGGGCGAAGCTGGGTCCGGTGTCATCCCTGAAGTAATGAAAATGCTAGAGGCACCAAACCCAATCCCGAAGAGGTTTTGTATGCTCGATATTCCAAAATATAATGAAACCACGAATCCAAATGAGCATGTGACCTCCTACACATGCATCATCAAAGGCAACATCTTGCAAGATGACGAAATTGAGTCAATGTTATTAAAGAAGTTTGGAGAAACACTATCAAAAGGAGCAATGATATGGTACCACAACTTGCCCCCAAATTCCATTGATTCGTTCGCTATGCTCGCGGATGCTTTTGTAAAGGCTCATGTCAGGGCCATCAAGTTGAGACTACAAAATCAGACCTTTTCAAGTTAAGCAAAGGGACAACGAGATGCTCAGGGAGCTCGTGTTAAGGTTTCAAATGGAACGAATGGACCTGCCTCCGGTTGCGGACGATTGGACCGTTCAGGCATTTACTTAGGGACTCAACCCCCTAAGCTCCTTGGCTTCGCAGTAGCTGAAACAAAACTTGGTAGAATACCCAGCAGTAACTTGGGCCGATGTCTACAACATGTACCAGTCAATAATGAGAGTCGGGGATGACCAACTCGGAGCCCCTTCTGGGTCCGTTTATCCTATCAGAACCGATGACAGGCCCAAGATAATCGTCGATCATGAATCAAGGCTGGTCCGAGATCGGTATCAACCATATAGTGTAGATCGAAGGGAAAACGGGTCTGGGCGCAACTATACCTGAAACGAAAAGAGAAGAGATCAAGGGCCCAATAACCGAGTCTTAATGAGCAAAAGTGGTTTTGACAGGCCGCTTGGGGGGAAGGGAAGTTCCAAGATTGTCATAGTATAACTTCAACGTTGATGCAGCAAGCATCGTATCAGCCATTGGACGCATCATGGAGACCAAGTGGCCCCGACCATTGCAATTCGACCCTATGTAGAGAGTTCCTAACCTGATGTGTAAGTATCATGGCACTCATGGTCACAGGACCGAGGACTACTGATAATTGAGGGAAGAAGTTGCACGATTGTTCAATAACGGGCATCTCCGGGAATTCTTGAGTGATCGAGCCAAAAATCACTTCAGGAATAGGGACTCCAACAAATAGGCCGACAAAGAAGAACCTAAACACATCATCCACATGATCATTGGAGGGGTCGATGTCCCTCAAGGTCCCATGATAAAGCGCACAAAAGTATCCATCATGAGGGAGAAGCGCACCCGAGATTATATCCCGGAGGGAGCCATTTCGTTCAGCGACAAGGATGTCGCGGGCATTGTGCAGCCTCATAATGATACACTGGTAATATTTGTTCTTATAAACAAGTCCCGTTTTAAGCGTGTGTTGATTGATCCAGACAGCTTGGCCAATATCATCAGATTGAGGGTCGTAGAACAGTTGAGGCTACATGATCAAATAGTGTTGGCGCTCCGGGTGTTGAACGAATTTAACATGGCATGCGAAACTACCAAAAGAGAAATAACTTTGCTAGTAAATACCGCCGGGATGATTCAAGATACCAAATTCTATATGATCGAAGGGGACATGAGATATAACGCTCTATTCGGGAGACCATGGGTTCATAACATGAGGGCAGTATCTTCGACTTTACACCACACGTTAAAATTCCCAACTACGGAAGGAATCAAGATGGTATACGGAGAACAACCGGCTGCAAAGGATATGTTCGCAGTCGATGAAGTACACCCGGTGCCCGCCGTCCCGACATTAAGGAATACAAAACTGATCAGAAAGGCCACAGTCAAATAGCAACTACCGATTCCGGTCCTAGTCAGACCGGAGGATCGAGGAGCTGACAAGGAAGACGATTACAGAATTTCGAGATCTTTCATAGCTCTTGATGACACCGACGCTACCAAATTAATGGTCGAGGAGCTGGAGCAAGTCATATTAATCGAACATTTGCCCGATTGGAAGGTATACCTGGGCACAGGGTTAACTCCCGAGCTCAGGAAAAAACCATTGAATTCCTTATAGCTAACATAGATTGTTTCGCTTGGTCCCATCTTGATATGACAGGGATCCCGCCGAAGGTGACCCCTCATAAGTTGAGTTTGGACCTGAAGTTCCATCTGGTTAAGCAGAAAAGGAGACCACAGTCCGAGGTCAAGTACACATTCATCAAGGACGGGGTATCTAAACTCCTTAAAATAGGATCTATTCGGGAAATTAAGTACTAGGACTTGCTAGCTAACGTAGTGGCAATACCTAAAAAGGGAAATAAACTAAGAATATGTGTAGATTGCAAAGACTCGAACAATGCATGCCCTAAGGATTCTTTTTCTTTGTCTAACATCGATCAGATAATCGACGCGATGGTCGTGCACGAGATACTCAACTTTCTCGATGCCTATTCGGGGTACAACCAAATTCGGATGGACTCGGGCGACCAAAAAAAGACTTCCTTTATCACTAAATTTGGCACCTACTATTATAATGTAATGACATTCGGATTAAAAATGCCGATGCCACCTATCAACGTCTAGTAAATCGGATGTTCGAAGAACAGATAGGAAATTCAATGAAAGTTTATATTGACGACATGTTAGTTAAGTCCCTGCGAGCATAGGACCATTTGAAACATTTGCAGGAAACCTTCGACATATTAAAATAATACATGAAGCTGAATCCGGAGAAGTGCGCATTCGGGGTCGGATCGGAAAAGTTCCTCGGATTCATGGTATCCAATCAGAGGATAGAGATTAATCCTGACAAGATCAAGGCCATAGAAGATATCACTGTGGGGGACAGCGTCAAGGTCGTTTAGAGGCTGAACGGGCGTATAGCCGCCTTGGGCCGATTGATATCAAGGTCCTCGGACAAAAGACATCACTGTAGTGGACAACGTGGTGGACCACAGAAGACATAGAAGACATTACTGTGGTGGACAACATCAAGGTCGTTTAGAGGCTCACCGGGCGTATAGCCGCCTTGGGCCAGTTCATATCAAGATCCTCAGACAAAAGCCATCGGTTATTCTCACTGTTTAAAAAGAAGAATTTTCCTGGACCCCGAACTGCCAACAAACCGAGGGACGTGCGGCGCGATCCATAGATGCATCTATAGTGCCGAGGCATTCGGCCCGCTCCACAAGAAAGGAGGACATTTTCTTATGTACCTCCGGAAGGAGAGTATATTTATTATAGATTAATTCGAGAGGATGAACAATTTCTTTTAACAATTAATTATTTTAAACAAAAAATTAAGTATATATGAGATTTTCATCTTTTACTATCTGTTCCTTAAAATTTCACAATATAGTTCAAATAATTTAATTAAATAAAGGATACAAATTACGCACATAATTCATGCTATGAGTCCTAACTACCCGGACTTTAGCATAGATAGTAGCTACGTACAGACTCTCGCCACCTCGTGCGTACGTAGCCCCCACAATTAACAAAAATTATTAATTTAATCACCTATGGGGTAATTTTCCCCTCAGAAGATTAGACAAGAGACTTACCTTGTCTCAAAGTCCACTTTCGGATCACCACGTCATGTTAAATTCTTAATTCGATGCCGAAAAATTCAAAACTATCCAAATGATATACAAAATAATTAATACATGATCAATAATTCGAATTTAGGCGATTAAATTAATTGTCCAACCCAAAATGGTAAAATTCCTAAAATTTACCCCGGGCCCACGTGCCCGAATTCCGAAAATATTCGGAGAAATCGTTACCCATAATCTCAAGAACTCAAATATATATTTTCCATCCAATTCCATAACCATTTTCGTGGTTAAAATCTCATTTTTATACAAATCTAGGTTTTTCCTCTAACCCTTGATTTTCAAGATTTACAAGTTATAATCTACCCATAATCTATGTATTTAACTCAAAGTGTGTAGAATTAACTTACCTTAAAATTGATAATTGAAATCCCCTCTGGAAAAGCTCAGAAATCGCCCAATAATGGAAGAAATGTGGTTAAAAATGGTGAAATCCCGTTTTTAAAACATTCTGCCCAGCACTGATGACCCCTTCTTCACGAACGCGGTCAAGGCTTTGCGTTCGCGAAGGCTATTTTCCTCAGCCTCAAATTACCATTCGCGAACGCGATAGGGTCCTCGCGAACGCGAAGGCTTACTAACCTGCCTCTTTCGCGAACGCGTTCCTTCCCTCGCGAACGCGTAAGGCAACTAGGGTGCCCCGGCCAAGGCCAAGGTTTCTATGTGAACGCGGCCTGCGCAATGCGAACGCGAAGGCCAAAGGCCCTAGGCCTCCGTAAATGCGTCCATATGCATGCGAACGCGAAGGGAAAAACTCCAGTACCCCTAAATCCTTCATCGCGAATGCGAGGGTCCTTCCAGTACCCCCAAATCCTTCATCGCGAATGCGAGGGTCCTTTCGCGTTCGCGAAGAAGGAAACCAGAACAGAAAATCTGGTGTTTTCAACTTAGCTCCGGGCGGTCCGAAACATACCCGAGCCCCTCGGGACCCCGTCCAACTTTACCAATAAGTCTATAAACATTATACGGACTTGCTCGAACTCTCGAAATGCGTAAAACATCAACAAAATCAAGAATGACACCCCAAAACCAAATTGGATCAAAGTATGAACTTCAAGTTTTTAATTTCCTCCGAACGTGCCGAATCCTACTTATACTACTCGGAATTGACACCAAATTTTGCGTGTAAGTCTTAAATTACTATACGGAGCTATTCCCAGACTCGGAATTCCAAACGGACCTCAATTACTCCAAAACCTATTCCAAACCAAATTTAAAGAACATTAAACCTTCAAATAGCTGATTTTTACTATTAAGCACCGAAACGCTCCCGGTTTGTCCAAAATTCGATCCGAACATACGCCCAAGTCCAAAATCATCATACGAACCTATTGGAACCGTCAAATCTCGATTCCGGGGTCGTTTTCTAAAAATGTTGACCGAAGTCAAACTTGGCATTTTAAAGCCAATATAAAGAACTAAGTATTCCGTTTTCAACCCGAACACTTTCAAATCCCAGACCAACTATCCTCGCAAGTCATAAATCAGTAAAATCACATTCAGTGAGTTTTATTTAAGGGAACGGGGTTCTAAAAGTCAAATTGGCCGGTTGGATCATTACAGATGAGCAACTGTACCTCTACTTGGCGGTATTCGAGGTGGAGGTAAGTGGATTTTTAGTCTGAGAAGAGGAAGGTACATAATTTCCTATTTACTATGTCAATAGAACTCTAGGCAGGCCGAAACAAGGTATCCTCACCTGAAACAATTGGCGCTCGCTTTGCTAAGCCCCTCCAGGAAACTAAAACTGTACTTTCAATATCACCCCATATGTGTCGTAACCTCTTACTCACTGAGTAACATCATGCACAAGCCCGAGCTCTCGGGCTAATTGGTCAAATAGGCTGACGAAATCAGCGGGTACGATATCGAGTATCGACCCCGAACTGCCATAAATCTCAAATTTTGGTCGACTTCGTGGCCGACTTTACGTCGACCTTAGTGAAAATCAGGGTCAACTACTACTGGATCAACATGGATAAAGACATGAAGGACTTTGTACAAAGATACGAAGGCTGCCAGAGATATGCACCGATGATCCATCAATCGGGAGAGCTACTCCAATCAGTTTTGTCCCCATAGTCGTTTATGAAATGGGGAACGGACATCGTCGGTCCCTTGCCATGGGCACCTGGTAAGGCTCAATTCATACTATTCATGACCGATTATTTTTCTAGTTTGAGAAAGTCCGAAAAAAAGAAGTCACTGACTTCATTTGGGATCACATAATATGTCGATTCGGGATACCGTCCGAGATAGTATGCGACAATGAAAAATAGTTCATCGGCAGCAAGGTAAATAAGTTCTTCGAAGATCACAAGATTAAGAAAATATTATCAACACCTTACCACCAGAGTGGAAACAGACAAGAAGAATCTACGAACAAGACGATTCTCCAAAACTTGAAAAAGAGGTTGCCCGATGCTAAAGAGAAATGGAAAACATTCTTGCCCGAAGTCATGTAGGCATACCGTACGACCTCAAAATCTAGTATCGAGGCCATCCCGTTCTCACTTGTCGACGGTGCTGAAGCCTTAATACCGGTCGAAGTGGGAGAACCGAGCCTCAGGTTCCAATATGCGACCGAAGAGTCGAGTGGTGAGGCCGTAATCACGAGCCTGGAACTATTGGATGAAAGACGTGAGGTTGCCCTGGTCCGGATGGCTGCAAAAAAACAACGGATAGACGGATACTACAACCGAAAAGCTAACCTCCGACACTTCAAGATCGGGGACTTGGTGTTGAGGAAAGTAACATTACACACCTGGGGCCCCGAACGAGGGGAAACTAGGACCGAATTAGGAAGGACTATACCGAGTCATTGGAATTATCGATAAAGGCTCATACAAACTCAAAGCGGGAAACGGTGTGCAACTGCCGAACAATTGGAATGTGACACGCTTAAAACGGTACTACTGTGAAGGTACGATCTCAACTACTCTTTAATCATGTTATGAATCAAACTAACACTTGCAATCAACGCTCAAGAATAGATGTGCCTATTAGGTTTAAAAGCACGCGTTGTACTCTTTTTTCCTTGAACCGGTTTTGTCCCAAAATAGGTTTTTTGGCAAGGTTTTTAACAAGGCAACAATAAAATGTGTTAACTTAGATTCGAAGGCTGGTCTCAAGCCAGAGTCAATGGGTATTCATTGCGCATCAATAGTATCTGAGCCCTCTCAAGCTCGACCTCAAATACTAGGGGCCATCATCCTCGGGTTAAGTTTATTAGCAAGGAAGGGAGGATACTACGTACTTGAGTAGCTAAGGCTCGGTGGTTAGGATACATTGTAAGGGCCAAACGGTCGTAAGAATAGTTCCCACCTTATCCATGATACAAATATTTATCATGTACTTTACACCTTGAAATGAAAAAAAGTTCTGCCTTGCTATTATACATTTTCTTGCCTCTTAAAACCCCGAATCCTAAGAGCCCAAGGGCTACTCCTACTCGGGGACTATCGAGTCCAAGGGCTACCCCTACTTGGGGACTATCAAGCCCAAGGGCTACCCCTACTCGGGGACTATCATTTAAAAAATGTTCGAATAAACCAGACTATTAAATCCCGGGAGCACTAAACCTATTGGACGGTGCCCAAAAACAAAAGGCCGCAGCCTCCCAAAAAATAGCTCAGAGACGTCCGAAGCTCGTAAAAAAAAGGCCTTTATAAAAATTCAAAACCTGCTAAAAGGTTACCCTCGGCAAAAGCATCGTCTAAAATCACTTAAGCATCTTGAAAAAACTTCCGGTCGTATCGAGTTTTTAAAGCCTCGAGCAAACAAGGTTGCATCGAAGTCAAGCTTCGTTCGAACTTCTAAAAACCGGACGCCCTATAACTATATTGGATTCTATGCTAAGTTATTAGTAACATTGCAAGAATAGAAATTATTAAAAGATGCTAAAAAGGTAAACACTCGGAATTGCAAGAAAGGGAAACTTTTCTATGCTGAGGCATCTATGCCTGATCTTAACTAGGGCCCGACTCTTCGCTAGAGCTGTCGGAGCCTTTGAATCCCTCCGAACCCTCGAAATCCTCAGAGCCTTCGGCACTTTCTGGCTCATAAAGCTTCTTCGCCTCGGCTTCAGATTTTTTGGCTTCTTTGATCTCAGCTGATAGGTCAAAGCCTCGGGCGTGGATCTCCTCGAGGGTCTCTCTGCAGGATAACCACTTTATATATTCGGCCTTTTCCTTCAAGCGGACTTCATTCGCCTCCACATCAGCCTTGTATTCGGCCACCATTTTGTCAACTTCGGCGGAGGTCATAGCAAACTTGGACTTCACTGTCTCGTATTCTCTACCGAGGGCATCCCTATCTGTGACAGCCAAGCTCAGCTGTGCTTGGAGATCGTCGTTCAACTGATACCACTTGTTAGCATTCTCCTTCGCAACCCGGAGTTGAACCTCTACCGATTCTACCATCTCCTTGGCGGTTTCCTTATCTGAAGCCAGAAGGTCCATTTTGCTTTTCCACCCATCGGCCATGGCTTGGATCTTGTTCATCTCGGCTCGGAGTTGGTCAATCAAGTCGATCTTCTGTTGGACCTGTGAGATTGTGTTGTTAGTCACTGCGACTATCTCCTCATTCTTAACTTCAAATAGCTTTACCTTTTCAATTAGGTCGGCATGTTCCCGCTGCAGGAATGAAGCCTCTTTCTGAGCCCTGTCCAGCTTGGCCTGAAGAACATTGGTGGCCCCGTCATATTGCTCACTAAGGAGCCTGAACATATCATTTTTTTGGGCCTGCTCCTTAAGGTTGAACTCGAGATGGCTGATTTCCAAGCGATACCAAAAGAAACTCTCATGGTGAATCATTGAAGCCTGTAAATAAAGGAAACTAAGAAAGAAACGTCAAAGGGAAACTTTAAGTGGCTTATAAAGGGAGTTTGAAGGTTATAGAACTCTACACGGTTCAATACATGCTGTGCCTCATTGAAGAGACTCGACGTGCCCACCTCGTTCATCTTTGACTGGTCCTCCTAGGTTACTAGGCATCGGAGGTAGTTGGCTACGCCAACCGGAGCGGATAGGACCCGAGCATCCTCCGGGACAATGATAAAGATCGTCCTCTTGCACTCGGGATCCGCGCTCGACGCAGGGAACCGCTTCACCAATCTTAGGCTCGTGCTTGGTCCGTCAGCTCCCGAAAGCACGTCCTTCTTCAGAATCTCCAGATGGCCTAGCCCGGAAAAATCTACCAATGTAGACATATCCATTCCTTCAAAGAAGGAGTGAATAGGGCCTTCTGCATCTTGTGCCCCTTCACTTGATTTTTGTTTGCCCATTTAGGCCTCTTTGAGCATGGATTTGGTGTAGGAGGGCATCTCTTTGATGTCTATCACATCAGTCGCCTCTTTCGGTACAAAAACAACTTCTCGGGAGGTCTCAGCCCCCGTATATATCTCGGCCTCTCGAGTCAGAGGAAGGTCAGCCTCATGACTCTTCCTCTCGGTTGCCGCCTGCTCCCCGGCAAGGGTCGATCCATGGGTAACAAAGATATCATCTTTTTCGAGCTCATCCCTGAGCCGGTAAAGCAAATCAGAGTCTGGTACCGGGGACTCGGTATTCTTCTTGGGCTTGCGGGACTGAGTGGTCGACCTCTTTTTTATCTTCACCTTGGGCCCCTCCGAGCCCGAGGATTTTCTTTTCCTCTTCTTATTTTCCTCAGTGGCAGCCTCGGGGCTACCCCGTAATGGAGGGATCAGTAAATAGGGATGCATCCTCGCCCCCTTTCAGTGGCCTAAGTTCTGTAGTCTTAAGCAAACTTGCGATGGAAAGAGAAATGATCAGTGTTATGTATGTTCGGGGCATAATATTAACTATTCTAATAAGAGCCTTACCATGTGAACGGGCCTCCCATCGGCCCTTCAAAAGCTTGTGCCCCGAGCACTCAAAATACGACAGCTGCTTGTAAATGCCTTCAATACACTCCTTGAGCCGGGGGACCGCATTGAGAACCCGAGCAACAGATGCACGATCACAAATACTAATGGTGAGATGGGGAACAAAAAAAACTCGACACTTAAGGAAAAAGTACACGTACGAGATATATTCCACTTCTCGGGGAATGGCAGACTCTCGGGAGGGATAAAATCTTCGGTCTTCACTCGAACGATGCGCCCCTGCCAACCTCGGTATTGATCCTCATCGATGCTCGAAAAGGGGGCCTTGCTGGCCCGGTTGCGAGTGAGCTTGATTAGTCCCCCTCGCAAAATTTGGGGATTGTATAGGCGGAGCAGGTGGTCGAGGGTGAACCGACAAGACTCGGGGTTATTCGCAAAGTAACAGAGGAGGATTACAATCCTCCAAAGAGACAGGTGAATTTTTCCAAGGCACACCTCGTATCTCTTGCAAAAGTCCAAAATAACTGGGTCTACCTGGCCTAGTGTCAAGGGATAAATGCAAACACTTAAATACCCTTTCACATGATTGGTGATGTCCTCGTCAAACCCGGTGACTACCACGTCCTTACCTCTCCAGTTACAGTCCTCTCGGACAATGAGAAGGGTATCTTCGGTGACAGGGTACCTGTGGCCGGGTAAGAAGATGAATAGGCAGCTTGTTAAGGAACTATTTTAGAAGTTTTAGCCATTACTATCTGAGAAAGTTTGAAAACTTAAAGAAAAAGTATGAAAGTTTGAAGGAACAAGTTTAAAAGCTGAAGAGAAGAGTATAAAGATTTGAAGGTAGGATAAAGATCTGGGTAAGAACCTAAGAACAAATATGAAGATTTGAAGATCAAAGATGAAGATATGAAGGTTTGAAAAAGTTAGTAACAGCTAGAAAATTCGAAGGTGGAAGCTTGGATCGAAAAGTGGATAAGGGGCAAAAGGTAGAAGCTTTTACAGGGGAAGTACGCGACATTTCGCATTCGGGGGCAACCAGCCAATGGTTAACACGTGTCCGAAGTCAGAACGACATGACTAATGGAATGTTTCGGCTTCTTTGTCGTTTCGGTTGTAACGTACGAAGGAGGGAACCAGGGAACATCTATCGTTTCCCATCATTTCGGCAAACCTACTCTCTGAGAAACGAGGGGACTATCTGTATACTGGTAAAATCGGGGGGTAACCTACACCCCGGTTTTTCGGTGAGTCAAACGAAGCAAAGGCATGATTATACGGGGTCGGAATCGAAGCCGGAACGCCTCGTACTTAGGTCTGTGGTTGCCACCGGGCTTGATAAGACATTCTTTCTCCGATCCCGAAACGAGCTCCGAGACCTCGGAAGACACGATAACGGTTACACATGACCAACAGAGGGCCGCGATATCCGCACCCCATCAGATATCATGGCGCAGATCTCGGTCCGTATCGGTAGCGAATCAGTGATTAACGAAAAAGAAGATTTTTTACCTTTCTTAGAATTGTACTAGCGGTGAAACTCCCCTACTATATAAAGAGGGGTAATTTTTATTGAATGGACACATTGTAACACGCATATCAAAGCAATACAAACTTATTTCTCTGCTTTCTAGTTACTGAGAATTTCTTATTTTAATCACAGTTCTTCATACACATTTGGCTCTGAATCGAGGGTTCGGTCGAGGGCAGAACTATTATTAAGTTTGAATTCGAGCCCGGACTTAACGTCTCAACTGGTTTGGTTATTTATTTTATCTTTAATTCGTTTATCTGACGTTCTTGATTACTTGTGTCGAATCAATCCGCATATCCTTAAAATCGCGTACAAATTTAATTATTATCCATTTTAAGGGTAAACAGAAGTAATCTTAGTTTGTACACTTCTCTTATTGATGAAGCTGAGATGTTAAGTTTTTTCTGGAACAGACAAAAGAGAAAACCAATTGGACTAGGACGAAAGGGATTATCGGAGCTGTCAAGTGAGCTATTACAAGTGAATATAACCTATAGTACTCCTGTATATTGAACCTGTGTATTTGAAGAATTTTTACCTTTTCTGGACAGTATAAACTCTAAAAAGAGGGGAAAAACAAGCAAAGAGGAAACTGAAATGGAGACTCATTAATTTGGCATGTAGTTTTCGGAATCACCCAAAGTAATTCAGACCTGATAAATCTATATCTATCTATACTATATTAAAAGTACAAAACCCCTATCGAAATATTGACCGATTGTTTTACCCTTGGTAAGTGTATCTATGGTGGATAAAATTGTAATTGTAAATACTAATTATTTTTCTGGAAAAGAAAACCAAAAACTGCCGTTTGTTGCCTTTTTCTGTTGAGTACAACTTATTCTTATTTAGGCTTTGGATTCGTTATAAATTTTTGGATTTTTCTGTCAATTAAGGTTACTAATTAATGCTACGTCTTACTTTGTCTAGGTATTCTTTTGTTTTGTTTATGTATACGATTCACTAATTTTTCTTTGATTGGAAAAAATAAAAAATTTGCCATGTCTTTTCTTTGTTTAGTTTTAGGATTCACTATTATTTTCTTTTTGTAGAGGAAAACCAAAAAATTGCCTTTTTTTTAGAATACAGGTTTCCTTTATTTAGGTTTAGATCCTTTTCTTTGTTTCGGTTTGGCATTGACTAATTCTTTTTGGTGGAAAAACTTAAAAATTTAGGATTGAGGCATAACTTTTATTGTTGTTGTTGAATTGACATTGTGTCTAAATATTTTTTGACGTATTTTTTCTTTGTTTAGATTTACGATTCCCATGTCTTTAGATTTCTTTTACCAAAACTGCAAAATTCAGCCATTAATATCACTTTAGGTTTAGGATTAATTTAGCGATTTTAATTTTACTTACGTTGATTTTTAAACTTTTAAACCAAAGCCATTTAGTATAAAGAGGAGCTCAATATTTCATTAAAAGAATCTTGATAGTGTCGGCGAAGGTAAACTTGATTGTGCTTTGAGGTAAATTTTATAACCTTTAGTTTGTTCTTGAAGTTATGTAATTCTTGATAGATAATTACAATATTAAATGTTGTCATGTCGTGATTATTGTTTACAATATCTCATATATAATTATCATTTTAAATTGACTTATTTACATTTTGTACAAGTTGTTTGGATTAATGGAAAATGATATTGTATTGCCGCTTTCAAAATAATAGCCGAAAAAATATATATATTTTGTATATATATATATATACACACACACACACACACATTGTGTATGTTATATACAAAAGTTAAATAAATTTTATATACTTTTTCGGCTACCGAATATAAATAATTTCTGGCACTTGCTAAAAGTGATAATACTCCGATCATTAATGTAGTTCGTAACAGAAAATTAGTTAGGCATTGCAACTCATTTTAATTAAATATCTTATTAATTTAAGTTTATTTTTCCCCTATATTTTATTAATGAATTCATATTTCTTTTAGACATTGCCGTAGGATAAATATTTTTATTCTTACTAGAAAGCAGCTAGAGCTTACAAAGAGGATGATAGTATATTCTAACGAGTTTACGATAAAGATCCAACAAATATAAATGTCCTTTTTACTTGTTCTAAATCTACTATTTTAATATTTTGACTATAAACGTTAATATGTGAAGTCATTCTTTAATATCGTTGAAACTTGCATGTAAAACAACCTTAGTCTACTTCGTATTCACCATATATTCGTCTTCTACCGGATTATTACAGTCTTTTTGGTGGATGAATTAAAGATTGTGAAAAAGGTTTTAAAAATTCAGAATATTAAAAAAAAAAAAAGTAGGGGCCAAGAGGTAAGAACTTATGAGAGTGATCTCCAGTACTGCAAGCTACAAGGAACGTTATGTATCTTTGAGAGTTTTAGGCTTGCGAGTATTTCTATTTTTTTCACAATGTTACATTATGTTTTATTTCAGATTGTAGAAACATCTTTTCTTCTAATTTTGATTGAATTCCGTGTCTTCACTATTTTTAGAATAATATTAATGTAGTCCTTTCAGAATTAACTACAAAAAATTCCATTATAATCATAAAAGATCGGACTCGAATGCATCCAGATACATGGTTATATGCTTGAACAGAGAAAGAAAGTTTGATCTTCAAAACATGTAAGAGTCGTTTAATAAAAATATAATTAATATATTCTACTTTTGTGATAGTGATTTATTTTCTATAATCGTTTGAAAATAATTACTGGAGTATTTTTTATTGAAAAAAAATAGTACAATTTTTACGAGAAAAAATAAAAAAGATTGTCTTTTGTTAGTTGTTAGCCGGGTTTGTATCTTCTAGAATGAACTTAAGAATATATAGTTTTCCAACAAAAATTTAGAAAAAAACTCTTAAATCTCAAGGATATGTATTCAAAATTTAAAGCAATGTAATTATAAAACTGGGTAATATTTAAGTTGTGTTATGAATAGAATTGTACTTAGAGTGAATGTCTATCTTTTAGAGAGTTTGTTATTTTGTGGCTAAGTCATTTTTCCCCTTATAAATAGAGGAGCTTTACCCCATTGTAAATCATCTGAAATTCAATAAGAATTACCTCTCCCTTTTCTTTGTAATATTATTCTTCTTTTGTTGTTTCATTTCACGTTATCAGCACAAGACTCTACCGTCTCAAAAAGCTCTTTGAGAAGATTAAGGTATAACTTTTCTCCTCTTTTAATTATGACTGATATTATGAAAAGAAAGTTCGTTGCCCTTGAAATTTCGGGCAAGAACTGTATGACATGGGTGTTGGATGCTGAAATCCATTTAGATGCAATGGGTCTTGGAGACGCCATTAAAGATAAAAATAAAGCATCTACCCAAGACTGTGCTAAGACCTTGATTTTCTTGCGCCATCACCTTGATGAAGGGTTGAAAATAGAATATCTCACAGTCAAAGATCCACTTGTTTTGTGGAATAACTTAAAGAAAAGATATGACAACTTAAAATTGGTCACTCTTCTACAAGCACGATATGATTGGGCTCATCTGAGGCTCCAAGACTTTAAGTCTGTTTCTGAATATAATTCTACGATGTTCAGAATTACTTCTAAATTAAAACTCTACGGAGATAGTATCACTAACTATGATATGCTTGAAAAAACGTTCACAATGTTTCATGCCTCCAATATAGTCCTGCAACAGCAGTACAGAGAGAAAGGTTTCAAGAAGTATTCTGAGTTGATTTCTCTTCTCTTTTGGCTGAACGAAACAACGACTTGCTCATGAGAAATTACGAAAATCGACCCACTGGGTCTACACCATTGCCTGAAGTGAATGAGGTGTATTCCCATTATTCTAAGCGTGAAAAAAGTCGTGGCCCTGTTCGTGGTCGTGGCCAACGAAGAAATTTTCCTGGTATTAATTACCCCCTCCCCCCAAAGAAAAATAACCACCAAAAGTGAAAAGGGAAGGATGAGAAGCCAAAGGCAAATTGTTCAAAAACTGAATGCTATCGTTGCGGTGGAAAAAGGCATTGGGCAAATATTTGTCGTACACCAAGACATTTGGTTGAGCTTTATCAAGCTTCTCTAAAGAATAAAGGCCCTGAAGCTAATTTTGTCTCTGACAATGAATTTGACATCACCCACTTGGATGTGGCAGACTCCTTTGAGTACCTTGATGGAAAAATAGACTAATTGATCAGTGATGGATCCGTGATTAAAGATGATTGAGCAGTTTAATTTTTATTTTTCCTATTCGAAGTAGCTAGTGAATAAACATCATATAATCATAGTTTTTTACATGAGTAGTAGTCATTAATATCAATTAGTATTATTTATTTTATAAAAGTGTTAGTTCGTTTTGATTAAATATAGTTCTAGTATTCGTTTTAAATAACGTGCTCGTTCAAACACATTTGAACACGTTGGTGGTAATCGTAATACTTTGGTTAAAAAAACGTCCAAAATTGATTTGGTTTCAACAACAACAAAAAAAAGATATAAAACAAAAGTCAAATTGATTGTAGTGATTACTGTTATTCTCGACAGTAACGAAGGATCTTGACAAATCCTTTAAGTGTCCCAAGAAATCACATTTGCCTAACAACCTAAATTACTGTGACTGTTAGCAAAAGGTTGACAAATGTTGGTCCTCCAAAAGGTGTTTACTTTGCCAATGTCAAACCTCCATTGGGATTCTCTGTTGAGATTTAAGCACGTTGGCTTGAAGAGGAAATTCACGATTACAGTTTTTAAATCATATGACAAAAATTGCATTGTTTTTAGCTATGAAATTATTTGAATCATAATCAGAGTTTGCTCGAAATTACATTAAGAAGTCATTATTAAATCATTGATTTAATTTTAAGTCATTATTAAATTTTTAATTTAATTTTATTTCTTTCCCTTTATCTCTGAAAATACTAATATCCATTCGTATATTTTTTTTTTTTTGTATGTCAAACCATGGGAAGCAAATATGGATATCTCACAAAGCAAACTTGGATCAAAGTTTAATTGTAAAAATATTTGTTTAATTAATTCATGTACGACACATACAATATTCACAGAGAAGAAATATTTCTCACATTTAAATATGTGTAAGACAGATATTACTACAATTTCTGGTAGTAGTAATCTAATTGAAGACTCTGGAAGAGCCACTATAACTCTGCCTAGGGGAACAATATTTATCATAAATAATGCAATATTCTTCTCAAGTCCAAGAGGAACTTGTTGAGTTTTAAAGATATCCGCCGAAATAGATATCATATTGAGACAATAGATGAGAATAATCTTGAATATCTCATCGTTACCAAAAATGTCTCTGGCCAGAAAAGAGCTATTGAGAAGTTCTCATCTTTATCTTGTGGCCTGTATTGGACCAGAATTAGTGCAATTGAGGCACATTCTATCGTAAACCAAAAGGTTATTGATTCCAATACGTTTGTACTTTGGCATGATCGATTGAGACATCCTGGATCAATTCTGATAAGACGAATTATAGAAAAGTCAAATGGGCATTCATTAAAGAATTTAAAGATTCTTTTAAATAATAAATTTTCTTGCACTTCTTGTTATCAAGGCAAGTTAATTATTAGACCATCACCAATAAAGGTTGAGATTGAGTCCGCTGCTTTTTTTGAACGTATACAAGGGGATATTTGTGGACCTATTCACCCACATAGTGGGTCGTTTAGATATTTTAGGGTCTTAATAGATGCATCTTCTAGATGGTCTCATGTGTGCCTATTATCATCTCGCAACCTCGCGTTTGCAAAGTTAATGGCACAAATAATCCGATTACGGGCACAATTTATAGATAATCCAATAAAGTCTATTCGACTTGATAATGTTGTTGAGTTTTCATCCCAAGTATTTAATGATTATTGCTTATCAATTGGGATAAAAAGTGAAATATCCTGTAGCTCATGATCACACTCAAAATGACCTTGCAGAGTCTTTAATTAAACGTCTGCAATTGATAGCAAGATTGTTACTCATGAAAACGAGGTTGCCCACTTCTGTTTGGAGTCACGCCTTTTTGCATGCAGCAATACTAGTTCGTCTTAGACAGATAAATTATCATAAATATTTCCCGTTGCAATTAGTTTTGGATCATGATCCTAATATATCCCATTTAAGAATTTTTAGATGCGTAGTATATTGTAGCACCACCATATCGCACCAAAATAGGTCCCCAAAGAAGGTTAGGAATATATGTTGGATTTGAATCACCCTCCATTATTCGCTACCTCGAAACATTAATAGGAGATTTGTTCACTTCTCGATTTGCAGATTGTCGATTCGATGAGACATTTTTCCCAAAATTAGGGGGGAGAAAATGGTGAAACCAAAGGAGAAATTTTGTGAAAAATCCATCATTATATCATCTTGAATAACGTGCCTTTATTTATGAAAAAGAGGTGCAAAAGATTATTCATTTGCATAAAATAGCAAATCAAATGCTAGACGCATTTACCGATCTGAAAAGGATAACAAAATCACATATCCCTGCAGAGAATGTTCCAATCCGTATTGATTTCTCTGTTGCACAATCTTCTAGTGTCATAGCTAATGAGTCAAAAGCACGCCTAAAGTGTGGCAGGCCATTGAGTTCTAAGGATCGAAAACCTAGAAAAAGAAAAAGAAATGCTCAAGATGACATTACGAAAGAGCCTCATGAAGAAATCCACGATTTAACTAATCCTGAGATTCATGAGAAAATCAATGTGCCTGGGACTCAAGAAAATAAGGAACTATCAATAAACACAATCGATATTGAGACAAATTTAAATCGATTGGATATAGTGGTGGATTATGTCTTTGTATACAATGTTGCATCTAGAATTATACAAGATAGTGAGAATATTGAATCTCAATCTGTTGGATAATATCGACAAAGACGTGATTGGCCAAAATGGCAAGAAGCAATCCAATTCGAGTTGGATTCACTTACAAAACATGAAATTTTTGGGCCTGTAGTCCAAACACCTAATGGTGTTAAGCCCGTTGGCTATAAATGAGTCTTTGTACACAATAGGAATGAGAAAAATGAGGTACAAAGATATAAGGCACGCCTTGTTGCACAAGGATTTTTACAAAGACATGGTGTCGATTATGAAGAGACATATTCACCTGTTATGGATGCAATAATATTTTGTTATCTCATTAGCTTTGTTGTCCATGAAAAGCTTGACATGCATTTAATGGATGTGGTTACAACCTACCTTTACGACTCACTTGATAATGATATATACTTGAAAATTCCCAAGGGATTTAAAATGCCTAACGCACATAATTCAAAGTCCCGAAAAATATTTTCAATCAAATTGCAAAGATCTTTGTATGGTCTAAAACAATCAGGAAGAATGTGGTATAACCGCCTTAGTGAGTATTTATTAAATAAAGGTTATGCAAATGATGTCATTTGTCCATGTATTTTTATAAAGAAAACAACATCGGAATTTGTTGTACTTGCCGTATATGTTGATGACATAAACTTTATTGGAACTCCTATAGAACTCCAAAAGGCAATTGATTATTTAAAGAAGGAATTCGAGATGAAAGATCTTGGAAAGACAAAATTATGTCTCGGTTTGCAAATTGAACATTTGGCAAACGAAATTTTTATTCATCAATCTGCCTACATAGAAAAGGTATTAAAACGGTTTTACATAGATGGAGCACATCCATTTAGTACTCCGATGGTTGTTCGATCACTTGATGTGAATAAGAATCCATTCCGGACTCAAGAAAAAAATAAAGAGCTACTTGGTCCTGAAGTACCATATCTTAGTGCAATTGGTGCACTAATGTATCTTGCTAACACTACAAGGCCTGACATAACTTTTCCAGTTAATGTCTTAGTAAGATATAGCTCTGATCCTACAAGGAGATATTGGAATGGAATTAAACACATATTGCGATATCTAAAAGGGACTACCGATATGAGCTTATTTTATGGAAACAAATACAGTCCCGATCTTGTTGGTTATGCCGATGCTAGGTATTTATCCGACCCACAGAAGGCTCAATCTCAAACAGGCTATGTGTTTAACTGTGGAGGCACTACCATATCTTGGTGATTGACTAAGCAATCAATCGTGGCTACTTCATCTAGTCATGCTGAAATAATTACTATTCATGAAGCAAGTCGAGAATGTGTGTGGTTGAGGTCTATAATACATCTTATTCGAGACAAATGTGGTTTGAAATGTGACAAACTACCCACGATTTTGTATGAAAACAATGCAGTATGCATAGCCAATTGAAGGGAGGATTCATAAAAAGAGATAGGACAAAGCACATTTCACCGAAGTTATTTTTCACACATGAGCTTCAAAAGAATGGTGATATCAATGTGCAACAGATTCGTTCAAGTGATAATATGGTTAATTTGTTCACAAAATCTCTACCAACGTCAACCAAGAAACTAGTGTACAAGATTGAGATGCGAAAGCTCAAGGATGTGAATTGATGCTCTCATCAAGGGGAGTTAATACGCGTTGTACTCTTTTTCCCTTACAAGATTTTGTCCCACTAGGTTTTTCTTGCAGAGTTTTTAACGAGACAACTGAAAGGCATATTTCTAAACATGTGGACTCTTTTTCCTTCTCTAGAAGGTTTTTCCCACTGGGTTTTATTTTAGTTAAGGTTTTAACGAGGCACATTATCTATTGAGTAGACATTCAAGGGGGAGTGTTATAAATAGAATTGTACTTAGAGTGAATGTCTATCTTTTAGAAAGTTTGTTACTTTGTGGCTAAGTCATTTTTCCCCCTATAAATAGAGGGGCTTTACCCCATTGTAAATCATATGAAATTCAATAAGAATTACCTCTCTCTTTTCCTTGCAATATAATTCTTCTTTTATTGTTTCATTTCAAGTTAAATATATAGTGACTAAGATGATTGAGGACTTCTTATGAGATTGGGTTTCTTATTATTATTAGAGTTATCTAAATATGTTCAACAATCATTATTTTTAAGAGTTTATTTTTTTTATTTAACTTCTATCATATACCTCAAATAAATTTTTAATAAAATATTAATGTGCTTTTTTAAAATTTTAATTTATTGAGACAGGGTAAACGCGCAAAGCGCGTATCCAAAAACTAGTACTATATTAAAAGCACGAATACCCTTAGCAAAATATTGTTCGCTTTTTTTGCCCATTGTAAGTGGATTTTAAGTTGGATAAAATTGTAAATATCAATAAAGTATTATTGGGAGAAAAAAATGAAACTAACGTATGACAAAAAAAAAAAAAAAAAAAAAAAAGAGAAAGAAGAAGAGAATAGGTGAAAAACAACTTCTTCAATTAATATCCATCACAAAATGTGGTTTTCGTAGGTTAAAAAAGGAAAATAGAACTTAAAGGAGAATAAGTAGGAAACATTTAATATCCCTATTAAAGAAAAGTCAAATTTTCGGTGGGTTCAAAAGAAAAACATTTAAGATAATAAATAGAAAACTTATTATTAATGAATATCCCTGTTAAAGGGCATTAGAAACGTGTACCAATTTTCATGACACTAGGGTTTAGTTTCTGCGTGGTTAAAAATTTTATTATTGCTTTAAGAGTCAATTTTGTTATCTTTTCCTTATTGTCTTTCATTTTTGATTGTTGATTTAACTTGGAAAAGACTCTTGCTTTGCATTCTCTCTTACGTTCTTTTTAGTTTGACATATGAGAAGTTTGATATTTTCATTAGGGTTGTTTAAGTCTTAACTGTCACGATCCAATTTCACCTATAGGTCGTGATGGCGCACAACACTACACCTAGGCAAGCCAATAAATAAATTAAACATATATCAATTATTTTCAGAATAGTTTTCAAATTTTCATTATTATTTTACTAGCAATATTAAGAAATTAGAAAAGATACCCACTAACTTAAATCCAAGAAAATAATACAATTTCAAATTCTATCAATGTGTGTGTGTCAAGACCTGGTGTCATAAGTGTATGAGCATCTAGTAGATTATACAAAACTCCAAATATTGTCTGAAATAAAAATAGACAGAATAAAAATGCAATAAAAGGCACTGGTAGTTATAGAAGGCTCAGAAAAATAGCTCACCACTACGCCTCTGGATAACGTGGATGTGCGATGATAGGTCCTCCACTAGTACCTGCCTCAGATCCTGCACAAAAAGTGTAGCAAGTGTAGCATGAGTACGTAAACAACGTGTACCCAGTAAATATCAAGCCTAATCTCGAAGTGATAGAGACGAGATGGCCGACTTGACACTCATTAAGAGTCAATAATAATAAATAAAATAAAAATAGCAATATCTAGATCAACATGATTTATAGAATTTACAATGATTTTTCTTTAACCAGTAAAAATAATTAAATTCCTTCAAATGCAATAATTTTCAATATATTAATTAAATTTCTTCAATTCCAATAAATTTTCAATTTATCAATTAGCTTTACAAGCTGCAATAAACTATCAAAGTATCGTGTAATTATTATTATTAGGCACGATTTCTGCCGAGGTTATACGGCCCGATCCAGAGTGTCGTGTACACTGCCGAGAGACGTGCGGCGTGATCCATAGATGCATCTATCCTGCCGAGGCGTTCGGTCCTCTCCACAAAATCAAGTATATGAGATTTTTATCCTTTAGTATTTTTATCTAACAATTCTCTCTCTCTCTCTCTCTCTCTCTCTCTCTCTCTCTCTCTCTCTCTCTCTATATATATATATATATATATATATATATATATATATATATATATATAAAATAATATTAATTAGACAAAGAATACAATTTACACAAGTAATTCATGCTTTGAGTCCTAAACTATCCGGACTTTAGCATTAATAGTAGCTACGTACGGACTCTCGTCACCTCGTGTGTACGTAACCCCCACAATTAGCAACAATTATTACTTTAATTACCTATGGGGTAATTTTTCCCTCACAAGATTAGACAAGAGACTTACCTCATCTTGCTCCAATTTAATCTACTAGTAGATCATTTTCTCGATTATCCAACTCTAAATGGCTCGAATCTAACCAAAAATAATTCGATACAGTGACCAAAAATTATAGAATCAATTTCATAAGAAAAATACTACATTTTCAATAAAAATTCAAAATTAATTAAAAATTCGTCCGTGAGGCCCACATCTCGGAATCCAGCGAAAGTTACGAAATCCGACAATCCATTCAATTACGAGTTCAACTATATCAGTTTCACTCAAATCCGACTCTGAATCGATACCGAAATCTCAAAAAATTATTTTTATGAGATTTCTAAAAATTTTCCAAATTTCAATCTCGAAATATTAATTAAATGGTGAAAACAATAATATATTCGTGTATATTGATCAAATCCGAGTTAGAATCACTTACTCCAATGTCTTTTCCTTAAAAATCTATCAAACATCGCCTCTGCCCAAGCTCCAATTTGTTAAAAATAGCGAATGAGATGAATGCCCTCCTTTATAAATCTACCCAGGCAGCCCTCGATCCTTCGCCTCGATCGTGGTTCGATCATGGCCCTCGAGCCTGGGTCTTCGATCATGACCTCGATCCTCGGCCTCGATCATGGCCTCGATCCTCGGCCTCGATCGTGGCTTCGATCATGGACCTCGAGCCTTTGTCTTCGATCATGGCTCTCGAGCATGGGCCTTCGATCATGACCCTCAAGCCCTGCCTTCGATCATGACCCTCGATCATGGCCTCGATCTTGGGTCTCGATCCTGGGTCTCAATCTTGGGCTTGATCCTCGATCATAGCCCAGAATTTCCAGAAGAAAGGAAAAATTATAGCAGTTGTTTTAAGTCTAACTTTTGATCCGTTAACCATCCAAAACTCACCCGAGGCCCTCGGGACCTAAACCAAATATATCAACAAGTCCTAAAATATCACACGAACTTATTTGAAATCTCAAATCACATAAAACGGCGCTAAAACCACGAATTATGCTCCAATTCAAGCTTAATGAAACTTAAAACTTCCAACTTCTACATTCGACATCGAAACCTATCAAATCAAATCCGATTGACCTCAAATTTTGCACACAAGTCATAAATGACATAACGGAGCTATAAAAAATTTCAGAATTGGATTCCGACTCCGATATCCAAAAGTCAACTTACCGGTCAAACTTCCAAACTTAAATTCCTATTTTAGCCATTTCAAGCCTAATTTAACTACGGACTTCCAAATAAAATTTCGAACACGCTCCTAAGTCCAAAATCACCACACTGAGCTGTTGTAATTGTCAAAATTCTATTCTGAGGTCGTTTTATCAAAATATTGACCGAAGTCAAACTTGGCCTTTTAAAGCCAACTTAAGGGACCAAGTGTTCCGATTTCAACCCAAACACTTTCAAATCTCGAACCAACCATCCCCGCAAGTCATAAATCATTAAAAGCACATACAAAAAGTTTTATTTTAGGGAACGGGGTTCTAAAAGTCAAAATAACCGGTTAGGTCATTACATTCTCCACCTTTTAAACAAACGTTCGTCCTCGAATGGGTTTAGAATTGTATTTGGAGTGCTGAATAAGTATGGATATCTGCTCCGCATGTTTTCCTCGGCCTCCCAAGTCGCTTCCTCGACTGGTTGGCCCCTCCACTGGACTTTTACTACAGAAATCTTCTTGGACCTCAACTGGTGAACCTGTTTATAAACAATGGCAACTAGCTCCTCTTCATAACCCAAGCTATTATCTAGCTGAATTGTGCTGAAGTCTAACACATGTGACAGGTCGGCATGATACTTCCAGACCATATATACATGGAAAACCAGATGTACTCCCGATAGACTGGGAGGCAAAGCAAGCTCGTAAGCAACCTCCCCAACTCGTCTCAACTCCTCAAATGGGCCTATAAACCTTGGGCTCAACTTCCCATTTTTTCCAAATCTCATGATTCCCTTCATCGGCGAAACCTTCAAGAGAACTTTTTCACTCATCATAAAGGATAAATCACTCAATTTCTGATCTGCGTAACTCTTTTGTCTGGACTGCGCTGTACGAAGTCGCTCCTGAATCAACTTTACCTTTTCCAAGGCATCCTTCACCAAATCAGTACCATATAACTTAGCCTCACCGGGCTCAAACCATCCGATGGGTGAACGTCATCGCCGACCATATAAAGCCTTAAATTGAGCCATCTCGATGCTGGATTGGTAACTGTTATTATAAGCAAACTCGGCCAAAGGCAAGAAACAATCCCACTGACCTCCAAAGTCAATCACACATGCCTTGAGCTTATCCTCCAAAATCTGAATTGTCCGCTCTGACTGCCCGTCGGTCTGCAGATGAAAGGCTGTGCTGAGCTCTACACGGGTCCCCAATTCACTCTGTACTGCTCTCCAGAAATGTGAAGTGAACCGAGGGCCTCTATCTGATATGATAGAAATTGGAACACCGTGCAACCGAACTATCTCCTGAATATATATCTAGGCCAACCTCTCTGAAATATACGTAGTCACAACAGGAATAAAGTGTGTCGACTTGGTCAATCTGTCGACAATGACCCAAACTGCATCAAACTTCCGCAAGGTCCGTGGCAACGAGACTACAAAGTCCATAGTGATGCATTCCCATTTCCGCTATGGTATAGTCACCTACTGAAGTAAGTCACCTCGCCTCTGATGCTCATATTTAACTTGCTGGTAATTTAGACACCTAGCTACATACTCAACTATGTCCTTTTTCATTCATCGCCACCAATAATGCTGCCTCAGGTCACGATACATCTTTGTAGCACATGGATGAATAGAATAGCGAGAACTGTGTACCTCCTCTAGGATCTTTTTCCTCAGTCCATCCACATTAGAAACACATAGACGATCCTGGAGTCGCAGAACACCATCCGCTCCAATAGTAACTTCCTTGGCACCACCCCGTAGTACCGTTTCTCGAAGAACCATTAAGTGTGGATCATCATACTGGTGAGCCTTGATCTGCTCAAATAGTGAAGAGTGAGCTACAACACATGCAAGAACTCGACTGAGCTCTGAAATATCCAGCCGCACAAGTCTGTTGGCCAAGGACTGAAAATCCAAAGCTAATGGCCTCTCCTCTGCTGAATTGAAAGCCAAACTACCCATACTCTCCACCTTTCTACTCAAGGCATCTGCAATCACATTTGCTTTGCCCGGATGATATAGGATAGTGATATCATAATCTTTCAGCAATTCCAGCCATCTGTGTTGCCTCAAATTTAGATCCCTCTGCTTGAACAAATGCTGCAAACTAAGATGATCAGTGTAAACTTCACAAGACACCCCATAAAGATAATGCCTCCAAATCTTAAGAGCGTGAACAATCGCAGCTAACTCCAAATTATGTATCGGATAATTCTTATCGTGGGGCTTCAACTGACGTGAAGCATATGCAATAAGCCGCCCTTCCTGCATCAATACACAATCCAAGCCAGCACGTGAAGCGTCGCAAAACACTGTATATATCCCCGAACCGGAAGGCAACACTAACATTGGTATTGTAGTCAATGCTGTATTGAGCTTCTAAAAGCTCACCTCACAATCATCGGACCATCGAAACGGAGCACCCTTCTGGGTTAATTTGGTCAAAGGTGCTGCAATAGATGAAAAAACTTCCACGAATCGACGATAATAACCTGCTAAACCCAGAAAACTCTTGATTTCAGTCGCCGAAGTGGGACGATGCCAACTTTGAACTGTCTCAATCTTTTTGGGATCAATTTTAATGCCTACTCCCGATACAATATGCCCCAAAAATGCTATAGACTCTAGCCAAAACTTACATTTAGATAACTTAGCATATAGCTTTTGTTCCCGCAACGTCTGAAACACTATTCTCATATACTACTCATGTTCCTCCTTATTGCGCGAGTAGATCAAAATGTCATCAATGAAGACAATGACAAACGAATTAATATATGGCTTGAATACCCTGTTCATTAGATCCATAAATGTTGTCGGGGCATTAGTTAAACCGAAGGACATCACCAGAAACTCATAATGACCATATCTAGTCCGGAAAGCAGTCTTTGGAACATCTGAATCCTGAATCTTCAACTGATGGTACTCCGACCTCAAGTCGATCTTAGAGAACACCCTAGCACCCTGAAGCTAGTCAAATAGATCATCAATATATAGCAACGGGTACTTGTTCTTAATAGTGACTTTGTTCAATTGGCGATAATCAATATACATCTGCATTGTTCCATCCTTCTTCTTCACAAATAATACTGGTACACCCCAAGGCAATACGCTCGGTCTTATGAACCCTTTGGCTAGTAACTCCTCAAGTTGTTCTTTCAATTCTTTCGAAGTCATGCGATACGGTGGGATAGATATAGGCTGGGTATCTAGAGACAAGTCAATACAGAAATCAATATCACGATCAGGTGGCATACCTGGAAGATCTGAAGGAAATATATTGAAAAACTCCCGAACTATAGGCACTGAATCAATAGTCGGAATCTCTGCGGTAGTATCCCGAACATAGGCTAGATAAGCCAAACAACCCTTCTCAACCATGTGTTGAGCCTTTATAAAAGAAATGACTTGATTAAATAAACTAACAGACGAACCCTTCTACTCCAGCCTAGGCAACGCTGGCATAGCCAAGGTAACAGTCTTGGCATGACAATCTAGAATAACGTGATATGGAGATAACCAGTCTATGCCCAGAATAATTTCAAAGTCAGTCATCTCAAGCAATAGAAGATTTGACCTAGTTTCATAGCCACATAATGTAATAATACAGGACCGGTAGATACGGTTCACAATAACAGAATCGCCCACATGAGTGGACACGTAAACAGGAGTACTCAAGGACTCACGAGAAACACCCAAGAATAGAGCAAATAGATATGACACATATGAATACGTAGATCCTGGATCAAATAATACTAAGGCATATTTGCCGCAAATAGAAATAATACATGTAATCACGGCATCTGAGGCCTCTGCATCTGGTCTGGCTGGAAAAGCATAGAACCGAGCTGGAGCGCCAACTGGCTGGCCTCCACCTGACTGACATCCACCTCTAGGACGGCCCCTACCCACCTGTCCTCCACCTCTTGGTGGTCAGACAACTGGTGGAGCAACTGGTCCGGTAATCATAGGCTGCTGACCCTGTTGCACTAGTTTACCCCGAAGCCTGGGGCAAAATCTCTGTATGTGACTAGGATCCCCGCACTCGTAATAACTCTTTGGTGCGATGGCATGTTGACTAAGTGTCTGGCCTTGGGGACCTGAATACCCACTAGAAGGACCCTGAATAGCTGGTGGGCGAAAAGAACTCTCTGGTATAGCACTGAAATAAGGTCGCACTGGAGCACCCCCGAGGAGGCGGTGGTGCTGGATATAAGGGCATGCTGGACTACCCTCTCGCGAACTGACCTCTACCCCCAGACGGAGCACCTCTGAACTCTCCAGAATACCTGAACCTCTTATCTCTCATAACCTGCTCTCAGCTCCGCTAACGTACACCCTCAATCCTGCGGGCTATCTCTACGACCAGCTCATAAGAAGTACTCATCTCAACCTCTCGAGCCATAGTGGCCTTAATGCCAGTATGTAAACCTGCAACAAACCTCCACACTCTCTCCGCCTCAGTAGGGAGTATCATAAGTGCATGGCGAGATAACTCAGAGAACCTCGCCTCATAATGGGTCACTGACATCTGACCATGTTAGAGCTTCTCAAACTGAAACCGCAACTCTTTCCTCTGGGAGGGTAGAATATACTTGTCTAGGAAGATATTGGTGAACCTGTCCCAAGTCATGGGAGGAGAATCTGTTGGTCTGCCAAGAACATAAGACTGCCACCATCTACGGGCTCTGCCCTCTAGCTGAAAAGTAGCAAAGTCTACCCCATGAGACTCCAATATCCTCATGTTATACAGTCTATCCTTGCACCGATCAATGAAATCTTGGGGATCCTCATGTCGTTCACCCCCAAAGACAGGAGGATGTAGTCTAGTCCATCTGTCCAATAGTTTCTGAGGATCAGCGGCTTCAGCTGGCCTGGGCTCAGGTGTAGCTGCTGCCACTGGCTGGGCTCCACCCACAGGTAGTGCACCCTAGGTCTGATATACAACAGTTGCCTGTCCATGAGCCTGCGCGGTAGGGGCCTGTGCTCCCCCACTCACCTGAGATGTGGGTGGGTCTGCCGAAAATAAACTGGCTTGAGTCATAGTGTCCATGAACCGCAGTATACGACCCATGACATCCTGGAATCCCGGTGCAGATGTGAAATCCACCGGAGCTGGCTCTGCCATAGGCACCTCAACTTGTTCCTCAATAATGGGATTCTCTGCTGGACCCACTGGTACCATAACTGGAACAGTCCTGGGACGTCCTCGTCCCCTACCACGGGCAGGAGGCCTCCCTCGGCCTCTAGCAACTGGGGGAGTAGCTCTTCCCTGGTCTGGAGCCTCATTAGAGCGCGTTCTCACCATTTGTGAGAGAGTAAGAGAAAGATATTTAGTACTACATTAATTGCATGATGGAAGATAAAGAAAGGTAGTTTCCTAACACTCTATAGCCTCTCGAAGATAAGTACAGACGTCTCCATACCGATCCGCAAGACTCAATTAGGCCTGCTCATAACTTGTGAAACCTACGTGAACTTAGTGCTCTGATACAATGTTGTCACGACCCAATTTGACTTATAGGTCGTGATGGCGCCCAACACTACATCTAGGCAAGCCAACAAATAAATTAAATATATATCAATTATTTTCAGAATAATTTTCTAAGAAATTTTATTATTTTACTAGCAATATTAAGAAATTAGAAAAGATACCGATTAAATATAATCCAAGAAAATAATACAATTCTAAATTCTACCAATGTGTGTGTGCCAAGACCTGGTGTCACAAGTGTATGAGCATCTAGTAGATTATACAAAACTCCAAATACCGTCTGAAATAAAAATAGACAGAATAAAAATGCAAGAAGAGGCACTAGTAGCTGCAGAACGGCTCAGAAAGGTAGGTCACCACTACGTCTCTGGATAACGTGGATGTGCGATGATAGGTCCTCCACTAATACCTGCCTCAGATCCTGCACAAAAAGTGCAGCAAGTGTAACATGAGTACGTAAACAACGTGTACCCAGTAAGTATCAAGCCTAATCTCGAAGTGGTAGAGACGCGATGGCCGACTTGACACTCACTAAGAGTCAATAATAATAAATAAAATAAAAATAGCAATATCTAGATCAACATAATTTATAGAATTTACAATGATTTTTCTTTAACTAGAAGAAATAATTAAATTCCTTCAAATGTGACAATTCTCAATATATTAATTAAATTTTTTCAATTTTAATAAATTTTTAATTTATCAATTAGCTTTACAAGTTGCAATAAACTATCAAAGTATCGTGTAATTATTATTATTAGGCACGATTTCTGCCGAGGTCGTACAGCCCGATCTATGAGTGTCATGTACACTGCCCAGGGACGTGCGACGCGATCCATAGATGCATCTATCCTGCCGAGGCGTTCGGCCCGCTCCACAAAAAAGGAGGACATTTTCTTATGTACCTCTGGAAGGAGAGTATATTTATTATAAGATAAATTCAGGAGGAAGAACAATTTCTCTTAACAATTAATTAATTTAAACAGAAAAATCAAGTATATGAGATTTTCATCCTTTAATATTTTTATCTAACAATTCACAATATATATATATATATATATATATATATATATATATATATATATATATATATATATATATATATATATATAAAAATAAATTAAACAAAGAATATAATTTACACAAGTAATTCATGCTTTGAGTCCTAAACTACCCGGACTTTAGCATTAATAGTAGCTACGCACGGACTCTCGTCACCTCATGCATACGTAGCCCCCACAATTAGCAAAAGGTAATTTTCCTCTCACAAGATTAGACAAGAGACTTACCTCATCTTGCTCCAGTTTAATCTACTAGTAGACCCTTTCCTCGATTATCCAATTCTGAATGACTCGAATCTAACAAAAAATAATTCGATACAATCACCAAAAATTATAGAATCAATTTCATAAGAAAATACTACATTTTCAATAAAAATTCCGAAATTAATTAAAAGTTCGTCGGTGGGGCTCACGTCTCGAAATCCGGCGAAAGTTATGAAATCCGATAACCCATTCAATTACGAGTCCAACCATACCAGTTTCACTCAAATCCGACTCCGAATCGATACCGAAATCTCAAAAATTCGTTTCTATGAGATTTCTAAAAAAAATTCAAATTTCAATCTCGAAACACTAATTAAATGGTGAAAACAATGATATATTCGTGTATATTGACCAAATCTGAGTTAGAATCACTTACCCCAATGTCTTTTCCTTGAAAATCTATCAAAAATCGCCTCTCCTCAAACTCCAATTTGTTAAAAATGGTGAATGGGACGAATGCCCTCCTTTATAATTCTGCCTAGGCAGCCCTCGATCATGACCTCGATCCTCGGCCTCGATCGTGGTTCGATCATGTCCCTCGAGCCTGGGTCTTCGATCATGACCTCGATCATGGCCCTCGAGCCTTTGTCTTCGATCATGGCTCTCGAGCATGGGCCTTCGATCATGACCCTCGAGCCCTGCCATCGATCATGACCCTCGATCATGGCCTCGATCTTGGGTCTCGATCCTGGGTCTCGATCCTGGGTCTCGATCTTAGGCCTCGATTTTGGGCCTTGATCTTGGCCTCGATCACAGTCCAGAATTTTCAGCAGAAAGGAAAAATTACAGCAGCTGTTTTAAGTCTAACTTTTGATCCGTTAACCATCCGAAACACACCCGAGGCCCTCGGGACCTCAACCAAATATATCAACAAGTCCTAAAATATCATACGAACTTATTTAAAACCTCAAATCACATAAAACGACGCTAAAACCACGAATTATGCTCCAATTCAAGCTTAATCAAACTTAAAATTTTTAACTTCTACATTCGACGTCGAAACCTATCAAATCAAATCCGATTGACCTCAAATTTTGCACACGAGTCATAAATGATATAACGGAGCTATAAAAATTTTCAGAACTGGATTCCGACTCTGATATCAAAAAGTCAACTCCCCGGTCAAACTTTCAAACTTAAATTCCTATTTTAGCCATTTCAAACCTAATTTAACTACGGACTTTCAAATAAAATTCCGAATACGCTCCTAAGTCCAAAATTACCATATAGAGTTGTTGGAATCGTCAAAATTCTATTCCGGGGTCGTTTTCTCAAAATATTGACCGAAGTCAAACTTGGCCTTTTAAAACCTACTTAAGGAACCAAGTGTTCCGATTTCAACCCAAACACTTTCAAATCCCGAACCAACTATCCCCACAAGTCAAAAATCATTAAAAGCACATACGAGAAGTTTTATTTTAGGGAACGGGGTTCTAAAAGTCAAAATGACCGCTTGGGTCATTACATTAACTGTTGACTATGATTCAAACTCCTTTATTGCTTATTAGTGCTTTTGCTTGTATTTATCATCTTTTTTTATGTTCTTAATTTGGTATTGTCTAATTTTTGTGCTTTCTTTGAACTAACACAACATAGTATATCGAGGTAAATTATTATTTATTTTGTTCCTCATCGAATGAGTCCCTTAATCTTTTTTACTTTTTCGCTTTATAGAATATTATTGTAACTTTTGGCAATTTTTCTTAGTTTAATTTGTTGTTACTTTTGTTTTTAATTCTCCTATAGGATTTTGGAAGAGTTATTTTCCATTTAAATCTTTTTCTTTTCACCATCCAATTCAATTGTTTTAGGATAAAAGATTATGTTGGTTAATACTTTGGGTTAAAAGATGATTTATGTTTAAGAAAATATCTAAAAACTAACGTTGCATCAATATGAAATTTTGCTACTAATATTCAAGTTTTCTTTCTTGGCAATAACTCAAAATCTTTAAGGCTAACGTTTTTTTCTTTTTTATTCCCGATCCAATTCAATTTCCCTTTATGAATCACACTTAATTTTTACACAAAAATAATAAATTTTTATTACATATAATTTAGTACACCATCTTTTATATGAAACAAAAATACAGCATAAAAAATTACGTTTATAGAATAATGAAGGTGATAAATATCTCCTAGATTAAAATTGTGGTTGAT
Source organism: Nicotiana tomentosiformis (assembly GCF_000390325.3). Taxonomy (NCBI): domain Eukaryota; kingdom Viridiplantae; phylum Streptophyta; class Magnoliopsida; order Solanales; family Solanaceae; genus Nicotiana; species Nicotiana tomentosiformis. Next base: position 29,561,422 of record NC_090812.1, read on the forward strand.
TGTCTATAAATAAAGTCAATCTGTTTAGAAAAAAGATTACTAACTTTTACTTACATCTAAAGTAATTATAGTCTACTTTCTTTCTTTTTTTATTTAATTTTATTTTAAAACTCAAATATATTATTTAATATTATAGTTGAATAATTTTAAAAATTATATATTCATTAAATTAGGGTTCGCGCGCAAAGCGCGTACCCAAAGACTAGCTATATTAAAAGGACGAAATCTCTTAGCGAAATATTGTTTGTCTTTTTTATCCTTCGTAAATACATTTTAAGTTGGACAAAATTATAAATATAAATAAAATTTATTTTTACAAAATTCAAAATTGCGTATGACAAAAAAGAAAAGAAGAGAACAAGTGGGAAACTCCTTTTTCAATTAATATATTCCTAATAAACATGATTGTCGTTGATTTAAAAAGGAAAAAAGAATCAAAATTTTTAATATTTAATATACCCTATTAAAGTCAAGTCAAATTTATCGTAAGTTCAAATAGAAAAACTAAGAAGGGATAATAACCAGGAAACTATTATTTAATATCATCCATTAACCTAATTCATTTTTTTTTTTTGGTGAAGTTCTTAAATTAGAATTTCAAAATCAAAATTATAAATCTCTTAATTTTATGTGTGAATATTGAAACTGGGAAGGAAGAATGATAATTTTTGAATTTGGAGTGATGGAATTATTAAACTAAAATAAGTTTATTATTGAATATATATCAACAGATGATTGAAAAATTTTATGTGGTGATTTTTTCTTTTATTGAGTAAGTACGAGGGATCAACATTTATCACTTTCACAAACATATACTTTTATTTTATAAATTAAATATAATATTTTAATATGATATTTATCTATTTTTTAATATTTTTTTATTGAGATTGTGTACACGCGCAAACGCGCGTATCACAGGACTAGTTTGAAGAAAAGACAAGTCAGCCTCCCAGCATCTAGTGATGAGTAACGAGCGAAAGAGCCAAAGAACGAAAGTATGAAAATAGTATGGAAAAATTGCTCATACTCATTGTTTATACTAAATTAATAAATATAAAACATATTTGGTAAACACATATTATTATTTAATTATAATTAATTGATAATTATATTATTTTTACTTTAATTTTTTACTGCAAAAGTTAAAATGCTTGGTTTCATATATAGACCGAATACAAATAAGTATATACATCATGATAAATTTTTATGTATTACTCACTTTTTTCTAATCTATAGCTTATATATTTTGAAAAATGAATTGAAAAGAATATAAATATAAGGCCTAGATATAACATGTGCCACAGGCGGCTAAACGAAGTCCCAATTTTGATTTGTCAAACCTAACTCCCTTATTAGTAGTGAAATAAAGGATAGCATGAGATCAAAGTCACTTGTCATCTGTTCATTCTCTATTCAACAATGGCCATCGATATTCCTTTACTTCTCAAGTTTAAATTTTATGAGCCCTTCGATTGTATCCTGTAATAAAATCTTTCTGATAAACATCTTGTCGATGAGTCGATATTTAGAATCTTCATGTGCGCTTTAAAATATTTAACGTTATTTTACTAACACTGGAGAATTATTTTATGTAATTTTTATAAATTTAGATTAAAGAGATATGTTGTTTTTAAAATTATTGTTTTTATATTTTGTTAGTACATAATTATTAATACAACATACAAATCAAAATTAAAATCAAACATCATGACAGAAGATAAAAGAGACTACTGTATTAAAACCCATTTCTGACAGTACCTCCAATTAATAGCAGTTCATAACTTCATGTTTCAGAACAACAAAGCTGTGGCCTGTGTACTGCTATAAGAAACTGACAAACAAAAAAGACAAAGCAATATACACTGCGAAAGCTACGACAATTGGCACCGACGAAACTTCTGACTAATCCATTTGGGTACACTCACTTGTCCTTGTTATTAGTTAGCTATTGCTATACACAGTTCTCTTATTCTTATCAAAATATAGAAAACAAAAAGACTTTGGGACCTTTTTTATATTGACTATGTATTTTACATCCTAGAGATAGGAGCATATCAAGATATAACGTGTACGGTAATACTCTTTAGAGATTGGGTAACTTATTATCTAGAAATTACGCTCTCTAATTTAGAGATTGGGTAACTTATTAGCTAGAAATTACGCTCTCTAACGAAAATTGACGTCTTGTTGTTGTACATTACTTCCAACTTTCCCTTATTACCTTTTTATTTTTATGCAAACTTCCCCTTCCAATATATTTTTGGAAATTCTGTCCAAAAGTGGCACCTCAAAAACATTTTTGTAAACTCTTTGTCACTGCTTCTTATATTATAAATAAATTTGTTCTTCTGCATAAACTTATATCTTGGCCCATATAGGCAATGGTTTGTGAACCCCCAAAGAAGGATTGAGGGCTTCCAAAAATTGGCGGGCAAGCCCACCAAAGTAGGGCGGGCCTACTCGCCTTAATGAAGTGTGTTCGTTTCGTGGGTGTCGGCACGATCCGCCGGTCTCTATACGATCATTAGCGAATCGCCTCAGCACCCCCGACAGGACGAGTTAACAATTTATTGATCTACGTTTCACTATAAATAAGAGAAAGTCCACACGGCCAATTGGGCTACTACCGATGTGGGACAATAAGTGCCAGTCGAAATCCAAATTCCAATTATCTTCACTCTTTTGTGGCTAAAACACACAAGGAAGTCAATTGTTTACTATTTGTATTTGTTAATATATTTACTCAAGATTAGCTTGGCTAAAAGAAACCATTTTTTCCATATTTTCTTCATCTGTTTCTGCGTTGTACTACTTGTATATTTTATTCCAAGTTTCGCTTTGACTGAAAAGGACAACTTTTCTTCTTTTTTCCATTACTATGATTAGCTAATCATGTCAAATATTTAAGTTATTTGGATTATATGTAAATAATCTTAAAATTTAAACTTTTTCGTTAATATAGATAATCATTGGATATTAATAAAAAATACAACATGAAAATAATTAACCATGTTTTCTATTTTTCCTTTTTGATATCATTCTCGCAGGTGTCATCGGATCCTAAAAATACTCAGGAAACAAAATAATAACTCATATTTATGGAAAAACAATCAAATGTTGAGACTACGAATGACTCTTTGGATACGACTTGCCTCTTTTACTACTACTCGAACTCTTATTTGGTGTGTTAATATCTCTTAAAAAATATTTTTTTAAAAAAAAATCAATTTCTAAAACTTTATTTTTATAATGATGTAAGTGAAAATATTATCCTTAATTCAAAATTTATTTTAGTTGGCTATTTAAAAATTTAAAAAATTCTTTAGCTGGTGAATTTATTTTTTCCAGTATGACTCCATTTTGATATTTGACATTAACCATATTAAATATCTGAGTTATTTGAATTATATGTAAATAACTTTGAAATTTAAACCTTTTAAATAATTATAGATAATTGTTAGATATTAATTAAGAAACACTACATGAAAAAAGACTAACATTTTCTCAAATCTCGTAGTGATAATTTTATTTTTGCACTATTCTCATTTGGGTCATTGGAACCTAAAAATAGCCATAAAGAGAAATAATAACTCATATTTATGGCAAAGCACAAAGGCTGACACAATATAAACGATTCTTTGATTATGACGTGACTTTTTTACTACGACTTGAACTCTTATTTGGCATGATATTATCTTTTAAAAAATATTTATATTTTGAAATTCCATTTTCTAAAACTTTATATATATTTCAATAATCATTATATTTATAATGATGCAAGTGAAGATATTATCCTTAACTTAAAATTCACTTTAATCAGCTATCTAAAAATCTAAATGATTCTTTAGCCGTAAAAAATTTATTTCAGCGTGACTCCATTTTAAATTTATTAATTTCTCTAGCCACAGATTTTGAATTTTTAATACCCTATATATACAAAAAATTTGTTCTTTGAATCATTAAATGTTAAATTAGTTGATTGTTATTATATAGCATTGCATATATTGTCTTAAAATTATCAAGTAGTTTATTTTTCGACACCATACTTGGCTTACCCTCAATGCAAACTACTCAAATTACATTTAAATTCAAATTCAAATATCATATCAGTTTGTTATAGTAATTTTTTAAAAACGACACACAATGTAAACAAAAAAGAAATATTCTAAAATATCCTTATCTTATAATCTATGTATTTGAGTTGAAAATAATATTTGAAATCGATGAGATTAGCTTCCAAATATTTTATACTCAACAAAGATGAAACATAAGAAGAAATTCGTTGTCATCTCTTTTTTCTGGTTTTTAGATCTTTCATATATTTTTTTCAATATTTATTTTCTTTTATCTAATTTTTTATGTCATTATTTCTTTTGTTACAAAAAATTAATTTATTCCATTATAAAAGATGAGTTTTAATAGAAATTGTCTACATAAAAACTTTATTTATATTTTTAGTCTTTGGTTGAAATTCTTTCATATTTTTCTTTTGACTTTATCTAATCAGCCTAAATAGGTGCTCACCTGACCACTTAAACTAAAAAATTGAAGGATGGGTAATTTATATATAATCCATATATAATATGTGTATAATCGTGTGTTGTCGGTATATCATTTATTTATATTAGCTATAAAAAGTAAACAATAAATCTGGCCGGATATTTATGTAAATATTCCATAAAATTTTGATTTTTTGAGTTTACCCATGATATGACTTCTATTATAATAATTTTAAAAACTCTCTATTAATGTTCAAAAATATCTTATCTTTTTATTATCTTTGAAGTAAAAAAAAGTAAAGTGTTTTCCGAAATAATTTGTTTACATTTTTAAAAAATATTTTACGTCATACCAATTTTTTTTAAAATCATATACTCTTTGTTACACTTGAAAATCGCTATAGAAACTATCAATTAGAAACCAATATCTCTCTTGTTGAGTTTGAGAGAAAAAAAACCTTTCACATGATCTAATAATTCAAAACTTATATTATTCAACGAAAAAACTATTATACCCTTGAAATATTGGCTTGACTGCAGCTAAATGAAGGGGTTTCAGCTTATACCCTTCAATTTCTAGAATGTGCTAAATTGAAATTAATGATAGTAATTGTATAGCCAATGTTTTGCTATTTGTTTTATGTCCATTTATACAAATTGACTCTTCAAACAAATATTCTTCAAAAAGAAAAGAAAAAAACAACTTTTATTTTAATATTGACAAATTTTTGTGATGTTTCTTTCTCCAGCATGTATGCTTACTTCATTATATATGTAAGTAAACTTTTATTCGATTTTTAAACTCTATATTATATTTATTTTAAAAAAAATTTGCTTTATTCAGATCTAGCTACAGTATTTTAAAGAACTATAATTATAGGGTTTTAAATGTGAAAGAGTTTTATAGTTATATGGAGTATTTTTTTTTGTTGCCAGAGGCGAAGTAGTATTTAAATAATTAGAAAAGATAACAAAGGTTCCTAACATGATTGTATATGATCATTAACCAAATTATCTTTTAGTCATATATATATATATATATATATATATATATATTATATATATATATATATATATTTGACTAGCATAGTCAAATATAGAATAAAGTTACCATATACTATTGACATTTATTAGCTTGCCACTTGGCTTAGCTAGAATGCCAATTATATGTGGTAACTTTATTCCTTTAGTATATATATATATAGATTACTTTAAATGTTTTTAAGTGTGTTATGTATATTATATATATGTTGTGTTATTTTCAAAGTTAAGTATTGCATATTATTATGGGTGAATGACATATTTACCCACAAAAATAAAATTATTTACCCTTACCTACCCATTTATTTTTCTACCCATCAAACTAATTACATTTCCTATCCATAGTAGTTTTTTGGGGGAATTTTCTCTTTTTTCTCCAATTCTTTTTTATTTCTATGCTTCTTTTCTTTTTTCCTTTTTTTCTTTCTTTTCTCCTTTTCTTTTTTCTCGTTTTCTTCTTATTTTTTTCTTTTTTCTCCTTTTCTATTCATTTATTTTTGCCCAAATTCTATTATTGTTATTTTTACCATAACTTATTTCACACTCAATTTTGATTCCTTCTTTATTTTTTATTTTTTTTCTTTATTTCTTGTTCCTTTTCTAATTCCATTTAAATCCTTTTTTCTTTTATTTTTTTTATTTCTTGTTTCTTTTCTAATTTCATTTAACTTCTTTTTTTTTTTTATATTCTTTTTTTCTTCATAATCTAATTTCATCTATTGTTTTCACTATTTTTTATTATTCTTGTTTTTATACAATAAGAAAAAATAACTGATATAATAAATATTTGTTCACCCTTTTTTTAATATAATTAGTATAATATACCTTTTGTCTTTTTCTCATTTTTTTAATTCAATTATTAAACTGAAATAATATAAGTTGTCACTTGATCTAATTCACTAAATATCACACTGACTGTTGCTGAGCACCATAAATTATATAATCAGATTCTAAGAATCAACACGCGATTGTCATGCAAACCTTGATCTCCTTCCCTACAAATATCAGTACACACTCTACCATTCGCAGTAACACAACCAGTTATGTAGCAAGAAAATATAATCTACGACCACCAAATCTCTATATATACTAGTTAGAATAGAAATAATAATAAAATATTGAAAACTGCAATAAAAGTATAAGTAGCAAAAAAGACTTGTAGTACCATATGATACCAATATGGTATACATGCATACCAACATAGTATTATCACGACCAAAAACCTAACCCGTCGTGATGGCGCCTATCGTGATACTAGGCAAGCCGACATCTCCAAAACACTTTTAACATTTAACAAAAATAAATTAATATATTTAAAATAACCGGAGTCTTTCATAAAAAAAAGGTAAAACCCAAAGCATAAGTGCAGAAAAATAGCACGACATTGTGGTGCCAGTGAGTACATGAGCATCTATACCAGGAGCAGTCTAATACAACATCTAAGGAATAAGAACTGAAATGAGAATAAGATAATGAAGGAGAGCCAAGGCCTGCGAACGCCATGCAGCTACCTCGATAGTCTCCGAAATCAGCTGCTCAAATATCAACACCCGCTATGACTGGGAACACCTGGATCTGCACACGAAGTGCAAGGTGTAGCGTGAGTACAACCAACTCAGTAAGTAACAAAATAAAAAGGAACTAAAAAGGTAGTGACGAGCTATACAAATACAGTTCATTTTTAATAGTTCCAGCAAAGAATAGACATGCTTTCAAATCCGGTAGTTTAAGTCAACTAAGTTTTATACAGTTCAAGTTCAAGTAATCCAGATATAAAATCTTTCAGAAATTTCACAACAATGACAGATAGAAACTAAGTGCATCAACAAATAAAAAAGCAAGTACAGCCTTTTAGGGCAACAGTCACTCAACTCGTCACAATAGCTCAAATCACTCAGCTCTCAGCCCTCAGTACTCACACTCAATAGGTACCTGCGCTCACTGGGGGTGTGCAGACTCCGGAGGGGCTCCTTTCAGCCCAAGCGCTATATCCGCACGGATAACTCATGTGTCGCACGGACAACTCACGTGCCGCACGGACAACTCACGTGCTATATTATCAATATGTGGATCCGCACGGATAACTCACATGCCATAGTAACAATACCTCACGGACAGGCCCTCGGCCTCACTCAGTCATCAACCTCTCTAGTCTCCCAGGATCTCAGAAATCACAAAGATCGACCCAAACAAAGATAACATAGTGTATCAACAAGAATCAAGAAGAGACTGAGATATGATATACAAGTAAAACCGTGACTGAGTACAAGACAACAATTAGCAAGTAATTCAACAAGTACGCGACCTCTGCGGGTCCCAATAGTACCATCACATAGCCTAAGCATGATTTTTAGCATGATTTGCAATCAAAATTTCTATAACACAGGGAGAGCATATAGCTAGCAATAAGTTATTCAACTTTACAGTTTCACGGAATGGGCCAAGTCCCAATTCCTACGGTGCACGCCTATGCGCTCGTCACCTAGCATGTGCGTCACCTCTAAAATACTCACATAATCCAATAATCCGGGGTTTCATACCCTCAGGACCAGATTTAAAACTGTTACTTACATCAAACCGTGCAAAATCCTACTCTGCAATGCCTTTGCCCCTCGAATCAATCTCCATACGCCCCGAATCTAGCCACAAGCAGTACGATATAATTAATACAGTCTAAAAGAATTAATTCCACAAGAAAAATACGAAATTATAAGCCAAAATCCGAAATAGACTCAAACCGGACCCTGGGCCCACGACTCGAAATCCGACAAAAGTCACAAAATACGAACACACATCCACTCATGAGTCCAACCATACAATAATTACTCGAATCTAACCTCAAATCACCTTCCAAAACTCGAAATTTTAGCCTATGAAGTTTCTACAATTTTTCCCCAAATTTACAACTCAAATTTCTAATTAGATGATGAAAATAGTAATAGATTTATGAAATATAGTCCAATCCGAGTTAGAATCACTTACCCCAACAATATTCTCGAAGAAACCTCGAAAAATCACCTCACACCGAGCTCTCAAAGTCCCAAAATCGAAATGGGAATCAAACCCTCAAAATCCGACTTTCTGCTAGTTCTTCCGTATCTGCGGACATATTATCGCACCTGCGATGCTGCACATGCGGAATTTCTCTCGCAGGTGCGGAAATAAATTAAGGGATTGGGTCTGCATCTGCGAGCAAGAGGTCGCACCTGCATGTGTGCACCTACGGACAAGGGTCCGCTTCTGCGATCTTTCCCTCCGGCTCACTATCCGCATCTGCATGCTCACAGATACGGAAATTTCCTCGCACCTGTGACCCCTGGACATATCACCAATTCCTGCTTATGCGCTTGGCCTAACGCAGTGCGTTCCCGCACCTACAGCCACCCATCGCAGGTGCGATTATACCAGAAGCTTCAAAGCTTCAGCAATTTGCCTAAGTCCAAATTCAAACTATTAAGCATCCGAAACTCACCCGAGGCCTCCAAGACTTCAACCAAATATTCCAACAAGTCCTAAAACACCATACGAACTTAGTTGAGCCCTCAAAACACGTCAAACAACAACAAAAAACACGAATCACCCTCCAATTGAAACTTAATGAACTTGAAACTCCAAATTCTACAAACGAAACTTAACCATACCAAACCACGTCTGATTGACCTCAAGTTTTACACACAAGTCACCTTCAACATTACGGACCTACTCCAACTTCCGGAATCGGAATCCGACCCCGATATAAAAAAGTCAACCCCCTCGGTCAAACTTTCCAAAAATTCAACTTTCGTCATTTCAAGCCTAAATTAGCTATAGACCTCAAATTCACAATCCAGACATGCTCGTAAGTCCAAAATCACCCAACGGAGCTAATAGAATCGACAGAACTCCATTCCGGAGTCGTCTTCATACAATTCTAACTACGGTCAAAATTCTAAGACTTAAGCTTCTGTTTTAGGAACTAAGTGTCCCAAAACACTCCGAAACCAAAAACAAGACCTCCCGGCAAATCACATAAGTCGAAATAGATACGGGGAAAGCAGTAAATAGGGAATCGAGGCTAATGCACTCAAAACGACCGGCCGGATCATTACATCCTCCCCCTCTTAAAATAATCGTTCGTCCTCGAACGAGCATAGAAACATACCTGAAGTGGTGAAAAGATGAGAATAATGGATGCACATATCATTCTCGGTCTCCCAAGTCGCCTCCTCGACTGGCTGACCCCTCCACTGAACCTTCACGGAAGCAATATTCTTTGACCTTAGCTTTCTGACCTGCCTGTACAAAATAGCCACTGGCTCCTCAACATAAATAGATCCTTGTCCAACTGGACTAAGCTGAAATCCAACACGTGAGACGGATCACCGTGATACTTCCGGAGCATAGAAACATGGAATACTGTATGAACTCCTGCTAGATTGGGAGGAAAGGAAAGCTCATAAGCAACCTCCCCAACATGCCGCAATACCTCAAATGGGCCGATAAACCTCGGACTCAGCTTGCCTTTCTTTCCGAACCTCATAACACCCTTCATGGGTGACACTCGGAGCAAGACCCGCTCTTCAACCATGAATACAACATCGCAAACCTTCTGGTCCGCATAACTCTTCTGACTGGACTAGGCTGTGCGTAATCTATCCTGAATCACCTTAACCTTTTCCAGAGCATCCTGAACCAAGTCTGTACCTAATAATCTAGCCTCGCCCGGCTCGAACTAACCCACTGGAGACCTACATCTGTCTATCATACAGAGCCTCATACGGTGCCATCTGGATGCTCGACTGGGTAACTGTTGTTGTAAGCAAACTCCGCTAGAGGCAAAAACTGATCCCACGAAACCCCAAACTCCATCACACACGCACGTAGCATATCCTCTAATATCTGAATAGTGCGCTCGGACTGTCCATCCGTCTGAGGGTGAAATGTTGTGCTCAACTCCATTCGAGTCCCCAACTCATATTGTATGGCCCTCAAGAACCGTGATGTAAACTGCGTACCCCGGTCCCCGATGATAGATACCGGTACGCCATGAAGACTGACAATCTCGTGGATATACACTCGAGCCAGCTGCTTGGAAAAATAGGTAGTCATCACAGGAATGAAATGAGTTGACTTGGTCAACCGGTCTACAATCACCCAAACTGCATCAAACTTCCGTTGAGCCCGTGGAAGCCCAACAACGAAATCCATAGTGATCTGCTCCCATTTCCACTCTGGAATCTCTAACTTCTGAAGCAACCCACCTGGTCGCTGATGCTCATACTTCACACGCTGGCAATTTAGGCACCAAGCCACATACTCTACTATGTCCTTCTTCATTCTCCTCCACCAGTAATGTTGTCTCAAGTCCTGATACATCTTCGCGGCACCTAGGTGAATACCGCAAATTGTGAGCCTCTTGGAGAATCAACTCACGCAAACCATCCATGTTGGGCCCACATAGCATGCCTTGCATTCTCAATGCACCATCATCCCCAATAGAGACCTCTTTAGCATCACCGTGATGGACCGTGTCCTTAAGGACAAGAGATGGGGGTCATCATACTGACGCTCCCTGATACGATCATAAAGAGAAGACCGAGAGACCACACAAGCCAATACTCGACTCGGCTCAGAAACATCTAATCTAACAACCTTGCTAGCTAAGGTCTGAACATCCAATGCCAATGGCCTCTCTGCTGCTGGAAGATATGCTAAGCTCCCCAAACTCTCCGCACGACGACTCAAGGTATCGGCCACCACATTGGCCTTCCCGGGATGGTATAAAATGGTGATATCATAGTCCTTAAGAAGCTCCAACCACCTCTATTGACGCAAGTTAAGATCCTTCTGTTTGAACAGATGCTGCAAATTTCGATGATCAGTGTAAATCTCACAATAGACCCCGTACAAATAGTGCCGCTAAATCTTCAAGGCGTGAACAATAGTTGCTAACTCAAGGTAGTGGACATGATAGTTCTTCTTACGAGGCTTCAACTGGCGCGAAGCATAAGCAATTACTCTACCCTCCTGCATCAGAACACACCCAATACCGATTCGCGAGGCATCACAATACACTGTGTAAGAACCAGAAGTTGATGGTAGAATTAGAACTGGAGTCGTGGTCAAAGCAATCTTGAGCTTCTCAAAAGCTCTCCTCGTACTCCTACGACCACCTGAAAGGAGCACCCTTTTGGGTCAATTTAGTCAAGGGTGATGCAATAGATGAGAAGCCCTCCACAAAACGACGGTAATAACCAGCCAGACCCAGAAAACTCTGAATCTCCATGGCTGAGGACGGTCTGGGCCAACTCTGAACCGCCTCTATCTTCTTCGGGTCTACCTGAATACCCTCACTGGACACCACCTGCCCCAAGAGCGCCACTGAACTAAGCCAAAACTCGCACTTAGAGAACTTTGCATAAAGTTTCTCCTCCCTCAACCGCTGTAACACAAACCTCATATGCTGGGCATGCTCCTCCTGACTACGAGAGTATACCAGGATATCATCAATGAATACAATAATTAATGAGTCAAGATAAGGCTGAAACACATTGTTCATCAGATGCATAAATGTTGCTGGGGCGTTGGTCAGCCCAAAAGACATCACAAGGAACGCATAATGGCCATATCGGGTCCTGAAAGCTGTCTTAAGAATATCTGAGTCCCGAATCTTCAGCTGGTGATACCCTGACCTCAAATCAATCTTGGAGAACACCCTCGCTCCCCGAATCTGGTCAAACAAATCATCAATACGCGGCAATAGATATTTGTTCTTGATTGTGACCTTATTCAACTGCTTGCAATCAATGTACATTCTCATAGTACCATTATTCTTCTTCACAAATAGAATTGGTGCACCCCAAGGTGACACGCTAGGCCCAATAAACCCATTATCAGGGAGTTCCTGAAGCTGCTCTTTCAACTCCTTCAACTCAGCCGGTGCCATACGGTACGATGGAATAGAAATGGGCTGAGTGCCCGACACCAAATCAATACCGAAATCAATATCCCTGTCGGGCGGCATTCCCAACAGGTCTGCAAGAAACACATCCGGGAAATCTCGCACCACCGGAATAGAATCAATAGCAGGGGTCTCTACACTAACATCCCTCACAAAGGCCAGATAAGATAGACAACCCTTCTCAACCATCCGCTGAGCCTTCAAGTATGAAATCACTCTACTGGAACATAGTCTATAAAGCCACTCCATTAAACCCTCGGCAACCCCGGCAGCGCCAACATCACGGTCTTAGAGTGACAATCTATAACAACATGATATGGAGACAACCAATCCATACCCAAAATCACGTCAAATTGACCATACTAAGCAACAAGAGATCCACTCTAGTCTCCAAACTCCCAATAGTCACCATACATGACCGATATATACGATCCACAATAATAGTATCGCCCACCGGCATGGACACATGCATAGGTAAAACTAGAGACTCACGGAGCATATCCAGATAATGAGTGAAATACGAGGACACATATGAATAAGTGGAACCAGGGTCAAATACTACAGAGGCATCTCTATGGCAAAGTGAGACAATACCTGTAATCATAGCATCCGGAGCAATGGCATCTGGTCTGGCAGGAAGAGCATAGAAATAGGCATGGCCACCCCCTGATCGACCTCTCCATCTAGGGCGATCCCTAGCTGACTGAACCCCACCCCTAGCTGGCTAGGCGGGTGGTGAAGCCGTTGGTGCTGGTGCCATCGGCCGAGAACTCTGTTGTGGAGTCCCACCCAATAATCTAGGGCAATCTCTCTTAATATAACCAAAATCTCCGCACTCGAAATAGCCCTCCTTTGACAGAACTGCTGCTCCTGATGCCCCGAAGAACTACCCATAGACACCTGAGCTGACGAGATAGGGTGAGAACTCTGCGCTGGTAGTGCACTGAATGAAGAATGGCCCTGCTGATAGCTGTGTGAACCATGGCCAGATGATGCACCACGGTGAACTGGGAGAGCCGTCTGAGCATGTCTGAAAGGACAACCCTTACCGTGGTGGAACTGCCCCCAGAAGGAACACCGCTGAATCTACCCTAGCCACGAGGCATTTTTGCCTCCCTCTCAACCCGCTCTTGACTGCGAACCATCTTAATCTGATGAGCAATGTCGACAACCTCGTCGAAAGTAGCACCAGACACTCTCTCTCTAGTCATAAGCAATCGCAGCTGAAAAGTGAGGCAATCTATGAACCTCCTGATCATCTCCCTGTTTGTGGGAACCAACCAGATAGCATGTCGGGCCAACTCTGAAAATCTTATCTCATACTGCATCATGGACATATCACTCTGACGAATCTGCTTGAACTGCCTGCGCAGCTCCTCTCTGTGGGATTGAGGCACGAACTTCTCCAGGAATAGACCGGAGAATTGCTGCCAGGTAAGGGGTGCTGCGCCGACCGGCCTACGCCTTTCGTAAGCCTCCCACCAACAAAAAGGCAGCCCCAGAGAACTGAAAAGTAGTGATCGAGACCCCACTGGTCTCTAGAATACCTGTTGTATGGAGTATCCTCTGGCACCTATCCAAGAATCCCTGTGCATCCTCTCCCTCGGTACCACTGAAAGATGGAGGCTGGAGTCTCCCAAACCTCTCCAATATACGCTGCTCATCATCAGGCATGACATGAACTACATAGTCCTGAGCAGTTGCAACCGGTTGGGCTGGTGGTTCCCCCGGTGTATGGAGTCCCTGTACCACCTGCTCTGGTATGAGGGCGGCGGGAGTCTGGGCATCTCCCCTGGCCTGAGAAGTGACTGCTGCGGCCGAAACACAGACTGCTTGAGCAAGACTGGTACACGCGGTCAGAATCTGAGCTAAGGCCTATTAAAGGCCTGGAATCACAATAGGCACGGGTGGTGCCTGAGCTGGTCCCACAGGCTCATCCACAATTAGAGCCTGCTCCTGAACTGGGGCAATTGGCGGATCTATAGGTGCTGCCCTAGCTGCGGTGCGAGCTGCACCTCTGCCCCTACCGCGGCCTCTACTGTGACTTCGGCCTCTCGCTGCCCCGACTGGTGGTACCGGTGGCTGTCCATCCTGCCCCGTAGTACGCATCCTCACCATTTGTGAGAGAATTAGAGCAATAAAAATTTAGATACCAGAATCCAAAGATTCGCACGACAAGAATTCAAGAATGTGAAATTTCCTAAGGGTTCGGCAACCTCTCGAAGATAAGTACAGACGTCTTCGTACCGATCCGCAAGACTCTACTAAACCTTCTCATGACTTGTGAGACCTATGTAACGTAGGCTCTGATACCAACTTGTCACGTCCCAAAACCTAACACGTCGTGATGGCGCCTATCGTGATACTAGGCAAGCCGACAACTCCAAAATACTTTCAACATTTAACAGAAATGAATTAATATATTTAAAATAACCGGAGTCTTTCATTAAAAAAGGGGTAAAACCCAAAGCATAAGTGCGAAAAAATAGCCCGACATCGGGGTGCCACTGAGTACATGAGCATCTATACCAAGAGCAGTCTAATACAACATCTAAGGAATAAGAACTGAAATGAGAATAAGATAATAAAGGAGAGCCAAGGCCTGCGAACGCCATGCAACTTCCTCGATAGTCTCCGGAATCAGCTGCTCAAATATCAACACCCGCTACGACCGGGAACACCTGGATATGCACACGAAGTGTAGGGTGTAGCGTGAGTACAACCAACTCAGTAAGTAACAAAATAAATAAGGAACTGAGAAGGTAGTGATGAGCTATACAAATACATTTCATTTTCAATAGTTCCAGCAAATAATAGACATGCTTTCAAATCCGGCAGTTTAAGTCAACTCAGTTTTATATAGTTCAAGTTCAGGTAATCCAGATATAGAATCTTTCAGGAATTTCACAACAATGACAGATAATAACTAAGTGCATCAACCAATGAAAAAGCAAGTACAGCCTCTCAGGGAAACAATCACTCAACTCATCACAACAAATCAAATCACTCGTCTCTCAGCCCTCAGTACTCACACTCAATAGGTACATGCGCTCACTGAGGGTGTGCAGACTCCGGAGGAGCTCCTTTCAGCCCAAGCGTTATATCCGCAAAGACAACTCACGTGCTATAGTATTAATATGTGGATTTGCACGGATAACTCACGTGCTGCACGGATAACTCACGTGTTGCACGGACAACTCACGTTCCATAGTAATAATACCTCATGGACAGGCCCTCGGCCTCACTCGGTCATCAACCTCTCTAGTCTCTCGGGCTCTCGGAAATCACAAAGTTCGGCCCAAACAAAGATAACATAGTGTATCAACAAAAATCAAAAAGAGGCTGAGATATGATACACAAGTAAAATCATGACTAAATACAAGATAACAATTAGCAAGTAATTCAACAAGTACGCGACCTCTGTGGGTCCCAACAGTACCATCACAAAGCCTAAGCATGATTTCTAACATGATTTGCAGTCAAAATTTCTATAACACATGGAGAACATATAGTTAGCAACAAGTTATTCAACTTTACAGTTTCACGGAATGGACCAAGTCCCAATTCCTACGGTATACTCCCACATGCTCATCACCTAGCATCTGCGTCACCTCCAAAATACTCACATAATCCAATAATCCAGAGTTTCATACCCTCACGACCAGATTTAAAATTATTACTTACATCAAACTGCGTAAAATCCTACTCTGCAATACCTTTGCCCCTCGAATCAATCTCCAAACGCCCCGAATCTAGCCACAAGCAGTACGATATAATTAATACAGGCTAAAAGAATCAATTCCACAAGAAAAATATGAAATTATAAGCCAAAATCCGCAAATAGACTCAAACCGACCCCCGAGCCCACGTCTTAAAATCCAACAAAAGTTACAAAATACGAACACCCATCCACTCACGAGTCCAATCATACAAGAATTACTCGAATCCAACCTCAAATCACCTTCCAAAATTCAAAATTTTAGCCTATGAAGCTTCTACCATTTCCCCCCAAATTTACAACTCAAATCCCTAATTAGATGATGAAAATAGTAATAGATTCATGAAATATAGTCCAATCCGAGTTAGAATCACTTACCCTAACAATCTTCTCAAAGAAACCTCGAAAAATCACCTCGCACCGAGCTCTCAAAGTCCCAAAATAGAAATAGGAATCAAACCCTCGAAATCCCACTTTCTGCCTAGTTCTTCTGCATCTGCGGACATACTGTCGCACCTGCGGAATTTCCCTCGCAGGTGCGGAAATGACTTAAGGGACTGGGTCCACATCTGCGAGCAAGAGGTCGCACCTGCATGTGTGCACCTGCGGACAAGGGTCCGCTTCTGCGATCTTTCCCTCCAGCTCACTATCCGCATCTGCGGAGCTTGAAGCGCATCTACGGGCTCGCAGATGCGGAAATTCCCTCGCACTTGCGACCCCTGGCCATCTCCTCAATTCCCGCTTCTGCGCTTGGCCTAACGTACGTGCGTGCCCGCACCTGCGGCCACCCACCGCAGGTGCGATTATACCAAAAGCTTTAAAGCTTCAGCAATTTGCCTAAGACCAAATACAAACCGTTAAGCATCTGAAACTCACCCGAGGCCTCTGAGACCTCAACCAAATATACCAACAAGTCCTAAAATATCATACAAACTTAGTCGAGCCCTCAAAACACGTCAAACAACAATAAAAACACGAATCACCCTCCAATCCAAACTTAATGAACTTGAAACTTCAAATTCTACAAACGATGATGAACCATACTAAATCACGTCCGATTGACCTCAAATTTTGCACACAAGGAACCTTCAACATTACGGACCTACTCCAACTTCCGAAATCAGAATCCGACTCCGATATCAAAAAGTCAACCCTCCGGTCAAACTTCCCAAAAAACTGACTTTTGCCATTTCAAGCCTAAATTAGCCACATACCTCAAACTCACAATCCGGACACGTTACTAAGTCCAAAATCACCCAAAGGAGCTAACAGAACCGATAAAACTCTATTCCGGAGTCGTCTTCACACAATTCCGACTACGGTCAAAATCCTAAGATTTAAGCTTCCGTTTTAGGAACTAAGTGTCCCAAAACACTCTGAAACCAAAAACAAGACCTCCAGGAAAGTCACATAAGCAGAAACAGATACGAGAAAAGTATTAAATATGGGATCGGGGCTAATGCACTCGAAACGACCGGCCGGGTCGTTACAAGTATATGATTGCTCTAGAATATTGCTACAACTATCTGCGACTATACTACTATACCAAAACATTAAAAGATGCAATAAAAGTATGAGAAAATTACATGCTAGCATTGCAAGCTAAATATTCGCAAAGCAACTTGCTCATTCCGTATACTAACATGGTATATAGTTGTATGGGGTCGTTTCAACAATTGCCTATAACTATAAAAACTATTACATAATTCACATAATCTATGTCCATCGGCACAAAAAAATTTCAGCATTGCAAATCATGTTCATATAAATAATTTCAGAATAGAATTCACTTTAAAATGCAGCAAATACAACCAAAACAATGTTCAAACTACCATATGATATCGATATGGCATATAACTATACCAATATGGTATACAATTTTATTTGTTAATTCCCGACAACTATATGACTATACTACTATTACATAACACACATGCATAAAGAGAAAAATAAAAAAATAGTGTATCACATATTAATATAATAAAGTATTTCAAGATATTGTACTATATTACTATTATTAAGAGAAAATCAAATAGTGTACCAATTAAATGCGGCTAATACAATCAAAAAATGATTCAACTAGCATATGATACCAATATAGTATAAAGCTATACTAATAGGGTATATAGTTGTACGAGGTCGTTCCAACAACTGCATATAACTATAAAAACTATTACATAATACACAAAATCTATGTCCATAGGTACAAGAAAATCCAACACAGCAGAACATGATCATATAAATCATTTCAGAATAGAATTCACTTAAAAATGCAGCTAAAACAACCAAAAAATATTCCAATTACCATATGATACCAATATGACATATAATTATACCAATAGGGTATACAGTTCTACTAATTAATTCCAGGCAACTATATATGACTATACTACTATTACATAATACACATGCATAAAGAGAAAATCAAAAAATAGTGTATCACATATTAATATAATAATGCATTTCAAGATATTGTACTATAATAACTATTATATGAAACAAACGCATAAAGAAAAAATCAAATGATTACATAATACACATGCATAATGAAAAATAAAAAAAATTCAAGATACTATACTATTCTACTATTATTAAAGAAAAATCAAATAGTGTACTAATTAAATGTAGCTAATACAACCAAAAAATATTTCAACTAACATATGATACTAGTATAGTATATAGCTATACCAACAAGGTATACAATTGTACGCCAAGAGTTTAAAAAAGACTTTTTTAATTCAATTATTAAATTAAAATAATATCAGTTGTCAATAAAAATTTCAAAAAATTATAAAAGGACCTAATTGTAAAAGTATACCAAAATGGTATATAGTATATCATTTTGATATACAGTACAAATTCCTCTTCGCCAGTTCAACGCAATAAATTATACACTAATGAATTAACCAAAATGGTTTATAATATGTTATTTTGGTATGTAGAGGATTGGTTCATTCCTTCAAAAAAAATTAGTAGTATACTATTGTAGTTAATTATATACTCTTGAATTAATTATTGTATACCAATACATTATATAATATACCATTTTGGTATATAGTATAAATTTGTCTTCTTTACTAGTTCAACTCAGTTTCAATCCAAAATTTAAAAATCTACTCTAAAATCTTCACTAAATTAACTCAGAATATAACCACATCCTCCAATTAACATTTCGAACATACCTGGTCAGAATCGAATCAAAATAACCACAAACTCAACAAACCCAATTTATGAGTTTAAAGCTTCAAGGTCCTCCAATGAAATATTAATATTTTGCAAAAGTCAGAAGTCTTGGAATTCAAGTCATAGAATAAAACAGAACGAAAAAAAGATTTGCATTTTCAATTTGCCCCTCACGTTGGGTAAAAGCGTAAAGCAAATTCCAAGGGAAAAGGCAAGTGAATTTACGGGTAATAAGTTTAGATTGCCTAGGTAGGAGTTGTAATTAATTTTCAAATGGGCAAATTCGAGTAAATATTTTGGGAGTGATATGCATTTAGTGTTATTTCCTCTATTATTATTACTAGGCGTTGGCCCATGCCAACAAATTGAACGCTCATATATGTACTTTTAATGATTATTTGAAAATTTTATTGCAATTAAGTTTGAGTAAATTACACAGTTTGATATACTTATCATCATATATAATTACTTAGTCAATATGAAATTGAGCATTATTAAAATGAGGTAATTACACTCCCTCATTCTCAAAGGGGCAAAAGTTGATGGTAATTACATGATGACATTTTGAATTCTTGTTTTTTTTAAAGTACAAACAAACCTCTCTATAATAACCTCGTTTGTTCCGAATATTTTTAGATGTTATAGCGAAGTGCTGTTATACATAACATATATTATAACATAACATGAAAATTGGTTCCGAAAAAAGCCTGACTTTTATAATGAAGTGTTATTATATAAGGATGTTACTATAGAGAGGTCTGATTGTATATTAATAAATAAATACATAAATAAGAACTCTTTTCCTCCTCACATTTGACTCTGAAAACGTTCTTTCTTGCTCCTAAATTCCCAATTCTATTCTTTCGTCTTCTTACTATTGGTCCTTGTAAAGTATCTGTGTCTAAAATTAATTTATATTCATCCTTAGTCAAAGTTAGAGATTTTAATTCTTTTTTTTTTTTTTGCTGCATTAGCATTTTTTGTGTCCAACCTTAATTGTATTTTCTCTCTTAATTTCTTCGCACATTTCCCTGAGTTTTTCTTTTCCACCTTATGGACTTATTTTCAAAATTTAAATATCCATTTTTTTGGTAATTGTCTCTCATCTTCTATAGCATTTGAGAATTCATCTATCATAAATAAAAAGTTATCCTAATGCAAATGATTTAACATATCATTGTCAAAAAAGTCAAATCGGTATTAATATTACTTTAATCTGCTCAACTAATCAATAGATTCGTAATAATTCATCTTAAAATATTGAAATGCTACTTATTATTTCAGTTTTCCGTATTACAATCATCTGCCTAATTCATTTTATTTTTATTAACCAATTTTTGAGTAAAAATCTAGCTTTCGAATAAATATGTTTTGCTGCTTCTAAAGTATTAAGTTTTGTATGTTGTTTAATTTAATGAAATTTGTAAAAAAAATAATTTAAAAAGTGGATTGATTTTCTATTTTGCTTTAGAAATTAGTCAAATTAACCTTAAAATAAATTTGATAATCAAATAATTAAAATTAATAAATTAATAAGCTGATCCTTGTCAATTTCTTTGTCTCATTTTACATGTATTGGATAGCGTGTAATACAATTTTCTTCATTATAGTTCAGTGTTGAACTTATCTGAAAAAATAATTAGTATTATATTTCCAAGTATTATATATTATTTAATTTCCTTTAAATGTTATATATACATCGTTATCTCTTCTTTTCATAAGCATATTCATGTACAACATTTAAAAACATCTATTGTTGTCACGACCCAATTTCACCTATAGATCATGATGACGCCCAACACTACAGCTAGGCAAGCCCAGTTAATAAATTAAGCATATATTGATAAAATTTAAAACCAAAAAAAATAATAAAGCCCAAATTCTACCAATGTGTGTGCCAAGACCTGGTGTCACAAGTGTATGAGCATCTAGTAGATTATACAAAACCTCAATTACTGTCTGAAATAAAATAGACAGAATAAAAAGATATAAGGAGAGACACAAGTAGCTGCAGAACGGCTCAGGAAGGCAGCTCACCACTATCCTCCTGGATAGCGTGGGTGTAAGACGATAGGTCCCCCACTAGTACTTGCCTCAGTTCCTGCACAAAAAGTGCAGCAAGTGTAGTATGAGTACGTAAACGTGTACCCAGTAAGTATCAAGCCTAATCTCGAAGTGGTAGAGAAGAGATGGCCGTCTTTGACACTCACTATGGGTCAATAATAATAATTGAAATACAATTAGGATTTTAAATCAGCATGATTTACAGAATTTAAAATAATTTATTTAATCAGCGGAAATAATCAAATTCCTTCAAATGCAACAATTCTCAATATATTAATTAAATTCCTTCAATTCAAATAATTTCTAATTTATCAATTAAATGTCATTTACAGGAATAACAATTAATTCTTTAACAAGCAAGAATAATAATTCATTAAATTTCAAGGATTTTTTAATTTATCAATTAGCTTCGCAAGCTGAAATAAATTATTAAAGTATCGTGTAATTATTATTATTAAGCACGATTTCTGCCGAGGACGTACGACCCGATCCAGAGTATCGTGTACACTGCCGAGGAACGTGCGACGCGATCCATAGATGCATCTATCCTGCCGAGGCGTTCGGCCCGCTCCACAAGAAAGGAGAACATTTTCTTATGTACCTCCGGAAAGAGAGTATATTTATTATAAGATAAATTCAGGAGGAAGAACAATTTCTCTTAACAATTAATTAATTTAAACATAAAATCAAGTAAAAGAGATTTTCATCCTTTAACATTTTTATCTAACAATTCAAAATATATGTATATATCAAATAATATTAATTAATCAAAGAATACAATTTACACAAGTAATTCATGCTTTGAGTTCTAAATTACCCGGACTTTAGCATAAATAGTAGCTACGCACGGACTCTCGTCACCTCGTGCGTACGTAGCCTCCACAATTAGCAACAATTATTTAATTTTAATTACATGAGGTAACTTCCCCCTCACAAGATTAGACAAGAGACTTACCTCGTCTTGCTCCAATTTAATCCACCATAAGGCCTTTTCCACGATTATCCAACTCTGTCTGGCTCGAATCTAGCCAAAAATAATCGATACAATCACTAAAAATTATAGGAATCAATTCTATAAGAAAATACTATATTTTTAATAAAAATTCGGAAATTAATTAAAAGTTCTTCCGTGGGATCCACGTCTCGAAATCCGGCGAAAGTTACGAAATATGAACACCCATTCAACCACGAGTCTACCCATACCAAAATCACTAAATTCCAATAAAAATTCGGTCCTCAAATCCTCAAATCTATCTAAGAGGGTTTTCAAACTTTCCCAACTCAATTCACCAATTAAATGATAAAAATATTGATGGATTCGGGTTATTTAACCAATATTGAGTTAGGAATACTTACCCCGTTGTTTTCTCTGAAAATCTCCCAAAAATCGCCTAAATCCGAACTCCAAATCGTTAAAAATGGTCTCATTTTCAGAACTTAAACTCTCTGCCCAGAGATTTCTTCTACGCGATCGTGAACTTACTCACGCGATCGCGTAGCACAAATTTTGTGCCCAAACATTAACCCTACGCGATCGCATCAAGTCCCACGCGATCGCGATGCACCAGGTTCTGACTCTACGCGATCGCATCCCTCTTCACGCGATCGCGTAGCACAAACGTGTGGCCCAGCTTCCTCTCAAATTTTCCTTACGCGATCGCAAACAATGACACGCGATCGCGATACACACACTGGCCAATCCTACGCGATCGCGGACGTATTCATGCAATCGCAGTGAACAAATTTCCAACTGCCTAAATTAACCCTACGCGATCGCAACCCCATTCACACGATCGCGTAGAACAAATCCACCTCTACCTAAATTATTCTACGCGATCGCAGACTAACTTACACGATCGCGTATAAGGATACTAGAAGAAAATATCAACAACTATCAGCAGTGTTCTGCCAAAAGTGATCCGTTAGTCGTCCGAAATTCATCCGAGCCTCTCGGGACCTCAACCAATTATACCAACAAGTCCCAAAATATCATACGAACTTAGTCGAACCCTCAAATCATATCAAACAACGCTAAAACCACGAATCATCCCTCAATTCAAGCTTAATGAAACTTACTCGAACGTTAAAATTTGTTAAAATGACTGGTTGGTTCATTACATTCTCCACCTCTTAAACAAACGTTCGTACTCGAACGTGTTTAGAATTGTACCCGGAGTGCTGAATAAGTGTGGATATCTGCTCTGCATGTCTTCCTAGGCCTCCCAAGTCGCTTCCTGGACTAATTGGCCCCTTCACTGGATTTTTACTGCAGAAATCCTCTTGGACCTCAACTGGCAAACTTGTTTATCAACAATGGCAAAATGGCTCTTCTTCATAACCCAAACTCTTATCTAGCTGAACTGTGCTGAAGTCCAACACATGTGATAGGTCGGCATGATACTTCCGGAGCATAGATACATGAAAAACCGGTTGAACTCCCGATAGACTGGGAGGCAATGAAAGATCATAAGCAGCCTCTCCAACTCGTCTCAACACCTCAAATGGGCCTATAAACCTTGGGCTCAACTTGCCCTTCTTTCCGAATCTCATAATCCCCTTCATCGGCGAAACCTTCAAGAGAACTTTTTCACCTACCATAAAGAATAAATCACGCACTTTCTGATCCGTGTAACTCTTCTGTCTTGACTGTGTTGTACGAAGTCGCTCCTGAATCAATTTTACCTTTTTCAAGGCATTCTTTACCAAATCAGTACCATATAACTTAGCCTCATCGGGCTCAAACCATCTGATAGGTAAACGACATCGACGGCCATATAAAGCCTCAAATGAAGCCATCTCGATGCTAGATTGGTAACTGTTATTATAAGCAAACTCGGCCAAAGGCAAGAGACGATCCCACTGACCTCCAAAATCAATCACACATGCCCTGAGCATATCCTCCAAAATCTGAATTGTCCGCTATGACTGCCAGTCGGTCTGCGGATGAAAGGTTGTGCTGAGCTCTACACGGGTCCCCAACTCACTCTGTACTACTCTCTAGAAATGTGAAGTAAACTGAGGACCTCTATCTGATATGATAGAAATTGGCACACCGTGCAACGGAACTTTCTCCTGAATATAAATCTGGGCTAACCTCTCTGAAGTATACGCAGTCACAACAGGAATAAAATGTGCTTACTTGGTCAACTTGTCAACAATCACCCAAACTGCATCAAACTTCCTCAAGGTCCGCGGCAACCCAACTACAAAGTCCATAGTAATTCGTTCCCATTTCCACTCTGGTATAGTCATCTGCTGAAGTAGGCCACCTGGCCTCTGGTGCTCATATTTAACTTGCTGGCAATTTAGACACCTAGCTACATACTCAACTATGTCCTTTTTCATTCGTCGCCACCAATAATGCTGCCTCAAGTCACGATACATCTTCGTAGCACCTGGATGAATAGAATACCGAGAATTGTGTGCCTCCTCTAGGATCTTTTTCCTCAGTCCATCCACATTAGGAACACATAGACGATCCTGGAGTCGCAAAACACCATCCGAACCAATAGTAACTTCCTTGGCACCACCTCGTAGTACCGTTTCTCGAAGAACCATTAAGTGTGGATCGTCATACTGACGAGCCTTGATCTGCTCAAATAGTGAAGACTGAGCTACAACACATACATAAACTCGACTGGGCTCTGAAATGTCCAACCTCACAAGTCGGTTAGCCAACGATTGAATATCCAAAGATAATGGTCTCTCCTCTGCTGAAATGAAAGCCAAACTACCCATACTCTCCGCCTTCCTACTCAAGGCGTCTGCGACCACATTTGCTTTGCCCGGATGATATATATATCTTTTAGTAACTCAAGCCATCTACGCTGCCTCAAATTTAGGTCCCTCTGCTTGAACAAATGCTGCAAACTGTGATAGTCAGTATAAACTTCACAGGACACCCCATAAAGATAATGCCTCCAAATCTTAAGGGCGTGAACAATCGCAGCTAACTCCAACTCATGTACCGGATAATTCTTCTCGTAGGGATTCAACTGATGTGAAGCATATGCAATAACTCGCTCTTCTTGCATTAATACACAACCCAAACCAACGCGTGAAGTGTTGCAATACACTGTATACATTCCCGAACCGGAAGGTAACACTAACACTGGTGTTGTAGTCAATGATGCCTTGAGCTTCTAAAAGCTTGCCTCACAATCATCGGACCATCGGAACTGAACACCCTTCTGGGTTAATTTGGTCAAAGGTGCTGTAATAGATGAAAAACCTTCCATAAACCGACGATAATAACCTGCTAAACCCAGAAAACTCCTGATCTCAGTCGCCGAAGTGGGACGATGCCAATTCTGAACTGCCTCAATCTTTTTGGGATCAACTTTAATACTTTCGCCCGATACAATATGTCCCAAAAATGCTACAGACTCTAGCCAAAACTCACATTTAGAGAACTTAGCATATAGCTTTTGTTCCCGCAATGTCTGAAGCATTACTCTCATATGCTGCTCATGTTCTTCCTTATTGCGCGAGTAGATCAAAATGTCATCAATGAAGACAATGACAAATGAATCAATATACAGCCTGATTACCTGTTCATCAAATCCATAAATACTGTCGGGGCATTAGTTAAACCAAAAGACATTACCAGAAACTCATAATGACCATATCTAGTTCGAAAAGCAATCTTCGGAACATCTGAATCCCGAATCTTCAACTGATGGTACCCTGATCTCAAGTCGATCTTAGAGAACACCCTAACACCCTGCAACTGGTCAAATAGGTCATCAATACGCGGCAACGGGTACTTGTTCTTAATAGTGACTTTGTTCAATTAGCGATAATCAATACACATCCGCATTGTTCCATCCTTCTTTTTCACAAATAATACCGGTGTACCCTAAGGCGATACACTCGGTCTGACGAACCCTTTACCTAGTAATTCTTCAAGCTGTTCTTTCAACTCTTTCAATTCTTTTGGAGCCATGTGATACAGTGGAATAGATATAGGCTGGGTATCTGGAGCCAAGTCAATACAAAAATCAATATCACAATCAGGTGGCATACCTGAAAGATCTGAAGGAAATACATCGAAGAACTTCCGAACTACTAGCACTGAATCAATAGCCGGAGTCTCTGCAGTAGTATTCTGAACATAGGCTAGATAAGCCAAACAACCCTTCTCAACCATGTGTTGAGCCTTTATAAAAGAAATAACCCGATTAAATGAACTAACCGACGAACCCTTCCACTCCAGCCTAGGCAAAGATGGAATAGCCAAGGTAACAGTTTTGGCATGACAATCTAGAATAGCATGATATGGAGATAACCAGTCCATACCCAGAATAATTTCAAAATCGATCATCTCGAGCAATAAGAGATCTGTTCTAGTTTCATAACCACAGAATGTAATAATACAAGACCGGTAGATCCGGTTCACAATAACAGAATCGCCTACAGGAGTGGATACATAAACATGAGTACTCAAGGACTCACGAGAAACACCAGGAATGGAGCAAATAGAGATAACACATATGAATATATGGATTCTGGATCAAATAATACTGAGGCATCTTTGCCGCAAACAGAAATAATACCTGTAATCACAGCATCTGAGGCCTCTGCATCTGGTCTAGCCGAAAAAGCATAGAACCGAGCTGGAGCGCCAACTGGCTGGCCTCCGCCAGGCTGACCTCCACCTCTAGGACGGTCCCTACCCACCTGTCCTCCACCTCTTGGTGGTCGGACTACTGGTGGAGCAACTGGTCCGGTAAGCATAGGCTGCTGACCCTGCTGTACTAGTCTACCCCGAAGCCTGGGGCAAAACCTTCACATGTGACTAGGATCCCCGCACTCATAACAACTCTTCGATGCGATGGGCTGCTGACTAAGAGTCTGGCCCTGTGGACCTGAATACCCACTGGGAGGACCCTGAATAACTGGTGGGCGGTAGGAACTCTCTGGTACAGCACTGAGATAAGGTTGCACTGGAGCACCTAAAGGAGGTAGTGGTGCTGGAAATGGGGGTCTGCTGGACTGACCCCTCACGAACTGACCTCTGCCCCCAAACGGAGCACCTCTGAACTCTCCAGAGTACCTGAACCGCTTATCTCTCATAATCTGCTCTCGGCTCCGCTGACGCACACCCTCAATCCTCTGGGCTATCTCCACAACTCGCTCATAAGAAGTACCCATCTCAACCTCTCGAGCCATAGTGGCCTGAATACCAGTATGTAAACCGGCTACAAACCTCCGTACTCTCTCCGCCTCAGTAGGGAGTATCATAAGTGGATGGCGAGATAATTCAGAAAACCTCGCCTCATAATCAGTCACTGACATCTGACCCTGCTGGAGCTGCTCAAACTGAAATCGCAACTCTTCCCTCTAGGAGGGTAGAATATACATGTCCAGGAAGATACGGGTGAACCTGTCCCAAGTCATAGGAGGAGAATCTGCTGGTCTGCCAAGAGCATAAGTCTTCAACCATATACGGGCTCTACCCTCTAGCTGAAAAGTAGCAAAGTCAACCCCATGAGATTCCAATATCCTCATGTTGTGCAGTCTGTCCCTGCAACGATTAATGAAGTCATGTGGATCCTCATGTCGCTCACCCCAAAGACAGGAGGATGTAGTCTAGTCCATCTGTCCAATAGTTTCTGAGGATCGGCGGTTACAGCTGGCCTGGGCTCAGGTGTAGCTGCTGCCACTGGCTGGGCTCCACCCACGGGTAGTACACCCTGGGTCTGATATACAACAACTGCCAGTTCATGAGCCTGCACGGTAGGGGTCTGTGCTCCCCCGCCCGCCTGAGATGTGGCTGGGTCTGCCGGAAATAAATCGGCCTGAGTCATATTGTCCATGAACCGCAGCATACGACCCATGACATCCTGAAATCCCGGTGCAAATGTGAAATCCACCGGAGCTGGCTCTACCACAGGCACCTCACCCTGCTCCTCAATAATGGGATTCTCTGCTGGACCCACTAGCGGCATAACTGGAACAGTCCTGGGACGTCCTCTCCTTCTACCACGGGCTGGAGCCCTCCCTCGGCCTCGGTCTCTAGCAACTGGGGGAGTAGTTCTTCCCTAGTCTGGAACTTCATTCGAGCGCGTTCTCACCATCTGTGAGAGAATAAGAGAAGGATATTTAGTACTACATTAATTGCACGATGGAATATGAAGAAAGGTAATTTCCTAACCCCCTATAGCCTCTCGAAGATAAGTACAGACGTCTCCGTACCGATCCGCAAGACTCTATTAGGCATGTTCATAACTTGTGAGACCTAAGTGAACCTAGTGCTCTGATATCATGTTGTCACGACCCAATTTCACCTATAGGTCGTGATGGCGCCCAACACTACAGCTAGGCAAGCCCAGTTAATAAATTAAGCATATATTGACAAAATTTAAAACCAAGAAAAATAATAAAGCCCAAATTCTACCAATGTGTGTGCCAAGACCTGGTATCACAAGTGTATGAGCATCTAGTAGATTATACAAAACCTTAATTACTGTCTGAAATAAAATAGACAGAATAAAAAGATACAAGGAGAGACACTAGTAGCTGCAGAACGGCTCAGAAAGGCAGCTCACCACTATGCTCCTGGATAGCGTGGGTGTAAGACGATAGGTCCCCCACTAGTACTTGCCTCAGTTCCTGCACAAAAAGTGCAGCAAGTGTAGTATGAGTACGTAAACACCGTGTACTTAGTAAGTATCAAGCATAATCTCGAAGTGGTAGAGACGAGATGACGACTTTGACACTCACTATGGGTCAATAATAATAATTGAAATACAATTAGGATTTTTAAATCAGCATGATTTACATAATTTAAAATAATTTATTTAATCAGCGGAAATAATCAAATTCCTTCAAATGCAACAATTCTCAATATATTAATTAAATTTCTTCAATTCAAATAATTTCTAATTTATCAATTAAATGTCATTTACAGGAATAACAATTAATTCTTTAACAAGCAAGAATAATAACTCATTAAATTCCAAGGACTTTTTAATTTATCAATTAGCTTCGCAAGCTGAAATAAATTATTAAAGTATCATGTAATTATTATTATTAAGCACGATTTCTGCCGAGGACGTACGGCCCGATCCCGAGTATCGTGTACACTGCCGAGGGACGTGCGACGCGATCCATAAATGCATCTATCCTGCCGAGGCGTTCGGCCCGCTCCACAAGAAAGGAGGACATTTTCTTATGTACCTCCGGAAAGAGAGTATATTTATTATAAGATAAATTCGGGAGGAAGAACAATTTCTCTTAACAATTAATTAATTTAAACAAAAATCAAGTAAAAGAGATTTTCATCCTTTAATATTTTTATCTAACAATTCACAATATATGTATATATAAAATAATATTAATTAATCAAAGAATACAATTTACACAAGTAATTCATGCTTTGAGTTCTAAATTACCCGGACTTTAGCATAAATAGTAGCTACGCACGGACTCTCGTCACCTCGTGCGTATGTAGCCTCCACAATTAGCAATAATTATTTAATTTTAATCACCTATGAGGTAACTTTCCCTTCACAAGATTAGACAAGAGACTTACCTCATCTTGCTCCAATTTAATCCACCATAAGGCCTTTTTCACGATTATCCAACTCTGTCTAGCTCGAATCTAGCCAAAAATAATCGATACAATCACTAAAAATTATAGGAATCAATTCTATAAGAAATTACTATATTTTCAATAAAAATTCTGAAATTAATTAAAAATTGGTCAGTGGGACCCACGTCTCAGAATCCGGCGAAAGTTACAAAATATGAACACCTATTCAACCACGAGTCTACCCATACCAAAATCACTAAATTCTGATAACAATTCGGCCCTCAAATCCTCAAATCTATCAAAGAGGGTTTTCAAACTTTTCCAACTCAATTCACCAATTAAATGATAAAAATATTGATGGATTCG
The DNA here is from genome assembly GCF_000390325.3 of Nicotiana tomentosiformis. Taxonomy (NCBI): domain Eukaryota; kingdom Viridiplantae; phylum Streptophyta; class Magnoliopsida; order Solanales; family Solanaceae; genus Nicotiana; species Nicotiana tomentosiformis. Next base: position 29,591,769 of record NC_090812.1, read on the forward strand.
GGTTATTTAACCAATATTGAGTTAGGAATACTTACCCCGTTGTTTTCTCTGAAAATCTTCCAAAAATCGCCTAAATTCGAACTCCAAATCGTTAAAAATGGTCTCATTTTCAGAACTTAAACTCTCTGCCCAGTGATTTCTTCTACGCGATCGCGAACTTCCTCACGCGATAGCGTAGCACAAATTTTCTGCCCAAACATTAACCCTACGCGATCGCATCAAGTCCCACGCGATCGCGATGCACCAGGTTCTGACTCGGATCGCATCCCTCTTCACGCGATCACGTAGCACAAACGCGTGGCCCAGCTTCCTCTCAAATTTCCCTTACGCGATCGCAAACAATGACACGCGATCGCGATACACACACTGGCCAATCCTACGCGATCGCGGACGTATCCACGCGATCGCAGTGAACAAATTTCCAGCTGCCTAAATTAACCCTACGCGATCGCAACCCCATTCACGCTATCGCGTAGAACAAATCCACCTCTGCCTAAATTACTCGACGCCTTCGTATATCAACTTACGCGATCGCGTATTAGGATACCCGAATAAAATACCAGCAGCTATCAGCAGTGTTCCAAAGGCCAAAAGTGATCCATTAGTCGCCCGAAATTCACCCGAGCCCCTCGGGACCTCAACCAATTATACCAACAAGTCCCAAAATATCATACGAACTTAATCGAACCCTCAAATCACACCAAACAACGCTAAAACCACGAATCATCCCTCAATTCAAGCTTAATGAAACTTAAGATTTCTAACTTTTACATTATGTACCGAAACCTATCAATTCAAGTTCGATTTACCTCAAATTTTTAAATGACATAACGGAGCTATAAAAATTTTCAGAATTGGACTACGACTCCGATATCAAAAATTCAACTCCCCGGTCAAACTTCCAAACTTAAATTCCTATTTTAGCCATTTCAAGCCTAATTTAACTACGGACTTCCAAATAAAATTTCGAACACGCTCCTAAGTCTAAAATCACCATACGGAGCTGTTGGAATCGTCAAAATTCTATTCTGGAGTTGTTTTCTCAAAATGTTGACCGAAGTCAAATTTAGCACTCTAAGGCCAACTTAAGGAACCAAGTGTTCCGGTTTCAACCCAAACACTTCCAAATCCCGAACCAACCATCCCCGCAAGTCATAAATTATTAAAAGCACATACGGAAAGTTTTATTTTAGGGAACGAGATTCTAAAAGTTAAAATAACCGGTTGGGTCATTACAATTATTGAGATATTTATCATATAATAACACATAAGAGTGATGAGACTAATATAAATTAAATTAAATTAAATTAGTTGACCTTCCTTAACATTTTATGTATCCATCTTTATCCTTTTCTTTTCATGAGAATATCAATATACCAGACTACATCTATAATTTGGGGGAGCAATCACTTTATCCAACGATGAAGCGTTACTTTCATGAGAATGGACCAGGAAAGTCTCTTAACATAGGCTTCATGATTTTTCCACAGTATTTTATTATTACACATTTATCTATATAAAATAGAAAAAGCAAAAGCACTATATTAAGACAAATGGCATAACCATAAAAAGCCAAATGGCATTATTAAGACAAAATAAACTACTTTTCTAACTTTTTTTTGAATTTAAATTTTGAATTAATTGGTTACTCTACTTGAATTAACAAATATAGATATTTTACTTATCTATAAAAAATAAAAACATAAAAAAATAAAATACTTATTCAAATTGGGGAGTAGTTTCAAGTTGGAGTTTTAAAATTATTTTAAAATAAAAAATAAAAAATAAAAACTACCAATTCAAATGTGGTGTGTTTATATATATATATATATATATATATATATATATATATATATATATATAATTAAGAAAAGTAAATAATTATATGATGCTAAGTGGCATAACCATAAGACGACAAGTGTAGATTTTTAGGACAAAGCTCCAACAAAGTTGGAGTTTTAAAACTATTTTAAATTAAAATCGAAATTAAAAAAATAAAAAATTGCCAATTCAAATCTATCTACCTATATAGAATAGGAGAAGCAAAAGCATTATATTAAAACAAGTGTCATAACCACAAAAAGCCAAGTGACACTGTTAATGCAAAATAAACTACCTTTCTAACTAAAATTATTTTTGAATTTTAAATTTTGAATTAATTAGTTACTCTACTTGAATTAATAAATATAAATATCTTATAAATATTTATAAAAATAAAAATATAAAAAATAAACTATTCATTCAAATTGGGGAGTAGTTTCAAGTTGGAGTATTAAAATTATTTTAAACTAAAAATAACAAAAATAAACAATTACCAATTCAAATTGGGGAGTAATTTCTTCTTAATTAATATATATATATATATATATATATATATATATATATATATATATATATATATATATATATATATATATATATATAAGTGGCCTAATCATACAAGTGGCCTAATCATACAAGTGTAAATTTTTAGTAAAAAGCTCCAACAAAGCTGGAGTTTTAAATTATTTTAAAATAAAAAATAATAAAAATTTGTCAATTAAAATTGGAGAGTAGTTTCAAGTTAGAGTTTTAAATTATTTCAAAATTAAAAAAATAAAATAAAGAAATCAGAAACTTTCAATTCAAATTTGGGAGTAGTTATTATACTAAACTGGTAATTTATTAAGAATTCATGTCAATTTAATAATATTAAGTAATGGATAATACAACTAGATAAGCAAAATAAATAAAATATAAATTTATGGGAAAATATTAAAATATAAGACTTATAATTAGAATTATTATGAGAAAAATCGTACATATACACATAACTAAAATCATAATAACCAAACAGTCATAAAGGAAGAATACTAAAAAAAAAAAAAGAACGATAGCGTAAAAATTTATATACTAATTAAATTTCTCATGTAGGAAATTTTAGTTAATAAATAGAACTCATAATTTCATAATGAAAAATACAAAAATATAAAGAAACTATTAGGATATTATACATAAGATAATATATTATATATAAAACACAAATGATTAATTATTAAAAATATTAGAATATTTTTTATAAAAATAATAAAAGGTTTATCTCTTTATACTTTTTGATGAATTCAAAATTATAATTTAGTAAAAAAAATAACATCATTTAAATTTTCAGTGGAATACAAAATAAGAAATGTAATCAAATATTACCGTAGAAAAAAACGTACGAAAAGAGAGGGAATAAAGATAATTTTATAATATTTATATACTTATTAAATTTCTCATGTAAGAAATTTTAATTAATAAGTAGAACTCATAATTTCATAATGAAAAATATAAAAATATAAAGAAACTATTAGGATATTATACACAAGATAATATAAAACACAAACGATTCATTATTAAAAATATTGGTATATTATTTATTAAAATAATAAAAAGTTTATCTCTTTATACTTTTTAATAAATTCAAAATTATAATTTAGTAAAAAAAATTACATTATTTAAATTTTCAGTGGAATACAAAATAAGAAAACTAAGCAACTATTACAGTAGAAAAGAATGTACGAAAAGAGGGGGATAAAGATAATTTTATAATATTTATATACTAGTTAAATTTATCATTTAGAAAATTTAATTAATAAATAAAACTCATAATTTCATAATAAAAAATACAAAAATATACAGAAACTATTAGGATATTATACATAAGATAATATAAAACACAAATGATTAATTATTAAAAATATTAGTATATTTTTTATAAAAATAATAAAAGGTTTATTTCTTTATACTTTTGATGAATTCAAAATTATAATTTAGTAAAAACATACATTATTTAAATTTTCAGTGAAATACAAAATGAGAAAACTAATCAAATATTATAGTAGAAAAAAATATACGAAAAGAGGGGGATAAAGATAATTTTATAATATTTATATTTTTAATTAAATAATAAATAAATAACACTCAAGAAAATTATTGATAAATTTAGACAATTGAAGAATTTTGAACAATATAACATAAGTATTAAAAAACATATTTTCCAGAATAAGAAAATATATACTTATGTTATATTGAAAGAGAAGTAATATCAAAATATTAAGCCAATTGATAAGTTAATAAAAAGAAATATTAGTAAATGTATCGTACTAAGTACTTGCTAATCTAATAAAGATTAAACAAGGAATAAACAATTTATTTGATTACTATATGATGTGTATCATTTGATTTTGTATAGATTTTGTTATATTTTTGTAAACTACATAAAATAATAAACAATATTTATTAAAACAATATAATATATTAGATTATAATTTTATAAGATTAATATTCTGTCAAATTATCCGCGTATCGCGCGGGTTCTAAACACTAGTTTTGATAAGAATATTCGAGTCAACCTCCACATGGTTATTGTTTATTTGGTCGGGTTTTAACCATGTACAAACTCGTAATTTCTTTGATTTTTTAGCATACCATAAATTTTTGGTCCTTTTTATATCAGTTTTTTTTAAACTAATATCTATAAACGTGCGTTGCACGTTAATAATGACACGTGATAATTTAAATATTTATTTATATGAAGAAACAGTACAATTTAATTAATGAGAGAAATTTTATGTATAATAAAACAACAATCATCTAAATGCCGAAAAACATTATTACATTAGCATAATACATGAATTTAAAATAAAAAAGGACATCATCAAAACTTACACAAACGATCAATTTTGTCAAGTTAGTTAGATAACTATATATTATAGTTTAAAAGTATTTAATATGATAGTATCTTAACGAACACTTCTTTGTGGACAATAATTTTTTGTGTATGTTTCCTCCTGATGTGTTGGTTGCTCTGTCTTAACCAGAACTCTTGTTGTCGATCTTGATATCCCTCTTGAAAGTGTAACATACAGTTGTTCGTGCAAGAAAACATATTACGGTAAATATAGTCAAATATTTATGATGTTTGTCCTTATACTTTATTTATTAGTACAAAACATAAACATACTAAAAATTATTTTCACACAAATTTAAAATGATATTCCTTAGTTTCGTAAGACGAAAGTTGAATTGAGGGATACGAATATACTTAGTAGCACATTAGCCAATATCATAATTTTTGCATCTATGACGTTATTGTCAAAGCTTATATATACCATACGTGTGCTATTACATAAGCTATTCAGCGTATCTAAGGTTTTCAGTAGCATGACAGACATATGTTTTCTTCAAAATTAACCTATATGCAATGAAAGATCAATTTTAACTTAGTCTATTATATATACCGTGACTCTAACATATGTAAGAAATAAAAAATTTGACAACAAACATATATGGTAGAATACCATTTGGTATTAAAGTATTTAAGTATTCTTCTTTGTAGTAATTATTGGTATCATTTTCTGCTGAGTCAAAAACTAAAAAATATTTTATTTTTACTATAAAATTAACCTTTTATTTTGTTGATCAACATATTCATTTCTGCTAGCTAAGATTCTTTTTAAATTCTATCATGCGATTTGCACAAAATCTAATGATAGAAATATTTTTCTTATTAAATGCACTGCTATTATCATTACTATTACCATTGGGATTGATAATCAAGTGTTTAGGAAGAACCAAATCATATTTTATTGGATGCTCTTCTTCATTTCCGACACGAAGCAAGAAGACATTGGATACTGGATCTGTTCTTACTTTATATTTCTTGTCAGTTGAATCTTTTTCGTTTAAGGCCAAAGTATAACTTTGGCAAGCTAGCTTTTAAAGTCTCGGCTTTTGTCGATTTTGGAACTACTGGCACTACTCGACAGAAATCACCACCTAAACCATTAATTTTTCACAAAATAATTTATTAATATCCAATATATCTCTAGAACTCCGGCCAATTATTACGATCGTTTGACACTTAGCCATAAGTGCTTCATCCTATATTATCGATTTTGCTTTCCTTATAAATTTAGCACAATTGCTTTGCTTTGATATATTTGTGATGGTTATTTAAGTTGTTTGAAGATGTATATCAAATCTAAAGTGGGTGGCCTCACAATAAAATCGTTGTTGGTACACCACTTGCTATTATTGCTAACAATGTCATGCCTCTTGATATAATACTTGCAAGTAATTTATGACATTGAAATATTATTTCGATTCCACCAGAGGCATCTACAAAGAATAATTCCGTTATACCAGAGTCGACTCTTTATAATATAGTTTTGAAAGCTTGTTCTTGTTTAGGATATAGCTTTGATTGTGCTTCCTCATACACATGTATAGCATTTTGATTCTTAATAATATACTACCTTTTTACTTTGTGTTCTAACGCTATTTTTATGGAATAAATTTATATACCCTAAGATTTTTTTTTTAACTTGAATAAGAATTTTACTCATATGATAAATTTAAGAAATAATTGAATTGGATTCTTTTGCTAAATAATTAATTAAAAGATTTAATTATTTGGTTTTAACATAAAAAATAATTTATTCTATGTTGATTCAGATCTTAATATTAGTTCATCTCTTGTTTTAAATATTTAATCTTAATTATATTTTTATCCACCATAAATTTTATTTTCAAAGAGTAAAAGATTGATATAATATTTCACTTTTAGATCTTTATGATTGTAGAATCATTAGTGATATTGACTCTTACCAACCTTTTTTTTCTCTTTCTCGCACATTTATATTCTTAAATATTTTCTTAGTTGTTATTTAATAATTGAGTATTTTTTAATATTACACGAAAAATTGATTAAAAAATATTACTTGAGTAGAAAAATAGTTCAAATATAAAATAAAATATATTATCGTGGGGATATTATTTTCTCAATTTTAACTCTTTATGCAGTCTATTTAATATTACTTTTAGTTTTTCTTTGTATTGGACATTATGTAGTGGTAATGTATTGCCAATACGAAGGATTCTTATAAAATTGATTTTATTAAAAAAAAACTTCCTACATATTTTTAATGAGAATTTAATAGACAAAGTTTTATTAATTTAAAATCTTAAATATTAAAAATTAGCATAGAAGGTATTATAGTCCAAAAAATAGGTTATTACAGTAATGTCCTTTCCCTATGAGTTCTTCTGTTTCATATTTTAGGGCTATTTTGATGTATTAATATTGTATTTATGATTTTATAATAATATAGGCTCTCATTTTTTCTAAATGGATTTGGACAATATAATACATTCTCAAATTAAATTAGTAATAGGATATTATAATACATTTTCAAATTAAATTAGTAATATGAATTTTTAAGAAGTATGTCCTAAAAGTAATAAGATTACATGACTAATGATATTTACTTGTTCAATTTTATATGAATTAGACAGCCCGAGAGTAATTATACTAATAGGATTCCTAAAGGTAATCATGTATGATTTCTAATGTGTAGTATTATATCCTAAAACTAATAGTACTATAAGGCTAATATCTAGAATTTCGGTTATGTCCTTTTATCATGAGTTATTATGCTTAATATTATAAGGTTATTTTTGTAAACCAATATTGTATTCATGCTTTTATAATAATATAGATAAATAGTATCAGCTCTTTGAAACTAAAAGTTGGGAGCTAATTGTTGTACAACAATTAATGTTGCTTGTAGCAACTGTCTAGCGCAAATCATAATATAACACAATATTAATAATGTTAATAATACTATTAGTGTTACACCCCTTGTTTTCGCACGTAAAAGTATGCCGTAAGTCAACTGATGTAAGCTCGAAAATGAGATCATTTTTGAAAGTATATAAAGTAAGTTAATTATGTTACCTTAGAGGTTACAAATATTTAAGATCATGAACAACAAATACCAAGAGGGTTGGAAGGTTTAGCGGCTAAATGACTTGAAGAAAATAAGTTTTATCAAAAGTAGGCAAGTTGGGAATGTTATAACCCATACTTTTGGGTGAGACTAGGGTGCTTAACATGATAAGAAGGTAATTTTATGAAGTATTTTAGTCGTAAGATAGTCGTGCACTAAGTTTTGAAGTCAAGCGAGTTGTGAAACAGGAGTCGACGAAAGTCATCACAAGCTACATTTATAAGTTTTACTGAAATTTGGGTCTAATGTCACTGAGCTTTTTTTCCAATATACTTGGAGTTACAGGGTGATCCATCCACCAAATTAAAGGTCTACGAGTCTAGTTTTCAACGCATTAAACCGTTCGTCGATACAACATCGAAGTAGAGAGATATTTGTATTTTCGCGAGACTACGCAGGCAGCCCATATGGGACCCATTTGGTCGGTGGCCGACCTTCACCTATTTTTATCTTGTTTTTGGGATAAGATTTACTCATTTTTCGACCTCCTTCCATCCTCACACTCTCCAAACCCTCTCAAACAGTTCCCCCAAGGCTCCAAACAAATTTTAAAAAAAAATACATCATAACCCAACATCAAAGTTAGCCAAATATGAAGATAATCCCTCTATGGTGTTGTGATGTGAATAAGGAGGATGGTGATCTAAGTTAAGCTTAGGATTCGAATTGTATCTACTGCTTAAAGTATGTTTGACATCCTGTTAGTTGTGTTTAAGGTTAATTATACGTTGGTTGTGGTGTTAGAGTGAAAGATTACTAGATAGCACTTGAAATGGGAAGAGATATTGTTATTTTTTTGTTGGATTATTTTAAGCCTATATATTTATATACACACACACACACACGTTGTTATGGCTGGAAATTATAAAAAATAACTTGATTATAATATGGTTTCAGTTGTTATGCATGTCAATATGTTTATCAAGTGAATTGATGAAAGAAACATATGACACTTGAGATTGGAAATGAAGATTAAGGTGTTTGTGCGTTTGTACTGTTTTGCAAGGGTTTTGAGTTAGGATTTTGTAACGACCCGACTTGTCGTTTTAAGAAATTACGCCCCGTCCAGTGACTTAAGGTCTCGAGAAACTTCACAATATGTATTATGACCCGCGTGTGTGGTCGAGTTTGGTTTTCGGAAGATTCGGAATTTAATTTAAAGAAAAATTCTCATTTTGAAGCTTAATTGGAAAGAGTTGACCGGAGAGTTGACTTTTGAGCAAACGACCACAAAATGGAATTTCGATGATGGCAATAGCTTCATATGATGATTTCGGACTTAGGCGTATGTTCGGATTTGGATTTGGAAGTCCGTAGGACAATTCGACATATTTTGGCGAAAGCTCGAAAATAGAAGATTTTGGAAAAATCCTACCGACGGATGAATTTTTGATAACGAGGTCGGATTTCGATTCCGGAAATGGGAATATCTCCCTTACGTCAATTATGACTGGTGTGCAAAATTTGAAGCCATTCCGGATTGATTTGATACGCTTCGGCGCAAAAATATAGAAGTTGAAAGATTTGAAAAGATATAATTCGATTCGATGCACGATTCGTAATTCTGGCATTGTTTAATATGGTTTGAAGCCTCGACTAAGTTCGTATTGTATTTTGGGACATGTTGGTATAATTGGTTGAGGTTCCGGGGGCCTCAGGTAGATTTCGGAAGGTTAACGGAGCAATTCGGACTTGGAAGAAGCTGCTGGAAAATGGCAGCAGCTGTTGGATTCGCACCTGCGGAATTTTGGGCGCAGAAGCGAGCTGGAGGAAGGTCGCAGATACGGACAACCTTCCGCACCTGCGCAATCGCAGGTGCGATATTTGCTACGCAGAAGCGACGAGGCAGCGCAGAAGCGAAAATGCTGCGCACCTGCGATCAGCGCAGAATAAGGGTGGCAAGTGGGCCGGTCCAGGCCCGGGACCGCGGGCCAAACGGGCCAGGATCGTTTGGCCCGGTTTTAGTGGGCTTGGGCCGGTCTTGTGGGCCGGTCCTATGATTTGGGCCCGCCAGGGCTCGGGACCGGACCGGTCCCTTAGCGGGCCAAACGGTCCCAACGACTATTTTTTTTTTTTATAAAAAATTAATTTTTTTTTATAAAAAAAATATAGCCGTTGGGCTGTCAAAATTAGCCGTTGGCTATTTATAAAATAGTCATTTAGCCCCCCAACTTTGTTTTAATCCCAAACTTTTTATAATTATACTTTTTCCCTATTTTCAACTATAAATACCCCATCATTCTTTCATTGTTTTCTTATAAAATCATCAATCTCTCTCTAATTTTATTCTATAATTGCTACTATTGCTTACTTTATTGTTATAATTTGTGGAACAATTGTGAAGTTGGTGAATTGAAGTCTTCAACGATAATCAATTTGCAACAAGTTGTTCGTCAATTCGGTAAACTCGTTCCAACTCTTAAGTTTTAATATAATAATTTTGTTTGTTTTATTTATTTTCTATTACTTTATTAATTAAGATGGCTTCCTTAAAAAAACTTTTTGGTAAAAATAAGGGAAAATCCAAGAGTGACGAATCTAGTGCTCAATCTGTTCCTCCTCCACTGCCCCGGGCTCCCCGAATCAAACTCCATATACGTCCTACACTTGCTATTCTTGATAGCGATAATAGTTTATTACAATTTACTGAAAGTCAATTTTGCCATAATATTAGAGCGGATGAACAATTAGACCATGAATTAATGAATGCTCTTTATTCTAATCCAACTATTGATGAAAATGATGATGAGAAAATAGATTTTGATGAAATTCAACCGGATGATGATACACCAACTAGTCCTGCTCCTGATGTTAACCCAACTAGTGATAACCCTGTTAATCCAAATGATGCCCCATTTGATACTCCTGTTACTACCCCTACTTTTTCTAGACAACCTAGCAAACGGACGGAAACATCTCCCGTTTGGCCATTTTTTACTCAACTAATTCCAGAAAATAAGGGTAAGTGTGAAACTTGTGGCACAGAGTTAGTTTTTAAATATTTTGGATCGCGGGGAGGGGGGAGGGGGACGGGAGAGGGGGAACTTTGGCTAGACACATAATAAAACATCCTCAAGATAGAGTGAGATATCTTCGTCTGAAAGCTTTGGCCGAGGGGAAAGTCTACCTACTCCTAGTCAGGTTGACCCTAGTACCGGTTCAAATCAATTTCAACTGGGAATTAACATTGTTACCGGTGGTATTTTATATTATGATCCAAAAAAAGATCGGAAAGAATTGGCAAAAATGGTAACTGTTATGTGTTTACCCTATAGTTTTCCTTCTGACCCTAACTTTGTACATTATATTAGAAATTTTTTTAATCCTACTTATAAAGATTTTCATCGCACAACCGTAAAGAGCGATATTTATAAATATAAACATGAATATGAATAATATTTGCGCTATTTATTTACTCATATAAATTATCGTGTTGCTATTACAACTGATATTGGTAGAAGTGATAACGACTGTGATTACCTTACTGTTACCAGTCATTGGATTGATGAGGATTGGATAGTGCAAAAGCGCATTATTTCTTATAGAATAATTAATTCACATCACACAGGGCAGTTTATTGCTAGCACAGTTACAGATATTTGTAGATATTTTTTCATTAGTGATAAAATAATGTCAATTTCAATGGATAATGCTACTAGTAACACAAATGCTATAGCCTTGCTTACCACTACGCTAAATCCTACATTTAGTGATATTTTTCATGTTAGATGTATTTGTCATATTTACCATTTAATTGTGGGTGATGGTATGAGAATTTTAAATATTGAAATTGAAAAGGTTAAAATAGCTCTTAACTGGCTTTTTTATTCAAATCGTAGAAGTAGACTTAGAGAATATTTTAAAAGATGCGATGAATTTGGCCTAAGAGAAAGAAAGGTTCCTAAACCTTGTCCAATTAGATGAAATTACATGTATGAAAGTTTGGTCGTTGCATATGAATATAGAAACCCCATAAACTCAACATTTAATGCACATGTAAGTGATGATGATGAGCACCTTACAAATGGGGATTAGGCTAATGTTAAAATACTTGTAGATTTTTAAAAAAAATTTCTTAATGCTACAAATGAATTTTTTGGGCAATATTATCCTACTATTTCTAACTGTTTAGTTTATATTGCAGAACTTGCAAATTTGTTTGCTCATTTTTCAGAGGGTGGGGAAATTTATAAACTTGCTATTGATTCTATGAGAAAAAAGTTTAAAAAATATTTTTTCCCTATTTTCCCTATTTATGGTGTTTCTCCTTTGTTAAATCCTTGTATGAAATTAGGAGGTCCTCATTTTTGGTATGAAACTGTTTATAATGGTTTAGCACTTAAAGATGAGGAATTGTCTCAACTTCCGAAAATAATAGCCTCAATTAGAATAAATGCTCAAACTATTTTTAATACTTATCAAGTTGCATTAAATCATGCTAGACCAAATGTTCCAACTCATTCTTCTTCTGATTCTCAATCATCTAAAAGAACTGCGGGAGTAAGAGCACTTAGTATTTGGGCGGGGTTTAGGGGTTCTCAAGGTTCTAGTAGTAGTAATTTTTCACAACTAAATAAGCTTAAAGTTTATTTGTCGCAGGGAATTGAGGAAGTGAATCCCGACGGTTCCTTTAATCTTTTGGAATGGTGGAAGGACAAAGAAAAATACTTTCCGGTTCTTTCAAGGATGGCCCGAGATATTTTAACTATTCAGGCTTTAACAGTGGTATCAGAGAGCGCTTTCAGTCAAGCAAGACTTCAACTCGGTGATTATAGAGAGTCTATGAGGGAGATTTTGGAAAAATCAGTACTTTTTAGAGATTGGATCCGGTCGGAAAGAAGAAATTTTGGACTTGCTGAATCACAACGAAATGAAGACGAAGCTTACGAAGAAATGCTAGCTGAACTTGCGGAGGATGTTGCTTTGCCCGAAAGTGGCGATGACCAAGCTATTTTTCCGCCACCACCAACGGAAATTCCTCCAGACCTTGATAGATTTATGAAGTTTGTAAGAGATACCATATAACTTGTATGAACAAAAATTAGTATGTATTATGTAACTTATATTTTGGCACATATTGATTAGTTTCTTTTTCTTCTCAATGGTGGTATTAGCACCTTGTTGTGCTCATTCCATAGGGGGATGAAGACTAAGAAAGATATTGCCATATTTTTTAATGCTATAATAAAATTACAAGGCATATCTCTTTACAATATTTTTGTCTTTAGACTTAGATATTATTATTAACATACTTTTGTCTCTAAAGGGGTGATTCTTTTTGGAATAGACCAAAAATGCAATAGATTCACATAAATTGGAACGGAGGGAATAGTAAATTCTTTTAGAAAGATAAACAGTTTATTTTTCAACCCAATTTGAATATATACATCTTATATATAGTATATAAGATGTATATATAGCTTATCGAATATATCTTATTACTTATATCTATACTATATATACATCTTATATATAGTATATAAGATGTATATATAGCTTATTACTATATATATATATATATATATATATATATATATATATATATATATATATATACTATACTATACTATATATACTATATATACATCTTATATCGATATATATATTAAATGTGTATATATATATATATATATACACTATACTATACTATAGTATAGTATACTATAGTATAGTATATATATTAAATGTATAATATATATATTATATAATATATATACTATACAATATACTATATAAGATGTATATATAGCTTATCGAATATAGCTATATATATATATATATATATATATACATCTTATATCGATATACTATATATACATCTTATATACTATATATATTCGATATTAAATATTGAATATTAAAATTTAGGTCACAATTCTATAATAAAATTTATAAAGCATTGTCTTAGATATTATTTTTAACATCCTTTTGTCTCTAATATGTATTTAATTTTTTTTTTAAAAAAATATGTTGGGCCCACTTAGCCCATTTAGCCCGCGGGCCGGGACCATTTAGCCTGGGACCAAACGGTCCCGGTCCCTACAAAAAGCCCAATCAGGTCAGGGCCCATTTGGCCCATTTAATTTGGGACCGGCCCGGGACCGAAATCGTTTGGACCGGCCCACTTGGCCCGTTTAGGTCCGGGACCGGCCCACTTGCCAGCCCTAGCGTAGAAGCGGAAATGGTTCCGCAGGTGCGAGCTTTGTGGCTGGGCAGTGACTTCGCAGAAGTGAGATTTCGCTCGCAAAAGCGAGCACGCAGGTGCGAAAATTAGTCCGCATGTGCGAAACTGGGCAGAATCATAAGGACCAAAAATGGTCATTTTTGGCATTTCGTTTTGGAATTTTTGGAGCTCGGATTTGGGCGATTATGGAGGGATTTTTCACAAGCTTGGTTGGGGTAAGTGTTCTATATCCTAAAGTGATTATATTTCATGAATCTATGATTATATTCATTATTTAGTTCGGATTTAAATGGAAAAAATCAAGATTTTTACAAAATCTTCCAAAAATAAAAATTTAAGATTTGGAGGTCGAGTTGTTATTAAAATTCAATAAAATTGGTATGGTTGAACTCGTATCGGAATGGGTGTTCGGATTTCATGAAAATTTTGTCGGATTCCGAGAGGCGGGTCCCGCGTTGACTTTTGTTGACTTTTTGGAATAAAATTTTAAGTCGACGTATTATTATCCGGAATTATTTTCGATAAATTTTAATGAAATTATACAATTAATTTGGATAGATTTGAGCTGTCCGGAGGCCAATTCAAGCAAGAAGGCTATTTCGGAATATATGCCTAACTTCAAAAAGGTAAGTGTCTTGCTTAACCTCGAGTGAGGGAATTACCCCTTAGGCATTGAGTCTTATGTGTCATTTGTGAAATGTGAAAAGCCGTGTACGCGAGGTGACGAGTTCGTACTCGGGCTTATATGTGCAAAATTTATTGAATTAAAGTCTTAAGCATTATTGCGTAGTAAATTGAGAAATTATGGAAAATTATTAAATCATCTGTTTGCCATGCCTAAATACTTATTGTTGAATTTGTTTTTATATAACAATTTGGTGTGATTGTTACTTGATTATTTATGTAATTCTGTGAATTTGCTGGTTTGATAATTATTGGAATTTAATTTCATTATGGATTTTTTCTCTGCAAATAATTAATTAAATGAGTTTAAGAAGAGGTATTTATATAATTATTGAAAATTTGGAGTTAATGAAGACCTTATTTTATGTTAAGTAATTTCTATCTCTGTTGATTATTTTTGGGTGTTGTACACATTGTGTGGAGCCTTCGGCTATTTGTTGTGAAATTAATTGACTTGGTTGTATCTTTGGAATTTTGGTTGTATCCATTGGGCAAATTGTGATATGAATTGATTTTATTATGTTGTCGTGTTAATTTCCCGTGTAAATTATTGTGTTGTGTGAGTTATTATTTTGGGGAGATAAGGGTGACATTTCACCGTTGATATTGCGTGAGTATAAGGGTGACATTTCATCGTTGTTGTGTTTGTTGAAATATTGTCTGGGCGGAGCGATAAGGGTGGTTATAGGAGTATAAGAGTGGCAATATGAGCGATAAGGGTGGCTATTGATATTGTATGGGCGGAGCGATAAGGGTGGCAATAGGAGCGATAAGGGTGGCTATTGTCAGGGACGATATGTGTCACAACCCAAAATCCCACCACAGAAGTCATGATGACATCTAGTCTCTAAGACTAGGTAAGCCGATTTTCATTGCATTTTTGAAGCCATTTTTTTGAATTAAATAAATAATCAAAACTAACAACGGAAATAATTATAATATACAACCTCCCAAGACTGGTAGTACTGAGTCACGAACTCTAACTGAATAAATGGAATGATCACGAGGACCGAATATACAATACTGTTTGATTACAAATTAACAGTACAATGAAATGAAAAGACTCCAAGGGACTGCGACGACCAAGCAGCTCTACCTTGAATCTTTACGATCGCGCTTTAACTCTGCTCAAGTCTGATACCTCCAATGCCTGGCTCTGCACAAAAATATGCAGAAGTGTAGAGTGAGCACACTACAGCGGTGCCCAGTAAGTATCAAGACTAACCTCAATGGAGTAGAGATGAGGTACAGTCAAGATACTCACTAGTCTAATAACCTGTGCAATAAAATATACAAAATACTAGGAAACAATAATAATAAGGGCAGGATAAAACAACCAGTGATATGCACAATAGACAACAAGAATACCATTAATATCCCTCAACTATTAATAAACACAATTACACCCAATTAAATCAAGTCCTTCAAATAAATATCTTTTTGAATAAAAATTTCAAATAAATATTTTGAATATAATTCTTTCAATTAAAAAGTCACCATGTAATACCTCATTTCATAATCATAAAAATATGGGTCTCAGCCCATTTTCATATTTTTCGTAAACACGGGTCTCAGCCCATTTTTATATTTTTACGGCACCTCGTGCCCCATAATTAAATCATCATGTTTCCCTGGCACCTTGTGCCCTCAATTCATATCTCAACTGCATGAACAACTCACGTGCCAAATATCTTCAATGTATATAAGATCCACATGATCAATCTATTTCCACTAAAGTGAGTTTAAATTTTTTAAATCAAGTAAGAAATCAACAAAGAATTGAATTTATTTTTAGAATTCATTTGGGTGAAGAAAGTAATATTTCACTTAAATTAAGGCATCAGATGAACTACTGGTTTAGTTGTAAAACTATTTAATTTAAAATAGAATAATAATTTCTTTTTATTTAAATCAACTCAATCATCGAAAATCACTAAGAAAACCCAGAAATATACTTCTTCAGAGTCACGTACTAAAAAGCCAAAGCCAACACAATATCACTAGGAACACAAAATACTTGATAATAATATCAACTAGTACATCACGGAAGAAGACAAGAATTTACATATTCAATGATACAAAATCACCAAGACAGGAACATAAATAAAGAAATATCAACAGGGCACTCCCGAAGTACCGTCTCGTAGTCCCAAATCATAAATAAATTCACAATATCTCATTTTCTTATATCACCGTGGGAGCTTTCACATTTAATTTTTAAAGAAATTATTTTTTCCGAAATGACATCCCACGTTTTAGCCATCCTTATTACACCGCATAGCTTCTAGTAGTTCCCCTGCTAGCTACGCGTTTCAAGCCACCCTTATCTCACCGCATATATTTCAACACCCTGACCTTATATCACCGCATGACTTCTAGTAGTTCGCCTACTAGCCATGCGTTTCAATCCACCATTATCTCACCGCATGCGTACCAATATCACAATATTTCACAAATCACACCTCAGGTACCCAAATATCACAGCATAATACAACTTGCACCTCAAGTGCTCAAATATTATAACATACAAATTGCACATCAAGTGCTCAAATATTATAACATATCATAAATTGCACATCAAATGCTCAAATATTACAATATATCACAAATTGCACATCAAGTGCTCAAATATTATAACTTGCCACAGAAATCAACAACACATTAGTTTTTCACAATAAGAAGCCATGACTCAATCATAATGTGCACAACATCTTAACAAAATATTCGGGAGTGAACAACTCAACCGAATAATATTTTACAATTTGGCACTTTGCCTCAATATGATTCACGACCTTTATAATTCAATACCAAATTTTTCACAACGTGAACTGAAAAGTAATTCATCTTATTAACTAAATTTTTTATTTTAATTATTTATAGGTAAAATCAATAATGAAAGTGTTTTCCATAAAAGAATGGCAATTCAAACAAACACAGAGTTCACATAAAAGTCAAGTGACAATCACACCAATTTATCCTATAAAAACAACCTCGGCAAACAAAGAATGAGGCATGACAAATATGGGATTTAATAAGTTACAACAATTTTCCAACTTAATACTTAAGGGCGTCTACGAATTTCAACCGATATAATTTGCACATATAAACCAAGTACGTACTCGTCACCTCGCGCACATGGTTTTCAATTACACAATTTTCACATGCGACTCAATACCTAAGGGATAATTCCCCCACTCGAGGTTAGGCAAGATACTTACCTTTTTGAAGTTACGCCAATATTCCATAATCGCCGTCTTGCTTGAATTTGACCTCCAAACACCTCGAATCTAGCCACAAATAATTCGATTCAATCAATAAAATTTATTGAAATTAATTCCATAAGAAAATACTAATTTTCCAACAAAAAATCCGAAATTAGCTCAAAAATCGACCGTGTGGCCCACATCTCGAGACCCAACAAAAGTTACAAAATCCGAAAGCCCATTCAACCACGAGTCTAACCATACTATTTTTACCAAAATCCGACCTCAACTCGACCTCCAAATCTTCAAATCTTATTTTCAAATTCCTAAGTTCAAACCCCCAATTTACACCTCAAAAATATGTAATCTAGTCGGATTAGTCAATGATAATTCAATATTATGGAGTAGAAATGATCACAAGTGACTTACCTCAAGTTTCCCTTGAATTCTCTCTCAAAATCTCCCAAAAAACCGTGCTTGAAGGTCCAAAAATAGCAAAACTCGGAACCCCCTCTGTTTGTAACATTCTGTCCAGGATTTTCGCACCTGCGGTAATTTCTTCGCACCTGCGGTCTTCGCATCCGAGGTGATTTCTTCGCACCTGCGGTCTTCGTATCCGCGGTGATTTCTTCGCACCTGCGGTCTTCGCATCCACAGTGATTTCTTTGCACCTGCGGTCTTCGCACTCGCGGTGACTGTTTTCGCACCCGCGGTCTTCGCACCCGCAATGACTGTTTTTGCACCCGCGGTAATTTTTTTTCGCACCCGTGGTGCCTGGATAGTCCATGCATTTTTGCTTCTGCGAATCATTCCTCGCATCCACGAGCTCGCACCTGCGGCCCTTTTTCGCGCAGGTGCAATCACACCAGCAACCCAACTGCTTCAGCTCCTCCTCCAAATCCAAATTCGATCCGCTAAGCATCCGACACTCACCCGAGGCCCTCGGGACCCCGTCCGAACATACCAACAAGTTCCATAACATAACACGGACCTACTCGAGGCCTCAAATCATATCCAACAACATCAAAACGATGAATCGCACCTCAAATCAAAATCTATGAACTTTGAACTTTCAAATTCTATATCTTGTGCCGAAACATATCAAATCAATCCGGAATGACTTCAAATTTTTCATACAAGTCATAAACGACATAACAAAGCTATTTAAATTTTTAGAATAATATTTCGACCCCGATATCAAAAAGTCAATCTCCCGGTCAAACTTTCCAAAATTTAATTTGTTCGCCATTTCAAGCTTACTTCCACTACGGACCTCCAAATAATTTTTCGGACACGTTCCTAAGTCCAAAATCACCATACAGAGCTATTGACATCATCAAAATTCTATTCCGGAGTCATTTACTCAAAAGTCTACTCTCCAGTCAACTCTTTCCATTTAAGCTTCTAAATAAGGATTGTTCTTTTAATTTAATTCTGAATCTTCAGTAAATCAAACTCGACCACACCCGCGGGTCATAATACATATTGCGAAGCTTCTCGAGATCTTAAGTTACTGAACGGGGCATAAATTCTTAAAACGACAAGTCGGATCGTTACAATATGTAATGATGAGGGGTTGCGGTGTTGATAATTTTCATGTGATGCTGTGATTTTCTTGTGTTTATTTTCATACCTTGTGCAACTTATTTTATTGTTGGTAAATTGATAACAATCTGATTTATATTGAAAATGATAGCCTGTGGCTATTACCAGGCGGATTATAAAATAAAATATGGGCACGAGGTGCCGTGAGTAAATAATGAGAATATTTAGCACGTGAACTGCCCGTGCAGTTGTGATATGAAATGTGGGCACGAGGTGCTGTGATGAAATGATAATAATAATTGGCACATGAATTATTCGTGCAGTTGTGATATGAAATGAGGGCACGAGGTACCGGAAAATATGATGATTTAATTATGGGCACGAGGTGCCGTGGAAATATGAAAATGGACTGAGACCCGTATTTACGAAAAATATGAAAATGGGCTAAGACCCTTATTTTTATGATTATAAAATGAGGTGTCACATGGTGACTTTTTAATTGAAAGAATTATACTTAAAATATTGATTTGGAAGGATTTTTACTTAGAAAGTATTATATGAAAGAATTATATTTGAAAAATAATTATTTGAGAAAATTATATTTGAAAGAGAGTTATCTGGAAGAATTATATATGAAAGACATTTATTTGAAGGACTTGATTTAATTGGGTGTGCTTGTGTTTATAAATTGTTGAGTGATATTAATGGTATTCTTGTTGTCTGTTGTGCATATTACTGGTTGTTCCATGTTGTCCTATTGTTATTTGTTCCCTATTATTTTGTATATTATATTGCACAGGTTATTAGACTAGTGAGTGTCTTGATTGTACCTCGTCTCTACTCCATTGAGGTTAGTCTTGATACTTACTGGGTACCGACCGTGGCGTACTCATACTACTCTTCTGCACATTTTTGTGTAGAGCCAGGTATTGAAGATATCAAACTTGAGCAGAGTTAAAGCATGATCATAAGGATTCAAAGTAGAGCTGCTTGGCCGTCGCAGTCCCTTGGAGTCTTTTCATTTCATTGTATTGTTAATTTTTAATCAAACAATATTGTATATTCGGTTCTCGTGATCATTCCATGTATTCAGTTAGAGTTCGTGACTCAGTACTACCAGTCTTGGGAGGTTGTGTATTGTAATTATTTCCGCTGTTAGATTTTAATTAAAAAAAATGGCTTAAAAATGTAATAGAAATCGGCTTACCTAGTTTTAGAGACTAGGTGCCATCACGATGCCAGTGGTGGGATTTTGGGTCGTGACAAGTTAGTATCAGAGTTCTAGGTTCATAGGTTCTACAAGTCATGAACGAGTCTAGTAGAGTCTTATGGATCGGTACAGAGACTTCTGTACTTATCTTCGAGAGGCTACAGAACTATTAGAAAATTTTCATTTCTTTCATTCCTGTCGTGCGGAATTTGTTGAATTTGGAATTTGAACCTTTGTATCTCCATTCTCTCACAGATGGTGAGGACACGTGCTACTGGGTTAGCTGAGCAGTCATCCGCACATACTGCTAGGGCTGCAAGAGGCCGGGGCCGAGGTCGAGGTCGAGGAAGGGCACGTGCTGCGACTAGAGCATCTGTCAGAACAACAATTGAGGAGCCACTAGTAGCTCCAGTTGGGGGACAGGTACCAGAAGCACCTGTTATTACCCCCGGACTTCAGGAGACTTTAGCACAGTTCCTGAGTATGTTTGGTACATTAACTCAGGCGGGATTAATCTCTATTGCACCAAATAATTCGCAGATTGGGGGAGTAACTCAGACTCCTACCACAACTCCAGAGCAGCAGGTTCACATTGGTCAGGTTTCGGTTGTAGTACCGGTACAACCTATTATTCCGGGTTGGCCTAAGGTCAGCCCCGAGGCATCAGAAGAAGAACAAAAGAGACTTGAAAGGTTTAAGAAATATGATCCACCAACTTTCAGTGGCACAACTACAGAGGATGCCCAAGGATTTCTGGAAAATTGTCACCGTATTCTACGCACCATGGGTATTGTGGAAGTTAGCGGAGTTTCCTTTACTATATTTCAACTGTCAGGCGCAGCGTATCGGTGGTGGTAAATCTATGAAGAAGGTAGACCGGCCGATGCCACACCACAAACTTGGGCTCAATTTTCGAAAATGTTCTTGAAAGAGTTTGTTCCCCAAACTCTCAGAGATACGTGGCACACAGAGTTTGAACGATTGCGTCAGGGAACTATGACAGTGTCAGAATATGCTATCAGGTTCAGTGAGTTAGTCCGTCATGCACCTATCTTAGTTTTTACAATCAGAGAACGGGTCCGTAGATTCATTGAGGGGCTCGATTATGATATTAAAATATGTATGGCTCGAGAGTTGCAAACTGATGCTCAATTTCAACAAATAGTGGATATTGCAAGGAAAATTGAGGGTGTTTTAGGCGAGGAAAGGGAGTCTAAGGAGGCCAAAAGGTCTGGAAGATCTGGAGGATTTAGTGGATTTTACTCTTCAAATAGAACCCATTATAGCGGAGGCTCGAGCAGCCGGTTAGCTCAGTCCGCACATCAGATTACTCGGAGTGCTCCAGTTTATAGTGCACCATCGGCATGTGATTCTTAAAGTGGTTATTCCAGTTATTCGGCACAGACTCAGTACGAGCAGCCGCGACCTCAGAGGGGTTGTTATGAGTGTGGTGATACTAGGCATATCATGAGAGATTGTCCCAGACTTGGGAGGGGTGGATTTCATCAGAACACTCCAGCTACAAGCTTTATTCCAGTTGATACTCCTAATGCACAGTCAGCTAGAGGTGGAGGACAGGCGGGTAGTGGGCGCCTAAGAGGTGGAGACCTGACCCGAAATATAATCACTATGATTTGGGTGGGCCAATACACCAGATGGTGTCGTTACAGGTACGATCCTGATTTTATTATAAAAGGATATTTTTCTTAATTTGATTCGGTTCTGAATATTGAGGTGAGTCCTCCTATTATGCTCCACTTATGGGTGAGATTCGTAAATTTGTGACCCACTTATATATTATCCATATTGGGAGGTTTGAAGGTGTAAGCCCGTGTCTGTCATTTTATTTTTGGTACACCATTGAGGGCTATTAGCCCAAAAGCAATTTTTATTATTCATTACAGTGGGTTTAATGTATTTCGGAATAATTGATTCCAATTTTTATGAATTATATGCTCTACCGTTAGGAGGGTTCATTATATGTTGTGAAAATGTTTTATAAAATACATTGAAAAGAAGAAAGAAAGGAAATTGAAAATTTCAGTTGGCACAATGTGCAAAATACTTGTGATTTGGAGTTGAGGACGAGATCCTCACATTTTTACATGATGTGAAATATTTAAATCGGGCTGCAAGCCGCGATGGAAGTTATGTAAGGACAAGGTCCTTGTGGTGAAATATTTATGAGTTTAAAATTTTTCCTTTGTGAAATTTAATTGTACAATAGTATTTATAGGGAGTCATGCCTATTAGGCTTATTTGATAATTAGAGTATATTTTTCTGTGCATATTCAACCATTTTTGGTGCTGTAAATATTGAGCTTTAACCTATGAGATGAGTGCTCAGGTGTCGTTAAATGTGACTCATTAATCCGAGTAAGCAATCATGAGATCTTCATGCCTCACATTCTGTTGTAAGTGTTTTGAAAAATCCGAAATGAGGTGGTGGTTAATATGAGATTAATTGATGATGCTAAAATTAATTATGAATAACTTTTAAGAACTGAGATGTGGTGATGAGCATACATATGATGTGCTTCATGTCCTGATATCATTATGATAATGCATTGCTTGTAATGCTGAGATTGGTATTATTGATATATACCTTGTGGTATTATGTTGGGTTGTGGATGTGTTGTTAGGAGTTGTTTTGGTATTACTCTGGCAGGTGGATAGGCCCAATTACAAGGGAGACTCTGCCAAAATTTCTGAAAAATTTGGGAGTTAGTGAAATTTGGAGGATTGAGATTTGCAAAGGAAGAGATAAGTTATGTTATGTGTTTGAGGGCGAATGATCCTAAGCGGGGGAGAATGTACTACCCCAGAAATTTTTTGAATTACTTCAACACTATCAAGAAAATTAATGTGTGCATAGGCACAAGTTGCTATAGCCAGTTAAGACTAATACCGTGCGTTGTTGTGAAAAAGCAGACCTTTTGAAATGTTGGAGTGTAAGAAATTTGATCTTAAAGCTTACAAATATGGATAAAAGAAATAAACTCAAATGAGATGATGTTGTCATGCTTATCTCAAATACAGTAGCATGGAATCAACCGTGAGTATATGTGTAAAAGTAAAATCATCAATTTGGTAACCTCAGAATAATTCTTAGAACGTTCGAGAACGAACGTTTGTTTAGGAGGTGGAGAATG
Source organism: Nicotiana tomentosiformis (assembly GCF_000390325.3). NCBI lineage: Eukaryota > Viridiplantae > Streptophyta > Magnoliopsida > Solanales > Solanaceae > Nicotiana > Nicotiana tomentosiformis. The sequence goes on from NC_090812.1 coordinate 29,615,558, forward strand.
TAACGACCCGACTTATCGTTTTAAGAAATTACGCCCCATCCAATGACTTAAGGTATCGAGAAGCTTCACAATATGTATTATGACCCGCGTGTGTGGTCGAGTTTGATTTTCGGAAGATTCGAAATTTAATTTAAAGAAATATTCTCATTTTGAAGCTTAAATGGAAAGCGTTGACCGGAAAATTGACTTTTGAGCAAACGACCCCGGAATAGAATTTCGATGATGGAAATAGTTTCGTATGATGATTTCGGACTTAGGCGTATGTTCGGATTTGGATTTGGAAGTCCGTAGGACAATTCGACACATTTTGGCGAAAGTAAGAAAATAGAAGATTTTGGAAAAATCCTACCGACGGATGAATTTTTGATAACGAGGTCGAATTTCGATTCCGAAAATGGGAATAGCTCCCTTACGTCAATTATGACTCGTGTGCAAAATTTGAAGTCATTCCGGATTGATTTGATATGTTTTGGCGCAAAAATATAGAAGTTGAAAGATTTGAAAATATATAATTAGATTCGATGCGCGATTCGTAATTCCGGCATTGGTTGATGTGGTTTGAAGACTCGACTAAGTTCGTATTGTATTTTTGGACATGTTGGTATAATTAGTTGAGGTCTCGGGGGCCTCGGGTGGATTTCAGAAGGTTAACGGAGCAATTCGGACTTGGAAGAAGCAGCTGGAAAATGGCAGCAACTGTTGGATTCACACCTGCGGAATTTTGGGCGCAGGTGCGACCTCGCAGAAGCGAGGATTTCATCGCAGAAGCGAGCTGGGCAGAGCTGGAGGAAGGTCGCAGATGCGGACAGCCTTCCGCACCTGCGCAATCGCAAGTGCGATATTTGCTACGCAGAAGCGACGAGGCAACGCATAAGCGGAAATGCTGCGTACCTGCGATCAGCGCAGAAGCGAAAATGGTTCCGCAGGTGCGAGCTTTGTGGCTGGGCAATGACTTCACAGAAGAGAGATTTCGCTCGCAAAAGCGAGCACGTAGGTGCGAAAATTAGTCCGCATGTGCGAAACTAGGCAGAATTATAAGGACCAAAAATGATCATTTTTGGCATTTCGTTTTGGAATTTTTGGAGCTTGGATTTGGGCGATTCTGGAGGGATTTTTCACAAGTTTGGTTGGGATAAGTGTTCTATATCCTAAAGTGATTATATTTCATGAATCTATGATTATATTCATCATTTAGTTCGGATTTAAATGGAAGAAATCAAGATTTTTACAAAATCTTCTAAAAACGAAAATTTAAGATTTGGAGGTCGAGTTTTTATTGGAATTCAATAAAATTGGTATGGTTGAACTCGTATCGGAATGAGTGTTCAAATTTTATGAAAATTTTATCGGGTTCCGAGAGGCGGATCCTACGTTGACTTTTGTTGATGATTTAATTATGGGCACGAGGTGCCGTGGAAATATAAAAATGGGCTGAGACCCGTGTTTACGAAAAATATAAAAATAGGCTGAGACCCATATTTTTATGATTATAAAATGAGGTGTCACATGGTGACTTTTTAATTGAAAGAATTATACTCAAAATATTAATTTGGAAGGATTTTTATAGAAAGTATTATATGAAAGAATTATATTTGAAAAATAATTATTTGAGAAAATTATATTTGAAAGAGAGTTATCTGGAAGAATTATATGTGAAAGACATTTATTTGAAGGACTTGATTTAATTGGGTGTACCTGTGTGTATTAATTGTTGAGTGATATTAATGGTATTCTTGTTGTCTGTTGTGCATATCACTGGTTGTTCGATGTTGTCATATTGTTATTTGTTTCCTATTATTTTGTATATTATATTGCACAGGTTATTAGACTAGTGAGTGTCTTGACGGTACCTCGTCTCTACTCCATTAAGGTTAGTCTTGATACTTACTGGGTATCAATCGTGGTGTACTCATACTATACTTCTGCACATTTTTGTGCAGAACCAGGTATTGAAGATATCGGACTTGAGCACAGTTAAAGCGCGATCATAAGGATTCAAGGTAGAGCTGCTTGGCCGTCGCAGTCCCTTGGAGTCTTTTCATTTTATTGTACTGTTAATTTGTAATAAAATAGTATTGTATATTCGATTCTCGTGATCATTTCATGTATTCAGTTAGAGTTTGTGACTCAGTACTACCAGTCTTGGAAGGTTGTGTATTATAATTATTTCCGCTGTTAGATTTTAATTCAAAAAAAAAAAAGCTTCAAAATGTAATAGAAATCGACTTACCTAGTTTTAAAGACTATGTGCCATCACGACGCCTGTGGTGGGATCTTGGATCGTGAAAGGTTTGATCTGATTTTGTTGGAATATCTTAGATACGTGATTGTTGATGTTGTTCCTATTATTGTTTTACTGGTTTGAGTTGGATGGAAGTGGAAGTTTATAGGGAAAATGTTGTTTGATATATTATAAGTGACCTACTAGCTTAAAAATATATTTGTAAGTCCTTCTATGGTATTAACTATAAGTTTTACCCTCTTAATATAGATTGAAGTCTTCGGAAAGATATACGTTGAGTCGTTAAGTAAATGACAAAGGTATGTTAAGGCTAAAACTTTCCTTCATTTTGGCTTGATCCCGTAACTAAATGCGTTTGATAACAAGACATAAAGAAAAGTTCGTATTTTTGAGTTTATGTACATTATCCTAGTCTCATATGTTACAGTATTCTCACTTATCGGGACTTTATATTCAGTTAAGTATTGTCTTCTTTCAGTCAAGAGAGCAGAGAGTCTATATATGTATAGTATTACCATATTTTCATAATCACCGAACTATAATCGGTGGGCAGGTTCCTATTGGGTAACCTCTAATCAGATGGTAAGTTATATATAGAGCCTACTGTGGCCGAGCGCTTATGAGCGAGCCCAGAATGGCCGAGTAATGATTTAGATACCGAGCCTAGTATAGCTGAGCGCCTATGAGCGAACCTACTATGACTGAGCAGTTACACTTATAGAGCCTAGTATGTATGTATGTATATATATATATATATATATATATATATATATATATATATATACGGTGGGCAGGTTCCTATTGGGCAACCTCTAATCAAATAGTAAGTTATATATCGAGCCTACTGTGGTCGAGCACCTATGAGCGAGCCTAGAATGGCCGAGTAATGATTTAGATACCGAGCCTAGTATGGCCGAGCGCCTATGAGCGAGCCTATTACAACTGAGCAGTTACACTTACCGAGCCTAGTATGGCCGAGCACCTATGAGTGAGCCTACTACGGCCGAGCAGTTATACATACCGAGCCTTATAGGGCCGGATAACTATTTTACTTACTATATTGAGAGAGTTGAGTCGGTATCAATATATAAGCATATCTTCAGATCATCTTTGACTCCTAGTTACTTTCAGTTATTATATTATCAGTTAAGTTTCAACTTTTAGTTTTTCTATTACCTTACATACTCGGTACATTATTTGGTACTGACGTCCCTTTTGCTGGGGACACTGCATATCATGCCTGCGGGTCCTGATATATAGCCGGATAGACCTTCTCAGTAGATAGAGCCAGACATCATCGTGATTGGTAAGCTCCATTCCCCTGAGTTACCAGGTCTAGAGTTCGGAGTCCATTTTGTATATACAGGTTTGATGGGTAGGTCGAGGCCTTGTTCAGACCATGATACAGTTTTGTTATCTCTAGAGGCTTGTAGTCGAGTCCTGTATATTTTGTATGTAAGTATAGTGTATTGCTGGTTGTAGACGTTCATGACAGCCTCGTCAGCGTGCACAATTATGTATATGAGCTTTTGGGTATGTTTACCCATCAGATGAGATAGACGTTATTTTCAAATGATTCATAATATGGCCTCGTCGGCCTTGATTGGTATTGTAAGTTTGCAGGTAGGCCTCGCCCGTCTAAGTTGAGGACTACCCCTCCGGAGTTCATAGTTATAGAGTGATACGCTCAGACCGAATATGGCACCGGGTGCCGGCCACGCCTCCCAGGTTTAGGGCGTGACAATTAATATTCCATAAATTCACAATTCATTTCTAATTAACTTAATTTCTATAAAGCTCAGAAAATCCTAAAACATTTTCTAGAAGTGAATTTACAATACATTGTAGTGACTTCTTGTCTAATCCAGCTCCTAGTTATTCTGTGTGCTACAATCTCCATTATGTGCCGTCAACTAGTCATCATCCAATTAATAGATTTCTAGAATACTTTATCTTTGCTTTACGTTACCACTTGTTTGTAATAATCATTATACTTTCTTCATTCCATCGCTATTAACCTATTATGTCATTAAGAATTAAAAAAATACTTAGAACCCTTTTTGCGCCAAAGACTACATCCAATTAATGGCTAAATTTCGATCTTCCGTGACATGTCAAGTAATAATAAATAAAATAAATGTGTTACTAAATCCATATCATTTCCAAGTCCCCACCTGCTTGTTTCTTTAACTTAGTGCTTTACTCATATGGAATTATTTTACAAAAAGACTTGACAATCTTTTCTCGTTTAAAATATTTCTATCCTACATCCACACCAAGCATGACTTGGAAATTGCACATATAAAATTTACATGCGAGTATATAAGCAATGATTCCATTCCAATTACCTAACCAATCTTCACGCATTATAATCAATTATAATTTGGGGTATACTTTATCATCCACTATTTCATGATAATACAAATTTCGTAGCCGTCAATAGTCAAGCACAAATTATCATGATTCCCCTTAAATTTTTCTCATCATCAACTTCTCCCACTTTCACTCAAAAAGGTCTCAAAATTTGTCATTTAGTTAGTGGGCTAAGAAGCTAGAAATCGAATATTGATCAACAGCTTCAATCATCATCTTAACTTGAATTATCTGGCATTAAAAATTCTTAATTCACTAATTTGTTGTAATGTAAGGTAGCCCTAATTGGTTAATCCAACTCGTACTGTTTGTACGTTTCCAGCCGTTTGGGTGAGGATTTCATAAATTACTGTTTTCTTGAGCTCAAGATGAGAAATATGAAGTAGTCTTCTTTAGATTTGATATGATTAATGCATTTTTCTACTGAAAGTAGTTTTTACATCTTTTCTCTTGAATTTGTAATTTCTAAGAGTTCGATGGTTGGATTATATGATGCAGCGGAAGCAATTTTGGTATCGAATTCACGTGTAAATTAAACAATTAGCACATATGAATTTTATACGAGTTACCTCTTGAAGCGTGAGCAAGGTAAATATTTACCCGTAAAATGATACAGTTGAATTTATACGTGGTTTCTTGACAAGTGAACTAATTTGATCTTGAAATAATGCAATAATTGAAGAAATACCACTACAAAAAAAAATTGGAATTAGCTACGAACGTCGTTGCTAATCTGTCGCTAAAACGCTTGCAGCTAGCAGAATTTATTGATAATCCATTGCTAATCCGTCGCTAAATGAGATTAGCGACGAATTTTTCTGTTTAGGTACAGAATTTGTCTGTTGCTAAAACTTGATTTTTTTAGTAGTGTATATAATAATTAGCCTTAGAATGCAGATGAAATAGCAAAGATGATGATTCCGTGAATACGGCTTCGGGGCACAGTAAAGATGAGATCAAAAAGCAAGAAAGTAAGATTATATTAAGTTTTGTATAGAATATAGTATCAGTTTTGCCAGATAATTCGTGTCCTTTACAATGATAACTGAGCTCACTATTTATAGCTATCTCTAGGGAAGGAAGTCATAGGATCATGTCCTCCTTTAATGTCAATTATGAGGGTCATTGATGAATACGTAACGGTGAACATAAATGCCAAATTCTCTGTAGCGGACCGTTGCTCTTAATGCTGCAGAATATTCCCTATTAAATGTTACCAGGCGCAGAGCATTTAACACACCTTTATGAACGTTATACTTTCCGATGACAAGCGGAATGACTGCGTTCGATTTTCGGCCATCCATGTCTTGGGTTCCACATGTCCTTTCTTTAGATGACCACGTGTCATATCATGTTTCACCCTATACAGATAGTCCCCCTGCTTTCCAGTGACATAACTTTATTTTACGAGAAAGTTGGTAGAAATACCTTTTTGGCGGGAATTACTATAGCTCCCTCTGAAAGTCCCTGACAGTTGATTAGACGCACGTCTCTCCACATTTAATACCCCGAACACGCATCATCCCATGACTCAACACAACTTTTGCTAATTATCAAGGTAATCATGGCCATGAATTTAGCTTCCAAAGTTTTACTTATACGCCACATTCTTTTCCTTTGTGTTTCATAATTTCTCGAACTCCTAATTTGCATCTTTGCTTTCCATTCTTTCTCTAGTTCTCTTCAAACAAAAAATATTTTCCATCTTCTTTTTCAATGGCTTCTTCCTATAAGCGTGCTGGTTCTACAAAGAACAAAAACAAAACCGAGGACTCTGTTCTTCCAACGGTGGTTCCATCATCTCAAGAAAACTCGGTACCATAAAGGACCTTGAAGAGAAATTCCCTACTGCTAACCCTCGTACATAGGTTGTTAGTAAGTACCATCCTTCCATTCATCCTTCCAGTATTCCTGCCGTGAAGGAAGACTGTCGCTGCCATGAGTTGGATATTATCGGTCATGATCTATCAGAGCGAGTGACCCTTCCCAAGGAAGGTTTTACATACTTTTACACGTATCTCTTTACTTTGGGTGCATTTTCTTTGAGTGGAGAGCTTGCCTGTTGAAATAGTTACACCAACTGAAGACGATGTCTCGGCACTTTGGGGAGAATCTTATTTGGTAGAATATGCCAACTCCCGTTTTCGGGCCCCAATTGCTGTAACCGGTGTTGTGGGGCTAAGTACCGTGTCCTTGCCGTCTTTGGTTGGCGAGCATCCACCAGTCGGCACTGCATTTGATGCAGCTACTTCTCATTCCTCAACTTCATCAGCTTCATCTCCACCTTCACCAACACCAGCAACTGCTATATCGTTTCCATCTTCATCCACTCTTCCACCAGCGGTTGCTATATCATTTTCATCGGCCGCACCTGACCATGAAGAAAGTGTTCCTCTTCCACAGTCCCCAGTTCATGGGAATTTGGGGCAAAATTATGTTGCCCATTCTGAAGATCTACAAAGGAGGAGGAACGTTACTCTTTTAATCTCTACCGGGTGCAACTTGTTATTTTGGTCGGTGGAGCTTGAAAATTATCTGAAGCCTTTGGCTTCAAAATAAGATTGGGAACAGATTCAGGCACTCTCGGGAGAGTGTTTGTTGAAAAACGCTTTTCATAACGCCGCAGCGGTACGTTCCTTTCTTCCTCTGTTATTTCTTCTACTTTTGAACGAATGTAATCTAAGTTTTACCTCTTCTTATTTTGTAGGCCAACTTTTTTGCTTCTGAGGGACTTCAAAGGTTGAATCGTGAGAAGGAAGAACTTACTTCTGAACGGGATCAGCTTTTGGTGGAACGGGACCAAACTGTTCTCCGCCTCTCAGAACTGGAAACCAAAGCTACTGAGGCCATTGTTTTGGAGGCTCATTTGCAGCAAAGCGAGCAAGAAGTGGTAACCCTTAGCTAAGAAATTGGTCAGCTGAGGGTTAGATTTGATGAAGCCAAGGCCAAATAGGCTGAAGTCCAAAACCCCGTTCTTGCTGCAACCGATCGTGAGGCTGCCTCCGCTGAAAGAGTGATTAACTTAGAAGCAGCCCTGAACTCCAAAAGTGAAGAGCTTGCTGCTGTGGGGGCGAAACATGCCCAGATAGAAGAGAAGTACCGGAAAACTCTCGAGCATAATAGGCTCTTTAGTTCAACTGTCCACGAGCTCGACGTCAGCCTCAAATCTGCTAGGTTTGCCCGAAAAAACCTTTCTGCTGAGGTTACTCAACTCAAAGAAGAACTTAAGCGCCGAGCGGCTTCCCTCGTTGTTAAAAAACTTATTCCATGTATAGTATGAGGAGAAAAACCTTGGAAGAGGCCAAAGCTGGAATCATTGATATTGATGCCAAAATTTCTAAGGCTCGAAAGCTTGAGTTGGCTGTAAAAAATGAACTCCCGACGCAGTCTGATGCTCCAGGCTTTTCTGATTCCGGTTCCAAGTTCTCGAAAACTGAAGAGGGATCGGAAGGCGATGATGCCGAAGACCAAACTGGGGAAAATGTTGAGCCATCGGTGGAACCACCTACTTTTCTCGGGGATGCGGATACTTCTCTTCCTCCTGGTTCTGGAGGTACTGCAGTTTAGCTTTTTCTTTCTTTTCCCATTTTGTACTTTTATCATTTTGGCCCGTTCTTGTAAATAAAGACATATTTTTTGCTCAAGTATCGTTTGAGTCTTACTTTTGTTTGAATATCATGCAAGTCTTTAACTTTTGCACTTGCTCAAGCATTCTGCGTATGTTGTTCTATCCACGCTTTACTATGTGTAGTCTCGGATGCCTTTTCTTTGAAGCATTTTGGTTCCGAGTATTATCCCTTTTACGTGTGGATTTCTATGAATATTTGTGCGAGTTTCCCTTTTACGTCAGGGTTTTTATGAATATTTGCGCAAGTTTTCCTTTTACGTGAGGGTTTCTATGAATATTTGCGTAAGTTTGCTTTTTGCATCCTTTTCATATGCTGCTTCGGCTGTATTTTTCCCTGATGGCATTTTAGATTCCGGACATTGATTCTTCCAGAACCAACTGTTTAACGTGAGGGTTTTTATAAGAGAGGGCCCTCTTATGTGAACGGTGCTCTTGAAGAGGACGTCTTCTGTTCATTATGGCACTAACAAATGACAAAGTTAGCTCATCGTTCAGACAAGAAACAAGATAAAAGCAAAAGAATTTCATTTTATTCCTTCTATTTCAAAAAAATACATAAGCATCTTGCTATGCAGAAAAGAAATTGCCATTACTTGTGGCTATCTTGTACAACTTGTTTTTACGGGACTAGCTGCGTAGTCCCCGGTCCCGATGATGCGTTTAGTTTCTGGATTTTTGATCCCCGGTTGATGTGGCATTCATTGTTGCCGTATCCTCATATCATCCCCCCCCCAGTGTTCGAATGCGAAGAGTGCGAATTGGAACACTGGAAGTCATGTCTCTTTGAATAATCCACTAATGAATTGCTAGGTAATCCTTCACTCGGCAACATACCTTACTTCCCCTAAGGAATCCATGCTATCGAGCGAAATAATACCTAACAGTCCTCTAGTGGTTTGTGCTCGTGAACAGTAGGGTAACCTCCGTTCGATAGCAAACTTAACTTCCTAGTGGGAATTTGCTATCGAACCAAAGATTATCTAATCATCCCCAAGTGGAAGCTTGTTTGTTTGCCTTGCTATCAAAGGTCTTATTGCTGCTGTCTTCGTAGTATGCTTTCTATCGCAGCCTTATTAAAAACCTTGCCAGAAAAATTCAATTGGGACAAAAACTGAATGAAGGAAAAAAGAGTGCATCACATACTTTCCGCTTGGATAATGTTCATCAGCAATAATATCTTTTGAGGTGTGCCACGTTCTAGTTGTTGGGCAACTTGTCTCCATTCTGGTTCTCCAACTCGTATGAACCTTTCCCAGTAATAGCTGAAATCTGGTAGGGACCTTCCCACGTTGGACCTAGCTTCCCCGCGTTGAGCTCCCGGGTACTTTGGGTAACTTTCCTTAGAACCAAATCTCCTATTTTGAAATAACGGAAGTTGGCTCTTCGATTATAATATCGCTCTATTCTTTGCTTTTGAGTTGCCATCCTTACATGCGTTAAGTCCCTGCATTCCTCGAGCAGTTCGAAGTTGATTAGCATTGCTTCGTTATTCGATTCTTTATTTGTCTGAGAGTATCTCAAAGTGGGTTAGCCCACTTCTACTGGGATATGGATTCAACACCATAAACAAGGGGAAAAGGAGTTTCTCATGTGCTCGATTTGACCGTTGTTCGGTAGGCCCATAGAACTCCGGGCAATTCTATGGGCCATTTGCCTTTTGCTGCTTCCAACCTTTTCTTGAGGTTTTGAATAATCACTTTATTTGTTGATTCCGCTTGACCATTTTTACTCGGATGATAAGGAGAGGATGTGATCCTCTTTATTTTCAAGTCTTCAAGGAACTTTATAACTTTTGCACCGATAAACTGTGGCACATTGTCACATGCTATCTCATTAGGTATTCCGAACCTGCAAATTATATTTTTCCATAGAAAATCGACCACTTCGCGTTCTCCGATCTTCTTATAAGAACCTACTTCTACCCATTTAGAAAAATAACCAGTCAAAATTAAAAGAAACCTTACCTTTCCGGGAGCCGGTGGCAGTGGTCTGACGATGTACATCCCCCATTTCATGAACGACCATGGGGACAAAACCAAATGTAAGGGTTCTGCCGGTTGATGTACTAGTGATGCGTAGTGTTGGCACTTATCACATTTTCGTATGAAATCTTTGGCGTCTTGTTCCATGCGAGGCCAATAATATCCCGCCGTACCAATTTTAGCACCAAAGACTCCGCGCCTGAGTGATTGCCGCATATCCCTTTGTGGATTTCTCTCATGACATAGTCAGCTTCTGATGCTCCTAAACACCGGGCCAGCGGGCCTTTGAAAGATTTTCTATACAATTGGCCTTTCCTGAAGCTATAACATGTAGCTTTGGCGTGTAACGCCCGTGATGCTTTGGGGTCGTCGGGAAACTTTCCGTGCTTGAGGTAGTTGATTATTTCATTTCTCCAGTCCCAGACTAGCTGAATTCACCTCACAGTAACCATCAGTATCCAGGACTGAGCTCATCAGTTGTACCACCGTTCCGGACTCTGATCCCTTTATTTTCGTCGATGATACTGAGTTTGCTAATGCATCTGCTTCTGCGTTATCCTCCCTCGAGATATGAGTAATTGACCACTCCCAGAATCATGCCAAAAGGGCCTAGACCTTTACCATGTATTGTTGCATACATTCTTCTATCAAAGATCCCGTAGACCTGATTTACCACCAGATGTGAGTCACATTTGATTTCGATAACCTCAGAATTAAGTCCCCGGGCCAATTCGAGCCCTGCAATCAAAGCTTCATACTCTGCTTCATTGTTACTTAAAGGGATTGTTTTGATGACCTACCTTAAGGTTTCCCCCGAAGGCGTGATTAAGACTATTCTGAGCCCAGGCCCTTTTACGTTCGAAGCTCCATCCGTAAATAAGTTCCAAACCCCCGATGTCGATTCCGACACCATTACTGCCTCCTTGGTTGCCAGAGGTGGTCGTCCCGGACTAAAATCAGCCAAGACTTGTGACTTAATTGCAATCCTTGGTTTATATTCTATGTCGAATTCACTCATTTCGACGGCCTATTTGGCCAATCTACCCGAGAGCTTGGGTTTGTGGAGGATATTCCGCAAAGGGAAAATAGTCACCACAACTATCGAGTGGCATTTAAAGTAGGACCTTAGCTTCCAAGCGGCGACTACAAGAGCTAAGGTCAGTTTTTCCAAATATGGGTAGCGATTTTTTTCTCCCGTTAAAATTTTGCTAACGTAATAAATGGGAAATTACGTACATTCGTCCTCCCGGACTAAAATCGAACTTACCGCAACTTCTGAAATTACGAGGTAGACTAACAATGTTTCACCTTCTTTTGGTTTCGAGAGCAAGGGAGGGCTTGATAAGTACTTCTTCATGTCCCTCAAAGCCTGCTGGCACTCCGATGTCCATTCAAAATTATTCTTCTTATTGAGCAATGTGAAGAAGCGATGACATTTTTTCGATGACCGGGAAATGAACCTGCTCAAAGCTGCTAACTTTCCTGTGAGTCTTTGGACTTCCTTTACGTTTGACAATTGATCCAGCATATCGTCAATGGCCTTAATTTTGTCGGGGTTTACCTCAATTCCCCTTTGTGAGACCAAAAATCTCAGGAACTTACCAGAACTGACCCCGAATGCACAATTCTCGGGGTTAAGTTTCATGTTATGCTTTATCAGGATGTAGAATGTTTCTTGTAAATGCTTAAGGTGGTCACCTGCAATCAAAGACTTAACGAGCATATCGTCTATATAAACTTCCATGGTTTTTCCTATTTGCTTTTCAAACATCTTATTTACGAGTCGTTGATAAGTGGCTCCGGCATTTTTCAACCTGAAGGGCATTATATTGTAACAATATGTACCAAAATTTGTTATAAATGAAGTTCTTTCCTTATCTTCCGGGTTTATATTAATTTGGTTGTATCCGAAATAAGTATCGAGGAAACTCATCATCTCGTGCCCGGCCGTGGCATCAATCATTTGATCGATATTTGGCAGTGGGAACGAATCTTTCGGGCACGCCTTGTTAAGATCTTTGTAGTTTACGCACATGCAAAATTTATTGTTCTTCTTAGGAACTACTATTACATTAGCTAGCCAGTCTAGATAGCTTACCTCTCTGACCGAACCGATTTTAAGCAAGCAGGTTATCTCTTCTTTGACGAATTTATTCCTGGCCTCGGCAATAGGGCGTTTCTTCTGTCGTACCGGTAGTACGTTAGATCCAAACTCAGCTTGTGCATGGCTATTTCCGTCGGGATACCTGTCATATCCTTGTGCAACCATGTAAAACAATCAGCGTTAAGTTAAAGAATTCAATAAAACCAGACCTGAGCTCGGGGTGCAGTCCTGTCCCCAAATGAAATTTTCGTTCTAGGAATTCTTCGAACAATGCCACTTGCTCCAGTTCCTCCACCGTGGACTTCATTGCGTCCGTCTCTTCCGGAACTTGGAAATATCTTGGCACCTGATATTGTTCTGACGACTCTACTCCTGGGCTAACTCCTTCTAACTCGGGAAAAGGCGTCGGTTCCTGTAATTGCTATGTCGTGCGCTCCTTCCCTTTGGTACTGGAAAATGATATTGCATTCATCTCCCTTGCTGCCGGTTGATCACCTCTTATCTGCTTGATTCCTTCAGGCGTTGGAAACATCAGCAATTGGTGATATGTTGGAGGTTCAACTTTCATCTCGTGTAACCATGGCGTCCCCAAGATGATGTCGTATCCCATATCACTATCTACTACTTCAAAAGGAGTTGTTTTCATTACCTCTTCAGCGTTGGTGAGCAGCAACATCTCTCCCCGAGTCATCACGCTCGCAAGGTTGAATCCAATGATGAGCTTTATTGCCGGGATAATGCTTCCGGTGAGTTTAGCTTGTTCCAATACTCTCCATTATATGATATTAGCCGAACTTCCTGGATCCACTAGAACACATTTAATCCTAAAATCTAACATATTTAAAGAAATTACCAGTGCGTTATTGTTTGGTAACAATAATCCATCTACGTCCTTCTCTGTGAAAGTAATATCGTCTTCCCGGAGTCTTTTACTATGAGTCATTGATACTTTCGCCTTCTTCGCTGCCTAAAAGGTGACCCCGTTAATCTCATTCCTCCCGAAGATCATATTGATCGTTTCTCATGGGGGTTCCTCTCCTGCTTTCGGAAGTTCCGCGTTGTCTTTGTTACGACCATAATTGTTCTTGGCTCAGTCACTCAAGAATTCTCTAAGGTGACCATTCTTCAATAATGTTGCCACCTCCTCTCGGAGGTGTCGTCAGTCCCATGTCCAGTGACCGTTCGTCCCATGGTACTCGCACCATAAGTCGGGATCTCTTTGGCTGGAATCGGATCTCATAAGTCTCGGGAATCGTGCATCTTTAATATTTCTCATGGCTGACACCAACTCCACTATACTGACGTTGAAGTTATATTCCGATAACTTGGGGTAAGAAGGATCCCAAGACCCCGACGTCTCCTTATCCCAGAGTGATCTATTATTTCGACCATGATTCGGTCCCTCTGTCAGCGATGAACTTGTTCGCTGCCCGAAAGTTTCTGCCACGACCTTCAGTCCGCTTGTATGGCAAAAACCGGCCCCTTGAAGTCCGTCTATCTGCGTCGTAGTCATCTTTTGATTTTTCTCTGCTTTTCTCCCGCCCTTTGGCCGATAATGTAGAACCGACCTGGTCATCTTCGATCCTTATCTTTGACTCGTACCGGTTGTGTACATCTGCCTAAGTTGTTGCTTGAAACTTAAGCAGGCTCTCCTTCAGCTTCAGGGAAGCGTCTGAGCTTCTCGGATTCAATCCTTTGGTGAATGCTTCAGCTGCCCATTCATCTGGGACAGTCGAGAGCAACATTCTTTTTTTCTGGAATCGAGTAACAAACTCTCATAATAATTCAGATTCTCCTTGTGCGATCCTGAATATGCCGGCCTTCCGGGCTTGTACTTTTCTGGCCCCGGCATGAGCCTTAATGAAAGAATCCGCGAACATCTCGAAGAAATCTATGGAATGCTCGGATAATAATGAATACCACGTTAGAGCTCCCATCGTGAGAGTTTCTCCAATTTTTTTTAGCAATACAGATTTAATTTCGTGAGGAGCTAAATCATTTCCTTTTACCTACGTTGTGTAGGTAGTAATATGCTCCTACGGGTCTGAAGTTCTGTCATACTTTGGAATTTCAGGCATTTTGAACCGCTTCGAGATTAGTTCGGGTGCCGCACTCGACTTGTACGGTAATTGAACATACTTCTTCAAGTTCGGGCCTTTCAATACTGGTGGCGAGCTCAGGATTTAATCTATGCGGGCGTTTACTTCCCTCATGAATCGCAAAAGTTCATTCTTGAATGGATCGTTCTCGTTGTTGAGACCAGATCTGCTCCCCCCAGTCCCGTCGGAGCCAACTTTACCCCTAAGAGTGTTGTTGTCGACTCTCTGCGTTGTTTGGTCTGTGGGGACAAAAGAAGGATTTGGATCTCGTCTGTTTGCATTATTCGAAGCACATGATAATGCTTGCTTCAGTTCCGTCATAACCTGATCCTGCCGCGTGAGATAGCCTAGAATGATTGCATGTTGCTCTTGCAGGACCTCACAGCATTGACTACATGCTACTCATCAGCATCATTAGGAGATATCTCCCGAACCTGTCGAGGGTACCGCATGTCATGCACCGGCGTGGCATCATTCCTCTCTTGCGGGTGTCACTGATTGAATCCTCGAAATGAGGCTGATCCCCTCGAATTTCAGGGTTGCGTGTGTCGTTAATAGTGTTAGCTGCCATTTTTTGTTATTTTTTTCTAAGACAAAGTAATCAAAACACGTTAGTAAAAAAGGTAAGGATCAATTTAATTGCACGACTCTCTAGGCCCCACGGTGGGCGCCAAACTATTTATCCATAAAATGGTACAGCTGAATTTATACGTAGTTTCTAGATAAGTGAACTAATTTATTCTTGAAATAATGCAATAATTAAAAAAATACACAATACTTAGCCTTAGAATGTAGATCAAATAGCAAAGATGATGATTCCGTGAACACGGCTTCGAGGCACAACAATGATGAGATCAAAAAGCAAGAAAGTAAGATTATATATTAAGATTTGTATAGAATATAGTATCAGTTTTGCCATATAATTCGTGTCCTTTACAATGATAACTGAGCTCACTATTTATAGCTATCTCTAGGGAAGGAAGTCCTAAGATCATGTCCTCCTTTAATGTCAATTATGAGGGTCATTGATGAATACGTAACGATGAACATAAATACCAAATTCTCTGTAACGGACCGTCGCTCTTAATGCTGTAGAATATTTTCTATTAAATGTTACCGGGCACAGAGCATTTAATATACCTTTATGAACGTTATCATTTCCCATGACAAGCGGAATGACTGCGTTCGGTCTTCGGCTATCCATGTCTTGGGTTCCACGTGTCATATCATATTTCACCCTATACAGTAAATCAATCACGTTGGTCTCCAGTTCTAAAGTAGCACGATCACGACCTCCAAAATATCCTACAATCTTCTATTGTATTACCCAAATAATATTTGGAAAAGAATGAATTTTGTGTGGGCGAAATTCCAAGAAAAAGAGCACCAAATTTTCTGTTAGCCATGTGGAGGAAAAACCCATGTATATAGACACGTTTTTAATTAGGGTAAAAAGTATTTTCCAAAACCTGTTGTATTTTGTTTTCTATCAAGAAAATATTTTCTTTATTTCCTATTATTTAGGCTCATTAGGGACCACATAATTTAATTAATAAGGCTCCCTATTATGGAATTGATTTTGAATTTCGAAAATAATATTTACCATCATAAATTCTGAATTATTCTACTAAAAATCGTAATTACACTTCTTAGTTCAATTTCAAAATTCTTTCATAAAATTTTATTTAACTGCACATATTAAGATTCAGATACTAATCAATCAAATTAAATTATTGAAAATTTAATTCATTGATTAATTATTTTCTTTAGACTTTCGCTTAACTTATTTCGTATGTCGGATATAAAATCCACTTTTACACATAAAAACGTATAAGCTTTCATGAAGGAGTATCATCAATCTCAAAACCGAGACATGGATTCTATCAACTAATTACTATTTTGCCTATATATATCATTATTGTCCAATTTACGAGACTTATTGACCCATGAAAGAATCTCGCCTTTTAATAAATCAAAATAATAAATGATACACACAACAAATAATATTTATATCAAGATTAAGAGTATCAGTACAGTGAATGAACTAGAGAAATATTTTATTAAGCAAGTATAAAATACTTATCTCTACTTGATCCGTTCAATACATACAAAATGTTCTAAACCAAGAAGTCGGAATTAAACCATTCCCATAATCAAGACAAATTATATTTATTCTTGTGCTACAACCATTCCGATGGTTTGTCTAGTTTCATCATTAGATTGTGAACATAAACTTTATGAATTATAAAAATCGATGATTTAATCTTTCGTGTATAAGCTAAACTCTATACACTAAACTATCTACTATATAAACAAAGGATAGACAAACAAATACATGATCTATTTAAAATAAAATTTTATTGAATTGAATAAAAAAATAAAAAATTATTCCATAAAGAATATCATAACAAAACGCATTAATCAAAATTGAGATATCAAACGATTCCGTCGATAGGCGTTCTTGGGAGTTATCATCTTATTATCCCGTCGTGGAGTGGTAAAGATAGCTCATACCATAGTTTTCCAACTTATTTGCTCTTCTCTAATATGGCCTCTTTAGTAAGTTGGAAATTCTAGCGATACTATTGAACGATAACACATGCAAAGGGACTAATAAGAGAGTGACGAGTGTGTCCAAATTAGACGCGGAAATAAATGTCTAGGTGAGTGGCAATGCTAATTAAAGATTCATTCTCAGAATTCTCGTCAAAGTGCGTGAAATTGAATGTAGAAATAGGGGTCTCCCGATTCTATTTCCTTCGAACATAAGTCATCACTTATCACCCTCCAACTTCCCAGTTTTCCACTAAGTGAAGTGACGCCACGTGTGTATTATGTCATATATAAATGGTACTCGGGAGGTGGGAATAAATGGTGCAATTCCCGTCCATGGTACCCATACCATAATTGCTACTCCCTCAACAGTAGCAGAAATTTGGAGAATTACTTTCTTTTTTCATGGGAACATATATAATATATTGATTCAACTGACAATAAAATTTGGAGATCGACTATTGACCTGGTCCAATATGTCGACCATGGGTGCTGGACTATATTTTATTTTCAATATTGAGATGGAGTTTGTGAATAATTGGAGTGAGAATGATAAAAATGGGAGAGATTTTGATGGAATTGTAACATGTACTTGTATTAATAGTCGTGATTACTAAAAATAGTTAGTCTCAAATTATTTGTCACTTTAGAAGTTAAGATAAAATTAATTATTTTTTTTCTTTTTTCTTTTCCCTTAGTACATAATAATTATCATTGAAGACTACAAAAATCTAACTTTGTTCAAATACCAACGAAGAAAAATTAAATATAAGACATGAATAAGGGTAAAGTAGTCAAAATTTTATTTTAATTAATTTTTATTAAGGGGCGTGTACAAGAGAATTATGACAAATAATATGAGAAGTGGCGTACTAGTAATCCAACGACGGAAAGTCTAATCTCACCAATCACCGTCGTTGCTATTCAAAATTTCATAGCCCGCTGCAGTAAAATGAGGGGCTTGGAACTTGGAAGAACATTCTTGTATCTAATTACCTATTGCTTCTTCTATATATACCTTCACTAATTCAACGAATGGGCTCCTATTTTATCATGAAGCGATAATTCCAATGATTGTCACATGTTACAACTACACACAGAAAAAATGAGTCCTTCACAAAAAAGGGCTAATGGACAAAATACATACAAGTGACCTAATGAAAAGGGGTAAAGACTTTAGACTTTGAGAGAACACAAAATCTTGTCTGAAGATATGGGGTGAGATGTATACACATCAGAAAGTGACCAAACCAAAAAAAGATGAGAATGAAATCAGAGACCCGGAATGCAAACGAGGTGGGGTTTTTTTTGCTGAAAAATACTTTACCTCTGCCTGACCGAATCAAAAAGTAAAGCAAGAATACATATAAGTAATTAATATAATTAGATGATGAAAATTATATGTAAGATAGTATACATTTTACGCTTATTGATTTGGTAATGTTCTTTGGCCTTTTGCCGTGGCACCTCACACTTGATTGTTGGCAGCTAATTACGTGTCATCATTTCCTTTGTCTTTCCATCTAGTCACCCATTTGCACGGACGTTTTTATGCCTTATTTCCACTTTTTATTTAATTTAATTTGCTTTCCACCTTATACATCTAATCATTAATTCGTCTCCTCCTTTTCTTTTCCAGAAAGTACTTCTTTTACTTTCCTTTTGGTATCAAAATTTTGTTTGTCCCGACGTGGGAGAAAGTAGAAAATTCCGACGTGCATGCTTTAAGTAAAATTTACCGGTACAAATTACCCATTAGAATCATCACATTGAAGTGAGAGAGATGAGATTTGGTGATATACCGAAACACATAATTCAAATGCCTAGACGTAATCTTTCGAAAGGAGGAATAAATTAAAATGGTCGAGGAAACAAATAATTGCTACCATATGATAGAAATATACTTAACAAAGTGAAAGGCAATAACTTGTACATGTTTTAGGTCCTTTATTTTATACATACAGTTGTAGTATACTAGTATGAGAAACTTTTAAGCTTATAGCAAGAAAAAGTGCCACTGTGAGTCACCAACCCTTTGACCAAATCATAAGAATATATATACTCTAAAGTTATTAATTTATTTCTCATATTCATTGGGAGGTTCGTTATAATTATAAGAAATTTAAGTCGTCGGGAAAGAAGTATTAATTTGACATTTTCAGTTTATTTGGTTACAACTTGATACTTGATAGACGTGATTTTGTTGAACACCAATGTTTTCTGGCTATCGGCGCTATTTGTATAGAATATACGATATTCTCGAAAAGCTTATGTAAAAAGCTACTTATTCTTTGTTAAGTTACCGAAAATCTCAAAATTCAAATTTGAATTCCAAACAAGATTCTTAGGCTAGTTAGCGTTAATTTTGATGAATTTCTTGACTAAGTTTTATCAAGCTAGTGTAGATATCGTTTGAAGCTATTTAATAAGTCCACGGAAATTAGAGTAAAGGAGGGGGTAAAACTGTAAAGGGATATGTCACTAATGAAACTAACGCGTAGGAGAGAAATCCTGGGATCAAAATAGAGTAGATCATTAACTTGTCAAGGAAAATAAAAAAATATGAGGATGTTGATAATAGGATATTCACCTTAATTTTCCACAAGAGGATAAAAAGAAGGTGCTCATGTGAATCATTGTTAATTATGATAAATGTAGCACTCTGTTTCCTTTTGCAATTGACTAAATGCATGGGAGAAAAATTCGTACCACATCATTCATCTTTTTCTTCAGTTGCTTTACCACTGGTCTCCAGCTAGTGAAAGTATATTTAAGTAAGCATAGTTGTGATCTTAACTTATGCGATTTTAAGATCACATTGGGTGCATACTTTGGGAGGATCTTGTTGACTGTTGTTTACTTGTCGTTTCCACAAAAATAATGAAGATATATACCTTGGTCATAGATTTTGTCTAAGTTTTTTTCAAAAAAAATTTGGCAAAACATATTTGTTTATAAATTTTATCTATATTTTGGCAAATTTTAAAAATAAAATTTTCAAATCCCAAAACTAGCTCTAGATTTGTTTTGGCCCAAAATATTACTGTTTGATTTTTAAATAATTTTAAAAATTACCCCAAGCTTTTGCATTTAATAAAAAAACTTACAATCTATTATGACCCAATTTACAATCTTACAATCCGATGGATCTTGTAATATTATTGTAATTTGGCGAATTATAGTGGCTAGTAATTGTATTATTAGCAGTTGATATTAAGATATTAGGTTATGGTTTTAGGATAGTGTATTATGTGGTTCATTATAAAAAGGTAGAATAACCTAGTATGCCCTTGTACTTGTTCCGATTTGACATCCCGGTCCTCCTACTTCACTTGTTTTCATCCAGACACTTTAACTTGACCAAAGCCTATATTTTAAACCCCTCTGACCGTTAACCAAGCACATGTGATAACAAAATAGTTGAGCTGGACAAAGTGAATGTAATTCATGCGGACAACGAGCGTGATGAAGATTTTGAACAAGAAATAATTAAAATAAGAAGAAAAAAATCATTAAAATAAGAATAAAAAATAAATTAAAAAGATAAAGATAAAATAAGTCAAAAGAAAAAAGCAAAAGAGATATTGTCTCTTTCAATTCTTTCCCCGCACCCCACCCCCATTTAATTTCTTTTTCCTATTAACCCCCACAACAAACACTGCACCCCTTCCTTTTTCATTATTTCTCCATGTCTTCTTCTTCTTCTTCCCCACTCCCCCCCACCCACCCAAACCACCCCCGCCTCTTCCCTTTTCGTTTTTTTCCTCTGTATTTGTCACGACCCAATTCCATACCAGGCCGCGATGGCGTCCAACACCGTTTCTAGACAAGCCAATAATGAATAACCTAATAATTTCCCATTTTAATGATTTTCCCACGTAGTGATCTTTTCTTTTACTTAAAAGATTTAATGAAACCCGATTTAAATTATTAAATAAAAATAGCGAGAAACATTAATAACCATAAGAACAAAACCCAAAATCACAAGTCTACTATTACGTGCCAAGATCTGTCATAAATATATGGGCAACTTAGTAGAATATACAAAAGATATCTATCCTACTGCTTGAAAAGGAATAGATAGAAACAAAATAAAAGAGGGACTCGGCTCGGAAGGGCTGCTCACCATGGAATCTCGAACCCAGATCAAGAATGCGCGTCGGATGGATATCCAAATGCACCTGCCTCAGATCCTGCACAGTTAAGTGCAGAAGTGTAGCGTGAGTACATAAAATAACATGTACCCAATAAGTATCCCGCCTAACCTCGAAAAAGTAGTGATAATGGGTCGACTTGACACTTACTAAGGCTAATGATAATGAATTTAAAATTATAACTGAGCATATATTACAATAAATATACTAAAACTCAACAGTAAGTGATGGCAAATACCTTTTTTCACAATTATAAATCCCAAATTTATCTTTCATTTAAACATTGGAGCAATATCAATTATGAGTATAAAATCTCAAAATATTCATGCGCAAATAATGTCGAGGACGTACGGTCCCAACCAACATAACGATATTTAAAATGTGCACTGTCGAGGGTCGAACGACGCGAACTATAGATGCATCTATTTAATCTGTTGAGGCGCTCGGCCCGCTCCACTAATAGAAAACACTTAAAGAAACACAAGTTTTTCAATAGCAGTCAAGTGTTCTATCCATACCCTAAATTAAGTGAAACTTATCCCTTTGGGATCCTCTTACAATTATGGAAATTATGAATCAATTCAATTGACAAGTAAAGGCACAATTATTTCAAGTATGGCATGATGAGGGTCCTAGACTACCCGGATTTTAGCATAAGTAGTAGCTACGCATGGACTCTCGTCACTTCGTACGCACGTAGCCCCCCATAAATAGTCACATATATTAGTTAATTCGCCTATGGGAAAATTTCCCTCTTACAAGGTTAAAAAGGAGACTTACCTCACCTCAAAGCCCTCTTCCCGATTCAAGAACGTGTTCAAACCTCCAAATTTTGTGCCAAACGACTCGAAACTAGTCAAACATTATATAAATCAATCAATTTACACTCAAAAGTTCATACACCCGCTATTAAAGTAATTACCCAACCCTAAATGCAACAACAACAACAACAACAACAACAACCCAGTAAAATCTCACTAATGGGGTCTGGGGAGGGTAGTGTGTACGTAGACCTTACCCCTACCCCGAAGGAGTAGAGAGGCTGTTTCTGAAAGACCCTCGGCTAAAAAAAAAAAGACAAAAGGACAAAAAAGAGACAATATTAGTATCACAATAGCAATCATAGGAAAAATAGGAACACCATGAAATCCACAAGAAAGATGCAAAGCAAAGGAAGACAATATTAGTAAATATTAGTATCACCACAACAATCATAAGAAAAATAGGAATACCATGAAATCTAGAAGAAAGATCAATCCTAAATGCAAGATTCCTAAAATTTACCCCGTACCCACGTGCCCGCATTCCGGAAATTTTCAAATAAAGTCCTTACCCATAACCTTAGAAATATAAATATATAATTTTCACTAAGTTCCATAATTATTTTCGTGGTAAAATCCTATTTTAATCAAAACCTAAGTTTTTCATCTAAACCCATAATTTCTACAAATTTTTATGTTAAGATCTACTTATAATCTATGTGTTAAACTCACATTAAGTAGAAATTACTTACCTCAAAAAGCTAGGTCGAAATCCCCTCCTTCAAAACTCTCAAGTCACCAAAGAGTGAGAGAAAATATGATAAAAATGGTCTAAGTCCGTATTAAATGAACCCTCATTGCCCAGCGACTTTTGCACCTGCGGTGCCTTGGCCGCATCTGCGGTCTCACACCCGCGGCAAATGGCTCGCAGGTTCCCTATTCCCTTACCTGGCCAGTATCCGCATCTGCGTACAAAAGGGGTCGCTTATGCAGGCCTAGTTGCGACCAAGGCTCTCGCACCTGCGGTCGCGCAGGTGCGCCCAATCTTTCGCATCTGCGGTTCCTGGGTTGCCCTTGATCTCTCGCTTCTATGGCTCGTGGCTCGCACCTGCGAGCCCGCACCTGCAGCTGGCCAAGCGTAGGTGCGATTATGATAGATCTGGGAGCTTCAGCTGTGGCTCCATGCTCCCAACTTGGTCCGAGCCTCGTCTGATCGACACTCGGGGCCCCCGGGCCCCCGCCCAAACTCTCAGAATGCCGGAAACAACATTAAAACTAAGAATCACATCCCAAAACCAATTGAATCAAACTTATGAACTTCAAGTTCTTCTATTCACTCAAAATGCACCGAAACGTACTTAGATTACTCGGATGGACACCAAATTTTGCATGCAAATCTTAAATGACATTACAGAGCTATTTTCGATCTTAAAATTTCATTTGGACCTCGATAACACCAAAACCCGCTCCAAACCAAAATTTAAAGAATTTCTAAAACCTTCAAAGAGCCAACTTTCACTATTAGGCGTCAAGACGCTCCAGGATCATCCAAAACGCGATCCGAACATGCGCCCAAGTCCAAAATTATCATGCTAACCTATTGGAATCGTCAAATCTCGATTCCGAGGTCGTTTACTAAAAATATTGACCGAAGTCAAACTTAGTCTTTTTAGGCCAACATAAGGAACCAAGTGTTCCGATTTCAACCCGAACCTTTTTAAATCCCGAACCGACCATCCCCGCAAGTCATAAAACAGTAAAAGCACGTATGAGAAGTCTTATTTAGGGGAATGGGGTTCTAGAAAGCAAAACGACCGGTCGAGTCGTTACAGTATTCTTCTTCTTCCCCACTCCCCCATCCCCCCTCCAAAAAAAGAAAAACAACCCAATCCCTGAAGTTCCCTTAAACATCTCTGTATACTTATGGTGTCATTTTTTTTACCACTCTTGAATCTTGAACAAGTCAAAAATATACTAAAGGGGAAGCGAGTATTAATTTTCGAGTTGGACGAAAAATAGACTACCGAACTTCTTCTCCGCCACCTAACGCCTTCAGACATGAAAATGGACCACCGAACTTCTTCTCCTACTTTTCGAAATGGAAAATATTTTCATTTTACCTCAGTTTCTCTTCTTTATTCATTTTAATTTTATTTCTATACTATAAAAAGGGAAGAATTGGAAGGGGAGAGGAGGAATAACATGAAGAGAGAGAAGCGAGATGGGCAGGAGGAAGAACGTGAGGGGAGAGAGTGAAATCAACGAGGGAGGGGATTAGGGGATTAATGTTTGAATTTTATTTTTATTTTTTAACTTTTAATTTTAATTATTTTTAATCTACCATGTGACATGGCATCTACACATTGTTAGTTTTTGACGTGGCATCTAACGTGGAGGAGATTGTATTACACACACTGACCGCCTCTTATTATAAGCGTTTATTATACACGGTTTGAAGGAGTGTAAGCGTTCAATTGGCAAATTGTTAAGTTTAGGGACTGGCATGACAAGGTGGCACAAGTATATGTGCCATTTAGGCTATTTTGCCTTATAAAAATAATAATTTTGTGCCAAACTTATCTATGTTCAGGATTATATGGTTTGTGATAATGATAATGAATGGCATCGATGGAGGTTCTGCATATACATAATTAGCAAGTTTGTTTGTTTGGTATTGTTGGGTATTTTTGATAGTTTTTAGAACTTATGGGTATAAATCACATTTTATTTTTTTTTAAAAGTGAAATATGTTTTGAAAAATTATGTTCAAACAAATTTAATATACAAACCAAACTTCACCCAAATCAGATTTTTTAAAATAAATTTGGGATTCTATGACCAAAATGCTAGTATAGTGTAGCTTAATGACTTGCAAGTGGCTATTTTACAAACTAAATATACACTACACTGCAGTGAGTTCTTGTCTAATCCAGTTTCTAATAATTCTATGTGCTAAAATGTACACTTTTTTACTGTCGAATGATGATCATCCAATGAACAGATCTCTAGAATACTATATACGGGTAAAACTGGGATAATCAATATGGGGTCAAAAGAAGCAAAGGCACGATTATATGGGGTTGGAATCAAAGCTGGAACGCCTCGTATTAAGGTCTGAACGGAGTGGTCGCCACCGGGCTTGATGAGACATTACTTCTCTGATCCCGAAACGAGCTCCAAGACCTCGGAAGACACGATAACGGTTACCCACGACCAACAAAGGGCCGCGATATCCGCACCCCATCAGATATCACGGCGCAGATCTCGGCCCATATCAGTAGCGGATCAGTGATTAACGAAAAAGAAGATTTTTTACCTTTCTTAGAATTGTACTAGGGGTGAAACGCTCCTACTATATAAAGGGGTAGTTTTTATTGAATGGACATATTGTAACACGCACATCAAGGCAATATAGATTTGTTTCCTCACCTTCCAAGTTATTCAAAGTTCTTATTTTTGCTCATAGCTCTTCATACATTTTTGGCTCCGAGTTGAGGGCAGGACAATCATTTAGCTCAGATCCGAGCCCAGACTTAATATCGCAACTGATTTGATTATTTATCTTATCTTTAATTCGCTTATCTAACGTCATTGATCACTTATATTGAATTAATTCACATATTCTTAAAACCACATATAAATTCAATTGTTATTCATTTTTAAATATAAACAAATACATACTCTTTGTTATACGTTTCCACTCTTAATTTTGTTATCATTAACTTTCTTCACTCAATTGCTATTTGCCTTAGCTTGAGGGTCATTACGAAATGACTTTTTAAGCCAAAGGCAAACTTTAGTTTTCGACAGACAAATAAATAAAATCAATGCGCTACATACTAAATACATTTGATTCCCAAGTCCCCACCCACTAGCCTTTTCAATTTATTATTACCCTCTCCGTAGGGAATTGTTTTAGAAAAGAAATGTAATTTTTGTTATATAGAATATATATGTTCCACATACAAACCAATGATTTCACTCCAATCTAACCAAATCTTTAAGCATTGTAATCAATTGTAATTGGTGGAGGTGTATAATTTTTATTGTCCACTAGGTCAGGATAATACAATTTTTATCGCCGTCAAGATCTTAGAGTCAAAATGTTCATGATTCCCCTTAAAATTCTCACATCAACTTCTCCCACTTCACTCAAAAGTTCTCAGAATTTGTCTTTAAGTTAGTGTTCTTAGAAGCTAAAAATTGAATAATTTGAACAACTTCTATCGTCATCTTTAATCAACTTGCAATTTTGGATTAAAACCCTAATTCACTGGGTTGTAAATAAGGGGTAGCGCGCTCTTGGTTAATCCAAGTAGTAGTACTGTTAATAGCGTTGCCAGACGTTGGGAAGAGAATTTCATAAATCTGTGGTTTCTTGACAATTGAATGAAAATTGTGGGTCGTTTTCTTGACAATTAAGTGCTTTTGATGTCTTTTCTCTTGAAACTTTGGTCTCTTGTCATCTCTTTTTCATTTGATGACAATTAACATTTCTACGTATTAATAGTCTCTAGCTGCTAATTGTGCTAAAGTGCAATCTCAGAATAAAGTGTTAGGAAAAATAGAGTTTGGGGAACAAGAAAACCGGCTTTAATTACCGTCTTTAAGGAATTTAAGGCTTCCATCTATTGTCAATTACTCAAATGATCACTCAACTATCCGAAATTATTTATTAAAGTCATCTTTCTTTCGTTTATAACAACAAAGTCACTTAACTATGTATATAACACTCAGAAGGTCACTCAACTAGATTTCTCAAACTTTTGATTGCCAAATACCAATTCTATCCTCTAAATTATCAACTTTTGTCTTCTTTTTATTTTTTTTTAACTTTTTAATATTATAATTTTTTTCTCTTTTTAATTTAATTATGGACTTACCTATAGAATAAATTAATTTTATTTATAAATTTAAAAATAAAAATAGTATTTAAGCATATATAATGTTGGAATAATAAAATATTGAGCCTAGTAAAAATATTAACGAGAATACTTTGTTCGTAATAATAATTTTGATAATAATAACAAAAACTCAAAAATTTATTTACATAATTGAGAATGAATGAAAAAAGTTTTATAATATATATTCCATGCACGTAATATAAAAATAATATATAAAATAAAGATATTTTTATAATATACATTATATATTCTTGAAAATTATGCTCAATTATATTATTTTTTCGATATTATATATGCTAGAAAACTATTTTTTTATTTTTTATTTTTTATTTTATAAATAAAAAATATTTGTTCTATAGGTACTCCATAATATAGATTAAAAAGAGAAAAAATCATAATATTAAAAGAGTAAAAAGAAGAAGATAAAAGTTGATAATTTAGAGGGTAAAATATGTATTTGACAATCAAAAGTTTGAGAAATCTCGTTGAGTGACATTCGAGTAAATTTCATGGATGGCCATTCAACTTTTGGTTCATTACGCAAAAGTCACTTTTCTTTTTCTTGTCACGTAAAAGTCATTCAACTTTGCGTTCATTACCGAAAAGTCATTTTTCGTTATTTTGTTACACAAAAATTATTTTACTATATTCTAGTTATCACGATAATCACTTTGACATGATTTTATAAAATTTTCACCTGGAAAGTCTATTATGCCCTTGACATTATAAATCCTCCAATTTATGTAATACATTCTATATTATATATTATATAATATATTTTTACCTAGAAATTTTACTTATAATTAAAATAATTTTATTTATTATTTTTATAATATATTAGCACGTTTAATTTTCCCATGATACTAAATTTGTTTAATCATATTCGAGCATGAACATATTTTCAAATATGAAAACGACAAAAAAATATTTGAAATAACAAAAATATATTTGTTTAACAAATGATAGTTTTTTATAGTCAGTAAAACTTTTAATTTTAAAAAAAAGATATTTGAGTTTAATATTAAATTTTAAGCTTTATCTATTGATATTATTTATTTAAAACTGTTAATCTGATGTGTGAGTTTACTAAATGTTGGTATTTTATTTATTGGATTAACGAATATTGCTTGATTGATAAATCTGTGAGCTTTCATTTTATAATTTTTATTAAAAATATTTCATCTTGACTTGAGATTTGTTAATTGTAAAGTTACTCACAAATTTAATAACGCTACCAATATATCTTGAAAATTAACGTTAATAAAAAATTAAATGTACGAATATATTATAAAATAATAAATAAAATAATATTAAGATATTTTAGTTATAAATAAAATACCTAGGTAAAAATATATTATATAGTATATAGTATAGAAGGTATTACATAAATATGAGGATTTATATAATATCAAGGGCATAATAAACTTTTTAAGTAAAAATATTATAAAATCTGGCACAAGTGATTTTTGTGATAACTAGAGCAAAGAAAAATAATTTTTGTGTAACAAAAAGAAAGAAAAATGACTTTTGAGTAATGAACACAAAGTTGAATGATTTTTACGTAACAAAAAAATAAAAAGTGACTTTTGGGTAACAAACACAAAGTTGAATGACCATCAATAAAATTTACTCGTGACATTCTGAGTGCTATAGGCATAATTAATTGACTCTCCTGTTACAAACGAAAGAAAGATGACTTTACTAGATAATTTTGGATAGTTGAGTGACCATTCAAGTAAGGACTCCAGGAATAGTGGTAGAATTCCTTCGAAATTTTACAAAGCTAACGAAATTTAAGTTTCAATAATTAACTCGAATTTTTCGCCTGAACACAATTTGTGATGTGCAGTGAGGAGTAGTAACGAAGAAGAGATCTGAACCATGTTTATTTAGGAGAAACAAGTATTTATATATACCTTTAATCACCTCTTAGTACTAGCTTTAGTGTACATGCGTTGCACGTGTGGTTAGCGTCAATCAATAAAATATGTGTATATGAAGAACATGTAAACCAAGTTATCAAATGCTAAGTTTTAAAAATGTCTACATTAAGTTAATATTTTAAAATAAGTAACTTTGTACAGAGAAAAGTATAGGAAGTTGTCATTTATTTGAACGAATACCAGAAAAAAAATTAATTAATGGCAACTAATTATTTTTAACGTTTGCATTTTTAAGAGTTTGACTCTTACTACTATATTATAATCTATTTTATTATAAATTTTGAAAAGAATGACTTGGATTTTTCGCAAACTAGCTAAATCAAAGACTTTTTTGGTTAATTAGGATTGTTCTTAAACGTTAAAGAGATTTTTTTGTTGTTGATTCAAATCTTAATAATAGCTCATCCCAAGTTTTAAATATTTAATTGTAATTATAATTTTTATCCAATAGGAATTATACATTCAATATAATAAAAAAATCGTGCAGGGTACGCGCGCATGTATCCTATCTCAATGAGTGTTTGAATTATGAAATAAAAGTATAAGTTCCTGACAATAGTCATTAATATTGACAGTGTACGTATAACTAACTCAATTAAGAAAAAAACTTCTCATAGAAATCCTCAATCATGAGTTAATAATTCAACTTAAAATTTATGTCAGTTTTTTAATAAATAAAGTTAGCATGTTTCCTTTTCAGTTTCAATAGTACACATAGTCATTGAAAACATAAATAGTGGATAGAACTTCACACATATAACAAACAACTAATAATCCATGAATTTCAGATGAACACAAAATCAAAGTGCCCTGAAAATGAGAAAAGACATTCAAAAAGAATACTAAAGTAAGGTGGTAAAATACATCGGAGAATGACTCAGAATTATATTTGAAAGAGTATATTTAGTTTCGATATATCATTATTCAAGTGAAATTAGTATTTAAATAATTCTAATATTGATTAAATCCATTTGTCGTTATATTTGAAAATAATTAGTTTTATAACAATTCTAAAGTTTATTTTTAAAAGGTAAAATGATCGATACACATTTTCATTGGAGAACACTTATTTCTTCTTATTTTGAAGGGCATATCTTTGGAAAAGATCTTACGAAAATTGTAGTAATCCCTGTAACGTGATATTGAATCTAAAATGATAGATATATCTGTTTTTTTGGTAATTAAATTTCGATATTTATTATATATTTTTATTATGATTCTTCAAAAGGCCATCAATAAAAATAATTATATTATTTTTAGAGATTTGGAATAAAGAGGGTCGTCATATAGTTTTTAGAAGAAACTGGTTCACACGTAAAATATTTGAGCACATATATTTTATATTAATTTGAAGGGCATATCCTTTGGGGTAAGCTTACAAAAATTGTAGTCATTTTTGTGACATAATATTAAATCTAACATGATTGAAATCGTTATATATTTTTATTATAATTCTTCAAATAGTAATCAAATTAACACTAATTAAAAAAAATATATCTTTCTATTAGAGCTATTAGAATGAACGGATAGGTCATATAGTTTCTAGGGGAAAATGAATAATTAAGTAACAATGTAAGGTCTAAAACTGACTAATATTGAATGTATATTTTACAACCAATAACTTATTAAGTATACAAAAAACTATAGAGGGCCATTTATTGGAATAAATGAAAAATAATAATAATAATAATAATAATAATAATAATAATAATAATAATAATAATAATAATAATAATAATAATAATAATAATAATAATAATAATAATAAATGTCAACTTATTTTGAATACTTATTATTTCATTCCTATTTCTTCTATTTTGAATTTTAACCAAGTTAATTTTTAGTACTATATTATAATTGATTCGACTTTATTTTCTTATTTCTTTCATCATTTGTGGTCTTTTGTATTGAAATATATCTATTTAAGCCAAGATTTTGGTCAGCCTGAAGATAGTTTTACTTGTATGATGAATTTGAAAAATAATAAAATTAAGTTTTTTTTCTAATTAGCTATTCCAAATACTTAATTATTTATTTTCAGCAATAAAAGATATACATTATATTTCATTGATTTAAATTCTTAATATTAGCTCATACCAAATTTTAAATATTCGATTATAATTATATTTTATCGAATAAAAATTCTTTTGTCAAATTGTAAGAAAATCAAATGAGTGGGAAATAGTTTTGTATATTTTAAAGTATTTTAGTATATAAAAGGGTTTCACCTAAATCAAAACATAAAAAAAGTTACTCTGTCATCTTTCAAGAATGTCGTACGTCCTCTTTTGTTTTTGATTGAATTCTTGGTATATGTCCAAAGGGATAAATTTCTAAATACAAAGTGATTACGTCCTATTTGGTTAGTATTTTTAATTCTTTCATTTTCTTTCCATTTATATATAATTTAAGTGTAAAAATTTATACAGAGTAAAATGTTAATATTTTTGAAGTTCTAAATATTAAATTTTTCTACGTAATCCAAATAAGGAAGGATGTAATATATAATTTTTAGTTGATTTTGTAGTCCTAAATATTAGGAAAATAATTAAATGAGTATTCCTACATATTAGAAAAATAACTAAATTACTATTTTATTCAATGTAAACTCTATTTTTAAAGGGTAAAAAAGGCGAAGGACATTTCGCTAAGGGCATTCGTGTTTTTAATATAATATAGATTTAACATATATATCTGTCTGTTCCAATAGGCACCTATTAGTAGTCATCTAATTGAAATTAAAAACTATTTAATTTAAAATAAACGTATTAAATAAATATTTATTCTATTCCAAAGATGACAAATCCCCTCTTCTCAAATGCTAATCCATCAAACACTAACTAATTAATAGGAGTAGTATAACGTAAAGAGCCTAAATAATTTAGATTTGGAAGCATAGAGAACTGAATAATTAATATAAAGAACGAAAAATAAAAGGAGCATATCATACTTCTCATTTGCGTTCTTGTTTGATACCCTCTTCACAAAAATTATGGTCATCATACTTATGTGTACTAGTGCCATCTTTTTGCTCTTTACTGATCATGGACCCTCTTTTAAGTTGAAAATTCTAATCTCAGTTAATGATGACAAAGACAATGAACGCGTAAGACCAAGTTAGACACAGAAATAAAAATGTACTTATTAGGTTTGTTGCGGTGCTGATAATTCAATCTCGTCAAAATCATGAAAGTGTAATTCAAGAGATAAAAAGGGATATATCTCCGTGCTAGATTAAGTAGGTTTTCTTTTGGACATTATAAAGTGGTCACCGTCCAACTTCCAAGTTTCCAGTAATGAAGTGAGTGCCGCGTGTGTAATAAATGGTAGTCGATCGGTGGCCATTAGCCAATGTACAGATCACAGAAACTTGGAGGGCCAACTCACATCTCCATATAGTACCCACAATTCCTACTCCGCTTTTGCAGCGGCAGAATTTAGCAGTATTTATCTTGGCCCACTATGGGTGCTAGGACCACCAATGTTGTTTATCTTTCTAAATGCATTCAGTATTAGTATTGGAGTCCCCGTTAATTTAGATTTGCAATATGAAATGCTTATTTAAGGATGAAGGGCTCCTTGCCAGAATATTTTCATTCTAATTAAAGACGAAAGAATATTATATATTTATTTCACCACATCTCATGTGAGATGGAGATGGTTTCCCATTGGAGACTTCACGTGAAGAGTTAGGACGAAGATAAAAGTACTCGGTGAAATTTAATTCATGCACTTAATTATATGGTGTAAGGTGAAATTACAGCAACTAGATTGTAACTACTAATTCGATAATGTACATGATTACTCTATTCAATATTTTGTGGTGTAATGGGACTATTTTAGTAATTAAAAGTGGAAAATATATGTGAGAACTTTCTAAGTCTGTGTTTGTATTGCGCCACGTATATATTAGAATAATCTTTCTCCATGTGTAGTGAAAGAAAATATGGGTACTACATTACATTATCATTGTCTCTGTCGTCTTTGAGCCATTGCGAGTTACAGCAGATGCATGGCCTTGGATAATATCCATTCCTGCCAGTCAAGTCGCTATACTGCTTCACCGCGTGTCCTTATTCTTCTTCACTTTTCCGACATTTCACTTTATTCCCTTTCATGTGGAAGTGGTTGATGACAAAATGATGATTAATCCTGTATCAAAAGTTGTACATTTTGCATTGCCTCAGCTTCGTGGAAGCATCTCTCTTTTGACAAACTTGCGTTTTTAGGTAACAATGTTGGAGGTGCGTTTACTTCTTTTAGATTTGCTCTAAAGAAGAACATACACAAAGTGGACAAATTAAAATGGAAATTAAAGCTAATGAATATATGAGCTATGAACAGACTTAAATTTGCACTTAGCGCACAGTTTATTATATCAGCAACTTTCCAAAGAGATCTATCTTTTTGCATACAATATAATAATTGTCGCACGTTTGCTGCTGGGGAAGTCATTAATTAGACGTGGAAAGGCAAACTACCCCTCCAATGGATAGACGACACCCTTATTCTATAATTTAATAATTTTACTGCAATTGTCAAAATGTAACTATTGTTGTACAAAAGAAATATGACTAATACAGTAATACACGAAAGACATTTTACATTGGTGAATGGGAGAGGATAAGAGCTTAATATTTTGGAGTAACAAAGCGTTGGGACAATCTTTTTTTAATGGCTTAAAGCACTTCTACAAATTTAAGAAAAGATTCTCGTTCAAAACTTTATTTTTAAGGGTTTTTTTCCTGAAAAATTGTTGCGCAGTTCTTTGAAAAAGTTGATAAGGCCAAAAGGTGGATCGGAGTAAATAGAATTAGGCATGAGGCATATGATCAACACTAAATAAAATGAGGGCTTCGATCTGAAGAAGTTGTTTGTTGTTTGCACTTACTTGCCTATTGTTGTTATTCCTGCACAATACATATCATACTTAGTCAACTCTTTCCTCGTATTTTCATGAATCAATAAATTCCACAATTGTCATATGTTACCCAAAGAAAAATGAGTCCTGAGGTTACGTGACTTTGAATGAGAAAAAAGAAAAAAACTTAGAGTTGAGAGGACCCAAAATCATGTCGGAAGGTAGGGGAAGTGCATGAAGGAGTTACTTGTGAGATGGGTTAACAGAAGATTAATAAATCAGAATTTGAAATTTATGAGTTTGGAATATAAGCCTTTTAAAGTTATTAGGTTCTAAATTAATAATTTGTACATATTGAGTAAAAATTAAGATAGATATAATATTTGTGTTTACCTTTAAAACAGTAACAATTGAATTTGTACGCGGTTTTAAGGATATGTGGATTGATTCAACACAAATAATCAAGAATGTTAGATAAACGAATTAAAGATAAAATAAATAACCAAACTAGTTGCGACGTTAGGCCGGGCTCGGACTTGAGCTAAACAATAGTCTTATCCTCGACCGGGCCTCGATGCGAAGCCAAATATATATATAAAGAACATTGATTAAAATAAGAACTTTTCAATTGATAGAAAAGCAGAGAAGTAAGTTTGTATTACCTTGATATGCGTGTTACAATGTGTCTATTGAATAAAAAGCTTCCCATTTATATAGTAGGAGAGTTTCATCCCTAGTACAATTCTAAAAAAGGTAAAAATTCTCCTTTCTCGTCAATTACTGATATACTATCGACATCGGGTGAGATCCGCACCATGATATCCGATTGGGTGAGGATATCACGACCCTTTATTAGCCGTGTGCAACTATTTGTAGTGCTTTCCAAGGTCTTGGAGCTCGTTCTGGATTCAGAGAGTGTTGTCTTATCAGGCCCGATGGCGGGTACCCCGTTCCAGCCTCGATTAGAAGAGTTACCGAATTCGGTCCCGATCTCATACATTCATACTCTTATTTCGTTTGACTTACCGGGAAGTCGGGGTGTGCACTAACCCTGAGTTCACCCGTATACAGATAGTCCCCTCATTTTTTAGAGAGTAGGTTCGCCGAAATGATGGGAAACGATAGACGAACCCCGGTTCCTTCCTTCGTACGTTACAACTGAGATGATGAATAAGCCGAAACGTCCCATCAGTCGCGTTATTCTGACTTCAGACACGTGTCGATCATCGGCTGGTTGCCTCTGAATGTGAAATGTCGCGTATTGATTATACTTTCTCCTATAAAAGCTTCGACCTTTTGTACTTCTTCTACTTTCCGATCCTATCTTTTTCCTTCAAATTCTCTGGCGTCTATCAACTCCTTCACATATTCATATATTCATCTTTGATCTTCAAATCTTCATAATTATTCTTAGGTTTCTACCCAGATCTTCATCCTACCTTCAAACCTTCATACTTGTTCCTTCAAACCTTCACACTTTCCTTCAAATCTCCATACTTTCCAGGTCACGATGGCTAAGACTTCCAAATCAGTTCCTCAGCACGCTGCCTCTTTATCTTCCCACCCGGCCACAAATGTCGAGGTGGATGTTCCCGAGGTGGATGCTCCCGAGATGACTGCTCCCCAAGCGGCCCCAGAGCCCCCCATAAAAAGCTTTATACCCGGGGGCTGTTCAATCGGGGACGACTTCAAGGTCGAGAAGGCCTCAGCCAAATAAGACCGAGGTGAAGGAGCATAGAGATACATATGCTCCATTACCGAAGATACATTTCCCCTAGTCCGAGAGGTCTATAAATGGGAAGGCAAGGACGTGGTAGTCCCCGGGCCTAAGGACGATATCACTACACATATGAAGGGGTATTTAAATATTTACACTTACCCTTTCACGCTAGGCCCGGTAGATCCGATAGTTTTGGCTTTTTGTAAGAGATACGAGATGTGCCTCCGGCAAATCCACCCGTATCTTTGGAGGATCTTGATCCTCCTACATTATTTTGTGAACAACACTGAATCTCCTCGGTTTACCCTCAACCACCTACTCCGTCTGTACAATCCCCAGATTTTTTGAGGGGGATTAATCGAACTGGTTTGCTGGGCCAGCAAGGCTCCTTTTTTGAGCATCGACGAGGATCAAGACCGAGGCTAGCAGGGGGGCTTTGTTCGAGTAAAGACTAAAGATCTGATCCCTCCCGAGTTCCTGCCATTTCCCGAGAAGTGGAATGCATCTCGTAAGTGTAGTCTTTCCTTAAGTGTCAATTTTTCTTTATTTCCTTTCTCATCATCAGTATTTGTGGTCGTGAAGCTATTGCTCGGGTTCCCAATATGGTCCCCCGGCTCAAGGAGTGGATCGAAGGCATCTGCAAGCAGATGTCATACTTTGAGCACTTGTGGTGCAAACTTTCGAAGGGCAGATGGGATGATCGTTCTCATGGTAAGGTTCTCCTCTGAATAGTTATTATTATGCCCTACACTTACATAACGCTAACCTTTTCTCTTTCCTTCGCAAGTTTGCCTAAGACCGCCGAACCTAGGACGCTGGAAGGAGATGGGGATGCGTCTTTATCCGTTGATCCCTTCGTTACGGGATAGCACGGGGCTTCCGCGGGAGAGAAGAAGAGGAAAAGAAAGTCCTCTGGCTCCCCGAGTCCCAAGGTGAAGCCAAAAAATAGGGCGGCTTCCCAGGCTCGTAAGCTCAAGAAGAATACAAAGTCCCGGGTGTTGGACTTTGACTTACTTCGCCGATGAGGGATGAGTCTGCAGAAGATGACAACTTTGTCGCTCATGGATAGACCCGGCCGGGGAGCAGGCGACAATCGAGGAAATGACCCACGAGGTCGATCCCCTTCCGACTCAAGAGGCCGAAGTGGAGACGGGGGTTGTGACCTCCTGGAAGCTATTTCTATTCCGAAGGAGGCGACCGGTGTGATAAACATCATCGAGAAGCCCTCCTATATTGAGTCTATGCTTGAAGAGGCCCAAGCGGGCAAGGAAAAGTCAAGCGAAGGGGTCCACAGGGCATACGACCCTCTCCACTCCTTCTTCGATGGTGTGGACATGTCCATTTTGGAAGATTTTTATGGGCTGGGCGACCTGGAGATCCCGAAGAAGGACGTGTCCTCGGAAGCTGGCAGGCCGAGTTCAAGTCCAAAACTAGTAAAGTAGTGTCCCACACCGAATGTGGAACCCAGCCGCAAGAGAACATTCATTCTTACGATCCTAGAGGATGCTCAAGTTCTATATGCTCCGGTGGGCATAGACAGCTACCTCCGATTCCTAGTGATCGAGGAGGACCAGGCAAAGATGAGCGAGGCGGGCCCATCTAGTCTCTTCAACGAGGCGCATCAGGCATTGAATCGGGTAAGTTATTAACACTTTTACACTCCCTCATGAATTCTACTTAAGTTTTGGTGTATTTTGCTGTTTTCCTTGTTTTGCAAGCCTTAGTGCTTCACCATGAGAGCTTCTTCCGGTATTACTTTGAAATCAGCCAGCTCGAGTTTGAGCTCAAGGAGCAAGTCTGGAAGAAGGACATGTACAGGCTCCGAGTAACAGGACGGGGCCGTCCAAGACCTTCAGGCCGAGCTGGACAGGGCATATAAGGAAACTTTAACCCTGAAGCGGGAACATGCCAACCTGGTTGAAAAGGTAAAGGTCTTTGAAGCTAAAAAAGAGGAGATATTCATGGTGAATAACAACACAACCTTGCAGGTCCAACAAAA
Source organism: Nicotiana tomentosiformis (assembly GCF_000390325.3). Classification (NCBI taxonomy): domain Eukaryota; kingdom Viridiplantae; phylum Streptophyta; class Magnoliopsida; order Solanales; family Solanaceae; genus Nicotiana; species Nicotiana tomentosiformis. Next base: position 29,652,881 of record NC_090812.1, read on the forward strand.
GATCGACTTGATCAACTAGCTCCAAGCCGAGATGAACGAGGTCCAGGCCATGGCCGACTGGTGGAAAAGCAAAATGGACCTGCTAGCTTCGAAGAAGGAAACCACTAAGGCGGAACTGGCATCGGTTGAGAACCAACTCCGGGTGGCGAAGGACAAAGCTGACAAATGGTCTCAGCTGAATAATGATCTCTGAGCACAACTGAGCTCGGCCGTCGCAGAGCACTCGGTAGAGAATATGAGGCTGTAAAGTCCAAGTTGGACACAACCTCCGTCGATGTCAAAGAAATGGTGGCCTAATATAAGTCCGATGTAGAGACAGTCAAGACCCGCCTGAAGGCAAATGCCGAATATATGAAGCGATTATCCCGAAGAGAAACCCTCGAAGAGATTCACGCCCGATGTTTTGACCTTTCAGCTGAGATCGAGGAAGCAAAAAAGCTCGAGGCCGAGGTAAAGGAGCTTTACGAGACTAAAGATGCCGAAGGCTCCGAGGGTTCTGAGGGCTCCGAGGAATCTGAAGGCTCCGACGGTTCTGGCGACAAGTCGGGCCCCGGTGAAAACCAAGAGTAGTGTAAGGCCCTAAATAATTTCCTAATAATTTAAGATTTTAAAGTACACCAACGGTATTTGGGAATAATGTATTAAAGGAGACCTATGGGATAGAGCCATATCATTTTGAATTGATAATGTATGTTTAAGGCGTGTTGAAATATACTAAGGAGTTTTGTGAATGGCAAGAACTTGTGTGGAATAAGTTGGATACATTAAGTGGAAATGATATTTCAATTGGCACAAGACCCGACTTCAAATGAATAGAACTCCCTCAATATAATGACTTAGGTGGTGATCTACCTATCAAATTAAAGCCCTTTGAGTCTAGTTTCCAACACATCAAACCGTTCATCATTTGGATATTTCTACAGAAGGTTTGGCCATTTTACCGGACCTATGCCATATGTGCGACTAGATGCGTGGCCGCGCATATTAGAGGGTATTCTGCCTCAGATGCGCGACCAGGTGCACGACTGCGCATGTAGGATCCCTAAAAATACTCCCAAGGCTGGGAGAGAGAGTGGCTAAGTCATTTCTTCAAGACTAGGGCTTTCTCTCCATCACCCATCCGGCCAAGGCTTCCAATACACACCTAAGGTGAGTTTTTAAGTGTGTTTTTATGATGATTTCACTTTTCAATCACTAGTTCCAACAAGGTTTTAATTGGATTCCATAGGATTTTTTCAAAATCTCAAGAACACCCCAAAAGTTGTCTTTCAAGATTTGGTCTACAAGAGGTATGTCCACCATCTCTAACTAATATATGGTGATTATTTATGTATGAAATATGTGTTATAACTTATGAGATGGTGATTGGAAGCCATAAATACTTAAACTAGATTATGGGTGTTGTAGAGATTTTGTAATGAGTTAATTAGTGAAATTTGGTGGATGTGAGTTCATTGATGATTATAATGATGCTAAAGAAGGCAATTAGTAATCAACGATATTGTATTATATCTTGTTGGTGGGAAGGAGGGAATGTTGGCTGAAGAAACACCATTACTAGAGGTAGTTGAATGCTATGCACTCTAGGTGTTTGATAAAATGCCAAAACGACCAAAAATCTAGAAAGTTTTACTAATAATGGTCCAATTGAATTATGTTGATGTAGATTGAAGTTGTAAGAGTAGTGGGTGGTTTTAGTAGCACTAAAGAGCTCTATCAAGGTATGTTGGCTAAACTACTCTTTTAGAAATGAATTCCATGATCTTCCTGTTGACAAGAGTGGGTTGCTCTAGTGGTAAGCACCCTTTACTTCCAACCAAGAGGTTGTGAGTTCGAGTCACCCCAAGAGCAAGGTGGGGAGTTCTTTGAAGGAGGGAGCCGAGGGTCTATCGGACACAGCCTCTCTACCCCGGGGTAGGGGTAAGGCCTGCATACACACTACCCTCCCCAGACCCCACTAGTAGGATTATACTGGGTTGTTGTTGTTTGTTGTTGATCTTCCCATAAGTTTCAAGTATTGTTGGCTCACGTTCCTAATTCCCATATTCCGAGTTGTTCCCAATAAATTTGATTGTCCCGAATAAGCAAAGTGTCGAGAATTATGTATTCAAAATGTGTTCCGAATGTTCCTATCAGATTATGTTATCCTTTGGGAATGTGTTCAAGAATGATATGTGTATTAAAATGCTATGTTTTTGAGTCATGTTTCAAATGAAGGTAATGATGCCAAATTGTGTGAGCAAATCTCAATATGCTTAAGACTCTTAATTGCTCATATGTGTACTAAAGTCTTGAGTGAAAATGTCTTATTGTTGATAATCTATAAAGATGGTTAGAAGTGAAATAAGTGAATTGAGGATATAAAGTGTGGCCATTGTGCCAAGAGTGAAAGTTATACTTGTGGCCAATGGTGCCAATGAAATGAGATGATGTGAGAAAGATTATGAAATGAGCTTTGATTCAACTATTCCGAAATTAACTTCAAAAATAGAATTGCCTAAAAGCTTATGAACTCAAGTGATACCCGTATGTGGCTGTTTTAACTAATATTATGCTTTGTAAGTAGTTTCGATGTGTTTTGCGTTCTTACATATTCGTGAGTTGAAATTGTGTATTGCCCTTTATGGGGGAAAGTATTTCAAGAATAAATGATGTGTTACTTGGTTATGATTTTAACTTGTGCTTCAATTTCCATTCATTTTACTCCATTTCTTGGAAAGAAATCCATTGTGTTTAAAGTCTTTATTACTAATGAACCTAAAGTTGTGATTTCTAAAATATTCTATTTTTTGATATTTATAATGATAATCCATGAAAGGAAAGAAATGCTAGTGTGAAATATGAAATACGGCCATTGTGCCACGAATGAAGAACTATATGTATGGCTAAGGAGCCAATGAAATAATGATATTGAAAGTTGTTGAAAGTGCCAATGAGGCTATATACGGTATGAAAGGTTACGAGGTAAATACATTTGTACCTATGTTATCTTTGTGTGCAAAAACAAAATATTTTTGGGAGAGTCGATAGTCACCGAGGAAGGGAAGTTGAAATAACCTAACCCCGAAACTACACATGTCGGTGTAGGAGTGAATTATGATTATTCCCCTTATTTGGGATGAGATTGATGTGATAAAATTGATCCCTTAATTGAGATGAGATGATTGATAGAAATGGATGATATCAATCCACACGGCATTGTGGTGAGATGGCCTAGCCGATCGGGTCATGTTAGGACACCATGCCGCACACATGGTGGTGATTGTGCTGGAAATTATAATTGAAATTGTGATTGTGGTTGATGTATCTAATAAAATGGCCTAGATGATCGGGTCGTGATAGAACTCCGTACTAAAAGTACGGTGGTATTGGTATTGAGAGTGATTATGGTTGATGTCTCTAATGAGATGGCCTAGCCGATAGGGTCGTGATCGGACTTCGTGCTAAAAGTACTGTGGTATTGGTATTGTGAATATTGGTACTGTGAACGGTGGTATTGGTACTCTGAATATTGGTATTATGAATATTGGTACTGTGAACGGTGGTATTGGTACTGTGAATATTGGTATTGTGAATAGTGGTACATCGGTGCTAAAGATCTCCCAACCAAAAATAATATTGCTTCGTATTTTGGAATTTAATATGTTTTAACTTGGAAATTGGATATCATTGATTGTTGATTATTGATTGTTGTTTCCATGGTTTTTTATTTTATATTGGCATTCTATTTTGAAAGAGGACATTTAGCTTTACATACTAGTATGCAGGTGGTTCATCAGCGGGCAGCAACGGATATTTAGCTTTACATTCTATTTTGAAAGAGGACATTGCATCTTCAATGGATGCAAGTGGTTCATCAGCGGGCAACTTTGGTCCTCATTTAGCAGTCACTCTCTATTCAATAGGTTTTGGTGAGCCCTACTCTATTTCGGGCTTTATGTCATCTTACGTTGTATTTTGTACTATGAGGTATAGCCGAGGCCTTGTTGCCGGCACTTTCATTCCTCACTTATGTTGTAATTAGAGGCTCCGTAGACAGGTTGTGGGTGGTGTTTGATATGGGGAATTAAACTAGAAATATTGGTATTTGGCAAACATGTTTTTCATTATATCTATAAACTTGTAATAATTTGGAAATTATGAATGAAGCTGCTAATGGAAATAAAATGGGAATTGTTAATGAAATCTTTTCAGTGCTTGATTAATGGAGTGCATCTCTTCTTTATTCATGGATAAGTTTGGGTAGAAAAAAATATAACAGGCTTGCTCGGTCGGGTTCACTCGGTTGAGCACCGGTCGCGCTTCCCGAGTTTGGGGCATGACAAACTTGGTATCAGAACCTAAGGTTTTAAAGTGTCCTAGGATGTCTCGGAGCCGTGTCTAGTAGAGTCATTCTTATCGGTGTGTTGTCGATCACATATATAATGAGGAGGCTACTTGGACATTTAAAAATTTCACACTTCTTTGATACTCCAGATCGTGCGATAGAGCTCAAAATAGGAAGCTAAATTCCTCGTCATATCTCATTTTCCATATGAGTAACCCACGGGTTCGAGGCAACAAGGAGGGAATGGAAGAACCAGTTGCTAGGGGAAGTGTCCTTGTTCCTATTAATGTTACCGTGCCACGAGATTATGTGGTGAGAGCACCTAAGAAATGAATGAGAATTGTTGGCACCAATAAGCGAGAATGTTTGATATGTAAGACGTGCCACTCAAGTTCATGTTGGATGATTCTTGAAATATGTTATGGTTGTGGAAAGAGGGGGCACAAGAAGAACAAATGCCCTTATGTTGGATATACCTATCCTGTTCTGCCCGTTATGCGGGCGGGAATATTTTGCGTCATGTTGTGAGTATGCTCAGAAGCGTGTTAGGGGTGGTATATTTGGGCAATTCCAAAAGTCCATACAACGAGCTGTTGCAGAGATTGTTAATCCCATCACAGGGTCCTGGAGGAAGGATAGGGGGAATGCTTATGATGTATGCAAAAAGGATAAATATCAGGTTGGTGGGGCGAGTCAGTTTAACAGACTTCATCCTCGTTGTGTGAAGTGTAGGAGATGTCATTCATGGGTATGTCATTAGGGTACCAATGTATGTTACGGATGTGGAGTCGAGGGGCATCAGTTAAGGCACTGCCCCGTCAATCTAAAATTATCAAGTAAGTCACTCCTTAGTATATCTTTATGAACACGCATAATTTTTCCTTGTTGTATATGTACATCCATATTGAAGAGCCTTTATAAACACGGTCTTAACAAGACACTGAATCACAAAATATTACATATACTTACTTTCTTAACGAGACGCATTATTCGTGAAGCCACTCTATCACAAATTCTCTTATTTATAATCTCTTGAGGAATTGAGTTCTATAATGATTTCCTTGGAATGAGTTATAACCCTAGGTTAATACTTCCCACTGCTTCCCTAAATTCTTAACAAGGGACTATACCTGATGAATTTTTTACAGAACCTTTTGATTCGAATGGATAACATCTGCTCACTTGTGCCTATGCACGCACCATCATAATATTTACCTATGTGGTATCATATCTACTGTAAAAGCAGCCTAGTGTTGAGATCCTTCTTGAGCCACTCTTTTCTCTCCGGTGTATGTGGCTCCTATTGTTGGAACAATCACTTTACTACTTCGTGAATATAATCATGAATCCTTTTCATTGTCTGGTAATATGAGAGCATATCTCAATACCTATCATATGTGTAAATGTTAATTGAAAGGGGTCACTTGTCCGTATAAAAGTTTCTGGGAAATTTGAGATTTTCACAAATTCATCACAGGAAGATCTTTTTGTTTGCCCATCTCAGTATGACTTTCATGTCCACTTAGATCATGCCTCAGTGAGTAACTCACTTTGTTCCTAGTATTGTAGTTGCCCATGAAGTGGCCTGGTATTGCGGATTGAGAGTTATTATGGCAGAGACATGTCTAGCTCATAGCAGAGTGTATATTCTCTCTAACCAATACATGATTTTATCCAAACATTAAGATGTCCTAGCTACATGTTTTCACTCGTCTGTGGTTGAAAGTTACGCAGCCTTACAACGATATTTCCTCCCCCACTTTAGGTGGATGTTTCAGATTCTGACACATATGATGAGCATATTGATTTGAAAGACAAGTTTATTATATCTCTATTCCTCTTATATAGGATCAACTATTGTGAAGAGTTAAGCTGTCAGAATGATAATAATCTCACAAGTGTTCAACTTTTTTTTCATCCTCACGGGCTTGTGGCATATATATTCCTTGTGTTAGTTAATGTTAAGAGTGTAATGCAGCTACATGTATTTTGAAACCCATATCACATTTAGGGTTCCAGAATATTCTCATTTCTAGTTAAACTGCTTTTCTCTACATTCCAAGAGGCGACTGGTGTCACGTACTTGGCTATTTCTCTTTGAGGGCTACTATTGCCGAACAAGGCACATATGGAATGAAACAATTATTGTTGTCCTTTTCATGACTCTTAGTCTTCCAAGAATAACTGACGCTAATGTCTTTATCCTCCCGACCATGCCTCTCATATGTCACGTGTCTAAAATGACTCATTTTCTTTAAATCTCAGAATCATGAACACGGTCCCTACATTATCAATGCCTACTAGGCAACTCTATGCCTCATTTGTCAAATCAATGATGTCATCACAATGATTAACCATGTCAGCACTATTGGTAGTAACCTTCATGTATCTTAGGATATAACCTCCTGAAATGCCCTGCTCGGCATATTGATGGATTCTTGAAAACAATTCCAGCCCAATCTCGGACCTCGTTGTTCCTATTTATAGTAACCTATGGGGGTTGAAGGTTCAAACATGTCAAATAAGAAGCATCATCCCGTGATCAAATATATTGGATAGGAAGTTTTATGGTAATATTCAAGCTAGTACATCTTAGAGTAATTGTAGGAGGGCGCCAAAAGGTTTAGTTTGGGTGTTCGGCGTAGGGATTTAGAGTTGAAAAATGTTAACGGGCTATTCTCAAGATTTTCTTTATGAATATATTGGGTGAATTGTTAAGGAAGGTAAAGTATGTGTAGTCACATTAGGCCTTATGGAATATTGAAGGAAATAGGCCAAACTATGAGTATGATGTCTTCCCTTCTGGAAAGATTGTGTCTTTACTTTTCCAGCATCATTTCCTAATTTCTATTCATGTAATGTTTTTAATGCCTTAGCATAGAATCAAATGTAGTCATGGGGCATTCATTTTTTAGAGGCCCGAATGGAGCCCGTCCTCGATATAACTTTGTTTGCTCGAGGCTTTGAAAACTCGGTGTGAGCGAAAGTTTTTTCAAGATGCTTAAGTGATTTTAGTCGATGCTTTTGCCAAGGGTAACATTTTAGTTGGTTTCGATTTCTTATAAAGGCCTTAATTTCTGATTACGGGTTTCGGACGTCTTCGAGCCATTTTTAGGGTGGCCGCAGCTTTTTGTATTTGGGCACTGCCTAATAAGTTTGGTGCCTCCGGGATTTGGTAGCCCGGGTTGTCCGAACTTTCTTCGGACGACAGTCACTGAATAGGGGTAGCCCTTGGGCTCGATAGTCCCCGAGTAGGGGTAGCCCATGGGCTCTTAGGATCCAAAATTTAAGAGGCAAGAAGATGTGTAATAGCTAGGGTGGACTATGTGAGCACGGTTCATACAATTATTTTTCCTTTTCCTTGCTAAAAACCTTAATCCGAGGGTAATGGCCCCCAGTATTCGAGGTCGAGCTTGAGAGGGCTCGGATACCGTCGACATGAAGTAAACGATCATTGACTCCGGTCTAAGATCGGTCTTCAAACCTAAGTTAGCACGTTTTACTGTTGCTTCGTTAAAAACCTTGCCAAAAAATCCATTTTGGGACAAAACCGGTTCAAGGGAACAAGAATGCAATGCTTGCTTTCAAACCTAATAGCCTGGCTGCAGATCTGGGTATCGCAAATATTTGCAAGTACTCAACACATGAGAATGCACTCTTTTATGAAAAGGATATAATCACCACAAGGTCAAATATCACAAACAAGCAGGGCCAATATGGCAAACACACAAGAATTATTGCGAATTGTGGCCATCTTTAGCCAATGTTTAGTACATAATGTGATATCGATTTTGAGCACATCACTCAAGATTGATAATAGGGAGTATGTAATTTCATTACATAGGCAGCTATACTACTTAGACTCATTGACATTATGTTTTCTTTATTTTTAGATATATATAAAAACCATCCCTAGGCACCTCGCCTAGTGGATTTATTTAAAAAAGAAAAAACCTAATAGCCACATCCATCCTTGGTCATTGCCTGCAAGTGTTAGTTCAGTTCATAATATTATTAAAGAGTAATTGAGACCGTACCTTAGCAACAATACCGTTTTAAGCGTGTCACGTTCCAATTTTTCGGTAGTTGCACATTGTTTCTTGCTTCGAGTTTGTATGTGCCTTTGCCGGTAATTTCAACGACTTGATACAGTCCTTCCCAATTCGGTCCTAGCTTCCCCTCATTCGGGTTCCCAGTATGTAATGTTACTTTCCTCAACACCAAGTCTCCGATCTTGAAGTATCGGAAGTTGGCTTTTCGGTTGTAGTATCTTTCTATACGCTGTTTATGGGCGGCCAACCAGACTAGGGCGGCCTCACGCCTTTCATCCAATAGTTCTAGGCTCGTGATCATGGCCTCGCTATTCGACTCTTCGGTTGCATATTGGAACATGAGGATCAGTTCTCCCACTTTGACTAGTATTAAGGCTTCGACCCCGTAAACCAACAAAAATAGAGTGGCCACAGTACTAGACTTCGAGGTCGTACGATATGCCCACAGGATTTCGGACAGGATTTCCTTCCATTTTCCTTTGGCAACGATCAACATCTTTTTTAGTTTTTGAAGTATGGTCGTCTTCTTTGTTGATTCTGCATGTATGTTCCCACTAGGGTGGTATGGTATTGATAGTATCTTCTTAATATTGTGATCTTCGAAAAATTTATTTACCTTGCTGCCGATGAATTGTTTCTCATTATCGCACATGACTTCGGCCAGTATCCCAAATCGACATATTATGTGGTCCTAGATGAAATCAATGACTTATTTCTCCTAGACCTTTTCAAATGCTTGAGCCTCGACACATTAGGAAAAATAATGGGTCATGAATAGTATGAATTAAGCTTTATCGTGTGCCCACGGTAGGGGACTGACGATATCCATTCCCCACTTCATAAACGGCCATAGGGACAGGACCCATTGTAGTAGCTCTCCCGGTTGATGGATCATCGGTGCGTGTCTCTAGCAATCATCGTATTTTCGTACGAAGTCCTTCGCATCTTTCTCTATTTCGGTCCAATAATAGCCGGCCCTGATTAGTTTCCGAACCAAAGATTCTGCCCCCGAATGGTTCCCACAAGTACCTTCATGAACTTCTCTCAAGGCGTATTCGGTATCTCCCAGTCCCAAGCATATGGCTAGTGGGCCATTGAACGTTCCCTTAAATAATGCCCTTTCGACCAAGCTAAATCTGGCAGCCTTAGTACACATGGCTCTCGATTCTTTGGGATTTGAGGGCAATTTCCCGGTCTTCAAGTAGTCTATGTACTTGTTCCTCTAATCCCAGGTTAAACTTGTTGAGTTTACTTCGGCGTGGCCTTCTTATACCACCGACTTCATGAGCTATACGACTGTTCCCGAACTGAATTCACCATCATCAACCAATGACCCCAAGTTAGCCAGAGCATCGGCCTCGTTATTCTGGTCTCGGGGTACGTGTTGTAGGGTCCATTCCTTGAATTGATGCAGCGTCACCTGTAACTTGTCTAAATACCTTCGCATTCGTTCCTCTTTCAGTTCGAACGTCCTATTGACTAAATTTACCATGATGAGGGAATCACACTTAGCTTCGATCACCTCGACCCTAAGGCTTTTAGCCAATTCGAGACCTACAATCATGGTCTCATACTCGGCCTCGTTGTTAGTAAATTTCACAATTCTAATAGACTGCCTAACTACATTCCCCGTAGGTGGTTTCAGCACGATGCCGAGCTTGGACCCCTTTGCGTTCGAGGCACCGTTCGTAAAAAAGGGTCTAAATTCTTGAGGTAGTCCCCCGAGGTCAACAATAATTCCCTTTTGACTTCGGGCACTAAGGCCGGCGTAAAGTCGGCCACGAAGTCTACCAAAATTTGAAATTTTATGGTGGTTCGGGTTCCATAATCGATATCGTACCAGCTGATTTTGACGGCCCATTTGGCCAATCGGACCGAGAGCTCGGGTTTATGCATAATGTTCCTCAGTGGATAAGAGGTTACGACACATATGGGGTGGCATTGAAAGTATAGTTTTAACTTTCTAGAGGCGCTTAGCAAAGCGAGCGCCAATTTTCCAGGTAAGGATATCTTGTTTCGGCCTCACCTAGAGTTCTACTAATATAGTAAATAGAAAATTGCGTGCCTTCCTCTTCCCAGACCAAGACTCCACTTACTGCCACCTCATAAACCGCAAAGTAAAGGTACAATTGTTCATCCGCCTTTGGAGTGTGGAGCAAGGGCGGACTCGAAAGGTACCATTTGAGTTCTTCCAAAGCTTGTTGACATTCCGTAGTCCAAGAGAAGTTATTATTCTTAAACAGTGAGAAGAACCGATGGCTTTTGTCCGAGGACATTGATATGAACCGGCCTAGGGCAGCTATACGCCCGGTCAGCCTCTGAACGGCCTTGACATTGTCTACAATGGTGATGTCTTCTATGGCCTTGATTTTATCGAGATTGATCTCGATCCCTCGATTGGATACCATGAACCCGAGGAATTTTTCGGATACGACCCCAAATTCGTACTTTTTCGGGTTCAGCTTCGTATTGTACTTCTTCAATATGTCAAATATTTCCTGTAAATATTTTAAATGGTCCTCTTCTCGCAGGGACTTGACTAACATGTCGTCAATATAAACTTCCATTGATTTTTCTATCTGTTCTTCGAACATCCGATTTACTAGGCATTGATAGGTGGCACCGACGTTCTTTAATCCGAATGGCATCACGTTATAACAATAGGTGCCGAATTTAATGATAAAGGTAGTCTTTTCTTGATCGCTCGGATCCATCCGAATTTGGTTGTACCCGGAATAGGCATCGAGAAAACTGAGTATCTCGTGCCCGGTCGTCGCGTTGATCATCCGATCGATGTTAGGAAAAGGAAAAAAATCGTTAGGGCATGCCTTGTTCAGATCTTTATAATCCACACACATTCTTAACTTATTTTCTTTTTTAGGTACTACCACTACGTTAGCTAACTAGTCTGAGTATTTAACTTCCCGAATGGACCCTATTTTAAGGAGTTTATATACCTCGTCCTTGATGAATGTATGTTTGACCTCGGACTACGGTCTCCTTTTCTGCTTAACCGGATGGAACTTCTGGTCCAAGCTCAGTTTATGAGTGGTTACCTCCGGCGGGATCCCTGTCATGTCGAGATGGGACCAAGCGAAACAATCTATGTTAACTATAAGAAATTCAATGAGTTTTTTCTTGAGCTCGGGAGTTAACCCCGTGCCCATGTATACCTTCCAATCGGGTAAGTGTTCGATCAATATAACTTGATCCAGCTCCTCGACCATTGATTTGGTTGCATCAGAATCATAAGGAGCTATGAATGATCTAGGAACTCCATAATCATCCTCCTCGTCAACTACTCGTCCTTCCGATTCTATCGGGACTGGTATCGGTGATTGCTATTTAATTTCTTCCTTCCTAGTTGGCTCCGTGTCCTTTGATAACGAGAACACGGGCACCAGGGTCACCTTGTCGACTGCGAACATTTTCTTTGCGGCCGGCTACTCTCCGTAGACCGTTTTGACTCCTCTCGGTGTAGGAAACTTCAATGCCTGGTGTAAGGTCGAGGACATCGCCCTCATGTTGTGAACCCATGGCCTTTTGAATAGGGCATTGTACCTCATGTCTCCTTCGATCACGTAGAATTTTGTATATTGGATCGTACTAGCATAGTTATTTCTCATTTAGTAGCTTCACATGCCATGTTAAATCTGTTCAACACCCGGACAAGTGGTATTATTTGGTCTTGTAACCCCAACTGCTCTACGACCCTCGATCTGATGATGTTGGCCGAACTGCCTGGATCAATCAATACACGGTTAACTCGAGATTTATTGATAAGTACAGATATCATCAATGCATCATTATGAGGTTGTACGATGCCCTCGGCATCCTCGTCGCTGAACGAAATGGTTCCCTCCGGGGCGTAATCTCGTGTGCGTTTTTTCCTCGTGATGGATACTTTAGTGCGCTTTATCAACGGCCCCTGGGGACATCGACCCCTCCAATGATCATGTTGATGACGTGCTAAGGTTCTTCTTGTTCGGTAACCATTTTTGCTCATCAAGCCTCGACTATTTGGCCTTTGAACGTTTCTCTCTTCATTCCTTGTAGAGTTGCGCCCGGACCCATTTTTCCTTCGATCTACACTGTATGGTTGATACCGATCTCGGACTGGCCTTGATTCATGATCGATGACTCTTTTAAAGCTGTTGTCGGTCCTGATGGGATAAACAGGCCCAGAGGGGATCCGAGTTGGTCGTCCTTGACTCTAATCTTTGACTGGTACCTGTTGTGGACGTCGGCCCAAGTTACCGTCGGGTACTCTACCAAATTTTGTTTTAGCTGATGCGAAGCCAAGGAGCTTCAGGGGTTAAGTCCTTGAGTGAATTCCTGAACGGCTCAATCATCCGCAAATAGAGGCAAGTCCATCCGTTCTATTTGAAACCTTGACATGAACTCTCTGAGCATCTCGCTGTCTCTTTGCTTAACCTTGAAAATGTTCGATTTTCTGGTCTTGACCTTGATGGCCCCGGCATGAGCCTTCACAAAAGCATCTACGAGCATAGCGAATGAGTCAATGGAATTTGGGGGTAAGTTGTGATACCATATCATTTCTCCTTTTGAAAGAGTTTCCCTGAACTTCTTTAGTAACACCGACTCGATTTCATCGTCTTCTAAGTCGTTGCCTTTGATGGCGCATGTGTAGGAGGTCACATGCTCATTCAGATCTGTGGTTCCATTATATTTTGTAATGTCGGGCATACGAAACCTCTTCGGGATTGGCTTTGGTGTCGCGCTCGGAGGGAAAGGCTTTGGGACAAATATCTTGGAATCCTCTCCTTTCAATATCGGGGTGCTCCCGGGATTTGATTGACCCTGGAATTGTATGTCTCCACCTTCTTGTCGTTTGCTTCAATTTTCTTTTCACCTGATTCCACCCGTTTCATTAATGCTTCCAACATCTTCATTGCTTCGGGACTGACATCGGACTCAGCTTCACCCGGTCTTTCGGTGATTTGCTCATTTATTCGGGTGTTTTCCCGGAACGGTTCAGGTTCAACTCTGCTGGCGGCGCGACTTTGATTTTGCAGTTGCATTATCGCCGCCCATTGAGGCTGGAACATTTCGAAGATTAACCGTAGGCTAACCCCTTCGCCCTTGCCTTTGGGCGCTCCTCGAGCCGTTGGTCGGGCTCCTTCTCGAACGCTGTTCTCGGGATCGGTAGACAGGTTGGCGTCGATGGCCAGATGCGAGTTAGCATCGACTGGATTTGCAACTGGGACACCGTTGGGATCAGCAGGGGCACCTCATTGCTAGGCACCAGATTGTTGTTTTTGCCATGATGGCCAGACTCAGCCTCAACGTTCAAGTGGCAAAACTGAGTATTTGACATTTTTAAGTTGACTTGAAATTGAGACCTCAAAGAACAAGTGTAAAATAGAGTGTGTTATGGAGATTTTGTATCAAACCACCACTATTATCCTTAGCCCCACGGTAAGCGCCAAACTGTTTACCCTTAAAACAGATAACAATTGAATTTGTACGCGGTTTTAAGGATACGTGAATTGATTCAACACAAGTAATCAAGAATGTTATATAAGCGAATTAAAGATAAAATAAATAACCAAACTAGTTGCGACATTAGGCCGGGCTCGGACTTGAGCTGAACAATAGTCTTATCCTCGATCGGGCCCTCGATGCGAAGCCATATATATATATATATATATATATATATATATATATATATAAAGAAGAGTGATTAAAATAAGAACTTTTCAATAGCTAGAAAAAGAGAGAAGTAAGTTTGTATTTCCTTGATATGCGTGTTACAATGTGTCTATTAAATAAAAAGCCTCCCCTTTATTTAGTAGGAGAGTTTCATCCCTAGTACAATTCTAAAAAAGATAAAAATCCTCCTTTCTCGTCAATTACTGATACACTACTGACATCGGGCGAGATCCGGCTGTGATATCCGGTTGGGTGCGGATATCACAACCCTCTGTTAGTCTTGTGCAATCGTTTGTAGTGCTTTTCGAGGTCTTGGAGCTCGTTCTGGATTCAGGGAGTGTTGTCTTGCCAGATCCGCTGGCGCGTTCCAGTCTCGATTCGAAGAGTTATCGGATTCGGTCCCGATCTCATACATTCATACTCTTACTTTGTTTGACTTACCGGGAAGTTAGGATGTGCACTAACCCCGAATTCACCCGTATACAATTTGGACCAAAATTATTGAGTTCGATGAAATCGTACGTTGAAGGCTAGCTCCGCCCCGGTGTTCACAGCTTCACACCTCTCAAACTGACCAAACTGAAAGAGGATGAGGGTGAAGGGTCAATTTTGCAGTGCTGGAAAGACGCAGAGAATGGTGAATTTTGCAGTGCCGCTGCCGCCCCACACTTGATTGTTGGCAGCTTACGTTTCACGATCTCCTTCTCCTTTCCAAATTTCAATCAATCCGCAATCAGGATCCACACAAAAAAATTACTTTTAAACATATTATTTTCTGTCCATAAAATACATCGTTTGAATTATTTTTGTGTTATAAAAAAAACTTGACAATTCCACCGTGAGAAAAAAACACACACTATTCTTCGTCCGCACAAAAAGTTACTTTTACTTTGGTATTTTTCTCTTGTGGATTAAAGGAAATAGTTATTGTACCCATGGGCATAAAATATTAAAAAGAAAAGACAAAACAAAGAAATTCCTCTATTTATTCCTACGAGTATTTTGGAACAAACACTTCTCATTATGATTTTAGAAAGTATAAAAGGTTTAATTTGTTGAGCTGTGTATAGGGTTGGGTTGGATTAATTGTTACCGACCCACCGAATCTAGTGACAAATATTAGGGTCCACGATAAATCATTGATGGGAGAGTGTGACCATCTAACCCAAATAAAAGGAATTGCACTTTCATCAATTTTTAATTTAAAATCTTTAATTGGTCGTCAAAGGGACATCAATTAAATTAACTACTAAATTAGTTTTTAGGTAAAGTAAGCACATTGGGCCCTCTTTCCGACCTTTCTATTTCCTCCACACATTTAGTAGTTGATCATATCTCTTTCTTCATTATCGACACATTTTGTATTTCCCCTTTGACAACTATAGTATGTCCATTTGTAATTTTTGTACTTCTTCACGAAATGAAGTATATACTATTAAGGAAAGATAATCTAATTAGAAGTTCTTAGAGGAGTTTAGATTAAATGTCATGTCTCACCTTTTTGGCACACATCTTTCTTGTTCAATAAAAAATAGTGTTAGTCAGTATTTCGCATATCAAAGTATAGTGTAGTTGTGCAATAATTGCTATTGCATAGATATCAAAAATATACTTCTATTGTTTGATGAAAAGGTTTTATAGAATGTGCACGCAATTTTTTTAACATTCCCGATTGAAGAAAATTGAAAAAATTTAAGACTAAAATTTTGATTTCTAGTCTTCAATTTCCCTTATTATTATCAATTCTTGCACCATTTGTTCGGTGTGCTTATATTTATTTATTTGAACTGCTTATTAATTTTGAATAAGAAACAACTGATTTCTTGTTTTAGCAGGCCATTAATATCTTCGATCTTGGAGGCCCTCAATATTTGAAATTCTGAATAATTGTCAAAGATGTTGTACATGTTCGAACATTATTGTGGTCCTAAACCACATGCAAAATTTGCACATTTAAAACAATACTACAAACATAATGAATAATACTACTCATTCAAGAAGAGGGTCCTATGTTATTGTCGGATCTCATCCCGGGTCCCCGACCCCACCGCTACCCGCTTCAGTCCAGATCTTGGGACTAATTGCATTTCAGTCCTTGGCGTATTACATGTTTTTACTGTTTCCCTATTTAATTTTATATTAGGATTATTATTATGGACGTTACTCTTGGGTGTTTTGGTTATTTCATAAAATATGAAACTTGTGTCTAGTTCGATCCCAATAGTTCAATCCCAAAATTTAGCTCATGAGGTGAGAACTGTCACAGACACTATAAGGAGACCTATTTGTTAACTCCCACCCGACGTGGGACTCAACATATCGAGATTAGAAAACTAAATTTGATAAAAATAAAATTATATATTATACACCCAAGAGTGTAGCTTAGTGGTCAATGAAGTGGGTGGAGAACCATGAGGTTTCATGTTCAAACCCTAGCAGAGACAAAAAATACTAGGTTATTTCTTCCCATTTGTCCAAGTCTTTGGTGGACAGAGTTACCTAATAACTATTGTTGGTGCGAGGTAGCATGTATCTCCTGAAATTAGTCGAGATGCGTGCAAACTGGCTCAGACATCACTGTTATTATAAAAAACTATATATTATACAAAAATAATTTTAGAGATTTTGCTTAAGATTTGTTTTTATAGCACATATCTTCATTGTGGTTTGATATGTTACATTTACTATCCTATTTTGATTAATTGTGGGATGCTTCATTTTGTTACGCAAACCGCACCCCAATTCCCCCTATGCTAACTGGTGTAATATCCTTAAGTTTACTGGATTAATAATGTTTTCATCATATTTCATTTTACTTAATATGGAAGTTTAAGCATGAAGATAATGTAGCTATATCACTTTTTCTTCGGATTAATTCAATGAACATGACTCCCTTTTTTATTTCTTTCTTTTTTTGCATTAGATTTTCATTCCTACGCCAGTATTGCTTATGTCAGAAGCGCAATACAAAACAAGGGTTGACTGGTAACTTAGTTGTAAAACTACTACTACGTAGTTATTACTATTACTATATACGAATATGTTAGCTGCAGCTGTAAAATCTAAATCTTACTAAGCTCTTTCTTTTTCTTCATTTTTCCCTCCACGCGAGACCACGACTATCCCATTCAATAGAACATAAATAATTAAAAATGTTTATTTAATTATTTCGACCAATTATATGTTCGCCTATTACACGGCCCTGTGATTGGATGCAATGAAATTTACATTTTATAGTATAATTTCCTAGGCCAAGACAGTTACTGTTACTTGGACAGCTTTTATTTCTTTTTTATAGTACTCTATCCTGTTCACAATAAGTGATGTTTTGGCTGTTTTTACACAGATTAAAAAATTCACCTTTTAACATTAATTAACAATAAAATTAACCATATTATCCTTTACTATCTTTTCAAAGAAAAACTCCTAACACATACTCCAACACTATTTACTCCAAGAGCAATGTAAGAAAAAAATAATTAATTTATTCTTAAAATATGAAAAAATCAGATATTTTGGGCCACAAAATAAAGGCCAAAAAATTACTTATTGTGGACAACTTTTACTAACTCATCAAATTGTTAGCTAACCTTCAGCTATCTCTAAGGATGCCATCTGGAGACAAAACTCTAAGTTTGTGCTTTAAATAATGTGAACTTTACATAACTGTCACAATTTAAAAGAAATATAACAAATTCGTAGCATAAAATCTAATATTACAATTGTGGAAGGAAAATATTTATATTTGTAGCACACAGTTCCATTAAAATAGGAATATTAATTATTAATCTCTAAACATAAGCAATTTGAATGGAAAGTCAATAATTCTTTGTACAAAATCATGCCTTTTTTTTTTCTCTTTATCTATTAGTTTTCCTTCTTTTTCTTCATCTTCTTAATTTTATTTTCTGTCGAAGCCAATATATTTTCTAAATTTGTTCCAATCATTTTCTTTTTAATTATCTTTCTTAAATTTTTCTCTTGCTTCTTTCTTCCTTTCTTAACATAAAAATCTTACTTCGATAATAATATACGTTAATATATACAAAACGTATATAAAAAAAGATATATTGAATTAACACATATAAAATATACAAAAAATATACATAAAAAATACATCTTCAATTAAGATGACACTTAGACATGTGAAATATACATAAAATAATATATCTTAAATTTAATTAAGATGACATATAAATATACAATATATATATATATATATATATATATATATATATATATATATATATATATATATATATATATATATATATATATAATACATCCTGAATTAAAATGGCACTTGACATATAAAATATATTTGAAATATACATTAAAAATACATCTTAAAATAAGATGGCACTTCACAAATAAATATACAAAAATTATATATATAAAAATATATTTTGAATTAAAGTGATACTTGATATACAAAGTATAAAAGACGTATAAATCAATACATCTTGAATTTAGGTGGCATTCATATATGCATTAGATTTTTAAAAATGGAGTGAAGAAGATGAATGTTTGGCTTAATTTTTGTAATATGCTAATAATGAAAAAAAAAATATTCTTTATGGAATAAACAATAAATGATACTAATTTTTTAAATAATAATTAAAAAGGATCAGGTGTGTAACTAATAATTAATCATATCAACATAATTGCGTTATTCTGGAACTATAAAAAATAATAATAGAAGACTCTGCGATGTGGACCGCCAAATAATCAATTAATTGACTCAATCTTGTTAGGCCTTCCAAGTTTATCCACGTATTTTATTTACAGAACATCTTAATCTTTTAATCATTATATAATTGTTTGTTCGACATTAGTTAGAATTGTTCTTTCGTTTTAAGAGAAAAATCTTTAGTTTGACAGCTTACAAGGATTAAAAGAATTGTATCTCAGCCCTTACCTCACATGGTTAGTTGAATAACAAATTAAATAATTAGAAAATAATGCATATTCAATAATTCTCTGCTGATTACAAAGTATTTGACAACCTACATGACTCCATCATGTTATTAAAAATGAGATTTCCATTATTGTTAACGAGAATGTTAAAACTCAATAAATGATACTCAATCTTCGCAAAAGGCATCAACTGTTGATACATGCATATCAAAATCTTATCTAATTTTTTAGATGAAAGAAAAGTACTTAGCGTCAAAGGTTCTTTTTAATATCTTGTGCATTTAAATATCATCACATAAAATCAAAAGAAGGGAAAACTGAATTTTTGTTTTTGTGGGAAAATTACTTGTACGTATGAGTTTGCATAGCATTTGATCTTATGTATTTGGACATGACTTCTTTTTAAAAAGCTAAAGGTTTTTTTAGGAAAACATTGTTATTTCACTCGAAATATTCCTCAAAATAAGCTTTTACCATTATTTCAAATATTGATATACAGATAGTTAGGATTCAGCTTACAAATAATGACTTCAATATTTACAAATGAATATGACTGGAGTCTATTGGAAACATCATCTCTACTTTCACAAGGTAGGAGTAAGGTCTGTGTACACATTATCTTCTACGAACTCACTTGTAAGATTACATTGGATTTGTTGTTGTTGTAATAGGATACGACGGTTTGATATCCTCAACATGTATAAAAAGGATAGTGCTCGTCCTCCTCGCACTAGAACGGGTAAAATAAGATTTGATCCTCATTACTTGTATCATTTCTTTTTTGAGCTTCAAAAAATAAAATGCTTACCTAAATAGTATGAATTCAAAAAAGTATTTGCAAGTGAGTCATGGCCAAATAATTGGAGAAAAAAAAATCTTAACGAAATCCAGGTCAATATAGACATTTGAGTAAATGTGCATAAATAATTTAAGAAAGAACTACAGGAACGAAGGAAGTTGGACACCACATGTTTAACGTACACTCCGTGTATGTCACTGTACACAATAACCAAACTCCTCTAACTTGTCTTCTCTTTCCCTTAAAAGGATCTACTAACGTAATCTTCTAATGGATTCTCATCTTTTCTCTCGATTTCTCAGCTCGGAATTTCGTCATTTTCCGGCAATCTGTTTCAGCTTTTCAGGCTTCTCGATAAGTCTCTGATTCTAGTTGAACACTCATTTCTCCGACCATATTCCACCGGAAGTAAAACCAAGGTGGTTCACATGGTCTTTCCTTTTTGTCAGTTCAAATAACATACGGGTGTTAGGTTAATCAAGTTTTATTCATTTCAAGGGAAAATTTCTTTTTCTTTGTTTACCAATAAAATGAAGAAAAGGGATAACTTTTTGAAATTTCCTATAGTCTGTTCCAAAGCTTTTTGGGTTTTGGTTGTTATAGGAGTTATTTAAGTCCTCTTCTTATCTAATTCTGTTTGGTAATTGAGAAAACGGTAAAGAAAGGACAAACTTTTTAAAGTGTTACGCATTTGTCTTTGTCCTTTTTATGCAAAAAATTCCATGGGTAGAATTCTATAGATTTAGTGGATTGATGGGTGTCTGTTCATTCTTCTGACATTTTTCTGCTGATGGAATTCCAAGTGGAATTTGAATATTCTCTGCTTTTCTTGCACTGTTAAAAGGTTCTTTAATCTCACTTCAGATTCATCATTTTTGGATATTTCTGTATTTTAAAACCCTCAGATGCTTAACTTTCTGAGTCAGATCACATCTCTTTTTACCTCAGCTAAGTATATCCAATTACTTGGCTTCATGTGATGGTCTATGTGTATGTTAAATCACTTTTTACTAAATATGATATGCATATTTTGAGGGTTGTTGTACCTATAAAGCTCAAGAATTTTGTCTATCTGCTGCAGGAGTATTTCATATTTGGGTAGCTAAGGATTAAGCTCTAAATGGGGCATTTCTCTTCAATGTTTAATGGATTGGCAAGGTCTTTTTCCTTAAAGAAAAGAAGGAATTGTACTGGGAATGGGAAATATGATGGTAGAGAAGCTGTTGAGGCTATGGCTAAAGAAGCCAAGAAAAATGACTTGATATTAAGGTCTTCTGGAACTGTAAATGTTGTTGGCTCTAAAAATTTTGCTTCATTATTCTCTAGGAGAGGTGAAAAAGGAGTGAATCAAGATTGCTTCATTGTTTGGGAGGTATGCTTCCACTATTAGCCTATTTATGATTACTAAATCTCCTCTTTGTTCTATACTAGTCTGTGGATCTTTTTAGTTGTGATATCTATGATTGTAGCAGTAGCTTTTGGTAAATTCTTTTTTTGGTAATGGGTGACAGTAAATAATCAAGCTCAGGACCTATGTCTTGAAACTATATTGAAGTGTGCGACCAATTCATTTAAAAGCTTAATTTGTTAGCGAGAGCAGACATTTATTTACTTAATTATGTCTCAACACTATATCGTAACAGATTGTTTTTGGCATTGTGGGAATGACAGGAATTTGGATGCCAAGAAGATATGATATTCTGTGGTATATTTGATGGGCATGGTCCATGGGGTCATTTTGTGGCGAAGAAGGTTCGAGAATCGATGGTATCTTCGTTGCTTTGCAATTGGCAAGAGAGTCTAGCCGAGGCTTCAGTTGATCCCGATTTAGATTTAGATTCTGATAAGAAGCTTCAAAGGTTTAACATATGGAAGGACTCATACCTAAAGGCATGTGCAGCTGTAGATCAGGAGCTGGAACACCATCCTAAGATAGATACATTTTACAGTGGAACCACTGCTTTGACAATAGTCAGACAGGTAATTCTGTTAGCTCTTGTTTTTTTTTCCTCTTCCTTTTTGGGAATCATCAGTGTTGTAATTCTTGTGTGGTTATCCTTTTCTTTACCAACTTGGCTTTGTAAAGTGTCAGCCACTAACCTTGTTTTTCAAACGTACTGTGCTTTTGGGTGTTCCTCGATATAAGAAATATACTGAATTATTGTATTCTCAATGTGTAAAGGGAGTTCTTTTACAATGGCAGTTCACTTGTATTTCCCCTTCTGTTTTTGAGTGCGGAAATGATGTTTTCACTATAACTGTTTGGCATGTTCACCCTGAAATAGCAAATTGTGTATGAGTTTGAAGCCTGATAAATTCCAAGAAGCCAGCATCCTTTCTTTTAAATATTTTACTTTATCCTCTTTTTAGCTTTTGAATGATGGGAATCAAGAAAATTCATTACTATCTTTTTATGTCTCTATAGCAAAATATAGTCCATAGTTTTGTGATCAAGAAAATCTGCTTTTTTATTTATATTGCCAATATATATAGGCTAAATTCTAATTAGATTAGTGTTCATTGTGTTGCAGGGTGAGATTATTTTTATAGCAAATGTAGGTGACTCGCGTGCTGTATTGGCTACCACTTGTGATGATGGCAACTTGGTACCAGTTCAGCTAACTATTGATTTCAAGCCAAATCTACCTCGTGAGTCCTCTGTATACCTTTCTCTGCTCTACTAGACAGAAAACAGCCATATATAAGCTATTTTAATGTTTGTTTTGCAGAGGAAACTGAGAGGATAATACAGTGTAATGGTCGAGTATTTTGCTTAGATGATGAATCCGGGGTGCATCGATTATGGCTGCCTGATGAAGAATCCCCTGGATTGGCGATGTCTAGAGCCTTTGGGGACTATTGCGTTAAAGATTTTGGTCTAATTTCAGTGCCTGATGTGACTCAAAGGCATATCACAAGCAAAGACCAATTTGTTGTGCTGGCAACTGATGGGGTATGTTTTGTGCCTTCTGGGTTGTTCCCAATTTTAGAATTAGTCTAACAAGGACAATCATGTCTTCATCACTAATAGTAATACCGTATTTCTTAATTAGGCACATAGAACAAAAAGTAGGTAGGTCAACAATTGTAAGCATAAGTCAATAGATCGTCAGTTTTTGCTCCTAGGGCTTTGATTTTCTCAAAGAAATTAAAAAGAACTTGTGTGGTGTTGGTTAGACGCACGTCACGAGCTCAAACTGTTCTGCGGATAAAATCAGTATTGAGCCGGGAAAATGATAGAGGGGCGTTCTCATAGTTGCCAGAGTTTGGGTCCTGAGTCTCAAGTAAAGTCGCACCAGAAGCCCAAAGTAGATTTTTCCGAGATAAAAATTGATTAAGATTCATCAGTTTAACACAAGGGCTTGGCCACAATAAACAAATATTGTATTATTATTATTATTATTATTATTATTATTTTTGCAGGTATGGGATGTAGTCTCTAACCAAGAGGCTGTAGAAATTGTATCCACAACTCCAGATAGAGCAAAGGCGGCCAAGTGTCTGGTTCAATGCGCTGTCCGCGCTTGGAAACGCAAGAGAAGAGGGATAGCTGTGGATGATATTTCTGCTATTGTACTCTTCTTTCATTCTAATCATTTCTGTCACCATATTTACCCTGTAACTGCACCAAAATAACTTAATAGCAAAAGCTATTCTCTCTCTCTCTCTCTCTCTCTTGCTTACATGTTGGAATTAACATAAAACCTTAGATTTAGGTGCTCTTTAACTACATGAAGTATGGGGAAAAAAATGGATCATTTATTGTTTCCGTTTGGAGTAATAATTAATTGAATCTTTAACCCGATCGGATGTAACTCAGATATTGTTGTAGAGGACGCACTCCACTCCTAGTCCACATAGTTTTTGACAGAAAGAAAAATTGCAGCATAAACACCATTAGCGGCAGATCCAAATATAGGGTCGTTGGTCGGCAAAACCCCAAGTTTTGGGCTTGTACCCTGTGTGTGTGTGTGTGAAAAACAAATATTTATAGAGTTTGTTATAAATTTCAAAACTTATTCTCCCAACTCAAAATCCATTACATCTGAATTTTGAATCAGTCACTAGACATAGTCCGAGCAGTATTAATTGAGTTAAGATTGTATATATTAATTCTAAATGGCCATGTAAATATGGATCAGATCCATTGTTCTCCATTTAATTAAAAAAAACCATCATGCACTGATTAAGGCAGATTTGAACTAGGCCTTCAACCTCCTTGATTATGTTCTTGAGTTTACTTCCGACTTTTTCCCTGTCATTTCGGCTTTACATTGCTAGGCTTTCCTAATTCGTCCTGCCATGTTCTACCTACACTCTCTTTTCAGTTGAAGAATACTTCCAAGTAAGCTAAAGTTTAAAGAACAGACATTCAATGAAGACTAACTGCAATTGGAGAAGTGCCAAAATTTCCAGCTCCACAAGTTCAGGGAAGACTTCCAAACAACCCTAACATAGGACCGGACTAAACAAAGAGTTAAATCCACGTGTGGCTGAAAAGTCTTTGCCCAAGAAAATAAGAAAATAAACCCAACTTTGCTACACTCTTTTGTAAACATGGAAATTAAGGCCTATACTCGAACAGCCATGACAGTGATACTATTTGTCTTACACCATTTTACACAGCCAATAATATCAATACCTATATCCAACTTGGTATCTTAGAAGCTAAGGTGAAAAATCAGAACTCAAAAAGTCCTATTAGGGCACTAACTTCTACAAGCAACCCGCCTGATTCAATCACATTAGCTGCGGGAGAATTTAATGCTGAGCCCATTTGCTTATCAAGTTGCTAATTCGATGTGCAACTTATAAAACGTCACTTTCTTCAAGAAGCATATTTTCGCTTTGATGTTCTTATCTCAACTGTTGAAATTGCAAACATGGCTCTTAATTGCAATATTTAGCAGGCAGGCAACAGCTGGAGCCAAGAATCAGAGCAAAGGGCACTTCTCACTCATGGTTAACTAGGAAAATGAAATGAACCAAACTACATGCATAACAAATGTAGAACTACTGATTAAAAAAAGATGTACTCGAGTTGAACCTGGCTGCTCATAGAACAAAAGAGTAGATTACTAAGTAATATTTAAGATGAGTGAGATATACATTCGATCCAAAATATACCTTCCAAAATCCCCCACTAACCAAACTGTTGGCTTTAGTACTAGGTAGAACCCAAATAACAACCAAAACCTACTAAATCTAAAACTAGATAAAACTATAATATCACCATTTTCAAAGTTAAGGCCAAACTTTTTCATACTCCAGTGGATCCAAATCCACCAGATCCTCTCACAGTTGAATCAAGATCATCCACCTCCTCAACATCTGGAGTCACAATTTTCTGAATAATAAGCTGTGCAATCCTGTCACCAGCCTTGACTTCAAAATCAGCATCGGAATGGTTGAACAAAACAACCCCAACTGGCCCTCTGTAGTCTGCATCTATAACTCCAGCTCCAACATCTATCGAATGCTTCCATGCCAAACCAGATCGAGGCGCTATTACCAAACAAAGAATTAAAAACACCAGAAAACACAAGTATCAGTCCTGGTAAAACAGCTCTTTGAGGGTGCAATGGAGGAAATGATTACAAAGTAATATAGGAAATAACAATAGTGTTTTATAAAGAATGTGTACAAGTTAAGTTACCAAACATTGGAAATTAATTTCGTCAAAAATTGTTTTCCTGAAAAATATCTCAAAAACGTCGAGTAAATTACCAATACGAGCATAGGCTCCTTGAGGAACAGCTATGCTGAGATCTGTGGGTATCAACGCCTTGCCTCTAGCGGGTACTTTAGTCTCTGCAGCACTGTATACCGAGAAAACAAACAATTTAGTAAAAAGATAAATCATTTTGCTAAATGGGTTCACAAAGTTACTGGGTGAAAACCTGAAATCGAACCTGGAAAGATCATAACCAGCAGAAAGAGGGGAAGCTCTGGAGGGTAAAACAGCGTTTTCAGAGAGTTTCTTGATTCGGAAAAAGGGGATTTCAGGGACAACACCGTTCTGGGGTTGGTCCAATTTCTGGATTTTGGGACAAGGCTCTTTGATCTCAGGGGAGTTTATATCATTTTCTGCCATTTTTTGGAATTTGGTTTGAAGAAGAAGAGTTTCTGAGAATGGAGAAAATGCAAGGGTTTTGAAGAGTGAGCGGGAGGTTTATGTAGGGGAATTTTATCCGAGAAAATTGGAATGGCGCCAAATATTCCCGCCTTTTTCTGTATAGGGAAATCCCATTTGTTCCAATTTCCACCTACGGAGTAGTACTATTTTTTTTATTCATAAACCAAAATGAAACTGCAATTAAATTTTGAGGCTGCTTCGAACTCTATATAATATTCAATCAAAGGCCTTAATTTGTTCCTTTTTTTTTTCCTTTTTGAAAGTCTCAATCTCTAAAGCTGGTATGCTCAAGTAACTTAAAACATGCTACAAACGTTTTTGTTTGTAAGTAGAAGCACTTAATATTTATTTGGTCAAAGGGACGTCATATTGCTTTTCTAGTGTCCTTGTAGATTTAAAAAAAACGAATTTATCAATTCCTAGTATAAATCACTTTACCTCGGAAAATATCAAATCAAACTCTTGTTTTTTTGGTCTTTAACCGAGCAATTTATTTCCTTCCTTTTTCCCCATGAAAAGGAAATAAAAGAAGAGTAAAATAGAACCAGAACCAATAGCAGCTCAATTTACGGCAAGCAAGTTAACGTGGTGAAGATTTTGGGGGGGTTGAGTTACAACTTACAAGGGACATTGTCATCTTTAGATGAGAAAGCATAATGTATAGTGTGCCATAAACTGTATAGAAGATCTGAACAGCAATTCACATATAAATGTAGGATACAAAGTTACAAACAATACTAAGAATATATTGGAGGCAGTCCGATACTAACTCTAAAAGAATAAGGTTGGTTCTAAAATACCCAGGAGAGGCTCTGGGAAGCCTTATAGCTTGATATCTTGATACAAAAGAATTTTCAGTCTAGTTTCCGTCTTACAATGGCTGCTAATATACATACAAAGCCTATATCTACGTGCTGTTGCTCTACGTGTGCTTGAGCTTCATTTCTTAAGTTTGTAGCTTAATGGAATACTTGAGGAGAAGTATAAAACTCAGTCTCGATAAAACCCGGTCTCAGATCTTCTTCACGCATGAACTCCAAAGGAAAAGAAACAAGATGTCCTTTGACTGACTTTAACCTCTCATTCGTATTCACTACAGCTGCTAGCCCATTATCGTGAAATTCAAGTTTATCAGGAGCGACACCTAAATCAATAGTAGTGTGCCCAAGCTTATCTTTCCAGTGATTCCTACATTGTCGAAGTTCAGATCTGCATTCCAGGATGACATTAGATAACATAAGCAATTGAGCATGATCAACGAGTTATATCTACCGCCCGCCCACCCCCACCCACAAAAGAGAAAAAGATAGAGGTGGAAACTCAGTGTGTGGTTGTCAAGTACCTTGAGTGAACAAGATCATTTGGGATGCAAGAGAACACGTCTTGGTAAATTGTGGAATTCGACTGTAACGTCAAAAATACAAAAGGAGTTATTGAAGCTTTGAGATGAAAATCTAGGTGACCAAATTGTGCAAGTCTGGACAAGATTTCGCGCATGGCATACATAGAAATGATATCTGTTAATGGGCAGTTATAGAAAGACCAACTAAATAACTAAACCAGAAAAGAAGAGTGATAATGAAACTGCTGTTATACCAGAAAGCTTTCTTCCTATGTTAGTATGTCCATGCATCACTACCAAAAGATAGGCATAGGGCAGAATTTTATTTTATTTTTTTCCTTTTCAAGAAGTAGTACAATCTTGTTTTCGTATTTCTTTTAACACTTAATATACAGTAACATAAGAAACACCAGTCTCACATCTGCAGTTGCCATCCATATATCTTTGTAAGTAGAGTCAGCTACGGGATCTTTGATTTGACAAATCTGGAAAAGAAAGGATGGCCTTTAGTTGCTATATCTCGAAACATATGCAAATAAAAGTATTGCATGTCAGGGCCAACAATGGCAAGTGCCAAGGACCTCAGACATTGCTAATTTTTAAGGAAGTTATGGCGACATCCAAGAGAGGAAGTTTTAACAGCATTCAAAGTCTGACTCTGCAACATCACTTACCTCTTCAGCATGTAAACCAAGGTGCTCTGCCCACAAAGAAATCCGAAGGCTAAAAGCAAATTTTCCAGCCTTCCAAGGCTTTCCGTCCATGGATGAATCAACGAAATCTTTATCTTCAATGACTACACAAATCTGGAATCACCGATTTTCTCAGAATTTTCCTTTTTTCTAAAAATACTTTTTTTTAATCAAATGTTTAAAAGCATCTAAGAACAAGATGCTGCTTTTGCAGATAATTAGCGGAAAGAATTCAACTGCAGATATCCAATGTCGAAGTTAATATGTGCAGCCTCATGCAATTGAAAATATGGAAAGGTCATACTTATCTTTTGACTATGGACAACTTTCATTCACTAGCAGCATGCATGGTATAAGCAGCGTAAATGAATGAACCAACTATGTAAATCGACAGCCAGCAATTCAAGGTGGAAATGGGATGAATTTACAGTTTCCCGTGATAGATGAACAAATTCACAAGTGAAAGCAGAATTTATGCAGGTAAACGCCATATGTGCTTTCTTATTTTTGTGCAGCTTCTAGAGTTTTACTTCTACTTACAGGATAAAAGCATTGGTTAGCCCTAAAAGCTGTATTCATTCCTGTTGTTCTATTTAAAAAGTTTCCTTCAAAGAAGAAAAAAGTCTACAAATTCTAAGTGACAAGTTCTAGTACACTACATTAGACTGGTAGCAAAACAAAAGTCCACAAGGGTTATAACTGCTTGACTAACAATTATCCCCATATTTATTTGTCTTACCACCTTTATGAACTTAGACAAGCTATTCCAGGGAGTAATGCTTGTTTCTCTTCTTCTTCAAAGAGGAAAAGACTATCTTATAGAGACTAAGATTTCATGTTCTTCAAATCCTAAAAGCCTAGAACAGTTGTCCTACAGAAAAAAGATTTACCTCAGAGTCGCGAGATCCAAGCAAACTTCTGTCATTTATGTTAGATGATCCAATCAAGGCTATACGGTCATCCACTATCATCACTTTACTATGTACATAGACCTGTGGTGAAATTTGAGAACTTTAGATGCAATGGAACACCAAATCTCCGAAGTCCAAACAATCAATATCAAGAGAACTTGCAATACTACATGATGCATGTTAGAAAGTCAAGAGAAAACATTGAGAAAAGATGATGAACATTTCCTACGGATAAGTAGAATGAACTGATATTCAAGAATCGGAAAAAAATTCATTTTCAAACTTTGGCCTAGTATTTGCACTAATTTTCTTGGAGGCTAAAGTTGATCTTACAAATATTGCATTGACTGGCTCTTAGCAATTCAAAGACAATAATTGCTAATCTATGGACAATCTTACTATACAAGTGAATTGCAGTTAATTGATTTGTAATTGTTAGCTCTTTAAGAATTACCTGACTGGTGAACATGGGGCCAACATCAGAAAGCTGGCCATATGTCCTGAGACCATAAAAAGATATGTAATCACGGGTTTCTGGACCCAACAGAGCATTAAGATTGTGCAATATTGAATTGTTGCTCTTGGAAATTGTCCGGTATTGCCAGTGCATTAAGGCTCTCACAGTTGCTGCCCCAATGTCATCTAGACCTCCCTGTAATTTTGAAGCTAGATATGAAATGTGAAAGACCAAAACCAACTTATAGTCAGTCCCCGATGTGAAGGGAAGATGCCAACCTGAAAACCAGGTAATAGTGGGATGACTATTATAACCCTGAAACATCTATTTTCTTTGTGTGCTCGCCGTATACGTCTGTATAAAGCATCAGCTACACGATTGCGTATAGTTTCATCTCCAGCAAGACCCGAGATAAAAAATTGATTCTGAAAGTTTGCAACAAAAAAAAAGGAGTTTCTTTTAACACCATTAAGTGAGCTTCTTTACTAGACTTTTGCACATAAAATCATAAAACATCAGAACTAAGAAAAACAAAAAGTTTAAGAGAAGACAACAGGAACCCTCTAAATTCGATTGTTATCAGTAGTTAGGAAAACAAATCACAATTTCATATTGCTTCTCAATGAAAATAAACGATAAATGTAATCTTCCACATTTGTGGCTTGACGTAGCTACTTGGTTAACAAAAGAATCAGTTTTGGATCACGATTGACGTCAACCATAATTGTCATAGGTTCCAGCTCATAAACTACTAGCTAAAACTTTGAGTAAGCTAGCAGCTGGAAAAAGAAAATGACAAAAGTTCGTCATCACTAATTCAACAAGCTGAGAGAAAGAAATTGCTGGAAAAAGTACAGAAGCAAATTTGGAAGATCAGGTCAACTCATGCTCTCATTGTTTGATATGTATAGGCTGCTATAATACGATAGCAAGCACGTGTGAAAACAGGTATGTATTAATCAGTCAGAAGCTATCAGGTGTTGTACTATTTAATTAGTGGCTATATGTGACAGAGTGTATATAAAGGCCATTAGCAAATATTATGTCCAGCAATCCTCCCATATTACTTGGAAAGTTAGAGGAGTCTCCTATAAAAGCACACACTTTCTGGGGCTGAAGAAGATCAATGAACACAGAAGAGAACGTCAATTGACTCTTATTTGTGAAGCTTCTTGAAATTGTAATGACTTGCAGATGCACGTTCAGACATGTGCTTCCAAATAAAGGTGTCATGCTATCTTGACATCCCCTCTCGAAGGAGTAAGAACAGTTAACCACATACTTTTGTGTAACTCTATCAGTAAAAGGTTGATCCAGCTTGACTATAGTGTAGGGGTAACTTTAGGAAAACGTTTTCCTGGTAATATTAGGCTATTCTTTTAAAATTACTTTTTATTGCTTGTACCTTCTACTTGATTCTTTTGGGACCACAGAGTGTTTTGTCAATACTTAAGCAATCAGGGAAAACATAAAGGTGTTTGACTGAAATTTTGAAGGAAAGACCAGATTGTTCCTTACGACCTCTTTTCCAAGTTACTGGGAGTGTTTAGCATAATTATTTATGATTGTACCTTATTCTAGCTTCCAGATTTCCATCAGTTTGTTTTTTTCCATGGCAAACTCACTTTAAATGTACAAACTTGTTATAGTCCTTTCTCAATATTTTTCTCTAGCAACTGCTGAATGGAGTAATGGTGCAGTCTGAACAAGATGTGTACACTTTGTGACTTGATAGTAACAACAGGAAACCCACTGAAGTCACTGATGTGGTCAAGCTAATGTTGACAACAGATGGAGATTACCTTTCCATAGTCTAGAGATAGAATCAGAAGAAAGCATTATCAAACTCGGCATAGCTGGAAATAATGTGTGTTGCCCTATAGTACCTCAAAGAGAAAAGCTCTGACAATCAGTATTATCTTTGTGGTTAATTATCAGCTGTATTTAGTGGTTACCTCAATGAACACAAAATGTTCTGCTTCCTCAATAAGAGAACAATAAGCTTTGTGAATGCTCTCTTCAGTTTGAGTTGTTCCGGCAGACCATTGGCTGACACTTCTAATGACCTATGACATTTTAGCAATAAGAAATGTCATTAGCAGTGGAAAATTAACTGAACATATGCGAAACTGAAAAAACAAGAAGATAATCGTATTTGCGAATCATCTAAAGGAAATAGTTTGAAGGAATACTATGAACCGAAACACTATCAGCAGAAAGTACAAAATATTCGAAGTATTGTTTAGCTAAATAGCTGCTACTAATCTCTACCTTCATTTGTTCAATATCATTATCCTCCACCTGATTTTGTATTTCAGAATTTCTTCGAAGGTTCTAATACTAGCTGATATTTTCTCCTTGTTTTTGTTATCCTTCAGCAATAAAGGCTAGCTACTTAAAATTGTCACATCCTCTTTGTACTATATTGTTAGAGCTAACCTGACAGTGACAACGGGTCCGAGGACCAACATCTGCTAATTCATCAGTTGAAATCACTTCTGCTACTCGCTCTTTTGTCTCCCACCAATTATCTTGTTGGTAAGTTTTCACTTGGCTTTGGAGATCTTGGCGATGAAGATCATCTGCAAAAAAAATATCTTCAGATCTAATGTCTAAGTGCTAGCTGAAAATAAATCAAGCTGAAGCAATAGACTAGACATCAGACCAGTCAACTTCTCATCCTCACTGGAGGCCCCCTCGTCACAATCAGCTTCCTGGGGTAAAAGTAATGGGATGTCTTCCGGTGGTGACCCAGACGGAAATGGATCTTGTCCATTCAGATCTTCAGAGTTCCGCTCAGCTGTCTTAGTTTTGGCCTCAACTTCTCTGCTTCTCCCCATGTAGTGCGGAAGAACCATGTGATGCTGTGGCATAAGCAGTGGTATTGTCTGTTCATTTGGAGCTTTGCTTCTCTGCAGCAACGGTCGGAAATATTAGCAACTTGATATTTCTTAAAGAAGTACACTGAAGACCAGAAAAGAACCTTAGCATGATTCCAGCGCTGAACGAAGTGTCTGGCAATATCTCGGCAAGGTGGTCCCCATAGAGCGCAGTGGACATCATGCCATGGCATTCGGGGATATTTCTCTCGATCTAGTTCATCTTTCATGGCATCTTCCCAAGAATTTGGCTCGGACTCTCTGCATAATAATGATTATTCATCAAATTTCAACATCACATTTGCTGCATATTGGTTTGAATACCTTCTATAGGCAGTCAAACCTGAGAGAACGCTCTAATGCTTTCCGTTCTCCATCTATGAAATAGATTCTAACTTGAAGCATCTCACACTAAAATAGATTTTCATTTGAATTAGTTGGACAAATATGAGCTATAATAGAACACCCACTAAACAAGAAGCTTTGATTGAATCAAACTAAATTATCTAAAGGAGGTCTAGAATATTACTCTTACATGATACTCTTATATTTTAGGACATCCCAAGATCGTTGCCAACACTACTAATAACATTATTGATATGAGTTTCACTAGTTACAGGAATTGAAATTCATTTAATCAATCAAATTCAAATTTTGATAAGATGCTTTCTCTATTAAACTAAAATTTGGTATTACTTTAACATTTTCTTTCATTATCTCTGATATAATATAATTCACATCAACATTCTAAACTGCACGCTCATAGGACGGAGAGAAGTAAAGTACAATCATGTAACTCAATCGATTGCTTCAATATTTCGTTCTCTTTTTTCCTGCCTCCCCCCTTCCTCCCCCCCCCCCCCCCCCACACACACACACACACACACCCACTTCAATAGTGCTCATAGCACTAAAAATGCATCTCAATTTTTTACACACGGTTTGTTAGGAAATGAGGAAAAGAAGAGTAAGAAAAGGAAACTTGGGGACAAAGTGAAGAGAAGTGTTTGCTTCTTCACTTAACCTCCTTCTTTCACATTAAACTGCGTGAGTCCTAGAGGGAAGTAATTTTCTCCTCTTCATGGAAGGGACAGAAATTATTTAACTTTTCACTAGTTTACCTTTGCCTCATTACCACACACGATAATGTAATCTCTCACACTATCACATTGTCTGGGACAAAGTAGAAAAATAGATAACTAATCCGGTTTCCGTTAACACAATCTCAGGATGGATAGCATTATTTCTTTCAACTATGTCATGGTGGAATCTTTTCAAAATCTACATAGTCCATCACCTGAATGCTAATGGAAACCTATTACTCGAACACATACCAACTACGGAGTTCGAGAAGAACTCTTGTTGACAAAATAATGGCATCAATATAAATCCAAACTTGCCAAAGGAAACGTCAAGTTCATGACCTGGTCGTATACATATTGAAGCTGGATTACCTTGGGTTATAGTAGTCCTTCCCAGGCCAAATAGAAGGAGGCGGATCAGCCAAGTTGTGTTCTCTTGTGTCATAACGGCCAAAACATAAATCTAGACCTCCAATATAACAAATCTTGTTGTCTACAATGACAATCTTTTCATGGTGCGACCTGCATGTGGCAAACACGTTTTAGTTTAATAAACTTATCAAGTAGAAGGAAAAAAGAATTTAGAGCGTAGATCTGATGGAAACTCTATTCTATATCATGATTACATCAGAGTTTATGTTGTATAAAAAAATTTAACTGCATACCACAAGTAGATCCCCGCGGAGAAATGGTTCGGATATCGCAGGACTTTAACATTTTTATGAATTGTCAGAAGCTGTCTTTTACTGTATAAACTGTTAATCTTTAAAGCAATAGAAACCTCCTTGTAGAGAAGAATATAAATCTGCATAACATATATTTAAAAGTTAGATTCCATCTTAAAAATCATAATGGAAGATCTGTAGAAAAAGCACATCTCTTGGTATCCCTTCTAACTTAAAGAAATCTCGTAGCGAACACTGGAAAAGAGTAAGCATGATCTCTTCTTTTATAAGAACAAGAGAAGTCAAGATCATTATCAAGCGAATATGGTCAACCATTTATTGCACCCATTACCATCTACCTTTTCTCTGGTCAAAAAACACATAAAGTACTTATTTACTTTTTGAATGTAGAATATAATAACAGATACTACTTTCACTGGACAAAAAATAAAGAAAGAAAATACACAGACATTTGCTATTAACTTCTCGATATACCATCTTTTTAAGATTAAGCAAATGGCAATTGTTGACTATCTCCGCAAGATACTCAAGTCGATCCATTATATTCGTTATAACTTCAAAAGGCAAGTAAAGCACTAAAAGTCTTAGTATCAGCAGAATGCATATTAAAATCATTTGGTACAGCTTGTTACATATTATACATTCTAGGTTCATTGTGTCTCTGTTAGAAACAATGTGTCTAGACACAAGACAAAATGCCCGGTTCCTAATCTTTATCACAAGTGACTGAGCATAATGATTTGAGTAATATCTCTCAACAAAAGTGTGACTTATAAGACTGGGCGAGTATCACAGAATAAGAATTATACTTGCAAAATTCTATTCAATTATTTGTAAAGTCAAACATGTTAGAAGAGATCAGTTGCATATGCACCTGGACCCCTTCTTTGGCTTTAGTCTCAAGTAATGCATCAAGTCTAGATGAGCTATGGTTGTGAAATGGACGTCTCAAGTACAGTTCTGGGCAAAGCCACCATCCAGTTATATAGATCTGCATAAAAATTAAATTAGGTGAAACTATCTGCAGCAAGAAAATATTTGATTGAGAGTAAAAAGTTGAGAGATCAACCTCAGATTTTGCACTCTCTATTGAAGAAGCAATTGCCTCAAATGCTGCTTTACCATCTATAAACCACTGAGCTTGAGTGGCATCATCATTTGTCCCCCTCAATGGAGCAAAAGAACCAAAGCGGTGAGGGTTACACCAACCCTCCGGAGGTTTAAGAACAGCATCATTGATTGCAGATATCCAATCATCGACTTTGGCATTGCTCGTGGTTCTAAACTTTACGATGCGGTTCCCACAACAAACCTTTCAGACATTACAACTGTCAGTTTTATGTAAAAGGAAACAAAAACAAGATGCACTCGTTGAGAAGTAAGTTCAGTGATTATGAGCTAACTTAATAAATACAGAAAGATGTAGTTGATGCACTCAACATGTAACTTCATATTTTGTCACACTGATCCATTATGAATTTATTTGGTTGAGAGTGTAGTAACAGAAAATGGATTTCCCAAGAGAATGGCAAAGGTACGTCGAGGAAAAAGGTGATTTTTCCACAAATCTTGGTTAACCAAGAAGTTACTGAACACTTGACTAAATTTATTTCGCAGTTTTCCTGAATCAAACTTCCTAAGAAATAGTAGAATCTGTCAATGCATCAACTTGAATGGTGGAATTATGGGAAGAAAGAAGCAAACAGTGCAAATTGTGAAACAAGCTCAATCATTGCCTTATGTTATATAAAGCAGAGCTGATTGAATCTAAATTATTATAATCTCCATTCCAGCTGACAAATTCCTTTTTAAGTAACTTACTGGTCCAGGGACAGAACATCTAATTGATTAAACTTAAACTAGTACTTCGGTAAGTGTCACGAAATCACTTGCTTGAATTTCAAAAACTAGATAACTCTCAGCTTCAGGCATATTCAGGTGAGCGTGGCACGATGAGCACCCGAAATACACAACTTTGTTGCATGTGTTTTTAGTAATAAAATTAGCACTGTGTAGTAGTAGAGCACTCATAAAATGAACAAATAACCAAGAATTAAGAAATTGTAATGGTTGAAAATTGAGATTAGACAGTTTGAATGGAAGCAGACCTTAAATGCATATCGCAAAGGATTTTTTTCTCTTATTTCCTCTGCTAAGTATACTGGATTCTCTCCCTTCTCATTAGACGTTGGAAGCACATCGAACACAATAATGTCCAGTAGTTTTGCATCAAAGGGATTGTTTAGTAAGGCCAAGTAACCAGGTTTTAAAACAGCCCAAACCTGCATAACATAGTATGAATAGTTAAGACAAGGAAGCAAAAAAAATTTAAGAGAGTCAACCACTGTGGAGGACACAACATATTCAGATAACACTTGCTTCACAGACACGTTAATGATTCAGGAGAGCACAAAAGATAAAAGATCGCCTTGGCCTTACACTTATGTATACCCAATATGCGTCTGCAATAGTCGCAATTTTTTTCATCAAAAATACAACTCCCAATTTTCAGTTAACAAATGTTCGCTCATGCAGCGTTAAATAATGAGTTAATCCAACTATTGGGATTTTCTCGATTGGACATGGACAAATTG
This sequence comes from Nicotiana tomentosiformis, assembly GCF_000390325.3. Classification (NCBI taxonomy): domain Eukaryota; kingdom Viridiplantae; phylum Streptophyta; class Magnoliopsida; order Solanales; family Solanaceae; genus Nicotiana; species Nicotiana tomentosiformis. The sequence goes on from NC_090812.1 coordinate 29,689,428, forward strand.
GTACTGAAAGCGGACAATGTTAGTAGATGCAGAATCTTAGTCAGATACAACATGATAACAACCACGGAACCATGGAGACCCAGGACCTGAAGGTTGCCAAGATGAGTTCTTAAAATGCATCTGTGGTTATTTATCTTTATTGTCTGACCACCTCCACTCATTCATGACATTCCTCATTTACTATTTTACTTTGAGTTCAAAAGTAACAAAAGTGATTTTCAGTCTTGTTCTTGACAAAACAAGTGTCAATTCATCTTGTCAGTAAAGAGGACGTATGCTTTTCAGGTTTCTATATTTGTGTCTGTCTGGAAGGAAATTGAGGAAGCGATACATTCTAAATGTAATACCATTAGTCGAATCTGAACGCAACATAAAATGAGGTATGTCCATCTTCATTCAAGAAAAAAATCAGCTCTTCTACCGTACCTCTGTAAGATAGTACGTGTCAATAAATAGACTTTCAGAGAGACAGAAAACCTTATGTGCATAAAAGCTTTTGTATAGTGTGCATTAACATATATCCACAAATGTTGTCAGCAGACTACTATGGTGATTGTTTACCTTTTGCCACTTGCTCTTGCAACAGCCAGACCAATAACAAATGCAACATCCCGCATCCTCCTCCTCTTTGGGAACTTTCAACAAATGCTTAACCATTACGTAATTTTCTTTAAGCTTTGGGCCATATTCTGGTAAGAATGATAACTTGGATACCTCCAAAAACTTGCACACCTGAAGTTTAAGAATTCTCTATATGTTACAACCAAGGAAAATAAGCATTAACAGCAGAAAATCTCAAAGAACCAAATATACTGTTTCTTAACTATGAATACCAAAAATTGCTCCCCGAGATAATTCCAGATTCAGCGTATAGAGAAATGTATCATCACTTAGAGGTAGATGCTAATCCAAAGGAAGTATATGACGTAATAACTTGCATAGACATGTAAGTTGTTACTTGTTCCCATGCTTAATTCAAGATTCAGGCATAATAACTTGTATTAACATGTAATTTCAGAGATTAACTAGTCTATGGCCTCCAAGATGGTAGTGAGTACCCCTGCCAACAGTTTACTTTTGCAACAAATGTCAACATCCCAGTCAAACTTTTCTAGTCAAAAGGTATCTGTCTAAGAACAAACTACTGGAGATTGAAGCAGAAGACAGTACACACCTCTCGAGAATTTACAATGTCCAAATTCCCCAAAAAATGATTCAGATACTTTTGCATAGCAATTTTCCCTTTTTCTGTAATGGTTTGCTGCCTGCCCAATGCTGGACGAATGATTGATAAAGCAGCCCGGGATGGAACATACCTGCAAATAACCCACGGGCAAGAATCATATAAGCTATTTGCAGAACGTATGCAAGGTCCCACCTGCTAAGCATAACAATATTCACACAGAAACCTTTTGACACCTGTTTCTAATACTATCTTCACTGTAAATTTGCACAGCACCATCATCGGGTTCAGCATCATCATGTATGACAGCTGTTTGTTCTCCTATACCAATGTGGTGAAGCCATTCTTTAACCTTTTGACAAAGGATTTGAGAATGAGACAGTAAGACTCTTAAAAAGTTAGCATTATTATACTCATAGCATGAAGAAATAAAGAAGGCGCAGAAACGTCTCATATTTGTGAAAGCAAAGAGAGATGAAACCTGCTCTTGTTTTTCATGGAGTTCCTCAATTATTGCACGTTTCCTCAATGCAAAGTGCAAATAAATAACTTGTGAGGCCTTCTTCACTAAGCGCCACTTGAACTGCTTATTGGAAAAGTAAAAGAGGAGATGGTCATGTAATGCGAACAAAAATGATAATGTGAATACGAGATCTTTTTCTAGAAACTAAAGTTCATTGACTAGCTGTTATCAGGGAATGCACTAATGGAAGAAGAATCAAATCTAAAATTAAATGAAGACTTCACAAGAAAACGAGTTCCAAAATGTAACTGCTCACTCTTTTCATTATTTTAGCATAAAGACTGATAGACAACTAAAGGCTTAGCTAGCAGAAGAGGCATTCTTGAATAGGGTCACCCAAAACTTTATTCTGGAAAGGAATATTTGCTAGTAACTTAATTATTGAACTTCAATACATCAAGTATCATAGGCCTAACTAATTAGTTTATTAAATCCGGCATTCTCACGTCACAAAGTTATTTGATGACTCAGTATATATATATATATATATATATATATATATATATATTGCCATGGTCCCTTCCACCAGAAAAAAATGATCGCATCTTTTTCACTTTTCATCATAACCACAACAACCCGTCTTAACAGTATAGATGATGCCCATTTCACTAACTACACCATTACAAAACGATCTAAACGCTAATCCACATGTTGTTCCCAATCACTAAGGAAAAATACTGTACCAATATGCCCATTTAAACACCACCTAGTAGTAAAATAAATCAAGAAATATATATTCTAAATGCTTTTCCCAACTTAGACCACAATGATCGCATTTTCTTAATCCAATTAAACCGAACTGCTTCATACACGAGATTTTAAAAAATCATTGTAAAATCATGTACTCCCTCCGTTCCATTTCACTAGTCATGTTTTCGGTTGGCAGGGCCCTTAAGAAAACATTAATTAAAAGAATAATTAGACTAAGTTAACCTTACTTATTCTTTGATTTCAATTTAATACTACTTCTTGCTTTCACCGCATTGATCTCTTTCCACATTTATTAAAGGCAAAATTGGAAAAAAAGGTATCTATTCTCTCTTATTTTTCTAAGTGTATACGGTCGAAATAGATTTCGACCTCCGTACGTTTGATCGAGTTCGAATGATAAGCGATTGAAGTGAGAGCTCGAGACGAGTCCCGAGGATAGTACAAACAAGTCTCGAGCTCCAAGACCGATCGAGGAATCGGCTCGGTATCATTATCAAGCCCATGACCAAATCGAATCGCAAGGCAACGAGAAGGTTATCGGAGATGCACGGACCGATTGGCACTCACCCCGAATGTCGAACTCGAACTCAAGGCCGAGGGCTCGACCCAATACCGAGCTCGAGCCAGTATCGAGCTCGCAGACAGGAGTTGTTACAACCGCACTAGGGGAGAGAATCTTTGCAGGAATCAAGGAAGAGACAATCCATCATGGGTTCTCCACTATATACTTTTTTATTATAAATAATGTACGATCCCTCTACTATAAAGAAGGGAATCATTGTAAGCACAGGCGGACTCACACATTGTAAGAAAAGACTACTTCTATTTATTGAAGAATAAATCTCTTGAGCTTGTTTTATTCAGCATACTTACTCTTCTTGTTCAATAAGTTATATCCCGTTTCTATAGCCTAGAATCTAAACATTTCCACTTCTACGTACGATTTGTATCAAGCTATATCACATATCCTTAGAACTACTTATAAATTCAACTATATCCGATTTTCCGGGTAAACAGTTTGGCGCCCACCGTGGGGCTAAGGGTAACAGTGGTTGTTTGATACAAATCTGCAATACACACCAGTTTACAACTTCAAATCAGCAATGACAAACCCTCGATTGATGGCTTTACCTATCGACCACGAAGTCGGCCTTCAAGACGAAACCAACAACTTGATACCCAGAGCCGGAAGGCCATTTAACGATGTCACTGAAGCTCGAGTCGAAGTACCTGAAATCCGAGTCGAAGTACCACTGGATGTCAATTCACAAGTGGCTCTTGAGGCGAACCAACGCTCCGAACCGAAAAAAAGCATTCAGGGCGGAACTCGATAAGTAGCTCGAGACACCCATAACGTGGAGGAGATCGGAGTCAGCTTACGGATGATCTTCGAGATGTTACAAGCCCAGCAAATAGCGATAGCTCAGTTGCAGAGCCAAACTCAGGAACAAAGCAGGTCGGAGCCCAATCTGCTTCGAGAAATCACCCACAGAACGGAGCCAGCCATAGTGAAGTCAAATGAGCATGAATCGGGGACTACTCCCGAAGTTGCTAAATTGCTCGAGGAACTCGCAAAGCGAGTCGAAGCCAACGATAAAAAAGTAGAAACATATAACTCTAGGGTCGATCAGATCCCGAGAGCTCCACCAATGATAAAAGAGTTGGATCCCAAAATATTCGTACAAAAACCTTTTCCCTCGAGGGCGGCCCCAAAACCAATCCCCAAGAAATTCCGTATGCCCGAAATTCCCAAATATAACGGAACGACCGACCCCAACGAGCATATCACTTCTTACACGTGTGCCATCAAGGGCAATGATTTGGAAGATGATGAGATCGAATCCGTATTATTAAAAAAAATCGGTGAAACCCTGTCAAAGGGGCAATGGTATGGTATCATAATTTACCATCTAACTCTATTGATTCTTTTGCTATGTTTGCATATTGTTTCGTAAAAGCACATGCCAGAGCATTAAAGGTCGAGACCAGAAAGTCGGACCTGTTCAAAGTAACACAAAAGGATAACGAGATGCTAAGGGAGTTCGTATCTCGTTTTCAAACGGAACGAATGGATCTGCCACCAGTCACAGATGATTGGGCTGTTCAAGCTTTCACTCAAGGTCTGAACGAGTGAAGCTCGATGGCTTCACGGCGGCTGAAGCATAATCTGATCGAATACCCAGCTATTACTTGGACCGATGTGCACAATCGATATCAATCCAAAATAAGAGTCGAAGATGACCAGTTGATTTCTAGGTCTAAAAGAACTACCAAGTAAAAGTCGACCAGAGATCGATACCGGTCATATAGCGGAAATCCCCCAAGCCCGGTCTGATAAAATGGCAATCAACTACCAAGCAATTGGAACATGTAACGCCTAAAACGATACTACTGCTGAGTATCCGAGGCCTCTTTACAATCAACCTCGAATACTCGGGGGGCTCTATCATGGAACGTATCTATGACGATTATCAAGTTCGGTGCAAAGGAAGTTACTTCGTTATTTCATGACAAACAGTGTCTCGACAGGAAACGTTGTAAGAGCCAAATGGTCAAAACGAACCATGCTCATGTAGTTGGCCCGAGCCCTGACGCAAAACATGAACGCATGTATAATGACTTGCAAAGAAAGCTCCCTTCTTTACCGATATCTTATATCCAAGATTCATTATGCATACAGGATCGAGTTCGAGCAAGCACTCACTCGATCACTAAGCCCACTGGCTACTTTTATTTTGAATTCGAGCAAGCACCCACTCGACTATTACGCCTACGGGCTACATTACTTCGAGTTCGAATCATTCACTCGACTACTAAGCCTACGGGCTACTTTTATTTCGAGTTCGAGCAAGCACTCACTCGACCATTACGCCTACGGGCTACATTACTTCGAGTTCGAATCATTCACTCGACTACTAAGCCTACGTACTACTTTATTTTCGAGTTCGAGCAATCACTCACTCGACCATTACGCCTACGGGTTATCTTACTTCGAGTTCGAATCATTCACTCGACTACTAAGCCTACGGGCTACTTTATTTTCGAGTTCGAGCAAGCACTCACTCGACCATTACGCCTACGGGCTACATTGCTTCGAGTTTGAATCATTTCACTCGACTACTAAGCCTACGGGCTACTTTATTTTCGAGTTCGAGCAATCACTCACTCGACCATTATGCCTACGGGTTATCTTACTTCGAGTTCGAGTCATTCACTCGACTACTAAGCCTACGGGCTACTGTATTTTCGAGTTCGAGCAATCACTCACTCGACCATTACGCCTACAGGCTACATTACTTCGAGTTCGAATCATTCACTCGACTACTAAGCCTACGGGCTACTTTATTTTCGAGTTCGAGCAAGCACTCACTCGACCATTACGCCTACGGGCTATATTACTTCGAGTTCGAATCATTTCACTCGACTATTAAGCCTGCGGGCTACTTTATTTTCGAGTTCGAGCAATAACTCACTGGACCATTACGCATACGAGTTATCTTACTTCGAGTTCGAGCAATCACTCACTCGATCATAAAAGTCTACGGGCTAATATATTTTGAGTTCGAGTTCGAAACAATCACTCACTCAATTATCAAAGCCTAAGGGCTATCTTATTTCGAGCTCGAGCAAACCATAAAGGCTACGAAGGCCGAATTAGATGAAATCACCTAAATCCTCATGAAAACATCCGCAAGGCATGAATGAAATCTTCACGAAGCAAGTCAGTAAAAGAAAAAGATATTTGTATAGATATACAAAGATGGTTTACATAAATAAATGCAACATAGAAGAAGCTAAGGGCTAAGCTTCTGGGTTATCATCGAGAGCGGTCTCTTCTCCACCGGGCTCCCCCCATCTTCGGACCCGCTCTTGCTACCATCATCATCATCATCATCATCGTCATCGTCATCGTCATCAGAAGCCAAGGCTTCAGCATCAACTTCGAGTTCTTTAGCCGTTTTTATCTCTTCAGCAAGGTCGAAACCTCGAGCGTGTATCTCCTCGAGGGTCTCCCTCCGGGACCGACACTTAGCAAGTTCGGCAACCCAATGTGCTCGAGTATTGGCAGTATCCCTGCCTCTCTTGCCTCCATTTGAACAGCCTCGGCCTCGGCCTCGGCCTCGACATCGGCCCGATACATGGCAATGGACTTGTCCGCTATGACTTTCGACGACTCAACCTCCGCCTTGGCCTCAGCAAGCCTTGTTTTGAAGCTCCTCGATCCTCTTGGCCTGAGCCGAACCTTTTTGCTTGATGCTTCGAAGCTGAACATCGGCCGATAATAATTTGGCCAAGATGGTTTCTTTTTTTGCAGCCAGGCGGTTGATAGTCTCCTTCCACCGGTCACATTCGACCTTGATTTGATCGACTTCTTCCCGAAGCAACCCGATCTTTTCAACCTTTTCCTGCAGCTGAGGTAACGAAGGGTTAGCTTCCACAGTTGGGTCAAACCCATACTCTAACAGAACGAGACTCACCTGCTTATCTAGTTCGGCCTCTTCTTCACGAGCCTTAGCCAAATCTGCTTGGAGGTCCTTTATAACCTCGTCCTTTTGGCTGCAAAGAAGCCGCAGAGCATCTCTCTCCCCCGAGACCTTCTGAAGCTCGAGCTCACACTGGCTGAGGTCGGCTCAAAACTTGCTAATGGCCTACACAGAAGGAAAAAAAACACAAGTCAGGTTTAGAAAAGAACGAAGAAACCAAGCATAGTTTTCATTACCCGAGAAATGAAACGTTGTGCCTTTTCTAGGAGAAGAGAAGCGTCACTAATATCGGATGCATCATTGACTCCAGTAAAGCAATCTCGAAAAGGGTCCCCGACACTGGAGCTCCGCCCATATCAGGGGTCTTCAATTCTCGAGCCTCCTTTAACGCCTCCTCAGAAAAGGTCGGAAGAGAAGGCAAATCGAATCGCTCGGGACGCTCTGATCGAGACTCGGGGTATCGGAACCAACCCCGACCGATATAGCCGTCATCGGCTCAGAAGGTCTGGCGACCTCGATAGCTTTCGCAGATCTGACCACCAAAGCCGAAGCATCATCTTCTTCTTCTTCTCTCAGTCGTTGGACCGAGTCCGTCGAAAGAGCGATTGCCTTCCTCCTCACCCTTCGAGTTTTGGGCTTGGGGTCCTCTGACCGAGAGATAGCTTTTCGCTTCTTATCTTTCCCCGGTTCTGGGACCGGGGACTTGGTTCCTTCCTCACCACTCGAAGGCCTCAAAACGGCATCCTTGGTTACACCTGCATGAAAGGAAATCGGTAACGAATGAAGCATAAAAAACATTTCGAAGAGCATGAGAAGTGACCCTTACCGTGATTCTTGGCCTCCCATCTACCTTTCGCCAAATCACGCTAAGCGCGTTCAACATAAAAGAAAGTCGAGGCTAGCTTCCGAACCCAATCCTCGAGGTCGGGTACCGCTTGTGGCATCCAAGGGGCAGCTGTATATCGGAGAAAGATATCAGATAGAATCAGGGAAAGATACAAAAAGCAACGCCTTATGAAAACCACTTACGGTCGAAATTCCATTCCTCGGGGAACGACATCTTCTCTTCCGGAATAAGGTCACGGGTCCTCACCCGAATATAACGGCCCATCCAACCCTGATCCTTGTCTTCGTCGATGCTCGACATTAAAGCTTTCGATGCCCGACGATGAAGCTTGATTAGTCCTCGAAAGATTTGAGGTCGATACAATCGTATGAGGTGATTTAGGGTGAAATCCAGCCCCCCCGGCCTTGTTGGAGAAGAAGCGAAGTAAGATTACTATGCGCCATAGAGAAGGATGAATTTGACCGAGAGTGACCTGATATCTTTTGCAAAAATCAATAATCACTAGATCGACGGGACCCAACGTGAAGGGGAAAGTATAAACACTTAAAAACCCCTCCACATGAGTGATGACGCTCTCTTCGGGAGAGGGAATTTGCAACACAACCTCGGAACCCCAGTTGCAGTCTTTCCTCACAGCCTCGAGATGGCCCTCTGTTATCGAGCACATGTACATCAACACATGCTCACATCGACCCGGAACCAACGAAGGATTTTCAACCTTAAAATCGATCTTCAGAGTACACGGGCCAGGAACATACTCATGGGGAGACGGCTCCACCGGCGCCTTGTCGCCAGACGGCCGTGAAGAGGAAGCTTTCTCCTTCTGAGGTACGGTTTTTGAAGTTTTTGCCATTGACGTAAGAGAAAGAAAAGCAAAGGAAGATGAAAGGTTGATGGTGCCAAACGCTGACGAAGGTGGCTCTACAAGCGGCACAATAGAGGCAGAAAGAGTAAGAAAAATTTGGGAGATTGAAGATGTAAAAGTGGTAAATGATAAATGGAAGGGTTATTTATAGGTTTATACCGTGGCGGTTCAGTATCAGCGGTGGCCGACCACCATCTGACGTGCATTAAATACCTTGAAAGACTAAATCGACGGGACAACTATCACATAAGTCACGATCGAGCCCAGTGAAAACGTCAATTTAATAATCCGATCGAGCCGTCGAAAATCATATCGCTTCTCACCATATTCTTCCTGAGAAACGAGGGGACTATCTGTATACGGTCGAAATAGATTTCGGCCTCTGTACGTTTGATCGAGCTCGAATGATAAGCGATCGAAGTGAGAGCTCGAGACGAGTTCCGAGGATAGTACAAACAAGCCTCGAGCTCCAAGACCGATCGAGGAATCGGCTCAGTATCATTATCAAGCCCATGACCAAATCGAACCGCAAGGCAACGAGAAGGTTATCGGAGATGCACAGACCGATTGGCACTCACCCCGAATGTCGAACTCGAACTCAAGGCCGAGGGCTCGACCCAATACCGAGCTCGAGCCAGTATCGAGCTCGCAGACAGGAGTTGTTACAACCGCACTAGGGGAGAGAATCTTTGCAGGAATCAAGGAAGAGACAATCCATCATGGGTTCTCCACTATATATTTTTTTATTATAAATAATGTACGATCCCTCTACTATAAAGAAGGGAATCATTGTAAGCACAGGCGGACTCACACATTGTAAGAAAAGACTACTTCTATTTATTGAAGAATAAATCTCTTGAGCTTGTTTTATTCAGCATACTTACTCTTCTTGTTCAATAAGTTATATCCCGTTTCTATAGCCTAGAATCTAAACATTTCCACTTCTACGTACGATTTGTATCAAGCTATATCACATATCCTTAGAACTACTTATAAATTCAACTATATTCAATTTTCCGGGTAAACACTAAGACGAAGAGAAATTTGGAACAACTAGTTTTAGTAAAACCTGACAAGTAAATGGAACAGAGGAAGTGCTTCCTTATTCACGGATTATAACAACTACAATATTAAATTAAATGAAAAGAAAAGCAGAAACACAAAAGTTCAGAGCTATACATAATAACTACTCCTAGTATTTTAGGTAAAAGACATGATTAAAAAAACATGCACGCCGGCATTAAATAGGAGTAGGAATTAGGATTAAAAAAGAGTCCACACCTGCTTGTACTGGACTTCAATTGTATATGACAAAAGCAAAGGGCTTATATCACTAGCATCTGCTCTTGACACCGCAATGATAGTCGCCTTGGGCAATTCCTCAAAGATTGTCGCCGGCTCGGCGTAGTAACGAAGCGAATGCGTCGATGACATTGCCGACGCCGACGCCGGCGCGTTTTCTATCAGTTTCTCCGTCGACATTGCTACTTTTATTGCTACTTCAACTTGAATTAATTTCAAATTATCCAATGATAAGAAACTGCTTTGGCATTTAAAGAACACAGAAGTTGTACGAATATTCTCTTGTATATTAAGAAATTGAAGTTGCAGAAGAGAAAGAGAGTTTAAGAAAGTAATTTCGTTTTTCGTTTTTCGTTTTTTTAACGGAAGCAAAAGGCGTAATATAGTTGGAGAACAAAAGGCGCAAGTTAGGTAAGGGTGACAGATGAGTTCATGTATTTCGCGTGAAGCTCTTTTGGGATAGCGACACGTGGATGTAGGTTTTTGTAGAGTGGGGTCATTGTATACGTGGTAAGTGTTTATTCGTTTACAGTAATGGGATTTGGTGCTATAGTGCAATTTGGAAACTGATGCTGTCATGTATTATATTGGGAGTATTTTGTTGTGTGCTAATATTATAAATAGTTGGTCTTAACCATAACGAAATGACAGAATTACCCCATAGGGTATGTGATTAAATATAATAAGGCAGAATCATAAGTGATGTTTTATTTGCACGTTATATGTTGTTTTGTTGTACATTTTTATAAGACAACATAAACAAGGAACTTTCAGTTTTCCTTTCGTTTCTTTTTTGACTTATGAACTTTATGGCGTTGTACGTCCATAATATTTTCTATCAACTAAAAAATTATCATAACTCAACTAACTGTTTAGTGTCTAATTATTTTCTTCTAACATTTTTAAATATAAAATCCTCTCAATACAAAATATGACAATTGAAGAGGAAAATCGGAAAAATAATTCAAGGCGCGAAATTTCGTACTGCAAATGGCAAAAATGTGTACGTTTCACAAGTTGGACTTTGACAAGTTAAACAAAGGACAACTTTGTCATTTCACTATCGATGGACCTACCTTCTCCTTAAAGCTAGTAGCGAATAAATAGTAGAATATCCAACTTAAGTGGAGTATATGCTAAAATAGCCACCAAACACTTGTCAGAGGTATCAAACTCATATTCCACAGATTATTCCTAATAACAAATGATAATCAAAAACCAATTATTAGGACCATCTCTTATGTTATAGTATTGCTTAGCTGGATAATCAGATGGTCGTTGTCAAGTGCAGTGATAACCTTGAAATGCAATAAGAGTGATAGACTAAATGATTTGCTAATTTATTGGCAATAGTGTACATTTTCTTTAATCGTTTTTAATTTTTGATTAACTCGACCCACATTCCTTACCAGAACACGCCACACTTTAAATTGGAATGAGCATAACTTTTGTACGATGACGTTGTAATTCTTTTGTTAAACTATCAAATTTAGCAGTAAAAGAAATTCACAATCAACTATCAAACTCTTTAGAAGCATACTTATTTTATAAGAATATATAGAAAGGTTTTAATCTTGAAACTTTCTCTCTGCACACTCGCTGTTAAATACTGTAGCTATTGCCCTGCCAAAGCTAGAAAGCACGAACCTTTCTTGTGCTGTTGTGCAATGAAGTGAAAAAGTTATGCATTATTAAAAAATAAAAATGAAGAAGCTATGAATGGGCCTCGTAGATCTCCCGAACTTTAGAGATAACCAGCTTCGAGGGAAGTGCACGGGGCTACAGTAATGGGTGCGGGTTCGAGCGAACCCAGTGACTTTTTCCGGAATCCTGTATTTGTATTGAAATATTTACTAAATCTATATAAATATATACTGCCGAATCCAGTAACAAAAGAGATCTTGGTTCAACGGTAAGGGTTGTGGGTTCGTTGGAAAAGATAGGGGTTCGACTCCCGTTGAAAGTAGTGTTTTATTTTAAAATTTAGAACTCACACACTTCAATAAGATATGTATTTACTTTTAAGCCACTATTTAAAATGTCTTTAGTCTTTAGCCATTGCTTTAATAAACTTTTACCCGCGCGGACGAAAATACCCTTCTGCTCATAAAGTTCAGGACCAAGTGTTCTTGACTTATGAGCTTGTTACTGTAAGTTCAGGACTAGCTATTCTTAATTTATGAACTTGTAAGTCTAAGTTTAGGACTACCTGTCCTTAACTTTTGAACGTGTAACTCTAAGTTCAGGACTACATGTCCTTAACTTTTGAACTTGGAACTCGAAGTTAAGGACTACATGTCCTTAATTTCTGTGCTTGTAACTCTAAGTTAAGGACCAAGTGTCCTTAATTTTTGAACTTCCAACTCTAAGTTCAGGACCAAGTGTCCTTAAATTATGAGCTTGTTACTGTAAGTTCAGGACTAGTTGTCCTTAATTTATTACAGGACTAGATCCTTAGTTTTTGAGCTTGTAATTCTAAGTTTATGACTACATGTCCTTATTTCTTCGTAATTCCTTCGTATCAAGATGTTATTGTCATAATTGGATTTCTCGACAGTCTATCTCAAGACCGACTGCAAAAACGAATGTGAAAAAAGAGGGAAGAATAAGATTAAACTAGAACTCGAAACTTTTTCTAAGACTTGCAGATTCATGGGAGTTGGCTCAGCAAAATAAGAGCTGCAACCTTAATCCAGAGGATGTGACTACTTGTCAGGCTTAGATCTCGCATTAATCTCACTGTTGTGGCTTGATAAGGTCAGCCTTAAAACCGCCAGCTGGTCTACGATGTTCAAACGTTAATGCGATCTCCGACTTTTGAAAATGGAAGAGCAAGTATTTCGCTTATTCAAACCTTTGGGAGAGACGGGCAAGGAAGAGAACATGGACAGAAAAGAGAAAAAAGAAAGGTAACACCGTCTTTTCATATTAAAAAGGTTGGATAAAAAATAAATACCGCTTTAAAAAGTGGCTACCCACGCAATTTTTACCCACCTTCAAAACCAACTTTCTTGATTATTCGTGGGCTGAGTTCCGTTGGGCTTCTCAGTTGCCTCCAACTCTTTTATAAAGTCAAAATGCCCTCTCAATATGTGGACACATTCTTCCCCCCATACCGGCCAAGTGACCCATAATCGGCCCACTTTAAAATGGGTTGATGGCTATGGTCCAATGCAAGAGTCAGTTCCAGGAAATTATTTATCAATTGACCATAACTAAACAAAAAAGGGAATTTTTCATTCATATACACTATTTGAAACCTTATTATGAAAAATATTCATGTTTTGGTATTTACCTGACCTAAACATATTTTAATTACAAAATATATACAATCCACCTTAAAAGGTTCCCAAATCCATTATTGTGCATTCAATCAAGGGATTTAGTTACACCCTTTTCCTTTTTTTTCCTCCTCTTCTCTTTCCTTATTTTTCTTCCGCCTTAATATACGGTAATTGTCACGACCCAAAATTTCCATGTTCGGGACCGTGATGGCGTCTAACATTTCACTTGTTAGGCAAGCCAACATTAGAATAATATTAGCCATTTTAAACAATTCAGTTGAAATGATAATAAATCAACCAAATATCTGGAATAAATATGAAATAGAAATTTTCCTACAATTTCAAAACCGGTAGTACAAATCACAAGCTCTACAAAGTTTACTAAGAAAAAAAAATCCAAATACAATTATTCCAGAATATAATCAACAGTGCAGGAAAAATATCAGAAGGTGACTCTGGGCCTGCGAATGCGACAACAGGTATACCTTAAATCTCCACAGCAATGTCCAAATCAGTTAGCAAGATTATCAACAACACCGAGGTATATGGTTCTTCACAAAAAGATGTGCAAAAGTGTAGCATGAGTACACCACAGCGGTACCTAGTAATTATCAAGACTAACCTCGGTAGAGTAGTGACGAGGCCAGGTCAAGACACCTACCAGACATATTAACCTATACAATATGTTAGATAAAGCTAACAAGGAAAGAATATCAATATAAGGCCAATAATAGACGAATTTCCAATTCAAGTCAACAATGAAAACAATGATCGCACAGATGGCATCGAGCAAACAATCAAGCAATTAAGCAACAACACATTCAGAGTACAACTATAATATAAAAATGGCACGGCATCACCCATCGTGCTTTTACTCTCGTCCTTACCATGAAATGATAAATAATTTAAACACATTTAAACACAATTTCAACTTGAATATAGTAAGTGTCTAATGAATTATTATGCCAATTTATGATTTAATTAAGGTAAAATAGTGGATAGGTTGTATAAATAGAATATCAATTGAATTTAGTTTAGAAATATATGATATCCGATAAAATATTATATTTATACAAATAAGACATTCAATCAAATCTTAACGAGATAAATATGGGATTTATTAAAGTAATACGTAATAATAATTTTTACGTAAATTACACGACAATAAGATAATGATCAAATTTGAGATACCAATTAGAGTAGAAGTATAATCACCATTTAGATTAGTAAATCTCCGAATAAAATATGAGTTTTATTTTTGAAAGACACACAAGTAGAACCTCTTGAAAATTCTTTCATTTAAATCTGCTAAGTTTCAACAACTTATCATATCACATAGGATGCATGACTCACACAAAAAGTCCATATTATCCCATTTTTAATATATTGACAATTAATAAATTATGTTCAAAATATAATGAAGTGATTTAAGAAACTACAATAATCGTCCCAACATGGAATGCATCATGAGAATTACAATCGGAATTCACCTTAATATCACAATAATTTCATATTTAAATTCTGTTGCGGCGTGCAACCCGATTCACCAATATAATCAATTTTTATTTAATTCTGTTGCGGCGTGCAACCCGATCCTCCAATATATTTATATTCAATTCCGTTGCGGCATGCAACCCGATCCCCTAATATAATCAATTTTTATTTAATTCTGTTGCGGCGTGCAACCCGATCCACCAATATAATTAATTTTTATTTAATTCCATTGCGGCGTGCAACCCGATCCTCAATATATCTTTTCAATCAATTATGTTGCAGCGTGCTACCCGCTCCTCCAATATATTCATTTCAATCAATTCTGTTGCGGCGTGCAACCCGCTCCTCTAATATATTCACTTTTATTTCTGTTGCGGCATGCAACCCGCTCCTCAAGCAACACAAATTAAACAACCAATGTACAACCAACTACGGTGTACCACAAAATCAAAAGGAATAGCGAGTCTACACAAAGAAGTCACAATTAATGAAAAAGCTACACGATAGCTCACGAAGTCAAATAGCAAGGTAATAACAATCCATAATCAAGGAACATTTTATGAGCATCAATTAATAATCAAGGCATGTAGCAGACAAGCACCCTCCCCTCGTGTTCGCGGTGAACAAATTCTCCAACAACCATTTTCAAACTCTTCTCAGATAGCCTCTAGTATAATAGTCATAACATTTTGTAAAAAACTCCAAATGATAAATGATTTAACTTTCTGAAAATTAGACTCCAAGAGCTATACCTTTCATTTTTAGATCATCTCCAAATTCCTTATAGATTGCAACATATGAGCCTCCAAAGTCAGACGACGGACAACAAAAGTTCCTTCGAGAGCCTCTTCGCGAACACGAAGAACAAAGCCCCAACAGCAAAATTCTTCTTCGTGAACGCGAGAGACTCCTCGCGAACGCGAAGAACAACACCAGAACCAGCAACCAGCAGCATCAAAACACTCAAACTTGGTCCGGAACCACCCCGAATCAAATCCGAGGCCCCCGGGACCCCGTCCAATCATACCAACGAGTCCCAATACATAACACAAACCTGCTTGAGGCCTCAAATCACATTAAACAACATCAAAACCATGAATTGCACCCCAATTCAAATTTAATAAAACTAAGAAATTTTAACTTCTACATTCGATGCTGAAACCTACCAATTCAAGTCCGTTTGACCTCAAATTCTGCATATAAGTCATAAATGACATAACAGACCTATAAAAATTTTCAGAACTGGATTCCGACCCCGATATCAAAAAGTCAACTCTTTTCATTTAAGCTTCAAAAATGAGAATTGTTCTATCAATTTAATCCCGAATCTTTCGAAAATCAAACTCGACCACACTCGCGGGTCATAATACATATTACAAAGCTACTCGAGACCTTAAGTAACTGAACGGGACGTTAATTCTTAAAACGACTAGTCGGGTCGTTACATTCTCCACCTCTTAAACATACGTTCGTCCTCGAACGTGCCAAGAATCTTGCTGAGGACATTAAATTACTGAGTGTATTCTTACACACATACTCGCGGTGATTTTATTTTCCGCAATTTAATATGGGTCCGATAACACCATCTCAGTTGAGATTATTTCTTTTATCCATACTTATAAACTTTAAAACTAATTTTTTACACTCCAAACATTTTTAAAAGGCCTGATTTTCACATCAACGCACGGTATTAGTCTCAACTAGCTATAACAACTCGTGCCTACGCACATATTAACTTTTTTGATAGTGTTGAAGTACTTCAAAAAATTTTCGGGGTGTTACATTCTCCCCCACTTAGGATCATTCGCCCTTGAATGAGAAGTAAAGTACGCCATCAAACACATAACATAACTTATCTCTTCTTTCGCATGTCTCAATCCTCCAAATTTTACTAACTCCCAAATTTTTTAGAAATTTCGTCGGAGTCTCCCCTTTAAATAGGGCCTATCCACCTGCCAGAGTAACACCAAAACAACTCCTAACAACACATCCTCAACCCAACAAAGCACCACAATGTATATATCAATAACACTTATCTCAACATTACAAGCACTGCATTATCATAATGATATCAGGACATGAAGCACATCATATGTATGCCCATCACCATATCTCTGGTCTTAATAATTGTTCATAATCGATTACAACATCATCAATTAACCTCATATTAACCAAAATCTCGTTTCGAATTTTCACAACACTGACAGCAAAATATGAGGCATGAAGACCTCATAACTATTTACTCGACTTGACGAGCCACATTTAACGCCGCATGGGCACTTACCTCGTGGGCTAAAACTCAATATTTTTTCTCACAATTATGGATAAATATGCACAAAAACATATAAAAGAATTATCAAGTAAGCCTAACAGGCATGACTCCTTATTAATACTATAGTACAAATTTTAATTTCACAAAAGAAGAATTTAAACTCATAAGTTTTTCACCACAAAGACCTCGTCCTTATATAATTTTCACCGCGGCTTATAGCCCAGTTTAATTATTTCACACCATATAAAAAATGCGAGGATCTCGTCTTCAACTCCGAATCACTAGTATTTTTGCACATATTGCCCACTGAAATTTTCAATTTCCTTTCTTTCTTCTTTTCAATAAATTTCGTAAAGAATTTTTTTCAATACATAATGAACCCTCATACCGGTATGGCATATAATTCATAAAATTGGATTCAATTATTCTGAAATCACATCGAAACCCACTGTAGAGAGTAATAGAAAGTCACTTTTGGACTCATAGCGCACAATAATGTACAAAACAAAAATGATACACATGGGCTAACACCATAAAATCTCCCAACAGGGATAAACACAGGAGTGGAGTACAAATTTACTAATCCACCATATATAAGGAGCATGAAAGGAGTTCTCACATCGATAATCGGAATCGAATCAAAATAAGAATGGTGATCCTTTTATTATAAATTAAATCATACCTGTAATTACACCATCTGGTGTATCGGCCTCAACCAATTCATAGTAACTATATCAACGGGTCAGGCCTCCACCTCTTAGGCGCCCTCTACCCGTCTGTCCTCCACCCCTAACTGCTATGCACGTGGAGTATTAACTAGAATAAAACTTGTAGCCTGAGTGTTCTGATGAAATCTACCCCTCCCAAGTCTGGACAATTTCTCTTAATGTGTCTAGTATCACCACTCTCATAACAACCCATCTACAATTCAGCTGCTCATACTGAGTCTGTATCGGACAACTGGAATAACCATTGTAGAAATCTCGTGCTAGTGGTGCATTAAAAGACGACTGCCCCACACGAGTGCCCTGATTAACTGGAGCACTACGAGTATTATGAAATGCGGTCTGGGCTGGCCGACTGCCCGAGCCTCTGCCATAATGGTCCATAGTTGTAGATTAGAATTCACTGAATCTTCCAGAACCTCGAGACCTCTTGGTCTCCTTACTTTCATTTTTCCTCACCCCGAACACGTTCTAACATCTTGGCAATTTCTACCACTAGACGAAATGAAGTATCAGCATGTAGCTCCCGAGTCGTACAAAATTCTACAATCATAATTGAGTCCTTTAATGAATCTGTGGACTCGTTCTCTGGCTGTAGGAACCAAAATAGGAGTATGACGGGCTAACTTACTGAACCTGATGGCATATTCTGATACCGTTATGGTGTCCTGACGCAACCGTTCAAACTTTTTGCACCACGCATTACGAAGGGTCTGGGGAACAAAGTCCCTCAAAATCATTTCTGAAAACGGAGCCCAAGTAGGTGATGTTCCATTGGCTGGTCTGCCCTCTTCATAGACTTGCCACAAATATCGGTGGAGAATTATCTCTCCAAAGGCCAATTTCTTCTCCTGCTATGCTAACCCATCACCGCCGAGCTAACTCATTTCTTCCCATGTTCCTCGATTTTTCTTTGGGGTAATACTTCCCCTATTTGTACACAGTGATCCCAAAAGTAAAGCCCCGTACAGACAAATCTTGACACGAACCACGTAGCCCATAAGCTCATCAACCACCGTACTTCCTCCGATGCACCCCAGATTGCCACAACCGAGATGTCCACGTTGAATAGCCCTTATGTAAATGTGGAGTTGTTCCTCTAACTCATTTGATACTAAAATATAGGATTATTAAGGATGCAGACATACTGCGAGTCCTAACATTGTCACCTTCACAGCTCGTATTCATCAACTAGATGCCAGAATCTGCTGCACCCCCACATAAATCACTGAGTGATCCTTCAATACATATACATCTTGAGTCGGGACCACACGTTGAGACGATGTTTGAGCATCCCTGGCTCCCTCGTAGTCTATCCGCGACATCACGAACCGTCGACACACAGCTAATACCGAGTGCGCAATGTCATACACGAGTGGATGTGAATGAATATAAGATATATGCTTCAAGTTGAATCAATATCGCACGATAAGGAATAAAAGAAGTGGAATTTCCTAATAGTTTCCGTAGCCTCTCGAAGATAAGTACATACGTCCCCGTACTAATCCGCAAGACTCTCTAAACCTGCTTATGACTTCTAGCACCCATGAACCTAGAGCTCTGATACCAACTTGTAACGACCCGAAATTCTCACCTTCGGGGCCGTGATGACGCCTAACATTTCACTTGCTAGGCAAGCCAATGTTAGAATAATATTAACCATTTTAAACAATTCAGTTGAAATGATAATAAATCAACCAAATATCTAGAAAAAATATGAAACAGAAATTTTCCTACAATCCCAAAACCGGTAGTACAAGTCACAAGTTCTACAGAGTTTATTAGAAAAAAAATTTCTAAATATAATTGTTCCAGAATATAATCAGCAGTGCAGGAAAAATAAGGTAAAATAGTGTCTAATGAGTTATTAAGCCAATTTAGGATTTAATTAAGGTAAAATAGTAGATAGGTTGTACAAATAGAATATCAATTGAATTTAGTTTAGAAATATATGATATCCGATAAAATATTATATTTATACAAATAAGACATTCAATTAAATCTTAACGAGATAAATATGGAATTTATTAAAGTAATACTTAATAATAATTTTTACGCAAATTACACGACAATAAGATAATGATCAAATTTGAGATACCAACTAGAGTAGAAGTATAATCACCATTTAGATTAACAAATCTCCGAATAAAATATGAGTTTTATTTTTGAAAGACACACAAGTAGAACATCTTGAAAATTCTTTCATTTAAATTTGCTAAGTTTCAACAACTTATCATATCACATAGGATGCATGGCTCACACAAAAAGTCCATATTATCCCATTTTTAATATATTGACAATTAATAAATTATGTTCAAAATATAATGAAGTGATTCAAGAAACCACAATAATCGTCCCAACATGGAATGCATCATGAGAATTACAATCGGAATTCACCATAATATCACAATAATTTCATATTTAAATTCCGTTGCGGCGTGCAACCCGATTCACCAATATAATCAATTTTTATTTAATTCTGTTGCGGCGTACAACCCGATTCTCCAATATATTTATATTCAATTCCGTTGCGGCATACAACCCGATCCCCCAATATAATCAATTTTTATTTAATTCTGTTGCGGCATGCAACCCGATCCACCAATATAATTATATTCAATTTCGTTGCGGCGTGCAACCCGATCCACCAATATAATCAATTTTTATTTAATTCCGTTGTGGCGTGCAACTCGATCCTCAATATATCTTTTCAATCAATTATGTTGCGGCGTGCAACCCGCTCCTCCAATATATTCATTTCAATCAATTCTGTTACGGCGTGCAACCCACTCCTCCAATATATTCACTTTCATTTCTGTTGCAGCGTGCAACTCGCTCCTCAAGTAATACAAATTAAACAACCAATTTACAATCAACTACGGTGTACCACAAAATCAAAAGGAATAGCGAGTCTACACAAAGAAGTCACAATTAATGAAAAAGTTACACGATAGCTCACGAAGTCAAATAGCAAGGTAATAACAATCCATCATCAAGGCACATTTTATGAGCATCAATTAATAATTAAGGCATGTAGCAGACAAGCAGTAATTCAACAAGTGAATATAATTAACAATTAGCATATAAGAGTGAACTTGATAACAAGGATAGAACATGTGCTAACAATTTCAAATAAAGCACGTACAAATAATTCTAACAACAAAAGATATAATCATGACAGAATATTTATAAACAATTGTATAAAAAGAGCCTAACGGTTCTAACCGGTCAACTACCACATATAGGTCGTGTACCCACCCGTCACCTCGCGTATACGACCTTTACATAACACTAATAACACAATCATCTCAAATTCTAAGGGGTGGTTTCCCCCACACAAAGTTAGACAAGATACTTACCTTGCTTCATAACCAATTTCAAGATTCCAATAAACTTTTGCCTCGCGAATTTGTGTCTGGAAGCTTCAAATTCCAATGTTTTCCTTGAAAAACTTTCAAAAAATCGCCTCATCCGAGCTTCCTTGGTCCAAAAATGGAAGAATGAGATGAATTTGGATTTTATTCTACTACCCATGGGTTTGTTCTTCACGTTCGCGACCCTCCCCTCGCATTCGCGATGAAAAATTCACCAACAACCATTTTCAAACTCTTCTCAGATAGCCTCTCGTATAATAGTCATAACGTTTTGTACAAAACTTCAAGTGATGAATGGTTTAACTTTCTGAAAACTAGACTCCAAGAGCTATACCTTTCATTTTTGGATCATCTCCAAATTCCTTATAGATTGCAAGATATGAGCCTCCAAATTCAGACGGTGGACATCGAGAGCCTCTTCGCGAACGCGAAGAACAAAGTCCCAACAGCAAAATCCTACTTCGCGAACGCGAGAGGCTCCTCGCGAACGCGAAGAATAACACCAGAACCGACAACCAGCAACATCAAAATACCTAAACTTGATCCGGAACCACTCCGAATCAAACCGGAGGCCCCCGGGACCCCGTCCAATCGTACCAACTAGTTCCAATACATAACATAAACCTGCTCGAGGCCTCAAATCACATTAAACAACATCAAAATCACGAATCGCACCCCAATTCAAGTTTAATGAAACAAAAAAAATTTTAACTTCTACATTCGACGCCGAAACCTATCAAATCAAGTCCGGTTGACCTCAAATTTTGCACACAAGTCATAAATGACATAACGGACCTATGAAAATTTTCAGAATTTGATTCCGACCCCGATATAAAAAATCAACTATTTTTATTTAAGCTTCAAAAATAAAAATTGTTCTTTCAATTTAATCCCGAATCTTTCGAAAATCAAACTCGACTACACCCGCGGGTCATAATACATATTACGAAACTGCTCGAGACCTTAAGTCACTGAATGGGACATTAATTATTAAAACGACAAGTTGGGTCGTTACAGTAATCATGTAATATTTTTCTTCACCGTATCATTTTTGTACAGTTCTCCCAAATACCGATTCCCCACTTAAAAGATACAAAAATCACATCAGTAAGTGTTTTGGGAAAATAATTTTCAGACGAGTTCTTTTCATGATTGATGCCGTCTTTTCCTTCTTTTGATCCCTTTAGACTCGTTTCTTCTTTTCAATTTAGGTAATGGTTAACAGAATGAAAAAAAAAAATTAACCTTACCGGAATCACCCCGTTAAGACAAGTAGAACTGAAATCAAAAGAACGCTTTGTCTCACCAAGCAAATATTCAAGTAAATGCTTTACCAATTTTGCTCTATCGCTAATTGCATGATCCATGATACAATATTATTTCTACAACTTTCATACATTATTTTTACCCAATTATATTCAACTATAATATCATACCACTTAAATACAGTTTTTATACAATATGTCTTTTGTATATTTTGTATCTGATTTATAAATAGTAAAAACAAATTTCATACAACTAATTATATATTATACAACTTATCTACAACTTTCATACATTATTTCTACCAAGTTATATACAACTACAATATCATACAACTTAAATATAATTTTTATACAATATTGTTCAACTTTCATACAATATTTAAATAAAAAAAAAAATATAAATACCATAATATAATTTTTCTATAATTTTACTACAACTTTACTACAATTTCGTAAGTATAATGTATGTCATGTCTTCTTCTTCGAGTTTCAATATAAAATTCAGCCAAAATCACGTTTAATCTTCACCAAAATACCCTCAAAATTGAGATATAAACTCCAAACAATATTCCCAATTGTTTGCAATGACACCCAATCCAAACAAATAATGATTTTTGAAAACTCAAATTCGAATTCAAAGTTTCAAAGTTTTTTAATGAGTGTCAATGGTGGAATTGCTGCTCTCTTTTCCTTTGCTCTATATTACTGAAATTAGGGATTGAGAGATAGAGAGAGACATAGAGAGAGAGAGGGCACACGAGAGAGAGAGAAAGACATAGATAGATAGAGAGAGAGAGAGAGAGAGAGAGAGATAGATAGATAGATAGATAGATAGAGAGAGAGATAGAGAGAGAGAGAGAGTGCGCATGAGGGAGAGAGAATAAGGATGTGAAATAATTGATTTCTAATATAAAGGGAGACTCATTTAATTGCTAAAGTGTATATAATTGGTAAATTTGTATAGGATGTAATTAAATTGAAACTTATGTAGGGAGAGTAATAAAGTTTCAAATAGTGTATAGGAATATAAAAATTCCAACAAAAAATTGATATTAGAAAAGGACTCAAGATCAAAGGACAAAAATTAAAAAGAAACAATATCCGACTTAAAACAACAACAATAACAAACCTAGTGCAATTTCACAATTGGGGTGTGAGGAGGGTAGTGTATACACAGATCTTATCCTTACCTTGTGAAGATCGAGAGGTTGTCTCTGATACACTAAAGAAACGATATCAACTTGAAACCATAATTCATGAAAATAGTTGCCGGTATAGCATATAAAGCATTTTAAAAAATGTTTAACATATTACCCGTAAAATAACTTTAGAATCATATTGTTTCTTTGAGGTAAATTAATTAAACCAAATTTGGGGAGTAGGGTACTGCAGATAGTTCAATTAAGGCTCTTCACGGTTTCCCGAGAAATTTTAAGTTATTTCTCTTCTGAAATGGAGTTGGAGAATTATTCGAATCAATAAATGTTACTCAGATATGATATTTACGCCAATATAATGAAAATGTAATAGTTATTTTATATAATTGATATACGTTCTCACTTTGATTATATCACACGTGACATTATCTTACAAATTAATGCACACTCTCACAATGATTTTATCACTTAACTATGGTAAAATATGTCTTTTTTCTTATGAAAATTGCTAAACTTGTTTGTTTAGATCAATGATCCTCAACTCTAAGAATAGTAAGCGCCTAAGCGTGTGGTGCAGTACCGTGCGGGTTCTATTTTAATCCGCAAAAGCCGCCCCGCGTTATCCTGTCACGCATAGCATATGGAGCCGCGTCCACCCGCCTTGCTTAAGTTTTTTTTGTTCCTTTTATTTTGTTAGCCAAGTCGCTTGACCATGGAATACGATTGACGTAAAACGACATGCTTTTGAGTTCTGATACAATTGGAAATGAAATTAAGTGCAAATATCCATAGTTTTGGACTCGAAGGCATGCATTAGACTATATGATATTGATAAATGATGAAAAATGCATATTTATGAGTACGTTTGCATATATTTCTTATTTGAGTTGCGGGAGATTACATCTTTATAAACATATAATATGGTCATTACATGTGTTATTGCGCGTAGGACTGAATTTGGATGGAAGTTGGCAAGAATTGAATGATTTGATGCAAAAAGAATAGAGATGCAAGACCTGGGAGCGTGCCACAATTGGTGTATTGCATGAAGGTAGGCGCGAAATGGCTTAGGAGATGAACAAAAAACAGCGAAGTATGGAGGTTGCACTCGACCTGACACGCGAAATGACAAATAAGAAGAAAAAATAGTTGGGAGCGTGCTAGAAGTCGCGCGTTGCACCAACTCTAGCACGCGACTCAAAGTGTCCTTTTCGAATTATGAGAGATCAAGGACGCCCCGCATCAACCCTAATTGATATAAATACATCATAAAACGTTCTTTTGAAGAGGGAGACGCTACTTTAGGGTATGACAACACCCAAGGAGGCGAGAACACGTTAGGAGCAAGGAGGAAGATTCAACCGCGAGTTTTTCCCCTTCTTCTTCCAACTTTTCATTGTTGGTTATGACTTTTAGTATTGTAGTTTTACATACTATTATGAGTAGCTAATTTATTATCTAGAGTTTTGATGGAACCTTTTGGAGGATGAATTCTTGTTACATTTTAATATAATTTTGCCTTTGCATATCCATACTTGTTCGACTACGTGCTTATTTTAATTAGTTAATTGAAGAGCTCTCAATTGATTGTGCTTATTTAATATGTATTGCTCGAGAAAGAGTGCATATTTAGGTTGTTGTTGAATAATGTCACTTCCAAGGTATATGAGAGATCAATACGGCAGGTTTAAAAGCGGGATTAGAAATAATGAAGCTTTGACGTGATCATAGTGAGAGGTGAAAAAGTGTGAGCTAGCATAATTCGAGAGAATATGACTAGTACATTATTGTAGTTGCTCGAGAGAGAATTACAAGTCGAGTGCTCATGATCAATAGAGAATACTTAGGCGAAATTATAGGAGACGTAGCAGGAAGGATTCCGACAATTGGGAAAATCATAACTCTAGGCCTCCTTAATCTTGTCTCCAACCTTTAGTATTTTTAGTTGCTAATTTACTATTTTAATTTGTAAGTTAATTATTTTTATATAAGAATCTTAATATTTATAACTTTGGAATTGTTCGAGCTTGCCTTATTGGTGATATTGAACAGTTATAGCGAAACCTTAGTTCTCTGTGGGATTCGATACCGGACTTTTAGATCGGATTATATTTGTAGCGACTGCTTATCCTTTTTAGGACTAGAGATTAGCGTGATAAGATATACGATAAAATGATCTAATAAATACTAATAAACCAATAAAGAACTCAAACATTTTGGATAATTGAAATGGAAGTACAGAACAAATTTTTATTCCAGTAACATAAATCTAAGCACAGCCCTTCGAATAGAATTCGTAAGTCTACCTATCAACATGTGCAAACAAACACAAACAATCAGGCCATCTTCAATGAAAGGGTTGAAGAACAATAGCCCAAAAAGTTAGTAATTTTGTAAAAAATTTAATCCTAACACGCACCAATAAAAAATATAAATTTTTTAATATTGGCCCGCACATGTTTAAACCCACCCAGCACCACCCCATCACTACAAAACTCATAACTATAGAAACTGTTAACCAAGTCCATGCCAAACATGACGTTTGCTTTGCGGATTAAGTATATCATAATATAAATGTATGAACCATTATTTAATGGACACTGTGTTTCAAAAATGGGAAAAATTAAAAGAAATAAAGAAAGAAAAGGAGTATCAGAAAATAATGGCATGATATCTTTTTCTTTTTAAATGGAAAAATATGCGATTGATAAATCCTAAATGTTGATTCTTTGTCAATCTATTCTCGGTACATGATTTTATAAAGATTTCGAAGTATATCCAAATCAATCAACCCCACCCCTCAAAGGCAGATATAGGATTTTAACTTTATGGGTTTAGATTCGAAATTCTATCGCATCGCATCTAATTTAATGGATTCAAAATATATTATTTGTATATATTTAATAATTTTTTAGACAAATATGTACTATTTGAACGGAAGTTATGGGTTCAGATGAACTCATAGCTTCTATACTAGATATGCCTCGCACCTCCTCCATAATATAACTAAAGTTAATGTATACGGTCAAAACCGGTTTCGACCTTCGTATAATTAGTCAAAATGGACCGAAGGTCGTCTTCACAATATCGAGAATAGATCCGAAACCAGGTTATCGAGCTCAAGATTCAGTGACCGATCAATACTGAGATTGAAGTCAATATCGAGCTATGATATGAAGTAGTGTTGTCGAGCTCAAAAACCAGAGACCAACCAATTCCGAGCCCGAGTCAATATCGAGCTCGAGTCGATACCGAGCTCGAGTCAATATCGAGCTCGAAATCTGGAGATCGACCAATACCAAGTCCGACCAAGATCGAGCTAAGAGACAAGAGCCGTTACAACCGTACTAAGAGAGAGAATCTCGGCGGGAATTAAGGAAAAGCTAATCTATCATGAGATCCCCATTATGTATTTTTAATTATATCTAAAGTAGGATCTCTCCATTATAAGAGGGATGACTATTATTTCTGTAAAGGACATTAAACATTGAGGCATCTATACACTCCCATATTTTAAGAGATTATTGATATCCACATAGAGACGGAGAAAAGATTATCCTTTTGTGCCTTGTACATTGATTCATCTTGACTGTTCATAAATCGTTTTCTACTCAGTTTGGTTTGTATTTCATTCCTTTTTTACAGTCAATATTCGATATATTTCTACGTATCTTTCCGATTTGTGCCAAGTTATACCACGTATCCTTAGAACTACGTATAAATTCAACTCTATCCGTTTTCGGATAAACAGTTTGGCGCCCACCGTGGGGCTAAGGATAATAGTGGTTATTTGGTACAAATCTCTGCAAAATACACCATTT
This sequence comes from Nicotiana tomentosiformis, assembly GCF_000390325.3. Taxonomy (NCBI): domain Eukaryota; kingdom Viridiplantae; phylum Streptophyta; class Magnoliopsida; order Solanales; family Solanaceae; genus Nicotiana; species Nicotiana tomentosiformis. The sequence continues at coordinate 29,716,735 of NC_090812.1, forward strand.
TACGTTTGCTTTTAGAAGTGTCTTTGATTTCAGGTTAGAAACGACGGACTCTCAATTAATGGCCCTACCTATCGACAACGAACCTGGACTTCAAGATGAGAACAACAACTTGACGCCCGAGGATGAAAGGCCGCTCTTCGATGCCGTTGAAGCTCGGGTCGAAGTTTCAATAGACGTTAATTCACATATGGCCATTGAGGCAAACCAACATTCCGACCTTGAAAATAGCATTCATGGTGTAACTCGATCTGCATCTCGATATACCCAAAACATTGAGGAAAACGGAATCAACCTGCGTATGATTTTCGAAATGTTGCAAGCTCAACAGGTAGTGATAGCTTAGTTGTAGAGCCAAACCCAGGCACCGAGCAGGCCTGAGCCCAGTCCACCTCGAGAAGTCACCCACAGAACGGGACCGGCTATAGTAAGGTCAAATGAGCAAGAATCGGGGACTAATCCCGAAATTATTAAGATACTCGAGGAACTAACAAAACGAATAGAGTCAGGAGAAAGAAGAATCGAAGCAAACGACAAAAAAATGGAAATGTATAACTCCAGGGTTGATCAGATCCAGGGGCACCACCAGTATTTGAAAGGCTTGGATTCCAAAAAATTCGTACAAAAGCCCTTCCCCCCAAGCGCAGCTCCAAAACCGATCCCCAAGAAGTTTCACATGCCCAAAATTCCTAAATATAATGGAACGACCGACCCTAACGAACATGTCACCTCTGACACATGTGCCATTAAAGGGAACGATCTAGAAGACGACGAGATCGAATCTGTATTATTGAAAATATTTAGTGAATCCCTTTCAAAGGGAGCAATAATATGGTATCATAATCTACCGCCTAACTCTATCGATTCTTTTGCTATGCTTGCAGATTCTTTCGTAAAAGCACATGCTGGAGCCATAAAGGTCGAGACCAGGTAGTCGGACCTTTTCAAGGTAAGACAAAAAGATAACGAGATACTAAGAGAATTCGTATCTCGTTTCCAAATGGAACAGATAGATCTACCACCAGTCACAGATGATTGGGTCGTTCAAGCTTTCACTCAAGGTCTAAATGAACGAAGCTCGATGGCTTCATGACGATTGAAGAACAACTTGATCGAGTACCCAGATGTTACATGAGACGATGTGCATAATCGGTATCAATCGAAAATTAGAGTCGAAGATGACCAGTTGGGTTCTGGGTCCGTTATTAAAAAGGACATCAGCCGAGAACGAGGGCCGATCATGGACCGATACCAGCTGTATAGTGGAGATCATAGGGGTAACAAATCAAGACGTAACCCCGTACAAAGCGATAAAAGAAGTGATCGAGGCCAAAGGTCTCGGAGACTGATGAACATGAATGGGTTCGATAGGCATACCAGACCTAAGGAAGCACCACGGTTATCAGAGTATAACTTCAACATCGATGCATCTGCCATCGTGTCGGCTATCGGATGCATCAAAGATACTAAATGGCCTCGACGTCTACAGACCGATCCTGCCTAAAGGAATCTCAATCAAATATGCGAATATCATGACATTAATGGCCACAGGCAATTGAGAGAGGAGGTAGCCCGGTTATTCAATAAAGGGCACCTTCGAGAATTTTTAAGTGACCAAGCCAAAAACCATTTCAAAAACAAGGATTTCAGTAGACAAAACGAACAAGAGGAGCCACAACACATCATCCACATAATCATCGGTGGGATCGATATCCCCTAGGGGCCGATGCTTAAACGCACTAAGATGTCGATTGCAAGAGAGAAGCGATCTCGGACTCAGGATTACGCACCCATAGGAACCCTGTCCTTTAATGATGAAGATGCAGAAGGATTCATGCAACCACACAATGATGCACTAGTAATATCTGTACTTATGAATAAAACTCAAGTTAAGCGTGTGTTAATTGATCCAGGTAGTTCAGCCAACATTATTAGATCGAAGGTCGTAGAGTAGATCGGTCTACATGACCAGGTCATGCCCACAACCCTAGTTCTAAACAGATTCAATATGGCATGTGAAACTACTAAGGGCGAGATAATTCTGCCAATAAACGTGGCCGTAACCATCCAAGACATGAAGTTTCACGTAATCGAAAGCGACATGAGGTATAACGCCCTTTTTGGAAGATCGTGGATCCACAATATGAGAGCTGTACCCTCGACCCTCTACCAGGTTCTGAAATTCCCAACATCGGAGGGAGTCGAAACACTTTATGGAGAACAACCGGCCGCTAAAGAAATATTTGCCGTCGATGAAGTAATTTCGATATCTTCACTATCGTCAACAAAATGATCAGATTCTAAGGGGAAACAGAATACCAAATAGCAATCACAAACGTCAACTTCGACCCAACTAGAAAATCAGAAGTGTGACGAAGATGATGAACATAGGGTCCCTCGATCCTTCGTAGTCCCCGATGATTCCGACGCTACCCAATTAATGGTCGAAGAACTGGAGCAAATCACCCTAATCGAACATCTGCCCGAACGAAAGGTATACATGGGCACGAGGTTAGATCCCGAGCTCAGGAAAAAGCTTATTCAATTTCTTATAGCTAGCATGAACTGTTTTGCTTGGTCCCATCTTGACATGACAGGGATCCCACCGGGAACCACCACTCATAGGCTAAGCTTGGACCCAAAATTCCATTCGGTAAAACAAAAAAGAAGGCCCTAGTCCGAGATCAAACATGCCTTCATCATAGAAGAGGTAACCAAACTTCTTAAAATAGGATCCATTCGGGAAGTAAAATACCCCGAATGGCTAGCAAATGTGGTGGTAGTCCCTAAAAAGGGGAACAAACTTAGAATGTGCATAGATTATAAAGACATGAATAAAGCATGTCCTAAGGATTCTTTTCCTTTGCCTAATATCGATCGTATGATCGATGCCACAGCCGGCGATGAGACTCTCAATTTTCTCGATGCCTATTCCGGGTACAACCAAATACAGATAAACCCGGAGGATCAGGAAAAGAACTCATTTATCACTTACATGACTTACTGTTATAATGTAATGCCATTCGGTCTAAAAAATACTGGTGCAACTTATCAATGCCTAGTAAACCGAATGTTCGAAATGCAAATAGGAAAATCAATGGAATTTTATATTGATGACATGTTAGTTAAATCCCTGCGAGCACAGGACCATTTAAAGCATTTGCATGAAACTTTCGACATACCGAGGGAGTACAATATGAAGCTCAACCCCGAAAAATGTGCATTCGGGGTCGGCTCAGGCAAGTTTCTCGATTTCATGGTGTCCAATTGAGAAATCGAGATTAACCCCGATAAAATCAAATCTATCGAGGACATCATAGTGGTAGATAATGTAAAGGTCGTACAGAGGCTAACAGGACATATAGCCGCCCTGGGACGATTCATTTTGAGATCCTCAGATAGGAGCCACCGATTTTTCTCTCTGCTTAAGAAGAAAAGCAATTTTACATGGACTCCGGAATATCAGCAGGCTTTGGAAGAGCTAAAACGGTATTTATCGAGCCCGCCGCTGATTCATACCCCGAAGGCAGACGAACAACTTTATCTGTATTTAGCTGTCTCGAAGATAGCGGTAAGTGGAGTCCTGATTCGAGAAGAACGAGGTACGCAATTCCCTATTTATTATGTCAGTCGAACTTTAGGCGAGGCCGAAACTAGATATCCATACTTAGAAAAATTAGCGCTTGCTTTAATAAGTGCCTCTAGGAAACTTAAATCATATTTCCAGTGCCATCCAATACATGTTGTAACAACTTATCCTCTTCGAAATATTTTGCACAAACCTGAGCTTTCAGGTCGATTGTCCAAATTGTCCATAGAAATCGGCGGGTACGACATCGAGTATCGACCTCGAACCGCTATCAAATCTCAAATCTTAGCAGACTTCGTGGCTGACTTTATGCCGGCCTTCGAACGCGAAGGGGGCCGGACTAGGCATCGTACTAAAATCACCCACATGTAATGTAGTTAGGCAGTCTATCATAACTACAAAATTGACTAACAATGAGGCCGAGTATGAGGCCGTGATTGCAGGTCTCGAACTAGCTAGAAGCTTGGGAGCTGAGGTCGTAGAGGCCAAGTGTGATTCCCTCCTAGTGGTAAACCAAGCTAATGGGACTTTTGAAGTCCGAGAAGATCAAATGTAGATGTACTTGGATAAACTACAGGTAACTCTACGTCGATTTAAGGAATGAACTTTGCAACATGTACCTTGAGAGCAGAACAGCAAGGCCGACTCTTTTGCAAACTTAGGTTCATCGGTCGAAGATGATGAACTCAATTCGGGGGCCGTCATACAACTCATAAAGTCGGTGATCGAAGAAGGACACGCCGAAATAAACTCTACAAGTTTAACTTGGGACTGGAGAAACAAATATATAAAGTACTTCAAGAAATGGAAGCTTTCATCAGATCCAAAAGAATCGAGGGCTCTGCGCACAAATGCAGCACGGTTCACCTTGTCCAAAGACGAAACGCTATTTAGGAGGATGTTCGATGGACCACTAGCAATATGTTTGGGACCGGGATATACCGACTACATCCTACGTGAGATTCACGAGGGTACTTGTGGGAATCATTCCGGTGCCTATTCATTGGTCCACAAAATAATCAGAACATGATATTATTGGATCGATATGGACAAGTGTTGATACCCAATTTTTCCATCATATATTTTATATATATATATATATATATATATATATATATACATACTCTCAAAATAGTACATATGTATCATCATTTGATTTACAAGCATATACAAGTATTTTCATAATTTTTCATAATTTTTAAAGGCTTTAAATCAATTTATTTCCGTATTTTTATTATATAAATACCCATTAATTACCTTACAAATAATTTTATGATGATTTTATCATCTAAACTCATCATTTACACCCATATTAGATTTTAAATATTTTTAGTACATTTGTTATAATTACATTTGTATTTTAAAGGCTAAAATTGCCCATTTTTGCAATAATAGCCTATATGTACTTATAATTACTTTATTTATGCAAAAATAACCTTTGTATATTTTTATAATGTTTAATATTTGTTTCAATAATTTTTATGCACAAATAATATTTTTATTATTTTTACAAATTATTTTATTGGTTAAATTTGGGTATTTAAAATCTGGCCCCATTTGTTTAAATTAATTTCGGACCTAAGACTACTCAAACATAACCAAATCACCCCAAGCCCAACACCACTAGCCCAGTCCCTTACCCATTTAATTAAAACCCGACCCAACCCTTACTTAATCCCAGCCGTTGATAAAAAACGATTAACGGCTCATAAACGACGCCTCATTTTCCTTATATCACCCATCTCCCAAACCCTAACCCCATTTACCCTAATCTGCCGCCTCTCTACTCCCTTCCCTCTAAAGAACCCTAGCTCGCCGCCTCTCCAAAATCCTCCCCTAATCCCGTTTCTAATGGAATTTTCTTCCCATTTACTTACCATTTCGACATATTTCCTTTATTGGTTGATTCTTTACGGTATTACTTAGTACTTGCCTATACATGGCAAGTACCCTACTCTAATTCTGCCCTAATCAATCTTCATCTCTTGAATATGGATGATATTAAGTCCAAACACGTTATCTTACACCGTGTGAGTCCGATTTGTTTGTATCTTGTTGATTCATACTTAACCCTAAGGTTAGGGTTTACAAATTCTCTTTGATTCGAACCAAAATTGGTTCAAGCTTTAATATTAAGTACTATCTCGTCTATATTTGACTTATTATGTATGAATCTATCTATTTCTGCCAATTATTTTTACTTGCCCTAAATTAGGGTTTCAGATCCTTTTTTTTTGAACCAAATCTGGTCCGGTTATGTGTTTTGTGAATAATATTCATGTCTATGTTAATTTTATACAATATGTGATTCTTTGCCTTTATTTTCTGCCGATTTTGTGGAGTTTACCTAAAAACTAGGGTTTCAAAATTTTTCTTCTTTACTGATTGTTTGAATTAATTATATTTCTGTATTTATGTGTCTAGTTCCTACACTATTTAAACCCCTCCCCACTCCCTTTTAAAAAAAAGGTTTTAGAACTCAAGTTCTTTCAATCCTAGAAATACTACTTTGTGCTTTTGATTCCTGGCCGGCTGGAAGTCAAGGCCAGAAATCCTCAACTGTTTTGCTTCTGTTGGTAACAATTGCTACACTGTTGGATTCCTTTTTCCTATTTCATCTTAACTGGTGAGTTATTGAATCTTTTGCCCTTTCATTATGATTATTTGCTCAATGTGTTACTGTCATTAGGCGATGTTACCCTAAATGCTATTACTTGTAGTTAAGACATGTCGAACTTAGTTTGAATTGATTAGTGAAATCTGCCTAATTCTGTGTTATTGAGGACTATCTTTTAGAGTTAAACATGCTTGCATACCTCTTTAGCCATGTATAGATGTGTGCCTTAACATATTTATAATGTTTGTTTGTTGATCTTGTTATGGCCTGTTTAGTTATATTCTCACTATGTTATGATACCTCTACTAGATTGTCTTAATCAGTTCCTACTGCTAATCAATGTGTTTTTTTTCTATGACTTAGCCTGATATGCAGTCTTTGTTATCACTGTGGACATGTTTATGAACTGGTCTTATTAGCATGTGACTGTGTTAACTTCTAAAAACTGGATTAAGTCTGCCTAGGTTCAAATGTGTTGCTATTTGTTTGTGTTCTATGTGTGATTCTGTACCCCCCCAATCCCATTCTACTCTCTTGAATTCTCACTCTTTGCTGGCTGAAAGCCAAAGCAATTTAGGTTCTGCCCTCTGGCCTCCCTAGTGTGAGCACTGCTCAGGGTTCATGTGAGACCCTTGTGAACTCTGACACACTAGGATTTGGTCCCTAGTCTTCCTTGAACTGTTTCTGATCAATTTCTCTAGTGTGAGCACTGCCCTGGGTTCCTGAAGTCCTTGGGAGCTCTGACACACTAGAGATTTGGGTTCTGTATGCTTATCCTTGAAATATGGGTGAGTCATTCACTACTGGTTATTGTGTATCTATAAACATGGGCTTTTGGAACTACTGTGAGTTGAAGGCCTGGCCTGTCCAAGTGTATTTGGGCCTGCTGTAGGCTCCCTATATGTCACGACCCAAACCGATGGGTCGCGACGGGAACCCGGTACCTTACTCAACCGAGTACCAACATAACATATCTTTCTTATTACATCTTCATATACACGTGACATACGGGCCTAATAGGCCAACATCATCATTTATAAACTCAAAATATAGGCCGACAAGGCCGTACAATCTTTCACGTACACGACATATGTTTACAAGCCTCTAAGAGTACATAAATGTCATAAAGGTCGGGACAGGGTCCCGCCATACTAATCAGTACATGTCCTAATCATACTGACCACATAAGCAACTCCGGAACAAATAGAGTGTACCAACATCTTTCGCTGAGTTGATCGCCTACTTGGAGGACTCTAGACCTGTCTATCGAGACCAGCGGGCATGAAACGTAGCGTCCCCAGGCAAAAGGGACGTCAGTACAAATAATGTACCGAATATGTAAGGAATAAAAATCAGTAAATAATAGACATGAGAGAAACATAGAGTAAATGATTGGACATGCACTTCTGCATAGCTTTGTGAATCATTTCATTTTTATAACGTCACGCATATGCGTACAAATGTCATACCATGCATAGGTATATGTGTTCATAACATCATCAAGCTTCTGAGGATATCCCATCATATCATTTCGGCCATTGTAGGTAAATCATCAACGTATACCAGCTGATCAGGTAGTGATGCGTATATAATATCGTAACCTTTCCCATATCCCATATACATATAATATACATATATATACGCGTATATAATGCCTTCTGGTCATGAGTCAATGTACATGTATAAATGCATGAAATGCATAAGAAATACGTTAATAAGATTTCTCGAATATCATAAAATTAATATTCCTTTCGGACAAACTTTATCAAATACGTATTTTACTGGGACTCATGAACAGAGGATATAATAATAATTCACATGGGGAATCAAGAATATAGACGCCCCTAGTATTTCTATGAATAGAGTCATTTATAAAAGTTGAATATTTTGCTTGTGTCGTTTGTATCATTTGGATCAGGCCAAAAGGAAAGAAGGGATAGCCTTAACATACATAGAGTAGGGAAATATCCGTGTAATATTCTTGAAAAAGGTTGTACCGTACTCCTTTAGAACCGCAAAATTTTACGTTGCTATAGTTCTAATAATTCTCGTTGAAATTGTTTGGTTGCAAGAAGTTTGGTTGAAATCTCGTAAGAATTGCTTGAAAGAATCACGTTGTTAAGGTGCTTAAGGAATTTTCTCACTTGAATTCTTGAATCCTTTGTGTGAATATCCGTTTCCTGCTTTGCGTGAATATCTGTTACCTTTCTCTTGAATTAGAAAGGTCAATTGTATGAAAATCCGTATGAATTCTTGAGGGCTTTTTATGTTATGACTAAAGACTAAGCCATATATTAATAAATATGTCACCTTTCCACTCAATTATAAGAGTTATAATATGGACAAGGCCTTGCTTCCACGTGACATCCTTTGTCTTATTGCTTTCTTGATAACACTTCTTCAACTAGATGAGATAGGGTGCAATTCTCTTAAATGTTGCCACCTTGCAATTATAAGGTAAAAGTCATTTAAATGAAAGAAAGGGGCTGCCACGTTTTGGGCTTGTTAGGCCTTATCCCATATCTCTAATTAATTAATCACTAATTGTTAATTAACTAGTTAATTCTCCCATTAACCAATAATTAACTAATTACCTACATAACTAAGAATTAGCTCAACTTACTTAAAATACTACTCACTTTTAACATACTTTATACACCTTACTAGCATATCCATGTGGTACCATGTATGGTACTATTCCATAAATACCGGGTATTTTAGCTCGGGCCATATTTTATCCCAAAATGCCAAACTTTGACGAAACTCATTTTCTTCGATGTGCTTACCCTCTCACCTTCATGAATTTACTCGTCACTTATTTTAAATAGCATAATGCTTATAATCGCAAAATAATCCCATTCCTAAACTTACGTCGATTAACTTACGACGAAACTTTATCGTACGAAAATATGGGGTGTAACATCATCCCCCCTTTGGAACATTCATCCTCGAATATTGACTGATGCACTTATCATTTTCGTAACTTATGTTTTTTGAATACTTTAATACTCTTCTTGCCATTTAGGCAACTGTTCTTTGAATAAATCCAAAGGCTAGGGCATCCCCTCCTTTTAGGCCTCTTTCTCACACCACGACTTGTTGTCGGAATTCTTCTAATCTCGTAACTGTTTCTACCTTCTATCATGCAGCCTGTATGACTCTGACCTTGTAAATGCGCCTATGCGACTCTTTTCTTAAGCTTTTAGCCAATCTCTAGACCTCACTTTGTGAACATATACAGAACTTGACAAGATGTCCGTTTGGGCATCTATAGGTATATTGAAGTCCTTTGCTCGGTACTTTGTCGAACTTACGAATATTGCTATACCTTATTCCATAGATCCGGTTATCTTTCCGCATGACTTTACTACATTTAAGTAGGTCGTAATATACCACAACTCTTGCCTCCATTTATCGTTACTGAGGTCTGCTACCAAACTCCAGGTTACGTTCGTTGCTTATCCCATATGTATAAATCGATGTCCTTTAATGCTTCCTCATTACTATTCATATTAAGATTGACGGCTTAATCTCACCTCATACTTTGTGAATTTTGTCCATCCATTGTTGATTCACCTCAATATTGATCTATAATCTACCACTGATAACTTGAAACCTCTTACGTAATCACTAGGCTCACGTTGTATTGAGGATCATTTGAAGTGATTTTCCTGATCCACCTGGGGGCGATACAATGCTATATTTCCATAATCTTATTTCATAGCATCCCAATATGATTTACCTTACGTGGACAATCGAAGGCCCATACGTCATCCTTCATCTATCACAATTACACCTTCATTCTACTACCAGGGCAGCATTTCATCTCTTCTAACGCTACTAGTCTTAGACTCCTTTGAGTTTATTCAAGCTATACTGAGCTTTCCATAACTTAAAGAAACTATCAGCTCTCTTGTTTTCATAGTCTTAATCCCGGGGACTTATCCATTCTCGTCTCCCTCTTACTTGTCCTTTCTCATGCTTACTCCTGTCATAAAACTTCGTCACTTTACTATACTTTAGCTTGCGATTGTCCTTTCTCATCCTTACTCTTGTCATAAAACTTCATCACTTTACTATACTTTAGCTTGCGACCTCTACGTATCTATTTATACTATTCACAATCTTCTTTCAACTTGCTTGCACCATAGATTTCCTTATGTTATTCCGGAATATCAAGTGAGACATCACATTGTCTCAAACTCTTCTTTACTCATTTAGCTAGACCAATCGATATTTAAAAACCATAGGTTGGAAGATATGCCACTGATGACGCCGCTATCATTCTTGGATAGTGAATACCAGTGCTTCTAGCCTTCTATCCGAAGTATGGACTATTCACGATCTTCTACATTTGAGTATCTCGTACGTTGTTCACCTTTACCGTACTTACCTTAAAATCCCGCATCACATCTTCTATCTCTTTCATGACCTCCCTTCCACATAGGTATAATTCACAGCCGCGACTTGAAGCTCTATTATAATACTTGCACCTCTGGTACATACATACTCCGGTGGGAGCTTTATATTGACTTTTTATGAGGTTGGTACTCTTCTAACTAACTTTATCGTAGACCATTATAGAATATGGCTACTATGCTATCTCTCTTGTATCTCTGACATTAAGAGCGATCCTGCAATAATCAGACTCTTGATTTACTTCGTTGTTGTTGTAACTCTTTAGTTTCCTTTTCCTTCTAATCAGCCTTTATGTAGGCTTAGGCTATCTTCTGATTTGTGGCTCACGGTATTAGTTATTACTTTAGCCTTTCATGGGCACTATGGAATATCCATGATACAATCTTTTGATAATTCAATCTTTTGTCTATTCTCTAGGCTCAATTCTTTCTTTTAACTTATACCAGAGTCTTCTACGGCTGTATGAATGTCAACATATATGGTGAATGGATATCACTCTGAAGTCTTAAGTGCATAATCTCCTTTGTTCCCTCTGAGCTTCCTTTAAACGTAAGCTATTACTTTTCCTGGTCTTTCTGCCCCTCTGTTGCGTGTATACTTAGCTTATCGTAGTTCCCACGCATGCCGAAGTTTTTGTACAACTCGTATGATCTCGAATATTACTTTTGATTTTTACTTTCCATCCATTAGCCACGGTAGGTGCCACTTTCTTATGGAGTCCATACAATGTTGTTGTGAGACTTTTGTAAAAGGCCATCTCCTCCTTAGGTCACTGAGCTTAGGTTGAAGCCTTCTTCCTTATTTCCTCAGCTATTCTTTCATTGTAGTATTTAGGGAGACCTTCTGGCTCTTGTAATATTACAAGCTTATCACATCGTATACTTGACGAAATTTTTGATGTTCTTCCCCGCATATAATTATCTGTAGTTACTTATTTACATGCCCTTGTGCTTATAGGGTTGCTTCTAAACTAATATTTTGACTGTCTTGCCAGTGACATTCTCTTTTATTTATCTTTAACTACCCCAACTCCTATCTGGATATATCCCAAGGATCATGATGTCATATCTGCGAGACTGAGTTCCCTATGTTGGGGTTCACTATGTTCGTCTTGCACAATATGTTGATTTGTCTGTGCCCTCTTGTTTATCCATAACTAGGCTCTTCCTGAATTAACTTCTAACTATTCGTTGGACCATTCTCATATCCATATTCCGCGTAATCTTTCTTGGGTTATTTTCTTTGTCTTAACTTACGTCTCGCACTGGCTCCTTATTTATCAATAACATCTCGGGCAGAAACCCTTACTTCCTCTCCTTGACGTCGTGCTTGCATAATGTTCTGGAATCATAGAATATTTGTAGGATTTGAATGAGTGCAATCTTATCCCTTTCTCATTTTTCTCGCATTCTTCCTTTACCATTCCGTAGTTACTAAAACCACATAATTTTGAGTTAATGCCACATCACTCCATATTCCCCTATTTTGGGGAGTACTAAGATTTAGTGCTACGACGATCTACCTATAGATGTTTTACCTCTTCATCTTTGGCATCTTTTCACATCATCGACGACCCTTACTCGCCTTGCGGTAATCCTTCTGTACCAAGGATAAAAAAATTCTTTACCCGCGAGGGTGACGCTTAGTATAACTGGCACATACAGTCCCTTAAGCTGAATTTTGCTCACATTGCTTGCTTTAGGGAAGTGTCTTCTTGAATAACCATTCTCTGAATTTCTCATGAATCTTCATCTGTTGTCTACTCTGTTATTACTGGAATGAAATCTGAAATTCTCATGATGTCAATCATTATCAAATCACTCAATCCCTAATTCATATTTAGTTTACCTTGTTCACCAGTCCATACTGATTTCTATTACTCTAGGTCTAACTTTTCCTTCAGGTAGTTGCGTTGGAGTCACAAATTTATTTCTCGAAGTGACGAGATGACTTTATGGCCTATACTCTTTTGTTGTCTCAAGGCTTGTCATCTCTCATCTTTTCCTTCACTTGACTATAGACTATGTAATACTGTCATCTTTTTGATCTACCGTTGTCATCCATGTATCACATCTTACTCATAATGCTTCATTAACTTTCTTTTTATTTCCCTGCTAATATTTATGTCTATCACTTTATTCGAAAAACACCAACGAGACATTCTTTTGCTTTTAGCTCCCCTTGCTCCATCCCCTGGCTCTTCGGGTTGCTTAACATTCTCTCTCTACTAAGGACGGGAACCACACTTAGGTAATATTTATCCCTTCAAGGCTTCTAGTGCCTATCTTTGTAGTGCTCATATCTAGCTGTATGATTTTAGAGTGCACCATCTAGGTGTCTCACCAAGAGATCTATTAGCACATTTGCAATATCCTTCGGAAAACATCAACTAACGTAATAATTCATCCACTATTTTGGGTCACTCTAACCCCAGTCGGACCCTAATATCCGTCCTTCTCTTATATTATTTTTGTTAGACCCCATAGGGTATAAATAAGATAGGTGTGACCAATTGTACATACCTCTATTATTGTTGAAGGTAACTCAAAAGGCTTATATTTCTCTGCCTGAATTGTAAATACTAATAATCTTCATTAACTGGGTGCCTCGTACCCTTCTTCATTTTACTCCTTTTACTTGTTGAAACTTGTATCTATCTTCTGAATCTCTCATTGACTTTCACCATAGGGGTGGATAGATATTATTGCATTAAGGCTCCTTATCAAGAGACTCTCATGTCTTAGTACACACATGATCTACTGAATACCTCATATTTATCCATCATAAGCATGATGCAAAATTTGAGTTCCTCTGACTTAACTCTTTCACAACTATATCTCTTACCAACCATCTTTGTAGATGTAGGCATCGTCGTATCCCGAATAAGATAAAGTTTAGGAAATTGAGTTCTTACAACTGAGCTCTACCACACGATCTAGAGTAATAAGAAAGAATGATAGTCCTAAATGCCCAGTAGCCTCCTGCTTATAAGTGTGGTGCATAACACACCCATAAACAAGGCTCTACTAGACACGACTTGTAGACTCCCTAGGACAGAACTGCTATGATACCACTTTTGTCACGACCCAATTCGATGGGCCGCGATAGGCACCCGGTACCTTACTCAACCGAGTACCAACATAACATATTTTTCTTATTACATCTTCATATACACATGACATACGGGCCTAATAGGCCAACATCATCATTTATAAACTCAAAATATAGGCCGACAAGGTTGTACAATCTTTCATGTACACGACATATGTCTACAAGCCTCTAAGAGTACATAAATATCATAAAGGTTGGGATAGGGCCCCGCTATACTAATCAGTACATGTCCTAATCATACTGACCACATAAGCAACTCCGGAACAAATGGAGTGTACCAACATCTTCCGCTGAGGTGATCGCCTACTTGGAGGACTCTCGACCTGTCTATCGAGACCTGCGGGCATGAAACGCAGCATCGCCAGGCAAAAGGGACGTCAGTACAAAAAATATACCGAGTATGTAAGGAATGAAAATCAGTAAATAATAGACATGAGAGAAACATAGAGTAAAAGACTGGACATGTACTTTTGCATAGCTTTGTGAATCATTTTATTTTTATAACGTCATGCATATACGTATAAATACCATACCATGCATAGGTATATGTGTTCATAACATCATCAAGCTTCTGAGGGTATCCCATCATATCATTTCGGCCACTGTGGGTGAATAATCAACGTATACCAACTGATCAGGTGGAGGTGCGTATATAACGCCGTAACCTTTTTTCATATCTCATATATATATATATATATATATATATATATATATATATATATATATATATATATATACGCGTATATAACGCCTTCTGGTCATGGGCCAATGTATATGTATAAATGCATAAGAAATACATTAATAAGATTTCTCGAATATTATAAAATTAATATTCCATTCGGACAAATTTTATCAAATACGTATTTTTCTGGAACCCATGAACAGAGGATATAATAATAATTCAGATGGGGAATAAAGAATATAGACACCCCTAGTATTTCTATGAATAGAGTCATTTATAAAAGTTGCGTATTTTGCCTGTGTTGTTTGTATCATTTGGATCACGCCAAAAGGAAAGAAGGGATAGCCTTAACATACCTGGAGTAGGGAAAAATTCGTATGATATTCTTAGAAAAGGTTGCACCGTACTCCTATAGAATCGCAAAATTTTACGTTGCTACGTTTTTAACAATTCTCATTGGAATTGTTTGGTTGCAAGAAGTTTGGTTTAAATTTCGTAAGAATTGCTTGAAAAAATCACGCTGTTAAGGTGCTTAAGGAATTTTCTCACTTGAATTCTTGAATCCTTTGCATGAATATCCGTTTCCTAATTTGCGTGAATATCTGTTACCTTTCTCTTGAATTAAAAAGGTCAATTGTATGAAAATCTGTATGAATTCTTGAGGGCTTTTATGTTATGACAAAAGACTAAGCCACATATTAATAAATATGCCACCTTTACACTCAATTATAAGAGTTATAATATGGACAAGGCCTTGCTGCCACGTGACATCCTTCGTCTTATTGCTTTCTTGATAACACTTCTTCAACTAGATGAGATAAGGTGCAATTCTCTTAAATGCTGCCACCTTGCAATTATAAGGTAAAAGTCACTTAAATGAAATAAAGGGGATGTCACGTTTTGGGCTTGTTAGGCCTTATCCCATATCTCTAATTAATTAATCACTAATTATTAATTAACTAGTTAATTCCCCCATTAACCAATAATTAACTAATTACCCACATAACTAAGAATTAGCTCAACTTACTTAAAATACTACTCACTTTTAATATACTTTATACACCTTACTATCATGGCCATGTGGTACCTTGTATGGTACTAGTCCATAAATACAGGGTATTTTAGCTCGGGCCATATTTTATCCCAAAATGCGAAACTTTGACGAAACTCATTTTCTTCTATTTGCTTACCCTCTCACCTTCACAAATTTACTCGTCACTTGTTTGAAATAGCAGAATACTTATAATCGCAAAATAATCACATTCCTGAACTTACGTCGATTAACTTACGACGAAACTTTATCGTACGAAAATATGGGGTGTAACACTATAGTTTTTATACTTTGTAATTTATTCATTCAATTCTGGTCTGTAATAATTATTTTTAATAACAATTGGGGTATTAGTAAATATGAAAATTGGGTTTATTTTAACATTCACATGAGAATGGGTAGAAATCCTGCCTATAGATGGGTACTTTGCTCATTCTGCTATTAGATAACCTGCCTATATGTGTTTACTTTATTCAAATACATCCTGCTATTGTATGTTAGATAACCTACCTATAGGTGTTTATTTTGCTCGAATATGCTCTGTAGATAACCTGCCTATAGGTGTTTACTTGCTCGAAATCTCTGTGGATAACCTGCCTATTCTGCCTTTTTAGATACCATGCCTATAGGGAATAAAATAATCAAAGTTCAATTTGCATTGCAGCATATTCATTAGGCATCATGATCATAGGGTCATTTATAAATCTGCATTTTTAGAAGTCATGCCCATAAGGTTCTTAATTGATTGATATGCTATTGTCATACTTGCTCATTTAGTATATAAGAACTAAAACCAGTTTCCATCATCAAGGGTAGGAATCATGCCTATAGGGTAATCACTATCTATGTTAAGCACTAAAATCAGGCTTTAAAACACCGCCTCGTTGAACGCCACTAGAAAGCATGCCTATAGGAACGACTGAGTTATTCTGAATATCTCTCGTGTTTATTACTGCCAAATACTGAGTAAATCACATAGATAGCATGTTTATAGGTTTCAGCAGCTTATACTTATAATCAGTATACAACTGTGCAGTCACTTAGAAATTCTTTTGCATAACTGCTCGCATGTTTAAAATTCAGAATCATATAGAAATCATGTCTATAGGGCCTAACGACTTCAATTGTTGAAACTGTCAAAAACGCCTAATTTGTTTGCGTGCAGTTGCTGCCTAAGTGTGAAGGCTAACCTGAGCCCTTATTTGCTTTTACATGAAAGTTCAATTTGTTTTGTATGTCACCTAGTTTTTATCATTTTTGATCAACCTAAGTTAAGTCTAGAACCATCCAAAAATAGAGGTCCAAACGCCTCCTGGGCCATAGGCAAGGGACGGGTAGTGCACGCATAGGGTACGATTTAGAATTGATTAGAGCGCTTTATGTAAATAATTTAAAGATAGTAATCGGGTAGTAGGATATGATAGTTTGTGCCCTCTGGATAATATGAGTAACACCCCCGTCTTGGGGAGTTGCGAAGTATTATTTATGTTGCACGGGGTGATCCTTTAGGCTAAAAAACTTAGGACCCCCCATTCCTATTAAAATAATTCTTTCTTTGTGTTTCCCTTCTCTCTTAGACTAATTCACACGATTTAAGTTCAGCCGGGACTCGCCGTTGTGGACCTCGAGGAGTGCCTAACACCTTCTCCTTGAGGTAATTTGAGCCCTTACCCGATCTTTAGTGACGCAAACTAGTAAACTAAAGTTGCCCTAACACACCTTAATCCGTTAGGTGGCGACTCTCTCTTTTAATAACCCTTTCTTTTAAGAGAGTTGTCAACGTCGAAACCCATTTTTCGCGAGAAACAAGGGGCACGACATCATGGCGAATCTGTTGTGGATATCTTTAGGCTCTTACCATAATGAACTCGGTCTGTGTGAATTAGTCTCCCTCGATAATTTATTATTTTATGCTCAAATTCACCGTTTACTTGCTACATGCACACCCCCTTCCCTATTTTCCCTTTTACATGAATTTACATTGAACTTTTCGTTTCACCTTGTTCGCTGACTTCAATCTTTATGTCTTTCCCAATCCCTACCCCTTTTTATCTCAAAATTACAATTTTTCCATTATACGGACTAACTCTTTCCTTATTTTTCTTTCTTTTCTGTCTTTACATTTATTAAATACTGCATTTATCGCTTTACCTTGCAAAATACTTGACAAGATATTATTTCACTTTATTGAATAATTACATGCTCTATATCATATTCCATTCATGTGCAATTAATACCATAGCGGCACTTGATGAGTGTCCGCGCTCTTCCTATATTACCCTTTTAAATTTGGAAAGGCTTATTTGCGGTAAAACTAGTCGATCAGCGGTGCAGTCGACGGTTCCGTGCCTTTCCCTCTCAAGTTGTCCGCTTGAGGGTACAAGTCTAGACTTCTATAGAAAACCTTACTCCAATGTTAACTGTGCATTCATCATGTCCAAACCTATCATGAGTTATAATGTTGTCCGCATAATAACTCTCTAAGGAAAGCCTTGTCTAAAGTCCATCGGGATCTCCATAATCCCAACGGGTACGATCATGATATGTGCATTATTTGGAGAAAACGTGCTGATATGCTAATCATTAATGTGTAAGTAGTCAAACTCGGAGGGGGAAAGGGCTAACTTTATTTATTTTGCAAAAATGAGGCATGAATTCCCTAGGTTCGGCATGATTCGAAGTATCTCACCTCTATTGCTAGACTGGTGGGAAAATCTCTCGCCAAGCGACAAGAACCATGTGAAAAGAATTCTTGGAAATTTACTTTCTTTGTTGGATATTCAGCCAAACAATGTACTGATCGAGGCCGCTACTATGTTCTAGGATGAAAAGAGGGATGTTTTCCGTTTTGGTAACATAGAGATGACTCCCCTTCTTGAGGCAATATGAGGTTTTGCCGGACTACCCTTGGATAGCCCTGGTCTGCTGGTACCAGAAAATCATACTTCTAGGGGATTTCTGAAAATGATGGGCCTTAGAAAGAATGACGAGTTAGTCTGCCTGAAGAAGTCTTACATACCTTTCAACTTCCTCTACGAGCATTATGGGCACAACACATCCTACCGTATCTATCATGATGAGTTCGCCATCACTTCCCTGGGCTGGACTCATCGTCGGGTTTTTGTGTTCATCATCTATTTTCTGGGTATGATAGTATTTCCAATTCAAGGAGACATGATTCACACTCATTTGGCTATGGTTACCAGGACCTTAATGGAAGGGACTGAGGGACAGACTTACACTATTGTCCCAATGATCGTGGCAGAGATATACTGAGCTTTGGACCACTGTAAGAAGGGATTCAGACATTTTGAGGGTTGTAATTTGTTACTGCAAATATGGTTGTTGGAGCATCTTCAAAAAGGACGGTACCGTCAGGAATTTTCACGGCGACTATGGAATGACCACATAGCCTTTCACCATCCAAAAAGAATGACTTTCATCCCAGACAGGTTTGCACAACCGGAAAACGTCGTGGATTGGGTGCACTTCTTTAGCAATGACAAGGTCCATTGGATGTTCGAGTGGTTCCCTACTAGCGAGTTCATCATCAGGTCCAGAGATGTTCCTCACTTAGTGCTGATCGGGTTGAGGGGTATCTATCCTTATGCTCCTATCAGGGTCATGAGACAGGCTGGGAGAAAACAAGTCATACCGCGAATTTCTAATATGGTTCACTACAAAGCAGACTTTTAGGGTGGTGCCATTCCATTCAAGTGTGAGGCCCAACACATGTGGCATCTGAAGATTATTGTGGAAAAGGATACCATCGAACCAGATCGGTACCACGCCAGTCATGTGTATTTCTACCTATCATGGTTGGATGATGACATAGCAGGAGAAGTCGAGCCAGGGACCGATCGAGGAAACAGGGTCATAGACAATGCTACTGAAGCACAAGTAAAATACAAGAGGTTGCGCAAGAGAATCCTTGAGTCTGAAGCCAGACATTTGGAACAACACAAGATAGACATGGAATCAATCAATGAATGGAGGGAAGTTGCTACAAAATTAACAGAGAGGTTAGAGTACTTAGAGCAGGGTCTGATGGAACTTGAAGGGAAGATGAAGAAAAAGATCGTGGATTGTCAGAATGCAGGGGGCAACAGAGGAGGACACCTAACAAGGGCGTATTTGCTGCTGGACATGCACGACATGGGGAATCTGATCGATGGGGCCAAGAAGGCCAAGCTTGGAGAGGGCCCCTCCGGGACCAAATAAAATAGAATTGTTGTTTATTTGCTTTTCTAGAGTCATTTTAGAAATTGATTGTAATAAGGCAAATGCCACTAGGAACTCTTTTAATTATTGTCATTTTAGAGGTTTGATCTATTTATTACATTAACGAAATGAGGCAGTTATCGGCATTAAGTTTCTCCAAATCTATGTGTCGCTAGGTCTACCTCAGGCACAATGAGGTCCGCAAAATTAGGACGCGAATTTATAATTCCGCAATACACGTTTAAATACTGCAAATATCCTTCCAAAATCCCCTACTGACTTGTTTACCTTTTTGCTTTTCTTTGTTTTGATTATTCCCATCCCCTAAGGTTCGTTCGTGCATACTGGCATCATCCACATATCATACCAGATCAAGAGGCCCTCCACCACCTCCTTCTGTAAGTAATCCTAAAAGTAAGGGAAAGGCTAAGATGAATGACATGAGTGGTATCAGGAAAGATAACGCTGCGCATATGGAAAATGGTGAAACGTCAGATGGTCGGAGTACTCCGGCACAAAATGATTTGGTTCTACGGCTGGAGCAGAAAATACTGGAATTACAAGGGGAACTTGAGCAGGTCCGCAACTTGGCAAACCTCTCCCTCACCTTAAACGTCCCAGATATTAACCAGCAAAATGCCCAGAACCCACCACCTCCTCAAGACACACCAAACTAACATCCACAAAATCCTCTCGCACCTCATAAATACGCCACACCTCATCAAAATCCTAACCCTCTACCAGTACTAACTCCTCCTCAACACCAACATCTTCCAACTCAGTATCCGCAAACTACTACCTACCATACTCCTCAAAATACACCACAACCTACTCCCGATCCGCAAAATTCAACCAATGATCACCACTACACTCAAACCCCCGGCATCTACCAAAACAATCCCATATATGTAGAAACCCTACCTCACCCCACTCAACAAACCCCATACACACCGGAATTCGCCGAGAAGGACCTGTTCATCAAGAATATAACAGAGGAACTTAAGAAGCTCACAAGCCAAATCCAGGGTGTCGAAGGGGGTAAAGGAATTGGGGGTTTGAATCATGAAGATCTGTGTATTCAAACAGACGTAGAACTGTCAGAGGGTTACAAAACTCCCAAGTTCGAGACGTTTGACAGAACAGGTGACCCAAAGGTGCATCTAAGGACATACTGTGACAAGCTCGTAGGAGTTAGAAAGGATGAGAGGATTCACATGAAGTTGTTCATGAGAAGTCTCACTGGGGACGCCCTATCTTGGTACATCAGTCAAAATCCCAAGAGGTGGGTTAGTTGGGTAAGCATGGCATCGGATTTCATGGATCGATTCAGGTTTAATACGGAGAATGCACCAGACGTCTTCTACATACAGAATCTCAAGAAGAAGACAACAGAGACTTTCTGCGAGTATGATACTCGATGGAGATCAGAAGCCGCGAAAGTAAGGCCGGCATTGGAAGAAGAGCAGATGAACAAGTTCTTCATCCGGGTCCAGGATCCACAATACTATGAAAGGTTGATGGTTATCGAGAACCACAAAATCTACGACATCATCAAGCTAGGGGAAAGGATTGAAGAAGGGATCAAGAGCGGAATGGTAAGTAATTTTGAGGCATTACAGGCTACAAACAAAGCATTGCAGTCAGGGGGTATATCCAAGAAGAAAGAAGTAGGGGCCGTGATGGTAGCCCAAGGTCCAAAATCTCCTCTTACATAGCAAACACCTCCACCCATATATCAGCCTTCACCTCCCAGATATCCACAACCTGCCACTACCTCCCACATTTATAACACCCAGCCAGCATATTATCACTCACCGCCAGCCCGCCAAAACTATCAGAAACCCAGACCAAATTTCGATTGCAGGTCACCCAGACAATACACCCATATTGTTGAACCCATCGATCAATTATACGATAGACTGAAAGTTGCTGGATATGTCACCCTATTCCCGCTGTTTCCATGGAAAACTCCTCTCAATGGGTCAATCAAAACAAAATATGTGCCTATCACTCCGGCATGAAAGGTCATACCATTGATGAATGTCGCACCCTGAAAGACAAAATCCAGGCACTAATCGATACCAAGGTTATACAAGAAAATGAGGCTGCACCTAACATCCGCAATAATCCCCTCCCAGATCATAGGGGCGAGGGAGTAAATGTGATAGAGACTGATGAAGAATGGGACCCGAAAGGGTTAATTGGGCTTATTCGAGAAGGGGATGACCCAAAGAAACCTATGATCACTCTTACTCCTATTGTGGTATAGATACAGCCACCAGTTAAAGTTGAAGTAGCCGCACCAACCCCGTTTGAGGTGGAAACAACACCTGCAGCTGCACCTGCTCCATTCGAAGTAGAAGTAACCATACCCTTTACTGTGACGGTAGTATCCACACTGCCCTTTAAATCTAATGCCATACCATGGGACTATGTTGCAGAAGCCAGGAGGAAAGGAAAAGCAAAAATGGAAGAATCTGGTGCAACACAAGGGATGACCAGGACTGGTAGAATTTATACACCTAAGAATTTGGGAGGAACGAGTAGAGAGGCTGCTTCCAAGCAACCCATCATCGAAACTGGCTTGGATGATCTTTGGAGAAGGGTGCAAGTGAGAGAATATTCTGTGGTAGACCATCTAAGCAAAACTCCTACTCATATATCCATCCTGTCATTACTGCAGAATTTTGAGGCACATAGGAATGCCTTGATGAAGGTATTAAATGAAGCTTACGTACCTAACAATATCACCAGTGGGGAGATGGCTAACATGGTAGGGCAAGTACTGGAGAGCCACAAGACCACTTTTCATGAAGATGAACTGCTACCAGAAGGATTAAGCCACAACAGGGCGCTGTACATCACGGTACAATGCGAGGATAAATTCATTGCCAAGGTTTTGATAGATAGAGGGTCCAGTCTCAACATCTGTCCGCTGACTACTCTGAAAAGGTTGGGTAAAGGTTTTCATGAAATACGAGCAAAGACTATGAATGTGAAAGCATTTTATGGGTCTCAAAGGGCCACAATTGGGGAAACCAACCTCAGCCTGTAGATGGGCCCAACCTAGTTTGATGTTGAGTTTCAAGTGTTGGACATATCTGCTACCTACAACCTATTATTGGGACGACCTTGGATACATGCCGCTGGGGTGGTAGCTTCAACTCTATATCAAGTCGTGAAGTCTGAGTTGAACCATCAGGAAGTGATCATCCATGGTAACGGAAGTAATCCCATTTACACCAGTCAAATTGTTCCGGTCATGGAGAATAGAAGGAAGTTAGGTGGAGAAACATACCATCATATCAAGCATGTTAACGCAATTGAAAAGGACAAATGGTGGAGCCTGGCAAAGGTCTCGGCAAGAATCTCCAGGGGATCACCGAACCAATACAACTAAAGCGTCACGACATAACTTTTGGGCTTGGGCATGAATACACCTGACACGAGTATCAGAATTGGTCGCCACCATGGCGTGGTCCTTATTATCCTCTAGAGCAACCAGTACCACATTTGAGCTAGTCGTTTCACCAAGGTGACATGATGTGGGAGTTCGAAGAAGATGAAGTTCTAGCCGGTATAAGGAATCTATTTCTGGATGATGGAGACATGGATTTCAGTGCAATAGTTGAGGAGGAGGAGGAGGAAGGCCTCATTATTCAGACCGTGGAGAAGGAAGCTATTCTCAAGAACTGGACTACTGCACCATCAAGGGCCCATCGAGTTCCTAGGTAGCCTGGAAATTAGCATCATTTATTTTAAAAGCAATTTTTATGAGCATTTAAGACATTTTCAGTATTTTATTTTAAGCATGTTTTGTTTTGAAATAATTGCTCAGGGTCATCGAGCCGTACCTGTTTGAAGTTTTCAAGAGTTATCTAAATGCATTGTTGTTTTTAGTATTTATTATTTTTCTTTACGTTTTTTTCTCTCTACAACATTATTATTACCTATCCCGATAAACTTACGACTGTGACATGTAATGAGACAACGCAATATAAGGATAATGATTCAGAGGATCTGGAAGAGGATATAATACTCGAGGAAATTGTCAGAGAAGTGGAAAAATTTGAAAACAAGCCTAAGTCCAATTTGGATGAGACTGCAACAGTTAATCTAGGAAACTCCAAAATAGTCAAGGATACACGTGTAAGCATTCACCTGTCACCATCAGAGAAAGAAGAATACACTCGTTTCTTGAAGGAATATGAGGATATATTTGCATGGTCCTATGATGACATGTCCGGTTTGAGCACGTCCATAGTGGCTCATAAACTACCTACCAACCCAATGTGTCCGCCGGTAAAGCAGAAGCTCAGAAAGTTTAAGCCAGATATGAGTTTGAAAATCAAAGAAGAAGTCACCAAGCATATCAAAGATAAGGTTCTCAGAGTAGTTGAATATCCAACTTGGTTGGCTAACATCGTTCCAGTTCCAAAGAAAGATGGGAAAGTCAGAGTATGCATCGATTATCGGGACCTAAACAAAGCAAGTCCCAAAGATGATTTCTCGTTACCCAACATACACATACTGATAGACAACTACACCATGCATGAACTCCAATCCTTTATGTGTTGCTTCGTGGGATATCATCAGACCTGGATGGATGAAGAGAATGCCGAAAAGACAGCTTTTATCACACCATGGGGGTGTACTGCTATAAAATAATGTCGTTTGGTCTGAAGAATGCTGGGGCCACTTATATGAAGGCCATGACAACTATTTTCCATGACATGATACACAAGGAGATAGAGGTATATGTGGATGACGTTATCATCAAATCTAAGAAAAGTACAAATCACATAGCAGACTTGGGAAATTCTTTAATCGGCTTCGGAGGTACAATTTGAAATTGAATCCCGCAAAATATGCCTTCGAGATCCCCATAGGAAAGTTATTAGGGTTCATCGTCATCCGCCGAGGAATTGAGTTAGACCCATCAAAGGTCAAGACTATCCATGATTTGCTGCCTCCAAAGAACAAGAAAGACGTGATGATCTTCTTAGGACGTCTTAATTACATCAGCCGCTTCATAGCACAATCGACCGTGATCTATGAACCGATTTTCAAAATGTTAAAGAAGGATGCCGCAACCAATTGGACTGAAGACTGCCAGAAAGCTTTTGACAGAATCAAAGAATATTTGTCCACACCGCCAGTCCTGGTCCCGCCAGAACCTGGTAGACCACTGCTACTCTATCTCTCCGTATTAGATGGGGCTTTCGGTTGTGTCTTGGGACAACACGACGAGACGGGAAGGAAAGAACATGCCATATACTATTTGAGTAAGAAGTTCACACCCTACGAAGCACGGTATTCTTTACTAGAATGCACCTGCTATGCTTTGACCTGGATAGCCTAGAAACTGAGGCACTACTTCTGTGCCTATACCACATATCTCATATCAAGGATGGAGCCTCTGAAGTACATCTTCCAGAAACCCATGCCTATAGGGAAGCTGGAAAAATGGCAAATATTGTTGAGTGATTTTGACATCATCTATGTAACTCAGAAGGCAGTTAAAGGACATGCATTAGCAGATCATCTTGCGGAAAATCCTGTAGGAGGAGAATACGAACCACTAAAAACGTATTTTCCTAATGAGGAAGTATCATTCGTAGGAGAAGATATCGCCGAAGCCTACGATGGGTGGAGATTGTCTTTTGATGGAGCCACAAACTTCAAAGGAGTGGGTATTGGAGCCGTTTTGGTGTCAGAAACAGGTCAACATTATCCGGTATCCACGAAACTCAGATTTCCATGCACCAATAATATGACAGAATATGAGGCTTGCATATTGGGGCTCAATTTGGCCATTAACATGAATATCCAGGAATTACTAGTAATTGGCGATTCAGATCTGCTGGTACAACAGGTGCAGGGAGAATGGGCTACAAAGAATACCAAGATATTACCATATCTATATCATGTGCAAGAGATGATGAAGAGGTTCACGAAGATAGAGTTCAGACATGTCCCGAGAATCCATAATGAGTTCGCAGATGCATTGGCCACTTTGTCCTCCATGATACAGCATCCGGACAAGAATTTCATCGACCCCATTCCGGTAAGGATTCATAATCATCCGGCTTATTGCGCTCATGTTGAAGAACAAGCAGACGGGAATCCATGGTTCCATGATATCAAAGAGTACTTGGCAAAAGAAGAGTACCCGGAGCATGAAAATCATACTAAAAACGCACGCTTCGAAGATTGTCCAACCATTTCTTCCAAAGTGGAGGGATTATGTACAGAAGGACTCCAGACTTAGGATTATTACGGTGTGTTGACGCCAAGGAAGCTTCAAAATTGCTCGAAGAGATACACTCTGGAACCTGCGACCCACATATGAATGGTTTCGTCTTAGCCAAGAAGATACTCAGAGCCGAATACTTTTGGATGACTATGGAAACATACTGCATCCGGTATGTCCAAAAATGTCATCAGTGCCAGATACACACAGATATGATATGGGTACCTCCAAATGAACTTAATGCAACAAGCGCACCTTGGCCTTTTTTTGCCTGGGGAATGGATGTCATCGGACCAATCGAGCCCACCGCTTCAAACGGGCACAGGTTCATTCTAGTGGCCATCGACTATTTCACAAAGTGGGTTGAAGCTACATCTTACAAAGATGTAACCAAGAAAGGCATCGCAGATTTTGTCAGGGATCGTATTGTTTGCCGATTCGGGGTTCCAGAATCCATCATCACTGACAATGCCGCCAATCTAAACAGTGATCTAATGAAATCCATGTGTGAAACCTTCAAAATCAAGCACAAAAACTCCACAACATACCGACCCCAGATGAATGGAGCCGTGGAGGCCGCTAAAAAGAATATCAAGAAGATACTAAGGAAGATGGTAGAGAATCACAAATAGTGGAACGATAAGTTACCATTCGCCTTATTAGTATACCGTACCACATTTCGCATATTAACCGGGGCAACTCCTTATGTATTGGTCTACAACATTGAAGCCGTCATCCTCGCCGAGGTAGAAATTCCTTCTTTGAGAATCATACAAGAAGCTGAACTCAGTGATGCAGAATGGATAAGGAGCTGCTACGAGCAATTAGCTCTCATTGACAGGAAAAGAATGAATGCAGTGTGTCATGGTCAGCTTTATCAGAACAGAATGTCCAGAGCTTTCAACAAAAGGGTCAAACCCAGACAGTTTACACCGGGGCAGCTGGTGCTGAAACGGATCTTCCCACATCAGGATGAAGCCAAAGGAAAATTCTCACCCAACTGGCAAGGGCCTTATATGGTTCACAAGGTACTAAACAGGAGGAGCACTCATACTCGCAGAGATGGATGGAGAAATTTGGCCAAAGCCTATCAATTCAGACGCAGTCAAAAGATATTATGTCTAAACTTTTTGCATTTCTTCATATGATGTAATTGAACTACGCTTGACCTGATTCCCGTTTAAGAGGGGATACGTAGGCAGCCTTGTGGGTTTGGTCACAATACAATAAAATTTCCATTTTTCCCATAATCAGAAACTGGGGCAGAATTTTGAGGAGGACCCTCAAAATTCCAAAGCAAGTTCAGCCAACGGCACTGTATGTGGAACAGCCAGAGTCGTCTAGGTAATTGGGGCAGAATTTTGAGGACCCTCAAAATTCTATGGCAAGAAGGTCTCAATGTCTCTAATAATGTCGTAGTTATTGGTTCATCTAATCAATTTTTAAAATTGCGCATTACTGTGTTTTGAATAACTATGCATGCATATTTTTCGAAAACTTTAGTTTAGCCAGATGCTACCCATGGTAACTCGAACAAGATTCCAACGCGGAGCGGAGCAGACAAAGGCACGAACCAACCTCCCCCGCAAAACTCACGGTTTTTCTTTGAATGCAGGGACAAGAGATAGTCGCGAGTACGTGCACACCTTAGAATCACTGTCTTCATAACAGCAAAGCTACTGAACTCATCTCCAGCTAAGAAATACTCCGCTATCACTTATTATCTATTCATTGTATGAGACTAAGCATTGTCTCAAAACTTGCATGAGGCTAATCCCTGCCTCCTCAACTGCATAAGGCTAAGCATTGCCTTCCAATTGCATGAGACTAAGCACTATCTCAACCTTGCATGAGGCTAAGCCCTGCCTCATCAACTGCATAAGGCTAAGCATTGTCTTCCATTTGCATGAGACTAAGCACTGTCTCAACCTTGCATGAGGCTAAGCCCTTCCTTCTCAACTGCATAAGGCTAAGCATTGCCTTCCATTTGCATGAGACTAAGCATTGTCTCAAATCCTTGCATGAGGCTAAGCCCTGCCTCCTCAACTGCATAAGGCTAAGCATTGCCTTCTATTTGCATGAGACTAAGCATTGTCTCAAATCCTGCATGAGGCTAAGCCCTGCCTCCTCAACTGCATAAGGCTAAGCATTGCCTTCCCCCTGCATGAGACTAAGCATTGTCTGAAACCTTGCATGAGGCTAAGCCCTGTCTCCTTAACTGCATAAGGCTAAGCATTGCCTTCCCAGCATGAGACTAAGCATTGTCTCTCCTTGCATAACCAAAAATGTTGCTCTATTCCAAACCTTGCATTATACTCTTCTCTCGGGACTAAGCTCTGCTCCCAACTCTACACAAGACTAAGCTCTGTCTTGTTTTATCTTAAGCATCATGTCTTTGCATCTCATGGGCTGATATATAGCCAATTTGTCTGAAGGCGTCATAGTCCGAAGGCATCATCCTCATAGCCGGAAGACACCATGCCATGGCCTGAGGATCTCTTAATCATGTACATCATTATTCAAAGGCATCATGGTTCAGAGGCACCATCTTCATAGCCCAAGAACATCATTTCATCGCCTGCGAATCCCCTATCTCACAACTCATGGCCCGGGACGTCATGGTCTAAGGACATCATCCTCATCGTCCAAAGACGATCTCCATGGTCTAGAGGGAATTTTCATCATGTTTAAATTCTTGCAATAATCAATATATATATTGTGCATACATTGTGTTTTGAGTTTGCAGGTGATCCAGGAAGTAACCGTTCTCTTAACGGGAGCAATCTTCGCTCAAGTTTCCATTCAACGTCCATATCCTTCAATTATTTCAAACGTAACCAATCACCATACCTGCTCAAATATCCATAACAATTCTCAGACACATCCATTCCCAATCCCTATATTGTCCTATCCAGAATATCTTATCCGTTCTTACAATAACTCCATCAGTTTATTCCACCGTGGGATCCGAAACTACAAATGGCCTGATTCCTGTAAAACCAGGGATATGCAGGCAGCTCAGAGACCAGGGTCCGGCCAATATCTTTTCAAATCACCCCATTCGGTCAAAATCGGTCATCATTTCTTTATCCGACAACTCTTTCATCCTTCCCCGGTAAAGAGGGGTAGCTATAGATACCCAATTTTTTCCCTCATATTTGTCAAATATATATATATATATATATATATATATATATATACACTTTCAAAATAGTACATATGCATCATCATTTGATTTATAAGCATATAAAAGTATTTTTATAATTTTCCATAATTTTTAAAGGCTTTATATCAATTTATTTCCGCATTTTTATTATATAAATACCCATTAATTACCTTACAAATAATTTTTATGATAATTTTATCAACTAAACCCATCATTTACACCCATATTAGGTTTTAAATATTTTTAGTACATTTGGTATAATTACATTTGCATTTTAAAGGCTAAAGTTGCACATTTTTGCAATAATAGCCTATATGTACTTATAATTAGTTTATTTATGCAAAAATAATATATTTTTATAATGTTGAATATTTATTTTCAATCATTTTTATGCACAAATGATATTTTTATTATTTATCTATTATTTTTATAAATTATTTTATTGGTTAAATTTGGGTATTTAAAATCTGCCCCTATTTTTTTAAATTAATTTCGGACCTAAGACTACCCAAACATAACCCAATCACCCCAAGCCCAACAACATTAGCCCAGTACCTTACCCATTTAATTAAAACCCGACCCAACTCCTGTTTAAATCCCAGCCATTGATAAAAGATGATCAACGACTCATAAACGACCCCTCATTTTTTTTATATCACCCATCTCCTAAACCCTAACCCCATTTACCCTAATCCGCCTCTCTACTCCCTTCCCTCTGAAGAACCCTAGCCCGCCGCTTCTCCAAAATCCTCCCCTAATCCCATTCCTAATGGGATTTGTTTCTCATTTACTTACCATTTCGACATATTTCCTTTATTGGTTGAATCTTTACGGTATTACTTAGTACTTGCCTATACATGGCTAGTACCCTACTCTGATTCTGCCCTAATCGATCTTCATCTCTTGAATCTGGATGATATTAAGTCCAAACACATTATCTTACACCATGTGAATTCGATTTGTTCGTATCTTGCTGATTCATACTTAACCCTAAGGTTAGGGTTTACAGATTCTCTTTGATTCGAACCGAAATTGGTTCAAGCTTTAATATTAAGTACTATCTCGTCTATATTCGACTTATTATGTATGAATCTGTCTATTTCTACTGATTATTTTTACTTGCCCTAAATTAGGGTTTCAGATCCTTTTTATTTGAACCAAATCTGGTTCGGTTCTGTGTTTTGTGAATAATATTCATGTTTATGTTCATTTTATACAATATGTGATTCTTTGCCTTTATTTTCTGCCAATTTTGTGGAGTTTACCTAAAAATTAGGGTTTCAAAATTTTTCTTCTTTACTGATTGTTTGAATTAATTAGATTTCCGTATTTATGTGTTTAGTTCCTACACTATTTAAACCCCTCCCCACTCCCATTTACAAAAAAAGGTTTTAAAACTCAAGTTCTTTCACTCCTAGCAATACTACTCTATGCTTTTGATTCCTGGCCGGCTGGAAGCCAAGGCCAGAAATTCTCAACTGTTTTGCTTCTGTTGGTAACAATTGCTACACAGTTGGATTCCTTTTTCCTGTTTCATCTTAACTGGTGAATTATTGAATCTTCTGCCCTTTCATTATGATTATTTGTTCAATGTGTTACTGTCATTAGGCGATGTTACCCTAAATGCTATTACTTGTAGTTAAGACATGTCGAACTTAGTTTGAATTGATTAATTAAATCTGCCTAATTCTGTGTTATTGAGGACTATCTTTTGGAGTTAAACATGCTTGCATACCTATTTAGCCATGTATAGATGTGTGCCTTAATAGATTTATAATATTTGTTTGTTGAACTTGTTATGGCCTGTTTAGTTTTGTTCTCACTATGTTATGATACCTCTACTAGATTGTCTTAATCAGTTCCTACTGCTAATCAATGTGTTTTCTTTCTATGACTTAGCCTGATATGCAGTCTTTGTTATCACTATGGACATGTTTATGAACTGGTCTTATTAGCATGTGACTGTGTTAACTTCTAAAAACTGGATTAAGTTTGCCTAGGTTCAAATGTTTTGCTATTTTTTTGTGTTCTATGTGTGATTGTGTACCCCCTAATCCCATCTTACTCTCCTGAATTCTCACTCTTTGCTGGCTGAAAGCCAAAGCAATTTAGGTTCTGTCCTCTGGCCTCCCTAGTGTGAGCACTGCTCAGGGTTCATGAGAGACCCTTGTGAACTCTGACACACTAGGATTTAGTCCCTAGTCTACCTTGAACTATTTTTGATCATTTTCTCTAGTGTGAGCACTGCCCTGGGTTCCTGAAGCCCCTGGGAGCTCTGACACACTAGAGATTTGGGTTCTGTATGCTTATCCTTGAAATATGGGTGAGTTATTCACTATTGGTTATTGTGTATCTATAAACATAGGCTTTTGGAACTACTGTGAGTTGAAGGCCTGGCCTGTCCAGGTGTATTTGGGCCTCTTGTAGGCTCCCTATAGTTTTTATACTTTGTAATTCATTCATTCAATTCTGGTCTGTAATAATTATTTGTAATAACAATTGGGGTATTAGTAAATTGGGAAACTGGGTTTGCGAATGGGTAAAAATCCTGCCTATAGGTGTTTACTTTGCTCATTCTACTATTAGATAACCTGCCTATAGGTGTTTACTTTATTCAAATATATTCTGCTATTGTATGTTAGATAACCTGCCTATAGGTGTTTATTTTGCTCGAATATGCTCTGTAGATAACCTCCCTATAAGTGTTTACTTGCTCGAATAAGCTCTGTGGATAACCTGCCTATTCTGCTTTTTTAGATACCATGCTTATAAGGAATAAAATAATCAAAGTTCAATTTGCATTGCAGCATATTCATTAGGCATCATGATCATAAGGTCATTTATAAATCTGCATTTTTAGAAGTCATGCCCATAAGGTTCTTAATTGATTGCTATGCTATTGTCATACTTGCTCATTTAGTATATAAGAACTAAAACTAGTTTCAATCATCAAGGGTAGGAATCATGTCTATAGGGTAATCACTATCTGTGTTAAGCACTAAAATCAGGCTTTAAAACACCGCCTCGTTGAACGCCAGTAGAAAGCATGCCTATAGGAACGACTGAGTTATTCTGAATATCTCTCGTGTTTACTACTGCCAAATACTGAGTAAATCACCTAGATAACATGTTTATAGGTTTCAGCCGCTTATAATTATAATCAGTAGACAACTGTGCAGTCACTTAGAAATTATTTTGCATAACTGCTCGCATGTTTAAAATCCAGAATCACATAGAAATCATGTCTATAGGACCTAACGACTTCAATTGTTGAAACTGTCAAAAACGCCTAATTTGTTTGCGTGCATTTACTGCCTAAGTGTGGAGGCTAACCTGAGCCCTTATTTGCTTTTACATGAAAGTTCAATTTGTTTTGTATGTCGCCTAGTTTTTATCATTTTTGATCAACCTAAGTTAAGTCTAGAACCATCCAAAAATAGAGGTCCAAACGCCTCCTGGGCCATAGGCAAGGGATGGGTAGTGCTCGCATAAGGTACGATTTAGAATTGATTAGAGCACTTTATGTAAATAACTTAAAGATAGTAATCGGGTAGCAGGAGATGATAGTCTATGCCTGTTGGATAATATAAGTAACACCCCCGTCTTGGGGAGTTACGAAGTATTATTTATATTGCACGGGATGATCCTTTAGGCTAAAAAACTTAGGACCCCCCACTCCTATTAAAATAATTATTTCTTTGTGTTTCTCTTCTCTCTTAGACTAATTCACACGATTTAAGTTCAGCCGGGACTCACCGTTGTGGACCTCGAGGAGTGTCTAACTCCTTCTCATCAAGGTAATTTGAGCCCTTACCCGATCTTTGGTGATGCAAATTAGTAAACCCGAGTCCTTTGCAATAGGTGCCTTAACGCACCTTAATCCGTTAGGTGGCAACTCTCTCTTTTAATAACCTTTCCTTTTAAAAGAGTTTTCAACATCGAAGCCCACTTTTCGCGAGAAAGAAGGGGCGCGACAACAAGGCTGCGAGGGAGTTTGTTCGAAAATGCGACTAGTGCCAAAGGCATGCGCCCATGATTTATTGACCCGAGGAACTTCTCCATTCAGTCCTATCTCCATGGCCTTTAATGAAATGGGGAATGGACATCGTTGTCCCCCTCCTATCGGCCCCAGGTAAGGCTCAGTTTATTTTGTTTATGACTGATTATTTCTCTAAATGGGTTGAAGCATATGCTTTCAAGAAAGTTAGAGAAAAAGAAGTGATAGACTTCATTTGGGACCACATCATATGTCGATTCGGGATGCCATCCGAGATTGTATGTGATAATGGAAAGCAATTCATCGGCAGCAAAGTAACTAAATTTCTCGAGGATCACAAAATAAAAAGGATCCTATCAACACCTTATCATCCCATCGGGAACGGACAGGCTGAATCAACCAACAAAACCATCATCCAAAATCTTATGAAAAGATTAACCGACACTAAAGGAAAATGGAGAGACATACTACCCGAGGTCCTGTGGGCATACCGAACAACATCGAAATGCAGTACCGGAGCAACACCATTCTCGTTGGTTTATGGTACCGAAGCTCTCATCCCAGTTGAGGTCGGAGAACCTAGCATAAGGTTTCAATATGCGACAAATGAATCAAATAACGAGACCATGAACACAAGCCTAGAATTATTGGACGAAAAATGAGAAGCCGCTCTCGTCCAATTGGCCGCCAAAAATAGTGGATCAAAAGGTACTATAATCGAAGAACCAATTTTCGACATTTTAAAATCGGGGACTTGATGCTAAGGAAAGTCACCCTCAACACCCGAAATCCGAATGAAGGGAAAGTGGGTTCGAGCTGGGAAGGACCATATCAGGTTCTCGAAATCGTAGGAAAAAGATCCTACAAGCTCGGTGTGATAAACGACAAACAACTACCAAGCAATTGGATCGTATCGCACCTAAAATGATACTACTGCTAAGGTACGACCCTCTCATGTTCATTTATATTTAGAAACTAACCCTTGCAGGTGTTCGACCAGAAACAAGGATGGATTATTCAACTCGAAGCCTTTAGGCCTGAAAGCACGCGTTGCACTCTTTTCCCCTTAGACCGGTTTTGTCCCAAATGGGTTTTTCGGCAAGGGTTTTAATGAGGCAACCATTGATCGTGCTAACTTAGAACAATTCAACAGTATCCGAGGCCGCTTGACAATCAACCTCGAATACTGGGGGGCATTGTCATCGAATAAGTCAAGTTCGATGCAAGAAAGTTAATGTCAAACAGGGTCTCGATAGGAAAAAGTGTAAGGGCCAAATGGTCAAACGAACCATGCCCGCGTAGTTTGCTCGAGCCCTGGCATAAAACACGAACACATGTATAATGACTTATAAAGAGAAACTTCTTCTTTACCAATATCTCATATCTCAGAAAGTTCTTTCTACTTCATGTTCAAATAGGCTTAAGGGCCGACCATGACCGGAGAAGTTTAAAAAATTACCCCATAAATCGGGGACTGCCAACTAAAAAAATCAACGAGATCAAGCTCCATTAAGCCTAAGGGAAACATTACTTCGAGTTCAAGAATACGCTCACTCGACTATTAAGCCCAAGGGCTACTCTTAATTCGAGTTCGAGCAAAAACTCACTCAGCCATAAGACTAAGGGCTACTCTTAATTCGAGTTTGAACACACTCACTCGATCATTAAGCCTAAGGGCTACATTACTACTATAAATCCTAAGGGTTGTTTTCACTTCGAGTTCGAGCAAACACTCACTCGACTATTATGCCTAAGGGCTACTCTTAATTTGAGTTCGAGCAAAAACTCACTCGACCATATAGCCTAAGGTCTACTCTTAATTCGAGTTCGAACACACTCACTCGATCATTAAGCCCAAGGGCTACTCTTAATTCGAGTTCGAGCAAAAGCTCACTCAACCATAAAGCCTAAGGGCTACTCTTAATTCGAGTTCGAATACACTCACTCGATCATTAAGCCCAAGGGATACTCATTACTTCGAGTTTGAGAAAACACTCACTCGACTATTAAGCCTAAAGGCTACTCTTAATTCGAGTTCGAGAAAAAACTCACTCGACCATAAAACCTAAGGGCTTATCTTAATTCGAGTTCGATCAAAAACTCACTCGACTATAAAGCCTAAGGGCTAATCTTAATTCGAGTTCGAACACACTCACTCGATCATTAAACCCAAGGGCTACTCTTAATTCGAGTTCGAGCAAACACTCACTCGACTATGAAGCCTAAGGGCCACACCTTACTTCAAGTTTGAGAAAACACTCACTCGACTACTACTCATTACTTCGAGTTCGAGCAAATACTCACTTGACTATTAAGCCTAAGGGCTACTCTTAATTCGAGTTCGAGCAAAAACTCATTCGACCATAAAGCCTAAGGGCTACTCTTAATTTGAGTTCGAACACACTCACTCGATCATTAAGCCTAAGGGCTACTCTTAATTCGAGTTCAAGAAAATACTCACTCGACTATTAAGCCTAAGGGCTACACATTACTTCAAGTTTGAGCAAACACTCACTTGACTATTAAGCCTAAGGGCTACTTATTCTTTCGAGTTTGAGAAAATACTCACTCGACTATTAAGCCTAAGGGCTACTCATTACTTCGAGTTCTAGAAAATACTCACTTGACTATTAAGCCTAAGGGCTACTTATTCTTTCGAGTTTGAGAAAATACTCACTCGACTATTAAGCCTAAGGGCTACTCATTACTTCGAGTTCTAGAAAACACTCACTCGACTATTAAGCCTAAAGGCTACTCATTACTTCGAGTTCGAGCAAACACTCACTCGACTACTACACATTACGCCGAGTTCAAACAAACACTCATTTAACCATTAAATCCTTAAGACTACCTTAATTCGATCCCGATAAACGAGGGGACTGTCCACAAAGCCCGAAAGCTATAGTGATTCAAATTCGAACTATTACCCCGAATCGAAGACTACATATCAAACTTAAAAGGATATTTTTGATTCAAAGAGAGAAAATTTTATATACAAATCTTGTACAAAGGAAACTCGGCTCAAAGGAAGTTCTTTACAAAAATCAAAAGAAGCCTCAAAAGAAAAAAACAACAACTACCTAAGGACCTAAAAAGCTTAATCTTCATCGGATGCCATGTTCTCAGTATCTTCCTCACCTTCAGATTCGCTCAAGCTATCGGAGTCTTCCTCAGGGAAGGCCAGCCTTCGAGCCTTGTTTTCCTCTGCCTTGGCAACTTCAATCTCAGCCCCAACATCGAAGCCCTGAGCACTGACCTCCTCGAGAGCTTCTCTCCGAGCTTGCCATTTAGCATGCTCAACCATGCTCTTGGCTTTGGCTTGGTTAACCTCAACATCGATCCTGAACTGGGCCACTTTAGCATCAACTCTTTTATTAGCCTCGATCACCTCAGATCTGGCCACTTTAAGTTCATCAGCCAAGCCTGCTTTATCAGAAATAGCCAAATCCAACCGATGCCGAAGCTCCTTCGTTTTCTCGATCAGCCCCGAGGTATTTTCTTTTGTAGATTCAAGTTGGGCCTCAGACAACTCCAACTGAGCTTGAACGGCTTCCTTTTTCGAGGCAAGGATATCCATATTCTTTTTATCTACCTGTGAGTTAAGTCGCCTGATCTTCCCGATCCTCTGCCGAACCTGCAGAATCAGATCATTAGTGGTTATCTCCATTTCATCTTCACTATCATGGAAAATTTGGAATACCTGCTCAGCCATCTCCTCGTGCTCTTTCCGAGCTGCTGTCAAATCTGCTCAAAGTTTTTCCATATGGAGCTTGTAAGAGTCACTCTTCTCAGTGAGGTTCCAAACCTCAGCCTCATATTCCTCTCAGATTCAGAGGAAGGCCTCGTGATGCAACACCGAGGCCTACAAACATGAGGAAAAATGTTAGAATTATCTACAACTCTAAGTATAAAAGAAACAACAGAGATGCCATCAGAGTTACACGATTCAAAGCATGCTGGGTCTCGTTGAAAAGACAGGTGGGCCCCACCATATTCATCACTAATTGATCCTCTTCGGCCCTCAAGGGCCGAAGGTAACTGGCAATCCCTACAGGGGGAGAGAAAATTCGGGTATCCTTATGCACGGAGAGCACTATCTTCCGCCTACGATCGGGATCAACACTCGGGGCCGGGAATCGGTCCACCAGTTTTTGGACCGATGAAGACCCGGCAGAACCCGACCATGGTGCTTTATTTGGTATCGGTATTCTACCAAAACCGATAACCTCCTTCGAGGCAGCCGACTCGAGCCCATCCAGAAAGTTGTGGATATCGGTTGACTCCTGAATGCCCTCGTAGGATCGACCTTCCAACATGCTGGTCTCACGGATCATAGCATCCGAAATCTGAGGGGATCCGCTAATGTCAACTATCCCGAGCACATCCCTCGAGATATCTTCTGCTGCCCGAGAAGTCCTACCCTCGGTCTCCCCTTCAATCATCTTAGCTCGAGACGAGATAATCTCGGCTTTTTCTTATTTTGGGATTATGGCCAGGATTCCCTTATTTACTTCCGCCGACTCGGAAGCTTGTTGTATCACAACATTCGCCCGTACACAAGCTAAATCCTCTTATCCTTCTTCGGGCTCGTCCCTTAATTGGAGGATCAGTTCCGAAAGCATGACACCGAGCCCCCCTTTGGCTTGCGAGATTTCTTAGACGGTTTTTTCTTTTCCAAGCTCGGGGAACTCGGTACATCTTTTCTCTTCTTTTATCTAACCTGCTTTGGGATAGGAACCTCTTCATCACCAGATGGGGGCCTCATGACAACATCCTTCCCGAGTCCTACAAAGGGAAAAAAAAGGGATAAGCAAGTAAAGAAGAACAAATAACAAACAAATCGAGAAAGAGACTTACCATGATTACGGGCCTCTCATCGACCCTTTGATAATTTCACCCAAGCGCGCTCAGAGTACTGTCTCTGCAACACCAGACTTTCAATCCATTGTTTAAGATCCAGAATCGGTTCCGGCATTCGAGCTACGACTGTGACAAGAAAGGAAAAATAGATCAAGAAAATGAAAGGCATTCTCAAAATTAAAATGAACAAAGGGAAACAATTGCTCACGGTTCATGTTTCATTTCTTAGGAAACGGCATGTCATCGGTAGGGATCAAGTCTGATTTTTTACTCAAACAAAACGGCACAATCCAACCCCAATCACGGGTCTCGTCTATACTCGAGAACGACACTTTGATTGCTCGGCGAGCAAGCTTGATCAACCCTCCTCGGTAAAGTCAGGGACTATAAAGGCGCATAAGGTAATTGAGGGTGAAGATACGCCCCTCGATTTTGCTCAAGAAATATCGGAGAAGAATCACTATCCTCCAAAAAAAGGATGGATCTGGCCTAGGGTCACGTCGTATCTCTTGCAAAAGGCGACGATGACAAAGGTCTAAAGGACCCAACGTGAAAGGATAAGTGTAAACACTTAGAACCCTTCCATGTGGGTAGTAATTGATTCATCAGGCGATGAGACTACTACGAGCTTATCATCCCAGTTGCATTCCTGTTTGACTTTCTTGAGAACTTTCTCGGTGATTGAACATTGGTACCTCAACATCGGCTCACATCGTCCCGGTACTGGAGAGGTTTTTCAATTTTAAAATCACCAACAGTTGAACACCCTACCAGAACGAATTCCTCAGGGCAAGGCTCCTCCACATCCTCACCACCGGTGGGTCGTGATGAAGAAGAGGCCCCTTTTTTGTGGAACAGTTTTAGATGTTTTGACCATCTAAATTTCTGTGAACGAAGATCAGAAGTATTTGGTGTTTTGAGAAGGAATTGGCAGTGAAAATCACAGATTCACAGATGAAGAACTCAGAAGATGCAAAAAAGAACTTAGAAGATTTGAAGATTGGAGATCTGAAAGTGAAAAATAGTGAAGAGAGGGGCTATTTATAGATTGGGCAATGACGGTTCAGAATCAATAGTGACCGACCATTATCTAACGCACATTTATTGCCTTGGTAACTGAACCGACGGGACATCTATCACGTACATCATGGTCGGACTCAATGCAAACGTCAGTGTATATCTAGTCATATCGTTGAAAAATCATGTCGTTTCTTGCCATATCCTTCCCGAGAAACGAGGGGACTATCTGTATACGGTCAAAACCGGTTTCGACCTTCATATAATTAGTCAAGATTGGAACATAATGGACCGAAGGTCATCTTCATAATATCGAGATGAGATCCGAAGCCAGGTTATCGAGCTCAAGTGTTACACCTCATGTTTTCGTACATGAAAGTACATCATAAGTAAATTGATGAAAGATCGGAAATAAGATATTACATCCCGCATTTTCGTACGTTAAAGTTTCGTCGTAAGTTAATCGACGTAAGTTCCAGAATAAAATTATTTTAAGGTTATAAGAATTATGCTATTTGAAACAGTGATGAGTAAATTCGTGAAGGTGAGAGGGTAAGCAAATCGAAGAAAATGATTTTCATCGAAGTTTATCAATTTGGGGATAAAATACGGTCCAAGCAATAATACCCCGTATTCATGGACTAGTGCCATACAAAGTACCACATGACCATAATAGTAAGGTATATAAAGTGTGTTTAAAGTGAGTAGTATTTTAAGTAATTTGAAATAATTCCTAATTATGTGGGTAATTGGTTAATTATTGGATTAGTAGGGGATTAATAAGTTGATTAAGGAAACTGGGTGGATATTTGGATAAGTTTAAGGAGGCATTAACGTGGTAGCCAAAGGGAATTTGTTTAAAGCACAACTATGTGACTCTTGAATCAATTTGCAAGGTGGCATCATTTAAAGAAATGAGCACCTTCATTTCATTTGGTTAAAAGAATGTTATCATAAGGGCAAAAGATGGTACAACCCTATTGATTTCCTTTCTTGCATGATTGACGTTAAGTTTTCTTGATATTTAGAGAATGTGTAGATTAACAAAACGGAGCTTCTTTGACGAGTCTTTCTAGTGCATCCTCCAGTTAAAAAAGTGAAAGACTAGCTTTTCATTTGGTATTTGAAAACAATCCGAATTGGAATCTTGCTAAGACTTACAAAGTAACGATGGATCTTAATCAATTTATTTGAAACTTCAAAGCGTGAGATTTGCAATTCTAAGGGAGTACGATGCAATCTTTCTCAAAGAATATCATACGGATTTCCCCTACATCGATCCGCCATTACATGTTTTGTCGCAATCAACGTGTGTTGGAGGGATTGTCAATAGAATCGGATAAGGTATGCTAAGGCTATCCCTTCTTTCTTTTTGGCATGATCAATACGATACAAACAAAACGAGTAAACGCAAAATTTCCATAAATGACTCTATTCATAGAAGTATTAGAGATGCCTACATTCTTGATTCCCCATGTGAATTATTATTATATCTTCTATTCATGGGTCTCAGAAAAATACGTATTTGATAAAGTTTATCCGAAAGGCATATTGATTTTGTGATATTCCGAGAAATCTTATCAACATAATTCTTATGCATTTCATGCATTTATACATGTACATTGACCCATGATCAGATGGCGTTATATACACGTATATTATATATATATGGGATATGGGAAAAGGTTACGACGTTATATACGCACCACCACCTGATCAGCTGGTATACGTTGATGATTTGCTCACAGTGGCTGAGATGATATGATGGGATGCCCTCAGAGGCTTGATGATGTTATGAACGCATATACCAATGCATGGTATGACATTTATATGTATATGCATGACATTATAAAAATTAAATGATTCACAGAGCTATGCAGACGTATATGTCGAGTCTTTCACTCCATGTTTCTCTCATGTCTATTATTTACTGATTTTCATTCCTTACATACTCGGTACATTATTTGTACTGACGTCCCTTTTGCCTGGGGACGCTGCGTTTCGTGCCCGCAGGTCTCAATTGACAGGTCGAGAGTCCTCCAAGTAGGCGATCAGCTCAGCGGAATATGTTGGTGCACTCCATTTATTTCGGAGTTGCTTATGTGGTCAGTATGATTAGGACATGTACTGATTAGTATGTCGGGGCCCTGTCCCGACCTTTATGACATTTATATACTCTTAGAGGCTTGTATACATATGTTGTGTACGTGAAAGATTGTACGGCCTTGTTGGCCTATGTTTTGAGTTTATAAATGATGATGTTGGCCTATTAGGCCCGTATGTCATGTGTATATGATGATGTAATAAGAAAGATACGTTACGTTGGTACTCGGTTGAGTAAGGTACCGGGTGCCCGTCACGGCCCATCGGTTTGGGTCTTGACAAAAGTGATATCAGAGCACTTCTGTCCTAAGGAGTCTACAAGCCGTGTCTAGTAGTGTCTTGTTTATGGGTGTGTTGTGCACCACACTTATAAGCATGAGGCTACAGGGCATTTAGGTCTGTCACTCTTTCTTCTTACTCTAGATCGTGTGGTAGAGCTCAGTTGTTAGAACTCAATTTCCTAAACTCTATCTTATTGATAATACGATGATGCCTCCATCCAGAAAAAATGATTGGTAAGAGATGTAGCTGTGAAAGAGTTGAGTCAAAGGAACTCAATTTTTGCACCATGCTTATGATGGATAAATATGAGGTTTTCAACAGATCATGTGTGTATTAAGATGTGTAAACTTCTTGATAAGGATCCCTAAGACTAGAATGTCTATCCACTCTTACGGTAAAAAGGAATAAGAGAATCGGAAGGTAGACACAAGTTTCAGCAAGTAAAAGAAGCAAGATGAAAAGGGTACGAGGTACCCAGTTAATGAAGGTTAACGGTATTTACAATTCAAGCAGAGAAATATAAGCATTCTGTGTTACCTTCAACAGTAACGTAGATATATACAATTGATCAAACCCATGTCAGTTATGCCCTATGGGGGCTGATAAGTGTAGTTTAAGATAAGGACATGATATTAGGATCCAGCTGGT
Source organism: Nicotiana tomentosiformis (assembly GCF_000390325.3). Taxonomy (NCBI): domain Eukaryota; kingdom Viridiplantae; phylum Streptophyta; class Magnoliopsida; order Solanales; family Solanaceae; genus Nicotiana; species Nicotiana tomentosiformis. The sequence goes on from NC_090812.1 coordinate 29,758,748, forward strand.
GTTAGAGTAACCCAAAATGGTGAATGGATTGTTTGTGTTAGTTGACATTTCCGAAGGGTATTGCAAATGTGGTAATAGATCTCCTTGTGAGGCACACAGATGGAGTACTATAAAATATTACAATTAGATATGAATACTAACATGATAAAAAAAAAACAGAAGATAGGCAGTGGAAGCCTGGAAGGGATAAATATTACCTTAGTGTGGCTCGCGTCCCTAATAGAGCGAGAACGTTAAGCAACCCAAAGAGCCACTGGATGGAGCAAAGGGGAGCTAAGAACAAAAGAATATCCTGTTGAAATTTTCAAAATAAAGTGATAGACAGAAATGTTAGCGGGAAATAAGAAAAGAGTTAATGAAGCATTATGAGTAAGATATGATACATGGATGACAACGATAGATCAAAAGATGACAGTATTACGGAGTCTATAGTCAAGTGAAGGAAAAGACGAGAGGTGACATGCCTTGAGACAACAAAAGAGTATAGGCCATAAAGTCATACCCTCATTTGGAGAAATAAGTTTGTGACTCCAACGCGACTACCAAAAGAAAAAGTTAGACCCTAGAGTAATAAGAAATCAGCATGACTGATGAACAAGATAAACTAAACATGAACTAGGGACTGAGTAATAGTCGGCATCATGAGAATTTCACAGATTGTGTCACGATGATAATAGAATGGACGACAGAAGAATACACTTTAAAGGTCATTTAGGAAGACGCTTCCCCAAAGCAAGCAATTTGAGCAAAGTTAAGCTTAAGGGACTGTATGTGCCAGTTACACTAAGTGTCACCCTTGCGAGCGAGGAATTTTATTATCCTTGGTACAGAAGGATTACCGCGAGGTGAGTAAGGATCATCGATGATATGAAACTATGCCAAAGATGAGAAGGTAAAACATCTATACGTAGATCATCTTAACACTAAATCTTAGTTCTCCCCTAAAGGGGGGAATATGGAGTGATGTGGTATTAAGTCAGAATTAAGTGGTTCTAGTAATTATGGAATGGTAAGGGAAGAATGCAAAGAAAAAAAATGAAAAAGGGATGAAATTGCACTTATTCAAAGCCTACATATATGCTACGATTCCAGAACATTATGCAAACACGGCGTCAAGGAAAGGAAGTAAGGGTCCCTGCCCGAGATGTTATTGATAAATAAGGAGCCAGTGCGAGACATAAGTTAATGCAAAGGAAATAACCCAAGAAAGATTACGCGGAATATTGATATGAGAATGGGCCAACAAGTAGTTAGTAGTTGATCCAGGAAGAGCCTAGTTATGGCTAAACAAGAGGACACAGACAAATCAACAGATTGTGCAAGATAAACATAGTGAACACCAACATGGGGAATTCAGTCTCGTAGATACGACATCGTGATCCTTGAGAAATATTCAGATAGGAGTTGGGGTAGTAAAGTTACCGTATGAGTGTTACGGAAATAAAATAGCGTCCCACTGGGAAGACACTCAAAATATCAGTTCACAAGCAACCCTACAAGCACAAAGGCGTAGAGGTAAGTAACTACGGGTAATTATAGGCGAGGAAGGACATCAAAAATTCTATCGGGTATGCGATGTGATAAGCTCACAACTTTACAAGAATCAGAGAATCCTCCCTAAATACTATAATGAAAGACTAGCTAAGGAAGTAAGGAAGAAGGCTTCAACCTAAGCTCAGTAACCTAAGGAGGAAATGGTCTTGTAACAACAGTCTCACAACAACATTGTATGCTCTCCATAAGGAAGTGGTACCTACCATGGCTAAGGAACGGAAAGAAAAATCAAAAGTAATATTCGAGATCATATGAGTTGCATGAAAATTTTGGCATGCGTGGGAACTAAGATAAGCCAAGTATACATGCAACAAGTGGTAAAACGACCAGAAAAAGTAATTTCTTACATTTAAAGAAAGTGGAGAAGGAACGAAAGGAATTATTCGATCAGTAATCCAGAGATAGTTAAATTATGAACGCACTTAAGAGTTCAGAGTTTTTATACATGTAGCATGTATGTTGACAATCATACAGACATAGAAGACTCTGGAATAAGTTAAAGGAAGGAATTGAGCCCATGGAATAAGACAAAGGATTGAGTTGTTAGAAGATTATATCATGGATATTCCATAACGCCCATGAAAGGCTAAAGTAATAACTAATACCAGGACCCGCAGATCGGAAGATAGCTTAAGACTACATAAAGGCTGATCAGAAGGAAGAGAAAACTAAAGAGTTACATCAACCAAGTAAATCAGGAGTCTGATTATTGGACCCAGAAAATTATAAAAATCGTGATTGAGGACATTGCAGAATTACTCTTAATATTAGAGGTACAAGACATATAGTACAGTAGCCATATTCTATAACGGCTCTACGATAAAGCCAGTCAGAAAAGTGCCAGCCTTATAAGAAGTCAGTATGAAGCTCTCACCAGATTGTGTATGCACCAGAGGTGCAAGTATTATAATAGAGCTTCAAGTTGTGGATATTAATTATACCTATGTGAAAGGGAGGTCATAAAAGAGATAGAAGATGTGATGCGAGATTTTAAGGTAAGTAAGGTAAAAGTGAACAACGTACGAGATACTTAAATGCAGAAGGTTGGGGATAGTCTGTACTGCGGATAGAAAGCTAGAAGAATGGGGATTCAGTATCCAGGAATGATAGCGGCAACGTTAGTGACATATCTTACACTCGATGATTTCTAGGTATCGAGAGGTCCAGTTACGAGAGTAAAGAAGAGTTAGAAATGATGTGATATCTCGCTTGATGTTCCAGAATAACGCAAAGGAATATGTGTAGGTCGCAAGCTAAATTATGGTAGAGCGACAAGGTTTTCGAAAGACATGAGTAAGAATAAGGAATGACAAGTGAGAAGGTTACGAGAATGGATAAGTTATCGAGATTAAGCCCATGAAGACAAAAGAGCTGATGGTTTCTCTAAGTTATAGAAAGTTCAGCCTGAACGAACTCAAAAGAGTCTAAGACTAATAGAATTTAAAAGAGATAGAATGTTGCCCTGGTAGTAAAATGAGGGTATACTTGTGATAAATGAAGGATGACGTTTGGACCTTCGATTGAGTGATGATTTGAAGGGATTTCATAAATAGTACAGGATTAAAATACCCACGTAAGTGAGTCACATTGGGATGCTATAAAGTACGGTTATTGAAGTACAGTATCACCGCTAAGTGGATTAGGAAAATCACTTCTAATATTCTTCGATGCAACGTAAGCCCTAGTGGCAATGTTTTACGTAAGAAGTTTCAAGATATTAGTGGTAGATTGTAGATCAACATTGAGGTAAATCAACAATAGATGGATAAAGTTCTAACGTATGAGAGGAGATAAGGATTCCATCCTTTAGATGAACAATAATAAGGAACACATTGAAGGACTTGGATTTATACATCTATGATAAGAAGCGAGAGAGTAACTTGGAATTGGATAGCAGACCTCGATAATAATAAAACCAAGGTAAGGGTTATGGTATAGTATGACCTACCTAGATGCAGTAAAGTCACAGGGGTGGATAACCGGGACCATGAAGTAAGGTATAACAATATTCGTAAGTTCGACAAAGTACCGAGCAAATAACTTCAGTACACCTATAGATGTCCAAAGGGACATCTTGTCAAGTTCTGTATATGTTCCCAAAATGAGGCCTAGAAATTGGCTAAAAGCTGAAGGGAAGAATCGCATAGGCGCACATACAAGGAAAAAGTCATACAGGAGCTGCATGACCAAAGGTAGCAACAGTTACGAGATTAAAAGAATTCCGATCACAAGTCATGGTATGAGAAAGAGACCTAAAAGGGGGAATGCCTTGGCCTTTTAAATTTTCATAGGTTATGAAAAGGATAAGTGCATCAGTCAACATTCGAGAACGAATGTTCCAAAGGGGGGAATGATGTTATACCTCATATTTTCGTACGTGAAAGTACGTCATTAGTAAATTGATGAAAGCTCGAAAATAAGATATTACATCCCGCATTTTTCGTACGTTAAAGTTTCGTCGTAAGTTAATCGACGTAAGTTCGGGAATAAAATTATTTTAAGGTTATAAGCATTATGCTATTTGAAACAAGTGATGAGTAAATTCGTGAAGGTGAGAGGGTAAGCAAATCGAGAAAAATAATTTTCGTCGAAGTTTGTCAATTTGGGGATAAAATACGATCCAAACTATAATACCCCGTATTCATGGACTAGTTCCATACAAGGTACCACATGACCATGATAGTAAGATATATAAAGTGTGCTTAAAGTGAGTAGTATTTTAAGTAATTTAAGATAATTCCTAATTATGTGAGTAATTGATTAATTATTAGATTAGTAGAGGATTAATAAGTTGTTAAGTTTAAGGAGGCATTAACGTGGCAGCCAAAGGAAATTTGTTTAAAGCACAACTATGTGACTCTTGAATCAATTTGCAAAGTGGCATCATTTAAAGAAATGAGCACCTTCATTTCATTTGGTTAAAAGAATGTTATCAAAAGGGCAAAAGATGGTACAACCATATTGATTTCCTTTCTTGCATGATTGACGTTAAGTTTTCTTGATATTTTGAGAATGTGTAGATTAACAAAACGAAGCTTCTTTGACGAGTCTTTATAGTGCAGTATTCCCTTCCTCCAGTTAAAAAAGTGAAAGACTAGCTTTTCATTTGGTATTTGAAAACAATCCGAATTGGAATCTTGCTAAGACTTACAAAGTAACGATGGAGCTTAATCAATTTATTTGAAACTTCAAAGCGTGAGATTTGCGATTCTAAGGGAGTACGGTGCAATCTTTCTCAAAGAATATCATACGAATTTTCCCCTATATCGATCCGCCGTTACATGTTTTGTCGCAATCAACGTGTGTTGGAAGGATTGTCAATAGAATCGGATAAGGTATGTTAAGGCTATCCCTTCTTTCTTTTTGGCATGATCAATACGATACAAACAAAACGAGTAAACGTAAAATTTTCCTAAATGACTTTATTCATAGAAGTATTAGAGACACCTACATTCTTCATTCCCCATGTGTATTATTATTATATCTTCTGTTCATGGGTCTCAGAAAAATACGTATTTGATAAAGTTTATCCGAAAGGCATATTGGTTTTATGATATTCCGAAAAATCTTATTAACATAATTCTTATGCATTTCATGCATTTATACATGTACATTGACCCATGACCAGATGGCGTTATATACGCGTATATTATATGTATATGGGATATGGAAAAAGGTTACGACGTTATATACGCACCACCACCTGATCAGCTGGTATATGTTGATAATTTTTTCACAGTGGCCGAGATGATATGATGAGATGCCCTCAGAGGCTTAATGATGTTATGAACGCATATACCAATACATGGTATGACATTTATACGCATATGCATGACATTATAAAAATGAAATGATTCACGGAGCTATGCAGACGTACATGTCGACTCTTTTACTCCATGTTTCTCTCATGTCTATTATTTACTGATTTTTATTCCTTACATACTCGGTACATTATTTGTATTAACGTCCCTTTTGCCTGGGGACGCTGCGTTTCATGCCCGCAGGTCTCAATTGACAGGTCAAGAGTCCTCCAAGTAGGCGATCAGCTCAGCGGAATATGTTGGTGCACTCCATTTGTTTCGGAGTTTCTTATGTGGTTAGTATGATTAGGACATGTACTGATTAGTATGGCGGGGCCCTGTCCCGACCTTTATGACATTTATGTACTCTTAGAGGCTTGTAGACATATGTCGTGTACGTGAAAGATTGTACGGCCTTGTCGGTCTATGTTTTGAGTTTATAAATGATGATATTGGCCTAATAGGCATGTATGTCACGTGTATATGATGATGTAATAAGAAAGATACGTTACGTTGGTACTCGGTTGAGTAAGGTACCGGGTGCCCGTCACGGCCCATCGGTTTGGGTCGTGACATCAAGATTCAGGGACCGATCAATACTGGGATCGAAGTCAATATTGAGTTATGATATGAATTAGTGTTATCGAACTCAAGAATCAGAGACCAACCAATTCCGAACCCGAGTCAATATCGAGCTCGAGTCGATACCGAGCTCGAGTCAATATCGAGCTCGAAATTTGGAGATCGGATAATACCAAGTCCGACCAAGAACGAGCTAAGAGACAAGAGCCGTTACAGCCGCACTAAGGGAGAGAATCTCGTCGGGAATTAAGGAAAAACTAATCTATCATGGGATCCCCACTATGTATTTTTAATTATATCCAAAGTAGGATCCCTCCACTATAAGAGGGATGTCTATTATTTCTGTAAAGGACATTAAACATTGAGGCATCTATACACTCCCATATTTTAAGAGATTATTGATATCCACATAGAGAGAGAGAAAAGATTATCCTTTTGTGCCGTGTACATTGATTCATCTTGCCTGTTCATAAATCGTTTTCTACTCAGTATGGTTTGTATTTCATTCATTTTTTACAGTCAATATTCGATATATTTCTACGTATCTTTCCGATTTGTGCCAAGTTATACCACGTATCCTTAGAACTACATATAAATTCAACTTTATCCGTTTTTCGGGTAAACAGTTAACTTGACCAAAAAAGAAAAGAAGATCTTATATAAATATCTCTCTTTTCAGCTGTAAAAAAGAAAACTCCATAAAAACGTTGGCTTAACTTAGACAGAATTAGAGTACTGATACATTGATAGTTTGATACCCAATAATATAAAATAGTTAAAATGCACATTTAAGCAAATTTATATGGCCGAAATGAATTTAGTTTGCACAGTTCTCTACGGTAAAGTTGAATGATTTTTAATGAAAATTTTATCATAATATTGTACATTGATTCTGCATTTGCTTCAGCTAATTAATTGGATGCTTCTTAAGGCAATAAGTCTTTTCCTTATGGTAAGAAAGGAGATCGTCTGGAATTAAATATACTACAATTTACAAAGGCAATTACAGTGAATTAAATAACAGAACTTTTTTCTTCTAGTTTTATATTAGGCAGTACCAGAAGGATTTGTATAGTTTCCATTATTAGTCCTTGATTATGTCAATTTTAGTAGATTTAGAATTCAGAATGTCACCCTTAGTTACGTTACTCGTTGAGTTTAGTAGTATTGTTCAACGTCCTATATATGAGTAGAATCTTAGCTACATGGAGTATTAGTTACCATTTCTATGAGGTTATCAATTAATGCTTGTCATAAATAACTATATATGAATTGCTTAATAAGTGAGATATTGTGAAAATATTCTTTTAAGCGGTGATAAAGCGTAGAACTTAAGCTTTTGTTATATGACACGTTCCTTTTCTGTCGGTGCTATGCTTAACAACTCTTCAGATCGGATAAACCAGCATCGATTACCCAGTACAAATTACTTGAACCCTCACGTTAAAGTAAACTATTAAAGAAAAAAAACGAATTAAAATGCTATGCAAGAGTGGGTGTCATAAATTATAATGTGAAATAGCTTCTTGGTAGGATTAAACTGAATAACATTGTCGATCAATGTATAAAACATGACTTATATGTACAAAAGAAATTAGAGAATTTGTAAATGAAAATGTGGAATGATTAAAAGTAACTTAATTTAGAAAAAATAGGGAATTTGCAAATGATCATGCCCTGGAGGCCAAATGTCATGATCCAGAATTCCCACCGCTGGGACCATGATGACGTCTAACATTCCACTTCCTAGGCAAGCCGACGTTATAGAATTATTAAGCCAATCCTTATTCAATTCAGTAAATAAAAGTAAATAAGCTAAAATAAAATATAGCGAGTGCGGAATAATATAAAAATTTCATTAATTACTACCACCCGGATCTAGAGTCACAATTCACGAACTTCTAGGATTTTACTACAAGTAAAAGTCTGAAAAAAATACAACTGTTTGAACGAAAGAAACAGTAAAAAGAAAACTGAAAAGATAGACAGGGACTTCAAGGTCTGCGAACGCCAACAGATCTACCTTGAGTTTCCGATAAACCAGTCCGAGCTGCTACGCCTCTCGATCAGTTGGGACCAATACCAAAATCTGCACAGGAAGTGCAAAGTGCAGTATCAGTACAACCGACCCCATGTACTGGTAAGTGTCGATCCTAACCTCGACGAAGTAGTGACGAGGCTATGACAAGAAACCCACATAATAAACATGTGCAGATAACAGTATATGTAGAAGAAAATAACAATAACAGCTAAACATATACTATTGGGAGGGGGTCATGCTAAAGGGGCACAGAATATATAGGAGATACATCGGAATTGATAACCAGAACAGTCGACATGCTTTTAACCAGTGAAAACAACTAAATACAATGAAGAAAATTGTACGGCATCACCATTCGTGCTTTTACTCTCAACCTCACAAAATATATCAATAGATACGGCACGACATCACCCTTCGTGCATTAACTCTCATAACGTGGCACGAAATCACCCTTCGTGCATTAACACTCACAATATGGTACAACATCACTCTTCGTGCATTAACACTCACAATATGGCATGGAATCACTCTTCGTACATTAACATTTACAATATGGCACGACATCACCCTTCGTGCATTAACACTCTCCCTTACCATAATACAATAAACAAATAACAACAGGGAGATAGAATAATAAATACAAGCCTTACTTCAACATTTGGTTCCACAATATCAACCTCAACTTCAGAATCAATACTCAATTATCACCGGAAGATCCGTAAACATGATAAGAACGATCAATTTAGCAATACTAGTCTAAACATGGATAACATGAACAAAGGAAGCTATAATTGCAAGAAACTGAGCTCCACCCGCATGCTTTAACCCGACTACAACGCATAAGTACTCGTCACCTCACATATAAGTTGTTCCCCAACATTTAAACATGTAGCAAATAGACAAACAAGTCATATTCCCTCAAGTCAAGGTTAGACACAGCACTTACCCCGCTCCAAAAGCCACTCAATGCTCAATTACCGCTTTTTCTCTAGAATTCACCTCTAAACCACTCGTATCTATCCACAAATAACTCAATAATATCAAATATTGCTAAAGAAATCAATTACAATGCATAAATTTAGATTCCCTAAACTTTCCCTTAGAAAGTCAAAAATCGACCCCCGGGCCCGCTTGGTCAAAACTCGAGGTTCGGACCAAAATTCATTCACCCGTTCATCCCCAAAACCGATTATATAATTAGTTTCGGAATCCGACCCCAAATTGAGGTCTCAACCCCCAATTTGCAAAAAAAAAAAACCAATTCTTCCTAAATCCCTAGTTTTCTACCATGAAAGAACAACAATTAGGGCTAGAAATTTAATGGGTAATGATAGAAATGGAAGAAAATGAGTTAAAGAGTACAAACCTATGAATTGATGTTGAGTTTTTCCTTCAAAATCGTACCTAGGCCGAGCTCTAATGGAGAGTTTATGAAAAATAGGTAAAATCTCGTTTTGGTTCTATTTTAAGTCATATGCGTTAGGTCTTCTTCGCGTTCACGATGAGCAGCAGCCGAAGTGGCTTTCGCGTTCGCGAGTCCTCCTTCGTGTTCGCGAAGGCTTCTCCCCCCTGGCCTTCGCGTTCGCGAGCCAATGCTCGCGTTCGCGTGGAAGAATAACTGACCCCTCCCCCCAGGTCCCTAAAGTTTCGCGTTCGCGAAGGGTAAGGCCCCCATTGCTTCGCGTTCGCGACACAGCTACCGCGTTCGCGATTAAGAAAATCGCCCTGCCCCAGTTTACTCTTCGCATTCGCGAGAGTACCTTCGCAAACGCTAAAAAGAACACACCAGATATCAGTTGAAGCACAAAAAACCCAGATTTCTAAGTGCAAAAAGCTTCTGTAGCCTATCCGAAACTCACCCGAACCCTCGGGGCTCCAAACCAATTATGCACATAAGTCCAAAAACCTTATACGAACTTGCTCGCGCGATCAAATTGCCAAAATAACACATAGAACTATGAATTAAATACCAAATCGAATAAAATTTTCGAGAAAGCTTTAAAGCTTATATTTTCACAACCGAATGTTCGAATCACGTCAAACTAACTCCGTTTCTCACCAAATTTCACAGACAAGTCATAAATATATTAATGGGCCTGTACAGGGCTCCGAAATCAAAATACGGATCCGGTATCAACAAGACCCAACATCAGTCAATTTTAAAAATCATTAAACTTTTAAACTTTTAATTTTTTATCAAAATTCCATATCTCGAGTTAGGGACCTCAGAATTCGATTCCGGGCATACTTTCAGGTCCCAAATTACGGTACGGACATACTGGGATCATCAAGACACGGATCCGGGTCCGTTTTACTCAAAATATTGACCGAAATTAACTCAAATTAATTTTTAAGGCAAAAATTCTCATTTTTACCTGTATTTAACATATAAGGCTTCCGGAAGAACACCCAGACTGCGCACACAAATCGAGGAAGGCTAAGATGAGGTTTTTGAGATCTCGAACCGCAGAATTAGGTTCTAAAATATAAGATGCCCTATTGGGTCGTCACACCAAAATCCATACTTTTAAATTTATTTTAATTTTAATGAGAGGAAAAAAAAAAAACTTGATATGAGCTCTCATGTAAAAACAATTTTGTCATCCCAGTTAGTGTTTCTCAGTTTTAAATTTCTTTTGAAAAAGACATAGTAGCAGGTTATACGAGTAATTTTAGTTTTCACACGATAAGTCGAACTTAGGCCATTCTCTCCTTATCGTTCTATAACAAGTTGGATTTAATTAAAATATATACTAGCTAATTGAGATTCTAGCATTGCACCAATAGTAGGTGGTCTAAATATTTGGTAGCTACTAGCTAGATATATACTTTTAACAATAAAATCCAACTCTTTGTTTTTTTTTCTCTCCAATTGTCTTAATTACTTTACCCGAATAAAGGAAATGAAATAATACTATATTATAAGGCAAGAAATGGGATCCTTAGGAAGTAAATGAGCTTCGTGTGTATATTCGGTAGCTTTTCTCTTTTCATTTTTCATATTTTAGGCAAAAAGGTTTCTACTTTTAAGCCATTTTCTATTCATATGAACAATTACCATAATAACAATAACTACGTTCGTTATAAGTTCTAAGGCTCTTCATCACAAAAACAGTTCATCTACAGATCAAGTATCAGACAGAGAGAATAAAAAGTAAAAAATAATCTTTCGATTCACGAATATGTTAATGGATAACCAAATGCTAATTCGTGTTTTGATGTTTTCATGGTTAGGACACGAACATATCTCTCGTTTTCTTGAGTTAGCAAAAAAGCTCGTTACAAGAAACTTTATCATTTACTTGTGTTCAACTCCAGCAAATTCACTTCCATCAAACAAAAGCTCTTTAATGAAAACTTAACTGAAAAAATTTATCTTGTTGAACTTAGACTTCCATCTCTTCTAAATCTTCCTCCTCATTACCATACAACGAAATAGCCTCCCACCCCATATAATGTCCACACTCTAGAAAGCATTCATGATGTCTAGTCCAATATTTGCTAAAATTGTCAACACTATCAAACCTGACTTGCTACTTTAAGATTTGCTTCAGCCATGGGCGTCAAGGGCTCTTATTGCGATTTAATAAGAGGCCTTTTATTTTTGTTATTACGTATATGCCAAAAAATCAATCTTGTCATTTTTTCATACTTGTTGTTTGTAGTGTATATTCTTAAATGACATAAAGTCTTTAACTTCACATAGTAATATTATTATTTATATTATATAAGAGTAATTTAAATAAATTAGGTGTTAGACATGTATCTGCAATATGTTATCTTTGATATTGTTGTAAAAAATATATTTACTAATATGAAGATTTAAGTAGTTTAATTCAAAGTTTTAAAATATTTTAACTGTTAAAGAGTAGACATCTTTCTTTCTTTTTTACAATTTTTTTGTACTTTTTTTATTTTTTCTAGAAACATTAATATTGTCTAATTTGAAACAAAATTACAACATACATTATTAAAAATTTTGGGGACCTAAATCAAGGCTTTACTAGTCTCCTACTAAAGTCGCTTATCCACCCCGGACATTCTCAATTAAATTTATAGAGTCTCAATTAAGATAAGGCAACAATTACAATAACATTAAAGACAGTAAGGGTGTCATTCAGTTACCAAAGTGAATGAAACTAGTTGAATAGAACGTTCATGGTGGGGCAACAGTCTGTAAATAATTATTGATCGTCAATAAGGGGCGGCTCAACAGAGAACTGGTGGCCTAAAATCAAAGTATATTACAAAGACCCTTGAACTTCTTTTATAAAATTCATATAATATTGAGACACAAAAAGAACCTACAGGGCTTTAATCTAGTGGTGAGAGTGCAACTCATGACGTATGGGTTAGGCGCACGTCATATGGTATTGAATTCTTCCCTTAAGTGAAAATAGTAAATGGATGAGCCCATTATCCATCGTGTTTTGAATCTTGCGACATTTGTCTCGGAGATTTCTTAGTAAAAAAAAGTTAAGACACAAAAGAACTTACTTTCTGGTATGCGGGTCAATCAAATGTGGAAAAAAAAGAAATAGTTAATTTAGAGAATTTGAGTTGAAATTAGAAATGAAAATCATGAGAAACATGAAAAAAGACTATGCATAAAGGAAGAAAAATAAAATTGATGAGAAGGTAAATATATTATTTAATTTAGTGAGAGAAACATTTATCCTAGTAACTCACTCAATCCTACGTCTACCAAATTTTAAATATTATTAAAATTTTATTTTTTTATTAATAAATATATAAATATAAATTATGGAGTATATATTATATAATAATATAGTAGTGCATTAATTATTTGGGGGCCTAAGACAAGGGCTTCACTTGCCTTACTCTAGAGCTGCCTTGCTTTATATGTATAAATAAATTAGAGAATTTGTAAATGAAAATGTGGAATGATTAAAATTGACTTACTTCACAAAAGAAAATAGGCAATTTTGCAAATGATCATGGCCAAAATCCAAACAAAGTTTATTATTTTTTTAGTTTATTTTAATGAGAGATAAAAAGCTTGACATTAGCTCTCTCATTATCACGATCCGAAATTCATACCTTCGGGATCGTGATGGCGCATAACATTTTACTTGCTAGGAAAGCAAACGTTAGAATATAATTAGCCATTATTAACAAAATTTTAAATTAATTAATAACAGAAAAACAAATGTGGAAATAAAGTGAATATTCCATAATAATCGCAATATCTAAATACCATCTCAGAACTGGTGTCACAAGTGCACGAGCTTCTAGAATAATACAAATAAAGGTCTGAAATAAATTCAAGCTGTTTGAAATTAATACACAGCTGAGATAAGATAGAAGGGGACTTCAGAACTGCGAATGCTGTGCAATTATACCTCAAGTCTCCAATGGTAGCTGTATCCGGATAAATTTACAGTACGCCGCTGGGACCAACTCCGAAATCTGCACAAGAAGTGCAGAGTGTAGTATTAGTACAACCGACCCCATGTACTGGTAAGTGTCGAGCCTAACCTCGATGAAGTAGTGACAAGGCTAAGGCAGGTCACTTACATTAACCTGCACGCAATAATAAAAATAACAATAATAATAGAAATAAATCAAGTAACTCATTTTAACAGTTGAAGTCAACTCGGCAGTCATAATCAATTATTATTTCAATCAATTTCCGTTACGGCATGCAACCCGCCCCAACAATATAATTCCTCAATAAATTTTCGTTGCGGCGTGCAACCCGCCCCAACAATATAAACTTTAAATAAATCTGTTGCGGCGTGCAATCCGATCCCCCAATATAAACTTTAAATAACTCTTTTCCGGCATGCAACCCGATCCCCCAATATATTTAATTTTATTTTCGTTGCGGCACGCAACCCGATCCCCCCATATATTTTAACAACTCTTAAATGTAATAAAAATACTCCAATAAATGCCACGTTCAATGAAAAACTATTAAGCATCAAGGCATACAATAATTATACTTTATTTATGAAACAAACAAATACAAGTAGCAATTAATTGTAAAAATCGGGGAGAAAATAGGCAGTCTAATATTAAATATACTAAATGTCAAGTAGCAATTAAGACACATAAATCAAATAAGCATGTGACAATTATTGCAGGAATTTAAGAATTAATATTTGACAAGGAATAAGAGAAAAATAATTATTATAATGATTAATTCGTGTCTTAAAATAATTTAAGATGTTTAAATAATTAAACAAATAATTAATTTGACAAAGTATAGGCACTCGTCACCATGCCTATACATCGTTACACATGAAATTCACATAGCAAATAATTCAAGGATTCTATTCCCTCAAGTCAAAGTTAACCACGATACTTACCTCGCTTGCAACCAAATTCATGATTCCAATAAACCTTTTCCTTCCGAATTCGTATCCGAAATCCTCAAATGTAGTCATAAACAATTCAATATACTCAATACAAATCATATGAATTAATTGCGTATGAAATTACAAATTTTCCCGATTAAAATCTGAAATTCATTTCAAAAATCAAAAGTGGGACCCACGTTTGAATCCTAAAAAAACTCATGAAATCCAAACACCCGTTCCGATATGAGTTCAACCATATAAAAATTATCAAATTCCGACATCGGATTGACCTTCAAATCTTAATTGTATATTTTTGAAAGATTTTATAAAAATCTGACTTTTCTTCCATAAATTCACGAATTCATGATGTAAATGAGTATGAAATCATATAATATCATCAATATAGGATAAGGAACACTTACCCCAAAGAATTTTTTGATAAACCCACGAAATATCGTCACAAATCGAGCTCTCAAAGTCAAAAATATGAAATAATACCCAAATCCTCAGTTATATAGTACACAATTCTGACCCCTCATTTTGCGGACCGCACATAGTTTTGTGCAGCCACACATCCCAGGTTCTGCGGCCGCAGTTGGAATTGTGCGGTCGCACTTCTATGGTGACTACATTATCAGGCTTTAGCATTTTGACCATAACTTTCTCTACAAATGCCCAAATGATTAGTTCTATACCTTTCTGGAAACTAGATTCAAAGGGCTACAAATTTAGTTTTTGAATCATCTCCAAATTATATATATATTAAATGATATAAGCGTCCGTAGTCAAAACATCGAACATGAGGAACCCCCTAGAGTGTGTCCGCGAGCAAACTTGTGCGGCCGCGGGAAGCATTGTGCGGCCACAGGCAAAATTGTGCGGTCCGCACTTTTGCTCTGCGGTCCGCACTTTTTCCCTTGCCTCAGCACTCAAAAATGTGCCCCCGCTCTTCCAAAAGTTCCAGAACAACATTAGAGTGCCGAAATGCCCGGACTCGCTCAAAACTCACCCCGGAATCCCGTTCAATTATACCAACCAGTCTCGTAACATAATACAGACTTACTCGGGGTCTCAAATCACATCAAATAACATCGAAATTACAATTCACACCTTGATTCGGACATAAGAGTTTTAAACTTTTCTTTTTCAAAACTTGTGCCGAAACATGTTAAATGAATCCGGAATGACTTCAAATTTGGCACACAATTCATAAATGACATAACAGAGTTATTCTAATTTTCGGAATCGGAATCTAACTCCGATATCAAAAAGTCAAATCCGTGGTCAACTTTGAAAATCTTTAGCCTTTAAATTTCTAGTTTCCGTTAAATGGTCATAACTTGAGTTAGGGACCTCCAAATTAAATTCCGGGCATAAGCCCAAGTCTTAAATCATGATACGGACCTATCGAAACTGTCAAAATATACTGATCCAGGTTCGTTTGCTCAAAATATTGACTAAAGTTAACTCAGTTGAGTTTTAAAGCTCTTTTTCACATTTTAATCAATTTTTCATATAAACACTTTCTGGAAAATTATACGGATTGCGCACGCGAGTCAAGGAATAATAAATAGTGCTTTTCAATGTCTTAGAATACATAATTAATTATTAAATTTAAAGATGACCTTTTGGGTCATCACATTCCCCACCTCTAAAATAAACGTTCGTCCCCGAACTAAATCATAAGTCAAATCCTTGTCCAATTGGACTGAGCTGAAATATAACACATGGGACGGATCACCATGATATTTTTGGAGCATAGACACATGGAACACCGGATGAACCGCTGATAAACTAGGTGGTAATGCAAGCCTGTAGGCTACTTCGCCCACCCTTTCAAGAATTTCGAAGGGTCCTATATACCTAGGGCTCAACTTGCCCTTCTTTCCGAACCTCATTACACCTTTCATAGGTGAAACCCGGAGCAATACTCTTTCTCTAACCATGAATACAATATCACTAACTTTACGGTCAGCATAACTCTTTTGCCTAGACTGAGCTGTGCGAATTCGATCCTGAATAATTTTGACCTTATCCAAGGCATCCTGTACCAAATCAGTACCCAACAACCGAGCCTCTCCCTGTTCAAACCAGTCAATTGGCAAACGACATCACCTTTCGTACAATGCGTTATATGGAGCCATCTGAATACTCGACTAATAGTTATTATTATAAGCAAACTCCGTAACTGGCAAGAACTCAGCCCAAGAACCTCCAAAGTCTATAACACAAGCGCGAAGCATATCTTCCAATATCTGAATAGTGCGTACTGACTGTCCGTCTGTTTGTGGATGAAATGTTGTACTTAACTCAAACCGCATGCCTAACTCACGCTATACAGCCTTCCATAAGTGTGAGGTAAACTCTATACCTCGATCTAAAATAATAGACACGGGCACACCGTGAAGGCGGACAATCTTACGAATGTAAATTTCAGCTAACCGATCTGAAGAATAGGTAACTACCACTAGAATGAAATGTGCTGACTTGGTCAACCTGTCCATAATGACCCAAACTGCATCAAATTTTCTCTGAGTCCGTGGGAGCCCAACAACAAAATCCATAGTGATACGCTCCCACTTCCACTCAGGAATTTCTAACTTTTAAAGAAAACCACCAGGTCTCTGATGCTCGTACTTGACTTGCTGACAATTTAGAAATCGAGATACATATCCAACTATATCCTTCTTCATTCTCCTCCACCAATAATGTTGCCGCAAATATTGATACATTTTGGCGGCACCTGGATGAATAGAATACCTAGAACTGTGGGCCTCTTCTAGAATTAATTCACGAAGCACATCCACATTAGGCACACAAATATGACCATGCATTCGCAGAACTCCATCATCCCCCACAACCTGTTTGGCATCACTGTGCCACACCGTGTCCTTAAGGACACGTAAATAAGGATCATCATACTGTCGCTCTCTGATGCGCTCATATAAAGAAGACCGAGCGACTGTGCAAGCTAGAACCCGGCTGGATTCTGAAACATCTAACCTCACGAACTGATTAGCCAAAGTTTGAACATCTGCAGCTAACGGCCAGCTAACGGCCTCTCACCAACCGGAATATATGCAAGACTGCCCATACTCACAACCTTTCTACTCAAAGCATCGGCCACCACATTGGCCTTTCCGGGGTGATACAAAATCGTGATATCATAGTCCTTCAACAGCTCCAACCATCTTCTCTGCCTCAAATTGAGATCATTTTGTTTGAACAGATATTGTACCCTACGATGATTCGTAAATACCTCACACGAGACACCGTAAAGGTAATGCCTTCAAATCTTTAGTGCATGAACAATGGCTGGCAATTCTAAGTCATGAACATGATAATTCTTCTCGTAAACTTTCAATTGCAGTGACGCGTATGCAATCACCCTGCCATCTTGCATTAATACTGCACCAAGCCCAATGTGAGATGCATCACAATATACCGTATAAGATCCTGAACCTGTGGGTAATACCAACACTAGCGTCGTAGTTAAAGCGATCTTGAGCTTCTGAATGGGGCACCTTTCTGGGTCAGTCTGGTTA
This sequence comes from Nicotiana tomentosiformis, assembly GCF_000390325.3. Classification (NCBI taxonomy): domain Eukaryota; kingdom Viridiplantae; phylum Streptophyta; class Magnoliopsida; order Solanales; family Solanaceae; genus Nicotiana; species Nicotiana tomentosiformis. Next base: position 29,776,593 of record NC_090812.1, read on the forward strand.
ATGGGCTTGCTATAGATAAAAACCTTTCCACGAACCGACGATAATAACATGCATCCAGGAAACTCCGGATATCTGTAACCGAAGTAGGTCTAGGCTAATTCTGAACAGCCTCAATCTTCTTAGGATCCACCTTTATGCCTTCTGCTGATACAACATGCCCAAAAAATGCAACTGAGTTTAACCAAAACTCGCATTTTGAAAATTTAACATATAACTAATTATTCTTCAAAGTCTGAAGCATATTTCGAAGATGCTGCTCATGCTCCTCTCGACTGCTGGAGTAAATCAGGATATCATCAATGACCACAAAAGAATCTAAATAGGTCTTGAACACTCGATTCATCAAATCCATAAATGCTGCTGGGGAATTTGTCAACCCAAATGACATCACTAGGAATTCGTAATGCCCATACTGAGTCCGAAAAGCTGTCTTAGGGACATCAGATGCCCTAATCTTCAACTGATGGTAACCAGACCTCAAGTCAATCTTTGAAAACATCTTGTCACCCTGAAGCTGGTCGAATAAGTCATCAATTCTTGGCAGTGGATACTTGTTCTTGATAGTAGCCTTGTTCAACTGCCGATAATCTATACACATTTGCATTGAACCATCTTTCTTCTTTACAAATAATATTGGTACACCCCAGGGCAAGACACTGGGTCTAATGAATCCCTGATCAAGCAAGTCTTGTAACTGCTCCTTCAATTCTTTCAACTCTGGCAGGGCCATACGGTATGGTTAGATAGAGATGGGCTGAGTGTCCGGAGCTAAATCAATACAGAAGTCAATATTTCTGTCGGGTGGCATCTCCGATAAATCTGCAGGAAATACTTCTGGAAATTCACAAACAACTGGTACTGAGTCCACAGAAGGAACATTCGCACTGGGATCGCCAATATAAGCCAAATAGGCTAGACACCCTTTCTCGACTATACGCCGAGCCTTCATATAAGAAATAACCCTGCTGGTTAAATGACCAGGAGTTCCTTTCCACTCTAACCAAGGTAACCCCGACATGGCTAGGGTCACCGTCTTGGCATGACAATCCAATATAGCATGATAAGGTGACAACCAATCCATACCCAAGATGACATCAAAATTTACCATATCAAGAAGTAAACGATCCACACTAGTCTCAAGACTACCAATAGTAACCACACACGAACGATAGACATGGTCTGCTACAATAGAGTCTCCCACCGGTGTAGATACACACACAAAAGCACTCAGAGAATCACGAGGCAGAACCAGATATGAAGCAAAATAGGAGGACATATAGGAATAAGTAGATCCTGGATCAAATAGAACTGAAGCATCTCTATGGCAAACTGTAATAGTACCTGTGATCACGGCATCAGATGACTCGACCTCAGGCCTAGCTGGAAAAGCATAAAATCGGGACTGGGCCCCACCACTCTGTACTGCGTGTCTGGGAAAGCCTTTAACTGGTTGGCCTCTACCTCTAATGGTCTGACCTCCACCTTTAATGGCCTGACCTCCATCTCTAGCTGCCTGACCCCTACCTCTAGCTGGCTGAGCAGGCGGTGAAGCAACCTGTGCCGGTATGATGGCACGAGAATCCTGCCGAGATCTGTTACTCGACAACCTAGGGCAATACCTCCTGATGTGACCAATGTTCCCACATTCATAACACCCATCCTGATGTCGTGTCTACTGAAGCTAAAGCTGACCCGAACGGGCCGGAAAACCGTTGTAGTGACTCTAAAGTGGTGGTGCACTAATAGGATATGAATATGCACTAAATGATGGCTGCCCAGAGTAAGGCATAATAGGACCGTGACTCACTAAAGCACTAGGAGATGCCTGAAGTGCTGAATGAAATGGTCTGGGAGAATGTCCCCTACCAAAATTACCCTTGCCTCCAGACGAGGCACCACTGAAACCACCAAACTGATGAGGCCTTTTATCAGATCTCTGCCTTCTCTCCTGTGCAAGAACCATCTCGATCATCCTCGCGACATTAGCAGCCGCCTGAAAGGAAATCTCACTTCCGGTCTCCTTGGTCATCTGAAGCCTGATAGGGTGAGTGAGTCCCTCAATAAACCTTTTCCTCACTCTCTCTTCCTCAGTAGGTAGTAAAAGGAGAGCATGATGGACTAAGTCCATAAAACGGGATTCATACTGAGTAACAGTTATGCTGCCCTACTGTAGACGCTTAAATTGCCTGCGGTAATCCTCTCTCAATGTGATAGGGAGGAATTTCTCTAGAAATAGCCGTGAAAACTGCTCCCAGGTCAATGCAGGTGATCCAACTAGTCTGGTCAATGTATAATCTCTCTACCACCTCTTGCCGGAACCCATCATCTGAAATACAGCAAAAGCGACCCCATTGACCGCAACTATACCCATGTTCCGCAGCACCTCATGGCAGCGGTCAAGATAATCCTGTGGGTCCTCAGAAGGTGTACCACTGAAGTGAACTAAAAAGATCTTAGTAAACTTATCCAGTCTTAATAAGGCCTCAGAAGACATGGCAGGTCTATCACCGGCATGTGCCGCAATAACTGGCTGAACTACCCCAACTGGCGGGACAACTGAAGCCTGATTCTGGGGAGCCATCTGCTCCGGAGCAAGAGTAGTAGGAGTTTGTTCTCCTCCCCCAACCTGTGAGATGACTCGTGCCACTAGAAATGTACCATTCTGGGCCACACCCTCCATAAGTCTCACCAAACGGACTAGAGCGTCCTAAAGCACAGGAGTAGCTATGAATCCTTCCGGGACCAGAACTGGTATAATTGGTACATTCTGAACTGGAACCTCCTCCTGAAGATCCACCTGAGGTTCTACAACAGATGCTGCTGCTCGAGCTCTAGATTGAGCTCTACCTCAGCCTCAGCCTCTAGCACGACCTCTACCCCTGGCCATAGTTTCCACTGGGAGCTCTGGTCCCTGTCCGTCGGTAGATGTATTACGTGTCTTTGCCATCTGCGAGAGAATAAGAATAGAATGGTTCAATTATCGATGATAGAATAAAATCGCACAGCAGGATAAGAAAGTAGTGATATTGTTCCTAAACTTCATAGCCTCCGAAAGATAAGTACAGACGTCTCCGTACCATCCTTCAGGCTTTACTAAGTTTGCTCGTGATTCGGGAGACCTATGTAACCTAGTACTCTGATACCAACTGTCACGATCCGAAATTTCCACCTTTGGGATCGTGATGGCGCCTAACATTTCACTTGCTAGGCAAGCCAACGTTAGAATATAATTAGCCATTATTAACAAATTTTTAAATTAATTAATAACAAGAAAACAAATGCGAAAATAAACTCTGAAATAAAGTGAATATTCCATAATAATCGCGATATCTAAATACCATCCTAGAACTGGAGTCACAAGTACATGAGCTTCTAGAATAATACAAATAAAGGCCTAAAATAAATTCAAGCTATTTAAAATATAATACATAGCTGAGATAAGATAGAAGGGGACTTCAGAACTGCGAATGTTGTTGCAGTTATATCTCAAGTCTCCACTGGTAGCTGTATTCGGGCAAATCTATAGTACGCCGCTGGGACCAACTCCGAAATCTGTACAAGAAGTGCAGAGTGTAGTATCAGTATAACCGACCCCATGTACTGGTAAGTGCCGAGCCTAACCTCGACGAAGTAGTGACGAGGCTAAAGCAGGTCACTTACATTAACCTGCATGCAATAATAATAATAATAACAAAAATAATAGAAATAAATCAGGTAACTCATTTTGACAGTTGAAGTCAACTCGACAGTCATAACCAATTATTATTTCAATCCAATAACCCGATCCCCCCATGTTCAATGAGAAACTATTAAGCATCAAGGCATACAATAATTATATTTTATTTATGAGAAAATAGGTACTCTAATGTTAAATATGCTAAATGTCAAGTAGCAATAAAGACACATATATCAAATAAGCATGTGACAATTATTGCAGGAATTCAAGAATTAATACTTGACAAGGAATAGGAGAGAAAATAATTATTATAATAATTAATTCATATCTTAAAATAATTTAAAATATTTAAATAATTAAGCAAACAATTAATTTGACAAAGTATAGGCACTCGTCACCTTGCCTATACATCGTTACATATGAAATTCACATAGCAAATAATTCAAGGGTTTTATTCCCTCAAGTCAAGGTTAGCCACGATACTTACTTCGCTTGCAACCAAATTCAAGATTCCAATAAATATTTTCCTCGCAAATTCATGTCCGAAATTCTCAAATCTAGTCATAAAAAATTCAATATACTCAATACAAATCGTATGAATTAATTCCGTATGAAATTACAAATTTTTCGGATTAAAAACCGAAATTTATTTAAAAAATCAACAGTGAGACCCATGTCTCGAATCCCGAAAAACTCACGAAATCCGAACACCCGTTCTGATATGAGTTCAACCATACAAAACTTATCGAATTCCGACATCGGATTGACCTTCAAATCTTAATTTTATATTTTTGGAGGATTTTAAAAAATCTAATTTTTTTTCCATAAAATCACGGATTCATGATATAAATGAGTATGGAATCATGGAATATAATCAATATAGGATAAGGAACACTTACCCCAATAAATTTCTTGAAAAAACCATGAAACATCGTCACAAACCGAGCTCCCAAAGTCCAAAATATGAAATAATACCCAAACTCTCGGTTATATAGTACACAATTCTGACCCCTTATTTTGCGGACCGCCCATATTTTTGTGCGGCTGCACATCCCAGGTTCTGCAGCCATAGTTGGAATTGTGCGGTCGTACTTCTATGGTGACTGCACTACCAGGTTTTAGTATTTTGACTATAACTTTCTGTACAATTGTCTAAATGATTTGGTCTATACCTTTCTGGAAACTAGATTCAAAGGGCTACAACTTTAGTTTTGAAATATCTCCAAAGTCCTTATAGATTAAAAGATATAAGCTTTCGATGTCAGAACATCGAACCTACGGAACCCCCTGGAGTGCGGCCGCGAGCAAAATTGTGCGATCCGCTCTTTTCCTCTGTGGTCCGCACTTTTTTCCTTGCGTCGGCACTCAAAAATGTGCCCCGCAATTCCAAAAGTTCCAGAACAACATTAGAGTGCCGAAATGCCCAGACTCGCTCAAAACTCAGTCCGAATCTAATCGAGCCACTCGGGATTCCGTTCAATTATACCAACCAGTCCCGTAACATAATACGGACTTACTCGGGGTCTCAAATCACATCAAATAACATCGAAATTATAATTCACACCTTGATTCACACTTAAGAGTTTCAAACTTTTCTTTTTACAAAACTTGTGCCGAAACATGTTAAATGAATTCAGAATGACTTCAAATTTGGCACACAATTCATAAATGACATAACGGAGCTATTTCAATTTTCGGAATCAGAATCCGACCCCGATATCAAAAAGTCAAATCCGTGGTCAACTTTGAAAATCTTTAGCCTTTAAATTTCTAGTTTCCGTTAAATGGCCATAACTTGAGTTAGGGACCTCCAAATTAAATTTCGGGCATAAGCTCAAGTCTCAAATCACGATACGGACCTATTGAAACTGTCAAAATATACTGATCCGGGTTCGTTTGCTCAAAATATTGACCAAAGTCAACTCAGTTGAGTTTTAAAGCTCTATTTCACATTTTAATCAATTTTTCATATAAACACTTTCCGGAAAATTATACGAACTGCGCACGCGAGTCGAAGAATAATAAATAGTACTTTTCAAGGTTTTAGAATACAGAATTAATTATTAAATTTAAAGATGACATTTTGAGTCATCACACCCTTAAGAACACTTTTATCGTCCCATCAGTTGGAGTTTCTCAGTTATATATAAATCTAATTTCTTTTGAAAAAGACATAGCAGGTTATACAATTAATTTTGGTCTCACACGACGCGTCGAACTTATAGAAGTCGTTCTATAACAAGTTGGATTTATTTAAAGTATACTAGCTAATTAAGATTCTAACATTGCACCAACAGAAGATGGTCAAACTATTTTGGTAGCTTCATATACTTTAACAATAAAATCCAACTCTTTGTTTTCTCTCTCTACAATTGTCTTAATTACTTTACCCAAATAAGGAAACAAATCAACAAAATAAGGGTAATACTATATTATAAGGCAAGAAATGGGATCCTTAGGAAGTAACTAAGTAAATGAGCTTCATTGGTATCTTCCGTATTCTCTTTTCATTTTACATATTTTAGGCAAAACGCTTCCACTTCTAAACCATTTTCTATTAACAGTTACCATATTAACAATAACGACGTTCCTTATAAAAGATAGAATAAAGAGTGAAGAACAATTTTTCGACTATATTTCAATGGAGAACCAAGAGCCAATTCGTGTTTTGATGTTTCCATGGTTAGGACATGGTCACATCTCTCCTTTTCTTGAGTTAGCAAAAACGTTTGTTACAAGAAACTTCATCATATACTTGTGTTCAACTCCAGCAAATTTCACTTCCATCAAACAAAAGCTCATTAGTGAAAACTTAACTGAAAAAATTTATCTTGTTGAACTTCGACTTCCATCTCTTCCAAATCTTCCTTCTCATTACCATACAACCAATGGCCTCCCACCACATCTCATGTCCACACTCAAGAAAGCATTCAAGATGTCTAATCCAATGTTCACTAAAATTATCAACACTATCAAGCCTGACTTGCTTCTTTACGATTTGCTTCAGCCATGGGCTCCAAGGGATGCATTGGAGAATAATATTCCTGCAGTTGTGTTTGTTACTAGCAGTTCTGTCATGTTTTCATACATGTTTCACACTTTCAGGTACCCTAGTTCAAAGTTTCCCTTCCCCTCTATTTATTATCGTGACTATGAGATCACTCGTATGCTCGAAAATCAAGATTTGGAGCCTATTGAGCAACAACAAAAAGATAATACTAGTGTTAAGTTGTGCTTTGGACGATCTTCTAACATTGTTTTAATCAAGGGTTTTAAGGAAATTGATGGTAAATATAGTAACTACTTATCTAGGTTAACTAAGAAGAAAATCATTCCGGTTGGTCCACTTGTTCAACAACCTACTAGTGAAGATGACAATTCCTCACAAATTCTAACATGGTTGAACCAGAAAGAAAAAGGATCTAGTGTTTTTGTTTCTTTTGGAAGTGAATATTTTCTTACAAAGGAAGACAAGGAAGAGATTGCTCATGGGCTAGAGCAAAGTGGGGTTAACTTTATATGGGTTGTGAGGTTTCCAAAGGGTGGAAATCTCAAACTTGAACAAGCATTACCCGAAGGGTTTTTCAAGAGAGTAGGGCAAAGGGGAATGGTGGTTGAAGATTGGGCGCCGCAAGCTAAAATATTAGGAAACCCTAATATTGGTGGATTCGTCAGTCATTGTGGATGGAATTCTGTGATGGAAGGTATGAAATTCGGCGTTCCAATAATTGCCATGCCCATGCATCTTGACCAGCCATTGAATGCTAGGCTTGTGGAAGAAGTAGGGGTGGGTTTGGAAGTTGTGAGGGACAAGGATGGCAAACTTGAGAGAGAACAAATAGCTGCAATGATCAATAGGGTTGTTCTTGATATGAGGGGAGAAGCTGTGAGGGCAAAAGCAAAGAAGATGAGTGAAACAATAAGAGTCAAAGGAGATGAAGAGATCGATGTAGTTGTCCAAGAGTTACTGAAACTTTGCAAGAGAAATGTGGCCTAGCTTTTTTATTTCTTTCTTCTGGTCTAGCTTTTTTTTTTTTTTACGTTTTTGTGTCATGCTTACCAAACTCGGCAGCATGTTTTTATGGTGTACTAGATTTTTATATGTACTCCTTCAAACTCTTTTATGGTGTTTCTCTAGGCTAGTTCAAACCTTCAGTACTTGTGTATTGATTTGAGACTAGCAAAGATGATAACGTCAAAATCTGCCTTAGTATTAAATGAAAATTTGAAGTTAAAACTTTTACTCTTCAGAGAATAAATATCGAACCTTATGAGAACATTTTAATTATACATTATATTGCTAACAAGGAAGACGCGGTTTCTTTGACTATAGTCTATAGTCTATATACAACAGCAGTTGTGCATGCGACTAGAATATTTTCTGCAATGTCATGACTAGAATATTTTGTTGAGTTTAATTTTTATACATTAACAATATAAAAGAGTTTTTGAACTCTCAAGCAAATCATATTTAATCAGTAGGATGTATGTTGTGGGTTATGGGTGCTCAAGCATCCATTATTTTGGAGCCACACATTATTATTGATATAGAAAAGCTAGTAATTTGTATAAATACATTATTTGGGTATTTAGTTTCAGTAGTAATTTTCAAATTAAAAGATAGTTCAGCATTCATGATTTAAAACTTCTTGATCCGCTATTTTGTTTAATGACCCACCTCTCTAGAGTTGCCTATATACCACAGAATGTAAGAATCCCTTTCGCTTCTCTTGCTTATTGCTAGTATATATTAAGTTGAACGATTAGGTGTAAATCATGTCAATTCTCTCTTACAGAAGTGCAAAAAAGAAAAGAAAAAAAAAAAAAAAGTATGTAACCATGAAGGTTCAACGTTTTTAACATAGGTAAAAATGGCATAATCATGTCACTTGTAAGTTATAAGGTAAGTTAATCTTTGTAATAAATATTAGTTGGTTACTTGATAAATATGAAAACTTACTTGTTATAATAGGTTAAACTATATTAGTCCTCTTATGTACATTCTTTCTCCCCCTCCTCTAAGTACTTTCAATTTTATCTAACTCTTCTTAGACCATAAATCGTAACTCTCTAATGATAAAAATACAGATTTAGTCTCGATTGTGGTGATCCTATTTGCTTTCTGTTAACTATGATAACTTACTTGTCACGACCCAAAATTCGACTAGTCGTGATGGCATCTAATCCACCCGCCAGGTAAGTCACTTAACCACTAACCAATTCTAATAACAATTAATAAAATAATTTAAGTAAATAATTATCTTAACCTTATACATTCCCCAAGAACTGGTAGTACAAATCATGAGTTTCTAAGAATAAAGTTTACAAAGATGATATGAAGTAAATACATCACCTGTTTGAAAAGTACATAAACAGAGTTTTATGAATTTAAGGCTATCATGAACAAGAGGCAGCTACAACCGGAACGCAGGTACATCTTCAGATCCAGCTCCCAACGAATACAGCAACATTAGCAACCAACATTTGCACGCAAGGTGCAGAAGTATAGTATGAGTACAACCGACCCCATATACTCAATAAGTAACAAACCAAACCTTAGGTTGAAAGTAGTGACGAGCTTGTACCAAGGTCGGGTTCCAACTTCAATAACCAATAATAGTTCATAACAACTTAAACAAGTAATACCAGAAGTAACTCAACAATCAAATGCTCAGCAAAAACATGATTTCTGAAAATAGTTCTGCCTTTCAAGTACATTACCAAATCGTTTACCGGAGTTGCCAAAAATATGAATAAGTTTGAAAATAATAATTTTCCCAAAATTCTTTCATTAATAAATAAGATATTTTATTTTTTTCCTTTCCAAATAACCAGTGTAAAACAAATGCATCACTATGCCCATCTGCCAACATGTGTGAGAAATCATGAATGATGTAATATCGTACAACATGAGGAAAAATACATCTCTATGCATGTATGTCATGTGTGCATGTCAATGAAATGTATCTCGGAGATGAACTCATATGCATACTCTCAGAATATCAATTCACTCAGTCCTTCCCATCACTCAGTGCTCACAGTCACTCAATCCTCCCAATCGCTCGGCACTCGCACTCGGCACTCGATACTCGCACCCATTAGCTACTTGCGCTCACTAGGGCTGTGTATAGACTCCGGAGGGGCTCTTTCAACCCAAGCGCTATAATCTGCACGGACAACTCATGTGCTATAGTATCAATATATGTATCCGCACGGACAACTCACGTGCTATAATAAGCCAATCTCACCTGCTGCGGCGTACAACCCGATCCCAGAATAATAAAGTATATAAAGCCAATATGGCCTGCTGCGGGATGCAGCCCGATCCCATAATTATCCTCATAATCAGGTTCTCGGCCTCACTCATTCATCAATCTCTCCAGTCTCTCTCTCATGGGCTCACAATGTCATAAAAATATCCCGAAAATGATGATATGATGTATCAATAAATAGCAACAGAGACTGAGATATGATATGTAATGACATTAATATGACTGAGTATGAATTTTCAATTTAAAATAAATAATTCACAGCTATATGACCTCTATGGGTCCCAATAATACTGGCACATAGCCTCAACATGATTTTTAATATGATTCTTAGCTCAATTTCTTTAGCATATAAAAACTACATAGAAAATGCCAAGATTATTTGACTACAAAATTCCACGGGAACAATTATGTCATAATTTTCATGGTGCACGCCCACACGCCCGTCACCTAGAATGTGCATCACCTCCCAACAATTTACATAATACATATATTCAGGGTTCATACCCTTAACTCCAAGATTAGAAGAGTTACTTACCTCGAACAAGACGAATCCAATTCCGAGCAAGATCAAAATACTTCAGAAATTTCATTCTGCGCGTATCGACTCCTTCACAGCTCGAATCTAATCACATTTAATTTGATTCAGTCCACACAATTATAGGAATTGATTCCATATCAAAATACTAATATTTTTTCATAAAATCCGAAATTACACTCCGAAAATTGCATATGGGGCCCACATCTCGGAACTCGAAAAAAGTTATAAAATATGAACGCCCATTCAATCACGAGTCCAACCATATAAATTTTACTCAAATCCGACATCAACTCGACCCTCAAATCTTCAAATTAAACCAAGAGGGTTTTCACAATTTTCCAACTTAATTCACTAATTAAATGTTAAAAACAACCATGGATTCAGGTAATTTAACCAATATTGAATTAAGAACACTTACCCCGTTATTTTTTTTAAAAATCTCCCGAATATTCTCTCTCTCCGAGCTCCAAATCGGTAAAAATGGAAAATGGAACGAAGTCCCATTTTCAGAACTTAAACTCTCTGCCCAGTCATTTGCTCTATACGATCGCGGACAATCTCACGCGATTGCGAAGCACAGTTTGCCCCTGACCAGTTTTAACCTTAGGCGATTGCGGACCTGACCACGCGATCGCGATGCACAACTTCACAGACCTACGCGATCGCGGACTCGTCCACGCGATCGCGAAGCACAAATGCGTGACCTCCACTTCTGTTCCACTTACTCTACGTGAACGCGATCTTCTTCACGCGTTCGCGAATAACAGACTCCCACAGCTACGCGATCACGAAGAACAAAATTGTCACTGCCTCAACAAGCCTATGCGATCGCGATTGCCTTCACGCGATCGCATAGAACAATTTCACCTCTGCCCAAACAAGCCTATGCGATCGCGGACCTTCTCACGCGATCGCATAGAAGGAAACCAGTGACAGAAAACCAGCATTCTTCAGCTGGAATGCAAAGTCCAAACTTGATCTGTTAGCCGTCCGAAACTCACCCGAGGCCCTCGGGATCTCAACCAAATATACCAAAAAGTCATAAAATATCATACGAACTTAGTCGAAGTCTCAAATCACATCAAACAACATCAAAAATACAAATTGCACCCGGATTAAAGCCTAGTGAACTTTGAACTTTCAAATTCTATATCTTGTGCCGAAACACATCACATCAATCCGGAATGACTTCAAATCTTGCACACAAGTTATAAATGACATAACGAAACTATTCCAATTTCTAGAATCAGATTTCGACCCCGATATCAAAAAGTCAACCCCCCGGTCAAACTTCTTAAAAAAAATTAACTTTCGCCATTTCAAGCCTAATTCCACTACGAATCTCCAAATAATTTTTCGGACACGCTCCTAAGTCTAAAATCACCATACGGAGCTATTGAAATTATTAGAATTCAAATCCGAGGTCGTTTACACATAAGTCAACATCCGGTTAACTTTTCCAACTTAAGTTTTCAATTATGAGACTAAATGTCTCATTTCGCTCCGAAATCCTTCCGGACCTGAACCAATTACCCCAGCAAGTCATACAAAAGCATACATTGAGTAGTAAATGGGGGAACATGGCTATAATGCTCAAAACGATCGGCCAGGGCGCTACATTATTCCTCTGTGATATTTACAAAGTTCGTATCGAATTCTTATGTGCGTAAATTTTTGTTTGAAGAATGTGAATCAATTCATTTTTTGGATATTTAAAGAGTGATTACAAAGATCATCCTTATAAATGCAGTTGCTCGAGAGAGTGAATACCATGTCTGTACATATTTTAATTTCTACTCTTATACAATGCGTACCGTGGATGAACCACTTAGGGCTTGTTTGAAAAGCCATCTTATAATTGGATTTGAGCGTAATTAGATGTAATTAGTAATAACTTAGTTAACATGTAATTGGATGTAATTGAGAGGGTGTAATTATACTCTACAATTCTCAAGGGGGATGTTGAGAATTGCTGGTAATTACATGGTGTAATAACAAGGTTGTTTTTTGAATCTCTTTTCTTTTTAATTTACTTTTTACTTTTATTCTTTTTAATTTATTTTTTATTTTAACCTTTTTAGTTCTTTTTTCAAATATTATTCTTTACATTATTTATCTTTTATTTCCTTATTTTTCTTTTACCAATCTTTACTTCACATGTTTCTGCATAATTTCTCATATTTTATTTCTTTCCTAATTATTTTTCTCTCCTTTTTTATTAAACTTAGCTATGTTATTATTCTAATTTTCTAAACAATTATACCTCGTAATCTTAGAAAGATCAATGAGTCATCCACAAACTTGACTTATAATGAATAATGTCATTAAAGTTGAACTTTATTATTAGATGAGGTTATATGCAAATTTAACTATGTTAAGATGATAGATTACCTTTTAATATTTAAATAATATTCTTATTTTTCAACCTTTATTTCTTGTTATTCTATGTAGTTGCTCATATTTTTTATAATTTTTTTATTTTCGTCATTTATCATAATTGTGCTATTATTAGTTTTGAAACTACACCTCATAGTATTAGAAATAATTAGTCATTAATAAACTTGGTATATAATGAGTGATATCATTAAAGTAGAATCTCATTGTTGAATGAGGTTATAGACTTGTATTTTTCTTTTCTTTTAAATTATATTTACTTAAATTATGTTAAAATTTATTTTATGTTGTTGTAGTTTTACATAAGAGTATTATATTATTATTATTTTGAATTTATGTTTTATTTTCGATTCCATTTTATTTGTTTTAGTAGCATTGACTTATTAATTCAAATTGCATGCCATTCATTTTTTCAGTTAGAATTGATAGATTATTTTTTCGTAAAATATTTGAGTGATGTCATGACATTATATTTATAAATATCAATCTTTTTATTAAGTTTGCGGTCCAGGATGTTCCTACAAAACATGTACCTTACAAGAAACAATATCTATCTTAAATGTCAAATTTAATATCATTTATAAAGACATATTTGTTAAATCTTAACTTTAAATTTTTGATAATTAACTTTATATTTAAAATTTAATCTAATTATGTAATTATACTTGTGCAACCAAACAGTACAATTGTAATTACATTATGACAAATAAACAAGTTGCCGTAATTATAATACTGTGTAATTACTAGGCTGTATTATTACTACCCTAGCAATTACAATAATTCCAATTACATGGTGGTTTTCCAAACGGACCCTTAGCATATTCATGCTTATGTTCCCCTCTTTTTCCCAGTTCTTCATTAGGAAAAGAATATCCTTGGGAAAATTTTAAGTTAATGGCTTCACTCTCCCCTCATCCCCCCAACCCCCCACGTTGTTTGATAATTTTGATTTTAGAATTAAAACATTTGGGATTGGGCTTTAAAGTTCACACAGATCCTCTTAGAAAAAGTCTATAGAGTAGATCTTTTAATTACAGCACCTCAATTACTAAGAAACCGTTTGGATTCGCTTAAAAAAAGTGATTTTTCATCAGAAATAACATTTTTAAGTCAAAAGATAATAAGTTGAGGTTGACCAACTCATTGCTTTTAAATTGTTTTAAATAATTTTTAATTTATTTTAAGCACTTTCTAACTTTGACAAATATTGAAAAAAGCTAAAAAGAGCTTAAAAACTGATTTGACCATCTCAAAACCAAATACACACACCCTCTAAGCACCCCAATTACCAAGGCCCTAAAAGTGGAGTAAATGTTTATAATTCATTTTCTATTATTAAGTGAAGATTTCATTTCTGTAATCACGGTATATCTGTACTCCATGATAGCAACATTTTCAGTACACGTATTATACCTACAAGCATCTTGTTAGCTAGCGAACCAACTGCATTTTGTAATTAAACATTTTGTAATTAAACATTTCAGCAGTGAACATAAATTATACTATTGACTTCAATCCCGCCCTATTCCATAAAACTTATTTACCATAGAAACTATTTCTTACGAGATGATAGGATGGTTGGTTGGTGATTGGGAAGTATTTTTAGTAAAAGAGTGGTAATAATAAGTATAGGATGGAGCAAATAATCAAATTATAGGTTAAGATAGCTATAAGTAAATGACTTTAGTATTAGTATATTAATAAGAGAAGCCAAATTTTCAATTTTCTGAGAATCAGACACCAAATATTTGCTTTATGAGGGAAGATATTTTCATATAAAATGACTTACCTGATACCAAATTTTCATATATTAAGTCGATTTATATATTTTTCTTTCCGTTTTAATTGCCAGTGAGGAAGACAGAACCAAGTATTAGCCTATTTGGTCAAACTTCTAAAATTTGTTTATTTTGAAAAATATTTGTTTCAAAAGTGTTTTTCAAAAAAGCACTTTTGGTGAGAATCGATTTGTGTTTGGCTAATTAGTTTGAAAAGCACTTTTGAGCAGTAATTAGTGTTTGACCAAGCTTTTGAAAACTGCTTCTAAGTGTATTTTTCTCAAAAATACTTCTCAGAAAAGTGCTTTTGGAGAGAAGATACATTTTTCTGCTTCTCAAAATCTGCTTTTGCTTCACCTCAAATGCACTTTTTTTCTTTAAAAGCTTGGTCAAACACCTCAATTTTTGGCTCAAAGTACTTTTGGCCTAAAAAAACACTTTTGACCCCAAAAAACACTTGACCAAACAAACTAATAGCCTGCTTGACCAAGCTTCTCAAGAGGTCAAAAGTGATTTTTTTTCTTTCTCAAAAACACTTTTTTTCCTAACTTGAGGTGTTTGGGCAAGCTTTTTAGGGGGGGGGGGGGAATGGTGCTTTTGGGAAGAAGTACAAACAGTTTATGAGAAGCAGAAAAAATAGCTTCTTCCCAAAAGCAGAAACAGAAGCAGTTTTGACTTTTTTTCTTACCAAAAATATCCTTAACAAAATATAGTATAGACCAAAATAACCGTTAAACCTAATACTTAGGATATTAATGTATAAATATTTCTTATTATTTTTAGGATATCTTTCTAATATATAGTGACTTTAGGGGTGAATACTTTTATATTTGTTGAATGATTTTTAATATATTTAACTTATATTAAAAGAATTAAGTACTTTTAAATTTTATTTTCATATTTTACTTAAATAAAATGAAAAAATTTAATTATTTTCTGTAATAACAAATTTTTAAAATTATTTATTTACTTATAATATTAACTATTAAATAAATCTATTCATACCCTATTCGTAATTTGATACTTAAAAACACTTTTTAAAAAGTTTGAAAAAGCACTTATCAAAATAAATTGATTTCTCTGGTTCGGCCAAAACAGCTATAATAGTCATTTAGTTCCTCAAGTGGTTCAAGTGGTAGTCTTGTATAGCACACCAAAGTAATCCTTTTAAGTCTTTGGTGTCCAAGTTGAATATGCATTAAATAGACGAGCTTTCGTTGACTTGCCTTTTCACCTGTCACGGTTCCTTGCCACTGGATTTATGATTCAACTAGCTCATCTTTCAATTACCTGCTGAGCAAGTTGTGATTGTCATTTAATTCGCTCAAAAAACGTACTGTCCAATTTAATTAATTTTTGATTATTTTTACACATACTAAAAAATTTACTTTTTAGTATTAATTAACAATTTAACTGATCATATTAACCTTAATTTGTCTATTGAAAATACAACAAATACTCCTAGTCTCTTTATTCCAAGAGCAATTTTGAAAAAAAAAAAAGTTAATTATTTCTTGATATTTAAAAAAATTAAATATTGTGGATCATAAAAAAATAATTTTTTTTTATTAAAGTAGACCGAAGGAGTACTAATAAAGAATAGTGGGATAATAATACACTTTCCGTTTGATAATATTTTGATGGTTTTCAAAAGTCATATTTCTAAGCTGAAATATGTCAATATATACTCTCTTTCTTTTTCTTTTACTTTCTAAACTTTTGTTTTCACATTTTGTAATAAGCAAGCGTATAAAATGTTGACCACTTCAAATTTTGAGAAATTAGAAAAATCAAGTCAGCGGGTAATGGGATTTGGAAAAATAATACGATAATAGGAGTACCTAAGATTATGACGCCCTCAGTTTTGAGTTTGACCAGTTGGGAAGGCATTCCTAATGCGTTCGGTGTACAACTAAAGTATGACGACCTTTATTTAGGTGACAGTGATCCAACTTTGATGTTAGTAAATAAATGTACAAAAGAAAGTAGTTAATATATAAACAAAGACCAAGTGAACAAAACAGGCAACTTTCGCTAAGGAATTCGTTCCATTATCACAAGGCCTCCCTATATATACCCCAGCCAAAACAATTAGCCTCGTTCAGATAACAGACTTTTGAAATTGGACCAAATCCTTCATTGGTTTAATTACTTCAATTTTGGTCATTTTCTTTTTGTGCAACTTTACAACAATGGTAGCAGCAGAGAAGCACGTCCATGATCTGCCAGAAGATTGCATTTGTACCATAATATCTCTCACTTCTCCAACGGACGTACAAAAACTGTCGTTGGTTTCTTCAACTTTTCGGTCAGCGGCAGCATTGGACTATGTCTGGAATGTTTTCTTGCCTTGTGATTGGCAAGATATTACAAGAAAATCAGTCACCCTTTTGAAGTACTCTACAAAAAGGGAGCTTTTTCTCTGTCTCTGCAATTCTATTCTAATAGAAGGTGGCAATAAGGCAAGACTTAAATGACTTATATATATATATATATTGGTAACCATTTTCTTGTGACAATTAAAACGTATAATTGATCATTTTATTTTCTTGTTTCAGAGCTTTGCTTTAGATAAATCAACCGGGAAAAAGTCATATGTAATTTCTGCAAATGAGCTTTCTATTTTATATGGAGATGAACCAGATCATTGGAACTGGAAAACTATCCCAGAATCAAGGTAAATACACTTCTTCTTTTTTCCACATTTCCTAGCAGAGTATAAAAGATTAAATTTAATAAAATGCTATTTATAGGTTTGCGGAGGTAGCTGAACTGAGAACAATATGCAGACTAGAAATACAGGGGAAGATGAAAACAGGGGAGCTATCTCCAAACACAATATACGGAGCTTATCTACTCATGAAGATTTCAGATGGATCATTCGGGTTGGATTCTATTCCAACAGAGATTAGTGTTAGAGTGGGGAATCAAGAATTCGTCAACACTGCGTATATACGCCATCCAAGGGCAAGGAGTAAGAAAGAGAAACTAGAGTCTTTGTTTTACAGGAACAGAATGGAGATTTTGAAGTCAAGAGTAAACAAAGGGGAAGAAGGACTGCCTCGTGAAAGGGAGGACGGGTGGTTGGAAATTGAGCTTGGAGAGTTCTTCAATGGAGGAAATGGTGATGAAGAGATCACAATGAGGTTGATGGAGGTAAAGGGTTATCATGTTAAAGGTGGGCTTGTCATTGAAGGCATTGAATTAAGGCCTAAACGTACACTAGGGTAAATGAGTGTTATTATTGTAGGATAGGATGTATTTTTGTTTTCTTTTGTTATTCAATTGTTATTTATACCTTTTTTGTGTAAACCAACACGTTCTTTCATTTATTTTCTTCTTTTTTCGACAGAAAAGTGACATCATCAAACAATTAAATTTTTATACACCGATAATGTAAAAAAATTTACTATTAGATTATTTAAAAGATAATGTCAGATAATTAATTATTCATAATAAATACCTAAAAAATAACATGCAAATAATTTCTTGCCATAGCAGATTAAATTATACTGTTAAGTTAAAAGTTATTTATATCCGTGTGGAGGAGTTTGTTCTACCACTTTAGAGTCCTTTTAGTTGCAGCTTTAAAGATATATGGGGCAACAAATAGAACAAGAAAGATTTTAAGGTCGCTTCTTTTTTGTGACAGAAATACAAATGTAATAATTAGAAATGCAAAAAAATACAGGGCGACTTGTTTCTTGGATTAAAACAACCCTTCCTACTTGGTCTTAAAGTACAGCTCCATCTTCATACACAATTTTGTTTTCAGAAATTTTGTTCCGGAATAAATATTCGAAAACTTCTCCAAAAGATAATAAACATTTTCAGTAAAACTCTCCAAAGCCCACATAAAGTATTTTTTTCGCTTATCACCTTTTTTTTTTTTTTTTTGCAATATACACAAATAATGTAAAAAAAGTTGTTATCAATATATTTTAACATGTTGTACAAGGTTATATGACTCATTGTTTAAGTTACTAATTCCACATATTACTAGTAGTTATGTGTAACTATATCTCGTATGATTTAATAGTGTACATTTTTTTTTTTACACAATTAAAAGTTAAACTCGCAACAATGTGAAGAAAGAGGAAATTTCTTTCAAAATAACAGCAATACAAGCATTAGTCAAAATTCAAACCATTCAAAAGCCATCAAATCCTTCAACCATTATGTTGACAGCCCATTGTTTGATACCATTCGAAACTAAAAACACGTGCTCAAATTTTATCCTTTCAAATGTTATTGTATAGGTCCTCGACGAGTCAAATAAAATTGACGAAAGATAATGGAAGCAACCAAAATTGACTGACAACTAAGATTATGGGGAACTTAATTTTCACACGTTTACTTTTCACGGGTTTTCCCCTTTTCCACCTTCTCTTTTTGCCAAAATTTCTTTGGTTAATTACTTTTAATATGACTGTCATAATTCGAAAGAAAGTTCCTAGAATTTTTGACGTTCTAATTACTGTCCTCCTCAACATTCGTTTAATCAACGATATTAATTAAGTACCTTTCGTTTAATGGGTAAGTCGTTTCAGTCCGCTTGATTCCCCCCCCCCCCCCCCCCCCCCCAATTACTCACAAATTTACCGTCTCAAATATAACACAGAAAATAGAAGTGAGTGCGCATTTCACTAAAGTCTCAAATTTCAATTGAGCCAATAACATTTTTCTATCGATTCACAGTATTCATTCTACCACAAATTCAAGTCATTATCCAAAAATATCCAAAAGGCGTAGAGAGGAACAAATGGTTCATTGTCCGTAGTACTCCCTCTCTTCACTTTTACTTGTCATGTTTTGACATTTCACGACACTTAAGAAATAATAGATAAAGTATATAATTTACCATGATACCTATATTAATTGATGTATATTTTAAATGATTTTGAAAAAATGATTTAAAATGAGTAATTAATGTTATGGGTATAACTGGAAAAAGAAATTGTCTCCTCTTGATATACTAAAATAACAAGTAAAAGTAAAAATCTATTTTTAGAATACTAGAGAACAAGTAAAAGTGAATGGAGGGGAATATCACTTTTAACACACCAACTCAACGGAAGGTTCGTTTAATTTGAACAATTCAAAGTTCCGTATTTTTAGACCTTAAAGTTAAAGACAACTCCACTATATATGCAAAGAACCAAACCCAACATTTCCAACAAAGTAACACTCGTATTTCAAACAAAAAAAGCAGCGGAAACCAACAAAAAAAAAGAAGAAAAGGAAGCAGTACATTGAAAAAAAGGCAAAGCCTTACTCTTTCTAGCATCTTCAATTGTGCTACCTTTTGTTTAAACAAGATAAAGTTGAAGGCAATGTCTGGGGCAGAGCTATTCAATCAATTGCCAGAGGATATCATTTGTTCAATTCTCTCTCTTACTTCACCTAAGGATACATTTAGCTTCTCGTTGGTTTCTTCCTCTCTCCGTTTAGTGGCAGCATCTGATTTTCTGTGGCAAACATTCTTGCCTTCCGATTACAAGCATATTATTGACAGATCTGTAACACCCTTGAAGTATTCTTCTAAAAAAGAGCTTTTTATTCGTCTCTGTAACTCCATTCTTATTGATAGTGGTAACAAGGTATGTATACAGTAACACAAATGTTATAGTACTATACTTTATCATTTTTGTGAATCTTCATTTTGGTAGTTGATATTAAAATTGGTTCTACGATCCAATTGCAGAGCTTTGCATTAGAGAAGTCAAGTGGAAGAAAATCATATGTAATCTCAGCAAAAGAACTTTCCATTTTATATGGGGAAGAACCAGATCATTGGACTTGGAAATCTGTACCTGAATCAAGGTTTGATCACTCGCTTTCCTTCCATTTAGCTTAGAAATAATTGGTATTCACAATATCAAAAAATCTTTTCCTACATTCTTGAAAGTTAACATACTCTGTTTTTCGCAGGTTTTCAGAAGTGGCTGAACTGAAAGTAATATGCAGGCTAGAAATAAAAGCCAACCTAAAAACAAACATACTATCTCCAAACACAAAGTATGGAGTTTATTTCATTATGAAAATATCTGATCAGGCATTTGGTCTGAATTCAGTGGCTGCTGAGATTAGTGTAGAAATAGGCAATCGGAAAGTAGTTCAAAATTGTGTGCTGGACTCGATGGGAATGACAAATTTTGAAGAGAAACAGAGGGATCAAAGACTGCCATATAAAAGGGAAGATGGATGGATGGAAATTGAGGTTGGAGAGTTGTACAATGGTGGAGATGAGGAGGAAGTTACAGTAAGTTTGATGGAGGTGAAGGGTTGCCATGTGAAGGGTGGACTAATCATTCAAGGCATTGAATTTAGGCCTAAACACTAAGCAAAATTCAAAGATTCTTATCTACTCACTCACCAATATCTTTGATTTTTTTTCCGCAATAATATTATAAATTTATTGATTTATTTATCTCGTCCATGTCAAAGATTGGTGTGAAACAAAAAAGGTTAGATAATGAATGATTAGACTACTCTCGATAATGAAATACTTATATGGATTTTCTTCCGAGGTGACTCGAGTTTAGATGGGGGCAAAATCGATTTATTTGTAACTGGTCTAAGTTTATATAGGTTGAATTACCACTCGCTTATTGGCTTGACCCGATAGATTGTACATTTGATATGATGCATCCAAATAAGTCAAAAAAAACTAACCTGACATGTCAAATTCAATGTAAACTCGAGCATACAAAATAATTTTGAGATTGGAGATTATATCAATTTGATAGAATTTGGAAACTATATAAATTTGAAGATTGAGAAATTATGTCAATTCGTAAGAATTTACTATTATTTATAATTAATAGAAGTGTGAGTTGGGGGTGTACGAACATGGGCACTTTTGTAAATATGAATTAAATAGGGGTAAATTGATAATTCTTTAAATTCTTTTTCCCGCAAAGCACGTGTACTGCACTTGTGTAAAAGTAATTTACCGTCTAAACATAAGATTGATACCCTATTCTCTTTATCCCTGTTCTCCATCAATGTTCTCTGTACAACTGATTCTCCGGTGAAGCTGCCAGATTTTCTTATGGCTAATTCAAGAAATTGTTGTGTCTTCGGCTCTTCTGACTGATTTTGCAAATGCATGTGAATAAGATGAGGCAAGAGACAAACGACTATTTTTTTCTTTTATCTTACCCATCTTATCCATAGTGATCTTATCCATAGTGATATGTGGGCGACTCATATTAAGAGGTAATGGATGAACTTCTTACTTTCTAAGAAAACTATTAATAATATTCAGACAAGGAAAGGGAAATGTTGATACAAATAAGGAAATTAGGGTTACAACACATGAAGAATGGGCCAAGTCTTATTGGACTACGCCTATTGGGCCTATAAGAATAAGGATGGAAGCCGCACCAATTATCCATTAGACCCAATTAGTGATAGCTAGTTAGATAAATAACAGAATGAGAGCTAAAGTAGATAGTTTTTACCGGCCACTACATTTCCTAACCACTTTTTCTCTCTACTCTCTCCTCTCTAACCTCTCTCCTTCTCTCTTCTTCTCTTCTTTCAAGTCAATTGCAGAGATTAGCTAATTGGGTCATATTGTAATCGACTGAGAGTGATTGTTCAATAAAATTTTTGTTCTTTTTTCATTAATTCTCATTTTTACTTTAGTACATAGCAAATTGGTATAAGAGCTTATCCTGGCCATAATGACGATTCCAGAAACTCGTTCTAAATCTACTAAAGATTACGTGAAGAAACTAGAAAATCAGTTACAGATTTACATGGCGGAAAAGGAGTAAAAAATTGGAAGCAAATGATTCAAAGATAGATGAAGTAGGGAAGAAATTGGATGTGATGATGGAAAGGCTTTTCGCGGGCAAAGATGGCATTTTGGGTAGTGCTCTAGTAGAAGTCAATCATTTCGATGGATCCAATAGTCGACCTAGATTTGCGGAGCAGAATGAGTACTCCATTGGTAGGCGGCAGCGAAACACGCATGGTCACAAGTTCGAAATTCCTTATTTTGAGGAGGGCGATTCCAGATCTTGGCTTCGAAAATGCGCGAGGTACTTTCTCTATAATCACATAACTGATCCCTAGGAGAAATTAAAGGCTGCTATTCTCCATCTCAATGGGAGAGCAGAATCATGGTATTTCTCTTACCATCTGAGCAGGGGTACTGTGAGGTGTCTTGAATTTGTAGAATAAATTAGCAAGAGATTTGAGAAATATGATAATAGTAACCTCAACCTCTTAGGAGAATTCAAAAAATTTGAGCAACAAGGATCAATAAATGAATACCTGGCGAGGTTCGAAGACTTAAAGGCTTGGGTCTTGATTAAACATCCTCTATTCCTGAGGAATTCTTTCTGGGATTCTTTGTTAAAGGACTCAAGAATGAAATCAAGCACACAGTTAAAATGCTTGATCCTTTCTCCTTGAGTCAAGCTATGGAGAAGGCTAAACACAAAGAAAAATTGTTAGAAGCAGTAGTTAAGAAAGGAAAAGGAAATAATGTAAGATACATGGGACAGTATAACGACAATAACAGCCAGGCAGGATTTAAAACCTCTGATTTTTCTCAAAAAGATGGAGGTTCTACTTCCAACAATATGGACAATAAGTTGTTTGAAACTAGAAAGGCAAGAGGTGAATGTTCTAGGTGTGGAGAAAAGTACTTCCCTGGTCATCAATGCAAGAACAGAGAGTTAAATGCATTATCTGGCATTATTGAACAAGGGGAAATAGAACTAGAAACTATAAAAGATGGTGTGGAGGAGTGTCAGGACCAACACGAGGCAATAATTGATAAGGACATAAGCCTCAATGCTTTATATGGGACAGTTACTGTCACACCTCATTTTTCCCGAGGGATGGGGAATTTTTTCCAATTTAAGTGACATTATTCTAAATGAGATTATTTATTTAATTTTTCAGAGTTGCCACTTGGAATAATTATTATGGTGTCCCAAGTCATCGATTTATTTTAAATCCCAAATCGAGGAAATTTGACTCTGGTTTTGGTCCGCGAACACAGAAGATCGAGTAAGGAATTCTATTAACCCGGGAGAAGGTGTGACGCACTTCCGAGTTCCGTGGTTTTAGCACGATCGCTCAACTATTAATAATTGGCCTAATTATCTGAATTTTTATATGTTTTAGAACCTTTTGTGCATTACCGGTTTTATACCGCTTTTAATTATTTTAAACAATTATGGAGTTTATTTAAACAAGTCGTGGTGTCGCGCACTCGCTTGTCTTTGTACATATTGCGAATCGCGTCACGTGAAACTGTCACGACCCAAACTAACCCCTGTCGTGGTGACGCCTATCGTGGTACTAGGCAAGCCGACTCATTCTAAAACAAACCGATATTTTTTATTTCAAGGATAATTCCAAGGCTATTTAGCTTAAAACCCTTTGTAAAGGAGTTCAAATCAAACAAAAGTGCGGAAAAGAAAAGCCCGACATCGGGGTATCACTAGTCATGAGCATCTACTATAATCTGTCTAACAATATCAAAGCTAACTCAACCTGGAAAATAGCTAAATACAACTAGAGGAAGATAAGAGGGAGAAGAGCAGGGGCTGCGATCGCCAAATAGCTACCTTGCTATCTCCGAGAAAATCTGCAACCAGAATAATCAACAACCGCTATTGTGTCCAACTACACCTGGATCTGCACACAAGGTGTAAGGAGTAACGTGAGTACGCCAACTCAGTAAGTAACAACAATAAATAAAGACTGAGCAGTGGTGACGAGCAATAAAGCATATAACGTTCATATCATGAAATCTCAATAAAATACCTCATGCTTTTAAAATCAGGATTTGAATCAAAATATCTCGTTTAAACCCAGTTCCAGTAAAAATCATTTAAGGATATTTTTCAACAGTTTTCAAACAAAGGAAAAATGCATAGGTGAGCAAAAATGATGAAATCATAAACAACCCCTCGGGCAAAGCATCACTAATATACAACCCCTCAGGAAAACTTCACAATCACTCTTGCCACTCGGGCATACCTCACAATCACTCATGCCTCCCAGTCACTTAGCACTTGGCACTCGCACTCAGTAGGTACCTGCGCTCACTGGGGGTGTGTACAGACTCCGGAGGGGCTCCTTCAGCCCAAGCGCTATATCAAGCTAAATCATGGCATAAATCACTCAGGCCCTCAGCCTATATCAAACATGCTGTGGCATGCAGCCCGATCCCATAAATATCCTCACAAATCAGGCCCTCGGCCTCACTTAGTCATAAACCTCTCAAACCACTCGGACGTTTCAGTAAAAACAGGGTATTCAGCCCAAAACAACATTTATATGCATCAAAATAGAGTAATAAAACTGAGTTACGCAGTAAACAAGTATAACCATGACTGAGTATAGATTTTTAATCGAAAACAGTGAGAGGATAGTAAGAAAAGCCCCTAAGGGTCCAAACAGCACTGGCACAAGGCCCAAACATGGCAGCCCAATTCACAGAAACTCTTTCTAAAACATGTAAGTATCATATAGTTTCAACAAAATATGCAACTTTACAGTTGCTACGGGACGGACCAAGTCACAATCCCCAACAGTGCACGCCCACATGCCCGTCACCTCGCATGTGCGTCACCTCAAAATAGTAGAATGATACGAAATCTGGGGTTTCATACCCTCAGGACTAGATTTACAATTGTTACTTACCTCAACCCGGTCAAATCTCTACCCCGCAATGCTCTTGCCTCTGGACTCGGCCTCCAAATACTCCAAATCTATTCACAATCAGTACAATACTATCAATATACGCTAATGGAATGAATTCCACAAGAAAACTACCAATTTAGACAAAACAAACCTGAAATTGGCTCAAACCCGGCCCCCGGGCCCACGACTCAAAATCCGACAAAATTTATAAAACTAGAAAGCTCATTCACTCACGAGTCTAACCATACCAAATTCATCAAAATCCGACATCGTTTGGTCCTTCAAATCCTTAAATTACTCTCCAAAACTTCCAAGCCCTAACCCCTCATTTTCACTAATTACATTATTAAACAACGAAAAATCACCATATATATGAGTATTAGGGCTCAAGCAACTTACCTCATTGATAGCCCTTGAATCACCTTTCAAAAATTACTCCAAAAGCTCCAAAAGCCGACTTGAAAATGGTGGAAATGAACTAAATTCACGAAGGGTTCTATTTATGGTTTCTGCCCAGGCTTTTTTGCACCTGCGGACTATTTCTCGCTTCTGCGCAACCGCACCTGCAGAAAAATCCATCGCAGGTGCGGAACTCACTTATGAGCCCAGGTTCCGCATCTGCGGCCAACCTGCCGTATCTGCGCGTGACACGCCGCATCTGCGAAGCCAGCCTTCTTCCTTCCTTCCGCATCTGCACCCCAGGTCTCGTACCTGCGGGTTTGCAGATGCGATAGCCTTCTTGCACCTGCGCATCCTGCCTAGCCCAGCACTGTCCGCACCTGCGAACTCCGATGCGCACCAGCGGCCCCGCACCTGTGACTCCCTTTCCGCAGGTGCGAAAATATCAGTAGCAACAGCTTCAGCTGTATTTTCCAACTTCGACAAATCCGTTAACCACCCGGAATCATCCCGACGCCCTCGGGACCTCAACCAAAAATACCAAAAAGTCATATATCAACATACAAACTTAGTCGAACCTTCGAATCACTCAAAACAATATCAAAACACCAAATTACCCTCGAATTCAAGCCGAAAAACTTTTAAATTTCCAAATTCGGCAACTGATGCCGAAACCAAGCAAACCACATCCGAATGACCTCAAATTTTGCACACACGTCACAAACGATACTACGAACCTACTCCAACTTCTGAAATTCTATTCTGACCCCGATATCAAATTTTCCACTGCTGACCGAAATCGCCAAATTTTCAACTTTCGCCAATTCAAGCCTAATTCCACTTCGGACCTCCAAATCACATTCCGGATATGATCCTAAGTACAAAATCACCTAACGAAGCTAATAGAGCCATCCGAATTAAATTCCGAGAATGTTTACACACAGGTCAATTTCCAGTTGAATTTTCCAACCTAAGGTTCTAAATGAGAGACTAAGTGTCTCATTCCACTCCGAAAGTACTCCGGACTCGAACCAACCAACCTGATACATCATAATGCAGCTAAATAACACATAAAGAAGCAAAAATGGGGGAAACAGGGCTATAACTATCGAAATTACCGGCTGGGTCATTACATCCTCCCCCTCATAAACATCCGTTCGTTCTCGGACGGGTCTAGAAACATACCTGGAGTCTCGAATAGGCGTGGATATCTGCTCTGCATCTCCCGCTCGGTCTCCCAGATGGCCTCCTCCACAGGCTGACCTCTCCACTGCACCTTCACTAAAGCTATATCCTTTGACCTCAACTTCCGAATTTGCCAATCCAAAATGGCTACCGGCTCCACATCATAAGTCATATCACCCTCCAACTGAACCGTGCTGAAGTCCAAAACATGGGACGGATCGCCAACATACTTCCGGAGCATGGAAACATGAAACACTGGATGCACACTCGACAAGCTGGGTGGCAAGGCAAGCTTATAAGCCACCTCCCTATCCTCTGAAGCACCTCAAAAGGCCCAATGATTCGGGGGCTCAACTTGCCCCTCTTTCCAAACCTCATAACACCCTTCATGGGTGATACCTTCAGCAAAACCTTCTCCCCAACCATAAAAGACACATCACGGACCTTCCTATATGCGTAGCTCTTCTGCCTAGACTTCGCCGTGCGAAGCCGCTCCTGAATCAATTTCACCTTATCTAATGCATCCTGGACCAAGTCTGTACCTAATAGCCTAGCCTCACCTGGCTCAAACCATCCTACCGGAGATCTACACCTCCTCCCATATAAAGTCTCATACGGATCCATCTGAATACTCGACTGATAACTGTTGTTATATGCAAACTCCGCGAGTGACAGAAACTGGTCCCATGAACCCCCAAAGTCAATGACACAAGCGCGCAACATGTCCTCCAATATCTGAATAGTGCGCTCGGATTGCCCGTCCGTCTTAGGATGAAAAGTTGTGCTCAACTCAACCTGAGTACCCAACTCTCGCTGCACTGCCCTCCAAAACTGTGAGGTAAACTAAGTGCCCTTATCTGAAATGATGGAAACTGGGACACCATGCAGGCGAATAATCTCTTGGATATAAATCTCAGCCAACCTCTCTGAAGTATAAGTAGTACCAATAGGAATGAAGTACGCGGACTTGGTCAGCCGATCCACAATAACCCAAATAACATCGAACTTCCTCGAAGTCCGTGGGAGCCTAACTACAAAGTCCATGGTAATCTGCTCCCACTTCCACTCTGGGATCTCTAATATCTGAAGCAAGCCACCCGGTCTCTGATGCTCATACTTAAACTGTTGACAGTTGAGACACCGAGCCACAAACCCAACTATATCCTTCTTCATCCGCCTCCACCATTAGTGATGCCTCAAATCCTGGTACATCTTCGCGGCACCCGGATGGATGGAGTACCGCGAGCTGTGGGCCTCCTCAAGAATCAACTCCCGAAGCCCATCTACATTAGGCACACATATCCGGCCCTGCATCCTCAACACGCTGTCATCACCAATGGTCACATCCCTAGCATCACCTCTCCGAACCATGTCCTGAAGAACAAGTAAGTGGAGGTCATCATACTGACGCTCCCTGATACGGTCATAAAGAGAAGACCTGGAGACCATGCAAGCCA
Organism: Nicotiana tomentosiformis; assembly: GCF_000390325.3. Taxonomy (NCBI): domain Eukaryota; kingdom Viridiplantae; phylum Streptophyta; class Magnoliopsida; order Solanales; family Solanaceae; genus Nicotiana; species Nicotiana tomentosiformis. The sequence continues at coordinate 29,804,966 of NC_090812.1, forward strand.
ATACCCGACTAGGCTCCGAAATATCCAATCTGACAAACTAGCCCGCTAAGTCCAGAACATCCAATTCCAAAGGTCTCTTTGCTTCTGGAAGATATGCTAAACTCCCCAAACTCTCTGCCCGGTGACTCAAAGCATCGGCCACCACATTGGCCTTCCTCGGCTGGTACAGAATAGTGATATCATAGTCCTTAAGAAGCTCCAACCATCTCCGCTGACGCAAATTAAGATCCTTCTGTTTCAACAGATACTGCAAACTCCGATGATCAGTATAGATCTCACAATGAACCCCATACAAATAATGGCGCCAAATCTTCAAGGCATGAATAATGGTTGCTAACTCAAGATCATGGACAGGATAGTTCTTCTCATGGGTTTTCAACTGGCGCGAGGCGTAGGAAATCACCCTACCCTCCTGCATCAGAACACATCCAATGCCTATCCTCGAGGCATCATGATATACAGTGTAAGAACTTGAAGCTGATGGCAGAACTAACACTAGAGCTGCGGCCAAGGTAGTCTTAAGCTTCTAAAAGCTCTCCTCACACTCATCCGACCACCTGAATGGAGTACCCTTTTGGGTTAATTTGGTTAAGGGCGATGCAATAGATGAGAAACCCTGAACGAACCGACGGTAATAACCAGCCAAATCGAGAAAGCTCCGAATCTTTGTAGATGAGGACAGTCTGGTCCAACTCTGAACCACCTCTATCTTTTTCGGATCAACCTGAATACCCTCACTGGACACTACGTGCCCCAAGAATGCTACTGAACTGAGCCAAAACTCACACTTGGAGAACTTTGAATAAAGATTCTCCTCTCTCAATCTCTGTAATACAATCCTCAAATGTTGAGCATGCTCCTCTTGGCTACGAGAGTACACCAGGATGTCATCAATGAATACAACAATGAATGAGTCCAAATAGGACTGGAATACACTGTTCATCAAATGCATGAATGCTGTTGGGGCATTGGTCAGCCCAAAAGACACCACTAAGAATTCATAATGGCCATATCAAGTCCTGAAAGCAGTCTTAAAAATATCTAAATCCCGAATCTTCAGCTGGTGATAACCGGACCTCAAATCAATCTTGGAGAACACCCTCGCTCCCTGAAGTTGGTCGAATAAATCATCAATACGAAGCAAGGGATACTTGTTCTTGACTGTGACCTTGTTCAACTGCCTGTAATCAATACACATTCTCATGGAACCATCCTTCTTCTTCACAAAAAGAACCGGTGCACCCCAAGGTGACACACTAGGCCGAATAAACCCCTTATCAAGGAGTTCCTGAAGCTGTTCTTTCAATTCCTTCAACTCCGCCGGTGCCATACGATACGGTGGAATAGAAATGGGATGAGTGCCTAGAACCAAATCAATACCGAAGTCATTATCCCTGTCAGGCGGCATGCCCGACAAGTCTACAGGAAACACATCCGGAAAATCATGTACCACCGGAACAGAATCAATGACAGGAGTCTCTGCACTAACATCCCTCACAAAAGCCAAATAGGATAGGCAACCCTTCTCAACCATGCGCTGAGCCTTCAAATATGAAATCACCCTACTTGGTACATAATCTACTGAACTGCTCCATTCAACCCTCGGAATTCCCGGCATAGCCAATGTCACCATCTTAGCATGACAATCTAGAACAGCATGACATGGAGATAACCAATCCATACCCAATATCACATCAAAGTCGACCATACTGAGCAGTAAAAGGTCCACTTGGGTCTCCAGACCCCCAATAGTCACCACGCATGACCGATATATGCGGTCCACAATAATAGTATCGCCCACAGGAGTAGATACATGAACAGATGAAACTAAAGACTCACGAGGCAAATCCAGAAAATGGGCGAAATATAAGGAAACATATGAATACGTGGAACCAGGGTCAAATAATACTGAGGCATCTCTGTGACAAATTGAGACAATACCTGTAATCACAGCATCTGAAGTAATAGCGACTGGTCTGGAAGGGAGGGCATAGAAACGGGTCTGGCCACCCCCTGATCTGCCTCCCCCTCTAGGGTGACCCCTAGCTGACTGACCTCCACCCCGAGCTGACTGGGCGGGTGGTGAGGTAACTGTTGCTGAAGTCGAAGGCTGACTCCTATACTGAGATAGACCTCCATGACGATGAGGACAATGCCTCCACATATGCCCAAACTCCCCACACTCAAAACAACTCCCTGGTGCTGGTGGCGGGAATTGAAGGGAACCCCTAGCACCGGGATAACTGGTAGAAGAATCTGGCATGGAAGAGCCCTGAACAGGGAGAGCACGGGACGAATTCTGAGCTGGAAGGTCACTAAGTGATTAGTGGCCGTGATGAGAACTGTGAGAACCATGGCCAGATGATGCACCACGGTGAAATAGTCGAGCTGACTGAGCCTGCCTGAAATGACGACCTCTATCGTGCTGAAACTGACCCCCAAAAGGAGCACCGTTGAATCCACCCTGACCACGAGGCCTCTTGGCCTCCCTCTCAACCTTCTCCTGACCGCGAACCGTCTCAATCTGCCGAGAAATGTCGACAACCTCATCAAAAGTAGCACCCGAAACCCTCTCTCTGGTCATGAGCAACTATAGCTGATAAGTGAGACCATCAATAAACCTCATGATCCTCTCCCTTTCCGTGGGAACCAACCATATAGCATGATGGGCCAACTCAGAGAACCGCATTTCATACTACGTCATAGATATATCACCCCGGTGAAGCCGCTCAACCTGTCTGTGCAGCTCCTCTCTGCGGGATCGAGGCACGAACTTCTCCAAAAAGACCACGGAGAACTGCTGCCAAGTTAGGGGTGCTGCGCCAACAGGCCTACGCCTCTCGTAAGTCTCCCACCATCTAAGTGCAGCCCCGGAAAATTGAAAAGTAGTGAACGAGATCCCACAAGTCTCCAGAATACCATCAGTACGGAGTATCCTCTGACACCTGTCCAAAGTCCTGAGCATCCTCTCTCTCTCTCTGTGCCACTGAAAGGTGGTGGCTGGAGTGTCCCAAACCTCTCCAACCTACGCTGATCATCCTCAGGCATAGCAGGAACCACATAATCCTTGAGCAACTACAACCGGCTGGGCTGGTGGTGCCTCGGGTGTCTGGAGTCCTTGAACAACCTGCTCGGGTGTGCGAGCGATGGGAGTTTGAGTGCCTGTGCCTCCCCCAGCCTGAGAAGTGGCTGCGGCCGTCGAGATAGAGACTGCCTGAGCAAGGCCAGTACACGCTGTCATAATCTGAGCTAGGGCCTCCTGAAGGCCTGGAATCACAATATGCACAGGTGGTGCCTGAGCTGGTGTATCATTAACTGGAATTTGGTCCTGATATGGGACAACTGGTGGATCTATAGGAACTGCCCCAGCTGCGGTACGGGATACACCTCTACCGCAGCCTCTCGCGGCCCTAGCTGGTGGTACTGGCGGCTGGCCCTTTTGACCGATAGTACAAGTCCTCACTATCTGTGAGAGAATGAAACAACAAATGTTTAGTTACTAGAATCAACAAATTCGCACGACAAGAATTCAAGAATGTGGAATCTTCCTAAAGGTTAAGCAGCCTCTCGAAGATAAGTACAAACGTCTCTGTACCGATCCGCAAGACTCTACTAAATCCGCTCATGACTCGTGAGACCTATGTAACCTAGGCTCTGATACTAATCTGTCACGACCCAAACTAACCCCTGTCGTGATGGCGCCTATCGTGGTACTAGGCAAGCCGATTCATTCTAAAACAAAGCGGTATTTTCATTTCAAGGATAATTCCAAGGTTATTAAACATAAAACTTCCATTTAAAGAGTTCAAATCAAAGAAAAATAGAAGTGCGGAAAAGAAAAGCCCGACATCGGGGTGTCACTAGTCATGAGCATCTACTACAATCTGTCTAACAATATCAAGGCTAACTCAGCCTGGAAAATAGCTAAATACAACTAGAGGAAGATAAGAGGGAGAAGAGCAGGGGCTGCGATCGCCAAATAGCTACCTTGCTATCTCCGAGAAAGTCTGCAACCAGAATAATCAACAACCGCTATCGTGTCCAGCTACACCTGGATCTGCACACAAGGTGCAGGGAGTAACGTGAGTGCGCCAACTCAGTAAGTAACAAAAATAAATAAAGACTGAGCAGTAGTGACGAGCAATAAAGCATATAACGTTCATATCATGAAATCTCAGTAAAATACCTCATGCTTTTAAAATAAGGATTTGAATCAAAATATCTCGTTTAAACCCAATTCCAATAAAAATCATTTAAGGATATTTTTCAACGGTTTTCAAACAGAGGAAAAATGCAAAGGTGAGCAAAAATGATGAAATCATAAACAGCCCCTCGGGCAAAGCATCACTCATATACAGCCCCTCGGGAAAACCTCACAATCACTTTTGCCACTCGTGCATACCTCACAATCATTCTTGCCTCCCAGTCACTCAGCACTCGGCACTCGCACTCAGTAGGTACCTGCACTCACTGGGGGTGTGTACAGACTCCGGAGGGGCTCCTTCAGCCCAAGCGCTATATCAAGCCAAATCATGGCATAAATCACTCAAGCCCTCGGCCTATATCAAACATGTTGCGGCGTACATCCCGATCCCATAAATATCTTCACAAATCAGGCCCTCAGCCTCACTCAGTCATAAACCTCTCAAGCTACTCAGGCGTTTCAGTAAAAACAGGGTATTCAGCCCAAAACAACATTTATATGCATCAAAATAGAGTAATAAAACTGAGTTACGCAGTAAACAAGTATAACCATGACTGAGTATAGATTTTCAATCGAAAACAGTGAGAGGATAGTAAGAAAGTCCCCTAAGAATCCAAACAGCACTGGCACAAGGCCCAAACATGGCAACCTAGTTTACAGAAACTCTTTCTAAAACATATAAGTATCATATAGGTTCAACAAAATATGCAACTTTACAGTTGCTACGGGACGGACCAAGTCACAATCCCCAACAGTGCACGCCCATTTTCTCTACCCTGCAATGCTCTTGCTTCTGGACTCGGCCTATAAATGCTCCAAATCTATTCACAATCAGTACAATACCATCAATATACGCTAATGGAATGAATTCCACAAGAAAACTACCAATTTAGACCAAACAAACCCGAAATTGGCTCAAACCCGGCCCTCGGGCCCACGACTTAAAATCCGACAAAATTTGAAAAACTAGAAAGCTCATTCACTCACGAGTCTAACCATACCAAATTCATCAAAATCCGACATCGTTTGGTCCTCAAATCCTTTAATTACTCTCCAAATATTCCAAGCCCTAACCCCTCATTTTCACTAATTACATGATTAAACAATGGCAAATCACCATATATACGAGTATTAGGGCTCAAGCAACTTACCTCACTGATAGCCCTTGAATCACCTTTCAAAAATCACTCCAAAAGCTCCAAAACCCGACTTGAAAATGGTGGAAATGAACCAAATTCGCGAAGGGTTCTATTTATGGTTTCTGCCTAGGCTTTTTCGCACCTGCGGACCATTTCTCGCTTCTGCGCAACCGCACTTGCGAAAAAATCCATCGTAGGTGCGGAACTCACTTATGAGCCCAGGTTCCGCATCTGTGGCCAACCTGTCGCACCTGCGCTTGTGCACTTGCACGTGACACGCCTTATCTGCGAAGCCAGCCTTCTTCCTTCCACATCTGCGCCCCAGGTCTCGCACCTGCGGGCTCGCAGATGCGATAGCCTTCTCACACCTGCGCATCCTGCCTAGCCTAGCACTGCCTGCACCTGCGAACCCCCATGCACATCAGCCTCCCTTTTCGCAGGTGCGAAAATATTAGTAGCAGCAACTTCAGCTACATTTTCCAACTTCGACAAATCCGTTAACCACCCGGAATCACCCCGACGCCCTCGGGACCTCAACCAAAAATACCAACAAGTCATATATCAACATACAAACTTAGTCGAACCTTCGAATTACTCAAAACAATATCAAAACACCAAATTACCCTCGGATTCAAGCCTAAGAACTTCTAAATTTCCAAATTCGGCAACTGATGCCGAAATCAACCAAACCACGTCCGAATGACCTCAAATTTTGCACACACGTCACAAATGATACTACGAACCTACTCCAACTTCCGAAATTCCATTCCGACCCCGATATCAAATTTTTCACTGCCGACCGAAATCCCCAATTTTCCAACTTTCGCCTATTCAAGCCTAATTCCACATCGGACCTCCAAATCACATTCCGGACGCGCTTCTAAGTACAAAATCACCTAACAAAGCTAATGGAGACATCAAAATTAAATTCCGAGATTGTTTACATATAGGTCAACATTTGGTTGACTTTTTCAACCTAAGGTTCTAAATAAGAGACTAAGTGTCTAATTCCACTCCGAAAACACTCCGAACCCAAACCAACCAACCCAATACATCACAATGCAGCTAAATAACACATAAAAAAGCAGAAATGGGGGAAACAACGCTATAACTTTCGAAATGACCGGTCAGGTCGTTACAGAAATACTCCCGCGATCTACAATATATTAATTTTTATTATTGTTTGAAGTTATGGTGGAGTCACGTGAAATGCACACTCGAATTAAAATTTACGTATCGTGACCATGCCACGGGAATCGTACCCATGGCCATGATAATTTATTAATCGCGCCTATAGCATGCTACAAATGTTCATGAATTATTTATTTATTATCTAAACTAATTTGAGATTATTGTGAGGCAATGAGTTATGGAAAACAAAACTGGGTCAACTTCTAATCTCAAATCCATATAATTCATTAGACCTCCTCACGATCAAATCAACGAATTCAATAATGGCCTACTTACTCTTATAGTTCAATCAAACCAAATAGCCCAAGCGAATCCATTAAATGTCCATCATACTAAAGTAACATAATTTTGGCCTAATCTACTAATCAAACTTAGCAGCGCCTAAATAAACTAGAAAAGAAAACTTCATGAACTATCAAGTTATAATGCAAAACACACAAGCACTCCAGCCTGTTTCCTTTATCTCAGTGCAACAGTAACATCCACATTCATGAGAAGCTCCAAGTAAATAAAATAATCCACAAAATATAGCAATGAAATACTAGCTCAAACAATCAATAAACAAGCAGTAAAAGACTAACAAATTAACTAATGCATGATGTCGAGCTAAAATAGTAAAGAAAAGAAGATAGAATGGACCTTTTGCAGCCAAAATTCCTTCTGAACCTTTATTCAAAAATAAGCCTTTGATTACAACCCGAAGCAAAATCTAACAACTAACTCAAACCAAAAACGAAAATCTACTCACGCCTTCGACTGGAGCTCAACCAAGCAAACTTCATGTTCATTATAAATAAACCACGATCCAATCGAGACCTACATCGGCGCCGGAAACCTTAAACCCAACTCAAAAACTCGACTGAACATGGGTGGCCTTACACAGTCAAAACAAACCTCTGTTCTTTGGCAAACATGGTGCGACGACAACTATTTTTGGGGTGGTTTGGTGCTGCGTTTCAGCTACTTTTCGGTTTGATTTCAGGTGTAAAAAGGGTGCTATTTCCATGGAGTTAAGGTGGTGTACAGGAGGTGGTTATGGCTAGATCAGAAGAAAAAATGGGATAGAGGAGAAGGGTAAAGCAACGGCCGATCCCCTGAAATGAGAGAAAATCAGAGCCTTTTTTCAAGAGTTCTCCAAAATAGGGTTTTTGAGGAGGAAGAAATCTGATGGGTTATGGGCTAAGAAGATTGGGGTTGCCAAGTTGAAGGGTATTGGGTTATAAAATTGGCCCTTTAATTCTACAATTCTTGCAATTTGGCTAAAAAAATATTAATTTCTTTTCTAAAATAACACCATAAAAATATAATATCAATCCTAATTAATTAAAACAACTATATTATGACATGAAATTATTTTTTGGTATTTTCCAGGATTATACTAAAATAAAAATGGATTAAAATAATATCTTTCTAAAAATACCTAATACCTGAATTAAATAGAAAAAAATGAAACTATTTTTTTTTGTGTGTGTTTTCAATTTTGTATTTTAAAACTAAAATTGAAGATAAAAATATCTATAAACTCAAATAAATATTAAAAATACTACAAATACTAAATATAATCTTTAAAAATTATGCGGGTCAAAAATTACGTGCTTACAGCTGCCCCTCTTTGCTTGGAAACTCAAAGGGTTTTTGAGCAAAGAATTAAGTAAGCAACGTAATTGACTTCTGACCCGACACTTATTCAAATGAGATAGAGATGGATAAAAGATTGTGACCGAGCCCTGGTATCTGAGCTGCCTACATATCCTTGGCTATAAAGGAATCAGGCCACGTGTAGTTCAGAGGAGAATGATGGAATAATGAGTTCGAGAGTCGAGTGAGGTTCCATTGCGGCTCCGGTCCGTGGTCCTGTTATTACATCAAGATCAAAATCTAAAGAAACTAAACAAGCCTATCAGCTATGAGTTACAAGATTCCTATCTATAAGTCTTTTGAAGCTTGATCTTGAGTCTTGAATGGTTCTTCATGCAAACTTTTGATTTGAACCTTGATGCTTGCTAGCTGCAGGTGCTAGTTCATTCTTCCATGGCTTCTTCTGATAAAAACGGGAATACAGTGCTCGTGACTTCAGCTATGTCTTGAGCGGTTCACATCTTTGATTTGCTTCTGCATTTTGGGTTCACTTCTTCTTCTTTTTTTTTCTTTAATTCTGGATTGAGACTTCTTTTTTGGTCATCTCGAACCCTGTGCCTCGAGGTATAACCTGGTCATGCACCAAAACAAACAAACAAACAAACTTTTTTTGCCCGAGTTTTCACTAGGAAAATTTCGTGAGTTATTGATAACAAAATTCTATACTACATTATTGAAAACAATAAAAGGTCGGGATTGGAGAACCCTGGGAAAACATGATTCTTTGGGATGGTGTATCCTTCATTTAAGATCAACTCAACTAGGGAGTGGAAACCGTATGTCTAAAATAAAATCAACTAGGGAGTGGAGACCCTATGTTGGAAAAGCGACTAGAGAGTGGAGACCCTATGTCTAAAATAAAATTAACTAGGGAGTGAAGACCCTATGTTGGAAAAATAACTAGGGAATGAAGACCCTATATCTAAAATAAAATTAACTAGGGAGTGGAGACCCTATGTTGGCAAAGAAGACCCTATGTTAGAAAAATAACTAGGGAGTGGAGACCCTATGTCTAAAATAAAATCAACTAGGGAGTGGAAACCCTATGTTGGCAAAGAAGACTAGGGATTGGAGACCCTATGTCTAAAATAAAAATCAACTAGGGAGTGAAGACCCTATGTTGGAAAAAGATACTAGGGAGTGGAGATCCTATGTCTAAAATACAATCAACTAGGGAGTGGAGACCCTATATTGAAAAAATGAGACTAGGTAATTGTATACCCTATGCTAAAACGAACCAAGAAGGATTTTGTTTTTGTTTTTTTTTATTTGAGAAAAATCATTTTTTTTTTTGAGAAAATCATTCTTTTAAACAAATTGCCCCAACGCTTATTTTTTGAGGGCATGAACAAATGATCCTTTTTTTTTTAAATCCAGACTTTTTTTAAAAAAATTATCCTATGATAAAATTCATTAGACTATGTTTTTTTTAATCTTAGGAGAAAGATTCATCAGACTAAGACGTTTATCCTAGGAGAAAGATTTATCAGACTAGGTTTTTTTTTTGTTATCTTATGAGAAAGATTGATCAGACTAAGATTTCTATCCTAGGAGAAAATTCATCAGACTAGGTTTTCTTATCTTAGGAGAAAAATTCATCAGACTAAGACGTCCATCCTAGGAGAAAGATTCATCAGACTGGTTTTTTTTTTATTATCTTAGAAGAAAGATTCATCAGACTAAGATTTATTATCCTAGGAGAGAGATTCATAAGACTAGGATTTTTTTTTTGTTATCTTAGGAGAAAGATTCATCAGACTAAGATTTCTATCTTAGGAGAAAGATTCATCAGACTAGGTTTTTTTTGTTATCTTAGGAGAAAAATTCATCAGACTAAGATTTCTATCCTAGGAGAAAATTCATTAGACTAGGTTTTCTTATCTTAGAAAAAAATTCATCAGACTAAGACTTCGATCCTAGGAGAAAGTTCATCAGACTAGGTCTTTTTTTTGTTATCTTAGGAGAAAGATTCATCAGACTAAAATTTCTATCCTAGGAGAAAATTCATCAGACTAGGTTTTCTTATCTTAGGAGAAAAATTCATCAGACTAAGACGTTTATCCTAGGAGAAAGTTCATCATTCTAGGTTTTCTAATTTATTATCTTAGGAGAAAGATTCATCAGACTAAGATTTTTGTCCTAGGAGAAAGATTCATCAGACTAGGTTTTCTTATCTTAGGAGAAAAATTCACCAGACTAAGACTTCGATCCTAGGAGAAAGTTCATCAGACTAGGTCTTTTTTGATTTTTATCTTAGGAGAAAAATTCATCAGACTAAGATTTATTATCCTAGGAGAAAGATTTATCAGACTAGATTTTCTTATTTTAGGAGAAAAATTCATCACACTAAGACTTTTATCCTAGGAGAAAGTTTATCAGACTAGGTTTTCTTATCTTAGGAGAAAATTTCATCAGACTAAGACTTTTATCCTAGGAGAAAGTTCATCAGACTAGGTTTTCTTATCTTAGGAGAAATATTTATCAGATTAAGACTTTGTATCCTAGGAGAAAATTCATCAGACTAGATTGTTTTATCTTAGGAGAAAGATTCATCAGACTAAGATATTTGTTCTAGGAGTAAATTCAGCAGACTAGGTTTTTTTTTTTTTTTTTTAAATCTTATGAGAAAGATTTATCAGACTAAGTTTTCTTATCTTAGGAGAAAAATTCATCAGACAAAGACTTCTATCCTAGGAGAAAGATTCATCAGACTAGGTTATCTTATCTTAGGAGAAAAATTCATCAGACTAAGACTTCAATCCTAGGAGAAAGTTCATCGGACTAGGTATTTATTTTTGTTATCTTAGGAGAAAGATTCATCAGACTAAGACTTCGATCCTAGGAGAAAGTTCATCAGACTAGGGCGTTTTATTTTAGGAGAAAGATTCATCAGACTAAGACGTTTATCCTAGGAGAAAATTCATTAGACTAGGTTTTCTATCTTAAGAGAAAGATTCATCAGACTAAGATTTTTATTGGGAGAAAAATCCATCAGACTAGGACTTTTTATCCAAGGAGGAAAAATGTGAAAAGCAATGGCAAAACTTTTATGCACACTAGCAAGACAGATAAAGGCAAGATTTGAGAAACTTTCCTTTGTCGGATCTTTTCTTCTTTTCTTTTTCTTTCTTTTCTTCTTCTTCTTTTTTTTCATCCTATTTTTTTTCCTTTTTCATTTTTTCTTTTTTTAAACCACTATCCTTGCACTGCTTTGTTCCTGTTTCAAACAAAGAAAATTTTGTCAGTTTTGAAAGTGGTGGTCGGTTTGTGGCCTTGATGTCTTTGGCAGCTTGGCTTTGTGTTCATTCTCTTTTAGAAGACCGACTGCATTGGTAGTTGGCTGCACTGCCGGGAGACTCTATTGTTACTTTCAAGGGACCTTTACTTTCTGTATCTATCCTGATTGTTTCACTCCCAATGCCATTGGTGTTTTGTGGCTCAATCAGCCTTATCCCAACTGGAGATCTTTGCTTAGGTGACCTTTTCTGATATCTTGAACGACTTCTTGCTTTTTGGGCAATTTGTTTGTCAGAGAGAATCACAACTGGTAAGTGCCTTTTGTACGATGTGCACATCTCATAGTCCTTGTTCGGTACTATAGAGAATACCTGATTAACCTTGAGGTTATCTTCTCTTGCTTTAGCCAAATGGGTTGACAAGAGTCTTTTGGGAAGGAGCTTTTGCATGAATCCTCAAGGCATGCATACTATAACAACTGAGTGTGCTGGCCAAATTAACTTTGTGCTACTGAAAAGCTGGTAGAAGATTTTAAAATCTTTTCTTGCTTATTTTGACACGGACTGACTCAGAGTGAAGGACACAATGATGCAAAGAAACAATATTAACAAGAAGTGCCCATGTCGGGAAGGATAGAAAGAATACTTTTTTTTAATAGCTAGCCTTAATGATCATGACATGCATTTTGGACTCAACGACCTCATCTATCAAACTGGTCTAATCTTTCCTTTTACCATTCCTATGATCTTTGAAGTCGGGCTTGTTTATGCCAATTCTTTGCATCAGCTTCACGACTCATTTCCGACTAGTGGTGCCCCGAGGGGTTTTTACTAACAAGTCTCTCTCATTTATTTATCTCTACTTATCGTCACCTTACAGTGCCTGTGAAGCTTTTCACTAGTAAGACTCTCTCATTTTTTCCTTTTTCTTTTTCTTTCCTTTTTTTCTTGTGTGAGCAACTTGACAGTGTTCTATGTCGTGTGACAACCGTTGCTCATTGGATGCTTCTCTTGGCATTCTTGAAGGCATATCGGGAGGTCTTTATTTGGAAGGTTTTTGGATAGGGTTGGAAAGAAAGGACGACATAAGGCTCAAAGTACATTCAAAATGAGGGGTTGTAGACTTACAACTCCTGGAATCGACTCTTTTAAAAACGAAATAAAATATTTGCCCCAGTTTCAGATACTGGAATTTGTTTTTTTTTTTTTTTTTTTTTTTAACTCTTATTTGGTTGGACCGAACCATGTAAGGCTGCCTACATATCCTTTTTAAAGGAATCAGGTCGAACGTAGTTCAAACTTTTGACCTATTGTTTTTTCATCTTTATTTCTGTTTCATTTTTTTTTCTTTTTTTTCTTTCTCTCTTTTTTCTCTCTTCTGTTTTCAAAGCAAGTTGCCCCAGCCTTTATTTTTCTGGGGGCATGGGCCTTTGACTGTTCTTTTATTCTTCTTCTCCTTCTTCTTCTTCTTCTTCTTCTTCTTCTTTTTTCTCTTGAACTTTAAGAATTGCCCCAGTTTGTACTCTTGGGGCATGGAGTTTTTTTTTTTCTTTTATTTCATTTTTTTGACTTTTAACTCTAAACTTGATTCCAAGAAGGGAGGTGGTCAAAGAAAATAACACAAGCTCAAAAGGGGTAACGAAGGATAATATATATATATATATATATATATATATATATATATATATATATATATATATATATATAAGTGTCTGGATAGCTGAAAAAGGGCCTCCCAGCCTCGAGAATGCCAATCATAGTATCCTTTTATGATCACAACATTGATGAGCATGTATGTCTTCTTAGTGTGTCGTGGTCGAAAGACACTTCCCATCCATTGATGTCAAACTTTTCACCAATTTTAATTGATTCAACATTCTCAAATCTGATCTTCACAATGATTTTGAAGGTAAAGATCCTTAACCTCCACGGGTATGACTATTCTAGTTCCACTTGAATTTTACTCGGGCTTAATTCCAAGGTATTTCAACTCTTTTTCATCCTCAAAAATGTCTTTTTCCCAGTTATCCAATTAATGCTTAAATCAATTTTCTAAGATCTGGCCAAAAATTTTGCATGCATGTCATGTAACTAGAACTAGTGGCGAAAGAACTAAGCATGGAATGACACAAAAGGACAAACTGTATTTCATTGAGTAAAGGATGGGAGGGTTTAACAACAAGACAAATAACCTAAAATCCGAGTTACAACCCTAAAATAACTCGGATAATGAAAATAGCAACAGAACAGACAAACAAGACTCACACAAACAAAATAGAGGGATAGAAGGTTTGACTCAATAAAACAAATAAAATCTGGATCACAATCCTGAAATAACCCAGATAATAGAAAAAATATCAAAACAAGCTACCAAGATTCCTTTCTAGTGAGGAGCCCGCCCCCGGTTCTCTATGCTCGGTTCCACAATCAATCCCAGATCCATCTATTTGAGGGAGGAATGACTTTTCAATTACTAAGCCTGACATTTAGCCACAAAATTGCTCATCAGAATCACCAGGGTCTTCTCCAATATCAATATCATTAACTTCAATCAGCAAGTTCCCGAGAGGATACTCATGTTCCATGTCACCACGTATCATCTCCACAAAGTGTGCATCATCATGTGAAGGTAAAGGATTCTGTGCGATATTCTGGGTGTCACTGTCTTGGATCACAATCAGTTTTTCCTGGATCATCCTTTCAGTTTCTCTTTTCAATTCCTGACAGCTTTCAACATTGTACCCTGGGTATTGGAATGGTATTCACACCTTTTAGAAGGGTCAAAGCTTCTTGCACGTGGGTCCACATGATTTGGAGGAATAAGTGTAATTATGTCATAATACTTTAACTTCTCGAACAAGCTTGAATAGGACTCTCCTATTGGTGTAAAATTATCTTTTAACCTTTATTCCCCTCTATACCTCTGGCTTGGATGTGGGTTATGGGGCACTTGAAAATTTTGTGTAGGCTGGTGGAGATTTTGTGGTGCTGTTGCTCGCCTTCTGGGGTATCTTGGTGGATGGACAACATACTGAGGTGGAGCAACAGAGTATTGTGGGCTCTGAGGTGGAGCAACAGAGTTATGTGCGTTCTGAGGTGGATAGTAGTGCTCAGGGAAATCATCGGAAACCAGACGAGGCTGGTCATACCTTCGAGATGTTCTCCTAGGACCTCTTCTCGACCCTAATGTCATCATGGTTTCTTCATCCTTCTCATTCGTTTCACTAAAATTAACAGATTCAATCTGGACAGCCTGAGTTGCGACTTTGAGAACTGCTTGACTTATAATTCTGCCTGTCTTAAGGCCATTCTCAACCATTCCCCCAATTTTGATTGCTTCCGAGAAGGATTTTCCAACTGCGGATATCATGTTTTGAAAATAATCTGGCTCTTGAGCCTCAAGGAAAACAATGATTAGCTCGTGGTCATCCATGGGTGGCTTAACTCTAGCCGCTTGCTCTCTCCATTTAATGGCATATTCCCTGAAACTTTTAGTTGGTTTCTTCTTCATGTTTGAAAGGGAATTATGGTCTGGGGCGATGTCGATGTTGTATTGGAACTGTTTGACAAAGGCCCAAGCCATGTCATCCCAGACATGCCCGTGAGAGGTGTCTTGATCTATAAACCATTCGGAGGCTACTCCCGTAAGGCTTTCCCCAAAATAAGCCATCAGTAATTCTTTCTTTCCTCCCGCACCTCTTAGTTGATTGCAATACCTTGTTAGGTGGGCTATGTGGTCTCCATGTCCATCATACTTTTCAAATTTGGGGGTCTTGAAACCAAGTGGCAAACGAACATCGGGGAATATACATAGATCCTTGAAGGCAATACTCTTCTGACCTGCCAACCCTTGCATGTTTTTCAACTATTGTTCTAAGCTTTTCATTCTTCGGGTCATTTCTTCCTGTGCCATCATTCAGGTAGGCTTCTCAATCTTTGCAGGAAGATCAAATAGGTACGAGTGGTACTTAGGAGAGTGGTGTTCTTGCTGGGTAGAAAATTGTGACTCATGAGTTTTCCTCTGCACCACCGTCGGCTGTGGGATAGTGAAGACGGGCATAACAATTGTGGTTATCTGATTGGTTGTCAATGACACACTTTGGGAGCACGCAACAGAAGTTCTAGCTGTAGTCGTACATTTGGGATAAAGACTGAATCCAGGTGGATAAGATTGATCAGACACTGAGACCAGAATGGTAGTAGACGAGATGGATGTGAACTCTGGGAAACCATGAATAGAAAAAGGCAGTCCTTGGCCATCGGCCCATGCTTGACACATTTCAGTCATTTGCTGCTTCAGTGCTCTATTTTCCTCAACCACAGTAGACTCTTGTTGAACCCTCTGACCCTGAGTATCTTGAGCACTTGTAACAGCTTCGATGTCAGTTGTCAATGGCATTTTCCCCTTGGATTTTGTGTCTCCAGCTTACCACAAACTGACCACCTCAAACTTTCTTTACAATTCAAAACAAGAGACACGTTAGAATGGACTCAGTCAGTCCTTATTATTATCAAGGTTTTTTTTATTATTTTTTTTAAGTAGTCGATCGAACCTGATGTGGGTTGCCTACGTATCATGTGGGAACATGAATTAGATCTTGCATAGTTCGGGAAGATTAGGAATAAAGGAAATAAACTAACTCTTTTTTGGATTTTGATTTTTTTTTCTTAATTTTCAAAAGAAAGACTTACAAAGAAGAGAGAAAATATTTTTGGAATTTGATTTATTTTTTATTTTTTTTTTGTCTAGAATTTTTGAAAAGAAAGACGTTTAAAGAAGAAAGAAAATATATTGTTTTTAATTTCGAAGTTTTTTGTTTTGGAGAAAGACTTCTAAAAATGGAAAAAAATATTTCTGGATTTTGATTTGATTTTCTTTTTCGAATAAAAGACTTCTATAAAGAAAGAAACTATTTTTGGTTTTAAAATTTTTTTATTTGGAATTTTCTAAGGAAAGACTTCTAAAGGAGGACTTAAAAAAAAAATATTTTTGGATTTTTTTGAAAATTGGGGGCCGGAACCGATGATATTTGCCTACATATCTCACATCCGATGAGAATCAGACCCGCGTAGTTCGGTCAAATTTGACGGAACAGGGGAAACATGACTTTTTAAAAACATTGGCTTATTTTCTTTATCTTCTTTTTCAACATTTCGGCAGAGTTTCAGAGTTTTTCAAATACCTACCTCTCACTCTTGTTGTTTTTTTTTTTTGGGATTTTCTTTTCCTATTCTAGAAGCCAGTCAACATGCAAGCCGAAACAAATAAATGCGCAAGTAGCACATAAGATGCATCATGATGATCTTTTAATTTGGGTACACCTGTCCTAGACGGACCCAACCCCTGTGTTGAGTCCCCAAAGTCAGATGGACGTGATGCAAACAAACATTCCTATTAGGGATCCGACATGAGGTTATGTTATTCTAAGTTTAAATCTTGGCTGAATTATTCTAGACCTGGCTTACCCGCGCGGACAATTCAAGCCGAGGGGGGTAGCATACAGGGAATATAGAAGCTTCACCGGCTTTGCAACTTGTCTGATCCTCGTTCTAAAATTAAGATATGACTCTAACAGAAAAGAAGCCACGCGAAGCACACGCTTCCCAAAAGATTTAGAAGACTCAGAGAGAAGAAAGGTTTCGTAACAGTTTATATACAGTTCACACAATATCAAAGCGGAAAGAAGCGGCATTTAGCGCATTAGGCACAAACACGTAAAAATCAGATAATAAACAAAAGCCAAATATCATAGTTATTCTAAGCTCGAATTCTGAACCCTGAATAGAAGATTCTGGGCTATCTCCCTAGTAGAGTCGTCAGAGTTGTCACACCTTTTTTTTCCCCAAGGGATAGGGAGTTTTTTCCAATTTAAGTGACATTATTTGAAATGTGATTATTTATTTAATTTTTCAGAGTCGCCACTTGGAATAATTATTACGGTGTCCCAAGTCACGGATTTATTTTAAATCTCAAATCGAGGAAATTTGACTCTGATGTTGGTCCGTGAACACAGAAGACCGAGTAAGGAATTCTATTAACCCGGGAGAAGGTGTGAGGCATTCCCGAGTTCCGTAGTTTTAGCACTGTCACTCAACTATTAATAATTGGCCTAATTATCTGAATTTTTATATGTTTTAGAACCTTTTGTGCAATACCGCTTTTTACATATTGCGAATCATGTCACGTGAAACGCACCCGCGATCTACAATATGTTGATTTTTATTATTATTTGAAGTTATGGTCGAGTCACATGAAACACACACTAGAATTAGGATTTACGTATCGTGACCATGCCATGAGAACCGTACCCGTGGCCATGATAATTTATTAATCGCGCATAATGCATGCTACGAATGTTCATGAATTATTTATTTTTTATCTAAACTAATTTGAGATTATTGTGAGGCAATGAGTTATGGAAAACAAAATTGGGTCAACTTCTAATCTCAAATCCATATAATTCATTAGACCTCCTCACGATCAAATCAACGAATTCAACAATGGCCTACTTACTCTTATAGTTCAATCAAACCAAATAGCCCAAAGGAATCCATTATATGTCCATCATACCAAAGTAACATAATTTTGGCCTAATCTACTAATCAAACTTAGCAGCGCCCAAATAGACTAGAAAAGAAAACTTCATGAACTATCAAGTTATCATGCAAAACACACAAGCACTCCAGCATGTTTCCTTTATCTCAGTGCAATAGTAACATACACATTTATGAGAAGCTCCAAGTAAACAAAATAATCACAAAATATAGCAATGAAATACTAGCTCAAACAATCAATAAACAAGCAGTAAAAGACTAACAAATTAACTAATGCATGATGTCGAGCTAAAATGGTAAAGAAAAGAAGATAGAATGGACCTTTTGCAGCCAAAGTTCCTTCTGAACCTTTATTCAAAAATAAGCCTTTGATTACAACGCGAAGCAAAATCTAACAACTAACTCGAAACAAAAATGAAAATCTGCTCACGCCTTCGACTGGAGCTCAACCAAGCAAACTTCATGTTCATTATAAACAAACCATGATCCGATCGAGACCTGCGCCGACGCCAGAAACCTTGAACCCAACTCAAAAATTCGACTGAACGTGGGTGGATGTCACGACCCAAAATCTAACCATGGTCGTGATGCCGCCTATCGTGTTACAAGGCAAGCCTATTTCCCAAAATATTACTACTAAATTGATTACAAGAATTTAATAAAACATTTCCAATATTTGAATTTTTCATAAACTAAATCAACTCTAAATATAATTATAGAAAATACGAAAACGAGCCCCAAACATCGGGGTGTCACTAAATCATGAGCGTCTAAATCTATGAACTAAGAAGTAAAACTATCTAACTATCAATATAGTCCAAAAGAAGAAATGATAAAAGGAGTAACAAGGTCCCGCGGACGCTAGCAGCTACCTTGCAGTCTCCAACGATAGCCGTCCTGAACTCAACGATCGTTGCGCTCTAACTCACTTGGATCTGCACATAATATTCAGGGTGTAGTATGAGTACAACCGACTCAGTAGTAACAGAAATAACTAAGAAACTGAGTAGTAGTGACGACCTAAGTAAAACAATTTAATTATTTCTTTATCATAATTGAAAATAAACAAAAATAAACAGGTAAATTTCGTCAACTCAATAAATGCTACAAAGAAATTAACAGGTAAAGTGCAGCAACAGCAAAAGCAATGAAACCTCACAGCAATATCACTCAGCACTTGGCTCTCGGCACTCGCACTCAGCACTCAACACTCAATAGGTACCTGTGCTCACTGGGGGTGTGTACAGACTCCGGAGGGGCTCCCAAAGTCCAAGCGCTAAGCACGGACAACTCACGTGCCATAATATCAAATCCCTGGATCCGCACGATCAATTCACGTGCTACGCGGACAACTCAAGCACTATGGTATCTATACCTGGATCTGCACGGACAACTCACGTGCCTCAATCAAATACCTCACAACATGCCCTTGGCCTCACTGAGTCATGTACCTCTCTAGCCTCACCATCATCAACAAATAAGGGAAACACAGCCCATGTCAAGTATCACAGCATATCAACAAAATAATAGGGACTGAGGTAAACATGTACAATAATATCTATGACTGAGTTCAATTAATGTGAGCATGAATAACGCCTAAGCATGATCTCTAATATGAAGGAAAACAAGTTCAACAACAAATAAACACATAACCATAGATAATAGCCATTATACCTCACAGCTTCTCGGGACGGACCAAGTCTCAATTCATCGCGGTGCACCCTCACACGCCCGTCACCTAGCGTGGGTATCACTTCCAAACAATCACGTGGTGTCAAATCTCCGGGTTTATACCCTCAAAGCAGAGTTAAAACTGTTACTTACCTTAACAGCGTAAAATCCTACTCCGGGATGCCCTTGTCTCTGGACTTGGTCTCCAAAAGCTTCGAATCTAATCAAAATCAGAATACTACTATCAACATAGGCTAAAGAATCGAATTTCACAATAAAAACTACATAAATAGGCCAAAAATCCGAAATAGGCCAAAACCCGGCCCCCGGGCCCACATTTCGAAATCAGTCAAAAATGGCAGAATAATAATTCTCGTTCTCTCCCGAGTCTAACCATATAAAATTCATCAAAATAGGACTCCGTTTGGTCCCTCAAATCCTCACTTAAAACTCTCCAAAACTCAAGCCCTAACTCCCTCAATTTCACCCTAAACCCCTACTAATTTCATAGCTAATCAGTAGAAAAACATCATAAATGCGTGTAATTAAACCCAAACGACTTACCTCACTGATATCTCGTGATTCTCCCTTGAAATATATGCCCTAAGCTCAAAACACGTTCAAAAATGGTGGAAAAAGGGCACAAATTCGCGAAGGGTTACTTTATAGGTTCTGCCCCAGGGGTTCCGCACCTGCGACCCTCTTCTTCGCTTCTGTGCAACCGCACCTGCGAAAAAATCCATCGCAGGTGTGAAACTCACTTATGAGCCCAGGTTCTTCATCTGCGGCCAACCTGTGGCACCTGCGCTTGCGCACCTGCATGTGCCACGCCGCATCTGCGAAGCCAGCCTTCTTCCTTTCTTTCGCATCTGCGCCCCAGGTCTCGCACCTGCGGGCTCGCAGATGGATAGACTTCTCGCACCTGTGCATCCTGCTTAGCCCAGCACTGCCCGCACCTGCGAACTCCCTTGTGCACCAGCGACCTCGCACCTGTGACTCCTCCTTCCGCAGGTGCAGAAATAGCAGTAGCAGCAGCTTCAGCTGCATTTTCCAACTTCCAAACTCCCCGATACCCATCCAAAATTATCCCGAGCCCCTCGGGACCTTAATCAATAATTCCAACAAGTTATATATCAATACCCGAACTTAGTCAAAACTTCGGAATACCCAAAACAATACCATAACACCAAATCAACCTCGGATTCAAGCCTAAGAACTTCTAAACTTCCAAAATTCTCCAACGACACCGAAACCTATCAAACCACGTTCGAATGACCTCAAATTTTGCACACACATCACAAATGATACTACGAACCTACTTCAACTTCCAGAATTCCATTCCGACCCCGATACCTAATTTTACCACTGCCGACCAAAATCGCCAAATTTCTAACTTTCGCTAATTCAAGCCTAATTCTACCACGGACCTCCAAATTATATTCCGGACACACTCCTAAGTCTAAAATTACTCAACGAAGCTAACCGAATCATAAAAATCCAAGTCCGAACTCGTTTACTCATAAGTCAACTTCCGGTTGACTTTTCTAACTTAACTTTCTAACTAAGAGACTAAGTGCTCATTTCACTCCAAAACTACTCTGAACCCAAACCTACCAACTCGATACAATTCACACAGCTAAACAACACATAAATAAGAAGAAATAGGAAAAACGGAGCTACAACTCTCGGAACGACCGACCGGATCGTTACAGTGGCCTTACACAGTTAAAACGAACCTCTGTTTGTCGGCAAACATGGTGCGACGACGACTATTTTTGGGGTTGTTTGGTGCTGCGTTTCAGCTAGTTTTGGGTTTGATTTCATGTGTAAAAAGGGTGCTATTTCCATGGAGTTAAGGTGGTGTATAGGTGGTGGTTATGGCTAGATCAGAAGAAAAAGATGGGATAGAGGAGAAGGGTAAAGCAGCGGCCGATCCCCTGAAATGAGAGAAAATCAGAGCCTTATTTCAAGAGTTCTCCAAAATAGGGTTTTTGGGGAGGAAGAAATCTGATGGGTTATAGTCTAAGAAGATTGGGCTTGCCAAGTTGAAGGGCATTGGGTTATAAAATTGGCCCTTTAATTCTACAATTCTTGCAATTTGGCTAAAAATATTAATTTCTTTTCTAAAATAACACCATAAAAATATAAAATCAATCCAAATTAATTAAAATAACTATATTATGACATGAAACTATTTTTGGTATTTTTCAGGATTATACTAAAATAAAAATGGGTTAAAAATAATATCTTTCTAAAAATACCTAATACTTGAATTAAATAGAAAAAATGAAACTATTTTTTTTGTTTGCGTTTTCAATTTTATATTTTAAAACTAAAATTGAAGATAAAAATATCTATAAACTCATTTAAATATTAAAAATACTACAAATACTAAATATAATCTTTAAAAATCATGCGGGTCAAAAATTACGCGTTACAGTTACATCTACCACTATCAAATTGAAAGGGATGTATGGCAAGCAGGTCATGGTGATCCTCACAGATAGTGGGAGTACTCACAATTTTGTAGCAAGTGAAACTGCAAAACAGTTAGGGTGTGTGATTCAGTTGGATGCGCCAATGAGAGTCACAACTGCTAATGGGAGTAATTTGATGAGTTATTACTCTTGTCCCCAGTTCAAATGGAAAATGCAAGGCATTGATTTTGAACATAAGCTGAGATTGTTAGACATTGGGGGCTTTGATATAGTATTAGGAGTGGATTGG
The DNA here is from genome assembly GCF_000390325.3 of Nicotiana tomentosiformis. NCBI lineage: Eukaryota > Viridiplantae > Streptophyta > Magnoliopsida > Solanales > Solanaceae > Nicotiana > Nicotiana tomentosiformis. The sequence continues at coordinate 29,827,327 of NC_090812.1, forward strand.
ATGAGGAAACATAACCCTATCGTGTTTGACTTTATTGAGTATAGGTTGCAGGTTAGTGTGAAAGGGAAGAGAGTTGAACTGAAGGGTTTCTCTGAAGAAGGTAGGTTTCAAATCATGTCAATTGTAGAAGTAAAGCAGTTACTTAAGAAGGGTCAACTGTTATGGGCTCATCTCTTTATCATTACATCCCAAGCAAATACATAAGGTGAAAGCATACATGAGCAGATTACGGAGTTATTGGCTGAGTTTCCAAGAGTCTTTGCTGAGCCAAAGTCTCTACTACCACAGATGAGTCATGATCACTTCATATCCCTCAACCCTAATGCATCTCCAATCAGCATTAGACCCTACATGTATAATCATTTCCAAACGAATGAGATAGAAAAGCAAGTAACCGATATGCTTAACAATGGAACCATACAACCAAGTCACTCCCCATTCTCATCACCAGTATTACAGGTTAAAAAGAAGGATGGTAGCTGGAGATTTTATACAGATTATAGAGAATTAAATAAGATGAATGTTAAGGATAAATTCCCTATACCTATAGTAGATGATCGCATGGATGAGTTGAGTGGTTCATGCATATATTCAAAAATTGATTTAACGACTGGATATCATCAAATTAGAATGAGAGGATCTGACATATACAAGACTGCATTTAGAACTTATTTGGGGCATTATGAGTTCAATGTCATGCCATTTGGGTTAACTAATGCTCCTTTTATTTTTCAAAGCCTAATGAACCATGTTTTCAGGTCATTTCTTAGGAAGTTTGTGCTGGTATTCTTTGATGATATATTATTGTACATTCCTTCAGTGGAGAGCCATGTTATTCACCTCAGACAAGTGTTGGATGTGCTTCAGAAGGAGAGACTTTATGCTAAGTTTTCTAAATGTGCTTTTGTTCAAAACAAGGTGGAGTACTTAGGTCACATTATCTCAGGACAAGTAGTGGCTACTGACCTTACTAAGATTGAGGCCATGCTCAACTGGCCTATTCCTAAATCTATCAAGGCCTTAAGGAGTTTCTTGGGTCTCATTGGCTATTATAGGAGGTTTGTAAGGTCTTATGGAATTATCAGTAGACCTCTGACCAATTTTCTAAAGAAAAATTTCTTCTAGTGGTTTGAAGAGGCTGAAATAACTTTTAATCAGCTAAAAACATCAATGTCTTCAGCACCTGTTTTAACCTTAGCTGACTTCACCAAGCCTTTCATTGTGAAAACTGATGCATGTTCTACAAGAATGTGGGTTGTCTTAATGAAACAATGGAGACCAATAGCTTACTTAAGCAAGGCTTTTTCATTAAAGAATATGGGGTTATCAACCTATGAGAAGGAATATATGTCAATATTAATTGCAGTGAAAAAATGGAGACACTATCTACAAGGGGAAAATTTTATTGTAATGACAGATCACCAAAGTCTGAAGTATTTGTTGGAGCAGAAAATTACCACTACTTTGCAACAGAAAGGCCTTACTAAACTCCTAAGATTAGACTATGAGGTGAAGGATACTCAAAACAGGGTAGTTGATGCCCTGTCAATGAGACAGGAACAAGAGTCCACTCTATTTGCAATTTCTACTGTTCTGCCCATTTGGTTACAGGAAATCAGTCACAACTATGGTTATGACCTCATTTCTTTAACACTGTTTGGTGAATTAGCTTCCACTCCAGGCATCAATCTAGATTATTCCTTACAGTAGGGTGTCATCGGATATAAACACAAAACCCTATATAGGTAGAGGGGCTACTCTCAGGAGTAAAATCCTAGAGGCAATGCATCAATCACCCATAAGGGGTCATTCTGGACAACAGGTACCTACATAAGACTGCAATTGATTTTCTATTAGCCTAACATGAAGTCAAATATTTTCAAATAGGTTAGTGAATATGATGTTTGTCAGAGAATTAAGTCTAAAAATGTGCACACCCTAGGGTTATTACAACCCCTCCCCATTCCAGACAAGGTGTGGCAAGACATATCTGTGGATTTTGTGGAAGGACTACCTTCTTCCACAGGCAAAAATGTTGTGCTAGTGGTTGTGAATAGGTTGTCCAAGTATGGACATATTTTAGCCTTAAAACATCATTTTTCAGTTTATGAGGTTGCAAATTTATTCATGAAGGAGGTGTATAGGCTACATGGACTTTTTAGGTTTATTGTTTCAGACAGAGACTATCGTTACTAGTTATTTTTGGAAACATTTATTCAGGACAATGGGGACTAAACTCAACATGAGTTCAGCTTATCACCCACAGTCCGATGGGCAACCTGAGAGACTAAACCGATCTCTAGAAACCTACTTACGAGCTATGGTGTTTGAGAATCCCAAGCACTAGGCTAGGTGGCTACCACTAGCAGATTGGTGGTACAATACCAACTTTCAAAATTCCCTCAAAGTCACTCTATTTAAAGCTCTATATGGTCACCCCAACTCAACTATCACTGGGAGCTCTGCCTAATACACACCAGGGTCTAGCTGGGTTGAATTTAAGACAACATGTATTACAGACATTACGTGACAATCTCGTACAAGCACAATCCAGAATGAAGTTCTACGCAGAATGACTCAAAACTAAAAGGACCTTAGAGGTAGGGGACCTAGTCTACCTCAAACTACAGCTCTATCGACAATCCTCTATCGAGGTGAGAAGAAATGTCAAGCTCTATGCTCGATTCTTTGGTCCCTACAAAGTATTACAAAGGGAAATTTCGATACAAATAAGGAAAGTAGGGTTACAACACTTATGAAGAATGGGTCAAGTCTTAATGGGATACGCCTATTGGGCCTATTAGAATAAGGACGGAAGCCCACTACACCAATTACCCATTAGACCCAATTAGTGATAGTTAGTTAGATAAATAACTGAATAGGAGCTGAAGTAGTTAGTTTTTACCGCCCAGTACATTTCCTAACCACTTTATCTGTCTACTCTCTCCTCTCTCAAAATCTTCCTTCTCTCTAACCTCTCTCCTTCTCTTTTCTTCTCTTCTTTTAGGTCAATTGCATAGATTGGCTAATTAGGCCATATTGTAATCGATTGAGAGTGATTGTTCAATAAAATTTTTGTTCTTCTTCCATTAATTCTCATTTTCATTTTAGTACATAACATATTAAGATCCTTTATTTGGGTTATTTCAATTTTTTGTTCTCGTTAATTTATATTTCAATGCTTATAGTAGTATATGTAAAAAGAAGCGGATGGTGTACCTACGGATTTCAGACACATTGGTATTTCATTAATTAGGAAATGATTCCTGGATGATAACCTTATCAAAATGCTTCTTTTAGTTTTTTAAGGGCTAAAATTAGGTATCAATTCGGTTTCTACTTTCGTCATGCCCTCTTCGTATGTTCTTCTTGCGTGCTTATGAATATATTTCCCCCTATTTCTATCACGCCCCGAAATCGGGGAGCGTGACTGGCGCTCAACCGAGTGAACTCGGGCGAACAAGCCTATTAGATTTCCTTCTACCCAACTCATCCATGAATAAAGAGGAAATGTACTCCATTAATCAAACATTGAAAAGATTTCATTAACAACTCCCATTTCATTTACATTAGCATCTTCATTCATAATTTCTAAAATATTACAAGTTTATAGATATAATGAAAAACATGTTTGCCAAATATCAATATTTCTAGTTTAATTCCGAACATTCGACTACCACCCACAACCTGTCTACGGAGCCTCTAAGTACAACACAAGAGTAGTATGGAAGTGCCGGCAACAAGGCCCCGACTATACCTCAAAACACAATATACAACTCAAATAACATCAGGCTTGGAATAGAGTAGGGCTCACCAAAACCTGTTGAATAGAGAGTGACTGCTAACGGGGACCAAAGTTGCCCGCTGATGAACTACCTGCATCCATTAAAGATGCAGCATCCCCGGCAAAAGGAACATTAGTACATATAGAATAGTACTAGTATGTAAAGTTAACTGTCTTCTTTCAAAATAGAATGCCAATATAAGAAAGGAAAAACCATGAAAACAACAATCAACAATCAATGATATTCAAACGCCAAGTTAAAAGGTAATAATTCCCAAAATATGAAGATAACACTGTGAAGTGATAATCAAAATATGATAATATTATTATTTTTGGTTGGGAGATCTTTAGCACTGATATACCACTGTTCACAATACCAATACCACCGTACTTTTAGCACGGAGTCCGATCACGACCCGATCGGCTAGGCCATCTCATCTGAGACATCAACCACAATCACAATTTCAATTATAATTTCCAGCACAATCACCACCATGTGTGCGGTATGGTGTCCGATTACGACCCGATCGGCCAGGCCATCTCATCCGAGACATCAACCACAATCACAATTTTAATGACAATTTCCAGCACAATCACCACCATGTGTGCGACATGGTGTCCAATCATGACCCGATCGGCTAGGCCATCTCACCACAATGCCGTGTGGATTGACATCATCCATTTCTATCAATCATCTCATCCCAATTAAGGGGAATAATTTTATTACATCAATCTCATTCCAAATAAGGGGAATAATCACAATCCACTCCTATACCGGCACGTGTAGTTTCGGGTTTAGGTTATTTCGACCTACCCTTCCTTGGTGACTATCGATACTCCCAAAAATATTATTGATTTGCTTACAAAGGAAACAACAATACAAATGCATTTATCTCATAACCTTTCATACCGTATATAGCCTCATTGGCACTTTCAACAACTTTCAACATCATTATTTTATTGGCTCTCTTGGCCATACATATAATTCTTCATTCATGGCACAGTGGTCGTATTTCATATTCCACACTTTCATTTCTTCCCTTTCATGGATCATCATCATAAATATCAACAAATAGAATATTCCGAAAATCACAACTTTAGGTTCATTAGTAATGATGGTTTTAAAAACGATCACTACTAGAAATTCGGCAAAACCGACCACGGTCGACCAACCAATTTTGGCCGGTAAAAAAACCGGCCAAAAAGTCGACCAAAGTTGGTCGATTTTTCAAAATATTTTATTTTTTAATTTTGTTTTACGAAACCGACCAACTTTGGTCAGTTTTCTTTGGCGCAAAAATGCGGGAAATTATTTTTGAGTCTCGCGAAATTTATTTTTCAAGAAACCGACCAACTTTGGTCGGTTTTTCATTTAAAATAAATTAAAATTAATATTAAAAAAACCGACCAAAATCGGTCGGTTAATTCGGCCGGTCATTTTAAAAAACCGACCGAATTCGGTCTGTAATTTTATTTTTTAATAAAATCGACCAACTTTGGTCGGTTTGTTTCGTGCGAAAATACAATTAAAGAGTATAAATGAAATAAAAGACAGTCTTAAAATAAAATACACCAATGGTCTAGTGGTAGAATAGTATCTTGCCACAGTACAGATCGCGGTTCGATTCTCAGATGGTGTATTTTTTAATTACATATTTAAAATACGGACCAACTTTGGTCGGAAAAAATCGATTTCTTTTTAAATTTAATTGACCGACCAAAGTTGTTCGGTAATTTCCGACTAACTTTGGTCGGTATGCCCTTCCGAACTTCAAAATACCGTCCACACGTAAATGGTCGCGTTTTGGATGGTTATTGACCATTACCGACCCACTTTGTTCGGTTTTGCTCGGATTTTTAGTATTGGATAGATTTCTTTTCAAGAAATGGAGTAAAATGATTGGCAATCGAAGCACAAGTTAAAATCATAAACAAGTAACACATCATTTATTCTTGAAATACTTTTTCCCAAAAAGGGAAATACACAATTTCAACTCACGAATATGTAAGAACGCAAAACACATCGAAACTACTTACAAAGCATAGCATTAGTTAAAACAACCACATATGGGCATCACTTGAGTTCATAAGCTTTTAGGCAATTCTATTTTCGAAATCATTTTTAAACAGTTGAGTCGAGACTCATTTCATAATCTTTCTCACATCATCTTTATTCATTGGCACCACTAGCCACAAGTATAATTTTCATTCTTGGCACGGTGGCCACAATTTCTATCACCAACTCACCTCTTTCACTTTCGAGCATCTTTATACATTATCAACAACAAGGCATTTCCAATCAAGACTTTAGGTACACATATGAGAAATTAAGAGTCTTAAGCATATCGAATTTTTCTCCCACAATTTGGCATGATAATTTTTATTTGAAATACTACTCAAGGCCATAATATTTTTATATACATGTTATTCTTGAACATATTCCCAAAGGATAACATAATGAGATAGGAACACTCGGAACACATTTTGATTACATAATTCTCGATACTTTGATTACTCGCGACAATCGAATTTATAGGGAACAACTCGAATTATGAGAATAAGGAACTTGAGCCAACCATACTTGAAACTTACGGGAACATCATGTAATTCAATTCTAAGAGAGTAGTTTAGCCAACATACCTCGCTTTGAGCTTTCCTTTAATTACTACAACGTTTCAAAAATTCTAGCAATCCCAATCTATTTTGAGACATAACAAAATTGAACACAAATTAGGAAGATATTCATGGTTTCAGTTCATTTGAGCATTTTATCAAACACTAGGTGTGCAAATTTGGCTACAAGATTTTTTTCATTTCACAACCCAATCTTTACTTATTTAAGCTCAACAATCTTCCCACAAACCTTATTGATACATACATGTATACATAATACTCTCACACCCAAGAATCATACTTTTCATGACCCATTTTTAATCCAAATCCTGAAATTTAGGGTTAGGGAGTAGAATCTTACCTATTAGATGAAGATCTTGTGAAATCTTCAAGCCTTGAGCAAGAATTGATGAACAAAATAGCTAGGTCTTCTCTTTCTCTCTTTAAGATAGCTCTATCCTCTCTCTAAAAAAATCACATTTTACCTTCTAAAATGACCCCCTAAGTTATATCAAAATTGGATCGGATATAAAAATTTCCAAAACTGACCCCCGAAGTCAATTATGTGGTGCAGTTGTGCTATAGCATAATCGTTTTGTGAGCAGTAGAATTGATTATGTGAGCAGCATAATCAATTATGCGATAGCATAATAGTTTTCTTAAAATTTGTCCGTCTCTGCTCCACTTTGCGATGCTTATGCGGTCCGCAAAACTGTTTTGCGGTCGCGAAATTGACCATAGAGCCAGCCTTTGGGAATTTGTTCATAACTTCTTATAGGAGTGTCCAAATGACGGACGGTTTGAAGCTTTAGAAACTAGACTCGAAAATTTTTCATTTGATAGATGGTCAATCAAAATAATTTAATTAGCGCACACCAACTTTCTTAATAGCGCTTAAGTATTTCGAAACTTTTCTGGGTTGTTACAATTTCGCTACCTCTTTCTATACAGTTCTGATTTGTCACTAATTTGCATAGATCTAATATTCCATGGATATTGTTTGTTTAGTTCCTTCTCCCCTTTCTTCTACTGTTCTTCTAACTTTATATTACTTTGTTCACATTTTTTCTTGTATTTTGGTATATAGCTTTCTTAAAATTACCAGGGGTTTTACATGGTTAATGTTTAGACATGATCAACATTGATACTCAGGTCAAATAAGTCCTTAAGAATTTTTTTTTTTTTATAAAACAGACGATGTACGATAAGATAAACAGGATAAATTATCCGAAAATTTATAGCATATGCAGCATGCGCGAACTAATTCCCTCAACTTGCAAACTACGGGCCCTTCATTTTTACAATAGCATGAGAGGAGATAAAGATGTTCTATCGCTGAACTTGTGAAGCACTCTCTAATGTTGGAGGATTTCAGGCGTTTATCTACAATGATTGGAAGGTGTATACTCTCTTTCACAAGGAGTTGAAGTATGCACCAGCTTAATGAACCTTGATTGGTGTGATAAGATGTTCACGATGAAGTTGGAATTGCATTGAGAAAAGTCATATTAAGTTTGAAGTAGATACTCTTTGCGATAAGGCAAGATGATCCTTTTTGAAACAATAATCGGTACTTAAAATTGTATAGGGTAAGCTAATTTATTTTATTATTGTGTTGTCATTATTAAGTTTCGTAGCGAGTTTATGTGAAGTCCCCGCAAAATTCTGTTGTTAGACTGTGAATGTCCTTAGTTTAGGTGCATGTCATTACATATACCCTGCATTCCCACTTTCTCCTGCATCAATAGGAAAGGGTGAGAGAGAAATGAAGAAAAAGAAAAGTTGGGGTGGTTATACGAAGTGCTAGATGGCAGTGAAGGTGATGGACCAACTCTGAATTTTGCTTAGCTTTTATCTGTTATTTCTTAATGGACATGTAAACATGTGATTCTATCTTCTTTTTTTAGATAATATTGATCTACAATCTTCATTCCGCCTCTGAAATTCTCCTTGCATTTTTGCCTCATTTTTGTTTTAAATAAATCGTGTATAATATTTGTTACTATTTGATTCTTAAAATATGGTCTTTACTCTTTCTTAACATTCTCTTAGTAAATTTGTACATGCGTGTAGTTGATTTTTCAAATTCTTCTATAGAAGTACACTGAATTTACCACGACGAAAAAATAGTAATAAAAAGGGAAGAACTTGGATGCAGCGAAGAAGTTTGACGATATGCCTCAAGTACTGAATAATTATTTTTTATTTCCTTTTTTTTGTTGATGCTCTATAACGCAGAGATCTATCTGATAGTAACAAATCTATTGTTGCATGTGAAAGAAAGAAAAGTAGACAAAAAAAAAAAGTCAAAAAGAGATGATCTTATGATGTATGCGCTTACATCGATATTCTTATGATGTAAGCGCTTACGTTGACATTCTTATGATGTAAGCGCTAGCATTGGCAGGGCATTTAAATACCTATAAAAGGGGTATGTGTTTTCATTTGCATATTGTCAATTTACATAGATTATGTATTTATCACTAGTAATTAAAACATGCAATAGAATGAATCAACAACGGGAGGAAGATTCTAGAGAGAAGAAAAGAGAGAAGATTTCATTTTTCAGTGTGTGTAATACATGCGCACACTGTTCTTATATAGAACAGTGTTAACCGCCTCTAACTGACTAATTTTTCTAACCCTCTAACTTTCTCTATTTACAAACTGACCCCCACAATGAACTGACCCCCTCTAACTTTCTTTTATTATTGCTCCTACTGTTATGCATGATGTTTGTGCATATTCCCTTAGTATGTATAGACCATCAGACTCTCTACCAATTCCCAATACCTTGCGACTGTACAGTCTCTGCAACACACAAAAATTAGGGAAGAACTTCACTGTGCAAGTGAGGTCTCTAGTGAGTTTTGATACTGACAACAAATTAAACTTGAAATCTGGCACATGTAATACATCTTTTATATATTTGTCTCCTAAAATAATAGCCTTTCCGGTATACATTATCTCTGCTTTATTTCCTATTGGCAATTGAACTCCTTGACCTCCAACTTGCTTTGTATTACTCATTATATTCTTATCATGAGCAATATGATGAGTTTTCCCTGAGTCTACTATCCAACTAGTAATAGGAATATTGGATAGTAAAGTCATAATACCTGCCATGTTAGTGGAGCATTCTTCACCTCCTTGTTTGTTCAGAAGCTCTATAAACTGCTGATATTGTTCTTCAGTGAGGAAATGGCCTTGTGGCTGAGTGCTTGTCCCTCCTGTTTCTTCAGTTCTTGCAGCATTAGAAAAAGTTCTATTTTCTCCTGGATGAGGTTTCTTTTTGCTTTTAAAATCAGCTGGATAGCCAACAATTTTGTAACAGTTTTCCTTCAAATGTCCCTTGTAACCACACTGTTCACAAATCAGCCCAAATTTCTTAGGTTTAAAAGTCTATCCTTTTCCTACAAGCATATTTAATGGATCTCTATTTGTGTCAACTACACCTAGTGTTCTTTGACTCTCCTCCTATGTCACTATAGCATATTCTTCATTTACAGTCGCAACTGGCCTCTTGAGAAGAACATTGCTTCTCACATTGATGTAGCTCTCATTCAGGCCCATGAGAAATTGCAAAAGTCTCTGATTTCTCAGGTGTTCTAATGAAGGCCTCGATTCTTCACAATCACATGAAAGCAGAGACAGCAACACATCCAATTCACTCCATAAATATGACATCTTTGTATAGTAAGTAGTTACAGAGTCAGTGCCTTGTTTAAGACTAGCAATCTCTGTCTAGAGATGATATATTCTAGTCAAACTATATTTATCAAATATTTCCTTAAAATCACTCCATACTTTCCTAGCATTAGGTGCAACAACTATACTTGGCATCAATTCATTATAAATTGTGCTTCCAATCCACGACAGTACAATCGCATTACATTTTTCCCATTGTGCTATTAATTCTCCTTTATACGAGCTTTTTACACACAGTCCATCTACAAATCCAAGCTTGATTTTCCCCATAAGTGCTAGCTTCATTGCCCTACTCCACAAGGTATAATGTTCTGGCCCTGTGAGCTTAATTGGAACTAAAACTAGACCTGGTGCATCTGCTGCTTGAAGAAATAGAGGATGATTGTGCTCGAGTGAGGTTACCTCGTTTTCTGCCATGACGGACTGAAATTTTACTTCGCCTCTGGTGAATTTTCCCAAATTTTAGCTGCCTTGCCGGAACTCCTCATCGGAGCTAACATCCTCAGTTTCACTGCTCTAATACCATGTCAATTTACATAGATTCTATGTTTATCACTAGTAATTGAAACATGCAATAAAATGAATTAACAATGGGAGGAAGATTCTAGAGAAAAGAAAAGAGAGAATATTTCATTTTTCAGTGTGTGTAATACATACGTACACTGTTCTTATATAGAACAGTGTTAACCGTCTCTAACTGACTAATTTTTCTAACCCTCTAACTTTATCTATTTATAAACTGACCCCCAAAATGAACTCTCTATCACAACACATATTATCCCTCAACTTCTTCTTTCTCTCTTTAATTAAAAAAAGAGCTATTCTTTGTGTGGCCGTAGAGTAGGCAAAAATTATCGAACCACGTATATCTTCTTTTGTCTTGTCTTGTGAAATTTATTATTTATCTCTTTCAAATATTTTTCCCTTTTATTAGCCTGACACGTTTTCCAACAACTAGTATTAGAGCAATACAGTGTAATTTTGGTAAAAAAGTACGGTATCGCTGCATGTACTATTCACAAGAATAGTGCGACATTATTGATTATCGTTACAATTCACATGCACTATTCACATAAATTATTTTGGTGAAAAATGGCATCGAAAGGGAAGGTGAAGATTGACAAGTTCAATGGCAAAGATTTTGGATTCTGAAAAATACAAAAAGAGGATTATTTGTATCAAAAAAATTATACTTACCTCTGACCGAGGTAAAACCAGAGAATATGGCCAAAGTGGATTGGGATCTATTAGATCGCCAAGTTCTTGGTGTGATTCGTTTGACGCTAACATGAAATGTGGTGTTTAACATCATTAATGAGAAGACCACTGCAGGCCTGATGAAGGCATTATCAAATACGTACGAGAAGCCATCTGCTTCAAATAAAGTTTATTTGATGCGTCGATTGTTCAACTTAAAGATGACATAAGGTGGATCTGTTACGGAACATATCAATGAGTTTAATATAATATTAACTCAGTTGAGTTTTGTTAATATAATATTTGATGACAAAGTCAGGGCGTTGATTCTACTATCATCTCTACCGGAGAGTTGGTCTGCAATAGTAACTGCAGTTAGCAGCACATCAGGAAGTACCAAACTCAAATTGGATGATATTAGAGACTTGGTTCTAAGCGAATATATTCGCCGAAAAGAATCAAGTGAATCTCAGGATCTGCTTTTAATATCAAAAGCAGGGGGAGAAGTAGCCAAAAAGGACAAAGTCATAGTCGTTGCAGATCAAAGTCAAGGAGAAAAGGGCAATCCAAAAATCGCAAAGACATTACGTGTTGGAATTGCGATAAAAAGGGTGACTATAGTAGTCAGTGTAGAGAGCCAAAGAAGAAGAAGAATGATCAATACAAGGATGATAATTCAGCAAATACAAGGATGATAATTCAGCAAATACAATTGCTGAACAAGTTGGTGATGCACTAATTTATTGTACAGACAGTCCAGTCGAATATTGGATTCTAGACTCAGGTGCATCCTTTCACTCTATATCATGCAAAGAATAATTGCATAATTATATTGCTGGAAAATTTGGGAAGGTTTATCTATTAGACGGCGAACCTCTGGACATTGTCTGGAAAGGTGAAGTTTATATAAAGACTTCACAAGGCACGCTATGGAAATTGTAAAATGTCTGACATGTTCCTGGCCTCAAGAAAAATCTGATATATATGGGTCAGATTGACGGTGAAAGTTACACAACAACATTCGATAACGGATCGTGAAAAATAACCAAAGGAAATTTGGTTGTGGCACGAGGCTTCAAGAAGGGAACATTGTATGCAGCTGCAATACAAAGAGATACTATAGTAATAGTTGATCATGGTCGTGATACAACATTGTAGCACCGGAGGCTCAGGCATATGAGTGAGAAGAGAATGAAGTTGTTGGCATCCAAAGAAAAGTTTCCAAACCTAAAGCATGTTGAATTAGGTTTGTGCGAATATTGCATTTACGGGAAACAAAAGAGAGTTAGTTTCTCAAAGGTGCGAAGGACGCCAAAGAAAGAGAAGCTAGAACTAGTGCATACCGATGTGTGGGGACCAGCTCCTATAACTTCTCTGGGAGGCTCACACTATTATGTCACCTTCATTGATAATTCCACAAGAAAAGTATGGGTTTATTTTCTGAAAAATAAATCTGATGTGTTTGTTACCTTTAAAAGATGGAAAGTTGAAGTTGAAAATCAGACAAGTCTAAAGTTAAAATATTTGAAGTCTGACAATGGATGAGAGTATGATAGTCAAGAGTTTAAAGCATTCTGCTCTGAAAATGGGATCAGAATGATCAAGACAGTTCCTGAAACACCGGAACAAAATGGCATTGCTGAGAGGATGAATAGAACCCTGAATGAATAAGCAAGAAGTATGAGAATACATTCTGGATTGCCGAAGTATTTTTGGGCCGAGGCTGTTAACACAGTAGCTTACCTCATAAATAAGGGACCCTCTGTACCGCTGAATTTTGAAATTCCTGAGGAGGTATGGACAGGAAAGGAGGTAAGTCTCTCACATCTGAAATGTTTTGGTTGTGTTGCTTATGTGAATGTAAACTCTAATGATAGAGATAAACTTGATCCTAAAGCCAGGAAATATTTCTTTATTGGCTATGGTGATGATAATTTTGGTTATTGATTTTGGGATGATCAGAATAGAAAGATCCTAAGACACAGAAATGTCACATTTAATGAAAATGTGATGTACAAAGACAAGCTTGAAGTAGAACCAACCAGCACCAGTAGACAGACATCTGAAACAGTTGAGTTAGAAGAAATCGCAGAAAATGAAGTGACTAGAGAGACTACAACTGGATCTGAAATTGAAGATACCGAACCAGAAGCCGAATCTGGATCAGAATTGGAACCAGAACTAGAGATAGAATCAGATGGAGAACCAGATCTGGAGTCAGGACTTGAATCAAATTCGGGATCAGTTAATCCTGAACCTACATTAAGGAGATCTAAAAGAGTCACGAATGCTCCAGATAGGTTAACTCTCTCTCTCTCTCTCTCTCTCCACTATTTACTTCTCACTGATGCAGGAGAACCAAAGCATTTTGTTGAAGCAATGCAGGTGATAAGATCTGATATGTGGAAGCTAGCCATGAAAGAAGAGATGAATTCTCTTCAAAAGAATAAAACATGAATACTTACAGAGTTACCAAAAGGAAAGAAGGCATTGCAAAATAAGTGGGTGTACAGGGTCAAGGAAGAGCATGATGGTAAGAAGAGATACAAAGCATGATTAGTAGTAAAAGGCTTTTAGCAGAAGGAAGGGATTGACTACAGCGAGATCTTTTCTCCTTTAGTCAAATTAACTACTATCAAGTTGGTGCTAAGTATCGTAGCTGCGAAAAATTTGCATTTGGACCAGCTATTAAAATTGCTTTCTTGCATGGTGGCCTTGAAGAAGACATCTACATTAGGCAACCTGAAGGTTTTCAAGTTTCTGGTAAAGAGAACCTTGTGTGTAAATTGAAGAAGTGTTTGTATGGTTTAAAACAAGCACCCCGATAATGGTACAAGAAATTTGATGAATTCATGCATAATAATGGTTTCACACGATGTGAGATGAACCATTGTTGTTATATAAAAAATCCCGATAAATCCTACATTATTTTACTGTTGTACATTGATGATATGCTAATTGCAGGATCTAGCATGAATGAGATCAACAGGGTTAAGCAATAACTGGCTGAGGAGTTTGAAATGAAAGACTTAGGTCCAGCTAAGCAAATGCTTGGGATGAGGATTAGCAGAAACAGGTCTGAAGGAACCTTAAAATTATCTCAAGAAAAGTACATACAAAAGGTACTAAGCAGGTTCAGTATTCATGATGCAAAGATGAGAAGCACTCCATTCGGAAGCCATCTTAATATGTCGAAGGACCAATCACCTAAGACAGATGAAGAAAGGAAGTACATGTCCAAAGTTCCATATGCTTCAACAGTAGGAAGTTTAATGTATGCTATGGTTTGCGCTAGATCTGACATAGCCCATGCAGTTAGAGTTGTCAGTAGATACATGTCATATCCAGAAAAGGAGCATTGGGAAGGTGTAAAATGGATATTGTGATATCTCAAAGGTACCTCAGGTATGACACTTTATTTTAAAAGGAGCAATATTATCTTACAAGGTTTTGCTGATGCAAATTTAGGCAGCGATCTGGATAGTCGAAAATGTACCACATGCTACGTGTTCACCTTGGGTGGTACTGCTGTTAGCTGGATGTCCAGACTTCCGAAAAGTGTTGCTCTATCTACCACTGAAGTAGAGTACATGGCAATCTCAGAAGCTGGAAAAGAGATGATTTGGCTCAAGAATTTTCTTAAAGAGCTAGGTAAAAAGCATGACAATTGTGAGCTTTTCAGCGATAGCCAGAGTGCAATTCATCTTGCCAAGAATCTAGTGTTTCATTCAAGATCGAAGCATATCCAGTTGAGGTATCATCATATTCGAGAGTTGATAAGTGAAGAAACTTTTTCCCTGCAGAAGATACCAGGATCAAAGAACCCGTCAGACATGTTGACCAAAGTTGTCGGTGTTAAAAAAATGAGGTTGTGCACTACCTCAGTTAGCCTTCAAGACTGATAGCGTGAAGGCGCCACCAGAGAATAACAATTTTTTTTTAATTTCTTTCTTGATGTAACATAGGTTTGAGGGGGAGATTGATAGTAGCAAACCTGTTGTTGTATGTAAAAGAAAAAAAAAGTAGACAAAAAAAAAAAAAGAAAAGTCAGAAAAAGATGATCTTATGATGTATGCGCTTACATCGATATTCATATGATGTATGCGCTTACATCAGCATTCTTATGATTTAACCGCTTACGTCGGTAGGGCATTCAAATGCCTATAAAAGGGGTATGCATTTTCATTTGCATATCATCCCTCAACTTCTTCTTTCTCTCTTCAATTAAAAAAAAAAAGCTATTCTTTGTGTGGCTGTGGAGTAGGCAAAAATTGCCGAACCACGTAAATCTTCTCTTGTCTTATCTTGTGCAATTTATTACTTTTCTCTTTCAATTTTTTTCTCTTTTATTAGTCTAACACGTTTTCCAACACTATCATCCAGCAATATTAAAGGTACATTACTTACTCCTATTGGAAAGAAATACTGAACAATAATATGCATTATATTTGTTTAAAATGCATTTAACTTGCTTATATATTTATTGTATTATTGCTATTGTTTATCTAAATAAACAGTGAAAGTCAGATACAGTCCAATCTGGCGTGGAGTTCTTTTTCTGTGGCTTCCATTTTGCTACTCGGTATGTAGTTGTGATTGAATTAGCTCAAGTTTTAATCGTGTTTAACAGCCTCATAAAAGGTTGTATAATAGCCACAATGCCTTTTTCTGTTACAAGAATTAATTTAATCAAGGAAATTTCTATCGAGGGCAATGCACACCGTGGTGTTCCGATTTCTTTTAAGAATTTTTACCTCCTGTACCAAAGGTTAACATCTTATTTATTTTAAATAAATACCATTTTCAAAAATTATATTCTATAACTACCTTTTAATGTTTATAGTAAAATATCTATTTATGGTTACCTCCTACCCTTAAGCCATTATATACGCTATTTATTATTTTTCTCTCTCCTTTTTCAGATTTTTCTCTCATATAATTACCGTATTTGATGTAAACTTCTCTCTCCACGTTCTCTCTCTCTAATTTCATACAGGCCATTCTCTTTCCCCATTCCCAAAAACCACGATTTTGCAACTGAAAATCTCTCTCACCCACATCGCCTAGCTCTTCCCTATTATCAGTCACCACACTAATTTCATACACGTCATCTGCATTGTCTCTCTCAACTTTCGTTATTTTTTTCTACAAATAGTTGTGGTAAGTATTTGACTTGTTAGAATTTCGCTTGTATTTTGTTTATTCTGTTTATCTCTACTAAGTTTTTATAAACAATAACCATTGTTATTGTATTCAACAGAAAACTTGAGATTTTCTCTCCAATGGCTGATTCAACATCCCAGAAGAGGGTTACCAGAGGTATACCCACCAAAGTACTCAATTTCGATGGACCCTCTTTCTCTTTGCAAATCACTCAAGAGGAATTGGAATTTGCAGGTTCAGCAGCAAATACAACTGCAGAGAGGAGAACAAAAATACGCAATGACACATTGAAAAAAGCCCAAGTTGAGAAATCTTCGAAAGAATCAACACTTCCCGTTGCGAAAAAGAGAAAAAAACCTATGGATGATGCTTCAAGTGTCAAGGGAAAGGAGGTCGATGCAAGAAATAGCTCGGATACAAGGGACGAAAAGGTAATTGTTGATGTATCAATATGTATTTGAGTCCTCATACATTGAGTATTACCTTCTCCAATGGGTTTCTATTATTGTATGTTATTGTATTTATATGTGTGCAATAGTGGATACATAACTTCCTTTTCTTATTTGTTGATTTGATTTATATGTATGTTGATGTATTCATAAGTATTCAAAATTGCCTTCACTATATTTATACTTATTACACTGACTTTTGCGTATCGTATTTAGATGTATTCATAAGTATTCAAAAATTCCATCACTGATTTGTACTTATTACAATGACTTTTGCATGTGTGTATGTAGATGTATTTATATGTATACAAAATTTGGCTTCACTGATTTGTGCTTATTTATTCTAGTGTCTTTTGCATATTGTATTTAGATGTGTTTATATGTTTTTAAAAGTTCATTCACTGTATTTGTACTTACTACAGTGACCTTTGCATATTGTATGTAGATGTATTCATAAGTATTTCAAAGGTGCCTTCATTGTTTTGTACTCATTACAATGACTTTTGATTGTTGTATATGGATGTATTTATATGTATACAACTATTTTCATCACTGATTTCTTACTCCGGTGTATTTTGGATATTGTATTTAGTTGTATTTATATGTATTCAAAATAATTAATGAGTTATGTGTTGCTGTTGACATATGAAATCTTTTTGTAATTCTTGTTGTATGCAGGAAATTAAACTATTTGTGAAACACCCGCCTATTTCATCACCACATATCAGTTCATATACTAACACAGACATAGTCTCCGACCTCAAAGTAAAACTTACTCCGGCCACATCCTACATTAGTCATTCAGGAATACGAGAAATGGGTTCGTGATGCTCTTCTCGCTAAACATGATCAAAAGTAAGTTTTTACCCGATATATCTAATATGTATTTATAATTTAGAAAGTGGATATAATATTTTTTCCAATTCCTTGTAGAAGTGATTTGGAAGACCATTACAAGAAGAACAAGTCAACACTGCATATACCGTTGGATTTTGGAGTTGATCAAGTCACTTCAAAAAATTGGTTTTACCCTCTCTCATTTGACGGTAAACTATGGAATAACAATGTAAGATATACCCCTTCCAAATTCAGTTTAACTCATTTTTTTCTGTTTGGTTTGTCTAATTGTATATTTCATAATTTGAGAACTCATACAAATTTTGTATGCATTTGTATTTATATTGTTGATGTGCTATGTAACCAGATATTTTTTATGAGTTCTGTTTGTTCTCTATTGCTGTTAATATACATCTGCTACTGGGGTCAACCAATGAGTTATGAGTATTTTGTGTATTTAACTGTATTCAGATTTATATTTATTTCATAATTTTCTCTAGCAATTTATTAAAAGCAGTATGTATTCTGGATTAGTTTCTTAACTGTACGACTGATATAGAGCAGTATGTTTCGTTATCAATATGTATTTAGTTATCAGAATGTATTTAATTGTATTCAATATTAAATACATCTATGTATTCAGCATTATGTATCTAACAGGTGATGCCAATTTATATTCAGTTTGTTTCAGTATGCCAATTATGTATCAGTATGTATCTAACAGAATTATGTAAATTCAATTTATTTTCAGCAGTTGATACTTCTATATTCAGTTTCTATATTCAATTTGTTTTCCTTGATTTCATTCAATGTACTGACGCTATGTATTCAATTTTATATATAGCATATTGGTGTCATATTTTACTACTTGAAAAAGAAGGGCAAGTACAACCAAACAACCAACTTCAAGTATACAACTGTTGATTATATATTCAAGAAAAGAATCGCTAAAATCTTTGGCAGGTATGCTGATACAGATAGTAATGCAAATGTAGCCAAAGAAGAGGATGTGGTATGTGAGTACATAAGGGGCTACAGATTGCTAGCTAATGTACCGTGGCATACTGTTAATAATGTCTTGATATTAGTCAACTTGAAGGACAAACTTCATTGGATATTGGTAGTTGTCTCATTCAAGGAGAGATGTATCAAAGTGTATGATTCATACAGATCAACAAGTCATGATGCCTATGTGGCTTCTGAGATAGATAAGCTTGCTAAGCTATATCTATCGATCAATGATTTTTACAGAGATAAGCAAGGCATAGATTGGTCTCATGACTCAGCATACAGTGACAAGGCACAAATTGATCCCTTTGATGTTGTTTTCATTTCAAATCTATCTCAACAAAAATCTGGGAGCATGTATGTATTCAATCCTCTTGCTTGTATCATTAATAAATCTAATAATATGAATTATTTTTAATTGTTTCAATCTACATTTTTAGGGATTGTGGGTTGCATGTCGCGGCATACGCAGAGTTTCTGAGCACTTTTGGTTTGGTTCCACAAATAACATTTGATGCCAATTTACTCCGTCAAAGATATTGTGCCCTCCTTTGGGACTATGCTATGCGGAAGATAGACGATCATGCCATAAGCGAGAACGAAGCACCCTCAAAGATTGTTAGGCAAATCACGGATTCGGATACATCAGTGAAGATAGTTTTAGAGTAGTTTTAGGTGAATGTAGTTTTGGAAGGTAGTTTTATGTGAATACTATTTTTTGAATATTATTTTGGTAAAGATGGTGTTCAGTTAAGAAAAAATTATGTTTTCATTTTCTTCACTCTACCCACAATGTTTATATATAATAATTTCAAGTATTCAGTCGATGTTTCAATGTTTTGTGCAACAGTATTCATATGTATTCAACAGATGTATATATACAATATACATTCATCAGTTTACTAAAAATGGTCCTTTAGCAGATTGTATAGATATGTATATATGTATTTATATATATTCAAGAGATCATACTGTATGTGATATACACTTTGTATTTAGATGTATTCAAATATATTCATATTATGTTGTATGTGTACTGCATTTTGTATTCATAAATATTCAAATGTTTCCAGATTGTATTGTTTGTGTAAGTCATTTTGTATTGATATGTATTCAACATATTGTAATTATGTATTCAGATTTAACTGCACCTGTATGTATTCAGCAGTTTACTAAATTATATTCAGCAGAATGTATTCACGCAATAATCCAATACACCAACTAACTATATCCAGAATGTATTCACGCAAAAATCCAAATACACCAACTAATCAATATGTATTATTTCAAAATGTCACCGGAATCTATGACACATCGTTATAGCACTAATACAAGTCAGAATGTGAACTAAGTCCTACGTGGAGCATTTATACAAGTACGCTTATTATGTCCTCCCTGCCCACATATGCTATATGAATGTTGATTTTTCTTCTGCAGTAATTCACTGAACGGCTTATCGCGCTTCTTCTTTGGCCTTCCAGGGGGTCTTTTTCATTTGGGTGGTAAGACAACTTCCTCTGATATATGTACTGGTATATTTCATTCATTTCGGTCCGGCAGCGAATACACGGGCACCTCGTATGTCATTACAACAGACTTTGATTTGTAATAGTCAGAGCAATAATCTTCTGGCATTAGAAACTTGCTCTTCAAGACAACCCAAGCGTGTGTGCATGGTAATTCGTCAACTTAGAACCACCCACAACTGCATTTTCTCTCTAAGAGGCACACGGTGTAATGCCTTCCTTCATCGTTCACTGTATGCAAGTATTCAGTCGATGGTACCACCTACATTTAAACATAGACCTATAAGTTTTGAACATTTTAAAAAAAATTATATATATATATCAAAGAATAGACGTATTAATTACAGTATAGATATATACAATTAAAATATAATTTAAATATATAGCAATAAACTTTTATTTATCTTTCATAATCATCATATATATTGAATTCAAACAAATATGTATTGAATACAAACATATATGTATATATAAAATACAAAGACATACAGCTGTATACAATGAAATATATTGAATACAGTGGAATACATTCTATATGTAGGCTGGAAGAATATTAAAGATGATGACATCTTAACTGATGAATATAATGATATACAGTAATTATCTTCTTATGAAATGCATATGGTTAGAAACAAAACCATTAAATTCAACTAACGATACAATGAGCATATGGACTATATTTCGAATAGTAAAAATTATATGAGAAATAAATGCACCTTGTACCAGGACTAAATATATGATACAATGACTTAAAAAAAACTTACAGTCATGCGTGTAGACATTGCCTCATTCAAAGTAAGCATCTCCTGGTATTATTTTTCCAAGCGTTATGTATGTCTGTGAAGCTTCTTTTCGATTGCTGCAGTTCCAACGTCCAAACATCTTCCTAACTTCTTCGAGGAAGTCGTATATTGGCAATTCTCTTGCTGATACAAGTGCGGCATTGATTGACTCAGCAATATTTGACGTCATGGTCCATCCCCTGTTAACAGGTGCATACAACCTAGCCCACTTTTCGTATCCAGCTAATTTCAAGTATTTTTTTACCCTAATATCTACCTTCTCCACCTTCTCCAT
Source organism: Nicotiana tomentosiformis (assembly GCF_000390325.3). NCBI lineage: Eukaryota > Viridiplantae > Streptophyta > Magnoliopsida > Solanales > Solanaceae > Nicotiana > Nicotiana tomentosiformis. The sequence continues at coordinate 29,848,689 of NC_090812.1, forward strand.
TAGACTTTCAAATCCAGTCTGTATGTGTGCTTTTGCCATCGAGAAGTATATCTCGCTCAACTTTGAATGACTCTTTTTAAATTTCTTATATACATTGTTCCATAGATGCAATATATAAACAAAATGTGATACCGCTGGATACACTCTCGATACAGATTTGATGATACTCTCATTCCTATCTGAAACGATGCACATGTTTTCCCTCTCACCATATGCTTCCTTGAATTTCTCAAAGAACCATGACCAAACATCATCGTTCTCTGAATCAATAACACCATATGCTAGTGGTAGTATATGACCTGTAAAGACAATTGCATACATATTAAAAATATGTATTTCAATCTTTAATAGGCAGTAAGATTAACAAATTTTATTATAATCCTCATACTCACTTGTACCATCCAACGTGCTGGCCGAGACGAATGTCCCGGTGTAATACGATTTTAGGTGGCTTCCATCCATAACTACAATGGGTCTACAATGATCGAACCCCTTTATAAAGGCATACAAAGATATATACACATACATGAACTCATTTTTAGCGACTTTACCATGTTAATGTGCGAAACAGGATATGTCATATCCATTGTATATAAGTACCCTAGTAATTTATTGTATGAATCAGCCGGTTCACCTCTCAAAAAATTCATTGCCTTTTCTTTAGCCCGCCACGCCAACATGTAACTAACATCTACACCAAAATCTGATTTCACATCATCAATCATATCCTTTGGGGTGTATTTTCTCTTATGATTAGTAAGCTTGGACTTAATCATACCACCGATAATACTACTACTTGCTTGCTTTGCTCATATACCTTATCCTTCAACGGACATGTATACTTATCATTGAACTCTCTCACTTTGAACATTTGTGATTTGTTAATGCTAGAAGCCTTAAACCTCCATTCTCAATCCTCTGACATACATAATAATGTATAGCTGCAAATAATTTTTTCGCAATATATACGATGAGTATAAATGATTAACAATTCATTAATATACATGCGAATACATTGTTAAATATATATATACATTATTATAAAATACACACATATACATGTGAATAAGTCTGTAATTATATATATACATTTAAATATGTATAAATACATCTAAAAACAAACAGTGAAAGCCACTGTAATATCTATTTTATCAGTAAAATACAGATGAATACATGTGTTCGAAATACATAGGTACACCAATGAAAGTCATGTAAATACATCCAAACATATCTGAATACATCTAAATACAATTTAAAAATTCTACCATGAATACAATATATAAAAAATCTCAAAATACACAAGTATACATGTGAGTACGGTTGTAATTATATATATACACAATTAAGTACGTATAAATACATCAAGGAACAACCAGTGAAAGTCACTGTAATAAATATTCATCAGTAAAATACAGACGAATACATGTATTTGAAAGTCACATTAATAATTATTATATGTTTAATATTTGAAAGTGATGTAAATACATCCAAACAAATCTAAATAAATCTAAATACAATTTAAAAATTCTGCCATGGAAACAATATACAATTTCATATTCAATATACATAACCATACATTTGAATATAACATGATGTTTAACAAGTTGTAGTTAAGAACGTTCAAACCTGATAGCATTAGACCTATCAACCCGGAATTGAAATCTTTCAGATATTGCATAATGCTCCATCACCTGTTTCAATGTAGCCTTATCCTTATATACTTGTCCAGCCATAACCTCTCTTTGATTAGTTTTTGAAATAATCAAATCAGTGTCCAATTCGAACACCTCAATTGGTTCTCCTGAATTGACAGACTCAATAGCAAGTGTATCATCTGTATCAAAATTACACCTTTGATTTGCTTCGTCAATTTGCACAATGTCGCCTTGAATTAAACTTCCTCCAGCTATAACTTTTTTGTCAATTGTTGTTATGGACAAAGGATATATCCTGAATTCTCTGTTCACTTTTTTTAACTCTACATATACCATGTAACCCATGTCGTTATGTATTTTCATTGGCGTGCAATTTCCATCTACTTTGTATTCGATTTTGATTGACTTTGAGCGCAAATCTATGTCGAGTTGTTTCGAAATTGAAGCAACCAAATCATTGTACGACGCATACTCCTTTATAAGTATCTCCTCAATCGAATAATCGACATAGTTGCTCTCACTGTCTCACTTGCCAGAATAATGCAGTAGCACGGTTAAACTTGCCATATGTAAAATCGAATTATACCGATTTCTGTATATAATTGTATGAATCTTGAATTTTATTGGTTGAAAACAGAAACACCCACGAATGATATCAACAAAAAAGGGAAGGATTAGAAACTCGGCGATTACTCTGTTTTGTTGTATTTATCATCTGGGAAAAATATTCAGCATATTCGCGTCAAATACAGATTATGGGTGATGTAATTGAGTTAGTTAAGTTATATTAGGAGTTTATTATGTTAATTGATTCACTTTCCGTTTAAAAACATCTGAATAGACCATGAATTACGCTATTTACGTTACTGTATTCAAAAATACATATCGTGAATACAGTCGAATACAATAATTGTCTAGCTGGAATATTCCCTGTTTCACGCCGATTTTTGCTACTGTATTCATGAATACAGTAGCTTAAATACATCGAATACACTCTAAAAAAATTAAAAACATAGCTATAGGAAGTAATATAGTAAATGATAGCTACAACTAGCTAATAACCACTAAACAATATGGTTTGTGAAAATTTCTTTTAAGCATTTTTTGCTTGGTTGGATACTGACTTCCATTAGATCCCGAGTTGTTGCCTTATGACTTAAGTGTTACAACTTACCTGTTACGGATGTGGGAACTTGACAATTAGGTGGAATTTGTTTTCTATCTTGGTATTACCACACCTTTCTCTCTAATCAAAGTAGCTCTTCTCTATGTTCCATATTAAGCTTCCACTACATATATTTTTATTATTAATGTAATTGTTAATGATACATGACTTTATTCACCTTCTTCTCTGATTAATTTTGGTGAGATTAGTTTACCACAATTCGACACTTCAATGAGTCATGGAAAGACATTCCAGTTCTAGATGAGCCTCAGTGCGTCACTTCTCTTTCTTCATCTTATTTCCTCTCTCTCTTTCTTATTCTGACTGGATTATCAAATTAAAATTGAGAATTCAATAAAGGATTGATGAATTCTCAATTGATTAAAATGAAACTAATAATGATGTGAAGGAAGGATAAACAAAATATGGAGGGTAGGGGTGTACATAGGTCGGGTTTGTTCGGATTTTTCAATTACCAAACCAAACCAATTGTCTCGGATTTTTAAATTTATAACCAAACAAAACCAACAAAAGTCGGGTTTTTCAATCACGATTTTTCTCGGATTTTTCGGATTTTTTTTCCGACAAAATCTTCATAGCATAAAATTTATAATTTGTGCTCTAATATTTCTTAGGTCTTAGTAGGATAAAACTATATAAGATATTACCCAATAAAATAATATAAAATAATGTGAGATGAGTCATAATTATACTAAAATACTCAACGAATCACATAAGATAAATATTGCTAATTAATAAGTCATAATAAAAATACAAATAATCTAAAAGTACTAAGTCATGTTAAAATAAGTACGACTAATAAGTACTAAGTATTAATTATATGACTAAATAATATTAAAAGTGAGTTATGCATTTTCACTATCTAAATCAATGCAAAACCAAAAAAATAAATATTCAATACTATTGTCATTTCTAGTATTGAATTGAATTTTTTTTGTTAGCATTAATATTGATTTGATTTTGCTTTGGGCTTTATTTGAATTACTAACTTTTACGGGTTATAAATCATATTTGACCATTCAAAAGTTCTAAATCCAAGCTTGAAATAATACATTAAAAGAGAAAACTATTAAAGAGTTTAAATTATATTTATACATTACATTACCATAATTATTTTTATATATAAAATATTTTTAAAACTTGTATACACGTAATGTCGGGTTGTTTGGTTTCGGGTTGACTTTTTTTAGTTAAAACCAAACCAAACCAATTATGGTCGGGTTTATTTTTCTAACACCAAACCAAATTACACCAAATCATAGTCGGGTTTTTTTTCTCCGTTTGACTCGGATTATCGGTTTGGTGTGGTTTGTCGGTTTCCTTTGTACACTTTCTAGATTCTAGATAGCCTTATTTCAATGAATAACATTGAGAATTAACACCCATCTGCCAGATGAAAGTCAGTTAGAGCTGCATGATCTTTTTGTTGCAGTCGGTAATAGTCGCATGTTCTTTTCAATGGCATACCACTGTGATTTGGTGCATCAAATTGTATAAGGTAAAATTGGACGTTAAAGGGTAAAGATAGAAAATTGAAGAAACTGAACAAGAGAATAAGAATGGAAGATATGCACATGGTTATCTGAGAGAATGAAATAATTTTTAGGATGGCTATTTAATACATGAATATATACATGTCATGTAAAGTCCATTACCACTATCTTCTATACCAAATCTATTCAATGGACCAAGTAGGCATTGATAAGGATATCATTCAGTCCTCCTGTATAAAGTCCATTACTATTTTGTATTTTTTTTCATTTGACACAGTATTAATTTATTGTCATTTTATGAAACACCGAATTTGTGTCTAATTTCAAGAAATTGATAATATTTTCCTTTATTCTGAAAGCGCTGTAGTTTTATCCCTTGAGTTCTACTTAATGTTAGGCTCCCAGATTCTTCAAAAATTATTTGATGACAACATATGTGCTCCAATACTGTAACATTGTCCAATCATGACGCCTATAATTACCGTAAATTAAAGAATTGTCTTGAAGGTTTAGTTTTTTAAACTTATTTTAAACTTTGCTTCTATTTCTCCCTCAACTGAAATTTAACTTTTATAATATATTGTGTATGTGCATGTTTTGTACTTTGGAAAGAAATATTGATTTTAGAAGGCAACACCAGAAGCAATATCATTTGTTATATTGATTCAAATTCACAATCTTGCACATAATCCAAAACTTAAAAAAATAGAAGCAAGAGTTGGGAAAGTTGATGGAAGATCAAAAGACATTCACAAGCTCTCTCTTTAGTGCTACACCTATTGCAGAAGGTTGCTCTCTAAGAACCTCTTTTAATTATATTTTGTTCAAATTTTAGTGTGTTTATGCTATTTGCTAATATTTTGAAGAGATTTATACACTATCAAGCATATGCTTTATTTCAAACTAAGGTTCTTTGTCGTATAGTTAAAAGATTGAGAAGGCTTTCAAACTAAGGTTCTTTGTCGTATAGGTAAAAGATTGAGAAGGCAATGTTTACCCGAAAAACCGGATATAGTTGAATTTATAAGTAGTTCTAAGGATATGTGATATAACTTGACATAAATCGTACGTAGAAGTGGAAATGTTTAGATTCTTGACTATAAAAACGGGAGATAAATTATTGAACAAGAAGAGTGAGTATGCTTAGTAAAACAAGCTCAAGAGATTTATTTTTTAATAAGAGAAGTAGTCTTTTCTTACAATGTGTGAACCTCCTTTGTGCTTACAAGGATTCTCCCTTTTATAGTAGAGGAATCTTACTTTATTTATAAATAAAAAAATATATAGTGGAGAACCCATGATGAATTGTATCTTCCTCGATTCCCGCCAAGATTCTCTCCCCTAGTGCGGTTGCAACGGCTCTTGTCTGCGAGCTCGATATGGGCTCGAGCTCGGTATTGGGTCGAGCCCTCGGCCTTGATTCGAGTTCGACATTCGAGGTGAGTGTCAATCGGCCCGTGCGTCTCCGACAACCTTCTTGTTGCCTAACAGTTCGATTTGGTCATGGGCTCGATAATGATACCGAGCCGATTCCTCGATCGGTCTTGGAGCTCGAAGCTTGTTTGTACTATCTTCGGAACTCGTCTCGAAGTCTCACTTCGGTCGCTTACCATTCGAACTCGATCAAACGTACGAAAGCCGAAATCTATTTCTACCGTATACGGATAGTCCTCTCGTTTCTCAGGAAGAATGTGGTGAGAAGCGATATGATTTTCAACGGCTCGATCAGATTATAAGCTGACGTTTTCATTGGGCTCGATTATGACGTACGTGATAGTTGTCTTGTTGATTTAGTCTTTCAAGGTATTTAATGCATGTCAGACAGTGGCCAGCCACCGCTGATACTGAACTGCCACGGTATAAATGTATAAATAACCCTTCCATTTATCATTTGCCACTTTTACATCTTCAATCTCCCAAATTTTCTTACTCTTTCTGCCTCTATTTCGCCGCTTGTAGAGCTACCTTCACCAGTGTTTGGCACCATCAACCTTTCATCTTCCTTTGCTTTTCTTTTTCTTATATCAATGGCAAAAATTTCAAAAACTGTACCTCAGAAGGAGAAAGCTTCCTCTTCACGGCCGTCCTGCAATAAGGCGCCGGTGGAGCCGCCTCCCCACGAGTATGTTCCTGGCCCGTGTACTCTAAAGATCGATTTTAAGGTTGAAAATCCTTCGTCGGTTCCGGGTCGATGTGAGCATGTGTCGATGTACATGTGCTTGATAACAGAGGGCCATCTCGAGGCTGTGAGGAAAGACTGCAACTGGGGTCCCGAGATCGTGTTGCAAATTCCCTCTCTCGAAGAGAGCATCATCACTCATGTGGAGGGGCTTTTAAGTATTTATACTTACCCCTTCATGTTGGGTCCCGTCGACCCAGTAATCATTGATTCTTGCAAAAGATATCAGGTCACCCTCGGTCAAATTCATCCCTCTCTATGGTGCATAGTAATCTTACTTCGCTTCTTCTCCAACAAGGCCGGGGGGCTTGATTTTAACCTAAATCACCTCATACAATTGTATCGGCCTCAAATCTTTTGAGGACTAATCAGGCTCCATCGTCGGGCAACGGAAGCTTTAATGTCGAGCATCGACGAAGACAAGGATCGGGGTTGGACAGGCCATTACATTCGGGTGAGGACCCGTGACCTTATCCCGGAAGAGAAGATGTCGTTCCCCGAGGAATGGAATTTCGACCGTAAGTGATTTTCATAAGGCATTGCTTTTCGTATCTTTCTCTGATTCTATCTGTTATCTCCCTCCGATGTACAGCTGCCCCTTGGATGCCACAAGCGGTACCCGACCTCGAGGATTGGGTTTGGAAGTTAGCCTTGACTTTCTCTTATGCCGAACACACTTGACGTGATTTAGCGAAAGGTAGGTGGGAGACCAGGAATCACGGTAAGTCACTTCTCATGTTTTTCGAAACATTTTTTAAGCTCCATTCATTACTGACTTCCTTTCATGCAGGCGTAACCAAGGATGTCATTTTGAGGTCTTCGAGTGGTGAGGAAGGAACCAAGTCCCCGGTCCTGAAACTGGGTTTGATAAAACGCGAAAAGTTGTCTCTCGGTCAGAGGACCTCAAGCCCAAAACTTGAAGGGTGAGTAGGAAGGCAATCACCCTTTCGATGGACTCGGTCCAACGACTGAGAAAAGAAGAAGAAGAAGAAGAAGAAGAAGAAGAAGAAGATGATGATGCTTTGGCTTTGGTGGTTCGATCTGCGAAAGCTATCGAGGTCGCCAAACCTTCCGAGCCGGTGACGGCTACACCGGTCGGGGCCGGTTCCGATACCCCGAGTCTCTATCAGAGCGTCCCGAGCGATTCGCTCGGGACCATGATAGTAGGTCATTTGCCTTCTCTTCCGCCCTTTTCTGAGGAGGCGTTAAAGGAAGCTCGAGAATTGAAGACCCCCGATATGGGCGGAGGCTCTAGTGTAGGGGATCCTTTTCGGGATTACTTTACTGGAGTCGGTGATGCCTCTGATATTAGTGACGCTTCTTTTCTCCTAGAAGAGGCCCAACGTTTCATTTCTCGGGTAATGATTTTACTGCGGTTGGTTTCTTCATTCTTTTCTAAACCCAACTTGTGTTTTTTCCCTTCTGTGTAGGCCATTAGCAAGTTTCGAGCCGACCTCAGCCAGTGTGAGGCCGAGCTTCAGAAGGTCTCGGGGGAGAGAGATGCTCTGCGGCTTCTTTGCGGCCAAAAGGACGAGGTTATAAGGGACCTCCAAGTAGATTTGGCTAAGTCTCGTGAAGAAGAGGCCGAACTAGATAAGTAGTTGAGCCTCGTTCTGTTAAAGTATGGGTTTGACCCAACTGTGGAAGCTAACCCTTCATTATCTCAACTGCAGCAAAAGGTTTAAAAGATCGGGTTGCTTTGGGAAGAAGTCAATCAAATCAAAGCCGAATGTGATCGGTGGAAGGAGACTATCGACTGCCTGGCTGCAGAAAAAGAAACTATCTTGGCCAAATTATCATCGGCCGATGTTCAGCTTTCAAGCGTCAAGCAAAAAGGTTCGGCTCAGGCTAAGAGTATCGAGGAGTTTGAAACAAGGCTTGCTGAGGCCAAGGCAGAGATTGAGTCATCGAAAGTCATGTCGGACAAGTCTATTGTTGTGTATCGAGCCGATGCCGAGGCTGCTCAAATGGAGGCAAGAGAGGCACCGGATACTGCCGACACTCGAGCACATTGGGTTGCCGAACTTGCTAAGTGTCGATCTTAGAGGGAGAACCTCGAGGAGATACACACTCGAGGTTTCGATCTTGCTGAAGAAATAAAAAGGGCCAAAGAACTCGAAGTTGATGCTGAAGCCTTGGCTTCTGATGGCGACGATGATGATGATGATGATGATGATGATGATGATGGTAGAAAGAGCGGGTCCGATAACGGGGGGGAGCCCGGTGGAGAAGAGACCGCTCTCGATGATAACCCAGAAGCTTAGACCTTAGCTTCTATGTTGTATTTATTCATGTAAACAATCTTTGTATATTTATACTAATATCTTTTTCTTTTACTGACTTACTTCTGCTTTCTTGCCTTGTGAAGATTTCATTCATGCCTTGCGAATGTTTTCATAAGGATTTAGGTGATTTCATCGAATTCGGCCTTCGTAGCCTTTATAGCCGAGTGAGTGTTTGCTCGAAAAATAAAAGTAGCCCACAGGCTTAGTAGTCGAGTGAACATTTCGAACTCGAAGTAAAGTAGCCCATAGGCATAATGGTCGAGTGGGTGCTTGTTCGAACTCGAAGTAAGATAACCCTTAGGCTTTAATAATTGAGTGAGTGATTGTTTCGAACTCGAACTCAAAGTATCTTAGCCCGTAGGCTTTTTATGACCAAGTGAGTGATTGCTCGAACTCGAACTAAGATAGCCCTTAGGCTTTAATAATTAAGTGAGTGATTGTTTCAAACTCGAACTCAAAGTATCTTATCCCGTAGGCTTTTTATGATCGAGTGGGTGATTGCTCGAACTCAAAGTAAGATAGCTCTTAGGTTTTAATAATTGAGTGAGTGATTGTTTCGAACTCGAACTCAAAGTATCTTAGCCAGAAGGCTTTTTATAACCGAGTGAGCGATTGCTCGAACTCAAAGTAAGATAGCCCTTAGGCTTTAATAATTGAGTGAGTGATCGTTTTGAACTTGAACTCAAAGTATCTTAGCCCGTAGGCTTTTTATGACCAAGTAAGCAATTGCTCGAACTCGAAGTAAGATAGCCCTTAGGCTTTAATAATTGAGTGAGCGATTGTTTCGAACTCGAACTCAATGTATCTTAGCCCGTAGGATTTTTATGAGTGAGTGATTGCTCGAACCTGAAGTAAGATAGCCCTTAGGCTTTAATAATTGAGTGAGTGATTGTTTCGAACTCGAACTCAAAGTATCTTATCCCATAGGCTTTTTATGATCGAGTGAGTGATTGCCCGAACTTGAAGTAAGATAGCCCTTAGGCTTTAATAATTGAGTGAGCAATTGTTTCGAACTCGAACTCAATGTATCTTAGCTCGTAGGCTTGTATCAAAAATTCTCTTGATGGTGGTTGGCCTTTAAGCCTGTTTGAATCATAAACCAGGAAGATCTTTTCAAAGTGTGAGATATCTGAAAAAAGAAGAAGTTCTCCTTTATAAGTCATTATATATGTGTTTGTATCTTGTGCTAGAGTTCGAGCAAAACTATATGGGCATGGTTCGTTTTGACCATTTAGCCCTTACACTTTTCTCTATCGAGACCCTGTTCGACATGAATTTGATATGAAATAACTTTCTTGTGCCGAACTTGATTTATTCAATTGGTAGTCCCCCAGTATTCGAGCTTGATTACGAAGGAGCCTCGGATACTATTGATTTTTCCTCGGGTAGCACATAGTTGTTGCCTCGTTAAAAACCTTGCCGGAAAAATCCATTTAGGATAAAAGCCGAACTAAGGAAAAAAAGAGTATAACGCGTGCTTTGAAACCAGAGGTCTTGATATTTTTTGTCGAATTCCTGCAATGAGTTAGTGTCGAATATACGTATATAGACGATAGAGAAGAGAAAATTTTACCTTAACAATAATATCGTTTGAGAAGCGATATGTTCCAATTGTTTGGTAATGGTTTTCCATCCATTGCTCTAAGTTTGTAAGACCATTTCTCGACTGTATCGAGGACTTGATAGGGTCCTTCCCAATTTGGGCCGAGCTTCCCTTCATTAGGATCTCGAGTGTTGACGGTGACCTTCCTTAGGACCAAGTCCCCGATCTTGAAATGGCGGAGGTTGGTTCTTCTGTTGTAGTACCTTTCGATTCGTTGTTTTTGTGCAGCCATTCGAACTAGTGCTGCTTCTCATTTTTCATCTAATATCTCGAGGCTAGTATTCATTGCCTCGTAGTTCGATTCTTCCGATGTATGTCGGAACCTTGCGCTTGGTTCCCCAACTTCGACCGGAATTAAAGCTTCGGAGCGATACACTAAGGAAAATGGAGTCGCTCTTGTACTGGATTTAGATGTTGTCCGATATGCCCAAAGGACTTCAGGTAAAATTTCTCTCCACTTTCCTTTGTCTTCGTTCAATATTTTCTTTATGTTTTGGATGATAATCTTGTTCGTTGATTCGACCTGTCCGTTCCCACTAGGATGATATAGTGTTGACAGTATCCTTTTTATTTTATGATCTTCGAGAAATTTTGTCACTTTACCGCCGATAAATTTCTTACCATTGTCACATGTTATTTCTGCTGGTATACCAAATCTACACACGATGTGATCCCAGATGAAATCTATAACCTCTTTCTCTCTCATTTTTTCGAACGCCTGTGCTTTAACCCATTTAGAGAAATAGTCAGTCATAAACAAAATGAATTTAGCTTTACCTGGGTCCGATGGTAGAGGGCCGACGATATCCATTCCCCATTTCATGAATGGCCATGGAGAAATGACTGAATGAAGCTGCTCTCCGGGTTGATGGATCATTGGTGCAAACCTTTGACATTTATCGCATTTACGAACGAACTTCTTAGTGTCCTTTTCCATGCTATCCCAGTAGTATCCTGCTCTGATGATTTTGCGAATTAGTGGTTCGGCGCCGGAGTGGTTTCTACAGGTGCCTTCATGGACCTCTCGTAAAACATAATCGGTGTCCCCTGGTCCCAAGCATACTGCCAGTGGTCCGTCGAACGTCCTTCTGTACAATGTTCCATCTTCAACCAACGTGAACCGAGCAACCTTGGTTCATAGAACCCTCGATTCTTTAGAGTTCAATGGGAGTTTTCCGTTCTTTAAGTATTCAATATACTTATTCCTCCAATCCTAGGTTAACCTTGTGGAATTTATCTCGGTATTCCCTCCCTTGATTATATATCTCGAAAGTTGAACGACAGTCCCCGAGTCAATTCTATCTTCTTCGACCGATGACCCTAGATTTGCAAGTGCGTCGGCCTCACTGTTTTGTTCTCGAGGCACATCTTGTAGGGTCCATTCTTTGAAACGGTGTAGAGTTACCTGTAGTTTGTCCAAATACCTCTACATCCTATCTTCTCAAACTTCGAAAGTTTTGTTCACTTGGTTCACCACTAGCAAAGAGTCATATTTGGCTTCAATGACTTCCGCTCCCAACCTCTTAGCTAGCTCGAAACCTATAATCATGGCCTCGTACTCGGCCTCATTGTTAGTTAATCTAGTAGTTTTGATGGATTGCCTAATAATGCCACTTGTGGGAGGTTTTAATACGATGCCAAGCCCGGATCCTTTCATATTTGAAGCACCATCTGTGTAGAGGGTCCAAACCCCCGACGATGTACCTGATTTTAACAAGAGTTCCTTTTCAACTTCGGGTACGAGGGTTGGTGTGAAATCGCCCACGAAGTCTGCTAAAATTTGGGATTTGATGGCCGTTCGACGCTGATATTCAATATCGTACCCACTGAGTTTGACGGCCCATTTGGCCAGTCGGCCCGATAGTTTGGGCTTGTGCAAAATGTTTTGAAGTGGGAAAGTTGTTAAAACGCATACGGGGTGACATTGAAAGTATGGTCTTAACTTTCTAGAGGCGCTTATCAATGCAAGCGCCAATTTCTCTAAGTGTGGGTATCTAGTCTCTGCCTCTCCTAAGGTCCGACTTACATAATAAACAGGAAACTGCGTACCTTGCTCTTCTCGAACTAGGACACCACTTACCGTGATTTTCGATACCGCTAAGTATAAGTAAAGCTTCTCATCTGTCTTCGGAGTGTGAATAATGGTGGTCTCGATAGGTACCGCTTCAGTTGTTTTAGTGCCTGTTGGCATTCTGGGTTCCAGGTGAAATCGCTTTTCTTTTTGAGTAGAGAGAAGAATTTGTGGCTTCGATCTGACGACCTTGAAATGAATCGGCCTAAGGCAGCTATCCATCTGGTTAGCCTTTGCACTTCTTTCACACTATCCACGACGGTGATGTCTTCGATGGCTTTGATTTTGTCGGGGTTGATCTCGATCCCCCGATCCGACACCATGAACCCGAGAAACTTACCCGATCCAACCCCGAAAGCACATTTCTCGGGGTTGAGCTTCATGTTGTATTTCCTTAAAAATTTTAAGGTTTCCTGCAAATGAGTCAAATGGTCCTCTGCGCGCAGGGACTTAACTAGCATGTCATCAATGTAAACTTCCATCGATCTTATTTGTTCTTAGAACATTTTATTCACTAGGCGTTGGTACGTAACCCCTGTATTTTTTAGCCCGAATGGCATTACATTATAGCAATAGGTTCCATACTTAGTGACAAATGAAGTTTTTTCTTGGTCCTCCGGTTCATGCTAATTTGATTGTACCCGGAATAGGCATCGAGAAAAGTGAGGATCTCGTGGCCGGCTGTGGCATCGATCAAGCGATCGATGCTAGGCAGTGGAAAAGAATCTTTAGGGCATGCTTTGTTTAGATCTTTATAATCTACACACATTCTAAGTTTGTTCCCTTTATTGGGGACTACAACCTTATTGGCTAACCATTCGGGATATTTTACTTTCCGAATTGACCCTATTTTGAGAAGTTTATCTACCTCATCTCTTACAAATGCGTGTTTTACCTTGGATTGAGGTCTTCTTTTTTGCTTCACCGGTTTGAACCTAGGTATACCTTTCTCTCAGGCAGACGTTCGATTAATATAACCTGCTCCAATTCTTCGATTGTCCACTTGGTGGCGTTGGAGTCGTCAGGGACGATGAGAGCTTGAGGTGTTGAAAACTCTTCCTCGTCATCTTCTATTTCCTGCTTCACCGATTCGGTCGAGACTGGCTGTTATGATTGCTATTTGGTTTCTCGCCTATCTTTTGTGCTTGACCTTTCTGAGGCCGATAACGTTGGTATCAGTGTTATCTCATCGACCGCAAACATTTCCTTCAATGCATGTTGCTCCCCGTATACTCTCTTTACGCCATCCGACGTAGGGAATTTCATCACTTGGTGTGGAGTCAAAGGCACTGCCCTCATATTGTGGATCCATGGTCTTCCGAGTAGGGCATTGTACCTCATATCGCCTTCGATTACGTGGAACTTGGTGTTTTGGATGGTTCCAGTCACATTTACGGGCAGAATAATTTCCCCTTTAGTTGTTTCACTAGCCATATTGAAGTCGTTTAAGACCCGAGTTGCGGACACAACTTGATTCTGTAAACCGAGCTTCTTCACTACCTAAGACCGGATGATATTCGCAGAGCTACCTGGATCCACTAAGACACGCTTAACTTGAACTTTATTTAATAGGATAGAAATTACCAAAGCGTCGTTATGAGGTTGAGAGATGCCCTCGGCTTCTTCAATTCCGAATGATAAAGTGCCCTCGGGTACATAACCTCGAGTTCGTTTTTCCCCTGTGGCCGGTATCTTGCCGTATTTGAGCATGGGTCCCTATGGAGTATCGACCCCGCCGATTATCATATGAATGTTATGCAGAGGTTCCTCTTGTTTATCTTTTTTGCTAGTGTCCCTTTCTCCGAAGTGATTCTGTCACGCCCCCAAAACCGAGGAGCGCGACTGACGCTTAACCGAGTGAACCCGACCGAGCAAGCCTGTTAGATTTCATTCTACCCAAACTCATCCACGAATGGAGATAATGCATATTTTCCTTAATTAGACAAAAGGTGTTCACGTCTACAATACCAATTCATTTCCAATAGTTTCATCATTTTTAAAGTCTCAATTTGACAAGTAATACAACCACAACATATATATATATATATATATATATATATATATATATATAATACAACCACAACATAATATATATATTTTGACTTTTCCAGCACCAATACACAACCCACACTATGTCTACGGAGCCTCTATAAATAAAGAAGAGTACAATGATAATGCCGGCAACAAGGGCCGGACTATACCTCAAACAGAATACATAAAGTACAAAAGATTCATGACCCCGGAATGAAGTGGGGCTCACCAAGTCAGCTTGGAAAAAGGTGCACTGCTATCACTGATCAATATCTCCTACTATGGAACCACCTACATCCATTTAAAGATGCAGCACCCCCGGCAAAAGGGACGTTAGTACCGTTGAATAGCACTAGCATGTATAACTAAATATCCTCTCAATAGAATGATAAATAATCAACAAGATTATCATAATATCAATGAAAGCCTTAATCAACATCAAACCTCAATTTAGGATCAAGACAGTGTTCAAATTAATTTTCATATCTCACATTGGGAGATTTTTAGTATCGATATACCATTGTCAACAATACTAGTACCATTATTCACCATACCAATACCACTATTCACAATACCATTATTTACAAAACCAGTACCACCGTACTCTTAACACGGAGTCCGATCATGACCCGATCGGCTAGGCTATCTCAGTAGAGACATCAACCACAATTTCTCTCAATATCAATACCACCGTCTTTAACACGGAGTCCGATCACGACCCGATCGTCTAGGCTATCCATTAGGGACATCGACCACAAACACAATTTTAATTATAATTTCCAGCACAATCACCACTATGTGTGCGCCATGGTGTCCGATCACGACCCGATCGGCTAGGCTGTCTTATTTGAGACATCAACCTTTTTATATCAATCATCGCATTTCATAATACTTTCACATCTTTTCATTTCATTGGCACTAGTGGCCATAATTATAAGATCATTCTTGGCACGTTGGCCATATTCAGTATTTCATGCTGACATTATCAATTTCAAATATCATCCTCATTATCAACAACAAACACAATTCAATCAAAGTGTGTAGTACACATGTGAGCAATTTAGAGTCTAATGCACATAGAGATATTTCACAAAATTTGGCATAATAGCCTTCATTTGAACTTGACTTAAAGTCGAAACATTATTAATGCACAGCCCATATTCTAACACATCCTCAATTGGTAACATAACATGAATAGAGCATTTGGGATGCGTTTTGAACATATATCTTTCAACCCAATCTTACTCGGAATAGCCAATTTCATAATGAATCACTCGGGACTTACATAATTTACATGAATATCGTGGGATTCAATTCTAAGAGAAGAGTTTAGCCAACATACCTCATTTGAGATTCCTTAAACTCTAAAACATTCCGGAATTCTTAGCAACTTCAATCTATTTTAGAAATATAACAAATTGAATAAAAATTAAGAAGATGTTCATGGTTCTAGCTCATTTGAGCATTTTATCAAACACTAGATGTGCACAAGGTTTCAAGGTCTTTTTATGGAGGATTCTATCATCCCACAATCCAATCTTTACCATGCTTAGTTCAACAATCTTCCTACACCCCTTGATATCACATGCATGTAAAATAATCAACTCTCATGCCCAAAAATTATCTTGCTAATTACCCATTTTCAGATGATTTCGAAATTAGGGTTTAGGTTGTAGAATCTTACCTCTAGGATGAAGACCTAGTGAGCTTCCCTTCTTAATCTTCCAAAACTTGAGCAAGAATTGAAATTTTTTTATTGAAGAACACATTCTCACTCTAGGACACACTCTCTCACTCTAAAATATCAGATTATGTCTCAAAAATGGCCCAAAATGAGTATTTAACGAAGTAGGGTCGGGTTTTAAAAACCCAAAAATGAAGCTCCGGAATAGGTTCTGCGGTCGCATATGTGACCGCATATCGGTCGCATAATTGGTTACAAAATAGCCAAAAGAACTGTCTGTGTATGCGGTCACTATGCGGTCCACATAACTGTTATGAGGTCGCATAATGCACCACATAACAGTTATGCGGTCGCATAGTCGACCGCATAGTTGCTTCCAACTGACCCAATTAACTGCCTCACTCTGTGGCCATTATGCGGTACGCAGAGTGGTTCTGCGGTCGCATAATGGACCGCAGAAATGCACTTTTCTGGCAAAAATTTTCCTTTACTTTTCGGTGCATTGTTCAACCCAAAATGTCCTAGCCGCGGAGAGCAAGCTCGCCGCGAAGAATTTCTATAATACTCAACACGTAAAACTAATTCGGCACCACGAAACATTACTTTCTTTTGCAAACTTTTATGGGGCTTTACACTTAAGTACTTCGAAATTTTTCGGGGTGTTACAGATTCTTGGCTCGGTCACTGAGGAACTCCCGAAGGTAGCCCTCATTGAATAGACGGGCTACCTCTTCTCTTAATTGTCTGAAATTGCGTACCATGATATTTGCACATCAAATTCGGGTTCCTTTGGGAAGGGTCGGTTTGCATGGGTCTGGGCAACCTAGTATCTTTGATTCTTCCGATCGCCGATACAATGCCTGATGCGTCGACGCTAAAATTGTACTCCGATATCCGAGGTGCCTCTATAGGATAGGCATATTTATCAAAGCCACTCTTTCTCATAAGCCCCCAAGAATTTTGTCCTCGATCACTCCTTCGATTGTTCCGAGCGGCATTGCGTGCCGAACCATTGTTCATTCAATCTGCAACGTACGGTTGATATCGGTCTCTGTTCAGCATTTGCTCTCTATCGATGTCCCTCTGGTTTTTAATAGCTGTCCTATTCTGATGCATGGATCCGAAAGGAGCTCCCAACTGGTTGTCTTCGACCCTAATTTTTGACCGATATCAGTTGTGTACATCCGCCTAAGTTATCGTTAGATACTCGATCAAATTTTGCTTCAGCCGACGTGATGCTATTGAACTTTGCTCGTTCAACCCTTGGGTGAAAGCTTGGATGGCCCAGTCGTCTGTGACCGGTGGCAATTCCATGCGTTCCAATTGAAATCGGGACACGAACTCCCTCAGCATTTCATTACCCCTTTGTTTTACTTGAAGAGGTCTGATTTCCTTGTTGCAACCTTTATGGCACCAGCATGTGCCTTTACAAACGAATCCGCTAACATGGCAAAAGAATCGATGGAATTTGGTGGCAGATTATGATACCAAATCATCGCTCCCTTCAAGAGGGTCTCTCCAAACTTTTTCAATAACACGGATTCGATCTCATCGTCTTCCAAATAGTGACCCTTGATGGCACACGTGTAAGAGGTGACGTGTTTGTTAAGATCGGTCGTACTGTTATATTTGGGAATTTCGGGCATACGGAATTTTTTGGGGATTGGTTTTGGGGCTGCACTCGAGGGAAAAGGCTTTTGTATGAATTTTTTCGAATCCAGCCCGTTTATCATTGGTGGAGCTCCCGGGATCGGATCGACCCTGGAATTATATGTTTCTACTTTTTTATCTTTGGCTTCGACTCGTTTTGTGAGTTCCTCGAGTAATTTAGTAATTTCAGGAGTAGTCCCCGATTCTTGATTGTTTGACTTCACTATGGCTGGCTCCGTTCTGTGGGTGATTTCTCGAAGCGAATTGGGCTCCGGCCTACTTTGTACCTGAGTTTGGCTCTGCAACTGAGCTATATTTATTTGCTGGGATTGTAACATCTCGAAGATCATCCATAAGCTGACTCCGATCTCCTCCACGTTATGGGTGTCTTGAGCTACGGATCGAGTACCGCCCTGAATGCTCTTTTCCTGTTCGGAATGTTGGTTCGCCTCAAGAGCCACTTGTGAATTGACATCTAGCGGTACTTCGACTCGAATTTCAGGTACTTCGACTCGAGCTTCAGTGACATCGTTGAGTGGCCTTTCGGCCCTGGGTATCAAGTTGTTGGTTTCATCTTGAAGGCCAGCTTCGTGGTCGATAGGTAAAGCCATCAATCGAGGGTTTGCCATTACTGATTCGAAGTTGTATACTAGTGTGTATTGCAGATTTGTATCAAACGACCATTGTTACCCTTAGCCCCACGCTGGGCGCCAAACTGTTTACCCGAAAAATCGGATATAGTTGAATTTATAAGTAGTTCTAAGGATATGTGATATAGCTTAACATAAATCGTACGTATAAGTGGAAATATTTAGATTCTTGGCTATAAAAATGGGAGATAAATTATTGAACAAGAAGAGTGAGTATGCTGAGTAAAACAAGCTCAAGAGATTTATTCTTCAATAAGAGAAGTAGTCTTTTCTTATAATGTGTGAACCTCATTTGTGCTTACAAGGATTCCCCCTTTTATAGTAGAGAGATCTTACTTTATTTATAAATAAAAAATATACAGTGGAGAACCCATGATGAATTGTCTCTTCCTCGATTCTCGCCAAGATTCTCTCCCCTAGTGCGGTTGCAACGGCTCTTGTCTGCGAGCTCGATCCGGGCTCGAGCTTGGTATTGGGTCGAGCCCTCAGCCTTGATTCGAGTTTGACATTCGGGGTGAGTGTCAATCGGTCTGTGCATCTCTGACAACCTTTACGTTGCCTTGCGGTTCGATTTGGTCATGGCCTCGATAATGATACCGAGCCGATTCCTCGATCTGTCTTGGAGCTCGAAGCTTATTTGTACTATATTCAGAACTCGTCTCAAAGTCTCACTTCAGTCACTTACCATTCGAACTCCATCAAACGTACAAAGGCTGAAATCTATTTCGACCGTATACAGGCAATATGGATTTTCATGAAGCAATAAATATGTAAACTGCTATATAAAGAGACTTAACTCACTTCTATAGGTTTGTGCTACTTTCTTTCTAAGCTTCCACTTTGCACTTTGAGTTTCTCATTCTGCTAATTTATTTAGGAAAGAACATGCTATACTTTTATGGCTTCGATTTCAAATTGAAGATTTTGGACAATTGTTTATTTGATTGAAATGGGAAGAAGTTGTCTCTGCTTGCTTCCTTTTATATTTTAGGTAATGTAGAAAAAGGGAGCAAGACATTGCACACTAATCTATTCTGCGCTATAAGGTGTCATGACCCAAAAATGTCACATGTCGTGATGACGCCTATCTCAATACTAGGCAAGCCAACAATCTAAATAAACCACCATATCTTTCAAGTTTGAGAACAAAATACTTAAATTCAGCGGAAGAAACTCACAATTTCAAATATCACACTCCCAAAACCCAGTGTCACTAAGTACATGAGCATCTAATATGAATACAATGTATGACCGATAAAAACCACTGTCCGAAAGTATAGAACAGTACAATAATTGAACAGGAAAGAGAGACAAGGTCAGCAGACGCCAAGCAGCTACCTTGATAGTCTCCACTGATCGTACTCTGAAATCTAACAGTCTACATATCCGAAAGCACCTCGATCAGCACACAAGGTGCAGAGTGTAGCATGAGTACAACTAACTCAATAAGTAACAAGAAAAACCTCTGGGCTGAAAGAAATGATGAGCTCTGCAGGAACAGTCCAATAAAAATAATGGTACAGAAATGTAGGCATGCTTTCAAGTTCAACAGTTAAACTCAGTACAAGTGAAATAGATCAATACCGCATAATATGAGGAATACGACATCTCAGTAGCAAGACCTCCTGTAGATACTAGTCACTAATTATTCGGTCACTCGGTACAGTTTATGGCCAGTCCAGCCCCCGGGTGTTCCAACCCGTATATATATACACATCGACTAACAGTCAGTCATTCAGTACCGTATAAGGCCAATCTAGCCCTGGGGTAATTTATCCCCAAATGCAAATGATACGGACAAGATTCATGTCCAGGTAAATTCATTACAATATAAATAAGTAAGGCAAGTCCATGCCCTGGAAAAATACATCCCAAATATTTATATAAGCAGTAAGTAAGGCAAGTCCATGCCCTAAGAAGTCCATCCTGAATATATATGATCATCTACGCTCACTGGGGATGTGTACAGATTCCGGAGGGGCTCCTTCAGCCCAAGCGCTATAAATCAACCGCGGTCACTGGGGGTGTGTGCAGACTCTCAGAGGGGCTCCTTCAGCCCAAACGTTATATAAAGCCAATATGGCCTACTGCAGGCGGGCAGTCCAGATCCGTATAATAATAAAGCCAATAAGGCCTGCTGCAGGCGGGCAGTCCCGATCCATATAATAGTAAAGCCAATAAGGCCTGCTGCAGGCGGGCATCCCCGATCCAGAAAAATAATAATGTATAAAGCCATTCTGGCCTGCTGCAAGCAGGCAGCCCCGATCCATTTAATAATAGCATATATAAAGCCAATATGGCCTGCTGCGTTGCGCAGCTCAATCCCATAAATATCTTCACAATGGACAATTAATACTGAGTGTGAAATGCATATTTTTGAATAATTAATTCAGCAGCAACACGACCCCATGGGTCCCAGAATATTGGCACGTAGCCTAAACACGATCTTTAATAGGAGCCTCCGCTCAATTTCTCTAACACATAGAGAATGTTCAGATAATAACATGATTCGCTAATTTTACAAGTTCACGGGATTTATTCAAGACATAATATTTGTGGTATACGTCTACATGTTCGTCACCTATCGTGTGTGTCACCTTCAAACAATTCATATCATACCAAATTAGGGGATTCGTACCCTCAGAACCAAGTTTAGAAATGTTACTTAACTCAAACCGTATAATTCTTTACTCCGGTACGCCTTTACCTCGTGAATTTGCCTCCAAACGCCTCGAATCTAGCCACAATTAATTTGGTTCAGTCCATATAACTATAGGAATTAATTCTATATCAAAATACTAATTGTTCCATAAAATTCGAAATTACACTCAAAAATTGCCTGTGGGGCCCACGTCACGGAACCCGACAAAAGTTACAAAATATGAATGAACATTCAACCACGAATCCAACCATATAAATTTTACTCAAATCCGACATCAACTCGACCCTCAAATCTCCAAATTAAACCACAAAAGGTTTTCACAAATTTTCAACTTAATTCACCAATTAAATGTTAAAAACAACCATGGATTCGGGTAATTTGACCAATATTGAGTTAAGAACACTTACTTCATTATTTTCCTTGAAAATCTCGCAAAACTCGCCTCTTCTCGAGCTCCAAGGTAAAAATGGATTTGAGAACTTAAACTCTCTGCCTAGTCTTGTCTTCAATGCGATCGCGATCCAAGTCCCGCGATCACGAAGCACAATATTTCCATTGCCCAAAATAACCCTATGCGATCGCGAAGACCAAAATACACTGCCCCCAGAGCTTCTCTACGCGACCGCACCATAACACACGTGAACGCGAAGCACGAGCTTTCCAGGCCTACGCGATCGTGGATAGCCTACGCATTCGTATAGAACAATGCTTGCGAACCGCAGCTGCCTCACCTCCTCTTCGCGAATGCGGCTTGATCCACGCGTTAGCGATGCATTCCTTCTTTTGAGCTACACGATCGCGGTCGTTACCACACAATCGCATACATCAAAACTCAGTATCCCCAAATTAACCCTACGCGATCGCAGACCTTCTCACGCGATCGCGTAGAAGGAAACCAGATACAAATATCAGAAAATTCCAGCAAAATTCCAAGTCCAAAAATTGATCCGTTAACCATCCGAAACTCAACCAAATACACCAACAAGTCCTAAAACATCATACGAACTTAGTCGAGTCTTCAAATCACATCCAACAACATTAAAAACACGAATCATACACCAATTCAAGCCTAATGAACTTTAAAATTTTAAGTTTTCACAAACAACGCCGAAACTTATCAAATCATGTCCGATTGACCTCAAATTTTGCACACAAGCCATAAATGATATAACGGACCTATTAAAATTTTCAGAATCGGATTTCGATCCCGATATCAATAAGTCAACCCCTCGGTTAAACTTTCCAAAAATTCGACTTTCGCCATTTGAAGCCTAATTTCACTACGGACCTCCAAATAAATTTTCGGGCACGCTCCTAAGTCCAAAATCACCATACGGAGCTATTGGAATCATCATAATTCGAATCCGAGGTCGTTTACACATACTCGACATCTGGTCGACTTTTCCAACTTAAGCTTTTAATTAAGAGACTAAGTGTCTCATTTCACTCCGAAATCCTTCCGGACCCTAACCAACTAACCCGATAAGTCATAAATCAACTGTAAGGCATAAATTGAGCAGTAAATGGGGAACGGGGCTGTGATACTCAAAACGACCGGTCGGGTCGTTATATTCTCCCCCACTTAAACATACATTTGTCCTCGAACTTTCCAAGAATTGTTCTTAACCTTCAAATCTCTATTCCACCTTATCACGCACATACCGAGGGTGATCTCACATCACCCTATTCTATATAGGCCTGACCACACAACATAACTGAAAATCATTAATTTAACCTTAGCCCAAAAACCTTGGAGTCAAATTTCTAACATCCAGAACTCTTTTTAAGACCCGAATCTCACATCTACATACTGTATAAGCCTGAACAAGTTGTATCCAGCCATAACCATAATCCCATATATAATTACATAACATACTACACAACTCGCATACTCGTAGTACCATTTCTGATCACAATAACTACTCATCAGATCAACTAGCCATGGAGCTCTCTCACCTCAACTAGAACCATAATCCTCTCCTAAGCCGACTTTCAATATTATCCTCCCAAATATACCAAAATCAAGCCTGATAGTACCTATTCTAGGTCCAGTGACCTTATATTATTAAACACAACTATCCCACATACACGCCACATCAATATAACTCAAGCCACAACTGCGCAATCTGTGTACCCAAATATGGGAGATGTCTCAAGGAAGAGAACCGTATTGCAAGTTCAACAAGCACTACCACAACTGCAATGTTACAATTAACTCCTCAAGTTTCGTGAAGAGGATAACCATAGGTGCATGTGCACAATTGTAGAGGAAGGAAATCAATAGATCAGATAAATTATTATAGAAATAGAATTTCTACATACGACACGGACAACTCACGTGCCAATAATATGAATCGCCTGGCATGGTCACAGGCCTCCAATCCCAGCATATCATACAGGAGCAATTAAACAAGTACACTTGTATATGATAATGAAATAAGATTCTCATGATCCTAGACTGGTACAGATAACACGTCATAGTGTAAGCATGTCTAAAGTCGACTATCACACTTCAAATCGGCAATTTAATGCAGAAATAGTAACTACCCCATTTATTCAAGGAATTAGCCTCTTTGTAACCTCAAGTGTAGCCCAGATAGTTCTCAACAAAGGTACGAATACGGAAAACATTATAACTTTACGCTTAACAGTCAACTCTAGGCATATAATAGCCTAAGCATTCTTTCGAGTATAAATACCTGCCCCAATGCCCGAACATTGGCTCAAACCTCACATATATGCACACTTATGATGCGTAACTATCATAATTAATTAACACAACTAGTGCCTCCACTGAGTTTTAAATACAATAGTCACCTCAAATAGGTCGCAACCCCGAAACAATATACTTCTGAGAACTCCCAGTCTCCAAATTCATCGAACACATGAATCACCGTAACTGATCTCAACTCCAGCACTAAAATGACTAACACATCTTCCATTCACGATAATCCCATGAGGAATACTTTCATAATTCTTCTGTGTCACATAGAAATAATTTGAATATCAACAGTCTATCAACCAGGTGAGTACTGCAATACCGATGAACATCCATAAGTCAAAACACAACGTGCCTTCTGAAATGCAAACCCTTCTCAGGAATTACCGAGCAGTTATAACATTCATCAAAATATCTGAAACTGACCATGTTGTCCAACATTCGTTACCTTCTCTTCAAGACTGAACTGTCACCTTGTACATGTAAATCCTAATCCCGCACAACATACCACATCTATTATGCCATCATGTGACAAGCACAAGAATTCCATTATCAACTCTGAGTCACTAGCAAATTACACACCCGGTTAGTTAGAAACCTTCATTTTGCTTCCTTCCAGGAGGAAATCACAATACACAACATGTTTTCCATACAAGTAGAAAATATCCGGTTCAAACCATGGTAGAAACCATCAAGAACACTTTGAAATCTATCTGCACATAACCAATCTATTAGAACTAAATTTCTCTAACTCGACCAAACCATGTAGGTCACCAAAAATCGAAGAATATTGCCACCAAAACATCTGTAGAGTCTCACCCCATCATAATTACCCCTATAAATACCACAATCAAAAAACCCACTCTGAAAATACCTTATTTGAGTCTAAGGCCATTTCATTCACCTTCCTGATACCGAAATATAAAATCCATAATGATATACAAAAAATGCCACAAGTCTCGACACTATCCAACTTAAATCTCATATTTTAGCCATAAATAAATCTGCCAAAAATTCTCAATTGTTACATATTAATCTCGAATCCACTAGAACTTTCTCAAGAGTCACCCCCTTTGTTCAAATCCAAATTATACCACCCAAATGGGCCAAAAGACATGTGCCCAATTAGCACAACAATACTCAAAGAAGTAACTCTACTTTAATACCACCTATCAAATTCATACTCCGTGCACACTACATCCTTCACAAATAACAACTCACTCATCCCATGATTTTCATATACTCATAAAGCGCAATATAACCCATATCCAGAAATTTCCTTACTCGAGTCATTTTCGAAGTCCACCTCTGCAAGTCATCATTGATTCCTAAGTATACTTTAGACCAAAACAAAATTTTGACACATACCCACGAATTGATTTGTCCATAGCAGACTCCCCCACTTGGCTCAAAGCCGTAGATTAAAATACTTTATAACTCACAATACCCATACTCTATTACTGTCATAATGCCACAGTCAGTTCAACGAAACTTCTTCTCAAACTCATGCAACGCCAACCATAAAAATATCCCAAATAATCCGCTAAGCTCGCAATCATTCTCTTGACACTCAAGTCAACTTTCTCAACCAGAATCCAATTCAAATCTCCACAATACGCCCTGCTAGCAGAAAAGAAACTCTCCACTCACATATAAGGAACATACCTACGTAGATTACTTCGCAGGGGATAACCCACCTACTTAGCCTCAAATTGGTATCTTGTTATACCCTTTTGCAGTCACAATTACTATGCAATCACTTAATCTTTCCAAGTCCAAACTTATTAACAAGACATGAGAATTTAATTTATCCCAAAATTTAACAACGTGAAAGATCCTTCAAAATATTCATACTCGAGATTGTATGCCACATCAAAAAGAAAATAAGCACCCAATGGCCTTCCTTTACTTTTTAAGGAAACACTTCTCGTCACATTCAAATCATCTTAACACATCTCGTAGTTACATCATACTCATCACAAAGCCATTTCACCGCTCATCGAGCCACAAATTTCACTCGTAGGGGCATTACCGGACATATGAGTCCAAATGTACAGGTTACAACTGAAGCTACCGAGCCTAAGCTACGGTCTAAACCTGGCCTCAAGTCCTCCAGACTGGCCCATCACTAAAATACAGAATACACATCTCAAACATCGTTCATGAAATCACAAGTCGGCAATGCACAACTGATACCGAGCGCTCATGTGCGTATATGAATGCGTGGAAGGAATTCAAAGAATTATGTTTCAAGTTGAATCAATTCTGCACGAAAGAATACAAGAAAGTGAAATTTTTCTAAGGGTTCGGCAGCCTCTCGAAGATAAGTACATACGTTTCCGTACCGATCCGCAAGACTCTACTAAACCTGCTCATGACTCGTGAGACCTATGTCACCTAAAGCTCTGATACCAACTTGTCACGACCCAAAAATCTCACCCGTCGTGATGGCGCCTATCTCAATACTAGGCAAGCCAACAATTTAAATAAACTACCATATCTTTCAAGTTTGAGAACAAAATACTTAAATCCACCGGAAGAAACTCACAATTTAAAATATCACACTCCCAAAACCCGGTGTCACTAAGTACATGAGCATCTAATATGAATACAACTGACCGATAAAAACCACTGTCCGAAAGTATAGAACAGTACAATAATTGAATAGGAAAGAGAGACAAGGTCAGCAGACGCCAAGCAACTACCTTGATAGTCTCCACTGATCGTACTCTGAAATCTAACAGTCTCCGTATCCGGAAGCACCTTGATCTACACACGAGGTACAGAGTGTAGTATAAGTACAACTAACTAAATAAGTAACAAGACTAACCTCTGGGCTAAAAGAAATGATGAGCTCCGCAGGTACATTCCAGTAAAAATAATGGTACAGAAATATAAGCATGCTTTCAAGTTCAACAGTTAAACTCAGTACAAGTGAAATAGATCAATACAGCATGATATGAGGAATATGACATCTCAGTAGCAAGACCTCATGTAGATACTAGTCACCAATTATTCGGTCACTCGGTATACTTTATGGCCAGTCCAGCCTCGGGGTGTTCCAACCCGTATATATATACACATCGACTGACAGTCAGTCATTCAGTACCGTATAAGGCCAATACAGCCCTGGGGTAATTTATCCCCAAATGCAAGTGATACGGACAAGATTCATATCCAGGTAAATTCATTACAATATAAATAAGTAAGGCAAGTCCATGCCTTGGGAAAATCCATCCCAAATATATATATATAAGCAGTAAGTAAGGCAAGTCCATGCCCTGGGAAGTCCATCCCGAATATATATATGATCATCTACGCTCAGTGGGGGTGTGTACAGATTCCGGAAGGGCTCCTTCAACCTAAGTGCTATAAATCAACCGCGCTCACTAGGGGTGTGTGCAGACTCTCGGAGGGGCTCCTTCAGCCCAAGCGTTATATAAAGCCGATATGGCCTACTGCAGGTGGGCAGTCCCGATCCGTATAATAATAAAGCCAATAAGGCCTGCTGCAAGCGGGCAGTCCCGATCCATAAAATAGTAAAGCCAATAAGGCCTACTGCAGGTGGGCAGCCCCGATCCAGAACAATAATAATGTATAAAGCCATTCTGTCCTGCTGCAGGCGGGCAGCCCCGATCCATTTAATAATAACATATATAAAGCCAATATGGCCTGCTGCGTTGTGCAGCTCAATCCCATAAATATCCTCACAATGGAAAATTATTACTGAGTGTGAAATGCATATTTTTGAACAATTAATTCAACAGCAACACGACCCCATAGGTCCCAAAATATTGGCACGTAGCCTAAACACGATCTTTAATAGGAGCCTCCGCTCAATTTCTCTAACACATAGAGAATGTTCAGATAATAACATGATTCGTTAATTTTACAAGTTCACAGGATTTATTCAAGACACAATTTTCGTGGTGTACGTCTACATGTTCGTCACCTATCGTGTGTGTCACCTTAAAACAATTCATATCATACCAAATTAGGGGATTCATACCCTCAGAACCAAGTTTAGAAATGTTACTTACCTCAAACCGTGTAATTCTTTACTCCAGTAAGCCTTTGCCTCGTGAATTTGCCTCCAAACGCCTCGAATCTAGCCACAATTAATTTGGTTCAGTCCACACAACTATAGGAATTAATTCCATATCAAAATACTAATTTTTCCATAAAATTCGAAATTACACTCAAAAATTGCCTGTGGGGCCCACGTCTCGGAACCCGACAAAAGTTATAAAATATGAACGCCCATTCAACCACGAGTCCAACCATATAAATTTTACTCAAATCCGACATCAACTCGACCCTCAAATCTCCAAATTAAACTAAGAGGGTTTTCACAATCTTTCAACTTAATTCACCAATTAAATATTAAAAATAACCATGGATTCGGGTAATTTGACCAATATTGAGTTAAGAACACTAACACCGTTTATTTCCATAAAAATCTCTCAAAAATCGCCTCTTCCCGAGCTCCAAATCGGTAAAAATAGAAAATGGGACGAAGTTCAATTTTCAGAACTTAAACTCTCTGCTCAGTCATTTCTTCTATGCGATCGCGGTCCAAGTCCTGTGATCGCGAAGTACAATATTTTCACTGCCCAAAATAACCCTATGCAATCGCGTACAAAGTTATGCGATCGCGAAGACCAAAATACACTGTCCCCAAAACTTCTCTACGCGACCGCACCATAACACACGCGAACGCGAAGCACGAGCTTCCCACACCTACGTGATCGCGGACAGCCCACGCGTTCGCATAGAACAATGCTCGCGAACCCCAGCTACCTCACCTCCACTTCGCGAACGCGGCTTGATCCACACGTTAGCGATGCATACCTTCTTCTGAGCTACGCAATCGCGGTCGTTCCCACGCGATAGCATACAACAAAACTCAGTAGCCCCCAATTAACCCTACGCGATCGTAGACCTTCTCACGCGATCGCGTAGAAGGAAACCAGATATAGATATCAGAAAATTCCAGCAAAATTTCAAGTCCAAAAATTGATCCGTTAACCATCCGAAACTCACCCGAGGCCCTCGGGACCTCAACCAAATACACCAACAAGTCCTAAAATATCATACGAACTTAGTCAAGTCTTAAAATCACATCCAACAACACTAAAAATAATAATCATACCCCAATTCAAGCCTAATGAACTTTGAAATTTTAAGTTTCCGCAAACAACGCCGAAACCAATCAAATCACGTCTGATTGACCTCAAATTTTGCACACAAGTCATAAATGACATAACAGACCTATTAAAATTTTCAGAATCGGATTTCGACCCCGATATCAAAAAGTCAACTCCCCGGTCAAACTTTCCAAAAAATCGACTTTCGCCATTTCAAGCTTAATTCTACTACGGACCTCCAAATAATTTTTCAGACACGCTCCTAAGTCTAAAATCACCATACAGAACTATTAGAATCATCAAAATTCGAATCCGAGGTCGTTTATACATACTCGACATCCGGTCGACTTTTCCAACTTAAGCTTTTAATTATGAGACTAAGTGTCTCATTTCACTCCGAAATCCTTCCGGACTCGAACCAACTAACCCGAGAAGTCATAAATCAACTGTAAGGCATAAATTGAGCAGTAAATGGGGAACGGGGCTGTGATACTCAAAACGACCGGTCGGGTCGACATAAGGGAACTGTTAAGAAAATATTATTCTTCAATTAATTTATTGCAATGGTTTTCCAGTGAAGGAGTGAACCGGAAACTATCCATGTCCGTGAACTATGACCCCATATTCCTTCCCCGCTTCAATGCACTTTCATTTACTTAGTTAAACTGTAGTTTTCTAAAAATACACAAGATGCTTAAACAGAGTAATCCAAACCATTTGTTGCATGCATTTTGTGGAAAGAAAGAAACCAGAGATGTTTCAATGGGAATTGTATGGCTTTAAGTTGTTTGATGTTCAAGTTATTATGTCTTTGCGCATGACACATACAGTAGCAATTTTTTAGTTGTGTTCGTTCCTGCCTTTCTCACTTATATGTAGTACAAATTCGTTCACTTTATGAAAGGGTAGTGTGAAGGGTGCGCTCCTTTTTTATAAGATTACTTTGAATTCCTTTTCTTTCTTCTAAATTTTACATAGGATTCCTTTTCCCCCTCTAAATTTGCTATTTTTTTGTTGCAGGTGAAAGATTCGAATACTTTGATTTTTGTACAAATCAACCCTTCTTATAAGGACAATGTGCAACTCTTAATTTGTTGAACTTAAATGATTGCTTGTAGTAATAGAATGTTCCTAAGAGCTTCTTCAAACAAACTTTCATTGTTTTTGGTTCTTTTATTAGTAGACGTTATTTGATTTATGATGGATTTGGTGTTTTTTCTATTTTTAATTATTATTTGGATTAGATTTTAGTTTGAAGTTTTTTTGGTTTGAATCTTCCCTTATGATTTTTTGAGCAGGTTGATTCTCTTGAATTCAAAGCAAAACATAATAAAGGAAGACATATTGGGTGGATTGGGTTATGATATGTTATTTGACTTATTTTAATCCAACTTATATAGGCCTAAGGAAACTTTTGACCCTCTAACTTTGAAGGCTTGTATCACTTGTATTTAAACGCGCAACGAATACAACGTGTATCAACTATTTGTATTTAAACGAACAACGAATACAACTTGTGTCACTATTCATTCACGCAACGAATATAACGTGTATCAACTGTATTTGTTCGTGCAGTTGTATTCATTCGTGCAACGAATGAATACATAAAATGTTCTTGTTTGAGAGCCGAACTCAAGACCCCCGCTAACTAAGCGGGCGCTCTAACTAACTGAGGTACAAAAGCTTGTTGCTCTCTTGTTTCAGTTCAAAACAGTTAATCTCTTATTTTATGGATTTGCTATAAAATTTACATAGTAAATGTTTAATGTGTCATATATCAAAAGTGACTGCTAAGTAATTCAAAAGTAGTATTCTCTTCCTCTTTATTAAGGCATTTCATTTAATTTAAACCTTCTATATTTAATTTTTACTTAAACACGACATTTAAGGTATAAGTTTAATCATCATATTTAATACTCAGTTTAGTAAGTCTAGATCAACAATTGGGAAGCCCAATTTATAGTCCACATTTTTTTGATAAAGTAATTTATAGTCCACATCAATAATATCCCAAAATTATAGGAAGTATTTTTATTCAAATTGAAAACGTTAATGCCTTAAGGGGGTATTTACTCTAAGAGTGATATTAACATCATCATTCTCTCAAACTAACATTTTCAATTAAAATTCTCGGAAAGTCACTAAGTATAAACGTTAAAACGATCCTAAAAGCTAGTGTTAACAAAAGATGAAAGTGTCTATATGCAATACAATTTACAAATTAGTCATTCTGTACAAAGGATTAAACAATTTAAAAGGAGGGAAAATGGGACATCTCTTTAATCATGGAATTCTTTTGATAACATCAAGCTCCGGGAAGCTACTCAAGTGGATTAAATCGAACTCACAAGTTATATACTCTCCTTGACAAAGACATCTCATATAAAAGTACAAACGATTTAGTGAGCACTCATGACCTCCACTTGGTTGGGAAATAAACAAAACTGGCAAAGAGTGGTCAAAACTGAAAGCTTGTTTTGCTCAAATAAGGAAATTGTTTACATCGACCCAAATAGACCACAATTTGGAGTGCCGTGGAGATCCATTACTAGTATCTTCTTTTCGATCCTTACCAGCCATAATTAGGCAGAGTTGACATAATTGCCCGTTTGTCTTGTATTAAAAGTTAGGCATCTGTATAAATGATTTGAACAATTAGGCATCTGAATAATTAGGCACCACTAGAGTTGAGCAAATTAAAAAAGGAAAAAAGAACATAAAAGGAAAGAGTTTGGCATCTGAGGAGTAAGAAGCACCATCATATTTTGAAATAGCAGGGGCATTGGGTTCATTTTTAAGTACCCTTTTACACGATATAACTTCAAAGAGCCCCAGCAAAATTTTCTTTTCTATATTTCTTAGTGCCTAATTACGGCCTAATTCTTAGCTTTGCCTACCCTAATTCTTTGTTATAAAGCTGCCAGTTGGTTAGAAATACCGAATTTTTTATCAAATAGTTCAGTCTATAAAATAGTCCCATCTCTAGTAAGAGCTTGTTAAATCAATTTAGTTATTTTTAATAAAGAAGATGTGCTCGAAGCCTCTACTTGGGTCGATGAGAAAAGGAATTTAAAGTAGGAAATTTAACCTCTTATATCAAAGGTCTACACCCTATTTATTATAAACCAAAATCATTTTAACATGTTATTTTTTATAGCTACCTTTTATATTTTATAGCAAAATAAGTATTTTATGGTATATACTACCATTGAGGCATGAAATACGTTATTTATGTTTTTCCTCTCTCTTAGACAGCTGGACATACCTATTTTTAAGAGATTGCCGTTACTGTATTCATGAATACATGTGAATACATACGCGTACAACTATATTCATGAATGCATTGCGCGAATACATGTGAATACATGAGCGTACAACTGGACTAATCTGATTTTAGGCGCTTTTTATTGCTGTATTTATGAATACAGCAACGCGAATACATGTGATTATATGCGCGTACAACTGGACTGCCCTTATTTTAGGCCCTTTTTACTGTTGTATTCATGAATACATGGCGCAAATACATGTGAATACATGCGCGTACAGCTGGACTGCCCTGATTTTAGGCACTTTTTGTTGATGTATTCATGAATACAGTAGCGCGAATACATGTGAATATACTGTCGTAACAACTGAATAGTAGCTATAGGAAGTAATTATGTAAATGGTAGCTATATGAAACTAATAGCCACTAAACAATAGTGGTTTCTGAAAATTCCTCTTTAAAGTAAGCAATGGATCTCCGCTAGGGGTGTACATGTGTCACGACCCGAAATTCCTACCTTCGGACCGTGATGGCGCCTAATATTTCACTTGCTAGGCAAGCCAACGTTAGAATAATATTATCTACTTTTAAAATAATTTTTAAATTTATTAATAATCAAAGAACAAATGCAGAAGTAAAGTCTGAAAGGTAGTGAATAATCAACAAAAATAACGGTGTCTACATACCATCCCAGAATTGGTGTCACAAGTGCACGAGCTTCTAGAATAATACAAATAAAGGTCTAAATAAAATAATGTTGTCTAGAAATAAACACACAGCTAAAGTAAAATAGACGGGGACTTCAGAACAGCGGATGCCATGCAGTTATACCTCAAGTCTCCTCTGGTAGCTGGAATCCGAGCAAGTCTATGGTACACCGCTGGGACCAACTCCAAAATCTGCACAAGAAGTGCAGAGTGTAGTATCAGTACAACCAAGCCCATGTACTGGTAAGTCCTGAGCCTAACCTCGACAAAGTAGTGGCGAGGCTAAGGCGGTTCACTTATATTAACATGTACGCAATATTAATAACAATAACAAATAATAGAAATAATTTGGTAACTCATTTATAATAATTGAAGCCAACTCAGCAGTCATAATCCATTATTATTTCAACCAATTCTGTTGCAGCGTGCAACCTGCTCTCACAATATATTCACATTCAATTCTGTTGCAGCGTGCAACCCGCTCTCCCAATACATTCCTTTTAATCAAGTCTGTCATATATTTATTTCAATCAAGTATATATATAGACTTTTAAATAAGTCTGTTGTGGCATGCAATCCGATCCCCCAATATTGACTTTTAAATAAGTTTATTGCGGCGTGCAATCCGATCCCCCAATATTGATTTTTTAATAAGTCTGTTGCGGCGTGCAACTCGATCCTCCAATAAGGACTTTTTAATAAGTCTGTTGTGGCGTGCAACGATAAGACTATTGCGGCGTGCAACCCGATCCTCCAATGTGGACTTTTTTAATAAGTCTGTTACGGCGTGCAACCCGATCCTCCAATATATCCATTTCAATCAATTCTTATAGAAGAAATTTCCCCAATAAATACAACAATTAATATAAAATTATAAGACAACAAGCATTCAATAATTATGTTTTAATTATGAAACAAACAATGACAATTAACAAATTATTATAGAAATCAAGGAGTAAATAGGCAGTTTAATATTTAATATACTAAATGTCAAATAACAATTAAAACATATAATTCAAATAGCATGTAACAATTAATGCAGGAATTCAAGAATTAATATATGACAAAGAATAGGAGAGAAATAATTATTATAATAATTAATTTATGATTTAAAATAATTTATGATTTTTCAAGTGAGCAGGCAAATAATTAATTTCACGACGTATAAACACTCGTCACCTCGCCTATACGTCGTTCACATGCTTTTCACATAACAAATAATTTAAAGGTTCTATTCCCTCAAGTCAAGGTTAACCGCGACACTTACCTCGCTTTGCAAATTCCAACCAATTACTCAACCACAACTTTTTCTTTTAAATTTATCTCCAAAAGCTTCAAATCTATTCACAAAAAATTCGATATACTCAATACGAATCATAGGAATTAATTCCATATGAATTTATAAATTTTCCGGATAAAAATCTAAAATTCATTAAAATATTCGACAGTGGGACCCAGATTTTAAATCCCGAAAAAAACTTACGAAATATGAATACCCATTCCGAGGCGAGTCCAACCATATAAAAATTATCCAATTCCAATGTCAAATGGACCTTCAAATCTTAAATTTTCGTTTTTAGAAAATTTTATAAAAATCTGATTTTTCTTCCATAAATTCACGGATTCATGATATAAATGAGTATAAAATCATGAAATATAATCAGTATAGGATAAGGAACACTTACCCCAATATTTTTCCGTGAAAATCGCTCAAAATTCGCCTTACCTGAGCTCAAAAATGGAAAAGGGTTGAAAATGGAACGAATCCGATTTTTTAGAACTTAAGTTCTGTTTCTGGGACTTTTACCCTTCGCGAACGCGGTCAGTGCCTCGCGTTCGCGAAGCTTAAATTTGTGTTGTCCCATTTTACACTTCGCGAACGCGAGGGCTACTTCGTGAACGCGAAGCTTGCCTAGCTTGGCCTTCGCGAACGCGAGATGCCCTTCGCGAACGCAAAGGCAATAATCCTGGCCAGCCTCTTTCCCTTCGCCAACGCGAGGCTTTGGTGGCGAACGCGAAGCTTTGAACCTCAAGCCTTCGTGAACGAGTGACAACGCGAAGAAAAACACACCAGAAGCCTGAAGTCTGCAGAAAACCAGATTTTCTAAGTCTGAAATCATCCCGTAGCCCATCCGAAACTCACCCGAGCCCTCGGGGCTCCGAACCAAACATGCACCCAAGTCCTAAAACATCATATGAACTTGCTCGCTCGATCAAATCGCCAAACTAACTCCTAGAACTATGAATCGGACACCAAATCAAAGGAAATTTTCGAGAAAACTTTAAAACCTTTATTTTTACAACCGAACGTCCGAATCACGTCAAATCAACTCTGATTCTCACCAAATTTGGCAGACAAATCATAAATATTATAGTGGACATATACCGGGCTCCAAAACCAAAATACGGACCCGAGGTCAATAAATCCAACATCAGTAATTTCTTAGAAATCATTAAGCTTTCAAACATTTAAATTTTCATCAAAATTTCATATCTCGGGTTAGGGACCTCAAAATTCGATTCCGGGCATACGCCCAAGTCCCAAATCACGATACGGACCTACTAAAATTTTCAAAATATTGATCCGGGTTCATTTGCTCAAAATGTTGACAAAAGTCAACTTAGTTGAGTTTTAAAGCTCTATTTCCCATTTTAATCTATTTTTTACATAACAACTTTCCGGAAAATTGTACGAACTACGCACGCAAGTCGAGGATGATAAATGGTACTTTTCTTGGTCTTAGAATATAGAATTACTTATTACATTTAAAGATGATATTTTGGGTCATCACAACATGGGTCGGGTTGGTTCGGATTTTCTAATTACCAAACCAAACCAATTGTATCGGGTTATTAAATCTAAATACCAAACCCAACCAATAAAAGTCAGATTTTTTAATCTCGATTTTTTTTGGGTTTTCGGATTTTTTCGGTTTTTATTTTCTTAAAATCTTCATAGCACAAAACGTAAAATTTGTGCTCCAAATATTTCTTTAATCCTACTAAGACAGAACTATATAAGGTGTTTTTCAATAATATAACATAAATATGAGATGAGTCATGGCATTGTACTAAAATATTCAACAATAAAGATAATAAAATCGCATAAAATAAATATTATTAATAAGCCATAATGAAAACAAACATAATTTAAAATTATGACTAATAAGTACTATTATTTACATGACTAACCACTAAAAGAAAAATAAGTTATACATTTAATCTAAACCATGAAAAAACTAAAAAAATAGATATCCAACACTATTTTCATTCATAGTACAATTGAATTAAATGTCTTTTATTAGCATTAGTATTGATTTGATTTTGGTTTAGGATTTATTTGAGTTACTAACATTTATGGATTATAAAACTTATTGGAGCATCCAAAAATTATAAGTCCAAACTTGAAATAATACGTTAAAAGATAAAACTATGAAAAAACTTAAGAAATATTTATAAACTACACTACCATATATATTTTTACGTATTAAATATATTTAAAACTTCTATACATATAATGTCGGGTTGGTTTGGTGTCGGTTTGACTTTTTTTAGTTAAAACCAAACCAAACCAAATATGATCGGGTTTTTCTTTCCAACACCAAACCAAATCATAGTCGAATTTTTTTTCTCGATTTGATTCGGATTATCGAATTGGTGCGATTTGTTCGTTTCATTTGTACACCCCTAATCTCCGGGACATCCCAAAATGAGGTCTACTTGGATCGATGTGAAATGTTGAAGTTTGGTTTGTTATAGATAACCTCTACAATTTTGTTCAATCTTTTTCTTTTTCTTTTTTAATTTCCGGTCAAGCAATTTTGTTCACTCCTTGCTTCGTATATTTCAGGAACCAAATTGTGTTTGAGCTCAAATTGACTCAACCAGTCTTTTACACGAGCTTAACATATATATATATATATATATATATATATATATATATATATATATATATATATATATATATATATATATATTCGCCGGTAGATATATTAAATAACTCTACTCGCTAAGGTTTAAATAAGAAACCTTTAAGGTAAGTAATTTTTTCAAATTACCGTTATCTAGTGATCTCTAAAAGTTTTTTCAAGATACTTTAATTTATTGTTACATTATCAACATCGTTGTCAAATTATTTCTACATATTGTTTATTACGAAATTTAGATTAACTCATTCAAGCAACCTCAGCCCAAATTTCAAGCAAAAATAAAAAAAAGAAGAAGTATAAATTGAAACATTTTATAGATGATAAATGTAAATTGCTTCAGTGCCCTATTTAGGATCCGTTTGGCCATAGATTTTGTTAAGTATTTGCCAAATAGTTTTTGGCAAATACATATTTGTTCATAAATATTATCCATATTTTGGTAAATTCCCAAATCCCAAAATATTACTATTATATTTTTTAAAAATTTCTTCAAACTTTTGTATTTTATAAAAGAGCCTGTCATTTATTATTTTGTAACAATGTTGTTTCGTCTTCTTGGTCACCTGATAGTGTATTATGTAGTTCATTATAAAAATGATAATTTTGTATCAAATTTATTTATGTTCAGGACTATGGTTTGTGATAATGATAATGAATGTTATTGATGAATGTATTGTTGGGTATTTGTGATTGTTTTTAGAACTTATGGGTATAAGTCATGTTTCATATCTTTTTCAAAAAAAAAAAGTGAAATATGTTTTGAAAACTAATGTCCAAACACAATTTCATCTTCAAACCAAATTTCACCCAAATCAGATTTTTCAAAACAAATTTGAGAATTTATGGCCAAACTTCAGCTTAGATTGAGCTGGCATAAAATGCATATGATAGTTACTCCCTACAGGCTTGGCAAACCCCATCTACACATTTCATCTTTTATCAAAGCTAGCTTAGCCTTAGCAATATTGACTCTTTGCAGCTACACCAAGGCAAAGAACAAAATGCATTTACCAATTAAACACAAGGTAGCTTTACATTGGCATGTCCATCTACATATTACTGTCTAATGTACAATCTCGTTGCTCTTCTTTGAACATGTACAGTACATAGAACTTATACGTTATCTTACTTAAGGGGTCAAATCTTATGTATACAAGTTGAATTATAAAATTGGGCCCATGTAACATATGTCCTCATATGTTAAATTCATGTCGTCATCCTTAGGAAACTTGTACATTAGTTTCTGGCATTTCCCTCTCCATATATGAGTCATTTCTAAGTTTCTCATTGACATTCTTATATACCCAGTCATGGCAGATGAAAGTGAGATAATGAAGCTCGACCTCTTGCCGGAAGATTGTATCGTTCAACTTCTCTCCTTCACATCTCCTTATGATGTTTGTCACGCGTCGTTGGTCTCGACTATGGTTCGTGATGCAGCCATATCAGACTTGTTGTGGGAGAAATTCTTGCCATCTGATTATCGACAAATCATCTCAAGATTAGTGTTACCAATTAATTTTGCATCAAAGAAAGAGTTGTTTCTCAAGCTCTTTAGCCCTCTTCTCATCGATGGTGGTCGCAAGGTATGTACGTGCTTTGCTTTGTAATCCTGCTGTAAATTAACAAGACTAGTGAGATGGTTCTTTTCCAAGAAGACAATCTTTCTCGCACGCTCATATTCATAGAAAGCAAATAGATTGATATTTATTCGACAACAATATTAGCGAGTAATCTCAAATGATAAATTGATGATAAAGAACTCTTGCATCTTCTCATTTTCCTTTCTATAACATTACTGCAGACCTTTTCAATTGATAGAATATCAAGTAAAAAGTGTTATATGTTGAGTGCAAGGGAGCTATCAATTGCTTGGTCCACCAATCCCCTCTACTGGTGCTGGAAACCCCTTCTTCACTCAAGGTCCCCTTCTCCTTTAATTTCCTGTTTCTTTCAGTCCTTAATTAATGCCTACTATATCCCAAATATTAGTTATTTATTAGAAAATTAAGGACATAATCTCACAATTTGACTTTAATTTTCGGTAGCTCCTCAAAACTACCCTAATTAAATATATCCTATTTTATGCGTTGCAACAGATTTCCAGAAGGTGTGGAGCTTATAATGGTATGTTGGCTAGAAATTAAAGGAAAGATAAATACTCGAATGTTGTCTCCGCGTACAACATATGGAGCTTACCTCATTGTCAACCTGGCTGGTCGTGCTTTCGGCTTAGACTCCTTACCATCTGAGATATCTGTCAAAGTAGGAGGAGACCATGAATCCAAAGGAATTGTTTTAATACGTCGTAACTATACTAACAGTAGAAAACAAGAATTGGAAAGGGTTCTAATGAGACACAGGGCTGAGACATTGAGATCAAGAGTTGATAATAGAGGAGGGACAGAGCGTGCTTTAAGTGACAGAGGAGATGGATGGTTGGAGATTGAATTGGGTGAATTTTATAGTGATGGAGTCAATGATAAAGAAGTAACAATGTGCCTTAGAGAGGTCAAAGGTGAGCACCT
Source organism: Nicotiana tomentosiformis (assembly GCF_000390325.3). Classification (NCBI taxonomy): domain Eukaryota; kingdom Viridiplantae; phylum Streptophyta; class Magnoliopsida; order Solanales; family Solanaceae; genus Nicotiana; species Nicotiana tomentosiformis. Next base: position 29,888,133 of record NC_090812.1, read on the forward strand.
CAAAGGAGGGCTTATTGTTGAAGGTATTGAGCTTAGACCCAAGTAATTTATTAGTAAAGGAATTTTTTTTTGTTTATGGGTTGATTGGTTTGTGTAAAAGCATTTTTGCACGAGCACTATTTCGGGTGTGTATGTTACAAAAAGTGCTCTCTTCGATTCGACAACTCAGACCGATGTTTGGTACATAATTTAACTGTCGAATTCTTCACTTAGTGTTCGAACAATTTTCTGTTCAATTCCTTCCTATAGTACTTTCTCCCTATCAATTTACGTGAATTTATTTTTTTAGTCTGTTTTAAAAAAATAATCACTTTCTGAATTTAAAAATAATTTAACTTTAAACTTCATTTTTTATCCTTATTGAAATAATTTATAGTCATACTAATATTTGTAATTTTTGTTGGACCACTAGTTCCAAAATTTTAGTATATTATTTCTTAAACTTTTGTTACCATTTAAATAAGTTCACATAAATTAAAAGGAGGAAATATTATATATGACATATAGTCAGACATCTCTATAACAACATCTCTATATAACAATCATTCACTATAAAAGTCAAATTTTTTCGGAACCGATTTTTATGTTATGTTATAATATATGTCCTTTATAACAGCACCTCACTATAGCAGCCAAAAAAATATCGAACCAAACGAGGTTATTATAAAAAGGTTTGACTGTATTTACATAGTATATCACCTGACCCATCCGTACCACCAAAATGGGCCCATATTTTGGGATCTTACCTGATTGGTCCCATATATATTGCATATATTTTGAAATAAAAATTTTCACGCTAAATAAAACCTAATCCCACCAGCCTTCACTTGTGTAACACTCCTCAAATCTATAAAAGTTTCAAGACGCACTAAATATAGAATTTTTTTTTTTAATATTGCCTTGAGTGCATAAATTTTTTACTTCTATTACGGATTTAAACCCTTATGGTTGACTTTTGAGTTACTTCTCTATTTATAAATAATGTGTATACAAGTAAGAGAATATTAATAATTTTAATATTACTAATTATTAAAAATAAGTAGCATTAATTATTAGTTAAGTTTAGAAGGAAAAAAAAAAAACAAGCCTAAAGCCCATAAAGTGGGAAGGCAAAAGGCTTAAAGCCTTAAACAATACAGAACTAACGTTCTGTTCATTCACGCAAATGCAGAAGGCTAAAAAGCCTTATACGAAAAAGAGAAACAAAATGCTACGAAACAGAGCAGAGGCTGCCTTGCTGCTCAATAATCACGCAGGCAACGGGAAGTTTTAGGTTTCTTTACAAATCACTAATTCTTGAGCTCAGGTATATAAAATTTCCTATTGTCAATTTTAAAATTTCCTATAAAATTCCCTATATATAAAATTCCTTATTGTCACTAATTCTTGAACTCAGGTATATAAAATTCCCTATTGTCAGAACAGAGGCCGCCTTGTTGCTTAATATACACGCAGGCAACGGGAAGTTCTAGGTTTCTTTATAAATCAATAATTCTTGAACTCATGTATATAAAATTACCTATTGTTAACTGTCCTACAGTAGTAGCAGGTAAGAATTGAATAGCTAATTTTCTTTTATTTCTGTATCAACAGTAAGTTCCATGTTTAGGTGAGAAACTTTAAAATTAATTAAAATGCACTGATTGTTGTAAAATCGATTGTTTGACGGGTATAAATTGGACTGGGCCCTACGTATTGGCTCGAGGAGTTTTGAGGTGAGTTGATACAACCATTTACTAAAGTTGTTTAACTCACAAAAGCACACATACAAGGTGTTTGCTGAATTGCTTAAAAGAGTTAATATTTACTTAATTGGAGAGAGTGAGTACTTATTAACTTAGAATTGTTCTAACTAAAGTTTAGATGATTCATTATGATATATGTGCATAAATTTTTAGATTTTTGTTGTCAAGACCGAAAGTCCCACCACAGGCATCGTGATGGCACTTAGTCTCTAAGACTAAGTAAGCCGATTTAAATTATAATTCAAGCCTTTTTTTAATTCAATACAAGTGTCAAAACTAACAGCGGAACAAAAATGAATATAACAACCTCCCAAGATTGGTAATACTGAGTTATGAACTCTAACTGAATACATAGAATGATCACGAGGACCAAATATACAATATTGTTTGATTAAAAATTAACAGTACAATGAAATGAACAAACTCCAAGGGACTGCGACGACCAAGCAGCTCTACCTTGAATCCTTGCGATCACACTCTAACTCTGTCCGGGTCCGATACCTCCACTACCTGGCTCTGCATAATAATGTGCAGAAGTGTAGTATGAGTATACCACGGTCGGTACCCAGTAAGTATCAAGACTAACCTCAGTGGAATAGAGACGAGGTACAGTCAAGACACTCACTAGTCTAATAACCTGTGCGATCTAGTATACAAAATAATACTGAAAAATAACTAGCAATGATAACAACAAAATCAACCAGTGATATAACAACAATGCAACAAGAACATCATAATTATTGCTCAGACGAATAAGGAACACAAGTACAACCAATTAATCAAGTCCTTCAAATATAAATTCTTTCGCCTATATGTTTTTCAAATAATATTCTTTAGGATATAATACTTTCCATTAAATATATTTTCAAGTAAAAGTCACCATGTGACACCTCATTTCACAATCATAAAAATTACGGGTCTCAGCCCACTTTCATATTTTCCACGGCACCTCGTGCCCATGTTTCTATCACCATCACACGGACAACTCACGTGTCAATAATAAAATCATCATATTTTCCCCGGCACATCATGCCCATATTATTTTTATAACTGCACGGACAACTCACGTACCAAAATATCAATGTATATAAGATCCGCAGGATCAATTTATTTTCAATAAAGTAACGTTGAAATCTTTAAATCAAGTAAGAAATCAACAAAGGAATGTATTTATTTTAGAAATCATCTGGGTGGAGAAAATAATATTTTAATTAAAATAAAACATCAGATAAACTACTTATTTGGATATAAAATTTATTAAATTAAAACATACTAGAATTCTTTTCTTTTATTTAAAACAACTCAATCATCAAAAACAAGTACAACCCAAAAATACAAATCCTTAAAGTCTCGTACGAAAAAGTCAAGATCAACACAATACATCAGGAAATACAAAACACTTAATATTAAGTGAAATAATACATCACGAAAAACACAAGAATTTACAAATTTCGAAAAAACAAAATAACCAAAGGCAAGTACAGCCATAGAGAAATATCAACAAAAGGGCACTCCCGAGGTACCGCCTCGTAGTCCCAAATCATAAATAAATTCACAATCTTTCATTTCTTTATATCAGCGCGGGAGCCTTCACATTAAAATTTAAAGAAAATATTGTTTTTTTCGAAATAGCATCCCGTGTTTTAGCCACCCTTATCACACCGCATGACTTCTAGTAGTTCCCCTACTAGCCATGCGTTTCGAGCCACCCTTATCTCACTGCATGACTTCTAGTAGTTCCCCTACTAGCCACGTGTTTCAAGCCACCCTTATCTCACTGCATGCGTATCAATATCACAATATTTTTCAAATCGCACCTCAAGTGCCCAAATATCACAGCATAATACAACTTGCACCTCAAGTGCTCACATATCACAAATTGCACATCAAATACTCAAATTTTATTACATATCACAAATTGCACATCAAGTGCTCAAATCTTACAACATATCACAAATTGCACATCAAGTGCTAAAATCTTTCAACATATCAGAAATTGCACATCAATTGCTCAATTCTTACAACATATCACAAATTGTACATCAAGTACTCAATTCTTACAACACATTATATTTCTATAATAAGAAGCCACGACTCGATCATAATGTACACAACATCTTAACAAAATGTTCGGGAGTGAACAACTCAACCGAATAATATTTCACAATTTGGTACTTTGCCTCAATATGATTCACGGCCTTTATAATTCAATACCAAATTTTCAACAACGTGAACTGACAAGTAATTCATCCAGGAACAACGCCTCTTTAAAATCAAAACCTCAGGAAATAAATAGATTTATTCATCTTATTAACTAAAATTTTTATTTAAATTATCTGTAGGTAAAATCAATAATGAAAGTATTTTCCATAAAAATGACAACTCAAACAAACACAGAATTCACATAAAAGTCAAGTGGCAATCACACCAAATTATTATATAAAAATAATCTCGGCAAAAAAGGAACGAGGCATGACAATAAGGGATTTAATAAGTTACAACAAATTTTCAACTTAATACTTAAGGGCGTCTACGAATTTCAACCGATATAATTTGCACATATAAACCAAGTACGTACTCGTCACCTCGCGTACATGATTATCAATTACACAATTTCCATATAATACTCAATGCCTAAGGGGTAATTCCCCCTACTCGAGGTTAGGCAAGATACTTACCTCGTTTCACAACTAATTTCAAGATTCCAATAAACCTTTGCCTCGCAAATTCGTGTCCAAAAGCTCCAAATCTAGTCACAAACAATTCAATATACTCTACACGAATCGTAGGAATTAATTCCATATAAAAATACAAATTTTCCAACAAAATCTGAAATTTAACTCAAAAATCGCCCGTGGGACCCACGTCTAGGAATCTGACGAAACTCACAAAATCCAATAACCCATTCAATTATGATTTCACTCATACCAATTTTATCAAATTCCGATATCGGATTGACCTTCAAATGTTCATTTTATATTTTTGGAAAACTTTACAAAAATCTGATTTTTCTTCCATAAATTCACGGATTCATGATGTAAATGAGTATGGAATCATGAAATAAAATCAATATAGGATAAGTAACATTTACCCCAATGTTTACCCATAAAAATCGCTCAAAAATCGCCCAAACCGAGCTCCCCAACTCTATTTTTGTCAAAAATGGTAGAAAATCCCCGTTTACAGGGCCTCAGCTATTTTGGGCGCCACATGTAGCATGGGGCACTACCTGTGGCTCTATTTACAGTACCTTTAAATATCCCAACGCCAGGGCTGGCTCCCCACGCTACCCTGGGCGCTGACGGCGACGAAAAATTATTCCTGACACAGAAATGGGCATAACTTTCTCATACGATGTCCGAATTCGACGATTCTTTTTTATATGGCTCCAAAATGTCACTACGGATCTAATGCTTCAATCAAAAACGAATTTGGAGCTCATTTTCTTAATGTGATACCACGTATTCTTGAAAAATCGATGTCGAAATATAGCAAATCAAGTCCGATTGACCTCAAATTTTGCACACAAGTCATAATACATCATATGAAGCTATTAAAGACTTAAAATAGTATAAGGGAGAGTAATAACTCAAATCGACAAGTCGGGTCATTACATTTTTGTTATTCTTATATGTCATTTTCATGTTGAAAATTCATGCAGAAGCAAGAATCTTTAGAATTACCATGCTTTACATTTAAGGATACCAGTACGAGTATGTATAGGTTGTTCCAAAAGATATTTTGACTTGAATGGTCAAGAAAGTTGATTTAGATCTTAGCGAGGTCACACAGAATAATTAGTTATTAAAGTATTTTTGGGAGTATCCTCTATTCTGAGAAGGGGTCATCGTCCAGGTCGAGAGTCCTGATCAAGGCGTTGACTTACTGAAACTACTTGTGCCAAAGTAGGGAGTACACGAGGCGAGGGTCTCGTTGCTGAGAATTTACTTAGCGAGGCTAAGGTATGATACATGAGCATTGAGAACCATGAAGCGAGTGGCACCTCGTGGATTGGGCCTATTCGATCGGGTTGAGATCAAACCCGTACCGATCACACGATGACTAAGACAGAAATAAGCCAGGATAGTTGGAACTCCCGAAGCATAAAGTGAAGTATTCTTTTTAGATAAGAAAGAAAAAGAAAAGAATTTCTTTTAGAATATTCATAAACTGTTGTTATGCAATTACTTTAGAATTGTTCTTAGAAACTTTATGTTTTCCATGCATTTAGAATCTTTGCTTGTAATGTATAGTTTATTAAAGTTTTGTTCCCTATCGTTGATACTCACTGAGTGCAATGGATGGTACTGACATTCTCTTTTGGGAGTCTGCGGTACAATGTAAGAACCGGTTTTGTAGGCGAGCATGCTATATATTAGGATTTCCCTCACTTCCAGTGCTATTCGTGAGCTCCGCTTTTGTTCGCGGAGTACTCCTTTGAGTCGTCATTATTTAGCTATTTCTTTGTTTACTTAGAGAACTGGCCAGGAGTCCTGAGCAGTGCGTCAGTTTATTTGTAGAGGCTTCATAGACACAGTCGGTGGGTTAAAATAACTTAGCAGTATTTCAGTAGTTACTACGAACAAAGTTTTGATATTGGTTATTTTAGACATTCAAATTAATTAAAAGTATTTGATTAAAGTGTTGCCTTGTTGTATATAAATTTGAAGTTATAATAGATTTGATAACCGCATATGGTTCGCTCGATCAAGTTTAGTGATCGGCTGCTGGTCACAGCTTGTTCAGAAAATGGATCGTGACAAATTTGGTGTCAGAGCATCAGGTTTATGGAGTCCTAGGAGTCTATGAAGCCGTGTCAGTAGCGTCTTATTTATGGGTATGAAGCGCGTCATACTTATAAATAGGTGGCTACAACCATTTATGAAAAGTCTCATTTTTTTCATACTTTAGATCGTGCAGTAGAGCCTACCTGTAAGAAATTATCTAATGTATTTGTTTCTCCAAAACTAGCAGAAATGGCTCATACTCGCAACTGTGACACCGACACTCAGGATGCTACTCAAGAAACTATTGCTACTATTATGGCTCAAGGTAGAACTAAGAAGGCTTCAACTCAGAAAATGAAGGGTAAATCCGCAAAAGGGGTCCAAGTACCCTGGGTTGAACATGAAGAAGGGGTGGAGCATGATAAGCAAGTACCTTAGGATCCAGTGCCAACCCCAACAATAGTTCCGGCTCAGACAACTATATCTCCAGAGGTGGGTCAGATATTTAATGTTGTCAACAGTGCTATGGAGATATTTAAAGCCTTCATGGCCAACCAGAACAAGAGAAGAGCTGAGATTCCACCTCAATAAGATAGACAGAACAATTCTGAGTCCTCAAGAGTGAATGAATTTTTGAAGTTGAGTCCTTCATTGTTCTGTGGTACTATAGTTGATGAAAATCCAATGTTGTGGCTGGAGGGAATCAAGAAAGCCCTCTGAGCGGTGAAGGCATTTGATGATTGAAGCTCTAGAGTTGGATGCCTACCAGCTTAGAGATGTGGTTGGAGCTTGGTTTGAGATGTGGGAAAAGGAAAGAGATGAAGATGATGATTCGCCTACTTGGGAAGAATTTGAAGAGGCATTCATGGCTAATTTTATACCAAAAGAGGATAGGGAAGCTAAGGCTACAGAGTTCAAGTAGCACAAGCAAGGGAATAAAAGTGTGCAAGACTACTACATGGAATTCATAAGTTTAGCTAAGCATGTTCCTCACTTTGTTAAGATAGAAAAAGCAAAGATCCGCAGGTTTGTTGGCGGTTTGGCTTACCACATTAAGGATACTACATCAGCTGCAGCGGTAAGAATGACAACTTTCTCCTCTGTTGTGGGTTTCGTCAAGCACTTTGAAAAAGACAGACAACAAAGGAGAGAAGAAAAAGAGTATAACAAGAAAGCCCAGACAACAGGCGGGTTTAGTGGTACATCCAGCGGAGGAGGAAAGTGTTCCTTCAATAAGAAGTCATTAGCACCAGCTTAGTCCAGTCATCAGTCAGGTGATGGATCTTCCTTCAAACGTACTCAGAGTTATGAAAACCAGTCTCGCCAGAATCAAAATTTTAGGACACCATCCTCATATAGCTAGAGTCATGTTGAGAAACAACAAGGTCTTTGTGGTACATGTAAGCGACAACATTCAGGTCAGTGCAAGCTCGGGTTGCGGAGACAATGGTCATATAAGAAAAACTGCCCAAAGTTGCAACGTAATTTCAATAGGGGATCAACTCATACTTCTAGTTCCTCAGCTACTACAGTGGCACCACCTCAGGCTCGTGGTTCTCATAATCAGGTCTGGGATGGAGCAGGCAGAGGTGCAGATCGAGTTACTTAGGGAGGGTGGAAACCCCATTTGTTTGCTATACTTGATCGTCATAGTGCAGAGGCATCTACAGAAGTTATTACAGGTATACTTCTAGTCTGCTCACATAATGCTTATGCCATAATTGATCCAGGTTTAACATTTTCGTACGTGACTCCATACTTTGCAATTAACCTCAGGCTAAACCCTGAACAGCTTAGTGAGCCATTCCTAGTATCTACTCTAGTTGGTGAGTCAGTGAAAGCCACAAGAGTCTATAGAGGTTGTATAGTTTCAGTTCAAGGTCGCAACATCGAGGCCGTTCTTATAGAATTAGAAATGGTGGATTTCGATGTGATCATGGATATGGTTTGGTTGTCTTCTTGCTATGCCATGTTAGATTTTCGTGCCAAGATAGTCAGGTTCTAACTTCCAAATGAAGAAATCGTAGAGTGGAAGGGTAGTTCAACATCGCTTGTAGGTAAGTTTATTTATTACCTTAAGGCACAACGAAAGATCGGTAAGGAGTGTCTCACCTATTTGGCTCACATCATTAATCCAGAATCAGAACCACTATCACACCCTTTTTTTCACCTCACTAACCCTTTAAAAGATATAAAGTGATTTTAAAAGTTCAAAAGAGTTTTCAAAAGCCTTCATTGCATTCCGAAAAAGTCCTACGTGATTTCAAGTCGAGTGAGCTTACATTAGTGGTGATGTACATGAGGGGCAAGCCTATGGTACTTAAAGCCATACTTGCAACATTCTTTTGAGAGAGATGAGTGAACCTTTTGCAAATCGTTAAATTGAGTGCTAAATTCTTAAGCGATATAGGAAAACACAGAGTAGAAGAGGAAGAGTTTGGGATCCACAATGACCTACATGAAAGAGTGAGCTTCCTTGATGAATAAATTCAACTCTTGATACTTAAGTGTCACATTAGAACTATTTGTGCATGAAAGTTTAACGTGTTTCCTTGTTGATAATTCATAAGTGGTGTAGGTAATTGCTGGTCCCAATTGATGTGTGAATGACTCACTTTTGATTAGCTGGAATGGCTCTTAACTTGTGGAGGTGGGAACTACTTTATTTGCTTGAGGACAAGCAAAAAATTAAGTTTGAGGGAGTTGATAAGTGGGGATTTTGACTACTTATTAGCGCCTTACTCATCAACTTGATAAGGAATTCTGCGGCCGTATTCATCACCTTTGTCCCTTACTCAGATCGTATGTATAAATAGTGAACTTAGGGTTACTGTACATTTTTTCCCTCTCTGGGCACTCAAAAACCTAACACATTGAAATCGTCTGTTCAATCATCTGACTTCTGACACACTAAATCCACATATGTGATCACTCATTTGCAATTGCTTCATATCTGGTATGCTTCAATTACTCGTAGAATGTTTCAATTTTTTTAGTTTAATTTATAATTTGTTAGGTACTTTTAGGCCATTTGTCAGTAGAATTCAATTTTACTACCATGTGGGCTTTAAACTGTGTTGGGTCAACTGGTAATTTCTCCATGGGGAATGGGTGAATTGATTTTCATGCTTAATTGTTACCATGTAGAATTTGTACAATCATTGAACAACCCTAGAATGTCTTCTCGTACTTGTTTTGAAATTTGCGGCCGCACAAGAAATTGTGCGGTCCGCAGAAGTTGAGATTAGGGTTCATTGGTGAAGCATGATTATGCGGCCTTACTTGAAATTGTGCGGACCGCAGAAATCCTATCGCGGCCGCAGAAAAGTGGGTGCGGCCGCAAATAGCCTAATTTCTATCATCAGAGAGTTGGCAATTTTGGGATATCTAATATGTATCCATAATGATAAAAGTGTGGACCGTACTCCAGTTCTGCAGTTGCACTAATGATTGTGCGGACCACAGTTCTAGTTCTGCGGCCACAAGATCAAATTGTGCGGTTCGCACAGCCCAGCGTGCGACCATACTTGTAATTATACGGACCACACTTCCCCACCCTGCAAGCTTGTTCTACAATGTGTGTTCACTGTCTGTTGAACTTGACTTACAACTGACTCATGTTGTTGCTTGTTTCAGAAAATGGTGAGATCTCGAAGCCGTGGAGATACGTCAAAGGGGAGGGGTGAACCTTCCATAGGCTAAGGCAAAAGTACTTTACCCCTCGCCTTCTAAAAGATAATCGCAAAGGCTACAGTCGGCCGAGGAAGAAATGTGAAGCCCTCCGAATATAGTTCTTATGCCTCATCTCGGGAAGCATCGGAGGGCGACTCAATTCAAGAGAAGACAACTGTCTAATCACAGCCACCGGGGAGGTACCAACTCCGGGACGAGTCGTCCACATCAAATAGCACCTTCGAGGGTTCGCAGAGTGCCAGTTAGGCTTCAGAGCCCTCCTCTACACTTGTCCCTGAGGCACCAGCGAATACTGCTGATGATATTCCAGATGATGGCCAAGGGGGTGATACTACAGTTGCCGACCTTGAGAGGTCGAAGAAGAAATATGTATGGGAGGACTGTTTCGTCAGTCTAGCTACTTTCACTAGCTTCCATGGATGGTGTCCGGTGAAATCACTCACTCTTGAGCGACAGTTCCAACATAAAGATCTTGACAAGTACAAACCAATAGTATTGAGACAGCCTCAGTGCCTCCCATCTCGACTTTGAAGCCGGTGCCTATGCCTTCTACTCCACTTTCTGCACTGCGAGCCTCCCAGACACTGGATGCAGACAGCTACTGCAATGTTGTCTGACAGATCCAGTCATGTTGCAGCACAATCATCTATTCCACCCACAGTTGAAGAAACCTTGAAGAAGCTCTTGGAAAATCAAAACACTCTAGTGCAGTATGGGTCAGTGATAGAAGAGTTGGGAAAGGAAGTGAAGAAGATGCGGAAGTCCCAGGCCTCCAAGAAGTCAGTGGACAAGCTCCGGCGATAGGTTACCAAGATTGCAGCAGCCGGAGACATTCTATTTGATATGCTAATAGACCCGCACCACCCTGGCCCAGATCCTACAGCACATGCAGCACCAGTTGGCCAGTCTAAGGAGCCAGACACTACTGCTGACACTGCTGAGGTAGTCCGTTAGATGTTCACCAACCCAGCCCTCCCGGACTTTAGGATGATGAGATCCAAATGGATGAGGCTGAGGTCGGTGCCACTGCTGGGGACACAGATATGGCCACAGAGCCATAGGGAGTTTTCTTCACTCTCACCTTTATTTTACTCCTATTTTGTTAAGCATTAGGGACAATGCTTAATTTTATTTGGGGGGTGGAGTTTCTTTGACACATTTTAATGATTATGTATTTTGATAACTATGAGACATTTGGCCTATAATTAACTTAATATTATTTTCTTCTTCTTTCTCATTATGTATATATTCTCTCTACTCTCTCATTATGTATATTCGTTACACTTTCAATAATTTTTTCTTTGTAGCCTATTTATGCTTGTTTTCTTATTAGTTAGTGTTCAACTAAATAACTTCTTTTTGAATTAGTAAATTCTTCTAGATTTAATAGCTTCTTTCTATGTTTTAGTGGATAATGAGCCTTTGATTTTCTTAATGCCACGGTTATTTTGAAAGGTAGTTTTTGTGTGAACCGTGTGACTCTTTCCAACGATGGATGGCGTGACAACCTTCTTAAGGAACTGAGTCTGTTTTGGTGTTTAGGTAATAATAGTAGTAGTAATGAATAAAAAGACCTAATTGAGTCATCCTCGAAGAGTCAAACATTCTTCACTTGGCACCAACACACGTAACTACGTGCTTATGGTTAAAAATAAGGTTTTTGGAAAGAAATAGCTCTAGTTAGTGATCTTCTAACTCTTGTGTTGACTTAGGCAATCATCGAGTGGTTTAATCAAACCATAATGATTTTCAATCTTGAATATGGTCTTTGTGGGCCTTCGACTCTATCCTCTTTAATAATCCAGCTTCGTTAGAGGTGAGATGTTTGTGTTGCAAGTCTAAGTACCCGTGCGAATGGTCTAGAACTTGGCCCGCTTGAAGTTTTCCATTGCTCACCAATATTGTTATCCCTAGTCGACCCATTTGAGCCAAAAACCCTTCTCATTTGATAACCATGTTACAAGCCTTTACCCGTTTTGTCATGACCCTCTCTTGGCAACCGAGCTTTCCTTAACACTCTTGTGAAATAATTGGCTAAAAACATAAGTTTAGGGGAGAGACGGGGAACTTGAAAGAGGTATCAAGGAACAAAAAGAAAAGAAATGATGAGAAGGAAAGGCAAGAAAAGGAAGGAACAAAAAAGAAAAGTGCAAAAAGAAAGTGAATAAGTTGAAGAGTTGATGGAATTCAAAGAAAAGTAATGATGCAAAGCATGGATAAATCAAAAGAGGGAGGAAATGAATATCATGATCAAGAAAGAGTGATGTTAAGTCTCTATAGTTCCCCAAGGAAAAGAAAATGCCTCAAAGAGTTGGCAAAGCATGAGCCTAGAAAAGAAAATGGAGTGCATAAGGAAAGATGAACATGTTCTATCATAGCATATCCAACCTTAGTCCAAAATCCTTCATTGCATTCCGAAAAATCCCTACGTGATTTCAAGATGAGTGAGCTTACATTAGTGGTGATGTACATGAGGGGCAAGCCTATGGTACTTAAAGCTGTACTTGAGACATTCTTTTGAGAGAGATGAGTTAACCTTTCGCAAATCTTTGGATTGAGTGCTAAATTCTTAAACGAGATAGGCAAACGGAGAGTATAGGAGGAGGAGTTTGGGATCAACAATGACCTATATGAAAGAGCGAGCTTCCTAGATGAATAAAGTCAACTCTTGATGCTCAAGTGTCACATTAGAACTATTTGTGCATGAAAGTTTAACTTGTTGCCTTGTTGATAATTCATAAGTGGTGTGGGTAATTCTTGGTCCCAATTGATGTGTGAATGACTCACTTTTGATTAGCTAGAATGGCTCTTAACTTGTGGAGGTGGGAACTACTTTATTTTCTTGAGGACAAGCAAAAACTTAAGTTTGGGGGAGTTGATAAATGGGGATTTTGACTACTTATTAGCGCCTTTTAGCTTTTGTTTTAGTCCAAAAAGGAGTAATCTGAACTCAAGGACATAAAAGGCACAGAAGATCAAAAGTGCGAACCGCAGAATATCATCTGCGGCCGCATGTTATGAAGGAAAAGCCATCAAAGTTTGGTGCAAAGTGCGGTCCGCACATGAATTGTGCGATCGCAAAAGCTAAGCCAGAGCAAAGTTCAGAGAAGGTGCATTCCAAGGCCCCCAGAAGTGCGGACCGCACAATAATTGTGCCACCACAGAAGAAGAGTTATGTGGCCGCAGATGAAAGAGTGCAGACTGCAGAAGAGCAAGGTGCGGCCGCACATGTAAAAGTGCGGACCACAGATAGAGTGCATTGCGGCCGCAGGTCAGAATTATGCGGCCGGAGACTTCAAATCCTGACAAATTGAAGAAAAGTGCAGACCGCACATGGAATTGTGCGGTCGCAGAACCTCCCGAAGGGCATTTTTGTCCGAAATTTTTAGCCCAGTATAAATAAATGAGTTTCACATTTTTAGGTCAACTTTTGACATCAGCTGCTACAATAGCCGTTTCCTTTTACTCTTTTTAGTAGTTTTCATATTTTGAGCTGTTTTAACTTAGATTTTATCATTTTTATCTTACAATATGAGTTTAATTATCATTTCTTCTTCTATTTCTTCCATTTCAAGCATGAGTAGCTAGATGTTTACTAGGGTTGTGACCCAATCCTAGTGTATAAACTTAATAGGTGTTTGATTTAATACTTATTTATGGTTGGGTGTTTATTATTTAGCCATGTTCTTGCTTTTATTGTGGAATTAATGGTTGCAAACATTAGTTCATGCCTATTTGACTTGGTCTCTACTTGACAAAGAGAGACTTAGTCTAGGAAAACTTGGCTAACAAGAAGTTGGGTCAATCGAGAGATTGATAATCCCAATTAAAGGGTTCAATCTAGAGATAGTAATAACCCGACTTGAGCTATTATCAACCGTTTTATTCAATACCCATTTGGACTTGAGAAAGCCAAATTGGGCAAAATCACTCTCTGACCTAGAGGTATTGAGTGGGTAATAGAGTGTTGATAGCTGTAATACATCCTGATCAATAAAACAAGCATTAAGGTTTGTATCCCATTAGGTAAACACCTAGGTGAAGGTCATAGCCCTAGGCTTTTTACAATATTTGAAAAACAACAAAAACAATCTCTTTGTTTTATTTCCCAACTTGCAATTGCAGTTTTAAATTAGACTTTAAAACAACCTCATTTTGTGGAAGAGTAAACTTAGATATTCAAACTCTCACGCTACAATATATACTACTAACTCCCATCTATAGCTCCCTGCGGAATTCGACCCCGACTCTTGGTGGTTATTATTATTGTATCGATCGTTTTCATAACCTTGAATTGAGATGTGAAATTAGACGAGATCGGAGAGGCAATGTGGGGAATGAGGTGCAGGTGAAGTTTGTTATGGAGAGATAAGATGGGGGTCCACATTTAAAAGAGTGGAAAGAATTTTTATTTTTTTCTTATAAATCAACTTTTCTTTTTCTCAAACAATAAATAAAAGAAATGTGCATGAGACTTCAGAACAAAAATGAAGAAAAAATATTGGCACGTTCTTCCTTTCTTTTCATGATTTTCATTTTTATTAAAAATAAATACTTAAAAATTGCTGGACAAAATACTAATTAGCTAGAATAGAGGAAAATATTTTTTTAGTTTTTAGTTTTTTAGAAAAAATGAAGCAAAAAGTTAAAATTTAAACTCTAAAATGTGTAAAATTTCGGGAAAGGTCAAAAATTATATGTCTACAGCTGCCCCTCTGTGACTGGAAACATGAAGATTTTTCAGACAAAGAACAACGAGACAAGTTTTTTGACCCGACCCTTATTTAAAAAAAGAGAATAGAACTAAAAGAAAGGAGTGACCGGGTCCGGGTTTTGGACAGCCTACATATCCCGGGTATAAGGGAATCAGATCACGTATAGTTCCATAGTGAATGAAGTAATGGAGTATGTGGAGATGATGGGAGAGTCGAGTTAGGTACCGTTCGAGGTTCCAGTCCGCGGTCCCTTCCATTACATCAAAAATAAAAGCAAATATTACAGCAAAAATAAAAGAAAAATACAAGATCTTATCTACTTCTTGTCTTGAATCTTCCTTGAATATTCAACAAGAATCTGAAAATCAATCCTATTCTTCAGGTGGGCATGCATCCTGCTAACTTGAACTTGAAGAACTGAAAGTTGACCCTATTCTTCAGGCGGGCATCCTGCTGCTTGCACTTGAAATAAACTTGAACTTGGAGTAGACTTGAGCTTGCAAACCTTGTTCTTCAGGCAGGCTCGTGCTACTTCTGATTTGAACTAAAAAATCATAAATTGTTGAAGAAATAACAAAAAAATTCTTTTGTCCCTTCCAGCCGATCAGAAAATAAAGAAATGGTTAATATATTCAAGATAATTACGTATTTATAAAATACCATCTCAATTCATCCTATTTCATCAGATATGAGATATGATATGGTTCTGAAGGATGAACCGGATATGGACAGTTCCAATAAGATTTCATTCTTGAACAAAAATTTCTTTTTTGATTTATTTCATCTATCCCATGACCGGAACAGGGAGGGATACACGTTACACTATGATTTTGAATCAGAAGAAAGATTTTAAAAAATGACAGATCTATTCATTCTATCAATAACGGAGCCGGATCTGGTGTATCATAAGGAATTTGCCTTTTCTATTGATTCCAACTTGAGGTTGCCCCTATACTTCAAGCGGGATCCTTCTGTCTATGACTTGAACTTGAAAACTGAAAGTTGACCCTGTTCTTCAGGCGGGCTCTTGGTACTTCTGACTTCAACTGCATTTTCAGGTGAGCTCTAGCTTTTTCAACTTGAAAATTGAAAGTTGATCCTGTTCTTCAGGTGGGATCCTACTACTTGAACTTAGAAGAAACTGAAAGTTAACCCTGTTCTTCAGGCGGGCTCCTGGTGTTTCTCTAATTTGAACATAAAACCGATTTCTGAAATATTGACCCTCGTTCTCCAAGTGGGTGCCTACAATTAAAACAAACAAAACAAACAAAAGTTTCTACCCAATTTGTACTAGGAAGATTTGTGAGTTGTTAGCAAAACTTTAAATCACCTATGCTATTGATGCAATAATGAGAGTAAAACTAAAGACTCGACTAGGATGAGTGTCACCTGTGAGTAAAACCAAGAAAATTTTGACTAGCAAATGCGTCTATTAAAAATAAAACCTAAATAACCCAAACTAGGAAGTGCGTCTCCTAGGAGTGAAACTTGAATGACCCAAACTAGGAAGTGCGTCTCCTATGGATGAACTCAAACGACCCAAACTAGGAAATGCATATCTTAGGGGTGAAATCTAAATTTAGGAAGTGTGTCTCCTAAAAGAATAACCTGAAAGACACAGACTAGGAAGTGTGTTTCCTAGGGGTGAAACTTGAATGAACCAAACTAGGAAGTGCATCTCCTAGAGGTGAAACTTGAATGACTCAAACTAGGAAGTGCGTATCCTAGGGATGAAACTTGAATGACCCAAACTAGGAAGTGCGTCTCCTAGGGATGAACCTGAATAACCCAAACTAGGAAGTGCGTCTGTCACGACCCAAAATCCAACTAGCCATGATGGCACCTAACCTCACCCGCTAGGTAAGCCAAATAACAATAATCTGATTTAATTAATATTTAAATGACTCTAATACACTCCCCAAGGACTGGTAGTACAAATCATGAGCTTCTAAGAATAGAGTTTACAAAGCTTCTATGAAGTAAATACATCATCTGTTTGAAAAGTACATAAACAGAGTTTTGTGAATCTAAGGCTACCATGAACAAAAGGCAGCTACAACCGGAATGTAGTTACATCTTCAGATCCAGCTCCCCAACGAACACAGCAACATCAGCAGCCAACATCTGCACGCAAGGTGCAGAAGTATAGTATGAGTACTACCGACCCCATATACTCAATAAGTAATAAACCTAACCTTAGATTGAAAGTAGTGACGAGCTTGTACCAAGGTCAGGTCCCAACTTCAATAACCAACAATAGTTCATAACAACTTAAACAAGTAATACCAGAAGTAACTCAACAATCGAATGCTCAACAAAAACATGATTTCTGAAAATAGTTCTGTCTTTCAAGTACATCAATGAAACCCAAATCATTTACCAAAGTTGCCAAAAATATGAATAAGTTTGAAAACAATAATTTTCCCAAAATCCTTTCAATAATAAATAAGATGTTTCATTTTTTTCTTTTCAGATAACCAGTATAAAATAAATGCATCACTATGCCCATCTGCCAACATGTGTGAGAAATCATGAATGATGTAATATCATAAACATGAGGAAAAATATATCTTTATGCATGTATCTCAAGTACGCATGTCAAATGCAATGCATCTCAATG
Organism: Nicotiana tomentosiformis; assembly: GCF_000390325.3. Taxonomy (NCBI): domain Eukaryota; kingdom Viridiplantae; phylum Streptophyta; class Magnoliopsida; order Solanales; family Solanaceae; genus Nicotiana; species Nicotiana tomentosiformis. The sequence goes on from NC_090812.1 coordinate 29,905,633, forward strand.
ATGAGCTCATGTACTCACACTCTCAGAGTACTCAATCTCACTGTCTCACATTCTCTCTCACTATGCTCAGCACACTCAATCACACAGCGCTGTACAATACCTGCTACGGCATGCAGCCCGATCCATATTTATAGTCGACTGTGCTCACTGGGGGTGTGCATACTCCGGAGGGGCTCCTACAGCCCAAGCGCTATAATCCGCACGGACAACTCACGTGCTGCATGGACAACTCACGTGCCATAATATCAATATCTGGATCCGCACAGACAACTCACGTGCTATAGTATCAATATCTAGATCTGCACGGACAACTCACGTGCTATAATAAGCCAATCTGGCCTGCTGCGGCGTGCAGCTCGATCCCATAATAATAAAGTATATAAAGCCAATATGTCTTGCTGCGGCGTGTAACCCGATCCCATAATTATCCTCACAATCAGGCCCCTCGGCCTCACTCAGTCATCAATCTCACCAGTCTCTTTCTTATGGGCTCACAATTTCATGAAAATAGCTCGAAAATGATGACATAATGTATCAATAAATAACAACAGAGACTGAGATATGATATGTAATGACATGAATATGACTGAGTATGAATTTTCAATTTAAAACAAATAATTCACAGTAATACGACCTTTGTGGGTCCTAATAATACCGGCACATAGCCTCAACATAATTTTTAATATGATTCTCAGCTCAATTTCTTCAACACATAAAACTACATAGAAAATGCCAAGATTATTTGACTATAAAATTTCACGGAAACAATTACGTCACAATTTTTATAGTGCACGCCCACACGCCCGTCACCTAGCATGTGCGTCACCTCCCAAAAATTCACATAATACATATATTCATGGTTCATACCCTCGGCTCCAAGATTAGAAGAGTTACTTACCTCGAACAAGACGAATCCAATGTCGAGCAAGCTAAACAATGCTCCAGAAATTCCATTCTGCGCGTATCAACTTTCGACGGCTCGAATCTAGCCACAATTAATTTGATTCAGTCCCCAAAATTATAGGAATTAATTCCATATCAAAATACTAATATTTTCCACAAAATTCAAAATTACACCCCAAAAATCACCCGTGGGGGCCACATCCCGGAATCCGACAAAGTTATAAAATCTGATAGCCCATTTAACCATGAGTCTAGCCATACCAATTTTACCAAAATCCGACCTCAACTCGACCCTCAAATCTTCAAACTCCGAAAATACTACAATGCTCCAATTGATTAAAATATCCAAATATCACCCACAATTCAATACCTACCATTAGATATCCCAACTACATCAAAATAAATACGAAAAGATTCATAAATATCCAGTTAGGCTTCATAATTTGCAACAAGCATTCAACCATCTCAAATTATCCAATAGGCTCATCTATTAGCCTATTCAATTCCATTCTTATCATTTAATACTCATTTGGAGTCATTAATAATACTATGTTAATTATCCAACATCATTAAGTCACTATTCATTGTCTTCTCCAACAAAACCCTATGTTCAAGAACACCCATTTCAAGAACTAGTATTGTATCTTGTCAAAATGGTGATTCCTTATTCAATTCGTTCATCAATTAAGTTATCAAGTCTATTGGAATCATTAGAAACTCAAAACAATTCCTTTTATATCAATTCATCACTATTCATCTTCTTCTTTGCCCAAAATATTATTTTTAAGACCCTCCTTTAGGGTTCATACAATATCCCATTACAACTTCAAATAAAACTCATAAACATGATACCCATACTCCAATATAACATATATATGAAGCTCAAGTGAAGGGATTACCTCTTGGTGGAAGAATCTAACTTTTTTTCTTTTTGGTGTTCTTGAAGATTCAACCCATTTCCTATGGATTTGATCCATAATAATGTTAGTATTATCACTAAATGATGTTATATAATCATCCTTGTACCAAAATAACTTACCTTGAAGTGTATCCATGGTGGAAGAGCTCCTCATTCTCTCTAGAAATCCATTCCAAGATGAAGAACTAACCCATTCTCTCTCTAAACCCACGTTTTCAGCTCTTAAAATGACCCTTGAAGCTACTGGATTTGCCTATGCAATGCTGCGTAGGCTACGCTGCTATGATGCGTAGGCTACGCAAGACTCGCGTAGCTGTTCTGCCATCCTTTAGTAAAAACGTCATAACTTCTTGTAGGAATCTCCAAATGACAAACGGTTTGAAGCATTATAAACTAGACACATAGATATTTCTTTTTATATGTTATAAACCATATAACTCTTCATATGTTGCGAGCTATACTCGTTTTGAAACTAGGTCTTGTGCGAACTCACTTGAAACTTTATTCCATCATACAATTTTCAACTTGACTTAGCTTTAGTTCTTAGACCATAAACCATTCTTAATACACCTCATATATATATATATATATATATATATCATCATTATCAATTGATATCATTCAAATTATCAGTCTTGTTCATACCCGAATTAATATAATTAGCACCCGCCAATCTTCTTAATGGTCTTAAAACTTTTCGAAATTTTTCGGGATGTTACAGCGTCTCCCAGTGGTGAAATCTCAATTTAGGAAGTGCATCTCCTAAAAGAATAACCTGAAAGACCCAGACTAGGAAGTGCGTCTCCTAGGGGTGAAACTTGAATGAAACAAACTAGGAAGGGCATCTCCTAGAGGTGAAACTTGAATGACTCAAACTAGGAAGTGCGTCCCTTAGGGGTGAAACTTGAATGACTCAAACTAGGAAGTGTGTCTCCTAGGGATGAACCTAAATGATCCAAACTAGGAAGCGTGTCTCCTAGGGGTGAAAATTTAATGACTCAAACTAGGAAGGACGTCTCATAGAGGTGACACATGAATGACTCAAATTAGGAAGTGCATCTCCTAGGGGTAAAACTTGAATGAATCAAACTATGAAGTGCGTCTCCTAGGGATGAACCTGAATGACCCAAACTAAGAAGTGCATCTCCTAGGGGTGAAAATTGAATGACTCAAACTAGGAAGTGTGTCTCCTAGGGTAAACTTGAACAACTCAAACTAGGAGGTGCATCTCCTAGGGGTGAAATCTCAATTTAGGAAGTGTGTCTCCTAAAAGGTATAACCTCAAAGACTTAAACTAGGAAGTGTGTCTCCTAGATGTGAGATTGAGCTTGAGAAAAACTATAAATTGACCCTATTCTCCAGGAGGGACCCCTGAACTCAAGGAAAGCTAATCATTAACAACTTTAAAAAATTAAAAACTGGCCCTATTCTCTAGGCGGGACCCCTGAGTTTAAGAAAAGCTAAAGATTAACAACTTAAGAAGACTAAAACTAACCCTATTCTCCAAGCGGACCCCTGAACTAAAGAAATTCTAACAACTTAACATAATTAAAAACTAACCCTATTCTCTAGGTGGGACCCCTGAACTCCAGGAAAGCTAAAGATTAACAATTTAAGAAAACTAAAACTGAACCTATTCTCCAGGCGGGACCCCTGAACTTAAGAAAAGCTAAAGATTAAAAACTTAAAAAATATAAAACTGGCCATATTCTCCAGGCGGGACCCCTGAACTCCAGGAAAGCTAAAGATTAATAACTTAAGAAAACTAAAACTGACCTTATTCTCCAGGCAGGACCCTAAACTTAAGAAAAGCTAAAGATTAACAACATAAGAAAAATAAAACTGACCCTATTCTCTAGGCGGGACCCCTGAGTTTAAGAAAATCTAAAGATTAACAACTTAAGAAAACTAAAACTAACCTTATTCTCTAGGCGGGACCCCTGAACTAAAGAAATGCTAACAACTTAAGATAATTAAAAATTGGCCCTATTCTCCAGGCGGGACCCCTGAACTCTAGGAAAGCTAAAGATTAATAACTTAAGAAAACTAAAACTGACCATATTCTCCAGGCGGGACCCCTGAACTTAAGAAAAGTTAAAAATTAAAACTTAAGAAAAATAAAACTGACCCTATTCTCCAGGCAAGACCCCTGAACTAAAGGAATGCTAACAACTTAAGATAATTAAAAGCTGACCCTATTTTCCAAGCGGGGCCCCTGAACTCCAAGAAAGCTAAAGACTAACAACTTAAGAAAACTAAAATTGACCCTATTCTCCAGGCGGGACCCCTGAACTCCAGGAAAGCTAAAGATTAACAACTTAAGAAAACTAAAACTAACCATATTCTCCAGTCGGGACCCCTGAACTTAAGAAAAGCTAAAGATTGCTTAAGAAAAATAAATTTGGCCATATTCTCCAGGCGGGACCCCTGAGTTTAAGAAAAGCTAAAGATTAACAACTTAATAAAACTAAAACTGACCATATTCTTCAGGCAAGACTCCTGAACTCCAGGAAAGCTAAAGATTAACAACTTAAGAAAACTAAAAATGACCCTATTCCCCAGGCGGGACCTCTGAACTTAAGAAAAGCTAAAGATTAACAATTTAAGAAAAATAAAACTAACCTTATTCTCCAGGCGGGACCCCCGAACTCAAGGAAAACTAAAGATTAGAAACTTAAGGAAACTAGAAACTGACAACTCAGGAAAAACTAAGATGCGGCCCTATTTTTCAGGCAGGGCCCTGAACTTAAAGAAAGCTAAAGATTCTTCTCAACTAGAGAGAATGCCTAGGTGGTATGGTTCTTCTCAACTAGAAAAAATGCCTAGGAGGAAATGATCTTCTCAACTAAGAAAATACCCGGGGGTAATGAGATTCTCAAACAACCTATGCTTCAACTAAAACAACCACAAGATTTGTTTTCTTTTTTTCCTTTTTTTAATAAAAAAAAATTGGTTGACTCGTGACAAACTTGTAAGCTAACTTTTAAGCATTGTTGTTTGACTTGGCTTGCCAGGGTTGATTTGCATTGGTTTCAAAGAAGGTCCAAAGTGATTTGCCCATGGGATTCGGCCAAGTTTGTTCACGTCACTTCACTCAAATTCCCAAAATTAATTCATTCTTTTCAGTTGTATTGCCAAACAAGTTATTTCCCTTTCACTTGGATTATCGAATTGAGTGTCTCTTTCACATTGATTGTCAAACTGATCACCTCCCTTCCTAATTTGGGACCTCTTTGTAGCAAATTTGAAAATTATTTCTTGCTTGTCTTGAGCAAAAGAAGAAGAACAAATATACAAGTAAAAATCAAAGAGAGTGGTGTATGATGAGATTCTACTGAGAAGAAGGAGAACTTATCTAAAATGAAGAATAAGGCAAAGGAATGTGACATGCATTTAGACCAATAACTTGATTTGTCCATCTTTTCAAACTTGTTGGCTCATCAAATCCTTAGTTGATGTTGAAGAGTTGGTCTACTTTGCTCCTCCAAATGTGCCGTGGATGTTGCATGTTTTCTTCAAAGATATTTTGTTGCACACATATCTCACAATTTCGACTTGTAGTGCCTCGGAAGGTTTTCACCAAGTCTCTCTCATTTTCCTCTTTGTTCTCATGCAATGTCGCTTCCTGTTCTTACCTTGGCTATTTGACTACCCCTTCAATCGTTATTGATTTTCATAAATATCTTGATAAGCTCACAACATACTTGACTTGGCATTTTCAGGAATCGATCTGATAAGGACTTTTATTTGGACCGTAATGAAGACTTTTGGACAAGGTGAGAAAGAAAGGACCGCATGGAGGCTAAAAATTATAATGACAGGGTTACTTTATTTACAACTTTTGGAATCCATTTTAAAAACTTTGTCCCAGTTTCTGAAACAAGAGAATTTGAGTTTTTTTATTCATTTTTTCTTCTTTTTCTTTTTCTTTTCTTTTTGAGATAGAATTTCTCAAAAACTGCCCCAGTCTTGACTTCATGGGATTATGAAATATTTTATTTGGTGTGACCGAACCATAAGACTGCCTACGTATCTTGTGGTAAGAAGAATCAGGTCGAACGTAGTTCAAAAAGCTACATGGTATGAGGATATCTCTCTCTTTTCCCCCTTTTTCTTCCTTCTTTTCTCTTTTATTTGTTCTACCTTTTCTTTTCTCTTTTCTTGAATATTAAATTCAAACAAGGATCATTTTAAACCTTGACAAACACTTGATTCAAAAAGAGGATTGTCAATGAAAGACAAATATATTATGGCTCAAAGGGTTGACAAATGGTATTAGTGTTTGGATGGTAGAAAAATAGTCTTTCATCATTTCAACTCTAAAAATGCTGACTCAAGATATGTTTCACATGGATTTCACCTGGAACATCCTGAAAGATTAACATACATATTAACGATAGAACCAAAATTACTTCAGATTTTACTTGCAAATCCTCTCCCTTTAACTAAGTCCTAGAGGTGCTTATCATTAGCTCAAAATTTTGTCTCTTTCTAAATGTAAAGTTCATTATAATCTTTTCCCTTGAAACTTTATTATCCTATGACTTATTGCCTGAAAACTTTTGCTAATGTCCAAACCTTGTCACTGGTCATGACGCATGTCATATTTATTAGGCTAGAAAATGATGAACTGTATTGAATGAGAATGAGAATGCAAGAACAATGGGGAAGGGTAAAAGATTACATTTAAGAGAAAAAGGTGAAAAGGACATGGGGTTGAAGAAGACAAGCAAAACACGATCCAAAACCCCTGATTGAATCGGTCTATTTGAAAGAATGACCAAATTAAAATCACAAACAAGTCCTTTTGGCACGAGAAAGGATTGAGATCTGAACTATTCTTGAGTCCTTTAGATAAGGTCATAGGCTATTGTTGGCATGTGAGACCAAGGGATATTGGTATCCTCCATTTTGAATTAGATCGATGAATCCTTTTAATTATCAAGACCTTGAAGTGTTCAAAAAGGGCCAGGGCATGAAGGAAAGTGACGGTTTGTATCAAGTGGTACATAGTCTATGTTATCTTTTAATGTGAATATGGGTTGAAAGAAGATGAGTGAGGTCTTGAAAGCACTTGAATTGTCATTTCTAGCCAAGATTGCTTTTGGTTGAATAAAATCGGAATGGTGTTTGTTTAACTCCAAACTTATCACAAGTCAACCTTTATTTTGAAAAACCTCTTTTTTTCTTTTTGTTTTTTGAAAATAATTCGATCGAACCCGATGTAGGTTGCCTACGTATCTCACATATGGAGAGAATCAGACCAAGCGTAGTTCTGGAAGATCGGGAATAGACAAAATAAACCAACTTCCTTTTTCTTTTTTTTTTCTTTTCGTTTCTTCTTATGCAAAATTAGACTATCAAAATATCTAAAATAAGAAAATATTTTTGGATTTTGATCCTCTCTTTTTTTCGAATTTGCGAAGATAGACGTCTAAAAATAAAAGAAAATATTTTTGAACTTCCAAAGAAAAAAGGAATTTTTTTTGGATTTTGAGTTTTCATTTTAATTTCTGAAAGTAAAATTTCTGAAGAATGAAAATATTTTGGTGTCACGACCCAAAATCCCTCCACAGGCGTCGTGATGACACTTAATCTCTAAAACTAGGTAAGCCGATTACAATTACAATTCAAGCCATTTTTTTTGTATAAACATATAATTTAATACAAGTGTTGAAACTAATAGCGAAAATAATTATAACAACCTCCCAAGACTGGTAGTACTGAGTCACGAACTCTATCTGAATACATGCAATGATCTCAAGGATCAACTATACAATAATGTTCGAATAAGAGTTGACAATATAATAAAATGGAAAGACTCCAAGGGACTACGACGACTAAACAGCTATACCTTGAATCCTTGCGATCAATACACTAACTCTGCCCGAGTCCGATATCTCCAATACCTGGATCTGCACAAAAATGTGTAGAAGTGTAGTATGAATACACCACAGTCAGTACCCAGTAAGTATCAAGGCCAACCTCAGTGGAGTAGTGACGAGGTACAGTCAAGACACTCACTAGTCAAATAACATATGCAACATAGCATACAAAAATAATAGGAAGAAAAATAGCAGTGATAGCAACAATAATCAACTAGTGATATAAATAGCAAGGCAGCAAGAACACCACAAATATTGCTCACACGAATATTAAAGACAAGTGCAACCAATTAAGCAAGCCCTTCAAAATATACATCTTTTATCTACAAGTTTTTCACATAGAATCTTTAGAATGTAACACTTTCCAATTAAATATATATCCAGAATTTACTTCCTTCAGATAAATACCTTACGAATACGAATCTTTCAAATAAATAATACCCAATATAATTTTTTCAATAAATATCCTTCGAATATAATTCTTTTAAATACAATCTTTCGACTATAATTCTTTTGCATAAAAAACCTCTCGGATATAATTCTTTCAAATAAAAACCTTTCAACTATAATTCTTTTAAATACAACCGTTCGAATATAATTCTTTTAAATAAAACCTTTCAAATATAATTCTTTTAAATAAAACCCTTCAAATATAATTCTTTCAAATAAAAACCTTTCGAATATAATTCTTTTAAATAAAATCAGCGGTTGACACCTCACCTCATAATCCTAAAAATCTCGGGTCTCAGTCCACTTTCATATCTCACGGCAACTCGTGCCACATTTCTATCACAACCGTACAGTCAATTCACAAGGCAGAAGACATAATAATTTAATGAAATGACTGAGAAATGAACGACGAGAATTTATAGAAACGTAACATCACAGCAAATAGAGATAAACAACAGGACGCTCCCGAGGTATCGCCTCGTAAATCCAAATATAAATGCTCAATAGGGGGATCTCCCGAGGTACCGCCTCGTAGTCCCAAAGTAAATATGCAGTACAGGGAGATCTCCCGAGTAAATGTCTCGTAATCCCAAAGTAAATATGCAATACAGGTGTCACGACCCAAAGTAACCCATGTCGTGATGGCGCCTATCGTGGAACTAGGCAAGCCGACTCATTTCCAAAAAAAACCGATATTTTCATTTCAAAGATAATTTCAATGTTATTTAACACAAAAACCTTCGTAAAGGAGTTCCAATCAAAATAAAAGTGCGGAAGGAAAAGCCCGACATCGGGGTGTCACTAGTCATGAGCATCTACTACAATCTGTCTAACAATATCAAGGCTAACTCATCCTGGAAAATAGCTAAATACAACTAGAGGAAGATAAGAGGGAGAAGAGCAGGGGCTGTGTGATCGCCAAACAGCTACCTTGCTATCTCCAAGAAAACAATCTGCAACCAGAACAATCAATAACCGCTACTGTGTCCAGCTACACCTGAATCTGCACACAAGGTGCAGGGAGTAACATGAGTATGCCAACTCAGTAAGTAACAACAATAAATAAAGACTGAGCAGTAGTGACGAGCAACAAAGCATATAACGTTCATATCATGAAATCTCAGTAAAATACCTCCTGCTTTTAAAAATCAGGATTTGAATCAAAACATCTCATTTAAACCCAGTTCTAGTAAAAATCATTTAAAGATAATTTTCAACAGTTTTCAGACAGAGGAAAAATGCAAAGGTGAGCAAAAATGATGAAATCATAAACAGCCCCTCGGGCAAAACATCACTCATATACAGCCCCTCGGGAAAACCTCACAGTCACTCATGCCACTCGGGCATACCTCATAATCACTCTTGCCACTCGGGCATACCTCACAACCACTCTTGCCACTCGGGCATACCTCACAATCACTCAAGCCTCCCAGTCACTCACCACTCGGCACTCGGCACTCGCACTCAGTAGGTACCTACGCTCACTGGGGGTGTGTACAAACTCCGGAGGGGCTCCTTCAGCCCAAGTGCTATAATCTGCATGGACAACTCACGTGCTATAATAATAAAGTATGCTGCAGGCGGGCAGCCCCAATCCATACTCATCCTCACAATCAGGCCCTCGGCCGATATCAAATATGTTGCGGCGTGTAGCCCGATCCCATAAATATGAAACATGCTGCGGCGTGCAACCCGATCCCATAAATATCCTCACAAATCAGGCTCTCGGCCTCACTCAGTCATAAACCTCTCAAGCCACTCGGGCATTTCAGTAAAACAGGGCATTCGGCCCAAAACATTTATCTGCATCAAAATAGAGTCATAAAACTGAGTTATGCGGTAAACAAGTATAAACATGACTGTGTATAGATTTCAATCAAAAACAGTGAGAGGATAGTAAGAAAAGACCCTTAAGGGTCCAAACAACACTGGCACAAGGCCCAAATATGGCATTCAGCCTAATTTACAGAAACTCTTTCTAAAATATATAAGAATCATATAGTTTCAACGAAGTATACAAATTTACAGTTGCTACGGGATGGACCAAGTCATAATCCCCAACAGTGCACGCCCACACGCCCGTCACCTAGCATGTGCATCACTAAAAATAGTAGAATGATACAAAATCCGGGGTTTCGTACCGTCAGGACTAGATTTACAATCGTTACTTACCTCAAACCGGTTAAATCTCTACCCCGCAATGCTCTTGTCTCTGGACTCGACCTCCAAATGCTCCAAATCTATTTACAATCAGTACAATACCATCAATATATGCTAATGGAATGAATTCCACAAGAAACACTATCAAATTAGACCAAGCCCCGAAATTGGCTCAAACCCGGCCACCGGGCCCACGTCTCGAAATCCAACAAAATTTACAAAACTACAAAGCTCATTCACTCACAAGTCTAACCATACCAAATTCATCAAAATCCGACTTCGTTTGGTCCTTCAAATCCTTAAATTAAACTCTTAAAAATTCCAAGCCCTAACCCCTCATTTTCACTAATTACAATGATTAAACAACGAAAAATCACCATGTATACAAGTATTAGGGCTCAAGAAACTTACCTCACTGATAGCCCTTGAATCACCTATCTAAAATCACTCTAAAAGCTCCAAAAACCGACTTGAAAATGGTGGAAATGAACAAAAATTAGCGAAGTGCTATCTATACATTCTGCCCAGATTTTCGCACCTGCGGCCTATTCCATGCGCCTGCGGGACCGCACCTGCGGTAAAAAATCCTCGCACCTGCGAGAATCACTTAACTCTCAGCCTCCACACCTGCGCCCAGGTCTCGTACCTGCGGGCTCGCAGGTGCGTCCAAATCCTTCACGCCTACACTCCAGCCTTGGCCTCCCATTTTCCGCATCTGCGCTTCAAATTCTCGCGCCTGCGGTAGCGCACCTGCGCATTTCCTTCCGCTTCTATGAAGCCTGCCCAACGCCCTATTTTTTGCATCTGCAGACTCCCCTTGCACACCAGCGACCTCGCACCTGCGACTCCTCCTTCCGCAGGTGCGGAAATAGCAGTAGCAGCAGCTCCAGCTGCATTTTCCAACTTCGACAAATCCGTTAACCACCCGAAATCACCCCGAGGCCCTCGGGACTTCAACCAAAAATACCAACAACTCATATATCAACATACAAACTTAGTCTAACCTTCGAATCACTCAAAATAACATCAAATTACTAAATTACCTTCGTATTCAAATCTAAGGACTTCTAAATTTCCAAATTCGGCAACCGATGCTGAAACCAACAAAACCACGTCCGAATGACCTCAAATTTTGCACACACGTCACAAATGATGCTACGAACCCATTCCAACTTCCGGAATTCCATTCCAACCCTGATATCAAATTTTTCACTGCCGACCAAAAATCGCCAAATTTCCAATTTCGCCAATTCAAGCCTAATTCTACCACGGACCTCCAAATCACATTCCGGACGCACTCCTAAGTCCAAAATCACCTAACAGAGCTAACAGAACCATCAGAATTCAAATCCGAGATCGTTTACACATAGGTCAACATCCGGTTGACTTTTCCAACTTAAGGTTCTAAATAAGAGACTAAGTGTCTATTCCACTCCGAAACCACTCCGGGCCCGAACCAACTAACCTGGTATATCATAATATAGCTTAAGAGCATTAAGGAAACAAAAATGGGGGAAACGGGGCTATAACTCTCGAAACAACCGGCCGGGTCGTTACATCCTCCCTCACTTAAACATGCGTTCGTCCTCGAACGTGCCGAGAGTTGTTTCAAAAGCCAAGAAATGGCTGTGTAACTTTCCTACGCACATACCCGGGGGTGATACCACATCACCCTATCCTATACAGGTCCGATAGCATAGCATAACTAAAATTCCTCAATTCAACCTAGCCCACAAGCCTTCGAATCAAATTTCCGACATCCAAAATTTCTTATAAGATCAGAAGTTTGCATCTACATACCGTATAAGTCTGAACAAGCTGTACCAAAAGTCGTAACCATAACTCAAATACTCAAATTCAAATACTGCATAGCTCGAATGCTCGAAGCAATGATTTCAAATCACAGTATCGACTCAAATCAACCAGTGCTGGTAATAAACATCATATCAGACAAAACCTCATTCTAAAACCTTCGTACACTGCCGATGATGAAAGAAACATACCAAATTCATAACCATTCATTAGACCAACAGGTCATGGAGCTCCCATTCCTTCTACAAGAACTATAGCCAATTTCAAAGCCGACTTCTGATATTATCCTCCCAATTATACCACAATCAAATCTGATAGCATCCATTCTAGGCACAATGAACTCGTCTCATCCAACACGACCACTCTAGTGACATGACACATGAATACAATCTAAAGCCACAACCCGTGTAATCCGTGCACCGGATAGCAACATTTCAAATGTACCCAATCGTAACAATGACCCAAACAGGAGAACCATTCTGCAAGTTCGACGAGTACCACCCCGATGCAATGCTAAGAACCCATCACACACCGCAGAACCATAACACACGAATCTTGCATAAGGGATCATATTTCCACATAACTCTGTTGCAATACGCGACCCTATCCAAATACTGGTCCATATGAAACACCTCAAGCCACCCTGCTAAAATCAATAACCACGCGCAATTCGACATTAAGTACCCAAAGTGCATTACCATAACCACAGAGAAGCAAACGACACCATGCCACATAAAACCCGAAAGAACATAACCAATACGTCATCAACCAAGCAATATCCAATACTATTCTCACTCAAATTCCGCTATAAGGCCACAATAGAACTGCACCATATGTGCATATAACCAACGAATCACAACTCCTCGTAGCATAGAAGAGTAACTCACAGATCTTTTTAGAATACGAATAAGCTTCACATCAACCTAATGGCACATCCTTCAACAATAGCAGTATGGAGCCAATCAATCCGGCTCGGTGTAGAATACACATCCTAATTAGGCCTACCAATGGGCCCCAAATCAACTATGGTCAGCCACCAATAGATAAACAACCTCCGAAAGTCCACAATGACGGAATCATAACACCTTCTATCATCTGGCTAGCTCCGAACACAACTTCACAGTCCACAACCATGAAACAATCTGCTCCTGAGAACCCCCAATCTCCAATTCCATAGAACACATGAATCATCATATTTGATTCCACCTCCACCGCCCGAATGCCTAACACCTCTCTCATACACAATCATCCCACAAGAAATACTTTAAAAAAAATTCTTCCGTGCCACATGGAAAAAATTTGAATATCAACAGTCGATCAACCAGGAGAGTGCCGCAATACCAGCGAAGTACCCATAAATCAGAACACACTGCCCTTCTGAAATGTACACTATCATCAAGCTATACCAGATAGTAATATCATTTACCTAGTCACCGAAAACCGTTCATGCTGCCTAAGAATTTATGTCCTTCCCTTCAAAACTGAACTGTGACCTTGTACAGTAAATCATATTCCTGCACAACACACCATATCTATTATGCCATCATGTGACAAGCATAAGAATTCCATTATTAACTCTGAGTCACTAGCAAATTACATACTTTATTAGTCAGAAACCTCTTTCTTGCTTCTTTCTAGGAGGAAATCATAACACACAACACATTCTGTATATCAGTAGAAAATATCCGGTTCAAACCATGGTAAAACCCATCATGAACACTTCGAAATCCATTTGCACATAACCAAGCTATCTGAATTGAATTCCTCTAACTCCACCAAGCCACACAGGTTGCCAAATTTGAGAGCATTGCCACGAAACACCTGTAGATACTAGCCACATCATAAGTACCCAAAGAACCGATCATACCCATTACTGTGCTAACCCAACCTACTACCAAGTTGTCGTATTTCTCCAAGTTCTTTCTAAATTGCCTTCAAATTGCTACTTTTTCCCTTGTTAGAACACTACTATCCTTAACTAAAACTTACCCCATGAACTCTAGCATAGAATCACGCCGCCCTAAGGCTTATAAGCCGCCGAATTCCATGTTTATGTATCCCAAAGGTTCCACAACCAAAAATGCTTACTCCGAAGAGACTTTATGTGAACCTAAAACTGTTTCCTTCACCTTCTTGATACTGAAATGCATAATTCACAATGATATAAGATGCCACGAGTCTCAACACCGTTCAATGCAACTCCCAGTTTTCTAGCCATATTTATAAATCTTGAATCCATTGGAACCATCCTCGAGAGTCATCCACTCTACTCAAATCTCGAATTAACCGACCAAACGGACCGAAACGACCTGTGCCCCATTAGCACATCAACACCCAAGGGAATAAAGAGTAACCCACACTCCTACGCAACCGAGCAAACTCCCGCTCCATGTACACTACATTCTCTATGAATAACCACTCAATTATTTTATGGTCCTCCTATAACCATAGAGTGTAATACAACTTGTGTCCAAAAATTCCTTTACCCGAGTCATCCTCGATCTCGACCTCTGCATGTCATAACTAATTCATCGGTATACCCCGAACCGAAACTAATACGACAGATAACCGTGCAATCAACTCGTCGATAGCAGACTCCCCCACTTACCCTTAAGCTGCAATTATATAAAATTAAAACCCGTAAGGATTTCTCCTTCTCAATTACCAAGGTCTCGCACCGTTAACCTGCCCGACTTCTCGAAGTCTTTTATTAAGCCTTTCATGAACATTCTAAATCTCCAGCCAAAATCACACACGCAACCTCCTACTGGGTAGCAAGTAATATTCCTTGCAAAAGCTTCATCAACATCACGCCACCGCTAGCTGCACACAGGAGATAACCCACATGTGGAATTCCTTACCGACATCTTCCAATGACACTGCACTGAGTGCAACGACCACTAAATCCGTAAATTCTCCTGAGTTCATGTTCGCCCACCATTTGTATAAGTCTGCACTTTCCCTATTAATATTAACTGTGCGTCAACAATACCTTCCGAACTTAAGTCATATTGCGCCTGACACGATAATCAGATCTTCACGCCTCTATTCATTTCAAACACACTCCTTTCTGCCATATTCAATATTTCTTTGTACACTAACCATCACTCCAAATAGAGTCTGCAGGCTGATTCACATACTAACACGATTCCAAACCATTCTACACTTTCTCAAGGCGCACGACTACCCTACTAGTGAATTTATATGCTAATCTGTCACTCTTACTTCGGTTAAATCATCTCCTTTAAGAAACTTCTCAACCTCTACTTCTCCTACTTGACCTGCTAGTACTTCAACCACCGCGAAACACTTCTCGTCATGTCTTCCCTCATACTTTGCTACCCAACTGCTGCATCAAATCGAAATGTATCTCTGTCGCACCTGAACCAATAAAATATTATCGACTCTAAGTCTCTTCGAAGATCATCTTTCTCGATCCATCAATATCAAAAATGCCCATTCGCAACCACAATTACTACACAATCACTTACTCTTCTTGAGTCCAAACTCATTGACAAGACATGAGAATTTAATTTGCCCCAAAATTTAACAACGTGAAAGATCCTTCAAAACATTCACACTCGAGACCATACGTCACATCAAAACGAAAATCAAGCACCCAATGGCCTTCCTTTACATTTCAAGGAAACACTTCTCATCACATTCAAATCGTCTTAACACATCCCGTAGTTACATCATACTCATCACAAAGCCATTCCACCACTCATCGAGCCACGAATTCCACTCGTAGGGGCATTACTGGACATATGAGTCCAAATGTACAGGTTACAACTGAAGCTACCGAGCCTAAGCTGCGGTCTAAACCTGGCCTTATGTCCTCCAGACTAGCCCATCACAAAAACACAAAACACACATCTTGAACCTCGTTCATAGGATCACAAGTCGGCGATGCATAACTGATACTGAGCGCTCATGTGCGCATACGAATGTGTGGAAGGAATTCAAAGAGTTATGTTTCAAGCTAAATCAATTTTGCATGATAGAATACAAGAAAGTGAAATTTTCCTAAGGATTCTGCAGCCTCTCGAAGATAAGTACAGATGTCTCAGTACCGATCCGCAAGACTCTACTAAACCTACTTATGACTCGTGAGACCTATGTAACCTAGGGCTCTGATACCAATCTGTCACGACCCAAACTAACCCATGTTGTGATGGCACCTATCGTGGAACTAGGCAAGCCGACTCATTTCCAAAACAAATCGATAATTTCATTTCAAAGATAATTTCAATGTTATTTAACACAAAAACCTTCGTAAAGGAGTTCCAATCAAAATAAAAGTGCGGAAGGAAAAGTCCGACATCGGGGTGTCACTAGTCATGAGCATCTACTACAATCTGTCTAACAATATCAAGGCTAACTCAGCCTGGAAAATAGCTAAATGTAACTAGAGGAAGATAAGAGGGAGAAGAGCAGGGGTTGCGATCGCCAAACAACTACCTTGCTATCTCCAAGAAAAGAATCTGCAACCAGAACAATCAATAACGCTACCATGTCCAGCTACACCTGGATCTGCACACAAGGTGCAGGGAGTAACATGAGTACGCCAACTCAATAAGTAACAACAATAAATAAAGACTGAGCAGTAGAGACGAGCAACAAAGCATATAACGTTCATATCATGAAATCTCAGTAAAATACCTCCTGCTTTTAAAATCAGGATTTGAATCAAAACATCTCGTTTAAACCCAGTTCCAGTAAAAATTATTTAAAGATATTTTTCAACAGTTTTCAGACAGAGGAAAAATGCAAAGGTGAGCAAAAATGATGAAATCATAAACAGCCCCTTGGGCAAAACATCACTCATATACAGCCCCTCGGGTAAACCTCACAGTCACTCATGCCACTTGGGCATACCTCACAATCACTCTTGCCACTCGGGCATCACTCTTGCCACTCGGGCATACCTCACAATCACTCAAGCCTCCCAGTCACTCAGCACTCGGCACTCGCACTCAGTAGGTACCTGCGCTCACTGGGGGTGTGTACAGACTCCGGAGGGGCTCCTTCAGCCCAAGCGCTATAATCTGCACGGACAACTCGCGTGCTATAATAATAAAGTATGCTGCAGGCGGGCAGCCCCGATCGATACTCATCCTCACAATCAGGCCCTCGGCCGATATCAAACATGTTACGGCGTACAGCCCGATACCATAAATATGCAACATGCTACGGCGTGCAGCCTGATCCCATAAATATCCTCACAAATCAGGCCCTCGGCCTCACTCAGTCATAAACCTCTCAAGCCACTCGGGCATTTAAGTAAAATAGGGCATTCGGCCTAAAATATTTATATGCATCAAAATAGAGTCATAAAACTGAGTTATGTGGTAAACAAGTATAAACATGACTGAGTATAGATTTCAATCGAAAACAGTGAGAGGATAGTAAGAAAAGGGCCCAAACAATACGGGCACAAGGCCCAAACATGGCATTCAGCCCAATTTACAGAAACTGTTTCTAAAGTATATAAGTATCATATAGTTTCAATGAAGTATGCAACTTTACAGTTGCTACGGGACGGACCAAGTCACAATGCCCAATAGTGCACTCTCACACGCCCGTCACCTAGCATGTGCGTCACTAAAAATAGTAGAATAATACAAAATCTGGGGTTTCATACCCTCAGTACTAGATTTACAATCGTTACTTACCTCAAACCATTCAAATATCTACCCCGCAATGCTCTTGTCTCTAGACTCGTCCTTAAAATGCTCCAAATCTATTTACAATCAGTACAATAAGATCAATGTACGCTAATGGAATGAATTCCACAAGAAAAACTATCAAATTAGACCAAAACCCGAAACTGGCTCAAACCTGCCCCCCAGGCCCACGTCTCGAAATCCGACAAAATTTACAAAACTAGAAATCTCATTCACTCACGAGTCTAACCATACCAAATTCATCAAAATCCGACATTGTTTGATCCTTCAATTCCTTAAATTAAACTCTTAAAAATTCCAAGCCCTAACCCCTCATTTTTACTAATAAAAATGATTAAACAACGAAAAATCACCATGTATACAAGTATTAGGGCTCAAGCAACTTACCTCACTGATAGCTCTTAAATCACCTTTCGAAAATCACTCCAAAAGCTCCAAAAACCGAGTTGAAAATGGTAGAAATGAACCAAATTTCGCAAAGTGCTATCTATACATTCTGCCCACATTTTCGCACCTGCGGCCTATTCCACGTGCCTGCGGTCAAAAATCCTCGCACCTGTGAGAATCACTTAACTCTCAGCCTCCGCACCTGCGCCCAGGTCTCGCACCTGCGGGCTCGCAGGTGCGTCCAAATCTTTCGCGCCTGCGCTCTAGCCTTGGCCTCCCATTTTCCGCATCTGTGCTTCAAATTCTCGCGCCTGCGGTAGTGCACCTGCGCATTTCCTTCCGCTTATGCGAAGCCTGCCCAGTGCCCTCTTTTTCGCATCTGCGGACTCTCCTTGGGCGCCAGCGACCTCGCACCTGCGACTCCTCCTTCCGCAGGTGCGGAAATAGCAGTAGCAGCAGCTTCAGCTGCATTTTCCAACTTCGACAAATCCGTTAACCACCTGAAATCACCTCGAGGCCTCGGGACCTCAACAAAAAATACCAACAAGTCATATTTCAACATACAAACTTAGTCGAACCTTCGAATCACTCAAAACAACATCAAATCACCAAATTACCCTCGGATTCAAGCCTAAGAACTTCTAAATTTCCAAATTTGGAAACCGATGCCGAAACCAACAAAACTATGTCCGAATGACCTCAAATTTTGTACACACGTCACAAATGACGCTACAAACCCATTCCAACTTCCGTAATTCCATTCCGACCCCGATATCAAATTTTTCACTGCCGACTAAAAATTGCCAAATTTCCAATTTCGCCAATTCAAGCCTAATTCTACCACGGACCTCCAAATCACATTCTGGACGCACTCCTAAGTCCAAAATTACCTGACGGAGCTAACGGAACCATCAGAATTCAAATCCGAGATTGTTTACACATAGGTCAATATCCGGTTGATTTTTTCAACTTAAGGTTCTAAATAAGAGACTAAGTGTCACATTCCACTCCGAAACCACTCCGGGCCCGAACCAACTAACCCGGTATATCATAATATAGTTTAAGAGCATAAAGGAAATAGAAATGGGGGAAACGGGGCTATAACTCCCGAAACGACCGGCCGGGTCGTTACAACAGGGGGATATCCCAAGGTACCGCCTCGTAGTCCCAAAGTAAATATGCAGTAAAGGGGGATCACCCGAGTAAACTCCTAGTAGTCCCAAAGTAAATATGCAGTACAGGGGGATCTCCCGAGTAAACTCCTCGTAGTCCCAAAGTAAATATTTAGTACATGGGGATCTCCCTAGTAAACGCCTCGTAGTCCCAAAGTAAATATGCAGTATAGGGGGATCTCCCGAGTAAATGCCAAGTAGTCCCAAAGTAAATATACAGTACAGTGAGGATGGAACATTAACTCAGCAAGAACAACCTCTTCTTTAATCCAAATTTCTGATAAATATATTAACGTCTCCATTTAAACTTATTTTATAATGATTTGCGAATGGAAAATCCAAAATGTAATTATTTCCAGAAAATGTCAACCCAACAAGCACAAGGAATTCACATAGAAATCAAAGTAGTAATCACACCAATTTATCATATAAAATAATTCGACAAACAAAGAACAAGACATGACAAATAAGGATTTAATAAGTGCCAGCAAATTTCCAATTTAATACTTAAGAATTCCTACGACTTTAAACCAATACAATTTGCACATATAATCCTGAGTACGTACTCATCGCCTCGCTTACATGGCTTTCACATTACACAAATGACACATACGACTCAATGCCTAAGGGAAATTCCCCCACACAAGGTTAGGCAAGATACTTACCACTTTGAAGTTAGGATAATATTCCAAAATAGCCTTCTTACTTGAATTGACATCCATACAGCTCAAGTCTATTCAAATTAATTGTATAACTTCATTAAAATCCGTCAAAAATAATTTCGGAAAATAAAACATCAACTTAAAAACTCACATTAAAAAGTCAACCAAAAGTCAACGCGGGGCTTGCCTCTCGGAACCTGACAAAATTTTTACAAAATTCGAATACCCATTCCGATAAGAGTTCAACCATGCCCATTTTATCGACTTCCAATAACAAATCGTCTTCCAAATCTTGAATTTTCATTTTTGAAAAGTTTTACAAAAATCCTAATTTTCTCCATTAAAACTCCAATTAAACGATGAATATAACCCTAGATTCATGATATATAATCACTTTTGTATATAGAACACTTACCCCAACCAAGCTTGTGAATAAATCCTCAAAAATCGCCCAAGAATCGAGCTCCAAAAATCCCAATCGAAAATGAAGAAATGACCATTTTTTGTCCTTATAATTCTGAGCAATTCCGCTTCTGCGGAACAATTTGGTCGCATTTGCGGCCTCGCTTTTGCGAGACCAATATCGCTTCTACAAAACACCACTGCTAGTCGAAACCCCACACTTACAGACAAGGCTCTGCTTCTGTGGAACTGCAGGTGCGGCTGGAGTTGCGCTTCGGCGTTGTTGTCCGCTTCAGTGTTCCCTTCACCCGCTTTGCGATCACGCATATGCGGGAAATTCTTCGCACCTGCGACCTCTGTCCAGTCCAGCCTTCCTTCCCAATTTCGCTTCTGCAAGCTTCATCTCACTTTTGCGAGGTCGCTTCTGCGATGAAGCTTCCGCAGAAGCGAAAACACCAGCAAGTCCAAAAATCCAGCAGTTACAATGTCCAAAAATCCAATCCGTTAGCCTTTCGAAATCCACCCGAGGCCCTCAGGACCTTAACCAATTATACCAACATATCCTAAAATACAGTACAAACTTATTCGAGGCTTCAAACCATGTCAAACAATGCCGAAATTATGAATCGCGCATCGAATCGAATTTTGAGTTTTCAAATCTTCCAACTTCTATATTTTGTGTCGAAACGTATCAAATCAATCCGGAATGACTTCAAATTTTGCACACGAATCATAAATGACATAATGGAGTTGTTCCAATTTCCGAAATCAAAATCTGACCTCGTTATTAAACAATCGACTTAGGGCCAAATTTCTGAATATTTCAAAAACTTTTGTAACGACCCGACTTATCATTTTAAGAATT
Source organism: Nicotiana tomentosiformis (assembly GCF_000390325.3). Classification (NCBI taxonomy): domain Eukaryota; kingdom Viridiplantae; phylum Streptophyta; class Magnoliopsida; order Solanales; family Solanaceae; genus Nicotiana; species Nicotiana tomentosiformis. The sequence goes on from NC_090812.1 coordinate 29,926,937, forward strand.
TACGCCACGTTTAGTGACTTAAGGTCTCGAGCAGCTTCGCAGTATGTATTATGACCCGCGGGTGTGGTCGAGTTTGATTTACTAAAGATTCAAAATTAAATTAAAAGAACAATCCTTAATTTGAAGCTTAAATGGAAAGAGTTGACCTGAGAGTTGACTTCTGAGCAAATGACTCCGGAATAGAATTTTGATGATGTCAATAGCTCTGTATGGTAATTTTGGACTTAGGAGCGTGTCCGAAAAATTATTTGGAGTTCCGTAGTGAAATTAAGATTGAAATGTCGAAAGTTGAATTTTTGGAAAGTTTGACTGGGGGTTGACTTTTTGATATCGAGGTCGGAATCCGATTCTAGAAATTTGAATAGGTCCGTTATGTTTACAGGTGTTTCTAGAAAGTCGTTTCGATATTGTTTAATGTGATTTGAGGCTTCGAGCATGTTTGTGTTATGTTATGGGGTAGGTTGGTATGATTGGACGCGGTCCCGAGGGGGTCGGGTGTGTTTCGGGGTGGTTTCAGACCAAACTGGAGTTGTTTGGACTACTGTTGCCGAAGTCTGGTTTCCTTCTTCGCGAACGCGAAGGAGTTCCCGTGTTCGCGAAGAGGAATTTGAGGGACTGATCGTTTGGCCTTCGCGAACGTGAAGCGTAGAACACGAACGCGAAGGAGTTGGTCAGCTGGTCATCGCGAACGCGACGAGGAGGTCGCGAACGCGAAGAGGAAATGATGGGGTAGAAACAGTTGGCCTTCGCGAACGCGACGAGGAGGTCGTGAACGCGATGAAGAATTTGAGTCAATTGGGTTTTGGCCTTCGCGAACGCGAAGCAATGGTCGCAAATGCAAAGAAAGCCTATCTTGGCAGAATTAAAAGTCCAAAAAATGGGGGTTTGAGTTCACAACTCAAAATCTAATTGGGAGCTCGATAGAAGGCGATTTTTAGAGGGATTCTTGTGTGGGTATTTGGGGTAAGTGATTCTTATCCAGTTTTGATTAATTTCCATGATTATGTCTTTGAATCCATCATTTAATTCAGATTTACTGGAGGAAAATCAAGATTTTTGTAAAATCTTCCAAAACCGAAAATTTAAGATTTGGAGGTCGAGTTGTTATTGGAATTCAATAAAATTGGTATTGTTGAACTCGTATCGGAATGGGTGTTCGAATTTCATGAAAATTATGTCAGGTTCCGAGGGGCAGGTCCTACGTTGACTTTTGTTGACTTTTTGGAATAAATTTTTAAGTCGACATATTATTATCTGGAATTGTTTCCGATGAATTTTAATGAAGTTATACAATTAATTTGGATAGATTTGAGCTGTCCGGAGGTCAATTCAAGCAAGAAGGCTATTTTAGAATATCGGCCTAACTTTAAAAAGGTAAGTGTCTTGCTTAACCTCGAGTGGGGGAATTACCCTTTAGGCATCGAGTCTTATGTGCCATTTGTGAAATGTGAAAAGTCGTGTACGCGAGGTGACGAGTACGTACTCAGCTTATATGTGTAAATTTTATTGAGTTAAAATTCTGAGCATAGTGTGTGATAAATTGGATAATTATTGGTATATATTTAATCATCTAATTATCGTGCATAAATCCTTGTTGTTGTTGAATCTGTCGTTATATGATAATTTGATGTGATTGTTACTTGATTATTTATGTAATTCCGTGAATTTGTTGGTTTGATAATTATTGGAATTTAATTTCATTATGAATTTTTTCTCTGGAAATAATTAATTAAATGATCTTAAGAAGAGGTGTTTATATAATTATTGAAAATTTAAATTTAAGGAAAACTTTGCTTTATGTTGAGTAATTTCTATCTCTATTGGTTATTTTTGGGCGTTGTACACATTGTGTGGAGCTTTTGGCTATTTGTTGTGAAAATTAATTGATTTTGTTATATCCTTGGAATTTGTTGTGGCCATTGAGCAAACTGTAATGTGAATTGATTTTGTTATGTTGCCATGATAACTTGCCGTGTAAATTGTTGTGTTGTGTGAATTATTATTTTGAGGAGATAAGGGTGGCATTTCACCGTTGATATTATGTGGGTATAAGGGTGGCATTTCACTGTTGTTGTGTTGTTGGAATATTTTCTGGGCGGAGCGATAAGGGTGACAATAGGAGAGATAAGGGTGGCAATAGGAGCGATAAGGGTGGCTATTGATATTGTATGGGCGGAGCGATAAGGGTGGCTATAGGAGAGATAAGGGTGGCAATAGGAACGATAAGGGTGGCTATTGTCAGGGATGATATGTGATGATGTGGGGTTGTGGTGTTGATGATTTTCATGTGATGTTGTGATTTTCTTGTGTTTATTTTTATACCTTGTGCAATTTGTCTTGTTGTTGATAAATTGATAACAATCTGATTTATGTTGAAATTGAGAGCCTGTGGCTATGGCCAGGCGGATTATAAAATGAAATGTGGGCACGAGGTGCCGTGAGTAAATAATGAGGATATTTGGCACGTGAATTGTCCGTGCAGTTGAGATATAAAATGTGGGCACGAGGTGCTGTGATGAAATGATAATGATATGGCACGTGAGTTGTCCGTGCAATTGTGATATGAAATGAGGGCACGAGGTGCCGGAAAAATATGATGATTTAATTATGGGCACGAGGTGCCGTGGAAACATGAAAATGGGATGAGACCCATGTTTACGAAAAATATAAAAATGGGCTGAGACCCGTATTTTTATGATGTTGAAGTGAGGTATCACATGGTGACTTTTAATTGAAAGAATTATATTCAAAATATTTATTTGGAAAGATTTTTATTCAAAAAGAATTATATAAAAGAATTGTATTTGAAAGATAATTATTTGAGAAAATTATATTTGAAAATATTTATTGAAAGAATTATATTTGAAAAATAATTATTTGAGAAAACTACATTTGAAATAGAGTTATTTGGAAGAATTTTATGTGAAGGATATTTATTTGAAAAAAACTTGAATTAATTGGGCGTACATGTATTATTAATTGTTGAATGATGTTTATGGTATTCTTGTTGTCTTGCTGCGCATACCACTGGTTGTTTCATCCTGCCCTTGTTGCTATTTGTTTCCTAGTATTTTGTATATTATATTGCACAGGTTATTAGACTAGTGAGTATCTTGACTGTACCTCATCTCTACTCCATTGAGGTTAGTCTTAATACTTACTGGGTACCGACCGTGGCGTACTCATACTATACTTCTGCACATTTTTGTGCAGATCCAGGTATTGAAGATAACGGACTTGAGCAGAGTTAAAGCAGGATCGTAAGGATTCAAGGTAGAGCTGCTTAGTCGTCGCAGTCCCTTGGAGTCTTTTTATTTCATTGTACCGTTAATTTGTAATCAAACAGTATTGTATATTCGGTCCTCGTAATCATTCCATGTATTCAGTTAGAGTTCGTGACTCAGTACTACCAGTCTTGGGAGGTTGTATATTGTAATTATTTCCGCTGTTAATTTCAAAAAAAAAATAGCTTCAAAATGTAATTGAAATCGGCTTACCTAGTCTTAGAGACTAGGTGCCATCACGACGCCTGTGGTGGGATTTTGGGTCGTGACAACTTCATTTTCTAATTTTTCGCCGAAATGTGCCGAATTGTCCTACGGACTTCCAAATCAAATTCTGGACATACGCCTAAGTCCGAAATCACCATACGAAGCTATTAACATCATCAAAATTCAATTCTAGAGTTGTTTGCTCAAAAGTCAAACTCCGGTCAACTCTTTTTATTTAAGCTTAAAAATAAGAATTGTTCTTTCAATTAAATTCAAAATCTTCCGAAAAACCAAACTCGACCACACACGCGGGTCATAATACATATTACGAAGTTTCTCAGGACCTTAAGTCGCTGAACAGAACGTTAATTCTCAAAACGACAAGTCGGATCGTTACATTCTCCTCCTCTTAAAACATATGTTCATCCTCGAATGTGCCAAGAATTATTCTGAGGACATTAAATTACTAAGTGTATTATTACACACCTGCTCACGGTGAGTCCACATCACCAAAATTTTAACACGGTCCGACAACACCCTCTCAGTTGAGATTATTTCATTTATCCACATTTATAAACTTTAAAACCAATTTCTTACACTCCTATTAATTCCAAAAGGCCCGCTTTTCATACCAACACATTGTATTGGTCTCAACCGTCTATAGCAACTCGTGCCTACGCACACATCATACGTATGTCTATAACCACATCTCTTATCATAATAGTGTTCATAATTAATTACAGCATCGTCAATTAACCTCACAATATCCAAAACCTCATTTCAATTTTTCTTTTTTCACAATACTGACAGCAACATGCGAGGCATGAAGACCTCATAATTATTTATCCGAATTAACGAATCATATTTAACGCCACCTGGGCACTCACCTCGTGGGCTAAAACTCAATAATTACAGCACGAAATGGTTAAATATGCACAGAAAAATACATACAAGAATTATCAAATAAGCCTAACATGCATGACTCCCTATTAGTACTATAGTACAAATTTAATTTCACAAGGGAGAATTTAAACACATAAATTTTCATCACAAGGATCTCGTCCTTATATAACTTCTACCGCAGCTTGTAGCCCGGTTTAAACATTTCACATCATATTAAAATACGAGAATCACGTCCTCAGCTCTGAGTCACAAGTAATATGCACATCGTGCCAATCGAAATCCTTCCATTTCTTTTTTTTTCTTCTTTTAATAAATTTCCGATAAAATATTTCACAACATATAATGAACCCTCATACCGATAGGGCATATAAATCATAATTTGTAACCAATTATCCCAAAATCACATCAAAACACACCGTAATTAGTAACATAAAGTCACTTTTGGGCTCATAGCCCTCAATAATGTACAAAACAAAATGATAGGTACGACTATCGCAATAAAATCTCCCAACAGGGGTAAACACATAAGTAGGTCATAGAATTATGAAGTTCACACATAAGTGGAGCATAATAGGAGGACTAGCCTTGATACTCAGAACCAAATCAAACTAAGGAAAATATTCCTTTATAACAAATCGGGTCCGTACCTGTAATGACATCGTCTGATGTAGCGACCTCGGCCATGTCATAGCAATTATATCAACGGGCTGGGCCTCCCCCTCTAGGGTGCCCTCTACCCGCTTGTCCTCCACTCCTAACTAGCTGTGCACGTGGAGTATTAACTGGATTAAAACTCGTAGCCCGAGTGTTTCGATGAAATTCGCCTCTCCCAAGTCTGGGAAAATCTCTCATGATGTTCCTAGTATCATCATACTCATAACAACCCCTCCGAGGCCGCGGCTGCTCGCGCTAAGGCTGTGCCGGATAACTGGAATAACCACTGTAAGAACCCCGTGCCGGTAGTGCACTAAAATTACTAGCTGGAGCACTACGAGTATTTTGAATTTGCAGACAGGGATGACCGACTGCCCGAGCCCCCGCCATGATGAGTCATAGCTGCAGAGTAGAATCCACTGAATCCTCTAGAGTTCCGAGGCCTTTTGGCCTCCTTAGACTCTTTTTCCTCACTTCGAACACGTTCTAACATCCTGGCAATCTCTACTACTTGCTGAAATAGAATGTTAGTCTACAACTCTTGAGCCATACATATTTTAAAATCATAATCGAGCCCTTCAATGAATCTGTGGACTCGCTCTCTAACTGTAGGAACCAAGATAGGTGCATGACAAGCTAACTCACTGAACCTGATATCATATTCCGACACCGTCATGGTGCCCTAGCGCAACCATTCAAACTCTGTGTTCCATGCATCCCGGAGAGTCTGGGGAACAAACTCTTTCAAAAATATTCCCAAAAGTTTGAGCCCAAATTGGAGTCATTGCATCGGCTGGTCTACCTTCTTCATAAACCTGTCACTACTGATACGCTGCTCCTGACAGCTGAAATAAAGTAAAGGCAACTCCGTTCACTTCCACCATACCCATGGTACGGAAAATACGGTGACACTCTTTTAGAAATCCCTGGGCATCCTCGGTAATTGTGCCACTGAAGGTAGGTGGACTATACTTCTTAAATCTCTCAAGTCTCTTTTGTTCTTCTTATGATGCCTCTAGCCTGAACTCAGGCTGAACCGGAATAACATGTTGTACCGGTACTATACCCGGAACCTGACCAATGTGAACTTGTAGCTCTGGGGTACGGGCGATAGGAGTCTAAACTCCTCCCTCAATCTGTGAAATATTTAGTAAAACGGAGATCAATCCCGCCTGAGTTAATAAACCAAACATGTTCAGAAACTGTGCTAAAGTCTCTTGAAATACGGGGGTAACAACAGGTGTCACTGGTGCCTGTCCCCCAACTGGAGCTACTGGCGGCTCCTCAACGGCTACTCTGATAGGTGTTCTAGTTGCGGCATGTGCCCTTCCTCGGCCTCTACCTCGGCCCCGTCCTCTTGCGGCCTTAGCAATTTGCGCGGGTGTCTGCTTAGCTGACCCGGTAGCTCGTGTCCTAACCATATGTGAGAGAATAGAGATACAAAGACTCAAATTCCAAGATCAATAAATCCGCACGACAGGAATGAAAGAAATGAAAATTTCCTAACAGTTCTGTAGCCTCTTGAAGATAAGTACAGGCGTCTCCGTACCGATCCGCAAGACTCTACTAAACTCATTCGTGACTCGTAGAACCTATGAACCTAGGGCTCTGATACCAACTTATCACGATCCAAAATTCCACCACAGGCATCGTGATGTCACTTAGTCTCTAAGACTAGGTAAGTCGATTACAATTACAATTCAAGCCATTTTTTTGTATAAATATATAATGTAATACAAGTGTTGAAACCAACATTGGAAATAATTATAACAGCCTCCCAAGACTGGTAGTACTGAGTCACGAACTCTATCTAAATACATGCAATGATCTCAAAGATCAAATATATAATATTGTTCGAATAAGAGTTGACACTACAATAAAATGGAAAGACTCCAAGGGACTACGATGACCAAGCAGCTTTACCTTGAATCCTTGCGATCAATACACTAACTCTGCCCGAGTCTGATATCTCCAATACCTGGATCTGCACAAAAATGTGCATAAGTGTAGTATGAGTACACCACAGTCGGTACTCAATAAGTATCAAGACTAACCTCGGTGGAGTAGTGACGAGGTACAGTCAAGACACTCACTAGTCAAATAACCTATGCAATATAGCATACAAAAATAATAGGAAGACAAATAGCAGTGATAGCAACAATAATCAACTAGTGATATAAATATCAAGGCAGCAAGAACACCACAAATATTTCTCACACGAATATTAAAGACAAGTGCAACCAATGAAGCAAGCCTTTCAAAATATACATCTTTTATCTATAAGTTTTTCACATAGAATCTTTAGAATGTAACCCTTTCCAATTAAATATATATCCCGAATATATTTTCTCCAGATAAATACCTTACGAATACGAATCTTTCAAATAAATAACTCCCAATATAATCCTTTCAATAAATATCTTTCGAATATAATTCTTTAAAATAAAACCCTTCGAATATAGCTCTTTCAAATAAAAACCTTTAGAATATAATTCTTTTAAATACAACCTTTAGAATATAATTCTTTTAAATAAAAACCTCTCGAATATAATTCTTTCAAATAAAAACCTTTCGAATATAATTCTTTTAAATACAATCTTTCGAATATAATTTTTTTAAATAAAAACCTTTCGAATATAATTCTTTTAAATAAAACCATTCGAATATAATTCTTTCAAATAAAAACCTTTCGAATATAATTCTTTTAAATAAAATCATTGGTTGATACCTCACCTCAAAATCCTAAAACTCTCAGGTCTCAGTCCACTTTCTTATCTCATGGCACCTCATGCCTTATTCCTTTCACACCCGTACAGTCAATTCACAAGGTAGAAGACATAATAATTTAATGAAATGACTGAGAAGTGAACGACGGGAATTTACAGAAAAGTAATAGTACAACAAATAGAGATAAACAACAGGGCGCTCTCGAGGTATTGCCTCGTAAATCCAAATGTAAATGCTCAGCAGGGGGGATCTCCCGAGGTACTGCCTTGTAGTCCCAAAATAAATATGCAAGTGCCTCGTAGTCCCAAAGTAAATATGCAATACAGGGGGATCTTCCGAGGTACCGTCTCGTAGTCCCAAAGTAAATATGCAGTACATGGGAATCTCCCGAGTAAACGCCTAGTAGTCCCAAAGTAAATATACAGTACAGGGGGATGTCATGAGTAAACGCCTCGTAGTCCCAAAGTAAATATGCAGTACAACAAGGATGAAAAAATAATTCAGCAAGGACAACCTCTTCTTTAATCCAAATTTCTGATAAATATATTAATGTCTCCATTTAAACTTATTTAATAATGATTTGCGGATGAAAAATCCAAAATGTCATTATTTCCAGAAAATATCAACCCAACAAGCACAAGGAATTCACATAGAAATCAAAGTAGCAATCACACTAATTTATCATATAAAACAATTCGACAAACAAAGAACGAGATATGACAAATAAGGATTTAATAAGTGCGAGCAAATTTCCAATTTAATACTTAACAATTCCAGCGACTTTAAACCAATACAATTTGCACATATAAGCCCGAGTACGTACTCGTCACCTCGCGTACATGACTTTCACATTACTCAAATGGCACATACGACTCAATGCCCAATGGAAAATTTCTCCCACAAGGTTAGGTTAGGCCGATATTCCAAAATAGCCTTCTTGCTAGAATTGACCTCCAGACAGCTCAAATCTATTCAAATTAATTGTATAACTTTATTAAAATTCATCGCAAATAATTTCAAAAAATAAAACGTCAACTTAAAAATTCACATTAAAAAGTCAACCAAAAGTCAACGCGGGGCCCGCCTCTCGGAACCCGACAAAATATTTACGAAATTCGAATACCCATTCCGATACGAGTTCAACCATATCCATTTTATCAAATTCCAATAACAAATCGTCTTCCAAATCTTGAATTTTTATTTTTGAAAAGTTTTACAAAAATTCCAATTTCCTCCATTAAAACTCGAATTAAACGATGAATATAATCCTAGATTCATGAAATATAATCACTTTCAGATATAGAACACTTACCCCAACCAAGCTTGTGAAGAAATCCTCAAAAATCGCCCAAGAGCCGAGCTCCAAAAATCACAATCGAAAATGAAGAAATGACCATTTTTGGTCCTTATGATTCTGTCCAGTTCCGCTTTTGCGGAACAATTTGGTCGCATCTGCGACCTCTCTTTTTGTGAGACCAATCTCGCTTCTGCAAAACACCACTGCCAGCCGAAACCCTGCACTTGCGGACAAGGCTCCGCTTCTGCGCAACCGCAAGTGCAGCAGGAGTTGCACTTTTGCGCTGCTGTCCGCTTCTGTGTTCCCTACACCCGCTTCTGCGATCACGCATGTGCGAAAAATTCTTCGCACCTGCGACCTCTATCCAGTCCATCCTTCCTTCCTAATTTTGCTTCTGCGAGCTTCATCTCGCTTCTATGAGGCCGCTTCTGCGATGAAGCTTCCGCAGAAGCGAAAACACCAGCAAGTCCAAAAATCCAGCAGTTCCAATGTCCAAAAATCCAATATGTTAGCCTTCCGAAATCCACCTGAGGCCCTCAGGACCTTAACCAATTATACCAACATGTTCCAAAATACAATACTAACTTAGTCGAGGCTTCAAACCACGTCAAACAACACCGAAATTATGAATCGCGCATCGAATCGAATTATGAGTTTTCAAATCTTTCAACTTCAATATTTTGCGCTGAAACGTATCAAATCAATCCGGAATTACTTCAAATTTTGCACACGAGTCATAAATGACATAATGGAGTTGTTCCAATTTTTCGGAATCGAAATCCCACCTCGTTATAAAACAATCGACTTACGGCCAAATTTATGAATATTTCAAAAACTTCATTTTCTAATTTTTCACCGAAATGTACCGAATTGTCCTACGAACTTCCAAATCAAATTTCGGACATACGCCTAAGTCCGAAACTACCATACAAAACTATTGACATTATCAAAATTCTATTCCGGAGTCGTTGGCTCAAAGGTCAAACTTCGGTCAACTCTTTTTGTTTAAGCTTCAAAAATAAGAATTGTTCTTTCAATTAAATTTCAAATCTTCTGAAAAACCAAATTCGACTACATACGCGAGTCATAATACATATTACGAAGTTGCTCGGGACCTTAAGTCGCCGAACGGAACGTTAATTCTCAAAATACCAAGTTAGGTCGTTACATTTGGATTTTGAGTTTTCTTTTTAATTTTCGAAAGAAAAACATTTGAAGAAGAACGAAAATATTTTTGGATTCAATTATTTTTATATATTTCTGAATGAAAGACTTCTAAAGAAGAAAAAAAATATTTTTGAATTTGACGTCTTAAAGAAAGACTTCTAAAGAAGGAATTAAAGAAAAATATTTTTGAATTTTTTGAAAATTGGGGCCCGACCCGATAAAGCTTGCCTACTTGTCGAGTACTAGAGATTTTTGAAAATTTGTTCTCTGTCTTACCCTCCCCGTCACTTTGCTCTATTCTCTCTTCCTCTCTCCAGTGACTCTCTCACTCTGTCTGTGAATATGTAAATTGCAGCTTGGAGAACAAGAAAACTTGTGTGTGGTCCCTCTTCTAGAATATTCTGTTTTGGGAATTGAATTGATGATTTTTTGTCTATGTACGGGAGAGGTGACGTGGGGAATGTGGTGCAGGTGAAGTTTGTTATGGAGAGATAAGATAGGGGTCCATATTTAAAAGAGTGGAAAGAATTTTTATTTTTTTCTTATAAATCAACTTTTCTTTTTCTTGATTTTCATTTTTGTAAAAAATAATGACTTAAAAATTGCTAGACAAAATACTAATTAGCTAGAATAGAGGAAAATATTTTTGTAGTTTTTATTTTTTAAGATAAAATGAAGCAAAAAAGTTGAAATTTAAACATTAAAATGTATAAAATTTCGGGGAGGGTAAAAAATTACATGTCTACAACCACCAACTCTTCAGTCTGTGCCACTTGTTAGAAAATTTCCAGAAGTTTTCCCAGATGACCTTCCCGGACTTCCTCCTGAAAGAATCATAGACTTTGGCATCGATCTCATGCCAGGATCTCAACTCATATCTATATCTCCTTATAGGATGGCTCTAGCAGAAATTAATGAGTTGAGGGAACAGTTGAAAGACCTTCTTGACAAGGGCTTCATCAAGCCGAGTGTTTCACCGTGGGGTGCCCCGGTCATGTTTGTCAAGAAGAAAGATAGGTCTCTTGGAATGTGCGTCGACTATCGGCAGTTGAATAAAGTTACCATTAAGAACAAGTACCCACTACCAAGAATTAATGATTTATTTGATCAACTTCAAGGAGCAAAGTACTTTGCAAAGATAGACTTGAGGTCGGGGTACCATCAGTTGAGAACGAGAGGAGAGGATATATCTAAAGAAGCCTTTAGAACTCACTACAGGCACTATGAATTTCTAGTAATGTCCTTCGAGTTGATAAATGCTCCAGCTGCATTCATGGACCTCATGAACAGAGTTTTCAAGACATTCCTTGATACCTTTATTATCGTGTTTATAGATGATATTTTGATATACTCTAAGAGCAAGGATGAGCATGCAGAACACCTTAGGATATTCTTGCAGACCTTGAAAGAGATTGAGCTTTATGCCAAATTTTCTAAATGTAAGTTCTGGTTGCAGTCAGTGGCATTCTTAGGCCATGTGGTATCTAGTGAAGGCATAAAAGTAGACCCTCAGAAGACAGAAGCAGTCAAGAATTGGCCAAGGCCGACAACTCCAACCAAAATCAGGAGTTTCTTGGGGTTAGTTGGCTACTATAAAAGATTTGTAGAGAGATTTTCCTCACTTGAAGCTCCATTAACTAAGTTAACTCAGAAAGTAGTTAAGTTCCAGTGGTCAGACGCTTATGAGCAGAGTTTTCAAGAGTTAAAGAAGAGGTTGACTATTGCACTTGTGTTAACATTGCCGACAGGTTCGGGTGGGTTCACAGTGTATTTTGATGCCTCCAGAGTTGGTCTTGGTTGTGTTCTTATGCAAGATGGAAAAGTTATTGCTTATATTTCCAGGCAGCTAAAGAATTATGAGAAGAACTACCCCATACACGACTAAGAGCTTACAGCAGTGTTGTTTGCATTAAAGATATTGCGACACTACCTTTATGGCGAGCATTCTGAAGTGTTTACAGATCACAAAAGCCTCCAGTACATTTTCAAGCAGAAAAAGTTAAATTTGAGACAGAGAAGGTGGCTCGAGCTATTGAAGGATTATGGCATCAATATCCTTTATCACTCGAGCAGAGCTAATGTGGTAGCAGATGCACTTAGTAGGAAGTAAATGGGTGTCTTGGGCCATCTTTGCAGTACAAAGGTGAACTTTGGGTCGAGAAATTCAAAAATTGGCAAATGATGAAATTAGATTGGATGAGACCGAAGAAGGAGGTATAACTTCTTATGCCCTAGCGCAATCCTCTCTGGTTGGGCATGTTAAGGCTAAGCAAGATGAAGATCCGTACTTAGTGAAGTTAAAAGAAGGAGTCAGAAACAAAGAAATCACTACTTTTACTCTAGGAAGTGATGGAGTTTTGAAGTTGAATGATCGATTATGTATGCCTGATGTAGATGGTCTTAGGAAGGCCATAATGAAAGAAGCTCGCAGCTCGAGGTACTCTATCCACCCAGGTGCTACCAAAATATATCTAGACTTGAAATAGTTGTATTGCTGGAAAGACATGAAGAAGCAAGTAGCAGATCATGTGGCCAAATGTTTGAATTGCCAGCAAGTCAAAGTTGAACATCAGAGGCATGGTGGCCTAGCTCAAGACATAGAGATACCACAGTGGAAATGGGAGTTGATTAATATGAATTTTGTCGTAGGTCTGCCTCGCACATACCATAAGCATAATTCAATTTGGGTTATTGCAGACCAACTGACAAAGTCCACGCATTTTCTACCAATAAAGATGATAGATTCTGTAGAGCAGTATGCGCAGTTGTACATCAAAGAAATATTCTGATTGCATGGTACTCTAGTTTCAATCGTATCTAACAGAGGCCCTTAGTTCACGGCACATTTTTGGCAGGCATTTCAGAAAATATTAGGTACCAAGGTCAATTTGAGCACCGCTTTCCATCCACAGACCGATGGTCAGGCAGAAAGGACCATTCAGATTATCGAAGATATGTTGCGAGCATGCATTATAGATTTTGGAGGTAATTGGGATGATCACTTGCCACTTATAGAATTTGCTTACAATAACAGCTATCAAGCCAACATTGGTATGGCTCCTTATGAAGCGTTGTATGGGCGAAGATGTAGGTCTCCACTGGGTTAGTTTGAACCAGCAGAGGTACCGTTGATCGGTCCAGAGTTTGCTTATGAGGCCTTAGAGAAAGTTTAGCTAATCAGAGAAAGACTGAAAGCGGCTCAGAGTTGTCAAAAGTCATATTGTGATAAGGGGCATCATGACGTAGAGTTCATGGTTGGTGACAAGGTATTTTTGAAAGTTTCACCAATGAAAGGAGTTGTGAGGTTTGGTAAGAAAGGAAAACTTAGTCCTAGATTTATCGGACCTTATAAGATTATAGAAAAGAAGAGAAACGTGGCTTATGAGCTACCCTTGCCCATTGAGTTGTCCTCTGTTCATCATGTCTTTCATGTGTCTATGCTTAGGAAGTACATTCATGATGAATCGCATATAATACATACTGATACCATAGATATTAAAAACGGCTTGACTTATGTAGAGGTACCTGTAGAAATACTCGATAGGCAAGTAAGAAAGTTGAGAACAAAAGATTTAGCATCGGTAAAAGTTTTGTAGAGTAATCACGATTCAAAATAGGCTACGTGGGAGGTCGAGGAAAATATGAGGAAGAAGTATCCTTATTTATTTGAGGAACAAGGTATGTCAACCTAGGTTTGGCTTGGCATTTATATTTTATTTATTAGGTACAAGTTAGCATGTGTTTATATCCTTGCTAGATTACACTTTGTTGTTGAAGTAATTTATTTTCTGTTAGAGTATATTTAGTTATTAAATAATTTAGTACCATACCAGAGTACATTTAATTCATTATAGTAATTTACTTTTTCTAAAGTGTGGTAATTTAGATTTTGATTGGTTATTGTGGTACCTCTTTGCCGGAGTGTGAGTAATTAGTTTATGAGTTGTGTATGGTACCTTTAAATGGCATGTTATGGTATATTTGGTTGTTGTCGATGTAGTTGTGATATTGGTGACATGTATATTTTTTTGGATAGTCCAATTTACAGAGGAGACTCTGCCGAAATTTTTGAAAATTTAGAGAGTTAACCAAAATTTTGAGGCCTTTGGGAAAGTGAGTAGTGCTAAGAAACCTTAAGAAGTTCAAGGACTTAAGAAATGATTGTTAGCTTAATAATATGGCCCTAGCAACATTCGAGGACGAATGTTTTTACGGGGGGAAGATTGAAACACTTCTCAAATCTATAAAAGTTTCAAGACACGCTAAATATTGATTTTTTTTAATCTTGCCTTGAGTTTAAATTTTTTACTTTTATTACGGATTTAAACCTTTATGATTGACTTTTGAGTTACTTCTCTATTTATAAATAATATGATATACAAGCAAGGGAATATTAATAATTTTAATATTATTAATTATTAAAAATGAATATCATTAATTATTAGTTAAGTTTAAGAAGAAGAAAAAGGGACAAGCCTAAAGCCCATAAAGTGGGAAGGCAAAAGACTTAAAGCTTTAAACAAAACAGAACTAACATTATGTTCATTCACGCAAAGGTAGAAGGCTAAAAAGCCTTATACGTAAAAGAGAAACAGAACGCCACGAAACAGAGCAGAGGCAGCCTTGCTGCTCAATACTCACGCAAGCAACGGGAAGTTCTAGGTTTCTTTACAAATCACTAATTCTTGAACTCAGATATATAAAATTTCATATTTTTAATTATCCTACAATAGTAGTAGGTAAGAATTGAATAGTTAATCCCCTTCTGTCTCTGTATCAACAGTAAGTTTCATGTTTAGGTATGAAACTTTAAAATTAATTAAAATGCACTGGTTGTTGCAGAATCGATTTTTTGACAGGTATAAAATGGACTGGGGCCTACGTATTGGCTCGAGGAGTTTTGAGGTGAGTTGATATAACCCTTTATTAAAGTGGTTTAACTCACAAAAGCATACATACAAAGTGTTTGATGGATTGCTTAAAAGAGTTAATATGTACTTAATTGGAGAGAGTGAGTACCTTTTAACTTAGAATTGATATAGCTAAAGTTTAGATGACTTATTATGATATATGTGCATAAATTTTCAGATTTTTGTGTTATTCTTATATGCCATTTTCATGTTGAAAATTCATGAATAAGCAAGAATCTTTAGGATTACTTTTGAATGTTTATTTCATGCTTTTGCCATGCTTTACATTTAAGGATACCAGTACGAGTATGTATAGGTTGTTCCAGAAATGATTTAGACTTGAATGGTCAAGAAAGTTGATTTAGATCTTGGCGAGGTCATACAAAATAATTTATTATTAAAGTATTTTTGGGAGTATCCTCTATTCTGAGAAGGGGTCGTCATCTAGGACGAGGGTCCTGATCAAGGCGTTGACTTTCTGAAACCACTTGTGCCAAAGTAGGGTGTTGTTGTATGCTTTCTATTTTATTGTACTGTTAATTATTAATCAAACAATATTGAGTATTCGACCCTTGAGATCATTCCATGTATTCAGTTAGAGTTCGTGACTTAGTATTACCAGTCTTGGGAGGTTTTCATAATTGTTTCCGTTGTTGGTTTCTGGCACATGTATTGAATTAAAAAAAGAAGGCTTGAAATGTAATTGTAATTGGCTTACCTAGTCTTAGAGACTAAGTGCCATCACGACGCATATGGTGGGATTTTGGGTCGTGACACGGACGCATCAAAGACACCAAGTGGCCTCGACCTCTACAGTCTGTTCCATCCCAAAGGGACCCCAACCTAATATGTAAGTATCACGACACTCACAGCCACAGAACGGAAGATTGCCGACAATTGAGAGAGGAAGTAGCCCGGTTATTCAACAACGGACATCTCCGAGAGTTCCTGAGCGATCGAGCCAAAAACTATTTCAGGAATAGGGATTCTAATAAGAAGATCGAGCAGGAGGAACCTCAGCATGTCATTAACATGATCATCGATGGGGTCGACGTCCCTCAGAGGTCGTTGTTAAATAGCACCAAAGTGACTATCACTAGAGAAAAGCATACTCAAGATTACGTGCCATAAGGAAGCTTATCTTTCAACGACGAGGACGCTGAAGGCATCGCGCAGCCACACAACTATGCACTGGTAATATCTGTACTCATAAATAAATCTCGAGTTAAGCATGTGTTTATCGATCCAGGTAACTCGGCCAATATCATCAGATCGAGAGTCGTAGAGCAGCTGGACTACAAGACTAAATTGTGCCTGCAGAACGAGTTCTAAATAGATTCAACATGGCATGTGAGATCACTAAAGGGGAGATAACGCTACCATTGAACACTACCAGAACCATTCAGGAAGCACGATTCTACATGATCGAGGGAGATATGAGATACAACGCTCTGTTCGAGAGGCCGTGGATTCACAACATGAGGGCAGTGCCCTCGACACTGCACCAAGTATTGAAATTCCCAATGCCAAGAGGAATTAAAAATAATTCGGAGAACAATCGTCCGCAAAGGAGATGTTTGCGGTCAACGAGGTAGTCCCTATATCTGCACTTTCTACACCAAAGGACCCACGTTTGGTCGCCAAGGAAAGGACCAAATAGTAATCACCGACACCGGCCCCGACCAGACCGTAGAAGCAGGGGACGAATGAGGACGACGACTACGGAGTTCCCAGATCCTTCATAGTCCCCGACGATTCCGACGCCTCCAAATCAAGGGTCGAAGAACTGGAGCAAGTCATATTGATCGAGCACCTACCCGATCGTAAGGCATACCTGGGCACGGGGTTAAATCCCGAGCTTAGGAAAAAACTCATTAAATTTCTTATGGCTAACATAGATTGTTTCACTAGGTTCTACCTCGACATGACAGGGATCCCGCCGGAGAAAACTACCCATAAGCTGAACCTGGATCCGAAGTTTCACCTGGACAAACAGAAAAGGAGGACTCAGTCCAAAGTCAAGCATGCATTCATCAAAGATGAGGTATCTAAACTACTTAAAATAGGGTCCATCCGGGAGGTTAAATACCCGGATTGGTTAGCAAACATAGTGGTAGTCCCTAAAAAGGGAATAAATTAAGAATGTGTGTAGACTACAAAGACTTGAATAAGGCATGCCCAAAGGACTCTTTCCTTCTATCCAACATCGACTGCATGATCGATGCGACGGCCGGCCATGAGATCCTCAGCTTTCTCGATGCCTATTCCTGGTACAACTAAATTCGGATGGGCCGGGAGACCGGAAAAAAATGTCCTTTATCACTAAGTACGACACCTACTTCTAGGATCTCCTCTCGCATCTGCGATCCAACAGCCCTAAATCACCTTCATATCTGGGCATTGCCAGCGGCACTTATGGCTCCACTCCTGCGGCCCATTTCACGCAGGTGCGGTTGCACCAGACCTGATCATACCAGTACTTTCACAAGTCCAAAATTCAATTCGTTTTCAATCCGAATCACACCCGAGGCCCCCGAGACCCAATCCAAACATACCAACAAGTCCTAAAACATGATACGAACTTAGTCGAGGCCTCAAATAACATCAAACTACATCAAAAATATGAATCGCACCCCAATTCAAGCCTAATGAAACTAATGGATTTCCAACTTCTACAATCGATGTCGACACCTATCAAACCAACTCTGATTGACCTCAAATTTTGCACACAAGTCATAAATGACACAACATACCTACTCTAACTTCTGGAACAAAAATCCGAGTCCGGTAACAACAAAGTCAATTCTCGGTCAAACTTCTCAACTTTTGAAATCTTCAACTTTCCAACTTTTGCCAATTCAAGCCAAAACGACCCACAGACCTCCAAATCAATATCCAAACACACTCCTAAGTTTGAAATCACCATATGGAGCTAGCGGAATCATCAAAACTTCATTCCGGAGTCATTTACATGTAAGTCAACATCCGGTCAACTATTTCAACTTAGGCTTCCAACCTTGAGGCTAAGTGTCCCAATTCATTCCGAAACATCCCCAGAATGAAATCAACCACCCCGGAAAGTCACATATCAACAAACAAATACAGAATAAGCAATAAATGGGAGAACGAGACTATAATACTCAAAACGACCAGTGGGATTGTTACATTCTCCCCCTCCTAAATAAATGTTCTTCCTCGAACGTGCCTAGAATCCTACTTGGAGCCTCAAATAGGAGTGGATAGCTGCTCCGCATCTCCCGCTCGGTATCCCAAGTAGCCTTCTTGATTGGATGACCTCTCCACTGCACTTTCACTGAAGTTATATTCTTTGATCTCAAGTTTCGAACCGGTCGATCCAAAATGGCCACCGGCTCCACATCATAAGTCAAATCCCCATCTAATTGAACCATGTTGAAGTCCAAAACATGAGATGGATTGCTGAAATACTTCCGGAGCTTGAAAACATGAAACACTAGGTGAACACTCGATAGACTAGGTGGCAATGCAGGCTTGTAAGCCACCTCTCCAATCATCTCAAGCACCTTAAAAGGGCCAATATACCGAGGGCTCAACTTGCATTTCTTCTCGAACCTCATAACATCCTTCATGGGCGAAACTATGAGCAATACCTTCTCTTCAACCATGTAGGCAACATCACGAACCTTCCGATCAGCTTAACACTTTTGTCTAGACTATGTCGTGCGAAGCCGATCATGAATCAACTTAACCTTTTCCAAGGCATCTTGAACCAAGTTAGTACCCAATAATCTAGCCACACCCGTCTCAAACCAACCAGAGACCGACACCACCTCCTATACAAGGCCTCATACGGAGCCATCTGAATATTTGAAAAAAACTATGCAAGCGGTAGAAACTGACCGTAGCATATCCTCCAATATCTGAATGGTGCGCTTGGACTGTCCGTCCATCTGGGGGTGGAATGTTGTACTCAACGCAACCCATGTGCCTAACTCTCACTGCACTGCTCTCCAAATCTGTGATGTGAATTGCGTGCCCTGATCTGAAATAATGGACACCAGCACACAGTGAAGGCGAACAATCTCACAGATATAGATCTCAGCCAATCACTTTGAAGAATAGGTAGTCCCAACTGGGATGAAATGCGCGGACTTAGTCAACCGGTCCACAATTACCCAAATAGTATCAAACTTCTTCAATGTCCGTAGGAACCAACTACGAACTCCATGGCGATACGCTCTCATTTCCAGTCAGGAATCTCAAGCCTCTAAAGCAAACCGCCCTACCTCTAATGCTCGTACTTCACCTGGTAACAGTTCAAGCACCAAGCTACAAACTCCACTATATCCTTCTTCATTCTTCTCCACCAATAGTGCTGCCTTAATTCCTTATACATCTTTATGACACCCGAATGAATGGAATACCGTGAACTCTAGGCCTCATCAATAATCAACTCACGTAACCTATCTACATTACTCACACAAATCCGACCCTCATTCGCAACACCCCATTATCTCCAATAGAAACCTCCTTTGAATCACTGTGCTGAACCGTGTCCTTAAGAACAAGCAAATGGGAGTAGTCATACTGACACTCTCTGATGCGATCATATAAAGAAGACCGAGAAACTATGCAAGCTAGAACCTTACTAGGCTCCGAAACATCTAACCTCACGAACTGATTGGCCAAAGCCTGAATATATTATGCAAGGGGTCTTTCACCAATAGGAATATATGCAAGGCTACCCATGCTCACCGCCCTTCTACTCAAGGCATCGGCCACTACATTGGCCTTCCCGGGATGATATAAAATGGTAATATCATAGTCATTTAATAGCTCCAACCATCTCTACTGCCTCAAATTTAGATCCTTTCGCTTGAACAAGTGTTGAAGACTCCAATTATTTATAAATACCTCACAAGACGCACCGTAGAGATAATGCCTCCAAATCTTTAATGCATGAACGATGGCTGTTACTCCAAATTATGAACGGGATAGTTCTTCTCATGAGTCTTCAACTGGCGTGAAGCATAAAAAATCACTCTACCCTCCTGCATCAAGACACACCCAATACCAATCCGAGAAGCATCACAATACACTGTATAAGAACCCGATGCTGAAGGCAAAACTAGAACTGGAACTATGGTCAAGGCAGTCTTGAGCTTCTGAAAGCTCTCCTCACACTCCTCGCACCACCTGAATGGAGCACACTTCTGGGTCAACCTGGTCAAAGGCACTACAATGGACGAGAAACCCTCCATGAAACGATAATAATATTTGGCCAAGCCAAGAAAACTCTGAATCTCAGTAGCTGAAGATGGTTTGGGCCAACTCTGAACAGACTCAATCTTCTTCGGATCCACCTTGATCCCCTCGTTGGACAGTATGTGCCCCAAGAACGCCACCGAACTGAGCCAAAATGCATACTTGGAGAACTTAACATAAAGTTTCTCCTCCCTCAACGTCTGTAGTGTTACACCCCATGTTTCTGTATGTGAAAGTACGTCGTAAGTCAATTGATGTAAGCTCAAAAAGGATGGAATCCTTCTACAAGGCTAAGGAAGGTTTATCGAAGTGTTAAGTAAGTTAGGATGAATGAGACTTGTTAATCATAATTTAAATGAGTGTAAAGTCATAATATGACTATATATGATGTTTGGATATAAAATATAAAGTTTGGGAAAAATCGGATTTAACTTACGGAAATAATCGAGTTAAGAATTGCCTTGTAACGAGCCGTTTCGAGAAATTAAATTCGTAAACATTATGATATAATTTTGGGACATAGCTCGTACCAAAATTAAGGTATTGGAACCTAGTTTCCAATGGTCTAAACCATTTATTCATACGACATCGAGGTAGAGAAATATGGATTTTTAAATTAGGGTCGCCAAGTCACATCGCCGCACTTCAGAGAAACTCGCAGGTTTATAGGCGAGGTTACGAGGCAGTTTTCTCCCAATATATTAAGAGTTGCAGGGAGATCTTTATATGGAATTAAACTACCATATATCTAGTTTATAACTCTGAAAACCATTTGTCAATACGATATCGGAGTAGAGAGATACAAATGTCCGAAGATGCACTGCTCAAGCTGCCAAGCAGGCAGCTTACCCACCTGCTTAGAGAATTAAGGCGGCAGGCTTATAAGTGGTCTTATCCCCTTATATCTCGTCAAAATAAATAGAATACTTACCAAATCACTCTCAATCTCTCCAAAAAATGGTCCAAGAAATTCAAAGCAAGATCAACATCCCTTTCATGAAATCAAGAAGCGATAACATTAGAACGATCCCTACGACGTAAGTATCATTATACCGCCTCTCTTTTTCTTTGTAGTTTGAGTTTTGGAAGGTAATTCATGGTTAAGAAAACACCTACTTTCTTTATTATAGCTTTTAAATATCAAGAAAGGTTGATAAATTCGTTTCCTAATAGTTAGAACTCACGGGACGGTGATCGGAAGCCGTGAGTTTGATTTATTTTACTTTTAGTGGACTATTTTGTAGTGCACTCATGTTGGCCTATTGTGCTGCTGATTTATAGAGTTTGGAAGGATAAAAGGGCGTGGAGAAATGCCACACGTGGTAGGGTAGTGGGCTGGTCGCTCGTCGTTGAAATTTCAAGCTAATTGATAACTTGTTGATTGAGTGTGTTATGGTATATTGGGGTTTTTTGTTGGATTAAACGTCCCAAATTGTAGTAGGTTGTGTTCGAGATGTGGGTTGTATTGTATTTTTTTCCGCCTATAGTAGGCTTGAGGGAGCAGTAAAATCAGGGGAAATGCTGCCCGTTTTATTTTAGAATTGAGTTATCGTTTGAGATACGTGATATACTAGTGCCATCTAAGTTGTACATGTATTTCTTTGTTATAGGTTTGGCGCGCTAGTTGTCATAAGATTTTATCGAGTTGCATTGACGACTTGAGGTATGTTAAGGCTATCCCTTCTTTCATTTTGTCATGATCTATATGGTACAACAAAATGAGAAAAATGCGCAACTTTCATAAATGACTATATTCATTGAAGTAATAGAAGTGCCTATGTTCTTGATTCCCAATGTGCCTTATTATTATATATTCTGTTCATGAATCTTATAAAAATACGTAGTTGATAAAGTTTATCCGAAGGCATATTGATCTTATGACATTTCGAGAGATATTATAGACTTACTTCTTATGCATTGCATTCATTTATACATGTACATTGACCCATGACCAGATGGCATTATATACGCATATATTATATGTATATGGGGTATGGGGAAAGGTTATGGTGTTATATGTACATCACCACCTGATCAGCTGGTATACGTTGATGATTTCACTCACAATGGCCTAGATGATATGATGGGATACCCGCAGAGGCTTAATGATGTTATGTACGCATATACCTTTGCATGGTATCACATTTACACACATATGCATGACATTATAAATGTATCATGATTCACAGAGCTATTCAGACTTACAGGTTGAGTCTTTTACTCCATGTTTGTTTCATGGCTATTATATAATGCTTTTCATGCCTTATATACTCGGTACTTTATTTTACTGTCGTCCCTTTTTTCCTGGGGACGCTGCGTTTCATGCCCGCAGGTCCCGATAGACAGGTTGAGAGTCCTCCTAGTAGGCTATCAGCTCAGCGAAAGGTGTTGGTGCACTCCTCTTGCTGCGGAGTTACTTATTTGGTTAGTATGATTTGGACATGTATTTATTGGTATGGTGGGGCCCTGTCTCAGCCTTTATGACGTTTATGTACTCTTAGAGGCTTGTAGATAGATGTCATGTATATAAAAGATTGTATGGCCTTGTCGGCCTATGTTCAGTGTATGAGTGATCATTTTAATCTTATAGGCTCGTATGTCATATGTATAAGTTTGTATTATATGTTGGGTCATCCTATGTTGAGTGTTCCCTTTTGTTTTATTCTGGTTATCTTATGACGCCCCTTCTGGCCCATTTACCCATAATGGTATGATAAGAAATATATGTTCTGTTGGTACTCGGTTGAGTAAGGCACCGGGTGCCCGTCGATTTGGGTCGTGACAAAAGTGGTATTAGAGCAGTTCTGTCCTAGGGAGTCTACAAGCCGTTTATAGTAGAGTCTTGTTTATGGGTGTGTTGTGCACCACATTTATAAGCAGGAGGCTACATGGCATTTAGTATTGTCATTCTTTCTTCTTACTCTAGATCGTGTGGTAGAGCTTGGTTGTAAGAATTTAAACTCCAAAATTCTACTTTATTCGTAATACAACGATACCTACATCTACAAAGATAGTTGGTAAGAGATTGAATGTGGCTGTGGAAGAGTTTAGTCAGAGGAACTCGATTTTGCATCATGCTTATGATGAGTAAATGTGAGGTCTTCAGCAGATCATATGTGTACTAAGACGTGTAAGCTTCTGGATAAGGAGCCCTAAGGCATGCATATCTATCCACCCATATGGTAAAAATCAATAAGAGTATTAGAAGGAAGATACAAGTTGCAACAAGTAAATGAAGCAAGGTGAAGAAGGGTACGAGGTACCCAGTTAGTGAATATTATCAGTATTTATAATTCGGGTAGAGAAATATAAGCCTTCTGAGTTACTTTCAACAGTAACAGTATATATATATATATATATATATATATATATATATATATATATATATATATATATATATATATATATATATATATAATTGGCCACACCCATCCCAGTTATGCCCCGTGGGAGCTAACATATATAGTTTAAGAGAAGGATGGGATATCAAGATCTAGCTGGGGTTAAAGTAACCCAAAATTGTGGATGGATTGTTATTATTAGATAACATTTCCGAAGATAGTGCAAATTTGGTAATATATCTCCTTGTGAGACACCTAGATGGTGAACTCTAGAATAGTACAGTCAGATATGAATACTAGAATATCCAGATATATCAGAAGATAGGCAATGGGATCCTAGAAGGGATAAATATTTACCTTAGTATGACTCCAACCCCTAGTAAAAAAGGGAGAATGTTAGGCGTCCCGAAGAGCCAGTGAGATGAAGCAATGGGAGCTAAATGTGAAAGAACGTTTTTTTGAAGTTTTCATAATAAAGTGATAGACAGAAATATTAGTCGGAGAATAAGAAGAGAGTCAATGAAGCATTATGAGTAAGATGTGATAAATGGGTGATAACGGTAAATCAAAATATGACATGACAGAGTCTATAGTCAAGTGAAGAAAAAGACAAGAGATGACAGGCCTTGAGACAATAAAACTGTATAAGCCATAAAGTCATACCCTCACTTCGAGAAATGAGTTGGTGACTTGAATGTGATTACCGAAAGGAAACGTTAGACCCCTGAGTAATAGAAATCAACATGGGCTAGTAACAAGATAAGCTGAACATGAATTAGGGACCGAAGGGTTTGATAATAATTGACATCATGAGAATTTGAGAGATAGCATTCCAAGAATAATAGAATAGACAACAGAAGAATGGCCTTTAAAGTTCATTCAGGAAGACGCTTCCCTAAAGAGAAAATGATTTTGTAACAACAGTCTCACTACAATATTGTATGCACTCTATAAAAAAAAACGTGGCACCTATCATGGCTAATAAACGGGAAGTAAAAACCAAAATTGATATTTGAGCTCATATGAGTTACAAGAAATTCCAGTATTCGGGGGAACTAAGTAAAGACAAGCATTAATGTAGCAAGTGGCAGAATGACCAGGAAAAGTAATTGCTTATGTTTAAAGGCAACTGAAAAGGCACGAAAGGAAATCTATGGTGCTAGCAAGTTAATGGAATATTGGGAGTAGTATAGATAGATATATGGAGGTCGCAAGTTAAAGTATGATAGAGTGACAAGGTGTTAGGTAGATAGGAGTAAGGTTAAGAAAAGGTGGGTGAGAAGGTGATAAGAATAGGGAAGGCCTCGGGGGTAAGCCAATCAAATCAAGAGAGCTAATGGTTTCCGTAAGTTATAGAAAGCTCGGTACAGCTTGAACAAAAATTATGGGATTGGAAGAATTCCGATCATAAGTCGTAGTGTGAGAAAGAGTCCTAAAGGGGAGAATGCCCTGGCCTTTGGATTTATTCACAGAACAGTTGCCTAGATGGCAAGGAGAGTAATAAAGTATTTGTAAGAGCTATATGTTATCAGAATGATAAGCACATCAGTCAACATTCGAGGATGAATTTTTCAAAGGGGGGAATGATGTTACACCCCATGTTTTCGTATGTGAAAGTACGTCGTAAGTCAATTGATGTAAGCTCAAAAATGATAAAATTCTTCTACAAGGCTAAGGAAGGTTTATCGAAGTGTTAAGTAAGTTAGGATGAATGAGACTTGTTAATCATGATTTAAATGAGTGTAAAGTCATAATATGACTATATATGATGTTTGGATATAAAATATAAAGTTTGGGACAAAATCAGATTAAACTTACGGAAATAATCGAGTTAAGAATTGCCTTGTAACGAGCCATTTTGAGAAATTAAATTCGTAAACATTATGATATAATTTTGGGACATAACTCATACCAAAATGAAGGTATTGGAACCTACTTTCCAAGTTTCCAAACCATTTATTCTTACGACATCGGGGTAGAGAAATATAAATTTTTAAAGTAGGGTCACCAAGTCACGTCGCCACACTTCGGAGAAACTGGCAGGTTTATAGGCCAGGTTGCGAGGCAGTTTTCTCCCAATCTATTGAGAGTTACAAAGAGATCTTTATATGGAATTAAATTCCCATGTATCTAATTTCTAATGCTGAAAACTGTTTGTCAATACGATATCGGAGTAGAGAGATACAAGTGTCCGAAGATGCACTGCTCAAGCTGCCAAACAGGCCGCTTAGCCACCTGCTTGGAGAATTGAGGCGGTTGTCTTATAAGTGGTCTTATCCCCTTATATATCATCACAATACAGAGAATACATACAAAAACACTCTCAAGCTCTCCAAGAACTGGTCCAAGAAATTCCAAGCAAGATCAACATCCCTTTCACGAAATCAAGAAACGATAACACTAGAACGATCCCTACGACGTAAGTATCATTATACCGCCTCTCTTTTTCTTTGTATTTTGAGTTTTGGAAGGTACTTCATGGTTAAGTAAACACCACTTTTTGTATTTAAGCTTTTAAATAACAAGTAAGGTTGATAAATTCGTTTCCTAATAGTTAGAACTCACGCGACAATGACAGGAAGCCGTGGGTTTGATTTATTTCACTTTTAGTGGACTATTTTGTAGTCCACTTGTGTTGGCCTATTGTGCTGCTGATTTATGGATTTTGGAAGGATAAAAGGGCTTGGATAAATGCCACATGTGGTAGGGTAGTAGGCTGGTCGCTCGTCGTTGAAATTTCAAGCTAATTGATATTTTGTTGATTGGGTGTCTTATGGTATATTGGGGGGTTTTGTTGTATTAAAGGTCCCAAATTGTAGTAGGTTATTTTCGAGCTGTGGGTTGTATTGTATTTTTTTCTCGCCTATAGTAGGCTTGAGGGAGCAGTAAAATCAGGGGAAATGCTGCCCGTTTTATTTTAGAATCGAGTTATCGTTTGAGATACGTGATATACTAGCGCCATCTAAGTTGTACATGTATTTATTTGTTATAGGGTTGGCGCGCTAGTTTTCATAAGCTTTTGTCGAGTTGCATTGACGACTTGAGGTATGTTAAGGCTATCCTTTCTTTCATTTTGGCATGATCCATATGATTCAACGAAACGAGAAAAACGCGTAACTTTCATAAATGACTATATTCATAGAAGTAATAGAGGTGCCTATGTTCTTGATTCCCAATGTGCCTTATTATTATATATTCTATTCATGGATCTTAGAAAAATACGTAGTTGATAAAGTTTATCCAAAGGCATATTGATCTTATGACATTTCGAGAGATCTTATAGACTTACTTCTTATGCATTGCATTCATTTATACATGTACATTGACCCATGACCAGATGGCATTATATACGCATATATTATATGTATATGGGGTATGTGGAAAGGTTATGGTGTTATATGTACATCACCACCTGATCAGCTGGTATACGTTGATGATTTCACCCACAATGGCCTAGATGATATGATGGGATACCCGCAGAGGCTTGATGATGTTATGTACGCATATACCTATGCATGGTATGACATTTATACACATATGCATGACATTATAAATGTTTCATGATTCACAGAGCTATTAAGACTTATAGGTTGAGTCTTTTAGTCCATGTTTCTTTCATGTTTATTATATACTGCTTTTCATGCCTTACATACTCGGTACTTTATTTATACTAACGTCCCTTTTTGCCTGGGGACATTGCATTTTATGCCCGCAGTTCCCAATAGACAGGTTGAGAGTTCTCTTAGTAGGCTATCAACTCAGCGAAAGGTGTTGGTACACTCCACTTGCTCCGGAGTTACTTATTTGGTCAGTATGCTTTGGACATGTATTTATTGGTATGGCAGGGCCCTATCCCGACCTTTATGACATTTATGTACTCTTAGAGGCTTATAGACAGATGTCATGTATATGAAAGATTGTATGGCCTTGTCGGCCTATGTTCAGTGTACGAGTGATCATTTTAATCTTATAGGCCCGTATGTCATATGTATAAGTTTGTATTACATGTTGGGTCATCCTATGTCAAGTATTTCCTTTTGTTTTATTCTTGTTATTTTATGACGCCCCTTCTAGCCCATTTACCCATAATGGTATGATAATAAATATATGTTCCGTTGGTACTCGATTGAGTAAGGCACCAGGTGCCCATCGCGGCCCTGCGGTTTGGGTCGTGACATGTAGTACAATCCTCAGATGATGTGGATGTTCCTCCTGGCTACGTGAGTACAGCAGGATATCATCAATAAATACTATGACAAACGAATCAAGATATGGCTGGAATACTCTGTTCATTAGATGCATGAATGCTGTTGGGGCACTAGTTAACCCAAAAGACATCACAAGGAACTCGTAGTGACCATAGCGGGTCCTGAATGTTGTCTTCAAAATATCAGAGTCCCAAATCTTCAGCTGGTGATATCCAGGCCTCAAATGAATCTTAGAGAACACTCTAGCTCCCTGAAGCTGGTCAAATAAGTCATTAATGTGCGGTAAAGGATATTTGTTCTTAATTGTAACTTTGTTCAACTGTTTATAGTCAGTGCACATCCACATAGTAC
The DNA here is from genome assembly GCF_000390325.3 of Nicotiana tomentosiformis. NCBI lineage: Eukaryota > Viridiplantae > Streptophyta > Magnoliopsida > Solanales > Solanaceae > Nicotiana > Nicotiana tomentosiformis. The sequence goes on from NC_090812.1 coordinate 29,955,230, forward strand.
CATCCTTCTTCTTCAAAAACAGATATGGTGCACCCCAAGGCGACACACTGGGCCAAATGAACCCCTTATCAAGAAGCTCCTAAAGCTGCTCTTTCAATTCCTTCAACTCTGCTGGTGCCATATGATATGAAGGAATAGAAATGGGCTGAGTGACGACACCAAATCAATACCAAAATTAATGTCCCTGTCGGGGGGCATGCCCGACAGGTCTGCATGAAACATACCAGAAAGTCTCGAACTACCGGATTAGAATCAATGGTAGGAGTATCAGCACCAACATCCCTCACAAAAGCCAAATATGAGAAACACCCCTTCCCAACCATCCGTTGGGCCTTCAATTATGAAATCACCCTACTGGGAACATAGTCTAGAGAACCTCTCCACTCGATTCTAGGTAACCCCGGCATCGCCGACGTCACGGTCTTAGCGTGACAATCCAGAATAGCATGACATGGGGACAACCAATCCATGTTCAGAATCACGTCGAAATCAACCATACTAAGCAATAAGAGATCAAATCTCCTCTCCAATCCTCCGATGGTCACCACACATAATCGTTACACACGGTCCACAATAATAAAATCGTCCACCGGCATAGATACATAAATAGGCAAAGCTAAGGACTCACGGGGCATATCAAAATAACGAGCAAAATATGATGATACATATGAATAAGTGGAACCAGGTTAAAAAAAATATGGAAGCATCCATGTGGCATACTGAGACAATACCTGTGATCACTTTGTCTGAAGAAACAGCCTCTGGCCTAGCAGGGAAAGCAGAGCATCGAGCCTGACCGCCACTATCACACCTTTTTTTCTCGCGAAAGCGGGTTTCGACGTGCGACGACTCTTTTAAATGGATATCAAGGAGTAAGTATCGCCACCTAACGATTTTAGGGTGCGTTAGTGAACTTATTTGCTAATAACTCTATTTTAACTAGTCTGTGTAATAAAAGATCGGGTAAGGGCTCAAATTACCTCGAAGAGAAGGTATTAGGAACTCTTCGAGGTCCATAACTGTGGGTCCCAACCAAAATTTACACTATGTGGGATTATTGGATTATAATTGTCCTATGTGATCATGTAGGTTAAAGAAAGATAGGGAATCTAAATATCCAACTACGATGTAAAAATAAGTATAAAGAAGATTGCACATATGAATAAATAGCCTATACATTAATAGACGATTAGTACAAGTCCTTGGAGATTACAAGGTACAACCTAATTTGTTCTAAGTCCGAATAAACAAAGGTTCAAGTAGTAACCGTATGGGTGGTTCTAAGCTTTTTAGCTAAAAGAATCACTCCATGCAACATGAATAATACTCCGTAACTCCCTTAAGGTAGGGGTTGGTCATATTATTCAGTGAGCATAGACTATTATCTCCTACTACCAGATTACTATGTTAAAGTTGTTAACCTAAAGCGCTCTAGTTCAATTTTAAATCACGCCCTATACATGAATTACCCGTGCCACGCATACGGTCCAGGAGGCTTTGGATCTACTGGTTGGGTGGTTCTAGACTTCACTTAGGATGCTCAAAAATGATAAAACTAGGCGCTCATTCAAAACATATAGGACTACACATAATAGTAATTAAAGGCTCAAGTTAGCCTCCACACATAACAACAAAAAGCACGCGAATAGATTTTTAGATTATGTTGTAAGCGGTCATAGGCAAGTTTAGAATTGAGACGCATTAAAGTCTTTTAAAATCTATAGGCATGGCTTCTACGTTACTGCATGGTTTAATAAAATCTCATAGGCAGTACTGCTAGTTAGATTATCGAACTTGCAGATTATAATCGTTATTAAAAGCCTATAGACATGATCTCTAGGTGACTCACGCTTGGACAGTGAAACCATTGAAAACTCAGAATTATGCGTCTTTGGTCCTATAGGCATGCTTTCTAAGTGAGTCGCGATATCCTATAGGTATGTTTTCTAAACAGTTGGTATTTGAACACGAATTCGTTTTACTAATTCCTATAGGCATGTTTTCTACGCGGGCAGTGTGATAAGAACAACAAAAATGACTGTTTAATTAATCAATTAAGGCCCTATATACATGGTATCTAGATGAGTATCGATGGAAGAAAATCATAATTACTTAACGCGATCCTATAGGCATGATATCTAACAATCACATAGCAATAGCACAAGTTGAGCAAATAAAAAATGATGTTTAACTCCTATAGGCATATTATCTAATAGTGTATAGAGGTGAAGCATGCGAACAAGTGAAACACTTAGATTCTTATAGACGTGTTTTCTAACAGTGCACAAGAATAAGACATGTTGAGCAAGTAAAGCATTTAGGTCCCTATAGGCATACTTTTTATAAGTGTATAGAAATAGAGCATGTCAAACAAGATAGCAAACAAAGCATTTAGACCCTATAGACAGGTTTTCTACCCATTCATTCGAGAATTAGAGTACCCCTGCCCCCCGTTTTTACTAATTTCCCCATCATTTGTTATTACAGGCCAAATAAATAATGCAAACAGAATAAAACAGTCACAAGCCCAATAGAACAACCATAAGCCTAACACAAAATAACCGAGTGATATTCTGGCCCTTCAACAATCTTGCTCTCCGGACAACCAGCAGGCCCGAATCCCAAGCTCACAAAGACAACTAGAATGAACCTGAATCCAGTACTTAGGACCAACAACACGTACGACCCAATAAACATGGCCCGAACATGAAGACATTTATTCAAACAACTTCAGATATAGACACATACATCGGGGAATACTTAGGTGTTACAGCTAATGAAGAAACTGAACTTGTTAAACATGATATCCAGAGGTAAAGAAGCACATGAACGAGGATAGAAAAATTTTAATAGAAATTCTTAAAGAGATTTCAATAGATAGGGGTTTAAAACAAATATGGTACAGAACTGATTCAATAAGAGTTCATACATATAAGGTTTAACAGGGGGGTTTAAAGTAAGACATGCTTGATACTAGTCCTACAACCAAACCGAGATCCCTATCATGAAAGTCCAAAACAAAATAATCATATAAACACAGTTCCATGGGGTGACAAAATAACTAGCAACTATTCACCTAATTCCCAAGAAACCAGAGGTTCTGCAGGTTGATCACACATGACAAGTTTAGTTATGCATCCAGGATTGCCCAAAGGCATTAGACTCAAGTAAATTTAACACTAGCAGGCGGGGTTTCATCATGATTACAGAATTACAGTACGCATGGAACAATAATACTCTGTTGGGGTTCACAAAAGGTATAAGAAAAATAAGTCTTGCTTGTCTGAATGTTTAGACAGTATTGGCATGCAAAAATTCATACGATCATGGATTAATTCTAAGAAAAGTTAACAGTTTGTACATGATTGCACCAAATATGAAATATAAGGAAGGCATGGTCATAGCTAATTGGCAATCAAACATGACTTCTTAAAAGCATGCAGACTAGCAGGCATAGTCCAAATCAACTTACAAATACCCACTTAGTTCAAACGTGAGAGACTTAACACATTCAAATTCCAGGCAAACATCAATCATCTCAAGAAGCCTCAAAAAATCTAAGGTGATACAGGGACTCATGGAAGATGAAACTATACAAAATTCAAGGTTAACATGAAAGTCAGGTAACACTTTAGAAGGCCAGAACCCATTCGAGTCAAATACACATAATGAGAGTCCAGTACATATGTTCAACCCTATCAAGTTTAATACTAGAGAACATGGAACAATAGAACATCGTTAAGAAAATAGAATTACAGTAAAGCATACAAGTAGGGAGCACACGAGCAAAGGGTCTCGTTGTTGAGAATTTACTTACCTAGGTTAAGGTATGATACATGAGCGTTGAGAACCATGGAGCGAGTGGCACCTCGTGGATTGGGCCTATTCGATCAGGTTGGAATCGAACCCGTGCCGATCACACAGTGACTAAGACACAAATAATTCAGGATAGTTGGAACTTCTGAAGCATAAAGTGAAGTATTTTTTTTAGATAAGAAAGAAAAAGAAAAGAATTTCTTTTAGAATATTCATAAACTAATGTTATGCAATTATTTTAGAATTGTTGTTAGAAGCTTTATAATTTTCATGCATTTAGAATCTTTGTTTGTAATGTATAGTTTATTAAAGTTTCGTTCCTTGTCATTGAGACTCACTGAGTACAATGGATGGTACTGACATTCTATTTTGGGAACCTGCGTTGGTCTACGGTACAATATAGAAACCGGTTTTGTAGGCGAGCATGCTACATGTTAGGTCTTCCCTCACTTCTAGTGCTATTGGTGAGCTCCGCTTATGTTCGTGGAGTACTCCTTTGAGTCGTCATTATTTAGCTGTTTCTTTGTTTACTTAGAGAACGGCCAGGAAATCTCATGTCCTGAGTAGTGATTTATCAGTAGAGGCTTCATAGACACAATCTGCGGGTTAAAATAACTTAGCAGTATTTCAGTAGTTACTACGAACAAAGTTTTGGAGTTGGTTATTTTAAACATTCAAATTAATTAAAAGTATTTGGTTAAAGTATTGCCTTATTTCATATAAGTTTGAAGTTATAATAGATTTGATAAGCGCAGATGGTTCGCTCGGTCAAGTTTAGTGATCGGGTGCCAGCCACGGCTTGTTCTGAAAATGGGTCGTGACAACTTGCCACATGTTCTAGGTTTCTACGAAGTCAAAATCTTGGTATCCAAATAAAAACTTAAATTTGGGAGAGTTGTAAGCTTTTCAGATCTGAAAATTTTATAAAAGAATCATGCTCAAAATCGAATGGGTGTTATTGAACTTAGCTGATAATTGTCCAAGAAGTTTCAATCTGGAGATTTGATTCGTTTGGGACTAGTTTGCAATTGTTTAAGAACGAATTTGGTGAGGTCAAATCAGGAGATCTGGGTTCTTGATTTTTGTTGAAGCTTCTTCAAGATTGAAATTGTGTTATGGTTTAGCTGAGATTAGGAGCCTATTCTAATTTTTGAATTTTTTGGTACAAATTTAAAGAAGATGTATATTGGTCAAAAAAAATTGAACGTGCGATAATTAATATTGGTGAAATTATTTGGGTGAAGCTCATCCTAGAGTATGAGATCCACGTTTTGGACCTATTTTAGATGGAATTTCGTGAGTTAGATACGAATTTCAATTTTTGTATAACAGTGTAAAAATATGTATAAACACCTTTTATACATGGTTTATATATTATTTATGCAGATAAAAAGTAAAAAAAATTGATTATGTAAGTGCAATACAGTATGCGGGGCTGTATATGTATGTATGTATGTATATATATATATATATATATATATATATATATGCAAATGTCTCTTATATATTTTAAGTCTCTGATCATTGTTCAATAAGAAATAAGTGAGTCATTGTGGTTTATATATATATATATATATATATATATATATATATATATATATATATGCAAATGTCTCTTATATATTTTAAGTCTCTGATCATTGTTCAATAAGAAATAAGTGAGTCATTGTGGTTTGGAGTGAAATTCGCGTTAGTCTATGACTAAGAAACAGAGCATCTGAGCATCATCAATTTTTCCGAGAGTGAAACTATGTGATCTTGTTCTAAGATTCTCAAAAGTGCATTTTCATTGTTTTAACATGAGGAGAAATGCATCCAAGCGTACTTCTTTTGTAGAATTTGAATATCTAAATTATGCATATTTCCGGAGAACGTGTTGACACTAAAATTTATGAATATTTGCGGCCAAATATATATTGGGCCCTTAAACTTGGCACCAAAATTCATTTGGACACCTCAACTTAGTCATGTTTCATTTAAATACTTCAACTACATTTCAACAGTACCATTTAAACACAAAACATTATTGTGGCAAAAAGATTATAGTTCACGACTCCTAGGCGCGTGACTGGATATGATATAATATTTTCCTTCTCTCTTTATATCCCCTTTTCCCCAAAAGTTCATCACCATCATCCCTGGCCTATTGCTACAACTCATCTGTCACTATTCTCATCCATCTCCCTCCTCCACCACTATTCCCCTTCCTCCTCCATTGTCTTGAAGCAAAATAGGCCAAAAATCTTTTAAATTTTGTAGGAATTTTGCTAGCTTGATAATGACATAATCTATGTGTTGAAACTTTTTACAAAATAAAATGCATAGAAAGAGAAGATTGTTGGCCCCTCCATTTATGTTGCTTTGTTCGATGATGAATTCTGGTAACATCAGTTTGAAATTGTTGTTACCCGGTTCTTCGAAAATTTGAAGCTTTAAGAAAAATTAGAAATTTCATATTATTGCTGATTATATCAGTTAAATATTAAAGTTGAAACTTAAAAGCTCCATGAACACCCACTCGAGTTCAAAGCTTTAAACTTCAAATTTCGAATTTGGAGCTTATCTTATTCTGTTTTCATTCCCACTTGATTTTGTTCTTGAATTTCATAGATGTGGGTTGGTTGATTTTGACCTATAGATGGTTGATGTGGTTATTGGAGTTTCTATGGGCAATTTTGTTCTTGAATTTCAATTCAAATCTGGGTTTTTTTAAAGTGTTTAGGTGGTGGCATTGTGGGGGAGAAGTGAGCAACGGGCTTCTCAATTAGTGATGGAATTTTGTAGCAAGGCCATGAAAATTTTTGATAATGTGATCGACGGCTTAAGCAAAAAAAAAGGTAAAAGAGAAAGAAAACGAAAAAATAGAAATAATACATGATTCTTTTTCCATTTTTATTTTTTTTCCTTTGCTGACTTGTCTTTTTGTTAGTGGTGTTAATTGTCATGTCAATGGCAAGTATCATTCATGCACTTAAGCTTTGCTTAGAGTTATCAAAATTATATTTAGGTGAAACAATTAAAATGTAGTTGGAGTGTTTAAATGAAATATGACTAAGTTAAAGTGTTTTAATGAATTTTGGTGCCAAATTTAAGGGGCCGCATATGTGTTTTGCTAAGTTAACACTCCCAAATGAATATCAAATGATCATTTATTATGCTCCTCTATTATGGATTTCTAAGTTGATTTTAGGAAACGTGGTACTCTTAACCATTTGTGTATTGAAGTTCAGTGTAAAAATTGATGGGTCCATCCCATAATTTAAGGAAATATCTTTATTTCTTTGATAAAGACTTCTAAGTCTTTTTTCTAAATTGGCAGCCACTGTTTTTTTTGAATTGCTCAAATTGAAGAGTTTGAAAACTTCTTTCTTTTGATGTCACTGATGACATCTGCAAGGCGTATAGAATCTCTATAAATAGAGAGCTTCTGAGCCATTTGTAACACACCAACAAAAGAGAGAAAGAAAGAGTGAGGTTTCACAGACAAAGTATAAGAAAGTAGTATGTGAGAAAAATAGAGAGTGAGCGATATTGTAGTGAGGTGGGAATATCAAAATAGAGTTATTTATTTTGAGTATTGTATTGGTCTTTGGAGTATTTTACTGGGACCTACAAAGTATAAAATATATTGCTATAGTGATATCAGTTACTCGTCTCGGGGCCATAGTTTTTCCTTTATTCAAAAGGGATTTTTCACGTAAAAATCTTGGTATCGTTGTCACTCTTTTATTCTTATTAATTACCGTATTTCGATGTTACGTTATTATTCTTCTTTTATTACTGTGAATATTATTTATGTAGGGGGGTTATTCCCAACAACTGGTATCAGAGCATAGGTTCTGCTCACTCACACAAGTACTATTCATTGTCGGCAGTACTAGGTGAAAAGAAAATATGTCCAGAGTAAAGTACGAGGTAGCAAAATTCAATGGAGAAAACGGTTTTTCAACATGGCAAAGAAGGATGAGGGATCTTCTCATCCAATAAGGATTACACAAGATACTAGATACTGAAACCAAAAAGCTATCACGCCCCAAAATCGAGGAGCGCGACCGGCGCTCAACCGAGTGAACCTGACCGAGAAAGCCTATTAGATTCCTTCTACCCAAACTCATTCATGAATAAAGAGAATATATGTTTTCCTTAATTAAATAATAAAGTGATCATGCCTGCAATTACCAATTTCTTATCATAAGTTTCACCATTTTTAAAGTCTCGAATGGACAAGTAATACAACCACAACATAGCATAGTTTGTCTTTTCCAACACCAATACATAACCCACACTATGTCTACGGAGCCTCTATAGATAAAGAAGAGTACAATGATAATGTCGGCAACAAGGCCCCGACTATACCTCAAATAGAATACACAAAGTACAAAAGATTCATGACCTCGGAATGAAGTGGGGCTTACCAAGTCAGCTGGGAAGAAGGTGCACTGCTATCACTGACCAATATATCCTGCTGTGGAACCACTTGCATCCGTTGAAAGATGCAGCGCCCCCGGTAAAAGGGACGTTAGTACTGTCGAATAGCACTAGTATGTATAACTAAATACCCTCTAAATAGAATGACAAATAATACAAATAAGTTTATCATAATATCAATGAAAGCCTTAATTAACATCAAACCTCAATTTAGGATCAAGACAGTGTTCAAATTAATTTTCATATCTCACATTGGGAGATTTTTAGTATCGATATACCATTGTCTACAATACCAATACCATTAGTCACCATATCAATGCCACTATTCACAATACCATTATTCAGAAAACCAGTACCACCGCACTCTTAGCACGGAGTCCGATCACGACCCGATCAGCTAGGCTATCTCAGTAGAGACATCAACTATAATTTCTCTCAATATCAATACCACCGTCTTTAATACGGAGTCCGATCATGACCCGATCGGCTAGGCTATCCATTAGGGACATCGACCACAATCACAATTTCAATTACAATTTCCAGCACAATCACCACCATGTGTGCGGCATGGTGTCCGATTACGGCCCGACCGGCTAGACTGTCTTATATGAGACATCAACCTTTTTATATCAATCATCGTACATTTCATAATACTTTCACATCTTTTCATTTTATTGGCACTAGTGACCATAATTATAAGATCATTCTTGGCACGTTGGCCATATTTAGTATTTTATGCTCACCTTATCAATTTCAAATATCATTATCATCATCAACAACAAATACAATTCAAATCAATGTGTGTAGTACATATGTGAGCAATTTAGAGTCTAATGCACATAGAGATATTTAACAAAATTTGGCATAATAGCCTTCATTTGAACTTGACTTAAAGTCGAAACATTATTAATGCACAGCCCATATTTTAACACATCCTCAATTGGTAACATAATATGAATAAAGCATTTGGGATGCTTGTTGAACATATATCTTTCAACCCAATCTAACTCGGAATAGCCAATTTCATAATGAATCACTCGGGACTTACATAATTTACATGAATATCATGGGAATCAATTCTAAGATAAGAGTTTAGCCAACATACCTCACTTGAGCTTCCTTACACTCTAAATATTCTGGAACTCTTAGCAACTTCAATCTATTGTAGAAATATAACAAATTGAATCAAAATTAGGAAGGTGATCATGGTTCGAGCTCATTTGAGCATTTTATCAAACACTAAGTGTGCATTAAGATTCCAAGGTCCTTTTATGGAGAATTCCATTATCCCACAACCCAATCTTTACCATTTTTAGCTCAACAATCTTCTTACACCCTTTGATAACACATGCATGTAAAATAAACAACTCTCATGCCCAAAAATTATCTTGCTAGTTATCCATTTTCAGAAAATTTTGAAATTAGGGTTTAGGGTGTAGAATCTTACCTCTAGGATGAAGACCTAGTGAAATTCCCTTCTTAATCTTCCAAAACTTGAGCAAGAATTAAAAAACAATTATTGAAGAACACCTTCTCACTCTAGGTCACTCGCTCTCACTCTAAAATATCAGATTATGTCTCAAAAATAGCCCAAAGAGTGTATTTAACGAAATAGGGTCGGGTTTTAAAAACTCAAAAATGGAGCTCCGGAACAAGGTATGCGATCGCATATCCAATATGCTGACCGCATATCGGTCGCGTAATTGGTTATAAAATAGCCAAAAGAACTGTCTGTGTATGCGGTCACTATGCGGTCCGCATAATGCACCGCATAACAGTTATGCGGTCGCATAGTCGACCGCATAGTTGTTTCCAACTGACCCAATTAACTGCCTCACTCTGCGGCCATTATGCGGTCCGCAGAGTGGTTCTACGGTCGCATAATGGACCGTAGAAATATTATTTTCTTTGCAAACTTTACCGGGCTTAACACTTAAGTACTTCGAAATTTTCCGAGGTGTTACATCCTGATACCATGAAAGCTGAGGATTGGGCTAACTTGGATGAAAGGGCTGCTAGTGCAATCAGGTTGCACTTATCAGATGATGTGGTAAATAACATCATTGATGAAGACACCGCACATGGTATTTGGACAAGGTTGGAAAGCCTCTACATGTCCAAAATACTGACAAATAATTTATACCTGAAGAAACAGCTATACGCCCTACACATGAGTGAAGGTACGAAATTTTTATCACATTTAAATGTGTTTAACGGACTAATCACACAGCTCGCCAATCTCAAAGTGAAAATAGAGGAAGAAGATAAAGCTATCTTGTTGTTGAACTCGTTGCCATCTTCGTATGATAATTTGGCAACAACCATCCTGCACGGTAAGACTACCATTGAGTTGAAAGATATCACATCGACTCTTCTACTCAATGAGAAGATGAAAAAGAAGCCTGAAAATTAAGGACATGCTCTCATCACACAAGGTAGAGGCAGGAGTTATCAAAGGAGTTCGAGCAACTATGGTAGATCCGGAGCTCATGGGAAGTTTAAGAACTGATCCAAATCAAGAGCTAGAAATTGATACAATTGTGATCAACCATGTCACTTCAAAAGAGATTGCCCAAATCCAAGGAAGGGCAAAGGTGAAACTAGTGGCCAGAAGAATGACGACAAAACAACCGCCATAGTGCAAAACAATGATAATGTTGTCCTCTTTATAAAGGAGGAAGAAGAATGCATGCACTTATCAGGTCCATAGTCGGAATGGGTGGTTGATATAGCAGCATCTTACTATGCCACACCGGTAAGAGATCTTTTTTGTAGATATGTAGCAGGTGATTTTGGCACTGTGAGAATGGGTAATACAAGTTACTCAAAGATTACGGGGATCGGTGCCATTTGTATCAAGACAAATATCGGATGCACATTGGTTCTAAAGGACGTGCGACATGTACCTAATTTGCGGATGAACTTGATCTCGGGAATTGCTTTAGACCAAGATGGATACGAGAAATATTTTGCAAATCAAAAGTGGATACTCACCAATGGATCATTGGTGGTTGCAAAAGGAGGTTCTCGTGGCACGTTGTACAGGACAAATGTAGAAATATGCCAAGGTGAATTGAACGCGGCACAAGATGAGATATCTGCAGATTTGTGGCACAGAACGATGGGTCATATGAGCGAGAAGGGATTGCAGATTCTTGCCAGAAAATCACTCATTTCTTATGCCAAATGTACAATGGTAAAGCCTTGTGACTTCTGTTTATTTGGTAAGCAGCATAGAGTCTCATTTCAGACATCGTCTGAAAGAAAATTGAATATACTTGATTTAGTATATTATGATGTTTGTGGTCCAATGGAAATTGAATCGATGGGCGTTAACAAATATTTTGTTACGTTTATTGATGATGCTTCACGAAAATTATGGGTTTATATTTTGAAAACCAAAGATCAGGTGTTTCAAGTTTTCCAGAAGTTTCATGCTCTGGTAGAAAGGGAGACGGGTCGAAAGCTAAAGCGTCTCCTAAGTGACAATGGAGGTAAGTACACTTTAAGGGAATTTGAAGAGTACTGCTCAAGTCATGGGATCAGACATGAAAAGACAGTTCCTGGAACCCCACAGCACAATGACGTAGCCGAAAGGATGAACCGCACCATAGTGGAGAAGGTGAGAAGCATGCTCAGAATGGCTAAACTACCAAAGTCATTCTTGGGTGAAGCAGTTCAGACAGCTTGTTACCTGATCAATAGGAGTCCATCAGTTTCGTTGGCTTCTGATATCCCAGAGAGAGTTTGGACCAACAAGAGGGTGTCTTACTCGCATATGAAGGTGTTCGGTTGCAGAGCTTTTTGCGCATGTACCAAAGGAGAAGAGAACAAAGCTAGATGATAAATATGTTCCCTGTATATTCATCAGATATGGAGATGAAGAGTTCGGATACAAATTGTGGGATATTGTAAAGAAGAAGGTCATCAAAAGCAGAGATGTAGTCTTCCGAGAAAGTAAAGTTGGAACTGATGATGATATGTCAGAGAAGGCAAAGAATGGTATAATTCCTAACCTTTTTACCATTCCTTCTTCTTCTAACTATCCCATAAGTGCAGAAAGTACGACCGACGAGATTGCCGATCAGGGTGAGCAACCTGATGAGGTTATTGAGCAGGAGGAGCAACTTGATGATGGTGTTGAGCAAGTGGAGCACCCCACTCAAGAAGAAAAACAACCTCAACCTCTGAGGAGATCAGAAAGGCCAAGGGTAGAGTCATGCAGGTCCACATAATATGTCCTCATTAGTGATGAGGGGGAGCTAGAAAGTCTTAAGGAGGTGTTGTCCCATACAGAAAAGAACCAGCGGATGAAAGCCATGCAAGAAGAGATGGAATCTCTGCAGAAAAATGGCACGTACAAGCTGGTTGAACTTCCAAAGGGTAAAAGACCACTCAAATGTAAGTAGGTCTTTAAACTCAATAAAGATGAAAATGGCAAGCTGGTTAGATACAAAGCCCGATTGGTAGTTAAAGGCTTTGAACCGAAGAAAGGTATTGATTTTGATGAAATTTTCTCACATGTTGTCAAAATGACTTCTATTCGAACAATTTTGAGCTTAGCAGCTAGCCTAGATCTCGAAGTGGAGCAGTTGGATGTGAAAACTGCATTTCTTCATAGAGATTTGGAAGAGAAGATTTATATGGACCAACCAGAAGGATTTGAAATAGCTGGAAAGAAACACATGGTGTGCAAGTTGAATAAGAGTCTTTATGGATTGAAGCAGGCACCAAGGCAGTGGTACATGAAGTTTGACTCATTTATGAAAAGTCAAACATACATAAAGACTTATTCTGATCCATGTGTATACTTCAAAAGATTTTATGCGAATAACTTTATTATATTATTGTTGTATGTGGATGGCATGTTAATTGTAGGAAAAGACAAGGGGCTGATCGCAAAGTTGAAGGGAGATCTGTCAAAGTCATTTGATATGAAGGACTTGGTCCCAACACAACAAATTCTGGGTATGAAGATAGTTCGAGAGCGAACAAGCAGAAAGTTGTGGCTTTCTTAGGAGAAGTACATTAAACGTGTACTGGAACGCTTCAACATGACGAATGCCAAGCCCAGTCAGCACACCTCTTGCTAGTCATCTAAAGTTGAGCAAGAAGACGTGTCTTACAACAGTGGAGGAGAAAGGGAACATGGCTAGAGTTCCTTATTCTTCAGCAGTCGGAAGCTTGATGTATGCAATGGTATGCACCAGATTCCTTAAAAATCTTGGAAAGGAACATTGGGAAGCAGTCAAGTGGATACTCAGATACCTAAGAGGTTCTGTAGGAGATTGCTTGTGTTTTGAAGGATCTGATCCAATCTTGAAGGGCTACACGGATGCTGATATGGCAGGTAATCTTGATAATCGTAAATCTACTACAGGATACATGTTCACATTTTCAGGGAGAGCTATATCATGGCAGTCGAAGTTGCAGAAGTGTGTTGTACTCTCTACAACTGAAGCAGAGTATATTGCGGCTACTGAAGCTGGAAAGGAGATGGTTTGGCTGAAACGGTTCCTTCGAGAGCTTGGACTATATCAAAATGATTATGTCATCTATTGTGACAGTCAAAGTGCAATAGACCTAAGCAAAAACACCATGTATCATGCAAGGACGAAGCATATCGACGTGAGATATCACTAGATTCGAGAAAGAATAGAGGATGAATCTATACATGTCAAGAAGATTCATACAAGTGGGAATCCTTCGGATATGCCGACAAAGGTAGTACCAAGAGACAAGTTCGAGTTATGCAAAGAACTTGTCGGCATGCACTCAAACTAGAAACTCCGGTGTTACCTCCTTTAGGTGAATGAGACTGGAGGGAAGATTTGATGGGTCCATCCCATAATTTAAGAAAATGTCTTTATTCCTTTGATAAAGACTTCTAAGTCTTTTTTCTAAATTGGCAGCCACCGTATTTTTTGGAATTGCTCAGATTGAAGAGTTTGAAAACTTCTTTCTTTTGATGTCACTGATGACATCTGTAGGGCGTATAGAATCTATATAAATAGAGAGCTGCCATTTGTAACACACCAACAAAAGAGAGAAAGAAAGAGTGAGGTTTTACAGACAAGGTATAAGAAAGTAGTATGTGAGAAAAATAGAGAGTGTGCGATATTGTAGTGAGGTGGGAATATCAAAATAGAGTTATTTCTTTTGAGTGTTGTAGTGGTCTTTGGAGTATTTTACTCGGACTTACAAAGTGTAAAATTCCTTGCTATAGTGATATCAGTTGCTCGTCTCGGGGCCGTGGTTTTTTTCTTATTCAAAAAGGCTTTTCACGTAAAAATCTTAGTGTCGTTGTCACTCTTTTATTCTTGTTAATTACCGTATCTCGGTGTTACGTTATTATTCCGCTTTTATTACTATGAATATTATTTCTGTAGGGGGTTTATTCCCAACAAAAATAACCCAACTATCTAGGCCTGACATTAATAAGAGAAGAACATGTGCAAAATGTGTGTATGAAATCTTGAAACAAAAAGTTGTGCAAAAAAAAAAAAAAAAAAACTTAAAGGTACCCAAATGAAATAAGGAGGGGTGTTATGCAAAAAGTAAAATACAAGATAAATTAATTTAGTCCTGTTAGTTCATAATTTGATCGAATTAGCAGACATCAGTGCTATGCAAAAAGAAAAATAAATCGAGATTGATAATATTTTTATTTTTAAACCGACATAATTAATACTTTGGTTCTATTAGGAAGGGTGCTCTGACATAATTAATCAATTTTTGGCTTCGATCCGTTATTCCTTATAGTTCGCGCTATTTTATGCGGTTTTACTATGATGAAATCAATTTTGGTAAAGGAATTTGACTTTACGAGGAATCTCAAATGGCATAATGTCAAATGTCAATGTCATTTGATTTGAAATAAGATGTTCTGGAGTGTTACTCGAATATCATTTGAAAATGAATAAATAAGAGCTCAACTATAGTTTTGATTTATACTTCAAAATTAAAACTGTCTTGGAATATTAGGAATAGGCCACACTCGTCAAAGCCGATAAAGGGCAAGTGGATAGCCATTTAGAATTAACCAATACTTATTTTATCATGACATTTTAAGCTAAAATTTTTAATTTCAGGATACTTTTGTCTCAAAAAACTAAAATTAAGGACTTACGGGCTAATTCCTAAATAGTAGCCATTTAGAGTGGCTACTTGGTATCATTTCTACAGCCTAAAACGACCTCTAATAGAGAGGCCCTATCAGAAATAAGTAAGTCAGGCCCAATCTTAGACTAAATGGGCCGCTGCTATCTCGGGAGCCGGTAAGCCCCCACTGGGGAACACCAGCCGCTGTGGAAACCCTAGTCGTAATCTATTTAAACCAGACGCCTCCTCCTCCTTTGATAGCTTCAACCGTCTCTGCAGCTCACTGAGATAGTTTCCCCGTTTCCTTCTTCCTTTCATTGTTTTTTTTGTTAGTTCTGTTTGGTTTATTTTGTTTCAATTTTTGTTCTATTGCGTAAAATAGAGGGCGATTGCAATGATGATAACATTTCCCAGCTCATTATGAGATCTTATTTGTTAAGGTCCGGGAATATACTCCGTTTCCAACACATACATCTGAGCTTCGCCCTTCTTTTTTCTTTAGTTTTCTCTTCATTCAAAGTCAAGATTAAATTTTTAACAAATTTCTTTTGTGATTTACAATTTATTTTGTGTTTTTGTGTGTGCTAAATCTGGAAAATTGGGTATTCCCTGTGATGATATAAGATTGTCCATGCTAATTCCGAAATTTGTTTTTGAAGAGAATTTATGTTATGATTATCTGAGGGAGCATTCTTTCATGTCTTTTTCTTTTTTCATTTTTATTATTCTTCACAATCTCAAATTTGGTTTTATTTTATCAACTAGTGGGTGAAGATTCTGGTAGAGCCTAGACATCAAAATTCTATTTTTTGCCAGTCAATACGGATTTTCTAACTAAAGCTAATAACTCCAATGTTTTAAGAAAAACAATGTTTTAAACAACTATACACTAGTATTTAAGAACTTTTTTTCCATACATTCTTCAGAAAAGTTTTACCTTTTTTTGATAAATATGTTGTACCGTCCTCTCCCATAGCCCTTATCGTAGTTCTCATTAGCTCGTCTGTTCTTGAAACATGTTGAGTTACAGTAGGAATTGAATATAAACTCTTACTTACAATATAATCAGTTAAAAATAACATATATCAAAATTTGTTAAGAGAAGCGTGTGGTATTGATATATTGTATAATCGTTATGATCAACAAAATAACCCAATGAAGAAATGGTATCGGACCAGTTACGTACGCAAGGTTTTAATTACAAAAATAGTTTTAAATTTAACCTAGTTTTTAGGAGAGCTAGTTTGGTACCACACAAGTGCACACACAAAAAGTTTAATCTTATCTTTTAGAGTTGTTTTAAAAAATTTGATTTGGGTGAAGTTTAGTTATCTAGCGTTTTGGTCACAGATTTTCAAATTTGTTTTAAAAAATTTGATTTGGGTGAAGTTTGGTTTGAAGAGTGTTTGGACATGATTTTTTAAAATATATTTTATTTTTTATTTGAAAAAATATATAACATGACTTATACTCACAAGTTTTAAAAATTATTACAAATACCCAATAGTATCATTATCACAAATCATAGCTCAGAACATAAATAAGTTTGGTATAAAATTATCATTTTTATAATGAATTATATAAATTATTAATTACAGTGAAATCCCATTAGAGAATTACGGTTCCTAATTAAAAAGAAAAAATTAAATGATATGAGTGTTTAGAAAGCCATTAAGCCTACAAATTAGAAGCAAAAGTAAGATGCACAAAGGATTAAGCTGATAAGGGAGCATATTTATTAAATATTTAGTTGGTCGTATTTACATCTATGACTCCAAATAGCATTAAATATTAGGATGGCGTATGTAAAACTAAGCAAATATTTCATTTTGTTATGCTTTTCTATTAAACATTTATAAAATTAAGTCCAAGAATATGTTTAATTCCTCATCTCCTACCGCCATTTATTCCACATGATCAACTAGATGTATCATGTTTATGAGTGCTTATACCTCTAGAGAAGATCGAACAATGTCATTAAAGGTGAAACACTATTACTACAATGACGCATCATAAATCTAATTCGTTTTTAAAAAAGTATAGAATCTTTCTATCCTTGAGATTTGATATTAAACCGGTCAATAATTACTTAAAAATTGGAGAGCTAGTTCTTATTTTTTTGGTCAAATAGGTGTACGGCCCCTTAAACTTGGTTCCAGTTTTTATTTTGACACATTAATTTAGTTCTTTTCCTATTGAACACTTTAAACACAATGCATGACCGGGTTGTAAAAACTTAAGCGCGTGTTTTTAAATGCTTCCCACGTGGAATAACATACCAATAATAGTCTGACACGTGTTTATTTATCTAGGTCGGATAAAAAACCCCATTTTTACCTTATCCACATACCTCGCCTTACTTAATTGATCTTCCACCCAAAATCCCCTTTCTTTAGCCTAATAAACTACATTGAGACCGATTCCTGGTGGAATCTTCATGATTTTGAGTTAGATTCAACTGTCCGTCAACTATTTGGCCATTATATTACTAATATGATTAATCGTTTGCTTCTTTTGACCGTGGTGGTGAGTGGAGTTGGTCGTGACTGAAGTTGAGGGTCTAGACATATTTGCAGACGAATATATTCTTGTTAATTTTCACCATGGTGGACATATTATCAAGGATCATGTCCCGAGATATGTAGGAGAGAGGGGTGAGGATGGTCACATGATAGACAAGGACCACTTTTCTCTTTATGAGCTTTTGTCCTACGCAAAGGATATGGGTTATACTGAGGTAGAGGGTTTTTATTTAATTAATCCTAAATCTAATGACTTTGTCTTGATTGAAAATGATGAACAACTGTATAATATAGTTTGTCACCTTAATCATCTTGATTATATAGATTTGTATATTAAGCATGTAGTTAATTAGCCTGTGTTGCTTGATGAGACTGTCCCATGTGGCCTTTTATGTGGGCCAGAAGTTGTTGAACCAAGTGAAAATACATTAAATAAAGAGGCTAGGGCAACATCTACTGTTTCAGAGGATATAAATATTCAAGAAAGTGCTGCAAATAACACATTTCTGCCCGAAGAAAATCTAGCTGATGTTGGGGTTGCAGGTGAGAATTTACAAGGGGCTGAAGAAACAACAAACATAGATGCTAGTTTGGCATCAGATCTGTCAAGTAGTGAGTCTGAATTAGATAACATTTCTGATGAAGATGATAGTGATGTGAATGAAGAGCTCACTTCATTAAGGCATGAAAGAAGAAAGAAGAAAAAACAGAAGAAACAAAGAAAGAAACCTACTCCAACTGAAGAGATTATTCTGGGAGAAGCTGGAATAGATAAAGGCTTTGAGGATATTGGCAGACCATCTAAGGAGGACAGGTTTGCTGGAAAATTAGGAGGGGATGGAGACTACTACACGAGTTCTGATATTGGAAGTGATGATAGCACAGATGAGTTAGATGTTTTAGCTGAACGAGGTATTGACTTACCTCCTAGAAGGAGAATTAAAAAGGTAAGGTTTGACCCTAACTATTACCTTGCTATTTTTGAGCTTGGTATGGTATTTGAAAATGCTGTAGAGTTTAGAAAAGCAGTAGCCTCATATGCTGTGGAGAACAAAGTGCAACTAACAATTAGGCCTAATAAAAAGGATAGGGTTAGAGTTAAGTGTAAAGGAGCCAAGTGTAACTGGGAATTGTATGCAAGCAATTATGGAGATTCATGTGACTTTACTGTGAAGAAGTACCATCCAGCTCATAAGTGCAACACCAAAAATAAGAACAAATTATGTACTTCTAAGTACATTGCCAATAAGTATAAAGATAAGATTATTTTTCAGCCAAATATTAAGTTGTGGGAGATTCAGAATTTGGTCAGGGATAAGTTAGGTTTGTATGTTGGAAGGACTGTTTGTTACAGGGCTAAGTGTAGGGTGATAAGTCAATTCATGGGTGACTGGAGGATGGACTGGATCAGAAAAGATAGTGAGACTATTCCTTGCAAGAATCTGTTTGTCTATTTCTATCTATGTTTAGATGCTTTGAAAAGAGGATGGTTAGAAGGGTGCAAAAGGATTATAGGATTTGATGGCTGTTTTCTAAAGGGAATCTGCAAGGGTAAGTTACTTGTTGCAGTTGGTAGAAATGGGAACAATCAAATATTTCCTATTGCATGGATTGTAGTTGATCAATAGGCAAAACACTCCTGGAGCTGGTTCATCACATATTTGATTGCAGATTTACAGTTGGGAGATGGTGTTGGCTTAACTGTTATGTCAAATATGCAAAAAGTAAAGTTACAATCAACTTTTAATTTTTCTTTTTCCTGCTTTATATATACTGTCCACTAACAATTATTACTATTTTTTTTGTAGGGACTAGTACCAACTATAAGGGAATTACTACCAATGGCAGAACACAGAATGTGTGTTAGACACATTTGGTCTAAATGGTTCAAGAACTGGAGAGGTGAAGAAAGGAGGAAACAATTCTGGAGATGTGCCAAAGCATCTTATGAAGTAAAATTCAAGGAAGAACTGGAAGTAATGAATAAGCTTGGTTATAAGATATGTGAAGACTTGTTGAAGTATGATAAAGAGTATTGGTGTAGGGCATACTTTAGAGAAGATTCAAAGTGTGATGTCATTGAGAATAACATGTGTGAAAACTTCAATTCTTGGATAGTAGGTCCTAGGCACAAGTCTGTTATAACTATGTTGGAAGAAATTAGACATAAAATCATGAATAGGACCATTGAAATGAGGAGGTTTGCTGAGACTTGGGTTACTGACATTGCACCAATGGCTAGGATGATACCGGAAGAGAACAAAGCCCTTTCTAGGAGGTGTAAGGTTATGTGGAATGCAGAACATGGGTTTGAAGTTGATGAAGGTGTGTACAGATTTATTGTTGATTATAGAACCATGACATGTACTTGTAGATCATGGATGTTGAGGGGCATTCCATGTCAACATGCAGTATGTGCATTCTATGATAGAGAAATGGACCCAATGATTATGTTGCCCACTGGTATAGGAAGGAAACTTTTCTTAAAGCTTACCAGCATTTCATTCAACCAATTCCCAAAATGAAGATGTGGTCGGATTCAACAAATCCATCCATAGAGCCTCCTGAACCTAAACATATGCCAGGTAGACCAAAGAGATGTAGGAGAAAAGCCAAAGATGAACCAAGAAAAAAGTATGGTAAACTATCAAAGAAAGGGGTAAAGATGACTTGTTCAAACTGCCAACAAACAGGACACAACAAATTTGGATGCATGAAAGGGGTAAGTTCTGATATTTGTAATTTTGTCTTTTACATTCTTTTTTTGCAATTCTGATATTCTTTTCTTTTACTTCTGTCAGCATGTTCCAAGAAGTGCTACTCAACAAAGTCAAAATATGCCACCACCTCCACCAAAATCATCTCAGGAAATACCATCTCAACAAAGCAATCCATCCTCTATATGTGAGGATACAAGTGTTGTCAAAAGACAAAGCAACAACCAATCAATTGGGATTGGTAGAGGAAGAGGAAGAGGAAGAGGCCATAGACTATGTAGGGGAAAAGGAAGAGGAACTACACTAGGAGGAGGCTCGGCTAATAAAGCAACCATTGGACATAAAAGGCCAAGGCATACTGATTTTGGGATTTTCACTGACACTATGACTGGAACTACTATCCTGAATGTAAGGGTGTATAATTTATTATAATGCAGTTTTGTGGGCTGGAATTATTCTATTTTTTACTAATTCATTGTATTTTACAGCCTGGTATATCAGCTGGGACATTCAAGGATATATCTGCAACTAACATAGACATTGGATTTAAGCTCCCCATATTGAAGTATAAAGGAAGAAATGCAATGACAAGGTCACAACTTCAGCAAATGAGTGCAGCAAGGAAAAAAGGTTCTTCAAGTCAAACAAGTTCAGCTGCATCTACACTGTGAAGCAGACCAAGTTTTAGTTATGTTATCTAAGATGTCACTACCAGTTTTTTGTTTGGGCAGTTATGCTCTATTAGAGTTTACTAGTTTGGGCAGTTATATGTTTGGGAAAATAATACTCTATTTTTTGTAATTTGTAGGCCAAAATAATGCTCTATTTTTTTAGCTTGGATGTAATGCTAGTCCATCACATTATGCAATGGAATATTTAGGCAGTTATGTTTTCAATTCATGAATATGAATTTGTATTTCATTCATAACACATTATAGAAGTGCAGTTGAACTTAAATTTGCATTAAAAATTGATCATTTCCATTTCATTCATAACAAGATAGTGTACATTAACAAAAGGCCAAATTCCTAGTACCTACTTCCAACATACTACATTTTTCTTGAACTAATAGCAGCAACTACAAAATAATTAGCACCAACATATCATAAAAATACTACATTGTTCTTCAAACCACCAGCATCACCAAAGTCAAATCCATATAAACAGCACCACCACCACAACAAATAACCACTTCAACCGTGCAGCTGTTTTCTCAGCTCTTTCGACTCTCTTCAACAGACCCCGTATAACCCTCTTAGCTTGGTCAGGAATTTCATCATCATGCCATCTGAAATATTTGCAGCCACCTCGACCCTACAAAATTCAAAAAGAAATGCGGCCAAAAATAATTAAAAACAGATTTCTTTATTAAGAAATTCAAGGGTCTAACAAAAACAATACGACCGACTTACCAATTTACAACCATAAAATCGGCGACTTGGATTTGCAGATGACCATGATATAGTCAGAGGCGCATTAAATCCACAGTGGCAAATTTCCATTCCATTGCGAGAAGTTGTTGATTTTTGTGATATGGAACTGATAAACGAGAAAGATGAGGAAGATATCAGATCACGATTCAAGCTTGGGCACCTAAGCTTCAATAGAAAGGGAAATGGCGAATTTGCAAGGGAAGAAGACGAAAGAGGAATTAAGGCATTCTTGAGAGAAAAAATGGAAAAATCGGGTGTTTTAAAGTGGGTCTAACGAGTGTGTTTTATTTTTATCATTGGAATATCCACCTAAGCAAATATTAATAACATTCACGCGCTTATCATGTGTGGACATAACGTTCCTTTGGCCGGACATGCGTTGTGTTTAAATGGTATACACCAAAATAGAATTAAAATGTTCAATAGGAAAAGCGCTAAATTAAGGTGTCAAAATAAAAACTGGAGCCAAGTTTAAGAGACCGTCTATATATTTGCCCTATTGTTTTCTTTGATAAGCTAAACTCTGACAACTGTATCGATATGCCGAAATTTAATGCAAATAATCTCCAAAAAATTGGCCAATACATTTCACTTATGCTCAAATAAAAGAAAGAAATAAGCTCAATCATATGAGTAGCAAATGACTAAAAATTTCATTAGTTATTGAGAACATACACGGTTATGAAGTAATACAATTGATACAATTTCTATCACCACTATAAAATAAAATATGGACTTATACTGAAATATTCTTATATCATCTCAGCATTATCTTACTATAGGTACTAAATTTTTTATAAACTTTCTTTTTATTACTCATCACAAAAAGGAGGGAAAAATGAGAAGGCAAAAGAACCTATATTTTCACTTCATAACATTACAAGTACCAAACTGAAGTTTCATAAACTAGATACTCAAAGAAACCAAATAGTTATTTGTTCAGAGTACAAATTCTTCAAGATTGCCACATAGTACATTCTTTAAATCTAGAGATGTTCAGGGAATTGTTACTGCTCAAGACTAATATACATACCTCACTCATCGAACTCCTTTGTACTTCTCTTTGGTGAATAATCAGTCTATACCAAAGTCCAAAAATAAAAATAATTTAGATTTCAACTTACATAGGAGAAGATGTAATCAAACAAAAAATGTCCTTTATGATATAGTAAGCTTAAAATTGTACTTAATCTTGAAACTTCCGGTTAGAAGTTAATCAATTTAAAATTTGAATGCTTGATAAACCAAGTAACATCAATGACTATTCTGTATTATTCTGTTTGCAAGAGCGCCACATGCATGAAATACACCCAGTCTAAGTATTATATTTTTCTTTCTCAAATTTTTAGTTTGTTTTTATTATCAATTTGCAGCATCTCCCTCCCCCCCGATAAGTGCATCAAGTTGTAACATATTACATTCAATTTATAATAATTTATGAACAGAAAAGAATAAAGTTAGACCATGTCACAGTTATCAAATACATTCCACAACAATCATACTAAACCCTCCTTTTTTTGTTTGTCGTCAATCTTAGTACATAGACTCACAGAATATAAAATATCTCATTACAATATTACAATGTGTTGTATAGTTATTGTGTTGTAAGTCACAAATAAAACTTAATAGCAAAGAATAGTACAATTTTATGAAGTACTTAATTCGAAAGTGTAAATAGTATATGCTAGCGTTTAAAAAAATTATGCAATCTATGTATCAAATAGAAATAACAGTAAGTAAATAAACAACATCAATCGCTTTTCTAGTGTATTTCAGGAGCGAATAAAGTTAAACTCCCAACTGCTTATTTCAATAAAATGCGTGCAGAGATTTAGGTTTTACCATGTCACAACCCAAACTCTAACCATGATCGTGATGGCGCCTCCCAAAATATTACTACTAAATCGATTATAAGAATTTAATAAAATATTTTAACATTTGAATTTCTCATAAACTAAATCAACTTTAAATATAATTTTTGAAATACGGAAACGAGCCCCAAACATCGGGGTATCACTAAGTTATGAGCGTCTAAATCTATGAACTAAGAAATGAAATTGTCTAACTGTCAATACAATCCAAAAGAAAAAATGATAAAAGGAGTAACAAGGTCCTGCGGACGCTAGCATCTACCTTGCAATATCTACAGATAGCCGGCCTGAACTCAACGATTGCCGTTCTCTAACTCACCTGAATTTGCACATAAAGTACAGGGTGTAGCATGAGTACAACCACCTCAGCAAGTAACAAAAATAACTAAGAAACTGAGCAATAGTGACGAGCTAAGTAAAACAATCTAATTATTTATTTTCACAATTTAAAAATAAACAGAATTAAACAGGTAAATTCCATAACTTAGTAAATGCCACAAGAAAGTTTAACAAATAAATGCAGCAATAACACAAATAAATACAACCTCACAGCAGTGTCACTCTATCACTCATCACTCGTACTCAGCACTCAATACTCAAAACACTCAACACTCTGCGCTCACTGGGGGTGTGTACAGACTTCGGAGGGGCTCCCAAAGCCCAAATGCTAAGCACAGACAACTCACGTGCCATCATATCAATACTTGGATCCGCACGGTCAACTCACTTGCTACGCGGATAACTCACACACTATGGTATCAATACCTGGACCCGCACGATCAACTCACGTGCTACGTGGACAACTCACGCGCTATGGTATTAATATCCTCATAACCAGGCCCTCGGCCTCACTCAATCGTGTACCTCACTAGCCTCACCATCATCAACAATAAGGGAACACAACCCACATCAAGTATCACCGCGTAATAGCAATTAATAGAGACTGAGATAAGCATGTACAATAATTTTTATGAATGAGTACAAATAATGTGAGCATGAATAAAGCCTAATCATGATCTCTAACATGAAGGCAAACAAGTTCAACAACAAATAAACACGTAACCACAGATAATAGCCATTAGGCCTCATAGCCTCATGGGACGGACCAAGTTTTAATCCCTCGCGGTGCACACCCACACGCTCGTCACCTAGCATGGGTATCACTTTCAAACAATCGCGTGATGTCAAATCTCCGGGTTTATACCCTCAAAGCCAGAGTTTAAACTGTTACTTACCTTAACAGCGTAAAAATCCTATTCCGGGATGCCCTCGTCTTTGGACTCGGTCTCCAAATGCTCTGAATCTATTCACAATTAATTTAATTCAGCTCACAAAAATTATAGGAATTAATTCCATATCAAAATACTAATATTTTCCAAAAATTCGAAATTACGCCCCAAAAATCACCCGTGGGACCCATGTCTTGGAATCCGATAAAACTCACAAAATCCGAACTCCCATCCAACCACGAGTCCAACCATACCAAAATTACTCAAATCCGACCACAACTCAGCCTTCAAATTCTCAATTAAAGTCTGAAGTTTTCTACTATTTTCAACCCAAAACACTAATTTATTGATAAAAACAATAATAGATTCATGTAATTTAACCAAAATCGAGTTAAAATAACTTACCCCGTTGTTTCCTCTGAAAATCACCCAAAATCGCCTCAAATCCGAGCTCCAAATCGTCAAAAACTGAAAATGGGACTAAGTCCCATTTTTAGAACTTAAACTCACTGCCCAAGCTTTTCTTCTTCGCGAACGCAGTCAGTGCCTCGCGTTCACAAAGCACAAAATATCTCCCATCCAAATTCCTCCTTCGCGAACGCGACATCACCCTCGCGTTCGCGAAGCACAAAAATGCCTCTGCCTCAATACCTTCTACGCGAACGCGTTCAACCCCTCGCGAATGCGATGCTTCATTCCCTCTCACTACGCGAACGCAACACCCCCTACGCGAACGCGTAGACCAATTGCCTGGGGTCCTCAGCTGCTACCTCTCTTCTTCGCGAACGTGTAACACCTCTCGCGTTCGCGATGCTCATCTAGTCCACCCTTCGCGAACGCGTGCTTCTCTTCGCGAACACGAAGAGCAAATATTGCCAGCCTCTCAGTTCCACTTCGCGAACACGAGGCTCCACTCGCGAACGCGATGAAGAAAACCAGATGGTGCATCAGAAAAATTTCAGCAGAGTTCCAAGTCCAAAATCCAACCCGATAATCATCTGAAACTCACCCGAGCCCCTCGGGACTTCGACCAAATATACCAACAAGTCCTAAAATATCATACGGATTTAGTCAAATCCTCAAATCACCTCAAACAATGCTAAAACCATGAATTACACCTCAATTCAAGCCTAATGAACTTTGAAATTTCTAATTTTTACAAACGACTCCGGAACCTACCAAATCACGTCCGATTGACCTCAAATTTTGCACACAAGTCATAAATGACATACAGAGGTATTTCAATTTTCAGAATCGGATTCCGACCCCGATATAAAAAAGTCAACCCCCGGTCAAACTTTTCAAAAAATTAAACTTTCGGCATTTCAAGCCTAATTCCTCTACGGACTTCCAAATAATATTCTGGACACACTTCTAAGTCCAAAATCACCATACGAAGCTAACAGAACCATCAAAATTCAAATTCGAGGTCGTTTACATATAGATCCATATCCGATCCACTTTTCTAACTTAAATTTTCAATTGTGAGACTAAGTGTCTCATTTCACTCCGATTTCCTTCCGGACCTGAATCAACTAACCCGATAAGTCATAAATCAATTGCAAGACATAAATTGAGCAGTAAATAGGGGAACGAGGTTATAATATTCAAAATAACTGGTCGGATCGTTACATACCATCATAAAGATAAACATAAAAACGTAGAAAATAAATGCTGAGGGATCTTAGAAAGGGTATCAAGGTAGATCGTTGATAGCCTTTCTGAAAAGAGACAAAGGAGGAGCGTTGAGTCTTCCATGACCATGGAAATTAAATTATTTTCAATCTTTTGTGTACAAAATCGTTTCAATGAGATAAATTCTAAGTGGGAATGAATCTTAAACATTCCTAAAAGATCGGCAAAGTCAAGAAGTTTAAAAGAATATAGAGAAAAAAGATATGATATCAAATGATTGTCTTTATCAGTGTTGTCAAAGGCGACAAGTTTTAAAAGGTACTCAGGTCAATCGGATTGGTCAATCGGATTTAAGAGCAAGTGCAATAAAAGTATGGACTTCATTAAAAAAGATGCAATAAAAAATAAAATAAAAATAAATCTACATTGCAAAAAAAATGGGACTTCATATGTATTCCTTGACAATTAATATCTCTTTTCCGATTATGTCTATTGTTTAGTACCGCTCGATTCAAAATAGGACGTAATACAACTACTAATTTTCCAACGGACTAAACTTTAAGCCAAATAAAACTTTATAGAGGTATTATGTGTATATTAAATTTTTTTTTGATAATGTACATGTATAGTAATATTAGTGGTACCTTATCAAGAGTTACTCATTCTTTAACAAACGGTAGTTGATTTCCTGCATTTTTAGCAAGAAAAATTCTAGTTCTTCAGCTAAGATCAGTGTCAACCACGTCCACGTGAAGGTACTAAAAAAAATAGAAAAGAATATTCCTCCATCAAGGGATAACTCAAGTCATTAGGCTGCTCTTTACATCAGATTTATATAAAAATCAGTGAACTAATAGACTTATACTAAAGTTTAAAATTTAAATAGAAAATACTCTTCATTTGTAATAAAAGTGCTTTTAATGCTGAGAAATATAAAACATATTTCTCAAGTACCATGTAAATCAACAAAATATTATAGAAAGCAGAAAGTCTTTTAAAACTCCACATAATTAGTCAAATGGACAATTCTAGTAAAATGTGGTCTTATATAAACAAACCAACGATGCATTAGAACCAAAGAGCCTTGATCCTATCATCAATTGCTAATGCATCCCATTGAACGAACAAATCATGTATAAGAGGTCATCCTTTAAAGGACTGATTTAACCTTGCAGACTGTAGCATACTTTACCGCCGTAAAAGGTATATTTTCATATCTATCATTTAAGAACTAAGCTGTAGGGTGATTTTTATTTACTTGTATCATTTAATCAGTGAAATTCTCCAGCAAATCAGAGATCAATAGTTTCATCATACCGATAAAGCATAGAAAATAACATAGGACACACAGATGACAGAACAAACAATAGTGAGATCCAAAGGAAGAAAATGAATGCCGAAGAACATTAAAGAGAGAGTCAGACAGTATAATAAAGAAAATAGCATGAATTAGCCATGAAAATAAAAAATTTGAAGAAAATCTGAAGAAGATTAAGGCAAAATGATACAAATACTAACCTGAAATTACCACACCCAAATGAAACGATGATGAGAACTCAAAGAGCCATCCATGTTTATTGAAGGAATCATATTTAATTTCTTTGTTGTTGGTTGGAATTAACAAGAGGGATGAAAGAATAAAACTTCTAGAATTATGTTTGAGTGTTGGTATTAGAATGAAAGTGAAATCGGCACTGAGTGAACACGTACAATACATTTTATGACATGTGTTAAATGACTCTTTTACCCTTGGTTTCCTTTTCTATATAATAGAAAAGATAAATCTATTATCAGCAGATTTATTGATACTTCACTGTACATATTATGGACTAATCTGATATCTGACTAAAGTTTCAAACGAAAGGATGGGTTTTCGCCAAATTCCTCTGTTGGTATTAATGGATTATGTTTTAATAAACTTAAATTTAATATTAATTCTGCAACTTAATTAGTGATCAAAATTAGTAGAATAATTTGCGCTAAGCTTTGTAACCTGTTGATTAGTTAAACTAAAAGAGTACTAGGATAGCACAAATCGTTACACAGGCACAAATCGTTACACAAATCGTCCTTGGCCGTAATTATGGCACCGAGTTTCTTCAAAGAAGGACAACCCTTGTAGCCATGACTAGTGTCCTTGCAGATGTAACAACCCTTGCGGGGACCAGCTTCCGTCCTCCTTTGGTTGTACTGGTCGCGCCAGTGCACCTTGTTGCCTTGTTCTCTGGAATCGCGATCAGGGGCAGCAACTTGCTTTCCCTTGTCCCGATATCCATGGTCTCCATCCGGTTGGAAGTTGGTGTCCCTTGCCTTTGTGGCTTCTGTCCTATAATCATTTAAGGACTCAGCCACCGCAATAGCTTCATCGACGTCTTGGACTTGACGTCGCTGCAATTCCTGTCTTGCCCAGTCTTGAAGGCCATCAATGAAAGTGAATAGCAAGTCATCGCTTGCAAGGTTCGGAATCTGCAGGATGAGTTTAGTGAAATCCTTCATGTACTCACTTATGGAAGTTGTTTACCTGAGCTCTCTCAACTTCCTACGTGCCTCATTGACAACATTTAGGGGGTAGAACTGGCGCTTCAGTTCGAACTTGAACTGTTCTCAGCTCTTGATGGAGCAAATTCCCTTCTCCATGTCGGCTTTCTTCCTTCCCCACATTTGCCTCATCAACGATGCAAAGGTACTCAAAGTAGTCTTCCATCTTCCAGATGAAGTTCTCTACATCTTGAGCATTTCGTTCGCCCCTAAACTCCTTCGGTTTTGGGCCCTCGATTTTGGTCTCACGCACTATCACATGACCAGTGCCACCGGCTAACTCTACTGCCTTTAGTTGTTGTCTTAGGGCTTCGATTTCCCCGTGTAACGTTGATACAACCTCGGTCAGCTTAAGCTCAAGGTTGGTCAGTCCTTCCGTGTGCTCAAAAATCGCTTGATCTATCGTCTCTTTGACTTCATCAAGTCTATCTAGAGTAGTAGACTCAAGCGAGCGAAAGTTCTGTTCAACTTCTCCTATGTGCTGGTTTAAAGCATCTAAACTAGCTTCGGTGAGACCCATTCTTACGCTTAAGAGATTTGAGGCAGACCTGTTGTGGGGGCAGCTTAAGAACTGGCGCCCCAATTGTTAAGGCTATGACGGGATCTCGCGCTTTGATTGTTCCTCTCTTCTTTGGTTTCTGCCGTTTTATTGGTGACTCGTCTCTTCCACGAATGTTATCTAAATTGACGTTATCTCCATCAGTTGCCATGGTCGATTAACCTTGCTCTGATACCAGTTGTCACGGAACTATTTTTCTGAGGGTTCGGTGAGGGCAGCGAAGTTAGCCTGACTACTACTTAGCTTCAGCCCTTAGACAATAAACAGCACAATCGTGCTAAGCAATGGGAATCACACGAAACAAGAAAAAAGTTATGAAAGAAAGAGACTCAGATTTGGGAGGCAAGTGCCCTTTGCTCTCATACCCTAAACTACAGTGATATTTTTAGACTTTCAAACTTTATTACTTGCACTCAAATTAAATGTCATTGTAACTCTTTTTCAACATTCTATGATCAAGCTTCTAGTATTTGAATTAGTTACATCGATTACTAAATTTGACGCGCTGATTTTTTCCTATGTTTTAATTATCATAAGAATCAGTCGTTATCCTTTATAGGAAGAAGTCAACTCTTTCCACGGCCAGAGAGCATCACTATAATTACTTGTGTAAATTTTAGTTTTCTTGAGAATTTTGCCCAAATTGTTTGTCAGATTCCCATGCACCCATTTATTACTTTGTTTTCAGTTCTTCTCCGGACTTTCAACCTTTATTATAGCCTGTTTGACCAAGTTTTTTGGGAGGCTAAAAGTGCTTTTGGCCAAAAATTGAGGTGTTTGGCCAAGTTTTTAGAAGAAAAAAGTGCTTTTAAGGAGAAGCAAAAGCAGTTTTTGAGAAGCAGGAAAATGTAACTTCTCTCCGAAAGCACTTTTCTGAGAAGTACTTTTGAGAAAAATACAATTAGATGCAGTTTTATAAAGCTTGACCAAACACTAATTACTGCTCAAAAGTACTTTTTAAATTAATTAGCCAAACACAAACTGATTCTCACCAAAAATATTTTTTGAAAAGTACTTTTAAAAAACACTGCTCAAATAAATAGATTTTAGAAGTTTACTATTACTTGCACTCAAATAATAATTAGATGCCATTGTAACTCTTTTGCGAAAACTCTGAAAAGGAACAGTAGAGAAACAGTGAGTGTGGGCCGAGTGGCAAAGACTAAGACCACTGTCTTACGCCACGCCCCAACAAAAGTCTAATCAAAGTGGGCTGAGTGACTCTTTGTCATTTTGCTGCTTCACTATCACGCCAAAATTAACTTATTCAATCTTGATTATATTTTCGGAAAATAGCATCTTGGTAATCAACACACAAGAGTATCTTTGCAGTTTTGTAGGAAACAAAGGCCAGAAACAACTTCTATGAAATTATCATTAATATTTCATAAGATTTGACTTGAAAAGAATATGATAAAGATACTACTGGTGTTTATCAACGTGGCCATTTAGGTTCGCTGATACACCATTTTATCATACCATCTTGATTATGATATGTGACATTCCTATGCAAAAAACAGTGCCTGTTCACCTAATGATGGCGGTGGAAATTTTTTAGTGAGGAAAACAACGCATGTGTTACAGCCAACTCATTGGTATGTACTTACATAGATGTGGTTCTTTTGGACTCAAAAAATCAAAATATGTGAGAAAACAATATAGTGACCAAAATATATATAACGACCTTTTAAAGGGCGCTATACCTTAACGGCCGTTTGTCCGTTAAAGTATAGCGTCCTTTTAAAAGACGCTATAGTTGAACGTGAAAAGAGCCGGAAGATATAACGCCTTTTATTAAGACGTTATACTATAGCGTCTTAATAAAAGGCGCTATACCCACATAAAAACCCACCCCTTCCCTTCCCCACCAAACCAGAAACTTCCCCCCCCCCATTTTTAAGGGAAAAAAAGCTCGAGCGGAGCCCCCATTTTCAACGAAAAAAAGCTCGAGTGGAGCCCACCGGTCCCATAAAAAGTATAAATTCTTGGTCCCACATCCTTGCTAAGACGTATTCTAGTAGTGGGTTGCTTGTTCCGGCTCCAAATCACCAAATCTTCAACTTTTCAAAAATCTTAAATCTAGGTATTCCGATTTAGTTTTTGTTAAAACTAGTATAAAAAATACATATTAGTTGTTTTTAATGTGCTCTATATTTTTTTTGTGATTGTTTTGCGATTTAACTTATTTGTTATTTTTTATCCGGACTATAGTATTAGTTTGCTAAAAAAAATAATAAAATAGAAAAATTATTAATAGTTGTTAAAAAAAATATTAATTAGTTACTTTTTACTGTGGTATATGTATTTTTGTGATTATTTTTTTTATTAAATTAATATGTTATTGTTATCCGCTTTAGATTATTTATTTGCTAAAAGACTAGTCAAATAGATAAATTGTTAGTTTAGTTCCCTGTAGTGGTATCTTGTGGCCTAATTTAGTGCTCGTATTTGTAATGTAGTGCCCTTTAGCATAGTAAAATACAGTGCCCTTTAGCGTAGTATCATTGTAGTTAAATAAACTAACATTTAAAATAACAGACCTATTGAGTGATAAATCGGAAAAATTTTCTCATCATGAACACAAGAATTCAGGATACCTCGGTGCTATTATGCCTCAAATATCGAGCCCGGAATCCATATGTGAATATTTAATAATTAAATCTTCTATAATTATGAAAATTAATTATATAATTTTATTATAGTAAAAAATAAGTGAGTCATAAACAAAAATATATAATAATAAAATTAACATATAAAACTAATATATAAATTAATAAAACTAACATATACAATATTAAACTAACATATAAATAATAAACTAATATTTAAAATAACAGACCTATTGAGTGATAAATCGAAAAATTTTTCTCATCATGAACACAAGAATTCAGGATACCTCGGTACTACTGTGCCTCAAATATCGAGCCCGAAACCCATATGTGAATATTTAATAATTAAATCTTGTATAATTATGAAAATTAATTACTATATAATTTTATTATAGTAAAAAATAAGTGAGTAACAAATAAATATATAAAATAATAAAACTAACATATACAATATTAAACTAACATATAAATAATAAACTAACATTTAAAATAACAGACCTATTGAGTGATAAATCGGAAAATATTTTTCATCATGAACACAAGAATTCAGGATACCTTGGTGCTACTGGGCCTCAAATATCGATCCCGAAACCCATATGTGAATATTTAATAATTAAATTTTGTATAATTATGAAAATTAATTATATAATTTTATTATAGTAAAAAATAAGTGAGTAACAAACAAACATATAAAATAATAAAACTAACATGTAAAATAATAAAACTAACATATTAAAGTAAAATAATGTAATTAATATTGTTCAATTTACAGTAGCCGACATGGAGATTCCGCCTTTGCATCCCGGACCTGCCACACTAGAGCTACTGTTGCTACAGGGCGAGCATATGTTGTCCTATATATGGGAGGGACAGTTACTGGCCCAGACGTTCCGCGCCAGGAGAGTAGACGATATGTGGGACTTTCTTAGGGGCCACCCTCTCCATCTCTGTATAGTCAGACGCCTCCAGGATATGAGTTTTTATAGGATTGTGGAGATAGGCCGGCTGTAGCTGGATTGGTCGTTGATCACGGCCCTGATAGAGCGGTGGCGACCGGAGACGCACACATTCCATTTGTCCATTGTTCATTGGCGCAAATAGCAAAAGCTAAGGGAATATACTTCCATTAGCATCTACTACAACGGCGATCAACAACTTATTATCATACTTTCCATAGACATGAGTGCCGTCTATGGATATTACCGGCCCACAATGCGAAAACCATCAATTGCTGGTTTAAATGCCTAGAACACATATTTGAATATATGTTCTGGTATTTTCGGACTTCGCTCAAGCTTTCATTCAACAACAGTCCCGGGGTTAAAGTGTTGCAATGCATCCATGTACCTAGGTAGAGATGCAAAGGACTTATCCCAGTTACCATAAACAATTTCAAACGCACATTTGCGCCCGAGAAATGTCTTTCTTTTGGTAATGGTTCACCCATATTTCTGGTGGACGGATGTTATACACTTTTTGATCTTGTACCTTATGGACGCTTCAATGTGTGGAATCAAGATAAGAGAAACCAAGTCAGCATTCAAGTTAAAATGATTCCCACTGAATGTGTCCATTTCACAATTGTGGGTGCCAATGTATTTAGCCACAACCCACATATTTGTTTTCTTCTTCCTCACACGCAGCATCTAATTACAAACCGTAAATCATCTATGACAGACTACCTTGTATACATCTGGAGATGAGTCATGTACCGTGATCTCACGACACTCTTTTACGATGTATATTAGCACCGCCCTGGTTAGGCACGCTTTATCGGGAAAAGGCATGTCCTTTGACAGCACCGTTGCTCTAGATTCATCCCACATTGTTGTCCGAATTTCGTCAATATCCCTTGGGAGGGCATCCACATCCGGCATACTTGGAAAATGATCAAGGTAGGGAATCTCCCTTGAATGAAACGATACGTGGGACTCGTACACTCTTGGTCTAACGATGGGTGGAGTATGTTCCCTCGTCAAATCAGGTCCAGCATTCTCTTCCTCCTCATCATCACCCTCATCAGGGAAGGGTGTGTAATCTCCAGACTCATCGGCATTGTTGTCATGATTACTATTCTCTTCCTGACTCTGTGCATCTTCCAGATCCCGATTAAATATGTTGTCTTCGGGCAATTGAGTAAGGACGGGACCTTCAGGATGCTCGTTTTCACTGCACAACCAACAAAATAATGAGTTACTTAAATTGATAAATACTTTACATATAGCTATATCAGTTCACTTATAAATCATAATGTGTTGACATCTCATGATGGACATTATCCTGTTGGTGATAACTCCCGAATGGACCACTATGATCCAACACATCAGAACTAGGCATATTCCAACTCGGCATTGGTTCATAACTTGTAAAATTTATATCTGGCCGGTACCCCCTGTGGAATATATGAGTGTTAATACAAATTCAATACATCAAAAATAAATATCGTAACACAAAGGAAAATTTAAGTTTACTACTCGTCTTTGGATTATGTAAACTAGGAGAAAAATTATTTCCTCGCTCCTCATTCGCCCGTGGAGATAAGTTTAGATCAGGCCAAACTCTTTCAGCCGGAACCTGTTCGACTAAAACTGCTCCAAAATAACTACCCGATGATTGATGGATATCCTTGCTTTGCGCAACCTCATTATTGCAAACGTCTTCAACTTTGACGTACATTTCCAACATTGTTTTCACAAGAAATTCCCGGTATTCATCCGAAGTCCTCAAAAAATCTCTCAAAGTTTCATCGTCCTTGATGTTAAACTCAGCATAACAAGCAACCCCTTGCGGAGTGACAGAATACAGATATCTTCTGGTTACTTTAAGGTTCGTCGAGCATTTTCTCACACTCATTTTTTTTTACACAACAACGATACCAATGTATGTGTCACGACCTAAAATCCATTAGAGGTCGTGATGGTGCCGGACACCGCTATTAGGCAAGGTAAAAATAAATACTTAATTTGGTTCTAATTTTAAATATTTTTGAAATCATATTTTCTTCAATTAAATAGTAAAATATGGAATTTACAGAATAAATAATAATATTTTTAACAATTTCAATACTGGACAACTAATAACCACCCCAAAACTCGGTGTCACAAGTGCATGAGCCTCAACTAGGAACGTAAATTAAAACACAACATCCGTCCGAAATACAAATTTGGACAGGGGAAATATAAATACTCTGAAGGAGACTCTGCTGGCTGCGGATCGTAACGTGAAATGCAGCTCACCTAAGTCCCCGTAATAACCGTGCCTCTGCGCCCACAAGGCCACTAGACATATATGCACCTGCACAAAATGTGCAGCAAGTGTAGTATGAGTACGTAAATCAACGCGTACCCAGTAAGTATCCCACCTAACCTCGAAGAAGTAGTGACGAGGGATCGACTTCGACACTTATTATGGGCGATAAATAAAATATCAATGATATGATTAGGCATGGATTACGTAGAATGATTGTAAGCTTAATGTCATGAAATAAGTAAACAATTCTTTTGTTCATAAGAAATTTTCAAATTTATTTTCCATTATTTAACAATTTATCTCAGGCCAAGGAGGCAATATCATTTATTGCAAATTCCAAAGCAATCAAGTTCAATCATGCGCAAATCATGCCGAGGTCGTACTACCCGATCCAACATAAATATTTAAACTGTGCAGTGCCGAGGGTCGAACTACGCGAACCATAGATGCAATTATTTAATCTGTCGAGGCGTTCAGCCCGCCCCACAAAAGAGAAAATACACATTAAACAACCAAATTCAAGATTTATTATGGAAAATTATTCCAAAATTTTTAATTCTCATTTAACGGTCAAGTACATGAAGTTTAACCTTTTTAAAGTTCCTTTACCAAGTTTCGATATGATTTAAGCAATTTAAATTAACAAGTAGGATGCAAGCATCGCAATTATAAAATGATCTGGGTCCTAGACTACCCGGACATAAACATATTAGTAGCTACGTACGGACTCTCATCACCTCGTGCGTATGTAGCCCCCACAAATAGAAGCACATATTGAATTATTTCACCTATGGGGTTAATTCCCTCTTACAAGGTTAGAAAGGAGACTTACCTCGCTCCGAAGTTCCACAGCCGGCTCCCAAGCCTTTCCAACAACTCAAACCGATACCCAACGCTCCAAAACTAGTCAATAAATGTGCAAACCCATAAAAATATACTCTAATACTCACAACAATTCGATTTAAACAAATTCCCAACTCCGCTCGAAAAGTCAATAAAATCACTCTCATCCCCACGTGCCTGAATTTCAAAATTTCTCGAGGATAAACATTACCCATAACCCCACGAACTCAAATATATAATTTATTCTCAATTTCATACCCAAATTCGTGGTCAAAATCCAAAATACCAATTCTAGGGTTTCTACCAAAAATTTCATAATTTTCCCAAATTTTCCTCCTTAAATCCACATATAAACTTTACATTTAGCTCACAACAAGTAAGAAACTACTTAACTTGTGTTACATGATGAAGACTCCTCAAAATCGCCCAAGAACCGAGCTCCAAAAATCCCAAATGAAAATGAAAAAATGACCAAGTTCGATCCCTTATGTTCTG
Organism: Nicotiana tomentosiformis; assembly: GCF_000390325.3. Classification (NCBI taxonomy): domain Eukaryota; kingdom Viridiplantae; phylum Streptophyta; class Magnoliopsida; order Solanales; family Solanaceae; genus Nicotiana; species Nicotiana tomentosiformis. The sequence continues at coordinate 29,992,275 of NC_090812.1, forward strand.
CCCAGTTTCCGCTTATGCGGATTGCTTGACCGAATTTGCGGTCCCGTTTCTGCGGATCTCCAATCGCTTCTGCGATCCAGGGCTTCCAGCCCATTTTCGCATATGCGGTCTCCCATGCGCAGATGTGCATCTGCATCTGCGGATATGCTTCCGCACCTGCGCCCCTAGGCTTTCTCTCAATCTCGTACCTGCGACGCACCTCCGCATCTGCGACCTCGCAGTTGCGGACAACCTTTCGCACCCGCAGTCACTGCCCAGCTTCGCCCAAACCGCACCTGCGACCCTTTCCTCGCTTCTGCGGTCACGCACCTGCGGTCAAACTTGCGCAGGTGCGATTATACCAGAACTGGTGCACTTCAGCCATTCCTTAAGTCTAAAACTTGCTCCGTTAACCATCCGGGACCCACCCGGACCCCCCGGAACCTTAACCAAATATACCAACATGTCCCATAACACATTACGAACTTAGTCGAGCCTTTAAATTACATCAAACAATGCTTAAAACACGAATCACCCTCCAATTCAAACTTAATGAACTTTAAAACTTCAAACTTCTACCTTCGATGCCGAAACCTACCAAATCACGTCCGATTGAACTCAATTTTTGCACACAAGTCATAATTGATATCACGGACCTATTCCAACTTCCGAAATTAGAATCCGACCCCAATATCAAAAAATTCACCCCAACCAAACTTCTCAAAAACCTTCAAATTTTAAACTTTCGCCAAATGACCCCGAAATTTCAAATGTACATCCGGACGTGCTTCCAATACCAGAATCACCATATGGAGCTATTCCCAGACTCAAAATTCCAAATGGACATTGATAGCATTGAGATTCACTTCAACCCAAATTTATGAAATCCTTCCAAAAATGCCAACTTCCACAATAGGCACCGAAATACTCCCGGGTCATCCAAAACCTGATCTGAACATACGCCAAGTCCAAAATCATCATACGAACCTGTTGGAACCTTCAAATCCCGATTTCGACGCTGTTTACTCAAAAATCACACCTTAGTAAATTCTTCCAACTTAAAGCTTCCGAAACGAGAAGTTTCTTTCTAAACCAACTCCGGATTTTTCGAAATTCAATTCCGACCACACGTACAAGTCATAATACCTGAAGTGAAGCTTCTCAGGGCCTCAAATCGCTGAACGACGTGCTAGGGATCAAAACGATCGGTCGGGTCGTTACAGTATCGTACTCCATTATAAGTGACAACTTAACATGACACTGTGGAGATATACTATAGGTTACTGAGTTATTCGCAACCACAACCTCACCCCCCCAATATAATGAATCCCTTATTCTTCGTTCTTCAGACATTATGACAAAATGCAAAATAACTTAACGAAGAAATATTTTAGAAAACTTGAGACTATTTGTAAATGAATTTTTAGAAAATCTTTAACCTCTTTAAATAAGGCAAAAACCAATTCGGGGTTACAATTTTGGTAGGTATAGCGCTTTAAATAAGGGCATTATACCCAGTTGAATTATTGTTATGTCAGTTAAGCCCAGAATAATTATTGGTGGGCTCACATAATATGTATAGCGCGGTAAGGAAAGGCGTTATATATATAGCGCCTTTTAAAAGGGTGCTATACCTTAACGGGCAAACGACCGTTAAGGTATAGCGCCCTTTAAAAGGGCGTTATACATATTTTGGTCTCTATATTTTTTTTCACATATTTTAGTTCTTTGAGTTCAAAAGAATCACATTTTGGTTCCGGACTCCTTACATTAGGATTGTGGATAATTTGGTAAATACCGAATTACCGTACCAAAATCGAAAATTTTGGTATTTAGAATTTGATATTTTGGTATTCGGTATGGTATTTGGTTTCTGTTTTAAAAAGAAATTGGTATTAGGTATGGTATTTGGTATTTTAAAATAAAATACCGAAATACCGATATCATACCGAAATATAAATTACATTACACAATAGATATATTATTAATTATAATATAAATATAAAAAATCTAAAATTTTACTTTCCTTTATTGTCTAAGTTCATCAATTAACTCTAAGCAAGTAACATGACATTTTTATTGATCAAATTTATTCTTTTATGTACATTTTTGTCTCTCTAGGTTGATATTTGCTAATTTTGGACAACTTTTATCAACTAACATTTTTAGTTTTGTACTTTTGAGTACTTTAATAAAGAATATTACAATCTATGACTCTATGCACTAATTAATATTCAAATCGAATAAACCGAAGTTACTGAACCGAATAAACCGAAATCGAAAGGAGAAAAACTGAACCATACCGAATTTAATTAGGTACGGTATTGGTATAATATTTTAAGAAACCAAATATCAAAAATACTGAACCGAAATATCTAAATACCGTACTGTACCGACCGACGAACACCCCTAACTTACGTACATACGCTCCTCTTGTTCTGATTGTGGAGGATTTTGCTTTTAAACCACCTTTTTAAGCTTCACCCAAACATCCTCTTTATCTTAATATATCTAGCATACCTAATTTTCTAGTTCTAGTAAAAAACAATCAATTTTTTTGTATGCAAATGATTAAGCGAAAATCTTACGTATTAAATGTTATTTCCCTCGCCAAAGAAACAAACATCAATTATTCGATAATTATTTTCCTCTTTCTTTGCTAAACGTAGATAAGATTAGGAATGACGATATTCGGGAGAAGGTGCACGTGGCACCTATTGATGACAAGATGCGGGAAGCGAGGCTTAGATGGTTCGGACATGTTCAGAGGAGAAGCCCAGATGCTCCGGTACGGAGGTGTGAGCGGCTGGTTGTGGAGGGCACGAGAAGAGGTAGAGGGCGGCCTAAGAAGTATTGGGGAGAGGTGATCAGGCAAGATATGGCGAGGCTCCAGATTTTCGAGGATATGATACTTGATAGGAAGATGTGGAGGTCGAGTATTAGGGTTGTAGGTTAGGAGGTAGTTGAGTCGTGCCTTACTTCATACCATTGTGGGACTAGCCATGTAGGGTTTTTGTCTAAGATAGCTAGTGGCAATGTCGTGTCTTACTATTTCGCTTTTCAATGCAGGTCCTATTTACTAGTTATCGCTTTTGCTTTGCATCTTTCTTCTGGATTTCATGGTATTTCTACTTTTCTTATGATTGCTGTGGTGATATTAATATTGTCTCCCTTTGATTTGCATCTTTCTTTTGGATTTCATGGTGTTCCTATTTTTCCTATGATTGATGTGGTGTTACTAACATTGTTCCTTTTGTCCTTTTGTCTTTTTGTTTTCTTGAGCCGAGGGTCTTTCGGAAACAACCTCTCTACTCTTTCAGGGTAGGGGTAAGGTCTGCGTACACACTACCCTCCCCAGACTCCATTAATGAAATTTTACCGAGTTGTTGTTGTTGATGTAGTTTTCTTTGCTAAACGTGCATAAGTTGCTACTATTAAGGAATTATGCCATGCTAAATAGTACTAAAGCTAAGTAAGAAACTACAAGCCACCGTTGAAATTTCCAATTTTCTTTTCTGTCTCCTTCTTTCTTCTTTCTTTTCTGTTCACTATCAAGGAAAGATGACTGTGGAATATTAGGGCTTCAGCTCCACGAGCTCCCTCTCATCAGAGACGAACCCAGTATTTGAGTATGATGGGGGCGCCATTATCATTAGAGTGTATTACCCAAAATTTTATTAGCCAGTAAAAGAATACATTTAAACTCTAGGATAGACCAGTAAATAAGTAGCATATTCCACTATATAATATAAACTTACTAAGCAAAAAACTACAATAAAGTAAAAAGAGCTTACGCTTTGATTTCATCAGACTCCCCAATTGACCCGCGAACACAAGCTCCAACTTCATCATACTCCCAAATTGACCTACGAGCACAAATTTTAAAATAAGTATTCCAAAAAAAATATTATTGCACATCCTTGCGCACACATGAACTAAACTGGAATAAACTTTAAAATGTAAAACAAACTTAGTGGCCTTAGTGGCCTTAATAGCAATTCGCGACATACAAACAATAATCTACTATTGTCCCAAAAAGAGAACTAAAGAAGGCACAACTTAAATCAAAATACAAACTTCAAACTCATCTCTCCAGGATCGGGATTGAGTAATTTCTCATCAAACTCATCTATAAGATGAGAGGAATTGTTTCTAAGAGTAGAACTTGGTTGAGAAGAATTAAACTTCGTCAAAAATACGTCCATCTCAATTCATAAGAACAAGAATTTCCTACAAAAAACGAGTCCAATAAATTTAAGAGTCTATCAAGAATACAAACAAACACAATATAAATAGAGCAATCACACCCCTTTAATCAAGAATAAAACAAATACAACTTATTGAATACTAATACTATAACTCTACAAAAGGACCACTTGATATCTTCACTAACATTTACTTATAAATTCTAGCTATGTTGCATAATCTAAGTATATTTTAATACTTGATATTTTCACTAACCTTTAAATATAGTGTTCGTTGCTAGCACAGTATAATTGAAATTGCTTCTCAAAATACTTAATTGACTTCTTTTTGTATATCAAGAATCAGAAACTTAAACATAAATTGAAAAATATGGAGACAGTCATTCTTAAACAACCATTCTTAAATAATTTGGAGCGTCTGAAAAATAGAAAGAGAAGCCATTCTTAAAGTTAAATAGCAAAAAATTAAGAGACCACTAAATTTTAGAGAAAATAGAAGCTCAACCTAAACAAAATTATTTGAATAATAGATTTGGGGTTCACCAAGAATACCTTTACTAGAGATTCTTGAATCCAAAATTTTAAACCAATTGCTGCTCATTACATGATAAATCTGCACTATATATATCTTTATGAATATGTGAGTGTGTTCTTGAGTGTTTGATCAAGTTTTATAGCTTTTGTATCTTGATTGTTGTTTATTGACTTGATTTTAGTATTGTATTTATTTAGATAAAGATTTAAACAAAAGCAGATGTCATCTGTTGTGAGCCCATATTGATATTCAGAGGCGGACCCAGGATTTGAGTATGACGGGGGGCACCATTATCATTAGAGTGTATTACCCAAAACTTTATTAGCCAATAAAAAAATACATATAAACTCTAGGATAGACCAGTAAATAAGTAGCATATTTCACTATATAATATAAACTTGCTAAGCAAAAAATTACAATAAAGTAAAAAGAGCTTACGCTTTGATTTCATCAGACTCCCCAATTGACCCGCGAACACAAGCTCCAACTTCATCATACTCCCAAATTGACCTACGAACACAAATTTTAAAATAAGTATTCCAAAAAAAAAATTATTGCACATCCTTGCGCACACACGAACTAAACTGGAATAAACTTTAAAATATAAAACAAGCTTAGTGGCCTTAATAGCAATTCGCGACACATAAATAATAATCTACTATTGTCCCAAAAAGAGAACTAAAGAAGGCACAACTTAAATCAAAATACAAACTTCAATATTAAAGATAATAATATTACAAAAGTACATCATCCACTTATACTTGAACTCGACACGTTCTCATACTCTGAAAACGGTCAATCATAGCATCATTGCTTACATTTGCAAATATTTCTTTTTCAAAGTAACAAACTAAACAATCATTTAAAAATGCATCACCAATACTACTACGCAATTCATCTTTGATGTACTTCATGGATGAGAATGCTCTTTCTACCGTTGCAGTCGCGACAGATAAAATTAGAGTCAACTTTACAAGTAAATAAACAAGTGAATATGCCTCCACAAGATTTGCTTTAACCAACACTTTTGCCAAATCACCAATTCCTTTCAAATCCGAGAATCTAGGGTAACCATGTTTCATGTGCAATATAAAAGTGTCAAGTTGGTGACTAAGATCTCGAAGCTTCAATTCACCAAACTCATTTGGATAATACTTGGCCAATGTCATTATTCTTTCCTTATCAAAATTAGCAAACGAATTAGTTGGATTCAAGCTAGCCATACCAAGAAGCAAGTTACCATTAACAACATCAAAATGATTGTTAAGCTCCTGAAGTTGCAAATCAATTAATGTGTAAAAAAGCTCAACACGTAAGTGATATGAGTAAGTAACACTAGAAGGCCTACGCTTCGACTTTCCAGGAATATAGAATTCTTCCATATTGGGCACCAAAATGTCATGTTTAGCACAAAACAAAGAGACTTCATCCATTAATGATTTCCATCCTTCATTTCTCATTTATTGTAACCTATCCTTTGTAAGGTTAAGAAATATCATGGCATTGACAATATCTTGCTCTTTCTTCTGTAAAGCTTTACTCAGCTCGTTCGACATCAACAATACCTTTAACATCAAGTGAAGCATGAACACAAATTTAAATGAATTGATTTTACTCAAAAAGGCTTCTGCTTGCAATCTATCATTAGCCTCAGAACCTTCATATTCAATCACCCCAAGCACATGAACAATAGATGCAAACAAAACAACAAAGTTATCTAATGTTTTACAATGTGATCCCCAACGAGTGTCACCTGGCCTTTGAAGCCCTCGTTCTTGATTTAATCCTTTCCCACTTTGAACTTCACCACTCTCTAGCAACTGCTCCAATAATTCTGCTTGATGGTCCCGAAGTTTATCTCTACGTTTAAAGGATATTCCAATCACATTCAACACATTAGCAACTATAGCAAAGAAAGTTTTCACCTCCTTATGTTTTTTAGCAACTGCTACAACCGTCAACTGTAATTGATGAGCAAAACAATGAAACCAATGCGCTGAAGGAGTTTCTTGCAAAATTAAAGATTTAAGACCATTCATTTTTCCTTGCATATTACTAGCTCCATCATATCCTTGTCCACGTATTTTGGATGGACTTAATGAGTATTTCATAAGCAAAGAAAGTATTGCTTCCTTCAATGATTTTGCAGAGGTATCACCAACACGAACAAGACCAATAAATGACTCGTTCACTTAGCCTTTTTTGTCAACATACCGCAAAGCAAGGGCCATTTGTTCATGGTATGAAATATCCTTGGACTCGTCAACTAATATCCCGAAATAATTCTCATCTAAATCATTGATTATAGCTTTCACGGTTTCTTGTGCACAAGCACTCACAATGTCCTTTTGAATTTTTGGCGAAGTCATCATATCATTTTTTGGAGCATGTTTCAATATGAATCTATCCACTTGAGGGAGCCTCTTTGCAAGCTATTCCAAAAGCCCTAGAAAAAGGCCTTTGTTTTTTGAAGAATCACTTTCATCGTGACCTCTAAAAGACAATTCAAAGTACAAGAGGAACCTTGCAACATCGATTGATGCATTTAAACGAATTCGGTGCTCATTTCTTTGTTTCTCAGATTGCTTATCAAAAGCAACTTGAATTGATTGGGATTGATTTGATAAGTCTAACATCTTGTTGAAATACTTGTGGTGGAGGCTATTTACTTGACCAACATGTAAAGCAAGTCTTTCCGAAGCTTTATTCCAAGCCTTAAAGCCCGTTTTTGTGAAAGAGTCACCCGTGCTTCCATGAACATTATCATTTTTGAATAAATAACAACATAAATAAAATGCGACATCTTTCTTCACACTATATTCCAACCATCTAGAATACGAATTTTTAAACCAACCTGGACTAAATTTATGCATTTTATTCCTGAATAAAGTTTTAGGAAACTTATAATCAACCGGTTTGCAAGGTCCATTTTGAATGTAGTGTCTTCTTACTTCATCCCGTATTCTAGGACTATATTTATCAATGGGTACTCTCTCTCCAGGATCGGGATTGAGTAATTTCTCATCAAACTCATCTATAAGATGAGAGGAATTGTTTCTAAGAGTAGAACTTGATTGAGAAGAATTAAACTTCGTCAAAAATACGTCCATCTCAATTCATAAGAACAAGAACTTCCTACAAAAAACGAGTCCAATAAATTTAAGAGTCTATCAAGAATACAAACAAATACAATATAAATAGAGCAATCACACCCCTTTTATCAAGAATAAAACAAATACAACTTATTGAATACTAATACTACAACTCTACAAAAGGACCACTTGATATCTTCACTAACATTTACTTGTAAATTCTAGCTATGTTGCATAATTTAATTATATTTTATGAGAGGAATTGAGATTGAAGAAGAAGGGTTCTCTATTTTGAAGTGAGAAGTGACGGCCTAAGAGATGAGTTAATGGGAGGCGAGCTTTGATTTTTGATTGAGGAAGAACCGAAGAAGTGAAGAACTGGAGAAGGGTTTAGTCTTTAAGGAATTGACATTTGGGGCTTTTGATTGGGGTATTGACTATTATCTATAACTATTAAAAATTTAAAATATAATTGAATTGAGAAAGGGTGAAATAAAAAAATTATAAATTAGTGAACTGTTGGCTAGTGACTAATAAATAGTACTATTGCACTAGTATATAATTCCAGTTATAAGAAGTAAAAGAAACTTAAAAAAAGAAAGTAAAAGGCTGGTTTCGAACCCGCATCGTATGACAAGAAGCAGAGCTTATGCTTAGAGGCAGACCATTGCTCCAGGTGTAATTTCGTTAATGAGGGGGCCAAGAAAAATATTTAAGGGGTCCCCAAAGTATATACAGCTATACATAGAATATATATACATGGTTTTTGTTGAAATTAACAGGTTCACGTGACCCCTCAAGGACTGGTGTAGGTCCGCCTCTGCCTCTCATCATTGGTTGTCACTACCAAGTTCAACTACTATTCCTATCGTTTTCTTTCTATCATTTTCCTTCCTTTTAGTTTGCATTAGTGGAAAATCAAAAATTGTGGACGAGTCAAATCTTGGAGGCTTATTGTTTGTTTGGCCAAACTTTTCCAAGGTCAAAAATATTTTTTTTAATTTTTTTTTAAAGTTAAAATCTTTGGCCAAGTTTTTAGATGAAAAAATACTTTTGAGTAGAAGTAGTACCAATTTTGGAGAAGCAAAAAAAATTAATTTTTTCCTATAAGCACTTTTGAAATACTTTTTGCTGCAAATACTAATTGCTGCGTAGAAATACTTTTCAAATTAATTAGTCAAACATAAACTGATTTTAGAAGTTTGGCCAAACAAGCTACCGTTTTGTTTCAATAAAATCCAGCTAAGCCAAACTCACTGGATGCGAAATTTTTTACTTCCAATTTAACAAAAGTAGATAAAACCGAATTTAGAAAAGAGTTTAATTTGAAGATATCATAAATTGGGAGGATGTCAACATAATAAAGCATCCAAAAAGGCCATTAGGCAATATTACAAATTAAGTTATGTAGTACTAAATCAAAAGAACAGTAGATCGCACCTGAAAAGTACAAAGCTTACGTTCCACGTGTCTACTTTTCTCATGTCCCCATAGACTAAAAACATACTTTGACACCAGGGTTGTTCATAAAAACCCGATTTTAATTCAACCGATCAAAAAATTTGATACTTTTTAGGTTTAGTTTGATTTTGATTTTGAATTTTAAAAAACGATCAAATTTAATTTAGTTTTGATTTTAATAAAAAAATAATCGAAAAAACCGAACCAAACCGACTATAGAAGTAGCTGTTTAAATTTATTATAACACACACACACACATATATACATATATATATATATATATATATATATATATATATAAAGTTTCTAAAATTTTATGGTACATATTAGTCGTTTATATTTTTAGTTTAGTTTTTTGCTATTATAATAATCTAATTCTTTGCATTTACATTCTAGTTTGATTGGTAGTTTTCTTTTGCTAAATATAATAAAAATTTATTTCATGTTAAAATAATCAATTTTTAATTGAGTACTTAAATTATTCATCACTAGTTGATTCAATTATTATTAATATATCTTGATAAATGATAGATTTCTCAAAGAGCAATTGGTTTGATAGGGTTACATTGAAAATATAATCTGCAGAATATGTGTTTGGTAGTGTATGTCTTATATTTAAGAAAAAAACTGATAAATAACAGAAAAAATCGAAAAACCAACAAAAATCAAATCGATAAAAAATCGACTTAATTGGTTTGGTTTGGTTTCAATATTTGAAGAACCCACTTATTTAGTTTGATTTCATTTTAATAAAAAACCGATCCAAACGGAATGAACCCCTAATTTAACGTCTTTCCATTTGTATATTTGAGGATCAACAAGAGCCTTGTCCTTCTTCAGCTAAAAGAACATGCCTTTTTAAGAAAAATCCCGTCCGCTCCTAAACTTTCTTGTATTACATGTTTCAAGTCACTATTTGGGTGCAGTGCAGAGTCTTGAAAATACAAGAATGTCAACTTGGGATGATGGTTCCATGAGAAGCCTAAGTAAGATATCTGAGGAAGAAACTGTGCGGTTAAGTGTTGATCTTGTTGCTGCTTCCAGACGAAATCTTGGGTTCTTGAGACTTGTATCTGAGTCTCATTGGCTTCACGAGAAACCCACCATTCTTGAATCTATTAGAAGGTTATTACATTAATTACTTCCTTATGCTTAATGCTCTGTAATTTCATATGGATGCTGGTCTCTTGTTCATGTGAGTGATATTGGAAATCTTAGTGAGTTTTGTTCTTATTTGCAGGTATGATAAGTTATGGATGCCATTGATTTCTGATCTTGCTAATGGGTCAACACCTCCAATGATTCTCCCTCCTCTTGATATTGAATGGGTTTGGTACTGTCACACCTTAAATTCGGTAAGATATACTATTACAGTGAAAATAGTACTACTCTTTTACTTGATTCTCAGAAAATATTGGACAAAAAAGTGTTATATTTATACATTAAAGTTAGTTCTACCATATGAAGTTTGAGCTTCTAGTTTAGGAAAGAGTAAAGTTACATACACGTAAGCTCTTCCTTGCACTTCCTCTTAAATTAAACTGAAAGTAGAGCTTCAAAATGCACTACTAAAACTGTGTATTAATAGTTCTAATTAATGCTAAAGCATATTTGGATATTTTAATTTCAGGTCAGTTACAGGCAATATTGTGAATCAAGGTTCTGTAAACTCATTGGAAAAGCAACTATAGTTAATGAAGAAAATGAAGAGTATGCATTAAACAGATGCAAAGAAATTTGGGTTCAAAGATACCCAACTGAGCCTTTTGAAAATGAATCTGACTCCAATTTACAGAACTTTGTCTCCATTCTTCACGAAGATCTTCTAAATGAAGTATCCAAACAGAGACATTTATACACCAAATTTTCTGAGCCCTACTATTCAGAGATTGTTTATCTGATAGCAGCTCGACAACGGTATAAGGGCTTTCTGTATATGATGCATAGATTTGCAGATAGTTGCTCTATTTTGGTCCCTACTTCAGATATTCTTCTAATGTGGCTAACTCATCAAGTAAGTGTCTTTCTTTGAAATTTACATATTAAAGTTTTTGTCTAATGGTTCACTTCTTTGTTCTATAGAGAAATCTTTAATTTCCATATCCATTTACTTTTGGTGAAGCAGTTAGGACTTTGAGCATGGCTTCTTAAGATAAGTTAAATAATTCATAATCGATTAATAAACTTTGGGTTAATTGTTATTCTCAGAAAATACTTTATTGAGTCACTATCTAAAAAAAAGGCCAAAAAGATCATTAATTTATTACATAGATCAGATCCTTTAGGCATCAACTTGCTCAATTTTCATTGGCCATCACACATTGCTAGAAAAAGATTTCTGATTTTAATATTGCTCTGAGAATAAAATACTTAATACTACTTATTCAATTAGATAGTACAGTGTCAAATTATTCAGCTTTTAGGTAGTATGGTGTCGAGATTTCTGTAGTGTTTGTCATAACCTTGATGTCATAATCCACGTGGATCTTGTACTATTTGTTTACTTAAATATTAATTTGAATGTATGATTTCATCAAGTTGAGATATGTTTATTGTCTAATGACTGTGGTGTATTGATGCTTATGCAATTTTTTCGGTTTTTATGAATTGATTAATCAGAGTTATCCTAGTGCGTACGCATTGGACACAAAGGGGTTGGAGGAGGAAATGAGAAAAGTAGCAGGACCATGGGAGGTTGTGAAGGAAGAAGGAATTGAGAACACAAAGAAAGTATGGGAAAGAATATATGATCAGCCATATGAGAAAGCTGGTGGTTTGTCCATTGGAAATGCTGTTGAGGTCAAGACACCTATCCACTGGGAAATCACAGATACTGATGCCAATGCAAAATACTCATCCATGTTACCGCGATTCTTGCTTGAGGTGAGTTGGATCTTTTGCTTTCACGCTTTGTAATTTCCCACTTGACAATATTAAAATGAAGACATGTTAGAATGCAGTCACGGGAGTGTAGGGTATCCTAATATTGACTGTTTGATTGGTCTGTGCTAGCTTTTATCATTTCTTCCTCTTTTCAATAGTTGCAGTTGTAATAAAAAACTGAAGGAGGACTTATAAAGGTATATTAGTTTATGTCCAAGTTGGTACCCTATCATCATCTTATTAGGTCACATTTAATTATTGATGTTTCTTTTTTGGATCACTCTTACTTTTCCTTTCTTTTCTCTACTTCTGCCATTTATTTTATTTTTTCATGCTTTTCGTTGGGGGGTTATCTTTACGTACACATCAGTAGATAGGTCTTTATTCTATCCATGCCTTCTTATCATTTGTCAAGTTTATACAATGATAGTGGTTATCCTAGATAAAGTTATATAAAGGGGTAAAGATGAATTTTCAGAAGTATGTTAGAGGAAGGTGCTAAAGCAATTAGTTAGCTGCACTTACGTTAGAGTGAGAAGTAAAAGTTGTAAGATATATATTAACAAAAAGCAACAGTCTTTTACGGCTTTCCTTGGCTTAGTAGTTGCATATCAAAGCAATGTTTGCAGATGCTTGTCATATGAACTGAAACTCTTCCAAAAATAGGAAAAGCAGTTGGAGGTTTTGTTGAGGTTTTTGTTATTTAAGATGAAATAGTCTTAAAATGAGAGTGAATGGGAAATGGAAGGAAAAATAAAATTTTTGAGTAAAATTTTAAGTTTCCCCCTCTTGACAATGAGACATTGTCCCATATTGAAAGAGGAAAAGATTTTTGGTGGGTATATATATAATTGCTCTTCTTGTAGCTCTTAAAGAGTTAAGAAGAAAGCAAGTCTCGCGTCGTCGTCGCTCGCTCGGATCGATTGATTGATTAATTTTTTGGACCAAATTTATTTGTTAATAGTAAATATTAACGTAAGATTATCCGCATTTGTAACGGATATGTTCCAATCCGTGTATTGACCACCAGCTGCAATAGCAGCCGCCTAATGCTCTTCCCACCATGGCCAAGTGCTTGCTCCACAAACAAGCTAGTGCATGCTCCACCATGGAGGGTGGAGGGTCGTTCATCTTCAAAGCTGACTGCTATAAATATGTGCAGCAACTGTTGAAGAAAGACACACCAAACTGAAAACGTTCAACTTGGCTATACATTGCACTCCTTCCTCTCAGCATTTCCATACGATTTTCTGAGTTTCTACTCCTTTGTTCTGCATTGTTTTAACTTCAAACAAAGCAACTGTAAGTGTGATTTGCTACCGAACTTTGTGTTCGCTGAAACACTGGGGTTTGAAGTACCGCTACACCAGTGTGTGATTCGTTCTATCCTGGGAGGAAATAATCCATAACCTTGGGTACTAGGAGGAGATTAAATTCTTTAAGGAAACACTGTGAATTCAGTGGGCTCGAATAAATTACTGTTTCATTACGATAACTTATATTTCCCAGAATTATTATTTACAAATACAGCAATATTGGCGGGACTAACAATCTTAAGGAATTTAATATTTATTTCTGTATTTGTGTTATTCTTATTATTCTGCAAACTAAAACCTTTGTGGTTTTGTGTACTCCCGTTTTGGAGAGTAAAGCCTTCGTGGCGTTTTGTTGGAGATTAAAATCTACGTGATTTTTACTCCAGTTTGAAAACGTTTATTAAACGTTTGTTTGTGTCATTCTTTTACAGAAAAAATGACAACTGAAAGCGAAAACCAAGCTGTTCCGACGGTGACTGCCAACGCATCGACAAGCCGAACACCGCGTTGGCACCGGCAGAAAAACCCGAAAAATTTTCCGGGATTGATTTCAAAGGCTGGCAGCAGAAAATGTTCTTCTACTTAACTACGTTATGTCTACAGAAGTTCATCAAGGAAGATGTTCCTGATCTGCCAGATAAAACTCCAGCGAATGAACGCTTTGTCGTGATTGAAGCGCGGAAGCATTCTGATTTTTTATGCAAGAATTATATTCTTAGTGGACTGGATGATAATCTGTATAATGTATACAGTGGCGTGGAGACGTCAAAAGAATTGTGAAATGCGCTTGAAAAGAAATATAAAACTGAAGATGCCGGGATGAAGAAATTCGTTGCCGCAAAATTTTTAGACTACAAAATGGTAGATAGCAAGTCTGTTATTACCCAAGTCCAGGAATTACAAGTGATTATTCATGATCTACTTGCTGAATGTCTTGTCATCAATGAAGCATTCCAAGTAGCAGCAATGATTGAGAAGTTGCCTCCGTTGTGGAAGGACTTCAAAAATTATTTGAAACACAAACGAAAGGAAATGTCCCTTGAAGATCTCATTGTTCGGTTGAAAATCGAAGAGGACAATAAAGCTGCTGAAAGGAGAGGCCGTGAAAATTCAACAATAATGGGAGCAAATATTGTTGAAGATAACAAAAAGAGTAAGAAGGCTTCTGTTCCGAAATACAACCCAAGCAAGAAGCGGTTCAGTGGAAACTGTTACAACTGTGAGAAAATCGGACACAAATCTACGGAGTGTCGTGCTCCGAAGAAAGACAAGAAAAGGGGTCAAGCAAACATGGTAGTAAAACATGATGATGTTGATAACTTGTGTGCCATGTTTTCTGAATGTAACTTGGTGGGAAATCCTAAACAGTGGTGGTTTGATTCTGGAGCCACTCGCCATATTTGTGCAGTTAGAGAAGCTTTTGCTACTTATGCTCCTGCTGGACCCGGAGAGACAGTTTATATGGGAAATGCTTCAACAACAAAAGTTGAAGGATATGGGAAGATATTTCTGAAAATGACTTCTGGCAAGGTCATGACTTTGAACAATGTCCTTCATGTTCCCGAAATGAGAAAGAATTTAGTCTCTACTGGACTTCTTGTTAAGCACGGTTTTAAGTGCGTTTTTGTGTCCGACAAGGTTGTCATAAGTAAGAATGAAAATATTTGTAGGAAAAGGTTACCTCACCGAGGGCCTTTTCAATCTAAATGTAATGGTTGTGGAAAACAATAATAATATTTCAGCTTCTTCTTACTTACTTGAGTCAAATGATTTATGGCATGTACGTTTGGGTCATGTCAATTATAAAACCTTGCGGAAAATGATTAACTTGGAAGTACTGCCTAAGTTTGAATGCGAAAAATCAAAATGTCAAACATGTGTGGAATCTAAGTATGTTAAACATCCTTATAAGTCAGTTGAAAGGAATTCAAATCCTTTAGACTTAATTCACACAGATATTTGTGACATGAAGTCAATACCATCTCGCGGTGGAAAGAAGTATTTCATAACTTTTATTGACGATGGTACTCGATATTGCTATGTTTACTTACTGAATAGTAAAGATGAAGCAATAGACGCATTCAGGCAATACAAAAATGAAGTTGAAACGCAACTTAACAAGAAAGTAAAAATGATAAGAAGTGATAGGGGTGGTGAATATGAATCTCCTTTTGAAGAAATATGTTTAGAATATGGAATTATTCATCAAACAACAGCCCCTTACACGCCCCAATCTAATGGGATTGCGGAAAGAAAGAATCGCACATTAAAGGAGATGATGAACGCGTTGTTGATAAGTTCTGGTTTGCCACAGAACTTGTGGGGGAAGCCATTCTTACGGCTAATCGAATATTAAATCGAGTGCCCCATAGCAAAACACAATCCATTCCATATGAAAAATGGAAAGGAAGGAAGCCCAACTTGAATTATTTTAAAGTGTGGGGGTGTTTGGCAAAAGTGTAAGTTCCTAAACCCAAAAGGGTAAAGATAGGACCGAAAACCGTTGATTGTGTTTTCATAGGATATGCGACAAATAGTAAAGCATATCGATTTCTGGTTCATAAATCAGAAAATCCCGACATTCATAATAATACGGTTATAGAATCAGATAATGCTGAGTTCTTTGAAAATATATATCCGTATAAAAAGGAATGTGAGTCGTTTGGTGAAGGATCTAAACGACCTCGGGAAGAAACAAAAGAAAGTATATGTAATCAGGAGGATCCAAGACGTAGTAAACGTCAAAGAACGTCTACTTAATTTGGACCAGATTTTGTGACTTTCTTATTGGAGAATGAGCCTCAAACATTTAAAGAAGCTATGACTTCTTCCGAATCATTGTTTTGGAAAGAGGCAGTCAATAGTGAAATAGAATCCATATTGAACAACCATACATGAGAATTGGTTGATCTTCCTCCTGGAAATAAACCTTTGGGTTCTAAATGGATTTTTAAGAGAAAAATCAAAGATGATGGCACTATTGATAAATTCAAGGCAAAACTCGTAGTCAAAGGGTATAGACAACGAGAAGGTCTAGACTACTTTGATACATACTCTCCAGTTACAAGAATTACGTCCATACGGATGTTAGTAGCATTAGCTGCAGTGTATAGTCTTGAAATTCATCAAATGGATGTTAAGACGGCCTTCTTAAATGGAGAGTTGGAGGAAGAAATTTACATGGAACAACCTGAAGGGTTTGTGGTTCCAGGTAAAGAAAAGAAGGTATGTAGACTTGTTAAGTCTCTTTACGGACTAAAACAAGCACCCAAACAATGGCATGCGAAATTTGACCAAACAATGTTGTCAAATGGTTTTAAGATAAATGAATGTGATAAATGTGTGTACATTAAAAATGTTCCAAATCACATAGTCATTGTTTGCCTATATGTGGATGATATGCTGATAATGAGTAATGACATTGCCAACATAAATGCTACTAAGCGTATGCTCAATAGCAAGTTTGATATGAAAGACTTGGGAGTTGCTGATTTAATTCTGGGAATTAAGATCCATAAGACTCCTCAAGGTCTGGCATTGTCACAATCTCATTATATTAAGACAGTACTTGA
Source organism: Nicotiana tomentosiformis (assembly GCF_000390325.3). Taxonomy (NCBI): domain Eukaryota; kingdom Viridiplantae; phylum Streptophyta; class Magnoliopsida; order Solanales; family Solanaceae; genus Nicotiana; species Nicotiana tomentosiformis. The sequence goes on from NC_090812.1 coordinate 30,009,318, forward strand.
AAAATTCAAGCACTTGAGCTTTAAAGTTGCAAAGACTCCAATTGACGTGAATCTTGCATTAGCAAAGAATAAAGGCCAAAGCATATCACAATTGGATTATGCTCGTGTGTTGGGATGCTTAATATATATCATGAATTGTACACGACCAGATATAGCTTGTGCTATAAGTAAACTGAGTCGATATATGAGCAATCCAGGCCAATCTCATTGGATGGCAATGAAACGAGTTTTGGGATATTTAGAACATACCCAGAACTTTGACTTGCACTACAGTAAATTCCCTGCGGTGATTGAGGGATACTGTGATGCAAATTGGATCACCGGTTCAACTGATTCTAAGTCCACGAGTGGATATGTATTCACTATTGGTGGAGGAGCGGTATCTTGGAAGTCGTCCAAACAAACATGTATTGCCCGCTCTACAATGGAGGCTGAATTCATAGCCTTAGATAAAGCCGGTGAAGAAGTTGAATGGCTCCGGAATTTCTTGGAAGACATTCCATTTTGGCCCAAACCGTTGGCACCAATATGCATACATTGTGATAGTCAAGCGGCAATTGGAAGGGTTGGGAGCGTTATGTATAACGGTAAATCTCGTCATATACGACGAAGACATAAAACCGTTAGGCAATTACTCTCTAGAGGAATTATCACGATTGACTATGTAAAGTCAAGTGATAATGTGTCGGATCCACTTACAAAAGGCCTAACTAGAGAGGTAGTTGAGAAATCATCAAGGGGAATGGGGCTATGGCCGAGAACAAGTCATTGTGGCGGTAACTCTACCTAGAAGACTGGAGATCCCAAGATCTAGGTTCAAGGAGATCAAACAAAGTCATTAATGACGGTTCAACATTGTCAAATAAAATTTTAGTCCGTTCTCGTGATGAGACAATGTTCAGTACCAAGGATAAAGCATTAAGGCTTTTTAATGATTTCTAAATTTGATACGGGGTATATCAAATAGTGTATCTACAGGATGACACGTTTAGGAATCACCTATGTAAGTGTGAAGTGTTAGCCGCTTCAAGGAGAATTTTGTAAGGCCAGTTCTCTACGCACTTATGAAACCAGGCGGTGTTCATGGCTGAAACGAACACAACAATGAGAACCAAAGACGGTTAAGGGTTGATTGTGTGACTTATGTTTGTCTAGGTATACACCAAAGATCGACGGTTCAAAGATATCAAATCTACCGATTGACCGAGTATATCCGACATAAGTTCACTACGGAAAGTTCAAAGGGAAACCTACTTATCCAGATGCGATTAATCCTTGCTTGCAAATCACACAGTTTTTCCATGCATACTTCCGTAATATAGCCATTCCCCATTCATGTGAGGGATTGTTGAGGTTTTTGTTATTTAAGATGAAATAGTCTTAAAATGAGGGTGAATGGGAAATGGAGAGAAAAATAAAATTTTTGAGTAAAATTTTAAGTTTCCCCCTCTTGACAATGAGACATTGTCCCATATTGGAAGAGGAAAAGATTTTTGGTGGGTATATATATAATTGCTCTTCTTGTAACTCTTAAAGAGTTAAGAAGAAAGCAAGTCTCGCGCCGTCGTCGTCGTCGCTCGCTCTGCTCGGCTTCGTATTTGGATTTGGATTTGGTCAAATGATCGATCGATTGATTAATTTTTTGGACCAAATTTATTTGTTAATAGTAAATATTAACGTAAGATTATCCGCATTTGTAACGGATATGTTCCAATCCGTGTATTGACCACCAGCTGCAATAGCAGCCGCCTAATGCTCTTCCCACCATGGCCAAGTGCTTGCTCCACAAACAAGCTAGTGCATGCTCCACCATGGAGGGTGGAGGGTCGTTCATCTTCAAAGCTGACTGCTATAAATATGTGCAGCAGCTGTTGAAGAAAGATACACCAAACTGAAAACGCTCAACTTTGGCTATACATTGCACTCCTTCCTCTCAGCATTTCCATACGATTTTCTGAGTTTCTACTCCTTTGTTCTGCATTATTTTAACTTCAAACAAAGCAACTGTAAGTGTGATTTGCTACCGAACTTTGTGTTCGCTGAAACACTGGGGTTTGAAGTACCGCTACACCAGTGTGTGAGTCGTTCTATCCTGGGAGGAAATAATCCATAACCTTGGGTACTAGGAGGGGATTAAATTCCTTAAGGAAACACTGTGAATTCAGTGGGCTCGAATTAATTACTGTTTCATTACGATAACTTATATTTCCCAAAATTATTATTTACAAATACAGCAATATTGGCGGGACTAACAGGTTTTCCTTAAGTCGCTTCTCTCTGTAATTTTTCAAAATGTTAGATAAATTAAATCTCTGTCGTAATGCTGGATATTTTGGAAAACTTTGGGTGAATCTGGTGCGTATTATGGTGTCAATCAACTGGCACCTAGAGCCAAATCATGCAAGGAATTCATAATTGAGGGATTCATGCTTCGGAACTAGTATTTTCCCTCCCTTAGTGTTATGTATGGTTAACTGGAACTAGCAGAAACAAAAGTAAGTGTGAGGGATTCATGCTTCGGAATCAAAATGCATGTTGACATGTCTCGTATGAATATATCACATAAGATCCTTTTGTTATATAACATGATTTATGACCAGTTTAGTATATGATCCTGTGAATCCCGTTTTTACTAAAATAACAAACTTTTGTTGTACTTTCTAGAGCTAAATTTGCTGCCTGTAAATCAGCAAAATACATACTCCCGTATGTATGATTATAAAACTTATTGCCTTTTCCTTTGCTCTTTAGGCTATTGTGAGTTAGATTAAAATCATTGATGTAATGAAGAAGGCAATACACTGGTTATGCTAGTTGATGACATAATCAGAAATAAGCTTTTCTTATAAATGATCAATCCACCAAGAACTGCAGCATATAGTTGGCTTTTCTCAAGCATAGTTACTCAGAGGTCTGACCACGGGGCAGACCAGTTCAATGAAGCAATTGTACTGTTTGATATTTTTCTTTATCACTGTCACACCGAGAGAGACTAGGTTCCATGGATAGAGTTTTTCTTCGGTAATAGAATTTGTTCCTAGATTTCTGATGTATTGACTTGAATGATAAAAATTGAGCGTACTTTCTCAAAGGAATTAACCTTATTTCCTGATTAAAACTATATGACATCATAACTTAATTAGTTACCTGTCGAATGATATGGAGGTTGAGCTCAAACATAGTTTTCAGAAGCCCATTTTAGTTGGTTAATTCCATAACAACAGCGTCTCAGGTTTATCTGACTATAGTTTTTTTTCCCTTTCTATTCTTTTCTTTTTCTTTTTCTTTTCTTTGGGTAGGGGAGGGGAATAGCATTGCACTGTTGCAGTGCTATCAGGAAGGGATGATTAAAAGGCTGGTTGTGCTATGATTTGCATTACAGGTTTGCTTAACAGTGAAGCTAAAATCAAAGATGAAACCTTTGAGCTGCGATGCATCAAAGGAGTTCTTACGTCTTCAGATGGTCAGATGTCACAGAGAGCTCAAAATAGATAAACCACTCTGCAACTTTACGTCTCAAAGGTGGCGAAAAGCTTTGCATCTCTATTGTGAGTTTGGAACGAAAGGAATGGTTCTTGAGGCTCGCCGACGTGGTGGTCGCTGCATTAAAGGAAGTAGCCTGAGAGAGAGTGTCATATTCCTTTGGAATGATTTGCTACGTGCACCTTCACTTGCTTTGTCAAAAGAAATTGACCAAACAGTCAGGGTAGCTACCTCAATAACTCCTCCTGTCCAAGCATCCTACTTGTTGAAATGTGTGCCCGATCGCGTTTCAGATGATTCAGGTGCCATGATATCTGATGTTATTCTGAAAATGAATCATTATCGTCCCCAAGAAGGTCGATGGTTATCTCGCACTGTTCTGGATCATGCAGGCAGGGAATGCTTTGTGATTCGACTTAGGTAGAGAACACGAGGACACATTTATTTTGACTAAGTGATCGTATGCATCCTTGTGTTTAATTTTCTGATCTCGTGTTTTGTTTGTCAATAAGCTAGAGTTGGAGGTGGCTTTTGGAGGAGAGGAGCTGAAACTCCGTCAGCTGTAAAATGGGAGGACCGCATTATAGAAATACGTGAAGGTCATTGGTCCTATGTTGCTGGTTCCATAGGTAGAGCGCCTGGTATGTAATATTTCCTCTGTCCCCCTATGTGCCTGTATCTGTTCTTCTGGTCCAACCTTCATTTCAACGATCAAGAAAAGAAAATTAAAAAGATTTACATTTGATCTGTTAGTAACCAACTCATAGGAGAGCATGTTGGTTTTCAGTGGATGCTTCCCATTCTAGATTTCCTGCCTAATTTGTGGTGTCATTTGCTTGTGTTTCTCATCTAGTACAGAGAAAGTGGTAGGTACTGCAAAACCAAAAGATCCACCAGAAGGATGGCATTCTCTGTGGTACCTTTCAACTGGAGATGAGCTACTAGTACGCTCGGAATCCTCAACATCCAGTTCAGGCTTAAGTTTCAGCCTCATAAACCAGCAATCAACTGATTCAGTGGTACAGTATATTTAAACTTTGATTTGATTGCAGCAACAACTTGCTAAAGAGTATTGATCATCTTAAGAACACAATCCCTGCAGGTAAAGTTATTGGAAGGGCGGCAAATGCAGTATGAAGTCAATAAATCTGGCTCGACTGAAGAGACAGAAAATGTGCCAAAAGAAAAGCTAAAGCAAGTTGAAGACAAAGATGAAGACGGATTCATAACGGTGGTTAGGTTCTCAGAGGATAATCCGGTTGGAAAAGCTACAGCACTGCTTAACTGGAAATTATTGGTGGTGGAGTTTTTACCTGAAGAAGATGCTGTATTCATACTTCTTCTTTGCATGTCAATTGTCAGAAGCATATCAGAAATGAAGAAGCAAGATGTAGGAAGCCTGTTGGTTAGAAGAAGAATAAAAGAAGCAAAAATTGGTGATAGAGATTGGGGTTCAGTGATTCTCCACCCATCTTCATATTCTCCGTCGATCTGCTCACCTTACCTTCAGCCTTGGTATTGGAACGCAAAAGCAGTGATGGGATCACAAGATAATATCCCAAGACTACCAGCTCCAGCATTGACTTATACGCAGGCTGAAGGTGGAGACAGGTTGTACAAACATGGCATAATCGATTAGAACGAATCGCCATTTTCCAATAACATGGAGCTGAAAAAGATTTTCAAGCACAGGTTCTGAAACAGCTATTTATATATATGTATTCCATCCAAATGTCATTTTGTCACCTCTTATAAACATATTTCACCTGCTCATCATAGCAGAGTTACTAATTTAATGGATAACAAGCATCATCACATCTCTGGTATACCAGTGATTTCAGGAGTCTTAGTTGGGTATATGCACATTAGGCAGGTCACCTTAAGATCTTGATGGTGGAAGTCACACTTGTACAGAAGACGCGGTCTTGGATATAATACAAGATTGGTTGGTCGGCCAAAACTAATTGCAATTCGCTAGCCAAAAAGTATAAAATATATCCGATATTTATATTATACGCTTATATTTATTTTGGGAGCGGGTACAGATATACATTTTTCAGTGAATTTTATTAGGTGCTTTTTATAGGGTTCTGTAACAGCTCAGCCCATTAGTGATATTGTTCGCTTTGGGCCCCTTAGGGCAGCGAGGTTTGCTCCACCACCGTTCAAGATTGCACGCGGAGTGGCTTTGATACCATATGTAACAGCCCAACCCACTAGTAGTATTGTCCGCTTTGGGCCTAGGCCCACACGACTTTAAAACGCATCACTAGGATCAAATGTCTGTTTACTTATATACCTAGCATATCTCCCGTGTTTTATAGATGTGGGATTCGCCAAGGGTGTCACAGATTCTGGGGGAAGACCGAGCCCCCTTCTATGTGGATGTTTCTTTAATCTCTATATCAATGTTTGGTCCTATCAATTTACGAATATTCAAGTCTTTAATCCACTGGTAATTATATTACATCAACCTGTAAAAACTCACTGATTCGGTGACAATTAGAAGTTGTGTTAAGATTTTTATGTACAGTAATGAAAGTATTCTTAAAATAGTTTTCATAAACTATAACATAAAAATTATCACTCTAAATGTCAACTATATGTCATGTAACATAAGATCTCCCACTTGTGTCAGATTGAGACTTTGGTTAGTTGATATAACATGGTCCGGTAAAGAAAACATTTCAAATTTGTTTCAATTAGTCACACCTGCTATCAACTGCTAAATTACTTATATGGGTCAAAATCTGTCCCTAGCTCACAATATTATTAACCCTCGCTAACAGTACAACCGGCCAAACCCTCCGACAATAGGTATAACTCACAATATTACTAACAGTGCAGGTGACAACGCCCTCGCTACCGTTCTAAAGAGGATGGAAGAAATGGAGAATGAAAATAAAGCACTCATAGATCAAATGAAAGAACACCAAGAACGAGTCAGCAAGATATCGGGCGCTCCTAAGTTGTTGCCAAAAAGGGACGCCGGCAGGTTCGTAGAGCAGTCGTACAACGACGAAGCAGCCCCGCATGTCATACCAAAGTCTTTCAAAATGCCACCTTACCTCAGGATATACGACGGAACGAACGATCTCGAAGATCATGTGACTCATTACGTCACCGCTGTGAAAGACAACGACCTCGCCAAGGAACAAGTGTCCTCTATTTTGCTGAAGAAGTTTGATGAAACCCTTACGGGAGGGGCATTAACATGGTACTCACAGTTACCAGCCTGTTCCATAGAAACTTTCGAGGAAATGGCCGACAAGTTCGTAACCGCACATGCAGGAGCCAAGAAGGCCGAAGCGAGAGTAAACGACATATTCGCTGTCAAGCAATCCTTGAGAGAGGGACTGAGGAACTTCCTCGCCCGGTTCAACAGGGTAAAGGTGACTCTACCGAACGTGTCTGAGGGGATGGCGGTCTCAGCTTTCCAAAACGGGTTGAGTAGGGATGGTTCAAGAGCAACTAGAAAATTGCTGAGTCGATTGATGAAATATCCTCCAACCACTTGGGACGAGATCCATAATGCCTATTATGCCGAAGTTTGAGCGAATGAGGACGACCTCAACGGACCAACTCATCGGCTCATCTCGGTACAAGCCGAGTTCAGGAAAGAATGAAGAGATAATGTAAGAAGGGATCATCCGGTCTCGAAATCCAACAGGGAACGACACCAGCCATACGTCAGGGTGCCCACCACACCTTCCCTCCGCTTTGAAGAAGTCCCATCTAGGCCGAGGACTGAGACTCACCGAAATGAGAGAGGTATGCCCCCTTATTATCTGCTCACAATTTTTGTGTGTCACCTATATAAATAGTCTATGCCCTTGAGAAGCTCAGAACAAACCATGAACGTGGGAACAAAATATAAGATTGCATCTCACTCAGGCTAGAAGTTGTAAACATGTTGCGGCAGAGACACCTCAGAGAATTGCTAAGCGACAAAAGGAGAAATAACTTCGTCAGAGGACGTGAACACCAAGGCCCGCCGAAGCCGCCATCACCATCTCGTACTATCAACATGATCATTGGCGGCGACAACACCTCTATCAATGGTGTGAAGTTCACCACCACTCACAAGCTCAAACGGTCTATCACCCACGAACGGTACGACGGACTCGAAGAAAGTATCATCTTCGATGAGTCATATGCCGACAATTTGACTTTCTCTCATAATGACGCCCTCGTCATTACTTTACACATTTTAGATACAGATGCCAAACACATCATGGTGGACGATGAAAGTGGAGCGCATTATCCATCCTCGAGTCCTCACCCAAATGAAACTTGAGGACAAGATATTGCCACACTGCATCACGCTAACCAGTTTTAATAATGCAGTTGAGTGGACATCAGGGGAAATTACGCTCCCCGTCTTGGCCGTCGACATAACTCTGGAGACGATATTCCACATCATGGACAGGGCCACCGCATACAATGATATAGTGGACGACCATGGATACATCCTATGAGAGCCATCCCCTCTAGCCTATACTAAGTAATTAAATTTCCAACACCATGGTGAATATTCAGCATACACGGAGAACAACATACGTCCTGGGAATGCTACCGCATCGCCTTAGACAGCACGGCAATCCGACAGAAAAAGACAAGGAAAAAGAAGCATAACAATCAATAGGACCGAGGTCGACGCAAGAAGAGACCAGGGACGTCATCGTGGATCCCGAAATGGTCGAGGCTGCAGATTCGGCCATAGAAGACCTCGACCCCATTCAATTGGAATTCAATGACCGTAGCAAAAAGGCCTACATCGGCTGCAAACTCCGGGAACCAGGTAAATTCAGTCAATTCTTAATAACTAATGCAAACTTGTTTGCCTTCAGCCATGCAAATATGCCGGGCATCCCCAGGGAAATCGCCACATACAAATTAAACGTCGGCTTGTTCTACCCCCAATAAGGTAGTTCAGGTGTAAATTCAACCCCACCATCAATGAGGCAGTCCGCGAGGAGGTAGAGAAACTGTTAGAAAATGGCTCCATTAGGGAGTCGAAGTACCCCAAGTGGATCGCCAACGTAGTGATGGTCAAAAAGAAAAATGGGAAATGACGGATGTGCGTGGATTTCACAGACTTGAACAAAGCATGTCCGAAGGATTCGCTCCCATTACCCCACATCGATCAGCTCATCGACGCAATGGCCGGGCACGAGCTATTGAGTTTCTTGGATGCATACTCGGGCTATAACCAATACTTATGGAGGAAGAAAGTGAGGAAAAGACCACGTTCATAACCCACCAAGGAACATATTGTTATAGGGTCATGCCGTTTGGGCTGAAGAACGCGGGGGCTACATATCAAAGATTGGTCACAAAGATGTTTCAAGGACCATCTCGACAAGACCATGGAAGTATACATAGATGACATGTTAGTCAAGTTCGTAAAGGCAAAGGATCATATTGATCATTTAAAGGAAGCTTTCGACATACTAAGGCGGTACGCAATGAAACTAAATCCAGATAAATGCGCATTTGCTATAGCCTTTGGAAAGTTCCTGGTTTTTTTGGTGTCACAGTGAGGGATCGAGGTCAACCCAGACCAGATCAAAGCTATTGAGGGGATACCGAAAATCTTGACTACCAAGAAGCAAGTCCAGAGGTTGACCAGTTGAGTCCCCGCCCTATTGAGATTCATCTCGCGGTCGTTTGATAGATGTCATAAATTGTTTGACGCACTAAAAAAGGACAACGGTCTCGAATGGACTCCCGAGTGCATCCAAGCTCTACGGGAACTGAAGGCATACCTATCATCACCACCCCCGCTCACAAAACCCGAACCTGGGGAACACCTATTCGTCTATCTAGCCGTCTCCAAAGTAGCGGTAAGTGCAGTCCTGATACGCAAGAACACAGGTACGCAATCTCCCATCTATTACATTAGGAAAACACTCATCGACGCCGAGACAAGGTACCCGCACCTCGAAAAATTAGCTCTGGCATTGGTTGTAGCTTCGCGAAAGCTTAGACCCTATTTCCAGTGCCACCCTATCTCGGTCGTTACATCCTTTCCCTTGAGGAGAATTTTGCACAAACCTGAGCTATCGGGGAGGCTGGCCAAATGGGCCATCGAACTAAGCGAGCACGATATCATATACAGTCGCGAACGGCGATAAAGTCGTCGGTGCTCACCGACTTCGTCGCAGACTTCAGTGCAAAGATAATGCCGGAAGTCAAAAAGAAAGTCGTTGAAGCTTCCCTCCAAACACAGGACCTTTGGGTCTTGTACACCGAGGGAGCATCCAACGCATCGGGATCCGAGCTGGGACTCGTACTCGAGGTCCCTACGGGCGAAGTTCTTCGTCAGTCCATAAGGTGACCAGAAATGACTAATAACGAGGCCGAGTATGAGGTCGTAATTACAGGGTTAAGGCTAGCACTCAAGTATGGGGCGAAACGATTGAGACTCCGCTGTGATTCCCAACTCGCAGTCAACCAAGTCACATGGACTTTCCAAATCAAGGAACAAAGTTTGCAAAAGCATCAGACCGAGATCTGCAAGCTACTGCCTGAGTTCAACGAATGCCAGCTCGACCAGATCCCACGTGCACAGAATGCCGAAGCGGACGACCTCGCCAAACTGGCCGCAACTACCAAAAGCATCACGACCGGGGATAAAAGTGTAGTCCACCTCCTCAAATCATCACTAGAACAAATCGAGGTAAGAACTGTGAGCTTAACTTAGGATTGGCACAATCGTATTATCGCCTACTTGCACGACGGCGCACTCCCAAATAACAAAAAAGAAGCTAAGAAACTAAGAATGCAAGCGGCCAGATACAGTCTCCTCCATAGCGACCTATACAAGAGGACTTACGGCGGCCCTCTGGCAAAATGATTGGGCTCGAACCAGACCCATCGCATCCTCGAAGAAGTCCATAAAGGCCATTGCGGTGCTCACTCTAACAATCGAGCACTCATCAGATGCCTCATACGAGCGGGATACTATTGTCCACCATGAAAAAACATGCCTCGGACTTCATGAAGACATGGGTCAGTCACCTTCCCATGGTCGTTCATCAAATGGGGAATCGATATTGTGGGCCCCCTCCCAGCAGGGCGAGGTAATATACGATTTCTTTTAGTTTTAACTGACTATTTCTCTAAGTGGGTGGAAGCAGAAGTGATCGCTCAAATACGGGAGCAAGAGGTAATCACATTTATATGGAGGAACATTATCTGCCGATTCGGCCTGGCCTAGGAGATTAACTATGACAACGGACCCTAGTTCACGGGGAAGAAAACCGTCAAATTCTTCAAGAAATGGCATATCAAGAGAATACTTTCAACCCCATATCACCCAGCGGGTAACGGACAAATGGAGTCCTCCAACAACTCCATACTAAACATCATGAAGAAAAAGCTTGAAGATGCCAAGGGACTCTGGCTGAAAATCCTGCCATAAGTATTATGGGCGTACCGAACAACTCCGAAGACGAACACAGGAGAGATGACCTACTCTTTGGTCTATGAGGTCGAGGCAGTAATACCAGTCAAAGTCGAAGAACCCAGCCTAAGGTACTCCCACAAAAGCGATATGAGTAATGATGAGAGTAGGAGGCGAGAACTCGACGAAATCGATGAACGAAGATATATGGCATACATAAGAATGGTCGCCCAAAAACAGCAAGCAGAATGCTATTACAACAAGAAAGCAAAGGTCGGGCCGCTTAAAGTTGGGGACTACGTGCTTAAAGCCAAAACTCAAGCAAGCAAAGACCCACAAGAAGGCAAGCTGGGAACAAACTGGGACGGCCCGTACAAAATCACAACAAAGCAAATAAGGGTTCATTCCAATTAGAGACAATGGAAGGGAAGCAATTACCAAACAATTAGAACATCAGCAACCTTAAGTACTTCAACTTCTAAGAGAAAAAGTGCCCCCTAAGCCGTACTCTTTTCCCCCTCACTTGCGTTTTGTCCCAATTGGGTTTTCTCAAGGAGGTTTTTAAACGAGGCGTCGAAGGGAATACTTCGAGACGAAGTATGGGAAGGAGGGACCATTTTTACTCTTTCATTGCCCGACTCCTCGATACTATCCAAGTCAAACAATGAAGGGACTAGGTAGACTGGGATTGGAACGCCAACCAACACCCAAAATCTGTAACTCTCCAAGTATGTAACTGAAACAACAACGTCGAAGTAATAAGAAACTTACATTTATCAGAACACCTTTTTGTGTTAAGGTTATGTTCGACCACACTCGAACAGCACATATCGTCCCTCAGCCACGATTTAACAAAAATTTAAGTTCGACCCAGTTTGAACAATACCTATCGGCCCTCGGCCTCAACATAGAAAAGGTTAAGTTCGACCACGCTCGAACAATACCCACCGGCCCTCGGCCGTGATATAACAGAAGGTTAAGTTCGACCCAGTTCGAACAACACCTATCGGCCCTCGGCTGCGATTTAACAAAAGGTCATGTTCGACCCAGTTCGAACAACGCCTATCAGCCCTTGGCAGCAACTTAGAAATGGTAAAGTTCGACCTAGTTCGAACAACACTTATCAGTCCTCGACCGCGATTTAATAAAAGGTCATGTTCGACCCAGTTCGAACAACGCCTATCGGCCCTCAACCGTGACTTAGAAAATATTAAGTTCGACCCAGCTCAAACAACACCTATCAGTCCTCGGCTGCGATTTAATAAAAGGTCATGTTCAACCCAGTTCGAACAACACCTATCAGCCATCGGCCGTGATTTAATAAAAAGTCATATTCGACCTAGTCTGAACAACACATATCAGCCCTCGGCCACGATCTAAATAAAAGTTCGAGTTTGACCCAGTTCGAAGAACACCCACCGGCCTTCGGCCGCAAGTTAAAAGGGAGAAAATTTGACCAAGTCCAAATAACACCCATCGAACCTCTACCGCGCTTCGACAAGCTTCGACATACACAAGAATAACAATAAAAGTACGACGGAGCAAAACATGAAAAGTGCAGAAACAAACCACAGCAAATAAGAAAGGTACAGATGAAAGAAAATCCAACTCCGAGTTTTATAAACAAAATTTTATTACAAAAGGCTCATGAAGACACCAACAAAAATACACAAAAAGATAGAAAGTTCAAAAACTACTACTGGCCACCGCCATAACGACCTGTGATACCCTCGTCGGCCGTCCTCCAACGTCTTTCCCGTCCTCGTCCGGAGGGTATATGGAATCATACCAGGCCTCGTCCTCAAGATGATCAATAGTTTACTCGTTATCCCCACCTTCTTCACTAGGACGAGGCATAGTCGGGTCATAGCCACAAGCGACCTCAGTCTCACGAGCCTCGACCCGAGCGTCCTCAAAGTCCACGATAGGGATAGAACCCGCCATGTGCAACTCACACAGCACATCTAGTCGGGCCTCAGCATGAATCCACTATTCATATAACTCACAAGGAATGTTGGGGAAGCCAGAAGCCGTAGATGAAGAAGGCTGCGCAAGTTATTTGGCCTTCTCAACCACTAGAGCGACAACCCTATCATAGAGGTTAGAGGTCTCTTTATCCAACTCCCCAAACCTTTTGTCAAGCCGCTCTTCTTTAAGCTTCTCCGTTGACAAATCATTTTCTCGTTCGGAGCAAAGAGTTTGGTTTGCCACTTCAAGAGATTCCGCCCTCTTCTGAGCCTCCGACCGAGCGGATTCTGCCTTCTTTGGCTCCTCTATCTTCTCAGCGACCTCGCCACTAAGAGCCTCCGCCCCGAATTGACACTCCTCAAGTTGGCCCTGCAACAAGACCACTTGGGCTTATCACAGCACTGGGCTTCTACCCCCTGCTAAGCTCAAACTCTTCCTCTTTGCTCCTCAACGTCCCTTCCAAGACGTTGCACTTCCCAACTACCCGCACCAGCTCCTCGTCCTTTTCCTTCAAGTCCTCCCTTAGCTGGCGCACATCTCCGCTTTCGCGGAGTCGATCGGAGCTCCCGATACTTCTCAAGACGTTTGAAGTACTTGTCCTACAACTTCACATAGATGTCTTTACATCTCTGCTCCCTATAAGCACTTTCAATCTCCAGAGCGACCGTCTGCAAAACGAACGAAAAGGAGTTAGAGCCTACAAAAGAGAGCAAAACGTAAGGAAGAGAATGGTCAACAAATGTACTTACCCAAAGGACGAGACCCACAATGTTATTTGATAGGGTGCTGTCACTTATAGTCTCGAGTGTCATACTTTCAATTTCAGAACAAATAGGACCGAGGGAGGGGACTATCTTCTCGGTGTTCACAAGAAGGTTACGATCCATCGGGATCGCAATAGTCCTTGAACCCCCTTCCAACCTCACTTCGAGTAAAGTAAGCCCCCATCGATCATCCTCAACTCGTCTATATCCATGTCGGAGCCAGATCCAACATCCTCCTCAGCAACGACCTTTCTTCTATCATCAGTTCAAGAAGGCACGTCCGCCGCGACACCGGAAGATGAGGCCTCCTCGCGCCTCGAAAGTGTAGGGCCGTCATTATGTACCACGCCCTCGACCGTGTCCCCCATAGGACGTATGCCCATTTCTTCCAAGTGAGGGGCCTCAGGACTTTCCTCGGGGCTCTCTCCAATATGTACTGTGTTGTTTCTCGAAGGACAAAGCCACAACCTCCCACATTAACGGCTGCCTACCCCTCTCCCCCCGTATCCACGGCTCTCCTCTTACAAGGTATTAGACCACCGTCATCAGGAGAGACGTTGTCCTCATCAACTAACGAGAAGAGTTGGGGAGCAGCAGTTGCAGATAGAATGGAGACGGGATCCCGAACTACGGTAACTACGGTTCAGATCGATACAGACGACGTAGTAGTTGCAACAGGAGCCGAAGGGGATAATGCAGCGGTCGCCTAGAGGGCACTGGTGTCCGGCTCCTCATAGAACCCCTGTCTGAGAAAAAGACAATATTAAGTTAGCATAACGAATCCATACACAATAGAAAATGGAGCGGCCACGATCAAAGAAAGGAAATTACTAGTAGAAGGGAGAGTAGGCTTGAATTTCTCGAATAAACTTGGCCAGTCACGGATCCCTATGATGTAAGAGAGGAGTCACTGGACCCAGTCGGAGATATGAGAGACCAGAGGAGGAGGCTGGCTGTTGGCTGCAAAAGAGAAGTAAAAATATCAAAATTCAGGACCAAAAACGAACGCAAAAAGAGACAGGGCACTCACGAGTGTAGTTCCAAGCTTCAGGAAAGCCGTTGACGTTGGCTATGACGTCCTCGATCCTGACAAAGAAGAAGTTAAGCCAGAACTGACCATTTGCTTTGTCGTCCATCTTCACCACCAAACATTTTCCTCCTTGGTGGCAAAAGTTCATCATCGTCCCCCTATAAAAGTCAGGGGCGTATAGGTGTATCAAGTGTTATAGCGTCAGCTCGGCGAATTTTGTCAACATCTTTATCACCTTGTAGATGTACGGTGCAAGTTGAGTCGGGAAGACACCGTAGTGATGACAAAACTCCTCCACTAACGGGATGGGGGAAAAGAATAGCCGATGAGGAAAGGATAGGCATAAAGAGCGCAGTACCCATGATGATGGACTTGTACTACATCCCCCTCAACCAGGATCAGCTCAACATAGTTGGGAAGGCCGAATTTGGCTTTAAGTTTCGCCAATTCCTTAGGCATTATCGTTGATTTAAAAACTCCAGGCGCGATGTCCGGTACTTTAGTAAGATCAGACCTGGAATCGGGATTACGCAGGATTATTTCCTCCATCGATGGGTAGGTTTCATCCTCAACAATGGCGGGAGCGCTCTCCTCATGGGAGGGAAATACCACTGCCAAGGGAGCAACACGACTCCCCTCACCAGCATTAGAAGATACGTTACAGAGAAGAAATTCGAAGAAGAAGAGAGCAAGAGAAAGATATGGTGCTTCGAAACGTTAGAGAATTTAAAAACTCCAAAATGGGGTTCAAGGATCTCTATTTATAAAAGTCATGGCACCGAAACCGAAAATAGTTCATTATGATTGGCACTGGAACCAAAGCGGTATGTCTAGTCAAAGTTCGCACGCGAAACAAAGCGACACATCGGGAATATGCGTCATAATGACGCATGGCATCATGACGTCATCCTAACCCGTGGACAACATAACTCCAGCAAATCACCCGGAAAATTCGTAGCATTTGAAATGTGTGGCCCATAGAGGGCCACGTCGCCTGTTCTCTGCAACAACCATGACTTGTGTAGTCCGCTTAATTAGCTCGACCACCAGCCACATGATCTGCTCATCAAACCCGCCCGGGAAGACGGCCTCAGTAAGAGGAGGGGCTAACTGTATGAGTCAAAATCTATCCCTAGAATACTTAAGTCAAAATGGTATTAGTGAAACATTCACAGACCGCCACGTGTCGAAGTGATATAAGAAACAATGAAGGTTGTGGTCGAAGAGTCAGCAAGGGCTGAAGTCGAGGAGTCATCAAGGATCGAGGCCGAAGTCGAATACCCTTTACAGAGTTATAACGGCTAGTTTCAAGATAGGACAGAAAAGAGAATATTCTAGTAGATATTCTCTACACTGTACTATTAGGATTTCTAGGAACATGTTACCTATAAATAGAAAAAGATACAATGATAGGGACATGGGATATTCACTCGTAAAATATACTTTGACTTTATAGAGAGAATCTGGTCTCATCACAAGCACACAAAAATAACCTTTTCACTAAGATTCTGGCCTACACTTTTCTACTGTATCCGAGAATATCTCGAAAACTCAAAGGCTTATCCATCATTCTTGATTGTCACAAAGAATATTCATTGATTTCATCCTTTTTTCGGTGACTCCTTTACATTTATTTACATAAATATCATTTATTGTTATTCATCACTATTTAATGTTATATTACTTTTGTTAGGATCCTCGAATATTGTCATTATCGTGCACTTTCATAACCTTCAGAATAGATCTACATGCTACATGTCGTAATACCACGGATTTTATCTTTAGGATATTATTATTAACCTAGAGTAAACCTCATCTACATAAAATTTAATTAGTTGAATCAAGATTTATATTTTTGGTCAAATAGTTCACATAATGCTATATAGGACGACAAGTGGAGATTAGAAAAATAAATATTTTAATACCATATGTCTTTGAATAGTAAACGGAAGGACAACAACGGTCAAAATTTCTAGTGTATTAATCTTAGGAATTAATCTCCATCGCCACTTGTCCACTTGATACTTTATCTTGTAGTATATATTATGTAATCCTTAATTTAGAACAATATAAAAGGAGTATTGATTCCTTTACATTTTGGAAAGTCTATTAAGTTCCTTGGATATTCTTTTCTACTAGATACTAACCTCTTTTGCGCTGCAACTTTGAGTTTATTAACATGGCCTAGAGAGTTGGCAGGCTATGATTGAGGAATTCAATTATTTTTCCTTAAAGAATAGTTAGTCAATTTTAGAGGATTATTCCATTTTAGTACACTAATAGCTTGTTTGGCCCCGCTCCTCCAAGGTAAAAAATATTTCAAATAAGTTTTTTTTTTTTTTTTAAAGTTGAAGTGTTAGACCAAATTTTTAGAAGAAAAAAAATACTTTTGAGTAGAAGCAAAAACAATTTTGGAGAAGTAAAAAAATTAGTTTATCTTCGGAAGCACTTTTTTTGAAAAATATTTTTGAGGAAAATACACTTAGAAGTACTTTTTTTACAGCTTGGCCAAACACTAATTGCTGCTCAGAAGTGCTTTTCAAATTAATTAGCCAAACACAAAATGCTTCTCACCAAAGATACTTTTGAAAAAAATACTTTAAAATAAAAAACATTTATCAAAATAAACTGATTTTAGAATCTTGCAAACGGGCTATAATAATAATAATAATAATTTAATACAATCTTTTTTACTGCTATCGGGGTTACTTAGTTTGATACTCCCTCTATTTTACTTTACGCGAACTCATTTGATTGAACACGAACTTTAAAAGAAGAGAGAAAATTTTAGAATTTGTGGTATAAAATAAGACACGTATAATTTGTGTGGATATAAATCATTGTATAAAATTAATTTTTTTTTCAAATATAAAAATAAATCATTATTTTTAGCACCGACTATAAAAAATAGGTTCGTACATAATTTATCTTAAATGAATTGGAGTATATTTATCTGTGCAGGTACGGTAATATAGGTACGGTCATTGCACGTTTCAATCTTTATTATTGTCTGCCGTGACCACTTTGACGAATTTACGTTATTTCTGGGGACCCACTATGAGTGGTATTTCGTGCGCCCCTTTATCTGTGTGCTAGCATGTATCTTGGCCATTGATTATTGTTAAGGCTACTTATTCAAAGGATCAGATCCCTTTGACTTTAGTATCTTTAACACCACCCTGCCAAATTCAGATGAATTTTAACTTCTTCTTTTGTTCTTTTCATCTGCGATTATTATAAGAGCCAGTTTGACATAAGAAATTTTTTTTATTTTTTTTAAAAATAATGCTTGGTTATCAAAATCTTACAATTTTTTCAATCTCACTTAAAAATATATTTTTAAATTTAAAAAACTAGTGAGAACTAGTTTTTCAATTGAAAATAGAAAGGTTGCCGATGTTTAGTTGCATATGTTAAAAAAAGGACATTCAAATATGTTACAAAAATTATAACCAAACACAACTTCATCTTCAATTCAAATTTTAGTAAAATTTCAAATTTGATTTTTTTTTTGGAATTCATGTCCAAATGCCTACTATAAGATTCTTTTCTTCATTTTTCTTTTTGTAACTTTTTGGGGCCGCAGAGGCTCATAAATGGGACAAAGTAGGATTAAGAACTTGAAGAAATCATCTGACGCCTCATATAATGGCATTTTATTATACAAGATTAACATTTTTTTTTTTTTTTGCAATATATATGTTCCGTTGATCTAAAGTTGGACCCCATATTTAGCTTCTAAATTAGAATCAAGCGAAAAATCATTAAGTTTTGTAGGAATATTTTTATTTGTACTTATGTGTGGCAGAGCCACTCATTAGCGAGGGGAGTTAATTGACATCCTTTATCAAAAAATTATAGATAAATACATACTATATGTTGACTTTATTTATATTTTTATGTATTTATTTATATTTTGACTGCTTTTGATAAAAATTGTAACGCCGCCACGACTTATGTACGTACAAATATGGATATCAAATTTGATCCACAAAAGTTTCACCTGTCTAAACAGCTCGATCCACATGGCCATACTGTGGTACTGTTCTAAATAGACTTTGAACTTGGTCATAAGTGTTAATTTGACTCAGATCCCTTTTGGTTTTTCAAATTTTCACGTGGCTGTTTTATGACTCTTTAAGTCATCGACGTCGATTAAAAAAGAAAGTGTTAACTGTTGAATACGTTTGAGTTGTACAAGTTTAATTTATAATCATTTCTCAACTCATTTTGAATAAGCCATTTTAGTTGAGTATATCTCATCTCAACTAAAACTTGGCCTAACTCGTTCGTTTCATGTTGCAACTTGCAATACTTATATTTGTAAAAAAATATACATCAACTTCAAATGGTACAATAGCATCACGTCTTTGGCCACTTATATGAGTAGGCCATGCCGCCTTTGCGTTTACAGATCACTTATCAATCACTGCATCTCCATCTCTCCCATCATCACTCTACTTATCTTCCTTTCTCTTTCCCAATTAAGTTGACAAGACATGCACACTTGTCTTCTTTTTCGCTATGGCACCACCGCTGGCACAATTCTCATAGCACCTGGGAATTTTCGATACCCACTTGGAATATATCGCTCTATACCATGATCGCCATCTTCGTCCGCAAGACCCGTTTTGGCATTTCTCGTAGTCTTTCTTCTTCCACCCTCCAACCCCTTCTCAACGTTCGTCTCCTCTTCCTCTTTGTCCCCACATAATACAACTTACAAACCCTTTTCTTTTCTTGGGCATTTTCCTATTAGAAGAAGAAGATCTGCACAGGACGTATCTGACTTGTTGAGATTAGCAGCAGCAGCAGTAGTAGTAGTAGTTTTTGTTGTTGTCGTTTGCTATTGTTTACATGGATTCTGCTAGTTTACTTTGTCTTCTCAATGAGGATCTTCTTATCCGTATTCTATCCTTCCTTACCTATGATTCCGACCGAAAAGCTTTCCGTTTGGTATGTAAAGCATTCCACCGAGTTGACTCCCTCCACCGAACCCATCTTCAGATCCTTCGTCCGGAGTTCATCACAACACTTCTCTCCAAATTCCCAAATATTTACTCCCTAGACCTCTCCATCTGCCCCCAAATCGACGACTCTGCTGTTTCCATACTGCTGACCGTGGGTTGTGATTGGAGTAGGAGGCTCAAAAGACTGGTGCTGAGTCGGTGCACCGGGTTGAGATCAGCTGGATTGGAACTGCTTGTGAAGTCGTGTCCTTTTTTGGAGTCTATTGATGTGTCCTACTGCTGGGATTTTGGTGATAGGGAAGCTGCGGCTTTATCTATTTGTGGTGGGTCTTTAAGAGATTTGAAAATGGATAGGTGCTTGGGTGTTACTGATGTTGGTTTGGCTAAAATTGCAATTGGGTGTCAATGCCTTGAGATACTTAGCTTGAAATGGTGTCTTGAAATTACTGATCTTGGGATTGATCTTTTGTCCAAGAAATGTACACAACTCAAGCACCTTGACATTTCATATTTAAAGGTTAATTTTGTTATCTTGTCATCCTTCTCTTTGTTCTTATTATCAAATAAAGGTAAATGTAGTTATTATGGAAATGCAAAAAGTGGGTTTAATTTGGTTTTGTTTCAGGTTACTAGTGGGTCGCTGCGTTCTATAAGCAGTATGGAGAAGTTGGAGTTTTTGGCTATGGTTGGGTGCGGCGTTGTGGACGATGAAGGACTGCATTATCTTGGAAATGGGTGTCCTTCGCTTCAGGTGATTTACAACTTTGGCAAACTATTGTGATGAGTTGTAAAAACGAAAGTATGAGATGATAGCTGTTTTTGGTTCGGTCTTAAGCTGACCTTTACTGTGTTGCTAGTGATCGTTTGCCCATTTGAAGCTTGAAAATAGACTTTGTATGTGTATGCAGTTGCTCCTTAGATAAGCACATGTCTATAGCTTGTTGAATTTTAAATGCTTATCTTAGAAGTAAAAAATAGAGTTTGAGTTTGTTTTTGTGAACTTATAGTAGTTCGTTTCAATGTCATGGATGAAACTAAATTAAGTTCGTCTATATGACATTTTTCTGATGGCCAGATTATGCAGTGAGCGCATGAATCTGGAACACAGGAAATGCTTTATTGGAAATTATGGTAGATGATTTTTTCTGGTATCTATCTATCCATGAATATATGAAATTAGTACGCCAAAGCTCAAACCTTTAGCCTATGTTGTGGCTACTTTACCTCTGAGAAAAACTGGTCGTGAAATTGTCTTCAGGTTTGTGTAATTTACTTAGTTGTCATAATTATTAAGAAAATTGTCTGATCGCAGGCACTGGATGTATCAAGGTGTGACAGATTAAGCTCATCCGCCCTAGCTTTCTTGATCAAAGGACATCCCTCGATGCTACAAATCCATGCTAGTTACTCTTTCAGTGTGAGTAAATTCATTGTTAGAACGAACATTTTGAATTATTCCTTGTGGAGTTTTTGATGTTGGTTCTGCAATTTAGATTGAGAATCTTGATGCACCAGGAGTTTCCTACTAAAGTCATCCAAGGGCTGAAGGACCTAAAGAATCTGAAAACGCTCATACTTGATGGAGCACCAGTTTCTGAATCATTCTTCAAGATCATTAATTTCAGTTGCAAGTATTTGGTTGAAATAGGGTTAGGCAAATGCAAAGGAGTGACTGACTTGGGCATTTTCCAGCTGGTATCAGGGGGTGTTAATTTAAAAGTCTTGAATCTCACATGCTGCAGCGATCTTACAGATAATGCAATATCAGCTATCACAGATTCTTGCCGGAGTGTTTTGTGCCTCAAGTTGGAGTGCTGCAACTCGCTCACGGAGAAGAGCCTATATCGCCTTGGATTACATTGTTCCTTACTTGAGGAGCTTGATCTTACTGATTGTGTTGGAGTCAGTGACACTGGTGAGACTCAAACCATTCGGTCTTTTGTTCTTTATTTACATATTTATTCCGCCACCATTACAACCATGCATGTGTATCCACAAAAAAGTTTATGTGCTCGTATCTTCTGGGTTCTATTGCCTTTTTTTTATAGTCATTAAGTTTTGAGCTTTTTGTTGGCTTTCTGTTCCTCAAGGTCAAGACATCTGATTTTTTTCTTCTTGTAAAGACATCTTGAAGCTTCGTGCCCTCATTTCTCAAATTTCCTCGTGTTATTCTTCGATGATATGGTTACTCCAAAAATTGTGCAGTTAGTGGGTTAACTTTATGTTAAGCCTTTCTAGCTAGGAATTCAGCTACCCTTTAAAGGTGCGCTAATATGTGGTGCATCTCATGTTTTCTGCAGGACTTCATTACCTGTCTAAATGTACAAAGCTTGTATGTCTAAAGTTGGGATTATGTACTAACATTACCGACAAGGGCCTGTACTATATTTCTAGAAACTGCAGAGAGATTCGTGAACTTGATCTATACCGGTAAAATTTATTTTCCCACCTAACTTATCCCGTCAATTTGAGAACGTCTTCTTATATGATATCTTGAAAACCATTTGCAGATGCAAAGGAATTGGTGATAATGGACTCTATGCTTTATCAAGTGGTTGCAAAAGAATGCAGAAGTTAAACTTGTCTTACTGCTCTGAGGTCACCGATAAAGGGATTGAGTATCTTGGCTATCTACCAGAGCTCTATAACCTCGAGATGCGTTGTCTTTGGAATGTCACAGGCACTGGTTTAACAGCACTTGCTACTGGATGCAAGAGACTTGCTGAATTGGATGTGAAGGATTGTGCTTATATCGATGATTCGGGTTTCATGGCTCTTGCTTATTACTCTAGGAATTTGCAACAGGTATTATTGCCCAATCTTGAACTACTCTCTCTACTTCTTTGTAATTGATGATGCTGTCAATGTGATGTGCTTTCCACATTACCAGTTGATTAGTAATGCTTAAATGGTAAGAAAATTACACCTTTGGTCAGTCTTTATCATTTTCTCGAAATCTTGAAAGAGTTATGTTAATACTCCCTTTTGATAGACGAACAAACATTTGTGTTACAAATCAGGTTTCAAATATTAGTCAACAGCTTTTCGCCTCAAGTCTTTCAGATATATTATTATGATCCTTTTATTTGACAGGAGTTGTTGAATCCCACACTGAAAATTGGTCAAAGTTACCTCTTGTAAAATACACTCAGTTTTTTATGGAAAGACTACTTGTTAGGATCAAGCAATCCTGGTTTTCTTTTTTTCCTAGTTCAAAGTAGAGTAGTGATTGCATATTCAAATTTAACAAGCAGATTTGCTAGATAATTTTTTGGTGTAATTTTCTGGATCCATGATAAGATATGTTAGAATTATGTGGTGATTCTAGCTCCGTCTGGCATCTGTTTCATCCTAAACTTTATTATGTCGCTATATGCACAATGCTGAAAGGACTCGGACTTTTGTATCAACCCTAAAAAACTGGTCAATTCTTTTTGTTATGCTTAAAAAGTTCAGTATACCCCTACTTTTTGGATACCAATCAAAGTTTTTTGCTATATTATCTGCAATCTTTTGACTGATCAAACTTGATATTGAGCTTATCAAACTCAATTAATCATCAGATACACTTACTGAAAAACTTCCTTTTCCCCTTTTAGATCATACTTGAATTTTTGACTTGATTTTTTCCCCCATATCATGAGGTTTAAAATTGAGACCATCTGAGGATCAACTGAACCTGATTTTTTCTGAACTTCAATTAAAGGACAAAAGGATAAGTTCAAACATGACGTCTCTTTTAACATCATTCTTGTATGCATCTGTATGGTGGTTACTGCACTCTTCAACCAGGTCATCAGTTAGAATCAACTCACAAATTTGGGCATGTGGCACAATTATTTATTTAAAAAACTGATGCCATAACTCAACTTGAAAGTTAGAACATGCTTGATTGACCTTTTATCTTTGTTGTCTGTTCAAGAATCAGATGCTGCACATGACAGTGCATTTGTTTGTTAAGACTCTTGAACTGAAATGAGCATTCATCAGTTTTAATGATTGCCCTTGCTATTGCTCTATGTTTTTGTGATAGAATGAACAATCTCTTATAGATTTAACTGGGTTAAATACTTGTTTAACATGGTGAGTTCGAAATAAAGCTCATAATCATTTAGTTCTTTAGTAATACAGACCTTTTCATGTCAAGTGCACTAAGTAATATTAGCCGGAATTGACTCAGTTTCTACAAATGGTATGGTTAAATACTTGGCTAGATGCATGTAGCTGTCTTTGGAACCCTTGGGCCTTGATGCTTGTCTGTGCATTCTGACTTGGTTATGCGTGCTATGGTATAGACAACACATTTATTCTCCTATATTTCCGTTGTTCACATGTATTCGTAAATAATATACATTATTGTGCGGTACATACCATGCTTTTGCGTCCTTGAATACCTAAATGGGAATAGAGGCTTATGCCTGGAGCACCTTGTGTTCTTTTGGGCAAGATCTTCAAAATCATTATATCCGCCTTCACTGGAGACAAGTTTTGTGTTGAAATGATATATGTTCCAAAGCTCTATGACACTTTTATGGGTGCTTTTGCTCTTTTTGGTCTAAATCTTATAAAGTTGTATGTACAGCAAAATATTTTTCCTGCAAGTAATTATGGAGCAATCTCATTCTTCAGGAGCAATTTCATTCTTCGATATAAAATTTTGAGCACTAATTCTTCCTAAAAAGAGAATGAATTCAATGCATTTGAAATGCATCTTGAAGTTGTCATTTATTCATGTTCATAGGAGATCCTTGTACAATTGCAAACTTGATACTGAATTGTTTTCTGTATATCAAATTTTGTCAGTTGAATTTGTTTACAAATGCTGAAATAAATCTTTGATTGCAGATTAATTTGAGTCATTGTGCAATCTCGGATGTTGGCCTCTGCATGGTGATGGGGAACTTGACACGCTTGCAGGATGCCAAGCTTGTAAACCTTTTCAATGTATCAACAAATGGCCTTGAAGTTGCTCTTCGTGCTTGCTGTGTTCGGCTGAAGAAAATTAAGGTGGTTGCTTCCCTGAGGCTACATCTTACACCAGACATAGTTGAGACATTGAGTGCAAGGGGTTGCAGGATTAGGTGGGATTAGGGCCAAATATGACAGCATTATATCCAGTGTGTGTTACCATTTTTTTTGATACTAGTGGAGCATTATATCGGGTAACTCTACTCACCAAAAGCTAAATATATGACAGCATTATATGACTGTTGTAGCCACAGCCTCCACTTGCATGAATTGGAGTACTACAATACATTTGAGCAGTTGAACCTAAAACTCCTCCCATTACATTAGTAAAGCAGAAATTTTCCTTCACGTTGTAAAAGTCCACCTAAGAGAATTTGCACGGTCTTGGACTCTTCACTTGTGTGGACACATTGCATAAAATTCTTATGTACTTTGCAGTCTGGAGATTAACTATGGATGTTTAAACATCTTACCAGTGGATTTCTAAAGCTAGTGGCGGAGAATATCTTCTTATCTGCTGGATTGTGTTTTTGTCAACTTTTTCTAATTGTTGTCATCGTAGTTTCAGAAAAGAGATTTTACTATGGAACCAGAAGCGGGTCAATGATTTACTTTCTAATAGCTGAATGTGTAAATTTTTACACAGAAGCAAAAAAAGAATTAACCTAAATAGCAGCCCCCGCAATTAACTAAACTAAAAATAGTAATCTATGTATAATCTACATATAATATGTATATAATCTAAGTATACCGACTAAAAAAATATAATATATGTATAATCTAAGTATACCGACTAGAAAAATATAAAAGTAACAATGAAACTAGTCTGCTATTGTGTAAAGATCCCATCGTGGCTGTGCAATCCCCCAAAAAAAAAAACAAAGGAAAAAGGTAATCACAAATCTGCACAATTTCTGGTTGGGGTGTTTGCACAATTTCTGGCAGGGGTGTTCGTCGGCCGGTATGGTACGATATTTACATATTTTGATTCGATATTTTCGGTTTCTTAAAATACTATACCAATAACGTGTCTAATTATATTCCGTATGGTTTGACTTTTCTCCTTTCGGTGTTTATTCGGTACAGTAACTTCGGTTTATTCGGTTTCAATATTAACTAGTGCATAAAGCCATAAACTGTAATAGTCTTAATTAAAGTACTCACAAATATAAAAATGAAAACGTTCTAAGCTCACATGACTATTGACAAAAAATTTGTCCAAAACCAGCAAGTATCAACCCATAGAGAAAAAAGGTACATAAAAGAATAAATTTAATCATTAAAAATGTCTTGTTACTTGCTTAGAGCTAATTGCTGAAGTTAAAGAATACAACAAGACCTAATCCAACATATGCAATTCAATATACGAGAAAAAAATACCTTAAAACCGTAAAAGTATTACGTTAAGATGCTTGGTATCCTAGAGAATAAGGTCAAAATCTGCATCCTACATTGTTCCTCCATTTTCTAAAGAAGTACATGGGCTTTACTGTCAGCCTCAACATGCATACCGAAGAAAAGTATTATGCAACTTAGTATGTTATAATAAATAATATACGCGTTGTGTAACTTATATATATTTCGGTATGGTATCGGTATTTCGGTATTATTTTTGTAAATACCAATTTTTTTTTAAAACTTAAACCAAATACCATATCAAATATCAAAATTTTCGGTTTCGACATGATAATTAGGTATTTACCAAATCATGCACGCCCCTAATTTCTGGTCTCTATTCTTTTTCCCGTAATATGACCTATGCTTTTCTTGCGAATAGGTTTTTTTCGCCGCCCAACCAGACAACCCCACCTATTTTGTACTTCCTCTGTTTTAACCAGATATTCTGTTTTGAAAGAATGTAAGATTGTCGAAGTACAGAGTTAAATCTTTTAGTTTTGATCTCAACCCGGACCTGAATTGTTTAATATTTTTAAAATAAAATTTACATAAGAAAGTAGATAAACAGAGAACAATAACAGTGTTATGTAAATTAAGTTCTTCTTTCTCAAGTTGTGTGCTAGGCGATTAGGAACAGTGAACAGCATTAGGAAAAGTACGTTTGAACTTGACGGTCTGAACTTTTGATAGCTATTACGTACGGAGTATATATGTAAGCAAAAGTTGCAATGATTATACCGTGAAGATTGAGTGAATGAGAAGTAGCTACGGGATGATATATCTTTCCATATGATAATTGAGTGTCAATTTAACCCTTTTGCCGTTTTGTGCTTGCTTGTAGTCTGGTTCATGTGGCCATGTAAAATGTAAACAAGAAAACTAAGAAGAAAAGGGAGGAGGAGACTAACATTATTTAACAGTGTGAAACCAAACTATATCATAATGGAGCCCACACACTGGAGAATCTGACTTTAGATGTCAAGTAGCAGCCTACTTAGCCACTGACAAATTGACAATACATAGTAGTAAAAAGAATTTTGTAACCATTCCATACAAGGCAGGATAACTTGAAAGTTGGAAAGAGAGAAAAGCATATATTTCCATGTCTAGAAATTTCCCTTTTCTTTCAAGACAAACAATTCTCAATTTGTATTCCCTTCCTAACCCTCTTATATTTCTTTTAAATTGGCTCCCTTTTCCACTTCATTGAAAGAAAAAAAAAACCATCAAATGGAGTTTCCCAAATTTCTCCTTATTCTCATCCTTTTACCTTTCTACCAAGTTCTCTCCCTTAATGAACATGAAACTTTCCATCCATATCAAACTTCATATACTCTTGATCCTCAGGCCATGATCATTCAAGCTTGCAACAACATACAAAACCAAGCCTTATGCCTCTCACACATTCAATCCAATCTTGATAATCATGGCCATATTAGGGATCCACATTCAATCCTTAGAGCAGCCATTCGAAACTCCCTCAATCAGGCAAAGTTAGCCATTCAATCAATCACAAAATTCAGCACCTTATCTGCTTCATCCCGGGATCAAATGGCCATTGAGGATTGTCAAGAACTTCTCGATTTCTCGGTCACTGAACTAGCATGGTCGTTAGGAGAAATGAGAAAAATCCGAGATGGTTTAAAGAACTTTCATTATGAGGGAAATCTCAAGGCATGGCTAAGTGCAGCTTTGAGCAATCAAGATACATGCTTAGAAGGATTTGAGGGCACGGACCGACACCTTGAAAATTTTATTAAGGGAAGTTTAACACAAGTCACACAACTCATTAGTAATGTTCTAACTTTGTATGTTCAATTGCATAGCTTACCATTTAAATCACCAAGAAACGAGACAATAAAATATGAAAATCCAAAATATCCGGAGTGGATGACTAATGGAGACAAGGAGATGCTAACTTCTAGTCCAAATAAAATGCATGTAGATGCTGTTGTAGCCTTAGACGGAAGTGGCCATTATCGGTCGATTGCACAAGCAATATATGAGGCTCCTAGCTATAGTAGTAGAAGGTATGTGATCTACGTGAAGAGGGGAATTTACCATGAAAACGTTGATATGAAGAAGAAAAAAACCAACATCATGCTTGTGGGAGATGGGATTGGAGCCACTGTGATTACTGGTAACAGAAATTTCATGCAAGGATGGACTACATTTCGAACTGCAACTGTTGGTATTTTTCTCAACCCTTCTTCCGTATGTTCCTTTTGACTAGGTCATGTTATTTTTGAACCATTAGGTTAAATTGATGACTACACTAATATGTACTTTTTAGAGTAGACTTGATATGGTAGGATGAAAAATAGGGTAACAAGCTGCAAAAGTTGGATAAATAATTGCACTTGAAGTGTAAATTTATTTACACTATCAGTTGTATATAACTTTATTCCGTAATGACTTTCAATGTAGTTTAACATATGATAGAAACCGATTACCATTTTCACCAAGTTACCCGATAATGCTTATCACACAAATTTACTTGTAATTTATTATTGAATAATTTGAATGTATAAATATTTTTTATACCGTCATTGCATAGATCTTAGACTCAAACTAATTATGTTTCTCTTGATTAATAATATGTTTCTTTTAACAGCTGTTTCGGGCAAGGGATTTATTGCAAGGGACATAACATTTCGCAACACTGCCGGACCCAAAAATTTCCAAGGCGTGGCTCTACGTGTGGACTCGGACCAGTCGGCCTTCTTCAGGTGCAGTATGGAAGGATATCAAGACACACTTTACGCCCATTCTCTACGCCAATTCTACCGCGAATGCAACATCTATGGCACCATAGACTTCATTTTTGGCAATGGTGCAGCTGTTCTTCAAAACTGCAAGATTTACACTAGAGAGCCACTTCCTTTACAGAAGGTCACAATCACGGCCCAAGGTCGAAAAAGCCCAGATCAAAGCACTGGATTTTCGATCCAAGATAGCTATGTTTATGCCACTAGGCCCACTTATTTGGGCCGGCCCTGGAAAATGTATTCACGGACTGCGTACATGAATACTTACATGAGTGGTATGGTCCAGCCCAGAGGATGGTTAGAGTGGTATGGGAACTTTGCTTTGAACAGTTTGTGGTATGGTGAGTATAAGAACTATGGGCCTGGATCATCGCTTTCTGGGCGGGTTAAGTGGCCCGGTTACCATATTATCAAAGATCCGTCAACGGCTAGTTTCTTCACCGTTCAACATTTCATCGACGGCATGTCGTGGTTGCCGGCTACCGGCGTCCAGTTCACAGCTGGTCTTACCAATTAGGTTACAGCAGTAACTAATAGCTCATTTGTTTAATGGAGTAAATTTATGTTTATATCATTATCTTCTATATTATGTATATAATTCATGATGGCATATTGTATCATACATACAAAGTAAGATATTTATTCCAAATGGACGTGGAACGTCTAAAGCGACTTGTGTATGCATGTAACAATTCTCTCCATTGCTTGGCACGTCGTAATTAGGTTAATTAAATTTTCTTAACGTGGAAAATGACCTAACCTTTCTTTGTGTGTTAAATATTCCCTTGCTAATTTGCGAAAGCAAAAAAGTTGACTTTTATAGTTCCCAATCTCCTAAAATCATGTGATTACTATTTTCATTTTCTCTTTGGTATGTGCATACTTTGCCACGTGAAATAGTGCATACATTTTTTAGCATTTTACTTAATGCAACGTAGTCAATATTGATGTTCTTGCCATCTATACTGGCTTTAAGAAAGGCAATTGAAATTTATCTTTGTATGCTACTCTGATCCTATCCCTGCACTCAACTCAAAAGGACAACTGAAGCAATAATTCTTCACAGCCATTTACAAAGTTATCTGAACTAGATCTAATTATCCAATCTAATATTATGAGTCATGTATTATACTTAAGTGGTACTATATATTTTCAGAATTGTTCTCCTCCCATTTAAAAAATGCACCTTTCTTTTTTCCCTTTTAATATATCTTGATGGAGAACCCTTCCTAATTCCAAATGGAATTTAAATATTAAGGTTAAAATTTCAAAGTTCACTAGGTACAGCTTGACTTTGCTTGCAGATCGATGTTTATATTTTGCATAATAAGAAATAAATTGCAACCACCGAGAATCAATACTAAGAAGATATTACCGTAATAAAATAGCACCTCTTTTCAACAGCATGGCATGCAAGTTGGCACGATCAATCCAACTATATATATTGTTTACGAAATGACAATTCTTTTATGAAACTCATTGCTATATAAATGCATGTTTCAGATAAGTATTATTCATACCCAATGTTTAATTGCCATGGCATTCACACATTCCATCCTTGTATTCTTCATACTTCAATTCTTCTTCTCTCCTTCTCATGCATCTCTCTCTTCTGATGAAATTTGCAGCAACACCCCTTTTCCTAACTTGTGCAAAACTTTACTCCCTCCCAACAATTCTATTGACATTTATGACTCAGGAAGGCTCTCCATCCAGCTTTCCCTTTCAACAACTAGTCAGATTCTTAACTCAATCAACGGTTTCCTCAATCCAATTGATCTATTACTCCCTAAAAGCACCAGTTCTGCTCTCCAAGATTGCCAGTTCCTCCTTGGCCTAAACGTTGATTTATTATCTACTGCTGCTGCTGTTACTAAGAAACCAAAAGATTCCCTTGAGAATACAGAAGCAGATGATGTATTAACCTGGCTTAGTGCAACTATAACCAATAAACAAACTTGTTTGGATGGTCTTCTAGTTGCGCCTTCTATTTTACAGGTTTCTAAGTTGATTACACCCATAATTTCTAAAGGTACGCCGTAGTGTTGAAATCTGTTACAATCTTATTAAGAGTGCACACTTTTTGTTTACTCCCTCTTGTCCACTTTAATTGATTTTTTGGTCTTTTTTTCGTTGTCCACAATATATGATTTTTTTCAAATATCAAGAAGGAATTTACTTCTTTTTCTCAAAGCTGCCCTTGGAGTGTCTTTTATATTTTCAATGAACAAATTAAAAAGATAGTAAAGGTTAATATGGTCAATTTCATTGTTAATTAATGTTAAAAGGTGAATTCCTTAATATGTGTGAAAAACAACCAAAAAATCAATTAAAGTGGACCGGATGAAATAATTAATTATATTATGTCTCAACATGCCCCTCATATGTGAGTGATTCTTTTTCATTAACCAAACACTTAAAAATATGTTTTTTTTGCTTTTTGGGCGACGGTGTGATTTGAACCTATGACCTCTTGTCTGCTTTGAAACCATGTTACATTGTATGACTACCTCATTTCAAAATCTAAACCGTTAAAAGAAACATATTTTTAATTTACTCAATTACATATACATTATTATTATGTCTCAACAGGAAGCATGACGTGTAGTGTGTCACTCGCGCTCTTTAAGAATGGGTGGAATCCTGATTCTGTTTTAGGGAAGGTAATTAGTTGGAGTATGTTGAAAATTAGCCAAAAGGTGGTAGTGAATCCTGATGGAAGTGGGGATTATACTACTATCAATGATGCAATCGCAGCTGCCCCGAACAATACCCCAGCAAATGAAGGCTATTACCAGATATATGTGGTTGCTGGTGTCTACCATGAGTATATTTCAATTGCTAAAAACAAGAACTATTTGATGATGGTTGGTGATGGCATAAACAAGACTATAGTCACCGGGAATAGAAATGTACCTGATGGATGGACAACTTTCAATTCTGCAACTTTTGGTAAGTTTTTAACATCGAGATATATTAAATTATTAATCCATCTTCAGTCAATATGTAGAACTGAAAAACCAAATCTTTTTTGGCTCTTTTATGGTTTATTAAATATCAGACTGCGGAACATATTTAATTTTTCGGTGCATATCTAAACACATCATATGGGGTTGACATATAATATTAAAGTTTAAAGGAAGACAAAATTAATGCCATGCATGCAGTTCCCCATGTTCTTTCGCTAATGGATTATATATTCTATTGAAGTCATATCTTGTTTAAGTTTCTTAAATAACCACATGCTTGTCATCTAAATCTCCAAGGATTCTTTACTATAAAGACAGTTGTGTGTATATATATAGTAGTACTACTATTATATCATCACCGACGAAAATTTAGGAGTTAAGGGTTTGAGGTTGGTTGGGGAGAAGGGAGATAGATGAAGCTAATAAGTATTCTGTAATTATGGGAAGGAACAAGGCACCACTTTTCTTTTTAGGATTTAACACCTAACTTAATTTAACATGTTACATCAGGTTACTTATAATTAATTAATTTAATCAAACAATCTTTAATTATTTTCTCGGTTCCAACTAATTATGTGTCAACATTCGGATTTTGAAAGTCAAACTTCTTAATTTTGATAATGAATTCGGACATAGAAACTTTATGTTTTTTGCAATAAAATTTACGTACGTATTTGAAATTTATGTAATAATTAGTATAAGTCATAATAATTAACAATTTAAAAGGCGTATAATAAACGGTCCAAGAAAGTCTTCGAAATCAGAATGGTGCCACTTAAATTGTCATGCACACAGAGGTAAACTGTTCCTTTTATGGATCTAAGTAATCGATCTTTGATACTCATGCAGCTGTAGACGGGCAAGGATTTGTGGCAGTAAACATTACATTTAAAAACACAGCAGGAGCAGCAAAGTTCCAAGCAGTAGCCGTTAGGAATAGTGCTGATCTATCCGCATTCTACCACTGCAGCTTTGAAGGGTATCAAGACACTCTGTACACACATTCCCTGAGACAGTTCTACAAGAACTGTGATATCTATGGGACAATAGATTTCATATTCGGAAATGCAGCAGTTGTTTTCCAAAACTGTAACATATATCCACGCCTTCCATTGCGCGGCCAATTTAATGCAATTACAGCACAGGGCAGATCAGACATTAACCAGAACACAGGCATATCCATTCACAAATGTACCATCACACCCGCTTCTGACTTAGCCTCGTACAATGGCACTACTCCAGTACGGACATATTTAGGCAGGCCATGGAAAGAGTACTCGCGAACTGTTTATATGCAATCATTTTTGGACAGTTTTATTCATCCTGATGGTTGGTCGATTTGGACAGGAGATTTTGCGTTAAGTACATTGTGTTATGCTGAATATAAGAACATGGGTCCAGGATCGGATACTAGTAATAGGGTTACATGGCCTGGTTATCGTAGTGAGATTAACTTCTTGGATGCATCTTATTTCACTGTCTCCAATTTCATAGTGGGGAATTATTGGCTGCCTTGGACTGGAGTCCCTTACACTGGTGGTTTATATTTTTAAGCAAGAATTTTTTCTTGATCTTTTATTTAATTTGGTTGTGTTCTTCGGTTAATTCCGAGTGATCACTGTATCTTCTTTATTTGTTTGTTTGCCAGTTTGGTTCTTTGAGTTTATATAACTGGAATTGATGTCAGGTCAATAAGATACTGGAATTAACTGTCGTTATTATCATTACATGTACAAATTTTAGCCTTCCATGTGTTGTTCAATTGCATTTGGTTGTTTTGCAAGAACAAATTAGTAGAGGGGACTAACAACAGTACGTTTCTCCTGTTAAAAGTAGAAAATTTGTTTGGACTAACGTGTAAATAAACGTGTTAAAATCATTTGTATGCTTACGGTTAAGTACTACTGTGTTTAAGCCGTGTACAAAGTATGGTTAAAATGTACCCAAGGGACTACGATTAAACATCACTGTTTTATCCCCCGTAACTTTAGGATTTGAAATTGATCAGTCAAAAAAATAGGAGTTGGTGGATGGTGGTAAAAATATCCTAGCTTTTTGGAAACTATAATAAGACACAAATTACCAACTTTCACTTTTATCCTCCGTCAATATGCTTGTTTCCCTCTAAGCTTCTGATCTAGAACAGAACAAAATTTGGGAAAATGCTATAACTTCTTTTCTCTTATTCGTTCTTTTTTCCAGCCATTTTGAGGAGAGGGTCAAGAGCAAATCTCCAGGCCCTTCTCCGTTACAATTTGGTAAATCGAACACTAAGCAACAATATTTCCATTTATTTGTTTTATTATCTAATTCAACCAGCCGTTAAATTTCCCATTAGAGATCAAACATGGCGGGAAATAATCGTAAGAGGAATGTCGCGATTATCAGTGTATGTTCATTAATCTTGGTGGCTATGATAGTCGCAGTAGCCATAACAATGAAGGGGAAGGACTCAGATAATAATGGTCAAGATGCCACGACTTCGCAAAAAACTATTGAATCCATTTGCCAAACAACACGTTATCAACATACATGTGTTGAGAGCCTTGAGTCCTCAGCTGAAGGCTCCTCAGATCCCAAAGACCTTATCCAAAAGTCATTTCAGGTAGCAATTAAGAAAATTAAGGAAGCAATTGAGAATTCAACAATGTTGCAAAAACTCGAGAAGGATCCAAGAGCGAAACTTGCCCTGGAGAATTGTCAGAAGCTGGCATGGCAAGCCGTTAATGATCTCAATAGAACACACACCAAATTTGAGAGTTTTGAGTTCAATGATCTAAGTCATTGGATTGCTGATTTGAAGATTTGGTTAAGTGGTGCTATTACATATCAAGAAACTTGTTTGGATGGCTTTGAGAAAACCACTGGAGAGACAGAGGAGAAAATGAAAAGGGCATTGAATTCTTCGATGGAACTAACTAGCAATGCCCTTTACATGATTACCGAGATTTCATCTGTCTTCACAAGCCTCAATGCTGGCAGCTCCAGTCGTCGTCGTCTTCTCCTTTTGGACGAGGCCCCTATCTTAGGTCATGGAAATGAGTTGTTGCCTGATTGGGTTGATATGAGAAGGCGCAGACTTCTTGCTGCCAAGGAAATCAAACCTGATATTGTTGTTGCCAAGGATGGATCAAGCAAATACAAGACTATTAACGAGGCTCTCAAAAACATCCCCAATAATAGAAACCAGACTTATGTTCTGTACATCAAACAGGGTGTTTATAATGAGAAAGTAGAGTTTACTAGCTCTATGACGAATTTGATGGTCATTGGAGATGGTCCAACAAAGACAAGAATCACCGGGAACCAAAACTTCAAAGATGGCACTCCCACCTATCTCACCGCAACTGCTGGTAAGTTTTGGCACAATAAATATACAATTTTATTGTAAATACCAGTTAGTTTTTCATAACAATTACTCCCTCCGTACATTCTTAATTTTAAAAAGAATGACACCTTCTTATATTTAAAACTCATAACTTTAAACTTAAACAATATAAATATAATGAGACGTTTAAGACTACGAGTTTTAAAAACATTTTTGGTATGTGCGAAAAGCTTTTCTTTGTTTCCTTAAATTCGTGCCAGTCAAACAATAGTATTGCAATTATTTTATTCTCTTCTTTGTTTGGTATTTTAATAGAACAATTAATATGACTATTGTAGCTGTAATGGGAGATTATTTCGTTGCTAAGGACATCGGGTTCGAGAACTCTGCTGGTCCAGAAAAACACCAAGCCGTAGCTTTGAGGGTAGCAGCAGATAAGTCAATCTTTTACAATTGCCATATCGATGGCTACCAAGACACGCTCTGTGTCCACACCTATCGACAATTTTATCGAGATTGTGTTATCAGAGGCACCATAGACTTTGTTTTCGGCGATGGTGCTGCTGTGTTCCAAAACTGCACTCTTGCAGTAAGAAAACCTTTAAAAGAGCAGCATTGCATTGTCACAGCACAAGGAAGGACAGATGCACGCCAGCCAACAGGTCTTGTGTTTCAAAACTGCAGTATCGTGGCTGATTCTTCTTACGATGAGGTCAAGGGGGAAGTCAAGACATATCTTGGCCGTCCATGGAAAGAGTACTCAAGAACTATTATAATGGAATCTTCCATTGATGATTTGATTCAGCCAGAAGGATGGGTGGAATGGAATAAAACATTCGCTCTGAACACACTATTCTATACTGAATTCAACAATAGAGGGTCTGGTTCATCCAAAACAGAACGTGCAAAATGGCAAGGGGTTAAGGAACTACAGATAAATCGTGTTCAACGATTCACAGCATCACAATTTCTAGATGGAGATGCATGGATACCATCTACTGGTATCCCTTATACACCTGGATTCTTCTTACCACCACCACAATATGACGCTTCTGTTGAATACTCCCCTGTGGATGACGAGGAATACAAAGATTTGGGAAGCGGTAAAGACAAATCTTCTTATGAACCTAAGATTTAGACGGTTAATTTTAGAAAAAAAATCGAAAAAACTTCTTAAAAGATTACTAGAACAACTTTTAAGGAAACACAAATCATATTTATATTAGATGTTTTAGAAACAAATGTGTGTGTATATATATCTATATGTGTGCATGCATGCATACACACATGTACAACAAAATTAGAAACTTGAATTTGTAAAACTATCAATCATTAATAAAAAGACCTCACTCCAACTTGTTTGGATTGAGCCGTAATTAATTGTTGCTATTATTGTTGTTTTTATTATTGTATATTAGTCAGAAATATCCTTTAAAAACATGCATTAAACTATTACTAGAAACCTTAAATATAGTAAAAGTATAAGAATAGTTCAAGATGTAAATACTAATTTTACATTTCGAATAATAAAAAAACATAACTTTGTGACATTACTCCAACAGTGGATCCAGTTGCAGCTCCAGTGTCAGCTCCGGCGGCAGCTCCCGCAGAATCTCCGACAGAATCTTCTGCAGAAGCTCCGACGACAGAACTAGTAGTGGTAGAAGCTCCACAGTCAGAATCGCCAGTAGATTCTCCGGCAGAATCCCCAGAGGAATCTCCGGCAGAATCTCCGGCAGCAGATTCAGAAGAATATCAGACAGACACACAAGTACCAAGCCCAGCGGAATCTCCGTCCGGAGAAGTATGGCTCAACACTAGTGATGAGAGTGAAGGCAGCTCCTAATTAACAAGAAAGATTGGAGCCTTGTTTATAAGCTTTTTTTTCTCAGGATCTTGAGAAAAATCATGTGGTTTTCATCTTCTTGATTGGGAATTTCGTTCATTATGTGCATGATTCGATACGCTTGCTTCACCATCCAATCAACAATTTTTGCTACTATTTGGAGATATACAAGCCAATTGTTGCTAACAGCTCGAACAATAAAAAACTCTGTATAGGAAAAAAGAAAGAAAAAAACAGTTCTATTGTCTGGAAAAAAAAAAAAATGAATTTTGCTATTTTTCACATGTCATAATCTGACTTGTAATTATATTCCTTTTCTTTTTATTTGTCTTCTAAGTTTTTATTTTCTTTGAAGAGTTTTGCTTACTTCTTTAGGTAAATTAATCTAGGATTACTATGACAAATGACTGAATATTTTAAATTAGATGAAAATAGAAAATACTTTTTGAGTTTTCTATTGTGTGTTTTTTTCTTTCTAAATCTAGTTGATATTTTGTTACGTTAAATTAGTTCGTTTATCTCCAGTTGGTTTTCCATATATAAGGTTTATAGTTTATTTTATATAAATATAAAAAAAATTTAAAAGCCTCTCCAATTTATACATTCTATCGATAAAAATGAAAAACATCATATCGGTAGTTCGGATGCGGTCAATGTTGAGCATACTCTAAATAAATTATTGGCAAACTACGTTAAACTTGTCGAGACAATAGGTTTGAACACTTAAACTAAACGGGTGATTGCACTACTAAAAGATAACTATTTACCGATGCAGCAGTACCGAAGGACTTTTTTCCGTCGCTATTCCAAGGGACTTTCCGACGGAGTCCCTCGATACTTTTGAACTTTTTAATTTCTAATTTTTTTAAAAATAACCGACGAACAACTCTCAGTAAATAATGATACTTTGACGGGTCAAAATTTAATTGGTTTTACCGATGCACTCTGTCGGTAATGTACCGACGGACTCCCTCGGAATATTTTGTATTTATATTTTTGAATTATTTTTTTAGGTACCGACGGTGTCTCTCGGTGCTTTTAAAAATATAAATGAAAAAGAAAATAAAGTTATTGACGTACTCAATCGCTATTGCATTTACATAATATTTTGAATTTTGTTCTTACAGTACCGATGGACTTTCGTCGATAATTTAATATATAATCTTATACATAATTATTTTGTATTTGTTATTACACCATATCGAGGGAGGCCGTCGGTAAGTCCCTCGGTAAGTATTTACTTAATTATCTTAGTGGTTGATTAGCCTATTTATTAAAATTTACACTAAGTGGAGGTAGTTACACTACTTAAAAATATATTAGTGGTAATTAGCTTAGTAATTTATAATTACACAAAGTAAAGGTGAATTTATAGTATCCTTAACTACATTGATTAACCTATACATTAATAATTACACACTAAGAAGAAGTGTATTAGTCGTTTCCGTAAGAAATATTAATAATGGTTTATCTTATAAATTAATAATTACTGTAAGTAGAAGTGTATTAATGGTGTCCTTAAGTAACGTTAACAATTGATTATCATACACATTGATAATATACTAAGCAAAAGTGTATTAGTTGTATTTAGCTTGTAGATTGATAATTACACGAAGTATAAGTGTATTAATAATATATCTATAAGTAATGTTGGTGATTGATTAGCCTATATACATTGATAAAAGCACTAAGTATTAGTGAACTAGTGGCATCCTTATATAAGTAACATTAGTGATTGATTAGCCTAAACATTGATAATTATACACTAAATGGAAGTATATTAATGCTATTTGTTATAAATATTTGTGATTGTTTATCTTTAGTTTGATAATTAAAGTAAGTAGAGGTTTATTAGTGGTATCGTTAAGTAATATTAGTGGTATCCTGAAGTAATGCTAGTGATTCATTAGCCTATACATTGATAATTATACTAATTAAATAGAAGTGTATTAGTATAGTCTTAAGAACTATTACTGATTGATTAGCTTATGCATTGAGAATTACACTAAGTAGAAGTGTATTAGTAATATCAGTAAGAAATATTAGTGATTGATTAGCTTATAAATTGATAATTACATAAAGTAGATGCATATTAGTGGTATTCTTAAAGTAATATTAATGATTGATTAGCCTATGTATTAATAATTACACTAATTAAGTAGAAGTGTATTAATAGTATTCTTAAGAACTATTACTGATTGATTAGCTTATACATTGAGCAAAAAAATTGGGCAAAAGAGCAAAACCCTACTAAGACCTTTCTCCCTTTTTACTCTTTTCCTCCCCCAGACGGCTAACTCTCTAGGCAACGCTAACTCCCCTAGAAATGTTAGTGATTGATTAGTTTATAAACTGATAATTACCTAATTAGAAATGCATCAGTAGTATCCTTAAGTAATGTTAGGATCGATTATACCATAAATTGATAATGACATTATATAGAAGTGTATTAGTGACAATTAGCTTAAAAATTAATAATTACACTAAGTATAAGTGGATTGGGCTGATGATTTATTCTAAATTGATAATCACACTACCTAGATGCTATTTTATAGAAATATCCTTAAGATTATTTTGCAGCTTATAATAATTATTGATAATTACACTAAGTGAAACTGTATTTGTAATATTTATACTAAATAGTAATATAATACTGGTAATTAGCTTGTAAATTGATAATTACTCTAAGTAGAAGTAGATTTGTGGTATTCTTAAGTAATGTTAGTTATTGATAAGCCTATTCATTAATAATTACACGCTAATATAAGTGTATTAATGGTATCGACAAGAAATATTAGTGATTGTTTATCTTATAAGTTGATAACTACAGTAAGTAGAAGTGTAGTAGTGGTATGCTTAACTAACGTTAATAATTGATTAGCCTATACATTGATAATATACTAAGTATAAGTGTATTATTTATAATTAGTAAGTGCATTAGTTGTAATTAGCTTATAGATTGACATTACACCAAGTATAAGTGCATTACACCAAGCTGCCATCGTCGTCATCGTCGGCAATCCAAGCGGTCATCGTCAGCACTCAGGCTCCTCTCCATCTCCGGTAAGTTTTCTTTTTCTTCCACCTCTCTAACTGATTTTAGAGATGCGTTTTCCATGGTTGACATTAGATTGTTAGCCGAGTTACTGGGGCTGTTTTTGGGGCCGTTTCAATCTAGGTTTGTTGGTGGTTTGAGGTTGTTTTAAGGTGGAAGAGAGCTGGTTTTGGGGGGTGGTTTGAGGTCGTTTTTGGGTAGTCATTTTTGGGTGTTTTGAAGCTTTTTTTTTCAGCTGTGTTTTGAACTGGTGCTGCATATTATCTGTTGTGGTTTGTGCTGGCTAGTCACGTAAGTAACTTTTCAAGTCTGTTCATTATTGCATTTGGTAGTACTGTTAACTGCTTTTGTTTTTCCATTCTGGGACAAGAAGAATTAACAACTCATGTTGCTACAATTTATCGTGAATTCTTTTGCCTGATAAGGTTCAACATAAAGTGACCAGTCATTACATACAATAAGAATGTATACAATTAACAAACATCAGGCTACCATACTCTTAAGGAATCATTTTAGTATTTCGTGAAGCTTGGTTTTTTAATCAAAATGCTTACTAAAAGACCCTTTATAGGTAGATGGTTTTTCACTCTGCTTTTTTCTGGTTCTTAGTCTAGAATATGAAAATTCTGTGATAGTTATTCCTCTGGAAGAGCTCGCTAGGAGTTAGCCGACCGATGAGCAAGGCCAGCCAATCATTCCATTGGAGGAAGAAACTCTCCCATATTGGTTGAACGTGGTTGGAGGCGTGTATAAGGGTAGAGAATACAGCCTTTTCTCCGAGCGCAACTATCATCGCCTCGAGTGTGTACTACAAGGTATATACTTTTTTGTTAATAAGCTCTTCTTTTTGTTAGCTGTGTTTCGGGGACTGTTATTGGCAAAGATTATCTGCGTTTCACTAATGTTTGAGAACATATATGAAGCAAATGTTTTATTATATAAAGTGCGTAGTTGTGAACCACTTCATTGGCCTGCCCCGCTCTCCGCCAAAAAGCTACATTTATGAAGAGGATGAAAGTGATGGAAACAATATAAATGATGAAGAAGATGAGGGGGAATCCAAAGACGAGGAGTGATTTAATGTTTGATTGGATTGTTGTTTAGTTGGATGTTGACTTTGAATATTACATTTTGAAGTTTGGTTGGATAGTTTTGATGTTTGATGTGATAATTTGGATGTTTGGATAGTTTATAAAGTTTTATTGTTGTTAATTTTTATTTTATTGTGGTTGCATTTCTGTTTCTATTGTAATATTCTGACTGGCAGGTGGTGCAACAAAAATAAGCATTGTCTACCAAAAATACACCAGATTTACCAAGGGACTTACCGACAGAGTCCATCGGAAAACTTATTCATTTTCAATCCAAAATTCTTAATTACCAGGGGAGTCTGTCGGTAGACTTAAACCAAATTTTTAAATTTTGTTGAACATACCGACGGATATCCATCGGAATATGAATTTATTCATATTTTTAATTTTTAAATTACTAAATTAAAATTCTAAATATACTGATGGTATCCGTCAGTAATATTAAATTATTATTTTTTATTTACCGACGGATATCCGTCGGTATTGATATTATTGATATTATATTATTTTATAATATACCGACGGATATCCGTCAGTAAGTAAAATTATTTGACCAAATGCTGTCAGAAAGGTACCGATGGCTTTCCGATGGGGTCCATCGGTAATTACCGAAGGATTCTGTCGGTTTATTTTACCGAGAAAAGATTTACCTACCTATCACTTACCGACGGACTTCCTTCGGTAAAGCCTTGTTACCGAGGGACGTCCCTCGGTAATTTGCGTCAGTAAGAAAGTAATTTTTAGTAGTGGACTTTTTACCCCCTAAACACATTGTGAGTGAATTTTATTCTACCATTCATGACACCAGACCCAGCGCGTGGCATCATATCATTTATGAGCGCGTTTTACACTAAGTTTAATGGATAAAATGATTTTTTTTTAAAAAGAAAAATTATTTTAAAATCACATTTACTTTATAAAGAGAACCCAACGGCAAAATTGAATTACCCGTTCCAATTCTTCTTCTCTTTTTCAAGAACCCTAAATCTCCCTCTCCTTCAATTAGTCACAATTTCTGGCCCAAGATATGGAATTTTTAACAAAATCAAATCCTTTTATTTGAATCAAAGCCTTATTCTTCTCTATAATCTTTTGGTTCATCTGTTTTTAGGGCTTATTTTGAGTGGTTCGAATTTTTTCTTATTTGAGGGGTTTCTCAGATTTTCTATTTTACATATAGTGCGGTCAACTAACTTGGTTAGGCTTTGCATGGAAGATGATGATCCTACAAGAGAAGCCAACAATCTGCATGTAATGACCCGACTTGTCGTTTTAAGAATTAACGCCCCGTTCAGTGACTTAAGGTCTCGAGCAGCTTCATAATATGTATTATGACTCGCGCGTGTGGTCGAGTTTGATTTTCGGAAGATTCGAAATTTAATAAAAGAACAATTCTCATTTTTGAAGCTTAAATAAAAAGAGTTGACCGGAGATTTGACTTATGTGTAAATGACCTCGAATTCGAATTCTGATAATTTCAATAGCTCCGTATGGTGATTTTGGACTTAGGAGCGTGTCCGAAAAATTATTTGAAAGTCCGTAGTGAAATTAGGCTTGAAATGACAAAAATAGAAAGTTTAAGTTGGAAGTTTGACCGGGGAGTTGACTTTTTGATATCGGGGTCGGAATCCAATTCTGAAATTTTTTATAGGTCCATTATGTCATTTATATGATTTGTGTGCAAAATTTGAGGTCAATCGGATTTGATTTGATAGGTTTCGGCGTCGAATGTAGAAGTTGAAATTTCTTAGTTTCATTAAGCTTGAATTGGGGTATAATTCGTGATTTTACCGTTGTTTGATGTGATTTGAGGTTTTGACTTTTGAGAGTTGTTGGTATGCTCGGACGGGGTACCGAATAGCTCGGGTGAGTTTCGGAGTGGTTTCGGACCATTTCTAGATCATTTTTAGTTGTTGGTTTTTTGCCACAGAGGTATGCATCGCGATCGCGGACAAACGGTCACGATCGCGAAGAGCGATTTTGCTGTTTCGACACTGTGAATCTCGATCGCGGAAGACTTTTCGCGATCGCGTAGAGGAAACTCCTGCCGCACTAATCCGACTTTGAAAGCTCATATCTCGTAATATATAAGGAATTTGGAGATGATCCAAAAATAAAAGTTGTAGCCCTTTGTGTCTAATTTTCAGAAAAGTAAACCATTTATCATTTGAAAGTGTGTACAAAAAGTTATGATGGATACACTATAGGCTATACGAGAAGAGTTTGGAAATCTCTGTTGCATAGGGCTGTGTGATGACCCAAAAGGTCATATTATATTTTAGAACTCGAATCTGCGCTCTTAAGCCTTAAAAATCTCATTTTTACCCTCTTCGATTTGCGTGCACAGTCCGAGCAGGTTTTTGGAAAGCTTTTATGTTGAAAATTGATGAAAATAAAAATTTATGCCTTAAAAGTTGATTTTAGTTGACTTTGGTCAACATATTTGGTAAACGGGCCCAGATCCATATTTTGACTGTCCCGATGGGTCCGTATCGCATTATGGGACCTGGGTGTATGCCCGGAATCGAATTCGGAGGTCCCTAGCTCAAGTTATGAATTTTTGATGAAAATTAAAAGTCTAAAAATTAATTATTTTCAAGAATTGATTGATGTTTGACATTGTTAGTGTCGGGTTCATAT
Source organism: Nicotiana tomentosiformis (assembly GCF_000390325.3). Taxonomy (NCBI): domain Eukaryota; kingdom Viridiplantae; phylum Streptophyta; class Magnoliopsida; order Solanales; family Solanaceae; genus Nicotiana; species Nicotiana tomentosiformis. The sequence goes on from NC_090812.1 coordinate 30,053,004, forward strand.
TCTGGTTTCAGAGCCCGGTACAGGTTTATTATGATATTTAAGACTTGTCTGTGAAATTTGGTGAGAAACGGAGTTGATTTGACGTGATTCGGACGTCCTGTTGAGAAGATATGAATTTTAAAGTGTTCTTAAGAATTTCATTCGATTTGGTGCTAAATTCATAGTTTTAGGTATTATTTTGACGATTTAATCGTGCGAGCAAGTCAATATGATATTTTTAGACTTGTGGGCATATTCGGTTTGAAGCCCCGAGGGCTCGGGTGAGTTTCCGATAGGTCACGGGATGTTTTGAACTTATAAAATTTTGCTGGTATAACTGAACCTATTGCAGGCCTCTGATCTCGCAATTGCGAGATCAGGCATCGCAAATATGAACATAACAGGGTTCGCAATTGCGAGGCTTTCATCGTAATTGCGATCAGAAGCCTGGGCCAGCAGTTCTCGCATTTGCGAAGTTACCTTCGCAATTGCGAAGGGAGTCTGGGAAGGGCAGGTTCGCAAATGCGAACATCTACTCGTATTTGCAAGGTTCAGTAGTCGCAAATGCGACACTTTCCTCGCATTTGCGAAGGCAGCGGGGGAATTACCCCTTAGGTATTAAGTCTTATGTAAAGATTGTGTAATTGAAAACCATGTACGCGAGGTGACGAGTATGTACTTGGTTTATATGTGCATATTATATCGGTTGAAATTCGTAGACGCCCTTAAGTATTAAATTGAAAAATTGTTGTAACTTATTAAATCCCTTATTTGTCATGCATCATTTCTTGTTTGCCGAAGTTATTTTTATATGATAATTTAGTGTGATTTCCACTTGATGTTTATAAGAACTCTGTGTTTGTTTGAGTTGCCATTTTTATGAAAAACACTTTTATTATTGATTTTACCTACAGATAATTTAAATGGAAAATTTAGTTAATAAGATGAATAAATCTATTTATTTCTTGAAGTTATGATTTAAAGAAGGTGTTGTTCCTTGATGAATTACTTCCCAGTTCACGTTGTTGAAAATTTGGTATTGAATTATAAGGGACGTGAATCATATTGAGGCAAAGTGCCAAATTGTGAAATATTATCCGGTTGAGTTGTTCACTCCCGAATATTTTGTTAAGATATTGTACATATTATGATCGAGTGCGTGCTCAGACTTATTTGTGAAAAGTTGGCCTTTTAGGATTCTTGGGTCCTTATATTCAGTGAGTATGAAGTTGTTCTTGATATGATTAAGTTCCTATTTACTAGTTTCACCTCTACATGCTTTAATTAGAATTAATTGCTTTCAAGATTCACTCTTATTGCCTATTTGACTCTTATTTGACTTAACTAAAGATTTTACCTCCTCTATTGTCATGCTATTTTTCATAACTGCTTATCCTTATTTAGAATTACGTGACTCGTGTTAGCTTCTCTGTTATTGAAATGTATATTGTGGGATCATTGCTACACATAAATTTTCCCTTGTTAAGTTGTTCTCTTTACGCCTAGCATTCTTTACTGTGGTTATTTCTTGTGAATTGGTTCTACCGTTTCTTTGTGATTCAAAGTTCTTGAGATGATTTACTTATCGTACTTTGTATTATTGTCATTGTTGTTGTTGTACTTGTTGTGGTAAAGCATGAGGTTTCTGCCGTGCGGTTGTTATTATTGTGATGCATGAGGTTTCTGTCGTGCGATTGTTGTTATGGGGTTGCACGAGGTTTCTGTCGTGCTATTGTTACTATTGATATTTGCACATGCGGCGTGACAAGTCGGAATATATATATATATATATATAAGTTTTTGTTCTGGTATTTGCACGAGGTTTCTGTCGTGCTATTGTTACTATTGATATTTGCACATGCGGCGTGACAAGTCGGAATATATATATATATATATATATATATATATATATATATATATATATATATATGGGGGAGGGGGATTGCGCATGTGGCGAGACAAGGTGAGAACATTGTTATGCATATGTGGCGAGACAAGATGGGCACTTACTTTATTACTGCACACGTGACGAGACAAGGTGGGTTGTGTTAGGGATTGAATTGTGATAATTTGTGGCCTGGGGGAATTCTTGTTGTTGATATTTGTGTAGTGATATATGTACCTGTGTGAGCTTTATCTTGTGAAAGTTGTGAGAAAATATTCCACGTATTGTCCATTATTTTTTCTTATGCTTATTTGTTGATATGGACTATGGTAGGACACTTGCACAAGCATACACGTAGTTAAGCACTCTTATCGGATAAGATGTGTTCTTGACATTGTTGAGCATAGATGCTCACCCTTGTTTACTTGCCTTCTATGTGAGAATGGCTCTATTGGCACGTGAGTCATCAGTGCGGTTATGAGGTGTTATGAGGGCACATGATGCCAAGTGTTAGGGTTCAGATATTTAGACCCGTGAGTTATGAATTGTCCGAGGTTCGGTACCTCGTGGAGTTGTTGACTAAAACCTGATGTATAAGCGGTTGTAGTTGCTGAGTTATTATTTGTCCTTGTTATATTTGTGATTCCGAATTTAGGTTGTGTTCCATTCACTTTGTCTGTGTCATTTTCATGATATTCCGCTAATACTTGTCGTTTCCTTCCTTAATGCCATTTCTGTATTGTGAGCCATATTGTATAGTCTTTATGTAGATATCATACTTATGTTTCATATACTTATACATGTTCAGTTTATTAGACCAGTGGGTGTCTTGACTGTTCCTCGTCACTATTCCACCGAGGTTAGTCTTGATACTTACTGGGCACCGCTGTGGTGTGATCATTCTACACTTCTGCATATTTTTGTGCAGATCCAGGTACTTGTTCGTTAGCTACAACTATAATTCATCCTTTCTATCAACACGGATAAGCCTTAGAGTCAAAATTCCCACCTTCCATTTATCTTCAAAAGGTCTGATTCTAAATCCATAACGGTATCAATCTCAACTGGCTATAGCAACTCATGCCTACGCACATCAAATTTCTTGATAGTGTTGAAGTACTTCAAAAAATTTTCGAGGTGTTACACCGCAGTATCTACGCTCTAATCGACGAGATTTGGGGAAAAATCTACACAAGGTTTTGAGTTCATCAGACCATTTCTCGTTGTGTTTAGAAAGAAATGAGATCGAGGTTAGAACTTGGGTAAAAATTAAATGAAGTGGGTCGAGTATTTTAATCGGGTGGATTTATTAGTGATGGACCGGGTCATTAAAATGGCAAACTTCATTAATAATGTGGCATCACCAGAAAGAGCGTGGCTCACACTTGTTACTCTTTAATTGGTCTGGTGTCATGGAGGGTGGAACAAAATTTACTCATAATGTGTTTAGAGAGGTAAAAAGTCACCCGTTTAGTTTAAGTGTTCAAATATATTTTCTGGACAAGTTTAATGGGGTCTTTATGTATTTTGCCTAAATTATTTTACGGCAAAAAAGAAAATGTAATAGGAATACTTATTATCTCACAATTGTTTCCACTACTTGTAGAACGGGGAAAAAAAGGCAGCCTCTAGTAATAGAGGTAATGTGTTAGCCTTTGTAGAGCAATACTGTCCAACAACGAACATTCCCACGGGCAATTGTTCAGACAGTTTGGGCAATTCTCTGTTTACCAAGTCAATATGCTTAGGTTCTACATTGTCAATAAAATGTATACATAAGTTTTGGGCCTATACATACATATAAAATAGGGGTTTTTTCATTTATATATGAAGTTAAGAAATTATTTATACGATTTATCTTGGTTTTCAAGTTTTCAAAAAATATCTTGGTATATTTTACAATTTGTATACAATCAGGGATTTACTGAAGTAAAGCAATAGTTGCGCCCAGATTATCCCATTATTTCTCTCCTTAATGAGATCTGCCGTTGACGATCACTTTATAGCATCAGAAAGCGACAAATTCCGCGACTCTAGTTCAATCTTTCTTCGAATTACTTCAAGGTTTGGATTTAACTTTTCCAAGTCAATTTCAACTGAGTTTCGAAACACCCAACTGATTACGACTCATAAGTTTTCATAAATCTACCATTGATAATAACTATATAACATCAAAAATCGATAAATTCAGCCACAATTTTCTACTATCATAAAAGCAAATTGTATTTGGCATTAATATACATAATTAACAAGGTACAAATTGATATAATTACAAATAATCTGCCATTAACGGCCATTGAAGTTTATCTCAAAATTTTAAACTGGAGTGCAAATATATTCAAAAACAAAAATTAATATGATGCGAGCATCAAAGAAAACCTCATATAGTTTCAAAATATTGCAATACAGATAAATTCAAAAGCAGCATACAAATCCTATCAAGATGGAACAAAATATTTATGATACAACACGGAAGTAGCTGCAAGGTGTGTTCATTACCGGTTAAAGTTTGTTGTCATGCTTCATACAAACAACATCGTACAACTTTCATATAATTCATTATACAACTTTCATAAAAAATTTGATATATCTTTCAACATGAGTTCATCGCAGTTAAAGTCATGTTTTGCTTCATACAACATCACACAACTTTCATACAATTTGCGTACAACTTCATACATATTATGTTATTGTATGTGTTTTATATGTTATTTGTATGTATTTTGTATATTTTATTTTCTTCCTCTCGGAGATTTAATCTGAAATTTCAACTAAAATCAACTCTAATCTTCACTGAACTCCCTCAAAGTTCAGATATAAACTCCAAAGGATATTCTCGATCATTTTCAAGAACACATAATCCAAACTGTTGCTCCCAAACGCACACACAAGTATACGTGGTCGACAAGTAAAATAGGATTGTAAGTCCAGATATCGTACCCACAGAGACTTGTGACTAACTATTTATTAAATTAAACTAAGATAGTTAATCTGTTCAAGTACTTTTCTAAAGATTATTAACTAAAACTAATCTAGAGTCGAAAACTAAGAAATTAAAAAAAATAAGTCGGCAATATTAGAGATGAATTCAATGAGAGACGATATTCTAGAGTTATGGGTTAGCTAACAATTTCGTTGAGTTTTACACTTAAATTGTCTAATTAATTTATTTAGTTTATTGGTTGATAGGGTTAATATTACTCGTAGCCTTCTCCCGAAGTACTACTCGCCTATTCAAGCTAACCTAACGCCTATATTCCTATGGAATTAGGATTAACAAGAACGCATTAATAATTCCCGTATAATAACCAAATAAGGCGATTAGGTATATCCCTATCCTAACCGCAAATCTATTCCCCGTTAATCAGGTTCAAGATCGCGCTCTACCCAATCTTATATGTAATCTAGAATTTACTCTCCCGAGTTCAATTCTAGATTCGTAGATAGTATTCAATTGGTGATCAAGCAATCAAATAATTAAGTGCAAGATTGAATAAATAAATCAATATGATAAAATAATAAGAACAATTCAAACTTCAAACTATAACGTTCATGTATCACCCAAAATTCTAGAACTAATAAACTATAAAGTTAAAGGAAGATATATCAAGAAAAACTGAGAGTCCTTGCTCTTGAGGGTTCCGTGCTTGTGTTTTCCTCTCAAAGTGACGTCTCCCCTCTCAAAAATATGTTCTCCCCCTCCAAAATAGGTTTAGACTTGCTTTTATATGCGTTGGGGAGGTCTTGTGCCGAAATAACATTGTCCCGAGTGATAAGTGGGGATTTTGACTACTTATTAGCGCCTTTTAGCTTTTGTTTTTATCCAAAAGTGTTTAATTGTGTTCCGGAATACTAATGAAATGTGCTTAATTGTAGGAATATTGGAAGATGAACTCCCGATATGAAATTCAACTCAAAAATGAGTAATCTGAACTCAAGGACATAAAAGGCACAGAAGCTCAAAAGTGCGGACCACAGAATATCATCTGCGACCGCAGGTTATGAAGGAAAAGCCATCAGATTTTGGTGAAAAGTGCGGTCCGCAAATGAATTGTGCGGCCGCAAAAGCTAAGCCAGAGTAAAGTTCAGAGAAGGTGCATTTCAGGTTCCCCAGAAGTGCATACCGCACAATAATTGTGCGGCCGCAGAAGAAGAGCTATGTGGCCGCAGATGTAAAAGTGCGGACCACAGAAGAGCAAGGTGCGGCCGCATATGTAAAAATGTGGACCGCAGAAGAGCAAGGTGCGGTCACACATGTAAAAGTGCGGACTGCAGAAAGAGTGCATTGAGGCCGCAAATCAGAATTATGCAGCCGCAGACTTCCAATCCTGACAAATTGAAGAAAAGTGCGAACCGCACATGGAATTATGCGGTCGCAGAACCTCCCGAAGGACATTTTTGTCCGAAATTTCCAGTCCTGTATAAATAAACGAGTTTCACATTTTTAGGTCAACTTTTGACAACAGCTGCTACAGTAGCCGTTTCCTTTTACTCTTTTTAGTAGTTTTTCATATTTTGAGCTATTTTAACTTAGATTTTATCATTTTGATCTTGCAATATGAGTTTAATTATCATTTCTTCTTCTATTTCTTCCATTTCAAGCATGAGTAGCTAGATTTTAAATTTAATGGGTGTTTGATTTAATGCTTGTTTATGGTTGGGTGTTTATTATTTAGCTATGATCTTGCTTTTATTTGTGGAATTAATGGTTACAAATATTAGTTCATGCCTGTTTGACTTGGTCTCTACTTGAGAAAGAGAGACTTAGTCTAGAAAAACTTGGCTAACAAGAAATTGGGTCAATCGAGAGATTGATAATCCCAATTAAAGGGTTCAACCTAGAAATAGTAATAATCCGACCTGAGCTTTTATCAAATCGTTTTGTTCAATACATATTTGGACTTGAAAAAGCAAAATTGGGCAAAATCACTCTATGACCGAGAGGTATTGAGTGGGTAATTGAGTGTTGATAGCTATAATACACCCCGTTCAATAAAATAAGTATTAAGGTTTATATCCCATTAGGCAAACACCTAGGTGAAGGTCATAGCCCTAGGCTTTTTACTACATTTAAAAAAAACAAAAACAATCTCTTAGTTTTATTTCCTAACTTGCAATTGTAGTTTTAAATTAGACTTCCATTTTGTGGAAGAGTAAACTTAGATATTCAAACTCTCACGCTACGATATATACTTCTAACTCTAATCTATAGCTCCCTGCGGAATTCACCCCGACTCTTATTGGGTATTATTATTGCATCGACCATTTTCATAACCTTGAATTGAGGTGTGAAATTGGACGAGATCAATATTTGGCGCCGTTGCCGGGGAGCTAAAAACGGTGTTAGCTATATATTTAGGTGTATTTTTGGGAATATCTTCTTTTCCTTCTGTGTTACTAACGTGTTGAGAAATTATAGGTGCAATCATGGCAAACAATGAGCTCGGAAACTTACCTTTAGGGGATGTGGATATTAAGGATGATCAAATGGATGAGGTCCCTCTTGAACCTTAAGCCAATAGATGAGGCCGACCGCCTCATGACAATGTGTCCGTTCCCCCCCCACTTCCACCACGAGCGGCTCCACACCGGGTGTTGCCGAATTAAGGGTATGCAAGTGCTATAGTCCCTCCCCGTATTAGGGCGGACAACTTCGAAATAACCAATGTGATGCTCACTTTGCTCGAGCAACGAGGGTTCTTCAGTGGTGCACCAAGTCAAAATGCATATAAACACTTGAAGAGGTTCGTATATACGTGTTGGGGGAGTAAACAAACAAATGTCTCCCTGGATACTTTAAGGCTAAGGCTTTTTCCCTTCTCTCTATGGGGGAAAGCTTTAGATTGGTTGGAACGTTTGCCAAATCATTCCATTTATACATGGGATGAATTAGCGGAGAAATTTATTTCTAAGTACTTCTCTCCCGGGCACATGGCTATTCTTCGGGATGAAATTCTAGCATTCAAGCAAGATCCCAATGAACCACTACCCGAGATATGGGAAAGGTATAGAATAATGGTGAAAGAATGCCCCAACAATGATATGACGGAGAACATGATTCAACAAACTTTCTATCGGGGGATCAATACAACCAACCAAAGTGTAGTGAATCAACTTGCCGGTGGAAACTTCATGACTACGCCTTATACGGAGGCGTATGATATCTTGGATGAGATGGCGGATACTTCATCGGTGTTGAAATCTCGGGCTAATGTTCCACAAGGTGACCCCAATATGATTCACCTTCACAAAGAATTGCATGACCACGGGCAAGCCATAGCCGAGTTGACTACCACCAAGAACCAATTGGCAAAGGCTCAACTTCAACAAGTGCAAAACTCGAGGCAAGTCAATGCAATGGAGGGAGTAGGTATAATGGTGAACAAGCGAAGAACAAGAAGTCCACAAGTGCAACAAAAAGTGGACAATTTTGTGCAAGATGATAGTGGATTTAATCAATATGAATCTTACAATGACCAAGAATAGGAGGTCCAATATGTGAACAACTTTCAAGGGCAAAGAAACAACTACCAAGGCCCTAGCCAACAATAATGAAGACCTCAAAATAATCAAGGCGATTGGAATTCTCACAACCAAGGTAATTGGAATGGTGAAAACAATCAAGGCAATTGGAATAACAACAACAGTCAAGGCAATTGGAGTGGAAGCAATAATCAAGGAAATTGGCATAACAACAATAACCAAGGCAATGGGGAAGGCAATAGTCAAGGCGGGTGGAATAACAATCAAGGAAATCTGGGGTCGGGTTTTCAAAGGCCCCCGATGTATCAACAACCGAGCAACCCACCTCCTTATCCTTCCCCTAGTCCTAGTTCTTCCAACAATGAAATGTGCCGTATTGAGAAAATGTTCAAGCAAATGATGGATAAGAACGTTGATTCCGATGTTCAACTTGCTTCACACAACACATCGATCCGTAACTTGGAAGTACAAATGGGAAAAATCTCTCAAGCTTTAAATTCTCGTCCTAAGGGGGCACTACCAAGTGACACGGTGGTGAACTCAAAGGGTGGGATCAACACGGGGCATGCCATGACCGTTACTACAAGAAGTGGAAGAGGTGGGAATGCACCCACCTCAAGTCAAAGGCAACTTGTGGATGATGAGCAAATGGTAGAAGAAGAGGAGATCCCGAATAATGTGGTGCAAGCAAATGATGAAGTGCGAATTCCTATTGATGATAATGTGGAAGAGACTCAAGAGGAAGTGAACTCGTCTAGGGATCATGCTATTGACCTACCGGAACCAGTAGTGCAAAAGGCTAAGGCACCATTACCTAAGCCACCTCCTCCATATCCTCAAAGGCTCGCCAAGAAAAATGGCAAAAATCAATTCAAAAAGTTCATTGATATGATGAAGAGTCTCTCGATAAATATGCCATTAGTTGAAGCCTTGGAGCAAATGCCCGGTTATGCAAAGTTTATGAAGGACTTGGTGACAAAGAAGCGGTCGATGAATTTCGAAACTATCAAAGTCACTCATCAAGTGAGTGCAACTGTGCATTCGATGGATCCTAAATTGGAAGATCCCGACGCTTTCACAATCCCTTGTACTATTAGAAGTGCCGAGTTTGCTAAAGCTCTTTGTGATCTTGGGGCGGGTATAATTTGATGCCCTATTCGGTTTTCAAGACCTTAGGAATTGGGCAACAGGACCCACATCTATGAGATTACAAATGGTTGATCGTACAATTGAAGATGTATTGGTTTGTGTTGATAAGTTCATTCTCCCGGTGGATTTTGTTATTCTTGTTATTCTTGATTGTTATGCTACAGGGAAGGCTCTAGTTGATGTAGAAGCCGGAGAACTCACTTTTCGGGTGGGTGATGAAAAGGTGGTGTTCCCTGTGTGCAAATCTATGAGGCAACCGAATAGCAATGAAGTGTGTTCATTCGTGGACTTGGTGACCGATGTGATTATTGATGATACAAGTGCCACGATTAATGTGGGTGATATGTTGGAGGCCGTCTTGCTCAACTTCGATGATGACGAGATGGATGGCTTCGTGGAATGTGTTAATTCTTTGCAAAGAATAGGGTCGTACAACTATGCACCCCGAAAACTTTCCTTAGACCTTGAGAATAGGAAAACTCCTCCTGCAAAGCCATCAATTGAAGAGCCTCCTATCTTGGAGTTGAAGCCATTGCCTCCACATCTCAGGTATGAGTTTCTTGTCCCTTGTTCTACTTTACTAATTATTCTTTCCTCTTGCTTGACTAACGTGCAGGTTGACTCTATATTGGCGGTGCTCCACAAGAGGAAGAAAGTTATTGAGTGGACTTTGGCGGATATTTGGGGAATAAGCCCCGCATTTTGCATGCACAAGATTAACTTGGAGGAAGATGCTAAACCCTCCATTGAACATCAAAGGAGACTCAATGAAGCCATGCAAGACGTGGTCAAAAAGGAGATTATCAAATGGTTGGATGCCTGGGTGGTCTACCCTATTTTCGACAGTTCGTGGACTTCTCGGGCGCAATGTGTCCCGAAAAAGGGGGGGCATAACAGTGGTCACCAATGACAAGAACGAGTTGATTCCCATAAAAATGGTGACCGGGCGGAGAGTGTGTATAGACTATCGGAAGCTAAACAAAGTCACAAGGAAAGATCATTTTTCACTCCCCTTCCTTGACCAAATGCTTGATAGGTTGGCAGGTCGTGCTTTCTATTGCTTTCTAGATAGATATTCGGGCTACAACCAAATCCTTATTGCCCCGGAAGATCAAGAAAAAACAACTTTCACTTATCCCTATGGCACTTTCGCTTTCAAGCGGATGCCATTTGGCTTATGCAATGCACCGGCGACATTTCAACGGTGTATGGTGGCGATCTTTACGGATATGGTAGAGGACTACCTTGATGTCTTCATGGATGACTTCTCGGTAGTCGGGGATTCCTTTGATGATTGCTTGGCAAATATGGATAAAATATTGGCAAGGTGTGAAGAAACATACTTGGTGCTAAATTGGGAGAAATGCCATTTCATGGTCGAGGAAGGCATTGTCCTTTGCCATAAAATTTCAAATAATGGCATAGAGGTCGACAAGGCGAGGATAGAGGTGATTTCTAAACTTCCACCTCCAACTTTAGAGAAAGGCGTGAGAAGTGTCACAACCCGAAATTCCCACCTTCGGACCGTGATGGCACCTAATATTTTACTTGCTAGGCAAGCCAACGTTAGAATAATATTATCTATTTTAAAATAATTTTTAAATTTATTAATAACAAAGAAACAAATGCGAAAGTAAAGTTTGAAATGTAGTGAATAATTCATTAAAAAAAAATAACGGTGTCTAAATACCATCCCAGAATTGGTGTCACAAGTGCACAAGCTTCTAGAATAATACAAATAAAGGTCTGAATAAAATAAAGCTATCTGGAAACAAACACACGGCTAAAGTAAAGTAGACGGGGACTTCAGAACTGCGAACGCCATGCAGTTATACCTCAAGTCTCCTCTGAGTAGCTTTAATCCGAGCAAGTCTATGGTACACCACTGGGACCAACTCTGAAATCTACACAAGAAGTGCAGAGTGTAGTATCAGCACAACCGGCCCCATGTACTGGTAAGTGCTGCGCCTAACCTCGACGAAGTAGTGACGAGGCTAAGGCGGTTCACTTACATTAACATGTACGCAATATTAGTAACAACAACAAATAATAGAAATAAATCAGATAATTCATTTATAATAATTGAAGCCAACTCAGCAGTCATAATCCATTATTATTTCAACCAATTTCCGTTATAGCGTAAAAACCGCTTCCACAATATATTCATTTTCAATCCTCTCATATAATTATTTTTAATCAAGTATATATTGACTTTTAAATAAGTCTATTGTGGCGTGCAATCCGATCCCCCCAAATATTGACTTTTAATAAGTCTGTTGCAGCGTGCAACTCGATCCTCCAATATGGACTTTTTAATACGTCTGTTGCAGCGTGCAATCCGATCCTCCAATATGAACTTTTTAATAAGTCTGTTGCGGCGTGCAACCCGATCCTTCAATATGGACTTTTTAAAAAGTCTGTTGCGGCGTACAACCCGATCCTCCAATATGGACTTTTTAATAAGTCTGTTGCGGCGTGCAACCCGATCCTCCAATATATTCATTTCGATAAATTCTGTTGCGGCGTGCAACCCGCTCCTCCAATATATACATTTACCAATTCAATGTTGTTGCGGCGTGCAATCCGCTTCTCCAATATATTCATTTACTAATTCTTATAGAATAAATTTTCCCAATAAATGCAACAATTAATATAAAATTATAAGACAATAAGCATACAATAATTATGATTTAATTATGAAAGAAACAATGACAAATAGCAAGTTATTATGAAAATCAGGGAGAAAATAGGCAGTTTAATATTTAATATGTTAAATGTCAAATAACATTTAAGACACATAATTCAAATAGCATGTAACAATTAATGCAGGAATTTAAAAATTAATATTTGACAAAGAATAGGAGATAAACAATTATTATAACAATTAATTCATAATTTAAAATAATTTATGATTTTTCAAGTAAGTAGGCAAACAATTAATTTGACGACGTATAGACACTCGTCACCTCGCCTATACGTCGTTCACATGCATTTTACATAACAAATAATTTAAGGGTTCTATTCCCTCAAGTCAAGGTTAACCACGACACTTACCTTGCTTTTCAAATTCCAACCAATTACTCGACCACAACTTTTCCTTTTAAATTTATCTCCAAAAGCTTCAAATCTATTCACAAACAATTCGATATACTCAATACAAATCATAGGAATTAATTCCATACGAATTTACTAATTTTCCGGATAAAAAATCCAAAATTCATTTAAATATTCGACAGTGGGACCCACATCTCAAATTCTGAAATAACTCACAAAATCCGAACACTCGTTCCGCTACGAGTTCAACCATACAAAAATTATCCAATTCCGATATCAAATGGACCTTCAAATCTTAAATTTTCGTTTTTGGAAGATTTTATAAAAATCTGATTTTGCTTCCCTAAATTCACGGATTCATAATGTAAATGAGTATGGAATCATGAAATATAATCAATATAGGATAAGGAACACTTATCCCAAGAATCATACTCTTAATCACCCATCATTACCCAAACTCGAAATTGAAGATTAAGGGTTAGAACCTTACCTCTTTGATGAAGAACTTGAGGGATTTCTTGTTGGGTTTCAAGGCTTGGACAAGAATTTGATGAACAAGATACTTTATCTACTATTACTCTCTAAAATACTCTCACTTCTCTCTAAAATCATTAGATAATTGCCCCATATTATGCCCCAAAACCTATTTATCGAAATGGGGTCGGGTTATGAAAATAGGAAAATTATCCCTCCGAAAACAGGTAGGCGATCGCACAGTGCACTGCCAAGTAGGTATGCGGGTTGCACAATGGATCGCAAAACTGATTCCCAGAAGTGGTGTGCGCTGGGCATATCAGCGACCATTTTGCGGGTCGCAAACCTATTTTGCGGCTCGCATAATTGATTTGCGGTCGCACAATTTGTCGCATAATTGCAGTTTTTCAGCTTTTGGTAATTTGGTCATAACTTCTTGTAGGAATGTCTAAATGATGAACGGTTTGAAGCGTTAGAAACTAGACTCAAAGATATTTCATTTTATAGGTAATAAACCATATAAAACTTCGTATCATGAGATTTATGCTCATTTGAAGTTAGGTCTTGTGCGAACTCGCTTGAAACTTTAGTCTTATGAAATTTCTAACTTCGACATTCGATACCAAAACCTACCGAATCAAGTCCGATTGACCTCAAATTTTGCACACAAGTCATAAATAACATAATGGAGCTATGAAAATTTTCGAAATTAGATTCTGACTCCGATATCAAAAAGTCAACCCCATGGACAAACTTGAAAATCTTTAGCCTTTAAATTACTAGTTTCAATTAAATGGTCATAACTTGGGCTAGGGACCTCCAAATTAAATTCCGGGCATAAGCCCAAGTCCCAAATCACGATACGGACCTACAAGAACTATTAAAATACTGATCCTTGTCCGTTTGCTCAAAATATTGACCAAAGTCAACTCAGTTGAGTTTTAAGGCTCTAGTTCACATTTTAATTCATTTTTCACATAAAAACTTTCCGAAAAATTTTACGGACTTTGCACGCAAGTCGAGGAGTAACAAATAGTACTTTTCAAGGTCTTAGAACATAGAATTAATTATTAGATTTAAAGATAATATTTTGGATCATCACATTCTCCACCTCTAAAACAAACGTTCGTCCTCGAACGAAGTTAGAAAAAGTACCTGAGTTGATGAATAAGTGTGGATATTTACTCCACATGTCTGACTCGGACTCCCAGGTAACTGCCTCAATCGGTTGACCTCTTCATTGTACCCGAACTGAAGGATAACTCTTAGACCTCAACTGATAGACCTACCGAGCTAGAAAAGCCACCAGCTCCTCCTCGTAAGTCAAATCTTTGTCCAATTGAAATGAGCTGAAGTCTAACACATGGGACGGATCACCATGATATTTTCGAATCATGGATACATGGAGTACTGGATGCACTACTAATAAATAGGTGGTAGTGCAAGCCTGTAGGCTACTTCACCCACCATTTCAAGAATTTCAAAGGGTCCGATATACCTAGGGCTCAACTTGCCCTTCTTTCCGAATCTCATTACACCTTTCATAGGTGAAACTCGAAGCAATACTCTTTCTCCTGCCATGAATGCAACGTCACGAACCTTACGGTCGGCATAACCTTTTTGCCTAGACTGAGCTGTGCGAAGTTGATCCTGAATAATCTTGACCTTATCCAAGGCATCCTGTACCAAATCAGTACTTAACAACCGAGCCTCTCCTGGTTCAAACCAGCCAACTGGCGTACGACACCGTATCCCATGTAATGCTTCATATGGAGCCATTTGAATGCTTGACTGATAGCTGTTATTATAGGCAAACTCTGCAAGTGGCAAGAACTGATCCCAAGAATCTCTAAAGTCTATAACACAAGCGCGAAGCGTATCTTCCAATATCTGAATAGTGCGTTCTGACTATCCGTATGTCTGTGGATGAAATGTTGTACTCAACTCAACATGCGTGCCTAACTCACATTGTACATCCCTCTAGAAGTGTGAGGTGAACTGTGTACCTCGATCAGAAATGATAGACACGGGCACACCGTGAAGGCAGACAATCTCTTAGATGTAAATCTCCGCTAACCGCTTTGAAGAATAGGTAACTGCTACCAGAATGAAATGTGCCGACTTGATCAACCTGTCCATAATGACCTATACTGCGTCGATCTTTCTCTGAGTCCGTGGGAGCCCAACAACAAAATTCATAGTGATACGCTCCCACTTCCACTCAGGAATTTCTAACTTCTGAAGCAAACCACCAGTTCTCTGATGCTCGTACTTAACTTGCTGACAATTCAGACACCGAGCTACATATGCAACTATATCCTTTTTCATTCTCCTCCACCAATAATGTTGCCGCAAATCTTGATACATTTTGGCGGCACCCAGATGAATAGAATACCGGAAACTGTGGGCCTCTTCAAGAATTAATTCATGAAGCCCATACACCTTAGGAACACAAATACGACCCTGCATCCGCAGAACTCCATCATCTCCCACATCAACCTACTTGGCACCACCGTGCTGCACCATGTCCTTAAGGACAAGCAAATGAGGATCATCATACTGTCGCCCTCTGATTCGCTCATATAAAGAAGACCGAGCGGCTGTGTAGGCTAGAACCCGACTGGATTCTGAAACATCTAACCTCACGAACTGATTGGCCAAAGTCTGAATATCTATAGCTAACGGCCTCTCACCAACCAGAATATACGTAAGGCTGCCCATACTCACAACCTTTCTACTCAAAGCATCATCCACCACATTGGCCTTTCCGGGGTGATACAAAATGGTGATATCATAGTCCTTCAATAGCTCCAATCATCTTCTCTGCCTTAAAATGAGATTTTTTTTGTTTGAACAGATACTGTAGACTACGTTGATCAGTAAATACATCACATGAGATACTGTAAAGGTATGCCTCCAAATCTTTAGTGGATGAACAATGGCTGCTAATTCTAAGTCATGAACATGATAATTCTTCTCGTGAACTTTCAAATGCCGCGACACATATGCAATCACCTTGCCATCCTGCATCAATATTGTACCAAGCCCAACGCGAGATGCATCATAATACACCGTATAAGATCCTGAACCTGTGTGTAATACCAACACTAGCGTCGTAGTCAAAGCAGTCTTGAGCTTCTGAAAGCTCAACTCACACTCGTCTGACCATCTAGATGGGGCATCCTTCTGGGTCAATCTAGTCTTAATAGTTGTTCATAATCAATTACAGAATCGCCAATTAACTCCATGTTAACAAAAATCTTGTTTCAAACCTTCACAATACTAATAACGAAATGTAAGGCATGAAGACCTCATAATTATTTACCCGAATTAACGAGTCGCATTTAATGCCACCTAGGCGGGCACCTACCTAACTCATAGGTTAAAACTCAATAATTACAACACGAATTTGGCAAGTATGCACAGAGAATTTCATACAAAAATTTTCAAATAAGCCTAACATGCATGACTCCCTATTATTGCTATAGTACAAATTTAATTTCACAAGGGAGAACTTAAACACAAGAATTTTCCTCACAAGGATATCGTCTTTATATAACTTCTACCGCAGCTTGTAGCCCGGTTTAAACATATCATTTTATATTAAAATGCAAGGATCTCGTCCTCTGTTTTGAATCACAAGTAATATGCACATTGTGCCAATCGAAAATTTCCATTTTCTCCTTTTAAATATTTTCGGTTACACAAAATCACAACACATAATGAACCCCACACCGGTAGGGCATATAATTCACAATTTGTAATTAATTATCTAGAAATTACATCAAAACTTATCGATATGAGTAATAGAAAGCCACCTTTAGCCTCATAGCTCTTATTAGTGACCAACATAGAATGATAGGCATAGTTATCTCCATAGAATTTCCCAACAGGAGTAAACACATAAGTAGATTATAGAATTACGAAGTTCACTCATAAGTGTAGCACAATAGGAGGACTCGTCTCGATACTCAGAACTGAATCAAGTTAGGGAAATTATTCCTTTATATTAAATCGAGGTCATACCTGTAACAACACCATCTGATGTAGCGACCTCCGCCATATCATAAAATAAATATATCAACGGCTGGGCCTCCACCTCTAGGACTCCTTCTACCCGCCTATCCTCCACCCCTAACTGGTCATGTGGGTGGTGTAGTAACTGCAATGGAGGCATGTAGCCTGAGTGCTTTGATGAAATATGTCTCTCCCAAGTCTAGGACAATTTTCTCATGATGTGCCTAGTATCACCACATTCATAACAACCCATTTGCGGGTTTGGCTGCTCATACTAAGTCTGTTCCATATAACTGGAATAACCATTATAGGAAACTTATGTTAGTGGTGCATCAAAAGAACTTACTTGAGTACCTCGATTAATCCGATGTGCGAACTGGGCTGGCCGACTGCCCGAGCCCTCGCCATAATAATTTATACTCGCAGAGTAGAATCCACTGAATCCCCCAGAACCTCGAGACTTCTTGGTATCCTTAGTTTCCTTTTTCCTCACCCCGAACACGTTATAATATCTTGGCAATTTCTACCACCAGTGGAAATGAAGTATCAGCCTGTAGCTCCCGAGTCATACAAAATTTTGCGATCATAATTGAGTCCTTTAATGAGTCTGCGGACTCCCTCTCTGGTTGTAGGAAGAAAAGTAGGAATATGACGGGCTAACTTATTAAACCTGATGGCATATTATGACACCGTCATGGTGACTTGATGCAGCCATTCAAACCTTATGTGCCACGTATTATGGAGAGTCCGAGAAACAAACTCCTTTAAAAGCGTTCTGAGAAATGACCCAAGTGGGCGATGTTGCATTGGCTGGTTTGCCCTCTTCATAGGCTTGCCACGGACACCTGTGGAGAATTATCTCTCTCAAGGCCAATTTCTTCTTTTGTTATGCTGACTCAACACTATTGAGCTGACCCATTTCTTAACATACTCTTCGAATCTTCTTTGGGGTAACCCTAACCCCTATTTATACACAACGATCACAAAAGTAGATCTCCATACATGCAAATCTTGGCACGAACCACATAGTCTAGAATCTCATCAACCACTGTACTTCCCCCAAAGTACCCCAAAATCCGCAACCATGACGTCCACGTTGAGTAGATATTCTGTAAATTTAAAGTTGTTTCTCTAACTCCTTTTGTACTGAAGTATAGGATTATTAAGTAAGCGGACATACCACAAGTCCCAACCTTATCCTCTACAAAATCTTAAGCCTTAAACATGTGTAAATTTTTGGGGAACCTTTCAGTACCACATATATACATTTCAGGCCAAAACTAATATAACACATGACCCCGCAATCCGTCCATTGATAGTGGACTCCCCCCACTCAGCGTGAAGTCATAGTTCACCACGTCCGATGATCCACAATAATAACCTTCACAGCTCGTATAAATCAACCAGATGCCAAGGTCCGTTGCACCTCCCACATGATTCACTAGGTGATCTCTCAATACGTTCGCATCTTCACTCGGAACCACACGCTGAGGAATTGTTTGAGCATCTCTAGCTCCCTCGTAGTCTATCTACGGCATCACGAACAGTCGACGCACAACTGATACCGAGTGCGCAATGTCATACATGAAGGGATATAAAGAAATATGAGATATATTTTTCAAGCTAAATCAATGTCGCACGATAAGGAATTAAAGAAGTGGAATTATTCCTAAACTCTATAGCCTCTGGAAGATAAGTACAGACGTCTCCGTACCGATCTTTCAGACTCTACTAAGCTTGCTCGTGACTCGTGAGACCTATGTAACCTAGTGCTCTGATACCAACTGTCACGACCCGAAATTCCCACCTTCGGACCGTGATGGCGCCTAACATTTCACTTGCTAGGCAAGCCAATGCTAGAATAATATTATCCATTTTAAAACAATTTTTAAATTTATTAATAACAAAGAAATAAATGCGGAAGTAAAGTCTGAAATGTAGTGAATAATCCATAAAACAAATAACGGTGTCTAAATACCATCCCAGAATTAGTGCCACAAGTGCATGAGCTTCTAGAATAATACAAATAAAGGTCTGAATAAAATAAAGCTGTCTGAAAACAAATACACAGCTAAAGTAAAGTAGACGGGAACTTCAGAACTGCGAACGTCGTGCAGTTATACCTCAAGTCTCCTCTGAGTAGCTGAAATCTGAGCAAGTCTATGGACTTACCTCACTTTGCAAACAAATAATTTAAAGGTTCTATTCCCTCAAGTCAAGGCACTTACCTCGCTTTGCAAATTCCAATCAATTACTCGACCAAAGATTTTCCTTTTAAATTTATCTCCAAAAGCTTCAAATCTATTCACAAACAATTCGATATACTCAATACGAATCATAGAAATTAATTCCATATGAATTTACTAATTTTCCGGATACAAAATCCGAAATTCATTTAAATATTCGATAGCGGGACCCACATCTCAAATTCTGGAAAAACTCACGAAATACGAACACTTGTTCCGCTACGAGTTCAACCATATAAAAATTATCCAATTCCGATATCAAATGGACCTTCAAATCTTAAATTTTCGGTTTTGGAATATTTTATAAAAATCTAATTTTTCTTTCCTAAATTCACGGATTCATGATGTAAACGAGTATGGAATCATAAAATATAATCAATATAGGATAATGAACACTTACCCCAAGAATCATACTCTTATCACCCATCATTACCCAAACTCGAAATTGAAGATTAGGGGTTAGAACCTTAACTCTTTGATGAAGAACTTGAGGGATTTCTTGCAGGATTTCAAGGCTTGGACAAGAATTTGATGAACAAGACACTTTATCTACTTCCTCTCTCTAGAACACTCTCACTTCTCTCTAAAATCATCAGATAATTACCCCAAAATATGCCCCAAAACCTATTTATCAAAATGGGGTCGGATTATGAAAATAGGAAAATTACCCCTCCGAAAACAGGTAGGCGATCGCACAATGCACTGCCAAGTAGGTATGCGGGTCGCACAATAGATCGCAAAACTGATGCCCAGAAGTGGTGTGCGTTGGGCATATCGGCAACTATTTTGCGGGTTGCAAACCTGTTCTGCGGCTCGCATAATTTGCCGCATAATTGCATTTTTCCAGCTTTTGGTAATTTAGTTATAACCTCTTGTAGGAATTTCCAAATGACGAACGGTTTGAAGTTTTAGAAACTAGACTCAAAGTTATTTCATTTGATAGGTAATACACCATATAAAACTTTGTATCATTAGAGTTATTCTCATTTAAAGTTAGGTCTTGTGCGAACTCATTTGAAACTTTAGTTTTATGAAATTTCCAACTTCTACATTCGATGCCGAAACCTATCGAATCAAGTCCGATTGACCTCAAATTTTGCACACAAGTCATAAATGACATAAGGGAGCTATGAAAATTTTCAGAACTGGATTCCGACTCTGATATTAAAAAGTCAACCCCATGGTCAAACTTAGAAATCTTTAGCCTTTAAATTACTAGTTTCCGTTAAATGGTTATAACTTGAGCTAGGGACCTACAAATTAAATTCTGGGTATACTCCCAAGCCCCAAATCACAATACAGACCTACCAAAACTATCAAAACACTGATCCAGGTCTGTTTGCTCAAAATGTTGACCAAAGTCAACTTAATTGAGTTTTAAGGCTCTAGTTCATATTTTAATCCATTTTCACATAAAAACTTTTCGGAAAATTTTACAGACTTCGTACGCAAGTAGAGGAGTGACATATAGTGCTTTTCGAGGTCTTAGAACATAGAATTAATTATTAGATTTAAAGATGATATTTTGGGTCATCACAAGTTTCTTGGGTCACGCGGGGTTCTATAGGGCTTCATAAAGGATTTTTCTAAAGTGGTGAACCCATTGTGCAAGCTCTTAGAGAAAGATGCTAAGTTTCACTTCAATGATGATTGTATGAGAGCCTTTGAATTGTTAAAGTTCAAGTTGACAACCACTCCCATTATCACCGCTCCTAATTGGAGTATTCCTTTGGAGCTCATGTGCGATGCTAGTGATATAGCGGTTGGAGCAGTTTCGGGGAAACGTATCAACAAGATCTTTCATCCGGTCTACTATGCTAGTAAGACCATGAATGATGCCCAAGTCAATTACACCGTTACAGAGAAAGAGCTCTTTGCCATTGTGTTTGCAATTGAGAAGTTCCGCCCATACTTGATGGGTGCAAAAGTCATTGTTAATACGGATCATGCGGCACTTCGCTATCTTATGAGCAAGAAAGATTCAAAATCTAGGTTGATACGATGGGTGCTATTGTTGCAAGAGTTTGATATTGATATCCAAGATCGAAAAGGGAGTGAAAATCAAGTGGCGGACCACTTGTCTCGTTTGGAGGAGGAGAGGAGGCCACATGATGGCCTTGAAATAAATGACTCTTTCCCCGACAAGCAACTCTTGGCTATTTCAATGAAGGAGGTTCCATGGTTCGCGTATCTAGCAAACTTCCTTTTATGTGGAATCATCCCGGATGAGTTCTCTTCAAATCAAAGGAAGAATCTCAAATGGGATTGTCAAGATTATTATTGGGTTGAGCCATACCTTTTTCGGATTTGCACGGATGGGGTAATTAGAAGATGTGTACCGGATGAAGAGCAAAATGTTATTCTTGAGGCTTGCCATTCTTCGCCTTATGGTGGTCACCATGGCGAAACAAGAACAACGGGTAAAGTGCTAAGTTGCGGTTTCTATTGGGCCACTCTTTACAAAGATGCAAGTGATATGGTGAAGCAATGTGATGAATGCCAACGGGCCGGTGGAATCTCGAAGAAGAATGAAATGTCTCTCACCGCCATTTTGGAGATTGATATATTTGATGTGTGGGGTATTGACTTCATGGGTCCTTTTGTGAGTTCTTGTGGAAATGCCTACATCTTGGTCGTGGTTGATTATGTATCTAAATGGGTTTAGGCCATTGCTCTACCCAACAATGAAGTGAGAAGTGTGGTGGCGTTCTTGAAGAAGAATATTTTCACAAGATTTGGTACTTCGCGGGCTATCATAAGCGATGGGGGGTCGCATTTTTGCAACAAGGCTTTTGACACTTTTCTTAGCAAGTATGGTGTCACTCACAAAGTTACGACTCCCTATCATCCACAAGCTAGCGGTCAAGTGAAAGTCTCCAACCGGGAGATAAAGAGTATCTTGTCTAAAGCAATGAATGCTAACCGGACGGATTGGTCAAAGAAGCTTGATGATGCACTATGGGCTTATCAGACTGCTTTCAAAACTCCTATCGGGATGTTTCCATACCGATTGGTGTTTGGCAAAGCTTGTCATCTTCTAGTGGAACTTGAGCACAAAGCCATGTGGGCTTTAAAGAAGTTGAATCTTGATTGGGATGCAGCCGCTAATTTGTAGGTTGCACATTTGAATGAATTGGATGAGTTCTGGTACCATGCATATGCAAGTTCGTCCTTGTACAAAGAGAAGATGAAGTACCTTCATGACAAATACATCTGAAACAAGGAGTTCAAGGTGGGCGATCTTGTTTTTTATTCAACTCACGATTGAAGATATTTCCCGGAAAGCTGAAATCTAAATGGAGTATTCCCTTTAAAATTGTGGGTGTGACACCTTTTGGTACATTAGACTTGAAGAACAAAAATGATGAGGTATTCTGAGCCAATAGTCACCGGGTGAAGCATTATTTGGGACAAGTTGATGATGGCCACATGGTGGCAGTTATTCATTTGAAGTGATGGTTATTTGCGTCGTGCCGCGATGTTAAATCAAGCGCTTCTTGGGAGGCAACCCATGTTTTCTTTTTCTTTTTCTTTTTCTTTTCTTCTTTTGTAGATAAGTGTTATTTGTGTGCTAACTAGATTTGAAGTGTGTTGCAGGAATGAGTGTGATTTACAGGAACTGTGCTTAGAAAATTGGCTAAGTGTGGATAAAGAGCGGACCGCACAATTGTGATTGCTACAGCAGAAAGGAACTATGGCCGCACAATTACAGTGCGGACCGCACAAATTGGAAAAGAAAAATGCAAACTCTCTCAAGTTTGGTCTGTCAGAGAAATGGCCAAAGTGCGGCCGCACTTCAAAATCTGCAGTCCGCATAAAAAATCCGTGGCCGCACCAGAAATTCTGAGGACCGCAGAACATCAAGGGCATTTGAGCCCCCAGATAACAGAGTGCGGACCGCATAAGGAATTTTGCGGCTTCACCATTGTCCCTTAGTCAGCCCGTCTGTATAAATAGTAACCTTAGGGTTACTGTACATTTTTTCCCTCTCTGAGCACTCTAAACTTTAAAACTTTGAAATCGTCTGTTCAATCATCTGCGACACTCAATCCACATCTGTGATAACTCATCTGCATTACTTCATATCTGGTATGCTTCAATTACTCATAGAAATTTTCAATTTTTAGTTTAATTTATAATTTGTTAGGTAGTTTTAGGCCATTTGCCAGTAGATTTCAATTTTACTACCATGTGGGGTTTAATCTGTGTTGGGTCAACTGCTAATTGCTCTATGGGGAATGGGTGAATTGATTTTCATGCTTAATTGTTAATACCATGTCGAATTTATGAAAAATTGAAAAACCCTAGAAACTCTGCTCGATTTTATTTTAAAATCTGCGACCGCATAAGAAATTGTGCGGCCCGCAGAAGTTGAAATTAGGGTTCTTAGCCAAGGCAGATTCTACGGTCGCACTTGAAATTGTGTAGACCGCAGAAATCTCTTCGCGGCCGCAGAAAAGTGAGTGATGCCGCAAAACAACCCATTCTCTATCTTCAGAGAGTTGACATTTTGGTGAGTGTGATGTGCGGCCGCGATGATAAAAGTGCGGACCGCACTTCAAACCTGCAGTCGCACTAATATTTGTGCGGACCACAGATTCATTGATGTGGCCGGAATTTCAAATTGTGCGGTCCGCACAGCCCAGCCTGTAACAACATTTGAAATTGTGCGGACCACACTTCCCCAACCTGCAAGCATGTTCTACACTGTGTGTTACTGTTTGTTTGTATTTGAATTACAACTGACTATTGTTGTTGCGTGTTACAGATAATGGTTAGATCTCGAGGCCGAGGAGATACATTAAAGGGGAGGGGTGAACCTTCCAGAGGTTGAGGCAAAAGTAGTTTACCCCTCGCCCTCCAAAAGATAATCGCAAAGAAGGCAACAGTCAGCCGAGGAAGAAATGCGGAGCCCTCTGAATCTGGTTCTTATACCCCCATGTCGGGAAGCATCGGAGGGCGACTCAGTTCAAGAGCAACCAACTATCCAATCACATCCACCAGGGAGGTACCAACTCCGGGACGAGCCTTCCTCCTCACATAGCACCTCTGAGGGTTCGGAGAGTGCCAATTAGGCTTCGGAGCCCCTTTCTACACTTGTCCCTGAGGCACCAACAACTATTGTCGATGATATTCCGGATGATGGCTGAGGGGGTGATACTACAGTTGCCGGCCTTGAGAGGTCGAAGAAGAAAGAGGTCTAGGAGGACCGTTTCGTCAGTCTAGCTACCTTCACCAGCTTTCGTGGGTGGTGGCCGGTGAGATCGCTCACTCTTGAGCGACAGTTCCAACTTAAAGATCTTGACAAGTATAATCCAGCAGTATTAAGACAGTTCCGAGAGCGGAAGGGGTGGTTGTGGTTCACCCAGAGTGTAGTTGACGCCAAGGAGTATCTGGTCCGGAGTTCTACGCTAATGTGGCGCACATAAAGAAAGGGACCAAAGTGACAAAAGTAAGGAATATGAAAGTGAGATTTGACCAGCACACACTGAACTCCTATTTGGGGTTTGAGGATGTGGATCCTGCACAGTACTTGGAGAAGCTGGCGATGGGGGATGCAGCTCGCCCATGGCTAGCTGAGCTTCTTGCAGCCTTGGGGCCACCACCACCATGAATCACTGCAGGGGTTCCTATTCAGCGGAACACCCTAAACTTCAAGGCGAAAGGATGGCAGACCTTCGTATGCAGCAGACTAGACCCGTGCCAGAATGAAACCAACTTACCTATTCCACGGGCAGTTCTAGTCACCTCCATTATGGCCGGGTACCCAATCAATGTGGGTGTCATGATGTCGGCCAACATGTCAGTGGTCGCCATGTAGGCTGATACCTCCTACCCGTATCCCAACACTATCACTGAGTACCTTACGGATGCACGGGTAGAGCCCAGAGATTTTGACACGAAGGTTCGGGCTAAGAAGCCCTTCTCTTGGTATTCTCTTGTGGATGCTCACAACCATAAGAAAAAGGGTCAGCCGACTACTACCTTAGGCCAGTCTAAGGAGCCATCGGTGGTAGCTATAGAGTCAGCATATATGCCTTCCACTTCAGCAGAGCCCTAAGCCAGTACAGCGGCCATGCCTCCACCTTCATCCTCAGTGCCTCCCACCTCGTCTTTGAAGCCGGTGCCTATGCCCTCTGCTCCACTCTCTGCGCTGCGAGTCTCCCAGACACTAGCGAGCCTCAACAACTAGATGCAGACAACTACTGCAAAGTTGTCTGACATATCCGGTCATGTTGCAGCACAGTCATTTATGCCGGCACCCCAGATTCCCCCCCACAGTTTAAGAAACCTTGAAGAAGATCCTGGACAATCAAAACACTATTATGGCCACTCTGGTACAGCATGGGTCCATGATTGAGGAGCTGGCCAAGGAAGTGAAGAAGATACGAAAGTCACATGATTCAAAGAAGTCTGTGGATAAGCTCTGGAGACAGGTCACTAAGCTAGCAGCAGCCAGAGATATTCCATTTGACATGTTCATTGACTCGCACCACCCAGGCCCAGATCCCACAGCACCTACAGCACCAGTTGGCCCGTCTGAGGAGCCAGACATTGCTGCTGACACTGCCGAGGCAGTCCGTCAGATGTTCACTAACCCAGCCACTCCCGGATTTGAGGATGATGAGATCCAATTGGAGGCTGAGGTCGGTGCCACTACTGGGGACACAGAGATGGCCACAGAGCCATAGGGAGTTTTCTTCACTCTCACCCTTCTTTTACTCTTATTTTGTTAAACATTGGGGATAATGTTTATTTTTATTCGGGAGGGAGGGGGTGGAGTTTCTTTGACACATTTTTATAACTCTGTATTTTGATAACTATGAGACATTTGGCCTGTAATTAACTTATTACTATTTTCTTCTTCTTTCTCATTATGTATATATTCTCTCTTATCTCTCATTATGTATATTCATTACGCTTTCAATAGTTTCTTGCTTTATAGCTTCTTTATCTTTATGTTTGCTTTCTTTTTGAATTAGTAGCTTCTTTTTATGTTTTAGTGGTTAATAAGCCTTTGATTTTCTTAATGCCATGGTTCTTTCCAAAGGTAGTTTTTGTATGAACCGGGTGACTCTTCCCAACGATGGATGGCGTGACAACCTTCTTAAGGGACTAAGTCCGTTTTGGTGTTTAGGTAGTAGTAGTAGTAGTAATGAATAAAAAGACCTAATTGAATCATGCTCGAAGAGTCAAACATGCTTCACTTGGTACCAACACACTTAACTACGTGCTTATGGTTAAAAACAAGGTTTTTGGAAAGAAATAGCTCTAGTTAGTGACCTTGTGACTCTAGTGTTGACTTAGGCAATCATCGAGTGGTTTAATCAAACCATAGTGATTTTCAATCTTGAATATGGTCGTTGTGGGCCCTCGACTCTATCCTCTTTAACAATCCAGCTGCGTGAGAGGTGAGATATTTGTGTTGCAAGCCCAAGTACTTGTGCGAATGGTATAGAACTTGCCTCTAATGTATTTTTAGGTGAAATTTTAAGTTTTGCTTGGCTTGAGAAGTGATTGTAGGCTCTCCTTGGCCCGCTTGAAGTTTTCCATTGCCCACAAATGTTGTTATTTCAAGTCAACCTATTCGAGTCTAAAACCCTTCTCATTTGATAACCATGTTACAAGACTTTACCCGTTTTGTCGTGACCCTCTCTTGGCACCAGAGCTTTCCTTAACACTCTTGTGAAATAATTGGCTAAAAAAGTAAGTTTGGGGGGACAAGGAACTTGAAAGAGGTATCAAGGCACAAAAAGAAAAGAAATGATGAGAAGGAAAGGCAAGAAAAGGAAAGAACAAAAAGAAAAGTGCAAAAAGAAAGTGAATAAGTTGAAGAGTTAATGGGATTCAAAGAAAAGTAATGATGCAAAGCATGGAGAAATCAAAAGAGAGAGGAAATGAATATCATGATCAAGAAAGAGTGATGTTAAGTCTCTCTAGTTCCCCCCAAAGAAAAGAAAATGCCTCAAAGAGTTGGCAAAACATGAGCCTAGAAAATAAAATGGAGTGCTTAAGGAAAGATGAACTCGTTCTATCATAGCATATCCAACCTTAGTCCAAAAGTCTTCATTGTATTCCGAAAAAGCCCTACGTGATTTCAAGCCGAGTGAGCTTACATTAGTGGTGATCTTCATGAGGGGCAAGCCTATGGTACTTAAAGTCGTACTTGCGACATTCTTTTGAGAGAGATGAGTGAACCTTTCGCAAATCTTTGGATTGAGTGCTAAATTCTTAAGCGCGAAAGGCAAACAGAGAGTAGAGGAGGAGGAGTTTGGGATCCACAATGACCTACATGAAAGAGAGAGCTTCCTTGATGAATAAAGTCAACTCTTGATGCTCAAGTGTCACATTAGAACTATTTGTGCATGAAAGCTTAACTTGTTTCCTTGTTGATAATTCATATGTGGTGTGGGTAATTGTTGGTCCCAATTGATGTGTGAATGACTCAATTTTGATTAGCTCAAATGGCTATTAACTTGTGGAGGTGGGAACTACTTATTTGCTTGAGGACAAGCAAAAACTTATGTTTGGGGGAGTTGATAAGTAGGGATTTTGACAATTTATTAGCGCCTTTTAGCTTTTGTTTTAGTCCAAAAGAGTTTAATTATGTTTCCGAAAACTAATGAAATGTTTTTAATTGTAGGAATATTGGAAGATGAACTCCCGAGATGAAATCCAACTCAAAAAGGAGTAATCTGAACTCAAGGACATAAAAGGCACAGAAGCTCAGAAGTGCGGACCGCAGAATATCATCTGAAGGAAAAACCATCAGAGTTTGGTGAAACATGCGGTCCGCAAATGAGTTGTGCAGCCGCAAAAGCTAATCCAGAGTAAAGTTCATAGAAGATGCATTCCAAGTCCCCTAGAAGTGTGGACCGCACAATAATTGTGCGGCCGCAGATGTAAAAGTGCGGACCGCAGAAGAGCAAGGTGCGACCGCACATGTAAAAGTGCGGACCACAGAAGAGCAAGGTGCGGCCGCACATGTAAAAGTGTGGTCCGCAGAAAGAGTGCATTGCAGCCGCATATCAGAATTATGTGGCCCCATACTTCCAATCCTGACAAATTGAAGAAAAGTGCGGACCGCACATGGAATTGTGCGGCTGCAGAACCTCCCGAAGGGCATTTTTGTCTGAAATTTCTAGCGCTGTATAAGTAGACGAGTTTTACATTTTTGTAGGTCAACTTTTGACAACAACTGCTACAGTAGCCGTTTCCTTTTACTTTTTTTTAGTAGTTTTTCATATTTTGATCTATTTTAACTTAGATTTTATCATTTTGATCTTGCAATATGAGTTTAATTATCATTTCTTCTTCTATTTCTTCCATTTCAAGCATGAGTAGCTAGATTTTTACTAGGGTTGTAACCCAACCCTAGTGTGTAAACTTAATGGGTGTTTGATTTAATGCTTGTTTATGGTTGAGTGTTTATTATTTAGCCATGTTCTTGCTTTTATTTGTGGAATTAATGGCTGCAAACATTAGTTCATGCCTATTTGACTTGGTCTCTACTTGAGAAAGAGAGACTTAGTCTAGGAAAACTTAGCTAACAAGAAATTGGGTCAATCGAGAGATTGATAATCCCAATTAAAGGGTTCAACCTAGAGATAGTAATAACCCGACTTGAGCTTTTATCAACCGTTTTGTTCAATACCCATTTGGACTTGAGAAAGCCAAATTGGGCAAAATCACTCTCTGACCGAGCGGTATTGAGTGGGTAATTGAGTGTTGATAGCTATAATACACCCCGATAAATAAAACAAGCATTAAGGTTTATATCTCATTAGACAAACACATAGGTGAAGGTCATAGCCCTAGGCTTTTTACAACATTTGAAAAACAACAAAAACAATCTCTTAGTTTTATTTCCCAACTTGCAATTGTAGTTTTAAATTAGACTTTAAAACAACCCTATTTTGTGGAAGAGTAAACTTAGATATTCAAAATCTCATGCTACGATATACTACTAACTCCCATCTATAGCTCCCTGCGGAATTCGACCCCGACTCTTGTTGGGTATTATTATTGCATCGACCGTTTTCATAATCTTGAATTGAGATGTGAAATTAAACGAGATCACCAAGCGAAGTAGGAGATATTTCCCGTCACCAGCGCCCAGGGTAGCGTCCCACACTGCTTGTGGCGCTATAAATGGCCCTTTTCAATGTTTTCTCCTTTTGGCTCTAATCTCGCACCTTTCGCCCCATGTTGCCTCTGGATGATTCCTACATATAAAAATACCACAAATTAGCATAAATCAATACATTTCACATCCGAAATCCATGAAACACGAGTAAAATATGAGGCGATATACATATAAATATATATACTTTAAGCTAAATATCAACACCCCACACTTAGACTCTTGCTCGTCCTCGATCAAAGGGACTCTCAACTACGCCCGACAACGTACACATCTCAACTAGAGAGGAGCACTTCAATTTTTAACCATACTCTCTACCATTGACTATGATCGATACCGGCAATCAAGCATGAACATACAAATTTCACATCCTTCCCGTTTCGAACATGCCTAAGTATAACATTTCAATTCAATCAATTCAAACAACATATCTATCACCACCCTACCTCAAGAGATGACTCGTTACCACAAAGCACCCTCAACTCGCGCACTCACCCAACAAGAGAAGTTTACAACATTACCAATCCTTCATGAAATCATGTGCCCTCAACAACAAACAAAAGAGTGAATATATAATAGTCCACACATTCAAGTATGCCTTTGAACATTTTTTAAGGACATCACATAATTGAACAAAATTCACTCACTCTCATAAAGAATTCATGTGCATCCCGTGGTCTTACCATAAGCTTGCCTGTAATGTACATCTCTACTAATCTAAGCTAGCCAAATCTGGGATCAATTAGGACTTTAAGGTTGTAATGTAGGCTAAGGGACGGGTAGGATACACTTAGGAATAGTAACTAACCCTCCTAAGTACTTTAATACACTACACTCACAAATCGGGCATATATTCTTCTCAACCAATTCGCTCGCTACAAACCATATATAACATAGCTGTCACGATCCAAAATCCAACTAGTCGTGATGGCACCTAACCCAACCCGTTAGGTAAGTCGATTACTAACTATCCAATTTCAATAATAATTATTAAAGCAATTTAAGTGAATAAAGGTCTTAATCGTGTACAATCCCCAAGAACTGGTAGTACAAATTATGAGCTTCTAAGAATAGAGTATACAAAGCGGAAATGAAATAAATACATAGTCTGTTTGAATAATACATAAACAGAGCTTTTATAAATCTAAGGCTACCCTGAACAAAAAGCAGCTACAACAGGAACACAGGTACATCTTCAAGTCCCGCAACCATCGAGCACAGCAACAACAACAACAACAGCCAATATCTGCACGCAATGTGCAGAAGTGTAGTATCAGTACAACCGACCCCATGTACTGAGTAAGTAACAAACCTAGCCGTAGGTTGAAAGTAGTGACGAGCTTCCACCAAGTCGGGTCCAAAACCGATAGTCCACAACAATCCATAACAACAATAAGCAAATAATACCAGAAGTAACTCAGAAACAAAATGCTCAGCCAAATCATAATTTCAAAATAGTAGTTCTTTCTTTCAAATACATCAGTGAAAACCCAAATCGTTTGCTGGAGTTGTCAAAAATATGAATAGTTTGAAAACAATAAATTTCTCCCAAAATATTGTCAATAATAAATAAGATGTTTCATTTTCCTTCCGGATAGCCCGTGTAAAAACAAAAGCATCTCTATGCCCATCTGTCAACAATGTGTGAAAAAATCATGAATGATGTGATGCAGTACAACACGAGGAAATACATCTCTATGAATATATGTCATGTGTGCATGCCAATGCAATGCAACTCAATGATAAAATCATAAATATCCCCTCGGGCAGAACATCACTCATATACAGTCCCTCGGGCAAAAACCTCACAGTCACTCGTGCCACTCGGGCATACCTCACAATCACTCTTGCCACTAGGGCATACCTCACAATCACTCTTGCCTCCCAGTCACTCAGCACTCGGCACTCGCACTCAGTAGGTACCTGCGCTGACTGGGGGTGTGTACAGACTCTGGAGGGGCTCCTTCAGCCCAAGCGCTATAATCTGCACGGACAACTCACGTGCGATAATAATAAAGTATGTTGTAGGCGGGCAGCCCCGATCCACACTCATCCTCACAATTCAGGCCCTCGGCCTCACTCAGGTATGCTGCAGGCGGGCAGCCCCGACCCACACTCATCCTCACAAATCAGGCCCTCGGCCGATATCAAACATGCTGCGGCATGCAGTCCGATCCCATAAATATGCAACATGCTGCGGCGTGCAGCCCGATCCCATAAATATGCAACATAAAATCAGGCCCTTGGCCTCACTCAGTCATAAACCTCTCAAGCCACTCGGGCATTTCAGTAAAACAGGGCATTCGGCCCAAAACATTTATATGCATCAAAATAGAGTCATAAAACTGAGTTCTGATATGAATTGAAATGAATATGATTGAGTATGTACTTTCAATTTAACATAATAATTCACAGTAACATGACCTCTGTGGGTCCTAATAATACTGGCACATAGCCTCAGCATGGTTTTTAATATGCTTTTCGCTCAATTTCTTTAACACATAAAACTGCATGGAAAATGCCAAGATTATTTAACTATA
Organism: Nicotiana tomentosiformis; assembly: GCF_000390325.3. Classification (NCBI taxonomy): domain Eukaryota; kingdom Viridiplantae; phylum Streptophyta; class Magnoliopsida; order Solanales; family Solanaceae; genus Nicotiana; species Nicotiana tomentosiformis. The sequence goes on from NC_090812.1 coordinate 30,084,975, forward strand.
AAATTCATAAACAATTATATCACAATTTCTATAGTGCACGCCCACACGCCCGTCACCTAGCATATGCGTCACCTCCCAACAATTCACAAAATACATATATTCAGGGTTCATACCCTCAACTCCAAGATTAGAAGAGTTATTTACCTCGAACAAGCTGAATCCAATGTCAAGCAAGCTAAACCATGCTCCATAAATCCCATTACGTGCATATCAACTTCCAAACGGCTCGAATCTAGTCACAATTAATTTGATTCAGCCCACAAAATTTATAGGAATTAATTCCATATCAAAATACTAATATTTTCACAAAAATCCGAAATTACGCCCCAAAAATCACTCATGGGGCCCACGTCTCGAAATCCAACGAAACTCACAAAATACGATAACCCATCCAATTACAAGTTCAACCATACTAATTTCACTCGAATCCGACTCCAAATAGGTATTCAAACTTGAAAAATTCATTTTGTGACATTATAAAAATTTCCTCCTATTTCTCTTGAAGATTCAATAATCTTACACCAAAAATGAAGATTAACTCATGGAATATAATCACAAGGAAGTTAAAAACACTTACCCCAAGTTGTGTGGAAAATTTTCTCTCCAAAATCGCCCAAACCGAGCTCCAAAATATCCAAAATGAGAAAAATTCTCGGAACCCTCGTTTTTAAACATTGCCCAGGCATTTCAGCACTTGCGGTGCCTGGGCTCGCACCTGTGCATCCGCATTTGCGGACAAAAATATGCGCCTGCGAAAAATAGCCGGCCCTCTAAAAACTCGCATCTGCGGTGATATTCTCGCATCTGCGGGCTTCGCAGATGCGCATTCCCCTTCGCACCTGCGGCCTCGCAGATGCGGCAAATTCCTCGCACCTGCGAGCACTGCCCAGTCCCACTCTTGGCCGCTTCTGCGGCTTATTTCACGCACATGCGGCTTCGCACCTGCAATCAAAATCTTCGCAGTGCGATCACACCAGTAGGCAGCAGTTCCAGCATTTCCTTAAGTCCAAATTTGATCTGTTAACCGTCCGAAACTCACCCAAGGCCCCCGGGACCTCAACCAATTGTATCAACAAGTCCCATAACATAACACGGACCTACTCGAGGCCTCAAATCCTACCTAACAACCTCAAAAATACGAACTACACAGAGATTCAAGCCTAATAAATTTTTAAATTTCTAAATTCTACAAACGACGCCGAAACCTATCAAATCACGTCTGATTGACCTCAAATTTTGCACACAAGTCACATTTCACATTACGGGCCTATTCCAATTTCCAGAATCGGATTCCGATCTCGATATCAAAAAGTCAACTCCCCGGTCAAACTTCCCAAAAATTCAACTTTCGGCAATTCACGCCAAATTCCACTACGGACCTCCAAATAATTTTTCGGATACGCTCCTAAGTCCAAAATCACCATACGGAGCTATTGGAATCATCAAAATTAAATTCCGAGGTCGTTTACATATAAGTCGATATCCGATCACTATTTTAACTTAAGCTTTAAACCTTGGAACTAAGTGTTCCAATTTATTCCAAAACCTTACCGGACCCGAACCAATTACCCCGACAATTCACACAACAGTTATAAAGTACAATTTGAGGAGTAAAGGGGGAAGCAAGGTTGTAATACTCAAAACGACCGGTCGGGTCGTTACAATAGCCCTTTTTTCCAGTTAAGCATTTTTATATTTCCACTTGCACGAATTAGTAAGATTGAGAGGTGTGTGTTTTTCTACATTATTTGAACTATTCTTTTTTTCTTCCTTCTTGCAAAATGTTTTTCTTTTTCTCTTTTTCTCTTTTTCTCTTTTTTTCTTTTCTACACATCCTCCATACATTAAGGTTCATCGGCTAGTGCCCTTTTTTCACAACTTTAGTGCATCTTAAGGTTCCTTCCATGGTTCCACTCTAAAGCTACTCCCCAATCTCTCATCTTACTTCTTTTAGCGACTAAATGCCTTAGGAGGTAAATGTTCAACAATCTCAAATTAAGAACAAAATAGGGGTATGACTTGTAATGTGGGTGCCAAAGGAAAGATCTATAGGCTCAAAGGGGCTAGCAACAGAAATTTTTATTTTTAAGTGACAAGCACATCTATGATCAAGCAAGAAATGCCTACGTCATCTCCTAGACTAGCATAACTTAATGATTTCGCTTTGATTAACACCCGGGGCAAGTTCTAGACTACACAGGATAGCACAGAAGATCACAAATACTCACACACACGTTGCACATGACTCAATCAAGACGATTATGTTCAACTCTCAAGTCAAGCAAGCACATATAGTTGAGAAATTTTAAGCAATATTGCACTATGTGGCATACAAGTCAAACAACCGAGAAAAGGCGTCACATAGTAGGCTATTTATTTTACTCAGGCATCACAATTCAAAACAAATATACGGGAAGACAGAGCGCATGTCATAGCCTAATGTTCCAGCATCAAACACCTCAATATGTACCTCAGAGCAACTCAGCTTCTTCCTATCCTACTCCTAAATAAACTACTACCCGGTTCAAACTATATCCCATGAAAAAGAACCAATGCACAAAGAACTACTACCCGGCTCAAACTATGTCCCATTAAACCCTCAAGAAAGTTTTCCAAAAGATCCATCGTCGGGAAAATTCCAAAATATTTTGAATTTTTATTCCTTTTTTTTCATTTTTTTTTTATTTTTACAAAATCACTAAACTAAGAAAGAATACTACAATTAAGCTAGGATAGCACAGAAAATCACCCAAACAATCTCCTCACCCCACACTTAAAATTGTGCAATGTCCTCAATGCATACAATAAATAACAAGAGTATAAAAGAGACTCCCTAGTAGGCCAAAGGCCAAAGTATTAGCAACTCATGGGATACTCAGATTTCTCCCATGCATGATCCTTTGTGCGGGTACCTCACACTTAGTTTCAATCACCTGCTTGATTTTGCACACGCCAATTGGCTTTGACTCCATGCTCCTACTCCTACAAAACACAAAAATAACACTAAAAAAATAAATAAACAACACAATAAAAAAAAATTAAACAAAATAAAAAGAAACAATAGAATTGGGTTGCCTCCCAACAAGCGCCTTATTTATAGTCGTGGATCGACGCTATCACTTTCACTACTTTTTCCTCCACTTTGAGGATATAAATTGCGCCCCTAGTTTTGCATCAACTTTTCTATCACGTTCCTTAAAGTATTTAGAATGAGGTCCAATGCACTCTAACTCTAGAATCGCTTCACTTTTGACATCCTCACTTTTGCACACTTCCTTAACCTTGGCATCGTTAATAATATTTTGGTCAAATAGTTGGAATTCCTCTTTTCGCTCCACAAGCTGGTCAGTATCCACAAAAATTGATTGTAGGGCATCAGATACCTCAACCTTTTTATTCAATTGATCCAGTTGAACTTGCTCCTCTAGCCAAGATTGGCTCACGATATCTACTTCTTCAAAGTTATCTTCTTATGGGAACTCGCTCTCTTCGTCGAGTTGAGGTTCTTCTTGAAAATTGGCCATTAATTCTTCCATTCTAGCATGTAATTCTTTTATTGCTAAGACAGTCTTTTTTACGAATTTCATCTTGTTGCTCGGCTACTTGCCTCACCATGTCCATAACACGGGCAATACGTTCCTATCAAACTCATAAACATTATTAGAAACATCATAATAAGGGCTCATGGAAGGGTAAAAAGAATTAGGACAATCATCCCAATGGCCACCTTGACAACCACACACATTACAAATATTTCACACAAAAGATTGAGATTCACAATTTTGCTACAAGTGTGGTCCTCCACAATATGGACAGGGATCACCAAAATAAGAATAACCATTATTCGACCAATTCTCATTACAAGATGCCATGTAAAAAAATAATAATTAAAGAAGTATTACACTAAAATAAAATTAAAAACTTGAATAGATAAAAACTAAAAGTCTAATCTAGCAAAATAGTCAATTTCAAAGTCCCTGGCAACGGTGCCAAAAACCTATTGCTCCTAAATGCACACGCAAGTATACGTAGTCGACAAGTAATATAGGATTGTAAGTCCAGATATCGTACCCACAGGGACTTGTGATTAACTATTTACTAAATTAAACTAAGACAATTAATCTATTGAAGCAATTTTCTAAAGATTGTTAACTACAACTAATCTAGAGTCGAAAACTAAGAAATTAAAGAAAACAAGTCGGAAATATTAGAGACGAATTCAATGAGAGACGATATTCTAGAGTTATGGGTTAGCTAACAATCCCGTTGAGTTTTTCACTTAAATTGCCTAATTAATTTATCTGGTTTATTGGTTGACAGGGTTAATATTACTCGTAGCCTTCTTCCGAAGTACTACTTACCTATTCAAGCTAACCTAGCGCCTATATTCCTATGAAATTAGGATTAACAAGAACGCATTAATAATTATCGTATAATAACCAAGCAAGGCAATTAGGTATATCCATATCCTAACCGCAAATCTGTTCCTCGTTAATTAGGTTCAAGATCTCGCTCTACTCAATCTCATATGCAATCTAGAACTCTCTCTCCCGAGTTCAATCCTAGATTCGTATATAGTATTCAATTGGTGATCAAGCAATCAAATAATTAAGTACAAGATTGAATAAATAAACAAATATGATAAAATAATAAGAACAATTCAAACTTCAAATTACAACATTCATGTAGCACCCAAAACTCTAGAACAAATAAACTATAAAGTTAAAGGAAGAGATATGAAGAAAAACTTAGAATCCTTGCTCCTGAGTGTTACATGCTTGTGTTTTCCTCTCAAAGTGACATCTCCCCTCTAAAATATATGTTCTCCCCCTTCCAAAATAGGTTTAGACTTGCTTTTATGCGCGTTGGGGAGGTCTTGTGCCGAAATAACATTGTCTCGAGCGAAGTAGGAGAGATTTCCCATCACCAGCGCCCAGGGTAGTGTGGGTCGCTAGCCCTGGCACTGGGATTTTTGAGGTTCTGGAAACTGGGCCACAGGAAGCGCCCCACACTTCCTGTGGCGCTACAAATGGCCCTTTTCAAAATTTTCTCCTTTTTGGCTCTAATCTCGCACATTTCACCCTATATTGCTTCTAGATGATTCCTACGTATAAAAATACCATGAATTGGCATAAATCAATACATTTCACATCCGAAATTCATGAAACATGAGTAAAATATAAGGCGATATACATATAAATATATATACTTTAAGCTAAATATCACAAATAAATCATAATTTCGTAAAACCATTTGAATTCAAAGCTTTAAAGTTTTTTAATAGTTGTCAATGAAGTTTATTACTTTATCATTGTTTCGTAACTATTATTATTGAACAAACAATAGATGATTTCTAAAAACTTTCAGTTCACGCTATGTGATTGCATTTTCATAAGCTAATTAATATAATAATTCATAGAAATACTTAAAATGATCGTATTATTCCGTGAAATAAGAAGATTCAAAACTCAACAATGAAAATGTTTATGATTTTAGAGAGAGATTTGAAGAGGAACTGAAGGTTAGATCTAAATGTGAGCGCGGGATGTCACGACCCAAAATCTCAACCCGTCGTGATGGCGCCTATCTTTATACTAGGCAAGCCGATAATCTCGATAAACCACAATTTCTCTTAAGTTTGAAAATATAATAATTTAATACAATACAAAATTCCACAAATACTGACATGAACACTCCCCAAAACCTGGTGTCACTGAGTACATGAGCATCTAATATGAATACAAATCTGGAAAATACGGTCTATAATAGTCTGAGACCAAATACAGTAAAAAAGGAGATAGAGAAGGAGAGACAAGGTCTGCGGAACACGGCAGCTACCTCAAAATCTCATGAAAATCAACTACGCGAAATGATCAACACTCGCTATGTCCGGGAGCACCTGGATCTACACACAAAGTGCAGGGTGTAGTATGAGTACAACCAACTCAGCAAGTAACAATAATATCTAAGGAACTGAAGATAATGACGAACTACACAGTTATAGTTCACTTTCAATAATTCCAGCAAAGAATAGACATGCTTTCAGAGATTTCACAACAATGACATATAGCAACCAAGTGCAACAACAAATGCAAAGCAAGTACAGCCTCTCAGGCAACAGTCACTCAACTCACCACAACAACTCAACCACTCGGCTCTCAGCCCTCAGCACTCACACTCAATGGGTACCCGCGCTCACTGTGGGTGTACAGACTCTGGAGGGGCTCCTACAACCCAAGCTCCATAATCTGCACGGACAACTCATGTGCTGTATGGACAACTCACGTGTTATAATATCCTGCACGGACAACTCACGTGCCATAATATCCTTACCTCACCGACAGGCCCTCGGCCTTACTCAGTCCTCAACCTCCCTAGTCTCTCGGGCTCTCAGAAATCACAAAGATCAGCCCAAACAAAGATAACATAATGCATTAACAAATATCAAGAAAGACTGAGGTAGATACGCAGGAAAAATCATGACTGAGCACGAGATAGGAATTAGCAAATAATTCAACAAGTATGTGACCTCTGTGGGTCCCAACAGTACTATCACATAGCCTAAGCATGATTTCTAACATGATTTACAGTCAAATTTCTTCAACACATAGAGAGCATATAGCTAAAAACTAGTTATTCAACTTTACAGTGTCACGGGACGGACAAAGTCAAAATCCCCTCGGTGCACGCCCACATGCCCGTCACATAGCATGTGCGTCATATCCAAAATATTCACATGACATAAAATTTCGGGGTTTCATACCCTCAGGACCAGATTTATAACTGTTACTTACCTCAAGCCATGAAATTCTTATTCTGCAATGTCCTTTCCTCGTGAATTTGCCTCCAAACGCCTCGAAACTAGCCATAAATAATTCGTTTCAGTCAATAAAATTTATTGAAATTAATTCCATAAGATAATGCTAATTTTCGATAAAAATCCGAATTTTAGCTCAAAAATTGCCTGTGGGGCCCACGTCTCGGAACCCGACAAAAGTTACAAAATCCAAAAGCCCATTCAACCACGAGTCTACCCTTACCAATTTTACCAAAATCCAACCTTAACTCGACCCTCAAATCTATAAATCTTATTTCCAAATTTCTAAGTTCCAATCTCCGATTTACACCTCAAAATCATGTAATCTAGTCGGATCATTCGATGATAATTCAATATTATGGAGTAAAAATGATCACAAGGGACTTACCTCAAGTTTTTCTTGAAAATCTATCAAAAATCGCCTCTCCTCAAGCTCCAATTTGTCAAAAATGGCGAATGGGACGAAGTCCCTATTTTTATAATACTGCCCAGACAGCCTCGGTTCTGCCTCGATCTTGGCCTTCGATCGAGGTCCTCGATCCTGGGTCTCGATCCTGGGCCTCGATTATGTCTTCGACCCTGGTCCTCGATCCAGCCTTTGATCATGTCTTCGACCCTGTTCCTCGACCCTGCCTTCGATCATGGCCCTCGACCCTGGGCTCGATCTTGGCTCGATTTTGGGCTCAAATCTGGCAGAAGAAATTTCCAGCAGAAGGAAATTGCAGCAACTGTTGTAGTTTCATTTTTGATCCGTTAACCATCTGAAACTCACCCGAGGCCCTCGCCGAGGCCCTCGGGACCTCAACCAAATATACCAACAAGTTCTACAACATCATACTAACTTAGTTGAATCCTCAAATCACCTCAAACAACGCTAAAACCATGAATTACACCCCAATTCAAGCCTAATGAACTTTGAAATTTCTAATTTCTTCAAACGACTCTAGAACCTATCAATTCACGTCAGATTGACCTCAAATTTTGCACACAAGTCATAAATGACATAACGGAGGTATTCAAATTTTAAGAATCGGATTCCGACCCCGATATCAAAAAGTCAACCCCCTGGTCAAACTTTCCAAAAATTCAACTTTCGGTATTTCAAGCCTAATTCCACTACGGACCTCCAAACAATTTTCCGGACACGCTCCTAAGTCCAAAATCATCATACGGAGCTATTGAAATCACAAAAATTCAAATATGAGGTCGTTTACACATAGGTCCATATCCGGTCTATTTTTCTAACTTAAAATTTTCAATTATGAGACTAAGTGTCTCATTTCACTCCGAATTCCTTCCGAACCCGAACCAACTACCCCGGTAAGTCATAAAACAACTATAAACCATAAATTGAGCAGTAAATGGGGGAACAGGGTTATAATACTCAAAACGACCGGCTGAGTCATTACATTCTCCCCATCTTAAACAAACGTTCGTCCTCGAACGGGTTTAGAACAATACCTGGAGTCTCAAATACGTGTTGATATTTGCTCCGCATCTCCTGCTCAATCTCCCAAGTAGCTTCTCCGACTGGCTGGCCTCTCCATTGCACATTCACTGATGATATGCTCTTTGACCTCAAATTTCTAACATGTCGGTCTAAAATAGCCACCTGCTCCACATCATAAGTCAAATTACTGCCTAGTTGTACTGTACTGAAATCCAGAATATGAGACGGATCTCCGACATACTTTCGGAGCATGGATACATGGAACACTGGATGAACACCTGATAGACTAGGTGGCAAAGCAAGTTGATAAGCCACCTCCCAAATTTTCTTAAGTATCTCAAAAGGCCCAATATACCGATGGCTCAACTTGCCCTTCTTCCCGAACCTCAACACACCCTTCATGGGTGAAATCTTGAGCAGAACCTTCTCCCCAACCATGTGAACAACATCACGAACCTTCCTGTCGGCATAACTCTTCTATCTAGACTTTGTCGTGCGAAGCCGTTCCTGAATTACTTTGACCATCTCTAAAGCATCCTGAACCAAGTCAGTACCCAATAGTCTAACCTCACTTGGCCCAAACCAACCCACCGGAGACCGACACTGTCTCCCATATAAAGCTTCATACGGAGCCATCTGAATGCTTGACTGGTAGCTATTATTGTAAGCAAACTCCGCGAGTGGCAGAAATTGATCCCAAGAGCCCCCAAAATCAATGACACAAGCGCGTAGCATATCCTCTAATATCTGAATAGTGCACTCGGACTGTCCGTCCGTCTGAGGGTGAAATGTTGTACTCAACTGAACTTGTGTGCCCAATTCTCGCTGCAATGCCCTCCAAAATTGTGAGGTAAACTGCGTACCTTGATCTGAAATAATGGACACCGGCACACCGTGTAGACGAACAATCTCGCGAATATAAATCCTAGCCAACCGCTCCGAAGAATAATTAGTACCAACTGGAATAAAATGTGCGAACTTGGTTAGTCGATCTACAATCACCCAGACATCATCAAACTTTCTCAAGGTCCGTGGGAGCCCAACTACGAAGTCCATGGTAATACGCTCCCACTTCCACTCTGGAATTTCAAGACTCTGAAGCAATCTGCCCGGTCTCTGATGCTCGTACTTTACTTGTTGACAATTTAAACACCGAGATACAAACCCAACTATATCTTTCTTCATCCGCCTCCACCAATAGTGCTGCCTCAAATCATGATACATCTTCGCGGCGCCTAGATAAATAGAGTACAGCGAACTATGAGCTTCCTGGAGAATCAGCTCATGCAAACCATCTACATTAGGCACACATAGGCTGCCATGTATCCATAATACACTGTCATATCCAATAGTGACTTCCTTGGCATCACCGTGCTGAACCGTGTCCTTAAGGACAAGCAGATGTGGATCATCATACTGGCGCTCTCTGATGCGATCATATAAAGAAGACCGAGAAACCACACATGCCAAAACTCGATTTGGCTCGGAAACATCCAATCTAACCAACTAATTAGCCAAGGCCTGAGCATCCAAGGCTAAGGGCCTCTCTGCTACCGGTAAGTATGCTAAGCTGCCCAAACTCTCCGCCTTATGACTCAAGGCATCGGCCACCACATTAGCCTTTCCAGGGTGATAGAGAATGGTGATATCTTAATCCTTAAGCAACTACAACCACCTTCGCTGCCGCAAGTTAAGATCCTTCTGTTTAAACAAATGTTGTAGACTCCGATGATCGGTATATACCTCACACTGCACACCGTACAAGTAATGCCGCCAAAGTTTCAAGGCATGAACAATAGCTACTAACTCAAGATCGTGGACTGGATAATTTTTCCCATGTACCTTTAACTGTCTCGATGCATAGGCAATCACCCTACTGTCTTGCATCAGCACTGCACCGATACCAATACGCGACGCGTCACAATCCACAGTATAAGACTTTGAACCTGTAGGCAATACCAATACTGGAGTTGTAGTCAAAGCTATCTAGAGCTTCTGAAAGCTCTCCTCACATTCATCCGACCACCTGAACGGAGTACCTTTCTAGGTCAACTTAGTCATAGGCGATGCAATAGATGAGAAACCCTCCACGAAGCGACTATAATAACCGGCCAAGCCGAGAAAACTCCGAATCTCAGTAACTGAAGATGGTCTAGGCCAATTCTGAACTGCCTTTATTTTCTTCGGATCCACTTTAATTCCTTCACTGGACACTATATGTCCCAAGAATGCCACCGAACTAAGCCAGAACTCACACTTAGAGAATTTGGCATAAAGTTTCTCCTCCCTCAGCCTATGTAATACAATACTTAAGTGTTGTGCATGCTCCTCCTGGCTACGTGAGTACACCAGAATAGCATCAATAAATAATACGACAAATAAATCAAGATCTAGCTGAAATACACTATTCATCAAATGCATAAATGCTGCTGGGGCATTGGTTTTCCCAAAAGACATCACAAGAAATTCATAGTGGCCATAACGAGTTCTGAATGCCGTCTTCAGAATATCCGAATCCCAAATTTTCAACTAGTGATACCCAGATCTCAAATCAATTTTGGAGAACACCCTCGCTCCCTGAAATTGGTCAAATAAATAATCAATACGCGGCAATGGATATTTATTCTTAATTGTAACTTTGTTCAACTACCTATAATCAATGCACATCCGCATAGTACCGTCTTTCTTTTTCACAAACAGAACTGGTGCACCCCAAGGTGACACATTAGGCCTAATAAACCCCTTTTCAAGGAGTTCCTAAAGTTATTCTTTCAATTATTTTAACTCAGCAGGTTTCATACGATACTAAGGAATAGAAATAGGCTGAGTGCCCTGCACCAAGTCAATACCAAAATCAATATCCCTGTTGGGTGGCATACCCGGCAGGTCTGCAGGAAATACATCCAGAAAGTCTTGCACGACTTGTACTAAATCAATAATAGGAGTATCTGCATCAACATCCCTCACAAAGGCCAAATATGATAGACATCCCTTTCCAACCATACATTGGGCCTTCAAATAAGAAATTACCCTACTAGGAACAAAATCTAGAGAACCTCTCCATTCAACCTTTGGCAACCCCGGCATCGTCAACGTCACGATTTTTGCATGACAGTCCAGAATAGCATGACATGGAGACAGCCAATCCATACCTAGGATTACATCGAAATCAACCATACCGAGTAATAAGAGATCAACTCTAATCTCCAGTTCCCCAATAGTCACCACACACGACCGATACACATGATCCACAATAATAATATCGCCCACCGGTGTAGATACCCAAACAGGTGAAACTAAGGACTCACATGGCATATCCAGATAATGAGCAAAATATGATGATACATATGAATAAGTGGAACCAGGGTCAAATAATATAGAAGCCTCCCTGTGGCACACTGAAACTATACCTGTGATCACTGCGTTTGAGGCAACAGCATCTGGCCTGGTAGGAAAAGCATAGAATCAAGCCTTCCCGCCACCTGATCGGCCTCCCTTTCTTGGTTGACCCCTAGATGCTTGACCCCCACCTGAGCTGGCTGGGCGGGTGGTATAACTGTTGGTGCTGGTGCCGTCGGTTGAGAACTCTGTTGTGGAGCCCCACTCAACAGCCTAGGACAATCTCTCTTGAAATGACCCAATTCTACGCACTCGAAACAACCCCTCCTCTGATGAGACTGTTGTTCCTGATAACTCGAAGAATTACTTGTAGAAGCCTAAGCAGATGAGGCATGATGAGAACTATGCGCTGGTAGCGCACTGAATAAATACTGGCCTGAGTGAGCACTGTAAGAACCGTGGCTAGCTGATGCACCATGATGAGCTAGACGACCCGCTGAGCATGTCTATAAGAACGGCCCCTACCGCGGTAAAACTGATCCCCTAAAGGAACACCGCTGAAATCACCGAAATCACGAGGCCTCTAAGCCTCCCTCTAAACCCACTCCTGGCTGCGAACCATCTCAATCTGACGAGCAATGTCAACAATCTCGTCGAAAGTAGCACCAGACACTCTCTCTCTAGTCATGAGTAATCGCAGATGAAAAGTGAGGCCATCTACAAATCTCCTGATCCTTTCCCTGTCTATGGGAATCAACCAGATAGCATGACAGGCCAATTCTGAAAATCTCATCTCATACTGTATTACAGACATATCGCCCTGACGAAGCTGCTCGACTGCATGCGTAGCTCCTCTCTTCGGGACTGAGGCACGAACTTCACCTCAAACAACTCTAAAACCATGAATTATACCTAATTCAAGCCTAATGAACTTTGAAATTTCTAGTTTCTACAAATGACACCGGAACCTATCAATTCACATCTGATTGACCTCAAATTTTGCACACAAGTCATAAATGACATAACAGAGGTATTCAAACTTTCAGAATCGGATTCCGACCCCGATATCAAATAGTCTACCCCCCGGTCAAACTTCCCAAAATTTTAACTTTCGGCATTTCAAACCTAATTCCACTACGGACCTCCAAAAATTTTTCCGGACACGCTCCTAAGTCCAAAATCACCATACTGAGCTATTGGAATCATCAAAATTCAAATCCGAGGTCGTTTACACATAGGTCCATATCCGGTCCATTTTTCTAACTTAAATTTTTCAATTATGAAACTAAGTGTCTCATTTCACTCCGAATTCCTTCCGGACCCGAACCAACTACCCTGGTAAGTCATAAAACAACTATAAAACATAAATTGAGCAGTACATGAGGGAACAGGGTTATAATACTCAAAATGACCGGCCAGCTCGTTACATTCTCCCCCTCTTAAACAAACGTTCATCCTCGAACGGGTTTAGAACAATACCTGAAGTCTCAAATAAGTGTGGACATTTGCTCTACATCTCCTGCTCAATCTCCCAAGTAGCTTCTCCGGCTGACTGGCCTCTCCACTGCACCTTTACTGATGATATGGTCTTTGACCTCAACTTTCTAACCTGTCGGTCTAAAATAGCCCCCGGCTCCACATCATAAGTCAAATTACTGCATAGTTGTACTGTATTGAAATCCAGAATATGAGACGGATCCCCGACATACTTTCGGAGCATGGATACATGGAACACTGGATGAACACCTGATAGACTAGGTGGCAAAGCAAGTTCATAAGCCACCTCCCCAATTTTCTTAAGTATCTCAAAAGGCCCATTATACCGATGGCTCAACTTTCCCTTCTTCCCGAACCTCAACACACCCTTCATGGGTGAAATCTTGAGCAGAACCGTCTCCCCAACCATGTGAACAACATCACGAACCTTCCTATTGGCATAACTCTTCTATCTAGACTGTGCCGTGCGAAGCCGTTCCTGAATTACTTTGACCTTCTCTAAAGCATTCTGAACCAAGTCAGTACCCAATAGTCTAACCTCACTTGGCTCAAACCAACCCACTGGAGACCGACACTGTCTCCCATATAAAGCTTCATACAGAGCCATCTGAATGCTTGACTGGTAGCTATTATTGTAAGCAAACTCCGCGAGTGGCAGAAATTGATCCCAAGAACCCCCAAAATCAATGACACAAGCGCGTAGCATATCCTCTAATATCTGAATAGTGTGCTAAGACTGTCCGTCTGTCTGAGGGCGAAATATTGTACTCAACTGAATGTGTGTGCCCAATTCTTGCTGCACTGCCCTCCAAAACTGTGAGGTAAAGTGCGTACCTCGATCTGAAATAATGGACACTGGCACACCGTGTAGGCGAACAATCTCGCAAATATAAATCCCAGCCAACCGCTCCGAAGAATAATTAGTACCAACTGGAATAAAATGTGTGGACTTGGTTAGCCGATCTACAATCACCCAGACATCATCAAACTTTCTCAAGGTCCGTGGGAGCCCAACTACGAAGTCCATGGTAATACGCTCCCACTTCCACTCCGAAATTTCAAGTCTCTGAAGCAATCTGCCCGGTCTCTGATGCTCGTACTTTACTTGTTGACAATTTAAACATCGAGATACAAACCCAACTATATCTTTCTTCATCCGCCTCCACCAATAGTGCTACCTCAAATCCTGATACATCTTCGCGGCGCCTGGATGAATAGAGTACCGCAAACTATAAGCTTCCTGGAGAATCAGCTCACACAAACTATCTACATTTGTAACGACCCGACTTGTCATTTTAAGAATTAACGCCCCGTTCAACGACTTTAGGTCTTGAGAAGCTTCGTATTAGGTGTATTGACTTGCGTGCGTGGTTGAATTCAGTTACTAGATGATTCGGGGTGATTCGGGACACTTGATCCCTAAAACGGAAGCTTAAGTCTTAGGATTTTGACCATAGTCAGAAATGTGTGAAGACGACTCCGAAATGGAGTTTCGTCGGTTCCGTTAGCTCCGTTGGGTGATTTTGGACTTAGGAGTGTGTCCGAAAAATTATTTGGAGGTCCGTAGTGGAATTAAGCTTGAAATGTCAAAAGTTGAATTTTTGGAAAGTTTAATCGGGGGGTTGACTTTTTGATATCGGGGCCGAAATCCGATTCTGGAAATTGGAATAGCTTCGTTATGTCAATTATGACTTGTGTGCAAAATTTAAAGTAATTCCAGATTGATTTGGTGTGTTTCGGCACAAGATATAGAATTTGAAATTTCAAATTTTATTAGGCTTGAATTGGGGTATGATTCATGGCTTTGATGTTGTTTGATGTGATTTGAGGCCTCGAGCATATTCGTGTTATGTATTGGGACTGGTTGGTACGATTGGACGGGGTTTCGGGGGCCTCGGGTTTGATTCGGGGTGGTCCCGGACCAAGTTTGGGTGTTTTAACGCTGCTGGTTGCTGGTTCTGGTGTTGTTCTTCGCGATCGCGAGGAGCCTCTCGCGTTCGCGAAGATGGATTTTGCTATTAGGACTTTGTTCTTCGCGTTCGCGAAGAGGTTCTTGCGTTCGCGAAGAAGGAAAATTTGTTGTTCGTCGTCTGATTTTAGAGGCTCATATCTCGTAATCTATAAGGAATTTGGAGATGATCCAAAAATGAAAGTTGTAGATCTCTGTGTCTAGTTTGCAGAAAGGTAAACCATTTATCATTTGTATTTGTGTACAAAATGTTATGGTAGATACACTATAGGCTGTCCGGGAAGAGTTTGGAAATCTCTGTTGCACAGGGCTGACTTTGGAAGCTTTTATCTCGTAATATATAAGGAATTGAGAGATGAACAACAAATGAAAGTTATAGATCTTGGAGTCTAGTTGTCATAAAGTCAAACCATTCAGCATTTGGAGTTTTGTACAAAAAGTTATGACTATTATACTAAAGGTTTTCTGAGAAGAGTTTGAAAATGACTTTTGAAAAATTTGTTCATCGCGAACGCGAGGGGAGTCTCGCGAACGCGAAGAACAAACCCCTGGGCAGCAGAATAAAGTCCAAATTCATGTCATTCTTCCATTTTTGGACCAAGGAAGATCGGGTGAGGCGATTTTTTGAGAGTTTTTCAAGGAAAACATTGGGGGTAAGAATTCCTAACTTGATTTTGGTTAAATTACATGAATCTATTGTTGTGTTTTATCACTAAATTAGTGAATTGGGTTGAAAATTTTAGAAAACCCTCTTGGTTTAAATTTAAGATTTGGAGGTCGATTTGTTATTGGAATTCGATAAAATTGGTATGGTTGAACTCGTATCGGAATGGGTGTTCGGATTTCATGAAAATTATGTCGGGTTCCGAGAGGCGGGTCCCGTGTTGACTTTTGTTGACTTTTTAGAATAAATTTTTAAGTCGGCGTATTATTATCTAAAATTGTTTCCGATGAATTTTAATGAAGTTATATAATTAATTTGGATAGATTTGGGCGGTCTGGAGGTCAATTCAAGAAAGAATGCGATTTTGGAATATCGGCATAACTTTAAAAAGGTAAGTGTCTTGCTTAACCTCGAGTGGGGGAATTACCCCTTAGGCATCGAGTCTTATGTGCAATTTGTAAAATGTGAAAAGCCAAGTACGCGAGGTGACGAGTACGTACTCGAGCTTATATGTGCAAATTTTCTTGGTTTAAAGTTTTAGGCATTCTTATGTATTAAATTAGATAATTGTTGGCATTAGTAAATCCTTGAATTATCACGCCTCGTTCCTTGTTTGTCAAATTTGTATTTTATATAATAAATTTAGTGTTATTGTCACTTGGATTTTACGTGAATTTCGTGTGTTTATTGATTTGATATTTTCTTGGAATTAAATCCATGATGGAACCCTTATCTGCAAATATTTATTAATTAGTTTAAATTGAGGAGTTAATATAATTATCAAGAATTTGGATTAATGAAGGTGTTGCCCTATACTGAGTATTTTTCACCTCTGTTGATTGTTTTGAGATTTATTATACATTGTGTGGAGCCTTAGGCTATTTGTTGACAAATTTATTGATTCTTCTACATATTTGAAATTTGGTTGTGGTCAATGGAAATTACGATATGAATTGTTGTATTGTGTTGTGGTTTAAACACTCTCCTTGATGTTATTTATGCTTCCTACCTTGCTTGTTAATGATATACATGTGCTTGGTAAGGAAGAGTGTAAAGCACGAAGGGTGATGCCGTGCCATTTGAGAGTGTAAAGCACGAAGGGTGATGTCGTGCCATTGAGAGTGTAAAGCACGAAGGGTGATGTCGTGCTATTTTATTTATATTATCAGGTGAGGATGAGAGTAAAAGCACGAAGGGTGATGCCGTGCAATTATTTTTATGTTATCATATATTCATGGCACGAAGGGTATTTCCGTGCAGGCGAGGACGAGAGACATACATTATATTGTGATATTGTGTTGTTGTGTATACATTCATGCCTTT
The DNA here is from genome assembly GCF_000390325.3 of Nicotiana tomentosiformis. Taxonomy (NCBI): domain Eukaryota; kingdom Viridiplantae; phylum Streptophyta; class Magnoliopsida; order Solanales; family Solanaceae; genus Nicotiana; species Nicotiana tomentosiformis. The sequence goes on from NC_090812.1 coordinate 30,102,034, forward strand.
ATCTTGAGATGTTATTGTGCACCTATATTTTTTGTGTGACTTGTAGTCGTTGTTGCTTCATGTGTGCCTCCACTTTATTTCTTTTATTGTTATTGGCATTTCTCCCACCTAGTTGGTACTATTATATGTATGCACAGTGAGGAAGATATAAATGCACGAAGGGTGTTTCTATGCCAATTGATTTGAATCAAATATATATATATATATATATATATATATATATATATATATATATATATATATATATATATATATATATATATATTGGGTGAGAATGAGCTAAGTGCACGAAGGTATTGTCGTGCCATTTGATGTGATATGTTGAATGTATTCCTCATGCCAGGAAAGTTAAATGAGGCATCAAATGGTGACTTTTATTCGAAAGAATTATATTAGAAAGATATTTATTTGAAAGAATTATATTATAAATATATTTACTTGAGAGAAGTATATTTGAAAGATATTTACTTGAAAGGATTATATTCGAAAGGTATTTACTTGAAAGAATTATATTTGAAAGATATTTACTTGAAAGAATTACATTTGAAAGATATTTACTTGAAAGAATTATATTCGAAAGATATTTACTTGAAAGAATTATATTCGGAAATATATTTATTAAAAAGGATTATATTCCAGAGATTTTTATTGAATAACTTAGATTAAAGATGTATATTCTGAAGGACCTGATTAATTGGTTGTACCTGTGTTTATTACTCGTTTGAGCAATATTTATGGTGTTCGTGTTACCTTGCTGTTTAAATCACTAGTTGATTGATGTTGCTATTACTGCTATTTGTTTTCTATTATTTTTGCATGCTATATTGCACAGGTTATTAGACTAGTGAGTGTCTTGACTGTACCTCGTCTCTACTCCATTGAGGATAGTCTTGATACTTACTGGGTACCGACCGTAGTGTACTCATACTACACTTTTACACATTTTTGTGCAGAACCATGTATTGGAGATATCAGACTTGAACAGAGTTAAAATGGGATCATAAGGATTCAAGGTAGAGCTGCTTGGTCGTCGCAGTCCCTTGGAGTCTTTTCATTTCATTGTACTGTTAATTTTTAATCAAACAGTATTGTATATTCGGTCCTCGTGATCATTCCATGTATTTAGTTAGAGTTCGTAACTCAGTACTACCAGCCTTGGGAGGTTGTACATTCATATTTGTTCCGCTGTTAGTTTTGGTTATTTATTTAATTCAAAAAACAAATGGCTTCAAAATGTGATAGAAATCGGCTTACCTAATCTTAGAGACTAGGTGCCATCACGACGCCTGTGGTGGGATTTTGGGTCGTGACAACATGAGGCACACATAGCCTGCCCTGCATCCATAATACACCGTCATCTCCAATAGTGACTTCCTTGGCATCACCGTGCTGAACCGAGTCCTTAAGGACAAGCAGATGTGGATCATCATACTGGCGCTCTCTTATGCGATCATATAAAGAAGACCGAGAAACCACACATGCCAAAACTCGATTCGGCTCGGAAACATCCAATCTATCAAACTAATTAGCCAAGGCCTGAACATCCAAGGCTAAAGGCCTCTCTGCTACCAGTAAGTATGCTAAGCTGCCCAAACTCTCCGCCTTACGACTCAAGGCATCGGCCACCACATTGGCCTTTCCGGGATGATAGAGAATGGTGATATCATAATCCTTAAGCAACTCCAACCACCTTCGCTACCGCAAGTTAAGATCCTTCTGTTTAAACAAATGTTGTAGACTCCGATGATCGGTATATACCTCACACTGGACACCGTACAAGTAATGCCGCCAAATTTTCAAGGCATGAACAATAGTTGCTAACTCAAGATCGTGGACTGGATAATTTTTCTCATGTACCTTTAACTATCTGGACGCATAGGCAATCACCCTACCGTCTTGCATCAGCACTGCGCCGAGACCAATACGCGACGCGTCACAATACATAGTATAAGACTCCGAAACTATAGGCAACACCAAGACTGGAGCTGTAGTCAAAGCTATCTTGAGCTTCTGAAATCTCTCCTCACATTCATCCGACCACCTGAACGGAGCATCTTTCTGGGTCAACTTAGTCATAGGCAATGCAATAGATGAGAAACCCTCCACGAAGCGACGATAATAACCGGCCAAGCCGAGAAAACTCCGAATCTCAGTAACTGAAGATGGTCTGGGCCAATTCTGAACTGCCTCTATTTTCTTCGGATCCACCTTAATTCCTTCACTGGACACTATATGTCCCAAGAATGCCACCGAACTAATCCAGAACTCACACTTAGAGAATTTGGCATAAAGTTTCTCCTCCATCAGCCTATGTAATACAATACCTAAGTGTTGTGCATGCTCCTCCTGGCTACGTGAGTACACCAGAATATCATCAATAAATACTACGACAAATAAATCAAGATATGGCTAAAATACACTATTCATCAAATGCATAAATGCTGCTGGGGCATTGGTTATACCAAAAGACATCACAAGAAATTCATAGTGGCCATAACGAGTTCTGAATGCCGTCTTCAGAATATCCGAATCCCGAATTTTCAACTGGTGATACCCAGATCTCAAATCAATTTGAGAACACCCTCGCTCCGTGAAACTGGTCAAATAAATCATCAATACGCGGCAATGAATATTTATTCTTGATTGTAACTTTGTTCAATTGCCTATAATCAATGCATATCAGCATAGTACCGTCTTTCTTTTTCACAAACAGAACTGGTACACCCCAAGGTGACACACTAGGCCTAATAAACCCCTTTTCAAGGAGTTCCTAAAGTTGCTCTTTCAATTCTTTTAACTCAGCGGGTGCCATACGATACGGAGGAATAGAAATAGGCTGAGTGCCTGCACCAAGTCAATACCAAAATCAATATCCTTGTCGGGTGGCATACCCGGCAGGTCTGCAGGAAATATATCCGCAAAGTCTCGCACGACCGGTACTGAATCAATAATAGGAGTATCTGCATCAACATCTCTCACAAAGGCCAAATATGACAGACATCCCTTTCCAACCATACGTTAGGCCTTCAAATAAGAAATTACTCTACTAGGAACAAAATCTAGAGAACTTCTTCATTTAATCTTTGGCAACCCCGACATCGTCAACGTCACAATTTTTGCGTGACAGTCCAGAATAGCATGACATGGATACAACAAATCCATATCTAGGATTACATCGAAATTAACCATACCGAGTAATAAGAGATCAACTCTAGTCTCCAGTTCCCCAATAGTTACCACACACGACCAATACACACGATCCACAGTAATAATATCGCCCACCGCTGTAGATACACAAACATGTGAAACTAAGGACTCACATGGCATATCCAGATAATGAGCAAAATATGATGATACATATGAATAAGTGGAAACAGGGTCAAATAATATAGAAGCCTCCATGTGGCACACTGAAACAATACCTGTGATCACTGCGTCTGAGGCAACAGCATCTGGCCTGGCAGGAAAAGCATAGAATCAAGACTTCCCACCACCTGATTGGCCTCCCCCTCTTGGGCGACCCCTAGATGCCTGACCCCTATCCCGAGCTGGCTGGGCAGGTGGTGTAACTGCTGGTGCTGGTGCCGTCGGTCGAGAACTCTGTTGTGGAGCCCTACTCAACATCCTAGGACAATCTCTCTTGAAATGACCCAATTCTCCACACTCAAAACAACCCCTCCTCTCATGAAACTGTTTCTCCTGATAACCCGAAGAATTACCTGTAGAAGCCTGAGCAGACAAGGCATGATGAGAACTCTGCGCTGGTAGTGCACTGAATGAAGACTGGCCTGAGTGAGCACTGTAAGAACCGTGGCTAGCTGATGCACCACGATGAGCTAGACGACCCACCTGAGCGTGTCTGTAAGAACTGCCCCTACCGCGGTAAAACTGACCCCCTGAAGGAACACCGCTAAAATCACCGGAACCACGAGGCCTCTTAGCATCCCTCTCAACCCGCTCCTGGCTGCGAACCATCTCAATCTGATGAGCAATGTCAACAACCTCGTCGAAAGTAGCACCAGACACTCTCTCTCTTGTCATAAGTAATCGCAACTGAAAAGTGAGGCCATCTACGAATCTCCTGATCCTTTCCCTGTCTGTGGAAATCAACCAGATAGCATGACGGGCCAATTCTGAAAATCTCATCTCATACTGTATCACAGACATATCGCCCTGACGAAGCTGCTCGAACTGCCTACGCAGCTCCTCTCTGCGGGACTGAGGCACGAACTTCTCCAGGAATAGACCGGAGAACTGCTGCCAGGTAAGGGGTGCTACACCGACCAGCCTATACCTCTCGTAAGACTCCCACCATCTGAAGGCAGCCCCAGAAAACTGAAAAGTAGTGAATGAGACCCCACTGGTCTCTAGAATACCCGCTGTCCAAAGCATCCGCTGACACTTATCCAGAAAACCCTAGGCATCCTCTGACTCAGCACCGCTAAAAGGTGGAGGTCAAAGCATCTCAAGTCTTCTCTGCTCATCATCTGCCATAACAGGAACTACCGGGGCCTGAGCGACTACAGTCGGCTGGGCTGGTAGTACCCCCGGTATCTGAAGTCCCTGTACTACCTGGTCTGGAGTACGGGCTACTGGGGTATGGGTACCTCCCCCGGCCTGAGAAGTGGCAGGTGCGGCCTGAGCCGAAACCACCTGAGCAAGACCAGTGCAAGCTACCAATATCTAGGCCAAAGTATCCTAAAGGCCTGGAATCTCAATGGGCACAGCTGGTGCCTGAGCTGATCCTGTCGGCTCAACTATATATGGAATCTGCTCCTGAGCTGTAGCAACTTGTGGTACTACAGGTGCTGGTCCAACTGTGGTACGAGCTACACCTCGACCTCTACCTCGGCCCCGGCCTCTACCATGGCTCTGGCCTCTCGTGGCCCTAACTGGTGGCAATGGTGGCTGATCGTCCGATCCGGTAGTACGTGTCCTCACCATCTGTGAGAGAATAGAATAGAAGAAATTTCGTTTCCAAAATCAACAAATTCTCACGACAGAATACAAGAAGGTGAAATTTTCCTAAGGGTTCTACAGCCTCTCGAAGATAAGTACAGATGTCTCTGTACCGATCCGCAAGACTCTAATAAACCTGCTCATGACTCGTGAGACCTATGTAACCTAGGCTCTGATACCAATTTGTCACGACCCAAAATTCCAACATGTCATGATGGCGCCTATCTTTATACTAGGCAAGCTGATAATCTCGATAAACCACAATTTCTCTTAAGTTTGAAAATACAATAATTTAATACAATACAAAATTCCACAAAATACTGACATGAACACTCCCCAAAATCTGGTGTCACTGAGTACATGAGCATCTAATATGAATACAAGTCTGGAAAATACGGTCTATAATAGTTTGAGACCAAATACAGTAAACAAGGAGATAGAGAAGGAGAGACAAGGTCTGCGGAATACGGCAGCTACCTCAAAATCTCCTGAAAATCAACTACGCGAAATGATCAACACTCGCTATGTCCGGGAACACCTGGATCTGTATACGAAGTGCATGGTATAGTATGAGTACAACCAACTCAGCAAGTAACAATAATAACTAAGGAACTGAAGATAATGACGAGATACACAGTTATAGTTCACTTTTAATAATTCCAGCAAAGAATAGACATGCTTTCAAATCCGGCAGTTTAAGTCAAATCAATTTTATACAGTTCAAGTTCATGTAATCCGGATATAAAATCTTTCAGAGATTTCACAACAATGACATATAGCAACCAAGTGCAACAACAAATGCAAAGCAAGTACAGCCTCCCAGGCAACAGTCACTCAACTCATCACAACAACTCAACCACTCGGCTCTCAGCCCTCAGTACTCACACTCAATGGGTACCCGCGCTCACTGGGGGTGTACAGACTCCGGAGGGGCTCCTACAGCCTAAGCTCCATAATCTGCACGGACAACTCACGTGCTGCACGGACAACTCATGTGCTATAATATCCTGCACGGACAATTCACGTGCCATAATATCCTTACCTCACCGACAGGCCCTCGGCCTTACTCAGTCCTCAACCTCCCTAGTCTCTCGGGCTCTCAGAAATCACAAAAATCAGCCCAAACAAAGATAACATAATACATCAACAAATATCAAGAAAGACCGAGGTATGATACGCAGGTAAAATCATGACTGAGCACAAGATAACAATTAGCAAGTAATTCAACAAGTATGTGACCTCTGTGGGTCCCAACAGTACTATCACATAGCCTAAGCATGATTTCTAACATGATTTACAGTCAAATTTCTTCAACACATAGAGAGCATATAGCTAACAATAAGTTATTCAACTTTACAGTTTCACGGGACGGACCAAGTCACAATTCCCTCGGCGCACGCCCACACGTCCGTCACCTAGCATGTGCGTCATCTCCAAAATATTCACATGACATAAAATTTCGGGGTTTCATACCCTCAGGACCAGATTTATAACTGTTACTTACCTCAAGCCGTGAAATTCTTATTCTGCAATGTCCTTTCCTCGTAAATTGGCCTCCAAACACCTCAAATCTAGCCATAAATAATTTGTTTCAGTCAATAAAATTTATTGAAATTAATTTCATAAGATAATGCTAATTTTTCATAAAAAATCCGAATTTTAGCTCAAAAATCGCATGTGGGCCCACATCTCGGAACCCGACAAAAGTTAAAAAATTCGAAAGCCCATTCAACCACGAGTCTACCCATACCAATTTTACCAAAATCCAACCTCAACTCGACCCTCAAATCTACAAATCTTATTTCCAAATTTCTAAGTTTCAATCTCCGATTTACACCTTAAAATCATATAATCTAGTCAGATTATTCGATGATAGTTCAATATTATGGAGTAGAAATAATCACAAGGGACTTACCTCAAGTTTTTCTTGAAAATCTATCAAACATCGCCTCTCCTCAAGCTCCAATTTGTCAAAAATGGCGAATGGGACGAAGTCCCTGTTTTTATAATACTACCCAGACAGCATCGGTTCTGCCTTGATCTTGGCCTTCGATTGAGGTCCTCGATCCTGGGCCTCGATTATGGCTCTCGACCCTGGCCTTCGATCATGTCTTCGACCCTGGTCCTCGATCGTGGCCTGTGGCTCAATTTTGGGCTCGAATCTGGTAAAAGAAATTTCCAGTAGAAGGAAATTGCAGCAGATGTTGTAGTTCAATTTTTGATCCGTTAACCTTTCGAAACTCACCCGAGGCCCTCGGGACCTCAACCAAATATACCAACAAGTCCTAAAACATTATACGAACTTAGTCTTATCCTCAAATCACCTCAAACAATGCTAAAACCATGAATTACACCCCAAATTCAAGCCTATTGTAACTTTAAAATTTCTAATTTCTACAAATGCCTCCAGAACCTGCCAAATCACGTCCGATTGAATTCAAATTTTGCACACAAGTTATAAATGACATACCGGATGTATTCAAATTTTCAGAATCGAATTCCGACTCCGATATCTAAAAGTCAACCCCCCGGTCAAACTTTCCAAAAATTCAACTTTCGGCATTTCAAGCCTAATTCTACTACGAACCTCTAAAAAAATTTCGGACACGCTCCTATGTCCAAAATTACCATACGGAGCTATTAAAATCATCAAAATTCAAATCTGAGGTCGTTTACACATAGGTCCATATACGATCCATTTTTCTAACTTAAATTTTTTAATTATGAGACTAAGTGTCTCATTTCACTCTGAATTCCTTCCGGACCCGAACCAACTACTCCGGTAAGTCATAAAATAACTATAAAGCATAAATTGAGCAGTAAATGAGGGAACGGGATTATAATACTCAAAACGACCGATCGGATCGTTACAGAGGAGCTCTGTTATGATAAATTTATATACAAATTATAAATACACGATATGTAATTAAGAAGGAATCTCAATAAAAATGATAATCTACATATCTATATAATTGAGGGACTTAGGCAAGGTAACGTGGCAATCTCTTGAACAAGGAAACCTCTTTATGTTTTTTCTCCTTTTATGGCCATTTTCCCCATATATTCCTTTTTATGTGCTAATAAAAAAAAAAAAACCGAAAACTCACGTTCAATAAATAGTCTTAACTACACTTGCGCCTTTTCCTCTTCTTATGTTCTTTAACTTAATGAGTTGCGTGTTTTCCATTGGAAAAAAAATGTAACGCCTTTTCTTCTTCTTTAAGTCTATTTTACTGGAGAAGGCCGTACTATGAAAGAGACGATTTGTGCTTTACCTGTTTGCTTGGTTGTCAAGATAAAAAGTATGATAAATATTGAAATTATGGATTTTGTTTTAAGAGATCTTATAGTTATATTTTTTTACGGTAAGTTTCTTGACTATAAGGTGATAAAAAAAAATTGCAAAGCATGATCGCGTTTTCTAGGTGATAGTTCTAACGAATTTGAAACTTTGTTATTGTTGCAAGAAATTCCATTTACATAACATTCTTATGCTGAATTTGTGTTGTTTATTTTCTCTTGCATCAATTAATTAAAAAATTACAGTGAGTACAAAAGATTGTCATTTTTCATCTATGCTAATTGTTTGTCTGGTCACAGATGTATAGTATACGAATTGGCTAGAAAAAGTTCATTATTCCTCGTACACTCTAATGCTGAACTATCAACAAAAAATTTGCTTACATCAAGGTGAACTTCAATTTTGTCGCTCTGAATTCATCCCTAGGTTATACCGTAAGTTCTTAAATTTGAATAATATTTACAAATATATAATATTTTTGTGTTACTTATTTCAGTATTGATTTTGCTTATTCCAGGTAGAAGACATGACTCTCGGTTTTATAAATATATAATATATTTTTTGTTATTTATTTAAATGTCAATTTTGCTTATCCAAATAAATGGTATGTATCCTCCAATAACAACATTTCAGTTGTTTTAAATTTGTGTTCAAAGGACAAGAGGAGGTGGTATTCCTTATGATCTAGTTGGCTAATCAAAAAGTTTGTATTTCATTTATATAAATTTATGTAAATTATGCCCTTTTCCTCATTTTTTTCATTTATATGTACTTGAAAAGGAAAAATCAACAGTCATGTCTTTTAATCATTTTAATTAGCTTCTCTATTCCTCTTCCAAGAGTCGTGCCTTTTAATCTCCACAATAGGTTTACCCTTTTCAAAATTGTAGTGCCTTTAGTCATTTTAAGAGTAGGATTACTCTTATAGTGTGCCTATTTTTCTTTTTGTTGTTGTTAATCAGAAGGTATTATTCATTCGTTACTTTGTGCTTATTGGACTAACTTTTTGTGATTTTTAATTTTCTTTATTTTTGTTTCAGATCCATATGCTGATATTCAACATGTTCAGTTGGAAAAGACTAAAATAATTTTGACATGTTTAAAATCATTATTTTGGTACTATTTTTATAGTTTGCGTTTATATTTCCTTTTGTTTTGTTAATCGACAGGTAATTGTGATTATTTTTCTTAATTTTCTTTATATTTGCTTTTGGGTAATTCTTTTGGGATTTTAATTTTCTTTATTTTCGTATTAAGTTAATGCTCTGAGAGAGGGTCGAGATTAGCAACTAAGTGTTATGTTCTTATTCCCCTTTTTCTCCATGTCTTTCCTTACTTTTAAGTCAGTCTAGTACATTTACGCTTATTAGCATGTTAGTTCTACTTTTTGTGCACTTCTATTGTGAACTTTCATTTCCTTGGTCGAAAAAAAAGTTTAAACTAAATATAGCGATTAGTGCCTATACCTTTATTTTACTTATCTAAGTCAACGTTTTTATTTTTATTTTTATTCCATTAAATATATGATTTTTGTATTTGTAAGAAATTTCCTACGAGCATGTGTGCGTGAGTGTGTGTGTATATATATATAGTGTTGTGACAAATTCCATAGTGCCGGAATCTATTTATCTTTTTTTCTCTTTTCTAGCTTTTCCCTATTTTTTTCACTTATCTTATTTTAAAAAGTCAGCACATATCGCACCTCTTTAGAGGCGTTATGTCTTTTCATGTCCATAACCCCTTGCTTTGTTTGTTCTTTTTTTTATTTCTATATATGCATTGTTATGCCTATTCATATGTTCCAATTCCTTTATGGGCTTGGAGATTAGATAGAAAGAAGATGAGGTTTATCAAAAATCGGATTATCATTTATCATCACATAAGGTAAGAGTCTGAGACTCTGAGGTATAGAGGCAGTGGCGGGGCCACGTTACATGATTTGACACCTCTTCGTGGAAAAAATACATTGTGTAGGTAGGTAAAAAAAATATTTATATGTATATATACTATGTGTTGACTCCCCTTAATTTTCTGATATGTTTACTTTTATATATTTTGATACCCCTTAATAAAAATTCTGGCTCCGCCACTGTCTAAAAGTTTTATATAAAAGTCGGTTCCTTTTAGTAAAGTCACAATAACATATTGTACTAATTAGTGTGTCTTTCCGATGAACAGGACGAATGTTTATTTGGGGGTAATGATTTTTTAATTTCCATTGTTCGTCATTAGTCGTTAATACCGTCCCAAGTAGGTATTTTGGTTTTCACAATTAACGGGCAGTTAGGCACCTTACAGACTATTAAACTTATATATATATAAGGTCTTTTTTTGTTGGATGTTTAAAATTGTGCTTACTCAAATAAAGTACATGTTCATAATTTATCAACAAATACCTAGGTGGAATACATAGTTATCTTTCTGTTAAAAGATGTGGTGTAAGAAAATGAGGCGTGTATTGAATTATCATTAGCGATACATAGTCCGGAGAAAAAGATGGAATCTTTATGTTTGTCTTTTTTTTTTGTCGGATACGTAGAATGTTAATCACATTTATTAGAAGATTAAGATTTGCACTTACTGTTAGGGTGTATCTTCTTAGATGCATTGTATGAACAAACGTAGTCAATGATAGGGTGAACATGATTTCCTTATATAAGAGTAGTTTAGAAACGTGGCTTCAGATTTTGGTGAATAAGTAATAGATAAGGAGGAGTTAGAATGAAGGGACAAAAAGGAAGAAAAGGAAGAACCATAAATAATTTTCGAACAACGAGCAAGAAATAAATAAATGAAGGATATATAGAGCTGCGATATATAAGAGTTATTTTCCTTCAGAAATTTAAAGAAGACGAAAGTACAAAATATACTTAGGCCTCATTTATTTGCACTTAATGGAGATCTGAATCTTAATCATTCAGATCTCAGACATTAAGTGTATTTGATTTTAAAGTCTGAATCTTAAATATTCAGATCTAATCATTAAGTGTGTTTGGTTTTTACTCACAACCAATTAATGAGTCTGAATAGGTCTGTATGATTAAGATCTATAACCAAGACTTGATTTAATTAAGATTCTATCATCCACAATTATTACTAACTGCCGCCACCGCCTACCATTATCAACTACCACCACAACCACCTTCAACCATAGTCGCCTCCACTACCATCATTCTCAACTATAACCACACACTCACCCACCTTAACTACCACAATCAACCACCTCATCACCATTAATAACCATAGATGACACCACCCATTATTATAAACTACAACCACCCTTCATCACTCGTCGCCTTTCTCAACCACAACCATCACCCACCTTTTATTAACTATAACCACCCACCACCATCCTTAAACATAATCGTTATTGCTATCAATTACCACTAGCTATTACCCAGAACCACTACCATCAACCAACTACCACCAACCACCGCCTCTAGTCGGCACTCACATGCACTTCCGCTATATATATATATATATATATATATATATATATATATATATATATATATATATATATATATATATATATATATCTTTTTTCTCTTTTCTAACTTTTTCCTTTTTTCCACTTATCTTATTTTAAAAAGTCAGCACATATCGCACCTCTTTAGAGGCGTTATGTCTTTTCATGTCCATAACCCCTTGCTTTGTTTGTTCTTTTTTCTTTTTATTTCTATACATGCATTGTTCTGCCTATTCATATGTTCTAATTCCTTTATGGGCTTGGAGATTAGATAGAAAGAAGATGAAGTTTATCAAAAATCGGATTATCATTTATCAACACATAAGGTAAGAGTCTGAGACTCTGAGGTATAGAGGCAGTGGCAGAGCCACCTTATAGGATTTGACATCCCTTCGTGGAAAAAATACATTGTGTAAGTAGGTAAAAAAAATATTTATATGTATATATACTATGTGTTGATTCCCCTTAATTTTCTAATCTGTTTATTTTTATATAATTTGACACCCCTTAATAAAAATTCTGACTTCACCACTATCTAGAGGTTTTATATAAAAGTCGGTTCCTTTTAGTAAAGTCACAATAATATATTGTACTAATTAGTATGTCTTCCCGATGAACATGACGAATGTTTATTTGGGGGTAATGATTTTTTAATTTCCATTATTCGTCATTAGTCGTTAATACCGTCCTAAGCAGGTATTTTGGTTTCTACAATTAACGGGCAGTTAGGCACCTTACAGACTATTAAACTTATATATAAAAGGTCTGTTTTTGTTGGATGTTTAAAATTATGCTTACTCAAATATAGTACAGGTTCACAATTTATCAACAAATACCTAGGTGGAATACATAGTTATCTTTCTGTTAAAAGATGTGGTGTAAGAAAATGAGGCGTGTATTGAATTATCATTAGCGATACACAGTCTGGAGAATAAGATGAAATCTTTATGTTTGTCTTTTTTTTTTGTCGGATACGTGGAATGTTAATCATATTTATTAGCAGATTAAGATTTGTACTTACTGTTAGGGTGTATCTTCTTAGATGCATTGTATGAACAAACGTAGTCAATGATAGGGTATCACAACCCAAAATCTGACCTGCCGTGATGGCGCCTATCTCGAAACTAGGCAAGCCGATAATATTAATTACCCTCAATCTCCTTTAAGTTTGAAAAACATAATAATTTGAGTTTAATAAAAGGCCTCATAATTTCCGATACAAACACTCCCAAAACCTGGTGTCACTATGTAACGACCCGGCCGGTCGTTTCGAGAGTTATAGATCCATTTCTCCCATTTCTACTTCTTTTTGTGTTATTCAGCTATATTATGTTATATCGGGTTAGTTGGTTCGGGTCCGGGAGGAACTCGGAGTGAAATGAGACACTTAGTCTCATAATTAAAAAATTGAGTTAGAAAAGTGGACCGGATATGGACCTATGTGTAAACGATCTCGGATTCGAATTTTGATAATTTCAATAGCTCTGTGTGATGATTTTGGGCTTAGGAGCGTGTCCGAAATATTATTTGGAGGTCCGTAGTGGAATTAGGCTTGAAATACCGAAAGTTTAATTTTTGAGAAGTTTGACCGAGGGGTTGACTTTTTGATATCTGGGTCGGAATCCGATTCTAAAAATTAAAATACCTTTGTTATGTCATTTATGATTTGTGTGCAAAATTTGAGGTCAATCGGACGTGATTTGATAGGTTCCGGAGTCGTTTGTAGAAATTAGAAATTTCAAAGTTCATTAGGCTTGAATTGGGGTATAATTCATGGTTTTAGCGTTGTTTGAGGTGATTTGAGGGTTCGACTAAGTCCGTATGATGTTTTAGGACTTGTTGGTATATTTGGTTGAGGTCCCGAGGGGCTTGGGTGAGTTTCGGATGGTTAACGGGTTGGATTTTGGACTTGCAACTGTGTTGGAATTTTTCTGATACACCATCTGGTTTCCTTCATCGCGTTCGCGAGTGGAGCCTCGCGTTCGCGAAGAGGAACTGAGAGGCTAGCAATATTTGCTCTTCGCGTTCGCGAAGAGAAGCACGCGTTCGCGAAGGGTGGACTGGGTGTGCATTGCGAACGCGAGAGGTGTTACGCGTTCGTAAAGAAGAGAGGAAGCAGCCGAAGACCCCAGACAATTGGTCTACGCGTTCGCGTAGGGGGTGTCGTGTTCGCGTAGTGAGAGGGAATGAAGCATCGCGTTCGCGATGGGTTGAACGCGTTCGCGTAGAAGGCATTGAGGCAGAGGCATTTTGTGCTTCGCGAACACGAGGGTGATGTCGGATTTGGAGCTCGGATTTGAGGCGATTTTGGGTGATATTCAAAGGAAACAACGGGGTAAGTGTTCTTAACTCAATATTGGTTAAATTACCCGAAATCATAGTTGTTTTTATCATTTAATTGGTGAATTGAATTGGGAAAATTTGAAAACCCTCTTGGTTTAAATTGAAGATTTGAGGGTCGAGTTGGGTTCGGATTTTGGTAAAATTGGTATGGTTAGACTCGTGGTTGAATGGGCTTTCGGATTTTGTAACTTTTGTCGAATTCCGAGGCGTGGGCCCCACAAGCAATTTTTGAGCTAATTTTTGGATTTTTATGAAAAATCATTATTTTCTTATGGGATTAATTCCAATGAATTTTATTGAGTGAAACGAATTATTTATGACCAGATTCGAGGCGTTTGGAGACCAATTCACAAGGAAAGAATATTGCAGAATAAGAATTTCGCGGTTTGAGGTAAGTAACGATTGTAAATTTAGTCTTGAGGGTATGAAACCCCAGATTTTGTATCATTCTACTATTTTGAAGTGACGCGCATGCTAGGTGACAGGCGTGTTGGCGTGCACTGTTGGGAATTTGTGACTTGGTCCGTCCCGTAGCAACTATAAAGTTGCATACTTTGTTGAAACCATTTGATACTTATATGTTTTAGAAAGAATTTCTGTAAATTGGGTTGAATGCCATGTTTGGGCCTTGCGCCAATGCTGTTTGGACCCTTAGGGGTTGTTTCTTACCATCCTCTCATAATTTTCGATTGAAAATCTATACTCGGTCATGTTTATACTTGTTCACCGCATAACTCAGTTTTATGACTCTATTTTGATGCATATAAATATTTTAGGCCGAATGCCCTGTTTTACTGAAATGCCCGAGTGGCTTGAGAGGTTTATGACTGAGTGAGGACGAGGGCCTGATTTGTAAAGATGAGTGTGGATCAGGGCGCCCGCCTGCAGCATACTTTATTATTATGGCACGTGAGTTCTTCGTGCAGATTAGAGCGCTTGGGCTGAAGGAGCCCCTCCGAAGTCTGTACACACCCCCAGTGAGCGCAGGTACCTACTGAGTGTGAGTGCCGAGTGCTGAGTGACTGGGAGGCATGAGTGATTGTGAGGTATAACCGAGTGGCAAGAGTGATTGTGAGGTATGCCCGAGTAGCACGAGTGACTGTGAGGTTTGCCCGAGGGGCTGTATATGAGTGATGTTTTGCCCGAGGGGCTGTTTATGATTTCATCATTTTTGCTCACCTTTGCATTGAGCCTTTGTTTGAAAAACTGTTGGAAAAATATCTTTAAATAATTTTTTTTCTGGAACCGGGTTTAAACGAGATGATTTGATTCAAACACTGAATCTGGGACAACCGATGGATCTGCAGGTACTGCCCCAGCTGCTATACGGGCTGCACCTCTGCCCCTACCACGGCCTCTACCGCGGCCTCGGCCTCACGCGGCCCTGGCTGGTAGTACTGGTGGCTGGCCCTCCTGACCGGTAGTACGAGTCCTCACCATCTGTGAGAGAATGAAATAACAGATGCTTAGTTACTAGAATCAACAGATTCGCACGACAAGAATTCAAGAATGTGGAGTTTCCTAAAGGTCCTGCATCCTCCTGAAGATAAGTAAAGACGTCTCCATACCGATCCGCAATACTCTACTAAACCCGCTCATGATTCGTGAGACCTATGTAACCTAGGCTCTGATACCAATCTGTCACGACCCAAACTAACCTCTGTCATGATGGCGCCTATCGTGGAACTAGGCAAGCCGACTCATTTCCAAAACAAACCGATTTTTTCATTTTAAAGGTAATTCCAAGGTTATTTAACATAAAACCTCCATTTAAAGAGTTCAAATTAAAGAAAAATAGAAGTGCGAAAAAGAAAAGCCTGAGTGTCACTAGTCATGAGCATCTACTATAATCTGTCTAACAATATCAAGGCTAACTCAGCCCGAAAAATATCTAAATACAACTATAGGAAGATAAGAGGGAAAAGAGCAGGGGCTGCGATCGCCAAACAGCTACCTTGCTATCTCAAAGAAAATCTGCAACCAGAACACTCAATAACCGCTACCGTGTCCAGCTATACCTGAATCTATACACAAAGTGCAGGAAGTAACATGAGTACGCCAACTCAGTAAGTAACAACAATAAATAAAGACTGAGCAGTAGTGATGATCAATAAAGCTTATATCGTCCATATCGTGAAATCTCAGTAAAATAACACATGCTCTTAAAAAAATCAGGATTTGAATCAAACATCTCGTTTAAACCCAGTTCCAGTAAAAATCATTTAAAGAAATTTTTTCCAACAGCTTTTCAAACAAAGGCTCAATGCAAAAGTGAGCAAAAATGATGAAATCATAAACAACCCCTCGGGAAAAACATCACTCATATACAGCCCCTCGGGCAAACCTCACAGTCACTCGTGCCACTCGGGCATACCTCACAATCACTCTTGCCACTCGGGCATACCTCACAATCACTCTTGCCACTCGGACATACCTCACAATCACTCTTGCCACTCGGGTATACCTCACAATCGCTCATGACTCCCAGTCACTCGGCACTCACACTCACTAGGTACCTGCGCTCACTGGGGGTGTGTACAGACTCCGGAGGGGCTCCTTCAGCCTAAGCACTATAATCTGCACGGACAACTCACGTGCTATAATAATAAAGTATGCTGCAGGCGGGCAGCCCCGATCCACACTCATCCTCACAATCAGGCCCTCAGCCTCACTCAGTCATAAATATGCTGCAGGCGGGCAGCCCCGATCCACACTCATCCTCACAAATTAGGCCCTCGGCCTCACTCAGTCATAAACCTCTCAAGCCAGTCGGGAATTTCAGTAAAACAGGGCATTCGGCCCAAAATATTTATATGCATCAAAATAGAGTCATAAAACTGAGTTATGCGGTAAATAAGTATAAACATGACTGAGTTTAGATTTTCAATTGAAAATAGTGAGAGGATGGTAAGAAACAGCCCCTAAGGGTCCGAACAGCTTTGGCGCAAGGCCCAAACATGGTATTCAGCCCAATTTACAGAAATTCCTAAAACATATAAGTATCAAATGGTTTCAACAAAGTATGCAACTTTACAGTTGCTACAGGACAGACCAAGTCACAAATCCCCAATAGTGCACGCCCACACGCCCGTCACCTAGCATGTGCGTCACTTCAAAATAGTAGAATGATATGAAATTCGGGGTTTCATACCCTCAGTACTAGATTTACAATCATTACTTACCTCAAACCGGTCAAATCTCTATCCCGCAATGATCTTTCCACTAGACTCGGCCTCCAAATGCTCCGAATCTATTCATAATTAGTACAATACCATCAATACGCGCTAATGGAATGGATTCCACAAGAAAAACTACAAAATTAGACCAAAATCCGAAATTGGCTCAAACCCGGCCCCTGGGCCCACATCTCAAAATCCGACAAAATTTACAAAACTAGAAAGCTCATTCACTCACGAGTCTAACCATACCAAATTCATCAAAATCCGACATCGTTTGGTCCTTCAAATCCTTAAATTACTCTCCAAAAATTCCAAGCCCTAACCCCTCATTTTCACTAATTACCATGATTAAAACAACAGTAAATCACCATATATACAAGTATTAGGGCTCAAGTAACTTACCTCAACGAAATTCCCTTGATTCCCTCTTCAAACCCCTCAAAAAGCTCCAAGAAACCGAGTTGAAATTGTGAAGAATGACCAAAATTCGCGAAGGGTTCTATTTATGGTTTCTGCCCAAGTTTTTCGCACCTGCGGCCATTTTCTCGTACCCGCTCAACCGTACTTGCGGTACAAGAAGCCGCACCTGCGCAACTCACTTAATCACCCAGCTTACGCACCTGCGGACACCTTCCTCGTACCTGCAGACTCGCATCTGCGGTCCCAGGTGCGCATCTGCGAACCCAGCCCAAACTCCTCATCTCCGCATCTGCGCTCAAGGCCTCGCACCTGCGGGCTCGTAGATGCGGGCAATTCTTCGCACCTACGTTCCCAGTCTTGGCCCAGCGTAGCCCGCACCTGCGCACTCCCCACATGTACCAGCAGCCTCGCACCTGCGACCTTTTCTTCTGCAGGTGCGGAAATAGCAGAAGCAGCAGCTCCAGCTGCAATTTCCAACTTCAATAAATTTGTTAACCACCCGGAATCACACCGAGGCCCTCGGGACCTCAACCAAAAATATCAACAAGTCATATATTAATATACCAACTTAGTCGAACCTTCGAATCACTCAAAACAACATCAAATCATCAAATTACCCTCGGATTCAAGCCTAAGAACTTCTAAATTTTCAAATTCGGCAACCGATGCCAAAACCAACCAAACCATGTCCGAATGACCTCAAATTTTGCACACACATCACAAATGACACTACAAACCTACTCCAACTTCTGGAATTCCATTCTGACCCCGATATCAAATTTTCCACTGCTGACTGAAATTGTCAAATTACCAATTTCGTCAATTCAAGCCTAATTCTACCACGGACCTCCAAATCACATTCCAGATGCACTCCTAAGTCCAAAATCACCTAACGGAGCTAACGAAACCATCAAAATTCCAATCCGAGGTCAAATTCTAAAGAGTCAAATTTTGGTCAACTCTCCCAATTTAATGCTTCAACAATGAAATTCCTTCTTCCAATTCGATTCCAAAATACCTGCGACCCGAAACCAACAATTCACACAAGTCAAAGTACATCATATGGAGCTACTCATGCCCTCAAACAACCGAGCGAAGTGCAAATCTTCAAAATGACCGATCGGGTCGTTACACACCACCAGCCCAGCCGGTTACTGTTGCTCAGGATTATATGGTTCCTGCTATGCCTGAGGATGATCAGCGTAGGTTGGAGAGGTTTGGGAGACTTCAGCCACCACCTTTCAGTGCCACAGAGAGAGAGGATGCTCAGAACTTTTTGGATAGGTGTCAGAGGATACTCTGTACTGCTGGTATTTTGGAGACTTGTGGGGTCTCATTCACTACCTTTCAGTTTTATGGGGCTGCACTCAGATGGTGGGAGACTTATGAGAGGCGTAGGCCTGTTGTCGTAACACCCCTTACTTGGAAGCAGTTCTCCGTGGTCTTTTTGGAGAAGTTCGTGCCTCGATCCCGCAGAGAGGAGCTGCGTAGACAGTTTGAGCGGCTCTGCCAGGGTGATATATCTGTGACGCAGTATGAGATGCGGTTCTCCGAGTTGGCCCATCATGCTATCTGGTTGGTTTTCATGGACAGAGAGAGGATCATGAGGTTTATTGATGGCCTCACTTATCAGCTACAGTTGATCATGACCAGGGAGCGGGTTTCGGGTGCTACCTTTGATAAGGTTGTCGACATTGCTCGGCAGATTGAGATAGTTCGCGATCAGGAGAGGGTTGAGAGGGAGGCCAAGAGGCCTCATGGTCAGGGTGGATTCAGTGGTGCTCCTTTTGGGGGTCAGTTCCAGCACGGTAGAGGTCGTTATTTCAGACAGGCTCAGTCAGCTCGGCCATTTCACCATGGTGCATCATCTGGCCATAGTTCTCACAGTTCTCATCAGGGCCACTCATCACTTAGTGTCGTTCTAGCTCAAAGTCCGTCCCGTGCTCTACCTGTTCAGGGCTCTTCCATGCCAGGTTCTTCTACCAGTCATCCCGGTGCTAGGGGTTCCCTTCAGTTTCTGCCGCCAGCACCAGGGAGTTGTTTTGAGTATGGGGAGCTTGGGCATATGTGGAGACAGTGTCCTTATCGTCATAGAGGTCTATCTCAACAGAGGAGTTAGCCTCCGACTACAGCACCAGTTACCTCACCACCTGCCCAGTCAGCTCGGGGTAGAGGTCAGTCAGCTAGGGGTCGCCCTAGAGGGGGAGGCAGATCAGGGGCTGGTCAGGCCCGTTTCTATGCTTTCCCTGCCAGACCAGATGTTATTGCTTCAGATGCTGTGATTACATGTATTGTCTCAGTTTGTCACCGCGATGCCTCAGTATTATTTGATCGTGGTCCCACGTATTCATATGTTTTCTCGTATTTCGCCCATTTTCTGGATATGCCCTGTGAGTCTCTAGTTTCTTCTGTTTATGTATCTACTCCTGTGGGCGATACTATTATTGTGGACCGCGTATATCAGTCATGTGTGGTGACTATTGGGGGTCTGGAGACCCAAGTGGACCTTTTGCTGCTCAGTATGGTCGACTTTGACGTGATATTGGGTATGGATTAGTTATCTCCATGTCATGCTGTTCTAGATTGTCACGCTAAGACGGTGATGTTGGCTATGCTGGGAATTCCGAGGGTTGAGTGGAGCGGTTCTGTAGATTATGTACCAAGTAGGGTGGTTTCAAATTTAAAGGCTCAGCGCATGGTTGAGAAGGGTTGCCTATCTATTTTGGCTTTTGTGAGGGATGTTAGTGCAGAGACTCCTGTCATCGATTCTGTTTCGGCGGTACGTGATTTTTCGGATGTGTTTCCTGCAGACTTGCCGGGCATGCCGCCTGACAGGGATATTGACTTTGGTATTGATTTGGTGCCGGGCACTCAGCCCATTTCTATTCCATCGTATCGTATGGCACCGGCGGAGTTGAAGGAATTGAAAGAACAGCTTCAGGAACTCCTTGATAAGGGGTTTATTCGGCCTAGTGTGTCACCTTGGGGTGCACCGGTTCTATTTGTGAAGAAGAAGGATGGTTCCATGAGAATGTGTATTGATTACAAGCAGTTGAACAAGGTCACAGTTAAGAATAAGTATCCTTTGCCTCGCATTGATGATTTATTTGACCAGCTTCAGGGAGCGAGGGTGTTCTCCAAGATTGATTTGAGGTCCGGTTATCACCAGCTGAAGATTCGGGATTCAGATATTCTTAAAATAGCTTTCAGGACCCGATATGGCCATTATGAGTTCTTGGTGATGTCTTTTGGGCTAACCAATGCCCCAGCAGCGTTCATGCATTTGATGAACAGTGTATTCCGGCCCTATTTGGACTCATTCGTTGTTGTATTCATTGATGACATCCTAGTGTACTCTCGTAGCCAGGAGGAGCACGCTCAACATCTGAGGATTGTATTACAGAAATTGAGGGAGGAGAAGCTTTATGCAAAGTTCTCCAAATGTGAGTTTTGGCTCAGTTTAGTAGAATTCATGGGGCACGTGGTGTCCAACGAGGGTATTCAGGTAGATCCGAAGAAGATAGAGGCGGTGCAGAGTTGGCCTAGACCGTCCCCAGCCACGGAGATTAGGAGCTTTCTTGGTTTGGCGGGTTACTACCGTCGCTTTGTGGAGGGATTTTCATCTATTGCATCGCCCTTAACCAAATTGACCCAAAAGGGTGCTCCATTCAGCTGATCGGATGAGTGTGAGGAGAGCTTTCAGAAGCTCAAGACTGCTTTGACCACAGCTACAGTGTTAGTTCTGCCATCAACTTCAGGTTCTTACACCGTGTATTATGATGCCTCGAGGATAGGCATTGATTGTGTTTTGATGCAGGAGGGTAGGGTGATCGCCTATGCCTCACGCCAGTTAAAAACCCATGAGAAGAACTATCATGTCCATGATCTTGAGTTAGCAGCCATTGTTCACGCCTTAAAGATTTGGTGTCACTATTTGTATGGGGTTCATTGTGAGATCTATACAGATCACCAGAGTCTGCAGTATCTGTTAAAGCAGAAGGATCTTAATTTGCGTCAGCGGAGATGGTTGGAGCTTCTTAAGGACTATGATATCAATATTTTGTACCATCCGGGGAAGGCCAATGTGGTGGCCGATGCTTTGAGTCGCCGGGCAGAGAGTTTGGGGAGTTTAGCATATCTTCCAGCAGCATAGAGACCTTTGGCATTGGATGTTCAGGCCTTAGTGGGCCAGCTTGTCAGATTGGATATTTCGAAGCCTAGCCGGGTATTGGCTTGTGTGGTCTCCAGGTCTTCTCCTTATGACCGTATCAGGGAGCGTCAGTATGATGACCCCCACATGCTCGTTCTTCAGGATAGGGTTCGGAGAGGTGATGCTAGGGATGTGACTATTGATGATGATAGCGTACTGAGAATGCAGGGCTGGATATGTGTGCCTAATGTAGATGGGCTTTGAGAGTTGATTCTTGAGGAGGCCTACAGCTCGCGATATTCCATCCATCCGGGTGCCGCGAAGATGTACCAGGATTTGAGGCAGCACTATTGGTGGAGGCGGATGAAGAAGGATATAGTTGGGTTTGTGGCTCGGTGTCTAAACTGTCAGCAGGTTAAGTATGAGCATCAGAGACTGGGTGGCTTGCTTCAGAGGTTAGAGATCCTAGAGTAGAAGTGGGAGCGGATCACCATGGACTTTGTAGTTGGGCTCCCACGGACTTCGAGGAAGTTCGACGCTATTTGGGTTATTGTGGATCGGCTGACCAAGTCCGCGCACTTCATTCCAGATGGTACTACTTACTCTTCAGAGCGGTTGGCTGAGATTTACATCCGAGAGATCGTTCGCCTGCATGGCGTCCCAGTTTCCATCATTTCAGATAGGGGTACTCAGTTCACATCGCAGTTTTGGAGGGTCGTGCATCGAGAGTTGGGTACTCAAGTTGAGTTAAGCATAGATTTTCACCCTCAGACGGACGGGCAGTCCGAGCGCACTATTCAGATATTGGAGGATATGTTGCGTGCTTGTGTCATTGACTTTAAGGGTTCATGGGACCAATTTCTGCCACTCGCGAAGTTTGCATATAACAACAGTTATCAGTCGAGTATTTAGATGGCTACGTACGAGGCTTTATATGGGAGGAGGTGTAGATCTCCGGTTGGATGGTTTGAGTCGGGTGAGGCTAGGCTTTTAGGTACAGACTTAGTCCACGACGCATTAGATAAGGTGAAATTGATTCAGGAGCGGCTTCGCACGGCGCAGTCTAGGCAGAAGAGCTACGTGGATAGGAAGGTCTGTGATGTGTCTTTTATGGTTGGGGAGAAGGTTTTGCTGAAGGTATCACCCATGAAGGGTGTTATGAGGTTTGGGAAGAAGGGCAAGTTGAGCCCCCGATTTATTGGGCCTTTTGAGGTACTTCAGAGAATAGGGGAGGTGGATTATAAGCTTGCCTTGCCACCCAGCTTATCGAGTGTGCATCCAGTGTTTCATGTTTCCATGCTCCGGAAGTATATTGGAGATCCGTCCCATGTTTTGGATTTCAGCACGGTTCAGTTGGAGGGTGATATGACTTATGATGTGGAGCTAGTGGCTATTTTGGATCGGCAGGTTCGAAGGTTGAGGTCAAAGGATATAGCTTCAGTGAAGGTGCAATGGAGAGGTCATCCTGTAGAGGAGGCCACTTGGGAGACAGAGCGGGAGATGCAGAGCAGATATCCACGCCTATTCGAGACTCCAGGTATGTTTCTAGACCCGTTTGAGGACGAACGGATGTTTAAGAGGGGGAGGATGTAACGACCCAGCCGGTCGTTTTGAGAGTTATAGCCCCGTTTTTCCCATTTCTACTTCTTTTTGTGCTATTCAGCTATATTATGTTATATCGTGTTAGTTGGTTCGGGTCCGGTAGGAACTCGGAGTGAAATGAGACACTTAGTCTCATAATTAAAAATTTGAGTTAGAAAAGTGGACCGGATATAGACCTATGTGTAAACGATCTCGGATTCAAATTTTGATAATTTCAATAGCTCCGTGTGGTGATTTTGGGCTTAGGAACATGTCCGGAATATTATTTGGAGGTCCGTAGAGGAATTAGGCTTGAAATGCCGAAAGTTTAATTTTTGAGAAGTATGACCGAGGGGTTGACTTTTTGATATCGGGGTTGGAATCCGATTCTGAAAATTGGAATACCTCGGTTATGTAATTTATGACTTGTGTGCAAAATTTGAGGTCAATCGGACGTGATTTGATAGGTTCCGGAGTCGTTTGTAGAAATTAGAAATTTCAAAGTTCATTAGGCTTGAATTGGGGTGTAATTCATGGTTTTAGCGTTGTTTGAGGTGATTTGAGGGTTCGAAAAAAGTTTGTATGATGTTTTAGGACTTGTTGGTATATTTGGTTGAGGTCCCGAGGGGCTCGGGTGAGTTTCGGATGGTTAACGGATTGGATTTTGGACTTGGAACTCTGCTGGAATTTTTTTGATACACTATTTGGTTTCCTTCATCGCGTTCGCGAGTGGAGCCTCGCGTACGCGAAGAGGAACTGAGAGGCTGGCAATATTTGCTCTTCGTGTTGGCGAAGAGAAGCACGCATTCGCGAAGGGTGGACTGAGTGTGCATCACGAACGCGAGAGGTGTTACGCGTTCGCGAAGAAGAGAGGAAGCAGCCGAAGACCCCAGGCAATTGGTCTACACGTTCGCGTAGGGGGTGTCGCGTTCGCGTAGTGAGAGGGAACGAAGCATCGCGTTCGCGATGGGTTGAACGCGTTCGCGTAGAAGGCATTGAGGTAGAGGCATTTTGTGCTTTGCGAACGCGAGGGTGATGTCGCGTTCGCGAAGGAGGAATTTGGACGGGAGTTATTTTGTGCTTCGCGAACGCGAGGCACTGACCGCATTCACGAAGAAGAAAAGTCTTGGCAGTGAGTTTAAGTTCTGAAAATGGGACGCAGTTTTTGACGATTTGGAGGTCGGATTTGAGGCGATTTTGGGTGATTTTCAGAGAAAACAACGGGGTAAGTGTTTTTAACTCAATATTGGTTAAATTACCCGAATCCATAGTTGTTTTTATCATTTAATTGGTGAATTGAGTCGGGAAAATTTGAAAACCCTCTTGGTTTAAATTGAAGATTTGAGGGTCGAGTTGGGGTCGAATTTTGGTAAAATTGGTATGGTTAGACTCGTGGTTGAATGGGCTTCCGGATTTTGTAACTTTTGTCGAGTTCCGAGGGGTGGGCCCCACGGGCGATTTTTGAGCTAATTTTTGGGTTTTTATGGAGAATCATTATTTTCTTATGGGATTAATTCCAATGAATTTTATTGAGTGAAACGAATTATTTATGACCAGATTCGAGGCGTTTGGAGACCAATTCACGAGGAAAGGACATTGCAGAATAAGAATTTCGTGGTTTGAGGTAAGTAACGATTGTAAATTTAGTCCCGAGGGTATTAAACCCCGGATTTCGTATCATTCTACTATTTTAAAGTGACTCACATGCTAGATGACGGGCGTGTGGGCGTGCACTCTTGCGGATTTGTGACTTAGTCCGTCCCGTAGCAACTGTAAAGTTGCATACTTTGTTGAAACCATTTGATACTTATATGTTTTAGAAAGAATTTCTGTAAATTAGGCTGAATGCCATGTTTGGGCCTTGCGCCAATGCTGTTTGGACCCTTAGGGGCTGTTTCTTACCATCCTCTCATTGTTTTCGATTGAAAATCTATACTCAGTCATGTTTATACTTGTTCACCGCATAACTCAGTTTTATGACTCTATTTTGATGCATATAAATGTTTTGGGCTGAATGCCCTGTTTTACTGAAATGCCCGAGTGGCTTGAGAGGTTTATGACTGAGTGAGGCCGAGGGCCTGATTTGTGAGGATGTGTGTGGATCGGGGCTGCCCGCCTGCAACATACTTTATTATTATGGCACGTGAGTTGTCCGTGCAGATTATAGCGCTTGGGCTGAAGGAGCCCCTCCGGAGTCTGTACACACACCCAGTGAGCGCAGGTACCTACTGAGTACGAGTGCCGAGTGACTGGGAGGCATGAGTGATTGTGAGGTATGCCCGAGTGGCAAGAGTGATTGTGAGGTATGCCCGAGTGGCACGAGTGACTGTGAGGTTTGCCCGAGGGGCTGTATATGAGTGATGTTTTGCCCGAGGGGCTGTTTATGATTTCATCATTTTTGCTCACCTTTGCATTGAGCCTTTGTTTGAAAAGCTGTTGGAAAAAATTTCTTTAAATGATTTTTACTGGAACTGGGTTTAAACGAGATGTTTGATTCAAATCCTGATTTTTTTAAGAGCATGTTGTACTTTACTGAGATTTCACGATATGGACGTTATATGCTTTATTGCTCGTCACTACTGCTCAGTCTTTATTTATTGTTGTTACTTACTGAGTTGGCGTACTCACATTACTCCCTGCACCTTGTGTGCAGATTCAGGTGTAGCTGGACACGGTAGCGGTTATTGAGTGTTATGGTTGCAGATTTTCTTGGAGATAGCAAGGTAGCTGTTTGGCGATCGCAGCCCCTGCTCTTCTCCCTCTTATCTTCCTCTAGTTGTATTTAGCTATTTTCCAGGCTGAGTTAGCCTTGATATTGTTAGACAGATTGTAGTAGCTGCTCATGACTAGTGACACCCCGATGTCGGGCTTTTCTTTTCCGCACTTCTATTTTTCTTTGATTTGAACTCTTTAAATGGAGGTTTTATGTTAAATAACCTTGAAATTATCTTTAAAATAAAAATATGGGTTTGTTTTGGAAATGAGTCGGCTTGCCTAATTCCACGATAGGTGCCATCACGACAGGGATTAGTTTTGGGTCGTGACACACTAAGTACATGAGCATCTAATTATGAATACAAGTCTGAAAAATACGGTCTGTAACAGTCTGAGACCAAATACAGTAAATAAGGAGATAGGGAAGGAGAGGAAAGGTCTGCGAAATACGGCAACTACCTCAGAATCTCTGAAAAATCAGTTGTGTGAAAGAATCAACACCCGCTATGTCCGGGAACACCTGGATCTACACATGAAGTGCAAGGTGTAGTATGAGTACAACCAACTCAGCAAGTAACAATAATAAATAAGGAACTGAAGATAGTAACGAGCTACACAGTTGTGGTTCATTTCTAGTAATTCCAGCAAAGAATAGTCATGCTATCAAATCTGGCAGTTTAGTGTCAAATCAATTTTTATACAGTTCCTGTTCATGTAATCCGTATATAAAAATCTTTCAGAGATTTCACAACAATGATAGATAACAACTAAGTGCAACAACAAATGGAAATCAAGTACAACCTCTCACGACAACAATCACTCACTGGGCTCCCAGCCCTCATCACTCACTGGGCTCCCAGCCCTCATCACTCACTTTCAATGGGTACTTGCGCTCACCGGGGGTGTACAGACTCCGGAGGAGCTCCTACGGCCCAAGCGCTATAATCTGCACGGACAACTCACGTGCTGCACGGACAACTCACGTGCCATAATATAAATATCTGGATACGCACGGCCAACTCACGTGTTGCACGGCCAACTCAAGTGCTATAGTATAATATAAGGATCCGCGCGGCCAACTCACGTGTTGCACGGCCAACTCACGTGCTATAGTATAATATAAGAATTCGCACGGACAACTCACGTGCTGCACGGCCAACTCACCTGCTATAATATAATAACTCACTCAGTCATAAAGCTCTCCAGCCTTCCGGGCTCTCCACAATCATAAAAATCAGCCCAAACAATAATGATATGATATATCAATAATGAACAATAGAGACTCAGATAAAATAATCAAATAAGTTGTGACTGAGTACAAAACAACAATTTAAGTAGATAATTCACATGTACACGACCTATGTGGGTCCCAACAATACCAACATATAGCCTAAACATGGTTTCTAGCATGACTTGTAGTCAAGTTTCCACAACACATAGAGAGCACATAACAATCAACAAGTTATTCAGTTTTACAGTTTTTCCGGGATGAACCAAATCACAATCCATTCGGTGCATGCCCACACTCCCGTCACCTAGCATGTGTGTCACCTCTAAAATAATCACATGAAACAAAATTTCGGGGTTTCATACCCTCATGACCAGATTTAAAACTGTTACTTACCTCGAACAAACCAAATCCAATGTCGAGCAAGCTAAACAATGCTCCATAAATCCCATTCTATGCGTATCAACTTCTGAACAACTCGAATCTAGTTATAATTAATTTGATTCAGCCCACAAAATTTATGGGAATTAATTCCATATCAAAATACTAATATTTTTTACGAAATCTAAAATTACGCCCCAAAAATCACCCGTGGGGCCTACATCTCGGAACCCAGCAAAAGTTACAAAATATTAACGCCCATCCAACCACGAGTCCAACCATATAAATTTCACCAAATTCCGACATCAACTCGACCCTCAAATCTTCAATTGAAGTCTTTGAAGATTTCTACCATTTTCAACCCAATCTTTACCCATGTGAACTCAACACTCTTTCCATAAACCTTATTGATACATATAAATAATACTCTTATACCCAAGAATCATACTTTTAATCACCCATCATTACCCGAACTCGAAATTGAAGATTAGGGGTTAGAACCTTACCTCTTTGATGAAGAACTTGAGGAATTTCTTGTTGGACTTCAAGGCTTGGACAAGAATTTGATGAACAAGAAACTTCATCAACTTCCTCTCTCTAGAACACTCTCACTTCTCTCTAAAATCATCAGATAATTGCCCCAAAATAAGCCCCAAAGCCTATTTATCAAAATGGGGTCGGGTTATGAAAATAAAAAAATTACCCCTCCGAAAACAGGTATGCGATCGCACAATGCACCGCTAAATAGGTATGCCGGTCGCACAATGGATTGCAAAACTGATGCCCAGAAGTGGTGTGCGCTGGGCATATCGGCGATGATTTTGCGGGGCGCAAACCTATTTTGCGGCTCGCATAATTGATTTGCGGTCGCACAATTTGCCGCATAATCGTATTTTTTTAACTTTTTGTAATTTGGCCATAACTTCTTGTAGGAATGTCCAAATGACAAACAATATGAAGCGTTAGAAACTAGACTCAAAGATCTTTCGTTTGATAGGTAATTCACCATATAACACTTCGTATCATGAGAGTTATAATCATTTGAAATTAGGTCTTGTGCGAACTCACTTGAAACTTTAGTCTTATGAAATTTCCAACTTCTACATTCGATGTCGAAACCTATCGAATCAAGTCCGATGACCTCAAATTTTGCACACAAGTCATAAATGACATAATAAAACTATTCCAATTTCCAGAATCGGATTCCGTCCTCGATATTAAAAAGTCAACCCCCGGTCAAACTTTCCAATAATTCAACTTTCGGCATTTCAAGCCTAATTCCACTACGGACCTCCAAATAATTTTTCGGACACTTTTCCAAGTTCAAAATCACCATACGGAGCTATTGGAATGCTCAGAATTAAATTCCTAGGTTGTTTACACATAAGTCAATAACCGGTCAACTTTTCCAACTTAAATTTTAAACCTTGTAATTAAGTGTTCCAATTCATTCCAAAACCTCACCGAACTCGAACCAATTACCCCGGCAAGTCACACAACAATTGTAAAGCCCAAATTGAGTAGTAAAGGGGAAAACGGGGTTGTGATACTCAAAACGATCGGTCGGGTCGTTACATTCTTCCCCACTTAAACATATGTTCGTCCTCGAATGTGCCAAGAGTTGTTCTTAACCTTCAAATCTCTATTCCACCTTACCATGCACATATTCGGGGGTGATCTCATGTCACCCTATTCCATATAAGCCTGACAACACAATACAACTGAAAATCCTTAATTTAACCTTAGCCCAAAAACCTTGGAATTCAATTCTCAACCTTCAGAATTTCTTTCAAGACACGAATCTTACATTTACACATTGTATAAGTCTGAACAACATGTATCAAGCAATAGCCATAACCCCAGATATAATCACATTACATACTACAAACCCACATGCTCGCAGCACCATCCCCGATCACAATCATAGTAATTACTCCAAACCAACCAAGTACAAGTATTAAACCTTATATTAAGCCAAACCTCATTCCAAAATCTTCGTATACTACTGATAATAAAAGAAACATGCAGAAATCTCATGACCCCTTATCAGACAAGTCATGGAGCTCTCTCGCCCCAACCAGAACCATAATCACTTTCTAAGCCGACTTTCAATATTATCCTCCCAAATCTACCGTAATCAAACCTGATAGTACCCACTCTAGGTCCAGTAA
Organism: Nicotiana tomentosiformis; assembly: GCF_000390325.3. Classification (NCBI taxonomy): domain Eukaryota; kingdom Viridiplantae; phylum Streptophyta; class Magnoliopsida; order Solanales; family Solanaceae; genus Nicotiana; species Nicotiana tomentosiformis. The sequence goes on from NC_090812.1 coordinate 30,131,931, forward strand.
CCTTATATTATTAATCACAACTATCCAACAGACACTCCACATCAATATAACCCAAGCCACAACTGCGCAATCTGTGTACCCGAATATGGGAGATGTCTCAAGGAAGAGAACTGTATTGCAAGTTCAACAAGCACCAACACAACCGCAATGTTATGACCAACACCTCAAATTTCATAAAGAGGATAACCGTAGGCGCATGTGCATAATTGTAGAGGAAGAAAATTAATGAATCAGATAAATTATTATAGAAATAAAATTCCCACACACGGCACGGACGACTCACGTGCCAATAATATAAATCGCCCGGCATGGTCACAGGCCTCCAGTCCCACCATATCATACAAGAGCAATTAAACAATTACACTTGTATATGATAATGAAATAAGATTCCCATGTTCCTGGACTGGTATAAATAACATGCCATAGTGTAAGCATGTGCAAAGTCTGCTATCACACTTCATATCGGCAATTTAATGCAGAAATAGCAACTACCCCATTTATTCAGGGGAATTAGCCTCTTTGTAACCTCAAATGTTAGCCTAGATAGTTTTCAACAAAGGTACGAACATGAGAAACGTTATAACTTTACGCTTAACAGTCAACTCTAGGCATATCATAGCATAAGCATTCTTTAAATTATGAATACTTGCCCTGATGCTTGCACATTGTCTCAAACCTCACATATATGCACACTTATAGCGCGCAGCTATCACAAATAATTAACTCAACTAGTGCCTCCACTGAGTTAAAATAAAATACTCACCTCAAACAGGACGCAACCCGAAACAATATACTTCCGAGAACTCCCAGTCTCCAAATTCATCAATCACATGAATCACCGTAACTTATCCCAACTCCAGCACTAGAATGACTAACACATCTTCCATTCACGATCTTCCCATGAGGAATACTTTCATAATTCTTCCGTGCCACATAGCAATAATTTGAATATCAGCAGTCTATCAACCAAGTGAGTACTACAATACCAATGAACGTCCGTAAGTTGAAACAAAATGCGCCTTTTAAAATGTGCACCCTTCTCAGTGATTATCGAGCAGTTATAACATTCATCTAAATATCTAAAACTGACACTTCTGTCCAAAATTCATGATTTTCCTTTCAAGAATGAACTGCCACCTTGTACATGTAAATCTATATCCGGCACAACACGTCACTTCTATCATGTGAAAGGCACGATAATCTCATTATAAATCTGAGTCACCAGCAAATTACATACCATATTAGTTAGAAACCTCTCTCTTGCTTCTTTCCAGGGGGAAATCACAATACACAACACGTTCCCCATACCGGTAGAGAATATTCGGTTCAAACCATGGTAGAAACCATCATGAACACTTTGAAATCCATTTGCCCATAACCAATCTATCAGAACTGAATTCCTCTAACTCGACCAAGCCACACATGTTGCCAAATCCGAGAGTATTTCCACAAAACATCCGTAAAGCCTCACCTCATCATAAGAACCAAAAGAACCGAGCATACCATTACCATATCGATCCAGCATGTTACCCATTTGTCCTATTTTCTTCTAGTTTCTTCTGGATTATCCTCAAGTTGCCATTTCTCCTTGTCAAAACACTACTACTTTACCCAAAGCTCGCTACAAGACATCCTAACATAAAACTACACCGCCCTAAGGCCCATAAGCCATTGTATTCTTCTTAAGCACTTTCATAGATACCCAACCGTAACACTCACTCTGAAAATACCTTATGCGAATTTAAAACTATTCGTCTTCCCTTTCTTATACTGAAATGTAGAATCCACAGTCAAACAGAATTACTGCACGTCCTGATACCATCCAATGTAAGTAATCGATTCTAATGATATACAATCAATTGCCAAATATACATTTTGAATCCATTATAACCCTCTCGAGAGTCATCTACTCTGCTCAAATCTAATTTGCTCAGTCCAAACGTGCCGAAAGACATGTGCTCCTTTAGCACAATCAACACTCAAAGAAGTAACATTGCCTTAATACGACCAATCAAATTCATACTTCGTGCGCACTACCTCTTTCACAAATAACAACTCACTCATTCCATGATTTTTTTTCATATTTTTGTAAGTGCATTATATCCTGTATTCAGGAAAGTTCCTTACTCGAGTCATCCTCGATCTCAGCCTCTGTAGTCATAACTACTCCACAAGTATGTCTCGGACCAAAACTTAATTTAACCTATAACCATGAAATCGAATTGTCAATAGTAAGCTCCCACACTTGGCTCAAAGCCATAGATCAAGACATTCAATAATTCACAATACCCATAATCAATTACTGCCATAACACCATAGTGAGATTTAACTAAATTCTTCCCAAGCTCGTGCATCACAACCTAAATATTACCTCAAATCGTCTACTAAGCCCGCCTTCATTCTCAAGATGGTCAAGTCAACTTTCTTGACCAATTCAAATTCAAATCCCAATACATCTGCCCTACTGGTAGAAAAGAAGATTCTCCACACAACATTATAAAGATCACACCTCTGTAATTTATTCCTCATGTGATAACCGCATGTTTAGCCTCAAACTAGCATCTTTCTATACCCTTTTTACTGCCACAACTCCTACGTAATCACTTAACCTTCATGAGTTTGAACTCATCAACAAGACACCAAAATTCAATTTGTTCCACAATTACACCACGTAAAAGATTATTCAACACATTCATAACTTGAGACTCTATGTCAAATCGAGACAGGAATCAAATACCCAATAGTCCCTTTTTTACATCCCTACCATCTGAATACTTCTTGTGGTCACAATAAAATCATCATATGGTCACCCAGCCATTCATCGGGCTACAAATTCCACTCATAGGGACACTACTATCGGATATATGAGTCCAATTGTACAAGTTCACACAACTGAAACTATTGGGCCTAAGCTGCGGTCTAATCCTGGCCTCAAGTCCTCCAAACTGGCCCATCACCAAAACACAGAATACACATTTTGAAACTCGTTCATAGAATAATAAGCCGGCGATGCACAGCTGATACCGAGCGCTCATATGCGCATACGAATGCGTGGAGGGAATTCAAAGAGTTATGTTTCAAGTTGAATCAATTTCGCACGATAGAATACAAGAAAGTGAAATTTTTCCTAAGGGTTCGGCAGCCTCTCGAAGATAAGTACAGACGTCTCCGTAGCGATCCACAAGACTCTACTAAACCTGCTCATGACTCGTGAGACCTATGTCACCTAAAGCTCTGATACTAACTTATCGTGACCCAAAATCTGACATGTCGTGATGGTGCCTATCTCGAAACTAGGCAAGCCGATAACATCAATAACCCCCAATTTCCTTTAAGTTTGAAAAACATAATAATTTGAGTTTAATAAAAGGCCTCACAATTTCCGATACAAACATTCCCAAAACCTGGTGTCACTGAGTACATGAGCATCTAATTATGAATAAAAGTCTGAAAAATACGGTCTGTAATAGTCTGAGACCAAATACAGTAAATAAAGAGATAGGGAAGGAGAGGCAAGGTTTGCAAAATACGGCAGCTACCTCAGAATCTCCGAAAAATCAGTTGTGTGAAAGAATCAACACCCGCTATATCCGGGAATACCTGAATCTGCACACGAAGTGCAGGGTGTAGTATGAGTACAACCAACTCAGCAAGTAACAATAACAAATAAGGAACTGAAGATAGTAACGAGCTACACAGTTATGGTTCATTTTCAGTAATTCCAGCAAAGAATAGACATGCTATCAAATCTGGCAGTTTAATGTCAAATCAATTTTTATACAGTTCATGTTCATGTAATTCGTATATAAAAATCTTTCAGAGATTTCACAACAATGACAGATAACAACTAAGTGCAATAACAAATGGAAATCAAGTACAACTTCTCAGGACAATAATCACTCACTGGGCTCCCAGCCCTCATCACTCACTGGGCTCCCAGCCTTCATCACTCACTCTCAATGGGTACCTGCGCTCACTGGGGGTGTACAGACTCCGGAGGGGCTCCTACAGCCCAAGCGCTATAATCTGCACGGACAACTCACGTATTTCACGGACAACTCATGTGCCATAATACAAATATCTGGATCTGCACGGCCAACTCACGTGCTGCATGGCCAACTCACGTGCTATAGTATAATATAAGGATCTGCACGGCCAACTCACGTGCTATAGTATAATATAAGAATCTACACGGATAACTCACGTGTTGCACAACCAACTCACATGCTATAGTATAATAACTCACAATCAGGCCCTCGGCCTTACTCAGTCATAAAGCTCTCCAGTCTCCCGGGCTCTCCACAATAATAAAAATCAGCCCAAACAATAATGATATGATACATCAATAATGAATAATAGAAACTGAGATAAAATCTTCAGACTTTTGTATAGAGCTACATAGATTATAGCAGCTTGTGACTTAGTGATATTCCGGGTTTTGGGAGAAACTATTTTGTATATGCCGAGTGGTGCTATTCTTGGCTATTTATAATATGTTGTTTATCTTTAAAATATTGTGATTTCTTTAAATTTTTTGCAATATTAGGCTTACCTAGTCGTAAAGACTAGGTGCCATCACGACCCCTTGCGGAGAGATAATTTGGGTCGTGACAGGGACCATCAAATTCCGGTTCCGAGGTCGTTTACTAAAAATATTGACCCAAGTAAAACTTAACCCTTTTAAACCAATAATAAGGAACTAAGTGTTCTGAATTTAACCCGAACCCTTTCAAGTCCCGAACTAACCATCCCCACAAGTCATAAAACAGTAAAGGCACATATGGTGAGTCTTATTTAGGGGAATAAGAATCTAGAAAGTAAAACAATCGGTTGGGTCATTACTCAACCCAACCTTCGGACGAAGATACTGAAAGAATATGGTTGGAGGTTGTTGGCGGTCCAAAAAAGGGGAAGGTATACGGGCTTCCTAAAAAAGAATTCCATCGCTACAGGTGTGTAATTCAAGAAAAAGTTTCTTCCTCACAGGGCGAGGCGCTTAATAAGGAGAGCCTCTCGGCTATGCAGGAGACAGTGACAAGGCTTACATCCCAGCTAGAAGTGGCCAAAGAAAGAGAAAGGCTTAGAGATGCTCAAATCCTTGTATGCAAGCTCATATCAGAACTTTCCTTTCTAATCGAGCTTTTCCATTGCCTCGGTCTCGTGAGTCCTCGCCAAAGGCTCGACCTCCACGTGATCGTTCCTCCCGTCCTCCACAAGATCGTTCTCTATATCGTCTTGTAGATGAAAGTTCATCAGATGGTGAGGATGTTGTAGAAAATACCCCTTGACCAATACTTTGATATACTTTGAACTAGACTAATAGAACTAGTTTTGAATTAGATTGAACAATTTTGAACTTGTTGTAATTACTTAATTTTTTCTTGGTTTTGAATTGTGATGTTTAATTGAACTTTGTTAGTTTTAAAGTATTATTTGGATGTTTGGTTGGATTTGTGGTGAATTAGGGGTTATTTGTGGTGAATTGGGGGTTATTTGATGTCAATTGGGGGTATTAGTAAGCTGTTTTTATTTGGCATGTGGTGTAGCTACCAAAACAGGCATTTTTCTACCAAAATTAATCCTAGAAAACTGACCGACCTTGGTCGGTAACAAATTAAAAAACAATTGTAAAATACCAACCAATGTTGTCGGTAAGATGGTTGTCATGTCCAGATTACCGACCAACGTCGGTCGGTATTATTAAATTTAATTATTTATAAAAAAATATAAATTTTCTAGTACCGACCAACGTTGGTTGGTATATAAAATATTATAAATTAATTTATTTTTTATTACCGGCCAAAGTTGGTCGGTAAACAAAATTATTAAATTTAGAACACCAACCAATGTTGGTTGGTAAAATTAAATTATTAAAATAATATTCTGACCAATATTGGTCGGTAATTCAATTAAATTGTCAGATGGTCGTGTAGAGCATACCGACCGAAGTTGGTCGTTAATTTCCGACCGACTTTGGTCGGTATGCTTTACCGACCTTCAAAATACCGACCACACGTAAATGGTCGCGTTTTGGACAATTATTGGCCATTACCGACCGATATTGGTCGATTTTTTCGGACGGTTTTACGCGAATTTTTAGTAGTGATATAACTTCTAAATGCTATTCAATTTTGGGATTACTCGTAGTATTACGCTACTCTTGAGCACCTCATTACATGGTAGAGAAAATGATAAAAAAGGAGAAGAAATTAATACTCCTATCCAGGATTATAAGTTCATTTTATACTCACACTGGAGATGCACAAAGTAGAACAGTGATGACATTTCCTGCAAATTAAAATCAAACTCATGTCACCATAAAAAAAAAAGGGATCAGCGATATATGATACTCATGTAAAGATAACTCCAACAACAGCGTATTGAAATTAAGATAAAATAACCTATTATGCCAGCAACAAATTCAGGTTTAACCATATTAGTGATCGAATTAATTTGTCTGAAGTTTTAAATGATAGTTTTACACCAGCTAAAGCTGATAGTAATATTGAAGGACAAAAAGATGTAGAAAGAGAAGGTTGAAATATATATGGTGGCTTTGGAATGTGGCAGAAGAGAAATTTGCTGAAGATGACATATATAATGTTTTGAAGAACAAATGGTATGGGATCATTTGCCTACAATTTGTGTGCGGTTGCGATTATATGTTCTTTGTTCTTCCGTATGTAGTATATATATATGAGGTGTAAGAAATTTTTGTCTTTTTTATTTAACCAAGGTTGTCTTTTTTATGCCACCGATGATCATAGACATGCTTGCAATTTGTTTTTACCATGATATCTATGTTTCGTCAATTTTTGTATTATGTCATATGTGACACTCAAATAAATCTCAATTTCTTCTTTGTTTACTTTTCTAATCATGCAAATAGGTTCAAAACCAGACAGATACTGAACAAGAATATATATGGTAAAGAATTTCCGTTTGCGTTCTGTGTATTTGAGTTGCCTTTGTATTGTTCTTTAGCTGCTTGTACACTTCTTGTAGGCCGAAGCATATTATATTAAAGAAATTAAAAGAAAAAGGACTTGTCTATCAAGAACTACCATAGAAAGTTCCTTAAAATGGTATGGTATGCTTGCTTCATCAGGATCTTTTCCATCTTATCAAGCTTCATGTACCGTTTTCTTATAAAGGATAAAAGATGCAAAAGTAAATGAGGTGAAGCAATTTTCTAGTCCAATCGTAACAAAACATAGACAAGTAGATTAATCGCAATAAGTTGCGGGAATTTAAATAATTGTTCGAATCATGCCTAAATATCAATTAAGACACAGAAAATATATCAGCTTAGTGGGGGGGAAAGTTTGCAACTTAGTTTAACAAAAATAGATAATATTCAATACAAACAAAAGCAGGTTTTTCTTAAATAAAAAGAGTGCATGAATACTCAAACGCTTTTGCTTCAGAAGTTGCATATAAGCAGTATCATTTGGATTCTTAAAAAAAATACACTGAGGTCTGAGGATTGTTTTATCAACTTTGACTTGCAGCATGTCATTATATCAGCAAGCAATTAAAAAAACACTTACATCATCTTCTCTAATCAAATGATTCAGGTAAAGTCCTGCAGATACGGAACAAAAGAGTAGACGCTGAGTTTGAAGTGCAAAAACTTTACTTGGACAACGACAAGCAACCAATGCTAATGCAATATGAAATTTAATCCAGATAACAAAATACATAAACAACAGCAACCCACAAAATAAGGTACTGTACACTTTTAATCAGTCTGTAGAAAGAGTATACAAAACAACTTTCGTCAAAAAAGTACAATACTTTAAAAGAGCCAAGTCAAGGAGATAAATTTGCTACTTCATCTTCAATTACAGAGAGCACTGTTGTTGCCTGTGCTACTCAAATTCAGAATATCCAACTTAAAAAAGAACTGCCAACTGTACCATCAGGGACCCATATATAGGCCGTAGCTGGCTGCACCCTAACAAGAATTGAAGTAACAAAAGTATTTCCCCAGTATCTCTGTATCTTGAATAAGAGGCCCGTGATTATGCCTACCAAGCAAAGCCTCTACATACCTGTGAGAAGAAAGTCAGAAACCCAAGTAAACAAATTTGCTACAGCAAGCAAGCCTGTTATTTCACTGGTTCTCTTGCTCGCCAGGACGACGATATGGCAAGTATCTGTGGTCTTTTGAAGCATTCTTGCGCCTTTTCTTCTCAATGTATGCTTCCAGTTTGCCAGACGCCTTGAGCTCTTTGTATTTCTCAACAAGTTTGCGCTTCCGAATTTCAGACTTTTTGAGGTAATAAGGTTGTTTCCCTTGCTTAGCAGCTTCTCTCTCTTTCTTCTTGTGCTCAGAAAGAATCTCGCTCTCGGTGTGCTTCACTCCTGCTGATTTCAATTGTTTGTCAATCCAAGTAATGCGATTTTTCAGTTCACCAACCTCTTCTGGATCATTTGATTTCCTCATCTGTTTCTTCAGATCCTCTTTTTCTGCTGGAAGATCATCCTCATAAAGAAAATTATATCTCTTCTTGAACCCTTCTTCGTTGAGCTGACCGCATAAAGACTCAAAGCGAGGGTCACGAGTAACTTTTTTAGGAACTTGGATGATTTCCCTAAATCTGCTCACTCGCTTCTTGCTACTCATCTCCACTGGCCTGTTCTTGTTTGCTCGGCCACTTTTTCCTTCCGAATTGAACTTCCTATACACTGTATCTGACCCATCGGACCGTGCTCTCAGCAATTCCTCAAAAGTCACATCAGCAAGCTCCTCCTCTAACTCCTTCTCCTCCTCATCTTCAGACAAAGATTCATGTTTGTCAGAGTCATCAAATTTGATTTTACTTGAACTTGCAACAGCTGCCTTGTCGTTTCTCATTTCAACAATTTGATTCCCTTTGAGAAAAAGAACTTGAGAACATTGCTGCACAGAGATGGAGGGGCGTAAGCATACAACACAAACCAGTAATTAAACCAAAAGAATTTGTACTCTGTTGCAATACAAAGTAAGTCACGCTAACTTCAGAAAACATGACTAAAATGCAAGTAAGCACTAAAATCTAAGTCAATTAAGTTTTCCTTTGATGACAATGGTATTTGGTCCAGCTTGCAACACCTGCAGAGGTATATGCATTCAACTGAACCCAGCTTTTTTCGACAGAGCATAGATGTACATGTGAAAATCATTAAAATTTTGATAAATATTAAATTATGAACACATAATTTCAAAGTACAATGAGTCAGTTCTAAGAAATTTAAAGGTTGAAATCATCAAGTGTAAATCCTCGATCCACCTCTGAGCACCCAGCTTGACTAGTCCACCAAGCAGCCTACTACCTCCCACAAGCACAAGTCTAGACCTGCCCACAAGACTGTTGTAACTAAAGATGTGAACTTGATATCTCCAAGTTATTACTCTACCCTTCAGGACTTTTAAGTCAATTAATTAACAGCTAGGATTCATTTAAAAAGGAGAAAAAGTAAGCTTTTCAAAAGAAATAAGAATTGAAAAGCCAGCACAAAAGTGTCACTACGAAAAAAAGAACAAGCTTTTCATATCATAGCAAAGCAAAGTCATGGTTTTCCTATCTTCAAAAGTTTAAATGTCCCATACGCACAATACCTAACCCCCAAAAAAGGACTAGCACTCGTCTTGCTAATTCAGCTAATATAAATAATGCTTGAAGCAAAAAAGGCAATAAAGAACAAGGAACACATACACACATTTTAATGAAACAAAAATTAATTGAAAGAGAGGAGCAGGTTCTTATTTTAACTTAGCATCTTCAGTGAGAGCCTAAACATTAAGCGTATTGAAAAAGTCATGCTGGAATTCGTAGAGCCTATCTTCTTAACAGGAAAACCTGAAGCCTAGAATTAGTAACTCACGTCGTCGAATGGTGTGAAAGAAACTACACACTATCATAGTCATGTTTTTTATAAAAGAAATTCCAGAACATTGTTCAAACGGCATGCGAAACATGATGTCTGATAAACACATCCAAAGAAACTAACAGCACACCAAGAATAGCAACCAAATCACAAACATATTCAAAAGAGCTAAAGAAAAAGATCACAGACCTTTGTGGCGGCAGTGAACGGGGACTTTCAGGCTTCAGATATACTTTGCGAATTAAACAGATCTCGTCTAAGACCGAAAATAAAAAGAGACCCGAAGAAAAGTGTCCAACGTTTTTCTTCTCAAAGAAAGCGATGAACAGTGGAGATTAAAAAGTAAAAGCAGCAACCAAAAATTATGAATTTGTATCAGTATTCTTGGCCGTGCAGGGTGAGATTCCAAAGTAGTCCGCGGTTGAGAGCTCGAGGGTCCATTTATTGGGCTAAAGTGAAGGATTTCGTTTGGGCCTGGTGGAGGGAGAGGCTTGGTCGGTTGGGCCTGAATTACTGGACTTCGTGTTTTGGGCTTGAACTTAATAGAAATTTCTGGTGGCTTTGGTTATTTTATTGAGGATTTTCAGAAACCACTATAGTTTAGTGGCTATTAACTTCCTATAGCTACCATATATATATATATATATATATATATATATATATATATATATATATACTACCGGACTATATTCGCGATACTGTATTCATGAATACAATCGCAGAACTCGCTTAATAAGTAGGGAGTCCAGCTGTTTAATAAAGGAAAGAGGATCAATTAGCGTGTATCACTCCTAATTTAACTCAACAAATCAATTCTACAATTTGGTTATTAGTGTGTTGTATTCTATGTATTCGCGCGACTGTATTTTATAAATATAGTGAGGTAATCCGCCTAAAAATAGGGATTACAGTTGTTTAATTTTGTATTCCATGCAGTCGCGTGACTGTATTTATAAATACAGTAAGGTAATCCGTCTAAAAAATAGGGATTACAGTTATTTAGTTATGTATTCCATGTATTCGTGCGAATATATTTATAAATACAGTGAGGTAATCTGCCTAAAAATAGTAATTACGGGTGTTTAATAAGGGAAAGCGTAATATTGAATTTTATTCAATTTCACCTTATTGAATTCAGGTGTATTCAAACAACAAAAAATCAAGAAACATGGTGTATACCGTTCTATTCAATTCGACTGTATAAATTGTATTCAATTCACTAATATTCATTATTCATTATTATACATTGTATTCAATTTGCCATATTCAATTCGACTATATTCAAATAAAAAAAATCACAAAAATAGTGATATTCGGTTGTATTCAAAAAATACAAACCTTTGGAATACATAAATACAAGCAAAAAAATATAATATTTTTATACAAAAATACAACATATTTGAGTGTATTTGTACAGAATACAATGTATTTGTATCATTGTATGTGACTCAATAGCAAAGAAGAGAAGAAAGTTCGCTGGAGATGGCGTTTTTCGGCCAAGCAAAATACTGTATACATTATTAAAACTAAAAATGGAGACGAACAAAAACCCGACCCTCAAATCTTCTCCGGCGACTTGCTTCAGATTTCCAAAAGCTCAATCCATAGCCATGGCCAAATCTATTCACCTACTCCCTCTTCGCTTCAGATCTATTCTCTTCGCTTCAGATCTATCCATGGCACGATGGAAGATTTGATACATTGTATTCAATTTATTCAAAACTAAAAGTTCCAGATCTATGTATCATTGAAAATTCAGAAAATAAAAAAAAACGAGACAAAAAGGAAAGTCCACCATCGCCACCAAGAATGGCTGCTACGACGACTGTCTTAATGGAAACGGGAAAGAGATTTGGGGGAGAAGAGAGAGGATTGACAATCTTGTATATATATATATATATATATATATATATATATATATATATATATATATATATATATATATAGAGAGAGAGAGAGAGAGAGAGAGAGAGAGAGAGAGAGAGAGAGAGAGAGAGAAATCATGTGCTAACTGAAGGAGGAAGAGAGAGAAATGTATCTAGCGTATTTCGCGCCTTAATGGTAGTATACATAATAAATATGTATTTTGTTATAAAATATAAAAGGTAGCTATAAGTAATAATACTTTGAAATTATTTTATTTTATATTAAATAGGATGTAATAGTTTGATATAAGAGATAAAATTTTCTATTTTATTTAGATGCAAGACTTGGGCTTAAGCGGCCGAATATCAATTTTTCCTTCTTCTTAGTTCTTATAAATTTCTTTAGGCTTCCTTGTATTATAATTGAGGAAAAGGTAAATTTTTCATGTGGCGCCTGCGCCACTAATTGAATCTATACCCATTTTTTTAAAAAAGTTTAACTGATACCTAATTTTCCAAGAACTTCAGATACATACATTTTTCTCTTCTTCTTCAATGCAACTTTCTTCTTCTTTGTGTTTAGGGTTTCTTCTTCTTCTTAGTTGCAAAATGGGTTTGTTAAATTTAACAATTTGATGATTAAGAATTATTCTTTATAATATTTGAAAGTTATATTTTAAATTTGAGCTCATTTAAAGTAGATTTGGGTGTTGAATCATGTGTTGGATTATTGAAATTCGAAGAACATGTTTATGTCTCATAACTACAGATTTTGAATCTGATTTTAAATCTCTTTGTCTAAAGCTGAATTAAAAAATTGAACTACTTAAGATTTGAATTTCTGAAAGTGCAATTGAAAAATAAAAGAACTTCAGATTCGAAATGTGAAGTTGCTTTGAAGGGCTTGAACCAATCAGGATTTAAATTTTTGAAGTTGCAGTTGAGATATAGGAAAACTCATATTTGATTTTTGAAGTTGCATTGAAGAGATTGAACTACTTCAGATCCGAGCGGGTATATTTTACAAAGTTTTATGCATGCAAATATTTAAATTCAATGGTGGCCCAGAAATGGATATATATGCAAATGCCCAGAGGAAAAGACTTTAGTACTTAAATATGTCTATATGAGTATTTTTATTCCTTATCTATACCACTGAATATAAAATATCTCTTATATTTGTAAAAATGGACATGTAACGACCCGGCAGATCGTTTTGAGCATTTGCATTCCGTTCAACTATTTGAAGTCTTAAGCAACATCGTTATCGTATGATATATTATGACTTGTGTAAATTATCGGTTTTGATTTTCAGATTATTCGGAATTGATTTGGAAGAATGAATTTCATGATTGAAGCTTTAGAGTTGGAAGAGTTGACCGAGTTTGACTTTTTAGTATTTGACCCCGGAACAGAGTTTTGATAGTACGTTAGGTCCGGATGGTGATTTTGGACTTGGGCATATGTCCGCATTTGTATTTAGATGTTTCTAGAAAATTTCTGCGCTAATTGGCAAAAGTTAGAAATTTGAAGGTGTGAAAAGTTCATAAGTTTGACCGAGAGTTGACTTTGAGGATATCAGATTTAGATTGTGGTTCCGGGAATTGGAATAGCTTCTTTATATTATTTGGGACTTGTGTGCAAAATTTAAGTTCATTCCGGGTTGATTTGATATGTTTCGGCGCGGGTTTTGAAAGTTAAAAGTTCAAAAGTATATTAAGTTTGATTTGAGGTGCGATTCGTTGTTTCAATGTTGTTATGCGTGATTTGAGGCCTCGAGTAGGTCCGTGTTATGTTACGAGGCTTTTTGGTATGTTCGGACGAGGTCCCGAGGGGTTCGGGTGAGATACGACCTTTATCATTTGGAATTATTTCCTTGGGCATGATTTGATGTTCTTTAGTTGCTTTTGGCTAGTTTCGAGTCACTCAGAGATCGGTACGTGCGGGATGGCATTTTTGGAGCATTGCTTGGCTTGATCGGTATTGGATTTGGCTTGTTCTAGGTAAGTAACACTTCTAAACTTGGTGTTGAGGGTATGAAACCCCGAGTTACGTGTTGTGTAATGGATGTTGAGGTGACGCGCATGCTAGGTGACGAGCATGTGGGCGAGTACCGTGTGCATTGTGATTTAGTCGATTCCATGAAACTATGTAGCTAACTTATCTGAACATTTTTACTTTACTCTGTGTGTTAGAGCACCCGAGCTGTAATTGATGCTAGAAGTCATGTTTAGGCAACATGCTGGTATTATTGAGACCCATAGTGGTCGTTCTTTGCTAGTGAGTTCTTTGCTTAATTGCAGTTATGTACTCAGTCGCATTCATCATTACATATTATATCTCGGTCTCTGTTATCGTATATTGTCACATCTCGTATCATTTATTAGGGCTGATTAGCATGAGCATTGTGAGCCCGAGAGACAAGAGAGATTAATGACCGAGTGAGGCCGATGACCTGATTGTGAGTGATAATTAAGGGATCGGGCTGCACGCAGCAACATGTATTTTATTTATTTATGCATGTATCTGGCTTATTATAGTGCTTGAGCTGAAGGAGCCCCTCCGGAGTCTGCACCCCCACAGTGAGCGCAATGGATATTATGTTTGGGATGGAGTTCCATGGGCATGGATTTGCCCTATATATTCACATTTGGGATGGAGTTCCCTAGGCATGGAGTTGCCCTATACTTTTATATTTGTGATGGAGTTCCCTAGGCTGGATTGCCCCTATACGGTACTGAGTGACTGACTGTCAGTCACTATTTATATTGAGGGATGGATCTTCCTTGGGCTGGACCTGTCCCGTACAATACTGAGTGATTGAGTACTCCGAGAGTGTGAGTACATGAGTTTATCACTGAGATACATTGCATTTGACATGCGTACCTCATATACATACATAGAGATGCATTTCCTTCTACTACCAGGTTTTTTGTGACATTCATGATTTTACCTGTATGTTGACATGTAGGAATAGAGATATAGTTTCCTCATGCTACCTGAAAATAAAACATCTTATTTATTGTTGAAAGGTTTTTGGGAAAAATCACAGTTATTAAACTTACTCATATATTTTGGGGGGTTTTTTGGTGAAAGATTTGGGATCTACTATTATACTTGACAATCATGCCTATTTTTCGTAAGTGTGAACGAGCCGAGTTATTTCTTGTACCATCTTTATTATACTATTATGAATTATTGCTGGTTATTGGAGTTGGACTCTGGCCCTTGTCCCACCTCGTCACTACTTTCAACTTAAGGTTAGGTTTGTTACTTATTGAGTACATGGGGTCGGTTGTACTCATACTACACTTTTGCACCTTGCATGCAGATGTTGGATACCGATGTTGCTGCGTACGGCGGGAGCTGGATCGGAAGATTTACCTGCGTTCTAGTTATGACTATCACTTGTCCTTGGTAACATTAGATCTGAATTATGTTCATTTACATTTCGAACAGGTGTTGTAATTATTTCACTTCAGTCCTGTAAAAATCTAAATCTTAGACGCTCATGATTTGTACTACCAGTCCTTGAGGAGTTGTATAGAATTCAGTTATCTCATCTTTGACTCACATCATTATTATTATATTGTGTTTTATTATTAGCTGGCTTACCTGACGGATGGATTATGGATTAGGTGTCATCATTACAGTTTAGATTTTGGGTCGTGACAGGACAACTTTGATCTAATCCTTAATAAGGTTTATAAAACTAACAGTAAAAGAAAGAAAGGTTTACGGTAAATGTTAGCTAAAAGTTAAGAAGACCGTAAGTATCACATTAACAAGGGAGAAGAGAAGAATTCCATAATTTCTTCTCTTTGCTTTCGCGCTAAAATCATTCTTCCAATTTTCTCTATTTGGCTCCAAAATTATTCTTTTAAAGTTGCCGGTACAATATTTGAATATGCTATGTTGAATCGACCTTTTAATTACAAGCTAAAAATTAAAGCACCTTTTCTATTATTTTTTTAGGTTAGAAGAGGAGAATTAGAACGTGAGAATTGAGAAGTAAAGATTGGATGTTGTTCGAATTTTTAGTTGGTTTGGAATGATGTTCAGGTTACTGTAACTGCTATTTTTCTTTTTGGAAGTTAAATATAATATGCAATTGCTGAAACTATTAAAGACTTCTTACTGAAACTAGAAGTTGTTGAAAACTTTTTACTTTTCAAATATTTGAACAACATATGCCATATAAAATTCATCTTTTGAGCAAACTGTAACTATGTTTTGATGCTTTAATGCATGATATCATTTTGAAGATAATATTTAGTTCACTTGGTTCTTAGTTAATATATCATGTGATGATTCCATTTAATTTTTTTCAAGCAGATGGTGATGGAATTATTATCAATTCACTGTTATTGATTAACTTATCGAAAGAAAAAAACTATTTCATTCATATACACATGATTCGACAACAACATTCATTTATAAAATAGTTACTATTTCAACTTCAATTTACAGCTAAAACTAGTCATACTTATTATAACTTCAACTAACAACTAAAACTAGTAATACATATGGCAACTATATCACTAAGTTGCAGGCAAGATGTTGTGAACTGTTGATGGCAAACATCGTGAATTTCACATTCACTAAAACTTTTTCTTCATTTTCTCAAATTCAACTTTCATCTTACATACAAAAATTCAATTAGGATTCTAACCAGGCTTCAACTTCTCCTACTTTTTCCATTAATTTTGGGATCACGACTATAGATCTTGATCTTTACAATAGAAAATAAGAATAACTTTAGTTAAATATATATAAAGCAGCACTATATAGACAACACGTGTTCTCAAGTAAGTTCCAACTATTAATTTTATTTACAAGAACCATGCTACTGAAATAGTTCAATATTGCTGAACATTACTCCCCAGTTTCATAGTCCATGATGCAAAAAAATTCATATGTCAAGTTAAAAGAGCAAAAATATTTATCTTAAAAAAAGTAAGTAGCTTGTAAACCAAAATAATCATACATATACTAAAAGAAAGATCATATATTTTTCATATTTTTGACCATAAAGTTGTGAAACAGAAGGTTTGAATTCTTACAAATAAAAGCCCAAAGCATAGAACTACAAACTGGTAATAAACGATAGCTTCAAAAGCTTCAACCGCCGCTACTTGGATAAGAACAAAATCACATGAATCGGTTGCAAGAATTCGAAAGCAAAAAATTAACAATGCATCGCTTTAACAAATCCTAGATGATTACACAATATCACTTAATTTATAAATTATTTTCAGTCGAACTTCGATTCTGGATTATCCTGTCCCTCCACTGACTAGACTCATAGTTTCTACATTAGAAAGGGTTGAGTTCGATTTCTAGGGATTTTGGGAGAAAGAGTGGAGTTCAATTCTAGGGATTTTAGGAGAAAAAAGGTTGATGGGCGGGAGAGCCAGAGAGCGAAGGGCAAAAATAATTGATGGATATTAACATAATAGTTAACTAGTAGTTGATAGAGAAAAAACTTCATTGCTTTTAACTCAACTTGATGCTTTTACCATTAGTTTTATAAACTTTATTTAGTGTTACACTAAAGTTGTCCATTTTTATAAAGATAAAAGGATATTCTATATTAAGTAGTATAAACAAGAGATAAAAGTACTCCTATAACCATACTCTAAATATTGAAATCTAGACTTATTGCTAGCGTTTGCCCATAAATTCTCAAATTTATTTTAAAAAATTTGATTTGCGCAAAATTTGGTTTGAAGATTAAAATCTGTTTGGAAATCGTTTTTCAAAACACATTTCACTTAAAAAAAAAAATGTGACTTATACCCATAAGTTCTAAAAACTATCAAAAATATCCAACAATACCAAACAGACAAACTTGCTAATCATCTATATGCAGAACCTTCTTCGACGCCATTCATTATCATTATCACAAACAAACATAGATAGGTTTGGCACAAATCATTATTTTTATAATGAACTACATAATACACTATCCTAAAACCATAACCTGATATTTTAATATCAACTGCTAATAACACAATTACTAGCTACTACAATTCGTCAAATTGCAATAATATTACAAGATCCATCAGTTTTAAAAAATGATAGTAATTAGCTGGTAAATTAGTTGGGTCATAATAGATTGTGTATTTTTTTTATAAAATACAAAAGTTTGGGATCGTTTTTGAAATTGTTAAAAAAACCAAAGGTAATATTTTGGGCCAAAAACAGGTGTAAAGCTAGTTTTGGGATTTGAAAATTTTGTTTTCAAAATTTGCCAGGATAAAATCTATAAACAAACGGATTTTGCCAAAAAGGTTTTGGAAAAAAATTTGACAAAATCTACGGCCAAACGTTTTTTTTTTTGTGTTTTAAACTTTAGCCTCAAATACTTCCTTTTTTTCTTTTAACCGCAAATGGTTCACTAAATCCAACTTTATACGGACAAGTTAACATAGAACATTAGAATCATCAAAGTGGAACTCAGATACCTTAGCTTTCTTACAACGCGGTCCACGGGGCTGGTGGATCCACTAAAAAAAACGTCATCTTTGGTTATCATCAATAAATATAAGGGCTAGCATATATTTTATTTTAAAATTGAGATCTCAATTCCAAATTTATCACTCTGTTCATCAGCTTAAACCCTACATATTATTTTTCTCTCAGCGTCAGCCCGTGAAAATGTTCAAGAAGTAAGTGCACTCCTTTCCTTTTTCCCTACTGGAGCTCTAGGTTCAATTTCAGAGTTCTCTTGTTATTTGATTAATTTCCATGGAATTATTAGACAATCTTGATTTCATTTTGAAGTACATTCCGTGCCTGATTAGTGATTTTACTTATCTATTTTGGTTAAGTACGGGAATTAAGGGTGCCTGCAAGTGATTTTACTTTTTCTATTGTAAATTGCTTACTTTGGCTGTTTTGTTTGATTTTCTTGATTGTTAGGTAAATGATTTATTGGTCATTTAAAAAATGAGCTGATGTAGTTGTTTTATTCACTTATTACTTTTTTGCTTGTTCTCAACTTGTCTATAGACTATATTCATGAGAAATATGTTTTTTTCCCTTTCTACATTGTTGGAGTGATTAAGGATGTTTGCTGCAGCAGGCTCCGGGGTCTGTACGCTATAAATATAAGCAACACATAGTTGTCAGTGTAAGAAAAAGTAATTCTTGCACAAGCTAGATGTTCAATCCAGCAGATCCTCATCTATAAATGTGGACGTAAGAATTAAACAATTGATTATAATGCCTTCCATCGAATTTCTTGTTCCGGGCTGCAATTCATATCTGGTTTATGATGGTATTCTTTTGTGTGGTCCAGCCTCTTTATGTCCTTAAATTTTAGTATACAAGGAAAGACTTTACAAATTGTATAGTTTTATCTCCTTGGGTAAGTATCAGTGCTTTTTTGCGTAAGTAGAATGTGGTAATGTTTATGAGGTTCTCAACTTCAATTTAGCTGCTCCAAGTTTGTGTAGACCAAGTGGTTCTTTTCCTTGTATGGATTTCCTTGGCCTCAATTTAGATGAGGGGTGGGAGGATACCTCATTGGTTCTATTTTAATAGTTCTCAAACAACAAAAATCTTTTTGAGGGTTAAGAACATTAAGGGATTAGTGCTTGATACCTTTAAGAATTTAGACAGATGTTAGATGCTTGGGTGTTGTAATAGCTACCTAGAATGCTTTTAACAGAGAGGACAAAGGGGATAATCAATATTGGACTGGTTCATACTTAACTAACGAGAAATCTATTACAGCTGAAATATACATGATGCTTAAACCAGCAGGCAAGACTTGGAGCCAAAGTTCTTGCTCAAGGTTCTGATCAACATATGTAATTATATTAATATTGATTATATGATTCAGGAAATATTGTTGACAAACCATCTGACACTCGTTACAGACACCTGCATCTCAGTGCTAACTATGCAACTGTCATAGACTGTGAAATGACTGCAATATCTCAAAACATAGAGGTGTCTAAGACCCGAAGAAGGATGCAATTGAAATTCAGCTACTTGTGTTTGCAATCTGCTTTTCCTAGGGCCCTTCTTGGGTTTGGAGATTTGCTTATCATTGTACCTTCTTCTTCCCGGTGTTTCTCCTGTTTGATGTCCTCATCTACAAATTCAATGTTTTCTGGTAGCCAAGGATTAAAATGGTTAGGCTATTTACTGGTAGCCAAGGATTAAAATGGTTAGGCTATTTACTCTTATAAAGCTGATCATTGCCTAGATTGTTAAGTTCAAATGTAAATCATCTTATGGTACTTGTATCCAAACTCTTCAGTTTCCAACTTGAAGTGTACCTCTCTTTTGCACCTTTGACTTCCCTATGATTCTTGGCCATGGAAACTGTTAGCAAATGTTGTAGAAGTGTGGATGTGGGTCATACAAAATTGGAAATGGTCACATCCAAATTTCCCGAAACAGTCGCTTTCCTAATAAATTAAGTACATTTCAAGAAGACAATTCAGTAGACTAATTGGTCTGACTCAACAAATCTACAAAGTGGGCATCTCCACGATCTATGCAGCCAGCTTGCTCTCTCATTCCTCTTCTCTACCTATGCTTCTATTCCCTTCACTAGTTGATTAATAAAAAAAAAACTTGCAAATTACGCACACATTGATAAAATGAAAAAGTGTCACCTAAGATGATCTTACGTAGACCTCCATATGGACCAAGTGGTAGGTGGGACCCTATGATGATTGTAGGAGGTGACAACTGGAAATGAGATAGACCTAAATCTCTGAGAGAAGTTGTTTTAAACAACCCTCTTTGAATTCATTATGGATTTAGCTAAGGATATAACACAACGAAGTAAATGACCTTTATAGGGAATTGCTACCAGTTAGGGTCGAGGCACATTATGTCTGATATGTGTCGAGAGTTTTTTTTATCTTGGTTAGAAACTTGTATATCCATGTCGTGAAAAATGTGAGATTAAAAAGATCTCTAGTTTTGAAGAATCCCTGAGTTGCCTGAAATATAAATTATCTAATATTGCAATGAAATGTGCCTAAATAGAGTAGAATGGATATGGAGACTCATATAGCCGATCAATTATGTCTGATATGTGCCGAGAGAGTTTTTTATCCTGGTTAGAAACTTGTATATCCATGTCGAGAAAAATGTGAGATTAAAAAGATCTCTAGTTTTGAAGAATCCCTGCGTTGCCTGAAATATAAATTATCTAATATTGCAATGAAATGTGCCTAAATAGAGTAGAATGGATATGGAGACTCATATAGCCGATCAATTTCGGATTGAGGCATAATTGATAGATTGTTGATTGATTGATTAATTAATGTGTCAGACCATGTCTTTAGTGGCATGCATTTCATCCACACTGCAGTTGATTCCATCACCTACGTGTACCGGGACAAATAAGTAATAACTGCCTTTGGTCCCTCAGGCTTACATACTCATTGCAGCTTTCAGCTGTCCAACTACCTGATTGATATGAACTATTTTAATTATCCTGAGGGAATCTATATACTTTTGTATTTCGTATTGCGATGAATCAATTGACAATGGTTATGCAATTGATTTAATCAGGTGAAACAATTCAAACTAAACAGGCCCTTAACCTTAAATGTCATTAAGTCAAAATTTTCTAATCAAGAATGTGTTTGTCATTAATCTTAGATCTTAAGTTCTCATGCTCAAATTTGTTAAGTATGCTGTGTCCCACTGCAGTTTATTGTGCTGAACTAAAATAACTTGGACAACTCAATCTATGTTAAATATGTAGGTTTACAACTGAAGAAGTGTCTGGACAAAATCAAGTCAAGGCATCTGTGCAGCGTAAAATTCGTCAAAGCATTGCGGAAGAGGTCCTGACTATGCTACAGACCACTTTGTTTCTTCCACACTTTATTCCAGCTAGCGCATTTCTCTGAAATTGTGGTTATAATGTGTTAATAATGTCAACATTTCTTCCTTTTGCAGTACCCAGCACTAGAGCCGGTGTTGGAGGATTTGCTTCCGAAGAAGTCTCCACTTATTGTTGCAAAATGGTTGATTTCGACTGTCTTAATGCAGTTTTTTATCTGTTGTTTTCTTCTTCTTTCATTAACATCATAGTTCGTTCATTCATCATTTCTTTTGCAGTCCGAATCATCTGAACCTAGTTGTAGTGAACAATGTACCCCTGTTTTTCAACATACGTGATGGACCTTATATGCCTACTTTACGTCTTCTGCATCAGTGTAAGTTATTCGGTTTTTTAATTTTCTTCCTCCTTTATTTTTCTTTTCCATTAAATCAAAGGTCATCCGCTTAAACTTCTGTCCTTTCTTTTGGTAACCTTTCTTATGGTTGTATCAAGTCCTTTTCAACTTTTTTATTTCTTTACTAATAAGGACTGTTATTTGGTGTTGGTTTCTTTGGATACTAGTATAGACAATCCAGATCAGATATAATTGATACTTCCGCCCTGGTAAAGTTATTAGTTTTACATGTGAAATCACTTCAAAATATTGGACGATTAGGTCATTTTTGTCATCAGCAAGTATCTCCTTAATATGCAGCCAATTCAACCCTTGTGGGCTGTGAGGAAAAATAGAGCTTCTTAAGACGTTTGAAGAATGTAAAGGAAGAATAATTGACTTCTCATCCACGGAGTTTTGAAGATTCTAATCGAACATGCATCAAACACAACAAGATCATGCTTCGATATGGAATGGCTATGACCATTGCAACAAAATAATTCAAGCCAGCTGATGTTGCTGATTAGCATATTAGCATATTAGCATAATTAACCAAGCAATAATAGAATGGGTGTATGATTCACATCCAGAAACTCATTTGAAGGCTCATGATACTTAATGCCTTATTTTTCTTTTCCCTTGATATGCATAACTAATTTACTATTCACAAGATATACCTGCTTGGTTCAGTAAAACCAGTCACAGCGAAGTGATCAAGCATTTGTGTACTTCCAATTTACTATTCAAAATTTTGAAGTTAGAGGTTTCTGTAGCAATCTGGTCTAAAAGAACCTAGGAAACTAAATTACCATGTGGAGGTCATTGATTTCTTGTGAGGGCGAGGGACGAAATATTAATTAATTTGTTATGCTTGAGATTGGAGATGATGTGGGTGCTCTGAAATTCAAGGGTACATCTTTCATTCAGTTAATTGGGTGTTTCTCCTTGTAATTATACGCATGAAAGACACAGACAAATATTATTTTTTGAGCAGTCTGGCTGAGATGGAGCGAGTAGGTCAACTGGTGAATTGCTTCCTTTTTGTTCAATTGACTTTCTGTCTGGTTCAGTTTACTGGTACTCAGATCATATGGCATACCCTGCCAATTCTCGTTCTCCAGTCCTTTTAAACAGTTGCTGATTGACTCAACGACATATACATATATTTGTGATTTGTAACTTTTCAATGTATGCCATTGATGAACTTTATTTATATGATATGTTGACTATTTGATTTATTCAGTGATATTAATGCTCTGTTTGACCTTCCTCTTTCCCGCTATACAGATCCCAATATAATGAAAAAACTACAAGTTGACAGGGGAGCAATTAAATTTGTCCTTTCTGGTGCCAACATAATGTGTCCGGGCCTTACTTCTCCCGGGGGTGCCTTGGATGACGAAGTGGGAGCAGAAACTCCTGTGGTATGAATAAGAGCAATTTTATGCTTTAATATTATTAGGTGTTGTTACTGCAGTTTTTTTTTTTGCGGAATTTTAAGGTGCGACCTTTTGTTTTTAGGCTATTATGGCTGAAGGAAAGCAACATGCTCTTGCTATTGGCTTTACAAAGATGTCGGCAAAAGATATGTGAGTTGCTATCTTAGTATTTGCATGACTTCTTCTTTTGTATGTTAAAGCATGCTCCTCTGTGTGATAGCACTGAGATGTTTTACTACCTTTTGTAGGTCAAAGATGTTCTGCCCTTTCTTTGTTTAGTTTGTTTATTGACCCTAAATGTGAATCCTCTGTGACACTTTATTGCCTCAATTGTTGTGAGGAATATCTATCTGCCATGACTTTAGCGGAAAACCCTTACCCCAAAAAAGGAAGGTAAGCCTTAAAGTACATATATTGGTCTTTGACCTTAAAATGTTTCCTCTTTGTGTCAAGGTAATTGGCTGGTAATGCCTTTTAGCAT
Organism: Nicotiana tomentosiformis; assembly: GCF_000390325.3. Lineage (NCBI taxonomy): Eukaryota > Viridiplantae > Streptophyta > Magnoliopsida > Solanales > Solanaceae > Nicotiana > Nicotiana tomentosiformis. Next base: position 30,155,785 of record NC_090812.1, read on the forward strand.
TAAGTTCATATATTTCTCTCCTTGACCTTAGATATTCTTGCAAGCTTTGGTATAGTGAGTTTGTGAGAAATGATAGAAATAAGACTTTTTTATTATTGAATTTTCAATTGGAAATCCTGAGATATTCAGTAATTGATAGTCGCAGTATTTGCCTTGGGCATCCATATAGTATATTTCTGTGTGTGTGTAAATTGTATGAGGTGAGAGACACAACTAGTATGAGAGACGGGATGTTGTTGATAGCATTCCATCTGCTTGAAGTGGTGGATTTGGAAAACGCAGTTTGTGAAGATATAGTCATGAGGACTAATAGGCTTTCATGATTAGATTAGTCAATCTATCTCCATTTCTTTGTACGTGTGAAAACGATAAACTTTATGTTTAGGAGTACCAAATGACTTTTTCAAACTTTGGCATTGACGATCTTGCTTATATTCTATTATGAGAGAGCTTTTCAAGTTCTGTTATTTTCATGTTTCTCTTGTCTGAGATATATATATATATATGTTGTTTCAACACCTGAAAAAGCATGTCTTACCGTTGCAGAAGGGCAATCAACAAGGGAATTGGTGTGGATAACATGCATTATCTTAATGATGGCCTCTGGAAGGTACTCTATTGCCACAACTCCTATACGAGCAGTGAATTGTTCCCTTTTGATTTATACATACGGCATTTTGTTTGCTGATGGAACATGATTATGTATTTGTGATGCAATTGTAAGAAACGTGAAAGATATTTCTTTCTGTAGTCATTGGTCAATTTGTGATCTGTGTTTCTGTTGACAGATGGAGCGACTGGATTGAGCTTGAATGAAACTCGAGACCCATCTTTTACTAGATGGACAATGTTTACCTGCTGCAAATAGCAAGAGTTACTCATCGTTATGCACCTGTTATTTCGTTTCTCTAGATGTTAGTGGGGGTTCATCCAACGGTTTTGACAGATTTTGGTTTGATATTTTAGATTTCAACTTTTAAAAATGTTAAACACAACCATAACGAAATAAATTCGATATGGTTTGTTTTTTCACTTTTCGATTTTCGACTTTGGTCTGTGCGGTGTGGTGACTTTGGTACTATTCGTTAAAGTCATATTTTAGCAACAAAAAAAAAATTAGAATAGACATTTAAAACTTGTACCTAGGGGTGTACAAACCGAACCGAAAAATCGCACCAAATTGAAAAGTCAAATCAAACCGAATTAAAAACCCGACTAGGTTTGATTTGGTATTGGCTATTGAGTAAAAAAATTTGAACCAAATCGATATATAAATCTATAATTTTTTATATATAATTTTAAGATTTTATATAGAATTTTATTTAAAAATGTCTAGAAATATTTGAGATTCTCTCACGGGATATAATATTTAATAGAAGTATAAAGTGCATTCATTTTTATTTACTTTAAATAATAGATTGTATCACTTTCTTATTATGTGTTATTGAAATGCGTCAATCATCTCTTTGTTCTTTCATATTCATATGTCAAGATTTATTATATGTTTTTCGAATTTGAAGTGGTATTTCAATAATCTAAAATTACATAGAACATATCATTATTTAGGTATCATATTGATTTTTATGTTTAATTATTAAATTTGGTTAACCCTGAAAGCGTACATCAACCAAAAATTATTGGTAGACGATTAAGAAAATAAACTATTATGTATTACTAAAAACAATTTCTCCCATAATATCACTTTAATAGATCATATGCTTGTTATTATGTTTTTTTTTAGTAAACTTATATTCACTTATTAAAATTTTATCTATTACTTTAATAATGCAATATTAAAATAATATTCATGTAACACAAAAAACTCGAAAAACCCGATAAAATCGAACCAATCCAAATCGATATAATGAGTTTGGTTTTGTTTTGATAAAATTCGAACTAACCCGGTCCATGTACGCCACTATTTGTACCTGTGATTCATGAAACTGTTTTTTCGGACTAAATGATTAAATCAAGCCCAAAAAAAAAAAAAAGAAGCTAAAGGAGAACAAATTAATCCAAAACGATATCAATGGGTCTCGTTTTTCGCTAGAAAAGAAAAGCTAAGAAAATATGTCATACATAATAATAGTAGAAGCTAAATGTGACAAACTAACGAACTTGTTTGCAAGCATTCAACAAACTAAATATAGGGAAATAAATTTAACTTAGCATGTTTAGTATCAATTAAATCAAACAATATCTAACAGTCAAAGCAAATTCTTTGATCAATACCCATAAAAAGAAAAGTTCCAGGTTTAACCTTATTAATCACATAGAGAGCAGCGAAGCAGTGATGTTAAACGTTACTAGAGAAATTGATTTAAGCCTAAAAAATTGAATACGAGCCATCTTTTTACTTCAAATTATATTGGAATTATTCAAATATGAAATTATTGATTTTTAACTTAGTGTTGAAAACTTGAGATCACCATATGATCGGGGGATTAATGATTCGGTTCGGTCTTTGTATAAAATTTGTATCATAACAAATTTTCGGTTACTCTATTTTTGTATAACCAAAATTAGACTTTTTAAAATCGTCCTAATCATCTCGGTTTCTCTTCGATATCAGTGTAGTTCGATTAATTTTTGGTATTTTTTTACGTTATGTAAGAGTCGCTGCTATATGTTACAACGGGATCTGAACCATTATGTCAATCACCACCAACGTCATTGTTATTATTGCTATCTTTTGGAGTGTGTTCCATAAAATAAAATAAAAAAATTTGCAACACCGTGTAAATTAAAATTATAAACTATACACATTTAAATGCTAAGAACAAATAGGCTTAATTATCCAGTATTCAAGTCAAAAGACTATTTTTATAATCAGACATAGATAAAAATTCAGTCACCTTAATATTAGAAAAAGAAGAAGAAAATGGGGCCGAAAAAATAAATGCATTGTAATAAGGAAGATGAAAAATTATAAGGTTGTGATACAGACTATAGAGATACAAGTATGGATTCTGCAATACTTAAGATAATATGTGATTTATTAAATGGAGGCATCTATATATGGAGGATATGTAATGTTGTGCATTTGAGAGTGAATTCTAGTTAGATCTAGCATTCTCACACTAGGTTCAATTAAACTAGTAGCGACAAATGGACAAGTTGAGTTATAATTTGGCAGGTTAAAATGGGATGAACTAATAAATGGGTCATTGCCTAACCCTTCCCAAATATTACTTGGGCTAAAATGAGCTGAATCAATATAGGCTAAATAGTGGGTTATAGTCCAACCGCCCAACTTGACCCAATATTTTTACAATGTAATATCCTTTTGTTTTTTATGTAAGACAACCTATGTCATGAGAAATTTTTACTTTTTTTTGTATATGTTCTCTTTTATTTTGAATTTTCTTTTTGCAAGACACCATCAACAGCTCTTTCTGTGACTACAATCACAACTAATTCGATTTCTTAGATCTGGTAGTATTGACCTTGTTAATAATTTGTTATTGTTAAACATTACTGGAAAATTTAGAGAATCATTTAATTTGCAAGGTAAATTCTTGTGAATAATACTAAGTGGTTGTGAGTTCGAGTCACCCCAAGAACAAGGTGGAGAGTTCTTGGAGAGAGGGAACCGAGGGTCTATCAGAAACAGTCTCTCTACCCTAGAGTAACGGTAAGGTCTGCTTACACACTAATATGAGATCTATTATTTCACTTTTAAGATTAAATTAATTCCTATTTTATTTTAAATATTCTAAAGAGTATGATTGATCCACAAATGTGATTTATGAAAAGAACAAGTGCTTTAACCATAAAATTATATTTCATCATCAAATTATAAATTAAAATCCACCTTGCTGGACAAGGAATTACTCCTATTTTTATTTGATTGAGCATCATCGGAGGTTCACATATGTCTTCAAGAGAGAAATTTGGATACTCACGTGTGTCATAGTTGGGCACTATCATGAGTCAATTTGACCTAGTATTTTTTCATGGGTTACTTTGGACTAGCCTAATAAGCCCATCAACAAAATCACTCTAGCCCAAAATCATTAGCACTTGGGTGGGTTACATGAGTTCGTACATGTTTTGTCATCCCTAAATTGAACTCATAACTTTCGATTCATAGTATAAATTTATGTGTAATATTCATTAAAATTGTAACAGAGAGTAGATATGAATCTAAAATGTTAAAATACAATGTGTTCAATGGTAAAAACATCAAAATTGAACCCATAAAATTTAAATCCTCAATTCGTCTCTAATTACAATCACATTTTCATGGCAATAATCAGAATATTTCAAGTAAACCTTTTCAACTTACAAAGATTCTTCACCGAAATAAATAGGATTGGTCTAATGAGAGGGAAGTTAATGTAGCCAGTTTCTTAAGGCAATATGGTCAAGGAGAATGGGGTTTTAAAAAAACTTGAAAATGAGACGAGTTGGAGAAATTTCTACAAATATATATATATATGGGTACTCACTGAGGGTTAATATTGGAGGGCCTACGGAGAGGTAGAGGTAGGCCAAAGAAAAGGTGGAGAGAGCTAATTAAGTAAGACATGACACAGTTTCAGCTGAACGAGAACATGACCCTTAACAGGAAGATATGGAGGTCGAAGATTAGGGCAGTAGAGTAGATAGTTTAGAGTGTTCATAGCAGTAGTATTGGCACGCAATCTCGTTTTCTGTTGGTAGTAGGTTTTTACGACTAACCGTTATTTTCTTTCATTGTTGATCACCTTACTGTCTTATTGTTTTTATTCTGCTTTTATATGGCTTTTTAGTACTGTCCCTTCTTGTCTATATTTTCATTAATGGGAAGCTTATACTTTCCTGAGCCGAGGGTATATTGGAAACATACTCTCTATCCTCACAAGGTAGGAGTAAGGTCCCTCCCCAAACCCACAGGATATTATTGGGTATGCTGATGTTGTACTCGGTGAGGGTTAAAAGAAATTACGAAAATTTTCATCTAAAATAAAAAAAGAAGAAGAAGTTTTCTGTTCGGTTTTAATACGAATAAGGCACACAACCCTAACGCATAGGGAGGAATATAAATAAAAAAGAAAAAGTTAGTAAAGACGTGTTGAACATCTAAGTAAAGGTGCATAGGAGTTACTATAGACCTCAACAACAGAAAACACGGGGCAGCACAAACCTCTCTAAAAACCCTAGCTCCCCACTTCATTTCTTTCTTATGTTCATATAAGAGCCGACCCCTGCAGCTGCAGCCATTTCTCCATCACTCGTTCAGCGGAGTCCAGACCCGAGCAGCCATGGGTATCGATTTGAAGGCCGGAGGTAAGAGTAAGAAGACTAAGCGTACTGCCCCTAAATCTGACGATGTTTACCTCAAGCTCCTCGTCAAGGTATATCTCTAGTTAGTTTTAAATCTACTTTTTGTTTTTGTTCAGAATGTCTAAATGTTCGATTGCTTAAAGTTTGTTGCTCTATGTGTGTAATAGCTTTACCGGTTCCTGGTAAGGAGGACCGGAAGCAAGTTCAATGCGGTGATTCTCAAGCGGCTCTTCATGAGTAAGATCAACAAGCCTCCACTTTCTCTCTCGAGGTTGATCTCTTATGCCAAAGGAAAGGTATATTTTGTTAAGTTTTTCTTTGTTCAATATGTGTTTGATTAGATGTATATGTTATTTGTTTGTGGTTTTGATTAAAGTTGGGGTTTTTGAAATGTGTTTATAGGAGGATAAGGTTGTGGTGATTGTGGGTACTATTACCGACGATGTTAGGGCTTATGAAGTTCCAGCATTGAAGGTGTGTGCTTTGAGGTTCACTAAGACTGCCAGGGCTAGGATTGAGAAGGCTGGTGGCGAGTGCTTGACATTCGATCAGCTGGCTCTCAGGGCTCCACTTGGCCAGAACACGGTACTGAGTTACATCCTTATAGTTCTCTGCTACTCGCAGTATTTTATGGATCTTTGCTAGATATGAGTGATGTGTATTTATATGTTGCTACTTTTAATGTAGTAGTTGATGACTTTTAAGTTGCAAGACGGGGTGAGGTCCCATTTTCTCAGCTTTTGATGTTCCTTTTACAACCATTGTTTAACAGCTGACCTTTTTTCATGTATTAAAGGAATGGAATAACTTCTGAAATTGGATAATAACCTTGAGTGGATGAAAAACTTAGTGAGCCTTGATTCTCTTCAGTCACCACTAGCAAATTTGTTGGCCATAAGACAAGGGCCTTACACATTTCTTGTGTCGTTCATATCTTGCTAATGTGACTGTCAGTTCTTTTTTGTTTTAATAAAGCTATATGTGACCAGCGTTTGTGAATTTCATTGTGTTTTTTGTAGATACATGTCAAAGTGAACTAATGGTTCCTGTTAATAGGTTGAAAATGAACATTATTTATGGATTGACATGGTTAAAGATTAGTCTTTCACAGCATACCAGGGAAATAGTTGGTAAAGTGCAGTATTGTGTTGTGTCTAGTGTCAGTAAATGACTCATTGTCCATTGACATGATCGATTCATGTTCTTTGCAATTGGACTGTTTCCTCTTTATTTGTAATGTTCTTTTTCTTGGTGACCTCTGCTCCATCCCTTGCACCCTAGGTTTTTTGACTCTTGCTGTTCACTTGTCGCACATAGATCTTCTTGGTAATCTTCTTCTGATTTCAAAGATTTTATCTGTGCGTATAGCAAACCAGAAAAAGATTCTATCTGCTTAAGCCTTTTCCCAGCTGAATATGGAGTTGTGCTTCAATGTAATAGGATTACACTTTTTTCCAAATAATTATTATGTGATATATTATTTGAGTCTTTTTCTGGATGTCTGCAAATTTTTTTTTTGATAAATTTTATATTTTTAAATCTTGACAAATAAAGCAAAGAAAACTAATGCATGACCTTAGCTGTTTATTTGATGCACATAGTTCTTCTTGGGAATCTTATGATTTCAAAGATTTTATCTGTGCGTATAGCAAACCAGAAGGATCCTATCTGCTTAAGCCTTTCCGCAGCTGAATATGGAGTTGTGCTTCAATGTAATGGGATTACATCCCCCCCCCCCCCCCAATTATTGGCTATTTGTTTATTTCGTTTCCTAGGTCTGGTATTGATTCTGTTTTACCTCTTAGTATTATTCCGATGGTACCAGAAAAGGTTTCTAATAACTTGAGAACTTTCTTTGGTTTTGAAGATTTTTTTGTTTTGCTATGAGAAATCTTTAAGATGGTAGAGTATTCCGTATCCGCCTTTTTTATCTTTAAAAAGATAGCTGAGGGTCATATTTCTGTCACTCTACACATTAAAGCGTATCAGAAAGTTCCAGTTTTTTTGGATGTTGATATTTTCTATTGGTAAAGTGCAGTATTGTGGATGTGTCTGGTGACACTACATGACTCAATGAAGGAAATACGTGCTTTCATGTTAAACCTATTGACATCGTTTAGACATATTTTGTGATTGACTCACGCTCTTTGCATTCGGACTGTTTCCTCTGTATTTTGAATGTTCTTTTTCTTGGTACTTCTGCTCCGTTCCTTGCACCCTAGGTTTTATTGACCTTGGCTGTTCATTTGTCGCACATAGATCTTCTTGGTAATCTTCTTATGATTTCGAAGATTTTATCTGTGCGTATATCAAACCAGGAAAGGTCCTATCTGCTTAAGCCTTTTCCCAGCTGAATATGGAGTTGTGCTTCAATGTAATGGGATTACAATTATTTTCAAATAATTATTATGTGATATATTTTTGAGTCTAGTCTGGATGCCTGCAAATTTAAGAGGAACATTCTGAATTTTAAATCTTGTCAAAGATAGCAAAGAAAGCTATTGTATGACCTTAGCTGCTCATTTGATGCACATGGTTCTTCTTGGGAATCTTATGATTGCAAAGATTTTATCTGTGCGTATAGCAAACCAGAAGGATCCTATCTGCTTAAGCCTTTTGCCAGCTGAACATGGAGTTGTGCTTCAATGTAATGGGATTACATATTGTCCAAATAATTATTGGTTCTATTTGATTGGAAATTGTTTATTTTTTTTCTTAGGTCTAGTATTGAATATGTTAATCCTCTGAATATTATTCCAGTGGTACCAGCAAAGGTTTCTACTAACTTAAAGAATTTTCTTTGGTTTTATAGAATTTTTGTTTTGCTCTGAGAATGTTTAAGATGACAGTGTATTCCTTATCCAACATTTTATTTAAAAAAAATAGCTGATTATCATATTTCCTTCACTCCACAAATTGAAGAGTATCAGAAAGTCCCAGTTTGTTTGGATGTTGAGATTTTCTATTGATTTGCAGCTTCTCCTAAGGGGTCCTAAGAACGCACGTGAAGCAGTGAAGCACTTTGGTCCAGCTCCTGGTGTTCCACACAGCCATACCAAACCATTTGTGCGTTCTAAGGGCAGAAAGTTTGAGAGGGCTCGAGGAAGAAGAAATAGCAGGGGTTACAAGGCTTAGGTTGATTTCAGTTATTAACCTCAGAATGGTTTTTATCATTTGTAACGCTACAATGCAAGTTTTTGCAGACTCTAGTATGCAGTTGCAGCAAGTTGCTTATGTTTACTCGTCTTTGTCAAGGATATTTGAGCTCTATCAACTTTGATACCAAAGTTTTGGTTTAAAATGAATGTAGCCTATCAGTTTGCTTTAGTAAATGTCAAAAATTATGGGCTTGTTAATGCACTCCCGCCAACGTGTCTGTTGAATTCCTCATGTCTTTTGACTTCGCTATTCGGGAGTTGGGACTATCTCATGCCCCGGAAAATTTGTGGGTTTTGCAGCTTAGTAGCAGATGAGAACTTAAGCCTAGGGATGGTAATGGCCTTGGTGTTGGGTCCGGTACTCATTGCCCTTTTTTGTAATAATATACCCCTGCAATGCCTTTCTGCTGCAGCATAACCAACCACCTGCTGCCCTCCCTCTTTTGCTTCCGGGTAGTATCGCTCATATTCCTGCTGGTCTGAGCCTGAAATTTCTCGTCCTCTTTGCTCGGGCATATTACAGTGCTGATTACTCTCTTTTATTGGTGCTATTTGTATATCTTGCCCCTTTACAATTTTAAAATTAAAAAAATGACCCTTTTTAGATCTATTATACGTAAGAGACTTGTACATCATGCCCGTATAAGAAAACATAAGGTAGTACGGCATCAATTGGCAATACCATCCGCAAGTGGAAATTGGAATTCTCCGGATGGGATGGTGATCAGTATGAGGTCGGTATGGGAAGTGTTTGTACCATGAATTGCTTGAATGTACCATGAATTGCTGTTGCTTTTTTATTTTGGCCATTTGATAACTGTAGTTGCTTAATGGCCGTTTGGAGATAAATTTGTCATTACGGGTGTGTTTGGTATAACGGAAAATATTTTCTTGGAAAACAAGTAGTAATTTTATTCATTTTTCGGTGTTTGGTACGCACAAACTTCCAAACACATAAACCTCTGAACTCATAACTTTGGAACTTGTAAAATTTCGAACATGTAAATTGAAAGATGAAAAAACTAAAACTGAAAATATATTAAAAAAATATTTTTTTCGGGGGGAGGGGGAGGGGGATTGCAGAAAAACGAAAAAATAAAAATTTGAAATTACAAAACAAAAAGTAATTTTTTTTTGTGCGGGGTGGGGCAGTGAGGGGTGGGGTGGTGGGATGGGGGTGGGTGGTGCAGAAAAACAAAAAAACAGAAATTTGAAATTATATATTTTTTTTTTGCGGGGTAGTAAGGTGGGTGGTGACGAAAAAAAAAAACTGAAATTTGAAAAAATAAAAACCTTTTTTGAGAGAGGGAGTGTGGTGGGTAGGCATGGGGTGGGGTTCCGAAAAATATTTTCCTTGGTACCAAACACACCCTAAGTATCCTTTATAGTTATGGATGAGTGACCTCTCCACTTATCTTCAAACCTACATTAATTACTACAGATCATCGATCAATGAATAGTCTTTCCATTTATCTTCAAGCGTCCACTTCAAATTTTCAATGCTACACAAGAACGGAACTAGTTGATCAAACAACAACAACAACTCAGTAAAATTCCACTAATGAGGTCTGATGAGAGTAGTGTGTACGCAGACCTTACCCCTACCCCAAAGGAGTAGAGAGATTGTTTCTGAAAGACTCTCGGCTCAAGAAAATAAAAGGACAAAAGGAGACAATATTAGTATCACCACAACAATCATAGGAACACCATGAAATGCAGAAGAAAGATGCAAAGAAAAAACGATAGCTAGTAAATAGGACATGCACTGAAAAGCGAAGTAGTAAAATACAACATTGTCACTAGCTATCTTAGACAAAAACCCTATCTGGCTAGTCTCACAATAGTATGAAGTAGGTCAAGGCTCAACTACATCCTAACCTACAACTCTAATACTCGACCTCCACATCCTCCTATCAAGTGTCATGTCCTCGGAAATCTGGAGCCTCGCCATATCCTGTCTGATCACCTCTCCCCAATACTTCTTAGGCCGCCCTCTACCTCTTCTCGTGCCCTCCACAACCAGCCGCTCACACCTCCGTACCGGAGCATATGGGCTTCTCCTTTGAACATATCCGAACCATCTAAGCCTCGCTTCCCGCATCTTGTTATCAATGGGAGCCACGTGCACCTTCTCCCGAATAACATCATTCCTAATCTTATCTATCCTAGTGTGCCCGCACATCCACCTCAACATCCTCATTTCTGTTACTTTCATCTTCTGGATATGTGAGTTCTTAACGGGCCAACACTCAGCCCCATACAACATGGCCGGTCTAATCACCGTTTTATAGAACTTACCTTTGAGTATTGGTGGCACTCTCTTGTCACACAGGACTCCAGATGCTAACCTCCACTTCATCCATCCTACCCCAATACGGTGTGTGACATCCTCGTCGATCTCCCCTCCCCCTGGATAACCGAACCAAGGTACTTGAAGCTACCTCTACTCGGGATGACCTGTGATTTAAGCCTCACATCCACGCCCACTTACCCTGGCTTAGCGCTGAATTTACACTCCAGATATTCCGTCTTTGTCCTGCTCAACGATCAAACTAGTTGATCAAACCACTCAAATATTCCATTTGCTTATATTTCAATTTTGATTTTTAACCATACAATTAACCCTATTTCTCTATTTTTGTGTCATTAGTCCAAACCATCTAATCAGAGAGAAATTGTATTGATAATGGCATCTCAACAGGCTTTAATTCAGAAAGATTATAAAAAGGCCTTTTTTTCTCAATTTTATCAACTGTTTGATAATTGTTAATACCGATTTTAAGGTTCTGTTTCCTTTCTCCCAGCAAGAAGCCCTTCATTGAGCACAACTTCAGTCAGTATTTTCAACTTGATTTGAGTTGAGAGAAAGAGATGTAAGAAATTGGAGTGCTCAAGGTCTCTCACTTAGTTTTGGGCTTTGAAAATATTCTATGCATAACACTTGAGTTGTAATTTCAGAAGGCAAGAGCAGTGAACTAGAACTAAAATTAAAGCGTTTTGTAAAACATCAGAAACATGCAGATTAATTCATTCAAAGTTTGCCGATACCAAACCACATAATTCCAGTTTAGTAACTAGAATAGCAGTAAATCGCAAGCAAGAAGAGTATATATGATCAGAACTTGTTAATGAAGTCATGAATGTGAGAGTTAGTCTCTTGAGCTCTTTCTTGATTAATGAAATGTGCAGCTCCTTCCATCACAACCACATCTTCCTCAAGCATTGGAACATCCTTCTTGAAACCACCTCCGTGCACATACTCTTTCATTCCTGGTGTCGTATACACCAAGTCCAACTCACCAACCACAAATTTCACCGGAACCTTCACTGTTGCTCCCGTCCACGCAGCTGTCAGCTCCCAGCTCCTGCAAAAAAATAATTCAACACTATAAAATACATAGTACGTATATGAAAAGTTTTAACTTAAATATGTTTAACATACCCCTAGATAGTTAACAGCAATTTTAACATAATTAGGGGTAATGGAACGTACAAATCGAGTGCGCGGTAGTAGTTCAATCCTCCAGTGAAGCCCTTTTGGTCAAACTTGCTAGAGTAGTAGTTGAGGTCATCTTGAGAAAGCCAAGAGGGTAGCTTAGAATCAGAGGAAATGCCAAAGGGGTTTTCCTTGGGCAAGCAAGGGGGTCCTGGTTTTCTATCTGTGAGTATCTTTTTCAGTACTGCTTCGCTGCCATATTTCGCTATCTCATCTTCCATTCCTGGATCCTGTAACACAAGAACCATGTCAAAATATACGTTATCTTTATATTTCGCGATACAAAACCATGACAACAAAATTAAGCTTAGATTCGTGGAGTTGGTGAAGTGGATTACTATACAGCATTTATTCAGCCGCGCATCAGACCTCAAGTTGGCTACAATCATGATAACCAAACCAGAGGGGAAAAAAAACGAAGTTGCTGTAAAGTTTTGTATTTTATCTGAGAAGACAATAACAAAGCATATTCCTACTGGATAATCAAAAAATTTAAAACATAATCAGCTATTTAACTCCACATGTAACCATAAGAACACAGAAAAATACTAGTAGTAACATATTATGGAGCAAGTTGTACTTTTGATTTTTACTAAATTTCTTCTCTTTTGATGGACTAAACTTTGTATTTAAAGCACATTTTGGACAAATTTAACAACAATTAGGTGTAATTAAACGTACAGAACGAGTGCGCGTTAGCTAGTTCGATCCTAAAATGAAGCCCTTTTGGTCATATTTAATTTGGTAGATGGAGTACTAAATTCGACTGTGTTAACGAACTAAACTACTAGTACTAACAACTCACCCTGACACAGGCACGTTACATCATTAAAAACCACCGCTTACCAGCATTCTTAAATTCTACGTTAGTGCAACTAGTACATTGGACCCATTAACATTTCGGTACAACATGAGGACAAATTGGAGGTACTGTCTTGGATGGTCAAATTTGGCAACAATAATGCCAACTTTCCATGTGTAATAAGACTTCTGCATCTACTGTACTCTCTTCCTCAAGAACAAGTGGTCAATTTATATGTACATAGAAAATATTTGTTTAACTTCTTTTCTCTTTTGTTTTCAGTACTTGAAAAGCTTATACATCTAGAAGTTACAAGGAGTACTAAAAGCCTGTTTAAATATTCCTTTCGTCTTGTGTTGTTTGCTTACTTTGGAAGAAAATAAGAGATACCATTTAACTTTTCAAAGAATTTTCTTTAGACATGGATATGCTTAGATTTTTTTTCTTTTTCTATCCGATGTTCGGAATATGTATTAAGCCTCGACTAAATCCAAATTCTAGCCTGGAAGTCCCATATCAGAGGTAAAATACTCCCTGATAAAGATGACTTTATACCCAATGCTCGAACCAGAGGCGCATCTATAGCCTATAATACATGGCACATGAACCCATGGTCCCTCCATCAAATTAGGTATTTTATGTACACATTTTTTAGAATTTGTCCACTATTATGTATTGGTACCCATGTTCCATAAATGTTTAATGATGCACTTGATTCAATACTTAATTATTTTCCCTCCTTTTTTTAGTGGTGCACCCACGTTCTCGAAATCCTAAATCCGCCTCTAGCTCGAACCCGAAACATATGATTAATAATGAATAAGTACTACCACTCCACCACAACTCTTGTTGATGCTTAGAATGGTTCATTACTAGGTACTAGTAATGAAAAGAACTGTCAAACTTTTTTTGCATGCAAAAGAAATAAAGGAATAAAACTATATAAACAACATTTTACACTATTAGGGTACTTAAAAAGGAATTAAAAAGCGATCTATGATTAGGGAATTTGATAACCTGAAAATAGGACAAATAAATTTCTGTATCAAGTTAAATTTTACTAATTTTGTAAATATTTATTTGCATAGAGAGTGAATGAATATACGTTAAATCCTAAAAAGATAATGGCGTTGCCTACTGTAAAGCTGGATTAATCAAAATTCTAGGCACGTACCATCGTTATTCAAAAGAGCAGAACAACTTTCCCCACCTATCTAGACATTAACACGCACAGCCAATAGATATGAAAGACCCCATATACTTGTGTGGTCACAAATTTCATTAAAGGGGTTTAAGATTTATTTATATACGTTAAAAACTACTCCATATATATACACGATATATATAATATCTGGTTGAAAGGTGTTTAACTAAGGGTGTGTTTGGTACAAAGGAAAATATTTTCCGGAAAATGCATTCCAATTTTCTCATGTTTGGTTGACTTAAATGTTTTAGAAAATATTTCCTCCAACTAAGGAAAAACATTTTCCAAAACTCATTTTCAACCTTCTCCGCCCTATTGCTCATCCCCACCAACCCACCCCTACCCCACCCACTCCAAACCACCCTCGCTCATCACCCACCCTAAATAGAAATATTGTTAAGAGTACTTTCTTTTCATATTGTAAATACACTACTTTTTTTATTTCAACAAAATGAGTATATTCTTTTCATGACGTATAAGAAATATTTTCTTTCATTCCAACAAAACGAATATTTATTTTTTCATGATGTAGAAAAAATATTTTCTATTATTTCAACAAAACGGGTATTTTCTTTTCATTATTTGAAAAAGTATTTTCTTTTATTTCAATAAACTAAGTATTTTCTTTCGTTTTCTTTTCATGACGTAGAAAAAGTATTTTCTTTCGTTCAATAAAATGAGTAATTTCTTTTCATGTTGTAGAAATAATACTTTCTTTTTCAACAAAAAAAAAAGTATTTTCTTTTAGTCATCGAGCTCAAATTTCAACGTTGTTCTTGTGTGAAAGTAACACATTAGTTCCTTTGGGTTTGTGTGAATTTTGAAAAGAATAATTAAATTCTTGAAGGAAATAGATTCCCGGATAGGGCGGGGGTAGGAGGGAGGGAAGGAGTACAAGAAACATGAAGATTTTGGGAAGGTGGATTGTGGAGAGTAGCATAAAAAATTATTTTTCTAAAAATATTTTATACTCCCCAATCAAACACTAACCAAATAAGGAAAAATAAGTGATAAAACCACTCATTTTCTATGAAAGTTTTTTCAGGAAAATGTTTTCGATGAAAAATATTTTCTTTCGTACCAAACACACGGTAAGTCTTTGAATTTATGTGGCTCCCTCCACTGTATATACTAACTTACGATGCCATTAGATTAATCATATGGACTCAGTAAATCCTACAAGTGTAGTCTATATATAATCATAGATGCAAGTGGAAAATAATGTTGAGAAATAACATGGATCTTTCTACAAAATGAGTACGTACCTGGAATCTGCACATGTAGTAATCATCTCCAAAGAAAGCTCTCATGGTAGGAATAGGCTTCATTTTGGGATGCCTTGGTCTGAAAGGCACAGAGAGACAAACATAGGCCTTCACCAAATCAGGCCTGAATAAACACAAGTACCAACCTATCATGGCACCCCAATCATGAGCCACCAAGAAAACACTCTCCACTCCTAGCGACTCTATAAGCGCCACCAAATCCCCGACTACGTGAAAATAAGTATAGCTAGCTACTTCACCGGGTGCGTCCGTGTCTCCGTAGCCCCGTAAGTCCGGCGCCACCGCACGGTAGCCTAACTCAGCGAAGGCTACCAACTGGTGGCGCCACGTGTACCAGAGCTCGGGAAAACCATGGAGGAAGAGAACAACTGGGCCTTGACCCTTTTCAGCTACGTGCATGTTGATGCCATTAACGTTCACGCTTCTGTGCTCGATGCCTTCCATCTTTCTCTCTTGTTCATTCAGTGAAAGATGATATATCACGTGTTTTTGTAGGGTAGTTTTATGAAAAGAAAAAGGGAGCTAGCTAGGCAAATTAAAGGTGACAGATCGATGAAAGTAATTAAATGCAGCTGCCGCACGTATTAATTCGTCATGGATGTGAAGCGGACTTTAATAATAATGGTGCATTGGAAACGACAAGGCCGAAATGTATCTTAAAAGAAGGAGACCGCTGGATAGGAACTTGTGTGTAATATGACATTATGACTGCCAGCCTAGTCACACCCCTTTAATTTGTGCTAGGTAGGGGTGGTTGCCGTAGGAAATGGAGAGTCAGTCATTAAGAATGAATATGGTTCGTGTATATATATATATATATATATAAATATGATATAGTTTGACTAAACATAAAATTTAATAAAAATATTGTAATCATAAATATACCATACATAATATTTGTGTGTAAGAATTTTAAAATTTATAGTATAAAATATGTGCGTATAAAAATTTGTTATTAACGATAAAATATGAAGTTTAAATTAAATTATTTTCAAATTTAAAAAACTGCTATTTTTTTAAACTGATTAAAAAGATTGGAGCACATAAAATTGTACAATTGATAGCCCTACCAGTGGACTCCCGCTTATTCTTGTTTCCTTGATGACCATTTAATTTTGTTTCTGTGTTTTTTCCTGTCCCTTTTGACCTTTTTTGAAATAGTATGTATTAGACGTGATATTGTAATTCTTTTCCATTGCTAGTGCATGATAGTACGTTTCAGTTGGGATACTCCAATAGTAATAATCCATGTTAATAAATGGAAGGGAGCCAAAGCCGAATTCAAAATTAAATTTAATGGGTTCAACATTTATAATTTTGATATTAAATCTATTGTATTATTAAGATTATAGTTTCAAAACTAACACTGGGCTACACTTTGCTCTTAATTATACACGGTGAAAGATAACTGGCATCTTCTCAATGTTCATATTGTATACAGTCAAAACCGAGTTTGCCCTTTGTATAATCAATCAAGATTGGAACATAATGGACCAAGGGTCGTCATTATGATATCAAGATATGATGTGAAGCCGAGTTATCGAGCTCAAGGCCCAGACCGATCAATACCGAGTTCGATTCAGTATCGAGCTCGAGTCAATACCAAGCTCGAGTCAATATCGAGCCCGAGTCAATATCGAGCTCGAGTCAATACCGAACTATGATGTGAAGTGGTATTATCAAGCTCGAGATCCAAAGACTGACCAATATCAAGACCGGCCAAGATCGAGCTAAGGTACAAAAGGTCATTGTAGCCGCACCGGGGGAAAGAATCTCGGCGGGAATTAAGGAAAAACTATTTAACTAATCTATCATGAGATCCCTACTATGTATTTTTAATAATATCTAAAGTAGGATTCCTCTACTATATTAAGAGTGGCTATCATTTCTGTAGAGGGGACATTGAACATTCAGACATCAATAAACTCTCACATTTCAGAGATTATTGAGATTTGCACGCATATAGTAAATATTATCCTTTTTGGGGCTTTTTATATTGGTTCATATTGTTCATTTATAAATCATTATCTACTCAATTTGAGTTTGTATTTCATTCCCTTTTTACTGTCAATATTCGATATATTTTTACTTATTTTTTTATTTTGTACCAAGTTATACCACGTATCCTTAGAACTACGTATAAATTCAACTCTATCCGTTTTTCGGGTAAATAGTTTGGCGCCCACCGCACAATGGTTATTTGGTACGAATCTCTGCAAAACACACCATTTTACACTTGTTCTTGGAAGTGTCTTTGATTTCAGGTTAAAAACGACGAACTCTTAATTAATGGCCTTACCTATTGACAACGAAATTGGCCTTCAAGATGAGAACAACAACCTGACGATCGGGGATGAAAGGCCACTCGTCGATCCCGTTGGAACTCGGGCCGCAGATCCAATCGACGTTAATTCACATGTGGCCATCAAGGCGAACCAACCTTCCGACCCCGAAAACAACATTCATGGTGGAACTCAACCTGCAGTTCGAAATACCCAAAATGTTGGAGAAAACGGGATCAACATGCGTATGATTTTTGAAATATTGCAAGCTTAACAGGTAGCAATAGCTCAGTTGCAGAGCCAAACCCTGACACCGAGCAGGGCCGAGCCCGGTCCACCCCGAGAAGTCACCCACAAAACGGGACCAGCTGTAGTAAGATCAAATGAACAAGAATCGGGGACTAATCCTGAAATTATTAAGATATTAGAGGAACTGACAAAAAAAATTGAGTTAGGAGAAAAGAGGATTGAAGCAAACGACAAAAAAATAGAAACTTATAACTCCAAAGTTGATCAGATCACGGGGGCACCACCGGTATTGAAGGGCTTGGATTACAAAAAATTCGTACAAAAGCCTTTCCCCCCGAGAGCGGCTCCTAAACCGATCCCCAAGAAATTTTTCATGCCCAAAATTCCTAAATATAATAGAATGACCGACCCCAACAAACATGTCACCTCTTACACATGTGCCATTAAAGGGAATGATATAGAAGACGATAAGATCGAATCCGTACTATTGAAGAAGTTCAGGGAAACTCTGTCAAATGTGGCAATGATATGGTATCATAATTTACCGCCTAACTCTATTGAATTTTTTTGCTATGCTTACAGATTCTTTCGTTAAAGCACACACCGGAGCCATAAAGGTCGATACCAGGAAGTTGGACCTTTTTAAGGTAAAGCAAAAATATAACGAGATGCTAAGAGAGTTCGTATCTCATTTCCAAATGGAACGAATGGATCTACCACCGGTCATGGACGATTGGGCTATACAAGCTTTCACTCAAGGACTGAACGAACGAAGCTCGATGGCTTCACGATAGTTGAAGTAGAATTTGGTCGAGTACTCGTCTGTTACCTGGACCGATGTGCACAATCGATATCAATCGAAGATCATAGTTGAGGATGACCAGTTGGGTTCTGGGTCCGTTATTAAAAGGGACATCGACCGAGAACCAAGGTCGAACAAGGACCAATATCGATTGTATAACGGAGATCGTAGGGATAGCGAACCTACACGCAACTCCGTACGAGGCGAAAGGGGAAGTGATCGAGGCCAAGTGTCTTGGGGGCTGATGAACAAGAATGGGTTCGACATGCATATCAGACCTAAGGAAGTACCACAGTTATCAGAATATAACTTCAACATCGATACATCCGCCATCGTGTCGTCTATCGAACACATCAAAGATACTAAGTGGCCTTGACCGCTGTAGTCCGATCTAGCCCAGAGAAATCCCAATCAAATATGCAAATATCATGGCACACATGGCCACAGAACCGAAGACTGCAGGCAGTTGAGAGAAGAGATAGCCCATTTATTCAATGAAGGGCACCTTCGAGAATTTTTAAGTGACCAGGCCAAAAACCATTTAAAAAATAGAGATTTCAATAGACAAAATGAACAAGAAGAGCCACAACACATCATCCACATGATCATCGGAGGGATCGATGTCCCCCAGGGACCGGTGCTTAAACGCAATAAGATATCTATTATAAGAGAGAAGCGATCTCGGACTCAGGATTACACACCTAAAGGAACCTTGTCCTTTAGTGACGAAGACACATAAGGAATCATGCAACTCCACAACGACGCACTGGTAATATCTGTACTTATGAATAAAACTCAAGTTCAGCGTGTGTTAATTGATCTAGGTAGTTCGGCCAATATTATTCGATCAAGGGTCGTAGAGCAACTCGGTCTACAGGACCAGGTCGTACCCGCTACCCTGGTACTGAACAGATTTAATATGGCATGTGAAACTGCTAAGGGCGAGATAATCTTGCCAGTAAACATGGCCATCATCCAAGAAATGACGTTCCATGTAATCGAGGGCGATATGAGATATAATACCCTGTTCGGGAGGCCATGGATCCACAACATGAGAGGAGTGCCCTCGACCCTTCATCAGGTT
Organism: Nicotiana tomentosiformis; assembly: GCF_000390325.3. Taxonomy (NCBI): domain Eukaryota; kingdom Viridiplantae; phylum Streptophyta; class Magnoliopsida; order Solanales; family Solanaceae; genus Nicotiana; species Nicotiana tomentosiformis. The sequence goes on from NC_090812.1 coordinate 30,175,416, forward strand.
CTGAAATTCCCAACATCAGAGGGAATCAAAACGGTCTACGGGGAGAAACCAACTGCAAAAGAAATGTTTGCCGTCGATGAAGTGATTATGATATCTTCACTATCATCGACAAAGGGATCAGATTCGAAGGAGTGTCGAGATGCTAAATAGCAATCACAAACATCAGCCTTGACCCAACTAAAGAATCGGAAGACTGACAAAGATGATGACTATGGGGTCCCTCGATCCTTTGTGGTCCCCGATGATTCCAACGCTACCCAATCAACAGTCGAAGAACTGGAGCAAATCACACTAATCGAATAGTGCCCCGACCAAAAGTTATACCTGGGCACAGGGTTAGATCCCGAGCTCAGGAAAAAGTTTATTCAATTTCTTATAGCTAACATGAACTGTTTCGCTTGGTCCCACCTTGACATGACAGGGATCCCACAGGAAACGACCACTCATAAACTAAGCTTGGATCCAAAATTTCATCCGGTAAAGCAAAAAAGAAGGCCCCAGTCCGAGGTAACCAAACTTCTTAAAATAGGATCCTTTCGAGAAGTAATATACCTAGCAAATGTGGTGGTGGTCCCTAAGAAGGGAAACAAACTTAGAATGTGTATAGATTATAAAGACCTGAATAAAGCATGCACTAAGGATTCTTTTCCTTTGCATAATATCGATCGTATGATCTATTCCATGGCCGACCACGAGACTCTCAGTTTTCTCGATGCCTACTCCTAGTACAACCAGATACAGATGAACCCGGAGGATCAGGAAAAAACCTCGTTTATCACTAAGTACGGTACCTACTGTTATAACGTAATTCCATTAGGTCTAAAAAATGTTGGTGCAACTTATCAACGCCTAGTAAACTGAACGTTCGAAAAACAAATAGGAAAATCAATGGAAGTTTATATTGATGACATGTTAGTTAATTCCCTACGAGCAGAGGACCATTTAAAGCATTTGCAGGAAACTTTCAACGTACTAAAGAAGTACAATATGAAGCTCAACCCCGAAAAATGTACATTCGGGGTTGGCTCGAGCAAGTTTCTTAGTTTCATGGTGTCCAACCGAGGAATCGAGATCAACCCCAATAAAATCAAAGCTATCGAGGGCATTACGGTAGTAGATAATGTGAAGGCTGTGCAAAGGTTAACAGAGAGGATAGCCTCCCTGGGACGATTCATTTCGAGATCCTCAGATAAGAGCCACCGATGTTTCTCACTGCTTAAGAAGAAAAATAACTTTGCATGAATTTCGGAATGCCAACAGGCTTTGGAAGAACTAAAGCGGTATTTATCGAGCCCGCCTCTGCTTCATACCCCGAAAGTGGACGAACAACTTTACTTGTACTTAACTGTCTTGGAGATAACGGTAAGTGGAGTCCTGGTTCGAGAAGAACACGGTACGCAATTCCCTATTTATTATGTTAGTCGGACCTTAGGCGAGGCCGAAACTAGATATTCCCACTTAGAAAAATTAGTGCTTGCTTTAATAAGCACCTTTAGGAAACTAAAACCATATTTCCAATATCATCCAATACATGTTGTAACAACTTATCCTCTTCGAAACATTTTGCACAAACCCGAGCTTTCGGGTCGATTGGCCATATGGGCAATAGAAATCGGTGGATACAATATCGAGTATCGACCCTAAACCTCTATCAAATCTCAAATCTTGGCAGACGTTGTAGCTGAATTTTCACCGGACCTCGTACTCGAGATTGAAAAAAAGCTACTGATAAAATCGGGTACCTCTTCGGGAGTCTGGACCCTTTTCACGGACGGTGCCTTGAACGCGAAGGGGTCCAGATTAGGCATTGTACTAAAATCACCCACAGGTAATGTAGTTAGATAGTCTATCAGAACTACAAAATTGACTAACAATGAGGCTGAGTATGAGGCCACGATTGCAGGTCTCAAACTAGCTAGAAACTTGGGAGTGAAGGTCGTATAGGCTAAGTGTGATTCCCTCCTCGTGGTAAACCAAGTTAACGGGACTTTTGAAGTCCAAGAAAATCAAATGCAGAGGTACTTAGATAAATTACAGGTGACTCTACATCAATTTAAAGAATGGACTTTGCAACAAGTACCCCGAGAACAGAACAACGAGGCCGACGCTCTTTCAAACTTAGGTTCATTGGTCGAAGATGACGAACTCAACTCGGGAACTGTCGTATAACTCATAAGATCGGTGGTCGAAGAAGCTCACACTGAGATAAACTCCACAAGTCTAACCTGGGATTAGAGAAACAAATATATAGAGTACTTCAAGAACGGGAAGCTTCCATCAGATCTAAAGGAATCGAGAGCTTTGCACATAAAGGCATCACGGTTCACCCTGTCCAAAGACGGAACGCTATATAGAAGGACGTTCGATGGACCATTGGCAATATGGTTGGGACCAGGAGATACCGATTACATCCTACGAAAAATTCACGAAGGCACTTGTGGAAACCATTTCGGTGCCGATTCGCTGGTCCACAAAGCAATCAGAGCAGGGTATTATTGGACCGATATGGGCAAAGATGCGAGGGAGTTCGTTCGAAAATACGACAAATGCCAAATACATGCGCACATGATTCATCAACCCGAGGAACTTCTCCACTCGGTCCTATCTCCATGGCCTTTCATGAAATGGGGAATGGACATCGTTGGCCCCCTCCCATCGGCCCCAGGTAAAGCTCAGTTTATTCTGTTTATGACTGATTATTTCTCTAAATAGGTTGAAGCAGAGGCTTTCGAGAAAGTCAGAGAAAAAGATGTGATAGACTTCATTTGGGACCACATCATATGTCGATTCGGGGTGTCAGTTGAGATTGTATGTGATAATGGAAAACAATTCATCGGCAGCAAAGTAACTAAATTTCTTGAGGATCACAAAATCAAATAGATCCTATCAACACCGTATCATCCCAGCGGGAATGAACAAGCCGAATCAACCAACAAAACCATCATCCAAAATCTTAAGAAGAGATTGACCGACGCTAAAGAAAAGTGGAGAGAAATACTACCCGAGGTCCTATGGGCATATCGCACAACATCGAAATCCAATACCGGAGCAACGCCATTCTTGTTGGTCTATGGCGCCGAAGCTCTAATCCCGGTTGAGGTCGGAGAACTTAGCATCAGATTTCGATATGAAATAAAGGAGTCGAATAACCAGACCATGAACACGAGCCTAGAATTATTGGACGAAAGACGAGATGCCGCTCTCGTCCGATTGGCCGCCCAAAAATAACGGATCGAAAGATACTACAATCGAAGAACCAATCTTTGACATTTTAAAATCGGGGACTTGGTACTAAGGAAAGTGTTACACCCCGCAATATTATGTCGATGTTACACCTTGTAGTATTGTACGTTGAAATTGTCGTAAGATAATTGACCTCAGTTCAAGGACAAGATTATTTGGAGATTCTAAGTATTATACTACTTCAAACAAGTGATAAGTAAATTCGTTAAGGTGAGAGAGTAAGCGAATCGAATAAAGTGAGTTTTCATCGAAGTTTGACAATTTAGGGATAAAATACGGTCCAAGCTATAATACCCCATATTTATGGACTTGTGCCATACAAGGTACCACATGACCATGATAGTGAGGTGTATAAGGTATGTTAAAAATAATTAGTATTTTAAGTAATTTGAGATAATTCTTAATTATGTGGGTAATTGGTTAATTATTGGATTAACGGGGGATCAATAAGTTGATTAAGGAAAAGGGTAAATTATTTTGGATAAACTTGATAGGCTCCTAACGTGGCAGCAAGTTTTGGCCAAATTAATGACTCTTAAGTCATGTAATTTGGTGGCACATTAGAGGACTTGTGGCCAAATTCATCAAAGTTTGGGGCCCACACACACTAATACAAAAGACTTCTTGAATTCATAAAATAAGATACTTACAACTCTAAAGTGACGGATGAACTTAAGCAAAGAATAGTTATATAAGATTAGGATCAAATTCAAAAGTGATGGAAAATGGGGGTGGACCCCACTGTCCACTAACTACAACTATTATATTTACTTTTTGATGGATAAACTTATGTCTTGAAAATCTATGTATATCATCATCAACGCTTTAGCAAGTACGGAGAAAATAAATATTTTACCTTTTCTCAACATAGTTTAGAAAAAAGCCCCCTTGAGAAATATGAGCTACAATGTGTGGAGGTAAAGATATGTCCTTGCATGGAAGAAAAATGCGAAGAACAACATAGAGATTATGCCTACGTCGGTTTTCTCCGGATGATTGCAAATCAGCTTCAAAGCAAAGTAAGTTAGAAGAAGAGTGTAATCTTTCTCAAAGACAGTATACAGGTTTTGCGTACCACCTCGATCTCGTTGTTCTGTTTTGGCACGTTGGTTAATCCGGGATTTCTTCTATGTGAAGTAAGGAGGAATATGAGTATTTCTTGAAAAATAAGGTAAGAATTTTCCTCTCCTTGGTATATTTAAATTCTTCCAGGTCATGGCTAAATTGTAGGATGAGAATTATGGGATTAGTAGCGAAAACTCGTATTTTGACGTTGCTATTGTTGTATCAGTTATTCGGTAATTTTCTAATTTTTTTTTTCATGGCTGGAAATCATTAGAGTAACTTGGATATATAGTTGTAGTCATCATTGATATGTGTTTTGAAGGAAAGAAGATATTGAAGAAGTATGTTTAATAATCGTAGCCGAGCTTGCCGCTCGTTGTATCATAGTTTGGGTTATAAAACTTGTTGTGGTAGTTGCTAGTTGTGTTGTTGTATTACCTTGACCATGGTAGGCTTGAGGGAATGATAAGAACTGGGGAAATGTCGCCTGTTTCATTGTAGGATTGGTTACCTTCTCTTATGGATTAAGAGAATTGTTCGCGTGGTTGACAATAGTATTATTCGTGTTATTGATAATTATGTATTGATGGATTGCTCTAGTTATTGTTGTTGGTATATGGTATAGGAGAGGGCTCTTGTTACAGGGGAGATGCTGCCCAAATTTACATAAATGAGCTACTAGTTTAAGTTGCGGACTTAGCCTTTACTCAACACTAATTTTGAATCTCCGTATGCTATGGTAGATTGAGTTGAGTTATTTGAAGAATTGCTTGGAAGGTATTACAGTCTCAACAGAGTTAAGGTATGTTAAGGCTATCTATTCTTTCCTTTTGGCATGATCCATATGATACAAACAAAACGTGCAAATGCGAAACTTTCATAAATGACTCTATTCATAGAAGTATTAGAGATGCCTACGTTCGTGATTCCCCATGTGAATTGTTATTATATCTTCTGTTCATGGGTCTCAGAAAAATACGTAGTTGATAAAGTTTATTCGAAAGGTATATTGATTTTATTAACGTATTTCTTATGTATTTTATTCATTTATACATATATATTGACCCATGACCAGATGATGTTATATACGCATATATTATATGTATATGGGATATGGAAAAAGGTTACGGCGTTAATATACGCACCACCACCCGATCAACTGATATACGTTGATGATTTCACCCATAGTGGCTGAGATGATATGATGGGATGCTCTCAGAGACTTGATGATGTTATGTACGCATATACCTATGCATGGTATGACATTTATATGCACATGCATGATATTATAAATTTTTCATGATTCACAGAGCTATTCAGAATTTCAGGTTGAGTTCTTTACTCCACGTTTCTTTTATGTCTTTTATATACTACTTTAATGCCTTACATACTCAGTACTTTATTTGTACTGACGTCCCTTTTTTCTGGGGACGCTGCGTTTCATGCCCGCAGGTCCCGATAGACAGGTTGAGAGTTCTCCTAGTAGGCTATCATCTCAGTAGAAGGGTGTACTCCACTTGCTCCGGAGTTGCCTATTTGGTTAGTATGATTTGAATATGTATTGCTTGGTATGACATGGCAATGTCCCGACCTTTATGACATTTATGTACTCTTAGAGGCTTGTAGATATGTGACATGTATATGGATACTTGTATGGCCTTATCGGCCTATGTCTTGAGTATACAAATGATTATGTCGGCCTTATAGGCTCGTATGTCACATGTATAAGTTTCTATATCATGTTGGGTCGTCCTATATCTAGTATTCCCTTATGTTTTATTCTAGTTATCTTATGACGGCCTTTCTTGTTCATGTACCCATGATAATATGATAAGAATGATACGTTACGTTGGTACTCGGTTGAGTTAGGCATCGGGTGCCATCGCGACCCTATGGTTTGGGTCGTGACAGAAAGTCACCCTCAACACCCAAAATCTGAATGAAGTGAAACTGGGTCCGAACTAGGAAGGACCATATCAGGTTCTCAAAATCATCGGAAAAGGATCCTCCAAGCTCGGCGTGATAAATGGCAAACAACTACCGAGCAATCGGAACGTGTCACACCTAAAATGATACTACTGCTAAGGTACGACCCTCCCATGTTCATTTGTATTTCGAAATTAACCCTTCCAGGTGTTCGACCAGAAACATGGATGGATTATTTAACTCGAAGCCTTTAGGTCTGAAAGCACGCATAGCACTCTTTTTCCCTTAGACCGTTTTTGTCCTAAATGGATTTTTAGGCAAGGTTTTTAATGAGGCAACCATTGATCGTGCTAACTTAGAACCATTCAACAGTATCCGAGGCCTCTTTACAATCAACCTGGAATGTTGGGAGGCATTGCCCTCGAATATATCGAGTTCGATGCAAGAACGCTACTACATGGCAACAAGGTTTCGTTAGGAAAAAAATTATAAGGGCTAAATGGTCAAACGAACCATGCCCACGTAGTATTGCTCGAGCCCCTGGAACAAAACATGAACACATGTATAATGACTTATAAAGATAAATTTCTTATTTACCGACATCTCATATCTTAGAAAGATTCTTTTACTTCATGTTCCAGATCTATTATGTAAACATGCTTAAAGGCCAATAATGATCGAAGTTTGAATAATTACCCCATAAATCGGGGACTGCCAACCAAAACATCAACGAGATCGAGCTCCATATAGCCTAAAGGCTACTCTTTCTTCAAGTTCGAGCAAACACTCACTCGACCATCAAGCTAAGATCTATTCTTAATTTGAGTTCGAGCAAACACTCACTCGACCATTAAGTCTAAGGGCTACTTCGAGTTCGGGCAAACACTCACTCGACTATTAAGCCTAAGGGCTATCCTTTCTTCGAGTTCGAGCAAACACTCACTCGACCATTAAGAATAAGGGCTATTCTTAATTCGAGTTCGACCAAACACTCACTCGACCATCAAGCCTAAGGGCTATTCTTAATTCTAGTTCGAGCAAACACTCACTCGACCATTAAGTCTAAGGGCTACTTCGAGTTCGAGCAAACACTCACTCGACCATTAAGCCTAAGGGCTACCCTTTCTTCGAGTTCGAGCAAACACTCACTCGACCATTAAGCCTAAGGGCTATTCTTAATTCGAGTTCGAGCAAACACTCACTCGACCATCAAGCCTAAGGGCTATTCTTAATTCGAGTTCGAGCAAACACTCACTCGACCGTTAAGCCTAAGGGCTACTTCGAGTTCGAGCAAACACTCACTCGACCATTAAGCCTAAGGGCTAGCCTTTCTTCGAGTTCGAGCAAATACTCACTCGACCATTAAGCCTAAGTGCTATTCTTAGTTAGAGTTCGAGCAAACACTTACTCGACCATTAAGCCTAAGGGCAATTCTTAATTCGAGTTCGAGCAAACACTCACTCGACCATTAAGCCTAAGAGCTATTCTTAATTCGAGAAAACACTCACTCGACCATTAAGCCTAAGGGATACTTCGAGTTCGGGCAAACACTCACTCGACTATTAAGCCTAAGGGCTACCCTTTCTTCGAGTTCGAGCAAATACTCACTCAACCATTAAGCATAAGGGCTATTCTTAATTCGAGTTTGACCAAACACTCACTCGACCATCAAGCCTAAGGGCTATTCTTAATTCTAGTTCGAGCAAACACTCACTCGACCATTAAGTCTAAGGGCTACTTCGAGTTCGAACAAACACTCACTCGACCATTAAGCCTAAGGGCTACCCTTTCTTCGAGTTCGAGCAAACACTCACTCGACCATTAAGCCTAAGAGCTATTCTTAATTCGAGTTCGAGCAAACACTCACTCGACCATCAAGCCTAAGGGCTATTCTTAATTCGAGTTCGAGAAAACACTCACTCGACCGTTAAGCCTAAGGGCTACTTCGAGTTCGAGCAAACACTCACTCGACCATTAAGCCTAAGGGCTAGCCTTTCTTCGAGTTCGAGCAAATACTCACTCGACCATTAAGCCTAAGTGCTATTCTTAGTTCGAGTTCGAGCAAACACTTACTCGACCATTAAGCCTAAGGGCAATTCTTAATTCGAGTTCGAGCAAACACTCACTCGACCATTAAGCCTAAGGGCTATTCTTAATTCGATCAAACACTCACTCGACCATCAAGCTTAAGGGCTACTCTTTCTTCGAGTTCGAGAAAATACTCACTCGACTATTAAGCCTAAGGGATACCCTTTCTTCGAGTTCGAGCAAACACTCACTCGACCATTAAGCCTAAATGCTACTCTTTCTTCTAGTTCGAGCAAACACTCACTCGACCATTAACCTAAGGGCTACTCTTTCTTCGAGTTCGAGTAAACACTCACTCAACCATTAAGCCTAAGGGCTACTCTTTCTTCGAGTTCGAGAAAATACTCACTCGACCATAAAGCCTAAGGGCTACTCTTTCTTTGAGTTCGAGCAAACACTCACTCGACCATTAAGCCTAAGGGCTACCCTTTCTTCGAGTTCGAGCAAACACTCACTCGACCATTAAGCCTAAGGGCTATTCTTAATTCGAGTTCGAGGAAACACTCACTCTACCATTAAGCCTAAGGGCTATTCTTAATTCGAGTTCGAGCAAACACTTACTCGACCATCGAGCCTAAGGGCTACTCTTTCTTCGAGTTCGAGCAAATACTCACTCGACCATTAAGCCTAAGGGCTACCCTTTCTTCAAGTTCGAGTAAACACTCACTCGACCATTAAGCCTAAGGGCTACTTTTTCTTCGAGTTCGAGCAAACATTCACTCGACCATTAAGCCTAAGGGCTACTCTTTCTTCGAGTTCGAGCAAATACTCACTCAACCTTAAGCCTAAGGGTTACTCTTTCTTCGAGTTCAAGAAAATACTCACTCGACCATAAAGCCTAAGGACTACACTAGTCCGAGTTCGAGCAAGGACTCACTCGACCATAAAGCCTAAGGGCTATTTTCGTTTTGAGTTCAAGCAAACACTCACTCGACCATTAAGTCTAAGGTCTTTTTTTCATCTCGAGTCCAAGAAATCAAATCATTCTCACTCAACCACAAATCCCAAGGGACACATTGATTCAAGTTCGTACTATTACCCCAAACCGGGGACTACGTGTCAAGCTTAAAAAGGCTACTCTGCTTCAAGTTTGAGCAAATCATTTCATTTGACATCTATCTATCAAGCCTAAGGGCCACCTCAGTTTGAGTTCGAAGATTCACTCGGGGACTACCTATAAGAAACGGTCGAGTGCAGTACTTCCTATCGGTCCTAACTATCTCAATCTTGGACCTTCGAATAATTATTCAATGCTAAGGCACTTTTGACCTTTGTACAAGTTAACAAAAGGTGAAAGATTCAGAAGATATGAAAGGAAGAAAGTTTTTATATTCATGTCAAAATCATTTACAAAGGAAAGATAGCCTGATCAAATTTCTTTACAAAAGACCAAAATGGTCTTATAAGAAACATAAAAAATATTAAAAAATTTTTAGTCCTCTCCGGGAGCAGCATCTTCGCCCTCGAGGCCCTCTTCACTTTCAGATTTGCTCGTGCTCCCGATATCATCATCATCGGGAAAGGCCAATATCCTAGCTTCGGCTTCAAGCTCCTTAGCCTTTTCGATCTCAGCTGTTAGATCGAAGCCACGAGCATGAATCTCTTCGAGATTCTCCTATCGAGACTGGCATTTAGCATGCTCGGCAACCTAGATTTCCCGAGCCTGAGCAGCCTCAGTAACCTCCTTTGCTCGAACTTGAGCAGCTTTGGCATCAAATCGATAAACAACCACCATTGCATTAGCATTGGCCATCATTTTCTTGACCTCTGTTTTGGCCGCTGCAAGTTCTGTGGCCAATCTCTCTCTATCATAATTTGCTGAGCTCAACTGAGACTGGAACTCCTCGATTTTCTTGGCTTGTACCAAGGCTTTCACTTTTAAGGTTTGAAGTTGGCCTTCGGCCGAAGCCAGTTGAGTTCGGGCAGTTTCCTTTTCTGAGGCGAGGCGATCCATGTTCTTCTTCCACTCCTCAGCCTCCGATTTCACTACTTCCACTTCAACACAAAGCTGCCTAATCACATCAAACTTTTGCTCGACCTGCGGGACCGAACTATTAGCCATCAACCTGAGTCAATATCATTAAATTCAAAGATTCTTTGTACCTTCTCGGCCAACTCAGCTTGTTCTTTCCGAGATGCTTCCAGCTCGTCCCGAAGTCCTTTTTACTTCTCCTTCTATCTGCTCACTGAAAAGCTTTAAGGCATCCCTCTCCTCAGTAAGCTTTCGAACTTCGGCCTCATACCGGCTCAGCTCTCCTTGGGATTGGGAAAATGCCTCGTGATGAAGCACAGAAGCCTACAAAAATAAGAAGGGATTATACAAGGAAAGGAAAATACAAGTATGAAAATTGGCAAAGAAAGTATGAACTAACCCGATTCAGGGCCTGTTGGGCTTCGTTAAATAGGCAAGATGCTCCCACCTCGCTCGAGCTCTTCTTCGAATCCTCCAAGTCACTCGGACCGCTAACATCTTCTACCCCGATAAAATAACCACGGAAAGGATCCTCCCCTCCGTGGCCCCCTTCCCTGTGACAAGTCTCTATAGCTTAAGTGTCACGTATCATCGATTGGGAAAATGAAGGGAAAAAAGGGGAATCCCCGATCTCTATCACCCCGAGTAGGTCTTTTGGGGCACCACCTCTGTCTTCGGGAGCCCCAAGCGCATTTTGTGCACCGACATTCACTGCCTCTTCGACAGTGTCTTTACCCCGAGGTAAAACATTCTCGGTCTCCCTCGGCTCGGGAACATGGGTCGAAGTCCCCTCCTCGACCTCATCAAGCCTGGTCGGAGCAGTATCAACTCCCATCGATACCGAAGGATTCTGAGTATCGGTGCTAGCCCGGGCACGAGCCAACAACCCGAAATCACTTTCTTCTTCTTCTTCTTCTTCTTCTTCTTCTTCTTCTTCTTCTTCTTCTTCTTCTATGTCCCTTTGACTTAGGACCGACTCCATAGTCAAAGGGATTACGTTCACCTTGGGTTTACGAGCCACTCTCTTTTTGGTTTTTGACCCTCGAAGTCCGAGGCCCTTTTTCTCTTAACCACCTTCTCCGGTTTTGAGATAGGCGGTAGAATTTCTTCATCACCTGATGGGGGTCTCATAACCGCATCTTTTCCAAGACCTACAAAGAAAGGAAAGTAAGTAAAACTTATGCCCGAAAAAATACTTGAACAGATCGGTGAGCTAAGAGAAAGGTTTACCATGGGTATGATCCTCCCACCGGCTCTTCGACAAATCGCGCCATGCGCGCTCGGCATATGTTGACGCAGAAACCAGGCTCCTGACCCAGTTCTCGAGATGGAGAACCGCGCCCGGCATCCGAGCAACGACTGTATCAAGAAAGGCACTGATAAGAAAAGGTGAAGAAGTAAAAATAACAAAAGCTAAAAATGGAATCACACTTACAATTCATATTCCATTTCTCGAAAAATGGCATACTCTCAGCCGGGATTAAGTCTGAGGTCTTCAATCGAACAAACCGACCCATCCAACCCCGATCTTTGTCTTCATCTATGCTCGAGGTGAACGCCTTGGTGGCCAAGCGTTGAAGCTTTATCAGCCCACCTCGGTAAAGACGAGGGCTGTATAATCTTACGAGGTGGTCGATGGTAAAAGGAAGCCCGTCGATTTTGCTCACAAAGAAACGGAGCTGTATTACAATCCTCCAGAAAGAAGGATGTATTTGGCCGAGGGTCACTTGGTACTTTTTGTAGAAGTCGATGATGATAGAATCGAGGGGACCCAGCATGAAAGGATAAGTATAAACACTTAAGTACCCTTCCACATGGGTAGTGATCGCTTCCTCCGGTGCCGGTATCACGACCTCTTTGTTCTCCCAATCACAATCTTTCTTCACCAAATCAATAAGGCTTTGGGGTATCGAGCATATGTATCTCGATACCGACTCACATTGACCCGTAGCCGATGAAAGTTTCTCTACCTTAAAGTCAGAATGGATAACACATCCCCCAGGAACGAGTTCTTCGAGGCGTGGCTCCACCACCGGTTTCTCACCGACCGGCCGAGTTGAGGAAGCAGCCTCTTTCTGAGGAACAGTTTTAGATATCTTAGCCATTTAAATTTTCAAGAACAAAGAAGATGAGAAATTGAAATATTTTGGTGTTTGGCAAAGAACAAGCAAAGAAATTTTTAAAGCTGGAAATAGAGAACTTTGGAGAAGGCGAAGAACTGTGAAGGTTGGAATGAGAAGAGTTGAAGGTAAAAGGTTTAAAATAATGAAGAAGGGGGGCTATTTATAGATTTTTCAATGACGGTTCAAAATCGGCAGTGGCCGACCATCGTCTGATGCGTATTTAATGCCTTGATAACTGGACCGACGGGACATTTGTCACATACGTCATAATCGGGCTCGATGCAGATGTCAGTATGTACCTAGTCAAAAGTTGAAAAATCATATCGTTTCTCGCCACATTCTTTCCGAGAAACGTGGGGACTATTTGTATACGGTCAAAATCGAGTTTGCCCTTCGTATAATCACTCAAGATTGGAACATAATGGACTGAGGGTCGTCATTATGATATCAAGATATGATGTGAAGCCGGGTTATCGAGCTCAAGACCCAGACCGATCAATACCGAGATCCAGTCAGTATTGAGCTCGAGCCAATACCAAGCTCGAGTCATTATCAAGCCCGAGTCAATATCGAGCTCGAGTCAATACCGAGCTCGAGTCAATATCGAATATCAGGCTCGAGTTAATATCGAACTATTATGTGAAGTGGTATTATCAAGTTCGAGATCTAGAGACCGATCAATACCAAGAACGGTCAAGATCGAGCTAAGGGACAAAAGGCCGTTATAGCCGCACTGGGGGAAAGAATCTCAGCGGGAATTAAGAAAAAACTATTTAACTAATCTATCATGGGATCCCCACTATGTATTTTTAATAATATTCAAAGTAGGATTCCTCTACTATATTAAGAGTGACTATCATTTCTATAGAGTGGACATTGAACATGCAGACATCAATAAACTCTCACATTTCAGAGATTATTGAGATTTACACGCATATAGTAAATATTATCTTTTTGGGGCTTTTTACATTGGTTCATCTTGTTCATTTATAAATCATTCTCTACTCAATTTGAGTTTGTATTTCATTCATTTTTTACAGTCAATATTCGATATATTTCTACTTATTTTTTTATTTTGTACCAAGTTATTTCACATATTCTTAGAACTACGTATAAATTCAACTCTATCCATTTTTCGGGTAAATAAATATCTGTACCGAAAAGATCAGACCTCGAAAGGCACATCACACCTATCCTTATCATTAGAAGTTTGACTATTTTGTAGTAGCTAGTGGCGGCAAAGGTGAATTGAAAACGGGTTGCGCAAATGTATTTTATTACACAAAATTGTGTACTCCACATTTTAATTTACATGGCGTGGTTTTGTTTAGCAAGATACTTAAGATAAAAGAAAGATTTTGATATTGTAATTTTAAATATACCATAATTATTATGTGACTAACTTTTGATGTTGTAATTTTAAATAAACCATATTTATTATGTGAAAAATTTCTCATTAAGAATATAATAAAAAATTTAAAAAGTTCAACTATTTAAAATATAAAAATATTGTTTTTGAAACGAATTAATAAAAAAATCAAATAAAGTGAAATAGAGGGATTTCAATAACTAGAAGATTCACTAATACGTGACATGTCCCGAACAATATCATCTTTCACGACATTATTTTTCTCATTAATCATGTAAATTTGGCCTATAAAGTTCAATTTAGTTTTAAAATATGAAATTATCGGTAATTGTACATGATTAACACGCATGATAAAATACATACATTACTGACATAATTTTGTCTTTGTTTTTGGAATTTAATCTTAATGTTCAATTTGATCAATCCGATGAAATACTTCCTCTGACCCAACATTATCCATAGCAGGGCTCATCATGTTAATCGTCGGCCCACAAGGCCCATTTAATTGAAATTTTGGCCCACCTCTCTAAAGAAATCGAATCTTGATGGTCTTTTTTTCTTCACGTATACAATTCCATTGACTCATAAGTGTCAACTTTGTTACTTTTTTTTTCCTGATTAGTTGAGTTAGGATATAAAACAAACAAGGATTAAATTTTTATTTCCCTCGTTGGAAAGGAAGTGATTCTTTTTCATAAAGTTCCATTTATAAAAAGAATAATATATTATTTTCCTCCATTTTTTCCCCTCGATTTTTCATTCATGCCCTTACTCAAAAAACCCAACAGTAGTAAGTTTCAAGATAGGTGGCATTAGATCCTCAATAAAAACCGCTAGAAATAGACATGAAGTACACGACATTTGTTTCCTATATCTGTCCTTTAAGTCATATTCATCCCTTTTCTAATCCAAGCTCACTCATATTTTCAAGTTAGAAACGGGTTAATTTGTTTCTAATTCATATTGTAAATGAACTTGTTAAATACGATCTTATATTGGAGTATTAGCTTGGTCTATATTATTTGCTTCTTTGTTGTATAAACTCAAAGAATTGCATATAGGATTTAACTTATATGAGTATGACACTACAAATAATCTATACACTATTATTATATTTTAACATGTTATAACAAGTTTCTTATACCTTACTGTCTAGTTCATCAAAAAATCACCCAAAGAATATCTACATGTAAACTTTCTTAAAATGTGAGATTTGTGATCTTGAAAATAAGATAAGTTACTATATATGAAAGTTACGTACCTACTGTTGCAAATCACCTTGATCTAATAACATATTTATATTATAACCTATCGGTGCACAAAATTAAAATTAAACATCATATAGTATCATCCCATTTTACACGAGTATAACTTTTAATAATACAAGAACTTTATCTATCAAATCACCAAGAGATAATTGTGATAGATATTGGCAATGGCAGTGGGACTGTCTTACACATTTATTACATGGGTGCCGGAGCACAATCAAAATCAATATTCAGAAGGAGGAGGAGCTGCAGCAGAAACTGGACCAGCAGCATAAACTGGAGCCTTAGCAGCAGCACCAGAGCTCAGAAGTTGAGACGTTCCATGGTGTGCACGAGTTTTCTGCGACAAACATAGTCCATGCAAAGATATTCCTGCAAGTATTTCAGTTTTTAGGATAAGAAAAGCTAAGACTTTTGGCTAGATTAATGTATCTTATAAAGTATCAATACAAGAAAGAGATAAAACATAGTTTTATTAAATTAGAAGAAAAGGAGAAAGCAAATTGTAAATAATTTTTACATTATCGGTGTTGTAGCAAGTTGTCAACTTTATTTTTCCACGTGGTTGGTTCCAATAATTATGGACAGTTACCTCTAATTATCGACATGATAGTGTAAAAATTCTAATACATTTTTTATCTGTATATATAAGTTTAACTACTAAAAATGTCCATTGAACTAACAAACACGAAAAATGAACACAAGGGGTACTACTTTTGAGGGGGATTTGTGTGGAGATTGGGGGAAGGTAGGGATCACCTTCAGCAGAAGCCAAATTGGAGTAAAGATCAACAATATTGGGACAATTGTTGTAACACTGTGCTGAGCAAAGTTTGGCAATGAATTTAGAATCAAGAAGGGAGTCTGAAGACAGGCCAAGAGATTGCCTGTCAACACCACATGCACCAATGCATTCATCTGTCTCTATATATTCCTGCATTTTATTAGTTGCAAACACTTCTGAAGTTTGGCATTCCATTTCCAGATTTCCTTCGCTAGAAACGTGACTCTCCAGCAAACACCTCTTTCCACTGCTTGCTATTGAGAACGTACACATTTCCTCTGGTAATTCCTCGCATATCAAATCACCTGAAAAATCAACAAAAGGCAATATTAAAAGAGGTTATATAACTTAAAACCCTGAAGTGATTATTAAGAATGTAAAAGAAAGCAGGGTTTCTATTTATTTTTGAGGTTAATTACCAAGAACTCCTTGGAGGAAGAGGCATAAAGCAAGGAAGAGAGTAGTGAAGTTCATATTGATTTCCAAGAATATTCTGCAAGATTTTGTTGCTTGGAGATTTGATGAAGGAAGAGTGAGTGTGTTTGTATGAGGAGAATTATGGAAATGAGAGTTTATTATATAGAGAAGAGTTTATCAAATCTATTGGAAAGGGAGGAGTTCCAGGACAATTATTGTTTCCCAAAATTGTCTGGGGCGGATGTCGGTCAAAATAAATCCTTTTTTTTTTCTTTTTCTATATTGGATCTACTAGTCAACATGCACTTGTTTGGGTTACAAGAATTAATATATTGATTTACATTAATCCTACACTCGTCTCTACAAATTGTTTGCCGTAATGAGAAGAATTATTCTAGGTAATTAAAACACTACAAAAAATTTGGAATTAACTACGAATTTCGTCGCTAAATCGCTCGTAGCTAATATAATTTATTGATATATAATATGTCGCTAAACATGATTAGAGGAGAATTTTTCTGTTTAGCTACAGATTTGTCCGTCGCTAATTCTTGTTTTTTTTAGTAAATTCATTTTCTTAACCTGGTAAACTGCGAATATACACGTTTCAAGGTAATTAGTTCCTGTCATGTAATGATATCATCACTAAATTGTTTTGTTCGCACAGTTCAGGTAGTGTGATATTAAAGCCTCGAACGAAAATTGTTTTTACTATTAAAACCTTGCATGAAAATTGTGGCACGAATCTTGCTGGTAGTTTGTCTCTTTGTCTATGCAAAGTACAAAGAGAGGAGCTAGATTATACATTTGGTTCAAGAAAAGCAAACTGTAGCACGATCCTTGGTGGCAGTTTGTTTTTGTCTAGGTGGAGTTTTAACAGGAGACAGCTTACGTTTGCCTATATACACAAACAGACAAGTTCCAAGTTTTTCTCTTCTAATTTTAGTAAGTTTTTCTCTTTTGTTGTTTATATTGCTGAAGATAATGAGCACCTTTCGTCATTTCAAGTACAGCCAATATTTAGGTTGATGAGCGTTGCGCAGGGGAATTTGGTATTTTATGTGTGGTGGACTGTACGAATTCATTTCACATGTATTTTGTTTGGGTGAGGGTTAGGAAGAAATGACAAGCCAAGCATTACGACTACAAGAGAGAAGCAAAACTCCATAGACAGATAACTAGATGAATATTAGGATCGGAGGAGGAGTGGGACGACAAATTAAATAGTACTCGTAGTATATATGCACAGAAGAACAAGTTTGAAATGTCAGATTACACTTAACAGGTTAAAACAAGATAAGAAGGAATATGCACGTAACACAATGTCCTTAAAGTTTGTCATTTGTCATTTGTCATGTGATGATCTTCATTCTTCCAATGATTCAGAAGGTTGCTTTAACCTTATATTAGCTACACTGTCGAGCTTAACAAATGAGGTATATACAAATAATGCATCACCTATACCGCATTCCCCAAGGATGAAAACTTTTAACATCTGATCCTAGAAATTATATGCATTTTAATTATGAATATACAAGTGAAAATGTCAAAACTAGGGGCGTTAATGGAGCTAAGGGATAAGTCACATTTGTTAGTCAGACTAGAAGTGTTTTTGTGCATGGGCAGAAAGGGAAGAAGATTGCAAGTAATCGATGAAATTAAAATAGTTTATGTTTGACTAGAAAATATAGAACTTGGTTCAACTAATTAAATTTATATAAATAAGGGTTAATCTTAGTTAACGATAATATTCTAAAGATGAAATTTTAAGAAGTGCAATAAATAATACGTAGATATACTTCAATAGCAACGGTGGCACACAATCAATATTTAAGAAGTCAAAGGAAGTAATGTAGCATTAAATAGTGATGAATAGCAATAAATGACATTTATCTAAATAGACCGAATGAGTCATCCAAGAAAGGATGAAATCAGTGAATGTTCTTCCTGACAATGATGAGTGATGGATAAGCCTTTGAATATCTGAGTTATTCTCGGATCTAGTGAAAAAGTGTAGATAAGAATCTTAGTGAAAAGATTGTGTTTGTATCCTTGCAACGAGATCTGATTCTCTCTTTTAAAGTTAAAGAGTATTTTACAAATGAATATCACATGTCCCCTATCATTGTGTCTCTTTCTATTTATAGAGAACATGTTCCTAAACAAGTGCAGAGAATATCTACTAGAATATTCTCTTTTATGTCTTATCTTGAAACTAGCCGTTATAACTCTTTCAAGGGTACTCGACCTCGGCCTTGATCCATGATGACTTCCTCGGCTTCATCCCTTGCTGACTCTTCGACCACGGCCTTCACTGTTTCTTAGATTACTTCGACAAGCGATAGCTGGGAACGTTCCACCAATACGAATATGAACAAAACATGTGCATCCAAACACTCGCAAATACCTATTATAGTACTGCCCCAGTAAAAAGTTCGTGAGGTGCCGCTGCGGCTTTGACTTAAGTATTCTAAAGATAGATTTTGACCCATACAGTTTATATACTTGGTTCTCCGCCTCATTGAAAGAGGCGGGCGTATGATATTGATAGGGTAATAATCTAATTATGTCATATACTTATAGTTTATATCGGTCTCTACCTTTTATTCTCTAACTTGGCAGTACAGCATTTCATGGAAGGTGCAGTAAGGGAAAAACAAAAAGATATTATTAAAGTTTGGTAATTAGAGTTCAACTTGTCCATTTTAAAATCTAATATATGTATCTATTCTTGTGCACTGACTTTATGACCCCTCTTGTCGAGATGTGTCAACTTAAGAATTTCTACATTATTTCATATCTGATTCTACTTCGCAATTTGATTAAGGAAGTCACTTTATTTGTGTCGGGAGTTATACAAGTATGAAACTTCGGTTAGTTTAGAAAAGAAAAGTACTCGTTACGTATTCTGATTTACCAGTTAAAGTTTAGTGCCCTAAACACAAAATACGATTAATCGACTGTAACGGTTATAATAAAAGATGATACTGATATGGTTTTCGAGCTGTTAATAACCAATCTCCAATCATTTTGTATTACCTGGGAGCTGGTACTAGTAATTGTAATTGGGCTAAACAAGTGGTATGCTGCTTGGTTTAAGAAAATGTCTTGTAATGGGGTATAAAAAGATTATCTGAAACTGATCCAATGGTGCTACCTCCTTGTGTTTCGCAACAAGGTGACCCATGGAGGATGCTTCAGAAGTGAAAGCTATTAGACAAATCATTGAAGAAAAGGGGTAGTTGCCTAGCATTAATATAGTGAAGCTAATAAATTAACACCTCCTTTTCGGGGAAAAAAAGAAAAAAGAAAATAGCACCTCCTTAGCATGCTTATCAGCAATACATGGAGATTACTAGTTTTTGGCAACTACAGAGAAAAATTAGAGGCCTTCTACAACTGGACAAATGGCAAATGATATCTATCAAAATTTGAAAATTGAAAGCAACAGAAATTTGTTTTGATCCTCTTTGAAATAGGAAACCACATAAGGGTAGACTGCTTACATCACTAGCACTTAATCAACAATCAGAAGAGAGAGTGACGAACTCTAGCTGGCTATCAGTTCTTTTATAGATGCAATGCGTTAACCAGATGTCCGAAATGCCTACTATCCTTGCACATAAATGACGTTAGGAAAAATTCTGAAATCAAGCAAGCAGGCGAAGAGGAAATTCAATTAAAGGTCCCCGTGAAAGTGCCTTTCTCACTATGAAGAGTCAAAAGAGCTCCACTCTGCCTGAACGGCTCAACCTAAAAAACAGGCAGATTTAACAGCAGTACTTTAAGATTGATCACTTAATTACATTTGGTAAAACATTAAAGGGAGAATTTGTACAATTCGAATCATGCTTTTTAAGCCTATAGTCGTGTCTCCTATGCTGAGACTTGTTCAGCTATTAAATTAATTGAGCTGAAATAAAAGTTGGTTCCCTCACAGAAGATCAACAATGATCAGCCAAAACACTTTTCGATCATTTAATATTACAATGTCTAATTTAACCATACAAAAACTAAAAGCACAACGGCATTTGACAGAATACATAATGGTGAAACTAACAAAAATTTCAAAACTTATACAAACTTCCCACACTGGCAACCGCAGAAATGAGCAGCATGGTATTGAGCTTCACCTGAAGGCTGGATAAGATCAACATACTCACAATAGGCAAAATGATGCAAGTTCTGAATACAATGAGAACACTGATACTTGAAGATATGTTGCTACAAACATTTGCCTGAACCAGTGGGAAACTTAGGCTAACTTTTAGACTTCAAATAATCAATCATAACTTGCATTCAGGAATTTGAGTAATTCATTTCGTTTACTCTCTGCTTCCTTGTCCTCCTTTGTCTTGTCTAGCTTCAAGAGAATCTACAAATAAGAACATATAATCACTAAAATTCCATAGCTTTAACCCCACCCATGTTTCAAGGCGATTAGTAGGCAAGCTAAAGGCAGCAAACACTAGTAGCATAGTTTCCTGACAATCCAAGAAAGATGAACGGACCTTTTTGCCAGAGACAGCACTCCGACGGACGCCATCATCCTTATCACGCCCCAAAAACTGGATATGGTAGATTATGTATATGAAAAAAAGAAAGAAAGGAGAACAACTCTAAAAGAGAAACTAAAATTAAGTATGAGAAAATAAAACCTTAGAAAGCTGCACAGGACCACTACTTTCCTCCTGCTGCTTCTGCATATGGCTCCCATTGCCATCATAACCCACAAACAAGTAACAAAACCAGGCAAACCATCAAGCACCCAGCCACCATGTCACAGACCACAGCTCCAAATTCGAAGAGCCATAAAAATAAACAGGCAGAAAAGTACTATCAGCATCTCATACATTAATAAGCACAGTAACTGCCAACAGCTGAAATCTAAAAAGTTTATATGGACTATGTAACAGTGTGCTTAAAGTTTGTATGCTCGGAGCAATAGCGTACAACATTAAAAAGGCCAGCTCGGTGCACTAAGCTCTCGCTATGCGCGAGGTCCGGAGAAGGGCCGGACCACAAGGGTCTATTGTACGCAGCCTTACCCTGCATTTATGCAAGAGGTTGTCTCCACGGCTCGAACCCATGACCTCCTGGTCACATGGCAGCAACTTTACCGGTTATGCCAAGGCTCCCCTTCTAATAGTGTACAACATTAAAACATAAAAAGCAGAAGAAGTCTGACTGCATGGTCATGCGAACAAAAATCTACCTCTTTAGTTTTAAGCTTATGACGTTTTTGCCTGTGACTTTTCCCTCTCTCTTTATCCTTCTTCTGAAAAGGAAACAAGCTGGTAATATGTCAATGTTCAAGCAAAATATGTAATTGAAAAAATAATAACCAAATCTTCTCAAGCAACCACCTTAGTGGCTCTATCTTTCTGTCTGTGTCTTTTTGAACTGTTGACTGCTTCACGTTCACTGTCTGAAGAACTATAAGCAAAAGAGTTGTAACTAGATGGTTACAATGGAAAAAAGAAGCAATCTAATTTAGAAACACTTGAGACCTCCCAGTAACAGCAGGCTGGAATCTACACACATTGTGGAACAGGCAGAGGCATGCAACAGTTTTATAAGAAGCAACAACGCAGAGGCATGCAACAATCATGCTCATCTTGAAAGCCCCATGCTTGGATTTGAGATATTCCAAAATAAAATAGGACCTTTAAGAATTTGGATACGAAAGAATTCCTTTGTTCTGGAAAGAGAGAACTATTAAAGCTTCCATTTCCTTTTTCTTTCTGACCCCTAGTTTCCGGTCTAAGTTCCCACAAGCTGGTGTGAACCCCAATATCTCATGTCGAAACTGTGACAAAGCAATATTTATTTGCTCGTTCTGCCCCAGTTCGGCAAAGATCCAACTGTAGGATCTATTGAGAGCAATGTCTTCATCACCAAGCAACTAAATAGGAAAAACTCAAGATATTTTTCTAACATTAAGTTACCCATATAGAACACTGTTTTACCATATTAAAACTTCTATTACTTCTCTTTCTCTTATCTTCTTAAGAGGATGCCTTCGTCCTAGCGAAGGCTGACCTCCCCAGCTTTGGTTAAACTTTCAGCAATTAACAGTGACTTAAAAGATATAGCTAAGGCGCTAGGAAAACACCTCGCCTTCTATTTATAATGATAATGATAAGGTGACAAACATCTTAAGTGACGAATACTGCAGTTTCCAATACTTCTTAGGCCTAAAACACTGATTTCGACATAGAATAAACAAATACAAAGCAAACAATTCGAACAATCATTTGACAACAACTAATTGTTTACTAGAATTAACACTTAGGATTAATTTACACAACTAATTAACCCTAAGTTCATAAAACTAGATCGTCAAATCCCTAAACAACTCTCCATCAAAGCAAATTAATCTATGTAAATAAACCTGTAGTCTTCAGAGGAAGAGGAAGAAGAATAGCTGTCGGAGGATGAATGACGGCTACGACGACGTTTGGTGTGAGAGCGGCTCTTCTTGAGAACCTTGAGAGCGTCCTTATCTTTGTCTTTTCGGTGGCGCCGATGACGCTTACGATCCCGGTGACCAGAAGACGACGAAGAGTCCGACGCCGATGAGGACGATGAGGCGGCCATCGAGATCGGCGGATGAGTTGGGAGCTTTTTCTTTCCCCTTGTGAAGAGACAAATTGGTGCAAATTGTATCTGCAAGCAACGCTACTTGAATTTTACGTTTTTCGAAAGGGTAATCTTGGTATTATGCTAGTACTCCATTTCAATTAAACCCCTAGTTCTAAAGACCAGCTTATGACTTTTTTATCAAACTTTTGGGAAGTCAAAACTACCTTTTTTTTCCCTTTAAAAACGATCCATTTTTTACGAGAATTTTGGGGTGTTTGGCAAGGGAAAAAATACTTTGAACTAATGATCAACAGCAGAAGCATGTTGTGGGAGAGAAACTACTAATTTCCTGAATTACACTTCTGGTTTTTATTAAACAATAAAAAATTACTGTAGAAACAGAGAGTGAGGCCGAAGCATGCTATTTTATAGGAATTTTTACCTACCTACATTAAATTATAAACTTAACTAGTGAACTTGTGAAAGATTTCATTATATTTATAAGATGATCTTTTTCTAATATTCAAATACTAAAAATAATAAAATCGGATATGTACACTTAATTGTTTACCTTCTCGTTCTCCAACACAATATCCGATTTCATAACGAGGAGAGGTAAGATAAAGGAACTAATTACATCTATTTATTTTCTTTGCATGAAATGTTTACAGTTTACTTTGAAATGTTTACAGTTTACTTTGTTGTTTGGCACGAATGCAACAAAAATAAAGAAGACAAATTTTTGATCTTTGTCTAATTTTGATGTAATATAACAAATTGAGGTGAATAGCCTCATTTGTTTTTTTTATTTTATAATTAAGACGTCAGAATCTGAATACATATCTGAATATCAAGATATGTATTAAGATTAAGATATCTGAATTCGAATACACATCTGAATATCAAGATATATATTAAGATCTGAATACTAAATGATTGAGACTGTTTATTTTTTTAATATCTTTATTTAAAAAATAATAAATATAAAATTCAAATAAAATATTAATTAATCTAATATTCTATCAATAAAAATTTTATATATATATATATATATATATATATATATATATATATATATATATGGTAGTGGTGATGGTTAACGAAGGTGCATGTGAGTGCCGACTAGAGGCGGTGGTTGGTGGTAGTTGATTGATGGTAGTGGTTCTGGGTAGTAGCTAGTGGTGATTGGTAGCAATAACAATTATGTTTGAGGATGGTGGTGGGTAGTGATAGTTAATAAAAGGTGGGTGGTGGTTGTGGTTGTGGTTGAGAAAGGCGATGAGTGATGATGGGTGATAGTAGTTTATAATAATGGGTGGTGTCATCTATGTTTATTAATGGTGATGAGGTGGTTGATTGTGGTAGTTAAGGTGGGTGAGTGTGTGGTTATGGTTGAGGATGATGGTAGTGGAGGCGACTATGGTTGCGGGTGGTGGTAGTGGTAGTTGATAATGGTAGGTGGTGGCGGCAGTTAGTAATGATTGTGGATGATAGCATCTTAATGAAATCAAGTCTTGGTTATAGATCTTAATCATACAGACCTATTCACACTCATTAAGTGGTTGTGAGTAAAAAAAACAAACACACTTAATTATTAGATCTGAATGTTTAAGATTCAGACTTTAAAATCAAATACACTTAATGTCTGAGAACTGAATGATTAAGATTCAGATCTCCACTAAGTGCAAATAAATGAGGCCTACGTTTATCTTGTACTTTCGTCTTCTTTAAGTTTCTGAAGGAAAATGACTCTTATATATCGCAGCTCTATATATCCTTCATTTATTTATTTCTTGCTCGTTGTTCGAAAATTATTTTTGGTTCTTCCTTTTCTTCCTTTTTGTCCCTTCATTCTAACTCCTCCTTATCTATTACTTATTCACCAAAATCTGAAGCCACGTTTCTAAACTACTCTTATATAAGGAAATCATGTTCACCCTATGTAACGATCCGACCGGTCGTTTTGAGTATCACAGCCCCCTTTCCCTATTTACTACTCAATTTGGGCTTTACAATTGTTGTGTGACTTACTAGGGTAATTGGTTCGGGTTCGGTTAGGTATTGGAATGAATTGGAACACTTAGTTCCAAGGTTTAAAACTTAAGTTGAAAAAGTTGATCGGATATTGACTTATGTGTAAACGACCTCGGAATTTAATTCTGAGGATTCCAATATTTATATGGTGATTTTGGACTTAGGGGCGTGTCCGAAAAATTATTTGGAGGTCCGTAGTGGAATTAGGCTTGAAATGCCGAAAGTTAAATTTTTGGGAAGTTTGACCGAGGGGTTGACTTTTTAATATCGAGGTCGGAATCCGATTCTGGAAATTGGAATAGCTTCATTATGTCATTTATGACTTGTGTGCAAAATTTGAGGTCAATCGGACTTGATTCAATAGGTTTCGACATCGAATGTAGAAGTTGGAAATTTCATAAGACTAAAGTTTCAAGTGAGTTCGTACAAGACCTAATTTCAAATGAGTATAACTCTCATGATATGAAGTGTTATATGGTGTATTACCTATAAAATGAAAGATCTTTGAGTCTAGTTTCTAACTCTTCAAACCGTTTGTCATTTGGACATTCCTACAAGAAGTTATGACCAAATTACCAAAAGCTGAAAAAATACGATTATGCGGCAAACTGTGCGACCGCAAATCAATTATGCGAGCCGCAAAACAGGTTTGCGACCCGCAAAATGGTCGCCGATATGCCCAGCACACACCACTTCTGGGCATCAGTTTTGCGATCCATTGTGCGACCCGCATACCTATTTGGCGGTGCATTGTGCGATCACATACATGTTTTCGGAGGGGTAATTTTTTTATTTTCATAACCCGACCCCATTTTGATAAATAAGCTTTGGGGCTTATTTTGAGGCAATTATCTGATGATTTTAGAGAGAAGTGAGAGTGTTCTAGAGAGAGGAAGTAGATGAAGTGTCTTGTTCATCAAATTCTTGTCCAAGCCTTAAAATCCAACAAGAAATCCCTCAAGTTCTTCATCAAAGAGGTAAGGTTTTAACCTCTAATCTTCAATTTCGAGTTTGAGTAATGATGGGTGATTAAGAGTATGATTCTTGGGTATAAAAGTATTATTTATACGTATCAATAAGGTTTATGGAAAGAGTGTTGAGTTCAAATGGGTAAAGATTGGGTTGAAAATGGTAGAAATCTTCAAAAACTTCAATTGAAGATTTGAGGGTCGAGTTGATATTGGAATTTAGTAAAATTTGTATGGTTGAACTCGTGGTTGGATGGTCGTTAATATTTTATAACTTTTTCGGGTTCCAAGACGTGGGCCCCACAAACGTTTTTGGGGCGTAATTTTGAATTTTGTGAAAAATATTAATATTTTAATATGGAATTAATTCTTATAAATTTTGTGAGCTGAATAAAATTAATTGTGACTAGATTCGAGCCGTTCGAAAGTTGATACGCGCAGAATGGGATTTCTGGAGCATTATTTAGCTTGCTCGACATTGGATTTGGCTTGTTCGAGGTAAGTAACAGTTTTAAATCTGGTCCTGAGGGTATGAAACCCTGGAATTTTGTATCATGTGATTATTTTGGAGGTGACGCATATACTAGGTGACGGACGTGCGGGCGTGCACCGAGGAGATTGTGACTTGGTCCGTCCTTGGGAAATTGTAAAGCTGAATAACTGATTTGTGGGGTCCATCCCATAAATTAAGGAAGAAAAATTTCTTCCTTTGATTGGCAACCATCTTCTCTTTTGCATTGTCAAAAATGGTAGGCTGCAGAAGGAAAATGTCAAATTGTTAGGCGGAAGAAAGAAAAATTTGCATTGCAAATTTTCAACTAATCCTTCATTCTGATTGGTTGAAGAGGTAGGCTATTTCTCCTATAAAAGGAGAGCTTCGGCTTCTTCATTTCAACACACAGAAAGAGAAGCAACACAATAGTTGCAGAGAGTATTTCTCAGGCATTGTGAGAAATAGATTGTGTAGAGGAAAAAGAGAGAGTGAGCGATATTGTAGTGAGGTGGGAATATCAAAAGAGGGTTATTTCTTTTGAGTGTTGTAGTGATCTTTGGAGTATTTTACTCGGACCTACAAAGTGTAAAATTCCTTGCTATAGTGATATTGGTTGCTCGTCTCGGGGCCGTGATTTTTTCCCTTATTCAAAAGGGATTTTCACGTAAAAATCTTGGTGTCGTTGTCACTCTTTTATTCTTGTTAACTACCGTATCTCGGTGCTACATTATTATTTCGCTTTAAGTACCGTAAATATTATTTATGTGGGGGTTTATTCCCAACAACTAGTATCAGAGCACATTTTCTGTTTGTTCACAGAAATACTATTCACTGTCGGTAGTACTATACTCGGTGAAAAATAAAAATGTCCGGAGTAAAGTACGAGATATCAAAATTTAACGGAGATAGCGGTTTCTCAACATGCCAAAGAAGGACGAGAGATCTGCTCATCCAACAAGGATTACACAAGGTACTAGATGTTGATGCCAAAATGCATGATACTATGAAAGCTGCGGATTTGGCTGACTTGGATGAAAGGGCTGCTAGTACAATCAGGTTGAACTTATCAGATAATGTGATAAATAACATCATTGATGAAGATACCGCATGTGGCATTTGGGGAAGGTTGGAAAGTCTATACATGTCCAAAACGCTAACAAATAAATTGTACCTGAAGAAGCAACTATACGCCCTACACATGGGTAAAGGTACGAATTTTTTGTCACATTTAAATGGGTTTAACGGACTAATCACACAGCTCGCCAATCTCGGAATGAAAATCGAGGAAGAAGATAAAGCCATCTTGCTGTTGAACTCGTTTCCATCTTCGTACGATAATCTGGCAACAATCATCCTGCACGGTAAGACTACCATTGAGTTGAAAGATGTCACATCGACTCTTTTACTCAATAAGAAGATGAGAAAGAAGCCTGAAAATCAAGGACATGCTCTCATCACAGAAGGTAGAGGCATGAGTTATAAAAGGAGTTTGAACAACTATGGTAGATCCGGAGCTCGTGGGAAGTCTAAGAACCGGTCCAAATCAAGAGCTAAAAATTTCTACAATTGTGATCAACCAGGTCACTTCAAAGGAGATTGCCCAAATTCAAGGAAGGGCAAAAGTGAAACTAGTGGCTAGAAGAATGACGACAACACAGCCTCCATGGTGCAACACAATGATAATGTTGTCCTCTGTATAAATGAGGAAGAGGAATGCATGCACTTATCAGGTCCAGAGTTGGAATGGGTGGTTGATACAGCAACATCTTACCATGCCACACCGGTAAAAGATCTTTTTTTTGCAGATATGTAGCAGGTGATTTCGGCCTTGTGAGAATGGGTAACACAAGTTACTCAAAGATTACGGGGATTGGTGATATTTGTATCAAGACAAATGTCGGATGCACATTGGTTCTGAAGGACGTGCGACATGAAACCTGATTTGCGGATGAACTTGATCTCGGGAATTGCTTTAAACCGAGATGGATACGAGAACTATTTTACAAATCAAAAGTGAAGACTCACCAAGGGATGATTGGTGATTGCAAAGGGAGTTGCTCATGGCACATTGTACAGGACAAATGCATAAATATGCCAAGGTGAATTGAACGCGGCACAAGATGAGATTTCTGCAGATTTGTGGCACAAAAGAATGGGTCATATGAGCGAGAATGGATTGCAGATTCTTGCCAAGAAATCACTCATTTCTTATGCCAAAGGTACAACGGTAAAACCCTATGACTACTGTTTATTTGGTAAGCAGCATAGAGTCTCATTTCAGACATCGTCTGAAAGAAAATTGAATATACTTGATTTGGTATATTCTGCTGTTTGTGGTCCAATAGAAATTGAATCGATGGGCGGTAACAAATATTTTGTTACTTTTATTGATGATGCTTCACGAAAATTATGGGTTCATATTTTGAAAACCAAAGATCAGGTGTTTCAAGTTTTCTAGAAGTTTCATGCTATGGTGGAAAGGGAGACAGGCCAAAAGCTAAAGCATCTCCGAAGTGACAATGGAGGTGAGTACACTTCAAGGCAATTTGAAGAGTACTGTTCTAACCATGGGATCAGACATGAAAAGACAGTTTCTAGAACCCCACAACACAATGGCGTAGCCAAAAAGATGAACCACACCATTGTGGAGAAGGTGAGAAGCATGCTCAGAATGGCTAAATTGCCTAAGTCATTCTGGGGTGAAGTAGTTCAGACAACCTGTTACTTGATCAATAGGAGTCCATCAGTTCCGTTGGCGTTTGACATCCCAGAGAGAGTTTGGACCAACAAGGAGGTGTCCTACTCGCATGTGAAGGTGTTCGGTTGCAAAGCCTTGCACATGTACCAACTGAGCAGAAAATAAAGCTGGATGATAAATCTGTTCCTTGCATATTCATCGGATATGGAGATGAAGAATTCAGATACAGATTGTGGGATCCCGTAAGGAAGAAGGTCATCAGAAGCAGAGATGTAGTCTTTCGAGAAAGTGAAGTTGGAACTGCTGATGATATGCTAGAGAAGGCCAAGAATGGTATTATTTCTAACCTGGTTACTATTCCTTCTACTTCTAACAATCCCACAAGTGCAGAAAGTACGACCGACGAGGTTGACGAGCAGGGGGAGAAACCTGGTGAAGTTATTGAGCAGGGGGAGCAACCTGGTGATGATGTCGAGCAAGTGGATCACCCTACTCAGTGAGAAGAACAACCTCAACCTCTGAGGAGATTAGAAAGGCCAAGGGTAGAGTCATGCAGGTACCCTTCGACGGAGTATGTCCTCATCAGTGATGAGAGGGAGCCAGAAAGTCTTAAAGAGGTGATGTCCTATCCAGAAAAGAACCAGTGGATGAAAGCCATGCAAAAGGAGATGGAATATTTGCAGAAAAATGGCACGTACAAGTTGGTTGAACTTCTAAAGGGTAAAAGACCACTCAAATGTAAGTGGGTCATTAAACTCAAGAAAGATGAAAATGACAAGCTGGTCAGATACAAAGCTCGATTGGTGGTAAAAAGCTTCGAGTAGAAGAAAGGTATTGATTTTCATGAAATTTTCTCACCTGTTGTCAAAATGACTTCTATTCGATCAATCTTGAGCTTAGCAGCTAGCCTGGATCTTGAAGTGGAGTAGTTGGACGTGAAAACTGCATTTCTTCACGGAGATTTGGAAGAAGAGATCTATATGGAGCAGCCAGAAGGATTTGAAGTAGCTGAAAGGAAATACATGGTGTGCAAACGGAATAAGAGTCTTTATGGGTTGAAGCAAGCACCAAGGCAGTGGTACAAGAAGTTTGACTCATTCATGAAAAGTCAAACTTACACAAAGACATATTCTGACCCATGTGCATACTTCAAAAGATTTTCTGAAAATAACTTTATTATATTATTGTTGTATGTGGATGACATGTTAATTGTAGAAAAAGACAAGGGGCTGATCGCAAAGTTGAAGGGAGATGTGTTCAAGTCATTTGATATGAAGGACTTGGGCCCAGCACAACAAATTCTGGGTATGAAGATAGTTCGAGAGCGAACAACCAGAAAGTTGTGGCTGTCTCAGGAGAAGTACATTGAACGTGTACTGGACACCTCTTGCTAGTCATCACACCTCTTGCTAGTCATCTAAAGTTGAGCAAGAAGACGTGTCCTACAAGTGTGGAGGAGAAAGGGAACATGGCTAGAGTTCCTTATTCTTCAGCAGTCGGAAGCTTGATGTATGCAATGGTATGCACCAAACCTGATATTGCTCATGCACTTGGTGTTGTTAGTAGATTCCTTAAAAATCCTGGAAAGGAACATTGGGAAGCAGTCAAGTGGATACTCAGGTACCTGAGAGGTACCACGGGAGATTGTTTGTGCTTTGGAGGATCTCATCCAATCTTGAAGGGCTATACAGATGCTGATATGGCAGGTGACATTGATAACAGAAAATCCACTACTGGATATTTGTTTACATTTTTAGGGGGAGCTATATCATGGCAGTCTAAATTGCAGAAGTTTGTTGCACTTTCAACAACTGAAGTAGATTACATTGCCGCTACAGAAGCTGGCAAGGAGATGCTATGGCTCAAGCGGCTTCTTCAAGATCTGGAATTGCATCAAACAGCACGCACTAACCCCAAGGCTGATAGCTCGTACCTGGATCTGCACACAAAAACATGTGCAAGAAGGGCATGAGTACACCACAATGGTACCCAGTAAGTGCCAAGCCTAACCTCGGTCGAGTAGTGACGAGGTCAGGTCAAGGCCCTACCGGAGTAAATATAATAAATTAAACAATAAAAAATATAAGTAAAATTTAAAGTAACATAGTTAGAGAAAATTCTCGAAAATTTAACAGTTAAGGGAGCCCTCGGCTCAAAACAAGGTAAACACAGTGGGAAATCTCTCGGGATACCGTCTCGTAGTTTCAAATGAATATGCATTATAGGGGGATCTCCCGGAATACATTCGTAGTCCCAAGGTAAATATGCAGTGC
Source organism: Nicotiana tomentosiformis (assembly GCF_000390325.3). Classification (NCBI taxonomy): domain Eukaryota; kingdom Viridiplantae; phylum Streptophyta; class Magnoliopsida; order Solanales; family Solanaceae; genus Nicotiana; species Nicotiana tomentosiformis. The sequence continues at coordinate 30,206,722 of NC_090812.1, forward strand.
TGGGGGATCTCCCGGAATACGTCTGTAGTCCCAAAGTAAATATGCAGTACATGGGGATCTCCCGGAATACGTCCGTAGTCCTAAAGTAAATATGCAGTACTAGAGGATCTCCCGGAATACGTCCGTAGTCCCAAAGTAAATATGCAGTGCAAGATGAAATGACAGGTATGACATTGAGTTATACAGTTTATACTGGACACAGATAAGGCAAATAAGGACTTAGCTAAACATGACGCACAGAATGTCAATTACGCAGTTAAAACACGTAAGCATACTTTTCTAGTCTAAACTATACATTTAAACATATTAGTACAACTTAATAAGAGAAGCAATTTATGATTTAAAAAGGTTAAACAAGATTTTTGCAATAATAGCCCGTGTACGTACTCGTCACCTCACATACACGGCGCCCATACACCAAATAATATCAAGATATCCTAAGGGGGGAGTCCCCAACACAAGGTTAGGCAAGCCACTTACCTCGAACCGCTCAAATTAACTCGATATCACATTTTTGCCACGAGTATCCGACTTCAATTGGCCCGAATCTATTCAAAACAGTACAATATCATCAATACGCACTAATGGAATGAGTTCTACAAGAAAAAAACTACAAAATTAGGCCAAAACCCGAAATTAGCTCAAACCCGACCCCCGGGGCCCACGTCTCGAAACCCGACAAAATTCACGAAACTAGAAACCTCATTCACTCACGAGTCTAACCATATCAAATTTACTAAAATACGACACCAAATGGTCCTCCAATCCACAATTCAAACTTCCAAATCCCTAGCCTCCAACTTCCAATTTCCACCTTAAATACATATTAACTAGGTGGAAAACATATGGCAAGGCAAGATTATTGAACAAAAATAAGCACAAGGAACTTACCTCAAGAAACGCCTCGAAAATGCTCTCAAAAATCGCCCTAACCTGAGTTTGCAAAGCCAAAAATAATAAAAGTGGCAAAGCCCTTCGGTTTTAATCACTGCCCAGGTATTTCCGCACCTGCGAAATCTGGGCTCGCACCTGCGGGTGCGCTTGTGCGGAAAACGTGCACATCTGCTCAACTCACTTACCCCATCTGCCTTCGCACCTACGACGAAAGGGCCGCACCTGCGCGCTCGCGCCTACGGACATCCCTTCCGCTTCTGCGCATCTTGCGCATTTGCGGGCATCGCAGATGCGACACTTCCTCGCACCTGCGACCCCAGGCCAACTCTTGACTTTCTCACATCTGCTCCGGCAAGCCTCGCTTCTGTGAGGCCGCACCTACGGACTCCCCACCGCAGGTGCGAAAACACCAAAACCAGCAAAAATCAGAAATTCCTCTAAGTCCAAGCTTTCACTCGTTAAGCATCCGAAACATACCCGAGTCCCCCGGGGCCTCAACCAAAAATACAAACCAATCCTAAAACACCATACGAACTTAGTCGAGCTCTCAAATCCCATCAAACAACGCTAAAATCACGAATCACCCTCTAATTCAAACCTAAAGAACTTGAAACTTTAAAATTCTACAACTGATGTCGAAACCTATCAAATCACGTCTGATTGACCTCAAATTTTGCGCACAAGTCATAATCAATATTACGAACCTACTCCAACTTTCGGAATCGGAAAACGACCCCGATATCAAAAATTCTACTACCGGCCCAAAACTCCAAAAATTCGACTTTCGTCATTTCAAGCCTAAATGAGCTACGAACCTCCAAAACACAATCCGGACATGCTCCTAAACCCAAAATCACCTAACGGAGCTAACGGAACCGACGTAATTCCATTCTGGAGTCTTCTTCACATAGTTCCGACTACGGTTCAAATCCTAAGGCTTAAACTCTCATTTAGGGACTAAGTGTCCCAACACACTCCGAAACTCAAAATCAATCATCCCATCAAGTCACAATAGCAGAAACAGATTTGGGGAAAGAAGTTAATAGGGGATCAGGGCTATTACTCTCAAAATGACCGGCCAGGTCGTTACATCCTCCCCCTTTTAAAACAATCGTTCGTCCTCGAACGAGTATAAAAACATACCTGAAACTGTGAAAAGATGAGGGTACTGGCTGCACATATCCTGCTCGGTCTCCCAAGTCGCCTCCTTGACCGGCTGACCCCTCTACTAGACCTTTACTGAAGCAATATTCTTTGACCTGAGCTTTTTGACCTTTCTGTCCAAAATGGCTACTGGCTCCTTAACATAAGATAGATCTTTGTCCAACTGGACTGAGCTGAAATTCAATACATGAGTCGGTTCACCGTGATACTTTCGGAGCATAGACACGTGGAATACCGGGTGAACTCCTGCTAGGCTAGGAGGCAAGGCAAGCTCATAAGCAACCTACCCAACTCGCCGCAATATCTCAAAAGGACCAATGTACCTCGGGCTCAGCTTGCCCTTCTTCCCGAACCTCATGACGCCCTTCATAGGCGATACCCGAAGCAAGACCCGCTCACCAACCATAAATGCCAAATCACGAACCTTACAGTCTGCATAACTCTTCTACCTGAACTGGGTTGCGTGAAGTCTCTTCTGAATCACCTTCACCTTATCTAGGGCATCCTAGACCAAATCTGTACCCAACAATTGGGCCTCACCCGGCTCAAACCATCCCACAGGGGACCGGCACCGCCTACCATACAAAGCCTCATACGGTGCCATCTGAATGCTGGACTGATAACTGTTGTTGTAGGCGAACTCTGCAAGTGGCAAGTATTGGTCCCATGACCCTCCGAATTCCATCACGCAGGACGAAACATATCCTCAAGAATCTGAATCGTGCGCTCGGACTGCCTGTCTGTCTGAGGGTGAAAGGCTGTGCTCAGCTCTACCCTAGTACCCAACTCCTGCTGTACGACTCTCCAAAACCGGGATGTGAACTGTGTACCTCTATCTGAAATGATGGATACTGGAATACTATAAAGGCTGACAATATCTCTGATATAAATCTTAGCCAATCTCTCTGAAGAGTATGAAGTCAACACTGGAATGAAATAGGCTGACTTGGTCAGCCAGTCCACGATCACCCAAATAGCATCGAACCTTCTCAAAGTTCATGGAAGTCCAACTACAAAGTCCATGGTGATCTGCTCCCACTTCCACTCTGGGATCTCTAACCTCTGAAGTAATCCACCCGGCCTCTGGTGCTCATATTTGACTTGCTGACAGTTGAGACACTTGGCCATAATCCCAACTATATCCTTCTTCATCCTCCTCCACCAGTAGTGCTGTCTCAAATCTTGATACATCTTCGCGGCACTAGGATGAATGGAGTCTCGCAAGCTGTGGGCCTCCTCGAGAATCAACTCCCGAAGACCATCTACATTGGGGACACAGATCCGGCCCTGCATCCTCATCACACTGTCATCACCAATAGTCACATCTCTGGCATCACCTCGCCGAACCCTGTCCTGAAGAACTAGAAGATGAGGATCATCATACTGGCGCTCCCTGATACGGTCATAAAGAGAAGACCGAGCAACCACACAAGCTAATACCCGGCTAGGCTCTGAAATATCCAATCTCACGAACTGGTTGGCTAAGGCCTGAACATCCAAGGCTAAGGGCCTCTCAGCTGCCGGAAGATATGCCAAACTCCATAAACTCTCTGCCCGGCGACTCAAGGCGTGGCCACTACGTTGGCCTTCCCCGGGTGGTACAATATAGTGATATCATAGTCTTTAAGTAGCTCCAACCACCTCTGCTGACGCAAATTAAGGTCCTTCTGCCTGGACAAGTACTGCAAACTCCGGTGGTCAGTGTAAATCTCACAGGGAACACCGTAAAATAATGACGCTAGATCTTCAAGGCGTGAACAATAGCTGCTAACTCGAGATCATGAACTGGATAATTCTTCTCATGCACCTTCAACTGTCTAGACGCATAGGCAATCACCCTACCGTCCTGCATCAATACCGCCCCAAGGCCAATCCTCGAGGCATCACAATAGACAGTGTAGGACCCCGAACCTGTAGGCAATACTAATACTGGGGCTGTAGTCAAAGCTGTCTTGAGCTTCTGGAAGCTCTGCTCACACTCCTCGGTCCACCTGAACGGAGCACCCTTCTGGGTCAGCCTGGTCATAGGTGCTGCAATGGATGAAAATCCCTCCATAAAGCGACGGTATTACCCCGCCAAACCAAGGAAACTGTGGATCTCCGTAGCTGATGACGGTCTGGGCCAACTCTGCACTGCCTCCACTTTCTTCGAATCTACCTTGATCCCATCACAAGACACTATGTGGCCCAAGAATGCCACTAAATCAAGCTAGAATTCACACTTAGAAAATTTTGCATACAATTTCTTCTCCCTCAAAGTCTGAAGCACGGTCCTCAGGTGCTGCTCATGATCTTCCTGAGACCGGAAATATACCAGGATTTCGTCAATAAACATAATGACGAAGGAATCAAGATAAGGCCAGAATACACTATGCATCAAATGCATAAAGGCTGCTGGGGCATTGGTCAGCCCAAATGACATGACAAGAAACTCATAGTGACCATATATGGTCCTGAAAGCAGTCTTCGGGATATCCGGCTCCCGAATCTTCAACTGATAATAGCCAGAACGCAAGTCAATCTTGAAAAACACCCTGGCACCCTGTAACTAATCAAATAAATCATCAATGCGAGGCAAAGGATACCTGTTCTTCACTGTAACCTTGTTCAGCTGCCGATAATCAATACACATAGAACCATCCTTCTTCTTCACAAATAAGACTGGAGCACCCCAAGGTGATACACTGGGCCTGATGAAACCCTTATCAAGCAACTCTTGCAACTGCTCCTTCAACTCCTTCAACTCAGAAGGAGCCATACGATATGGAGGAATAGAGATGGGCTGAGTGCCCGACAACAAATCAATACCAAAATCAATATCTCTGTCGAGCGGCATGCTCGGAATATCAGCTGGAAACACATCTGGGAAGTCCCTCACTACTGTAACTAACTCAACTGTAGGGGTATCAATACTGACATTTCTCACATAGGCCAAATACGCATCACACCCCTTCTCAACCATTCGCTGAGCCTTAAGAAATGAAATGACCCTGTGGGGAGTATACTCTAAGGTACCTCTCCACTCTAATCTCGGCAAATCTAGCATAGCCATTGTCACAGTATTAGCGTGACAATCAAGAATAGCATAATGGGGCGACAACTAGTCCATGCCCAAGATAACATCAAAATCTACCATATTGAGAAATAACAAATCGGCTCTGGTCTCAAAACCACTAAGAGCAATCAAACACGACCGATATACGCGGTTCACAATGAGATAATCTCCCATGGGAGTAGATACATAAACAAGGGAACTCAATGAATCTCGAGATATCCCCAAATATGGAGCAAAATAAGAAGACACATATGAATACGTAGAGCATGGGTCAAATAATACTGATGCATCCCTATGACAGACAGGGACGATACTTGTGATAACTGAATCTGAAGCAACGACCTCTGAACGGGCTGGAAGGGCATAGTACCTGGCCTGGCCTTCCCCTCTAGGGTAACCTCGACCTCCCCGACCTCCACCTCGAGTTGGCTGAGGAGGTAGGGTAGCAGCTGGTGCTGGAAGAATGGCCGGAGGACCCGGTGGAGCATGTGGAGGCTGATAAGTCTGTGGAGGTGCACCCCTCCTGGCTCTGGGGCAATCTCTAACCAGGTGACGAGTGTCACCACATTCAAAACAACCTCTCGGAGGACGCAACGTCTGGGACTAACTCGGACCTGGCCTGCTGGACTGGCCGGTAATAGCACCTCGAGTAGGAGGCATACTGGATACTGGCGGTACATAATAGGGCTACTGAGGTCTAGGAGGAGCCGGGACACCGCTGGCTGCTGGAAGAGCTGAATGAACATGGCGACTCACAAAACCCCTACCATAGCGTGCTGCTGGTGCACGAGCTCCAGTGCATTTCTGACCGCCCGGAGCTAAGTCCAAAACTGTTGGTGTGCTGGTTCTGGTTTCCTTCTTCGCTAACACGGAAGGACCCTCGCATTCACGATGAAGGATTTGGGGGGACTAGACTTTTGTTCTTCGCGTTCGCGAAGACGAGACCGCATTCGCGAAGCTTTAGGACCTGTGGCCTTCGCGTTCACGATGGCCTTGTCGCGTCCGCGTAGAAGGATTTTGGGCCAAGGGGTTTATGGTCATTTCTCTTTCGCGTTCGCGAAGGGCTAATCGTGTTCGTGATGCTTGGGATGGCCTAGCCTTCGCGATCGTGAGGACTCTGTCGCGTTCGCGAAGAGGAACTTGAGGGCCTGGACAGGCTTTGCCTTCGCGATCGCGAGTCCCTTTTCGCGTTCGCGAAGAAGGGGCAACTGGGCAGAGACTTTATTAAAGTGAGGATTTTGTCTATTTTGTTCATTTATCTCTTTTGTTGGATGATTTTAAGGCTTCTTGGAGAAGGGTTTTTACCTAGCTATTGAAGGTAAGTAATTCCTAGCCAATGTAAGTTTAATACATAGATTATGGGTAGATTTTAACATGTAAAGTTGTGAAAATTATGAGTTTAGTTGAAAAGCCTAAGTTTTGATAAAAATGAGATTTAACTACGAAAATGATTATGGAATTGGGTAAAAATTATATATTTGAGTTCGTGAGGTTATGGGTAACAATTATCTTCAAAATTTTTTGGCCAGGGGGTGAATTTTAAGAATCTTCCAATTTGGGTTGGGTAATTACTCTAATAGCTTAATTATTAACTTTTGAGCATATATTGATTATTTTACATAACATTGTGGCTAGTTTCGGATTTTTCAGTACCAAGTTGGGTCCTTAGAGTGAATTTGTGGCCGGAAAGTGAGCTTTGAGACGAGGTAATTCTCTTGCCTAACCTTGTAAGAGGGAATTTATCCCATAGTTGATTTAAATTGCGATTTGATTTTAATTGTGGGGATTACGTACGCACTAGGTGACGAGAGTCCGTGCATGGCTACTAATTATGCTTAAGTCCGGGTAGTTTAAGACCCAAATCATGAAATACTTATGATGTTTGTACCCTACTTGTTAATTAAAGTGCTTAAATTATATTGAAACTTGTTAAAGGATTTGTAAAGGCCGAATTTCACTTGCTTGAATTTTTGGTAGGTCACTTGACCGTTAATAGAGATTGTGCTTCTTTGTGTATTAGCCTTATAATAGCTTTTAAATCGGATGTTCATAAAGTAATCTCTCTTCTTGTGGAGCGGGCCGAACGCCTCGACAGTATAATAGATGCATCTATGATTTGTGTCGCTCGACCCTAAGCATTGTACACATTATTCTGGATCGGGCCGTATAACCTCAGCATAAATCGTGCGTGTTAATGCTTGGAGCCCGAGTATATTTGATACTATTTTCATGAATTGAGAGATTATAATTTATTTAATTGTTCGAAATTTATTTGGAATTAGCATGTATTAGTGAAAGACTTTTGGAATTTACTATTAGTTAAAGAATTATTTAATCACTGCTGTTTTTATGCTAATATTATTATTCAGATATTCTATGTCTATTTAACATTCATGTATTTTATTGTTAGCCCATAGTAAGTGTCGATGTCGACCCCTCGTCACTACTTCTTCAAGGTTAGACTGGATACTTACTGGGTACATGTTATTTATGTACTCACGCTACACTTCTGTACTAACCGTGTAGGATCTGAGACAGGTACATCTAGCAGTCTTCCCGGGGTGCACCCCCGTTACCCCGAGGCCTAGTGGTGAGCTGCTTTCTAAGTCTGTTCTGCAGCACCCATAGTCTCTCTTTTGCATTACTTTTTGTCTACTCTATTTCAGACAGTAGTTTAGTATTTTATATATTCTACTAGTAGCTCATACACTTGTGACACCAGGTCTTGAAAACATGCTAGCAGACATTTGATGGTTTTTGAGTATATATTACACCACACTTGCTCTCATATTTATTTACGCTTTATTTTATTAAAATTTTCACCTCTTACTTACTTAATAAATAAAAATTAACTATTTCGAGATTGTTAAAAAAATAAATACATGGCTAGTTCACCGTTGGCTTACCTAATGATGACGTTGGGTGCCATCACGGCCTATAGGGTAAATCGGGTCGTGACAGGTTGGCTCGCCCGATTCACCAGCTGGCTGACTACGAATGAAGTCCTCCACATTACTTTGGTAGCGACCCTATATTATTTTAAATTAAATTAGTATATAAAAAATCTTATAAAAGTAAATTATAATACTTAAGGAGAATTGAAAGCTTACATATGTAGTTTCTGCCCGGTCCTCGACCCACCTATCTGCATCCCCCTCTTTCTTCTTCTTTAAAATATGCGTTTCCTTGAATAACTCATCATGGTGCATTGGATGCCCATACTTATTTTTCCTGAAAATAAATTATTTTGGTTAATAAATAGAATTGATATACTTAGAAAAGTAAAGACGTAATAATTTAAGCAATTATTAATATTCTTTTTATTGTCCCGATGCTGATAGCACCCCCAGTGTGCAAGGAGCCTCTCTTCTCGGATGAGCGAGCTTTCTTCCCTAGGCTCTTCTGTAAGAATTGCTCGGTCTGTCATTGCCTTAACAAATCATCCCGTAAATACTGCAGACACTAGTCAGGCCTCTTGTTCTTCTTTCTACCATCCGAGAAATAATCCGCCAATCTCTTCCCTTAAGGTGATAGAACACAAGTCTTTGAAAAATAAACTAATCTCTGTGATGTGTTTCCAGATTCTTTCAGGCAAACCGCAAAATGCAATAGGCACTAAGGTCTCCATGAAAATATGACAGTCATGACTTTTCAAATGGCTCAACTTCCCTACCTCCATAGTTACTTTTCCCCCCAGATTCGACGCATAACCCTCAAGCATCTTCAACTTCGTAGCCCAATTACAAATTTGTCGTCTTTCTCCAAAGTGAATGTATAACTTGCTTTGGGATTGAACACCTTACCATTGTTCGCTGTCTGCAAATATAATTCAGGCCGCCTGCAATATTCTTGTAAGTCCATTCTAGCCTTCGGGTTATCTTTTGTCTTACCTTTAACATCCATTACCGTGTTGAACAAATTATCAAAATAATTCTTCTGAATATGCATGACATCAAGGTTGTGTCGAAGAAGATTATCCTTCCAATAAGGCAACTCCCAAAATATACTCTGTTTCGTCCAATTATGAATAACACCATATCGGGGAATCTAGAAGGTGGAGCCTCAGTAACTTTAGTGAAGTTCTGGACCCTCTCTCAAATTTCCTCACCTGAAAGTATAGGAGGTGGCGAATCATATTTCACTTTATTCTTTTTGAATGTATTTTTCATCCTTCTAAACTCATGATCATCAGGCAAGAATTGACTGTGACAATCAAACCATGATTACTTTCGACCATTTTTGAAAGTGAATGCTTTACCATTTTCTATGCAGTAAGGACAAGCTAGCTTCCCAACAGTCATCCACCCAGACAACATTCCATACACAGAAAAATCGTTAATAGTTCATATTAAATTAGCACGCAAGTTGAAATTTTGCTTGGTTGATATGTCATATGTTTCAACACCATCATACTACAACTGTTTTAGCTCATCAATCAAAGGTTTCAAATATACATTAATCAAACTTTTCAGATTACGTGGACCGGGGATAATACAATTTAAAAATATAGATGGACTAGTCATACACAACTCAGGTGGCAGATTATAAAGTGTAAGAAAGATAGGCTAACATGAATATGGTGTCGTAGATATAGAAAAAGGCGTGAAGCCATCCGCACACAAACTTAACCGAATGTTCCTTGGTTCACTAACATAATTTGGATGTGTCCTATCAAAGTGCTTCCAAGCTTCTCCATCTGAAGGATGACACGTAATACCAGGTGGTCTTTTATTTTATATGAGGAACATAACTCATCGACGCATATAACCTCTTTAACCTAGGTATACGAGGAAAATAATGCATTGCTTTCATATCAACCATATTGCGACTGGAAAGCCTCTTGAAACTAGTTTTTTCACAAAAATTACAACTTTCTAAATTTGTATCATCTTTATAATATAACATGCAACCATTTTTACAACAATCAATTCTCATCGACGAAAGTCCTAACTTAGAAACCAATCTCTTTGCCTTATAGAAATCACCATATAAGTTGATATTTGGGTCAACTAGTTCACTCATAAGGTCAATGAAAGAGTCCATGGCCGCTTGAGAAATATTCCAATAAGATTTGATACTTAGTAATCTAATCGCAACAGACAGCTCAGAGTGCACACTTCCTTCACGTAGTGGACGACTAGCTTCATCTAACTGTTCATAAAAACGTTTTGCATCATCATTAGGAGTTTGTTCAATATTTTCATTGGGCTCACCCCCGGAGTGCATCCCAAAAGCATCCGCAACCATATCATGAATTCTAGAATCTTGATTTCTTTTCTCCACCGACCTACTACTTTCACCAACAACCATGTTATGAAATATTTTACGGCTACCATCAATCTCTCCATGATTAGTCCACACAAAGCAATTCTCTATAAACTCCATCCTATAGAGATAAAGCTTAACTTCCTCCAGTTTTTTAAACTTCACACAATCGCACTTGACACAAGGGCACATAATTACTACTTCAATTTGGTATGATGAAAGTGACATTGCATGTCTAAACAAATTCATCAACCCCTTTTACAAAATTCTCCCTCAATCCCCACCGATTAGGATAATTCCTATTGTACATCCAAGTACGATGTTCCATATATACAAATAAAACAAAAATAAATTGAGATATTTCCATAAGTATTAGAACTACTTAATCTATTCTACAATTATAAATTAATTAAATTATTTTTAGTTAATTAAGATAATTAATTTTTACTAATTGCACCAAAATTAAATTATAGTAAATATAATTAATTATAATTCATTAAATTTAAACATAAACTATAAGTTCAATTCATATCCTAAAAGTTGAACCCATACCCTAAACAATCCAATTAATACCCTAAACAAACAAAACATAAGCTCTATCCAAAACGTTCAACACTTACCTCTAAAAATTCAATTCATACCCTAAAAGTTCAATTCACAAGAACAAATCCTAAAAATTCAATTCAATTCAAAGTTAAACATTCAATTCCTAACTAAACTATTCAAGTCAATACAAACTTAAACATTCAATTAACACCATATGCAATCAATTCAATTCAATTCAATTCAATTAAAACAAGACCTAAACCCTAGATTTCAATAAAATGCAAATTTAAACAATCAGTTTAAACACTAATGAACTAATTCATAACGAATTAACAAAATATTAAATTTATACAAAAAAGATGTAAGTTCTAATTCAAACCTAGAATTTTTAGAAGGTGGGGGGGAGGGGCGGCAGTGGCGACGCAGTAGTAGTACCAGCGGAGGGTCCAATGACGACTTGGTATGGCACGCACTGTTATAAAGGCATTTTCGAGCCAGCCCCGGGGCGAGGCGTACCAAAAATACCCCGGGGTGATGGTGTGGGGCGAAAGTCTCAAGAGGCGTATGCCCGGACGTTTGGGACGTACGCCCGCGCGTTCGGGGCGTATGCCCGGGCGTTCGAGGCGCGTTTTTTTTAGTGAGGAGTAAGCTCCATAGACTTTTTTAAATTAAAATAAAATTTGTTGAATAAATCCTTCTTATAATACCCAAATTCTCAAAAGTCAGTTTGGTAATTACTCAAAAGGTTTAAAAAGGAACTTAAAAGTATTAAATTTAAAAGTCAAGACCTTTTTATTGATTTAAGCCCTAATTCATGGTCTTTCCTAATTTTTTTAATCTTGTCCGCTAGTCTGCTAGTATCTCCCAAAAGCAACGAATATTTAATTTTTTTTACAAATACAAAGAGAACTACATTCTCCTTCATAGCAGGAAATTCAAAGTTCAAATTGGAGGTTAATCATTCTTTTTGTCCCCCCATATAGAAAACTTTATTCTTTTAGATTCAAATTACTTGTGCTTGTAAGTAGCGTATAATAGATTGTTTTGATTAGTTTTTTGTGAGGATGGAGCGCGCGTGCAAATTTAAAGTTCAAATTTGAGGTTAATCATTCTTTTTGTTCCCCCATATAGAAAACTTTATTCTTTTAGATTCAAATTACTTGTGCTTGTAAGTAGCGTATAATAGATTGTTTTGATTAGTTTTTTGTGGGGATGGAGAGCGCGCGCGCACACACACACACATATATTATTTTCGATTTTTATGCAATTTTACATGTTTATAAATATTTACTGTCATTATATTATTTTATAAAATATTAAAAAGTGAATACCTATGAGGCTTACGCCCCGTGCCTCGGAATATGTAAAACGCCTCACCTTACGCCCACGCCTTTTAAAACACTGGTGGCATGGAGGAGTGGAAAATGAGATGTGTGTGAGGGAAAAAGAGAAGGAGTGGGGGAAGTGGGTTGTGGGTGTGAGGAAGAAGAGAGTGAGTGTTAGAAAAATTATAGCGGAGAAGAAGAGAAATGAGGGGGAAACTCGTAATTTTAGATCAGAAATTAAAATATACTGACCGACTTCGGTCGGTAAAGTTAGTCGGTATAATTAAGTGACCCTTGACTGTGTTTGACCACAGTTAACTGACCGACTTCGGTCGGTAATTTAAAAAAAACTAAATTAGTTATTTTGTGTTATTATTTCTTAAAATATTATAAACCTTTTAAAAAATTATAAACTATAAGTATATATTTTATTCTCACACACACACATACTAATAAATAATTATAAACTATAAGCATAACCTTTATAAATAATTATTATATTAACTAATTACTTTTAATAAATTATAAGCATATATTTTATTTAGACATATATATAATTAATCACTCATAATAAAAAAAAATAAAGGTATATTTATGAGACGTTTATTTTATTCGAATTCCACATTTCGTCTTATATTCATTCGTTTTATAACTAATTACAAATCACATAGATTAATAAATTTCGGTCGAGACGTTGTATTCATCAATCTACGTTAATTTTCTAAGTTATAATTAAGTATATGAGTCATTTCATACACACACACATATTATATTGTAATTGATGATCAATCACATACATTACTACATACGAAAACTTGATCAATTGATGAATTGGTAAACCAATATTATTCTATTTTAAATATGTTTAATCGATTGTTATATTAACTCATTTACTTAATGCTAATAGTTTCTTTCGTTTATTTAATTTGTGATACATTCATACATATATACATGTCAAAGAAGTTTAATATTTTTCTATATTTTATTCATTCATTACTAATAATGCATGACATAAATTATTAGTGATGATGATTAATTTCAGGTGAAGGCATTCATATTGGTGAGCATAATGAACATCGTTTTCCCAGGAGGAGCAATGGCTTTGAGCCTTGTTGCTGGTTGTAATGTGTTCCATGGAAATGCCAGGAATACTTTCATTGGAGTTTTATGTGCAGTTGCTACTATCGGCATGTATGCATTCCCCTCTTTCTGTCATGGTAAAATTAAGAAGTTGATATTTCTATAATGTTTATTAATCATAAAAGTATTTCTGAGTTATTTGCTCCTGCAAGTCATAAATAATGACCATCTTCGTCTAATTCAATTTCACCGTTATTCTTCCCTTTACCTTGTATATTCTACAATTTATCAGATAACAGTAATAAGGACGAAGAGTGTGGAATATATGCCATTTCTCCTCTCATTTTTCCTGCTACTGAATGCTGGGGCTTGGTTTGCATTTGCTATGTTCCTCCAAGATCCTTATCTCATTGTAAGTACTTTCTCACCAATATTCAGCTTATAACAAACCTCACATTAGTTATATAAGATTCCAGTTATATATATTGTCACTATAAAAATAATTAATGCTTATTATAGAATTTTATTTGTAATTAGTGTACTACCTTATAAGACACCCGATTGTGTAAATTATTTTTTGTAAGTAATATAACTTGTTATAACAGATTATTACCAATTTACCATTATATTAAATGGTCACCATCAATGCTTATTAAATAGAGTACATATAATAACTTAAACTTATATCAGACTAATTAACGTGTCTTGTTTCACAAAATCAGGTGCCAAATGTGATTGGACTAGCCTCAGGGTCAACACAGCTCATCATCTACATTATCTATAAGAACAAACCTTCACCAGTGAGCTCAGTAGAAATGGTTGATTATAGTGTAGATATTCACTCAGTTAAGGCAGGCGAGGAATGTAGCATCGCAGTGCATAGCACAAAAGAATCGAAAAGCAAAAGCATATCGGAGCCAGCATTATCAAAGCGTTCCAGCTTTCACCAAATAATGAGAACTCTCTCATCGACTCAATCTGCTGTTCGAGCTCGATTCTGACTTAGAGTCTCGATATTCGGGGTGAGTGTTGGTTGGTCTATGCATTTCCGATAATCTTCGCTTTGTCTCGTAGTTTGATTTGGATATGAGCTCGGTAATGATACCGAGCTTGTCATTGATCGATCTTAGAGCTCGAAGCTTGACGCCCTTACTTCGGACCTTGACATGTCGTCACGCGGATACCCTTTGATCGAAATATTATCATCTCGACCAGTCCGTACGACTGACTTAATCGGTTTTGACCGTACACATACATTCGCAGTACAAAATAAGTGACAAAATATTATGGGTAGTCTTTGCTACTTGTTCTTGAAAAATAAAATTTGTCAGAAAATATTCTAAGTATACACTATGAAAATACACTATTTTATCCTCCATAGAAAATTTTCATTAGACGACTAGACATCAATCTTTATTGTGTATAATCTTCTTTGAAGACACCAACTACCAAGGAAAAACAAAAACAAAAAAGGGAAGCTTAGATTTAGAGTTTCAACTAATATAATTATAAGAGAAATTTTCATAAACCACTATGTTTTAATGATTATTAGCTTGCTATAGCTATCATTTACTAAATTACTTCTTATAACTATGTTTTCAGTTGTTATAGACTGTATTCGATGTACTTTTGCTATTGTATTCATGAATATAGTAGCAAAACTCGACGGAAAACAGGAGAGTCCAGCTAAGCAGAGAATGTATTCGACTGTATTCGCGAGCTGTATTTGTGAATACAGTAACAGAATTTGAGAAAAAAAAGGTCTTCAGTAGTTTAAAAACGGTAAGTGAATCAATTAACGCCATAGACTCCTAATATAACTCAACAAACTCAATTATAACATACAAAATTTGTATTTTCAGTTATAGAAAAGATTCTCATCAACCGAAAACACCCCAAAAACAGAGCAATCTTGAGAAATTCAATCCATCCTTTCTTTTTTTAGTGGTATCTTTACTAAAATACTTTTTAGTGGTATGTTTACAAATAGATTTATATATTGAAATTATATAATTACATTGAATACAGTTAAATACATAAAAATATATTGAATACATGAAGTATAGCAGGTCATCTATAGTGCAAAAACATATGAATACATACTGCAGATACATTTGAATACATATATACATATGAATACATAATTTATATTAATTAAAAAAAATATATGAATACATTCATGGAATACAGCGAGACAGTGAATACAATGAAATACATGCAATACAACGAGATTCATTGAAATACAATGAAAAAAAGACAATGAATACAATAAAATACATCGAGATACATTGAAATACAATGAAATAAAAGGTAACAGACTCTTCAAGTTCCCCAGTCCCAAACTCTATCCCCAAACCACCGATATCCAGGCCGCCACCATGTGGGGTGTCGCCGCCGGTTAAATGAAGACAATTGTTGAAGAAGCACCAATTTAAAGGATCAAACGAAAACTAGAGACAGAACTTCTTCAGATCTCACAAGCACCAATTTAAAGGATCAAACGAAAACTAGAGACAGAACTTCTTCAGATCTCACAAGGCAAACATGAACAATCAATTCAAAATCTAAGAAAAATTTAGAATGTGTAACACAATTGTGTGAAAGAAATCGCCGGCCGGAGGGGGTTAGGGGTGACACTACAAGGAAGGGGGGAAGTGGTCGCTGGCTGGATCTATCGTTAGCGGAACACAACCCCTGCTAGGGTTTCTAAAAGCATGGGAGGAAAAAACCGGGGGAAAAAGAGAAGAAAGAGGAAAGAGAAAGGAGGAGAGAAGGAAGAGAGAGGAAGAGGGAAAAATAATACATAGTGTATTTAATGCCTTAAAGATAGGAAGTGACCATAAATAGATATTTTGCTATAAAAATTAAAAGGTAGCTATAGGAGATAATTTTTTAAAAGGGTATTTATTTATAATAAATAAGGTATCAACCTTTGATATAAGAGGTAAAATTTCGGAATTATAACGCTTTCTTATACGTAAGACCCAAGAATACAAAAATGAAGTTTGGGCCTATATTCTAAAATTCTGAAATTTAGTGGGCATCTTTTAGGCCTTTCTCAATATCATCTTCATTGTATGAGCCCAAAGAAGATGGGCTAATAGAGAGAGTCTTCACTAGTTTCTCGCTATACTGACGAGCTAAAGATGGCTTTGGAAGGCTTTTCCCTTTGTGAAGATTTCGATTATTTTTATCATTCTCATGGGCTCCATCAAGATCATTCAGTTGGATTCCTCTTCTCACTAAATGGGCCGAGCCTTCTTTTTCTTCCTTTTGATCTGTAGATTTTGTTGGGGTTGACTTGTAGTAAATGAAGTACAGGATCAGTTGGGCTGAGCCCAATAAGAAGCCTATCCCATTAGGCACCTAAAATCGATGATTTAAGAAAACAATAGAATTTTAATGATAATCAATATAAAACACAAATGTTTGATAATATTTCAATAAATACTACATTGATAATAATAATGGACCAAATAGTTTGTGGCTTAGAAGGAGGCGATGTCAAATTGATATGTGCAAAAGAGGAGCATTAAATATTTGTCCTAATTCCAAATGGGGTTCAACTTTCCAATCTTTCTCTTTATATTTGCGTTTTCTGCTTTCTTTTAAATCGGTGATGTTCAAGTCAATTTCCGCACCCTTAAAAAATGCATTAGTATCTTTCACCTCCCAACATCATTGGCAGGGGTGTTCACAAAAAACTGAAAATTCTAACCAAACCAAAAACTGGATCAAAAAACTGATAATATTTTGGTTTGATTTGATTTTGGTTTTGAATTTTAAAAACCGATCAAATTTGATTTAGATTTGGTTTTAAGCAAATAATAATAAACTTTTTAATTTATGGTAGATATTTAATCTTTTGCACTCTTAGTCGGTAGTCTAGTTCTTTATCATTATAATAATCAAGGTTTTTGCCTATACATTCTAGTTTGATGGAAGTTACTAAATCCAAGAATCTATTTCATGTTAAAAATATAATTTATTTTTAATTGAGTCTTTAAATTACTAATTAATTCAATTATATATTATTAATATATATTGGTAAATGATAAATTTTCTTAAAGAATAATTGGTTTGATAGCATTGTATCATAATATAGTCGGTGGGAATTGTCTCATATTTTAGAGAGAAAAAAACTGACAAAAATGGAAATAACAAAAAAATCGACATAAATCGAACCTGTAAAAAACCGAGTTACTTGATTTGGTTTTAATATTTGAAAAACTAACTTAATTAGTTTGATTTTTTTAAAGAGGAAAATCAACCCAAATCGAACCATGAAGACCCCTAATCATAAGGTAACAAATAATTATATGTACCAACAATTAGACATATCAAAAGCAATAATATACTAGTAACTTTTTTGGTGTATTTTCTATTACTTCGATTTACATCAATGAGTGGATTGGTTCAAATTCTACCCAAAAAAGAAGGGTTTTTTCTGCCGAAAAAGTATATAAAACTTATATAATTTTTGGCGTATATTATTGAAATTTATTCATTCACATCTAGTATAGCTCATGACACACCAAATATTTTCCAGACCTACATCAATACAAGTGAAAATTCAAAGAAAGGAAAATCAAAAAGAAAAGAAGAAGAAGAGAACTTACTCCAATATAATAATCTTTGACAAAGACTGCATAAGCTGCCCATACCCCTCCATTAAGGAACTGGAAGAAGGAAAGGAAAAATGGCATGTACTCCACACTCTTCATTTTTATCACAGTTCTCTGTACGCCAAGCAATACAGTTGAATAAACAAAAACTGCAATTTTAAATTGCTTGAAACCCGGAAAATAAAATAAGAAAGAAAGAAATGAAGAGACATGTTAAAATACATTAATAGCACATAAAATTCCTTGTATTGATAATAAGTTAAATGCAACGAAAGAAAGAACAAAAAAATAGGAAAAAGGGATAAGAAATTACCGTAGCTGATAAAGGAGATGCATACATGACTATGTTCAAACCAGCAGCTAAAAGTCCGACCAATGTGAGCTGAGTATTTCCATGCACAGCTAGTAAAGTGATTGCTATTACAGCCCCAAGGAAAGCTATATCTATTATTGCCACCAGCTTAATGGATTGAATCTGCAAAAAAGAAAGACATCAAATAAATCAACTTTTTAGTTCCTTCAAAATAAAAATCAACTAGCTTTTGACGTTAAAAGGTGATAAAGACCAGAGTTTTAACATTGAAAATTTAATAGTATTAATTACCTTGAGAGTTTTGGGGGCATAGATAAGAAAGAGAGTGACATATACGATATGTAAGATGGCACCAGTGCCATTGACTGTGACCACAAGCAAACCTCCAGGCTTTAGCAACCCATAAAATGTCCACAAACTTGTGCTCAATAGTGTTGTAATATATGGTATCCCTTTAAAATCCTCTGTTGATTTCTTCTTGATTATCCTTTTGAACGTTTTTCTGAAATATTAATAATTCAAACTTAATGATCATTGTGATCAAACAATGAAAAATACATTAACCAAATGCCTTTTAATTATAATCGTCACAAGTTTCAACTTTATCATGCGTTGATTATAAGTTGGCTGTGCAAATCTTTGTTTTGAGAATTCTTAAAAAATAATATTACTGGGTACCATATTACTTTATTCCAATAGTAGGAAGCAAAAAACAAACTACTACTCCGTACTACGTAAACGTAGGATTATTATATACAACAGATAATGTAATTTTATTTTATGTAATGATCAGTGTAACCAACGAAATTAGTACTACGAGGAAAATTCAAGACTTACATTGGGGCAGCAAACATAAGTATGGAGATGACATTCCCTGCAGAAACATGGGTGTAAATTAAAAATCATTACCAGTATATTTATTTGACAAAAATAATGATTTCTTTTTTCATATTAATTAATAAACTAAAAATTTCATTAATTGTTAAAGTTCCACCTTCGGTACTTTTAAAGATTTAATAATGAAACTTACCAATTATGCCTAGGATGAAGCTGAAGTTAGCCATGGAATTGAACTAGAAGATAGACAAACAAAGATGAAAGTACCAAGGCTATTTATCAAGAGTTACGTGAAGGAGAAAGAGGGAAATAAAAAGTAGTGGATGAGGATGGACTATAGTGGGAGACAAAAGTGAGAAACTGTAGTTGATAGAAAACATAAATGCTGGCGCAAAACCCAGAAGTTGCTGCTGATGATTCAAAAGGTCCCAAATATATGGTGGGTATTCACTATTCAATATTACAAAGACAGGACACGTTAGCCTCTGTTGTTACAGGTACTTCTTACTAAATTCGGTGATGGGTTTGTGACCGACTATCCGAGTGCGCCAATTTGAAATTTATGAGTTTTATGGTACAATTTTATGCTATCACTATATAACTCATTATATATTTATAATTCTGAGTTTAAAATTTAAATAGTAATTTTTCAGATAGCTCTATATTAGAAATATTAATGGTTCAACCAAACCAAGAAAAATCATATTACATCCGCCTCTGCCAATACCATCAACACTGGTTTACAGAAAAAAACAATACTTTCTACGTCCTCGCTTTCAATCTTTGATTTAATTTGATCATGGCTGGAGTAATTATGATGTTTCTTAGTGGGATTTGGATTCCGATGTTGAATAGAATGAGTGTGACAAGTCTGATCTGATGGTAACCATAGTAAAGTGGGTGAATTTGAATTCAAAAAAAAAAAAAAAGGAACTGTGGACTATAAGAATTGAATCGGCAACATAATAAAGGTTTTGAATAAGTTATACTTTTAGATTATATTACGAGAATTCAAAATATAATATATAGAGATACAAACCAAATTTTATTTTACATATACAATATAATTTTTCGGCTTACGGGCTCCTTAAATCCGCCCATGATCCTAAATGGATGTTGTGGACGTAGTATTGGTGAGGAAGAGTTTCTTAATATGAGGAAACATATCTTCAGTGCATGCTTTTTTTTTTCTTCATTATCTTCAATGCATGCTCGAATAGTGTAAAACGCGGGACTAGTCCATCGTACTATAATTTGGTAAAAACTACATTAATGCCACGTGTTATGCCAGAAGTATATATTAAGATGTGATCCTACTAAAGTCAGTGACACACCCACAACTTTATGTTCGATATATATCATATATTGGTCATGATTAGGTTAGTAAGTAACTCTGGTTATAAAATTATGTTAGCTTTAAAACTTTCCCAAATTAATCTTTTCTTTTAATTGTTTTCGAAGAGTAATCTTTCAAAAGAATATATTTACACAAACACAAACAAGAAAAATTGTATATCAACGCCAGCTTAACTACTCAAAAGAAGAATGCAACTATCATGTAAAATCATAGTTAGATGGCTTTCCCATGATTTATATGGAAGCATATATGTGTACTAGTAAAAGTGAAACAATAGATTTTATGGTTGCGAGGAGACATAGCATGAGGAATGCTGGAGGTTATTTAATTTCATTTGTTTAGGCTGGAGACATATAGCTTCTCATGACGTTCTATCTAACAGCATAAATTGTAATTCTTAAAAGCTATGGCAACAAATTAATGAATGAACACTTAAAATTTATTCCGATAATTGGAAGAAGCAACATAGGATTAAAAAAACTAAAAGTTGACTAAAGATTTAGTTTAAATGAAAATGGATAATAGATCCATATATATCTGTCTATTAATCAAAATTTATCAATCTGCAATACATTTTATTATTGGATTAAAATTTTGTTCATTATTTTCTCAGATATAAGACAGAGGATTATTGTTTCGTCTAAAAACACACTAGTAAACAAGAGAAAAATTCACTCAATAAATTACCATGCTGCACCTATTATAATTCTTCAAAACCTAATCAGATTAGTAGCGAATTATGAGAAGTTAGGGGGGAAATCATTAATAGAGGTCAGGATAATGAGATAATTGGAGGGACTGTTTACATTCCACGTGGTTAATTTCTGTTCTTTGGCAATCAAACCCCCAAAAGATACAAAGTTGAAGGGATAAAAAACAGAAAAAAAGATTAGACAAGCATGATTGATGAACTTCCGTCGTGTAGTAAAACTTTTAATTAGGAAAAAAAAAAGGTGAATGTTACAGCCACTAACTTGGATTCTTTCCCATAAATGTAACTGTAGGCACCATGAGTTGCAAGTAGTCTACATCTTGGCAATTCTTGACAATTATGTTTTCCCTAACTTTCAAATAAAGAATGGTTGTTATGTAGGGTCATGGTTCTAGGAGGCATAATTGTTGATGAATCTGAATTCGAGATTTTGACAGTTATTTGAAACTTTCGAGCTCTTTTCAAATTATATGGTATTCAAAATTTACTGTTCAGATATATCATTTATATTCGTATCAAAATAGGTCTATTAAGAAAGTAAAGTGCACTTATAGCCTGTTTGATCAAGTTTTTTCAAGCCCAAAAATATTATTTTTTTAAAATTCGTTTTTTAAAAAAATATTATATTTGGCCAAGCTTCTAGAAAGAAAAAAAATATTTTTTACTAGAAGTAGAAGTAGTTTTTGAAAAGCAGAAAAAAATAACTTATTACCAAAAACACTTTTTTGAAAAGCGCTTTTAAGAAAAATACATTTAAGCGATTTCTAAAAGTTTGGTCAAATACTAATTGCTACTCAAAAGTGTTTTTCATATTGATTAGCCAAACACAAACTACTTTTCACCAAAATTACTTTTTTGAAAAATATTTTTCAAAATAAGCTTATTTTAGAAGCTTGGCCAAACAGATTATTCATCAAAATATTCTTTATACAAAGAATCAGATTCGATTATGCGATTAAAAGTAGAATAGTTTCAACCGTTCCTGATTCCACTATGCTCAATCGTGATCTTAATTTGTGTAAAGAACTGGATAATCTTTAGAGCTATAATTCAATTAAATGATGAATTCCTATTCTTAGAACGTAGACGTGCAACTACTGTTATAAATTTTGTGACGTTTGATGGCCATTTTTGAACAGGGAAAGGTGGTTCTAAATTCCTTAGTTGACTTGGTAACTAAATTGGCAGACAGAAAGTAACCTAAGATCAGAAAAGACGACATAATTTCGAACCTTCTCTAAAGTGAACTATGTTCTTTCTGTCTATATCGTTTGAACATGATATTGCTACTTTGCTTTGAGATTTATTTGCTACATCATCCAATTACGCCTATCCAGCCCAAAAAGTTGGACAGATGAATCATGTCTTATACTAGCTTTTTATTTTGTAAAAGTATAATTATTATTATTTTGTTTCAAACATGTCATATATTGTTGGTAGTGTAAAGTTAAATATATTGCAGAGGACACGGAGGCGAAATTGTCAAGAAGGGTCGAGCTTCAATATTTCAACAAATTCGCGCACGAGCTCTTCAACAAATTGTCAAGAAGCTAGATACTTATCGCTATGAACACCCAACAGTAAAAATGAAGAGAACTGGCATGTATTCCACACTCCATACTCTTTATCCTTATTGCTGCTATCTAATTATAAGATGAAGAATAGAAGAAAAAGGAAGGTTAAAAACGAAGTTTGATTAGATAAGGAGTGCGCACGAGGACATTTAGCGCACTGCTATTGGTCATTATACTTATGTCTTAAGGAAGCAAATGATCAAGGTGATTCAACAATTCTTTTTCCAGATTAATAATTGTTATACATAAATCTATTATCCTTAAAGAGTGTGTTTATAACCATTCCGAGCTAGACTTGGGTGTCAGTCGAACTTAATTCGTCTACAAATAGATGGTGAGGGTGGAGGTGATCATAGATATTTAGGTTCAAATTAGGGTGTGAAATATACAAATATAATTATATCAAATTCATACGTGAAAGAAAGTATTACTATCTTAATTTATATAAAGTTATTATCTACTATTTTGAGAAATCAATTTTCTTTTTAAAAAAAAAAGGGAAACTAGTTAGACGGAGAACATGAATGTCGGCAAGACCTAGAAATCGCTAATGATGAATAAAAGGTGCAAATACATGAACAATATACTCATAACTAGGAAATGGACACGTTTGCCTCAATTGTTATAGCCTTGTCGGTAATTCATATTGATTGTCTGAATTCTGATGGGGTTGCGACCCACACCCACTATCAACTTTCACTTTCACATACCAGATTAATTTTTCGACCTACAATCCTTCTTCGAATCTTCCAGTTTTATCACCAGATTAATAGGGTCTACAAGTACTGGTAAATTTGGATTCCTGTTGATATATTATGGGAATGACAAGTCGCAAATGAAAAGGTAGCAGATTAAATACATAGTTGCATGCACTCTCTAAGACAATTAAATAGTAAAAAAGGTGTTTGCAAAGAAAATGTTTTTGGGGTCTTGAAATAAAAACAAAACAGAAGGTAAAGAGAAGATGATGTTTTAAATTTCGAGTCGCCATCTAATATAAAATATATATATATATATATATATATATATATATATATATATATATATATATATATATATATATATAGTACCTCTGTATAACAACATCCCTATAGAAACACTTCTCTATAAAAGCGAAATTTTTTCGGAACTAATTTTCATGTTATGTTATAATATATGTTCTCTATAACAACACTTCGCTATAACAGCAAAAAATATTCGGAACAAACGAAGTTGTTATAGAGAAATTTGATTGTATATATCGAGTGACTGTATAAGGGCATCCGATCCGGCTATATCACTTTCCTATATTTTTACTTTTGCTTTTTGCAAAACAAACCAACTTAGTGACTTTCTACTAATTATTAGTGAACCAGAATTCGAAGTTAGGAATTCAATTGACTTGGAGGAAAGTATCCGGAATCATCTGAATCATGTATTCTTACGTTCGCATCCTATTAAGTAGGGGTGTACATAGTCCGGGTTGATTCAAATTTTTCATTTAACAAATCAAATTAATTATCTCGAATTTTTAAATTTATATACCAAACCAAATCAACAATAGTCGGGTTTTTCAATCTCGGATTTTCTCGAATTTCTCAAATTTCTCGGATTTTTTTTGTGGTTCACTGTGAAGCATCTTACAGTAACATCAGACACAATAGAATATAACAAAAATAAGAATCCACAGATGAAGTAACAAGATCATCTATACTATTACAGTAGCTATCTCAATCTAAATATGAAAATTCTAGGCTAATTCAATCTAAACATGATCTCCAGTTAATCTTGAGATCATTGTTACAAATCATAAAATAAATTGAACACAAGATATCTTTACTAAGATCTTCCCAAAAGGTGTTCAAACTTGATAACACAATAGCAGCAGCTCAAAAGACCAAAGAATTTAGTCTTTGGTTCTTGAAACTTCATGGATCTCACCAAATTTCCAAAATCGAGCCTTAAATCTTCTGAAAAATAAATTAAAATTTTATAAAAGACTAACAGATGTGAATATTGACAAGATATACATAAATACAGTAGAATACTGCATAAAATACCCACTCAAAATCAAGGCGAAAGTCCATAACAAAATCATATGAACTAATAAGCGGAGGAATATCGCAGATCATTCATGAATGCATAATCCTTTATATTCAAATGGTGGGAGAAAGCTAGTACTGAAGATAGAATGAATAAGTTTTAGCCTTTTAGGTGTAACTCTATATATATTCTTCTCCACTAATATCCTTAGCATCAAGATTGAGCAGTGAACATCGAATAGTTGAAAAAGTGATATCAAACTGCTCGACGAACAAAAGATATATTAAGTCTACATCTACTGAAAACTTAAGTTTCACAAAAAGATTTTTCGAAGCATACTGGTCTAAAAATACACTTTTATATATTATATCTGCCAAAGATAAAATCAGTATTCTCATAGAAAGCATTAGATTTGAAAAATACAGGGGAAGAATGCTATGAGAGATCGTATATTATGAAACTTTAATTGACATCTTAAGAAGGTTATGGAATTCTGACTCAATTTCAAATAGATATTTTTGTTATCAAGAGGAAGAGAAAAAGAGAGCTATGAATTTAATGGTAAGAGAAACTAATCTGGAACTATTCACCTTTTTAACAGATTAATTGGTTCTGAACTATTCACCTAAGAAAGGAGTGAAAACTAGAGTGTGTAATTGGTTCTGAAGATAATAAGTTCAAAAAATTAATACTAAAAAAGTATTTAGAAGAAAAGATTATGAAATAGGATAAAACTTAGACATAGAACAAAACTTAGAGGAGAAAATGAGCAATAAATGAAAGAAGTTTCAAGAAATTTTACCTGAAGAAAGAAGCTTCAACGACTTCAGATTTGGAATCTTCAATTTGGGGAAGATGAAGTTACGGTTTTTGATATGGGTGGGAAGAAGTTGGGATCTTTAATTTAGGGGGGAGATTATCCTGCTTTTGGCGGAAAAGTCGATGCCTTATTTTTTTATTTTATTTTATTTTATTTATTTATTTATTTTTTTACATTTGTTAACTTCTGTTATTCTTTTTGGGCTATATTTGGCTTTCTAGAAGTATATGGAGTGGGCTAAAATTGTAAGCCCAAATATAATGTTAATAATAAAAAATAATGATAAATTAAAATAAATATATATAAATTATTTTATAATAAATATTTATTTTGTATAAAATAAATTTAAAAATTACATACATAAATATCGGGTTGGTTCGGTCTCGGTTTGACTTATTTTAGTTAATACCAAACCAAACCTATTATAGTCGGATTTTTTTTACATACCAAACCAAATCAAACCAAACCACTAGTCGGATTTTTTTCCGGTTTGACTCGGTTTGTCAGTTTGGTGCGATTTATCGGTTTGTTTTGTACACCCCTACTATTAAATAATAGTTTCAGATTTAAATTTGCCGAGTCATTTGATTAAGGAATGCTAAAAAAAGAGATAATACTTTCAAACCTTTATGGGTGTCCTAATACCATCATATACTTCTTAGGATTGATTTTTTCTGCACCCTTCTAAGCCAGCTCCCAGGCGCGTTGTGTCTAACTACAAATGAGCGCGTTTATTGCTATGATTTAATCGTGAAAATGAAAAAAAATAAAAAAGATTTTTGTCAGCAGTAATTACAACCCCCAACGGTAATATATTCATCTTTCCTCAAATTTAATACCCGACCCACCTTATTTCTTCTTCCACCATACCAACCTCACTAACCCTAATTTAATTTTACTACCAAATCAGCCACTACTGATGTTCAATATTCGATTTTTGAAGGCAAATTTAGTTAATTTTTGGTTATTTGAGCTAAATTCAGTCTTTTTCTACTTATTTTTTCCTATTTTTCTTGTGTTTTGAACTGCAGTTTTAGTATATAATGGGTTCGAAAAGGCTGAGTAGGCTTTGTACGGAAGAAGATGATCATGCATCTACTGAAGAAGGGCGATATAATCATGGATATTTGCTGCCATTGTTGACTTCTTGGACCCCTAGGAATCCTAGTAGAAGGTATTGGGCTTGTCCATACTATGGAGTTAGTTGATTTAATTTTCAAGATTAAATAAGTTAAGATATGAAGAAATAGAACTCTAAAATACCAATTTTGTTGTTATTCATGATAGGGTGCTAGAGCATGTGATTTTTGGTGTTGGAGGGATGGAGAAATTGACCCTAGATCAAAGTTTGGTATTCCTAAATTGAAAGAAGAGATTGAAAAACTTGAGAGCCACGTTGAAGTTTTTGAAAAACTGGACAATCCGATGACAACAAAGAAGGATGAACATGGGATTGATAAGATACACATTCAACTAGATTACTTGAAAACTGAAATGGAGAAGATGAAAGAAAGGGAGAAGAAATGGATGAGCAAAGTTGCTCGATCAAGGAAAATGGAGAAGGTTCTTTGGTTTATCATTTTATGTTGTTTAATTATCAGTGTTAGTACGAGGATGAATTGAAGTGTCCATAGGCTATTTGTTTCTCTTTTTGTTGAACCTTGTTGGTGTATGATACAAATCAATGTGGGTAAATCATTTTGTATTATGTACTATCTCTTTTTGGAATGAAGTTGGTACTTGTTTTGATTCTAAATTGTTTTGTTCAAGCATATTGAATCCTTGAAATGTATTAAAAGAAACTGAATATATAGTGACAACTCCTAATAGAAAGATAACATAAGTGCAGTCAATAATCACGGTTAAAATGCAGTCATTGTTGCTCCTTAATAATACCATTCGTTAGTCATACAATACAACTGCAAACACTAAAGATTGCATAATTACACCAGTCACAACAGCTAACTCAAAACATTGCAGTCACATCTGCCAATACAAAATATTACAGTCATAGCTGCTAATACAAAATATTGCAGTCACAGCTGCTAATACAAAATATTGCAGTCACAGCTGCTAATACACTGCCAAAGTACAGAAAATGTTCCTAAGGTTTTCAAGGTTGTGAGGATTGTATAGTGGAGCTTCCTTGACTTAACTGTGCAGCTCTTGACCTTGTCTGAATGACCTTTTTTTCTCTCATCTGATGGAGTTGTCTTTGTGTCACTGCTTCTTTTCCTTTCCACTTTATTCCAGTTGATGGTGTGTGCCCAATATCTCCAGTGACATCTGCTAAAGATATAATATTTCTGGGCCTACTTGAAGGCATTCCAGTCTGTTAGAGAAAGATAATATTTGTTAGTATAAACAAATAGTATCACTTTTTTGATATACAAAAGGTAATAAGAGGCCTTACATTAAGGATGGTGTAACCACTTTCTGTTTGAAGTACCCCCATTCCAACCACTCTTGGTCTTTTGTAGGGCCTTGTCTCATTGGTAGAACCTTTTGGTCTACCCCTTCCTCTTCCAGTTTTTGGTGTTGCACTTGCTCCCGCACTTGCTGCTGCATTTGCTCCTGCACTTGCTGTTGTATTTGTTGATGCATTTGCTGCTCCACTTGCTGTTATAGTTGAAGCTGCTGCCTTGGTCTTATGACACCCTTTCTTATTATGGCCTTTCTCATTACATGCTCTATATGTCATCTCCAGTCCCCTCCTAGACAATTTACCTGTCTTGTTTTCAGTTTGCTCTTTTCTTCTAACTTTCTTTGGCATCCCTGACATCTTTCTGACTGTTGGTGGAATAACAGATACATTCTATGAGTGTGGCCACATTGACATATTAAAGGCAGGCTGAATGAAATGGTTGTACACTTTCAAGTAAGTCTCTTTGGTATACCAGTGAGAAACAAAGTTAATTGGATCCAATTTTTTGAAGTGAAGGGCAGCTACTGCATGAGCACATGGTATGCCTTTTAGCGTCCAAGATCTGCAATTGCATGTCATGGTTTGTAAAGAAACCAAATATTTCAGATATTCAGTTTCTTTCACTTCATATCTTGTGTCTCCATTCCACATAATATCACACTTCATTGACTTGGATGTGTTGTCTTGTAAAACCTTCAATGTCGTTGGTGAGATATCACAGATCCAACCATTGGCATATTCTCTCAGTTGCCCAATACTCCTCATCATTTTCACTTTGATTTCATCAAGCATTGTTATAATTGTCTTGTGTCTTGGCTCTATTATCCAGGAGTTGAAGCTTTTAGCTATATTGTTGTCCACACTATCACAGTTGCTGAAGGAGTTGAAGTATACCTTTGACCACCTTTCTTTGTTATACCACAACAAGTCATTAATGATTCCTTTACTACCTAATCTTTCCATGAAGTCAAGATTCTTTTTCAATTCTGCCTCATAAGTACTTCTGGCACACTTCCAGAAATAATTTCTTCTTTTAATGCCTCTCCATTTCTTTGACCAATTAGCTAGGATATGTCTAGCACACATCCTATGTTCACAGTTTGGCAGTACTTCATCTATTGCTTGATACAATCCATACATAGAAGAACAGAAGAAAATGCAATAACAAATCAGTAAGATTTATGGAAGCAACAGAAGAAAATAAACACAAAGATAACATAAGAATAGAATAAAGAACATAATACAAACCTTCTGCATGTTTGTTATGAATGTGAAATTTGTCCCATCTCCAAGTTCAAGGTCATCATTCAACAACCTTAAAAATCAAGTCCAATTGGACTTATTTTCAACCTCAACCACTGCCCAAGCTAGAGGCAGCATCTGGTTGTTACCATCTTTACAGACAGCAACAAGCAATTGCCCCTTGTAAATACCCTTTAAGAAGCATCCATCCAATCCAATACAGGGCCTACAACCAGCCTTAAAAGCCTTTTTCAATGCATCAAAACAGATGTAGAAGCCAACAAATATTTTCTTGCCACCTTCGAAAGTCTCTTCACTTAGTTTAACAACACATGTACTACTAGGATTAGACCTAAGCATTTCATCTCTATAGTCCAAAATTCTACTATACTCCAGCACATGGTCACCCATTATATCATTCAAAACCTTGTTCCTTGCTTTCCTACAAATTGATCTCCCAACATACAAACCTAATTCTTTTCTTACAAGCTGTTGAAACTTGAATATCCTAATGTTAGGTTGCTTTCTTATTCTGTCTTTGAATTTCTCAGCCAAGTACTTGCTGTTGCACAGTTTGTTCTTGTTAGTAGGTTCATATATGTGTATTGGAATGTACTTCTTCACAACAAAGTCTTTAGTCCCAGAGTCATAGCTAGCAAACAGATGCCAAGGACAACCATCCTTGCACTTACACCTCACCCTTGTTGGTTGATTAACATATTTATCCACAACAACTTTTTCTTCAACAACAAACCTAGTAAGAGCTTCTCTAAACTTGTCAACACTCTCAAATGCAAGACCAAGCTCCCACATAATTTGCTTACAGTTTGGGTCATGTGAGCACCTAATTTTTGACCATGCTTAAATTTTTTCCCACTCATCTCACCAATACCTCACTTCTCACTCCACTTTCTATTGCTCCCCACTCTTTGTCCCCCACTCTTTATTCTCACTTCACTTTTCCTTGTCCCCCATTCTTGTCCTCCATTCACCTCCCTCACTTACAAAAATGCACCATCTCCACAATCCCACAAAAAAAAATACAGCTCGTGCCTCCCTCTTCACTCATCTTCCTCAGCCTCTAAGCTCACCCAAAATGAGCTTTGCAAACCCCTAAAATTCAGTTGAAAAATCCACCCCAAAACAGCCCCAAATATCCATTAAAACTACTCTAAACCCAGCTTGAAACAACCACCAAACAGCCCCTCTAAACTCCAGCAAAATCCAGCAGCTTTTTAGCTGCAAAAAATACCAAAAATTAGCCTCCAAAACAGATCCAGAACAACCCAAAAATGAGCTGGAAATCCACCTCCAAACCAGTCCTCTTCTCAGTCCAATAATGACTCCAAAACAGCCTCGGACAACCTCCTAAAACACAGCAAAAGACCAGCTGTGAACAGCCCCCAAATCCAGCTCTAATATAATCCGAAACTGACCCAAAACAGCCCCAAAATCACTCAAAAATGCAGCTGAAATCACTCTCAAAACACAGCAAAATCAGCACATAAAACAGGACAAAAACAGTCCCAAAACAATCCCATAAACTTTAGCTAAAATCATTCCCAAAATCCAGCTGAAAGCAGCCCAAAACATCACTAAGAGCAATCTTAAAACAGTCCGCAAATCACCACGAAAGCTGTCGTCCTTCATCCAAAACCAGCAGCTCCTTCCTACTCTATTAATCACTACAAAAGAGCCGAGTTCGAGGCGGTTTGGTCGAGGTTCTTTGAGGTTCCGACAAGGCATTTGGTTTCCTATTCGAGGTTCTCATTTGCTTGACGATTCGAGAATATTTGCAACTGTAGAGGTCCGATCTTTTTATCTTGTTTGCTTTGTCTGTTTATTGTTTCATTTAGATGATATGTGCTAATATGCCTTTTGCTTGAATATGTTATTCTCTTTTTAAGCACATAATTTTTCTTAGTTGTTAATTCTTATCGTTAAGTTTATTGGCCTTTGTTGTTGAGTGAGAATCTACAAGGAAAATTTTAGAAAAAAATAAACTTGAAAAAATGAGGATAAGTGATGGTAACCGTAATGCATTTGGTCCTAAGGTTTGGTATTGTAAAATTTATTTTCTTTATCAAAATATTTTAATCAAGTTTAGTTTTTTCCTATCGCTAGTTTTATCATTTGGTCGAATTAATTTCTAACGTTGTCTTAATTATTTTATAAATTTTTTATCAATCCTTCAATAATCCTCTCTTGATTTGTAATCAGTACTAAATAAAATACTTCCATAACTCTTGAGCCTCACAATAATCTTGACTTATGAAATAAATAACTCACAAATCGCTAGTTTGCTTTAGGCGCACTTTTAATTAATTTATCGTGATTATGTATACGTTCGCGTGGCATAATTGTGATTTACAAAATTAAAATCGAAGTACGTGTTCGCGCAACTTTGGCCAAAACAATCTTAATATAATAAAATTCTATTAATTGTGTACACGTACGCATGACATGATTTTGGTACAATAAACAAAATGGATTCATACACGTGATTCGTTTCAAAGATAATTTCATATTTTAATAATTAAAAGCGGATAGATAAAATATGAAAACCAATAAATTACAGTTTATTCAAAATTAATTTAAGCCAAATTATAGTCAATAAAGCGACCGTGCTAAAACCACGGGACTCGAGAAATTCCGTACACCTTCTCCCCGGTCAACAGAATTCCTTACCCAGACTTTATTTTCGCAGACCAATAATAATATAGTTAAATCTTCCTTTGACTAGGGATTCAAATAAAAGGTGACTTGGAACACCCAAAAAATCAATTCCAAGTGGCGACTCTGTAAATAAAATAATTTCTACTCAAGTTTGTCACTTTAATTGGAAAATTCTTTAACCCACAATAATTCAAAACACACATATAATATCTTTTGGGGTAGAAAAAGGGTGTGACAGCTCTGGTGACTCTGCTGAGGACAACTAGAATTCGAGCTTGCACATGTTGACTTTTTATTTGGCTTTATTAATTTTGTATATATTTGTGATTTATTTGGGCCTAATGTGCTACTTGTCTGCTTTTTACCGCGTTGATATTGTTGAACCATACATATAAATTGTCTTCTCACGCACCCCTTCTGAGTCTTCTTGAATGTAAATTGGGCATTTGCTTGACATAACCCGCTTTCTTTGAGATAGCCAGGGTGTTTGTCACTCGGTGAAGGATTTTAGTCACACATATTTTAGGCGAGGATCACCACCAGCTAAGCCGGAAAGCAATGCTACCGGTACGCTGACCCTCATCGGCTCGAGTTGTCCGCTCGAGTAAGCCAGTCTAGATACCTTCTCCACCGGAATTTAAACCTAGAAGAACAAACCTCATGTCGGATATCCCTAGTAGGTTCGCTTTATTTGCATCACGTGTATTTGACTTAGCGGGGTTCGACATAGGACCCGAGTTCTGTTTTAGGATAGGTACCTTGTTTAAATCATTTTGTCATGTTATGTGCTACTTGTTGCATTATTTGGGAGGCTTGCATGTTGACCAAATTTAGCATAAATCAGTTCAATAAACAGGAAAAAGAAAAAAAAAGAAAATTATGTGGTCTAGTGCGTATGATTTTTAAAGATTAATTTTCATAAAAAAAAAGAAAGAAAAATAGTTGATTTGACCGAACTACGCGGGTCCGATTCTTACCGGATGTGAGATGCGTAGGCAAACCTCATCGGTTCCGGCCCCCAATTTTCAAAAATCCAAAAAGATATTTTCCTTTAATTCCTTCTTTAGAAGTTTTTTTTTACACCAAAAATCCAAAAATATTTTCTTCTTTTTTAAAAAAAAAAAGTCTTTCTCCCAAAATTTTTTTTAAAAAAAAAATCAAAATCCAAAAAAATATTTTCTTTCTTTTGAAATTTACAAAAAAAAATAATCAAAATTCAAAAATATTTTCTTTCTTCTTTAGAAATCTTTCTTTCACCAATTCCCAAAAAAAATCGAAAAGAAATTGAAAATATTTTCTTTGCTAGGAGATTTTGTCGGATTAATTGTATATGAAAAAAAAAATTAGTTTATCTATTTTATTTCTGATCCACCGAATTATGCGAGTCTGATTCTCACCGGATGTAAGATACGTAGGCAAACCTCATCGGTTCCGGCCCCCAATTATTTTTATAAAACAAAAATCCAAAAAATATTTTCCTTTAATTCCTTCTTTAGGAGCTTTTATTAGAAAATCCCAAACAAATTTAAGAAAAAAGAAAACAAATCAAATCAAAATCCAAGAAAATATTTTCTATTTTTTTTAGAAGTCTTTTTCCCAAAAATTCAAAAAGAAAAATTAAAAAATATAAAAAAAATAGTTTCTTTCTTCTTTAGAAGTATTTCTTTCAAAAATTTTCAAAAACAAATCAAAACCAAAAATCCACAAATATTTTTTTTTCTCTTTAAAAGTCTTTCTTTCGAAAATTCCAAAACAAAAACCGAATGCAAAAATATATATTCTTTTTCTAAACGCTTTCATAGTTTGAGTGTTATAAAAAAGTAAAATAAAAATAAAAATAAAAAGAGTTAGTTTATTTACTCCATTTCTGATTTTTTCCAACAACGCAAGATCTGATTCATGCGGCGTCATGATACATAGGTAATCCCCATCGGATTCAATCATTGACATCAAATAAATCGAGTGAAAAAAAAGAGAAGAAATAAAAGAAACAAAAGAGTGACAAAAATAACAAAGAAAACAAAGAGCGAAAAAAAAGAAAAAAAGAAAGCAAGAGTGAAAAATCCAAAAGGAGAACACTGTGTCTAGTTTGACAAAGAAAATAGCGGAAAGTTTCTGTGAATATGCCATCAAATGGCACGAGCAAGCCACTAGGGTAAAGCCTCCAATGGATGAAGCAGAAATGGTTATGGTCTTCCTATAGGCCCAAAAGGCGGACTACTTCTAGAACATGATGTCCATTAAGGGTAATCCGTTCACCGAGGCTATCAAAATTGGGGAGATAGTCGATAATGATTTTACAATGGGCCGAATCTTGAGTCATGCTGCCTTTAAGGCCACATCACAGATCATTTAGAATTGTTCGGGGGGTTGATGAACATAAACAGGAGGGGAGAGAGACCCATGATGACTTCGAGCTCGAGGGGAGCCCACAGGTCATTCAACCAATCATACATGCTTCCTAAGGTCCCATAATACTATTATCTCCATCAAGATGCTGCTTATGCGGTGGCACCGGCTCCCTATGCAATAATGAACGTGCAACATTACACGTGGCCACAACATTATACACAAAACCGAGCTCCACCTCCCAGAAATGCTTGTCCCTACCAAGCTCTATATAATCCCCAACCAAATGCTCACCAATACAATCCTCGCCCAAGAGAGCCCCTCAGAAGGAATCAGTTCACCCCTATTGGTGAATCATATTCCAGTTTGTTTCAAAAGCTAATCAGGCTAGGTCTGCTGCAGCCAATGGCCCCAAACCGGCCAAACCCCGAGTCCCCCTCGCACCAAGCTGATGCAAGATATGAATACCACTCTGGAGCAGTGGGACATGATACAGAGGACTGTTGGACCCTCAAAAGGGCAGTTGAAGAATTGATGATCCAACATTGAAAGCCACAATAGCTATTGCCGCAACAGAAGAGAAACCTAAAAACGGGCGCCAAACCTGAAAAGTTCTCTGTCAGATGGGAGTCTCGGTAGCCGGTCTTGATATTTTTTTTGCGTCCGGATTATTTCAGGGTGTATTCCGGATGTTTTACTTCATTGCTTTATTTTCTGATGTAAACCCTTCTATTTTTAAAAATTTTTTAAAAAAATCTTTCATTTGTCTAGGAATGTCTCTTTTCTTAATCTTGTCACCTTCTTATTCTCTTTTCAGTTCTGTTAATACAGATTTTAATAACATGACATGCTTGCAGACTTCATGCCTAGATCCTAAAATGATGTCAGACCTCGAAATAATGAATCAAGAAGTAGAATGTATTGAAGATAAGGCTTGTGAGAAAAGAAACAAAGAATTGGAATGGTAGGCCTAAGCCAAGTCTGAATGAAATCGGAAAAAGTTGAAATTCCCTCTCTTCGGATCATTGTTGAAGACGAGATTGAGGATAAAGATTGGGTCAAAACCAGGTTGGAACAGTTAACTATGATTGATGAAAAGTGGATGTCCGTAGTTTGCCACATGCAGTTGTACCAATAAAGAATGGCCCGTGCCTACAGCAAAAAAGTGCGGCCTAGAAAATTTGAAGTGGGGCAACTCGTCTTGAGACGTATTTCTCCCGCATCATGAAGAAGCCAAATGAAATTTTTTTCCTAATTAGAAAGGTCCATACATTATAAGAAGAGTATTGCCGAAGGGAGTGCTGTATTTGGGAGATTTCGGAGGAAATGATCCTGATACAACTGTCAATGCAGATGCAGTCAAAAGGTATTACGTTTGACTACTTTCATAGCTTTAACATGCTCCGATTGGGATGACGAAGGCTTTCTTTCTCACTATCCAAACACTACCAATCCTTTGCAAATATTTTTGAGCCGGTTACCTTTCTTTGATTACCCTCTTTGGAACCTGAAAATGTTATTTCAAAAAAAAAAGAAAAAAAAACAAAGAAGGAAAAAAGAAGAAAAACAAAACAAAGAAAAAAAAAGAACAAAAAGAAAATCAAAAGAGTTCATGTGCTTAAACTACGTTCGACTTGATTCCGAAAAGGATACGCAGGCAGCCTCTCTCTGGGGTTCAGTCACACCAAAATAAAAATCTAAATTCCCTCAAAATTGAAACTGGGGTAGATGATATAATGTTTAGCGATGTTTTCTCCTGAAAGGTTCCAAAGTTGTAATTCATTCCAAATTCTTTTTACCCAAATCCTTTCAAGTCTTTCCGATCAATCAGTGAGAATGTTCAAGGATCGGAGAATATAGCTACTTGGATCCAATGCAATCAAAATGAGAGAAAAAAAAATGAGAAAATCTTATTGGTGAAAACCCTCACGGGGGTCGTAAGGCGATGGTAAACAGAGAAATTGAAAATGAGAGAGTCTTGTTAGTGAAAACTTGCAAAGAACACTATAAGGCGATGGTGAGAAGAGAAATGAGAGAAGTCAGCTGGTGAAAATCTGCAAAGGGCGCCTTTGATCGAAAAGAGGATCCTCACAGCCATCAACATCGACAGAGTCCTCTCAAGGTTTCTCGATTTTGAGGCATAAATTGTGATGAATTTCTGAGAGTCGGACAATTCACACAGATCAGGCATCCAGTCCAAAAGGCATATCATGTTCATTGAACTCCACAGGTACTCCAGATAAGTCCTTCTTTCCTTTCCCCGAAAGGGACACTTTTTGTATAAATACATTCTCTGTTCTACTGTTTGTTTTCTTTGAATCCCTTTCGGTCTAACTCAGGTCCGAAATTAAGACAAAGAAAGGATGGTAAGACTGATTTACAGAGATCTCATTTGATACAAGCTAATATGCAAAAAAGGCACCTACAACCTCGGCAGGGGTATCAAGTCAACCCCAACTAGCCATGGCGGCCGATGCTCTAAAATCAAAAGCTCTTAGGAGGAAATCGAATTGAAAGTGCCTACAAAGGCAAAATGAAGTTGAAAAGGTTAAGTCCCAAGTGGCTAACCGTTTTGGCAAAGTTTGAAAAGCCAAAGGTTCCCCAATGCTCTTAAATTGGGAGTTTTTGAAGAAAGAAGTCGAAAGTTAATTTCCACAAAGGCAAAATAAAGTTAAAAAAGTTAAATCACACGCGGCCAACCGTCATGTAAAAGTTTGAAAAGTCAAAGGCTCTCTGGGGCTAGAAATGCTAGTAATATTCACGAACCATTTAGTGACAGGTTGAAATCATCATCAAAAGAAGATGGGCACAAAGCCAAGCTGCCAAAGACATCAAGGCCACAAACTGGCCACCACTTTTAAAACTCACAATTTTTCTTTGTTTGGAGTAGGAACAAAGTAGTGCAGAATGGCGATTCCTAAAGGACGAATGTCACCAAACGTAAGTTTAATTAAAATCTCCACTTTCATTTATTTTTTAGCATGCATCACTACTGTTCATACCTCTCATTTTCGTAACTTAACCCATGTATAACCTTTTCGCCTAGTGGGATCCAGCTCATAGTTCCGGATAGAAATACTTTTTGCCCACGCTAATTTACGTAGCTTAACCCAGGTAGAATCTTTTCACCTAGGGAGATTCAGCTCATATTTTCGGGTAGAAATACTTTTCGCCCAGGCTTGTTTTTCGTAGCTTAACCCAGGTAGAACATTTCACCTAGGGGATCCAGCTCATAGTTCCGGGTAGGAGTACTCTTCGCCCAGGTTATTTTACGTAGCTTAACCCAGGTAGAACTTTTTTGCCTAGGGGGATCCAGCTCATAGTTCCGGTTAGAAATACTCTTCGTTCGGGATGTTTTACGTAGCTTAAGAACCTTTTCGCCTAGGAGGATCCAACTCATAGTTTCGGGTAGAGGTACTCTTCGCTCAAGATGTTTTACGTAGCTTAATCCAGGTAGAACCTTTTCGCCAAGGGGGATCTAGCTCATAGTTCCGGATAGAAGAACTCTTCGCTCAGGAAGTTTTATGTAGCTTAACCTAGGTAGAACCTTTTCGCCCAGGGAGATCCAGCGCATAGTTCCGGGTAGAAATACTCTTCGCTCAGGTTGTTTTACATAGCTTAACCCAGGTAGAACATTTTCGCCTAGGGGGATCCAGCTCATAGTTTCCGGGTGAAAGTAATCTTCGCTCAGGTTGTTTTACGTAGCTTAATCCAGGTAGAACCTTGTCGCCTAGGGGGATACATCTCATAGTTTCTGGGTAGAAGTACTCTTCGCTCAGGTTATTTTACGTAGCTTAACCCAGGTAGAACCTTTTTTCCTAGGGGGATCCAGCTCATACTTCCGGGTAGAAGTACTCTTCGCCCAGGATGTTTTACGTAGCTTAACCCAGGTAAAACCTTTTCGCCTAGGGGGATCCAGATCATAGTTTCCGGGTAGAAGTACTCTTCGCTCAGGATGTTTGCGTAGCTTAACCCAGGTATAACCTTTTCGCCTAGGGGGATCCAGCTCAAAGTTTCGGGTAGAAGTACTCTTCGCTCAGGTTGTTTTACGTAGCTTAACCCAGGTAGAAACTTTTCGCTTAGTGGGATCCAGCTCATATTCCGGGTAGAAGTAATTTTCGCCCAGGCTCTCTTTTCGCAGTTTAACCCAGGTAGAACCTTTTCGCCCAGGGGATTCATTTTTATTTCAGTAATACATGGCACCAATCCCTGGTTATATTTCTTTTCCGTAATACAGGGTACCAACCCCTGATTACATTCTTTTTCCATAATACAGGGTATCAACCCCTTGTTACATTTACTTACCAGTATCAGGGTACACCAATCCCTAATCGCTTTTCCAATATAGAGTCTCCACTCCTTAGTTTCTTTCATTTTAGACATAGAGTCTTCATTTCCTTGTCTCTATTTTTTTTTTTCCGGGGCACACCATTCCTGACCTTTTATTGCTTTCAATAAAGA
This sequence comes from Nicotiana tomentosiformis, assembly GCF_000390325.3. Lineage (NCBI taxonomy): Eukaryota > Viridiplantae > Streptophyta > Magnoliopsida > Solanales > Solanaceae > Nicotiana > Nicotiana tomentosiformis. Next base: position 30,245,464 of record NC_090812.1, read on the forward strand.
ACTAGTTTAGAATTTTGTTTTAATAACTCACGAAATTTGGGGGTACACCATTACTTGAACTCAAACGCATTTTAGACATATGGTCTCCATTCCCTAGTCTCTATTTTTTTTTCCGGGGTACACCATTACTTGAACTCCAATGCATGGCCCATTAATATGGCAAGATCTTCATTCTTAATTCTAAATAGCAAATCTCATTAAGATGAAATCCTATTCAAATAATCTGTTGACAAATCGCTTGAAACATGTAAAAAGAAACTACAACATGATAATGTGTATAAATAAAACAATACAAAAAATTATCACATGAACCTCTATAAGAACATCACACAAAATAATGAAATAATTAACAAAGGGAGGATAAGCAATGAACCTTTAAGCAAAAATTTTCCTTCAGAACTTGATTAATGCAAAAACAATTCTGAGTCGAGCAAATACACCAAACCAAGGGCAAATCGACAGATGAGCAGAAAATCTAGCGACGAACCTTCTAAAATTCGAGCCCGGACCGAAACTCGACTCTACCTCGTGAGGCTGCTGGTTTTTGGCGTGAGAGAGATGACTATCAATGAAGCTTCACAAGGTGTTTTTAGGCTTGAATTTGAGGCATTTTTGGGTAATAAACAGGGTGATGAATTGCTTGAATTTTCGAAAGAAATAATGAAACGAGTAGAAATTCACTTAGCGCAGAAAAAGAATTTTGTTTTCTCTCAATTCTCTCCTCTATTTTTCCTTACTTCTCCCTCTCCCTCTCTCCTCACATTTCTCTTCTATTTATAGAAAATAAATCGGGATTGTTTCAGATTTTTTTAGTATTTTATTATTTTTTAATTAAAACAAAAATCCCACTTCCCATTTTTCTTCTTTTTAAAAAAAAATAATTCCCCACTTTCCTTTAATTTTTTTTGTTTAATTTCTCACCTTTTACTTTTTTATTTTATTTTATTTTTTTCCCACTTATTTTACTTTTATTTTTAATTTCCACTTATCTTACTTTTTATTTTTTTAATTTCTACTTTCTTTTACTTTTTTAAAAAAGAAATTCAGCTACATTTACTTTTATTTTTTAATTTCATCTTTCTTTTACTTTTTATTTTTTTAAATTTCCACATTCTTTTACTTTTATTTTTTTTAATTTTCCACTTTCTTTTACTTTTTTTTTTTAAAAAATTTCCACCTACTTTTAATTTTAATTTTTTGTTCCATACTTTTAATTTTCCTATTATTTTATTCCCATCCGAAAATTAAAAAAATATTTTTTTCGGTATTTTTAATTTAATGTATTTTAAAATAAAGATAAAAAATAAAAATAATACTAATAGTAAAAATTTGACCTTTAAATTTTTTTTAATTCTTATCCTATATTAAAAAAATGTAACAAAGCTAAAAAAAAATATGTATTAAATTTATAAAAATATTTACATAGTAGAAGGTGGTAAAAATTCAAACATAGTCAAACTATAGGTGCTTACAGCTGCCCCTCTTTGCTTGGAAACATGAAGAGTTTTCAGGCAAAGACTAGGTGAGCCGTGTGACTAATATTTGACCACACCGTTATTCAAAAGAAAAAGAAATAAAAGATAGGGTATAATCGAGTCCTTGTTTTGGACTGCCTACATATCACGGGTTATAGGGGAATCAGGTCATGTGTAGTTCAAGGAGAATGGTGGAATGATGAGTTGAGGAGTCGAGTGAGTTTCCTTCGAGGCTCCGGTCCGCGATCCTACTATTATTAAAAAAAAAAAGAAACTAAACAAACCTATGAGCTATGAGTTACAAGATTCCTATCTATGAGTCTTCTGAAACTTGATCTTGAGTCTTGACTGGTTCTTCATGCAGACTCTGATCTAAACCTTGATTCTCGCTAGTTGTAGGTGCTAGTTCATTGTTCTATAGCTTCTTTTAATCATAATGGGACTCTAATGCTCGTGGCTTCAGTCATGTCTTGAGCATTCTACATCTTTTCAACTGCTTTTGCATTTTGGATTCACCTATTTTTTCTTTTCTTTTATTCTGAATTGAGACTTCTTCTTTTGGCCATCTCGAACCCTGTGCCTCGAGGTAAAACCTACTCAGACACCAAAACAAACAAACGAACGAAATTTTTCTGCCCCAGTTTGCACTAAAAAAATTTCGTGAGTTATTGTAAAAAATTCTAAACTAGTTCTTTATTGAAAGCAATAAAAGGTCAGGAATGGTGTACCCCGAAAACAAAAAATAGAGACTAGGGAATGGAGACCCTATGTCTAAAATGAAAGAAACTAAGGAGTGGAGACCCTATATTGGAAAAGCGATTGGGGATTGGTGTACCCTGATACTGGTAAGTAAATGTAACAAGGGGTTGATACCCTGTATTATAGAAAAAGAATGTAATCAGGGGTTGGTACCCTGTATTACTGAAAGGAAATGTAACCAGGGGATAACACCCTATATTACGAAAAAGAAATGTAACCAGGGGTTGGTGCCATGTATTACTGAAATAAAAATGAATCCCCTGGGCGAAAAGTTTCTACCTGGGTTAAACTGCAAAAAGAGAGCCTGGGCGAAAATTACTTCTACCCGGAATATGAGCTAGATCCCACTAGGCGAAAAGTTTCTTCCTGGGCTAAGCTACGTAAAACAACCTGAGCGAAGAGTACTTCTACCCGGAACTTTGAGCTGGATCACCCTAGGCGAAAAGGTTATACCTGGGTTAAGCTACGTAAACATCCTGAGCGAATAGTACTTCTACCCGGAAACTATGATCTGGATCCCCCTAGGCGAAAAGGTTCTACCTGGGTTAAGCTACGTAAAACATCCTGGGCGAAGAGTACTTCTACCCGGAAGTATGAGCTAGATCCCCCTAGGAAAAAAGGTTCTACATGGGTTAAGCTACGTAAAACAACCTGAGCGAAGAGTACTTCTACCTAAAAACTATGAGCTGTATCCCCCTGGGCGACAAGGTTCTACCTAGATTAAGCTACGTAAAACAACCTGAGCGAAGATTACTTCCACCCGAAAACTATGAGCTGGATCCCCCTAGGCGAAAATGTTCTACCTGGGTTAAGCTACATAAAACAACATGAGCGAAGAGTACTTCTACACGGAACTATGAGCTGGATCCCCCTAGGGGAAAAGGTTCTACCTGAGTTAATTTACGAAAAATAACCTGGGCGAAGAGTCCTTCTACCCGGAAACTATGAGCTAGATCCCCTTAGACGAAAAGGTTCTACTTGGGTTAAGCTACGAAAAACAGCCTGGGCGAAGAGTACTTCTACCCAGAAACTATGAGCTGGATCCCCCTAGGCGAAAATGTTCTACCTGGGTTAAGCTATGAAAATAATCTGTAATAGTGATGCATGCTGAAAATAAAAGAAAATAGAGATTTTGCGAAACTCACCTTTGGTGACATTCGTCTTTTAGGAATCGCCATTCTGCACTGCTTTGTACCTGCTACAAACAAAGAAAATTGTGAGTTTTAAAAGTGGTGATCGGTTTGTGGCCTTGATGTCTTTGGCAGCCTGACTTTGTGCCTATCTTCTTTTGATGATGATTTCAACCTGCCACTAGATGTTTCGTGAATACCACTTGCATTTCTGGCCCCTGAGGGCCATTTACTTTTCAAACATTTACCTGACGGTTGGTCGCGTGGGACTTAACCTTTTCAACTTTATTTTTGACTTTGTGGCATTTCACTTTCGACTTCTTTCCTCCAAAACTTTCAATTTGAGAGCATTGGGGAACCTTTGGCTTTTCAAACTTTGCCAAAACGGTTAGCCACTTGGGACTTAACCTATTCAACTTCATTTTGCCTTGTATGCACTTTCAATTTGATTTTCTCTTTAAAAGAGTTTTTGATTTCTAAGCATCGGCCGCCATGACCAGTCGGGGTCGACTTGATGCCCCTGCCGAGTCTGGGTGCCTCTTGAATATTAGCTTGTATCAAACGAAAGCCCTGTAAATCAGTCTTGCTATCCCTTCTTTGCCTTAGTTTTGGAATAGAGTTAGACCGAAAGGGATTCAAAGAACAACAAACAATGGAATTGACAATGAATTTAGACAAGAGATATCCCTTTCGTGGGAAGGAAAGAAGGGCTTATCTGGAGTATATGCGGACTTCAATGAACATGACATGTCTTTTGGACTAGATGCCCAATCTGTGTCCACTGTACGACTCTCAGAAATTCATCACAAACCTTTGCCTTGAAACCTAGAAACCTTGCCTAGCACTGTGTCAATGCCAATGAGTGTGAGGATACTCTTTTCGATCAGTGGCGCCCTTTGCGGGTTTTCACCAATTGACCTCTCTCATTTCTCTTCTCGCCATCGCCTTATAGTGCTCTTTGCGAGTTTTCACTAACAAGACTCTCATTTTGGTGTCTTTACTCACCATCGCCTTGCAGTGCCCGTGAGGTTTTTCACCAATAAGATTCTCTCATTTTACTTCTCTCATTTTGTTGTATCAGATCCAAGTAACTGTATCTTCCAATTTTTTAACATTCTCGTTGATTGATCGGAAGGACTTGAAAAGGATTTGGGTAAAAAGGATTTGGATTGAATTACAACTTTGGAACCTTTCCGGCGAAACCATCGCCGAACCATTATAACATCTGCCCCGGTTTCAACTTTTGGGGGAATGTGAATTTTTGTTTTGGTATGACTGAACCCCAGAGAGAGGTTGCCTACGTATCCTTTCGGAATCAAGTTAAACGTAGTTCAATGAAATATGAACTTGTTTGGATTTTTGTTTTGTTTTCTTTTGTTTTTTTCTCTTTTATTTCATTTCATTTTCTTTTTGTCTTTTCTTTTTTTTTTCTTTTTGTTTTTTATTTTTTATTTATAATAACTTCCAGGTTCCAAAAAGGGTAATAAAAAAAGAGCCGGCTTAAAGGGTTTTCAAATAGTTGAATATTTGGATGGTGAGAAAGAAGCCTTCTTCATCCCAACCGGAGAACATTAATGATATATAGAGGATCTAACATAGTACCTTTTGACTACACTTGCGTTGACAGTTATTGCAATGACATTTCCTTCGATGTTTCTCAGGTATAACACTCTCTTTTGGCAGTACTCTCATTACCATATATGGATCTTTTCAATCTGGAGCCAATTTTTCTTTACCTATTCTGAGTCTTTGTTTTATTTTCTTAAACTTATCTTCCTTGCATTCTGATTCTTGATTCATTATTTCAAAGTCTCACAGCGTATTAGGATCTAGGCATGAAGTCCGCAAGCATGTCATGTCATTAAAATCTGCATTAACATAACTGAAAAGAGAATAAGAAAAGTGACAAGATTAAGAAAAGAGACCTTCTTGGACAACGAAATATTAATCATTTGATTTTTATTTGATTTTTTGATTTTTTTTCTTTTGAATTTTAAAGATAGAAGGGTTTACATTGGAAAGTAAGACAATAAAGTAAAACATCCGGATCACACCCTGAGATAATTCGAACACAGAAAGGATAGCAAGACTGGCTACCGAGACTCCCGTTTGATGGGGGACTTTTAAGCTTGGCGGCCGTTTTTTGGCTTTTATTCTGTCTCAGCAATGGATGCAATGGCCTTTAGTGCCGGATCAAATTTCCCATCTTCACAGATCATTCTGACTACTGGCCCATTGGTGTGAGTAGGCAGAGGATTGTTCATCATATCAGGGGGCTCTTCATCCCTAAGCACTATTGCCTTGACCTCGATAAGGTCTTCCATTGCTCTCTTAAGAGTCCAACAGTCTTCCGTATCATGTTCCACTGCTCCAGAGTGGTATTCACATCTAGCATTAGCCCGGTGCGAGGGGGACTTAGAGTTTGGCCGGTTCGGGGCTATTGGCTACAGTAGACCTAGCCTAACTAGCTTTTGGAACAAGCTCGAGTATGATTTACCAACATGGGTGAACTGATTCCTTCTAGGGAGGCTTTTTTTTTTCTTTTCTTTTTTTCATATCTTGATTTCTTTTTCTTTCTCTTTTTGTTATTTTTCGCTCTTTGTTTTTCTCCGTTATTGTTTTTGTCACTCTATTCTTTCTTTTTCACTCAATTTTATTTTTCGGTTTATTTTTTCACTCAATTTGCTTATGGTTATGATCGAATCCGATGGGGATTGCCTACATATCATGACGCCGCATGAATCAGATCATTATGTAATTCAAGGGAAGATCAAGAATAGTAAATAAACTAACTCTTTTTTTTACTCATATACAAAACAGACCACGAAAGCTTCTAACAAGGAAAATATTTTTGAATTTTAAATTTTGATTTTTTTTTTGAGAAAGTTTTGAAAGGAAAACTTCTTTATGAATAAAGAAAATATTTTTGGATTTTGCTTTTTTTTTAATATATTTTTTTTATGTTTTCTTTTTTTTTTTGGTAATTTTTAAAAGTTTTTTTTTTTTTTTTGGATTTTGATTTTTTATTTTTGAGATTTTTTTAAAAGAAAGACTTCTAAAGAAGAAAGAATTTTTTTTTTGAATTTATTTTATTTTTTTCGAAGAAAGACTTCTAAAGAAGCAATAAAAACATATTTTTGGATTTTGATTTGATTTTCTTTTTCGATTGAAAGACTTCTAAAAAGGAAAAAAAAATATTTTTTTGGGATTTTATAAGGAAAGACTTCTAAAGAAGGAATTAAATAAAAATATTTTTGGATTTTTTTAAATTGGGGCCGAAACCAATGGGGTTTGCCTACGTATTTCACATCCGGTGAGAATCAGACCCGCGTAGTTCGGTAAGAAAAGCATGACCTTTTTTGAAAATATTTGGCGTATTTTGAAATGACTCATTTTTTTTATTTTATTTTTTCAAAATTTCGACAGAGTTTTGGGATTTTCAAATACCTGAATTTTCAGAAATCGGGTAAATTTCTCTCTCTTGCCTCACTCTTGATTTTTCTTGATTTTCTTCCCTATTCTAGAATCTGATCAACATGTAAGCCGAAGCAAATAAATGTATAAGTAGCACGTAAAATGCATCAGGATGGTCTTTTTATTTTGGGTACACCTGTCCTAGACGGACCCAACTCCTGTATTGAGTCCCCAAAGTCAAATGCATGTGATGCAAACAAGCGTACCTACTAGGGATCCGGCATGAGGTTATATTATTCTAGGTTTAAAACATGGGTGTATTGTTCTAGACCTGGCTTACCCGAGCGGACAACTCGAGTCGAGGTGGGGGCAACGTACCGGGAGCGCGAAAGTCTACCCGGCCTAGTTACTAATCCAGCCTCATTCTATTTGGGATGAACTCTAACAGAATAGTGGGCCACACGCACGTGTGCACCATAAATTCAGAAGACTGAGAAGGGAGGCGTAAGAAGGCAGTTTATATAGTTCAAATAATATCAAAGCGGTAAATGAGCGGCAATTAGCACATTAGGCCCACAAATACAGTAATATCAACAATCAAGAAAGCCAAGTATAGATCACAATACATGCTCGAATTCTGAACCCTGAACCAGAAGTTCTAGGTTATTGTCCCCAACAGAGTCGCCAGAGATGTCACACCTCTTTTTGCCCCAAAAGATATATGTGTTATGGATTGTTCTGGGTTAAAGAGTTTTTTCAATTAAAGTAAATAATTTGAGTAGGGATTATTTTATTTACAGAGTCGCCACTTGGAATTGATTTTTTTGGGTGTTCTAAGTCACCATTTATTTGAATCCCTAGTCAAAGGAAGGTTTGACTCTTTTATTATTGGTCTGCGAAAAAAAAGTCTGGGTAAGGAATTCTGTTGAATGGGGAGAAGGTGTAAGGCATTCCCCGAGTCCCATGGTTCTAGCACGATCGCTTTATTGACTATATTTGGCTTATATTATTTTTGAATAACCTGTGTTTTATTGGTTCTCATGTTTTACCTATGTCCGCTTTTATTGCTTGATTAGATTTATAAAAATTATCTTGAAATAATTCACGCATACGTGTACTCATTTTTGTTTGGCGTTAAGAATCATGTCAAGCGTACGTGTACACAATCAATAACACATTTATTATTATTCGAAGTTGATTGGTCAGGTCGTGTGAACGCGCACTTGTATTATTTTCCTAAACTAATTTGAAATTATTGTAAGACCAAGAGTTTATGGATAGAAAATTATTTGGAAGTCGGGAAATATATTAGTTATTTAAAGTATTGAAAAGTCATTTACACTTAGAAATATTTACAACTTACTACTCTATCTTTGAAATTAGGAGATATTTATCCATTATGGAAGAATGAGCTAATTATTAGTCTAGTGACAAAATTATTGGGTCTGATAGATTTATACTCAATCCAACTCATGTCTAATTCTTTCTTTCCGATTAAATGTGGTAACTCATTTCTGGTTCACTTACTTGAACTCCAACGCATGACCCATTAATATGACAAGATCTTCATTCTTAATTCTAAATAGCAAATCTCATTAAGATGAAATCCTATTCAAATAATTTGTTGACAAATCGCTTGAAACATGTAAAAAGAAACTACAACATGATAATGTGTGTCACACCTCCTTTTTTTCACGGGGATTAGGAGAGTTTTTCTAATTTAAGTGACATTAAGAAATGGGGTTATTTATTTAGTTCAGAGTCGCCACTTGGAATAATTTATGGTGTCCCAAGTCACCGATTTATTTTAAATCCCAAATCGAGGAAATTGACTCTTATTGATGATCTGCGAACACAGAAGACCAGGTAAGGAATTTTGTTAACCCGGGAGAAGGTATGAGGCACTCCCGAATTCTGTGGTTCTAGCACGGTCGCTCAACTATTAATAATTGGCCTAATTATCTGATTTAATACATATTTGAGACCTATTGTGCATTTTTACCTTTTAAACCGCTTTTAGTATTTATGAAATTTATTTGAACAAGTCGCGATATCACGCACTCGTTGTTTTTGTACATATTGCGAATCGCGTCACGTGAAACGCACCCGCGATTTACAACGTGTTAACTTTTATTATTATTGAAGTGATGTCCGAGTCACGTGAAACGCACACTCGAATTGGGATTACGTATCATGACTATGCCACGGGAACTGTACCCATAGTCACGATGATTTATTTATTAATCGCGCCTAAAGTATGTTCATGAGTTTAAATATTTTCCTAAGGTTTTGAGATTAATGAACTCTAGGCAAAACGGGTGAACAAAACAAAAATAATTCACATAGTTTCTGCCTAAATTTGGCCTAACAGATAAGAGTAACACATACTTAACTAATATTAATCACTGAATGCACTATTTTAATAATTGTGACCCATGAGTGTTGTTAATCATCATTCGACTTAGCAGGAAGTAGAATGAACATATATCTTGATCAATGAGTCAGAAAGGCTTCAAACCAAATCAACCAAATAAAATAAAATGTAATCCATGAAAAATCATTTCAAATCCCAGAAAATTAGTTAACTGAAGTGTTGTATTGACTTCAAAATCAAAGTGTGGACTCAATCTAAGCATAAAAGGAAATAGTTTTTCAAAAGAAGCATAGTAGTTGCATTGGTGGATTTCAACGGTGATATGTAAGCCTGGAATAAAAAATCTTGTTCAATTTTTTTTGAAAATGCTATCTCAGAAGAAACAAAAGAAACTTTCCCACACATAGATCCAGAAATTAATTTCAAACTAGAAAACTTCAAATAACAAACTGAATCCAAAACGAAACTTGAAACTGTCTATTTTTGCCGAAGGACTTAATTAAGGCGATAAATTAGTGAACATGAGATTTTAATTCTACTTCTTTCGAATCCAAACACTGTTCTGCACTATCGATTTGTGATCTAAACTAATTAAACTACGGCACAAGGAAATCAATAACAAACAGACTAACTAAGCGAAGAGGACATGTCGATTGCTGCAATTTTCAACCAAGAGCAGTTAATTTGAATTTAAAAGATCCAACACAGGAAGCATAGATGAGACGAAACCATGTTAAGGTGAAATAACATCACCTCACACGATCAACCCGATAAAAAATTCACAAGCATGTAAGGTCACGAAAATAGAAGAAAAGGATGTCAGAAAATGGACCTGAGATGTGCTTTCTTTAAACGAGTAAAATAGTGAGTACAAATATATGCTCGGACCAACTGTATGCACGAAACGGCAATGAAATTCAAACCAAACAGCTATGGAGACGACACAAGAATTCGGACCGGCAAAACTCGACCTCGACCGAATACCTTGAGCGGAAACTCGAGTCGGCTTCAATCCTCAACTTAATCACTCAACTTCAACCATTTTTGGAAACGAAAATTCAAATAGAAGAAATTGAAAAAATATTTTTTGTATTTTTGATTTTTTGGAATTTTTGCTAGCCTAAAAAATCTGGAAAAAATTGAATACAAGAACCCTAGAATCCCCTTTTCTCTCTGCCCGAATCCCTCTCTGTTTCTCGTTTCTCCTCTCTTTTCGTGTGTGTGAGTGTGTTGTCTAGGGTAGGTGTTATTTGTAGGAATGTGCTAGGAAAGTGCATGTTAATTAGTTATTGGATGATGATAAGAGAGAATCTTTTGGCATGTGATAATTTTCCATTGGCTCCTTTTTTTTTATCTTTTTTTTAAAGGCAATCTAAAATTTAAATTACTACACTAATATTTTAAACTAGATAAAATTATTACATTTATCTAGTTTAATGTGACCTTTTTTTAAGAGCACCAAATTAGATGAAACATATATTTTTTGTATATTTTCTTTTTCTTTTTGCAAAAAAACACAACTAATATCTAAAAGTGTGACTCTTTTTGTATGATTTTAATTTTATCAAATAAACCTATTAAAATAAGTGAAATAAAGGTTAAAATATGTAGATTAAACTTAAAATTATTTATAACTAAAAAGTGTTTAAAAATCCCAAATATAGTCAAAAATTAGGTGCTCACAATGTGTATAAATAAAATAACACAAAAAATTATCACATGAACCTCTATAAGAATATCACACAAAATAATGAAATAATTAACAAATGGAGGATAAGCAATGAACCTTTAAGCAAAAATTTTCCTTCAGTACTTGATTAATGCAAAAACAATTCTGAGTCGAGCAAATACACCAAACCAAGGGCAAATCGGCAGATGAGCAGAAAATCTCGCGACGAACCTTCTAAAATTCGAGCCCGGACCGAAACTTGACTGTACCTCGTGAGGCTGCTGGTTTTTGGTGTGAGAGAGGTGACTATCAATGAAGCTTCACAAGGTATTTTTAGGCTTGAATTTGAGGTATTTTTGGGTCTTAAACAGAGTAATGAATTGCTTGAATTTTCAAAAGAAATAATAAAACGAGTAGAAATTCACTTAGCGCAGAAGAAGACTTTTGTTTTCTCTCAATTCTCTCCTCTATTTTTCCTTCCTTCTCCCTCTCCCTATCTCCTCACATTTCTCTTCTATTTATAGAAAAAAAAATCGGAATTGTTTCAGATTTATTTTTTAATTAAAAAGAATTCCCACTTCCCATTTTTCTTCTTTTTTTAAAAAAAAATAATTCCCCACTTTCCTTTATTTTTTTTAATTTCCCACTTTTTACTCTTTTTTTTTGTTTTTGTTTTCCACTTATTTTACTTTTTTTTTAAATTTCTACATATCTTACTTTTCATTTTTTTAGTTTCTACTTTCTTTTACTTTTTTTAAAAAGAAATTCAGCTATATTTACTTTTATTTTTTAATTTCATCTTTCTTTTACTTTTTATTTTTTTAAATTTCTACATTCTTTAACTTTTATTTTTTTAATTTTCCACTTTCTTTTATTTTTTTTAGAAAACAATTTCCACCTACTTTTATTTTTAATTTTTTATTTCATACTTTTTATTTTCCTATTATTTTATTCCCATCCGAAATTTTTTTTAAAAAAATATTTTTTTCGGTTTTTTTAAATTTATTTTATTTTAAAATAAAGATAAAAAAATAAAAATAATACTAATAGTAATAATTTGACCTTTTAAATTATTTTTAATTCTTACCCTATATTAAAAAAGTGTAACAAAGCTAAATTAATATGTATTAAATTTCTAAAAATATTTACATAGTAGAAGGTGGTAAAAATTCAAATATAGTCAAAAATTAGGTGCTCACAATAAAGATCGCCTTCCCCTGGTTACATTTCCTTTTTCAGTAATACAGGGCGCTTACCCCTGATTACATTTTCTTTTTCAGTTATATAGGGCGCTAACCCCTGGTTACATTTCCTTTTAGTAACACAGGGCACCAACCCCTGGTTATATTTTTTTTCTCAGTAATACAGGGCAACATCCCCTAATTACATCTCCTTACCAGTATAGGGTACACCAATCCCTAGTTGTGTTCTCCAACATAGGGTACACCACTCCCTAATTGATTTGATCTTAAATGCAGGATACATCACTCCCTAATATCATTGCCAATATAGGGTATCACATTCCCTGGCCACATTTTCCCAACATAAGGTACATCAATCCTTAGTTGAGACATTCTTTTGGGACAATAAAGGAATACTATCAAAAAGTAGTAGTTTACGGTACACCATTCCCAATTTTTTTATTGCTTTTAATAAAGAAGTACTTTAGAATTTTGTTACAATAACTCGCAAATTTTTTTTAGTGAAAACTGGGGCAGAAAAATTTCGTTCGTTTGTTTGTTTTGATGTCTGAGTAGGTTTTTGTTTTACCTCGAGGTAGAGGGTTCGAGATGACCAAAAGAAGAATTCAAAATCTAGAATAAAGAAAAGAAAAGGAAAAGAAGTGAATTCAAATGCAGAAGCAGATGGAAAGGATATGGACAGCTCAAGACGACTGAAGTCACGAGCATTACATCTCTTGTTTTGATTATAAGAAGTCGTAAAAGAATGAACTAGTACCTGCAACTAGCAAGCATCAAGGTTCAGATCAGAGTCTGCGTGAAGAACCAGTCAAGATTCAAGATCAAGTTTTAGAAGATTTATAGATAGGAATCTTGTAATTCATAGCTGATAGGTTTGTTTAGTTTCTTTTTGATTTTTGATGTAATAACTGGACTACAGACCGGAGCCTCGACGGAACCTCACTCGACTCTCCAACTCAGCATTCTATCATTTTCCTTGAACTACACGCGGCATAATTTTCTTATAACCCGGGATATGTAGGTTATGCATAACCAAGACTCGGTCGCACTCTTTTCTCTTATCTCTTTACTTTTGAATAACGGTATGGCCAAACATTAGTCATATCGCTCATCTTTTCTTTGCCTGAAAACTTTTCATGTTTCCAAGCAAAGAGAAGCATGCTGTGAGCACCTAATTTTTTACCATGCTTAAATTTTTTCCCACTCATCTCACCAATACCTTACTTCTCACTCCACTTTCTCTTGCTCCCCACTCTTTATCCCCCACTCTTTATTTCCACTCCACTTTCACTTTTCCCACATGCTTGTCCCCCATTCACCTCCCCCACTTATAAAAATGCACCATCTCCACAATCCCACAAAAAAACACAACTCGTGCCTCCCTCTTCACTCATCTTCCTCAGCCTCTAAGCTCACCCAAAATGAGCTTTGTAAATCCCTAAAACCCAGTTGAAAAGTCCACCCCAAAATAGTCCCAAATATCCATTAAAACTACTCTAAACCCAGCTTGAAACAACCACCAAACAACTCCTCTAGACTCCAGCAAAATTCAGCAGCTTTTTAGCTGCAAAAAACACAAAAAATCAGCCTCCAAAATAGATCCAGAACATCCCAAAAATGAGTTGGAAATCTACCCCCAAACCAGCCCTCTTCTCAGTCCAAAAATGACTCCAAAACAGCCCCGAACAACCTCCTAAAACACAGCAAAAGACCAACTACGAATAGCCCCAAAATCCAGCTCTAATATAATCCGAAACTGACCCAAAACAACCCCAAAATCACTCAAAAATGCAGTCCAAATCACTCTCAAAACACAGCAAAGTCAGCACCTAAAATAGGACAAAAACAATCCCATAAACTTCAGCTAAAATCAGTCCCGAAATCCAGCTGAAAGCAGCCCAAAACATCACCAAGAGCAATCTTAAAACAGTTCGAAAACCACCACGAAAGTTGTCGTCCTTCATCCAAAACCAGCAGCTCCTTCCTACTCTGTTAATCACTACAAACGAGCCGAGTTCGAGGCGGTTTGGTCGAGGTTCTTTGAGGTTCCGGCAAGGCATTTGGTTTCCTGTTCGAGGTTCTTATTTGCTTGACGATTCGAAAATATTTGCAACTTTAGAGGTCCGATCTTTTTATCTTGTTTGCTTTGTCTGTTTATTGTTCCATTTAGATGATATGTGTTAATATGCCTTTTGCTTGAATTTGTTATTCTCTTTTTGAGCACATAATTTTTCTTAGTTATTAATTCTTATCGTTAAGTTTATTGGTGTGATGACCCAAAATGTCATCTTTAAATTTAATAATTAATTTTGTATTCTAAGACCTCAAAAAGCACTATTTATTATTCCTCGACTTGCGTGCGCAGTTCGTAAAATTTTTCGAAAAGTTTTCAGATGAAAAATAAATTAAAATGTGAATTAGAGTTTTAAAACTCAATTGAGTTGACTTTGGTCAACATTTTGAGCAAACGGACTCGAATCAGTATTTTGATAGTTTTGGTAGGTACGTATCGTGATTTGGGACTTAGGCGTATGTCTGTCACGACCCCAAATTCCCTCCGTAGGATGTCGTGATGGCACCTAGTCTTTAAGACTAGGTAAGCCTATCAATGCAGAATAATAATAAATATCTGAAATAAATAAACTATAATTCAAACAATTTCAACTCCCAAAATCTGGTAGAAATAAGTTACAAGCTTCTAAGAATTTATTCTTAGTGTCTCTATATGTCAAGGTCTAGATAAAATATAAGGAAGCAACATAAAATGATAGAAGGGGACTCCGGAATCTGCGGACGCTGGCAGATATACCTCGAAGTCTCCGTGCGTAGGTAACTCAATGACGTCTAAGCTGGTAAAATGTACCTGGATCTGCACAAAAAGATGTGGAGAAGCGTAGTATGAGTACACCACAGCGGTACCCAGTAAGTGCCAAGCCTAACCTCGGTAGAGTAGTGACGAGGTCAGGTGAGGCCCTACTGGAAAATGAATCAAATAGTATGTCACATTTAATGACACCAAATAATTGCAAATAATATCTCATGGAAATCAAAACAGAATTTCCTTCAACTTTATGAAAATCACAATAATAATCAAAGGCAACTACGGCCATAAATTAATATCAACAAGGGCACTCCCTAGGTACCGCCTCGTAGTGACATACTTTTTCCCGAAATAGTGTAAATAAATTCACAATATCTCATTTTCTTATATCACCGCGGGAGCCTTCACAATTTATTTAAAGAAAATATTTTTTTCGAAATAGCATCCCGCGTTTTAGCCACACTTATCACATCGCATGACTTCTAGTAGTTCCCCTACTAGCCACGCGTATCAAGCCACCCTTATCTCACCGCATGCGTTTTAACACCCAGACCTTATACTACCGCATGCGTATCAATATCACAATATATCACAATTTGCACCCCAAGTGCTCAAATAATTTAACTTGCCAAAATAATTCAACAACAATATTTTTTCACAATAAAGAGCTCACGGCTCATGCCAAAATAAATCATCAATAATAGTTTGCCACAATAAATAGCTCACGGCTCATGCCAAAATAAATCATCAATAATAGTTTTCCACAATAAAGAGCTCACAGCTCATGTCAAAATAATTCATCAATAATATTCTTCCATAATAAAGAGCTCACGGCTCCCTCACAATGAGTATAAAAATATTCAGGAGTAAATAATTTAGGAAAATAATATTTCAAAATCTTTACTACGTTGCTTCAATATCAAGTTTAAAAATGTCAAATACTTCATATTAATAATATTTAATTTAAAGAAAAACAACCTTCAAATAATGCACAGAATAAAAGAAACCAAGTTTCAACTAAACAGGTAAAACAATTAGTAAGAAAAGATCAAACAAATTTGAAGTATATATCTCACATCAATGATGAAGAATATAACAAAATAAAATAATTTAATAAATGCGCAACAGTGATCTACACAATTTAAAAATATAATCTTTCGCAAATCAACCCGTGTACACACTCGTCACCTCGTGCACACGACTTTCAACACATTTCAATAATCACATCAATATCAATTCTAGGGGAAATTTCCCCCACACAAGGTTAGACAAGTCACTTACCTCGACTTGCTCCAATTTAACCAAGTGTTATGCTTTTTCCTCGAATTTCCGACTCCAATCGACTCGTATCTAGTCATAATTAATTCGATACAATCAACAAAAATTATAGTAATCACTTTCATAAGAAAATATTACATTTTTATTAAAATTCGAAATTAGCTCAAAATTTGCCCGTGGGGCCCACATCTCAGAATCCGGCGAAACTTATAAAATCCGACAACCCATTCAATTACGAGTCCACCCATACCAATTTTACCAAAATCCGATAACAACTCGACCTCCAAATCTTAAATTTTCGTTTTTGGAAGATTTTGCAAAAATCTTGATTTTTCATCCATAAATTCACGGATTCATGATGTAAATGAGTATGGAATCATGAAATATAATCAATATAGGATAAGGAACACTTACCCCAATGTTTTCCCGTGAAAATCGCCCAAAAATCGCCCAAGAATCGTGCTCCAAAAATCCAAAACGAAATGAATGAAATAACCATTTTTGGTCCTTAAGTTTCTGCCAATCCGTCACTAAAAGTCCATTTTTTGTCACTAAAAGTCCACCAGAAACAGCTCTACTAGTCTTACTTCAATTGATCATAACTTTATGTACAAATGTCCAAATGATAAATGGTTTACTTTTCTAGAAACTAGAATCCACCGACTACAACTTTTATGTTTTGCAATTATTCTGATTCCTTATACATTGCGAGATATTGGCTCCCAAAGTCGGCTGCATGCATCAGAATTTCTGGCGAAACTGCTCTACCAGCCTTTATTCAATCCATCATAACTTTCTGTACAAATGTCCAAATAATGCATAGTTTAACTTTCTGGAACCTATAATCCAACGACTACAACTTTCATGTTTTGCACATTTTCTGATTCCTTATGCATTGCGAGATATAAGCTTCCAAACTTGGCTCCACGCACGGAATTTCTGCAACAGAAATTTCTGCTGCAAACAGAAATTTCCAGCACTTTGTCCGAAATCCATTCCGTTTACCTTCCGAAATCCACCCGAGACCCTCGGGACCTTAACCAATTATTCCAACATGTCCCAAAATACCATACGAACTTAGTCGAGGCTTCAAACTACATCAAACAACATCAAAACGACGAATCACACCTCAAATCAAAATCAATGAACTTTGAACTTTCAAATTCTATATCTTGTGTCGAAACACATCAAATCAATTCGGAATGACTTCAAATTTTGCACACAAGTCATAAATGACATAACTGAGCTATGAAAATTTTCAGAATCGGATTTCGAACTCGATATCAAAAAGTCACCATCTCGGTCAAACTTCCCAAAAATTCAACTTTCGGCATTTCAAGCCTAATTCTACTACGGACTTCCAAATAAAATTTCGATCACGTTCCTAAGTCCAAAATTACCATACGGAGCTGTTGTAATCTTCAAAATTCTATTCCGGGGTCGTTTGCACATAATTTGACATCCGATCACTATTTGAACTTAAACTTTTAATTTTTCATCAAAATTCCATATCTCGGATTAGGGACCTCGGAATTTGATTCCGGGCATACGCCTAAGTCCCAAATCACGATACGGACCTACCAAAATTATCAAAATACTGATCCGAATCCGTTTGCTCAAAATGTTGACCAAAGTCAACTCCGTTGAGTTTTAAAGCTCTAATTCACATTTTAATCCATTTTTCACCTGAAAACTTTCCGAAAAATTTTATGGACTGTGCACGCAAGTCGAGGAAGGATAAGTAGTGCTTTTCGAGGTCTTAGAACACAAAATTAATTATTAAATTTAAAGATGACATTTTGGGTCATCACAATGTCCGAAATCAATTTCCGAGGTCCCTAGCCTGAGATATGGAATTTTGATGAAAAATTAAAAGTTTAAGTTCAAATAGTGACCGGATGTCAAATTATGTGCAAACGACCCCGGAATAGAATTTTGATGATTCCAACAGCTCAGTATGGTGATTTTGGACTTAGGAGCGTGATCGGAATTTTATTTGGAAGTCCGTAGTGGAATTAGGCTTGAAATGCCGAAAGTTGAATTATTGGGAAGTTTGACCGAGGGGTTGACTTTTTGATATCGGGGTCGAAATCCGATTCTGAAAATTTTCATAGATCAGTTATGTCATTTATGACTTGTGTGCAAAATTTGAAGTCATTCCGAATTGATTTGATGTGTTTCGACACAAGATATAGAATTTGAAAGTTCAAAGTTCATTGATTTTTGATTTGAGGTGCGATTCGTCATTTTGATGTTGTTTGAAGCCTCGACTAAGTTCGTATGGTATTTTGGGATATGTTGGAATAATTGGTTAAGGTCCCGAGGGTCTCGGGTGGATTTCGGAAGGTAAACGGAATGTATTTCGGACAAAGAGTGCTGAAAATTTCTGTTGCAGAAATTTTGTGCGTGGAGCCAACTTTGGAAGCTTATATCTCTCAATTCATAAGGAATCAGAACATTTTTAAAACATGAAAGTTGTAGTCGTTGTATTATAGTTTCCAAAAATTTAAACCATTTATCATTTGTACATGAAGTTATGATCAATTGAAGGAAGGCTGGTAGAGCAGGTTTTGGTGGACTTTTAATGACGAAAAATGGACTTTTAGTGACGGAAAATAGACTTTTAGTGACGGATTGGCAGAAACTTAAGGACCAAAAATGGTTATTTCATGCATTTCATTTTGGATTTTTGGAGCACGGTTCTTGGGCAATTTTTGGGCGATTTTCACGGGAAAACATTGAGGTAAGTGTTCCTTATCCTACATTGATTATATTTCATGATTCCATACTCATTTACATCATGAATCCGTGAATTTATGGAAGAAAAATCAAGATTTTTGCAAAATCTTCCAAAAATAAAAATTTAAGATTTGGAGGTCGAGTTGTTATCGGATTTTGGTAAAATTGATATGGATGGACTCGTAATTGAATGGGTTGTTTGATTTTATAAGTTTCGCCGGATTCCGAGATGTGGGACCCACAGGCAAATTTTGAGTTAATTTTGGATTTTAATAAAAATGTTATATTTTCTTATGAAATTGATTACTATAATTTTTGTTGACTATATCAAATTATTTATGACTAGATACGAGTCGATCGGAGTTGAAAAATCGAGAAAAAAGCATAATACTTGGTTAAATTGGAGCAAGTCGAGGTAAGTGACTTGTCTAACCTTGTGTGGGGAAAATTTCTCCTAGAATTGATATTAATGTGATTATTAAAATGTATTGAAAGTCGTGTACATGAGGTGACGAGTGTGTACACGGGCTAATTGCGAAAGATTATATTTTTAAATTGTGTAGATCACTGTTGCGCATTTATTAAATTATTTTATCTTGTTATATTCTTCATCATTGATCTAAGTTATATACTTCAAATTTGTTTGATCTTTTCTTACTAATTGTTTTACCTGTTTAGTTGAAACTTGGTTTCTTTTATTCTGTGCATTATTTGAAGGTTGATTTTCTTTAAATTAAATATTATTAATATGAAGTATTTGACATTTTTAAACTTGATATTGAAGCAACGTAGTAAATATTTTGAAATATTATTTTCCTAAATTATTTACTCCTGAATATTTTTATACTCATTGTGAGGGAGTCGTGAGCTCTTTATTGTGGAAAAATATTATTGTTGAATTATTTTGACATGAGCTGTGAGCTCTTTATTGTGAAAAATATTATTGTTGAATTATTTTGACATGAGACGTGAGCTCTTTATTGTGGAAAAATATTATTGATGAATTATTTTGACATGAGCCGTGAGCTCTTTATTGTGGAAAATTATTATTGATGATTTATTTTGGCATGAGCCGTGAGCTCTTTATTGTGAAAAAATATTATTGTTGAATTATTTTGGCAAGTTAAATTATTTGAGCACTTGAGGTGCAAATTGTGATATATTGTGATATTGATACGCATGCGGTGGTATAAGATCTGGGTGTTGAAATGCATGCGGTGAGATAAGGGTGGCTTGATACGCGTGGCTAGTAGGGGAACTACTAGAAGTCATGCGGTGTGATAAGGATGGCTAAAACGCGGGATGCTATTTCGGAAAAAATATTTTCTTTAAAATAAATTGTGAAGGCTCCCGCGGTGAGATAAGGAAATGAGATATTGTGAATTTATTTATGATTTGGGACTACGAGACGGTACCTCGGGAGTGCCCTTGTTGATATTGATTTATGGCCGCAATTGCCTTTGATTATTGTTGTGATTTTCTTCAAGTTGGAATTAATTCTGTTTTGTTTCCATGAGGTATTTATTTGTCATTATTTGATGTAATTATATGTGACATACTACTTGATTCATTTTCATTGTCATTTTATCTTATAATATTATTTAAACATTTTACCATGCCATTATTTATTCTCTAGTAGGGCCTGACCTGACCTCGTCACTACTCTACCGAGGTTAGGCTTGGCACTTACTGGGTACCGCTGTGGTGTACTCATACTACGCTTCTGCACATCTGTTTGTGCAGATCCAGGTACATCTTATCAGACCACGCATCAGTAAACTAGCTATACGAGGAGACTTCGAGGTATATCTGCTAGCGTCCGCAGACTCCGGAGTCCCCTTCTATCTTACTATGTTATCTTTCTTATTTGCTTTAGACTCTGATGTATAGAGACATAAAGAATAAATTCTTAGAAGCTTGTGACTTATTTCTACCGGGTTTTGGGAGTTAAAATTGTTTGAATTGTAGTTTATTTATTTAAGATATTTATTATTATTCCGCATTGATAGGCTTACCTAGTCTTAGAGATTAGGTGCCATCACGACATCCTACGGAGGGAATTTGGGGTCGTGACAATTGGCATTAGTAGTTGAGTGAGAATCTACAAGGAAAGTTTCAGAAAAAATTAAACTTGAAAAAATGAGGATAAGTGATGGTAACCGTAATGCATTTGGTCCTAAGGTTTGGTATTGTAAAATTTATTTTCTTTATCAAAATATTTTAATCAAGTTTAGTTTTTTCCTAGCACTAGTTTTATCATTTGGTCGAATTAATTTCTAACGTTATCTTAACTGTTTTATAAAATTTTTATCAATCCTTCAATAATCCTCTCTTGATTTGTAATCAGTACTAAATAAAATACTTCCATAACTCTTGAGCCTCACAATAATCTTGACTTAGGAAATAAATAACTCACAAATCGCTAGTTTGCTTTAGGCGCGCTTTTAATTAGTTTTTTCCGATTATGTATACGTTTGCGTGGCATAATTGTGATTTCCAAAATTAATATCAAAGTATGTGTTCCTGCAACTTTGGCCAAAATAATCTTAATATAATAAAATACTATTAATTGTGTACACGTACGTGTGACATGATTTTGGTACAATAAACAAAACGGATTCACACACGTGATTCGTTTCAAAGATAATTTCATATTTTAATAATTAAAAACGGATAGATAAAACATGGAAACCAATAAATCACAGTTTATTCAAAATTAATTTAAGCCAAATTGTAGTCAATAAAGCGACCGTGCTAAAACTACGAGGCTCGGGGAATGCCTTACACCTTCTCCTCGGTCAACCAAATTCCTTACCCGGACTTTATTTTCGCAGACCAATAATAATAGAGTCAAATCTTCCCTTGACTAGGAATTCAAATAAAAGGTGACTTGGAACACCCAAAAAATCAATTCCAAGTGGCGAATCTATAAATAAAATAATTCCTACTCAAATTTGTCACTTTAATTGGAAAAACTCTTTAACCCACAATAATCCAAAACGCACATATAATATCTTTTGGACTAGAAAAGGGGTGTGACAGGTCAAATATCACTCTTTTTTAATCTTTCTTCTTCTTGTTTTGGGTTTCCTTTGATTAACTTCTCCCTCTCCTTCATTATCATCAACATCTGTACCTGTTTCAAAGCTAGCAGCCTCATCAGAAGGATAATATGGCTCATCACCTCCTATTTTACCCTCCAAAGGATTCCTTTGTCTTGACTCTCTCCTGGCTTGATACTCATTATAACCCACATATATTATTTTTTCCCTAACTTAATACCCTCAGCTGCAGGAACTCTAACGTTCTTTTTTTTTCTCTGCTTAGTTCTTCTTTCCTCCCTAAATGACCTATACTTCTCATGTATATCACTACCATAATCCTTCTCCCCTTCTTCAAATGGCTCTACATGATCTGAATCTGAGCTATTCTCAGTACTAAAACCATCTTCAAATTCAGCAGGTTCAGATGAGCCAGCAGGTTCAGATGGGGCAGTAGGTTCAGGGGGGTAGCAATATTGGGGGAGGGGAGGGTAGTAGTATCAAAAGGAGCACTTGGTTCAGCAGGGGCACTAGTGCATGCCTCTTCATATGTGCCCAAAACCTCACTTCCCCTAAGGTCTTGACCACATTCTAAGATAGGGGGACCACTACTGGTTCATCAACCATGTGCTCCACAAATACATCCAAGATATTTCTATTTTTTAATACTTGACAAATACCCGTAATATCCCTATCCACTTTAATTTCTATCAAACCAGTACAATAAGGTGGCCTTACATAAATACGAGCAGAAGAAGAATTATAGCCAAAGTCTTTAACATAACCTAGAAATTCAAAATAGGAGAACTTATCTACATCAATATCAAGTGCAGAAGTAATAACCCCACCTATATATAGCTTCTCCATGGAATTTTTTCCTCCAAGGAAGAATCTTACTGTGACTAATTCAAAAGACATTTTCAACCCAACGCAAAGTAGATATATAACTATATCAGACCAGTATCTATGAAATCAAATCACATGCAACAACAAACTCAGCACTATTACTGTGACGAAGAAAACCCTAGTGCTCAAAACAACATAAACACGACGAACAACACTAACCTTTAAAAAGAATATGTTCTGTCCAAAATCCAAATCGAAGAAAGAGTGTAATGAAAAACTGAACCCCTTTCATTGAAACTCGAACAAATCCAACAACTCGTCAAAATCAAAAATATCAGTAAAATATAACGACAATTTGAGGTTCTAACTAGGTTTACTCAAAGAAACATTCATCTTTTCCCTTCAATTTTAGTTGGAAAGATTGAATTTCAGACGGATTAGAGGTTAGGGTTTTTACGACGACTTGGGAATTTTTTACGGGGTGGGTGAATTGAACTGATAAGGTAAATAGGTTGGGGTAAATATTAGACTACAAACGACGTCGTTTTTAAACGTAAAAAAATGGTTAAAATCATTAATTATAATCAAACTAATAATACTCTCTTTTTAAATATGTGGCATCACTAGATGGCGCGTGTATGTTACACAATATATTTGTAATGGGAGATGGCTTACAAGGGTGCACAAAAAATCAGTCCTAACAAATATAGGGTGGTATTGGAACACCCATAAAGGTTGAGTAGGAAACTCATTTATTTGGACAAGTTCAGGGAGCATCTTATGTATTATCCCAAAAAAAAAGGAGTAAAATTGGCATCCAAAGTGAAAGAAGAAAACAATAAGGATATTAAAAAAATCAGTACATTCTTGAAATGAATAAATAAATAAACTAAAATAGAAATAATCAGTTAATTTTCCTTCTTATTTTTTCCCTTTTTTTCCTTCTTATTGCTGGGCTGGAGTTGTTAGCTCTAATTTGGACCCCTGATGCTTCACTCGAATAACCACCTGTGTTCATAATCGGCTGGTCGATTATAATGGACTTGGATACATATTGGCCCATTAATGCCATTAGGCCTAGTAAAAGAAGTGCAACCCAAGAAAGCAGTCCCTACTCACTATTCATTTCATTTCAATCTTTGGTTTGAAACTAGTCGGTTTCTTTCCTTAACTGTTAACTCAAACATGAACCCAATATTGGCCCATTAATGCCATTAGGCCTAGTAAAAGAAGTGCAACCCAAGAAAGCAGTCCCTACTCACTATTCATTTCATTTCAATCTTTGGTTTGAAACTAGTCGGTTTCTTTCCTTAACTGTTAACTCAAACATGAACCCAATGTTGTCCAACAGTAAAGGATCAACGAATGAACGTAAAAATAATTATAATAGATTGTATTTGCTAGCTAATCCTTTTTTTAATAATTATTATCAGTTTTTATAATTGGGGATTAAGATTCGTGCACGATGGTTCAAAACTCATTCAAGTGATTATCCTAAGCTCAAAAAGGCGAAAGAGAATAGTTGATGTAGTATGAATTTTCCCTTAATTAACAATATACAAATTTGGCAATTAAATCCTTTAGGCAACAATTAGAAGCCCAAACTTATAAACATAAACGAGGGAGTATAAGAATCGAGAAAGTCACTTGGCCAAAAGGGTACTGTTAAACGGAAAAGGAATAGATTATCTACAAGGATGATTGATATGCATATGCATGTTTCCCTCATTTAGTAGAACGTTGATAAAAATAAGTTTCCAGTAGTATATAGATCTTGGCAATTCTTGATAGAAATGTTTTCCCTAACATTCAATGTTCAAACATAGAATGGTCGTTATGTTAGCTCAATTCTTTCTAATCATTCTTCTTATATAAGCAAAGCAAAGTTCTCACTTGGCCTCATCAAAAATATTGAGATCAGTGCTAATTAATTAAGTCTGGAAATGGCTAAATTAGTTGCTGCATCCTCCTCCACTGCCCTTTTCCTCCTCACTTTTAACATTCTCTTCTTCACAATGGTTAGTTCCACTACTTATTACCCAACAGTTACAGGTAAATGTCCTACAGACTCATCCAAATACGAAGTGTGTGCTGACTTATTAAATGATTTGGTGCACCTTAATTTTGGAAGTCAAGCTAAGACCCAATGTTGCTCTCTCATTCAAGGCATTGTTGGTGCTGATTTGGCTTATTGCCTTTGCGATGCCATTAAATCAAACAGCACCAATATTCTCCCTCTTGACCCCCTAACCTTGCTGTTCAACAACTGTGGAAAGAATCGTCCCTGGGATTTCCGATGCCCATAAGCTAATTAATTTCCATCTTTCGCTACAAGAAATGGGACTTTAATTTTTTGGCGATTGCCACTTAAGTATCGTCTCCGGGAATTCCATGCGCATATATAAGCTACTACAGTAATATTTTTCATCTTTCTTTCAGTGTGTTTGCTATTTTGTGTGCTTAATTACAGTTATTGCTTAATATTGCATTATTGTAAGTGGTTAGAGGGAATTAGGCTCGTTGTCTTCTTTCTCTCTGTTGTATCCCAGTTCTATTAGTAAGAACATTAAATATCGTCGTGATGAGTTATGAATTATAATATTTAAAACCATAGTAATCAAGCTCCCCTTTTAGCAATAACCTCATAATCCTACCTATATCGCCGGTTCTGTTTGTTGCGTAAACTAGGAAATTGTTTTCTTTCTCTCTTTTTATTCCTTTTCAGAAGCATATATGTAGTTTCGAGATTGTTTTAGTCGCAGTTTGGCAATTCTTGAGATTCCAGCATGAAAAGGGGGAAAGATAATGGACATTTGTTTCAGTCAATTTCGAAGCATGAGGGAAACTAACTAGAGATCGATTAAATAGCTGCAGACAGAAATTAGCCTAGATAAGAAAAAGACAGCACTGTTTTGAACCTTCTTTTCGATTTAGTGGTAATTAATGATATTGGGTTACAGCGGGTATGGCACGGCAATACGTCCTCCGGTGCAGGCGCAGAGCTAAGTGGGCGAAAGGGTTCAGTCGTATCCTTATCGCTGAAAATTACACTATATATATATATATATATATATATATGTATATATATATATATATATATACGGGTGAAATCGAGCCCGCGGAACGCCTCGGTTTCGATGAAGTAAACAAAACAAGAGACATGACTGCAAGGAACCGGAATAGAGGCAAGGAGCCCTCGTGTCGGGGTTCGGGCAAAACGCCTGCCCTCGGAAGCATCGCGGCCACGACCCCCAGGTTCAATTTGAATCCTAAAAAATCTCGGAGAGCATTACCAGATAATCGAGCACGACTAACAAAGGGCCGTGATATCCGTGACCAGCCGGATGTCACGGCGTGAATCTCGGCACGTATCGGCAGAAAATCGGTGATTAGTAAAAAAGAATATTTTTACCTTTTGTGTAATTGTACTTAGGGTAAAACTCCCCTACTATATAAAGGGGGTCTGATTATTCATTAACGACATTGTAACACACATATCAAGGCAATATACTCTTATTTTCCTTGTTATTCAAAGTTCTTACTTTTTTTATCAGTTCATCATTAACGCGAGCCCGGGATCAAAGGCAGATATTCCATTAAAGCTGCTACTGAGTCCGGGATCACTTTCCTTAATTGGTTTGATAATTTATTACTTCCTTTATCTGTTTAATTTAACACGATTCATTATTTGTATTGAATTAATCTGTCTATCCTTAAAACCACTTATAAATTTAATTGTTATCCGTTTTTAGGGTAAACAGTTTGGCGTTCACCGTGAGGCTAAGGATAATAGTGGTAATTTGATACAAACTTCCATAACACACTCTATTTTACACTTGTTCTTTTATTTTTTAATTTCAAGTCAAAATTAATAATGTCGAACTCCCAATCTGCCCATTTTTGAACGTGGATATCATCTGACCACCATGGCGAGAGCAACAATGTGGTTCCCAGTAACGAGGTGCCCCATGTTGACCCCAACGGAGTCTCAGTCGCCGATCTGGCCTATGGTAACTCACACGTGGCTATCGAAGCAAACTTGCCTACTGACCCGATAAACAACATTCGCGGGGGAGCCCAGTCGATAGCTTGGAGTACACACGACGGCGAAGGTTATGGGATCAATATGCACGTGATCTTCGAAATGTTACAGGCTCAACAGGCAGCGATAGCCCAGTTGCAGAACCAAAGTCACGCCCCCAATAGGGGTGAGCCCGAATCATCCCGGAAAAATGCTCGCAGACATGAACAGGCCACAGAAAGGCCCGGTGAAGCAGAACTCGAGACCAACCCCGAGATAATAAAGATGCTTGAGGAACTAAAAAAGGTGGAGTTGGAAGAAAAGGAAATCGAAGACAACGAAAAAAAAGTGGAGACCTATAACTCCAGGGTCGATCAAATCCGAGGAGCACCACCGATAGTGAAGGGCCTGGATTCCAAGAAATTTGTCCAAAAGCCTTTCCCTCCAAGCGCCGAAGCCGATCCCAAAGAAGTTCCGTATGCCCGAAATTTTGAAGTATAATGGGACAACTGATCTAAACGAACATGTGACCTCCTACACATGCGCCATCAAGGGGAACGACTTGGAAGATGATAAAATCGAGTCCATTCTGCTGAAAATGCTCGGAGAGACCTTGTCAAAAGGAGATATGATATGGTATCACAACTTACCCTCTAATTCTATTGACTCGTTTGCTATACTTGCATATGCCTTTGTAAAAGCGCACATCGGGGCCATCAAGGTCGAGACCAGAAAGTCGGACTTTTTCAAGGTAAAGCAAAGAGATAACGAGATGCTCAGGGAATTTGTATCGAGGTTTCAAACGGAACGGATGGATCTGCCTCCGGTTACAGACGATTGGGCCGTTCAGGCCTTCACCCAAGGACTCAATCCCCAAAGCTCATTGGCTTCACAGCAGTTGAAGCAAAATTTGATAGAATACCCGGTGGTAACTTGGGCCGACGTCCATAACAGGTACCAATCGAAAATTAGAGTCAAAGATGATCAGCTCGGGGCCCCTTCCGGGTCCGTCTATCCCGTCAGGACTAGTGACAGATCCAAAAGGTCCATCAATCATGAACCAAAATTGAAAAGAGACCGGTATCATCCATACAATGGAGATCGAAGGGGTAATGGGTCCGGACGCAACACTTGAGAAGTGAAAGAAGAAGCGACCGAGGTCATAATAACCGGGGACTGGTGAGCAAAAATGATTTTGACAGACCCATCGGGTCTAAGGAAGCACCAAGGTTATCGGAGTACAACTTCAATGTCGATGCTACTGGCATCGTATCGGCCATCAGACGCATCAAAGATACTAAGTGGCCTCGACCATTGCAATCCGATCCCACCCAAAGGGACCCCAACCTAATGTGTAAATATCATGACACTCACGGCCACAGAACCGAAGACTGCCGACAGCTGAGAGAAGAAGTAGCTCAGTTATTCAATAACAGAAACCTCCGAGAATATCTGAGTGATTGAGCTAAAACTCACTTTAGGAATAAAGACTTCAACAAGCAGATCGAGCAACAGGAACCTCAGCACATCATCAACATGATCATTGGAAGGGTTGACGTCCCCTAGGGGCCGATGTTAAAGCGCACTAAAGTGTCCATTACAAGGAAAAACGAACTCGAGATTATGTACTGGAGGGAACCGTATCTTTCAGCGATGAGGACGTTGAAGGCATCATGCAACCACATAATGATGCATTAGTAATATTTGTACTCATAAATAAATCTCGAGTTAAGCGTATGTTAATTGATCTAGGTAGCTCGGCCAATATCATCATATCAAGGGTCGTGGAATAGCTGGGTCTACAAGACCAAATTGTGCATGCAATCCGAGTTTTAAACAGGTTTAACATGGCATGTGAGAGCACTAGAGGGGGGATAACCCTGCCGGTAAGCAGTGTCGGAACCGTTCAGGAAACAAAGTTCTACGTGATCGAAGGAGATATGAGATACAATGCCCTATTTGGGAGGCCATGGATTCACAACATGAGGGCAGTACCCTAGATACTACATCAGGCGTTGAAATTCCCCACACCAGGAGGGATCAAACAGTTTACGGAGAGCAACCGGCTGGAAAAGAGATATTCGCGGTCGATGATGCTATCTCGATATCCGCACTCTCGACATCTAAGAACCCAAGTTTGGTCACCAAGAAAGAAACCAAATAGCAATCACCGACACCGGCCCCAACCGAACTAGAAAAGCAGGGGACAGGCGAGGATGACGACTACGGAGTCCCCGGGTCTTTCATAGCTCCTGACGATTCTGATGCCACCAAGTCAACAGTTGAGGAGCTGGAGCAAGTCATTTTGATCTAGCACCTGCCCGATCGGAAGGTATACCTGGGCACGGGGCTAACTCCCGAGCTCAGGAAAAAACTCATTAAATTCCTTATAGCTAACATAGATTGTTTCGCTTGGTCATCTTGACATAACAGGGATCCCCCCGGAAATAACTACTCACAAGATGAGCTTAGATCGGAAGTTTCACCCGGTTAAACAGAAGAGGAGGCCTCAGTCCGAAGTCAAACACGCACTCATCAAAGACGAGGTATCCAAACTCCTTAAAATAGGTTCCATTCGGGAAGTTAAGTACCTGGACTGGTTAGCAAACGTAGTGGTAGCGCCTAAAAAGGGAAATAAGTTAAGAATGTGTGTAGACTACAAAGAGTTGAATAAGGCATGCCCTAAGGACTCTTTTTCTTTGCCTAACATCGATCGCATGATCGATGCGACGGCCGGCCACGAGACACTCAACTTTCTCGATGCCTATTCCGGGTACAACCAGATTCGGATGGATCCGGGCGACCAAGAAAAGACTTCCTTCATAACTAAATATGGCACCTATTGTTATAATGTAATGCTATTCGGACTAAAAATGCTGGTGCCACTTACCAATGCCTAGTAAATCGGATGTTCGAAGAGCAAATAGGAAAATCAGTGGAGGTTTACATTGACTCAATAGAGGTTTACATTGACGACATGTTAGTTAAGTCCCTGCGAGCAGAGGACCATTTGGAACATTTGCAAGAAACCTTCAACATACTGAAGAAATATAATATGAAGTTGAACCTGGAGAAATACATATTCGGAGTCGGGTCCGGGAAGTTCCTGGGATTCATGGTGTCCAACCGGGGAATTGAGATCAATCCCGACAAGATCAAGGCCATAGACTACATCACCGTGGTGGATAATGTCAAGGATGTTCAAAGGATAACCGGGCGCAAAGCCGCCCTATTTCGAGGTCTTCCAATAAGAGCCATCAGTTCTTCTCGTTATTGAAGAAGAAGAATAGCTTTTCGTGGACCCCAGAGTGCCAGCAAGCTTTGGAAGAACTCAAACGGTACCTTTCGAGTCCACCTTGTCTTCATACTCCGAAGGCAGACAAATAGTTGTACTTATCTTTGCTAAGTGCCTCCAAGAAGTTGAGGCCATACTTTCAATGCCATTCCATATGTGTCGTGACTACTTATCCATTGAAGAACATAATGCACAAGCCCGGACTCTCAGGACGATTGGTCAAATGGGCTGTGGAAATTAGTGTGTACGATATTAAATATCGACCCCGAACCGCCATCAAATCTCAAATTTGGCAGACTTTGTGGCTGACTTTATGCCGGCCTTAATACACGAAGTCGAAAAGGACTTATTGTTAACCTCAAAGACCTCCTCGGGGATATGAACCCTCCTTACGGATGGTGCTTCGAATGCAAAGGGGTCCGGACTCGGAATCATGTTGAACCCGCCCACGAGTAATATAGTTAGATAATTTATTAGAATTGTGAAATTGACTGACAATGAGGCCGAGTATGAGGCCATGATTGCTGGTCTCGAACTAGCTAAAAGTTTGGGGGCCAAGGTGATCGAAGCTAAATGTGATTCCCTCCTTGTGATAAATCAAGTCAATGGGACGTTCAAAGTGAAAGAGGAATGAATGCGAAGATACTTGGATAAACTATAGGTAACACTACATCAATTCAAGGAGTGGACCCTGCAACATGTACCCCGGGATCAAAACAGCAAAGCCGACGCTCTGGCTAACTTAGGGCCGTTGGTTGATGACTATGAATTCAGTTTGGGAACAGTCGTACAACTCATAAAATCGGTAGTGAAAGAAGGCCACGGTGAGATAAACTCGACAAGCTTAACCTGGGACTGGAGAAACAAGTATATAGATTACCATAAAATTGGGAAGTTGCCCTCAGATCCTAAAGAATCGAAAACTCTGCGCATGAAGGCGGCCAAGTTTAGCATGTCCGAAGATAACACCCTATTGAGAAGAATGTTCGATAGACCACTCGCAATATGTCTAGGACCGGGAGACACCGAATATGTTTTGA
This sequence comes from Nicotiana tomentosiformis, assembly GCF_000390325.3. Classification (NCBI taxonomy): domain Eukaryota; kingdom Viridiplantae; phylum Streptophyta; class Magnoliopsida; order Solanales; family Solanaceae; genus Nicotiana; species Nicotiana tomentosiformis. The sequence goes on from NC_090812.1 coordinate 30,276,568, forward strand.
GGGAAGTTCACGAAGGCACCTATGGGAATCATTTAGGGGCCGAATCGTTTATTTGTAAGATAATTAGAGCAGACTATTATTGGATCGACATGGATAAATATACAAAGGAGTTCGTGCGAAAATGCGACGACTGTCAGAGGCACGCACCGATGATAGTCCGCTCATGAAATGGGGGTGCTACTACATTCAGCATTGTCACCTTGACCATTCATGAAATGGGGAATGGACATTGTCGGTCCCCTGCGCTAGGCACCTGGTAAGGCTCAATTTATATTATCTATGACTGACTATTTTTCTAAATAGGTTGAGGCTCAGGCATTTGAGAAAGTCAGAGAAAAAGAAGTTATTGATTTTATTTGGGACCACATAATATGCCGGTTCGGGATGCCGGCCGAGATCGTATGTGACAACGGGAAGCAGTTTATCGGCAACAAGGTAAGCAATGTTTTTTGAGGACCACCCTAGTGGGAACGGGCAGGCGGAGTCTACAAATAATACCATACTCCAAAATCTTAAAAAAAGGTTGACCGATGCCAAAGAAAAATGGAAGGAAATTTTGCCCGAAGTTTTGTGGGCATACCGTACGACCTCAAAGTCTAGTACCGGGGCCACGCCATTTTTGTTGGTCTACGGTGCTGAAGCACTAATACCGTTTGAGGTAGGAGAACCGAGTTTCATGTTCTGATAAGCGACCGAAGAGTCGAACGGTGAGGCCATGAGCACGAACCTAGAACTATTGGATGAGAGGCGCGAGGCCTCCCTCGTCCGGTTGGCCACCCAGAAACATCGGATCGAAAGGTATTACAACTGGAGAGACAATCTCCGGCACTTCAATATCGGAGACTTGGTGTTAAGAAAGGTGACACTGAACACCCGGAACCCGAATGAAGGGAAGCTGGGATCGAATTGGGAAGGTTCATATCGAATTATCGAGATTACCAGTAAAGTTCGTACAAACTCGAAGCAGGGAGCGGTGAGAGGCTACAGAACAATTGGAACGTGACCCACTTAAAACAATACTACTGCTAAGGTACAACCCCATTCATTCTTTCTTGATATATATTGCGAATTGGACTAACACTCGCATGCAACAACCAAAGGATGATGTAGTTGTTAGGCCTGAAAGCACGCGTTGCACTATTTTTTCCTTGAACCGATTTTTTCCCAAATGGGTTTTCCGGTAAGGTTTTTAATGAGGTAATAGTGGATCGTGCTAATTTAGAATCAAATACCGGTTTTGAATCGGAATCAATGGTCACCTCGACAGTATCCGACTCTCATCAATCGACCTCGAATACTGGGGGCTATCACCCTCGGGTATGATTTTTAGCAAGGAAGGAAACTTTATGCTTGAACAGTCTAGGCTCGGTGAATAGGATTTATTGTAAGGCTCATACGATCAAATAAATCGTGCCAGCATAGACCACCTAATCCATAACACGAAACTTGTACACACTTACAATCTTGTATATTATGCACATGAATGAAAGAAAGTGTCTACCTTGCACTTAAGGGTTGCCTCTATCCGGATCTGATAGATTGCTCCCACTCGGAGACTGTCGTCCAAGATAAACTCGGACGGCTCAGGCTATCAAAGCTCGGAGGTACAAAGCCTATTAGGCAGTGCCTGAACTTAAGAGACTACGGCCACCCCCACTCGGGGACTGTCGTCCAAGACAAACTCGGACGACTCGGGCTATCGAAGCTTGGAGGTACAAAGCCTATTAGGCAGTGCCTAAACTTAAAAGGTTGCGGCCACCCCTAAAAATGGCTCGGAGACGTCCAAAGACCGTAATTAAAACATAACGCCTTCAAAATTCCAAACCGGTTGAAAAATTACCCTCGGCAAAATTATAGTCTAAGAACATTTAAACAAGCACTTTGGGAAAGCTTTCGGTCATACTGAGCCCCCACAAATTTCAAATAAAACTTACATCGAGAACAAGTCTTGTCCGGACCTCCGAACAACAACTTATTACTACGTTTTACTCCGTGGTAAGGCATTTGAAATCTTTGCAATAGTAAAAAGGATGCTAAAGGTAATAGACTGGAAAATTGCCCAAAGGGGAAAAACCTTATATATACATTCCAAAATATCTTAACAAAGGCCAATAAAAATGGCCTCAACAAAATAAATGTACAAAATGCCAAAACAAAGACAAAAATTCCTAAGGCACCTATGTTTGATCTCCACTGGAACCCGCCTCGTCACCAGAGCCGTCGGGGTCTTCTCCATCTTCGGGTTCGCCGGAACCCTCAGAGCCTTCTTTACCCTCGGGTTCAACCGGCTTCTTTATAAAGTTCAATGAATCTTTGGCTTTAAATAGGTTAATTACTAGCTTAATAACATGATTTTAGTGACACAAATGGGTATAGGATGTCATGTTGAATTATGAAAAAAAATTAGTTAGAACATAGATACAATTATTTAGTGTATAACTCGGAAGAATAATAAAATAGCGAGATCGCAGTCATGTTCGAGGTTTTTAAATTAATTTGTAGCAGCATTTTTTATGATTATAAATATTACATAAGTATTGATTAATGAAGCATATAACAAGGAATATGAGTATAAGTGGTGGTGGGCCCAATGGGGTCTTAATTATTCTTAGAGTGGGAACTTAGTCCCTCACGTGACCACTGCTGAAATATTTGGCAGCATACGACATGTCTTATGTAAAATTATATTTAGTTATTAAATTAATATTTCAATTCCTTGAAAACTCTAAAAGAAAGAGGGGTACAACTTATATAAATATAAAATAAGGGAGAGAGAACCAAGACCTTCTTTTGCTTCTCCTTGATGTTAAGGTAGGCATTCTGCTCTTTTAGCTACTGGAAATTCGAAGGAGGGGCTTGGATAGAGTGAAAGTTTTATAATCGATCAAGTTCTTAAAGATCAAGTGGTAGCAATAATAAGAGATCGAAAATCATCTCTAGTTTCTCTGTAAATTATCCATGAGCTCCCTCTAATATTTTTATCACTTTTAAGATATATATATATATATATATATATATATATATATATATATATATATATAATAAAGTATTTAGTATATATAGGTTGTGATATACACCACAGATAAAAATTAATTTAAAAACTTTGGGGACCTAGGGATTCTTGTTTGTGGTGGATCTTGAAATGGGTCAATCTTGGGTTAAAATATTTGGGGATTTTAGGATGTTTTGAGTATTAACTCACTACCCATATTTGATATATTATGTAGATTGAACTCTGTCGAGGCGAGCATTAGCTAACTTAGAGCGACTTCAAGGTATGTAGAGCTCCTAGTTACTTGTGTATTATCAAATTTACTCTTGGCTTCGAATTATAGTTGGATGGTATTCTATGTAAATTAGGGATAGGCTTTTATAGCCTACTCTTGGTTTGGACAAAGATGAATAAAGAAAAATAATGTGTCTTGTCTAGCTGTGGGGGAGCGGTATGACAGCCTTCTTGGATCCTTGATGTATAACATAACTAAGTAATTTTTGGCTGATGGCCATTAAAAGAAAAAAAAAGATGAAATAAAAAATAAATATGCCTTGTCTAGCTGTGCGAGAGTGGTACGACACCCTTCTTGGATCCTTGACTGTACACGTTGGCCTAACTGTTCGGGGATGGTACGACAGTCTTCGTGAATGGCATCCCGATGTATTCCAGCACTATGTGTGCCATTGACATTGAGATACTAGATAATGAGGACGATACTAAAGAGATATTGGACATATGAAAGAGGTCTAAATGAATAAAACTTAAATTCTTATTCTTGCAAATTTATCCTTTATTGTGATTCTATGTACCTTATCTTCCTTAATTTATTCGAGATTATATATCTGTTGCCTTGTTATATAGATTATAATTTGTATAACTCTTATACCAACGTTAGTAGCGGCTATGGCGCATATCTGAGTATTTCAATACTCAGGCATCGTTTGTTTAAATGGTGTCAGGTTTAGCAGACGGTCGAGTGCAAGGCGGTCAGCGCACAGGCTAGAGTTCTCACAATTTCCTCTCTTTTGGTGAGCCCACCTTCGTACTCGTAGGATCACAATATTTCAAATTGTATATTTTTGTATAGTGTGGACAAGTTCCGTAACTTTATTACTTTATTCGTAGCGTCATAGAGTTTCCATTGAGGGTTTATATTATCTTAGGAGAATGGGTACTCATATGGCATTGCAGATGACATTTTTACTTATGTCTAGTTTATATTTTTTTTTTATGAACTTTTATTGTTAATGAAGTTTATCTTATTTCTCTCATACAATATTGTAATTACTTAAATGGATTGAGCTACACGATTACTAGTTGTGGTATGTATTATGCAATAATGGTTCGCTCGGTTCAAGTTGGTAGGCACTGGGTGCCGGCCACATCGCAATCTATTTTGGGGCGTGACAAACTTAGTATCAGAGCCCTAGGTTTAATGTGTCCTAGGGAGTTTATGGAGCCGTGTCTTGTAGAGTCTAATTTATGCGTGTGTTGTCGACCACTCGTATATCTTAGAGTCTGTAGACATTATAGAAAGTTTCGCATTCCTTCTTCATTTTAGATCGTGCAACTAGAGCTTAAATTTAAGGTGTGTCCTAACACATGTATTGTTATGACATGCAGGCAATATGGTTCGAACTCGTGCATCCATGACTAAAAGTACACCTGCTAATCATGATGGGGTTATTCCCAATGAGGCTTTTAGTGGGGGTACCGGTAGCTCCAAGGGGCGGGGTCACCCCCTAGGAACCCGAGAGCCGAGAGAGTAGGAGAGCATGCACCTCCACCTATGCCAGATGCACCTACAGTTCCACCCCCTATGGTTCATGACACTTCATCCCTCCTTCAGGCCATCCAATTACTCACTACTTTGGTAGCGGCTCAGACACAGAGGGGTACTGAAGCTCCAGTACATACTTATGATCTGAGTTCACGAATCGACAAATACTTAAAGCTCTTCCCACCAGTTTTCCATGGGACTAGGCCCTAGGATGACCCTCTTGATTACTTGGATGAGAACGAAAAGGCTTTGAGGGTAATGAATGCCACTAACGAGGAATCGGTTGAGTTTGCTTCTTATCAGCTGAAAGGTGTGGCCTACACCTGGTATGAGACATGGGCCAGAGAGCAGGGAGAGAATGCTCCTCTTGCTACATGGAAGGAGTTCTCCAAGGGATTCAGGGAACAATTCTTTTCTGATGCAGATAAGTATGCCATTGCCACTCAGTTTAAACAGTTAAAGCAGGAGTCTATGAATGTCAAAGAGTACAGTCACGAGTTCACTCGCTTGTCAAAGTATGCTACCTACATGATTCCAAATGAGGTTGCTCGAGTTCGGAGGTTTGTTGATGGGTTAAGACCTCATATCAAATCACATGCATCTGCAGCTACTATGTACCCATGCTCTTTCTCTTTCGTTTTTAGCCACGCTAAGAGGTTGGAACTATGGAACAAGCAAAAGAAGGCAGATTGGAATCTGAACAAGAAGGCTCGTACGACGGGTAATTATGGTAGTTCTTTTGGTGGGAACAATAGTAGAGGGATATCAGGGCCAACTCAGTCTGTGGTACCATCTATTGGCAGCGCTCCTTTTGGAAGGCAAGAATAGAGTCAGAGTCAGAGAGGCCATTCTATGCCAGCTCAGAGTACTACTCTCCAGGCACAATCTTCACAGAGAAAACCTACTTGTGCTAGTTGTGGCAAGGTTCATTGGGGGCAGTGTCGTAGAGAGAATCACACTTGTTATTATTGTGGAATCATAGGTCATGTTCAGAGATATTGTCACAAGTTACAGAGGGAGAGGGGTAGTCCTCCAATACAGCAGGACAGATCTACACCTACTACGGTTACACATCCCCCAGTTTGGGGTACAACTACCCAGACAGGACGAGTTGCAGGCGGTAGTGTTGCTTCTACTTCAGGGGGCAACCCCGACTTTACAGACTAGTTCTGAGAGCTGATGCATAGGCGAGCAATGCCGTCGTGACAGGTATACTTACTATTTGCGCACTTGATGCTTATGTTCTTACTGATCCCGGGTCCACATTTTCCTATGTCACTCCGTACTTTGCTTTGGACTTTGAGATAGAATCAGAACAATTACTTGAGCCCTTTTATATTTCTACTCCTGTTGGGGATTCTGTTATTGCTTCCTGTGTCTATAAGGGTTATAGGATTGTAGTCCAAGATCGAGAGACTATGACAGATCTTATCAAGCTAGAGATGATTGAGTTTGATGCTATCATGGGAATGGATTGGTTATCTAAGTGCTATGCCAGCCTTGATTGTCGTGCTAAGGTAGTCAAGTTTGAATTTCCAAATGAACCAACTCGTATATGGAAGGGAAATATTCTCGAGTCTCGAGGTAGGTTTATTTCTTACCTTAAAGCGAAGAAAATGATCATGAAGGGGTGCTTCTATTATTTCATAATGGTTACAGATATGAATGCCGAGGTATTCACTCTTGAATCAGTACCTATAGTTAATGAGTATCTGGAGATCTTCCCGGAAGAGCTTCCTAGCATACCACCGGATTGAGTTATTGATTTTGGAATAGATGTGTTGCCAAATGTTCAGCCTATATCTATTCCACCTTATCATATGGCACCAGCAGAGTTGCGAGAGTTGAAGGAACAATTAAAGGATCTACTTGAAAAGGGTTTTATCCGACTACGTATGTCACCATGGGGTGCACCAGTACTTTTTGTAAGGAAGAAAAATGGTTCTCTCAGAATGTGCATTAATTATCGTCAACTAAATAATCATTGCTACGGATAGATGATTAATTCGACCAGTTACAGGGTGCTCGATACTTTTCGAAAATTGATTTGCGGTCGGGTTATCATCAGTTGAAGATTAAAGAGAAGCACATTCCTAAACCGGCATTTAGGACTCGCTATGGACACTTTGAGTTCTTAGTTATGTCCTTTGGGTTGACGAATTCTCCTGCAGCCTTTATGGATTTGATGAATCGGGTTTTCAAGCCTTTCTTTGACACATTCGTGATCGTATTTATCGATGATATCTTGGTATATTCACGAAGTCAGGAAGAGCATGCCGATCACTTGAGGGAAGCTTTGCAGACACTTAAGGACAATAAGCTATATGCCAAATTTTCTAAGTCTGAGTTTTGGTTACAGTCGTTTGCATTCTTGGGGTATATGGTCTGAAGTGAGGGTATTAAAGTTGATCCCACAAAGGTTGAAGCTGTTAAGAGTTAGCCGGGGCTAACGACACCTACTGAAATCCGAAGTTTTTTAGGTTTGGCCGGTTATTATCGAAGATTCATTGAGGGATTCTCTGCTCTTGCATCGCCGTTGACTAAGTTAACTCAGAAGACAGTCAAGTTTCAATGGTCCGATGCTTGTGAGAAAAGTTTCCAAGAGTTGAAGGCTAGATTGACCACGGCACCAATATTGACCTTGCCGACGAGTTCAAGTGATTTTACAGTGTATTATGATGCCTCTAGAGTAGGTTTGGGTTGCGTCTTAATGCAGAAGGGTAAAGTCATTACCTATTCTTCTAGACAGTTGAAGATCCAGGAAAGGAATTATCCAACCCATGGCTTAGAGCTTGCATCGGTTGTATTTGCATTAAAGATTTGGCGGAACTACTTATATGGTAAGCATTGCGAAGTGTATACCGATCATAAAAGCTTGCAATATATTTTCAAGCAAAAGGAATTAAATTTGAGGCAAAGAAGATGGTTGGAATTGTTGAAAGATTATGATTTAAGCATTCTTTACCACCCGAGGAAAGCAAACGTGGTGGCTGACGCGCTAAGCCGGAAATCAGTAAGTACTTTGGCTTACTTACCGATAGCTAAAGATATTTGAGAAGTGGCAAACCAAGGAATTAGACTTGATGAATCAGATGATGGTGACCTTATCGCTTACACTATAGCATGTTCCTCTCTTATTGAGTGTGTCAAGGCTAAGCAGTTCGAAGATCCAAACATGGTGAACATCCGGAATGGTGTGGAATCCAAGAATATTCTAACTTTTACTCTTGACGATGATGGAGTATTGAAAATGAATGTTCACCTATGTGTACCAAATGTTGATGGGCTTCGCGATGAGATTATGGTAGAGGCACATTATTCGAGGTATTTTGTGCATCTGGGTTCCACCAAAATGTACAAAGACCTGTGAGATATTTATTGGTGGAATAAGATGAAGGAAAGTATTTCTAACTTTCTGACTAGATGCTTAAATTGTCAACAGGTGAAAGTTGAGCATCAGCAACCCGGTGGATTGGCTCAGAACATTGAGATTCCACTTTGGAAGTGGGAGATGATAAATATGGACTTTGTAGTTGGTTTACCTCGCACCCGTCTGAAGCATGACTCTATTTGGGTAATTATAGATTGACTTACGAAGTCGGCTCATTTTTTGCCTGTGAAGACGACTGATACATCGCCACAATAGGCTAAGTTGTACTTGAAGGAAATATTCAGACCTCATGGTATTCCAGTATCCATCATATCTGATTGAGGGACACAGTTCACTGCTCATCTTTGGCAATCCTTTCAAGAAGTTTTGGGTACACGTGTCAACTTGAGTACTGCCTTCCATCCACAGACTGATGGACAGGCCGAGCGGACAATTCAGATACTCGGGGATATGTTGCGAGCATGTGTTATTGACTTTGGTGGGAATTGGGACGAGCTGTCATGACCCAAAATCCGTTAGAGGTCGTGATGGCGCCGGACACCACTGTCAGGCAAGCCAACACTAAATAGTTAATTAAATTCTCATTTTAATATTTTTGAAATCGTAAATTTACTTCAATTTATCAAGTAAAAGATGAATTTACAGAATAAATAATAATATTTTCCAAATTTCAATAATGAACATCCCATAATCATCCCAGAACCCGGTGTCACGAGTGCAAGAGCCCTTTCTAGGAATTTAAAATAAAATACAATAACTGTCCAGAATACAAATTTAGACAGGAAGGAAAATACAATACTCTGAAGGAGACTCTGTTGGCTGCGGAGCGTCGTATAGAATGCAGCTCACCTAAGTCCTTGTAATAACCGCGCCTTCGCGCCCACAAGGCCACTAGTCATATATATACCTGCACAAAACGTGCAGCATGTGTAGTATGAGTACGTAAATCAACGCGTACCCAGTAAGTATCCTGCCTAACCCCGAAGAAGTAGTGATGAGGGGTCGACTTCGACACTTACTATGGGCTATAAATAGGATATCAATGATATAATTAAGTATGGATTAAGAAATCTCCAAATTTGTCTCCCATTATTTAACAATTTAACTCAGGCCGAGGAGGCAATATCATTATTTATAAATTTCAAGGCAAGCAATACAAGCATGCGCAAATCATGCCGATGTCGTACGGCCCGATCCAACATATATTTAAACTGTGCACTGCCAGAGTTTGCGCATACGACTCTATGGTTCACGCCATTCAACCCTCTGGCAGTGCACAGTTTGGATTCAATATAGCAATCAATGTCTGCCATTGCTCATTGCTCAACCCCGAAGGCCCACCCATTTCTGCCCCGTCACAACTGTAGAGATGCCTAAAAATAAAAGTGATATAGTATTTTGAAAATAGTAAAACATAATTTCTAATATCTGAATTCATCAACAAACATAAGACTTAACATTAAATAGTTAAACCTAAATAATGAAAAAATATACGTAGGCAGCGACAACTTAGACGAGCATTTTGGAGTTGGGCTATATCTAAACCTAAGATTAAGCTTTCGTTGGCCCAGCAGTGGACCCCGTGTGTAGCCCATTCTAGCGTTTGTTATCAGAAGCTAAGATTAGGCTCAAGAAAAAGGTTAATTCTGAATTTTTTCAACAGCAATTAAATGAAATTTTTTGACAAAAATTTAGGACTTCTTTCACATTAGCCCGCCGCGCCAGAAACTATTTATATTCGATAGTTAAAAAAGTATATAAAATTTATATAATTTTTTGTATATAACATATAGAATATATATATATATATATATATATATATATATATATATATATATATATATATATTGGTTATTATTTTGAGAACGAGTGTCATTTTCCCATAATTGTACGTACTTAGGCGGTTCCAAAGTCCAAACCATCCCCATAAACAGAAGAGATTTTTTCATTTCTATACACTATTTGAAACCTTATTACGAAAAATGTCCATGTTTTGGTATTTACCCTACCTAAACACATTTTAGTTACAAAATATATACAATCCATCTTAAAAGGCTCTCAATCCATTATTTGTGCCTTTAATCAAGGGATTTAGTTACACCATTTTTTTATTTTTATTTTTTCTCCTCTCTCCCCTCTTCTCTCCAGATTGAACTTACATTTAGGAATTTAGAGAATCTAATCCTTCAGATCTCAACTGATGTATCTAAATAGCTTGAGTTAAAATTTGAATTCAATTGTGTCCGCCACTGGTGGCTAAGTTTTTACGACTAACATCCTTCTAAATTTTCGGTATTGTTTTTTCAGTTGATAGACTATGCTGTCCTTTTCTTATTTGGCAAAAATGGAGAAAAAAAAAATTAATTTGCCTTTTTCACCACGTTAAAATTATAGAGACTGAAAGAGACATTAGAAAAGAGAAAAAAAAAAGAATATCAAAATAGCTCACGGGCGGAGACCACTGGGATAGAATGAAGCAAATTTTAACATTAATAGTTAAAAAAAAGAAAAAAAAAGAAAAGGAGGACGTAGCTTGATACAACTTATCTACAGCTTATCTACAATTTATCTACAACTTTCATATATTATTTCTACCCAGTTATATACAACTACAATATCATAGCACTTAAATATAATTTTTATATAAATTTTATACAATATGTCTTTTGTATATTTTGTATCTGATTTATACATAGTAAAAATAAATTTCATACAACTAATTATATATTATACAACTTATCTACAACTTATCTACAACTTTCATACATTATTTCTACCAAATTATATACAATATCATATATGTCATGTCTTCTTCTTCTTCTTCTTCTTCTTCTTCTTCTTCTTCTTCTTCTAGTTTCAATCTGAAATTTAGTCAAAATCAAGTCTAATCTTTACCAAAATACCTCAAAATTGAGATATAAACTCCAAACAATATTCTCAATTATTTGCAACAACACTCAATCCAAACAAATAATAATTTTTGAAAACCCAAATTCGAATTCAAAGCTTCAAAGCTTTTTAATGGATGTCAATGATGGAATTGCTACTCTTTTTTTCTTTGCTCTACATTACTGGAATTAGGGATTGAGAGATAGAGAGACGTAGAGAGAGAGAGAGAGAACGCATGAGAGAGAGAGACAGAGAGAGAGAGAATAAGGATGAGAAATAATTGATTCATAATATAAAAGGATACTCATTTAATTTTTAAAGTGTATATATAATTGATAAATTTGTATATAAGATGTAATTAAATTAAAACTTGAATATGAAAAATAATAAAGTATTAAAAATAATGTATAGGAATGTAAAACTTCCAACACAAAATCCCCGCCAAGTAAGACAAAAAGCTAAGATTAGGCTTTAGCTTAGTCAATAGTGGGCCCCGTGTGTAGTTGGGTCAACTAAAGTTAAGATTAGGCTTAAGAAAAAGTGCAATTTCGAATTATTTTCAACAATAATTAAATGAAATTTTTTTTCAATAATTTTATGTTCGTTCAGGCGGTTTTAAACCACAAAAAGCCAAGATTAGGCTTTAGTTGGTGCAATAGTGGACCCCGGGTGTATGCAGAAATTTTGTCTAAATTTATAAAAGAACGGGAATAATAACTTTAATTATTATACTTTAAATAAGAAATTGTCTTATTCTATTCGTTTTGTTGAGTCTTAAGTAGAAATGATTCTGAGTTCAATTCTATTTCATTACAATTTTTAACCACAGAAACTCTCTTAAATATTTGCAAAAAAAAAAAAAAAAAATGCTAGTTGAGGTTTGAACCTTTGACCTCTTTGAGCAAAATCAAGTACATAACCAAGAGACAATTTATTTCAAGTAGTATCATTTTTTCCTACTTATCACTTACTTCACAGTATTAATACATATATTTAGTAAAAAATTTCAATGAAGACACTGCTTCGATAAGCGTGCATCCGCCCTGATGGGCTCCATTTGGTGGTCCATTTTGGAGTTGGGTCATCTAAAACTAAGATTAGGCATACAAAATTAATTTTAAATTTTTTCAACATCATTTATATGAAAATTATTGACAATAATTTTGTGTTCTTTGAGGCGGTTCTACAAAGATAGAACCGGCCGGTAAGTAGGAGTGCGACGAGAACAGCCGTTGAATAAACAAATTGCGGCGTAATTCCGATGGTTGTGCAAAACGATTCCAAAATGTTTTAAGGACGGCTTCGCCAGTGGTATTTTCAAACCGCTAAAAAACTCATTTTTTTTGGAAAAGTTTCATTTATATACTTCATAGCACGGGCGCACTCATCTTTCTTTTCTTTGGTACATAACACTTTTTTCCCAAAGTGCACGTGGACTGTGGACATTCCCTACATCTTATATGATATTTTTGTTAGAAGTTCAAATTTTGAATATTCAAATAATAGACATTTTCACTATTATTCATTAGCCGGCCTATAATAAAAGTTTGTCTATGAAGGTAATAGTCTATTGGTCATAAAACTACAAGGAGAACCACAAAGGATTGTGTCGAAACCGGTAGGATCTATTCACCCTTAAATAAAGTATAGAGTTGGAGCCTTAGGAATAATAAAAAATATTGTAAGATCTCTTCTTTCTTTAATAGATCTTACACAATGGCAAATTTAAATTAATCAAAATCTCAATAAATATCGAATACCGAAAGAAAAAAAAGCTGCAAGCAAAAAGAAAGAGATAGTAAGATAGGCTACAAACTAGCTATATAAAGATGTGTTGATCTTTAATTGTGTTGATCTTTAATATACCAAAAGGACTCAAAACCACCCAATGCTTTTGTACTTACTTATTTCTATCTAGACCGCTACACTTTCTTTTATCAAAAGTGCATATATATACATTGGTAAATTAGTTGTTTGAGTTTTGATAATCTTCATTCATATTGATTTCCTGGTATGCTTTAGTATTATATAATAGTTTTTATAGTTATAGTCAGTTATAGGAATTGGGAACGACCCCGTACAACTGTAAACCCTGTTGGTATAGATGTATAATTTGTTGGTATCATATGTTTGTTGGAACCTTAGTTCCGGGAATGACCCTATACAACTATACACCCTATTGGTATAGCTATATACTATATTGGTATCATACCTTTTTGGCTATATTAGAGACCTCTAATCCAACATATATCTAACTTTCGCCAAACGACTCTAAAATGACCTACGGACCTCCAAATCCACTTGCGGACGCGCTCCCAATACCGGAATTATCATACGGAGCTATTCTCAGACTCGGAATCCCAGAAGTACACCGATAACATAAAATTCACCTCCACCCCAAATTCATGAAATTCTTTCAAAGTGCTAACTTCCACAATAGGTGCCGAAACGCCTCTGGGGCATCCAAAATCCGATCCGAACATACGCCCAAGTCCGAAATCATCATACGAACCTGCTGGAACCTTAAAATCCCGATTCCGAGGCCGTTTACTCTAAAATCCAATCTTAGTAAATTCTTCCAATTTAAAGCTTTCGAAATGAGAATTTTCTTTCCAATTCAACTCCGAACATCCCGAAATTCAATCCCGACCACGCGTACAAGTCATAATACCTGAAGTGAAGCTACTCATGGCCTCAAACCGCCGAACGATACTCTAGAGCTCAAAACGACCGGTCGGGTCATTACATTCTCTCCCACTTAAACATACGTTCGTCCTCGAACGTGCTAAGAACTGCTCTGGAGTTGTCTGAAATCACTGCTTATAACCTCGAGCACCTACCCGTGCTACCACAACTCAATTGAGCATACTGGCTCGAGTAAATATGAAGATTCCCCTGTTTGCTTAGTCAAATTAGCCTTAGAGCCAAATTCCAACATCCGGAATCTTCTGCTAGGCATGTTTCCAATGTACGATCACCGTATCAATCACCACACGATGTACCAAAACATGATAGCATTCCTTTGCTGAATTCACACCATGCACCGCATAATTCATATGACCATAATAACATCCTCTGATAATAATAGCCGAAATTCCACAAACTTGATGTCCACAACACACCTCATACCACACACATGTCCTGCTCCAACTCTTGAAATGCTGCCGCAGCGGAAAAGATGCGTAGAAATTTACAACCAACTGCCGAGTCGACCATTCATTGAGTTTCTCCCCTTGACAAGAACTATTAGCTCATTCTGAACTGAATACCGATATTTACTCTTTAACTACGCCTCATACCGATCTGATCACACTGACCCCAGGTCCAATAATCCCGTCTCTCCCAGTATAAGCTGTTCAGGCAATAAACCACCTCAGACGCTGCCAAAAGTCTCATGTGATGCCACAATGTGCCAATAAGCTACAAACTCGACGTGATACATAAGGAAAAAGAACTCTGGAAAGAACTACTCAACCCACGTAACTAATTAAAAAACCAAAAAGGCATTATGAAACTTCCCCAGAAAATGAGAAACAAAACACACAAGAATAGATATAGGGAACTATACTCCACTTTACTCTGTTGCGGCACGCAACCCGATCCAAACATAAAATCTATATAAGGAGATACTTACCAAGCTAAAATGCTCATTATTACAAAATACCCGAATATCGGCCACAAGCACGCTAAGTGCATAATACCATCCCTGGGGAGACAAATAGCACTGTCGATACCCAATTTTTCCCTCATATTTTCTAAAAATGCATATATACTTTCAACATGGCATATTTGCATCATCATTTAGTTTACAAACCTATACAAGCATTTTCTATAATGTTTCATAATTTTTAGAGCTTTTAAATTGATTACTTGAATAATTATTAACTACTCCTTCAAAGTATTTGATGATGACTTAACTACTTAAAGTTATTATTTTCGCACCTATAATACATGTTTCAAATATTTTACTTCATTTTATGTAATTACATTAATATTGTTAAGCTATTTGCGTAATTTTGGAGTAATAGCCTATATCTGTACAAAAATGCTCTTTATTTATATTACTTGTGTCAAAATAGCATTTTATATTTTTATAACACAAAGTTATTATTGTTAAGCATTTATTGACAAATAAATAATATTTTTACTTATTTTTAAAGCATTTTTATAAATTATTTTTGTATATTTAAATAATAGCCTAGCTTTAAACTAATTTTCTAAACCAAATTTGCCCAATATCTTTAGCCTAACCCTTGGCCCAAGACCAAACGACCCCTTAGTTATAACCCGGTCGGGACCCGGTCCGCGACCCGCCCGCTTCTCCTCTAATCCTGGCCGTTGATCTCAAATGATCAACGGCCCCTAGCCATTCCCCCGTTTTAATTAACTACCCATCACCCAAACCCTAACCCCATTTTCGAAACCCGCCGCCCCTAAACTCTCTCATCTCTCTTCTTCTCTGATTAAACCCTAGCTGTCGTAACCCTTAATCCTCTCCGATTTCGACTCAAACATGGAATCAATCCATGATCTACTTACCTATTTTGTGATACTCTATCATTATACGCATGTTTACGGTATTACTTAGTTATTGCCCGGTGTTACTTAGTTCTTTCCCTATTTTTGGCAAGAACTACTTCTCAAGAACAGACCGATTTACTTTGATTCTATGAGGATCTGGACGATCTTTCGTCTATATGTATGTTATATTGAACGATTCTTGCATTATTGGTTCGATTCAAGTCGTCAGTCCCAACTAGGGTTTAAGACTTTCCTTTTTTTTCCTATACTGATTTTTTGATTGATTGATACTTTTTCTTTTCCGTGTTTGACTATTCTTTTCCTATTTTCTACTTTATTTTGCCCTAAATCTGACTCTAAATGATTTTTGGTATGATATTTTCCTTATTCTCTGTTTAATCTTTTGTATTCCTTTATTTTTAGTATTATTTGCGTGTTAGTTGTTATTCCTGGTTGATTTACTGAACCACTTTGTTCACGCCCTAAAAATAACTGATTCTAATTGACTATAGTATATCTTTCCTTATTTGTGTTTGAATAATTTATTTTCCATGTTTACTCGGTTGATTTCTACACTATATAAATCCCTCCCCTAAAACCCCTAGAAGAGACCTCAGAATCTCCTAATCACTGCTATTATTCTCATTATTCTCCTCCTTTCACTTACTCATTCACTCTGTTACACTCGAATATTCTGCATAATTTTGGACCGGCTGAAAGCCAAGGCTATTAAACGACCTCCTTCGGTGCAAGCACTGCTCGGAGCCCTTCTCGAGGCTCTTATGAACTCTGAAGCATCGGAGATCTGGGGTTCTTACTATTAAGCTCTTTACTATGCTTCTGTTCGTATAATTTTTGCTACTGGTTAGTGCTTTAACCCCTGCAATGTTAATTTTCTTTCTTTCCTTCTGCATACTTATATGTGTTTGGATTATATGAGTATGATTTAGTTTGTGAATCCCAGATATAGCACTATTATGATAATGCTCGATACTCTTTTGTCATCCTATGATAGTTGAATACATGAGATAGTTTACTGCTTTGTCCTTAGTTTGTGTTAGGCTGGTCTGCACTTCTATGTTGGTTCTTTGTTTTCTTCTGGAATCAGTCCTGTACCTCTAGCATCTGAATATGTTTCAGTTTTGAGTTTCAATGCGTGCCTATTTTGATCTAAATCTGACTGTTGCGACTATATGTTGTTAGTTATAGAGTTCCTTCATACCTTGCTTTGGATACTACTACAACTCTATGGAAATCTCCCTCTATGAATCATTTAGTGCTGAGTTTTATGTCTGATTGACTGTTCTTTGTGTACTAGCCACAACTATATAGAACACTGCTATAAGGTTCACTCTAAACATGTTTTCCTTAGCATCACTTAGTATGTTAAGATAAACATTCATTTCTGCCTCAACTATGATCTTGCTCCCATGCTAATATGTTTTTCCAGTCTGTTTTTAATGTCTTGCCTCTTCAGTGTTTATCATAATATCTAAATACTGATTAGTATGACCCTAAGATGCATGCTTAGCTTAATCCAAACTTCTTAAGTCTCAATTGGTTTAATGTCATGAATGATAATCTATGTATATCTTGCAAACTTGTTGCTTCCCTAATTTCTTTCAATATGAGACTATCTATATGGTGCTTTGCTGTCTTGCTGAACCCGCTGGCCTGCTTGATTAGTTGCTCTGTATGCTTAACTTGGTGTAGTACTTAATTTATGTCCCTCTATCACTATCCACTCTCCTTATTTACTACTCATGCTATTCTGAATTCTCATTCTTAGCCGGCTGAAAGCCAAGGCTATCTAGGTTCTGTTGTCGACCTCCCTAGTGTGAGCACTTCTCGGGGTCCAATTGAGACTCTTGTGAACTCTGACACACTAGGGTTTGTCCTTAGTCACTCCCTCAACCTCCAAAACTGTTCCTACTATTCCATTTCCCCTGTCATGTACTGTGTCTGAATTTGGTTGTTTCAAGTGGCGCAACACTTGGTGTTATGGTTAAATAAATTGGTTTGGATCCTTCTATGGACCTTTGAGTCATGTATTGAATGCGACTCTCTGTTGAAGGCCTGGGTATGATGTAGGAGATGTTGAAGGCCCAGGCAATGCTGGGTATTTATTTGAGCCTACTGTGGGCATGTTCACTGTTATGTGACATTGTTATTTTACTCACTATTGGGCCTGTAATAATCTTTGTATAAACAATTGGGGTTGATAGTAAAAGGGAATGGGGTAGATTTAATATTCATATGCGATGGGTAGACAACATGCCTATAGGACTTAATGATCTATTTGTTATATGTGCCGTTCACTCTCTATGTATACGATTAGAAATCATGCCATTAGGAAAATCATACACTCACACAACTTGTATGCTATCAAAGCATAAGTGCTTTATTTATCCCTTGTCTACCGTTATGTGTCGCTAGACAACATGCCTATAGGAAATAAATGCCAATAACTGTTCTTCAATTTGCATAACTGCACCATGTTCATTAGATATCATGCCTATAGGATTTTAATTATTTAATTTGCTATTGCACCTAGAAAACATGCCTATAGGAGCTAAAATATAAAAAAAAAATCGATTCCAATCGCCAATTTTTAGAAATCCTGCCTATAGGATATTAGTACTCGCTCTAAAGTGCTGATACTGGACTCTTCAAACATTGTTTACTGCTTAGCCACGCCACTATTAGAAAGCATGAGCAAATTTTGAGCATTTCCAATAATATTTACTGTCCCTTACTGTGTAAACCACTTAGAGATCATGATATAGGTTTTATTAACTTATAATCTGTAATCTCAATAAACAACTTAGCATTATCAGATACTCTCAAACTGGTAATTTAGAAATCATAGGTCTAAAGTGGTGCCCTGCATCTGAAACTGCTTGCACATTTGGATCATATCATATAGAAACCATGTCTATAGAGCTTAATGACTTCAATCTTCCTTAATTATGAAACTGTCTAATGCCTAACGTAAAAATCTGTTTGCATGCATTTGTTGTCTAACTGCGCAGGCTAACTTGAGCCTTTAACTGTCCTTAAATGCAGTCCTATTTATTTTGAATTGTCGCCTAGTTTTGACATTTTTGAGCAGCATAAGTAAAGTTTAGAACTACCCAAAATAGAGGTCCAATGTCTCCTGGACCATAGGTATGGGACGGGTAGTGCACGCATAAGGTACAACTTATAATTGAACTAGTGCGCTTTAGATAGTTATCGGGTAGTAGGAGATGATAGTCTGTACCCGCTGAATAATATGAGTAACACCCCCATCTTGAGGGAGTTATGAAGTATTATTTATGTTGCACGGGGTGATCCTTTAGGCTAAAAAACTTAGGACCTCCCCCCCCCCCCCCCCCCCTTATTCCCTTTTTATATTTGAATCAATTGTTTGTATTTCCTCAAAGCCCTTTTAATAATAAAATTTCTCAAACTTCTTGCTTTCTCTATCTTCAAGTTCAGCCGGGACCCACAGTTGTGGACCTCAAAGAGTGCCTAACACCTTCTCTTTGAGGTAATTTCGAGCCCTTACTCGATCTCTGGTGATGCAAACTATTCAAACCTGAGTCATATGCGAATAGGTGCCCTAACGCATCTTAAATCGTTAGGTGGCGACTCTCCTCTTTTAATGCCTCCTTTAAAAGAGTTTTCACATGTCAAAACCCGATTTTCGAGAGAGAAAAACGGGGGCACGACATCATGGCGACTCTGCTGGGGATATACACTTAGGCTCTTACCATAATGAACTTGGCTTATGTAGATTAGTTTTCTCTGTTATAAATGCACGTTCCTTTTCCATATTTATTTGTTAGATTTGGTATAACACGCATATCCCTTTCCCGTTCACCTTTACTTGTCTAAAACCATTATAACATGTACGGCCATTCCCTTCTCCATCTTTATGTGCTTAAATTTGTAATAACATGCACATTCCTTTCCATATCCGCCCTTAGTTGCTCTAACTGCTATTTATTAGCTATATCATGTCTCTCTCACCCCTACTCACTTTATTATATTCCCTATGTTCCACGAACTAACTTCTTATTTTGTCTTTCTTTTTACGTCCTTTATGTTTTATCTTAATACTGCGTTTATTGCTTTCACATATGCAAATACTTGGCAATGTGTTATTATCTTTGCATAAAGCATGCTCCACATCATATTCCACTCATGCCCAACTAATACTATAACGGCACTTGATGAGTGTCCGCACTCTTCCTAAAATTACCCTTTTAGTTTGAAAAGGCTTATTTGCAGTAAAACTAGTCGATCAGCGGTGCAGTCGATGGTTCCGTGTTTTTCCCTCTCAAGTTGTCCACTTGAGGGTACCGGTCTAGAACCTTCTAGAAAACTCACTCCAATATCAACTGTGCATGAATCATGTCAAACCTAGTACGGATTAGGACGTTGTCCACGTGATAATCCACTGAGATAAGCCGTGTCCAAAGTCCGACGGGATTTCCATAATCTCAATGGACACCATCACGTTATGTGAATTACTTGGAGAAAACATGCTGGTATGTTGACCATTAATGTGTAAATAGTCAGGCCCGGAGGGGAAGGGGCTAAATCTATTTGTTTTGCAGAAAATGAGGCACGAAGTTCCCAAGTTCGGCATGGTTCAAAACATCCTACCTATGGTTCTCGGAAATTTACCTTCCTTATTGGACATCCGGCCAAATAACGCATTGATTGAGGCCGCCACTATGTTTTGGGATGAGAAAAGAGTTGTCTTTCACTTTGGTAATGTAGATATGACCCCTCTCTTAGAGGAAATAAGAGGCTTCACTAGGCTATCATGGGATAGTCCGGGTTTATTAGTACCAGAAAATCGCACTCCCAGCGGTTTTTTGAAAATGATGGGTTTCAAGAAGAATGATGGATTACTTTGTCTGAGGGAGTCATACATACTACTTGAATTCCTTTATGAACGTTATGGGCATAGCAAGTCATATCGCCTTCACCGTGATAAACTTGCCATTACTTCTTTGGGTTGGACACACAGCCGTGTTTTTGTGTTCATTGTCTGTTTCTTGGGGTTGCTGATATTTCCGATGAAAGTGGGGAGGATCCACACTCATTTAGCCATGGTCACTAGGACTCTAATGGAAGGAATTGAAGGACAAACTTACACTATCATCCCCATGATCTTGGCTGAAATGTACCGAGCTCTAGATCGATGCAAGCAGGGGTATGGGCATTTCGAGGTCTGTAATCTGTTGCTACAGGTTTGGTTACTAGAACATTTCCAGAGAGGTGAATATCGTCAGGAACTTTTGCGATGACCATTGAATGACTACATAGCCTACCATCATCCAAAAGAATGACATTTATCCCAGATAGGTTCACGCAACCTGGAAATGCTGTGAGCTGGGTGCATTTCTTCAGCAATTTGACTGACGAAAGGGTACATTGGATGTTCGAATGGTTCCCTAGCAGCGAGTTCATCATCAGGTCAAGAGAAACCACTCATTTAGTGTTGATCGGGTAAAGAGGAATCTATCCTTATGCTCCTATAAGAGTAATGAGGCAAGCAGGAAGAAAGTAGGTTATACTTCGGGTTTCCAACATGGTCCAGTATAAAGCAGACTTTAAAGGGAACATCATTCCATTCAAGTTCGAGGCGCAGCATATATGGAATCAAAAGGTCGTTGTAGAGAAAGACACTATCGAGCCAGACAGGTACCATGCCGGATATGTATACTTCTACCCGTCGTGGTTGGTCGATGATATAGCGAGAGATGTTAAACCAGGGATTAATCTGGAAAATAGGGTTATCGATGACGCTGCTGAAGCACAAGTCAAGTATAGGATGCTGCGCAAGAGGGTTTTTGAGTCTGAAGCTAGATATTTGGAATAGCACAAAGTGGATATGGAAGCTATCAACAAATGGAAAGAAATTGCTACTAAATCAACAGAAAGATTGGAATATTTGGAGCAAGGGTTAATGGAACTCGAAGGGAAGATGAGGAAGAGGCTCTTAGATTGTCAGAATACGGAAGGCAGTGAGGGAGGGCACCTAGCAAGGGCTTACCTACTATTGGACATGCGCGACCTGGGGAACTTGATTGATGGATCCAAGAGGGCCAAGCATGGAGAAGGTCCCTCCGGGGCCAAATAGATTAGGGAATGGTGTTCTTTACTGCTTTTTAGCTTAGTTTTAGATTTCGAATGTAATAGGGCAAATGCCATTAGTGACTTTCTTATTATTGTCATTTTAGTAAGGATTTGATCCATTTTTGCATTAATGAAATGACACTATTATTGGCATCAATTTTCTCCAAGTCTATATGTCGCTTAGGCCTACCTCAGGCACAATGAGGTCCCCCAAATTTGGACATGAATTTATTTACTAATTCTGCAACACATGTTCAATATTGCAAGCATTCTTTCAATATCCCTTACTGACTTGGTTACCTTTTTGTTTTGTTTTCTTTGTTTATTCACATTCCCCAAAGGTTGGTTTGTGCATACTGGCATCATCCGCATATCATATTAGATCTATAGGTCCTCCACCTCCTCCTCCACCAAGTGATCCTAAAGGCAAAAGCAAAGGGAAAGAAAAAATGGACGATTTAAGCGGTATCAGAAAGACAATGCAGAGAACGTTGAAACCTCGGACGGTCGGAATACTCTAGCATAGAACGAATTGGTCCTACGTCTAGAACAGAAAATATTGGAACTACAAGGGGAACTTGAGCAGGTCCGGAACTTGGCAAATCTTTCCCTCACCCTAAACGTCCTTGACATCAACCAAGAAAACACAATCGCCCAAAACTCGACACCTTTCCAAAACACGCAGAATCAAAACCATCCACCGAATCCTCTCGCACCACATCAATACGCCACACCTTCTCAGAACCACAACCCTCCACCGATACCTACTCCCCAACAACACCATCACCACCCAACTCAATACCCACAAACAACCATATACCATACCTCTCAGAATGCACCACAGCCTACTCCTGACCCGCAAAACTCAACCAATAACCACCATTATGCCTAGATTCCTGGAGTCCACCAAAGCAATCTCATATATGTGGAAACCTTACCCTACACCCCACAATAGACCCTATACATACCCAAATCCGCCGAGAAGGACCTGCTCATCAAGAACATGGCAGAGGAACTCAAGAAACTTACTGGCAGGGTTCAAAGTGTCAAAGGGGGCAAAGGCATTGAGGGTTTGAATTATGAAAATTTGTGTATTTAGCCAGATGTAGAACTGCCAGAGGGTTACAAACCTCCTAAGTTCAAAATATTCGATGGAACTGGTGATCCGAAGGTGCATTTGAGAACATATTGTGACAAGATTGTAGGAGTTGGCAGGGATGAAAGAATCCGCATAAAGTTGTTCATGAGAAGCCTCACCGAAGATGCCCTATCTTGATACATCAGTCAGAATCTAAAGAAATGGGTTAATTGGGTGAGCATGGTATCAGATTTCATGGATCGGTTCAGGTTTAACACAGAAAATGCACCAGACATTTTCTACATTCAAAATCTCAAGAAGAAGCCAACGGAAACTTTCCGCGAATATGCTACTTGGTGGAGGTCTGAAGCTGCAAAAGTAAAGCCAGTGTTGGAAGAAGAACAGATGAATAAGTTCTTCGTCAGAGCTCAGGATTCGCAATACTACAAAAGAATGATGGTTATTGAAAACCATAAATTTTCTGATATCATCAAGTTGGGAGAGAGAATAGAAGAAGGGATCAAAAGCGGAATGGTGACAAATTTTGAAGCACTCCAAGACACAAATAAGGCGCTGTAGTCAGGAGGTATTTCCAAGAAGAGAGAAGTAGGTGCAGTAATGGTAGCCCAAGGTCCGAAGTCTCCTCTCACATACCAAACACCTCCACCCATATATCATCCTTCACATCCCAGATACCAACAACCCTCCACCACTTACCATACCTATAACACCCAACCCGTATACTACCACTCACCACCAGCCCGCCAAAACTACCAAAAACCTAGACCAAATTTCGACCGCAGACCACCCAGACAATACACCCCAATTGCTGAACCTATAGACCAGTTGTACGAGAGATTGAAGGTTGCCGGTTATATCACTCCCATTCTCGTTGTTGTTATGGAAAACTCTTCCTAGTGGATTAATCCAAACAAGACATGTGCATATCACTCAGGCATGAAAGGTCATACTATTGATGAGTGTCGTACTTTGAAGGATAAGATTCAGACATTAATTGACACCAAAGTCGTACAGGAAAAAGAGGCTGCACCCAATATCCATAACAATCCTCTCCCAGATCACAGGGGTGGAGGAGTAAACGTGATAGAGACCGATGAAGAATGGGACTCAGAGGGGTCAATTGGACTCATTCGGGAAGGGGATAATTCTGAAACATCTCCAATCACTCTCACACCTATCATGGTACAGACTCAGGCACCAATTCAAGTTGAGGTAGCTACACCAACTCTGTTTGAGGCTGAAGTAACAACGTCCTTCACCGTGATGGTGGCACCAACGCCGTCTTATAAGTCTAATGTTATACCATAGGATTATGTTGCAGAAGCAAGAAGAAAAGGAAAAGCAAAAATGGAAGAAACAGGTGCAACATAAGGCATGACCAGAACTGGTAGGGTTTATACACCCGAGCATTTAGGAGGAACGAGCAAAGAATCTGCATCTAAATCACCTGTCATTGAGACTGGCCCGGATGACCTTTGGAGAAAGGTACAAGCAAGGGAATATTCTGTGGCTGATCATCTGAACAAAACCCCTGCTCAAATATCCATTTTATCACTGCTGCAAAACTCTGAGGCACATAGGAATGCCCTGATAAAGGTATTGAACGAAGCTTATGTACCCAACAACATCACCAGTGGAGAGATGGCTAACATGGTAGGGTAAGTGTTGGAAAGCCACAAGATCACTTTTCATAAAGACGAGCTGCCACCAGAAGGATTAAGTCACAACAGGGCACTGCATATCACAGTGCAGTTTGAATACAAGTTCATTGCTAGAGTCCTAATAGATGGGGGTTCGAGTCTCAACATCTATCCACTAGCTACTTTGAAAAGGTTGGGTAAAGGTCTGCACGAGATACGAGTAGGAAGTATGAATGTGAAAGCATTTGATGGGTCTCAAAGGGCCACAATTGGGGAGACCAACCTCAGCCTACAGATGGGCCCAACCTGATTTGATGTTGAGTTTCAAGTGTTGGACATATCTTCTACCTACAACCTATTATTGGGACGACCTTGGATACATGCCGCTGGGGCCGTAGCTTCTACTCTACATCACGTCATGAAGTTTGAGTGGAACCATCAGGAAGTGATTATCCATGGGGACGAGAGTAATCCCATTTACACCAATCAAACTGTTCCAGTCATTGAGAGTAGCAGGAAGTTGGGGAGGGGGGGACATACCATCGCATCGAGCGCGTCAACACAATTGAAAAGGAAAAATGGTGGAGCAGTAAGATAGAAGGCATATTGGCATAGACAGGGTATGAACCTGTCAAAGGTATCGGTAATAATCTCCAGGGGATCACCAAACCGATACAGCTAAAGCATCACGGCATAACTTTTGGGCTTGGGTATGAATACACCTGGCACGAGTATTAGAATTGGTCGCGACCATGGCGTGGTCCTTATTACCCTTTAGACAACCAGTACCATATTTGAGCCATTCATTTTATCAAGCTGACATGATGTGGGAGTCCGAAGAAGATGAAGTTCTAGCTGGTATAAGGAATCTGTTTCTGGATGATGAAGACATGGATTGCAGTGCGATAGTTGAGGAGGAGGAGGAGGAAGGCCTCATTATTCAGACCATGGAGAAGGGATCTATTCTCAAGAACTGGACTGTTGCACCATCAAGGGCCCGTCGAGTTCCTGGGTAGCATGGCAATTAAAATCATTTATTTTAAAAGCAATTTTATGATCATTTAAGATATTTTTCAGTATTTTTTATAAGCATGTTTTTTTTGAAATAATTGTTCGGGTCATCGAGCAGTACTTGTTTGACGTTTTCAAGATTTATCTAATGCATTATTATTTTTAGTATCTATTATTATTCTTTATATTTTTCTCTACATCATTATTATTACCTATCCCGATGAACTTACGACTGTGACATGTAATGAGACAACACAACATAAGGATAATGATTCAAAGGATCTCGAAGAGGATATAATACCCGAGGAAATTGTCAGAGAAGTGAAAAAACTTTGAAAACAAGCCTAAGTCCAATTTGGATGAGACTGAAACAGTTAATTTGGGAGACTCCGAAATAGTCAAGGAAACACGTGTAAGCATTCACCTATCACCATCAGAGAAGGCAGAGTACGTCTGGTTCATGAAGGAGTATGAGGATATATTTGCATGGTCCTATGATGATATGACCGGTTTGAGCATGTCCATAGTGGCTCATAAACTGCCTACCAACCCTATGTGTCCGCCTGTAAAGCAGAAGCTCAGAAAATTCAAGCCAGATATGAGTCAAAAAATAAAGGAGGAAGTCACCAAGCATATCAAAGTCAAGGTACTCAGTGTGGTTGAATATCCGACCTGGTTGGCTAACATTGTGCCAGTTCCAAAGAAAGATGGGAAGGTCAGAGTGTGTGTCGACTATCGGGACTTAAACAGAGCAAGTCCCAAAGATGATTTTCCGTTGCCCAATATACACATACTGATCGACAACTGTGCCAAGCATGAACTCCAATCCTTTGTGGATTGCTTCGCGGGATATCATCGGATCTGGATGGATGAAGAGGATGCCAAAAAGACAACCTTTATTATACCATGGGGAGTGTATTGCTACAAAATGATGCCGTTTGGCCTAAAGAATGCTAGAGCCACTTATATGAGGGCCATGACAACCATTTTCCACGACATGATACACAAAGAGATATAGGTGTACGTGGATGACGTCATCATCAAACACAAAAGAAGCACAGATCATATAGCAGATTTGAGGAAATTCTTTGATCGACTTCGAAGGTACAACCTGAAACTGAACCCTGCAAAGTGTGCCTTCGGGGTCCCCGCTGGAAAGCTACTAGGGTTCATCGTCAGTCGTCGAGGAATTGAGCTAGGCCTGTCAAAGGTCAAGGCTATCCAAGATTTGCCACCTCCAAAGAACAAGAAAGATGTGATGAGTTTCTTGGGGTGTCTTAATTACATCAGCCGTTTCATAGCACAATCAACTGTGATTTGTGAACCGATTTTTAAAATGTTAAAGAAAGACGCTGCAACAAGTTGGACTGAAGAATGCCAGAAAGCCTTTGACAAGATCAACGAATATTTATCCAAACCACCTGTTCTGGTCCTACCAGAACTTGGGATACCTCTGCTACTCTATTTATCTGTACTGGATGGGGCTTTCGGCTGTGTCTTGGGACAACACGATGAGATGGGAAGAAAAGAACAGGCCATATACTATCTAAGTAAGAAGTTCACATCCTACGAAGCACGATATTCTTTGCTGGAACGCACATGTTGCGCTTTAACGTGGATAGCTCAGAAATTGAGGCACTACTTCTGTGCCTACACCACATATATCATATCAAGAATGGATCCGTTAAAATACATCTTCCAGAAACCCATGCCTACGGAAAAATTGGCAAAATGGTCGACACTACTGAGTGAGTTCGACATTATCTATGTTACTCAGAAAGCGGTCAAGGGATAAGCGTTGGCGGATCATCTGGAAGAAAATCCTATGGGCGGAGAATACGAACCACTGAAAACGTATTTTCCCGAGGAAGAGGTATTATTCGTAGGAGAAGATATCACCAAAACCTATGACAGTTGGAGAGTGTTTTTCGATGGAGCTGCAAACTTCAAAGGAGTAGGTATTGGTGCAGTTTTGGTATTAGAGATGGGTCAACACTATCCGGTATCCACAAAACTTAGATTTTCGTATACCAATAATATGACAGAATACGAGGCTTGCATCTTGGGGCTCAAGTTGGCCATTGACATGAACGTTCAGGAATTATTGATAATTGGAGATTCAAACCTTTTGGTACATCAGGTTTTAGAAGAATGGGTTATAAAGAATACCGAAATATTGCCATATTTGTACTACGTACAAGAGTTGATGAAGAGGTTCACAAAAATAGAATTCAAACATGTTCCGAGAATCCATAACGACTTCGCAGATGCGTTGGCCACTCTATCTTCTATAATACAACACCCAGATAAGAATTTCATCGATCCTATTCCAGTAGGGATCCATAATCAGCCAGCTTATTGTGCTCATGTTGAAGAAGAAACTCATGGGAATTCACGGTTTCATGACATCAAAGAATACTTGGCAAAATGAGAGTACCCGGAGCACGCAAATCATACTCAGAAACGCACACTCCGAAGATTGTCCAACCATTTCTTCCAAAGTGGAGGAATTCTGTACAGAAGGAATTCAGACCTAGGATTATTACGGTGTGTTGACGCCAAGGAAGCTTCCAAACTGCTCGAAGCGATACATGTCGGAACTTGCGGACCACACATGAATGGCTTTGTTTTAGCTTAGAAGATATTAAGAGCAGGATATTTCTGGATGACTATGGAAATGGACTGCATCAAGTATGTCCAAAAGTGCCATCAATGCCAAGTACATGCGGATATGATATGAGTGCCACCCAATGAACTCAATGCAATAAGTGCGCCTTGGCCTTTCTCCGCTTGGGTAATGGATGTCATCGGTCCAATCGAACCATAGACTATTTCACAAAATGGTTTGAAGCCACATCTTACAAGGCTGTAACTAAAAAGGTCGTTACAGATTCCGTTAGGGATCGTATTGTCTGTCGATTCGGGGTGCCAGAATCCATCATCACCGCCAACGCTGCCAACCTTAACAGTGACTTAATGAAATCTATGTGTGAAACCTTCAAGATCAAGCATAAGAATTCCACAGCATACATGCCACAAATGAGTGGATCTACGGAAGCCGCCAATAAGAACATCAAGAAGATATTAAGGAATATGGTAGACAATCACAAACAATGTCACGAGAAGTTACCATTTTCCCTACTTGGATATCGTACCACAATTCGCACATCAATGGGGGCAACTCCTTATTTGCTGGTCTATGGCACTGAAGCCGTCATTCCCGTCGAAGTAGAAATTCCTTCTTTAAAAATCATGCAAGAGGTTGAACTCAGTGATGCAGAATGGATACGAAGTCGTTATGAGCAACTGGCTCTCATTGACGAAAAAAGAATGAACGCAGTATGTCACTGTCAACTTTACCAGAACAGAATCTCCAGAGCTTTCAACAAAAGGGTCAGGTCTAGAAAATTCACACTGGGGCAACTGGTGCTGAAGCGGATCTTCCCACATCAAGATGAAGCCAAAGGGAAAATTTCACCCAATTGGCAAGGTCCCTACATGGTTCATCGAGTATTAACAGGAGGAGCGCTCATACTCGCAGAGATGGACGGAGAAGTTTGGCCAAAACCTATCAACTCAGACGCAGTCAAGAGATACTATGTTTAGATTGTTTACATTTCTTCATTTGATGTAACTGAACTATGCTTGACATGATTCCCATTTAAGAGGGGATATGTAGGCAGCCCTGTGGGTTCGGTCACAACTTAATAAAATCTTCATTTTTGCAATGATCAGAAAACTGGGGCAGAATCTTGAGGAGGACCTCAAAATTCTAAAGCAAGTTCAGCCGACATCGTCATACACAGAACAGTCAAAGAATTGCTTTTAAACTGGGGCAGTATTTTGAGGAGGACCCTCAAAATTCTAAAGCAATGAGGTAGCAATGTCTCTAAAATATGTCACAGTCATTGGTTCATCTAACTTAATTGATATTGCATACTACTATATATCAAATAACTACATTCATCAAATGCACACATTTCTTTCGAAAAACTTTATTTCTATAAACAGCCAGATGCTACCCAGGGTGACTCAAACAAGATCTCAAGATAGGAGCACAAGCAAAGCAAAAGACAAAAGCACGAACCAACCTTCCCCTACAAAACTCACAATTTTTCTTTGGATGCAGGCACAGTAAGACAATAATATCTGCAGACACATCAGGTCACTACCTTCAAGATAGCGGATTATCTATCCCAAGCATCTCCAGCTAAGAAACACTCTATTGTCGCTCATCATTTTCCTTACATCGAGACTAAGCATTGTCTCCTATTTTTGCATGAGGCTAAGCATTGCCTCCCGAATTGCATAAGGCTAAGCACTGCCTTTCCTTGTATCGAGACTAAGCACTGTCTCCTATTTTTCATGAGGCTAAGCATTGCCTCTATAAATTGCATAAGGCTAAGCTCGGCCTTCCTTTGCATGAAACTAAGCATTGTCTCCTCTCCTTGCATAAGGCTAAGCTCGGCCTTTCTTTGCATGAGACTAAGCAATGTCTCCTAATTGCATGAGACTAAGCATTGTCTCCCTTTCTTTGTATGAGACTAAGCATTGTCTCCTCTCCTTGCATAAGGCTAAGCTCAACCTTTCTTTGCATGAGACTAAGCACTGTCTCCTCTCCTTGCATAAGGCTAAGCATCGCTTTTATTTGCATGAGACTAAGCATTGTTTCCTCTTTCGCATGAGGATAAGCATTGCCTCCCTAATCGCAT
This sequence comes from Nicotiana tomentosiformis, assembly GCF_000390325.3. Lineage (NCBI taxonomy): Eukaryota > Viridiplantae > Streptophyta > Magnoliopsida > Solanales > Solanaceae > Nicotiana > Nicotiana tomentosiformis. The sequence continues at coordinate 30,306,741 of NC_090812.1, forward strand.
AAGGCTAAGCTCTGCCTTTCCTTGCATGAGACTAATCAATGTCTTCTAATTGCATGAGACTAAGCACTGTCTCCTTTTCTTTGCATGAGACTAAACATTGTCTCCTATTTTTGCATGCGGCTAAGAATTGCATCCATACTTCGCATGAGGCTAAGCATTGCCTCCCTAATCACATAAGGCTAAGCTCTGCCTTTCCTTGCATCGAGACTAAGCACTGTCTCCTTTTCTTTGCATGAGACTAAGCATCGTCTCCTTTCTCTGCATAAGACTAAGAATTGTCTCCTTTCTTTGCACGAGACTAAGCATTGTCTCCTATTTGCACGAGGCTAAGCATCGCCTCCTTAACTGCACAAGGCTAAGCACTACCTTCTTTGCATGAGACTAAGCATTGTCTCCTATTTTGCATGAAGCTAAGCACCGCTTCCCTTACTCGCATGAGACTAAGCGTTGTCTCCTATTTTGCATAAGGCTAAGCCTTGCCCCTCTCTTGCATATGGCTAAGAACTACCTTTTCCTCAGGATTAAATACTATCCCCATTATGCCACCTAAGACCTAGCACTATTCTCTGTTCACCTAGGGCTAAGCACTGCCCTTATCATACACAAGACTAAGCCTTGTCTTGTCTCATCTTCGCATGTGACCAAGCGTCACATCTTTGCACTTCATAGGCTGAAATATCGCCATTTTTGTCCAACGCGTCATAGTCCGAAGGCATCATCCTCATAGCCGGAAGACACCATTCCATGGCCTGAGGATCTCTCAGTATTGCACATCATTATTCAAAGGCGTCATGGTTCAGAGGCACCAGTTTCATGGCCCGTGGACATCATCTCATGGCCTGCGAATCCCCTATCACATGATTCATGGCCTAGGACGTCATGGTCTAAGGACATCATCCCCACCATACAAAGACGACTTTCATGGTCCAAAGGGAATTTGCATCATATTTAAATTCTCGCAATAATCCATATATACTTGCATGCATCGTGTTTAAGTTTTGCAGGTAATCCAGGAAGTAACCGTTCTCCTAATGGGAGCAATCTTAGCTCCAGTTTCCGTTCAACGTTCACATCCTGCAATTATTTCAAACGTAACCAACCACCATCAATTACCCACTTTTACTTGATAACCGTTCAGATACTCATTTTGAGATACAGCCATAACATTTCAGATTCACATTCGGGATTTCGCGCAAATTCATTTTATATTGTCCTACCCAAAAGAGCCTTTCTGAAGCATACGACTATTCCTACAATAACTCCATCGGTTCAGTTCACCGTTGGATCTAGAACTACACACGTCCTGATTCCCGTAACACCAGAGATATGTAGGCAACTCAAAAACTAGGGTTCGGCCTCCATTTTTCAAATCACCCCATTCGGTTAAAATCGGTCATCATTTCTTTACCCGGCAACTCTTTCATCATTCCCGGGTAAAAGGGGGCAGCTGTTGATACCCAATTGTTTCCTCATATTTTCTAAAAATGCATATATACTTTCAACATGGCATATTTTTATCATCATTTAGTTTACAAACCTATACAAGCATTTTCTATAATTTTCCATAATATTTAGAGCTTTTAAATTGATTACTTGAATAATTATTAGTTACTCCTTCAAAGTATTTGATGATGACTTAACTACTTAAAGTTATTATTTTCGCACCTATAATACATGTTTCAAATATTTTACTTCATTTTATATAATTACATTAATATTGTTAAGCTATTTGCGCAATTTTGCAGTAATAGCCTATATCTGTACAAAAATGCTCTTTATTTATATTACTTGGTCAAAATAGCATTTTATATTTTTATAATACAAAGTTATTATTGTTAAGCATTTCTTGACAAATAAATAATATTTTTACTTATTTGTCAAGCATTTTTATAAATTATTTTCGTGTATTTAAATAATAGCCTAGCTTTAAACTAATTTTCTGAACCAAATTGGCCCAATATCTTTAGCCCAATCCTTGGCCCAATACCAAACGACCCCTTAGTTACAACCCGGTCGGGACCCGGTCCGCGACCCGCCCACTTCTCCTCTAATCCTGGCCATTGATCTCAAATGATCAACGGCCCCTAGCCATTCCCCCGTTTTAATTAACTACCCATCACCCAAACCCTAACCCCATTTCCTAAACCCGCCGCCCCTAAACTCTCCTATCTCTCTTCTTCTCTGATTAAACCCTAGCCGTCGTAACCCTTAATCCTCTCCGATTCCGACTCAAATATGAAATCAATCCATGATCTACTTACCTATTTTTGTGATACTCTATCATTATACGCATGTTTACGGTATTACTTAGTTCTTGCCCGGTGTTACTTAGTTCTTGCCCGGTGTTACTTAGTTCTTGCCCTATTTTGGCAAGAACTACTTCTCAAGAACGGACTGATTTACTTTGATTCTGTGAGGATCTAGACGATCTTTCATCTATATGCATGTTATATTGAACGATTCTTGCATTATTGGTTTGATTCAAGTCGTCAGTCCCAACTAGGGTTTGAGACTTTCCTTTTTTTTTCCTTTACTGATTTTTTGATTGATTGATACTTTTCCTTTTCCGTGTTTGACTATTCTTTTCCTATTTTCTACTTTATTTTTCCCTAAATCTGACTCTAAATGATTTTTGGTATGATATTTTCCTTATTCTCTGTTTTATCTTCTGTATTCCTTTATTTTTAGTATTATTTGCGTGATAGTTGTTATTCCCGGTTGATTTACTGAACCCCTTTGTTCACGCCCTAAAAATAACCGATTCTAATTGACTATAGTATATCTTTCTTTATTTGTGTTTGAATAATTTATTTTCCATGTTTACTCGGTTGATTTCTACACTATATAAACCCCTCCCCTAAAACCCCTTGAAGAGACCTCGGAATCTCCTAATCACTGCTATTATTCTCATAGTTCTCCTCCTTTTACTTACTCATTCACTTTGTTACACTCGAATATTCTGCATAATTTTGGGCCGGCTGAAAGCCAAGGCTATTAAACGATCTCCTTCGGTGCAAACACTGCTCGGAGCCCTTCTCGAGGCTCTTGTGAAGTCTAAAGCATCGGAGATCTGGGGTTCTTGCTATTAAGCTCTTTACTATCCTTCTGTTCGTATAATTTTTGCTACTGGTTAGTGCTTTAACCCCTGCAATGTTAATTTTCTTTCTTTCTTTCTGCATACTTATATGTGTTTGAATTATATGAGTATGATTTAGTTTGTGAATCCCTGATATAGCACTATTATGATAATGCTCGATACTCTTTTGTCATCCTATGATAGTTGAATGCCTGAGATAGTTTACTGCTTTGTCCTTAGTTTGTGTTAGGTGTCGCTCCCTATTTTCTCGCAAAAGCGGGTTTCGACATGTGACAACTCTTTTCAATGGATATTAAAAGAGAAGAGTCGCCACCTAACGATTTTTAAGGTGCGTTAGGACACCTATTTGCGAATAACTCTGTTTGACTAGTCAACGCCACCAAAGATCGGGTAATGCCTCAAATTACCTCAAAGAGAAGATGTTAGGCACTCTTCGAGGTCCACAACTGTGGTTTCTTGGCTGAATTCAAGACTATGTGGGATTATTGAATTAAACTAGATTGTAGGTTGTTGAGTTGTGAATTAATCCTAAGTGGCCAAGTATATACATCATTTAAAAGCAATTAATTAAAACTAGTCATGGATAAAATGTAAGAATTGTAAATCGTTGAAAGCCTACTTAATTACATAAAAAGGGGACCTAAATTTTTAAGCCTGATGGATCAACTCCCGTGCAAAGCATGCTAAAACTTTTATAGCCAAAAGTGCAATGGCTATTCGGGCAATTTGTGTATCATGTCCGCTACCCTCATTACTATCTTTAAGTTGTTACCTAAAGCGTACTAGTTGATTCTAAATCGTGTCTTAATAGGTCTACCTGTCCCATTCCTATAGTCCAGGAGGCGTTGGACACTATTCTAAAGGGAAGGTTTTAGACTTAAGAAAAATCTCAGGTTTCTATTTCCATTCTTATTAGCGTCACATAAAAGGAGCACATTGGGACTTACACAAGTAACACATAAGGCGAGTAAGGGTTCATGTTGGCCTCCGAATTAATTAAGTAATTGTTAATGTACGTGCTAAAGTACAAAGGTAGTTGTAGAAAATGAGAGCAAAAAATGGACTAAAGTATTTCACTAAACACATAAAGATTAGGTAAACATGAAACAATTTACTTTAATTTATCAAGTAAAAGATGAATTTACAGAATAAATAACAATGTTTTCCAAAATTCAATACTGAACATCCCATAATCATCCCAGAACCCGGTGTCACGAGTGCATGAGTACTTTCTAGGAATTTAAAATAAAATACAATAACTGTCCGGAATACAAATTTGGACATGAAGGAAAATACAATACTCTGAAGGAGATTCTGCTGGCTGCGGAGCGTCGTATGGAATGCAGCTCACCTAAGTCCCCGTAATAATCGCGCCTCCGCGCCCACAAGGCCACTAGTCATATATGTACCTGCACAAAACGAGCAGCAAGTGTAGTATGAGTACGTAAATCAACGCGTACCCAGTAAGTATCCCGCCTAACCCCGAAGAAGTAGTGACGAGGGATCGACTTCGACACTTACTATGGCCTATAAATAGGATATCAATGATATAATTAAGTATGGATTATATGAACGGTTTCAAGCTCAATATTTTGAAGTGAGTAAGCAATTCTTTTATAATTAAGAAATCTCCAAATTTGTCTCATATTATTTAACAATTTAACTTAGGCCGAGGAGGCAATATCATTATTTATAAATTTCAAGGCAAGCAATACAAGCATACGCAAACCATGCCGAGGTCGTACGACCCGATCCAACAAATATTTAAACTGTGCACTGCTAGAGGGTTGAATGGCGCAAACCATAGATGCATTTATTTACTACTGAGGCGCTCGGCCCGATCCACAAATAACAATTATTTTCAAGAAAACACAAGTTTCTCATTTACAGTCAAGTATCTCATACAAACCTTCAAGTAAGTGAATTTAACCTTATACAATTCTTTTATCAATTTTTATCATGACTAAGTGATTATATTAGCAAGTAAGGGCACAAACATTCCAAGTATAGCATGATACGGGTCCTAAACTACACGTACAATAGCATAATAGTGACTACGTACGAACTCTCGTCACCTCATACATACGTAGCCCCCATAATTAGGTACAAACATTTATTTAATTCACCTATGGGGTTAATTCCCTCTTACAAGGTTAGAAAGGAGACTTACCTCGCTCCGAAGTTCCATAACCGGCTCCCAAGCCCTTCAATCAACTCAAATAGATGCCCAATGCTCCAAAACTAGTTAATAAATGAGCAAATCCATAAATATATACTTTAATACTCATTATAATCCTATTTACAACAATTCCCAACTTCGTTCGAAAAGTCGATAAAATCATCCTCGGGCCCACGTGCCCGGATTCCGAAATTTTCGAAGTTAACCATTACCCATAACCTTATGAACTCAAATATATGATTTACTCCCAATTCCATGCCCAAATTCGGGGTCAAAATCCAAAATACTAAATTCTAGGTTTTTCTACCAAAACCCCTATAATTTCTACTAATTTCCATATTTAAATTCTTATACAAACCATGCATTTAACTTATACTAAGTGGGGATCACTTACCTTGAGTTGCTTGCCAAGAATCTCCCTTTGAAGCTCTTCAAAATCGCCCAAACCAAATGAAAATGGGAGAAAAATGGGCCAAGTCCCGTTTTAAAGAAACACACTGCCCAGCCCGACCTTCGCACCTGCGGTGCCTTGGCCGCATCTGCGGTCCAACACCTGCGAAAATCCTATCACAGGTGCGGCTCCAGCTCGGCCAACCATTTTCACACCTGCACTCCATGCGGCGCATTTGCGCGTCCGCTCCTGCGTTGCTCTCTTCGCATATGTGCCTTCGCAGGTACGCAAATCTTTCCACTCCTGCGGTTCTCAGCAGCCTGTCCCCTTCCGCTTCTGCGAGCCATTTTCCCGCACCTGCAGCCCTCTTCATGCAGGTGCGGTTACACCAGATGCTCAACTGCTTCAGCCCTTCTTCAAATTCCAAATTCAATCCGTTAACCACCCGGAATCCACCCGGGGCCTTCGGGACCTTAACCAATTATACCAACATGTCCTAAAACATATTAAGAACTTAGTCGAGCCTTCGAATCACATCAAACAATGTCGAATTCATGAATCGCACCCCATAAGCTTAATGAATTTTAGAATTTCAACCTTCTTCATTCGATGCCGAAACCTATCAAATCACGTCCGATTGACCTCAAATTTTGCACACAAGTCACATCTGACATTACGGACCTACTCCAACTTCCAAAATCAGAATCTGACCCCGATATCAAAAAGTCCACTTCCGGTCAAACTTCTCAAAAACCTTAAAATATCTAACTTTCACCAAACGACTCCAAAATGACCTACGGACCTCCAAATCCACTTCCGGACGTGCTCCCAATATCGGAATCACCATACGGAGCTATTCTCAGACTCGGAATCTTAAACGGACATCGATAACATAAAATTCATGTCCACCCCAAATTCATGAAATTCTTCCAAAGTGCTAACTTCCATAATAGGTGCCGAAACGCTCCCGGGGCATCCAAAACCCGATCCAAACATACACCCAAGTCCGAAATCATCATACGAACCTACTGGAACCTTTAAATTCCTATTTCGAGGCCGTTTACTCTAAAATCCAATCTTAGTCAATTCTTCCAACTTAAAGCTTTTGAAATGAGAATTTTCTTTTCAATTCAACTCCAAACTTACCGAAATTCAATCCCGACCAAACGTACAAGTCATAATATCTGAATTGAAGCTGCTCATAGCCTCAAACCATCGAACGACGTGCTAGAGATCAAAACGATCGGCTGGATCATTACACGAGCATTTTCCTCTTATTGAGTTTGCTTATAATAATAGCTGTCAGGCAAGTATCCAAATGGCCCCTTATGAAGCATTGTATGGGTGGAATTATAGATCACTCGTTGGTTGGTTCGAGCCGACCGAGGTAGGACTACTTGGTCCCGATATTATACATGATGCATTGCAGAAGGTGAGTTTGATCCAGGAGCAGCTTAGGACATCTCAAAGACGACAAAAATGTTACTCCGATAAACGACGACGTGCGTTGGAGTTCAAAGAGGGCGACAAAGTTTTCTAGAAAGTGTCGTCAATGAAAGGTGTTATGAGATTTGGGAAGAAAGAAAAATTAAGTCCTAGATTTATTGGCCCGTATCGAATCTTGAAAAAGATAGGGGAAGTAGCCTACAAGATTGATCTACCTGCATCAATGAGTTCAGTTTATCCTGTTTTCCATGTATCGATGCTACGGGGATACAAGCCCGACCCCGCTCACATCATCTCTCCAGAGGTAGTAGAAATCAATGAAGGTTTAACTTACGAAGAAGAACCAGTTGAGATTCTTGATAGGCAAGTCCGTAGGTTGAGGACTATAGATATAGATTCAGTCAAAGTGCTATGGCGTAATCATGATGTTGAGGAGGCCACTTCGGAGGCCGAGGAGGATATGAGAATTCTCTACCCACACTTGTTTGCATCTACAGGTATGGCTACTTCCTCGAATTTCAAGTTTAAGGGGTATCATGTTTTATTCCATAGAGCGAGTAGGTTGTTTTGATTATCTTTCTTATGAGTTCGATTTATTTTAATGATGTAATTGATTTATCTAGTGCTACAGTAGCTAGATTTATCTAATTGTAATAGATTTTATCCTGTTGATGCTGGGAGTGTGTATTTAGTGGTATTTGAGGCATATGAGGCCCATAGAGGCATTTGTGATATAGTTTTGATATGTGGTGCCGAGTGAGGCATTAGTATTGTGATTCTATGGCTCTCTGACAGGTTGAAATTCTCTTGGATAGATCTAAAAATAAAGGAAACTCTGCCAAATTTTTTAAAAAATATTTGGAGAGTTAGTCAAATTTTAAGGCCCTAAAATGTTTGATAAATGACAAGGGAACTAGATAGGAATTGTGGAATCGAGGATGGCTAAAGTTTAACATTCGCGGATGAATGTTCATAAGTGGGAGAGAATGTAAAGTCCAATGAATCTTTGGCTTTAAATAGGCTAATTACTAGTTTACTAACGTGATTTTAGTGACACAAATGGGTATAGGATGTCACGTTGAGTTATGGAAAAAAATTTGCTAGAACATGGATACAATTATTTGGTGTATAACTCGGGAAAAAAAAAAGCGAGATCGCAGTCATGTTCGAGGTTCTTAAATTAATATGTAGCAGCAGTTTTTATGATTATAAACATTACATAAGTGTTGATTAATGAAGCATATAACAAGGAATATGAGTATAAGTGGTGGTGGGCCCAATGGGGTCTTAATTATTCTTAGAGTGGGAACTTAGTCCCTCACGTGACTACTGCTGAAAATTTTGGCAGCATACCACATGTCTTACGTAAAATTATATTTAGTTATTAAATTAATATTTCAATTCCTTGGGAACTCTAAAAAGAAATAGGGGTACAACTTACATAAATATAAAAATGGGAGAAAGAACCAAGACCTTCTTTTGGCTTCTCCTTGACGCTAAGGTAAGCATTTTGCCCTTTTAGCTACTGAAAATTCTAAGGAGGGGCTTGGGTAGAGTGAAAGTTTTACAATCGATCAAGTTTTTAAAGATCAAGTTGTAGCAACAGTAAGAGATAGAAAATCATCTCTAGTTTCTCTGTAAGATATCCATGAGCTCCCTCTAATATTTTGATCCCTTTTAAGAGAAAGTATTTAGTATATATAGGTTGTGATATAGACCACAGAAGAATTAATTTGAAGAATTTGAGGACCTAGGGATTCTTGTTTGTGGTGAATCTTGAAATGGGTCAATCTTGGGTTAAAATATTTGGGGATTTTAGGATGCTTTGAGTATTAACTCGCTACCCATATATGATATATTATGTAGATTGAACTCTGTCGAGGCGAACTTTAGCTAACTTAGAGCGACGTCAAGGTATGTCGAGCTCCTAGTTACTTGTGTATTATCAAATTTACTCTTGGCTTCGAATTATAGTTGGATGATATTCCGTGTACATTAGGGATAGGCTTGCATGGACTACTCTTGATTTGGACAAAGATGAATAAAGAAAAACAAATATGTCATGTCTAGCTGTGCGGGAGCGGTACGACAGCCTTCTTGGATCCTTGATGTATTACATAACAAAGTAATGTTTAGTTGATAGCCATTAAAAGAAAAAAAAAGATGAAATAAAAAAATATATGCCTTGTCTAGCTGTGCGGGAGTGGTACGACAGCCTTCTTGGATCCTTGACTGTACACATTGGCCTAACTGTTTGGGGATGGTACGATAGTCTTCGTGGATGGCATCCCGATGTATTCCAGCACTGTGTGCCATTGACATTGAGATACTAGATAATGAGGACAATACTAATAAGATATTGGACATATGAAAGAGGTCTAAATGAGTAAAACTTAAGTTCTTATTCTTGCAAATTTATCCTTTATTCTGATTCTGTGTACTTTATCTTCCTTAATTTATTCGAGATTATTTATCTTTTGCCTTGTTATATAGATTATAATTTATATAACTCTTATACCAATGTTAGTGGCGGCTATGACGCATATCTAAGTATTTCAATACTCAAGCATTGTTTGTTTAAATGGTGTCAGGTTTAGTAAACGGTCGAGTGCAAGGCAGTCACCGCACAAGCTAGAGTTCTCGCAGTTTTCTCTCTTTTGGTGAGCCCACCTTCGTACTTGTGGGACCACAATATTTCGATTGTATATTTTTGTATAGAGTGGACAATCTCCGTAACTTTATTACTTTATTCGTAGCGTCATAGAGGCTCCATAGAGGGTTTATATTATCTTAGGGGAATGGCTACTCATATGGTATTGCAGATGACATTTTTACTTATGTCTAGTTTATGTTTTTTTGTTTTGATGAACTTTTATTGTTAATGAAGTTTATCTTATTTCTCTCATACAATATTGTAATTACTTAAATGGATTGAGCTACACAATTACGAGTTGGGTATGTATTATGCAATAATGGTTCGCTTTGTGCATGTTGGTAGGCACTGGGTGCCGGCCACGTCGCAATCTATTTTGGGGCATGACATTCTTGGCCTCTACCTCGAATCTTTTCGCTTCTTCGATCTCGGCCGACAGGTCGAAACCTCGGGCATGGATCTCCTCGAGGGTATTCCTTCGAGACAACCGTTTCACGTACTCAACAGTAACTTTCAGGCAGGCCTTGGCTGCCTCAACATCAGCCATGTACTGTGCCACCATCTTTTCACCATCAACCCTAGTTATTTCCGACTTGGACCTCATTATTTCGAGCTCCTTGCCAAGGGCATCCCATTCAACAATGGTCGATCCCAGTTAAACTTGGAGGTCCTTGATTTGCCGAGACCGTGCATCGGCCATCTCTTTCGTCACTCAGAGTTGGACCTCTACCGATGCCAGCTGCTCCTGAGCAGTCTCCTTCTCCGAAGCTAGTCGGTCCATTTTTCCCTTCTAGACATCAACCATGGCCTGGACCTCGTTCATTTTAGCCCGGACCTGGTTGATCCTGTCAATCTTCTGTTGGACCTGCGAGGTTTGGTCGTTAGTCACCATGGCTAAGTCGTCATTGCTAACTTCAAAAATCTTTACATATTCCACCAAGTCAGCATATACCTTTTGAGTCGCATCCAACTCGGCCCGGAGACTCTTGACGACTTCTTCGCATTGCTTGATGAGAAGCTTATACGTGTCCCTCTTCTCGGCAAACTCCCTAGCCTCATTGTCGATCTAGTTAACCTCAGCCCGGTATCGGAGAAAACTTTCATGATGGAGTACCGAGGCCTGCAAAAAGATTAAAGAAAGAGGACATGAGAGATATCAAAAACTAAGTCAGAGGATGGAAGAGCGTAATAATGCCTTACCCGGTTCAGCACCTGCTGTGCTTCGTTGAACAAGCACGGCACATCCACCTGATTCATTTTCGCCTAGTCTTCTTCGGTTACCAGGCACCAGAGGTAGCTCGCTACTCAGACGGGGCAAAAAGAACTCGGACATCCTCCAGGATGGTGATGATTATTGACCTCTTCCAATCGAGATCCATGCTCGGGGCGGGAAACTGGTTGATTAATTTTGGGCTCGAGTTCAGCCCACTGACCTCTGAAGACGGGTCTTTCCTTAGCACCTCCAAGTCGCCCAACCCGGAGAATTCTTCCAGAGCGGTCGAGTCTACACCTTCGAAAAAAGAACGAAGGGGATCGTCGGCTCTATGGGCCCCTTCGTTGGATCGCTCATTCATCGCTCGGGCTTTGTCAAACATGGACTCGGTGAATGAAGGCGACCCCGAAATCTCTATGACACCGGTCGGAGCGAAACCGGCGTCTCGAGATGTCTTAGCCCTCATCTCTACATCGGCCTCCCGAACCTAAGGGGGATCAGCCTCCGTTGTTTCCCCCTCGGCTGCCGCCCGCTCTTCGGGAGAGATCCGCTCAGGGGCGACAAAAATATCATCTTTCTCGGGCTCATCCCTGAGCCGATAAAGCGAGTCCGAGTCAGGTGCTCGAGAGCTAGAACTCTCCTTTGGCTTACGGGCCAACCTTCTTCTTGGCTTCTTCTCCCCTATGCTTGGGAAACCTAGAGCCTTCCTTTTCTTATTCTCTCCTGCTACATCCCCGAGCTATCCTAAAGCAGAGGGATCAACGGACAGATCCTCGTACCCTACTGAAGGCCTAAGCTCAATGGTCTTAGGCAAGCCTGCGAAAAGAAAAGAGAGGAAATGAGAATATGATGCTAAAAGGGGAGCCTAATGTTACTTATTCGGGAGAGAGATCTTACCGTGAGAACGAGCCTCCCAGTGGCCCTTCGAGAAATCGTGCCATGTGCGCTCGTAATAAGGCATTTGCGAACATATGCCCTAGATCCACTCCTTGAACCGAGGAATATGGTTTGGGACTCGAGCAGCAGCTGCACCAAGACAAATACTGGTGAGGAAAAAGGAGATGAATGTAAAATCAACATTTAAAGGAAAGTTGTGCTTACGTGATACATTCCACTTCTCAGGGAATGGCATAACCTCGGAAGGGATCAAGTCTGCGATATTCACCCGGACAAAGCGTCCCTGCCAGCCCCGATCCCGGTCCTCATTGATGCTCGAGAATAGGGCTTTGCTAGCTCGGCGTGTGAGCTTTATCAGTCCCCCTCGGAAGATTCGGGGACTGTACAGGTGGAGAAGGTGATCGATGGTAAATTGACGGGATTCGATCTTATTCACAAAGTATCAAAGAAGGATTACGATCCTCTATAGCGACATATGGATCTGGCCGAGGCATACTTCATACCTCTTGCAGAAATCTAGAATAACCGGGTCCACCGGGCCCAATGTGAAGGGATAAGTGTAAATACTAATATACCCTTTCCACATGGGTAGTAATGGCGTCCTCGGGCCCGGGGACAACTACGTCCTTATCCACCCAGCCGCAGTCCTTTCGGACCACAGGAAGAATGTCTTCGGTGATGGAGCAAATATACCTAGATACCGCTTCACATTGGCCCTACACCGATGAGGGCTTTTCGACCTTAAAGTCATCGGCGTCCGAGCACCCCCCGGGGACGAACATTTTCAAGGGAGGCTCGGCGTCCAATTCATCGGTAGCCACGCCCGGAGCGGATCTATCGAGGAAGACCACATCGGGAGTGGTCTCCTCGACTTCGGCGGTCGATTTTGAAGAAGAGGAAGCAAAATTTTAAGGAATAGTTTTGGAAGTTTTAGCCATTGTTATCTGAAAAAAGCTTGAAAAATATGAAGAAAGGTTGGAAGATGTAAGGTCAAGTGCACTAGTTTGGGTAGAAAATAAGTAAAAGTTTGCAATTTGCTGAGAAATCTTGAAGAATGGAAGCAAAATTGTTAGAGTATGAAGAAAGGCAGTGAAATCCTGAAGACTCGAAGGTAGAGGCTTGGTCAAAAAGGTAAAAAAATGAATAAAGGAGGGGGGTATTTATAGAGGCTTCGCGTCGTTTCATATCCAGGGATGACCTGTCGATTGCTGACACGCGTTTGAAGTCATAATGACACGACTGACGGGACGTTTCAGATTCTTTGTCGTTTCTGTCATGGCATATTGAAGAAGGAATCGAAGTGCATATGTCGTTTCTCGTCATTTTCGTAAAATTACTCTCCGAGAAACGAGGGGACTATCTGTATATAGGTGAAACCGAGCCCGCGGGACGCCTCGGTTTTCGATGAAGTAAACGGATCAAGAGATGTGACTACAAGGAACCGCAATCGAGGCAAGGAGCCCTCGAGTCGGGGTCCGGGCAAAACGCCTGCCCTCGGAAGCATCAGGGCCACGACCCCCAGGTTCAATTTGAATCCCAAAAAACCTCGGAGAGCATTACTTGATAATCGAGCACGACTAACAAAGGGCCGTGATATCCGTGACCAGCCGGATGTCACGGCGTGAATCTCGACACGTATCGTCAAAAAATCTTGGGGGGAATCGAGGAAAAGACAATTAATCATGGGTTCTCCACTAAATATTTTTTATTATAGATAAAGTAGGATCCCTCTACTATAAATAGGGGAATCCCTGTAAGCATAGTAGAGACACATTGTAACAAAGACAACATTAGAGAGATTAACACTTTTTGGGCTCATTTACTTTGCCTTGTTCATCAACATTTCCTTTTTCTATGCCTTATATTTCATTCCATTTGTCAAGAATATATATATTTCTATTTCACTCTACAATTTGTACCAAGTTACATCACATATCCTTAGAACCGTACACAAATTTAACTCTATCCAATTTTTCGGGTAAACCGTTTGGTGCCCACAGTGGGGCTAAGGATAACAATGTTGTTTGATACAAATCTGCAACACACACTAGTTTACGCTCATATTTTGAGAGTGTCTCTAACTTGAACTAGCAATGGCAAACCCTCGATTAATGGCTTTACCCACCGACAACAAAGCCGGCCTTCAAGATGAAACCAATAACTTGATGCCCAGGGCCGGAAGGCCGCTTATCGATGTCATTGAAGCTCGAGTCGAAGAACCCGAAGCTCGAGCCGAAGTACAGCTAGATGTCAACTCACATGTGGCCTATGTGGCAAACCAACGTTCTGAGCCAGAAAATAGCATTCATGGCGGTACTGGATCTGCAGCTCGAGATTCCCATAACGTGGAAGAAAACAGAGTCAGCTTGCGAATGATTTTTGAAATGTTGCAAGCCCAGCAGGTAGCGATAGCTCAGTTGCAGAGCCAAACCCAGCTACCAAGCAGACCGGAGCCCAGTCTACCTCGAGAAATTTCCCACCGAACGGAGCCAGCCGTAGTGAGGTCAAACGAACCAGAATCAGGGACCTACCCCCGAAATTGCTAAAATACTTGAGGAGCTCACAAAGCGAATCGAGGACAATGATAAGAAAGTAGAAACATATAATTCCAGGGTCGATCAAATCCCAGGAGCTCCGCCCACGATAAAAGGGTTGGATTCCAAGAAATTCGAACAAAAGCCTTTTCCTTCGAGTGCAGCCCCAAAACCAATCCCCAAAAAATTTCGTTTGCCCGAAATCCCCAAATATAACGGTATGACCGATCCTAACAAACACATCACCTCTTATACGTGTGCCATCAAGGGTAACGATTTGGAAGATAATGAAATCGAGTCCGTGTTGTTGAAAAAATTCGGAGAGACCCTCTCGAAGGGGGCGATGATTTGGTATCATAACCTGCTACCAAATTCTATTGATTCATTTGCCATGTTAGCGAATTCATTTATAAGGGCACACACCGGTGCCATAAAGGTTGCAACAAGGAAATCAGACCTTTTCAAAGAAAAACAAAGGGATAATGAAATGCTGAGGGAGTTCGTGTCCCGATTTCAAATGGAACGTATGGAATTGCCACCGGTCACAGATGACTGGGTCACCCAAGATTTCACCCAAGTGTTGAACGAGCAAATTTTAATAGCGTCATGTCGGCTGAAGAAAAATTTGATCGAGTATCCGGCAATAACTTGGGCAGATGTACACAATCGATACCAGTCAAAAATTCAGGGTCGAAGATGACCAATTAGGAGCTCCTCCCGGATCCATGCATCAGAATAGATCGGTTATTAAAAACCAGAGAGACATCGATAGAGAACAGAGGTCGAACAGAGACCGAGAGCAACCATACATTTCAGATCGAACGAATAATGGTTCAACACTCAATATCGCCCGGAACAATCAAAGGAGTAATCGAGGACAAAATTCTCGAGGGCTTATGAGCAAAGAGTGGCTTTGACAAATATGCCGATCCAATAGAGGCACCTCGGCTATCAGAGTACAATTTCAGCGTTGATGCATCGGGCATTGTATCGGCGATCGGAAGAATCAAAGATACTAGGTGACCCAAACCCATGCAAACCGACCCTTCCCAAAGGAACCCGAATTTGATGTGCAAGTATCATGGTACGCATGGCCACAGGACCGAGGATTGAAGACAATTAAGAGAGGAGGTAGCCCGTCTATTCAATAAGGGCCACCTTCGAGAATTCCTCAATAACCGAGCCAAACATCACTTCGGAGAAAGGGACGCTAACAGAAAAGATAAACAAGAGGAACCTCAGCATATCATTCATATAATCATCAGCAGGGTCGACACTCCATAGGGACCCGTACTCAAACGCGACAAGGTATCGGCCACAGGGGAAAAATAAACCCGAAGTTATGTACCCGAAGGCTCTTTATCATTCGAAAATGAAGAAGCGGAAGGCATTTCTCAGCCTCACAACGATGCTCTGGTAATTTCTATCCTATTAAATAAAGTTCATATTAAGCGTGTTTTAGTGGATCCAAAATTTTGAAGAAAAATTAAAAGCTTGAAAGCTTAATGATTTTTAAGAAATTACTGATATTGGATTTATTGACCTTGGGTCCGTATTTTGGTTCCGAAGCCGGTGTAGGTCCACTATAATATTTATGACTTATCTGCCAAATTTGGTGAGAATCGGAGTTGATTTGATGTGATTCGGACGTCTGGTTGTAAAAATATAAGTTTTAAAGTTTTCTTGGAAATTTCCTTTGATTTGGTGTCCGATTCATAGTTCTTGGTGTTATTTTGGCGATTTGATCACGCGAGCAAGTTCGTATGATGTTTTAGGACTTGGGTGCATGTTTGGTTTGGAGCCCCGAGGGCTCGGGCTGGTTTCGGGTGGTTAACGGATCATTTTTGGACTTGGGAAAAACTGCAGAAATCTGCTTCTGGTATCCTTCTTCGCGTTCGCGAGAGGGGGCTCGCGTTCGCGAAGAAGAAACTGGAGGCAGATGAAAATTACTCTTCGTGTTTGCGAAGAGGGGGCCGCGTTCACGAAGGCTTGAGGTGCGAAGCCTCGCGTTCGCGATCGAAGCCTCGCTTTCGCGAAGGGAAAGAGGCTAGCTAGGACATTTGCCATCGCGTTCGCGAAGGGCATCTCGCGTTAGCGAAGGCCAAGCCAGGCAAGCTTCGTGTTTGCGAAGTAGCCCTCGCATTCGCGAAGAGTAAAATTGGGCAGTAGGAATTTGTGCTTCGCGAACGCGAGGCACTGACCGCGTTCGCAAAGGGTAAAAATCCCAGAAACAGAACTTAAGTTCTGGAAAATGGGATTCGTCCCATTTTCAACCCTTTTCCATTTTTGAGCTCGGGTAAGGCGATTTTTGGGCGATTTTCACAGAAAAACATTGGGGTAAGTGTTCCTTATCCTATATTGATTATATTTTATGATTTCATACTCATTTATATCATGAATCCGTGAATTTATGGAAGAAAAATTAGATTTTTATAAAATCTTCCAAAAACAAAAATTTAAGATTTGAAGGTCCATTTAACATCGGAATTGGATGATTTTTGTATGGTTGGACTCGTCTCGAAATGGGTGTTCGGATTTCGTAAGTTTTTTCGGGATTTGAGACGTGGGTTCCACTGTCGAATATTTTAATGAATTTCGAATTTTTATCCGGAAAATTTGTAAATTCATATGGAATTAATTCCTATGATTAGTATTGAATATATCGAATTGCTTGTGAATATATTTGAAACTTTCGGAGTCAAATTTAAAAGGAAAAGCTGCGGTTGAGTAATTGGTTGGAATTTGCAAAGCGAGGTAAGTGTCGTGGTAAACCATGACTTGAGGGAATAGAACCCTTAATTTAATTGTTATGTGAATTGCATGTGAACGACGTATAGGCAAGGTGACGAGTGTCTATACGTCGTCAAATTAATTGTTTGCCTGCTTACTTGAAAAATTATAAATTATTTTAAATCATAAATTAATTATTATAATAATTATTTCTCTCCTATTCTTGTCAAATATTAATTCTTGAATTCCTGCATTAATTGTTATATGCTATTTGAATTATGTGTTTTAATTGTTATTTGACATTTAGCATGTTAAATATTAAACTGCTTATTTTCTCCCTGATTTTCATAATAATCTGCTATTTGTCATTGTTTGTTTCATAATTAAATTATAATTATTGTATGCTTGTTGTCTTATAATTTTATATTAATTGTTGCATTTATTGGAGAAATTTCTTCTATAAGAATTGGTAAATGAATATGTTGGAGGAGCGGGTTGCACGCCGCAACAGAATTAATTATAATGAATATATTGGAGGATCGGGTTGCACGCCGCAACAGACTTATGAAAAGTCCATATTTGAGGATCGGGTTGTACGCCGCAACAGACTTATGAAAAGTCCATATTGGAGGATCGGGTTGCACGCCGCAACAGACTTATGAAAAGTACATATTGGAGGATCGAGTTGCACGCCGCAACAGACTTATGAAAAGTCCATATTGGAGGATCGGGTTGCACGCCGCAACAGACTTATTAAAAGTCCATATTGGAGGATCGGGTTGCACGCCGCAACAGACTTATTTAAAAGTCGACATACATATATATATATATATATTGGGGGATCAGGTTGCACGCCTATATATATATATATATATATATATATTAGGGAATCGGGTTGCACGCCGCAACAGATTTGATTAAAGGAATATATTGTGAGAGTGGGTTGCACGCTGCAACAGAATTGAATGTGAATATATTGTGAGAGCAGATTGCACGCTGCAACAGAATTGATGAAAATGATAATTGGTTATGACTGCTGAGTTGGCTTCAATTATTATAAATGTGTTACCTAATTTATTTCTATTATTGTTGTTGTTACTAATATTGCATACAGGTAATGTAAGTGACCCGCCTTAGCCTTATCACTATTTCGTCGAGGTTAGGCTCAGCACTTACCAGTACATGGGGTCGGTTGTACTGATACTACACTCTGCACTTCTTGTGCAGATTTTGGAGTTGGTCCCAACGACGTGCCATAGACTTGCTCGGATTTCAGCTATTCAGAGGAGACTTGAGGTATAACTGCATGGCGTCCGCAGTTCTGAAGTCCCCGTCTATTTTACTTTAGCTGTGTGTTTATTTCTAGACAGCTTTATTTTATTCAGACCTTTATTTGTATTTATTCTAGAAGCTCGTGCACTTGTGACACCAATTCTGGGATGGTATTTAGACATCGTTATTTTTATGGATTATTTCACTATATTTCAAACTTTGCTTCTGCTTTTGGTTCCTTGATTATTAATAATGTAAAGATTGTTTAAAAATTGGTTAATATTATTCTAACGTTGGCTTGCCTAGCAAGTGAAATATTAAGTGTCATCACGGTCCGAAGGTGGGAATTTCGGGTCGTAACAGAAATATCTCGAATGGTTAGCCAATGTAGTTGTAGTCCCTAAAAGGGGGAACAAACTTATAATGTGTGTAGATTATAAAGATTTAAATAGAGCATGCCCCAAAGATTCTTTTCCACTGCCTAGCATCGATCGCATGATCGATGCCACAGCCGGCCACGAAATCCTTACTTTTCTCGACGCCTATTCCGGGTACAATCAAATTCGAATGAACCCGGAGGACCAAGAAAAAACTTCATTTATCACTAAGTATGGATCCTATTGTTATAGTGTAATGCCATTCAGGCTAAAAATCGCAGGAGCTACTTATCAACGCCTAGTGAATAAAATGTTCAAAGAACAAATAGGTAAGTCGATGGAAGTTTACATTGATGACATGCTAGTTAAATCCCTGTGCGCAGAGGACTATTTGACTCATTTGCAGGAAACGTTCAAAATTTAAAGGAAATACAACATGAAACTCAATCCCAAGAAATGTGCTTTTGGGGTTGGGTCGGGCAAGTTCCTTGGCTTCATGGTATCGAATCGGGGGATCGAGATCAACCCCGACAAAATCAAGGCCATCGAAGACATCACCGTCGTGGACAGTGTGAAAGTAGTGCAAAGGCTGACCGGACGGATAGTTGTCTTAGGCTGATTTATTTCAAGGTCGGCAGATCGAAGCCACAAGTTTTTCTCTCTACTCAAGAAGAAGAACGATTTCGCTTGGACCCTAGAATTCCAACAGGAACTAGAACAATTGAAGCGGTACCTATCGAGCCCACCACTGCTTCACACTCTGAAGACAGATGAGAAGATTTACTTATACTTGGCGGTGTCGGAAATCACGGTAAGTGGCATCCTAGTTCGAGAAGAGCAAAGTACACAATTTGCTGTTTATTATGTAAGTCGGACCTTAGATGAGGCAGAGACTAGATACCCACACTTAGAGAAATTGGCACTCGCACTAATAAGCGCCTCTAGAAAGTTAAGACCATGCTTTCAAAGTCACCCCATATGCGTTTTAACCACTTACCCACTTCGTAATATTTTGCACAAACCCGAACTATCGGGCCGATTGGCCAAATAGGCCATCGAACTCAGTGGGTACGATATCGAATATCAACCTCGTACGGCCATCAAGTCCCAAATTTTAGCTAACTTCGTGGCTGATTTCATGCCAACCCTTGTACCCGAAGTTGAAAAAGAACTCTCATTAAAATCGGGTACGTCGTCAGGGGTTTGGACCCTCTACACAGATGGTGCTTCAAATGTGAAGGGGTCCGGGCTTGGAATCGTATTGAAACCTCCCACAGGTGGCATTATTAGGCACTCCATCAAAACCACTAGATTTACTAACAATGAGGCCGAATACGAGGCCGTGATTGTAGGTCTCGATCTAGGTAAAAGCTTGGGAGCAGAAGTCATTGAAGCCAAATGTGACACTTTACTAGTGGTGAACCAAGTAAACAAAACTTTCGAGGTTCGAGAAGATAGGATGCAAAGGTATTTGGACAAATTATAGGTAACTCTGCACCGTTTCAAAGAATGGACCCTACAACATGTGCCTCGAGAGCAGAACAGTGAGGTCGACGCACTCGCAAATCTAGGATCATCGGTCGAGGAAGATAAGATTGACTCGGGGACTGTCGTTCAACTCTCGAGATCTATAATCGAGGAGGGACATGCCGAGATGAATTCCACGAGCTTAACCTAGGATTGGAGGAGTAAGTATATTAAATACTTAAAGAACGGAAAACTCCCATCGAACTCTAAAGAATCGAGGGTTCTATGAACCAAGGCTGCTCGATTCACATTAGTTGAAGATAGAACATTATACAGAAGGACGTTCGATGGACCACTGGCAGTATGCTTGGGGCCAGGTTACACCGATTATGTTTTACGAGAGGTCCACGAGGGCACTTGTGGAAACCACTCCGGCATGGAACCACTAATTCGCAAAATCATCAGAGTAGGATACTACTGGGATAGCATGGAAAAGGACACTAAGGAGTTTGTTCGAAAATGTGATAAATGTCAAAGGTTTGCACCAATGATCCATCAACCCGGAGAGCAGCTTCATTCAGTCATTTCCCCATGGCCATTCATAAAATGGGGAATGGATATCGTCGGCCCTCCACCATCGGCCCCAGGTAAAGCTAAATTCATTTTATTTATGACTGATTATTTCTCTAAATGGGTTGAAGCACAGGTGTTTGAGAATGTGAGAGAGAAAGAGGTTATAGATTTCATCTGGGATCACATCGTGTGTCGATTTGGGATACCAGCAGAAATAACATGCGACAATGGTAAACAATTTATCGGTGGTAAAGTGACAAAATTCCTCGAAGACCATAAAATAAAAAGGATACCGTCAACACCATATCATCCTAGTAGGAACGAACATGCCGAATCAACGAACAAGACTATCATCCAAAACATGAAGAAAAGATTGAACGAAGCTAAAGGAAAGTGGAGAGAAATTTTGCCCGAAGTCCTTTGGGCATATCAGACAACATCTAAATCCAGTACGGGAGCGACTCCGTTTTCCTTAGTGTATGGCTCCGAAGCTTTAATTCCATTCGGAGAACCCAGCGCAAGGTTCCGACATACATCGGAAGAGTCGAACTACAAGGCTATGAATACTAGCCTCGAATTATTAGATGAAAAACGAGAAGCGACACTGGTTCGAATGGCTGCACAAAAACAACGAATCGAAAGGTACTACAATAGAAGAACCAACCTCCGCCATTTCAAGGCCGGGGACTTGGTCCTAAGGAAGGTCACCATAAACATTCGAGATCCTAATAAAGGGAAGCTCGGTCCAAATTGGAAAGGACCCTATCAAGTCCTCGATATAGTCGGGAAAGGGTCTTATAAACTTGGAACAATGGATGGAAAACCATTACCAAACAATTAGAACATATCGCTTCTCAAACGATATTATTGTTAAGGTATGATTTTCTCCTCTCTATCGTCTATATACATATATTCGACACTAACTCATTGCAGGAATTAAACAAAAGACATCAAGACCTCTGGTTTTAAAGCACGCGTTGTACTCTTTTTTCCTTAATTCGGCTTTTATCCCAAATGGGTTTTTCGGCAAGGTTTTTAACGAGGCAACAACTATGTGCTACCTGAGAGCAATTCAATAGTATCCGAGGCTCCTTCATAATCAACCTCGAATACTGGGGGGCTACCATCAAATAAATCAAGTTCGGCACAAGAAAGTTGTTTCATATCAAATTCATGTCGGACAGGGTCTCGATAGAGAAAAGTGTAAGGGCCAAATAGTCAAAACGAACCATGCTCACGTAGTTTTGCTTGAACCCTGGCACAAGATACAAACACATGTATAATGACTTATAAAGGAAAACTTCTTCTTTTCAGATATCTCACACTTTGAAAAGATCTTCCTACTTCATGATTCAAATGGGCTTAAAGTCCAACCACCATCAAAAGAATTTTGATACGAGCTATCAAAAAAGCCTACGGGCCACAAATACTTTGAGTTTGAGTTCGAAGCAATCGCTCACTCAATTATTAAGACTAAGGGCTATCTTACTTTGAGTTCGAGTAATCACTCACTCGATCATAAAAAGCCTACGGGCTACGATACTTTGAGTTCGAGTTCGAAGCAATCACTCACTCAATTATTAAGCCTAAGGGCTATCTTACTTCGAGTTCGAGCAATCACTCACTTGATCATAAAAAGCCTACGGGCTACGATACTTTGAGTTCGAGTTCGAAGCAATCACTCACTTAATTATTGAGCCTAAGGGCTATCTTACTTCGTATTCGAGCAATCACTCACTCGATCATAAAAAGCCTACGGGGTACGATACTTTGAGTTCGAGTTCGAAGCAATCACTCACTCAATTGTTAAGCCTAAGGGCTATCTTACTTCGAGTTCGAACAAATCACTCGACCTTAAAAAGCCTACGGGCTACGGTACTTTGAGTTCGAGTTCGAAGCAATCACTCACTCAATTATTAAGCCTAAGGGCTATCTTACTTCGAGTTCAAGCAATCACTCACTCGATCATAAAAAATCTACGGGCTATGATACTTTGAGTTCGAGTTCGAAGCAATCACTCACTCAATTATTAAGCCTAAGGGATATCTTACTTCGAGTTCGAGCAATCACTCACTCGATCATAATATGCCTATGGGCTACGATACTTTGAGTTCGAGTTCGAAGCAATCACTCACTCAATTATTAAGCCTAAGGGCTATATTACTTCGAGTTCGAACAAATCACTCGACCATAAAAAGCCTACAGTCTATGATACTTTGAGTTTGAGTTCGAAGTAATCACTCACTCAATTATTAAGCCTAAGGGCTATCTTACTTCGAGTTCGAATTCGAAGCAATCACTCACTCAATTATTAAGCCTAAGGGCTATCTTACTTCAAGTTCGAACAAATCACTCGGCCATTAAAAGCCTACGGGCTACGATACTTTGAGTTCGAAGTTCGAAACAATCACTCACTCAATTATTAAGCCTGAGGGCTATCTTACTTTGAGTTTGAACAAATCACTCGACCATAAAAAACCTACAGGCCACAAATACTTTGAGTTTTAGATATCACTCACTCGACTATTAAGACTTAAGGGCTATGCTACTTCGAGTTCAAGCAGATTGCATGAAGCCTAAGGGCTGAACATTTTCATAAAACACAAGTAAACAAAATCCTCAAGAATAGGAACAGAGACAAGCTGGGAAAAAGAAAAGACTTTATATACACAATGATATTTACAAAACGACCAATTAGGGCCTTACAAAGAAACCTAATCATCTACGGGAGCAGTCTTTTCTACATCGTGCTCCTCCTCACTCTGAGACCCGCTTTTGCTCCCGTCATCGTCATCGTCGTCATTATCATCGTCGTCATCATCATCGGAGGCCAAGGCCCCAGCTTCAGCTTCAAGCTCTGTTACCTTTGTTATCTCTTCAGAAAGATCGAAGCCCCGAGCATGGATCTCCTCGAGGGTTTCCCTCCGAGTTTGGCATTTGGCAAATTCGGCGATCCAATGAGCTCGAGTTCGAGCGGTATTGGCAACCTCGCTCGTATGGAACTGAGCGGCTTCGGCATCAGCCCGGTAAATAGCCACCATTGCATCTGTATCGGCCTTTGTTTTTTCTGCCTCGGCAAGTTCAGAGGCCAACCGAGCCTCGATCTCCTCCTTTTCCCTTGCTTGAGCCAAGCTTTTCTCTTTCAGGCTCTGAAGTTGACTTTTGGTCGATGACAACTGGGCCCGAGCAGTCTCTCTCTCTGCAGCAAGGCGGTCCATATTTTCTTTCCATTTTAAGGACTCTACCTTTATCTCATCAACCTCCTCGCGGAGTTTCCCGATCAACTCAAGCTTCTGCTGCAGCTGTGAGACTGAAATATTAGCCATCATTCCAGTATCGAGCCGATAGGCTTTTAATAGTATCATTACCTGCTCGGACAGATCGGTCTGATCTTGGTGAGCTTTAGTCAACTCAGCTCTGAGATCCTTGATTTCCTCCCCTTTTGCCCTAAGATGAGTTTAAGGACATTCCTCTCCTCCGTAACCCATTGGAGATCGACCTCATATCGATGCAGCTCAGCTCGGGATCGAGAACATGCTTCTCGATAAGCTGTCGCAGCCTATGCGGGGAGAAGAAATGAAGTGAAAAAAGAAAAATAGACATGAGAGATAATACCAACAAAATAAATTAAGGTTCACCTGATTCAAAGCTTGCCCCACTCCATGGAAAAAATCTGATGCCTCACTGCTACCGGCAACATCCTCGATGCCGGTAAAAAAACCACAGAAGGGATCATCCCCCTCATGAGGCCTGTGTAGTGCGAGGGCCCCCAAAGCTTGGGCTTCCCGAATCGCCCCTTCAGAAAAAGTAGGAAAGGTGGGCGAGTCTTCGATTGTTGCTGCCCCAGGTGAGTCACTTGGGGCGTTCCCTTCATTTCGAAGAGATTCGGGAACAACCCCTTCAGATATATTCCCAATTTGTTGGCTTCGATTGGAAACATCCTCGATCTGCAACGACTCAGGAACTCTGCCTGAATTCTTCTCCGATATACCCTCGGTTTGAGCCGGAGATGTATAAACCACCATCGATCCACCTGCCTGTGGAGCATCGGTGGTTATCTTTGTTCGGGCTATCAGCACGAACTCCTCATCTTCTTCTTCCTCATCTTCATCTCTTAGGCGTTGAACTGACTCTGAGGTCAAAGGGATGGTATTCTCCTTTGACTTACGAGTCGACCTTGCCTTCGGTTTTGGATTCTCGGAAGCAGAGGCCCTTTTCCTCTTATTTCCCTTCGGCGGTTTGGAAGCTGGGATAAAGGTCTCTTCCTTGCCGGGCAGGGGCCTAAAAACTGCGTCTCTGCGCAGGCTTACACACGAGAAAATCGGTTAAGTATAAGGAGAATGTTTCGTTCGAACTCCCAAAACATGAAAGATAGGCTTACCATGATTTTTCGCCTCCCATCGGCCCTTTGCCAGATCATGCCACGAACGTTCGGCGTAAGAGGAGTTCGAAGCTAGAGCCAGTACCCAGCTCTTAAGGTCGGGAACGGCGCCGGACATCCAAGGAACCACTGTATCACAAAAGGAATATCGGCAAAGAAAAAAAAACAAAGAAACAAGGCAGTAGGGAATAAAACAGGAAAGTACACTCACGATTTATATTCCATTCTCCGGGTAACGGCATCTTTTCGGCAGGGATTAGGTCCGAAGTCTTCACTCGAACAAACCTGCCCATCCAACCTCGATCCTTATCCTCGTTTATACTCGAGAACAATACCTTGGTAGCCCGGCGTTGTAGTTTTATAAATCCACCTCGAAAGAGGCGGGGATTATACAGTCTAATAAGATGATCGAGGGTGAAAGGTATCCCCTCGATCATGTTTGTAAAGAAACGGATCAGAATAACGATCTGCCAAAAGGAAGGATGAATCTGGCCTAGATTTATTTGGTATTGCCAACAAAAGTCGACGATAACAGGGTCGAGAGGTCCTAACGTAAATGGGTAGGTATACACACTTAAGAACCCTTCAACATGGGTGGTAATATCGTCGTCAGAAGTCGAAATCACCACTTCCTTATTGCCCCGGTTACAATCTGCCTTCAACTGTTCAAGTTGCTTTTTGGTTATCGAGCATAAATATCTCGATACCGGTTCGCATCGACTGGGAACCAGCGTGCCTTTGTCGAGCTTGAAATCAAAGGTAAGAAGGCATGTTTTGCGAACACACTCCTATGGACGTGGCTCCGCCGGTGTTTTATCGGCGGCGGGCTGCGAAGAAGAGGCCTCTCCTTTTTGAGGAACGGTCTTTGATGTTTTCACCATTTTCCTTGAACTTAGAAGAAAGGAATAAAAAGGGGTATGATGTTTCAAAGGAAGATTTTTGTAGTGAAAAACATAAAAGGAAAATTTCACACAAACAAATTCAGAAAATATGGGAAGATGCTTAGAAAATTTTGATTAGAGAATGTAAAGGTGATTAATGGTAGAAAAATGGGATATTTATAGGTTAAGCGGTGACGGTTCAATCTCGGTAATTGCTTACCATCGCCTGACAAGCATTAAATGCCTCGGTAAACGGGATCGATGGGACCGCTATCACATACGTCACGATCGAACTCGATGCAGACGTCAGTGTACGTCTAACCATACTGGTGGAAAATCATATCGTTTCTCGTTATATCATTTCCGAGAAATGATGGGACTATCTGTGTACGGTCAAAACCTATTAAGTCAGTCGTACGGATTGGTCGAGATGATAATATTTCGATCAAAGGGTATCCGCATGACGACAGGTCGAGGTCCGAAGTAAGGGCGTCAAGCTTCGAGCTCTAAGATCAATCAATGACAAGTTCGGTATCATTATCGAGCTTATATCCAAATCAAACTACGATGCAAAGCGAAGATTATCGGAGATGCATAGACCGACCAACACTCACCCCGAATATCGAGACTCCAAGTCAGAATCGAGCTCGAACCGAGGCCGAGGGCTCGATCCAGTACCGAGTTAGAGCCAGTATCGAGCTCACAGATAAGAGCCGTTGCAACCGTACTAGGGGAGAGAATCTTGGCGGGAATCGAGGAAAAGATAATTCATCATGGGTTCTCCACTATATATTTTTTATTATAGATAAAGTAGGATCCCTCTACTATAAAGAGGGGAATCCTTGTAAGCATAGCAGAGACACATTGTAACAAAGATAACATTAGAGAGATTAACACTTTTTGGGCTCATTTACTTTGCTTTGTTCATCAACATTTTTTTTTCTCTGCTTTATATTTCATTCCATTTGTTAAGAATATATATATTTCTATTTCACTCTACAATTTGTATCAAGTTACATCACGTATCCTTAGAACCATACACAAATTTAACTCTATCCAATTTTTCGGATAAACAATGTATTTGTGAATAACTTGGAATTTGTGGCCAAATACTACTAAAAATGACACTACGATATTTTTTGGTGGGAAAACTTGATAATCAAAGTTCCGCTACCAAGTTTGTGTTTTTATCGTTAATACGTATGTAAATGTTACTCATGAATACAAGTACTAAACGCAAACCTTGTCAAAGAAAATGAATAATCCATGAGAAATACAAGGTCCTAAACAATAAATCTATAGCTAAAAGTTGATTTTTTGTACCTTCTGAGACCGCATGTATGAGTTTTTCAGTTATAAAATGTAGGAAATCAACAACTGTCAAATACATAAATATCCAAATGTTGGAACTTCTTGACTTTCGTAAAACAATGGAGAATTTATTATCAGGAAAATAATAGTATTGATCAATAATTATCCTTGAGAAGATAGACTGATAGAGAAATATGAAAGGCTTTTACGCTTTCAGTATGATAAATTTGTGTTTCTCTCCCTTTACCCCTTAACGTTCACGTTATTAATGGAAAAAACGTACTTTTCTTAGTGCCCAACTGCCCATATAAAAATGAAATTACTTAGCCCTTTCCATCAAGTGGATGGCTAATTAGCATAAAGAAAACCACTTCTCCAACTGACAAAGATTTTAGCTAATCTATTAAAATCAACGAAAATGTTAGTTTAAAAGATATGAGTTGACCCGGACAAATCATCAACTGTCATTAATGCTAATATATTAGTTTTGCTTGGGTAAACAGAGAAATTAGTGTAGTGGGCACCCCGTTGGAAGAACTTTAAAGATTTGCAAATAGAATGAAGAGGAGAATAGACTAGAAAGTGGTACAAGCATTGGAATATTAAATAAATCACATGCTTAACGACTACAAAAAAGTAATAAGAAAAAAATCCTAGATGTGGACTTTGAAATAATTTTAATTAGTCGGTAAGGACCTAGTAATAAACAATTTTACATGCCAAACACACCCGAGAAAATGTCTACTTCTGAAAATAACTTTTCTATCCGGATCTTAACTGTGGAAAGAAATTTCTATTAATTGTTGATAAAATGTCAATGGTATATATTGATATTTAAGTACTATATAGTATATACTCCTTTTACTTAGGAAAATGAAACAGAGTTTTAAATCAATTCAAATGTAAATGAAAAAGTTAATGATAAACTAATTTTTCGATTTTCAAGATCTTAATGCAACAGGTTACTTGTAAAAGAATTAACGTACACTGAAAACTAATTAAAAATATTAGCATAAAGATGTATTAAACATCACAAAATTAGTAAAGTAATTAAGTGTAGACTTGTAGTTGAGCTACTAGTATTTTTTCAATCTATAAAATTTTCTCAGCTTCATTCACTTCTTCCCGTCAGTTGCCATTTTCTCGCTACTACTTTCACAAGTAATCATCGGGCTCAAAAGACAAAAGGTCTTGTCTCTCTGTCAGGTTTTTCAATTTTTTATCTTCACAATTTATTTTTCTTTCTTTTTTGTAGAATTATTTTAATTCTTTTAGATTCATAACTCAGGACTTTGATTTTTTGAGTTTTTCTGTTATTTCGTGATAAATATTGTCAATACTGCGTCTGCGTTTTTGTTGGTTGACTTTGAAATGGTTATAGCTTTTCCGGATCTTGCTTTGTTATTCTTTGAGTCTTCTCTTCTTTGTTGATTACTAGTATGATTTTAATATTTTATGTTTTCTTTCTACTAAATGCTTTGAATGATTGGAGATGATGAATTGGTTAAATAGGATTACTTTTTATTTGATTTTTAAAATATCATACAAGGAACTTACATTTTGGAATTGATGTCTAAAATGCCAAACTGATTAAAAGGCCTTTCGTGATGAGAAGCTAAAAGATCGCCACGGATGCGTCAATTTTCGTGGTAATCAGTTCACTACAAATTAAAGACTAGAGTACTATTGGTAACTAATCGTCACACATATTTTCTCGATCAAATTATGTTCTTCGCAGGAAAGAGATATTAGTACATATTCGGGAGATACAAGTATATTAATACTTCATCCAGTCCACTTTAATTGATTTTTTTGGTTGTTTTCACATGTATTAAGAAATTTATCTTTTAACATTAATTAATAATGAAATTGAGCATATTAACCTTAATTTGTTCATTGGTAATATAACAAATACTCCTAGGTTGTTTACTCCAAGGACAAATTTTAAAAAAATAAGTTAATTTCATCTTGATATTTAAAAAAAATTAAATATTGTGGAACATAAAAAAAACCAAAAAATTAATTAAAATGAACCGAAAATATGCATTTTGTCCTTCCACTTTAAGCTATGTGAACCAGCTATTAAATATTCTGGACCAATAAGAACTAAGAACAGTTGGCTGGCAATTGGAATAGATCAAAGAACAAATATTGAAAAAAGAAAAAGAAAAAGAAGCTGTTAAATACCACAAGGCCTTTGGAGAGTTTTCAGTATTTCAACAAGGACTAATTAACTACTGTAGAACACTAACTTATACATGTACAAAACAAAATTGCAACCGAAATAAGTATTATCCAAAAAAGTATTAGAGATTGCACGTATCTCATGGACAATTAAACCCCCCGTATAATTTTATTAAATGCTTAGAAACTCATGATTTTGTGGCTAATTACAAATTTATTTTTAGTTTTATAACCTTTTTTTTTTACACACGAGAAATTTACTTTTACACATAATAGATCTGTCTTTTACACATAAGAGATCTAATAAAGACACTTTCTTAATTTTAACATTGTAAAAAGCCACGTAGGCTTAAAACCTCCTCTATTTTATTAGACAAACAAATGCATGAAGTCATATTAACCAAATTAATTATATAAATTCAAAAAAACCTAACTATAACTCTCTCACTCTCTCTCACACACACACATCTGCTGCTACTCCTCTTCCTTGTTCAGCTGCCTAAATTAACTTTCAGGTGATCAACATGGAAAATCTTGTTTTCATCATCGGAGTTATAGGTATAGCATTATCATCTCAAATCACTCAATGAGAATTGATATTTTTTTTTTGTTGAATTAACATTTGGGATGAAATGCCTAATTTCTCTGTTGAAATATATTTTTCCTATTTTTGCAGGCAACATCATTTCCGTTCTAATGTTTCTTTCGCCAGTGTAAGTAAAAAGACAGAAATATAACTTACAATATTAATTAGTCAAAGTTGTTAATTCTTTCTAGGTTTATGGTCCTGTTTTAATGAACTTTGGAAAATAATGTGCAGAGGAACATTCAGAAGAATTGTAAAGAACCAATCAACTGAGGATTTTGATAGCCTTCCATATATTTGTACACTGCTAAATTCAGCTTTGTGGACTTACTATGGACTTATAAAGCCAGGGAGCTATCTTGTGTCCACTGTCAATGGCTTCGGAGTCATCGTTGAGATTGTCTACGTTGCCTTGTTCCTTCTATTTGCTAATCCAAAAATGAGAGTGAGTCCAAAAAAAAGACTTTATTTTTTCGATACCCAAGTTTATTTTTCTTAATCGGTTTACGTATATAGATTATACATTAATTATATACGGTTAATATATATTATATATGAATTATATATTTATTATATACCCGTCATCAATTTTTAATTTATGTGGTTGGATTGATAGATGTTTATTGTTTAGGTTAATTCTTATTTTTTGGTACACTATCAAGATGCCGAGGTATACATACAGTACACTAAGGAAAATAAATTGTTGCATCATGCATTTGAAATTTATTTGAATGAATTTAAGTTATATGCACTAAATATGTAAATATTATATTAACTAGATGCAAATAGTTTCTAGCGCTGACTAAAGGTGATAATACCCCTTAGTATTTCAATATTTTTCATCAAAATATTTTTATGTAATTACCTAATAAATGACCTTATTGTATAAATAAATAAATATCAGTGTATAAAACTTAATTTTGTTTGAAATAAACTAGCTAACTTGTCAGAACTATTCAACTTATATATTTTTTTCTTCTAAGGTTACATTTTGCTTTGAAAATGACTTACTTGAGTTACTTGCTTTGAGTTTACTTTTGAAGTTTTTTTTTTTTTTTTTGAAGAATTAGCTTTGGAACGCCGTCTGTATGGAAGAGCCGATTTTGAGTATACGCGGAAAACTATGCTAAATTCCTACACTATTTTGAGGATTTCATGAATGTGATTTTTTTTTTTTTTTTTTTTGCTAATATGAATGTGAAATTACTATAGTGAAATCGACACTACACATACTTATATGTCCAAACCAAAAAGAAAAAAAGAAAATGTTGAAGAGAAAATTTTGTGGCAGCAGAAAATATTTAGAAGTCTTTGTCAATGTGCTATAATCATTAGGGTGCTGTCAATGTGCCACACGTTTCTATTTCCAACTTGCATCTTTTGTCGGTCGATTGCGACCATATAAGTAGACGTAGTACTTGACAAGCATAGTACTTTTTGTCATAGATTAATGTCCACTTAATAGTATACTTATCATTATCATGACCGAGTGGTTAAAATATGTTCTCAATCAAGTTAGTAATGAGATAATTACATGTAAATTAGTAGTAATATGATGATAAAAATGATACTAACAACTCTCTCTATTACAGGTTAAATAACAGTGATAGTATAAGAAATCCTAGCCTTATTTACAAGGGGAAAGTTCTCAAGATTAATATCTTCCCCTATTGTTATTATTTTCTTCATTTTTTTTCTTTTTCGTGAACAATTCACTAATAAGTCGAAAAGTGATATACAATATAGTTACCGCTTTGTAGACTTAATAATATTAACCTAAAGATTAATGCTTATGGAATGAATTTTTTTTACATATTGATTTTCATAAAGAAAATCAATGATGTATATGCATATATATCCTAGTTATAATGACTCCCTGAGATGCAAGATAGGCATGATATGAAGGAAGAAAAATTTAAGGTTATTAAATTGTAACTTTATGAGTTTTTATAATTTAAGGCATCAGTTGATGGTCATGTCATTTTTATCAGCAATTACATTTCAGAAGTAATGTTATAACTTTAGAATTATTTATCTTATAAACTTATACGAAATACAGTTGATATTGGTGGAATTTATCCGTTTCAAATTTTCACGGTATAAGATTTCCACATTAGCTGATGTTTTGAATGTTAGACTCTTTGAAATAGTCATAAAAATCTAATACTATATCCTCTTTTCTTTTTTGTTTTTTTTTTTTTTACAGAAAAAGACTGCCATCCTATCTGGGGTTCTGAATGTGGGTATTTTAGCAACAACCCTATTATATGCTCAGTTTCTTTTACATGGAGAGACGAGAATTAATGTTATTGGTTTTCTTTCCACGTGTCTAAACATCGTCATGTATAGCTCCCCTCTTGGTGTTTTGGTAAGTGCTAATTCAGTACCATCTCATGTGTGTGTGTATGAAAAAACTTTTTTTATGGTTTGGTTCCACATTAGTAGGTCCTACGCTGTACGAATATTCTGATTAGTTGAGCCAGAAAATTTGGGTCCTGGATTTATAAAGCAAAAATAAAAAGAAAAAAACTAAGTTATTTTTAATTGAAGTCACTCGTAGCACAATCTTTTTGGATGACTGATTTTGCAGACAACAGTGGTGACAACCAGAAGTGTAGAGTACATGCCATTTCTTCTCTCGTTTTTCCTTTTCTTAAATGGTGGTGTTTGGACTTTGTACGCCGTGCTTGTGGCTGACTGGTTTCTTGGAGTAAGTTTTCTGTTATCTTAATTCCTCATCAAATATCTTTTATTAGTTGCAAATCTGATGATATATTCTGGAAAATTCTCATCACATTTCCGCACGACAAGCAATTAATGTAAGCCTGTCAATAATTAAGTATTAGTAGGAAAAAAGAACCAGAGAAAATTCAAAAATGAAGGATCACATTGTGGATCGTGCGAGAAGTTTGATCAGTAATCAATAATATTTAATTAGATTGTTAGATGTAACAATGTATTAATTCATTTGACATTAGACCACTTCTAATTAAGAAAGAAGACTTTCTTTTTGGCTACCTACAAGTTTGATTTAATATAACTTTTTCTAATATTTGTAATTTAAAAGTGGTAGTCTAGTCTCATTTACACATGTATGCACGATAAGGTCTACATAACTTTTTTGAGGATATAATGCAGTATTAATTATTCACGGTTGTATTAAGTATTACAAAGTGGTACCATAAAAATAGACCATTAATAAATCATAAACGCGTTAAACCAAAATATTTGCTTCACTATTTCTCCTTTAAATTTGCATCTTTAAATATCAGTTTAACCAATTTCTTGAAACTTTTCTTATTTAAGGAAACAATTGAAATATTACTATAAAATATGTTCAATACTTTCACAGGAAGTTTCTGAATAGAAGTGTATATGAATAACCTAAGTTTAATTATACTAAATAACTATACATGATGCAAAGGTACCGAATGGGATGGGATGGTTGCTGGGAGCA
The DNA here is from genome assembly GCF_000390325.3 of Nicotiana tomentosiformis. NCBI lineage: Eukaryota > Viridiplantae > Streptophyta > Magnoliopsida > Solanales > Solanaceae > Nicotiana > Nicotiana tomentosiformis. The sequence goes on from NC_090812.1 coordinate 30,340,370, forward strand.
GTGCAGCTGGTTATATACGCCATTTATCGGAACCCTAGTTCATCAAAAGTAGCCATCGTCGAAGATTTAGAACAAGGATCGCAGACGGAACCCCTGCTGCCACCTTCTTCAATTCAGTGAATCGTGATCGATGTTGTCATTAATTAATTTCTTCTGATGAAGCAAAACGATCAAGGACGCGACTCTACACTCGTACGTGCTGTTATGTATATGTTATTTGTTTTGGTCCTTCAATGTGTTTATTCTTTACAATTTGAATACATATAGTATTTGAGATTTCATTTTGGTGTGCTGCAAATTTTAGTGCCAACACCTGATAAAGGTTGGTATTTTTTGGGACACCATTTTCTCTTTTCTTTTCTTCTCTTTTCAATTTTTTCTGAAAAGAACATGTATTATTTTTGTTATGGCTTTCTCTCTGTCAATTGTTTCAAGAGATGGATACATTTATATAACATTCTATTGATTACATCTTCTTATAGAAATTAACATAGAATATTAAAATCACTTGATATTTCCTTTTTTAATTATCAAAAAGAAAAAAAAAAGAATATTCTTTGTTGGGATTGTGTGAACAAAGTCCCACATGGAAAGTAGAAAAGTTTAAATAAGCTACTTATAAGGAGTTTGATGTAAAAATTACATGGGTGCCCTATTTGGTCGCCCCTTTTTAACTTATACCCGTTTTGTTTTTCCGTTTGCATCCGTACCCGTTTTTTTGTTAAAAGTATTTTAAAAAGATAATTTTTTCCTTCTTTAATAAAAGACTATTGACAAACTGCAGGACGAAAACTTAACCATGTTTAGGCTGAATTTTAGCAAATAAACCAAAAAATTTCAGCTTGTTTAGACTGAAATTTCGGGTAAAACTCAGGACAAAACTATAGATTGCGTTACAAAACTTCAGCATGTTTTGGTATGAAATTTTAGCAAATGAACTAAATAACTTTAGCATGCATTAGCAAAAACTCTTTAGAAATTACATATTGTAAGACAAAAACTTAAGCATGTTTAGTCTGAAATTTTAGCAAATGAACTAAATAACTTCAGCATGTTTAGTCTGAAATTTTAGCAAATGAACTAAATAACTTCAGCATGTTTAGTCTGAAATTTTAGCAAATGAACTAAATAACTTCAACATATTTAGTCTGAAGTTTTAGCAAATGAACTAGATAACTTCGGCATGTTTAGTCTGAAGTTTTAGCAAATGAACTAAATAACTTCAGCATGTTTAGACTTAAGTTTCGGATAAAATTCATGACAAAACTGTAGATTGCAGGATAAATAATTCCAGCATGCTTTAGCATAAAATTTTAGCTTCAATGTGAAACAGCTTCATGCTATATTAGCGTGAAGTTTTAGTTTCAACATGAAACAACTCCATGCTACATTAGCATGTTTTAGCTTCAAGGTGAAACAACTTATTGCAAGTGTGATTCTGAAGATGAATCTGGACAAGTTTCTGATTTTTTTATAAAGTTTCTGAGAGGAGAGGAGGAGATCGTTTTATATCTTTTGTCATGGGTGTAATTGTAATATTATTACGGATTTTTTGCGAGATGGCTACCAAATCAATAATTTTAAAAAATAGGATACGAGTTAAAAGGTGGCACAAATATAGGGTACGGTTGCAAATCCCCCGAGTTTGATACTTTTAATGGTGTGATGCCTTTTGAAAAAAATCGTGTGGGCTTGGCCCAAAGCGGATAATATCACACAATGTTAAGAGTATCTTTGACCGTTTTAACTCAACACTTTTTGCATAGTATACGTTAAGATTATACAAGAATTACAAATGAGTACTAGTATTAGTACCCGCGCGATGCGCGGATACAAATCATGTAAAATTGTGATGTAGGTTATTTGAATCATGTGCAAATAACCTTAAAATATAAACCTCTCAGATAAAAATTATATAAACATTAGATATTAATTAAGAAGCAGGATATGAATTTATTGTTCAAATTTCGTAGTGGACAACCTATTTTTTTCTATATCTGTAGCAACTTAACCCCTTGATTTTAGTACTTGCATTTCGTTTTCCTGTCAATATTAAAGAATACTACATGTCACGTTGTGACCTGTCTTGTTTGAACACATTAGATCATATTATTTTAACAAAATTCTTACTATCACTTTGTTTTTATCTGAATGTCAAATATGCCTTATTCATCACATCATTTTTACACAGATTCTTTTTTCTTTTTGTTCTTTACTTATAATTATTGTATTATTTAATATTATTATACTATTATATAATATTTTATTAGCTTAACAATTAACTTAATATTATCATTTTAATAGTTTTTAATAAATATAAATTTTTTATTCTTGAAATTTAATATATTTTTATGCTTATATCCTCTTATTTAGAATTTTTTAATCATTTAAATTTATCAACAATATTTGGAAATATATTTTAATAATTTCATTTATTTATTTTTAAATTAATTTAAAGTATAAGTACCCTTACACTACCTCTATTTATTTTATACATTGTCTTCCGTACTACAAATTTTCATTAGTTTTTATATTAATGTTTTACCTACAAACAAAATAATATAACATTTTATTTTAAATTGTAACTTTCAATTAGTCTAAAATATAATACATAAGTTATTTGATTATTATGTTCCAAATGTGTTGAGTTTTCTTATAATAATATTAGATGCAGTTAAATTTTCTTTCTTTTTTAGTTTTAAAAATACAAATTTGATTATTAATTTTCGTTAGTAAAATTAACTATATTAGAAATTTATTATGTATTTTTAAAATTTTATTTTAATCATAAAAAAATAATTTCTTAATTGTTTGAACACATTATATATAAATGTTGTAGTAATATTTTCACTGTCATTTTATTTCTTTACGTAAATTTTCTTTCTTTTTTAGTTTTAAATAAAAATTTAATTTTTAATTTTCATTAGTAAAGTTACCTATATTAAAATTTTAATTTGTATTTTTAAAATTTTATTTTTTATCAATATTTATTTTTCATAAATAAGACTACAATTTCGTGGTATTATCCATAGTTTGAGCATTCTCATCATAATTTTAAAAACTTTCTAATCACAAATTCAAATAGTCTTTCCCTTTCATTTCTAATACTTAGTAAGTTTTTAATAATATTTTTTAATTTTGCTATTTTTTTAATCTAATATATAGTCTTATTACATTTTATGTGGTTTTTAATTAACTTGTAACTTTATTTAATATCATTATCAACTACTATGGTTTAATATAATATAGATAAATATATAATTTATTTAATCATAAAATAATATTATTTTTTTTTGAAATATTGCTCAAAAATTTTAAATTATTTAAATTTGTGAATAATATTTTTAAGTATTGTATATTTACTTTATTTTATTTTCTACACTTATGATTTATAAATATCCTCACATTATGTCTAATTTATTTTTATTATTCAATATTTTTAATCTATTGGAAACAACGTCTCTACCTTCATTAGGTAGGGGTGAGGTCTGCGTACAGACTACCCTCCCCATATCCCACCTGTTGGGAATATACTGTGTATGTTGTTGTTGTAATATTTCTAGTTTTTAATTTTATCTATTAGACTTAAGTTACGTGGACTTATCCATATTATGACCTTTCTTATCATAATATAAAAAACTTTCTCATCTCAAATTTATTTTAGGTTTTACTCTTTTTTCTATGATAAAAATTTGAATTGTTATTTTTCTCTATTTATTCTTTATTTTTGCTATTATATTATTCAATACCTAATATTATTACATTGTCATGTGGCTTTTCATTAGCTTGTTTGAATTTAATATCTATTTCTACCAGAATACCAGACTCATTCTAATATAATATAGATAAAAATTAAAAATTATTTCAATAGTAACTTTGACTTTATTATTCATATTCCAAAATATGATTTTTCTTATCATATTTAAAAAAAAAACTCATCTCAAATTAAGATAATTCTTATCATTCTATTTTCTAAATTGGAGCGCATTTTCAAAAAATTATGTTATGCTTTCAAACTTAAACTAACTGCACTCAATTCAGATATAAAGCATAGAAAAATATTTTCTTAATTGTTTGAACACATTATATCTAAATGTTGTTGTAATATTTACGTATAAAATATTCGTTTGTCCGATTTATAAATATTAATATGACATTATTATTTTTGTTATTAAAATATTTTTTACTTACTATTTAGTTTATTTTTTACCTTATAAATAATTTGTATATTTTATGTAAGATCTTATTTTGGTGCTTGAATTTTTTTATTTCTTAAAGTCAATAAATCTTTAATATCTTAAGTAAATTTTTATTTTATTTTTATATTTTAACTTACTCTAAAGTATAAATAGTCATAGATTATCTCAATTTACATCTTTCTATATTTTTTTTTATCTTTTTCTATTACAGTTTTTTTAATTAATTTTGTACCTCCATATTTCTAGCTAATGTAGAATAAAATCTATGAGTGGATATATACACCTCGTCCCGTCCCGCACCCGCCCTATTGCTATCCCTTACTAGTAGTGGGGATAAATTCAAAAATAGCCAGATTTACAAGTGCTAATTGAAAAATAGCCACAGTTTTAAAAGTGATCGAAATCTAGTCACTTTTCATGTAAAGATAAATTTGAACGAAAACACTGTTCAAAATCCGAAAAATATTCTAGCATATTATATTGGAGTTCCAGTATAATATACCGGTCCAGCATAATATGCTGGAAGTTCATACACAAGTGCTCCAATTTTCAGTATATTATGCTGGAACTTTTCGCGTGTTGGAGTTCCAGCATATTAAAGTTCATACACAGGTGCACCAATCTCCAGTATATTATGCTGGACCGGTCCGTGTTGTAGTAAAATAGTGGCTATTTTTCAATGACTTTGTAAATGCTGAATATTTTTAAATTACCAGTCCAAAAACTGGCTAGTCAGTGCTATTTTTACTTACTAGTGGCCGAAGGGATCCATAGAGGATCTCCAATGGAGTTGATACAAGCTAGCCCACTAGTCCAAGGACAAGGAGATGGGCCAGCTATCTCGGCCCACTTTTAATTCTCATGTACTCCTTGAATTGTTTCTAGGGGAATGGACACAAATGCACCACCGGCACAAATTAATGACCCGACGTACTCCTAAAACTGCTATTTACTCGCCTTGCACCCATAAAGTAGTGTCCTACTAGAATTACTAATTTTTATTGTCTCAAAGCTCTCATCACTTCCACAATATTTTTTTATATTAAATTCCACATGAAGAGAATAGATTTTAACTTCAAAATTTAAATCATTATTATCCAGCAGTAAATAATATTGAATAACTTTTAGCAAAGCAAAACTAAATTCCAGAAACTAAATAATTTTGGTGACTGAACTGAAATAAGAAATACATTAGCATCTTCTTCGATTTTTTTGGCTGAAGATTTCGATTCGAACTAGATCAAGATAGACCCAATCGACCCTACGCTTTAGAATTCAGCTTCACCCAAGTAGTATATCAAAGATAAACAACACCCACTCAATTTTGAGTTAAACAAAACTTGAATCATGCTATTCTCAATATTTTTGGTATATTACACACATGGTATACTATGATTAGTGTTGAATCACGATATACTTTGTTTGAGTATCTTCAATGATATACTCAATATTCTTGGCATAATAGATATTGGTATACCATGATTCAACAATCACGGTATTCCTAGTATTCGTGGTATACTCTATTTATGACAAATGGTATTTTTAATATTCTTGATATACTACACATTGGTATACCATGATTAGTGTGGAATCATGGTATACTTTATTTGATTATGTTAATTAGTATACCAAATATCCTTGATATACTATATATTGGTATACTATGATTAGTATTACATTATGGTATTCCCAATATTCTTTGTTATACTGTACATTGGTATACCATGATTTAGTGTTAAATCATGGTATACTTTATTAGAATATGTTAACTGGTATACACAATATTCTTGATACACTATATATTGGTCACTCTTAATAGAATTGAACTTAGATTTCAATTATGTCACGCTTAATATTCTTAGTAAACTATATATTGGTATACCATAATTAGCATAGTATACCAAATTTTAGGATTCACCAATTTAACTAGAAAGGACAAAAAAGTAAAAAAGAGTGATAACTTTTTTATTTTAAAAAAAACCTCAATTTCTTTAAGAATTGTAAAAAAATTCATCTACAAATATAATACAAAAAAATCAAAAATGGTGACACTGTAACTATCGATAACTATAATCGATTAATAATTGTGTTGAAAGTAATCCAATTTTAATTTTAAGACTATGTTATTTATCTAGAAAGAACAAAAACAAAAATATAAGTGAAATAAAGTGATAAAAATATTAACGGAGAAATTTTATTGAAAAAACAAATAGAAAAAACTAATATAAAAAATAATAATTATAAGAGAAAAAAAGTGAAGATGTTTTTAACGAACATATTTTAATTTGAAAATAAAATCTTAAATTTCTTAGAAAACTACAAAAAAAATTTATCTACAAATATTAAATAAAAAATAAAAAAAATAAAAAAAGAGTAACATGGTAACTCTCGGTAATCATAATTGATTACTGATTGTATAGAAAGTATCCCAATAAATTTTAAGACTCGGTTATTTACTTAAAAATAAAAATAAAAATAAAAGTGAAAGAAAGTGATAATAGTTTTTGGCGGAAGAATTTTACTGAAAAATAACAGAAAAAATTAAAATGAAAAATAACAATAAAAAAAAAGTGAAAAAATATTTTGGATGGATATATTTTAGTGGAAAGAATAAAACAAAAAAAGATACACCAAAAAATAAAAAATCAAGATAAAAAATAAAGTAGAAAAGAGTGAGGAGGTTACTACTAGAAATAATAAAAATAGAATAAAAATTAAAAAGAGAAAATAACTACAAAAACATTAAGAAAAAATGAATACGATTTCATAAATTTATTAGAAAGAAAAAAAAATAAAGTGAAAAAAATAACAACAAAATATAAAAAATAAAATAAAAAATATGAAAAAAAAAAACAAGGAGAATCCTTTGGTGAAGCCTAGGCATATAAAGGAAGGGGCATCCTGGTCCTAAAGTCTTCAAAAGGGGCATATTTTATATTTTTTTAAGGGGAGCATTTTGGTCATTAAGTCTTTAAAAGAAGCTTTTAAGTGTCATTTTTTCTTGTTTCTAAGCTTATATAAAATAAAAACACCCTTCTATTCCAATGATTTTAGTTGATGTTGGCAGTTCTAAAATTTAAAATCAAATTATTCTTAATGCATCATAAATAATGCTTTAATCCTAGTCTGATAAGGGGTCATTTAATATTTCGTATTTATATTCAATGGTTAGGAGTGCACCTGTTGTCTTATATGTTATTCTTTCTTTCCCGTTGAATATGTAAAAGAACATGAAAAATAGTTTAGCAGTATGTAAATTATGTTCTTGCTAGATCCTTTGCCTTACATTTTTTTTTATTATGAGCATCGCGCTCAAAATGAGTACTCTTGTTGTTCTAATTTATATTGTAAAATCTCATTTTTGATGTTTCAGAAATGATATGACAACATTCCGTTGATACTAATATTCTCGACTCAACTGTTACAATTTTTAAAAAATCTAAATACGTATATTTAAAACTTTGTAAAATGGAATAACAGGGACATTTTAAAAGACAGCTAGATTATCCACGTGTATAAAAGTAGTGTAATGCACCCTGTGTTGGGTCAAAATCATCGTGCCCGCCGCGCCTTCTAAGACAACAGTCCCATATTCCATTTTCTTTAATTTGAAGATTTCAACGTTTTGAATCTTCTTGGCAGTTGTCACGTTTTCACTGGATCATCGTACAAAAATAATCCTATTTTGAGAGAGAGAGAGAGAGAGAGAGAAAACAAAGAATGGAGGAAAAATGAAGAGAGATAATAGGAGAAGAGACGAGCATAGCACGCATCTTACAATACATTGACAACAACATACCCCTAAATCAACCCCCACAATTGTTAATTTTCTAATATTCAGAGACAAGTACCCATTTTTTTACCTTCATTCTTAAGCCTTCCCTTAATTCAATCCCTTTTTCCTAATCATATCCATTTTTTTTCTACTTATACGCATACCTTTTTCTTAATTGTCAGAGGAAAGTGGGTGGTTGAGTGTATGTTTCTGATCTTTTTTGGATTAGGTTCATGTCAGAGTTTTGTTATTATTGGTAGAAAATTAGATAGAGGGAATTAATTTTGTGAAAGAGGAGAATGGAGGGGATGATGGAAAAGGGAGTATTGGATGATATAATAAGGAGGTTATTGGAAGAGAAGGGAGGGAAGCAAGTTCAGCTCTCTGAGGCTGAGATCCGCCAGCTTTGTGTCAATGCTCGCCAGATTTTCCTCTCTCAGCCTAATCTCCTCCAGCTTCGTGCCCCCATTAGGATCTGTGGTACATTTCTCTGATTTTTTGCTTTTTCTCTTTGTAAATTTTTGTCTTTTGTTTTTATGTTTTTTTCATGTATCATGATTTACGGATGTATAGATGGTGAATTGTATGTATATCTTAAATGTTGAACATTATAATTAAGGGCCAGCTTATTATCTTCCATCAGCACAGTCATGAGAAATGTTGGAACACTTTTCAGCATGCAGAATAAGTGGAAGGGTCTTTTTATTTGTGATTGGCATCTCTCTATTGTTGTCATATGATTGGTAAAAATTGGATCTTTCTGCTTTGAGATGTCTATTTTTTGATGATTAAGAAAACATTTATTCCTGGCCTCCTCCCCCACTCTCTTTTTTTCCATGTGATTTCTTTAGATGGGAATTTAGAGTATTGCCAAAGATAGTTTTGCCCCTTAAAATGGATGTCTCCAATTCACTGTTGTGACCTAGAAAGCTGAGCTTGGTATGAGATATTGGATTGCAAAGGTTGATGGTCCTTGTTCAAAATAAGATACTGATTGCATTAAAACATTTCCATATTCAATGAGCAATTGAGCATGTGGGAGGTTGAAGGTACATTTTGGTTTATAATAGGATAAGTATTCATAGATAGTTATGCAATGTTAGAGTTGGTTTATAAACTATTGACTAGATAAATTGTGGTTTACTATGTAGGAAAAATTTAACGCTTCCTGAAATTTGGTAAATTTGACGTTTTAGCTAATACACCTACATTGCCAAATTCCAGTGTTTGAAATATGTTTGATCATCTCAAATGTAAAATTTGGAGGCTCTTTCTGATGCTATAGTTATCAGATTCTTGAAAAGTTTTTTGGTTGCATAGAACATTTGGGTTCTAATGGGATATCAATAATTCCTCTCTTTGTTTTGCTTAATACTCTCATAAATTTATCTCTTTCCTATTCCTTCTTGCAGGTGACATACATGGCCAATTCCAAGACCTATTAAGACTTTTTGAATACGGTGGCTATCCTCCTTCAGCAAACTACCTTTTTCTCGGGGATTATGTTGATCGAGGCAAGAAGAGCTTAGAAACAATATGTTTGCTACTGGCCTACAAAATTAGGTACCCTGACAAGATCTTCCTTCTTCGAGGGAACCATGAAGATGCAAAAATCAACAGGGTCTATGGATTTTATGATGAATGTAAAAGGAGATTCAATGTTAGGCTATGGAAGATATTCACAGACTGCTTTAATTGTTTACCTGTTGCTGCACTTATAGATGAAAAGATCCTTTGCATGCATGGGGGAATTTCTCCAGAGCTAAAGAGTTTGGACCAAATAAATGAAATTCAGCGGCCGGCTGAGATTCCAGACGGTGGCTTGCTGTGTGATCTGTTGTGGGCTGATCCTGACCCTAGAATTAAGGGTTGGTCGGAGAGTGATCGAGGTGTTTCTTGTACTTTTGGACCTGATGTAGTTGCCGAGTTTTTGGCTAAGAATGAGTTAGACCTCATCTGTCGGGGTCATCAGGTATACCATATTCTGGATAGTCAAAAAATAAAACTTAATTAACTCGCTGCTAAACTTTGAAAACTCTAAACACCTACTTTTAGCCTTGTATTCTTGAAAGCAAAGCTTATTTACAGGCAGGTGAATGCTATCCAGGCATTTCTTGTGTCCACTTCTTAAAAATTCCCATGATAGGAATTTTCATATCTTTCTCTAGGAAAATGTGTTTTCTACAAAAACAATTTAGCAAAGTATTTATCGAGATTATGACATGCATAGCTCTGGTATAGTTCTTTTTTTCTTTACAAATATTTTGGGGCAATTTTGAACGAAAGTTGTTGTCGAAGCACTTCAATTATGATATTCTTGCAGTAGTTGTTGGCTTGCTTCTAAGCCATCAGCATTTCAGTTTCCTCAAGTTTTATATTTGTCCCGAATGTATTCTGATTCTAAAGTTTTGTCGTAGGTGGTGGAGGATGGATATGAATTCTTTGCGAAGCGAAGACTTGTGACTCTATTTTCTGCTCCCAATTATGGTGGAGAATTTGATAATGCAGGTGCCTTATTAAGCGTTGATGAGCAACTTGTATGTTCTTTTGAAATATTGAAACCGATATTATCTAGCGGTTCAAAGTTGCCCCTAAAGAAGGTATGATATTCTTGTTTATATTTTCTCAAGTTATTATCGTGATTTTGACATGAAAGAGTTCTTACAAGTCATGGTAAGTTTTTGAAATGAAGACTACAAAGACATCTTACAATTGTGTTTTTCATTTGAACAGCCACCAAAGGTTGGAGGGATGTGATACAATAGAAAGTGTAATGGAGATTTATCCAGTATATAGCGAAGAATGACAAGCACTACACTTTATATTTTGTTATTGACACAAGCCATCATATTTCCAATACCTTTTTGGCTTTGGAACTACTATGGATAGGCCATGAGTATATTACTACTGAAGGAAAAAAGAATTCTGTAAATCGGCAACATAACTTATCTTCAGAAGATCTAAGATGTTTCAGTTGTTTACTTTAGACACATTTTGTTTCCTTCCTGTATTTACTAGCACTCAGATTTGACACTTCTTAATTGAGGATGAGTTGCTTTATCATCCAATAGTTTACAAATTCTGTAATGTTACAGTTTATTAATCTTTTCTTTTAATGATAACATAACCATTTTATAACTGTAACTATAACTTGATGGTGAGAATGGTATATAAAAAGCCAGTGGAAATGTTACAAACCCATTCCCCTCTCCTGTTCATGCCTCTCTTTGTGCAATAAGTAAAGAAGCTGAATGGGACAATGGTTTCCTAAATGTTGTAAGTTGCAACAATGCAGCAGTTGCTACTAAGCTCTTTTCAAACTCCTGATCTTCTGTGGAAGTCGAATTCCTTTGGTCCATAAAGTATAGTATTTTGGGAAATACTTGTTCGGCCACCAGTATCAAATATTGAACTACAGTAATTGAAATCCTGGTAAAATATAGTAGAACTTGTTTGAGGCATATTTCAAGGGAACAATGGACACGACTCTACTTTTTTTCAAGTGAAATTCATGTTTGATTCTATATACTTCTTTTGCAACTTCAATTTTTGAATACTCGCTAAACAGTTCTTTTTAAGGTATTGGAATTGCGACCTAATAGTTACAGAATAGTGTAGTCAAAATAGGCCAAGTCGATAACCTTTTCTTCCTCTCTTGGTAGAAGGGCAGACTCAAGTTAACAGACAGACCGGATTCTTGTTTGGTTGATATGTCCGTCTATTCATGCTATAAAGATATGTTGGCCAAAAAGCCAACTGGTACGACGAACGGTTTTAAACATATCAAAAGCCTTTCCAACTATTCAAGGGTTCATTCTTCATTCAAATATGATTTTAAAAGTTTTTTTTGTATCAAAAATTTAGAAAAGAAAAACATCGTAAACGATCCCCAAGATCTGTTGCGGGCAGGAAGAATTAGATCCACGTAAAATGAGGTGGTTATTCTATCAGGGGTTTATATCAGATTCTATAAATCCCTGCCTTCCCATCTAAAGCACAACAAAGTAAAACAGCATTGGCATAACTTGGAAAAGCTTGCCTAAGTGTAAATTAAGCACCATAACTGAGATTTTCTACTTCTTTTGCAATCTGATTCGGGTGTCTACACTCTTCAATAGAACCTACTTGAAGCTATCACAAGGGAACTAAAATAGCTATATGTTCCATCTGCCTCCATGTTATCAAACTTGACTTCGATTCTTTTCAATCTAGTGTACTTGCCCCACCCCCCTTCTTCCCATCCCACTCCAGAGATTAGGGAAGAAAAGAAAAGGACCAACATGATTTCCGTGAAGAGCACCATATGTAGAACGATAAAAGACAAAGGGGGGGAGGCAGAGACATTAGAGTTGCACCAAACTTTCTTCACTGGTTTACGCTTGAAGTGCAATAACAAGTAAACCTGTACTCATCGTTAACTTTGTCTGGGAACACAGCAACAAGATGAAATTCCTTTCAAGTAAGGAGATATTCATCTTTAACTACCCTTTTCGCTCCCTTGACTTGTAGGAGATCTCGGATTCACATTTCCTCCCAATCTCCTGGCCGTGCGTTGGAGGGCTGCTAGTTTCTGGCGTTGCCTATGGCTTTTCCTTTGACTGCGTAGTAAAAGTAATTTTACAGTGATGAAGTATGATATAATTAAGCATGCAGACATTATCAACTTTCAAATACATTGATGATCACTCTAATGGACTAAGAATCAGTCCACATGATTATACGCTGGAACTTAGAAAGTAACAACTCACATTCTAAGACACATGCCACACCAGAGAGAGTTCATGAAACTTCAAATAAGATTCTCTTTATTTTATAATTACTAAAAAAGAGTGGCCTCGCCTGGTAAATAGAAGTCCTGCTGTAAGAACCATGCCTCCTACTGCCCAAGATATTCTCTCTTTAAATGTCATGTCCTCTACCCATTGTTTGAAATCTTCAACAAATCCAGAACTGTCCGTTTTCTCTTGCACCTTGGATTGTGAAGCCCTCCACGAATCAGCAATAAAATCCACACTAGACTTTCCGCCATAGCAAGAAACTTCTTCTGGATCATCAGACAAAGACTTCACAGAAAAACCTGCAACGCGGCAGAGCTCTGTCCCGTTAGAGATCCATTGGGATGCTCTACCACAAACAAAGTCGTTTACACCACAGGGTGCTAGAACCTGACATGTAACTTCTAATCAGATGCGAGATATGTCAATAACTGAGGCAGTACAAACATGATGAGAAAGTAATTGATGCTGTTGGCATTGAGCTCAATCAAAGGGGCCAAAAGCATCTTCATTGAGACACAGCCTGTATGATCCAAACTACAAATCATAACATCCAATGCAAGCTTCTTGTTTCGTGAATTTTGATACACCATTGCTGAATAACTCATCTGAAAAATCTGTTAACAAACTGAAGCTCAAACAAACCTGTGTCTTAGCATCCATGGAGAAGTACGCATTGGAGCAAGCTTGGTATACTTTGTTACAGAAAGAGGTGCATAAAACAGGGGGTCCTGCCTGCACACCAACACGTGGATCACAGATTGAACATTCTAACATTTCCCATAAGTGCAAGCACTCTTGGCTTGCCTCTCCAGTTGAAGCAAGCTTCCTAATGGATAACAAAGCAGGATGCGTCTGCGTTACATCGCAGCAAGTTTTTCCGCGAAATATCCTGCAGAGGTTCAACTCTCTTGGGCCCTTTTTTACTTTTCTTGGAGGTTTTCCTTCATTTGAAAATCGAGGAAAGCGACCACCAGGTGAAATGCAAACTCCATTATCTTTACCTGTATTTAAATGATTGGGTGACTCATTATTAGAAAAGTAGATGTTAGACCATAATGCCTTGAGCACTCCATTATCAAAGAAATTATTATCTTTTCACGAATCTACAATCAATCAAAATTTTGACAATATCCCTACACAACTATGCTTCAATCTCAAGCTAATTGGGGCCGGCTATACAAATCCTCATTATTCATCATCTCGCTCCATCTAGACCTGTCTCAATCCAATATTCAATAACTTAGACTTTCTACATGTGCTATAGACACATAAACTCTAAAAAGATAAAAAGACTCCTAGCGAGCATCTGCTTTAAAGTAAGTATTTTTTTAAACTTAATTCAAATTAATTGGTATCGCTATATGAATCTTTTTCTTTGATTGTGCCCTATTTCTTGCTAAGTCTGCATGGGTTCCAAAGGAGTCACCTATGAAACTTAACAGAGCATATTTTCAACAAGGTCCAAATATTCTTCTAGCCCATAGCCACAAAATGCTGCCTAGACAAAATATATCATCAATTCATAAATGTATAGAAGAGTTCAGAGAAAAATTAACAAATTATGCATGCTTTTCTCCTATGTTATAGCGAATAGTCTCATAAGGAAGTTTCTACGACAATTGACTTTTATGGTCAAAGAATGTTCTCATATCTGGATAAGGAAATGAGCAACTTCATATCTAGGTAAGGAAAGGAGTAACACTTCAAGAGTCTTAGAGTCCTTTTCTTTTGTGTCCTCATTGAGATCTTTGAGTCCTTAATAAACATAATGGAAAATACCCAAACATTGGAAAGTCTTAGAGTCTTAGAGTCAATTTGTCAAACGTACTATCAACCAAATTTTACTGCACTCAGCCCCAAAAAGTCCAGCACTTTCCAAAATGTGCAATCAACAATAAAGCCCTTAGAGCTGGCTGCAGGCATAAAAAAAGGCGGTGCATTTATGACTGTGTGTGATATATTTGCTCTTCAGGCTAGTCCAGTATTAACAATTTTCGTAGAAATCTCTTGGTAAACTGGAATTTAGAAGGTGAAGTAAAGAATAAAGCGAGTAGTGTTATAAGCATCATCCAGGTGAAAATAAAGAACCACTTTGGAAGCTAAAAAGCAGTTTTTGATCTTTCAGCATATTAACGCCCATGCTCACCCACTCCCTTTTCCCAAACCAAATGAAGTTCTGGCAACTTACATAACCCACTAGTGCTTCTTTCTTTCCCAGGACAGCCAAATTGCAGCACTTGTATTAGATAAGTTAGGTGATGCTGATATGTTTAGCCTCAAATTCCTGCCCAAAAAACCTCATTATTATCCATAATACAAGATGTGTGGGCATCTCTTAACATGCACATATACTTTTGGCATCCATTCCGACAAAAGGTCTTGAATGTTTCCTTTGCAAAGCTAAGCACTGTCTGTATTGATGCTTCTATAACAAGCGTCTTACCTAGAAACAGGACATGTGATTCATATTTCACCTAAATTCCCACTTAAAAGCAATCCAGTTAGCTGAAAATATAACTTCTAACTCGTAGAATGCGTTCGCAACCCCTCTTCTCTCTTCCCCCCCCCCCCCCAACCCCCACCCCTCAAAACCAAACAACATTTCTGGACATTGTGACAACTACCATTACCCATCTGACCCCATATGGTGGGAAATTACCCCTCTATGTGATGCACTTATCAGGTTTTTACACGACCTCTTTGACGCCAATAATGAATATCACATGATCTAGGACCACGATAACCACCACAAAACAATTCCAAACACTAGGCACTTCTTTTTAATTTACTAATAATCATATGAATTGCAGCTAAAGCTTGAATCTTGTGAGTTTGGTGGGTTTTGTAGATCACTCTACTGGTATGTCAGATGAGAAAAGAATTTACTAAGTTAACATTCTGATTTGTTTGCAAGGGTGAAAATTAATGTTCAGACATTTCACTTATTTGACTAACATACTCACATACTAAATCAAATCAAGCTCACACAGTTAACTATAGATTGAATTTGAGCAAGATACACTATGGGAGGCTCATTCAAGCTTGAGCCCCATATTCCAAAGTTCAGTTCTTGCGCCATGGCACTTATTAGAGGTGTACTATGAACAGCTCAACATGTAAATCCCAAGTAAACACTAAAAATACTAGAAAGATGAACAACAAAAAAGGAAAAAAAGAGTTTCTTTTGGAAAGAAAAGAGAAGCATTTAATATTTCACTTCATTGAAAAGAAAAAACATTTATCCTAGCACGAAATACTTGTTAAGAGTAAATCAGTGACTCATGGGGGCAAAATAAAAGGAGGAATCAGTGATAAGAGCGTCAAGATCAGGGGCGGAGCTACCCTTGTCCCCGGAGGAGCCAATTGACACATCTTAGCCGAAAAAATTGTATATATGCAATATGAATTCCCTTGGCTTTTTTGTGTGACTACTTTATATTTTGAATTTCCTTAGTGGAAATGCTGACTTCGCCACTTGTCAAAATCTTCTCTTCGAGAAACATTCGCACTCTACACTCTACTCAGCTAATACAATTACTGACTGATCCACCGCCTTAAATCGGAAGTAAATATATCCAAAATTTTACTAGGTTATCAAATGATTCCCAACCCGATATAGCACAATCGGCAAATTAACTGCCTAATTGCTACAAATTCAGATTTCCTTACCACAATCATTCATTAATGCCAGGTTTCCTTAGCTAGTAGATAACATTAAGTCAACCAAATAATCTGAACAAGATTTAAATTTAAAAAGGGGGTATATTAAAGGATTTTACAAAAGTTGATCAAGAAGGGGCTTGTTTGCACCTAGGGCTAGACTTGATGCTTGTGAACGAGCTATAAAGAGTAGAGATGGTACCTGAGACATACGGTAGCTGAAGGTAAACGGAGGTTGTGAGCAGCAGCATCAACGAGAAACGCAATTTCAATTCCATCCTTCATTGTACTTGTCTTCTCACTTCGCCAGTTTTTCCTGTTAAACAACCGCTTTCTTCCTTCCTATTTTCAATTAATCTTTTCCTTTTTATTTTTTGGTTTTATTATTATTATTATTATTATTATTGTTATTATTAATTTAGTTTAAGTTAACAAACAATAAAAAATATTTCAACAGTCAAGTTATTTATAACTTAATTACCGATAAGTCTTTATAATAAAATGATAAGTATGTATTTTATTAACTTACGAATAATAATAACTAATTTGTTATCATATGTTAAACTATAGGTACACCATCATTAAAAAAAATTGACAGTCTTTTTCAGTTGTATTTGTTTTAATCGAAAAATGTAGGAGTATTAAGTAAGAGAAAGAACTGCAATAAGTGTATAAAGAAATTTTTGTTATGAAATATAAGCAATTTAGTAAAACATGAATAAGAAATGGAGATATAGAGAAGAAAGAGATTTTCTTCTTCAATTGTGTGTATTTTTCTATCTATTACAAGGCCTTTATATAGGCATGAAAAGTGAAGAAAAATATGCCATTGAATATATTATTAAGCATTTGAGATGAAGATCATCGAGGAAGAGTATCCACCATAATTTAATTTTTCTTATAACACTCCACCTTGGATGTCCATAGATAATGTGACTCGTTAAAATCTTATTAGTCCTAGTGGAGGAAAAAGAGTACACGTGTTCATAAATACGCCTTTTGATTGCCTCGTTAAAAACCTTCGAGGAAAACCCAGTGGGACAAAACCTTATAAGGAAAAAAGAGTACAACGTGTATTAACTCCCCTGATGAGAGCATCAATTCACATCCTTGAGCCTTTGCATCCCAATCTTGTACACTAGTTTCTTGAAGGTTGACGTCGGTAGAGATTTGGTGAACAAATCAGTCATATTATTACTTGAACGAATCTGTTGCACATTGTTATCACCATTCTTTTGAAGATCATATGTGAAAAATAACTTTAGTAAAATATGCTTTGTCCTATCTCCTTTTATGAATCCTCCATTCAATTGGGCTATGAATGTTGCATTGTCTTCATACAAAATTGTGGGTAGTTTGTCACACTTCAAATCACATTTGTCTCTAATAAGATGTATTATAGACCTCAACCATACACATTCTCGACTTGCTTCATGAATAGCAATTATCTCAGCATGATTAGATGAAGTAGCCACGATTGATTGCTTAGTCGATCGCCAAGATATGACAGTGCCTCCACATATAAACACATAGCCTGTTTGAGATCGAGTCTTGTATGGGTCAGATAAATACCTAGCATCGGCATAACCAACAAGATCGGGACTGCAATCATTGCCATAAAATAATCCCATATCGATAGTTCCTTTTAGATATCGCAATATGTGTTTGATTCCACTCCAATGTCTCCTTATAGGAGCAGAGCTATATCTTGCTAAGACATTAACTGAAAAAGTTATGCCAGGCCTTGTAGTGTTAGCAAGATACATTGGTGCACCAATTGCACTAAGATATGGTATTTCAGGACCAAGAATCTCTTCATTCTTTTCTTGAGGTCAGAACAGGTACTTATTCACATCAAGTGATCAAACAATCATCGGAGTACTTAATGGATGTGCTCCATCCATATAAAACTATTTTAATACCTTTTCTATCTAGGTAGATTGATGAACAAAAGTCCTGTTTGCCAAATGTTCAATTTGCAAACCAAGACATAACTTTGTCTTTCCGAGATCTTTCATCTCGAATTCCTTCTTTAAATAATCAATTGTCTTTTGGAGTTCTGTAAGAGTTCCAATAAGGTTTATGTCATCAACATATACAGCAAGTACAACAAACTTTGATGTTATTTTCTTTATAAAAACACATAGACAAATGGCATCATTTATATAACATTCCTTTAATAAATACTCATTAAGGCGATTATACCACATTCTTTCTGATTACTTTAGACCATACAAAGATCTTTACAATTTGATTTAAAATATTTCCCAGGACTTTGAATTATGTGCGTCAGGCATTTTAAATCCCTCGGAAATTTTCATGTATATCTCATTATCAAATAAGTCGTAAAGGTAGGTTGTAATCACATCCATTAAATGCATGTCAAGTTTTTTATGGACAACAAAACTAATGAGATAACGGAACGTTATAGCATCCATAACAGGAGAATACGTCTTTTCAAAATTGATACCAGGCCTTTGTGAAAATCCTTGCGCAACAAGGCGTGCCTTGTATCTTTGTACCTATAAAGACCCATTTATAGCCAACACACTTAACAGTATTATGTGTTTGGACTACATACCCAAAAACTTCACGTTTCGCAAGTGAAGTTAATTCTGCCTGGATAGCGTCTTTCTATTTTGGCCAATCATTTCTCTGTCTACATTCATCGACATATTTTGGTTCAAGATCCTCATTTTGTTGCATTATTTCAATAGCATTATAAGCAAAAATGCTATCAATAACAATATTATCTTGGTTCCATCTTTTTTCTTTTGAGACATAACTTATTGAAATCTCTCTATTCTCATCATTTTCAGGTACCTGAACCTCCCTTGAGGTTTTATCATTTATTATGTCTTTGTGCTCTTCTTGAGTCACTACCTCCGTATTATGATCACTTTGATCATTTGCTCCTTTTCTTTTTTGAGGATTTTTATCCTAAGAACCGATTGGTGTATCACGTTTCAATAGTGGTTTAAACTCATTTGCTTTAATTGATTGTCCTACCGGGATATCAACTCGAATTGGAGCATTAGCAGCTGGAATATGTGACTTAGTCACCCTTGGTAGGTTAGTGAATGTATCTGGCAGTTGATTTATAATATTTTACAAATGAATTATCTTTTGAACCTCTTGTTCACATTGATTTGTTTGAGGATTTAAATGAGATAGTGATAATACATTCCAATCTATCTCTTTTCTCAGTTGCTTATTTTTTCCCCCTAATGTAGGGTATAATGATTCATCAAAATGACAATCAGAAAATCTTACCGTAAATAAATCTCCAGTCATAGGCTCCAGATATTTTATAATAGAAGGAGATTCATACCCAACATATATCCCTAACCTTGTTTTGGGGACTCATCTTTATGCGTTGTGGTGAAGCAACTGGAACATATACCGTGCAACCAAAGATTCTAAAATGGGAAATATCTGGCTCCTCACCAAAAGCCAATTGCAATGGGGAGAATTTATGATAACTTGTGGGCCTTATCCGCACAAATGTTGCTGCATGCAAAATAGCATGACCTCATACTGAAATGAGGAGTTTTGTTCTCATAAGCATTGGTATAGCAATTAATTGGAGGCGTTTGATCAATGATTCCGCCAGACCATTTTGTGTATGAACATGAGCAACCAGATGCTCAATTGTTATCCCAGTTGATATACAATAATCAGTAAAGGCCTGAGATGTAAACTCACCAGCATTATCAAGACGGATTGTCTTAATTGTATAATCTGGAAATTGTGCTCTTAGTTTATTATTTGAGCCAATAATCTCGCAAATGCCATATTGCTAGTTGATAATAAGCACACATGTGACCATCTTGTAGATACATCTATCAAAACTATATAATATATGAATGGTCCACATGGAGGGTGAATGGGCCCATATATATCACCCTGTATATGTTTCAGAAATATAGGGGATTCCATCCTAACTTTAATAGTTGATGGTCTAATAATTAATTTGCCTTGAGAACATGCAGCATAAGAGAAATCCTTAAATTGAAGAATCTTTTGGTTCTTCATTGAATGTCCATGTGAATTCTCAATTATTTTACGCATCAAAGTAGAACCAGGATGACCCAACCGGTCATGCCAAATAATAAAATTATCTTGATTAGTAAACTTTTCATTTACTAGGGCATGCGTTTCAATCCTGCTAATACTTGTGTAATATAAGCCGGAGGAAAGAGCGGGTAACATTTCAAGCACATATTTCTTACCCGACTTTATTGTAGTAATATAAAGATATTCAATCTTTTCATTATTTGTAGTCTGAATGTGATATCCATTTTGACGAATATCTTTAAAACTTAGTAAATTCTTTGAGACTTACTACAATATAATGCTTCATTAATAGCCAAATTTGTTCCTCTGAATAGTAATAAATTTGCTCTTCCTGAGCCTTCAATTAGTTTTGTACTACCAGATATTGTATTAACATTGACTTCTTTCATCACCAAATAAGAGAAATATCTCGTATCTCTTAAAATAGTATGTATTGTAGCACTATCCAAAAGACATATATCATCTTTATTGATCTTGGATCTAACTGAAGACTGGGTAATTTTTATATTCTTCATAAATAAACAAAAAATACATCATAAGAAATACGAAAGACTAGAAATAAAAGAAACATTAGAAATTACACGAGGAATGTTAAAACTAGCATATATGATGATTTAGGAAAGTACACTAAGAAGAACAAACTACATAAAGACATAATATGAAAATAACAACTTTTCTTAAAGCTTTATTCCCCAGTAAGATAATCACTTCTTCGGTCAATATCCTCAAAGAAGTCTCCATCTCCTAAATGAGTATTATTTGTAAGGCCTCCAAAATCATCATCTTTATATGCAAGATTTGCCTCAGCATCATCATATTTGTTTGAGCGACCTGATTTATCATCATTATTTTGAAAAGTCAAGTGTGCCTCCACATTGTTATCTTTTCTTTTATTGGATGTTTGATAAAGTTTGACAAAATGGTCAGGTGTACGACAAACACGTGCCCAATGACCTTTCATACCACACCTGTGACAAATATTAACTCTGCCTTGTAAAGGATTATTTTGAGGATCCTTATTGTTCTCTTGTTTATTTTCACTATGATGGCGATAATTATTTCGTCCCTCTCCATGTCCATGTCCATGTCCACGTCCAGGACTATGGCCACGGCCACGACCACGATAATGATTTTGTCTTCTTTCAGACTTTTGAGTAGCTGCTATCATATTCACTTCGAAAAATGGTGCAGATCCCGAGGGACGTGCTTCATAATTTTTCATTAAAAGGGTATTATGTTGCTCAGCCACCAGGAGGCATGAGATTAATTCAGAATATTTTTTTAAACCCTTTTCACGGTATTGTTGCTGCAATACCATATTTGAGGCATGAAAAGTAGAAAGAGTCTTTTCTATTAAATCCTCATCATTCACAATTTTTTCACATAATTTAAGTTGGGAAGTTATCCTAAATACAACAGAATTATATTCACTTACAGTTTTAAAATCTTGTAACCGTAAGTGAATCCATTCATATCGAGCTCTTAGCAATATCGTTGCCTTAAGATGGTCATATCGTTCCTTTAAATTGATCCATAATTCAAATGGATCTTTTAGGGTTAAATATTCAATCTTTAACTCTTCATCGAGATGACGACGAAGGGAAATCATAGCCTTTGCTTTATCCTGGCTTGATATTTTATTTCCTTGTATAATAGTACTTTCAAGAGCTTTTGCAGCAAGGTGAATTTTAGCATCAAGGACCCATGATAAATAATGCTTTTCGGAGATGTTAAGTGCTACAAATTTAAGCTTTGATAAATTCGACATAATGAATCATTAAAAAAATAGATAAATTAGAAGCAATTTGGATAATTATGAAACAAGAAAAATAAAATAAAAATAAAAATAAGTCATGTAATATGGTATTCATATTTATATAAACAGAACTAAATAAATTTTTGAATCAATAAAATTAACCGAAAATTTCTGTGGCAGATTCTTAATTGAATTGAGAGAAAAACAAACAAAAAAAGAGGTAAAGCTCAGCTGTAATTATGGCAAAGTCTTGCTACGGAATGATTTGATATACGTATTCTATATTTTCTTATAATATCTTAATAACAATTTTAAAATGATCTTACAATCTAAATATTACATCTGTATATATTTTAAAATTTTGAATAAAATGCCAATATATAATTATTTTAAAACTTGTTGGCAGTATACTTAAAAAAATAACTGTATAGTGTCTTAAACCACAAATTATATGGATGCATCATTTTTATGTGGTTACCAGAATAACTAAGTCCATGTAATAGAGTTTACATAAGCATAGAATTGATTGGTTAAAAATATTTAAAGAATGGTAACATCTAAATTAATTGGTATATGTGCAGATTAACAATCAACCTTGGGAAAAAGAAAATTCTTTAGACGTAATAACAATGCTATGACAACTTTAAAAGAAACATACCAGATAGCAGAGTGGTGGTACCTAGTGTGTGCCAGATCAGATTTGAGTAGAAGCTAATTCGTGCTGATAACGTGCTATGAAATAACAGCAATTTAGTAAAACATGAACAAGAAATAAAGATAGAGAGAAGGAAGAGATTTTCTTTTTTAATTGTGTGTATTTTTCTATCTATTACAAGGGCTTTATATAGGCATGAAAAGTAAAGAAAAATATGTCAATATGTCAAACATTTGAGATTAAGATCATGGAGGAAGAGTAGACATCCACCGTAATTTGATTTTTCTTATAACAATTTTAAATATGATAGTGTATATAACTTTTTTCTGTGTTATTCTACCAACGAAATGTTGGGATTGTAAGCTTGTATAGATTAAAGAGGGTGAATGAAAAATGGAGGAAAAATAAAATATTTGAGTTTCCCTCCTTGACAAAGGGACATTGTCCCATATTGGAGGAAGAAAAGATTTTTTATGGGTATATACATAATTGCTCTTCTTCTAGCTCTTAAAGAGTTAAGAAGAAGGCAAGCCTCGCGCTGTCGTCGTCGTCGCTCGGCTTCGGCTTCGGCTTCGGCTTCGGCTTCGGATTCGGATTCGGATTTGGATTTGTTCAAAGATTGATTGATTAATTTTTTTGAACAAAATTCCTTTCAATTATTTAATTAATTAAAATTCAAGCCTCGAATTAATTAAGAAGAAGAAGGCAAGCCTCGCGCCGTCATCGTCGTCGCTCGCTCGGCTTCGGCTTCGGATACGGATTCGGATTTGGATTTGGTCAAAGATCGATTGATTGATTAATATTTTTGGACAAAATTTCTTTTAATTATTTAATTAATTAATTAAATAATTAACAAAAAAATTCAATCCGGAATAACCCATGACCCACGACCCGGTCCGGTCAGGCCCGTTTTCTTTTTCGGATTATTTTAAATCCATTTTCCCGCAATATTTCAAACAACTTGTGCCAACAGCCATGGTTGTTTCTGAAAGGTTGCAAACCTTTTCAGATACAATGCCAGCAACTCTATAAATAGAGTTTGAATCCCAGAATCTTTCCTTACGAAATTTTCTGATCTTCTTCTTCTTCTTCTTCTGCACGAAATTTTTCAGTGTGTTTTACAGCTTTCGAGTGGCTCGCTATTCACCGGCGTTTTTGTACCAACACTCCGGTGAGTTAAATCGATCTATCCCGGGAGGATATATTCCAGCACCTCCGGTACTTGAGGGAAATAATTTTCTTAAGGACACACTGTGTATTCAGTGGGCTCGATTTATTCTTATACTGTTTTTCCAGAATTTATTTCGTTAAACAAGTATTACTAACTTTCTGTTTTGTTTATATATTTCAGAAATTTTAATTGTTTATTACAGCAATACAAATTTATAACAATCTTAAGAAAATTAATTTATTCTGTATTTTGTTTGTGGAGATTAAAACCTGTGTGATTTTCTACTCCTTCTGAATTTAACTATTCTGATTTGAAGATATAAAAACTTCATCAGAATATTGAAATTCAGAAAACGATTTGAAGAACATAAAAATTTCATCGTTTTCTGTGAAACAGTATATAAAAAACTTCGGTTTTATTTATTATACATACTGTTTGTTGTTAATAATAGTATTATTTACTGTTCTGGTTTTGCCATTAATTGAACTCTTCTGTTGTTTACAGTGAGAAATGGCAATTGATAACGGAAATTCTTCTGCGACTGTTGCAGCAACGACGATAGCCTCGTCAAGCCGGACTGTTGTTCCACCTGTAGAGAAATCAGGGAAATTTTTCGGAGCCAACTTCAAAGGATGGCAGCAAAGGGTGTTCTTCTGGCTTACCACACTTGGTATGCAGAAATTCACTAGTGAAGAACCTCCAGTGCCTGCTGCGGACATGCCGGACAACAAAAAATTTATGATTGTTGAGGCATGGAAGCAGGCAAATTTTCTTTACAAATGCTATATCTTAAGCGCTTTAGAGGATGACTTGTACAATGTGTACAGTGCGATGAATACTTTGAAAGAATTATGGGACGCACTTGAGAAGAAGTACAAAACTGAAGATGCATGCTTGAAGAAGTTCGTGGTTGCCAAGTTTCTAGACTATAAAATGATAGACAACAAAACTGTTGGAACCCAAGTTCAGGAGCTTCAACTTATTTTTCATGACCTTATTGTTGAAGGTATGGTCGTGGATGAAGCATTTTAAGTGGCTGCAATGATTGAAAAATTGCCTCATTCGTGGAGAGATTTCAAGAACTATCTTAAGCACAAGCGCAAAGAAATGAAGTTGGAAGATCTTGTGATTCGTCTCAAGATTGAGGAAGACAACAAAACAGCCGAGAAGAAATCTCGTGAAAATTCAACGATCATGGGAGCTAATATCGTTGAGGAGACTGCTCCAAAAAGTAAGAAGAGAAAGAGGTCTTCTGGACAGACTAAGGAGCAGAACAAAAAGAAATTCAAGGGCAGCTGCTATAATTATAGAAAAACCGGTCACAAAGCCCCTGATTGTCCTCTCCCGAAAAAGTATAAGAAGAAGGGACAGGCCAACATAGTGGAGAAGAATGATGACATTGATGATCTGTGTGCAATGCTTTCGGAATGCAACCTAGTTGAAAATCCGAAGGAGTGATGGATTGACTCTGGAGCCGCTCGACATGTTTGTGATGTCAAGGAAGTATTTGCGACTTACTCTACTGTTGGTCCCGAAGAAGAGCTTTCCATGGGAAATACTGCAACAACCAAGATTAAAAGTTATGGGAAGATATTCCTGAAGATGACTTCCGGCAAGGTGTTAACGCTCAACAACGTTCTTCATGTTCCTACTATTAGGAAGAATTTAATTTCTACTTCTTTGCTCGTTAAGAATGGATTCAAATGTATATTTGTTTCTGATAAAGTTGTTGTAAGCAAGAATGAAATGTATGTTGGAAAGGGTTACCTCACAGAGGGCCTCTTCAAACTAAATGTAATGGTTGTTGACAGTATGAATAAAATTTCAGCTTCTTCTTATTTATTGGAGTCAAATGATTTATGGCATATTCGTTTAGGATATGTCAATTACAAAACCTTGCGGAAGTTAATTAATTTAAAAGTATTGCCTAAATTCGAGTGTAATAAATTAAAATATCAAATATGTATTGAGTCTACGTTTGTAAAACATCCTTATAAGTCTATTGAAAGGAATTCAAATCTTTTAGACTTAATTCATACTGATATTTGTGATATGAAGTCGACACCATCTCGAGGTGGGAAAAAGTATTTTATTACTTTTATTGACGATTGCACTCGATATTATTATGTTTATTTGCTTAATAGTAATTATGAAGCAATTGAAGCATTTAAGCAATACAAGAATGAAGTGGAGAATCAATTGAATAAAAAGATCAAAATGATTAGAAGTGATAGGGGTTGAGAATATGAATTTCCATTTACAAAAATATGTTCGGAATATGGAATTATCCATCAAACTACTGCACCTTACACACCTCAATCCAATGGAATTGCGGAAAGGAAAAATCGAACATTAAAGGAAATGATAAATTCTTTATTAATAAGTTCTGGATTACCGCAGAGTTTGTGGGGCGAAGCTATCCTTACAGCTAACCGAATACTCAACAGAGTACCCCACAACAAAACGCAATCTATTCCATCTGAAAAATGAAAAGGAAGAAAATCCAACTTGAAATATTTTAAAGTGTGGGGGTGTTTAGTAAAGGTACAAGTTCCTTTACCTAAAAGAGTTAAAATAGGACCAAAAACTATTGATTGCATTTTCATTGGATATGCTACAAACAGTAAAGCATGTCGGTTTTTGGTTCATAAATCCGATAATCCCAAAATTCACGTTAATACGGTAATGGAATCAGATAATGCTGAATTCTTTGAAAGTATCTATCCGTATAAAACTGAATGTGAGTCATTAAGTGAAAGACCTAAACGACCTCGGGAAGAACCAAAGGAAAATACTCCAAGTATAGAAGATCCAAGGCGTAGCAAACGTCAAAGAACATCTACTTCCTTTGGACTAGATTTTGTGACATTCTTGCTTAAAAATGAGCCTCAAACTTTTAAAGCAGCTATGTCATCTTCTGATTCAGCATTTTGGAAAGAGGCAGTCAATAGTGAGATTTAATCAATTTTGGATAACCATACATGAGAATTGGTAGATCTTCCTACGGGAAATAAGCCTTTAGGTTCGAAATGGATCTTTAAACAGAAAGTGAAAGCTGATGGAACTATTGACAAATATAAGGCAAGACTTGTTGTCAAAGGTTATAGACAAAAGGAAGGCCTTGATTACTTTGACACTTACTCGCCAGTAATGAGGATAGCATCTATTAGGGTGTTAGTGACACTAGCGGCCGTGTATGGTCTTGAAATCCATCAAATGGATGTTAAAACAGCTTTCTTAAATGGATAATTAGAGGAAGAGATTTACATGGAACAACCTGAGGGTTTTGTGGTTCCTAGTAAAGAAAAGAAAGTGTGCAAACTTGTTAAGTCGCTTTATGGACTTAAACAAGCACCTAAACAATGGCATGCCAAATTTGACCAAACAATGTTGGCAAGTGGGTTTAAAATCAACGAGTGCGACAAATGTGTTTACATTAAAAATACTCCAGGTCATGAAATCATTGTTTGTTTATATGTTGATGACATGTTGATAATGAGCAAAAACATGGCAGATATAAATGCTACTAAGCGCATGTTGGCTAGCAAATTCGATATGAAAGACTTAGGAGTTGCTGATGTGATCTTAGGAATCAGAATTCACAAGACTCCACAAGGTCTAGCATTATCTCAGTCTCACTACATTGAAAAGGTACTTGACAAGTTCACATATTTAAATTTCAAAATTGCCAAGACTCCAATTGACGTGAGGTATGCACTTCAAAAGAATGAAGGTGAAAGTGACTCACAACTCGACTATGCAAGAGTATTGGGAAGTTTGATGTATATCATGAATTGTACGCGACCAGATATAGCATATGCTATTAGTAAACTGAGTCGGTTTACAAGTAATCCCAATCACATACATTGGACGGCAATGAAACGAGTTTTGGGGTATCTCAAACATACCCAAAATTACGCTTTACATTATAACAAATATCCCTCCGTGATCGAGGGATATAGTTATGCAACTTGGATCACTGGATCATCTGAAGTTAAATCCACGAGTGGATATATTTTCACAATTGGGGGTGGAGCAGTGTCTTGGAAATCATCCAAACAAACATGCATCGCCCGTTCTACAATGGAATCTGAATTCATAGCTTTAGATAAGGCCGGTGAAGAAGCTGAATGGCTCCGAAATTTCTTGGAAGATATTTCATTTTGGCCCAAACCTTTGGCACCTATTTGTATACATTGTGATAGTCAAGCGGCAATAGGCAGGGCAGGGAGCGTTATGTATAACGGAAAATCTCGTCATATACGACGGAGACACAATACCGTTAGACAACTACTCTCTAGTGGTGTTATCATAATTGACTATGTAAAGTCAAGAGATAATGTGTCGGATCTACTTATAAAAGGCCTATCTAGAGAGGCAGTTGAAAGATCATTAAAGGGAATGAGGTTAAGGTCTAGGACAAGTCATCATGGCGGTAACTCTACCTAGCATACTGGAGATCCCACGAGCTAGGTTCAAAGAGATAAAACAAAGTTATGAATGATGATTCAACATTGTCAAATAACTCAACCCATTCTCGTGATGAAGACAATGTTCAGAAATCGAGGTAAAGTATTAAGGCTTTTTGATGAGTCAACAAAGCTTAAAGATTTTTTAATGATTTGCTAAGTCTGGCAGGATATGACCAGATAGTGTGTCTATAGGATTACACATTTAGAAATCACCTATGTGAGTGTGAAGTGTAAGCCGCTTCAAGGAGAATGAAAGTAAAGGCCCATTCTCTAAGCACTCATGAAACCAGGCAGTGTTCATGGCTGAAGCGAACACAATCGTGAGTGTGAGCACCTAATTTTTTACCATATTTAAAGTTTCCGTAACCTTTTAGTATGTAGATATATTTTAAATTTAATATACATATTTTGCACTTATTTGACATTTTATAGATTTTATTTGAGATAATTAAAAATGATAAAAAGATTCATATTAAGAAAAGTACTTTGTTTTGATTTGCAAAAAAAATAAAAAGTAAAAAAGAAAAATCAAGAAAGAATGGAGGGAAATACGCCTCTCTTCCTCATTAGTTATAAAGTCACATGCACATTCTTCTCATTTGGTTTTTAAGAAAAGGAAGTTTGATTATTTAATAAAAGAAGATTCTTTAAATGTGGACCCCACCTCACAATTGGACAAAAATGGGCTAACAAACTCTCATGCACAATTGAAATTTATAATCACACACACGCCACATGACAAGGAGAAATAAGAAATATTCCTTTAGTAGGGACTCCACACAGACTCTTATCTCAGTATTTTCTTGGCCAACAATTCATACTCCTACTGCATATATATACACACACGAAAAATAGAGGGACGGGTGGGTGAGAGCAAATTGGGGAGAACATATCTGGGAAAACAAAAAGGGAAGTGGGAGAAGGGAAAAAAAAGATCTAAAAGAGAGAACGATTGGAGAGCTCAAAAACCAAGCAGTGCCTTCTTCTTCTTCTCCGGGCGAGCAACAACAGTAGATCTCTCTTCCTTCTTCCTTGCTTGGTTTCACCTTCACTGTGAGATCGACATGAAAAGCACATGCATAGAACTCCATTAAAGCCAGCTCTTCTCCTCCAAAAAAAAAACCACCATATATCACCCCAAACTTCAGCTCTAAAACCCGGCAAAACCTGCCATGAAACAGCTCGAGTTTAGCTCCTAAAACAGTTCAAAGAAGCAATGAAAATACCGCTGCTTCAGGCGACGAAAAATGCAGCAGCTGCCGCTCATCTTCTCCTTCAAAAAACCGACCTCAAACCACCTGTAAACCAACCGAAAACACAAACTCAACAGTTGGCTTCCACCACTGTTAAAACGCAGTCGAAGTTTGAGCTCTGAAAGTCCGTTCTAGTTAGAAGTTTTCCGGTTGAGGTCCTGTTTGTGTTTTCGGTTCCGATGCTGTTGTTCGGTTTCTGTTTTCTTAGATCAATGGTTATTTCTATTGTACAAAGCTTGGCTTGGATTTCTCTTTATTAATACATTAAATATGGTTTTCCACCGGTGAAGGTCCGTTCCCTTTTATCTTGTCATTTTATTAAGTTGTCATCAATATGCTGCAATAGAAGAACATGAATCCGTAGTCCTTACTGCTTTATTTTCATTATTTAGTTTTGTCTTGTTATCTATTTTTTCTTAGTTATGTTATTTACTTTGCATATAATCTGTTTGTTTAAAGTGCTCAATGGTGAATCTTTTTTTTATTTTTTTTATTTTTTTGGTTTAGTCCTGATTTGCGAAATATTAGTTTAATTTGTATCATGTCATTCTTATGTTGTAGATTAGAGGTATGCTTAGAAGTTTAGAATAATATGACATGGGTTTGATGAAATGAGCCACAGGGAAATGGGTTTAACGTTGGGCCGTCGGGTGGTTTTGAAATATAGTATTTGGACTTTGATTTAAAACTAGGAAGATTTGGACCCTATAACAAGGTGTTGGGCTTCAGTTGTTGGGCCGTGGAATAGTTATAATTTGTCACTTGCTATTAATAGTTAAATCATACATTTCTTCCACAATGCCCATTCCATAAATTTGGCCTCACAATCAATCTCAAGTTAGTTTAGGAACAATTATGAACACTCGTTAGATATGTTTTAGGCGCGATTAATAATAAATCATCGTGACTATGGGTACGGTTCCCGTGGCATAGTCATGATACGCAATCCCAATTCGAGTGTGCGTTTCACGTGACTCGACCACAACTTCAAACAATAATAAAAATAAGCATGTTGTAAATCGCGGGTGCATTTCATGTGGCGCGGTTTGCGGTATGTGTCAAAACGACAAGTGTACGACATCATGACTTGTTCCAGAAATAATTTCATAAATAATTAAAAGCGATTAAAAAGTAAAAATGCACAATAGACTTTAAATATATAATAAATCAAATAATTAGGCCAAGTATTGATTGTTAAGCGACTGTGCTAAAACCACGAAACTCGGGAGTGCTTCACACCTTCTCCCGGGTTAACAGAATTCCTTACCCGGTCTTCTGTATTCGCGGACCATAAAATAGAGTCAATTTTCTCGATTTGGGATTTAAAATACATCGGTGACTTGGGACACCATAAATTATTCCAAGTGGCGACTCTGAAATAAATAAATAATCCCATTTCGATTAATGTCACTTAAATTGGAAAAACTCCCCTATCCCTATCGCCCCATCGGGAAAAAGGAGGTGTGATAGCTCTGGCGACTCTGCTGGGGATCGAACCCAGAATCTCTGGTTCAGGGTTCAGAATTCGAGCTTAGATGACTGTTATACTTGGCTTTTACTTATTATCTGATTTTTACGTGTTTGAGCCTAATGTGCTAAATGCCTCTTTTTACCGCTTTGATATTGTTTGGACTGTATATAAACTGTCACGAAACCCTTCTTCTCTCTAAATCTTCTGGGAAGTGCACGCTGGCGTGACTTCTTTTCTGTTAGTGTCATATCCTAATTTAGAACGAGGATCGGATCAGTTACAAAGCCGGATGGCCTTTTGGTTACCGGTACGTTGCCCCCCCCGGCTCCCCGGCTCGAGTTGTCCGCTCGGGTAAGCCAGGTCTAGAACAATACACTTCAGGATTCAAACTTAGAATAACATAGCCTCATGCTGGATCCCTAGTAGGAACGTTTGTCTGCATCACGTGTATTTGACCTTAGGGACTCAACACAGGGGTTGGGTCCGTCTAGGAGAGGTGTACCCAAAAATTAAAAGACCATCCTGATGCATTTTACGTGCTACTTGTGTTTTTATTTGCTTCGGCTTGTATGTTGATCGGCTTCTAGAATAGGAAAAGAAAATCAAGAAAAAAAAATAAGAGTGAGGTAGGTATTTGAAACATTTCGCAACTCTGTGGAAATTTTGAAAAAAAAGAAGAGAGAAAATAAGCCAATGCTTTCAAAAGTCATTGTTTCCCTTGTTCCGTCAAAACTGGCAGTGAGATACGTAGGCAAACCTAATCGGTTCCGGCCCCCAATTTTCAAAAATCTAAAAATATTTTCCTTTATTTCCTTCTTTAGAAAGTCTTTCTTTGAGACCCCATTTTTAAAAATCCAAAAATATTTCCTTTAATTCCTTCTTTTAGGAGTCTTTTTTTAAAGAAAATCCCAAACAAATAAAAGATTAAAAAATAATTTTAAACCAAAAAAAAATATTTTATTTGTAGGAGTCTTTCATTAGAAAAAGAAAACAAATGAAATTAAAATCCAAAAAAAAATATTTTCTACCTTTTTTTTAGAAAGACTTTCTCCCAAAAAATTCAAAAAAAAATAAAAATCAAAAGCCAAAAAATATTTTTCTTTCTTATATAGAAGTCCTATCGGAAAAAAAATTAGAAAAAATAATCAAATTCCAAAAATATTTTCTTTCTTCTTTATAAGTCTTTCTTTCGGAAATTAAAAAGAAAAAATCAAAATCCAAAAAGAGTTCGTTTATTTACCTTATTTCTGATCCTTCCAAACTACGCACGATCTGATTCATGTTCCCACATGATACGTAGGCAACTCACATCAGGTTCGATCTACCAAAAAAATAAATAAATGTAAAAATAAAATAAAAATGATGATTATAATAAGGACCGACTGAGTCCATTCTAACGTGTCTCTTGTTTTGAATCATAGAAAAAGTTTGAGGTGGTCGGTTTGTGGTAAGTTGGCAACACAAT
Source organism: Nicotiana tomentosiformis (assembly GCF_000390325.3). NCBI lineage: Eukaryota > Viridiplantae > Streptophyta > Magnoliopsida > Solanales > Solanaceae > Nicotiana > Nicotiana tomentosiformis. The sequence continues at coordinate 30,373,102 of NC_090812.1, forward strand.
ATCCAAGGGAAAAATGCCATTGACAACTGGCATCGAAGCTGTTACAAGTGCTCAAGAGACTCAGGGTCAGTGGGTTCTACATGAGTCTACTGTGGTTGAGGAAAATAGAGTACTGAAGCAGCAAATGACTGAAATGTGTCAAGCATGGGCCAATGGCCAAGGACCGCCTTTTTCTATTCATGGTTTCCTAGAGTTCACATCCATTTCGACTACTACCATTCCGGTCTCATTGCCCGATCAATCCTATCCACCTGGGTTTAGTCTTTATCCCAACTGTATGACTACAACTGAAACTTCTTTTGCGCGCTCCCAAAGTGTGCCATTGACAACCAATCAGACAACCACTATTGTTATACCTGTCTTCACCATCCCACAACCGACGGTGGTGCAAAAGAAAACTCACGAGTCACAATTTGCTACCCAACAAGAATAATACCATTCTCCTGAGTACCACTCGTACCTATTCGATCTTCCTGCAAAGATTGAGAATCCTGCCCGTAAGATGGCACAGGAAGAAATGACCCAAAGAATGAAAAGCTTAGAACAACAGTTGAAAAATATACAAGGGTTGGCAGGTAAGAAGAGTGTTGCCTTTAAGGATCTCTGTATATTCCCCGATGTTCGTTTGCCACTTGGTTTCAAGATCCCCAAATTTGAAAAGTATGATGGACACGGCGACCCCATAGCTCACTTGAAAAGGTATTGCAATCAGCTAAGAGGTGCGGGAAGAAATGAAGAATTGCTAATGGCTTATTTTGGGGAAAGCTTGACAGGGGTGGCCTCTGAATGATTTATTGATCAAGACACCTCTCACTGGCATGTCTGGGATGACATGGCTCGGGCCTTCATCAGACAATTCCAGTACAATATCGACATCGCCCTAGACCGCAATTCCCTTTCTAACTTGAAGAAGAAATCGACTGAAAGCTTCAGGGAATATGCCATTAAATGGAGAGAGCAAGAAACTAGAGTTAAGCCACCCATGGATGACCACGAGCTAATCATTGTCTTCCTTCAGGCTCAAGAGCCAGATTATTTTCAAAACATGATGTCTGCAGTTGGCAAATCCTTCTTGGAAGCAATCAAAATTGGGGAAATGGTTGAGAATGGCCTTAAGACAGGCAAAATTATAAGTCAAGCAGTTCTCAAAGCTACAACTCAGGCTGTAAAGATTGAATCTGATAATTTTAGTGACACGAATGAGAAGGATGAAGAAACCATGATGACAATAAGGTCGAGAAGAGGTCCTAAGAGAACATCTCGAAGGTATGAGCAGCCTCATCAGGTTTTCGATGATTCCCCTGAGCACTACTATCCACCTCAGAACCCACAATACTCTATTGCTCCATTTCACTATGTTGTCCAGCCAGCAAGACACCCCAGAAAGCGAGCACCAGTACCGCAAAATCTCCACCAGTCTCCACAAAATTTTCAAATGCCATATAACCCACAACGGAGCCAGGGTTATAGAGGGGAACAAAGGTTGAAAGATAATTTTACACCAATAGGAGAGTCCTATGCAAGTGTGTTTGAGAAATTAAAGCATTATGACATGATTGCACCTATTCCTCCAAATCATGTGGGCCCACGTGCAAGAAACTTTGACCTTTCTAAAAGGTGTGAATACCATTCCAATGCCCAGGGGCACAATGTTGAAAGTTGTCGGGATTTGAAAAGAGAAATAGAAAGGATGATCCAGGAAAAACTGATAGTGATCCAAGATAATGACACCTAGAATATCACGCAGAATCCTTTATATGCACATGATGATGCACACTTTGTGGGGATGATGTGTGGTGACATGGAGTATGAGAATCCTCTCGAAAACTTGCCGACTGAAATTGGAGAAGGCCATGGTGATTCTGATGAGCAAATTTGTGGCTAAAGGTCAAGCTTAGCAATTGAAAAGTCATTCCCTCCTCACTAGGAAGGAATCTTGGTAGTTTGTTTTGATGTTTTTTCTATTATCTAGGTTATTCTAGGGTGTGATCTAGATTTTATTTGTTTTATTGAGTCAAACCCTTCTATCCCTCTATTTTGTTTGTGTGAGTCTTGTCTGTTCGTTTTGTTGCTATTTTCATTAGCCGGGTTATTTTAGGGTCATAACTCGGATTTCAGTTTGTTTGTCTTATTGTCAAATCCTTCTATCCGTTATTCAATGAAATATAGTTTGTCTTTGTTTCATTCTATGCTTAGTTCTTTCGCCGCTAGTTCTAGTGATATGACATGCATGCGAAACTTTTGGCCAGATCTTAGAAAATTGATTTAATCTTGAATCGGATAACCGAAAAAAATATATTTTTGAGGTTGAACAAAGAGTCGAAACACTTTGGAATTAAGCTCGAGTAAGTTTTACCTTCAAATCATGGTGAAGATCGGGTTTGGGAAAGAATCAATTGAAGTTTGTTGGAAAGTTTGACATTAAGGGATGGAAAGTGTCTTTCGACCACGACAAACCAAGAAGACAAACATGGTCATCAATGTTGTGACCGCAAAAGATAATATGTTTGGCGTTCTCGAGGCTGGGAGGCCCTTTTTGTGCTACCTAAACACTTTATACCCTTTGTTACCCCTTTTGAGCCTGTGTTATTTTCTTCGACCACTCTCTTTTGGAATCTAATTTAGAGTTAAAAGTCCAAAAAAAATGAAAAAATAAAAATAAAAGTCCATGCCGAAAGAGTACAAACTGGGGCAACTCTTAGAAAGTACAAGTAAAAAGAAGAAGAAGAAGAAAAGAACAGTCAAAAGCTCATGCCCCCAGAAAATAAAAGTTGGGGCAACTTGTTTTGAAAAAAAAGAAAAGAGAAAAAAAAAAGAAGTGGAAAAAAAGATAGAGATAAAAAAAAAGTTAGGTTAGATGTTTGAACTACGTTAGACCTGATTCTTTTTAAAAAAGGATACGTAGGCAGCCTTACACGGTTCGGTCCAACCAAATAAGAATTTAAAAAAAAAAAAAGAAATCTAAAAATCCCCAATATCTGAAACTGGGGCAAAGATTTTATTTCACTTTTGAAAGAGTCGGTTCCAAGAGTTGTAAAGTGTACAACCCATCATATTGAGTCTACTTAGAGCCTCCATGCCGACCCATCTTTCCAACCCTATCCAAAAACCTTCCAAATAAAGACCTCCTGATATGCCTTCAAGAATTCCAAGAGACGCATGCAAAGAGCAACAGTTGTCACACGACATAGAACACTATCGAGTTGCTCACAAAAAAGAAAAAAGAAAAAAAGAAAACAAAGAAGAAACAATGAGAGAGTCTTACTAGTGAAAACCCTCACGGGCACTGTAAGACAACGGTAAGCAGAGATGAATAAATGAGAGAGACTTGTTGGTGAAAACCCCTCGGGGCACCACTAGTCGAAAGTGAGTCATGAAGCTGATGCAAAGAATTGGCACAAACAAGCCCGGCTTCGAATGTCATAGGAATGGTAAAAGGAAAGATTTGATCAGTTTGAAAGATCAGGCCGCTAAGTCCAAAATGCATGTCATGATCATAAAGGTTAGCTGCCCCAAAAAAATAAAATCTTCCTCTTTTCCTTCCCGACAGGGGTATTTCTTGTTAATATTGTTTCTTCGCATCATTGTGTCATTCGCTCTGAGTCAGTCCTTGTCAAAACAAGCAAGAAAAGATTTCAAAATCTGCTACCAGCTTTTCAGTTGCACAAAGTAAATTTGGCCAGCACACTCAGTTGTTACAGCCAACATGTCTTGAGGATTCGTGCAATACAAAGGTTTCCCCCAAAAGACTCTTGTCAGCCTATTTGGCTAAAGCAAGCAAAGATAACCTCAAGGTTAATCATGGATTCCCTGTAGTACCGAACAAGGACTATGAAGTGGCACATTGTGCAAAAAATACTTACCAGTTGTGATTCTCTCTGAGAGACAAAATTGCTCCAAAAGCAAAAGCCATTCAAGATATCTGAAAAGGTTATCCAAGAAAAGAAATCTCTTTTTTGAGATAAGGCTGATTGAGCCACAAAACACAAATGGCATTGGGAGCGAAACAATCAGGGTTGATACAGAAAGTAAAGGTCCCTTGTAAGGAACAACAGAATCTCCCAGCAGTGCAACCAACTACCAATGCAGTCAGTCTTCCAAAAGTTGGATGATCACAAAGCCAAGCTGCCCCGACCACCACTGTTAAAACTGACAAAAATTTCTTTGTTTGAAACAGGAATAAAGCAGTGCAAGGAATTTGGGTTTCAAAAAAAAAAAAGAAAAAAAAGAAGAAGAGAAGAGCCGACAAATGTAAGTTTCTCAAATCTTTGTCTTTATCTGTCTTGCTAGTGTGCATAAATGTTGCCATTGATCTTCACATTTTTCCTCCTAGGATAAAAAGTCCTAGTCTGATGGATTTTCTCCCAATAAAAATCTTAGTCTGATGAATCATTCTCCTAAGATAGAAAACCTAGTCTGATGAATTTTCTCCTAGGATAAACGTCTTAGTCTGATGAATCTTTCTCCTAAGATAACAAAAAAAGGACCTAGTTTGATGAACTTTCTCCTAGGATCGAAGTCTTAGTGTGATGAATCATTCTCCTAAGATAGAAGGCCTAGTCTGATGAACTTTCTCCTAGGATCGAAATCTTAGTCTAATGAATCTTTCTCCTAAGATAATAAAAAAGAGACCTAGTCTGATGAACTTTCTCCTAGGACCGAAATCTTAGTCTGATGAATCTTTCTCCTAAGAATGAAGACCTAGTCTGATGAACTTTCTCCTAGGATAGAAATCTTAGTCTGATGAATCTTTCTCCTAAGATTGAAGACCTAGTCTGATGAACTTTCTCCTAGGATAGAAATCTTAGTTTGATGAATCTTTCTCCTAAGATAACAAAAAAGACCTAGTCTGATGAACTTTCTCCTAGGATCAAAATCTTAGTCTGATGAATCTTTCTCCTAAGATAGTAAACCTAGTCTGATGAATTTTCTCCTAGGATAAACGTCTTAGTCTGATGAATCATTCTCCTAAGATAGAAAATCTTAGTCTGATGAATCTTTCTCCTAAGATTGAAGACCTAGTCTGATGAACTTTCTCCTAGGATAGAAATCTTAGTTTGATGAATCTTTCTCCTAAGATAGCAAAAAAAGGCCTAGTCTAATGAACTTTCTCCTAGGATCAAAATCTTAGTGTGATGAATCTTTCTCCTAAGATAGTAAACCTAGTCTGATAAATTTTCTCCTAGGATAAACGTCTTAGTCTGATGAATCATTCTCCTAAGATAGAAAACCTAGTCTGATGAATTTTCTCCTAGGATAAACGTCTTAGTCTGATGAATCTTTCTCCTAGAATAGAAATCTTAGTCTGATGAATCTTTCTCCTAAGATACAAAAAAAAGACCTAGTCTGATGAATTTTCTCCTAGGATAATAAGTTTAAAAAAAAAAGGGGAAGTCTGAAAAAAAAAAAGGTCAATTTTTAGTTTTCTTAAGTTATCAATCTTTATTTTTTTTGAAATCAGGGATCCCGCCTGGAGAATAGGGTCAGTTTTTAGTTTAGTCAAGCTTAGTTTATAGTTTTCCGCAAGCTCAATCTCAAATTTAGGAGACGCACTTCCTAGTTTGGGTTTTTCAGATTTTTATTTCTTTAGGAGACGCACATCCTAGTAGAGTCTTCAACATTGCATCATTCATCAATAGCATAGGCGATTTATAGTTATGCTAATAACTCACAAATCTTCCTAGTGCAAACTAGGGAAGAAAAGTTTCTTTTGTTTTGTCTATTTTGTTGTAGTACCAGGCGCCCACATGGAGAACGAGGGAATTCATTTCAGTTTTAAGTAATCAGGCACCCACCTGGAGAACGAGGGAATTAATTTCAAGTTTTAAGTCAGCAGGCGCCCACCTGTAAAATGAGGGAATTCATTTATGTTTTAAGTCAGCAGGCGCCCACCTGGAGAATGAGGGAATTTATTTCGAGTTTTAAGTCATCAGACGCCCACCTGGAGAACGAGGGAAGTCATTTAAGAATTCAATTCAAGTTAGAAGTAGCAGAAGCTCGCCTCAAGAATGCGAGCTGACAGTCCGAGATGACCAAAGGAAGAAGTCTCAATCCAGAATAAAAGAAAAAAAAAAGAAAAAAGAAAAAAGAGAAGTGAATCCAAAATGCATAAGCCGATGAAAGACATGAACTGCTCAAGACATGGCTGAATACACGTGCACTGCATGTCCGGTCTTGATCCGAAGAAGCTGTAGAAGAATGAATCAGCACCTGCAGTTAGCAAGCCGCAAGGTTCAAATCAAAAGTCTGCATGAAGAACCATTCAAGTCTCAAGATCAAGCTTCAGAAGACTTATAGATAGGAATCTTGTAACTCATAGGTGACAGGCTTAGTTAGTCTTTTTCATTTTTTTGATTTTGATGTAATAACAGGACCGCGGACCGGAACCTCGATGGAACGGTATCTCACTCGACTCTGTCATCCTCTCCACACACTCCATCACTTCATTCACCTCTTGAACTACACGCGACCAGATTCCCTTATAACCCGGGATATGTAGGATGTCCAAAATCAGGACTCGGTTGCACCTTTTCCTTTTATTTTCTTCCTCTTTTGAAAAACGTTATGGTCAAAAATTAGTCACACGGCTCACTTTGTCTTTGCTTGAAAACTCTTCATGTTTTCAAGAAAAGAGGGGCAGCTGTGAGCACCTAATTTTTTACCATATTTAAAGTTTCCGTAACTTTTTAGTATGTAGATATATTTTAAGTTTAATATACATATTTTGCACTTATTTGACATTTTATAGATTTTATTTGAGATAATTTAAAATGATAAAAAGATTCATATTAAGAATAGTACTTTGTTTTGATTTGCAAAAAAAATAAAAAGTAAAAAAGAAAAATCAAGAAAGAATGGAGGGAAATACGCCTCTCTTCCTCATTAGTTATAAAGTCACATGCACATTCTTCTCATTTGGTTTTTAAGAAAAGGAAGTTTGATTATTTAATAAAAGAAGATTCTTTAAATGTGGACCCCACCCCACAATTGGACAAAAATGGGCTAACAAACTCTCATGCACAATTGAAATTTATAATCACACACACGCCACATGACAAGGAGAAACAAGAAATATTCCTTTAGTAGGAACCCCACACAGACTCTTATCTCAGTGTTTTCTTGGCCAACAATTCATACTCCTACTGCATATATATACACACACGAAAAATAAAAGGAGAAAATAGAGGGACGGGGGGTGAGAGCAAATTGGGGAGAACAGATCTGGGAAAACAAAAAGGGAAATGGGAGAAGGGGAAAAAGAGATCTAAAAGAGAGAACGATTGGAGAGCTCAAAAACCAAGCAGTGCCTTCTTCTTCTTCTCCGGGCGAGCAACAACAGTAGATCTCTCTTCCTTCTTCCTTGCTTGGTTTCACCTTCACTGTGAGATCGACATGAAAAGCACATGCATAGAACTCCATTAAAGCCAGCTCTTCTCCTCCAAAAAAAAAAACCCACCATATATCACCCCAAACTTCAACTCTAAAACCCGGTAAAACCTGCCATGAAACAGCTCGAGTTTAGCTCCTAAAACAGTTCAAAGAAGCAGTGAAAATACCGCTGCTTCATGCGACGAAAAATGCAGCAGCTGCCGCTCATCTTCTCCTTCAAAAAACCGACCTCAAACCACCTGTAAACCAACCGAAAACACAAACTCAACAGTTGGCTTCCACCACTGTTAAAACGCAGTCGAAGTTTGAGCTCTGAAAGTCCGTTCTAGTTAGAAGTTTTTCGGTTGAGGTCCTGTTTGTGTTTTCGGTTCTGATGCTGTTGTTCGGTTTCTGTTTTCTTAGCTCAATGGTTATTTCTATTGTACAAAGCTTGGCTTGGATTTCTCTTTATTAATACATTAAACATGGTTTTCCACCGGTGAAGATCCGTTCCCTTTTATCTTGTCATTTTATTAAGTTGTCATCAATATGCTGCAATAGAAGAACATGAATCCTTAGTCCTTACTGCTTTATTTTCATTATTTAGTTTTGTCTTGTTATCTATTTTTTCTTAGTTATGTTATTTACTTTGCATATAATCTGTTTGTTTAAAGTGCTCAATGGTGAATCTTTTTTTTATTTTTTTTATTTTTTTGGTTTAGTCCTGATTTGCGAAATATTAGTTTAATTTGTATCATGTCATTCTTATGTTGTAGATTAGAGGTATGCTTAGAAGTTTAGAATAATATGACATGGGTTTGATGAAATGAGCCACATGGAAATGGGTTTAACGTTGGGCCGTCGGGTGGTTTTGAAACATAGTATTTGGACTTTGATTTAAAACTAGGAAGATTTGGACCCTATAACAAGGTGTTGGGCTTCAGTTGTTGGGCCGTGGAATAGTTATAATTTGTCACTTGCTAATAATAGTTAAATCATACATTTCTTCCACAATGCCCATTCCATAAATTTGGCCTCACAATCAATCTCAAGTTAGTTTAGGAACAATTATGAACACTCGTTAGATATATTTTAGGTGCGATTAATAATAAATTATCGTGACTATGGGTACGGTTCCCGTGGCATAGTCATGATACGCAACACCAATTCGAGTGTGCGTTTCACGTGACTCGACCACAACTTCAAACAATAATAAAAATAAGCATGTTGTAAATTGCGGGTGCATTTCATGTGGCGCGGTTTGCGGTATGTGTCAAAACGACAAGTGTACGACATCGTGACTTGTTCCAGAAATAATTTCATAAATAATTAAAAGCGGTTAAAAAGTAAAAATGCACAATAGGCTTTAAATATGTAATAAATCAGATAATTAGGCCAAGTATTGATTGTTAAGCGACCGTGCTAAAACCACGGAACTCGGGAGTGCTTCACACCTTCTCCCGGGTTAATAGAATTCCTTACCCGGTCTTCTGTGTTCGCGGACCATAAAATAGAGTCAATTTCCTCGATTTGGGATTTAAAATACATCGGTGACTTGGGACACCATAAATTATTCCAAGTGGCGACTCTGAAATAAATAAATAATCTCATTTCGATTAATGTCACTTAAATTGAAAAAACTCCCATATCCCTATCGCCCCATCGGAAAAAAGGAGGTGTGACAGTGAGAATCATAGATGGTTAATGATTGATTGTATGACTTATGTTGTCTAGGTATACAACAAAGCTCGACGGTTCAAAGATATCAAATCTACCGATTGACCGAGTATATCCGATATAAGTTCACTACGGAAAGTTCAAAGGGAAACCTACTTATCCAGATGCAATTAATTCTTGCATGTAAAACACACACGCGTCCGTGCATTCCTTTATTTTATAGCCATTCCCCATTCATGTGGGGGATTATTGGGATTGTAAGCTTGTGTAGCTTAAAAAGGGTGAATGAGAAATGGAGGAAAAATAAAATATTTGAGTTTTCCTCCTTGGCAAAGGGACATTGTCCCATATTGGAGGAAGAAAAGGCTTTTGATGGGTATATATTTAATTGCTCTTCTTCTAACTCTTAAAGAGTTAAGAAGAAGGCAAGCCTCGCGCCGTCGTCATCGCTCGCTCGGCTTCGGCTTCGGATTGGGATTGGGATTTGGATTTTGATTGATTAATCTTTTTGGACAAAATTTCTTTTAATTATTTAATTAATTAATTAAATAATTAACAAAAAATTCAATCCGGAATAACCTATGACCCGCGACCCGGTCAGGTCCGGTCAGGCCCATTTTCTTTCCCGGATTATTAGCAACTCTATAAATAGAGTTTGAATCCCCGAATCTTTCCTTACGAAATTTTCTGATCTTCTTCTTCTTCTTCTGCACGAAATTTTCCAGTGTGTTTTACAGCCTTCGAGTGGCTCGCTGTTCACCGGTGTTTTGGTACCAACACTCCGGTGAGTTAAATCGTTCTATCCTGGGAGGATATATTCCAGCACCTCGGGTACTTGAGGGGAATAATTTCCTTAAGGACACACTGTGTATTCAGTGGGCTCAATTTATTCTTATACTATTTTTCCAGAATTTATTTCGTTAAACAAGTATTACTAACTTTCTGTTTTGTTTATATATTTCAGAAATTTTAATTGTTTATTACAACAATACAGATTTAAAACACGAAATTCGAATAGCTTAATTGCAACTTTTGTATATACGTCATTTTCAAGTTTCAATCCTCTACACCACTTATGGTTCTAGTATGATTAGGAGTTGACTCAAATCAGTTGAAAGATAGTTCACATAATTCGATTCACATCAGCTAATTAAATGGACAATAATTTTGGGTCTTCGTGATAATAGCTAAAAGGAAATTTTACTGTAACAAACTATTACACCCTATTTATTATAAATTAAAATAATTTTAAAATATTACTCTCTTCGGTCCATAATAATTGATTATTTTACCTTTTTATTTTGGTCCAAAATAAGTGTCCATTTACATAATCAAGAAGGAATTAATTTTATTTTTTTCAAAATTTATCCTTACTTACATATTCCAATGTGTCAAGATAACAATTAATTAAGGTTAATTTAGTGAATACATCTTTTTTTTCTCTATGAGTTCGTATTTCTTTAATTGGTGTGACAAATATAAAATGGTCACTTATTGTGGACCGGAGGGAGTATTACTTATAACTACTTTTTGTATTTTATAGCAAAATATATAGTTACTACTCTATATATACTACCATTAAAGTGTGAAATATGCCAGTTACATTTCTCTCTCTCCCTCCTTCAGTTAGCACACGATTTCTTTCTCTGCAGCAAGATTCTCAATCCTCTCTCTTTTGCCTCAAATCTCTCTCCCTTTTTCATAAAGGAAGCCGTCGTAACAACCATTCTTAGCAGTGACGGTGGACATTCCTTTTTGTCTCAATTTTTTGTTTTCTGACTTTTCAATGATACATAGATCGAAACTTTTTATTTTGAGTAAATTGAATATAGTGTATCAAATCTTCCATCCTGCCATGGATAGATCTGAAGCGAAGAGAATGGATCTGAAGCGAAGAGGGAGTAGACGAACAGATCTGGCCATGTCTACAGATTGATCTTTTGGAACTCTGAGTAGAGTCGCCGGAGAAGATTTGAGGGCCGATTTTTTATTCGTCTCCATTTTAGTTTTAATACAATGTATACAGTATTTTACTTGACCGAAAAAACGCCATCTCCCGCGAACTTTCTTCTCTTCTTTGCTATTGAGTCACACACAATGATACAAATACATTATATTCTATACAAATACACTCAAATACATATTTTGTATAAATACTTTATATTTTCACATGTATTTATGTATTCCAAAGGTTTGTATTTTTTTAATACAGCTGAATATTACTGTTTTTGTGATTTTATGTTGTTTGAATGCAGTCGAATTGAATATGGTGAATTGAATATAATGTATAATAGTGAATAATGAATATCGGTGAATTGAATACAATGTATACAGTCGAATTGAATAGAACGGTATACACCATATTCTTTATTTTTTGTTGTTTGAATATAACTGAATTCAATATAGTGAAATTGAATACAACTCAATATTGAACTTTCCGTTATTAAACACCCGTAATCACTTTTTTTAGGCGGATTACCTCACTGTATTTATAAATACATTCGCGCGAATACATGGAATACATAATTAAACAACTGTAATCCCTATTTATAAATACAATCGTAGAATTGATTTTGTTGAGTTAAATTAGGAGTGATACACGCTAATTGATCCTCTTTCCGTTATTAAACAGCCGGACTCCCTACTTATTAGGCGAATTCCGCGATTGCATTCATGAATACAGTCGCGCGAAAAAATCGAATACAATCCGGTAACAACGAAATATTAGCTATAGGAAGTAAATATGTATATGATAGCTGTAGAAAATTAATAGCCACTAAACTATTGTGGTTTCTGAAAATTCCTCTTGGTTAAACCTAGAATGGACGTGGATCACTCAAGTTAGATGGGTTTCTAAACCGAAGCGACCTATTAATGGGCTTATAAGTCCAATTGCAAGAAACCACGGGAAAAGTAAGGATAAAATGGCATGGTATGACAATTCATAAGGAGAATTGACAATTTTTTTGCCTTATATTATGTTTGGCAATAGAAATCCAAAACAATTAGCATCAAATAACCAAACTTATTTTCCTTAAAAATAGCAAAAAAAATATTTAGAACCTCTCTTCTCTCCAATTCTTCGTTGTGCATCACGTAAATAAAGCAACTGTATTCCGTCTTCTACGTTCCATATCTTTTTCCAAAAATGTACGAAGTACTCTTATCTCCCCTTTCCATAACAGGTGTCTTATTCATTTATTCTCATTACTTTTTTTTTTATTAAAGAATCTCTCTCTCTTCTCTCTTCTCTTCTCTCTTCTCTCTTCTAATTGGTTGCAGCCATTTTCCTAAAAATTATGTTTTATGTTCTTTCAAAAGCATCTGAAGATTTCTCCAAAACCTCTTTATATTCCTTTTTTGAATTCTTTTTATATTTTCCACTGTAGCAATATATATAAGTTTAGAGTAAGTTCTAAGACATAAAAATAATAAATATAATTATGGGAGTAAAAAAATAATAATATACATTTTGATATACAAAGATGGAAAATAATTTTTGATATACACAAAGAAGGAAAATAAATTAATGATATATATAGGTATACACATTATTTAACATGTTATACACTGCGATATACAAATCATATAATTATTTTTATTATGATATATATTCGTATAGAGACAACGATAAATTTTGGATAACTATATTTATAAATTCATAGTTTGGATACACAAATAATGAAAATAAAATTTTAATAATCATTTTGATATACACAAAGAACGAAAATAAAATTGTGATATGCATTTCACAAATAATCACTAATACATGTTGTGGCTGTTATATATCAGTTTGTATATCACACAAGATTTTTATTGATATACATAGACAGGTATATAAATATGCATGATATACATGAAATAAATATAGGTGATATATATATATATATATATATATATATATTGTATATCGACTTATGTGTGTTTGAGATGACGTACATCTATATATATCACCATGTTTATATGTGTGTATATTACATTATATGTCGTGATATACATTATTAGATTTGGCACTACAAAGTTAAATGGAAATTAAATCGTCCAATTTGATTTTAAGAGAGCGAAATTCATTCTAAATAAACTTACTTCAATTTTATTCTTGATCAAAGAAGGAACATAATTTTTTGATATAACATCTTCAGAGCAAGTTGTGGGAGTAAATAATTTTTTTGATATATATTTTGATATACAAAGAAGGAAAATAAATTTTTGATATACACAAAGAAGGAAAATAAACCTGTGATATCCATTTTGGTATACGCATTTTCGATGTGTTATACACTGCCATATATAAATAATACAATTATGATATATATTGATATAGAGATGACAATAAATTTTAAATAACTATATTTATAATTTTATATTTTAGATAAATAAATAATGAAAATAAAATTATAATATACAAAAAAAGTAAAAATAAAGTTGTGATATACACGTTTTTGTAGTGATATACATTTACAGCTTGTTTGGATGATTGTTACCTATTGTATTGTATCGTATTATTACTTTAAATACAATATTTGTTTTGGTTGTTACTTAAATTTTATTGTATCGTATCGTTAAATCTGTCGTTACGTAACGACGAAATGTGCCACTTTATGTAACGACCGATTTGGTGTGGTTGCGGCGTTATCTTGTCTTTTTCTCTCATCTCATCCTTCATTATTATTAAATTATTTTATTTTATCATTTACCTTACCTTTTTATATAATAAATTTACCCCGTATCATAATTTTTCTTTATAATATTGCAAGTTTATTCTTCATATTGTTGGTGTGTGATATCATGAAATAACAGCAAACGATACAATCTATCCAAACATGGTATTCGTCAAACCATACAGTACAATACAATACAATATAATACAATATAATACGATACATTATGAAACGATGTGTAACAAACATCCAAACAAGCTGTTATTGGCTACCTGGTGCCAATATTTATAAGTATGGCTTTTTCTGCTAATTATGTGGGTACATTGTCATACCATGCCAAAACCCCTTTTTATTGCATTTAACTGAGTCAAGGAAGTTTAAGAATAATCTTTTAAATATCGGAGAATCAGTCTATCTTTGCAATATTTTTTCTACTACTTTTCAACCGAACACAAAGAGTGAATAGTATTTCAAATTTTGCATAAACGAAAACTGCTCACAACAAGTTCTTCAAAAAATAATAATTTAAAACTGATTTTTTTTATCTTTTTGTTTGATTGAAAACAATTTTTTCCCCAAGCTTCCTTCACCAACCTCATGTTTCATTTCTACTAAGAAAACTATAACGTCAAAAGAAGTCTTGTGGATATGTGATTGGAAAACAATTTATAACTTACATAAAACTTCATAATCTTTTCACAAGTGGCAGTGATATACTAAAAATGAAACTAGTGCTACTTTGGTTCTCCAACGAAATTATGCTAAAATTAAAATGCAAGGGGCGTCATACAAGAGTTAATAATCTCTGAACTATAGATACATATAATTTGTTTGGTTCGTTGCACTAAACATGAGCTATACCGTGTATAATTTAGTAACATGTGTTTTGTTTTAATAAATTGGATAAATGTAAATGAACTTTTATTTCAATTTAACCTTGAAATACTTAAAAGAGCTTTGGCAAAAGGGCAATTCTGTCATTTTTTATTTATTCAAGTATAACTAATCCTTCTATTGTTATATCACATTTAATGTAATACAAAAGTATACCGATATTTCTTTATAAATATATATCTATATTACTAATACAAAAAATAAAAAGTGCAATCAGACGAAATGTAAAATAACATCATTTTTAGATCTACATTATTTTCATAATCCCAGTAACCAAAGGTTTTCCAAGTCAATTGGGTCCAAAGTCAAGCCATCGCTGTCTAATTTTGTCACTTAGAAGTCGTCGTTTTGTTTGGTTCAAGTCAAGCATTCATGTATCTGTCATTATCTTCCCATACCAGTCTATTTCAAGATAATTATAAGCGTAAAATACAGAGACCCTCACTAAATTTAGCAGAATTATTAGAATGCCTTCATTTTCTGTTATTTTACTTGCACTTTAGTTGTATTAGGTCGCAAAGTAAATTAAATATAGCACCAAAAGGTGACGGAAAATGGTTAAGAATGAAAGAGTTCCACCAAAGAAAGGAAAGAAAGAAAAACTGACAACTTTCTTGATTAGGAGTTGAGCATGCTTTGCTTGAATTAAAAAAATATTGCGTAACGCGTATGAATTAATCATATATCCTTCCTGATTTATTTTTCAGAAAGTTCGCAACTAAAATGATAGTCCAAATTGGGATCTTCTCATATAGTCATTGAGAAATATTCACCTTATAACTAGCTTTTGGAATTATATTACATATGAATTCATTTCTTAACATGGTATCAAAATCATGCTCACACTTGTAAATGTTTGTGTCGCAATGAAGAACACCCATGTTATGTTATCCATATTTCAGTTGGCAGTCAAAGCGAATGAGAAGATGGTAAATATTCCACATTAATTAAGATATGGGTCACTAATCTCTATATGTAATTTTGTACAATTTTTTTAATAAGGTAAAATTTTGGACAATTATGATCTCATAAACTTATCCAAGCTTCATTTCTTGCCACCGCATAATCGCAACATCAGTATTTTCGCATTACAGTATTACTAATAGTTGATCAATTCTTAATACTAGTATAATAGGGCATTTAACGAACTTTTAACCAACACATCACATTTCTATCATTAGCGCCTGCTAAGATCATTTTGTTTGGTCACAAGACCAGCAATAGAATAGTGCAAGTAACAGAGACCTTGGGGTAGAAAATTGCAAATCATTCAACAATTTTAACGAATAGCCTTTTATTTTACTGTTCTTCAAATATTTTCATTTTATTCAGATATTCATAACTGGTTAGTAATGCCCGTCACAATGGCTATACGTAATTTGATTTTTGTAAGAGAGGTAATATTTTCAAATCTTAACAAGGAAAGTGAACGTATCATTTATTAATGTTAACATCAGCTTAGGAAGGAATAAGGATATAAATGTTTTGACAAAACTCCTTAAAATCTCCGACTCGTTTGCGTCCCCCACTTGGCCTCTTCGCCCATTGGTTTTTAATTTAGACTAGAATTGAGACTATCGATACCACAAGTCTATGAATAACATTTCTAAGACAAGACAGTAAACAACATGACATTAAAAGGTAAGCTTTGATACAGAGCAGAATACATGACGAACTTCGTTGCTTACGACTTGTGCTAAACACTCGGCACAACATCCGCAAGACTAACACTATTTACATAATTAAGCACACCCCACACACACTGTCACAGGACCACACAGAACATTCTCAACCAGGAAAATGTCAAGGATGTCGACTAAATACAGCCGCCTCAAGAGGGGTAACAAAAAAAGAAAACCCGATCTATATCTTACAGGTCGTAAGGAGGACGAGGACTTCTGGGTCCAACCCCACTAGCATTCTCGTATGCAAATGATCGCCTACGGGACCAATATGCTTCTCTTCCTCCTGCACCTGATCATGCATCAAATTATTAGTCTCATTATTTCGACAGGTTGTACATCAGACCATGCAAAATTTCTAATGCAAAATTTTTAGATCCAAGTTGATTAAAAGCAAAACTACATCATAAAATTCCCACCCAAAAAATTCTCCACGAAACTACAGAGGAATGAAGACATGCTGCTAATCTCTGAAACGTCAGGGTAGTAGAGTCCTAAGTTGATGTCTTGACCTTAATGGCAACATGGGCCGAGTCATAAGAAGGATTAGGCAATAATAGAACTAAACTGGATCACTATACCAAACTGGTATGCAAAGAGTTGCTAATTCAATTATAGGCTACTTATATAAGCCTAAACAGCCTGCACAGTACGTATCTGTAGAGAGGTGTGGTGGGCCAAACACCAATTTTGTCTTTTAAACACATCAGTGGACTCTAGCAAGGATATCACTTTCAAAGTGGACATCACTTACTTAAAACAATTGCCTCCACCTAATACCTCCATTATTGCCTCGCATTATCCTCCAAGAATTTGTCAATTTTCCCAAAAATACACATTTGCCCCTTGACTCCTATACCCCTCAATGATTCTACCTAAAAGGAATTTACAATAATAACCTTACAAGATTCTTCTAGATCTCTGATTCTCCTCATTTCCTGGAGGGTACTTTCGGTTAGGAAACGAGGAATTACTCTAATGGCTAACCACTGGCAAAACGAGCCGCCGGACGTGACGGTGCGAAAACAGAATATTGGAACGAATCAGATCGGAAACCATTCAAAAAAGAAGTGTTAGCTTACCGGCAAAAGGAGAGACCGGAGGAGTGGTACCGGCGGGAGAAACGGGAGGTGAATCTCTGTTCTGACTCCCGGGAGGCTTTACTATCATGATACTCCTTGTCACCCTTACCGCATCCTCACTACTTGCTTCCTCACTGAAGGATCTCGGTGTCGAAACTTCTGATTCTGTATCAACAAAGAACAAGTGCTTCGTCAGAATCGAATATATCTCCCCAAACGTAACGATAATTGCAGATTTCTCAGAGTTATCTATCAAAATCGCCTTTTTCTACTCATTTTTGGATAAGTTATCATGCAGTCCTTATTAAGGGGGAAAAGTGACGCCTTTGTACATGATTTGGTAGAGCTTAACAAAAAATAGTAGTAGTATTTGAAGTTGAAATAGAATATAAAATAAAAACTTTGTGAATAAAAACATGAATTTTTTCTTCCTGAAACATGTATATCAAACTTCAAATGCTATATTTCAAGTTTGAAATTGAAATAACAGACTAATTTGATAAACAAACAGTTACTTAAAGGAATCTCCAAATTTTATTTCAAATTCTGCTTGGTCTGTCATCAAATTGAGACGGAAATAAACGTCAGCTGCACTATTTTTGCCGATTAACCTTTAACGATCAGATCCTTAAGAAAACAATAGATACCTTCAAGTTATAACATATATCATCGATCTGGAGTACACGTTAATTACTTAATTACTACTATCGTAATTCGTAAACCTTCACAAAATAAATATAATACGTCATAAGTGATAATTCAGATTTGCTTTAAAAAAAAGGTAATTCAGTTTTGCTAAACGAATTCTAATAGATATTGATTCGTTTGTTAATTGATGAACGAAACCGGCAACAAAAGCGTACCCTTGCCGGAATTAGAACGGGCGCTAAAAGTAGAATACTTCCGGAGTTTCCCGAGGCCACTATCTGGCCGGGGACCGGCAACGGTGTCATCCCAGAGCTTGTCAAGTAAGCTCATGGCGCAGAACAGCGAAACGGCGCACGTTAAGGGGAAAAGAGAGAGAGAGAGAGAGAAAGAAACTACGTCCGTTGGGATAGTACTTTCTCGTATATTGTCTATCGAGGAATAATTGAAGCTACGGGGAGTGTTATTTATTGACGGCTGAAGCGTTAAAGGTCGAACAAATTTTGGGGATGAGATTGGTTCTCAACCGTTGATTTGTATCTGCTAGATCTGAGATGAAATAAACGGTTGGATTTAAGAGCACGTATATAGGGATAAGATCGACGTGCCAAAGCCGGCGTTTTATCCTTTGGCTTCTCGCCACGTGGCTAATAAGCATTGAGTTGATAAAGCAAGTCACGTGACGGGGTGTTATCAGCTTAAAATGTCGAATATGCCCTTAACTAAATCCAGATAGCGGTAAACTGGGTTTTTGGCCTTTTTAGGTCGGTTTCTTAGCGAGTTGATGAGGAGCAAAGGAAATTGTTTTCATCTTCTTATTTTTAGAAATAATTTTATTACAGTGTAAATTGCCCAATGTGAGTGAGTTTTAATTATAATTTGTCATAATGAAAATTAGATAACAATTAGAGCTTTCCGGGTCAATTGGTTTTGTGGTTCGTTATTGTCACGACCCAAATCGCAGGGCCGCGACGGGCACCCGGTGCCTTACTCAACCGAGTACCAACGTAACATATCTTTCTTATCATACCATCACGAGTAAGTGGGCCAGAAGGGCCGTCATGAGATAACGAGAATAAAACATAAGGGAATACTCGACATAGGACGACCCAACATGATATACAAACTTATGCATGTGACATACATGCCTATAGGATCGAAATGATCATTTATATACTCAAACCATAAGCCGACAAGGCCATACAATCATCCATATACATGACATATATCTACAAGTCTCTAAGAGTACATAAACGTCATAAAGGCCGGGACAGGACCACGCCACACCAATATATACATGTCCTAAGCATACTGACCACATAGGCAACTCCAGAGCAAGTGGAGTACACCAACACCTTCCATTGGGTTGATAGCCTACTAGGAGGACTGTCAACCTGTCTATCGGGACCTGTAGGCATGAAACGCAGCGTCCCCAAATAAGGGACGTTAGTACAAATAAAGAACTGAGTATGTAAGGCATGAAAGCAGTATATAAAAGACATGAAAGAAACATTGAGTAAAAAACTCAATCTGTAAGTCTAAATAGCTCTGTGAATCATGAAACATTTATAATGTCATGCATATGCATATAAATATCATATCATGCATAGGTATATGCGTACATAACATCATCAAGCCTCTGAGGGCATCCCATCATATCATCTCGGCTTCTGTGGGCGAAATCATCAACGTATACCAGCTGATCAGGTGGTGATGCGTATATAACGCCATAACCTTTCCCCATACTCCATAAACATATAATATACGCGTATATAACGCCATCTGGTCATGGGTCAATGTACA
Source organism: Nicotiana tomentosiformis (assembly GCF_000390325.3). Classification (NCBI taxonomy): domain Eukaryota; kingdom Viridiplantae; phylum Streptophyta; class Magnoliopsida; order Solanales; family Solanaceae; genus Nicotiana; species Nicotiana tomentosiformis. Next base: position 30,392,914 of record NC_090812.1, read on the forward strand.
TGTATAAATGAATGCAATGCATAAGAAGTAAGTTCATAAGATCTCTCGGGATGTCATAATATCAATATGCCTTCGGTTAAATCATGAAATAAACTTTATCAACTTACATATTTTTTGAGACCCATGAACAGATGATATAATAATAGTACACATGGGGAATCAAGAATATAGTCACCCCTAGTACTTCTAAGAATAGAGTCATTTGTGAAAGTTTCGTGTTTGCTCGTTTCATTTGTATCATATGGATCATGCCAAAAGAAAAGAAGGGATAACTTTAATATACCTTAACTTCGTTGAGTCCTTAATACTTTCCAAGTAATTCTTCAAACAACTCAACTCAATCTACCATAGCATAAGGAGATTTAAAATCAGTGCTGAGTAAAGGCTAAGTCGGCAACTTAAACTAGTAGCTCATTTATGTAAATTTGGGCAGCATCTCCCCTGTAACAAGGTCCTCCTCCAATACCATATACCAACAACAACAACTATAGCAATACAATAATAACAACATCAACAATAGGGTACAAAATATTTTATTAACAAGTCATCAACATATCACGACGAGCGACAAACTCGGATTGAATCCCTTTAGCACCATTCAACCCTATTATCATTCATTCTTGAACTTAGTAATATATCAAATATAATAACCAATACCTTTTAAAGGATTTTCAACTTGTACTCAATTTCAAAGTTACTCTAAATAGCCTAACACAAGATAATATCACCGTGGGCAACTTCCAAGTGCTTTATAGCCATTTCTTTTCTAGTTACCAATTTCCTCAACAAGATTGACATATAAACCAACATAATCATACTAACAATATCATAGCCAACTTATTTTTCATAATTTCTAGCCACTTAAAGTCCATAAGAGCAACTTTCAAATCAATCCATCAAGAACAACAACATCTCAAGCTTATCCAAGTATTATCTTGTTGTTTATCATCCTAGCAACTTAACCAACATTCAAGCAAGATTAAGCACAATAAGTAGGCTATTATACTCACCTTAGACAATAGCAACAACTTAAAATTTCAGCCAAACACAGCCCACAATTATCTTCAATGACAACACAACCTCAAAGAGGTATTGTTCTTCACTAGAACTAACCTTTGATATTGAAATATAGTGTAATCACTTTGGAATCACTTCAAACCCTTATGGTATTTGTTTAGAAGGGTTAAGAGGAGTATAGGGACGAGGTTGGGTCGAAAAATGAGAAATAAAGGTCGTCCAAATCATTTTTAAAGTGAAGTAGGTCGACCACCACCTAAGTGGGTCCCATTTGGAGCTACTTGCTCGCAAAAATGCGAATATCTCTCTACTCGGAAGTCGTATCAGCAAACGGTTTAATGCGTTAGAAACTTGACTCTTAGATCTTCAATTTGATATGTGGATCATCCTGTAATTCTAAGTATACTAGGAGTAAAGCTCTGCTACATTTGACCTAATATTCAGCACATTATGAATGTAACTTGTGATGACCTTTGCCAACTTTTGTTCCACAACTCGCTTGACTTCAAAACGTAAAACACGACTATGATACGACTAAAATAACTCATAACATAACCTCCTTATCATGTTAAAAACCCTAGTCTCACCCCAAAGTGCATGTTATAACATTTCAAACTTATCGACTTTCGACGAAACTTATTTTTCGATTAGATTCTAAGACTTCCAACCCTCTTGGTACTTGTTATTCATGATCTTAAGATTTGTAACCTCCAACGTAACATGATTAACTTACTTTATGTACTTTCAAAAATGATCTTATTTCCGAGCTTACATCAATTGTCTTATGACGTAATCTTACGTACGAAAACATAAGGTGTAACAATTATAAACTTATTTTTAGTTTTATGACCCCACCCATTTTTTACATGTAAAAGATATATCTTTTACACATAAGAGATCTAAAAAGGTCATTTTTTAAATTATAAATTATAAAGGGACATGATGTTCAAATAACATGAGCTTTCCCTAACTGCAAATTCTAGGGATGGACGTTCGGGATGTTCAAATTGGATATGAAGATTTCGGTTTGGATTTTTAATTTTTAGATTGAAGAAATAACAATCCAAATCCAATCTAAATAATCTCGAATTTGATCAAATATTTTTTAAGTTCGGTTTCGGATTAATCGGTTTGGATATTTTGGATTTTTGATTTTTTGCTTATAAGTTGAGATGTTTCTTCTTTTTACAAAAATGAATACCCAAAATAAAGTACTCATATTAAATTGCCTGAAAAGTTCCTCATTCTCACCGCAATCATCCAAATAAAGTATTCAAGTAATGAAATTATTATCAAGGAAATACAATAGAGACATTAATACGGCCGATAAGAAGTAGTAATAGTATTCAACTAGAAAGTACTCTCACATTGAATTAGTAAGTATTGAATATATTGTATGAAATAATATCTGATGGGTAGGGTATTGATTTTATTACTATGGCATGTGGATGATGGACTAAATATAAAGTATAAATTTTTTGAATTTTTGGATATCCAAAAATTCCGAAGTATCAAATCTAATATCCAATCCAAAATCCAAAATTTTTATAAGTTAAATCCAAAATCCAATCCTTAATTTGAAAATCCCTCCAAAAAATTTCAGTTTTGGTTTGGATTTCAAGTTTGCCCAAATTAAGCCCACCCCATCAAATTCTGTTATTTTCTAAAAGAAAATTGTCCACTTTAGTTAATAAAACAAAATTAGCGGTCCACTTATGCGCTCTTACTTCAATATATTCTTTTTCACCCTCCCTTAAAGTGCCATAAGTCCATTACCACGAAATTTACTAGGGAAAACTGTACTATATAACTGTATACGGTCAAAATCGAGTTTGCCCTTCGTATAAATTAGTCAAGATTGGAACCTGATGGACCGAGGATCGTCATTATAATATCAAGACATAATGGGAAGCCGGATTATCGAGCTCAAGATCCAGACCGATCAATACCGAGTTCGAGTCAATATCGAGCTATGATATGAAGTGGTGTTATCGAGCTCAAGATCCAGACCGATCAATACCGAGCTTGAGTCAATATCGAGCTATGATATGAAGTGGTGTTATCGAGCTCAAGATCCAGACCGATCAATACCGAGCTCGAGTTAATATCGAACTCGAGATCCAGAGACCGACCAATACCAAGACCGACCAAGATCGAGCTAAAGGACAAAGAGCCGTTGTAGCCGCACTAGGGGAAAGAATCTCGGCGGGAATTAAGGAAAAACTAACTAACTAATCTATCATAGGATCTCCACTATGTATTTTTAATTATATCTAAAGTAGGATTCCTCCACTATATGAAGAGTGGCTATCATTTCTGTAAGGGGCAGATTGAACGTTTAGACATCAATACACTCCCACATTTCAAAGATTATTGAGATTTACACACATATAGTAAAGATTATCCTTTTTTGGGCTTTGGACATTGATTCAACTTGTTCGTTTATAAATAATTCTCTACTCAATTTGGGTTTGTATTTCATTCCATTTTTACAGTCAATATTCAATATATTTCTACTTATTTTTCCAATTCGTTTCAAGTTATATCACATATCCTTAGAACTACGTATAAATTCAACTCTATCCGTTTTACGGGTAAACAGTTTGGCGCCCACCATGGGGCTAAGGATAACAATGGTTATTTGGTACGAATCTCTGCAAAACACACCATTTTACACTTGCTCTTGGAAATGTCTTCGATTTCAGGTTAAAAATGATGAACTCTCAATCAATGGCCCTACCTATCGACAACGAAGCTCGCCTTCAAGATGAGAACAACAACCTGACGACCGGGGATGAAAGGCCACTCGTCTATCCCGTTGGAGCTCGGGCCATAGATCCAATTGACGATAATTTTCATGTGGCCATCGAGGCGAACCAGCATTCCAACCCCGAAAATAACATTCATAGTGGAACTCGATATGCAGTTCGAAATACCCAAAATGTTGGAGAAAACGGGATCAGCCTACGTATGATTTTTGAAATGTTGCAACCTCTAACAGGTAGCGATAGCTCAGTTGTAGAGCCAAACCCAAGCATCGAGCAGGGCCGAGCCTGGTCCACCCCGAGAAGTCACCTACGAAATAGGGCCAGCCGTAGTAAGATCAAATGAACAAGAATCGGGGACTAATTCCGAAATTATTAAGGTGTTAGAGGAAATGACAAAATGAATTGAGTCAGGAGAAAAGAGAATTGAAGCAAATGACAAAAAAGTAGAAACTTTAACTCCAGGGTTGATCAGATCCCGGGGGCACCACTGACATTGAAGGGCTTGGATTCCAAAAAATTCGTACAAAAGCCTTTCCCCCCCAGCGCGGCTCCTAAACCGATCCCCAAGAAGTTTCGCATGCCCGAAATTTCTAAATATAATGGAACAATCGACCCCAACGAACATGTAACCTCTTACACATATGCCATTAAAGGGAACGATCTAGAAGACGACGAGATCAAATCCGTACTATTGAAGAAGTTCGGGGAAACCCTGTCAAAGGGGGCAATGATATGGTATCATAATTTACCTCCTAACTCTATCGATTCTTTTGCTATACTTGCAGATTCTTTCGTAAAAGCACATGCCGGAGCCATAAAGGTCGAGACCAGGAAGTCGGACCTTTTCAAGGTAAAGCAAAAAGATAACGAGATGCTAAGAGAGTTTGTATCTCGTTTCCAAACGGAACGAATGGATCTACCACCGGTCACGAATGATGAGGATGTACAAGCTTTCACTCAAGGACTGAACAAACGAAGCTCGATGGCTTCATGACAGTTGAAGCAGAATTTGATCGAGTACCCAACTGTTACCTGGGCCGATGTGCACAATCGATATCAATCGAAGATCAGAGTTGAAGACGACCAGTTGGGTTCTGGGTCCGTTATTAAAAAGGAAATCGACCGAGAACCAAGGTCGAACAAGGACCGATATCGGCCGTATGACGGAGATCGTAGGGGTAGCGAACCTACACGCAACTCCGTACGAGGTGAAAAGAGAATTGATTAAGGCCAAGGGCCTCGGGGGATGATGATAAAGAATGAGTTCGACAGGCATACCGAACCTAAGGAAGCACCACAGTTATCAGAATATAACTTCAACATCGATGCATCCGTAAGCGTGTCGGCTATCGAACGCATCAAAGATACTAAGTGGCCTCGACCTCTGCAGTCCGATCCAACCCAGAGAAATCCCAATCAAATGTGCAAATATCATGGCACCCATGGCCACATAACCGAAGACTGCATGCAGTTGAGAGAGGAGGTTGCCCGTTTATTCAATGGAGGGCACCTTCGAGAATTTTTAAGTGACCGGGCCAAAAACCATTTCAAAAACAGAGATTTCAATAGACAAAACGAACAAGAAGAGCCACAACACATCATCCATATGATCATCGGAGGGATCGATGTCCCTCAGGGGCCGGTGCTTAAACGCGCTAAGATGTCTATTGTAAGAGAGAAGTGATCTCGGACTCAGGATTACACACCTAAAGGAACCTTGTCCTTTAATAATGAAGACGCGGAAGGAATCATGCAACCCCATAACGATGCACTGGTAATATCTGTACTTATGAATAAAACTCAAGTTAAGCATGTGTTAATTGATCCAGGTAGTTAGGACAACATCATTCGATCAAGGGTCGTAGAGCAACTCGGTCTACAGGTCCAGGTCGTGCCCGCAACCCTGGTACTAAACGGTTTTAATATGGTGTGTGAAACTACTAAGAGAGAGATAATCCTGTCAGTAAACGTGTCCGGGATCATCCAAGAAATGAAGTTTCACGTGATCGAAGGCGATATGAGATATAACGCCCAGTTCGGGAGGCCATGGATCCACAACATGAGAGCAGTGCCCTCGACCTTCACCAGGTTCTGAAATTCCCAACATCGGAGGGAATCAAAACGGTCTACGGGGAGCAACCAGCCTCAAAAGAAATGTTTACCGTCGATGAAGTGATTCCGATAGCTTCGCTATCATCGACAAAGGGATCATATTCGAACGAGGAACGAGATACTAAATAGCAATCACAAACGTCAGCCTCGACCCAACTAAAGAATCAGAAGACTGACGAAGATGATGACTATGAGATCTCTCGATCCTTTGTGGTCCCGGATGATTTCGATGCTACCCAATCAACGGTCGAAGAACTGGAGCAAATCACGCTAATCGAACATCTGCCCGAGAGAAAGGTATACCTGGACACAGGGTTAGATCCCGAGCTTAGGAAAAAGCTTATTCAATTTTTTATAGCTAACATGAACTGTTTCTCTTGGTCCCACCTTGACATGACAGGGATCCCACCAGAAACAACCACTCATAAACTAAGCTTGGATCTAAAATTCCATCCGGTAAAGCAAAAAAGAAGGTCCCAGACTGAGGTCAAACATGCCTTCATTAAGGACGAGGTAACCAAACTTCTTTAAATAGGATCCATTCGAGAAGTAAAATACCTCGAATAGCTAGCAAATGTGGTGGTGGTTCCTAAGAAGGGGAAACAAACTTAGAATGTGTATAGATTATAAAAACCTGAATAAAGCATGCCCTACGGATTCTTTTCCTTTGCCTAATATCGATCGTATGATAGATGCCACGACCGTCCACGACTCTCAGTTTTCTCGATGCCTACTCTGGGTATAACTAAATACAGATGAACTCGGAGGATCAGGAAAAGACCTCGTTTATCACTAAGTACGGTACCTACTATTATAACGTAATGCCATTCGGTCTAAAAAATGATGGTGCAACTTATCAATGCCTAGTAAACCGAATGTTCGAAAAATAAATAGGAAAATCAATGGAAGTTTATATTGATGACATGTTAGTTAAGTCCCTGCGAGCAGAGGACCATTTAAAGCACTTGCATGAAACTTTCGATATACTGAGGGAGTACAATATGAAGCTCAACCCCAAAAAATGTGCATTCGGGGTTGGCTCGGGCAAGTTTCTTGGTTTCATGGTATCCAATCGAGATCAACCCCGATAAAATCAAAGCTATCGAGGACATCGTGGTAGTAGATAATGTAAAGGCCGTGCAGAGGCTAACATGACGGATAGCCTCCCTAGGACGATTCATTTCGAGATTCTCAGATAGGAGCCACCGATGTTTCTCACTACTTAAGAAGAAAAGCAATGTTGCATGGACTCCGGAATGCCAGCAGGCTTTGGAGGAACTGAAGCGATATTTATCGAGCCCGTATCTGCTTCATACCCCGAAAGTGGACGATCAACTTTACTTGTACTTAGCTATCTCGGAGATAGCGGTAAGTGGAGTCCTATTTCGAGAAGAGCAAGGTACGCAATTCCCTATTTATTATGTCAGTCGGACCTTAGGCAAGGCCGAAACTGGATATCCCCACTTAGAAAAATTAGCGCTTGCTTTAATAAGCGCCTCTAGGAAACTAAAACCATATTTCCAATGTCATCCGATACATGTTGTAACAACTTATCCTCTTCGAAACATTTTATACAAACCCGAACTTTCGAGTTGATTGGCCAAATGGGCCATAGAAATCGGTGGATATGATATCGAGTATCGACCCCGAACCGCTATCAAATCTCAAATCTTGACGGACTTCATGGCTGACTTTTCATCGGCCCTCGTACCCGAGATTGAAAAAGAGCTATTGATAAAATCGGGTTCCTCTTCGGGAGTCTGGACCCTTTTCACGGACGGTGCCTCGAACGCGAAGGGTGTCACACCTCCTTTTTTCCCGAGGGAAAGGAAAGAAAGGAGTTTTTCCAATTTAAGTGACAATATTTGAAAATGGATTAATTTATTTTATGTTAAAGAGTTGCCACTTGGAATAAATTATTCGCGGTGTTCCAAGCCACCAATTTCTTTTAAATCCCAATTCAAGGAAATTGACTCTGTTTAAGTCTGCGAAACACATAAGACCGGGTAAGAAATTCTGTTAACCCGGGAGAAGGGATGAGGCACTCCCGAATTCCGTGGTTCTAGCACGATCGCTCTAATAATAATACCTGGCTTAACTAATTCTAGATATTTTATATTTAGTAGAATTTTATTTTTCCACTTTAGAACCTCTTTTAATTTTCTTGATTATTTATAATTATGGAATAATCTTGAAACGAATCACGCGTACATGTATTCGTTTTGTTCAGTGTGCCAAGAATTATGTCACGCGTACCCATATACACAATTAATAACACTTTATTATTTTAAAGATTGTCTTCTCAAAGTCGCGCGAACGCATACTTTGCCTTTGATTTGGGAAATCATAATTATGCCACGCGAACGTGTACATAATCATAATAATTGATTGGTTAACACGCGCCTAAAGCATACTAGCGTATTCAAAGTATTCTGTTTATTTATCTTTTTAGATATGAGATATTTTTTTAATTATTTATTTATTTTACTCTTTCTTTTCTCTTTTGCGACGTGTCTTGAATTAGTTCCTAACTCATCTCGCTCCCTATTTCAACATATGTAAAGATATTCCAATCTTAACACAAATATTTGAATATGGGATTAATAAATAGATAATGAAATGGGATAAAGTTAAAAAGAAATATTTACATTCATACTAACTGAACCTTGGAGATAGATACAAAAATCCAAGAAAAGTCCCAAACTAAAGCACTCCATGTCCCTGAAGCTAGTTTAAAACTTAAAATATTTTCAAGTCATATTAAAAGATGATCATGGACCCCTTGAAGATCACTATATAAGAGTTAGGAAAATAACGTCTAGATATATACGAAATAATATTGGTACAGATACAAATCTCATCCAACTGTCAAATGATTAAACATACTCACAGAAAGTTGACTAAAGTTTTTTTTTATAATCAAAATAACCTTAGAGATATCCCTTTCACGTCTCAAGTAGTAAAAAAAAATGAATAATCTGAGGTCTCCATACCACCATACCTTTCACTTTAGAAGATATTAAATCTTAATATTTGTAAAAATAAAATCCTTAATTAAAAAAAAAACTTCAAAGACTTTTATATTAGCAAGATTATTTCGAACCCTTAATAAAGCAATTTTTTAAAGAATCCAACATAGAAGTTCTAACTAAATATTTTACTAGCAAATTCTATAACCAATACAATGAGAAAACAAAATTTAATTAAAATTTTTCTTTTCGCTTGGCAATCTCTAAGAAAACTAGTGAAATAGTTAAAAAGTAACAGAAGATAAAATGATCAAAAACTTACTGCTTATATACTAAAATACTTCTTATAATTAATTTGAACTTTAGTAGCAAATGGGCATTCAACTAAACATGAGTTACTTGCACGTATTATCTATGGCATTAGAAATCAAGATTAAAAAGAAGCTAAGGAAAGAACTAAACTACAAAACAAAAAAAATAATCCTAAATAAGATAAAGATCCCATTAAACGTTACTAACACACAAATACAAATAAAATTAGAAGACCGAAAAGACAAAGATAGAGGATATGAACCTTTGCAGAAGCTTTCAATAATATAAAAGAAGATCCAGTAATTGCAAGAAATTGATGAAAAAAAGCAAACGTAGCGCGAACCCAAAACTCTAAACTAAACCTTCATCTCTTCCAAAAAAAAAAAAAAAAAAATTATCCTTCTTACTTAGTTCTCTGTGAATGTAATCAGTGGCTAGCTATGAATATCTCCCCCTTTTATTTTTGAAGTGTGTATTATATATAGATATGTGTGTGATGTCTAACTGATGAGAGAAAATGGGAAAGTGGGAAATAGGGGTGAGAGACGTGAGCTGATGGGGGAAAGTTAGGGGATGGGGATTAAGGAGTTAGGAAGAGATATATTAGGAAATATTGAGAGAATTTGGAAAAATGGAGCTGGGGAGGAGGCAATCATGGGTTTTTGGTTGGGAATTATATGGGGATTATGGGATAGTTGTTAGCAAGTAAAAACAAAATCAGATTTTTTTTTTTTTGAGTTAAAAGTTTGATAACAAACTTTATCTCTTTCACGTTAACTTCATTTTTCCCTTCTTTTTCTTTTTTATTTTTCTTTTTTAAAAGATAAATTAAATTATAAAGATAAGAAGATTAACCAACATTTCTTACAATATAAGAAAACTAAATATTTACATGTACTTTAAATGATACTTAGAGTAAGATAAAAGTTTTAAAATATCAAGATTAAACCTAAAAGAAATATTTGCACCAAAATATTATCAACTTCGGGTGCGGTCAAAAATTAGTTGTTCACATCATGCCCCTCTTTGCTTGGAAACATGAAGAGTTTTCAGGCAAAGAAAAAATGAACATGGTGACTGATTTTTGACTACCCTATTATTTAAAAGGGAAAAGAAGTGAAAAAAAAAAGCGTTGCGACCGAGCCTTGATTTTAGGCAGCCTACATATCCCGGGTTATAAGGGAATCAGGTCACGTGTAGTTCAAGTGGAAAATGAGTGATAGAGTATGCTTAGAGGGCGAGTCGAGTGAAGTTCCGTCGAGGTTCCGATCCGCGGTTCCTACTATTACATCAAAATGAAAAGAAAATTACATATTCTTGAAATCTAAGAGTTACAAAATTCCAATCTAAATGCCATCTGGAGTCTTGTCTTGATTCTTGACTTGCTTCCCCTATTGCTCTTTTGACTGAACTTCAAGCTCTCGATGTAACAAATCATGAAATATTCTCACAGCTTGTTTCTTGATCCGATGATGAGAAGATGGATCTTGAGACTCTATGTCTCTGCATGTATTATGTCAAAGATAGTTCGGCTGGTATTGAGATCAAACATTCCACTTTCTCTGGCGAGAGCTGGAATCTTATTTTTGCACATCCAATCCGTACTTTGCAAAAGCACCTGCAAGCCATCAGAAACAGACAAAACGAACAAAATATTTCTGCCCCAGTTTGCACTAGGAAATATTTTGTGAGTTATTAAAAACACATTAAACTATCTTTGCTATTGCAGAATAAAGAATTGAAAAAATAAATGGGTATCTTTTTCTTCTCTTTTTTTTTTTTGAATAATAGGGATGTCGTACCCTATGTTAACAAGAAGGAAGGCAACCGGGGAATGTCGTACCTAGTGTTGACAATAAGATGAGGATCGTGGCACTCTAGGATGCTACTAGGGAATGTCGTACCCTATGTTTACAATAAGAAATACAACCAAGGGATGTAGTACCCTGTGTTGGCAATAAGATGAGGCTCTTGGCACTCTAGGATGCTACTAGGGAATGTCGTACCCAATATTAGCAATAAAATGAGGCTCGTGGCACTCTAAGATGCTACTAGGGAATGTCGTACCCTATGTTGGCACTAAAATATAACCAGGGGATATAGTACCCTGTGTTTGGCAATAAGATGAGGCTCGTGGCTCTCTGAGATGCTACTAGGGAATGTCGTACCCTATGCTGGCACTAAAATACAACCAGGGGATGTAGTACCCTATATTTGGCAATAAGATGAGGCTCGTGGCACTCTAGGATGCTACTAGGGAATGTCGTATCCAATGTTGGAAGAAAATAGTGCGACCAGGGGATGTGGTACCTTGGGTTGAAGATAGGGTATTGATTCCCTATAATAAAACTAAGAACAACATGATTACATGTATATTGGAAGAAAACAAAGGATTTGAGAACTTCATTTGGTGGTGTTCGTCTTTTCACGAACTGTTTTTCTAAAATTATTCTGTTCCTATTCTAAACAAAGAAAAATTCGTTAGTTTTAAAATGGTGGTCAGTTTATGGCCTTGATTTCTTGGGCGACTTGACCTTGCGTCCATTACACTTGTTAGAAAAACTGACTCTGTCAATGGACGTACAAATTTCCGGGAGATTCTGTCTTTACTTTTTGAAGATCTTCTTTCTCAAGATCAAAACATGACTATTTTGCGCCTATCACCACTTGTGTTTATGATGCAAAAAACCTTGCTCCCAAAATAACTTTTAACTAAGTAACTTTTATTGAAACTTGAATCATTGTTCAGCCCTTCAAGCCTTTTGCTCGCCAGGGAAAATCACAGATGGCTTTATGTCTTTGCCCATACAGTTTATGCCGAGCAATCTTTGCTTTACATAACGGGGAAACTGTAACCAATTTTGCGGCCTTTTCTTTGCTTTGCTTTGACAAAATTAGACTGAAAGGGACTCAAGAAAGTAATGCGAAAGAAAACAAGAAAGTGAACTAACAGGTATTACTATTTAATCAAGAAGTGTCCCTTTCAGGGGAAAAAAAAATAAGAAAGGACTTATCTGGAGGAATATGCTGACTTCAATGGACATACCATGCACTTTGGACTGGATGCCCGATCCGTTTGAACCGTCTAATTCTCGAAATCTATTGTAAACTTCACTTTGAAACTAAGTTCTTTGTCTTAACCATGCTTGTGCTAAGATATATGAAGACCTAAATCGATCAATGATGCCCTTTGTGGGTTTTCACCAATTAACCTCTCTCATTTGTCTTTCTCTTAACTCACCATTGCCTTATAGTGCTCGTAAGGGTTTTCATCAATAAGACTCTCTCATTTATTTTTCTCTCTTTACAATGGCTGAGGCATCACCCGTAGTATACTGACTTAGCATTCTCGAAAGTTGATCAGAAGGTCTTAGCAGGGAAAGGTAAAAAGAACTATTCAACTGAATTACAACTTTTGGAACCATTTTGATGGACCAACCATCGAAAATAAAATAAAATCATGCCTAGTTTCTTTAAATACTGGGGAAATGTAGATTTTTGTTTTGGTGTGACCGAACCCCAGAGTGAGGCTACCTACGTATCCTTTCGGAATCAGGTCAGACGTAGTTCAATTAACATGAACTTGTTTTGATGATTATTTTTTTTGAGTTTTCTTTCCTTTTTTTAAAAAGTACATTGGTTCCAAAAGAGGGGAAAACAAAGAAATATAAATAAGGCTTCAAAGGGATAACTAGGGTTGACCAGTGTTTGGGTAGCGAGAATGATAGCCTTTCGTCATCCCAACCTGAAAATGCTAAATATAAGAATGCCCCAACAGAGCTGCGTTGACGGATATATCAGTCACCTTTCCTTCTATATCTGCCAAGTGTAGAGCTCCTTTTGACAATACTTTCTTGATGAGGTAAGGACCTTGCCAATTTGGGGCGAACTTTCCTTTTGCTTCTTCCTGGTGCGGAAAGATACGTTTTAAAACAAGTTGTCCTACCTCGAATTGTCTTGGGCACACTTTCTTATTGTAAGCGCGTGCCATTCTTTGTTGGTATAACTGACCAAAACAAACTGCCGCCAAACGCTTTTCATCAATCAAATTCAACTGTTCCAATCGGGACTTCACCTATTCAGTGTCCTCAATCCCTTCTTCAACAATGATTCGGAGAGAGGGAATCTCAATTTCAGCAGGTATGACCGCTTCAGTTCCATAAACCAATAAGTAGGGCGTTGCGCCAACTGATGTACGGACAGTTGTCCGATATTCCAAAAGAGCAAAAGGCGGTTTCTCGTGCCATTGTCTAGACCCTTGGATCATCTTCCTAAGAATCTTCTTGATGTTCTTATTCGCAGCTTCAACATCTCCATTAGCTTTGGGACGGTAAGGAGTAGAATTGTGATGCTCAATTTTAAATTGTTCACATACCTCCTTCATCAGATGACTATTCAAATTAGCAGCATTATCTGTAATAATGGTTTTTGGAATACCGAAACAACATATGATGTTGGAGTGAACAAAGTCTACTACTGCTTTCTTAGTAACTGCTTTCAATGTTATAGCTTTCACCCATTTGGTGAAGTAATCAATTGCAACCAAGATGAATATGTTTCCATTTGAAGCTTTTGGCTCGATTGGGCCAATGGCGTCCATTCCCCAAGCAACAAAAGGCCAAGGAGCCGACATAGGATACAACTCTGAAGGAAACGAGTGAATCAAATCACTGTGAATCTGACACTGGTGGCACTTGCGAACAAAACGAAAGCAATCTCGTTCCATAGTAAGCCAATAATATCCTGCCCGAAGGATTTTCTTTGCTAGAACATATCCATTCATGTGCGGACCACAAACTCCCGAATGCACCTCATTCATAATCATTTCAGTTTCTTTGGCATCTACACATCTCAACAAATTCAAATCCAGAGTTCTTTTGTATAGGATCTCCCCACTCAAAAAGAAACCATTAGAGAGTCACCTAATAGTTCTCTTTTGATCCCTATTAGCATGTTCCGGATATTCTCTTGTTTTCAGAAACTGTTTAATATCACGATACTATGGTTCACCATCTAGTTCTACTTCAATTATATTGCAATAACCATGTTGAAACCAAATTTGAATTTCTAATTGGTCAATGTGAGTATTACCCGGATATGGAAGCATTGAGGCTAGGGTGGCCAAGGCATCAACTAATTCATTGTGAAACCTGGGAATGTACCTGAATTCGATGGACTTGAAACTTTTGCTAAGATCCTCCACACATTGTCTATATGGAATGAGCTTGATGTCTCGAGTCTCCCAATCACCTTGAGCCTGCCGAATAAGCAAATCTGAATCTCCCATCACTAACAGTTCATGCACATTTAGATTTATTGCCATGTTCAGACCCATGATGCAAGCTTCATATTCCGGGGTGTTGTTTGTATAGAAAAAACGAAGTCGCGCCGTAGCAGGGTAATGTTGCCCAGTAGGTGATACCAGAATTGTCCTAATCCCTACGCCTTTGATGTTGACAGCCCCATCAAAGTATAGTTTCCAAATTTGACTGTCATCTTGGACTACTTCTTCAACTAAATTAACCTCTTCATCTAGGAAATATGTGTTCAAAGATTCATACTCATCATCAACCGGGTTCTCTGCCAGATGATCAGCCAAAGCTTGTGCCTTCATGGCAGTGCGAGTGACATAAACAATATCAAACTCTGTGAGCAAGATTTGCCACTTTGCCAATTTGCCTGTTGGCATCGGCTTCTGAAAGATGTACTTCAGGGGATCCATTCGGGATATGAGGTAAGTTGTATAGGCCAAAAGATAATGCCTAAGCTTCTGGGCGACCCAGGTTAAGGCGCAACATGTCCTTTCCAAAAGAGTGTATTTGGCCTCATAAGTGGTGAACGTTTTGCTCAAATAATATATTACTTGTTCCCTTTTGCCTGTGGCATCATGTTGACCCAGAACACAACCAAAGGAACAATCCATTACTGACAGATATAAAAACAGAGACCTATCAGGTTCCGGCGGGACAAAAACAGGGGGATTTGACAAATATTTCTTGATCTTATCAAAAGCTTCTTGGCACTCATCTGTCCACTTGATAACGACATTCTTTTTCAACAACTTAAAAATAGGCTCACATGTGGTTGTAAGCTGCGAGATGAACCTGCTAATGTAATTCAACCTCTCGAGTAAACTCATGACTTCTGTTTTGTTCTTTGGGGGAGGCAGCTCTCGAATGGTCTTTATCTTGGAGGGTTCTAACTCAATGCCTCTTCGACTAACTATAAAACCCAAAAGCTTCCCAGAAGGAACTCCAAATGTACATTTGGCTGGATTGAGTTTGAGATTGTACCTTCGTAGCCTTTCAAAGAACTTTTTCAAGTCTTGCACATGGTAAGCTTGTGTTCTCGACTGAATGATCACATCATCAACGTACACTTCAATCTCTTTATGTATCATGTCATGAAATATGGTAGTCATGGCTCTCATGTAAGTTTCCCCTGCATTCTTCAAACCGAATGGCATGACCCTATAACAATAAGTTCCCCATGGAGTTGTGAAGGCAGTCTTTTCTGCATCTTCTTTATCCATCAGAATTTGATGATATCCGGCATAACAATCCACAAAAGATTGGATTTCATGTTTAGCACAATTATCAACAAGGATATGAATATTGGGTAAGGGAAAGTTGTCATTTGGACTTGCTTTGTTTAAATCCCTATAGTCAACACAAACTCTTATTTTCCCATCCTTCTTTGGTACTGGCACAACATTTGCTAACCATGTAGTGTATCGGACGACCCTGATCACATTTGCACTTAGTTGCTTCGTGATTTCTTCTTTAATCTTATCACTCATGTCTGTCTTAAACTTCCTTTGTTTTTGCTAGATTGGTGGAAAATTAGGATGTGTGGGAAGCTTATGGACTACTAGATCGGCACTCAAACCCGGCATGTCATCATACGACCAAGTAAATACATCTATGTACTCGAACAAAACTTGAATTATGCCATCTCTCATCTTTTGTTCAGTATGAATACTTATTTTTATTTCTCTGGTTTCTTCAGGACTTCCCAGGTTAATTGCCTCAGTTTCATTTAAGTTAGGCTTAGGCTTATTCTCAAATTAATCCAATTCCCTTTTTATTTCTCTAAAAGCCTCATCTTCGTCATACTCAACCTCTTGATTCATTATTTCGAGATTAGACAGCTTTTTAAGATCTGGGCATGAATTCCGCGTGCATATCATGTTTTTAAAGCCAGCATTATCGAAACTGAAAATGATAAGAAATTAACAAAAATTAGGGAAATAAAAAGATAGTATTTTACTACGAAAATGGAACTTCATTTCATTGAATTTGAAAGGATAGAAGGGTTAACATCACAGCAAAGTAATTAAACTAAAATATCTAGATTACAACCCTTAAAATAATCCAAATACAGAAAAAACAACAAAACAGGCTATCAAGACTCCTTCTCGATGGGAAGAGGAGTTGCTTCCCAGTTGCTGAGCGACGTATCTGGACCAATCAGCGGAACACTTGCACGGATAGGGCCCTCCCCAACTTGAACCATATTGATCTCATAGAACATCTCCTTGAGACCCTGGCAAACTCCATCAATGTCATCCTGAGTAGAAGGATTTTGGACTTCTTTAAATTGTGGCTTGACAAAAGAGTAGGCAATGTGAGGGATTGGTTTGGACAGATTCCAACCATTCTTTTTGCGGACCTTGGCTCTGTCTATGTCAGCTGATGTTGGTTTAAAGCCCAAGCTAAAGGTATCTTTCTTCGAAAAAGGGAGCAATGGGGTTCACAATTCCTTGTAGAGAGGATCCCAATCCTTTTCCTGGTTCATAGCCGTTCCTCAACATCAGCGAAGCTACCATCATAGATGTGGCTGAAAGACGGGGATGCAGAATTGGTTTTCCTTCTTCCACTTGGTCCACCTCAATCACCTCAAATGCTTGATATATGATGGATTCACATCTTTCCTTGGCCTCGATATATGGAATGGACGGGTCTTTATAGACGGATGAGTCATCCTCCCCATGAACAATAATTTGTTGCCCGTCGCACTCGAATTTGACCATTTGATGTAGGGTGGATGGTATAGCTCTGGCCATATAGATCCACGGCCTTCACAAAAGAAAATTATAGGAAGTTTCTATATCTAACACTTGAAAGACAATGTTAAAATCAACAGGGCCGATTGTCATGGTGAGTTCGATTTCCCCAATAGTGTCTCTTTTTGAACCATCAAAAGCTCTGATGCTGACATTACTGGTTCGAATTCTGTTAGTGTCAATATTCAGCTGTTGTAGAGTAGAAAGAGGACACACATCTACACTTGAGCCTCCGTCAATCATGACTCATTTTACGTAGTGCCCTTCATATTTGACCATAAGATGCAAAGCTCTATTGTGGCCAGCCCCTTCCTCAGGTAAATCATCATCGCTGAAAGTAATTCTATTTACTTCAAAGAATCTTTCAGCCATTATTTCTAGCTGATTCACCGTTGTCTTTTCTGAGACATATTCCTCGTTCAGAGTTTTGATCAACACACGACGATGCTCATCTAAATGCAAAAGCAGAGATAACAAAGATATCTGAGCAGGAGTTTTCCTTAGTTGGTCAATGATTGAGTAGTCTTGCATTTTCATCTTCTTAAGGAATTCCTCCGCTTCTTTTTCTACAACGGGTTCTTTCACTGGCAAGTGACTTTCCCTGGCTTGCTTAGCTTTTCTCAATTCCTCTAGTGAATAACACCTTCCAGAGCGGTTCAAGCCCCCCATTTCACCTGTTTCTTCAACTATCTCTTTTCCTTTGTATGTCATGACAGTCTTATTATAATTCCAGGGAATAGCTTTTGTGTTTGTCACTAGGAGTTGAGCAACAGGTCGGATCACGACTAGCTCTGTTATATTCCTCAAACCATTATTCGGAATGATCTTTTGAATGCCCCTGGGGATGTAAAGTTTTGGCCCACCCAATTGAACCTCAACCTTTTTTGTGCTTCCAGGAACATAGAGAATCATTTTTTCAGAACCTGCCAAGTTCAAACTAGAACTCGCACCTTTCACAATCAACAGTGCCAATTGCGGTGGGCTCACTATCACTTTTGGTTCTAGCCCTATGGTTCTAACAACCATCTCTGTCTCGCCAGACTGCTTATAATCCCGATCATCACAAAATCCCAATAAAATGTGTATTATCATGAGTTGGGAGCAGATTGTTTGTGATATTAGGAGTATCCTCATTGTTTGTTACCACAATTGCCTTTGCTTCAATCAAATTTTCAATCGCTTTCTTTAATGTACAACAATTTTCGGTACTATGCCCTTGGGTGTTAGAGTGGTACTCACATCTTGCATTTGAGTCAAAACCTTTTGAATTTGGAAACACATAACGCGGCATAATAGGTTCAATCAACTTCAACTGCATCAACTTTCGAAATAGGCTTGTATACGATTCTCCAATTGGGGTGAACTCTTTCTTTGGCTCCTGTTCTCTCACATATTCTTGTCAGGGACGAGGATTATATGGTGCCTAAAAATTCGGCCAGAGTTGACGGGAGCCTTGTGGAATCGGTGCCCGCCATTGTTGGTGATTGAGAGGCCTAGCATAAGCCTGAGCATTAAACACAGTGTATTATTGCAAGGGAACTGAGTATCAGGGACCTTGAGGCGGATAATAATGTTGAGGAGAATTGGATTGTCCTTGTTTGAATTGCACATAAGAAGGAGCTATTCCTCTTTGAACTCCCCCGAACCCAAATGCCATCATGGATCCTTCCTCCTTCTTTTTTCGATTTCTGAAACTGCCTGACCCGCTTTGAATTGCTTGTGTGGTCGCCTTAAGGGCTGCCTGACTCACAATGTTGCCTAACTTCATGCCATTCTCAACTATTTCACCAATCTTAATCGCCTCAGCGAAAGGTTTACTAATGGCGGCCAACATGTAATGGAGGTAATCAGGATCCTGAGCTTGGAGAAAATAGTCAATCATTTCTGCCTCTTTCATTGGTGGTTTGACCCTAGCAGCCTGCTCTCTCCACTTGATTGCATATTCTCTGAAGCTTTCTGTTGGTTTCTTCTTTATGTTGACGAGAGAGAAGCGGTCTGGCACTATATCAATATTGTACTGAAACTGTTGGACAAAATCTTGAGCCATGTCATTCCAAACGTGCCAGTGAGAGATGTCTTGATCTATGAACCACTCTGAAGCAATTCCTGTCAAACTTTCCCTAAAATAAGCCATGAGCAATTCTTCTTTGCCTCCTGCTCCCCTTAATTGGTTACAATACCTCTTCAAATGGGCAACGGGATCACCATGCCCATCATACTTGTCAAACTTGGGGGTCTTGAAGCCGGGTGGCAAATGAACATGGGGAAACATGCATAGATCGTTAAACGAAACACTCTTGTGTCCCCCCAAACCCTGTATGTTCCTCATGGTTTGTTCCAAGCTCTTCATTTTTCTGGTCATTTCCTCTTGTTCCATATTCTTTTCGGGCTTTTCGATCTCAATTGGGAACACGTTATGAGGAGTATGCTTGTATGAATCTAGAACCTTGAAAGTCAGTTCTGGAGAGTAATATTGGGCATCATGAGCATCCACTTGTGGATCATTATTGGACTTTTGAGCAAGAGCCGGTTGAGGGACTGAAAGTATGGACAATGGGTATAGTAGGTGGGTCATTTTTGAGGGGTGCGATTGGAGGACGTGGAATGGAGGTACTGGGGATAGTGGGAAGGTTAATGCTCGGACTGAATCCAGGTTGGTACAATGGGTTACTTGTTATGGAGATAGGCACTTGAGTGGCAACTAACACATTATGAAGATTATCCGAAGGCCCTATGGGTAGTGAGGGCGGTGCTTGTCCATTCACCCAGGCTTGGTACATCTCTGCCAATTGTTGCTTCAACACTCTTACTTCTTCAACCAGTCCTGAACCTTGTTCAACCAATTGTCCATGGACATCATCATTATCTGACTAATTCTCACTGTTGCTTGCCATTCTACTTTTTCCTTTTGATCTCGTGTTATAAGGGTGAGTCGCTAGTTTAAACCACAAACCAACCACCTCTATTTTACTTTATCTTTTAAAATATCAAACAACAAACGTGTTAGAGTTAGGCATTTTGTAGATATTAATCATACATTATATGCCATGCACCTAATGCCATTTTCATTTCTAAAATGATCTTGGAAGGCTTTATGCTTCATCTCGGCTTATTGATTTATTGGTTTATTTTCATCTTGAATTTAACGCTTTTTTTTCATTTTTTTTTAGATTAATTATGGTTATGATCGCATCCGATGAAGATTGCCTACGTATCATGATGTCGCATGAATCAGACCATTACGTAGTTTAGGGGAAAACAATAATAGTTTTTTTTAACAAAATGAAATAATACAATAATAGAAAGGACATTACATTGAAAATGACTTACGAGACTCTGACAAGACTAAAAGACAGCGATTTTAAAGATTCAACAATGACTCAAACTAAAATATAACAACTACATGAAAAGTTCTAACAACTGCGACTATATTTCAACTCCACAATCTTCTTGCTTTCAAACACTGGAACATCTGCTCATGGTGGGGCTTGCCCTGGTTGACCCCCTAATGTACGGTACATCCTTTCTAACTATGCTGCAAGATGACGGGCAAAAGTAGATGCATGCTCCAAAAACTTCTCATAATCCATCCCTTGGCAGTTCACATAACTTTGAGCGGTATAAACAGCCAAATTATGGACTTGCTCTTTAAAGTACTGGAAATTCTGGTCTCGATTTTGTAATTGCTGCTGGCGAGCGGTGGCTATCTCCCTTATGTGGCCCTCACGATCTAAGGCTGACTCCAACTGAGCCCGAAGTCTAGCCTGCTCTAGTCTCGCCTGAGCCATCTCCCTATCAAAATCTGCATGCTGGTATTCTCTATTGTACCTTCTCATTTCTTCCAACTGTGCATAGAGCTGAGCTTCTGAATGTACCCAATGGGCCTTCTCTCTCTCGAATTGAGCCCTCGCTTCTTCAAATTTTGTTACTTGGCGATCCTTACTTGATTCGGCCTTCTCATTTAGCTGTACGATCTATTACTTGGCTTTGTCCAACGCCTTTTCAGTCTTTGCCAAGAGGGAATCATAATCTTGCACCATTTCCATCAGATTGGCAATGGTTCTCTGGTCTTTCCAACTTCTCATTGGCACTTCAGAGGCTTTCTTCATCTGTTGAAGTTGAGCACGAAGGGCTTTATTTTTGCGGATCAGACTCTTCTTTTCCCCTTCGGCTTCTTGTTCTTGCAAGTCTTTCTCAAAATTGAGGTTTCTCAGCCTTTCTTCTAAGGCATGAATAGTTGTTTTGTATCCTTTTTCCCGTTCACCCCAGACCAAACGTTCTTGGATTTTATCATCAAAGGCTTGAACATGCGGCCTTTTGTGGGCCTTTTGGGCTCTGGCACATCATCCACGCGAGACCTCTTCCCAAACCATATAGCATAACCCGGATCTACCTCACCTCTCGCAGGATCTGGCACCTGAGTATCATCTTTCAAGTAGCGACAACAATGCCAAATTTGCTGGATTAAAGCTTCGGGGAGTGGGGCTTCGGGGTGTAACTCAATCACTTGCACACTCAAATCTTCATCCTTAGGTACTACTTGGTACCTTCCTAGCTGTCTTAGAACTCTGTGTGGCGCATACGGCTGGACACTTCTCAAACCCAACAACAGCAAATAACGTTTTAAGGCTGACATGTGTATCACCTCTCTTACCGGGAGCCATCCCAAAGTCCACTCAATTTGACTTGCATTTAAAGATCTTAGGTGGGATATACAGGCTTCCACCCCTTCTGGAGAGTTGTAATCTTTTACTCTTTCTTCGTAACTCTCAATGAAATTGTCCTTGCTCGGACCATAGCTCATGAACTTGGGGTGATGTCGGAGATGCTCAATCAACCACATTTGTAACAAAATATTGCACCCTTCGAAGAATTTTGCCCCAGACTTGCACAAAGTCAACGCCCGATAAATGTCTGATAGAATGATCGGGGCAAGAGTGTGATGTTCTTTGGTAGTGAGGACCTGTACACCCCTAGCTATGCGGGTATCAATTGTCCGCTCCTCGTTTGGGAAGACCATAATTCCAAGAAACGCCACTATGAAGGCGAAGCGACGATGAATTTGCCATGTGTCTTTGTTCTACTTGTTGTTAAGGCCCCTTTCATGTATTTCAAACCCATTTGGCTGCCCGAACCTAGAGTACAGGAAGTAGAAAGAACAATACCCTTCGACTACGTTGGTCTTTCTAATTTTCTTACTGATGTTCAGAAGATCGAAGAATCGATGTACAGAAAGAGCCCTCGGGAATATGAGCTCCTAGTTTCTCAAATCCCTGCCAAACCCGGAATATCTAACTATCTCTTCTAAAGTGGGAGTTAGCTCAAAATAGGAGAAGTGAAAGACATTGTGAACAGGGTCCCAAAAAGTCACTAGTGCCTCAATCAAATCGTCCTGTGGTTTAATTTTCATAATATCTGTGAGGGCTCCCAGGTGCTTGGTGACCCATTTCCAACCATCTTCTCCTAAATCATACCACCACATCTGAAGCTGAAGTGGAGCCTCATCTACAACTGTGAACGGTGTGTTCTGGACAGTGCTCATTTTGTACCTGTGTGTGGTTAAGGTTAGGGTTGACACTAGTCTCAAGAGACAGAACCAATGCACTCCTTTTGCAAACAATCTTTTGTAAATAACTCAATTTTAAGAAAAAACAACGAGAAGGGGGGCTATTTTTGCAATTGTGACCAAAGAAAGGGTGGTTATTTTTGCAACTATGGCCCCTTCTTACTTTCAAGGATAGCTTTAGGGCCGGGGGAAGGGCATTATGGTAAAAGTGATTCTCAATTGACAGACACGTCCGTTCTTGCGAGAACAGCCCTTCAACAATTTTGAAGATGTTCTAAGGCTATTCCGACAGGAACGATTTGGGATTAACCGAAGTTGGGTCTGTTTATTTATTTTTTGATTAAAAAAAAAATACTAGACACATTTCTTTTCTTTTTTTAGTTATTTTATAAAAATGGGGCCGAACCCTATGAAGGTTGCCTACGTATCTCACATCCGGTGAGAATTCGAACCGCGTAGTTCGTAAATATCCTGAGATTTTCGAAAATCGGGTAAATTTTCTCCCTCATATTTTCTTCTTTCTGGTTTTCCCTCAATATTTTTATATTTTTATTTTTGAAACCGGTCAACATGCACAAACCAAACCAAACATAATGCACAAGTAGCACATAAGATGTATCAGGATGGTCATGTAATTCTCAGGTACACCTGTCCTAGACGGACCCAACCCCTGTGTTGAGTTCCCAAAGTCAAATGCACATGATGCAAACAAACGTTCCTACTAGGGATCCGGCATGAGGCTATGTTATTCTAGGTTTAAACCTGGGGAGTGTTTTAGACCTGGCTTACTCAAGCGGACATCTCGAGCCGAGGTGGGAGCAACGTACCAGGAGCACGAAAGTCTACCCGGCCTAGTTACTAATCCAGCCTCGTTCTAATTGGTATGACCTCTAACAGAAAAGTGAGCCACGCGCACATGTGCACCATAAATTTAGAAGACTCAGAAGGGAGGCGTAAGAAGACAGTTTAATACAATTCAAATAGTATCAAAGCGGTAAATAAGCCACAATTAGCACATTAGGCCCACAAACACAATAATATCATACAATCAATAAAGCCAAGTATAAATCACATTACAAGCTCGAACTTTGAACCCTGAACCAAAAGTTCTGGGTTCTTGTCCCCAGCAAAGTCGCCATAGCTGTCACACCTCCTTTTTTCCCGAGGGAAAGGAAAGAAAGGAGTTTTTCCAATTTAAGTGACAATATTTGAAAAGGGATTAATTTATTTTATGTTAAAGAGTCGCCACTTGGAATAAATTATTCGCGGTGTTCCAAGTCACCAATTTCTTTTAAATCCCAATTCAAGGAAATTGACTCTGTTTAAGTCTGCGAAACACATAAGACCGGGTAAGGAATTCTGTTAACCCGGAAGAAGGGATGAGGCACTTCCGAATTCCGTGGTTCTAGCACGGCCGCTCTAATAATAATACCTGGCTTAACTAATTCTAGATATTTTATATTTAGTAGAATTTTATGCCTTTCCACTTTAGAATCGCTTTTAATTTGCTTGATTATTTGTAATTATGGAATAATCTTGAAACGAATCACTCGTACATGTATTCGTTTTATTTAGTGTGTCAAGAATTATGTCACGCGTATACGTGTACATAATTAATAATACTTTATTATTTTAAAGATTATTTTGTCAAAGTCGCGCGAACGCATACTTTGCCTTTGATTTGGGAAATCATAATTATGTCACGCGAACGTGTACATAATCACAATAATTGATTGGTTAACACGCGCCTAAAGTATACTAGCGTATTCAAAGTATTATTTTTATTTATCTTTTTAGATATGAGATATTTTTTAATTAATTATTTATTTTACTCTTTCCTTTCTCTTTTGCGACATGTCTTGAATTAGTTCCTAACTCATCTCGCTCCTTATTTTAACATATGTAAAGATATTCCCATCTTAACACAAATATTTGAATATGGGATTAATAAATAGATAATGAAATGGGACAAAGTTAAAAAGAAAGATTTACATTCATACTAACTGAACCTTGGAGATAGATACAAAAATCCAAGAAAAGTCCCAAACTAAAGCACTCCATGTCCCTGAAGCTAGTTTAAAACTTAAAATATTTTCAAGTCATATTAAAAGATGATCATGGACCCCTTGAAGAACACTATATAAGAGTTAGGAAAATAACATCTAGATACATACGAAATAACTTGGGTACAAATACAAATCTCATCCAACTGTCAAATGATTAAACATACTCACAGAAAGTTGATTAAATTTTTTTTTTTAATCAAAATAACCTTAGAGATATCCCTTTCACGTCTCAAGTAGTAAAAAAAAAATGAATAATCTGAGGTCTCCATACCACCATACCTTTCACTTTAGAAGATATTAAATCTTAATATTTGTAAAAATAAAATCCTTAATTAAAAAAAAAACTTTAAAGTCTTTTATATTAACAAGATTATTTCGAACCCTTAATAAAGTAATTTTTTTAAAGAATCCAACATAGAAGTTCTAACTAAATATTTTACTAGCAAATTCTATAACCAATACAATGAGAAGACAAAAATTAATTAAAATTTTTCTTTTCGCTTGGCAATCTCTAAGAAAACTAGTGAAATAGTTAAAAAGTAACAGAAGATAAAATGATCAAGAACTTACTGCTTATATACTAAAATATTTCTTATAATTAATTTGAACTTTAGTAGCAAATGGGCATTCAACTAAACATGAGTTACTTGCACGTATTATCTATGGCATCAGAAATCAAGATTAAAAAGAAGCTAAGGAAATAACTAAACTACAAAACAACAAAAAAATAATCCTAAATAAGATAAAGATCACATTAAACGTTATTAACACACAAATACAAATAAAATTAGAAGACCGAAAAGACAAAGATAGAGGATATGAACCTTTGCAGAATCTTTCAATAATATAAAAGAAGATCCAGCAATTGCAAAAATTGATGAAAAATCGCAACCGTAGCGCGAACCCAAAACTCGAAACTAAACCTTCGTCTCTTCCCCAAAAAAAAAAAAATCTTATCTTGATCCTTCTTACTTAGTTCTCTGTGAATGTAATCAGTGGCTTGCTATGAATATCTCCTCCTTTTATTTTTGAAGTGTGGATTATATATAGATATGTGTGTGATGTCTAACTGATGAGAAAAAATGGGAAAGTGGGAAATAGGGGTGAGAGACGTGAGCTGATGGGGGGATGTTAGGGGATGGGGATTAAGGAGTTAGAAGAGATATATTAGGAAATATTGAGAGAATTTGGAAAAATGGAGCTGGGGAGGAGGCAATCGTGGGTTTTTGGTTGGGAATTATATGGGGATTATGGGATAGTTGTTAGCAAGTAAAAACAAAATCAGATTGTTTTTTTTTTTTGAGTTAAAAGTTTGATAACAAACTTTATCTCTTTCACGTTAACTTCATTTTTCCCTTCTTTTTCTTTTTTCTTTTTATTTTTTGAAAGATAAATTAAATTATAAAGATAAGAAGATTAACCAACATTTCTTACAATATAAGAAAACTAAATGTTTACATGTACTTTAAATGATACTTAGAAAAATATCATAACTTATTAAAATTCTAATTAAAGAAATATTACAAAAAAAAAAATTTCTCTTTACAAATAGAAATGAAATATATTCTATAAGTATGTGAATATATTTTTTATTTTGTTGTAATATTTTTTTTTAATTTCCTTTTTTTTAAATAAAACCTATTTAGAGTAAGATAAAAGTTTTAAAATATCAAGATTAAACCTAAAAGAAATATTTGCACCAAAATATTATCAACTTCGGGTGCGGTCAAAAATTAGTTGTTCACAAAGGGGTCCGAATTAGGCATTGTACTAAAATCACCCACAAGTAATATAGTTAGACAGTCTATCAGAACTTCAAAATTGACTAACAATGAGGCCGAGTATGAGGCCATGATTGCAGGTCTCGAACTAGCTAGAAGCTTGGGAGCGGAGGTCATAGAGGCTAAGTGTGATTTCCTCCTTGTGTTAAACCAAGTTAACGGGACTTTTGAAGTCCGAGAAAATCGAATGTAGAGGTACTTGGATAAATTACAGGTGACTCTACATTAATTTAAAGAATGGACTGTGCAACATGTACCCCGAGAACAGAACAGCGAGGCCGGCGTTCTTGCAAGCTTAGGTTCATCGGTCGAAGATGACGAACTTAACTCGGGGACTGTCGTACAACTCATAAGATCGGTGATCGAAGAAGCTCATACCGAGATAAACTTCACAAGTCTAACCTGGGATTGGAGAAACAAATATATAGAGTACTTCAAGAACGGGAAGCTTTTATCAGATCCAAAGGAATCGAGAGCTTTGCGCATAAAGGTAGCACGGTTCACCCTGTCCGAAGACAGAACGATGTTTAGAAGGACGTACTATGGACCATTGGCAATATGTTTAGGACCAGGAGATACCGATTACATCCTACGGGAAATTCATGAGGGCACTTGTGAAAACCATTCTGGTGCCGATTTGCTGGTCCACAACGCAACCAGAGCAGGGTATTATTGGACTGATATGGACAAAGATGAGAGGAGTTCGTTTGAAAATGCGACAAATTCCAAAGACATGCACCCATGATTCATCAACCCGGAGAGCTACTCCACTCGGTCTTATCCCCATGGCCTTTCATGAAATGGGGAATGGACATCGTCGGCCCTCTCACATCGGCCCCAGGTAAAGCCCAGTTTATTTTGTTTATGATTGATTATTTCTCTATATTGGTTGAAGCAGAGGCTTTCGAGAAAGTCAGAGAAAAAGAAGTAAAAGACTTTATTTGGGACCACATTATATGTCGATTCAGGATGCCAGCCGAGATTGTATGTGATAATGGAAAACAATTCATCGGCAGCAAAGTAACTAAATTTCTCGAGGATCACAAGATCAAAAGAATCCTAGCAACACCGTATCATCCCAGCGGGAACGGACAAGCCAAATCGACCAACAAAACCATCATCCAAAATCTTAAGAAGAGATTGACCAACGCCAAAGGAAAATAGAGAGAAATACTACCCGAGGTCCTATGTGCATATCACATAACATCAAAATCCAGTACCAGAGCAACACCATTCTCGTTGGTCTATGGCAGCGAAGCTCTGATCCCTGTTGAGGTCGGAGAGCCTAGCGTCAAGTTTCGATATACAAAAAAGGAGTCGAATAACGAGACCATGAACACGAGCCTAGAATTATTGGACGAAAGACGAGAGGCCAATCTCGTCCGATTGGCCGCCCAAAAATAGCGGATCGAAAGATACCACAATCGAAGAACCAATCTTTAATATTTTAAAATTGGGAACTTGGTGCTAAGGAAAGTCACCCTCAACACCCGAAATCCGAATGAAGGGAAACTGGGTCCGAACTGGGAAGGACCATATCAGGTTCTCGAAATCGTCGGAAAAGGATCCTACAAGCTCGGCGTGATAAATGGAAAATAACTACCGAGCAATTAGAACGTGTCGCACATAAAACGATACTACTGCTAAGGTACGATCCTCCCATATTCATTTGTATTTCGAAATTAACCCTTTCAGGTGTTCGACCAGAAACATGGATGGATTATTCAACTCGAAGCCTTTAGGTCTGAAAGCACGCATTGTACTCTTTTTCCCTTAGACCGTTTTTTCCCAAATGGGTTTTTCGGAAAGGTTTTTAATGAGGCAACTATTGATCATGCTAACTTAGAACAATTCAACAGTATCTGAGGCCTCTTTACAATCAACCTCAAATACTGGGGGGCATTTCCCTCGAATATATCAAGTTCGATGCAAGAAAGTTACTTCATGGCAACAGGGTCTCGATAGGAAAAACTTGTAAGGGCCAAATGGTCAAACGAACCATGCCCGCGTAGTTTGCTCGAGCCCTGACACAAAACATGAACGCATGTATAATGACTTATAAAGAAAAAATTCTTATTTACCTATATCTCATATCTCAGAAAGATTCTTCTACTTCATGTTCCCTATCTATTATGTAAACAGGCTTAAGGGCCGACCGTGACCGGAGTTTGAATAATTACCCCTTAAATCGGGGACTGCCAACCGAAAAATCAATGAGATCAAGCTCTACAAATCCTAAGGGCTACCTTACTTTGGGTTCGAGCAAACACTCACTCGGCCATAAAGACTAAGGGCTACATTAACTCGAGTTCGAGCAAACACTCACTCGACCATTAAGCCTAAGGGCTACATTAACTCGAGTTCGAGCAAACACTCACTCGACCATAAAGCCTAAGGGCTACTCTTAATTCGAGTTCGACCAAACACTCACTAGACCATAAAGCCTATGGGCTACTCTTAATTCGAATTAGAACAAACACTCACTCGACCATAAAGCCTAAGGGCTACATTAACTCGAGTTTGAGCAAATACTAACTCGATCATAAAGCCTAAGGGCTGTTTTCATTTCAAGTTTGAGGAAACGCTCACTCGACTATTAAGCCTAAGGGCTGTTTTCATTTTGAGTCCGAGCAAACGCTCACTCAACTATTAAGCCTAAGGGCTACTCTTAATTCGCGTTCGATCAAACGCTCACTCGATGATTAAGCCCAAGGGCTACATTACTTCGAGTTCAAGCAAACCCTCACTCGACCATTAAGCTTAAGGGCTACTCTTAATTCAAGTTCGAGCAAACACACACTCGACCATTAAGCCTAAGGGATACATTAACTCGAGTTCGAGCAAACACTCACTCGACCATAAAGCCTAAAGGCTACATTACTTCAGGTTCAAGCAAATACTCACTCGACCATAAACCATAAGGGCTACATTTACTCGAGTTCGAGCAAACACTAACTCGACCATAAAGCCTTAGGTCTACATTAACTCGATTTCGAGCAAACACTCACTCGACCATAAAGCCTAAGGGCTACATTCAATCGAGTTTGTGCAAACACTCACTCGACCATAAAGCCTTAGGGCTACATTAACTCGATTTCGAGCGAGCAATCACTCACTCGACTATTGAGCCTAAAGGCTATCTTATTTTGAGTTTGAGCAATCACTCACTCGACCATAAAAGCCTAGGGGCAACAATACTTCGAGTTTGAGTTCGAGAAATCACTCACTTGACTATTAAGCCTAAGGCCTTACTTCGAGGTCGAGCAAACACTCACTCGACCATAAAGCCTAAGGGCTACCTTACTTCGAGGTCGAGCAAACACTCACTCGACCATAAAGCCTAAGGGCTACATTAATTTGAGTTCGAGCAAACACTCACTCGACCATAAAGCCTAAGGGCTATATTAATTCGAGTTCGAGCAAATACTCACTCTACCATAAAGCCTAAGGTCTACATTAACTCGAGTTCGAGCAAACACTCACTCGACCATAAAGCCTAAGGGCTACTCTTACTTTGAGTTCGAGCAAACACTCACTCGACCATAAAATCCTTTAGGATTTTATCATTTCGAGTTCGAGCAAACACTCACTCGACCATTAAGCCTAAGGGCTACCTTAATTCGAGTTCGAGAAATCACCCTCACGTGACTACAAAGCCTAAGGGCTACCTTAATTTGAGTTCGAGCAAACACTCACTCATAAAGCCTAAGGGCTATCATTTTACTTCGAGTTCGAGCAAACGCTCACCCGACCATAAATCCTAAAGGCTATTTTTTACTTCGAGTTCGAGCAAATACTCACTCGATCATAAAGGCCTAAGGGCTACACTAGTTCGGTTTTTGATAAAATTATCTGAACCCTGACCTTAGAAAACGACTTCACATTTCTATAAAGGAAGAAAGTTGTTTTTATACATGTCAAAAATCATTTACAAGGGAAACATGGCCCAATTAATTTTTTTTACAAAAGACCAAAACGGTCTTACAAGAAATACACACAAAAAAACTAAGAGACTTAGTCCTCTCCGGGAGTAGCGTCTTCGCCCTTGAGGCCCCCTTCACTCTCAGATCCGCTCGCACTCCAGGTATCATCATCATCGGGAAAGGCCAACACTCTGGCTTCGGTTCAAGATCCTTAGTTTTCTCGATCTCGGCTGTTAGATCGAAGCCACGAGCATGAATCTCTTTGAGAGTCTCCCTTCGAGACTGAAATTTAGCATGCTCGGCAACCCAGTTTGCCCGAGCCTAAGCAGCCTCAGCAACCTCCTTTGCTCGAACTTGAGCAGCTTCGGCATCAGATCGATAAACGGCCACCATTGCATCAGCATCGACCGTGGTTTTCTCGACCTCTTTTTTTGCCGCTGCAGGTTCTGTGGCCAATCTCTCTTGGTCAGAATTTGCTGAGCTCAACTGAGACTGGAACTCCTCGATTTTCTTGGCTTGCACCAAGGCTCTCTCTTTTAAGCTCAGGAGTTGGGCCTCAGCCGAAGCCATTTGAGTTCGGGCAGTCTCCTTCTCTGAGGCGAGGCAGTCCATGTTCTTCTTCCACTCCCCGGCCTCCGATTTCACTACGTCCACTTCAACACGAAGCTGCCTAATCACATCTAACTTTTGCTTGACCTGTAGGACCGAATTATTATCCATCAATCCTGAGACAATATCATTAAATTCAAAGATTCTTTATACATGCTCGGACAACTCAGCTTGTTCTTTCCGAGATGCTTCCAGCTCGGCCCGAAGTCCTTTTACTTCTCCTTCTCTCTGCTCACTGAGAAGCTTTAAGTCATCTCTCTCCTCAGTAAGCCTTCGAACTTCGGCCTCGTACTGGCTCAGCTCCCCTCAATATTTGAAAAATGCCTCGTGATGAAGTACAAAAGCCTATAAAAATAAGAAGGGATTATACAAGGAAAGGAAAATACAAGTATGAAAATTGGAAAAAAAAGTATGAACTTACCCGATTCAGGGCCTGCTGGGCTTCATTAAATAGGCAAGGCACTCTCACCTCGCTCGAGGTTCTCTTCGGAGCCTCCAAGTCACTCGGACCGGTAACATCTTCTACCCCGATAAAATAACCACAGAAAGGATCCTCCCCTCCGTAGGCTCCTTCCCCGTGACAAGTCTCCACAGCTTGAGCGTCACGTATCATCGATTGGGAAAAGGAAGGGAAAAAGGGGGAATCCCGATCTCTATCGCCCAGAGTAGGTCTTTAGGGGCACCGCCTCCGTCTTCGGGAGCCCCAAGCTCAATATGTGCACCGGTATTCACTGCCTCTTCGACGGTCTTTTTACCCCGAGGTAAAGCATCCTCGGTCTCCCTCGGCTCGAAAACTTGGGTCGAAGTCCCCTCCTCGACCTCATCAAGCCTGGTCAGAGCAATATCAACTCCCATCGATACCGAAGTATTCTGAGTATCGGTGCTAGCCCGGGCACGGGCCAACAACATGGAATCACTTTCTTCTTCTTCTTCTTCATCCCTTAGACTCAGGACCGACTCCATAGTCAAAGGGATTACGTTCACCTTGGGTTTACGAGCCGCTCTCTTTTTGGGTTTTTGACCCTCGGAGTCCGAGGCCCTTTTTCTCTTAACCACCTTCTCCGGTTTTGAGATAGGCGGTAGAACTTCTTCATCACCTGATGAGGGTCTCATAACCGCATCTTTTCCAAGACCTACAAAGAAAGGAAAGTAAGTAAAACTTATGCCAAAAAAAAAAAAAATACTTGAACAGATCGGTGAGCCAAGAGGAAGGTTTACCATGAGTACGAGCCTCCCACCGGCCATTTGACAGATCGCGCCATACGCGCTCGGCATATGTTGACGTCGAAACCAGGCTCACGAACCAGTTCTCGAGATGGGGAACCGCGCCCGGCATCCAAGCAACGACTGTGTCAAGAAAGGCACTGATAAGAAAAGGTGAAGAAG
This sequence comes from Nicotiana tomentosiformis, assembly GCF_000390325.3. Classification (NCBI taxonomy): domain Eukaryota; kingdom Viridiplantae; phylum Streptophyta; class Magnoliopsida; order Solanales; family Solanaceae; genus Nicotiana; species Nicotiana tomentosiformis. Next base: position 30,425,488 of record NC_090812.1, read on the forward strand.
TAAAAATAACAAAAGCTAAAAACAGAATCACACTTACGGTTCATATTCCATTTCTCGAAAAATGGCATACTCTCAGCCGGGATTAAGTCCGAGGTCTTCACTCGAACAAACCGCCTCATCCAACCCCGATCTTTGTCTTCATCTATGCTCGAGGTGAACACCTTGGTGGCCCGACATTGAAGCTTTATTAGCCCACCTCGGTAAAGATGAGGGCTATATAATCTTACGAGGTGGTCGAGGGTGAAGGGAAGCCTGTCGATTTTGCTCACAAAGAAACGGAGCAGTATTACAATCCTCCAAAAAGAAGGATGTATTTGGACGAGGGTCACTTGGTACTTTTTGCAGAAGTCGATGATGACCAAATCGAGGGGACCCAGTGTGAAAGGATAAGTGTAAACACTCAAGTACCCTTCCACGTGGGTAGTGATTGCTTCCTCCGGTGCCGGTATCACAGCCTCTTTATTTTCCCAATCACAATCTTTCTTCACCAAATCAATAAGGCGTTGGAGTATCGAGTATATATATCTCGATACCGGCTCACATCGACCAGCAACCGATGAGGGTTTCTCGACCTTAAAGTCAGAATCGATAACACATTCCCCGGGAATGAGTTCTTCGAGACGTGGCTCCACCACCGGTTTCTCACCGGCCGACTAAGATGAGGAAGCAACCTCTTTCTGAGGAACAGTTTTAGATATCTTGGCCTTCTAAATTTTCAAGAACAAAGATGAGAAATTGAAATATTTTGGTGTTTGATGAAGAACAAGCAAAGAAATTATTAGAGCTGAAAATAAAGAACTTTGGAGAAGGCGAAGAAATGTGAAGGTTGGAATGAGAAGAGTTGAAGGTAAATGTTTAAAATAATGAAGAAGGGGAGCTATTTATATATTTCGCAATGACGGTTCAAAATCGGCAGCGGCCCACCATCTAATGACGCATATTTAATGCCTTGGTAACTGAACCGACGGGACATTTGTCACATACGTCATAATCGGCTCGATGCAGACGTTAGTGTGTATCTAGTTAGAGGTTGAAAAATCATATCGTTTCTCACCATATTCTTTCCAAGAAACGAGAGGATTATCTGTATACGGTCAAAACCGAGTTTGCCCTTCGTATAAATTAGTCAAGATTGGAACCTGATGGACCGAGGGTCGTCATTATAATATCAAGATGTAATGGAAAACCGGGTTATCGAGCTCAAGATCCAGATACCAAGCTCGAGTCAATATCGAGCTCAAGATCCAAACCGATCAATACCGAGCTCGAGTCAATATCGAGCTCGAGTCAATATTCGAGCTCGAGATCCAGAGACCGACCAATACCAAGACTGACCAAGATCGAGCTAAAGGACAAAGAGCCGTTGTAGCCACACTAGGGGAAAGAATCTCGACGGAAATTAAGGAAAAATTAATTAACTAATCTATTATGGGATCCCCACTATGTATTTTTAATTATATCCAAAGTAGGATTCCTCCACTATATGAAGAGTGACTATCATATCTGTAAGGGGCAGATTGAACATTTAGACATCAATACACTCTCACATTTCAAAGATTATTGAGAGTAATAATCAATAACATGCGTAACTTGCCCAAGTTTAAATATAGTTCTAATATAGCAATAATCAGTAAAATGTATATTTTCGTATATATTATATTTAGTTAGAAAATATAATCAAGTTTAATCGATTGATTAAATGCGTAACTTGCCCAAGTTATTACGCTAGAAATTGCTGTGGAAAATATCTGTGCTAGCCCAAGAAGAAAATAATAGGACACCTTATTATTAGCTTAATTTAAAATGAGGGCATTACGCAGACCGCTTTCTCCATAAGCTGTATCTTGATGTTAACCAAATTAATATTATAGCAGTATGTATACCTACTTATATCTATCTAAAAACAATTCTCAATAACGCCAATCATACCCTACTTGGTGGGTCCCTTTTGCTTCAAAACTAGAAAGGTCAAGATGCACTACTTTATTCTAATGTAAATCTTTACCTAATCATTTTTTTTGTTCTTATATGCTTTGATAATTAGGCAAGTGGTGCTTTTTATCTTTAGTTATAAGCAAACGACCTTTCAAGCTCTGGTCTAAATCCTGTCTTGTTGGGGCCATGGGGGTCAGATCAACTATGCCAACACTCGCTCTATTGGACCTCATTTCTACGGTTTCCCAACTCTTTCATTAGCTTCTTTGCACCTCTTTGGTTATAAATGGCAAATAATGTTCCCTACTCCTGTTTTACTTGCTCCCTACTTTCTTTATTTCCTATAAAGGTGATGCTCGAATTAGATAAACACTACTCCCACCAAGAAATTATCTCATATTTTTGGAAAGCTAGAATTTTAACCCTAATTTTTCATAATTTTTAGCTATTTCATTGACCGTAGATAAAAGTGATCGCAAAGTTTAAAGGCATAAAAGTATTTTCAAAAAGCTTCTACGACCACTTTTGAATCTCTAAACGTGTTTTTTTGTTCTGTCTTCCTGTGCAATCTGGGGAGTGAATATTTATCATGTTTGATGCAATAGGATCTTTCATGTTTATCTATTGTTAGCAATTAACTCCCTACACCACTTTACTTTTATTATCAACCCATGTTACTACTCAATGTTCGACTACTTTATTGCATAAATGAACTGCTCCATGCAATTTTTTGCCCGCGCATCGTAATGAACTTTCATATGTCCAAAGGACATGTATCACGAACCACAACTTTTTTGGCAATAAATGGATACAATATCTCAACTACTCTAATATGACATTCACAGACCCCTGAACCACAAGGATATATCCGTGACCACCGCTCAACTACCTAATTTGTGATAAGGACAACTCTTAATATTGACCCCTGACTTTCCAAGCGACTGATAAGTTTATCTTCCATCTAACATTATAAGTGAGGGCCATTATCAGGCCTTATGTCATGCTCATGGCTCCTTATATTCTACTTCAAGATTGAAAACAATTCTTCAAAACTATTTAAATACTGCTCATGGGTTATTTTCTTTCCTATTTCCATTCCACGGCTAATATCATATCCAACTTCATATCTGTATACAGTTTCACTGGGCTTGCCTTTCGTGTGACTGGTCGAGACTAGAATATGATAGGGCAATGTTCAAACTCGTGTTATATCGAACCATGATACGAAGTTAGATTGCCGAGCTCGTGACCCAGAGATCGATTAAGATCGAGATCGGCCAAGATCGAGACCGAGCAAGATCAAGACCGAGCAAGATAGAGATCGAACGATACCAAGGGAAGCTTACCGAGCCAAATAACGGAAAGGCAAAATATTTGCAATCGGGCGAGGATCGTGGCGGAAATTCCGGCACGTATCAAGGAGAGGCCGATTAATTAGCCTATCATGGGATTCCTTACTATATTTAGAATTGTATCAAGAGTATGACTCCCCTACTATATAAAGGAGGTCTGATCATTTGTAAGAGAGATCACATATACTGCCTCCTTTTAGCTTTCAATATCTTGTTACTCTGTTCTTATATCATTTGAACCCTCACTTGGTTTGGGGGTGACCGAACTCAAGGGCCAAGGCTTTTCGATCCGTTTGGTTTGCATTCATTTCTTTCACAGTCAATTTCAATATTAATATATAAATTATTTCTCAATTTGTGCCAAGTTATTATCCTTAAAACCGCGTATAAATTCAATTGTTATCCGTTTTTTGGATAAACAGTTTGGCGCTCACCGTGGGGCTAAGGATAATAGTGATCGCCTGGTACTAACCTTCGTAACACACACTATTTTACACTTGTTCTTGTGAGTATCTTTTATTCCAGGCTAAAAAACAAAAATGTCAAACTCTCAATCAACGCCTCTACATGTTGACAACGAGTCCGGTCACCAAGGTGAAAATAATAACATAGCGCCCGGTAACGAGATACTGCATGCTGATCCTGCTGGAATTCCAATCGCAGATCAGATCGACGCTAATTCGCATGTGGCTATCGATGCAAATTTTCCTACCGACACCCCGAAAATAGCATTCGTGGTGGAGCCCAGTCGGTGACTCGGAACGTACAAAACGTTGAAGGAGACGGGATCAACCTACGAATGATCTTCGAAATGTTGCAGGCTCAACAGGCGGCGATAGCTCAGTTACAGAACCAAAACCACGCACCAAGCAGGGTTGAGCCCGATCCTCCCCAGGAAATCACCCGCAGGGATGAATCAGTCGTAGAAAGGTCAAACAAATGTGAATCAGGGGCTAGCTCCGAAGTTATAAAGATGCTTGAGGAGCTGACGAAACGGATAGAATCAGGTGAGAAAAAGATTGAAGCTAACGACAAAAAGGTGGAAACTTATAATTACAGGGTAGACCAAATCCCAGGAGCACCTGCGATATTGAAGGACCTGGATTCCAAGAAGTTCGTACAAAAACCTTTTCCTCCGAGTACGGCTCTGAAGCCGATCCCCAAAAAATTTCGCATGCCTGAGATTCCTAAGTACAACGGAACGACTGACCCAAACGAGCATGTCACCTCTTACACATGTGCAATTAAAGGGAATGATCTAGAGGATGGCGAAATCAAATCCGTATTACTAAAGAAATTCGGGGAGACCCTGTCAAAGGGAGCTATGATATGGTACCACAATTTACCACCTAACTCTATTGATTCTTTTGCTATACTTGCAGATTCTTTCGTAAAGGCACACGTCGGATCCATCAAGGTCGAAACCAGGAAATCAGACCTTTTCAAGGTAAGACAGAAGGACAACGAAATGCTCAGAGAATTCGTGTCTCGATTCCAAATGGAACGAATGGACCTACCACCTGTCACCGAAGATTGGGCGGTTCAGGCTTTCACCCAGGGACTCAATGTTCGAAGCTCAGTGGCTTTGCAATAGTTGAAGCAGAATTTGATAGAATACCCATGTCATGATCCAAATATGAGGGTCGCGACAGGCACCCGGTGCCTTACTCAACCGAGTACCAATATAACATATCTTTCTTATCACACCATCATAGGTATATGGGCCAGAAGGGCCATCATGCGATAACTGGAATAAAACATAAGGAAATACTAGACATAGGACGACCCAACATGATATAGAAACTTATACACGTGACATACGAGCCTATAAGGACGACATGATCATTTGTACACTCAAAACATAGGCCGATAAAGCCATACAAGTATCCATATACATGACATATGTCTACAAGCCTCTAAGAGTACATAAACGTCATAAATGTCGGGATAGAGCCCCGCCATACTAATCAATATATGTCCAAATTATACTGACCAAATAAGCAACTCCGAAGCAAATGAAGTGCACCAACACCTTCCGCTGAGCTGATAGCCTAATAGGAGGATTTTCAACCTGTCTATCGGGACCTGCGGGCATGAAACGCAACATCCCCAGGCAAAAGGGACGTCAGTACAAATAAAGTACTGAGTATGTAAGGCATGAAAGAAACATGGTGTAAAGAACTCAACATGTATGTCTGAATATCTCGGCGAATCATGAAACATTTATAATGTCATGCATATACGTGTAAATGTCATATCATGCATATGTATATGAGTACATAACATCATCAAGCCTCTGAGGGCATCCCATCCTATCATCTCGACCTTTGTGGGAAAAATCATCAACGTATACCAACTGATCAGGTGGTGGTGCGTATATAACGCTGTAACCTTTCCCTATACCCCATACCCTATACCCTATAAATATATAATATATACGTATATAACTCCATCTGGTCATGGGTAAATGTACATGTATAAATGAATACAATACATAAGAAGTAAGTCGATAAGATCTCTCAGATCATAAGATCAACATGCCTTGAGATAAACTTTATCAACTTAAGTATTTTCTAAGACCCATGAATAGATGATATAATAATAAGACACATGGGGAATCAACAACATAGGTACCCCTAGTGCTTCTATGAATAGAGGCATTTATGAAAGTTATGCGTTTGCTCGTTTCGTTTGTATCATATGGATCATGCCAAAATGAAAGAAGGGATAGCCTTAACATACCTTTATCATTTACCTAACCACACGACGTCGGTTCAGCCCGTTATAGTACTTCAATCTACAACAAACAATAAGGGACCATTGTTAAGCTTACGGAAGCTAGAACTCAACACATATGAGCAACTAGCTCATCTACGAAATTTTGGACAGTACCTCCCCTTATTCTTTTCACTTTCCTCAAATCCACAAACAATACCAACATGTCCAGAATGTCAACAAACATATATATATATATCAATAGCTAACCTCATATTCATTACAATACATCACCAAAATAGTCCACGCCATCTCACCCAACAACCAAGTTATAACTTGCACTTTCCAAGCCTTCTCTTCTTCCAAATACATCAACCACAATAGCAATAGTATTCTTAAGTTATTTCTATTGATTTCCAGACATAAAACATCAAGAATTCAACTCCAAAATAGTCCAGCAACTACAACACTTCAACATGATGTTCAACTTACTTCACAAGTTTCCTTTATCAAATCAACTAGATATACATAGATGATCTTAAATACATATAGGAGAAGTTAAACCTTACCTTGGTGATCTTGATCTTCCAAGAGAGAAATCACCTTACCAACTTGTGGATTTGGTCTTGAACCCTAGGATAACTTTGAGATAGATCTTGGGCTGATATTTTGGAGCTCCTTCACGTTGCAATAAAGAGAGAGGGATTATGAATTATTTTCTATGTGAAATTGAGATATATCTATGTTTATATGGACCCACTAATGGGCTTGGGAAGATGGGTCTTGGGCTGCCCCAAGACTTGCCCATCTCTATCCTTTTCTCTTCCCTTTTAATTTGATCCACAAGCTCTAAGTAGGTGATGCACCTACTTGTCACCCACTTAATCAAGTAGGTGATTCATGTTGGTCCTTTTTCCATTTTGAAACATGCGTCTCATCCTCATTAAATAATTTAGACATGAATCGAGTAGCTCAAGCAAGTAGCATGGAAATTAAGTTGGTGAAGCAGGCACGTCAAGTAAGCAAGCAACTTGTTTTTATTTGTCCAAAATCTCATTTCTCACATTTAAGTGCATTCGTCCTCAACCTAGTCGTTTGTATGTTGAACGAAAATATGGGATGTAATATCATTAGATCACTTTATATACTTTTAAAGACAATCTCATTTCCGAGCTTACATCAATTGACTTACGGCGTACTTTCACGTACGAAAACATGAGGTGTAACAACCCGGCTGCCACTTGGGCCAATGTACATAATCGGTATCAATCGATGATCAGGGTCGAAGATGACCAACTCGGGGTTCCTTTCAGGTCCGTTTATCCTATCAGACCCGTCGACAAAATTAAGAGGGATATCGATCGAGAACCAAGGTCGAACAGGGATCGATACCAGCCGTATAATGGAGATCGTAGGGGCAACGAACCTGGGCCCAACCCTGTATGAAGTGAAAGGAAAAATGATCGAGGCCAGAGCTCTTGAGGGCTCATGAGCAATAATGGTTTTGACAGGCATATTGGACCTAAAGTAGCACCACGATTGTCAGAATATAACTTCAATGTTGATGAATCCACCATCGTATCGGCTATAGAACGCATCAAAGATACTAAATGGTATCGGCCTCTACAAACCGATCCAACACAAAGGGATCCCAATCAAATATGCAAATATCATGGCATATATGGCCATAGAACGGAGGATTGTCGATAATTAAGAGAAGAAGTAGCCCGGTTATTCAATGATGGGCATCTTCGAGAATTTCTGAGCGACAGAGCTAAGAATCATTTCAGAAACAGGGATTCCAATAAACAGAATGAACAAGATGAGCCCCAACATGTCATTCATATAATCATCAGAGGGTCGATATTCCTCAAGGTCCGATGATAAAAGGCACCAAAGTATCAATCACAAAGGAAAAATAAACTCGAGATTACATACCAGAAGGAACTTTATCTTTTAACGATGAGGACGCAGAGGGAAGCATACAATCCCATAATGATGCACTGGTAATTTCTGTACTCATGAATAAAACTTGAGTTAAATGTGTATTGAATGATCCAGGTAGTTCGGCCAACATTATTCGATCGAGGGTCATAGAACAACTCGGCCTACACGACCAAATTGTGCATGCGGCCCGAGTGCTAAACGGATTCAACATGGCTTGTGAAACTACTAGGAAGAAATAACGTTGTCGGCCGGTACCCTCCAAGAGACCAAGTATTATGATCGAAGGAGGCATGAGGTACAATGCCCTGTTCGGGAGACCATGGATCCACAATATGAGGGTTGTACCATCGACCCTTCACCAGGTATTAAAATTTCCGACACCAGAAGGGATAAAGACGGTTTATGGGGAGCAGCCTGCCCCAAAGGAGATGTTTGCCGTTGATGAAATAATTCTGATATCAACACTCTCATCGATAAAGGACTCAGGTTCGAAAGCAAAACAGGAAGCCAAATAGCAATCGTTGATGCCAGCCTCGACCCAATCGGACAAGCAAGGGATTAACCAAGACGACAATTACGGGGTTACTCGATCCTTCATAATCCCCGATGATTCCGACGCCACCAAATCAACGGTCAAAGAACTGGAGCAAGTCATACTAATCGAACATCTGCCCGAATGAAAGGTATACTTGGGCAGGGGATTAACTCCCGAGCTCAGGAAAAAACGTATTTAATTTCTTATAGCTAACATAGATTGTTTCGCTTGGTCCCATCTCGACATGACAGGGATCCCATCATAGATCACCACCCATAAACTAAGCTTGGACCCGAAGTTCCATATGGCGAAGTAGAAAAGAAGACTCTAGTCCGAGATCAAGCATGCCTTCATCAAAGATGAGGTAACCAAACTTCTTAAAATAGGGTCAATCCGGGAAGTAAAATACTCTGAATGGTTAGCAAACATAGTGGTAGTCCCTAAAAATGAAACAAACTTAGAATGTGTGTAGATTACAAAGATCAAAATAAAGCATGCCCCAAGGATTCTTTTCCTTTACCTAATATCAATGCCACGGCCGACCACGAGATCCTCAATTTTCTCGATGCCTATTCCGGGTACAACCAAATACAGATGAACCCGGATGATCAGGAGAAGACCTTGTTCATCACTAAGTATGGAACCTACTGCTATAACGTATTGCCATTTAGATTAAAAAATATTGGTGCCACATACTAACACCTAGTAAACTGGATGTTCGAAGAACAAATATGGATATTTATGGAAGTTTACATTGATGATATGTTAGTTAAGTCCCTGTGAGCAGAGGACCATTTGAAGCATTTGCAGGAAACCTTTAATATATTGAGGAAATAAAATATGAAGCTGAACCCGGAAAAATGCGCGTTCGGGGTCGGGTCAGGCAAATTTCTCGGGTTTATGGTATCCAACTGAGGAATCGAGATCAACCCCGACAAGATCAAAGCTATCGAGGACATCACGGTAGTAGACAATGTAAAGGTCGTTCAAAGGTTAACTGGGCGCATAGCCGCCCTGGGGCGTTTCATCTCGAGGTCCTCCAATAAGAGACATCGATTCTTCTCGTTGCTGAAGAAGAAAAATAACTTCACATGGACCTCGGAATGCCAGCGGGCCTTGGAAGAGCTTAAACGTTACTTATCGAGCCCGTTGCTTCTTCATACGCCGAGAGCAGACGAATAACTGTACTTATATTTGATAGTATCGGAGATAGTGGTAAGTGGAGTCCTAGTCCGGAAAGAACAAGGTACGCAATTTCCTGTTTATTACATTAGCTGGACCTTAGGTGAGGCCGAAACTAGGTATCCCCACCTAGAAAAGTTGGCGCTCGCTTTGATAAACGCCTCTAGGAAACTAAAATCGTACTTCCAATATCACCACATATGTGTTGTAACAACTTATCCACTTCAAAATATTATGCATAAGCCTGAGCTTTTGGGGCAGTTGGCCAAATGGGTCGTAGATATCAGCAGGTATGATATCGAATATCGACCCCGAACAACCATTAAGTCTCAAATTTTGGCTGACTTTATGGCTGACTTCACGCCGGCCCTAGTACCCAAGGTTGAAAGAGAGTTGTTGGTAAACTCCAGTACGTCCTCGGGAATCTGGACCCTCTTTACAGATGGTGCTTCAAACGCAAAAGGGTCCGGACTCGGTATCGTACTTAAACTGCCCACATACAACGTGGTTAGATAATCTATTAGAATTGTGAAATTTACTAACAATGAGGCCAAATATGAGGCCATGATTGCAGGTTTCGAACTAGCCAAAGGCTTGGGAGCGGAGGTGATCGAAGCCAAATACGACTCCCTCCTCGTGGTGAATCAGGTTAACGGAACCTTCGAAGTTAGGGAAGAATGAATGCAAAGATACCTAGATAAGTTCCAAGTAACTTTGCATCGATTTATGGAGTGGACTTTGCAACATGTGCCTCGAGATCAAAATAGCGAGGCTGATGCCCTCACAAACTTTGGGTCATCAGTCGAAGACAACGAGCTCAATTCAGGGGCCGTCGTGCAACTCACGAGGTCAGTAGTCAAAAAAGGCCACGCCGAAATAAACTCCAGAAGATTGACCTGGATTGAAAAATAAATACATAGAGTATTTGAAAACCGGAAAGCTTCCCTTAGATCTAAAAGAGTCAAGGGCCCTGCGCACGAAGGCAGCACGATTCACCTTATTCGAAGATGGAACCTTGTTCAGAAGAATGTTCGATGGTCCACAAGCAATATGTCTGGGACCAGGAGACACCGAGTATGTTCTAAGGGAAGTTCACGAGGGCACTTGCGGAAATCATTCCGGTGCCGAATAATTGGTTCAAAAGGTAATCAGAGCCTGCTATTATTGGATAGACATGGAAAAAGATGCGGAGTTCGTTAGAAAATGTGACAAATTCCAAAAACATGCTTCGATGATTCACCAACCCGGGAAACTACTCCATTCGGTCTTGTCACTGTGGCCATTCATGAAGTAGGGAATAGATATCGTTGGCCCTCTTCCATGGGCACCAGGTAAAGCTCAATTTATTTTGTTTATGACTGACTATTTTTCTAAATGGGTTGAAGCACAGGCCTTCGAGAAAGTTAGGGAAAAGGAAGTCATCAACTTCATTTGGGATCACATCATATGTCGATTCGGGATGCCATCCGAAATTGTGTGTGATAACGGGAAACAGTTCATCGGCAAACCAAATTTCTCGAAGATCATAAGATCAAAAGAATCCTATCAACACCTTATCATCCTAGCGGGAACGGGCAAGCTAATCGACAAACAAAACCATCATCCAAAATCTTAAGAAGAGGCTAACCAACGCTAAAGGAAAGTAGAAGGAAATTGTGCCCGAAGTTCTTTGGGCACACCGCACAATCTCGAAATCCAGTACCGGGGCTACCCCATTCTCACTAGTCTATGACATCGAAGCTCTAATACCGGTCTAAATCGGAGAGTCGAGTATACGGCTCGGATATGCAACAAAGGAATCAAACGATGAGGCCATGAATACGAGCCTAGAACTATTAGATGAAAGGCGTGAAGCCGCCCTCATCCGATTGGCCTCCCAAAAGCAACGGATCGAGAAATATTACAATCGAAGAGCCAATCTTCGATATTTTAACATCGGGGACTTAGTGCTAAGGAAAGTCACCCTCAACACCCGGAATCTGAATAAAGGGAAATTGGGTCCGAATTGAGAAGGACCGTACCAAATTGTCGAGGTTTACCGGAAAAGGGTCCTACAAGATCAAAACGATGAATGGAGAACAACTACCGAGCAATTGGACCATATCTCACCTAAAACGGTATTACTGCTAAGGTACGACCCTTTTTTATTTTCTTTTTCATTTCCTTTTTTATTTTTCAGACTAACACTTGCACGTGGTCAACAAGAAACAACGATGGATTTTTCGGCGAACGGCACAAAGTCCTTAGGTCTGAAAGCACGTGTTGCACTCTTTTTTCCGTAGATCAGTTTTGTCCCAAATGGGTTTTTCGGAGAGGTTTTTAATGAGGCAACCATGAATCGTGCTAACGTAGAATGAAGCCCGATTACGAATCGGCACCGAAGATCAATTCAACAATATCCGAGGTCATTTTGCAATCAACCTCGAATACTGGGGGGCTACTCTCGGATATGCATTGTCTTCGAGTATCAACTCTAGCGAGTAAACTACTTCATAAAGGAAGGGTCTCGACAAAAATGATTTATTGTAAGGGCCAAACGGTCAAAATGAACCGTGCCCATATAGATTGCTCGAGCCCTGACATAAAACATGTACGCATGTATGATTATTTCGATCGAGAATAAAGAGAAGTACTTTCCTTGCAATAATCTTCTGTTTTAAAATTTTACCTCTTTACATCCCTTTAGAGAACTTCGTACTTCCGAAAAATAACAAGCCCAAGGCCAATACATAACCAGAATGCGAATGATCACCCCCTCATTTGGGGGCTGCCATTCAACTCAAACAGCCCAAGTCATCGGGCCTCAGGGGCAAAAGACCTATTAGGCAACTCCCCGATTTCTAAAAGGCCACGGCCACCCCAATCAGGGACTGTTATCTCGGGCAAGCCCGGATGACTCGGAAAAATAAGACCAATGGGTAGTTTCCGAACTAAAAGGCTACGGCCAATTTAACACGGCTCGGAGATGTCCGAGACCCGTAACAAAAACAGGCCTTCGAAAAAGAGAAATATTTTCACAAACGGTTCTAAAGGTTGCCCTCGGCAAAGTCCTAAACTCAAGATATTTTCGGAGCAAAATCTTCAGTAACATCGAACCCCAACAATGCCTTAACCTAGAAAGGCAATAAAAGTAAGATTTGTTCGAACCCTTCAACACTATCTCATTGTTTCACGCTAAGGTATTCCGACCTTTATGAATACAAGTAATAAAGCAAAGGAAAAATTTGAGAACCGAAAGGGGAAGAAAAGAGTTATACATATATATATAATAATAATTTTTACAACGGTCGGATCTGCCTAATAAAAAAATTTACAACGGCCAAAACGGCCTCAAAAAAGGTGCTAAAGAAAGAAAAATTATAAAGGCCTAAGTAGCATGGTCCTCATCGGGATCTTCCCCGTCTTCGGATTCGGTTGAGATATCGGAATCTTCCTAAGGAAAGGCCAGCTTCCGGGTCCTGGTTTCCTCTGCTTTGGTGTTCTCGATTTCGGCCATAACATCGAAGTCCTGAGCGTGAACTCCCTCTAGGGCTTCCCTTTGAGCTTGCCATTTTGCATGATCCACCATGCTCTTAGCATTTGCCTGGATGACCTCAACATCGACCTTAAATTGGCCCACTTTGGAATCAGCTTTGGTGTTGGCCACGACCACCTCAGATCTGGCCACTTCGAGTTCGCTGGCCAAGTTTGCCTTATCAGAAACAGTCAAGTCCAATCGAGATTGAAGCTCCTTGATTTTCTCGACCTACACCGAGGCCTTTTCATTTGCAGCTCGGAGCTGGGTCTCGGCAGACTCCAGTTGTGCTTGGACGACTTCCTTTTTCAAGGCTAAACTGTCCATATTCTTCTTGAACTCTTCAGCCTCGGCTTGTATTGTATCTACTTGTTTCTGAAGCTCCCCGATCTGTTCGAGCCTCTGACGGACCTGCAGGATCAGATCGTTAGATACTATCCCCAATTCATCTTTACTATCGTGAGGCACTCGAAATACCTGCTCGGCCATCTCGGCATGCTCGTCCCGAGCCGTTATTAAATCGGCCTGAAGCTTCTCACTAAGATGCTTGTAGGTGTCACTTTTCTCAGTGAGGTCCCGGACCTCGGCTTCATGATGAGTCAATTACTCCCGATATCGGAGGAAAGCCTCGTGATACAGCACCGAAGCCTACAAGCATAGGGGAAGATGTTATAGTTATTTACAACTTTAAAAGTTAGAATATATGAGAAAGAAAAGGCACACCAATTTACCCGATTCAATGCTTGTCGGGCTTCATTGAATAGACCAGTAGCGCCCGACGACGATTCTTTCCTTGATACCGGCAGGTCACCGAGCCCGGTGACGTCTTCCAAAGCAGTGGACTCAACCCCATCCAAGAAGCTGTGGATATCCATCACCCCCTGAGGACTCAACATACCGGCCTCACGGATCATGGCATCCGAAATCTGAGGAGACCCGCTGAGGTCGACCGCTCCAAGTTTGTCTATTGGGACACTTTCTCCGCTCTCTCTCTCGACTCCTCTAGCTTGGGGCGGAATGGGCTCGACCCTTTCTAGCTCGGAAGCTTCAACTTGAGCTCTCTCACCGACCTCCTCATGTCGAGATGCTTCAACTTCAGCGCTCTCCGGTTCGAGAACTTCTTGTACGATGACGCCGGCCCGCACACAGGCCACCAATTTGGAGTTATCTTCCTCTTCTTCTTCAGACTCGTCTCTTAATCGGCGGATTGAATCCGAAGACATAGCACCGGTGTCCCTCTTGGGCTTGCGAGACCTCCTCGCCGGTCTTTTCTTTTCCGAGCCCGGGGAACTCGGCGCCCCTTTCCTCTTCTTCTCTTTGGCCTGCTTCGAAGCAGGGGGTAGGGAAATACTTCTTCGTCACCAGATGGGGGCCTCATTGCAATATTTTTTCTGAGGACTACAAAGGAAAAAATATGAGTAAGCTCGAGAAAAAGCCCGAACGATCACTGTTCTAAGAAGGAAAATTACCATGATTGCGGGCCTCCCATCGACCCTTCGAAAACTCCATCCAAGCATGTTCTGAGTACGACCTCTGTAACACAAGGCCTTCGACCCATTCTTTAAGTTCCGGAATTAGGTATGGCATCAGGGCCACAGCTGCGACGCCAAAAAATAGCAATGAAGAAAGAAATAAGAAGAAAAGCAACGAGATTAAACCTTCAAAGCGAAGTACTACTTACGTTTCATGTTCCATTTCTCGGAAAATGGCATGTCTTTAGCAAGGATCAGGTCGGAAGTCCTTACTCGAACAAATTGGCCCATCCAACCTCGGTCCCGACCTTCATCTATGCTCGATAACGGAGCCTTACTAGCTCGGCGAGCAAGCTTGATCAGCCCCCCTCAATAAAGTCGGGGACTATATAAGCGCATAAGGTAGTCGAGGGTAAAGGGACATCCCTCGATTTTATTTACAAAAAAATTGGAGGAGAATCACTATTCTCCAAAAGGAGGGGTGGATCTGGCCGAGGGTCACATCATACCTCTTTGCAAAAGGCAATAATGATGGGGTCTAAGGGACCCAACGTAAAGGGGTAAGTGTAAACACTTAGAAACCCCTCCACGTGAGTAGTGATCGATTCCTCGGGTGTAGGAACCACCACATGCTTATTGACCCAGTTGCAATCCTGTTTAACCCTAGCGAGGAGTTTTTCGATGATTGTGCATATGTACCTCGAGACCGGATCACATCGGCTTGTTACCAAGGAGGCTTTTTCGACCCTAAAATCAGTACAATTGGACACCATACCGGAACGAATTCCTCAGGGTGGGGTTCCGCCGCAGCCTCACCGCTGCCGGGCCGTGATGAAGAAGCAGCCTCCTTTTGCGGTACGGTCTTAGAAGTTTTCTCCATTGAAGAATAGGAGAAAAGAGAATTAATATAGTATACTGATTGATGAGAATTCAAGAAATTTGGGTGCAAAAGTTGTAAAGCAAAGGGTTTTTTGAAGAAAAAGCAAGAGTAGGAAGAGCTTTGAACGTAAAACGTTTAAATGAGAAAAAGCTAGGGTACTTATAGCTTGCTGGTGACGGTTCAGAACTGGTAGTGGCCGACCAGCGACTGACAGGCATTTAATACCTTGATAACTGGATCGACGGGACATTTCAAGTTGTTGCTTACGTCATGATCAGGTGTACCAGTGACGTTCGTCATTTACGTCATTACCCGTCAAGGCGGAGCTCGAAAATTCATATTGTTTCTCGTCATCTTCTCTCCAAGAAATGAGGGAACTATCTATATACGGTCAAAGCCGGGCTTGCCCTTCGTATGACTGATCGAGACTAGAACATGAAAAGGCAAGGTTCAAAACTCGTGTTATATCGAACAATGGTGTGAAGTTAGATTGCCGAGCTCGTGACCCAGAGATCGATTAAGATCGAGATCGGCCAAGATCGAGACTGGCCAAGATTGAGACCGGCCAAGATCGAGACCGAGAAAGATAGAGATCGAACGAGACCAAGGGAAGCTTACCGAGACAAATAACGGAAATCCGAAATATCCGCAATGGGGCGAGGATCGCGGCGGAAATCCCGGCACGTATCAAGGAGAGGCCGATTAATTAGCCTATCATGGGATTCCTTACTGTATTTAGAATTGTATCAAGAGTACGACTCCCTTACTATATAAAGGGGGTCTGATCATTTGTAAGAGAAATCACATTTACGCAATACAAAGCAATATACTGACTTCTTTTAGCTTTCAATATCTTGTTACTCTGTTCTTATATCATTTGAACCCTCACTTGGTTTGAGGGTGACCGAACTCAAGGGCCAAGGCTATTCGATCCGTTTGGTTTGCATTCATTTTTTTCACAGTCAATTTCAATATATATATATATATATATATATATATATATATATATATATATATATATATATATTCTCAATTTGTACCAAATTATATCACGTATCCTTAAAATCGCGTAACCATTAGTTTGAAGATACGATTAGTTAAAATAGACGTTTCACAATATCTTTCAGAATTAGCATCAGCAGTCGGAAAGCTTTTTCTATATTACGCTTTCCGGCTGATAAGTCGTCGAACTTTTGGACAGATAAGATCAAATTAGGATAAGCTTTCTATGGAAGCCCAGTGGTACAAACATAAACATTTCTGGTGATCAGTTCCTGACCAAGACAATCATTCCGCACTCCACCACTCATTTCTTTTCTTCGAATTTGGCACCATAACTACAAAATGAAAAGGAAAAGAAACAATTAACATGTACACAAATTTATTGTAAGATTTTGTGGAAACATAGGAAGTTGATTATGTTTGAGCACTTCAAAAACATTTTCTTTTTGTAGATTGTACTTTTGGAACATTTCTTGCACAAATAAATTTTGGAATATTACTCGCGACAAAGACCGTCGAAGTCTATAAATAATCATTAAATAAGAATATATTTCAAATTGCGCACATGCAACTGGATCGACACATTTCACAAGTCAGAACCATATTTTCTTATTGAGAGTGTAAAAGAAGGCAATTAGAAATTTTCAGAAATGACTATTGTTTAGTGGTTATTAACTTCTGATCGTTATCATATACATAATTATTTTTCGTAGCTATCTTTCAGTTGTTATGGTAATGTATTCGATGTATTCGAGCTACCGTTTTAATGAATACACTAGCAAAAATCGGCTAAAAAATAGGGCAGTCCAGCTGTCATCCGCTGTATTCACATGTATTCATAACATGTATTCATGAATACAACGTAATAATAGGTCTCTCAAGTTGTTTAAATACAGAAAACTGTTAATTTAACAGGATACACTCCTAATATAACTCACATAAATCAATTATAACACACAACATTATCAATCCAATTAATGAGAAGATTTAATCAGAAGCTAAACATCAAAAAATAGAGCATTCTTCAGAGTTTCAGACCCTCTTTTTTTTCTGATACAGTTCGAGTTTTTTTTTTCTTTTTTTTTTTTGTCATTTTTCGAGGTTCTGGTCGGAAATGATACAAGTATCTACAGAAAAATTTTGAAATACGATTTTCTATATATGAATACATCATGTAATTATGCCAGATACAACCTGTAATAGTAACCTTCTGCCTTCATATTTGATAATAAACATAGTGCTTGTATTCTGTTGTATCTAACAGTTGTGTTCAATGTATTCAAGTTTATTTTTATATTCACAATATTTTATTTATTCCTAATACATGGTATTACTGCTTTATTGAGTATATTTCATTGGTTGTATTCATTGATTTTCTATTTGTATTGAGAATATTTTACTGTATTGTTGTTTTAAATACAAATGGATACAGTTAGGTTTAAAATACATATGAATACAGTTAGATTGAATGCATAACTAATTGATGAATAACATCAAAATGATAGAACTAACATTGTATTTAAAAATATTATTGTAAGAACTCAAATACATATAAATACATATAAATATAACAATCAAAAATTAATATACAAAATAAAAATCAGTGTATGCCTTATCGAATACATATAAATACATCTAAATACAAGAAGAGAAAACCACTGTAGAAACTAAAAATCAATGTATGCGGACTCGAATACATATAAAAATATCTACAATTAGGGTCACTGCGTATTTTTGTTCTCCTTTCGGCTTCAATGGTTGCTGATGAATCTGGAAATACAGGTTCCTCTTGAGTGATTTGCAAATCGAAAGATGGCCCTTCGAAATTGAGTGCATTAGTGGGTATTCTGCAGAAAACCTAACAATGGTGAATATTTTTAAAAAAAAACTGTTGAAGAGAAAAAGAAGAAGTTTTAACTGGCCAAAAACTTTAGTGGTGAGTGGTGAAAATCTGTGTTGCTTATTTACGACTTGCACAATTTCATAGTTCCTGACATAAGCAAGAAATCATGAATCAGAAGGGAAAAAAATTGGTGTCACGCCTCCACATCTCGTGGAATTGGGAAATAACAATTTTGAAAAGGATGTTAAGAAAACTTGCAGGAAATGATGGAAAAGCTCACTATTTTCATGGCTGAAGAGTAGTGATAACCATGGAAATCATGAAAAAGCTCGCCGTCTATCGGAGAAAACCAGTTTTCTAGTTCATATAGAAAAGAATGTGAGAGAGAGAACGTGGAGAGAGAAATAAGATACTATGCGTGATTTTGGGAGAGAATAAACTGAAAGAATGAGAGAGAAAAATATTAGACAGCGTATTTAATGGCTTAATAGTAAGAAGTGATCATAAATACATATTTTGCTATAAAAATTAAAAGGTAGCTATAGAAAATAATATTTTAAAAGAGTTTTTATTTATAATAAATAGGGTGTAAAATTTTGCTATAGGAGATAAAATTTCCTAATTTAAATACCAAAGTTAGTTCACATCAGTAAGTAGAAGGGGAGACTGATGCAGGCCCCTTCTACAATTTTAGAATGGGCCTTCTCTCGTCTAGACCAAACATAATCAAGAATTCTAAGGCCTATGAGGAAAGGAAGTGGGCGCTTGCCGCAGCTAAATCCTTCTAAAGAAAAGACAAAACAATAGCACTTGGAATAAAATTTCATTAGGAAAGGTTGGTTCATGGATTATTCTGTCGCAGTAATAATTGAATAAAAGATCAGATTGTCTGAAACAAAGTTAGAATTATTAGTTGTGGAATGGGTATTAGTATCGAAACTTATATGTTCTACTAATCCAATTTTGCAACGGGTAGATCCACTAAGAAAATAAAGCACTTCCTGATAAGAGGTTTTCATAAAACTCAGATATCATTAGGAATTGCTACATCATAAAACTCAATTGGTTCTCATTCATGGATTATTTTGATATATCATAAGGATCAAATTCATAATCTATATATATATATATATATATATATAATTGAGGGTCTTGAAGAGGTGACATGGCACATTCTATGACCAGGAAGGTAATTTATCTTTTTTCTCAAAATTTTGCAATTTCCTTTATTCTTTTATTTAGTTATTATCTATCTATATTATATTAAAAGCACGAAAGCCCTTAGCGAAATGTTGTTCGCCTTTTTTGTCCTTTAAAAATAAAGTTCACACGGGATAAAATAGTCATTTAATTATTTATAATATTAAAAAATAGACTTGATTATTTTCCTACTATTTAGCAATAGTCATTTAATTACTTTCCTAAAATATATATGACTTTAAAATTAACTAAAATTTTGGTTATTAAATATTTTTCTATTTAAAAATTCTAGGAAATCCTAATATTTAGGACTAAAACCAATTAAATATATTTAGAAATTTATTTGACGTCAACTAGAAGAAGAACAACTAAATCCCAATTCAATTCAGTTCCAAATTACAATTTTGATAAGTCTTCCTATCAAATTCGAAAGACGAATTTCATGTGATAATTGGATTCTTAATTACGCAATAGATATAAAGCAAACATAGGTTAACACTATAAGTACTTTAACTGTAATCCTTTTCATATTATTTGATGTAATATTTAGTACTTTAAAATCAACTTTTATATAAGAGAAGATATATTCATTATGAAACATAGAGACAATTATTAAATTGTATAAGGAGTTAAAAAAGAAACACTTCTATAATCCTAGGTAAATAAAAATAGGTTAAAAATTATTCCCAAAGTTTCAGATGTACGTAAATAAAAAAGTAAGATGACTAATAATATAATTCTAATGTAAATAACTCTAGGATTCTATGAGTTCTTTTTAGGAATGTATTATTTACCTTTTTCAGTCAATTGCTTCTTAAACAATTTCTAAATACTTAACAATTGACATGTTTTGTTAGGGAATGTGTTTTGGTGTTGTCTTCAAAAATATTTTTTCCATCCCTAGGATTTTGGTTCTTTTATACTCCCTCTGGTTTATTTTAAGTGATTTTTTGGCCTTTATTTGTGGTCCACAATATTTTATTTTTTCAAATATCAAGAAAGACTTAATTTTTTTTTCCAAAGTTGCCCTTCGAGTAAAGAGTCTCAGAGTATTTGATGTATTTCCAATGAACAAATTAAAGTCAATATGGTCAATTACATTATTAATTAATGTTAAAAGGTCAATTCCTTAATATGTATGAAAACAACCAAAAGATCACTTAAAGTAGATCCTGAGGGAGTACCTTCTACGCGGTAAGTACTCCGGAAATCTTACTTCGGTGAACCTCCAAACCAATGTGCATTGGTTTAAGACACTAATTTCCCAACTTAGGATTATTGATAAAAAAAATTCTTTCACATGGTCATTCTCCCCCTCTCCTCCTAGATTGTGGAAACAAAATACAAAAATTTTATTGAGAAATTAATGTATCTTTTTTTTATCAACAACCATATAAAATATTTTTGATTTTTTTTGCTCTTAATTGCATGATCTTATCCACGGTCTTGAGTTGTTTTCTTGATCAATATTTAATAGTCACATAAAAAGTTTCCTTTCCAATTGTTTGAACAATTAATGTTCGGATGGGTTGTTTAGCGTCACTTTTTAACATTATTTACACACATTAATTTAAATTTAATATATAGATATGTGTGTGCAATATTGTTTCATATTTATAACATTTGATGATTTCATATTTTTAATAGAAAAATTGGTAATGTAGCTTTAAATAAATATGATCTTCACTAGAGTCTAGATGTATTACGATACCTTGGAGAGGAACTCAAAAAGATTTTGGTGATTTTTTTTTTCATTTTGCTGTAAATTGGTGAAGTAATATTTCTAACATTTGTTGATACAATATTTTAACAGAAAAATTGCCATTTTAGTAAAATTCAGTAATATCTGAATAATACAGTAAAGAACTTGGGAACTATTTGAGGTAAAACAAAATTCTTTGTTGAGTTAGTTAAATAATATTATCATATTAATGGACTTGATTTTTTTCTATTAATTTTTTTTATTACTCAAAACATTCTTTAGTAATCATTATGTGATTTTAAAAGTTTATATATATTAAATAAAAGTACATGCGCAACGCGCGTACTCCAACACTAGTTTAATAAAAAGTCCAATAATTACAACTTTTCCTATATTTACATATTACAACTTTCCAATTCACCGGAAATTCAATGTAACATGCGGTTGGTTGTTACCACTATTTAACATTCCACGTAACCATTTTATTCTTTCTTAATTCAAAATTTGCAGAGAAACTATTTGCTCTTCTCACTGCTAGAGAGTCAACAAAGTCCTTTCTCCTTGTTTACCCGAAAAATGAATAGACTTAAATTTATACGTAGTTCTAAGGATATGTGGTATAACTTAGTACAAATCGGAAAAGTAAGTAGAAATATATCGAATATTGACTGTAAAAAAGGAATGAAATACAAACCAAACTGAGTAGAAAATGATTTATGAACAAGCAAGATGAATCAATGTACAAGACTCACAAAAGGATAATCTCTCCTGTATCTATATGTGAATATCAATAATCTTTTCAATAAGAGAGTGTGTAGATGCCTTAATGTTCCAATCCCTCACTTACAGAAATGATAGCCACTCTTTTATAGTGGAGGGATCTTACTTTGGATATAATAAAAAATACATAGTGGGGATCCCATGATAGATTAGTTAATTTAGTTTTTCCTTAATTCCCGCCGAGATTCTCTCCTCAAGTGCGGCTACAACGGCTCTTGTCTCTTAGCTCGATCTTGGTCGGACTTGATATTGGTCAATCTCCAGATTTTGAGCTCGATACTGACTCGAGCTCGATACTAACTCGGGTTCGGTATTGACTCGGGATCGGTATTGACTCGGGCTCGGATCTTGAGTTCGATAACGCCACTTTACATCATAGTTTGATTTGGGCTCGAGCTCGATAATGACTTCGAGCTCGGTATTGATCGGTTCCTGAATCTTGAGCTTGAAACCTGGCTTCAGATCTCATCTCGGTATGATGAAAATGACCCTCGGCCCATCATGTTCCAATTTTGACTAATTACATGAAGGGCAAAATCGATTTTAACCGTATACAGATAGTCCCCTCATTTCTCGGGAAGAATGTGGCGAGAAACGACATGATTTTCCAATGATACGACTAGATATACACTGACGTTTGCATCAAGCTCGACCATGACGTATGTCATAACTGTCCCGTCGGTTCAGTTACTAAGACATTAAATGTGTGTCAGACGATAGTCGGCCACTGTTGATATTAAACCGTTATTGTCAACTCTATAAATAGCTCCTCTCTTTATCATTTTTTACTTTTAGATTTCCAATCTCCAAATCTTCTAAGTTCTTTTCCGCATCTTCTGAGTTCTTTATCTGCAAATCTGTGATTTTCACTGCAAATTTCTTCTCAAAACACCAAAATACTTCTGATCTTTGTTCACAGAAATTTAGATGGCCAAAACGTCAAAAACTATTCGTCAAAAATAGAACGCCTCTTCATCGCGGCCTGCCAATGACAAAACACTGGGGGAGCCGCGACCTTAGGAGTGTGTTCCCGAGGGGTGTGTTCTCACTTATGATTTTAAGAACGATAAAGTCTCGTCGATTCTCGGTCGATGCGAGCCAGTATCGAGGTATATATGCTCGATAATTGAGGGATACCTCAAGCAGGTAAGGAAATATTACAACTGGGAAAACAAAGAAGTGATGATTCCGGTTCCCGAAGAAGATATCACCACCTATGCGGAAAGGTTTTTAAGTGTGTACACTTACCCTTTCACGTTGGGCCCCCTCGACCCCGTTATCGTTGACTTCTGCCACCAGTATCAAATAACCCTAGGACAAATCCACCTTCCTTTAGGCGAATCGTAATTCTGCTCCGATTTTTCGTGAGCAAAGTCGAGGGGATGCCTTTTACACTCGACCACCTCATCAGGTTATACAGCCCCGCCTCTATCGAGGTGGGTTAATAAAACTTCAACGCTGAGCTACCAAAGTACTGTTCTCGAGCATAGACGAGGATAGGGACCGAGGTTGGATGAACTGGTTCATTCGAGTGAAGACTTCCGACCTTATCCCAGCCGAGAAGATGCCATTTCCCGAGAAATGAAATATGAAGCGTAAGTACAATTCTACTGTTAGCTCCTATTGTTTTTCTCCTTCGTTCCTTTCTTACCGATATCTTTTTCCGTGATGTAGCGGTTGCTTGGATGTCCAGTGCAATTCCTAACCTTAAGAGCTGGGTACAGGACCTGGCCTCGACCTCTACATATGCCGAGCACTCGTGGCGCGATTTATCAAAGGGCCAATGGGAGGCCAAAACACATAGTAAGTTTCTTTCCCACGTCTTTGTTGACTTTGTAAAGCGTTCCTTATTTTCTTTTTATACATGCATTGGCAAAGATGCTGTTATGAGGCCCTTATCTGGTGAGGAGGAGACTTCGATCCCGGCACCAAATTGGCGAAGGACAAAAAGAGAAAAAAGCTCTCGACCTCCGAGGATCCGGAACCTATGAAGAAGGCGGCTCGTAAGCTGAGGAAGAATATCATTCTCCTGACCGAAGATTCTATTCGGCGTCTTAGGGATGAAGATGAAGAAGAGGAAGAAGATGATTGCGGGATGGTAGCCCGAGTGAAAATGAGTATCGAGGCCCCAAAGGCTACTGAATCGGCAAAGGCTACAGAGATTCCATCTCGTGATGAGGGAGTCTCGGGAAGAGAATTGGTCGAAGTCCCCGAGTCATCGAGGATCGAGGCTACCTCCCACCATAATGAGCCAATGATGGGTACGACTGCAGTGGATGATCTTGAGGCCCCCCGAGATGGAGAGAACGCCCCAAGGGATTCACTTGGGGCAATAGAAATTGGAGGCTCCCCGTTGCTCCCCTCATTTTACGAGGAGATATTTCGAGAGGCTCGGGCCTTGAAGACCATTTCCATAAAAGGAGGCCACGGAAGGGAAGATCCCTTCCATGATTATTTTACTGGGTTCGAAGATGCTACAGGCCTGAGTGACTTGGAGGTCCCGAGGAAGTACTGGGGTGAGGCATCGAGCTTTTTCAACGAAGTGCAACAAGCTCTGAATCCGATAAGCCTTAACTCCCCTTGTTGGTATTACCCTTATGTTTGTTTTTCTTTTCTAACTTCTTTTCTTCTTTCTGCGTAGGCCTCATCGCTTCATCGGGAAGCATTTTCTTGGTCTCTGATTGAGCTGAGTCGGTACGAGGCCAACCTCCGAAGGCTCTCGGGGGAGAGAAATGCCTCTAGACTTCTCTGTGAGCAAAGAAGAGAAGAGACCAAGGACCTCCGAGCCGAGTTGGCCAAGGCTTACCAAGATTAGACCGACCTGACCGAGTAGGTAATGACAATCTTAAAAACTCATGGGCTCGATTCGAGGACGGTGGCTAATATTTCGATCTCACAGCTGCAGCAGAAGATCGAGATGAACGGGCAAATCCGTGAGGAGGTCGACATGATAAAGGCGGAGACCTTGGGGTGGAAAGAAGGTATGGAATGCTTTGCTGCAAAAAAAAGAGACTGCCTTATCCCAATTATCATCGGCCGAAAGTCTGCTTCGAGGCATGAAAGAGAAGTTCTCAGCTCAGCAAAAGAAAATAGCGGAGCTCGAAGCTCGGTTGGCTTTCAAACTTGAAAAGGCCAAATCTGAAGCTGAAAAGGCTAAAGCCGAGGATGATACGATCGTGGTCATCTACCGAGCCAATGCTGAAGCTGCTCAAGTACAAGCGAGAGAGGCAGCCGAGACCGCTCAAACTCGAGCATATTGGATTGCAGAACTCGCCAAATACCAATCTCGAAGGAAAACCCTCGAGAAGATCCACGCTCGAGGTTTCGATCTAGCCGACGAGATAATAAAGGCTAAAGAGTGTGAAGCCGAAGCTTCAGCGCTGGCCTCCGATGACGACGATGATGATGAGGAGAGCAAAAGCGGGTTCGAGAGCGGGGAGGACCTCGATGGAGAAGAAACTACCCCCGGAGAAAATCAGGAACCTTAGGATTTTTCATTTTTGATCTTTTGTGTAGGGTCCTAATCGGACCATGTAAATATCTTCATATATATATATAAATATCTCTTTCTTTTCCATCTTGCCTTTATTTCATTCTATTCCTTGTGAAAACTTTGTTTATAAGTTCGAGGCTTTAGGTAATTTGATCGAAGTCGGACTAGTCGAATGAGTACTTGCTCGAACTCAGAGTAGGGTGGACCTTAGAGTTTAATTGAGCGGGGATGATTTCTCGAACTCAAAAGTATGATGGCCCTTTAGGTTCTCGAATTAGGTCGATACGGCCATTGTTTGATCGTATAAAATCTGTTGTGTCTTAGCTATGAACAAGGGATTTGCTTGATTAGGATTTTCAAGGGTCGATATTATCCACCCTTTGGTTCGAACTCGAATTAAGAGTATCCCTTAGGCTTTATGGTTGAGTGAGTATTTGCTCGAACATGAAGTAACGTAGCCTTTAGGTTTTATGGTCGAGTGAGTGTTTACTCGAACTCGAATTAATGTAGCCCTTAGGCTTTATGAGTGAGTGTTTACTCGAACTCGAAATAAGGTAGCCCTTGGGCTTAGTGACCGAGTGAGGACTTGATCGAACTCGAAGTAATGTAGCCCTTAGGCTTATCGGTCGAGTGAGTGTTTGCTCGAACTCGAAGTAATGTAGCCCTTAGGCTTTATAGTCGAGTGAGGATTTACTCGAACTCGAAATAAGAATAGCCCTTAGGCTTAGTGGCCGAGTGAGGACTTGCTCGAACTCGAAGTAATGTAGCCCTTAGGCCTTATGGTCGAGTAAGTGTTTGCTCGATCTAGAAGTAATATAGCCCTTAGGCCTTAAGGTCGAGTGGGTGTTGCTCGAACTCGAAGTAATGCAGCCCTTAGGCTTTATGGTCGAGTGAGTATTTTCTCTAACTCGAAATAAGAATAGCCCTTAGGCTTAGTGGCCGAGTGAGGACTTACTCAAACTCGAAGTAATGTAGCCCTTAAGCTTTATGAGTGAGTATTTACTGGAACTCGAAATAAGGTAGCCCTTGGGCTTTGTAGTCGGGTGCAAATGATTTCTCAAACTTGAATTAATGGCATCCCTTGGGCTCGATAGATAGTCCTCGAGTGAGAATGGTTGCTCGAACTCTAGTTAGGGTTGCCCTTAGGCTTTATAGTCGAGTGAGGATTTGCTCGAACTCTAAATAAGAATAACCCTTAGGCTTAGTGGCCGAGTGAGGACTTGATTGAACTCGAAGTAATGTAGCTCTTAGGCCTTATGGTCGAGTGAGTGTTGCTCGAACTCGAAGTAATGTAGCCCTTAGGCTTTATAGTCGAGTGAGGATTTGCTCGAACTCGAAATAAGAATAGCCCTTAGGCTCGATGGTCGAGTGAGTGTTTGCTCGAACTCAAAATAATGTATCCCTTAGGATTTATGTGGATCTTGATCTCGCTGATTTTTTGGTTGGCAGTCCTCGATTTATGGGGTAATGTTTCAAACTCCGGTCATGGTCGGGCCTTGAGCCTGTTTGCTTAATAGATCATGAAATAGAAAAATCTTTCCGAGATATGAGGTATCAGTAAAGAAGAAATTTCTCTTTACAAGTCAATTATACATTTCATGTTTTGTTCCAGGGCTCTAGCAAACTACACGGGCATGGATCGTTTTGACCATTTGGCCCTTACAATTTTTCCTATCGAAACCCTGTTGCCATGATGTAACTTTCTTGCATCGAACTTAATATATTCGAGAGTAATGCCCCCCAGTATTCGAGGTTGATTGTAAAGAAGCCTCGGATACTGTTGAGTTGTTCTAAGTTAGCACGATCAATGGTTGCCTCATTAAAAACATTGCCGAAAAATCCATTTGTGATAAAACCGGTTTAAGGGAAAAAGAGCGACGCGTGCTTTCAGACCTAAAGGCTTCGAGTTGAATAATCCATTCCTGTTTCTGGTAAAACACTTGCAAGGGTTAATTTCGAAATATATATATGATCATGGGAGGGTCGTACCTTAGCAATAATATCGTTTTAGGTGCGAAACGTTCCAATTGCTCGGTAGTTGTTTGTCGTTTATCATGCCAAGCTTGTAGGACCCTTTTCCGATGATTTCGAGGACCTGATATGGTCCTTCCCTGTTCGGACCCAGTTTTCCTTCATTCGGATTTCCGGTGTTGAGGGTGACTTTCCTTAGTACCAAGGCCACGATTTTCAAATATTGAAGATTGGTTCTTCGATTGTAGTATCTTTCGATTCGCTGTTTTTGGACGGCCAATCGGACGAGAATGTCCTCTCGTCTTTCGTCCAATAATTCAAGGCTCGTGTTCATGATCTCGTTATTCGACTCCTTTGTTGCATATCGAAACCTGATGCTAGGTTCTCCGACCTCAACCGGGATCAAAGCTTCGATGCCATAAACCAACGAGAATGGCGTTGCTCCAGTACTGGATTTCGATATTGTGCGATATGACCATAGGACCTCGGGCAGTATTTCTCTCCATTTCCTTTGGCGTTGGTCAATCTCTTCTTAAGATTTTGGATGATGGTTTTATTGGTCGATTCGGCTTGTCCGTTTCCACTGGGATGGTACTGTGTTGATAGGATCCTTTTAATTTTATGATCCTCGAGAAATTTAGTTACTTTGATGCCAATGAATTATTTTCCATTATCACATACAATCTCGGTTGGCACCCCGAATCGACATACGGTGTGGTCCCAAATGAAGTCTATCACTTCTTTTTCTCTAACTTTTTCGAAAGCCTGTGCTTCAACCCATTTAGAAAAATAATCAGTCGTAAACAAAATAAATTGAGCTTTACCTGGGGTAGATGGGAGGGGACCGACGATGTCCATCCCCCATTTCATGAAAGGCCATGGAGATAGGACCTAATGGAGTGGCTCTCCGGGTTTACGAATCACGGGCGCATGTCTTTGGCATTTGTCGCATTTTCGAACGAACCCCTTCGCATATTTGCTCATATCGGTCCAATAATACCCTGCTCTGATCGCTTTGTGGACCAGCGAGTCGGCACCAGAATGGTTTCCACAAGTGCCCTCGTGAATTTCCCGTAGAATATAATCGGTATCTCATGGTCCCAAATATATTTCCAATGGTCCATCAAAAGTCCTTCTGAATAGTATTCCGTCTCCGGATAGGGTGAATCGTGCTGCCTTTGTGCGCAAAGTCCTCGATTCCTTTGGATCTGATAGAAGCTTCCCATTTTTGAAGTACTCTATATATTTGTTTCTCCAATCCCAAGTTAGACTTGTGGAATTTATCTCGGCGTGACCTTCTTCGATCACCGATTTTATGAGTTGTACGACAGTCCCCGAGTTGAGTTCGTCATCTTCGACCGATGAACCTAAGTTCGCAAGAGTGTCGGCCTCGTTGTTTTGTTCTCGGGTGTACGTGCTTCAAGGTCCATTTCTTAAATCGATGTAGAGTCACTTATAATTTATCCAAGTACCTCTACATTCGATCTTCTCGGACTTCGAAGGACCCGTTAACCTGGTTGACCGCGATGAGGGAATCACACTTAGCCTCTATGATCTCTACTCCCAAGCTTCTAGCCAGTTCGAGACCTGCAATCATGGCCTCATAATCGGCCTCATTGTTAGTCAATTTTGTAGTTCTAATAGACTATCTAATTACATTACCTGTGTGTGATTTTAGTACAATGCCTAATCCGGACCCCTTCGCGTTCAAGGAACCATCCGTAAAAAGGGTCCAGACTCCCGAAGAGGTTCCCGATTTTATAAGTAGCTTTCTTTCAATTTTGGGTATGAGGGTTGGCGAAAAGTCAGCCACGAAGTCTGCCAAGTTTTGAGACTTGATAGCAGTTCGGGGTCGATACTCGATATCGTACCCGCCGATCTCTACGGCCCATTTGGCCAATCGACCCGAAAGCTCGGGTTTGCACAAAATATTTCGAAGAGATTAAATTGTTACAACGCGTATCGGGTGAGATTGGAAATATGGTTTTAATTTCCTAGAGGCGCTTATTAAAGAAAGCGCTAATTTTTTTAAGTGTGGATATCTAGTTTCAGCCTCGCCTAAGGTCCGACTGACATAATAAATAGGGAATTGCTTACCTCATTCTTCCCGAACCAGGACTCCACTTACCGCTATCTCCGAGACAGCTATGTACAAGTAAAGTTGTTCGTCCACTTTCAGGGTATGAAGCATAGGCGGGCTCGATAAATACCGCTTTAGTTCTTCCAAAGCGTGTTGGCATTCCGGAGTCCATGCAAAGTTTCTTTTCTTTTAACCATTGAGAAAAATCGGTGGCTCCTATATGAGGATCTTGAAATGAATCGTCCCAAGGCGGCTATTCTCCTTGTTAGCCTTTGCACGACCTTCACATTATCCACTACCGTTATGTCCTTGATAACTTTGATTTTATCGGGGTTGATTTCGATTCCTCGGTTGGATACCATGAAACCAAGAAACTTACCCGATCCAACCCCGAATGCACATTTTTTTAGGTTGAGCTTCATATTGTACTTCTTTAGCACGTCGAAAGTTTCCTGCAAATGCTTTAAATGGTCCTCTGCTCGCAGGTACTTAACTAACATGTCATCAATATAAACTTCCATTGATTTTCCTATTTTTTTTTCGAACATTCAATTTACTAGGCGTTGATAAGTTGGACCAGCATTTTTTAGATCGAATGGCATTACGTTATAACAATAGGTGCCGTACTTGGTGACAAACGAGGTCTTTTCTTGATCCTCCGGGTTCATTTGTATCTGGTTGTACCCATAGTAGGCATCGAGAAAATTGAGAGTCTCGTGGCCGGTCGTGGCATCGATCATACGATCGATGGTAGGCAAAGGAAAGGAATCCTTAGGGCATGCTTTGTTCAAGTCTTTATAATCTATACACATTCTAAGTTTGTTTCCTTTTTTAGGGACCACCACCACATTTGCTAGCCATTCGGGGTATTTAACTTCTCAAATAGATCCTATTTTAAGAATTTTGGTTACCTCGTCCTTGATGAAGGCATGTCTGATCTCGGACTGGGGCCTTCTTTTTTACTTTATCGGACGAAATTTTGGATCCAAGCTTAGTCTATGAGTGGCTATCTCCGGTGGGATCCCTGTTATGTCGAGATGGGACCAAGCAAAATAGTTAATGTTAGATATAAGAAATTGAATAAGCTTATTCCTGAGCTCAGGATCTAACCCCGTGCCCAGGTATACCTTTCGATCGGGGAAATGTTCGACTAGCGTGATTTGTTCTAGTTCTTCGACCGTTGACTGGGTAGCATCTGTATCATCGGGGACTATAAAGGATCGAGGGATCCCATAGTCATCGTCTTCATCAGTCTTCTGATTCTTTAGTTGGATCGAGGCTTGCGTTTGTGATTGTTTTTTGGTATCATGTTCCTCCTTCGAATCTGATCCCTTTGTCGATGATTGTGTAGATATCGGAATCACCTCATCAACGGCAAATATTTCTTTTGCGGCCGGTTGCTCTCCGTAGATCGTTTTGACTCCCTCCGATATTGGGAATTTTAAAACCTGGTGGAGGGTCGAGGGTACGGCTCTCATATTGTGGATCCACGGCCTTCCAAAAAGAACGTTATACCTCATGTCGCCTTCGATCATGTTGAACTTCATTTCTTGGATGGTCCCGGCCACGTTTATTGGCATAATTATCTCGCCCTTAGTAGTTTCACATGGCATATTGAATCCATTTAGAACAAGGGTTGCGGGCACGACCTGATCCTGTGGACCGAGCTGCTCTACGACCTTCGATCTAATAATGTTGGCCGAACTACTTGGATCAATTAACACACGCTTAACTTGAGTTTTATTCATAAGTACAAATATTACCGGTGCATCGTTATAGGGTTGCATGATTCCTTATACGTCTTCATCACTAAAGGACAAGGTTCCTTTAGGTGTGTAATCCTGAGACCGAGATCGCTTCTCACTTTCAATCGACATCTTAGTGCGCTTAAGCACCGGCCCATGGGGGATATCGATCCCACCGATGATCATGTGGATGATGTGTTGTGCCTCTTCTTGTTCATTTTGTCTTCTGAAATCCATGTTTTTGAAATGATTTTTGTCCCGGTCACTTAAAAATTCTCGAAGGTGCCCTTTATTGAATAACCAGGCTACCTCCTCTCTCAATTGCCTGCAATCTTCCGTTTTGTGGCCGTGAGTGCCATGATATTCGCATATTTGATTGGGATTCCTATGGGCTAGATCGGTCTGCAGAGATCGAGGCCATTTAGTATCTTTGATGCATCTGATAGCCGACACAATGGCGGATGCATCGATGTTGAAGTTATATTTCGATAACCGTGGTGCTTCCTTAGGTCCAGTATGCCTGTCGAACCCATTATTGTTCATCAGCCCCCAAGACCCTTGGCCTTGATCACTTCTTTTATTGGTTTGTACGAGGTTACGTCTTGGTTCGTTGCCCCAATAATCTCCACTATACGGCTGGTATCGGTCCCTGATCGGCCTTTGTTCTCTGTTGACGTCCCTTTTAATAACGGACCTAGAACCCAACTGGTTGTCTTCGACTCTAATCTTCGATTGATACCGATTGTGAACATCGGCCCAGGTAACAGCTGGGTACTCGATCAGGTTCTGCTTCAATGGTCGTAAAGCTATCGAGCTTCGTTCGTTCAGACCTTGAGTGAAAGCTTGAACATCCCAATCGTCTGTGACTGGTGGTAGGTCCATTCGTTCCATTTGGAAATGAGATACGAATTCTCTTAGCATCTCGTTATCTTTTTGTCTTACCTTGAAAAGGTCCGAATTCCTGGTCTCGACCTTTATGGCTCCAGCATGTGCTTTTACGAAAGAATCTACAAGCATAGCAAAAGAATCGATAGAGTTAGACGGTAAATTATGATACCATATCATTACTCCCTTTGACAGGGTTTCACCGAATTTTTTCAATAATACAGATTCGATCTCGTCGTCCTCTAGGTCATTCCCTTTAATAGCACATGTGTAAGAGGTGACGTGTTCGTTGGGGTCGGTCGTTCTATTATATTTAGGAATTTCGGGCATGCGAAACTTTTTGGGGATCGGTTTCGGAGCTGCGCTCGGGGGGAAGGGCTTTTGTACGAATATTTTGGAATCCAAGCCTTTCGATATCGGTGGTGCCCCCGGGATCTGATCAACCATGGAGTTATACGTTTCCACCTTTTTGTCATTTGCTTCAATCCTCCTTTCTCCTGACTCTATTCGTTTCGTCAGTTCCTCGAGCATCTTAACAATTTTGGGATTAGTCTCCGATTCTTGCTCGTTTGACCTTACTACAACTGGGCCCGTTTTGTGGGTGACTTCTTGGGGTGGACTGGGCTCGAGCCTGATCGGTGCCTGGGTTTGGCTCTGTAACTAGGCTATTGCTACTTGTTGAGCTTGCAACATTTCGAAAATCATACGCAAGTTGATTTCGTTTTCCTCAGCGTTTTGAGTATTTCGAGCTGCAGATCGAGTTCCACCTTGAATGCTATTTTCAGGGTCGGAACGTTGGCTTACCTCGCTGGCCACATGTGAATTAACGTCTATTAGCTCTTCGACCCGAGCTCCAACAGGATCGACGAGTGGCCTTCCACCCCCGAGGGTTAAGTTGTTGTTCTCATCTTGAAAGACAGCTTCGTTGTCGATAGGTAGGGCCATTAATTGAGAATTCGTCGTTTTCAACTTGAAATAAAAGACACTTCCAAGAGCAAGTGTAAAATAGTGTGTTTCACAGAGATTCGTACCAAATAACTACTATTATCCTTATCCCCACGGTGGGCGCCAAACTGTTTACCCGAAAAATAGATATAGTTGAATTTATACGTAGTTCTAAGGATATGTGGTATAGCTTAGTACAAATCGGAAAAGTAAGTAGAAATATATAGAACATTGACTGTAAAAAAGGAATGGAATACAAACCAAACTGAGTAGAAAACGATTTATGAGCAAGCAAGATGAATCAATGTACAAGGCTCACAAAAGGATAATCTCTCATGTATCTATATGTGAATATCAATAATCTTTTCAATAAGGGAGTGTGAAGATGCCTTAATGTTTCAATCCCCCACTTACAGAAATGATAGCCACTCTTTTATAGTGGAGGGATCCTACTTTGGATATAATAAAAAATACATAGTGGGATCCCATGATAGATTAGTTAATTTAGCTTTTCCTTAATTTTCGCCGAGATTCTCTCCTCAAGTGCGGCTACAACGGCTCTTGTCTCTTAGCTCGATCTTGGTCGGACTTGATATTGGTCAATATCCGAATTTCGAGCTCGATACTAACTCGGGTTCGGTATTGACTCCGGCTCGGATCTTGAGTTCGATAACGCCACTTCACATCATAGTTCGATTTGGGCTCGAGCTCGATAATGACTTCGAGCTCGGTATTGATCGGTCCCTGAATCTTGAGTTTGGTAACCTGGCTTCAGATCTCATCTCGGTATGATGAAAATGACTCTCGGCCCATCATGTTCCAATCTTGACTAATTACATAAAAGGCAAAATCGGTTGTGACCATATACACTCTTCATTCACATTTTAGTTTCATTTATGTGCTATGCTACAAAAATTTAGAAAGTCACCTTTTAAATTCTATTAATTACACCATTTTTCTACCGTAACCGTTTTCTAAGAGAAATGCTTACACAAATTTGAAGAGACGTTCTTTTACATTTTTGAAGGGTTTTTTCTTTTAACTTCTTTTTTTTTGGGTTGTAATTTCCCCTTCATTCTTCTCATTTTAGCTTTATTTTATTTTTTTCACTCTTTGCAGAAGTTATTTTTTATTTCTTTTATTTATACCTTTTCATTTTTCTAGACCGTTTGACAGAAATACTTACACAAATTTGAAGGCATCGTTCGTTTACATTGTTTTTGATGCTTCCTTCTCTCATTCATTTTCCAATTTAATTACCACTCTTCATGCTATAAGTATTTAATTATTCCTCCTAAAAGAATATTATTGGATTGGTGTTGCATCCGGTGAGTGAAGAGATAGTAGACTTAACATAGAAGAATATACACATTCGTCTTAGCAACCTAAATATAGATAAGGAAAAATCGATAACTCATATTCCACGGATGTCTTGACCGTTGGGAAGGTAAAAAAAATTGCCTTTTATTTGTTTTCAGTTTTTTCCTTATTATCTTTTCTTCTTGCAAAGAATTTTTATTTAATTTTTTGCGCAGAAAATTCAAATATGAAACTCCATTTAACATATATTGAGGTGTGGTTGTTTGAAAGATCAGTTTATTAAACATTAGGTTGAGATATTTTGCTATAGTTTTGTTTTTTCTTATATCTGAATTTGTATATATACTTTTATTTTTGTAAATGTGGATGGAAATTGATATTTGATGTTTTCTCTAATATTATTAATTAAACACCATTGGTAATTCACTATCTTGCATTCTCACTTTATGATCTTTCTACTACGACTAATTTCTTGTTTATTATAATTAATTTGTTTTTCATTTTCCATCATTGATCATGTATTTTTCCACCTCTTTTATATTTCTTTGATATTTGATTTTGCATATGTTTGTTTAAATTGAAGGTAAATACATTTGATTTTATATTTATTTTACATTTAATTACATATTAATGTGGCGTAATTACCTTAAATGGCTAGAAACTAAAATGATTAAGCGTATTAATTTCATATACCTTAATTCCTTTACCTTTAATAGTTGGAAAAACAATACCTCTATCATCTTTTAATTAGGAGCGATAACTTCTTTGAACAACATTTATGGTAAGCTAGAATTAAAACGCAAGCAAAAAAAATTATGGAATATGATTCCAACAATAGTGGGTTGGTTACATTTTTTTTTCTATTTTTCTACTATTACTTTTGTTTTATTCTCTCTTTTATTACTCAATGTTCACATATATTAATTTAAATGGAGTGTTTGATACTTCGTCTATGTGTTTATTACAGAGTCTTTTATTTTATAAATTTTGCATTAGATGTTACAAAAATCACAAAAATAATAGAATCATGAAAATTTTGTTTGTTTAGTATAGATTGGTTTTCTTCTATAAAAATTTTGACATTAATATTCTATCATAATTTAATTTTTTTCATAACCGCGCGTAGCACGGCTAATACACTAGTTTATAAATAAATAGGGGACAGGAAGTAAAGTCCTCTGTTTGCTCTTTCAAAAAGAGCTGATTTTTCCAAAACTTGATCATCTGTCATTGAACCGGGCCAGCCAATACAAACATATGTGAAAATTCCTTTAGTATCAACAACCCCTTGTATTTGTTACTGAATAAGAAGTCTTTTGATATCGCTCAGTATGTCTTTTGTTAAAATAAGCTGTGACCTGTGACACAGTCTTTTGGTGCTATAATCGGAACGTGTGTAGTGTACATTGATCCACCAACATTTTGTATACCTGAAATGGACTCGAATTCTTGTTTTATTTTAGTTCATTCATCTTTTCATCGTTAGGCCATTGTAAGAATTTCGCCATTAAAACGCCTTTTATCGCTGTGCAAACCTCGAGCACGAGCTTATGACAAGTGGATATACCAAACCCAAATCGCTTAGACACTTCGCGAAGTGGTGCACCCGTAGCCAACCTCCAAATGCAAACTGTTACGTGCCGGCGAACAGGATCGCCAAACGTAGCATTGTATCTTTTTTAGTAACAATTGGTTCCAATTCACAACATATTATATCAAATGTAGCTTTGCTCATTCTAAAAGCTTTCTTAATAATCATTAAATAAGAATATATTTCAAATTGCGCAGATGCAACTAGATCGACTCCGCACACATTTCACAAAGTCAGGACCATATTTTTCTTCTTGAAAGTGTAGGCCAAGAAGGTAATTTAAATATCAAAATTAGTTCACATCATTAACTAGAAGGGAAGACTGGTGCTGGACCCTTCTACAATTTTGGGACTGGCCTTCTCTAGTCTGGACCAAACATAATCAAGATTTCTAAGGCCCATGGGCCAAGAGGAAGTTACGTCATATACCCATTTATAAAACTCACTTTCATGATATACCTAAGTTTTGAAATTACGTCAAATATCCCAAAAATATTACATGTTATACCTTTTTATATTTTAAAATGTATCATAATATTCTATTTTAGAATACAATCCAAATCTAATTTACCACATTATTCTAATTTGGAATACAGTATCCAAACGGAATATACCTATAACAACTACAATATTCAAACCAAACATACCACAATATTCTAATTTGGAATACAGTATCCGAATAAAATATACTATAATATTCTAATTTGGAATATAATATTAACCAAACATACTACATCATTCTAATTTGGAATACAATATCCAAATCAAACATACTATAATTTTCTAATTTGGAATACAATATTCAAAGTAAACATGCTACAATATTCTAATTTGGAATATAGTATCCAAACTAAACATACCACAATATCCTAATTTGGAATACAGTATCCAAACGAAATATACCTGTAACAACTACAATATTCAAACCAAACATACCACTATATTCTAAAGAAGAGTACAATATTCAAACGAAACATACCACAATATTCCAATTTGGAATACAATATTCAAAGTAAACATGCTACAGTATTCTAATTTGGAATATAATATCCAAACTAAATATACCATAATATTCTAATTTGAAATACATTATTCAAACGGAATATACCTGTAACAACTATAATATTCAAACCAAACATACCATTATATTCTAACGAAGAGTACAATATTCAAACCAAACATGCCACAATATTCTAATTTGGAATACAATATCCGAATAAAATATACTACAATATTCTAATTTGGAATATAATATTCAAACCAAACATACTACATCATTCTAATTTGAAATACAATATCCAAATCAAATATACGATAATTTTCTAATTTGGAATACAATATTCAAAGTAAACATGCTACAATATTCTAATTTGGAATACAATATCCAAACTAAACATACCACAATATTCTATTTTAGAATACAGTAGGTATATACGATAAAATAAAATTATAAAGTAGGTATACAAGGTAAAATAAATTTATAAAGTAGGTATACAAAGTAAAATAAATTTTTTAAGTGTATATGGTGTTAACTGGTATTTTCAATAGGCATATCGTGTAGATTACCCCTTTTCGTCCAAAGCTAAATACTTTTGTGGAAAGACAAACAATAGCACTTTGAACAAAACCTCACGAGGAAAGGTTGGTTCCTGGATTATTCTGTCATAGTAATAATCACAACACAACAACTCAGTGAAATTCATAAATGGAGTATGGGGATGGTAGTGAGTACACAGACCTTACTCCTACCCCGAAGGAGTAGAAAGACTATTTCCGAAAGACCCTCGGCTCAAGAAGACGAAAAAAGACAAATACATCAGTACCATCAACCGAAACTACAAAAATAATAATAGCGACATAAGAATCAGAAAATAGATGAAAATCAATAACAATAACAAGTAAATAAGGCCGGATACTATAGAAAACGGAAGAATAGTGTGAACACAATATTAACCACTAGCAATCTAAGAAGAGTCACAATAATAATTGAATAAAAGATTAGATTATCTGAAACAAAGTTAGGATTATTAATTGTGGAATCGATATATTTTTTCCTTTTGCTTTAGATATTTAGTAGCGAAACTTAGATGTTCTACTAATCCGATTTTGCATCGCGAGGATCCACAAAGAAAACAAAGCACTTCCTGATAAGAGGTTTTCATAGAACTCAAATATCATTAGGAATAGTTT
Organism: Nicotiana tomentosiformis; assembly: GCF_000390325.3. Taxonomy (NCBI): domain Eukaryota; kingdom Viridiplantae; phylum Streptophyta; class Magnoliopsida; order Solanales; family Solanaceae; genus Nicotiana; species Nicotiana tomentosiformis. Next base: position 30,463,767 of record NC_090812.1, read on the forward strand.
GTTCACATTCATGAACTTTTTTTATATATATCATAAGGATCAAATTTACAAATAAGGGACCATAAGTGCTATTAAATTCTTATGAATATGCAATTTTACTTTTTCTATACCTTTCGCTTAATTTACCAATTTTACGGGCTCAAATAGCAATAGATATCATTATTCCAACAGCTAGATTCTTTTTTATCTAAAAATATAGATTCTTAATTCTTAATTGTTGTGACACATAAAATAGAATACTAAAAAGTAGTCATAATCAAAATACTGAAGAAATAAAAGAGTAGACAAGGAATGAAAAATAGATCCTTGGTCTGTGATAAAAAAATGGAAAAAATCCAGATAAACTAGGATTTAAACAACTATTACCAAAATTTGATTTTTGGTCTGTTTTTACTTTATTAGAGGTAACATCCTTATATCAGCTTTTGGCTAATTTAACCTCTGAAACTACTAGGTAGTTCACAAAAATTCCGTCGGAAAAATTAAAGATAGAGAAAAGGTAAAACACTGATCACCATAATACACACTTTCCTATTTTCAAAACTCGTCATTGTCCTTTTCGTTAAAATAGATCTATTAGTTTAAATCTATAAACCAAATGTTTTTCTTTCCAAAAGTAATTTGGCTGATGATCAAAATAGATACCGTGAGTATCAGACAACTATAATCTAAAAGATAAGAAGTCGTCATTAGCATTATATTGCATTCTCGGAATTAATGTAGCTAATTTCATTGCATCAGTTTCTTCTTGTAACTATAGGGGGGAAAAGTGAAAGAACGTTATTTTGAAATGACATAAAAAAGTAAAGGTTTTAACTTTTATATACAGAAAGTACACTTTTTTTGTATTGCCAACTTAATTTGATTTGTCATAACAACTTATCTATTCCATTATTCAGATTATCATATCATGCATGTTTCTTTTTAATAATCTTATGTACATTATCAATACCTAGTACTATTACTTTACAATAAATAAAAAACCAGGTAGCTCCATTTTCAAAAGAGAAGTAAATGAGAGATCTAGACTGGCAAGAATATGATTAAGGGAAGGCACGCATGTGTGTAGAATGCATATAATTCTTGATGTTAATCATGATTCACAACTTTGGGTTTCATTGTAAGAAATTTGTCAAACCTCGACGTGTGTGCATTGCGTGTTCAAACATCGTCGCACTGAGAGAGAGACTAGTAGTAACTACATTGATTCCCATTTCTTGTTCCTCTGCAAACTACTCTTTACTTTTCCCTGTTGTTTCACTTATTTACGCTATTGCTTTGGCAGTTTTGAGGTCCCATTTTAAAAGGGTCATTCTTTCTTTCTTACTTTAGTGCAATAATTTTCACCTTGATCACTGCATCTTCATTTCAATTTCCAACATGTAATAGACCTATTGCTAATAAGACACATCATCTTCCATTGCAACAAAATCCCCCACTTTCTTAGGCAAAATAACCCTCACACTTTCTTTTTGACTGCCAAATCAATAAGTCATATAAACAAAAGAAAAGGACTAGTGAATGCTTACGCCAGCCTAAGGCTTGTATCATTATTCCTGCAGCAATTAATAGGACTGATCCAAACGTGTGTCTTTGCACATATAGAGTCCGTACTCGGCGCGAGTTACCTTCTGCTATTCCACAATAACGCCTATTGCCAATAGCTCTGATCTGTCGGAAAAGATACTCGTTTTTGCCCTGTATTACAACTAGTTCAGTTTTTGGCTCCAAGCAAGTCTTTCTTTATGCAAGGGAAAAATTAAATTTGAAATTGAAGTTATAAAAGGAGTAATTGAAAACTAAAGTAGTATATGGACATAAACTTAACTAAAAAAAGAATTTGTAAAAATTAAGGATTTATAAGTGAAATTGATTGATTTCAATTAAAATACTTTCTAAATTATTATTATTATTTCAAATACTGAAGCTCATTATTTTAAGTACTGAAATAATATTTGATGCCCGATTATTTCAAATTATTAAGAGGTGAACATTTTTTTTGTATAAGATTCTTTTCCCATGCAAGTAGCAATTGATTGACCAAAAGGTCTAAATTTCAATCGTCGATTTATTTGGAGTAAATTTCATGGCAGTCAGCCAACTTTGTGTTCATTACCCTAAAATCATTATTTTTTCTTTTGTTATATAAATTAAATATCATTTTACTTTATTCCATTTTTCACGAAAATAACTTTCATCATTTTTTGTTAAAAAAACTCACCTGAAATGTGAGAAAAAATGCCAAAAAATGATCCTTATATTTGGCGTAAGTTCAAAGTGGGCACTTAAATATACTCCTTAGATGTTTTGATCCCATAAGGTTGTCAAAAGTGAGCGTTTTTTATTTTCGTTGAATATTAATAAACTATGCTTTATTAATATACTAAAACTAAAATTTAGTTAACTAGAATTACCAATATAGTCCCGTCAAAATCAGTGATTGACCAAAAAATTAAAATTTAAAATCGTAGGTGCATGCTCTGCTAACTTAAACATAAAGTTACTATAAAAAATATATTATAAGTGTGAAACTAGTTGAAAAGCAAAGAACACACTTTAGCTTTATATCTTTCTATTGCAATATATATAAACACATCACATCTCTTCCGGACTAAATTAAATAGATAGGATTTGATCCTTTAAACGATTAAAAAAACTAATGATTTGTCCAAAAGTCAAACCCTGAGCGCAAATTCACTTAATACTAAAATTGACTTTAATGCCACTAACCTACATTCACCTTGAAATTGAATTAATTCCTTTCATGATATATGAATTTTAGATATTCAGACCACATGATTAATTATGAAACAACAAAATTCAGTTATCTCATACCTAAATACTTTGATGGGATGGATTTGTCAAATCTAGAAGTTGCAGAACCAAAAATGCACACGATGCGAGAAATAGATTTTAAAATAGCATATTATATCTCAAAAAACTATATCAAATCTTAAATAGTCGAAATTGTTAAAAATACACTTCTAAATGTGATTTCATAGTAAATCCCCTTTTCATAATTTTCCATTAAAGTAACAATTATAGATACTCAACGAAAACCTAAAGTATTCACTTTTGAGTTTTGACAACCTATAGAATCAAAACAACTAATTAAGAAGTATATTGAAGGGCGCACTTTTAAACTTACTCCAAAATATAAGGATTACTTTTGTTATTTTCTCTCACATTTTAGATGAATTTTTAACAAAAAATGATTGAAGTTATTTTTGTGGAAAGTGGAGTAAAGTAAAATGATTTTTATGTAACGAAAGAAAGAATAGTGACTGTTAGCTAAATAATGTGTACAAAGTTGGATGACTGCCCATGAAATTTACTCATTCATTTGGTGTTATTCTAATTTTTCGAACCAGCTATCTTACGACTAATATGGAGATAATTGATCTCATACTTGCACCTTTATTGTTGGAAAATGTTTCAGACAGATTAATCATTCACAGGAAATGTCTCTGAGTTCGTTCAATCTTCTTAACCCATGACTTGATTGACATCCTGCGGTTGTTTAAGTTTCAGTATCTAGATCTCCATCTAATGAAATGGAGTTATCCCCATCAAAGGATACTTAGTAAGCAGGAAACTTTTACTCATTTGAGCCACATTATTAGCAACAAAATCTTTCCTCCAGTGACAGTTCCAAACCACTTCAAGTGGGCAAATGACTTACGAGAGACATAAAAAGTAAATATGGTACATTTTTTATTTTCTTAACTGTATCTACAACAAATCCACGTATTATCTAAGTAATGGGATGAGGATTGACTGTTAGAAGTTAGAACCACGTATTTCGTCTTCCTATTTCTTTATTAGCATTATCCACCCCCCGGCCCTCTCCTTAGTAATCGAATGGAGATTAGTAAGCATCATGTTGTTAATTTATACAGTCATAAAAAGGGGAGAATGGAATTAGTTTTACTAATAGCACGTCATTGTGTTTTACTAGTATGTGTTATCAAAACTCCTATACAACAAATGTTTGTCGACACATCCATGAATTAAGAAAAAAGGATATTTAATTTAAAGCTCTAGGACTTATCTTTTTGTTTAACAATTTCATCTAAACCATTGAAGATCAGATTAATTAATCAACGTGTGATTTAAATGTGTATTTTCTTTTATCTAACAAGTATAAATGTGTCATATTTTTGGAAGAAGATTCATTAATAGTATGACTATGACACTTCACTGAATATTTTTTAGTTTTTCAATTCGACCTTATATGTTTTCCGGTGTTTTGTGTCCTACGTGTCCTTGGAGTGGTACTAGATGAAACGATTAGAGAAACTAAAAACAAGATTCATTTATTTCAATTTCATTACAAATATTTGTTACTCTAATAGGAGTAGTCAAAATGTTTTGGTGATCTCAAAATGCCAAAATTGGAATAACCTCAAGAGAGAGGCCAGTTTTGAAATTGAAAGACGTTTAAATGAAACTAATAAATGCTGAATTTATATAAATTTTTGAAAATGTAACAAATGGAGTAAAAGATACTATAATATTTCTTAGAAGAAAGATCCGCATTAATGAAACAGGGAGTTAGCCCAACTGTTGAGTATACCTAGCTAGCAACGGTGTCTACATTGAGCTGTTTTTTCGTTATAAGAAAATTATTATTTTCCATATTCTTTTGTCTTTGGGAAATCATAGTCTCGAATGGCATTGCCCTATGTGTTCGTAAACACTGCCATAGGACGTCAGCTAACCAGTAAACTATGTTTTTCTTGGCTAAGGTACGAGGCTTCTTTAGATATTCGTGGACTGCCCCTTTGAGTGTAACAAGCTTGTCCTGAATTCTCTGTTTTTAAATGTTCGCCTCCAACAAAATCTAAGGAAAGATACACTTTTAGGTCACCGTGGACCACCAACAAATGAACTTTTAATATCTCTAGCTCCTAACACTAAATTAAGCATTCTTCTTTTGCTTCATTATTAACTAGGTATATATTTGGTTTTGCTTCACTGGAATATAATTAATCAGGAAGTAATTTGTCCTTTAATTGTTTTTTTTTTTCTGTTGAAGCTTATATTAATCAAGGACCGAGACTTTTAACGAGCTGAAGTTCCAAATTGCTACCAAGAAATCATTGATAAATTTGGAAAAATGTCCTTATTATCAACGTGTTTATGCTTAACATCTATATACATAGTAAAAACGCAAGAGTTCTTCGAGTAAATGCAGTAGTCATAATAATTAACGTCAAATGCATGCCATATTAATTAAGGTGAAGCAAAACGCTATGGGTAAAGCCGTATAGCTAATTTAGATCACCATACTGCATTGGACCACTAGCTAGCTAGCTCCAGATGTTTGGTCCATCTCCCTTCATTAACACCAAAAAAAGCATGATAAGAAACACCTATATAGGTCTATAGGTTCCCCTGATTCTACACATTATGTTCAGCAACAGCAACTCCTACTGTCAATTCTCTACAAAGCCTGCCAAAAGAGAGATATTACGTATCATATCTTAACCAGAAAAGTTGGTTTAAAGTCTCTACCACTAAGATATAGCAAGAGAAAATTTTGCAATATTATCTCATAGTTAAGCTAAGGGCATAGTCATGCATGCCTTTACCCGTTAATTTCATGTGGAGGACTTTAAAAAGTAACGACAACAATAATTACGTTTTAGTTCCACATTAGTTATGATCCACTGTATATGAATATTTTAAAAAGCAACACCTCTGAATTCTGAAGAAGCTTGAGAGGAGGGAGGAAACTCATGTTGGAGAAGGAGAACACGTGCAAAATTCATGCATGAGAAATGCATATATCTTCGAACTTGCACGTGCCCTGCTTCTCCAACAAGAGCTACCAACCATTTTACTATTCCACCATTTCAATAATCAGAGCTAACTCTAGCTACAACTGCAACAAACAAGAAAGAGATGAGGGACTTTCTAAAAGAGTGGGAATTGTTCATTTTGAACTTCGGCTGACGAAGAAAAAGCTTGGGGTAGCTCAAGTATTTATAGCTGGAAAACCAGAAAGGTGGGGAGGAGGGTGTTAAGAATAGGGGTGGGGGGGGGGGAGGGGAAGTGAATTATGAATAGAGAGAGAGAGAGAATTAAAGTAAGGAGGGACAAGAAGAGTTAAAGCTTGGAGTAATGGAGTGGGCAAATCTTTAAAGACCATAGGAGAAGCAATCAAGTAAACAAGTGAAAAAAGTGCTATCAATACCAATTGATGCTGTGGAGTAAAAAGTCTATCCATCACTTTGCCCACCCCGTGCAACAAAATTAAAAGCTTTATAAATCTACCACTATACTTGCTACTATTACAAGGAAGAAAAGAGAAAAGAAAGATATATGGCATGATAGGGAAATTTCAAACAGAGGAAAAAATATTTCATCGAATCAAAAAGCGAAAAGATAAACATCTAGTACTATAGATCTTTTTGCAATGCCCAAACATCAATCTCTTTTTTGATTGCAGTCTTGTTTGGGTGGACGTGTTGCATACGTTTACATGTCGTCCAAAGTTTATGGCTTGCATTTCAAACCTATCAAAGCACGAAATATTATTAGATTTGACCTCTACTTGACACCACCCTTTCCCCCCCACTCCCCCCAACTCAACACTGGTGAAGTTCTTTTAAATTCTTTCTTATCCAAATTGAGATTTGAGGATTAGAATTATGACCTACTTTCTCTGCTTTTCTTTGAGGGGGTGACAAGTTATTGTTCATACTTGATATCAAAACGATATGCTTGATAGAATTTCGAGATGAAAAGTTAATTAGGCCATGCTAAAAACAAGATTTAATTAGTTTTCAAGGTGGAATTTTACATTGGTCACTCAAAACAACAACTTAATTGTCCTCAATCCACACATTGGGGTCAAGCTATATCACTACTAGAAATTAGATCAAAACCAATTGACAAAACCGATATCGGTCGATAATTGGCAAAAATCGATCGAAAAGAGACTGAGTCGTAGCGGTCGGAAATTGTTAGGTCGGTATAGCCAATCGACCACCTTCAGTCAGTCACAACCGACCGATTTCGGTCGGTCAATTAAATTTCACATCATACCCAAAAGAATAATGACACCATAAAAACTGATCGACTTCGGTCAATTTTTTAAAATTATGTAATTAAAAAACGCATTATCTAGGAATTGAACTGCACTTTGTACCGTGGCAAGATACTATTCTACCACTAGACTATTGGTGCTTCTTTTATTTAAGACTTACTTTTGTTTTATTTATATTCTTTAATCGCAATTTTACGTGAAATAACCGATTGATTTCGATCGATTTTGTTAAAAAAGTAAAATTATAGACTGAAAGTGGTCATTTTTTTAAACGATCGACAGAAACTACGGGCCGATTTTGGTCGATTTTCTAAATTTTAATTGTAATTTTGTTTTAATAATGAAAAATCATTCAAACTTGGTCGGTTTCTTGAAAAATAATTTTCTCGCGACGTAAAAATAATTTATCACATTTTGGCGCAAAAAAAACAGATCGAACTTTGTCGATTTTGTAAAAACAAATTGAAAAAGAAAAGTAAAAACCAAAAGAATTTGGTCGGTCAATTTTTGACCGACCGAAGTTGATCATTGTCCATGTCAATTTCTATAAGTCTGTCGCCTCATTTGTTTGCACTTAATGGAGGTCTGAATCTTAATCATTCAGATCCCAGACATTAAGTGCGTTTGTTTTTAAAGTCTGGATCTTTATTATTGAGATTTTAATCATTAAGTGTGTTTATTTTTTTAACTTCACAACTACTTAATGGGTCTGAATAGGTCTGTATGATTAAGATTTATAACAGAGACTTAATTTTATTAAGATGTTATCATTCATATTCATTATTAACAGTCGCGACCATGCCACCACCACTACCATACTCAACCACCATCATCACCACTACCAGCATCCTCAATCATAGCCGCCACCATTATCGACTACCATCATCCACCATCCCCATCACTCCCACGACCATCATTCTCAACACAACCAACACTCATCCACCTCAACTACCACACCACCACATTACCATCAACAACCATAGCCGACACTGTCTATCATTATAAACTACCAATACCCACTACCACTTTTCTCAATCATAACTACCATCACCACCCGTTATTATTAACTATCACCATTAGCTACTACCCTAAACCACCACCATCGACCAAATTTACCACCAACCACCGCCTCTAGTCGGCATTCACAAGCACTACCGTTAGTCCTCACCACCAGCAACTATTATATTTTAAAAAATTATATATTTTATTATTAGAATATTAGATTAATTAGTATTTTATTTAAATTTTATGTTTATTAATTTTTAAATAAAGATAAATTTTATATATTCAGATGTTAAAAATCGAACAGTCTTAATCATTTACTCCGTATTTAGATCTTAATACACATCTTAATAATCAGATGTGTATTTAGATTTAGATGTCTTAATCTCAATACACATCTTGATATTCAGATATGTATTCAGATTTAGACGTTTTAATCTTTTAAAAATGAGGCCTAGTCGAGCATTGGTCACTCTAACACTAAATAAAACTAACAAACATCAGTTCCTTATCAGTTGGTTCTCCTCACTCGACAAATTGTGAACTTCATCTTTATTTATCCATATTTAATTTTCTTTTTTTGTTTTCCCTATTGAAATAAGATACTATTAAACATCAATTGGGATTACTCTACATTCAAATTTCCTCATCCCTTAACACAAAATTGCATACGAGATTATCTCCCTGCATAGCCAGGCGTTTTAGTCATCATCTAAAAGGCATGAATTTCCTATTTGAGACCAACTAAGTAAGGTCCTAGCATAAAAACAAATGTCGTGGTTACTACATATCATTTATAAAAAATATAAACTTTGCCATGGAAAGAAAACTGAATCTCAGCCAATGTTATGTGTTTTTACCTTAATAGCTTGTTGGGCCAAACTTCTAAAATCAGCTTATTTTGAGAAGTGTTTTTTCAAAAGTACTTTTGGTGAGAAACAGTTTGTGTTTGGCTAATTAATTTGAAAAGTACTTTTGAGCAGTAATTAGTGTTTGGCCAAGCTTTTGAAAACTGCTTCTAAGTGTATTTTTTTCAAAAGTGTTTCTCAGAAAAGTGCTTTTGGAGAGAAGCTGTTTTTTTCTGCTTCTCAAAAACTGCTTCTGTTTCTCCTCGAAAGCACTTTTTTTCCTTCCAAAAGTGTTTTTTGCCAAAAAAACAAAAATACTTTTGGCCCAAAAATAAACTTGGCCAAATAGGCTATAAAACTGCCAACTTTTTCAAGAATGGTTCTATTTTCTCTTGCTTTCTTGTTTTGTTACTTTAACTATTTTTCAAAAAATAAAATCTTTTCAAACAATTTTACATAGTATTCCAACCGAAATTGGTTATTCTACGAGTAGCATCAAGTGTTAACTTGCGGACGTTTCTCATTCTCATACACATAACGCACTGCTTATTTAAGCAAAATGAATTAGTAATCCTCACTGGTTCAAATTGATTTTCGCGTAGGATGTTGTAACCAAACAGTACTAAAAATAGCACGCACACACACGGTACCATCGATTTTCAAAAGAAATAAGAGGGGCAACATTATAAGCAACGGATATTGATGACTAAAAGCCTGAATGTTCCTGCTGCAGCTAAGCCTGCAGTCTGCCAAACAATTAATTAGTATTATTTTTTTGCCACAACTGACCAAATTCAGAACTCCACCCATGTCATAAACAAATATTTATGACTTCTAATTATATTTTGACCAAGGGAAAAGAAATACTATGATGAATGATGATGGCAGGCAGCAGCACTCCAGCAATGAAAACACTAGATTAGATGGTGATGAGATCAGACACAGAGAGAGAGAAAAAACAGAGAGGGTTCTTGATTTTGGCAAGAAAGGGGGAAAAACTTAACAAGTTTTTTTTAGGATAGGAGAAATAAAGCAAAAGAAAAGAAAATGGCCAACCAACAGGAGTTACGTGATGGGGCGTAAGAATTCTTTAGTCTTTGTTAGAGAAACCTAACTTTTAATATAAAAATTTTCAAATTTAATCGACACTAATACAAATATCAAACATTAGAAGAAAACAAAAAAAAGAGTAAAATAGTGAGTGGACAGATGGAAAAGAAGGGGAGAGAGCAGAATCAAGTCTTACCTGAGCAGTGTAAGAAAACGCACGTAGTGGGGTTGCGTGTTCTGCGCGAGTTCTTCATCACTATTATTAAATGTGGAACCAAAGCTCTAACAACTGTCGAGTGGGACTCTGAAGCAAAGCTTTTTATAATTAGTTAGGGATGTTAAATTAATGGTTTGTTATAAAAAATATCAAATTACGGTGGATGTCTACTATTCATCCATGATCTTCATCTCAAATGCTTAATGACATATTCAATGATATATTTTTTATGTTTAAAGATATATTCAATGACATATTTTCTTCACTTTTCATGCTTATATAAAGGTCTTGTAATAGATAGGAAAATACATACAATTGAAGAAGAAATAAGAATCTCTCATCTCTTTCTCTCTATATCTCTTAGCTTGTTTTTCCTTGTTCTATATTGTTACTTTAAGTTATATTTTATAATACGTTATCAGCACTAGACTCTACCGTCTCAAGAAGCTCTTTGAGAAGACTAAGGTATAACTTTTTTCCTCTTTTAATTATGATTAATATTATGAAAAGAAAGTTCGTTGCCCTTGAAATTTCGGGCAAGAACTATATAACATGGGTGTTGGATGCTGAAATCTATTTAGATGCAATGAGTCTTGGAGACTCCATTAAAGATAAAAATAAAGCATCTACCCAAGACTGTGCTAAAGCCTTGATTTTCTTGCGTCATCACATTGATGAAGGGTTGAAGATAAAATATCTCACAGTCAAAGATCCACTTATTTTGTGGAATGGCTTAAAGGAAAGATATGACAACTTAAAGTTGGTCACTCTTCCACAAGCACGATATGATTAGGCTCACCTGAGGCTCCAAGACTTTAAGTGTGTTTCTGAATATAATTCTTGTCACGCTCATTTTTCTACCCGCAAAATAATATTGTGTGGATTAAAGGGTTTTTCCAATTAAAGTGACAAAACTGAGTAGGGATTATTTTATTTACAGAGTCGTCACTTGGAATTGATTTTGTTGGTGTTCCAAGTCACCTTTTATTTGAATCCCTAATCAAAGAAAGATTTGACTCTATTATTATTGGTCTGCGAAAATAAAGTCCGGGTAAGGAATTCTGTTAACCGGGGAGAAGGTGTAAGGCATTCCCCGAATCCCGTGGTTCTAGCACGGTCGCTTTTATTGACTAAAATTTGGCTTGAATTATTTTTGAATAAAGTATGTATTATTTGCCTTAAATTACTATTGTCTAGTGTTGCTTAATAATTAATAATTTTGGCCTAGGAGCGTGCAAGCACACAAAGTCCTTATTTGATTATATGTATTGAAACAAAGAACGTGTCGGTACACATGGTTTAAATACAATTAATATTGAAAAGTCAAGGAGCGGGAATGCACACATGAATACTTTATTAAAAAATAATATCGATCAAGGACCGTGTATGAACACATGGTCTACATCTCAAACGTGCCTAAAATTGTCTATCGCTTAAATCAATTAAAAATCACTTCTTTTTTATTTATTACTTGTTCGACTGGGAAAAATATTATTATTAAAAACAATGTTCACTCATGCAAGACATTAAACCCGAGTAAGTTTATGTTAAACTTTCATGGTATTGGGCCACTTATTTTATTTAACAAAAGATAATTTATTGATTTTAAAAAAAATGCCCATCTTACTTTCTATTGTCATTGGGCCTACAAATTTTAGCTTACTTGGCCCATGTTGCTTAAGAGCCTCGATGACCAAGACAACACAAAATAACAAGTATTCTTCTAAGCCCAAATTACTTCTTACATTGATGTCTAAACTAAAATTTATATTTTTCATAAAAGAAACTTACATGCTAATTATTATCTTTTATCTTCTTAACCAACTATTTTTTAAGGACTAACATAATATTTCTACTCATCTACACCAATCATGGCACTAATCAAACTATACCCATTAACAACATAAAAACCACGACTAAATATAAAAACTACAAAAAACGGTAATACTTCAATGCTAAAGAGAAGAACTATATTAAGTATAACATTATTTTGACTATAATTCAAAGCATCAAAACATTTGAAGCTAGAAATCTTTCTTAGATTATTATACATGAACCATGAAAGTAACTCACGGAAAAGAGCCCAAACTAAACAAACATGGTTAAAAATGAGGTCTTTATCTTTTTATTAAACTAAGTAATCTTAACAGAATACAATTTTAATCACATATATAAAGAAGAAAACGATAATTTAACTAATTTTTAACAGATTTACATGATGATAACACTAATATAACATTCATCTTAAAACAAAATCAGATCTAATATGTTCCATCAACCAAACCGGGATCAAATCCTTCTTATTATCATCAAGAATCTGCAATATAAGAATTTGAAAGTTACCTGGTTTGTAGAATAATAAAATACAGCAGTGCAGCAATAAAAAACTCAGCAGCAAATACAGTAGAAACAGCAGCAACTCAAGTATTAAGACAACCCAGAAAACTCAACAAAGATGATTGAAACTGGTAGCTATCAACTTCACAAATTGCCTAAGGGATCTTTCTATTTTTTTCAAGGTTTTTACACTCAAATAATCCTCACAAAACTCTGAAATTTCAGCTTGTTATATGTATTAAGCTGCTGATTTTTCTCAAAGATATGTCTTTTAGCAACTCTCCAAGATGTGTCTCAGTATAAGATAGAGTGTATAATAGAGTGTCCCCCTTTTCAGTGAGTCCCTCTCCATTCTAAGCATAAGAAAGTCCCTTTTATAGGAGAAAAGCAGCCCTTTCAATAGGCAAATAAAGTTAGATTTTTGGACAGATTTTGGTTCACCAAAAATCTGTCCCAAAGACTGACTTTGTGTGCTAAACACTGTTCAAGGTCTGTCCCGAAGGTGAAAGGACAACCTGAAAATCTGCTGTGTCAGAAGCAAGGAGAAAAAATATCCTTTCGGCCACCCTACTAGTAAAAGTAAGCTACTATTACCCTATTTTGTAATAAAGTAAACTAAACTTCAGATTTTAACCATCAACAACAAACTACTTGCTCAACACAAATCAAACTTGGACAACTATGAACTGACAAAGCATAGACGAGACTAAAAAGTAATTGAACTAAGTATTAAAACCAACTTGATGGGAATGAATTCGATTTGTGCAAACTAATTACTAAACAAATAACTAAATTCACAAACTAATGCTCAAAACAGAACGAGCATCGTTAACAATCGGACAACGACTAACAATAAATAAATAATCGACTAACTAAGTGAATGATTTAACTAATACACTAAAGATCATGTTTAAATCAATAACGAATCTAACAAACCACTAAACTAAATAGAGATAGCTAATTAAATAAACCTAACTTGAAACTCTAATTAACAAGAAATAACCAAAATAGAAAAATAAATAAATAAAAAAATCAAAAACTAATCTACTAAATATAAAAAAATCAGAAATTAATTAAAGAGATGACGATTATACCTAACAAGTATGCTTGAAGCCGTTCGAGCCACGAGAAGACGCCGGGGATGCTAAAAGGCGACTACCTGACTCCGAAACGCATGTTTCTTTCGGGTAGATGCTAGAACGAAATGCGTTTTAGCATCTCGCCAAAAGAAATGAGTGTCTTTGAGTCGAAAAATAGCTAAAATGGGGGTTCGGGGCGTTTTGGCGGTGGTGAGGCGGTGGAGCCGTGGCGGCGGCGAGGAGCGGGCCGGCGGCGACGGGGATTTTAGGGGTGAAATGGGTAGGAAAATATAGGTCTCGTGGAGCTCTATCCATTCATGTATGTGTTGAAGGGTGGTGTTGGCCGGAGCTTCAAGGATTTGGACCAAAAAGTGGCGGCTAAAATTTTTTAGATCTAAAATTCAAGGAGTTTGAGGGTTTTTTGAAGGAATTGGTTTGGAGATATGGGAAGAGGGGATTGTGGAGATTATATGGTGTTAATTTGAAGGTGTTTGGAGGTGGTCCGCCGCCGGTGGGTGATTTCCGGCGGCGGCGGCGAGAGAGAGAGAGAGAGAGAGAGAGAGAGAGAGAGAGAGAGAGAGAGAGAGAGAGAGAGAGAAGAGAGAAAGAGTTATGGGGGAAATGAGGAAATTTTTCAGATTTTTGAGGCTTTAAATACCTCTTGAGAGATCAAATATGGACCATTAGATCAAGGGGTGATCAATGGGTGAGATTTGATCTTGGGTCACTTAATGAAACGACGTAGTTTTGAGGCAAAACTACGTCGTTCCGGACCCTTTCAAAGGCAGCCCCTTATCTTGCACTTTTGGCCACTTTCTCTTTCAAATTTGGCCCAATTTCTTTCTTAATCCTACTTATTAAACTAAATTTATACAAACAAATAAATTAATTAAGTAACTTATTCAAATGATCAATTAACTAGATTAATTCACCAATTGAATAGTTAGTTAATTCCTAAAATGCACAAATAAAGAAAGAACTATTTTTTGGTATTTTTATGATAGGAAATATGCAATCAAAGACACAAAAATTAGAAAATATAATTAAAGCAACAAAATACTAATGACTTTAGGAGGTGTTAAAATAGTACAAAAATTAGGTATTCACAGCTGCCCCTCTTTGCTCGAGAACATGAAGAGTTTTCGTGCAAAGAAAAGTGAATGCCATGGCTAATTTGTGCTCACATATTACTCCAATGAAAGCATTTTTAAAAAAAAAATGGTGACCGAACCCTGCTTCCGAGGTAGCCTAAATATCCTTATTTAGAGGAATCAGGTCAGTGTAATTCTGGAAAAATTTGGTAGCTGGGACTACCAGACACTAAATTTAAGACTGTTGTTGCTGCTGTTGTTACTGTTACTGTTACTTGCTGCTTGCATCAAAAGGAAAAGAGAAAGAACTACATATGTCTGGAAACTAAAAGTTACAAAATTCCTAATCTATGTGTCTTGTGGAGTCAAATCTTGATTCTTGACCTGCTCACTTGTGTTGACCTTAGATTGGATCTTGATGCTCTTTGAGGAAAGGATCATGGCTCATTCTCGATTGTTTGCTTTCCGGATCAGAGTTCGGAAAAATGAAACTCGAGAAGCTGGGCTGCTGACACATTATCCAAGCTAACTCCAACTATCTTGTGACCGAAAAACTTCTTTATTCTGATGAGAAAGCTGAAACTGCAAGCTTTAATCGTCACAACATATGCTCTACGGCAGGGCCTGCAAAGCCATCAAAGACAAACAAAACAAACAAAATTTTCTGCCCCAGTTTGGCACTGAGAAAATTTTGCGAGTTATTGGGTAAAACTGCAGGTCAGCTTATTTTATTTGAAAGATCCAAAAATAAAACTAAAGGCTCCGAAAAGGATGTTCTTATCTTAGGTATAAAATTGATATAACTTGGACTTAAGAGGAGCGTGTCCCATGGGTATCATTGGAATGGCTGTGAGATTGAAGGACTCGAACTAGGAATTGCATCTCCTTGGAATAATGACTCATATTAGGGAGTGCATCTCCTATTAAAATGAATAAGGTTGACTCAAGCTAGGAAGTGTGTCTCCTACGAGTGAGGTTGAAAGACTCGGACTAGGACGTGCATCTCCTAGGATTAATGGTTCATATTAGGAAGTATGTCTCCTATTGGAATGACTCAAGCTAGGAAGTGCGTCTCTTACGAGGGAGGTTGAAAGACTTGGAGAGAATGTAATCAGGGGTTGGCGCCCTGTATCACTGAGAATGAATATAACCAAGTATTGGCGCCCTATATCACTAACAAAGAATATAACCAGGGGTTGGCGCCCTGTATCACTAAGGGGGAATATAATCAAGGGTTGGCGCCCAAACTAGGAAGTGCGTCTCCTACGAGTGAGGTTGAAAGACTTGGAGGGAATGTAACCAGGGGTTGGCGCCCTGTGTCACTGAGAATGAATGTAACCAGGGTTTGGCGCCCTGTATCACTAACAAAGAACGTAACCAGGGGTTTGCACTCTGTATCACTAAGGGGGAATATAATCAAGGGTTGGCGCCCAAACTAGGAAGTGCGTCTCCTACGAGTGAGGTTGAATGACTTGGAGGGAATGTAACCAGGGGTTGGCGCCCTGTGTCACTGAGAATGAATGTAACCAGGGGTTGGCGCCCTGTATCACTAACAAAGAATATAACCAGGGGTTGGCGCCCTGTATCACTAAGGGGGAATATAATCAAGGGTTGATGCCCAAACTAGGAAGTGCGTCTCCTACGAGTGAGGTTGAAAGACTTGGAGGGAATGTAACCAGGGGTTGGCGCCCTGTTTCACTGAGAATGAATATAACCAGAGGTTGGCGTCCTGTATCACTAACAAAGAATGTAACCAGGGGTTGGCGCCCTGTATCACTAAGGGAGAATATAATCAAGGGTTGGCGCCCAAACTAGGAAGTGTGTGTCCTACGAGTGAGGTTGAAAGACTTGGAGGGAATGTAACCAGGGGTTGGCGCCCTGTGTCACTGAGAATGAACGTAACCAGGGGTTGGCGCCCTGTATCACTAAGGGGAATATAATCAAAGGTTGGCGCCCAAACTAGGAAGTGTGTCTCCTACGAGTGAGGTTGAAAGACTTGGAGGGAATGTAACCAGGGGTTGGCGCCCTGTATCACTGAGAATGAATATAAACAAGGGTTGGCACCCCGTATCACTAACAAAGAATGTAACCAGGGGTTGGCACCCTGTATCACTAAAGGGGAATATAATCAAGGTTTTGCACCCAAACTAGGAAGTGCGTCTCCTACGAGTGAGGTTGAAAGACTTGGAGGGAATGTAACTAGGGGTTGGCGCCCTGTATCACTGAGAATGAATGTAACCAGGGGTTGGCGCCCTGTATCACTAACAAAGAATGTAACCAGGAGTTGGCGCCCTGTATCACTAAGGAGGAATATAATCAAGGGTTGGCACCCTGTATCAGTGAGAAAGAATGTAACCAGGGGTTGGCACCCTGTATTACTAAGAGAGAATATAGCCAAGGATTGGCACCCTTTATCGTTGAGAGAATATAACCAAGGGATGGCGCGTTGTATCACTTAGAGAGAAAGTAACCAGGGATAGGATACCTTGTATTAAAGTGGAACCTCACTAAGGATTAGTGTACCTTAGAGGAAATACATATAGGAATTGGTGTACCCTATACTAAACATGCGACTAGGGTGTGGTGTGCCCTATATCAAAATGGGACCTCAACTAAGGACTGATGTACCTTATGTTAGAAAATGCAGTGGTTGATGAAGTAATTATGGGCATGCCTAGAAAGCAGAAGTAGAGTCTTTGAAGAACTTACATTTGGTACATTCGTACTTTGAGAACTTCATTTCTACGCTACTTTGTTTCCTGCTTCAAACAAAGAAAGATTTGTGAGTTTAACAGTGGTGGTCGGTTTATAGCCTTGATGCCCTGAGTAGTTTGAATTTGCGGCCACCTTGCTGAAAAAGAACTGATTCTTTCAGCACGATACCGAGTTGCTCGGATACTCTATATTGCTTTCTAGAAATCTTGGTTTTCCATCGTTGCCCTCGACTATTTTCGTACCCGAATGTCTAAGGTGATGTTGAACCTTGTCTATAAAGCAAGTCTTCATTTTGGAGGTTTTTTCCTTTAAAAATCAAACTTGATTATCTTGCACCCGATATCAGTTTGTGTCTGTAGTGCTATCAGTTTTGCCCATGAAGTAAGTCTTACTTAGTGACCTTTTTGATTTCTTCGAAACACTTTATTTGGCTTATCAGAGGAAATCAGAGTTGGATTTGTGCCTTTGTCAATACCGTGTATGCCTTACATCATTTATTTTGCACTTACGGGGAACGGTGACCAATTTTGTGTCCCTTTCTTTGTTGGCTTCTAAGCAAATAGACCAGCAAAGTTTTCTCTTTGGAACTTTCGTCTGCATGAAACCTCAGATCTCGTTTAATCTCAACAACTTATTGTGCATGTTGCCTTCTGGATATGTCCTCTTTGATGTGCTAGGATAGAACTCGTTTTGTATAGTTAGAAAGCTGGTAACAGATTTTGAAATCATTTCTCTTTTGTTTTTATAAAAACTGACTCAAAATAATAATGCAAATGAATAAAATGACGTGATGTGAAAATGAGAAAGAATAGTATTTAACTGAAAAATGACACTTTATGAGGAGAGAAACATAGAATGGGCTCTTTTGAATATGGTAGTCAAGCTTTAATGATCATGACATGCATTTTGGATTGAGCGGCCAAATCTATCCAGCCAATCTACCCTTTCTTCTTGTTGTTCCCTTTCGTCTTTGAAGTTGGCCTCTTTGTGCCAATCATATGCATAAAATCATAGCTCACCTTCGACTTGTAGTGTCCCGGAAGGTTTTCACCAACCGATCTTTCATTTATTTATCTCTACTTACCATCACCTTACAGTGCCCATGAGGGTTTTCACTAGTAAGACTCTCTCATTTTTTTATTTATTTTTCTTTATTTTATTTTATTTGTCTTGTGTGAGCAACTTGACATTGTTCTATGTCGTGTGACAACTGTTGCTTATTACGTGCTTCGCTTGGCATTCTTAGAGATTAATTGGGAGGTCTTTATTTGTATGAATTTTGGATAGGATTAAAAAGAAAGGGTTGTATGAAGGCTCAAAATAGACTCAAGATGATGGGGTTGTATACTTACAACTCTTGGAATCGACTCTTCATAAAAACATAAATAAAAAATAAAAATAAAATAAAAATAAAAATAAAAAACTCTCGCCCCAGTTTCAGATACTGGGGAATTTTTATTTTTGATTTGGTTGGACTGAACCCTAGAATAGAGCTGCCTACGTATCCTTTAAAGGAATCAAGTCAAACGTAGTTCAAACTAACACGAAAGATTTCTTTGTTGTCCTTTTTTTTATTTTTTTTTTTCATTTCTCCTTTCCTTTTCTTCTCTTCTATTTTTTTTAAACAACAAATTGACCTAGCTCCTATTTTCTGGTGGCATTTTTTTTTTTTTTTTTTTGAACTTTGACTCTATAGTTGATTCCAAAAGAGGGGGGTCAAAGAAAAATAAAACAGGCTTAAAAGGGGTGACGAAGGGTATAAGTATTTAGGTAGCAGAAAAATAGCCTCCCGCCTCAAGAATGCCAAACATACTATCTCTTCTCAGGTTCGGCATTAATAGACATGAATGTCTTCTTGGTTTTGTCAGTTGTACAGCTCCGTAGTCAATATCTTGTTCGAAACAAATGATCTTTCACAAATTGGAGCCACATTTTATTGGTCTTTGCCTTGATGTGAAATGATACATTTCAGTACCAACAAATCTATTTTAAATTCCCTGGAATGCACCTTCTTTGGAGATTTGGGTCATCTTCCCTGATATAATTAGATTATGGCAGGTCGTGGCCAAAGAGCCTTTCATCGATTACTCCGACTAGGCTTCAAAACTTTCAATTATCCTTAAGCCGGTATTCATGATAGGTTTGAGATAAACATCTTTAATCTCTACGGATATGACTATATTGGTTCCATGTGACACAAGCTTATCATCAAAGTTCTTCAACTTTTTATTTATCCTTCGAGTATTTTTTCTCGATTCAATTCAAGATTAGACAGGCTTTCTAAAATCTAGCCGAAAACTCCGCATGCGTGTCATGTTACTAAAATTGGCGTGAAAAGAACTATATATGCAAAAGAACCATACATAGTGGATTAAAATGAGACAAAGCGAAAAGTTATATTTTATTGATTAAAGGATAGAGAGGTTTGATGATAGGACAATCAAACAACATCTGGATCACAACCTCGAAATAATACGGATGATAGAAATTATGACAAAATAAGTTACCAAGACTCCTTCCCGGCAAGGTGGGGAGTGTCTTTCCAATTATTAAGCTCAAACATCTTAGCTACGAATTTGCGCATCAGCATCAAACATGACCTTCAACAATTTTGATTGCCTTGCATTCAGCGGACAGGTTCTTGACATTTTTTACCACACCGTACCCATGTTCTTTATCATTGTAAATCATACGAACAGTGCGTGCTTGGTCATGACGTTTAGGATGCCATTATCTTGAACTACGATCATTCCTTCTTGAATCATCATTTCTATTTCCTTTTTCAAAGCCCGACAATCCTCAATGCTATGCCCCTGGACATTAGAATGGTACATGCACCGTACATCAGGGTCAAATCCTTTTGCATATGGATCAGGAACATACCCTTGAAGTGGCTCAATCATGCCACAACGTTTTAGCCTTTCAAACAAACTTATGTAGGATTCTACGATTGGCGTGAAATTGTCCCTCTACTTATGTTCCCTTTCACACTCTTGTTTTGGACGAGGATGAAAGTATGTTAAAGTCGGGGCTCGCATATGTTGGAGATTGGATGGCTTGGCATAAAACTGAGCATTGAATGTTGCATACTGTGGAGCAACTGAGTATCGTGGATCCGGGGGTTGAGATGTTCCCCTTTGGCCTCTTTTTGCCCGTGATGCCATCATGGTCTCCTCATCTTTCTTATTTTGATTAACAAGGTTGTCCGGCCTATTCTGGATTTCTTGGGTGGCTGCTTTGAGAGCTACTTGACTTATAATTCAGCCAGTATTGAGGCCATTCTCGATCATTTCTCCTATCTTGATTGCGTCAGCAAAAGGTCTGCCCATTGCGGACATCATATTTTGAAAATAATCAAGATCCTGAGCCTGAAGGAAGACAGTGATTAACTCATTGTCATACATGGGTGGCTTAACTCTAGATGCTTGCTCTCTCTCCACGTAACGGCATACTCCCTGAAGCTTTCAGTCGGCATTTTCTTCATATTGGACAGGGAATTGCGATCTGACGCAATGTCAATGTTGTACTGAAATTGTTTGATGAAGGCTTGGGCCATGTCATCCCAAATGTGACAGTGAGAGACATCTTGGTCAATGAACCATTCAGAGGCTACCCCCATAAGGCTCTCCCCAAAATAAGCCATCAACAACTCTTCTTTTCCTCTCGCGCCCCTCAGCTGGTTACAGTACTTTTTCAAGTGGGCGATAGGGTCACCGTGTCCATCATATTTCTCAAATTTTGGGGTCTTGAACCCTGGTGGAAAATGGATGTGAGGAAACAAGCATAAATTACTGAATGAGACACTTTTGTGACCACCTAGTCCTTGTATGTTCTTTATGTTCTGCTCAAGACTTTTCATTTTCCTGACCATCTTATCTGGCTCTCCTGTCTTGAGAGCCTTTTCATTTTCTGTAGGTGACTCATACTGTAGGGTCTGATTGTGTGGAGTTGAAACCTTAAAAGCCATATCTGGAGAGTAGCACTGGCCATCATAAGCATGATATAATGGCTCGATGTTTGGTCTCGTCATAGGATTTGGTGGCGGGATTGTATACACTGGCGCGCCAGACATAACGAGAGGGGTGTTCCTAACCGGTGCGGCAGGAGGTCGTACATTGGAAGTACCAGGGGCGGCAGGGAAATTGTAATTTGGCACATACCCCGGAGGCAGAATGTGATCACTCGTTGTGGGGAGCGGTGGTTGAGTATCCTGGGGTACGGTGTAAGTTCCCTCTGAGGGACCCTGAGGCAGAGGCTGACCGGAGACCCAAGCCTGATACACGTCAGACAGTTGTTGTTTCAATCTTCTTACTTCCTCCGACTCTTTCTCAACTGATTGACCCTGAGGGTCATCACTAACCACCTCGATTTCATCATTGTTAGCCATTGCGACCTTCTTCTTAGATTAGGTAAAGTAATGATGTGTTGCCAGTTTCACCACAAACCAACTACCTTAAACTTACTAGATAAGAGACAACAAACGTGTTAGGGTTAAGCATTTTACAGTTATGAATCAGACATAATATGCCATGATCCTAACAATATCACCACTTCTAACATGCTTTTGGAAGGCTTCATGTTTCATTCCGACTTATAAGGTTGCTGCATATTATTTTCTCTCTTTCTTATCTTTTCTTCTTCTTCTTCTCTCTCTTCTTTTTTTTTTTACTCCTTTTTATCTTCTTTCCTTTATTTTGGAATTATTGAAAAATATTTCGATCGAACCTTTTGGGGGTTGCCTACGTATCATGTCGCCGCATGAATCAGATCGTTACGTAGTTTAGGGAAAATCGGGAATAAAGTAAAATAAACTAACTCTTTTTTTTACTCATATACAATTAGTCCCATAAAAGCTGCTAGCAAGAAAAAATATTTCGGATTTTGTTTTTTTTTGGAATTTTTTTATTTTTTGTTGAAAGAAAACTAGAAATACTTTTTTTTTTAAAAAAAATTGATTTTTTTATTTTTTTAAAAAAATTTAAAAAGACAAAAAATAGTTTTTTGGATTTTGATTTTTTTGTTTTTGAATTTTGGGAGAAAGACCTTTTTTTTAAAAAAAAATATTTTTTTGGAATTTTGGATTTGACGTATCAAAAAAAGACTTCTAAAGAAGGAATTAAAGAAAAATATTTTTTTTTTTGAATTTTTGAAAATTGGGGGCCAGAACCGATGAGGTTTGCCTACGTATCTCACATCCGATGAGAATCAGACTCGCGTAGTTCGGTGATAAAATTTCCAATGAAACTAACTATATTTTCTCTCTTTATGAAAAATTAATCATGGACACCAAACGCACCAAATCACTTCGGGCTTTTTTTTTATTTTTTATTTTAAAAAGAACGAACATTTGTATAGAAATCGGGAGCATGTTTTTATTTTTTTTATTTTTCTCTGCTTATTCAACTAATCCACCCTAAAGTCGGTCGACATGCAAGCCTCCCAAATAAAGTAACATGTAGCACATAAGTGAACGTTATGGTCTCAAAGAGGATACCTGTCTTATACGGACCCGGCCCCTGTGCCGAGTTTCGCTAAGTCAAATGCACGTGATGCAAATAAAGCGAACCTACTAGGGATATCCGGCATGAGGTATGTTCTTCTAGGTTTAAATCCTGATGGAGAAGGTGTCTAGTCTGGCTTACTCGAGCGGACAACCCGAGCCGAGAAGCGTCAAGCGTCACCAGTAGTAGAACAGCACTGGCTAGCTAACGACTCTCTCGCCTAAGCATGTGTGACTAAATCCTTCACCAGAAGCTGGCAGGCTAACTGGCTTTATCTCAAGACAGAAATTTTGTGATGCTGGTAGGCAAACACAACATAACTAACTATAAGAAGACTCAGAGGGGTGCGAGAGAGAATACAATTTATATGTACAGTTCAATAATATCAAAACACTATAAAGTGGACAAGTAACAGATTAGGCCCAAATAAATCACAATATATACAAAAATTAATAAAGCCAAATAAAGTCAATATACAAGCTCGAATTCTTAATGTCCCCAGCAGAGTCGCCAGAGCTATCACACCCCTTTTCTACCCGCAAAATAATATTATGTGGATAAAAGAGTTTTTCCAATTAAAGTGACAAAATTGAGTAGGGATTATTTTATTTACAGAGTCGCCACTTGGAATTGATTTTGTTGGTGTTCGAAGTCACCTTTTATTTGAATACCTAATCAAAGGAAGATTTGACTCTATTATTATTGGTCTGCGAAAACAAAGTCCGGATAAGAAATTCTGTTAACCGGGGAGAAGGTGTAAGGCATTCCCCGAATCCCGTGGTTCTAGCACGGTCGATTTTATTGACTAAAATTTGGCTTGAATTATTTTTGGATAAAGTGTTTATTATTTGCCTTAAATTACTATTGTCTAGTGCTGCTTAATAATTAATAATTTTGGCCTAGGAGCGTGCAAGCACACAAAGTCCTTATTTGATTATATGTATTGAAACAAAGAACGTGTCGGTACACATGGTTTAAATACAATTAATATTGAAAAGTCAAGGAGCGGGAATGCACACATGACTACTTTATTAAAAAATAATATCGACCAAGGACCGTGTATGAACACATGGTCTACATCTCAAACGTGCCTAAAATTGCCTATCGCTTAAATTAATTAAAAAGTGCTTCTTTTTTATTTATTACTTGTTCGACTGGAAAAAAAATTATTATTAAAAATAATTTTCACTCATGCAAGACATTAAAATCGGGTAAGCTTATGTTAAACTTTCATGGTATTGGGCCACTTATTTTATTTAACAAAAGATAATTTATTGATTTTAAAGAAAATGCCCATCTTACTTTCTATTGTCATTGGGTCTACAAATTTTAGCTTACTTGGCCCATGTTGCTTAAGGGCCTCGATGACCAAGACAACACAAAATAACAAGTATTCTTCTAAGCCCAAATTACTTCTTACATTGATGTCTAAACTAAAAATTATATTTTTCATAAAAGAAACTTACATGCTAATTATTATCTTTTATCTTCTTAACCAACTATTTTTTAAGGACTAACATAATATTTCTACTCATCTACACCAATCATGGTACTAAAATATTTTTACTCATTTGTAGGGTGGTGTTGGCCGGAGCTTCAAGAATTTGGACCAAAAAGTGGCGGCTAAAGTTTCTTAGATCTAAAATTCAAGGAGTTTGAGGGTTTTTTGAAGGAATTGATTTGGAGATATGGGAAGAGGGGGTTGTGGAGATTATATGGTGTTAATTTGAAGGTGTTTGGAGGTGGTCCGCCGCCGGTGGGTGATTTCCGGCGGCGGCGGTGGAGAGAAGAGAGAAAGAGTTATGGGGGAAATGAGGAAATTTTTCAGATTTTTGAGGCTTTAAATACCTTTTGAGAGATCAAATATGGACCATTAGATCAAGGGGTGATCAATGGGTGAGATTTGATCTTGGGTCACTTAATGAAACGACGTAGTTTTGAGGCAAAACTACGTCGTTCCGGACCCTTTCAAAGGCAGCCCCTTATCTTGCACTTTTGGCCACTTTCTCTTTCAAATATGGCCCAATTTCTTTCTTAATCCTACTTATTAAACTAAATTTACACAAACAAATAAATTAATTAAGTAACTTATTCAAATGATCAATTAACTAGATTAATTCGCCAATTGAATAGTTAGTTAATTCCTAAAATGCACAAATAAAGAAAGAACTATTTTTTGGTATTTTTATGATAGGAAATATGCAATCAAAGACACAAAAATTTGGAAATATAATTAAAGCAACAAAATACTAATGACTTTAGGAGGTGTTAAAATAGTATAAAAATTAGGTATTCACAATTGTGCGATGTTCAGAATTACTTCTAAATTGAAACTCTATGGAGATACTATCACTGATTATGATATGCTTGAAAAAACGTTCACAACGTTTCATGCCTCCAATATGGTCTTGCAACAGCAGTACCGAGAGAAAGGTTTCAAGAAGTATTCCGAGTTGATTTCTCTTCTCCTTGTGGCTGAACGAAACAATGACTTGCTCATGAGAAATCACAAAAATTGACCCACTGGGTCTACACCATTGCCTGAAGTGAATGAGGTGTCTTGGAAAAGGTCGTGGCCCTGTTCGTGGTCGTGGTCGTGGTCGTGGCCGTGGCCAAGGAAGAAATTTTTCTGGTGTTAATCACCCCCCAAAAGAAAAATAACCACCAAAAGTGGAAAGGGCCAAGAGCAAATGGTTCAGAAACTGAATGTTATCGTTGCGGTGGAAAAGGGCATTAGGCAAATATTTGTTGCATACCAAAATATTTGGTTGAGCTTTATCAAGCATCTCTAAAGGATAAAGCTCATGAAGCTAATTTTGTCTATGACAATGAATTTGACATCACCCACTTAGATGTGGCAGATGTTTTTGAGCACCCTAATGGAAAAATAAACCACTCGATCGGTGATGGATCTATGGTTAAAGATGATTGAGCATTTTGATTTTTATGTTTTCCTATTCGTAGTATCTAATGAATAAACATCTTGTAATTTTTATTGCACTTAATAATACTTCTTATGTAGTTTTTAAAAATATATGTATTTCCTAAATTTCATAAATTTCACAAACAAGGAGTAATATCTAAGTAATTAGTGTCATAGTCTCACTGATCTTTTAATTCCTTTTGATTTTTCTTTACGTTACTTTAATTCTCTTTAAGAAGAGGTTTACAAGCACCCTGGAACAACTTTTGTTACTTCACCCTTAATTTATTTTTTCATGTACTTATAATTGTATTATTTTTGATGCGTAATTATTTATATAATAATTAGAATTTGCTAGAAAATGCATTAAAAGGTCACTATTGAATTATTGGTTTAACTTTATTTCTTTTCCTTTTTCTCTAAAAATACTAATATTTATTCATATACTTCTTTTGTATGTCAAACCATGGGAAGCAAATATAGATATCTTTCAAAGCAAACTTGGATCAAAGTTCAGTTGTAAAAATATTTGCTTAATTGATTCATGTACAACACATACAATATTCAAAGAGAAGAAATATTTCTCTCATTTAAGTATGTGTAAGGCAGATGTTACTACAATTTTTCGTAGTAGTAATCTAATTGAAGGCTCTGGAAGAGCTAATATAACTCTGCCTAAGGGAACAATACTTATCATAGAGAATGTAATGCTCTCCTCCAAGTCCAAGAGGAACTTGTTGAGTTTTATAGATATCCGTCGAAATGGATTTCATATTGAGACAATAGATGAGAATAATCTCGAATATCTCATCCTTACCAAGAATGTCTCTGGCTAGAAAAAGGTTATTAAGAAGTTCTCATCTTTATCTTGTGGCCTGTATTGGATAAGAATTAGTGCAATTGAGGCACATTCTATCGTAAACCAAAAGGTTTCTAATTTCAATACTTTTGTACTTTGGCATGATCGATTGGGACATCCTGGATCAATTATGATGAGACGAATTATAGAGAACTCAAATGGTCATTCATTAAAGAATTTAAAGATTCTTTTAAATAATGAGTTTTCTTGCACTTCTTGTTATCAACGCAAGTTGATTATTAGATCATCACCAACAAAGGTTGGGATTGAATCCCCTGCGTTTTTGGAACGTATACAAGGGGATATTTGTGGACCTATTCACCCACCTAGTGGGTCGTTTAGATATTTTATGGTCTTAATAGATGCATCTTCTAGATGGTCTCATGTGCCTATTGTCATCTTGCAACCTGGCGTTTGCAAAATTAATGGCACAAATAATTCGATTACGGGCACAGTTTCCCGATAATCCAATTAAGTCTATTCGATTTGATAATGCTGCTGAGTTTTCATCCCAAGCATTTAATGATTATTGCTTATCAATTGGGATAAAAATAAAACATCTTATAGCTCATGTTCACACTCAAAATGGCCTTGCAGAGTCTTTGATTAAACGTCTGCATTTGATAGCAAGACCGTTACTTATGAAAACGAAATTACCCACTTCTATTTGGGGTCATGCTATTTTGCATGCAGCAATGCTAATTCGTCTCAGACCGATAAATTATCATAAATATTCCCCGTTGCAATTAGTTTTGGGTCATGAACCTAATATATCTCATCTAGGAATTTTTGGATGCACTGTATATGTGCCTGTAGCACCATCATATCACACCAAAATGGGTCCCCAAAGAAGGTTAGGAATATATGTTGGGTTTGAATCGCCCTTCATTATTCGCTACCTCGAAACATTAACGGGAGATTTGTTCACTGCTCGATTTGCAGATTGTCGATTCGATGAGGTATTTTACCCAAAATTAAGGGGAGAAATTGATGAAATCAAATGGGAAATTTCGTGGAAAAATCCATAATTATCTCATCTTGATCCACGTGCCTCTATTTGTGAAAAAGAGGTATAAAAGATTATCCAGTTGCAGAAAATAGTTAATCAAATACCAGATACATTTACGGATCTGAAAAGTATAACGATATCACATATCCCTACAGAGAATGTTCCAATCCGTATTGATGTCCCTGTTGGAAAATCTTCTAGTGTCATAGCTAATGAGTCAAAAGCACGCCTAAAACGTGGCAGACCATTGGGTTCTAAGGATCGAAATCGTAGAAAAAGGAAAATAAATGATCAAGATGACACTATGAAAGAGTCTCATAAAGAAACCCATGATTTAACCAATCCTGAAATTCATGAGGATATCGATGAGCATGAGACTCAAGAAAATAAGGAACTATCAATAAACCCCAATCGATATTGAGACAGATTTGAATCGATTGATTATAGTTGTGGATTTTGTATTTGCATATAATGTTGCATCTAGCATTATGCAAGATAATGAGGATCTTGAACCTCAATCCGTTGGAGAATGTCGACAAAGACGTGATTGGCCAAAATGGCAAGAAGCAATCCAATCTGAATTGGATTCACTTGCAAAACGTGAAGTTTTTGGGTCTGTAGTCCAAACACCTAATGATGTTAAACCTGTTGGCTATAAATCGGTCTTTGTACGTAAAAAGAATGAGAAAAATAAGGTACAAAGATATAAAACACGCCTTGTTGCACAAGGATTTTCACAAAGGCCTGGTGTCGATTATGAAGAGACGTATTCTCCTTTTATAGATGCTATAACGTTCCGTTATCTCATTAGTTTTTCTATACATGAAAAGATGGACATGCATTTAATGGATGTGATTACAGCCTACCTTTACGGCTCACTTGATAATGAGATATACATGAAAATTTTCGATGAATTTAAAATGCCTGATGCACATAATTCAAAGTCCAGAGAAATATTTTCAATCAAATTGCAAAGATCTTTGTATGGTCTAAAGCAATCAGGAAGAATGTGGTATAACCGCCTTATTGAATATTTATTAAAGGAAGGTTATATAAATGATGCCATTTGTCCATGTGTTTTTATAAAGAAAATAACATCGGAGTTTATTGTACTTGCCGTATATGTTGATGACATAAATCTTATTGGAACTCCTACAGAACTCCAAAAGGCAATTTATTATTTAAAGAAGGACTTCGAGATGAAAGATCTGAGAAAGACATAATTATGTCGCGGTTTGCAAATTGAACATTTGGCAAACGGGATTTTTGTTCATCAATCTGGCTATATAAAAAAGGTATTGAAACGGTTTTACATGAATGGAGCACATCCATTAAGTACTCCGATGGTTGTTCGATCACTTGATGTGAATAAGGACCCGTTTCGACCTCAAGAAAAGAATGAAGAGCTTATTGGTCCTACAGTACCATATCTTAGTGCAATTGGTGCACTAATGTATCTTGCTAACACTACAAGGCCTGACATAACTTTTTCAGTTAATGTCTTAGCAAGATATAGCTCTGCTCCTATAAGGAGACATTGGAATAGAATCAAACACATATTGTGATATCTAAAAGGGACTACCGATATGGGCTTATTTTATGGCAATGATTGCAGTCCCAATCTTGTAGGTTATGTCGATGCTGAATATTTATCTGACCCACACAAGGCTCGATCTCAAACAGGCTATGTGTTTACATGTGGAGGCACTGCAATATCTTAGCGATCGACTAAGCAATCAATCGTGGCTATTTCATCTAATCATGCTGAGATAATTGCTATTCATGAAACAAGTCGAGAATATGTATGGTTGAGGTCCGTAATACACCTAATTTGAGACAAATGTAGTTTGATGTGTGACAAACTACCCACAATTTTGTATGAAGATAATGCAACATGCATAGCTCAATTGAAGGGAGGATTCATAAAAGGAGATAGAACAAAACACATTTCACCAAAGTTATTTTTCACACATGATCTTCAAAAGAATGGTGATATCAGTGTGCAATAGATCCGTTCAAGTGATAATATGGCTGATTTGTTCACCAAATCTCTACCGACATCAACCTTCAAGAAACTAGTGTACAAGATTGGGATGCGAAGGCTCAAGGATGTGAATTG
This sequence comes from Nicotiana tomentosiformis, assembly GCF_000390325.3. Classification (NCBI taxonomy): domain Eukaryota; kingdom Viridiplantae; phylum Streptophyta; class Magnoliopsida; order Solanales; family Solanaceae; genus Nicotiana; species Nicotiana tomentosiformis. The sequence continues at coordinate 30,493,571 of NC_090812.1, forward strand.
ATGCTCTCATCAGGGGGAGTTAATATGCGGTGTACTCTTTTTCCTTTGCAAGGTTTCATCCCACTGGGTTTTCCTTGGAAGATTTTTAATGAGGCAACCAAAAAACATATTCTTAAATATGTGTACTCTTTTTTGTCCACTGAAATTTTTTTTCTAATAAGGTTTTAGCGAGACACATTATCTATGGACATCCAAGGGGGAGTGTTATAAGAAATATCAAATTATGGTGGATGTCTACTTTTCATCCATGATCTTCATCTCAAATGCTTAATGACATATTTTCTATGTTTAATGATATATTCAGTGACATATTTTCTTCATTTTTCATGCCTATATAAAGGCCTTGTAATAGATAGGAAAATACACACAATTGAAGAAGAAATAAGAATCTCTCATCTCTTTCTCTCTATATCTCTTAACTTGTTTTTCCTTGTTTTATGTTGTTACTTTGAGTTATATTTTATAACATGGTTAGCTTAGACTCTATTTTTACATTAAAATGATGAAAACCAACTCTATTAATTGATTAATTTTTAGATCGAATCAAACCTCATAGTATTAAACAACATAACTAAATTCTTTTTTGCTTTGGATTGAGGCAAATTGGGGTATTTTGCCTTTATGACTTTTTACAATATTGAATTTAAGAAAGTGTTTTCTTAGATTTCTTATGTGTAGAAGATAAATCTCTTATATGTAAAAGTAAATTTTTCATGTGTAAAAAAAAAATAAGATCATAAAATTAAAAACCATTTGACCCGGCAAAATTGTTACTTTCATAGTTTAGAGTACAAGAATTAAATGGTGCGCCAAATTTCCTTTTTATCTAAAACCTAATAAAATCAAACACAGTGTAAGTAGACAATAGGAACAATTTATTCTAACACAGTGTAAACTGTTTAACTTTGTGCAGGACTAGGAGTTCCGTAAGTAGCTTGTGACGTGTTTCTTGTAAATCGCTTATGTCCTTTCATAGCTTTGAGTACAAGAACAAAATGGTGAACAAATTTCGGAGTTTAAAGTCCTAATATTGGTAGCGTATAAAATATATGTATAATTAAATCATTTATAAGATAGTTAAAAATAAATATTTGTCATAAATACTAATTTATAACCTTGTAAAATTTATAATTAACAACTATAAAAAATATCTTAAATCATAATTCTCTAATACTTTTGATTTCGTAGGGGTAGGTGCATGGTGGAAGGACTTGTGAACATGATGTTAATACTAGCAAACTGTAGTCTTTTTTTCCTTAGTGCATGTATTGAGGAAGGCAGGGTAAGTCCCAAGGTAGATATGATTCTCTATGTTTAGCAAGGGAAAGGTTTTGCTTCTTCCAGTAGACCACCTCCAAAAATTCAAAGCACTTTTCCCCCTTGGATTGTGAGGGGTAATTTGTGTCTTTTCTGTTCCCCACCTTAACTCTTTCATGTCCACTCATGAGTGATGGTGAATACTTCTGTCTCACGTTAAAGAATAATAAATCAGTGAAAACGGAGGAAAAGAAAACAACAACAACAAAATAGTCTTTGGATAATAATTAGTTAAAATTCATATAAGTAGTAGTAGTAGTTTTTAACCATTCCAGTCCACCACTTATGATTTTAAGATTCGTTTGGTGTTTGGCACTCCATTTAGACGTCGTAATAGAAACCATTAAGAAGTTGGGTGTTTGATATTTCAGTATTATAGTAGTAAAGTTCCACATATGACATATTTTAATACGGCCAACCAAACTATTATTCTACCTACTAATCCCATTTCATAGCCAGATCCATTTATTAATTATTTGGTTTCTGGATTGCAATTTACTACCCTGTTATTTTGTCAACATTCGTTACCACACCTCTTAAATGTAGTAGTTCTCTTATACTAATAATTAAGAATGTTATACTTTCTTTCTCCTTCGAGTGAGTGACAGTACTAATGTTATTCATAAGAGAAAGGTAGTGATTAATAGTAATTTCTGAGCTCAAGAAAATATATATTAGCCTGGAGAGAATTAGTATTTGAAAATAATTTTTAATTTGATACAACTGTTATTCCCGGTCAATATTGCTGTATTTGTAAATATTAATTCTGCAAAATATAAGTTAACGTAATGAAACAATAATAATAAATTCGAGCCCACTGAATTCACAGTGTTTCCTTAAGGAATTTAATCCCCTCCTAGTACCCAAGGTAATGGATTATTTCCTCCCAGGATAGAACGAATAACACACTGGTATAGCGGTACTTCAAACCCCAGTGTTTCGGCGAACACAAAGTTCGGTAGCAAATCACACTTACAGTTGCTTTGTTTGAAGTTAAAAACAATGCAGAACGAAGGAGTATATACTCAGAAAAACGTATGGAAGTTCTGAGAGGAAGGAATGCAATGTATAGCCAATTTGTTGAGCGAATTGTATGTTGAGTTGAGTATCTTTCTTCAACATTTGCTGCTCATATATATAGCAGCCAAGAAGGAGTGCAAGACCAAACGTCCACCCTTCATGGTGGAGCAAGCATTACATGTTTGTGGAGCAAGCACTTCATGGTGGGAAGACCATTATCCGGCTGCCAAATTATCAATACACGGATTGAAAAATATCCGTTACAAATACGGATAATCTTACGTTAATATTTACTATTAACAAATAAATTTGGTCCAAAAAATTAATCAATCAATCGATCATTTGACCAAATCCAAATCCAAATCCGAAGCCGTAGCCGAAGCCGAGCCGAGCGAGCGAGCGACGACGACGGCGCGAGGCTTGCTTTCTTCTTAACTCTTTAAGAGCTACAAGAAGAGCAATTATATATATACCCACCAAAAATGTCTTCCACTTCCAATATGGGACAATGTCTCATTGTTAAGAGGGGAAACTTAAAATTTTACTCAAAATTTCATTTTCCCTCCATTTCCCATTCACCCTCATTTTAAGAATATTACATCTTAAAAATAAAACCTCAACAATCCCCCACATGAATGGGGAATGGCTATATCACGGAAGTATGCATGAAAAACTGTGTGATTTACAAGCAAGGATTAATTGCATCTGGATAAGTAGGTTTCCCTTTGAACTTTCCGTAGTAAACTTATGTCGGATATACTCGGTCAATCGGTAGATTTGATATCTTTGAACCGTCGATCTTTGGTGTATACCTAGACAACCATAAGTCACACAATCAACCCTTAACCGTCTTTGGTTCTCATTGTTGTGTTCGTTTCAGCCATGAACACCGCCTGGTTTCATAAGTGCGTAGAGAACTGGCCTTACAAAGTTCTCCTTGAAGCGGCTCACACTTCACACTTAAATAGGTGATTCCTAAACGTGTCATCCTGTAGATACACTATTTGATATACCCCGTATCAAATTTAGAAATCATTAAAAAGCCTTAATGCTTTATCCTTGGTACTGAACATTGTCTCATCACGAGAATGGACTAAAATTTTATTTGATAATGTTGAACCGTCATTAATGACTTTGTTTGATCTCTTTGAACCTAGATCTTGGGATCTCCAGTCTTCTAGGTAGAGTTACCGCCACAATGACTTGTTCTCGGCCATAGCCCCATTCCCCTTGATGATTTCTCAACTACCTCTCTAGTTAGGCCTTTTGTAAGTGGATCCGACACATTATCACTTGACTTTACATAGTCAATTGTGATAATTCCTCTAGAGAGTAATTGCCTAACGGTTTTATGTCTTCATCGTATATGACGAGATTTACCGTTATACATGACGCTCCCAGCCCTTCCAATTGCCGCTTGACTATCACAATGTATGCATATTGGTGCCAACGGTTTGGGCCAAAATGGAATGTCTTCCAAGAAATTTCGGAGCCATTCAGCTTCTTCACCGGCTTTATCTAAGGCTATGAATTCAGCCTCCATTGTAGAGCGGGCAATACATGTTTGTTTGGACGACTTCCAAGATACCGCTCCTCCACCAATAGTGAATACATATCCACTCGTGGACTTAGAATCAGTTGAACCGGTGATCCAATTTGCATCACAGTATCCCTCAATCACCGCAGGGAAATTACTGTAGTGCAATTCAAAGTTCTGGGTATGTTCTAAATATCCCAAAACTCATTTCATTGCCATCCAATGAGATTGGCCTGGATTGCTCGTATATCGACTCAGTTTACTTATAGCACAAGCTATGTCTGGTCGTGTACAATTCATGATATACATTAAACATCCCAATACACGAGCATAATCCAATTGTGATATGCTTTGGCCTTTGTTCTTTGCTAATGCAAGATTCACGTCAATTGGAGTCTTTGCAACTTTAAAGCCCAAGTGCTTGAATTTTTCAAGTACTGTCTTAATATAATGAGATTGTGACAATGCCAGACCTTGAGGAGTCTTATTGATCTTAATTCCCAGAATTAAATCAGCAACTCCCAAGTCTTTCATATCAAACTTGCTATTGAGCATACGCTTAGTAGCATTTATGTTGGCAATGTCATTACTCATTATCAACATATCATCCACATATAGGCAAACAATGACTATGTGATTTGGAACATTTTTAATGTACACGCATTTATCACATTCATTTATCTTAAAACCATTTGACAACATTGTTTGGTCAAATTTCGCATGCCATTGTTTGGGTGCTTGTTTTAGTCCGTAAAGAGACTTAACAAGTCTACATACCTTTTTTTCTTTACCTGGAACCACAAACCCTTCAGGTTGTTCCATGTAAATTTCTTCCTCCAACTCTCCATTTAAGAAGGCCGTCTTAACATCCATTTGATGAATTTCAAGACCATATACTGCAGCTAATGCTACTAACATCCGTATGGACGTAATTCTTGTAACTGGAGAGTATGTATCAAAGTAGTCTAGACCTTCTCGTTGTCTATACCCTTTGACTACGAGCCTTGCCTTGAATTTATCAATAGTGCCATCATCTTTGATTTTTCTCTTAAAAATCCATTTAGAACCCAAAGGTTTATTTCCAGGAGGAAGATCAACCAATTCCCATGTATGGTTGTTCAATATGGATTGTATTTCACTATTGACTGCCTCTTTCCAAAACAATGATTCCGAAGAAGTCATAGCTTCTTTAAATGTTTGAGGCTCATTCTCCAATAAGAAAGTCACAAAATCTGGTCCAAATGAAGTAGACGTTCTTTGACGTTTACTACGTCTTGGATTCTCCTGATTACATGTACTTTCTTTTGTTTCTTCCCGAGGTCGTTTAGATCCTTCACCAAACGACTCACATTCCTTTTTATACGGATATATATTTTCAAAAAACTCAGCATTATCTGATTCTATAACCGTATTATTATGAATGTCGGGATTTTCTGATTTATGAACCAGAAATCGATATGCTTTACTATTTGTCGCATATCCTATGAAAACACAATCAACGGTTTTCGGTCCTATCTTTACCCTTTTGGGTTTAGGAACTTGCACTTTTGCCAAACACCCCCACACTTTAAAATAATTCAAGTTGGGCTTCCTTCCTTTCCATTGTTCATAAGGAATGGATTGTGTTTTGCTATGGGGCACTCGATTTAATATTCGATTAGCCGTAAGAATGGCTTCCCCCCACAAGTTCTGTGGCAAACCAGAACTTATCAACAACGCATTCATCATCTCCTTTAATGTGCGATTCTTTCTTTCCGCAATCCCATTAGATTGGGGCGTGTAAGGGCTGTTGTTTGATGAATAATTCCATATTCTAAACATATTTCTTCAAAAGGAGATTCATATTCACCACCCCTATCACTTCTTATCATTTTTACTTTCTTGTTAAGTTGCGTTTCAACTTCATTTTTGTATTGCCTGAATGCGTCTATTGCTTCATCTTTACTATTCAGTAAGTAAACATAGCAATATCGAGTACCATCGTCAATAAAAGTTATGAAATACTTCTTTCCACCGCGAGATGGTATTGACTTCATGTCACAAATATCTGTGTGAATTAAGTCTAAAGGATTTGAATTCCTTTCAACTGACTTATAAGGATGTTTAACATACTTAGATTCCACACATATTTGACATTTTGATTTTTCGCATTCAAACTTGGGCAGTACTTCCAAGTTAATCATTTTCCGCAAGGTTTTATAATTGACATGACCCAAACGTACATGCCATAAATCATTTGACTCAAGTAAGTAAGAAGAAGCTGAAATATTATTATTATTTTCAACAACCATTACATTTAGATTGAAAAGGCCCTCGGTGAGGTAACCTTTTCCCACAAATATTCCATTCTTACTAATTACAACCTTGTTGGATACAAAAACGCACTTAAAACCGTGCTTAACAAGAAGTCCAGTAGAGACTAAATTCTTTCTCATTTCGGGAACATGAAGGACATTGTTCAAAGTCATGACCTTGCCAGAAGTCATTTTTAGAAATACCTTCCCATATCCTTCAACTTTTGCTGTTGAAGCATTTCCCATATAAACTGTCTCTCCGGGTTCAGCAAGAGCATAGGTAGCAAAAGCCTCTCTAACTGCACAAACATGGCGAGTGGCTCCTGAATCAAACCACCACAGTTTAGGATTTCCCACCAAGTTACATTCAGAGAGCATGGCACACAAGTTATCAACATCATCATGGTTTACTACCATGTTTGCTTGACCCCTTTTCTTGTCTTTCTTCGGAGCACGACACTCCGTAGATTTGTGTCCGGTTTTCCCACAGTTGTAGCAGTTTCCACTGAACCGCTTCTTGCTTGGGTTGTATTTCGGACCAGAAGCCTTCTTCCTCTTTTTGTTAGCTTCAACAATATTTGCTCCCATTATTGTTGAATTTCCACGGCCTCTCCTTTCAGCAGCTTTATTGTCCTCTTCGATTCTCAACCGAACAATGAGATCTTCAAGGGACATTTCCTTTCGTTTGTGTTTCAAATAATTTTTGAAGTCCTTCCACAACGGAGGCAACTTCTCAATCATTGCTGCTACTTGGAATGCTTCGTTGATTACAAGACCTTCAGCAAGTAGATCATGAATAATCACTTGCAATTCCTGGACTTGAGTAATAACAGACTTGCTATCTATCATTTTGTAGTCCAGAAATTTTGCGGCAACGAATTTCTTCATCCCGGCATCTTCAGTCTTATATTTCTTTTCAAGCGCATTCCACAATTCTTTGGATGTCTCCATGCTACTGTATACATTATACAGATTATCATCCAGTCCGCTAAGAATATAATTCTTGCATAAAAAATCAGAATGCTTCCACGCTTCAATCACGAGAAAGCGTTCATTATCTGGAGTTTTATCCGGCAGATCAGGAATATCTTCCTTGATGAACTTCTGTAGACATAACGTAGTTAAGTAGAAGTACATCTTCTGCTGCCAGCGTTTGAAATCAATCCCGGAAAATTTTTCGGGTTTTTCTGCCGGTGCCAACGCCGGTGTTCGGCTTGTCGTTGCGTTGGCAGTCGCCATCGGAACAGCTTGGTTTTCGTTTTCAGTCATCATCTTTTCTGTAAAAGAATGACACAAACAAACGTTTAATACACGTTTTCAAACTGGAGTAAAAATCACGTAGATTTTAATATCCAACAAAACGCCACGAAGGCTTAACTCTCCAAAACGGGAGTACACAAACCACAAAGGTTTTAGTTTGCAGAATAATAAGAATAACACAAGTACAGAAATAAATATTAAATTCCTTAAGATTGTTATTCCCGGTCAATATTGCTGTATTTGTAAATATTAATTCTGTAAAATATAAGTTAACGTAATGAAACAATAATAATAAATTCGAGCCCACTGAATTCACAGTGTTTCCTTAAGGAATTTAATCCCCTCCTAGTACCCAAGGTAATGGATTATTTCCTCCCAGGATAGAACGAATAACACACTGGTGTAGCGGTACTTCAAACCCCAGTGTTTCGGCGAACACAAAGTTCGGTAGCAAATCACACTTACAGTTGCTTTGTTTGAAGTTAAAAACAATGCAGAACGAAGGAGTATATACTCAGAAAAACGTATGGAAGTTCTGAGAGGAAGGAATGCAATGTATAGCCAATTTGTTGAGCGAATTGTATGTTGAGTTGAGTATCTTTCTTCAACATTTGCTGCTCATATATATAGCAGCCAAGAAGGAGTGCAAGACCAAACGTCCACCCTTCATGGTGGAGCAAGCATTACATGTTTGTGGAGCAAGCACTTCATGGTGGGAAGACCATTATCCGGCTGCCAAATTATCAATACACGGATTGGAAAATATCCGTTACAAATACGGATAATCTTACGTTAATATTTACTATTAACAAATAAATTTGGTCCAAAAAATTAATCAATCAATCGATCATTTGACCAAATCCAAATCCAAATCCAAATCCGAAGCCGAAGCCAAAGCCGAAGCCGAAGCCGTAGCCGTAGCCGTAGCCGTAGCCGAAGCCGAGCCGAGCGAGCGAGCGACGACGACGGCGCGAGGCTTGCTTTCTTCTTAACTCTTTAAGAGCTACAAGAAGAGCAATTATATATATACCCACCAAAAATGTCTTCCACTTCCAATATGGGACAATGTCTCATTGTTAAGAGGGGGAAACTTAAAATTTTACTCAAAATTTTATTTTCCCTCCATTTCCCATTCACCCTCATTTTAAGAATATTACATCTTAAAAATAAAACCTCAACAACAACACTTTGTTTTGAACATCGTGACGTTGATCTTTAAAGTAAACATAGGAAGGACGTGTTTCTGTTAAATCCGTGTGTTGGAAGAGTTTCTCATTCATCTTTTGCAAAATGAAGCTCGTACAAGCATATATAACTGTCATCTAGCCAACTAATTGACAACTGTACAAGTAACTAAACAATAGCTAATTATAGTTACAACTAACTAGTATACTGACTATAGTTAACTTAAGCTATCATTTACACACACACACCTCAATCTAGGAGGTATGAAGATATTCTTCATTCCTAGCTTGGAAACCAAGTAGTCATGTTGTGCCCTGCCAAGTCCTTTGGTAAGTAAGTCAACTTGATACTCAGCAGTAGCGACATAAAGAGTGCGAACAAGTCCTTGTTGAACCTTTTCACGAGTGAAGTGACAATCAATGTCAATGTGTTTGGTTCTCTCGTGGAACACAGGGTTCGCAGCAATCTGAATCGCGGACTTACTGTCACAATGTATAGGTACTGATAAAGTATGTTGCACGCCCAGCTCATGAAACAAACCAAGAACTCACACAACTTCAGCAACAGTAGATGATAGACTTCTATATTATGCCTACGCTGAGTTTCTGGAAACATTCGATTGTTTCTAGGACTTCCAAGAAATCAAGGAATCCCCAAACTTAACAAGGTAGCATGTGACAGACTTGCGAGTGTTAGGACAAGCAGCCCAGTCGGCATCGCAAAATGCTGATAAAGACTCAGAACAATGTGCCTTAAGCAAAACCCCCAATCCTGGACAATGTTTGATGTATCGAACAATTCTCAAAGCAGTTTCCATGTGAGAGGCCTTGGGAGAATGCATGAAGTGACTGAGGTTCTGGAGCACAAAAGAAATATTTGGTCGAGTGATTGTGAGGTATAGCAACCTCCCAAGTAATCTTTGATAAGGACCTGGATCATCCAAAGGCTTATCATAAGCGGTCCCAACATAAGAGTCTAATTCAATGGTGGATAGCCTCAAGTTTTGTTCCATAGGAGAAGTGGAAGACTTAGATCGTGAGAGCCCTAAGTCAGCAATCAACTCAAGGAAATACTTTCTCTGATGCATTAAGATCCCTTCAGCACTCCTTGCAAATTCAATTCCCAAGAAATACTTGAGTTCCCCTAAGTCTTTGATCTTGAATTTATATTGAAGAGCAGCTTTGGTAGATTGTATCAGCTGCATATCATCACCAGTTATAAGCATGTCATCTACATAAATCAAGACTACCATTTTCCCAGTTTCCCTTTTGATGAATAATGAGTAATACAAGTGACTTTGTCGGAAATCAGAGTCAATGAGAGCAGATGTGAGCTTGAGATTCCGTTGTCTTGAGGCCTGCTTAAGTCCATAGAGGGATTTATGCAGCCTGCAGACCAATGATTTATCTCCTGATTTACTGAAGCCCCTGTGGTATACTCATGTACACCTCTTCTTACAAGTCTCCTTGCAAGAAAGCGTTATAAACATCTATCTGGTGGATTGGCCACTGCCTTAAAGCTGCTAATGAAAGAACACTTCTAATAGTAACCATTTTCACCACAGGTGAAAATATTTCCTGATAGTTCAAACCTTCCTTTTGGTTGAACCCTTTAGCCACCAATCTCGCTTTGAATCTCTCTATTTCACCTGTAGCCTTATACTTTATTCTGTAAACCTATTTACATCCAATGGCTTTCTTTCCTTTGGGAAAGGGAACAAGCTCCCAGGTTTTGTTATCCTTCAATGCCTTGATCTCTGTTTGCATTGCCTCTACCCACCTTTTATCTTTGGCTGCCTCATAGTAGTTAGCAGGTTCTACTTCAGGGGAAAAGTTTGAGAGATAACTCTGATATTTAGGAGATAGGTTATCATATCCAATCACAATAGAGATAGGATATTGACAACAGTTTGACTGCTTGACTTTATCAGTCCTCACAAAATCTTTAAGCCAGATAAGTGGTCTTGACTCTCTTGTAGTTGTTCTAACTTCTGCGGGCAGAGGAACATATGGAACCTGTAGAATGGCTTGAATTATGCCCTCGTTAGTATGGGTTGGAGCAATAATTGAATCAAACAAATTAGATGTTGATGAAGAATCTGGTTCAAGTGAAGAAATTGATTGAGAAGAAGGAGGAGAACATGGTGGAATATGAGCAGAACATGGTGGAATAGGCTCCTCCACCACAGCTTGACTGGATAGATCATGAATATCCAAGAATTGCTGATCAGTCTCAACTTCTGGATTCTGAAAGGGAAAAGCCTCCTCATAAAATATCACATCTCTACTTGTGAACAGAATATTGTGTTTAAGGTCTAGTAGTTTGTAACCTTTCTGATGCACAGCATAACTAAGCAATGCACATTTCACTGCTTGAGCTCATAACTAATCACTCCTAGGCAATGCGGTGGCAAAGCATAGGCAACCAATGACTCTCATATGGGAGAAGGAAGGTTGTTTGTGATACAGTAATTCATAGGGTGACTTATTGCCGAGCACAATAGAGGAAATTCTGTTGATTATATAAACTACCGAATCTACACACTCTTCCCAATATCGAGTAGGCAAATGTCCTTGAAACCTAATAGCTCTGGCCGATTCAAGAATATACATGTGCCTACGCTCAACCACTCTATTCTATTGAAGGGTATATGGGCAGGAACTTTGATGTAGAATGCCATGTAGTTGAAATAATTCTTTGCAGTGAGAATTGAAGAATTCACTCCTATTATCTGATCTAAACGATTTTATAGTCTTGCCAAACTGTGTTTGTACCATTGCAATGAAGTTCTTAAGCAAGAAGACAACATCAAAATTTCATTCTCATAAGAAATACCCACGTCCATCTTGTACAATAATCAACTAAGATAAGAAAATATCTCATCCCATTGTGAGTAGCTACTTTGTAAGGGCCCCAAACATCCATATGTATCAAATTGAAACTATCTAAACTTTTACTATGACTAACTGGAAAAGGTACTCGAGTTTGTCTAGCCAAAGGACAAACTTCACATTTATTTGACAAAATACTACTGCTAAAACTAGAAATTTTCCTGAGAACTTCCATAGGCACATGTCCCATTCTCTTGTGCCAGATATCTCCAGTATTTCCTGGTTTCTCTGTTATTGCTGCAAATGCTTGGTAAATTTTACTTGCATTATTTCTTGTTGTAGATAGCATGGTATACAATCCCTCTTCCTCCTTACCAATCTCATTCACCCTCTCAGATAAGAGATCCTGAAAAATATAAAAAGTGGGAAAGAAGGAGACAAAACAATTCAAATCTCTTGTCACCTTGGACACGGACAAAAGGTTAAATTTGAATGCACGAACACAAAGGACATTCTTAATAGTGTCACCTATGGTAAGCTGACAATCCCCAATATGAGTAACCTTGGAAGAGTCCCCTGTAGGCATCTGTACCTGTCCTTTATTACCTACTGATATACCATTACTTAGAAATTTATCACTTCCTATCATGTGATTCGTATCACCTGTATCTATAATCCATTTGGGAATCTGAACATTGCAACAAGAGAATTTACCTCTCATTGCTGCTATGCTAGAATTGGTCTCTCCAATGGAAGTCTTGTTCAACAGTTGCAAAATTTGAGCATATTGCTCCTGTGTGAATAGTTGTCCAGGTACTGATTTATTTCCCAGTTGTGTACTATTTACCTCTACTTGTACTTCATTGGCCTTCCTCTTAGACTTAAAATCTGAGGGATAGCCAACTATCTTGTAGCAATTCTCGTTTATATGTCATGTTTTGTGACAAAATTCACATTTCATCAATTTGTAACAGCCTTCTCTCGTGTGACCCTTCAAGTGACAAAAATCGCACTCCAAGTTGTAATTTCTTCTCTGATTATTCCCTGATTGGACAGTGAACATTGCAGTAGGCTCAACATGTCTTGTCGCCCAAAATTATTTCCTGAAATTAATCGTCTGCTTTCATCTTGTATAACCATTGCATACGCTTAATTAATAGTTGGCACATTAGGCATCATAAGTATCCGACTTCTAGCTTGCTGAAAACTGTCGTTTAATCCCATTAAAAATTGTAGTAGACGTTAAAATTCTAATTGCTCGACATAATCTTTTGCAGGTGGTAGTGGCAGAATCGAATCGTATTCATCCCATAAATCTGTCAATTTAGTAAAGAAAGCAGATACGGATGATATACCTTGAGTAAAAGTAAAAATTTCCTTATGTAAATAGTAGAGTCTAGAAGCATTCACCTTATCAAATCTCTCTTTGAGTTGTGCCCAAACAGTCTAAGCATTCGCAGAAAAGAGTACTCCAGTCAATAGGTGTTGACTTACATTACTCATTAGCCACGAGGTGACAATCACGTTGAAACAATCCCACTGATGTGCCAGTGCCGGCCCAAAATCAGCTTTGGATGTTGAACCATCAACTAAACACAGCTTGTTCTTACCCAATAGAGCTACTTTCATAGCTCGATTCCAAAGAGTGTAGTTTTCCATACCTGTCAATAAAAGACCCACTGACATTGATCCCGGTCCGTCCGAAGGATGCAGATATAACGGGTGGTTGTGATCGAGTATGACCGTCCCTCTGGTAATTCCGTTGCCGGAAACCCTATCGCCAGTAGCAACACTGCTGGATTCATCAGAAATTGCAATAAAATTTGGTCGAAAAATTGCAAATTATGGTTAAAAGAAGAAGAAGAAGAAGAAGAAGAAGAAGAAGAAGAAGAAGAAGAAGAAGAAGAAAAAGAAGAAGAAGAAGAAACAAAGCAAATTCTCTCGGTTTCTTCCTCAATTGCACGAATAACTCCTTAGAATCGCTCGATTATGGCTCTGATACCATGTTAAATCCGTGTGTTGGTTGAATTTGTGAGATAGGATGAGAAGAGCCGAAGTGAGAGTGAGAGTAAATTGGAAGAGTTTCTCATTCCATCTCTTGCAAAATAAAGTTAATACAAGCGTATATAACTGCCATCTAGCCAACTAATTGACAGTTGTACAAGTAACTAAACAATAGCTAACCATGGTTATAACTATCTGGTATACTGACTATAGTTAACTTAAGCTATCCTTTACAGTTTCGGACTCGGCTTAATTAGTTTTTCTATACTTCTATTATCAATCGACATTTAACTGGTTTTATTAAATTTGATATATTTATAGAACAGTATAGTTCAAAGTTCATGGTGTGAGATACACACACTTTGTCATGGTGTGAGATACACACACTTTGTCTCCCTAGATATCTAAACAATATTTCAGTTAATTAATCATTCCGTACCATAACTTTCTTCATAAGGCTTCATAACTATGTCACTATTTTGCTAAATATATAGTATTTGATTAGATGCAGAAATGAAATAACTAATAAATTAATTAAATGACATTGCCTGTCCAAAAAGGAAGGCTTAGGCTTAGCTCACAGCCTCACACGGTAAAGCGCCTAAAATATTTGTGGGATGTAGAGGGTTCGAACCTCAGTACCTATATTTGTGTGTTTTTGTAAGTTTTGAGCATTGTTGGCTGTTGGGTCTAGATGTCAAAAAAAGCCAAGCGCTAATTATAGATTTCAATATCTTCTCGAACAAATCACTCATTCTCGAACAAAAGAAAATCGCTAAAAATAAGTATTGAAGAGTCTTTTAGTGATTATGTTTGGTTCTTAATTGAAGAGTCTTTTAGTGATTATGTTTGGTTCTTACATACAAAAAGAAGTATTAAGTATTATTTTCAATTGGGATACTATAAGTCCATTCCAAAAGAGTAAATAAAGGAGAGTTATAGTAACGTATTTTATTAATGACTTAGAACCGTATTTTTTTTTATATCATATAATTATACTGGATTGTTTATCTATTTCCTTAAATATCGACATCATTTACGAGAAATTCTACGTACGCCCCTGACTATATGAATCTATGGTGATTTTAAAATTTGTCAAAGAAAAAAAAACTGACTGCAAGATTAAAAAAAATCGAAAATTTGAGCTTTTTTCCTTGAGGCTTGGCGGAAGGTGAGGTTTAATTTTTTGATAGTACTAAAAAATACTTAAACTGGAGCTAGACCTAGAAATTGTGGACTAAGAAATGAAGAAAATAGTAATTTGAGACAGGTGAATGCAAAATGAATTTTATCTTATCATATATAGCATATATTTTTAAAAAATTTCATATATATACACATATTTAAATTCATAATTAAGACATGAGTACGGAAAACCAAGTTGGCAAGTCATCGAACTATGATATGTAGAGGAAGATTCAGAAAATAAGGGAAAGCAAGCAAACTCTTAAATGCTGCTTACATTGGATTAAAGGGCATGGTTATTTATCACGAAACATCTTTTTCCTATATTAAATGTGTACAAAAGTAGAACAGACCAGACCCAAACCACCAGACCAGCAAAGCTTCTGTTTCTTCCTTTAATAATTTTGACTCCAGTTAAGTCGCTTTCTAATAAATTTACTTATGCGATTTTCCTCTTTTTACACTTCCCTGAAGACCGAGATCCTGCACTGGAATTTACCTTTTATTGTCTGAAATTGGAACGGACTAGTTTGTGATCCACTTATCAAATTGCAGACAAGCGTAGCTTAGTGCAGTCTTCGATAAATTTGACAATTGAGAAATTATTGGGTGGTTAACTAAAGACTTATTTTAAGGGGTAAATTGACACTGTAATCATATCTCAGAGTTTGTATCCTAACATTACATAGACTGACATTCTTTAATGTAGTTGAAAAGCTGGACTTTTTAACTTATCCATCTCCAAACATCCATTTTTAACTTTAATCCAGGAGTGCAATAGTAGCCCAGACGCAGAGATATACTTTTAAAATCCCCTTTCTCAACTCAGAACTCATAACATTTTAGTTATGGATCCGCCACAAAACAGTATTTTAAATTGTACTAGCTATGAAAAAAAAGCTTTAAATAAAATAAGTTAATTTTGTTGCACAAGTCAGAAAAGAGCATAAACCTAATGCATTAGGAGCAAATTATCCATTTTAGGCTACAAAAACAATTGTCGCATTAAACTTGAAAGAAAGGATGTGTAATTTTCCTCAATATCGGTTCCATGTGCTATGTGAAAATTTAGCCTATAAGCAGAGCAACATCAATAGTGTCAAAGGCGGATCCGAAATATAAATATACTGATTACATCTCTATATGAATAGATCATTTTAAAAGAATAACCATGTATATCTATATTGTTTGAGTTGCATACATCCACGTTTTATATGTTGAATCTGTCTCTAACTAATGGGAACCATTGTCCTACAAATGTTATCGTAGATTAATGGAATCCGCAGGATGTCTCATCTAATACATATTACAGAGCATTGCTATATAGGAATTTCAAAGTCAATTGTAATGGCATAAGTTTTACATCAATAAAACTTCATTTGATTTCACAGCTAAAATGCAGTGACTGAAATTTGTTGGAATTATTTACTTTCGCGCAGATGACGTCATAAAAGTCACAGTAGTTGGTTACTAATACTTTCTTTTACCTTGCCTCTACTGTTTGCTTGATACTGAAATAATGAAATTCCTGTGTGTCCCAATCAAAACAAGCAACTGGTGAGAAGCATGGATTTTAACTTTTACATTTGACAAACTTGAAGAGTGGGTTCCATTTTCCATGCTGCGAATCAAATTGAAGGAATTTTAGTCGACTCTGAGGAGGCTTTCTCAGCCAGCTAATTGAAAGATAACTAGCACTGCAACCCATGCCAGAGAGATTGAAGCTTATTATTTTGCTTCTAAGACTGGATTTATCAACAAATAAGAACGAGTTCTTGACTTTATCTCAAACAAATTGAAGTTCGAAATTCTTTTGGAACGTAATACCTGCATTAGTAAAGATTTGATTTCCCATGGCAGATCTTATGAGAAAAAAGAACGGAAATTGCTGAAAATCAGGCGCAGCATAGCATATGACCATATGCAATTCGACTCATGCCTTAAAAGTAGGACGTTGCTACCAGAAATGCCAATGGTACAACCCAAGTACTGGATTCTCCATCTTAATTTACTTTTGACAAAAATCGGTAGCTTAATAACTTGTGACACTCTTATCTGGTGAGGCATGTGTTTCCCTCGGAAACCTTTAACTGAATACCTGTTTTGTTCCAACTGAAAATTAATGTGCTTAACAGGCACGTAAAAGCTTTAGGAAGACATCACTCTCATTGTTTAAAATTTATCAACATTTGTTCAGCTGTCCCCAGTGCCCTCCATTCAGGTTAAAACATTTAACACAAGGGAAAAGTAGCAGTAACAAAAAACAGAGGATCATAACAGGAAAGCAACGTTTACTAAATTTACTTCTACAATTACTTTTGTTTTGCCAAAATCACTACAGAATCTTTAACTTTGCGAGGCTCTATCTGTTATACTAATTTGCACTAGGCAGCAATAAATCATAACACCATTGCATAGAATCGGCTACTAAGAGCTTTTAAAGCATATCCACGAATAAGATGATGACCTTACCTACTACAACTAATTGTTTCATTAACCACATTATTGCAGTGATACATAGCACACGCAGTGAATGCACATTTGCACGGACGATAGTTATAAAAAACAAGAGTTTAGAAAGCAATTAAAAAGAGATGGTCCATTAACCATGTGCTTTTCAAGATTGATGATTGTCCACTCCTAAAACACCACAATATATAAGATATAAAAACTACAAGATGGTTAATCTCGTTTTCTCCATTTAACTGGGCAAAAGTGCAAAGATTTGATTTCAGCAGACAAAATTGTAAATAATGTCTCACACAGCCAACAATATCAAATAAGGAGAAACTACAAACTAAAGATTCAATTAAGATTCCAGCTCCTCAATCTTCCTCCTCGGCCTCATTCTCAGCAATGTTGAAGTACCTCAGCTCATAGACATTGCGATCCTTGTTTGCGGAAATAACTCTGAGCCAATCACGGACATTGTTCTTCTTGAGATACTTCTTGGTCAGGTACTTCAAATACCTGGGGAAAAAAAAGGAAACATTACTGCATAGAATACAATGGTTGAAAATATATTTAATAGAAATGCATCAAGCTAGCAAAATATGGCGAATCACAACAGTTCAGATATCCAAATTACAGTGAAATAAGTTCATAGTAAGCTCTCAGGATAGAGAAAAAAAGTTGTGAGTGGTCATGTCCCTTGTACTGCAAATAAGTCCTAGCTGAATAATCGGGTAGGAACTGGATTAACCAAACACATTTCAGATTAAAAATAAAGAGAACTTTGTTTCAGTCCAGTAAAATGAAATTCATAATGATGTTAATCTGCAAAGATAATTTTTACCATAAAAGCAATGCAAAATAATAGGCCTGTAAATTGAATTTCCAAGTGAGTTTCTGAATGAATGAATCCATCAAATATGTTCTTTTGCACCTCACGTTGCCAAAATGGCATCACCTCCAACCTTGCCGTGATTAAGACTAGTGATACACAGACTACGTTCATGATACTACCCCTCCTTTGCCCAATGCCTTTATTATGTTTTGTTCATCATGAAGACGTAACACTGTATTTGCATATAATTTCTATTCACCTTTTCCAAACGTTCATATGTCCCAAAATATATGGATAGAAGTATAAATCAAAACATTATTTATCATCATCACATCTGACTCTAATATTTACTTCATCAGGTACCACACAAAGAAAGTTACCACATTAAATTGGACACTAAAATTCCTATATTGACATTATGTGTTTATCCCACTTCAGCATCAAACCCCAACATCAAGATATAACAACATTTACAGCATATTCACGCTGCACCGTTGACACAGTATCAGTTCAACAGATCTATATATACAAAATACAGCAGAGAAGCATGGGTCAGTAAATAAAGGTGAAAAAACTTACCGCTTGGAGAAAGTGCTCTCGGAAGTGACAGTGATTTTGGTCTTGTCACGAGTAACAGTGACGGCGTCACCAAGAGCTCCAGCTTTTCCCCCAACTTTGATGCGCTCCTGCAGAAACTTCTCCAATGAAGCGATATCCATGATCTTATCATCAACAGGCTTTGAGCAATCAATCACGAAGGTTGCTCCCTTCTTCTTCCCACCCTTGGTGGCTCCGCTGCTTCCTTTACTCATCTTCTCCTACGATTAAAGAAAAAACACAAACCCTACCTGCATTTTCACCAAATCACATACGTATCAGAAATCGAAGAACTGGATTGTGAAACGAGTTGGAGAGAGAGAATTAGAGAACTGACCTGAGAAGCTGCGGCGATTTGGGAGGAACTATGGGTTAGGGTTTCGAGTGTGGGTTTATATATTGTTTTGTGAGAGCTATGTCTCTGTGGATCGTCATTCTGGTCCATCAACATTTGGGCCCATTATTATGAGTCCACTCTCTCGTCTAGGCCCACTATTATAATGAATTGAGGATGCTTGTGAATTCTCATCGTTATATATATATCATCATGCTATATTATAAGCATAAAGATCAAAAATTGAATGTGAAAGACCAAAATAATCCTATAAACTTAAGTGAGTATGATACCCTTCAAAAAATTATACCTACCTTCATAAATAAGTACAATAACCAAATTTACATTATTAGTTTCATTGTTTTAAAATATCGGAAAATGTGAGGTTGTGTACTGGATAATGAAGTGTAGACTAATTCAATTAATTTAGGGAAAGGATAGTTCAAGAAATTTTAACCAAGAAAAGATTAATTATTATCTTCAATTCAATGTAGAAAAGAGTAATAATTAAATATAATCATGAATAATGTTGCTAATTATGTAAACGTTAGGGTAGATAAAGAGCCTACTGCTATAATTATTATTTATGTTGCTACAATTATCATTTAATCACAGATACATAGTTCACCATGAAGTTACAACCTATTGGTTCCCTCAGCCTTTTGCAATTAATATTTCAAAATTCTTTTATGATTTTGCATAACTATGGAAATAAAAACTTTTTATTATGTTTTTATTATTGTCAGTCGCTTCTTACTTAATTGTTCACAAAATTTTACAAACATTTAATTCTTCCATTCTTTAAAGAAAATATATCATGTACAAATAAGTATTAGTTTCTCTTTTTATTTGTTGCACGGATCATTTCGCTGAAACATCAAAATGGAACAACTTCAATAACAAGATCTACAAAGAAATATTAGGTGAAATATACAGTCATATTTGTCACACCCCGACCTCGGGGAACTCGACCGGCGCTCAACCGAGATACTCCGGTTAAGCAAGCCTATTAGATGCCTTCTACCCAACCTTGCCCATTAACAATTTAAGAACCGGTACATGTGATAAACATGAGAAGAGTCAAGTGTTTTACAATATTCTCCACTACTAAAGGATGTTCATTTATGATTTCCAAAATATAACGAGTTTACTGATATGATAAAAACATGTTCGCCTAAATACCAACACTTATTAGTTTAATTCCCAATATCATATACCACCCACAACCTGTCTACGGAGCCTCTTAGTACAACAGAAGAGTAGTATGGATGTGCCGGCGACAAGACCCCGGCTATACCTCAAAATGTAACGTACAACGTCAAATGACATGAAGCCCGGAATAGAGTAGGGCTCACCAAAATCTGCTGAATATAGAGTAACTGCTAACGAGGGTCAAAACCACCTGTTGACGAATCACTTGCATCCATTGAAGATGCAGTGCCCCCGGCAAAAGGGACGTTAGTACATATGGAATAGTACTAGTATGTAAAGCTAAATGTCCACTTTCAAAATAGAATACCATTATAAGAAAGGAAAAACCATAGAAACAGCAAGTCATAATCAACAATATCCAAATGCCCAGTTAACACATACTAATTTTCAAAATACAAAAAAAAAATAATATATATTTTTGGTTGGGAGATCATTAGCACCGATATACCACCATATTTTTAGCACGGAGTCCGATCACGCTCGATCGGCTAGGACATCTCTCCACGGACAATGTGGTTTGACATGTGATGCGAAAAAAGGTATTACCAAGAGTAGTACCACCATGTGCGCAACATGGCGTCCAATCTCCACCCGATCAGCCAGGCCGCCTTCCCACATATGCCGTGTGGGTTGACTTTTTTAATTCACAATTATTATCAGTTTCATCCCAATTAAGGGGAATAATATCTACTCATCAATCACATCCCAAATAAGGGGAATAATCGCAATCTACTCCTAAACCGGCACGTGTAGTTTTAGGTGTGGATTGTTATAACCCATCCTTCCTCGGTTTGCTAATGATACTTCCCAAAAATATTTTTTTTTTGCACACAAAGTTAACATAGATACAAATGTATTTACCTCATCATCTTTTACATTGTATAAATGTACACTAGTATTTTCAACCAATCACAACAATAATATTTCCTTGGTTCTTTTGGCCATTCACAAGAATCTTTATTCAAGACACGGTGGTCGTATTTCATATTCCACACTTTCATATCTTTCCTTCCATAAATTATCATCATAAATATCAACATATATAATATTCCAGAAATCACAACTTTAAGTTCGTTAGAAATGAAAGCTTTAAACACAATAGATTTCTTTCCAAGAAATGGAGTAAAATGATTGGCAATCGAAGCGCAAATTAAAATCATAAACAAGTAGCACGCCATTTATTCTTGAAATACTTTTTCCCAAAAAGGGTAATACACAATTTCCACTCACGAATATGTAAGAACGCAAAATACATTGAAAAATACTTACAAAGCATAGCATTTATTAAAACAGCCACATATGGGCATGACTTGAGTACATAAGCTTTTTAGGCAATTCTATTTTCGAAGTCATTTTAAAACAGTTGAATCAAGGCTTATTTCTTAACCTCTCTCACGTCATCTAATTTCATTGGCACCCCTAGCCACAAGTATAACTTTCATTCTTGGCACATTGGCCACACTCTATATCCCCAATTCACTTATTTCAATTTCAAGCATCTTATAGATTATCAACAACAAGACATTTTCAATCAAGACCTTAGGTACACATATGAGCAATTAACAGTCTTAAGCATATCGAGTTTTTCTCACACAATTTGGCATACTAACTTTCATTTGAAACACGACTCAAAGCCATAACATTTTAATACGCAATCAATACTTTGAACATATATATTTCGACATAAGGCTCATTCGGAATAGTCAAGTTTATAAGGGATAACTCAGAACATAGGAATTAGGAACTTGAGCCAACAATACTTGAAACTTACGGGAACATTATGGAATTCGATCCTAAGAGAGTAATTTAGCCAACATACCTTGCCTCGAGCCTTTTTAAATTACTACAATATTCCGAAATTCTTAGCTTCTTTGATCTATTTGAAAATATAGCAAAATTGAACACAAATTAGGAGAGAGTTTATGGTTCCAGCTCTTTTGAGCATTTTATCAAATACTAGGTGGGTATTATGATTTCAAGGTCCTCCCATGGTGGATTCTTTCATCCCACTACTCAAAGTCTACCAAATTTAGCTCAACATTCTTCCCCCAACCCTTGATAGTACATGCATGTAAAAATAAATAACTCCCACACCTAAGAATTTGTCACAACCCAAAATCATGTGACCAGCACCCGGCACACTACCCGACCCAAGTGAACCAAACCATGTGATGCACCCAAATCATATGCATGAAAACCAATTTAACTGTGGAAGCTCCTTGAAAATCATATATATTTTCAAGTTAAATGATATAATATTTTCCAATTCAAAATCACACATGACGCTTTTCATAATAAGAACAGTGAAACTAAGTAAAATAAATATACTTTCATGTATGTCGTGTATAACCCCGTTACTATAACCTTTCACAACTATCTATGGAGCCTCTATACCAAAGAATAGAACCAACGGTTGGAGTAATTCCAACAAAATAAAATAAGAAAGAACATGATAGTTATCACGAAATAAAAGTGGTGCTTTATAATACCTCGGAAAGAGAGTCATCCTAGCCTGACCGCATGCTACATATCATACATCATCCTGAAATATATAAAGTAAGCAGGGCCCTGGAAAGGGGAGGGGGGCTAAGGGCTGAGTAAACCACAGCGGTACTCAATAAGTGTCATAGACCTCTCTAACTCAAGTTCTTGGAACAAACTTTATAAAAAAATAATGCACCAATATTTGATATAAACGATAAGAAATTTTATCAATTCATGACCCTTGTTATTTTAAATAACAACCAAGTCAAATATAACCCACAATATAAACTTTTAAAATATTTGCATCAATCCAAGATTTTGGATAAAATCATACAAAATTATTTCATTTGCTTTAAGTCATCGAAATCACTTTCGACTCCTTAGGCCTAAACATAAGAAAATCATACTTACCTTTCACTGGGAGTACTATACCATCACCGACATAAGAAGGTCAACTAGATTATGTACCTAGCGGCAAGTATCATATACCCTACTTGCTCAGGTCGTCTCATCGTAGTACCGTACGAATCAACTCAGCCATGCTAATAATAGTATAAAATAGTACTCGAGAGAGAGAGAGAGAGCACTCTTCCATAGTCTATACCACAAAGTGGCCATCTACGCCTACACCGACACGTGTAGTTTCATGACTACGAACACGATATATCCGAAGTCAATCTCGGTGAACACAAGTAACTCCCAGAATATTTGATACTTCAAAAATAGATTCATAGCATAGTAGCTTCAAAGGATCTATTTTTATCAACTCATAATATTTATAGAAAATTTAAATCATTTGAACAAAAGTTAAATAAACAACCTTTTACATGCTAAAGCCTTTAGCAATTTAACATCAATCTTTAAAAGATACCACAGGTCCTATTTTGTTCCTCAATTTTCAAAAGAAATACTTTTCACGAAAATTTATCTTTAGCACTCAAATATGTATACTCTTGTCAATATGCAAGTATTGATAAAAACTCATAACATTTACCTTGAGTGGCATTCTGCCAACAAGGTTTAAAATAAGATTTTATAAAATGGCATGACACTACATATGCAACATAATATAATATTATAGTACATGGAGACATCTGTGCTTATTTGTCCCCACAAGCACGAAAGCACATTTGCAAACAACTTAAGTATTAACTTGAAACATGCTTTTAGAGAAAGTCCCTCAAGAAGAGTAAGTTTTATTCAACTTACCTCGCTTTCGCTTTATTAACATTCACAAGCTTTCAATCCTCCTCCATCATTCCAATGTTGATTAAAATGCTCAACATCACCAACAAGTCGATATCTACAATTAGATATCCTAATTACATCAGAATATGACCTAAGATATTGATTAATATCCATATATAGCTTATAAGTTGGCTACAAGTTTCCAACAACTCAACTCGCCAAGTAGTTTTATATGCTAGACCATTCAACTTCATTCTTATGTCTTAATATACATTCCAAGTCATTAATGATACTACATCAATTGTCCATTGCCGCCAAGTTACTATTCATCATTTTTCATAATCAACACTTGCAAAATATACAATTCGGGTGATTACTTAGTTGATCACTTTCATCTTTTGCTAACAAATAATTCTATAGGTTCATTGTATTCATAAATTTCATCGCCAAGATTACCATTCATCTTCTCTCTTATTTTCTCAAAAGTACTATTTATGCCATGAATTAGAGTTTTATAATCTAATATTTAAACCATTAAAACTTGTAACAAATGCTTCAAATACTTCTAACTACTCATAATAAACGAGTTTGAAGCATTGGAATTACTTCTAGTAGATAAATCTTGAAAAATCACAACTTTGGTGATTTTAGTGTTCTTGAGGATTTAATGATGAAATCTAGCATCTGGATGCAAGAATGATGTTAGAACTTATTTATATTAAGTAAGAATCAACCCAAAATATCATTAACAACTTACCTTAGTTGGTTGGACTTGATTTGAGCTCAAAATCGCCCCTTCACCTCAAGAACGCTAACCCCCAAATACTCAAAATACTCTCCTCCCCCGACCTTGTATTTATAGGCCAAGATTTCTAGGTTTCGGATGCGGCCCTGGATGATTTTCATCCCCACTTCACTCCTCTATGAAGATCGGATGCGGACCTGGACGCTATGGCAGCACTTCACTGCCAACCTTTCTTTCGGATGCGGCCTCGGATGCTTCGCATCCGTAGACTCCTCTGTCAGCCTTTGGTAATTTTGTCATAACTTATTGTAGGAATGTCCAAATGACAAATGATTTGAAGCGTTAGAAATTAGACTCGATAATATTTCATTTGATAGGTCTTACATCGCATAACTTCTTATATATATATATATATATATATATATATATATATATATATATATATATATATATATGCTCGTCTAAAGTTTGGTCTTGTGCGTACTCATTTGGAACTTTAGTTTATCATGTAATTTTCAACTTGACTTGGACTTAGGGCTATCCTTAGATCCCACATTACTTATAATATGCCATATACACTTATTATAATGTCCAATTGATATCCATCATATTAATAGTCCTCGTCTGCACACAAAATAATATAATTAGCGCACATCAACTTTTTTATTAGCGCTTAAGTACTTCGAAATTTTTCGGGGTGCTACAGAATTTCCTTACTAATTACCTATTTTTAGTTAAATTTCAAAATTGAGGGTTAGGGTGTAGAACTTTACCTCTAGGATAAAGACCTAGTGTATTTTCCTTATTAATCTTCCAAGATTTGAGTAAGAATAGAGGAACAATTGGTTGAGGAACTCTCTCCCTCTTTAGAGCACTTTTTAACTCTCAAAATGTCAGGTTCTTACTTAAGAAATGATCCATAAAGTCTATATAACGAAATGGGGCATGGTTATAAAAACCCAAAAAATGAAGCTCCGAAACAAAATCTGCGATCGCATATGCGACCGCATAATGCTTATGCGGTCTGCGAAATGGGCCGCGAAACGGCGCCCGGAACTGGGCACTCCTGCTCCACTATGCCGCCATTATGCGGCCCGCAGACCTATTCTGCGGTCGCATAATGCGCCGCAGAACCTCCCTCCGAAAAAATCTTCATACTGGTTCCGCGGTCGATGTGCGGCCCGCGAAATGGTTTTGCGACCGCATAATTGACCGCACAATACCATCCAAACTTTCCCAGTTTCTTGCTTCATTCTGCGACCATTCTGCGGCCGCATAGTGGGCCGCAGAAATATCTTCTTCTGCCAAAAACTTTCCTTTATTTTCCAGCGCGTTATTCGGCCCAAAAAGTCCGCACCGGGGCGAGCTTGCTCGCCGCAAAGAATTTCTACCATCACCAAACATATTAGCCTACCTCGCCAACAAGGAACCTCGGGTTTTAGGTAAAATTTTACGGGGTCTTACAATATTATATGTTTCAAACTCATAAGAACTAAATTTATGTAATTATAAAATACACTTGTCTAACTAAATATAATTATTGATCTTCTCAGAGTTATCTAGTCAATTTGAGTTCAACATTACATCTCTAAAACTATTTATTATTTTTAGCTTGTATTTTTTTTTTTTTTGAAATTTTGGTATAATATTTCACATGTTTAATAATATTTTAGATTTTTTTTCTACTGCTTGTACGGAATAACAAGTGCAACACACGTATCAATAAACTAGTTATATTAAAAGTGAGAAACCCTCAATTAGAAAGTTAAATTACTAAATTACTCTTCTTAAAACCTAATTACCCTATTTATAAAAATAGACGCCTGCAAATGATACTAACTCTTCGTACCCTTTCATAACAGTCATAACTAGGGGTGTTCATAAAACCCCAAAAAACTGAACCAAACCGACAAAAAAACGATACTTTTTAGGTTTGCTTTGGTTTTGGTTTTAAATTTTAAAAACCGATCAAATTTGGTTTGGTTTGGTTTTGGTTTTAATCAAAAAATAACCGAAAAAACCCGAACCAAACCGACTATAAAAATAGCTATTTAAATTTAATATATTTTTTTATATAAAGTTTCTAAAATTTTATGGTACATATTAGTCATTTGTATTTTTTGTCTAGTTCTTTGCTATTATAATAATCTAATTTTTTGCCTTCTAGTTTGATTGGTATTTTTATTTTGCTAATGATAAATTATCATCAATATATCTTGGTAAATGATAAATTTCTCAAAGAGCAATTAGTTTGATAGCGTTATGTTGAAAATGTAGTCGCCAGAATATGCGTTTGGTAGTGTATGTCTCATATTTAAGAAAAAACTGATAAATAACCGAAAAAATCAAAAAACAGACAAAAACCGACAAAAACCGAATCGATAAAAAACCGACTTAATTGGTTTGGTTTGGTTTGGTTCCAATATTTGAAAAACCCGACTTACTTAGTTTGCTTTCTTTTTAGGGAAAACCCGACCCAAATCGAACCACGAACACCCGTAGTCATAACCATTCAATTCACAAACTTACCCGGTTAAGAATAAATTTTAACAATGATCAGAAATTCTTTTATACCACTTGCTCCTCCACAAGAATTTTTTTCGATCAAGATAGCATGTTGCAATTAAGTCAAAGTAAAAAAACACATGTTTTTGGGTTAGAGCAACAAAAAGAAAGACAACAACAACTCGACATCAATGATTAGAAATTAATAAATCATTAAACTTTCCCATCAATTTAAAGAGAGAGCCAAACCCTCTGCCAAAAAGAGTGTTTAACATACTTAGATTCCACACATATTTGACATTTTAATTTGTCGCATTCAAACTTAGGCAATACTTCCAAATTAATTATTTTTCGCAAGGTTTTATAATTGACATGTCCCAAACGTATATGCCATAAATCATTTGACTCAAGTAAGTAAGAAGAAGCTAAAATTTTATTATTCTCAACGACCATTACATTCAGTTTGAAAAGGCCCTCAGTAAGGTAACCTTTTCCTACAAACATCTCATTCTTACTTATTATAACCTTATCAGATACAAAAGCGCACTTAAACCCGTTCTTGATGAGAAGTGCAGTAGAGACTAAGTTCTTCCTAATTTCAGGAAGATGAAGGACGTTGTTCAGAGTCACCACCTTGCTAGAAGTCATTTTCAGAAATATCTTGCCACATCCTTCAATCTTGGCCATTGCAGAATTTCCCATAGAAAGTGTCTCTTCGGGTCCAACGGGAGCATAAGTAGAAAACGCTTCTCTAACAGCGCAAACATGGCGAGTGGCTCCAGAATCAATCCACTATTCCTTAGGATTTCCCACCAGGTTGCATTCAGAAAACATAGCACACAAGTCATCAATATTCTCGTGCTTTTCAACCATGTTTGCTTGACCCTTCTTCTTGTCTTTTCTTGGAGCACGACAATCTGCAGATTTGTGTCCAGCTTTCCCACAGTTGTAGCAATTTCCTTTGAACCGCTTCTTGCTTGGGTTGCTTTTTGGTCCAGAAGGCTTCTTCCTCTTTCTATTATTTTGTGGAGCATCCTCAATTATGTTTGCTCCCATTATTGTTGAGTTTCCACGACCTTTATTTTCAGCAGCTTTGTTGTCCTCTTCGATCCTCAATCGAACAATGAGATATTCGAGCGACATCTCCTTGCGTTTGTGTTTCAAGTAATTTTGAAATCCTTCCACAAAAGAGGCAACTTCTCAATCATCGTTGCAACTTGGAATGCTTCATTGATGACAAGACCTTCAATGAAAATTTTATTAGTAATAATAATATAATTAATAATTTCAACATAAGTATTAATTCGACTTATATCTTCAGCAAGGAGATCGTGAATAATCACTTGAAATTCCTGGACTTGGGTAATAACAGACTTAGTATCTACCATTTTGTAGTCCAAATTTTTGCGGCAACGAATTTTTTCAACCCGGCATCCTCAGGTTTGTATTTCTTTTCAAGCGCAATCCACAGTTCTTTTGACGTCTCCACATTACTATAGACATTATACATATCGTCCCCCGGCCCGCTAAGAATGTAATTCTTGCACAAAAAATCAGAATGCTTCCATGCCTCAGTCACGAGAAAGCGTTCATTGCCTGGAGTTTCATCAGGCAGAACAAGAACATCTTCCTTAATGAACTCCTATAGACTTAAAGTCGTCAAGTACAAGAACATCTTATGCTGCCACCGCTTGAAATCAATTTTGAAATTTTTTTTGGGCTTTTTTGCCGGTACCGGTGCCAATGCCAGTGTTGTTCGGCTTGTCGATGCATTGGCAGTCACCATAGGAACAACCTGGTTTCCGTTCTCAGTCATCATTTCTGTAAAAAAAAATGACACAAACCAAACGTTTATTATACATCGAAGTTTTTATATCTTCAAACCGAATAAAACTGGAGTAGAAAATCACGTAGATTTTGTCACACCCCTTTTATGCCCCCCCCCCCCCCAAAACGATAATGTGTTTGGATTGTGGGTTAAAGAGTTTTTCCAATTAAAGTGACAATTTTTGAAATAGGGATTATTTTATTTACAGAGTCGCCACTTGGAATTGATTTTTTTGCCGTTGTTCCAAGTCACCTTTTATTTGAATCCCTAGTCAAAGGAAGGTTTGACTCTTTTATTATTGGTCTGCGAAAATAAAGTCCGGATAAGGAATTCTGTTGACCGGGGAGAAGGTGTAAGGCATTCCCCGAATTCCGTGGTTCTAGCGCAGCCACTTTATTGACTACAACTTGGCTTGAATTAATTTTGGAAAAACTGTGATTTATTAATTTCCATATTTTTCTTTATCCGCTTTTATTGCTTGATTATTCGTAATTAAGGAATTATCTTGAAACGAGTCACGCGTACGTGTACCCGTTTTGTTTGGCGCATTAAAAATCATGCCACGCATGTGTGTACACAATTGATAACACTTTTATTATTATTAAAATTATTCTGTCAAAGTTGCGTGAACGAATACCTTGCCTTTAACTTTGAAAATCGTAATTATGTCACGTGAATGTATACATAATCACGATAATTGATTTATTACTGTGCGCCTAAAGCATACTAGAGATATTTATGAGTTATTTTCCTAAACTAGTTTGAGATTAAGGCCCAGGGTTTATGGGGATCATTGTAGAAGAGGTAAGATTTGACTATTATAATTATGAAATAAATGGAGACAAAAAGGCTAAATCTTCTTAAATCCTATCAGCCCCAAACTACTCCAAACATAATCAAACATCTCTAAAAATCCAACTAGCTAATCAAATCCCATTTATGGCATACTATATGAACTAAAACAAATGTTAACTAAGCAACATTTTAATTTCCACCAAGCAAACCTATGGCCCATCTTGATACACCATGAATCACAAGGCACAATACCAACTCAACTACTGTCTTTTTCGAATGTTCCCCATTTTACATGTATATAAATTAAACCAAAACTATATGCTTACAGAATAAGAAAAAGAAAAAGAAGAAAACAAACAAAACAACCACAACCTATTTGATTAGAGCTTACTAGAAATCCCTTTATTCATTCATTTTTTTTTTCCAGTGGTTATTTTACCTACAAAAGAAATTTAATAGTGCGATGAAATATGCAAATCAGTAACTTCCACCCATCAAGTAAACACATGAATATAAATCTTAACTCATACAAATTCTAGTGATGTTCTTAAACAAATGTAGGCAACAAAGAAATTTAGTAAGCTATCAAAGACATTTAAACAAAATAAAGCACTAAAAGATTAAACAAGAACATAATATTAAACCAAAGGTGAATCAAAGAAGAAAGTGACCTCTGTTGAGCAGAGCTTTTCACTATATTAATAAAGAGCCTCGAGTGTTGGGTTACAAGGAAGAAAACTAACTAAACTTGACAGTGGACTAGAGCATCAAACGAAATGGAACGGCGAACCTGCCTCCCTCGACTGAAACTCGTGTGTTTTAAATGGATAACTGTTGCTGCGTTTTGACAGCAATTTCAGTCATGTTTTGGCTTGATTTTCATGGATGTTTCGTGGATTTTTATGAATGTTTTGGGGCTGGGATTCGGACTGGTTTTTATCATTTTTTGGCTATTTTTGCAGCTGATTATTTGCTGGAAAAGAGCTATTTTTCAGCTGCTTTTGGAGCTGTTTTGAGGGAGTTTTGGGGGGTGGATTTCCAGCTCGTTTTTGGGGGTGTTGAACTGGAGAAAAGTGACTGTTTTGGGGTGTTATCGGCAGCTGTGGGTGGACTGGTTTTCAGCTCGTTTTTGGGCTGTTTTCTGCTCGCTTTTGAGCTGTTTTGAAGGAGTTTTGGGGCTGGATTTCCAGTTAGTTTTTGGGGGTGTTGAACTGGAGAAAAGTGACTGTTTTGGGGTGTTATCGGCAGCTGTGGGTGGACTGGTTTTCAGCTTGTTTTTGGGCTGTTTTTAGCTCATTTTTGAGCTGTTTTGAGGGAGTTTTGGGGCTAGATTTGCAGCTCGTTTTCTTTGCTCGTTCCTCCCCTTTTTTGTATGTTATGTGTGTGTTTTATAGCTGAAAATGGGGTATGGGGTTTGTGATAGGAGACAAGCATGGGGGACAAGGAGTGGGGAACAATAGAGAGAGTAGGGAGCAAAGTGTGAGGGGACAAGCATGGGGGACAAATGAAAGTGGAGTGGGAAACAATAGAGAGAGTAGGGAGCAAAGTGTGGGGGGACAAGCATGGGGGACAAATGAAAGTGGAGTGGGGAACAAGCATGTGGGATAAGCATGGAGGACAAAGCATGGGGGACAAGTATGGGGGACAAGCATGGGGACAAAGAAAAGTTGAGTGGGGACACGCTTGGGAAGCGGGAAATATTCAAGCATGGTCAAAAATTAGGTGCTCACAGCATGCCCCTCTTTGCTTGGAAACATTAAAAGTTTTCAAACAAAGATAAAGTGAGCCGTGTGACTAAGTTTTGACCATATCGTTATTCAAAAGAGGAAGAAAATAAAAGAAAAAGGTGCAACCGAGTCCTGGTTTTGGACAGCCTATATATCCCGGGTTATAAGGGAATTAGGTCGCGTGTAGTTCAAGAAAAATGATGGAGTGATAAGTTCGAAAGTCGAGCTAGGTTCCGTCGAGGCTCCGGTCTGTGGCCCTGTTATTACATCAAAATCTAAAAGAACTAAACAAGCCTATCAGTTATAAGTTACAAGATTCCTATTTATAAATCTTCTGAACCTTGATCTTGAGTCTTGACTGGTTGTTCATGCAGACTCTGATCTGAACCTTGATGCTTGCTAGCTGTAGGTACTAGTTCATTCTTCTACGGCTTCTTCTGAGCAAAACGGGAAATGTGAAGCTCGTAACTTCAGTCATGTTTTGAGCAGTCCATATCATTTCTATCTGCTTCTGCATTTGGATTCACTTTTTTTTTTCTTTTCTTTATTATGGATTCAAACTTCTTCTTTTGTTTATCTCGAACCTTGTGCCTCGAGGTAAAACCTGCTCAGACATGACAACAAATAAACGAACGAAATTTTTCTGCTCCAGTTTTCACTAGAAAATTTTTATGAGTTATTGTAACAAAATTCTAAACTACTTCTTTATTGAAAGCAAATAAAAAAAAAGTAATGGTGTACCCTGAAAAGGTCATGATGATTTTGTTTTTTATTATCCCAAAAGAATGTCTCAACTAAGGATTTGTGTACCTTATGTTGGGAAACTGTGGTCAGAGAATGGGATACCCTATATTGGCAATGATACCAGGGAGTGGTGTATCCTGCATTTAAAATCAATTCAACTAGGGAGTAATGTACCCTATGTTGGAAAACACAACAAGGGATTGGTGTACCCTATACTGGTAAGGAGATCAGGGATTGGTGTACCCTATACTGGTAAGGAAATGTAATCAGAGGATGGCGCCCTGTATTACTGAAAAAGAAATATAACCAGGGGTTGATGCCCTGTATTACTGAAAAGGAAAGGTAATTAGGGGTTGGTGCCCTGTATTACTGAAAAGGAAATATAACCAGGGGTCGGCGCCCTGTATAACTGAAAAGGATAATGTAACCAGGGGTTGGCACCCTATATTACTGAAAAAGATAATGTAACCAGGGGT
The DNA here is from genome assembly GCF_000390325.3 of Nicotiana tomentosiformis. Lineage (NCBI taxonomy): Eukaryota > Viridiplantae > Streptophyta > Magnoliopsida > Solanales > Solanaceae > Nicotiana > Nicotiana tomentosiformis. The sequence goes on from NC_090812.1 coordinate 30,526,125, forward strand.
TGGCGCCCTGTATTACTGAAAAAATGCTGAATCCCCGGGGCAAAAAGGGTCTACCTGGGTTAAACTACGAAAAGCAAACCTGGGCGAAGAGTACTTCTACTCGGAATATGAGTTATATCCTCCTAGGCAAAAAGTTTCTACCTGGGTTAAACTACGTAAGACAACCTGAGCAAAGAGTACTTCTACCCGGAACTATGAGCTGGATCCCCCTAGGCGAAAATGTTCTACCTAGGTTAAGCTACGAAAAATAACCTGGGCGAAGAGTACTTCTACCCGGAACTATGAGTTGGATCCCCCTTGGCGAAAAGGTTCTACCTGGGTTAAGCTATGAATAAAAACCTGAGCGAAAAGTACTTCTACCCACAAATATGAGCTGGATCCCCCTAGGCGAAATGGTTCTACCTGGGTTAAGCTACGTAAAACAACCTGGGCGAAGAGTACTTCTACCCAAAACTATGAGTTGTATCCCCCTAGGTGACAAGGTTCTACCTGGGTTAAGCTACGAAAGACAGTCTGGGCAAAAAGTACTTCTACCCAGAACTATGAGCTGGATCCCCCTAGGCGAAAAAGTTCTATCTCGGTTAAGCTACAAAAACCAATCCTGGGTGAATAGTATTTCTACCCGAAAACTATGAGTTGGATCCCCCTAGGCGAAAAGGTTCTACCTGGGTTAAGCTACGAAAAATAATCCTGGGCGAATAGTACTTCTACCCGGAAACAATGAGCTGGATCCCCCTAGGCGAAAATGTTCTACCTAGGTTAAGCTACGAAAAATAACCTGGGCGAAGAGTAGTTCTACCCAGAACCGTGAGCTGGATCCCCATATGCGAAAAGGTTCTACATGGGTTAAGCTACGAAAAACAACCTGGGCGAAGAGTACTTCTACCCAGAAACTATGAACTGGATCCCCCTAGGCGAAAAAGTTCTATCTGGGTTAAGCTACAAAAACCAATCCTGGGCGAATAGTATTTCTACCCGAAAATTATGAGCTGGATCCCCCTAGGTGAAAAGGTTCTACCTGGGTTAAGCTACGAAAAACAATCCTGGGCAAATAGTACTTCTACCCGGAAACTATGAGCTGGATCCCCCTAGGCAAAAATGTTCTACCTAGGTTAAGCTACGAAAAATAACCTGGGCGAAAAGTACTTCTACCCGGAACCGTGAGCTGGATCGCCCTAGGCGAAAAGGTTCTACATGGGTTAAGCTACGAAAAACAACCTGGGCGAAGAGTACTTCTAACCGAAAACTATGAACTGGATCCCCCTAGACGAAAATGTTATACTTGGGGTTAAGCTATGATTAAAAACCTGAGCGAAAAGTACGTCTACCCGCAAATATGAGCTGGATCCCCCTAGGCAAAATGGTTCTACCTAGGTTAAGCTACGTAAAACAACCTGGGCGAAGAGTACTTCTACTCGAAACTATGAGTTGTATCCCCCTAGGTTACATGGTTCTACCTGGGTTAAGCTACGAAAGAAAGCCTGGGCAAAAAGTACTTCTACCCGGAACTATGAGCTGGATCCCCCTAGGCGAAAAAGTTCTATCTGGGTTAAGCTACAAAAACCAATCCTGGGCGAATAGTATTTCTACCCGAAAACTATGAGCTGGATCCCCCTAAGCGAAAAGGTTCTACCTGGGTTAAGCTACAAAAAATAATCCTGGGCGAATAGTACTTCTACCCGGAAACTATGAGCTAGATCCCCCTAGGCGAAAATGTTCTACCTAGGTTAAGCTACGAAAAATAACCTGGGCGAAGAGTACTTCTACCCGGAACCGTGAGCTGGATCCCCCTAGGCGAAAAGGTTCTACATGGGTTAAGCTACGAAAAACAACCTGGGCGAAGAGTACTTCGACCCGGAACTATAAACTCGATCCCCCTAGACGAAAATGTTCTACTTGGGTTAAGCTACGTAAAACAACCTGGGTGAAGAGTACTTCCACCCGAACTATGAGCTAGATCCCCCTTGGCGAAAAAGTTCTACCTGGGTTAAGCTATGATTAAAAACCTGAGCGAAAAGTACTTCTACCCGAATATATGAGCTGGATCCCCCTAGGCGAAATAGTTCTACCTGGGTTAAGCTACGTAAAACAACCTGGGCGAAGTGTACTTCTACCCGAACTATGAGCTGGATCCCCCTAGGCGAAAATGTTCTACTTGTGTTAAGCTACGAAAGATAACCTGGGCAAAAAGTACTTCTACCCGGAACTATGAGCTGGATCCCCCTAGGCGAGAAAGTTCTATCTGGGTTAAGCTACGTAAAACAGCCTGGGCGAAAAGTACTTCTACCCGAAAATATTAGCTGGATTCCCCTAGGCGAAAAGGTTCTACCTAGGTTAAGCTACGAAAAGCAACCTGAGCGAATAGTACTTCTACCCGGAACTATGAGCTGGATCCCTCTAGGCGAAAAAGTTCTATCTGGGTTAAGCTACGTAAAACAGCCTGGGCGAAAAGTACTTCTTCTCGAAAATATTAGCTGGATCCCCCTAGGCGAAAATGTTCTACCTGGGTTAAGCAACAAAAAACAGCGTGGGCGAAGAGTGCTTCTACCCAGAACTATGAGCTGAATCCCCCTAGGCGAAAAGGTTCTACCTGGGTTAAGCTACGAAAATGAGAGGTATGAACAATAGTTATGCATGCTAAAAATAAAGGAAAGTGGAGATTTTGAGGAAACTTACCTTTGGTGACATTCGTCCTTTAGAAATCACCATTCTTTACTGTTTTGTTCATGCTGCAAACAAAGAAAAATTGTGAGTTTTGAAAATAGTGGTCAATTTGTGGCCCTGATGTCTTTGGAAGCTTGGCTTTGTGCCCATCTTCTTTTGATGATGATTTCAACTTGCCACTAGATGTTTCCTGAATACCACTAGCATGTCTGGCCCCAAAGAGCCTTTGACTTTTCAAACTTTTACATGACGGTTGGGCGCGTGGGACTTAACCTTTTCAACTTTGTTTTGCCTTTGTGGAATTTCACTTTCGACTTCTTTCCTCCGAAACTTTCAATTTCTGAGAATTGGGGAACCTTTAGCTTTTCAAACTTTGCCAAAACGGTTAGCCACTTGGGACTTAACCTATTCAACTTCATTTTGCCTTGTAGGCACTTTCAATTTGATTTCCTCTTTACAAGAGTTTTTGATTTCTAAGCATCAGCCGCCATGGCCAGTCGGGGTCGACTTGATGTCGCTGCCGAGTCTGGATGCCTTTTTTGCATATTAGCTTGTATCAAACGAAAGCCCTGTAAATCAGTCTTGCTATCCCTTCTTTGCCTTAGTTTTGGAACAGAGTTAGACCAAAATGGATTCGAAGAAAAACAAACAATGGAATGGACAATGAATTTAGACAAGAGGAATCCCTTTCGGGGAAGGAAAGAATGACTTATCTGGAGTATATGTGGACTTCAATGAATATGACATGCCTTTTGGACTTGATGTCTGATCTATGTAAACCGTCCGACTCTTAGAAATTCATCACAACTTTTGCCTCTAAATCTAGAAACCTTGCCCAGGATTATCAATACCAATGGCTTCGATCAGTAGTGCCCTTTGTGGGTTTTGACCAGCTAAACTCTCTCAATTCTCTTCTCACTATCGCCTTATAGTGCCCTTTGCGGGTTTTCACTAACAAGACTCTCTCATTTTCATTTTCTTTGCTCGTCATCGCCCTATGGTGCCTATGAGGGTTTTCACCAATAAGACTCTCTTATTTTATTTCTCTCATTTTGGTGACATCAGATCCAAGTGATTGTATCCTCCAATTCTTGAACATTCTCATTGATTGGTCAGAAGGACTTGAAAAGGATTTGGGTAAAAAGGATTTGGACTGAATTACAACTTTGGAACCTCTCAGGCGAAACCATCGCCGAACCATTATAACACCTGCCCCAGTTTCAACTTTTGTGGGAATGTAGATTTTTATTTTAGTGTGACTGAATCCTAGAGAGAGGCTGCCTACGTATCCTTTCGGAATCAAGTCGAACGTAATTCGATTAATATGAACTTGTTTGATTTTTTTCATTTTTTTTCATTTTTTTTTCTTTTTATTTGTTTTTCTTCTTCTTTTTGTTTTTTTAAAAATAACATCTTCAGGTTCCAAATAGGGTAATCAAAGAAAGGTAACCGGCTCAAAAGAGTTAGCAAAGGGTTGATGGTGCTTGGATAGCGAGAATGAAAGATTTCATCATCCCAATCAGAGAACATTAATGATATATAGAGGGTCAAACATAGTACCTTTTGACTGCATCCGCGTTGATGGTTGTTTCAGGGACACTTTCTTCGTTACTTCCCAGGTACAACGCTCTCTTTTGCAGTACTCTCATTACAATGTATGTACCTTTCCAATTTGGAGCCAGTTTTCCTTTAGCTTCTTCATGAGTTGGGAGGATACGTCTCAGAATGAGTTGTCCTATTTTAAATTTATTGGGCCGCACTTTCTTGTTTTAGATACGGACCATTCTTTGTTGGCACAACTGCCCGTGGCAAATTACGGACAATCATTTTTCATCCATCAGTGTCAATTATTTCAATCAGTTCTTGACCCAATCTTTATCCTCAATCTCGGCTTCAACAATGATCCGAAGAGAGGGAATCTCAACTTCGTTCCAATTTTCTATTTATTTTCTTACAAGCCTTGTCTTCAAAATATTTTGTTTCTTGATCTATTATTTCGGGGTCTGACAACGTTTTAGGATCTGGGCATGAAGTCCACAAGCATGTCATATCATTAAAATCTGCATTAACAGAACTAAAAAGAGAATAAGAAAAGTGATAAGATTAAGAAAAGAAATATTCCCCGACAATGAAATATTAATTTTATTTGATTTTTTTTTTAAATTTTTTTTTAAGATAGAAGGGTTTACATCAGAAAGCAAAGCAGTGAAGTAAAATATTCGGATTAGATCCTGAAATAATTCGGACGCAGAAAAGATAGCAAGACCGGCTACCGAGACTCCCATATGACAGAGAACTTTTCAGGTTTGGCTCCCATTTTTAGGTTTCTCTTCTGTCTCGGCAATGGCTGCAATGGCCTTCAGTGCCAGATCAAATTCCTCATCTTCACAGATCATTCCGATTACTGGCCCATTGGTGTGAGTAGGTAGAGAATTGTTCATCATATTAGGGGCCTCTTCATCCCTAAGCACTATTCCCTTGACATTGATGAGGTCTTCCACTGCTCTCTTAAGAGTCTAACAGTCTTCTGTATCATGTCTGACTGCTCCAGAGTGGTATTCACATCTAGCATTAGCCTGGTGCGAATGAGACTCAGGGTTTGGCAGGTTCGGGGCTACTGGCCACAGTAGACCTAGCTTGACTAGCTTTTGGAACAAGATCGAGTATGATTCACCAACAGGGGTAATCCATCTTGGGAGGCTCTCTCTCTGTCTCTCTTTTTGATTTTTGTTTCTCTTTTTGTTATTTTTCGCTCTTTGTTTTTCTCTGTTATTTTTTGTCACTCTTTCTTTCTTTTTCACTCAATTTTTTTTTGAATTTTTTTTTACTCAATTTGTTTATGGCTATGATCGAATCCGATGGGGATTGCCTACGTATCATGACGCCGCATGAATCAGATCATTACGTAGTTCAGGAATACCGGAAACAAAGTACATAAGCTAGCTCTTTTTTTTTCTTTTGAAATGTTTGAAAAGAAGAATTCTTAAAGGAGAAAGAAAATATATATATTTTTTGGATTTTGATTATTTTTGTTTTTGGATTTTTTGGGAGAAAGACTTCTAAAGAAGGAAAAAACATATTTTTAAATTTTTATTTTTTTTCCGGTGAGAATCAGACCCGTGTAGTTCGGTGGATCAGAAATAAAATAGATAAACTAACTCTTTTTCATGTACAATTAATCCGACAAAATTTTCTAGGAAAGAAAATATTTTTAAATTTTTTTTCGCTTTTTTTTTTTGGAATTGGTGAAAGAAAAACTTCTAAAGTAGAAAAAAAAAATATTTTTGAATTTTGATTTTTTTTAAAAAAAAAATTTCAAAAGAAAGAAAATATTTTTTTTTTTATTTTGGGAGAAAGACTTTTAAAAAAAGGAAGAAAATATTTTTGGATTTTTGGTCTAAAAAAAAAGAAGCTTCTAAAGAAGTAATTAAAGGAAAATATCTTTTTGGATTTTTAAAAATTGGGGGCCGAAACCGATGAGGTTTGCCTACGTATCTCACATCCGGTGAGAATCAGACCCGCATAGTTTGGTGAAAATTGACTATGTTCTTCTTTGTTTTTTTATATGAAAATTAATCTTTAAAAACCATATGTACTAAACCACATCATTTTTTCTCTTTTCATTCAACCGATATATGATAAAGTCGGTCGACATGCAAGCCTCCCAAATAATGCAACAAGTAGCACATAACATGACATAATGGTCTCAACAAGGTACTTGTCCTAAAACAGAACTCGGCCCATGAGTCGAGCGCTGCTAAGTCAAATGCACATGATGCAAATAAAGCGTAGCCTACTGGGGATATTCATTACTTGTGGCTTGTTCTTCTAAGTTTATAAATCCTAAAGGAGATGGTATCTAGACCTGGCTTACCCGGGCGGACAACCCGAGCCGAGGAGCGTCAATCATTACCAGTAGTAGAACAGCACCAACTAGCTAACGGCTCTCCCGCCTAAACATGTGTGACTAAATCCTTCACCAGAAGCTAGTAGGCTAACTGGCTTTATCTCAAGACAGAAATTTTGTGATGCTGGTAGGCAAACACAACATAACTAATTATCAAAAGACTCAGTGGGATGCGAGAGAGGATACAATTTATATGTACAGTTCAACAATATCAAGACAGTAAAAAGTGGACAAGTAGCACATTAGTCCCAAATAAATCACAATATATACAAAAATTAATAAAGCCAAATAAAGTCAATGTACAAGCTCGAATTCTTGAAGTCCCCAGCAGAGTCGCCAGAGCTGTCACACCCCTTTTATGCCCCCAAAAGATATAAAAAACGATAATGTGTTTGGATTGTGGGTTAAAGAGTTTTTTCAATTAAAGTGATAATTTTTGAAATAAGGATTATTTTATTTACAGAGTCGCCACTTGGAATTGATTTTTTGCCGGTGTTCCAAGTCACCTTTTATTTGAATCCCTAGTCAAAGGAAGGTTTGACTCTTTTATTATTGGTCTGCAAAAACAAAGTCCGGATAAGGAATTCTGTTGACCGGGGAGAAGGTGTAAGGCATTCCCCAAATCCTGTGGTTCTAGCACGGTCGCCTTATTGACTACAACTTGGCTTGAATTAATTTTGGACAAGTTGCGGATAGAAGTATTGTGGGAGGCTATTTGGGCATCGGAGTCGGCGTTTCTTTCCATCATTTGTTTGAACATACTTTCTATCCGTCCCATCTCATTGTTGGAAGAACTTTGCCCTTGCGATGTATATGGAGGCAGGTTGTTGTGTTGTTGATACATTGGGGGACTTTGAGGGCCCGACCCCCGGTTCCCTTGATTATTGTTGTTCCAACTCCCTTGGTTTCCATTGCCTCCCCAATTACTATTATTATTGCCACCCCAATTGCCTTGGTTATTTCCTTGATTCCCCCAATTTTGATTGTTGTTCCCCCAATTGTTCGGATTGTTATTGTTGCCATTATTCCAATTCCCTTGGCCTTGGTTGCCCCAATTTTGGTTGTTTCCCTGTGATCTCCACTGTTGTTAATTTGGAGCATTGCTCCGTTGACCTTGGTAATTGTTCACATATTGAACCTCTTCACTTTGATCATCATAAGAGTCATCTTGGTTATACCCACTACCACTTTGCTCAAATTGATCCTGATTGTGTTGAACTTGTTGACCTCTTTGTCTCATCTTGTTAACCATTACATTCATTACTTCCATGGCATTTACTTGCTTTGGCCCCTGAACCTGCTGAAGTTATGCCTTGGCTAACTGATTCATGGTAGTTGTCAACTCTGCTATGGCTTGTCCGTGATCGTGGAGTTCCTTGTGAAGGTGGATAATATTAGGGTCACCCTGAGGAACGTTGGCCCGACTTTGCCAAGCTGAAGAGGTGTCCGCCATCTCATCTAATATTTCACATGCTTCTGAATATGGTGTGTTCATGAAGTTACCCCCTGCGAGCTGATTCACCACACACTGGTTAGTTGTGTTGATACCCCTATAAAAGGTTTGCTGGATCATTGCTTCAGTCATATCGTTATTGGGGCACTCTTTGACCATTGTCCGGTACCGTTCCCAAATCTCATGTAACGGTTCATTTGGCTCTTGTTTAAAATCAAGGATTTCATCTCTCAATGTTGCCATATGTCCCGGAGAAAAGAACTTCGCTATGAACTTCTCGGCCAACTCATCCCAAGTGGTGATGGAATGGTTGGGTAGCCTTTCAAGCCAATCCAAAGCCTTCCCTCTAAGTGAGAAAGGGAAAAGCCTCAACCTCAAAACGTCTTCAGATACATTCGTCTGTTTTCTCCCCCAGCATATGTCTACAACCTTTAAGATGCTTATATGCGTTCTGATGTGGAGCTCCGGTGAAGAAACCCATTTGTTCCAATAGAGTAAGCATGACATTGGTTATTTGGAAATTGCCTGCCCGAATCCTGGGTGGGATAATTGCACTTGCATAGCTTTCATTGGGCAACACCCGGTGTGCTGCCCTTGGAGGAAGTGGGGGAGGGTTTGGAACGTTGTCATAAGGCGGGCAGCCTCTTCTTTGTACTTGAGGTTCAAGATGAACCTCATCCACTTCATTTTTATCTACCTCCTCCCCCTGAGGAATATGTCCGAGGACCTCGTTAAGAGCCATTTGGTACCAAAAAGCAATTGACACACAAAAGTTAGAAATACGTAAGGAAAGAAAAACAAAACACACAAATTATTAGATATATAGCAAAGACCGTCTAACTCCCCGGCAACGGCGCCAAAAATTGATCGGGTCCAAACCTACACTACTATTGAGTAGCGAGGATGGTCGATGTAGTTTTACCCAACAAGGTCGGGATCAATTTTCACAGGGAGTTAATTGATTTGGAATTAGGTTTATATCTAAATCTAGATGCGTGTGTTGCTCCTAATTGCACTTCCAAACATGATGGTGTTGATTCTACTTCTAATTCTATTCTATTGTATGTAATGATTAAAGCTAAGTACAATATTTTTGATGTTGATTTTCAAGTGTTTAAAAGGACTAGGGTAGTGACTTTCGCCTATGTGGACATCTAACGGGTAGTAAGAATCTAGGGCAAGCTTGATTAATTTGGGATCGTAATATAGCCATCACACCCAAGTACTCACTCTATATTTCTAGATAGTTTGAGTGATTTTGCCCAATTTGGCTTTCTCAAGTCCAACTGGGTATTTATGCAAGTCATGTTATATTAGCTCAAGTCGGGTATTACTATCTCTAGGTTTAACCCATTAATTGGGGCTATCAATTTCTTGAGTTCACCCCAATTCCTTGTTAGCCTAGTTTTCCCAGACTTAATCCCTCTTTCTCAAAAAGAGACCAAATCATAAAGGCATGAATCAGTGTTTGCAACCACTAATTCTATAATTCTAGCACGAACTAAGCTAAATATCACTAACCCATAGACATTCAAGCCCTAAAATTCAAGACCCATTAAATACCCACACTAGGGTTGAGTCACAACCCTAGCTATGAGTCTAGCCACTTATAATAATAGCAGAAATCAAAGATAAGGAGAAGATATAATCTATAATACTAAATTAAAAGATGAAAATCTAATGTTATAAAGTAAATCTTGTGCAACATTGCCCAAAAAGGTAAACCTAGTCATCTCATGTACTCAGCAAAAATATCACATAATCTAAAATTGACAAAAAGATCTATTTATACTAAGCTGAAATTTTCGGACATAAATACCCCTACGGAAGTTTCGCGGCCGCGTAATTCTGACCGCGACCGCACACTTGCTTTCGCGGCCGCGTAATTCTGATCGCGGTCCACGTTTCTTCATATCTGGGCCTGCTTTGAATCTTGTTTCGTGAACCGCATAATTTCTACCGCGTCCGCGTGAGAGACTTCCGCGACTGCGTAATTTTGACGTGGACCGCCCTTCTCATTTTTGCTTGATTTATGCACTCTCTGAACCTTAGCAACCGAGGTCCGCGAAATTCCCATCACAGTCGCGCTGGTACTTTCGTGGCTGCATCTTCTTGTTGCGGTCTGCGTTCATGTTTGTGCCCAAAAAACCATCTCTCTGATTCTTCATATCGCGGACCGCGAAATAATGGCCGCATCCATGTTGATACTTTCATAGCTGCACTTATTTGTTGCGGTCCGCGTTCTACACCTCTTGGCCTAGTTTTGATTTTTGTTCAAGTTTTGACTCATTTATGAGTTGATTATGGCTCCTTTTGCTCATTTTGAACAATCCCTGCAAGCAAGCATATTAAGTTAGTTTCCGGGAATACCTTCACGCATTTTTGGCCCAAAACACAAGTAAAAGAGATCAATTAATAGGCTAAAATCCCTACTTATCAGCACTCCACCTGAGTCGAGGCTAAATAGTTGTGGGTAGCACTTGTGCCTATCATCGCCCGAATGGGCTTGCCATTTACCTTCATGTCGACTAATATTAAGGTCCTCTATTGCTTAAGAAGAGTCCTTTCATTTGCCTTATATTTCTCTTTCTTGGTAATTGGGCAAAGTTCCTTCTTCTTACGGATACCAGCACTGGTTCCCGCTAAGGACTCAGAAATAGAGCCAACAATTGCATTAAATGCACCTACTGGTCCAGTCTGGTCCGCATCATCTGCGTCGTCATCCGTCCAATCATCAAAAGCTTGATGGACGTTCATCTGTGCATGTGGGCATTTATTATTCCAGTGTGGTCCGCCACAATGACGGCATCCTGAGGGGGGTTTCCTTCCCCGATCGTTGTTGTTAGATGCAGTGCTAGTACTGCCTGAGGAGGGAGCCTTAGATTTGATTGCACTCCGGTCTCATCCACTTCTTCTAGGGCCACCAAGGTTCGGCTGGCCCCCTTTGTATCCTCCTCGGACAGGCTGTTGAGGCCTGTCCTTCCGGGTTTCCACTTGATAATCCCCAAAGGCACTCTGCTACTTGGATCGCCTTAGGTAATATGTCTACCCTTTGTCTTTGCAGCTCCATGCGGGCATAAGGTTTCAACCCTTCCAGGAAGGTGAAGAGTTTGTCTTTGTCCCCCATGTCACAGATGTTCAGCATGAGCGCAGAGAATTCCCCCACGTAATCCCGCACTGATTTGGTCTAGCGGAGCTCCCGTAGTTTTCTCCTTGCATTGTACTCAACATTTTTAGGGAAGAATTGTAGGCTTTGGCTGCCTTCAGTTATGCCTATGTCTCAAGGGCATCTTCACCAGCCCTGATGGCTTCGTATTTCACCCGCCACCAGAGTTTGGCATCACCTGAAGATACATGGTAGCAATTGCTACCTTCTTAGCTTTTTCTAGGCCACCTATGACATTGAAGTATTGTTCAATATCGAAAATGAAGTTTTCCACTTCTTTGGCATTCCGAGCTCCACTATATGGCTTTGGCTCAGGAATTTTCAATTTTTGTGCCATAAGGGCGAGGTTCACAACACCCCCAATTTGATTTCCGCCTCCTCAAAGCAGGCCTTGTAAAGCAGCATTGACAACGTTGAGCTGGCCTGTCAAGTTCTCTATAGTTTGTTGCATGGCAGTCACCCTGTCTGCCTCTTGTGCCCTATGGGCTAAATCCTCGGCACACTCCTTTTGGAGGACCTCGAATTTACCAAATATTTCGGCTACCTCTGTGGCTGCCGTTTGCCGGTCTTCTTCAGAGTCGCGACTGATGTTTTCTATGTCAACTTCGGCCTGGAGCAGTCTACGGTCCAGGTCGTCCAACCTTTGCACTAGGCTGGTCTTTAAGTCAGGCACCATTTTCACGATGGGCCGTAATACGTCAACTGTCTCCTCAAGGATCGCGATGCGATCTCTATGATTCACCATGGTCAGAAATGGTGATAATTACAATGTAATCCCTCATCCGATGTCGAGCCTAGGCTCTGATACCAACTATTATGCGGCGCCTTCCTGAGATTCTTTGGAAGGGCAACGTAAGGCTAAGCAATCGATGTCAGTGCGATTGTTATCCGCCAACTGAGGTCCCCTCCGTACGCTAGACTAGATTGTCAGTGTCGTACGGGAAAACCAATATCATGAGAAACTGAGAGAGAAGAAAAGAGAATTGAGAATGAAAGAAAGCTTGATTGCATTAATGAAAGCTATTAAAGAAAGCAACACGGTGTCGGGGGGGGAGAGACACCAGTACAGAGAATTGTTTGCTTGCTAGAAAGTTTGATTGCTTGATCCCCCTTAATAATACTTAAAAAAAATAAACCAAAGTTACATAACTTTAGCTAGGGTTGTGACCCAACCCTAGTGTGGGTATTTGATGTGTATTTAATTTAGGGCTTATTTTTGATTGGGTTAGTGATATTTAGCCTTGTTCATGATTGAACCCTAGAATCAATGGTTGTAAATATTGATTCATGCCTATTTGACTTAGCCTCTACTTGAGAAAGAGAGACAGTCTAGGAAATTGATAGCCACAATTAAAGGGTTAAACCTAGAAATAGTAATACCCGACTTGAGCTAATATCACTTGTATTGTGCAAATACCCAATTGGGCTTGAGAAAACCAAATTGGGCAAAATCACTCAAACTACCGAGATGTATATAGTGAGTACCCGGATGTGATTGCTACATCACGACCTCAACTAATCAAATTTGCCATGGAGTTTACAACCCATTAGATAACCACCTAGGTAAACGTCACAACCCTAGTCCCTTTTAATCATTTGAAAAACTCAAAACCAAAAATATTGTCCTTAGTTTTATACTTTTAAATAATAGAGTAAAGTAGAAGTAGAACACCAATCAAGTTTATGGAAGTGTAATTTGAGCCAAAACTTGCAATTAACTTAGATATACACCTAATCCCATTTTCTAACTCCCTGTGGATTCGATCCCGACCTTCGTTGGGTTTATTATTGCATCGACTGCTTCACTACTTAATTGTGGTGTAGGTGATGTTGGGCATATGTCGATATGTGTTGATGTTATTTTACCCTTGTTTTAACCGCTTTTTTATGCTATTTGATCCTTAAAATGTCCAACATGGTTTAGTTATTAGTTTTATGACTAATTGAGTTGTGTGTAATGAATTAGGATGTTTGGAGTGCTAAAATATGAAGAAAAGGTGCTCTAGGTAGAGGAAGAAGGGTTGGATGCGTCGCATCCAATCTAGAGAAAAAAAATCTGATTTTGTGCACCCTTAGCAGTGAAGTCGGCCCATAGCATCCGCCATAGCATCCGCACCTGGGCAAAGCTGAGAAGGAGGAACAAAGGGTGGATGCGACGCATCCACCATAGCATGCGAAGCTGAGAAGTGGAGGACGAGGTGGATGCGACACATCCACCCCAGCATCAATCCCTGTAGCCAAGTCGGATTAGGAATAGGAGAACTTTGGCCCACGACTTTTGTACGCAATATATAAGCCAAAAATGCCTCTTTTAGGGCATCGAACATACGGGGAAGAGAAAACAAGCCACGAAAAAGCTGGGGAACCACGGAATTCATCTTGAGTTCTTATTTTTCCTTCTTTTATTGATTATTATGCACTCTTGTGAATTATTTGATGATTGCATGAACATGAGTGGCTAAGAACCCTATTGTTCTAGGGTCATGGGTATACATGAACTTTGATGTTTGAAGTTTAATTTGACAAAGTTGATTTTATCATATTGGGTTGTTTATTTAATTCTGTTTTTAATTATTTTGCTGAGTAGCTAACAGTGAAATACTATCTACGAATCTAGAGTTGAACTCGAAAGTGGGAACTCTAGATTGCATATAGAATTAAATAGAGCAAAGTCTTAAACCCGGGCATCAGGGAACAGATTCGCAATTGGGATAGACATATACCTAATTGCCTTGCTCGGTTGCAATACAAGAATTATAAATGCGTGCTTGTTAATCTTAATTCCATAGACATATAGGTATTAAGTTAGCTTGAATAGGCGAGTAAGGATTCGACAGATTCTTATGAGTAATATCAACCCTGTCAACCAACAATCCAGATAAATCAATTAGTTATTTTAAGCTAAGAATGCAACATGATTGTTAGATAACCCGTGACCCTGGAATATTATCTCCCATTGATTGTTATTTAAAACTATTTAAGTGTTGTGTTGATTTCTAGTATTTCATTACTTAATAGTCTTTAGGTAGTAAATTAGACAATTATCTATTTTATAAGAAATCGCTTGAATCGATAAGCTATTTGAGTTTGAATTAGTCAAAAGTTAATCATAAGTCTTCGTGGGAACGATACTTTATTCACTACTCTATTACTTGACGACCACGTATACTTGCGTGAGTGTGTTTGGTCTCAACAAGTTTTTGGCGCCGTTGCCGGGGACTTAGAAATTAGCTACTTGACTGAGTTAAGCTTTTATTACTTATTAGTTCAAGTTTTAATTTTCAGTTTGCCTTGTTTGTGTTAACGCAGGATCTTCTCTTGAATGCGGAGGAGTAGAAGTGCAAACAACCTCCTTCCTTTTGATCCAAAGATTGAACGAACACTTCATAGAGTGAGGAGGGAAGTCAAAGCTAGAACGAGAATAGAAAGAGAGTTGGACATTCGTAGTTCAACCACAGCCAATAGAGATGGCAGGTAATGAGGAGCGTCCGGTGATAGAAGCCGCAAGGCCCAATCTTGCTAATATGACTCAGGCTATCATAAAGCCTGATATCACGGGGTATTTTGAACTCAAACAGTACATGGTACAGCTGATTCAGTCCACAGGGCAATATGTGGGTCTATCTCATGAAGACCCGCAGAGGCACATTCAGAACTTCTTGGAAATTAAGGACACTTACAATTATCCGAACGTTTCCAAGGACTATGTCAGGCTGACACTATTTCCCTTTTCATTGTTGGGGGAAGCTAAGGAATGGTTGCAAAAGGAGTCTGCGAACTCAATCCACACTTGGGATGATTTAGCAAGGAATTCCTAATCAAGTTTTTCCCTACTAAGAAGACAAAATCTTTTTGGAGCCAAATTCTTGGGTTCCAACAACGGGATGGCGAGACACTCCGTCAAGCTTGGGAAAGATACAAGAAGCTACTCAGAGACTGCCCACATCATTGTCAGACTGATGAGGTATTGGGTCACACTTTTGTTGATGGGCTAGACGAGGCATCAAAGATGAATCTTGATTCAGCTTGTGGGGGTAGTTGCATGGCAAGGCCATATAGTGAAATACAACTCTTGCTAAATAACTTCACTGCTAATGACCATAATTGGCAAGGAGATGGGGACGCAAGAAGAGCAATTAAACAGAAGGCAGCCGGGGTGATTGAGCTTGATGACGTCTCAGCCATGAGAGTAGATATTGCAACTGGCAAATCAGATGAACAAAATGACAATGCAACAAACACAACAAATGCAACATGTACAACAAATGTCTATTTGCTGCGAACTATGTGGTGACAGTCATATGAGTGACATGTGCCCCACGAATCCTGAATCTATATACTATGTGGGGCAACAAAACAGAGGTCCAATGAATCAGCATGCACAATATGGGAACACTTACAATCCAAATTGGAGGAATCATCCTAACTTCTCATGGGGCGGAAATCAACAGAATCAGAATCAGTATAGGCCTCAAGGAAATTTCAATCAGCCTCAGAAGCCACCCCAACAAACAGAAGAGAGTACGAATGACTTGCTAAAAAAGTTGTTACTTGACAATCAACAGCTCAGGACCGATTTCAAAAATCTTGAGAGGCAAATGGGGCAGTTGGCAGCAAATCAAAATACTAGACCTACAGGATCTCTTCCCAGTGATACAGAGAAGAACCCTCAAGTTAATGCAGTTACACTCAGAAATGGGAGAGAACTAGAGGAAGTGCCAAAGAAGAGAAAGGACAAACCTATACCTGAGGGGGAGCTGACCCCTAAGGCAATACACGAGTCAAAGCAAAATGATGCAAGTTCAGAGCGAATGGAGGCTGCAAGGCCACCACCACCTTTCCCCCAGAGATTGCAGAAAAAAAATGACGATCGCATGTTCAACAAATTTCTCTCTATGTTGAGTCAGGTTCAATTAAATATTCCATTAGTGGATGTACTTCGTGAAATTCCAAAGTATGCTAAGTACATAAAAGATATAGTGGCTCATAAGAGGAAATTGACTGAGTTCGAGACAGTTGCACTTACTGAGGAGTGCACTTCAAGGGTCCAAAACAAGCTTCCTCAAAAGCTTAAGGATCCTGGCACCTTCACCATTCCAGTGCGAATCGGTAATAATGATGTGGGTCATGCTCTTTGTGATTTGGGTGCGAGCATAAATCTGATGCCATTGTCCTTGTTTAAGCAATTGGGTTTGGGAGCTCCAAGACCAACCACTGTGATGTTGCAATTAGCTGATAGGTCCATAGCCTACCCTGAAGGAGTGATTGAAGATGTGCTGCTGCAAATTGGGAAATTTATCTTCCCAGCTGACTTCATTATTCTAGATTTTGAGGCTGATGAACAAGTTCCAATCATATTGGGACGACATCTCTTGGCTACTGGTGATGCAATAATTAAAGTGAGAGAAGGGAAAATGATTATGAGGGTGGACAATGAGGAAGTAGTCTTCAATGTCTACAAAGCAATCCAACTTCCCTGCCACTATGAGGAGCTCTCTATGATATCTGTTGTGGAGGTGGATGAGCAACTTCTTGACATGAGTGTATATCTAGATGACTCTCTAGAAAAAGCAATCATGTTGTTTGATAGCTTGATGATTGATGATGAGGTTGAGGAGATGATGCATATCCTAGATGCATCATGTGCTTACATGCAAGGAATACACCCGTTTGAGCCCCTGAATAGGCCAAGTGGCCCCCCTCCAAAGCCGTCAATTGAAGAAGCTCCAAAATTGGAGCTTAAACCCCTACCCCCCCCACCTTCAATATGCTTATTTGGGTAGTTTTGACACTTTACCTATTATTGTTTCTTCTCACTTGTCTAAATTGCAGGAAGAAAAGCTATTGAGGGTGCTACGTGAGCACAAGCGAGCAATTGGGTGGACAATGTCTGACATTAAAGGCATTAGTCCAGCTTTCTGCACGCATAAAATCCTCATGGAGGACGGACACAAGCCAAGTGTAGAGCAACAACGCCGACTAAATCCAATCATGAAAGAGGTGGTAAGAAAAGAAGTGATTAAGTGGCTTGATGCAGGTATTGTATTTCCAATCTCTGATAGCAAATGGGTAAGCCCCGTTCAATGTGTGCCGAAGAAAGGGGTGATGACTGTAGTAGTTAATGAAAATAATGACTTAATTCCTACAAGAACTGTCACTGGATGAAGGATTTGCATAGATTATAGAAAATTGAACAATGCCACCCGGAAAGACCACTTTTCCCTCCCCTTTATTGACCAAATGCTTGATAGGTTAGCTGGCCAGGAATATTACTGTTTCCTGGATGGTTATTCGGGGTATAATCAGATTGCTATAGCCCTAGAGGACCAAGAGAAAACTACATTTACATGTCCTTATGGCACGTATGCATTCAAGAGAATGCCCTTTGGTCTTTGTAATGCACCTGCGACTTTTCAAAGGTGTATGATGGCTATTTTTACTGACATGGTCGAAAGATTTGTAGAAGTATTCATGGATGATTTTTTTGTGTTTGGATGTTCTTTTAATGATTGTTTAATGAACCTTGATAAAGTGCTTGCTAGGTGTGAAGAGACGAACTTGGTGCTAAACTGGGAAAAATGCCATTTCATGGTACGTGAAGGTATAGTTTTGGGGCACAAGGTGTCCCAAAGTGGTTTGCAGGTGGACAAAGTGAAGGTGGAGGCGATTGAAAAATTTCCCCCACCGACATCCGTCAAAGGCATTCACAGTTTCTTAGGCCATGCAGGTTTTTATCGTCATTTCATTAAAGATTTTTCAAAAATTTCTTCTCCTTTGTGCAGGCTTCTTGAGAAAGAAGTGCCCTTCAAGTTTGATGATGCCTGTCTGAGAGCATTTGAGGAGCTGAAGGGAAGGTTAGTGACTGCACCAATTATCATTAGCCCAGATTGGACGCAATCATTTGAGTTGATGTGCGATGCAAGTGACATAGCAATCGGAGCTGTTTTGGGGCAAAGGAGGGATAAAATCTTTCACCCCATTTATTATGCAAGCAAAACTATGAATCCAGCTCAGATGAATTATACAATTACTGAAAAGGAGTTGCTTGCAGTGGTGTGGGCGTTTGACAAGTTCAGATCCTATCTAGTGGGAACCAAAGTCATCGTTTACACAGATCATTCAGCTATCAGATATTTGTTTGAAAAGAAAGACGCCAAGCCGAGACTGATTCGTTGGGTCCTCCTCTTGCAAGAATTTGACTTAGAGATCCGAGATCGAAAAGGGACAGAAAATCAAGTGGCTGATCACTTGTCCAGATTAGAAAGTCGGAACCATGTAGCTGAAGGAGGGTCAATCAAAGAAACATTTCCTGATGAGCAGTTATTAGCAGTCACCTCAGGTGAAGCCCCATGGTATGCAGATTATGTGAATTTTATTGCAAGTGGGGTGACGCCACTAGAATTGACACCTGACAATAGAAGAAGATTCTTACATGATGTGAGACTCTACATGTGGGATGAGCCATTCTTATATAGGCAGTACACAGATCAGTTGGTGCGAAGGTGTGTTTCTGAGGAAGAGATGAATGCTATACTGCATGACTGCCATGCTTCGCCTTATGGAAGTCATCACGGCGGGGATAAAACCGCCCAAAAAGTGCTACAATCAGGTTTCTATTGGCCAAAATTGTTCAAGGATGCACATGCCTTTGTTAAAAATTGTGACAGATGCCAAAGAACAGGAACTATCACACGGAAGCACGAGATGCCCTTGCAAAATATTCTGGTAGTAGAGCTTTTTGATGTTTGGGGGATTGATTTCATGGGACCATTCCCATATTCTAATGGGCACAGGTACATCTTAGTGGCGGTCGACTATGTTTCTAAGTGGGTGGAAGCCATTGCTCTTCCTACTAATGACGCAAAGGTAGTGGTAAGCTTTGTAAAGAAGCACATCTTCACACGTTTTGGGACTCCAAGAGTGTTGATAAGCGACGGGGGAACTCACTTTTGTAACAAATTGCTGAATAATGTTCTTGCAAAGTATGGAGTTAAGCATAAGGTTTCCACGGCCTATCATCCCCAAACGAGTGGTCAAGTAGAAGTTTCCAACAGAGAGGTAAAGCAGATTTTAGAGAAAACAGTAAGTGGGAATAGAAAGGACTGGGCCGGAAAGTTGGATGATGCATTATGGGCATATCGCACTGCATACAAGACCCCCATAGGTACTTCTCCGTACAGGTTGGTTTATGGGAAGGCGTGCCACTTGCCTGTTGAGCTTGAACACAAAGCCTACTGGGCAATTAAAAAGCTAAATATGGAGATGGACTTGGCCGGTGAGAAGAGATTGCTACAACTCAACGAGCTTGATGAATTTCGATTGCATGCGTATGAAAATGCCAAATTGTATAAAGAAAAGACAAAGAGGTGGCATGATAAGCATATCCAACATCGTGAGTTTGAGCCAGGTCAAAAGGTTCTCTTGTTTAATTCGAGGCTAAAGCTTTTTCCCGGAAAGCTTAAATCTTGATGGTTGGGTCCGTTTGAAGTGGTTAGTGTGAAACCTCATGGGGCGGTAGAATTACTTGATATGAGTTCCAATGCGACATTCTTGGTAAATGGCCAGAGAGTAAAACACTATTAGAGTGGTGACATTACACGTCACAATACCTCGATGGATTTGGTAGAGGCGTGAAGACCATGTTGCGTCGTGCCGCGACGTTAAATCAGGCGCTTCTTGGGAGGCCACCCAAGTTAGGAATTAGACCTTGTATGTATGTGTCGCATCCACCAATTTCAGAGAAAACAAGGTGGATGCGTCGCATCCCCCTCAGCAAAAATTTTGACGGACCAATTGCTCAAGGCAGTGAAGTCTGCCTATCGCGTCCACATCGCGTCCAACCAATTTTTAGAGAAAGCAGTAGGGATGCGTCGCGTCCAAGCTCGCACGCACAGGTAAGTGTTATATTTTAACACATCCTATGCCAAAACACAATTCAACATAAATTACATTCTGGCCAGACCCTCCCCTCTCGTCTCACTTGCGACCAAACACATCTCCTCTCTTCTCTCGCGTACAGGTATGTATCTTCGCCCCCATTTTTTTTTCTTTTTCTTTACTCTCTTCACTCTCCTCTCTTTTCTCTCTCGCTGGTAGCAACAGAACCGCTGCCCCAAATTCACACATGTGATTCAAAAAGGTTGAGGTTTGGGGATGTCGCTCCTGTTGGTTGTAATGGTTGCGAGATGATAAACTATAATTCCCTTCATCTCATTAATTTTGGGAGGGTAGTCGAATTACCCCACTGATAGAAGAAACTAGGCACAATTGTTGCATATCACCTGTTCGACGAATTGCCCGAGAGGTAAATTTAGGCACCGGTGAAGTCTGAGTAATCGAGCAACACTAGTATATGCTAGTGAATAAGTATAGGGTCGTGTGTCTTGATTGTCGGAATATTTTTAGCCTATGAAAGATTGTCTAAGGGAATTGAACATCCGGCACATGCTAGATGTCTTGAATTGTAAAGTGTTACTAGATCTGAATTGTGTGAGCTCTATGCGTAATGATATGTCGTAAGAATAAGTGTGGGGTCGAGTGAGCTGCTATGTGTAATTGAACATGGTTAGTGAGCGTCACTCGGATAAACCTCATGTTGTGCATAATGATATCTATATCGCGAAGTGCTTATTTGTAAACTTGAAAAGAGTTATCACATCCCTGCTGAAAGACATGGGCTATACTTTCATACAGTCATAAATGACACGACTACGCAAATGATTGGAAGTGCTAGATGTTGCAACTGATTTATAGCTGAACTTCACTGTTCTCTACGCTCATTGTTGATTTCATCGCATTGCAGGTACTGAGGCTGGGAAATAGCAGCAACGAGCAAACAGTCCAAGCAACAAGACAAAGATAATAACAAGCAACCACCCAAAAAGCCCATCGGAAAGGCAACAGGTGCTCCAAATCCACAGAAAAAAGGAAGCGGACTGACAAAGAAAAGGAACTGCAGCCTAGGCAGTTAATTGATGAGTCAGAGCAAGAAGAGGAGGAACCATTAGTCAGGAGGACAGTGAAGAAGGGTATTACAACAACATCATTAAATCCACCAAGCAAAGGGATAGAGATAAGAGAACATGTGACATACCAGAGAAAAGCCTCCAAAAAGAGTGATCCGACTGATAAAGGAAAGGAGAAGATTACTGCAGAATCTGAGTCCGAGTCTGATTCGGATAATGACCTTCTACATATCGACATGAGTAATGAAGATGAGGGTGAACCAATAGACCGAGCTGCTTGGGAGAAGAACTTTGTTAATGAAAAGGCATTCCGAGCTTATAATAAGATACTGGGTTCAAAGAAGTACATTCCAGAAAAGCCGATCAACATCGGAACACTTAAGAAAAAGTACCCAGAGTTTCTAAAATTAATTCGAGAGGTGCAACAATGGGGACCTATCTTGAAGGGTCACGGCAAAGCCAACCTCACTATCATCAGAGAGCTTTACGCCAATTGGCGTCAGTCCAGGGAAAGCATTGTGAGAGTACGAGGGGTGGATATTAATGTCTCAGCTGAAGCTCTGAATAACTTCTTAGGGGTGCCACACACACTAACAGATAGGTTTGACTCCATATGCACAGCACCGGATTATGCACACATTCGGTCGGTCCTATGCCCTACCAGGAAGGATGCAAATTGGAAGCATGGGAGTATGGAGTACCATTCTCTGGCCAAGGAATTCATGAGTGCGTTAGCACGTGTGGCTCTTAATTTTATATGCAACTGCCTGATGCCATGCCAACATAAAACTGATGTCCCTCGTCACCGCGCACTAGTATTGTATGCTTTATTGGAGGGGATACCGCTCAACTTAGGAGCCATCATGCATGACCAAATGCAGCACACCAGGATGAATTACAAGTGGAGGTTGTTCTTTGCAAATACCCTATCGGTTTTCTTGACAGAGATGTGAGTACTATGGGACAAGGAGAATGACGACATTGAGGCTAAAACTCCAGGACCATATGATGTTACTCATGTTCTAGAGCCGAACAAGGGAAGGTCTTCTAAGCTCACCATTCAACAGTTGTTTGAGCAGATGAAAGCAGATATGCAAGAGAACAGGGCTGAGTTGATAGCGACTCGTGTCGAGTTGAGTGCCACCAGGGATGAGTTGACTCAAACTCGCGTGGATCTAAGCCGAGTCCAGACTGAGCAGGCCACGATGATGAGGGAGGTATCATTACTCCTCCGTGCTCTGGTTCAACGTGCAGATATAGACATCTCACAGCTGCTTGCATCGTCCACTGCTGGACCATCCACTTCTACTTCTCCTGTAGTTCCCGAGGCCCCACACACCATGCCTGTTGAGGCCGATGTCCCACCTACTACAAACTCAGCTCCAGTTGGTGATGATAGGATTGTGACAGCTCCCCATATGCGTAAGGATGCTATCGCCAGGCCGGAGGGGGTCTTAATGAATGCCTTGGATGCTGATGCTCTTCCACAGACTGCGGATGAGCCTTACACCTTGACTTGAGGGGAGTTTCTTCTCATCCTACTTTACGCTATTTGTGTGCATTGGGGGCAAAGCACGCTTTTAAATATGGGGTGGGGGTTATCCTTATGCTTGTGGATGAATGTAATTAACTGTTACAATTTTTGTTGATTTTGATACTGTTAAGGGCTATAATATTCACTGGATTAATGGCCTGTAATAGTTAGTAAATATCATCTATATGGAGTAACTCTCAGTTCATTGTTATGTGTAGTCGTAGAAAATAAAGGACTTTTCCAGATGACGGACTACCTGGACAGTTCTCTCGAGGGATTAAGGTCCTTAAAAAAAAACACAAAAATATTTTCATTTGATTTTTGAAATTAGTGTTAGTATTAGAAGATTGACAGAAAACTAAAGGAAAGCAGAAAAGTAGTTAGTAAATTTTTTTTAGGTAATAATAATCTCATGTGGTTTTTCTTTGTGCCTCGGTTCTTTTCCATGGGATATATTTTGAACCAGGCAGTAATAGTTTTTTAAGAATAGATTAGGAATTTAGGAAATAAAAGGAGGAAGAATGATGAACCTAAGCACCCTTGACTTGTTTCATAGTAACATACTTATGCTTTGGCATGTGTAGTATCTCCCCTATATCGTGATGTTAATCTTGATGCCTTTATATATTAGATAGCATGTTTTGTGACGACTATTTCTCGTTTTCTTGACTCGAGTTCACATTGCGCTTAATGCTTAATATCTTGTGGCTCGTGAATACTTGCATTGCTTGAGAGTCGAAATGTGATCGTCCTTAGTAAAACATGTGCCATGTGTGGTGAGGTTTTTGTGTAGTCCATGTATTGTACTTGTGTCTAGAATTTGCCCGGTATGTGAGTTGAAGCGAAATTTGAGGTGATGCTCGGTCTGAAAAATGATTTTAGGCTTTCTTTGATCTTTTTGAGCTTATTGCTTATCACAAATAAAATCTATCCCTAGTTAACCATTTTGAGCCTATTGACTTTTATTTGGTACCCACATTACAAGCCTATACCCTTTTTATTCTTAATTGATATTGTTTTGATCCTTTTACCTCTTAAAGCACTTCAATTGTTAGATGAGCGCTAAAAGAAGTAAGAAGGGACTAAGTGTAGGTTGACTTTTGAGTGGAACTAATGAAAGGAAGAAAGGTGCACTTGTTTTGTAAAATACTACAAAATAATACACCACTAGCGGAAATTGAAAGAAAGAAAAATATAAATGAATAAATTGTTGTCTTGTTCTTGCTAGTGGGTATGAATTAAAGTAGTGCTTAAAGAAAGAGGAAATATTGTTGGGGTGATATTATTTGTGAAATTGAAGTGGTGTTGAAGAATTTGCGCTTAAGTTATTTGATGATGTGTTAAAGTGCTTAGGAGGTTGAGTCACTATTCCTAAAATATATCCTACCCGTCCCTTAGCCCACATTACAACCATGAAAAAGTCCTAATTGATTTTAGATCGAGCGAGCTTACATTAGTAGAGATTTACATTAAGGGCAAGCCTATGGTACCAACTACATGCATGTGACTTCTTTTGTGAGAGTGAGCGATTTTCTTTGATATATGTGAGTCATTAAAATATATTTGATCATGAGATTCAAATGTGTGGATTGAACTCGCTCTCTTGTTCTTGTTGTGAGGGCACATGGTTTCACGAGGGATAGGTAACGTTATTAGACTTCTCTATGATGTTGGGTGTTCAAGCCATGAGTGCATTGTGACATTGAGTCGGTTT
This sequence comes from Nicotiana tomentosiformis, assembly GCF_000390325.3. Lineage (NCBI taxonomy): Eukaryota > Viridiplantae > Streptophyta > Magnoliopsida > Solanales > Solanaceae > Nicotiana > Nicotiana tomentosiformis. The sequence continues at coordinate 30,550,528 of NC_090812.1, forward strand.
TTGAGGTTAGGATTGTTGTGAGCATGTTGTCTTTGTTCGAATATTTTTGAAGAATGGCATAAGTAAAGGGAAGTGTATGTGATGCATATTCTAGAGCCTAATTGTAGCAAATAACCATGGTCATAAGTGTAGTGTGCTTTGAATGATAAGAGCTTAATTTTGTTTCGTCTAATATAGTGATGGTTTGTTCGAGGACGAACAAAGGTTTAAGTGTAGGGTGGTGATGTTGGGCGTATTTCGATATGTGTTGATGTTACTTTACCCATATTTTAACCGCTTTTTGATGTTATTTGATCCTTAAAATGCCCAACACGGTTTAATTATTGGTTTTATGACTAATTGAGTTGTGTGTGATGAATTAGGGTGTTTGGAGTGCAAAAATATGAAGAAAAGGTGCTCTAGGTAGAGGAAGAAGGGTTGGATGCGTCGCATCCAATCTAGAGAAAAAAATCTGATTTCGTGCACCCTTAGCAGTGAAGTCGGCCCATAGCATCCGCCATAGCATCCGCACCTGGGCAAAGCTGAGAAGGAGGAACAAAGGGTGGATGCGATGCATCCACCATAGCATGCGAAGCTGAGAAGTGGAGGACGAGGTGGATGCGACACATCCACCCCAGCATCAATCCCTTTAGCCAAGTCGGATTAGGAATAGGAGAAGTTTGGCCCACAACTTTTGTACGCAATATATAAGCCAAAAATGCCTCTTTTAGGGCATCGAACATACGGAGAAGAGAAAATAAGCCACGAAAAAGCTGGGGAACCACGAAATTCATCTTGAGTTCTTATTTTTCCTTCTTTTATTGATTATTATGCACTCTTGTGAATTATTTGATGATTGTATGAACATGAGTGGCTAAGAACCCTATTGTTCTAAGGTCATGGGTATACATGAATGTTGATGTTTGAAGTTTAATTTGACAAAGTTGATTTTATCATATTGGGTTGTTTATTTAATTCTGTTTTTAATTATTTTGCTGAGTAGCTAACAGTGAAATACTATCTACGAATCTAGAGTTGAACACGAAAGTGGGAACTCTAGATTGCATATAGAATTAAATAGAGCAAAGTCTTAAACCCGGGCATCGGGGAACGGATTCGCAATTGGGACAGACATATACCTAATTGCCTTGCTCGGTTGCAATACAGGAATTGTAAATGCGTGCTTGTTAATCTTAATTCCATAGACATATAGGTATTAAGTTAGCTTGAATATGCGAGTAAGGGTTCGACAGATTCTTATGAGTAATATCAACTCTGTCAACCAATAATCCAGATAAATCAATTAGTTATTTTAAGATAAGAATGCAACATGATTGTTAGATAACCTGTGACCCTGGAATATTATCTCCCATTGATTGTTATTTAAAACTATTTAAGTGTTGTGTTGATTTCTAGTATTTCATTACTTGATAGTCTTTAGGTAGTAAATTAGACAATTATCTATTTTATAAGAAATCGCTTGAATCGATAAGCTATTTGAGTTTGAATTAGTCAAAAGTTAATCATAAGTCTTCGTGGGAACGATACTTTATTCACTACTCTATTACATGACGACCACGTATACTTGCGTGAGTGTGTTTGGTCTCAACAGTAGGTTTGGCCAAGATCAATTTTTGGCGTCGTTGTCGGGGAGTTAAACGGATTTAGATATATATCTAGGTATTTGTGTGTTTTGTCTTTCTTTCCTTCTGAGTCACTAATTTTGTTTTTGAATTGCTTTTAGGTACAAAATGGCCCTTAACAACGAGCCCTTCGAAAATTTACCATTTGGGGAAGAGGTAGATGATGATCAAGTGGATGAGGTTCATCCCGCGCCTCAAGTAAACAGGAAAGGCCGACCGCCTAATGATAATGTCCCAAACCCTCCCCCACCTCCACCAAGAGTAGCGCATCCGGTGTTGCCGAACGAAGGCTATGCAAGTGCAATAGTCCTGCCCCGGATTAGGACGGGCAACTTCCAAATAACCAACGTGATGATTACACTGCTTGAGCAGCAAGGTTTCTTTACCGGAGCTCCACACCAAAATGCCTACAAGCATCTCAAGGGTTTCGTCGACACTTGTTGGGGGAGCAAGCAAACAAATGTCACCGATGATGCACTGCGGTTAAGGTTATTTACCTTTTCTCTACGGGGAAAGGATTTGGACTGGTTAGAGAGATTGCCCAATCATTCCATCCACACTTGGGATGAGTTGGCCGAGAAGTTCATTGCCAAATTATTCTCTCTGGAGCACATGGCTACACTAAGGGATGAAATTCTAGCTTTCAAATAAGAGCTCAATGAGCCATTGCATAAGATTTGGAAAAGATATCGTACCATGGTCAAAGAATGCCCTAACAATGATATGACCGAGGCCATGATCACACAGACCTTCTACAGAGGGATCAACACAACGAATCAGTGTGTGGTAAATCAACTCGCTGGGGGTAACTTCATGAACACGCCTTATTATGAAGCTTGTGAAATCTTGGATGAGATGGCAGACACCTCTTCGGCGTAGCAAAGTAGAGCCAATGTTCCTCAGGGTGACTCAAATCTTATTCACCTACACAAGGAGCTACATGATCATGGGCAAGCTATTGCGGAGTTGACAACCACCACGAATCAATTGGCCAAAGCTCAGCTTCAACAGGTTCTATGTTCGAAACAGGTGAATGCTATGGAAGGGGTGAAGATGATGGTAAACAATAAACGGCATCGAGGTCAACAAGTACAAAACCATCCAGAACAATTAGAGTAAAATAATAGTGGATATAATCAAGATGATTCATATGATGAGCAAGATGAAGAGGTTCAATATGTCAACAATTATCAAGGTCAAAGAAGCAATGCTCCAAATCAACCATAATGGAGATCACAAGGAAACCAAGGAAATTGGAACAATCAAGGCCACCAAGGAAATTGGAGCAGTGGAAATAACAATAATTAAAGCAATTGGGGTAATCAAGGCAATTAGAGAGGAAATAATCAAGGTAACAGCAACAATCAAAGCAATTGGGGAGGCAACAATAATCAAGGGGGTTGGAACAATAGCAATCAAAGAAATCGGGGGTCAGGCTTTCAGAGGCCCTCGATGTATCAACAACCAAACAACCCGCCTCCATATCCGTTGCAAGGTCCTAGTTCTTCCAATAGTGAAATGGGACGGGTTGAAAACATGTTTAAGCAAATGATGGAGAAAAACGCCGACTCCGATGCTCAATTAGTCTCCCACAACACTTCTATTCACAACTTGGAGGTTCAACTTAGCCAAATTTCTCAAGCTTTAAATACTCTCCCAAAGGGGGCACTACCTAGTGATACAGTGGTGAACCCGAAAGGTGGGAATACGGGGCATGCAATGGATGTGACAACAAGAAGTGAGAGAGGTGGAGTTGCTAGTACCTCAATCCGAAGAAGACATATGGGTGATGATGTCTTGGTGCAAGATGATGATCCAAGCAATGATGTTCAAGCTAATTAAGAAGCGAGGATTGATATTGATGAAAATATGGAGGAGATGCAAGAAGAAGTGAACCCGTCTAGGAACACGTAATTGACATGCCGGAGCCGGTAGTGCCAAAAGCTAAGGCACCAGTGCCAAGGCCTCCTCCTTCATACCCTCAAAGACTTTCAAAGCAACACAATGAGAATTAATTCAAGAAATTCATTGATATGATGAAAAGTTTATCCATAAATATGCCGTTGGTTGAAGACTTAGAACAAATGCTGGGATATGCCAAGTTCATGAAGGATTTGGTAACAAAGAAGAGATCAATGAATTGTGAAGCAATCAAAATGACACATCAAGTGAGTGGTATTGTGCACTCCATGGCTCCAAAGTTGGAAGACCCCGGTGCTTTCACAATCTCGTGCACTATTGGGAGTGCCAATTTCGCCAAAGCTTTATGTGACTTGGAGGCAAGTATTAACTTGATGCTCTATTATGTGTTCAAAACGTTAGGGATTGGGCAATCAAGACCCACATCCATGAGGTTGCAAATGGCAGATAGGACAATGAAAAAAGCCATTGGGGATAATTAATGATGTGTTAGTTCGGGTCGACAAGTTCATCCTTCCCGCAGATTTTGTGATACTTGACTATAAGGTGCCAATCATTTTGGGGAGACCTTTCCTTGCTACAGGGAAGGCCTTAGTTGATATAGAAGCTGGAGAGATCACCTTCTGGGTGGGCGATGAAAAAGTTGTGTTCTATGTTTGTAAATCAATGAGGCAGCCAAATAGCAACGAAGTGTGTTCGTTTGTGGATCTTGTGACCGAAGTAATTGTTGATGACACAAGTGCTGTGATAAATGTTGAAGATACCTTGGAAGCTGTGTTGTTGAATCATGATGATGATGAGAAGGAAGGCTTTGTAGATTGTGTCAATGCTTTGCAAGGAATGGGATCATATACTTATGAGCCCCGAAAACTTTCCTTGGATCTTGAAAACCGAAAGACTCCACAAACAAAGCCCTCAATCGAGGAGCCTCCCACCTTGAAGTTAAAGCCTTTGCCTTCACACCTCAGGTATGAGTTTCTAGGCCCCTGTTCTACTTTACATGTTATTCTTTCCTCGTGCTTAACTAACGTACAGGTAGATTCCACCCTTGTGGTGCTCCAAAGGAGGAAGAAAGAAATAGGTTGGACATTGGCGGATATTCGGGGTATAAGTTTCGCCTTTTGCATGTACAAAATCATTTTGGAGGAGGATGCCAAACCCTCCATGGAACATCAAAGACGATTGAATGAGGCCATGCAATAGGTAGTAAAGAAAGAGATCATCAAATGGTTGGATGCCGGGGTTGTTTACCCCATTTTCGATAGTTCGTGAACCTCGCCGGTGCAATGTGTCCCAAAGAAAGGGGGCATGACTGTGATAACAAATGACAAAAATGAATTGATCCCCACAAGAACTGTCACCGGGTGGAGAGTGTGCATAGATTATAGGAAGCTCAACAAAGTTACTCGGAAAGACCATTTTCCGATTCCATTTATTGATCAAATATTGGATAGGTTAGCCGGACGTGCTTATTATTGCTTCCTTGATGAATATTCCGGGTGTAACCAGATTCTTATTGATCTTGAAGACCAAGAGAAGACCACTTTCACTTGTCCCTATGGCACTTTCGCATTCTCGCGGATGCCATTCGGATTATGCAATGCACCGATAACTTTTCAACTGTTCATGATGGCCATCTTCACCGATATGGTGGAGGACTTTCTCGAGGTTTTCATGGATGATTTTTCTGTCGTGGGGAATTATTTTGAAGAGTGCTTAGATAACTTGGATAAGGTATTGACACATTGTGAGGAAACTAACTTGGTGTTGAAATGGGAGAAGTGTCACTTTATGGTTGATGAGGGCATTGTCCTCGGTCACACGATTTTTAAGAATGGTATTGAGGTTGATAAAGCAAAAATTGAAGTGATATCCAAACTCCCCCCCATACTTCCGTGAAGGGAGTGAGGATCTTTCTAGGTCATGCGGGGTTTTACCGCCGCTTCATCAAGGACTTTTCTAAGGTGGTAAACCTATTGTGCAAACTCTTGGAGAAAGATGCCAAGTTCCTTTTCAATGAAGATTGTATGAAGGCATTTGAACTACTCAAGTATAATTTGACTACCACTCATATTATCACCGCGCCAAATTGGAGCTTACCATTTGAGCTCATGTGTGATGCAAATGATGTGGCGGTTGGAGCGGTATTGGGGCAACGAATTAACAAGATCTTTCATTCGGTCTACTATGCTAGCAAAAATATGTGATTGTTCAACTATATGGTGACCGAGAAAGAACTCCTAGCCATTGTATTTTCTATAGAGAAGTTTCCCCTGTACCTAATGGGTACAAAGGTGATTGTTCACACCGACCATGCGATACTTCGTTATTTGATGAGCAAAAAATACTCTAAGGCAAGGTTGATGCGGTGGGTGCTTCTATTGCAAGAGTTTGATCTAGAGATTCAAGACCGCAAGGGTAGTGAGAATCAAGTGGCAGACCACTTGTCCCGATTGGAGGAGGAGGGGAGGCCACATGATGGCCTTGAGATCAATGGTTCATTTCCTGACGAACAACTCCTTTCCATTTCTATGACTGGGATACCATGGTTTGCCGATGTGGCCAACTATCTTGTGAGTGGCATTATTCCGAATGAGCTCTCTTCAAACCAAAGAAAGAAGCTCAAACGGGACTGCCTCAACTACTATTGGGATAAGCCATATCTCTTCAAAATTTGTACTGATGGTGTTATCCGGAGATGTGTACCAGAAGAAGAACAATTGGGTATTCTTAAAGCTTGCCACTCTTCGCCATATGGTGGTCACCATAGTGGAGCGAGAACTGCTACAAAGGTGCTAAGCTGTGGATTCTATTGGCCTACCCTTTACAAGGACGCTAGCGATCTCGTTAAGTGTTGTGATGAATGCCAAAGGGCCTGTGGGATCTCCAAGAAAAATGAGATGTCTCTCACCACCATCTTATAGATTGATATTTTTGATGTTTGGGGCATTGATTTTATGGATCCGTTTGTGAGCTCATGTGGGAACACCTCTATATTGGTAGCTGTGGATTACGTGTCCAAATGGGTTGAAGCTGTGGCTTTGCCCAACAATGAAGCTCGAAGTGTGGTAGCTTTCTTGAAGAAGAACATATTCACAAGGTTTGGTGCTCCAAGGGCCATCATTAGTGACGGGGGATCACACTTTTGCAATAAAGCTTTTGATACTTTACTCTCCAAGTATGGTGTCACTCACAAAGTGTCGACCCCCTATCATCCTCAAGCAAGTGGACAGGTTGAAGTCTCCAACCGGGAGATCAAGAGTATTCTGTCGAAAACTGTGAATGCCAACCGGACAGATTGGTCGAAGAAACTTGATGATGCACTTTGGGCTTATAGAACAACTTACAAAACACCAATTGGTATGTCTCCGTATCGGTTAGTGTTCAGGAAAGCTTGTCACCTTTCGGTGGAACTTGAACATAAGGCTATATGGGCGTTGAAGAAGCTTAACCTTGAGTGGGATGTAGCTGCAAATCTTAGGGTGGAGCAATTGAATGAACTTGATGAGTTCCGGTTCCATGCATACTCCAGTTCGTCCTTGTATAAGGACAAGATGAAGTACCTCCATGACAAGTACATCGACAACAAGGAATTCAAAGAGGGTGATCTTGTGCTATTGTTCAACTCCCGGTTACGGATGTTTCCGGGCAAGTTAAAATCAAAATGGAGTGGGCCATTTGAAGTGGTGAATGTAACCCCCTTTGGTGCTCTAGATTTGAAAAATAAGAATGATGAGGTGTTTAGAGTCAACGGGCACCGGGTTAAACATTATCTTGGCAAGGTTAATGATGGCCACATTGTGGCATTGCTCCATTTCAAGTGATTGATGGTAACATGCGTCGTGCCGCGACATTAAATCAGGCGCTTCTTGGGAGGCAACCCATGTCTTTTTCTTCCTTTTGTTTTTCTTCTTTAGATTAGATAGGCTTTGTTTTGTGCTAACTAGTTTTGAAGTGTATGTAGGAATGGGTGTGCATGGCAGGGACTGTGCAAGAAAATTTGGCTAAGTGTCAAAATGCATGGTCTCTGAAGTTTGGCCTGTCAAAAATGCTAAACAAATTGCGGTCGCACACATTTTTGTGCGATCCGCACTAATGCTGCGGCCACACTCACTTTTGTGCGGTCCGCAGTGAGACTTCTCAAAGGCAGGTAAGGAGTGCGGTCCGCATCAAAATTATGCGACCGCACTCAGGTAAAAATCTGGGGCCCACGGGTGAAAGTATAAATATGGCTTCTCTCATCATTTTACACTTTTCAATCTTCTGAGCCCTGAAGCTAGACTAGCACAGTAAATTTCCCCATTTCTCTCAAATTGTCCCTCATTTCATCACCTGCATCTTCATAACTGGTATGTTAATTCCATCTATAGATTTTTCATCTTTTGTTTTGTTTTGTTCTTTGATTTAGGATTAATTACATGTCTAAAATGTCAATAGTTAATCTTTTTCTGCTTATAATCATGTGGGTAGCATATTAAGTGTTAATTGGGGTCTAGGTAAGTAGCTATCCATGTTTAATGGTGCAAACCATGTCTATATTATGAAAAGATGGCATGAACCCTAAAAAGTGCCCGTAAATTTTGAATTATGCGACCACCCTCATTTTTGTGCGGTCTGCACTAGAGGCTATGCGGCCGCACACACTTTTGTGTGGTCCGTAGCTCTCTGAGTTAGGAAAATTGTGTGCTTGAATTGTGCGGCCGCACTCAAAATTGTGTGGTCCGCAGTGGACCTGTGCGGCCGCACTCATTTTTGTGCGGTCCGCGCTGATGAAATATCAGAGACCCTAGTAGTCTGAACCTAGAGTTGTGCGGCCGCAGTCAAAATTTTGCGGTCCGCACTCTTGGTTGTGCGGCCACACTCACTTTTGTGCGGTCCGCAATGGGCAGTCTGCGACATCACTCACTTTTGTGTGGTCCGCACTGCCCTTCTGAGGCTGTCTTCCTGCAACTTTAAACAATGATTCTGTATACATTATGAGCTTCAATTCTAATTGATGTCTATTACTTGTGTGTTGCAGACAATGGTTCGATCACGTGGCAAAGGAAATATAGCAAAAGGGAGGGCAGAACCCTCCCGGGGTCGAGGTCGAGGTAAAAGCAACCTACCTCTAGCACTTCAAAGAGTCATATCCAAGAAGCCAACCATAAGCCGAGTTCCTGATGTCCCATATGGGGAAGCTTCTAAGGGTAACTCCGTGCAAGCACAGCCGGAAGCCCAATCACAACAATTCCCGGGGAGATTTCATTTGGTAGATGAGTCTTCTTCAGCTGCCAGTTCGTCTGAAGGTTCGGAAGAGGGTAGTCAAGATTCTGAGCCCTCTTCCTCACATGCTCTAGCTGACCCTATTAATGTGGACAATGATGATGATGTCCCAGACGATGGGAGAGGGGGTGATACTGCAATGGGAGGTTTGTAGAGATCTAAGAGACCATAGGTATGGGAGGATAGATTTGTCAGTGTTGCCGCCTTTGCAAAGTTTAGGGAATGGTGGCCACAGAGGTCGCTCACTCTTGAGCGACGATTTCTGATGAAAGATTTGAACAAGCATAACCCCAATGTCCTTAAGCAATTCCAGGAGCGAAAAAGATGGAAATGGTTCACCACCAGCGTCCTAGATGCAAATGAGTATCTGGTCAAGGAATTCTACGCAAATGTTGCTCACATCAAAAAGGGAACTAAGGTGACAAAAGTGTGGAATCTGAAAATCCTCTTTGACGCATGTGCACTGAACAAATATGTCGGGTTTGAAGAAGTAGAGGCAGTGCAATATTTGGAAAAGATAGCTATGGGTGATGCAGCTCGTCCATGGTTAGCTGAGATTCTAGCAATCCCAGGGTCAACTGCTCCGTGGCTTACAACTGGGGTTCCAATTGTCCGGGCCACCCTAAACTTTGAAGCAAAAGGGTGGAAAACGTTCGTGCATAGCTGCATTAACCCATGCCTCAATGAAAACATGCTTCCACTTCCCCGTGCAGTCTTGTTGGCTTCAATTATGGCAGGGTATCCGATAAATGTTGGTGCCATCATGTCCACCAACATCACTTTAGCTGTCCAGAAGGGTGAATGATCCTATCTGTACCCGAACTTCCTTACAGAATATTTCAAAGATCAAAGGGTGGAGCCGAAGCATTATGACACAGAAGTGAAGGCCAAGAAGCTTTTTTCATGGTACCACCTTCAGGGAGCTGACAACCCAAAATTCAAGGGTAAAGCTACTACCTCCACTGGCCAGTCTGAAGAGCCAGCGGTAGTGGTTACTGATTCAGCTGCCGAGCCTTCCACCGCAGCCGGTACTTTCACCGGGACAACAGCCATGCCACCCTCATCTTTCGGACCACCTGCTTCTGCTAGACTATAAGTGCCATTATCAGAGCCAGCTTCATCTACATATCCTCAAACTACGCTGCGAGTCTCCTAGACATTGGCAAGTCTCAACAACTAGATGCAAGCAACTACAACAAAGGTAACTGATATATCCAGTACTGTTGCAGCACAGTCCTCAGTCCAAGCAGAGCCACAGGTACCTCCGTCAGCGGAGGAAACATTGAAGAAGATTCTGGAGAACCAGAAGATCATTGTTGATACTCTGGCGATGCATGGGAAGGTCATTAAGGATTTGGGCAAACAAGTCAAGAAGATGCGTAGATCCCAGTCATCAAAGAAGTCGGTAGAGAAGCTGAGCAAAGAGGTTGAAAGGATTGCATCTGCCGGAGATCTTCCATTGGACTTCCTTATAGAGCAGACAGTCCCAGCAGCAGAGGCAGCACTAGCAGAGGCACCAGAGGCAGCAGCCGGCCAGTCTGAGGAGCCGGTTGCGACTGCACACACTGCGGAGGAGATGATACAGATGCTCAACAACCCTATTGTCCCTCAGCCAGGAGATGATGACATACAGTTGGAGGAGACAGAGGGTGCTGATGATCCTATGCAGACTGAGACCACATAGGGAGTTCTCTTAACTCTCTACCCTTTCCATGTTCTTATTTTTGTTAAGCATTGAGGACAATGCTTATTTTCATTTGGGCGGTGGTCTATTTTGATTATTTGACTTTGACATTTGACATTTGGGCTGTAATAACTCTGATACTATTTTTTCTTTCGTCTTTATTTTCCTTTGGTATGTATATATTCTTCCCATTTGATGTAGATATTTATTTTTCTTATGTATATAGTCATTTGACTTCAGTTTGTATATTCATTTATCTAGCTTTCCGTAGTTTATTTCATAGCTTCTTTAGTTTGTTTTTCCTTAGTAGTATAACTTCTTATTTACGTTTTGTGTGAACAATAAGCCTATGGTTTTCTTAATGCCACGGTTTTTTCCAAAGGTAGATTTTGCGTGAACCGGGTGGCTCTTCCCAACGATGGATGGCGTGACAACCTTCTTAAGGGATTGAGTCCGTTTTTTTTATGTTTTGACAAAATATAGTAGTAATGAATAAAAGTATCCCGAGCTTGCTTCACTTGGTACCAACACATTTACCTCTGACCTTATGGTTAAAAACAAAGTTGTTGGCATAAAATAGCTCTAGTTGTGACCTTTAGACTCTTGTGTTGACTCAAACAGTCATCGAGTGGTTCAGTCGAGCCATTTGTGATTCTCAATCTTAGCTAGGGTTATTGTGGGCCCTCGACTCCGTTCTCTTTAGCAATCCAACAGTGTGAGAGGTGAGGTATTGAATTGCAAGTCCAAGTTTTCGTGCCGATAGTCTAGAACTTGCCCCGAGTGTTTTTCTAGGCGAAATTCTAAGTGTAGCTTGGCTTGAGAAATGATTGTAGGCTCTCCTTGATCCAATTTGAAATTGAAATCTTCCATAGCCTACCAATGTGATATCCCTTGTCAACCCCTTTGAGCCGAAGCCTTTGTCTTTCAATAACCAAGTTACAAGCCTTTATCCGTTCTGAAATGGCCCTCTCTTGGCACCCAATCTTTCCTTAACATTCTTGAGAAACAATTGGTAAAAACATAAGTTTGGGGGAGAGACGAGGAGTTTGCAGCGATAAAAGGTACAAAGAAGAGAAAGAAATAAAGAAAAGGGAAGGCAAAAAAAAAAAAAAAGAACAAAAAGAAAAATGACAAAAAGAAAGTGAATAAAGTGAAAAGTTGAAGGGAATTCAAAAGAAAATGAGGATAAAAGGCTGAAGTAAATAGAAAAGGAGAAGAATGAATGGCATGATCAAGAAAGAGCGACGTTACGTCTCTCTAGTTCCCCAAAGGAAGAAGAAAATGACTCAGAGAGTCGAGAAAGTATGGGCCGAAAAGAGAAAATGGAGTGCTTAAGGAAAGATGAAACCATTCTATTCCAACAAATCCTACCTTGGTCTAAAAGCCTTCATTACATCCCGCAAAAGCCCTACATGATTTCAAGTTGAGTGAGCTTACATTAGTGGTGATTTACATGAGGGGCAAGCTTATGGTACTTAGAGTCGGACTTGTGGCATTCTTTTGAGAGAGATGAGCGAACTTTTCACAATCCTTGTATCGAGTGCTGCATTATAAAGTGAGATGTGCTAATGGAGAGTAGAGGAGGAGGAGTTTGGGATCCATAATGACCTACGCGAAAGAACGAGCTTCCTTGATGAATAGAGTCAACTCTTAATGCTCTAGTGACACATTAGAAAATCATTGCATTGTTGATAATTCATATGTGTTGTGGTTAATTATTGGTCCCAATTGATGTGTGATTGATTCACCTTAAGCCAACTGAAATATCTCTTTTTCTAGTGGAGGTGGGAATTGCCTTATTTGCTTGAGGACAAGCAAAAGCTTAAGTTTGGGGGAGCTGATAAGTGGGGATTTTGACCGATTATTTGCTCTTTTTTACTTGCGATTTAGCTAAAAAATTCTTAAAGGCATTTCCGGAAACTAACAAAATGTGCTTACTTGCAGGAATATTGGGACACGAGCTAAAGAAGTCAAAATCAACTCATAAAGAAGTCAAAAGTGAACAAGAACCAAAACAGGGCAAAAAGGCAAGCAATGCGGACTGCACAATTCTAGTGCGGCCGCATAGGGGAGATTTGGAGAGTAGTTTTTGGGTCAGCTAAAGGCATGCGGACCGCACCGAAATTGTGCGGCCGCAGGAGGCCAAGTGTGGCCGCATTCATTATTATGCGGTCCGCAAGGTTGAAGAATCAGAGTGTTGTGTCAAGTCCAAAAAAGCAAGGAGTGCGGACCGCAACAGTTTTGTGCGGCCGCATAATCATAAGTGCGGCCGCACCCATTTTTATGCGGACCGCAGAAGTCCCCAAGTTCCAAGCCCAAGTTCCCAAGAATGCGGACCGCACAATAATTGTGCAGCCGCAGTAGCTCATTGTGCGGACTGCACCAGAATTATGCGGCCGCACAACCTTCGTAGGGGCATTTTTTCAGATATTTTTAGCTTAGTATAAATAGAACTTTTTGTCATTTTAAGGTTAAGTTGAGTTTTCAGAAGTGCACCTAAGCCTTTTTTTTAAAACTGTATTGAGTAATTTTGTACTAGATTAACTTCTTAACATTAGATTTTCTTTGTCTAATCAATTATTATGCATTCTATCTTAATTTCTTCTTGTATTTCTTTATTTTTTATGAGTAGCTAAATCTTTAGCTAGGGTTGTGACCCAGCCCTAGTATGGGTATTTAATTTAGGGCTTATTTTTGATTGGGTTAGTGATATTTAGCCTTGTTCATGATTGAACCCTAGAATCAATGGTTGCAAACATTGATTCATGCCCATTTGACTTAGCCTCTACTTGAGAAAGAGAGACTAAGTCTAGAAAACTTAGCTAACAAGAAATTGGGGTGAACTCAAAAAATTGATAGCCCCAATTAAAGGGTTAAAGCTAAAGATAGTAATACCCAACTTGAGCTAATATCACTTGTATTGTGCAAATACCCAATTGGGCTTGAGAAAGCCAATTTGGGAAAAATCACTCAAACTACCAAGAGGTATAGAGTGAGTATCCAGATGTGATTACTACATCACGACCTCAACTAATCAAATTTGCCCTGGAGTTTATAACCCACTAGATAACCACCTAGGTAGAAGTCACGACCCTAGTCCCTTTTAATCATTTGAAAAACTCAAAACCAAAAATATTGTCCTTAGTTTTATACTTGCAAACAATAGAGTAAAGTAGAAGTAGAACACCAATCAAGTTTGTGGAAGTGTAATTTGAGCCAAAACTTGCAATTAACTTAGATATACACCTAATCTCATTTTCTAACTCCCTGTGGATTCGATCCCGACCTTAATTGGGTTTATCATTGCATCGACCGCTTCACTATTTAATTGTGGTGTGGGTTTGGCCGAGATCAACACACTTAAAGAAAATACAGTAAAATTACTTTATATTTACAATGAAAAGGACTTAGTCTTCTACAAAGTAGAAACAGGTCTGTTGGCAGCAACTTTGTATTTAGCATCAGAATCTGCGCGCGCGGCGCTGTTGGCGTCTGCCTGTGGCTGGGCGCTGGCGATGGCTAGCGGTGGGGCGACAGAGGCACATGCGCGCTTGTCACTTGGAGCTGCCGAGACCACGGGGCCGACTGTGGCACTTGGCGTTGGGAGGCTTGCCAGGACGCCACGGGGCGCGTCCAAGGGGTCATGGGGCATGGCTGGAAAGCCGCCCATGACAATGGAGACGACGACGCTAGGCTTGTCTTCTTCGTAACTCTTTAAGAGCTAGAAGAAGAGCAATTGTATATATACCCATCAAAGGTCTTTTCCTCCTCCAATATGGGACAATATCACTTTATCAAAGAAAAAAAATTAAAATTTTATTTTTCCCTATATTTTTCATTCACCTCTTTTAAGCTAAACTAAGCTTAAAACCCAACACGTTTTGCCGAAGGAAAAGCATTTATTTTCACCACAATACCAGTGTTTGAATGATGAAAATCCCTTTCAACTTGTCACATTTGAGTAAGAGAACTTATTTATTTCAATGATTTAAGCATCTACTACTAATAGCTAGCTTATCATCCAAAACGTTCCTTTTGCATTTTTTTGGTTGATTTGTACGCAAGACAGTTCTCGGATACTGCTTGAATTGATTTTCAAAGAAAAAATAAACTTGTTTAACGCCAAATTCCAAAATGAATCAAAAGAATATGCGTATAACCTTATAACCTCTATGATAATAATCAATTGACATAAAAGATCCGAACCATTAACAATTTTGTCCATTTACTCAACACACAGAAAAAAAGAAAAGAGGAAAGAAACCAAAAGTAGAGAGCAAAATGCTGTAGGTTTTGGTCCATTTACTCAATACACAAGAGACACATGTTAGCCAGAAAATGACTCATGCTACCATGTAAAGAATTTAACATAAAGGAAACCCACAAAAATGCACAAAAATTGAATCGTGTGCTCAATGCTTTGTCCATTGAAGGCGGCATGTTCATTTCTTCTGTGCATACGAGTTCATGTCGAGGAACCTGGGATATCTTTCGGCATTTTTGTTAGTTTTATGATCATAATACTCAACGGCCGCAGCACCAGCTAACGCGGCTAATGTGAGTGCCTGTGCGTGCAACCTAATTTTACATTAACAAAAAAAATTGAAGTTAACTTTACACTGTTTGTCCATGGTTTATTTAATCAATCGTGTAAAAATAACTTATAACATCTAGCTGCCAATAGTAAGTCAGATTTAGTGGAGTAATATAACAAAAAAATCCTGTTACAACAGGTTAAGATACACAAATAATGTAAAAATCTTGTAAATTGTCTGTTTGCACATATTGCTAATTGCTTAGCACTTTGAAAGGAGAAAAAAAGTAGCACAGAATCAGTAAACCATAGTCATTTCATCAAACATGTGGTAATCGGCGAATGAATGAATTGGTACCTCGCATGGATGAGCCTGACGCTGGTTTTCATGTTGGGTTTTGACCAATTGTAACCGACTGATCCCGTTATTCCGCTTAGCCAGAGACATCCTTGGGAAAACATTCATCCAAATCAGTTAAAGAACGATAAATCGGATAATGTGGAGGACGTAAGCGTTATTTTTAATAGAACAAAAATACAAGACGAATTAAATGTATTGCTAGAAATCGTCAAGGATATCAAAATCTGTATTCAAAGAAAAAATGTACTAAATTGACTCAATTATCTAGACATAATAACCAATTTTTAATCATAGAATGGTGTATTGTTTTTGGAAAAATTAAGTACTTATAAGAAAGCTGAAAATAATATATTCTGGAGCACAAAACAGAATACTCTAATGTGTAATGAGCACAATCGAGATATAAGATGTGCATGAAATAAATGTCCATATGCTGAATCATTGTTCCATGTGACTTTATTTCCACAGTTATTTTAAGGTTAACTCACCCCATAATGAGTTCTCAGCGAGTCACATTTTTTTTCCTTTTACAACATGGAATTCAAATCAAATAACCAAAGCTATTTGATATTCTAAAAGAAATTTATAAACGATGAAGGATTTTTCTGAGAAATTACCAACGGTGCGAAGCTTGTGGTCGGAGACCCATTCCCTCACTGATTCAAAGGTAGATATTTGGTTAGATCCCGCCATCTTTAGAACATAAGAAAGATGGAGAATCTAGGCTTTGAACGATGAGTGTGAGAGAGAGGCAAAAACAGAAGAGTAACAGAGAAGTGAGGAAACTATTTGCTGACTTTCATATTAGTTAGTTGCATATTTTTACATTTGCGGTGACGATAAATGTTTGGAGAAAGAAGAGGCGAAATTTGCAACCAGAGAAGTGACGGCCCCCGATCTTTTCAGCATGTGGGAAAAAAAATAAGCTGTTGTCTTTCAATGCGCCACGACTTATAAACTTCCTCTTCTTATTCAAAATTTTAATAACTAACAAAAACAAATAATAATCCTTTTTCTTTTTCTTTTCGTGCTTGAAAACAAAGAAGAATGGCTAACAATTTGTTAGGAATGGAAATAACATCTTGGAGGACGTATTGGTAAATTTAACAAATTATATGTGGGATCCGGATTAAAAAATATTTAAATAGCAGTAAGTTAGTAAAATAAAGTAGGCGATTGTATTGTGAAGTTCCCTCTCCCTTTCTCTGAGTCTGTCCTCTCACCCCCTTTCTATTTATGTATCTATTTAGCACCTAATTTTTAACTATGCATGAATATTTTTCCACTCACTCTCACTTTTTCCCTGCACTTCCCTCACATAATTCCTCCACCAACACACACGGACACACACACACACAAAAAAAGGAGATTCATCTCTACCCGAAACACATATAACAAAAATTCAAAAAGGGAAGGAGGAAAATCAAAAGGGAGGAGGAAAGCCAAAAAGGGAAGAAAAAATAAAAAAGGGAAGAAGAAAAGTCAAAAAAGAGGGGAGATTCTTTGCAGAGAAACGGGGGAATATAGATAGAGAGAGACATTGAGAGGGGGGCGAAGAAAAGAAGGCACAGATCTGCGGGAAAAAAAAAAAGCCACACCTCCTTTCTTCTATTTCATCTTTTTTCTACCACCTAACCACAAATCAGTCATTTTCTTTGATCCATTTTTAGCCATGTGAGATCATCTTTAGCCATTCAAACTCCAGCTGAAAATCAACAGCAAACCTAACAGCAAAAACACACCAAAACCCATCCAAAACAGCCCCAAATGAAGCTGAAAAAGCCACCCACTTCCAGCTCGTTTTCAGCCATGAAAAGCTGAAATTTCAGCTCTAAAAACGCAGCAAAAAATGCTGCTAAAAAATAGCCACAAAACAGCTTCAAAAACAGTCCATAACCACCCAAAAGCACTCAAACAACGAAGCTGAAATCACTCTTAAAACATAGCAAAATCAGTACCTAAAACAGGACAAAAACAGTCCCAAAGTAACCCCATAAATTTCAGCGAAAATCAGTCTCAAAATCCAGCTGAAAGCATACCATTAATCACCTTGAAAAGCCACCTAAGACTCACCCAAAATCCAGCTCGAAACAACCATTAAAGCACCCCCGAACAACCCCACTTTGAACTTAAACAGGGGGGGATCGAAGTGGAGTTTGCGGTCGCCGTTGAGGTCTCGAGTTGCCGGTTCCGTCCGTGTCCGCCGGCGAAAGCGCCGGTCAAGAATTGTCGAGTTGTTTAACCTCTTGTAATTTCAATTTCGTTGATTTATACCAAATGTCCGTTCTTTCTATTCTTTTACTACTTTGTTCTAATAATTATCATGTCACCTTACTTTGTTGTTTGAGTTAGTGTTCAATCCATCTCCAATTTTATTCTTTTATTCCATTTTTACTGTTATTGCTTTTTTTTTCTTTTTTCTTTTCATGTCTATGTTTTCTTTAGTGACTACACGAGATTATACTACTGTTTTCTTTGATTTTCTTTATTGAAATGTTGATTGGGTTATTAGCTTTGATTTTTTATGCAAGGACGTTTTTGTTCTAATGTAAATATCTGGGAAGCAAGAAAGTTGCTAGGAATACGTTTAAGGTTTGGGCTTTTATATTGGTTATGGGTTTAACCTTGAAGGGAAAGAAATTTTGGGCCTATAAGCTAAAATTTTGCCAAGCCCATTTTCATATGTCATACTATTGATCTATTTTTAGAGTTAGCCCATTTGCATGACAATCTATAAGCTAGCCTCCATTTTTTTTTTTGTAATTAATCTACTTGATGCTCTCAAATTAGTTTAGGAAAAATCACTCATGAATATTCGTAGGATGCTTTAGGTGCGTTTAATTTATTGTCGTGATTATGTACATCGCGTGACATGATTTTGGCACAATAAACAAAACGAATTCATACATGTGATTCGTTTCAAAGATAATTCCATATTTTAAAAGCCGATAGATAAAACATGGAAATCAATAAATCATAGTTTATCCAAAATTAATTCAAGCCAAGTTGTAGTTAATAAAGCGACCGTGCTAGAACCACGGGACTCGAAGAATGCCTTACACCTTCTCCTTGGTCAACAGAATTTCTTACCCGGACTTTATTTTCGCAGACCAATAATAAAAGAGTCAAGTCTTCCTTTGAATAGGGATTCAAATAAAAGGTGACTTGAAACACCCAAAGATCTATTCCAAGCGGCGACTCTGTAAATAAAATAATTCCTACTCAGATTTATCACTTTAATTGGAAAAACTCTTTAACTCATCATCCATAACACATATATCGTATTCGACCAATTGATATGTTTCCACAAATAATTGAAATTCAATTTCTTGATCTATATCTTCAGCTTTTGGAAACTTATAAAGTTCTTCCGTCAAACCTTGATCAATGAACCTACAAAATCCTTCAAATTGTATCTGATTAAAACCAGGTATTGTAGATATTTCCTCATTTCCATCCCCGAGAATTTTTAATTTTTAATTTATTAAAAAATACCACTATTGGTTCATTCTTCATCTAATTAGATAGATTAGATAAATGATCTAGCAATGATGGTATTTCTATTTTGTTTACCGAATCACATAAAATTTTACCCAACTCCATATCTGGAATGTATGAAATACGTATGAACGGAGGAAGAAAGAGAATTTTCTTGGGGGTAGAAAAGGGATGTGACAGCTATGTCGACTCTGCTAGGGAACTAACCAGAATTTGAGCTTGTACATGTTGACTTTTATTTGAATTTATTAATTTTGTATATACTGTGATTTTATTTGGGCTTAATGTGCTACTTGTTTGCTTTTTATCGCTTTGATATTGTTGAACTGTACATATAAACTGTCTTCTCTCGCACCCCCTCTGAGTCTTCTTGAAATTAAAATTGGGCATTTTTTTGACATAACCCGCTTTCTTTGAGATAGCCGAGGTGTTTGTCACTCGGTGAAGGATTTTAGTCGTACATGTTTTAGGCGGGGAACACCACCAGCTAAGCCTGAAAGCAATGCTACCAGTACGCTGACCCTCCTCGGCTCGAGTTGTCCAGTCGAGTAAGCCAGTCTAGACACCTTGTCCACCAGGATTTAAACCTAGAAGAACAAACCTCATGCCGGATATCCCTAGTAGGTTCGCTTTATTTGCATCACGTGCATTTGACTTAGCAGGGGTCGGCACATGGGCCAAGTTCTGTTTTAGGACAAGTACCTTGTTGAGACCATTATGTCATGTTATGTGCTACTTGTTGCATTATTTGGGAGGCTTGCATGTTGACCAACTTTAGCATAAATCAGTTGAATAAATAGAGAAAAACAAAAAGAGAAAAAAAAATGATGACATGGTCTAGTGCATATGGTTTTTAAAGATTAATTTTCATAAAAAATTAAAAAAAAAAAAAGTTAGTTTGACCGAACTACGCGGGTCTGATTCTCACCGAACGTGAGATACGTAGGCAAACCTCATCGGTTCCGGTTCCAAATTTTCAAAAAAAAAATCCAAAAATATTTTTCTTTTTTTCTTAATTCCCTCTTTAGAATTCTTTTCTTAGATAATCCCAAAAAAAAAACTAAATCCAAAAATATTTTCCTTCTTTTCCGAAGTCTTTCATTTGAAAAAAATAATTAATTAAATCAAAATCCCAATTATTTTCTTCTTTCTTTAAAAAAAAATCCAAAAATTCCATTAAAAAAAACTCAAAAAACTCAAAAAAAACATATTTAAAAATCTTTATAAAAGGAAAAAAATGGGTTAGTCTATTCCTAATCTTCCGAACTACGCAAGATCTGATTCATGTGACGTCATGATACGTAAGCAATTCCCATCGGATTCGATCATTGCGATCAAATAAACTGAGTGAAAAAAAAGAAGAGAGAAGAAAGAAAAAGAAAGAAAAGAGTGACAAAAATAACAAAGAAAAAAAAGAAAGCAAGAGTGAATAATCCAAAAAGAGAACTTTGTGTCCAGTTTGACAAAGAAAACAACGGAAAGTTTCCGTGAATATGCTGTCAAATGGGGCGAACAAGCCACCATGGTAAAGCCTCAAATGGAATAAGAAGAAATGGTTATGGTTTTCCAACAGGCCCAAGAGGCAGACTACTTCCAGAACATGATGTCCGCTATGGGTAATCCGTTTGCCGAGGCTATCAAAATTAGGGAGATGATCGAAAATGGTTTAAACAATGGGTCGAATCTTGAGTTATGCTGCCTTTAAGGCCACATCACAGGCCGTTGCACCGCCTCCCTATGCGGTGATGAACGCGCAACCTTACATACAGCCACTGCATTATACACAAAATCGAGATCCACTTCCCAGAAATGCCCGTTCTTACCAAGCTCCATATAATCCCCCAACTAAATGATCCCCAATATAATCCTAGCCCAAGAGAGCCTTTCAGAAAGAATCAGTTCATCCCTATTGGTGAATCATACTCGAGCTTGTTCCAAAAGCTAGTCAGGCTAGGTCTGCTGCAGCCAGCGGCCCCGAACCGGCCAAGCCCCGAGTCTCCCTCGTACCGGGCTAATGCTAGATGTGAATACCACTCTGGAGTAGTGGGACATGATACAGAAGACTGTTGGACTCTTAAGAGAGCAGTGAAAGACCTCATCGAGGTCAAGGCAATAGTGCTTAGTGATGAAGATGCCTCTAATATGATGAACAAACCTTTGCCTACTCAACCAATGGGCCAATAGTCGGAATTATCTATGAAGATGGGGAATTTGATCCGGCACTGAAGGCCATTGCAGCCATTGCCGAGACAGAAGAAAAGCCAAAAAATGGTCGCTAAGTCTGAAAGTTCCCCATCAAATAGGAGTCTCGGTAGCCAGTCTTGCTATCCTTTCTGCGTCCGGATTATTTCAGGGTGTAATCTGGATGTTTTACTTTATTGTCTTACTTTCCGATGTAAACTCTTCTATCTTTAAAAATTAAAAAGAAAATCAAATTCAAAAAAAATCAATTAAATAAAATTAATATTTCATTATCTAAGAATGTCTATTTTCTTAATCTTGTCACCTTTCTTATTCTCTTTTCAGTTCTGTTAATGCAGATTTTAATAACATGACATGCTTGCGGACTTCATGCCCATATCCTAAAATGCTGTCAGACCTCAAAATAATGAATCAAAAAGCAGGATGTGTTGAAGATAAGGCTTGTGAGAAAATAAACAAAGAATTGGAACACTAGGCCTAAGCCAAGTCCAAATGAAATTGGAAGAAGTTGAAATTCCCTCTCTTCGGATCATTGTTGAAGCCGAGATTGAGGATAAAGATTGGGTCAAGAACCTGTTTGGAACAATTGACTATGATTGATGAAAAGCGGATAGCTGCAGTTTGCCACAGGCAGTTGTACCAACAAAGAATGGCCCGTTCCTACAACAAGAAAGTGTGGCCCAGAAAGTTCGAAGTGTGGCAACTCGTCCTAAGACGTATCCTCCCGCATCATGAAGAAACCAAAGGAAAATTTGCTCCAAATTGGAAAGGTCCACATATTATAATAAGTGTGTTGCCGAAGGGAGCGCTATATTTGGGAGACATCGAGGGAAATAATCCTGAGACAGCTGTCAATGCAGACGTGGTCAAAAGGTATTATGTTTGACCCCTTTTCATAACTTAACATGCTCCGTTTGGGATGACGAAGACTTTCTTTCTCGATATCCAAACACTATCAACCCTTTGCAAACCCGTTGAGCCGGTTCCCTTTATTGATTACCCTATTTGGAACCTAGAAGTTATTATTTTTTTAAAAAAATTTGATTAAAAAAAAGAAAAAAAAAAAGAAAGACAAAGGAGAATAAATTTTTTTTCATTGAACTACGTTTGACTTGATTCCAAAAGGATACATAGGCTGCCTCTCTCTGGAGTTCAGTCACACCAGAATAAAGATCTACATTCCCCTAAAAAGTTAAAACTGGGGCAAATGTTATAATAGTTCGACTATGTTTCGCCTGAAAGGTTCCAAAGTTATAATTCAATCCAAATCTTTTTTTTTACCCAAATCCTTTTCAAGTCCTTCCGATCAATCAATGAGAATGTTCAAGAATTGGAAGATACAATCACTTGGATCTGATACAAATAAATGAGAGAGTCTTATTGGTGAAAACCCTCACGGGCACCATAAGGCGACGACAAGGAGAGAAAATAAAAATGAGAGAGTCTTATTAGTAAAAACTCGTAAAAGGCACTATAAGGCGATGGTGAGAAGAGAAATGAGAGAGGTCAGCTGGTGAAAACCCGCAAAGGGCACTACTGATCGAAAAGAGGATCTTCACAGCCATTGGTATTGATAGTCCTCGGCAAGGTTTCTCGATTTCGAGGCAAAAGTCATGATGAATTTCTGAGAGTCGGACGGTTTACACAGATCAAGCATTCAGTCCAAAAGGTATGTCATGTTCATTGAAGTCCGCATGTACTCCAGATAAGTCATTTCCTCTCCCCGAAAGGGACACCTCTTGTTTAAACTCATTTTCCCTTCCATTGTTTATTTTTCTTTGAATCCCTTTCGGTTTAACTTTGTTACAAAATCTAAGGCAAAGAAGGGATGGCAAGACTGATTTACAGGGCTCTCGTTTGATACAAGCTAATATGCAAAAAAAGGCACCCAGCCTCGGCAGGGGCATCAAGTCAACTCCGACTGCGATGGCGGCCGATGCTTCAAAATCAAAAACTCTTGTAAGGAGGAAATCAAATTGAAAGTGCCTACAAGGGCAAAATGAAGTTGAAAAGGTTAAGTCCCAAATGGCTAATTATTTTGGCAAAGTTCGAAAAGCCAAATGTTCCTCAGTGCTCTGAAATTGAAAGTGTTGAGGAAAGAAGTCGAAAGTGAAATGCCATTAAGGAAAAATAAAGTTGAAAAGGTTAAGTCCCATGCGACCAACCATCATGTAAAAGTTTGAAAATCAAAGGCTCTCCGGGGCCAGAAATGTAAGTGGTATTCAGGAAACATCTAGTGGTAGGTTGAAATGATCATCAAAAGAAGATGGGCATAAAGCCAAGCTGCCAAAGACATCAAGGCCATACACCGACCACCACTTTTAAAACTCATAATTTTTTTTTGTTTTGAAAAAGGAACAAAGCAGTGCAGAATGACGATTCTTAAAGGAAGAGTGTCACCAAAGGTAAGTTTTGCAAAATCTCTATTTTCTTTTATTTTCAGCATGCATGACTATTACAGATTATTTTCGTAGCTTAATCCAGGTAGGACCTTTTCGCCTAGGGGGATCCAGCTCATATTCTATGTAGAAGTACTCTTCTCTCAGGATGTTTTACGTAGCTTAACCCAGGTAGAACCTTTTTGTCTAGGGGATCCAGCTCATAGTTCCGGGTAGAAGTACTTTTTGCTTAGGATGTTTTACGTAGCTTGACCCAGGTAGAACCTTTTCGCCTAGGGGAATCCAACTCATATTTTCGGGTAGAAGTACTCTTCGCTTAGGATGTTTTACGTAGCTTAACCCAGGTAAAACCTTTTTGCCTAGGGGGATCCATCTCATAGTTTCCGATTAGAAGTACTCTTCGCTCAGAATGTTTTACGCAGCTTAACTCGGGTAGAACCTTTTCGCCTAGGGGGATCCAGCTCATAGTTCCGGGTAGAAGTACTTTTCGCTCAGGTTGTTTTACGTAGCTTAACCCAGGTAGAACCTTTTCGCCTAGGGGGATCCATCTCATAGTTCCGGATAGAAGTACTCTTCGCTCAGGATGTTTTACGTAGCTTAACCCAGGTAGAACCTTTTTGCCTAGGGGGATCCAGCTCATAGTTTCTGATTAGAAGTACTCTTCGCTCACGATGTTTTGCATAGCTTAACCCAGGTAGAACCTTTTCGCCTAGGGGGATCCAGCTCATAATTCCGGGTAGAAGTACTCTTCGCTCAGGTTGTTTTACGTAGATTAACCCAGGAAGAACCTTTTAGCCTAGGGGGATCCAGCTCATAGTTCCGGGTAGAAGTACTCTTCGCTCAGGCTGTTTTACGTAGCTTAACCCAGGCAGAACCTTTTCGCCTAGGGGGATCCGGCTCATAGTTCCGGGTAGAATTACTCTTTGCTCAGGATGTTTTACGTAGCTTAACCCAGGTATAACCTTTTCGCCTAAGGGGATCCAGCTCATAGTTCCGGTTAGAAGTACTTTTTGCTCAGGATGTTTTACGTAGCTTCACCCAGGTAGAACCTTTTCGCCAAGGGGAATCCATCTCATATTTCTGGGTAGAAGTACTCTTCGCTCAGGATGTTTTACGTAGCTTAACCCAGATAGAACCTTTTTTCCTAGGGGATCCATCTCATAGTTTTCGGTTAGAAGTACTCTTCGCTCAGAATGTTTTACGTAGCTTAACTCGGGTAGAACCTTTTCGCCTAAGGGGATCCAGCTCATAGTTCCGGGTAGAAGTACTCTTCGCTCAGGTTGTTTTACGTAGCTTAACCCAGGTAGAACCTTTTCGCCTAGGGGGATCCATCTCATAGTTCCGGGTAGAAGTACTCTTCGCTCAAGATGTTTTACGTAGCTTAACCCAGATAGAACCTTTTCGCCTAGGGGGATCCAGCTCATAGTTTCCGGTTAGAAGTGCTCTTCGCTCAGGATGTTTTGCATAGCTTAACCCAGGTAAAACCTTTTTGCCTAGGGGGATCCAACTCATAATTCCGGGTAAAAGTACTTTTCGCTCAGGTTGTTTTACGTAGATTAACCCAGGAAGAACCTTTTTGCCTAGGGGGATCCAGCTCATAGTTCCGGGTAGAAGTACTCTTTGCTCAGGCTGTTTTACGTAGCTTAACCCAGGTAGAACCTTTTCTCCTAGGGGGATCCAACTCATAGTTCCGGGTAGAGTTACTCTTTGTTCAGGATGTTTTACGGAGCTTAACCTAGGTATAACCTTTTCGCCTAAGGGGATCCAGCTCATAGTTTCGGGTAGAAGTACTCTTCGCTCAGACTGTTTTACGTAGCTTAACTCAGGTAGAACTTTTTCGCCTAGGGGGATCCAGCTCATAGTTCCGAGTAGAAGTACTCTTTGCTCAGGATGTTTTACGTAGCTTAACCCAAGTAGAACCGTTTCGCCTAAGGGGATCCAGCTCATAGTTCCGGGTAGAGGTACTCTTCGCTCAGGATGTTTTACGTAGCTTAACCCATGTAGAACCTTTTCGCCTAGGGGTCCAGCTCATAGTTCCGGGTAGAAGTACTCTTCCCCCAAGCTGTTTTATGTAGCTTAACCCAGGTAGGGCCTTTTTGCCTAGGGGGATCCAGCTCATATTTTCGAGTAGAAGTACTCTTCGCCTAGGCTGATTTACGTAACTTAACCCACCCAGGTAGAACCTTTTCGCCTAGGGGGATCCTGCTCATAGTTCCAGATAGAAGTACTCTTTGATCAGGCTTGTTTTACATAGCTTAACCCAGGTAGAACCCTTTCGCCTAGTGGGATCCAACTCATAGTTCCGGGTAGAAGTACTCGTCGCTCAAGCTTGTTTTATGTAACTTAACCTAGGTAGAATCCTTTTGCCTAGAGGGATCCAACACTTTATCCGTAATATATTGTACCAATCTCTAGTTACATTCCTTTCAGTAATACATGGTATCAACCCCTGGATACATTCTTCTTTTCAGTAATACAAGGTGCCAACCCCTGAATACATTCTTCCTTTCAGTAATACAAGGTGCCAACCCCTGGTTACACTCCTTTCAGTAATACGGGGTACTAACCCCTAGTTACATTCTTTTTAGTAATACAGGGTACCAACCCCTGGTTACACTTCTTTTCAGTAATACATAGTACCAACCCCTGGTTATATTTCCTTTTCAGTAATACAGGACACCAACCCCTGATTACATTTCCTTTCAGTAATACAGGGTACCAACCTCTAGTTATATTTTTCCTTTCAATAATACAGGGTACCAACCCCTGGTTATATTTCCTCTTCAATAATACAAGGCGCCAACCTCTGGTTACATTTCATTTTAGTAATACAGGGTACTAATCCCTGATTACATTCTTTTTCCGTAAAACAGGGTACTAACCCCTGGTTATTTTTCCTCATTAGTGTCAGGATACACCAATCCCTAGCTGTGTTTTCCGATATAGGGTCTCCAATCCTTAGTTGATTTTTATTTTTTTAGGCATATGATCTCCACTCCTTAGTCTCCTTACCAGTTTCAGGGTACACTATTCCCCA
This sequence comes from Nicotiana tomentosiformis, assembly GCF_000390325.3. Classification (NCBI taxonomy): domain Eukaryota; kingdom Viridiplantae; phylum Streptophyta; class Magnoliopsida; order Solanales; family Solanaceae; genus Nicotiana; species Nicotiana tomentosiformis. The sequence continues at coordinate 30,577,050 of NC_090812.1, forward strand.
TCGCATTTCCCCAACATAAGGTACACCAATCCTTAGTTGAGGTACCATTTAGACAATCAGGGTACACCATTCCCAAAGAATCATGTTTTTTTAGGGTACACCAATCCCGACCTTTTATTACTTTCAATAATGAAGTAGTATAGAGTTTTGTTACAAATAACTCACGAAATTTTTCTAGTGAAAACTGGATAGAAAAATTTCGTTCGTTTGTTTGTTTTGGTGTTTGAACATGTTTTACCTCGAGGCACGGGTTCGAGATGACCAATAGAAGAAGTCTCAATCCAAAGTAAAGGAAAGAAAATAAAAAGAAGTGAATCCAGATTGCAGAAGCGGATAAAGAGATATGACCTGCTCAAGACATGACTGAAGTCACGAGCATTGCATTTCTTGTCTTCATCAGAAGAGGTCGTAGAAGAATGAACTGGCACCTGCAGCGAGCAAGCATCAAGGTTCAGATCAGCGTCTGCGTGAAGAACCAGTCAAGACTCAAGATCAAGTTTTAGAAGACTTATAAATATGAATCTTGTAACTCATAGCTGATAGGCTTGTTTAGTCTCTTTTAATTTTGATATAATAACATGACTACAGATCGGAGCCTCGACAGAACCTCACTCGACTCTCCAACTCAGCATTCCATCCTTTTTCTTGAACTACACGTGACTTGATTCCCTTATAAACCGGGATATGTAGGCCGTCCAAAACCAGGACTCGGTTGCACTCTTTTCTCTCTTCCCTTTTGAATAATGGTATGGCAAAAAATTAGTCGTATCGCTCACCTTATATTTGCTAGAAAAACTCTTCATGTTTCCAAGCAAAGAGGGGTATTTTATGAGCACCTAATTTTTGACTATGCGTGAATATTTTTTCACTCACTCTCACTTTTCCCATGCACTTTCCTCACATAATCCCTCCACCAACACACACAGACACAAAAAAAGGAGATTCATCTCTACCCCAAACACATACAACAAAAAGGGGAGGAGAAAAGTAAAAAAGGAGAGGAAAATCAAAAAGGGGAGAAGGAAAGTCAAAAAGGGAAGGAGGAAAGCCAAAAAAGAGGGAAGATTATTTGTACAACAGAGAGAAATGGAGGAATATAGAAAGAAGGAGACATTGGGGGGGGGGGGCAAAGAAAAGAAAGCACAGATCTGCGGAAAAAAAAATGCAGCCACACCTCCTCTCTTCTATTTCATCTTTTTCTTACCACCTAATCACAAACCAACCATTTTTTTTATCCATTTTTAGCCATGTGAGATCTCCTTTAGCCACTCAAACTCCAGCTGAAAATCAGCAGCTAACCCAACAACAAAAACACACCAAAACCCATCCAAAATAGCCCCAAATGCAGCTTAAAAAGCCACCCACCTCCAGCTCGTTTTCAGCCATGAAAAGCTGAAATTTCAGCTCTAAAAATGCAGCCAAACACGCTGCTAAAAAACAGCTTCAAAAATAGTCCATAACCACCCAAAAGCACTAAAAAAATGAAGCTGAAATCACTCTTAAAATATAGTAGAATCAGTACCTAAAATAGGACAAAAACAGTCCCAAAACAACCCCATAAACTTCAGCGAAAATCAGTCCCAAAATCCAGCTGAAAGCATACCATTAATCACCTTGAAAAGCCACCTAAGACTCACCCAAAATCCAGCTCGAAACAACCATTAAAGCACCCCCGAACAACCCCACTTTGAACTTAAACAGGGGGGATCGAAGTGGAGTTCGCGGTCGCCGTTGAGCTCTCGAGTTGCCGGTTCCGTCCGTGTCCGCCGGCGAAAGCGCCGGTCAAGAATTGTCGAGTTGTTTAACCTCTTGTAATTCCAATTTCGTTGATTTATACCAAAGGTCCGTTCTTTCTATTCTTTTACTACTTTGTTCTAATAATTATCATGTCACCTTACTTTGTTGTTTGAGTTAGTGTTCAATCCATCTCCAATTTTGTTCTTTTGTTCCGTTTTTTACTGTTATTGCTTTTTTTTTTCTTTTTTCTTTTCATGTCTATGTTTTGTTTAGTGACTACACGAGACTATACTACTGCTTCCTTTGATTTTCTTTATTGAAATATTGATTGGGTTATTAGCTTTGATTTTTTATGCAAGGACGTTTTTGTTCTAATATAAATATCTGGGAAGCAAGAAAGTTGCTAGGAATACGTTTAAGGTTTGGGCTTTTATATTGGTTATGGGTTTAACCTTGAAGGGAAAGAATTTTTGGGCCTATAAGCTGAAATTATGCCAAGCCCATTTCCATATGTCATACTATTGATCCATTTTTAGAGTTAGCCCATTTGCATGACAATCTATAAGCTAGCCTCCATTTTATTTTTGTAATTAATCTACTTGATGCTCTCAAATTAGTTTAGGAAAAATCACTCATGAATATTCGTAGGATGCTTTAGGCGCGTTTAATTTATTGTCGTGATTATGTATACGTTCGCGTGACATGATTTTGGCACAATAAACAAAACGAATTCATACATGTGATTTGTTTCAAAGATAATTCTATATTTTGAAAGCCGATAGATAAAACATAGAAATCAATAAATCACAGTTTATCCAAAATTAATTCAAGCCAAATTGTAGTTAATAAAGCGACCGTGCTAGAACCACAGGACTCGGGGAATGCCTTACACCTTCTCCTTGGTCAACAGAATTTCTTACCCGGACTTTATTTTCGCAGACCAATAATAAAAGAGTCAAATCTTCCTTTGAATAGGAATTCAAATAAAAGGTGACTTGGAACACCCAAAGATCTATTCCAAGTGGCGACTTTGTAAATAAAATAATCCCTACTGAAATTTATCACTTTAATTGAAAAAACTCTTTAACCCATCATCCATAACACATTTGGGGTAGAAAAGGGGTGTGACACATCCCTTTTTGATTTTTATTTCCGTTAGTGTTTTTTGTTTCTAGTGTAATTCAGTTTAGCGATTATAATATATAAGTCTGTGTTTGTATTGAGAAATTGGGTTTATTACATGCTTTCATTGAGAGGACTCCAATGACAATGGTGGTTTTAGATCGATTCTGCGGTGGCGACCCAAGGGATTAGATATTTCAGGCTGAACGTTATTTCATCTTTCGTGGCTTCTCCGAGAAGGACTGGTTATTTCTCGCTTACCTCTACCTTGATGGCGATGCATGGGCTTGGTTCGATTGACTATATCAGAACAATCAATTTTGGGATTGGAAGCATTTCATAGAGAAGTTAACTATGTATTTAAGAAGTGAGCCATTGAAGATCCGGTGGGGCGTCCAGCCGTTACTGCACTGGCTCGTGGGAACTATGTTGGTTACCCTATCTCGGTTTCGACAGAAGCACAGGTATCTTTCTTTGCTGCTCCGAGCCATAATTCCAACTTGCATAATTTTGCATCTGAAAATCAGATACACAATAAGTGTTCGACGAAACACCTACAACAACAACTCCCAACATTCATGTTCCTTCCACAGTGGGTTCAATCCCTTATCTACAAGTCCTTGAACTTCATGCTTCTGATTCTCTATTCTCTGATGGAGACAAGTCCGTCATTGATGAAGACAAGGTGTTTGATGAAAGTCCCCAGTCGACCACGATTGCTGTAGCACGTGATGATATTTCAGAAATCTATAATTCCCCTATGGTAGATGAAAAAACAGATTTTGAATCATTGAATAAGCATACAGAATTAGTAGACGCAACATAGGATCTTGATTGTGAAGCTAAATCGATGCAGGAAGGTGCAAATGCCTTTTCTGCTATTCCCTTGGTAGTGGCTTATGGATAGAGTGCTTATATTCTTTTCGAGCTAGAACACTTAATCGAGACGGACATCAACACAATTCCCCTACCCGATGGTGTTGCTCATCCAGAAGTGCTAGGTCCAAAACTCAGCAATGGCCAAGTGTTCGACAAAATTTCTCGATGGAATGAAACATGCTCACTGATTAGCCTTCAGCTTGCTGGCACCAGGACAACATTTAAGTACGTATTGGATCCTGGTGGTAAACTAGTTTCAACTTTCAATCAATTGTTACTAGTTAAGGATTACGTGACTCGATTCCCATTCGATCACGGAGTGGATCTACTCATTGTGAACCTTGGTGGAACTGCTACTATTCTTGGCGTAAATTTTAAGACCTTGAGTCTAACCGGTCATACCGAGTACATGCATGCACTACTATTGATGGGATTTGCTGGCAAGTTTTGCTCATTTGCATTTTCTAACTCTACGACTGAAGTGTGGGATCCCAGACAGAAATGGTATTTACTTTCCTACCTTTTGCAATTTAATTCGATACTAGCAGTTACATCTCCAGCTTTTCATCACTATTATAATGCTGAAAAAGATCCTTCATCCGACTTGACGGAGTTGGAACTAGGAGTGACGGTATTACTCTGGAGACAGAATCTTCTTGCTTTGTTTGCATTATATGCTGAAAATATGTTGCGGTACTCTGACAAAGATACTTCAGCGAAGTGCGTGCTCAATGTTATAACAGAAATATGTGCCAAAGTTTTAGTAGACGACGTGCCGAAGTTGTTCGATCAAAATTTTCAAAAGGCCGACACAAGGTTTGCAAGAACTGGCTCATGAAATATGAGCGATGAACTTATACTAACAATTAAAAAAAGTCAAGAGTTGAGCTCAATGGCTTCCAGGTAGTTATATCAGAATGTCCTCACAAGGTTACTAACCTTTTCTTGAGACAAGAGGAGGGGATCTATTTGAGAAGATTGAGACACCACACAATCTTATACATGTTGTTGTTATTGCTAACTTTATCGTTCTCTTGCAACCTACATTTGTCACGAATATGAAACAACTTATTAGAGTTCTTAGAGTAACTAAGAGACATGATTGTGCCGATAACATTATTCTGTGGCTTTACCGTGATTTTGGCATACATGTCTACATTCGACACAGGGCAAACAATTGAGGTTGGTAGTTTTTAGTTTTGAATTATTTATAAACAATAGCCGAGATTGTATATATGCTAAATATGAATGGTGGTACAAGGTATCAAATGATCAATTTTACTTGAATTACAATGGAAGGAATGGGGATGCACTTGGTGGTAGTCGCTATTTTGTTGGTAGTGATGATGAAATAATCAACATCGTGAAAACCTGCAAGCGTGAAGATAAAGTAGGTTTAGAGCAAAAGATTGGAGAAATGGATTCAAGGCTTGACAAACTTAAGAAAGGGGTTGAGAAAGTTCACTGTTCTTGAAACTGTTCTTTACTCAGTGGTATCTGAGTATTAAAGTTCTGTCTACCAACTGCACGCACCTGTCACACACCTTTCTAGACTCTACCTTCATACTTGTAAATATTGGTGTCTAGACAAAAGAGCTACAACTGCTAAAAATACCGTTTCTGGCCTTGTTTTAGTTTTCATTACCCTAAGAGACCATGCTTTCTAGGAGGCTTTGAAGAGATTATGTTGATATGTTCTATTGTCAATGGATGGGTGATGGAACAATGTGTTGCCAGACTAGATGAGGCTAAGTTAAATGTGGTTTTTCATGAGTCAGCTTGTGAGATCTCAACTGTTGCTTTATATCTAATAGTTGACTCAAAGGTGTTGCATATTCCTACATTGTGCTTTTCAACATTATTCTCATGAGATCTGTTTGTTAGCAGTTTTTCAGACCCATTTTTTGTTGATGTAACACCTGATCCACGCTCAAGTCTTGGCATAATCACCGCTATGACCAATGTTGCTCTACTCGAACTTTGAGGATAAGGTTCTTATTGAGGATGTGAGTATTGTTATGAATGGAAATAACGTCTTGGAGGACATATTGGTAAATCTTGCAAGTTATGCGTGGGACCCGAGTTAGAAAATATTTAAATAGCAGTAGGTTAGTAAAATAAGGTAGGCGATTGTATTATGAAGTTCCCTCCCCCTTTCTCTGAGTTTGTCTTCTCACCCCCTTTCTGTTTATATATCTCTGGCTTCTCATCCCTTTCTGATTTTTAATTCCGTTAGTATTTCTCGTTTCCAGTGTAATTCACTTTAGCGATTATAATATATAAGTCTGTGTTTGTATTGAGAAATTGGGTTCATTACACATTCCACATATGATCTCTGATTTTGGCAATTAACTTTAGGCAATTTTACATTCTTCTTGAAAGCAGTGAAGAAGCTTTTTTAATCAATCTTATCTTTAGATCATTTCATATATGCATTTAGTTGTCAAAAAAGCATTTGTTAGTGGCTTCTCATGACGACATTTAGTGGAAATGAGTTTATTTATATAGGATAATGCAGCTTAATGTCACGGGCCGACTTTCTTATGCTCGCCAGCGGCACCGAATTGCCCGTGCGGTACCTCATCTAAGAATTTCAGTCAAATGGGAGTGAGCTGTGCGATGAACCTGCTGATATACTACCCAAGAATCCTCTTCTTTCTTTCCTTTCTCGGGGAATGAGCACACCTTCAACTAGTCAAATGGGGTGGGATTGGTCATCTTCTAGCTTACCGCAGTTTCCCTCGCTGCAGGCCAGCCTTTCTCCTTTTCCAGGTTTTCCAAGCACGATTTTGTACCTGTGGGGTTGTGACTTCATTCGGAACCGGTAAGAAAATGCTCTTCTGATTCTCTGACGTAGACCTGTCTACTCAGGAAACTTGGGCTTTTTATTGAAATGGATCACCATCTAGCCAAACTAGATGTGCATCGCATAAACATGGAAATCTTGTGCACTCTCCTAATTATTACTATGTCACTAGTTATCCTTCAACATATATCCAACAATGCATGATTTGGTTAGAATGTGCACATTCGTCATCATTAATTTTAATTTAGGATATGGTTTAACCAGTGAGTCTCTACTTTGGTCCAACGTGAGATATATTTATCTGGCTTCAGTTCACATTTTTTCCAGCAATGCTAAGGTAAAAAATATGATTTGTTCTCAAGCTTGAAGGCATGAATTTGGTTGAACGGATGAAAAGTCGACCTTCAATTATGAGGGTACATTAGAATTGACCTTTGCATGCATTTCCCCACTAACAATTTCATATATATTGCTTAAATAGTTTTTAAGTCAAATGCTCATGAGGTGTTCGAAAGAGTCATTTACTACTCGAAAACGAAAATCAAAGAAACACTTGAGGAGTGAAATATCCGGACGAAACAAGATGTCAAACTGTAAGACTTAAATCTTGCTAATTTACAAAGTAAAATGTATGGAATAAATGTAACAAATATAAACGAGAGAGAGCTTACCGTGTTTCATCCTTCCCCTTAACAAACCGTTTGCGCCTACATTTTAAAGAGCTTTTATTGGTATTGATAATTCTGAGAGGTAAGCTCTCAAGTAAACTTAAACTAAATAATGATATTTTGTTCATAAAATCTAAGCCAAAAGTTCTTTTCTGTAGAAGCTCGAAATTAAAGCTTTTACAACTACTCTGAACGTAAATTAAGAAATCATTTCAAAATTGGTTGACTTAATTAAATTGACATAGAAAAAATTAATTCAAAATTAGTTTTATAAGTCATTAGATTATAAGTGCTTTAGAAGTTTAGATGCCAAACATCTATCAAAAAGTATTTTATCTGAAAATCACCACTACTAAAATGAGGGTCTTTTGAGAAGAAAAAAGAGGGTCCTCAATCTTTGATCAAAGTCAAGAGGGTCCTCAATCTTTGATCAAAGTCAAGAGGGTTAATATATCTACATATAAAAAACGTATGTGAGTCACCAATCCCCAAGTGGCATCTAGACGAAGGGGGGATATGCCAATTTTCTTTTCCTTTTCCCTTTTTTATGAGTTATAATTAGGGCCCGTTTGGCCATCAAAAAAATTCTGTTTAATTTTTATTTTTTTGGAAGACCATAAAAATTTTAAATTTTACTTGAAATTGAATTTTAGAATTTTTTAGAATTTAAAAAACTCCAAAGAATTATTTTTCAAAATTTTCGCTCAAAGCACTCAAAAAAATTTAAAAATAATTTTAAATTTTATTTATATCCAAACACATCTATAATTTTAAAATAAAATGTTGCTTTTTCTGGAATCCACAATTCTTATGCCAAACGCCCACTTAATTTTCCTGTCTGTTTTTTTCCCCTGAACTTTAACTTTAAAGAAAGTGTCCATAGGACAGATGTCATGTGATGGCATGACGTCCTTAGATTTGTGTCGAGTTTCTAGAAGTAGCGTATGATACATAAACTTCTTTCCTTTTCCCTTATAATTATATAAGTTAAGTTCATGTGTTAATGCCACTTGTTTTTCATCTGCTGCAATTTTTTCTTTCTCCGCAATCTCTAGTGTTGGATCCTACAGGTAAGCTGTTTCTCCCTTTCTCCCCAATCCAATTTATTAGAAAATTAAGTCCATTTAAAATTTCACCGGTTCTCTATTTAGGTTTTATAGCAACGACTGTTTTTCTTCTAAAAAGAATTTTGGATTTGGTAGTTCTTGAAGAGACTTTAGGATTTTTCTGGGTTTTCTGCTGTTGGTCTGTTTATTTTTTTTAAAGCTGTGATAATATCCATGTTTTTATAGAATCCGTTAAAAATACTTATTAAAAGAATTTGTATCATTAGCGAATTTGGTTGAAGTTCTTGATTGTTCTCTCGGCCCTTTTAACCGACGGTTATTTGCTTTACTTTTACATGCATAGACTGTTATTCCCGGTCAATATTGCTGTATTTGTAAATATTAATTCTGCAAAATATAAGTTAACGTAATGAAACAATAATAATAAATTCGAGCCCACTGAATTCACAGTGTTTCCTTAAGGAATTTAATCCCCTCCTAGTACCCAAGGTAATGGATTATTTCCTCCCAGGATAGAACGAATAACACACTGGTGTAGCGGTACTTCAAACCCCAGTGTTTCGGCGAACACAAAGTTCGGTAGCAAATCACACTTACAGTTGCTTTGTTTGAAGTTAAAAACAATGCAGAACGAAGGAGTATATACTCAGAAAAACGTATGGAAGTTCTGAGAGGAAGGAATGCAATGTATAGCCAATTTGTTGAGCGAATTGTATGTTGAGTTGAGTATCTTTCTTCAACATTTGCTGCTCATATATATAGCAGCCAAGAAGGAGTGCAAGACCAAACGTCCACCCTTCATGGTGGAGCAAGCATTACATGTTTGTGGAGCAAGCACTTCATGTTTGTGGAGCAAGCACTTCATGGTGGGAAGACCATTATCCGGCTGCCAAATTATCAATACACGGATTGGAAAATATCCGTTTACAAATACGGATAATCTTACGTTAATATTTACTATTAACAAATAAATTTGGTCCAAAAAATTAATCAATCAATCGATCATTTGACCAAATCCAAATCCGAATCCGAATCCGAATCCGAATCCGAATCCGAATCCGAATCCGAATCCGAATCCGAATCCGAAGCCGAAGCCGAAGCCGTAGCCGTAGCCGAAGCCGAGCCGAGCGAGCGACGACGACGACGGCGCGAGGCTTGCTTTCTTCTTAACTCTTTAAGAGCTACAAGAAGAGCAATTATATATATACCCACCAAAAATGTCTTCCACTTCCAATATGGGACAATGTCTCATTGTTAAGAGGGGAAACTTAAAATTTTACTCAAAATTTCATTTTCCCTCCATTTCCCATTCACCCTCATTTTAAGAATATTACATCTTAAAATAAAACCTCAACAATCCCCCACATGAATGGGGAATGGCTATATCACGGAAGTATGCATGAAAAACTGTGTGATTTACAAGCAAGGATTAATTGCATCTAGATAAGTAGGTTTCCCTTTGAACTTTCCGTAGTAAACTTATGTCGGATATACTCGGTCAATCGGTAGATTTGATATCTTTGAACCGTCGATCTTTGGTGTATACCTAGACAACCATAAGTCACACAATCAACCCTTAACCGTCTTTGGTTCTCATTGTTGTGTTCGTTTCAGCCATGAACACCGCCTGGTTTCATAAGTGCGTAGAGAACTGGCCTTACAGAGTTCTCCTTGAAGCGGCTCACACTTCACACTTAAATAGGTGATTCCTAAACGTGTCATCCTGTAGATACACTATTTGATATACCCCGTATCAAATTTAGAAATCATTAAAAAGCCTTAATGCTTTATCCTTGGTACTGAACATTGTCTCATCACGAGAATGGACTAAAATTTTATTTGACAATGTTGAACCGTCATTAATGACTTTGTTTGATCTCTTTGAACCTAGATCTTGGGATCTCCAGTCTTCTAGGTAGAGTTACCGCCACAATGACTTGTTCTCGGCCATAGCCCCATTCCCCTTGATGATTTCTCAACTACCTCTCTAGTTAGGCCTTTTGTAAGTGGATCCGACACATTATCACTTGACTTTACATAGTCAATTGTGATAATTCCTCTAGAGAGTAATTGCCTAACGGTTTTATGTCTTCGTCGTATATGACGAGATTTACCGTTAGAATCAGTTGAACCGGTGATCCAATTTGCATCACAGTATCCCTCAATCACCGCAGGGAAATTACTGTAGTGCAATTCAAAGTTCTGGGTATGTTCTAAATATCCCAAAACTCGTTTCATTGCCATCCAATGAGATTGGCCTGGATTGCTCGTATATCGACTCAGTTTACTTATAGCACAAGCTATGTCTGGTCGTGTACAATTCATGATATACATTAAGCATCCCAATACACGAGCATAATCCAATTGTGATATGCTTTGGCCTTTGTTCTTTGCTAATGCAAGATTCACGTCAATTGGAGTCTTTGCAACTTTAAAGCCCAAGTGCTTGAATTTTTCAAGTACTGTCTTAATATAATGAGATTGTGACAATGCCAGACCTTGAGGAGTCTTATTGATCTTAATTCCCAGAATTAAATCAGCAACTCCCAAGTCTTTCATATCAAACTTGCTATTGAGCATACGCTTAGTAGCATTTATGTTGGCAATGTCATTACTCATTATCAACATATCATCCACATATAGGCAAACAATGACTATGTGATTTGGAACATTTTTAATGTACACGCATTTATCACATTCATTTATCTTAAAACCATTTGACAACATTGTTTGGTCAAATTTCGCATGCCATTGTTTGGGTGCTTGTTTTAGTCCGTAAAGAGACTTAACAAGTCTACATACCTTCTTTTCTTTACCTGGAACCACAAACCCTTCAGGTTGTTCCATGTAAATTTCTTCCTCCAACTCTCCATTTAAGAAGGCCGTCTTAACATCCATTTGATGAATTTCAAGACCATACACTGCAGCTAATGCTACTAACATCCGTATGGACGTAATTCTTGTAACTGGAGAGTATGTATCAAAGTAGTCTAGACCTTCTCGTTGTCTATACCCTTTGACTACGAGCCTTGCCTTGAATTTATCAATAGTGCCATCATCTTTGATTTTTCTCTTAAAAATCCATTTAGAACCCAAAGGTTTATTTCCAGGAGGAAGATCAACCAATTCCCATGTATGGTTGTTCAATATGGATTCTATTTCACTATTGACTGCCTCTTTCCAAAACAATGATTCCGAAGAAGTCATAGCTTCTTTAAATGTTTGAGGCTCATTCTCCAATAAGAAAGTCACAAAATCTGGTCCAAATGAAGTAGACGTTCTTTGACGTTTACTACGTCTTGGATTCTCCTGATTACATGTACTTTCTTTTGTTTCTTCCCGAGGTCGTTTAGATCCTTCACCAAACGACTCACATTCCTTTTTATACGGATATATATTTTCAAAAAACTCAGCATTATCTGATTCTATAACCGTATTATTATGAATGTCGGGATTTTCTGATTTATGAACCAGAAATCGATATGCTTTACTATTTGTCGCATATCCTATGAAAACACAATCAACGGTTTTCGGTCCTATCTTTACCCTTTTGGGTTTAGGAACTTGCACTTTTGCCAAACACCCCCACACTTTAAAATAATTCAAGTTGGGCTTCCTTCCTTTCCATTGTTCATAAGGAATGGATTGTGTTTTGCTATGGGGCACTCGATTTAATATTCGATTAGCCGTAAGAATGGCTTCCCCCCACAAGTTCTGTGGCAAACCAGAACTTATCAACAACGCATTCATCATCTCCTTTAATGTGCGATTCTTTCTTTCCGCAATCCCATTAGATTGGGGCGTGTAAAGGGCTGTTGTTTGATGAATAATTCCATATTCTAAACATATTTCTTCAAAAGGAGATTCATATTCACCACCCCTATCACTTCTTATCATTTTTACTTTCTTGTTAAGTTGCGTTTCAACTTCATTTTTGTATTGCCTGAATGCGTCTATTGCTTCATCTTTACTATTCAGTAAGTAAACATAGCAATATCGAGTACCATCGTCAATAAAAGTTATGAAATACTTCTTTCCACCGCGAGATGGTATTGACTTCATGTCACAAATATCTGTGTGAATTAAGTCTAAAGGATTTGAATTCCTTTCAACTGACTTATAAGGATGTTTAACATACTTAGATTCCACACATATTTGACATTTTGATTTTTCGCATTCAAACTTGGGCAGTACTTCCAAGTTAATCATTTTCCGCAAGGTTTTATAATTGACATGACCCAAACGTACATGCCATAAATCATTTGACTCAAGTAAGTAAGAAGAAGCTGAAATATTATTATTATTTTCAACAACCATTACATTTAGGTTGAAAAGGCCCTCGGTGAGGTAACCTTTTCCCACAAATATTTCATTCTTACTAATTACAACCTTGTTGGATACAAAAATGCACTTAAAACCGTGCTTAACAAGAAGTCCAGTAGAGACTAAATTCTTTCTCATTTCGGGAACATGAAGGACATTGTTCAAAGTCATGACCTTGCCAGAAGTCATTTTTAGAAATACCTTCCCATATCCTTCAACTTTTGCTGTTGAAGCATTTCCCATATAAACTGTCTCTCCGGGTTCAGCAAGAGCATAGGTAGCAAAAGCCTCTCTAACTGCACAAACATGGCGAGTGGCTCCTGAATCAAACCACCACAGTTTAGGATTTCCCACCAAGTTACATTCAGAGAGCATGACACACAAGTTATCAACATCATCATGGTTTACTACCATGTTTGCTTGACCCCTTTTCTTGTCTTTCTTCGGAGCACGACACTCCGTAGATTTGTGTCCGGTTTTCCCACAGTTGTAGCAGTTTCCACTGAACCGCTTCTTGCTTGGGTTGTATTTCGGACCAGAAGCCTTCTTCCTCTTTTTGTTAGCTTCAACAATATTTGCTCCCATTATTGTTGAATTTCCACGGCCTCTCCTTTCAGCAGCTTTATTGTCCTCTTCGATTCTCAACCGAACAATGAGATCTTCAAGGGACATTTCCTTTCGTTTGTGTTTCAAATAATTTTTGAAGTCCTTCCACAACGGAGGCAACTTCTCAATCATTGCTGCTACTTGGAATGCTTCGTTGATTACAAGACCTTCAGCAAGTAGATCATGAATAATCACTTGCAATTCCTGGACTTGAGTAATAACAGACTTGCTATCTATCATTTTGTAGTCCAGAAATTTTGCGGCAACGAATTTCTTCATCCCGGCATCTTCAGTCTTATATTTCTTTTCAAGCGCATTCCACAATTCTTTGGATGTCTCCATGCTACTGTATACATTATACAGATTATCATCCAGTCCGCTAAGAATATAATTCTTGCATAAAAAATCAGAATGCTTCCACGCTTCAATCACGAGAAAGCGTTCATTATCTGGAGTTTTATCCGGCAGATCAGGAACATCTTCCTTGATGAACTTCTGTAGACATAACGTAGTTAAGTAGAAGAACATCTTCTGCTGCCAGCGTTTGAAATCAATCCCGGAAAATTTTCCGGGTTTTTCTGCCGGTGCCAACGCCGGTGTTCGGCTTGTCGTTGCGTTGGCAGTCGCCATCGGAACAGCTTGGTTTTCGTTTTCAGTCATCATCTTTTAGTCATCATCTTTTCTGTAAAAGAATGACACAAACAAACGTTTAATACACGTTTTCAAACTGGAGTAAAAATTACGTAGATTTTAATATCCAACAAAACGCCACGAAGGCTTAACTCTCCAAAACGGGAGTACACAAACCACAAAGGTTTTAGTTTGCAGAATAATAAGAATAACACAAGTACAGAAATAAATATTAAATTCCTTAAGATTGTTATTCCCGGTCAATATTGCTGTATTTGTAAATATTAATTCTGCAAAATATAAGTTAACGTAATGAAACAATAATAATAAATTCGAGCCCACTGAATTCACAGTGTTTCCTTAAGGAATTTAATCCCCTCCTAGTACCCAAGGTAATGGATTATTTCCTCCCAGGATAGAACGAATAACACACTGGTGTAGCGGTACTTCAAACCCCAGTGTTTCGGCGAACACAAAGTTCGGTAGCAAATCACACTTACAGTTGCTTTGTTTGAAGTTAAAAACAATGCAGAACGAAGGAGTATATACTCAGAAAAACGTATGGAAGTTCTGAGAGGAAGGAATGCAATGTATAGCCAATTTGTTGAGCGAATTGTATGTTGAGTTGAGTATCTTTCTTCAACATTTGCTGCTCATATATATAGCAGCCAAGAAGGAGTGCAAGACCAAACGTCCACCCTTCATGGTGGAGCAAGCATTACATGTTTGTGGAGCAAGCACTTCATGTTTGTGGAGCAAGCACTTCATGGTGGGAAGACCATTATCCGGCTGCCAAATTATCAATACACGGATTGGAAAATATCCGTTTACAAATACGGATAATCTTACGTTAATATATTAATCAATCAATCATTTGACCAAATCCGAATCCGAATCCGAATCCGAATCCGAAGCCGTAGCCGAAGCCGAGCCGAGCGAGCGACGACGACGACGGCGCGAGGCTTGCTTTCTTCTTAACTCTTTAAGAGCTACAAGAAGAGCAATTATATATATACCCACCAAAAATGTCTTCCACTTCCAATATGGGACAATGTCTCATTGTTAAGAGGGGAAACTTAAAATTTTACTCAAAATTTCATTTTCCCTCCATTTCCCATTCACCCTCATTTTAAGAATATTACATCTTAAAATAAAACCTCAACATAGACTTGAGGAAAAAGGAACATGATGTGTATTTGGCAGGACAAAAGTTATTTTTTATGGAAAATATTTTCCAAAAAAGTACTTTCTTGATAGTAATTGTTACGTGAATATTTTTTGGAAAAATATATTAGAGATTAGTAATAATATATATTATAAAGATAAGTAATAATATTAACAAACCGGGCATTGTTTTGATGAAATATTGAGCATTACATATTGATAATAATGTGCAAGTGTTAATTGGAGCAAGTGATATGAACTAAAAGTTAGGATAAGTATCAGAAAATGATGTCCAGAAGTTATTTTCTCCCTTTTTGATGGAATGGATAACCTAACACCAGAAATGACTTTCCATATGACACGATAACACCAGAAATGACTTTCGTCATACTAAACACAGTGAAAAGAAAAAGAACGCCTTTTGATATTTTCTCTTCATATATCTGGTGTTTGCTTTGATTACTATTGCTGACAAGCATAATCTTTTAGATTAGTTTTAGATTGATCATTTATGATATTTGCTACTCTGTTGCTTGTCATATAACTTCGTTCTGTAATTTTACGATGCTTTGAAGAGCATTATGTAATTTTGGTAGTTGTAACATTATTCTTTATGTAGAAGCTCTTCTTTGAAGAAAAAGATACTGTAATAGTTCCATATCGTCTTGCGTATTTTTGCAATGTTACTTTACTTTGTTTTGCCCTTCTTTAGTTGGCCATTCGTTATGGCCTTTCACTGATGAGCGTCAGTCAACTCTGATTAATTCCACCCCATTCCCCCACCACCAAAAGAATTAACAAAAATTCTTCGTTGCATTCCAATTGTTCACTTATAACCACTTCCAATGTTTGAACAAGCTGCATTCTTTTGGTTAATGGTTTCAGGCATAATGGGTCGTTTAAGTCGGACTATCTATGTGGGCAATCTTCCTGGTGATATTCGTGAGAGAGAAGTAGAAGATTTGTTTTACAAGGTTAGCTAGATAAGTTACTAGTTCCCTGGAAGGACATATTTTCTGCAATTTGATATGTTATAACTAAGTTATACATTTACCTACAATTTGTTTCTCCTTTTATGTTGGCTTACTTCTTGTCATCTAGAAGGGTGCCAGCGTTCCATGAGAACTTGCACTCTTGGGTGGATTGGAAGAGGAATAAATTTGTTTAACACAGAGGGAAATTTGGGGGGTTAAATGCAAGGATTCATTCTTGTAATATGTTTTATATCTGGTGGCATATGTGTAAGTTGTGCCTAAGTAGATTAGGAGACCTTGTGCATTGTCTATCTTTCTTGGTCTTCTCAGGTCTCTTGCCTTTCATATCAAACTGTTAAAGTGATAAGAGGTGTTTAGTCTAACTTCACGTTCTAAAAAAGAGAGTAGTCATCTCTCTTTGGTTTGCTAGTGTGTGAAAATACTTGCCTTTTCCTTCTTTTAGCTTAATCTCTTGTTCTTAAATGATTTGAACCTCCCCGTTGAGTTTCCCATTACTGTCACAGCACCCATTTAGTCTTTTAGTTTTCTTTTTTTTTTTTTTTTTTTTCTTTCAGCTTTCTAAAAGCCCCTGAAAGTCATCTAATTTGGCACTTTTGGGATCATGCTCTTTTACCTAATGGAACAACTGGTAGCTTTACAATATACATGAATTTTTTTCTGAGAAAAGATGGCTTATTTTTTAATTTATTATTATAGATTCTTTCTGTTGCTATATTTGTCAATTACATAATTCCTTTTTTGTTCATTTCTAAGATGGTTGACTAAAGATCATTAAAATTTATGGTTTTTTTTATTACGTGTTGGCTAACCATTTTGGTGTTTGGACCAGTTTTTTTGCCAATTCTCCCCTCTTTTTTTTTTTTGGTTACCTATGCCAAGTTTCTAATCTTTTGAATTTTCTGCATGAATTTCCTGCAGTATGGGCATATCGTGGAAATTGATTTGAAAGTTCCTCCTAGACCACCTGGTTATGCATTTGTAGAGGTGAGTTCTTTGTTAGGAATTGAATCATTGAGATGTTAGTTATTCCCTTATTGTATTGGCGGATAGCTCAATTTTCTGCATATGTTTCCTCATGCTACATCATGTTCGATAGATCTCATTGTTGTCATTCTTTTGTACGTTCCAGTTTGAAGATTCTCGTGATGCTGATGATGCCATCCATGGACGCGATGGCTATGACTTTGATGGACATCGATTACGAGTTAGTTGTCTCCTCCCCTCCCTGTCTTTTTGGTGATGTGTGGTATTTTGGAAGTCAGATTATGTTCACCATTGTTGTTGTTTATTATGATTTCTGTAGGTTGAACTTGCTCACGGTGGGCAAGGATCATCATCATATGATCGCCACAGCAGTTACAGTAGTGGGAGTCGTGGCGGAGTTTCTAGGCACTCAGACCATCGCGGTTAGCCTGATTTTAGTTGTGTTATCATAATTCCTTGCCTCCTCGACATTAAGCTATTTCATATAGTTATGACTTCATGCTAAAATAAAAACTTTGCAGTTCTGATCTCTGGACTACCATCTTCTGCTTCATGGCAAGACTTGAAGGTTAGCATGTGTTACAGTTATCTTGTTATGATCAGTAAAGATTTCAGGAACTTGCAAGATATTTTGATCAGTGTGGTTTCTTTTACTTGGTCTTGCTAGGATCACATGCGTCGAGCAGGAGATGTCTGTTTCTCTCAAGTTTTTCGAGACCGTGACGGTTAGTTAGGTTATTGAGGCAGTTTTTGTAGTTGCATTTGTTCAATTCTTAATGATTTTCATTAAATGCGCATGTCTTCCCAGGAGGGGAAATGTACATTGGTTTCTAAGTCATACTAGTATTTTACATATTTTTGCTGAAAGGGTGTCTAAACAGGTATTTAACATAACAAATTAACACGTGAGACAATCAGGTTCCTTCTTGATCACTGGTGCTTGTATCTTACAAAGAAAGACCCGAATAGCATGGTATTGGTAGAATGTCACTCGTGATAGGGCAAATACTTCTGGAAATATCGTTAAACAAATATATTAAACAATTTATCTTATTCAGTGTTTAGGGAAACAGGTGTTACATCAAAATCTAAATGAATGCTTATTATTTATCTGACTTTGAAACCAGATATGTTTAGTTTTGAAACCAAACAGGATAATGGTTGATTTTCAACAAAATCAAGGCCCTTCACATCTCAATACTTCCGTTATAGCTCCATTGTTCCTTTTTTTTTTTTTTTCCAATTGATCAGTTTAAAGAAATATTTAGAAGCAAATCAAGATGTTTAGTCTGGGTATTTTCATTGTTTATTCAGCTTCAATGTATTAATTTTCTATTGTTTGAAAGTGTTTATGATGTTTTAGGACGTAAATAATTTTTTAACACAACTATGTTTCAGAATAAGATCTTCAGAAAAAATCCAAAAACATAATTTGCTTTCCGAAAGCCAAACTCATACCATAATCGAGATTCAATGATCATCTTAATATCACTGATGTCCGCAATCAATCGCATTGGGAGATTTTTGGAAAGTAGTCTGAGGGGAAACAGAATTAAATACCCCAAAGTGTTCAAATTTTTTCTAGAATATAGTCAAGCTAATTTCACTAAATATAAAAAATATTCTTGTTTACTGTTCCAGTAGTTCCTTTATTTTCTTAAACTTCCAAAGACAGCAAGGGTCAGATAAATTCAGAATAAAGCCTACATTATTGCCAATTACTTGAACCGAAAGGATTAGAAAAACCATCGCATGCATATATGATCACTTACAAGACCTGTACGCTGTCTAACCTGATATTTCATTTTGCTCAAAGATAAATTTAGTGAAGAAAATCATTTACCAATTGAAACTCCTCAAGAACATCTAAAGGCATTAAGAAGATATTCTTTGGCTTCTAATTTCTTTAGCTCAGTTTAAATAAAAGTTTTTAGTTGGGGAGGAAGCACTATAAAGATCAGTTAGCTAACACTTCTCTGATTAGGCACCATATATAATGGGTCGCTTAGTGTGCAGTCTATTTTATCTTAATGCACTAGATATCCGTGCATCACTTTCATGTAAGGCTCGTGACAATTAAAGAAAGTATGCCTACTCTTTTTGTCCTCCATTCTTTCTAGTCTGAGTTAAAATTTCAATGATGTGTAAGCATTGCAATAGAAGCGGTTGATGTTAGCTACTGCTATTTTTGCAGGCTTGAGGGGGATTGTGGACTATACCAACTATGAGGATATGAAATATGCGGTAGGCTAATAAAAGCTTTAAGTGACTTGTTTTAATCTGTAATATCATATCTTGGTTCTTCTTCTCCTCTGGAATAATAAAGGTTTTCTGGTTTAATTAATTCCTTGCTCCTTTGTCAGTCTCCTCATTTATCTCTTTTTTTGTTTGTTTCTTTTGCAGATAAGGAAACTTGATGACTCTCTCTTTCGCAATCAGTTCTCTCGAGCGTATATTAGGGTCTGTTCTCTGTCAGTAGTAGAAATCCTGGATCCAATGTTGTGTTTATGCATTAATTTAACTCAGTTATCTACTCTTTAGGTGGAGGAGTATGATAAGAGACGTAGCTATTCCAGGAGCCCAAGTCCATATTATTCAAGAGGCAGAAGTTACTCAAGAAGCAGGAGTCCTCGACGGAGCTATAGCAGCCAGAGCAGAAGGTTTAGTTTCTGACTGTCTTTTCCATCACCTTCAGAAAATTTAGCATGTTTACTAACAGTCATTCGGCAGTGTGTCTCCTAGGGGTAAATACTCTCGTCGCTCCGCGTCTGTCTCGCGCTCAAGGTCTTTTTCCCCTGCTCGCTCTGTTTCTAGGTACTTTCTTTGTTTCACATCAAGGTTTTTATATTTCTCTTATGCTTTGCTAAATTAATCATGTTTCAAGTATAGTTAAAAAAAAAGTTTTCATAGTCCTAATTCATGCTTTGTAGCATATGAGCGTGTCTTATTTGAATTCTTTTTGTAAGTCTGTTACATGTAGTCTACCTTAATTGCTAGGTGCGGTGTGCTTAGTAATGTTCTTCTTAGGATCCTCCTTTACGTTCGTTTGAGCAGTATCCCCTTTTTGGTGGTGTTTTTATGCTTTATGTAATGGAAATTCTATATGAGGAATCAGCAGTATGACTATACAGTGGAAAACCTATGTTGATTTGGGAGTCTCTTTGTTGTTTAGATGTTCAGCTCCTGTTATCTTCATGGTTTTGATTGGTTAATGTAATGACACCATTGTTGGAGAAAGGACTACTCACAATTTTCTATGCAGTTGAGTGTTTTTTATACTTATCTGGAGAATGAACATCAAAGTTTCTTGGAGCTTTTGTTTGCTTTTTCTTCTTTCTGCCCCATGCAAGGCTTTAGACCACAGTTTTGTTTTGTTATGTTTCGATGGCTCTGTCTGGTTAGATGATCAAGCAGTTCTCATTGTTTGAAGTTCCATTTTCTGGAGATAAATTGGGTCAAAAAGACTCACTTTGTAGTATCACCAGAATGTATAGAATTAGACATCTAAAATGTCTCTCTTTATCTTTCGAGAGCTACAGAAAGATAACATTAGTACTGAAATTAGTAGGAATAGCAATGACCATATAATTATATAAAATTGGGGAGAGATATGAATTGGATACTTCGTGGAGTAGATAGATGAGGAATTGAGAATTTGGTGCTATAAGAATTACCAACGAGAGAAGAATATAAGTTTTAGATTGGTCTGGTATGTTGGTAGTTTTGCAGCAGCAAGGAATCAGAGTAACCGAGTCCTTATTCGACGAGAAGTTATTTCTAGCTTGCATATTTCAAATAAAAAATGACATGGAATGAGGAGATAACCCTTTTGTAAGAATGAGAGTATGAGATGATCTACCTCTTTATTGCCGAAGATTGATGGATTTGTACCTTCTATTCTGTAGGATATGTCTATCCGCTTTTATTAATCTAGAAGATGTTGAATTTTAAGTAGTGGAAGCGTGTGAAACCGTAGCTGTACAGTTACCAAGTACGTCCATCTGTCTTTTCCGGTCTTTCAGTGCGTATTTTTCTTTTCTCGCTCGACGGATTTAGAGGTGCTTAAGGTTTGAAGCTAGGTGCAATGCAGGTGGTGTATTTCCACAAGTCGCTGCATTGTGCGTCTTAACCAAAACCAGCCAACTAAATGCTTTGTTACGAAATATTAAGCTTATTCATGAGGCTCTATCAAGATGATGTTACTAACAAAAAAATATAGCCCTTAAAGTGATATTAAGGAAACGTCACTGGGAATAAAAAATTAAAAACTTAGTATAAGAAAGCTAGTCACTCAAGCTGAATTAGATATCAAAAACTGCATATTTGCTTCTAAATAAGAAATTCTTTTAAACGGGTTCGAACGTTGAACTTGATTTCGTGGTTTTACTTCATTATTTCAATCAATTGCAGTTTCTTAATTCTTTTATCTATGTAAATATTTGTATTTTGTAATTATTATATCTTGTGTTATATGTCCAGCAACCATGTATTTTGAAGTTTCTGTACAATACTTCTGTTATACATTCTTTTTATAAGTAAAAATTGCCAGTTTTTTACGCTTCTCGTAGGGTGACGACACTGTTCTCCCCACAATCTAGGGTTGTAGTGACTGGAAATTTCATCTTGTTTGGGGGTGTGGGAGGAATGGTTAAAGAGGTGACCAGCAGGAGAATTTTATGGGTTATTTCTTTTTTGGGTGGGGAGGGGTTGGGTTGGAGTTGAGAGCCTGACTATCAGGGACTTCTCGTGGTTTCTTATTGAATTATCTTCTGGTTGTCATTGAGTTTTGAGGATGGACTTTGTAAGTTAGGATCTTCTAGTTGAATGATTTGATATACCTACTGTGGTTAAGACGATTTGATTTTTCAAACTTGAAAATTGATTTCCAAAACCATTGGAGAATGACTTCCCGAAAGAACTCTGAAGCATTATTGGTGGGATGACTCTAAATTTTCTTGTCTAGTTCTCTGAAATTCCAGGAATAGTTGAGATGCAGTTTCCTCTTTCCATTGTTCTTTTCTTCCTCTCCCCAATCTCTTTGATTCGGTATTTCTTCAGAACGAATTACCAGCTTTATGGTTAGTAAGATGATTACGAAGATTGCCTTTTTTTTTGTTTTCTAGATCTTGCATTCCGTGGCGATCTGGGGATTGCTTTTTAGGCAGGTGATGTTCAATGGTGCTCAAATTCAGGCAACTCGCTTGGTTGTGGCAGTAATATGTTTTAGTGGATGAGCGCCTCTGGTAAACTCAGGATGGTAAATAGCATTTTAATATGTTATTAAGGAGGATTTTACTCAAAGCAATATATCAAATTGTTTTTGGGCTAATCTCGAGGGCTCTGAACGTGAGAACACTATTGAATAGACAAATAAAAATTTAATTTGTTTCTTAGAGCGTGCGGGGCGGTGCATGCATTTGTATGGTATGACCTCATAACTTGGACGGACAATCTCCAGGAAGTGTGTTTCGATTGGTTTTTGTTTCAATTTGATTCTGTTGGTTGATTGATATAGATTGCTGGCAGCTGTTGCTAACTACTTTGATTGTGGACGTGGAAGTAGCATGGATTCATTTGGATCAAAGGTCGTTCTGGAACCTTTTGGCTACAGAATTCTACTGATATTAACTAGAATTGTTTCTGGTATTTTTGCAGATCTCAGTCACGATCCAGATCTCCACTGTCACCTGTAAGTAGAACTAGCGTTATATCTCTTTATGGATAATGCAGTTCAACTATGCTTTATTAAATCGCGTATCTAAGTTATGATTTCACAAACTTTGCTGTCCTGTAGCCACATCGTCGGAAGCATGCAAGGAGCCCAAGCAGGAGCCTCTCTTATTCTCGTTCATCGGTATGTTTGAATAGTTATGGTGAGGTGGCAGTGTTAATATCATCATTAGATCTATTTCCATGTTCGTCATATAAGGATGGTTATGTGCAGGGGAGATCCGACTGAGCCTTTCCAAGAAACAAAGGGCAGACTGAAGCCTAATTCAGTGCAGACTTGTTGGATGTTTAGGGAATTGGCTTTTAGCTTAATGTTTACTTTCGTTAAATTCTTCAGTTGTCACATTTAGAAATCAAGCTTTGAGTTCTAGCTAGCTAGTTGTACTTCCTAGAAACTGTTCTGGGTGCTTTTCCAACTGCTGAGGGAAAATTGAGGACATTTAATCTGTTTCATTTGAACTCTCTGCTATAAGCATTTCATCTTCTCATTTAAGCCATATAATTTGTGGAGCAATACTGGCATCCGGGTGGTGACAACAGGACATCTGCTTTGTGTCGAGGAAGAATCACAACTACTTAAGTCCATTCTTAATGGAAGAATCGACAATTTTTTAGGCTAGCTAATTATATTTAATGAATGGATTAATGTTGTCCTCTCTCGATGTCGTACTAGAATAATTAGCTCATGGCATGTTGTTAAGTGTCCCCAAAAATCACTCAACATAAAAGGAAAAGAAAAGAGAAGATAAAAAGCATACTGAGATACCTGTCAATTTTTTCATATTTAGTTCAAAAAGAAATACTAAGAGATGTTTGATTCACAACAGCAGATTATAAAACCCCCTCATTTCATTTCTAAAAAATAAAAATTTCACCATTTGACTATGATCACATGTTAATCAAAGCACACCTTACAAAAATATCTTCGTTAAATTGGTTCAACACGGTTACCCACTCTGCAAATGCACTAAGATTCATACAATTCACTGAACTTTTTATTTTCAGTTCTCTTTTTGTTTGTTCCTCTTATTTTGACAAGAAAAAAACGAGAGACAAGAATAATATATTAAAGCAATCAAATCTATTTCCTATAGCAGCAATTTGACAACTAAATCCAGTTTATACTTTCCCATGTCTTCACAGCGGTGCCTATAAAAATGAGATTTAGGACCCTGAAGTGTGATGAGTTTATGCATTGATACGTATGATTCTTCAATCTCGAAAGATAAAAAATCAGAATTGGATTTTCCAAAGATTTCATAAACAATTTGCGAGCTCTTTGAAGACATTTTGGAGTCTTTAGACTGTTATTTGTTAAGTGTAGCATCTTCTAAATGACATTTTGATTTTGGGTCACATTGAATGTTTTAGATCTAATTCATATTTGGAATTAAATGCTCTTACAGTAGGAGCTTAATTAAGCAATGTAAGTTGTGTGATGTACATGTATTGATGTAAATACACAATTTCTTTTTACTTTCTATATTCCTATATTCAATGATAGAGATGGAGTATTTGGGATCAGCAGAATTCTAAAACCACAGAACCAACTGAGAAAATTGTGAAACAAGATAGAAGAAGGGAGAAAACTGTGAAACTAGATAGGAAGAGAGACTTTTTATTGCCTTTAACAGATTTGTTGTCAACATACGGCGCCATTAGCTAGAACGAAGATTATGTGCCACTTTTCAATTCTGAATTATGTCGTGACAAGGGAAGCGCTTCATTACTCTTTCTCATAATGTTAATTTAGAAAATATTTGACAAGCTACCGTATGGGTCAAAATTTATCTCTCATAAAACATTCCTAGGCCGCCACGTGTCGAAATAATCTAATTAACAACGAAGGTCGTGGTCGAAGAGTCAGCAAAGACTGAAGTCGAGGAGTTGCCAAAGAACGAGGCCGAGGTCGAGTACCCTTGACAAAGTTATAACAGCTAGTTTCAAGATAGGACATTAAATATTAGAATATTCTCTGCATTTGTACTATTAGAATTTTTAGGAACATGTTCCCTATAAATAGAAAGAGACAATGATTGGGGACATGTAATATTCATTTGTAAAATATACTTTGACTTTAAAGAGAGAATCTGGTCTTATTATAAGCCTACAAAAACAACCTTTTTACTTAGATTCTGGTCCACACTTTTCCACTAGATCCGAGGATAACTCGGATATTCAAAGGCTTGCCCATCATTCATCATTGTCAGAAAGAACATCCGTTGATTTCATCCCTTTTTGAGTGACTCATTCGTTCTATTTACATGTCACGACCCAAACCGATGGGCCGCGACGGGCACCCGGTACCTTACTCAACCGAGTACCAATATAACGTATCTTTTCGTATAATACTATCATAGATAACTGACCTGGAGAGGCAGACGTGAGATAAGCAGAATACAACATGAAATACCAACTTATACATAAGACATACGACCTATAAAACCAAAATAATCACTCGTACACTAAACATAGGCCGACAAGGCCATACAATCTTTTACGTACATGACGTCTGTCTACAAGCCTTTAAGAATACATAATTATCATAAAGGTCGGGACAGAGCCCCGCCATACCAAACAATACACATCTAAATCATACTGACCAAACAAGCAACTCCGGAGCAAATGGAGTGCACCAACATCTTCCGCTGAGCTGATCGCCTACTTGGAGGACTCTCGACCTGTCTATCGAAACTTGCGGGCATGAAACGCAACGTCCCCAGGCAAAAGGGACGTCCGTACAAATAATGTACCCAGTATGTAAGGAATGAAAATCAGTAAATAGACATGAGAGAAACATGGAGAAAAGACTCGACATGTACGTCTACATAACTCTGTGAATCATTTCATTTTTATAATGTCATGCATATGCGTATAAATGTCATACCATGCATAGGTATATGCGTTCATAACATCATCAAGCCTCTGAGGGCATCCCATCATATCATTTCGGCCACTGTGGGCAAATCATCAACGTATACCAGTTGATCAGGTGGTGGTGCGTATATAACACCATAACCTTTTTCCATATCCCCTATACATATAATATACATATATACGCGTATATAACGCCAACTGGTCATGGGTCAATGTGCATGTATAAATGCATGAAATGCATAAGAATTACTTTAATAAGATTTCTCAGAATTTTATAAAATCAACATGCCTTTCGGTTAAACTTTATCAAATACGTATTTTTCTGAGACCCATGAACAGATGATAGAATAATAAGACACATGGGGAATCAAGAATATAGACACCCCTAATATTTCTATGAATAGAGTCATTTATTAAAGTTGCGTAATTTGCTCGTTTTATTTGTATCATTTGAACCACGCCAAAAGGAAAGAAGGGATAGCCTTAACATACCTGAGCCGATTCTCTTGACAGTCCTTCTAACACACGTCAATTGCGACAACACATAATAACTGATCGAAGTAGGAAAAAATTCATATGATATTCTTGAGAAAGATTGTACCGTACTTTCCTAGAATTTACAAAAATCCTGTTGCTATAACATTACGTAGTCTCGTATGATTTTTGTAATAAAATTACGTTGCTAATATCTAGTCTTTCATGAGTGAGTTTGCTGAAGCTTCATCTCTTAAATTAGTAGAGATGAGCAAATCATTTTGGTGAATTTAGAGAAGTCTCACGTTACCATTCAAATCATATGATATCTCTCTTTGAACGCTGATTTTTCTCCATTACCTTGTAGAGATGCAAAGTGAATTTAGAGGGGTCTTTATATCTTTGGGTATGGGCCCTACTTGTGTAGTGACTTGGCCAAAGAATGCCTAAATTATGCCACTTAATCTCAAGACTTACTTAGTCACATTAGACTTGATTAAGCCTTCATGCTTGCTGCCACGTTGGGGGGGGGGGGTCCCCTTAAGTTTTATCCAAAAATTCTATTAACAAATTAATCTCCCACTTAAAAATCTATAGTTACCCAATTATTCCCTCAATTAATAATTATCTCAAATTACTTAAAATACTACTTACTTTTAACAAACTTTATGCACCTTACTATCATGGTCATGTGGTACCTTATATGGTACTAGCCCATAAATATCGGGTATTATAGCTCGGACCATATTTTATCCTAAATTGTTAAATTTCGACGAAACTCATTTTCTTTGATTCGTTTACCCTTTTACCTTCACGAATTTACTCATCACTTGTTTGAAGTAGCACAATACCTATAATCCCAAAATAATCTCATTCTCGAACTTACGTCGATTAAATTACGACGAAATTTTAACGTACAAAAATGCGGGATGTAACATCGTCGTAATATAATACTGCGAGGCGTAACATCATTCCCCCCTTTGGAACATTCGTCCTCGAATGTTGACTGATGCACTTATCATTTTCATAACCTATGTCTTCCGAATACTTTAGTACTCTTCTTGCCATCTAGGCAACTGTTGTGTGAATAAATCCAAAGGCCAGGGCATTCCCCCCTTTAAGCCTCTTTCTCACACCACGACTTGTAGTCAGAATCCTTCTATTCTCGTAACTATTGCTATCTTCTATCATGCAGCATGTACAACTCAAACTTTGTAGGTGCGCCTATGCGACACTTCTCTCCTCTTTCCTCCAGCTCTTAGCCAATCTCTAGGCCTCACTTTGTGAATATATACAAAATTATCTCAAGCTGTCCCCCTGGGCGTCACTAGCTTTACTACATCTAAGTAGGCCATGCTATACCATAACTCTTACTTCGATTTATTGTTAGTGAGGTCTGCGACCAACTCCAGGTTGCTCTCATTACTTATCCTATATGCATAAAGCTAAGTCTTTTAACGCTTCTTCATTACTGTTCATCTTAAGACTGATGGCCTAATCTCGTCTTGTACTTTGTCTTTTATCCATCCATTGTCGATTCACCTCAATGTTGATCTTACAATCTTTCATTGATAACTTGAAACTTCTTACGTAATACATTGCCGCTAGGGCTTATGTTGCATCGAGGAATATTTTAAGTGATTTTTCTGATCCACTTAGGGGCGATACTGTACTTCAATAATTGTATTTTATAGTATCCCAATGCGATTCACCTTACATGGGTATTTTAATCTCGTATAATTCATGAAATTCTCTTCAAGTCATTACTCAATCGAAGGCCCAAACGTCATCCTTTATCTATCACAATCACACCCTCATTCTACTACCAGGGCAGCATTCCATCTCTTCTAAATGCTACTAGTCTTAGACTCCTTTGAGTTCATTCAGGCTATACAGAGCTTTCTATAACTTAGAGAAACCATCATCTCTCTTGTTTTCACTGGCTTAATCCCGAGGACTTATCCATACTTGCCCTTTCTTATCCTTACTTCTGTCTTCCTAAAACCTTATCGCTTTACCATACTTTAGCTTGCGACCTACACATATCTATTTACATTATTCGCAACCTTCCTTCAACTTGCTTGCACCATAGATTTCCTTGTGTTATTCTAGAACATCAAGCGAGACATCACATCATTTCTAACTCTTCTTTACTCTCGTAACTGGACCTCTCGATACCTAAAAATGATCGACTCGAAGATATGTCACTGACGACATCGCTATCATTCCTGGATACTGAATCCCGCGTTTCTAGCCTTCTATCCGCAGTACGGGCTATTCCTAACCTTCTGCATTTAAGTATCTCGTACGTTGTTCACTTTTACCTTACTTACCTTAAAATCTCACATCACATCTTCTATCTCTTTCATGACCTCCCTTTCATATAGGTATAATTCATATCCACAACTTGAAGCTCTATTATAATACTTGCACCTCTTGTGCATACATAATCTGGTGAGATCTTCATACTGACTTCTTATAAGGCTGGTACTTTTCCGACTAGCTTTATCGTAGAGCCATTATAGAATATGTCTACTGTACTATCTCTCTTGTATTTAAGAGTGATCTTGCAATGTTCTCAATCACGAGGTCTAAATTTTCTTGGTCCAATAATCAGACTCCTGATTTACTGAGTTGATGTAACTCTTTAGTTTCCTCTTCCTTCTGATCAGCCTTCATGTAGGCTTAAGCTATCTTCCGATATGCGGCTCATGTGATTAGTTATTACTTTAGTCTTTTATGGGCGCTATGGACTATCCATGACACAATCTTCTAACAATTCAATCCTTTTGTCTATGCCCTGGGCTCAATTCTTTCTTTTACTTATACCGGGGTCTTCTACGGCTGTATGATTGTCACATATATGCTGCATGGATAATACTCTGAAACTTTAAGTGTGTTCATAACGTAACTAACTCTGGATCATTAATCGAATAATTCCTTTCATTCCTTCTCAGCTTTCTTTAAACGTAAGCTATTACCTTTCCTGATCTTTCTACCCCTTGTTGCGTGCATACTTAGCTTATCTTAGTTCCCACGCATGCCAGAGTTTTTGTGCAACTCATATGATCTCGAATTTTACTTTTTATTTTTACTTCCTATTCATTAGCCATAGTAGGTTCCACTTTCTTATGGAGTGCATACAATGTTGTAGTGAGACTGTTGTTACACGACCATTTCCTCTTTAGGTCACTGTGCTTAGGTTGAAGCTTTCTTACTTATTTCCTCAGCTAGTCTTTCATTGTAGTACTTAGGGAGGATCCTCTGACTCTTGTACAACGGTGAGCTTATTACATTGTATATTCGACGGACCTTTTGATGTCCTTCCTTGCCTATAATTATCCGTAGTTACTTACTTCCATGCCCTTGTGCTTGTAGGGTTGCTTCTGAACTGATATTTTGACTATCTTCCCAGTGACACTCTCTTTTATTCCCGTAATACTCATACGATACTTTTAACTACCCCAATTCCTATCTGAATATTTCTCAAGTATCACAATGACATTACTGCAAGGTTGAATTCACTATATTGGGTTTTACTATGTTTATCTTGCACGATCTGCTGACTCGTCTGTAACCTCCTGTTTAGCCATAACTAGGCTCTTCCCAAATCAATTACTAACTACTCGTTGGCCCATTCTCATATCAATATTCCACGTAATCTTTCTTGGGTTATTTCCTTTGTCTTAACTTACCTTTCGCACTGGCTCCTTATTTATCAATAACATCCCGGGCGGGGACCCTTATTTCCTTTCCTTGACGTCATGTTTGCATAATGTTCTGGAATCGTAACATACCTGTAGGATTTGACTAAGTGTAATCTCATTCTTTTTTCATTTTTACCGCATTCTTCCTTTACTATTCCATGATTACTAGAACCACTAAATTCTGACTTCATGATACATCACTCTATATTCCCCCCTTTAGGGGAGTACTAAGAGTTGGAGCTACGACGATCTACCTATAGATGTTTTACCTCTTCATCTTTGGCGTCTTTTCACATCATCGATGACCCTTACTCTCCTTATGGTAATCCTTCTATACCAAGGATAACAAAACTCCTTACTCACGAGGATGACACTTAGTATAACTGGCACATATCGTCCCTTAAGCTTAACTTTGCTTACATTTCTTGCTTTAGGGAAGCGTCTTCCTAAATGACCATTCTCTCAATTTCTCATGAATCTTCTTCTGTTTTCCATTCTATTATCGCCAGAACGAAATCTGAAATTCTCATGATGTCGACCATTATCAAATCATTCAGTCCCTAATTCATGTTTAGTTTATCTTGTTCACCAGCCCATACTAATTTTTATTACTCTTGAGAGAACTTTTCCTTCGGGTAGTTGCGTTGGAGTCACAAACTTATTTCTCGAAATGCGGATATGAATCTATGGCCTATACTCGTTTGTTATCTCCAGGCCTGTCACCTCTCGTCTTTTCCTCCACTTAACTATAGACTCTGTAATACTATCATCTTTTTGATCTACTGTTGTCATCCATGTATCACATCTTACTCATAATGCTTCATTAACTCTATTCTTATTTCCCTGCTAACATCTATGTCTATCACTTTATTCTGAAAACCTCAACAAGACATTCTCTTGCTTTTAGATTCCCTTGCTCCATCCACTGGCTCTTCGGTTTGCCTAACTTCTCCCTCTACTAGGGACGGGAGCCACACTTAAGGTAAATATTTATCCCTTCTAGGATTCCACTACCTATCTTCTGAAATTTCTGATCATTCTAGTATTCATATCTAGCTATATCATTTAAGAGCGCACCATCTGGGTGTCTCACAAGGAGATCTATTAGCATATTTGCACTATCCTTCAGAAATGTCAACTAACGCTAACAATCCATCCACCATTTTGGGTTACTCTAACCCCAGTCGGATCTTGATATCCCATCCTTCTCTTAAGCTATACCTGTTAGCTCCCATAGGGCATAACTGAGATGGGTGTGGTCGATTGTACATGCATCTATTACTGTTGAAGGTAACTCAAAATGCTTGTATACCTTTGCTTGAATTGCAAATACTGTTAATCTTCATTAACTGGGTACCTTATACCCTTCTTCACCTTGCTTCTTTTACTTGTTGAAACTTGTATCTATCTTCTGAATCTCTCATTGCCTTTCACCATAGGGGTGGATAGATATTCTTGCCTTAAGGCTCCTTATCAAGAAGCTTGCACGTCTTAGTATCAACATATTCTGCTGGAGACCTTACATTTACTCATCATAAACATGATGCAAAATTGAGTTCCTCTAACTCAATTCTTCCACACCCATATTCAATCCCTTACCAACCGTCTTTCTAGATGTCGGTATCGTTGTATTACGAATATAATAGAATTTAGGAATTTGAATTTCTACGACAAAGCTCTACCACACGATCTAGAGTAAGAAGAAAGAGTGACAGTCCTAAATGCCCTGTAGCCTCCTGTTTATAAGTATGGTGCACAACACACCCATAAACAAGACTCTACTAGACACCGCTTGTTGACTCCCTAGGACAAAACTGCTCTGATACCACTTTTGTCACGACCCAAACCGATGGGCCGCGACGGGCATCCGGTACCTTACTCAACCGAGTACCAACATAACGTATCTTTTCGTATTATACTATCATAGATAACTGAGCTGGAGAGGCAGACGTGAGATAAGTAGAATACAACATGAAATACCAACTTATACATAAGACATACGACCTATAAGACTAAAATAATCACTCGTACACTGAACATAGGCCGACAAGGCCATACAATATTTTACGTATATGACGTCTATCTACAAGCCTCTAAGAATACATAATTATCATAAAGGTCAGGACAGAGCCCCGCCATACCAAACAATACACATCTAAATTATATTGACCAAACAAGCAACTCCGGAGCAAATGGAGTGCACCAACATCTTCCGCTGAGCTGATCGCCTACTTGGAGGACTCTTGACCTGTCTATCGAGACCTGCGGGCATGAAATACAGCATCCCCAGGCAAAAGGGACATCAGTACAAATAATGTACCGAGTATGTAAGGAATGAAAGTCAGTAAATAGACATGAGAGAAACATGGAGAAAAGACTCGATATGTACGTCTGCATAACTCTGTGAATCATTTCATTTTTATAATGTCATGCATATGCATATAAATGTCATACCATTCATAGGTATATGCGTTCATAACATCATCAAGCCTCTGAGGGCATCCCATCATATCATTTCGGCCACTGTGGGCAAATCATCAACGTATACCAGCTAATCAGGTGGTGGTGCGTATATTATGCCATAACTTTTCCCATATCCCCTATACATATAATATACATATATACGCGTATATAACACCATCTGGTCATGGGTCAATGTGCATGTATAAATGTATGAAATGCATAAGAATTACGTTAATAAGATTTCTCGAAATATCATAAAATCAACATGCCTTTCGGATAAACTTGATCAAATACGTATTTTTCTGAGACCCATGAACAAATGATAGAATAATAAGACATATGGGGAATTAAGAATATAGACACCCCTAATATTTCTATGAATATAGTCATTTATGAAAGTTGTGTAATTTGCTCGTTTTATTTGTATCATTTGTACCATGCCAAAAGGAAAGAAGGGATAGCCTTAACATACCTGAGCCGATTATCTTGACAGTCCTTCTAACACATGTCAATTGCGATAACACATAATGGCCGATCGAAGTAGGGTAAAATCCATATGATATTCTTGAGATAGATTGCACCGTACTTCCTTAGAATTCATAAAAATCCCGTTGCTATAACATTACATAGTCTCGTATGATTTTTGTAGTAAAATTACGTTGCTAATATCTAATCTTTCATGAATGAGTTTGTTGAAGCTTCATCTCTTAAATTAGTAGAGATGAGCAAATCATTTTGGTGAATTTAGAGAAGCCTCACGTTACCATTCAAATCATATGATATCTCTCTTTGAATTTGAGAAGTCTTGTACGATACTTGCTGATTTTTCTCCATTACCTTGTAGAGATGCAAAGTGAATTTAGAGAGGTCTTTATGTCTTTGGGTGTGGGCCCCACTTGTTTGGTGACTTGGCCAAAGAATGCCTAAATTATGCCATCTAATCTCAAGACTTACTTAGTCACATTAGGCTTGATTAATCCTTCATGCTTGCTGCCACGTTGAGGGGGGGGGGGGGGTGTCCCCCTTAAGCTTTATCCAAAAATTTCATTTACAAATTAATCTCCCACTAAAAAATTTATAATTACCCAATTATCCCCTCAATTAAGAATTATCTCAAATTACTTAAAATACTATTTACTTTTAACACACTTTATACACCTTACTATCATGGTCATGTGGTAACTTGTATGGTACTAGTCCATAAATACCGGGTATTATAGCTCAGACCATATTTTATCCCAAATTATTAAATTTCGACGAAACTCATTTTCTTTGATTCGTTTACCCTTTCACCTTCAAGAATTTACTCATCACTTGTTTGAAGTAGCACAATACTTATAATCCCAAAATAATCTCATTCCCGAACTTACGTCGATTAACTTACGACGAAACTTTAACGTACAAAAATACGGGATGTAACATCGTCGTAATATGATACTACGGGGAGTAACAAGAAATGCCATTTATTGCTATTCCTTACTATTTAATGCTACATTATTTCTGTTTGGGTTCTTAATCATTGTCCATTGTGTACCTTCATTGCTTTTGGAAGAGATCTACATATTATTTATCCCACTAATGGGGATTTCGTCATTGGGAGATTATTATTAACTAAGATTAACCCTCATTTGTATAAATTTAATTAGTTGAACCAAGATCTATATTTTTTAGTCAAGTAATTTGGCGCAGTGTGTGGGAATTTCTTAGTTAAATCTTAAGTTTCCTCTAGATCTATAACTAACGCAAGTCACTAACCTCACAAACCCCGAGATGTTATTTCTTTGTACGTAAAAAAACCTACATGGCAGGTAACTAAAGAGAAAGGACAAAAATAACAAGTGATTTCTCTAGCAACCTCATGAACGCTAGCAACAAGAGCTGCGAAACAATAGGGGAGGACGTGACCCCAACGTTTCCCCTAAGCGCGAGAGGTCGCCTCCCCCCACTACAGCATAACAAAACCCAGTGGAAAAGGGCCCTCCACGTCCGCAGAAGAAGGAACGCCCTCAGCTGTAAAAAAAAAAAAACTCCTCGAAGCATAGCTGACCGACATGCTAGTGAGCGTCCTCAACAAACCCGTTCCAGGCATGACTACAGAGCTTGCATGATACAACAAACAGACGAGCAGTGCAACCGACCAAACCCTCCGACGACAGCTGTAACTCACAATATTACTAACAGTACAGGTGACTGCGCCCTCGCTGCCGTTCTAAAGAGGATGGAAGAAATGGAGAATGAAAACAAAGTACTCTGAGACCAGATGAAAGAACACCAAGAATGAGTCGACAAGATACCGGGCGCTCCTAAGCTGTTGCCAAAAAGGGATGCCGATAGGTTCGAAGAGCAGTCGTACAATGATGATGCAGCCCCGCATGCCATATTAAAGACCTTGCATCGCTCTCAGCCTCATTCGTACGTGGGCAGAAAACAGAAGATTGCATCGCTCTCAGACAAGAAGTCGTAAACATGTTGAGGCAGGGACACCTCACCGAGATGTTAAGCGATACGGGGAGAAACAACTTCGCTAGAGGACGTGAACTCCAAGGCTCGCCGAAGCCGCCATCACCAGCTCGTACTATCAACATGATCATCGGCATTGGCGACGATGCCTCTATCAATGGCGTGAAGTTCACCACCACTCACAAGCTCAAGCGGTCTATCAGCCGCGAACGGTACGACAGACTCGAAAAAGTATCATCTTCGATTAGTCGGATGCCGACGGTTTGACTTTTTCCTCATAATGATGCCCTCATTATTTTTACACATTTTTGATACCGATGTCAAACGTATCATGAAGGATGATGGAAGTGGAGCATGAATTATCCATCCTCGAGTCCTCGCCCAAATGAGAATCTGAGGATAAGATAGTGTCGCGCTGCATCACGCTAACCGGTTTTAATAATGCAGTTGAGCGAACGTCTAGGGAAATTATACTCTCCATCTTGGCCGGTGGCATGATTCTGTAGACGGCACTCCATATGGACCAGGCCACCACGTACAATGCCATAGTGGGACGACCATTGATACATCCCATGAGAGCCATCTCCTCCAGCCTATACTAAGTAATTAAATTCCCAACACTATGGGGAATATTCAACATACGTAGAGAAAAATGCACGTCCCGGGAATGCTACCGCATTGCCTTAGACAGAACGACAACCCAACAGAAAAAAGATAAGGAAAAAAAGGCATAGCAATCAACAGGGTCGAGGTCGGCGCAAGGAGAGACTGTGAACGCCATCATGGATCCCGAAATGGCCGAGGCTGCAAATTCGACAAAAGAAGACCTCGACCGCGTTCAATTGGACCTCAATGACCGTAGCAAAAAGGCCTATATCGGCTGCCAACTCCGGGAACCAGGTAAATTAAGTCAATTCTTAATAACTAATGCAGATTTGTTTGCCTTCAGCCATGCAGATATGCAGGGAATCCCAAGGGAAATCGCCACACACAAATTAAACATCGACCCGTTCCACCCTTAGTAAGACAGGACATACGTAAATTCAACCCCGCCATCAATGATGCAGTCCGCGAGAAGGTGGAAAACCTGTTAGAGAACGACTCCATCAGGGAGTTGAAGCACCATAAGTGGATCACAAACGTAGTGATGGTCAAAAAGAAAAAAAGGGAAATGGTGGATGTGTGTGGATTTCACAAACTTGAACAAAGCATATCCGAAAGATTCATTCTCAGTACCCCACATCGACCAACACATCGATGCAACAACCGGGCATGAACTATTGGGTTTCTTAGATGCTTACTTAGGCTATAACCAAATTCTTATGGAGGAAGAAGACCAGGAGAAGACCACGTTTATCACCCACCAAGGAACGTATTGTTATAGGGTCATGCCGTTTGGGTTAAAGAACGCGGGGGCTACATATCAAAGATTGGTGACAAAGATGTTCAAAGACTAGCTCGGCAAGACCATTGAAGTATATATAGATGACATGTTGGTCAAGTCCTAAAAGGCAGAGGATCACATCGATCATTTGAAGGAAGCTTTTGACATACTAAGACGGTACGGAATGTAACTAAACCCGGAGTAATGCGTGTTTGGCATAGCCTCGGGAAAGTTCTTGGGGTTTTTTGGTGTTGCAGCGGGGGATCGAGGTCAACCCAGACCAAATCAAAGCTATCTAGGGGATATCAGAGCTCTTGACTACCAAGAAGCAAGTCCAAAGGTTGCCTGGACGAATCGCCGACCTATCGAGATTCATCTCGCGGTCGTCTGATAGATGTCATAAAGTTTTTGGCGTACTCAAAAAGGACAACGACCTCCAATGGACTCCCGAGTATGTCCAGGCTCTGCAAGAACTGAAGGCATACCTAGCAGCTCCTCGTCTATCTAGTCGTCTCCGAAGTAGCGGTAAGTGCAGTCCTAATCCGCGAAAATAAAGGTACGCAATCTCCCATTTATTACATTAGAAAAACACTCGTTGACGCCGAGACGAGGTACCCACACCTCAAAACTTGCATTGGTCGTAGCTTCACGAAAGTTTAGACCCTATTTCTAGTGCTTCCCCATCTCGGTCGTCATAACCTTTCCCCTGAGGAGCATTTTGCATAAACCCGAGCTATCGGGGAGGCTGGCCAAGTGGTCCATCGAGCTAAGCGAGCACGATATCACATACCATCCGCGAACGGCGAAAAAGTCGTAGGTGCTCGCCGACTTCGTTTCCGACTTCAGTACAAAAATAATGCCTGAAGTCGAAAGGGAAGCCGTCCAAGCTTCCCTCCAAACACAAGACCTCTGGGTCCTATACACTGATGGTGCATCCGACGCATCAGGGTACGTACTGGGACTCGTATTCAAGGTCCTTACTGGCGAAGTAATTCACCTATCCATAAGGTGCCCGGATATCACTAACAATGAGGCCGAGTATGAGGTAGTAATTGCATGGTTGAGGCTAGCACTCAAGTATGGGGAGAAATGGTTAAAACTCCGTTGTGATTCCCAGCTCGTAGTCAACCAAGTCATAGGGACTTTCCAAGTCAAGGAACAAAGGTTGAAAAAATACCAGACCGAGATCTGCAGCTACTATCTGAGTTCGATGAATGCCAGCTCGACCA
The DNA here is from genome assembly GCF_000390325.3 of Nicotiana tomentosiformis. Taxonomy (NCBI): domain Eukaryota; kingdom Viridiplantae; phylum Streptophyta; class Magnoliopsida; order Solanales; family Solanaceae; genus Nicotiana; species Nicotiana tomentosiformis. Next base: position 30,614,355 of record NC_090812.1, read on the forward strand.
GATCCCACGAATGCAGAATGCCGAAGCGGATGGCCTCGCCAAATTGGCCACATCTACCAAAAGCATCACGACTATGGATAAAAACATAGTCCACCTCCTCACCTCCTTAACTTGGGATTGGCACAATCGTATTATCGCCTATTTGCAGGACGACACACTCCCAGACGACAAGAAAGAAGCCAAGAAACTAAGAATGCAAGCGGCTAGATACTGTCTCCTTCATAGCGACCTATACAAGAGGACTTACAGAGGCCCTCTAGCGAAATGTTTGGGCCCGAACCAAACCCATCACATCCTCGAAGAAGTCCATAGTGGTTCTCACTCCGGCAATGGAGCAGTAGTCAAATGCCTCATACGGGCGAGATACTATTGGCCCACTATGAAAAAAGACGTCGCAGACTTCGTGAGGAAATGCGAACAGTGTCATAATTATGCCCTAATGATTCACCAAGCAGCAAACACCTCCACTCAGTCACCTATCCCTGGCCGTTCATCAAATGAGGAATGGACATCATGGGCCCCCTCCCAACAGGGCAAGGTAATATACGATTCCTTTTAGTTTTAATTGACTATTTCTCTAAATGGGTGGAAGCAGGAGCATTCACCCAAATACGGGAATAAGAGGTAATCACCTTTATATAGAGAAACATCATATGTCGATTCGGCCTACCCAAGAAGATCACTTGTGATAACGGACCCCAGTTCATAGAACAGAAAACCGCTGAATTCTTTGAGAAATGGCATATCAAGAGGATACTATCAATCCTACATCACCCAGCGGGTAAAGGGCAAAAAGAGTCCTACAACAAGTCCATACTAAACATCATGGAGAAAAAGCTCGAGGACGCCAAGGGACTGTGGCCGAAAATACTACTAGAAGTATTATGAGCCTACCGAACAACCCCGAAGATGAGCACATGAGACACGCCCTACTCTTTGGTCTATGAGACCAAGGTAGTAATACCAGTCGAAGTCGAAGAACCCAGCCTAAGGTTCTCCCACGAAAGCGGTTTGATTAACGACGAGAGCAGAAAGTAGGAACTCGACGAAATCGACGAACGAAGAAATATGGCGTACATAAGAATGGTCGCCCAAAAACAACAAGCAAAACGCTTTTACAACAAGAAATCAAAGGTCCGATCGCTTAAAGTCGGGGCTAAAACTCAAGCGAGCAAAGACCCCCGGGAAGGCAAGCTGGGAACAAACTGGGATGGTCCGTACAAAATCATAACCAAAGCGAACAAGGTTCATTCCAACTAGAGACAATGGAAGGAAAACAACTACCAAACAATTGGAACATCAGCCACCTCAAATACTTTAACCTCTAAGAAAAGGGATCATCCCTAAGTCATACTTTTTTCCCTCACTTGAGTTTTATCCCATTTGGGTTTTCTCAATGAGGTTTTTAACGAGGCGGAAAAGGGTACACTTCGAGTCAAAGTACGCGAGGGAGGGACCATTGTTACTCTTTAATTGCTCGACTCCTCAATACTCTCCAAGTCAAACAATGAAGGGACTAGGTAGACTGGGACTGGGACTAGAACACCGGCCAACACCCAAAATCTGTAACATTCTCCAAGTATGTAACCAAAGCAACAATGTCGAAGTAATAAGAAACTTACGTTTATCAGGACACTTTTTTCGTATTAAGGTTATGTTTCACTCCGCTCGAACAACACCTACCAGCCCTCGTCCGCGATTTAATGAAAAGTTATGTTAGACTAATCTCGAACAAACACCTACTAGCCCTCAGTCACGATTTAACAAAATGTTATGTTCGACTAATATCAAACAAACACCTACCAGCCCTCGGTCGCGATTTAACGAAAGGTTATGTTCCACTAAGTTCGAACAAACACCTTCCGGCCCTCGGCCGCGGTTTAACGAAAGGTTATGTTCGACTAAGCTCTAATAAACACCTACCGACCCTCGATCGCGATTAAGGAAAGGTTATGTTCGACCAAATTCGAACAAATATTTACCGATCCTCATCTATGAATACGAAAAGGTTATGTTCAACCTCGCTACACCTATCGGTCCTCAGCCAAATCTCAATGAAGAAACGCACTCGACCTATATAAATAAGGGGCTAACATAGCTCCAAGGCTCCAAGGCTACGACCAGCTAAAAGACAATAATAATAAGAGGACAAAAAGCAAAACGAGCAAACAATAGAAGCAAAAAATATACAAGTACAGATAAAAAACCACATGAATGGAAGAAGATGCAAGCTACTGGTCGTCGCCATTACGACCTTTAGTGCCCTCGCCAGCTCGGTCTTCGACGTTATCCCCACCCTGACCACCGATACCCTCATCGTCTCGGCCCCTAGCACCCTCTCTATCCTCACCCGGAGGGTATATGAAATAATATCAGGCCTCGTCCTCGAGGCGATCTATAGCATCCTCATCGCCTTCCCCTTCCTCGCCGAGACGAGTAGTAGTCGGATCATAACCACAATCAATCCAAGCCTCACGAGCTTTGACATGAGCACCCTAGAAGTCTGTAGTAGAAATGGAGCCTGCTGCATGCAACTCGTAAAGCACATCCAATCGGGCTTCGATGTGAATCCACTCTTCGTACAAGTCACAAGGAATGTTGGGGAAGCCAGAAGTCGCAGATGAAGAAGTCCATTCAAGTAGTTTGGCCTTCTCGGCCTCCAGATCAACAAGCAGATCGTAAAGATCAGAGGTCTCTTTCTCCAACTCACCAATCCTTTCATCGAGCCGCTCTTCTTTAAGCCTCACCGTTGTTAAATCATTTTCTCGCTCGGAACGGAGAGTTCGGATCACCACATCAAGGGACTCCGCCTTCCTCAAAGCCTCCGACCGAGCTAACTACACCTTCTCTAGATCTTCCGTCTTCTCAGTGACCTCGCCACTAAGAGCCTCCGCTCTGAATTGACACTCCTCAAGCTGGCCTCACAGCAAGACTACCTGATCTTGGAGATCACTGCATTAGGCTTCTACCCCCTTGCTAAGCTCAAGCTCTTCCTCTTTTCTCCTCAACGTCCCTTCCAGGATGCTGCACTTCCCCACTACTCGCACCATCTCCTCGTCTCTTTCCTTCAAGTCCTCCCTTAGTTGGCGTACATTGCCACTTTCGCGGAGGCGGCACCGAAGATCCCAGTACTTCTAAAGGCATTTGAAATACTTATTCTTCAACTTCACACAAATATATTTACGTCTCTGCTCCCTACAAGCACTTTCAGTCTCAAGTACGATCGTCTGCAAAATGAATGAAGGAAGTTAGAGCCTACAAAAGAACAAAACGTAAGGAAAATAACGGACAACAAATGTACTTACCCGAAGGGGGAGACCAACAATGTTATTTGACAGGGTGTTGTCATTTATAGTCTCGAGGGTCGCACCCTCAATTTTAGAATAAAGAGGGCCAAGGGAGGGGATTATCTCCTCGGTGTTGACAGGAAGATTACAATCCATCGGGGTCGCAATAGTCCTTTAACCCCCTTCTAATCTCACTTCGAGTTGAGTAAGTCCCTCATCGATCATCCTCAACTCGTCTATATCCATTTCAGAGTCAGATCCAACATCCTCCTCAGCAACAACCTTCCTTCTATCATCAGTCAAAGAAGGCACGTCCGTTGTGACCCTGTAAGATGAGGCCTCCTCGCACCTCGGAAAGGCAGGGCTGTCATTGCTCACCACGCCCTCGACCGCATCCTCCATAGGATGCATGCTCATATCCTCCAAGTGAGGGGCCTCGGGAATTGCCTCTGGGATCTCTCCAATATGCACTATGGCCATTTCCCGAAGGACAAGGCCACAATCTCCCACATCAACGGCTGTCGGCCTCTCTCCTCCAGTATCTACGACCCTCATCTTACGAGGCATCAAACCACCGTTATCAGGAGAGACGTTGTCCTCATCAACTAGCGAATAAAGTTAGGGGGGTAGGAGTCGCAGAAGGAACAGAGACATGCTCCCAAGCTACAACAGCTGAGGTCGAGATCAGTACGGAAGACGTAGTAGCCACAACAGGAGCCGAAGTCGAGGAGGCAACAGTCGCCCTTCGGAAAGAAGGCACTAGTGCCTAGCTCCTCCTGAACCCCCTGCCTGAAAAACAAACAACATTAAGTCAGCAAAATAAATTTATACACAATAGGAAATGGAGTGGCCACGATCAGAGAAAGGAAATTACTAGTCAAATGGAGAGTAGGCTTGAATTTCTTGAAACAAATTTGGCCATTCATGAATCCCTACGATGTGAGGAAGGAGTCGCTCGACCCAGTCAGAAATATGAGCATCCAAAGGAGGAGGCGGGGCCTTGGCTACAAAATAAGAAGGCGAGAAGTCAAAATTGAGGACCTAACACGGGGGAGAAACCAAAGTACTTACGAGTATGGTTCCAAGCCTTAGGAAAGCCGTTGACATTGGCCACAACGTCTTCAGTTCTGACAAAAAAGAAGTTAAACCACAATTGATGACCGGCCTTGTCATTCATCTTCACCACCAAGCATTTTCCCCCTAAGTGGCAAAGGTTAAACATTGTTCCCCTATAAAATCTAGGAGCGAATAGATGAATTAAGTGTCGCAGTGTCAGTTCGACTCCGACCAGCTCAGCAAACTTAGTGAGCATCTTTATAATTTTATAGATGCTCTGCGCGAGCTGAGCAGGACAAATGCCGTAGTGACGATAGAACTCCTCCACCAGCGGAAGGAAGGTAAAAGAATAGCCGACTTGGAAGGGGTAGGCGTATAGGGCGCAATACCCAGGACGGTGGACTTGTACTGTATCCCCCTCAGCCGGGATCAACTCGATATTATTGGGAAGGCCAAATTTGGCCTTAAGATCCTCTAGTTCCTTCACCGTCATCACTGATCGAAAAGCTTCAGGTGCGGCCTATGGTGATTTGGTGAAATCAGATATGGAATCAGGGTTGCGTGGGATTATCTCCTCCACCAACGGGAAGGTTTCATCCTCAACGGTGGCAGGAACACTCTCCCCATGGGAGGGGAATACCACTGCTAATGGAGCAACACGACTCCCCTCACCGGCATCAGAAGACATTTTAGACATGATTTAATGTAGTAAAGGGAACTAACAAATGAGAGGGAATGGAGAACGATATAGGTCAACGAAGCAGAAAAGAAATTCGGAGAAGAAAAAGATCAAGAGAAGGGTATCGTGCTTCAAAACGTTGGAAGGTTTAAACTTCAAAATCAGGTTCAAAGATCTCTATTTATAAAGGTCATGGCACCAAAACCAAAAACCGGTTCATCGTGATTGGCATCGGAACCGAAGCGGCAGGTCAAATCAAAGGTCACACGCGAAACGGAGCAATGCATCCGGAATATGTATCATAATAACGCATGACATCATGACGTCATCCCAACCCATGGACAACATAACTCCAACAAATCACCCAGAAAATTTGAGGCATTCGAAATGCGCGTCCTACAGAGGTCTACGTTGCCTGCTTGCCGCAGCAACCATGACTCGTGTAGTTTGTCTAGTTAGCTCGACCACCAATAACATGATCCGCTCATCAAACCCGCCCGCGAAGCCGGCCACAATAAGTAGAGGGACTAACTGTATGGGTCAAAATCTATCTCTAGTCGAAATGGTATTAGTAAAATATTCCTAGGCCGCCACGTATCGAAGTAATCTAATTAACAACGAAGGACGTGGTCGAAGAGTCAACAAAGACTAAAGTCGAGGAATTGCCAAAGATCGAGGCTGAGGTCGAGTGCCCTTGACAGAGTTATAACGGCTAGTTTCAAGATAGGACGTTAAATAGAATATTCTAGTGGATATTCTCTGCATTTGTATTATTAGGGTTTTTAGGAACATGTTCCCTATAAATAGAAAGAGACACAATGATAGGGGACATGTGATATTTATTTGTAAAATATACTTTGACTTTAAAGAGAGAATCTGGTCTTATTATAAGCTTATAAAAATAACCTTTTCACTAAGATTCTAGTCTACACTTTTCCACTAGATCCGAGGATAACTCGGATATTCAAAGGCTTGCCCCTCATTCATCATTGTCAGAAAGAACATCTGTTAATTTCATCCTTTTTCGGGTGACTCATTCGTTCTATTTATATAAATGTCATTTATTGCTATTTCTCACTATTTAATGCTACATTATTTTTGTTTGGGTTCTTAAACATTGTCCATTGTGTACCTTCATTGCTTTTGGAATAGATCTACGTATTATTTATCACACTACCGAAAATTTCGTCTTTGAGAGATTATTATTAACTAAGATTAACCCTCATTTGTATAAATTTAATTAGTTGAACCAAGATCTATATTTTTTGGTCAAACAGCTACAACAATGAAGTTCTTGTAACATTTGGTGTATGGAAATAAATAATACAAAGACAAATGCAAATGTAAATACATCAATCTTGAAAACTTTTCAACAATTATTTTTCTCCCTCCGTTTCAATTTAGATGGGTAGTTTGACTTGGCACGAAGTTTAAGGAAAAAAAAACTTTTGAAACTTGTAGTTTTAAAAGCTTAAGGGGTAAGTTTTGTAGGGCCATGACATTTGTGTGGTTATAAAAGCTTCTCATTAAGGGTAAAATAAGTAAAATAAAAAGTTTAAAGTTGAATTATTTTCAAATTTAAAAATGTGACATTTATTTTGGAACAGACTGAAAAGTAGATTAGCTCATCTAATTTGAAAACGGAGGGAGTACTAATTATGAAGCGAAACACTTAAAACCAATACTTATGTTTATTTTAATATTTTCTTCTCTTCATTTAGTTTTTTTTAAGTTGCAAAAAGTGGTTGTTTTGTTGGAATAAGCCCAGTAAGCACGTTTTAGCGAAGGTGATGGTGCATCTCCAACAGGTGTGGTATGTCGGGGCCCCTCGAGCTTTACCCCGGAATCATTTGATTTTGTAATGCTGACAACTCATGTAGAATTGTGAGACGTGCCCAATTTTGCTGAGAGTAGAAAGGCCCAACAAACTTCACATCTGCTAAGCCCATTATCAACATCCAACAACTTTATTGCCCCACTTGGTTACAACTTACAAGGCTCGGCGATGGATTTTTGGGTATTATCACTTTTAGTCCGCGTCAGAAATTATTTATATTTGATAGTCAAAAAAATATATAAAATTTGTATAATTTTTGTATATAACATACAGAATGTATATATATATATATATACAAAAAATATACAAATTTTATATATTTTTCGACTATTTTATTTACAGCGGCTATATAGTATCATTTTACCATGAATTTCAGCTAGCTAATTGTTTATAAAGCTTTAAACTAATCTTGTCATTTCTCGATGTGGTAGGTAGAATTATAAGCCGATGACTTATTGTTCAGTGTGCCAAAAAGTTCTCTAAACATAAAAGGAAGAAAAAGAAGATAAAAGCACATTGAGATCACTCTCAATTTTTTCATATTTAGCTTAAAAAGAAATATTAAGAGATGCTTGATTCACAACAGCAGATTATTATGAAAACCTCCCGAATTTTATTTCGTAAAGGATGATCTAGTTTTCACCATGGGGCTAGGAATAGGATCACTTGTAAATCAAAGCGTACCTTACAAAAATGTATTCGTTAAATCGGTTCGAGGCCTCACACGCAACAGGACATCGACCTCCCTATTCTGCAAATGCAGATTCATACAATTCACTGAAATTTTTAAATTTTATTTTTCTCCTTTTTGTTTGATCTTCTTCTTTTGGGAAAAAAAGAAGAGGGAAATGGATAATATCTTAAAACAATCAAATCTATTTTCTTATAGCGACAATTTGAAAATTGAATCCAATTTATACTTTCACATATCTTTACAGTGGTGCCTATAAAAATGAGTTTTAGGATCCAGAAGTGCCTCCAAATTGGCCTGTTGATTTGGGTCAAGATAAAAGATGGGAGAAAACTATGAGACTAGATAAGAAGAGAGCTTTTTTATTGGCTTGATTAACAACAAACAAGTGATCTCCTTATACACGAGTTTTCCAGTTGAATATTCTAAATTCTTTTCCTTCTCAAATATAATAAATGTGAAAATATTATAACACTTATAATAGGGATTAAACATACAGTCGGGATTATTAAATGCAGGTTCATTATATGATGATTTATTAAAGGAGATTGGTCTTTGTGACTTATTGAACGCATAATTTAAATTTAACGTAAATTCTTGCCGAGTCATATTTAGTTGAATAAGGGTTTTCAAAACACTAGTTATTTTGAAGTTTTGAACCCTACCTTCTAAATATATTGATCTTTTCCTCTAGTTAGATCCCTCGTAGTTTAAATGTTCTACTCGATAGGAAACATGTATGAACAGCGAAATCAAATAGGCAAGATCACTTGCATGTAATATAGACAACACATAATCATAAATTTTAATTAAACATAAAATCGATATTTATCTCTTGAAGCAAGACCGCGATCGAAAAAAGAACCTTCGAGTGAGAGCAAACACCGTCCATGAGATCATCCTCCAGTTCCACAGTCTTATGTTGTGTGACCCAAATAATAATTAGAATTAGCGAAACTCGTGTGGGAGAGTTTCTCCTAGGAAAACCATGTAATAAAAACCATAGCCTCCTTATGGAATAAGACCCCTTTATATAGCCACAAGTTCTAGGGTTTAAATTTTTTTCCTAAACCTGTTGACTCTTCTTTTTCCACCAAGAAATAGAATTCCGTTTAATTTCTAATTATTCTGACACAGCAGGGACCACAATATTTAATTAACGAGGCTTCCTATTATGGACTTAATTCGAAATATCCGAATTAATACTACCATAATAAATTACAAATTATTTCACTAAAAATTCGTAACTGCACTCCTCAGTTCAATTTCGAAATTCTTCCATTAAATCTTATTTAACTCCCCATGTTAAGATTCAGATACTAATCAAATAAATTAAATTACTGACAATTTAATTCATTGATTATTTTCTTTAAACTTTCGCTTAACTTATTTCATGTGACGGATATAAAATCCACCTGCAGGGTTTACACATGAAAACTTATAAGCTTTCATAAAGGTGTATCAACAATCTCTAGACCGAGACATGGATTCCATCAACTAACTATTACTTTGTCAATGTATATCATTATTGTCCAATTTACCAAGCATATTAACCCACGAAAGGATCTCGCCTTTTGATAAATCAAAATAATAATAATATACACAACTAATAATAATTATATCAAGATTAAGAGTATAAGTACATTTAATAGCTAGAGAATTTATTTTGTTAAGTCAGTATAAAATACTTATCTCTGCTTGGTCCGTTCAATACATACAAAATGTAAGCACAAGAAGTTGGAATTGAATCATTCCCATAATCAAGATAAATTATATTTAATCTTGTGCTACAATCATTCTTGATAGTTTGTCCAATTCCATCATTAGATTGTGAACATGATCTTTATACTCATAAGAACCGATGATTTAATCTTCCGTGTATAAGCTAAACTCTATATACTAAATCATCTACTATATAAGTAAAGGTCACAAACGAATATATGATCTATTTAAAACTTTATTAAAATTGAATAAGCAATTGTTCCATAATAAATACTATATCCAAATTAAAATCCATGGTTAATAGTATATGTCCCAATAATCTCCCACTTAGACTTTTAACCATGACAATTATTAGAATATACTATGTCTAAATATATGGTTAATAGTATATACCCTAACAATCTCCCACTTAGACTTATGGTACATCAATAACTTTCACAGATATCATTTTAAACACAACTATTAAAAGTCTCTGCCAATAAGCTTTTGCAAAAAGGAACTTGCCAAGTTATTTTCAAATGCAATCTTTGTCTAGTAGTACTTTATCATAACTAACTAGTTTGGTATTAAGCTCTTCAGGGATCTTGATATGAAACTCTCCCAAGAGTACATACCAAACTATGATTTTTCTTATAATTCTCCCACTACGATGAAGTACTACTAATATTATCTTCATTACTGTAACGACCCGACTTGTTATTTTAAGATTTAACGCCCCATTCAGTGACTTAAGGTCTCGAGCAGTTTTGTAATATGTATTATGACCCGCGGGAGTGGTCGAGTTTAATTTTCGGAAGATTCGGAAATAAATTTAAAGAACAATTCCCATTTTTTGAAGCTTAAATGGAAAGGGTTGACCGAAGAGTTGAGTTTTGAGCAAACGACCCCAGAATGGAATTTTGATGATGTCAATAGTTTCGTATGGTGATTTCGGATTTAAGCGTATGTCCGGATTTGGATTTGGAAGTCCGTAGGACAATTCGACGCAATTTGGCGAAAGTTGGAAAATAAAAGATTTTTGAAAAGTTCGACCGAAGGTTGAATTTTTGATAACGAGGTCGGATTTTGATTCTGAAAATTAGAACAGCTCCATTACGATATTTATGACTTGTGTACAAAATTTGAAGTCATTCAGGATTGATTTGTTACGTTTCAGCAAAAAAATATAGAAGTTGGAAGATTTGAAAACTCATAATTCGATTCAATGCGCGATTCGTAATTTCGGTATTGTTTGATGTAATTTGAAATCCCGAGTAGGTCTGTGTTATGTTGAGAGGTCCCAGGTAGCTCGGACGAGGTCCCAGGTAGCTCGGACGAGGTTCGGATCAAATTTGGACTTGTTGAAAATGCTGGGATTTCTGCTGTTTCTGGGCAGCAGCTGTTGGAATCGCACTTGCGGAATTTTGGGCACAAGTGCGACCACACAGAAGCGAGGGAGCCATTGCAGAAGCGACATTGACCGGGCTGGTGTTTGGTCACAGAAGCGGAAGAAAATGCGCACCTGCGATTGCGCACCTTGGAACTAGGTGTTCCAAATCATTCCAAAACCCCACTGGACCCGAACCAATTACCCCCGGTAAGTCACATAACAAATATAAAGCATAAATTGAGCTGTAAATGGGTGACCGAGTTGTAATACTCAAAATGACCGGCCGGGTCGTTACATTACAAGACCTCAAAAACAATCAACAAAGATATAAATTACTCAGCATAGGGTAACACCTTCATTAATCCAAATTCTCAATAATTATATAAACATCTCTTCTTAAGCTCATTTAATTAATTATTTACAGAGAAAAAATCCATAATGAAATTAAATTCCAAGAATATCAAATCATCAAACTCACGGAATTCACATAAATATACAGGTAACAGTCACATCAAAGCGTCATATAAAAACAAATTTAATAAATGTGAATTGAGGCATGGAAAACAGATGATTAAATAAATGCCAACAATTATCCAATTTACTACACAATATGCCCAAGATTTTAACTCAATAAATTTTGCACATATAGCCCGAGTACGTACTCATCACCTTGCGTACACGGCTTTTCACATTTCACAAATGGCACATAAGACTCGATGCCTAAGGGGTAATTCACCTACTCAAGGTTAGCCAAGACACTTACCTTTTTGAAGTTATGTCGATATTCCAAAATTGCCTTCTTTCTTGAATTGACCTCCGGACCGCTCAAATCTATCCAAATTAATTGTACAACTTCATTAAAATTTATCGAAAATAATTCCGGATAATAAAACATCGACTTAAAATTTTATTCTAAAAAGTCAACGCCCTCTTGGAACCCGACATAATTTTTACGAAATCCGAACACTCATTCCGATACGAGTTCAACCATACCAATTTTATCCAATTTCGATAATAACTCGACCTCCAAATCTTAAATTCTCGTTTTTGAAAAGTTTTTACAAAAATCTCAATTTTCACCATTAAACTCGAATTAAATGATGAATATAGCCATAGAACATTTACCCCAATCAAGCTTGTAAGAAATCCCTCCAGAATCGCCCAAATCCGAGCTCCAAAATATCCAAAACGAAAATGACGAAATGACCATTTTTGGTCCTTAACATTCTGCCCAGTTTCGCACCTACGGATGAGTCGCCGCATCTGCGGAGCCGCTTTTGCGAGCCAAAACTCACTTCTGCGAATGCACTGGCCAGCTGCCCCCCTCGCACTTGCGGATTCATTCCTGCTTCTGCGCAATCGCAGATGCGCATTTTATTCCGCTTCTGCAACCAAACACAAGCTCTGTCAATGTCGCTTCTGCGTGGTCACACCTGTGCCCAAAATTCCGCAGGTGCGATTCCAACAACTGCTTCCCAAATACAGCAGAAATCCAAAGCATTTTCAACAAGTCCAAATTCGATCTGAACCTCGTCCGAAACTCATCCGAGCTACCTGGGACCTCGTCCGAATTTACCAATAAGTCTCGTAACACAAAACGAAACTACTCGGGGTTTCAAATTACATCAAACAATACCGAAATTATGAATCACGCATTGAATTGAATTATGAGTTTTCAAATCTTTCAACTTCTACATTTTGCGCCGAAACGTATCAAATCAATTCGGAATTGTCACGACCCAAATTAACCCTCTGTATGGTGTCGTGACAACACCTAGTCTTTACGACTAGGTAAGCCTAATATTACGAAAAATATAAAGAAAACACAATATTTTAAAAATAAACAGCATATTGTGAATAACCAAAAGTAGTACCACTCAGCATATACAAAATAACTTTCCAAAACCCGGAATATCACTAAGTCACAAGCTGCTATAATCTATGTAGCTCTATACAAAAGTCTGAAGATAATAAAGAAAGTCTCTAGGCGAGGGAGTAGAAGGAAACTCCGAGGATCTGCAGACACAAGCAAAAGCACCTTGAAGTCTCCTAGAATTAGCAGCACGCACTAACCCCGAGGCTGATAGCTCGCACCTGGATCTGCACACAAAAATATGTGCAGGAAAGGGCATGAGTACACCACAATGGTACCCACTAAGTGCCAAGCCTAACCTTGGTCGAGTAGTGTCGAGGTCAGGTCAAGGCCTTATCGGAGTAAATATAATAAATTAAATAGTAAAAGATATAAGTAAAGTTTACGGTAACACAGTTAAAGAAATTCTCAAAAATTTAACAGTTAAGGGAGCTCTCGGCTCAGAACAAGGTAGACACAATGGGGAATCTCCCGGGATACCGTCTCGTAGTTCCAAATGAATATGCAGTACAAGGGGATCTCCCGGAATACGTCTGTAGTCCCAAAGTAAATATGCAGTGCTGGGGGATCTCCCGGAATACGTCCGTAGTCCCAAAGTAAATAAGCAGTGTTGGGGGATCTCCCGGAATACGTCCGTAGTCCCAAAATAAATATGCAACGCAAGATAAAATGACAGGCATGGCATCGAGTTATACAATTTACACTAAACACAGATAAGGAAAGTAGGGACTTAACTAAGCATGGTGTACAAAATATCAAATAGGCAGTTAAAACACGTAAGCATGCTCCTCTAATCTAAGCTAAACAATTAAACGTATTAGTGCAATTTAATAAGGGAAAACAGTTTATGATTTAGAAAGGAAAAATGGGATTTTTTTTTGCAATAATAGCCCGTGTACACACTCGTCACCTCACGTACACGGTGCTCACACATCAATTAATATCAAATATCATAAGGGGAAAGTCCCCAACACAAGGTTAGGCAAGCCACTTATCACGAACCGCTCAAATCAACTCGATATCACGTTCTTGCCACGAGTATCCGACTCCAAATGGCCCGAATCTATTCAAATTAATTGCATAATATAAATATAACTACAAGTAACTAATTGAACTAATTAATTCGAAGCTAAAACGTGAAATTAAGAAACAATGCCCAAAATGTCTCATCGGGCCCACGTCTCGAAATCGGATAAAAATTATAAATTATGAACACCCATTCACTCACGAGTTCATTCGAACAAAAATCATCTAAATCCGACGTCAAATTCCCATTCAAATCTCAAATTTTCAATTAGGGAACCTTTTCCCCCATTTCCAAACTTATACCCTCAATTTCCTTAATTAGACGAGGAAAATAACAATAGATTAATGTATTATGATCAAAATAGAGTTAGAATTAGTTACCCAAAAGTTATCCTTCAGAATCCCTCTAGAAATCGTCTCCCACCGATCTCTAAATCGAATTTTGTGTTATGAAAATTCAAACCCTCGAAAACCCCTTTTCTGCCCAGCGATTTCCGCACCTGCGGTCACGCACCTGCGGACAACCCATCGCAGGTGCAAAGTCCACTTACTTGAGCTGGGTCTGCACCTGCGCGCATGAGTCCGCACCTGCGGATGCGCTTCTGCGGAACCTTGGGTCCTTCTCACCTCCGCATCTTCGACTGCCCTTCCGCAGATGCGGCTCCGCACCTGCGGACTCCCCACTGCAGGTGCGAAAACACCAGAACCAGCAACTCAAAAATTCCTCTAAGTCCAAGCTTTCACCCGTTAAGCACCCAAAACACACCCAAGGCCCCCGGGACCTCAACCAAACCTACCAACCAATCCTATAACACCATATGAACTTAGTCGAGCCATCAAACCACATCGAACAACACCAAATTCATGAATTAAGCACAGATTCAAGTCTAAGAATTTAGAATTTTCCAAATTCTACAAACGATGCCGAAACACGTCAAATCTTATCTGAATGACCTCAAATTTGCACAAAGGTCACAAAATGACACTATGAACCTACAGCCACTTCCAGAATTCCATTCCGAGATCGATATAAAAAATTCCACTATCAGCCGAAATCGCCAAAAATCTAACTTTCGTCAATTCAAGCCTAAATCTACTACAGACCTCCGAAACATATTCCGGACACACTGCTAAGCTCAAAATCAATCAACGGAGCTAACGGAGTCGAAGGAATTCCATTACGGATCTGTCTTCACATAGTTCCGACTACGGTCAAATCTCTAAGGCTTAAACTCACAATTAGGGACTAAGTATCCCAAAACTCTCCGAATTCCATAACCAATCACTCCGGCAAGTCTCAATAGCGGAAACAGTCGTGGGGAAAACAGATATTAGGGTATCGGGGCTCAAATTCTCAAAATGACTGGCCGGGTCGTTACAGGAATGACTTCAAATTTTGTACACAAGTCATAAATAACGTAATGGAGTTGTTCTGATTTCCAGAATCAAAATCCAACCTCGTTATCAAAATTCAACCTTCGGTCAAACTTTCCAAAAATCTTCTATTTTTCAACTTTCGCCAAAATATGTCGAATTGTCCTACGGACTTTCAAATCCAAATCCGGACATACGCCTAAGTCCGAAATCACCATATGAAACTACTGACATCATCAAAATTCTATTCTGGGGTCGTTTGCTCAAAAGTTAACTCTCCGGTCAAACCTTTCCATTTAAGCTACAAAAATGAGAATTGTTCTTTAAATTTATTTTCGGATCTTCCGAAAATTAAACTTGACCACTCCCGCGGGTCATAATATATATTGCAAAGCTGCTCGAGACCTTAAGTCACTGAACGGGGCGTTAATTCTTAAAACGACAAGTCGGGTCGTTACATTCTCCACTTCTTAAACATACGGTTGTCCTCGAACGGGCCAAGAATTTTTCTGAGGACATTAAAATTGAGTGTATTCTTACACACATACTCGCGGGTGATTCTACGTCACCGTAAATTTAACAGGGGTTCGACAACACCATCTCAGTGGAGGTTATTTCTTTTATCCACACTTATATACTTTAAAACCAATTTCTTACACTCCAAATATTTTCAAAAGGCCTGATTTTCACATCAACACATGGTATTAGTCTCCACTGGCTATAGCAACTCGTGCCTACGCACACATCAACCTTCTTGATAGTGTTGAAGTACTTCAAAATTTTTTGGGGTGTTACATTCTCCCCCACTTAGGATCATTCGCCCTTAAATGAGAAGTAGAGTCTGCTCTGAAACACATAACATAACTTATCTCTTCTTTCGCATGTCTCAATCCCCCAAATTTTACTAACTCCCAAAATTTTCAGAAATTTCGGCAGATTCTCCCCTGTAAATGAGGCCTATCCACCTGCAAGAGTAATACCAAAACTACTCCTAACAATACATCCACAACCCAACAAAGCACCACAATGTATATATCAATAACACTAATCTCAGCATTACAAGCACCGCATTATCATAATGATATCAAGACATGAAGAACATCCTATGTATGCCCATCACCACATCTCTGGTTTTAATAGTTGTTCATAATCGATTACAACATCGCCAATTAACCTCATATTAACCAAAACCTTGTTTCAAATTTTCACAACACTGATAGAAAAATGTGAGGCATGAAGACCTCATAACTATTTACCAGACATAACGAGTCTCATTTAATGCCGCTTGGGCACTCACCTCGTAGGCTAAAACTCAATATTTGCCTCACAATTATGGATAATTATGCACAGAAACACATAAAAGAATTATCAAATAAGCCTAACAGGTATGACTCCTTATTAATACTATAGTACAAGTTTTAATTTCACAAAAGGGGAATTTAAACACATAAACTTTCATCACAAGGATCTTATCCTTATATAACTTCCACCGCGGCTTGTAGCCCAATTTAAATATTTCACATCATATAAAAATGTGAGGATCTCGTCCTCAACTCCGAATCACAAGTATTTTGCACATTGTGCCAACTGAAATTTTCAACTTCCTTTCTTTCTTCTTTTCAATAAATTTCGTAAATAATTTTTCTCAACACATAATGAACCCTCATACCGGTAGGACATGTAATTCATAAAATTGAATTCAATTATTCCGAAATCACATCGAAACCCACTGTAGTGAGTAATAAAAAGTCACATTTGGACGTATAGCCCTCAATGGTGTACACAAATAAAAATGATAGACACAGGCTAACATTATCAACCCTCCCAATAGGGATAAATATATAAGTGGGTCACAAAATTATGAAGCTCACCCATAAGCGGAGCATAAAAGGAGGACTAGCCTTAGTATTCAGAACCGAATCAAATTAAGACAAAAATATCTTCATAACAAATCAGGATCATACCTATAACGACACCCTCTGGTGTATTGGCCTCAGCCATACCATAGCAAATATATCAACGGGTTGGGCCTCCCTCTCTAGGGAGTCCTCTACCCTCTATACTCCACCCCTAACTGGCTGTTCACGTGGGGTAGTAACTGCATTGGGGCCCATGGCCTGAGTGTTCTGATAAAATCCATCCCTCCCAAGTATGGGACAATATCTAATAATGTGCCTAGTATCACCATACTCATAACAACCCCTCTGATATCGCGGCTGCTCGTATTGAGTCTGTGCTGGATAACTGGAATAACTACTGTAAGAATCTCGTATCGGTAGTGTGCACTATAAGAACTTACTAGAGCACTCCGAGTAATCTGATGTGTGGACTGAGCTGGCCGACTGCTCGAGCCTCTGCCATAATGGGTCATAGACGAAAAGTAAAATCCATTGAACCCTCCAAAGCTTCAAGACCTTTTGACCTCCTTATACTCCTTTTCCTCACCTAGAACACCCTCAATCCTCCTAGCAATCTCCACTACTTGTTGAAATGGAGCATCAGTTTTATAACGACCCGACTAGTCATTTTGAGAAATTGCGTTCGGTTCGGCAGTTTGAGGTCATGAGTAGCTTCACACGGTATATTATGACTTGCATGCATCATCGGTTCGGGTTTTTGAGAAGTTCGAAAAGGATTTTTAGAAGTGACTTTCATTTGAGAAGCTTGAAGTTGAAAGAATTGATCAAGATTTGACTTTTGAGTATTTGACCTTGGATTGGAGTTTCGATAGTTCCGATAGGCCCAGATAGTGATTTTGGAATTAGGCGTATGTCCGGATTTGGATTTGGAGGTCCGTAGGGTAATTTGAAGCATTTTGGCAAAAATTGAAAAGTTAAAATTTTGGAAGATTGAGAAGTTTGACCGGGAGTTTGACCGGGAGTTGACTTTAGAATAGCTCTGTTATGTCATTTGGGACTTGCCTGCAAAATTTAGTATCATTTGGAGCTGATTTGATATGGTTCGGACGCTTGGTTGCGATTCTAGAAGTTCTTGAAGTTCATGGTGATTTTTCATGTGTTTTGGCATCCGATTCGTGGTTATAGAGGTTATTTTGGTGTTTCGATCATGCGAGCGAGTTTGTGTTATGTTTTCAGACTTGCGTGGATGTTTGGCATGGATCCCCGAGGGCTCGGATAAGTTTTGTACGCGTTACAGAGTGTTGGAAGAAGGTTCAGTTGTGTTGGTTTCTCTGTTCTCGCATTTGCGATGACTGCATTTAAGAGATCATTCTCGCATTTGTAATTATGGGTTGGGGCAGGGGAGTTCGCATTTGTGAACCACTTCATCACATTTGCAATTAGGCAGCTCCGCATTTGTGGCACAATCAGTTATTTTTGCGAAAACACTGAGCTCGCATTTGCGAACTTTGACAGAGCTGGCCAGTCTTCGCATTTGTGATACTTTTGTCGCATTTGCGATCCTGATGTCGCAAATGCGACATCTGAGGCTGGTATTAAGACTCCCATTTCAAGACTTAGCTTCATTTTGTTATATTTTGAAGCCTAGGTCCGAGAGTGGGCGATTGTGAGAGAAGATTTTTCTATCAAATCATTGGGTAAGTGCCTCTAATCAATTTTCAATTATATTTTGTGATTATATCTTAGATTTAACATCAAATTCATGAGAATCTATAGGAAAAGTTGGGAAAAATTGTAAAATCTTTTCAAAATGAAAAATGATGATTTGAAGGACGAATTGGTATCGGAACTTGATAATTTTTATATGGTTGAACTCGTATCGAAATGGGTGTTCGGGTTTTTTTTTAAAATTTATCGGGTTCTGAGGTGCGGGCCTGGAGAATTGACTTTTGTTGACTATTTTTGCAAATTGTATAAGGATCATAGCTTTGTTAATTGAAATTATTTTCTCTTGCATTGTTTGATGTATTTAAGTCGTCTTTGGCTAGATTGGGCCAAGCGATGGTGAATTGGTAAAGGAAAAGCTAAATTGAGTATTGAGTTGGCCGAATTGAGGTAAGTGTCTTGTCTAACTTTGCGTGAGGGAAACCACCCCTTAGGAATTAAGTTAATTGTGGTATCTTGTTATGTGAAAGCCGTGTACATAAGGTGCCGAGTGGGTACACAACCTATATGTGGTATTGACCGATTTAGATTGTCTAGTCTCTTTACATGCTTTTGATTAAATTGTCATAACATGTGGCATCTCGTTGTTAGACTACTCTTACATGGTCTATATGATGTGGTTAGCATTTATTTACCTTTTACTCGTTATTTGGCCCTTATATGACTTGGTTGAAGTAATTGCCTTCCTTGTTGTCTTGTTACCTCTTAATTGTTGAGTTGTTCTACGACTATGTGCACATCTACTACATGTCCAAATTTTTGTGATTGCCTGCTTAGTTATCACGTGCCTTACATGTCTTGTTATTTTGTATAGGTTGTTGTATTCCTTTGATTTTTACGTGGTTCCCTTGTTTCCGCGTACTCATACTCTTGGTTGTAAAAATTCTTGTAAATTGAGTTATTTAATTATTGTTGTTGGTTTAAATTATTGTATGGGGGATCGGGTTGCACGCCGCAACAGGTGAAATAAGGGAGGTGGTGGAATACGGGAGGATATTTATATTGTGATATTGTTATTGTACGGTGGGATAGGGTTGCGCGCCGCAACATATTATGTTTATTGTTATGATATTGATATTATATGGTGGGATCGGGTTGCACGCCGCAACAAGTGAAATAAAGGTGAATTGATATTGTGGAATAAGGGTGACTTATGAGATTGATATTATATGGTGGGATTGGGTTGCGCGCCGCAACATATCTTGTATTTTGGTATCCCTTGTTTTATTGTATTGGCTTTAGTTCCTTCGTACGAGACTTTGATAATTTGTACTTTTGATTTTCGATGTGTTCTGAGGATCGAGTTATTGTCATTGACTTATTGCCTTGCCGTAATTTCCTGAGCTCTTTTCCTAATACTATTATTCTGGCGAATTGATTTTCAAAGTGAATTTACTACGTTGAGTCATTACCTCCTGCCCTGCTGAGTTGTTAGTAATATAGTGATTTAAAATGAAAGAATTAATATCATACTACCTTGTGTGACTTATAAGTTAGAACTCGCCGTATATTTTAGTATTTACTATTGCTAATAGTTGTTATATTTTACCTCAATTTATTTCTCAACTTAATCTCCTTAACCTGTTTGAGGTTGTTATTCTACTTAAAAAAGGAATTATTATTATGTTTTAATTTAATAAATTCTATATTAAATGCAATAGCTTATTCGATGTTGTATTTTATTTGAAAAAGTTATTTTTCTTCATTCAAATAATTTCTAAAATAAACTCATATTTCTCGTTGATTTCCTATTTGGCCTAGAAACTATAAATTTACTTTATGTTATATAAACAGAATCTCTTGAACATCTTAATTAGCATTTGTTACGGATATTATGTACCGAATAGCACGTGGATTTTTTCGTGCAAAATGAGATGGAAAGAAATGGGCACAAGGTGCCAGGTGTGTTAAAGGTTTGGAAGTTGTGATTTATGGTATAAGATTACGAGAAATGGGATTGTTGGAATCGTGTATTAGAAATGATTTGATTGGTCGAGTTGACATTGTTTCCCTACTTGAGCATATTTACACTTATCTGTATCCCAACTATGTTGTCATTTAATATCTTGGTTATTTTTCGTTGCCATTCGTGTTTTCCCCTTATCGAACCCTTATCGTCACTACTGTTTGTAATTTGATTTCTTCCTGCTATTGGCATTACTTCGAAATCCCTATCTTGTTAGCTTTATGTCATATCCTTCTAAGGTTTATATGTTCGGTAGGTGTCTTGACCTGGCCTCGTCACTATTCTACTAAGGTTAGGCTTAATACTTACTGGGTACCACCGTGGTATACTCATACTACACTTCTGTACTTGGTGTGGTTGGAGACTTCCACGTACACCTGTCGGGCGTTCGCAAGCTTCGAAGTCACCTTTTAATTGTATTTATTTCCATTGTTTCCTTTTAATCCGGAACAGTGATGTATTCATTATGTATAACTACTACTAGAAAGGCTTATGACTTGTACTACCGTTTTGGGATAGTAAACTGTACAGAGATTTTTATTTCGAAATTGTTTGATGTTAGTAAATACTGTCGTTATTTGTGTTTATGTTAGGCTTACCTAGTTTTAGAGACTAGGTGCCATCACGACTCATTCAGAGGGATTTTGGGTCGTGACAAGTTGGTATCAGAGCTCTAGGTTCATGGGTGCTATGAGTCATAAACAGGTTTAGTAGAGTCTTGCGGATCGGTACGTAGACGTCTGTACTTATCTTCGAGAGGCTACGGAAACTATTAGGAAATTCCACTTCTTTCATTCCTTGTCGTGCGACATTGATTCAACTCGAAGCATATACCTTACGTTCCTTTGCATTCCCTCGTATATGGTATTGCCTCTCGGTATCAGCTATGCGCCAGCGGTTCGTGATGCTGCAGATGGGCTACGAGGGGGCCAGTGATTCTCAAACATTGTCTCAACGTGTCATCTAGACTGAAGATGCGGAGGTATTGAAGTACTATTCAATTGTTCACATGGAGGTGCAGTGGGTCCCGGCATCTGGTTGATGAGTACGAGCTTGGGAAGGTTTAATTGGTTGGCTAGTCGTCGAGATCGTGGTAGGGTCACGAGGTGGATGTTGATTGAGGATAGTTGGGGGTATTAGAGACTATGTGGTTTGTATGGGATTTCTACTCAGTGAAAGGTACATGTTATCATTCAAGGCATTGAAGAAAGCGAGTTTGACTGTCACGAGAATGGACGTGCGCTTAGTAGATGACTTAGAGTACCTTGTGATTGGTGTTATACGAGCTGTGAGGGTTAGTTTTGCGGATCATCAGATGTTGTTTTCTATGGCTTCGCGCCAAGTGGGGGATTCCATTGGCGGCATTCAGATTGCAGAGTCAGATTTACATTAGTATTGGCCTGAGATGTGTATATATGGTATTGGAAGGTTCCCTAAAATTTGTGTATGATTAAGATCTGAGATCTTGCATGGGATGATGTTAGGGCTTACGATGTTTCTGTGTCATTAATGGATCTACATTTCAGTATCAAAAGAGGGTCAGAGGAATAACTTCAAATTCACATAAGGTCTATTCAGCGTGGGCATCTTGGTTGCGGCATTACGGGGTGCTTCAGAGGAAATGCGGTGGTTTATGAGCTTCTGGGCTACGTGGTTCGTTCTAGGATTATCTGCATTTGGGCTTTAATTGGGATCATTGCATATCGACAGAGAGAAGTATTACCCCAGAGGAAAAATAAGGAGTATCCGAAGAAATGGGTCAACTCTGTGGTGTTGGGTCAGCATAGAAATGGAAGTAATTGGTCCTTTTGAAAAGGAATTCTCTACTGGCATTTGTGGCAGTACTCTTGGGTTGGACGGTTTGTGTGACCCAGTTGAGTTGGGGAGATGCGGTCCTAATGGCTTATTTGCGTGCGGGCGGATCTCGGAGAGTTCTCGATGGTTTTGGCAACGGATTGAGTCAGCGGTATGCTATGGGCATAAGGAATATGTTGTACATTATGGTTTTCTCCTGGATGGATATCATAGTTAATAGAATGTTGGCATTATTGGATATCATGTGTGAAGAGCGTGCAGTTTAGGAAGGAACCTTGAGTTTTGGGTTGCGGGTGTGTGGCTAGTGGCATGGTGATTACTGGGTTTTGAGGCCTTTGAGGTTCAGGTTTTGTTACACGGCCAGAAAATCTATATGGATGCTTCAGTAAGATGATGTGGTATGAGTGATGTTTCAGCCATTCGGGTAGCGTAGTTGAGTTCGGGTATGGAAATATTAGTATTCATGAGGTTTTGGGGCTGGATGTCCTTATATGCAGACTATTTCTTGTTTGCAGATTGTGAAGGAATGTTGAGAATGGGATAACTGATGGTATAAATTGTCGATAGGTTGCTATGGACTTTTGGGAGGATATTTACCTATTTGGGAATGATCAGGATTTGGTTTGGGGGCTATTCGAAAGCTCATTGAGAATGTGTACTTTATATCGGATCAGGTTTGGGTACTCTTGTGAAGTTGATATCACGGTTATGTTACCGGGCAGAATAGATATCATTTGTGCCCCTGGCCTAAGTTATGTGCTACTCTCTCATGCTGTGATGTGCTGTGAGGTTGTATGATTATTCTCCACGCATGTTGTAATTTCGTTCAGGCCTTATGGCGATGTGGGCGAGATGGCCCTCGTGGTGTTGATTTTCTCATTGCACCTTAGTTGTGCTTGCTTTCTTCCATGTTTTATTAATTCTATTCATTTACCCACATTTATACTTATGCACTCTACTGTGCTTGATATCAGTATTCATGTGATCAGTGAACCCGAGCACTTTGTCTTGATGAGTATCTGGGAGCGGGCTGCACGCCGCATCGGATGTTATGTGGGATACTCTTTCCTTGTGTTTATTTGGTGTTTTGTTTTCCCTCTATAAGGTGATTTAATGAAACTGTACTTTTGTTGTTACACATGTTGTACTTGTTAGATAATCCTCATACCTTGCTTTCCTTCTATTTGTACTGCATAACTGAGTTATTGGTGGTTGGGTATATGAACCGTGTTGTGTGAGAATCTATGTGGTTTAGTGATAAGTTGCCATTTGGGCTGCTTGCTTGGTGTACGGACGAGAGAGATTTTTGACTTGTTGACTTCATGGGCAGCTATGAGTTCCCACATGTTTCTTTATCATAGGCAGTGTTGTGGAGGTCTGAAACAAGGTTCTATTCAATGGGAAGTGTATTGCCAACATCCAGAATGTTATTTGAGCAGCTATGGTGATCAGAAGTTATTACTACAGGCATTTGAGTTGTGTGGAACATCATGTGAATGTACTATGGGTTGGAGTGTGGCTCGATTCAGCTTGATCAGGTTTATACAGTGTGATGATGCGAGATTCCGGTCCTATGATAAGTTTCAGATGTTGAGGTGTGGGTTTTGTCCTAAGGCTACGGACTAAGTATGAAGTGAAATCTTCATTTAAGTTGCGTTTTCAGTCCTACATAGGTTTGGGTGATGGGGAATAACCCCCGGGTGTATGTATGTGAGCTCATGCAGTGGTTTGATGGCTTTGGAATGACTCCGGGCACGTTCGAGGACGAACGTATGTATAAGTGGGGGAGGATGTAATGACCCGACTGGTCGTTTTGAGCAATTGCGTCCGGTTCGGCAGTTTGAGGTCATGAGTAGCTTCACACAGTGTATTATGACTTGCGTGCATCATCGGTTCGGGTTTTGAGAAGTTCGGAAAGGATTTTTAGAAGTGACTTTCATTTGAGAAGTTTGAAGTTGAAGGAATTGACAAAGATTTGACTTTTGAGTATTTGACCTCGGATTGGAGTTTCAATGGTTCCAATAGACTCGGGTTGTAGTTTTGGACTTAGGCGTACGTCCGGATTTGGATTTGGAGGTCCGTAGGGCAATTTGAAGCATTTCGGCTAAAATTGAAATTTGAAATTTTAGAAGATTGAGAGGTTTGACCGAGAGTTGAATTTGGTGATATCGAGGTCGAAATGCGATTTCGAGAGATGGAATAGCTCTGTTATGTCATTTGGGACTTGCCTGCAAAATTTGGTATAATTTGGAGCTGATTTGATATAGTTTGGACGCTTGGTTGCGATTCTAGAAGTTCTTGAAGTTCATGGTGATTTTTCATGTGTTTTGGAATCCGATTCGTGGTTCTAGATGTTATTTTGGTGTTCCAATCGAGCGAGCGAGTTTGTGTTATATTTTCAGACTTGCGTGGATGTTTGGCATGGATCCCCGAGGGCTCGAATGAGTTTTGTACGCGTTTCGGAGTGTTGGAAGAAGGTTCAGCTGTGCTGGTGTCTCTGTTCTCGCATTTGCGAGGATTTCATCGCATTTACGATGACCGCATTTGCGATATCATTCTAGCATTTGCGACGATGGGATGGGGCAGGGGAGTTCGCATTTGCGATTAGGCAGGTCCACATTTGCGGCACAATCAGTCGTTTTTGCGAAAAACACTAAGCTCGCATTTGCGAGTCTTATGTCGCATTTGCGATCTTTGACAGAGCTGGCCAGCTTTCGCATTTGCGATACTTTTGTCGCATTTGCGAGCATCGCAATTGCGATCCTGATGTCGCAATTGCGACATCTGAGGCTGGTATTAAGACTCCCATTTCGGGACTTAGCTTCATTTTATCATATTTTGAACCCTAGGTCCGAGAGTGGGCGATTTTGAGAGAATCTAATTCATGATTATATCTTAGATTTAACATCAAATTCATGAGAATCTAAAGGAAAATTTGAGGAAAATTGTAAAATCTTTCAAAAATGAAAAATGATGATTTGAATGACAAATTTGTATCGGAACTTGATAATTTTTGTATGGTTGAACTCGCATCGGAATGGGTGTTCGGGTGTTTTTAAAAAATTTGTCGGGTTTCGAGGTGCGGGCCCGGGGAGTTGACTTTTGTTGACTTTTTTTGCAAATTGTATAAGGATCATAGCTTTGTTAATTGAAATTATTTTCTCTTGCATTGTTTGATGTATTTAAGTCGTCTTTGGCTAGATTGGGTCGAGCGATGGTGAATTGGTAAAGGAAAAGCTAAATTGAGTATTGAGTTGGCCGAATTAAGGTAAGTGTCTTGTCTAACTTTGTGTGGGGGAAACCACCCCTTAGGAATTGAGTTAATTGTGTTATCTTGTTATGTGAAAGCCATGTACGTAAGGTGCCGAGTGGGTACACAACCTATATGTGGTATTGATCGGTTTAGATTGTTTAGTCTCTTTACATGCTTTTGATTAAATTGTCATAACATATGGTATCTCGTTGTTAGACTACTCTTACATGCTCTATAGGATGTGGTTAGCATTTATTTACCTCTTACTTGTTATTTGGCCCTTATATGCCTTGATTGAAGTCATTGCCTTCCTTATTGTCATGATCCAAAAATCCCACCACAAGCGTCGTGATGGCACTTAGTCTCTAAGACTAAGTAAGCCGATTATAATCATAATTCAAGCCATTTTTTTTTATAAAGATATAATTTAATACATGTGTCGAAACCAAAAGTGGAAATATTTTTAAAAACCTCCCAAGACTGGTAGTACTGAGTCACGAACTCTGACTGAATACATGAAATGATCGCAAGGATCGAATACTCAATATTGTTTGAATAATAAATAACAGTACAATAAAATGGAAAGACTCCAAGGAACTGCGATGACCAAGCAGCTCTACCTTGAATCCTTGCGATCCCACTCTAACTCTGTCCGAGTTCGATATCTCCAATACCTGGCTCTGCACAAAAATGTGCAGAAGTGTAGTATGAGCACACCACAGTCGGTACCCAGTAAGTATCAAGACTAACCTCAGTGGAGTAGAGACGAGGTACAGTCAAGACACTCACTAATCTAATAACCTGTGCAATATGATATACAAAATAATAGAAAACAAATAGCAGTGATAGCAACATAAATCAACTAGTGATTTAAACAGCAATGCAACAGGAATACCGTAAAATATTACTCAAACGAATAATAAACACAGGTACAACCAATTAATCAAGTCCTTTCAATATACATCTTTTATCTATAAGTTTTTCAATAAAAGTCTCTAGAATATAATCCTTTTCAATAAATATATTTCGAATATACTTCCTTAAAATAAATATCCTCCCATTATAATTCTTTCAAATAAATATCTTTCGAATATAATTTTTTCAAGTAAATATCTTTCAAATATAATTCTTTCAAGTAAATATCTTTCAAATATACTTCTTTCAAGTAATTATCTTTCTAATATAATTTTTTCAAATAAATATCTTTCTAATATAATTCTTTCAAGTAAATATCCTTCCAATATAATTATTTCAAGTAAATATCTTTCAAATATACTTCTTTCAAGTAAATATCTTTCTAATATAATTCTTTCAAATAAATATCCTTCTAATATAATTCTTTCAAGTAAATATCTTTCAAATATAATTCTTTCAAGTAAATATCCTTCAAATATAATTCTTTCAAGTAAATATCCTTCAAATATAATTCTTTCAAATAAAAGTAACCTTGTGACACCTCATTTAACTTTCCTGGCGTGAGAAATATATTCAACGTATCACATCAAATGGCACGGTAATACCTTCGTGCACTTGTCTCATTCTCACCCAATACATAAATGTAGATCAAATCAATTGGCACGGTAACACTCTTCGTGCATTTATATCTTTCTCATCGTGCATACATATAACAGTACCAACTAGGTGGGAGAAATGCCAATAACAATAAAAGAAATAAAGTGGAGGCACACATGAAGCAACACCGACTACAAGTCACATAGAAAACAAAGGTGCACAATAACATTTCAAGATAAAGGCATGAATGTATACACAACAAAACGATATCACAATATAATGTATGTCTCTCGTCCTCGCCTGCACGAAAATACCCTTCGTGCCATGAATATATGATAATATAAAAATAATTGCACGGCATCACCCTTCGTGCTTTTACTCTCATCCTTGCCTGATAATATAAATGAAATAGCACGACATCATCCTTCGTGCTTTACACTCTCAAATGGCACGGCATCACCCTCTGTGCTTTACACTCTCAAATGGCACGACATCACCCTTCGTGCTTTACACTCTCCCTCGCATGATAATATAGTTCAAATGGCACGGCATCACCCTCCGTGCATTACACTCTTCCTTACCAAGCACATGTATATCATTAACAAGCAAGGTAGGAAGCATAAATAACATCAAGGAGAGTGTTTAAACCACATCACAATACAACAATTCATATCACAATTTGCCACTGACCAAAACCAAATTCCAAATATGTAGCAGAATCAATAAAATTCTTCAACAAATAGCCCAAGGCTCCACAAAACGTATATAAAACTTCAAAACAATCAACAGAGGTGAAAAATACTTAGTATAGGGCAACACCTTCATCAATCCAAATTCTTGATAATTATATTAACTCCTCAATTTAAACTTATTTAATAAATATTTGCAGATAAGGATTTCATCATGAATTTAATTTCAAGAAAAATATCAAATCAACAAACACACATAATTCACATAAAATCCAAATGACAATAACACCAAGTTATTATATAAAATACAAACTTGACAAATAAGGAATGAGGCGTGATAATTCAAGGATTTACTAATGCCAACAATTATCTAATTTAATACATAAGAATGCCTAAAACTTTAAACCAATAAATTTTGCACATATAAGCCTTAGTACGTACTCCTCACCTCGCGTACACGGCTTTCAAATCACACAATTTTCACATAAGACTCAATGCCTAAGGGGTAATTCCCCCACTCGAGGTTAGGCAAGATATTTACCTTATTGAAGTTATGACGATATTTCAAAATCACCTTCTTGCTTGAATTGCCCTCCGGATAGCTCAAATCTATCCAAATTAATTATACCACTTCATTAAAATTCATCGGAAATAATTTCGGATAATAAAACACCAATTAAAATTTTATTCTAAAAAGTCAGCGTGGGGCCCGCCCCTCGAAACCAAACAAAATTTTTATGAAATTCGAACACCTATTCCGATACGAGTTCAATCATACCAAAATTATCAAATTCCGATGACGGATCGCCCTTCAAATCTTAAATTAAAGTCTAGAGGATTTCTACCATTTTCAACCCAATTCACTAATTTAGTGATAAAAACAACACAAGATTCATGTAATTTAACCAAAATCAAGTTAGGAATTCTTACCCCCAATGTTTTCCTTAAAACACTCTCGAAATATTGCCTCACCCGAGCTTCCTTGGTCCAAAAATGGAAGAATGAGACGAATTTGGACTTTATTCTGCTGCCCAGGGATTTGTTCTTCGCGTTCGCGATGAACAAATTCTCCAACAAAAATTTTCAAACTCTTCTCAGACAGCCTCTAGTATAATAGTCATAACGTTTTGTACAAAACTCCAAATGACAAATGGTTTAACTTTCTGGAAATTAGACTCAAAGCATTATAACTTTTATTTGTTGCTCATTTCCTTATTCCTTATAGATTGCGAGATATAAGCTTCCAAAGTCAGCCCTGTGCAACAGAGATTTCCAAACTCTTCCCAGATAGCCTGTAGTATATCCATCATAACTTTTGGTACACAACTCCAAATGATTAATGGTTTACCTTTCTGAAAATTAGACACAAAGGACTACAACTTTTAGTTTCGGATTACCTCCAAATTCTTTATAGATTGCGATATATGAGCCTCCAAAATCAGACTATTGCAATAGAGATTTCCTTCTTCGCAAACGCGAAGAACAAAATCCTAGAAGTCAAATCCTTCTTCGCGAACGCGAGAGGCTCCTCGCGAACGCGAAGAACAACACCAGATATCAGCAAATCAACATCCAAAGTAGCCCGAAACATACCCGAGGTCCTCGGGACCTCAACCAAACACACCAAAGCATCCCATAATATCATACGAACTTAGTCGAACCTTCAAATCACCTTCAACAACACCAAAAACATGAATTACACACGGATTCAAGCCTAATGAACATAAAAATTTCCGAATTCCACAAATGACGTCGAAACCTCCCAAACCACATTCGAATGACCTCAAATTTTGCACACAAGTCAGAAATGGCACAACGAAGCTATTCCAATTTCCAGAATCGGATTCCGACCCCGATATCAAAAAGTCAACCCCCCGGTCAAACTTTCCAAAAATTTATCTTTCGCCATTTCAAGCCTAATTCCACTACAGACCTCCAAATAATTTTCCGGACACGTTCCTAAGTCCATAATCACCATACGGAGCTATTGACATCATTAAAATTCTATTCCATAGCAGTTTTCTCAAAAGTCAACTCTCCGGCCTTACATGTCCTATTATTTTGTATAGGTTGTTGTGTTTCTTTGATTTTTACGTGGTTACCTTGTTGCCGTGTACTCATACTCTTGGTTGTATAAATTCTTGTAAATTGAGTTATTGAATTATTGTTGTTGATTTAAATTATTGTACGAGGGATCGGGTTGCACGCCACAACAGGTGAAATAAGGGAGATGGTGGAATAAGGGAGGATATTTATATTGTGATATTGTTATTATACGGTAAGATCGGGTTGCGTGCCGTAACATATTATGTTTATTGTTATGATATTGATATTATATGGTGGGATCGGGTTGCACGCCGCAACAGGTGAAATAAAGGTGAATTGATATGGTGGAATAAGGGTGACTTATGAGATTGATATTATATGGTGGGATCGGGTTGCGCGCCGCAACATATCTTGTATTTTGGTATCCCCTGTTTTATTGTATTGGCTTTAGTTCCTTCGTACGAGACTATGATAATCTGTACTTCTGATTTTCGATGTGTTCTGAGGATCGAGTTATTGTCATTGACTTATTGCCTTGCCGTAATTTCCTGAGCTCTTTTCCTAATACTATTATTCTGGCGAATTAATTTTCAAAGTGAATTTACTATGTTGAGTCATTACCTCCTGCCCTGCTGCGTTGTTAGTAATATAGTGATTTAAAATGAAAGAATTAATATCATGCTACCTTGTGTGACTTATACGTTAAAACTCGCCGTATATTTTAGTATTTACTATTTCTAATAGTTGTTATATTTTACCTCAATTGATTTCTCAACTTAATCTCCTTAACCTGTTTGAGGTTGTTATTCTACTTTAAAAAGGAATTGTTATTATGTTTTAATTTAATAAATTCTATATTAAATGCAATAGCTTATCGATGTTGTATTTTATTTGAAAACGTTATTTTTCTTCACTCAAATGATTTCTAAAATAAACTCATCTTTCTCATTGATTTCCTATTTGGCCTAGAAACTGTAAATTTATTTTATGTTATATAAACGGAATCTCTTGAACATCTTAATTAGCATTTGTTACGGATATTATGTACCGAATAGAACGTGGATTTTGCCGTGCAAAATGAGATGGAAAGAAGTGGGCACAAGGTGCCAGGTGTGTTAAAGGTTTGGAAGTTGTGATTTATGGTATAAGATTACGAGAATTGGGATTGTTTGAATCGTGTATTAACAACAATTTGATTGGTCGAGTTGGCATCATTTTCCTACTTGAGCACATTTACACTTATCTGTATCCCAACTATGTTGTCGTTTAATTACTTGGTTATTTCTCGTTGCCCTTCATGTTTTCCCCTTATCGTCACTACTGTTTGTAATTTGATTTCTTCCTGCTATTTGCATTACTTCGATATCCCTATCTTATTAGCTTTATGTCATATCCTGCTCAGGTTTATATATTCGGTAGGTGTCTTGACCTGGCCTCGTCACTACTCTACTGAGGTTAGGCTTGATACCTACTGGGTACCACCATGGTGTACTCATACTACACTTCTGCACATCTTTTTGTGCAGAACTAGGTACTTAGAATCGAGTTGGTTTTGAGACTTATGCTTGGTGTGGTTGGAGACTTCCAGGTGCACCTGCCGGGCGTTCGCAGGCTCCGAAGTCACCTTCTAATTGTATTTATTTCCATTGTTTCCTTTTGTTCAGAAACAATGATGTATTCATTATGTATAACTACTCCTAGAAAGGCTTATGACTTGTACTACCGGTTTTGGGATAGTAAATTGTACAGAGATTTCTATTTCGAAATTGTTCGATGTTAGTAAATATTGTTGTTATTTTTGCTAATGTCAGGCTACCTAGTTTTAGCGACTAGGTGCCATCACGACTCCTTCGAAGGATTTTGGGTCGTGACAAGTTTGCAGCTCTCGACCCATGCACTTGGAAGTTGGTCATAGTGCCTTGACACAACCGTTCAAACTCTGTGTGCCACACATCTCGGAGAGTCTGGGGAATAAACTTTTTCAAAAATATTTTAGAAAATTGAGTCCAAGTAGGTGGACTATACCTTTTAAACCTCTCAAGTCTCTTTTGTTCTTCTTCTGATGCCTCTAGCCTGACCTCAGGCTGAACCGGAATAACAGGTTGTATCGGTACTATACCCGGAACCTGACCAATGTGAACTTGATCCTCTGGAGTCGTGGTAGGAGTTTGAGCTACTCCCCCAATCTACGAAATATTTGGTGTAACAGAGATCAATCCCGCCTGAGTTAATGTACCAAACATACTTAGGAATTGTGCTAAAGTCTCCTGAAGTCTGGGGTAACAACAGGTGCTTCTGGTACCTGTCCCCCAACTGGAGCTATTGGCGGCTCCTCCACTGCTTTTCTGACAGGTGCTCTAGTCGCAGCACGTGCCCTTCCTCGACCTCTACCTCGGCCTCGGCCTCGGCCCCAGCCTCTTGCAGCCCTAGCAGTATGTGCGGGTGTCTGCTCAGCTAACCCGGTAGTACGTGTCCGCACCATCTGTGAGAGAATATAGATGCAGAAGCTCAAATTCCAAATTCAACAATTTTTGCACGACAGGAATGAAAGAACTGGAAATTTCCTAACAGTTTTGTAGCCTCTCGAAGATAAGTACATACGTCTCCGTACCGATCCGCAAGACTCTACTAGACTCGTTCGTGACTTTGAACCTAGGGCTCTGATACCAACTTCTCACGACCCAAAATCCCGCCACAAACGTCGTGATGGCACTTAGTCTCTTAGACTAGGTAAGCCGATGTTATAACAATTCAAGCCATTTATTTTTTTATTTTTTTTTATAGAAACTATGAATTAAATAGGTAATCAAAACCAACAACGGAAATAATTACAAATATAACAACCTCTCAAGACTGGTAATACTGAGTCACGAACTCTAACTGAATACATGAAATGTTCTCAAGGATTGAATACTCCATACTGTTTGAATAATAAATAACAGTACAATAAAATGGAAAGACTCCAAGGAACTGCGACGACCAAGCATCTCTACCTTGAATCCTTGCGATCTCACTTTAACTATGTCCGAGTCCGATAGCTCCAATACCCGACTCTGCACAAAAATGTGCAGAAGTGTAGTATGAGTACACCATGGTCGGTACCCAGTAAGTATCAAGACTAACCTCAGTGGAGTAGAGACGAGGTACAGTCAAGACACATACTAGTCTAATAACCTGTGCAATAAGATATACAAAATAATGGGAAACAAATAATAATAATAATAATAATAATAATAATAATAATAATAATAATAATAATAATAATAATAATAATAATAATAATAATAATAATAATAATAATAATAATAAGGGTAACACAAATCAACCAGTGATATGCACAGCAGGGCAACAAGAACACCATTAATATCGCTCAACAAATAATAAATATAAGTACACCCAATTAAATCAAGTCCTTCAAATAAATGTCTTTCACATATAATTCTTCCAAATAACTCTCTTTCAAATATAATTTCCTCAAATAAATATCTTTCAAATATAATTCTTTCCATAAATCTCTTTCAAATATAATTTCTTCAAATAAATATCTTTCACATGCAATTTTTTCATATAATACTTTTTGAATAAAAATCCTTCCAAATAAATATTTTGAATATAATTCTTTCAATTAAAAGTCACCATATGACACCCCATTTTATAATCATAAAAATACGGGTCTCAGCCCTTTTTTATATTTTTCGTAAATACGGATCTCAGCCTACTTTCATATTTCCACGGCACTTCGTGCCCATAATTAAATCATCATATTTTCTCGGCACCTCGTGCCCACTTTTCATATCACAGCTGCACGGACAGTTCACGTGCCAATAATAAAACCATCATATTCTTCCCGGCACCTCGTGCCCACATTTCATATCCGTTGCGACGTGCAACCCGATCCCGTATAACATTACCTACCCGGCAATAGCCACAGGCTCACAATTTCAACATAAATCAGGTTATTATCAAGTTTACCAAAACAACAAGACAAATTGTATAAGATATAAAAATAAACACAAGGAATACCCCAACATCACATGAAAATTACCAACACAATAACTCCACATCATCCCATATCATCACTGGCAATAGCCACTCTTATATCTCTTATAGCCACCCTTATCACTCCTATAATAGCCTCCCTTATCCCTCCGCCCTGATAATATCAATATCTACTCTTATCTCTCCTATAGCCACCCTTATCTCTCATATAGCCACCCTTATCGCTCCGCCCAGATAATATCCCAACACAAATAATAACAGTGAAATGCCTCCCTTATGCCCATATAATATCAACAGTGGAATGCCACCCTTATATCCTCAAAATAATAACTCACACAACACAACAATTTATACGAAATATTATCACGGCAACATAACAAAAATCAATTCATATCATAATTTGCCCAATGGCCACAACCAATTTCAAAGATATAACAAATCAATTAATTTCACAACAAATAGCCGAAGGCTCCACACAATGTGTATAAGACCTCAAAAACAATCAACAGAGATAGAAATTACTCAGCATAGGGCAACGCCTTCATTAATCCAAATTCTCAATAATTATATAAACACCTCTTTTTAAGCTCATTTAATTAATTATTTACAGAGAAAAAATCCATAATGAAATTAAATTCCAAGAATATCAAACCATCAAACTCACGGAATTCACATAAATATACATGTAACATTCACATCAAATTGTCATATAAAAACAAATTCAATAAATGCCAATTGAGGCATGGCAAATAGATGATTAAATAAATGCCAATAATTATCCAATTTACTACACAATATGCCCAAGACTTCAACTCAATAAATTTTACACATATAGCCCGAGTACGTACTCGTCACCTCACGTACACGACTTTTCACATTTCACAAATGGCATATAAGACTCGATGCCTAAGGGGTAATTCCCCCACTCAAGGTTAGGCAAGACAGTTACCTTTTTGAAGTTATGCCGATATTCCAAAATTACCTTCTTGCTTGAATTGACCTTCAGACCGCTCAAATCTATCCAAATTAATTGTACAACTTCATTAAAATTCATCGAAAATAATTCCGGATAATAAAACGTCGACTAAAAATTTTATTCTAAAAAGTCAACCAAAGTCAATGCAGGGCTCGCCTCTCGGAACCCAACATAATTTTCAGGAAATTCGAACACCCATTCTGATACGAGTTCAATCATACCAATTTTATCCAATTCCGATAATAATTCGACCTCCAAATCTTAAATTCCCGTTTTTGAAAAGTTTTTACAAAAATCCCAATTTCCTCCATTAAACTCGAATTAAACGATGAATATAACCATAGATTCATGAAATATAATCATTTTAGGATATAGAACATTTACCCCAACCAAGCTTGTGAGAAATCTCTCCAGAATCGCCCAAATCCGAGCTCCAAAAAATCCAAAACGAAAATGGCGAAATGACCATTTTAGGTCCTTAACATTCTGCCCCGTTTCGCACCTGCGGACGAGTCGCTGCATCTGCGGAACCGCTTTTGCCAGCCAAAACTCGCTTCTGTGAATGCACTGGCCAGCTGCCCCCCTCGCACATGCGGATTCATTCTCGCTTCTTAGAATTTAAGTTAAAAATATTGACCAGATGTGTAACGACCCCGGAGAATTTTTGCTAAGGAAATTAAGGTTTTGTGGTGCCGAGGTAGATCAATTAGTACAAAGGTTGCAGCTTGGACTTTTTGGGTTAAAAAATGCACTGGGGAGTAAAGAAAAATTTTCGGCAGAAGAGGACGTTTCTGCGGCCCACTATGCGGTCGCAGAATCACTCTACGGACCGCATAATGGCCGCAGAGTGAAGCAGATGCGAGGTAAGATTTGAGGAAATCTGCGGTGCATTATGCGACCGCAGACCTGTTCTGCCATGCATTATGCGGCCGCAGAACAGGTATGCGGGCCGCATAATCACCGCACATCAAGGCGACCCTCATTTTGGAACTTCAATTATACGGTCAGTTTGCGGACTGCATACGTGTTATGCTATCGCATATATAGGCGACCCTCATTTTGGAACTTCAATTATGCGGTCAGTTTGTCGGGTTCCGAGACGTGGGTCCCACGGGCGGTATTTTGAGTTAATTTTTAATGAAAAATTAGTATTTTCTTATGGAATTAATTACAATAATTGGTATTGGATGAATCAAATTAATTATGGCTAGATACGAGGTTTTCGGAGACCAATTCTCGTGGAAAGGGCATAGCGAAATAAAGAATTATACGGTTTGAGATAAGTAACAGTTCTAAATTTGGTCATAGGGGTATGAAACCTCGGATTATGTGTTATGTGATTAGTTTTGAGGTGATGGGCGTGTGGGCGTGCACCGTAGGAATTGTGACTTGGTCAAATTCCATGGAATTGTGTAGTTGAATAATATGTTGATACAACTACATTCTCTATGTGTTAGAGAAAATTTAGCTGAGACTCGTATTAAAAATCATGCTTAGACATATGTTGTTATTATTGGTACCCACTGGGGTCATTTCTGTGGTTGAATTATATGTTCAAATTGTAATTTCACACTCAGTCATATTCATTCATTTCATATCATATCTCAGTCTCTGTTGCTATTTATTGATGCATCATATTATCATTTTGGGCTGATTTTCATGACATCTTGAGCCCGAGAGACTGGAGAGGTTGATGACTGAGTGAGGCTGAGGGCCTAATTGTGAGGATATATATGGGATCGGGCTGCACGCCGCAGCATGTTTCATTGATTTATGCCATGATTGACTTGATATAGCGCTTGGGCTAAAGGAGCCCCTCCGGAGTCTGTAC
Source organism: Nicotiana tomentosiformis (assembly GCF_000390325.3). Lineage (NCBI taxonomy): Eukaryota > Viridiplantae > Streptophyta > Magnoliopsida > Solanales > Solanaceae > Nicotiana > Nicotiana tomentosiformis. The sequence continues at coordinate 30,650,940 of NC_090812.1, forward strand.
ACACCCCCAGTGAGCGCATGTACCTACTGAGTGCTGAGTGTCGAGTGTCGAGTGTCGAGTGACGAGTGAAGAGTGACTGTGAGGAATGAGCGACTGTGAGGTTTGAGCGACTGTGAGGTTTGAGTGAATGGGAGGACTGAGTGACTGTTACTCTGAGAGAATGCATTGATTTCATTATTTGCTGCATTTCAGCTGTCATATATCACTATTTTGGAAATTTCGGAAAAACATTATTTTCTGTTTCAGTCAAACTTGATATGAAATTTCTGTGAAATCTTAAATGTTGAAATTGAGAGCATGCCTACTATTTTATGTTGTAAAGTACTGTATTTGGACTTAGCTGAGAAGCTCGTCACTACTTTCAGTTACTTATTTGTTATTGTTACTTACTGAGTTGGTTGTACTTATACTACACACTGCACTTCGTGTGCAAATCCAGGTGATCCCGAACATAGTGAGTGTTGATTCTTTCACACAGTTGATTTTCCGGAGATTCAGAGGTAGCTGCCGTGTTTCGCAGACCTTGCCTCTCCTTCTCTATCTTCTTGTTTACGGTATTTGGTTTTAGACTATTATAGATCGTGTTTTCCAGACTTGTAATGTATAGATGCTCATGTACCCAGTGACACCGGGTTTGAGGGGTAAATTTATATTCAATATTGGTGGGAGTTTCCCCCTTAATTAATTATTATGTTTTCAGTATTTAAAAGAAATTGTGTGTTATTGATGTTGTCAGCTTGCTTAGTATCGAGATAGGCATCATCATGACGGGTGAGATTTTGGGTCGTGACAAGTTGGTATCAGAGCCTAGGTTACATAGGTCTCACGAGTCATTAGCAGGTTTAGTAGAGTCTTGCGGATCGGTACAGAGACGTTTGTATTTATCTTCGAGAGGCTACCGAACCCTTGGAAAAATTTCACTTTCTTGTATTCTATCGTGTGAACTTGTTGATTCTGAAAAAATAAAAATTCTATTATTGTATTCTCTCACAGATGGTGAGGATGCATACTACCGGATCGGACGGTCAACCACCGGTGCCATCAGTTAGGGCCGCGAGAGGCTGGGGCCGAGGTAGAGGTCGAGGTGTCGCTCGTATAGCAGTTAGAGCAGCACCTGTAGCACCACCAGTTGCTCCAACTCAGGAGAAGATCCCAAATGTAATTGGGCAGGCAGGACCCGCTCAGGCACCAGCTATGCCCATTGAGATTCTAGGCCTACAAGAGGCTTTGACTCAAATATTGACAGTTTGCACTGGCCTTGCTCAGGTAGTTTCGGCTCAAGACGCACCAGCCGCTTCTCAGGCCGTGGGAGGTACTCATACCCCTACTACCCGTGCTACAGAGCAGGTAGCGCAGGGACTTCAGATACCGCGGGCACTACCAGCCCATCCGGCTACAGTTGCTCAGGACCGATAGTCCCCATTATGGCAGATGATGAGCAGAAGAGACTTGGGAGATTTGGGAGGCTTTGACCTTCATCATTTAGTAGTGCTGAGTCAGGGAATGCTCAGGGATTTCTGGATAAGTGCCAGCGGATGCTGCGGACAACGGGTATTCTGGAGACCAGTGGGGTCTCATTCACTACTTTTTAGTTTTCTGGGGTTGCCTTCAGATGGTGGGAGGCTTATGAGAGGCGTAGGCCAGTTGGTGCAGTACCACTTACATGGCAGGAATTCTCCGTTCTCTTTTTGGAGAAGTTTATGCCGCAATCTTGCAGAGAGGAGCTGCGCAGATAGTTTGAGTAGTTACATTAGGATGGCATGTCTATGACGCAGTATGAGATGAGATTTTCTGAGTTGGCTCGTCACGCAGTTTGGTTGGTTCCCACTAATAGGGAGAGGATTAGGAGGTTCATTGATGGCCTCACATATCATATGCGGTTACTTATGACTCGGGAGAGAGTATCGGGTGCTACTTTTGATGAGGTAGTTGACAATTCTCAGCAGATAGAGATGGTCCGTAGTCAGGAACGTGGAGAGAGGTAGGGTAAGAGGCCTTGTGGACCAGGTGATTTCAGCGATGTTCCTTCAGGGGGTCAGTTTTACCGAGGTAGGGGTCATCCTTATAGACACGCTCAGACGGGTCGTCCAGTTCACCGTGGTGCATCATCCGGCCAGGGTTCATATAGTTCTCATCAGGGCCAGTCATCTCTCAGTACCCTACTAGCCCAGAGTTTGTCCCGTGCCCCTTCAGTTCAGGGTTCATTTGAGCCGGGTGCTTCTAGTAGTTATTCTGGTTCTCGGGGCCCGATTCAGTCCGCACCACCACCAGTACCAGGGAGCTGCTTTGAGTGCGGGGAATTTGGCCATATGTGGAGGCAGTGTCCTCATCGCTTAGGAGGTCCAGTGCAGCAGATGAGTCAGACTACGACTTCAGCACTAGTTACTTCGCCACCCGCCCAGCCAGCTCGGGGTGGGGCTCAGTCAACTAGTTGTCGCCCAAGAGGGGGAGGCCGATCAGGTGGCGGTCAGGCCCGATTCTATGCTTTTTTTGCCAGACCAGATGTTGTTGCTTCAGATGCAGTGATCACAGGTATTGTCTCAATGTGCCATAGTGAGGCTTCTATATTATTTGACCCTGGTTCTACTTATTCATGTGTGTCATCGTACTTTACTCATTATCTGGATATACCCCGTGAGTCCTTAGTTTCACCTGTTCGTGTATCTACGCCGGTGGGCGATACTGTTATTGTGGACCGTGTGTATCGGTCGTGTGTAGTAACTATTGGGGGACTTGAGACTAGAGTTGATCTCTTATTGCTCAGTATGGTTGATTTTGATGTAATCCTGGGTATGGATTGATTGTGTCCATGTCATGCTATTCTGGACTGTCACGCAAAAATCGTGACATTGGCAATGCCGGGGTTGCCAAAGGTCGAATGGAGAGGGTCTCTAGATTATGTTCCCAGCTGGGTAATTTCTTATCTGAAGGCCCAACGTATGGTGGGGAAGGGGTGTTTGTCATATTTGGCTTTTGTGAGAGATGTTGATGTAGATACTCCTACTATTGATTTAGTATCGGTAGTGAGAAACTTTCAGGATATATTTGCTGTAGACCTGCCGGGTATGCCGCCCGACAGGGATATTGATTTCAGTATTGACTTGGTGCAGCACTCAGCCTATTTCTATTCCTCCATATCGTATGGCACTGGCAGAATTGAAAGAGCAACTTCAGGAACTCCTTGAAAAGGGGTTTATTAGGCCTAGTGTGTCACCTTGGGGTGCACCGTTCTGTTTGTGAAAAAGAAAGATGGTACTATGCGGATGTGCATCGATTACAGGCAGTTGAACAAAGTTACAATTAAGAATAAATATCCCTTGCCGCGTATTGCCGCGTATCACAAGTTAAAAATTTGGGATTCGGATATTCTAAAGACGGCATTCAGGACTCGTTATGGTCACTACGAATTTCTTGTGATGTCATTTGGGCTAACCAATGCCCCAGCAGCATTTATGCACTTGATGAATAGCGTATTCTAGCCGTAACTTGACTCATTTGTCGTGATATTTATTGATGATATCCTGGTGTACTCACATAGTCAGGAGGAACATCCACAACACTTGGGTATTGTATTGCACATGCTGAGAGAGGAAAAACTTTATGCCAAATTCTCTAAGTGTGAGTTATGGCTTAGCTCGGTGGCATTCTTTGAACACATAGTGTCCAGTGAAGGGATTAAGGTGGATCCGAAGAAAATAGACACGGTTCAGAGCTAGCCCAAGCCATCTTCAGTTACCGAGATTCGGAGTTTTCTTGGCTTGGCCGGTAGTTATTGTCGCTTCGTGGAGGGTTTCTCGTCTATTGCATCGCCTATGACTAAATTGATCCAGATAGGTGCTCCGTTCAGGTGGTCAGATGAATGTGAAGGGAGCTTTCAGAAGCTCAAGACAGTTTTGACTACAGCTCCAGTATTGGTGTTGCCTACAGGTTCAAAGTCTTATACTGTGTATTGTGACACATCACGTATTGGTCTTGGTGCATTACTAATGCAAGACGGTAGGGTGATTGCCTATGCATCCAGATAGTTAAAGGTACATAAGAAGAATTATCCGGTCCACGACCTTGAGTTAGCAGCTATTGTTCATGCCTTGAAGATTTGGCGACATTATTTATACGGTGTCCATTGTGAGGTTTATACTGATCACCGAAGTCTACAACATCTGTTTAAACAGAAGGATCTTAATTTACGGCAGCGTAGGTGGTTGGAGTTGCTTAAGTATTATGATATCACCATTCTCTATCATCCTGGAAAGGCCAATGTGGTGGCCGATGCCTTGAGTCATAAGGCGGAGAGTTTGGGCAGCTTAGCATACTTACCGGTAGCAGAGAGGCCTTTAGCCTTGGATGTTCAGGCCTTGGCCAACCAGTTTGTTAGATTGGATATTTCTGAGTCGAGTCGAGTTTTGGCTTGTGTGATTTCTTGGTCTTCTTTATATGATCGCATCAGAGAGCCCCAGTATGACGATCCCCATCTGCTTGTCCTTAAGGACACAGTTTAGCACGGTACTGCCAAGGAAGTCACTATTGGAGATGACAGTGTATTACGAATGCAGGGTAGGCTATGTGTGCCTAATGTATCAGGATTTGAGGCAGCACTATTGGTGGAGGCGAATGAATAAAGATATAGTTGGGTTTGTATCTCGGTGTTTAAATTGTCAACAGGTGAAGTATGAGCATCAGAGACCAGGCGGATTGCTTCAGAGACTTGAAATTCCGGAGTGAAAATGGGAGCGTATTACCATGGATTTTGTAGTTGGGATTCCATGGACTTTGAGGAAGTTTGATGTTGTTTGGGTGATTGTGGATCGGTTGACCAAATCCGTGCATTTCATTCCAGTTTGTACTACTTATTCTTCGGAGCAGTTGGCTGAGATTTATATCTGCGAGATTGTTCGCCTACACGGTGTGCCAGTGTCCATTTTGGATCGGGGCCCGCAATTTACATCACAGTTTTGGAGGGCAGTACATCGAGAATTAGGTACGCATGTCCAAAAAAGTACAACATTTCACCCTCAGACGGACGGGCAGTCCGAGCGCACTATTTAGATATTGGAAGATATGATACACACTTGTGTTATAGATTTTGGAGGTTCTTGGGATCAGTTCCTGCCGCTTACAGAGTTTGCTTACAATAAAAACTACCAATCGAGCATTCAGATGGCTCTGTATGAGGCTTTATATAGGAGACGGTGTCGGTATCCAGTGGGTTGGTTTAAGCCGGGTGAGACTAGACTATTGGGTACTGATTTGGTTCAGGATGCTTTGGAGAAGGTTAAATTGATTCAGGAGCGGCTTCGCACGGCGCAGTCTAGACAGAAGAGTTATGCCGAGCGGAAGGTCCGTGATGTTTCTTACATGGTTGGGGAGAAGGTTCTTCTCAAGATTTCGCCCATGAAGGGTGTGTTGAGGTTCGGGAAGAAGGGCAAGTTGATCCCTCGGTATATTGGGCCTTTTGAGATACTTAAGAAAATTGGAAAAATGGCTTATGAACTTGCTTTGCCACCTAGTCTATCAGGTGTTCATCGAGTGTTCTATGTATTCATGCTCTGAAAGTATGTCAGGGATCTGTCTCATATTTTGGATTTCAATACAGTGCAGCTGGACGGTAATTTGACTTATGATGTGGAGCCGGTGGCTATTTTAGACCGGCAGGTTCGAAAGTTGAGATCAAAGAACATAGCTACAGTGAAAGTGTAGTGGAGAAGTCAGCGAGTCGGAGAAGCTACTTAGGAGACTGAGCTGGAGATACAGAGCAAATATCCACACCTATTTGAGACTCCAGATATAATTCTAAACCAAGTCGAGGATAAACGTTTATTTAAGATGGGGAGAATGCAACGACCCAGCCGTTCATTTTGAGTATTACAACCCCGTTCACCCATTTGCTGCTCAATTTAAGCTTTACATTTGTTATGTGACTTGCCGGGGGTAATTGGTTCGGGTCCGGTGAAGTTTTGGAATGATTTGGAACACCTAGTTCCAAGGTTTAGAATTTAAGTTGAAAATGTTGACCAGATGTGTAACGACCCCGGAGAATATTTGCTAAGGAAATTAAGGTTTTGTGGTGCCGAGGTAGATCAATTAGTACAAAGGTTGCGGCTCGAACCTTTTGGGTTGAACAATGCACTGGGGAGTAAAGGAAAATTTTCGGCAGAACCCACTATGCGATCGCAGAATCACTCTACGTGCTGCATAATGGCCGCTGAGTGTAATGACCCGGCCGGTCGTTTTGAGAGTAATAGCCCCGATTCTATATTTATTGTTTCCCCCGTATCATTTTCTTCCTATGTGACTTGTCGGGATGTTTTTTTTTTGGTTTCGAGTGTTTTGGGATACTTAGTCCCTAAAACGGAAGTTTAAGTCTTAGGATTTTGACCGTAGTCGGAATTATGTGAAGACGACTCCGGAATGGAGTTACGTCGGTTTCGCTAGCTCCGTTGGGTGATTTTGGACTTAGGAGCGTGTCCGGACTGTGAATTTGAGGTCTGTAGCTGATTTAGGCTTGAATTGGCGAAAGTTAAATATTTGGAGATTTTGACCGATAGTGAACTTTTTGATATCGTGGTCGGATTCTGGTTCCGAAAGTTGGAGTAGGTCCGTAATGTTGAATACAACTTGTGTGCAAAATTTGGGGTCAATCGGATGTGGTTTGATAGGTTTCAATATCGGTTGTGGAAATTTGAAGTTGCAAGTTCATTAAGCTTGAATTGGAGGGTGATTCGTGATTTTAGCGTTGTTTGATGTGATTTGAGGGCTCGACTAAGTTCATATGGTGATTTAGGACTGGTTGGTATATTTGGTTGAGGTCCCGGGGGCCTCGGGTGTATTTCGGATGCCTAACGGATCGATTTTTGGACTTAGGAGGTTGCCGAAGTTTTCTGGTGTGTCTGAGTTCTGATTTCCTTGTACGCGATCGCGTGGGGTGATCCGCGATCGCGTAAGCTAGCTGGGCGAGAGGATGGAAGTGTTCTTCGCGTTCGTGGATAGGGGCATGCGAACACGTAGTGAAGTGAGTTGGTGCTTCGCGAAGGCAGAAACAAGGTTGTGTTCGCGTAGGGTTAAGTGGACCAAAGCTAGGCCACGCGCTGCGCTCATCACGTACGCGTGAAGACGTTCGTGATCGCGTGAGTCTGAGAGCCAGAGCATCGCGTTCGCGTAGTGTTTTATGCATTCGCGTAGAGTTAATTTCTGGGGCAACAAAGTTGTTCTTCGCGATCGCGAGGCTATTTCCGCGGTCGCAATTAAGGAATCACTGGGCAAACTTATATCGTTTCCAAAAACTGGGGTTTTGTCATTTTATCAAAACTTGGGTTTGGAGCTCGGATTTGGACGAGATTTTGAGGGAGTTTCAGAGATATCGATTGGGTAATGATTCTACACTCCATTTTGGTTATATTCTACTAATCTATCATTAATTTCCTCTTTAATTTCGGATTTTTGGGGTTGAAATTGGGAAAAATTTGAAAGAACTTCTTCAACAAAGATTTCGAGTTTTGAAAGGGGATTTTTGGTCGGATTTGAGTAAATTTTATATGGTTAAACTCGTGAGTGAATGGGTGTTCATATTTTGTGACTTTTACCTGATTCGGAGACATGGGCTCGGGTCGACTTTTTAGGGCGAATTTCGGATTTTTTGTTAAAGTATTGATTTCATTAATTAGATGAGTCTATTATGATTGTATTTATGATATGTAATTGCTTTTGGCTAGATTTGGACCATTCAGAGTCGGATATTTGTGGGAAAGGCATTGTGACCGATTGATTGAGCTTGGTTCGAGGCAAGTGGCTTGCCTAACCTTGTGTGGGGAAAACTCCCCTTAGGATTTGGTACTGTTTTGATATGTGAGCATCGTGTACGTGAGGTGACGAGTATGTACATGGGCTATTTGTTGTAAAACTCTGTTCTTCACTAAGTAATAACACGTTTCTCCTTATTTGAGCTACACTCGCATATGTAACTATCATGTTTAGTTTAGGATAACATGCCTATGTGTCTTAACTGCCTATCTGAACTTTGTGCAGCATGTTTAGTGAAATTTCCTATTTTTCCTTGACTTGAACTTAGTCTCAATTGTAGGTTTTCTTGTTGTAACTATTATTTCCGTTGGTTGAGCTGCATATTTACTTTGGGACTATGGAACGGTATTCCGGGAGATCCCCATGTACTGCATATTTACTTTGGGACTACGGAACGGTATTCCGAGAGATCCCCCTATACTGCACATTTATGTTTGGGACTACGAGATGGTATCTCGGGAGATCCACTGTTGTATTTATGTGTACTGCGTTGTTACCTTCTATGAATTCTTTCTTGTTAAATTTCAGTCTTTATTTTACTGTGATATTTCATTCTTGCCTCGCCTTATTATTATTTATACCAGTAGGGTCCTGACCTCGTCACTACTTGACCGAGGTTATGCTTGGCACTAACTGCGTACCGATTATGGTGTACTCATGCTACTCTCTGCACATGTTTTTCGTGTGCAGATCCAGGTGCTCCTTATCAGCCACACTATCAGTGAGCCAGGACAGCTTTGGAGACTTCAAGGTATATCTGTCGTGTCCGCAAAACTCAGAGTCCCCTTCTACTCTTTCCCATGTCCATTTTCTTATGTATTTTTCTTTTGTTAGACTCTTATGTATAGAGATGCTAGACTTTCCTTCTGTTGTTTGTGATTCACGATGTTTCGGGTTTTGGGATTACTGTGTATTTTTGAATAGTTGGTTATTGTACATGCCAGGCGGCATTGTATCCAGTTATGTTATTACTGCTACAGTTAGTTATTAAATTTATGTTTTCATTTCATTATTCCGCAACTGTTAGGCTTACCTAGTCGTAGAGACTAGGTGTCGTCACGACGTCATACGGAGGGGAAATTGGGTCGTGACAAGTTGGTATCAGAGCTCTAGGTTCGTAGGTGTCGTGAGTCACAAGCCGATTTATTAGAGTCTCGTGGATCGGTACGGAGACATCTGTACTTATCTTCTGGAGGCTATGGAACTGTTAGGAAAAATTATGCTTCTTTGATTCCTTGTAATCCGAAATTTGTTGGCATCAAAAATTCTAAACTTCTGTAATCCATTCTTTCTCACAGATGGTGAGGACCTGTACCGGAGGATCTGATGACCAGGCACCTGCGCTCCCTGCTAGAGCCGCTAGATCTGCCAGAGGCTGGGGCCGGGGTAGAGGACGACCACGCGGTGCAGCCAGAGCACCCGTGCGAGCTGTGACAGAGGAGCCCCCGGTAGCTCCAGGTGGAGGGCAGGCACCGGAGGTTCCTATTGCTGCACCAGCCCTCCAGGAGACTCTAGCCCAGTTTTTGAGCATGTTCAGCACCTTAGCTCATACTGGATTGATTCTACTCGCTCCTGCCACATCTCAGGCCAGGGGAGGAGCACAGACTCCCGTCGCCGGTACTCCAGAGCAGCGGGTTCAGGTCGACCAGGTTTCTGATATTGTACCAATGCAGCCGGTAGCTCCAGCTCAACTCGAGGTTAAGGCACGAGCTTCTAAGGTGGAGCAGCTTAGACTTGAGAGGTACAAGAAGTACCACCCACCTACCTTTAGCAAATTGGCTACAGATGATGCTCAGGGTTTTCTGGAGGAGTGTCATCGTATTCTCCATACTATGGGCGTAGCGGAGACGAGTGGGGTTTCTTCACTACATTCCAGCTTAGAGGAGCAGCCTATCAGTGGTGGCGTGCTTATGAGTTGAGTAGTTCGACTGAGGCAGTTTCACTTACATGGATTCAATTCTCGAACATGTTTTTGAGAGAGTATGTCCCTCAGATCCTCAGGGACTCACGGCGCGCGGAGTTTGAGCAGCTGTGCCAGGGTGCTATGACTGTGTCAAAGTATGCAGTTCACTTCAGTGATTTGGCCCGACATGCACCTGCCTTGGTTGCCACAGTTCGAGAGAGGGTTCGACGGTTTATTGAGGGACTCCACCCCAGTATCCGGATTAGTATGGCCATAGAGTTGGAGATGGATATTTCTTATCAGCAGGAGATTAGAGGGCATGCTTGCCCAGGATAGAGGGGAGAGGGAGGCCAAGAGGTCTCGAGAGACTGGTTCTTATTCTGGTACTCGTGCCCCAGCAGCTCGCCATAGTAGGGGTTATGTGAGCTGCCCCGTCCATTCAGCTCTTCCAGCCGCCAGTGGTGTTCCAGACCCTTCTAGGCCCCAGGAGCCTTATTATGCACCGCCAGTATCTAGTATGCCTCCTGCACGGGGTGTTCCTAGTGGTCAGTCCAGCAGATCTGGCCCGAGCCAGCCACAACAGCCATGCCCTCCCAAAGCTTGTTTTGAGTATGGAGACACTCGCCATATGGTGAGGAATTGCCCCAGATTTAGGAGGGGTGTACCTCCACAGACTTCTCAGGCACAACATACTCTACCAGGTCCTCAGGCTATGATTATAGCACCAGTTGTCACCCCACATGCTCAGCCAGCTCGAGGTGGAGGTCGGGGAGGTAGAGATCGCCCTATAGGGGAGGCCATGCCAGATATTATGCCCTTCCTGCTCGTACAGAGGTAGTCGCTTCTGATTCTGTCATTACATGTATTGTTCCAGCCTGTCATAGAGATGCATCGGTATTATTTGACCCAGGCTCTACATATTCCTATGTGTCCTCTTATTTTGCCCCGTATTTGGGCGTATCACGAGATTCTTTGAGTTTCCATGTTTATGTGTCTACTCTTGTGGGAGATTCTCTTGTTATGGACTGTGTGTATCGGTAGTGCTTGATTGCTCTTAGTGGTTTTGAGACTAGAGCTGATTTATTATTGCTCAGCATGGTGGGCCTTGATATTATTTTGGGCATGGACTGGTTGTCACTCCACTATGCTATTCTTGATTGTCATGCTAAGACTGTGACGCTGGCTATGCCAGGTTTACCGCGATTAGAGTGGAGATGTACCTTAGAGTATACTCCCAGCAGAGTTATTTCATTTCTTAAAGCTCAACGAATGGTTGAGAAGGGGTGTGATGCGTATCTAGCTTATGTAAGAGATGTCAGTGTTGATACCCCTATAGTTGAGTCATTTCCAGTAGTGAGGGACTTTCCAGATGTGTTTCCAGCTGATCTTCCGGGCATGCCGCTCGACAGAGATATTGATTTTGGCATTGATTTGTTGCCGGGCACTCAGCCCATCTCTATTCCTCCATATCATATGGCTCCTCTTGAATTGAAGGAGTTGAAGGAGAAGTTACAGTAGTTGCTTGATAAGGGCTTCATTCGGCCTAGTGTGTCACCTTGGGGTGCCCCGGTCTTGTTTGTAAAGAAGAAGGATGGTTCTATGCGTATGTGTATTGTTTATCGCCAGCTGAACAAAGTTACAGTAAAGAACAGGTATCCATTGCCTCGTATTGATGACTTATTTGATCAGTTACAGGGTTCCAGAGTGTTCTCCAAGATTGACTTATGTTCAGGTTATCATCAGTTAAAGATTCGGGAACCAGATATCCCGAAGACTGCTTTCAGGACGTGATATGGTCACTATGAGTTTCTTGTCATGTCTTTTGGGCTAACCAATGCCCCAGCATCCTTTATGCATTTGATGCACACTGTGTTCCGGCCCTATCTTGACTCCTTCATTATTATGTTCATGATAACATCCTAGTGTATTCCCGGACTCGGGAGGATCATGAGCAGCACCTGAGGACTGTGCTTCAGACCTTGAGAGAAAAGAATTTTATGCAAAATTTTCTAAGTGTGAGTTTTAGCTAGACTCAGTGGCATTCTTGGGCCATTTAGTATCGAGTGATGGGATCAAGGTGGATCTGAAGAAGGTGGAAGCAGTGTAAAGTTGGCCTAGACCATCATCGGCTACGGAGATCCGTAGTTTTCTTGGGTTGGCGGGGTATTACTGTCGCTTTGTAGAGGGACTAGGCTGACCCAGAAGGGTTCTCCGTTCAGGTGGACAGATGAGTGTGAGGAGAGCTTTCAGAAGCTCAAGACAGCTTTGACTACAGCCCTAGTTTTGGTATTGCCTATAGGTTCGGGGTCCTACACTGTATATTATGATGTGTCGCGAATTGGTGATAACGTGGTGTTGTTGCAGGACGGTAGGGTGATTGCCTACGTGTCCAGACAACTGAAGGTGCATGGGAAGAACTATCATGTCCACGACCTTAAGTTAGCAGCTATTGTTCATGCCCTGAAGATTTGGCGCCACTATTTGTACGGAGTTCCTTGTGAGATTTACACTGATCATCGGAGTTTGCAACATCTTTTCAAGCAAAAAGATCTTAATTTGTGTCAGCGGAGGTGGTTGGAGCTACTTAAGGATTATGATATCACCATTTTGTACCACCCGGAGAAGGACAATGTCGTGGACGATACTTTGAGTCGCCAGGCGGAGAGTTTGGGGAGTTTAGCATATCTTCCAGCAGCAGAGAGACCCTTAGCATTGGATTTTCATGCCTTAGCCATCCAGTTTGTGAGATTGGATATTTTCGAGCCGAGTCGAATGTTGGCTTGTGTGGTATCTCGGTCTTCTCTTTATGATCGCATGAGGGAGCGCCAGTATGATGACCCCCACTTGCTTGTCCTTAAGGACACGGTTCAACACGATGATGCTAAGGAGGTCACTATTGGGCATGATGGCGTATTGAGGATGCAGGCCAGGCTATGTGTGCCTAATGTAGATGGTTTGCGTGAGTTAATTCTTTAGGAGGCTCATAGCTCGTGGTACTCTATTCATCCGGGTGCCACGAAGATGTATCAGGACTTGAGGCAACATTACTGGTGGAGGAGGATGAAGAAGGACATAGTGGAGTATGTGGCTCGATGCCAAAATTGCCAGCAGGTGAAGTATGAGCATCAGCGGTCGAGTTGGTTCCTTCAGAAGTTAGAGATTCTGGAGTGGAAATGGGAGCGGATCACTATGAATTTCGTTGTTGGACTCCCACGGACTCAGCGACGGTTTGATGCAGTTTGGGAGATTGTGGATAGGCTGACCAAGTCAGCTTATTTCATTCCTGTGATGACTACTTATTCTTCCGAGCAGCTGGCTCGAATTTACATCTGCGAGATTGTTAGGCTTCATGGTGTACCGGTATCTATCATCTCTGACCGGGGTACGTAGTTTACATCACGGTTTTGGAGGGTTGTACAGCAGGATTGGGTACTCGGGTTGAGTTGAGCACAATATTTCACCCTCAGACTGACGGACAGTCCGAGCGCATTATTCAGATACTGGAGGATATGCTTCGCGCTTGTGTGATATATTTTGGGGGTGCTTGGGACCAGTTCTTTCCACTTGCAGACTTTTCTTACAACAATAGTTATCAGTCTAGCATTCAGATGGCACTGTATGAGGCTCTGTATGGTAGGCGGTGTCGGTCTCCAATGAGATGGTTTGAGCCGGGCGAGGCTAGATTATTGGGTACAAACTTGGTTTAGGATACCTTGGAGAAGGTTAAGGTGATTCAGGATCGACTATGTACAGCCCAGTCCAGACATAAGAGTTATGCGAATAGGAAGATTCGTGATATTGCATTCATGGTTGGAGAGCGGGTCTTGCTCCGGGTTTTGCCTATGAAGGTCGTTATGAGGTTCGGAAAGAAGGGTGAGATGAGCCCAAGGTTCATTGGTCATTTTAAGGTGTTGCGGCATGTTGGGGAGGTTGATTATGAGCTTGCCTTACCTCCCAGCCTAGCAGAAGTTCATCCGGTATTTCATGTTTCGATGCTCTGGAAGAATCACGGCGATCCGTCTCATGTGTTGGATTTTAGCTTAGTCTAATTGGACAAGGATCTATCTTATGTTGAGGAGGTCAGAAAGCTAAGGTCAAACAACATTTCTTCAATAAAGGTTCAGTGGAGGGAACAGTCGGTCAAGGAGGCGACTTGGGAGACCGAGCAAGATATGCGCAGCCGTTATCCTCATCTTTTCACCACTTCAAGTATGTCTCTATACTCGTTCGAGGACGAACGATTGTTTTAAGAGAGGGAAGATGTAACGACCCGTCCAGTCATTTTGATAGTAATAGCATGATTCCCTATTTACTATTTCTCCCGTATCTTTTTCTGCTTATGTGACTTGTCGGGAGGTCTTGTTTTTGGTTTCGGAGTGTTTTGGGACACTTACTCCCTAAAACGGAAGCTTAAGTCTTAGGATTTTGACCGTAGTCAGAACTGTGTGAAGATGACTTCGGAATGGAGTTTCGTCGGTTCCGTTAGCTCCGTTGGGTGATTTTGGACTTAGGAGCGTGTCCAGACAGTGAATTTGAGGTCTGTAGCTGATTTAGGCCTGAATTGGCAAAAGTCAAATTTTTAGAGATTTTGACCGGTAGTGGACTTTTTGATATCGGGGTCAGATTCTGATTTCGTAAGTTGGAGTAGGTCCGTAATGTTTAATACGACTTGTGTGCAAAATTTGGGGTCAATCGGACGTGGTTTGATAGGTTTCGGTATCGGTTGTGGAAATTTGAAGTTTCAAGTTAGGGTGATTCGTGATTTTAGTATTGTTTAATGTGATTTGAGGGCTCGACTAAGTTCGTATGGTGATTTAGGACTGGTTGGTATGTTTGGTTGAGGTCCCGGGGGCCTCGGGTGTGTTTCGGATGCCCAACGGATCGATTTTTGAACTTAGGAGGTTGCTGAAGTTTTTTGGTATCTGAGTTCTGGTTTCCTTATACAAGATCGCGTGGGGTGATCCGCGATCGCGTAAGCTAGCTGGGCGAGAGGATCAAATTATTCCTTGCATTCGCGGATAGGGGCATGCGAACGCGTAGTGAAGTGAGGTGGTGCGTCACGAACACAGAGACAAGGTCGTGTTTGCGTAGGGTTAAGTGGACCAAAGTTGGGCCACGTGCTTTGCTCATCGCGAATGCGTGAGGACATTCGCGATCGCGTGAGTCCGAGAGCTAGAGCATCGCGTTCGCGTGGTGTTTTACGCGTTCGTGTAGAGTTAATTTTTGGGGCAGCAAAGCTGTTCTTCGCAATCGCGAGGCTATTTCCGCGATCGCGATTAAGAAATCACTGGGCAGACTTATATCGTTTCCAAAAATGGGGGTTTTGCCATTTTATCAAAACTTGGGCTGGGAGATCATATTTGGACGAGAATTTGAGGAAGTTTTAGAGATATCGCTTGGGTAATGATTCTACACACCATTTTGGTTATATTCCACTAATCTATTATTAATTTCCTCTTTAATTTCGGATTTTTGGGGTTGAAATTGGGAAAAATTTGGAAGAACTTCTTCAACAAAGATTTCGAGTTTTGAAAGGGGATTTGTGGTTGGATTTGAGTAAATTTTATATGGTTGGACTCGTGAGTAAATGGGTGTTCATATTTTGTGACTTTTACCTGATTCTGATACGTGGGCCCATGTCGACTTTTTAGGGCGAATTTCGGAATTTTTGTTAAAGTATTGATTTCATTAATTAGATGAGTCTATTATGGTTGTATTTATGATATGTAATTGCTTTTGGCTATATTTGGGCCATTCAGAGCCGGATATTCATGGGAAAGACATTGTGACCGATTGATTGAGCTTGGTTCGAGGTAAGTGGCTTGCCTAACCTTGTGTGGGGGAAACTCCCCTTAGGATTTGGTACTGTTTTGATATGTAAGTGTCGTGTACGTGAGGTGACGAGTATGTACATGGGCTATTTGTTGTAAAACTCTGTTCTTCACTAAGTAATAACATGTTTCTCCTTATTTGAGCTACACTAGCATATGTAACTATCCTGTTTAGTTTAGGATAGCATGCCTATGTGTCTTAACTGCCTATCTGAACTCTGTGCAGCATGTTTAGTGAAATTTCCTGTTTTTCCTTGACTTGAACTTAGTCTTAATTGTAGGTTTTCTTGCTGTAACTGTTATTTCCATTGGTTGAGCTGCATATTTACTTTAGGACTACGGAACGGTATTCCGAGAGATCCCCATGTACTGCATATTTACTTTGGGACTACGGAACGGTATTTCGGGAGATTCCCCTATACTGCACATTTACGTTTGGGACTACGAGACGGTATCACGGGAGATCCCCTATTGTATTTCTTGTGCAAATCCAGGTTCTCCTTATCAGCCGCACTATCAGTGAGCCGGGACAGCTTTGGAGACTTCAAAGTATATCTGTCGCGTCCGCAGACCTCGTAGTCCCCTTCTACTCTTTCCCATGTCCATTATCTTCTGTATTTTTCTTTTGTTAGACTCTAATGTATAGAGACACTAGACTTTCCTTCTGTAGTTTGTGATTCATGATATTCCAGGTTTTGAGATTACTGTGTATTTTTGAATAGTTGAATATTATACATGCCAGGCGGCATGGTACCCAATTATGTTGTTACTGCTACAGTTAGTTGTTAAAATTATATTTTTATTTCATTATTCCGCAAATGTTAGGCTTACCTAGTCGTATAGAGTAGGTGCCATCACGACGTCATACGGAGGGGACATTGGGTCGTGACATAGAGTGAAGCAGATGCGAGGCAAAATTTGAGGAAATCTGCGGTGCATTATGCGACCGCAGACCTGTTCTACCATGCATTATACGGCCGCAGAACATGTATGCGGGCCGCATAATCACCGCACATATCTAGGCGACCCTCATTTTGGAACTTCAATTATGCGGTCAGTTTGCGGACTGCATACGTGTTATGCGATCGCATATGCGATCGCAAATCTACGTCGGGGCTTCAATTCTTTCTAATTTTTGACCCGACCCAACTTCGATTTATAGCCCTTGAAGCTCATTTTAGAGCAAAAAACTGACATTTTTAGAGAGAAGGGAGAGTGTTCTAGAGAGGGGAAGAAGCTCAAGTGCTTTGTTCTTCAAGTTCTTATTCAAGGTTTGAAATCCAACAAGGAAATATCACAAGATCTTCACCCAAGAGGTAAGGTTCTAACCCCTAGTCTTCAATTTTGAGTTTGGGTAAAGATGGGTGATTAAGAGTATGATTCTTGGGTGTAAGAGTATTATTTATACGTATCAATAAGGTTTATAGAAAGATTGTTGAGTTCAAATGGGTAAAGGGTTGAAAATGGTAGAAATCTTCAAAGACTTTAATTGAAGATTTGAGGGTCGAGTTGATGTCGGAATTTGGTGAAATTTGTATGGTTGGACCCTTGGTTAGATGGGCATTCATATTTTATAACTTTTGTCGGGTTCCGAGACGTGGGCCCCACTGGCGATATTTTGAGTTAATTTTAGATTTTTAATGGAATTAATTATAATAATTGGTATTGGATGAATCGAATTAATTGTGGCTAGATACGAGGCTTTCGGAGACCAATTCTCGTTGCAATGGCATAGTGGAATAAAGAATTACACGGTTTGAGGTAAGTAACAGTTCTAAATTTGGTCCTGAGGTATGAAACCCCGGATTATGTGTTATATGAGGTTTGAGTGAATGGGAGGACTGAGTGACTGTTACTTTGAGAGGATGCATTGATTTCATTATTTGCTGCATTTTAGGTGTCATATATCACTATTTTGAAAATTTCAGAAAAACATTATTTTCCGTTTCAGTCAAACTTGATATAAAATTTCTGTGAAATCTTAAATGTTGAACTTGATAACATGCCTACCCTTTTATGTTGGAAAGTACTGTATTTGGACTTAGCTGAGAAGCCTGTCACTACTTTCAGTTCCTTATTTGTTATTGTTACTTACTGAGTTGGTTGTACTCATACTACACCCTGCACTTCGTGTGCAGATCCGGGCGATCCCAGACATAGTGGATGTTGATTCTTTCACACAATTGATTTTTCGAAGATTCAGAGGTAGTTGCCGGGTTTCGCAGACCTTGTCTTTCCTTCCCTGTCTTCTTGTTTACTGTATTTGGTCTTAGACTATTATAGACCGTATTTTCCAGACTTGTAATGTATAGATGCTAATGTACTCAGTGACACCGGATTTTGGGAGTAAATTTATATTCAGTATTGGTGGGAGTTTCCCCCTTAATTAATTATTATGGTTTCAGTATTTAAAAGAAATTATGGGTTATTGATGTTGTCGGCTTGCCGAGTATCGAGATAGGCGCAATTGTGATGGGTGAGATTTTTGGGTCGTGACATATACACATTGTGTGGAGCCTTCGGCTATTTGTTGTAAAATTAATTGATTTGTTATATCTTTGGAATTGATTGTGGCCATTGGGCAAATTGTGATATGAATAGATTTTTGTTATGTTGTCGTGATAATATTCCGTGTAAATTATTGTGTTGTGTGAGTTATTATTTTAAGGATATAAGGGTGGCATTTCACTGTTGATATTATGTGGGCATAAGGAAGGCATTTCACTGTTGTTATGTGTGTTGGGATATTGTCTGGGTGGAGTGATAAGGGTGGCTATAGGAGAGATAAGGGTGGCTATAGGAGCGATAAGGGTGGCTATTAATATTGTCAGGGCAGAGAGATAAGAGAGGCTATTATAAGAGTGATAAGGGTGGCTATAGAAGAGATAAGGGTGGTTATTGTTAGGGATAATATGGGATGATATGGAGTTATTATGTTGGTAATTTTCATGTGACGTTGGGGTATTCCTTGTGTTTATTTTTATATCTTGTACAACTTGTCTTGTTGTTTCGGTAAACTCGATAATAGCCAGATTTATGTTGAAATTGTGAGCATGTGGCTATTGCCGGGCAGGTAATGTTATATGGGATCAGGTTGCACGCCGCAACGGATATAAAATGTGGGCACGAGGTGCCGAAAAAATTATGATGGTTTTATTATTGGCACGTGATTTGTCCGTGCAGCTGTGATATAAAAAGTGGGCACGAGGTGCCGTAAAAATATGATGCTTTAATTATGGGCACGAAGTGCCATGGAAATATGAAAGTGGGCTGAGACCCGTGTTTACGAAAAATATGAAAAGGGGCTGAGACCCGTATGTTTATGATTATGAAATGGGGTGTCACATGGTGACTTTTAATTGAAAGAATTATATTCAAAATATTTATTTGGAAGGATTTTTATTCAAAAAGTATTATATGAAAGAATTGCATTTGAAAGATATTTATTTGAGGAAATTATATTTGAAAGAGATTTATTGAAAATATTATATTTGAAAGATATTTATTTGAGGAAATTATATTTGAAAGAGAGTTATTTGGAAGAATTATATGTGAAAGACATTTATTTGAAGGACTTGATTTAATTGGGTGTATTTGTATTTATTATTTGTTGTGCATATCACTAGTTGATTTGTGTTGCCCTTATTGTTATTTATTTCCTATTATTTTGTATATCATATTGCACAGGTTATTAGACCAGTGAGTGTCTTGACTGTACCTTGTCTCCACTCCACTGAGGCTAGTCTTGATACTTACTGGGTACCGACCGTGGTGTACTCATACTACACTTCTGTATATTTTTGTGCAAAGTCAGGTATTTAAGCTATCGGACTCGGACAGAGTTAAAGTGAGATCGCAAGGATTCAAGGTAGAGCTGCTTGGTCGTCGCAGTTCCTTGGAGTCTTTCTATTTTATTGTACTGCTAATTATTATTCAAACAGTATGGAGTATTCGATCCTTGAGATCATTTTATGTATTCAGTTAGAGTTCGTGACTCAGTATTACCAATCTTGGAAGGTGGTTATATTTGTTATTATTTTCGCTGTTGGTTTTGATTACCTATTTAATTTATAGTTTCTATAAAATAAATAAAAAAATGTCTTGAATTGTTATAAAATCGGCTTACCTAGTCTTAGAGACTAAGTGTCATCACAACGCCTGTGGAGGGATTTTGAGTCGTGACAATTACCTTACGGTATTGAAATATTAATGACTTCTTTCTGTAGTGTTCTTTGCTCAACATCACTCCCACTACTTGAAAATAGTAAAAAATAATTTGTCTAATAACATTTCTTCCACTACTTAAATATAATGGAACATCAATTGCGACATATAGAGTTGTATGTTCTTGAGTGTTTGAATTTTCAGATGATTCATTTGTTATTTCTTTGCTTAGTTCATGTAAAACTAGTTTACTTCTAGGAACATAGATTATTAAATAATCCTATTATAGAGAATTGGTATTTGTGCTAACAATTACCTTCTTTTCTTTAGGAAAATAAAATAAACCTCCTTTCGTTCCCTTGGATATCCAATAAACGTGCAAACATTCATCCTTGATTTTATCTTATCTGTTTTCCCTTTCAATATATATATATTGGACAATTTCATATCCGAACTTGCCGCAGACCTGATTTACTTTAAGTCCATAGTTCTATGGGGTCCAAGATACTAACTTAGAAAGAACTAAAATCAGAATGTAATTGCAGTTTCAAAGGCATATCCATAACGAAAAAAGAAATAAATTAGAACAACTCACCATTAATCTAAACATCTCCATAAGAGTCCTATTTCTTCTCTCTACTACACCACTCTAATATGGAGTATTCGGTGTAGATAAATGAGATACAATCTTCTATTTTGATAAGTAAATAATGAACTTTGTAGAGAAGTGCTAGCCACCTACGATCAGATCGTAGTAATTTAATATATTTTCATGGTGCTTCTCCGTATCAAGCCTTAAAATTTTAAAATTATTCAAAGTATTCAGACTTACGGTGCATCAAATAAATATATTCATAGCCCGAGTAATCATTTATGAATGTCATAAAAATACTCAAAACCACCTCTTGTTTATATATTCATTAGACAGTACAGTCAAAAATGGATTAGTTCTAACTTATCACAAACTCTCTTTCCTTTGGAGCAGAAATGTCTCTTAGTCATATTTTCTTCTAAACAGGATATATAAGTTGGTAGTGCCTCTTCTTTCAATGAACCTTAAGGTTCATCATTGACCAACTAAAATCCGATCTAGATAATTATGACTTAGACGTAAGTGCACAGATAAGTTTCACTCAATTTTGAAGAACATTTTCTCTTATAAGGTAGACTAATATTGTTCAGTTCAGGAGATCGACATTAACAATAACAAGGTCATGCATCCATGTACCACAAGAGATAGAATATTTATTAAGCTCAATAACACAAGAGTTATTCTAAAATAAATTAAATATTCATCTCTTATTTTGCTCAAAAATAGGAATTAAATTCCTTATAGCAAATGGTACATACATGGCATCCATCAAATTAATGTCTTATCATGATCAAATAAAAAATTTGACAAGTGATATGACAAACTACATGAAGTCATTGTGGAGTTGAGATATACAACATTAAATAGATCATAATAAGTTAATTAACACTGAATAATAAAATTCAGATTGCATTCAATATATATACATACATGCATCTCAAATAGCAAATTTCGATGGGAAAAGAGTCATTCATGCAGAGTATATTATATAATGCAAGACTTATACAATCCAAAAAGAAACAGAATCAACTCAGATGGAGAGCAAATTGTTATTTTTAGTCAATTATACATAACCATTTAATATGAAAATTTCAAGCGCACTACACACATATATTCATGCACTTTGAATAGCAAATTTCGATGGGAAAAGAACTACTCATGCAACATATACATGTAATGCTAGATTATTCACTCCAATAAATTAAAACTAACCCATCTCAGATGGAGAGTATACTGTTAATTTAAGTCAAGTAAACATCACAACTAATAGCTCTAGTTCCATTGATCCAACATGTATATTCAGATGGAGAGTAAGTACATGATATCAATAACTAGTATTTTACCTAGTGAGCTTACAATAAATTTATCTGATATGGAGGAAGATCTAAAGTCGACGCGTAAATTTACACTCACTTGAAATTAATAGTGGAAGACCATAGAAATATATTTCTATCACCACTTAATAATGGTTGTATTATAATTATAAAATTGATTCAACGTGTAAACTCAGATGGAGAGTCAATATAAGTTATCAACTACTAGTAATTATACTCAGTAAGTTCATAATAAATCTATCCGATATGGAGGAAGACCTAAAGTCGGCGCGTAAATTTATTATCTCACTATAAATAAAATAATGGAGATCATAGGGGTTAATTCCTATCACCACTTGATCACATCCACGAAATTTTCTCTAAAGATTAAGTTCTAAAATTCGAAAAAATGCCCAAAAACTCATCCAAATAGCTCAAATTTCAGGTTAATCGGAGATCATAAAAGTCATGATCTCCAAAACTGCGACCAAATTTGAAAAGTTACGATTTTAAGCATTTTTAAGAATTTAAAATATGAGTTAAATTCTTACCATATATCAATTATGTCAAATCAACATGTGTTACTATGTTTCAGATTTAACATAAATACACCTGACATAAAGAATGACTTTTCATATTCAAACCACATTTTAATCCCGCAAACTGCCAAAACACCCATCTAAACTATCCCGAACTACCGAAATACGACGTAATTCACTACAACGCAAAGAGTATTTCTTATCAGGTCGTTTCCGATGAACCCACAAAATTCCAGGTCAATTGGAGATCATAAAATTCTTGATGATCAAAACTAGACCAAATTCGGATTGATTGCTTTAGGCAAATTTAGAGATTAAATCAATGTGATTTATGTTCTTTTTACATATCATATCAAGTTAAATCATCATGTGTAACTATGTTCCAGATTTAACACAAATAAAACTGATATAAAGAATAATTTTTCATATTTAAAATTTATTTAATCCGATAAACTACTTAAAACCCCATGTAAACGACCTCGAAACGCCCAAAAATAACGTGCAATGAGTGTTTCTCACCAAGTCATTTCTAATGGACCTACCAAATTTTAGGTCAATTGGAGTTTGTCAATATCATGACCTCCAAATTTATGACCAAATTCGGAGAATATCCGTTTCAGGTATTTTCATGAATTAAAATAAATATAATCATATTTTCTATTATCCTTATAATTATTCCATGAGCACCCGACATTGATTATGTCCTTCATTTTGCGTAAAGCACGTAAAACCACATCTTACATCAAATTGTCCTCCCATTTTATATACATAAGAATCCAAAATATTATTTTTCATCCTTTTGGATGAACTCCTTAATATCTCTTCTCATGGATAAATTTAACGTCATTAGTAACTAGAGGTAAACCTTTATAGGGTAGATGAAACCTCCACCACTAGCGCAAACTTATCAAGAACAATTTTTCATATGGTACATTGAGTATATTCGTTCATGGCTTAAATAAACAGACCACTTTTATGGATCCTATTTATTAATCATAACTCTCAATCCATGCGTTGATATAATCTCACATGTATAATACTATTAAGAATTTTTAATGATTCCAAATAAATAAATCACCTTAGTGATAACCATTTATTAATCATAAATTCTTAACACACAATTTATATCATCTCACTTGTATAAAGCTTTAACAATATTCAATGATTCTTAATAAATAAACCACTCTGGTAGTACCTATTTATTAATCATAAATTCTTGATCCATGTATGATATTATCTCACATGTATAAAGCTTTAAAAAATATAGTGTTTCCAAATAAATAAATTACTTTGGTAATGCCTATTTATTAATCACAAAAATTTTAATTTTATACAATGTTATATATATATATATATATATATATATATATATATATATATATATATATATATATATATATATATATATATATATAAGAAGATGGTAGTGCCCATACCATATAAATAATTCTCACATAACACATCCCTTTATAAAAACTGAAATCATGCAATTGCTAGACCACTTTTGGTAGGTCACTGATATATACCAAAAATAAAGCAGAAGCCGTATAATTTCGCTCATTCAAAAGTGATGCACTTCTTTAAATTAATTAATTAATCACAAGAAAAGGCACATTATGAATTATGAAAAACAACAAGTTGATACCTACTAGGCAATTTTACCACTCAGCCACCGCCTAGAATCAAAAATCAAACATAGAAAGGTCATAATAGATTGTCCAAGTCGATCAACCAACCCCTTCGTATTTTATTTTTAAAAAATCTTAGATATATAGTCCGTTTGGATTAGCTGATTTGAAGCCGCTGATAAGCATTAGGTGCTGAAAAGCACTAGGTGCTGAAAAGCATTTTTAAGTGTTGAAACTGATTTAATAAATAAGGTTACGTGTTTGGATACAAGTACTGAAATTGATAATAAGTTGTTGCAGTTTTTTATTTTTTTTAAAAAGTGCTGATAAGCTCTTTTTTCTGTTAAAATGACTTGAATAACCTTAGAATTGTTTACACTTATAAGGACGTAATTTCTTCAAAATTTTAGATTCCATATCGATTCAAATACAAAATATTTTATTTGTCATTTTATTTTAAATACAACTGTGATTAGATAAGATAATCTTTATGATAAATATAATATATTTTATGATAAGCATATAATCATAAGTTATAATAATTAATAAATTGACAAATATTTCTCAATAAAAAAACAAACCTAAATAGGATAAAATATTTGAAGAGAAACACTATCTTCATCACCACAACACTTAGAAAGCAATACACCAAAAATTTGATATGTCCTCGTTTATTACATACAGTTTAAAGATGAATACACAATCACATAGATACAAATATGCAAAGGAATAGAGAATTTGCTTACCTCAAATAGTCAATGAGAATTGCAGACTTGAAGAGGCGGGGGGGTTTAGGTTGAAAAAATACGTGGGGGATGTGAGTATCGATGTAGAATGTGATGACCCAAAATGTCATCTTTAAATTTCATAATTAATTTTGTGTTCTAAGACCTCGAAAAGCACTATTTATCATTCATCGACTTGCGTGCACAGTCAGTAAAATTTTCTGGAAAGTTTTTATGTGAAAAATGGATTAAAATATGAATTAGAGCTTTAAAACTCAACTGAGTTGACTTTGGTCAATATTTTGAGCAAACGGACTCGGATTAGTGTTTTGACAGTTTCGGTAGGTCCGTATCATGAATTGAGACTTGGGCGTATTCCCGAAATTAAATTTCGAGGTCCCTAGCCCGAGATATGAAATTTTGATAAAAGATTAAAAAGTTTAAGTTCAAATAGTGACCGGATGTCGAATTATATGCAAACGACCCCGGAATAGAATTTTGATGATTCCAACAGTTTCGTATGGTGATTTTGGACTTAAGAGCGTGATCGGAATTTTATTTGAAAGTCCGTAGTAAAATTAGGCTTGAAATGGCTAAAATAGGAATTTAAGTTTGGAAGTTTGACCAGGAAGTTGACCTTTTGATATCAGGGTCGGAATCCAGTACTAAAAATTTCAACAGCTCTGTTATGTCATTTATTACTTGTGTACAAAATTTGAGGTCAATCGGACTTGATTTGATAGGTTTCGACATCGAATGTAGAAGTTGAAAATTCTTTAAAAAAATTAGGTTTGAAACTATATGTGATTCGTGTTTTAGTGTTGTTGGATGTGATTTGAAGACTCGACTAAGTTCGTATGTTAATTTAGGACTTGTTGGTATTTTCGGACGGGGTCCTGAGTACCCCGAGTGCGATCCGGATCAAAATCGGATCAATTTTTGGACTTAGGCAAATTCTGAAATTTGCAGCTTCTGATGTCATCGCACCTGCGGAGGGACTAACCGCAGGTGCGAACTCGCACAAGCGAGCTGTGGCTCGTAGAAGCGGATGAAGGGCTGCCCAAGTGGGGCCGCAGATGCGGCTCATGTTGCGCAGAAGCGAGAGGAATGGCGCAGGTGCGGGCAGGTGCGATGGAAATTTCCGCACCTGCGAAGACGCAAATGCGGTCCAAAGCTCGCAGAAGCGAAGGCACCTGGGCTGAGCAATTTCCACAGATGCGGTATTTCACCGCAGATGCGGGACCGCAGGTGCGAGAATTTTGTCCGCAGGTGCGAAAGCACTGACCAGATTACAAAAAATAGAGGGGTTCCGATATTTTTGTCATTTGGACATTTTCAACACGGTTTTGGGCGATTTGTCTGAGAGAATTCACGGAAAAACTTGAGGTAAGTCACATGTGATCATTGTTAGTCAATTATATTGGATTATCATTGAATATTTCGAATAGATTACATGTGTTTTTAAGTGAAATTTAAGGATTTGGGCCTAGGGATTTCAAAATGAGAATTTGAGATTTGGAGGTCAAGTTGATGTCGGATTTTTGTAAAAATAGTATGGTTCGACTCGTAGTTGAATGGGCGTTCATATTTCGTAACTTTTGCCGGATTCTGAGACATGGGCCCCACGGGCCATTTTTGAGTTAATTTCGGATTTAATTAAAAAATATAGTATTTTCTCATGAAATTGATTCTATAATTTTTGTTGACTATATCGAATTAATTATGACTAGATACGAGTCGATCGGAATCGAAAAATCGAGGAAAATGCATGCTACTTGGTTAAATTGGAGCAAGTCGAGGTAAGTGACTTGTCTAACCTTGTGTGGGAGAAATTTTCCCTAGAATTGATATTAATATGATTATTAAAATATGTTAAAAGTCGTGTACACGAGGTGACAAGTGTGTACACTGGCTAAATATGAAAGATTATATTTTTAAATTGTGTAGATCATTATTGCGCATTTATTAAATTATTTTATCTTGTTATATTCTTTATCATTGATCTGAGATATATACCTTAAATTTGTTTGACCTTTTTCTGCTAATTGTTATACCCCTTTTAGTTGAAACTTGGTTTCTTTTATTCTGTGCATTATTTGAAGGGTGATTTTCTTTAAATTAAACATTATTAATATGAAGTATTTGACATTTTAAATTTGATATTGAAACAACATATTAAAGATTTTGAAATATTATTTTTCTGAATTATTTATA
Source organism: Nicotiana tomentosiformis (assembly GCF_000390325.3). NCBI lineage: Eukaryota > Viridiplantae > Streptophyta > Magnoliopsida > Solanales > Solanaceae > Nicotiana > Nicotiana tomentosiformis. The sequence goes on from NC_090812.1 coordinate 30,677,646, forward strand.
GTTGAATATTTTGTAAGATTTTTGTACTCATTGTGATGGAGCTGTGAGCTCTTTATTGTGAAAAAATATTATTGATGATTTATTTTGGCATGAGTCGTGAGCTCTTTATTGTGAAAAAATATTGTTGTTGAATTATTTTGGCAAGTTACATTATTTGAGCACTTGAGGTGCAAATTGTGATATATTGTGATATTGATACGCATGCGGTGGTATAAGGTCTGGGTATTGAAACGCATGCGGTGAGATAAGGGTGGCTTGATACGCGTGGCTAGTAGGGGGAACTACTAGAAGTCATGCGGTGTGATAAGGATGGCTAAAACGCGGGATGCTATTTCGGAAAAAAATATTTTCTTTAAAATAAATTATGAAGGCTCCCGCGGTGAGATAAGAAAATGAGATATTGTGAATTTATTTATGATTTGGTAGTACGAAATGATACCTCGGTAGTGCCCTTGTTGATATTGATTTATGGCCATAGTTGCCTTCGATTAATTATTGTGATTTTCATAAAGTTGAAAGGAATTTTATTTTGATTCCACGAGATATTATTTGCAATTATTTGGTGTCATTAAATGTGACATACTATTTGATTCATTCCCATAGTCATTTTATCTTATTAAATTGTTTAAACATTTTTCCATATCATTATCTATTCTCCAGTAGGGCCTGACCTAACCTCGTCATTACTCTACCGAGGTTAGGCTTGGCACTTACTTGGTACCGTTGTGGTGTACTCATACTACGCTTCTGCACATCTTTTTGTGCAGATCCAGGTACATCTTACCAATCTAGACGTCAGTGAGTTACCTGCGCACGGAGACTTCGAGGTATATCTGCCAGCGTCCGCAGACTCCGGAGTCCCCTTCTATCATTTTATGTTGCTTCCTTATTTTTCTTTAGACCTTGATACATAGAAACATTGAGAATAAATTTTTAGAAGCTTGTGACTTATTTCTACCGGATTTTGGGAGTTGTAATTATTTGAATTGCAGTTTATTTATTTCAGATATTTATGATTATTCTGCATTGATAGGCTTACCTAGTCTTAAAGACTAGGTGCCATCACGACCTCCTACGGAGGGAATTTGGGGTCGTGACATAGGAGTTTTGTTTTGAAAAGGAATATTTTAGAGATAAAATAGTAAAAATCTTGGTCAAATTTAAAGTACTTATAAGCTAAAAATTTATAAGCTGGGGTGACCAACTTATGGCTTTTGGCTTATTTTTGGCTTATAAACTCATAAGTACTTGACTTATAACCAGCTTATAAGCTTTGCCAAACATACTCATAGTCATTTAACCAAGAAAATAAAGTAAAGTGAATCTTTAATAAACCAAGGCGGTGTCGATGTCGCCACCGGATCTAATCACATGCAACACCTCTTCTGCCTTTTCATTCTTTGTTAATTATTAAATGCATGTTTACCCGAAAAATGGATAGAATTGAATTTATACGTAGTTCTAAGGATACGTGGTATAACTTGGTACAAATCGATAAAATAAGTAGAAATATATCGAATATTGACTGTAAAAAAGTAGTGAAATACAAACCAAATTGTGTAGAGAATAATTTATAAACGAACAAGATGAATCAATGTCCAAAACTCAAAAAAGGATAATCTCCGGTATATATCAGTGTAATAATCTTTGAAATGTGAGAGTCTACTAATGTCTGAATCTTGAATGTTGAATTTCCCATACAGAAATGATAGCCACCCTTCATATAGTGGAGGAATCCTACTTTGGATATAATTAAAAATACATAGTGGGAATTCCATGATAGATTAGTTAATTAGTTTTTTCCTTAATTTCCGCCGAGATTCTCTCCTCTGGTGTGGCTATAACGGCTCTTTGTCTCTTAGCTCGATCTTGGCCGGTTTTGATTTTGGTCGATCTCTGGATCTCGAGCTCGATATTGGCTCGAGCTCGATATTGATTCGAGCTCGATATTGACTTTGAGATCGGTATTGATCAGTCCCTGAATCTTGACGATAACCTGGCTTCAGATCTCATCTCGATATTATGATGACGACCCTCGGTCCATCATGTTCCAATCTCGACTAAATAAATAAAGGTCAAAACCGATTTTGACCATATATAGATAGTCCCCTCGTTTCTCGGAAAGAACGTGGCGAGAAATGATATGATTTTTACAACTTCTAACTAGATACACACTAATGTCTGCGTCGACCCCGATTATGATGTACGTGACAAATATCTCGTCGGTTCAGTTACCAAGGTATTAATTGTGCGTCAAACGATGGTCGGCCACTGCTGATTTTGAACCGTCATTGCCAAATCTATAAATATCCCCCCTTCTTCATTATTTTAAACCTTTAACTTCAACTCTTCTCATTCCAACCTTCACAGCTCTTCGCCTTCTCCAAAGTTATCTATTTCCAGCTTTTAAGAACTTCTGTGCTTGTTCTTCGTCAAACACAAAAATATTTCAATTTCCCACCTTCTTTGTTCTTGAGGATTTAGATGGCCAAGATATCTAAAACTGTTCCTTAGAAAGAGGCTGATTCCTCATCTCGGCCGGCCGATGAGAAACCGGTGGTGGAGCCACGCCTCAAAGAACTCGTTCCCGACGGATGTGTTATCGATTTCGACTTTAAGGTCGAGCAACCTTTGTTAGTTGCTGGACGATGTGAGCTGGTGTCGAGATATATATGCTCGATACCTCAAAGCCTTATTGATTTGGTAAAGAAAGATTATGGTTGGGAAAACAAAGAGGTTGTGATACCGGCATCGAAAGAAGCGATCACTACCTACGTGAAAGGTTACTTGAGTGTTTACACTTATCCTTTCATGATGGGTCCCCTCGATCCGATCATCATCGACTTATGCAAAAAGTACCAAGTAACCCTCGGCCAAATACATCCTTCTTTCTGGAGGATTGTAATACTGCTTCGTTTCTTTGTGAGCAAAATTGACGGGCTTCCCTGCATCCTCGACCACCTAATAAGATTATATAGCCCTCATCTTTATCGAGGTGGGATAATAAAGCTCCAATGCCAGGCCACCAAGGCGTTCACCTCGAGTATTGATAAAACCAAAGATCGGGGTTAGATGGACCGGTTTGTCCAAGTGAAGACCTTGGACTTAATCCCGGTTGAGAGTATACCATTTCCCGAGAAATGGAATATGAATCGTAAGTATGATTCCGTTTTTATCTTTTATCGTTTTTACTTCTTCATCTTTACTTATCGGTGCTTTTCTTGACGCGGTCATTGCCTGATTGCCGGGAGCGGACCCATCTCGAGAACTAGGTCAGGAGCCTGGTTTCAATGTCGACATATGCCGAGCGCGCTTGGCGCGATTTGTCAAAGGGACGATGGAAAGCTCGTACTCATGGTAAGCTTTCATCTTGGTTTACCGATTCGTTTGTCATTTGAGGTGACATGTTTATTCAAAGCATGAGTTTACTTATCTTCTCCCTTCGCAGGCCTCAGAAAAGATGCGGTCATAAGGCCCCCATCTGGTGGTGAGGAAGTTTTACCGCTTGTCTCGAAGTCGTTGAAGGAAAGTAAGAGAAAAAGGACTTCGGATTCCGAGGGTCAAAAACCTAAAAAGAGGACAGCTCGTAAGCCCAAGGGAACCACAATCCCATTGACTATGGAATCGGTCCGGCATCTAAGGGATGAAGAAGAAGAAGAAAACTCTGAACTGGTGGCCCGTGCTCGGGCTGACACCGATATTTGTAAAGCTTTGGGACCGGTGGGAACTGATTCTGCTTCACCCAGGTCCGACAAAGTCGAGGTGAAGTCTTTGAACCGAGCTCCCGAGCAAGGGGAGACCGAGGATGTTTTACCTCGGGGTAACAAATCCATCGAAGAGGCGGTTAATGATGGTGCAGGAACCGAGTTTGAGGTTCCCCGAGATTGAGGCGGTGCCTCGAAAGACATAATCGGGGCAATAGAGATCGGCGATTCCCCTTCTTTTCCTTCATTTTCACAATCTATGATGCATGATGCCCAAGTTGTGGAGGTTTATCATGGGGAGGGAGCCCATGGAGAGGAAGATACTTTCCGTGGTTATTTATTCGGAGTAGAAGATGCTATCGGTCCGAGCGATTTGGAGGCTTCGAAGAAGAGCTCGGGAAAGGCGGGGATTCCTCGTATATTTAACGAAGCTGAACAGGCCGTAAATTGGGTAAGTTCTCTTTCTCTTTGTCAACTTTCATACTTGTATTTTTATTCTTTTGTATAACTCCCTTTTATTTCTTGTAGGCTTCTACGCTCTATCACGAGGCGTTCTTCCGATCCCGAGGGGATCTAAGCCGGTTCAAAGTCAAAATTTGAGGGCTTACTGAGGAGAGAGATACCTTCAAGCTTCTCAGTGGGCAGAGGGAAGGAGAAGCAAGAGGACTTCGAGCCGAGCTAGAAGCAACTCAGAAAGAACAAACCATTTTGTTCGAGCAGGTAAAAAGAGTCTTTGAAGTTAATGACACTGATTTGGGCATGAAGGCTAATAGCTCGGTCCCGCAGGTTCAGCAAAAGCTTGATATTATTGGGAAGCTTCGCGCCGAGGTGGATGCAGTGAAAGCGGGGGCCGAGGAATGGAAAAAGAATATGGACCACCTTGCTTCTGAAAAGGAGGCTGCCCGGGCTCAACTGGCCTTGGTCGAGGCCCAACTCCAAAGCTTGAAAGATAGAGCCTTGGTGCAAGCTAAGAATATCGAGGAGTTCCAATCTCGGTTGGGTTCAGTGACTTCTGCTCGAGAGAAACTGGTCTCGGAACTGGCAGCGGCCAAATCGGAGGCCGAAATAGCCATGGCTAATGTTGATGCAATGGTGGTTGTTTACCGGTCCGATGTTGAAGCCGCTCAGGCTCAAGCAAAAAAGGTTGTCGAGGCTTCTCAAGCTCGAGCAAATTGGGTTTTCGAGCATGCGAAATGCCAATCTCGGAGGGAGACTCTAGATGAGATCCACGCTCGTGGCTTAGATCTTTCAGCCGAGATTGAGAATGCAAAAGAGCTCGAAGCCGAAGCCAGAGTGTTGGCCTTTCCCGATGATGATGATACCGGGAGTACGAGCGGTTCTGAGAGCGAAAGAGGCCTCAAAGGTGAAGATGTTGCTCCTGGAGAGGACTAAGTCCTTTTAGTATTTTTCTTATTTCTTTTAAGACCATTTTGGTCTTTTGTAGAAAACCTGATCGGGCCATGGTGCCCTTGTAAATGATTTTTGGTATATATAAAATTTTCTTTCTTTTATGGCTTCTGAATCTTTTGCCTTTCTTGTTAATTTATACAAAGGCCAAAAGGTGCCTTGGCACGGGATAATTACTTGAAGGTCCGAGTGAATGTTCGAACTCGACCTTTTCTTATAGGCAGTCGCCGAGTGAATGTTCGAACTCGAACTAAGATAGCTTTTAGACTTTGACGAATGGAGTTCAAGCAAAATGATTTGCTCGAATTCGAGCAAAGGTAGCCTTTAGGCTTTTCGGTCGAGTGAGAGTGATTTCTCTAACTCGAACTAAGGTAGCCCTTTAGGTTTTACGGTTGAGTAAGAGAGTGTTTTCTCGAACTCGAATTTAAGGTAGCCCTTAGGCTTTATGGTCGAGTGAGTGTTTGTTCGAACTCGAATTAATGTAACCCTTAGGCTTTTCAGTCGAGTGAGTGTTTAATTGAACTCGGATTAAGGTAGCCCTTTAGGCTTTATGGTCAAGTGAGTGTGATTTCTCGGACTCGAATTAAGGTAGCCCTTAGGCTTTATAGTCTCGTAAGTGTTTACTCGAACTCGAATTATTGTAGCCCTTAGGCTTTATGGTCGAGTGAGTGTTTGCTCGAACTCGAATTAAGGTAGCCATTAGGCTTTTCGGTCGAGTGAGAGTGATTTCTCAAACTCGAACTAAGGTAACCCTTTAGGTTTTACGGTTGAGTGGGAGTGTTTTCTCGAACTCGGATTAAGGTAGCCCTTTAGGCTTTATGGTCGAGTGAGGGTGATTTCTCGGACTAGAATTAAGGTATCCCTTAGGCTTTATATCGAGTGAGTGTTTGCTCGAACTCGAATTATTGTAGCCCTTAGGCCTTATGGTTGAGTGAGTGTTTGCTAGAACTCGAATTAATGTAGCTCTTAGGCTTTTCAGTCGAGTGAGTGTTCACTCAAACTCGAATTATTGTAGCCCTTAGGCTTTATGGTCGAGTGAGTGTTTGCTCGAACTCGAATTAAGGTTAGGCTTTATGGTCAAGTGAGTGTTTGCTCGAACTCGATTTAATGTAGCCCTTAGGCTTTATGGTCGAGTGAGTGTTTGCTCGAACTCGATTTAATGTAGCCCTTAAGCTTTATGGAGCTCGATCTCGTTGATTTGTCGGTTGGCAATCCCCAATTTATGGGGTAATTATTCAAACTTCGATCATGGTCGGCCCTTAGGCTTGTTTACATAATAGGTCGGGAACATGAAGTAGAGGAATCTTTCTGAGGTATGAGATATCTGTAAAGAAGAAATTTCTCTTTATAGTCACTATACATGTGTTCATGTTTTGCGCTAGGGCTCGAGCAAACTACACGGGCATGATTCGTTTTGACCATTTGGCCCTTACAATGTTTTCCTATCGAGACCCTATTGTCATGAAGTAACTTTCTTGCATCAAACTTGATAATCAAACTTGATATATCCGAGTGTAATGTCCCCCAATATTCGAGGTTGATTGTAAAGAGACCTCGGATACTGTTGAATTGTTCTAAGTTAGCACGATCAATGGTTTCCTCATTAAAAACCTTTCCGAAAAATCCATTTGGGACAAAACTGGTCTAAGGAAAAAAGAGTGCAACGCGTGCTTTCATACCTAAAGGCTTCGAGTTGAATAATCCATCCATGTTACTGGTCGAATACCTGCAAGGGTTAATTTCAAAATACAAATGAACATGGGAGGGTCGTACCTTAGCAGTAGTATAGTTTTAGGTGTGACACATTCCAATTGCTTGGTAGTTATTTGTCGTTTATCACGCCGAGTTTGTAGGATCCTTTTCCGACAATTTTGAGAACCTGATATGGACCTTCCCAGTTCGGACCCAATTTCCCTTCATTCGGATTTTGGGTGTTGAGGGTTACTTTCCTTAGTACCAAGTCCCCGATTTTGAAATGTCGAAGATTGGTTCTTCGATTGTAGTATCTTTCGATCCGCTATTTTTGGGCGGCCAATCGTACGAAAGCGGCCTCTCATTTTTCGTCAAATAATTCTAGGCTCGTGTTCATGGCTTCGTTATTCGACTCCTTTATTGCATATCAAAACTTGATGCTAGGTTCTCCGACCTCCACTAGGATCAGAGATTCGGTGCCATAGACCAATGAGAATGGCGTTGCTCTGGTACTGGATTTCGAAGTTGTGTGTTATGCCCATAGGACCTCGGGTAGTATTTCTCTCCATTTTCCTTTGGCTTCAGTCAATCTCTTATTAAGATTTTGGATGATGGTTTTGTTGGTCGATTAGGCTTGTCTGTTCCCGCTGGGATGATACGGTGTTGATAGGATCTATTTGATCTTGTGATCCTCGAAAAATTTAGTTACTTTGCTGCCAATGAATTGTTTTCCATTATCACATACAATCTCGGCTGGCATCCCGAATCGACATATGATGTGGTCCCAAATGAAGTTTATCACTTCTTTTTCTCTGACTTTCTCGAAAGCCTGTGCTTCAACCTATTTAGAGAAATAATCAGTTATAAAAAAAATAAACTGAGCTTTACCTGGGGCCGATGGAAGGGGGCCGACGATGTCCATCCCCCATTTCATGAAAGGCCATGGAGATAGGACCGAGTGGAGTAGCTCCCCGGGTTGATGAATCATGGGCGCATGTCTTTGGCATTTGTCGCATTTTCGAACGAACTCCTTCGCATCTTTGCCCATAACTGTCCAACAATACTCTGCTCTGATCGCTTTGTGGACCAGTGAATTGGCACTGGAATGGTTTCCACAAGTGCCCTCATGAATTTCCCGTAGTATGTAATCGGTATCTCCTGGTCCCAAACATATTGCCAATGGTCCATCGAAATTCCTTCTAAATAACATTCCATCTTCGGATAAGGTGGACTGTGCTGACTTTGTGCGCAAAGCTCTCGATTCCTTTGGATCTGATGGAAGCTTCCCGTTCTTGAAGTACTCTATATATTTGTTTCTCCAATCCCAGGTTAGACTTGTGTAATTTATCTCAGAGTGACCTTCTTCGATCACCGATTTTATGAGTTGAACGACAGTCCCCGAGTTGAGTTCGTCATCTTCGACTGATGAACCTAAGTTTGCAAGAGCGTCGGCCTCGCTGTTCTGTTCTCGGGGTACATGTTGCAAATTCCATTCTTTAAACTGATGTAGAGTCACCTATAATTTATCCAAGTACCTCTGCATTCGATTTTCTCGGATTTCAAAAGTCCCGTTAACTTGGTTTACCACGAGTAGGGAATCACACTTAGCTTCTATGATCTCCGTTCCCAAGCTTCTAGCTAGTTCGAGACATGCAATCATGGCCTCATACTCGGCCTCATTGTTAGTCAACTTTGTAGTTCTGATAGACTGTCTAACTACATTACTTGTGTGTGATTTTAGTACAATGCCTAATCCGGACCCCTTCGGGTTCGAGGCACCGTCCATGAAAAGGGTCCAGACTCCCGAAGAGGTACCTAATTTTATAAGTAGCTCTCTTTCAATCTGGGGAACGAGGGCCGGCAAAAAGTCAGCCACGAAGTCCGCTAAGATTTGAGATTTGATAGCGGTTCGGGGTCGATACTCGATATCGTACCCACCGATTTCTATGGCCCATTTGGCCAATCGACCCGAAATCTCGAGTTTATACAAAATGTTTCGAAGAGGATAAGTTGTTACAATATGTATCGGATGAGATTGGAAATATGGTTTTAGCTTCCTAGAGGCACTTATTAAAGCAAGCGCTAATTTTTCTAAGTGTGGATATCTAGTTTCGGCCTCGCCTAAGGTCCGACTGACATAATAAACAGGAAATTGCGTACCGCGTTCTTCTCGAACCAGCACTCCACTTACCGCTATCTCCGAGACGGCTAAGTATAGGTAAAGTTGCTCGTCCACTTTCGGGGTATGAAGCAGCGGAGGGATCGACAAATACCGCTTCAGTTGTTCCAAAGCCTGTTGGCATTCCGGTGTCCATGCAAAGTTGTTTTTCTTCTTAAGCAGTGAGAAAAATCGGTGGCTCCTATCTGATGATCTCGAAATGAATCGTCCCAGAGCGGCTATCCTCCCCGTTAACCTTTGCACGGCCTTTACATTATCTACTACCATAGTATCCTCGATAACTTTGATTTTATCAGGGTTGATCTCAATTCCTCGATTGGATACCATGAAACCAAGAAACTTGCCCGAACTAACTCCGAATGCACATTTTTCGGGGTTGAGTTTCATATTGTACTTCTTTAGTACGTCGAACGTTTACTGCAAATGCTTTAAATGGTCATCTGTTCGCAGGGACTTAACTAACATGTCATCAATATAAACTTCCATTGATTTTTCTATTTATTTTTTGAACATTCGATTTACTAGGCGCTGATAATAGGGGTGGCATGTAGGCCGGTTAGGACCGGGACCGGCCCAGGACCGCAAGCCCAAATGGGCGGTGGTCCTAAACGGTCTTAACCGGATAGGACCGGGACCGTGGGGAGGTGGACTGGGTAGTGGGCCGGTCCTATAGGGGAGGCCCGCGAGACCGGGACCGTTTGGGACCGGGACCGGCTGAGAAGTGGGCTGGTTCAAGCGGTCCTAAACGGGCCTATCCTGGCCCAACGGATAATTTTTAAAATAAAAAAAAATTGACCGTTTGACTATTTAAAAACTAGCAGTTTGGTCTGCCAAAATAGCCGTTGGCTATTTGCAAAATAGCCATTTAATCTCCCAAACTTTATTTTAACCCCAAACTTTTTATAATTATACTTTTTCCCTATTTTGAACTATAAATACCCCCTCATTCTTTCATTTTCTCACAAAATCATCAATTTCTCTCTAATATTCTTCTATAATTGCTTACTTAATTGTTACATTTTGTGCAAAATTGTGAAGTTAGTGAATTTAAGTCTTCAAGTCTTCAACGATAATTAATTTTCAACAAGTTGTTCGTCAATTCGGTAAACTCGTTCCAACTCTTAAGTTTTAATATTATAGTTTTGTTTGTTTTATTTACTTTGCTTGATTAATTAAGATGGCTTATTCCTTAAAAAGAATATTTAGTAAAAATAAGAAAAAATCCAAGAGTGGTGAATCTAGTGGCCAATCTGTTCCTCCTCCACTTCCCCCGGCTCCCCGACCCAAACCTGTTACCCGTCCTATACTTCCTATTCTTGATAGCGATAATAATTTATTACAATTTACCGAGAGTCAATTTTGCCATAATATTGCACCCGGTGAATAATTAAACCATGAATATATGAATGCTCTTTATGGTAATCCAACTATTGATGAAAAATGATGATGAAGAAATAGATTTTGATGAAACGCAACCGGATGATGATACACCCACTAGTCCTGCTCCTGAAGTTAATCCAACTAATAATAATCCAAATGATGCCCCGTCTGACCCTCCTGGCACTGCCCCTACGTTTTCTAGACAACATTCTAAACGGGCAGAAATATCTCTTGTTTGGCCATTTTTTACTCAACTAAGAGGGGAGAAAATAGGGCTAAGTGTAAAACTTGTGGCAAATAGTTAGTTTTTAAATATGTTGGAAGTCGGGGGGGACGAGAAGTTTGACTAGACACATATTGCTACACCCTCAAGATAAAGCTAGATATTTTCGTATGAAAGCTTTGGCCGAGGGGACAAGTGCACCTAGTCAGACTGACCTTAGTATCGGGTCAAATCAATTTCAACCGGTAATTAAAACTGTTACCGGTGGTATTTTATATTATGATCCAAAAAAAAAGCGGGAAGAATTGGCAAAAATGGTTACTGTTATGTGCTTACCTTATAATTTTTCTTCTAACCCTCACTTCGTGCATTATATTAGAAAAGTTTATAATCCTACTTATAAAGGTTTTCCTCGCACAACCGTAAAGAGCGATATTTATAAATATAAACATGATTATGAACAATATTTGCGTTATTTATTTACTCATATAAATTGTCTTGTTGCTATTACAACTGATATTGGTAGAAGTGGTAATGACTGTGATTACCTTACTGTTACCAGCCATTGGATTAATGAGGATTGGATAATGCAAAAGCGCATTATTTCTTATAGAATAATTAATTCACGTCAAACAGGGCAGTTTATTTGTAGCACGATTATGGATATTTGTAGATATTTTTGCATTAGTGATAAAATAATGTTAGTTACAATGGATAATGCTACTAGTAACACAAATAATGTAGCACTGCTTACCACTACACTAAGTCCTGCATTTAGTAACATTTTTCATGTTAGATGTATTTGTCATATTTACCATTTAATTGTGGGTGATGGTATGCGAATTTTAAATGTTGAAATTGAAAAGGTTAAAATGGCTCTTAATTGGCTTTTTTATTCAAACCGTAGAAGTAGACTTGGAGAATATTTTAAAAGATGCGATGAATTTGGCCTAAGAGAAAAAAAGGTTCCTAAACCTTGTCCGACTAGATGGAATTACATGTATGAAAGTTTAGTTGTTGCATGTGAATATAGAAACCCCATAAACTCAACGTTTAATGCTCATGTAAGTGATGATGATGAGCACCTTACAAATGCGGATTGGGCTAATGTTAAAATGCTTGTAGATTTTTTAGAAAACGTTTATATTGCTACAAATAAATTTTTTGGGCAATATTACTATTTCTAACTGTTTAGTTTATATTGCAGGACTTGCAAATTTATTTGATCATTTTTCATAGGGTGGGGAAATTAAAATATTTTTTCCTTATTCCCCCTATTTACGGTGTTGCTGCATTGTTAAATCCTACTATGAAATTAGGAGGTCCTCAATTTTAGTATGAAACTGTTTATAATGGTTTAGCACTTGAAGATGAGGAGTTGTCTAAACTTCCGGACGCAATAGCCTCAATTAAAATAAATGTTCAAACAATTTATAATGCTTATCAAGTTGCATTAGATCATGCTAGACCAAATGTTCCAACTTCTTCTTCTTCTAGTTCTCAATCATCTAAAAGAACTGCGGGAGTAAGAGCACTTAGTGCTTGGGCAGGGTTCAGGGGTTCTCAAGGTTCTAGTACTAGTGATTTTTCACAACTAAATGAGCTTGAAGTTTATTTGTCATAGGGAATTGAGGAAGTGAATCCTGATGGCTCCTTTAATATTTTGGAATGGTGGAAGGACAAAGAAAAATACTTTTCGATTCTTTCAAGGATGGCCCGAGATATTTTAATTATTCAAGCTTCAACAGTGGCATCAGAGAGCGCTTTCAGTCAAGCAAGACTTCAATTCGGTGATTATAAAGCGTCTATGAGGGTGAGCTTGGAAAAATCAGTACTACTTTCAGAGATTGGATCCGTTCGGAAAGAAGAAATTTTGGACTTGCTGAATCACAACCAGAGGTAGACGAAGCTTATGAAGAAATGCTAGCTGAACTTGCGGAGGATGATACTTCGCCTGGAAGCGGTGATGACCAAGCTTCTTTTCCTCCACCATCAACGAAAATTCCTCCGGACCTTGAAGGATTTATGAAATTTGTAAGAGATACCATATAAATTAATATGTAACTTGTATTTTGGCACATCTTGATTAGTTTCTTTTTCATCTCAATGGTGGTATTAGCACCTTGTTGTGCTCATTCCATAGGGGGGAGGAAGACTAAGAAAGATATTGCCATAATTTTTTAATGTTATAATAAAATTATAACGCATTGCTTTGAATATCTCATTAAAATATTTTTGTATTTTTATATATCTTAAGTTGTATATATAGTATAATATAGTATATACTATACTATACTATACTATACTATACTATACTATACTATATATATATATATATATACTATACTATACTATATATACATCTTACTCTATATATATATATATACATCTTAAGATAAGCCATATTCGATAGTATACATCTTAAGATATACTATATATACATCTTAAGATATATATATATATATATATATATATATATATATATATATATATATATATATAGGTGACAATTCTATAATATAATTTACAAATTGCCTTACATATTTTTATTACCATTTTTTTTCTCTAACTTATATAAAAAAAAATTAAAAAATAGAAAGTATATGTTGGTCCCACTTAGGCTCGCTTAGGCCCAGGACCGGCCCACTTAACCCGGGACCGTTAGTTCGTGGTCCCGGTCCCGGACCGGTTCCAACAAGAAGCCTGCGAAGCTCGGGACCGCTTAGGACCGGCCCGTCTAGGGCCGGCCCATTTAGGACCGGGCCCGCGAAGCCCACTTAGGACCGGGCCCGGCCCACATAACAGTAGGTGTCGTACTTAGTGATAAACGAGGTATTTTCCTGATCCTCCAGGTTCATCTGTATCTGGTTGTACCCGGAGTAGGCATCGAGAAAACTGAGAATCTCGTGGCCGACCGTGGCATCGATCATACGATCGATGCTGGGCAAAGGAAAAGAATCGTTAGGGCATGCTTTGTTCAGGTCTTTATAATCTATACACATTCTAAGTCTGTTTCCCTTCTTAGGGACTACCACTACATTTGCTAGCCATTCGGAGTATTTTACTTCATGAATGGATCCTATTATAAGAAATTTGGTTACCTCGTCCTTGATGAAGGCATATTTGACCTCGGACTGGGGCCTTCTTTTTTGCTTTACCGGATGGAATTTCGGATCCAAGCTCAATCTATGAGTGGTATTTTCGTTGGGATCCCTGTCATGTTAAGATGGGACCAAGAGAAGCAGTTCACGTTAGTTATAAGAAATTGAATAAGCTTTTCCCTGAGCTGGGGATTTAACCTCGTGCCCGGGTATACCTTTTGCTCGGGCAGATGTTCGATTAGCGTGATTTGCTCCAGTTCTTCGACCGTCGATTGGGTAGCGTCGGAGTCATCGGGGACCACGAAAGATCGAGGGACCCCATAGTCATCATCCTTGTCAGTTTTCTGATTCTCTAGTTGGGTCGAGGCTGATGTTTGTGATTGTTATTTGGTATCCCGCTCCCCTTCGAATCTAATCCTTTTGTCGATGATAGTGAAGATATCGGAATCACTTCATCGACGGCAAACATTTATTTTGCGGTCGGTTGCTCCCCGTAGACCGTTTTGATTCCCTTCGATGTAGGGAATTTCAGAACCTGGTGAAGGGTTGAGGGTACTGCTCTCATGTCGTGGATCCATGGCCTCCCGAACAGGGCGTTATATCTCATATCACCCTCGATTACATGGAACTTCATTTCCTGGATGGTCCCGGCCACATTTACTGGCAAGATTATCTCGCCTTTACTAGTTTCACATGCCATATTGAATCCGTTCAGTACCAGGGTAGCGGGAATGACCTGGCCCTGTAGACCAAGTTGCTCTACGACCCTTGATCGAATGATGTTGGCCGAACTACCTGGATCAATTAACACACGCTTAACTTGAGTTTTATTCATAAGTACAGATATTACCGATGCATCGTTATGGGGTTGTATGATTCCTTCCGCGTCTTCGTCACTAGAGGACATGGTTACTTTAGGTGTGTAATCTTGAGTCCGAGATCGCTTCTCACTTACAATAGACATCTTAGTGCGTTTAAGCACCGGCCTCTGGGGGACATCGATCCCTCCGATGATCATATGGATGATGTGTTGTGGCTCTTCTTATTCGTTTTGTCTATTGAAATCTCTGTTTTTGAAATGATTTTTGGCCCGGTCACTTAAAAATTCTCGAAGGTGCCCTTCATTGAATAAACGGGCTACCTCCTCTCTCAATTGCCTGCAGTCTTTGGTTCTTTGGCCATGGGTGCCATGATATTTGCATATTTGATTGGGATTCCTATGGGCTGGATCGGACTGCAAAGGTTGAGGCCACTTAGTATCTTTGATGCGTCCGATAGCCGACACGATGGCGGATGCATCGATGTTGAAGTTATATTCCGATAACGGTGGTGCTTCCTTAGGTCTGATATGCCCGTAGAACCCATTCTTGTTCATCAGCCCCTGAGACCCTTGGCCTCGATCAATTCTCCTTTCGCCTCGTATGGAGTTGCATGTAGGTTCGCTACCCCTACGATCTTCTTTATACGGCCGATATCGGTCCCTATTCGACCTTAGTTCTCGGTCGACGTCCCTTTTAATAGTGGACCCAGAACCCAACTGGTCGTCTTCAACTCTGATCTTCGATTGATATCGATTGTGCACATCGGCCCAGGTAATAGCCGGGTACTCGGCCAAATTCTGCTTCAACTGTCGTGAATCCATCGAGCTTCGTTCTTTCAGTCCTTGAGTGAAAGCTTGTACAGTTCAATCGTCAGTGACTGGTGGTAGATCCATTTGTTCCATTTGGAAACGAGATACGAACTCTCTTAGCATCTTGTTGTCCTTTTGCCTTACCTTGAAAAGGTCTTACTTCCTGGTCTGGACCTTTATGGCTCTGGTATGTGCTTTTACGAAAGAATCTGAAAGCATAGCAAAAGAATCGATAGAGTTAGACGGTAAATTATGATACCATATCATTGCCCCCTTTGACAGGGTTTCCCCGAACTTCTTCAGTAGTACGGATTCGATCTCGTCATTTTCTAGATCGTTCCCTTTAATGGCACATGTGTAAGAGATGACATATTTGTTGGGGTCCGTCGTTCCATTATATTTAGGAATTTCGGGCATAAAAAACTTCTTTGGGATCGGTTTAGGAGCCGCGTTCGGGGGGAAAGGCTTTTGTACAAATTCTTTGAATCCAAACCCTTCAATATCGGTGGTGCCCCGGGATCTGATCAACCCTGGAGTTATAAGTTTCTACTTTCTTGTCGTTTGCTTCAATCCTCTTTTCTCCTGACTCAATTCATTTTGTCAGTTCCTCCAACACCTTAATAATTTCGGGATTAGTCCCCGATTCTTGTCCATTTGGTCTTACTACAGCTGGCCCTATTTTGTGGGTGACTTCTCGGGGTGGACTGGGCTCGGCCGTGCTCGGTGCCTGGATTTGGCTCTGCAACTAATCTATCGCTACCTGCTGAGCTTGCAACATTTCGAAAATCATACGCAGGTTGATCCCGTCTTCTCCAACATTTTGGGTATTTCGAACTGCCGATCAAGTTCCACCATGAATGTTGTTTTCGGGGTCAGAACGCTGGTTCGCCTCGATGGCCACATGCGAATTATCGTCAATTGGATATATGACCCGAGCTCCAACGGGATCGACGAGTGGCCTTTCATCCCCGGTCGTCAGGTTGTTGTTCTCATCTTGAAGGCCAGCTTCGTTGTCAATAGGTAGGGCCATTGATTGAGAGTTCATTGCTTTTAACCTGAAATCAAAGACACTTCCAAGAGCAAGTGTAAAATAGTGTGTTTTGCGGAGATTCGTACCAAATAACCACTATTATCCTTAGTCCCACGGTGGGCGCCAAACTGTTTACCCGAAAAACGGATAGAGTTGATTTTATACGTAGTTCTAAGGATACGTGATATAACATGGTATAAATCGAAAAAATAAGTAGAAATATATCGAATATTGACTGTAAAAAAAGGAATGAAATACAAACCAAATTATGTAGAGAATAATTTATAAACGAGCAAGATGAATCAATGTCCAAAACTCAAAAGGGATAATCTCTACTATATATCAGTGTAATAATCTTTGAAATGTGAGAGTGTATTAATGTCTGAATCTTGAATGTTGAATGTCCCTTACAGAAATGATAGCCACCTTTCATATAGTGGAGGAATCCTACTTTGGATATAATAAAAAATACATAGTGGGGATCCCATGATAGATTAGTTAATTAATTTTTTCTTAATTTCCGTCGAGATTCTCTCCTTTGGTACGGTTATAACGGCTCTTTGTATCTTAGCTCGATCTTGGCCGGTTTTGGTTTTGGTCGATCTCTGGATCTCGAGCTCGATATTGACTCGAGCTCAATATTGGCTCGAGCTCAGTATTGATCGGTCCCTGAATCTTGAGCTCGATAACCTGGCTTCAGATCTCATCTCGATATTATGATGACGACCCTCAGTCCATCATGTTCCAATATCGACTAAATACATGAAAGTCAAAACCGATTTTGACCGTATACAATGCCAATCAACAAATCAAATTACAAGCAAAAGGTCAACACCATCTATAATGTTTGTTGTCGCCGCCATATCAAACCCAACAAGCAATTCCTCAATCCTTTTCTTAATTAAATATCAAGAATATGGCATAATCCATTAGATCGGAACTATCTGACCTTCCGCTGCAATCGATGGTTTTCAGCGACTACACATGTTATTGCATATAATTGCACATATACACAAACATATTTCAGGTTATCTATTTAGATGCAAGTACGCTCTGATACCAATTAATGGGAAACAGCCAAATAGCCAAGATCACTTGCATGTAATATAGACAACACATAATTACAGATTTTAATCTAACATAAAATCGATATTTATCTCTTGAAGTGTGACCGCGATCGAGAAAAGAGCCTTCGAGTGAGAGCAAACATCGTCCACGAGATCATCCTCCAGTTCCACAGTCTTCTGCTGTGTGACCCAAATAATAACTGGAATTAGCGAAACTCGTGTGGGCGAATTTCTCCTAGGAAAACCATGTAGTAAAAACCATAACCTCCTTATGGAATAAGACCCCTTTATATAGTCACAAGTTCTAGGGTTTAAAACATTTTCTAAACCTGTTAGGTCTTCCTTTTCCACCAAGAAATAGAATTTTATTTAATTCCTAATTATTCGGGCACAGCAGGAACTGCAGTATTTAATTAACGAGGCTTCCTATTATGGACTTAATTCAAAATATCCGAATTAATACTACCATAATAAATTATGAATTATTCCACTAAAAATTCGTAACTGCACTCTCTCAGTTCAATTTTAAAATTCTTCCATTAAATATTATTTAACTCCTCATGTTAAGATTCAGATACTAATCAAATAAATTAAATTACTGACAATTTATTTCATTGATTATTTCCTTTAGACTTTCGCTTAACTTATTTCATGTGACGGATACAAAATCTACCTACATGGTTTACACATGAAAACTTATAAGCTTTCATAAAGGTGTATCAACAATCTCTAGACCGAGACATGGATTCCACCAACTAACTATTACTTTGCCAATGTATATCATTATTGTCCAATTTACCAAGTATATTGACCCACGAAAGGATCTCGCCTTTTAATAAATCAAAACAATAATAATATACACATCTAATAATAATTATATCAAGATTAAGAGTATAAGTACATTTAATGGCTAGAGAATTTATTTTGTTAAGTTAGTATAAAATACTTATCTCTACTTGGTCCGTTCAATACATACAAAATGTACTAGCACAAGAAGTTGGAATTAAACCATTCCCATAATCAAGATAAATTATATTTAATCTTGTGCTACAATCATTCTTGATGGTTTGTCCAATTCCATCATTAGATTGTGAACATGATTTTTATACTCACAAGAACCGATGATTTAATCTTCCGTGTATAAGCTAAACTCTATACACTAAATCATTTACTATATAAGTAAAGGACACAAACAAATATATGATTTATTTAAAACTTTATTAAAATTGAATAAGCAATTGTTCCATAATAAATACTATATCCAAACTAAAATCCATGGTTAATAGTATATATTCCCACAATCTCCCACTTAGATTTTTAACCATAACAATTATTAGAATATACTATGTCTAAATGCATGGTTAATAGTATATACCCTAACACTTCTCATCCTTCTAACTTATGTTTTAAAATTTAAAAAATGCTTTGATCATATTCTCAATTTCCAGTTTCTCAAATAACAATAGATCACAATCATTTTTTCAAATTATGCTAGTTTATGTGGGCAACTACCCTTCTTATTTATATACTCCTTAAACATTTGGTAGACTTGCTAATACGGTGCTTTCAAATCTTTAAATGTACGAGTTCATTGATCACTAGACTTCTTGTGGATCAATACCCTTCACTAAGATTCTTTTTTTTTCGGTTGATCATGTCAATTTCTTCTCTAAAAAGTTTTAGTTATATAAAAAAATGCTAAATAATTAATGTGAGAAAGTTACTTTCGGAAATAGGGAGATGATGGCTAATAAGTACAGGAAAATTTGGGGAAATTATCAAATACTATTCGGTAAATAGAACATTTTGAGGTCTACACTCTTATGTACCAAAAGTAGTTATTATAATTGAACATTATCTTTTTTTATGTTTGGCTCCTCCGGTAAGGAGTTGCGATAATAAGCATTATCTTATTCAAAGTATACCAAATAACCATTATCTCCACTTTAAAATGATTAAAAAGTCTAGTATCGTCAACACTTATTCATTGTCACCCATGGGGCAAGGAATAAGGATGCAGACATGCAGTTGGTCCTCCACCATAGAACCAATCTGAACAACAGCTTCCTTCGGCCAAAACAATATTTTGGTTCATCATTCACGTATTATGTCAAACCATTTACCAATTTGACAGAAATTTGTGTAACCAAGCACTGCAGATAATAGAGGCAACCACTAGCTTGAACTTTTGCCATTAACATTGTGATGTTATTTATAACCCCCATGGCACAGAAACAAGAGGACGCCACCGCCCCATCACACAACCCATGGCCATAAAAAAGGGGTCATTTCATGGCCACAAAACAGTTTGAACCTGCCAGATTGACAAGACTCCAACCATTATGATTGTTTTCTCAAACATACATAAATTGGGTTCATTTCACAGTGATCACAGTTCTCATCAAAACAGCACAAGAAATTTATGACCGATTCTGGGACGGCATCCTCTCAGATCCATGCCTCGGGCGGTAGCTGCCAGATCGGCTACCAGTATCAGACCCAACACCAGTGTGATGAAAGGGTCCCCAAATAGGATCTCTGTCAACCTGAGTCAAGGGGTAGGCAGGCAAGTGTTCCCGTTCCCAATATCTGTTGGATACAGGATTTTCTGCTTCTTGAAAGTTTCTTCCTGAAGAACCTGAAGGATAGAAGTAGAAGCCACCGGCCTGATCAGATGATGAGGCAACTGGCCCTCCTACTTGAGCCATCCCTCTATGACTGCTGGATCGTCTCGTAGCAGACATAACAGGAGCACGTACAGCTGGTGAATTACTTGGTTGCTGAAAATATGCTTGAAGAGCCTGAACACGGTCACGGGTCCGAGCTGCGCTTCCAGGATAAGGAGGTATCATTGGTGAGGCAACTGAACTTCCAGCTCTAGCAGCAGAACTGCAAAAGCAACGCAAAATCAGGGCAGCCCGGTGCACTAAGCTCCCGCTATGCGCGGGATCCGGGGAAGGGCCAGCAAAAACAACGCAAAATCAAAAATCTGAAATGAATACAAAAACAGCTTTCCTCCTTCCCCTATCTTGGTCTTTCTCTCAAGTGATCTCAAAACAGGAAAAATTTGAATCAAAGTTTCAAGTCTTTTTCCTCTTTAATATTTCCTCCAAACACCACCCCTCACCCAAATCGAAAATAAAAAGGTAAAGGGCAGTAGAGGGAACCTTCCTTTTTGAGGTACAATTAAAAACCCCATTTAAACAGGATTAGATAATAATTTGATAAGAAACAAATTAATTGCCTGTGATTCCACATATCATACCCGTGACTAACAAGGAATGGAGGGACAAAAGATCCTGGTCTTGGGATATCAGCATTGGTTCTGGCAGCTCTCTGAGTTACAGAGGGAATCAAGGACTGATCAGCAGTACCAACACGACTGCTTGTCACAGGGAAAGAAGATGAATGATGGTCCCAACTATGATAATGCACATCCATTCCTGGGAAAGCATAAGCGGGCATCTCACTGGGAACAGATGGACTATTCCAATGATTGTTGAAATTAGGACCATCAGTGATACTTCCACTCGAATTTGAGGATGATGGGTGAATTCCAACATAGGCAACGTATGGGCATGGATGAGCAGCAGATGATACAGCGGTGTGTTCAGCAAATATAGCATGCTGACCGAGAAGATCATGATCTATAAAGTAGAAATGAAAACTTTCACATTATTGAAGCATGACAAAAATGATTTAGCACTGTAATTCAAAGAGCCAGAAATCTTACATGCACTAGATGAAAGATCCCCTTCACTGCAAGCATGTAATTATAGGGGTTAGGAAGTATTAATAGAAAATAAAAGAAAAGCAAAAGGAAAGGAAAGGGCCTAGACGTGACACAAGCAGCAAAATCTACAGCATAGCAAAAGCAAGACACAAGAAAAACAACCCTACTCCATGAACAGCCAAGAAAATAGAGGGATAATTCTCATCATCAGATCTTCGCTACACTTTGTTTTCTTTGTTCAAATAAAAGAAAACTCTTATTTTCCAAAAAAAAAAAAAAGAAAAGAAAACTCAATGGCAGGCACATAGTGTTTGCTCACCGGTTAGCAAACAGTCACAGAACAGAAAGTATTAGGATCCGCAGTTGGGCTCTAATTTCACGGGGATTAATAGGATATACAGAAGTCCTAATTATGCTCTCTGTCCCATGTGATACACCAAGAACTAAAGATGTTAATTTGACTTATGCATTACATAAGTTGTAGTGGAAAAAAATATTAACGTAGTAATTGAATAGAAAAAGTTTAGTTTAATTTATAAAGAAATCATCAAATCGAAGTTTAAATTTGATTACATGAATGAATTTGACTCTGGAACCTGTGAGAAGTTGTATAAAATAATATTATTAGCAGAATGCTGTTGAACATTTCATCCAACAAGAAAAGAGTGATAAATTGGAGTAGATTAGATGATTCTCTATGTAAGCCTTAATAGGATAAAAAAGGCAATATCTTGCTCCCACTTGAACTTGGTCCAGCCTTAGTTGGCTCACATGTTCGAAACTTGGAGGAGTGTGAACTTGCTCCTCTACCCTGTTCCAATTTAAATATCAGGCTCCCAACGACCGTATCCCCTATTCACACGTCCAATTTCACCCCTTACAACCTGCCCTACATTGCTCCGCCCAGTGTTCAATTTCTTTTGCTTTTATCAAATTAAATGTTTTTAGTTCATTTTCCTTTACAACCAGCCCACCTAGTTATGTAAATTCCATCTTTTACCAAATTAAATATTTTCTTCCGTTCCTTTTTTCCTCAATCAGCTTATACTGCACTGCCCAGCCACTCCAATCAACCTAAGAGTCACATAGGCCCATCCGATTAAAGATTCCACACCCTTCTCCCAGCCAATTGCAACCCATTTTTAAATCTCCAAATGAAATAAATTCTAATTTTGGAAGTACAAAACACATCGCTGATGAGCTTGTAGCTTGTATGTAAGCCCCTTTTTCAGGTGTCTCTTTCAGGGGAATGTTATGCAGTTACAATTCCAGCCTGGCGGTCTAGATAGTACAGATTGCAGCTGATTCTAGAGGACAAAAATACGATGTACCCTAACCATTTGTGACTCCCTATTGTTTGTTCAGTTAAAAGTTGTACTTTTACTTCTTTTTGTAGACAAGTGTGCTTCCATTTTTGATCCACTAGAATTTAATGCTGAAATCTAGGAGCTTCTTATATTCCTTATCCGGACATAAATCAAATTAGCTAGCATCAAAATGAGGCAAAAGATGTGATAATCTCAACACATTGTCCCATCAAAAAGAAAGAAACGATCTGAGGGCATATCATACTTCAAGGCCCTTCAAAACATTGGGATCCTTACACACTTGAGGCTAATTAGTCCCAGTAGGACACCCATCAACATCGTGAACTCAAATTAGCTCAATGGGCAGTTTTTAGAACTAGGAAGATGTAAAATGTTCTAATGAATGGTTTATTTCCACTGCACACAGTGTATTCAAACTCAGCTTGTAACTCAGCCTCAATATGGCATAGAAAGAAAACATAGCAATGGTGCTATAGCATTTGCAATATGTACAGAAGCAAAGAGCAAAACTATTGTCCCTTCAACTATGTAGGGAACTGATGAACTCTACCATGGTATCACCAGTATCTCATCTCTACAAATCCAACGTAACTGATTCCTTCCACATATAAGTTCTCGCACCAAAATCTACTTTCATTAACTGGTCTAACGGAAAGAATACCAAGTAAACCACTGATTTAAAAAGAAATTTAGGTAATTTTTCATAGGAAAGAAAAATTACTGATGAAGAAGAATATCCAGAAGATAACTATATGCGTTAACATCTTAATCCTAAGTAAAAGTTGCATCATGTATTCAATCTATTGATGTAGACATAAGACAAACTAATCTACAAAAAAATTAATTCGTCAACCAAAACATTAAGGAAACAAAGCCAGTGTATACAGGCATGTTGTATTAAAAATGATCTTTGAACATTCTAGCATTATGCTCAATCCAAATACACCATGAAAACCAAGAAAAGCTAATTGCCAGAGAATGATCCATCTTTGGTATGCCAAAGTTCATGGGGCCATTTACTTGGGTTTTTCTCTTTTATGAGTTAAGACTAATCACTGGTGTATATGCACATGCTACACTAGCCTATCCGACTTCAAATTACAAGTATGGCAGCATTCTCGTTCAAGACTATATAAGCAGACAGTACAATTTCAACATTATGGCAGCATTCTCGTTCAAGACTATATAAGCAGACAGTACAATTTCAACATTACAAGCTCACCTAATGAGGCAAAATCATCAATAACAAAATCGTGAACGGGTTAAAAAACACAAGTAATCTCTACCATAAAAGAAAAAATGATTAAAATCGTTTCTTACTCAAAAGACGATGACACCCGAGTTAATCCACTAAAAGGACACCAGTGAACTCCAAATGACTGCAAAACCACGCACAGGACATGCAACGTTTAGTAAGTAAAATTAAATAATTGGCTTGAGAAGGAAAACAATCAACAATAAGAAAATCACGGAAAGAAAAGAAAGGCAAGAGAAAAGCAAAGTTATATTTAGGCACTAGCAATGCACCAACAAATGTTCATGAGCCAAGCAGGACTTCTCTTTTTCTTTCTGTTTTTCCTGTAGCAACAGGAAAAACACTAAAAGGAAAAAGAATTTGACAGGACAAATGGAACTTTACACACACCATAATCAAAAAAGAAATATTTTTCCTATAGCAATGGATAGCAGAAATGGAACTTTACACACACCAATTGAAGCAGTTTCTGGCTACCAGAAATGATTGACAAATCATAGAAAATGAAAGTCCTCAACACCCAGGTCCAACTTTATAGTAGCCAGTGTTAAATCAGTAAACAGAGCACCAACTCGCTCTTCTAATGTACATGCTTCCTATTTCCACATATTCCTGTAAGAATCTTGTGTTTTCTGTGTGAGTTCCAATGTGTTGTCAAGTGGATGTTCATGATGAGATAGAATCAGCAATTCTGATGGACAGAAACATAGAGGAACATTTGTTGACAAAATACTAAGACTCATGGGTTTTTACAAGTTCAATCTCATAACGTGCTGGAATTCTTCAGGCAACTGATTCAGAATACCAGTGTAGGTTTACCCTTTCAGTAAGTTGCTGCAGATGACTTTGTGGTGATGTGAAAGATCAGGATATCTCATATTATGGCTACAACCTAACTGTTTCGTGTAAGTTTTGGAGACAAACCCAGGACGGTAAGTTGCGGAGGCAAATAACCTATCTATGACATAAATTTCAAACAGGACATCTAGACAAAAATCTATCATACTAATCAAGGAAAAAGAAGGAATAGAATGTTCCACAAACCACTTCAATAGGCCGTTTGTACTAATCATGTTTATACAATCATAAATTGTCAAACTCAGCAAACTGCAAACTCAGATATCGGAAAATATTTTCCTCAAATTGTTTTGAATTGTTGGAATACAAAATTAACAGTCCTAAGCTCAAAAAAATTTATTTCTTGTTAACAAGAAGAGATTAAAGCAACAAAGAAAAGGTCTAGATGATTGAGTACGGACATCATGATAAGGAGATACGATTAGGCAATAATCTCCGAAACAGAGTAAGCATATATAAGCAAAAACAGAACTGAAAAAGCAATCAAGAGTCAGATAAGGCAAGTCCATCTACTTCTTTAATACTAGTCTTCAATCAGTTCCCAGTAGGAGAACCACATCATCCAAAAGAAACTTATGAAGACCAGATAAAGGAACGTACAATGGCCCCACATTAAAACCAGGAGAATAGAGCTTTTTATTAGTAGTTTTTGATAGGTTAGATTGACTATTAGATTACTGAACAGTAGGTAAAAGCTGACTCATCTTTACCATTTCGGCGTAGCTCAGATCATATAGCTCTTCATCATGGGCCAAATCATCCATGTTGAACTCAGGTAGGGGACGACAACCACTAGCATAAAGCCATTGACCTTTCTCAATTTTCCGACAGTTGGGACACTGCATTTGTCCCTTGATGTTAAAGGCGGAACCAATGCAATCTGCATGCCATAATGGAAAATTGTCAACAAGGAAATACACCCACTTAATTCTAAATAAGGAATTGTTAGAGAATGTCAGAAACAAAAGTTACTACACTCAGTAGTCCCCGGCTTCTCCGCACTAACACATTCAACAACAATAATCTTAGATACCAAGAAGAGTAAAGTGCACGCATTTGTCCCCCCCACCACCACCACACACAAACACATGATAAGGCTCGTTCATCCTAGATTTCCCAAAGTTCCGTCAAGTGAAGCTACAATAGAAAATGGTTTCTGAAAGAAACCTACAAGAAAGATAATGGCTTCCACCATTAAGAAACTGTAAAATAATATCAAAGAAGTGAATAGTGGATACAAATTGCAGAGAACAACGTATAAATTGCTAGACACAGGGTTCATTTTAGAAAGGCAGCAATATTAGCATAACTATCTCCCAACCGAGGAGAATACAATAATAGCCACATTTGCCAGAATATCTCTCCTCTTTTCTTTTTTTTTGATGAAGTAAGAGAGATATCATTGAAAGGCATCAAGAAGATGCAAAATAGATAGTGCTAGTCCAAAATGTGCAACCCTGAGAATAAGTTTACTTCAGGATAGACACCTTGTTTCACATAGGCGCCTTGGTGCGCTTTGGTGTAGGCACAACGTCGCTAATGCGTGCGTCTCATCACCTGTGCTGCTGCAGACTTGTCTTCTGAACAATAAATATCACTAGTATACTGATACCTTAGTTTTCATGGAACCATTATGCATGAATATGTTAGTATTAACTATTAAGCACAGACATCACAGTAAAAAGTCACTAAATTTGCATTAGAAACTTAATGCCGCATTTTTGCATTAGAATAAGAAATTTAAAATGGTTTAGACCTTGATATATATGATTCGTATTACGTAAATTACTTTTATCAGTGTTATTATGTAAATTCACTTGATTGTGATTCTCTGAATTCCTCAATCTTATTATTTGTGTTTATAGATATTTTTCTTAAATTACATATAACACAAATAACAAAATTTGCCTCTTTCTTCAATAAAGGGTGCACACTTAGTTGTGCTTTGTACTTAAAAGCCCCAATAGATATAAACACTTTTATAACCTTTTTGCCTTCTACAACATTGATATTCATTCATTGTACTCCTAGCTATACGCCTAGTTAATATGGGGTGTAAAGAAACGATATGGCCCAACAATAAATTTCTATTTGCCAAGGGGAAAATTTGGGTTTGACTCCAATATATGTGCCCCAGATCGACTCCACAATAATCGAAACTGATCCCAGTGACCAAGGGTATGTACCCATCTAGTTCGAAGAGGGGTTCAAGAAGCTAGAACATTATACATAAAAATGATCATTTGAGTAGGATTCTGGGCTGGTTGAGTGTCGAACGCCTCGACGAAAGACCAAGAGTAAGCAATACTATTAGCACAAGAGACTTAGATAGCTAAACTACAACATGCACTCCAATTTTTTGTCGCTACTGAAGGGAGCATGTTCTATGACTGAGGCAGAATTAAGGGAAGAAGCCAAAGTGTTAGGTAATCATGATGTTTATAAAGTGAGGATGAGGATATGTTTGAGGACAATGAGAAGGAATGGAGCAGAAGAAGAGCTGGTAGAAAATCATCAACAGTGACAATAAGAGAAAAGATTGTGCCAATCACATTGGAAATTTCACTTATCAAAAGAAAAAAAGGAAGACAAGGAGGTTTCATTTACTTCTAATTTTCAGAAATCACAATGTAAGTCCCAAAAATAAAACTACATTGGACATTAAGCTTTAAAATCTCAACTTGAAGAGTCACCCACTTCTTTTTCTTTTATTTCCTGGTTTTCATCTACAACCTTCTTCTTACTCTGTCATAGCAAAATCATACAAATGGATGTAGTGCTCAAGCAATCTTATCATTGTTTCAGCTACTTGACCTCATATTTAAGACTCGAACAGGACATGCACAATCCCAAAACAAAGAAATATGATTGAAGTTCTTTTATTTGGAATAATGTCTAAATCCTATTACTTTGGCAGGATATTTGCGACTACATGGTGAAAATACAGACGACATATTCAAAATACAGGCGACGGTTATCAGTTGAACCTTTAATTAATCAACTTTTTTTTATATAAATTGACCTCCTTTCTTGCTCTTTGTAACTTCCAGAGGTCATAGAAATAATCAATCTCCTTTAACATCAAAAACCTTTAATTTTGTTAACAGCATCTGCTAACATCCTTGAACCTTTACTTTTCTTAACAGCATTCTGCTGTACAAAAGACAAAGTGACAATTGCTTAGACCGTCTAGCCATTCTTGGTATCCGTTCAACTTCTTCAACTTCAGACACTGAGTTGCTTTAAAACATACATAACTCACCTAGCCGCAAGTATTAAGTAAAAGGGGTAATCATCATCATCATGTGATAAGTCTATTTAACTTGATTAACCACCTGTTTAAGTTAATGATTGCAGAAAATCAACCAAAAATTCTTCATAAAATCAAAATTCTGATCTCCCCAAGAAGAAAAAAAGTAGAAAATTCCACAACTTTAGCAGCTAATCAGATCTCAGACAATCTAGTGGTAAATTTAACTACCCACAAGGTTATTGCTTGCTTTCGTAACAAAAAGTACCAGTTACGTTACGTTTTAGTTAATTAATTAATTTAAAAAGTTGGAAAGACGAACTAACCGAGGTGAAATCGATGGCCACATTGGAGTTTAGCCCAAGATCTATCTCCATTGTCGGTAACAGCTTCTAGGCAAATCGAACACGCAACCGCCGATGCCTTATCTTCACCTCCACCACCTCCGTCACCGTCGTCCGGAAGATCCACGTCGTCTAATCCCATAATTTACCGACAAAAAACAACCTACAACTTCGTTTACTCCTACCTTAATTTATATAATTGATCTTTCCCGTCGAATAGCAACAAGAAGAAGAGAAAAAAAACTTTGAGATAAATAAACTAAAATATTTTAGGACTTCCGATGGCTAAGGCTGAGCAAGGGGTTGTGTATATTAAAGAGAATTTTGAGGTTAGGCGAAGCGGTGAGAGAGTTGGGGAGGGGATAGGTGGGGAAATAGAACATGGATGAGGCTGTAGTGTGAGCGTCTCTTTTCTTTTCCTCCTCTTTTCCTATTTCCTCTCTCTCCTCACCCCCTGTTTTACGGAGCCCATCTTTTTCTTTCTTTTTTTGTTTCTGGACCTTTTTCTTTTTTATTTCGTGTAATAACAAGAAGTAAATTTGACCACTTTGAATTGTAAGAATTCTATCCTTAAGGTAATTCAGTACTTCTTATTTTATTATTTGTTGTATTGTGTTTTTATAATTAGTATAAGCAATATAATAACATTACAAAAATTGACTACACCTGGATAAAACAATTAAAATAACAAATTACTCTTCTGTCAAATCCCTTTCTAGCTTAATCAACACAAGACAAGGTTAAAATTTAAAATCAAAGTTCATCTGTATTTATTCTATTTATACTCATGCACATATTTTATATTATATCACACATATTCCATTGTTAATTAAAACCAAACATAACATTAGTATAACAAATTCAAAGATTATTGACCCTAGTTTTGCAATCCATGCATTATAATTTTGTAATCCCAACATAATTTGTTCCACAAATCAAACGATCCCAAGGGGTTGGTTCAGAGAGTAGGTTTCAATCTCCATTAAAATTCAATATTAATTAATTCAATTATTTATTAGTAGTTTTGTTATGCTCGTAGCTAATAATACATGCATAGTTATAGCGGAATTCATATAATTTTATGCATAATAAGAGGTGAAATAAGAATTAGTATTAGTAATACATGGATTAAGCATAAAAATGACAAAACAAAATGAACTTTTATTTTGTTTAAAAGGAAACACGAGTTTTAAATTATGTATTGTGTACTAATGTGCTTATACTAATGTATTGGACAAAATTTGCAAATTATAGGTGTGTGCTTCTCGAATAGATATGTGGCGGTAAAGACAAGTACGAGATGAGTCAGTAAATGACTAACATTGATTACAAGCATGTGACCGATATTATTATAAGTTTCGAAAGAATTAAGGAAGATGGGGAGAATTTGAAAGTAAGGTATAAGTTGGAGAGGTCAGCATTAAAGGAGCATCTGTTATAGAAAATTATAGCATTTCTTCTCATCCGTTATGTAACTATCAAGAGTTTTTACTCACCTTAAAAAATGGCATGATTCGAGGATCTTGTCTCCACTAGGTTAGCTATAAATTGTGAGATTTGTACTCATTGAAGGTCACAAAATACTTGTACGAAAAAAGACTAATACTATTCTCTCATTGATAAATCTTTATTTTACTGTTATTAAGATTTTCACATTTTTCTTGGCTCACGAGAGATCAATTCGAAGCTCAAGCATGTCTTTTCTTCAATTATCCTTATTATACTCGCTTTGCTCTTACTCTTTTATTTTATCGGGTCAATATAATCCACGCATTTATAAATCACGTTACAAATTCAACTGTATCTATTTGCGGATAAACAACAAATCCAAATATAACTAATCTCTGCAAGTCACTACAACTTATCTCTAAACCAAACAATCCCTAGGTGTTCTCAAAAATGATTGTTAACAAAACAAAATTATTTCTATTTTTTTTATATAAAAAAAAAGGTAAAGAATATTGGAACATAAGCTTTTGAGTTTATCACTTTGGCCTTTTCTAATTTATTTCTCAATTTTATTTTCACCTTTTCCGATAACGTTCTAACATTTCGAATTTCTTCTTCGCAATACAAAATTTGTGCATGCTAATGTATCCTGATATAATGATATTAGTGGCAAAGACGGTTTTACTTAGACATATTGTGAGAATTGGCGAAAGTCAGTGAGGAATTACATGGCTATGGTGGTGGCCGGTGGGGTGGACATGCATGTTGTGAGTGAACATAAAGGTGATTGAGGTCTGGATATTATTTTATTAGTTCAATTGTTAGAAATTAACAAAGAGGCAAAATAGAAAAAAGAAGTTGTTTCGGTGGGCATAAAACAGAAATAGAAGCGAAAAAAGTAATTTTGCCCCGTTACATGAAATATAGAGCGAAGGAAAATTTATGAAAGGAAAGACAATTTTTTTAAAAAAGTGGATTAAAATGAAAAGAAATAGGGTACTTTGGAATTTCTATAATATTGTATACCGTACAAGTTGTGGACTCAACGTCTATTCTACACTATTCTTAATGTGAACTCTTGATCTACCAAACGTATCTAATAAATATTTTATCACAAGAAATATTTGTTGCTCAGAAACAAAGGAAACATAAAAAAAAACATTTAAGGATAACTGAACAATAGTAGTAGGAAAGCTATTGCAATTTTCATCCTACTTACTAAATGTACTTTTTTTAAGTAGTAGAATGTGTTTTACGAACAAGGGAAATAAAACATGTAACAAATTTTACTTAGAAAACGAATGGAATTACACAAAATAACGAACAATTATTTCATCAGAAAATAGTAAACCAAATGTAGAAAAGAAAAACAAAGCTTGGAATGGGTCAGCTAGAAATGGTCAAAAGAATATTATTTGGGTCTTTTTTATTTTAATTAGAGAGACAAAATGAGGTGTTCTCCAAATAAAAATAGAACAAGATAACATTTGGTTTCATGTGATTTGTAGGACTAATGCTCATAATATTATGATAACTCAAAGTAAATATTCTTTCATTCCAATACATCACCAACTAATCGCACAATACATCTATTGATTATATTTGAGCAACTATTTATAGACAAGTTTGCTGGCCAAATTGGTTCTACTTAGTTCCGTTCTATTTGGCTAATGTCTTAATTTGTCACGACCCAAATTTTCCTCCGTAGGATGTCGTGATGACACCTAATCTTAGGGACTAGGTAAGCCTAACATTTACTGAAATAACAACAACATTAAATAATGACCGCCAAATGCGAAGTAGAAATCTCTGTACGAGACTTAAAATTCCAAAACTGGTAGTACAAGTCATAAGCTCTACTGAGTTTACTAGAAAACCTATTATACAACTGTTTCGAAATAGAGATAAAACAGTGCAAGTACAGTATCAGAAGGACTCTGAAGCCTGCAAACGCAGCAATAGGTTTACCTTGAGTCTCCATAGCAGATCCGTACAGCTAGCTAGCGATCAACTGACTTCGAAATACCTGGATCTGCATAAAAAAATATGCAGAAACGTAGTATGAGTACACCACAGCGGTACCCAGTAAGTATCAATACTAACCTCAGTGGAGTAGTGACGAGGAACAGTCAAGACACCTACTGGACTAAATAACATGGACAAGCATAGGTGTAAAACTAACGAAGTACGATATCTCTACAAAGCTACGCATAATGACAACAATAAAACGGTGCTTGCAATGAGAACTAGAAGCAACAATTAGCAGCGGAACACAACAAGAAATAACACAATAGAGTAAGCTGAACACAGTTTATATCCGGCGAAAACAAATAAAGGGAAGACAAGTAGCAACTAGATAAGAATAACCGCTTTCACACCAGGTTTATCCAATAATCTTCACGAGGTACCAAACCTCAAACTAACCATAATTCATGGGTCCCAATTTGTGAACCCTAATCACTTGGCATGGACGACTCACGTGCTAATAGAACAATTATCACATAGAAGGTTAATAAACGAGGGTATGTATGAATGATAAATAATATAATGATCCATCTTCTTAAACAGATAAGGGTGATTAATTACGTGTATGCTTGTGCAAGTGTTCTATCACAGTTCAGACCAACGAGTAGGGGTAGAGGAAAATGAACGACACATAAGAAACGATCCCCATGATTTGTACAAGTTAAAACTCACACAAGTTAGGCTCGCCACTACACAAATATCAACAACAACAATGCCCCCAGGCCATCTCAAGTCATCACAAATCAATCCCCCGCATAGCTCACATTGTCTCACCATGTGCGCAATAATAAAGTAAGCACCCACCTTGTCTCGCCTCACGGGCATAATAGTATTCCTACCTTATCTCGCCACATACGCAAACCAACATATATAGCCCGCCTTGTCATGCCGCATGTGCAAATAACAATAGTAATAATAGCACGGCAGAAATCTCGTGCAAACACATGACAAAAACCTCCCAACAATATCACAATAGCCCTCGGCTCAACAAACTGAATACCACAGCAACAACAACAACAATAGCACGAGAAAATAACAAGTAATCAACTCAAGAGTTTTGGATCACAAAGAAGCGGTAGAACGAGCTCACAAAGAATAAACACAATAGGGAATACTAGTCTCAATAAGAACGGCTCAACAAGGGAGAAATTATATGTAACAAATGATTCCAAATAGGGATAAGGCAGCTATGATAAAGGATAGCTAAACTTCATTTATGGTTGAGCAATTACGAAGAGATACAACAATTTCAATTAAGGATAGGCAACGGAAAAGATAATCATGACCTCAAATAAGGATAGACAATTACAGAAGAGATAACAATAATTTCAATTAATGATAAGCAATTAGGACAAGGATAACATGGCACTCGAAGAGGCAACAACTTCCATCAAGGCACACAAGAGTCAAATAGGCAATAAGGATGGAACATGAAGCAAATAAATTCCAATAAAGACACGTAGAGATGAAACTAGTAAAAGGGGAACTTAATCATAACAGTACAACTTCATATCAAGTGGACATAAGGACCTAAGAGCCCTAAAAGGTCAACCTTCCACAAATAAGCCCGAGAACGTACTCGTCACATCGCGTACACGGACTTTACATTATACAATCAGCACCAAAGACTCAAATCTTAAGGGGTATTTCTCCCACACAAAGTTAGACAAGATACTTACCTCAAATCTCACTCAACCAATCGATAAGGATGCCTTTCCCTCGATTTTTCGACTCTGAATGGCCCAAATCTAGCCAAAAGCAATTACATAACATGAATACAACTACAAGAAACTAATTTAAATCATAAATCTATGACTTTAGCAAAGAATCGAAAAATCATCCCAAAAAGTCGACCCGAACCCACGTCTCGGAATCGGGTAAAAGTCACAAAATACGAACACCCATTCGATATCGAGTTCACCCATACCAAAATTATCAAAATCCGATACCAAGTCGCCACTCAAATCCCAAATTTAGCTCTCCAAATCCCTAGCCTCAAACTCCCAAATTCTACCTTAAATATACACTAACTAGGTGGAAAAATCAACGGGGGAAACAAAGTTATTGATAAAAAAAAATAAGTACAAGAGACTTACCTCAAGAAACCCCTCGAAAATGCTCTCAAGAATCGCCAAAATCCAAGCTCAAAATGTTGAAATGAGGCAAAATCACGAACCCTTACATTAATAGAGTCTGCCCAGCACTTCCGCTTCTGCGGAAACTTAACCGCATCTGCGGTTTCGCATATGTGAGGTCCTCCCTGCTTCTGTGGCATATAACTCTTCTGCAGACAAGAGGTCTGCTTCTGCATCCTCGCTTCTGTGGTCGCTTCTTCGCTTTTGCGACCCTGGCTGCCCCTCCTTCACTCCGCATATGTGGAGCCTTACTCGCACCTGCGGGGCCAAGCCCCAAATCCGCTTCTGCTCCTTGCCAACCGCACCTGCAGTTGCGCACCTGCGAGGATAGTTCCGCAGGTGAGATTGCACAAGAAGGCAGAAAATCCCAGCTTTTTCCTTAAGTCCAAATTTGTTCTGTTAACCCTCTGAAACTCACCCAAGGCCCCCGAGACCTTAACCAAACATACCAACAAGTTCTAAAACGTCATACGGACTTATTCAATCCTTTAAATCACATCAAACAATGCTAAAAATATGAATTGCACATCGATTCAAGCCTAATGAACTTTAAAACTCTAAACTTCTACATCTGACGCCGAAACCTATCAAATCAAGTCCGATTGACCTCAAATTTTGCACACAAGTCATAATTGACTTTACAGACCTATTCTAACTTCCGAAATTGTAATCTGATCCCGATATCAAAAAGTTCACTCCCCGTCAAACCTCCCAATCTTCCAAAACTTCAATTTCCAAATTTTGCTGAAATGCTTCAAATTAACCTACGAACTTTCAAATCCAAATTCGGGCATACGTCTAAGTCCAAAATTACCATACGAACCTGTTGGAATCTTCAAAATACCATTTCGGAGTCGTTTTCTCAAAATCAAAACTCCGGTCAACTCTTACCGCTTAAGCTTCCAAAACTAAAATCATGCTTCTGAATTGACCCCGAATCATCCGAAAATCGAACTCGATCACACACGCAAGTCATAACGCATAATATGGAGCTGTTTGAGATCTTATGCCACTGAGCAGGACGTAAATTCTCAAAACTACTGATTGGGTCCTTATATAATTCTACTAGCTAGGTTGGTTCACCTAGAATAAGTTTAGCAACACCAATACGAGGCTGTGTTTTCGTATAATTGAATTTGTTAATATGTGAAAGTTAATGAAGAAAGTAAGATTAGGAGGGAAAATGTAAACATGGAAGAGAATATAAAAGTATGGTGAGGGAGTAATAGGGAATATAGCCACCAACTAAAAATGTATGATCAGCTATACTCCTTTATATTCTTGTTAGAACATAGAATGATGGTTTGAATTTGTGAATGCATTTTTTGGAGGCAGACCAATGAGATCGAAGGCCTAAAGCCAAAACTTTAGAAAATGTGAGGAAATAGCTCTAGTAATGTGACAACAGTTCGACAAATAGACACGATTAATTTAAACCAAGAAAAAGTTATATGGTCTTAGAAAATTTTGGTTCAAAGTTTTAAGTTTTCTTTTAAGTATTCCTTACTGTAACATTATCTAATATTTTAAAATTTTGAGTTAAATTATTTAAATATTCATATCTACTAATAAGATATTTGATAACTAGAACCAATGTAGTGTATTGCAACAAAATGTTAATGATTTGTTAACTTAAAAATACCTTACAAATATAAATAATTACAACTAATAGATAAAATTGTATGTACAAGTGCGAATATCTCCCAAGATGTACTATTTAGGGGCTTGTTGGCCCATGTATCCTTATAAATGGAAAGATATGTAATTGTGGAGGGGATTGGACATTCATTATAGAAAGCAATACCTCAACATTCTCTGAAAATTCTTACTTTATCATACACGCAAAAATTATGAGAGTTTCCGATGGCTAAGGCTGAGCAAGGGGTCTGTATATGAAAGAGAATTTTGAGGGCGTTAGACAAAGCGGTGAGAGAGTTGTTTGGGTTAGGGTGGGGAGGGAATAAGTGGGGAAATAGAACATGGACGGGGCTGTAGTGTGAACCTCCTCTTTCCATATTTCCTCTCTCTCCTCACAATCTTTTTCTTTTTCTTTTTAATTATTGCCTTGTTTTTTTTCCTTTCTAGACCTTTTTCTTTTTTATTTCGTAAGTGTAATAACAAGAAATAATTTTTGTCTGCTTTGAATTGTATTTTTTTTCCCGTGTTTTGACAGGAGAATATTATCCTTAATGGCTTGTTTGGTTCTCGAGATTATCTCAATATATAATTCAGTACTTCTTATTATACTATTTGTCATATTGCGCTTTTATTTTTGGTATAACCAATATCGATATAATTTTATAATAAAATATACACATCTAATGTGGATAATACTACAACAATTGATTATACCAGGATAAAATAACTAAAATAATAAAATTACCCGTCTGTCAAAGCCCTTTCTAACTTTATCAACACAAGACCGTGTTAAAATTTAAAATCAAAGTTCAATTGGATATATTCTATTTATACTCACACACATATTTCATATTATACCATGAATATTTCATTGTTAATTAAAATCAAACATAACATTAGCAATAAGAAATTCAAAGATTATTGATCCTAGTATTGCAATTCATACTTTATAATTTTTTAATCCCAACATAATTTTGTCTACAAATCATACGATCCTAAGAGGTTGGTTTAGATAGGAGATTTTAATCTCCAATAAAATTTAATATTATTGTATACGGTCAGAATCGGGCTTGCCTAATTTCATTCGACTAACCGAAATCGGGATGGAAGATCAAGGCACGGCCCCAGTTATATCGGAACATGGTATGGAAATGGATTGGTAAACTCGTGGATCACTGGCCGATCGGGATCGAGGTCAATTCGAGACCGGAGTGAGAAAGAGATTGAGCAAGATCGAAGAAGGCATACTACGCCGAATAACGGAAAGCCGAGATATCCGTGATCGGGCGAGGATCGTGGCGGGAATCTCGGCACATATCGAGTTAGGATCGGATATTTAGCCTATCATGGGATTTACTTATGTAAATAGAAATATACCATAAATAGGGTTCCTCTACTATATAATGAGGGTCTTAATCATTTTGTAACCAACATACATTCACGCACAACAAGGCAATATATCATATTTTCTCTTGCAAGCTCTATTGTTAAAGTCCATACTTTTTAATAGCATACTTAGCTGGTTTGAGGGCGGTCTAGCTCAAGGGCTGTGGTTGTTCATCATATTGGTTAGCTTTATTTACAATTAATCCCTAGCATTAATTCTAACGTTTATCAGTTTGTACCAAGTGAAATCACATATCCTTAAAATCACTTATAAGTTTAATAGTTGTCCGATTTTAAGGCAAAATAGTTTGGCGCCCACCGTGGGGCTAAGGATATAGTGATTGTTTGGTATAATTTTTCGTAACACGTATAATTTTACGCTTGTTCTTTGAAGTGTCTTTGATTCCATGATCAACATGTCAAACTCTCAAGTAGTACCCACTCACACACAGACGATGGCATCGGTCTCTATGGCGAGAATGACAACATAGCTTCCCTAGGAAACGGATTACCTCCAGTAAACCCCGATGAAGCTCTGGCCGTGCATCCAATCGACGTCGGCTCCCAAATTGCTATTAATGGGAATTTGGGCACCGATCCTGAAAATAGCGTACGCAGAGATGCTAGAACAGCTGATCAGAACGCATATGGCGGTGGAGAAGGCGAGATTAGCCTTCGAAATTCGAATTATATTCAAAATATTACAGACTCAACAAGCTGCAATAACACAACTTCAGAATCAGAATCGTGCACCAAGCAGGATCGAGATCGAGTCATCGCAAGAAATTGTTCATAGAGCCGAATTGGTATCAAATAAATCGAATGGAGGAGAACCGGAGACCAATCCCGCTATCATAAAGATGCTTGAGGATCTAACGAAGCGAATCGAAACAGGAGAAAAAAGGATCGAGGAAAACGATAAGAAAGTGAAAACATATAATTCCAGGGTCAACCAAATCCCGGGGGTACCACCGATGTTGAAAGGGCTTGATTCCAAAAAGTTTGTCCAAAAACCTTTTTCCCCGAGTGCGGCTCCGAATCCAATCCCTAAGAAGTTTCACATGCCCAAGATCCCAAAATATAACGGGATAACATATCCGAACGAGCATGTTACCTCATACACGTGCGCCATTAAGGGAAATGACTTGGAAGATGACGAGATTGAGTCTGTGTTGCTGAAGAAGTTAGGGGAAACTCTATCGAAGGGAGCTATGATATGGTACTATAATTTACCACTTAATTCTATTGATTCGTTCGCTATGTTTGCAGATTCTTTTTTAAAGGCACACGCCGAAGCTATTAAGGTAGCCACAAGAAAATCGGACCTTTTCAAGGTAAGGCAAAAAGACAACGAAATGCTCAGGGAATTTGTGTCTCGGTTCCAAATGGAACGGATGGATTTGCCACCGGTCACCGACGAATGGGTCGTTCAAGCCTTTACTCAAGGCCTCAATGCTCGAAGTTCCGTAGCTTCACAACAACTGAAACAGAATTTGATCGAGTATTCAACTGTCACTTGGGCCAATGTGCATAATCAATATCAGTTGAAGATCAGGGTGAAGGATGATCTATTGGGGGCTCCAACCGGTTCAGTTTATCCTAACATGCCCGTGGAAAGAGTTAAAAGGGACTTCGATCGGGAACCGCGGTCGAACAAAGATCGATATCAACCATACGGTAGAGATCGGAGAGATAATGGCCCTGTACGAAACCCCGTTCGGAATGATAGAAGGAATGATCGAGGACAAAGCTCCCGAGGGCTCATGAGCAAGAATGGTTTCGATAATAATGCCGAATCTAAAGAAGCACCTCGATTGTTATAATATAACTTCAACGTAGATGCTTTCGCCATAGCGTCGGCCATTGGACGTATCAAAGATACTAGATGGCCTCGACCTCTGCAGACCGATCTGACCCAGAGAAATCCCAACCAAATATGCAAGTATCATGGTACCCATGGCCATAAAACAAAATATTGCAAACAACTAAGGGAGAAAGTAGCCCGATTGTTCAACGAGGGGCACCTTCGAGAATTCTTAAGTGATCGAGCCAAGAACCACTTTAAAAAATGAGATTCAAACAGGCAGAACGAGTAGAGAGAGCCACAACACGTGATTCACATGATCGTAAGAGGGGTCGATATTCCACAAAACCAGTGTTTAAACGCACCAAAGTGACGACCATGAGAGAAAAGCGAGCATGGGATTACTTACTAGAAGAGACTTTGTCTTTCAATGACGAGGATGCGGAAGGGATCAAACGACCTCTTAACGACGCATTGGTAATATCTGTGCTTATGAATAAAATTCAAGTTAAAGGTGTTTTGATTGATCCAGGTAGATAGGCCAACATTATTCGATTGAGGGTCGTAGAACAGCTCGGCCTATAAGATCAAATTATGCCCGCATCTCGAGTACTTAACAGCTTCAATATGGCGAGCAAAACCACCAAAGGTGAGATTATCTTGCCATTGAACGTGGTCGAGACCATCCAAGAAACAAAGTTCCATGTAATCGATGGCGACATGAGGTACAACGCCCATGCTCGGAAGGCCTTGGATCCATAACATGAGGGCAGTGCCTTCGACCTTTCACCAAGTTCTGAAGTTCCCGACATCGAAAGAAGTCAAAACAGTGTATGGGGAGCAACCCGCCACCAATGAGATGTTTGTGATTGATGAGGTGACACCAGTATCGGCACTTTCATCACCAAAGGGATCGAATTCAAAGGGAGAGCTGGAAGTCAAATAGCAACCACAGTCGCCAGCCTCGGCCCAACTGGAGGAACGGGAAATTTTCGAGGATGATGACTATATGATCCCCCGATCCTTCATAATCCCCGATGATTCTGATGCCACAAAATCAACGGTCGAAGAGCTGGAACAAATCTTACTGATCAAGCATCTGCCCGATCGAAAGGTATACCTGGGCACGAGATTAACTCACGAGCTCAGGAAAAAATTTATTCAATTCCTTAAAGCTAATATGGATTATTTTTCCTGGTCCCACCTCGATATGACAGGGATTCCGCCGGAAATTACCACTTACAAGTTGAGTCTGGATCTAAAATTCTGCTCGGTGAAGCAAAAAAGAAGGCCCCAGTTCTAGATCAAACATGCCTTCATCTAGGACGAGGTAACCAAACTTCTCAAAATAGGATCCATTCGGGAAGTAAAGTATCCCGAATGGCTAGCAAACGCAGTGGTAGTCCCTAATAAGGGAAATAAACTTTGAATGTGCGTAGACTATAAGGAATTGAACAAGGCATGCCCTAAGGATTCTTTTCCTTTGCCGAATATCGATCGCATGATCGATACCACGGCCGACCACGAGATTCTCAGTTTTCTCGATGCCTACTCTGGGTATAATCAAATACAGATGAACCCGGTGGATCAAGAAAAGACTTCTTTGATCACTAAATACGACACCTATTGTTATAACGTAATGTCGTTCGGACTAAAAATACTGGTGCAACTTATCAACACCTAGTGAATCTAACGTTCGAAGAACAAATAGGGAAATCTATGGAAGTTTATATTGATGATATGCTAGTTAAGTCCCTGCGAGCAGAGGACCATTTAAAGCATTTGCAGGAAACCTT
The DNA here is from genome assembly GCF_000390325.3 of Nicotiana tomentosiformis. Taxonomy (NCBI): domain Eukaryota; kingdom Viridiplantae; phylum Streptophyta; class Magnoliopsida; order Solanales; family Solanaceae; genus Nicotiana; species Nicotiana tomentosiformis. The sequence continues at coordinate 30,718,060 of NC_090812.1, forward strand.
CGATATACTGAGGAAGTATAATATGAAGCTCAACCCAGAAAAGTGCGCATTCGGGGTTGGCTCGGGCAAGTTTCTCGGCTTCATGGTGTCCAATCGGGAAATCGAGATTAACCCCGATAAAATCAAAGCTATCGAGAATATCAAGGTCGCAGATAATGTAAAGGCCGTGCAAAGGCTAACCGGGCGCATAGCCACCCTTGGGAGATTCATTTCGAGGTCCTCAGACTAGAGTCACTGATTCTTCTCGTTGCTTAGGAAGAAGAGCAATTTTGCATGGACCCCAGAATGTCAGCAGGCTTTGGAAGAATTAAAACGATACATGTCGAGTCCACCACTGCTTCACACCCCGAAAGCGTATGAGCAACTCTACTTATACTTAGTAGTCTCAAAAATAGCGGTAAGTGGGGTCCTAGTTAGAGAAGAGCAAGGTACGCAATTTCCTGTTCACTATGTTAGTCGAACCTTAGGTGAGGCCGAGATCCGGTACCCACACTTAGAAAAATTAGCGCTTGCTTTAATAAGCGCCTCTAGGAAATTAAAACTATATTTTCAATGTCACCTGATTTTTGTTGTAACTACATATCCCCTTCGCAATATCTTGCACAAACCCGAACTTTCAGGTCGACTGGCCAAATGGGCCGTCGAGATCAGCGGGTATGATATCGAGTATCAACCCCGAACGTCTATCAAATCTTAAATTTTGGTAGACGTCGTGGCCAACTTCACGCCAGTCCTCGTGCCTGAGGTCGAAAGGGAACTATTATTAAAATCGGGTACGTCATCGGGGGTGTGGACCCTCTTCACAGACGGCGCTTCGAATGCGAAAGGATCCGGGCTGGGCATCGTTTTGAATCCACCCACGGGTGACATAATTAGACAATCTATCAGAACTTCGAAGTTAACTAACAATGAGGCCGAATATGACGCCATGATTGCAGGTCTCGAGCTGGCTAAAAGTTTGGGAGCAGAGGTCATCGAGGCCAAATGTGATTCTATACTTGTGGTAAATCAAGTCAACAGAACTTTCGAAGTCCGAAAAGATCGAATGCAGAGATACTTGGACAAGCTACATGTAACTTTGCACCGGTTTAAAGAGTGGACCTTACAATACATACCTAGGGAATAGAACGGTGAGGTCGATGCCCTTGAAAACTTGGGATCATCGGTCGAGGATGACGAACTTAACTCGGGGACTGTCGTACAACTCTCGAGAACAGTAATCGAAGAAGGCCACGCCAAAATAAACTCTACAAGCCTGACCTGGGATTGGAGAAACAAGTACATTGAATACCTAAAGAACGTGAAACTCCCATCATATCCGAATGAGTCAAGGACTCTACGCACGAAGGCAGCACGATTCACCTTGGCCGAGGATGGAACGCTATTTAGGAGGATGTTCGATGGGCCATTGGCGATATGTTTGCGACCAGGAGACACCGACTATGTCCTGCGGGAGATTCACGAAGGCACTTGTGGAAACCACTCCGGTGCCGAATTACTGGTTCACAAAGTTATCAGAGCAAGGTATTATTGGGCTGATATGGAAAAGAATACCAAAGAGTTCGTTCGAAAATGCGACAAATGCCAAAAGTATGCGCTGATGATTCACCAGCCCGGGAAGCAACTTTACTCGGTCTTATCCGCATGGCCATTCATGAAATGAGGAATGGACATCGTCGGCCCTCTACCATCGACTTTAGGTAAAGCTCAGTATATTTTATTTATGACTAATTATTTTTCTAAGTGGGTTGAAGCACATGCTTTCGAGAAAGTCAAAGAAAAAGAAGTCATAGACTTCATTTGGGACCACATTATATGTCGATTCGGGATGCATGCCGAGATTGTGTGCGACAACGGGAAACAATCCATCGGCCGCAAAGTGACTAAATTTTTCGAGGATCACAAGATTAAAAGAATTCTATAAATGCCATACCATCCCAGCGGGAACGGACAAGCCGAATCGACCAACAAAACCATCATTCAAAATCTTAAAAAGAGATTGACCGACGCTAAGGGAAAATAGAGAGAGATATTGCATGAGGTTCTTTGGGCGTACCGCACGACGTCGAAAACTAGCACGAGGGCAACATCGTTCTCTTTGGTCTATGGAGCCGAATCTCTTATCCCGGTCGAGATCGGTGAACCTAGCCTCAGGTTTCGATATGCAACAGAAGAATCGAATAACGAGGTTGTTGATACCCAATTTTTGCCTCATATTTTTTCATATATATATACTTTAAAAATAGTGCATATGCATCATCATTCAATTTACAAGCATACACAAGTATTTTTCATAATCTTCCATGATTTTTAAAGACTTTAAATCAATTTATTTCTATATTTTATTATATAAACATCCAATAATTACCCTCCTAATTATTTTTATAATGATTTAATCATCTAAACTTATCATTTATACCAATATGAGGTTTTAAATATTTTTAGTGCATTTCTTGCAATTACATTTGCATTTTTCAGGGCTAAATCGCACATTTTGCAATAATAGCCCATATGTACATGTAATTACATTATTTATACAAAAATAACTTTTTATATTTTTATAATGTTAAATAATTTTTTTTAATCATTTGCATGCACAAATGATATTTTTGTTATTATTTATTACTTTTATGAATTATTTATTTGATTAAAATTGGGTATTTAAAATCTAGCCCTAAATTCCTCCTAATTTCGGACCTGACTACCCAGACCTTGAACCAATAACCCCAGTCCAATACTAAACGACCCAACCCAGTCCAAACCCGACCCAACCCCTTCTCAAATCCCAGCCGTTGATAAAAAATGATCAACGGCTCACAAACGACTCCCACATTTCCTTATATCACTCAACCCTAAACCCTAACTCCATTCCCTCCAAACCCGTCGCCTATCTATTCTCTCCTCTCTGAAAACCCTAACCCTCCACCTCTCAAAATCTGCCTCAATCATGAATTTTTTCATGATTTTCTTACCCTTTGTGTATTATTCCACCATCTACTACGATTCTATGTTACCTTTTAGTACTTGCCTAAACATGGCAAGTACTACACCTCAAATTTTTACCATTTTCTCTTGACTACTTGAATCTGGATATGTATCTAGTCCATATGCTTCACAACCATGGCTATATGGGCCCGATTAACCGAGATTTCGGCCAATCTTCGACTTCCGCCAATTAGGGTTTGAATTCTCCTTTGTTTCTTACCGATTCTTACTTGATATTTTTCTTTTTTTGTGTTTGACTACTCTTTTTCCTTATCTTTCCCTATTTTTTACTTTATTCTTTGCATTAAATATGACTCTGAATGATTTTGGTATTTTTGGTATTATTTGTGTGTTTCCCTGTTGATTTACTGAATCTCTAATTTATGCTCTAAAATTGCTTTTAATTAATTCCAGAATATTTTCTTTCTATCTTGTTTGCATCTGATTAATTTGTTTTCCATGTCTATGTGTTCGATTTCTACACTATATAAACCCTTCCCCCATTCTCTTTAGAGGACAATTTGACTCACTATAGCCTCACTAGATCTAAAGCTTTACTCTGATATTGCATTCTATACTCTGATTTTGGCTGGCTGAAAGCCAAGGCCATTTAGTTCTGAGATCTTTCTATTCAGAATATTGTGGACTTCTGTTATTTTATGCATTTTCGCTTAACTGGTAAGTCACTTGACTTTTGCAATTTCATCCTTACGTGTCTCTGACTTGTATGTGTTCTTACTTCTGAATCCATGGTTCAATATGCTTCTGAGTTATGTTTAGGCATTGTTCTGTCAACTTTATATGCTTTTAGTCTCTTTAGCATTTAACTGCTCTTAATGTTACCAGTTCTGAAGTTATCTACTCCTAGCCTGATTAATCTGAACCTTCTTAAGGTTTATTCAGTTAGTGAATTGACTCCTGAATGCTCATGAACATGTTTACTTACTTTGTCCTGAATCCCTGTAGTGGATACCTCACATCTGTGTTAGCCTGTGTTAAGACCTTCATTGTTAGTCATAATCTGCCTCTCCGCTATTGTGTCACTCAACATGATCACTCGACCCCATACCCCTCTGGTGTTTGCTTGTGATTTGGAACAGTTATCTCATCATGTTTGAATTGTTACTTTGCAATGTTAGGCTAAACCTTGGTTATAACCGGATCATCTTTAGCTAATTAGACCACTATGACAAAGCTTGAATGCCTATATCTGCTATTTGAAATGATTTTACCTTCCACTCTGTAGTAATAGTTTTGCATTTCTGTCTTAATTTGTGATTGTAATCTCACCTTTGTGCTAACATGATGCCCTGCTCTTTTTATGATTATTTGACTCATCACAATGTTGTCCTGTTTTCTTGGTAATAATACAAGATTGTGTACATAGCATAATTCAACCATGCTTCAACCTGTTTTGCACCTGTGTATAACAATCTTTGTCAATCCTGCAAATATGTTCTTTTCTCAACTTCTTTTCAGCATATTACTGCTTTTGCGCTAAGTGTGGGACCTATTTCTCAGTTTACATTTAGCTTGCTTTTTAAAGTTCTATGCTTTATTCAACTGTTTGCTTTGTTTGCTCAATTTGGTCGTGTCTGTTTAAATCCCTCAATTCATGTTTCTCAACTTTGGTCCCTTCTTTCACTTGACACCTAAGCTCTTTGAATTCCATTCTTAGCCTGCTGAAAGCCAAGGCTACGTAGGTTCTGTCCTTTGACCTCCCTAGTGTGAGCACTGCTCAGGGTTCATTTGAGACCATTGTGAACTCTGATACACTAGGACTTGATCCCTAGTCTCTCCTCTGAATTATCTCTGTTAACCTCCCCAGTATGAGCACTCCCCTGGGTTATTGAAGCCCTTGGGAACTCTGACACACTAGGGTCTTGGTTCTATATGCTCAACTCTGTTTTATGCCCACTAGGTGAATCACTTAATTCCTCACTGTCTTATGTCCATGAAGAGGTAAATTTGGGCTGTTATGAGCCATGAGAATGAAGGCTTGGCTTGACTGGGTATATCTTTGGGCCTGATGTAGGCTCCCTATAGTTAGTCTACTTTGTAATTTATTCCATTCATTCGGGTCTCTAATAATTCTTGTAATAACATTTTGGGGTATTAGTAAAATTGGGAAAGGTGTTTTGTCTTACACTTGTATTGAAATGGGTAGAAATCCTGCCTATAGGTTCATTACTTTACTCAAATGTGCGTTAGAAATCCTACCTATAGGATATTCATTCTTTATTTGGTTCAAATGCTTATAGGATATTGAATGATTAATATCTCAATGTGTGCATAGGATTCTGTTTACCTACAATTTAGTCTACAAATTATATGCCATGCCTATAGGATCTAAAATCAGTTTTTAATTATAGAAATCATGTCTATAGGATATAAAATCAGTTTTAATTCTAGAAATCATGCCTATAGAGTCTGAATCCATTTTAATTATCGCCCTGCTCGTTTCTTTAAGAGTTTTCAACACTGTGCTAATTACCATTCTAGAAACCATGCCTATAGGACTCGATTAAGCAATTCTGAACATAATCCTGTGATTACCATTGTTAATTACTGCGTGAATCACCTAGACATCATGCTTATAGGTTTTAATCCCTTATACCTGCAATCAGTAGGCAATTATGTCGGTTTTAGAAATTGTATTAAGGGAAAAGGCTTTTACGTATAAAATGTCTGCTCATTAAATTCAGTGTCACATAGAGATCCTGCCTATAGTGTTCTGCAACCTTAACTTACTAAAATCTGTAATTGTTAATGCTAATCAGTTTGGCGTGCATTTTATGTCTAAATGCGGAGGGTAACTTGAGCCCATACTTGTTTCTATTTGAAAGTCCTAACTGTTTTTGTATGTCGCCTAGTTTTCTCCTTTTGAGCAACCTGAGTTAAGGTCTAGAACCACCCTGAAATAGAGGTCTAAATGCCTCCTGGACCCTAGGCATGGGACGGGTAGTGCACGCATAGAGTACGACTTAGAATTGACTAGAGTGCTTTAGGTAAATAACTTAAAGATAGTAATTGGGTAGCATGAGATGATAGTCTGTGCCTGCTGAATAATATGAGTAACACCCCGTCTTGAGGGAGTTACGAAGTATTATTTATGATGCACAGGGTGATCCTTTAGGCTAAAAAACTTAGGACCCCCCATTTCTGTTTTAAAATAAATCGTTTATTTCATTTGTCAATTGTTTTTTTCTCTTAAACTAATTCACATGATTTGAGTTCGGCCGGGACCCACCGTTGTGGACCTCGAGGAGTGCCTAACACCTTCTCCTCAAGGTAATTTGAGCCCTTACCCGATATTTGATAACGCAAACTAGTAAACCCGAGTCATTTGCAATAGGTGCCCTAACGCGCCTTAACCAGTTAGGTGGCGACTCTCTTTTAATAACCCTTCCTTTCTTTTAAAAGAGTTGTCAATATCGAAACCCGCTTTCGCGAGAAAGAGGGGCGCGACAGAGGCCATGAATACGAGATTAGAATTATTGGATGAAAGACGCGAGTCCGCATTCGTTCGATTGGCCGCACAAAAATAGCGGATTGAAATGTACTACAACAGAAGAACCAATCTTCGACACTTTAAAATTGGGGACTTGGTGCTAAGGAAAGTCACCCTCAACACTTGAAACCTGAATGAAGGAAAACTGGGTCCAAATTGGGAAAGGCCATATCAGGTCCTCGATATCATCGGAAAGGGATCCTATAGGCTCGGCACAATGAACGGCGAACAATTACCAAACAATTGGAACGTATCACTCCTAAAGCGATACTACTGCTAAGGTACGACCTTCTCCATTTTCATTTATATGTTAAGTTGACCAATTACATGTGTTCGATCAAGGACGGCAATGGATTCTTCAACACGAAGTCTTTAGGTCTGAAAGCACGCATTGCACTCTTTTTTTCTTAGATCGGTTTTTTTATCATAAATGGGTTTTTTTCCGGTGAGGTTTTTAATAAGGCAACCATTGTTCATGCTAACATAGAACAATTCAACAGTATCTGAGGCTTCTCTATAATCAACCTCGAATACTGGGGGGCATCACCCCCAAATGTCAACTTTGTTGCAAGGAATCACTTCGTGACAACAGGGTCTCGATAGGTAAATTTTGTAAGGGCCAAACGGTCGAGTGAACCGTTCCTATATAGGTTACTCAAGCCCTGACATCAAACATGTACACGTGTATCAATTAAGAGAAGTAATTTTTTCTTGACAAATATCTCATGCCTTAAAAAAAATTTACTTTACAAATTCATACTTTTGATCTATTTGTAAACAAGCTTAAGGACCGATCAAAACTGAAGTTCGAATAACTAACCCCACGCTCGGGGACTGTCGTCCGAAGAATAGACGATATAAATAGAAGAGATCGAATTATTAAAATCTCGAGATTATAAGACCTTAAAAAGGCAAACCTCGATTTTTATAGGCCACGACCGCCCCACTCAAGGACTGATAATTCGGTCAAGCTCGAAGTAAAAAGGAAAAATAAGCCCAAGGGGCAAATCTCGAATTAAAAGGCTACGGCCAAATTAACACGGCTTGGAGACGTTCGAATTCCGTAACAAAACAGGCCTTCAAACTTTTTCACAACTGGTTCTAAAAGGAACCCTTAGCAGAATCCTAAAACTTAAGATATTTTCGAGAAAAAAAAGTTGATAAATATCAAACTCCGATAACGCCTTAACCCAGAAAGGCAATTAAAGCAAGAATTTGTTTGAACTCTCGAACACGACTTCATTATTTCATGCTAAGGCATTACAACCTTTGCGAACATGAATTCTTGAAAGCCAAAAAAGGGGTAGAAAGCCTTATATATGTTAAAATGATCGTTATACAAAGGCCAGATCAGCCAAATTCGAAAGCCTAAGGGCTATTCTCACTTCTAGTTCGAAATATCACTCTTACTCAGCTACTAACTCGAGTTCGAATAAATTCCCACTCGGGAACTGTTCTTCGAGCCTAAGGGCCACCTGATTTCGAATTCGAGATAACATTCTCACTTGAACATCAAACTCAAAGATTACCTTATTCTGAGTCTGGATAAATGATCTCACTCGGCTCCGATTTATCAGAAGCTGCCTCAGGTTGAGTTCGAATGTCCGATATGGGACCGTTGAATACAACCATATAACTGCGCGCTAAAGTACTTTGACATTTGCATAAAATAACTAAAAGACAACAAATTTGGGAACCATGGAAAGAAACAAGTTTTCATATATTAAAGTTTTCTTACAAGGGTTGCATGGCCCGATCAAAAAAAAGATTATAAGGGCTGATCGACCTCGAAGCAAAAACGAATATTACTAGGCCTAAGCAGCACGGTCATTATCAGAGGAAGTTTCTTCACCCTCGAAGTCTTCTCCACCAGATATCCTCGCATTCTCAGAACCCTCGTCAGGAAATGCTAACTTCCGAGCCTTTTCTTCCTCAGACTTGGCGATCTCGAGTTTGGTAGATATGTCAAAACTTTGATCAATGACCCCTTCGATAGCCTCCCTTCGGTCCTGCCACTTCGAATGATCCACCATGCCCCTGGCATGCTCAAGAGTGGCTTCGGCGTCGACTCTTTATTGGGCTGAAGTAGCATGGGCCTTAGAATCTGCCACGACCGCTTCAGATCTGGCAACCTCGAGCTCTTTGACCAAATTGTCTAAATTAGACTCGAGCTCCTCGACCTTCTTCGCCTGAACCGAGGCATTCTCTTTTACATATCGAAGCTGTGACTTGGCCGAATCCAGCTCTGCTTGAGTGGTTTCCTTCTGTGTGGCCAGAATGTCCATGCATCCCCTGAACTCTTCGGCCTCGACTCACACTTCATCTATTTGCGTTTGGAAGTCTTTGATCTGTTCAAACCTTTATCGGACTTGCAGAAATAGATCGTTAGTCGTTATATCTAACTCAGCCTCGTTGTCACGAAGAACTCAGAATATCTGCTCTACCATCTCGGCATGCTCTTCTCGAGCCTCCACCATGTCTACCTGAAGCTTCTCACTAAGAAGCTTGTAACTATCACATTTCTCCGTGAGGCCCTGGACCTTGGCCTTGCGTTCCTCTCGAATTCGGAGAAAGACCTCGTGGTGCAACACCGAAGCCTACGATAAAGGAAGAAAAGGTTAGAGATATCTGCAATTCAAAGTCATAAAAAGATAGCGGCCCTTAAACTTACCCGATTCAGAGCATGCTGGGCTTCATTGAACAAATAGGCAACGTCCACTGCATCCATTTTTGCCTGGTCCTCTTCAGTGACCAAGCATGGAAGATAGCTTTCCACCCCTACGGGGGCAGAGAAAACTTGAGTATCTTCTAGGATCGAGATTATAAGAGGCCACTTATGATCAGGGTCAACGCCGGGGGCCAGGAATTGGTCGGTCAATGTATAGCTAGAGGATGCCACATTCGAGTTCTTACTCGGTACGTCCAAATCGCCCAAACCAGTGACATCTTCCACGTCAGCGAAATAGCCACGGAACAAATCTTTCTCTTCGTGGGTTCCCTCTCCGTGACAAGTATCTGCAGCCCGAGCGTCACGTATCATCGAATTCGGAACTGGAGGGAATGAGCAGGAGTCCTCGATCACTATTGCCCCAAGTAGGTCTTTAGAGGCATCGTCTTCGTTCTGGGAAGCCTCGAGCTCGGTTTTTTCACCGACCTCGACTGCCTCCTCAGTAGCCTCCTCGCCTCGAAGTAAGGCATCTTCGACTCTTTCTGGCTCGGGCTCGTCGGATCGGGGCAAAGCTGCTTCGGCTCCCGCCTGTCCAATAGTTCCTTGAAGCTCGGTGCCAGCTCGCACACAAGTCATCAATTCAGAGTTTTCTTCTTCTTCGTCTTCGTCTTCGTCTTCGGTCCCATCCATTATCCGTTGGGCGGACTCCAGGGATACGTGGATGACATTCCCCTTAGGCTTATGGGGCCTCTTGACCGGTTTTTTCTTTTCCGAGCCTAGAGGACTCGGAACCTCTTTTCTCTTCTTCTCTTTGCTCTACTTCGGGGCGGATGGGGGGAGAAGTGCCTCTCCTTCAGCAGAGGGGGGCCTCATGGGCGCAACCTTCCCGAGACCTGCAAAATGACAAATAAAAGTAAATACAATAACAAAACCCGAACAGAAACCTTTCTAAGGAAAGAAGATTACCATGGTTACGGGCCTCTCATTGGCCCTTTGATAACTCCATCCAGGCACGCTCGGAGTAAGATTTTTGCGATACTAACCCCTCGACCCATTGCCCAGGTCGGGGGTCAATTCTGGCACAACGACCATAGCTACAACACAAAAAACTTAAATAGGTGGAATGCAAGAAGCAAAACGGCAAAATGAATATTCAAAGGCAAAACGGTACTTACGTTTCATGTTCCACTTTTCGGGGAATGACATGTCTACGGGGGGGATTAGATCTGAAGTCTTTATTCGGACAAACATGCCCATCCAACCTCGGTCGCGGGTCTCATCTATGCTCGAGAATGGGGGTTTGGTGGCTCAGCGGTGAAGCTTGATCATGCCTCCACGATAAAGTCGGGGACCGTAAAGGCACCTGAGGTGATCGACGGTAAAAGGATGGCCCTCGATCTTGCTTATAAAGAATCGAGAAAGGATTACGATCCTCCAGAATGATGGATGGATTTGGCCTAGAGTGACACCGTACCTCTTGCAGAAGGCGACGGTGATAGGATCTAAAGGAGCTATCGTAAAGGGTTGAGTATAGATACTTAGATACATCTCCACGTAAGTTGTGATGGATTCCTCGGTGGCAGGAACTACTACATCCTTTCCTACCCAGTTGCACTCCTCCTTCACCTTCTCGAGGAGACCTTCCGTAATCGTACATACGTACCTCGACATCGGCTCACATCGACCCGAAATTGGGGGTGTGTTCTCCACCTTGAAATTAGCACCAGTAGCACACTTTGTCGGAATGAAGTACTCAAGGGGACGTTTCGCTGCGGCTGCGGCGCCGACGAACTTTGATGAAGAGGCGGTTTCCTTATGAGGGACAGTTTTAGAGGTCTTAGCCACTTTTATGAACAAGAAAGAACGGGGATTAGGATATTTGGTGTTTTAGAAAGAGATTAGCAATAAAACTTGAAGATTTGCAAATGAGGAACTTGAGGAACGCAAAGAGCTTTGAAGATTAGAGTAGAAGAGATTGAAAGTAAAATTTGAAGATGTAGAAAAAAGGACTATCTATGGGTTCCACGGCGACGGTTCAAAGTGGCTAGTGGCCGACCGACAACTGACGCGCCATAAATGCCTGGGAAAATGAACTGATAGGGACGTTTCGGTCACCCCTGCCGCTTATGTCACGATGCTTACGACATGATAAATCGAGGGTAGATTCGAAGATTCAATTTGTTTCTTGTCATTTCACTCCAAAAAATGAGGGGACTATCTGTATATGGTCAGAATCAGGCTTGCCTAATTTCATACGACTAACCGAAATCGGAATGGAAGATCAAGGCCCGACCCCAATTATATCGAAACATGGTACGAAGATGGATTGGTAAGCTCGTGGATCACTGGTCGATCAGGATCGAGGTCAATTCGAGACCGAAGCAAGAAAGAGATTGAGTAAGATCGAAGGAGGCCTGCTACGCTGAAAAACGGAAATCCGAGATATCCGTGATCGGGCGAGGATCGTGGCGGGAATCTCGACACATATCGAGTTAGGATCAGATATTTAGCCTATCATGGGATTTACCTCTGTAATTAGAAATATACCATAAATAGGGTTCCTCTGCTATATAAAGAGGGTCTTAATCATTTTGTAACCAACACACATTCATGCACAACAAGGCAATATATCATATTTTTCTCTTGCAAGCTTTGTTGTTAAAGTCCATACTTTTTAATATCATACTTAGCTGGTTCGAGGGTGGTCTAGCTCGAGGGCCGTGGTTGTTCATCATATTGGTTAGCTTTATTTACAATTAATCCCTAGCATTATTTCTTACATTTATCAGTTTGTGCCAAGTGAAATCACATATCCTTAAAATCACTTATAAGTTTAATTGTTGTCCGATTTTAAGGCAAAATAATTATTTAATGCAATATTTGATTAGTAGTTTTGTTCTGGTCGTAACTTATGATACATGCATATTTATATCTAAATTCATATAATTTTATGCATGATAAGAGGTGAAATAAGAATTAATATTAGTAATACATGGATTAAGCACAAAAATGACAAAACTAAATAAACTTTTATATTGTTTAATGGAAAACACAAGTTTTAAATTATATATTGTGTACTGACGTGCTTATACTAAGCCAAACATAACTAATCTCTGCTAGTCACTATAACTTATCTCTAAACCAAACAATCCCTTAGTGTTCTCAAGAATGACAGTTAAAAAAACAAAAATATCTCTATAGTTATTTATTTATTTGAAAAAAGGTAAAGAATATTGGAACATAAGCTTTTGAGTTTATCACTTTGCCCTTTTCTAATTTATTTCTCAATTTTATTTTCACCTTTTTCCGATAACGTTCTAATATTTCGACTTTCTTCTTCCAATATAAAATTAGTGCATGCTAATGTATCTTGATATTAATGGCAAAGACGGTTTTACTTAGACAAATGTTGTGAGAATTGGCGAAAAGCGAGTGAAGGAATTACATGGCTATGATGATGGCTGGAGGAGTGGACATGATTGTTGTGACTTGTGAGTGAACATAAAGGTGATTGAGGAGGTCTGGATATTATTTTATTAATTCTATTGTTAGAAATTAACAAAGAGGCAAAATAGAAAAAAGAAGCCGTTTCGGTGAATGAGGCATAAAACAAAAGTAGAAGCGAAAAAAGTAATTTTGCCCCATTACATGCGGAGCAAGGAAAAGATGGAAGAAAAGAATAGAGCGAAAGAAATTTTAAGAAAGGAAAAACAATTTAATTTTTTTAAAAAGTTGATTAAAACGAAAAGAAATATGGGTACTGTGGAATTTCTATAATATTTTATACCGTACAAGTTGTGTACTCAACGTCTACTCTGCACTTTTCTTACTGTGACAAAAAATATTTGTTGCTTAATACCATCTCCAACCTTACATTATATATTACACCAAATCCTATTTTGATGTAATATTTGGTATTTGGTGTTCCAACCCAATACTATTTTTTACACTATTTTAGTGTATGAATAGTGTTACACCAAATTTAGTGTAACACTATTCATTAATATTTTATTTTATTTTTATTATATAACACTTTTAATTTAACATATTATAAATTTTATTTTTTTATTTAGATCCCTAATATACCTAATTATTTTTTATGTAATATATTTATAATATTAATTTTACATCTTAATTTTGGTATATATTTTTTATAAATTAATTTCCGTATATGTTATTTTTATATAAAACAGTAAGTTAATTTTATTATAATTTATAATTGGATAAAAAAAATATAACCATCCCAAAAATAAAAAGTGCAAATATAAAATATAAAATTTTGTTAATAAATGAAAAAATATTCATTAAATAACATAAAATAAATTGGTGACTAGCATAGAATAAAATTGAAAATACATTAAATAACATAATAATTTAGAAACGTATAACAATAATTTAGTACTCCGGTAGGTCGATTCCAGATCCACCAATTTTATGTAGTAACTAAAATAAATTTTAACATAATGTAATATTTATTTAATTAAATTTTATAATTGATTTCACTTTTATTTTGTTATCTAGTAACACTACTAGAAATCCGCTAAACACCGACCAAAAAAACTGACCAAAGTTGGCCGGTCCAATTAGTTTAGTTATACAATTGTACTTTAGCTACCCAAATAAAGACTAGTGTACCTCAGTGGCGGAACATAATTTTTATTAAGAAATATCAAAAATATATACAAATAAATATATCAAAAAATTAAAGAGAATTAAAATATAATATATATATATATAAATTTATTTTTTTTACCGAGCCACATAACGTACATGACTTAGACTTCAGACTAGTTGGAAGGTGAATTTCAGAAGCAATGATCTTTTGACCATTTGCATAATGCTAGTGATTTTTTATTTTTATTTTAATATTATTTCCTTTACTCTATATTTTCTATCTTTTATTATCTTTATGTACTCTTTAATAAGAATATTTAGTAGTTTTAATCTTATTTGTCTAAAGTGGATTATTTATTTTTCTAATTGAAGCAATAAAATGTTTAAATTTTTAAGAAAAGTAACAAATGTTTCTTTTGCTTTCTTAAATGGTAAATACTTTAAAATAAATCTATCTCTGCGTGGACCATAATGAAAACATTTGTTTTTTTCCTGTTTGAATGCAGACTGACCATTCTGAGTTAGAAAAGAATAAACAAATTGATTACCCCACCCAAGCTCCAATCTTGATTCCTAAATTTCTTTGTCCACTAATTTTTTGCTTTATTGGTTACCGAAAGGTTCGCTGTTCGCACTAGGCATGTAGAGAAAGAATATGACTGTCTCCCCCACGAATATTCTTATTCTTTTCGTGTTAATGGGGTGGGGAACTCGGCATTTGACAATTATTACGGTGCAGCTCCCCAAATCTCCACACAATCCTTTCCCTATTTTATACATGCATATAGTTTTTTGGTAAATTTAGTTGGATTCCATATCTTCTATTAACAACAGAATAAGGGACAACTAGATCCCATGTCTTGATTTTTAGCCATTCAAATGAATCCAAAATTAGGGGTTTGAATGAACTAAGATTCGAGTTGATATCTCAAAATCCAAGGTTTATTATGTTGAGCCAAATGTATGAGTGAAGTATGTAAAAATATATGAATTTGAAACCCAATCTCTCTATTCAAATGTGCCTTGAGTTGAGTTGTATAGCTATACAATTGTCAAATTAATTCGTAGCAAAATACTAGAGCAACTTTAAGATTCAAGTTTATCGATGGACCAATATTCTAACTCCTCTGCGGTGTTGAACTCTAAGGTGTCATTTGTAGGGATGGCAATGGGACGTGGTAAGTATGGGAGTCTGCGTGGTGGAGCGGGTTAGAGAGTTCGCGGGTGCGGGGCGGGTTCAGCTTTTTTTTTTTTTTTTTTTTTGTTTTTCAAAAAATCACTCGGGAGGCGGCGCAGTTTTTTTCCAACAAAAACTTAATGATCTAAAACGCTAAGGGCCCCTCTTCTAAGTTAAAATTAAAACCCTATGCAACTGTGATAAGAAAAACGTGAAATTTGAATTGATTGTCCACAACACAATTATAAATGAAGTAAAAGTATTGAAAAAACTTTTAAGTGGTGATAGGTGAGAACCCATGAATTATTGGCCAAACGAATTGAAAATGTCATTTGATTGAATTTCATACCGCCGAGACAAATTTATAATTACTACCGGAAACTATGCGAGGGATCTGCACTCGTACCCTATATTTGTGTCACCTATTAACCTGTATCCTATTTTTAAAAATGGCAAAGGGTCAAATATACCCTTCACTTTCGAAAATGGTCTAAGAATACCCCTCGTTATACTATTCGGTTATCTATACCCCTGCAGTCATACTTTGGGTTCAAATATACCCGTCATTTAAACGGAGGGACACGTGTCATTGTTCTATTGGTCAATTCTAAATATCTTTTAATTAATTAAAAAGACTCATTACCCATACCCGAAAAATAATTTTCTAAAGTAATTTTTTTTTGTTGTAAAAACTAAAAAAAACTATTATTATTTTTTTACAAAAAACTGAAAAAAAAACAAAAATAGTTTTTTCCAGTTTTTACAAAAAGACTGCTTTAAAAAAACTGAAAAATATTTTCTAAAACTATTTTTTTGTAAAAACTGAAAAACAAAATGAAAAGTAATTTTCTAAAGCAATGTTTTTGTAAAAACTAAAAAATATTTTTACTAAAAACTGAAAAAATCGAAAATATTTTTTTTCAGTTTTAAAAAAAATATTGCTTTTAAAAAAACTAAAAAATAATTTCTAAAGCAATTGTTTTTGTAAAAACTAAAAAACAAAAACTGAAAAGCAATTTTCTAAATCAATATTTTTGTAAAAACTGAAAAAATATTTTTTTTTTCAGTTTTTAGTTAAAAAAAATCGGTTTTTTTTTTCAGTTTTAATTGTTTTAGAAAATTTCTTTTCATTTTTTTTTCCAGCTTTTACAAAAACATTATTTTAGAAAATATTTTTCAGTTTTTTTTAAAGCATTTTTTTTTGAAAAAACTGGCAGTTTTTAGTAAAAAAAACAATTCAATTTTTTTCCAGTTTTTACAAAAAAAAAAAATTGCTTTAGAAAATTACTTTTCGGGTATGGGTAATAAGTCTTTTTAATTAAATAGAAGATATTTAGAATTGGCCAACAAGACGATGACATGTGTCTCTCCGTTTAAATGAGGGGTATATTTGAACCCAAAGTATGACTGCAGGGGTATAGATAACCCAATAGTATAACGAGGGGTATTCTTAGACCATTTTCGAAAGTACAGGGGTATATTTGGACCTTCGTCGTTTTAAAAATTATTGATTTGGTAACCAGCTAACAAAAAATCCGTAATAATATGACAATTATACCCCTGACAAAAGATATAAAACCTGCATCACGCATTAATCGCGTGATCTGCAACCTCATTCGTGAAATTTTTTACGTTGAAACTAAAACTTCATGCTAATGCATGTTAAAGTTATTTATCATGCAATCTACAATTTTGAACTTTTGTCTTGCAGTCTACATTTTTGTCATGAGTTTTATCCGAAATTTCAGTCTAAACAAGCTGAATTTTTTTAGTTCATTTGTTAAAATTTCAGACTAAACATGCTTAAGTTTTTATCTTGCAGTATGTAATTTTTTAATGAGTTTTTGCTAATCCATGCTAAACTTATTTAGTTCATTTGCTAAAATTTCATACCAAAACATGCCGAAATTTTGTCATGCAGTCTACAATGTCAATAGTCTTTTATTAAAGAAGGGCAAAATTGTCTTTTTAAAATGCTTTAACAAAAAAACGGATATGGATACAAACGAAAAAATAAAACGGGTACAAGTTAAAAAGGGACGACTAAATAGGGCGCCCAATGAAATTTGGCAAAACTATGCCATGAAGGCATTACATTACATTTGATCCAATATTTCCATAGGATACCATCTATTCTACACTTTTGAATCTCGTAAACAGAGAAAAAAATTATTTTTCTTTGATTTTGTTCTTTTATTCATGCTACATGTAACATGATTTAGTAAGGTATTTTTGTCTACCTTCATGTACTAATTAATTAAATTATGATAACATTTAGAACATATTAAACATACATTTTGTAAGATGGTATAAATTTTTTAAATTAAATTAATACTAATTAGAAGAAAAGGAAAAAATGTCATATCGAATTCTCTCGAAAAAAAATAAAAATTGAAGAGTTAATGCAAGGCGGGGCTGGGCGGGTTTATGCGGGCGGGTTGAAAATAGAAAATTATGCTTTGCGGACTAAATTATTACATGATTATAATTCCTAGACTAGTTTATCCTACATGAGAGATGGAATAAAATAATTTCAAATTTGATGGGATAAGAACGGATAAGATGAGATATCCAAGATTAGGTCTGAGATTAAATTTATATTATGTGTCACGACCCCAAATTTCCTCCGTAGGATGTCGTGATGACACCTAGTCTCTAAAACTAGGTAAGCCTATCAATGCGGAATAACAATAGAAATCTGAAATAAATAATCTTCAAATTCACATAATTACAACTCCCAAAACCCAGTAGAAATAAGTCACAAGCTTCTAAGAAATTATCCTCAATGTCTCTATATATCAAGGTTTAAGGAAAAATAAACAAGCAACATGATAATGATAGAAGGGGACTTCGGAATCTGCGGACGCTGACAGATATACCTCGAAGTCTCCGTACACAGGTAACTCACTGATATCTGGACTGGTAAGATGTACCTGGATATGCACAAACAGATGTGCAGAAGTATAGTATGAGTACACCACAACGGTACCCAGTAAGTTCCAAGCCTAACCTTGGTAGAGTAGTGACGAGGTCAGGCCCTACTGGAAAATAAATAATGGCATGGTAAAATATTTAACAATATAATAAGATAAAATGACAATGGAAATGAATAAACTTGTATGTCACCATTTAATTACACCAAATAATGACAATTAATACCTCGTGGGAACAAAACATAATTCTTTTCAATTTCAAGAAAATCACAACAATAATCAAAGGCAACTGCGGCCATAAATCAATATCAACAAAGGCACTCCCGAGGTACCGCCTCGTAGTCCCAAATTATAAATAAATTTACAATATCTCATTTCCTTATATCACTGCGAGAGCCTTCACAATTTATTTTAAAGAAAATATTTTTTCCGAAATAGCATCCCACGTTTTAGCCATCCTTATCACACTGCATGACTTCTAGTAGTTTTCCCTACTAGCCACGCGTATCAAGCCACCCTTATCTCACAGCATGCGTTTCAACACCCAAACCTTATACCACCACATGCGTATCAATATCACAATATATCACAATTTGCACCTCAAGTGCCCAAATATTTCAATTTGCCAAAATAAATCAACAACAATATTTTTTCATAATAAAGAGCTCACGACTCATGCCAAAATAATTCATGATAATATTTTTCCACAATAAAGAGATCACGGCTCCATCACAATTAGTACGAAAATCTCACAAAATATTCAGCAAATATAATAATTCACAAATTTACTACCTTGTTTTAAATATCAATTTTTTAAATGTAAAATACTTCATTTTTAATAATATTTGAAATTAAAGAAATTCAACCTTTAATTAATACACCGAATAAAAAAAACCAAGTTTCAGCTAACAAGTAAAAATAATTAGCAGGAGAAGGTCAAACAAATTTAAAGTATATAAATCAAATCAATGATGGAGAATATAACAAGATTTAATAATTTAATTAATATGCATCAATGATCTACACGATTTAAAAACATAATCTTTCACATTTAGTCCGTGTACACACTCGTCACCTCGTGTATACAACTTTCATCACATTACAATTATCACATTAATATCAATCCTAGGGAAATTTCCCCCCTACAAGGTTAGACAAGTCACTTACCTTGACTTGCTCCAATTTAATCCACTAGTAGGCCTTTTCCTCGATTATCCAACTCTGAATGGCTCGAATCTAGCCAAAATAATTCGATAGAGCCAACAAAAATTATAGGAATCAATTTCATAAGAAAATACTATATTTTTCAATAAAATCCGAAATTAGCTCAAAATTCGCCTGTGGGGCCCACGTCTCGGAATCCGGCGAAACTCACAAAATTCGATAACCTATTCAATTACGAGTCCAACCATACAAGGTTCACTCAAATTCGACTCCGAAATCTCAAAAATTCGTTTCTATGAGATTTCTAAAATTTTCTTAAATTTCAATCTCAAAACACTAATTAAATGGTGCAAACAATGATATATTCGTGTATATTGACCAAATCCAAGTTAGAATCACTTGCCCCAATATTTTTCCTTGAAAATCTATCAAAAATCACCTCTGCTCAAGCTCCAATTCGTCAAAAATGGCGAATGGGACGAAGTCCCCTCCTTTATAATTCTGCCTAGGCAGCCCTCGATCATGACCTTGGTCCTGGGCCTCGATCGTGGCTTAGATCATGGCCCTCGAGCATGGGCCTTAGATCATGGCCCTTGAGCCTTGCCTTCGATCATGGCCCTCGAGCCTGCCTTCGATCATGGCCCTCGAACTTTGACTTCGATCATGGCCCTCGAGCCTTACCTTCGATCATGGCCCTCGAGCCTTACCTTCGATCATGGCCCTCGAGCCTTGCCTTCGATCATCAGCTCGATTTCTGGGCAGAAGAAAAATTGCAGGAGCTTTTTAAGTCCCACTTTTTGATCCGTTAACCATCCGAAACTCACCTAAGGCCCTCGGGACCTCAACCAAATACACCAACAAATCCTAAAACAACATACGAACTTATTTGAAACCTCAAATCACATCAGACAATGCTAAAATCACAAATCACACCCCAATTCAAGCTTAATAAAACTTAAGAATTTCCAACTTCTACATTCGATGTCGAAACCTATCAAATCAAGTCCGATTGACCTCAAATTTTGTACACAAGTCATAAATGACATAACAGAGCTATGAAAATTTACAGAACTGGATTCCGATCCTGATATCAAAAAGTTAACTTCCCGGTCAAACTTCCAAATTTAAATTCCTATTTTTTTAGTCATTTCAAGCCTAATTTCACTATGGACTTCCAAATAAAATTCCGATCACGTTCCTAAGTCCAAAATCACCATACAGAGCTGTTGGAATCATTAAAATTCTATTCCGGGGTGGTTTACACATAGGTCGACATCTAGCCAACCTTTTCAACTTAAGTTTTAAACTTTGGAACTAAGTGTTCCAATTCATTTTAAAATCTCTCCGGACCCGAACCGACTACCCCGACAAGTTACATAACGGTTATAAAGCACAGAATGAGCATTAAATAGGGAAACGAGGCTATAACTTTTAAAATGACTGGCCGGCTCGTTACATCCTCCCACTCTTAAACAAACGTTCGTCCTCGAACGGGTTTAGAATTATATCTGGAGTATCAAATAGGTGTGGATATTTGTTCTACATCTCCCGCTCAGTATCCCAAGTAGCTTCTCCTTCTGGCTGGCCTCTCCACTGCACCTTCACAGAAGCAATGTTCTTTGACCTCAGCTTTCGAACCTGCCTGTCCAAAACAGCCACTGGTTCCTCAATATAAGATAGATCCTTGTCCAACTAAACTGAACTGAAGTTTAACACATGAGACGGATCGCCGTAATAATTCTGGAGCATAGAAACATGGAATACCTAATGAACTGCAGAGAGACTAGGTGGTAGTGCAAGTATGTAAGCCACCTCTCTAACTCTTTACAGAATCTCAAAAGGCCCAATATACCTAGGGCTCAACTTGCCCTTCTTCCCGAACCTCATAACACCCTTCATAGGCGAAATTCGGAGCAAGACCCGCTCACCAACCATGAACGCAACATCATAAACCTTCCGATCCGCATAACTCTTTTGTCTAGATTGGCCTGTACGAAGTCGATCCTGAATCAATTTAACCTTTTTCAAGGCGTCTTAAACCAAGTCTGTACCCAATAATCTAGCTTCACCCGATTCGAACCAACCCACTGGAGACCGGCATCGCCTTCCATATAAGGCCTCATAAGGTTCTATCTAAATGTTCGACTAATAACTATTGTTGTAAGCAAACTCCGCAAGTGGTAAGAACTGATCCCAAGCACCCCCAAAATCTATCACACACGCACGAAGCATATCCTCCAATATCTGAATAGTGCGTTCGGACTGCCCGTCTGTCCGAGGGTGAAATGTTGTACTCAACTCCACACGAGTACCCAACTCTCGCTGTACAACCCTCCAAAACTGTGAGGTAAACTGTGTACCCTGGTCAGAGATGATAGATACCGGTACACCGTGAAGTCTCACAATCTCGCGAATATAAACTTGAGCCAACTGCTCGGAAAAATAGGTAGTCATCACAGGAATGAAATGAGATGACTTGGTTAACCTATCCACAATCACCCAAACTGCATCGAACTTCCTCTGAGTCCGTGGGAGCCCAACAACGAAATCCATAGTGATCCGCTCCCATTTCCATTCTGGAATCTCTAACTTCTGAAGCAATCCACCCGGTCGTTGATGCTCATATTTCACCTGGTGACAATTTAGACACCGAGCTACATACTCCACTATGTCTTTCTTCATCCGCCTCCACCAATAGTGCTGTCTCAATTCCTGATACATCTTTGCATCACCCGGATGAATGTAGTACCGCGAACTATGAGTTTCCTGGAGAATCAACTCACGCAAACCATCTACATTAGGCACACATAGCCTGCCCTGCATCCGTAATACATCGTCATCTCCAATAGTGACTTCTTTGGCATCAACATGCAGAACTGTATCCTTAAGGACAAGCAGATGGGTGTCATCATACTGACGCTCCCTGATACGATCATAAAGAGAAGACTGATAAACCACACAAGCCAAAACTCGGCTCGGCTGGAAAAGATCCAATATGACAAACTGGTTGGCCAAGGCCTGCACATCCAAGGCTAAAGGCCTTTCTGCTACCGGTAAATATGCTAAGCTGCCCAAACTCTCTGCCTTACGACTCAAGGCACCAACCACCACATTGGCCTTTTCGGGATGATAGAGAATGGTGATATCATAATCCTTAAGCAACTCCAACCATCTTCGCTATCGCAAATTAAGATCCTTCTGTTTAAACAGATGTTGTAGTCTCCGGTGATCGGTGTAGACCTCATAATGGACACCATATAAATAATGCCACCAAATCTTCAAGGCATGAACAATAGCTGCTAACTCAAGGTCATGGACCAGATAATTCTTCTCATGTACCTTTAACTGTCTGGACGCGTAGGCAATCACCCTACCGTCCTGCATCAACACTGCGCCGAGACCAATACGCGATGCATCATAATACACGGTCGAAGACCATGAACCCATAGGTAATACCAACACTGGGGCTTTAGTCAAAGTTGTCTTGAGCTTTTGGAAGCTCTCCTCACATTCCTCGGTCCAACTGAACAGAGCACCCTTCTGGGTCAATTTGGTCATAGGTGCAGCAATAGAAGAGAAACCCTCTACAAATCGGCGATAATACCCTGTCAAACCAAGGAAACTCTGGATTTCCGTAGCTGAGGATGGTCTAGACCAACTCTGCACTGCTTTAATCTTTTTAGGATCTACCCTGATCCCCTCGCACGAAACTATATGGCCCAAAAATCCCACCGAATCAAGCCAGAATTCACACTTTGAAAATTTTGCATATAATTTCTTTTCTCTCAAAGTTTGAAGCACAATCCTCAAGTGCTCTTCATGATCTTCCCGACTCCGGGAATACACTAGAATGTCATCAATAAACACAATGACGAAAGAATCAAGATAAGGCTGAAATACACTACTCATTAAGTGCATAATTGTTACTGGGGCGTTGGTTAGCCCAAATGACATTACAAGGAACTCATAATGACCATACCAAGTCCTAAAAGTAGTCTTCGGTATATCTGGCTCCCGAATCTTTAACTGATGATAGCCTGAATGCAAGTCGATCTTAGAAAGCACTCTGGCACCCTGAAGCTGATCAAATAGATCATCAATACGTGGCAAAGTATACATGTTCTTCACTGTAACCTTGTTCAGCTAACGGTAATCAATACACATCATCATAGAACCATCATTCTTTTTTACAAATAAGACATGAGCACCCCAAGGCGATACACTGGGCCGAATGAAACCTTTATCAAGCAACTCCTGTAACTGTTCTTTTAATTCTTTCAACTCTGCTGGGCCCATATGATATGGTGAAATAGAAATCGACTGAGTGGCCAATAACAAATCAATGCCAAAGTCAATATCCTTATCGGGTGGCATACCCGGAATATTCACTGGAAATACATCAGGAAAATCCCTTACTACAGGAACTGACTCCACGGTAGGAGTATCAATACTGATATCTCTCACATAGGCCAGATACGCATCACATCCCTTCTCAACCATTCGTTGAGCTTTAAGAAATAAAACAACCCTGCTAGGAACATGATCCGAGGTACCTCTCCACTCTAGCCGCGGTAAACCTGGCATAGCCAATGTCACCGTCTTGGCGTATCAATCAAGAATAGCGTGATAGGGCGACAACCAGTCCATGCCCAAAATAATATCGAAATCCACCATACTGAGCAATAATAAATCATCTCTGGTCTCAAAACCACTGATAACAATTAAACACGACTGATACACGCGGTCAACAATAATAGATTCACCCACGGGTGTAGATACATAAATAGAAGAACTCAAAGAATTACGGGATACACCCAATTGCGAGGCAAAATAAGATGACACATAAAAATAAATGGAGCCTGGATCAAATAAGATTGATGCATCTCTATGACAGACCGGAATAATACCTGTGATAACAGAATCGGATGCAACGACCTCTGTCCTAGCACGGAGGGCGTAATATCTGACATGGCCTCCCCCTCTAGGGTGACCTCTACTTGCCCGACCTCCACCTCTGGCTGGCTGTGCAGGTGGAGTGGCAACTGGTGCAGTAATTATGGCCTGAGAAGCCTGAGGGCCCTGTGGAATGGGTGGGGCCTAAGAAATCTGTGGAGGTGCATCCCTCATAAATCTGGGGCAATTTCTCATGATATGATGAGTGTCACTACACTCAAAACAAGCCCTCGGAGGACGTGGTTGCTGGAACTAGATCTGGCATGATCGACTAGACTGCTCGCTGAAAGCACCCCTTACAGGAGGTACAGTAGATACCGGCGGTGCATAATATGGAACCTGAGGTCTGGGAGTAGCCGGAATACCACTGGAAGCTGGAAGTGCTGAATAAATAGGACGACTCACATAACCTCTACCATGACGGGATGCAACTGGGGCACGAGAATTATTATATGTGCCAAAATCTCGGGGTTTCTTAGCTTCCCTCTCTTCCCTTCCCCAAGTCCGCATACCTTCCAATCTCCTAGCAATTTACACCACATGTTGGTATGTGATGTCCATCTCTAGCTCTTGGGCCATACTGAATCTGATACTAGGGTGGAGACCCTCAATAAATCTGCGAACCCACTCTTGAACAGTAGCAACTAAGGTTGGTGCATGCCTAGCCAACTCACTAAATCGGACCGCATACTCTGACACGGTCATAGAACCCTGGCGCAGCTGCTCAAACTCTGCGTGCCATGCTTCTCTAAGACTCTGAGGAACATACTCCCTTAAGAACACATCTGAAAATTGAGCCCAAGTGAGTAAAGATGCCTCAACGGGACTATCCAACTCATATGCCTGCCACCACTGGTAGGCTGCTCCTTTAAACTAGAATGCCGTGAAAGAAACCTCACTGGAATCCACAATACCCATAGTACGAAGGATACAGTGACATTCCTCCAGAAAACCCTGAGCATCATCTGAAGCTAAATCGCTGAAAGTGGGAGGGTGGTACTTCTTGTACCTCTCGAGCCTAAGCTGCTCCCACTCTGAAACTGCTGTCCTAATCTCAGACCGAACTAGGACAACTAGCTGCACTGGTAAAACCTCTAGGGCATGGTAAACTTGGGCCCGTGACTCTGTAGTACGGGCGGCGAGAGTCTGTGCTCCTCCCCCAGCCTGAGATGTGGCAGGAGCAAGTGGAATTAACCCTGCCTGAGCAAGAGTGCAAAACATGCTCAAAATCTAGGCAAGAGTAGTAACACGCGTCTCAGGTGCCTGCTCTCCAACTGGAGCTACTGGTGGCTCTACTGCAACAGCTTGTGCAGTGCTCTTGCTGCACCACGTGGTCTTCCTCGGCCTATGGCTCGGCCTCTGCCTTGACCCCGACCCCGACCTCTTGCGGCTCCAACAGGGGGCGCGGGTATCTATTCATCAGATCCAGTTGTGCATGTCCTCACAATCTGTGAGAGAATAGAAAGATAATGATTTAGAACTTTGAAGTCAACAATTGCGCACGATAAGGAATCAAAGAAGTGAATATCTCATAATAGTTCCATAACCTCCCGATGATAAGTACAAACGTCTCCGTACCGATCCGCAAGACTCTACTAAACCTGCTTGTGACTCATAATACCTATGAACCTAGAGCTCTAATACCAACTTGTCACGGCCCCAAATTCCTTCCGTAGGATGTCGTGATAACACCTAATCTCTAAAATTAGGTAAGCCTATCAATGCGGAATAACAATAGAAATCTGAAATAAATAATCTTCAAATTCACATAATCACAACTCCTAAAACCCGGTAGAAATAAGTTACAAGCTTCTAAGAAATTATCCTCAATGTCTCTATATATCAAGGTTTAAGGAAAAATAAACAAGCAACATGATAATGATAGAAGGGGACTCCGGAGTCTGCGGACGCTGGCAGATATACCTCGAAGTCTCCGTACACAGGTAACTCACTGATATCTGGACTGGTAAGATGTACCTGGATATGCACAAACAGATGTACAGAAGTATAGTATGAGTACACCACAACGGTACCCAGTAAGTTCCAAGCCTAACCTTGGTAGAGTAGTGACGAGGCCAGGCCCTACTGAAAAATAAATAATGGCATGGTAAAATATTTAACAATATAATAAGATAAAATAAAAATGGAAATGAATCAACTAGTATGTCACCATTTAATTACACCAAATAATGGCACACCTCGTGAAAACAAAACAGAATTCATTTCACTCAAATCCGGCTCCAAATCGACACCGAAATCTCAAAAATTTATTTCTATGAGATTTCTAAAATTTTCAAAATTTTAATCTCAAAACACTAATTAAATGGTGAAAACAATGATATATTCATGTATATTGACCAAATCCGAGTTAGAATCACTAACCCCAATATTTTTTCTTGAAAATCTATCAAAAATCGCCTCTACTCAAGCTCCAATTCGTCAAAAATGGCGAATGAGACGAAATCCCCTCCTTTATAATTCTGCCCAGGCAGCTCTCGATTATGGCCTTGATCCTGGGCCTCGATCGTGGCTTCGATCATGGCCCTCGAGCCTGGGCCTTATATCATGGCCCTCGAGCCTTGCCTTCGATCATGGCCCTCGAGCCTGCCTTCGATCATGGCCCTCGAGCTTTGCCTTCGATCATGGTCCTCGAGCCTTGCCTTCGATCATCGGCTCGATTTTTTGGGCTCAATTTCTGGGCAGAAGAAAATTTGCAGCAGCTTTTGTAGCAGCTGTTTAAGTCCCACTTTTTGATCCGTTAACCATCCGAAACTCATCCCGAGGCCCTCGGGACGTCAACCAAATACACCAACAAGTCCTAAAATATCATACGGACTTATTTGAAATCTCAAATCACATCAAACAACGCTAAAATCATAAATCACACCCCAATTCAAGTTTAATGAAACTTAAAAATTTTAAACTTCTACATTCGATGTCGAAACCTATCAAATCAAGTCCAATTGACCTCAAATTTTGCACACAAGTCATAAATGATATAACAGAGCTATAAAAATTTTCAGAGTTAGATTCCGATCTCGATATCAAAAAGTCAACTTTCCGGTCAAAATTTCAAACTTAAATTCCTATTTATTTTAGTCATTTCAAGTCTAATTTTAATACGAACTTCCAAATAAAATTCTGGTCACGCTCCTAAGTCCAAAATCACCACACAGAGCTGTTGGAATCATCAAAATTCTATTTCGGGATCGTTTACACATAGATCGACATCCAGCCAACCTTTTCAACTTAAAATTTTAAACTTTAGAACTAAGTGTTCCAATTCATTTTAAAATCTCTCCGGACCCGAACCGACTACCCCGGCAAGTTACATAACGGTTATAAAGCACATAATGAGCATTAAATAGGGGAACATGGCTATAACTTTTAAAACGACTGTCCGGGTCGTTACATTATGTTTGCTTGACGGTATAAACTTATTCACACTTCTTTTTTATGTCTAAGTTACTTTTTTTTTTCTTTCTGTCTAACTCACTTTCTTTTTCTTGTGTGAGTTTCGAAAATATCCCCATTCATACTTGTTTATATTGAAAGGAGCCGAGATTGTTTATACTGAGATTAAATTTATATTATGTTTGCTTGACGGTATAAACTTATTCAAACTTCTTTTTTATGTCTAAGTTACTTTTTTTTTTTGGTCCAACTCACTTCTTTTTTCTTGTGTGAGTTTCGAAAATATCCCCATTCATAGTTGATTATATTGAAAGGAATCGAGATTGATCATAGCACTGCCCCCTCACTTCCAACTTCCAAGAGGACCGAATCGAGGACTAGAAGACTTAGACGGAAACCTCTTTATATCGTTCATGCAACAAAAAGGCTCAATTTATATTTTTATCCCATCTTATTTCGCGTACCAAACGATCCCTAATGATAGAATAAAATTCTAAAGAGCTCAATTCCAAAGTTTTGGGGTTGGGGGGGGGGGGGGGGGGTCTTTAAAAGACTCGATTTTATGAGTAAGGTACGTAGTTGCTAATTCTTTCTTTAAGAAAACAAAAAGAAAGAAAAAGAATTAAAGAGTAACATGTCATTTCATATTGTAAAGTCTATGATTTTTTTTTTTGGTAATTAAAGTCAATATGATTTATTCGTATGTTTCTTTATCGTAAATTTGATTTGTATTTCAAAGAAAAAAATGCCTATTATAGTAGTTGCATGGTTATTGCTTTATCTTTAACATCCAGGGGCAGTTATGACATGCTTTAATTGGTCTTTAGCTGTGAGTCTGACCAAAATAGTTTAAATCGCAAATATAACCCAAGTTGGAACCAATGTTTTAAAAGGCGTGGGCGTAAGGCGGGTCGTTTTACATATGCCTCAGCGGAGCGTAAGCCCCATAGGTATTTAATTTTTAATATTTTATAAAATAATATAATGACAATTAATATTTATAAACAGGTAAAATTACATAAATATTGAAGAAAACTATATATATGTGTGCTCCACCCCCACAAAAAACTAATCAAAATAATCTATTATACGTTACTTACAAGCACAAGTAATTTGAGTCTACAAGAATAAAGTTTTCTATATGGAGGAACAAAAAGGATGATTAACCTGCAATTTGAACTTTGAATTTGATGTTACGAAGAAAAATGTAGTTCTCTTTGTATTTGTAAAAAAATTAAATATTCGTTGCTTTTGGGAGATATTAGCAGACTAGCGGACAAGATAAAAATTTAAAAAAACCATGAATTAGGGCTTAAATCAATAAAAAAGATCTTTACTTTTAAATTTAATACTTTTGAGTTCCTTTTTAAACCTTTTGAGTAATTATCAAACTCACTTTTGAGAATTTGGGTATTATATGAAGGACTAATTCAACAAATTTTGTTTTAATTTGAAAAAGTCTCTGGGACTTACTCCTTACTAAAAGAACGCGCCCCGAACGTCCCGGGCGTACGCCCCAAATTGCGGGGCGTACGCCTCTTGAGACTTTCGCCCCATACCATCGCCCCGGTGCGTTTTTGGTACGCCTCGCCCCAGAAACACCTTTTAAAACAGAGGTTGGAACTAATTTTTGCCAAGTCCAATTAAAATAAAGAAAAGAACAATTTAAAACTAAAGGCATAACACAAGATAGTCTAACTGATAGAAGTCATACATGTACTTTCCTGAACAGGTCTTTTTCCTTTTATTTTAAAACCACAAGTAGAAAAGAATGAAAAAAGAAAGAGAGAAAGCTGTTGATAAGATTTAAACGTTAGTATAGAGTAAAATTGCGACCAGCATAGTAATATCACCTGTGAACAAAATCGATAGTAGTAGCAAATATTGCAAAGTTATTACCAGCAATTTTTCTAATGCAAAGACCCACAACTGCAACTTTATTGCTTTTCCATTTTAATAATTGAAGGAGCGGATGACAAGTAAGGTCGTACTCGTCGGAAAGAATGAATCAATGAGTACTGCAACTTGCATCCGTCCAATAAACAAATAGGGGAACAAAAAAAGGAACCAAGACAGAATATTCGTTAAAGTTGAGACATATTACATAAAATCACACATAAAAAGAAACTTGTATATCAAATAAAATATATAAATTACACATGTCATATATTTATTAAATTGATGTAAATGCCGCATTTGAATAAATTTTTCCCAACACTTGTTCATTATATTCCCATTCACTATCACTACAACAACAACGTAAAAGTAAAATCTCACTAATAGGGTTTGGGGAGGGTAATGTGTACGCAAACTCTACCTCTACCCCGAAGGAATAGAGACGCTGTTTCTGAAAGACCCTCGGCTCAAAAAGACAAAAATAGACAATATCAGTACCACCATAAAGATTATAGTAAAATAACAACATGAAAATCAGAAGATAGATGCAAAACAAAAGCGATAGCCAGTAATTAGATCTGACACTATGAGAAACGAAAGAGTAGTAAGACACATCACCACTAGCTATCTTAGACAAAAGTCCTACCAGACTAGTCTCACAAAGGTACGAAGTAAGGCAAAACTCAACTATCTCCTAACCGTAATACTCGACCTCCACAACTTCCTATCAAGAGCCATGTCCTCGAAAATCTGAAGCCTAGCCATGTCCTGCCTGATCACCTCTCCCTAATACTTCTTAGGCCGCCCTCTACCTCTTCTCGTGCCCTCCACAGCTAGCCGCTCACCTCCTTATCGGAGCATCTGGGCTTCTTCTCTGTACATGCCCGAACCATCTAAGCCTCGCTTCCCGCATTTTGTCATCAATGGGAGCCACACCCACTTTCTCCCGAATATCATCATTCCTAATCTTATCTATCCTAGTGTGCCCGCACATCTACCTCAACATCTTCATTTCTGCTACTTTCATCTTCTGGATATGTGAGTTCTTGACAGGCCAACACTCAGTCCCATACATCATGGCCGGTCTAACCATCGCTTTATAGAACTTACCTTTGAGTATCGGTGGTAGTCTCTTTGTCACATAGGACTCCAGATGCTAACCTCCACTTCATCCATCCCACCCCAATACGGTGTGTGACATACTCATCAATCTCCCCTCCCCCGGATAACCGACCCGAGGTACTTGAAACTGCCTCTACTTGGGATGACCTGTGATTCAAGCTTCACATCCACGCCCACTTCCCTCGGCTCAGCGCCGAACTTACACTCCAGGTATTCCGTTTCGCCCTGCTCAGCTTGAAACCCTTAGACACAAGAGCATGTCTCCAGACCTACAACCTCTCGTCAAAGAGAATTCTTTTTCCCTCTGTTCATTAATAGGCTTGAAACCTTTGGACTCAAGAGCATGTCTCCAAACCTACATCCTCTCGTCAAAGAGAATTCTTTTTCCCTCTGTTAATTAATAGGATAGCTAGACTAAAGTAAAATATCTCCCAACAATGAGACGGATTGAATAGGCAAAACTGCTAAAAGAGGATTTAATAAGAGACTTTCAACTCAACCAGGATCATTAGCTGTCCCACATAATGAGATTATAACATTAAGAAACAGTTCAGAAAGTACTGGTTTAAACAAGTACCCAAGCTCATAAGACACTACCATAAATTAGCAAAAAAGGATAAAACTTAAAAACTACATGGAACATCTCAAATTTGAAACTTATTGCTCAAAATCTGCACCAGACATCTAGCACTTGACCTCCTTCAAGCCAGGTGCAAGGTACAAAAAGGTAGGATCAGTTGCACCATCCTTGTAGTATGCAAACACCAGGGCACCATCGTCATGCATGCTCTCACCAACAAAGCTGCCAGCACAAACATTTAGTATAAGGTTCAATTCAAACGCGCAAAGTATGTTTAAGGAAAAAGAGGATTTGACTTCCGTCAAAATTAGCTTCAACAATGTTATGAAGTGATAAAGAGTGAAAATAACATACAACTGAAGGTCCTTGAGCTTTGACATGACGAACTTAGTTGCTGATTCAATGTTCTTTTTAAATGCTTCTTGGGCTTCTCCTTCTAGCTTGGGAGTCAGGTTCTTGATGTATCTCTTCATGAATGTAACAAATTGTTTCTTGTCAAAAGAAGGTTGCTCCTGCAAATAGAAAATAACGTCTTATTCACATAAAATAAGAGGTATATTAACGATGACTGAAGTTCCATAAAAGAGCATACAAACCTGAAGTCTGAAAGTGTCAACAATATCGACAACCTTGACAGCTTGATCATCCACACCTTCATCTTCATCTGCACCCTCGGCAGAAGGATTCGCCCCAATGTCTACATCAAGAGCACCTTGAACAACCCACTGTAATGTGACCAGCACACCACATTATTCCTTTTTCCTTATATTAGATATTAGTACCCAAAAAAATATGGCTTCTAACAGATGGAAAGCTTTGGGGCACTTATTAACGAAATACATTACCTTCCCTTGAACCTCCCAAAGACATCCATTCTCGAGTTCTTTGTAGGGAAATGAATCTGAGAGGAGCTCATCACCTGCAATAATTTTAATGTGTTAAGTTTGAATAACAACAACATATCATCATGAGGGGGAAAACAACGAAAATAAGAAATTTCTACAGGCAAAACATACTTGCAATCGGCACCATAAAATATAAGGATATTTTTTAATACTTCAACAAATAGGTAAGAGATAGTGATCAGTCCAGAGCTAAGTAGCTACTTTTTTTCCTTTTGATTTTAATCTATAAGTCCAGCTAAAAAGCTCATTCCCTCATCACACTGCTTTATTTTGTGACCAATCCCCAAAATACTCCGAATACAGTTTAGGAACCAACCTCAATTGTAGCTTATCTAGACTCTATTATAGATAAGAAACCTCATTGAGTGCACAAAAGCAAAGTAGAATCTAAACAGTTAGTCTAAAGCCACTGTTATAACACTCTAAATAGTGAACTTGAGCATATGAAGCAACTTAGAGCAACTCAGAGGTGCATATAACAACAAAAACTTGATGGAATAACTAACCAGAAGAAACGTGGAAGAATCGAGATTAAACATTAAAAGAGCCTTTGTAGCCTCTTCTTATTTACACCATGCACCATATACACTTTAAGATGCTTAATTGATCTTGAAATCAGTAGAATCCACAAAGCAAATCCAGATCTACTGAAATCAAAACCTGGTCTTTGTTGCATAAACATGTCCTTTTATGTTTGTTGCATAACATTACAACTAGGATTTCCAAAATTAAACGTGTGAATGTGTCACAAGTCTAGCCAAACTAAAAACTAGAAAGATCAAGACTTTAGGATCCAAATCGCTCCTATATTCCTCCAAAATTCAAGAGCAGATCATAAACGTATAGATAAAAAAACTTCAACGATCAAATCCTCCAAAATGATGTTGAAATATAAGATCAGATTAGATCTAGCAATTCAATTCCCAAACAAAAAAGGAAAAAAAAACTATGCGTTAACAGATTAGGCAAATCACACAGACAGTAAGAGCAGTCAAATCAACCAGATCTTTTTGAAACGTATGGTCCGAAACACGAGAAAAACTGAAATTCATACAATAAATCATGTCATAAAACAAAAGCCAGAAGATACAAGCGAATCATTCAACAAGAGTCACCACAGATTGCTAAAACAGCACTATTCTGGTTCCAATATTACAACTTTCTAGCAAGGAGTTAAACACAAAACATATCTGAGTGGCAGAAAGTTGGAACCAGGGATAAAAAAAGAAAAAAAAACATAGAACACGACTCGACCTTCAAAACAACAAAAGATTAGCAGAAAAAGAGAAATAGATATAAGCGAAAGAAGGGGGAAGAAGAGTACCAGAGATAAGATCCTGATAAACCAACATAGTGGAAGCGTATTCTTTTGCTTTCTCTCTCTAAAAAGTAGGAGGATGACAAGAAGAGATACGAAGAAAAAAACAGACCAGCGAAGGCTCGAGCGAGAGAGGGTTTGAGGTATATTTATAGCTGCAGAATTCCACGGGATCGCGGTATACGAGTGGAACACGGAAAAAGACCAAAATAAACCGTCTTGAATCCAGAAATTACCGTATTTGCCTTTACCCATTTTGGGTAGGGTTGTGACTAACTGCCGCCGCACCATGTCCCAAAAGGACTCTATTTAACTTCGACGCAATGCCAATTTTACACTATAGTCTTCAGTCTATAAAAAACAACAAAATAATGCTTACCGTTTGAATATTAAGATATTTTTTCCCACCAATGTTAATATGCTCAATGCCGTATAAATTTGTAATTACAATTAATATGTTTCTCTTATGTATATTTTTGAAAATGTCAAGAATTTATTTATCATTTGAAGACATCATTTTTTTTCTTGAAAAGATACCTTTTTATCTATGTTATAATGTATTTTTAGGAACAAAAACCATTAGATTCTTTCTTGAAAAAAGTATATTTTTTCTTTTATTTACAATAAGAACTTTTGGGTCTCCCGAAAACAGCCTATCTATTCCTTCGGGGCAGGGGTAAGGTCCCAGACCCCACTAATGAGATTCTACTGGGTTCTATCCCTCCGGGGCAGGAGTAAGGTCTCAGACCCCACTAGTGAGATTCTACTGGGTTATAATTGTTACAATAAGAACTTTTGAAAATTGAAATAAATTCGATTCTTTCTTGAAAATGTTACTTTCCTCTTTTATTTAGGTAGTCGTGATAATTGGAAACAATTTGATTCCTTCCTGAAAATATATTTTTCTCTATTATTTAGTTGAAAATTTTCGAATGTACTTTTTAAATATTTTTTATTTTGTTAGGAATTTTACAAATATTTATTTATTCGAACACATTTTAATTCCTTCTTGATAGCGTCAAGAAGGTCAGAATTAAAATGCATTCTGGTGAAATTTCTTTCTATCACATGTAGCACATGCACAAATGCTCAACAAATGCTGGTAATCTACAAGGTTGGAGCTGCAACAAAATCATCCCCAATCATAAGCCCGTAGAAGATCCTACAGCAGATTTTAAGGCGGCGGAAACAAGTTATCCCAGAATTAATTATTTTGAAAATTATTATCCCACCCTCCATAAGGATAAAAATAACACTACAATCCCGAAATAACTAATCTCGGATTAGTTATACCGCAATTTAATCTCAGTCAAGCATGAAATAAACTCATCTCAAATTAAATTCCGAAATTAATTATTCCTTATCCCTCGTACCAAACAAGCCCTAAGTATTTGGGTAGCTCTCGTCCAAAGCTAACGATAAATTCCAATTAACACATTTGCTAATATAGCTCAAAAGATTGCCAATATAGCTCTAGGCTACTGTGAGAGTCTGGGTCATTAAGTTATACAGTAGGAAAATATAAAAAGAACAAATTCAAGAAGAGATCCACACACTAGCAGACACCTTTCTGATATCAACAATCAACAATAAAGTCTAGCACAGAGGCTTATCTGCAAAGGTTCCATTCCTCCCCGCCAACCGCTCTCCAGAAAGAAAGAAAGAACAGTGAAAGCAAAGGGGCTGGGAGGGGGCAGTGAAGGGCATGGCAGTTGCAACATCAAGAGGGAAAGAGAAGAGGTAGGTGGTGTAGGGCATTTCAGCAGTGAAAAGCTAAAAGCAGCTCTCTGTGGCACCTCTGATCAGTTTAGGCATAGTAGTTTAAGCTGGCTTTCTTCTTGGCTTGAACTTGAATGATACCTTCATTGAAGTCTTCATGCGTAACCTGAAAGAGAGTGGACATAGAATTAGAGGGCTTGCAAACCCTAAAAACAATGGGGATTCTGTTTTGCCACAGTTGATTAGCCTACCCAAGACGAACTTCGACATGGACAAGGATAGAGAGAGCATCACATATCTTTTTTAATTATGAAATATAGATCATCATATGTATTAATCACCACTTAACTGCAAGAAGGGCAGACGTAACGGACCAGTTCAGTTCAATTAGTATTATTATGAATATAATCCAAATATCTATTAGACCATGGTAGAAGCCTAAACTTTATTTTTTTTATAACTGTTGGGAAGGAGAATATTTTTTTAAAAAGCAATAAGATTTCATGTCAATTCTTAAAACTTATTCATCTTTTAAATCATTTAAATTTCTCAAGCTTCTGGTATCATCAAAAACTTGAACTGCTCGAGCTTTTTAAGCCCCTTAACATGATAAGATGCACAACTTAAGTCAAACATCATAAAGATAATAGCCAGACCATCAGCCCAACTATGCACATATTTGGGGGGGCACACAATGTAGGAGAGAGAATGGAGACCTCGGTGGCATCGCGACGAAGTGCTAGCATGCCTGCCTCAACACATACAGCTTTCAATTGTGCCCCATTAAAATCATCAGTTGATCGAGCCAATTCTTCAAAATTAACATCTGGGTGAACATTCATCTTTCTGGAGTGGATCTGCAGTCGGCAAAGAACCAAAAGATGTTAAAAGCAAAATACTCAAGAACTCATTTCATAGTAGCTAACCAAGGCAAGGGAACGAGAAATGAACTGAGACATATTTGGCAGAGTATCCCACCTGCAAGATCCTAGCTCTGGCTTCCTCTGTTGGGTGGGGGAACTCAATTTTACGATCCAATCGACCAGATCGCATCAAAGCAGGATCCAAAATATCAGCTCTGTTTGTTGCAGCTATTACCTGAAGTGAAGAAAGAGACCGAAACAGTTTAATAAAAATGTATAGAAGCAGAAAACTGATGATCACTTCTTTTAGCTTTTGCAGTTATTCTCAGCTAAAATCTTGAAACCACTTACAAGGTAATTTTTTGGAAAGGAAAATCATGCTCAAGATCCGACCACAAAGTTGGTAAAAAAAAAAAGGTGTACATATAAATAGTTCTAAATTGACAAGAACCTTAATCCGATCATCACTGCTAAAACCATCAAGCTGATTAAGTAACTCCAACATGGTTCGCTGGACCTCTCGATCTCCACTAACTTCGCTGCAAAATAACAACATTACGTAGTTAGATTAAGTAACTCCAACATAGTTCCTTAGCTAATATTTTTACTGAGACGGGAGAGATATTATGGCATGCAAGGTTAAGTACATATTTGAGCAAAGCAAATCAAAGTATATAGTGTACCTATCAAAACGCTTTGTGCCTATAGCATCAATCTCATCAATGAAAATAATGCAAGGTGATTTCTCCTTTGCCAGCTCAAAAGCATCACGAACAAGCTTTGCCCCATCTCCAATGAACATCTAAAGGTAGTACAAGCATTGATCAGCAGCCCAATTGTGTAAAAAACTCTAAATTGCGTAAATTTTCGATGTAGTAGTTGACAGCAAACTTTAGAAAGCCAATCAATAATACAATAAATGCTAAATAATTACATGCATAAGTTCACAACATGAATTCAAATTTTGTCTTAAGCTAACGTGTCATCACTTACCAATCAAAAAACAAAAAAAGTGCTGACATGTTCAGTATTTACAACTAGAGATACCAAATCGTAAAGGTGAGAGGTAGATACACTCTGTTCCTGGTAAGATTACCAGCAAAAAGGGAGATGGTATACCCTTCCACCATGGACAATAGATATTAGTAGATGGTTACTTAGTATCCTGATTGTACACTAACCTTTTGTACCTAGGATCACTTATATATCTGCAATAATCGCATGTAAATCTAACCTCAAGTTTTTACGAAGTCATAAGCTTTTTTTTCCTTCAAAAAATCATGAGTAAGTTTAAATGAGAACGCATGCCATGACCAAACTTTTTAAGTATAATATCATTAATAAAAATGCTTTCTGGAAGTAGATCTTTTTATTTTGGGAAAATACCAGTTATGTCCATTTATAAGTAGCTTATTACAAAAATTGGCCAATTCACAAAATATTACTAATATTAGCCAATTAGCTATTTGTAGACAAAAACAAAAGGTCAAAATTTTGCTTTCTTTTGAGTGGGTGTTATTAGAATAGGTTGGGTACATCTTAAGGAGCTTGAATCTCAGTTTAGATGATTTGGTGGAGTTTTGAGTTGGTTTGAATTGAAAATCTGAAGTAGAAGATGAACATAAAAAAAAGGATATGTGTATCACACAGTGTATCACACATGTATCAGATATGTATCATATTTGTATCAAATGTGTATCACATGTATATCCATGTATACTTGCGTGTGAGATACATGCGTGATACGTGTTTGATACATGTGTCGCAGAAGAATTTTTTGAACTCGATTTTAACTACGAATTTTGATATCAATTCAATCCAAATCACCTCCAATCTTCCTCAAATTTTGTATATTGACTCATCTATATGTTTCCAATGAATTTCAACCATACCCATTAAAAAAAATCCTTTTTTGCTTAGATTTTTGGAATCTTGTATATATATATATATATATATATATATATATATATTTATATTCATCACCTTATTTGCTACTTAATCAATAAAATTCATTTCTGTCTTGCATCTAATGTTGCTAATCACACTTAAAAATATGGAAGGAGATCTTTGTGTGTGATATTGGATAGAAGAACCTTATTTCTTTAGGTTTTCAATTTTTATATGTGCTTGGCTAGTTTTGGTAAGTCTATAATTAATGGCTAGAGGTTGGTAAGTTGGAACTTTTTTGGGACATTTCTATAAGATTCCCTTTTATTTTTAATGAGGAGCTTTGTAGAAGTAGATCTAATCCACACGTTTCAGACAAAATCAAATTGAGGGCCATCTAGCATCTGAATAGGTGTAATTTCAAAGAGACTAGTGTGCTTTACAGCAATTCTTAGTCAAAATTTCCAGGACCAATGAAAAAAAGGAAAAACTAGGTTCCCGCCTATCCAGCACAAGAGAGTTAAACTTCGAATAAATCTAATGCAATTAAACACAGTAGGCTTAAAAGGCCGAAAATGATCTACCTGCACAAGTTGGGGTCCAGCTAGCTTAAGAAAAGTAGCATTTGTTTGTGCAGCACATGCTCGGGCCATGAGTGTTTTCCCAGTTCCAGGAGGCCCATACAGAAGGACCCCCTTTGGAGGACGAACACCTAATTTTTGGAACCGTTCTTTATGTGTCATAGGCAAAACAATTGCCTCGACAAGCTCTTGAATCTGTTTTTCCAAGCCTCCAATATCATTATAGTCTTCAGTTGGCTTTTCATCAACTTCCATTGCCTTAACCCGAGAGTCATATTCAGATGGCAAAGTATCCAATATCAAATAACTGTCTTTGTTTACTCCAACCAGATCACCAGGTTTCAAATTGTCAGGATCAACAAGGCCAACGACAGGCAAGAAAATTGTCTGTAATTGGCAATAGAGAACAATTCAATTACTAAAAGATGTTAGCATCTAAAGAGAATATAATATAAAGAAGCTGTCGAAGAAGGATAAAGTAGAACAGCAGGGAAGTTGGGTTCCATCCAGGAGAAGTAGAAAAAGAGAGTTTGGATAGTAATATTGACAATATATACCTAGAAAGCAAATGACATAATCCTATGATTTGACACCTCACCTGACGCGTGGATGTTTTCAGTACAACACACTTTCCCTTCCTTTGTGAATCGAGATCAATATTTGCACCATCCTCCTCGGCTTCTTCCTCTGGATTCATCTCCAAAATCTGTAAGATACCATAATTAAATGTGTTTCAAAGCTAAACTTCTCTACTACTCCTTCCATGAACACATATTCTTAATACCCAAAAAAAGGAAAAAGAAAAAGAATCAAAATTTGCAATCTCACAGTTCAACGTGATAAAACCTGAGATTACTGGAAAACAGATTCAAACATTCAAGAAAAAGGAAGCACAGCAGTCACTCTCCTCTGTCCTGCCCAATTTATGTTCCTCTAAACCATCTTCCTATTTCCCTATCTATCTGATCCCGAAAATGCAATTTTCGTACTTAAATTGACACTAAATTAATTTTCTTTTTTCAACTCTCCAATCAATTGAACAACATTGCAAAGACAATCAAATACAAATATACAATATATGCATACATAGCATGCTAGTATCGTAATTGGGTGAACTTTAGTCGATAATATTATAGTAACGGTACAGTGTTAGTTTTCGTGACAATAAATTAGTCCAAGCAAAAGAAACACATCAAGTCAGAATCCATAGCACATCCTACAAGTTGTGAAGCCTCTTAGTTGAAAAGGTAATGTAGCCAATCGCCATATCCGGTGCAAAACTCTCTTCCTTTTTCTTTTTTCCTATATGTAATATAACTTGCTAAAGATAAGTTGTGAAGCCTCTTAGTTGAAACGGTAATGTAGCCAATTACCATATCCGGTGCAAAACTCTCTTTTTTTTTCTTTTTCCTATATGTAAATATAACTTGCTAAAGATAAGTTGTGAAGCCTCTTAGTTGAAAAGGTAATGTAGCCAATCGCCATATCCGGTGCAAAACTCTCTTCCTTTTTCTTTTTTCCTATATGTAAATATAACTTGCTAAAGATAAGCGTCAAAGCAAGATAAGTTGTGAAGCCTCTTAGTTGAAAAGGTAATGTATCCAATCGCCATATCCGGTGCAAAACTCTCTTCCTTTTTCTTTTTTCCTATATGTAAATATAACTTGCTAAAGATAAGCGTCAAAGCAAGATAAGTTGTGAAGCCTCTTAGTTGAAAAGGTAATGTAGCCAATCGCCATATCCGGTGCAAAACTCTCTTCCTTTTTCTTTTTTCCTATATGTAAATATAACTTGCTAAAGATAAGCGTCAAAGCAAGATATTGAGAAAAACATAATGACTGACCTCAACCAGGGGCAAAGCTATGTTGGCCCAAACCGAAAAATTATACTACGTATAAGGTAAAATATTACTTGTTATTGATTAAAAAACCCTTGCATAGCCCACCTTCAAAGGTGGTTCAAAATTTGAAATTGAATTTCCTGGCTTCGCCACTGACCTCAACAATGTTGCCGACCAAGTAAGGAAGTTGTTTATTGAGCTTAATTTTCTCTTGATTCTCTTTTATCTTCTCCTTGAACGAATCCACCTCTAGATTCGTCCTCTGTAGCTCTTCCTATAAATTCACCATTCAAGTCAAATAGTCAAAAATCGAAACCGGAAAAACAAAAGAATTCAACAAACAGAAAATAAACTCCGATAGATCGGTAGGTACCCTAATGATTCGAATTTCATTGTCGAGAAGGCGAGAAGCCCTAATAATATCATCAGTGGACATAGCATGGAGCTGGTCATCTTCGAAGTTGCTATCCTCTGCCATCGCCGTTGCCATCGTATCTTCTATAGAAATAGAGCTTGTGTTTGTATGAGAATCCGGGGAGAAAACGGAATTAGAGAGTCGATCTGGGTAGCTTGTGCAATCGGAAAGCTTTATATTCTCCTTTTCATTGTCAGTCTTCTTCTCCAAGAAAAATTAGGGCCTAACGGGCCGTCTCGACACAGTTCGAGTTGGTCTATCATTGGCCCAACCCATGAGTAGAGGCCCGTTTAAAGCAAACGCCAACTGAAAATTGATCATTTCTTTATTTTTTCAATTTTTCTTCTTGCAGTTTATAATTATACTTCATCCATTTCTTTTTACGGCAAATGGCCAAATATACCCATTTACTTTCGAAAATGATCTAAAAATACCTCTCGTTATACTATTTGGTTATCTATACCTCTGCAGTCATACTTTGGGTTCAAATATACCCCTCATTTAAACGGAGGGACACGTGTCATCGTCCTGTTGGTCAATTCTAACTCACCTAATTAATTAAAAAGACCCATTATCCATACCCGAAAAATAAATTTTTTTTTGTAAAAACTGGAAAAAAACTAAAAAAAATTTTTTATTAAAAACTGAAAAAAACAAAAATATTTTTTTTCCAGTTTTTACAAAAAACTGCTTTAAAAAAACTGTGACTATACTTAACTAGCGTATCAAAAGTTTTTATTTTTTTTAAACTCTTACTCTACAATGATCAGCGATAGTCATATAAAAAGAACGGTAAAGGGCCAAATATACTTTTCTACTTTCGAAAATGATCTAAAAATACCCCTCGTTATACTATTGGGTTATCTATACCCCTGCAGTCATACTTTGGGTTCAAATATACTCCTCATTTAAACAGAGGGACACGTGTCATTGTCCTGTTGGACAATTCTAACTCTACTAATTAATTAAAAAGACCCATTATCCATACCCGAAAAATAATTTTTTTTTTGTAAAAACTGAAAAAAACTAAAAAAACATTTTTATTAAAAACTGAAAAAAATGAAAATATTTTTTTTCCAGTTTTTACAAAAAACTACTTTAAAAAAACTGAAAAATATTTTCTAAAACAATATTTTTGTAAAAATTGGAAAAAAAACTGAAAAGCAATTTTCTAAAGCAATTAAAAACTGAAAAAAAACTAAAATATTTTTAACTAAAAACTGAAAAAAAAATTGTTTTTTCAGTTTTTACAAAAACACTACTTTAGAATTTTGCTTTTTAGTGTTTTTTCAATTTTTACAAAAATATTGTTTTAGAAAATATTTTTTAGCTTTTTTTAAAGTAGTTTTTTTTTGTAAAAACTGGAAAAAAAATATTTTCTTTTTTTTTAGTTTTTAGTAAAAAAATAATTCAGTTTTTACAAAAAAATATTGCTTTAGAAAATTGATTTTCAGTTTTTCTTTCCAGTTTTTTTCAAAAAAATTGTTTTAGAAAATATTTTTCAGTTTTTTAAAAAAAATATTTTTGTTTTTTTTTTCAGTTTTTAGTAAAAATAATTTCAGTTTTTTCCAATTTTTACAAAAAAAAATTGCATTAAGAAATTGTTTTTCGGGTATTATTAATGGGTTTTGAAAATTAATTAGAAGATATTTAGAATTGACCAACAAGACGATGACATGTGTCCCTCCGTTTAATGAGGGGTATATTTGAACCCAAAGTATGACTCCAGGGGTATAGAT
This sequence comes from Nicotiana tomentosiformis, assembly GCF_000390325.3. Taxonomy (NCBI): domain Eukaryota; kingdom Viridiplantae; phylum Streptophyta; class Magnoliopsida; order Solanales; family Solanaceae; genus Nicotiana; species Nicotiana tomentosiformis. Next base: position 30,760,344 of record NC_090812.1, read on the forward strand.
AACCCAATAGTATAACGAAGGGTATTTTTAGACCATTTTCGAAAGTAGAGGGGTATATTTGGCCCTTTACCGTTCTTTTTATATGACTATCGTTGATCATAGTAGAGTAAGAGTTTAAAAAAAATAAAAACTTTTGATACGCTAGTTAAGTATAGTCACATTTTTCTATAACAGATTTGTCTATTTCAAATATTTAATATAAAAAATTAATTCTATATAAAACTTGACCATTATAGTAAAGTATTGTTTTAAAGGAAGACTATTATAGAAAAATTTGATTGTTTGTTAGTTCAATAAGAACATGTCATTAAATGAAAAATATTAAGATTAAATAATTTTTGGCGTATGGTTATCTACATTTTGCACCGGCAACACATGATTCCTTTTTTATGTTGCTTCTGAATCAAAACTAAAAACGATTTAGTACTATATTAGTCTTATGGATCAACATTTAAACTATAATTTTTGTTTTTGCACGGAGCCTCCTAAGGACTAGGGGGTCGATAGGTTTGAAAATAAGTTATCCCATGATTAATTATTTTGGGATTGTTATTCCACCCTTTTAGGGATAAAAATAACACTACAATCTCGGTATAACTAATCCGGAGAATTAGTTATACCGTAATTTTATCCCGACCAAACTGGGATAAACTCATCTCAAATTTAATCTCGGGATTACTTATCCCTCGTACCAAACGAGCCTAACGTATTAGTTTGTAATCTTCAAAGAAACTGCCGTTCCACATCTAGTTTACTAAGCTCATTAATTGATTAAACAAGTAAGATTAAGGGAATGATAATATTTACAGATAACTTCACATCATATCTAGTTAAAAGTTTGCAAGTGCAGTTAGACATTCAAAATAAGGAGGTTTTTCAATTTTAAGTGAAGCTTCTGTTTTTTTTTTTTTAGTACTAACATTTATCAGAAAGCTCAAGAAAGATGAAAGCAATCCCTATTCTGTCATTTTGTTAGATAATTCAACAAGAAAGTCCAAATAAACTTGAAGAATTGACATGAATTCCAATGGGAAAAAATGGTTTTTTACAAGCAATGTATTGAACTTCATTTGTACTGCAAGATATATTGAACTTCTTAGCCACTTGCTGTAGTAGGGAAATCAAACTGGTATCCTATATTTTATCTAAGATAAGCAAGCAGAACTCAGAAGATGCAGGTTTCATCAGAACTAAAGCTTCCAGTATATGCCTAATCGATGAAGTAGGCCAGCAACGATAGCCCAGAACAGAATCTCGGCAAAGATGACATAAAGAAGAGTTCCCACTCTTGTTGAATGCCATACTCCAATGAAAATGTGCTTCTTTATCCAATATATCTGCAATTGTTGAGAGTTCGGTTCAATCAGTTTACTTAAACAGCAATGACAGAAACAAAGGGAGAAGAGTAATGAAAGAGATGAATGAAATACCAGTGTATTATGAGGATCCTCATAATACCACCCGTTGATGAAGCCTGCAAATATTCCTCCGGCGGCCATTACATAAACAAGCATGGCATTCATGCCAATCCATTCCAGTGGCAGAAATACATACTTCAAGTTCAAAATATCAACCTGTATCGCAAAAGAAAAGAATTTTGAGAATCTTGCAACAGTAATCATGCATCAGATTGTTGTCATTCCAAGCTCTCTTGTTAAGAATTACAACAATTCTTCAAAAATCCAGCTACATTCTCATTATGAAAACCATTAGACTTGAAAACTTGGAATGACAACTTGAACCTTGAGAATTTTTGTTCCTAATAATGCATTTCAGAGGCAAGTGTGATTTAGCTGTAAAGGTCTATACATCCCAAATTCTAATGTCCCAAATCGATCAGTTCAATTTGTAGCACAGAATAATAATACAAGTGATCAGATTTTACAAGACTAGTGTACCAAAATGTAGAAAGCAGAGAACACTAATGCGGCTGCTCCTGAGGTTACACAGACATAGCTGAAGGTGTATAGTTGCTTATTTAAAGGAATAGCTGCATTCAACACCACCACCAAAGAAAAAATGAGGAAGATAAGAGAGAAGAGGTAAAATAGCCAGTCCTGAGTCCACTAGATATAATCCAAATTTTACCATCCGTGAAATGGAGAATAATTCCTAAAACCAAAAGAGCTACGCCCATGACAACCCAATGCAAAAGTCTGGATGTGTGATCCTGAAATTTCATCAACATCTGAATATCAGCAACTTTTCTGTAATTTGGGTGAGATGGTCATGTCTAGAAGATTTTGACTTAACCTTCATATGGATAAGGACATGTCCAAAATGAACTCCAACAACTGTAGAGAGAATAGCAGAAATCGAGCTGTAGTCATAGAAGAATTTACCAGACATGAAAACTTGAACATTAGTAAGCAGCACGAATGTATCCAGCATTACAAGTTTTTATTCATCAAGTAGAAAACTAGGAAAGAGTGGAGTTATTTCCAGTCTAACAGGCCTTGAAGAATTGTGTATATGCATCTCACCTCAGAATTCCTTCAGGTTCAAATGGTGCAAAACACCATAATGGAGCATCGTCCCTGAAAGTTCCCGCGTATGGGGAATTTTTAGTGCAAGCCTGCAGAATAAAGATCATCTAATATATTAATTACCAGGTGAACTTAATCGAGTGAAAAATAGATGATTGATAAAGAAGCATAAGAATTAAGCGAACAGATAAACTTTGTACAGAACTAATCACCTTGGATCTCTTCCAAGCAGGACGTGGATACAAGTGATTGATTCCAAGTACTTGTCTGTCAATATAACCCACTGCATTGCAAGGAGGATCCAGATTTCCTCTCACGTTGCAAGTTACCTAACACAAAAATCGAATACCTTGACTTCTGATGACAGAAATATTAGAGTTGAATTTGGAACATGGACGAATGAAACTCACAGTTAAAATCTTCCCAAAATCAACACTGTCCCGGTTCTGGACAACAAAATGCCAGTCAGGAACATACGTTCCATATAATGTGGCCAGGTAAATTATTAAGACACATGCTCCAATAACCCTGAAATTGTGAAAGGAATGCTCAGTTCTAACTTTGTTATCCTTAATGCTATCACCACTTTAGCAACACCGAAAAAATACTCACCATTGCCAATAGTATATCTTGAATATGAAGAACCATCGAGTTGGTAGTTCCTTGGGTTGGGCTTGTCTAGTCGTTATTTCTATTATTGCCACAACCAAGTAAGCGAGAGCAATTCTCTAGAACGATAAAAAGCAGAAAAATTATCACCAACACAAGATATTAGCATTCAAATAAGGGGGTGGGATCAAATACTGTTACCTGGAGAATGCCACACCACCTTATCCTATTCATGTCGACACCATATTTTAGCTTGTCAAGATCATGGAAATAACCCCCTTCAAAATTTAAAAGATGAAGTTAGGATCGTAATGACTTTGGGAAGAAGAAAGATGAGATTCCCACTGCCTCTTTCCCTAGGACAGTTACCACATTGTTAAGACTTTCTATCTGTAGCCAAACACAATTCTGTTTCCTAAAGGGAAGCTAACAACTAAAAGTCATTACCGATCACTCGTTCTGAATGAATGGCTAAATTCCAAACATGGCATGGTCGGGGATAGATGGCCATTAGAAAGGATAAAGGATTTGTAAATTCATCTGAGCTAATACATTGTTGCAACTTGTTGCAATGGCAAAAGTTGGTAGAATCAGAAGCTTGCTAACACTTGGCCTAAATTTTATATGCTATATTGGATATCAATAGAATGCATATCTCCTTAATTTTGCAAATTGAAAAGGAAGAATAAAAGAAAAAGAAAGAAAGAGAAGTGACCTTGTAAAAGGAGGCCCCAGAATAGAAGTTTGAGAGTCCTTAGTATCACCTTTCTGATGGCCACTAGCTTTTCTGGTATTTTCTACACAATAAGCACCAATGAGTATGAGATACTACCTGAGTTTATATTCTTATAAATGGGCAAAAACGCGGAGAGAACCTTGAGAGCAAGTGCTATGGCCATTCCCACAATAAACAGAAAGAATGGCATCACAAAATCTGCAAGATTGCAACCGTTCCATGGTGCATGCCCAATCATAGGCCATTCTCCTCCAGCATCGTCAACCAACACCATCAGCTACAAATTCCACAAACCTCAGCAAGTTTTCAAGACAACAATGATAATATGTGATTTACTTCCATATGCACTGAGCAGATTACAATAATTTAGTCCAAGCAAATCATGAGACTAAGAAAATTAATGAAAAAAAGATAATTATTGAAATTCCTACACTCTAAAATTTTCCAGGTCACTATAGGGTACAGGATAAATAGGATACAGAATATCTTTATTTATTTTTTGAACCCTGCCGCGGACATAGTCTGCTATGTAAGTTGGGAGGAGGGGAGATTATTATTAAAACATGTTTACGGATCCTCTGGAAATTGCAAGAAACAAACTTCTGGTAAACACAATAAGCCAGTATATATTAGTTTTAAAATATGCTCGTAGTCACATCACTAACTACTAAGCACAAGATAGCTCAATACAGTCACACCAACAAAAAAATTTAACTTGTTAATATAAATCAGAGGTGTACATTTTTAATTATTCTACGGCCATTATCTGAAAACAAAATGAGATAAGCTTGGTTAAGCTGAGAGAGTCCAATTCAGTCTGTTATCCCAATAAAGTAAATTAAGATTTCTATCTGTCTACCCTCCAACAGAAATGCTAGTGTGTAGAGAGAAATATGAAGTTGACTGCCCTCTTTATGGTTACGCAGATAAAGCTTGCAATCCTTAGTCCCTTGGACTCGAGTTTTATGATCAACATTTCTTTTTATAAAAATATATAGATATATACTAAATTCGTAGCCATTGTTACAAAAAGCCATGAGTGCAGGAGTCTTCTACACCACTAACTTAAATCCTAACAATACCATTTGTTACCACAACTATTTTAGAAAAACTTGGCGGTTTCAAGAGTCCAGGCCAAGAACGCCATAAGAAGAAATAGATGGCCAAACTTACTGCAACAGTGAGGCCTCTGAAAATATCAAGGGAAGCCACTCGCTTTGTCTTTTGAGGCTTAACTTGTTGTTTCTCCATTTCTGGAGCTTCAACTATAACATGCTGCTGCTGGTGATGTTGTTCCATATCTACTTTGATATCAGCCATCATCAACTACACTAACGGCTTATGACAATTGACACAAGGGAAAAAGGAATAGTAACTCAGCACCTCAATAGAAATGAGGATAGGAATCTTTTGAAGACACAAAGATATTATAACTAGAATCCATTTGTTCTTTTTGTCTGTATCCGACAATCAGTTACGATTGCGTGACCGTCCTGGACTAGATTCAATTATAGGATAAGTTTTCTCGGACCCATTGTATTTATTGAAGTCTTTCGTGAAACCTCAAACAAAGATAACTAAAAAAAACTAACCCGTCGCACCCCACTACGCTTATCCAGAAAGATGCTCCATGGTAAATGAATAACCAAACAAAAATACAACTCGTCCAAATTTTGCATGCTTAAAAACTATATAAAGATAAGATAATCACAACTTTTTATATAATAAAAAAACATATTTTTGGAGAATTAACAGTAAAAAAAGTTTATCTACATAAAAAAAAAACAGTAAAAAAAGTTTGCCTCCCAAATCATAATAATACCATTAAACTAAGAGTAAAAGGGGGGGGGGGGGGGGGGGGGAGGAGGAGATCGCAACAGTAAAAGAAAGATTCGAAATGTTAATCATGATTCATGACCTGCCAATGAACTCTGAATGGTTTCGTCTAGAGTTAACATTCCAATTATAAAGTGTGAAAAGCATCTTTAACTAGTACCTGAACACCTCGAATTCGAATACTAGGCTTAGTTCTCATTTAAGATTACACATACTGATGGCCAAATATTTTCAAGACACGAGCTCGCTTACATTTTTCTTCACTTAAAAGAGAAAAACACTGATCAATCTGAGAGTGAGCATTTCAAGCCTAAATACACTCCATCTCAAATTTAAAATAACTGGAAGCAGCCTTTCCTCCAAGAAGCACCTTCATAATTTGGCAGTATAAACAAAACTAGATACAATATGCCTTTAAAGTGACACATCTTGCTTCATTGTCTCTAACTGAAGATGATTAGCCACGTCCACGGCCTCCACCTGTAAAAGAAATCCGATCCAGAATCATCTGATTAGCAAATGGCTATAAATGGTGAGTTCTCAATTACTTCTGTCAGAAACTTCCTCTATGGAGGCTGTTTCAAGCATTGACATGGCAGTCAGTCTCCTCGATCTGCTTAGGTATTGCTAGATATAAATGCATGAATAAAATATCTCACATGGAAATGCAAGGCTTCAGGTTGAAACTTAGGGATATCATAAACTTTTAAGAGAAGAAGCACAAAATTAGGTATACACTTGCATTGAGCACTTCATACCTTTTCCACCAGACTTGGCACCAGGTCCTCCTCTGCCCCGGCCTTTTGGACCTGCATCTTCCATTCCACGCCCAATGCCTTTTGCCAGTCTTCCAGCAGCACTTTCATCCCTACCTCTTCCTCTTCCTCGTCCTCCAACACCAGGTGGTTTTCTATCTGCAAAAGCATATGGACTAACTCAAAAGGAATCAACAAGATACTAATTATGGAATTAACCATCATAAAGCAAAAGTACGTTCATACATAGTAGAAGGTTCTCTAAAAAGAGGAAAATAAAAGATGCATGTTATTATCGAAACATATGCACTGTTTACTTAATATCTGTCAAACAACCCCAGTCTAACAAGACATTCTACGCAAAGTTAATATGACTTGCAAGTATAAGATGAACCAAACAGTAATCCCGCCAAACAGATAAATAATCACCAATATCTACATTCCATCAAAGATCATGTTAATGTGATCCAAAGTTCTATTTATCCACCAGTATGACAGGTCAATAATATGGCCTAAAAGATCAATACAGCTCACAAGTACAATTTTAATGAGAAACAGAGAAACTTAGATTGGACAAAAGGAACTTCTTAACCCTTCCTCACCACAGAGTAGCACGACACCAATCGACGCAAGTAAATGGAGGATCCATGTAACACAGCATGTGACCAAATGCCATGCCAAGATTACCATGTGGGAAGCTCTATATTATCAAGATGAGAAGGAGCCAAAAGCCTAATAATCTATATATTTTTTAAAGCCTCAACATCCCTTATTAACTATCTTCGTCTCTTTTGCAAGTAATGTTCTTACAACTTAAATAATCATGAGGTTAAATTAATAATCTTCCACACCCTTCTCAGCGTATTATCTCATATTTTTACCTTTTACCATTTTCTTGAAAAACATCTAAAATATTATTTCAATTTGATTCCCACCAAATTATACTTGAATTGGAAATTAAATATTCTTTTCAATAAACACATGCATTGGGTCTGCAACTTTTGGTTGGAGTAAACAATTAATATACCTAAAATTAAGCTGAATGTTCAGAAACTAGTCCTAGGTGAGCAGGAAAAAAATTGTATGATGAACAAACCCCATATTGTCCAACAGCTAAAATAGAAGTGGTTATAAAATTTCGGAAAATCACTAGTCCAAAGTAGTACCTGCACGGCTTTTTGTTTCTTCCTGAACTTTATCAATCACCTGGAAAAGAACGCAAATAGTATAGTTAACCAAAAAGCACGAAGAGGGATTATTAACTCGGTCAAACAAAGAGCCAAGGGCAGACCAAGCTTCCAGAATTTATAACTTACTGTGAACTCAGTCTCCAACCCGAGTGATAAGAATGAACTATTCCAACCATTAAACACATGTATATATGTCCATATATAGGCATACACATACACAAAAACAATATCTACAAAGCCTAACCTCTCCGAAAACTAAAGTTGAAATACTGTAGTTATTTCATGAATAAAAGTAAAGGCAAACTGCAATCTTTTCCATTTTTGTGAAAGTGAAGCTTCAATTCACAGCTGAAGGAATGCAGGAGGTTTTCGTTTTACATTTACTACAGCAAAATTACGATGTATGCCATGTTTGGTAAACATCAAATCTCATAAGCTACCTAATTATGGTTTTGACAGCACTTCGTATCTGTTAATCTGTTGTGAACATTATACATCAATAAGGAAAGTCTCACAAGCTAAGAACACATGATGCTACCAGGTACTGCCCTAAGTCTCAACAGCCAAATAATTATGTGTAAACAAGTGATCCAACATGAATTACATTACATACTCTTAACATCAGTTGAACTGAATTGCCCAAAGACTTGCCCTTTTGACAAGGAGAACCACTCAACTTAATGACTTTTTACAAGAAAATGCTAGCTGCTCATGAACACTCCTCTCCCCTACCTCTCCTTTTCAACCCCCCCCCCCCAACCTCGTGTGTCCAAACAAAGTAAGAGCTACAACAAACTAGGATAATGGCTGCTTTTGGACATCCTTTCCGACTCTCACTTGTCTAGCTAGTAAACAAAAAGAAAGCATCTAACAAAGGAAAAAAACAAACAAACACTAGGAAAAGAGGGTTCCTGATACTCCTAAAAGATCAACAAAAGGAGATGCAACTAAGCTCCAAAAATCAAGGCAATTCCTAAATCAATTATGAATATGTGTGTGGAAGGAGGACCACAGAGAGAAGCTAGTATCATGGCTTCAATTTACAATAGCACAAACTGCAGCCCTAAAAGCACACTGGGAAAGGTTTATAACAACTTCATCTCTCTTTTTACATGCTTTGGTTTCGATAAAGGATTAACCCGACAAATAGCTCCACGAGTACGGTTACACCAAGATTATCTAGTATCTCGACTCCACCTCCAAACAAACTAAGGGAACTGTACATACAAGGTTAACAGCTTTTGACAAACATCATCGTCCTTCCATTTCTCTTCCTAGCATAAAAGTGAAGGCCAAGACGAATGACAAAAAAGGATAGCAAATAAAAGAGGAGAAAAACTAACAAACAAAAGGAAAAGATGGTTTCTTGGTACTCCCATAAAAGATCAAGAAAAAAGGAAGTGCAACTAAGCTCCAGAATCTCAGGCTCTTCCTAAATCCACTATTCATGTGTGTGTAAAAGGAGGGTGCGCGTTGAGAGAGAGAGAGAGAGAGAGAGAGAGAGAGAGAGAGAGAGATACATCAAAAGGCTAGGATAACTTCACATATGTGCTTGTCATGGATTATGAAATATCAAAGCCGAAGAGTGCATAACCCGCTCTAAAAGAAGCAAGTAAAAGCAGAAAGCAGGCACTGCTGTTTTATTTAGCACAAAATTGCAAGGGGTGGATTTCAGAAGAAAGCTCGGGTCAGCAATAAACAAACTCGCATTGTCATCTTCATAGAATTGCACTTCTACCCAAGGTGTCAGATTCAATGGCCCTTAGGGAGCACAACTATGTCTGATTTGGCTAAACTGCATCACCCCAGAGTATTCACACCTCCTCTAACAGAAATATAACTCACATGCAAGCAAGAACAATGTCAATAATGGTTCAACCTTATGATTTCCAACACTTATTATCTTTTTCTAATATAGGATATCTGATATAAAATAAGCCAGTAATAGTGGAAAATAAATAAGAACAAGGAATGATCTAAGTTCCAAATCTTATTTGAAAACCATTTGGTTACACATCTTATCCGAAAAAAACATTCAGGTTCCACATCTAAAACACTAATGTTCCATCCACAGCAATAATTTCATTTATAGAAGTCTATGTTATCAATGGTAAAGAGGCAACATGATTATGGGGACATTCATATTTAGCCTTAGTAACATCAGAGTTGTGCTAAAAGTTTCAGTCTTTAGTTCCCACCCGTTATTATTGCTTAGATTTCTTTAGAGTTGGCAAATCATTAGCTTAAATTATCAGTCAGTGAACTTTGGAAGACAAGTTTTATTGCTGATCCTTCCTTGAACTTTTTCTCCCCAGTTCTCTATGGCTTTCGTGCTCTCTTTCCTAATAAGCAGACAATGCAAGGCAAGCTTAGCTTCATAGTATAACGATTTTACAATCACCCAAGCAAAGCAACCATTTAATGATGCATATAACTACAAGATAGGCGCACAGGCCTTTGACCCCTTGGTTCAAGGTCCAAGAGTGCCATACACACTATTGGCAGTGAAAAACAAATAATACTACACAAAGGCATTATTAATCATAACAATGAAAAAAATAAACTAACCTCGTCAGGAACTCTAAGATACTTTATGGTATTGCCACGAATATAACATTCTGGCATTCTCCAAAATCTATCTCCATCCTGCAGTAAGTTTTAAGAAATCAGGTACCATTACACCACCAATACATGGGAAAACCTACAGTAACATTAAAAAGGAAAGACGACTTACCTTTGATGTACAGATAACTTCACGAAGATGGATGTTCATCCAAGTATCACAATTCACCAAATGCCCGTTATAAGTCTCTCCATTTTTTAGCTCCACCAACTGTATTAGGAAAAAAAGGGTTTCCAGATTGAGATAATTCAATGAATACAAGCAAGTAAATCAATAGCTAATAAACCCAGAGAGCGTTATGAGTTTCGACTACTTCATGTGGGATCCAGAGACTTGAGGCTTATTTTTAAGATATTATACCAATATGCAGAAACTGATAAATTATTCCGACACAAAATCTGTTGCCTTTGATAATGTTAGCTGAAAAGCGTCAGCTAACAAAAGGAAAAAATATTGGCTGATTGTTGTTGTTTTCTCGCTCTCTAATTTGGTGATCAACTACAATTACACATTTGAATTCATATAACCATTTTGTTCATTAAATTCAGGTTCACTCAAAATATGCAGAACTCGAGAACCTAATTGAGCTAACTGCATTACATCTCAAAAAAGACTAAAGACTGAAGTAATCAATAAAATTAGAAAGAAAAAGAAAAAGAAAAAAAAAAGGCATGAGTCTCCCCTACATGGGGGGGTTCAAAAGCTTACCATGGGATGCCCCTGTGCAGTCTTGAGCAAAGAGAGCGGAAGCTAATACAGAAAAAGGAAAAATAGAAATCAGAGCTTCATAACAGAACATGTTAGAACTCAAAACCCTAACCCTACACCTCAGCAAGCGATTAATGCTAAACCTACCATCTTTAGCTGCGTGAAAATCCGAACCCAAAATTGCCTGCAAAGATCGGATTAACAATCAAATAAACTGATCCCTTTTTTCGGCCGAGACAATGTACACAAAGAAAAAGCAGTAAAATCATTAAATTTCTCTCTTTTTTACCATCAAAACCTTGATACTACATGAATGTTTTCCAAAAATACGTGATGATAGAGAAAATGAATCCACTATAGAGATTTGAAAAGGATATTCAAAGCCTTTTACCTTGTTAATCTTTGTCTTTTTCTTCCACGAAAACGTAGGGTTCCTTCAAAGTGGCAGGGTATTACACTTGCAGTGTATTAAGTAGAGTAGAGCTTGTTGTAAATTGAAAATTGAAAATTTTCCATTATACCGACGTTGCGACTATGAAAGTATGACTTGGGTTACACGCTGGCTGTAAATTGATTGCAAGTATATCGTCACTTTCGCCATATTTTTAGTTTAAAATTCCCCTGAGGTTTCGACTTTCTATACTTCAATAATATGAGGTTTGTTATAAAATAAAGAAGGTTCATAGAGAGAAATTGATATATTATTCAAATTTATTTATCTAATAAACTAAAAAAAAATTTATTTATAAAAGAAAGTAAGTTATTATGTAAGGTGCTTGTAAGCTGCTATTCCAAGATATTGTATAAGTTGCTACTACAAGCTGATGTGTAAGCTGCTACAGATCAGATACAGATAATCTTCTACCTTCTACCGGGGGTAATGTTTATCCATAATGGAGTACCAAAATGATAAGCTTCTTCACGGGGCTTATTTCCAATAGAGTACTAAATAAATAAATATATTTACGGCACAGTCTCATATGGATAAACTTCTTCGGGAAGCTTATTTACAACGGAATACTAAATGAACATCTATAATATAATACTCCCTCCGTTTTAATTTATGTGAATCTAATTGATTGGACACGGAGTTTAAGAAAAGAGAGAAGACTTTTGAACTTGTGGTGTAAAATGATGCACATATATTTTGTGTGGCTATAAATCATTGTATAAAGGTAAATTGTTTCCAAATAAGGAAAGAGATCATTTTTTTTGGCACGGACTAAAAAGGAAATAGGTTCACATAAATTGAAACGGAGGGAATATATATTTATAACACTCCCCCTTGGATGTTCATTAAAAGATAATGTGCCTCATTAAAACCTTACTAGGAAAAACCTCGTGGGAAAAAAATTCTAGTGAAGGAAAAAGAGTACACATATTTAGTAATACGCATTGCTAGCTACCTCATTAAAAACCTTTCAAGGAAAACCCTGTGGGAAAAAATCTTAGTAAGGAAAAAAAGAGTACATCGCGTATTTTACCCCTTCGTAAAAATCTTGTTTCAAATATTTGAGTCTCCGCATTCCAATCTTGTATACCATTTTCTCAAAAGTTGAAGTTGGCAAAGATTTAATGAATAAATCTGACGGATTGTCACTTGAACGGATTTGTTGCACATCAATGTCACCATTTTTCTGAAGATCGTGTGTGTAGAATAATTTTGGTGAAATGTGCTTCGTTTTATCTCCTTTTATAAATACTCCCTTCAATTGGGCTATGCATGCAGTATTGTCTTCGTATAAAATTGTGGATCTTTTATCACATTCCAAACCACATTTTTCTTAAATAAAATGAATCACTGATCTCAACCATATGCATTCTCTACTTGCTTCATGAATAGCTATTATCTCAGCATGATTTGAAGAAGTAGCAACAATAGATTGCTCTGTGGAGCGCTATGATATGACAGTACCTCCACATGTAAACATGTATCCGGTTTGATATCGAGTTTTATGGGGATCAGATAAATAACATGCATCTGCATAACCAATAAGATTTGCACTACCTTTGTTAGCATAAAACAAACTCATATCAAGAGTTCCCTTTAAATATCGCAAAATATGCTTAATCATATTCCAATATCTCTTTGTAGGAGAAGAATTATATCTTGCTAGTAAATTAACAGAAAATGCTATGTCAGACCTTGTAGCATTAGCAAGATACATAAGTGCACCAATTGCAGTGAGATATGGTATTTCAGGACCAAAGAGTTCCTCTTACTCTTCTGGAGGTCGGAACGGGGCGTTATTCACTTCAAGTAATCGAACAACCATTAGTGTACTCAATGGTGCGCTTTGTCCATGTAAAAGCATTTTAAGATCCTTTCTGTATAGGCAGATTGATAGATAAAGATCCCATCTGCTAAATGTTCAATTTGCAGACCAAGACAAAGTTGTCTTTCCAAGATCTTTCATCTCAAACTCTTTCTTAAGATATTCAATTGCCTTTTGGAGCTCTTCTGGAGTTCCAACAAGATTTATGTCATCAACATAAATAGGAAGTATAAAAAATTCGGATGCCATTTTCTTTATAAAAATACATGGATAAATAATATCATTTATGTAACCCTCTTTCAGCAAATATTCACTGAGGTAATTATACCACATGCGCCCAGATTTTTTTAAACCGTACAAAGATTTTTGTAATCTGATTGAGTATATTTTCCAAGATTTTGAATATGCTTCGGGCATTTTAAATCCTTCAAGCATTTTCATGTAAATTTTATTATCAAGTGACCCGTACAGATAAGTTGTAACCACATCCATTAGATGTATTTCAATCCTTTCACGTAAGGCTAAACTGATGAGATATCGAAATGTTACGGCATCCATAACGGGTGAATATGTTTCTTCATAACCGACTCAAGGTCGTTATGAGAATCTTTGTGCGACAAGGCGAGCCTTGTATTTTTCAACTTCATTTTTGTCATTTCTTTTTCGCACAAAAACCCATTTATGACCAACTGATTTTATACCAGTAGGTGTTTGGACTACTGGTCCAAAGACCTCTCTTTTGGCCAGTGCGTTCAATTCTGATTGAATTGCCCCTTGCCATTTTGGCCAATTAGATCTTTGTCAATATTCTTCGACAGATTGAGGTTCAAATTCCTCACTATCTTCCATAATGTTAAGTGCAACATTATACGCAAATATATTATCCACCACTATTTCAGATCGATTTAAATTAATTCCATCACCAGTAGAACTTATTAAAAGTTCCTCGCTCACTTGAGTCTTGGGTTCATTGATTTCTTCAGGAATCTCAGAACTAATTAGATCTTGGGTCTCTTCAGGAGATCTCTTCGTGGTATCGTTATCATTTGTCGATTTTCTTTTTCGAGGATTTCGACCATTAGAACCCAAAGGCCTACCACACTTCAGGCGTGCTTTAGGTTCACTAGCTCTCATGCTAGTAGATTGTCATGACCCTAAATTCCTTCCATATGATGTCGTGATGGCACCTAGTCTCTAAGACTAGGTAAGCCTATCAATACAGAATAAAAATTAAAATCTGAAACAAATAAACTATAATTCAAACAATTTCAACTCCCAAAATCCGGTAGAAATAAGTCACAAGCTTCTAAGAATTTATTCTCTATGTCTCTATACATGAGAGTCTAAAGCAAATAAGGAAGACAACATTGTAAGATAGAAGGGGACTCCGGAGTCGGCGGTCGATGGCAGATATACCTCGAAGTCTCCTCGTACAACAAGTTTACTCATGCCTGGTCTGATAAGGTGTACCTGGATCTGCACAAAAAGATGTGCAGAAGCGTAGTATGAGTACACCACAGCGGCACCTAGTAAGTGCCAAGTCTAACCTCGGTAGAGTAGTGACGAGGTCAGGTCAGGCCCTACTGAAAAATAATAATAGTATGGTAAAATATTAATATTATAATAAAATAAATGACAATGGAAATGAATCAAGTAGCAAGTCACCGTTTAATTATACAAAATAATGGCAATTAATATCTCGTGGAAACAAATAAAATTTTCTTTCAACTTTAAGAAAATCACAACAAATAATCAAAGGCAATTGCGTCCATAAATCAATATCAACAAGGACACTCCCGAGGTACCGCCTCGTAGTCCCAAATCATAAATAAATTCACAATATCTCATTTACTTATCTCACCGTGGGAGCCTTCACAATTTATTTTAAAGAAAATATTTTTCCCGAAATAACATCTCGTGTTTTAGCCATCCTTATCACACCGCATGACTTCTAGTAGGTCCCCCTACTAGCCACATGTATTAACCCACCCTTATCTCACCGCATCGTTTCAATACCCAGACCTTATACCACCGCATGCATATCAATATCACAATATATCACAATTTGCACCTCAAGTGCTTAAATAATTTAACGTGCCAACCTAATTCAACAACAATATTTTTCACAATAAAGAGCTCATGGCTCATGCCAAAATAAGTCATCAATAATATTTTTCTACAATAAAGAGCTCACGACTCCATCACAATGAGTACAAAAATCTTACACAAATATTCAGGAATAAATAATTCAGCAAAATAATATTTCAAAATTTTTAATACGTTGCTTCAATACCAAATTTAAAAAGTCAAATATTTCATATTAATAATATTTAAATTTAAGAAAATAAATTTCAAATAATGCATAGAATAAAAGGAACCAAGTTTCAACTAAACATGTAAAGAATTAGCAGGAAAAGGTCAAGCAAATTTAAAGTATACAAATCAAATCAATGATGGAAAATATAACAAGATTTAATAAATTAATTAATATGCAACAATGATCTTTACAATTTAAAAACATAATCCTTCACATTTAGTCCGTGTACACACTCATCACCTCGTGTACACGACTTTCATCGCATTATAATTAATACTAATCCTAGGAAAAATTTCCCCCACACAAGGTTAGACAAGTCACTTACCTCGACTTGCTCCAATTTAACCAAGTAGTATGCTTTTTCCTCGATTTTCTGATTCCGGTCGACTCGTATCTAGTCATAATTAATTCGATACAGTCAACAAAAATTATAGAATTAATTCTGTAAGAAAATACTACATTTTCAATAAAAATCCGAAATTAACTCAAAAATGACCCATGGGGCCCACATCTCGGAATCCGGCGAAAGTTACGAAATATGAACGCCCATTCAACCACGAGTCTAACCATACTAAAATGACTAAATTCCAATAACAATTCGACCCTCAAATCCTCAAATCTATTTTCAAATATTTCCAACTTAAATCATCAATTAAATGTTAAAAACAGTGATAGATTCGGGTAATCTAACAAAGGTTGAGTTAAGAAGACTAACCCTAATATTTTCTCTGAAAATCTCTCAAAAATCGCCTCAATCCGAGCTCCAATTCGTTAAAATGGAAAATGGGACGAATTTTCAGAACTTAAACATTCTACCCAGGCTTTTACTCATCGTGATCGTGAACATCCACACGCGATCGCGAAGCACAAATTACCACTGCCCAAATTAACTCTACGTGATCGCGTATATCTTCACGCGATCGCAGAGCACAGAATTCCCAGCTCTACGCGATCGCAGTCCTCTTCACGCGTTCGCGAGTCACAAAGTCTCAAAGCTACGCGATCGCATCCCGCTTCACGCGATCGCGAAGCATAAAACTTTGAAGCCCTCAATTAACCTTACGCGATCGCAAACAATGTCACACGATCGCGATGCACAACTTGCCAAACCTACGCGATCGCGGTTGACCTCACACGATCGCGAAGAACAAAATTAACACTGCCTCAACTAAGCCTACGTGATCGCGTCCCAATAGCGAAGAAAGTTTAAAATACCAGAAATCAGCAGCTACCAGAAGTGCCAAAATGAAGAAAAATACTCCGAATACCATCCGAAACACGCCCGAGCCCCTCGGGACCTCAATCAAATATACCAACAAGTCCTAAAATATCATACGGACTTAGTCGAGTCTTCAAATCACATCCAACAACACTAAAAACATGAATCACACATAGATTCAAGCCTAATGAACTTTGAAACCTTCAATTTCTACAAACAACACCAGAACCTATCAAATCAAGTCCAATTGACCTCAAATTTTGTACGCAAGTCATAAATGACATAACAGACCTATTTCAATTTCCATAATCGGATTCCGATCTCGATATCAAAAAGTCACCCCCGGTCAAACTTTCCCAAAATTCAACTTTTGGCATTTCAAGTCCAATTCCACTACGGACTTCCAAACAAAATTCCGATCATGCTCCTAAGTCCAAAATCACCATACGGAGCTATTGGAATCATCAAAATTCTATTCCGGGGTCGTTTGCACATAATTCGGCATCTGGTCACTATTTGAATTTAAACTTTTTATTTTTTATCAAAATTTCATATCTCGGGCTAGGAACTTTGGAATTTGATTCCAAGCATACGCCCAAGCCCCAAATCACGATACGGATCTACCGGAACTGTCAAAATACTGATCCGAGTCCGTTTACTCAAAACATTGACCAAAGTCAACTCAGTTGAGTTTTAAAGCTCAAATTCACATTTTCTCCATTTTTCACATAAAAACTTTTCGGAAAATTTTACAGACTGCGCACTCAAGTCGAAGAATGATAAGTAGTGCTTTATGAGGTCTTAGAACACAGAATTAATTATTAAATTTAAAGATAACATTTTGGGTCATCACATTCTCTACCTCTAAAACAAACGTTCGTCCTCGAACGTAGTTAGAAAAAGTACCTGAGCTGGTGAATAAGTGTGGATAACGGCTGCGCATATCATGCTCGGTCTCCCAAGTTGCCTCCTCGACCGGATGACCCCTTCACTGAACCTTCACGGAAGCAATGTTCTTTGACCTCAGCTTTCGAACCTGCCTATCTAAAATAGCCATTCGTTCCTCAACATAAGATAGATCCTTGTCCAATTGAACCGAACTGAAGTCTAACACATGAGACAGATCGCCGTGATATTTTCGAAGCATGGAAACATGGAATACCGGATGAACTGCAGAGAGACTAGGTGTTAGTGCAACTCTGTAAGCCATATATCCAACTCTCTCAAGAATCTCAAAAGGCCCAATATAACTAGGGCTCAACTTGCCCTTCTTCCCGAACCTCATCACACCCTTCATAGGCGAAACTCGGAGCAATACCCGCTCCCCAACAATGAATACAATATCGCGAACCTTCCAATCCGCATAACTCTTCTGTCTAGATTGGGATGTACGAAGTCAATCCTGAATCAACTTAACCTTCTCCAAGGCATCCTGAACCAAGTCTGTACCCAATAGTCTAGCCTTGCCTAGTTCGAACCAACCCACTGGAGACCGGCACCGCCTACCATACAAGGCCTCATACGGAGCCATCTGAATGCTCGACTGATAACTGATATTGTAAGCAAACTCCGCAAGTGGTAAGAACTGATCCCAAGCACCCCCAAAATCTATTACACACGCACAAAGCATATCCTTAAGTATCTGAATAGTGCGTTCGGATTGTCCGTCCGTCTGAGGGTGAAATAGTGTGCTCAACTCCACACGAGTACCCAACTCTCATTGTATAACCCTCCAAAATTGTGAGGTAAATTGTGTACCCCGGTCAGAGATGATAGATACCGGTATACCATGAAGTCTGACAATCTCGCGAATATATACTTGAACCAGCTGTTCTGAAGAGTAAGTAGTAATCACAGGAATGAAATAAGCTGACTAGGTCAATCTATCCACAATCACCCAAACTGCATCGAATTTCCTCTGAGTCCGTGGGAGTCCAACAAAGAAATCCATAGTGATCCGTTCCCATTTCCATTCTGGAATTTCCAACTTCTGAAGCAATTCACTCGGTCGTTGATGCTCATACTTCACCTGCTGGCAATTTAGGCACCGAGCTACATATTCCACTATGTCTTTCTTCATCCGCCTCCACCAATAGTGATGTTTCAAGTCCTGATATATTTTTGCAGCACCCGGATGAATGGAGTACCGCGAACTGTGAACCTCTTGGAGAATCAACTCACACAAGCCATCTACATTGGGTACACATAGCCTGCCATGCATCCGTAATACACTGTCATCTCCAATAGTGACTTCCTTGGCATCACCGTGCTGAACTACATCCTTAAGGACAAACAGATGGGGGTCATCATACTGACGCTCCCAGATATGATCATAAAGAGAAGACTGAGAAACCACACAAGCCAAAACTCGGCTAGGCACGAAAATATCCAACCTGGCAAACTGATTGGCTAAGGCCTGAACATCCAAGGCTAAAGGCCCCTCTGCTACCGGTAAAATATGCTAAGCTGCCCAAACTTTTCGCCTTACGACTCAAGGCATCGGCCACTACATTGGCCTTTCCAGGATGATAGAGAATGGTGATATCATAATCCTTAAGCAACTCCAACCATCTTCGCTGCCGCAATTAAGATCCTTCTGTTTAAACAGATGTTGCAGACTCCGTTGATCGGTGTAGACCTCACAATTGACACCGTACAAATAATGCCGCCAAAATCTTCAAGGCATGAACAATGCTTCTAACTCAAGGTCGTGGACCAGATAATTCTTCCCATGTACTTTTAACTGTCTGGACGCGTAGGTAATCTCCCTACCGTCTTGCATCAACATCGCGTCGAGACCAATACGCGACGCGTCACAATACACAGTATAAGACCCTGAACATGTAAGTAATACCAATACTGGTGCCGTAGTCAAAGTGATCTTGAGCTTCTGAAAGCTCAACTCACACTCGTTTGACCTTGTAAATGGGACACCCTCTTGGGTCAATCTGGTCTTAATAGTTGTTCATAATCAATTATAGAATCGTCAATTAACCTCATGTTAACAAAAATCTCGTTGCAAACCTTCACAATACTGATAATGAGATGCGAGGCATAAAGACTTTATATTTATTTACTCAAATTAACGAGTCACATTTAACGCCACCTGGGCGGGCACCTACCTCGTAGGTTAAAAATTAATAATTACAACACGAATTTGACAACTATGCACAGAGAATTTCATATAAGAATTTTTAAATAAGCCTAATAGACATGACTTCCTATTAGTACTATAGTATAAATTTAATTTCACAAGGGAGAACTTAAACACAAAAATTTTCTTCACAAGGATCTCGTCCTTATATAACTTTCACTGCAGCTCGTAGCCCGGTTTAAACATATAAATTTATATAAAAATGTGAGGATCTCGTCTTTAGTTTTGAATCACAAGTAATATGCACACCGTGCCAATCGAAAATTTCCATTTTCTCTTTTTAAATAATTTCGGTTACACCAAATCACAACACATAATGAACCCCACACTGGTAAGGCATATAATTCATAATTTGCAATTAATTATTCAAAATTTACATCAAAACTTATCGAAATGAGTAACAGAAAGCCATATTTAGCCTCGCAACTCTTATTAGTGACCAACACAAAATGATAGGCATAGTTATCTCCATAAAATCTCCCAACATGGATAAACACATAAGTAGATTGTAGAATTATGAAGCTCACTCATAAGTGGAGCACAATAGGAGGACTCGTCTTGATACTCAGAACCAAATCAAGTTAAGGAAATTAATCCTTTATATCATATCAAGGTCGTACTTGTAACGACACCAACTAATGTAGCAACCTCCGCCATACCATAAAACAAATATATCAACGACTGGGTCTCCACCTCTAGGATGCCTTCTACCCGTCTGTCCTCCACCCCTAACTGGTCGTGTGGGTGGTGTAGTAACTGCAATAGGGCACGTAGCCTGAGTACTTTGGTGAAATAAGTCTCTCCCAAGTTTGGGATAATTTTCTCATGATGTGCCTAGTATCACCGTATTCATAACAACCCCTTTTGCTGGTTAGGCTGCTCATATTGAGTTTGTGCCAGATAACTGGAATAATCATTGTAGGAACTCATGTCGGTGGTACTTTAAAAGAACTTACTGGAGCACCCCGAGTAATCCGATGTGCGGACTGGGCTGGCCAACTGCCCTAGCCCCCGCCATAATGATTTATACTTGCAGAGTAGAATTCATTGAATCCCCTAGAACCTCGAGACGTCTTGGTCTCCTTAGTTTCCTTTTTCCCCACCTCGAACACGTTCTAATATCTTAGCAATTTGTACAACTATGAGAAATGAAGTATCATCTTGTAGCTCCCGAGTCGTACAAAATTTTACGATCATAATTGAGTCCTTTAATGAGTCTGTGGACTCGACCTCTGGTTGTAGGAAGCAAAGTAGGAGTATGACGAGCTAACTTATTGAACTTGATGGCATATTCTGACACCGTCAATGGTGACCTGACGCAACCGTTCAAACCCTATGTGCCGCGCATTACGGAGAGTCTAGGAAACAAACTGTCACGACTCAAATCGATGGGCCACGACGGGCACCTGACACCTTACTCAAGCGAGTACCAACGTAACGTATCTTTCGCATCATACTATCATAGGTAATTGAGCCGGAGAGGCTGTCGTGAGATAAGTAGAATAAAACTTGAGAAAATACTCAATATAGGGTGGCCCAACTTGATATATCGACTTATACATATTATGTACTGGCCTATAAGGCCATACCAGTATCCGTATACATCACATCTATCTACAAGCTTCTAAGAGTACATAAATATCATAAAGGTCGGGACAGAGCTCTGCCATACCAAACATTACATATTCAAATCATACTGACCAAATAGATAACTCCAGAGCAAGTGAAGTGCACAAACACCTTCTGCTAAGTTGATAGCCTACTAGGAGAACTCTCAACCTGTCTATCGGGACCTGCGGGCATGAAACGCAGCGTCCCCAGGAAAAAGGGACGTCAGTACAAATAAAGCACCGAGTATGCAAGGAATGAAAATCAGTAAATCATAGACATAAGAGAAACATGGAGTAAAAGACTCTACATATAAGTCTGAATAGATCTGTGAATTATTTAATATTATAATGTCATGCATATGCGTATAAATGTCATACCATGCATAGGTATATGCGTTCAAAACATCACCAAGCCTTTGAAGACATCCCGTCATATCATCTCGGCCACTGTGGGCAAATCATCAACGTATACCAGCTGATCAGGTGGTGGTGCGTATATAATGCCATAACCTCTTCCCATATCCCATATACATATAATATACGCATATATAACGCCTTCTGGTCATGGGTCAATGTACATGTATAAATGCATGAAATGCATAAGAAATAGGTTAATAAGATTTCTTGAATATCATAAAAATCAATATGCCTTTCGGACAAACTTTATCAAATACGTATTTTTCTGAGACCCATGAAATGAGGATATAATAATAATTCACATGGGAAATCAAGAATATAGACATCCCTAGTATTTCTATGAATAGAGTCATTTATGAAAGTCGCGTATTTGCTCGTTTCGTTTGTATCGTACGGATCATGCCAAAAGGAAAGGAGGGATAGCCTTAACATACCTTAACTCCGTTGAGTCCTTAATACCTTCCAAGAAATTCTTAAAACAACTCAATCCAATCTACCACATCATAAGGAGATTCAAAATCAGTGTTGAGTAAAGGCTAAGTCCTCAACTTAAACTAGTAGCTCGTTTACGTAAATTTGGGCAGCATCTCCCCTGTAACTAGGCCCTCCTCCTCCAATACCATATACCAATAACAACAAGAAAATAATAATAACAACATGTAAGCATTATTTTCCAACCTTATCTCCATCACAATATACCACAAAACAGCTCACACACCATAATCACTTCATACATAAAACGACAACCAAGGTAGTGTCAAACAACTTAAAGCAATGTAACGACGAACGACCAGCCCACTATTCCATCATTATGTGGTGTTTCTCCACACTATTTATCCTCCAAAACTCCATTAAACAGTATAAAAATAGACAGCCCAAAGGAAACACGAAACAACCCACAAAACAGTCCACTACAAGTCAAATAACTCGAACTCATGGCTTCCGATCACCGTCCCGTGAGTTCTAACAATTAGAAAACGAATTTATGAACTTTTCTTGATATTTTAAAGCTTAAATACAGAAATTAGAAATTTTATTAACTATTAAATACATTCCAAAACTCAAACTACAAAGAACAAGAGAGGCGATATAGCGATACTTACGTCGTAGGGATCGTTTTAATGTTATCGCTTCTTGATTTCGTGTCCGAGATGATAGTCTTGTTTGAAGAACTATTAGAGAGCTCAAGCACCATTTTTATGGAGTTCTCTGGTTAGATTCTATGTAAAAATTAAGAGAGAGAGAGAAACGAGTTAACAAAATATATATCAACTTTTGAAAAGTCAAAAGGTGTTAGCTTGGCACCCTCTGATTCACCCATATTCCGACGCTTATATCTTTTTATCCGGATGTCGTATAAATAAACGGTTAAGTGCATTGGAAACTAAATTTCACGAACTTCAATTTGGTATATAATTTGTCCCAAAAAGACCTCATATAGCACACGAAAGTTATTTCTCAAAAAGCTCTGTTACAGGGCAAATCCTTAGTCGGTGTTTCCGCAACTTTAATCTGATTTTTTCCAAACTTCATATTTTCTATCCAAACATCATATATAGGCATATTATGACTTTAAAATCATTTTAAATCGTGATTAAAAAGTCTCATATTCATTATACGTCACCTTGGGATGCACAGGGGTAACAATCTTCCCCCCTTAGAAACATTCGTCCTCGAATGTTAAACTCTCAGATATTTATAGAATTTTTTGGAAGAGTCTCCTCTGTAATGGTGCCACTATCAACCTATCAGACATAAAACCCAACAATACAAATCCACACAAGGCCCTAATCAACAACAACACCAATGGTCTCACATGACCAATGAGATTAACTAACATAAGAATCAAGTACCATAGACGTACCTAAGGTTGTGATGTCTCAGTCCGATCCTCCTCCGGAAGTGGAAACAAGTGAGGATACCTAGACTTCATGTCTTCTTCAGCTTCCCAAGTCATCTCCTCCATATTATTATTAATCCAAAGTACTTTAATCGAAGCTACATCCTTAGTTTTTAATCTCCAAACTTGTCTATCTAGTATAACAATGAGAGCTTCCTCATATGATAGTTGCTATGTAACCTGAACACCGTCAACTGGAATGACTTTAGAGGGATCTCCAATACACCTACAGAGCATAGACACATGAAAGGTTGGATGTACATACTCCAATTTGGAAGGCAAGTCTAACTCATATGCTACCTGACCTACTCGGCGTATGATCTTATAAGGTCCAATGTACCGAGAGCTAAGCTTTCCTTTCTTACCGAATCTCATAATTCCTTTCATTGATGATACCTTTAGGAATACCCAGTCATATACCTGAAACTCTAATTCTCGTCGTCAATTATCTGCATAGGACTTCTGACAACTCTGTGCTGCTAATAGCCTTTCCCTTATAAGCTTAATCTTCTGAACTGCCTGTTGTACCAACTATGGTCCTACTAACTTAGTTTCCCTAACCTCGAACCATCCGATAGGTGACCTAATCTTCCTTCCGTAAAGAGCTTCGTATGGAGCCATCTGAATGCTAGAATGATAACTATTATTATATGCGAACTCAATAAGTGGAAGATGATCATCCCGGTTACCCCTGAAGTCCATCACACAAACCCGTAGCATATCCTCTAGTGTCTGAATAGTACGTTCAGCCTTACCATCTGTCTGGGATGAAATACTGTACTAAGACTCACCTGAGTCCCCAATCCTTTTTGGAAGGACCTCCAGAAATTAGCTGTAAACTGAGCACCTCTATCTGAGATAATAGATATAGGTATACCATGAAGTCATACTATCTCCTTAATGTAAATCCTTGCATAATCCTCTGCTGAATATGTAGTCCTGATGTGCAGAAAATAGGCTGATTTTGTAAGTCTATCAATAATAACCCATATATAATCGAACTTATGCTGGGTATGAGGTAAGCCTATGATGAAATCCATATTAATCACTTCCAATTTCCAAGTCGGTATCTTTATAGCCTGCAATAATCCATAGGGTTTCTGATGCTCAATCTTAACCTTCTGACAATTAGGGCACTGAGCAATAAACTCTGCTATATCCTTCTTCATTTCGTCCCACTGGTATATTCCCCTGATATCATGATACATCTTCGTCGCTCATGGATAAATAGAATAATAAGAATAGTGAGCTTCTCCCATAACTTACTGGCGCAACCCTGCCAAATTAGAACACATAATCGACCTCGATATCTGAGGACTCCATCTCCTGTAATCTCAAATGGTGTATTCTCCTTTTGAGGGGATGTATCTCTGTAATGAGCTAGCACGTGATCCTCATACTGGCATTCCTTCACTTCGGTTACTAAAGAGGATGTTGACGTGTCATGAATAGTAACTTTGGTATCACCTGAGTCCAGTAATCGAACTCCAAGACTAGCTAGCTGATGAATCTCATGGGCCATCCCATACTTCTCTGGCTGTAAATATGACAGGCTACCCTTAGATCAATGGCTAAGGGCGTCGGCTACTACATTCGCCTTCCCCGGATGGTATAAAATATCAACGTCATAGTCTTTCAGTAGCTCCAACCATCTCCTTTGGCGTAAATTCAATTCCTTTTGATTGAAGCTATATTGAAGGCGCTTATGATCTGTATAGATATCAATATGAATGCCATACAAATAGTGCCTCCACATCTTTAGTGCATGAATTACCACGGCTAACTCTAAATCGTGGGTCAGATAATTCTTCTCGTGCTTTCTTAGTTGTCTTTAAACATAATCAATTACTTTTCATGGTCGTTCTACCACTTGTTGCATGAATACATGGCTTATATCATTGCCCACAAATATTGAAATTTCCTGTAACTCATATGATCTCAAATATCATTTTTTGATTTTTTTTTTCTTCCCGTTCATTAGCCACGATAGGTGCCACTTTCTTATGGAATGCATACAATGTTGTTGTGAGACTGTTGTTACAAGACCATTTCTTCCTTATGTCACTATGCTTAAGTTGAAGCCTTCTTCCTTATTCCCTCAGCTAGTCTTTCTTTGTAGTACTTAAGAAAGACCATTTGACTTCTGTAAAGCTGCGAGCTTATTACATCGTATACCCGAAAGAAATTTTTTATCTTCTTACTCACATATAATTATCCTTAATTACTTACCTCCGCGCCCTTGTGCTCGTAAGGTTGATTCTGAACTGAATTTTTTTTGACTGTCTTCTCAGTGGCACCATTTTTTTTCGCGGAACATTTATGAGGTACCTTTAACAACCCCAACTCCTATCTGAATATTTCTCAAGGATTATGATGTCATCATATTTGCGAGACTGAATTCCCTATGTTGGGTTTCACTATGTTTATCTTGCACAACCTGTTGATTTGTCGGTACCCTCTTGTTTAGCCATGGCTAGGCTCTTCCTGAATCAACTACTAATTACACGTTAGTCCATTATCATATCTATATTCTGCGTAATCTCTCGTGGGTTATATCCTTTGTCTTAACCTACCCCGTACACTGGCTCCTTATGTATCCAATGTTCATTTGCACTTATTTATCAATAACATCTAGTGATGGAACCCTTTCTGCCTCTCCCCGTCGTCATGCTTACATAATGTTTTGGAGTCGTATCATATCCGTAGGATCTGCATAAATGCAATCTCATTCCTTTCGCCTTTCTACCACATTCTTCCTTTACTATACCATAGTTACCTTAACCACATAACTCCGACTTAATACCATATCATACCATCTTCCCCCCTTTAGGGGAGTACTAACATTTATTGCTATGAAGATTTACCTATAAATGTTTCACCTCGTTATATTTGGCGTCTTTTCACATCTTCACAAACTCTTACTTGCCTTGCGGTAACCCTTATGTACCGGGGATAATTTAATTTCTTACACACAAAGGTGACACCTAGTGTAACTGGCACACTTAGTCCCTTAAGCTTAACTTTGCTCACAACGCTTGTTTTAGGGAAACGTCTTCCTGAATGACCTTTAAAGGTTATTCTTCTATTGTCCATTCAATTATCGTCGGAATGCGACCTCTGAAATTCTCACGATGTCAACTATTATCAAATCCTTCGGTCCCGAATTCATGTTCAGTTTATCTTATTCACTAGCCCATACTAATTTCTATTACTCCAGGGGTCTAACCTTTCTTTCTGGTAATCACGTTTGAGTCACCAACTCATTTCTCGAAATGGGGACATAACTTTCTGGCTTATACTCTTTTATTGTCTCAAGTCATGTAACTTCTTGTCTTTTCCTTCATTTGACTATAGAATCTGTAGTCCTGTCATATTTTGATTTACCGTTATCATCCATTTATCACATCTCACTCATAATGCTTCATTTACTTTTTTTTTATTCTCCTGCTAATATTTTTGTCTATCACCTTATTATGAAAACTTCTTCAAAACATTCTTTCACTTTTAGCCCCCTTGATTCAACTCACTGGCTCTTCGGTCCGCCTAACATTCTCTTTTTACTAGGGACGAGAGCCATACAAAGGTAAATATTTATCCCTTCTAGGATTCCAATGCCAATCTTCTGAAATTTTTGAACATTCTAGTATTCATATCTGATTGTACTATTCTAGAATACACCATTTGGGTGTCTCATAAGGAGAACCATTACTACGTCTGCAATATCCCTCGAAAATGTGAGCTAATGATAACAATCCACCCACAATTTTGGGTTACTCTAACCCCAGTTGGATGCTGATATCCCATCCTTCTCTTAAATTATATATGTTAGCTCCCACAAGGCATAACTGAACTTGGTGTTGTCAAGTGAATATATCTTTATTATTGTTGAAAGTAACTCAAAATGCTTATATTTCTCTGCCTAAATTGTAAATACAGATAATATTCTCTAACTGCGTACCTCGTATCCTTCTTCACCTAACTTCTTTTACTTGTTGAAACTTGTATCTACCTTCTGATTCTCTAGTTGTTGTTTGCCATAGGGGTAGATATATATTCATACCTTAGGGCTCCTTATCAAGAGGCTCACACGTCGTAGTACACACATATCTACTGAAGGCCTTACATTTACTCATCATAAGCATGATACAAAATCGAGCTCCTCTGACTCAACTCTTCCACAGCCACATTCAATCTCTTACCAACTGTCTTTCTGGATGCATATATCGCTGTATAACGAATAAAATAGAATTTAGGAGTTTAAATTTCTTACAACTGAGCTCTACCACACGATCTAGAGTAAGAAGAAAGAGTGACAATCTTAAATGCCATGTAGCCTCCTGCTTATAAGTGTGGTGCACAACACACCCATAAATAAGACTCTACTAGACACGGCTTGTAGACTCCCTAGGATAGAACTACTATGATACCACTTTTGTCACGACCCAAACCGATGGGCCACGACGGGCACCCGACACGTTACTTAACCGAGTACCAACGTAACGTATCTTTCGCATCATACTATCATAGGTAATTGAGCCGGAGAGGCTGTCGTGAGATAAGTAGAATAAAACTTGAGGAAATACTCAATATAGGGTGACCCAACTTGATATACTGACTTATACATATTACGTACTGGCCTATAAGGCCATACCAGTATCCGTATACATGACATCTATCTACAAGCCTCTAAGAGTACACAAATATCATAAAGGTCGGGACAGAGCCCCGCCATACCAAACAATACATATTCAAATCATACTGACCAAATAGGCAACTCCGGAGCAATCTGCTGAGCTGATAACCTACTAGGAGAACTCTCAGCCTGTCTATCGAGACCTGCGGGCATGAAACGCAGCATCCCCAAGCAAAAGGGACGTCAGTACAAATAAAGTACCGAGTATGTAAGGAATGAAAATCAGTAAATCATAGACATGAGAGAAACATGGAGTAAAAGACTCGACATATAAGTCTGAATAGATCTGTGAATCATTTAATATTATAATGTCATGCATGTGCGTATAAATGTCATACCATGCATAGGTATATGCATTCAAAACATCATCAAGCCTCTGAAGGCATCCCGTCATATCATCTCGGCCACTGTGGGCAAATCATCAAGGTATACCAGCTGATCAAGTGGTGGTGTGTATATAACGCCATAACCTCTTCACATATCCCATATACATATAATATATGCGTATACAACGCCTTCTGGTCATGGGTTAGTGTACATGTATAAATGCATGAAATGCATAAGAAATACGTTAATAAGATTTCTCGAATATCATAAAAATCAATATGCCTTTCGGACAAACTTTATCAAATACGTATTTTTCTGAGAACCATGAATAGAGGATATAATAATAATAATTTACATGGGGAATCAAGAATATAGACATACCTAGTATTTCTATGAATAGAGTCATTTATGAAAGTTGCGTATTTGCTCGTTTTGTTTGTATCGTACGGATCATGCCAAAAGGAAAGGAGAGATAGCCTTAACATACCTTAACTCCGTTGAGTCCTTAATACCTTCCAAGAAATTCTTAAAACAACTCAATCCAATCTACCACATCATAAGGAGATTCAAAATCAGTGTTGAGTAAAGGCTAAGTCCTCAACTTAAACTAGTAGCTCGTTTACGTAAATTTGGGCAGCATCTCCCCTGTAACTAGGCCATCCTCCTCCAGTACCATATACCAACAACAACAAGAACATAACAATAACAACATGTAAGAATCATTTTCCAACCTTATCTCCATCACAATATACCACAAAACAGCCCACACACCATAATCACTTCATACATAAAACGACAACCAAAGTAGTGTCAAACAACTTAAAAAAATATAACGACGAACGACCATCCCTCCATTCCATCATTATATGATGTTTCTCCACGCTATTTGTCCTCAAAAACTCCATTAAACAGTAGAAAAATAGACAACCCAAAGGCAACACGAAACAACCCACAAACACAGTCTACTACAAGACAAATAACTCGAACTCACGGCTTCCGATTACCGTCCCGTGAGTTCTAACTATTAGAAAATGAATTTATAAACTTTTCTTGATATTTTAAAGCTTAAATACAGAAATTAGAAATTTTATTAACTATTAAATACATTCCAAAGCTCAAACTACCAAGAAAAAGAGAGGTGATATAGTGATACTTACGTTGTAGGGATCGTTTTAATGTTATCGCTTCTTGATTTCGTGTCCGAGATGATAGTCTTGTTTGAAGCACTATTAGAGAGCTCAAGCACCTTTTTTATGGATTTCTCTGGTCAGATGCTATGCAAAAATGAAGAGAGAGAGAGAGAGAGAGAGAGAGAGAGAGAGAGAGAGAGAGAGAGAGAGAGAGAGAGAGAGAGACGAGTTAACAAAATATATATCAACTTTTGAAAAGTCAAAAGGTGCTAGCTTGGCACCCTCTGATTTATCCATATTCCGACGCTTATATCTTTTTATCCGGATGTCGTATGAATGAACGGTTAAGTGAATTGGAAGCTAAATTACAATACCTTCAATTTGGTATATAATATGTCCCAAAAAGACCTCATATATCACATGAAAGGTATTTCTCAAAAAGCTCTGTTACAGGGCAAATCCTTAGTCGGTGTTTCCGCAACTTTAATTCGATTTTTCCCAAACTTCATATTTTCTATCCAAACATCATATATATACATATTATGACTTTAAAATTATTTAAATCATGATTAACAAGTCTCATATTCATTATACGTCACCTTGGGACGCACAGGGTGTAACACAAACTCTTTCAAAAGCATTTCTAAGAACTGAGCCAAGTGGGCGATGTTGCATTGGCTGGTCTGCCTTCTTCATAAGCTTGACACGAACACCGGTTGAGAATTATCTATCCCAAGGCAAATTTCTTCTTTTGGTATGCTGACTCAACACTATTGAGCTGACCCATTTCTTAATATACTCTTCGATTCATCTTTGGGGTAATTCTTACCCCTATTTATACACAACGATCATAAAAGTAGAGCTCCATACAGACAAATCTTGTCTTGAACCACATAGTCCAGACTCTCGTCAACAAGTGTACTTTCTCCGGAGCACCCCCAAATCCGCAACAGTGATGTCCACGCTGAGTAGACCTTCTGCAAATTTAGAGTTGTTTCTATAACTCCTTTGGTATTGAAGTATATGATTATTAAGGAGGCAGACATACCATAAGTCCCAACCTTATCCTCTACAAAATCTCAGGCCTTAAATATGTATAAATTTTAGAGAACCTTTCAGTACCACATATATACATTTCAGGACCAAAACTGATATAATGCATGAACCCACAATCCACCCATTGATAGTGGACGGTGTGAAGTCATAGGTCACAACGTCCGATGATCCACAATAATAACTTTCACAGCTTGTATAAATCAACCAGACGCCAATATCTGTTGCACCCCGCACATGATTCACTAGGTGATCTCTCAATACGCCCACATCTTCAGTCGGAACTACACGTTAAGGCAATGTTTGAGTATCTCTAGCTCCCTCGTAGTCCATCTGCGGCATCACGAACCGTCGACGCACAACTGATACCGAGTGCGCAATGTCATACACGAGTGGATACAAAGGAATATGAGATATATGTTTCAAGCTAAATCAATGCTGCACGATAGGGAATCAAAGAAGTGAATATTTTCCTAACAGTTCTATAGCCTCCCGAAGATAAGTACAGACGTCTCTGTACCGATCCGCAAGACTCTACTAAACCTGCTTGTGACTCATAACACCTATGAACCTAGGGCTCTGATACCAACTTCTCACGACCCCAAATTCTCCCCGTAGGATGTCGTGATGGCACCTAGTCTATAAGACTAGGTGAGCTTATCAATACAAAATAAAAATTGAAATCTGAAATAAATAAACTACAATTCAAACAATTTCAACTCCCAAAACCCGGTAGAAATAAGTCACAAGCTTCTAAGAATTTATTCTCTATGTCTCTATACATCAGAGTCTAAAGCAAATAAGGAAGACAACATAGTAAGATAGAAGGGGACTCCGGAGTCTGCGGACGCTGGCAGATATACCTCGAAGTCTCCTCGTACAACTAGTTTACTGATGCCTGGTCTGATAAGGTGTACCTGGATCTGCACAAAAAGATGTGCAGAAGCGTAGTATGAGTACACCACAACGGTACCCAGTAAGTGCCAAGCCTAACCTCGGTAGAGTAGTGACGAGGTCAGGTCAGGCCCTACTGAAAAATAATAATAGCATGGTAAAATGTTAATAATATAATAAAATAAATGACAATGGAAATGAATCAAGTAGCATGTCACCATTTAATTACACAAAATAATGGCAATTAGTATCTCGTGGAAACAAACAAAATTTCCTTTCAACTTTAAGAAAATCACAATAAATAATCAAAGACAACTGCGGCCATAAATCAATATCAACAAGGGAACTCCCGAGGTACCGCCTCGTAGTCCCAAATCATAAATAAATTCACAATATCTCATTTTCTTATCTCACCGCGGGAGCCTTCACAATTTATTTTAAAGAAAACATTCTTCCCGAAATAGCATCTCGCATTTTAGCCATCCTTATCACACCGAATGACTTCTAGTAGTTCCCCCGACTAGCCACGTGTATCAAGCCACTCTTATCTCACCGCATGCGTTTTAATACCCAGACCTTATACCACCGCATGCGTATCAATATCACAATATATCATAATTTGCATCTCAAGTGCTCAAATAATTTAACGTGCCAACATAAATCAACAACAATATTTTCCACAATAAAGAGCTCACGGCTCATGCCAAAATAAGTCATCAATAATATTTTTCCATAATAAAGACCTCACGGCTCCATCACAACGAGTACAAAAATCTTACACAAATATTCAGAAATAAATAATTCAGCAAAATAATATTTCAAAATCTTTAATACGTTGCTTCAATACCAAATTTAAAATGTTTAATATTTCATATTAATAATATTTAAATTTAAGAAAATCAATTTCAAATAATGCACAGAATAAAAGGAACCAAGTTTCAACTAAACAGGTAAACAATTAGCAGAAAAAGGTCAAGCAAATTTAAAGTATACAAATCAAATCAATGATAGAGAATATAACAAGATTTAATAAATTAATTAATATGCAACAATGATCTTCACAATTTAAAAACATAATCCTTTACATTTAGTCAGTGTACACACTCGTCACATCGTGTACACGACTTTCATCACATTACAATTAATACTAATCCTAGGGGAAATTTCTCCCACACAAGGTTAGATAAGTCACTTACCTCGACTTGCTCCAATTTAACCAAGTAGTATGCTTTTTCCTCGATTTTCCGATTCCGGTCGACTCGTATCTAGTCATAATTAATTTGATACAGTCACCAAAAATTATAGAATTAATTCTGTAAGAAAATACTATATTTTTCAATAAAAATCCGAAATAAACTCAAAAATGGCCCGTGGGGCCCATGTCTCGGAATCCCGCGAAAGTTACGAAATATGAACGCCCATTCAACCATGAGTCTAACCATACTAAAATGACTAAATTTCAATAACAGTTCGATCCTCAAATCCTCAAATCTATCCAAGAGGGTTTTCAAATTTTTTCAACTTAAATCATCAATTAAATATTAAAAACAGTGATAGATTCGGGTAATATAACAAAGATTGAGTTAAGAAGACTAACCCCAACGTTTTCTTTGAAAATCTCTCAAAAATCGCCTCAATCCGAGCTCCAATTCGTTAAAAATAGAAAATGGGATGAAGTCCTATTTTCAGAACTTAAACACTCATCGCGATCGCGAACATCCACACGCGATCGCGAAGCACAAATTACCACTACCCAAATTAACTATACGCGATCGCGTATATCCTCACGTGATCGCAGAGCACAGAATTCCCAGCTCTATGCGATTGCAGTCCTCTTCACGCGTTCGCGAGTCACAAGGTCTTAAAGCTACGCGATCGCATCCCGCTTCACGCGATCGCGAAGCACAAAACTTAGCAGCCCTCAATTAACCTTACGCGATCGCAAACAATGCCACGCGATCAGAGTTTTCAAATCACATCAAACAACACTAAAAACACGAATCACACATAGATTCAAGCCTAATGGACTTTGAAACTTTCAATTTCTACAAACAACACCAGAACCTATCAAATCAAGTCCGATTGACCTCAAATTATGTACTCAAGTCATAAATGACATAACAGACCTATTCCAATTTCCAGAATCGGATTCCGACCTCGATATCAAAAAGTCAACCCCCGGTCAAACTTCCCAAAAGTTCAACTTTTGGCATTTCAAGCCTAATTCCACTACGGACTTTCAAATAAAATTTCGATTACGCTCCTAAGTCCAAAATCACCATACGGAGCTGTTGGAATTATCAAAATTCTATTCCGGGGTCGTTTTAATATAATTCGACATCCGGTCATTATTTGAACTTAAACTTTTTATTTTTCATCAAAATTCCATATCTCGGGCTAGGGACCTCGGAATTTGATTCCGAACATACGCCCAAGTCCCAAATCATGATACGGAACTATCGGAACTGTCAAAATATTGATCCGAGTCCATTTTCTCAAAACGTTGACCAAAGTCAACTCAGTTGAGTTTTAAAGCTCATATTCACATTTTCTCCATTCTTCACATAAAAACTTTTCGAAAAATTTTACGGACTGCGCACGCAAGTCGAAGAATGATAAATAGTGCTTTACGAGATTTTAGAATATAGAATTAATTATTAAATTTAAAGATGACATTTTGGGTCATCACATAAATGGTCGTGCTGGGACATCAATTCGGATAGGCACATTCTCTACAGGGATATGTGATTTAGTTATCCTATTCAAAGCAGTAAATATGTCTGGCATTTGATTTGCTATATTTTGTAAATGGATGATCTTCTGGACCTCTTGATTACATATAGGGGTACGTGGATCAAAATGAGATAACGATGAAAATTTCCATACAATTTATCTTTTGATTTTCTTTATCTCTCCCCCTAATTGTGAGAAATTTATTTCATCAAACCGACAATCTGCAAATCGAGCAGTAAATAAATCTCCCATCAATGGTTCAAGATAGCGAATAATGGAGGGTGATTCAAACCCAACATATATTTCTAACCTTCTCTGTAGGCCCATCTTACTGCGCTGTGGTGGTGCTACTAGCACATATACACCTCATCCAAAAATTCATAGATGGGCAATATCTGGCTCATGACCAAAAACTAATTGTGACAGAGAATATTTATTATAGTGTGTCGGTCTGAGATGGATAAGTGATGTTGCATGCAAGATAGCATGGCCCCAAATAGTAGTGGGCAATTTTATTTTCATAAGTAGTGGTCTTGCTATCAATTCCAGGCATTTAATAAATGACTCTGCAAGGCCATTTTGAGTATGAACATAAGGTACATGATGTTCAACTTTTATCCCAATTGATAGACAATAATCATCAAAAGCTTGAGATGAGAATTCTCCAGCATTA
This sequence comes from Nicotiana tomentosiformis, assembly GCF_000390325.3. Taxonomy (NCBI): domain Eukaryota; kingdom Viridiplantae; phylum Streptophyta; class Magnoliopsida; order Solanales; family Solanaceae; genus Nicotiana; species Nicotiana tomentosiformis. Next base: position 30,795,683 of record NC_090812.1, read on the forward strand.
TCAAGGCGAATAACCTTTATAGCATAATCTAGGAATTGTGCCCTTAATCGAATTATTTGGGATAATAGCTTTTCAAACGCCAGGTTGCGAGATGATAGTAGGTACACACGAGACCATCTTGAAGATGCATCTATTAGGACCATAAAATACCTAAATAACCCACTTGGTGGGTGAATAGGTCCACATATATCCTGATGTATACGTTCTAAAAAGACAGGGGATTCAATGCCAACCTTCATTGGTGATGGTCTAGTGATCATTTTGCCTTGATAACAAGCATCACAAGAAAATTCATTATTTGTAAGAATCTTCAGGTTCTTTAATGGATGCCCACTCGAATTTTCAGTAATTTGTCTCATCATTATTGATCCAGGATGGCCCAAACGGCCATGCCAAAACACGAAAATATTTGAATCGGTAAAATTCTGGTTTATGATAGAGTGTGCTTCAACTGTACTAATCTTTGAATAGTACAAGCCAGAAGATAAAGCTGGTAACTTTTCTACAATGCACTTCTGGCTAGAAATATTCTTTGTAATACAAAGATATTCCATATTCATTTCATCTATCATCTCAGCATGATACCCATTTCGGCGGATATCTATAAAAATCAACAAATTTCTTCGGGACTTGGAGGAGAATAATGCATTATCTATTATAAGTTTCGTTCCCTTATACAGAAATATAGTGGCTCTTTCGGAGCCTTCAATTAAACTTATATTACCAGAAATTGTTGAAACATTTGCTTTTTTCTTATGCAAATAAGAAAAGTATTTCTGATCTTTGAATATGGCATGAGTTGTTCCACTATCAATTACACAAATATCTTCATGATTGGTCTTTGATCCAAACATAATTTGAGGATTATCCATATTCTTCAAAATAATATAAATAAAATAAATATGGTAGTAAACATCATTATCAAAGCATAACTTTTATTTATGTACAACAATTACATAACCATACTATCTACTACAAACAACAAAAATTAAAATATTTACATCTCTACAGATTTATCACCGATCACATGAATTGTTTCTCCTTCCGGGAGTGCAAAGTAATCAGTTACATCCAAATGTATGAAGTCTAAATTATCTTCAGAAATAAAATTTGCTTCAACATTTTTCTCTCTCTTCTTCAGGGAGGCTTGATAAAACTCAACCAGGTGCTTTGGCATACGGCAGGTACGTGACCAGTTCCCTTTTCCTCCACATCTATATCATGCATTTTCTGACTTTGCTGCTTGCACCGCTTTATGCTTTTATTCTTTCCTTTTTCACTGCTGGTGGTGAGGAGGGTTCTTTGGTGCATTATTATTACCATGATTAGAGTTTCTTTCCCGGTCAAGGCCATGACCACGACTGGGGCCACGTCCTCTTCCACGCTTAGCTTGGTGAAAGTTCGTCTCATTCACTTCAAGGAATGGACAAGAACCAGTAGGTCGGCTTTTATGATTTTTCATTAATAGCCCATTATGTTGCTCGACTACAAGAAGATGTGACATAAGTTTAGAATACTTTTTGAATATCATCTCTTGATATTGTTGCTGCATGAGCATATTCGAGGCATGAAACGTGGTGAAAGTTTTCTCCAACATATCATGATCAGTAATATTATTACCACATAGTTTCAATTGGGAAATAATTCTGAAAATAACAGAATTATACTCACTGATAGATTTAAAATCTTGTAGCCTTATATGAGTCCAATCACAATGTGCCTGTAGAAGAATGATCATCTTTAGGTGGTCATATCTATCTTTTAAATTATTCCACAGTACGACTGGATCTTTAATAGTGAGATATTCCATTTTCAAGCCTTCATAAAGGTAATGGCGTAGGAATATCATTGCTTTGGCACAGTCTTAGTTTGATGCTTGATTTTTGTCCTTGATGGTGTCTGCCAGACCCATCACATCAAGATGAATTTTAGCATCAAGCACCCAAGACATGTAGCTTTTGCCCGATATATCCAGGGCTACAAATTCAAGTTTAGAAAGATTTGATATTATTTAGAAAAAGAAAGTTCGTACCCCTGATACTTTCAAAGTATTTGCTCGAGATGGAAGAGTCTTGTACTGATAACGTATTATAAAATAAAGACTGTAAAGTAAAAACAAGTATAGAGAGAAACTGATATATTATTCAAACTTCAAACTTATGTACATAATGAACTGAAAACTCCTCTATTTATAGAAGAAAGGAAATTGCTGTGTAAGCTACTATTGCAAGCTGCTGTGTAAGCTGCTACTGCAAGCTACTGTGTAAGCTGCTTGTAAGTTGCTTATAAGCTGCTACTGTACCGGATATAGATAATCTTCTATCGGGGGTAATGTTTATCCATAACGGAGTACCAAAATGATAAGTTTCTTCAGGAAGCTTATTTCCAATAGAGTACTAAATAGATAAACATATTTACAGCGGAGTCTCATATGGATAAACTTCTTCAGGAAGCTTATTTACAACGGAGTACTAAATGAACATCCATAATATAATATATTTATAACAGATTTTTTGGTATTACACTATGCTTTCTACTATGTCTCTATTTTCTTTTTTCGTGTTTCCCATTTTTATTTTGCTTTAAAATATTTCTAATTTCCTAGCTTAATTATAATTTTTTAAAAAGTATGTGCTCTTCTTCAATTACATATTTTTAACTAATGGTTGCCCTTTATGAATATTTTTAAATATAATATGTCACTAATTATTTTTAATTTTAATAATGAATAATGTCATGGACCTTTTGTCTGACAAGAGTAGGTTGTCTAGTGGTGAGCACCCTCCACTTCCAACCAAGAGGTTGTGAGTTCGAGTCACCCAAAAGCAAGGTGGGGAGTTCTTGGAGGGAGGGAGCCGAGGGTCTATCGGAAACAACCTCTCTACCCTAGGGTAGGGGTAAGGTCTGCGTACAAACTACCCTCCCCAGACCTCACTAGTGGAATTATACTGGGTTGTTGTTATTGTTTTCATGAACCTTTTGTCATGTCATATATGGATTCATGCTGAATATTGTAACCTCACACTACAAATTTACTTAAAAGATTGTGTTGTGTTGAACCACTTATTGATTTTGTTGAAGGCTTGTATTTTTAAAAAGTTCATTGTACTAGTTGTGCCGCTATGATGATTATCTTATAGATCAAATTATGAAAACCCCATTAATAAATATTGGAAGAAAATAACTACAACAATATTGTGAATGAACATAATGTAAAAAGCTTATTATATCTATATATATTCCAAGGGAAAAGGGGAAGAAGATAGTTAACTTATAAACAAGTAATGGTTGATTTTCATATTTTCAACCTACTTTCTCCAATCAATTACAAGATATAATGGAAGTGGAAGAATTTAGGATAATAAAAATTTAAAGCTCTGGCAATGGAGATTACAAGGGAATGTGTTATTAACAATTTATCACTGTTTAACTATCACTGTCTGAATAATCCTACGAAATATTTATATCATATCAATAAGTTAAAATCTGTAATTTTGTTGAAGAGCGGTATCTTCTTGCGACTTCTAGGTTTAAGTAGAACTAAGCATATAAAATCCGTTATCGTCCGGCGGTTAGGATATCTGGCTTTCACCCAGGAGACCCGGGTTTGATTCCCGGTAACGGAGCTTTCAACATTTTCGCTTTTCAAAGTTTCAGCCGGCCATCAACGAAAAGAGAAGTGAAAGCCAACAACCATCACGAACGAAAAGTATTTTATTATTGCAATCTCTAATCATTAGTGAACAATTTCGCGAATTTAAGGTTTCATTTGGTGTAAATTGATTGATACAAGTTGTTACTGTCGGTCACACTATTCACCCAATGTTTGATCATACAATTACAACGGATCATGCTATTAATATTCATGCAGATACTTTTTAACCGGTCAAAGGTTCATATGTACAGGGAAGTTGCATAATTAGGTTAGTCTTACCAGGAAACACAAATCTGTATACAACAACTGCTACAACGCCTCAATCTCAAACAAAGTTGGGGTTGGCGATGTGAACCCCACTTCTTTCTTTAAGCCCAACTCATATCATTATGCCAAGCACAAATCTGTATGATCCAACAAAATCTTAAAGGGACGGCTTAAATGAAATCAAAGTAAAGTTCGAACAATTTGATGGTTGGACTCGCCTCGACCTTTCAGACGCTTGAAAAAAGTACATTAACAAGAGTCATTCTTTACCGGCATGTTCACAGTCATTCCAAGGGAAGAAACCAAGAAGAAAAACTTCCAATTCATTACTTTACAGCTCTTCACAGCATACACAACTCTCTCAGGCCAATTGGCAAATGAACAACTAAGGAACAATTCCTACATTAACAACCATGGTAAAAAGGCAAAAAAGGAAGATCCCTCTCAAAGAAATACAATAGGGAGAAGACGACAAAGAGCCGGAGATGGCAATCTCAAGTAACCTCGCTTGTCATATCAATAATGGTGTATACATGTTCAGCTTGTATAGAAGGCATGGAATGTTTCTATTTTCCAATTCCAAGTTCTTTTTCAATGTCCCTTGTAAGGCTAAATTGCACAGTGTTGTGCCATGGGAACAATGTCCGAGTAACAGGAAGCTTCCTTCGCAAGTCCTGCAAAAGATAAAGATTTATTTATTTGCTTCCTTTTCATGGTGCAAGGTGGTGAGAGATGTTTCTCCCAGCTAAGACATAGTGAGAATACGTGACTGCTGTGAGACTGTAACGATAAGCTCTCATGTGTATTTTCATGTAAAATATTTGAACATGTTAGAGGTTTTGAAGTTAAAGGAGTACCTTGAAAGTGGTATCAGGCAATTTCAAGTAAGATGTCTGCCAGTAAAAGGGCTATCAGTAACTTCGGACAAAATAACAGCAACGGAGACTTAATAGAAAAGCGGTAGAAGAGTGGGGACGGGGAGTGTTAGATGATGTGATGGAAAGGGGTGGGGGTGATGTAGGAACAACGTAACAACCTGAAGAGAAGCCAGATACTCAGTCTCATGGTGGCGAATAATGTTAACCAAGGAAATCGCAGAATCATCTGGGGACTAAGAAAGACACCACAAAATCAGAATAATTCAAACTTAAATTGTTGTAAAATGTAAACCGAAATCACAAGATAGTAATCAAGGTTTTATTTCTTCGCAATCCATATGATGTCTAATGAGATTGTTCAAGGAAGAAACTTTTGCTTTAGCTTGACCTTCAAATTTTACACTAGTTACACAAACGAACAGGAATTACAGAAACAGTTCTTACTTTTTATTCTTTCTGGCTCTTTGACCATGCTACTTTTTTTCTTTCCCTGTATGATTCCCCATCAGATTATTCAAGAAAAAAGGTTTTCTTTTTAGCTTAACCCTTTCCAACAACAGACAAGCAAAAGATAGGATTTCCAGAAACTGTTATGTCTCTGTCTTAACTCTTAACATGCTAATCATGGTAAATGAAAGAAAAATTGTGAAAAGAAATCATAGACGGAGTCTGTTGTACTGCTAAGATGGATAGTAATGCTTATAATTTTGCTCTAGAAATGGTAATCTGAAAGCAATAAATGCCAAAAGTTAACCGAATTACTTATTAGAAACTATTATCAGCATCCATGGTATCACAGTGCAGAAGGGAGGTGATAGCTGATCTGGAGACCGCCCTAACAATTCTATGAGAAAATTTATCATGATTTATTGCCAAAAGATTATTACTCTCACTGCATTCTCCGAGTACCTCACAAGGCATCAATGTAAAGTCTCTACACGCTGTTCAGCTGTGTTAACACTTAACACTGGTTCAGAAACAAACAAAAGAAATGGCGCAACCTACAGCAGAGAGCAGCTTCTGTATCCTTATGAGTTATGACCAGTAAAAAGATACTGACGACAATAAAGAAAAGAGAAGTTCATGGATAAGCAATAGTCACTTACCTGAATTAATGTTGTGTCCTTACATTCATGTTGTGCATCTAACTGCACATTTCCCTCTTCAAAGTAGTGGGCGCCAACCTGAATTGAGAGCAGGGAAAGGATATACAAGTTTGAATACTGAAGCTTTTGATACAACAAAAAAGCAAGAAACACCCCTAAACTAGCAACAGCCGGGGTCGGCACAATCCAACAATAACTAAACATCAATCTTTAAGATTTTAACTTTTTTTATGACAATTGTTGGATGGTGTTCAGGCCAACTTGTACGCACCTCAGACTATTCCACCAGGTACCTGTTACCTCCCACTAGCACAGGTACCGGGTAACTCTGCCCACCAAGACTTAGGCTGATGGGAAGAAATCACCTAGTGTTTTTCTGCCTCCGCTGGGAGCTGAACCTGAGATCTCAGGATCTTCTCCTACTTCATTGACTACTAGGCCGCATAGAAAAATAAATCAGTACTGATGTCTAACTTCATGCGTAAAAATCGGTGAAAAGCCAAAAACAAAGATGAGGAAACCAAAGGCAAACACTATATTCTCATATTATTAATGAAAGCATACCTGCATCTTGCCTCTCACTTCTACAGATTGAATTTCATCCTTAAATTCAATATTCCATATTGATCGCCAGCTTCCATTGCTACAGAAGATGCAGTATGTCGGCTCAAGTGAGTTAGACGTGCTATAACAAGATATCATTGACTCAAGTGACAAGTGTGCTATGGAGACGACATGAAGAATAGGCAACAGACATCCCCCATTCTTTGGTTATAGCAACTTTTGTAAACCAACCTAGAATATATTGACACTTTTGTAATTGAGAAGTGAATGAAGCGGATATCTTAAGAGCACCCATAGATTTAACATGTAAATGGCATGTGTTCTAGCAAATTCAACACATTGAGACATAGTAATCACTGGGAGTTAACAAGAAATGAAAACTCTGCTTCTATCCAGAGAGACTACAACCAAAAGAGGACAAGACGTCTTAGAAGAAAAGCCTATGGTCATTGCAACTTCATAATGAGAAGGATTGGGAACTTTATTTTACAAATTTTAACTGAAAAGGCAAGCTTTACTGACGGCAGATCTTTAGCGAAGACACATAATGAGGGCACATTGGTGGGTTAAGACAAAGTTAGCAACGAAGAAAGCAGGCCTTAATATATTTCTCACCTTGGCATCAGAGACATCACCTTATAGGTTTTCCTGGTAGACCCTATTTAAAATTGCCCAATCATTACTAACATGCATCACACATTTTATTCTGCCTTTTAACAAATACTCATGTTGCAAAGGACTCACACCTTCAGACCACATAACAGCATATCCTTTGGTCCATCTTTGAGGATTGGACACATACAGAAACAGGAATACATGATCTCAGACGGGTTACAAATTACTCTCGAAAATGCACTACGTCCTGATGTGAGGGTCACAAATTTACAAGTATCGTAGAAATGATCAAAATCAAAGAGAGGGTTGCACATATAATTCAGAGTTAGAGTTTTGATAATCTAACACACCAGAAATTCTGAGGACTATGCCTAGCAGCTGAAATCACCACAACGAGTTCAAAGTCAGATCCTGGCTCTTCCACATCCTTTCCTTTGGTACAGTAAACTGAACAGATTCCTTTTGGATACGCTTCACTCACATACTTCATAATTTCTGCATCCATGGCAGACCTACACAAGAAATATCATGACTAGGAGAATTTGGCAAGCAATGGTAATAACAAATCCATTGATCAGAAACAAAGCCCCTAATGAAGAAGAACAACAGACCATGTTAAGAAGGGACCTATTCACATAAAACAAAGACATGATTAACATAATCTGCATGTTAAGCATTAGGAATTATTGAAGAATTTATTGCTCCCTCAGAATCTCATCTTTTTATACTCTTAAAGTCTCCCAACAATACCAAATTTAGGTGTCATACTGCCATCTTAGTGTCTGACATTGATGCCATTATCCATTACTTTGGAGATACTTGTTCCTCACAGATAAAGTCGAGCGGAAAGGTAAACCAATGTATTATGAGTCTGATTCTTACTTGAATAAACATGCACGTGAATCATGATGTAGGATAAATTATTAACACTTGAAATGCAGATTACTAAGAATATTTCCAAAGAAAAGATGCAGAATGTAATGTTGAAGCTGAGAGAAGAAATTGTACTGATTGAGAGGAGCAGTAATTAAGGAGATATACAATTTATTTTTAGACTGTTTTCTGTAAGCACTGACCAAATCATGCAGCTTTTCTTCCAATTAAGCAGGAAAAGAACACTTCCACAAGAAATGCAAATGTCATAGCATATAAATTAGCTCTAGGTTAAACTACATTCACAACTACGTATTTGAGCGCCATCAAGAAAGTGAGGTTGCATTTGCAAGTCTTGTTGAGCATGGTTCAAAGATAAGCTCAATTGGGTGAAGTAATTGCACATTGTCATAACAACATAGAAAAAATTCAACATCTCAATGGTTATAAGCAGAATGTAGAGTGTAACTAAAAAGGGAAGCAAAACCACAGATGTTAAAACCGAGAAATGTATGTGCTACAACAGAAGCTTACCTATACTCTTCCACGAAAGCAGATGGAAGTTCTTCATCTCTTGCTGGCCTAACTTCTTTACAGGCCTAGCATACATACATAAGATGAACTTACAAGAGGATCACACAAAGTATTACTCGACACCAATAAACTAGGAAAAAAGAAAAGAAAAGGAAACACAAATGAACCTCATAACCCTTGAATAATGAGTAAACTCATGCACTTGTTATATCAACAGAGACTTAATTCACTTTACCAATCTATTTGCATTACTCCATCACATAAACAAGCATAGAAAAGAAATGCATGTTATGTGAAGTTCATAACTCTTGAGTAATGAGGATTAATATAGAACCATGGACAAGTTATATTAGAGGAGGCTTATTTCACTTAAAATTGGCATCACTCCATCACACTAACAAGAATAGAATGGAAATGCATGTTATGTGAAGTTCATAACTATTGAGTAACGACGATAATCATGGACTTGCTATATCACAGCACATTTTCAAGTTTACAATATCTTCATTCATCATAGCCACTTCCATCATATAAACCAATTTAACGGTTAACACAATTCATTCTGGTTCTTTTGTTCTTTGTCCTCATGCCTAAATGTGTTTAACAATTCAAGTTCCAATCAGCCAGAAGAGGTCTAAAAGAACTAAACTATAGAAAAACAATATGAGCATCTAAAACCAGATTATGTGGAGGTATTTTAAGCACAGCACAAAAACGAGTATACCAAAGCACTGTATGAAGCATCTCCTTCTTCTTTTCTCTCTTTGCCTTGTTCTTTTGACTTTTCTTTTCCTTTGTTTTAGAATAAGCACATTTTTGGATATCATCCTACCATTCCTCACAGTATCTAACTTCTACAAGGTTGTTTATGTCTGTCCATATTATTTTGCTTTGGTGAATTACCTTCTAAACTAAATACTTATCCTTTACGAACCTAGCATTCATACCTTCCTCTTCTATGCCCCCCCCCCCCCCCCCCACACACACACAAAAAAAAAAAAAAGAAGAAGAAGAAGAAGAAATAACCTTTTCTTTGTCACTTAAGCTGATCATTTATTAAGTTATATCTTCTCAGCTAATAGGAATACTGAGGGTGGACCTTGTACAGTTAGAAAAAAGAAAAGATAATAGATGTCATAAAAGGATTCCCTTCATTAGAAACTTATATATCATGTTGCTTTTGAGGACATTAAAAGACTCAGCGAAAATGGTAAATGTCGTCTTCCTTTACAGTGACTTCTTCCTTTCCTCTTCATTTGAGGATAAATTGCAGCACCATTCTTGGTGCTTTTGTGTTTTAGGCAAAAAACAAGGGGCAGCAATAAGCTTCTATCTTGGTTGGGGGAGTTAGCTTCTTTAAACCCACATGTGAGTTAACCTGCATAAATCAACTAGAAAAGCAAAATTGAAAGTCTTGTCCACCCACCCCAAAACCCCAGTGTGGCTTTATTTCTGCTTCTGCAATAAGAAGAAAGTCAAACGCTAGATTGTGAGTGTAGATCTTAGTAAATAGTTTCGATTGTTTTGCACTTGCAAGGTAGCTAGTGGGTGGCACATGGGAGTTGTTGTATATCTGTTATTGGTATAGGCAATTGGCACGTCCTTGGTGGCTCATCCAATGAAAATTTATAATCTTATTAAAGATGAATGTCAAAATACCAGATAGTAAAAAATCCAACTAAATCCAACAATTACGTTTAGCATTATATACTAACTGAACAACATACTTGCTTGACATGGTTGACTATGGCAACCTGGGCAGTGCGAGGATCAAGATACTCATCCTTATCAACCTCACCAAAAGACGTAACCAATACCTGCAAATGTCACTACTTTCAACTTTACATAGCAAGATAATAAAAATATCTTCCAACTGGTCATTACTACATCCATGAAGCATTTTACTTTCTTTTTTAGAAGAGCGGAACAAAATCTTAGACTTAATAAAGAACAGTTCTTTGGAAAATGTTTTTTCTTCTTTTGATTATTGAAAAGTGGTGGAAATTCCCTCTATACAAGTGGTATACAAATGTAGAGAAACTATAAACAAACATGCTGCTCAACAAACAACACCCCATTCTTTTGTATATAGCATTGCCGAGTACCATGAAATATATCTCTATCCTAAAAGCCTTATTTGGAGCATTACTAGAGTAATCTTATTTCTTTAATGGACAATAAGACAAATGATTTTCTCATGCATAACTTTTATTGTTCCCTTCAGTCTTTCAATTTTCTAACCTTCAACTAAGGAAAACTACAACACAGTACAATAAGTATTGCTTACAAAATATTTCATTTTTAAACCTTCAACAACTTAGCTAAACTTCATTCACAAATCTTCAACCACTGAAAACCATCAAAAGCTAAAATTATCAAATTGAAGGACACGATTAGCCTAAATTACATTTTCAAAGATCGAACAAACTGCAAAGTAAAAGAAAGCAAGAGAGAGAGAGAGAGAGACTTACATCGCCACTTCTGTTAGGCAATTCGAGACAAATCAAGTGAGATTTGTTGTAAGAAGGGAATGCCTCCTCAGCCGCTTTCCTATATACATTCTCGTCTTTCAAAATAGCTTTAACATCTGTAAATCAAACCGAATAAAACTCAAAACTAAAAAAATAAAATAAAAAAAACAATAAACCGCCGATCGCAAACGAAGACCAATGCGGTTACAATTTCAATCACGAAAAAACCTTCAAAACTAAAAAACCACAAACAAAAGAGAAGAAAAAGAAGAAAATGACCTTTGGCGACGTACTGAATTTCGCCGGCGGGGGAGTTAAGAAGGAACCATTTGGCAATCTCAATTTTCTGTTCATCGGTGAGTTCAGTTTCTGATTCCAGAGAATCTTCCTCTTCTTCTAACATTTCTGCAATCTTATTACTAATAGATATTCTTCCCCATTGAATTCAATGAAGATACCATTAACCCCACCAGAGTCGCTCTCTTTTCTTTTGTAATGTAAATTCAAGTGGAGTTACCAGTTTTCTTATTTTCCATATTTGTCCCTGCTGCTACCCTGGATATAAATCTGTAAAGGGAAAGCTGAGGTGATTGTGGGGTCTCATTTGATTTTGATTGTTCAGAGGACCGTCAGATGGATGTTTTGTTGCTCTTTCAGGTAACTTTAACCGTTGGATTATTCCTCCTTTTTTCTTTCAGAAATATTTTCCGTTGCAGCTTATGAGATGACATCCAAGATAAATAAAGTATTATTCACCATATTCAAATACTACTCTTTTTCTAATACATAGTAAGATAATTTCAGATTTTTTTATCAAAATTTCTCAAACAAATAATAGTCCTTGTAGTAGAGTTAGCTTAATTTTCCAATTTAATGTAACATTTTGATCCGTTGAATTTACATTATTTTGACCTAGGGTGGCTTCAACCAGTAGGAAGCATTACGGTACTAAATAGTGACAGGTGACCACACTCCGTAGGACCCCAAAGTTGCAGAAACTCGAAACGATAACGTCCAAACTTGAACAAGAAGGCCAAATGAGGAGAATAATCGAGGCCTACCTTGACACAACAGATCATGCAAACCTTCATCAGAAAGGGATGAATTTGCAGAGGGACCATAAACCATATCACATTACCCCATGTTGATCAAAATATCATTTTTAGCAAAATCATGTGACAAGACATTTTAATTTAATACAGTATTAATAAGTTTATTACTCGAGTATAATTTAGCGAGTTATAATAGTCAATAGTGTATAAAAAAACTGTATGCGGCACAGACCAATATACAAAAATTAAACTCTCTAGTTAGACCAAAACCAGTTAAACTCTTCATTTAAAGTAAAATCTCCCGGTTACAAACCTGACTCTCATACATCGGCATCCAAAAGTTGTTCCAAGCCTCCAGTGGGCCAATTTCTTCTGTGTTCCCAAAATTTTCTTTTACCCTACTATTAACTAAACATCTAGCAGAAAATAGCATTAATTCGGTTGAGTCCATGTAACCTCTCATTCTCGACACAATTCCATTTTCCCTAGCGAAGCCCAACCTAAAGTACCTATCCTGACTATTCTCCTCCACCTGCTTATCAACTAATGTCTGCTCACTACTAGGTTCTTGCCTTGGAGGAGAGACATGATCCTCCTCGGTGCTCAAGTAATTGTCCATGCCGAGAGCTTCCCAGTCAATCTGCTGCACAATCCCAGCAGCTCGTTCACCAACACGGTCATGGTAGTATTGTGATTGTAGTGCTTCCTGGACAGCAAGTTTATCGACTTGGGCCTTAAGCATCTGTAGTCGATCACCAATTCTTGTCGACACAGCATCATATAATTTTCCTCTTGGCATATTATCCTTTTCTTCCGCAGCAAGCAAGTCATCAAACTCGATGGGATCACCAACCAGAACAGTCACCTGCAGTTTTTACAGCTCATGAAGAGTATACTAGGAAATTATAAATCATAATTACCGGGAGATGAAAATGTATCAAAGTAGAGAGCAATTACTATTCACCACCCACAAATAAAAAATACATACCGTCTTTCCAATCCTGGGAAGCTTGGCACCTACAGGCATGATGTCTTGCATTCCAGTATGCACAAATGGGACGACTATTGGCACCTTGTCGGCATCCAGAACCAATCTATTAAGGACAAAGAAAAACATGTTTAAAACATGAATGTAATTAAATAACCCGGGGGTGGTAGGGGGGTGGGGGTGGTTCTGCTTCATTCAATAGCAGGAAAACGAGGGGCTAATCAACAGAGAAAAAAAAACTGTCTAATTCTGGCCCCTGGTTTCTGTATAGTTCCATCAATACATTGTCTCTTGGTCTTTTTCTTCTCCAAATATAAAATTATTAAACCACTGAACTGGTATCCTTATTGACATATCATGAGATCCACAACTTATTAGTTAAAAAGAACGAGTACCTGCCGATGCCTCTCTTAATAGAACCCATAGTTTTGCCACCATCTCGAGAGCGACTACCTTCTGGGAATATGTGTACCCATCCACCACGGTTCAATTTTGAAATAGCCATGTCCATCCCCTGTGGTACATGCAGGAATAAACTGAACAATTAGCTGTAACTAGTGGTGGCAAAATGGTTAAAAGGAAACAGTTATACACCCATATTATCCATTACAAAATGGGTTGGATAATGAACTTTTTAAAAACGGGTCCAATATGGATAAGAACCATATTATCCGCATAGAAAATGAGTAACCAATAGATAACTAATAGGTTTAACTTTTACATTTGTAAAACCTCAAGTTGGGGATTCCTCAAGTTTAGGAGACTAAAAATTTTTCCAAAAGTGATCATATTCAAGAAGCCATGGATAATATGGATTAACCCGTTTTTTATCCGTATTAAATATGGGTCGGGTCGGATAATTTGTCCGTTTTTGCAATACCCGCTTGACCCGTCCATATCTGATCCAACCCGCCCGTTTGCCACCCCTAGTTGTAACCTCCACAGTCTCTTTTACCATTTCCAAGAAAACGTCTCAGACTGGAGAAGCGAGAAATATATACTGATGTATAAACAATTAGAATATTAGATCAACTTAAACTCAACTGCATTTCAGCAAAGAAAATACCTTCTGATATATACCGTCACCACGGGAAACTGGAAGAACTTTGACATGTTTGAAGAAGGCAGACGTTGCTGGATTACGGAAACACCGATCAGTTGCACAAAGCGTCCATCTCAAATTTTGTGCATCCAACATAACACTGGGGGGAAGCAATGCAGCAATAACCAGTGGGTCATCCATAGCAGCAACATGATTGCTCACCTGAGTTCATTTAAACAGTAATATATCAAAAGGCATAACCAAGGGGTGCGAGGCTTAAAGCAAGGAACTAGAAGTAACTCAGGTCTCAGGAACATCACTTACTGTAATAAGAGGTTTATTCTCCGCTCGGTTGACCAGCACCTGATGTAATTTTTCTGCACCGTATATCTGCAAAAGTCATCGAGTTATTTCTCCCAATTAGGCAACAGCTGAAATAGTAACTCACTAAAGCTTTAGCTTACCTGAACACGATTGAGACCATGCATAAACACATGACAAACATTTCCAAGCACAGGTACAGCCACAGCTTGAAGCATGCGAGTCAGAACTGAATCTGCTTCTGGATCAATATCCTTGCTAACTGCAGTCATAGTGATTCAGAATTATAACTACTGCGTGAGCTCGAATCCCCATAGGGTAGCAAATACAAGTGAGGGATAGTTTAGTGGAAAGAACCTTCCAACTCATGAAGGACATTGATGTTAAAATTGAAAGGCAAGGTTTAACATATCAAAAGAATCCCAAAAAAGTTGGATAAAATGCCCAAAATTCATCAAAGGTAGATAAATATTGGTACCAGGAGTAATTCTAGCAACTAATTTCAGTCGAGATAATTAACTTTCAAATCACTTCTTTTAACATATGAAGAAACCTGTTTGCTGTGTCAAGGAGGTAAACTCTAGCTCTCAGATTGGAAGTATAAGGGCAGAAAGCAGCTAAGGTAGCTGCTATTTAGCTTAGTAGATTTTCCCAATTTCTCCTAGCAAATACCATGAGCTCATTAAATGTTAATTGATGGCATTGGTTACGTAAAGCATAATTTATTGCTTTAACAGGTTTTATACAGTTGAAGTTCAGTCACATTCCGTAATTTTTCAATTGTAAAACTAAAAACATTGTCAAAGTCCTTTTATATTTAGTCGAACTATTTTGCAAATCCTAGATATGAATAATCGGCATATAGATTTTCCACGTAGCATAACTGAACGAACAGGAAGATGGATCAAATTAGATGCGGTTGTGTCACATTACGTTTTACAAATTCGTATAATATTGAACTGACCTGTTTTACGATAGAAAGTGGAAGAAGAAGGGAGAGCATCTCTACGGAAATCGCTAAAGCGCTGGACCCATCGTTCGACGGTAGATGAGAAGTAGCCGTCAGAGATCAAAGGACGGCGACGGTGATGATCGACGGCGACCCTAAGGCGGTCTCTTAGACGAAGCTGCAGGGACTGTGCCCTATCTTTCCACAGATCCGCTCCTGTTTCAATCCACCTCCCTGATACCATTTTCAATATTCACCTCTTATTATTATATGTATATATGTATGTGTTATTATATGAGTATTTTGGGTGGGTTGATCCAAGCTTTATGCAGAGGGAGTAGAGGAGCGTGAGAGTAGCCTGATCGAAAAGAGAGGGTTTCGACTAGCAGGTTTGTTTTTCTTTTACCTTAAGATGCGCAGGGTGGGTAGTGCGCACATCTTGCCCAAACAGATACTCATATTATTAGGAGTTCCTTAAATATCTTTTGTGGGTCCATAAAGTCTACGTGGCAGATACCTTCTAGCTCGACAGGGCTTGACTTGTCGAGAGCGCCAGCCGTTTTTATTCTACGCCTAAAATTCTTACGTATTAGGGAAGTTCTATTTATTATTTTCTTTGTTAACATTATACTGCTGCTCCCTCCGCCTCAAATTATCTATTGTGATTTTTAAAAATAATTATCTCAAATTATTTATCATTTTAGAAGTTTAAGACAAAATAAAGCCTATTTGAATTGGCTTATATTAAGTACTTTTAAGCCAAAATAGCTTTTATGCCATTTTATAGTGTTTGGATAAAGTAAAAAAATATTTTTAAACACTTGCTTTTAAGCTAAAATGACAAAAATAAGTCAAAAGTTAGAATTCCTAACTTATGGCTTTTGGCTTAAAAGTCACTTATAACAACCCATCCAAACGGACTCTTAATTATATTTTTTTCTATTTTACCCTTGTTATTTTTGAAAATAGAAATAACACATATATAAATAGAAGAAATATTTAATAAAGAGACTGTATCTTAAGATATAAATAAGGGTAAAATAATCTAATACCCCTTTTAATTAATATTCTCTTAAGGGGCGTATAAAAGAGAAACACGATTGGTAATTCGAGACAGAGGAATATTAGTTATTATCGAAGGGTTTAGGCTTAACGATCTTGCTTAGAAATTGAAGAAAATCTTTCTTTAAGCAGAATAAAGTACATCTTTTCTTCTTGATTTCTCTATGTTATTTTTCTTATTATTTTTGTCCAACTGCTTTTCTTCCATGCCAGTATCCCTCCCAATTCTCATCTTATCCATGCAACAAATTCTAGTCTTGTAAAAAGAATTACAACGAAGTCAAGGAAAGCCATGAGCGCTTATAAAACACATGCATCATATTCAATCAGCTATATCGCCTCTACGATACAACTTGTAAGAAAAAAAAATAGATAGGTTTTGGTTTTGTATATCAGAGGGGAGATGCCTATTGGCTATTTCTAGACGGGAGATACCTACAGGATTGTTTTTTCTTTTTTCCTCAAGAAAAATGTTTTCGGCTTCAAGACTTGCGATTTCTAGAACAGATGTTAAACAGAAAAATAAATAAATGGGACTTCCACCACAACCTACAGACAAATCTGAAGCCTAATAATGGAACACTACAACTAAGGCTTTACAAGTTACAACCACAGGCATAAAATCAGTTCACAATAGCCAAGAAAAAAAATACTTCTAAGAGACAACGTAAAGTGTAAGCCCTTTAGAAGGATGACGTTTTCTAGTTTATTCAATCATCGTTTCGTTGTCCAAGCTTTGACAGTAATCAAGAAAGGATAATCTGCCATAAACAGTGGTCAATCACAAGCTAAATGACTCAAGACTTTCAGTTCCAACAGTAAAATCTTCGTCCGACACAATCCTTTTCCAAGCAACCCTCCACTTGAATGCGCTAGAATCAAATATTGATAGTAATGCTGCATAAATAGTAAACATTTCAGAAATGCATTTCGACTGAGGCAGGGAAATTCTATAAGATGACATTGATAAGCAATACCTATAAATAATATGGATCTCACTTCGTAACACTGAAAGCTGTGACACCTGAACCTTCAGAAGAGGTCAGCAAATGAAAATTTGGTATTTGGGTGTTTTACCTCCAACGTTTAGGTAGTTAACATCAAAGGCAACTTGCCCAAAATCATCTGTGGATGGCAAAAGATTGTATTATTGTTGCCAAAATTTTCATGACGAGGTTAATAGAATTTTTGATTCGGGGATAAATAAAATTCGAACCTTCATAGAGGGTCCTCGCAATGTGTACGTACTCAGGTATGAGGTCCCTGTATATGACTCCAGTTGGATGTGCATCTAAGACAACTAGGACTCCTGTCAACATGGTTTAACCATCAGAAGTCGCAGGAAACTTGTAACCTTTGTTATCTGTAAGAGAAAACTGTTCTTTTTTGGAAAAAATCAATCATATAAATAAATCATGTTCTACAACACTGCTATTTCAATCTAAATTTTCCCTTGGGGAAAATAACATTTGGATTTCAGATATGTGGATTTTATGCGGCTAATTCCTTCCATTTACACACTGTGAGAGAAAACTGTTTCCTTTCTCTTTCCAATTAAGTCTCATTGATAATCACTCTTTGCAGATCATCAGGATGTTAATTATTATCCTAATAGATCTGATCATTTTGTTTTTATTTAGAGAGAAAGTCAAATCAAAAGACGTGAAAGTACACTACACACCAGTGGGGAACTTTCCACTAGACGAGTAATCTGAGGACTTCTGCTTTCTCTCTTTTCAGGGGATGGAGTAGGAAAACACTCAATTATTTTATCATTTAGGCCATCAAAGAAACATACCTGGTGCTAACCATTCTTTTGTAGAGTTGCTAGCTAATGGAGCTAACCATAATATGTTCCGCAAATTCATCGAATCATCATAAGAGACATTAGATCCTGCGAACAATAAAAACCTAAATAGAATGAGAATAAAGAACATCATTGTTGTCTTTTTGAAAATCTCATTACGCAAAAACTTCGGAGGGTTAGAAACAATGATGGATCAAAAACTGCACATAGTAGAGAAAATGGCTATTGTACTATCTCTCTTGTACCTCTGATATTTAAGAGTGAGAGAAAATTCAATTCAGAACATTCAGTTGATCTCTGAGGAAGTGGTCAAAGATGCAGACTAACCTATTTGGCAGTAGCCCATGTTGTAAGGGAAGATTTCCTTATCATATGCTGGATACTCCTTAGCATGGAACCTGGAAAATTTTTGCAGTGTGAACATCATGAGCATCTCACACACACAAGAAAAGAAACCAGAAATAGAAACAAATAAAAAAGAAAAAAAACCTAGTTCGTATGGAAAAAGCAGCATTCAAGAAATTCCAGTCAACAAAACACAGAAGCAAAAAGAACAACTGAGTCCATGGGTATGAGTGGTTGGACGACGGTTAGAATTAAAATGAGTACGTATTAAAACATTTCCACTGATTTTGTGTTTCGGAGGAATTTAGATTCTCTTACTCCTTACTAAGCTAACAAACAAAGGTTCCCCATGTCATATTTAATTAAACATAGAGAATCGATAGATACTCTTAGGTTCAAGGATTCAAATACTTTCTCCTTCCCTTATGCCAAATAGGTTTCCTCGAAAACGGAGAAGAGCAATTAACTTACTGATAACTATATAAGCACATTCTTTTGCAGTGTAAATCATCAAAAATTACTCATTAATGATATAGTCTAGTGTATGAAGGTTCTCCATAGAGACAAAATTAGAGAAGCTGCTAAAAATAAGCGAAGCCCCTCAATCCCCTAAATTACTTAGTCCAACTCCTAAAGCAATCTGGAGAATGAATTGAAAATTCTACTTTTACAACTAAAAGCCTAACAGATTCCCATCTTACAATTTGGTTCTCAATTAAGTAGAAGTTATAATGATGCATGAATGAATACCACTCATGGCTCTTTTCCCTTTGTCTAAAACCTAGCGCACTTCTCCTGGTAGAATATCAGTGCACTCATATTGCTACCACAACAGCAAACCCCATAAAGCAACCCAAATCATAAACCAAGAAACCCCTCATTCATCACTTAGTCCTTCGTGGACATCAGAGATTACAGAGAGCAGCAAAAGCTCCATTTCCTTTGAAAGTATGCAAACGAAGATCAACTGCATAACATACTTTTTTTGAGAAAGGATCAACTGCATAACATACTTAAGTTAAACAAAGAAGAAATCCATTTAATATAGTGCCACATACTCTCTCAAGGATACTGATTAACAGACTTCACTTTAATAAAGAATTTTATCCATCTTATTAAACTATTAGCTTACTGAAAAACACAATGGCTAGATGATAGCCTTACCTAGAACTGCATTTACTCATTCCTACAACTGGAAAGGATAATTAATATGTTACAAATGATGTTTTATGTCAAGCATGCAAGTCAAATCAAATGACATGGAAGATCTACATTCGAACTATAGGCCATAGCAAAAGCAGTATAATACAGTTTCAAGTCTTGAACAGGTAGTCATTTCAAGTTGAATCAGATGTGACATGCCTTTTCTCCTTAGAATCATATTGCAAGTAACACAAGTTAAATATATTCAAGAAAAAACAACAATTGTGGTTGAATTTACAATATGACGCAACAACCACAGATACTCGATCATATTGCCTTTTTTATCTTGCTTTTAGCAGCTAGATTTGAATTCTACTAAATATGATGTTCATTATCTCCCTGCTGCTTATTAGATGGATTGATTGAAGAGTTCAGGGCTTCGGGCTATAGAGATGCAATCACGAATCAAGTTAGACGAGCATCCATCATATTCTTCAATAGGTTAATGGGTATCTTCTCCAGTTTTCTCTAATCCCAGTTCACTTCATTATTACCAGCTGAAGAAGAAAAAGAAATATTTAAAAGAAAGAACATCCTTCCATATATCCGATTAGCTAATCAATTAAGTGCAAAACAATTTTTATCTGCTAGGCCGTTTACAATTGAAGAGTACTTAGGTCCGCCTTTTGTGGAACACTCAAGCAACAGAAGCATCATTTGTCTCATGGTGTGCATGTGACAGTAAGGGTTCATGTCAACTTACAAAATCCCAAGCCTTCCAGACTCTCTGGCAAGAAAGACATGACCATGAAAGAAGTCAAATCGCGACAATGATGTATTTAGCCCTACACTGGGTCCCCGAGCAACAATCATTTCAAACAAAAACTCAAGGTATGAATTTATCTCCTACAAAACAACAATTAAATTCAACATCAAACAAAAACCAAGAAATCCTCATTTCAAGAGGATCTAGAAGTTTTTAATGCTGACCTCATTAATGAAAACTCTCCCATAAGGAGTTCTAGTAAGTTCACATCGGTCTTCCTTTGATCCTTCAATGTCTGGAACCTGCACATCAAATAGGAATGCACTTACTGTCAAAATAGCAGACTAAGACAAATGAAAGGGAGGAGTGCACTTTTATACATTGCTATAGAGACCATATTAGTACGGGATATATTAAAATTTTTAGATTGACATCACGAGCTGAATTTGTCTCTGTATTTGCCTCTGAAATTCGTTCATAGCACAAGTTAGGGTAACATATTTTGGGTACTGCATTTAATAATATTGTACAAAGAGTGCACCAATTACAATTCCAGCTATATACTAATATGTGAATGGTGGCCAACTCTAATTGTCAAGAAATTGCATGAGGCATAACAAAAGCCCAAAAATGTATGTTTATGGTTTACAAACTCTACTGATACAAGCCTAAGCTTTCATGACAAAAGAAGATAAAAGTTAGAACTATCAGTTTCTTTTTTTAAGTAAGGATTTGTTTTGCAATTGTTTGCTTAAGTATGATCGGTATTAAAATTGAGTTAGTGCTAACAGAACAGTGTTGCCTGAGGCAAATAATGCAACAACCTTAAAAGCTTTTCCTCCAAATCAGGTTCTGAAGATTTGCACTTTTCAGTTATTTGTAACTCCTATCAGTATGGGCTATTTTAAAAGCTTTTAGATTGTCACAAGCAAATAGTGTCTCTCTTTTCCCCTCTGACCTTTGTTCCTAACAAAAGTTATAGGCTTTGACTATTGCATTTTAATAATACTGTACAAAGAGTGCACAAATTACAATTCCAGCTATATTAATAAGTGAATGGTGATCGACTCTAATAACAGGGTCCCCACATACCTCTACTTTTGCCACCTTGAAGAAAGTCATAAACTCCTTGCACTCTTTCTGTAATCAAATCAATTCCCATTTCCCAAATTTGTTAGACTCTAGTTCCTTACCCGCTCTGCCCAGCCCTGCTAATATTTAAGAAACCCATAGTCTTCCCATGCTGTGCCCTTCCGCCCATTGCCATCCCTACATCTACTTTTGAATTTTTGCAGTTATCCATTGTTTTACCCGAATCAGGTTTTCTGAACATTCTCACTTCCAGTTATTTGCATCTTATTTTGAGCTTTATCCGTTGCACTAAGGAAATCTCCATAAAGAGGAACAATATCATGCACTGTATAAAAATAGCTGATATAATTGGCTTTTTCCCTTTGCGAGAAAACGAATAACAAATGCCCAATTATTTCAAAGACCTAGAAAAGAAATTATATAGCATCCTGACTGTAAACAAATTTACCAAATTCGGTACTTCGAATCTAATTACAGGTAACTCTCTATAGTGAGCTGTAAGCATGCTTAGTTAGTCAGAAAAGTATGGTAAGTAACACCGACTAACACGTGGTAACTAGCTAAGATACAACCATAACGTAAATAATGATTGATTAAACTGCTAATGTAGATAAGTTAAATCCATTACATAACAGATTGTCAACATGGAGACTGGAGAGACATGAAGAACTCACAGGGATGACCGTTGGATCAAGCGTCCAATGAATAGAACTAGGATCACCGCCAGAGTCAACGGCGAGGCGAGCCAGCTCCATCACCGGCGCCGGCGGCCACCAAATAAGCTCATTCTCTTCGCTTACACTCCTTCGATTACTCAACTTAGAACTCAACGAGCGTCTATTTGGAGCCTGAGAACTCGGAGAGAAAGGGACGAGGAATTTGAGGCAAGAGCGGAGTTGGCAGGCCTCTTGAGTGTTTACAGCTGAGGCTTGTTGAGGTGGGCCCAACAGAGCGAGCAAATCGGCAACTGAGGCCTTGGGTACGGCGGATTCCGGCGGCGAGGCAGAGGAACGGAGCTTGAGCTTGCGGAAGGAGTAAGGAGGAGTGAATGTAACAGTGGAAGTGGCAGTATATGAAGCGGCGAAAGAGAGGGAGAAGAAGAAGGCGAATTTGAAAGAGAACAGTGGCTGGCTCATCTTTCTCCTCCCACGAAAATTGGAGTCAACCCACAAAAATGGCTTTGAATGGGAACGCGTAAACTTATAAATTGCATTTGCTGAATTTATAAATCGCATTTGCTGAATTCAATGAATCCGGCTTATAAATCGATTCACAGATTGCGACTTATAAATTAAAATGGGACTTATAAATCGCATTTCGGAATGCGACTTACAAATCCAATACGCAATTCAAGCAACTTGCTGCATGTGTTTCCCTTTTTAAAAAAAAAATTAAATTGCTAATAGACATGCTTCATTTTTTTTCCATTCTAGATTCCCGTTTTAGACTTCTTTATTAGTTACACATAAATTTTCTTTTTAAAGTTTAATTTTTATTATATATTATTACTCAAAGTAATAATATAGAACAAGAAAAAACAAGCTAAGAGAGAAAGAGAGGAAGAGAGATTCTTATTTCTTCTTCAATTGTGTGTATTTTACTATCTATTACAAAACTTTTATATAGGCATGAAAAGTGAAGAAAAATATGTCATTGAATATGTCATTAAGCATTTGAGAAGATCATGGAGGAAGAGTAGGCATCCACCATAATTTGATTTTTCTTATAACACTACCCTTTGGATGTCCATAGATAATGTGTCTCGTTAAAACCTAACCCTATGGGAAAAAAATCAGAGTGAAGGAAAAAGAGTACACATGTTTTGAAATACGCCTTTTGGTTGCCTCGTTAAAAACTTTGTAAGAAAAACCCAATGGGACAAAACCTTGTAAGGGAAAAAGAGTACAACACGTATTAACTCCCCCTGATGAGAGCATCAATTCACATCTTTGAGCCTTCGCATCCCAATCTTGCACACTAGTTTCTTGAAGGTTGACATCGGTAGAGATTTGGTGAACAAATCAGCCATATTATCACTTGAACGGATCTGTTGTACATTTGATATCACCATTCTTTTGAAGATCATGAGTGAAAAATAACTTTGGTGAAATGTGTTTTGTCGACAAGAGGGGTTGCTCTGATGGTAAGCAACCTCCACTTCTAACCAAGAGGTTGTGAGTTCGAGTCACCTCAAGAGCAAGGTGGGGAGTTCTTAGAGGGAGAGAGCCGAGGGTCTATTGGAAACAGCCTCTCTACCTCATGGTAGGGGTAAGGTCTGCGTACACACTACCCTCCCCAGACCCCACTAGTAGAATTATACTGGGTTGTTGTTATTGTTGTTGTTGAAATATGTTTTGTTTTATCCCCTTTTATGAGTCCTCCCTTCAATTGGGCTATGCATGTTACATTGTCTTCGTACAAAATTGTGGGTTGTTTGTCACACTTTAAACCACATTTGTCTCGAATAAGATGTATTATAGACCTCAACCATACACATTCTCGACTTGCTTCATGAATAGCAATTATCTCAGCATGATTAGATGAAGTAGCCATGATTGATTGCTTAGTCGATCGCTAAGATATGACACTGCCTCCATATGTAAACACATAGCCTGTTTGAGATCGAGCCTTGTGTGGGTTAAATAAATACCCAGTATCGGCATAACCAACAAGATCGGGACTGCAATCATTGCCATAAAATAATCTCATATCGGTAGTCCCTTTTAGATACCGCAATATGTGTTTGATTCCATTCCAATGTCTCCTTGTAGGAGCAGAGCTATATCTTGTTAAGACATTAACTGAAAAAGTTATGTCAGGCCTTGTAGTGTTAGCAAGATACATTAGTACACTAATTGCACTAAGATATGGTACTTCGGGACCAAGAAGCTCTTCATTCTTTTCTTCAGGTCGGAACATGTTCTTATCCACATCAAGTGAACGAACAATCATCGGAGTACTTAATGGATGTGCTTTATCCATGTAAAACCGTTTCAATACCTTTTCTATGTAGGCAGATTGATGAACAAAAGTCATGTTTGCCAACTGTTCAATTTTGCAAACCAAGACATAATTTTATCTTTCTAAGATCTTTCATCTCGAATTCCTTCTTTAAATAATCAATTGCCTTTTGGAGTTCTGTAGGAGTTCCAATAAGGTTTATGTCATCAACATATACAGCAAGTACAACAAACTCCGTTGTTGTTTTCTTTATAAAAATACATGGACAAATGGTATCATTTATATAACCTTCTTTTAATAAATACTCATTAAGGCGGTTATACCATATTATTCCTGATTACTTTAGACCATACAAATATCTTTGCAATTTGATTGAAAATATTTCCCGGGACTTCGAATTATGTGTGTCAGGCATTTTAAATCCCTCGGAAATTTTCATGTATATCTCATTATCAAGTGAGTCGTAAAGGTAGGTTGTAACCACATCCATTAAATGCATGTCAAGCTTTTCATGGACAGCAAAACTAATGAGATAACGATACGTTATAGTATTCATAACAGGAGAATATGTCTCTTCATAATCGATACCAGGCCTTTGTGAAAATCCTTGTGCAACAAGGCGTGCCTTATATCTTTGTACCTTATTTTTCTCATTCCTTTTCAAAAACCCATTTATAGCCAACAGGCTTAACACCATTTGGTGTTTGGACTACAGACCCAAAAACTTCACGTTTCGCAAGTGAAGTTAATTCTGTTTGGATAACGTCTTTCCATTTTGGCCAATCATTTCTCTGTCTACATTCATCAACAGATTTTGGTTCAAGATCCTCATTGTCACGACCTGAAATTTCCATCGTCGGGACCGTGATGACACCTAACATTTCACTTGCTAGGCAAGCCAATGTTAGAGAATCATTTAAACCA
This sequence comes from Nicotiana tomentosiformis, assembly GCF_000390325.3. Lineage (NCBI taxonomy): Eukaryota > Viridiplantae > Streptophyta > Magnoliopsida > Solanales > Solanaceae > Nicotiana > Nicotiana tomentosiformis. Next base: position 30,821,098 of record NC_090812.1, read on the forward strand.
ATCCTTATTCCATTCAGTGATTAACATCAGATTAGCTAAGATGAAATATAGCGAGTGTAGAATAATATAGAAACTGCATCAATTACTACTACCCGGATATGGAGTCACAATTCACGAGCATTCTACAATTCACAAGTAAGAGTCTGAAAGAAATACAACTGTTTGGATGGAAGAAACAGTAAAACAGAAAAGATAGGCGGGGACTTCAAGATCTGTGAATGCCGACAGATCTACCTTGAGTCTCCGGATAGCGGGTCCAATAGCTAAAATTTTGATCAACCCGAGCCGATACCAAAATCTGCACAGAAAGTGTAGAGTGCAGTATTAGTACAACGACCCCATGTACTGGTAAGTGTCGAGCCTAACCTCGACGAAGTAGTGACGAGGCTAAGACAAGGCACCTACAAATCAACCTGTATAATTTAACAGTGTATATGCAAGTAACAACAATGAAAAGCTAGGAAGGTAATATCGGGAGGGGGAACATGCTGAGGGAAATACGGGATAAATAACTACAGCAGAATAATGACCGAAACAACCAATGTACTATGAATCAACAGGAACAACGAATACAGTAAAGGAAAATAAATTGCACGGCATCACCCTTCGTGCTTTTACTCTCAACCTCACCATAAAATCAATAGAAATGGCACGGCATCACCCTTCGTGCATTAACTCTCATATCATGGCACGACATCACCCTTCGTGCATTAACACTCACAATATGGCACGACATCACCCTTCATGCATTAAAACTCACAATATGGCATGGCATCACCCTTCGTGTATTAACACTCATAATATGGCATGGCATCACCCTTCGTGCATTAACACTCTCCCTTACCATAATGCAATGAACAATTAACAACAAGGAGATAGAATAACATATACAAGCCTTACTTTAACATTTGGTTCTACAATATCAATCTCAACTTTGAAATAAATACTCAATTATCACCAGAAGATCCATAAATATGATAAGAACAATCAATTTAACAACACTAATCTAAACACGTAGCAATTAGGCATAGGAAAGAGACAATATGAGAAAAACGGGAAAAAACAGGGGGAAAACAGGTAAATTGGCGCCGCATAAATACTCTTCACCTCACATATACGCCCCTCACATGAATTTCACATAGCAAATAATCTGAGGTTCCTAACTCCCTCAAGTCAGCGTTAACCACGATACTTACCTCACTCCAAAGGCCACGCAATACTCAATCATAGCTTTTCCTTTAGAATCCACCTCCAAACCACTCGTATCTATTCAAAAACAACTCAATAATATCAATTATTGCTAAAGGAATTAATTACATTGCATAAATTTAAATTTTCCAAACTTTTCTCCAAAAAGTCATAAATCGACCCCGGGTCCGCTTGGTCAAAACCCAAGGTTCGGACCAAAATTCATTTACTCATTCACCCCCGAGCCCGGATATATAATTGGTTTTGGAATCCGACCTCAATTTGAGGTCTAAATTTCCAAATTTTCGAAATCCCTAGTTTCTACCCAAAACCCCTAATTCTACCATGAAAACTCTAGATTTTAGGTTGATAATTCATGAAATATAATGGGCAATAGAAAGAAAATGGTTTAGAATTACTTACCAATACTTTGGGGAAGAAAATGTAGCTTGAAAATCGCCTCTAGCCCGTTTGATTTTTTAAAAAAATGAAGAAATGGCTTAAGTCCCTTTTTGATTCTATTTTAAGTGTTGGGTGACGGTGTTCATCGCGTTCGCGAGGACATTGTCGCGTTCGCGAAGAGTATAGATTGCCAAGCCTTCGCGTTCGCGAGTCCTTTCTCGCGTTCGCGATGGTTACTCCCCCCGGCCTTCGCGTTCGCGAGACATTGCTCGCGTTCGAGATGAAGGAAATACCAACCCTACCCCAGGTCCCAAATGCTTCGCGTTCGCGATGAGCCGGTCGCGTTCGCGAAGGGTAAATCCCCCATCACTTTGCGTTCGCGACCAGGCCTTCGCGTTCGTGAATAATAAAAATCAGCCATTCCAGTTTCTACTTCGCGTTCGCGAGAGTGCCTTCGCGAACACGAAGAAGGAAACCAGAAGGCATCAGAATCTGCAGAAAACCAGATTTTCCAAAGTCCAAACATCCCGTAGCCTATCCGAAACTCACCCGAGCCCTCGGGGCTCTATACCAAACATGCACAAAGTCTAAAAACATCATACGAACTTGCTTGCGCGATCAAATCACCAAAATAACACCTAGAACTAAAAATTTAGCACCAAATCCAATGAAATATTTTCAAGAACACTTTAAAATTTCTATTTTCTCAACTGGACGTCCGAATCACGTCAAATCAACTCTGTTTCTCACCAAATTTCACAGATAAGTCATAAATATTATATTGGACCTATACCGGGCTCCGAAACCAAAATACGAACCCGGTATTAACAAGGCCAAACATCAACCAATTCTTAAAACAACTAAATTTTCAGACTTTTAATTTTCATCAAAAATTCATAACTCGAGCTAGGGACCTCTGAATTTGATTCCGGGCATACACCCAGGTCCCATAATTCGATACGGACCCATTGGGACCGTCAAAATACAGATTCGGGCCCGTTTACCAAAAATGTTGACCGAAGTCAACTCAACTGAAGTTTTAAGGCAAAAATTCTTATTTTATCAGTTTTTTAACATATAAACCTTCCGGGCCAATACCCGAACTGCGCACGTAAATCGATAAGGGTAAAAATGAGATTTTAAGGCTTAAGAGCACAATATCGAGTTCAAAAGTATAAGATGACCTTTTGGGTCATCACATTCTCCACCTCTAAAACAACCGTTCGTCCTCGAACGGACATAGAAAAGTACCTGAGCTGGTGAAGAGGTGGGGATATCTACTCCGCACATCGGACTCGGACTCCCAAGTAGCTGCCTCAACAGGTTGACCTCTCCACTGCAATCGAACTGAAGGGTAACTCTTTGATCTCAACTGGCAAACTTGCCGGACTAGAATAGCCACCGGCTCCTCCTCGTAAGTCAAATCCTTGTCCAACTGGACAGAGCTGAAATCTAACACATGGGACGGATCGCCGTGATACTTTCGAAGCATGGACACATGGAACACCGGTTGAACTGCTAATAAACTAGGTGGCAACGCAAGCCTATAAGCCACCTCTCCCACTCTCTCCAGAATCTCAAAAGGTCTGATATACCTAGGGCTCAACTTGCCCTTCTATCCGAACCTCATCACACCCTTCATGGGTGATACCCGAAGCAATACTCTCTCCACGACCATGAATGCAATATCACGAACCTTGCGGTCGACATAACTCTTATGCCTGGACTGAGCTGTGCGAAGTCGATCCTGAATAATATTGACCTTATCCAAGGAATCCTGTACCAAATCTGTATCCAATAACCGAGCCTCCCCCGGCTCAAACTATCCGACCGGCGATCGACACCGTCTACCATATAATGCCTCATAGGGAGCCATCTGAATGCTCGACCGATAGCTGTTGTTGTAGGTGAACTCTGCAAGGGGAAAGAACTGATCATACGATCCTCCGAAGTCTATAACACATGCGCGAAGCATATCCTCTAAGATCTGAATAGTGCGCTCGGACTGTCCGTCCGTTTGAGGATGAAACGTTATGCTCAACTCAACCTGCGTACCCAACTCACGCTGTACTGCTCTCCAGAAGTGCGAGGTGAACTGCGTACCTCGATCAGAAATGATAGACACTGGCACACCGTGAAGACGGACGATCTCGCAGATATAAATCTCAGCCAACCGCTCTAAAGAATATGAAACTACAATAGGAATGAAGTGCGCTGACTTAGTCAGCCTATCCACAATGACCCAAATGGCATCGAACTTCCTCTGAGTCCGTGGGAGCCCAACAACAAAATCCATAGTGATACGCTCCCACTTCCACTCAGGAATCTCTATCTTTTGAAGCAAACCACCAGGTCTCTGATGCTCGTACTTTACTTGTTGACAATTTAGACACCTAGCTACATAGGCAACTATATCCTTCTTCATTCGCCTCCACTAATAATGCTGCTGTAAGTCTTGATACATCTTGGTGGCGCCCGGATGAACAGAATATCGAGAACTGTGGGCCTCCTCAAGAATCAACTCACGAAATCCATCCGCATTAGGCACATAAATACCACCCCGCATCCTCAAAACTCCATCATCTCAAACTGTAACCTTCTTGGCATCACCATGCCACACCGTGTCCCTAAGGACAAACAAATGAGGGTCGTCGTACTGCCGATCTCTGATGCGCTCAAACAAAGAAGATCGATCAACTGTACAAGCTAAAACACGGTTAGGCTCAGAAACATCCAACCTCATGAACCGATTGGCCAAAGCCTTAACATCTAGTGCAAGAAGTCTCTCACCAACTGGAATATACGCAAGGCTGCCTATACTTACTGACTTTCGACTTAAGGCATCGGCCACCACGTTGGCCTTTCCGGGATGATACAAGATGGTGATATCATAATCTGTCAATAGCTCCAACCACTTCCTCTGCCTCAAATTTATCTCCTTCTGCTTGAACAAATACTGCAAGCTCCGATGATCAGTGAATACTTTACATGACACACTGTAAAGATAGTGCCTCCAAATCTTCAGCGCGTGAACAATGGATTCTAGCTCTAGATCATGAACAGGGTAATTCTTCTCGTGAACCTTCAGCTGCCGCGAAGCATATGCAATAATCTTGCCACTCTGCATCAATACCGTACCCAGACTAATACGAGATGCGTCACAATATACTGTATAAGATCCTGAACTTGAGGGTAACACCAATACCGGTGCTGTAGTCAAAGCTGTCTTGAGCTTCTGGAAGCTCGCCTCACACTCGTCTGACCACCTGAACGGGGCACCCTTCTGGGTCAACCTGGTCAACAAGGTTGATATGGATGAAAACCCCTCTACGAATCGACGGTAGTAGCCCGCCAAACCCAAGAAACTACGAATCTCTATGGCTGATGTAGGTCTAGGCCAGTTCTGGACTGCCTCAATCTTCTTAGGATCCACCTGAATACCCTCGATTGATATAATATGACCCAAGAAAGCAACTGAACTCAACTAAAACTCGCATTTTGAGAACTTAGCATATTACTAGTTGTCTTTCAGAGTCTGAAGAACGATATGAAGGTGCTGCTCATGCTCCTCTCGGTTGTGGGAGTAGATCAAGATATCATCAATAAATACAATCACAAAAGAATCTAAGTAGGGCTTGAACACCCAGTTCATCCAATCCATGAATGCTGCTGGGGTATTTGTCAGCCCAAATGACATCACTAGAAACTTATAATGCCCATACCGAGTTCGAAAACCTGTCTTAGGGACATCGGCTGCCCTAATCCTCAACTGATGGTAGCCAGATCTCAAATCAATCTTCGAAAACACCTGGGCACCCTGAAGCTGATCAAATAAATCATCAATCCTCGGTAATGGGTACTTGTTCTTGATGGTGACTTTATTCAAGTACCGATAATATATACACATCCTCATCGATTCATCTTTCTTATTCACAAATAACACAGGTGCACCCCAGGGTGAGAGACTAGGTCTAATGAAGCCCTTATTAAGCAAATCTTGTAACTGTTCCTTTAATTCTTTCAACTTTAGCGGGGCCACACGGTATGGCGGAATGGAAATGGGCTGAGTGCCCGGAGCTAAATCAATGTAGAAATCAATATCCCTGTCGGGTGGCATCCCCAGCAGATCTGTAGGAAACACCTCTGAAAACTCACGAACAAACGGCACTGAATCCATGGAAGGAACCTCCGCACTAGAATCGCGGACATAAGCCAAATAAGCTAAACACCCCTTCTCGACCATATGTCGAGCCTTCACATAAGAGATAACCCTGCTGGTAGAATGACTAAGAGTCCCTCTCCACTCTAATCGAGGAAACCCCGGCAAGGCTAAGGTCACCGTCTTGGCGTGATAATCTAATATGGCATCCATACCTAGAATGGCATCAAAATCAACCATATCGAGAAGTAGAAGATCTACACGAGTCTCAAGACTCCCAATGGTGACTACACATGAACGATAAACACGATCTACAACAATAACATATCCCACAGGTGTGGACACATACATAGGAGCACTCAAAGAATCATGAGGCACAACCAAATATGAAGCAAAATAGGATGACACGTAGGAGTAAGTAGATCCCGGATCAAATAAAGCTGAATCATCTCTACTGCAAACTGAAACAGTACCTGTAATAACAGCGTCAGATGACTCAGCCTCAGGCCTGGCTGGGAAAGCATAAAACCGGGGCTGGGTCCCACCACTCTGAACTATGTCCCTGGGACGGCCTCTAGCTGGCTGGTCTCTACCTCTAACGGCCTGACCTCTACCTCTAACAGTCTGGCCTCTACCTTTGGCTGGCTGAGCAGGTGGTGCAGCAACTGGTGCCGGAACCATGGCACGAGAACTCTGATACTGTGAGCTTCCCATTGCCCGATGGCAAAATCTAGCAATGTGCCTTGGATCACCACAAGTATAATATGACCTTGGCTGCTGTGACTGCTGACCCTGAAAATGACCCTGTCGTCCTGAGTAACCACCCTGATAACTCTGGAGTGGAGGTGAACTAATAGGAGCTGGTGGTGCACTGTAGGCTAGCTGTTCGGAATAAGGCATATAAGGACCACAACCACCTGAGGCACCGTGGGATGCCTGGAGTGCTGAATGAAATGACATGGGAGGATGGCCTCTGCCATAAGTACCCCAGCCTCCAGATGAGGCTCCTCTGAATCCACCGGAGTGACGAGGTCTTTTGTCAGAACCCTGACCTCCCTGGGGAAGAACCATCTCGACTCGTCTGGCAACATTAGTAGATGCGTAAAAAGAAATCTCACTCCCAGTCTCCTTAGTTATCTGCAATCTGATAGGCTGAGCAAGTCCGTCAATAAACCTCCCCACCCTCTCTTTCTCTCTCGGTGGGAAGCAGAATAATAGCATGACGGGCCAAATCCACAAAATGGGTTTCATACTGAGTAACAGTCATACTGCCATGCTGGCGATGCTCGAACTGACGGCGACGCTCCTCTCTCAATGTGATAGGCAGAAACTTCTCTAGGAAGAGATGAGAGAACTGGTCCCAAGTAAGAGCAGGCGACCCAGCTGGTCTGGTCAACAAATAATCTCCCCACCATTTCTTGGCAGAACCAGTCATCTGATATGCAGCAAAATCGACCCCATTAGTCTTTACTATACGCATGTTCCGTAGAACCTCGTGACAGCTATCGAGATACTCCTGGGGATCCTCTGAAGGAGCACCACTGAAGTGAATTGGGAAGAGCTTGGTAAACCTTTCAAATCTCCACAAAGCCTCAGAAGATATAGCTAATCCATCACCGATCTGTGGCGCAACAACTGGCTGAACTACTCCGACTGGATGAGCTATTGGAGCCTGACTGGGGAGCTATCTACTCCTGAGCGGGAGTAGTGGGAGTCTGGGCCCCTCCTCCAGCTTGAGAGACGGCTGGTGCCATGGAAAATGCGTCAGTCTGGGACACACTCTCCATAAGGCCCACCAAACAGACCAAAGCATCCTGAAGTACTGGGGTGGCAATGAACCCCTCCGGAACCTGAGCTGGTCTGGTAGGAATAGTCTGGGCTGGAACCTACTCGCCCAACTCTACCTGAGGCTCCACTGCTGGTACTGCTGCACAAGCTCTGGGTTGAGCCCTACCCCTACCTCGTGCCTCGGCCTCGACCTCTGCCCCTCGTAGGAGCTGTCACTGGGGGCTCTGGCTGCTGCTCAGCTGAGGAAGCGATACGTGTTCTCGCCATCTGCGAGAGAATAAGAGTAGGAGAGTTCAATCAGTATCAAGAAAACAAAATCACACGACAGAGAATAACAGAAGTGAAATTTGTTCCTAAACTTCATAGCCTCTGGAAGATAAGCACAGACGTCTTCGTACCGATCCTCCAGGCTCTACTAAGCTTGCTCGTGAATCGTGAGACCTAGGCAACCTAGAGCTCAGATACCAACTTGTTACAACCCAGAATTTCCACCGTCGGGACCGTGATGTCGCCTAACATTTCACTTGCTAAGCAAGCCAACGTTAGAGAATCATTTAAACCAATCCTTATTCTATTCAGTGATTAACAATAGATTAGCTAAGATGAAATATAGCGAGTGCGGAATAATATAGAAACTGCTTCAATTACTACTACCAGGATCTGGACTCACAATTCACAAGCATTCTAGAATTCACAAGTAATGGTCTGAAATAAATACAACTGTCTGGATGGAAGAAATAGTAAAACAGAAACGATAGGCGGGGACTTCAAGGTCTTTGAACTCTGACAGATCTATCTTGAGTCTCCAGATAGCTAGTCCAACAACTAAAATCTTGATCAACCCGAGCCGGTACTAAAATCTGCACAGAAAGTGTAGAGTGCAGTATTAGTAAAACCGACCCCATGTACTGGTAAGTGTCGAGCCTAACCTCGACGAAGTAGTGACGAGGCTAAGACAAGACACCTACAAATCAACCTGTACAATTTAACAATGTATATACAAGTAACTACAATGAAAAGCTAGGCAGGTAATATCGGGAGGGGGAACATGCTAAGGGAAATATGGGATAAAGAACTACAACAGAATAATGAATGAAACAACCAATGTACTATGAATCAACAGGAACAACGAATACAATAAAGGAAAACAAATTGCATGGTATCACCCTTCGTGCTTTTACTCTCAACCTCACCATAAAATCAATAGAAACGGCACGACATCACCCTTCGTGCATTAACTCTCATATAATGGTACGACATCACCCTTCGTGTATTAACTCTCACAATATGGCACAAAATCACCCTTCGTGCATTAACACTCACAATATGGCACGTAATCACCCTTCGTGCATTAACACTCACAATATGACACGACATCACCCTTCGTGCATTAACACTCACAATATGACACAACATCACTCTTCGTGCATTAACACTCTCCCTTACCATAATGCAATAAACAATTAACAATAGGGAGATAGAATAACATGTACAAGCCTTATTTTAACATTTGGTTCCACAATATCAATCTCAACTTTGAAATAAATACTCAATTATCACCACAAGATCCATAAACATTATAAGAACGATCAATTTAATAACACTAATCTAAAAACGTAGTAATTAGGCATAGAAAAGAGACAATATGAGGAAAACGGGAGAAAACAGGGAAAAATTAGGTAAATTAGCGGCGCATAAGTACTCGTCATCTCACATATACGCCGCTCACATGAATTTTACATAGCAAATAATCTGAGGTTCCTAACTCCCTCAAGTCAGGGTTAACCACGATACTTACCTCGCTCCAAAGGCCACTCAATACTCAATCACAACTTTTTCTTTAGAATCCACCTCCAAACCACTCGTATCTATTAAAAAATGACTCAATAATATCAATTATTGCTAAAGGAATTAATTATATTGCATAAATTTAAATTTTCCAAACTTTCCTCCAAAAAGTCACAAATTGACCCCGGGCCCGCTTGGTCAAAATTCGAGGTTCGGACCAAAATCCATTTACCCATTTACCCTCGAGCCCGGATATATAATTGGTTTTGGAATCCGACCTCAATTTGAGGTCTAAATTCCTAAATTTCCGAAATTCCTAGTTTTTTCCCAAAACCCCTAATTCTACCATGAAAACTCTAGATTTTAGGTTGATAATTCATGAAATGTAATGGGTAATTGAAAGAAAATGATTTAGAATCACTTACCAACACTCTGGGGAAGAAAATGTAGCTTGAAAATTGCCTCTAGCCTATTTGTTTTTTTTTTTAAAAAAATAAAATGAAGAAATGGCTTAAGTCCCGTTTTGATTATGTTTTAAGTGTTGGGCTACAGTGTTCATCGCGTTCGCGAGGACACTATCGCGTTCGCGAAGAGTATAGGTTGCCAAGCCTTCGCGTTCGGAAACCTTGCTCGCGTTCGTGATGGTTACTCCCCCTGGCCTTCGCGTTCGCGAGACATTGCTCGCGTTCGCGATGAAAGAAAGACCAACCCTCCCCCAGGTCCCAAATGCTTCGCGTTCGTGATGAGCTGGTCGCGTTCGCGATGAGCCGATCGCGTTCGTGATTGGTAAATCCCCCATCACTTTGCGTTCGTGACCAGGCCTTCGCGTACGCGAAGAGTAAAAATCAGCCATTCCAGTTTCTACTTCGCGTTCGCGAGAGTGCCTTCGTGAACGCGAAGAAGGAAACCAGAAGGCATCAGAATCTGCAGAAAACTAGATTTTCTAAAGTCCAAACATCTCGTTGCCTATCCGAAACTCACCCGAGCCCTCGGGGCTCCAAACCAAATATGCATACAAGTCTAAAATAACTATTGGACTTATAAATATTATATTGGACTTATACCAGGCTCCGAAACCCAAATACGAACCCGGTATCAACAAGGCCAAACATCAACCATTTCTTAAAACAACTAAATTTTCAAACTTTTAATTTTCATCAAAAATTCATAACTCGAGTTAGGGACCTCTGAATTCGATTTCGGGCATACGCCCATATCCCATCATTTGATACGGACCCGCTGGAACCGTCAAAATATGGATCCGGACCCGTTTATCAAAAATATTGACCGAAGTCAACTCAACTGAAGTTTTAAGGCAAAAATTCTTATTTTATCAGTTTTTAACATATAAACCTTCTGGGCCAATACCTGGACTACGCACGTAAATTGAGGAGGGTAAAAATAAGATTTTTAAGGCTTAAGAGTGCAGTATCGAGTTCAAAAGTATAAGATGACCTTTTGGGTCATCACACTCATCTTGTTGCATTATTTCAACATCGAAATTATAAGCAAAAACGTTATTGATAACAATATTATTTCGGTTCCATCTTTTTCCGTTGAGACATAACTTATTGAGATCTCTCCATTGTCATCATTTTCAGGTACCTGAACCTTCCTTGAAGTTTTATCATTTGTTATGTCTCTGTGCTCTTTTTGAGCCACTACCTCCGTATTATGATCACTTTGATCATTTGCTCCTTTTCTTTTTCGAGGATTTTTATCCTTAGAACCGATTGGTCTACCACGTTTCAAGCGTGGTTTAAACTCATTTGCTTTAATTGGTTATCCTACCGGGATATCAACTCGAATTGGAGCATTTGCAGCTGGAATATATGACTTAGTCACCCTTGGTAGGTCAGTGAATGTATCTGGCAGTTAATTTGCAATATTTTGCAAATAAATTATCTTTTGAACCTCTTGTTCACATTGATTTGTTCGAGGATCTAAATGAGATAGTGATAATACATTCCAATCTATCTCCTTTATCAACTGCTTATTTTCTCCCCTAATGTTGGGTTTACTGATTCATCAAAATGACAATCAGAAAATCTTGCAGTAAATAAATCTCCAGTCACAGGCTCCAGATATTTTTATAATAGAAGGAGATTCATACCCAACATATATCCCCAACCTTTTTTGGGACCCATCTTTGTGCGTTGTGGTGGAGCAATTGGAACATATACCGCACATCCATAGATTTTAAGATGGGAAATATTTGGCTCCTGACCAAAAGCCAATTGCAATGGGGAGACTTTATGATAACTTGTGGGCCTTATCCGCACAAGTACTGCTGCATGCAAAATAGCATGACCCCATACTGAAATGGGGAGTTTTGTTCTCATAAGCATTGGTCTAGCAATTAATTGGAGGCGTTTGATCAATGATTCTGGTAGACCATTTTGTGTATGAACATGAGCAACCGGATGCTCAATTGTTATCCCAGTTGATATACAATAATCAGTAAAGGCCTGAGATGTAAACTCACCAGCATTATCAAGACGAATTGTCTTAATTGTATAATCTGAAAATTATGCTCTTAGCTTTATTATTTGAGCCAACAATCTCACAAATGCCATATTGCGAGTTGACAATAAGCACACATGTGACCATCTTGTATATGCATCTACCAAAATCATATAATATCTAAATGGTCCACATAGAGGGTGAATGGGCCCACATATATCACCCTATATGTGTTCCAAAAATGTAGGAGATTCTATCCTAACTTTAATAGTTGATGGTCTAATAATTAATTTTCCTTGAGAACATGCAGCACAAGAGAATTCCTTAAATTGAAGAATCTTTTGGTTCTTTATTGAATGTCCATGTGAATTCTCAATTATTTTACGCATCATAGTAGAACTAGGATGACCCAACCGGTCATGCCAAATAATAAAATTATCTTGATTAGTAAACTTTTCATTTACTATGGTATGCATTTCAATCTTGCTAATACTTGTATAATATAAGCCGGAGGAAAGAGCAGGTAACATTTCAAGCACATATTTCTTACCCGACTTTATTGTAGTAATATAAAGATATTCAATCTTTTCATTATTTGTAGTCTCAATGTGATATCCATTTTGACGAATATCTTTGAAATTTAGTAAGTTTCTTTGAGACTTACGACAATATAATGCTTCATTAATAACCAAATTTATTCCACCGGGTAGTAATAAATTTGCTCTTCCTGAGCCTTCAATTAATCTTGTACTGCCAGATATTGTATTAACATTGACTTCTTTCATCACCAAAAAAGAGACATATCTTGTATCTCTTAAAATAGTATGTGTTGTAGCACTATCCAAAAGACATATATCATCTTTATTGATCTTGGATCTAACTGAAGACTGGGGAATTTTCATATTCTTCATAAATAAACAAAAAGTACATCAAAAGAAATACGAAAGACTATAAATAAAAGAAACATTAGAAATTACAAGAGGAATATAGAAACTAGCATATATGATGCTTTAGGAATGTACACTTAAGAAGAACAAACTACATAAAGACATAATATGAAAATAACAACTTTTCTTAAAGCTTTATTCCCCACTAAGATAATCACTTCCTCAGTCAATATCCTCAAAGAAGTCTCCAGCTTCTAAATGAGTAATATTTGCAAGGCCTCCAAAATCATCATCTTTATATGCAAGATTTTCCTCAATATCATCATATTTGTTTGAGGGCCTGCTTTATCATCATCATTTTGAAAAGTCAAGTGTGCCTCTACATTGTTATCTTTTCTTTTATTAGATGCTTGATAAAGTTTGACAAAATGGTCGAGTGTACGACAAACACGTGCCCAATAACCTTTCATACCACACCTGTGGCAAATATTAACTCTGCCTTTCAAAGGATTATTTTGAGGATCCCTATTGTTCTCTTATTTATTTCCGCCATGATGACGATAATTATTTAGTCTCCTTCCATGTCCTTGTCTACGTCTATGACTGTGGCCACGACCACGACCACGATAATGATTTTGTCTTCTTTCAGACTTTTGAGTAGCTGCTACCATATTCACTTCGGAAAATGCTGCAGATCTAGTGGGACGAGCTTCATGATTTTTCATTAAAAGGGTATTATGTTGCTCAGGCACGAGGAGGCATGAGATTAATTCAGAATATTTCTTTAAACCTTTTTTACGGTATTGTTACTGCAATACCATATTTGAGGCATGAAAGGTAGAAAGAGTCTTTTTCAGTAAATCCCCATCATTCATAATTTTCCCACATAATTTAAGTTGGGAAGTTATACTAAATACAACAGAATTATATTAACTTACAGTTTTAAAATCTTGTAACCGTAAGTGAATCCATTCATATCGAGCTCTTGGCAATATTGTTGCCTTAAGATGGTCATATCGATCCTTCAAACTGCTCCATAATTCAAATGGATCCTTTAGGGTTAAGTATTCAGTCTTTAACCCTTCATCGAGATGATGGCGAATGAAAATCATTGCCTTTTCTTTATCCTGGCCTGATATTTTATTTTTTTGTATAATAGTATTTTAAAGAGCTTTTGCAGCAAGGTGAATTTTAACATCAAAGACCCATGATAAATAATTCTTTCCGAAGATGTCAAGTGCCACAAATTCAAGCTTTGATAAATTCAACATAATGAAAATTGTCATTAAAAAAAATAGATAAATTAGAAGCAATTTGAGTAATTATGAAACAAGAAAAAAAAAGTTATATAATATGGTATTCATATTTATATAAACAGAATTCAACAAATTTTTGAATCAATAAAATTAACCCAAAATTTTTGTGGTAAATTCTTAATTGAATTAAGAGAAAAATAAACAAAAATAGAGGTAAAATCTCAGCTGTAATTATGGCAAAGTCTTGTTACGAAATAATTTAATATACATATTCTATATTTTCTTATAATATCTTAATAACAATTTTATAATGATCATACAATCTAAATTAACTGGTATATGTGCAGATTAGCAATCAACCTTGGGAAAAAAAAAAATTCTCCAGACGTAATAACAATGCTATGACAACTTTAAAAGAAATATATCGGAAAGCAGAATGGTGGTAGCTAGTGTGTGTCAGATCAGACTTGAGTAGAAGCTAATTCGTGCTGATAACGTATTATAAAATATTACTCAAAGTAACAATATAGAACAAGGAAAACAAGCTAAGAGATATAGAGAGAAAGAGAGGAAGAAAGATTCTTATTTCTTCTTCAATTGTGTGTATTTTTCTATCTATTACAAGGTCTTTATATAGGCATGAAAAGTGAAGAAAAATATATCATTGAATATGTTATTAAACATTTGAGAAGATCATGGAGAAAGAGTAGACATCCACCATAATTTGTTTATTTTATAACAATTTTTTATTTATAATTCTCCAATAGTTTACTTATAAGAAGAAGCAAAAAAGGTTTAGAGATATTAATTTGGTGAAACTAAGACTATTTTTGTACTGGGTATTATCCTATTACAGTTTAAAATCCCCCTCCTTAGTTCAGGAAACCTTGTAATATGCGTGTAATTCATTAGAATTTTTTTTTTGGTCATAAAAGATTACTGATCTTCATTACTAAGTTTCAAAAGATATAGAGGGCAAGATGCACTGGGCACCCGTGGTGGCTGATGTTACATGATTAGCTACTACTGAACTATGATCCATAGTTGGATCAGTACTAAAACTACTTACTGCGGCAAAGCTAGGATCCATAGAAGGATCATTACAAAAACCACCTGTAGTGTTACATGAGTGGGAGACAGAGATCATGTTTGGGCATGAATTTACATCGGGGGGATTAGGGGGTGTATCAAAAACGCAAGAGTTAACAAGTCTTCGTCTCTCCGTGCCTGCTTTGTCCGACTGGAAGTCCTTATAGACAAAATTAAAGGTGGTGGTGTATCAAAAAGTTGTAGGCTGCTGTTGCAGGGTAATTGTGTACCATACTTTGCTAGACCATCAACTATCATATTTGCCTCCCTGTATGTATGCTGAATGAGAGGATCACCCAGCTGCCGGAGCAGCAACCTGCAGTCATTGATCAAGTTAGTGTAGTGAGGATTATTGGTATGCCCTAATGTGATTACCTCCTTTTCATCAAGATTAATCTCCAATGGGTAGTAACCATGTTGTAAAGATAAGCGTAATCCATAGAGCAAAGCTGTTATGTCACGACCCCAAATCCACTAGTCGTGATGACACTTAATCCAACCCGCTAGGTAAGCCAATTAACCTCTAACCAATTCCAATAATAATTAATCAAGCAATTAAGTAAAGAAATATTTGAATCTTATACATTCCCCAAAAACTGGTAGTACAAATTATGAGCTTTTAAGAATATAGTATACAAAGCTGGTATGAAATAAATATATCATCTATTTGAAAAGTACATAAACAGAGTTTTATGAATCTAAGGCTACCATGAACAAGAGGCAGCTACAATAGGAACACATGTACATCTTCAAATCCTGAAACCATTGCGCACAGCAATAACAACAACCAATATCTGCACGCAATGTGCAGAAGTGTAGTATCAGTACAACCGACTCCATATACTAAGTAAGTAACAAACCTAACCTTAGGTTGAAAGCAGTGACGAGCTTGTACCAAGGTCAGAGTTCAACTCCCATAACCAACAGCAGTTCATAACAATATAAAACAAGTAATACTAGAAGTAACTCAACAATCAAATGCTCAACAAAACATGATTTCTGAAAATAGTTTTTCCTTTCAAGTACATCAATGAAAAACCCAAATCATTTACCGGAGTTGCCAAAAATATGAATAAGTTTGAAAACATTAATTTTTCCAAAATCCTTTCAATAACAAACAAGATGTTTCTTTTTCTTTCCAGATAACCAGTGTAAAACAAATGCATCACTATGGCTATCGGCCAACATATGTGAGAAATCATGAATGATGTGATACCGTATAACATGAGAAAAATTCATTTCTATGCCTGTATATCATGTGTGCACGTCAATGCAATGTTTCTCAGAAATGAACTCATGTACTCATACTCTTAGAGTACTCGATCTCACTGTCTCACACTTTTCACTCATCATGTTCAACCACTCGGTACTGTATATGGCCCAGAAAAATCCATCCCGGAACATATACAACACTGACTTTAAGTCAACCAGCACCGAGGAAAAAGGGCAATCCAACTATATGGAGAAATCTATCTCCAAGTATCAAATACCCCGGACAAATCCATATCCAGGGAAATCCATCCCTCAATAATATCATCCATGCTCACTAGGGGTGTACAGACTCCGGAGGGGCTCCTACAGCCCAAGCGCTATAAACCACACGGATAACTTACGTGCTGTACGGACAACTCACGTGCTATATAAAGCCTATAAGATCTGCTGCAGAGGGCAGCCCCGATCCACACAATAATAATAATGTATATAAAGCCAACATGGCCTGCTGCGGCGTGCAACCCGATCCCAAAAATATCCTCACAGTCAGGCTCTCGGCCTCCCTCAGTCATCAATCTCTCCAGTCTCTCTCTCATGGGCTCACAATGTCATGAAAATAGCCCGAAAATGATGATATGATGTATCAATAAATAACAACAGAGACCGAGATATGATATGTAATGAAATGAATATGACTGAGTATCAATTTTCAATTTAAAATAAATAATTCACAATAATATGACCTATGTGGGCCCCAATAATACTGGCACATATCCTCAACATGATTTTTAATATGATTCTCAACTAAATTTCTTCCACATATAAAACTGCATAGAAAATGCCAAGATTATTTGACTATGAAATTCCACGGAAACAATTACGTCACAATATCTATGGTGCACACCCACATGCCCGTCACCTAGCATGTGCGTCACCTTCAAACAATTCACATAATACGTATATTCAGGGTTCATACTCCCAGCTCCAAGATTAGAAGACCTACTTACCTCAACAAGACGATCCCAACGTCGAGCAAGCTAATCAATACTCAGGAAATTCCATTCTGTGCGTATCCACCTCTAAATGCCTTCTTGTCTCCTCAATTCAATGCCAACGATCCGAAACTGAAATTCACCCCTTAATGATACTACAACGATCTACTATACTAAGCAACTTCAATCTACAATATCAACATCCATTGGGACCAACATTAGTAACCAATTCCATAGTTTAGGCCATTTAGATAATTTACCAAATACCTAGTGGGCATACATTTATATATTTTTTAACCATAGAAATAGTTCTTCCAACTACCATCATTTACCAATAATTTATCCCACCATCATTCTTTAACAACTTATAATCCTAACATCATATGTGTGACCAACCATTCTCACCCAACCAACAAAAATTCCATCAAATAATCTCCTTTAAATCTCTATAATGGTTATGTATTTAAATTGGGAACTTATGGCTTCCAATCACCATACCATGAGTTCCTATACTTAATTCATACTCATATTCCCATAATATATCCATACATGTAAGTATAAGGGTGTAGGATTACCTTTTGGAAGAAATCTTGCAAAACCCTCCTTTGAGTTATTGAAGAAATTTCTTGAAGATCTATGTATATTATGTGTAGATTTCATCAATACTAGTGTAGAAATGATGGAATTTCACACCAAAATAATGGGGATTGCTTACCTTGAAGAAGAGGGGAGTTGGTGGTCTTGAGAGAGTGGAAAAGAGCTCCAAAATTCGTCCAAATGAAATGGGAAAAATAAACCCCAAAATTATTTTGTATTTATAGGCCCAAATTTCTAGGTTTCGGATGCTGCCATGGATGCTTCGCATCCCCACTTCACTCCCCTTTGAAGTTCGGATGCGGACCTGGATGTTATGACAGCACTTCACTACCAGCCTTTCTTTCAGACGCAGTCTCGGATGCTTCGCATCCGTAGACTCCTCCGCCAGCCTTTGGTAATTTGGTCATAACTTCTTGTAGGAATATCCAAATGACGAACGGTTTGAAGCGTTAGAAACTAGACTCGAAGAACTTTAATTTTATAGGTCGTACATCATATAACCTCTTATATATATGTAGATACGCACATCCAAAATTTGGTCTTATGCGTACTCATTTGGAACTTTAGTCTATCATGAAATTTCCAACTTGACTTGGATTTAGGGCTCTCCTTAGACCCCACATCACTTATAATATGCCTCATACACTTATTATCATATTCAATTGATATCAATTATATTAATAGTCTTTGTCTGCATACAAAATAATTTAATGAGCGCACTTGAACTTTCTTACTAGCGCTCAAGTATTTCGAAATTTTTCGGGGTGTTATGCAGTAATGTGATTACCTCCTTTGCATCAAGATTAATCTCCAATGGGTAGTAACCATGTTGTAAAGATAAGCATAATCCATAGAGCAAAGATGTTATCTCCATTTGTATGCTAGTGCTAAAATCTATATGTCTTGAATACCCTAATATCCAGTTCCCATCAGAGGATCTTATAACCCCTCCTATTCCATTTAACCCTGGATTCCTAGAAGCCGCGCCATCGATATTTAATTTGTAGTGGTTTTGGGGCGGTGGATTCCATTTGATGTAAAGAGGGGTTGGTTGTGTGTTTTTGTGTGGTCGCGATACGAGGAAGTGGAACTCGGCAGCTCTATTAATAATTTGTAAATGGTGAAAGGGAGCAGAACGGTTATGAAAAAGATTTTGGTTACGGTGGAGCCATATACCCCATAAACAAAAAGGAATTAGTGTGGACGGAGGGATATTATGTGGGGTAAGATGTTGATATTGTTTTATCAGTAGGTTGATTCGCTCAATTAGTGGAATGGATAGGTGTTGGAGTGTGTCGATAAGATGTAGAAGGCCCAGGTGTGTCCATAGTGCTCGTGAGGCGGAGCAATCAAAGAAGAGATCAGCAACTGTGGAACAATGTGGACAAAGATTGTTGTCTATAATGTTAAGGCGTGCTAAGCAAGCATTTGTAGGTAACCTGTTATGGCTACATAGCCAGAGAAAGTACATGATTTTAGGTGGTATGGGTAGTTCCATACCAAAGTATGAGTTATAGTGGGAGCATTTGAGGTGAATGAGTACGCGCACTACAACAAATTTGATTATCAGCGATGAATTATTTTGTCACCTATGATTCACTTTTCGTCACTAAAGATTTTTTGTGATGAAATTTTTTTTGTCAATATTTCGTCTCTAAAACACCGTCACTAATAATATACAAAGGCAACTTTGTGTTTCGTCGCCAAATAATGATATATTAAAGACGAAATCTTTTTTCGTCCCCAAATACGTAATATTTATGACGGATTTATTTTTCATAAAAAGTACAAAAAAATCGTACTTAATAGTATGATTTCGTCACTAAAAAGTGCATTAATGTCGACGAAACTGCCTCGTCGCTAAATATTTAGTTTAATTGGTGACGACGTCAAATGTCTCTAAAGCTATGTATGTTTCGTAGTTGAAAAACCGTAATTTTGTCACTAAAGACTACCTTTTATCCACAAAAAAGTATTTCATCCCTAAATATATAATTAGTGACAATTATAATTTTGTAGTTAAAACTATCATCTCGTCACTAAAAAAATTATTTTTATCGACAAAACAAAGTTGTCACTATAAATTATCATGATTAATGACAATTAAAATTGTCAAAAAATACAAAGTTGATTCGTAGTCAATAAAAAGATGATTTTGGGACATATATTATTTTTGTCACTAAATATAGTGAATTTATGACGAACTTAATTTGTTTCGTGACGAAAATGTGATATTCCTAAAAACTATACAAAAATGAACTTTTTTGTCACTAATAACAAATGTTTGATGACGTTTATATTCGTATTTGTTTTAGATTGACGTTATACGAATTTGAAATAATATAATAAAATAATCAAGGTAATAACAGAAAAATAAAAACAATCAAAGGTAATAACAAAAATATTCACCATTGATCATACAACTAATATTAAAACTATATAGAGATAAAAATTCCTTAAATTAAAAGAAACATAATTAAAGTAAATCTGTCCAACATAAAAGTCTAACTGAGAATTGAGATATACTAAATATTACTCCTAAACTAGAACTGAGAAGTGGAGGAATGCAATGACACTTCACTTGCAATTAGTCTTGATCCAATATTTACCTTCATATACATGTATAAAAGATAGATAAAAAATTAAGATTTAATTTAATACTTTATGGTATCATGGTATAAATAAAATATAATTGGTATAAACTACGACTTCTTGTTAAACGTAGAGTTTAATTTATTGTGATACAAAAAAATAAAAATGAGAAAAAAATAAATAGTGTTAAGTTTAGTGTACCCAAAGTTGATAATGTGGTGGAGCTTAATCTTCGCTGTATCATAAAAAAAGTATTCGAACTTAGATGCTAAAAGAATTATAATTGAATTTATCATTTAAAGATGTGGTACTTCTAACCTTGATGATGATGAGCCAATAAAATGACGCTGCATTTGGTTTATGTAACGACCCGATCGGTCATTTTGAGCATTTACACTTCGTTCGGTTGTTTGAGGGCATGAGTAGCTCCGTAAGATGTATTATGTCTTATGTGAATCGTCGGTTTTGGCTTTGAGGTTATTCAGAATTGATTTGGAGAAATGATTCTCAGTTAGAAGCTTTAAATTTGAAAGGTTTGACCAAGTTTTGTCTTTTTAGTATTTGACATCGGATTGGATTTTCTAATGCTTTTGTTAGCCCCGTTGGGTAATTTTGGACTTAGGAGCGCGTCCGGATTATGGTTTGGAGGTCCGTAGTAGAATTTGGCTTGAAATGGCGAAAGTTGGAATTTTGGAAAGTTTGACCGGGAGTGGACCTTTTGATATCGGAGTCGGATTCCAATTCCGGAAGTTGGAGCAGGTCCGTAATGTCAAATATTACTTGTGTGTAAAATTTGAGGTCAATCGGACGTGATATAATATGTTTCGGCATCGATTGTGGAAGTTCAAGTTTCAAAGTTCAATGATTTCGAATTGAGGTGTGATTCATCGTTTCGATGTTGTTATGTGTGTTTTGAGGACTCGAGTAGGTCCGTTTTATGTTATGGGAGTTGTTGGTATATTTGGACGGGGTCCCGAGTGGCTCGGGTGAGTTTCAGACGAGGTTCGGATCATTTTCATTCCATGTTGCATTGCTGAAGATTTTTTGGTTCTGGTATGACCGCGCCTGCGGAGTGTTGAGCACAGGTGCGGAAACGCAAAAGCGGCAGTGCCATCGTAGAAGCGAGAAAGAGAGTGGGGCGTGAGGATCACAGGTGCGGGTGCTTAGACGCACCTGCGCAACCGCAGATGCGGTTCAAGTGCGCGGAAGCGCGATCGCAGAAGCAGCTTAAGGACTGCAGGTGCAAGGTTTTGTTGAATGAGGTTGTTTCGCAGAAGCGAGAAATTACCGCAGAAGTAGTGGTCGCAAATGCGACAATTTGACCGCAAATGCGGAATAGCTGGCCAGAGTTATAAAAATCGAGGTTTTGGTTCTTTCTTCATATTTTAAGACGTGAGACTCTGATTGAGGCGATTTTTGAAGCAAATTTCATCACAAGGATTAAGTGTTCTCTACTCAGTTTTGATTATATTCCATGAATCTATCTTCGAATTTAGCAATTGGTTGATGAATTTTAAAGAGGAAATTGGGAGTTTTGGCCTAAAGTTTCATAGTATGAATTTTTGAGTTTTGAACACCGATTTGAAGTCGGATTTGAGTGAACCTAGTATGGTTGGGCTCGTAATTGAATGGGTTATCGGATTTTATAAATTTTGTCGAGTTTCGAGGCGTGGGCCCTGCTGTGATTTTTGACCGGATTTGGGATTTAATGTAGAATTCGATCTTTATCATTTGTAATTTCTCCCTTGGGCTTTATCTGATGTATCTGAGTTGCTTTTGGCTAGATTTGAGCCATTCAGAGGTCGCTACGCGCGTGATGGCATTTTTGGAGCATCGCTTGGCTTGCTCGGTGGTGGAATTGGCTTGTTCAAGATAAGTAACTCTTCTAAACTTAGTGCAGAGGATATGAAACCCCAAATTACGTGTTGTGTGATTGGTATTGAGGTGACGCACATGCTAGGTGACGGGCGTGTGGGCGTGCACCGTATGAATTGTGATTCCATTGTTTCCATGGCACAATATAGTGGCCCTATTTTCGTTGATTTCCATGGCACAATATAGTGGCCCTATTTTCGTTGATATATGTGTTTTCACCATGTAATAAAGTAACTGAGCTGTCAATCATGCTAGATATCATGTTTAGACTTTATGCTGATATTGTTAGGACCCATAGAGGTCGTTGCTTGCTGTCATCTCACTAATTTCATTGATATTTCATGCTCAGTCATATTCATGCATTCATATCATATCTCAGTCTCAGTTGTTACTTATTGATACATCATATCATTGTTCTGGGTCAGTTTTCATGACATTGTGAGCCCGTGGGTGAGACTGGAGAGATTGATGACTGAGTGAGGCCGAGAGCCTAATTATGAGTGACAATTATGGGATCGGGTTGCACGTTGCATCGGTTATATTGATGATTATGATAGCGCTTGGGCTGCAGGAGCCCCTTCGAAGTCTGAAACACACCCCCAGTGAGCGCGGATGATATTATTGATGGATGGATTTCCCTAGACATGGATTTGTCCGAAGTACTTACTACCTGGAGATGGACTTCTCCATAGGGTTGGATTGCCCTTTTTCTTTGGTACTGGGTGACTTATAGTCAGTGTTGTATATGTTCTGGGATGGATTTCTCTGGGCCGTATGAGCCATATACAGTACCGAGTGGTTGAGCATGATGAGTGGAAAGTGAGAAGTAGTGAGATTGAGTACTCTGAGAGTGTGAGTACATGATTCATCTCTGAGATACATGGCATTGGCATGCACACATGACATACATGCATAGAGACGCATTTTCCTTATGCTATACGGTATCACGTCATTCGTGAATTTTATACACATTGATATATGAGCATAGATATGTATTTCACACTTGCTATCTGGAAAGGAAATGAAACATCTTACTTATTTTGGAAAGGATTTTTGGAAAAATTTACAGTTTTCAAACTATCTCATACTTTTCGACAATTTCGGTAAATAATTTGGGTTTTCACTGTTATTCTTGAAAAGCAAAACTATTTTCGGGAAATTGTGATAAAGCTGAGCATTTTATTTCTGAATTGCTTCCTTATTTATATGCTCTACATTGTTATAAATAGTTGTTGGCTACTAGTGTTGGATCCGACCATGTTCCAGCTCGTCACTACTTTTAACCTAAGGTTAGGTTTATTATTTATTTAGTACATGGGACCGATTGTACTCATACTACACTTCCTGCATATTGCGTGCAGATTTCGGATGCCGATGTTGCTGTGTTCGATGAGAGCTGGATTGGAAGATGTACCTACATCCCTGTTGTAACTGCCTCTTGTTCATGGTAGCCTTAGATTTTAAAACTCTGTTTATGTACTTTTTAAACAGAAAGTGTATTTAGTTCATATCAGCTTTGTAAACTCTATTCTTAGGAGCTCATAATTTGTACTACCAGTCATTAGAAAATATATAAGATTCAGATAATTCCTTTGTTTAATTGTCTTATTAAAAAAGATAATTGAAATTGGATAGTTATTATTTGGCTTACCTAGCGGGTTGGGTTAAGTGCCATCACGACTAGTGAATTTTGGGTCGTAATAGACTGGTATCAGAGCTCTAGGTTCATAGGTTCTACAAGTCATGAGCAAGTGTCTAGTAGAGTCTTGCGGATCGGTATGATGACGTCCATACCTATCTTCGAGAGGCTACAAAACATTTAGGATATACTTCCCATCTTTCTTTCATTATCGTGCGACATTGATTCAGCTCGAGGCGTAATCCTCGAATTCCTTCCACGCATTCTTATGCGCACATGAGCGCTCGGTATTGGCTGTGCATCGGCGGCTGGTGATTTCCTGGATGAGGGCAAGATGTGATTTTTGTGTGTTGATGATGGACTAGTCTAGGGGACTTTAGGCTGGGTTTTGACTGTAGCTGGATCACTGAGGTGTTGACTGCGTGAGCACGTGCTTTTGGATTATATGTCCGGTAGTGTCCCTATTAGTGGAATTGGTGGCTGGATGGCTATGTGATGAGTATGATGTGGCTGCGAGATGCGTTCATATGATTTGAATATGACGAGAAGGGTTTGCTTGAGGTGTAGAAAGAACTATTTGGTGCTTGATTTCCATCTTGATTTGACGTAAAGTCTCGAGTTATGGGTGTGTTGAAGGATCCTTTTCATGTTGTTTAGTTGAGGAGTGGAGTAGATTTTCATATCGTGATATGAGTTCAGACTCAGGAAGATTAAGTGGTTGTGTAATAGTTATGACTGTGGAAGGGTACAGAAAGATATCAGTTTGAGGCTAAGCAGGTGGGTTATCTCTTGCTGGATGTCCTGAGGTTGTGTGATCCCTATGTTGTTTTGTTGAGAGTTCTCTTTTACCAGTAAATTATATGTAGTGCAATTTGAGTTTGGATCGCCTGTGGAAGTTGGCTTGACTGTTACGAAGACGAATGCGAAATTGCAAATGAATTGAGGTATTATGTGGTTTGTGTTACATGAGCTTAGGAAGGATTTAGTTGAATCCTATTGCGGTGTTATGCCAGTATGGGGGTGGCTATTGTAAGTTATCAGATGCTTTATTCCTTAGCCTTGAGCCAAGTGGGGGAGTATGCTATCGATGGGTTGATTGCGCGGTTATGTGTTGTATTATTTTCAGTTTGAGGTATACTGGTGAATCAGTTATGGCTTACAGAGGTTGAGATCGAGGGTGACTCGAGTAAAGGAAATTTTGGATAAGGGTTGTGTTATGCTTTATGGGTATATGAGAAACATTGGATGATTGAGTTGTTATTTGTAAAGGATGTAGCATGCATGGGGTAGGGATTCACTCGGTTTCTTAGAAGAGTGGATTACATCCTTACGTGTTGTTGTGCTAATGGGGCACATATCATCCGGTTCGTTTGATCAATTTAATTGAGATCTGAGTAGAGTGGAAGACTCTCAAGAATGGTTCTAATGGATGCAAGATTTAAATGTGGCAGTTGAGAATTTTGCGAATTTATGTATGGTTAAAATCAGAGGGTTACACTGGATGGTGTCGAGACTCGCAGTATTTCTACATCATTGTGGATTCTACATTTCAGTATTAGGAAGGTAAGATGAACAACTTGAAATTCACAAAAGGTCTCTTCAGAGTGGGTATCTCGATTGTAGTACTTTTGTGGTGCTTAAGAGAGCATTCAATGGCTTATGAGCCTTAGGGCGGTGTGGTTTTATGCTAGGGTCTCGTGTGGTGAGTCTTGGGTTGAGGATTGAAGTATTATGGCAAAGAGAGGTATCAATTTGAAGGTAATTCAGAAGGGACTCGGAGAATTAGGACAGTTTAGTAACGGGTTGGATCAGCATGGTAACAGATGCGATTGGCTCTTTTGGTGCTTATGATTTAGTGAGTTTCTACAGGTGTTTTGTGGAGATACTCTTGGGTTTTGACGGCCTGCATAGCCTGATTGAGTTAGAGGGGTTTAGTCATGACGGTTTGGTTTTGTGCAATGGGATTCAAAGAGTTCTTGATGGTTTCTACCACAGTTAGAGATGTATATTTCCTACTGGCGTGAAGAGCATGTGATGTATAATGATTTTCTCCTGGATGGGATCAAATGGAAAGTTCTTGGCTAATTAAGTATGTAGTTGCTTGTGACTCGGAGTGAATTACGAAGCTCTCATTTTTTTTTCGTATGATGGCATGGAATATGCAGTGTATTGTGTAGGATTGAGAATTGCATGTGTAAGGTCACAGTTCAATTTTGAAGGGAAGGTCATGAGTCCTTAGGCAGCATGGACAATTTCGGACGACTAGGTAAATGATATTACTATCTGATATGGCTTGAGGAGGGTATACATTTCAGAAGGGAAGTACTAGAATTTGGCTTGAAATGGCGAAAATTGGAATTTTGAAAAGTTTGACCGGGAGTGGACCTTTTGATATCGGGGTCGGATTCTAATTCCGGAAGTTGGAGCAGGTTCGTAATGTCAAATATTACTTGTGCGTAAAATTTGAGGTCAATCGGACGTGATATAATATGTTTTGGCATCGGTTGTGGAAGTTCAAGTTTCACAGTTCAATAATTTCGAATTGAGGTGTGATTCGTCATTTCGATGTTGTTATGTGTGTTTTGAGGATTCGAGTAGGTCCGTGTTATGTTATAGGACTTGTTGGTATATTTGGACGGGGTCCCGAGTGACTCGGGTGAGTTTCAGACGAGGTTCGGATCATTTTCATTCCATGTTGCATTACTGAAGATTTTTTGGTTCTGGTATAACCGCGCCTGCAGAGTGTTGAGCACAGGTGCGGAGCCGCAAAAGCGGCAGTGCCATCGTAGAAGCGAGAAAGAGAGTGGGGCGCGAGGATCACAGGTGCGGGTGCTTAGACGCACCTGCGCAACCGCAGATGCGGTTCATGTGCGCGGAAGCGCGATCGCAGAAGCAGCTTAAGGAACGCAGGTGCAAGGTTTTGCTGAATGAGGTTGTTTCGCAGAAGCGAGAAATTACCGCAGAAGCGGTGGTCGCAAATGCGACAATTTGACCGCAAATGCGGAATAGCTGGCCAGAGCTATAAAAATCGAGGTTTTGGTTCTTTCTTCATATTTTGAGATGTGGGACTCTGATTGAGGCGGCTTTTGAAGCAAATTTTATCATAAGGATTCGGTTAAGTGTTCTCTACTAAGTTTTGATTATATTCCATGAATCTATCTTCGATTTTAGCAATTGGTTGATGAATTTTAAAGAGGAAATTGTGGGTTTTGGCCTAAAGTTTCATAATATGAATTTTTGAGTTTTGAACACCGATTTGGAGTCAGACTTGAGTGAAACTAGTATGATTGGGCTCGTAATTGAATAGGTTGTCAGATTTTGTGATTTTGTCGAGTTTCGAGGCGTGGGCCCCACTGTGAATTTTGGCCGGATTTGGGATTTGATGTAGAATTCGATCTTTATCATTTGTAATTGCTCCCTTGGGCTTTATCTGATTTATCTGAGTTGCTTTTGGCTAGTTTTGAGCCGTTTGGAGGTTGCTATGTGCGTGATGGCATTTTTGGAGCATCACTTGGCTTGCTTGGTGTTGGAATTGGCTTGTTCAAGATAAGTAACTCTTCTAAATTTAGTGCGGAGGGTATGAAACCCCAAATTACGTATTGATTGATTGGTATTGAGGTGACGCACATGCTAGGTGACAGGCGTGCGGGCGTGCACCCTCTGAATTGTTATTCCATTATTTCCATGGCACAATATAATGGCCCTATTTTTGTTGATATCTGTGTTTTCACCATGTGATAAAGTAACTGAGCTGTCAATCATGCTAGATATCATGCTTAGGCTCTATGCTGATGTTGTTAGGACCCATAGAGGTCATTGCTTGCTATCATCTCACTGATTTCATTGATATTTCGTGCTCAGTCATATTCATGCATTCATATCATATCTCAGTCTCAGTTGTTACTTATTGATACATCATATCATTGTTCCGGGTCAGTTTTCATGACATTGTGAGCCCGTGGGTGAGACTGGAGAGATTGATGACTGAGTGAGGCCGAGAGCCTGATTATGTGTAACAGTTATGGGATCGGGCTGCACGCCGCAACGGTTATATTGATGATTATGATAGCGCTTGGGCTGTAGGAGCCCCTCCGGAGTCTGTAACACACCCCCAATGAGAGCGGATGATACTATTGAGGGATGGATTTCCCTGGACATGGATTTGTCCGAAGTACTTACTACCTGGAGATGGATTTCTCCACAGGGTTGGATTTCCCTTTTTCCTTGGTACTGGGTAACTTATAGTCAGTGATGTATATGTTCTGGGATGGATTTTCTTAGGCCGTATGGGCCATATACAGTACCGAGTGGTTGAGCATGATGAGTGAAAAGTGAGAAGTAGTGAGATTGAGTACTCTGAGAGTGTGAGTACATGATTCATCTCTGAGATACATGGCATTGGCATGTACACATGACATAAATATATAAAGATATATTTTTCTCATGTTGTACGGTATCACGACATTCATGACTTTTACACACATTGATATGTGACCATAGATAGGTATTTCACACTTGCTATCTGGAAAGGAAATGAAACATCTTACTTATTTTGGAAAGGATTTTTGGAAAAATTTACAGTTTTCAAATTATCTCATACTTTTCGACGATTTCGGTAAAGGATTTGGGTTTTCACTGTTATTCTTGAAAAGCGAAACTATTTTTGTGAAATTGTGATAAAGCTGAGCATTTTATTTCTGAATTGCTTCCTTATTTATATGCTCTACATTGTTATAAATAGTTGTTGGCTATTGGTGTTGGACCCGACCATATTCCAGCTCGTCACTATTTTCAACCTAAGGTTAGGTTTGTTACTTATTGAGTACATGGGTCCGGTTGTACTCATACTACACTTCCTGCACATTGCGTGTAGGTTTCAGATACCTATGTTGCTGTGTTCGATGGGAGATGGATTGAAAGATGTACCTGCGTCCCTGTTGTAGCTGGCTCTTGTTCATGGTAGCCTTAGATTTTAAAACTCTATTTATGTACTTTTCAAACAGAAAGTGTATTTAGTTCATATCAGCTTTGTAAACTCTATTCTTAGGAGCTCATGATTTGTACTACCAGTCTTTGGGGAATGTATAAGATTCAGATAATTCCTTTGTTTAATTGTCTTATTAAAAAAATTAATTGAAATTGGATAGTTATTAGTTGGCATACCTAATGGGTTGGGTTAGGTGCCATCACGACTAGTGAATTTTGGGTCGTGACAGTTTAATATCTCCTCTTGGCGTGCCCATACAATACCCAACTCAGAAGTTAATGTTTGTATCTGTATCTGCTGATTTGCTACCTCAGTTTCAGCTATATTCAAACGTTCTTGTAAACCATGGCGGTAGCAACATCCTCTTTTGCCCTCCTAAGAGAGTCCTCTAATTCTGCTGTCCTCCTTTTTGTTGCTGTAGTTGTATTAGGCTTTGGACCATAGACAAGGCCTTTAATATATCCCGACCTCGTACCAAGTACATTATCAGCAATTTCATCAATAGTCATTGGATTCTCTTCAAAAACAGACCGAGCTCTCAAATCTCTCATTTTGTTCTACATAAAAATATTACATCACTTAAATTAATTATAAGATAGAATGAATACATGTGACATGTTACTAAAATATTACTTACGTAGTTAGTCTGAGCCTCTGGAGATGACCATCCTTTTTCACTCGAGTAATGGGTGCTTTTGTAGAACTCAATCCTATTTGACTCTACTCCTCCATGTTCATTCACACCCTACACAATATGAAAATAATATGAAATATTACTAAAATATCATCTTAGTAATGAATATGGAGGGTGATTGAACCTCAACCACATTAACATGATTAGATTACAGGTTCAACAAAAGGTAATATATGTATTGTCTAATAGGATCGTGGTTCTTTATATTATGCAGCTATCCATTGTATAATGGAAAATTGGAAACTAGTTTTATGAGTTAATACAAGTCAGATGCAAGTTAGTAGAGATATAGTGTTATGCTTAATCAAAAGTTGAAAAAGACTCTTGTTCCCTTAAACAGAGATATAAAAGTATATGTATGTGACTTTTAATTTCATAAGCTTTTACAAGCAAGGAAAACTTGCAGTTATACCCTCCATGAAGTTTTATTAAGGCTATACAAATTTATATCTGCCTGAGGTACTAAAAGTTAATTAAACACCAGTGACTAACACTCATCTATTCATCTATTAACACGTATATATTTGAAGAACAAATGGCAAAAAATCAGTAGGAAAAATGATAGAAAGGAGACAAATAACAATACTAACTTTTATATTAAACATAAACTAAATAGTGTCCTTTTCTTTCTCTTTTAAGAAGACAAAGAATTGAAGTTATAATTTGAATTATGAATGAATAATGACAATACTTAAAAGTATGTGCAAGTAGAATTAGAAGTATACCAAACTCATTGGCCTTCTTTTCTTTTTTTCACCATTTTGAATATTAAAAATGTCCCTTGAGATTTCACTCTTCGGCTACCAAGCAAAGGGATTGGAAAAGTTATAAAAAGTTAAAATAGTATAACTTACTATTTCAGCACGAGCAACTACAAAAGCTCTTGACCCCATGAAATGATTAGATTTCAGCTTTGTTCGATTGACCTTGTTTATCTCGCATCGTCTTTACAAAGAATATATAAATATAAGTAAATAAAATTATAATGACACAAATATGATGCTAAAGCTTATTATCATTTTGCACTATAAATTCTCAGATGTTAGCATAAAAGAGTGGACAGAAACTAAAGAACCACATCAAACTCTTCTCAAAGGTTGCATTTTACAGAGGCATTTAAAGGATCCTTTTTTCTCTTTTTTTACTTTCACTTTATTTTCTCACTCTTATTTGTATCTTCTGTAAATGCAGATTTTTGAAAGGTCTACTCATATCAATGTAAGCTATATCATCCATGACTGAATGTTGCAGCTACAAAGTAGAGAAAAATATGTTACTAAAAATATCTTGTGTACATTTTGTTCGTTCGTATACTTAATTAATTACAATTTTCTTTGAGAAATCGTGAATGTTATTTGCCAGGAAAAATTACGACGAGACAAATATGAATAGAAATTACCTTATGCTCTGGATTCGCCCACATATCACAGAGCCTATTTGTCACGATCCAAATTCCCCTCCGTTTGGGTATCGTGATGGCATCTAGTCTTAGGGACTAGGTAAGCCTAACATTAATTGAAATAATAATATTATTTAAATAACATCCAGCAATTTGAAATAGAAATTTCTTAAAATCTACAATTCCCAAAATCGGTAGTACAAGTCATAAGTGTCACGACCCAAAATCTAACCATAGTCATGATGACGCCTACCGTGTTATAAGGCAAGCCTAATTCTCAAAATATTACTACTAAACCGATTATAAGAATTTAAAAAAATATTTTAACATTTAAATTTTTCATAAACTAAATTAACTCTAAATATAATATAGAAAAATACGGAAACGAGCCCCAAACATCGGGGTGTCACTAAGTCATGAGCGTCTAAATCTATGAACTAAGAAATAAAACTGTCTAACTGTCAATACAATCCAAAAGAAGAAATGATAAAAGGAGTGACAAGGTTCTGCGGACGCTAGCAACTACCTTGCAATCTCTACAGATAGCCGGCCTGAACTCAACGATCGCCGCGCTGTAACTCACCTGGATCTGCACATAAAGTGCAGGGTGTAGCATGAGTACAACCACCTCAGAAAGTAACAGAAATAACTAAGGAACTGAGCAATAGTAACGAGCTAAGTAAAACAGTCCAATTATTTATTTTCACAATTTAAAAATAAACAGGTAGTTCCATAACTCAGTAAATGCCACAAAGAAGTTTAACAGATAAATGCAGCAACACCACAAATAAATACAACCTCACAGTAGTGTCACTCCATTACTCATCACTCACACTCAGCACTCAATACTCAAAACTCAATACTCTGCGCTCACTGAGGGGTGTGTACAGACTCCGGAGGAGCTCCCAAAGCCCAAGCGCTAAACACCGATAACTCACGTGCCATCATATCAATACCTGGATCCGCACGGTCAACTCACGTGCTACGCGAATAACTCACGCACTATGGTATCAATACCTAGACCCGCACGGTCAACTCACCTACTACGCGGATAACTCACGCGCTATGGTATTAATATCCTCACACCCATGCCCTCGGCCTCACTCAATCATGTACCTTACTAGCCTCACCATCATCAGCAATAAGGGAACACAGCCCACATCAAGTATCACCGTATATTAGCAATTAATAGAGACTGAGGTAAACATGTACAATAATTTCTATGACTGAGTACAAATAATATGAGCATGAATAAAGCCTAAGCATGATCTCTAACATGAAGGCAAACAAGTTCAACAACAAATAAACACATAACCACAAATAATAGCCATTAGGCCTCACAGCCTCACGGGACGGACCAAGTCTCAATCCCTCGCGGTGCACACCCACACGCTCGTCACCTAGCATGGGTATCACTTCTAAACAATCACGTGATGTCAAATCTCCGGGTTTATACCCACAAAGCCAGAGTTAAAACTGTTACTTACCTTAACAACGTAAAAATCCTACTTTGGGATGCCCTTGTGTCTGGACTCGGTCTCCAAATGCTCCGAATCTAATCACAATCAGTACAATACCATCAATATACGCTAATGGAATGAATTCCACAAGAAAAACTACAAAATATGCCAAAAATCCGAAACTGGCCAAAACCCGACCCCCGGGCCCACGTCTCGAAATTAGTCAAAAATGGCAGAATAATAAACCTCGTCCTCTCCCAAGTCTAACCATATAAAATTCATCAAAATCCGACATTGTTTGATCCTTCAAATCCTTAAATTACTTCTCCAAAAATCCCAAGCCCTAATCCCTCATTTTCACTAATTACAATGATTAAACAACGGAAAATCACCAGATATACAAGTATTAGGGCTCAAGTAACTTACCTCACCCTTACATTCCCTCTTCAAATCTCTCCCAAAAGCTCTAAAACCGGAGAGAAATGGTGAAGAATGCACCAAAATTCGCGAAGTGTGATATATAGGATCTGCCCCAAGGATTCCGCACCTGTGGACCCTTTCTCGCACCTGCGGACTCGCATCTGCGGTCCCCAGGTGCGCATCTGCGAAAGTCACTTAGACGCCAAGCTTCGCACCTGCGGGCTCGCAGGTGCGATCCTCTCTTCCGCACCTGTGCTCAATGCCATGCCTCTATTTTCCGCATCTGTGACATGCCATCCGCACCTGCGGCTCACCATCCGCAGGTGCGGCCACAATAGTAGCTTTACACCAGCAGCTTCCAGCTGTATTTCTCAACTTCGACAAATCTGTTAACCACCCGGAATCACCCCGAGGCCCTCGGGACCTCAACCAAAAAAATACCAACAAGTCATATATCAACATACCGACTGAGTCGAACCTTCGAATCACTCAAAACAACATCAAAACACGAAATGACCCTCGGATTCAAGCCTAAGAACTTCTAAATTTCCAAATTCGGCAACCGATGCCGAAACCAACCAAACCACGTCCGAATGACCTAAAACTTTGCACACACATCACAAATGATACTACGAACCTACTCCAACTTCCGGAATTCCATTCCGACCCCGATATCAAAATTTTCCACTGCCGACCGAAATCGCCAAATTTTCAATTTTGCCAATTCAAGCCTAATTCTACCATAGAACTCCAAATCACATTTCGGACGCACTCCTAAGTCCAAAATACCTAACGGAACTAACGGAATCATTAGAATTCAAATCCAATATCCTTTTACATATAGGTCAACATCCGGTTGACTTTTTCAACTTAAGTTTCTACTTCAGAGACTAAGTGTCTCAATTCACTCTGAAACCATTCTGGTCCCAAACCAACTAACCCGATATAATATAATATATCTAAATAACACAAAAAGAAGTATAAATAGGGAAAATGGGGCTATAACTCTCAAAATGACCTGCCGGGTCGTTACATTATCCTTATCTGAAATTATAATTATCTCTTCTGTAATTGTTCATCCTTAATTGAGGCAAATAATTATCCTTATACAGGTTATCCTTAATTGAAGTTGTTGTATCTCTCTCTTAATTGCTCAACCTTAAAAGAAGTTAGATATCCTATATTTTAGTTGACTTGTCCTTAATTGGAATTATTCGTCTTGTGTTAGCTCCCTCGTTGTCGAACTGTACATTGTGGACCGTTGTTACATAATATTTCTTTTCTTGCTGACTTTTTCTTATTATGACTAGCGTTCTCTATTGTGGCTACTCCTTATGAAATTAGTTCCTCCATTTCCTTGAGTTATGGAATTTCTGAGTTGACGTATTTGTCATATCCTTGTATTATTATCATTGTTGTTGTTGTACTTATTGTGGTGATACACTAGGTTTCTGTCGTGCGGTTATTATTGCGATGCACGAGGTTTCTGCCGTGCGGTCTTTGTTATGGGGTTGCATGAGATTTCTGTCGTGCTATTGTTACTATTGATATTTGTACATGCGGCGTGACAAGGCGTGATATATAACAACATAAAGCAAGTAATCATTGTGGATAAGCAACATAAGGATAATCATTTGCCTCAATTAAGGATGAACAATTACAGAAGAGATAATTATAATTTCAGATAAGGATAATGTAACGACCCGGCTGGTCGTTTCGAGAGTTGTAGCCCCGTTTTCCCCATTTCTACTTCTTTTTGTGTTATTCATCTATATTATATTATATCGGGTTAGTTGGTTCGAGACCTGAGTGGTTTCAGAGGGAATTGAGATACTTAGTCTCTTAAGTAAAAACTTAAGTTGGAAAGGTCAATTGGATGTTGACCTATGTGTAAATGATCTCAGATTCGAATTCTGATAATTCCAATAGCTCCGTATGGTGATTTTGGGCTTAGGAGCGTGTCCAGAATATTATTTGGAAGTCCTTAGAGGAATTAGGCTTGAAATGCCGAAAGTTTAATTTTTGAGAAGTTTGATCGGGGGTTGAATTTTTGATATCGAGATCAGAATCCGATTCTGAAAATTGGAATACCTATGTTATGTCAGTTATGACTTGTGTGCAAAATTTGAGGTCAATCGGACGTGATTTGATAGGTTCCGGAGTCGTTTGTAGAAATTAGAAATTTCAAAGTTCATTAGGCTTGAATTGGGGTGTAATTCATGATTTTAGCATTGTTTGAGGTGATTTGAGGGTTCGACTAAGTCCGTATGATATTTTAGGACTTATTGGTATATTTGGTCGAGGTCCCGAGGGGACCGGGTGAGTTTTGGATGGTTAACGGATAAAAAATTTAGACTTGAATAGCTGCTGGAATTTTCTGATATCTGATAATATTTTCCTTCTACGCGATCACGTGAATGCGTTTGCGATCGCATAGGCTTAGTTGGTCAGTGAGGATTTTTGTTCTACGTGATCGCGTGGGAATATATGCGATCGCGTAGGGTTAATGTGAGGCAGTGGCAATTTGTGCTTCGCGATCGCGTGAAGCGTGATGCGATCGTGTAGCTCTGGAATTTTGTGACTCGCGAACGCGTGGCGAAGGTCTCGTTCGCGTAGAGTAAGTGGAGCGGAGTAGAAGTCACATGTTTTGTTCTTCATGATCGCGTGGACTAGTCCGCGATCGCGTATGTCTGTGATGTTGTGCATCACGATCGTGTGGGAAAATATGCGATCGCGTAGAATAAAATCTGGGCGATGGAAATTGTTCTTCGTGATCGCATGGGAATGTTCGTGATCGCATAGAGCAAATATCTGGGCAGAGAGTTTAAGTTCTGAAAATGGGATTTTTGACGATTTGGAGCTCGAATTTGAGGCGATTTTGGGTGATTTTCAGAGGAAACAATGGGGTAAGTGTTCTTAACTCAATATTGATTAAATTACCCGAATCCATGGTTGTTTTTATCATTTAATTGGTGAATTGAGTTGGGAAAATTTGAAATCCTCTTGGTTTAAATTGAAAATTTGAGGGTCGAGTTAGGGTCGGATTTTGGCAAAATTGGTATGGTTAGACTCGTGGTTGAATGAGCTTCAGGATTTTGGCAAAATTGGTATGGTTTGAGTTAATTTCAGATTTTTATGGAAAATCATTATTTTCTTATGGGATTAATTCCAATGAATTTTATTGACTGAAATGAATTATTTATGACCAGATTCGAGGCGTTTGGAGACCAATTCACGAGGAAAGGACATTGCAGAATAAGAATTTCACGGCTTGAGGTAAGTAACGATTGTAAATCTACTCCTGAGGGTATGAAACCCCAGATTTCGTATCATTTTATTACTTTGAGGTGACGCACATGCTAGGTGACGGGCGTTTGGGCGTTCCCCGTTGGGGATTGGTGACTTGGTCCGTCCCGTAGCAACTGTAAAGTTGCATATTTTGTTGAAACTATATGATACTTATATGTTTTAGAAGGAGTTTCTGTAAATTGGGCGGAATGCCATGTTTGGGCCCTGCGCTAGTGTTGTTTGGACCCTTAGGGGTTGTTTCTTACTATCCTCTCATTGTTTTCGATTGAAAATCTATACTCAGTCATGTTTATACTTGTTTACCGTATAACTCAGTTTTATGACTCTATTTTGATGCATATAAATGTTTTGGGCCGAATGCCTTATTTTACTGAAATGCCCGAGTGGCTTGAGAGGTTTATGACTAAGTGAGGCTGAGGGCCTGATTTGTGAGGATGAGTGTGGATCGGGGATGCCCGCCTGCAGCATACTTTATTATTATAGCACGTGTGTTGTCCGTGCAGCAAGTGAGTTATCCGTGTAGATTATAGCGCTTGGGCTGAAGGAGCCCCTCCGGAGTCTATACACACCCCCAGTGAGCGCAGGTACGTACTGAGTGCGAGTGCTGAGTGCCGAGTACTGAGTGACTGGGAGGCATGAGTGATTGTGAGGTATGCCCGAGTGGCAAGGTTGATTGTGAGGCATGCCCGAGTGGCAAGAGTGATTGTGAGGTATGCCCGAGTGGCACGAGTGACTGTGAGGTTTGCCCGAGGGGCTGTATATGAGTGATGTTTTGCCCGAGGGACTTTTTATGATTTCATCATTTTTTCTCACCTTTGCATTCTTCCTCTGTCTGAAAACTGTTGAAAAATATCTCTAAATGATTTTTACTGTAATTGGGTTAAACGAGATATTTTGATTCAAACCCTGATTTTAAAAAGCACGTGGTATTTTACTGAGATCTCCTGATATAAATGTTATATGCTTTATTTCTCGTCACTACTGCTCAGTTTTTATTTATTGTTGTTACTTACTGAGTTGGTGTACTCACGTTACTCCCTACACCTTATGTGCAGATTCAGGTGTAGCTGGACATGGTAGCGGTTATTGATTGTTCTGGTTGCATATTTTCTTGGAGATAGCAAGGTAGCTGTTTGGCGATCGCAGCCCCTGCTCTTCTCCCTCTTATCTTCCTCTAGTTGTGTTTAGTCATTTTCCAGGCTAAGTTAGCCTTGATATTGTTAGACAGTTTATAGTAGATGCTCATGACTAGTGACACACCGATGTCGGGCTTTTCCTTCTGTACTTTTATTTTGATTTGAACTCCTTTACGAAGGTTTTTATGTTAAATAAAATAGGAATTATCTTTGAAATGAAAATATCGGTTTGTTTTGGAAATGAGTCGGCTTGCCTAGTTCCACGATAGGCGCCATCACGACCGAGGTTAGTTTGGGTCGTGACAGATTGGTATCAGAGCCTAGGTTACATAGGTCTCACGAGTCATGAGCGTGTTTAGTAGAGTCTTGCGGATCGGTACGGAGATGTCTGTACTTATCTTCGAGAGGCTGCAAAACCTTAAGGAAAATTCACATTCTTGAATTCTTGTCGTGTGAATCTGTTGATTCTAGTAACTAAACATTTGTTGTTTCATTCTCTCACAGATGGTGAGGACTCGTGCTAGCGGTCAGGAGGGCCAGCCACCAGTACCACCAGCCAGGGCTGCAAGAGGCCGAGGCCACAATAGAGGCCGTAGTAGGGGCAGAGGTGCAGCCCGTACAGCAGCTGGGGCAGTACTTGCAGATCCACAGGTTTTCTCAGAGCAGGACCAGGTTCCAGTTGTTGATGCACCAGCTCAGGCACCATCTGTGCCTATTGTGATTCTAGGCCTTCAGGAGGCCCTAGCTCAGAGTCTGACAGCATGCACCGGCCTTGCTCAGGCAGTCTCTATTTCGACAACCGCAGCCACTTCTCAGGCCAGGAGAGGCACTCAGACTCCCGTCGCTCGCACGCCCGAGCAGGTTATTTAGGGACTTCAGACACCGGAGGCACCACCAGCCCAGCCGGTTGCAGTTGCTTAGGATTATGTGGTTCCTACTATGCCTGAGGATGATCAACGTAGGTTGGAGAGGTTTGGGAGACTCCAGCCATCACCTTTCAGTGGCACAGAGAGAGGATGCTCATTGGACAGGTGTCAGAGGATACTCCGTATTGCTGGTATTCACGAGACTTGTGAGGTCTCATTCACTACCTTCCAGTTTTCTGGGGCTGCACTCAGATGGTGGGAGACTTACGAGAGGCGTAGGCCTATTGGCGCATCACCCCTTACTTGGCAACAGTTCTCCGTGGTCTTTTTGGAGAAGTTCATGCCTCGATCCCGCAGAGAGGAGCCGCGCAGACAGTTTGAGTGGCTTCGCCATGGTGATATGTTTGTGACACAATATGAGATGCGATTCTCTGAGTTGGCCCGTCATGCTATCTGGTTGGTTCCCATGGATAGAGAGAGGATCATGAGGTTTATTGATGGCCTCACTTATCATCTACAGTTGCTCATGACCAGGGAGCGGGTTTCGGGTGCTACCTTTGATGAGGTTGTCGAAA
Organism: Nicotiana tomentosiformis; assembly: GCF_000390325.3. Classification (NCBI taxonomy): domain Eukaryota; kingdom Viridiplantae; phylum Streptophyta; class Magnoliopsida; order Solanales; family Solanaceae; genus Nicotiana; species Nicotiana tomentosiformis. The sequence continues at coordinate 30,859,871 of NC_090812.1, forward strand.
TTGCTCGGCATATTGAGATGGTTCACGATCAGGAGAGGGTTGAGAGGGAGGCCAAGAGGCCTCGTGGTCAGGGTGGATTTAGCGGTGCTCCTTTTAGGGGTCAGTTCCAGCACGGTAGAGGTCGTCATTTCAGACAGGCTCAGTCAGCTCGGCCATTTCACCGTGGTGCATCATCTGGTCATGGTTCTCACAGTTCTCATCAGGTCCACTCATCACTTAGTGCCCTTCCAGTTCAGAGTTCGTCCCGTGCTCCACCTGTTCAGGGCTTTTCCATGCCAGGTTCTTCTACCAGTTATCCCGGTGCTAGGGGTTCCCTTCAGTTTCCGCCGCCAGCACCAGGGAGTTGTTTTGAGTGTGGGGAGCTTGGGAATATGTGGAGGTAGTGTCCTCGTCGTCATGGAGGTCTATCTCAGTAGAGGAGTCAGCCTCCTACTGCAGCACCAATTACCTCACCACCCGCCCAGTCCGCTCAGGGTAGAGGTCAGTCAGCTAGGGGTCGCCCTAGAGGGGGAGGCAGATCAAGGTGTGGCCAGGCCCGTTTCTATTGCCTCCCTGCCAGACCAGATGCTATTGCTTCAGATGCTGTAATTACAAGTATTGTCTCAGTTTGTCACAGAGATTCCTCAGTATTATTTGACCCTGGTTCCACGTATTCATATGTTTCCTCATATTTTGCCCATTTTCTGGATATGCCCCGTGAGTCTTTAGTTTCTTCTGTTCATGTATCTACTCTTGTGGACGATACTATTATTGTGGATCGTGTATATCGGTCATGTGTGGTGACTATTGGGGGATTGGAGACCCAAGTGGACCTTTTTGCTGCTCAGTATGGTCGACTTTGACGTGATATTGGGTATGGATTGGTTATCTCCATGTCTTGTTGTTCTAGATTATCACACTAACATTGACTATGCCGGGAATTCTGAGGGTTGAGTGGAGCGGTTCTGTAGATTATGTACCAAGTAGGGTGATTTTATATTTGAAGGCTCAGCGCATGGTTTAGAAGGGTTGCCTATCTTATTTGGCTTTTGTGAGGGATGTTAGTGCAGAGACTCCTGTCATTGATTCTATTCCGGTGGTACGTGATTTTTCGAATGTGTTTCCTGCAGACCTGCCGGGCATGCCGCCTGACAGGGATATTGACTTTGGTATTGATTTGGTGCCTGGCACTCATATCATTTCTATTCCACCGTATCGTATGGCACCGGCAGAGTTGAAGGAATTGAAAGAACAGCTTCAGGAACTCCTTGATAAGGAATTGGGATGGTATTTAGACACCGTTATTTTATGAATTATTTCACTATATTTCAAACTTTGCTTTCGCTATGTTTCCTTGATTATTAATAATTTAAAAATTATTTAAAAATTAGTTAATATTATTCTAACGTTGGCTTGCCTAGCAAGTGAAATGTTAGGCGCCATCACGGTCCGAAGAAGAAAATTTCGGGACGTGACAAAAACAGATTTGTTTAACAAATTATAGTTTTTTATAGTCAGTAAAACTTTTAATTTTAAAAAAAAGATATTTGAGTTTAATATTAAATTTTAAGCTTTATCTGTTGATATTATTTATTTGAAACTGTTAGTCTAATGTATGAATTTACTAAATGTTGGTATTTTATTTATTGAATTAACAAATATAGCTTGATTGATAAATCTGTGAGCTTTGATTTTATAATTCTTATTAAAAATATTTCATTAGGAGTGGTTAAGAACGTTGACGTGAGATTTGCTCATAGTAAAGTTACCGACAAATTTAATAGCGCTACCAATATATCTTGAAAATTAACGTTAAATTTTTTTTAAATATACGAATATATTATAAAAATAATAAATAAAATAATATTAAGTTATTTTAGTTATAAATAAAATACCTTGGTAAAAATATATTATATAGCATATAATATAGAAGGTATTACATAAATATGAAGATTTATATAATATCAAGGGCATAATAGACTTTACAAATAAAAATATTATAAAATCTGACAAATGTGACTTTTGTGATAATTAGAGCAAAGTAAAATGATTTTTGTGTAACAAAAGAAAGAAAAGTGTCTTTTGAGTAATGAACACAAAGTTAAATGATTTTTACGTAATTAAAAAAAAATGACTTTTGGGTAACAAATACAAAAGTTCAATGACCATCGATAAAATTAACTCTAGCAATTCTCCATGCTTGACTACCATCGTCCATCGCTGGTAGTACTAGTAGAAACCCACATAACTGACCACCACCATATTAGGGATGACTTTAACTTCACCCATATGGCTGAAGTGCCTACTGTGGGGCACGCAGGTGGTATTGCTCTTTTCTGGTTCCAGGATGTTCTTACGGTTGATACAATTGCAATGACCTAATAGGAGATACAATACATGAATCAGGTAATTCCTCAACACCATAATATCACGACCCAAAATCTCTCCCGTCGTGATGGCGCCTATCTCGATACTAGGCAAGCCGTTAATGTCACTAAACCACAATTTCTTTTAAGTTTGAAAATATAATATTTAAATACAATGCAAAATCTCCCAAATACAAATACGAACACTCTCCAAAACCCGGTATCACTGAGTACATGAGTATCTAATATGAGTACAAGTCTGAAAAATACGATCTATAATAGTCTGAGACCAAATACAGTAAACAAGGAGATAGAGAAGTAGAGACAAGGTCTGCGTAATACGACAACTACCTCAAAATCTCCTAAAAATTAACTGCTCGAAATGATCAACACCCGCTATGTTCAGGAACACCTGGATCTCCACACGAAGTACATGGTGTAGTATGAGTACAACCAACTCAGCAAGTAACAATAATAACTAAGGAACTGAAGATAATAACGAGCTACACAGTCATAGTTCACTTTCAGTGGTTCCAGCAAAGAATAGACATGCTTTCAAATCCGGTAGTTTAAGTCAAATCAATTTTTATACAGTTCAATTTCAAGTAATCCGGATATAAATTCTTTGAGAGATTTTACAACAATGACAGATAGCAACCAAGTGCAACAACAAATGCAATGTAAGTACAACCTCTCAGGCAACAATCACTCAACTTATCACAACAGCTCAACCACTCAACTCTCAGCCCTCAGCACTCACACTCAATGGGTACCCGCGCTCACTAGCTGCCTGACCCCCACCTCGAGCTGGTTGGGCGGGTGGTGTAACTGCTGGTGCTGGTGCCGTTGGTCGAGAACTCTGCTGTGGAGTCCCACTCAACAGCCTAGGACAATCTCTCTTGAAATGACCCAATTCTCCGCACTCGAAACAACCCCTCCTCTGACGAAACTGCTGCTCCTGATAACCCGAAGAATTACCTGTAGAAGCCTGAGCGGACGAGACCTGATGAGAACTCTATGCTGGTAGTGCACTGAATGAAGACTGGCCTGAGTGAGCACTGTAAAAATCATGGCTAGGTGATGCACCACAATGAACTGGACGACCCGCCTGAGCATGTTTGTAAGAACGACCCCTACCACGGTAAAACTGACCCCTTGAAGGAATACTGCTGAAATCACAGGAACCACGAGGCCTCTTAGCCTCCATTTCAACCCGCTCCTGGCTGCGAACCATCTCAATTTGACGAGCAATGTCAACAACCTCATTGAAAGTAGCACCAGACTCTCTCTCTCTAGTCATGAGTAATCGCAGTTGAAAAGTGAGGCCATCTATAAACCTCCTGATCCTTTCCTTGTCTGTAGGAATCAACCAGATAGCACGACAGGCCAATTCTGAAAATCTCATCTCATACTGCGTCACAGACATATCACCTTGACAAAGCTGCTCAAACTGCTTATGCAGCTCCTCTCTGCGAGACTGAGGTACGGACTTCTCCAGGAATAGACCGGAGAACTGCTGCCAGGTAAGGGGTGCTGCTCCGACCGGCCTACAACTCTCGTAAGACTCCCACCATCTGAAGGCAGCCCCAAAAAACTAAAAAGTAGTGAATGAGACCCCACTGGTCTCCAGAATACCCGCTGTCCGAAGCATCCGCTGACACTTATCTAGAAAACCCTGGGCATCCTCTGATTCTGCACCGCTAAAAGATGGAGGTCGAAGCCTCTCAAATCTCTCAAGTCTCCTCTGCTCATAATTTGCCATAACAGGAACTATCGGGGCCTGAGCAGCTGTAACCGGCTGGGCTGGTAGTGCCCTTGGTATTTGAAGTCCCTGTACTACCTGGTCGGGAATACGAGCTATGGGGGTATGAGTACCTCCCCCGGCCTGAGAAGCGGCAGGTGCGGCCTGAGCCGAAACCACCTGAGCCAGACTAGTGCAAGCTGCCAATATCTGGGCCAAAGTCTCCTGAAGGCCTGGAATCTCAATGGGTATAGCTGGTGCCTGAGCTGATCCTGTCGGCTCAGCTATATCTGGAATCTGCTCCTGAACTGGAGCAACTGGTGGTACTACAGGTGCTGGTCCAACTGTGGTACGAGCTACACCTCGACCTCTACCTCGACCCCGACCCCGGCCTCTCGCGGCCCTTACTGGTGGCACTGGTGATTGACCGTCTGATCCGGTAGTACGTGTCCTCACCATCTGTAAAAGAATAGATTAACAAAAATTTAGTTTCCGGAATCAACAAATTCGCACGATGGAATACAAGAAAGTGAAGTTTTCCTACGGTTTCTTCAGCCTCTCGAAGATAAGTACAGACATCTCTGTACCGATCCGCAAGACTCTACTAAACCTGCACATGACGTGAGACCTACGTAACCTAGGCTCTGATACCAACTTGTCACGATCCAAAATCTCACCCGTCGTGATGGCGCCTATCTCGATACTAGGCAAGCCGTTAATGTCACTAAACCATAATTTCTTTTAAGTTTGAAAATATAATATTTAAATACAATACAAAATCTACCAAATACAAATACGAACACTCCCCGAAACCTGGTGTCACTGAGTACATGAGTATCTAATATGAGTACAAGTCTGGAAAATTCGGTCTATAATAGTCTGAGACCAAATATAGTAAACAAGGAGATAGCGAAGGAGAGACAAGGTCTGCGGAACACGACAGCTACCTCAAAATCTCTTGAAAATCAACTGCGCGAAATAATCAACACCCGCTATGTTCAGGAACACCTGAATCTGCACACGAAGTACAGGGTGTAGTATGGGTACAACTAACTCAGCAAGTAACAATAATAACTAAGGAACTGAAGATAATGATGAGCTACACAGTCATAGTTCACTATTAGTAGTTCCAGCAAAGAATAGACATACTTTCAAATCCAGTAGTTTAAGTCAAATTAATTTTTATACAGTTCAATTTCAAGTAATCCGGATATAAATTCTTTCAGAGATTTTACAACAATGATAGATAGCAACCAAGTGCAAAAACAAATGCAAAGCAAGTACAGCCTCTCAGGCAACAATCACTCAACTTATCACAACAGCTCAACCACTCGGCTCTCAACCCGCATCACTCACACTCAATGGGTACCCGCGCTCACTGGGGGTGTGTATAGACTCCGAAGGGGCTCCTACAGCCCAAGCGCCATAATCTGCACGGACAACTCATGTGCTATAATATCCTGCACGGATAACTCTCGTGCCATAATATCCTTACCTCACCGACAGGCCCTCGGCCTTACTCACTCCTCAACCTCTCAAGTCTCTCGGGCTCTCAGAAATCACAAAGATCAGCCCAAACAAATATAACATAGTATATCAACAAATATCCAGAAAGACTGAGGTATAATACATAAGAAAAATTATGACCGAGTACAAGACAATAATTAGCAAATAATTCAACAAGTACGCGACCTTTACAGGTCTCAACAGTACTATAACATAGCCTAAGCATGATTTATAGTCAAATTTCTTCAACACATAGAGATCATATAGCTAACAATAAATTATTCAACTTTACAGTTTTTTGGGACGGACCAAGTCACAATCCTCTCGGTGCACGCCCACACGCTCGTCACCTAGCATGTACGCCACCTCCAAAATAATCACATGATACCAAAATCCGGGGTTTCATACCCTCAGGACCAGATTTATAATTGTTACTTACCTCCAACCGTGTAATTTTTTATTCCGCTATGCCCTTTCCACGAAAATTGGTCTCCGAAAGTCTCGTATCTAGTCACAATTAATTCGATTCAGTCAATACCAATTATTGTAATTAATTCCATAAAGAGATACTAATTTTTCTAATAAAATTCGAAATTAACTCGAAAAATCGCCCGTGGGCCCCACGTATCAGAACCCGACAAAAGTTATAGAATATGAACGCTCATCCAACCACGAGTCCAACCATACAAATTTTACCAAACTTCGACACCAACTCGACCCTCAAATCTTCAATTAAAGCTTATGAAGATTTCTACCATTTTCAACCCAATCCTTACCTATTTGAACTTAACAATCTTTCCACAACCTTATTGGTATGTATACATAATATTCTTACACCCAAGAATCATACTATAAATCACCATTTTTTATTCCAAACCCGAAATTGAAGAATTGAGGAAAGAAATTCTTACCTCTTTGAAGCCCTAGAAAGATCCTTGTGAAATCTTCAAACCTTGAACAAGAATTGATGGATAAATGACTAAGTCCTCATTTTCTCTCTCTAAAATGCTCTCACCTCTCTCTAAAATATCAGATTTTGGCTCAAAAATGAGCTTCAAGGGCTATATATTGAAGTTGGGTCGGGTCAAAAATTAAAAAGAATAGAAGCTCCGGCGCAGTTATGCGGTCGCATAACAAGTATGCGATTCACATACCGGCCACATAATTTGGCCTCCAAAGCTGGGCATTACTGAGCCGATCTACGGTCATTATGCGGCCCGCATACTTGTTCTGCGGTCGCATAATACACCGCAAAACAGGTCTGTGGTCGCATAGTGCACCGCAGATTTTTCTCAAATCTTGCCCCTCTCCTGATCCACTTTGCGACAATTATGCGGTACACAGAGTAATTCTGCGACCACATAGTGGTCGCAGAAATGACCATTTTTCGACAAAATTTTTCTTTACACATCGGTGCATTGTTCAACCTAAAAAGTCCGAGCCGCTGTACTAATTGATCTACCTCGGTACCACCAAACCTTAATTTCCTTAGCAAAATTTCTCCGGGGTCGTTACACATAAGTTAACATCCGGTCAACCTTTTCAACTTAAATTCTAAACCTTGGAACTAAGCGCTCTAAATCATTTTAAAACTTCACCGAACCCAAATCAATTACCCCGGCAAGCCAAATAATAACTATAATTTACAATTTGAGCAGTAAATGGGGGAACGAGAATGCAATAGTCAAAACGACCAGTCGGGTCATTGCACGTAAATGAATATTTTCTGCTATCTATGCAAGCCCACACTCACACAACCGCACTACGTTATGAGAAAATCTTCGTTGTATTTTTGATCATTATAAGGGACCATGGTTACTTGCAGGAGATTTCAATAAAATAATTAGTAGCTTTGAAAAGTTTGGCGGTAGAGTTATTAATCTAAATAGATCCAATCATTTTTTAAATTGTTTAAACTACTGTAGCCTTCTAGATTTAGGTTTTAAAGGCGGTCATTACACATGGACTAATAAGCGACTAACATGGTTCCACTATTCTAGAACGTTTGGGTAGATGCCTAGCAAACTATGATTGGAATGTCTTGTTCCCTGACTCTATCGTCACCTACCTGCCTCAAACCCTTTCCGACCATTGCCCCTTACTTTTGAATTTACAAGGTCAACCAACACCGACCACAAAGCCATTTCGTTTTGAAACAATATGGACATCCCATCTAGATTTCCGTCCAATGATTACCAATATATGGCAAAATCAAATAGACCTACTGCCCTCCATAAAATGTTTCCAACACACGACAATTTCTTGGAATCGCCATACTTTTGGTAATATTTTTTTTTAAAAAAAACAAAAACTCCTCGCTCGAGGGCCTCCAATCCCCCATACACTATTCCACTAGTACCTTCTTGCAAAACCTATAACATGACCTTATCCTGGAATATAATACCGTTCTTCAATTAGAAGAAGATTTGTGAAAACTGAAATCTCGTATTAATTGGTTCAAGGAAGGTGACGCCAATACAAAGTTCTTTCATTTATCAACTTTAAATCGTCGCAGACGTAATCGCATTAATGCTATTCAAGCTCAAGCGGGTAATTGGTGCTATGATATCCCCACAATCAAATCTAAATTCATTGATTTTTTCTCCACACTATTCACCACGGAATCCACTCTTTCCTTAAAATCTATTCCATTTTATCAATACAACGTATTACCCTCCCACGAAGCCTCCCTCTTGGCCAGGCCACTAGAAGACATTGAAATAACTCAAGCCATTAATTCTTTTAAACCCCTAAAAGCATTTGGCCCTGATGATCTCCACCCTTTCTTTTATCAAGAATATTGGCCTGAAATTTCTCACTTAGTCATCACCTTTTGCAAATCTGTTTTTACAAAGGGCTGCATCCCTGAGGAAATAAAAAACACATATATATGCCTTGTTCCTAAACAACTCAATGCCGTGAAGATTACTCATTTTAGACCCATTATTCTTTGCAACACAATTTACAAGATTATTACAAAAATTATTGTCAATCGTATCAAACCCTACCTATCTAATATCATAAGCCCAACTCAAGCTAGCTTCTTAAAGGGTCGCAGGGCCGCTGATGATGCTATAATAGTTCTGAAAATTATGAACAAATTTCAAAGAATGAACGGCCGGCTCCCTCACATGCTTCTTAAGTTGGATCTCGAAAAAGTTTTCGATAGGTTAGAATTGTCATTCATAAGACATACTCTAACCTACTTTAATTTTTCTCAATCTTTTATAACTCTCATTATGTCTTGCGTCACAACTTCCTCTATCTCCATCATCTTCAATGGTACACCAACACACTATTTTATACCTACTAGAGGTATACGACAAGAAGATCCTCTATCCCCCTACCTCTTCATATTATGCATGGAAATGCTAACTCGATCAATTGATAACGCTGTTGATTATAATAAGTGGTCACCTATAACTATCTCCCGGTCGGGCCCCCGCATTTCTCATCTATTGTTTGCAGATGGCATTATTCTAACCTCAAAAATAACACCCACATCTTGTCATTCCATTATTAACATCCTCACTCAATTCACCAACTTAGCCGGACAAAAGATAAACTTTGATAAATCAAAAAAAAATTTCTCTAAAAATTGTTCAACTTCTAATAAAGAGTTTGTCCTTAGTTCTTTCCACATGCCAGAAGGAAAATCTTTTGATCGTTACCTAGGTTTTTCCATCTTCCTAAAAAGGCCTACGAAAAAAGATTTTCAATTCCTTTTGGACAACTTCAAATTAAGACTTGCAGGTTGGAAGTCTCGTTGCCTTAGTATGGCGGGTAGAGCCACCCTTATCAAATTACACTCAACTCTCTCCCTAATCATACCATGCAATACATCTCTATACCCCAAAATATCATCACCTTATTGGACAGATATCAAAAACACTTCCTATGGGGCTCCACATCTCAAAAAAAAAAACGAATCCATCTTCTTAAATGGGGCATAGTTACATTACCAAAGCTTCAAGGAGGACTTGGAATTCAGAATATTTTCATTAAAAATAAAGCTCTATTGGCAAACTTAACCTGGCGAATTTTTAAGAACCCGTCATCCTTTTGGGCATCCATACTTCTCACGACTTACAAAAACTCTACAAAGACCTCTTTTATTTGGAAAAACATCCAAAAGGGATGGACATACTGTCAACTAGGATCTAAATGGACAATATCAACTGGCAACCATATCAACTTTTGGAATGACAGCTGGATTGATAACAACACCTCCCTAAGGTCCTTAATAGATGGGACCTTGATAGTTTACCTTTTCATCTTCCTCAGGTTATACTTCTTAAACTCCTTAGCATTTACTTACCCCAATACCCGACCCACCATGATAATCTTATCTGGAACCTCACAAATTCGGGACAATTTACTGTCAAATCCTGCTACTCACTACCACAAATGTGATATTTAGCTACAAAAATTTTAGCCACGATACAAAATTCATCATTAATTATTCACTTTTCGTGACGAAAATTATGTTTCGTGTTTATATACATAATCCGCATACTTTTAGTGACGAAACATAAAATTTCGTAGCAAAAGTTTTGTCCACTAAAGTTTTCCACCAAAAAATAACTTGGCGCCATTATTTAATAACATTAGCCACGAATTTTATATTATTGGTGACATATTATTTTGTCACAAATGATGTACCCAATTTGTGACAAATCATAATTTGTCTTAAAATTAGTAAAACTTTGGACACGAAAAAAATTCATCACAAAAAATGCGTTATTACAATAGTGACAAAATAAAATTTGTAGTTAAATATGGTAAACTTTAGCTACAAAAGTTTATAATTTATTATGGCATTAGTTTTTGTCACTAATAGTGCGAACAATTAGTGACAATTATTTAATTGTCTCTGTTTAACCTACAATTTAGTCACAACAAATTTTTTTTCATGAAAAATATAATTTTTAAATGGCTATGACTTGAATTTTGTAGTTGAATAGTACAATTATTGGCGACAAAAAAAATCATAGTTAAAAACTAAAAGATATAGTTTTGTTCATGTATGATACATAAAATTACTTTAGGACTAATTAACCTTATGACTGAAGCACCCACTTTGAAAAATTATCAAGTTCGAGAAACTTGAATCCCATTATATAAAGTTCTATTATGAAGTCTATATGACCCGCAAAATTGAAAGAATTCAAATCAAAACCATACTCATTTTGATTCAATTGCCATATCTAACTTTAGAAAATAGAAAACCAAAAACCCAAATTAAAATTTAATAGAACCCAAGGAACACTTGCTGCTACAAAAAATTAGCTTCCACTTCCAAAATTTCTTGAGATTAGAAGGTTAGTACCCTAAATGACCCTCCTTTATTTACCAATTTAACCTTATATCTTGCTCATTATTTTATTATAAATAAAAATAAATAGCACACTTCTTTAGCTCACTAATCATAATTAATAAGTTTATCCTCATATGAATGCTTGTTAGGCTAATTAACCTGAGACGCCCAAAACACAAATATCAAAACACAATAAAAATTAGAGTTCTATCCGTCAATAAACATGCATAATACAAACTCAATTTACTCTGAACTATTATTATTAAACTATATTGTTGACATATCATGTGATAAAATAAATAAAATGCCTAAAAATATCACGATACTCTGAATAAAAAAAGTTACAAATTAAGTTGTCAAAAACATCAAGAGTCTCTACAAGTCTGCAAATACTTTATCATACATATGGCTAACAAAAGGCATCTGAATATAAGGAGTTTACAAGACCATTGCAACAGTTAGAGCTAACAAGAGTCATATGCCTACTTCTAAGCCTTATTCTAACAAAATAAGATAAAGAATAAGAATTTCAATAGTATTGTCTCATTTGGCAGAGAAGCCTCTTCCATCTCTTTTCTGCAAATGTCACTTAAACCAAAGTTGTTGCTTCTTTTTCTTTTTCCCTGGCCTGACAATAAATTTTCATGTGACGGACCATATTATTCACCAAAAAAAATCTCAGAGAAATAAATATCCTTATATACAACACCACAAATAAGTGATTTAACATAAATGTAGTAATATACTTATCAAAATTTTGCTAAGATTCTTTCTAGTCATGATTGAATAAGGGTTTTATTTAAAAAGAAAATGAGTACGAATTATAACTTAGCAAAATATAAGTATGACAAATACTGATTTATCTACTACCAATAAAAGCACTCTTGCTAGGTATAAGATCAAACGTAAAATACAGAAAGAGGAGAAAAGAAAAGAAGAAGAAAAATGTGTAGTCTCTATAGACTTTTTCCTAAAAAGAACGAGGATTCTCACCGAATCACATTGGTGCTAAATACATCTGCTCCTTGTGATGGCTTAGAAAAAAGCTGAGTTGACATGGCGACAAGCATGGATCTAAGCAACTCGTAAATTTGTAAAAGATATACCTCCGAACTAGGAATGAGTTCTTGAAGCCCCCTCATCCAAGAGGACCAAGACAATTTCCAAATAAAACGAAAGGCCTCAGTTGGTGATACATAAAAGAAAGGAAGAGCAATATGCCAACCATATATTCATATGCTTAAAGCATTAAGCGGATGATTTATTTACTCTTTCACTATTCATAATTCATGTGATAGACACTAATAAAGTTAACTATTAAGAGAAAACAAAAGGAGAATTTGCTTTAGACATTTAAAGTAGAATAAATAGAGGACAGAGAGACCTACATAGGAGGATATTACCTCAAGACATCTATAAATGGCCTAATTATTTAAAACCTCCCATTCGCCCCATCGCCAACATAATATATTTAAAACAAAATGCATACCAACAACAGGTTACTGACCTTACTATTATGAGATTACATTATAAAACCAATGTCATCATCATCATTTGTGTTATCGACTTCATCGTCATTAGTACTATTATTACATTCATTCCCCTCATTCTCCTCATGATCACTGATGTACTCTACCATTGTTTCATCTTCTTCGTCAGAATTTTCTTCGTCATAACCAATTTCATGTTCTGTCTGAGCCTCCAATTCAATTACACTTGCATCTTGTTATACCCCGTAGTATTACGTCGATGTTACACCCTGTAGTATTGTACGTTGAAATTGTCGTAAGATAATTGACCTCAGTTCAAGGACAAGATTACTTGGAGATTATAAGTATTATGCTACTTCAAACAAGTGATAAGTAAATTCGTGAAGGTGAGAGAGTAAGCGAATCGAAGAAAGTGAGTTTTCGTCGAAGTTTGACAATTTAGGGATAAAATACGGTCCAAGCTATAATACCCCATTTTTATGGACTTGTACCATACAAGGTACCACATGACCATGATAGTGAGGTGTATAAGGTATGTAAAAATTGATTAGTATTTTAAGTAATTTGGGATAATTCTTAATTATGTGGGTAATTGATTAATTATTGGTTAGTGGGGGATTAATAAGTTGATTAAGGAAAAGGGTAAATTATTTTGGATAAACTTGATAGGCTCCTAATGTGGTAGCAAATTTTGGCCAAATTAATGACTCTTAAGTCATGTAATTTGGTGGCATATTAGAAGACTTGTGGCCAAAGTCATCAAAGTGTGGGACACACACCCACTAATACAAAAGACTTCTTGAATTCACAAAATAAGATACTTACACCTCTAAAGTGACGGATGAACTTCAGCAAAGAAAAGTTATATAAGATTAGGATCAAATTCAAAAGTGATGGCAAATGGGGCTGGACCCCACTGTCCACTAACTACAACTATTATATTTACTTTTTGATGGATAAATTTATGTCTTGAAAATCTATGTATATCATCAGCAACGCTTTAGCAAGTGTGGAGGAAATAAATATTTTGCCTCTTCTCAACATAGTTTAGAAAAAGGTCCCCTTGAGAAATATGAGCTACAACGTGTGGAGGTAAAGATATGTCCTTGCATGGAAGAAAAATTGTAACGACACAAACAAACCCCTGTCGTGATGGCGCCTATCGTGGAACTAGGTAAGCCGACTCATTTCCAAAACAAACTGATATTTTTATTTCAAAGATAATTTCAATGCTATTTAACATAAAAACCTTCGCAAAGGAGTTCAAATCAAAACAAAAGTGCGAAAGAAAAAGCCCGACATCGGGATGTCACTAGTCATGAGCATCTACTATAATCTGTCTAACGATATCAAGGCTAACATAGCCTGGAAAATAGCTAAATACAATTAGAGGAAGATAAGGGGGAGGAGAGCAGGGGCTGCAATCGCCAAACAACTACCTTGCTATCTCTAAGAAAATCTGCAACAAGAACAATCAATAACCGCTACCGTGTCCAGCTACACCTGAATCTGCACACAAGGTGCAGGGAGTAACGTAAGTACGCCAACTCAGTAAGTAACAACAATAAATAAAAACTGAGTAGTAGTGACGAGCAATAAAGCATATAACGTTCATATCAGAAAATCTCAATAAAATACCACATGCATTTAAAATCAGGATTTGAATCAAAATATCTCGTTTAAACCCAGTTCCAGTAAAAATTATTTAAAGATATTTTTCAACAGTTTTCAACAGAGAAAAAATGCAAAGGCGAGCAAAAATGATAAAATCATAAACAGCTCCTTGGGCAAAACATCACTCATATACAGCCCCTCGGGCAAACCTCACAGTCACTCGTGCCACTCGGGCATACCTTACAATCACTCTTGCCACTCGGGCATACCTCACAATCACTCATGCCTCCCAGTCACTCAGCACTCGACACTCGGCACTCGCACTCAGTAGGTACCTGCGCTCACTAGGGGTGTGTACAGACTCTGAAGGGGCTCCTTCAGCCCAAGCGCTATAATCTGCACGGACAATTCACGTACTGCACGGACAACTCACGTGCTATAATAATAGAGTATGCTGCAGGCGGGCAGCCCCGATCCACACTCATCCTCACAATCAGGCCCTCGGCCGATATCAAACATGCTGCGGCGTGCAGCCCGATCCCAAAAATTTGCAACATGCTGTGGCGTGCAGCCCGATCCCATAAATATCCTCACAAATCAGTCCCTCGGCCTCACTCAGTCATAAACCTCTCAAGCCACTCGGGAATTTCAGTAAAACAGGGTGTTCAGCCCAAAACGACATTTATATGCATCAAAATAGAGTCATAAAACTGAGTTATACAGTAAACAAGTATAACCATGACTGAGTATAGATTTTCAATCGAAAACAATGAGAGGATAGTAAGAAAAAGGCCCCTAAGGGTCCAAACAACACTAGCACAAGGCCCAAACATGGCATTCAGACAATTTACAGAAACTCTTTCTAAAACATATAAGTATTATATAGTTTTAACAAAGTATACAACTTTACAATTGCTACGGGACGGACCAAGTCACAATCCCCAACAGTGCATGCCCACACGCCCGTTACCTAGCATGTGCGTCACTAAAAATAGTAGAATGATATAAAATTCGGGGTTTCGTACCCTCAAGACTAGATTTACAATCGTTACTTACCTCGAACCAGTCAAATCTCTACCCCGTAATGCTCTTGCCTCTGGACTCGGCCTCCAAATGCTCCGAATCTATGCACAATCAGTACAATACCATCAATATGCGCTAATGGAATGAATTTCACAAGAAAAGCTACAAAATTAGACCAAAACCCAAAATTGGCTCAAATCTGACAAAATTTACAAAACTAGAAATCTCATTCACTCACGAGTCTAATCATACCAAATTTCATCAAAATCTGACATCGTTTGGTCCTTCAAATCCTTAAATTAAACTCTTAAAATCCCAAGCCCTAACCTCTCATTTTCACTAATTACATGATTAAACAACGAAAAATCACCATATGTACGAGTATTAGGGCTCAAGTAACTTACCTCAATGAAAACTCCCTTGATTCCCTCTTCAAATCTCTCCAAAAGCTCCAAAACCGAATAGAAATGGTGAAGAATGCACCAAAATTTGCGAAGTATTCTATTTATGGTTTCTGCCGAGGTTTTCGCACTTGCGGGCTCTTTTTCCGTGCCTGCGGGACCGCACCTGCGGTCAAGGCGCCGCATCCGCGAACTTCACTTAATTCCCTAGCTTCCACACCTGTGCTCCAGGCCTTGCACATGCGGGCTCGCAGGTGCGGCCAAATTCTTCGCGCCTGCGCTCTAGCCTTGGCCTCACATTTTACGCATCTGTGCAGCGCAAGGGCACCTGCGCTCTCATACTCTGCTTCTGCGAAGCCTGCCCAGTATCGCTTTCCACATCTGTGCCCCAAGTTTCGCACCTGCGGGCTTGCAGATGCGACCTCCAACTCGCACCAGCGGCCTCGCACCTGCGACTCTTTCTTCCACAGGTGCGAAAATAGTAGTAGCAGCAGCTTCAGCTGCATTTTTCAACTTCGACAAATCCGTTAACCACCCAGAATCACCCCGAGGCCCTCGGGACCTCAACCAAAAATACCAACAAGTCATATATCAACATACAAACTTAGTCGAACCTTCGAATCACTTAAAACAATATCAAATCATCAAATTACCCTCGGAATCATGCCTAAGAATTTCTAAATTTTTAAATTCGGCAACCGATGCCGAAACCAACCAAACCACGTCCAAATGACCTCAAGTTTTGCAAACACATCACAAATGACACTACGAACCTACTCCAACTTCTGGAATTCCATTCCGACCCTGATATCAAACTTTTCACTACCGACCGAAATCGCCAAATTCCAATTTCGCCAATTCAAGTCTAATTCTACCACGGACCTCCAAATCACATTCCGGATGCACTCCTAAGTCCAAAATCATCTAACGGAGCTAACGAAATCATCAGAATTCAAATCCTAGATCGTTTACATATAGGTCAACATTCGGTTGACTTTTCCAACTTAAGGTTCTAAATAAGAGACTAAGTGTCTCATTCCACTCTGAAATTACTCCGGGCCCGAACCAACTAACCTGGTATATCATAATATAGCTTAAGAGCATAAAGGAAACTGAAATGGGGGAAACGGGGCTATAACTCCCGAAACGACCGGCTGAATCGTTACAAAAATTCGAAGAACGACATAGAGATTATGCCTACGTCGGTTTCCTCCGGATGAATGCAAATAAGCTTCAAATCAAAGTAAGTTAGAAGAAGAGTGTAATTTTTCTCAAAGACAGTAAACGGGTTTTGCGCACCACCTCGATCTCGTTGTTCTATTTTGGCGCGTTGGTTAATCCGGGCTTTCTTCTATGTGAAGTAAGGAGGAATAAGAGTATTTCTTGGAAAACAAGGTAAGAATTTTCCTCTCCTTGGTATATTTAAATTCTTCCAGGTCATGACTAAATTGTAGGATGAGAATTATGGGATTAATAGCGGAAACTCGTATTTTGACGTTGCTATTGTTGTATCAGTTATTCGGTAATTTTCTATGTTTTTTTTTCGTGGCTGGAAATCATTGGAGTAACTTTGATATATAGTTGTAGTCATCATTGATATGTATTTTGAAGGAAAACAAATATTGAAGAAGTATGTTTGATAATCGTAGCCGAGCTTGTCGCTTGTTGTATCATAGTTTGGGTTGTAAAACTTGTTGTAGGAGTTGCTAGTTGTGTTGTTGTAGTACCTTGACCATGGTAGGCTTGAGGGAATGATAAGAATTGGGGAAATGCCGCCTGTTTCATTGTAGGATTAGTTACCTTCTCTTATGGATTAAGAGAATTGTTCGTGTGGTTGACAATAGTATTATTCGTGTTATTGATAATTATGTATTGCTGGATTGATCTAGTTATTGTTGTTGGTATATGGTATATGGGGGGTCTCTTGTTACGGGGGAGATGCTGCCCAAAGTTAAATAAACGAGCTACTAGTTTAAGTTGCAGACTTAGCCTTTACTCAACACTAATTTTGAATCTCCGTATGCTATGGTAGATTGAGTTGAGTTGTTTGAAGAATTGATTGGAAGGTATTACAGACTCAACATGGTTAAGGTATGTTAAGGCTATCCCTTCTATCCTTTTGGAATGATCCAAATGATACAAATGAAACGAACAAAATCCGCAACTTTCATAAATGACTCTATTCATAGAAATACTAGGGGTGTCTATATTATTGATTCCCCATGTGAATTATTATTATATCCTCTGTTCATGGGTCTCAGAAAAATACATATTTGATAAAGTTTATACGAAAGGCATATTGATTTTTATGGCATTCCCAGAAATCTTATTAACGTATTTCTTATGCATTTCATGCATTTATACATGTACATTGACCCATGACCAGATGGCGTTATATACGCATATATTATATGTATATAGGATATGAGAAAAAGGTTATGGTGTTATATACGCACCACCATCTGATCAGCTAGTATACATTGATGATTTGCCCATAATGGCCGAGATGATATGATGGGATGCCCTCAGAGGCTTGATGATGTTATGAACGCATATACCTATGCATGGTATGCCATTTATATGCATATGCATGGCATTGTAAATATTATTGATTCACAGATTTATTCAGATTTACATGTTGAGTCTTTTACTCCATGTTTCTCATGTCTATTATTTACTGATTTTCATTCCTTACATACTCGGTACATTATTTGTACTGACGTTCCTTTTGCTTGGAGACGCTGCGTTTCATGCCCGCAGGTCCCGATAGACAGATCGAGAGTCATTCAAGTAGGCTATCAGCTCAGCGAAAGGTGTTGGTGTGCTCCATTTGCTCCGGAGTTGCTTGTTTGGTCAGTATGATTTAGGCGTGTATTGTTTGGTATGGCGGGGCTCTGTCCCGACCTTATGATGTTTATGTACTCTTAGAGGTTTGTAGACAGATGTCATGTACGTAAAAGATTGTATGGCCTTGTCGGCCTATGTTTAGTTTACGAGTGATTATTTTGGCTGTATAGGCGATATGTCTTATGTATAAGTTGGTATTTCATGTTGTATTCTACTTATCTCACGTCCGCCTCTCCGGATCAATTATCTATGATAGTATGATACGAAAAGATACGTTATGTTGGTACTCGGTTGAGTAAGGTACCGGGTGCCCGTCGCGGCCCATCGGTTTGGGACGTGACAGAAGTGGTATCAGAGTAGTTCTGTCCTAGGGAGTTTACAAGCCGTGTCTAGTAGAGTCTTGCTAATGGGTGTGTTGTGCACCACACTTATAAGCAGGAGGCTACAGGGCATTTAGGACTGTCACTCTTTCTTCTCACTCTAGATCGTGTGATAGAGCTCAGTTGTAAGAACTTAATTTCCTAAACTCTATCTTATTTATAATACAACGATGCCTACACCTAGAAAGACGGTTGGTAAGAGATATAGCTGCGGAAGAGTTGAGTAAGAGGAACTCAATTTTTGCATCATGCTTACGATGGATAAATATGAGGTATTCAGTAGATCATGTGTGTACTAAGATGTGTAAACTTCTTGATAAGGATCCCTAAGGCAAGAATGTCTATCCACTCTTACGGTAAAAAGGAATAAGAGAATTGGAAGGTAGACACAAGTTTCAGCAAGTAAAACAAGCAAGATGAAAAATGGTACGAGCTACCCAGCTAATGAAGATTATCGCAAAGAAATATAAGCCTTTTGAGTTACCTTCAACAATAACGGAGGTATGTACAATTATCCACACCCATCTCATTTATGCCTTATTGGGGCTAACATAAGTAGTATAAGAGAAGGAAGGATATCAGGATCTAGCTGGGGTTAGGGTAATCCAAAATGGTAGATGGATTGTTAGCGTTAGCTGACATTTTCGAAGGATATTGCAAATGTGCTAATAGATGTCCTTGTGAGACACCCAGATGGTGCACTCTAAAATAATATAGCTAGATATGAGTAGTACAAAGATAGACACTAGAATTCTGGAAGGGATAAATATTACCTTAGTATGGTCCCATCCCTAGTAGAGCGAGGATGTTAGGCAACCTGAAGAGCCAGGGGATGGAGCAAGGAGTGCTAAAAGCAAAATAATGTCTTGTTGAAGTTTCAGAATAAAGTGATAAACAGAAATGTTAGCAGGAAAACAAGAAGAGAGTTAATGAAGCATTATGAGTAAGATATGATACACAGATGACAATGGTAGATCAAAAAGATGACAGTATTACAGAGTCTATAGTTAAGTAAAGGAAAAGACGATAGGTGACAAGCCTAGAGACAACAAAAGAGTATAGGCCATAAAGTCATATCCTCATTTTGAGAAATATGTGACTCCAACGCGACTACCAGAAGGAAAAGTTAGACCCCAGAGTAATATGAATAAGTATGGGTTGGTGAACAAGATAAACTAAACATAAATTAGGGACTGAATGATTTGATAATTGTCGACGTCAAGAGAATTTCATATTTTGTTCCGGCGATAATAGAATGGACAATAGAAGAAGATTCATGAGAAATTCAGAGAATGGTCATTCAGGAAGACGCTTTCCTAAAGCAAGCAATGTGAACAAAGTTCAGCTTAAGGGACTGTATGTGCCAGTTATACTAAGTGTCACCCTCGCGAGTAAGGAAATTTATTATCCTAGGTACATGAGGATTATCGTGAGGCAAGTAAGGGTCATCGATGATGTGAAAAGACGCTAAAGATGAAGAGGTAAAATATTTATACGTAGATCATCGTAGCACTAAATCTTAGTACTCCCCTAAAGGGGGGAATATGGAGTGATGTGGCGTTAAATCAGAATTAAGTGGTAACTACGGAATGGTAAAGGGAGAATGCGATAAAAATGAGAAAGGGATGAGATTGCACTCATTCAAATCCTACAGACATGCAACGATTCTAGGACATTATGCAAACATGACGTCAAGGAGAGGAAGTAAGGGTTCCTACCCAAGATGTTATTAATAGATAAGGAGTCAATATGAGACATAAGTTAAGACAATGGAAATAACCCAAGAAAGATTACGCGAAATATTGATTTGAGAATGGGCCAACGAATAGTTAGCAGTTGATTTAGGAAGAGCCTAGTTATGGCTAGACAAGAGGATACAGACAAATCAATAGGTCGTGCAAGATAAACATAGTAAACACCAACATGGGAAATTCAGTCTCGCAGACATGATATCGTAACCTTGAGAAATATTAAGATAGGAGTTTGGGTAGTTAAAGGTACCGTATGAGTGTTACGGAGGTAAAAGAGAGTGCCACTGGGAAGACAATTAATATATCAACTCAGAAGCAACCCTACAAGCACAACATCAAAATTCCACCGGGTAAATGATGTAATAAGCTCGCAGCCTTGCAAGAATCAGAGTGTCCTCCCTAAGTACTATAATGAAAGACTAGCTGAGGAAATATGGAAGAATTCTTCAACCTAAGCACAGTGACCTAAAGAGGAAATGGTCTTGTAACAATAGTTTCACAACAACATTGTATGCACTCCATAAGAAAGTGGCACCTAGCATGGCTAATGAGCGGGAAATGAAACCAAAAGTAATATTCGAGACCATATGAGTTGCATAAAATTCCGACCTGCATGGGAACTAAGATAAGCTAAGTATGCACGCAACAAAGGGGCAGAAAGACCAGGAAAAGTAATTGCTTACGTTTAAAGAAAGTTTAGATGGAACGAAAGGAATTATTCGATCAATGATCTAGAGTTAGTTACGTTATAAACGTATTTAAGAGTTCAGAGTATTATCCATGCAACATATATGTTGCCAATCATACAGCCATAGAAGACTCCTGTATAAGTTAAAAGAAAGAACTGAGTCCAGGTCATAGATAAGGG
The DNA here is from genome assembly GCF_000390325.3 of Nicotiana tomentosiformis. Taxonomy (NCBI): domain Eukaryota; kingdom Viridiplantae; phylum Streptophyta; class Magnoliopsida; order Solanales; family Solanaceae; genus Nicotiana; species Nicotiana tomentosiformis. The sequence continues at coordinate 30,881,154 of NC_090812.1, forward strand.
ATTGAATTGTTAAAAGATTGTATCCTAGATATTTCATAGCATCCATGAAAGGCTAAAGTAATACCATGAGCCGCAGATCGGAAGATAGCTTACGGCTACATAAAGGCTGATCAGAAGGAAGAGGAAACTAAAGAGTTACATCAACAAAGTAAATCAGAAGTCTGATTATTGGACCCAGAAAATTTTAGAAATTGTGATTGAGAACATTGCAAAATCACTCTTAATATCAGAGGTACAAGAGAGCTAGTACAATAGCGATATTCTATAACGACTCTACGATAAAACCAGTTAGAAGAGTTCCAGCCTTATAAGAAGTCAGTATGAAACTTCTACCGGATTAGGTATGCACCAAAGGTGCAAGTGTTATAATATAGCTTCAAATTATGGATGTGAATTATACCTATGTAAAAGGGAGGTCATGAAAGATATAGAAGATAGAATGCTGCCCTGGTAGTAGAATGAGGGTGTAATTGTGATAGATAAAGGATGGCGTTTGGGCCTTCGATTGAGTTATGATTTGAAGAAAAAGAAAAAAGGGGAATTTCATGAATTGTACAGGACTAAAATACCCACGTAAGTGAATCACATTGGGACGCTATGAAATACGGTTATGGAAGTATAGTATCGCCCCTAGGTGGATCAGTCTAATTACTTCAAATGTTCAACGATGCAATGTGAGCCCTAGTGATTACGTAAGAGGTTTCAAGTTATCAGTGGTATATTGTAGATCAATATGGAGGTGAATCAACAACAAATGGACAAAAGTCACAAAGTATGAGATGAGATTAGGCCGTCATTCTTAAGATGAATAGTAATGAGGAAGCATTAAAGGATATAGATTTATACATATAGGATGAGCAACGAAAGTAACCTAGAGTTTGGTAGCGCGATAAATTGAAGTAAGAATTATGGTATAGTATGACCTACTTAGATACATTAAAGTCATACAGATGGATAACCGGGTCTATAAAGTGAGATATAGCAATATTCGTAAGTTCAACAAAGTACCGAGCAAAGAACTTCAGTATACCTATAGATGCCCAAAGGGACATCTTGTCAAGCTCTATATATGTTCACAAAGTGAGGCCTAAAGATTGGCTAAAAGCTGGAGGAAAGAGGAGAGAAGAGTCGCATAGGCGCACATACAAGGTAAGAGTCGTACAATCTGCATGATAGAAGGTAGCAATAGTTACGAGATTGAAAGAATTCCGACCACAAGTCATGGTATGAGAAAGAGGCCTAAAGGGGGAATGCACTGACCTTTGGATTTATTCACAGAACAGTTTCCTAGAAGTCAAGGACAGTGTAAAAACTATTCGTAAGAGATATCCGGTTATGAGACTGATAAGCGCAACAGTCAGCATTCGAGAACGAATGTTCCAAAGGGGGAAATGATGTTACACCCCGCAGTATTACGTCGATGTTACACCCTGTAGTATTGTACGTTGAAATTGTCGTAAGATAATTGACCTCAGTTCAAGGACATAATTATTTGAAGATTATAAGTATTATGCTACTTCAAACAAGTGATAAGTAAATTCGTGAAGGTGAGAGAGTAAGCGAATCGAAGAAAGTGAGTTTTCGTCGAAGTTTGACAATTTGGGGATAAAATACAGTCCAAGCTATAATACCCCGTATTTATGGACTTGTGCCATACAAGGTACCACATGACCATGATAGTGAGGTGTATAAGGTATGTTAAAAGTGATTAGTATTTTAAGTAATTTGGAATAATTTTTAATTATATGGGTAATTGGTTAATTATTGGATTAGTGGAGGATTAATAAGTTGATTAAGAAAAAGGGTAAATTATTTTGGATAAACTTGATAGGCTCCTAACGTGGCAGCAAGTTTTGGCCTAATTAATGACTCTTAAGTCATGTAATTTGGTGGCACATTAGAGGACTTGTGGCCAAAGTCATCAAAGTGTGGGGCCCACATCCACTAATACAAAAGACTTCTTGAATTCACAAAATAAGATACTTACACCTCTAAAGTGACAGATGAACTTCAGCAAAGAAAAGTTATATAAGATTAGGATCAAATTCAAAAGTGATGGCAAATGGTGGTGGATCCCACTGTCCACTAACTACAACTATTATATTTACTTTTTGATGGATAAACTTATGTCTTGAAAATCTATGTATATCATCAGCAACGCTTTAGCAAGTGTGGAGGAAATAAATATTTTGCCTCTTCTCAACATAGTTTAAAAAAAGGTCCCCTTGAGAAATATGAGCTACAACGTGTGGAGGTAAAGATATGTCCTTGCATGGAAGAAAAGTGCGAAGAATAACATAGAGATTATGCCTACGTCAGTTTCCTCCAGATGATTGCAAATAAGCTTCAAAGCAAAGTAAGTTAGAAGAAGAGTGTAATTTTTCTCAAAGACAGTATACAGGTTTTGCGCACCACCTCGATCTCGTTGTTCTGTTTTGGAGTGTTGGTTAATCCGGGCTTTCTTCTATGTGAAGTAAGAAGGAATAAGGGTATTTCTTGGAAAACAAGGTAAGAATTTTCCTCTCCTTGGTATATTTAAATTCTTCCAGGTCATGGCTAAATTGTTGGATGAGAATTATGGGATTAATAGTGAAAACTCATATTTTGACGTTGCTATTGTTGTATCAGTTATTCGGTAATTTTCTATGTTTTTTTTCGTGGTTGGAAATCATTGGAGTAACTTGGATATATAGTTGTAGTCTTCATTGATATATATTTTGAAGGAAAGAAAATATTGAAGAAGTATGTTTGATAATCATAGCCGAGTTTGCCGCTCGTTATATCATAGTTTGGGTGGTAAATTTTGTTGTGGGAGTTGCTAGTTGTGTTGTTGTATTACCTTGACCATGGTAGGTTTGAGGGAATGATAAGAACTGGGGAAATATCGCTTGTTTCATTGTAGGATTGGTTACCTTCTTTTACGGATTAAGAGAATTTTTCGTGTGGTTGACAATAATATTATTCGTGTTATTGATAATTATGTATTGCTGGATTGCTCTGGTTATTGTTATTGGTATATGGTATATGAGGGGGATCTTGTTACGGGGGAGATGCTGCCCAAAGTTACATAAATGAGCTACTAATTTAAGTTGCAGACTTAGACTTTACTCAACACTAATTTTGAATCTCCGTATGCCATGGTAGATTGAGTTGAGTTGTTTGAAGAATTTCTTGGAAGGTATTATAGACTCAACAGGGTTAAGGTATGTTAAGGCTATCCCTTCTATCTTTTTGGCATGATCCATATGATACAAACGAAACGAACAAAATACGCAACTTTCATAAATGACTCTATTCATAGAAATACTAGGGGTGTCTATATTATTGATTCCCCATGTGAATTATTATAATATCCTCTGTTCATGGGTCTCAGAAAAATACGTATTTGATAAAGTTTATACAAAAGGCATATTGATTTTTATGGCATTCTCAGAAATCTTATTAACGTATTTCTTATGCATTTCATGCATTTATACATGTACATTGACCCATGACCAGATGGTGTTATATACACATATATTATATGTATATGGGATATGAGAAAAAGGTTATGGTGTTATATACGCACCACCACCTGATCAGCTAGTATACATTGATGATTTGCCCACAGTGGCCGAGATGATATGATGGGATGCCCTCAGAGGCTTGATGATGTTATGAACGCATATACCTATGCATGGTATGACATTTATACACATATGCATGGCATTGTAAATATTATTGATTCACAGAGTTATTCAGATTTACATGTTGAGTCTTTTACTCCATGTTTCTCATGTCTATTATTTACTGATTTTCATCCCTTATATACTCGGTACATTATTTGTACGGACGTCCCTTTTGCTTGGAGGCATTGTATTTCATGCTTGCAGGTCCCGATAGACAGCTCGAGAGTCCTTCAAGAAGGCTATCAGCTCAGCGGAAGGTGTTGGTGCGCTCCATTTACTCCGAAGTTGCTTGTTTGGTCAGTATGATTTAGGCGTGTATTGTTTGGTATGGCGGGGTTCTATCCCGATCTTATGACGTTTATGTACTCTTAGAGATTTGTAGACAGACGTCATGTACGTAAAAGATTGTATGGCCTTATCGGCCTATGTTTAGTGTACGAGTAGTTATTTTGGTCTTATTGGCGATATGTCTTATGTATAAATTGGTATTTCATATTGTATTCTACTTATCTCACGTCCGCCTCTCCGGATCAATTATCTATGATAGTATGATACGAAAAGATACGTTATGTTGGTACTCGATTGAGTAAGGTAACGGATGCCCGTCGCGGGCCATCGGTTTGGGTCGTGACACATCTATGGTAATCGAATCAACATCATCTCTATGTATTTGACTCAGCATATTATCCGTATCATTGACAATTGAATTACTTTCAAGTGATACATCTTGATATACTTCATCATTTGTAACATACAATTCGCCATTTTCTGTCTCTGAATTTTGCATCTCTGGCACATCATATAAGTGTCTATCTTGACAGTTTAGGACAATTCGCCAATTTTCTCCCAACTTCGGATCATCAATTTAAAATACTTGCCTTGCTTGAGTAGCTAGTACAAAAGAATCATGTTCATATCAAAATATATTAACATTGATGCTCGTAAAATTTTTATCTTTTTGCATCCGTGCCTTCTTGCGGAAGATCAAACCACTTGCATTTAAATAACAGAACTGGATTGCCATTAAGATACTCTAACTCAATCATGTCAGTTATAATACCATAAAAATAAATCACCTCATTTTCATGATAGCCTTCAACAACTAGACCGCAATTTTGACTTTTACGTAGTTCATCGCGTCTTTGAATATGGTACCTAACACCATTTACAGTACATCCAATATATGTTCTTCCACGCACATCAGGTCCTATTGCCAAAGGATATAACTGAATGATAGACACTGACTTTTCCTTATTATATAATTGCATAATCTACGATGAAAATATTATTACTTTTAATTAGTAAAGAGGAAAACAAATTAGAATTTAAACACATTAAGATGATTCTTATCGTACAAAGTTACTTACTTTCCTTTTGAACCATAAAGGAAGTTGTTCTCTATGTTTCTCTTCTATATTCACAACAACTTGCTTCATCAACTCTTCTTTATGCTCCCTGTATGCAAAATAAATTACTTATAAATTATTTAAAATAGAAAAATAACAGTAGAGAGAAAAATAACTTACCGAAGAAAAGGTTCTACTTCTTCGCAATTATTCAACACATACCACCGAGCCATATCAAAATCTTTCTTTGGTATGGTATCATAGTTTCCATCTCCAAATGGTCTAACACACTTTGAGAATATGTCCAGAATAAGTTCATCTTTGTTACTAAATCCATCATCATTTCGATCTTCACGATTAAATCTTGTTTCGATGCCAGTACGATAAATAGAGCAAAATGTCAAACATTCATTAATAAGATAGCCTTTTGCAATAGAACCTTCTGGTCGTGCCTTGTTTCGCACATAACGCTTAAGCTTGCACAAATATCTTTCAGTTTTGTACATCTAACGATATTGTACCGGTCCCCCATACATAGCCTCTCGTGATAAATGCACAGCCAAATGTACCATAACATCAAAGAAAGCAGGTGGAAAGATCATCTCAAGCTTACACAATATTAAAATTATATCCTTTTCTAGTTGTTCTAAGTCATTTTTTTCCTCAATGTCTTGCAACATAATCGTTGAAAGAAATCGCCTAACTCAATCAATGCTGAAGAGACATCTTTATTTACAAATCCACGAATAGCAATAGGCAGCAGTCGTTGTAACAAAATATGATAGTCATGACTTTTGAGTCCAGTTATCTTATCATCATCCGCACTTACACGCCGTGAGATATTTGAAGCATAACCATCAGGAAATTTAACTGATTTTAAAAATTTACAGAACTCCTTTTTTCACTTTTTGACATATTATAACAAGCAGCTGGCATTGTATAACTAGAACCATTATCCTGCAACCATAGTTCTTTTCTTATATTCATATCCTTAAGATCTTGTCTTGCTTTATATGTGTCCTTAGTTTTCCCTTCAATATTCAGTATTGTCCCCAAAATATTCTTGCAAATGTTCTTTTCTATGTGAATGATGTCTAAATTGTGTCGCAACTTCAAGCTCTTCCAATATGGCAACTCAAATAAAATACTTCTCCTCACCCAATTCAACTCTTCAGGAAGACGTTTTCTTTTCTTATTATTTGGGTGTTTTCCTGGTCTATAAGTACTAAGAAAATTCAATTGCTGTAAGACATCATCTCCTGAGAGCTGTTTTGGTTTTAATCTTTTTTCTATCTTACCATCAAATTTTTTGCTTCTTCTCCATGTGTGCTTAGGTTCAAGATACCGGCGATGATCCATGTAACAGATTTTACTTCTTAACTTGTGTGAAGGTGCATCTTTATTGCAAGTAGGACATGCCATGTATCCCTTAGTACTCCATCCAGATAAATTACCTAATCCATAAGAAATAATATATGCTCACATTAGTTTATATTCCTAAACTATACTAAACTTACTTACAAATAGTATACTAGTAAAACTTATACAAAATCTTCTATTTAATAATTATTTAGACATCTTGGATAGTAAAGAATTTAAGAACTTACCATAAGCTGGAAAATAATTTATGGTCCATATAACAGCAACATGCATCTTGAAGGACTCCCCTGTTGATGCATCAAATGTATCGACACCTTCACTCCATAACTCATTCAATTCATCAACCAAAGGACGCAAATAAACATCAAAATCCTTTCATGGTGCTTGAGGACCAGGAATAAGCAATGACATTAACATAAATGGATCCTTAAAACATTTCCAAGGAGGAAGATTATAAGGAACTAGAATGACAGGTCACATACTATAAGTTGTACTCATGTTACCAAATGGATTAAAACCATCGGTTGCAAGACCAAGTCTAATATTTCGAGGTTCTTGTACAAACCACTGATGATTCTTGTCAAATTCTTTCCACTCTTCAAAATCAGCAGGATGCCTTAATACATTTGGCTCATCAAGACCTTTATCTTTATGCCAGCTCATGTCCTCACTTGTTTTTATAGACATAAATAACCTTTGAAGTCTCGGTTTTAATGAAAAATATCGCAAGACTTTATAAGGAATCTTTTTATCCTTTTCGTTATTAATTTTTCACCTTGAAGTACCACAATATGGACACTCTTGTCTATCTTTAAGCTCACCCCAATAAAGCACACAATCATATTTGCAAGCATGGATGGAAATGTTTCCTAATCCCAAACCTTGCAGCATGTTTCTAGCATCATAATATCACTTAAGAAGTGTCTCACCATTTGGCAATGCCTCTCTTAGTAACTCTAGCAACATATTAAATGACTTATTACTCCAATGATTGTACACTTCCAAGTATAGCAACTTCACAAGGAATGAAAGCTTTTAGAATTTCTGACATCCCGGGTATAATTCATGTTCAGCTTCTTCTAACAATTTGTCAAACTTTTTGGCTTCCTTCTCATGCATATTACCACATATATTATTACCAGTTATTGTCTCCCCCGAAAAATTGGCAAATGATCTTCCACTAACATTTTCTAACATAGCGTTAATTCCATTATTGTTTTCATGTTCTTCATCTTCATCTTCATCTTCATCTTCATCTTCATCTTCATCTTCATCTTCGATGTAAATTGCTTCATCTTTGTCTCTCCTTTGCGATTGTTCCCCATGGTATATCCATTGCACGTAACTTTCCGTAATTCCTTTTATCAAGAAGTGGTCATACACTACCTCTTGTGTTTGAAGGACATCGAACTTTAGAATTTCGATCAAAGTTTGACCGAACGAGTTGCATAAAAGATATAACACCCTCAATATATTGTTTAGAGAACTTCCGTTCATGCATCCAACCTTTATCCATGATCAACTGCACAAACATATCGACAAAGCAAGCTAAGTCAACCATGCGGTAATAATTGAGTTTTAATAAAGCAAAAGGGAAATGCATTTATAATATTTCAACATGTCATAAAACTTCTGCTGAGAAAATAATAAAGAAGAAAAGAAAAAAAACACAAAAATTAGGAGAATATTGCTGGACATAGTTCACTGTTTTATTAGATTATCTTGCCTAAAATCTAATTAAAACACGAAAATTATAGAAGATTTACGAAAGAATTAGGATCATGTAATAGGAATGTGTACATTATGATGAAACAAGTTTAATTGAATAACGAAACATGATCATGAACTCTTCTGGACGAAGGGACTACAAAAGAAAATTAAGAAAAAGAAGACTAATATATGAACGGAAAACTATTTTTGAGTTCAAATTTCTCTAGCTTTTCCCCTGAGAAGACTAAAAAGGTAAATCTTTTTTCCCATACGTTATTATTTCATAAGGTTGTGGTTATTTGAATTTATCTTTTATCTTGCAATATGTTCTGCTGCTCCTAACTTCTACAGTTGACTTGAGGATGGCATAGTTACATGGTTACAAGATGGTTACCAGAAACTCTTAAGAGATTTGTTAGTGAATTGGCCATACAATTTCCGTTTGATCCAAACTGCGCCTTCATGGCTAGAATAGCTAATTATAAGTGTTAGTTAGCTAATTACATTAGATTAGCATTAGTAATAAATAGTTAGCTAAATAAATTGAGCCTGTATATATACACAATTGTATAGCACTTGGGAGTATCAATCAATGAACGAAATCCTATTTCTCACTTCTCTCTGTTCCATTCATTCTTCTTCCCTCTATTCTCTAATCCCCCTTTCTCCTTCTAATGCTTTTCGTAGTGAAGGTAGTCTCTTCATTCCAGTGATATTTGCTTGTACACTGATTTCTTAAAATTTAGTGCAATATATGACTTCCTAATTTATCGTTTTCCTCTGAATCCCAGCCAAGTTAAGTAAATAAGTACCCATCTATCCATATATAAAAAAATCAAACTTCAATTCATTCTTACGACAAATCAATTCATAAATCAAAACTTAGTATTCGGATGTAAAGAATTAAATAGAGAGGAGAAGGCAACGACAAAAATAAAAGAGGAGAATTTACCAGAGTGGTCTGATAGCGACGAAGGGGAGGGCCAATAGCAACGAGATGCAGCGTCACGCGAGGGCTGCGGCGACAATTCGTTTTTCTGAAAAGGACGGATGAGGCGAGATGTTTGAGGGCTTGCGGTGACAATTTCTTGTTTGACAAAAAGAGTGACAAAAAGATTTTTTTATAAAAATAGAAGAAAAGGTGTAATCCAAAACCTGAACAGATTGAAGCTCCAATATGGTATCAAAGTTTGAAGAAGAAAAATTAATCAATTATGCTCACCTTGCTCATATGCGGAAAACTGAACAAAATATATATGTGAAAACACACTGTATACGGTCAAAATCGGGCCTACCCGATTTTGCTGTTTGATCGAGATAAGGGAGTTGCATCGGGGTAGTCTCGTAATAAATCAGATCCGAGTTCAAAGATGAGACATCGAGCCTAAAGATCGAAGTGTACGTTAAGACCGAGGCCAGCAACAATCGAGACCAAGTATGACCGACTTCGAGGGGAGCATAATAACAGAATGACAAGATATCCGTAACCGGTTGAAGATCACGATGAAAATTTCAAAATAGATAAAATCAAGAGCGGTTATTGATACCAATCATGGGATTTCGTAATTAGAATTGTACCATAACTAGGAATCCTCTAGTATATAAAGGGGAGTCCCCATCATTTGTAAGCATCTGACATTCACGAATATCAAGGCAATATAATATCTCTTGCTTCGGTTCATCAACTTACTGTTCTTTAAATTGTTCTTACTTCATTATTCTCGAGGGTTCATCAGCTTGAGGGCATTGTCCAAGTATTGGTTTGTTTTACATTCTTGTCAATTCGCATCGTTTATCTCTAAGTTAATCAACTAGTATTGAGCAAAATCGCGTTATCCTTAAAACCATGTTACAAGTTTAATTGTTACTCGATTTTTAGGGTAAAACAGTTTGGCGCCCACCGTGGGGCTAAGAATAATAGTGATTGTTCAGTACTGATTCTGGTAAAACACACTATTTTATGCTTGTTCTTGTCAAGTATCTTTGCTTTTAGGTTAAAACATGTCAAACTCACAAAACGCATCCACACACGGTGACAATGGTCTCGGATTCCATGGTGAAAACGAAAATGTGATTGCTCCAAGAGTCGAGGTGCCACAGGCTAATCTCGGGGGATCACCGGTTGTTAACCCAGTCGATGTCAGTTCGTACATTGCTCTAAACGCAGACCTAGGCGTAGATCTCGATGGGAGTGTATGCAGAGAAGGCCAATCTAGTGGCCAAGGAACACATGGCAGAGGAGACAAAAGAGTCAGTCTCCAAGTGAGATTCGAGATGATTCAGGTTCAGCAAGCTGCTATTGCTCAGTTACAAAATCAACATAGAGCTTTGAATAGGGTCGAGCCGGAAATTACTTGCCGTACCGAGCCAGTACCGGAAAGGTCGAATGGTAACGAATCGGGGGCTGATCCTGCGGTAATGAAAATGCTCGAGGAGCTCACCAAAAGAATTGAATCAGGGGAGAAGATAATCAAAGCCAACGATAAAAAAATAGAGACATACAACTCTCGAGTTGATCAGATACCGGGGGCACCGCCAATCTTGAAAGGGATGGATTCGAAGAAGTTTGTACAAAATCCGTTTCCTCCAAGTGCGGCTCCAAAGCCTATTCCAAAGAAGTTTCGTATGCCAGACATACCCAAATATAATGGGACCACCGATCCCAACGAACATGTTACTTCATATATATATGCCATCAAGGGTAACGATTTAGAAGATGATGAAATCGAATCTGTGCTGTTGAAAATATTCGGAGAGACCCTTTCGAAGGGAGCAATGATTTGGTATCACAACCTGCCACCAAATTCCATCGACTCATTTGCCATGTTAGCAGATTCTTTCATAAAGGCACATGCCGGGGCCATAAAGGTCGCAACGAGGAAATCAGACCTTTTCAAGGTAAGACAAAGGGATAATAAAATGCTGAGGGAGTTCGTGTCCCGATTTCAAATGGAACGCATGGAGTTGCTACCGGTCACAGATGATTGGGCCGTTCAAGCTTTCACCCAAGGGTTGAACGAGCAGAGTTCGATAGCATCATGTCAGTTGAAACAAAATTTGATCGAGTATCCAGCTGTAACTTGGGCAGATGTGCACAATTGATATCAATCGAAGATCAGGGCCGAGGACGACTAATTAGGAGCCCCTTCCGGTTCAGTACATCCAAACAGGTCGGCAGTTAAAAACCAGAGGGACGTCGACAGGGAGACAAGGTCGAACATAGACCGATATCAACCATATATCGCAGATCGAAGGAACAATGGTTCAGGATGTAATTCCGCCCGGAACGATCGACGAAGTGATCGAGGACAGAATTCTCGGGGACTTATGAGCAAAAGTGGTTTTGACAAGTATGCCGATCCTACAGAGGCACCTCAGTTATCAGAATATAACTTTAGCATCGATGCATCGGGCATTGTATTGGCAATCGGAAGGATCAGAGATACTAGGTGGACCAGACCTATACAAACCGATCCTTCCCAAAGAAACCGAAATTTGATGTGCAAGTATCATGGCACACATGGTCACAAGACCGAGGATTGCAGGCAATTAAGGGAGGAGGTAGCCCGTCTATTCAATGAGAGCTACTTTCGAGAGTTCCTCAGCGATCGAGCCAAGAATCATTTCAGAGAAAGGGACGCCAACAGGAAAAAAGAACAGGAGGAACCCCAACATGTCATTCATATGATCATGGGTGAGGTCGACATTCCACAGGGACCCATATTCAAATGCACTAAGGTGTCAATCACTAGGAAAAAATAAACTCGAGATTATGTGCCTGAAAGCACTTTATCATTCAACAACGAAGAAGAAGAAGGCATTTCTCAGCCCCACAACGACGTTCTGGTAATTTTTATCTTATTAAATAAAGTTCAAGTTAAGTGTGTTTTAGTGGATCCAGGTAGCTCGGTGAATATCATCCGATCGAGGGTCGTGGAGCAGCTCGGCCTACAAAATCAAATCGTGCCCGCAGCTCGGGTCTTAAACGGCTTTAATATGGCCAGTGAAACAACTAAAGGGGAGATTATTCTACCGGTGAACGTGGCTGGAACCATTCAAGATACCAAGTTCCATGTAATTAAGGGCGACATGAGGTACAATGCCCTTCTCGGAAGGCCTTGGATCCACAATATGAGGGCAATCCCTTCGACTCTCCATCAAATGATGAAATTCCCGACGTCAGACGGTGTAAAACAGTATACGGGAAGCAGCATGATGCAAAGGAAATGTTTGCGGTCGATGAGGTAACATCGATATCGACACTATCAACCTCGGAAAAGTCGAGCATCAAAGGTAAATAGGAAGTCAAATAGCAATCACAGCCACCAGCCTCGACCGAATCGGGGAAGTAGGAGATAGAAGAAGAGGAGGATTTTTTGACCCCTCAAAATTTTATTGTTCCTGAAGATTCTGACGCTACCAAATCAATGGTCGAAGAGCTGGAACAGGTTATATTGATCGAGTTCCTACCCGAGCGAAAGGTATACCTGGAAACGGGATTAACTCCCGAACTCAGGAAAAAGCTTATTCAATTTCTTATTGATAACATAGATTATTTTGCTTGGTCCCATTTAGACATGAAAGGTATCCCACCGGAGATAACGACGCATCGGCTAAGCCTGGACCCTAGGTTCAAACCGGTGAAGCAAAAGAGAAGTCCTCAGTCCGAGGTAAAGCACACATTCATAAAGGACGAGGTAACTAAACTTCTCAAAATAGGGTCCATTCGGGAGGTGAAATATCCCGAATGGTTAGCCAATGTAGTTGTAGTCCCTAAAAAAGGGAACAAACTTAGAATATGTGTAGATTATAGATATTTAAACAAGGCGTACCCCAAATATTCTTTTCCACTGCCCAACATCAATCGCATGATCGATGCCATGGCCGGCCACGAGATCCTTACTTTTCTCGATGCCTATTCCGGGTACAATCAAATTCAAATAAAACCGGAGGACCGAGAAAAGACTTCATATATCACCAAGTATGGTACATATTGTTATAATGTAATGTCCTTCGGGCTAAAGAATGCAGGAGCTACTTACCAACGCCTAGTAAATAAAATATTCGAAGAATAAATAGGTAAATCAATGGAAGTTTATATTGATGACATGCTAGTTAAGTCCCTGCACGCAGAGGACCATTTGGCTCATTTGCAGGAAATGTTCTAGATTTTAAGGAAATACAACATGAAGCTCAACCGCGAGAAATGTGCTTTCGGGGTCGGTTCAAGCAAGTTCCTTGGCTTTATGGTATCGAATTGGGGGATCGAGATCAACCCCGATAAAATCAAGGCTATCGAAGATATCACCGTTGTGGACAGTGTAAAAGTCAAGCAGAGGCTGACTGGATGGATAGCTGCCTTAGGCCGATTCATTTCGAGGTCGTCGGATCGAAGCCACAGATTTTTCTCTCTACTCAAAAAGAATAACGATTTCTCCTGGACCCCGGAATGCCAACATGCATTAGAGGAATTGAAGTGATTCCTATCGAGCCCACCACTGCTTCACACTCTAAAGGCAGATAAGAAACTTTACTTGTACTTGGTAGTATCGAAAATCGCGGTAAGTGGTGTCCTAGTTCGTGAAGAGAAAGGTACGCAATTTCCTGTTTATTATGTAAGTCGAACTTTAGGAGAAGCAGAAACTAGATATCCACACTTGGAGAAATTGGCACTTGCACTGATAAGCGCCTCTAGAAAGTTAAGACCATACTTTCAATGTCACCCCATATGCGTATTAGCCACTTACCCATTTCGTAATATTTTGCACAAGCCCGAACTATCGGGCCGATTGGCCAAATAGGCTGTCGAACTCAGTGGGTACGATATCGAATATCAACTCCGGACGACCATCAAGTCTCAAATTTTAGCGAACTTCGTGGCCGATTTCACGCCAACCCTCATACTCGAAGTTGAAAAGGAACTCTTGTTAAAATCGGGTACATCATCGGGGGTATGGACCCTCTTCACAGACGGTGCTTCGAATATGAAGGGGTCCGGGCTAGACATCATTTTGAAGCCGCCCACGGGTAGCACTATAAGGCAATCTATCAAAACTTCTAGGTTTAATAACAATGAGGCCGCGTACGAGGCCATGATTGTAGGTCTCGAGCTAGCTAAAAGCTTGGGAGCAGAAGTCATTGAAGCCAAGTGTGACTATTTACTGGTGGTGAACCAAGTAAACAAAACCTTCGAAGTTCAAGAGGATAGAATGCAAAGGTATTTGGACAAACTGCAGGTAACTTTGCACCATTTCAAGGAATGGACTTTACAACATGTACCTCGGGAACAAAACAGTGAGGCCGATGCACTTGCAAATTTGGGGTCATCGGTCGAGGAAGATGAGATCAGCTTGGGGACTGTCGTTCAACTCTTGAGATCCGTGATCGAGGAAGGTCATGCCGAGATAAACTCTACAAGCTTAACCTGGGATTGGAGGAATAAATATATTGAATACTTGAAGAACAGAAAGCTCCCATTAGTCCCTAAATAGTCGAGGGCCCTACAAACCAAAGCTTCTCGATTCACATTGGCTAAAGATGAAACATTATATAGAAGGACATTCGATGGACCATTGGCAGTATGCTTAGGACCAGGGGACACCGATTATGTTCTATGAGAGCTCCATGAAGGCACTTATGGTAACCACTCTGGCGCTGAATCACCGATTCACAAAATCATTAGAGCAGAATACTACTGGGATAGCATGAAAAAAGACACTAAGGAGTTTGTTCGAAAAAGTGACAAATGTCAAAGGTTTGCACCGATGATCCATCAGCCCGGAGAACAACTTCATTCAGTCTTATTGTCATGACCCAATTTTTCCTCCGTTGGGTATCGTGATGGCACCTAGTCTTATGGACTAGGTAAGCCTAACATTTATTAAATAACAACAATAATTAAATAACATCTAACAATCTTTGAAATAAAAACCTCCAAAATAAAATTACAATTCTCCAAAACCGGTAGTACAAGTCATAAGCTCTACAGAGTGCTTGCTAGAAAACTTCCAAATACAACTGTCCAGAAATAAGAATAAACACTGCAAAACGAAAACTTGAAGGTGACTCCGAAGCATGCGAACGTAACAACAGGTTTACCTTTAGTCTTCACAGCAACGACCCGCACAACTGCTAACGACAAATACCCAGATCTGCACAAAAATATGCAGAAGTGTAGAATGAGCACACCACAGCGGTGCCCAGTAAGTATCAAGACTAATCTCGGTGGAGTAGTGACGAGGAATAGTCAAGAGACCCACTAGTCTAATAAACTGAACGGTATAAGTATATGAACAACAGAAGTATGATGTCTATATAAAGACTATGCAATATGACTCACAATACAATAATGGAAATAAGGAAGGAAACAACAAGTATTAGCGGAATATCATGAAAATGACATAGACAAAGTGAATGGAACACAACCTAAATTCGGAATCACAAATATAGCAAGGACAAGTAATAACTCAGCAACTACAACTGCTTTTACATCAGGTTTTAGTCAACAACTCCACGAAGTACCGAACCTCGGACAAATCACAACTCACAGGTCTCAATACCTGAACCCTAACATTTGGCATCTTGTGCCCTCATAACACCTCATAACCGCACTGACGACTCACGTGCCAATTAGAGCCATTCTCACATATAAGGCAAGTAAACAAGGGTGAGCATCTATGCTCAACAATATCAAGAACCCCTATTATCCGATAAGAGTGCTTAAGTACGTGTATGCTTGTGCAAATGTCCTACAATAGTCCATATCAGCAAATAAGCATAAGGAAAAAGAATGGACAACACGTAGAATATTTTCTCACAACTTTCACAAGATAAAACTCACACAGGTAAGTGTACCACTACACAAATGTCAAAAACAAGAATGCCCCCAGGCCATCACAAATCATCACAAATTAATCCCTGACACAGCCCACCTTGTCTCGCCACGTGTGCAGTAATAAAGTAAGTACCCGCCTTGTCTTGCCACACGTGCATAACAATGTTCCCGCTTTGTCTCGCCACATGCGCAAACCCCCCCCCCCCCCCCACACACACATATATATATATATATATCCCGCCTTGTCACGCCGTATGTGCAAATATCAATAGTAACAATAGCACGGCAGAAACCTCGTGCAACCCCATAACAATGACCGCACATGTCGTGCATCACAATAATAACAACCGCACGGTAGAAACCTCATGCATCACAATAATAACAACCGCACGGCAGAAACCTCGTGCATCACCATAACAAGTACAACAACAACAATGGCAATAATACAAAGTGCGACAAGTAAATCAACTCAAGAACTTTAAATCATAAGAAACGGTAGAACCAATTCACAAGGAATAACCACAGTAAAGAATGCTAGGCGTAAAGAGAACAACTCAACAAGGGAAAAAACTAATATGTAGCAACGATCCCACAATATACATTTCAATAACAGGGAAGCTAACACGAGACAGATACTTCCAAATAAAACAAGTCGACTAAGATATAGGATATCTAAACTTCTTTTAAGGTTGAGAAATTACGAAGGATATTCAACAATTCAATTAAGGATAAGCAGCGTAAGGATAATCATAACCTCAATTAAGACTGAACAATTATAGGATGAGATAATAATAATTTCAAATAAAGATAAGCAAATATGAAAATATAGCATGACAATAGAAGAGGTAAAATCTCCAGTTAAGTCAAATAAAAGTGAATCCCAAAGCAATTAATTCTAATTAAAGCATGTAGAGGTGAAACTAGTAAATAGGAACTTAATCATATCAAGAACAATTTCATACTCGGTGAATGTAAGGACCTAAGAATCCTAAAAGGCTAACTTTTCATAAATAAGTCCGAGCACGCACTCGTCACCTCGCGTACATGGACTACAATCAACATACAAGACTCAAATCCTAAGGAAAAATCCTCCACACAAGGTTAGACAAGATACTTACCTCGAATCAAGCTCAATCAGTCCATAAGAATGCCCTTTTCTCAATTATCCGACTCTGAATGGTCCAAATCTAGCCAAACACAATTGCATATCATGAATACAACCATAATAGACTCATCTAATTAATAAAATTAATATTTTAACAAAAATTCTGAAATTCGCCCTAAAAAGTCAACCCGGGCCCACATCTCAAAATCGGATAAAAATCACAAAATACGAACGCCCATTCACTCACGAGTCCAACCATATAAGAATTACTCAAATCCGACCACAACTACCCTTTCAAAACTCAAAATTTTTATTGAAGAAGGTTTTCCGATTTTTCCCAATTTCAACCCCAAAAATCCGAAATTAAATGGAGAAAACAACTATAGATTAATAGAATACAACCAAAAACGAGCTAGGAATCATTACCCCAAAGCTTCCTCTGAAAATCCCTCGAAAAATTGCCAAATGCCGATCTCTCAAGTCAAAAAAACGAAGAATGAAATCAAACCCTCGAATTTCTCTTTTCTGCCCAGGCGTGACCGCACCTGCGACATAATTAGCCGCATCTGCGCAACCGCAGGTGCGCATGTCCAACCGCACATGCGCTTCCTCTCGCTTCTGCATCCCAGAATCCGCTTCTGCGGAGCCGCTGATACGCACAAATTCTCCGCACCCGCGGAGACTACCAAGTCCATCTCTTCTCACATCTGCGCCTCCATCTTCGCACCAGCGACCATTGCACCTGCGCCCAAGATCCGCAGGTGCGATTTCACCAGAACGTAGACCTCTTAACAACCACGAAAAACCATCTGAAACTCGTCCAAAACACACCTCGGGCCCCTGAGACCCTGTCCAAGCATACAACCAAGTTGCATAACCTAACACAGACTAGCTCGCGGTCTAAAATCACATCAAACGATGCTAAAATCACGAATCACCCTCCAAATTCAATCTTAAAGAACTTGAAACTTTAAATTTTCACAACCGATGCCGAAATCTATCAAATCACGTTCGAATGACTCCAAATTTTGCACACAAGTCATAATTGACATTACAGACCTACTCCAACTTCCAGAATCAGAATCCGACCCTGAAATCAAAATTTTTTCACTACAGGCCCAAATCTCCAAAAATTCGACTTTCGCCATTTCAAGCCAAAATAAGCTACGGACCTCAAATTCATATCCCGGACACGCTCCTAAGTCCAAAATCACCCAACGGAGCTAACGGAACCAACGGAACTCCATTCTGGAATCGTCTTCATACACTTTCGACTACAGTCAAAATCCTAAGACTTAAGCTTTCATTTTAGGGACTAAGTGTCCCAAATCACTCCGAATCATCCGGTAACTGAAACCAACTACGCATGCAAGTCAATACACATAATACGAAGCTTCTCAGAGCCGTATGACATCATACGTGACTTACATTCGAAAAATGACCGGCCGAGTCATTACATCCTTCCCCTCTTAAACAAACGTTCGCCCTCAAACGTGTTAAGAATCACCTCGAAGTCTTCAAATCACTGAAAGTACATATCCAACATATTCCCGCGGGCGACCCCACATCACCCCAATCCACATAAGCCTGACGACACCATCCCAACTGTAATTCATCCTTTCTGTCAACGTCGATAAGCCTTAGAGTCAAAATTCTCACCTTCCATTTATCTTCAAAAGACCCGATTCTAAATCCATAACCGGTATCAGTCTCAACTAGCTATAACAACTCATGCCTACACCAACAAGGTACGACCACACAACAAGACACACTACACATAGGCCCATAATAATATTTCTAATCACAATAGCTGCCCGCAATCAAAACCAGCACCGACAATTAGCCTCATATCTGTTAGAACCCTATTTCAAACCTCCACAACACTGACAACAATGCAAGAAACATGAAGAGCTTTTAACTATACACCCGAATCAACAAATCACAACTAACACCACCGGCACACACCCTGCAAGCTAAAACTCAAGAAGCACAGAATGAAAATGACTGAATATGTAAAGAGAAACGCATAAGGGAAATATCAAACAAGCCCGACAAGCATAACTCTCTAACAGTTTCATACTACGAATCAATTCAAAAGGAAAAATCAAAGTACATGAACCAATCATAAGGATCTCATCCCAGTATAACCTTTCACTGCGGCACGCGGCCCAGCTCAAACATATCAAATCACATAGAATCGCGAGGGTCTCACCCTCAACTCTGAATCACAAGTCGAATACACATCATACCAATGGAAATCTTCCACTAACTCAATTCTACTAATACAATCACAACACTTACTAAACTCTCACCCCGGTAGAGTATCAAATCACAAATCGTAATCAATTACTCAGGAATCACATCAAACCTATAATAATCGACAACATGAATTCACTTTTAGTCTCGTAACTTTCAATAATGAATTAAAACAACGATAGACACGGCTATCACTCATAGAATCTCCCAATAGGGGCAAACACATAAACATAATGCTAAGTCATGAACTCACCCATAGGTGGGACAACAAATAGGGGAACTCGCCCCGATAAGCAGAACCGAATCAAAATATGAATGATGCCCCTCTATAACAAATCAAATGCATACCTGTATCACATCATCTGGCGTAGTGGCCTCAAGCCTACTATATGAAACACATCAACGTGCCGGGCCTTCCCCTCTTGGGTGCCCTCTACTCGCCTGAATACTCCGCTATGACACACATGTCCGGAGTCTAGAATAATCTCTCACCCTGTGACTGGTATCTCCACACTCGAAGCAACCTCTCTGCTGATTTGGTTGTGGGAACTATGCGGTATGGGTACTCTGAGACCCATGAGCACCTGAAATAGTGTGCGAAGCCTGAAGTGCAAATTGAACTGGCTGACCCACAAAACCTCTACCATGTCGTACACTGCCTCCAAAATAAGGACCAGTAGATCTATCTGATCTACGAGGCCTCCTCACCTCCCTGTCCTCTCTCTCCTGATCTCGCTTGTACTCTTTCTCATGGCCTCGCCTGTCCTCTCTCTCGCGATCCCACATGCCCTCTACACGGTGAGCGATCCCTACCACCTGCTGAAATGAAACATCTAACTCTAACTCCTGAGCCATGCTGAACCGAATATCATGCCTGAGTCCCTCAATGAATCTACAGACATGCTCTCTAACTGTGGCGACCAAAGTAGGTGCATGCCTGGACAAATCACTGAATCTCACGGTAGACTCTGATACTGACACATTGCCATGGCGCAACTATTCAAACTCCGTGTGCCATACATCTAGAAGGGACTGAGGTACAAACTCTCTCAGGAACATCTCTGAAACCTGAACCCATGTAAGTGAAGCTAACTCGGCTGGGCTACCCAACTCATGTGCCCGCCACCACTGATAAGCCGCTCCCTTGAGCTGGAATGTAGTAAAAGCAATCCTACTTGTCTCAACAATACCCATAGTGCAGAGAATACGATGGCACTCCTCCATAAAATCCTGTACACTCTCTGAAGCCAAACCACTGAATGTAGGAGGGTCATATTTCTTGAACCTTGCAAGTCTAAGCTGCTCTCCCTCAGATACTGCTGCCCTGACCACGGCTGAAATGAAACCACAGGCTGTGTTGCCATGACACCCGGAACCTAACCGATATGAACTCGCTGCTCGGAGGTGTGGGCGAAGGGAGTCTGGGTTCCTCCCCCGGTCTGTGAAGTAGCTGGTGCAACCGGAATCAACCCCGCCTGAGCCAATGTACCAAACATTCTCAAGAACTGTGCTAAGGTCTCTTGAAGTCCGGGGGGTAACAACAGGCGCCTCCGGTACCTTCCCCCAACTGGAACAACTGGCGGCTCCTCAACTTTTACTCTGGTAGGTGCTCTGGCTACAGCACGTACTCCTCGTCGGCCTCTACCTCTTCCTCTAGCGACACCTGCTCCGGGAGCAGCGTCGTCGATAACTGCAGCTCGTGTCCTCACCATCTGTGAGATAATGGAATGAAAGAAGTGAGATTGTACTAATAGTTCCGTAGCCTCTTGAAGATAAGTACAGGTGTCTCCGTACCGATCCGCAAGACTCTACTAAACACGCTTATGATTCGTAGCACCTATGAACCTAGAGCTCTGATACCAATAGTCACGGCCCAAAAATCCCACTACAGGCGTCGTGATGGCACTTAGTCTCTATGACTAAGTAAGCCGATTATAATTATAATTCAAGCCATTATTTTTTAAAAAAAACATATAATTTAATACAACCTCCCAAGACTGGTAATACTGAGTCACGAACTTTATCTGAATACATGGAATGATCTCGAGGATCGAATGTACAATACTGTTAATTTCCTATTCGAACAGTATTGTACATTCGATCCTTGAGATCATTCCATGTATTCAGATAGAGTTCGTGACTCAGTATTACCAGTCTTGGGAGGTTGTATTAAATTATATGTTTTTTTAAAAAAAATGGCTTGAATTATGATTATAATCGACTTACTTAGTCATAGAGACTACGTGCCATCACGACGCCTGTGGTGGGATTTTTGGATCGTGACACCTATCCCCATGGCCATTCATGAAATAGGAATGGATATCGTCAGCCCTCTGCCATCGACCCCAAGTAAAGCTAAGTTTATTTTATTTATGACTGACTATTTCTTCAAATGGGTTGAAGCACAGGCGTTCGAGAAAGTGAGAGAGAAAGAGGTTATAGACTTCATCTGGAATCACATCGTATGTCGATTTGGGATACCTGCCAAAATAGTGTGTGGCAATGGAAAATAATTTATCGGCAGCAAAGTGACGAAATTCCTCGAAGACTACAAAATAAAAAGGATATTATTAACTCCGTATCACCCTAGTGGGAACGGACAAGCCAAATCGATGAATAAGACTATCATTCAAAACCTAAAGAAAAGGTTGAACGATGCTAAGGGGAAATGGAGAGAAATTCTACCCGAAGTCCTTTGGGCATATCGAACAGCGTCAAAGTCCAGTACGGGAGAAACCCCGTTCTCCTTAGTATATGGCTCTGAAGCCTTGATTCCAGTCGAAGTCGGGGAACCCAGTGCCAGGTTTTGACATACAACAGAAGAGTCAAATCACGAGGCTATGAATACTAGCCTCGAATTATTGGATGAAAAACGAGAACCCGCACTCATTCGAATGGTTGCACAAAAGCAACGAATCGAAAGATACTACAATAGGAGAACCAACCTTCGCCATTTTAGAGTTGGGAACTTAGTCCTGAGGAAAGTCACCATCAACACTCGAGATCCTAATAAAGGGAAGCTCGGCCCAAATTGGGAGGGACCCTACCAAGTCCTCGACATCGCCGGAAAGGGATCTTATAAGCTCGGTACGATGGACGGTGAACAACTGCCAAGTAATTGGAACATATCACTTCTCAAACGGTATTATTGCTAAGGTATGAATTTATCCCCTTTTTTCATTTATATATTCGACATTAACTCACTGCAAATGTTCGATCAAAGACATCGAGACCTCAGGTTTTAAAGCATGCGTTGCACTCTTTTTCCCTTATATCGATTTTTGTCCCAAGTGGATTTTTCCGGTGAGGTTTTTAACGAGGCAACAATTATGTGCTACATGAGGACAATTCAACAGTATCCAAGGCTTCTTTACAATCAACCTCGAATACTGGGAGGCATCACCCTCGGATGATATACTTTCGAGGAAAATACTTCGTGTCGAAGGGTCTCGATAGAGAAACTTTGTAATGGTCCAAATGGTCGAATGAACCGTGTCCGTATAGATTAGTTGAGCCATGATGGAAAAACATGTACGCATGTATAAATTATACAAAGAAGCATTCTTTCTATAACAAACATCTTGTGTCTCAAAGAAAATTTTCTACTATACAAGCTCCATACTTATGATTTTGTGAGAAATAGTTCAAGGGCCAAGTGCAAATATACCTCGTACACTCAGGGACTGCCGTCGATGATCGACATATTCGAGTAACCTAAACTCAAATTCATAAGTCCTCAAAGAGGCACTCTCGGGGACTAACACTTTAAACAAGTTCGAAGTGTTATTGGAAAATAAGCCCAAGAGGCATACCAAAAGGCTACAACCAAATTAAGGTGGCTCGGATACGTCCGAATCCCACAATAAAAATAGGCCTTCGAATTCTTTGAAAAACCGGTTAAAAAAGGCTACCCTCGGCAAGTAATCAAAAGGGCTTCGATGAAATCAGCCCTCAAAAAACCTTAAGAGGTATCAAATTATCTTAACACAAACGTGCTAAGGCACAAAAAGCAAAGGGGATTCAATCGACATCGAACCCTCAAAAAACCCAGTGGGTAAAGAATACGTATTAAGGCATAAAGAAATTTTTTACTAAGTCTTCTAAGCTGAAAAAGGAAAAAAATAACCATCTTTTAGAGGCCATATCGGCCCAATCTAAAGAGCCTAAGGGCCAATACACTTAGAGTTTGAGATTTTATTCTCACTCAATTCGGACCTAAGGGTTCCACTATTCCGAGCTCAAATAAAACTGACTTGAATATAGCTCGAGGATTCATCATTATTTGATATAAAACCTTAAGGGTCTGTTACTGTGAGTTCGAAACTTACTCGAACTCGGCTATAAAAATAGTACAATCATGGCTTTGATCAAGCCATCCGAAATCAAAATCCCGAACATATCGTTGAGCTCGGGGACTCACCCTCGCTTAACTAAAAAACCTAAGGGTTTGTCCTACTCTGAGTTCAAGCTATTGCTCACTCGATTATAGAAACTATAGCAATCCGATTTCAACAAAAATTTCACAAGACAACGAAGTGAGTCAAATTTCTCACAGAACCTAAAGTATATCAGAATTATCATGAGGCGAAAGCAAAACAGAGTTTTTACGAAATAGAAACCAGAGACAAATCGGAAAGAAAAAGGATCTTTCATATATGCAAAAGTATTTACAAGGACCACTCAGGGTCTTACACAAAAGAGGAGAAAAGATTCTAAGTGCCTAATCCTCCTCGAAAGCTTCATCTTCATCTCCTCCGCTCTTGGATCCACTCGCGCTCCCGGAGTCGTCGTCATCAGAGAGTAAAGCTTTGGCTCCTTTCACATTCTCGACATTGGCTGTAAGGTCAAAGCCACAAGCATGAATCTTTTCGAGAGTCTCCCTCCGAGACTGGCGCTTAGCATGCTCAGAAACGCAGGATAATCGAACCTGAGTAGCATCGAAAATTTCCTTTGCTCTAGATTAGCGGCTTCAGCATCGGCTCGGTAGACGACCACGACCGTCTCCGCCTCAGATGTGGCCTTTTCAAGCTCAGCGGCCAACCGAGCCTCGAGTTCTTCAATTTTCTTAGCTTGGGCCAAGCTCTCCTCCTTCATGCTTTGGAGTTGACGCTCAACCGAAGACAGCTGGGCTAGAGCTGTATCTCTCTCCGAGGCAAGACAGTCCATGCTCTGCTTCCACCCCAAAGTCTCTGTCTCTTTCACCTTAGCCTCCTCGCGAAGCTGCTCAATCTTTTCGACCTTCTGTTGAACTTGCAGGATCTAAGTGTTAATCACCAATATCAAATTAATGTGTCACGCTCCCTGAAAATTTACGTTACTTGCTTGATGAGATCGGTCTGCTCTTTATGAGCTCTTGCCAATTCGGCTCGGAGGTCCCTGATCTCATCTTCTTTTTGCACATAGAGGAGTTTGAGGGCATCTCTCTCCTCCGTAAACCTTTTGAGATCAGCCTCACACCGGTTCAGCTCAGCTCGAGATTTGGAAAATGATTCCCGGTGGAGCATCACAGCCTAGAGAGAAAGGAAGTAAATCAGACAAAAGGAAATAAAAGCAAACGCAAACATAATAACGGGGATTGAAATTTACCTGTCTCAGGAGTCGTTGAGCCTCATCAAAAATGATCGTTGCATCCAGGTCGGAAACATCATCGACCCCCTGAAGCAACCACGAAATATGTTATCCCCTTTGTGGGCCATTCCCATATCGGGGGTCTCAATAGACTGAGCCTCCCGAAATTTCCCTTCAGAAAATGTGGAGCCGGTCGGTGAATCATCAATATTGATTGCCCCAAGCAAGTCACTTGGGGCACTCTCTCCTTTTCGAAGGGCCTCGGAACCGGACCCTTCAAGCACGCCCGCCGATTGTTCTTCACAATGAGAGATGTCATCAGCCCCCAATGATTCGGGGACTTTGCTAGGACCATCTTCCAATACCTTCTCGACCTTCACCGACTCAGCTGGTTTCGAAGCTTCGACGCTTCCCCTCTTTTGATACACCAGCACACTGTCGGCATCTTCTCCCTCATCTTCTTCACCTCATAGTTTTTGGGCTGCAGAGTCATTATTCGACTTACGAGCCTTGCTCTTCTTAGGCTTTGAAATATCAGAACGCGAGGCCCTTATCCTCTTCTTATGCTCAGTCGCTTTCGGGACCTCCCCTTCCCCAGATGAAGGTGGCCTCATGACGGCTTTGTCCCCAAGATCTGTATGGGGGGAAATCAAGTGAAAACAAAGCATTTCACAGGAAGGCATCGAACACAGATAGATAAGCTTACCGTGATTTTTTGCCTCCCATCGATCCTCGGCCAAATCGCACCACGAGCGCTCAGCGTACGAGGAAGTCGAGGCCAATTTTTGAACCCAACCTGCAAGGTTCGGGATCGCACCGGGCACCCAAAAGACCGCTGCACCATAAGGAAGGATATAGATGAGAAAAGATAAAGGAAGCAAAACAATCAACAGAAGCTATTGGTGGGTTTGTACTTACGCTTCATGTTCCATTCCTCGGGGAATGGCATCTTCTCGATCGGGATTATGTCTGAAGTCCGGACTCAGACAAACCAGCCCATCCATCCTCGATATTTGTCCTCGTCTATGATCGAGAACAACACCTTTGTGGCTCGGCGCTGAAGCCTTACTAATCCACCTCGATAGAGACGGGGACTATATAGTCTAATGAGATGATCGAGGGTGAAAGGCATCCCTTCGACCTTGCTCACGAAGAATCAGAGCAAAATAACGATGCGCCAAAGAGGGATGGATTTGGCCTAGGGTTATGTGGTATTGTCGGCAGAAGTTG
Source organism: Nicotiana tomentosiformis (assembly GCF_000390325.3). Classification (NCBI taxonomy): domain Eukaryota; kingdom Viridiplantae; phylum Streptophyta; class Magnoliopsida; order Solanales; family Solanaceae; genus Nicotiana; species Nicotiana tomentosiformis. The sequence continues at coordinate 30,907,251 of NC_090812.1, forward strand.
ATTATAATGGGATCGATGGGACCAAGCATGAAAGGGTAAGTGTAAACACTTAAAAACCCTTTCACATGAGTGGTGATATCCTCATCGGGGGGTAGGAACTACCACCTCTTTATTTTCCCAATGGCAATCTTTTTTTACCTGCTCGAGATCGCCTTCAGTTATCGAGCATATATATCTCGACATGGGCTCAAATAGGCCAGGAACCGAAGAGGGTTTTTCAACTTTAAAATCGGATGTAAGGTCGCATGACCCGGGAATGCACTCTTCGATGCGTGGCTCCACCGGCATTTTATCACCGGCTGACCGCGATGAGGAAGCTTTTTCCTTCTGAGGAACGGCTTTTGATATTTTCGCCATTTTTATATGAGGAAAAAGAAAGAAGAAGGCGAAACTTATTGTTTTAAAAGATTGGCCAACGGGGTTTGAAGAACCGGCAGAATTGATAAGCTTGAAGGGAGTAAAAGAGTTTTTGAAGATTAGGGAAAATTTTGAAAGTAAAGTTTGTGAAAGTTATGAAGATGGTCTATTTATAATATCTGCTATGACGGTTTGAAAACACTGATGGCCGACCGCCAACTGGTACTAATTAATGATCTTGAGAACTGTGTAGACGCTACGCTTCAGTCGCCTTCGTCGCTTACGTCACGAGTGTGATGTCATACTTTGTCGAGGTACTAAATCGAAGGCTCAGTTCGTTCTTCTCGTTACACTCCAAGAAACGAGGAGACTATATGTATACGGTCAAAATCGGGCCCACCTCATTTTGTTGTTTGATCAAGACAAGGGAGTTGCATCGGGGGTAGCCTCATAATAAATCAGACCCGAGCTCGAAGATGAGACATCAAGCCTAAAGAACGAAGTGTACGTTGAGACCGAGCCCAGCAAAAATCGAGACCAAGTATGACCGACTTCGAGGGGAGCATAATAACATAATGGCGAGATATCCGTAACCGGTCGAAGATCACGGCGGAAATCCCGGAACAGATCAAATCAAGAGCGGTTATTGGTACCAATTATGAGATTTATTTTTTGTAATTAGAATTATACCATAATTAGGAATCCTCTAGTATATAAAGGGGAGTCCCCATCATTTGTAAGCATCTGACATTCACAAATATCAAGGCAATATAATATTTCTTGCTTCGGTTCATCAACTTACTCTTCTTTAAAATGTTCTTACTTCATTATTCTCGAGGGTTCATCATCTTGAGAGCATTTTTCAAGCATTGGTTTGTTTTACATTCTTGTCAATTCGCATCGTTTATCTCTAAGTTAATCAACTAGTATTAAGCAAAATCGCGTATCCTTAAAATCACGTTACAAGTTTAATTGTTACTCGAATTTTAGGAAAAAATACACATATATCCTAATTACAATAATATTTGTTTATTCATTCATGATATAGTTACACAAAACTTGAGGTGTTCATTGTTCAATTTGATTCAATTTTAACCTAAAAAGCAATTAAATCAACTACGTCAATTTTTTGTTAATTTTTTATTTGGTCTTTTAATTTCCTCTATTTCACATGATATTCTAATTTAATCAATTCAAGTTATTATAGTAAAGAAATAAATTTATTTGTGAGCAGATATTTTTCGTAGAAAATAAACTATCTACAATTTTTTTACAACTAAAAATAATGCAATAGTGTTAAAGTTAATATGAGAAAAAGTTAACCATACTTAATTTTCAGATAAATAAAAAATAATAATTTCTTAAAAATTATTATCAAACTACACATTTTACCTCTCTAAACATAAAATAATTAATAAGCTTCGTCAATACTGAAATTTAAATTAGTATTCCTTCAAGATTAAATACATAATTACTTTCAAATTTGACATAGAACTTAAGACATGAAGACTAGGGGCTAGCATCCGGGCAGTTCGGATTGGATATGAAAATTTTGGTTTGGTTTTCGGATTGTAGAAATAATATTCCAAATTCATTCCAAATAAACTCGGATTGGATCAGATTTTTTAAGTTCAACTTCGGATTAATAGATTTGGATATTTTAGATTTTCGGTTTTAAACTTATAAGTTAAGATGTTTCTTCTTCTTAAAAAAATTCATATCCAAATGAAATACTCATGTTAAATTGTGAGAAAAGTTCCTCATCTTCACCGTAATAATCCAAATAAATTATTCAATTAATGAAATCATTATCAACGAAATAAACAGAGATGTGTATCGGTCAGTTCAGTTCGGCTGTGAATGTTATCGGTTCGATATATCGGTTATCGATTTATAAATATGCTAAATTGATAATCGAACCGAGAAGTTATTGGTTGTCGGGTATCGATTAATCGGTTATCGATCATTATCGGTTTGGTTATTTGTTTACCCGATAAGATAACTTAATGTAAAGGAAAAAGTATAGTATACAACGTTAATTAATCTTATAACCTTGATTCCTTCACTTATGTTCTAAAGAGTGAACAAAAGTTTTATGGACACATGTCTACCCTTGTTGTATGCAATTTTGTTCAATTGCATACAACAACAAAATTAGCTCAAATGCATTTCATATACTCACCACAATGAACATCAAAGAGATTATGAAATGAAAGAGGATAAATTCACCATAATAACTTGCATCCTACCAAGGCAATAACTGAAGAATTTATTAATTTTTCATCAAATGCAACAATGTTCTATTGTTTAAGAGAGGAATATTAAATATACAAATATCATGAAATGCACTTATCCAACAGTTGTAGCAAGAGCAACAACATATTCTCGAAAAGTGGCACGCATACTCTATTGTCACGGCCCAAAATTTCCCACCGACGGGACCGTGATGGCGCCTAACATTTCACTTGCTAGGCAAGCCAACGTTAGAGAATCATTAAATTAATTTCTTAGTCCCATTCAGTAATTAATAATAATTAACTAAGATAAAATATAATAAGTACGGAATATCATAAAACTGTATTAATTACTACCACCCAGATCTGGAGTCACAATTCACGAGCATTCAAGAATTTACTACAAGTAATAGTCTGAAAGAAATATAACTGTCTGAATGATTGAAACAGTAGAACAGAAAAGATAGACGGGGACTTCAAGGTCTGTGAACACCGATAGATCTACCTCGAGTCTCCGGACAGCGGACCAATAGCAAAATCTCAATCAACCCGAGCCGGTATCAAAATCTGCACAAAAAGTGCAGAGTGCAGTATCAGTACAACCGACCCCATGTACTTGTAAGTATCGAGCCTAACCTCGACGAAGTAGTGACGAGGCTAAGGCAAGGCACCTACGAATCAATATGTATAATTTAACAGTGTATATACAAATAACAGAAATGAGGGGAACATACTGAGGGGAATACGAGATAAAGTACTACAACAGAATGATAACCGGAGCAGTCAATATACAATGAATCAACAGGAATAGTGAATACAGCAAAGGAAAAATGTACGACATCACCCTTCGTACTTTTACTCTCAATCTCACCATAAAATCAACAAAAATGGCACGGCATAACCCTTCGTGCATTAACTCTCATATCATAACACGACATCACCCTTCGTGCTTTTACACTCACAATATAGCACGGCATCACGCTTCGTGCATTAACACTCACAATATGGCACGACATCACCCTTCGTGCATTAACACTCACAATATGGCACGACATCACCCTTCATGTATTAACACTCATAATATGGCACGACATCACCCTTCATGCATTAAACTCACAATATGGCACGGCATCACCCTTCGTACATTAACACTCACAATATGACACGGCATCACCCTTCGTGCATTAACACTCTCCCTCACCATAATGCAATGTATAAATAACAACAGGGAGATAGAATAACAAGTACAAACCTTACTTCAACATTTAGTTCCATAATATCAATCTCAACTTTGAAATAAAAACTCAATTATTACCAGAAAATCCGTAAACATGATAAGAACGATAAATTGAATAACACTAGTATAACACGTAGCAATTAGGCATAGGAATGAGACAAAATAAAAAAAAATAGAGGAACATGGAAAATAGGTAAATTGGCGGCGCATAAGTACTCGTCACCTCACATATACGCCGCTCACATGAATTTCACTTAGCAAGTAATCTGAGGTTCCGATTTCCCACAAGTCAGGGTTAGACACAACACATACCTCGCTCTGAAGGCCACTTAATTCTCAATCACAGCTTTTCCTTTGGAATTCACCTCCAAACTACTCGTATCTATTCAAAAATGACTCAATAATATCAAATATTGCTAAAGGAATCAATTATATTGCGTAAATTAAATTTCCTAAATTTTCCTCCAAAAAGTCGAAAAATCGACACCGGGCCCGCTTGGTCAAAACCCGAGGTTCGGACCAAAATTCATTTACCCATTCACCCCCGAGCCCGAATATATAATTGGTTTTGGAATCCGACCTCAAATTGAGGTCTAAATCCCTAAATTTCCGAAATTTCTAGTTTCCACCCTAACCCCTAATTCTACCATGAAAACTCTAGATATTAGGTTGATAATTCAAGAAATGTAATGGGTAATTGAAAGAAAATGGTTTAGAATCACTTACCAACACTTTGGGAAAGAAAATGACTCTTGAAAATCGCATCTACCCATTTGGTTCTTGAAAAATGTTGAAGAAATGACTTAAATCCGTGTTTGATTCTGTTTTATGCACTGGGCGACAATGTGCATCGTGTTCGCGAGGCCACTGTCGCGTTCGCGAAGGGTACTTGCTGCCAAGCCTTCGCGTTCGCGAGACCCTGCTCGCGTTCGCGATAGTTACTCCCAACAAACCTTCACATTCTCGAGGCATTGCTCGCGTTCGCGATGAAGGAACGACCAACCCTCCCCCAGGTGTGCCTAACACTACGCGTTCGCGAGGAGCTAGTCGCGTTCGCGAAGGGTTACGCCCCCATCGCTTTGCGTTCGCTACTAAGCCTTCGCGTTCACGAAGAAGAAAACTTCAGCTGCCTAGTTTACTCTTTGTGTTCGCGAGAGTACCTTCGCGAACGCGAAGAAGGACATGCCAGAACACATGTTGCAGCAAAATACCAGATTTTCAAAGTCCAAAATATCCCATGGCCTATCCGAAACTCACCCGAAGCCCTCGGGGCTCCAAACCAAACATGAACACAAGTCTAAAACATCATACGGACCTGCTCACGCGATCAAATCGCCAAAATAATACCTAGAACTCCGAATTTAGCACCAAATCAAATGCAATTCTCAAGAACACTTTAAAATTTCTATTTTCTCAACTAGACGTCCGAATCACGTCAAATCAACTCCGTTTCTCACCAAATTTCACAGACAAGTCTTAAATATCATAATGAACATGTACTGGGTTCCGAAACCAAAATACAGACCCGGTAATCACAATGCCAAATATCAATCAATTCTTAAAAATAATTAATTTTCAGACTTTTAATTATTTTTTCAAAAATTCATAACTCAAGTTAGGGACCTCCGAATTCGATTCCGGACATACGCCCAAGTCCCATAATTCAATACGGACCCACCGGGACCGTCAAAATACAGATCCGGGCTAATTTACCAAAAATATTAACCGAAGTCAACTAAAATTAACTTTTAAGGCATACATTCTTATTTTTATCAATTTTCAACATAAAAGCTTTCCGAAAACATGCTCGGACTGCGCATACAAATTGAGGAGGGTAAAAATAAGATTTGTAAGGCTTAAGAGCACAGATTCAAGTTCTAAAACATAAAATGACCTTTTGGGTCATCACATCTATGTTATTCGGAGGATCCATTGGAGGATTAATCAGCAAAATATACTGAACACTAGGAATATTAGAGGACCATAATTACAAAAGTTGCTTTCCTACCAAGAACTAAGAGGTTTTCTCAAGTCCTATAACCCGATACCGATAATTCAATAAGCTTTATTTGGTTCGGGCTATCGGTTTTACCCGATATATGCCCATCCCTAATTCTAATAGTAACTTAGTAATTAATATTGAGTATATTAAAATCTAATGGGTGGGGTATTGGACATAGTACTATTGGCATATGGATAATGGACTAAATATAATATATAAAAAAATTAATTTTCGAATATCCAAAAATTCGAAGTACCAAATTCAATATCTACTCCGAAATCCAAAAAAAATAAAAAATAAAATTCAAAATCTAATTTGTAATCCGAAAATCAAAACCAAAATATTAGGATTTCGGTTTGGATGTCGGGTTTTCCCAAACTATGCCCACCCCTAATGAAGACCAATGGCAAATGAAGATACAAATTCGGGCTATCTATTTTCTAAAATAATGTTCAAATAAAATTCATTGTTACGATGCCCAATTAAATAATATGCAATACTATGGCTCGTTATTTGAGTTACTCTCAATTTTACGAATGAATAGAGCATTTATCATTCATTTGTTATAGAATTATGAGCGTCAACAAAGCTTATTAGGGAACTCAACACATTATTTGCGTAAGAGCTGTTGGGCGAGCCTTGAGCGTTAAACGTTAGGCATGTTCAACATGCGCAGTCGGACGCTTGGGACATAAGCCTCGTGAAACTATGTCACGTATGTAAGTGCCAGGGTGTTTTGATGGTGCCCCGCCCAAGGGCGAGCCCTGGACGAATTCCACAAAAAGCCTTTTAAAATAGAGATGTGACGGTATTTTATTGGATACGAAATTTAAATGGAAGAAGGACTTACTAAATTGTGGTTTAAAAAGGTCATAGAAATTTATGTGCCTATTCATTTCATTAGGGTATAATAAGAAGTTTAAAATTAAATTATTTTCTCACTACGTAAGTATGACATTCACATACTAAAAAGAAAAATATGACACATTAATTGGGATAGAGGAAGAACTAACAAGGAAAGTATGTCACATAAAACAAGACAAAGATATTATGTAATAGTTGTAATGGCTAAAAATAACGTTGTGTCAAGGCGGTCAACTTTTATCGTCGGAACCCAATTGATCAAGCCCAAGTCGCCCTTTTAACCTAATTGGTGGATTTTCAGATCTACAATAGTTATATTAGAATCAAACCAAATCGGTTTATTATTGGTTCGATTTTATCGATTGTTTTGATTTTTCTATCAGTTTCTTAAAAAAGGACGTGACAAATTATATTAAACACATATTACAGCAATTATCACTACTAGAAAAATACAAATTTCCCAGGAAAATTTCCCACAGATATATTATCAGTGGCAATTCCCACTAAAATATAAAACAATTCAGTGGGAAATGAAAAAGTTTTCTTTTACCTTTTTTTAAAAACGTTCCCACAGACTATAGGTGGGAACTAGTTGGCGCAAAAAAGCGCGTAATTTGTTTCCCGCCGAATTAGTAGGAATGTCATTAAAAATAAAATTATTAAAATCTACCCAGTGAAACGGTGAAAATCTAAGATAAAAAATTATTTTAATATTCCCACTGATGCAGTGGGAAGATCAAAATTTCGAATTCTTATATTTGGTCCAAAAACCCGCGAGCTTAAAAATTGTTTCACCAAAAAAATTGAATTTATATAAGACAATTCCCACAAATTTAACCAGTGAATCAATGGGAAAGATTTCCTATTACATTAGGTATACCCCTTATTTTTCTTCTCTTTTTTACTCTCATTTTTCTCTTTCTCTCTCATTCTCTTCGCAGACCGGACCTTTCCGCCATTTTCAGGAATCAGTGAGCTTTCGGTAACTCTCTCTCTCACTCGCTCCCTCCCCCTTTCTTTCTCCCTTTTCTGATTTTATCCTAAATGCCTAAAAACCTAGGGATCCAGTTTAAATTGGTCCTTCTGCTAGTGCTAGCGGTGCAGGTCCCAAGATTGATGAAGTTGATTAAAGTAGAGAATACTCGGTTTAAGTTGAAATCTAGTTGTAGTAGTCAATACGAGATGTAGTTTTAGATGTCTTTAATTGTCTGTCTATATTTTGTTGTTGTATCTGTGAAGGTTCAGTCTTTTGTCCTGTCGTTTGGGGTTGTGGTTACATGATAGTATCCTGTGCATTTGCCCCAACCGATAATGCGTTTTGCTTGAGTGATTCTTTAATTTTGTCAAATTTAGCGGATTTGTACTGTCTTTATTTTTCCTACTAGTAAGGAGGCAATGAAGACGAACTATATGATCTCAACTTGTGAAACACAGAATATACTGAGATAATAATTGTGATCCAAAGTTTAAAGTCTTAAAACATCTAGGCATTACCAATAGACTATATAATTGTAATCAATAGTTCTTAGTCAAAACTGATGTTTTATAAGTCAATACCACACAAGAGGGGGTGATTTGTGTGGTGTTCAATTTTTCGCATGCACAGATTATAGAAGGACCTGGTTTTTCTATGTGTTCTAACTACTACTGTTGCGGAATAATAAGTACAGAAAATAAAGAACACGGAGATTTTTACGTGGAAAACACCTGGCTCAAAAGGTGAAAAAACCATGACCTACTTCCCAGTAGGTCGCATCCTTATCCTCTCTTGTGAGTTCCTTCCACTTGTTTGGAAGCGAAAGAAAGCTGCGAGCAATAATTCCGAACTCATTTGATAGCTTTGCTGATGGAATTGCCTCAACTGGCCTTCATTTACCAACTGGGATGTCTATAACCATCTTTCTTCCTATAAACTTCTTCATTTTCTCAAGACCTTTTCCCATTGTCCTTCCACGACCTTTCCTGATTTAGTTGAATCATCTGATTTTAAAAAGTAAAAGTCAGTTCAAAATACTTGCTAAAATTCAGAAATGGTAACCATGTATGTATATTAGTAATTAATTGCTATGCTACAAATGAAAACTCTATTGTTACAAGTTTAACACAAATGAATGTTTCAAATGTTAATATATTTGGTTCCAACTTGAACACAAAAGAATCCTACATGCTGGAATATAAATGTAATGACCCGGCCGGTCGTTTTGCGTATTACAACCCCACTTCTCCCTTTACTGCTCAAATTGCACTTTATAATTGTTGTGTGAATTTCTGGGGTAATTGGTTCGGGTCCGGTGAGGTTTTGGAATGAATTGGAACACTTAGTTCCAAGGTTTAAAGCTTAAGTTAAAATAGTGACCGAATGTCGACGTTTATACTTATGTGTAAACGACCTTGGAATTTAATTTTGTTGATTCCAATAGCTCCGTATGATGATTTTGGACTTAGGAGCGTGTCTGGAAAATTATTTGGAGGTCCGTAGTGGAATTAGACTTGAAATACCGAAAGTTAAATTTTTGGAAAGTTTGACCGGGGAGTTGACTTTTTGATATCGAGGTCGGAATCCAATTCTGGAAATTGAAATAGCTCCGTTATGTCGTTTATGACTTGTGTGCAAAATTTGAGGTCAATCAGACGTGATTTGATGTATTTTCGGTGCAAGTTATAGAAACTAGAAATTTCAAAGTTCATTAGGCTTGAATTGGGGTGTAATTCATGGTTTTAGCATTGTTTGAGGTGATTTGAGGGTTTGACTAAGTCCGTATGATATTTTAGTACTTGTTGGTATATTTGGTTGAGGTCTAGAGGGGCTCGGGTGAGTTTTGGATGGTTAACGGATCATTTTTGGCCTTGGTGAGATTGCTGATATTTGTTGCTGCATTTTTCGAATTTTCTCTTTTGCGTTCGCGAGTGGGCCCTCACGTTCGCGAAGATAAATTTGTGGCAGGCAGGATTTACTCTCCGCGTTCGCGAAGAGAAGCTGGGTTGTGCATCGCGTTTGTGTATGGGGTATCACGTTCGCGAAGGAAAACATAGTGGGCATGGACTTTTGCCTTCGCGTTCGCGAAGGGGGAGCTCACGTTCGCGAAGAAGGGCTTCGTAAAGCATCGCATTCGCGAAGAGAAAATGTTGGGAAGCACATTTTTGCTTCGCGAACACGAGGGACCTGCCGCATTCGCGAAGAAGAGAGGTTTGGACATAAAGTTTAAGTTCAGAAAATGGGACTTCGTCCCATTTTTCATTTTTAACGATTTGGAACTCGGATTGAGGCGATGTTTGGGAGATTTTTAGAGGAAACAACGGGGTAAGTATTCTTAACTCAATATTGATTAAATTACCTGAATCCATAGTTGTTCTTAGCATTTAATTGGTGAATTAAGTTGGAAATATTTGTGAAAACCCTCTTGGTTTTATTTGGAGATTTGAGGGTCGAGTTGATGTCGGAGTTGAGTAAAATTTATATGGTTTGACTCGTGGTTGAATGGGTGTTAATATTTTATAACTTTCGTCGGATTCCGAGACGTAGGCCCCACGGGTGATTTTTGGGGCATAATTTCGGATTTATTGAAAATATTAGTATTTTGATATGGAATTAATTCCTATAAAATTTGTGGGCTGAATCAAATTAATTGTGACTAGATTCGAGCCGTTTGGAAGTTGATACACGCAGAGTGGAATTGCTAGAGCATTGCTTAACTTGCTTGACATTGAATTTGGCTTGTTTGAGGTAAGTAACTCTTCTAATCTTGGAGCTGAGGGTATGAACCCTCAATATATGTATTTTGTGAATTGTTGGTAGGTGACGCACATGCTAGGGGACGGGCGTGTGGGCGTGCACTATAAAAATTATGACGTAATTGTTTATGTGAAATTTTATAGTTAAATAATCTTGACATTTTCCATGCAGTTTTATGTGTTAAAGAAATTGAGCTGAAAGGCATATTAGAAATCATGTTGAGGCCATATGCCAGTATTATTGGGACCCTCCGAGGTCATATTGCTGTGAATTATTGTGTTAAATTGAAAATTCATACTCAGTCATATTCATTTCATTGCATATCATAATTTTTCCAAAACTCTTCACTAAATCACTGAGCCAAAAACTGCATTTACAAAACACTTTTGTAAACCTAGGATTAACTCTAATCCCTTTGTAGCAAACTAACTTCTAGCTATTTGCGACAAACTTCAAGTTAACTCTAACTTGAAAACATAAAGTACCTATTACAGACGCTTCTAGATAAAGCAAAAAGGTACAAGTTAAAACCACCTACTACAAATAACTAGACTAAAAGACAACAGTTGGGACTGGTTCTTCTAGCCCGGTTCAAGTAGCGTCAGATTCACGCACTCAAATATCACTCGAACTGCTTGCAAAATTGCCTCTCTATTTTGCTCTCAATTCTTTCTTAACTTCTGCTTTTGTGCGTCTAATGTAGAATAAGAACTTCCTGCGATTTATAGAGTCAGTAGAGTAGAAAACAACTAGAGTTCTAATGCTACTCTTCCTTGGTGGAAGAGTTTTAGTTGATCTCAACCCTAACTCCTTCCTTATCTTGGATAATGTTCTCGTTGAGTAAGAAGTCCTTCTCCTTATTAATTATGCAATCTTTTCGATCAGGAGATATCTATTATTATGTCAGATTTTGTTTATCTCCTGCATGTTCATCTCACGTGCTTTGAATCTGCCCGTGTCTATGCCTACCAGTCATGGACCTGGTTCATCCCCGAGTTCCTTTGTCAATCTTCAAAACTATTCTTTACTTAGGCCAACAAATTTTCCCTTTTTGATGATGACAAACTCTGTGCTTCCATAAGCTTAGGCCATGTTTCAACTTAGCTCAACATCAACACAATGTTAGAAACATCACTGTTCAAAATGTAAAGCACAACCTTTTCCCCCTTTTGGCATCCTCGAAAAGTTGCATAAAAAATGTGAGGTAACCGGATTTTAAAACTTACTCATGGCCACTGGGGATACTTCAAATGCAATCATGGATTAATCATCATAGATCAAGCTAAGAATTTTAACTATCAAAGAAATATAAACAAACAGTTAGAGTAAAAACAGTGAATTTCATTGATGATTGATACGATTCTTCCACAAAGCATAAAAAAAAAAAAAATACCGAAAACATGAGCAAACAAAAACATCCTGAACTGTGTCACTGGTTGATCTACACTAGGCTAGGATTCTTAAGGCTGGGAAGAACTGGGTGCTTGGTTTTTTGGTTTGGAGGAGTTTCAGCATATCCTGAAGAATGCCATTATTCTTCTCCTTTTCTCTTGCCAGCTCAATTCTGAGAGCATCTCTCTCAGTCTCCACCTCAGCCAACCTTTTCTTCATCCTCTCAATGTCAGCACCCCTTGCCCCACTTTCTTGCACCAAGGCTCTCACCTTGCTATTTACTGGTACCTTCTTAGATGAACCAAGTTCTTTAGGAGTGATATGGACTTCATAATCACAAGCAAGCAACGTATTTGCCCCAAAATAATCCTAGCTTGTACCAACCTCCCTTTTTTTTGGATTATAACTTTCAGTCACTCTCTTCAGTAGGTCTGCGAGGGTTTCCTGTTCAGATGAAATAGGTTCATCTATATTTTTCCCAAGTTGAACCAGCCCTTCAGCGGCCTCGCCAGACCCACTTCCCCCTGTTTTCTTTACACTCTCCTCTACTTCAGCAGATGTTTCTCCCCAAACAACCATTGCACATGTGTCTTTGGTTAAACTCACAGGAGTGAGTGAAGAATCAACCACCCTTTTACCCTTTCCCTCACAGCACTTCGAACACCTTTGCTCTTTTTTTTTACCACCAATTCTTCTAGACTCTGTAGTTTCAACACCTGCTTTAGACCCTACTAGTACAAACCTATTCTCCAAATGTGTTCTCTCCCCGCAACAACCTTGTGAGCAAGCATCTTTACTCTTTTCATAGAGGTTGGGGTGGTGGAAGGGATGATAGTGGGTGTGGAAGTCTAATCAAACTGAATTTCAGTTTTAAAAAGACTTTGGAGTGTATCCCTAGAATCTAGGTACTTCAATTCGGTTGGGACTCTTTTGAACAGAACTGATTCACTTATAATGGATAAGTCCAGAAGGAATTTGGAATTAAGTAGGACTCTGCTCATGATCCAAATATTATTATTTTAAATTATGCAGAGTGTAAAAAATATACCGTGTTATCTTGATGAACCAGGTTCTTCACTGAGAATACTCTTGTATAAGTCTAAATTTGCCAAAATAGAGAAAATATCATTAGAGATTAATGAGTCATTTTAACACATGGCACAAGAGTATACTATTGAAAGTATGAGACTGAGCAAAAAATAATCTAATTATGTACACAATTTTCAGATTTTCTAACCAAAAATAATTTTTTTTTCAATTTTTTTTCGGTTGTGAATTCTGAACTGGTCTTGTTAGGTGATCTTAATCATCCCTAATTCTAACATGTTCCTTTCAAAGTGATCTATACTTAGGGATTTTGTGAAGATGTCGGCTATTTGCTTGTCAGTAGTACAAAATTTCACAGTGATCAACCCCTTTTCATAGTTATCCCTCAAAAAGTGATGCCTAACATCTATGTGCTTAGTTCTCTTGTGGTGAACCGGGTTCTTGGTCATACTGATAGCACTAGTGTTATCACAAAAAATGGGAATACAACCAACATCAATTCCAAAGTCCTTTAATTGCTGTTTGATCCACAACAATTGAGCACAACATGAAGCAGCGACAACATACTCAGCTTCAGCAGTAGATAAGGCCACTGAATTTTACTTTTTTGTGGCCCAAGACACAAGACATGAGCCAAGAAAGTGTGCCATACCTGAGGTGCTCTTTCTATCCACAAGAAAACCTACATAATCTGTATTAGCATATCCCACAAGATTGAAATTACTACCTTTTGGATACCAAAGACAAAGATCAGTGGTGCCTTTTAGATATCTCAAAATTCTTTTGACAGAAGTCAAGTGAGACTCCTTCGGATTTGCCTGAAATCTTGCACAAAAGCCTACACTGAAAACAATGTCAGGTATACTAGCAGTGAGATATAACAATGAGCCAATCATTCCCCAATACAACTTCTAATCGACAGATGAACCAGGTTCATCCATATCCAACTTTGTAGTTATTGCAATAAGATTGTCAATTTCTTTGGAATCTTCCATTTTAAACTTTTTAAGAAACTCTTTTACATACTTCTGCTGATGGATCATAGTTCCATTAAAATTTTGTTTAATTTGTAATCCTAAAAAGAAATTAAGCTCACCCATCATACTCATTTCAAATTCTCTCCCCATTAGTTTAGAAAAATCTTTACTTAACTTATCAGTAGTTGCTCCAAAGATTATATCATCAACATATATCTGAACTACCTAGAGATATTTACCTTTTTCTTTCAAGAACAAAGTATTGTCAATTTTACCTCTCTTGTAGTCATGCTCAAGCAAAAACTTTGATAATCTTTCATACTATGCTCTTGGCGCCTGCTTGAGCCCATAAAGTGCTTTGTCAAGTTTGTACACATGATCAGGACTCTCCTTGCTTTCAAACCCTGGAGGTTGCTTGACAAACACTTCTTCCTTTAGATAGCCATTGAGGTAGGCACTCTTGACATCCATCTGGTGGAGGGTGAATTCCATGTAAGCAGCAAAGGCTAAAAGGAGTTTTATTGCTTCCAACCTTGCACTTGTAGCAAAGGTTTTATCATAGTCTATGCCCTCCTCTTGGCTATATCCTTGAACCACCAATCTTGCCTTGTTCCTTGTAATAGTTCCATCTTCATCAAGTTTGTTTCTGAAGACCCATTTTGTGCTAATTACTGATCTGTCCAAGGGTCTTGGCACCAGATGCCAAACTTGACTCCTTTCAAATTGGTTGAGTTCATCTTGCATTGCATTTACCCAGTCTGCATCCTGCAAATCCTCAGCAATATTTTTAGGTTTAATAAGAGATAAGAAGGCATCAAAAGCACAAAGATTCTTTAATGAAGATCGGGTTTTGATTCCAGAGGTTGGATCAGTAATTATGTTCTCAATGGGATGAGAACTTTGATACTTATAAGGTTTCACAACCAACTGGTTTCCCCTTGATGTTCCTTCAATGCTTTGTTGTTGTGGAACAGGTTCATGGACAGGTTCCCTTGAGGTTTAAGAATCATTTCCTCTTTGTTTTATTTCCCCTGTCAGGTTGCCCTGGGTAGAAGGACCTGTTCCATCACCTGTTCCTTCTTCCAGTGCAGCTTAAGTCTGGGCAGTGGTTTCATTTAAGTTTCTTACCAGTCCAATTGCTTCATTATCATGTTTCTATCTCTCAGAAAGAATGTTAGTTTCATTAAAAATCACATGAACACTTTCTTCAACACACATAGTTCTTTTGTTATAAACTTTATAAGCTTTACTATGTGAAGAATATCCCAAGAATACTCCCTCATTACTTTTGGGATCAAACTTACCTAGGGAGTCCTTACCATTGTTGTGCACAAAGCACTTGTATCCAAATTCCCTAAGATGGGAAATATTTGATTTTCTCCCTTTAAGTAACTCATAGGGAGTATTCTCTACTAGAGGTCTTGTCATG
This sequence comes from Nicotiana tomentosiformis, assembly GCF_000390325.3. NCBI lineage: Eukaryota > Viridiplantae > Streptophyta > Magnoliopsida > Solanales > Solanaceae > Nicotiana > Nicotiana tomentosiformis. The sequence goes on from NC_090812.1 coordinate 30,922,523, forward strand.
CACCTATTTATGATATAGCATGAAGTATTTACAGCTTCTGCCCAGAACCTATGGGGAAGCTTACTAGAAAGAAGCATAGTCCTAGCCATATCTTCAAGGGTCCTATTCTTTCTTTCAACTACTCCATTTTGTTGTGGAGTTCTAGGGGCAGAAAAATTATGATCTATGCCATGCACATTACAAAATTCAGCAAATTTAGCATTTTCAAATTTAGTACCATGATCAGACCTAATTGATGCAAGTTTATTTCCTAATTGTTTCTGAGTTTTTCTAACAAAGGAAGTGAACATGTCAAATGCTTCATCTTTAGATGTTAAAAACAGTGTCCAGGTAAACCTAGAATAATCATCAACAAGCACCATCACATATCTCTTACCACTTTTACTTAATGTTCTCATTGGACCACAGAGATCCATATGAACCAGTTCCATCGTTCTGGTGGTACTTACCACTTTCTTGCATTTAAAAGAGGATCTTACCTGCTTCCCCTTGCACAAGCCTCACAAACTTTGTCTTCCTTGAACTTAATGTTAGGCAGTCCTATCACCAAGTCCTTGGAGACTAATTTGTTGAGTTGACTTAGACTTGCATGTCTAAGCCTCTTATGCCAAAGGAGGGGATCACTATCCAGCACACTTAAGCAAGTTAGTTCATTCTCTGAGAGTGTGGACAGATCTATAATATATATATTATTCACTTTTTTACCCTGCAAAATAATCTTGTCAGTGATAAGATTTATCACAAAACATTTAGTAGAGGTGAATGCTACCAAGTTACCTTTATCACATAATTGTGACACACTGATTAGGCTATACTTCAAGCCATCTATCAAGTAGACATTCTCAATGGAATAAGAGTCATCCTTACCTACCTTACCAACCCTAATGATTTCACCTTTCTTTCCATTTCCAAAGGAGACATTTCCTCCTTTGAGGTCCTCAAGTGAAAGGAACTGGTCTTTGCTTCCTGTCATATGCTTTGAGCAGCCACTGTCCATGTGCCATATTTGGCTGCTCCCCTTCACTTGAACCTACAAAAGAAAATTAGGGGTTAGTTTTAGGAATACAAACTAGTTTGGGTCCCTTTCTATAAGCAAAAGGATGAATTAAATTCCTTTTAGCCCAACTTGGTAACCAATTCTTCCCTTGAACAAAATGTTTGTTCTTTTGACTGGCCTTTTCTTTTGTGTTACATTCACTTTTATAGTGACCAGTCTTGCCACAGTGAGTTCAAATCTTGTTCTCAGGAAGAATGAGGTATTGTTTTTTGGATCCTACTTAGGTAGCTGATTCCCAAAGCCAAGTCCTCTTCTATTGCTATTGTGATGTTCCTGTAGCCATGACAAAGCATCAGAGGACCTGTTCCATTTCTAGTTCTATCTAGTTCATGCTTGACCTTGCCTAGATCCTCTTTTAGCACTCTTACCTGCTCATCCTTTCTATACAACTCATCTTTCAGTTTGCCTACATTTTCTTCTAAAGTGAGTTGTGTGCAATCAGCTGTCTTCTTACTGGTTCCTAGTTTCAGTTTTAGATTTTCAGATTTTAACTCAAGAACATTTGCTTCAAATGTATGAACCCGGTTCTTCAGAGCAGTATTTTTACTCACAGTCTCACTAACTCTGAGTTCTAGGTTCTTACACTTTGCTTTTAAAATCACACAATCCTTAGACAACTGTTCTTTTTTCTTTATTTATTACCTCAGATTCATCAATTAACTCTAGCAATAATTCAGAGAGTTTTTCTTTAGACAAAAACTTAATCTTGTCTTTGAGATGAATTATACTTACCTCAGATTCCTCATCTGATTCTCTAATTGACATAAATGCTTGTTCATCTCCATCTTCATCATCTGATTCCTCATCTGAACTTTCTCCCCAAGCAGCAACTATGGCCTTTGTTGATCCTTTGTTTTTCTTGGGATGAACTTGTTCCTTCTTCCTATTCCTTCGTTCAAATCTTTCCTTCATCCATTCAATTTCCCATTGAGGGCAGTTCTTGATGTGATGATTAGTCTTCACACACTTGTAGCAGCCCTCATTGGTCATTTTTTCAGGAACCCTTGCTTTGTTGTAATTTCCACCTCTTGAAGAACCTTTTTCTCTCATAAGGTATTTCTTGAAATCCTTGGTGATCATAGCCATTTCATCTTCCTCCAGATCAGCACCTTCAGTAATTCTGAGTGCCAGGCTCCTTTGTTTCTTGGGTACATCTATCTTCATGATTTGCCTTCTAAGTTCATAAGCAGTGAGATTTTCAATTAACTCATCCAACCTAAGAGTGGCAATTTTTTTGATTCCTGAATAGCAGTGATTTTGCTCTCCCATGAGACTGGCAGAATCCTTGTCAAAATCTTCTCAACTTTGTCTTCTTCAAGAATAACCCTTCCAAGAGACTTAAGTTTATTTGTTAGTGTAGTGAACCTTGTATATATCTCTTGGATGGTGTCTCCTTCCTTCATAGCAAAATTCTCATATTGAGAATATAGTAACATTCCTCTGGACCTCTTTACCTGAGGTGTTCCTTCATGAGCCACTTGCAAAGTGTCCCAAATTTCCTTAGCAGTAGTACAACTTTGAATTCTGTTGTACTCGTCTGGACCGAGTCCACAAACAAGCCATTTATTGGCCTTAGCATTCTTCTCCCATTTCCTCAAGTCGTCAGCAGTGCAGTCAGCTCTTGTTTTTGGTACCTCTTCTCCTTTATCATTTATTTTCATGGTATCCAATGGACCATCTGTGACAATGTCCCATAGTTCATAGTCTTCTCCTATGATGTGGTCTCTCATTCTGTTTTTCCACCAGGAGTAGTACTGGCCATTGAAGAGTGGTGGCCTAGCATTGGATTGCCCTTCCCAGTTTCCAGGTGGTGCACTCATCTTGATCTTCTCCTAAGGTGTTTGTCTTTTCAAGGATAACCTGCTCTGATACCAATTGATGTTTTATACGTCAATATCACACGGGGGAGGGGGGTGATTTGTGTGGTGTCTAATTTTTCGCGTGCACAAATTATAAAAGGACCTGGTTCTTCTATGTGTTCCAACTACTACTGTTGCGGAATAATAAGTACAGAAAATAAAGAACACATAGATTTTTACGTGAAAAACACCTGGCCCAAAGGTGAAAAAACTACGACCTACTTCCCAGTGAGATTTTTTCAAAACTCTTCACTAAATCACTGAGCCAAAAACTGCATTTACAAAATACTTTTGTAAACCTTGGAATAACTCTAATCCCTTTGTAGCAAACTAGCCTCTAGCTATTTGCAACAAACTTCAAGTTAACTCTAACTTGAAAACACAAAGTACCTATTACAGACACTTCTAAATAAAGCAAAAAGGTACAAGTTAAAACCACCTACTACAAATAACTAGACTAAAAGACAACAGTTGGGACTGGTTCTTCTAGCTAGTTCAAGTAGCGTCAGATTCGCACACTCAAATATCACTCGAACTGCTTGCAAAATTGCCTCGCTATTTTGCTCTCAATTCTTGCTTAACTTCTGCTTTTGTACGTCTAATGTAGAATAAGAACTTCCTGCGATTTATAGAGTTAGTAGAGTAGAAAACAACTAGAGTTCTAATGCTACTCTTCCTTGGTGGAAGAGTTCTAGTAAATCTCAACCCTAACTCCTTCCTTATCTTCGATAATGTTCTCGTTGAGTAAGGAGTCCTTCTATTTATTAATTATGATATCTTTTTGATCAGGAGATATCTATTATTATGTCAGATTTCGTTTATCTCCTGCATGTGCATCTCACGTGCTTTGAATCTGCCCGTGTCTATGCCTACCAGTGATGGACCTGGTTCATCCCTGAGTTTCTTTGTCAATCTTCAAAACTATTCTTTACTTGGGCCAACAAAAACTGCAAAACCAAAAATGCCAAATACATTATCACAATGCGAAGAATTTTTCACCGGTATCTAAACTGATACAGGAGAGTTCAACAGAAGTTGGTATGGCTTGAATGCATACTAAAGCAGATTGAAGATAACATTCCAAATCTCCTAAATCTACCTTTTGTGTGTGTGTTCATGTGTGTAGTTGGGGTGTGACAATATTTATGTGCTGATTATGGTGTTAGTTCCGTCCAATTTTAAGGTTTTTTGTCTAGCAAATTTAAGCTTTTAGGTTTCAAGACGTTTGCAGATTCTTGAATTTAGTTCTCTTTGTTTTCCCGTCATTTAATTCGAACTATGGGGTTTGGTTAAACAGGATATTAAGGACCAATGTAGTGAACTTTAATTTACATAAGTGTCATGCGGTATTTGATATTTTAGCAGATTTCTATTGATTTTAGATTAAAACTCCATAGTTTTTGTTAATCTTGATGTATTGAAAATTTTGCATTATGTGTAATAGTTTTAAACACTAGCTTTATTTCATTATTCTCTTACGTTCAAGTAAATCAATAAAAATTTCTGATGTTACCTCTCAATCTTGACTGTGTTTGACCTATTTACTTTTGATGACACAAAATACTCTGTTATTTAAGCATCATCAATCAGAAAAGGCACAACGGAAGGGAAAACCTAGAATGGCAATACCCTCTATTCAAGCTAGATAGCAAGAGAAGAGCACACTCTTTCTCAAAGCTATAATCTCTTTATCCTTCATCTTCTAGTTTTCGATACTCTTCCATTATTTCCTATGATAGTGGAAAAGTTGCTTTTCTATCCTTGTGCATTAATAGCCATTTCTCCAAACAGTTTTTATGGAATATATGCTTATAAGTTTCCAACTTTTTTAAGTGACCAAGAAGTGAAGATACAAAAGTATGAAAGAAGACAAAATTATGTGTCACTGGTGATGTTGAAAGCCTCAAGGCCCAGCTAAACTCCCTCTTAGCATCTGGTGCATTTCCTCTACCACGCTCCCCATCGCGCTCTAACAAGACTAAGGAGTAGTTTCTTTTATTAATCTGATTTTGGGTGGGACTATGATGTTGGATATTATGTATCAATTAGATAAGATTGAATGCTGAATTTCTTATTTGAATGTTTAGTTGCATTATTGGTTTCTAGTATTTTCAGTTTTGGTTGGTTGTTAATTAATGAAATGGATCGGAATATACTGAATTTTGTGTGTGAATGTTTAATTGTATTTAGGTTGTTGGTGGTTGTATATTTTGTTTGGCAGGTGGTGCAGTATAAAAAGCAGCATTGTGCACAAAAATAATTTCCAGATTTCCCACGACATTCCCACTAAATCCGTGGGAAGGTTCGTCACTTTAGTTACAGAACTTGCATATTTTCTACTGATATCGGTGGAAAAGTTCATAATTATTTTTCAGAATTTGCATTTATAGCACTGATATCGAAGGGAAAGTTCATACTTTTATTTTCATAATTTACATGTTTCACACGGATATCGGTGGAAAAGTTCATACTTTATTTTTCAGAATTTGTATATTTCCCACGGTTGTCAGTGGGCAAGTTCATACTTTATTTTCATATCCCCATGCATTTTTCCTATCACTTCCCTGGCTAATGTATTAAAATTAATAAAAATTATTAATAATATTTTCCACTGATTGTTGGTGGGAAACTTCATTATTTTTCCTATAAAATATTCGCTGGAAAAACCGTGGGAAATTTTTCACCTCTTATCTGGGAAGATATTTCTGACCAAGCGTTTTCCTGGTGATCCGTTTCAGTGGTAGTGCGGTGTGAAAACTCGATTTTTCCACCAATTTTTCACTGATTTCGCCGTGGGAAAACCATGTGTTAATTGGGAAAACCATGTGTTTCCTCGTAATTTAATATATATATATATATATATATATATATATATATATATATATATATATATATATATATATATATATATATATATATATATATATTGAATTACTTATTAAGAAAAGTTGTTAATTCTCAAGATATTTTGATGATGATTGAATAATGATAAATAATGTAAGCACCCAATTAAATTTAAAAAATTATTTTTAACGTGGAATAAATTCTACAAACCAAAATAGAATATAAACTATACTATAAGTGCAAAAATTAGGCTACGAACCAAGAGCGCAAAAATCAATGTGTAATATAAAATTTTATGTAGTTATAATTTTTAAATAGGTATTTATAAAATTAATCTGGTTCGCCTTTTTCGATTAAGTTTTGCTTAAAATCAAATAATTAAATTTTATATGTTCTTAAAACTAAAAAATCAAAATCAAATCAAATAAAGAATGTCGATTTTTTTCTCCGATTTGATCCGTTTTCCGTTTAGTTCAATTTCTCGTGAACACCCTTTGTTTAACTTTTTATTTTATGCCAAGATAGTTAAATCAAATTTTGAAATAATTCTATTGTATTATTATAGTATATATTTCATATAATTTATTTATAACATAAAATCATCCAAAATTGGGATAAGTTCTAAAATAAAGTTTCATTTTAGTATTATTTTCACAGGTTAAAATTTCTTTTTACTATTTTTTCCCATAAGTTGGTTGTAGATTTGTAGTATCATATCGGCTGATATTTTAGAGTTAGTGGGAGAGAGAGATAAAGATTAGGGTTAGAAGAAAATTTGGATAAAGCTACTTCTCCAGGCGGATCCACGTGTAACGGTGAGGGGTCACCGGACCCCGTAAACTTCGGCCGCAATTCTGTATATATATACGTATATACCTTGAAAATGGTTAATTTAAAGCAGTTGGAACCCTTAAGCAGAATAATGTACTCCGTCGCTGTCACGACCCAAAATCCAACTAGTCGTGATGGCACTTAACCCAACGCGCTAGGTAAGCCAACTTTCAACTATCCAATTCTAATAATAATTACTTAAAGTAATTTAAGTGAATAAACATCTTAATCTTATACATCCCCCAAGAACTGGTAGTATAAATCATGAGCTTCTAAGAATAGAGTATACAAAACGGATATGAAAGAAATACATAGTCTGTTTGAATAATACATAAACAGAGCTTTTATAAATCTAAGGCTACCCTGAACAAAAGGCAGCTACAACAGGAACGCAGGTACATCTTCAAGTCCCGCAACCATCGAGCACAGCAACAACAACAGCCAACATCTGCACGCAATGTGCAGAAGTGTAGTATCAGTACAACCGACCCCATGTACTGAGTAAGTAACAAACCTAGCCGTAGGTTGAAAGTAGTGACGAGCTTCAACCAAGTCGGGTCCAAAACCAATAGTCCAAAATAATCCATAACAACATAAAGTAAATAATACCAGAAATAACTCAGGGATAAAATACTCAGCCAAATAATGATTTAAAAAATTATAGTTCTTCCTTTCAAATATCTCAGTGAAAACCCAAATCATTTGCCGAAGTTTCCAATAATATAAATAGTTTGAAAATAATAAATTTCTCCCAAAATCATGTTAATAATAAATAAGATGTTTTATTTTCCTTCCGGATACCCCGTGTAAAAACAAATGCATCACTATGCCCATCTGTCAAAAATATGTGAGAAATCATGAATGATGTGATGTTGTACAGCATGAGGAAAAATACATCTCTATGCGTGTATGACATGTGTGCATGCCAATGCGATGCAATTCAGTGATAAAATCATAAATAGCCCCTCGGACAGAACATCACTCATATACAGCCCCTCGGGTAACCTCACAGTCACTCGTGCCACTCGGGTATACCTCACAATCACTCTTGCCACTCGGGCATACCTCACAATCACTCTTGCCACTCGGGCATACCTCACAATCACTCATGCCTCCTAGTCAATCAGCACTCGGCACTCGCACTCAGTAGGTACCTGCGCTCACTGGGGGTGCGTACAGACTCCGGAAGGGCTCCTTCAGCCCAAGTGCTATAATCTGCACGGACAACTCACGCGCGATAATAATAAAGAATGTTGCAGGCGGGCAGCCCCGATCCACACTCATCCTTACAAATTAGGCCCTCGGCCTCACTCAGTCATAAAGTATGCTGCAGGCGGGTAGCCCCGATCCATACTCATCCTCACAAATCAAGCCACTCGGGCATTTTAGTAAAACAGGGCATTCGGCCCAAAATATTTATATGCATCAAAATAGAGTTATAAAACTAAGTTATGATATGCAATGAAATGAATATGACTGAGTATGAATTTTCAATTTAACACAATAATTCACAGCAAAATGACCTCTGTGGGTCCCAATAATACTGGCACATAGCCTCAATATGATTATTAATATACTTTTCAGCTCAATTTCTTTAACACATAAAACCGCATGGAAAATGCCAAGATTATTTAACTATAAAATTTCACTAAAATAATTATGTGACAATTTCTATAGTGCACGCCCACACGCCCATCACCTAGCATGTGCGTCACCTCCCAACAATTCACAAAAATACATATATTCAGGGTTCATACCCTCAACTCCAAGATTAGAAGAGTTACTTACCTCGAAAAAGTTGAATCCAATATCGAGCAAGCTAAACAATGTTTCAGAAATCCCATTATGTGCGTATCAACTTCCAAACGGCTCGAATCTAGTCACAATTAATTTGATTCAGCCCACAAAATTTATAGGAATATATTCTATATCAAAATACTAATATTTTCACAAAAATTCGAAATTACACCCCAAAAATTACCCGTAGGGATTATGTCTCGAAATCCGACGAAACTCACAAAATACAACCCATCCAATTACAAGTTCAACCATACTAATTTCACTCAAATCCGACTCCAAATCGGTATTCAAACTTGAAAAGTTCGTTTTGTGACATTATAGAAATTTTCTTCCATTTCTCTTGAAGATTCAAAAATCTTGTACCAAAAATGAAGATGAATTCATGGAATATAATCACAAGGGAGTTAAGAACACTTACCCCAAGTTGTGTGGAAACTTTTCTCTCCAAAATCGCCTAAACCGAGCTCCAAAATGTCCAAAATGAAAAATCTTTTCGGAACCCTCGTTTTTAATCACTGCCAAGGCATCAGGCACCTGCGCATTCGCATTTGCGGAGAAGAATGCGCGCCTGCAGAAAACAACCGGCCCTCTAAAAACTCGCATCTGCGGCGATATTCTCGCATCTGCGGGCTTCGCAGATGCGCATTCCCCTTCGCACATGCGGCCTCGCAGATGCGGCAAATTCCTCGCACCTGCGAGCACTGCCCAGTCCCACTCTTGGCCGCTTCTGCGGCTTATGTCACGCACATGCGGCTTTGCACCTACGATCAAAATCTTCGTAGGTGTGATCACACCAGTAGGCAGCAGTTCCAGCATTTCCTTAAGTCCAAATTTGATCCGTTAACCGTCCGAAACTCACTCGAGGCCCCCGGGACCTCAACCAATTGTATCAACAAGTCCCATAACATAACACGGACCTACTCGAGGCCTCAAATCACACCTAACGACATCGAAACGATGAATTACTCCTCAATCCGAAATCATTGAACCTTGAAACTTTAAATTCTATAACTTACGTCGAAACACATCAAATCACGTCCGATTGACCTCAAATTTTGTACACAAGTCACATTTCACATTATAGACCTATTCAAATTTTCAGAATTGGATTCCGACCCCGATATCAAAAAGTCAACTCCCCGGTCAAACTTTCCAAAAATTTAACTTTCGGCAATTCACGCCAAATTCCACTACGGACCTCCAAAAATATTTTTCGGACACGCTCTTAAGTCCAAAATCACCATATGGAGCTATTGGAATCATCAGAATTAAATTCCGAGGTCGTTTACACATAAGTCGACATCCGATCACTATTTTAACTTAAGCTTTAACCCTTGAAACTAAGTGTTCCAATTTATTCCAAAACCTTACCGGACCCGAACCAATTACCTCGGCAATTCACACAACAGCTGTAAAGTATAATTTGAGCAGTAAATGGGGAAGCAAGGTTGTAATACTCAAAACGACCGGTCGGGTCGTTACATTCTCCCCCACTTAAACATACGTTCGTCCTCGAACGTGCCAAGAGTTATTTCCAAGCCATCAAATCACTGTTCCATCTTACCACACACGTACCCGGGGGTGAACCCACGTCACCTTATCCCACATAGGCTTGACTACATAATGCAACTGAAAATCATTAATTTAACCTTAGTCCATAAACCTTGGAGTTTAATTTCCAACCTTTAAAATTTCTTTCAAGACATGAATCTTACATTTACATACTGTATAAGTCCGAATAAGCTGCATCGAGCTATACCTATAATCACGGATATAATCACCCAACATACTACACAACTCGCATGCTCGTAGCACTATTCCCGATTGCAGTGACTACTCCAAAATCAACTGCATACTAGTATTAAACCCATATCGAACCAAACCTCATCCCAAAACCTTCGTACACTGTTGATAATAAAAGAAACACGCAGAATCTCGTAACCCTTTATCAGACCAACAAGTCATGGAGGTCTCTCGCCCCAACCGGAACCATAATCACTTTCTGAGCCGACTTTCAATATTATACTCCTGAATATATCGAAATTAAACCTGATAGTACCCATTCCAGGTCCAATAACCTTATATTACTAAACATAACTGCTCCACAGACATACCGCACCAATATAACTTGGAGCCACAACTCGTGCCATCCGTGTACTAATACGCAACAATTCAAATGTACCCAGTCATGGAAAATGACTCAAATGAGAGAATTGCCCCTCTAGATTAACAAGTACTTCCACAACGAAACGCTGAAAATTCATCATACACCGTAGAACCATCACCCGATTCTAACACAAGGTTCATATTATATACTCCGAGCCACCCTGCTCCAACTTAATAACGACGGAGAGGTAAATGACAAAAATACCACACAAAAACCTTAAAGGACATAACCATTACACTATTGATCATGCAATACCCAATTACTCATTACACTCAAATTCTGCTATAAAGCTCAAATAGAATTGCACCATCTGTGCACATAACCAATGAATCACAACTCCTCGTAGCATAAAGGAATAACTCACAGATCACTTGAGAACACGAATAAGTTCAACATCAACCAAATGACACATCCCTCAATAATAGCAGTATGGAGCCAACCATTCCGGCTCGGTGTAGAATACACATCTTAATTGGGCCTACCTATGGACCCCCAAATCAACTCGGGTTACCCACAAATAGATAAAATTTCTTCCGAAAATCCATAATGACTGAATCATAACACATTCCATCATATGGCTAGCTCCGGCCATAACTTCATAGTCCACAACCATGAAACAATCTGCTCCTGGGAACTCCCAATCTCTGAATCCATAGAATATGCGAATCACCATATTTGATTCTATCTCCACCGCCCGAATTCCTAACACCTCTCTTATACATGATCATCCCACGAGAAATACTTTAAAAGTTCTTTCGTGCCACTTGACAAAAGTTTGAATATCAACAGTCTATCAACCATGTGAGTACCGCAATACTATTTATACATCCGTAAGTAAAAACACAATGCGCCTTCTGAAGTCCGCCCCTTTCTCATACAACACCAAGTAGTAATAGTATTCATCTAGTTATTTGAAATCGTCCATGTTGTTCAACATTCGTTACCTTCTCTTCAAGATTGTACTGCCACCTTGTACATAAAAATCTAGCTTTCGTACAACACATAACATCTATATTTCCATCATGTGAAGAGCACAAGAATCTTATTATCAACTTTGAGTCACCAATAATTTACATACCATTTTAGTTAGAAACCTTTCTCTTGTTTCTTTCCAGGAGAAAATCACAATACACAAACGTTCTCCACACCGGTAGAAACCATCAAGAATACTTTGGAATCCATTTGCACATAATCTAGTCCTTAAAACTAAATTCCTCTAACTCGACCAAGCCACACAGGTTGCCAAGTTCAGGTGTATTGCCACAAAGCACCTGTAGAAAACCTTCACCTCATAAGCACCCAAAGAACTGATCTTATCCATTACCATACTGATCCAACCTACTACCCAGTTGTCCCATTTCTCCAAGTCCCTTCCGAATTTGTCTTCAGATTGATACTTCTTCTTGCAAAAATACCATGATCTTTAACCACAACTTACCCTACAAACCTTAGCATAGAACCACAATGCCCTACGGCCCATAAGCAATTGTATTCTTCTTAAGAACCTTCAAAAATACCACAACTGTAACACTCACTCTGATAATACATTATGTGAATTTGAAATTTCTCTTCTTACCTTCCTTACACAAAAAAAAAATGTAGAATCCATAGTCATATAGAATTTCCGCAAGTTCAGGCACCATCAAACGCAAATCTCGGATTTACATAAGTCCGGAAACATTCTCAATTGCTATATATAATTCTCAAACCTACTAAAATTTTCTCTGGAGTCACCTACTTTGCTCAAATCTAATTGCACCGCCCAAATGGGTCAAAAGACACGTGCCCCATTAGCACCACAATACTCAAAGAAGTAACTCTACTTTAACACCACATATCAAATTCATACTCCGTGCGCACTACATCATTCACCAATAACAACTCACTCATCCCGCGAATTTCATTTACTCATACGTGAAATATAATCCTTAACCAGGAATTTTCTTATTCGAGTCATCCTCGATCTCAACTTCTGCAAGTCATAGCTAACCCACAAATATGCCTCCGACCAAAATTAAAATTTAACACCTAACCATGAAATCAAATGGTCAATAGCAGACGCCCCCACTTGGCTCAAAGCCATAGATTAAAACATTCCATAACTCACAATACCAATACTCTCTTATTGCCATAATGCCACAGTCAGTCCAACGAAACTTCTTCCCAAGTTCGTACAATGCCAACCATAAAAATACCTCAATCATCCGCTTAGCTCGTATTCATCCTCTTAACACATAAGTCAACTTTCTCAACCAGATTCAGATTCAAATCTCCACCCATACACCCCGTCGGCAGAAAAGAAACTCTCCACTCACATCATAAGAAATACTCCTACATAGATTATTCCGCAGGGGATAATCCACCTGCTTAGCCTCAATCTGGTATCTTGTTATATCTTTTCGCAGTCACAATTACTATGCAATCACTTAGTCAATCTTAATACACCTCTTGAACCTCGTTCAAAAAATCACAAGCCGGCGATGCACAGCTGATACCGAGCGCTCATATGCGTATACGAATACGTGAAAGGAATTCAAAGAGTTATGTCTTAAGCTGAATCAATGTCGCATGAAAAGGAAAGAAAGATGGGAAATATATATCCTAGATTCCATGTAGCCTCTCGAAGATAAGTATGGACGTCATCATACCGATCCGTAAGACTCTACTAGACACTTGCTCATGATTTGTAGAACCTATGAACCTAGTACTCTGATACCACCTTATCGCGATCCAAAATCCAACTAGTCGTGATGGCACCTAACCCAACCCACTAGGTAAGCCAACTTTCAACTATCCAATTCCAAAAACAATTATTTAAAATAATTTAAGTGAATAAACATCTTAATCTTATACATCTCCCAAGAACTGGTAGTACAAATCATGAGCTTCTAAGAATAGAGTATACAAAGCGGAAATGAAATAAATACATAGTCTATTTGAATAATACATAAACAGAGCTTTTATAAATCTAAGGCTACCCTGAACAAAAGGCAGCTACAACAGGAACGCATGTACATCTTCAAGTCCCGCAACCATCGAGCACATCAACAACAACAGCCAACATCTGCACGCAATGTGCAGAAGTGTAGTATCAGTACAACAGACCCCATGTGCTGAGTAAGTAACAAACCTAACCATAGGTTGAAAGTAGTGACGAGCTTCCACCAAGTCAGGTCCAAAACTAATAGTCCACAACAATCCATAACAACATAAAGCAAATAATACCAGAAATAACTCAGGGATAAAATACTCAGCCAAATTATGATTTCAAAAATTATAGTTCTTCCTTTCAAATATCTCAGTGAAAACCCAAATCGTTTGCCGAAGTTTTCAATAATATAAATAGTTTGAAAACAATAAATTTCTCCCAAAATCTTGTCAATGATAAATAAGATGTTTCATTTTTCTTCAGGATAACCCGTGTAAAAATAAATGCATCACTATGCCCATCTGTCAAAAATATGTGAGAAATCATGAATGATGTGATGTTGTACAGCATGAGAAAAAATACATCTCTATGCCTGTATGTCATGTGTTCATGCCAATGCGATGCAATTCAGTGATAAAATCATAAATAGCCCCTCGGGTAGAACATCACTCATATACAGCCCATCGGGAAACCTCACAGTCACTCGTGCCACTCGGGCATACCTCACAATCACTCTTGCCTCTCGGTCATACCTCACAATCACTCTTCCCACTCGGGCATACCTCACAATCACTCATGCCTCCCAGTCACTCAGCACTCGGCACTCGGCACTCGCACTCAGTAGGTACCTGCGCTCACTGGGGGTGTGTACAGACTCCGGAGGGGCTCCTTCAGCCCAAGCGCTATAATCTGCACTGACAACTCACGTGCGATAATAATAAAGTATGTTGCAGGCGGGCAGCCCCGATCCACACTCATCCTCACAAATCAGGCCCTCGGCCTCACTCAGTCATAAAGTATGCTGCAGGCAGACAGCCCCAATCCACACTCATCCTCACAAATCAAGCCACTCCGGCATTTCAGTAAAACAGGGCATTCAGCCCAAAATATTTATATGCATCAAAATAGAGTCATAAAACTGAGTTATGATATGCAATGAAATGAATATGACTGAGTATGAATTTTTAATTTAACACAATAATTCACAGCAATATGACCTCTGTGGGTCCCAATAATACTGACACATAGCCTCAATATGATTATTAATATGCTTTTCAGCTCAATTTCTTTAACACATAAAACCGCATAGAAGATGCCAAGATTATTTAACTATAAAATTCTACAGAAATAATTATGTCACAATTTCTATAGTGCACGCCCATCACCTAGCATGTGTGTCACCTCCCAACAATTCACAAAAATACATATATTCAGGGTTCATACCCTCAACTCCAAGATTAGAAGAGTTACTTGCCTTGAACAAGCTGAATCCAATATCGAGCAAGCTAAACAATGCTCCAGAAATCCCATTATGTGCGTATCAACTTCCAAACAGCTCGAATCTAGTTACAATTAATTTGATTCAGCCCACAAAATTTATAGGAATAAATTCCATATCAAAATACTAATATTTTTATAAAAATCTGAAATTATGCCCCAAAAATCACTCGTGGGGCCCACATCTCGAAATCCAACAAAACTTATAAAATACGACAACCCATCAAATTACAAGTTCAACCATACTAAATTTACTCAAATCCGACTCCAAATCGGTATTCAAACTTGAAAAGTTTGTTTTGTGACATTATAGAAATTTCCTTCTATTTCTCTTGAAGATTCAAAAATCTTGCACCAAAAATAAAGATGAATTCATGGAATATAATCACAAGGGAGTTAAGAACACTTACACCAAGTTGTGTAGAAAATTTCCTCTCCAAAATCGCCCAAACCGAGCTCCAAAATGTCCAAAATGAGAAAACTTCTCGGAACCATCATTTTTAAACACTGCCCAGGCATTTTCGCACTTGCGGTGCCTGGGCTCGCACCTGCGCATCATCATTTGCAGACTAGAATGCGCGCCTGCGGAAAATAGCCGGCCCTCTAAAAACTCGCATCTGTGGCGATATTCTCGCATCTGCGGGCTTCGCAGATGCGCATTCCCCTTCGCACCTGCGGCCTCGCAGATGCGGCAAATTCCTCGCACCTGCGAGCACTGCCCAGTCCCACTCTTGGCCACTTCTGCGGCTTATGTCACGCACATGTAGCTTCGCACCTGCGATCAAAATCTTCGCAGGTGCGATCACACCAGTAAGCAGCAGTTCCAGCATTTCCTTAAGTCCAAATTCAGATGAACTGAACCAAAGTGTTTTAAGGTGAACATTATGTAGGGTAATTTATATTTTTGTTGAAACCAGTAAACATTTCTTCACTAGGCTCAATCTTTGTTAGACACACAACTTCTTTTAACTTTGCTGCATGTATAAGTTTTTGAAAACATAGTTTACGTGCCTTCAAATTTGAAAATTTCCTGCATAAATAGATCTTTGGTATGTTATACTAATTACTTAAGTCGGCTAGTGATGCTTCAATAGTTCAATAAATATTAGGAGAAGAAATAATGGGAATCAGGCTTTCCAGATTGATGATTTATGTTCTTTTTGAATTTTTCTTTAGTTATTTCTAACTTTTTGTTTGTTAAACTAACAGATTTTACATCTAATGAATATACTAAAATTATATAGTATGTTTGGTAGAATTCTACAAATCAATGGCACCAGGCGGACGTGTCTCTAGACAAACCACAATTACAGGTGCTTCTACTCAAGCAAGCTGATCATCTGATCCATCAAATAGTAATAATCCTATTACTAATACAGATAATACGTAACTTTTATTATATTGACTAGGAGTGTATCTATTAGTTATTGTTTGTTCTCCTTTTTTCTGATGCTTATTGGTCATTGTTGTCAGAATACTCCTATTTTTTGTTGTTTACTCTTATGGATCCTGTTTTTTGGCTTGTTCAGTGCATTCCATATTGTTTTTCTATATGCATCAAGTATATCCTGCACTTTCTTATTTAGACTTTTGGTAGTATTATTTTTACTGAAACCTTTGCTGTAAAATTGAAGTAATTTCTTATGGTTGGGTCAATTCCATTGCAATTCGAAGGTATATTGGGGATTTTTATTTCTGTGGAAGTCATTATCTGATAAATTACATTGCACCCATTCTTTCTTATTGGTTTTAGTAGATACTAAGGGTGGCCAAGAACTTCACACCTACTGCAATATTATTCTTGAGTTTATCTTTATAAAACAAACGGATTGTCTTTAAAAGAGGGGATATAAACAAAGTTTCTGATTGTCGCCCAATAAGAAGTTGCAACAAATTCTTACTTTCCTCGATTGGAAAGAAGTAGTTATCTTTATATTCCAGCATCTAGGATTCTTTTGTGTTCAAGTTAGAACTAAATATATTAACATTTGAAACATTCATTTGTGTTAAACTTGTAACAATAGAGTTTTCATTTGTAGCATAGCAATTAATTACTAATATATATATATATGGTTACCATTTTTGAATTTTAGCAAGTATTTTTAACTGACTTTTACTTTTTAAAATCAGATGATTCAACTAGAATCAGGAAAGGTCGTGGAAGGACAATGGGAAAAGGTCTTGAGAAAATGAAGAAGTCTATAGGAAGAAAGTTGGTTATAGACATCCCGGTTGGTAAAGGAAGGCCAGTTGAGGCAATTCCATCAGCAAAGCTATCAAATGAGTTAGGAATTATTGCTCCCAACTTTCTTTCGCTTCCAAACAAGTGGAAGGAACTCACAAGAGAGGATAAGGATGCAACATTAATTAGATGCCATGTAAGGATTCTATATTTTGGTACATTTTATTACATTGCAAATATGTTAGTTTTCAATCTTTTACAAGCAAAGGGAATTTTGATTGTTTTGTGAGTGTCTTCAAAACTTCTCATTTTGCCGGAGAAGTTTGAAATTAACTTGGACGAGCATTACACCAAAGATAGCTGTGAGGATATTCTGAAAAATAGAAGCCGACAATGGCGCTACAAATTAAAAAAGCTATTTGAATGTGCAAGCTCCGAGGAAGAGGCTCGTAAAATTGAAGTGCCAGAATTGACCCCGAAAAATTAAAATAGTGTAATCACCCGGCCGGTCGTTTTGAGAATTTAAGTCATGTCCGGTGGCATAAGCCCCTGAACAGTTTCGTGTTATGTGTATTGACTTGCGTGCGTGGTTGAATTCAATTACCGGAGAATTTGGAGTGATTTGGGATACTTGATCCCTAAAACGAAAGCTTAAGTCTTAGGATTTTGATCGTAGTCAAAACTGTGTGGAGACGACTCCGGAATGGAGTTCCGTTAGCTCTGTTGGGTGATTTTGGACTTAGGAGCATGTCCGAATTGTGAATTTGAAGTCTGTAGCTGATTTAGGTTTGAAATGTAAAAGTCAAATTTTTGGAAATTTGGACCGGAAATGGACTTCTTGATATCAGGGTCAGAATATGA
The DNA here is from genome assembly GCF_000390325.3 of Nicotiana tomentosiformis. Taxonomy (NCBI): domain Eukaryota; kingdom Viridiplantae; phylum Streptophyta; class Magnoliopsida; order Solanales; family Solanaceae; genus Nicotiana; species Nicotiana tomentosiformis. The sequence goes on from NC_090812.1 coordinate 30,940,550, forward strand.
TTCTAGGAGTTGGAACAGCTCAGTTATGTTATTTGGTACTTGCCTGCAAAATTTGACGTTATTCTGGGTTGGTTTGATAGGTTTCGGCGCGAGTTCTAGAAGTTGCAAGTTTTGAAAGTTCATAAGTTTGATTCGTGGTGCGATTTATATTTTCAGCATTGTTTGATGTGATTTCAGACCTCGAGCGAGTCCGTGTTAGGTTATGGAACTTGTTGGTATGTTTAGACGGGGTCCCGGAGGCCTCGGGTGAGTTTCGAATGGGCTACGGGTCATTTTTCCCTATTTTTGAACTGTTGGTTCTGGTGTCTGATGTCCTTCTTCGCGATCGCGAAGCTCCTTTCGCGTTCGCGAAGTGTCTCTTCTGACCGCCTCAATTTCCTTCTTCGTGTTCACGTAGTACTCCTCGTGATCGTGTAGCCCTGCACATTTCCTTCATCGCGTTCGCGTCCTCCATTCCGCGTTCGCGTAGTAGAAACCAGGCTCTAAGCACTGGAGGTCGTTACTCTTCGCATTCGCGTGTTTCCCTACGCGTTTGCATAGGTTTCTGTCTCTTCTTCTCCGTGTCCGCGAGCATGTCTTCGCATTCGCGAAGCACTTCCTGGCAGCCTTAATTTTTTTTCTTCACGAACGCGTCCCTTTCTCCACGTTCGCGATGCTTTCAGATCTGGGCAGAGTATAAGATTTCCAAATCGAGGGTTAGGCTATTTTTATCACATTTTGACTTGTAGATCTCGGTTTTGAGCTATTCTTTGTGGCGTTTTCAAGCAAATCGATTGGATAAGTGTTCCTTACCTAGAATTTTATATATTTCATGATTTTATCTTTATTTTTATCATTTAATTTGTGTTTTGAGTTGAGGAAAATGGTGATTTTTGAAGTAAATTTTCAAAATGAAAAATTATGATTTGAGGGACGAAATGGTATCGAAATTTGATAATTTTAGTATGCTTGAACTCATATTGGAATGAGTATTCGGGTTTTATAAAATTTGTCGGGTTTCAAGGTGCGGGCCCGAGGATCGACTTTTGGGCCGACTTTTAGATTTTGTTAAAGATTGAGGCTTTATGATCCTGAATAGTTTCTTATGAGTTTTATTTGTGCTTTGAAGTTATTTTGATTAGATTTTAGCCGTCTGAAGATCATTTTACCCGAGAAGTTTATTTTTGAGTATCAGTATGTCTTTTTTGAGGTAAATATCCTGCCTAACTTCGTGTGGGGGAACTACCCCTTAGGATTTGAGTCTTCTATGCTAATTGTAGTCCGTGTACGCGAGGTGACGAGTACGTGCCCAGACTTAATTATGGAAAATTGGCCTTTTAGGGATTCTTAGGTCCTTATATTCATTGAATATGCAGTTGTTCTCATTACGATTACATTTCTTAATTTCCAGTTTCACTTCTACCTGTTTTGATTAGAATTAATTACTTTGATTGCAGAATTGTCATGTAGTATTGATATTTTAGTAGATTTCTATTGATTTTAGGTTACAACTCCATAGTTTTTATTAATCTTGATGTATTGAAAATTCTACACTACGTGTAATAGTTTTAAACACTAGCTTTATTTCATTATTCTCTTCTATTCAAGTAAATCAACAAAAATTCCTGGTGTTACCTCTCAATCTTGACTGTGTTTGACCTATTTAGTTTTGATGACACAAAATACTCTGTTATTTAAGCATCATCAATTGGAAAATCTACAACGGAAGGGAAAACCTAGAATGATAATACCCTCTATTCAAGCTAGATAGCAAGAGAAAAACACACTCTTTCTCAAAGCTATAATCTCTTTTTCCTTCATCTTCTAGTTTTCGTTACTCTTCCATTATTTTCTATGATAGTGGAAAAGTTGCTTTTCTATCCTTGTGCATTAATAGCCATTTCTCCAAACAGTTTTCATGGAATATATGCTTACAAGTTTCCAGCTTTTTTAAGTGACCAGGAAGTGAAGATACAAAAGTGTGAAAGAAAATAAAATCAGGTGTCACTGGTGATGTTGAAAGCCTCAAGGCCCAGCTAAACTCCCTCTTAGCATCTGGTGCATTTCCTCTACCATGTTCTCCATCGCGCTCTAACAAGACTAAGTAGTAGTTTCTTTTATTAATCTGATTTTGGCTGGGACTATGATGTTGGATATTATGTATCAATTGGATAAGATTGAATGCTAAATTTCTTATTTGAATATTTAGTTGCATTATTGATTTCTAGTATTTTCAATTTTGGTTGGTTGTTAATTAATGAAATGGATCGGAATATGCTAAATTTTGTGTGTGAATGTTTAATTGTATTTAGGTTGTTGGTGGTTGTATTTTTTGTTTGGCATGTGGTGCAGTATAAAAAGCAGCATTGTGCACAAAAATAATTTCCAGATTTCCCACGGCATTCCCACTGAATCCGTGGGAAGGTTCGTCACTTTAGTTACAGAAGTTGCATATTTTCCACTGATATCGGTGGGAAAGTTCATATTTGTTTTTCAAAATTTGTATTTACACCACTGATATCGAAGAGAAAGTTCATACTTTTATTTTCAGAATTTACATGTTTCACACGGATATCGGTGGGAAAGTTCATACTTTATTTTTCAGAATTTGCATATTTCCCACGGTTGTCAGTGGGCAAGTTCATACTTTATTTTCAGATCCCCATGCATTTTTCCCATCACTTCCCTGGCTAATGTATTAAAATTAATAAAAATTACTAAAAATATTTCCCACTGATTGTTGGTAGGAAACTTCATTATTTTTCCTATTAAATATTCGCTGAAAAAATCGTGGAAAATTTTTTACCTCCTCTCTGGGAAGATATTTCCGACCAAGCGTTTTCCTGGTGATCCGTTTCAGTGGTAGTGCAATGTGAAAACTCGATTTTCCCACCAGTTTTTTACTGATTTCGCCGTGAGAAAACCATGTGTTAATTGGGAAAACCATGTGTTTCCTGGTAATTTAATATATATATATATATATATATATATATATATATATATATATATATATATATTGAATTACTTATTAAGAAAAGTAGTTAATTCTCAAGATATTTTGATGATGATTGAATAATGATGAATAATGTAAGCACTCAATTAAATTTCAAAAGTTATTTTTAACGTGGAATTAATTCTACAAACCAAAATAGAATATAAACTATACTATAAGTGCAAAACTTAGGCTACGAACCAAGAGCGCAAAAATCAATGTGTAATGTAAAATTTTATGTAATTATAATTTTTAAATAGGTATTTATATAATTAATCTGGTTCGCATTTTTCGATTAAGTTTTGCTTAAAATCAAATAATTAAATTTTATATGTTCTTAAAACTAAAAAATCAAAATCAAATCAAAAAAAGAATGTCGATTGTTTTCTCCGATTTGATCCGTTTTCCGTTTAGTTCAATTTCTCTTGAATACCCTTTGTTTAACTTTTTATTTTATGCCAAGATAGTTAAATCAATTTTTGAAATAATTCTTTTGAATATTGTATTATTGTAGTATATATTTCATATAATTTATTTATAACATAAAATCATCCAAAATTGGGATAAGTTCTAAAATAAAGTTTCATTTTAGTATTATTTTCACAAGTTAAAATTTCTTTTTACTATTTTTCCCATAAGTTGGTTGTAGATTTGTAGTATTATATCGGCTGATATTTTAGAATTAGTGGGAGAGAGAGAGAGAGATAAAGGTTAGGGTTAGAAGAAAATTTGGATAAAGTCACTTCTCCAGGCGGATCCATGTGTAACGGTGAGGGGTAACCGGACCCCGTAAACTTCGGCTGAAATTCTGTATATATATATATACACGTATATACCTTGAAAATAGTTAATTTAAAACAGTTGGCACCCTTAAGCAGAATAATGTACCCCGTCGCATAAAAATTTTGGGTCCGCCTCCAATTCCTAATTTTTTGGGATAATCTTCTTCCTTGGCATGATAACTCTCAAACCTCGTCCATACCCACCAAACTCGTCGATACCCACCAAATAGAATTCCACAAGACAGTAAAATGGAGAAAGAAACCATCTTTTGGCGCTAGATTTTGGGATTTTTGGCTCCAAACGAATTTCAGGATAACTACTATATATATATATATATATGAGAAAAATGACTGGAAAAAATACATTGCAAAGTGAAGCAAAATTTCTGAACAGGTATGTATCATTCCACCTACTCTATGTTTGAATAAGATTCAATAGATTGTAATTTACCACAATCATATATCGAATTATTAATTCATTAATTATTTGTGGCATAGACATTGATATGCCTTTATTTTATCTCATATGATCAATCTAGACGAGAATAAATCAATTGGAAGATTTTGAAACAGAAACTCTCTAATTTACTGTATATATTTATAGTTTTTAATTTACTGTGTATATTTATATTTTGCATGGTGTGTATTTTTATAGTTTGTGTGTGGCATACAACTAGTGAAGCATGTCTCTACTGAAGGAAAAATATTAGGAATTATCAGAGTAGGCATCTATTTTGTATATATATATATATATATATATATATATATATATATATATATATATATATATATATATATATATTGACTTTTTCTGGCTGATTTTGAGGGAAGAGTGGATGGATTGTGGAAATATAGTATTAAAGCTTCTGTTTGAGTCAAATCATGCTTCTTGGTGTCCCTTAGGAATTTGTTTGATCGGATAATGGCACTTTAAATTCAGTTGAACTGAACCAAAGTGTTTTAAGGTGAACATTATGTAGGGTAATATATATATATATATATATATATATATATATATATAGAGAGAGAGAGAGAGAGAGACTTTTCTGGCTGGTTTTGAGGGAAGAGTGGATGGATTGTGGAAATATAGTATTAAAGCTTCTGTTTGAGTTAAATCATGCTTCTTGGTGTCCCTTAGGAATTTGTTTGATCGGATAATGGCACTTTAAATTCAGTTGAACTGAACCAAAGTGTTTTAAGGTGAACATTATGTAGGGTATATATATATATATATATATATATATATATATATATATATATATATATATATATATATATATATATATATAGACTTTTCTGGCTGGTTTTGAGGGAAGAGTGGATGGATTGTGGAAATATAGTATTAAAGCTTCTGTTTGAGTTAAATCATGCTTCTTGGTGTCCCTTAGGAATTTGTTTGATCGGATAATGGCACTTTAAATTCAGATAAACTGAACCAAAGTGTTTTAAGGTGAACATTATATAGGGTAATTTATATTTTTGTTGAAATCAGTAAACATTTCTTCACTAGGCTCAATCTTTGTTAGACACACAACTTCTTTTAACTTTGCTGCATGTATAAGTTTTTGAAAACATAGTTTATGTGCCTTCAAATTTGAAAATTTCCTGCATAAATAGATCTTTGGTATGTTATACTAATTACTTAAGTCGGCTAGTGATGCTTCAATAGTTCAATAAATATTAGGAGAAGAAATAATGGGCATCAGGCTTTCCAGATTGATGATTTATGTTCTTTTTGAATTTTTCTTTAGTTATTTCTAACTTTTGGTTTGTTAAACTAATAGATTTTACATCTAATGAATATACTAAAATTATATAGTATGTTTGGTAGAATTCTACTAATCAATGGCACCAGGCGGACATGTCTCTAGACAAATCACAATTACAGGTGCTTCTACTCGAGCAAGCTGATCTTCTGATCCATCAAATAGTAATAATCCTATTACTAATACAGATAATACGTACCTTTTATTATATTGACTAGGAGTGTATCTATTTGTTATTGTTTGTTCTCCTTTTTTGTGATGCTTATTGCTCATTGTTGTCAGAATACTCCTATTTTTTGTTGTTTACTCTTATGGATCCTGTTTTTTGGCTTGTTCAGTGCATTCCATATTATTTTTCTATATGCATCAAGTATATCCTGCACTTTCTTATTTAGACTTTTGGTAGTATTATTTTTACTGAAACCTTTGCTGTAAAATTGAAGTAATTTCTTATGGTTGGGTCAATTCCATTGCAATTCGAAGGTATATTGGGGATTTTTATTTCTGTGGAAGTCATTATCTGATAAATTACATTGCATCCATTCTTTCTTATTGGTTTTAGTAGATACTAAGGGTGGCCAAGAACTTCACACCTACTGCAATATTATTCTTGAGTTTATCTTTATAAAACAAACGGATTGTCTTTAAAAGAGGGGATATAAATAAAGTTTCTGATTGTCGCCCAATAAGAAGTTGCAAAAAATTCTTACTTTCCTCGATTGGAAAGAAGTAATTATCTTTATATTCCAGCATCTAGGATTCTTTTGTGTTCAAGTTAGAACCAAATATATTAACATTTGAAACATTCATTTGTGTTAAACTTGTAACAATAGAGTTTTCATTTGTAGCATAGCAATTAATTACTAATATATATACATGGTTACCATTTTTGAATTTTAGCAAGTATTTTTAACTGACTTTTACTTTTTAAAATCAGATGATTCAACTAGAATCAGGAAAGGTTGGAAGGACAATGGGAAAAGGTCTTGAGAAAATGAAGAAGTCTATAGGAAGAAAGATGGTTATAGACATCCCAGTTGGTAAAGGAAGGCCAGTTGAGGCAATTCCATCAGCAAAGCTATCAAATGAGTTAGGAATTATTGCTCCCAACTTTCTTTCGCTTCCAAACAAGTGGAAGGAACTCACAAGAGAGGATAAGGATGCAACATTAATTAGATGCCATGTAAGGATTCTATATTTTGGTACATTTTATTACATTGTAAATATGTTAGTTTTCAATCTTTTACAAGCAAAGGGAATTTTGATTGTTTTGTGAGTGTCTTCAAAACTTCTCATTTTGCAGGAGAAGTTTGAAATTAACTTGGACGAGCATTACACCAAAGATAGCTGTGAGGATATTCTGAAAAATAGAAGCCGACAATGGCGCTACAAATTAAAAAACTATTTGAATGTGCAAGCTCCGAGGAAGAGGCTCGTAAAATTGAAGTGCCAGAGTTGACCCCGAAAAATTAGAATAGTGTAACCACCCGGCCGGTCATTTTAAGAATTTAAGTCATGTCCGACGGCATAAGCCCCTGATAAGCTTCATGTTATGTGTATTGACTTGCGTGCGTGGTTGAATTCAATTACCGGATGATTTGGAGTGATTTGGGACACTTGGTCCCTAAAACGAAAGCTTAAGTCTTAGGATTTTGATCGTAGTTAAAACTGTGTGGAGACGACTCCGGAATGGAGTTCCCTTAGCTCCGTTGGGAGATTTTGGACTTAGGAGCATGTCTGAATTGTGAATTTGAAGTCTGTAGCTGATTTAGGCTTGAAATGTAAAAGTCAAATTTTTTGAAATTTGGACCAGACGTGGACTTCTTGATATCAGGGTCAGAATGCGATTCTGAGAGTTGAAATAGCTCAGTTATATTATTTGGGACTTGCCTGCAAAATTTGACGTTATTCTGGGTTGGTTTGATAGGTTTCGGCGCGAGTTCTAGAAGTTGCAAGTTTTGAAAGTTCATAAGTTTGATTCGTGGTGCGATTTATATTTTCAGCATTGTTTGATGTGATTTCAGACCTCGAGCGAGTCCGTGTTAGGTTATGGAACTTGTTGGTATATTTAGACGGGGTCCCGGAGGCCTCGGGTGAGTTTCGAATGGGCTACGGGTCATTTTTTCCTATTTTTGAACTGTTGGTTCTGGTGTCTGATGTCCTTCTTCGTGATCGCGAAGCTCCTTTCGCGTTCGCGAAGTGTCTCTTCTGACCGCCTCAATTTCCTTCTTCGTGTTCACGTAGTACTCCTCGTGATCGTGTAGCCCTGCACATTTCCTTCATCGCGTTCGCGTCCTCTATTCCGCGTTCGCGTAGTAGAAACCAGGCTCTGAGCACTGGAGGTCATTACTCTTCGCATTCGCGTGTTTCCCTACGCGTTTGCATAGGTTTCTGTCTCTTCTTCTTCGTGTTCGCGAGCGTGTCTTCGCATTCGCGAAGCACTTCCTGGCAGCCTTAATTTTTCTTCTTCGCGAACGCGCCCCTTTCTCCGCGTTCGCGATGCTTTCAGATCTGGGCAGAGTATAAGATTTCCAAATCGAGGGTTAGGCCATTTTTATCACATTTTGACTTGTAGATCTCGGTTTTGAGCGATTCTTTGTGGCGTTTTCAAGCAAATCGATTGGATAAGTATTACTCACCTAGAATTTTATATATTTCATGATTTTATCTTTATTTTTATCATTTAATTTATGTTTTGAGTTGAGAAAAATGGTAATTTTTGAAGAAAATTTTCAAAATGAAAAATCATGATTTGAGGGACGAAATGGTATCGAAATTTGATAATTTTAGTATGGTTGAACTCATATTGGAATGAGTATTCGGGTTTTATAAAATTTATCGGGTTCCGAGGTGCGGGCCCTAGGATCGACTTTTGGACCGATTTTTAGATTTTGTTAAAGATTGAGGCTTTATGATCCTGAATAGTTTCTTATGAGTTTTATTTGTGCTTTGAAGTTATTTTGATTAGATTTTAGCCGTCCGAAGGTCATTTCACCCGAGAAGTTTATTTTTGAGTATCAGTATATCTTCTTTGAGGTAAGTATCCTGCCTAACTTCGTGTGGGGGAACTACCCCTTAGGATTTGAGTCTTCTATGCTAATTGTAGTCCGTGTACGCGAGGTGACGAGTACGTGCCCAGACTTAATTATGGAAAATTGGCCTTTTAGGGATTCTTAGGTCCTTATATTCATTGAATATGCAGTTGTTCTCATTACGATTACATTTCTTAATTTCCAGTTTCACTTCTACCTGCTTTGATTAGAATTAATTGCTTTGATTGCAGAATTGTCACGTAGTATTGATATTTTAGTAGATTTCTATTGATTTTAGGTTACAACTCCATAGTTTTTATTAATCTTGATGTATTGAAAATTCTGCATTACGTGTAATAGTTTTAAACACTAGCTTTATTTCATTATTCTCTTCTGTTCAAGTAAATCAACAAAAATTCCTGGTGTTACCTCTCAATCTTGACTGTGTTTGACCTATTTAGTTTTGATGACACAAAATACTCTATTATTTAAGCATCATCAATTGGAAAATCTACAACGGAAGGAAAAACCTAGAATGACAATACCCTCTATTCAAGCTAGATAGCAAGAGAAGAACACACTCTTTCTCAAAGCTATAATCTCTTTTTCCTTCATCTTCTAGTTTTCGATACTCTTCCATTATTTTCTATGATAGTGGAAAAGTTGCTTTTCTATCCTTGTGCATTAATAGCCATTTCTCCAAACAGTTTTCATGGAATATATGCTTACAAGTTTCCAGCTTTTTTAAGTGATCAGGAAGTAAAGATACAAAAGTGTGAAAGAAGATAAAATCATGTGTCACTGGTGATGTTGAAAGCCTCAAGGCCCAGCTAAACTCCCTCTTAGCATCTGGTGTATTTCCTCTACCACGTTCTCCATCGCGCTCTAACAAGACTAAGTAGTAGTTTCTTTTATTAATCTGATTTTGGCTGGAACTATGATGTTGGATATTATGTATCAATTGGATAAGATTGAATGCTGAATTTCTTATTTGAATGTTTAGTTGCATTATTGATTTCTAGTATTTTCAATTTTGGTTGGTTGTTAATTAATGAAATTGATCGGAATATGCTAAATTTTGTGTGTGAATGTTTAATTGTATTTAGGTTGTTGGTGGTTGTATTTTTTGTTTGGCATGTGGTGCAGTATAAAAAGCAGCATTGTGCACAAAAATAATTTCCAGATTTCCCACGGCATTCCCACTGAATCCGTGGGAAGGTTCGTCACTTTAGTTACAGAACTTGCATATTTCCCACTGATATCAGTGGGAAAGTTTATATTTGTTTTTCAAAATTTGCATTTACGCCACTGATATCGAAGGAAAAGTTCATACTTTTATTTTCAGAATTTACATGTTTCACACGGATATCGGTGGGAAAGTTCATACTTTATTTTTCAGAATTTGCATATTTCCCACGGTTGTCAGTGGGCAAGTTTATACTTTATTTTCAGATCCCCATGCATTTTTTCCATCACTTCCCTGGCTAATGTATTAAAATTAATAAAAATTACTAATAATATTTCTCACTAATTGTTGGTAGAAAACTTCATTATTTTTCTTATTAAATATTCGCTGAAAAAATCGTGGGAAATTTTTTACCTCCTCTCTGGGAAGATATTTCCGACCAAGCGTTTTCCTGGTGATCCGTTTCAGTGGTAGTGCGGTGTGAAAACTCGATTTTTCCACCAGTTTTTTACTGATTTCGCTGTGAGAAAACCTTGTGTTAATTGGGAAAACCATGTGTTTCCTGGTAATTTAATATATATATATATATATATATATATATATATATATATATATATATATATATATATATATATATATATATATATATATATATATATATATATTGAATAACTTATTAAGAAAAGTTGTTAATTCTCAAGATATTTTGATGATGATTGAATAATGATGAATAATGTAAGCACTCAATTAAATTTAAAAAGTTATTTTTAACGTGGAATTAATTCTACAAACCAAAATAGAATATAAACTATACCATAAGTGCAAAACTTAGGCTACGAACCAAGAGCGCAAAAATCAATGTGTAATGTAAAATTTTATGTAATTATAATTTTTAAATAGGTATTTATATAATTAATCTGGTTCGCATTTTTCGATTAAGTTATGCTTAAAATCAAATAATTAAATTTTATATGTTCTTAAAACTAAAAAATCAAAATCAAATCAAAAAAAGAATGTCGATTTTTTTCTCCGATTTGATCCGTTTAGTTCAATTTCTCGTGAACACCCTTTGTTTAACTTTTTATTTTATGCCAAGATAGTTAAATCAATTTTTGAAATAATTCTTCTGAATATTGTATTATTGTAGTATATATTTCATATAATTTATTTATAACATAAAATCATCCAAAATTGGGATAAGTTCTAAAATAAAGTTTCATTTTAGTATTATTTTCACAAGTTAAAATTTCTTTTTACTATTTTTCCCATAAGTTGGTTGTAGATTTGTAGTATTATATCGGCTGATATTTTAGAATTAGTGGGAGAGAGAGAGAGAGATAAAGGTTAGGGTTAGAAGAAAATTTGGATAAAGTCACTTCTCCAGGCGGATCCATGTGTAACGGTGAGGGGTAACCGGACCCCGTAAACTTCGGCTGAAATTCTGTATATATATATATACACGTATATACCTTGAAAATAGTTAATTTAAAACAGTTGGCACCCTTAAGCAGAATAATGTACCCCGTCGCATAAAAATTTTGGGTCCGCCTCCAATTCCTAATTTTTTGGGATAATCTTCTTCCTTGGCATGATAACTCTCAAACCTCGTCCATACCCACCAAACTCGTCGATACCCACCAAATAGAATTCCACAAGACAGTAAAATGGAGAAAGAAACCATCTTTTGGCGCTAGATTTTGGGATTTTTGGCTCCAAACGAATTTCAGGATAACTACTATATATATATATATATGAGAAAAATGACTGGAAAAAATACATTGCAAAGTGAAGCAAAATTTCTGAACAGGTATGTATCATTCCACCTACTCTATGTTTGAATAAGATTCAATAGATTGTAATTTACCACAATCATATATCGAATTATTAATTCATTAATTATTTGTGGCATAGACATTGATATGCCTTTATTTTATCTCATATGATCAATCTAGACGAGAATAAATCAATTGGAAGATTTTGAAACAGAAACTCTCTAATTTACTGTATATATTTATAGTTTTTAATTTACTGTGTATATTTATATTTTGCATGGTGTGTATTTTTACAGTTTGTGTGTGGCATACAACTAGTGAAGCATGTCTCTACTGAAGGGAAAATATTAGGGATTATCAGAGTAGGCATCTATTTTGTGTGTGTGTATATATATATATAGCATGATTTGACTCAAACAGAAGCTTTAATACTATATTTCTACAATCCATCCACTCTTCCCTCAAAACCAGCCAGAAAAAGTCTATATATATATATATATATATATATATATATATATATATATATATATATATATATATATAGACTTTTTCTGGCTGGTTTTGAGGGAAGAGTGGATGGATTGTAGAAATATAGTATTAAAGCTTCTGTTTGAGTCAAATCATGCTTCTTGGTGTCCCTTAGGAATTTGTTTGATCGGATAATGGCACTTTAAATTCAGATAAACTGAACCAAAGTGTTTTAAGGTGAACATTATATAGGGTAATTTATATTTTTGTTGAAATCAGTAAACATTTCTTCACTAGGCTCAATCTTTGTTAGACACACAACTTCTTTTAACTTTGCTGCATGTATAAGTTTTTGAAAACATAGTTTATGTGCCTTCAAATTTGATCTTTGGTATGTTATACTAATTATTTAAGTCGGCTAGAGATGCTTCAATAGTTCAATAAATATTAGGAGAAGAAATAATGGGCATCAGGCTTTCCAGATTGATGATTTATGTTCTTTTTGAATTTTTCTTTAGTTATTTCTAACTTTTGGTTTGTTAAACTAATAGATTTTACATCTAATGAATATATTAAAATTATATAGTATGTTTGGTAGAATTCTACTAATCAATGGCACCAGGCGGACATGTCTCTAGACAAATCACAATTACAGGTGCTTCTACTCGAGCAAGCTGATCTTCTGATCCATCAAATAGTAATAATCCTATTCCTAATACAGATAGTACGTACCTTTTATTATACTGACTAGGAGTGTATCTATTAGTCATTGTTTGTTCTCCTTTTTTCTGATGCTTATTTCTCATTGTTGTCAGAAATACTCCTATTTTTTGTTGTCTACTCTTACGGATTCTGTTTTTTGGCTTGTTCAGTGCATTCCATATTGTTTTTCTATATGCATCAAGTATATCCTGCACTTTCTTATTCAGACTTTTGGTAGTATTATTTTTACTGAAACCTTTGCTGTAAAATTGAAGTAATTTCTTATGGTTGGGTCAATTCCATTGCAATTCGAAGGTATATTGGGGATTTTTATTTCTGTGGAAGTCATTATCTGATAAATTACATTGCACCCATTCTTTCTTATTGCTTTTAGTAGATACTAAGGGTGGCCAAGAACTTCACACCTACGACAATATTATTCTTGAGTTTATCTTTATAAAACAAACGGATTGTCTTTAAAAGAGGGGATATAAACAAAGTTTCTGATTGTCGCCCAATAAGAAGTTGCAACAAATTCTTACTTTCCTCGACTGGAAAGAAGTAGCTATATTTATTGTCACGACCCAAAATCCAACTAGTCGTGATGACACCTAACCCAACCCGCTAGGTAAGTCAACTTTCAACTATCCAATTCCAATAACAATTATTAAAGAAATTTAAGTAAATAATTATCTTAACCTTATACATTCCCCAAGAACTGGTAGTACAAATCATGAGCTTCTAAGAATAGAATATACAAAGCGGAAATGAAATAATACATAGTCGGTTTGAATAATACATAAACAGAGCTTTTATAAATCTAAGGCTACCCTGAACAAAAAGCAACTATAACAGGAATGCAGGTACATCTTCAAGTCCCGCAACCATTGAGCACAGCAACAACATCAGCCAACATCTGCACGCAATGTGCAGAAGTGTAGTATCAGTACAACTGACCCCATGTACTGAGTAAGTAACAAACCTAGCCGTAGGTTGAAAGTAATGACGAGCTTCCACCAAGGTCGGGTCCAAAACTAATAGTCCACAATAATCCATTACAACATAAAGCAAATAATGCCAGAAGTAACTCAGGGATAAAATACCCAGCCAAATCATGATTTCAAAATAGTAGTTCTTTCTTTCAAATACATCAGTGAAAAAAAAAAACAAATCGTTTGCTAGAGTTGCCAAAAATATGAATAGTTTGAAAACAATAAATTTCTTCCAAAATCTTGTCAATAATAAATAAGATGTTTCATTTTCATTCCGGATAACCCGTGTAAAAATAAATGCATCACTATGCCCATCTGTCAACAATGTGTGAAAAATCATGAATGATGGGATGCAGTACAGCACGAGAAAATACATATCTATGCATGTATGTCATGTGTGCATGCCAATACAATGCAACTCAATGATAAGATTATAAACAGCCCCTCGGGCAGAACATCACTCATATACAGCCCCTCGGGCAAAACCTCACAGTCACTCGTGCCACTCGAGCATACCTCCCAATCACTCTTGCCAGTCGGACATACCTCAGAATCACTCATGCCTCCCAGTCACTCAGCACTCGGCACTCGCACTCAGTAGGTACCTATGCTCACTGGGGATGTGTACAGACTCCGGAGGGGCTCCTTCAGCCCAAGCACTATAATCTGCACGGACAACTCCCGTGCTATAATAATAAAGTATGCTGCAGGCGGGCAACCCCGATCCACACTCATCCTCACAAATCAGGCCCTTGGCCTCACTCAGTCATAAATATGCTGCAGGCGGGTAGCCCCGATCCACACTCATCCTCACAAATCAGGCCCTCGGCCTCACTCAGTTATAAATATGCTGCAGGCGGGCAGCCCCGATCACAACTCATCCTCACAAATCAGGCGCTCGGCCTCACTCAGTCATAAACCTCTCAAGCCACTCGGGTATCTCAGTAAAACAGGGCATTCAGCCCAAAACATTTATATGCATCAAAATAGAGTCATAAAACTGAGTTATGATATGCAATGAAATAAATATGACTGAGTATGAATTTTCAATTTAACACAATAATTCACAGCAATATAACCTCTGAGGGTCCCAATAATACTGGCACATGGCCTCAACATGATTTCTAATATGCCTTTCAGCTCAATTTCTTTAACACATAAAACTGCAGGGAAAATGTCAAGATTATTTAACTATAAAATTTCACATTAACAATTACGTCACAATTTCTTTACTGCATGCCCACATGCCTGTCACCTAGCATGTGCGTCACCTACCAATAATTCACAAAATACATATATTGAGGGTTCATACCCTTAACTCCAAGATTAGAAGAGTTACTTACCTCGAACAAACCAAATCCAATGTCGAGCAAGTTATGCAATGCTCCAGCAATTCCACTCTGCGTGTATCAACTTCCAAACGGCTCGAATCTAGTCACAATTAATTTGATTCAGCCCACAAATTTTATAGGAATTAATTCCATATCAAAATACTAATATTTCCAATAAATCCAAAATTACGCCCCATCACCCGTGGGGCCCACATCTCGGAATCTGACGAAAGTTACAAAATATTAACACCCATTCAACCACGAGTCCAACCATATAAATTTTACTCAAATCCGACATCAACTCGACCCTCAAATCTCCAAATTAAACCAAGAGGGTTTTCACAAATGGTATACTCCGTTATTTCCTCTGAAAATCTCTCAAACATCGCCTCAATCCGAGCTCCAAATAAAAATGGGACGAAGTCCCATTTTCTGAACTTAAACTTTCTGTCCAGACCTCTCTTCTTCGCGAACGCGACAGGTCCCTCGCGTTCGCGAAGCACAAAATGTGCTACCCAACATTTGCTCTTCGCGAACGCGAGACACTGTTCGCGAACGCAATGCTTTACGGAGCCCTTCTTTGCGAACGCGAGCTCTCCCTTCGCGAATGCAAAGGCAAAAGTCCATGCCCACTATGTTTCCCTTCGCGAACGCGATACCCTATATGCGAACGCGATGCGTAACCCAGCTTCTCTTCGCGAACGCAAAACCTCCTCGCGAATGCGGAGAGTAAATCCTGCCTGCCACAAATTCCTCTTCGCGAACGCGAGGGCTCACTCGCGAACGCGTAAGAGAAAATCCGAAAAATGCATCAACAGATATCATCAATCTCACCAAGGCCAAAAATGATCCGTTAACCATCCAAAACTCACCCGAGCCCCTCGGGACCTCAACCAAATATACCAACAAGTCCTAAAACATCATACGGACTTAGTCGAACCCTCAAATCACCTCAAACAATGCTAAAACCATGAATTACACCCCAATTCAAGCCTAATGAACTTTGAAATTTCTAGTTTCTACAACTTGCGTCGAAACACATCAAATCACGTCTGATTGACCTCAAATTTTGCACAAAAGTCATAAAAGACATAACAGAGCTATTACAATTTCCAGAATCGGATTCCGACCTCGATATCAAAAAGTCAACTCCCCGGTCAAACTTTCCAAAAATTCAACTTTTGGCATTTCAAGCCTTATTCTACTACGGACCTCCAAATAATTTTTCGGACACGCTCCTCAGTCCAAAATCACCATACAGAGCTATTGGAATCATCATAATTAAATTCCGAGGTCGTTTATACATAAGTCGACATCCGGTTACTATTTTAACTTAAGCTTTAAACCTTGGAACTAAGTGTTCCAATTCATTCCAAAACCTCACCAGACCCGAACCAATTACCCCATCAATTCACACAACAACTATAAAGTACAATTTGAGAAGTAAAGGGGGAAGCGGGGTTGTAATACTCAAAACGACCAGCCGGGTCGTTACATTCTCCCCCACTTAAACATACGTTCGTCCTCGAACGTGCCAAGATTTGTTTCCAAGCCATCAAATCACTGTTCCATCTTACCACACACGTACCCGGGGGTGAACCCACGTCACCCTATCCCACATAGGCTTGACTATACAATGCAACTGAAAATCATTAATTTAACCTCAGCCCATAAACCTTGGAGTTTAATTTCCAACCTTTAAAATTTCTTTCAAGACACGAATCTTACATTTATACACTGTATAAGTCCGAATAAGCTGCATCGAGCTATAACTATAACCACGGATATAATCACCCAGCATATTACACAACTCGCATGCTCGTAGCACCATTCCTGATCACAGTGACTACTCCAAAACCAACCGCATACTGGTATTAAATCCATATCGAACCAAACCTCATCCCAAATCCTTCGTACACTGTTGATAATAAAAGAAACACGCAGAATCATATAACCCTTTATCAGACCAACAAGTCATGGAGGTCTCTTACCCCAACCGGAACCATAATCACTTTCTAAGCCGACTTTTAATATTATACTCGTGAATATACCGAAATTAAACCTGATAGTACCCATTCCAGGTCCAATGACCTTATATTACTAAACATAACTACTCCACAGACATACCGCACCAATATAACTCGGAGCCACAACTCGTGCCATCCGTACACTAATAACAACAATTCAAATGTACCCAGTCATGAAAAATGACTCAAATAAGAGAACTGTCCCGCCAGATTAACAAGTACTTCCACAACGAAACGCTGAAAATACATCATACACCGTAGAACCATCACCCAATTCTAACACGAGGTTCATATTATATACTCTGAGCCACCCTGCTCCAATTTAATAATGACGGAGAGGCAAATGACAAAAATACCACACAAAAACCTTAAAGGACATAACCATTATGCTATCGATCATGCAATACCCAATTACTCATCACACTCAAATTTTGCTATAAAGCTCAAATAGAACCGCACCATCTGTGCGCATAACCAATGAATCACAAATCCTCGTAGCATAAAGGAATAACTCACAGATCACTTGAGAACACGAATAAGTTCATAATCAACCAAATGATACATCCCTCAATAATAGCAGTATGGAGCCAACTATTCCGGCTCGGTGTAGAATACACATCTTAATTGGGCCTACCTATGGACCCCCAAATCAACTCGGGTTACCCACAAATAGATAAAAATTCTTCCGAAAATCCATAATGACTGAATCATAACACATTCTATCATATGGCTAGCTCCGGCCACAACTTCATAGTCCACAACCATGAAACAATCCGCTCCTGAGAACTCCCAATCTCCAAATCCATAGAACACGCGAATCACCATATTTGATTCCATCTCCACCGCCCGAATGCCTAATAACTCTCTCATACACGATCATCCCACGAGAAATACTTTAAAAGTTCTTCCGTGCCAATTGATAAAATTTGAATATCAGCAGTCTATCAACCATGTGAGTACCGCAATACTAATTTATACCTCCGTAAGTAAAAAATACAATGCGCCTTCTGAAATCCGCACTTTTCTCATACAACACCAAGTAGTAATAGTATTTATCTAGTTATTTGAAACCGTCCATGTTGTCCAACATTCGTTACCTTCTCTTCAAGACTGTACTTCCACCTTGTACATGAAAATCTAGCTTTTGTACAACACGTAACATCTATATTGCCATTATGTGAAAAGCACAAGAATCTTATTATCAACTTTGAGTCACCAATAATTTACATACCATTTTAGTTAGAAACCTTTCTCTTGCTTCTTTTCAGGAGGAAATCACAATACATAACACGTTCTTTACGCTGGTAGAAACCATCAAGAATACTTTGGAATCCATTTGCACATAATCAAGCCATTAAAACTAAATTCCTCTAACTCGACCAAGCCACGTAGGTCGCCAAGTCCAGGTGTATTGCCACAAAGCACCTGTAGAAAACCTCAACATCATAAGCACTCAAAGAACCGATCATATCCATTACCATACTGATCCAACCTACTACCAAGCTGTCCTATTTCTCCAAGTTCCTTCCGAATTTGTCTTCAGATTGATACTTCTTTTTGCTAAAATACCATGATCTTTAACCACAACTTAACCCACAAATATTAGCATAGAACCACAACGCTCTACGGCCCATAAGCAACTGTATTCTTCTTAAGCACCTTCAAAAATACCACAACTACAACACTCACTCTGAGAATATATTATGTGAATTTGAAATTGTTCTTCTTACCTTCCTTACACAAAAATGTAGAATCCTTACACAAGTACGGAAACATTCTCAATTTCTATATATAATTCTCAAACCCACTGAAATCTCCTCGGGAGTCACCCACTTTGCTCAAATCTAATTGCACCGCCAAAATAGGCCAAAAGACGCGTGCCCCATTAGCACCACAACACTCAAAGAAGTAACTCTACTTTAACACCACATATCAAATTCATACTCTGTGCGCACTACATCATTCACCAATAACAACTCACTCATCCCGCGAATTTTATTTACTCATACGTGAAATTTAATCCTTAACCAAAAATTTCCTTATTCGAGTCATCCTCGATCTCAACTTCTGCAAGTCATAGCTAACCCACAAGTATGCCTCAGACCAAAATTAAAATTTAACACCTAACCTTGAAATCGAATTGTCAATAGCAGACTCCCCCACTTGGCTCAAAGCCATAAATTTAAACACTAGATAACTCGCAATGTCCATACTCTATTACTGTCATAATACCGCAGTCGGTTCAACGAAAAATCATTCTCAAGCTCATACAACGCCAACCATAAAATACCTCAATCATCCACTAAGCTCGCATTTATTCTCTTAACACTCGAGTCAACTTTATCAGCCAAATTCAAATTCAAATCTCCACCCATACACCCCGTCGGCAAAAAAAAAAACTCCTCACTCACATCATAAGAAATACTCCTACATAGATTACTCCGCAGGGGATAATCCACCTGCTTAGCCTCAATCTAGTATCTTGTTATATCTTTTCGCAGTCACAATTACTATGCAATCACTTAGTCAATCTGCATCCAAACTCATTACCCAGACATAAGAATTTAATTTACCCCAAAATTTAACAATATAAAAGATCCTTCAAAACATTCATACTCGAGACTGTGCGTCACATTAAAACGAAAATCAAGCATCCCATGGCCATTTCTTTACATTTCAAGGAAACACTTCTCGTTACATTCAAATCGTCTTAACACATCCCGCGGTCACATCATACCCATCATACTGCCATTCCACTGCTCATCGAGCCACAAATTCTACTGTAGGGTCATTATCGGACATATGAATCCAAATGTACCGATTATAACTGAAGCTACCAAGCCTAAGCTGTGGTCTAAACCTGGCCTCAAGTCCTCCAGACTAGCCCATCACCAAAACAGAGAATACTCACCTCGAACCTCGTTCATAGAATCACAATCCGGCAATTCACAGCTGATACTGAGCACTCATATGTGCATACGAATACGTGGAAGGGATTCAAGAGTTTATATCTCAAGCTGAATCAATCTCGCACGATAAGGAAAGAAAAATGGGAAGTATATATCCTAAATGCCCTGTATCCTCTCGAAGATAAGTATGGACGTCATTGTACCGATCCGTAAGACTCTACTAGACACTTGCTCATAACTTGTAGAACCTATGAACCTAGAGCTCTGATACCACCTTGTCACGACCCAAAATCCAACTAGTCGTGATGGCACCTAATCCAACCCGCTAGGTAAGCCAACTTTCAACTATCCAATTACAATAACAATTATTAAAGAAATTTAAGTAAATAATTATCTTAACCTTATACATTTTTCAAGAACTGGTAGTACAAATTATGAGCCTCTAAGAATAGAATATACAAACCGGAAATGAAATAATACATAGTCTGTTTGAATAATATATAAACAGAGCTTTTATAAATCTAAGGCTACCCTGAACAAATGGCAGCTACAACAGGAACGCAGGTACAACTTCAAGTCCTGCAACCATTGAGCACAGCAACAACATCAGCCAACATCTGCACGCAATGTGCAGAAGTGTAGTATCAGTACAACTGACCCCATGTACTGAGTAAGTAACAAACCTAGCTGTAGGTTGAAAGTAGTGACGAGCTTCTACCAAAGTCGGGTCCAAAACCAATAGTCCACAACAATCCATTACAACATAAAGCAAATAATGCCAAAAGTAACTCAGGAATAAAATACCTAGCCAAATCATGATTTCAAAAATAGTAGTTCTTTCTTTCAAATACATCAGTGAAAAAAAAAACAAATCATTTGCTGGAGTTGCCAAAAATATGAATAGTTTGAAAACAATAAATTTCTCCCAAAATCTTATCAATAATAAATAAGATGTTTCATTTTCCTTCCGGATAACCCGTGTAAAAACAAATGCATCACTATGCCCATCTGTCAACAATGTGTGAAAAATCATGAATGAGGGGATGCAGTACAGCACAAGGAAATACATCTCTATGCATGTATGTCATGTGTGTATGCCAATACAATGCAACTCAATGATAAGATCATAAACAGCCCCTCGGGCAGAACATCACTCATATACAGCCCCTCGGGCAAAACCTCACAGTCACTCATGCCACTCGGGCATACCTCACAATCACTCTTGCCAATCGGGCATACCTCCCAATCACTCTTGCCACTCGGGCATACCTCACAATCACTCATGCCTCCTAGTCACTCAGCACTCGGCACTCGGCACTCGCACTCAGTAGGTACCTGCGCTCACTGGGGGTGTGTACAGACTCCGGAGGGGCTCCTTCAGCCCAAGCGCTATAATCTGCACGGGCAACTCACGTGCTATAATAATAAAGTATGCTACAGGCGGGCAACCCCGATCCACACTCATCCTCACAAATCAGGCCCTCGGCCTCACTCAGTCATAAATATGCTGCAGGCGGGCAGCCCCGATCCACACTCATCCTCACAAATCAGGCCATCGGCCTCACTCAGTTATAAATATGCTGCAGGCGGGCAGCCCCGATCCACACTCATCCTCACAAATCAGGCCCTCGGCCTCACTCAGTCATAAACCTCTCAAGTCACTCAGGCATCTCAGTAAAACAGGGCATTCGGCCCAAAACATTTATATGCATCAAAATAGAGTCATAAAACTTTCTATGCCACATGTCCCTTTCCTTTGCTACTGGAGACCGAAATTGCATTCATCTCCCTTACCGCCGGCTGGTCACCCCTTATCTGCTTAACTCCCTCGGGCGTTGGAAATTCCACCAATTGATGGTATGCTGATGGTACAACTTTCATCTCGTGCAACCATAGCCTTCCCAGAATGATGTTGTATCCCATATCACCATCTACCACTTCGAAAATAGTTATTTTCATTACTTCTTCAACATTTGTGAGTAGTAAAATTTCTCCCCGAGTTGTCACACTTGCGAGGTTGAATCCGGCCAAGAGCTTTGTGGCCAGTATAATTCTTCCGGTGAGTTTAGCTTTCTCCGGTACTCTCCATTGTATGATATAAGCCAAACTCCTTTGATCCACTAGAACACGTTTAATTTTAAAATCTAGCACATTTAAAGAAATTACCAGTGCGTCATTATGTGGTAGCAGCAATCTGTATGTGTCCTCCTCCGTAAAAGTGATATCATCTTCCCGAAATCTTTTGCTATGCGTTATTGATACTTTCATCTTCTTTGCTGCTGAAAAGGTGACCTCGTTAATCTTGTTCCCTCCGAAGATCGTGTTGATTATTTGACGCAGGGGATATTCTCCTACTTTCAAGGGTTCCGCGTTGTCTCGGTTATGACCATAATTGTTCTTAGCCCGGTCACTCAAGAATTCTCTAAGGTGACCATTCTTCAGTAAATGTTTCCACTTCTTCCCCGAGATGTCGATAGTCCCCTGTCCGGCGTCCATTCATCCCATGGTATTCACACTACAAGTTGGGATCCCTCTGGTTAGAATCATATCTCACCGGTCTTGGGAACCGTGCTTCTTTGATATTTCTCATGGCTGATACCAATTCCAATATACCGACGTTAAAGTTGTATTATGATAATTTAGGGTAGGAAGGATCCCGCGATCCTACCACTTCTATATCATGCAGTGATCGATTGTTCCGATCGCGATCAGTCCTCTTGTCAATCGTGAATTTGTCTGCTGTCCGGAAGCCTCTGCAGTGGCCTTCGGTTCGTTCATAAGGCAAAACCGACCCCTCAAAGTCCGCCTGTCTGAGTCATAATCATCCTTTGATTTTTCCTTGTTCTTTTCTCGTCATTTGGTTGACGATGGAAAACCAACCTGATCATCTTCAATCTTTATTTATGATTCATACCGGTTGTGGACGTCCACCTAGGTCGTTGCTTGAAACTCGAGTAGGCTTTCCTTCAATTTTTGGGAAGCATCTGAACTCCTCGGATTCAATCCTTTGGTGAACGCCTCGATCGCCCATTCATCCGGGACAGTCGGGAGCAACATTCTCTCCTTCTGGAATCGGGTAACAAACTCTCGTAGCAGCTCAGATTCTCCTTGCGCTATCCTGAATCTGTCGGCCTTTAGGACATGTACTTTTCTTACCCCGGCATGAGCCTTGATGAAAGAATCCACAAGCATTTCAAAGGAATCTATGGATGCTCGAGTAATAGCAAATGCCATGTCAAGGCCCCCCTCGTGAGGGTTTCTCCAAATTTCTTCAGCAGAATAGATTCAATTTCGTGAGGAGCTAAATCATTCCCCTTTATCGTTGTTGTGTAGGTGGTAATATGCTCCTGGGGTTCTGAAGTTCCGTCATACTTTGGCATTTTAGGAATTTTAAACTGTTTCGGGATTAACTCTAGTGCCGCACTTGGCTTGTACGACAATTGAGTATATTTTTTCGAGTCCGGGCCTGTCAGCACTGGTGGCGCGCCCGGGATCTGGTCCATGCGGGCATTTACTTCGCTCATGAACTGTGAAATTTAATTCTTAAAAGAATCATTCTCGTTATTGATACCAGATCTGTTCCCCCTGCCCCATCGGAGCCAATTTCACTCCTGGAGTGTTGTTGTCGATCCTCCGCGTCGTTTGATTCGTAGAAACCCCGGGAGGAATCAGATCTCGTCTATTTGCATTATTTGAAGCTCCCGACATCGCTTGCTTCAGCTCCGTCGTAACTTTATCATGTCGCATGAGGTGGACTAGAATGATCGCTTGTTACTCTTGTAAGACCCTTACCGCGTCGACGACATGCTCCTCATCAGCATCATGGAGAGTGGCCTCCCGACATGTCGAGGATATTTTCTGTCATGCACTGGTGTAGCATCACTCCCTTCATTATGGGTGTAGCTGATTGAGTCCTCAGAATGAGGTTGATCCCCTCGAATCTCGGGGTTGTGCATGTTGTTAACAGTGTTATCTGCCATTTCTTATGATTTTTTCTAAGACAAAAATAATCAAAACACGTTAGTAAAAAAGGCAAGGATCTATTTAATTACATGGCTATCTAGGCCCCATGGTGGGCGCCAAATTATTTACCCGTAAAATGATACAATTGAGTTTATGCATGGTTTTTAGATAAGTGAATTAATTTGATCATGGAATAAATAAATAATGGAAGAGTTGCGCAATACTTAGCCTTAGGATATGGACGAAACAACAGAAGCAACAATTTCGGGAACAGAGTTTTCGGACACAACAACAAAGAAATCAAGAAATAAGAAGATAAGATTGGATTGAGCTTTTTATATAATATAGTGTAAGTTTGCCAGAAAATTTGTGTCCTTTACAATGACAACTGAGCTCACTATTTATAGCTATGACAACTAAGCTCAATTATGAGGGGCATTGATGAAGATATAACGGTGAACATAAATATCAAATTCCTTGTAACGTGTAACTGCTCTTAATGCTATGAATATTCTTTATTAAATGCTACCGGGAGAGGAGCATTTATCACATCT
The DNA here is from genome assembly GCF_000390325.3 of Nicotiana tomentosiformis. Classification (NCBI taxonomy): domain Eukaryota; kingdom Viridiplantae; phylum Streptophyta; class Magnoliopsida; order Solanales; family Solanaceae; genus Nicotiana; species Nicotiana tomentosiformis. The sequence continues at coordinate 30,965,005 of NC_090812.1, forward strand.
TTATGAGCATTATTCTTCCGGTGACAAACGAAATAGTTATTTTCAGTCTTCAACCATGTCTTGGATTCCATGTGTCCCTTTCTCGGATGGCCACGTGTCATAACATATTTTACCCTATACATTGAGATAAATTAAATTTATAAAAGTCCCGGTGTGGAGCTATGATCGGTGTTAAGGAGGCTTTGCGAATGCTGCAACTTTTATGAACCGTCAAAACACCAAACAAAAAACCCTTCATTTCCTAAAATTTTGATTGGCTAAGCACTTTGAATCAACATATTCAAAATCCTTTGATCGCCAATTTTACCAAAGTTATCGTTATTCACCGATTCCATATCCCAAGTAAATTTAGTACTGGAATAACAAAGGAAATTTATGAACTTCCCCACACCTGCTGCTAAACCAACTTTTCTAACTTTGTTGAAGTCGTCTCTAACCTTTTATGAACAATCCTAGATGAAAAACTGCTAAAATTTTCAAGATCTTCAAAAACCTATAGATGATGGAGTTTTTGAGTTGTGACGAGGGAATGGAAACAAAAAAGATGTAGAGAATGTCGACTTTAGTATTGGTGGAGATAAAACGAAGGTGATATTGTTCAAGTGTGAATTTTAGTGAATTAGACGTGGTATTATAATGGAATGAGTATGACTATGAGGTGAGTGGGGTGAATATAAATATGAAAATAATGACAGTTATGTTGTGAGTGGAAGAAGTTGTGCAGATTTGTACAAAGTCAAGCTGAAAGTGAGATTTCATGTAGTGTGACAATACTACTATACTATTGAGAAATATTGAATTATGAGAGGGAATTTGTAAATGAATGTTAGTAACAGTGAAGATGGCTAGTGGAAGACGGGTCCCCTGGCCGAAGACTAGTGGTGTGCATGGAGTATATAGTGTAGCGGCGTGGGCGGCTTAACGGATCTCGTGGCCTAAGTCGAAATTATATTGAAAGACTCTTAAATTTATTTTATCAAATATTTACACTAACAACAAAATTTATTTTTTAATCATTTAAGACATAAAAGCAAATTTCAAAAAAATAAAAAAAGGAGGAAGAGCACAAAAAATAAAGTGGTGGACTTTCGGATGTCGAGGTCCAGAACTCAAAGTAAAAATTTTAATTTGGCTATTATCAAAACAAGAAAAAGAAATAAATGTACATAACGTAATAGCTTAAGTTTTGAGCATTGACGGTGTCAAAAATATTTACTCCTTATCATCAATTTAAACGATAATTGTAGTTCATTCTACTGAGTAGCACTTATTGGTGAATGTCTAGAATAAATTATAAATAACCTAATATAATATGTTTAATTACACTAAAGAAAACCGGTGCATGAATGCTCTTGTGCTCATGCAATTTCAGAGTACATTGTAAAAGAAATTCATTATGTTGTTAATGTATATAACTTAATTCCTATATAAAAAGAAAAAAATCAAAATTAAAGAGTGAAGCAAATATACTAATTAATGAGGGGAAAATTACCATAATTTATATGTTAATTGGTATAAAATAATCTTAATCACGTAACAAAAAATTATATTGTAACACTTTTTATACTAATTATTTATATGAATTATATAGTATATAGTAATAATAATAATACTAATAATAATAATAATAATAATAATAATAATAATAATAATAACAATTTAAAATAAATTTGGGGCCTTCAAATTTTGGGGGCCTAAGGCAACGACATCACCGCTGTAAGGCCCCGTGAAATTTTTCCTAAAAACCGGGGTTCCGTGATGCCGGGGTAGGCGTAGAGGTTAATAATAGTAGAAATTCTTCGCGGCTCATAAGTGTTACATCCCGCATTTTCGTATGTTAAAGTTTCGTCGTAAGTTAATCGACGTAAAGTTCGGGAATGAGATTATTTTGAGATTATTTCGTGAAGGAGATAGGGTAAGCAAATCGAAGAAAATAAATTTCGTCGAAGTTTGACATTTTGGGATAAAATACGGCCCGAGCTAAATTATTCGGTATTTATGGACTAATACCATACAAGGTACCACATGACCATGATAGTGAGGTGTATAAAAATATGTTAAAAGTGAGTAGTATTTTAAGTAAATTGAGATAATTCTTAATTATGTGGATTATTGGTTAAAGGGAGAATTAGCAAGTTAATTAAAACTTTGTGGGTAATTAATTACAGTTTTTTGGATAAGCTAAACCCCCAAAATGTGGCCGCCCTTGTATTAAGAGATGGTGACTCTTAAAGTCACATAAAAGGTGGCAAGAATGTGGAGGTGTCTTTGGCCAACTAAGCCACATGAAGTGGGGCCCACACCCACTAATATAAAAGCCTCTTTAAAGCACAAAATTGATATGCTTAATCTCATCTATAATGTAACGGATCTGCCAAGCAACTTTCATACGAAATCATACAAGACATCCCTATCAAGTAGGGCCCACAAAAATCCAACAATTTTAAGAAATTTACCTTATTAAGTTATGATTCTATAAGTATGGCAAGAGACGGATTAAGCTTCAATTCGGATTCGCAACTCTAAGAGATTTGCAACGAAGCTATTCGGTGTAATCGCAACGAGATTTGCAATTCTAAGAAAGTACGGTACAATCTTTATCAAGAACATCATACGAATATTTTCCTACTTCGATCCGCCGTTACGTGTTGTCGTAATCAACGGGTGTTAAAGGGATTGTCAAGAGAATCGGCTCAGGTATGTTAAGGCTAAGCTCTTCCTTCATGTTGGCATGATTTCATAATTACATGTGTTTGATAACGAGGCACAAAGAGAAGTTCATACTCCCGAATTTATATACATTATCTTAGTCTCATAAATTACAGTATTCTCCTTATCGGGACTTCATATTTAATTGAGTATTATCTTATTCCAGTCAAGAGAGAAGAGAGCATATATATATATATATATACAATATTACAGTATTTTCACCACCATCGAGCTATAATCGATGGGCAGGCCCCTATTGGGCAACCTCTGAGCAGATGGTAAGTTATATACCAAGCCTACTGTGGCGGAGCGCCTATGAGCGAGCCCAGTTGGCCGAGATACAGAGCCTAGTATGGCCGAGCGCCTATGAGCGAGCCTACTACAGCAGAGCAATTTATATATATATATATATATATATATATATATATATATATATATATATATATATATATATATATATACCGAGCCTTATAGGGCAGGACATCTATTTTACTTACTATATTGAGAGAATTGAGTCAGTATCAGCAGGTAAGCATATCTTTAGATTATCTTTGACTCCTAGTTACTTTCAGTTATTATATTATCAGTTCAGTTTTAGCTTTCAGTATATTGCCTTACATACTCGGTACATTATTTATACTGACGTCCCTTTTGTCTGTGGACGCTGCGTTTCATGCCCGCAGGTCTCGATAAACAGGTCGAGAGTCCTCCAAGTAGGCGATCAGCTCGGCGAAAGATGTTGATGCACTTCATTTGCTTCGGAGTTGCTTGTTTGGTTAGTATGATTTAGATATGTATTGTTTGGTATGGCGGGGCTCTGTCCTACCTTTATGATAATTATGTATTCTTAGAGGCTTGTAGACAGATGTCATGTACGTAAAAGATTGTATGGCCTTGTCGGCCTATGCTCAGTGTACGAGTGGTTATTTTGGTCTTATAGGCCCATATGTCTTATGTATAAGTTGGTGTTACATGTTGTATTTTACCTATGTCACGGCAGCCTCTCCGGCTCAGTTATCTATGATAGTATGATACGAAAAGATACGTTATGTTGGTACTCGGTTGAGTAAGGTATCGAGTGCCCGTGGCGGTCCATCGGTTTGGGTCGTGACAGCAAGCTCGCCGCGGTTCGAACTTTTTGAATTGAATAGTGCGTTGGGAAGTTGAAGGAAAATATTTTGCAGGGTTGGGCATTTCTGCGGCCCATTATGCGGCCGCATAATCACTTTGCGGGCTGCAGAATGACCGCAGAGTGAAGCAACTATTTGGGCTATTTTTTATGTCAATTTCGCGGCCAGTTATGTGACCGCACAACCATTTCGTGGGTCGTACTTTGATCGCATAATCAGCCTTGAGAATTTTGCGGAGGGAGGTTCTGCGACGCATTATATGACCGCAGAACAGGTATGCGGGCCGCATAACGGCCGCAGAGTGAAGCTGGCTAGCCTAGTTCCGGAGGCCATTTTTCGTGGCCATTTCGCGGACCGCATAAGCATTATGCGGTCTCATATGCGACCGCAGATCCTGCCCCGAGGCTTCATTTTTGGATTTTTATAATCCGACCCTACTTAATTAAAACATATGCCAAAGTCCATTTTGAGCAAAATTTCTGATACTTTTAGAGTGAGGAAGAGTGCTTAGAGTGGGGGAGTAACCTTCAACCTATTATCCATCAATTCTTGCTCAACCATTGAAGACTAACAAGGAAAGTCTTCATCCTAAAGGTAAGAGTCTATGTCATAGCTCTTAATTTCGAAAATTTACTAAAAAGGGAGTAATTAGCAAGACTATTTTTGGGTGTGGGAGTTTTTATCTTACATGCATGTATTATCAAATAATGTAGGAAGGTTGTGAACTAAAAATGGTAGAGAATGGGTTGAGGGATGATGGAATCTTTCGTAAAAGGGCCTTAAAAACTTTAATGCACACCTAGTGCTTGATAATATGCTCAAGTGAGCCAGAATCATGATCATCTTCCTAATTTTAGTTCAACTTGTTATATTTCTAAAATAGATTGAAGCTGCTAAGAATTCTGGAATATTTTAAAAGTTTAAGGAAGCTCAATTGAGGTATGATGGCTAAACCCCTCTCTTAGAATCAAATTTCACGGTGTTCATGTAAGTTATGTAAGACCCTAGTTGATCATTATGAAATCGGTTATCCCGAGTAATCTTGTGTTGAGAGATACATGTTCAATATGTGTTTCAAATGCATTTATTCATGCTATGTTATCTTTTGAGTATATATTCAAAGTATGGTTGTGTGTGTTATAATTGTTACGATTTTAAGTTATGCTTGAGTGAAGGTTATCATGCCAAATGATGTGAACAAAATCTCTATATATCTAAGACTCTTAATTGCTTTCATGTGTACCTAAAAGCCTTGAATTGAAGAGTCTTATTGTCGATAATGGTAATGGTGTGTGAAAATGAAAAGGGGAGCATGAAATATGAAATTCGGCCAAGTGCCAAGAACGATATTATAATTGTGGCCATAAGTGCCAATGAATTGAATAGATATGATGAAAGTATGACGTGAGATGATTGATAGAAAATGTAATGTCTCGGGTGAGACGGCCTAGCCGATCGGGCCGTGATCGGACGCCATGCCGCACTCATGGTGGTGATTGTGCTGGAAATTGTGATTGTGGTTAATGTCTCAAATGAGGCAGCCTAGCCGATGGGGCCGTGATCGGATTCCGTGTAAAAGTACGGTGGTATTGTGAATAATAGTATACTGGAATTAAAGACCTCCCCACCTAAAAACATGGAAAATGACTTGAAAACTTATGTGGTTCTTAACTTGATATTTTGGTATTGTTTGAGGCTTCTATTGATATCATGGTTTTCGTCCGTGTATTATTGTTCATTCTATTGAAATGGTGTTTGGTTATACATACTAGTACTATTCGACAGTACTAATGTCCCTTTTGCCAGGGGCGCTGCATATTTAATGGATGCAGGTGGTTCCACATCAGGTAGCATTGACCGGCAATAGCAGCTGCAATACACCTTCCTCATAGCAGACTTGGTGAGCCCCACCTCATTCCGGGGTCATGTATATTTTGTACATTTTGTTATCATGTTTGGAGGTATAGCCGGAGTCTTGTTGCCAGCACTATCATTGTACTCCTTTGTATCTTTTAGAGGCTCCGTAGACATTGTATGGGTTGTATGCCCGTGTTGGGGAAAGTCAAACAATTCATATTTATGTTTGAATGAATCACTTGTTCCACTTTAGCCTATAAAAAGGTGTGTATTTTGAGATATTAAAGATAAAGAAACTAATAGAAAGGTTTTGGTATTATATTTGTAACGACCTGACTTGTTGTTTTAAGAATTTACGCCCCGTTCAGTGGCTTAAGGTCTCGAGAAGTTTCGTAATATGTATTATGACCCGTGGGTGTGGTCGAGTTTGATTTTCGGAATTTAATTAAAAGAACAATTCTTATTTAGAAGCTTAAATGGAAATAGTTGACCGGAGAGTTGACTTTTGAGCAAACGACCCCAGAATGGAATTTCAATAATGGCAATAGCTTCGTATGATGATTTAGGACTTAGGCGTATGTTCGGATTTGGATTTGGAAGTCCGTAGGACAATTCGACATATTCTGGCGAAAGTTGAAAAATATAAGATTTTGAAAAAGTCCGACCGAAGGGTGAATTTTTGGTAACGAGGTCGGATTTTGATTCCTGAAATGGGAATAGCTCCCTTATATCAAATATGACTTGTGTGAAAAATTTGAAGTCATTCCGGATTGATTTGATACGTTTCGGTGCAAAATATAGAAGTTGAAAGATTTAAAAACTTATAATTCGATTCAATGTGCGATTCATAATTTCGGCGTTGTTTGATGTGGTTTGAAGCCTCGACTAAGTTCGTATTGTATTTCGGGATATGTTGGTATAAATGGTTGAGGTCCCGGGGGCCTCGGGTGGATTTCGGAAGGTTAACGGAGCAATTCGGACTTGGAAGAAGCTGCTGGAAAATGGCAGCAGCTATTGGGATCGCACTTGCGGAATTTTGGGCGTAGGTGCGACCTCGCTGAAGCGAGCTGCGCAGAGCTGGAGGAAGGTCGCAGATGCGGACAGCCTTCTGCACCTGCGCAATCGCAGGTACGATATTTGCTACTCAGAAGCGACGAGGCAGCGCAGTAGCGGAAATGCTGCGCACCTGCGATCAGCGCAGAAGCAAAAATGGTTCCGCAGGTGCAAGCTTTGTGGCTGGGCAATGACTTCGCAGAAGCGAGATTTCGCTCGCAAAAGCGAGCACGCAGGTGCGAAAATTAGTCCGCATATGCGAAACTGGGCAGAATCATAAGGATAAAAAAAAGGTCATTTTTGGCATTTCGTTTTGGAATTTTTGGAGCTCGGATTTGGGCGATTCTGGAGGGATTTTTCACAAGCTTGGTTGGGGCAAGTGTTCTATATCCTAAAATGATTATATTTCATGAATCTATGATTATATTCATCATTTAGTTCAAATTTAAATGGAAGAAATCAATTTTTTACAAAATCTTCCAAAAACGAAAATTTAAGATTTGATGGTCGAGTTGTTATTGGAATTCAATAAAATTTGTATAGTTGAACTCGTATCGGAATGAGAGTTCGAATTTCATGAAAATTAGGTCGGGTTCCGAGAGGCGGGTCCCGCGTTGACTTTTGTTGATATTTTGGAATAAAATTTTTAAGTCGACGTATTATTATCCGGAATTATTTTCGATGAATTTTAATGAAGTTATACAATTAATTTGGATAGATTTGAGCTGTCCGGAGGTCAATTCAAGTACGAAGGCGATTTTGGAATATCGACATAACTTCAAAGAGGTAGGTGTCTTACTTAACCTCGAGTGGAGGAAGTACCCCTTAGGCATTGAGTCTTATGTGCCATTTGTAAAATGTGAAAAAGCTGTGTATGCGAGGTGACGAGTACGTACTCAGACTTGTGCAATTGGTATTGTTGATAGTAAATTGATAACGATCTGTTTTATGTTTAAATTGAGAACCTGTGGCTATTACCAGGCGGATTATAAATTGAAATGTGGGCACGAGATGCCGTGGGTAAATAATGATGATATTTGGCACGTGAATTGTCCATGCCGTTGTGAGATGAAATGAGGGCTCGAGGTGCCGGGAAAATATGATAATTTAATTATGGGCACTAGGTGCAGTGGAATTATGAAAATGGGCTGAGACCCGTATTTTTATGATTATGAAATGAGGTGTCACATGGTGACTTTTTAATTGAAAGAATTGTATTCAAAATATTTAATTGGAAGGATTTTTACTTAGAAAGTATTATATGAAAGAATTGTATTTGAAAGATATTTATTTGAGGAAATTATATTTGAAAAGATTTATTGAAAGAATTAAATTTAAAATATTTATTTGGAAGGATTTTTACTTAGAAAGTATTATATGAAAGAATTGTATTTGAAAGATATTTATTTGAGGAATTATATTTGAAAAATAATTATTTGAGAATATTATATTTGAAAGAGAGTTATCTGGAAGAATTATATGTGAAAGACATTTATTTGAAGGACTTGATTTAATTCTGTGTAATTGTACATATTAATTATTGAGCGATATTAGTGGTATTCTTTGTCTGCTGTGCATATCACTGGTTGTTTCATGTTGCCCTATTGTTATTTGTTTTCTATTATTTTGTATATTATATTGTACATATTATTAGACTAGTGAGTGTCTTGAATGTACCTCGTCTCTACTCCATTGAGTTAGTCTTGATACTTACTGGGTACCGGCCGTGGCGTACTCATACTACACTTCTGCACATTTTTGTGCAGAGCCATGTATTAAAGATAACGGACTTGAGCAGAGTTAAAGCGGGATCGTAAGGATTCAAGGTAGAGTTGCTTGGTCGTCGCAGTCCCTTGGAGTTATTTTATTTTATTGTACTGTTAATTTGTAATCAAACAGTATTGTATATTTGGTCCTCGTGATCATTCCATTTATTCAGTTAGAGTTCGTGACTCGGTACTACCATTCTTGGGAGGTTGTGTATTGTAATTATTTCCGCCATTAGATTTTAATTTTTTTAAAAAAGGCTTCAAAATGTAAATGAAATCGGCTTACCTAGTCTTAGAGACTAGGTGCCATCACGACGCCTGTAGTGGAATTTTGGGTCGTAAAAAGTTGGTATCAGAGCTCTAGGTTCATAGGTTCTACGAGTCACGAACGAGTCTTGCGGATCGGTATGGAGACGTCTGTACTTATCTTCGAGAGGCTACAGAACTGTTAGAAAATTTCCATTTCTTTCATTCATATCATGCGAAATTTGTTGAATTTGGAATTTGAACCTTTGTATCTCCATTCCCTCACAGATGGTGAGGACACGTGCTACTGGGTTATCTGAGCAGGCATCCGCACATACTGCTAGGGCTGCAAGAGGCCGGGGCCGAGGTAGAGGTCGAGGAACGGCACGTGTTGCGACTAGAGCACCTGTCAGAACAACAGTTGAGGAGCCACTAGTAGCTCCAGTTGGGGGACAGGTACCAGAAGCACCTGTTGTTACCCCCGGACTTCAGGAAACCTTAGCACAGTTCCTGAGTATGTTTGGTACCTTAACTCGGGCGGGATTGATCTCTGGTGTATCAAATATTTCGCAGATTGGGGGAGTAGCTCAGACTCCTACCACAATTCCAGAGCAGCAGGTTCACGTTGGTCAGGTTCCGGGTGTAGTACCGGTACAACCTATTATTCCGGTTCGGCCTGAGGTCAGGCCCGAGGCATCAGAAGAAGAACAAAAGAGACTTGAAAGGTTTAAGAAATATGATCCACCAACTTTCAGTGGCACAACTACAGAGGATGCCTAAGGATTTCTGGAAAATTATCACTGTATTCTCCGTACCATAGATATTGAGAAAGTGAGCGGAGTTGCCTTTACCACATTTCAACTGTCAGGCGCAGCGTATCGGTGGTGGCAAATCTATGAAGAAGGTAGACCATCCGATGCAACACCACCAACTTGGACTCAATTTTCGGAAATGTTCTTGAAAGCGTTTGTTCCCCAGACTATCCGAGATGCGTGGTACATGGAGTTTGAACGGTTGTGTCAGGGCACTATGACAGTGTCAGAATATGCTATCAGGTTCAGTGACTTAGCCCGTCATGCACCTATCTTGGTTCCTACAATCAGAGAACGGGTTCGTAGATTCATTGAGGGGCTCGATTATGATATTAAAATATGCATGGCTAGAGAGTTGCAAACTGATGCTCCATTTCAACAAGTAGTGGAGATTGCAAGGAAGATTGAGGGTGTTTTAGGCGAGGAAAGGGAGTCTAAGGAGGCCAAAAGGTCTCGAAGATCTGGAGGATTCAGTGGATTTTACTCTTCAGCTAGAACCCATTATAGCAGAGGCTTGAGCAGTCGGTCAGCTCAGTCCGCACATCAGATTACTCGGGGTGCTCCAGTTTATAGTGCACTACCGACACGAGATTCTTACAATGGTTATTCCAGTTATCCGGTACAGACTCAGTACGAGGAGTCGCGACCTTAGAGGGGTTGTTATGAGTGTAGTGATACTAGGCATATCATGAGAGATTGTCCCAGACTTGGGAGGGGTGGATTTTATCAGAACACTCCAGCTACAAGCTTTATTCCAGCTGATACTCCACGTGCACAGTTAGCTAGAGGTGGAGGACAGGCGTGTAGTGGGCGCCTAAGAGGTGAAGTCCCGACCCGTTGATATAATCACTATGATTTGGCTGGGGCCAATACACCATATGATGTCGTTACAGGTACGATCCTGATTTTTATTATAAAGGATAATTTCCCTTAATTTGATTCGGTTCTGAATATTGAGGTGAGTCCTCCTATTATGCTCCACTTATGGGTGAGCTTCGTAAATTTGTGTCCCACTTATATGTTTATCCCTGTTAGGAGATTTAAAGATGTGAACCCGTGTCTGCCATTTTATTTTTGGTACACCATTGAGGGCTATAAGCCCAAAAGTAATTTTTATTATTCATTACATCGGGTTTAATGTGTTTCAGAATAATTGATTCCAATTTTTATGAATTATATGCCCTACCGGTAGGAGGGTTCATTATATGTTGTGAAAAATGTTTATGAAATATATTGAAAAGAAGAAAGAAAAGAAACTGAAAATTTCAGTTGGCACAATGTGCAACATACTTGTGATTCGGAGTTGAGGACGGGATCCTCACATTTTTACATGATGTAAAATATTTAACCCGGGCTGCAAGCCGCGATGGAAGTTATGTAAGGACAAGGTCCTTGTGGTGAAATATTTATGAGTTTAAAATTTTCACTTTGTGAAATTTAATTGTACAATAGTATTAATAGGGAGTCATGCCTGTTAGGCTTATTTGATAATTCTTGTATATTTTTCTGTGCATATTCAGTCATTTTGGTGCTGTAAATATTGAGTTTTAACTTATGAGATGAGTGCCTAGGTGGCATTAAATGTGACTCATTAATCCGAGTAAGCAATCATGAGGTCTTCATGCCTCACATTCTGTTGTAAATGTTGTGAAAAATTTGAAATGAGGTGATGGTTAGTATGCGATTAATTGATGATTCTAGAATTAATTATGAACAACTTTTAAGACCAGAGATGTGGTGACGAGCATGCATATGATGTGCTTCATGTCCTGATATCATTATGATAATGCAGTATTTGTAACGCTGAGATTGTGTTATTGATATATACATTGTGGATGTGTTGTTAGGAGTTGTTTTGGTGTTACTCTGGCAGGTGGTTAGGCCTAATTACAGGGGAGACTCTGCCGAAATTTCTAAAAAAATAAAAAATAAAAAATTTGGGAGTTAGTAAAATTTGGAGGATTGAGATTTGCAAAGGAAGAGATAAGTTATGTTATGTGTTTGAGGGCGAATGACCCTAAGAAGGGAAGAATGAAACACCTCAAAAAAAATTAAAGTACTTCAACACTATCAAGAAAATTGATGTGTGTGTAGGCACGAGTTGCTATAACTAGTTGAGACTAATACCGTGTGTTGTTGTAAAAAATCAGACCTTTTGAAATGTTGGAGTGTAAGAAATTGATCTTAAAGTTTACAAATATGGGTAAAAGAAATAAACTCAAATGAGATGATATTGTCACGCTTATCTCAAATGCGGTAGTGTGGAATCAACCGTGAGTATATGTGTAAAAGTAAAATCATCAATTTGGTAACCCCAAAATAATTCTTAGAATGTTCGAGGACGAACGTTTGTTTAAGAGGTGGAGAATGTAATGACCCGACTTGTCATTTTAAGAATTTACGCCCCATTCAGTGGCTTAAGGTCTCGAGAAGTTTCGTAATATGTATTATGACCCGTGAGTGTGGTCGAGTTTGATTTTCGGAATTTAATTAAAAGAACAATTCTTATTTAGAAGCTTAAATGGAAAGAGTTGACCGGAGAGTTGACTTTTGAGAAAACGACCCAGGAATGGAATTTTGATGATGGAAATAGCTTCGTATGATGATTTCGAACTTAGGCGTATGTTCAGATTTGGATTTGGAAGTCCGTAGGACAATTCGACATATTTTGGCGAAAGTTAGAAAATATAAGATTTTGAAAAAGTCCGACCGAAGGGTGAAATTTTGGTAACGAGGTCGGATTTTGATTCCGAAAATGGGAATATCTCCATTACATCAATTATGACTTGTGTGCAAAATTTGAAGTCATTCCGGATTGATTTGATACGTTTCGGTACAAAATAAATAAGTTGAAAGATTTGAAAACTTATAATTCGATTCGATGCGCGATTCATAATTCCGGCGTTGTTTGATGTGGTTTGAAGTCTCGACTAAGTTCGTATTATATTTTGGGACATGTTGGTATAATTGGTTGAGTTGGGCAGAGCTGAAAGAAGGTCGCAGATGCGGACAGCCTTCCGCACCTGCGCAATCGCAGGTGCAATATTTGCTACGCAGAAGCGACGAGGCACCGCAGAAGCGGAAATGCTACGCACCTGCGATCAGCGCAGAAGCGGAAATGGTTCCGCAGGTGCGAGCTTTATGGCTGGGCAGTAACTTCACAGAAGCGAAATTTCGCTGGGCAGAGCTGGAGGAAGGTCGCAGATGCGGACAGCCTTCGGCACCTGCGCAATCGCAGGTGCGATATTTGCTACGCAGAAGCAACGAGGCAGCGCAGTAGCGGAAATATTGCGCACCTGCGATCAGCACAGAAGCTGAAATGGTTCCGCAGGTGCGAGCTTTGTGGCTGGGCAGTGACTTCGCAGAAGCGAGATTTCGCTCGCAAAAGCGAGCACGCAGGTGCGAAAATTAGTCCGCATGTGCGAAACTGGGCAGAATCATAAGGACAAAAATGGTCATTTTTGGCATTTCGTTTTGGAATTTTTGGAGCTCGGATTTGGGCGATTATGGAGGAATTTTTCACGAGCTTGGTTGGGGTAAGTATTTTATATCCTAAAGTGATTATATTTCATGAATCTATGATTATATTCTTCATTTAGTTCGAATTTAAATGGAAGAAATCAAGATTTTTACAAAATCTTCCATAAAAAAAATTTAAGATTTGGAGGTCGAGTTGTTATTGGAATTCAATAAAATTGGTATGGTTGAACTCGTATCGGAATGGGTATTCGGATTTCATGAAAATTATGTCGGGTCCCGAGAGGCGAGTTCCGTGTTGACTTTTTGGAATAAAATTTTTAAGTTGACGTATTATTATCCAGAATTATTTCCGATGAATTTTAATGAAGTTATACAATTAATTTGGATAGATTTGAGCTGTCCGGAGGTTAATTCAAGCAAGAAGGCGATTTTGAAATATCGGCATAACTTCAAAGAGGTAAGTGTCTTGCTTAACCTCGAGTGGGAAAATTACCCCTTAGGCATTAAGTTTTATGTGCCATTTGTGAAATGTGAAAAAAGCTGTGTATGCGAGGTGACGAGTACGTACTCAGACTTATACATGCAAAATTCATTGAATTAAAGTCTTAGGCATTATTGTGTAGTAAATTGGGAAATTATGAAAAATTATTAAATCATCTGTTTGCCATGCCTAAATACTTATTGTTGAATTTGTTTTTATATGACAATTTGATGTGATTGTTACTTGATTATTTATGTAATTCCGTGAATTTGCTGGTTTGATAATTATTTGAATTTAATTTTATTTTGGATTTTTCACTCTGCAAATAATTAATTAAATGAGCTTAAGAAGAGGTGTTTATATAATTATTGAAAATTTAATTTTTATGAAGACTTTGCTTTATGTTGAGAAATTTCTATCTCTATTGATTATTTTTGGGTGTTGGACGCATTGTGTGGAGTTTTTGGCTATTTGTTGTAAAATTAATTGACTTGGTTATAGCTTTGGAATTTGGTTGTGGTCATTGGGCAAATTTTGATATGAATTGATTTTTGTTATATTGCTGTAGTAATTTTTCGTGTAAATTATTGTGTTGTGTGAGTTGTTATTTTGGAGAGATAAGGGTGGCATTTCACCGTTGATATTATGTGGTTATAAGGGTGGCATTTCACTATTGTTGTGTTGTTGGAATATTGTCTGGGCGGAGCGATAAGGGTGGCTATAGGAGCGATAAGGGTGGCAGTAAGAGCGATAAGGGTGGCTATTGATAATGTATGGGCGGAGCGATAATGGTGGCTATAGGAGTGATAAGGGTGGCAATAGGAGCGATAATGGTGGCTATTGTCAGGGACGATATGTGATGATGTGGGGTTGTGGTGTTGATGATTTTTATGTGATGTTGTGATTTTTCTTGTGTTTATTTTTATGCCTTGTGCAATTGGTCTTGTTGATAGTAAATTGATAACAATTTGTTTTATGTTGAAATTGAGAACCTGTGGCTATTGCCAGGCGGATTATAAATTAAAATGTGGGCACGAGATGCCGTGAGTAAATAATGATGATATTTGGCACGTGAATTGTCCGTGCAGTTGTGAGATGAAATGAGGGCACGAGGTGCCGGAAAAATATGATTATTTAATTATGGGCACTAGGTGCCGTGGAAATATGAAAATGGGCTGAGACCCGCATTTATGAAAAATATGAAAATGGGTTGAGACCCGTATTTTTATGATTATGAAATGAGGTGTCACATGGTGACTTTTTAATTGAAAGAATTATATTCAAAATATTTAATTGGAAGGATTTTTACTTAGAAAGTATTATATGAAAGAATTGTATTTGAAAGATATTTATTTGAGGAAATTATATTTGAAAAGATTTATTGAAAGAATTATATTCAAAATATTTATTTGGAAGGATTTTTACTTAGAAAGTATTATATGAAAGAATTGTATTTGAAAGATATTTATTTGAGGAATTATATTTGAAAAATAATTATTTGAGAATATTATATTTGAAAGAGAGTTATCTGGAAGAATTATATGTGAAAGATATTTATTTGAAGGACTTTATTTAATTGGGTGTAATTGTACATATTAATTATTGAGCGATATTAATTGTATTCTTTGTCTGCTGTGCATATCACTGGTTGTTTCATGTTGCCCTACTGTTATTTGTTTCCTATTATTTTGTATATTATATTGTACATGTTATTAGACTAGTGAGTGTCTTGAATGTACCTCGTATCTACTCCATTGAGTTAGTCTTGATATTTACTGGGTACCGACCGTGGCGTACTCATACTACACTTCTGCACATTTTTGTGCAGAGTCAGGTATTGAAGATAACGGACTTGAGCAGAGTTAAAGCGGGATCGTAAGGATTCAAGGTAGAGTTGCTTGGTCGTCGCAGTCCCTTGGAGTCTTTTCATTTCATTGTACTGTTGATTTGTAATCAAACAGTATTGTATATTCGGTCCTCGTGATCATTCCATGTATTAAGTTAGAGTTCGTGACTCAGTACTACCAGTCTTGGGAGGTTGTATATTGTAATTATTTTCATCGTTAGATTTTAATTCAAAAAAAAAAATGGCTTCAAAATGTAAAAGAAATCGGCTTACCTAGTCTTAGAGACTAGGTGCCATCACGACGCATGTGGTGGGATTTTGGGTCGTGACAGTATTCATGATCTCCCTATTGTCTAATCAATGAATATATGTCACCTCTTTTTATTCCATGAGTGAGTTTGTGGTAGAAAGTATCTAGCAGGCTTGCTCGAACGAGTTCACTCTGTTGAGCGTTGGTCGCGCTCCCCGGGTTTGGAGCGTGACAACCACCCAAAGCCTTAGAACCGCCCCTGTATAGCGGCAATGGAACTTTTCATCATTAGGTAGCATTGGTAGATTTAATAATATAATATAATAAATTTAAGTAATAATCAAAATAAACATTATATTTATAGTAACAATAGCATACAAGCATATAATAACCATCCAAATAAGTTGTAAGAGTTTGGAAAATGTTCAAATACGTAAAGTCAAATTTGCCCTAAACTGTGGTGTGCGTTAAATCTGAACCAATATAATTCAATAACAATTTAAATTTTGGCCCTTAATAAATCAAAAAACATATTTTGCAACAATAGTTATTAATTGTTAAATAAATATTATGAAAGTAAATATTTGAGGTCATTACTCAAGATACTAGTGCATTTCTTTAGCTAGAAATCTAGAAGACGGTGAAATAGGACAAAATTAAATACAAAAAACTTAGCCCGGAAGTAGTCAGCGAAGTCCACTCTCTTCTGCCCACAATAACGTCGAAAATAAAATGCTAACATATAAAAAGTCGGTTTCTCATTGGCCACGCGGTTAAGTTACCTTCCCCGTCCACTCTCCTTGACATGCGTGCCGCTGTATGACCCCCCCCCCCCCCCCCTATATATATATATAGTCCCTCGCACCAAACCTAAACGCATAAACGTTTCATACTTTTCTCGTTTGCATTCATTCCCAATTCCCGACTCTTCGCTCATACCGAATCACTTTGATCTTATATCATGGCCGAATCAAACCCTAAGCCTCAACTACCCGAGATGGTAATTTCAATTTCATGCCTCCGTATTGGTTTTTTAATTCATTTGTTTCCTTGTTTATATCGATATTTGATGAAATTTTGCTTTTTTGGTCTAATTTGTTTTTTTTTTGTTTTTGGTTTGATTTTGTGATTGAAGGCTCAAACTGAGGAAGAGAAATTGAAGTATTTGGAATTTTTGCAAGTGGCGATGATTCATGCGGCGCTCTATGTAACGAAGGTGTATGGTTACGCCAAAGAGAATTCTGGTCCCCTGAAGCCCGGTGTTCAGACCGTCGAAGGCACCGTTAAGACCGTGGTTGGCCCTGTCTATGATAAATTTCATGATGTCCCTGTCGAGGTCCTCAAGTTTGTTGACCGTAAGGTATATTTCCTTGCACAATTGACTTGAATTTTATTTTTATCATTTTACCTATCATGGATTTGGATTAATTACTGTATTCCACTTTATGAGATAGAAATTCTACTTTTGTATTATTATGATATCACAATTGGGATTATACATTATTTGGATTGATTAATTAGCTTCATGATGTCGCTATGCATTGACTGTTTTTTCAAATGGGATCGATTGCTTGCTCTATACTAGATTCGCATTTTAGAAATATAAATTCAAAATTTATCTGTTTTGCAGTTATTGAATCAGTTTTCCTCAATAAATTTATAAGTTGTTTTTTATTCCATGAAGGTTATGAAATGCAACAATAATCATGCTGGGTATGCTTTGATAGGTTAAACACAATTAAATGTTTTCTTTGTTTGATGTGTGCATATGGAAGAACTGAACTAGCATATTTTCTTTTTTTTTTAATGTTTTTAAATGAAAATTGGAAGTTTTTCACATGTTGATGCACTGTGTTTGTGGTGGTGAGATTTATTGGGGGCTTTTTTCACTTTTAGCCCGCGGTAGCCGAAAAAGTGTATAATATTTGTATATAACATACAAAATTATATATATATATATACAAAAAATATATATTTTTCGGCTATTATTTTGAAAGCGTGTCATTTTCCCATTTTTCTACTAGGTACAAAGTTAGTTTATACATGAACTGTTTGGGATATCTTATTAGTTGCATAGGATTGATTATGGGATTTCATAGTGGGGATGATCTCCTTATTTGGTGAACTGATGTAGAATCCAGGGCTGTTGGGTGCATATTGCTTCTCCTTTTATCATTCTTGTGGCTATTGTGTGTATCTAATTCAATGTTGGTCAGCCAATGAAGAGATAATAATTTTAGGCTGATGAATAAAATATGTAACAGCTGAACCTTTTGTGAAAATAGTATGTGATTGAAACACAGTGCCAACTGGCACTATAAAATTTGGTAGTCATATTTCTTGTAGTTAAATTTTATTTGTCAATTGATCCTACAGTTCTTTAAAACGTTCTAGTTTGTTAATACAATCATATTGATTTGCTCTACCTCTTTCATCGGATATTGCTTACTATTTGATTGGATTGTAGCTTTGATAATTCGTACCTTGTTGATATATGTGATTCACATGAATTTGACAAACATTTTGCAGGTTGATGAGTCTGTTCGTAAGATTGAGACTCGTGTTCCCCCTATGGTCAAGCAGGCTCCTGCAGCAGCTCGCTCCGTGGCAGCCGATGTCAAAAGTGCTGGTGTGATAGGAGCTGCATCAGGACTTGCAAAAACAGTCTATGCCAAGTACGAGCCTGCTGCCAAGGGACTTTACACCAAGTACGAACCAATGGCCGAGCAATATGCAGCTTCAGCTTGGCTCTCTCTTAACCGACTTCCCGTCGTTCCTAAAGTTACTCAAGCAGTTGCTCCAACAGCTGCTTACTATTCTGGGAAGTACAATGAGATTGTCCAGCAATCTGCAGAGAAAGGGTACAAGGTTGCATCATATCTTCCATTGGTACCTACTGGCAAGATTTCTAAGGTGTTCAGCACTCAGCATGTGGCTTCCAACTAAGGAACCTTCTGATTTTACCTTTATGGTTCATAACTAGCTGTTTAGTTCTGTGAGGAGCTCCAGGATATGATCTGGAGTTCTTTGAAACAGTTTTTATCTGTTTACTGTGTTGTGGATTGTTTGTTGTGTGTTTGAAGTAAATAATTGTGTTTGTCTATTCGGTTTTCATTGTTGAAAGTGTTGATAAGCTCTTATTGCTCGGGTATCCCATTTTGTCTTTTTGGGATGTCTCTTATATACACAGTAACATTTTGTTCTTTTCTTTCAAAATATCTCGTTTGTTCATGAGTGTAGTGCCTTTAGGGAAAAAAGCGAAAGAAAAACTTCCTATAAACTAAATAGAAAATTTGGTTGCTATTTTGATCGAAACATGATTTTCCATCAGTCCCATTGATCTAACAGCAGTAATGCGGCATTGCTTCATCCTTAACAGATTTGCTGCTACCATGTATTCGTAGCTTTTATCACCAGCCATTTACCAATAAGAAATATGTAAAATATTCATCGTAAGTAGAGTATTCTTTTTATTTATAAAAATAGTCTAAATTGTATCAAATGGGAACTACGGTGGCGCGCTTTTGTGATTTTGGCTAATAGTTTAGAAATACCAAGTCTTGTTTTTCGGAAACAATTTGCTTTTCACATAATTAACTTGATCGTGATAGGATCCCGGAACAAAATATCTCATTGTGCTGATGTAGTTCCGTCGAGCAAATTTCTTTCTAACTATACCTTTTTATTTCTCGTTTCTCTTTGGCCATTGTCACCTTCAAATGCTTTCTATTAAGTTTCAAAGATGCTGAATATATTTTATACACTAATGGTGTAAAACCTATTGCTCAATAAAATTAAATTTATTAATTCTTGGGTACGTTTTTGCGCGTCTATCCCATATAATTAGTAAAAAATTATATCGTTTTGTACATGGATGGTAAAATGTTTTGAATCATGATTTGTATTTATAAGAAAAAGATTGCACTTAGAAATCATAATAATCTGAATATTTAAGCTAAGAAAAATAAAAGGAGAAGATAAAATATAAGAACTGTAAATGTTAGCTCAAAAAATTTATTATACGCCGAAGTTAAAGAGCTTAGCTTTGTAAAATGAAGAATTCTGGTACATCTACCTTACTAAATTCTTTGATAATTCCCAAGTCAAATTTAATGTTACAAAACTAACTTTTGTTATTAATATTGAAGGTATTATTAAAATTACTTTTAAGGGCATAAAAATCCAATAATAGTATAGGGTTATTTTGGTATTTCACATTCAACTTTTGATCTAATGTTTATAATATAGTACTGAAGTATGATGATGACACATAAGTCTCTATAATAAGAAGTAAAGAATAATTTGGTATTTTATTAAAAAATAATTATCAGTATAATACACCAATTTATTAAATCCTATGAATGAAAATCAGCTAACTTGGTATTTTTTTAAAAATAAAAGTAATCAGTATAATACACCAATTTATTAAATCCTATGTACAAAAATCAGTTAACTTGGTAAATACATCTTCCCTGTAATTAGTATTACCCATAGATTATAGACTTTTTCATATATATACAAAAATTTAAACTTATTTACTCGGTTTATGTATTCCTATTTATAGAATGTAACTAAAGTTGTATAAAATATATACAAATTCGGTCAAAATCTATGATTTATCTACTACTTACATATAATTTTTTTGTACTGAATCCGGTAAAAACTATAATTTATATACAATTTAGATATAACTTTTATACAATTATGTTAGTTGCACATGTTTTGTAAGCCGTTTCTATACCCAACATTTAAAATATATACAATTTATTTACGTCTACTTATTCGAGTTTCAATTTGAAATTTCAACCAAAACCACCTCGAATCTTCACCAAATTATCTAAAAAACGAGATGTAAACTTCAAAGGATATTCCCAATCATTTTCAACAACACCCAGTCCAAACAAACAACAATTTGACAAAATTTAATTTTTGAATTTATAGTTACGAAATTTTTTAATGGCTGTCAATAGAGTTTAGACTCATGTCTTCACGTTTTGTTGGCCTTTAAACTAAATCGGCATCCAAATTAGCAAATATTGGAGACGGTTTTGAAGGTCTTTACTGGAAATGAAAATTCAAAGGGTGCATTGAATTGTTTAAATGGATACCGCTATTAATTTTATATTAGTTTGGAAAAATTAGTGCTTTATATTTTATAACTACTTTGGAATATCCAATCTATTTTTTTGTGGAAAGATTTTAATTTGAAGCGGCAACAAAGTGATGAAGCAATAGAAATTTGAAAACAAATAGCAAAGACAAGAAAATGGGGAAGGTTGAGGTCTAATATATTACTTTTTTATATAAATGATAAATTATATATTAACTTGTAATTAAATTTAATATTATGGGTAAATAAGGACCCGTGTGTCATAGACTTTTTTTCTTTTTTCAGAGTTTTTTTAAAACGTGTTTGTCCATGAAAAACTGTATTATTGGAGATTTTTCAAACTTTTTCAATTTTTTTGGAATGTTTTTTTCACTCACAAAAGTGCAATATTTTTTAAAGTGAAATGCATATCCAAACATTATTTTAAATTTTAAATAGTATTATTTTTTTAACTTAACTCCGAATACTACTATTTTCAAAAATTATAATTTTTATGTCCAAACACCTTTTATTTGTCAAAGGGAAATTATATATATTAACAACTACGTTACAGAGTACTGGTTAGATGGGGGTACTGTAATCCCCCTAAAACGGACAAGTTTTGGTCTAGTGTATCAATATTACATACCAAAAAGTGTCTAATTACTTCAATTCCTAGGATGTTTGCCCAGAATACATCATTTGCAAACACCGGAGGAATTACTAGCATGGTAGCTCTTCCCAATTTTTTTGATTTTGCTGCTTCCTTTGCGAGTGCATTAGCCACTCTATTCTGCTCCGTATAATTGTGCCTCACCACTACACTGCCCATCCTTTGGATCAACAACTTGCATTCACATATAATAGGATCATAAATTATATTGCATGTGAGTCGCATTCTTATTACCTTTGCCGAGTCTGTAACTATTTCTAGAGGTAATCATCTATTTTGTTCGGCAATTTGGAGGCCCTTTAGCAAATCTTTTAAATTTGCCATTATGTTGGTGGTGTGTGGCATGTTTTCCATATACCCAGAATCCAATCCCCATTATGAGTCCGAAAGGCCCCACCAATTCCCCTAATGCCTGGGTTGCCCTTAGTTGTCCCATCAATGTTGAGTTTATAGTGCCCCTTCACGGGGGGCTCCCATTTGACTATGGTAGGAAAGAGCTTCCTAATCATCTCTTTGGGCCAATGTATAGTACTCAATTGATTTGGCAATGGTGTTGTTAGCAGAGATTGTATCTTTCTTTTTATTAAAAAGATTATGGTTTCTAGCTAGCCAAATATGCTAGAAGCAGAACAGAAGGATGATTTCCCAAGAGGTAATGTTGTTAAAGGACAGTTTCCTTAGCTTGTTCCAAGTGATAGGCCATAACTGGGCTGTAAAGTTATGATTCAATTGCTGGATTTCAGTAGTTCCTTTGGATATTAGGTCATGCCAGAACTGGGTTGCATTGGGGCATTCAAAAAAGATGCGGTCGTTAGTTTCAGGGATGGTTGGGCAAAAACAGCATGCAAGGTTGCAATTGAATCCAATTCTGTGTAGGAAAGCTCCAGTAGGGAGCATGTCCTGTATAAGCAGCCAGATGAAAGTTTTTATTTTGTTTGGGACTTTTAACTTCCATATCCAACTGAAGTTACCCTCTTCCTCATTCATCAGAATATTATTGGTGTTGCTAAGGAAGGTATATGCTGATTTGGTGGTAAAGGACCCACTTGGAGTGAGACCCCAAATTAGCATGTCTTATTTGGTAGAATTAGTAGGGATGAATGTTAATTTGATTAGATTAGTGATGTCCTCATGAAGGTTCATGGAGATGGGTGAGATATCCCAATTTTTTGAACTGTAGATAATGTCCACTTTGGTAGAAATGTCATTTGGGGTGAGTGGACCCTCAATCATGTCCCTAATGGTTAGGTGATTTGGAATCCAGGCATCACTAATGAAGCTTATCATGTTCCCTTTGTGGACAATTCATCTACGAGCCTTATTGTAAGTATCCCTACCTTTGAGGATACATTGCCAAATTGGGGATTTGGGCTTCTTGAGGGTATAGTTCCAGTTATAATGTTTTGAGATTAGGACTCTAGCCCACATACTAGAGGTGTTATGGTAAATCCTCCAGGCCAGCCTAGCATGGGAGGCTTTATTCTTGCATTCAGTTTTCTGTAATCCTAACCCACCATGAGAGTTTTGACTAGTGACTTTGTCCCAGTTAACCAGGTGCATTTTCTTCTTATTTGGTGTAGTACCCCAGATAAAATTCCTTTGGATTCTATCAATTTGGTTGGTAGTCTTGGTGGACAGCTTGATGTATTGCATGACATGGCTTGGGATGCTGTTAAAAGAGGCTTTGGCCAGAATGATTTTTCCAGTCATATTTAGGCAATTTGTTTTCCATCCAGATAGCTTGGATTGCATATTGTCTAGTATGAACTGGAAGTCATTATTTGAGGGTCTCTCATAGAATATTAGAAAACTAAGGTACCTACTAAAAGATGTAGTAGCTTGAATGCAAATGGTATGAGTAAGGTTCTTCATTATGT
Source organism: Nicotiana tomentosiformis (assembly GCF_000390325.3). Lineage (NCBI taxonomy): Eukaryota > Viridiplantae > Streptophyta > Magnoliopsida > Solanales > Solanaceae > Nicotiana > Nicotiana tomentosiformis. The sequence continues at coordinate 30,988,277 of NC_090812.1, forward strand.
CGGGCTTTATGTTAGAGGGGAAGTGCACCTTAGACTTAGGAAGATTGAGTTTTTGACCAGAGGTTTCATTAAAAGACTGCAGGATAGAGTATATTGTGTTGCAGTTTCTGGTATTTGCCTTTGCAAACAGGGTAAGGCCATCAACAAATAATAGGCAGGATATCTTTGGACCAGACCTCCTAATACTGATTGGGATCCATTGCTTATCCTGAACAGTCCTATCAATGATCCTGGAGAGCCTTTCCATATACATAATGAATAGGTAAGAAGGATGGGTTCCCCTTACCTAATTCCCCTATAAGGCTGGAAAGTGTCAGTCTTTCCACCATTAACTAGGATGGAGATGTTTGATGAGCTAATGCAAGATATGATTAACTTAGTTAGCCTATGTGCGAAGTTGATGGCATGTAGAGTGTCTCTAACGAAAGACCACTCCAGTCCGCCAAAGACTTTTTCTAAGTCAATTTTGAGGATCATGTGGGCCTCATTCCCTTTCATTTTCCCAAAGTGAATGATGTATTCTTAGACAATAATGGAATTGTTTGAGGCCCTTTTGTTGGATAAGAATTTTTCTGGCTAGGGCTAATTATGGCATGGATGAGAGGCTTGATTCTGTTAACAATGACCTTTGTGGTGGTATTGTATATGGTATTACAAAGCCCTATTGGTCTAAAGTTCTTGAGCATTGTGGCTTGGGGTAACTTGGGGATGAGGCAAAGTAGGGTTTGGTTTATGGTTTCATCCATGGAGTGTGTGTCAAAACATGACTTACAAAAGTTAATCACTGACTTCCCCACAATGCCCCAGTATCTTTGGTAAAAGAAAGGGTGAAGCCCGTTAGGACTAGGAGCCTTAAAAAGTTTAAAGAAGAAAATAGCCAGTTTGATTTCACTATCCTCTAGGGCCCTATCCAAGCTATCTCTTTAGCAGTTTGAGAGAGTGTGGGTCATATCCAAATGACTAGTAGTGGGAATGTGGGCTTGTATGGGGGAGAAAGTATAAAGGCTCCTAAAGAAATGCATTATGGAGATCTTGATGTCTCCTTGGTCATAGAACTAGTTACCAATGTCATCTTTGAGGGACAAGATCATGTCCATCCTTCTCATATTGGGGGTGGAGGTATGAAAAAACCTGGTGTTGGCATCACCTTCAATTAGCCATCTGACCCTTCATTTGAGTTTCCAAAAGTCTTCCTCGTTCTTGAGGATATAGTCCAGTTCTCTATTCATGCTACTTTCTAGATTCAGCAGGAAGTTGCTAAATTGGTAGTTGAGAGATTTTTGGATTCCAGCAATCTTGGCTAGGATCCTTCTCTTTTTGTGAAAGATATTACCAAAGGTATGCCTGTTCCACTAGGTCCCTAGTTTTTTGAAGGTGTTGGTTAATTGGATTAAAGGGGAGTTTGGGGTAAAGGCCTCATTGATGATACTAGGAAAGGATGAGTGGCTAGTCCACATTGATTCAAACCTGAATGGCCTATTAGTATTATTGGTAGTAGCTCTCCCTTTAGCATTATTTGGACAGGGTAGTGGTCTGAGTGGGTCCTAAAGAGATGGTTTACACTAGACTCAGGGTACTGAGAAATCCAAGAGTCATTAGCAAAACATCTATTTATCTTTTCTAAAATTAGACTGTTCCTATTTTTGTATCTTTTGTTGGCCAAAATGTATTTATTGCCTTTGTATCCTAAGTCAACTAACTTGCCTTCATTAAGGCAGTTCCAAAAAAGGTTGCTATGTTTTCGGTTAATGGGGTTGCCCCCAAACTTATCCCTAGCCTTTAAGACTTCATTGAAGTCTCCAAATACAAACCAATTTCCAGTATTGCTTTTAGAGATAGTAACTAAATTATCCCATAACAATTTCCTATCAGCTAATATGGTGCTGGCATAAATGGCTAAAATTAATTAGGGAGTATGTGATGGAAATACCTTCACTATGGCATGGATGCCTTGAGGGGTAGTGGATACCTCATCAACTTGCATACAATCTGCCTTCCACATCATAACAATCCCACTGCCGGAGACTGGATGAGCATGTCAAAATGCAAATCCTCATTCAGCTTCTTATGTTCAGCCATCTTTGTTTCTAACAGTACCAATAATGCTGGTTTGTGTAGCTGGACCATGTCAAGGCAGTGTCTCCTTAACTCTGTATTATTTCTACCCCTAATATTCCATATGATGTAATTCATTAGAGGTGGTTGGCAGGTGGGGGACTGGTTTCTATGGGCCTTCTCCATCCCCCGGGGAGGCGTCATTTGTTTCTTTTGGTTCATGTTTCTTATACTCAGTACTAGGGTTAGATTCAGAAGCAGGTTGGTCACACATTGACTGTGGTGGAAGACCAGACTCAGTCCATATTTGGTCAGGGTCCTGGGACATAAGAGTACAAGTATTTTGTTGTTCTCCACACTGAACTCCATCGCCCTGACTGAGTCCAGTAGGAGGGAGTCCATGCGTAGAGGTTCATAACTTGCTGTCTCCATTTCCAAAGGATTTTCCCTTTCAAGAGCTCCATGGCTCTGTTGATCTTCCTTGTGATGTTCTCTAAAGGCGGCGACTGACTCTTCTCGACTAGAGCAGAACATGATGGAGTTTGTTGGGATTGGGGCTCAATAATCACAAAGATTGGAGACCTTGTTGGGTCCTCTGCTACTGGGTTTAGGAAGAAGGGGACTGATTGGAAAGCTTAGGAGATGAAGTTGTTGATCAGCGGTGGGTCTAGATTGGGTTGCATATTGCCGTTGAGAGTCATCGCCCGCCAGAGGCTTGGGCCAAAGGCTGCCAATCCCCTATTTAGGGCCTCCTCCGTTACCCTCGCCAGGTGCGCATAGTTTTGGATGATTAGGGTGACCGGTTAGTTTCCCACGATGAAATTGTAGGCTAGTCCTTGCCCTTGTAGCTGTCACGACCCAAAATTTGTATGTCGTGATGACGCCTATCTCGATACTAGGCAAGCCGACAACCACAATAAACCATAATTTCTTTTAAGATTGAAAACATAATATTTAAATTTAATAGAAAAACCCACACATACTAATATAAATACACTCCTAAAACCCGGTGTCACTGAGTATATGAGCATCTAAATGATAACAAAGTATGACTGATAAAAATACTATCTAAAAATATAAAACAGTACAAAAACTGAAAGGAAAGAGAGTCAAGGTCTGCGGATGTCAAGCAGCTACCTCGATAATCTCCAACAGATAAAGCTCTGAGAAACTAACAACCACCGTGCACGGAAGTACATAAATCTGCACACGAGGTGCAGGGTGTAGTATGAGTACAACTAACTCAGCAAGTAACAATCCTAAATAAAGAACTGAAAGTAGTGATGAGCTTCTCATGTAAGTCCAATTATAGTAAATTCCAACATAAGAAAGTAGGCATGCTTGCAAGTTCAACAATTAAGGTCCAGACAGTAATTTCATATCAAGTTCAGCTGAAACAGAAGATAATATCTCTCAGAAATTTCCAAAACAGTGATATATGCCAACTAAAGTATATAATAATGAAATCAATGTATCCTCTCAGTGCAATAGTCACTCCAACCTCACAATCACTTTACACTCGGCACTCGCACCCAGTAGGTACCTGCGCTCACTAGGGTGTGTACGGACTCCGGAGGGGCTCCTTCAGCCCAAGAGCTATAATTCGCATGGACAACTCACGTGCCAATAGTATCAATATATGTATCCGCACGAATAACTCACATGCTATAGTATAATCTCTGGATCCGCACGGACAACTCACGTGCCATAGTATAAATATCTGGATCCGCACGGACAACTCACGTGCCATAGTATAAATATCTGGATCCGCACGGATAACTCACATGCTGTACGGACAACTCACATGCCATAGTATAAATATCTCACAATCAGGCCCTCTGCCCTACTCAGTCATCAATCTCTCCAGTCTCTCGGGCTCTCATTAATCATGAAAATCAGCCCAAACAGAAATAATGCAATGTATCAACAAGGAACAATAAAGACTAGGATATGATATGCAAATAAACTATGACTGAGTAAAAAACAGTAATTTAGCAGATAAGTCAACATGTACATGATTTTTGTGGGTCCCTACAGTGCCAACACATAGCCTAAACATGATTTCTAACATGATTTATGGTTCAGTTTCTCTAATACTTGGAGAATGTACAGATAACAACAGATTATTCAACTACACAGTTCCATAGAATTTGACCAAGTCAAAATTCCTACGGTGTACGCCCACACGCCCGTCACCTAGCATACGCGCCACCTCAAACCCAATCACATGACACATAATCTGGGGTTTCATACCCTATGGACTAAATTTAGAATGGTTACTTACCTCAAACCGTGAAATTCTTTATTCTGCTATGCCTTTGCCTCGCGAATCGGCCTCCGAACCTCGAATCTAATCACAATTAATTTGATTCAGTCAATACAAATTATATTAATTAATTCTATATAAAAATACTAAGTTTCCAACAAAATCCGAAATTGCACTCAAAAAACGCCTAGGAACCCGATGAAAGTTACAAAATATGAATGCCCATTCAACCACGAGTCCAACCATACCAAATTTACCAATTTCCGACGTCAACTCGACCTTCAAATCCTCAACTCTCATTTTCAAATCACTAGACCCAAATCCTCTAATTTCACATAAAAAAACATGTAATCTAGTCGAAATATTCAATAATAATTAAATATTATTGACTAACAATGATCACAAGTGACTTATCTCAAGTTTTACCGTGAATTCTCTCTGAAAATCGCCCCAAAACCGTGTTTGGAATGTCCAAAATGACAAAAATGTCAGACCCTTCTGTTTTTGTAGCCTGCCCAGCGTTTCTGCTTCTGCGGAGTATTTAACCGCATCTGCGATCTCGCAGATGTGAGGTCCTCCCCGCTTCTGCGGTTTCATTCACTTTTGTGGTTAAGAGGTCCGCTTCTGCGGCCTTGCATTTGCGGAACCCAAACCGCTAATGCGATGAGGCCCCTCTCCTCTCACTTCCGCTTCTGCGATCAACTCGTCGCAGGTGCGAGTCCGCTTATGCGATCTTGCATGCACACCTATGACCTCTACCCTTGCCAAGCTAATTCTGCTTCTGCGCAACCAAGCTCGCTTCTGCGAGCTCGCACATTCAAGCCAATTTTCGCAAGTGTGATTGCATCAGTAGGCAGCAACAAGTTTCAATTGTTCTAAGTCCAAATTTGATCCGTTAACCATCCGAAACTCACCCAAGGCCCCCGAGACCTCAACCAAATACACCAACAAGTCCTAAATATCATACGAACTTAGTCGTGTTCACATCAAATAATGCTAAAATCATGAATCATACCCCAATTCAAGCTTAATGAAACTAAATAGTTCCAACTTCTACATTTGATGCCGAAACTTATCAAATCAAGTCTAATTGACCTCAAATTTTGCACACAAGTCATAAATAAATAACAGACCTATTCCAAATTTCCAGAATTGGATTCCGACCCTGATATAAAAAAGTCAACTCCCCAGTCAAATTTCTAAACTTAAAATTTTTATTTTAGCCATTTCAAGCATAATTTAACTACGGACTTTCAAATAATTTTTCGGGCACGCTCCTAAGTACAAAATCACCATACGCAGCTATTGAAATCATCAAAATTCTATTGTGAGGTCGTTTACACATAGTCAACATCTGGTTAACTATTTTAACTTATGCTTTAACCCTTGGAACTAAGTGTTCCAATTCATTCCAAAACCTTACCGGAGCCGAACCCATTACTCCGACAAGCACATAGCAATTGTAAAGCATACATTGAGTAGTAAATGGGGGAACGAGGCCGTAATACTCAAAATGACCGGCTGAATCATTACATTCTCCCCCTCTTAAACAAACGTTCATCCTCGAACAAGTTTAGAATTATACTTGGAGTCTCAAATAAGTGTGGATATTTGCTCCGCATCTTTCGCTCAGTCTCCCAAGTAACTTCTCTGACTGGCTGTCCTATCCACTGCACTTTCACTGAAGCTATGTTCTTTAATCTAAACTTTCGAACTTGCCGGTCCAAAATGGCCACCTGCTCTACATCATAAGTCAAATTACCATCTAACTGAACCGTACTGAAATCCAAAACATGAGACGGATCTCCGACATACTTCTAGAGCATAGATACATGAAACACTGGATGAACACCCGATAGACTAGGCGACAATGCAAGTCCATAAGCCATATCTCCAATCTTCTTAAGTATTTCTAAAGGCCCAATATACCTAGGACTCAACTTGCCCTACTTTCCGAATCTCATAACGCCCTTCATAGGCGAAACTCGGAGTAGTACCTTCTCTCCTACCATGTAAGCAACATCGCGAACCTTCCAGTTAGCATAACTCTTATGTCTAGACTACGCCGTACGAAGTCGATCCTGAATCACTTAAACCTTCTCCAAAGCATCCTGAACTAAATTAGTACCTAATAGCCTAGCCTCACCCGGTTCAAACCAACCCAGCGGAGACCGATACCGTCTCCCATATAAAGCCTCATACAGAACAATCTGAATGCTCGACTAGTAGCTGTTGTTGTAGGCAAACTCTGCTAGTGGCAGAAATTGATCTCAAGAACCCCCAAAATCTATAACAGAAACGCGTAGCATATCTTCCAATATGTGAATAGTGCACTCAGACTGTCCGTCCATCTGAGGGTGAAATGTTGTACTCAACTGAACCTGTGTGCCTAATTCTCGCTGCACTGCTCTCCAAAACTATGATGTAAATTGTTTGCCCCGATCTGAAATGATGGACACTGGCACACCGTGTAAGCGAACAATCTCGCGAATATAAATCTCAGCCAACCGCTCCGAAGAATAAGTAGTACCGACTGGAATAAAATGTGCGGACTTGGTCAGCCGATCTACTATCACCCAAACAACATCAAACTTCCTCAAAGTTCGTGGGAGTCCAACTACGAAGTCCATGGTAATACGCTCCCATTTCCACTCCGTAATTTCAAGCTTCTACAGCAATCCGCCCGGTCTCTGATGCTCGTGCTTCACCTGCTGACAATTTAAACACCAAGCTACAAACCCCACTATATCTTTCTTCATTCTTCTCTACCAATAGTGCTGCCTCAAGTCCTCGTACATCTAAGCGGCATCCATATGAATGGAATACCGCGAATTGTGGGCTTCTTTAAGAATCAATTCACGCAGCCTATCTATATTTGGCACACAAATACGATCCTGCATCCTAAATATCCCATCATCTCTAATAGTAACATCTTTGGCATCACCGTGCTGAACTGTGTCCTTCAGGACAAGCAAATGGGGATCATCATGCTGGCGCTCTCTGATGCGGTCATATAAGGAAGACCGAGAAGCCACACAAGCTAGAACCCTGCTGGGCTCCGAAACATCTAATCTTACGAATTGATTGGCCAAGGTCTGAGCATCAACTACAAAAGTCCTTTCACCAACAGGAATGAATGCAAGGCTATCCACACTCATTGACTTTCTACTCAAGGCTTCGACCACCACATTGGCCTTTCATGGATGATACAGAATAGTGATATCATAGTCCTTTAGCAGCTCCAACCATCTTCACTGCCTCAGATTTAGATCTTTCTATTTGAATAAGTGTTGGAGACTCTGATGATCTGTAAATACCTCGCAAGACACACCATAGAGATAATGTCTCCAAATCTTCAATGCATGAACAATGACTGTCAATTCAAAATCATGAACATGGTAGTTCCTTTCATGGGCTTCAACTACCGCGAAGCATAATCAATCACTCTACCCTCCTATATCAAGACACACCCAATACCAATCCGAGAAACATCACAATACACTGTATAAGAGCTTGAAGCTGAAGGAAAAACTAGAACTGGATTTGTGGTCAAGGCAGTCTTGATCTTCTAAAATCTCTCTTCATATTCATCCGACCACCTGAATGGAGCACCTTTCTGAGTCAATTTAGTAAAAGGAGATGCAATAGACGAGAAACCCTCCACAAAGTGACGATAATACCCGGCCAAGCCGAGAAAACTCTAAATCTCAGTAGCTGAAGATGGACTGGGCCAACTCTGAACTGCCTCTATCTTCTTCGGATCCACCTTAATTCCTTCACTGGACACTATGTGCCCCAAGAATGCCACCGAACTATGCAGAACTCACACTTAGAGAGAATTTAGCGTACAATCTCTCCTCTCTCAGCCTATGTAATACAATACCCCAAGTGTTGTGAATGCTCCTCCTGGCTGCGTGAGTACACCGGAATATCATCAATAAATACTATGACAAATGAATCAAGATATGGCTGGAATACACTATTCATAAAGTGCATAAATGCTGCTGGGGCGTTGGTCAGCCCAAAAGACATCACGATAAATTCATAGTGACCATAACGGGTCCTGAATGTCGTCTTTAGAATATCCGAATCCCGAATTTTCAACTGGTGATACCCGGATCTCAAATCAATTTTGGAGAATACCCTCGCTCCCTGAAGCTGGTCAAATAAATCATCAATACGCGGCAAATATGTCACGACTAAAACTCCATGCGTATAACGTCGTGACGGCACCTAGTTTCTACGACTAGGTAAGCCTAACAAATTGCGTAAAATAACAAACGAAAGTAAAACTTGGCAACTAACAATAGTGGATAATTGAATAACTAGTAACAATGCCTCTCGACATGTACAATAACCAATACTCTATAAATATACAGTCTTCCCAACACCCGAAACATCATAAGTCACAAGTTACAGAAGGAAACTAGTATCTCTATACACCAGAGTCTAACAAAAGAAGTACGGAAGGTAAATGACATAGGAGAGAATAGAGGGGGACTCTGAGGTCTGCGAACGCGGCAAATGTACCTTGAAGTCTCCGTACAACAGCAAGCACTCTTAGCTAATAGCGAGGGTGATAAGAAATACCTGGATATGCACACAAAACATGTCCATAAGAGTAGCATGAGTACGCCACAACGGTACCTAGTAAGTGCCAAGCCTAACCTCGATAGAGGAGTGACGAGTTCAGGTCCGGGCCCTACTGGGATATAATAACAAGACAGATGATATAATAAAATGAAGTAAAATAGAGAATTTAACAGAAAGAATTCACAGAGAAATAACAACACACAAGTAATGTGATAACAACAGGGGCGCTCCCGAGATACCGTCTCATAGTCCCAAAAGTAAATACTCGATAGGGGTTCTCCCGAGATACCGTCTCGTAGTCCCAAAAGTAAATATGCAGGGAGAACACCCGAGAAACCATTTCGTAGTCTCAAAAGTAAATGTGCAGGGAGAACTCCCGAGGAACCTCCTCGTAGTCTTAAAAGTAAATGTACAGGGAGAACTCCCGAGGAACCGTCTCGTAGTCTCAAAAGTAAATGTGCAGGGAGAACTCCCGAGGAACAGCCTCGTAGTCTCAAAGTAAATATGCAGGGAGAACTCCCGAGGAACCGCCTCGTAGTCTCAAAGTAAACACACAGCTCAAACCGATAAATACCATAGTTAACATCAAGATTTCTACAGTTATACTGGTAAAGAATAAGGAAAAATAGGAAATCAACTAGGCATGCTTCACGTAGTTCGAATAAGCTATTAAAGCATGTAGACATGCGATATTAGACTAAACAGGATAACTATACACATTGGAATAGCTCAATTAAGAATGAAAACAGACTAATACTCATTTAAACGGTATAACTCAAATTAAAGAAAAAACAGATTACTACTCAGTAAAATAAATCAGGTTTTACAACAAATAGCCCATGTACGTACTCGTCACCTCACATACACGACTCTCGCATATCACAACAGTACCAAATCCTAAGAGGATTTCCCCCACACAAGGTTAGGCAAGCCACTTACCTCAAACCAAGCTCAATCAATTAGTAAGAATGCCCTTTCCTTGATTATCCGACTCCGAATGGCCCAAATCTAGCCAAAAATAATTACATATCATAAATACAACTATAATAGACTAATCTAATTAATGAAATCAAGACTTTAACAAAATTTCCGAAATCCGTCCTAAAAAGTCGACCCAGGACCACGTCTCGGAATTGGGCAAAAATTATAAAATACGAAAGCCCATTCACTCACGAGTACAACCATACCAAATTTATTAAAATCCGACCTCAAATGACCACTCAAAACCCAAAATCAAACTCTTCAAATCCCTAGCCTCAAACTCCCAAATTCCACCTTAAATACATACTAAGTAGGTGGAAAAATAAACGGGGAAGCAAGATTATTGATCAAAAATAAGCACAAGGGACTTACCTCGTGAAATCCCTCGAAAATGCTCTCAAGAAATCGCAAAGCCCGAGCTCAAAATGATGAAAATGGCCAAAATCTCGAAGTCTCGCTTAAGTAGGTTCTGCTCACGTATTTCCGTACCTGCGGAGCCTAGGCTCGCACCTGCGCGTCTGTTTGTGCGAAAAAATGAGCGCTTCTGCGCAAACCACTTACACCCCTCTGCCTACGCACCTGCGATGAAGGGGCCGCACCTGCGAGCGTGCGCCTGCAGAATCTTGTCCGCTTCTGCGGTCTCTCTTCACACTTGCGGTTCCTCTAGTGCATCTGCGGACATTGCATATGCGACATTTTCCACGCACCTGCAACCCCTGACCAAACCTCCCAACTCCGCTTCTGCGGTCTCCCCACCACAGGTGTGAAAATACCAAAAACCAGAAGCTTGAGCCATTTGCCTAAGTCCAAATTCAATCCGTTAAGCATCCGAAACACACCCGAGGCCCCGGGACCTCAACCAAATATACCAACAAGTTCTAAAACACCATACGAACTTAGTCGAGCCCTCAAAATACGTCAAACAACAACAAAAACATGAATCACCCTCCAATCCAAACTTAATGAACTTGAAACTTCAAATTTCTACAACCAATGCCGAAACCTATCAAACTAAGTCCGATTGACCTCAAATTTTGCACACAAGTCGTATTCAACATTACGGATCTACTCCAACTTCCGAAATCGAAATCCGACCCCTATATCAAAAGTTCACTACCGGTCAAAATCTCCAAAAATTTAACTTTCGCCAATTCGAGCCTAAATGAGCAACATACCTCAAATTCACAGTCCGGAGCTAACGAAACCAACAAAACTCTATTCAGGAGTCGTCTTCATACAATTCCGACTACGGTCACAATCCTAAGACTTAAGCTTCCATTTTTAGAGACTACGTGTCCCAAATCACTCTAAAACCAAAAACAAGACCTCCCGGCAAGTCACATAAGCAGAAACAGATACGAGGAAAGCAAAAAATAGGGGATCGGGGCTATTTCTCTTAAAAAGACCGGCCGTATCGTTACATCCACCCCCTCTTAAAATAATCGTTCGTCTTCGAACGAGCATAAAGGCATACCTGAAGTGGTAAAAAGATCAGGATAACAGCTGCGCATATCCTGCTTGGTCTCCCAAGTCGCCTCCTTGAACCTTCATGGAAGCAATGTTCTTTGACCTCAACTTTCGCACCTGCCTGTCCAAAATGGCCACCGACTCCTCAACATAAGATAAATTCTTGTCCAACTGGACTGAGCTGAAATCCAACACATGGGCCGGGCCACCGTGATACTTCCGGAGAATAAAAATATGGAATACGGGATGAACTCCTGCTAGACTGGGAGGTAAGGCAACCTCATAAGCAACCTCCCCAACTAGCCGCAACACCTCAAAAGGACCAATGAAACTTGGGCTCAACTTGCCCTTCTTTCCGAACCTCATAACGCCCTTCATAGGCGAAACTCGAAGCAAGACCCGCTCTCCAACCATGAATGCAACATCGCGAACCTTCCGATTTGCATAACTCTTCTGTCTAGACTGGGTTGTACGAAGTCGATCCTGAATTACCTTCACCTTATCCAGGGAATCCTGAACCAAGTCTGTACCCAATAATCTAGTCTCACCCGGCTCGAACCAACCCACTGGAGACCGACACCGCCTACCATACAAAGCCTCATACAGTGTCATCTGAATGCTCGACTAATAACTGTTATTGTAAGCAAACTCCTCAAGTGGAAAGAACTGCTCCCAAGCACCCCTAACATCTATCATACAAGCGCGAAGCATATCCTCCAGTATCTAGATAGTGCGCTCGGACTGTCCATCCGTCTGAGGGTGGAATATTGTGCTCAACTCAACCCGAGTACCCAACTCCTGTTGTACAACCCTCCAGAATCGTGATGTAAAATCCGTACCTCAGTCAGAGATGATAGATACCGGTACGCCATGAAGCCTGACAATCTCGCAGATATAAATTCGAGCCAACTGCTCGGAAGAATAGGTAGTCATCACAGGAACGAAATGAGCTGACTTGGTCAGCCTCTCCACAATCACCCAAACTGCATCAAACTTATGCTGAGTCCGTGGGAGTCCAACAACGAAATCCATAGTGATCCGCTCCCATTTTCACTATGGAATCTCTCACTTCTGAAGCAACTCACCTGGCCGCTAATGCCCATACTTCATCTACTATCAATTTAGACAACGAACCACATAATCCACTATGTCTTTCTTCCTCCTCCTACACAAGTAATGTTGCCTCAAGTCCCGATACATCTTCGCGGCACTCGAATGAATGGAGTACCGCAAACTGTGAGCCTCCTGAAGAATCAACTCTTGCAAACAATCTACATTGGGCACACATAACCTGCCATGCATCCTCAATGCACCATCATCCCCAATAGTGACCTCCTTAGCATCACCGTGCTGGACTGTATCCTTAAGGACAAGCATATGGGGGTTATCATATTGACGCTCCCTGATACGATCATAAAGAGAAGACCGAGAGACCACACAAGCCAATACTCGACTTGGCTCAGAAATATCTAATCTAACAAACTGGCTGGCTAAGGCCTGAACAGCCTGCGCCAATGGCCTCTCTGCTGCTAGTAGATATACTAAGCTCCCCAAACTCTCCGCCCGGCGAGTCAAAGCATCGGCCACCACATTGGCCTTCCCGGGGTGGTATAAAATGGTGATATCATAATCCTTAAGAAATTCCAACCACCTCCGCTGACGCAAGTTAAGATCCTTCTGTTTGAACAGATACTGCAAACTCTGGTGATCGATGTAAATCTCACAAGGGACACTGTACAAATAGTGCCGCTAAAACTTTAAGACATGAACAATAGCTACTAACTCAAGGTCGTGGGCAGGATAGTTTTTTTCATGCACCTTCAGTTATCTAGACGCGTAGGCAATCACCCTACCGTCCTGCATCAACATCGCGCCAAGACCAATCCGCGACGTATCACAATATACAGTATAAGACCCCGAACCTGTAGGCAATACCAATACTAAGGCTGTAGTCAAAGCTGTCTTGAGCTTCTGAAAGCTCTCCTCACATTCCTCTGTCCATCTGAACGGAGCACCCTTCTGGGTCAGCCTAGTCATAGGTGCTGCAATGGATGAGACCTCTACAAAACGATGGTAATACCCCGCCAAACCAAGAAAACTCTGAATTTCCGTAGTTGATGACGGTCTAGGCCAACTCTGTACTGCTTTCACCTTCTTCAGATCCACCTGGATCCCATCACTCGATACTACATCACTACAACAAAAAAGGTCTTTAGTGGCAATGAAAAAAGGCTTTAGCGGCAATAGAAATAGCCGCTAAAGGATTTACCGGCTATTGATATTTGGCCGATGTACATGGCGTCGGCAAAGCCTTTAGCGGCCATTTCGGGATTTGCCGGTAAAGGTATTATTTATTGCCGGTAAAACGTATATGTTGTAACGGCATTTGCTTAGCGGTAATTATTATGGCTGCTAAATCCTTCCAAAAAATGGCCTAGCTAGCCCTTTTGGCATCCATTGTTATTGCCAGTAAATCAAATTTAAGTGTCGTTAAAAATCACAGGATTTAATGACAATTATAATAGCGGCTAAATCCATCTAAAACATGAGTCAATTTGCGTTGTTGGCCTCTGTTTTTATTGCCAGTAAAGTAAATCAAATTGCCGCAGAAAGTCATAAGCTTTAACTGTCGATAATTCTAGTTAAATTGGCTATAAAAAACAGCTATTTAATGCAATATCAAGGGTACAAATTATTTCAAATAAGCTTTCTTCGAATTGGCAAATGCTAATAAACACACTACTTTTAATTTATAAAAACATAATATATCTCATTAAATATAGATTAACAAAAGCAAGTGATGATCCATAATCTAATGTAGTTGCGACAAAAAACAAGACTAAAATTGCATCGTTTGAACAAAATAGTTAGGAGCAATTTTGTACATGACTTGTCTCATCCATGATACCTATTGTTTCATCAAACACATTTCTTCATTTTGTTTCCCATTTAACTCCTTTAACTCTGTTATCTCTTTTTCTAAATTTTTTATAACCTCATTAGATGAATTCTCTACAACAATAATTTCTAAGGAAGACTTACTACCCCACAGTACAGAAGGAGTTGGACCAAGTCCTAAACTACGAATATACCAACTTTTATCGTTTCCCAATACTTGAGAATACACATCCCCTTCCCACGCAACACCACGAGGAGACTGGTCATTCGATCTCTCATTGTTGCTCAATCTTTCATTCAGCATATCCTGATCATATGTCGTTCGAACCAAACATAAGTTAATAATATAAAAAAATTAAATATACATAGAGTCCAATATGCAATTCACATAGAACCCGCAGGCAAATTCTCTGATGGCCGTTATATTATAAACTTTTTTGGTAATGCTATTAACCTTCCATTCTCAAACTTCACTTATAAAAAGAAGCTAGTTTTAGCTATGGTATAAACTTTAGGGTAGCAAAATTTACAGCATTAAGAAACTCTTTTATGAAACTTGAAATATTAGCATGCCTACGTTTATTACAATAATAACAACAAATTCAGTGTAATCTCACAAGTGAGTTCTGAAGTAGATAATGCGTATTCAGACCTTACCCCTACGTTGTGAAGGTAGAGAGGCTACTTCCAATAGACCCTCGGCTTAAAGAGCAATGAAAATAAAATAACAAATAGTAGCAACATGTTCAACCTCTAAGGTTCTTTAACACTAAGCTCATCTTACTTTTGAGAGCCAGCTTTCTGCTGATGGTCAAGAAAGTAACAAAATTATAAAACACAAATATTTATCTTCGTAACAATATTTCATTCTATATTTCTTTTCTTTTCTTTTGGTAAAGAAGCAAGCTCACAATTTTCTTCATTGAGGAGCCGACAACAATATAATTAAAGTACTAAAAATCAAAGGCAATGATCAAAGATGCAGTTAGTTCATTCAAATGGAAACTAAGATGTTAACAGGGCAAAGAAAATACAAGGAATTAAATAGTGTACCAAGTTGAACAGCATGTGGAGAAGCCATTGTTAGAGGGATGCCTCTAATAAGAAAATAGCTGGTGGCACTTTCATTTTTTTTTTATAAAGTAAAATAGTTGCTGGAACTTTATTTGGTATCAGAAAAGCCAAATAAAGTTCTCATAATCCCAATTCCGGAAAGACAAATGAAATTCAGAAAATGAAAAAGAAGAAATCTTACAATTGTCCTTGCAGACTCTGCATCCAATGATCTACCATCCTTACGTTGTTTATTAGTTAATATAAAAACTTGTGCCCGTATAGGCTCTATCCCATTTTCAGCCTAATACTATAAAACGATGTCAAATACGCGCAACAAAGAGAGTTTAGATTAGATTTCATAATATACACAAGAATACCTTCTCATCCATCAAGGCGGCAATAGTTTTGGACCCTCCTATGTGAGGCATCTTTTGATTTGCTCTATTATTTCTATTTTCTTGTGTATGCTTCTGCCATTATAACATAAAAGTAATATCTTATAATTTATACATAAAAACTCACGAAAACAATCAGAATACTATAAAAACTAAGTGTGTGATTTTAAGAGTATAAAATTGATACCTTAACTTTATCAGAAAGCCAATAAGAGACCCGACCGATCCATTGATCCCGTGGTATACGACTTGGTTTATTTCTTAGCAAAGCATATTTGGTCTTATATTTTGCCGTATACGTATTTTTTAAGTCACATTTGTAATCTTTCCATTTCTTTTCTATTGACTTTATGACATATGCTTCTCCACGAGATGGGATAGAGAACTTCTTCTAAGAAATAAAAGAAAATGATTGAAAGATAAGATCACATATAATAAAATAATATAGTATTAGATTCACACATCATAAGGATAATAATAACTCCATACCTTCACAAACTCCATAAGTTTCTTCTTTTCTTCTTTGAAAAAATTTCTCCAATCATCTATGTTTAGAGGTGTTAGTTCTGGAATTGTAGCGATTATGCCTAGAAAGCTAGCGAGCTTTCGACCCTCTTTTCTGATGGGTTGGTTACGGTCATTCAATTGTACAACAATTATTTTCCCGGAAGGCAGTTTCCAAATATCTTTTAATATTGTGGGTCCACGAGCCTTTCTTTTCCTCTTAACTACCTGATTTGAAAAAGATTCAAAGGTCATCAAATCCATACAGAGAATGCAGCAATTGCTTTCCAAATTAGCGCAACATCTTCTATTTTCTTTTAATCTCTACAAGATGTTATCACCAGAAGGTCTCAAGGATAGCAGATTATACTACAAAATACAAATTTTAAGTGGTATATAGTTCTGTAGTAAGAGCATAGGAGTGCAGGAGCATAAGAGTGCAGGACACAACCAACATAAAAATATTTATAGAAGATATCAGGGAACAATAGAAAGAAGAACATTCTACCATTCAGTAAATGAACTAACATGTCCAGTAGATATCCAGTAGATAAAAATAAGTGTTACCTGATGCATCATTTTGTTGAACCTAGTGTCAGTAGAATTATTCAACTCATTAGATTGAAGGTCATGTGTTTGAACTTGAGAGAAGTTCTGACCATTCATCAATTGTTCAATATAAGGTTGCGCATCTGTATCATCATGTTGTTCAACAATAATTTTGTTTCCACCTTTAGTTCTCATAGTTACCTAAAGTAATTAACAAGCTGCAAGTACGTACGTGTGAAAGTCAAACTCCACTCTTCGGTAATCAATATGACTAAACCACCAGTTTTCTAGTTTAAGCTTCAATGTACAATAACCAAAAAGTTGGACTTGATTTCAGACTACCCAAGATCAAGAGCAGAATCTAACAAGTCCAAGAAATCATCTGTTCTAGCTTCTAGCAAATGGTTCGATATTCTGAATAAAAAACATACTAGATCTCTAGAAATACTTTAATAACACTTGCAAAAATTAAATATTTTATAACTACCACCTATTTTAATCAAAATCACTTTCATTTTCAACGTCATTTCCTCCGTCAAAATTAGCTTTGTATGCAGTCGAAATAGATTTCAGCCTTGGCATGTTAGGTACGGTTCGAAGGGTGGTGTATCGAAGTAAGATCCCGAAGGGGGGCACGAACTAACCTAGAACCTGGGGAGGCCGGTCCGTGATGAGATCGATAGCATAATCAAACTCGAACAAGAATCGAACCGTGACACGGGTAGATCTATCATGTTGATAATCCAAAAACCAACCTACATCGACCTGGAATCAATTCAAGGGCTCGAACCAGGGTCGGGCTCGAACCAAGGTCACAAGTTCGAGCCGAAATCAAGCTCGAACCAAAATCGAGGATTCTAAGCAAGATCAAGCTCGCAGACAAAAGCCGTTGTAATCCCACTAGAGGGAATCTTGGCAGAAATTATGAAAAAGCTGATTTATCATGGGTCTCCCACTGGATGTTTATTTTATTTTGCTTGGAGCCAAATCCCTCCACTATAAAAGGGTTTGGTTATCATTTCTGTAGGGAGATCTTTTTTCTAAGATTTACACTATAACAAACTGTATTATTTCCTCTACAAGAAAGAATGATCACTCTAGTTTCTTAGATTGATTCTATTTTGTTAAATCCTAAGATTCACTGTTCGTGATTGCCTTGTCTAGATTACATTTTCTCCAATCTATATTCACACTTTTATTTATCCTTGCATTCTGTATTAAGTTGTACCACATATCTTCGGAACTGCATATAAATTCAACTCTATCTATTTTTTGGGGGCGCCCACCGTGGGGCCGAGGATAACAGTGGTCACTTATTTCCGAAAACACCTTCAATTTAGGTTCGGCTACGAATAAGCCACCGACCGAATGGCTTCACCAACCGATTACGAAGCTGGCCTTCAAGATAAAACCAACAACTTGGCACTACCCGAGATTCGAGCCGAAATACCACTGGATGTCAATTCACAAATTGCTTTGGAAGCGAACCAGCGTTCCGAACCGGAAAGAAGCATTCAGGCCGGTGCTCGATCCGTAGCCCAAGACACCCAAAACCCAGAGAAAATCGGGGCCAACTTACGCATGATATTCGAGATGTTGCAAGCCCAGCAATTAGCGATAGCTCAGCTACAGAGCCAAACGCGCGCACAAAGCAGACCGGTTTCCAATCCACTTCGAGAGGTCACCCCCAGAACAGAGCCTACCATAGTAAAATCTAACGAGCAGGAATCGGGGACTACTCCCGGAATTACTAAATTGCTCGAGGAACTCACAAAACGAGTCGAAGCCAACGATAAAAGGGTGGAAACATATAATGCCAAGGTCGATCAAATCCCGGGGGCTCCACTAATGATAAAAGGGCTTGATTCAAAAAAATTCATACAAAAGCCTTTTCCATCGAGTGCGGCACCGAAGCCAATTCCCAAAAAATTCCGTATGCCCGAAATTCCCAAATATAACGGTACGGCCGATCCTAACGAACATGTCACCGCTTACACATGTACCATAAAAGGCAACGATTTGGAAGATGATGAGATCGAATCTGTGCAATTGAAAAAGTTCGGGGAGACCCTCTCGAAAGGAGCTATGATTTGGTACCACAATTTGCCACCAAATTCTATCGATTCTTTTGCCATGTTAGTAGATTCGTTCATAAAAGCGCATGCTGGTGCCATAAAGGTTGCAACAAGAAAATCAGACCTCTTCAAAGTAAAGCAAAGGCAGGGAGAAATGCTGAGGGAATTCGTATCCCGATTTCAAATGGAACGCATGGAATTACCCCAGGTCACCGACGACTGGGCCGTACAAGCTTTCACCCAAGGGTTGAACGAGCTAAGTTCGATAGCATCACATCGGCTAAAACAAAATTTGATCGAGTATCTAGCGGTAACTTGGGCAGATGTGCACAACCGATATCAATCGAAAATTAGGGTCGAGGATGATCAGTCGGGGGCCCCGTACGGACCTGTTCATCAGAACAGGACAATTATTAATCAAAAGCAGATCGACAGAGAGCAAAGGTCGAACAGAGACCGATATCGACCGTACGTCACCGATCGAGTAAACAATGGTTCAACACGCAACGCAGTTTGGAACAGTCAAAGAATTGATCGGGGACAAAATTCTCGGGGGCTTATGAGTAAGAGCGGCTTCACAAATATGCCGAGCCTATAGAAGCACCTCGATTATTAGAATATAACTTCAGCGTTGGTGCATCCGCTCTCGTTTCGGCCATCGGACGCATCGAAGACACTAAATGGCCTCGACCAATGCAGACCAATCCTGCCCGAAGAAATCCCAATCAAACGTGCGAATATCATGGTACCCATGGCCACATAACGGAAGATTGCAAGCAACTAAGAGAGGAAATAGCTCGCCTATTTAACAAAGGGCATCTTCGGGAGTTTCTGAGTGATAGGGCAAAGAGCCATTTTAGAAGTAGGGATTTCAGCAAGCAGAACGAGCAAGAAGAACCACAGCACGTTATCCACATGATCATCGGCGGCACTGATACCCCCTGGGGACCGATGCTTAAATGCACTAAAACATCGATGGTGAGGGACAAGTAGTCTCGGACTCAAGATTACGCACCCATGGGGACTTTGTCCTTTGGTGATGAAGATGCAGAGGGGGTCATCCAACCTCACAACGACGCGCTAGTAATATCCGTACTCGTAAATAAAACTAAAATTAAGTGTGTGTTGATCGATCCAGGTAGCTCGGCCAATATCATCCGATTGAAGGTAGTGGAGCAGCTCGGCCTGCACGATCAGATCGTACCTACAACTCTGGTCTTAAACGGGTTCAATATGGCATGCGAAACCACCAAAAGGGAGATAGCCTTACCAATAAACGTGGCCGGAACTGTCCAGGAAACAAAGTTTCACGTGATCGAAGGCGATATGAGGTATAACGCCCTTTTCGGAAGGCCATGGATCCACAACATGAGAGCCGTGCCTTCGACCCTACACCAGGTCCTCAAATTTTCGACGTCGGGAGATGTCAAAACGGTGTACGGAGGGCAACCAGCCGTAAAAGAAATGTTCGCCGTCGACGAATCCAAACCAATGTTCTCACTTTCGCCGATAAAAGGATCGGGCCCGGAAGGAGAACGGGACACCAAATAGCAATCACAGACAGCGACTTCAACCTAGCCAGACAACCAGAAAATCGAGGAGGATGGAGACCAAATGGTCCTTCGATCTTTCGTAATTCTCGATGACTCCGATGCCACAAAATCGACGATCGAGGAGCTAGAGCAAGTCATATTGATCGAGCGCCGGCCCGAGCAAAAGGTATACTTGGGAACGGGGTTGAGCCCTGAACTCAGGAAGAAACTCGTTCAATTTTTTATCAATAACATCGATTATTTTGCCTGGTCCCATTTAGATATAACAGGGATCCCGCCGGACATAACGACGCATCAGCTAAGTTTGGACCATAGGTTCAGACCAGTGAAGCAAAAAAGAAGACCCCAGTCCGATAGAAAGAACGCCTTCATAAAGGACGAGGTAACCAAACTTCTCAAAATAGGGTCCATTCGGGAGGTAAAATATCCCGAATGGTTAGCCAACGTAGTTGTAGTCCCTAAAAAAGGGGACAAACTTAGAATGTGCGTGGACTATAAGGATTTGAACAAAGCATGCCCCAAAGATTCTTTTCCGTTGCCCAACATCGATCGCATGATCGATGCCACGGCCGGCCACGAGATCCTCACTTTTCTTGATGCCTATTCCGGGTATAATCAAATACAGATGAACCCGGAGGACCAGGAAAAAACCTCATTTGTCACCAAATATGGAATGTATTGTTATAATGGGATGCCCTTCGGGCTAAAAAATGCAGGGGCCACTTACCAACGCCTAGTGAATAAAATGTTTGAAGAACAAATAGAAAAATCAATGGAGGTTTATATTGATGACATGTTAGTCAAATCCCTGCGCGCAGAGGACCATTTAATTCATTTGCAGGAAACGTTCGAGATTCTGAGGAAATACAAAATGAAGCTCAACCCCGAAAAATGTGCCTTCGGGGTCGGTTCGGGCAAGTTCCTCGGCTTCATGGTATCACATCGGGGAATAGAGATTAACCCCGATAAAATCAAGGCTGTTGAAGACATCACCGTCGTAGACAGCATGAAGGCCATACAAAGACTAACGAGTCGGATCGCCGCCTTAAGCCGATTCATATCGAGATCATCCGATCGAAGTCATAAATTTTTTTCTCTACTCAAAAAGAAGAACGATTTTTCTTGGACCCCGGAGTGCCAACAAGCATTAGAAGGACTAAAACGATATCTATCAAGCGCACCACTGCTTCACACTCCAAAAACTGACGAGAAACTTTATTTGTACTTGGTAGTATCGGAAGTCGCCGTAAGCGGTGTCCTAGTTCGAGAAGATCAAGGTACGCAATTCCCCATTTATTATACAAGTCGAACCTTAGGAGAGGCGGAAACTAGATATCCGCTCCTAGAAAGGTTGGCGCTTGCACTGATAAGCGCCTCAAGGAAGTTAAGGCCATACTTCCAATGTCATCCCATATGCGTATTGTCCACTTACCCGCTTCGTAATATTTTGCACAAACCCGAGTTATCAGGCCGACTGGCCAAATGGGCCGTCGAACTCAGTGGGTACGATATCGAATATCAACCCCGCACGACCATCAAGTCTCAAGTCCTAGCAGACTTCGTGGCCGATTTCACACCAGCCCTCGTACCCGAAGCCGAAAAAGAACTGTTGAAATCAGGTACATCATCGGGGGTATGGATCCTTTTTACGGATGGGGCTTCGAACGTAAAGGGGTCCGGGCTCGGCATAGTTTTGAAACCGCCCACGGGTGGCATTATTAGACAATCTATTAAAACTATCAGGTTGACTAACAACGAGGCCGAGTATGAAGCCATGATTGCAGGTCTCGAGCTAGCTAGAAATTTGGGAGCAGAAATCATTGAAGCCAACTGCGATTCCTTGCTGGTGGTGAGTCAAGTAAACAAAACTTTCAAAGTTCGAGAAGGTAGAATGCAGAGGTATTTAGATAAAGTGCTTATCACTTTGAACCATTTCAAACAATGGACTTTATGGTATGTGCCACGGGAACAGAATAATGAGGCCGACGCACTGGCGAATTTGGGATCATCGGTCGAGGTAGATGATACAGGCTCGGGGAATGTTGTTCAACTTTCAAGATCGGTAATCGAAGAAGGACAAGCCGAAATAAATTCTACAAGCTTAACCTGGGATTGGAAAAACAAGTATATCGAATATTTGAAAAACGGCAAACTCCCATTGGACCCTAAAGATTCTAGAACCCTACGGACCAAGGCTGCTCGATTCACTCTGGCTTCAGATGGAACACTGTACCGAAGAACGTTCAATGGACCATTGGCGGTATGCTTGGGTCCGGGGGATGTCGATTATGTCCTACGGGAAGTACATGAGGGTACTTGCGGGAATCACTCTGGAGACGACACATTAGTCCAAAAAATAATCAGAGCAGGGTATTATTGGATCGATATGGGCAAAGATACGAAGGAATTTGTTCGTAAATATGATAAATGTCAAAGGTTCGCACCAATGATCCACCAGCCCGGAGAACAACTCCACTCGGTCCTATCCCTGTGGCCTTTCATGAAATGGGGAATGGATATCGTCGTCCCCCTGCCATCGACCCCAGGTAAAGCCAAATTCATTTTGTTTATGACTTACTATATTTCTAAATGGGTTGAAGCGCAGGCGTTCGAGAAAATAAGAGAGAAAGAAGTTATAGACTTTATTTGGGATCATATCATATGCCAGTTCGGGATACCCGCCGAAATAGTATGTGACAATGGAAAGCAGTTCATTGGCGGCAAAGTAACAAGATTTCTCGAAGACCACAAGATAAGAAGGATACTGTCGACGCCATACCACCCCAGTGGGAATGGGCAGGACGAATCAACAAATAAAACTGTCATTCAAAACTTAAAGAAGAGGTTGAACGATGCTAAAGGGAGATGGAGAGAAATCCTACCCGAAGTCCTTTGGGCATATCGGACAACATAAAAATCCAGTACGGGGGCGACCCCGTTCTCTTTAGTATATGGATCCGAAGCATTGATACTAGTCGAGGTTGGTGAACCCAGTGCCAGATTTCGATTCTCGATGGAAGAATCAAATAACGAGGCTATGAACACAAGCCTCGAACTATCGGACGAAAGGCAAGATGCTGGCCTCGTCCGAATGGCCGCCCAAAAGCAGCGAATCAAAAGGTATTATAATCGAAGAACCAAGCTCCGCCATTTCAAGCCTGGGGACTTAGTGTTGAGAAAAATTACCATCAATACCCGGAATCCGAATGAAGGGAAGCTAGGACCGAATTGGGAAGGACCATATCAGGTACTCGAGGACATCGGAAAGGGGTCGTACAGGATCGGCGTTATAAACGGCAAACAGTTATCAAGCAACTGGAATGTATCACATCTAAAATGGTACTACTGTTAAGGTACAACCTTTCCATATTCGTTTATATCTCGAAACTGACCCTGCAGAAGTCCGAACAAGGGACGGATCTCTCGTCAGAAAGCACGCGTTGCACTCTTTTTCCCTTAGACCGGTTTTATCCCAAATGGGTTTTTCGGCAAGGTTTTTAATGAGGCAACCACTGGTCGTGCAACATTTATAATAATATCCGAGGCCCCGTAAGAGAATTACTTCACAGCAACAGGGTCCCGATAGGAAAACTGTAAAGAGCCAAATGGTCGAAGTGAGCCATGCTCGTATAGGTTGGCCCGAATCTAGGCGTGTAATAACATGCGAAGAATTAAGATATAATGCGACCATTAAGCCTACGGGCTATTTTTATTTATTTATTTCAAGTTCGAGCAAACATTCACTCGACCAAGCCTACGGGCTACATTATTTCGAGTTCGAGCAAACATTCACTCGACCAAATAGCCTACGGGCTACATTAATTCGAGTTCGAACCATTCACTCGACCAAGCCTACGGGCTATTTTTTATTTTGAGTTCGAGCAAACACTCACTCGGCTATTAAGCCTACGGGCTACATTAATTTTGAGTTCGAATCATTCACTCGACCAAGCCTACGGGCTACATTAATTCGAGTACAAGCAAACACTCGCTCGACCGTCACGCCCACGGGCTATATTCTCTTCAAGATCGAATCGTTGACAACTAATAAGTCTAAAGGGCTACATTGACCCAAGTTTGAATAAACGCTCGCTCGGTTGCAGAGACTACGAAGTCCAAGTTTGATTAAGTGGTTTAAAACATTATGAAAATATTCATAAGGCAAATTCTCGCAACACAGGAAACATAAACAAAAGCGAGTCGGCGAAAGAAGAGATATGCCTATACACAAAATTTATCTACATGGGTGGCTACAGCGTAAAAAAAAAAAATTCCAACGGGAGCGGTCTCTTGTTTATCAGGTTCCCCCCTGTTCTCAGATCCGCTCTTGCTCCCATCATCGTCGTCATCATCATCGGAAACCAGAGCTTCAGCATCAGCTTTGAGTTCTTTTGCCCTTTTTATCTCTTCCGTGAGATCGAAGCCGCGAGCATGAATCTCCTCGAGAGTTTCTCTCCTAGATCGGTACTTAGCAAGTTCGGCGACCCAATACGCTCGACTATCGGCGGATTTGGCTGCCTCTCTTGCCTGAACTTGGAGGCAGCTTCAGCATCAGCTCGATAGACGACCACGAGCGCATCCGCATAAGTCTTTGCCATTTCAACATCAGATTGGGCCTTAGCGAGTACTGAGGCCAACCGAGCCTCAAGCTCCTCAATTCTTCTTGCTTGAACCAGGCCTTTTTCCTTCATTTTATGAAGTTGGGTTTCAGACGACGATAACTGGGCTTGAGCAGTCTCTTTTTCTGCAGCAAAGCGGTCCATACTTTCTTTCCACCGCAAGGATTCCATCCTTATCACATCGACCTCCACACGTAGCTTCCCTATCATCTCGATTTTTTGTTGCAGTTGTGAGACCAAAATGTTAGCTATCGTTCCGGTATCGAACCCATAGGTTTTCAAAAGCATCATTACATGCTCAGACAAATCATTCTGGTCTCGATAAGCCTTGGCCTGCTCGGCACGGAGATCTTTTATTTCCTTCTCTCTCTGCCCTAAGGAAAGTTTGAGAGAGTTCCTCTCGTCGGTAGCGCGGTTCAGGTCGGTCGCGTATCGATGCAGCTCATTCTAGGAATGAGAACATTGTTCTCGATGGACTGCCGCATCCTACGAAGAAACAAGAAGTGAAGTTAACGAAAAACGAACATAAAGGCAATACCAATAAAAAGATTTTTAAAGACTCACCTGGTTCAAAGCCTACCGCAAACCGTGAAAAAGATCTGATTCATCACCGGCACTGGCAACGTCTTCGATACCAGTAAACAGGTCACGAAACAGATCCTCTTCATCATGAGGCCTGCCTAGATCGAGGGCCCCCACAGTTTGAGCTTTCCGAATCACCCCTACGGAAAAAGCGGGAAAGGTAGGCGAATCATCGATCGCTGCTGCCCCAAGTGACTCGCTCAGAGCATTCCCCTCAGCTCGGAGGGGTTCGAAGGGCTCTTCGATTGTAACCCTTGCCGGTTGATTTCGATGAGAGGCGTCTTCGACATTCGATAGTTCGGGGACTCTACTTGAACCTCTCTCCGGTATATTTTCAGTTCGAGACGGAGCCCCATAGGGCATCATCGATCCAGCCGGCATTGAAGCATCGGTGGCTCTCTTCGTCCGGACCGCCAGCGTGGACTCATTATCCTCTTCTTCTTCTTCTTCTTCTTCCTCTTCATCCCTTAGGCGCAAAACGGATTCTACGGTCAAAGGAATAACATTCTTGTTCGGCTTACGAGCCGTCCTCTTCTTCGATTTTGGATATTCGGGCAACGAAGCTCTCTTCCTTTTTTCCTTCACCGGCTTTGGAACAAAGGTCGAAACATCCTCCTCATTAGACAGAGGTCTCAAGACCGCGTCTTTACCCAAACCTGCATATGGGAAACCTTATAAATTTTTTTTTGAGAAATGCCTCGTCAGAGTCCGAGAAATGAGCTTACCGTGATTTTTGGCCTCCCACCGACCCTTAGACAAATCACGCCATGAGCGCTCGGCGTATGTGGAAGTCAAAACAAGAGCCCGTACCCAATTCTTGAGGTCGGGAATCACTCCGGGCATCCAGGGAACTGCTACATCACGAAAAGAGGAGTGTCGATAAGAGAATAAATGAAAGAACAAAATAGAAGCAACAGTAAAATCACACTTACATTTCATATTCCACTCCTCGGGAAAGGGCATCTTTTCAGTCGGGATCAGGTCCGAAGTCCTTACTCGAACGAACCTGCTCATCCAACCCCGGCCCCTGTCCTCGTCAATACTCGAGAACAAAGCCTTGGTAGCCCGACACTGGAGTTTTATTAACCCTCCCCGAAAAAGTCGGGGACGGTACAACCGGATAAGATGATCGAGGGTGAACGATATCCCTTCTATTTTGCTCACGAAATATCGGATCAGAATAACGATCCGCCACAAAGAAGGATGGACCTGGCCTAAGGTTACCTGA
The DNA here is from genome assembly GCF_000390325.3 of Nicotiana tomentosiformis. Taxonomy (NCBI): domain Eukaryota; kingdom Viridiplantae; phylum Streptophyta; class Magnoliopsida; order Solanales; family Solanaceae; genus Nicotiana; species Nicotiana tomentosiformis. The sequence continues at coordinate 31,015,098 of NC_090812.1, forward strand.
TACTGTCGACAGAAGTCGATAATGACGGAATCGAGGGGACCCAAAGTGAAAGGGTAAGTATATACGTTCAAAAACCCTTTTACGTAAGAAGTGATGTCTTCATCAGGGGTAGGTATTATCACTTCTTTTTCACCCCAATTGCAGTCCTTCTTTAACAGATCGAGGTGCTTCTCAGTAATCAAACACATGTAATTCGATACCGGCTCACACCGGCCCAGGACCGATGAACCTTTATCAACTTTAAAATCTGAAGTAAGGATGCACGCCCCGGGGACACACTCCTCTGGCCGTGGTTCCGCCGGTGTCTCATCAGTGACACACTGTGAAGATGAAGCTTTCTCTTTCTGAGGAACGGTTTGCGATATTTTCGCCATTTTTTAGTTCAAAAATAAGGAGTAGAAGAAAGTGATAGAGATTTGGTAGAATTGAGGGGTCCTTTCGGAAAGAAATCACAGCATTTTTGGTAAGCTGGAGAGTATAAAGAAAAAACTGAGAAATTTTAGAAGATAAAAGATATAAAAATGGTAAAAGATAAAGGCGAGAGTTATTTATAGGTTCAAAGCGACGGCGGTTCCTTATCAGCAGTGGCCGACCACCGCCTGACATGCATTAAATGCCTTGAAAGTCTAAACCGATAGGACAGCTACCATATGCGTCATGGTCGAACCTGAGGGAAGCGACAAGATATAATCCGATCGAGCTGTTGAAAATCATATCGTTTCTCGCCATATTTCTTTCTGAGAAACGAGGGGACTATCTGTATACGGTCGAAATAGATTTCAGCCTTGGCATGTTCGGTACGGTTCGAAGGGTGGTGTATCGAAGTAAGATCCCGAAGGGGGGCACGAACTAACCTAGAACCAGGGGAGGCCGGTCCGTGATGAGATCGATATCATAATCGAACTCGAACAAGAATCGAACCGTGACACGGGTAGATCTATCGTGTTGATAATCCAAAAACCAACCTACATCGACCTGGAATCAATTCAAGGGCTCGAACCAGGGTCGGGCTCGAACCAAGGTCAGAAGTTCGAGCCGAAATCAAGCTCGAACCAAAATCGAGGATTCTAAGCAAGATCGAGCTCGCAGACAAAAGCCGTTGTAATCCTACTAGAGGGAATCTTGGCAGAAATTATGGAAAAGTTGATTTATCATGGGTCTCCCACTGGATGTTTATTTTATTTTGCTTGGAACCAAATCCCTCCACTATAAAAGGGCTTGGTTATCATTTCTGTAGGGAGATCTTTTTTCTGAGATTTACACTACAATAAACTGTATTATTTTCTCTACAAGAAAGAATGATCACTCTAGTTTCTTAGATTGATTCTATTTTGTTAAATCCTAAGATTCACTGTTCGTGATTGCCTTGTCTAGATTACGTTTTCTCCAATCTATATTCACACTTTTATTTATCCTTGCATTCTGTATTAAGTTGTACCACATATCTTCAGAACTGCATATAAATTCAACTCTATCCATTTTTCAGGTAAACAAGCTTCACTTTCAAGTGTTGTAGCAAGTTGTCGTGATTCATTAGGACTTAATGCAAGAACCAAGAAATAGGAAAATAAAAGGAATATAATCTGGAAAAAACTGATTCATTTACGGTATTTTGGTCTTTTTTATCTTGTATTTTAGTATTTTTGCTTAACAACTACATTTACATGTGCACGTTCAGTTAGTAGAAGTATCAACTTTCAAAGAAAACCTATGTAACGGGGAGTCAAATATCAGACATATCTTCTTCTTCTTAAGTTCCTCGGTGCTTGAATACTTGAGGTACAAAACTGATACCCAGCTAATAAAGCTAAATTTATATGTTAGCAATCTTCTTAACAGTTAATTAAGTAATCTCCAGAGCAAAATACTTACCTAACCAAACACTAAATAAATCGTCTTCTCAAAAGACAAAATTATGCTAACAAATTTCCTATATAAATTATCTTCTTCATGCATAAATCTATAGCAAAAAGTTAAAGTATTATCAATCAGAAATTACCCCATCCCACTTCTCAAAAATAAAATTACATCAACATTACTTTCGAACCAAAGAAGAATGAATACTACAGAAGATTATGAGAGTATAACTCAATTAGAAGAATGATTGTTGCAAATTAAACAAGAAAATTTAAATAGAGTTGGCACATAGACATGTGTTCTAGTGATGCCATGTAAACCTTTAAAACCCTTTTTTTCTCAAATTGAGTGAACTGTGTATGCGAGGATCTACTGCAGCACATACTTTAATACTAAGGTTCTAGTATATTTTCAACACATAATCTAAATAATAAGAAACCCCCCCAAAAGTAAAGATCTTGCTACAATATTTCACTCAATTCTAAAGCAGGTTCAATTCTCCTACGTGATATATGTAGGTTCAATTCTCATTTTCTCCTTTTCCCTTTCCCTAATCCCCCAATACAGTAGAAAAAATTAGAGAAATTTTATCATTACACTAAATAGTACAATATTTTATGTGTTTTAGGGAAAAGAAAGATAAACCATCAAAAATTTAAAAAGACGATAAATGTGAAGTGCAGTTCACGGCATAATAGATATTTGCTAATCATATTAAAGATGGTAATATACAACAGGCATTAGAATGGCAATACGCATCAGCCTATATTAATAAAGAATAGAAAGCTAGACAATAAACATCTTTACTTGTATATACTTCAATCTTGTTAGTCCCGCCAATATTGTTGTATTTGTAAATAATAATTCTGTAAAATATAAGTTATCGTAATGAAACAGTAATTAATTCGAGCCCACTGAATTCACAGTGTTTCCTTAAGGAATTTAATCCCCTCCTAGTACCCAAGGTTATGGATTATTTCCTCCCAGGATAGAACGAATCATACACTGGTGTAGCGGTACTTCAAACCCCAATGTTTCAGCGAACACAAAGTTCGGTAGCAAATCACACTTACAGTTACTTTGTTTGAAGTTAAAACAATGCAGAACAAAGGAGTAGAAACTCAGAAACTCGTATGGAAATGCTGAGAGGAAGGAGTGCAATGTATAGCCAAATTTGAGCGTTTTCAGTTTGGTGTTTGTGTGTCTTTCTTCAACAGCTGCTGCACATATTTATAGCAGTCAGCTTTGAAGATGAACGACCCTCCACCCTCCATTGTGGAGCATGCACTAGCTTGTTTGTGGAGCAAGCACTTGGCCATGGTGGGAAGAGCATTAGGCGGCTGCTATTGCAGGTGGTGGTCAATACACGGATTGGAACATATCCGTTACAAATGCGGATAATCTTACGTTAATATTTACTATTAACAAATAAATTTGGTCTAAAAAATTAATCAATCAATCGATCATTTGACCAAATCCGAAGCCGAAGCCGAAGCCGAAGCCGAAGCCGTAGCCGTAGCCGAGCGAGCGACGACGACGACGGCGCGAGGCTTGCTTTCTTCTTAACTTTTTAAGAGCTACAAGAAGAGCAATTATATATATACCCACCAAAAATCTTTTCCTCTTCCAATATGGGACAATGTCTCATTGTCAAGAGGGGAAAACTTAAAATTTTACTCAAAAATTTCATTTTCCCTCCATTTCCCATTCACCCTCATTTTAAGACTATTTCATCTTAAATAAAAAAAAAACCTCAACAATACCTCACATGAATGGGGAATGGCTATATCACGGAAGTATACATGGAAAAACTGTGTGATTTGCAAGCAATGATTAATCGCTTCTGGATAAGTAGGTTTCCCTTTGAACTTTCCGTAGTGAACTTCTGTCGGATATACTCGGTCAATCGGTAGATTTGATATCTTTGAACCGTCGATCTTTGGTGTATACCTAGACAACCATAAGTCACACAATCAACCCTTAACCGTCTTTGGTTCTTATTGTTGTGTTCGTTTTAGCCATGAACACTGCCTGGTTTCATAAGTGCGTAGAGAACTGGCCTTATAGAGTTCTCCTTGAAGCGACTAACACTTCACACTTACATAGGTGATTCCTAAACGTGTCATCCTGTAGATACACTATTTGATATACCCCGTATTAAATTTAGAAATCATTAAAAAGCCTTAATGTTTTATCCTTGATACTGAACATTGTCTCATCACGAGAACGGACTAAAATTTTATTTGACAATGTTGAACCATCATTAATGACTTTGTTTGATCTCCTTGAACCTAGATCTTGGGATCTCCAGTCTTCTAGGTAGAGTTACCGCCACAATGATTTGTTCTCGGCCATAGCCCCATTCCCTTGATGATTTCTCAACTACCTCTCTAGTTAGGCCTTTTGTAAGTGGATCCGACACATTATCACTTGACTTTACATAGTCAATCGTGATAATTCCTCTAGAGAGTAATTGCCTAACGGTTTTATGTCTTCATCTTATATGACGAGATTTACCGTTATACATAACGCTCCCAGCCCTTCCAATTGCCGCTTGACTATCACAATGTATGCATATTGGTGCCAACGATTTAGGCCAAAATGGAATGTCTTCCAAGAAATTCCGGAGCCATTCAGCTTCTTCACCGGCTTTATCTAAGGCTATGAATTCAGCCTCCATTGTAGAGCAGGAAATACATGTTTGTTTGGACGACTTCCAAGATACCACTCCTCCACCAATAGTGAATACATATCCACTCGTGGACTTAGAATCAATTGAACCGGTGATCCAATTTACATCACAGTATCCCTCAATCACCGCATGGAATTTACTATAGTGCAAGTCAAAGTTCTGGGTATGCTCTAAATATCCCAAAACTCGTTTCATTGTCATCCAATGAGATTGGCCTGGATTGCTCATATATCGACTCAGTTTACTTATAGCACAAACTATATCTGGTTGTGTACAATTCATGATATACATTAAGCATTCCAACACACGAGCATAATCCAATTGTGATATGCTTTGGCCTTTATTCTTTGCTAATGCAAGATTCACGTCAATTGGAGTCTTTGTAACTTTAAAGCCCAAGTGCTTGAATTTTTCAAGTACTGTCTTAATATAATGAGATTGTGACAATGCCAGACCTTGAGGAGTCTTATGGATCTTAATTCCCAGAATTAAATCAGCAACTCCCAAGTCTTTCATATCAAACTTGCTATTGAGCATACGCTTAGTAGCATTTATGTTGGCAATGTCATTACTCATTATCAGCATATCATCCACATATAGGCAAACAATGACTATATGATTTGGAACATTTTTAATGTACACACATTTATCACATTCATTTATCTTAAAACCATTTGACAACATTGTTTGGTCAAATTTCGCATGCCATTGTTTGGGTGCTTGTTTTAGTCCGTAAAGAGACTTAACAAGTCTACATACCTTCTTTTCTTTACCTGGAACCACAAACCCTTCAGGTTGTTCCATGTAAATTTTTTCCTCCAACTCTCCATTTAACAAGGCCGTCTTAACATCCATTTGATGAATTTCAAGACCATAAACTGCAGCTAATGCTACTAACATCCGTATGGACGTAATTCTTGTAACTGGAGAGTATGTATCAAAGTAGTCTAGACCTTCTCATTGTCTATACCCTTTGACTACGAGTCTTGCCTTGAATTTATCAATAGTGCCATCATCTTTGATTTTTCTCTTAAAAATCCATTTAGAACCCAAAGGTTTATTTCCAGGAGGAAGATCAACCAATTCCCATGTATGGTTGTTCAATATGGATTCTATTTCACTATTGACTGCCTCTTTCCAAAACAATGATTCGGAAGAAGTCATAGCTTCTTTAAATGTTTGAGGCTCATTCTCTAATAAGAAAGTCACAAAATCTGGTCCAAATGAAGTAGACGTTCTTTGACGTTTACTACGTCTTGGATCCTCCTGATTACATATACTTTCTTTTGTTTCTTCCCGAGGTCGTTTAGATCCTTCACCAAACGACTCACATTCCTTTTATACGGATATATATTTTCAAAGAACTCAGCATTATCTGATTCTATAACCGTATTATTATGAATGTCGGGATTTTCTGATTTATGAACCAGAAATCGATATGCTTTACTATTTGTCGCATATCCTATGAAAACACAATCAACGGTTTTCGGTCCTATCTTTACCCTTTTGGGTTTAGGAACTTGCACTTTTGCCAAACACCCCCACACTTTAAAATAATTCAAGTTGGGCTTCCTTCCTTTCCATTTTTCATATGGAATGGATTGTGTTTTGCTATGGGGCACTCGATTTAATATTCGATTAGCCGTAAGAATGGCTTCCCCCCACAAGTTCTGTGGCAAACCAGAACTTATCAACAACGCGTTCATCATCTCTTTTAATGTGCGATTCTTTCTTTCCGCAATCCCATTAGATTGGGGCATGTAAGGGGCTGTTGTTTGATGAATAATTCCATATTCTAAATATATTTCTTCAAAAGGAGATTCATATTCACCACCCCTATCACTTCTTATCATTTTTACTTTCTTGTTAAGTTGCGTTTCAACTTCATTTTTGTATTGCCTGAATGCGTCTATTGCTTCATCTTTACTATTCAGTAAGTAAACATAGCAATATCGAGTACCATCGTCAATAAAAGTTATGAAATACTTCTTTCCACCGCGAGATGGTATTGACTTCATGTCACAAATATCTGTGTGAATTAAGTCTAAAGGATTTGAATTCCTTTCAACTGACTTATAAGGATGTTTAACATACTTAGATTCCACACATGTTTGACATTTTGATTTTTCGCATTCAAACTTAGGCAGTACTTCCAAGTTAATCATTTTTCGCAAGGTTTTATAATTGACATGACCCAAACGTACATGCCATAAATCATTTGACTCAAGTAAGTAAGAAGAAGCTGAAATATTATTATTGTTTTCCACAACCATTACATTTAGATTGAAAAGGCCCTCGGTGAGGTAACCTTTTCCTACAAATATTTTATTCTTACTTATGACAACCTTGTTGGACACAAAAACGCACTTAAAACCGTGCTTAACAAGAAGTCCAGTAGAGACTAAATTCTTTCTCATTTCGGGAACATGAAGGACATTGTTCAAAGTCATGACCTTGCCAGAAGTCATTTTCAGAAATATCTTCCCATATCCTTCAACTTTTGCTGTTGAAGCATTTCCCATATAAACTGTCTCTCCGGGTCCAGCAGTAGCATAAGTAGCAAATGCTTCTCTAACTACACAAACATGGCGAGTGGCTCCTGAATCAAACCACCACAGTTTAGGATTTCCCACCAAGTTACATTCAGAAAGCATGGCACACAAGTTATCAACATCATCATGCTTTACTACCATGTTTGCTTGACCCCTTTTCTTGTCTTTTTCCGGAGCACGACACTCCATAGATTTGTGTCCAATTTTCCCACAGTTGTAGCAGTTTCTACTGAACCGCTTCTTGCTTGGGTTTTATTTCGGACCAGAAGCCTTCTTCCTCTTTTTGTTATCTTTAACAATATTTGCTCCCATTATTGTTGAATTTCCACGGCCTCTCCTTTCAGCAGCTTTATTGTCCTCTTCGATTCTCAATCGAACAATGAGATCTTTAAGAGACATTTCCTTTTGTTTGTGTTTCAAATAATTTTTGAAGTCCTTCCACAACGGAGGCAACTTCTCAATCATTGCTGCTACTCGGAATGCTTCATTGATGACAAGACCTTCAGCAAGTAGATCATGAATAATCACTTGCAATTTCTGGACTTGGGTAATAACAAACTTGCTATCTACCATTTTGTAGTCCAAAAATTTTGCGGCAATGAATTTCTTCATCTCGGCATCTTCAGTTTTATATTTCTTTTCAAGCGCATTCCACAATTCTTTTGACGTCTCCACGCCATTGTATACATTATACAGATTATCATCCAGTCCGCTAAGAATATAATTCTTGCATAAAAAATTAGAATGCTTCCACGCTTCAAGCACGATAAAGCGTTCATTCTCTGGAGTTTTATCTGGCAGATCAGGAACATCTTCCTTGATGAACTTTTGTAGACATAACGTAGTTAAGCAGAAGAATATCTTCTGCTGCCAAATTTTCTGGGTTTTTCTGCCGGTGCCAACGCCGGTGTTCGGCTTGTCGATGCGTTGGCAGTCACCGTCGGAACAGCTTGGTTTTCGCTTTCAGTCATCATTTTTTCTATAAAAGAATGACACAAACAAACGTTTTCAAATTAGAGTAAAAATCACGTAGATTTTAATCTCCAACAAAACACCACGAAGGCTTTACTCTCCAAAACGGGAGTGCACAAAATCACAAAGGTTTTAGTTTGTAGAATAAAAAGAATAACACAAATACAAAAATAAATAATTAAATATCTTAAGATTGTTAGTCCCGCCAATATTGCTGTATTTGTAAATAATAATTGTGTAAAATATAAGTTATCGTAATGAAACAGTAATTAATTCGAGCCCACTGAATTCACAGTGTTTCCTTAAGAAATTTAATCCCCTCCTAGTACCCAAGGTTATGTATTATTTCCTCCCAGAATAGAACGAATCACACACTGGTGTAGCGGTACTTCAAACCCCAGTGTTTCAGCGAACAAAAAGTTCGGTAGCAAATCACACTTACAGTTGCTTTGTTTGAAGTTAAAACAATGCTGAACAAAGGAGTAGAAACTCAGAAACTCGTATGAAAATGCTGAGAGGAAGGAGTGCAATGTATAGCCAAAGTTGAGCGTTTTCAGTTTGGTGTTTGTGTGTCTTTCTTCAACAGCTGCTGCACATATTTATAGCAGTCAGCTTTGAAGATGAACGACCCTCCACCCTCCATTGTGGAGTATGCACTAGCTTGTTTGTGGACCAAGCACTTGGCCATGGTGGGAAGAGCATTAGGCGGCTGCTATTGCAGGTGGTGGTCAATAATTGGAACATATCCATTATAAATGCGGATAATCTTACGTTAATATTTACTATTAACAAATAAATTTGGTCCAAAATATTAATCAATCAATCGATCATTTGACCAAATCCAAATCCGAATCCGAATCCGAAGCCGAATCCGAAGCCGAAGCCGTAGCCGTAGCCGAAGCCGAGCCGAGCGAGCGACGACGATGACGGCGTGAGGCTTGCTTTCTTCTTAACTCTTTAAGAGCTACAAGAAGAGCAATTATATATATACCTACCAAAAATCTTTTCCTCTTCCAATATGGGACAATATCTCATTGTCAAGAGGGGAAAACTTAAAATTTTACTCAAAAATTTCATTTTTCCCTCCATTTCCCATTCACCCTCATTTTAAGACTATTTCATCTTAAATAAAATAAACCTCAACAAATCTTGCAAAAGGAGTGCAACTCCAACGAAAGCTATACATATGATATGACCTGAATGAGAGCTTGCACAGACGGGAGGAGTACCTTAAGCTTTAGAAGTAGTAAAGGAATAAAGAGTAGTTATGTTAGATATTTAGTTTTAGAAGTTACAGTTTGGTCCTTGTCTTATGTTTCACTTAGGTCCATTAGTTATTTACTTTACATTTTAGTCCTAGCTATGAGAGTATTTGTAAGAGGTAATGGATGTACACTGGTTTTACGATATGAAATACTCTTAGCTCATCTTCTTAGTTTCAATTCTGTAATTTTTTTTTGTTTCTCTTTCAAAACCACATCAGTGGTATCAGATCACTTTTCGCTCTGTGGGATAACGTGATGTCGGGAGAAATTAAGGAGGTACTTAATCGACTAGATCGAGTGGCCATTGAAGTCGCTAATGTCAATTTGAGATAGAATCAGCTGGAATCCGCCAACGAGAAGGCATTTCGCGAGCTCAAAGAAACTCTTACGGCTGGAAGCAGCTCGAATCGAGGAAAAGAAGCGAGTTTTGTTGTGTCCAATCGAGAAGAGCAGTATTCCCCTACCGATGGACCTTTTGGAATTCTAGGTATTGATGATCCGTTCTCTTTTCCTCCATTGAATTCCAACTCTAGAGGGGAGTAGACCCATGGCTCTGCAATTACCCATTAATCGGAACCCTAGCTCTAGTCAAATTCCCCCATCCCCAACCTTACATACCCCTATTTCAGTTCATTTACCCATTACACAACCATTAAACTCATCTTCCCCAGCTGCACCTTTCACTTCGACTCGGCCTATAAACTCCACCTTTCAATTCCAGCTAATTTCTGCCCCAAACTCTCAACATCATACCTAAACAATGGGAGCCAATGGCCAGATTTCCTGCTCCATTCCCTGTTCCATCACTAACCCAGTACATATACCCATGTCCCTGCACTAATTGCCCTTAACCCAGCTGCCTACACCTCATATATCACATCAGTTCTCCCTGTATTCTGAATATTACAATACCTGCTAGAACAATCAACAACCACGCTCCATTTTGAGGCAGTACAGAATTGGATTCCCAAGGTTTGGGGAAAGGGGATTCCAGGATTAGTGGTATCAAATAGAGCAATGTTTTTCAATGGATGAGGTCCATCATCAGGAAAAGGTAAGGGTGACCTCCATGCACTTAGAAGACTTAGCACTGCAATGGCATAGAGCCTACATGAGGGGAAGGGCTCATTTGTAACTTTTTTTTCCAAGTTGGGAGGAGTATATTTGGGCCTTGTCAGATAGGTTTGGTGTCGGGTTTGATGACCCTATGAGTGAACTGGTCAAGTTTAAGCAAACATGAGGGGTGGTGGAGTTCCAAGAGTCTTTTGATCGAGCCATGACTAGGCTCAATTTCGAACCTAGTTATGTTGTTAGCATATTTTTGGAAGGGCTTAAGCCTGAATTGGGAGATGCAGTGAGAATCCTTAAGCCATATTCCTTGCCCCAAGCTTATCATCTGGCTAGACTCCAGGAGTCTATATTTCTTAAACAGTCCAAAGCTATGAAACAAGCCATTCTATAGTCTAATCCCATATCAAACTAATTCTTGCAGTTTTATAGACCCTCAACTTCACCTGTTAACCATCTACCCAAACCAACCCAACCAGTGGAGGCCGGTAAGTTTAAAAGGAGAAGGTTAACACCAGCAAAATTAAATGAAAAAGAGGCTAAAGGGTTGTGCTTCCTATTTAATGAAAAGTTTCACCCAGGGCATGTTTGCAAGAATAAAGCACATGTGTACATGCTGGAATTAGTAGAAGAGGTCGATCTTATGAAGAACTAGGGGATGACTCACCTAAGGTAGACGAGGTTGCTGAAACTTGTGAAATCCTCATCTATGTTTTGCAGGGTTCCCAAGGGTATCAAACTATCAGACTTATGGGGTACTCTCACAGGAAAACTCTCAATATTTTGATTGATAGTGGGTCGACACACAACTTCATGGACAATGGATTAGTAGCCAAGATGGGTTGGATAGTGGATCCTTGTAAAGTGTTAGATGCTAAGTTAGTTGATGGAAATTCAGTGCCTATATCTGGGATGTGTAAAGGGCTGGAATGGCTGTTTCATAACACAGTCTTCAGGGTTGATTTCCTATTACTTCCACTAGGTACTTGTGACATGGTTTTGGGGGTTCAATGGCTTAGCACCTTGGGTGACATTATCTTCAATTTCAAATAATTAACTATGCAGTTTGACTACGAAAGAAAAATATTTGCCCTACAGGGGATTACACCTAAGCTGAAAATGGTGGAATCCTCTTCACTCCACAAATCTACAGGAGACAATGTCCGACTCTTTATGATCAGAGTTTCTTCTCCCGAAGAGGTGGAGGAGAAATAGTTTGGTGAAGAACCCCTCGAGATTTAGCAAGTGTTACAGGACTATGAAGTAGTCTTTCAAGAACCTAAGGAACTGCCACCACTTAGAAAGTGTTTCAATCATCATATTCCCTTGAAAGATGGTGCTGAACTAATCAACTCAAGACCTTACAGGTACTCTCCAGTTCAGAAGGATGTGATTGAGCTAATGGTTCAAGAATTGAAGTCTCAAGGGTTGATACAAAATAATTGCAGCCCATTTTCCTCTCATGTGGTCCTAGTGGGAAAGAAAGATGGCAACTGGAGGCTTTGTGTGGACTACAAGGAACTCAATCAGATCACCATCAAGGATAAATACCCCATTCCCATCATTGAAGAGCTACTGGATGAATTGGGGGGTTCACAGGTTTATTCTAAGATAGATCTTCGATCAGGCTATCATCAAATAAGAATGGCACCTGAGGACATCCATAAGATTGCTTTTAGAACACACTCGGGCTACTATGAGTGATTAGTCATGCCCTTTGGGTTAACTAATGCTCCTTCTAGTTTCCAAGGACTGATGAATCATGTATTTTAAGAGCATCTCAGAAAGTTTATTCTAGTATTTTTAACAACATCCTCATCTTCAGTAAGAACATAGAGGATCATTCTAAGCACTTGAAAATTACCTTCAGACTTCTGATGCAGCACCAACTTTATGCTAGAAGGACTAAGTGTCAATTTGTTGTGGCTAGTGTTGAATACTTGGGCCAATTCATCTCTGCTAAGGGTGTGGCCACTGATCCTAAGAAAATCCAAGCAGTCCAACAGTGGCCAACACCTGCCACTGTCAAACAATTGAGGAGGTTTCTTGGTTTAGCATGCTACTATAGGAGATTTATTAGAGGCTATAGGCGCATAAGCAAGCCATTAATAGATTTACTGAAAAAGGATCACTTCAAGTGGAATGATCAAGCAACTGCAGCATTTGAGGATCTTAAAGGTGCTTTAACTTCTGCACCTGTCATAGCCTTACCTGATTTCAGCTTATCTTTTGTGGTAGAAACAGATACATGTGACATAGGAATTAGAGCTGTCATTATGCAATCAGGGCAACCCATTGCCTACCTGAGTAAGGGGTTGTCTCCACAACACCAAGCTATGTCTGTGTATGACAAGGAATTACTAGCTTTGGTCATGGCTGTCACTAAGTGGGGACAGTATTTGATAGGCAGGCACTTTGTGGTTAAAACTGATCAGAAGGCCCTTAAGTTTTTGTTGGATCAAAAACTGCATACTGGAGCTCAACTTAAATGGATTATTAAATTGATACAATTTGATTTCGAGATACAATACAAGAAGGGAAAGAGAACAAGGTTGCTGATGCTCTATCTAGACTTCCAACAATTGAGATAGCAGCTCTGACCTTGTCTTCTGTGAGGACTGATTTTTTACAAACTATCAAGGATAGTTGGAATGCTGATCCTGAGTTGTCAGCTTTAATTCAACAATTGCTGGCTCACAAAGAGGAGGTGAAAGGGTAGTCCTACATTAATCAACAACTAAGGAGGAATGGGAGGCTGATGATTGGGAGTGATCAGACTCTAAGGCAAAAAATCCTGTATTTGTGGCACAACTCTGTAGGTGGAGGGTATTCAGGGATAGACCACACATACAGAAGAGTGGCCTCACTCTTCTATTGGAAAGGAATGAAAACAGATGTTGAGGAGTATGTTAAGAAATGTGATGTTTGTCAGAAGAGTAAGTATGATCATTTTGCTTACCCTGGGTTGTTACAGCCACTTCAAATTCCATCAGTGGCTTGGAGTAGCATCAGTATAGACTTCGTTGAAGGATTGCCCAAATCCAAAGGCAAAGAGGTCATTCAGGTGGTTTTTGATAGGATAACTAAGTATGCTCACTTCATAGCCCTATCCCACCCATACTCTGCTTTGGATATTGCTCACTTATTCATGGAACACATTTTTAAATTGCATGGTATGCCGGTAGACATTGTGAGTGATAGGGACCCTGTGTTTACTAGTAAACTGTGGCAAGAGATCTTTGCAATATAGGGAGTTACTCTGAACACCTCTACTATTTACCACAATCTAACGACCAAACTGAGGTTATCAATATGTGTTTAGAGACCTATCTAAGGTGCTATTGCTCTGATTCTCCCAAGGACTGGGTACAATACTTAGCTTTTGCCGAATGGTGGTACAACATAATATTTCACACATCCATTCAAACCACTCCCTATGAGGCTTTATATGGCCAACCTTCACCCTTGCATCTACCCTATGTGTCAGGGGATTCAAACATGGAAGAAGTGCATAGGAGCTTAGTTACTAGGGAGCTGAAGTTTCTGCTTCTGAAATTTCATTTGGCTAGATCTCAACAAAGAATGGTGGAGCAGGCCAACAAGCACAGGTCTGACAGGCAATTTCAAGTAGGAGATTGGGTCTAATTTAAAGGTGCAACTCTATAGGCAGTTAACTCTATCCACAAGGCACTTCACCAAAACTCTCTTCCAAATACTATGGCCCATATCAGATTTTGGAAAAGGTTGGGACTGTGGCCTATAAACTTGCTTTACCCCCAGTTACTCCTACATCCAACCTCCATGTCTCACTCCTCAAGCCCTGCTATGAAGTCCCAGCAACAGTGAATCATCCTCCCATTTTGGATTTGTCCAGTCCCTACTGCCCTTATCCATCCAAGGTGTTAGATAGAAGGATGATACATAAGAGGAATAAAGCTGTGGTCCAATTCTTAATTCAATGGGAGCAGTTGCCTGAAGACCAAGCAACATGGGAAGATTCTAATGCCATCAAAGTCAGATTCCCTACCTTCATTCCTTGAGGTCAAGGAATTTTTTTAGGGGGGGAGTACTGATATGACCTGAATGAGAGCTTGCACAGATGGGAGGTGTACCTTAAGCTTTAGAAGTAGTAAAGGAATAAAGAGTAGTTATGTTAGTTATTTAGTTTGAGAAGTTACAGTTTGGTCCTTGTCTTATATTTCACTTAGGTCCATTAGTAATTTACTTTACATTTTAGTCCTAGCTATGAGAGTATTTGTAAGAGGTAATGGTTGTACACTAGTTTTATGATATGAAATACTCTTAGCTCATCTTCTTAGTTTCAATTCTGCAATTTCTTTCTGTTTCTCTTTCAAAACCACATCACCATATTGTTAAAATTTCCCACATACTAAGTTGAGAATCTTTCAAATTGAAGGATTTAGACCCAACCAATTAACCTATGATAATGCTTCAATTTACATGCATTTTTTCATTAATTCGTAGACTCATCCAACTAATAACCTAAAGATAGAGATGGAAGTATATAGAAAGGCAAACTTACTGGTGATTGTGATGGTGACCAGCAATTTTGGTTGCAGAGGATTGAAGAATCGAGAGGGTACTTTCTCTGAAAGAAGGTTTCTTTCTTTGAGCGAATTTTTTTTTCTTTTTTGCAGTCTTTAGGGTAAATACGATAGTAAAGTTTAGGCGCGAGAAGATTTAGAGGGAAAAGAAAAAATTAGAGGGAATATTTAGGTGCTAAAAGATACTAATTAGTAGCCAATATTCATTAGCCAGTAATATTTGGCTTTCGGGAACAAATTAACGTCAAATGTCTTATTGTCGCTAAAGATTTTTTTTGTAGTAGTGCATGACCCAAGAATGCCACTGAGTCTAGTCAAAACTCACACTTTGAAAATTTTGCATATAACTTCTTTTCTCTCAAGGTCTGAAGCGCAGTCCTTAGGTGCTGCTCATAATCCTCCAGAGTTTGGGAGTACACCAGAATGTCGTCAATAAACACAATGATAAATGAGTCAAGATAAGGCCGGAACACACTGTGCATCAAGTGCATAAAAGTTGTTGGGGAATTGGTCAGCCCAAATGACATCACAAGAAACTCGTAGTGACCATACCTAGTCCTAAAACACTCTTCGGGATATCTGGCTCCCGAATCTTTAACTGATGATAGCCTGAACATAAGTCAATCTTGGAAAACACTCTAGCACCCTGTAACTGATCAAATAGATCATCAATACGAGGCAATGGATACCTGTTCTTCACTGTGACTTTGTTCAACTGGCGGTAATCAATATACATCCGCATAGAACCATCCTTCTTCTTCATAAATAAGACAGGAGCACCCCAAGGTGACACACTGGGCCGAATGAAGCCCTTATCAAGTAGCTCCTGTAACTGCTTCTTCAGCTCCTTTAATTCAGGATGAGCCATGCGATGTGGAGGAATAGAGATGGGCTGAGTGCCCGACAATAAATTAATGCCAAAATCAATATCTCTATCAGGCGGCATACCCGAAAGATCAGCTGAAAACACATCTGGAAAGTCCCTCACTATTGGAACTGACTCAACTGTAGGGGTATCAATACTGACATCTCTCACATAAGCTAGATACGCGTCACACCCCTTCTCAACCATTCGTTGAGCTTTAAGAAATAAAATAACTATGTTGGGAGTATACTCTAAGGTACCTCTCCACTCTAATCGCGATAAACCTGGCATAGCCAGCGTCACAGTCTTAGCGTGACAATCAAGAATAGCATAATGGAGCGACAACTAGTCCATGCCCAAGATAACATCAAAGTCTACCATGCTGAGTAATAATGAATTGGCTCTGGTCTCAAAACCACTAAGAGTAATCAAACACAGCCGATACACGTAGTCCACAACAAGAGAATCTCCCACAGGAATAGACACATAAACTGGGGAACTCAAAGAATCCCGAGATACGCCCAAATATGGAGCAAAATAAGAGAACACATAGGAATATGTAGAGCCTGGGTCAAATAATACCAATGCATCTCTATGACAGGCCGAAACAATACCTATAATGATAGAGTCAGAAGCAACTGCCTCTGTACGAGCCGGAAGAGCATAATATCTGGTCTGGCCTCCCCCTCTAGGGCGACCTCGACCTCCGTGACCTCCACCTCGAGTTGGCTGAGCAGGTGGGGTGGTAACTGGTGCTAGAATCATAGCCTGAGGACCCGGTGGAGCATGCTATGCCTGAGAAGTCTGTGGAGGTACACCCCTTCTAAATCTGGGGCAATCCCTCACCATATGGCGAGCGTCGCCACACTCAAAACAAGCTCTCGGAGGGCGTGACTGTTGTGACTGGCTCAGGCCAGGTCTGCTGGACTGGCCGCTAAAAGCACCCCGAGCAGGAGGCACACTAGATACTGGTGGTGTATAATAAGGCTCCTGGTGCCTAGCAGGGGCTGGAACACCACTGGCAGCTGGAAGAGCTGAATGAACGGGGCGACTCTCATAACCCCTAGCATGTCGAACTGCAACTGGGGAACGAGTACCGCTGTAAGTGCCAGACTCTCGAGACCTCTTGGCCTCCTTCTCCTCTCTATATCGGGCAAGCATGCCCTCCAATCTCATGGCAATACTCATAACCTACTGATAAGAAATATCCATCCAACTTCCTGGCCATACTAATCCGGATACTGGGGTGGAGTCCCTCAATAAATCGTCGAACCCTCTCTCGAACTGTGGCAACCAAGGCTGGTGCATGTCGGGCCAAATCACTGAAGCGGACTGCATACTCTGACACAGTCATAGCACCCTGGCGCAGCTGCTCAAACTCCGCGTGCCATGAGTCCTTGAGGCTCTGAGGGGCATACTCTCTCAAAAACATGTACGAGAACTGAGTCCATTTAAGTGAAGCTACCTCATCCGGACTACTCAACTCATAAGCACGCCACCACTGATAGGCTGCTCCTCTAAGCTGGAATGTGGTAAAAGAAATCCCACTCGTCTCCGCTATGCCCATAGTACGGAGAATACGACAATACTTCTCCAGAAAACCCTAAGCATCATCTGTAGCCAATCCGCTGAAGGTAGGTGGGTGGTACTTCTTGTACTTCTCAAGTTTGAGCTGCTCCACCTCATAAGCGGTTGTCCTAGTCTCGTGCTGAATTGGAGCTACCGGCTGCATCGGTATAATCTCTGGAACTTGGTCGGCCTAAGACTGCTTCTCTAGAGTATCGATGACGGGAGTTTGTGCTCTTTCCCCGGCCTAAGATGTGGAAGGAGCAAGTGGAATCAATCCAGCCTGAGCTAAGCTAATAAACATGCTCGAAAACTGGGCTAGGGTCTCCTGGAGAGCTGGTGCAGCAACATGTGTTTCAGGTGTCTGCCTCCAGTCGGAGCTACTGGGGGCTCCTATGTAGCAGCTCGTGCGGGTGCTCTGGCTGCATCGCGTGAATGTCATAGGCCTCTACCCCGGTCCCGGCCTCTCACAGCTCTAGTAGGGGGCGCGGGTGCCTATTCATCAGATCCATATGTACGTGTCCTCACCATCTGTGAGAGAATAGAATACAAAAGTTTAGAATTTCAAAGTCAACAATTTCGCACGACAAGGAATCAAAGAAGTGAAATTATTTTCCTAACAGTTCCATAGCCTCCCGAAGATAAATACAGACGTCTATGTACCGATCCGCGAGGCTCTACTAAACTTGCTTGTGACTCACGACACCTATGAACCTAGAGCTTTGATACCAAATTGTCACGACCCAAACTCCCTCCGTATAACGTCGTGACGGCACCTAGTCTCTACGACTAGGTAAGCCTGATAAATTATGGAAAATAACAAACAAAAATAAAACTTGGCAACTAACAGCAGTGGATAACTGAATAACTAGTAACAATACCGCTTGGAATATACGATAACCATTGCCTAGTACTGAGATAGGCGCCATCACAACAGGTTAGGATTTTGGGTCGTGACAGAATACCGTACCAAAATACCGCAATTTATGTACTGAAGTATACCGAAATACCGAAAACATCTATATCGAAATACCAAATTAATTCGGTTCGGTTCGATTTTTTGGATTTATGCCCACCCCTAACCATAACCCTATTAATAGGTGCACAAGTTTATGTATTTCTAATATAGCCTATCATCAAATTAGAAAATACATCCGAGTATCTACACATAAGACCCCGTACTTTACAAGGTATCTAATAGACTCATTTAACTTTAAAATCTTAGCAGATCACTTTTAATTTGGGTCAACCTTTTAATGATAGCAACCGACATATGATTATTCTTAATACGATATATGTGTAAGTCCAGAAAAAGTTCCAGTCTAGTTGAGACTAACTGTGGAGCAATTTAACATTCACCCCACCCCCTCCCTAAAACGACACACATATCTATATGTATATGTTATTTCTAAACACTTGTTTTGCCATATAGAAAATGTAAAATATTTTTACACAACCAGTCTCTCACGACCCAAAATCCAAACCGTCGTAATGACACCTAACCCAACCCGCAAGGTAAGCCAATTAATAAAATAACATAATATAATAATACTGAAGTGAATCAAAGATGAGATAACTGAATTTTATACAACTCCCCAAGGACTAGTAGTACAAGTCTGAGCTTCTAAGTTTTTGGGTTTACAAAGCTAGTATGAAATAAATACATCATCTGTCCGAATGTACATAAACAGATTTTCATAAGTCTAAAGCTACCATGAACAAGAGGCAATTGTAACTGGAACACCGGTACAACTTCAAATCCAGCTCCCGCCGTGCACAACAACATCAACATCCAACATTTGCATGCAAAGTGCAGAAGTGTAGTACGTGTACAACTGACCCCATGTACTCATATGTAACAAATCTAACCTTAGGTGGAAAGTAGTGACGAGCTGAGACAAAGGTCAGAGTCCAACACCAATAGCCAACAACAGTTCATAATAATATAATAAAAGTGGTACAGGAAATAACTCAGAGATATAATATTCAGCTCGTTCACAATTCCGAAAAATAGGCATGTTTTTCAAGTATCACAATGAAAAACCCAAATATCTTACCAAAAATACCAAAATATGAGTAAGTTTGTAAAATTGTGATTTTCTTTCCAAAACCTTTCAACAAGTAAATGTTTCATCATCAAATGGCATGAGGAAAAATGCATCTCTGTGCCTACATGTCAATGTATATGAGAAGTCATGAATGGCATAATACCTGATCACATCCAAATGCACACCTCTAAACAAGGTATAAAATGGTCGATTGCAATTATAGTAACCCAACGGCGAGTCGGGGTCGAATATGGAGGAGATTAGCGATACTCTAACTATGAAAAGATGGTGGAGGTTCAGGACTCAACCTTCTTTATGGTCTTCCTTCCTACAAGCTATGTCCTGCTCTAGGAAACATCATGTTGCTCGAAAAAATTATGCTAATACCTCTCATGAATGGAAGAACCTTATGAGGATCAATAAGAAAGCAAAGCCTAATATGATCTGGAAACTACAAGCCGCTACTTGTAGTTTTTGGTGGGATAATTGGATAGAAAAAGGTTCGTTAACTAATCTCTGTCATAATGTTCGTACCCCTGCCAAAACTCCTGTTAAGAACTTCATTCAGAACAATCAGTGGAATATTGATAATCTTCAAAGAATTGTCCCTACTCACATGGTTCAACAGATATTGAAAATTGAGATTGGTCCTAGCTCCCAACCTGACTTCACCATTTGGAATCTTTCCCATAATAGACACTATTCTAACAATTCTGCGTGGCAAATTAATAGGAACAAAAGACAAACACTCATGGAGGCTATAACACCAATACGGGCAATGCTGGAATGGGTGGTGTAGTGCGAGATGAACATGGAGATATTAATTATCTTTGCTTTCTCAGTCCCTGTCCAGTGTAATTGTAACAATGAAGTTGAAGCATTAGTTGCTATGTATGGGATTAACTGGTGTATTATTAATGGATATACCAAACCCCAAATTCTATCATGCAAACTCTAGATTTTGGAATTAATCTAGAGTTTAGATCACAATCATAGTCACTCATGATGAAAATCATAGTCCAAATTCTCCCGAAAATTGCCTCTTCCCGAGCTCCAAATCGTCAAAGATGAAAAATGGGACGAAGTCCTTTTTTCAGAACTTAAATCTGCTGCCCAGTCATTTCCAATATGCGATCGCAGCCAAACTCCCATGATCGCGAAGTATAAAATGAATTACTCTATGCGATCACGGCCATTCTCCTGCGATCGCAAACAACAAATCTTTCCAACAACCTTCTCCAATTCTTCCGGACAGCCTCTAATATAATGGTCATAACGTTTTATATAAAATTCCAAATAATTAATGATTTATCTTTCTGAAAACTAGACATCAAGATCTACACTTTCATGTTTTGATCATTTCCCAATTCCTTACAGATTTTAAAATATAAGCTGCCAAAGTCAGCCTTGTGCAACACAAATTTCTTCTTCACAATTTCCAAACATCTTCCCGGACAGCATATAATGTTGCAATGTCTCCATCTTTCAATATTGCAGCTCTCACTGTCAACTGTATTCCCCTCTTTAAAATGTAGAGTCCATTATTTTATCTAGCAATCCCCGTTATCTTCCCACTGTAGAGTGCCTGAAATACACAGAAACTAGGGAAGAATGTGACTGAACATGGAAGCTCCCTAGTTAGTTTTGAAACTGATAACAAATTGAATTTAAAAAAATCTGGCACATGTAGCATATTTGTGATCTTGTATTTTCCTAGAACCTATGTACTCCCCGTGTTAGCTATATGTGATCTCCCTCCAGTTGGTACTTGCACTTTATTATTCTGTAGTTTATCTATGCGTCTCAGTTCTTGTAACAATTCTATGCAAGGTGTAATGTGATGAGAGGCACATGAATCCTCTATCCACTCACATGCATATGCATTGGACAATAATGAAACAATACCTTCCATGTTGCTATTGCATCCATCTTGTGAATATTTATTCAGCAATCCCATTAGTTGTGAATACTCTTATTTTGTAAAGAAATGTCCTTGTACTTTCCTCTCTCCTGTTGAATTGCTGGCATAGGATTTGAATCCATTGTTATTCTGCTCTGTAGCTCTAAATTATCCTTGCTTGAAATTGTTATTACTGTGCCATGTACCACTTGGTTGCCCTAACTTCTTTTTGCTTTAAAATTTTGCTGGGTACCAATGATTTTGTAGCAGTTTTCTTTTGATGCCCTTTATATCCACAATGCTCACACACCAGGAAATTTAGGTTTAAGCATTTGTGCCTTCCCTGCCAGTAGATTTAGGGGTTCTTTGTTCATATCAACTACACCTAATATTCTCTGTCTTTCTTCTTGTGTTGCAATAGCATAAGCCTCATTTACTGTAATAACCGGCCTTCTTGACAATATATTGCTCCTAATATTTCTATAACTTTCATTCAGTCCCATCAAAAATTGCAGCAATCGTTGGGATTTAATTTCGTTATATTACGGACTAACTTATGCGGGTACTAAGCCGTGGGCAAATGCGACTATTAGGTCTGAAAGCACGTGTTGTACTCTTTTTTCCTTGAATTGGTTTTTTCCCGAAGTGAATTTTTTGGCAAGGTTTTTAACGAGACAATAGTAAAACGTGCTACCTTAGTTTCGAAGGCCGACCTAAAATTGGAATTTCTGATCATTTGCACCGAACCAGCAGCATTCGAGCCCTCACACGTTCAGCCTCAGATAATGGGGGTTATTACCCCTAGGTAAAGATCTTTAGATTGTGCAATCACTTAATACTAAAAGCCAAGACTTGGTAGTTAGGACTCGTTTTAAGGGTCAAGCGATCAAACGAAATACACAGTCTTCCCAAAATTTGGAACATCATAAGTCACAAGCTACAGAAGGAAACTAGTATCTCTATATACCAGAATCTAATAAAAGAAGTACGGAAGGTAAATGACATAGGAGAGAATAGATGGGGACTTCGAGGTTTGTAGACACGGCAGATGTACCTTGAAGTCTCCGTACAACAGCAAGCACTCTCATCTAATAGCGGGGCTGATAAGAAGTACCTGAATCTGCACACAAAACATGTGCAGAAGAGTAGCATTAGTACACCATAACGGTACCTATTAAGTGCCAAGCCTAACCTCGGTAGAGGAGTGACAAGGTCAGGTCCGGGACCTACTGGGATATAATGACAAGACAGATGATATAATAAAATGAAGTAAAACAAAGAATTTAACAGAAGGAATTCACAGAGAAATAACAACACACAAGCAATGTGATAACAACTGGGGTGCTCCCGAGATACCGTCTCGTAGTCCCAAAAGTAAATACTCGACAGGGGATCTCTCGAGATACCGTCTCGTAGTCCCAAAAGTAAATATACAAGGAGAACTCCCGAGAAACCATTTTGTAGTCTCAAAAGTAAATGTGCAGGGAGAACTCCCAAGGAACTGCCTCGTAGTCTCAAAAGTAAATATACAGGGAGAACTCCCGAGGAACAGCCTCGTAGTCTCAAAAGTAAATGTGCAGGGAGAACTCCAGAGGAACAGCCTCGTAGTCTCAAAGTAAATATGCAGGGAGAACGTGCAGTGAGAACTCCCGAGGAACCGCCTTGTAGTCTCAAAAGTAAATGTACATGGAGAACTCCCGAGGAACCGCCTCGTAGTCTCAAAGTAAACACACAGCTCAATCCGATAAATACCATAGTTAACAGCAAGATTTCTACAGTTATACTAATAAAGAACAAGGAAAAATAGGAAATCAACTAGGCATGCTTCACGGAGTTCAAATAAGCTATTAGAGCACGTAGACATGCGATATTAGACTAAACAGTATAGCTACACGTGTTGGAATAGCTCATTTAAGAATGAAAACAGACTAATACTCATTTAAACGGTATAACTCAAATTAAAGGAAAAACATATTACTACTCAGTAAAATAAATCGGGTTTTACAACAAATAGCTTATGTACGTACTCGTCACCTCACATACACGGCACTCACATATCACAATAGTACCAAATCCTAAGGGGATTTCTCCCACACAAGGTTAGACAAGCCACTTACCTCAAACCAAACTCAATCAATTAGTAAGAATGCCCTTTCCTTGATTATCCGACTCTGGATGGCCCAAATCTAGCCAAAAATAATTATATATCATAAATACAACTATAATAGACTAATCTAATTAATGAAATCAAGACTTTAACAAAAATTCCAAAATCCATCCTAAAAAGTCGACCCGGGCCCACGTCTCGAAATCGGAGATTCACAAAATCCGAAAGCCCATTCACTCACGAGTCCAACCATACCAAATTTATCAAAATTCGACCTCAAATGGCCACTCAAAACCCAAAATCAAACTCTTCAAATCCCTAGCCTCAAACTCCCAAATTCCACCTTAAATACATACTAACTGGGTGGAAAAATAAACGGGGAAGCAAGATTATTGATAAAAAAATAAGCACAAGGGACTTACCTCACGAAATCCATCGAAAATGCTCTTAAGAAATTGCCAAACCCGAGCTCAAAATGATGAAAATGGCCAAAATCTCGAAGTCTCGCTTAAGTAGGTTTTGCCCAGGCATTTCCGCACTTGCGCGTCTGCTTGTGCGGAAAAATGAGCGTTTCTGTGCAAACCACTTACACCTCTCTGCCTCCGCACCTGCGATGAAGAGGCCGCACCTGCGAGTGCGCGCCTGCAGAATCTTGTCCGCTTCTGCGGTCTCTCTTCGCACCTGCGGTTCCTCTAGCGCATCTGCGGACATCGCAAATACGGTATTTTCCATGCACCTGCGACCCCTGACCAAACCTCCCAACTCTGCTTTTGCGATAAACCTTGCACATGTGCGATCCCGCACCTGCGGTCTCCCCACCGCAGGTGCGAAAATACCAAAAACCAGAAGCTTCAGCCATTTGCCTAAGTCCAAATTCAATCTTTTAAGCATCCGAAACACACCTGAGGCCCCCGGGACCTCAACCAAATATACCAACAAGTTCTAAAATACCATACGAACTTAGTCGAGCCCTCAAAATACGTCAAACAACAACAAAAATACGAATCACCCTCCAATCTAAACTTAATGAACTTGAAACTTCAAATTTCTACAACCGATGCCGAAACCTATCAAACCACGTCTGATTGACCTCAAATTTTGCACACAAGTCCTATTCTACATTACGGACCTACTCCAGCTTTTGGAATTGGAATCTGACCCCGATATCAAAAATTCCACTACTGGTCAAAATCTCCAAAAATTCGACTTTCGCCAATTCAAGCCTAAATCAGCTACATACCTCAAATTCACAGTCCGGACATGCTCCTAAGTCCAAAATCACCCAACGGAGCTAACAGAACCGACAAAACTCCATTCCGGAGTCGTCTTCACACAATTTTGACTACAGTCAAAATCCTAAGACTTAAGCTTCCGCTTTTAGGGACTACGTGTCCCAAAACACTTCGAAACTAAAAACAAGACCTCCCAGCAAGTCACATAAGCAGAAATAGATATGGGAAAGCAGAAAATAGGGGGTTGGGGCTATTACTCTCAAAACGACCGGCCGGGTCGTTACAAAATGATATTTAGTCTTGATTGTAACTTTGTTCAACTGCGTGTAGTCAATGCACATCCGCATAGTACCATCATTCTTTTTCACAAACAGAACTGGTGCACCCCAGGGCGACACACTAGGCCTAATAAACCCCTTATCAAGAAGTTCTTGAAGCTACTCTTTCAATTCTTTCAACTCTGCTAGTGTCATACGATATGGAGGAATAGAAATGGGTTGAGTTCTCGGCACCAAGTCAATACCGAAATCAATATCCTTGTCGGGTGGCATGCCCGAAAGGTCTGCAGGAAACACATCCAAAAAATCTCGCACTACCGGAATAGAATGAATAGTAGGAGTGTCTGCATCAACATCTCTCACAAAGGCCAAATATGATAAACACCCCTTAGCAACTATTCGTTGTTCCTTTAAATAAGAAATTACCCTACTAGGGACAAAATCTAGAGAACCTCTACTATCAATCCTTGGCAACCCTGGCATTGCTAATGTCACAATCTTAGCATGATAATCTAGAATAGCATGACATGGAGACAACCAATCCATACCCAAGATCATATCAAAATCGACCATACTGAGCAATAAAAGATCAACTCTGATTTCCAATACCCTAATGGTTACCCACACATGGCTGATACTCACGGTCCACAATAATAGTATCGCCCACCGGTGTAGATACATGAACAAGTGAGACTAAGGACCCACGGGGCAATTCCAAACAACGAGCAAAATATGACGAGACATATAAATATGTGGAATTAGGATCAAATAATAGAGAAGCATCCTGGTGGCATACTGAGACAATATATGTGATTACCTTGTCTAAGGCAACTGCATGTGGTCTGGCACCAATAGCATATAATCTAGCATGACCACCACCTGATCTGCCTCCTCCTCTAGGGCGACTACTAGCTATATATGACCCACCCTATGCTGGCTGGGCGGGTGGTGGAATAACTGGTGCGGGAGCCGCAGCCTAACTCGTTGCTCAACTGGACCTCAAGAAATGAGGGGACAATGTCTCTTCATATGAGCCTAACTCCACTAAATGATGGAGGATGGAGTCTCCCAAATCTCTCTAATCTCTTTTGCTTCTCGTTATTCATAATAAAACTCACATGAGCCTGAGCAGCTGCAACCGGCTAGACTGGTAGTACCCCTGGTATCTGGAGTCCCTCCACTACCTGCTTTGGTGTACGAGCGACGGGGGTATGAGTACCTTCCCCGACCTGAGAAGTGGCAGGTGTGGCCTTAGCCAAAACCACCTAAGCGAGGCAAGTGCGAATCTTCAATATCTAAGCCAACGCCTCTTGAATGCATGGAATCACAATAGGTATAGATAGTGCCTAAGCTCGTCCCACTGGCTCATCTATATCTGTAATCCGCTCTTGAGCTGGAGGAACTAGTGGATCTACAAGTGCTGCTCTAGCTACTGCGCTTGTTGCACCTCGGCCTCTACAATGGCCCTGGCCTCTACCACGGCCCCAGCCTCTCGTGGCCCAAACTGGTGGTACTGGTGGCTATTCACCCGATCCGGAAGCACGTGTCCTCACCATCTGTGAGAGAATAGAATAATAGAGATTTAGTTCCCGGAATCAATAAGTGTCATGACCAGAATACAAGAAAGTGAATTTTTTTCTAAGAGTTCTGCAGCCTCTCGAAGATAAGTACAGACGTCTCCGTACCGATTCGCAAGACGCTACTAAACCGGCTCATGACTCGTGAGACCTATGTAACCTAGGCTCTAATACCAACTTTTCATGACTCAAAATCTCACCTGTCGTGATGGCGCCTATCTCATTACTAGGCAAGCCGACAACCTCAATAAATCACAAATTCTTTTACGATTGAAAACATAATATTTTGATTTAATAGAAAATCCCACAAATACTGATACAAATACACTCCCAAAACGCGGAGTCATTGAGTACATGACCATCTAAATGATGACATAGTTTGACTGATAAAACACTATTTGGAAATATAGAACAATACATATAACTGAAAGAAATGAAAATCAAGGTCTGCGGATGCCTAGCAGCTACGTCAATAATCTGCAACAGATAATATCTGAAACCTAGCAGCCGCTGTATCCAAGAGTACTTGGATATGCACACGAAGTGCAGAGTGTAGTATGAGCACAAGTGCAACCAACTCAGCAAGTAACAATACTAAATATTGAACTGAAAGTAGTGACGAGCTTCTCAGCTAAGTCCAATTACAGTAAATTCCAACATAAGAAAGTAGGCATGCTTGCAAGTTCAACAATTAAGGCCCAAATAGTAATTTCATATCAAGCTCAGTTGAAACAGAAGATAATATCTCTCCGACATTCCAAAACAGTGAAATATGACAACTGAAGTACACAATAATGAAATCAATGCATCCTCTCAGAGCAACAGTTACTCCAACCTCACAATCACTCGACACTCGGCACTCGCACTCAGTAGGTACCTGCACTCACTGGGGGTGTGTACATACTCCGGAGGGGCTCCTTCAGCCCAAGCGCTATAATCCGCATGGACAACTCATATGCTGCACAAACAACCCACGTGCCAATAGTATCAATATGTGGATCCGTACGGACAACTCACCTGATATAGTATAATCTCTGGATCCGCACGAACAACTCATATGCCATAGTATAAATATTTGGATTCGCATGTACAACTCATGTGCTACACGGACAATTCACGTACCATAGTATAAATATCTCACAATCAGGCCCTCGACCCTACTCAATCATCAATCTCTATAGTCTCTCGGGCTCTCAGTAATCATAACAACCCAAAAAGAAATGATGCAATGTATCAAGAAGGAACAATAAAGACTGGATATGATATGCAAATAAACTATGACTGGGTACAAAACAGTAATTTAGCAAATAATTCAACATGTACACAACCTCCGTGGATCCCTACAGTGCCAACATATAACCTAAACATGATTTCTAACATGATTTGTGGTTTAATTTCTCCATGGAATTTGACTAAGTCAAAATTCCTACGGTGTACGCCCACACGCCCATCACCTAGCATGCACGTCACCTCAAAACCAATCACATGACACATAATCCGGGGTTTCAAACCCTAAGGAGCAAATTTAGAACTGTTACTTACCTCAAACTGTGAAATTCTTTATTCTGCTATGCCTTTGCCTCGCGAATCAGCCTCTGAACGCTTCGAATCTAGTCACAATTAATTTGATTTAGTCAATACAAATTATAGGAATTAATTCCATATGAAAATATTAAGTTTCCAACAAAACCCGAAATTGCACTCAAAAATCGCCCGTGGGGACCACGTCTTGGAACCCGACAAAAGTTATACAATATGAATGCCCATTCAACCACGAGTCCAACCATACCAAATTTACCAATTTCCGACATCAACTTGACCTTCAAATCCTCAAATCTCATTTTCAATCCCATAGGCCCAAATCCTCTAATTTCACCTCAAAAACACTTAATCTAGTCGAAATACTCAATGATAATCAAATATTATTGACTAACAATGATCACAAGTGACTTACCTCAAGTTTTCCCGTGAATTCTCTTTGAAAATCGCCTCAAAACCGTGTTTGGAATGTCCAAAATGACAAAAATTTATCAGACCCTTCTGTTTTTATAGCCTGCCCACCGTTTTCGCTTATGCAGAGTACTTAACCACATCTGCGGTCTCGCAGATGCGAGGTCCTCCCCTCTTCTACTGCTTCTTTCGCTTCTGCGGACAAGAGGTCCGCTTCTGCGGCCTCGCATTTGCAGAACCCAAGCCGCTTCTGCGATGAGGCCCCTCCCTTCTCACTTCCGCTTCTGCGATCAACACATCGCAGGTGCGAGTCCGCTTCTGCGGTCTTGCGTGCGCACCTGTGACCCCTGCCCTTGCCAAGACAATTCCTCTTATGCGCAACCAAGCTCGCTTCTGCAAACCAATTTTCGCATGTGCGATTGCATCAGTAGGCAACAGCTTGTTCTAAGTCTAAATTTGATCCATTAACCATCCGAAACTCACCCGAGGCCCCCGGGACCTCAACCAAATACACCAAAAAGTCCTAAAACATCATACGAACTTAGTCGAACATCTAAATTACATCAAACAACGCTAAAATCACGAATCATATCCCAATTAAAGCTTAATGAAACTAAGAAGTTCCAACTTCCACATTCGATGCCGAAACTTATCAAATCAAGTTCGATTGACCTCAAATTTTGCACACAAGTCATAAATGACATAACGGACCTATTTCAAATTTTCAGAATTGGATTCCAACCCCGATATCAAAAAGTCAACTCCCCGGTCAAACTTCCAAACTTAAATTTCTATTTTAGCCATTTCAAGCCTAATTTAACTACGGACTTCCAAATAATTTTCCGGACACGCTCCTAAGTCCAAAATTACCATACGGAGCTATTGGAATTATCAAAACTCTATTACGGGGTTGTTTACACATAGTCAATATTCGGTCAACTATTTCAACTTAAGCTTTAACCCTTGGAACTAAGTGTTCTAATTCATTCAAAAACCTCACCGGACCCGAACCAATCACCCCGGCAAGTCACATAACAACTTTAAAGCATAAATTGAGTAGTAAATGGGGGAATGGGACTGTAATACTCAAAATGACTGGCTGAGTCGTTATAGTAGCGTCACCTCCAGCCACGATGCTGACGAGTGGTTCGGCGGCAGTGGAAGGGACGCCACTATGATAGGTGGCTATTGGATTTTTTCCATTTTGTGTTTTTTTGCTTTTCCTATTTGGGTAAAGATGTGTTTATGTTTGTGGGCGGGTTCATAATGACATCGTTTGGTGTCAAATCTTGATCAGTGGAAAGGTCATCGGTAATTACATCTCGTAACTTGATTTTGGAATTAATAGAGTATCTGTTGGAGTTGACGGAGGGGTTTATGTCACCTAAGTTTGGGTGATTTCTCATGTGAGGCACTTGAGTGTCCATGGATTGTGGTTAGTTTTTCCCATTAGAGCACTCTGCTAGGAGGGGAGTAGGGAGAACATAGGTATTGTGGGAAGGATAATTATTTGGGCTGGGGAGATCTGATTTGGTATAGACACCATTGGCTGGATGGTTTGAGGGGTGGTGGCCCAAATCCGCATCGCTAGGCGTGTGTAGAACACAGATCCGGCTAATGATGGGGGCATGTTGTGATGCAACTTAAGCGGGCCCAGCTGATTTGTCCGTATCAGATCCATCAGGTCCCATCCCCGCCTTTCTTTTGGAATTGTACTTGGGATGGGGACTTGTGGGTTGGGCTACTGGGGAGTGGGGGTGGGAATGTGTTTATTCATTGGGCCACTAGGCCTGTTCTAATTATTTGTTTGCGCACTATTTATTTTTGAATTGTATTGAAAGGTTTTGGTTTCTAGAAACTTATCAGAATTTGCATAGAACATCTTTACCTGTATCTTTTGTGATATTTGTGCATGATGCTGTTCATTTTCATCTCCTGCTCCATTATTCCTTCCCTTCGTAGGTTGGTGGCTGGATTTCTTTCATCTAGGGAAGATTACTGTCTTCCATCCATCATCCTCATCCTTTTTGGTGTGCATTTCTGAACTTTCAGGGACTTCTTGTGATGGTGTTAGTGCAACTTTTTTGAATTTATAATTTTTTGTCGTGTGGCCAATCCTTCCACACGTTGGACACAAAGTCCCTTCACCTTCATAGATCACTGATTGTTTGCAATCACCTATGTTGACAATTGTTTCCATCGGGGTTTCAAGCGGCACTTGGATACATATGCGTGCATACTTTCCTCTTATTACGTAAGATGTGCATGAGTCGATTTTTAATAATTTGACAAGCTTTCTCCCAACTTTTTCCAGTATTTCTTTATCATAGAATTCAGTTGGTAGATTAGTAGATGAATCCAAATGGCCATGGAAGATAATGTAGCTTCCCGTGGGACGGATTTTGGTTCCCATTTGCGTACTCCCAGAAATGAACCATGGGCCTTGATGTAGTACCTTAGCCATATTTTCCTCTAGACCGAATTTGACAATGAAGAAATCTCATCCTAGGTCAATTAAGATTAACTGTTCGGATGATTTCCGTGGGTCAATCAGTTTAGATCGAAGATAATGGTGAGGCATTCTACGACCAAAGACCTTTATAATTACCGAATAACGCCATGGTTGGTATAAGCGTTTCTTGTCTTCCAGTGAGAGGGCAATTGAGCCTTAAATACCTTTTCCTTTATCATCTTTGATGATTGGGGAGGGTTCCTCTTCGTAGTACTCTGTTTCTCTTACTGTCTGTTTGTCGAGTAACATTTCCTTGTAGGATTGTGTCGGTGCTTCTTCCACATCCATTTGATTATTTTTGTCCGGTGATTCTGGTGGAATAATTGGTGGTGTAGTGGTTGTGTCCATGTAGGTATTTTAGAGGGAGGGGGACTTTCCCTTCCTAAAACTTCGTCGAGGAACCTATACCAATAACTTGTTCGTAATGTCCAAACACCTAGTAAGTATCACAATTCATAAGTAGTATTCGCAAGTTGTTATAAAATAAAGACTGTAAATTAAAGACAAATATAGAGAGAAACTGATATATTATTCAAACTTCAAACTTATGTACATAATGAACTGAAATCTCCTCTATTTATAGAAGAAAGCAAGCTGCTGTGTAAGCTGTTTCTACAAGCTGTTGTGTAAGATGCTACTGTACCAGATATAGATAATCTTCTATCGGGGACAATATTTATCCATAACGGAGTACCGAAATAATAAGCTCATTATACCAGATATAGATAATCTTCTACTGGGGGTAATATTTATCCATAATGGGATACCAAAAGAATAAGCTCATTGTACCAGATATAGATAATCTTCTATCGAGTATGATGTTTATCCATAACGGGGTAGCGAAAGGATAAGCTCATTATACCAGATATAGATAATCTTCTACCGGGGGGGGGGGTGATATTTTTCCATAACGGGTTACCGAAAGGATAAGCTTCTTCATGAGACTTATTTATAATAGAGTACTAAATAGATAAATATATTTATGGCGGAGTCTCATATAGATAAGTTTCTTCAGGAAGCTTATTTACAACGGAGTACTAAGTGAACATCCATAATATAATATATTTATAACACTCCTCATTGGATGTTCATTAAAAGATAATGTGCCTCATTAAAACCTTACTAGAAAAAACCCAGTGGGAAAAAATTCTAGTGAAGGAAAAAGAGTACACATATTTAGTAATACGCATAACTAGTTGTCTTATTAAAAACCTTATAAGAAAAACCCTGTGGGAAAAAAACTTACTAAAGGAAAAAGAGTATAGCGCGTATTTTACTCCCTGTGATAAAAACCGTATTTCTAATATTTGAGTATCCGCATTCCAATATTGTATACCATCTTCTCAAAAGTTGAAGTTGGCAAAGATTTAGTGAATAAATCTGCCGGATTATCACTTGAACAAATTTGTTGCACATCAACGTCACCATTTTTTTGAAGATCATGTGTGTAGAATAATTTTGGTGAAATGTGCTTCGTTCTATCTCCTTTTATAAATTTCCCCTTTAATTGGGCCATGCATGCAGCATTGTCTTCAAATAAAATTGTGGATCTTTTATCACATTCCAAAACATATTTTCCTTGAATAAAATGAATCACTGATCTCAACCACACGCATTCCCTACTTGCTTCACGAATAGCTATTATCTCAGCATGATTTGAAGAAGTAGAAATAATAGATTGCTTTGTGGAGCACAATGATATGACAGTACCTCCACATGTAAATACGTACCCGATTTGAAGTCGAGCTTTATGTGGATCAGATAAATAACTTGCATAACCAACAAGATCTGCACTAACTTTGTTAGAATAAAATAAACCCATATCAAGTGTTCCCTTTAAATATCGCGATATATGCTTAATCTCGTTCCAATGTCTCTGTATAGGAGAAGAGCTATATCTTGCTAGTAAATTAACAGAAAATGCTATGTCAGGCCTTATAGCATTAGCAAGATACATAAGTGCATCAATTGCACTAAGATAAGGTATTTCGGGACCAAGGAGTTCCTCATCCTCTTCTGGAGGTCGGAACAAATCCTTATTCACTTCAAGTGATCGAACAACCATTGATGTACTCAATGGGTGCGCTTTGTCCATGTAAAAGCGTTTTAAGACCCTTTCTGTATATGCAGATTGATGGATAAAGATCTCCTCTGTTAAATGTTCAATTTGCAGACCAAGACAAAGTTTTGTCTTTCCAAGATCTTTCATCTCAAATTCTTTCTTAAGATATTCCATTGCCTTTTGGAGCTCTTCTGGAGTTCCAACAAGATTTATGTCATCAACATAAACAACAAGTATAACAGATTCTGATGCCATTTTCTTTATAAAAATACATGGACAAATAACATCATTTATGTAACATTCTTTTATCAAATATGCACTGAGGCGATTATATCACATGCGCCCATATTGATTTAAACCGTACAAAGATATTTGTAATCTGATTGAGTACATTTCACGATACTTTGAACTATATGCTTCAGGCATTTTAAATCCTTCATGGATCTTCATATAGACTTAATCAAATGAGTCATATAGGTTATGACTTGCATTTAGATGGCGTGAAATCTTCAGGTGTCTGGGCTACAAGTCCGATCCTCACAATCTTTTACAATATTGTGAACTATATTGTATCAAATATATCGTCGACGATCATTTTGTATCGGTTCCTAAGCGACATAACTTGTTGAGATCTCATCACTTTCTTTATTTTCAGGTACCTGAACTTCTTCTAGAGTTTCATGAAATGTTATGTCGTGGGCTCTTCTAAAGCTCATTTCCTCCTCATTATGATCATTTCGATCATTTGCTCCTATCATTTTTCAAGGATTGTTACCTTTTGAACCGATCGGTTTACTACGCTTCATGCATGCAATAAACTTTATCCTTCAGGGACTTTAATTCTAATAGGAGCATTTGCAGCTGAAATATGATATTTAATTTTGAAAATGCTTCTGGCATTTGACTTGAATTATCTTCTAAGTGAGAATCATATTAATGATAATTCGATTCGTATAGCATATTTTTCAGTTGTTTATTCTATCCCCCAAATGTTAGAAAAACTAACACATATCCCCAATCTTCTTTGGGAAACCTATCTTTGTGTATCGTGGTAGAGAAATTAATCGTATACCACACATCAAAAATTATTAGATAGTAAAAATATTTAGTTTCTGATCCTAAACCAATTGTGAGGGGAGGACTTATCATATATTGTTAGTCTGATGCATACAAGTATTGTTGTATGCAATTTAGAAAATCTTAGACCAACATATGGGGGTTTGTTCTCATAAGCAATAGTTTAGCCATTAATAGGATGTATTCAATGCTAAACTAGCTTGGATATAAACCAGCATCATCAAGATGAATTATCTTTATTTCATAATCTGAAAATTATGCTCTTAATTGAGAAAAGAAATTTCAAATGCCAAACTGCAGGTTGACAATAAACACACATGTAAATATCTCATATATGCATCTATAAGTAGTTCACATGATAGGTAAATGGGCATATATTCACCTTTTATATATTCCAGAATTCAGTGGTCTTAGTCCCAACTTTAGCTGGTATAATCAATTTATTATGAGAGTAAGCAAAACAAGAGAATTCTTGAAGAATCTTCTAGTTCTTTAATATATGATTATCTGAATTCTCAAATAGCTCATTTAAAAATGACAAATAAAAACTTCAAGTTTATCATGGCATGTGCTATCTTTTAGTAAGCTTCTGGTTTACTATGGCATAAACTTTTGCATTAGTAAACTTCTTTTGTATCAGTGAATTTCTGATTACTGTAGCTACTTTTGCCTCAGTAAAACTTCTTGATTTACTGTGACTGCTTTTGCATTAGTAAATTTCTGGTTTACTATGATACATGATGTAGTACAAATTGAGGAATAAGGCGGGTAACTTCTCATATACATATTATTTTACCTCCTATGATTGTGGAAACATGAAGATTTTCAATCTTCCAATTATTTGTAGTCTTAGTATGATAGCCATTCGTATTAGTAAACTTCTGATTTATTACAACATATGTTTTGACTATAATCATATAATATGAATTACAAATTTGCATATAAGCTCTTCGGGAGCCTTCAATTTATTCGTCCACAATCAAATATTATTCAGGCACTACTTGTGTCACGTGTCTTCTAGACAAACAGTTAGCTCTTCAGGAGCTGATAAATTTTGTACTACCAAATATATCTCAGACACTTCTGGTATCATGAGAGAATTTTTTTTCAAAATGACATAAACAAAATAAATATGATAGTAAACATCGTTATCAAAGCATAACTTTTATTTATGTACAACAATTACATAACCATACTATCTACTATAAACAACAAAAATTAAAATATTTATATTTTTACAGATTCATCACCGATCACATGACTTTCTCCTTCCGGGAGTGCAAAGTAATTAGCTACATCCAAATACATGAAGTCTAAATTATATTCAGAAATAAAATTTGCTTTAATATTCTTCTCTGTCTTTTTTAGGGAGGCTTGATACAGCTCAACCAGGTGCTTTGGCGTACGACATGTATGTGACCAGTGCCCTTTTCCTCCACATCTATAGCATGCATTTTATGCGTTTGCTGCTTGCACCGCTTCATGCTTTTGTTCTTTCCTTTTCCACTGCTGGTGGTGAGGAGGGTTCTTTGGTGCATTATTATTACCATGATTAGTGTTTCTTCCCGGACCACGGCCATGACCACGACTGGGGCCACGTCCTCTTCCACACTTAGCTTGGTGGAAGTTCATCTCATTCACTTTAGGGAATAGACAAGAACCAGTAGGTCGACTTTCATGTTTTTTCATTAATAGTCCATTATGTTGCTCGGCTACAAGAAAATGTGGGATAAGTTCAGAATACTTTTTGAATCCCGTCTCTCGATATTGCTGTTGCAGGAGCATATTCGAGGCATGAAAAGTGGTAAAAGTTTTCTCCAACATATCATGATCAGTAATATTATCACCACATAGTTTCAATTGGGAAATAAATCTGAACATAGCATAATTATACTCACTGATAGATTTAAAATCTTGTAGCCTTAGATGAGTCCAATCATAACGTGCACGTGGAAGAACAACCATCTTCAGGTGGTCATATCTATCTTTCAAATTATTCCACAGTATGATTGGATCTTTAATAGTGAGATATTCCGTTTTCAAGCCTTCATCAAGGTAATGGCGTAGGAATATCATTGCTTTGGCACAGTCTTGGTTTGATGATTGATTTTTGTCCTTGATGGTGTCTGCCAGACCCATCGCATCAAGATAAATTTCAGCATCAAGCACCCAAGACATGTAGCTTTTGCCCGATATATCCAGGGCTACAAATTCAAGTTTAGAAAGATTTGACATTATTTAGAAAAAGAAAGTTCGTACCTCTGATACTTTCAAAGTATTTGCTCGAGATGGCAGAGTCTCGTGCTGATAACGTGTTATAAAATAAAGACTATAAAGTAAAGACAAGTATATAGAGAAACTGATATATTATTCAAATTTCAAACTTATGTACATAATGAACTGAAATCTCCTCTATTTATAGAAGAAAGCAAGCTGTTGTGTAAGCTGCTTCTGCAAGCTACTGTGTAAGCTGCTATTGTACCAGATATAAATAATCCTCTATTGGGGGTAATGTTCATCCATAACGGAGTACCGAAAGGATAAACTCATTATACTAGATATAGATAATCTTCTACTGGGGGTAATGTTTATCCATAATAGAGTACCGAAAGGATAAGCTCATTATACCAGATATAGATAATCTTCTACTGGGGTAATGTTTATCCATAATGGGGTACCGAAAGGATAAGCTCATTGTACTAGATATAGATAATCTTCTACCGGATATGATATTTATCCATAACGGGGTACTGAAAGGATAAGCTCATTGTACCATATATAGATAATCTTCTACTGGGGGTGATGTTTATCCATAATAGGGTACCGAAAGGATAAACTTCTTCACGAGACTTATTTCCAATAGAGTACTAAATAGATAAACATATTCACGACGGAGTCTCATATAGATAAACTTTTTCAGAAAATTTATTTACAACTGAGTAATAAATGAATATCCATAATATAATATATTTATAACACAACTAAAAATGTTTAGATTTTATAAGCCCATTCCCGTTTAACGACAAACAGTTTAGAATGGGCTGGTCAGGGCTCTTATGACCCGACCTGTTCGAGTCACACTATCCAAATTTCACATCCTCATCAAAAGTCTTCTCCTTGCAAGCTTCCATTGGAAGAGATAAAAAGCATAAAAAATTCGAAAAAAGAAAAATAATGGCCACCTACTTACAGTTGCCCATGGCGTCCTCAGTACCATGTACTTCAACATCATCGTCTCCGCTAAAACGGCGTAGTTTTAGCGTTCTCTGTGCAGCCAATAGCAATAGCAGTACAAAGATTCCGATGCCTCCGCTGAACCCTAAGGACCCATTTCTCAATAAGCTTGCATCTGTTGCTGCAAATAATCCAGAAGCACTCTTCACTCGGCCTCAAAATTCTGATATGCCGCCTTTTTTGGATATTTACGACTCCCCTAAGCTCATGGCTACTCCTGCTCAGGTATATAATTTTCTTCTCTTCTGTTTTAGTGTCATTAATTATATGTAAAACAGTTAATCAGGTTTCTTTAAGCCTTTGTTGTTGAACTTGTATTATTTTCTGATTGGTTTTGTTTTCTCTGTGTGTATTTTGCTATTTGAATTAGGTGGAGAGATCAGTATCATACAATGAGCACAGACCGAGGAGACCTCCACCAGACTTACCCTCACTGTTGCTCCATGGTAGAATAGTTTATATTGGCATGCCGGTATGTCATCTTCTTAGACATAAGATCTTTTCATAGTTACCTTGTGCTTATTAGTGTCTTCTGCAACGTTTTGGCATAAGTAGGTATTTGAAAAAAAAGGCTAACATCAGCGACGTGGTTAGTGAAGATTCATATGGCCGACCCCAACTTGTTTGGGTTTGACAAGCAGTTGTTGTTGTGTTTGTTTTGTTGAAGAGAAACATATTCCTGCATTCTTGTAACTATTCTCAAGAAGACTAAAGAAAAGGTCACTGGACCCTTATAGTTATACTAAAAAATTTAAATTTATCAAAAGTTAATTTTATCTCACCTTGAGGATAATACCAAGGTCCCCCGTCTATATATGCACTATATTTTTTCACAATTATCATCATAGGTTCATTGTTATAAGTCCTGGTGACAAGGATGATCATGATTATTGGGTTTCCATCAGACAGTGTGGTAAAAGAAAAAATGAACCATGTAAAAAATCATTTATTGCTATTTGCACAATGCAACATGCCAAAGTATGTTTCGATTATATCATGCCAATGTATGTGTCTTTGCTAGTGTTACTTGGCTTGGAGGTACCAGCTTTATTTGGTGTGTCGAATTGTTTGTAGTAGGCTGACTACCTAAGGTCTACGTGCCTCTGTTAGCAGCTAAACTTTCTAAAATGGAGAAGTCGAAAGTTGTTCTTCAGTTTTGTCAGGCTTCATATTTAATTTATTCAATTAAGAGCTGAACACTGTGATACCTACTTGTTTTGATTATTTGGAGTTTCCATCTGATGTACTACTTTTAGTTTTGCCAAAGTTTGGGCCTGCTGGGATATATTTTGTGGTGCTTTGGGAATAGAATTTGCAAACAGAAATATATTGACATTCACGTTCCTTAATATTTAGTCTAGTTTGCAGCAACTTGTCTTTGCAATTTATTATTGCAGTCCGGTAGACGTTCACTGTATTCTTTAAATTTTGCACTAGCACAAATTAATCATGGTTTCTTTCCAGTTGGTGCCAGCAGTCACAGAGTTAGTTGTTGCAGAGTTGATGTACCTACAGTGGATGGATCCTAAAGAGCCAATTTATCTATACATAAATTCTACTGGGACTACCCGTGATGATGGTGAAACAGTGCGTTTCCTTTTTGGGTCATGTTTAATACCCCCCTCACCCCCCCCCCCTGTCTTTATGTCTCTCCTTTGTGGCAATGGTGCTAGGTAATGCAGTAAAAGCAGTGTGTGTTTTATTTGATTATTTTCCTAGTCGCTGTTACTGCATATTCCGTTTAGATCTTGATATGATAAGGTGGTTATACGTACACTTTGACCAACTTTGAGCTATCAAATGTGCTTTTCTCTAATTTCCTGGACGACACTTGATGATTTAATGATGTTTCATAACATTTTACAAGGTTATAACGATTGACTCATGGCTTTCCCATTCTTAGGTTAAGGTCGACAATATGAAAGAAACACCTTCTTATGATGTCGGGATATAACATGCTGTAATTCACTAATGTGTTACCACAAGGACGGGAGTTTTGACTTACTCAAAGTTTTGTGCCTCACGCTTTATGTTGTCGTTTGTTGATCACTACTTCAAAGTTGTCCTATAAAACAGAAAATGAGCAGGGAGTGCCTTCATTACATGAGGCAAAAAAAATTGGTCACAATTTATAAGGATGGTCCACAATTATGAACTCTTATTGAAGGAAAAATAAATATGGAATGGAGTAAAGTTAGCCTATACCCATTCTTTATAGTCACCTGGCCTCAATCTGGTATATTTATTCTGGATGAACAACTTACACGAAATATAGGTGGCTTTCTTTTAATATGTTTTGTGTAAATAGGAATGGATAATTGTTTCTCTATTTCTGAGAGGTTTCAAAATTGCAACCGTGATGGACGGGAACATGTAGTTACATGTAGTTCACGTGGTTGGGATGGTCAGTAAACATAAAGAAATTAATAATTTGCCATTTTCAATATTTATTGCTCTTCTGTCCGTGGGATGTTAAACTTAGTAGCTTTATTGCACGATTGATGACGACTTCTCACTCTAAATTTCATGTTTGCTTGGTCTGTGTGCTTGATGGTTGTAGGGTATTGGGTTGATATTGTGCTCTAATTAACTGATCTTGGGATATTTTTATCAATATAGGTTGGTATGGAAACAGAAGGTTTTGCAATTTATGATGCCATGATGCAATTAAAAAACGAGGTAAGCTTCTCATGAATTACTCAACTCCTCTATGCACCAGCAACTAGTTCTTGCTATGATGTATCCATTTAAATTAGCATGAGAACCTAGAATTGTTTCTTATCTAGGCATTCTTTTCTTTAGTCAAATTTACTAGACAAGTAGAAGGCAACATTGGCTTATTGACATCTGATTTTCTTGAAAAATAAGTTGGTTTTCTTTTTTGCCTTGCATCATCATTCATATGGTTTGCGCTTGAAATTTGTCTGGCAAAGAATTATATTTTCTTGTTATTTGTATGATATTCCTGTATCTGCATGAGAGTTTGGCTTCGTTCAAAGTCAGTTACAGTATTTGTGTCGAACTTAATTGGGACAATGTTCGTTTAGTTAGTTGTTTTTCCTTAATCTCTAGGCGTCTATTATTGAGAGGAAGTACATTGATATTTGAATTTCATGTTCTACTTAAAGCATATTTCAATCTGTTCCATTTATGATTTTGTTGGCATATGTCAAGTTGTTAATTTCCTGTGCAGATACACACTGTCGCAGTTGGTGCTGCCATCGGTCAGGCGTGTCTCTTGCTTGCAGCTGGTAGTAAAGGCAAAAGGTTTATGATGCCACATGCCAAAGGTATCAAGTTTTCTTGTTCTTTGTTTACAATTTTGACAACATGTGGTGACAAGTTTTCTTGTTCTTTGTTTACAATTTTGACAATATGGTTTTTCTTTCCTTTTTATTTTTAACCTTTTTAATGATTTCTGATATTTGGCTGATGTTCTGTTCCAGCCATGATTCAACAGCCTCGCGTGCCGTCATCTGGATTAATGCCGGCCAGCGATGTTTTCATCCGAGCAAAGGAGGTTAGTGGGATGTCCTCTTTTAGTATCTTTCATTTAAGCTACAAACAGATCTGCCTTCAGGGTAGTGATTTTTAGAGTGTTTAATTTTATTGTAGTACGATGGTTGTCGATTAAATTTTTGATCAATAAATTATTTAGTTTTATAATTTTGTTTTTTATTTAAAATTTAGTTGAATTGTTTCGCCTTCCCTTCTGTTTAGCACAACTAAGTAAACCTCCTCCTAGGGAAAAATATCATTGTATAAAGACAATCACTACAGGATGGACATTTTTCAAAATAAATCAATTTAAAACTCTTCATTGAAAAATTCCATCCTAAAACTGAATTATCCCTGGATGAACTCATCCCGAGCTCTCGTTTTTAGGCATTAGCTCTTTGTGAACCTGAATAAGTTCTAATGGGATTAATCTGCTGACTAATTCTTTTGCAGGTAATCATAAACAGAGACACCCTTGTCAAGCTTTTGGCAAAACACACTGAAAATGTGAGTAGGGACCATTTCTTACCTGTTGTCCATTTGTAATTCAGCAGAAGCCATAATAGCATCTGTTGTATCTTACCAGTCTGAAGAAACTGTTGCCAATGTGATGAGAAGACCATTTTACATGGATGCTACCAGAGCAAGAGAATTTGGCGTCATTGATAAGGTAAATAATTTATCATGTCAACTATGTCATATCTTAAATGTCTTGTGAAGTTATTCAGGGTTAATAAATATCTCTCCATTCAATTTGTTCTTACCTTAAGGTTTAACAGGTGCTTTTCTAAGTAACGCCTGTTGTTGGATTTCAGATTCTTTGGCGTGGGCAAGAGCAGATCATGGCAGATGTTTCTGCACCAGAGCAGTGGGACAAGAATGCAGGGATCAAAGTTGCTGATGCTATTTAGCTTCTTCCTAGATATAATGCAATGGTAATATCTCTATTTGACTTTTCTATAGGTAAATGGAAGTTAATATAACACATAAAAAAGTAGGTCTATATAAACTAGGACTCTAGGGCGGGAGTGCTTTCTCACGTTGGTAGGTTTTCCAATGTTGGGCTCTTATCTTATGCTATCCATGCTCTGGTGTCCAGCCTTGGTGTGCGCAGGGTGTTAAAAATTCCCATATTGTTTGAGAGTGTGAGTTAGGCAAGTTGCTTTATATAGTTTTGGGCACTTCTTACCTATCAATTTTGATTCTTATAGTATCAGAGTCTTTACGATCTCGGTAAAGATTTAAGCAGCTTCTGCTACCGGTGGGCAACGTGCCCAGCTGTTATTTTTGGTCTTAATTTCTTTTCGGCATCCAACCCCGCCCCTCTCCGGCAGCCGACCTTCCTCTCATTAATCGGCGGCACTCTTCTTTTCAATGATTGTTCTACCTTATTTTTTTTCTGGCAACCGACCTCCTCTCTTAGCTATTGGCACCTTTTCATCTGTTCGATAACTGTATTAGCGTTGTGCTCTGTGTGGACCGACGCTACTCTAAATTTTGCATATCTTGTCATTGTCTTGCCACCTTCAAATTACATTAATGGAGTCAGAGATTTTGCAAAACCATACCTTTTTCTAGTGACTCCGAATAAACTGATTTCCATGTGTACTACAAAAATCACTTTCTGTCATTGTGCAGTTGCCAACGACAAGCCTGACACATCAGAGCAAAGAATTCCAGTACGACTTTTCCTTTTGATGATTGGCATAATCCCAACGAAAGTCAAGCTGATTTTCCCACTCTTGAGTTTGAAAGGGTGTGTTGAATGTCAAGAGAAGTTATACTATTTAGATGCATTGAACTCAAATAAAGAACATACTATAAATATTCTATAGGATACTTTAGGACATCCTCTGTTTAGGTATCGAATAACTTCTTACCTTTAATTATAAAGATGATTACCTACTGTTATTCGTAGCACAAAATCCTATTAAGGAGCTTCAGTTAATCGACTAATTTCACTAAGTAGTTTTTCTTCTCTTATTCGCTGTTTTCACAATCCGGATGTTGACGCTCACATGTTCTTTTCTCCAAAGAGAAACAGTTGACCATACACGAATGTTATTGACATTCTTATCCTCTATGGAGTACATTGTATTATTGTATGAGGGGCTCATGGAATCATTTAGTTCTTTAATTTTTGAGTGACTATGTTTTGGAGAAACAGTT
This sequence comes from Nicotiana tomentosiformis, assembly GCF_000390325.3. NCBI lineage: Eukaryota > Viridiplantae > Streptophyta > Magnoliopsida > Solanales > Solanaceae > Nicotiana > Nicotiana tomentosiformis. The sequence continues at coordinate 31,058,144 of NC_090812.1, forward strand.
ATCCTATTAAGCTGTTTTAGAGACTTTATTAGCAGCTATCCTATTAAGCTTCTAGCTATTCATTGGCAGGGATACTGACAGAAGTGTTTCAACCATCAAGGGGTGAAGTTCCAGTTCATTTCACAGGAAAAGAGTTACCGAATGAGAATTTTCTGGTTTGAGCAAGTCCTGAAACGGACGCACTTGCTGTAGCTCTTGAAGATTATACAGTGTCATGATTGGATACTTCTTATAGCAACCAAGAATAGGTGTTTAGCTTGGATAAAAGCCTTGTATAAAATTGTCGTTGATGTATTCCACATTTTGTGAGTTACACAATCATTAGATAGCATTTTTATGAGGGATGGCTATCCTCTCGATTCTATAACGTTTCGATTTATAATAACTACTAGTACTATAAATTGATGGATTCACCATACTTTGGCATCTATGGTATAATGGTAATGGCAGCAACTTTGATTGGATGTTTTACTTCAAAACAAAATCGTCCCACAATGTAAGAGTGGACTTGTTGGTATACAGACTCGCAGTATAACGCGAAAGCAATGGGTCGGTTAAAGAAGCCAGGAAGACCAGATCAACTCAAGAAAACGGAAGCATGAATAATATCTCAAAACCAGCATGAACTCATTAAATGTACAGTATTTATTTTTAAGGGGTTCCCATAACAATAATTATTATTACTACTACTTAATAAGTGGGAATAGCAAACGCCTCAAGGTCAACATGCCTGCTTCATCTATGGGTATTTAAGTCATTTGACATACAATTGGACAATATGATTGGTCAATAAAGAATTAATCTTACTGTAGCCGCTTCAGAAATAGTTTTGTGTTTGGACTATTTTACCCTTCTGCTTTGGACTCAGTTACGCCAGTTTTTTTCTTTACATGTCGTCATGCTTTTGCTTAGCGTCAAAAGCTAATTTACCATCTAAATGCCAAGTGGCACGTCATTAATTGGATGAGCTTTCCAATTTTAAGCAGAATACATAGACAGCCCCTTAAATGGCCATATATTTCACTTAGGCACTTTACCTCAGCTCTATTCAAAGTGTCCCAATCAAACCCTAGTTAAAAATTTTGTGCAAAAATAAAAGCGTGTGAGATGCAACCAATTAGAAAGAGACATGTCGGAAAAAATGACATGTCACTACATTCCTCTCCCTTGCCTTTCTATTCTTCTTCAACCCATCCCACTTCTCTCTCTATCTTCCCGTCTCTTTCTTCTCTCTAAGATAAAACACCTCAATGTATATCCTCTCTAATCCTCCCACTTTCGCTCTTTGTCTCCAAAAAATCAAAGCTATGTGGAAGAAGAGCCATCAAAAGTTGGCTTGGAAAATGAGGTAGAAAAAGATTTTGGCCGGAAAATATGTCCGCGGAATCTCTTTTTCAACTGGAGAAATTAAAATTTTGTTGGTTATTTGTTGAGATTGATTGGCTATTTGATAAACTCCTAATTCGAATTCTTTGGATAAGAACATAATTGTCATCTTCTAAGAACTTATCACCAGTTGTTAGGGGCAATTATGCCATGAAAGATGCTAATGAACCCACTACCTAGGCGTGAGCCTTTGCACGATTCTTGTTGTTCGTGGCTTGTCGGAAAAAATGGTGCGGGTAGATTTGGTTCCGGCCATAAACTTTTCTCATTTATTCCTGTGTTCCTTCTACCCTTTCCTTTAGCTTTTTATTTTTTCAAATTTCAGCAGTGAAAAAGATTTTCCGACTATGTCGACGTGGACGTGGTGGTGTAGCAGTAGAGGATGACGGTAAGGCGTTGGTTTGTTTGGGAACACCAAACTCTTCATTCATTCACGCGCTCAATTTTGTTTTGAAACACATGTTGTGACATGTCAGCAATAAGTGCTTAATTGGAACACTTTGAATAGAGTTGAGGTGGACAATAGGTCGTGAGTTGAGTTAAAGTGAGTGAAAAATATGGGCGCTGTTTATGTATTCTGCCCCAATTTTAACTGTGCTTTTTTCTCTGATTCTCAATTAGCAAAAGAAAACTTTGAAAAATGTGCCCTTACACCATCATCAGCAAAGGACCTCATTAGATTAACATTCAAAGGATTAAAAACTAAACTCTAGATAAATACCTCACTATGTAGATTTATTCCACTGTTGCTCATGGGATTATAAAAAAGTTTTATTTTAGGGATCGTTTGGTTCACACAAAAATTATATCCAAATTATACTACGAGGATTATAACACAAGAATTAAATAATAACAAGATTATTTAGTAGATATATTTTTTATAATAGATGCTTAGTTTCATTGAAATATCAACGTATAATTTAAATGTGGTTGATTTTATACTAGATAAGCTTGAAAAACCTTTTAACTCAAATTTTCACCATTTCTTTTTAAGACTTCCTTGAAACGTGCAGCCATTTGCAGTAACTATATTACTTTCTTTGGCCATGTGAGTGCCTGAGCTTTATTTATATTTTTCAGTTTAATTAGCAAACTAGTAACTTCCTGCTATGTTCCAATGCTAGGATTTGTATTATAAAAATATTCAAACGACAAAGGAAATCCACAATAGCTGCTATGGAGTTCACTACCTGTTTTGAATATGGAAAAACTTAAAATGCTTGTCCTGTTACTCATTTTCCTTCAGCCTCCAATCGTTTGAGGATGAATCGTAAAATTCAATGAAGAAATGCACATATTTATTGATTTGCTTAAAAATAAAATTTATAAGTCCCAAAATGAAGATATAAGAGATTACTTAGTTAAATTATTCTTATATTAATGCTAATTATATGTTAGGGTTGCTTATCGGGCGGATTGGGCGGTTAATTACTCTTAACGGTTTGGCTTAACGGTTATCGGCTTTTAAATGTATTAATCCGTTAGTCACCCGATAAGATATCGGACGGATTGGTATCGGTTTAGCTCTTATCGGGCGGTTTATCGGCCTAATTCAATCTATATTGCGTGCGTTAATTGTTTGTTGACCGCCTAGCATACAAATTCAGTATAGAAAATTACACATTGAGTCCAGACATACATGCATGTTAACGCCTACATAAGAATGATGTAGTGTGTGATGTGGTGTAGAGTGAAAAAATAGAACACATTGTAGTCTACATTACATCCCAAAGCAGACTATGATATGATGTAATTAAGGAAAAAGTAGTTCTAATGGATATGCCACTGTAACTCTTGCTAGCTATAACATGGATCATACAAGGATATCAAATTTCATTGAGATAACTATGTGATTGCTTGGGTTTAGATGCAAAGGAACAATTTCAGTAGTTTAGCTCATTAAATATAATGGTATCTAAGCTTTTATTAATATATTCATAGCACAAACGAAGCAAAATTACAATAAATGTGCGATCCTTCCCTTTGTTTCTTGTTTATTTCTCTTAGAAAGGTAACAATATATTAATAATTAACACAAAGACTGTGCCAGAGCCATATTTACAATTTTAAAAAGCAAAAATATGAGCTTGCTCTTCATACTAGGGCACTAAGATAGAGTGCTGGAAGTCGACGAGATAGAGTATTGCGGGTGGCTGCTGGAGTGCTGGTTGAATTTCTATTGAAGCTGGTTGAATTATGGTCGAATAAAGAGAACCATAATTCTGCTGGTGGCTGCGGCTGAAGTTTAGGCATTAGGGTTCTGATTATTTAGGAATTAGGCGTTAGAACTTAGAGATAGAGTATTGGAAGAAGTGAAAGGGTTTTTGATATATATATATATATATATATATATATATATATATATATATATATATATATATATATATATATATATATATTCTTAACGGGTTAACGGATTATCTGTTAAGAAAATTGAATAATCCGCCCCCAAACCGAATAAGCCGTTAATAAAAAAATTCAATCTGTTCCCCGTCCGTTAAACCGTTAACCCGATACCAATAAGCCATTAAGCTTCGGTTTCGGTTCGATTTTCGGTTTCGCTTCGGTTTTGAACACCCCTATTATATGTGTCAAAATCATAAATGGTACTGTTCTATAAACGGAAGATAGAATTGTCGGAGAACCTATGCACTACTATTTTAAAAAATATATACAAGTTAAGCAAAAATTTACTCATGCTATTTGGTGATGGACTCTCATACAAGAGTTCATTTATAAAAAAGCTCAAATGTTTAGCATACTCAGAGCCACAACCAAGATTTAAAACTTATGAGTTATAAATTTCAATCCTTTTAAGTTATTGGAGTTCTAAAATAATATTTTATACATATCCAATAAATTATTAAAAAAAATATAAAATTTGAACCAAATTTTTTGAGTTTAATCCATAATGATATTCTAACTCTGCCGCCCGACATACTGCGCGGCTATCCATACTAGTAAGTTTTATAAACATCAACTGTCCTCTATTTCGAAATTTGGGCAAAAGAGAAAGAGTGTTTGAACACCCGTGCTTTGCCGCAATGGGTTGCATAGCTGGCCAATTAGAGGACAACCCTTCATTGTCAATTTGTCATGGCACTATAATTGAAAAGGGGAAGAGAACTAGAGAAGAGAAGAGAAATACATAGGACGATGAAGGGGAGGGAGGAAGAGATATACACAGGATATAACAGAACGTACAAATTGTGATTGAGCATGCACACAAGAGAGGGTGGAAGACTGAGAATACACTCTTGCCTTTTGTTTTATATTATTATCATTGACTTTGTTATTTGATTATTTTTGTTTTTAACTACCATCTTTCATGAACATTAACAGTGTGTGCTAGTACACTCAGCGATCCGTCATTGACGTCTGATTTCTCTGTTAATATTCCTCATGGACATAACGCATTTATAGAATGTGATTTAAGGATAAAACATAACAGAAAGAATAGACAAAAGCTACCAGCCATAATCACATTGTTTGATACCGCATATGCCTAATGCATTTTTTAAGTTGCATTTGCTGAATGAAATTTATGAATTGCATTTGTTCAATTTGATTTCTGTTCGCTAATAGACACGCCCTAATGATCCTTATTCGTTATATATAAATTTTCTTTTCAAAATTTAGCTCCTCGTTATAATTCTCCAATAGAAAATGACACATCAAAATATACTATTCTATACGCCTAACATATTGTCAAAGCCTCTTCAATTAGAGAAAGACTTTTGTTTAAAGGCTTTATGTTTTCTTTATGGTAAAGCTAGCAGAGCTACAGAAACTGTGAAGCAGCAAATTTGAGTGCCTTCAAAAAAAAAAAAAAACAACAACTCCCCTCTATAATCTTTTCTAATTAGCTTGGGGAGTAAATAGTTGTCACGACCCAATTTCACCTATAAGGTCGTGATAGCGCCCAACACTATAACTAGGCAAGTCAACTAATAAATTAAGCATACATTTATAAAATTTAAAATCAATAAAAATAATAAAACACCAAATTCTACCAATATGTGTGCCAAGACCTGGTGTCACAAGTGTATGAGCATCTAGTAGATTATACAAAACCTCAAATACTGTCTGAAATAAAAATAGACAGAATGAAAAAATACAAGGAGAGACACTAGTAGCTGCAGAACGGCTCAGAAAGGCAGCTCACCACTATGTCCCTAGATAACGTGGGTGTAAGGCGATAGGTCCCCCACTAGTACTTGCCTCTGTTACTGCACAAAAAGTGCAGCAAGTGTAGTATGGGTACATAAATAACGTGTACCCAGTAAGTATCAAGCCTAATCTCGAAGTGGTAGAGACGAGATGATCGACTTTGACACTCACTATGGGTCAATATTAGTAATTGAAATACAACTAGAATATCTAAATCAGCATGATTCACAGAATTTACAATAATTTATTTAACCAGCGTAAATAATTAAATTTCTTCAAATGCAACAATTCTCAATATATTAATTAAATTCCTTCAATTAAAATAATTTTTAATTTATCAATTAATCTCATTTACAGGAATAACAATTAATTCCTTAACAAGCAGGAATAATAATTCATTAAATTTCAAGGATTCTTCAATTTATCAATTAGTTTCGCAAGCTGAAATAAACTATTAAAGTATCGTGTAATTATTATTATTAAGCACGATTTCTGTCGAGGACGTACGACCCGATCCAGAGTGTCGTGTACACTGCCGAGAGACGTGCGGCACGATCCATAGATGCATCTATCCTGCCGAGGCGTTCGGCCCGCTCCACAAAAAATGAGGACATTTTCTTATGTGCCTCCGGAAGGAGAGTATATTTATTATAGGATAAATTCGGGAGGAAGAATAATTTTTTTTGACAATTAATTAATTTAAACAGAAAATCAAGCATATGAGATTTTCATCCTTTAATATCTTTATCTAACAATTCATAATATATTCATATATATCATTTAATATTAATTAAACAAGGAATACAATTTACACAAGTAATTCATGCTTTGAGTCCTAAACTACCTCGACTTTAGTATTAATAGTAGCTACGCACGGACTCCCGTCACCTCGTGCATACGTAGCCCCCGCAATTAGCAACAATTATTCAATTTAATCCCTATGGGGTAATTTCTCCCTCACAAGATTAGACAAGAGACTTACCTCGTCTTGCTCCAATTTAATCCACTAGAAGGCTCTTTCCACGATTATCCAACTCTGTCTGGCTCGAATCTAGCCGAAATAATTCGATACAATTACTAAAAATTATAGGAATCAGTTCTATAAGAAAATACTACATTTTAAATAAAAATTCTGAAATTAATTAAAAATTCGTCCGTGGGACCCACGTCTCGGAATCCGGCGAAAGTTACGAAATATGAACGCCCATTCTACCACGAGTCTACCTATACCAAAATCACTAAATTACGCTAAAGATTCGTCTCTCAAATCCTCAAATCTATCAAAGAGGGTTTTCAAACTTTTCCAACTCAATTCACCAATTAAATGATAAAAACAGTGATGGATTCAGGTAATATAACCAATATTGAGTTAAGAACACTTACCCCATTGTTTTCTCTGAAAATCTCCCAAAAATTACCTAAATCCGAGCTCCAAATCGTTAAAAATAAAAAAACTTAAACTCTCTGCCCAGTGATTTCTTCTGTGCGATCGTGAACTTCCTCACGCGATTGCGTAGCACAAATTTTTCTGCCCAAACATTAACTCTACGTAATCGCATCAAGTCCCACGCAATCGCGATGCACCAGGTTCCGAATCTACGTGATCGCATCCCTCTTCACGCGATCGCGTAGCACAATGCGTGGCCCAGCTTCCTCTCAAGTTTCCCCTACGCGATCGCAAACAATGACACGCGATCGCGATACATACTGGCCAATCCTACGCGATCACGGACGTGTCCACGCGATCGCAGTGAACAAATTCTCAGCTGCCCAAATTAACCCTACCGATCGCAACCCTATTCACGCGATCGCGTAGAACAAATCCAGCTCTGCCTAAATTACTCTACGCGATTGCAGACCAACTTACGCGATCATATATAAGGATACCAGAAGAAAATACGAGCAGTTATTAGCAGTGTTCCAAAAGCCAAAAGTGATCCGTTAGTCGTCCGAAACTCACCCGAGCCAAAAGGATACCAGAAGAAAATACGAGCAGTTATAAGTCCCAAAACATCAAACGAACTTAGTCGAACCCTCAAATCATACGAAACAATGCTAAAACCATGAATCATCTCCCAATTCAAGCTTAATGAAATTTAAGATTTTCAACTTTTACATTATGTACAGAAACCTATCAATTCAAGTCCGATTGACCTCAAATTTTGCACACAAGTCATAAATGACATAACAGAGCTATGAAAATTTTCGGAACTGGATTTCGACCCCGATATCAAAAAGTCAACTCCCCGGTCAAACTTCCAAACTTAAATTCTTGTTTTAGCCATTTCAAGCCTAATTTAACTACGGACTTCCAAATAAAATTCCGAACACGCTCCTAAGTCCAAAATCACCATACAGAGCTATTGGAATCGTCAAATCCCGATTTCGGGGTCGTTTTCTCAAAATGTTGACCAAAGTCAAACTTGCCCTTTTAAGGCTAACTTAAGGAATCAAGTGTCCCGATTTCAACCCAAACGCTTCCAAATCCCGAACCAACCATCCCCGCAAGTCAATAATCATTAAAAGCACATACGGGAAGATTTATTTTAGGGAACGGGATTCTAAAAGATAAAATGACCGGTTGGGTCATTACATTCTCCACCTCTTAAACAAACGTTCATCCTCGAACAGGTTTAGAGTTGTACCTGGAGTGCTGAATAAGTGTGGATATCTGTTCCGCATGTCTTCCTCGGTCTCCCAAGTCACTTCTTCGACTGGTTGGCCCCTCCTCTGGACTTTTACTGCAGAAATCCTCTTGGACCTCAACTGGCGAACTTGTTTATCAACAATAGCAAATGACTCTTCTTCATAACCCAAACTCTTATCTAGCTGAACTGTGCTGAAGTCCAACACATGTGATAGGTCGGCATGATACTTCTGGTGCATAGATACATGGAAAACTGAATGAACTCCCGATAGACTGGAAGGTAATGCAAGCTCATAAGCAACCTCTCCAACTCGTCTCAACACCTCAAATGGGCCTATAAACCATGGGCTCAACTTGCCCTTCTTCCCGAATCTCATAATTCCCTTCATCGGCAAAGCCTTCAAGAGAACTCTTTCACCTACCATAAATGATAAATCACGCGCTTTCTGATTCGCGTAACTCTTCTGTCTTGACTGTGCTGTACGAAGTTGCTCCTGAATCAACTTTAACTTTTCCAAGGCATCCTTTACCATATCAATACCATATAACTTAGCCTCACCGGGCTCAAACCATCCGATAGGTGAACGGCATCGACGGCCATATAAAGCCTCAAATGGAGCCATCTCGATGCTGGATTGGTAACTGTTATTATAAGCAAACTCGGCCAAAGGCAGGAAACGATCCCACTGACCTCCAAAGTAAATCACACATGCCCTGAGCATATCCTCCAAAATATGAATTTCTCGCTCTGACTGCCCGTCGGTCTGCGGATAAAAGGCTGTGCTGAGCTCTACACGGGTCCCTAATTCACTCTGTACTACTCTCCAGAAATGTGAAGTAAACTGAGAGCCTCTATCTGATATGATATAAATTGGCATACCGTGCAATCAAACTATCTCCTGAATATAAATCTGGGCCAACATCTCTGAAGTATACATAGTCACAACAGGAATAAAGTGTGCCGACTTGGTCAACCTGTCGACAATGACCCAAACTGCATCAAACTTCCGCAAGGTCCGCGGCAACCCAACTACAAAATCCATAGTGATACGTTCCCACTTCCATTTTGGTATAGTCATCTGTTGAAGTAGGCCTCCTGGCCTCTGGTGCTCATATTTAACTTGCTGGCAATTTAGACACCTAGCTACATACTCAACTATGTCCTTTTTCATTCGTCGCCACCAATAATGCTGCCTCAAGTCACGATACATCTTCGTAGCACCTGGATGAATAGAATACCGAGAACTGTGTGCCTCCTCCAGGATCGTTTTCCTCAATTCATCAACATTAGGAACACATAGACGATCCTGGAGTCGCAGAACTTCATCTGCACCAATAGTAACTTCCTTGGCACCACCTCGTAGTACCATTTCTCGAAGAACCATTAAGTGTGGGTCATTATACTAGCGAGCCTTGATCTGCTCAAATAGTGAAGACTGAGCTACGACACATGCAAGAACTCGGTTGGGCTCTGAAATATCTAGTCGCACAAGTCTGTTGGCAAGGACTGGATATCCAAAGCTAATGTCCTCTCTTCCGCTGAAATGAAAGCCAAACTACCCATACTCTCCGCTTTTCTACTTAAGGCATCTGCAACTACATTTGCTTTACCTGGATGATATAGGATAGTAATATCATAATCTTTTAGTAACTCCAGCCATCTGCGCTGCCTCAAATTTAGGTCCCTCTGCTTGAACAAATGCTGCAAACTATGATGATCGGTGTAAATTTTACAAGACACCCCATTAAGATAATGCCTCCAAATCTAAGAGCGTGAACAATCACAGCTAACTCCAAATCATGTTCCGGATAATTCCTTTTGTGGGGCTTCAGCTGACGTAAAGCATATGCAATAACTCGCCCTTCCTGCATCAATACACAACCCAAGCCAACGCGTGAAGCATCCCAATATACTGTATACATCCCCAAACCGGAAGGCAACACTAACACTGGTGTTGTGGTCAATGTTGTCTTGAGCTTATGAAAGCTCACCTCACAATCATCGGACCATCGGAACGGAGCACCCTTCTGGGTTAATTTGGTCAAAGGAGCTGCAATAGATGAAAAACCTTCCACGAATCGATGATAATAACCTGCTAAACCCAGAAAACTCCTGATCTCAGTCGCCGAAGTGGGACGATGCCAATTCTGAACTGCCTCAATCGTTTTGGGATCAACCTTAATACCATCACCCGATACAATATGCCTAAAAAATACTATAGATTCTAGCCAGAACTCACATTTGGAGAACTTAGCATATAGCTTTTGTTCACGCAATGTCTGAAGCACTACTCTCATATGCTGCTCGTGCTTCTCTTTACTGCGCGAATAGATCAAAATGTCATCAATGAAGACAATGACAAATGAATCAATATATGGCCTGAATACCCTGTTCATCAGATCCATAAAAGTTGCCGAGGCATTAGTTAAACCGAAAGACATTACCAGAAACTCATAATGACCATATCTAGTACGGAAAGTAGTTTTTGGAACATCCGAATCTCGAATCTTCAACTGATGATACCCCAACCTCAAGTCGATCTTAGAGAACACCCTAGCACCCTGCAACTGGTCAAATAGGTCATCAATACGTGGCAACGGGTACTTGTTCTTAATAGTAACTTTGTTCAATTAGCGATAATCAATACACATTCGCATTGTGCCATCTTTTTTTTTTACAAATAATACTGGTGCACCCCAAGGCGATACACTCGGTCTAACGAACCATTTGGCTAGTAGCTCTTCAAGCTGTTCTTTTAACTCTTTCAATTCTTTCGTAGCCATGCAATACATTGGAATAGATATAGGCTGAGTATCTGGAGCCAAGTCAATACAGAAATCAATATCATGATCAGGTGGCATACCTGGAAGATCTGAAGGAAATACATCGGAGAACTCCCGAACTACAGGCACTGAATCAATAGCCGGAGTCTCTGCGGTGGTATCCCGAACATAAGCTAGATAAGCTAAACAACCCTTCTCAACCATGTGTTGAGCCTTTATAAAAGAAATAACCTGATTAAATGAACTAACCGACGAACCCTTCCACTCCAGCCTAGGCAAAGATGGAATAGCCAAGGTAACAGTTTTGGCATGACAATCTAGAATAGCATGATATGGAGATAACCAGTCCATACCCAGAATAATTTCAAAATTGGTCATCTCGAGCAATAAGAGATCTGCTCTAATTTCATAACCACTGAATGTAATAATACAAGATCGGTAGATCCGGTTCACAATAACACAATCGCCTATAGGAGTGGACACATAAACAGGAGTACTCAAGGACTCACGAGAAACACCTAGGAATGGAGTAAATAGAGATGACACATATGAATACGTGGATCCTGGATCAAATAATACTGAGGCATCTTTGCCGTAAACAGAAATAATACCTATAATCACAGCATCTGAGGTCTCTGTATCTGGTCTAGCCGAAAAAGCATAGAATCGAGCTGGATTGCCAATTGGTTGGCCTCCGCCTGGCTGACCTCCACCTCTAGGACGTCCCCTACCCACCTGTCCTCCACCTCTTGGTGGTCGGACTACTGGTGGAGCAACTGGTCTGGTAAGCATAGGCTGCTGACCCTACTGTACTGGTCTACCCCAAATCCTGGGGCAAAATCTCCGCATGTGACTGGGATCCCCGCACTCGTAACAACTCTTCGATGGGTATTCAGTTCCCCAGGGCCAGACACTTAGGCTGCCACCATCTATGAGCTCTGCCCTCTAGCTAAAAAGTAGCAAAGTCTACCCCATGAGACTCCAATATCCTCATGTTGTGCAGTCTGTCCCTGCAATGATCAATGAAGTCCTGTGGATCCTCATGTCGCTCATCCCTAAATATAGGAGGATGTAGTCTAGTCCATTTGTCCAATAGTTTCTGAGGATCAGCAGCTACAGCTGGCCTGGGCTCAGGTGTAGCTGCTGCCACTGGTTGGGCTCCACCCACGAGTAGTGCACCCTGGGTATGATATACAGCAGCTTCCTGTCCATGAGCTTGCGCGGTAGGGGTCTGTGCTCCTCCGCCCGCCTGAGATGTGGCTGGGTCTGTCGGAAATAAACCGGCCTGAGTCATATTGTCCATGAACCGCAGCATACGACCCATGACATCCTGAAATCCCGGTGCAGATGTGAAATCCACCGGAGCTGGCTCTGCCATAGGCACCTCATCCTGTTCCTCAACAATGGATTTCTCTGCTGGACCCATTGGCGGCATAACTGGAATAGTCCTGGGACGCCCTCGCACTCTACCACGGCCTGGAGCCCTCCCTCTGCCTCTAGCAACTGGGGGAGTAGCTCTTCCCTGGTCTGGAGCCTCATTCGAGCACGTTCTCACCATCTGTGAGAGAATAAGAGAAGGATATTTAGTACTACATTAATTGCACGATGGAATATGAAGAAAGGTAGTTTACTAACACCCTATAGCCTCTCGAAGATAAGTACAGACATCTCCGTACTGATCCGCAAGACTCTATTAGGTCTGCTCATAACTTGTGAGACCTATGTGAACCTAGTGCTTTGATACCATGTTGTCACGACCCAATTTCACCTATAGGCCGTGATGGCGCCCAACACTACAACTAGGCAAGCCAACTAATAAATTAAGCATACATTGATAAAATTTAAAATCAAGAAAAATAATAAAATACCAAATTCTACCAATGTGTGTGCCAAGACCTGGTATCACAAGTGTATGAGTATCTAGTAGATTATACAAAATCTCAAATATTGTCTGAAATAAAAATAGACAGAATAAAAAAAAATACAAGGAGAGACACTAGTAACTACAGAACGGCTCAAAAAGGCAGCTCACCACTATGCCCCTGGATAACGTGGGTGTAAGATGATAGGTCCCCCACTAGTACTTGCCTCTGTTCCTGCACAATCAGTGCAGCAAGTGTAGTATGAGTACGTAAATAACGTGTACCCAGTAAGTATCAAGTCTAATCTCGAAGTGGTAGAGACGAGATGGCCGACTTTGACACTCACTATGAGTCAATATTAATTATTGAAATACAACTAGAATATCTAAATCAGCATGATTCACAGAATTTACAATAATTTATTTAACCAGCGTAAATAATCAAATTCATTCAAATGCAACAATTGTCAATATATTAATTAAATTCCTTCAATTAAAATAATTTCTAATTTATCAATTAATCTCATTTACAGGAATAACAAATAATTCCTTAACAAGCAGGAATAATAATTCATTAAATTTCAAGGATTCTCCAATTTATCAATTAGCTTCGCAAGCTGAAATAAACTATTAAAGTATCATGTAATTATTATTACTAAGCAGGATTTCTGCCGAGGACGTACGACCCGATCCAGAGTGTCGTGTACACTGCCGAGGGACGTGCGGCACGATCCATAGATGCATCTATCCTGCCGAGGCGTTCGGGCCGCTCCACAAGAAAGGAGGACATTTTCTTATGTGCCTCCGGAAGGAGAGTATATTTATTATAGGATAAATTCGGGAGGAAGAACAATTTCTTTTGACAATTAATTAATTTAAATAGAAAATCAAGCATATGAGATTTTTATTCTTTAATATCTTTATATAACAATGCACAATATATTCATATATATCATTTAATATTAATTAAACAAGGAATACAATTTACACAAGTAATTCATGCTTTGAGTCCTAAACTACCCGGACTTTAGCATTAATAGTAGCTACGCACGGACTCTCGTCACCTCGTGCGTACGTAGCCCCCGCAATTAGCAATAATTATTCAATTTAATCCCTATGGGGTAATTTCCCCTCATAAGATTAGATAAGAGACTTACCTCGTATTGCTCCAATTTAATCCACTAGAAGGCCCTTTCCACGATTATCCAATTCTGTCTTGTTCGAATCTAGCCAAAATAATTCGATACAATCACTAAAAATTATAGGAATCAGCTCTATAAGAAAATACTACATTTTAAATAAAAATTCCAAAATTAATTAAAAATTCGTTCGTGGGACCCACTTCTCGAAATCCGGTAAAAGTTACGAAATATGAACTCCCACTCTACCACGAGTCTACCCATACCAAAATCACTAAATTCCGCTAAAAATTCGTCCCTCAAATTCTCAAATCTATTGAAGAGGGTTTTCAAACTTTTCCAACTCAATTCACCAATTAAATGATAAAAATAGTGATGGATTCGGGTAATATAACCAATATTGAGTTAAGAACACTTACCCCGTTATTTTCTCTGAAAATCTCCCAAAAATCGCCTAAATCCGAGCTCCAAATCGTTAAAAAAATCCCATTTTCAAAACTTAAACTCTCTGCCCAGTGATTTCTTCTACGCAATCGCGAACTTCCTCATGCGATTGCGTAGTTCAAATTTTTCTGCCCAAACATTAACCCTACACAATCGCATCAAGTCCCATGCGATCGCGATGCACCAGGTTCCGACTCTACGCGATCGCATCCCTCTTCACGCGATCGCATAGCACAACGCGTGGCCCAGCTTCCTCTCAAGTTTCCCCCACGCGATCGCAAACAATGACACGCGATCGCGATACACACTGGCCAATCCTACGTGATCGCGGACGTGTCCACGCGATCGCAGTGAACAAATTCCCACCTGCCCAAATTAACCCTACGCGCCCATTTACGTGATCGCGTAGAACAAATTCACATCTGCCTAAATTACTCTACACGATCGCAGACCAACTTACGCGATCGCGTATAAGGATACCAGAAGAAAATACCAGCAGTTATCAGTAGTGTTTCAAAGGCTAAAAGTGATCCGTTAGTCGTCCGAAACTCACCCGAGCCCCTCGGGACCTCGACCAATTATACCAACAAGTCCCAAAATATCAAACAAACTTAGTTGAACCCTCAAATCACACCAAACAATGCTAAAATCACGAATCATCTCCTAATTCAAGCTTAATGAAACTTAAGATTTTTAATTTCTACATTATGTACCGAAACCTATCAATTCAAGGCGGATTGACCTCAAATTTTGCACACAAGTCATAAATGACATAATGGAGCTATGAAAATTTTCGAAACTAGATTTCTACCCCGATATCAAAAAGTCAACTCCCCGGTCAAACTTCTAAACTTAAATTCTTGTTTTAGCCATTTCAAGCCTAATTTAACTACGGACTTCCAAATAAAATTTCGAACACGCTCCTAAGTCCAAAATCAACATAGTGAGCTATTGGAACCGTCGTTTTCTCAAAATATTGACCAAAGTCAAACTTGCCCTTTTAAGGCTAACTTAAGGAACCAAGTGTCCCGATTTTAACCCAAACGCTTTCAAATCCCGAACCAACCATCCCTGCAAGTCAATAATCATTAAAAGCACATACGAGAAGTTTTATTTTAGGAAACGGGGTTCTAAAAGTTAAAATGACCGGTTGGGTCATTACAATAGTAAATTCCACCACAATACTGTTCTCATGCTACGGGTTCGTGGTAATTTATATAGCAATTCAAATTGATTTTATCCATGGTCATTGAACTTTTGTGTTTGTTACCCAAAAGTCACTTTTTTTTTGTTATGTAAAAATTATTTAACTTTGTGTTCATTACTCAAAAGTCACTATTCTTTTTTTTGTTACACAAAAAATATTTTACTTTGCTCTAGTTTAATTTTCCCATGATACTGAATTTTTTTAATCATATTCAAGCATGAACATATTTTCAAAAATAAAAATGACAAAAAAATATTTGTTTGAAATAACAAAAACTGTGATGACCCAAAATGTCATCTTTAAATTTAATAAGTAATTCTGTGTTCTATGACCTCGAAAAGCACCATTTATTATTTCTCGACTTGCGTGCGCAGTCCGTACAATTTTCCGGAAAGTTTCATGTGAAAAATGGATTAAAATGTGAAATAGAGCCTTAAAACTCAACTGAGATGACTTTGGTCAACAATTTGAGCAAACAGACCCGGATCAGTATTTTGACAGTTCCGGTAGCTCCGTATCGTGATTTGAGACTTGGGCATATGCCCGAAATTTAATTTGGAGGTCCCTACCTCAAGTTATGATCATTTAACGGAAACTAGTAATTTAAAGGCTAAAGATTTCCAAGTTTGACCACGAGGTTAACTTTTTGATATCGGAGCCGGAATCCGATTCTGGAAATTTGAACATCTCCGTTATATCATTTATGACTTGCGTGCCAAATTTTAAGTAATTCTGGATTCATTTAATATGTTTTGGCACGAGATTTGCAAATTGAAAGTTTAAAACTCAAAGTTCGAATCGGGGTGTGAATTATAATTTTAGTGTTGTTTGACGTGATTTTAGACCCCGAGTTAGTCCGTATTATGTTACGGGACTTGTTGGTATATTCAGACGGGGTCCCGAGTACCCCAAGTATGATTCGAATCGAAATCGGAACAAGAATTGAACTTACGCAAAATCTGAAATTTTGGGTTCTGGTGTAATCATACCTGCGCATTTTTGACCGCAGGTGCGAGCTCGCAGAAGCAAGCCTTCCATCGCAGATGCGGGACTGGGCTGGCCTGGGGTCTTTGCAGATGCGGCCTTTTTGCGCAAAAGCCGATGTCGCAGGTGCGACAGGAGTGTCCGCAGATGCGGAACTTCACCTGGCAGCCTGGCATCGCAAATGCGGAACTTTTGTTCGCAGATGCGAAAATAACTGGGCAGAGCCCATAAATTCGTAAGTCGCCATTTTTACTCATTTTTGAGTTTCAAGTCTCGGATTTGGGCGATTTCAAGGGGGATTTTCACGACTTTGAATTGGGTAAGTGTTCTTTAACTAAAATTTATTATATTTCACAAATCCATGTCTATATTCATCATTTATTTCGGATTTAGATGCAGAAAATTGGAATTTTTGTAAAACTTTTCAAAAACGAAAAATTTAGATTTGAAGGTCCATTTGATATCGGAATTGGACAAATTTTATATGGTTGAACTCGCATCGGAACGGGTGTTCGGATTTCGTGAGTTTTTTTCGGGATTTGAGATGTGGGTCCCACTGTCGAATATTTTAATGAATTTCGAATTTTATCCGAAAATGTGTAAATTCATATGGAATTAATTCCTATGATTAGTATTGAATATATTGTATTGTTGTGAATAGATTTGAAGCTTTCGGAGGCAAATTTAAAAGAAAAAGTTGTGGTTGAGTAATTGATTGAAATTTACAAAGCGAGGTAAGTGTCGGGGTTAACCTTGACTTGAGGGAATAGAACCCTTAAATTATTTGTTATGTGAATTGCATGTGAACGACGTATAGGCGAGGTGACGAGTGTCTATATGTCATCAAATTAATTGTTTGCCTGCTTACTTGAAAAATCATAAATTATTTTTAATCATAAATTAATTATTATAATAATTATTTCTCTCTTATTCTTTGTCAAATATTAATTCTTGAATTCCTGCATTAATTGTTACATGCTATTTGAATTATGTGTTTTAATTGTTATTTGACATTTAGCATATTAAATATTAAACTGCCTATTTTCTCCCTGATTTTTATAATAATTTGCTATTTGTCATTGTTTCTTTCATAATTAAATCATAATTGTTGTATGCTTGTTGTCTTATAATTTTATATTAATTGTTGCATTTATTAAAAAAATTTCTTCTATAAGAATTGATTGAAATGGATGTATTGGAGGAGCGGGTTGCACGCCGCAACAGACTTATTAAAAGGTTAATATTGGAGGATCGGGTTGCACGTCGCAACAGACTTATTAAAAGTCAATATTGGGGGATCGGATTGCATGCCGCAACAGACTTATTAGAAGTCAATATTTGGGGGATCAGATTGCACGCCGCAATAGACTTATTGAAAAGTCAATATTGGGGGATCGGATTGCACGCCGCAACAGGTTTATTTAAAAGTCTATATATATATACTTGATTGAAATAAATATATGCTAGACTTGATTAAAAGGAAAATATTGGGAGAGCGGGTTGCACGATGCAACAGAATTGAATGTGAATATATTGTGAGGCGGGTTGCACGCTGCAACAGAATTGGTTGAACTAATAATGGATTATGACTGCTGGGTTGGCTTCAGTTATTATAAATGAGTTATCTAATTTATTTTTATTATTTATGGTTGTTATTAATATTGCGTACATGTTAATGTAAGTGAACCGCCTTAGCCTCGTCACTACTTTGTCGAGGTTAGGCTCAGCCCTTACCAGTACATGGGGTCGGTTGTACTGATACCACACTCTGCACTTCTTGTGCAGATTTTGGAGTTGGTCCCAGCGGCGTACCATAGACTTGCTCGGATTTCAGCTACCAGAGGAGACTTGAGGTATAACTGCATGGCGTCCGCAGTTCTGAAGTCCCTGTCTATTTTACCTTAGCTGTGTGTTTATTCCCAAACATCTTTATTTTATTCAAACCTTTATTTGTATTTATTCTAGAAGCTCGTGCACTTGTGACACTAATTCTGGGATGGTATTTAGACACCATTATTTTATGGATTATTTCACTATATTTCAAACTTTGCTTCCGCTTTGTTTCCTTGATTATTAATAATTTAAAAATTGTTTAAAAATTGGTTAATATTATTCTAACGTTGGCTTGCCTTGCAAGTGAAATATTAGGCGCCATCACGGTCCGAAGAAGGGAATTTCAGGGCGTGATAGTTGGTATCAAAGTACTAGGTTACATAGGTCTCACGAGTCACGAGCAAGCTTAATAGAGTCTGAAGGATTGGTAAGGAGACGTCTGTACTTATCTCTCAGAGGCTATGAAGTTTAGGAACAATATCACTTCTTTCTTATTCTGTCGTGCGATTTTATTCTATCATCGATGACTGAACCATTCTACTCTTATTCTCTCGCAGATGGTGAGAACACGTAATACCTCTACCGATGGACAGGGACCAGAACCCCCGGTGGCAACTATGGCCAAGGGTAGAGGTCGAGGCCGAGGTAGAGCTCAGTCTAGAGCTCGAGCAGCTGCACCTGTTGTAGAACCTCAGGTAGACCTTCAGGAGGAGGTCCCAATTTAGAATGTACCAGTTGGACCAGTTCAGGTCCCGAAAGGATTCATAATCACTCCAGTTCTTCAAGATGCTCTAGTCTGATTGGTGAGTCTTATGGAGGGTGTGGCCCAGAATGGTACATTTTCAGTGGCACCAGCCGTCTCACAGGCTGTGGGAGGAGCACAAACTCCCACTACTCCCGCTTTGGAGCAGATGGCTCCCCAGACTCAGGCTCCAGCAGCCCCGCTAGTTGGGGTAGTTCAGCCAGTTATTGCGGCACAGACCAGTGATAGGCCCGCCATGTCTTTTGAGGCCTTATTGAGACGGGATAAGTTTACCAAGATCTTTCCAGTTCACTTCGATGGTACACCTTCTGAGGACCCACAGGATTATCTTGAACACTGCCATGAGGTGCTGCGGAACATGGGTATAGTTGGGACTAAAGGGGTTGATTTTGCTGTATTTTAGATGACGGGTTCCGCCAAGAGGTGGTGGAGAGATTATACATTGACCCGACCAGTCGGATCACCTGCACTTACCTGGGAGCAGTTCTCTCAGCTATTTTTGGAGAAGTTCCTCCCTATCACACTGAGAGAGGAATTTCGCAAGTAATTTGAGCGTTTAAAATAGGGCGGTATGACTATTACTCAGTATGAGTCCTGTTTTCTGGATTTGGCCCATCATGCTCTCCTTTTACTACCTACTAAGGGAGAGAGAGTGAGAAGGTTTATTGTGGGACTCACTCACCCTATCAGGCTTTAAATGGCCAAAGAGACCGGAAGTGAAATTTCTTTTCAGGCGACTACTAATGTTGCCAGGAGGATCGAAATAGTTCTTGCACAGGAGAAAGGGCAGAGGTCTGATAAGAGGCCTTGTTAGTTCGGTGGTTTCAGTGGTGCCTCGTCTGGAGGCAGGGGTAATTTTGTAGGGGTCATCCTACCAGACCATTTCATTCAGCACTTCATGTATCTCCTGGTGCTTCAAGGAGTCACGGTCCTATTATGCCTTACTTTGGGCAGTCAGTATTCAGTGCACATTCAGCTCCTATCAGTGCACCACCACTCCAGAGTTATTACAGTGGTTATCCGGCCCATCTGGGTCAGCTTCAGCTTCAGCAGCCACGACATCAAGATGGGTGTTATTAGTGTGGGAGCATTGGTCATATCAAGAGGTATTGCCCTAGATTGGCGAGTAACAGATCTCGGCAAGATTCTCGTGCCATCATACCGGCACCGGTTGCTTCATCGCCTACTCAGCCAGCTAGAGGTAGGGGTCAGGAAGCTAGAGGTCAGGCTATTAGAGGTGGAGGTCAGGCCATTAGAGGTGGAGGTCAGGCCGTTAGAGGTGGAGGCCAGCCAGTTAGAAGCCGTTCCAGAGATGCAGTTTAGAGTGGTGGGGCCCAGCCCTAATTTTATGCTTTTCCAGCTAGGCCTGAGGACGAGTCATCTGATGTTGTGATCATAGGTATTATTCCAGTTTGCCATAGAGATGCTTCAGTTCTATTTGATCAAGGATCTACTTATTCCTATGTGTCCTCTTACTTTGCTTCATATTTGGTTGTGCCTTATAATTCTCTAAGTGCTTCTGTGTGTGTATCTACACCGGTGGGAGACTCTGTTGTAGTAGATCATGTCTATCATTTGTGTGTGGTTACTATTGGTAATCTTGAGACTAGTGTGGATCTTCTACTTCTTGATATGGTAGATTTTGATGTCATCTTGGGTATGGATTGGCTATCTCCTTATCATGCTATATTGGATTGTCATGCCAAGACAGTGACCCTAGCTATGCTAGGGTTACCTCGCTTAGAGTGGAAAGGAACTCCTGGCCATTCTACCAGAAGGGTTATTTCTTATATGAAAGATCGGCGTATGGTAGAGAAAGGGTGTCTAGCCTATTTGGCTTATATTCGTTATCCCAGTGTGGATGTCCCTTCTATGGACTCAGTACCAGCTGTTCGTGAATTTCCAGAAGTACTTTCTGCAGATTTGTCGGGGATGCCACCTGATAGAGATATTGACTTCTGTATTGATTTGGCTCCGGGCACTCAGCCCATTTCTATTCCACCATACCGTATGGCCCCGCCGGAGTTGAAAGAATTGAAAGAGCAGTTACAAGACTTGCTTGATCAGGGATTCATTAGACCCAGTGTCTCGCCCTGAGATGCACCAGTATTATTTGTAAAGAAGAAAGATGGCTCTATACGGATGTGTATAGACTATCGGCAGTTGAACAAGGCCACTATCAAAAACAAATATCCGCTGCCAAGAATTGATGACTTATTTGATCAGCTTCAGGGTGCCAAGGTATTTTCAAAGATCGATTTGAGGTCTGGTTACCATCAGTTAAGGATTAGGGCATCTGATGTCCCTAAAATAGCTTTTTGAACTCGGTATGGGCATTATGAATTCTTAGTGATGTCATTTGGGTTGACAAATGCCCCAGTAGCATTTATGGATTTGATGAATCGGGTGTTCTAGCCTTATTTGGACTCTTTTGTGGTTATATTCATTGATGATATCTTAATTTATTCCAGCAGTAGAGAGGAACATGAGCAGCACCTTCGAAGTGTGCTTCACACTTTGAAGAATAATCTGTTATATGCCAAGTTTTCAAAATGTGAGTTTTGGTTAGACTCAGTTGCCTTTTTGGGGCATGTTGTATCGGCAGAAGGCATAAAGGTGGATCCCAAGAAGATTGAGGCTGATCAGAATTGGCCTAGACCTACTTCAGTTAGAGATCCGAAGTTTCCTGGGTTTAGCAGGTTATTATCGCGGTTCGTGGAAGGGTTTTCTTCTATAGCAAGCCCATTGACTAGATTGACCTAGAAAGGTGTCCCATTCAGATGGTCAGACGAGTATGAGTTGAGCTTTCAGAAGCTCAAGATCACTTTGACTACGGCGCCAGTGTTGGTATTACCCACAGGTTCAGGATCTTATATGGTATATTGTGACGCATCTCATATTGGGCTTGGTGCAGTATTAATGCAAGATGGCAAGGTAATTGCATATGCGTCGCGGTAGTTGAAAGTTCACGAGAAGAATTATCATGTTCATGATTTAGAATTGGCAGCCATTGTTCATGCGCTGAAGATTTGGAGGCATTACCTCTACGGTGTCTCATGTGAGGTATTTACTGATCATCGGTGCCTTCAGTATCTGTTCAAACAAAAAGATCTTAATTTGAGGCAGAGGAGATGGTTGGAGTTGTTGAAAGACTATGATATCACCATTTTGTATCACCCCGAAAAGGCTAATGTGGTGGCTGATGCTTTGAGTAGAAAGGCTGTGAGTATGGGCAGTCTTGCGTATATTCCGATTGGTGAGAGGCCATTAGCTGCAGATGTTTAGACTTTGGCTAATCAGTTCGTGAGGTTAGATGTTTCAGAACCCAGTCAGGTTCTAGCTTGCACAGTCGCTCGGTCTTCTTTACATGAGCGCATCAGAGAGAGGCAGTATGATGATCCTCATTTACTTGTCCTTAAGGACACGGTGCGGCACGATGATGCCAAGCAGGTTACTGTAGGGGAAGATGGAGTTCTGTGAATGCAGGGCCGTATTTGTGTGCCTAATATGGATGGGCTTCATGAATTAATTCTTGAAGAGGCACACAGTTCCAGGTATTCTATTCATCCAGGTACTGCCAAAATGTATCAAGATTTGCGGCAATATTATTGGTGGAGGAGAATGAAAAAGGATATAGTTGCATATGTAGCTCGGTGTCTGAATTGTCAGCAAGTTAAGTACGATCATCAGAGACCTGGTGGTTTGCTTCAGAAGTTAGAAATTTCTGAGTGGAAGTGGGAGCGTATCACTATGGATTTTGTTGTTGGGCTCCCACGGACTCGGAGAAAATTTGATGCAGTTTGGGTCATTGTGGACAGGTTGACCAAGTCAGTACATTTCATTCCAGTGGCAGTTACCTATTCTTCAGAGATGTTAGCTGAAATTTACATTCGTGAGATTGTCCGGCTTCACGGTGTGCCCGTGTCTATTATTTCAGATCGAGGTACGCAATTTACCTCACATTTTTGGAGGGCTGTACAATGTGTGTTAGGCATGCGGGTGGAGTTGAGTACAACATTCCATTCACAGATAGATGGACAGTCAGAGCGCACTATTCAGATATTGGAAGATATGCTCCGCGCTTGTGTTATAGACTTTGGAGGTTCTTGGGATCATTTCTTGCCACTTGGGGAGTTTACTTATAATAATAGCTACCAGTCGAGCATTCAGATGGCTCCATATGAGGCATTATACGGAAGGCGATGCCAATCGCCAGTTGGTTGGTTTGAACCGGGAGAAGCTCGGTTGTTGGGTACCGATTTGGTACAGGATGCCTTGGATAACGTCAAGATTATTCAGGATCGACTTCGCACAGCTCAGTCTAGACAAAAGAGTTATGCCGACCGTAAAGTTCGTGATATTGCATTCATGGTTGGAGAAAGAATATTGCTTCGAGTTTCACCTATGAAAGGTGTAATGAGGTTCGAAAAGAAGGGCAAGTTGAGCCCTAGGTATATCGGACCCTTTGAAATTCTTGAAAGGGTGGGTGAAGTAGCCTACAAGCTTGCATTACCACCTATTTTATTAGCGGTTCATCCGGTGTTCCATGTGTCTATGCTCCGGAAATATCATGGTGATACGTCCCATGTGTTAGATTTCAGTTCAGTCCAATTGGACAAAGATTTGACTTACGAGGAGGAGTCGGTGGCTATTCTAGCCCGGTAGGTCTGACAGTTGAGGTCTAAGAGTTATCCTTCAGTTCGGGTGCAATGGAGAGGTCAACCGGTAGAGGCATCTACCTGGGAGTCCGAGTCGGACATGCGGAGTAAATATCCATACCTTTTCTCCAGCTCAGGTACTTTTTCTAACTCCGTTCAAGGACGAACGTTTGTTTTAGAGGTAGAGAATGTGATGACCCAAAATTTTATCTTTAAATTTAATAAGTAATTCTGTGTTATAAGACCTTGAAAAGCACCATTTATTATTCCTCGACTTGCGTGCATTGTCCGTACAATTTTCTGAAAAGTTTCATGTGAAAAATGGTTTAAAATGTGAAATAGAGCCTTAAAACTCAATTGAGTTGACTTTAGTCAACATTTTGAGCAAACAGACCCGGATCAATGTTTTAACAGTTTCGGTAGCTCCGTATCATGATTTGGGACTTGAACGTATGCTCGGAATTTCATTTGGAGGTCCCTAGCTCAAGTTATGACCATTTAACGGAAACTAGTAATTTAAAGGCTAAAGATTTCCAAGTTTGACCACGGAGTTGACTTTTTAATATCGGAGCCGGAATCCGATTCTGGAAATTTGAACAGCTCTGTTATGTCATTTATGATTTGCGTGCCAAATTTGAAGTCATTCCGGATTCATTTAATATGTTTTGGCACGAGATTTGCAAATTGAAAGTTTAAAACTCAAAGTTCGAATCGGGGTGTGAATTGTAATTTCAATGTTGTTTGACGTGATTTTAGACCCCGAGTTAGTCCGTATTATGCTACGGGACTCGTTGGTATATTTGGACGGGGTCCCGAGTACCCCGAGTGTGATTCGAATCGAAATCGGAACAAGAATTGGACTTAGATAAAATCTAAAATTTTGGGTGCTGGTGTAATCGCACCTACGGATTTTTAACCGTAGGTGCAAGATCGCAGAAGCGAGCCTTCCATCGCAGATGCGGGACTGGGCTGGCCTGGGGTCTTCGCAGGTGCGGCCTTTTTGCGCTAAAGCGGATGTCGAAGGTGCGACAGGAGTGTCCGCAGATGCGGAACTTTACCTGGTAGCCTGGTATCGCAAATGCGAGCTTTGTCTCGCAAATGCGAGTCCGCAAATGCGGAACTTTTGTCCGCAGATGCAAAAATAACTGGGCAGAGCCCATAAATTCGAAAGTCGCCATTTTTACTCATTTTTGAGTTTCAAGTTTCGGATTTGTCGATTTCAAGGGGAATTTTCACGACTTTGAATTTGGTAAGTGTTCTTTAACCAAAAGTGATTATATTTCACAAATCCATATCTATATTCATCATTTATTTCGGATTTAGATGGAAGAAATTGGAATTTTTGTAAAACTTTCCAAAAACGAAAAATTTAGATTTGAAGGTCCATTTGATATCGGAATTGGACAAATTTTGTATGGTTGAACTCGTATCGGAACGGGTGTTCGGATTTCGCGAGTTTTTCCGGGATTTGAGACGTGGGTCTCACTGTCGAATATTTTAATAAATTTCGGATTTTATTCAGAAAATGTGTAAATTCATATGGAATTAATTCCTATGATTAGTATAGAATATATTGTATTGTTGTGGATATATTTGAAGCTTTCGGAGGCAAATTTAAAAGAAAAAGTTGTGGTTGAGTAATTGATTGAAATTTGCAAAGCGAGGTAAGTGTCGGGGTTAACCTTGACTTGAGGGAATAGAACCCTTAAATTATTTGTTATGTGAATTGCATGTGAACGACGTATAGGCGAGGTGACGAGTGTCTATACGTCGTCAAATTAATTGTTTGCCTGCTTACTTGAAAAATCATAAATTATTTTTAATCATAAATTAATTATTATAATAATTATTTCTCTCTTATTCTTTGTCAAATATTAATTCTTGAATTCCTGCATTAATTGTTACATGCTATTTGAATTATGTATTTTAATTGTTATTTGACATTTAACATATTAAATATTAAACTGCCTATTTTCTCCTTGATTTTTATAATAATTTGCCATTTGACATTGTTTCTTTCATAATTAAATCATAATTATTGTATGCTTGTTGTCTTATAATTTTATATTAATTGTTGTATTTATTGGGAAAATTTCTTCTATAAGAATTGATTGAAATGGATATATTGGAGGATCGGGTTGCACGCCGCAACAGACTTATTAAAAAGTTAATATTGGAGGATCGGGTTGCACGCCGCAATAGACTTAATAAAAGTCAATATTGGGGGATCGGATTGCACGCCGCAATAGACTTATTAGAAGTCAATATTTGGGGGATCAGATTGCACGCCGCAATAGACTTATTGAAAAGTCAATATTGGGGGATCGGATTGCACGCCGTAACAGATTTATTTAAAAGTCTATATATATATATATATATAAAAGTCTATATATATACTTGATTGAAATAAATATATGCCAGACTTGATTAAAAGGAAAATATTGGGAGAGCGGGTTGCACGCTGCAACAGAATTGAATGTGAATATATTGTGAGAGCGGGTTGCACGCTGCAACAGAATTAGTTAAAATAATAATGGATTATGACTGCTGGGTTGGCTTCAATTATTATAAATGAGTTATCTAATTTATTTCTATTATTTGTGGTTATTATTAATATTGCGTACAAGTTAATGTAAGTGAACCGCCTTAGCTTCGTCACTACTTCGTCGAGGTTAGGCTAAACACTTACCAGTAAATAGGGTTGGTTGTACTGATACTACACTCTGCACTTCTTGTGCAGATTTTGGAGTTGGTCCTAGCGGCGTACCATAGACTTGCTCGGATTTCAGCCACCAGAGGAGACTTGAGGTATAACTGCATGGCGTCCGCAGTTCTGAAGTCCCTATCTATTTTACCTTAGCTGTGTGTTAACCTTCACTCAAGCATAACTTGAAATGGTAACAATTATAACACACACAACCATACTTTGAATATATACTCAAAAGATAACATAGCATGAATAAATGCATTTGAAACACATATTGAACATGTATCTCTCAACACAAGATTACTCGGGATAACCGATTTCATAATGATCAACTAGGGTCTTACATAACTTACATGAACACCGTGAAATTCGATTCTAAGAGAGGGGTTTAGCCATCATACCTCAATTGAGCTTCCTTAAACTTTTAAAATATTTCAGAATTCTTAGCAACTTCAATCTATTTTAGAAATATAACAAGTTGAACCAAAATTAGGAAGATGATCATGGTTCTGGCTCACTTGAGCATATTATCAAGCACTAGGTGTGCATTAAAGTTTTTAAGGCCCTTTTACGAAAGATTCCATCATCCCTCAACACATTCTCTACCATTTTTAGTTCACAACCTTCCTACATTATTTGATAACACATGCATGTAAGATAAAAACTCCCACACCCAAAAATAGTCTTGCTAATTACTCCCTTTTTAGTAAATTTTCGAAATTAAGAGCTATGACATAGACTCTTACCTTTAGGATGAAGACTTTCCTTGTTAGTCTTCAATGGTTGAGCAAGAATTGATGGATAATAGGTTGAAGGTTACTCCCCCACTCTAAGCACTCTTCCTCACTCTAAAAGTATCAGAAATTTTGCTCAAAATGGACTTTGGCATATGTTTTAATTAAGTAGGGTCGGATTATAAAAATCCAAAAATGAAGCCTCGGGGCAGGATCTGCGGTCGCATATGAGACCGCATAATGCTTATGCGGTCCGCGAAATGGCCGCGGAAAATGGCCTCCGGAACTAGGCTAGCCAGCTTCACTCTGCGGCCGTTATGCGACCCGCAGACCTGTTCTGCGGTCATATAATGCGTCGCAGAACCTCCCTCCGCAAAATTCTCAAGGCTGATTATGCGATCAAAGTACGGCCCACTAAATGGTTGTGCGGTCAAATAACTGGCCGCGAAATTGACATAAAAAATAGCCCAAATAGTTGCTTCACTCTGCGGTCATTCTGCGGCCCGCAAAGTGATTATGCGGCCGCATAATGGGCCGCAGAAATGCCCAACCCTGCAAAATATTTTCCTTCAACTTCCCAACGCACTGTTCAATCCAAAAAGTCCGAACCGCGGCGAGCTTGCTGTCACGACCCAAACCGATGGACCGCCACGGGCACTCGATACCTTACTCAACCGAGTACCAACATAACGTATCTTTTCGTATCATACTATCATAGATAACTGAGCCGGAGAGGCTGCCGTGACATAGGTAAAATATAAAATGTAACACCAACTTATGCATAAGACATATGGGCCTATAAGACCAAAATAACCACTCGTACACTGAGCATAGGCCGACAAGGCCATACAATCTTTTACGTACATGACATCTGTCTACAAGCCTCTAAGAATACATAATTATCATAAAGGTAGGACAGAGCCCCGCCATACCAAACAATACATATCTAAATCATACTAACCAAACAAGCAACTCCGAAGCAAATGGAGTGCATCAACATCTTCCGCTGAGCTGATTGCTTACTTGGAGGACTCTCGACCTGTTTATCGAGACCTGCGGGCATGAAACGCAGCGTCCACAGGCAAAAGGGACGTCAGTATAAATAATGTACCGAGTATGTAAGGCAATATACTGAAAGCTAAAACTGAACTGATAATATAATAACTGAAAGTAACTAGGAGTCAAAGATAATCTGAAGATATGCTTACCTGCTGATACTGACTCAATTCTCTCAATATAGTAAGTAAAATTGATGTCCTGCCCTATAAGGCTCGGTATATATATATATATATATATATATATATATATATATATATATATATATATATATATATAAACTGCTCTGTTGTAGTAGGCTCGCTCATAGGGGCTCGGCCATACTAGGCTCTGTATCTCGGCCAACTGGGCTCGCTCATAGGCGCTCCGCCACAGTAGGCTTGGTATATAACTTACCATCTGCTCAGAGGTTGCCCAATAGGGGCCTGCCCATCGATTATAGCTCGATGGTGGTGAAAATACTGTAATATTGTATATATATATATGCTCTCTTCTCTCTTGACTGGAATAAGATAATACTCAATTAAATATGAAGTCCCGATAAGGAGAATACTGTAATTTATGAGACTAAGATAATGTACATAAATTCGGGAGTATGAACTTCTCTTTATGCCTCGTTATCAAACACATGTAATTTTGAGATCATGCCAACATGAAGGAAGAGCTTAGCCTTAACATACCTGAGCCGATTCTCTTGACAATCCCTTTAACACCCGTTGATTATGACAACACGTAACGGCGGATCGAAGTAGAAAAATATTCGTATGATGTTCTTGATAAAGATTGTACCGTACTTTCTTAGAATTGCAAATCTCGTTGCGATTACACCGAATAGCTTCGTTGCAAATCTCTTAGAGTTGCGAATCCGAATTGAAGCTTAATCCGTCTCTTGCCATACTTAGAATCATACCTTAATAAGGTAAATTTCTTAAAATTGTTGGATTTTTGTGGGCCTTACTTGATAGGGATGTCTTGTATGATTTCGTATGAAAGTTGCTTGGCAGATCCGTTACATTATAGATGAGATTAAGCATATCAATTTTGTGCTTTAAAGAGGCTTTTATATTAGTGGGTGTGGGCCCCACTTCATGTGGCTTAGTTGGCCAAAGACACCTCCACATTCTTGCCACCTTTTATGTGACTTTAAGAGTCACCATCTCTTAATACAAGGGCGGCCACGTTTTGGGGGTTTAGCTTATCCAAAGAATTGTAATTAATTACCCACAAAGTTTTAATTAACTTGCCAATTCTCCCTTTAACCAATAATCCACATAATTAAGAATTATCTCAATTTACTTAAAATACTACTCACTTTTAACATATTTTTATACACCTCACTATCATGGTCATGTGGTACCTTGTATGGTATTAGTCCCTAAATACCGGGTAATTTAGCTCGGGCCGTATTTTATCCCAAAATGTCAAACTTCGACGAAATTCATTTTCTTCGATTTGCTTACTCTCTCTCCTTCACGAAATAATCTCAAAATAATCTCATTCCCGAACTTTACGTCGATTAACTTACGACGAAACTTTAACATACGAAAATGCGGGATGTAACACTTATGAGCCGCGAAGAATTTCTACTATTATTAACCTCTACGCCTACCCCAGCATTACGGAACCCCGATTTTTAGGAAAAATTTCACGGGGCCTTACAGCGGTGATGTCGTTGCCTTAGGCCCCCAAAATTTGAAGGCCCCAAATTTATTTTAAATTGTTATTATTATTATTATTATTATTATTATTATTATTATTATTATTATTATTACTATATACTATATAATTCATATAAATAATTAGTATAAAAAGTGTTACAATATAATTTTTTGTTACGTGATTAAAATTATTTTATACCAATTAACATATAAATTATGGTAATTTTCCCCTCATTAATTAGTATATTTGCTTCACTCTTTAATTTTGATTTTTTTCTTTTTATATAGGAATTAAGTTATATACATTAACAACATAATAAATTTCTTTTACAATGTACTCTGAAATTGCATGAGCACAAGAGCATTCATGCACCGGTTTTCTTTAGTGTAATTAAACATATTATATTAGGTTATTTATAATTTATTCTAGACATTCACCAATAAGTGCTACTCAGTAGAATGAACTACAATTATCGTTTAAATTGATGATAAGGAGTAAATATTTTTGATACCGTCAATGCTCAAAACTTAAGCTATTACGTTATGTACATTTATTTCTTTTTCTTGTTTTGATAATAGCCAAATTAAAATTTTTACTTTGAGTTCTGGACCTCGACATCCGAAAGTCCACCACTTTATTTTTTGTGCTCTTCCTCCTTTTTTTATTTTTTTGAAATTTGCTTTTATGTCTTAAATGATTAAAAAATAAATTTTGTTGTTAGTGTAAATATTTGATAAAATAAATTTAAGAGTCTTTCAATATAATTTCGACTTAGGCCACGAGATCCGTTAAGCCGCCCACGCCGCTACACTATATACTCCATGCACACCACTAGTCTTCGGCCAGGGGACCCGTCTTCCACTAGCCATCTTCACTGTTACTAACATTCATTTACAAATTCCCTCTCATAATTCAATATTTCTCAATAGTATAGTAGTATTGTCACACTACATGAAATCTCACTTTCAGCTTGACTTTGTACAAATCTGCACAACTTCTTCCACTCACAACATAACTGTCATTATTTTCATATTTATATTCACCCCACCCACCTCATAGTCATACTCATTCCATTATAATACCACGTCTAATTCACTAAAATTCACACTTGAACAATATCACCTTCGTTTTATCTCCACCAATACTAAAGTCGACATTCTCTACATCTTTTTTGTTTCCATTCCCTCGTCACAACTCAAAAACTCCATCATCTATAGGTTTTTGAAGATCTTGAAAATTTTAGCAGTTTTTCATCTAGGATTGTTCATAAAAGGTTAGAGACGACTTCAACAAAGTTAGAAAAGTTGGTTTAGCAGCAGGTGTGGGGAAGTTCATAAATTTCCTTTGTTATTCCAGTACTAAATTTACTTGGGATATGGAATCGGTGAATAACGATAACTTTGGTAAAATTGGCGATCAAAGGATTTTGAATATGTTGATTCAAAGTGCTTAGCCAATCAAAATTTTAGGAAATGAAGGGTTTTTTGTTTGGTGTTTTGACGGTTCATAAAAGTTGCAGCATTCGCAAAGCCTCCTTAACACCGATCATAGCTCCACACCGGGACTTTTATAAATTTAATTTATCTCAATGTATAGGGTAAAATATGTTATGACACGTGGCCATCCGAGAAAGGGACACATAGAATCCAAGACATGGTTGAAGACTGAAAATAACTATTTCGTTTGTCACCGGAAGTATAATGCTCATAAAGATGTGATAAATGCTCCTCTCCCGGTAGCATTTAATAGAGAATATTCATAGCATTAAGAGCAGTTACACGTTACAAGGAATTTGATATTTATGTTCACCGTTATATCCTAATCAATGCCCCTCATAATTGAGCTTAGTTGTCATAGCTATAAATAGTGAGCTCAGTTGTCATTGTAAAGGACACAAATTTTCTGGCAAACTTACACTATATTATATAAAAAGCTCAATCCAATCTTATCTTCTTATTTCTTGATTTCTTTGTTGTTGTGTCCGAAAACTCTGTTCCCGAAATTGTTGCTTCTGTTGTTTCGTCCATATCCTAAGGCTAAGTATTGCGCAACTCTTCCATTATTTATTTATTCCATGATCAAATTAATTCACTTATCTAAAAACCACGTATAAACTCAATTGTACCATTTTACGGGTAAATAATTTGGCGCCCACCATGGGGCCTAGATAGCCATGTAATTAAATAGATCCTTGCCTTTTTTACTAACGTGTTTTGATTATTTTTGTCTTAGAAAAAATCATAAGAAATGGCAGATAACACTGTTAACAACATGCACAACCCCGAGATTCGAGGGGATCAACCTCATTCTGAGGACTCAATCAGCTACACCCATAATGAAGGGAGTGATGCTACACCAGTGCATGACAGAAAATATCCTCGACATGTCGGGAGGCCACTCTCCATGATGCTGATGAGGAGCATGTCGTCGACGCGGTAAGGGTCTTACAAGAGCAACAAGCGATCGTTCTAGTCCACCTCATGCGACATGATAAAGTTACAACGGAGCTGAAGCAAGCGATGTCGGGAGCTTCAAATAATGCAAACAGACAAGATCTGATTCCTCCCGGGGTTCCCACGAATCAAACGATGCGGAGGATCGACAACAACACTCCAGGAGTGAAATTGGCTCCGATGGGGCAGGGGGAACAGATCTGGTATCAATAACGAGAATGATTCTTTTAAGAATTAAATTTTACAGTTCATGAGCGAAGTAAACGCCCGCATGGACCAGATCCCGGCGCGCCACCAGTGCTGAAAGGCCCAGACTCAAAAAAATATACTCAATTGTCGTACAAGCCAAGTGCGGCACTAGAGTTAATCCCGAAACAGTTCAAAATTCCTAAAATACCAAAGTATGACGGAACTTCAGACCCCCAGGAGCATATTACCACCTACATAGCAGCGATAAAGGGGAATGATTTAGCTCCTCACGAAATTGAATCTATTCTGCTGAAAAATTTTGGAGAAACCCTCACGAGGGGGGCCTTGACATGGTATTTGCTATTACTCGAGCATCCATAGATTTCTTTGCGGATTCTTTCATCAAGGCTCATGCCGGGGTAAGAAAAGTACATGTCCTAAAGGCCGACAGATTCAGGATAGCGCAAGGAGAATCTGAGCTGCTACGAGAGTTTGTTACCCGATTCCAGAAGGAGAGAATGTTGCTCCCGACTGTCTCGGATGAATGGGCGATCGAGGCGTTCACCAAAGGATTGAATCCGAGGAGTTAAGACGCTTTCCGAAAATTGAAGGAAAGCCTACTCGAGTTTCAAGCAATGACCTAGGCGGACGTCCACAACCGGTATGAATCATAAATAAGGATTGAAGATGATCAGGTTGGTTTTCCATCGTCAACCAAATGATGAGAAAAGAACAAGGAAAAATCAAAGGATGATTATGACTCAGACATGCGGACTTTGAGGGGTCGGTTTTGCCTTATGAACGAACCGAAGGCCACTGCAGAGGCTTCCGGACAGCGAAAAAATTCATGATTGACAAGAGGACTAATCGCAGTCGGAACAATCGATCACTGCATGATAAAGAAGTGGTAGGATCACGGGATCCTTCCTACCTTAAAATATCATAATGCAACTTCAACGTCGGTATAGTGGAATTGGTATCAGCCATGAGAAACATCAAAGAAGCACGGTTCCCAAGACCGGTGAGATATGATTCTAACCAGAGGGATCCCAACTTGTAGTGTGAATACCATGGGATGAATGGCCGCCGGACAGGGGACTATCGACATCTCGGGGAAGAAGTGGAAACATTACTGAAGAATGGTCACCTTAGAGAATTCTTGAGTGACCGGGCTAAGAACAATTATGGTCATAACCGAGACAACGCGGAACCCTTGAAAGCAGGAGAATATCCCCTGCGTCAAATAATTAACACGATCTTCAGAGGGAACAAGATTAACGAGGTCACCTTTTCAGCAGCAAAGAAGATGAAAGTATCAATAACGCATAGCAAAAGATTTCGGGAAGATGATATCACTTTTACGGAGGAGGACATATACAGATTGCTGCTACCACACAATGACGCACTGGTAATTTCTTTAAATGTGCTAGATTTTAAAATTAAATGTGTTCTAGTGGATCCAAGGAGTTTGGCTTATATCATACAATGGAGAGTACTGGAGAAAGCTAAACTCACCAGAAGAATTATACCGGCCATAAAGCTCCTCGCCGGATTCAACCTCACAAGTGTGACAACTCGGGGAGAAATTTTAATACTCACAAACGCTGAAGAAGTAATGAAAATAACTCTTTCCGAAGTGGTAGATGGTGATATGGGATACAACATCATTCTGGGAAGGCTACGGTTGCACGAGATGAAAGTTGTACCATCAACATACCATCAATTGGTGGAATTTCTAACGCCCGAGAGAGTTAAGCAGATAAGGGGTGACCAGCCAGCGGTAAGGGAGATGAATGCAATTTCGGTCTCCAGTAGCATAGGAAAGGGACATGTGGCATAGCAATTACAGGGCCCGACACCTACTCCTGACCTAGATGAAGATAGCCAGGCATCGAAAAATTATTATGTGTCGAGATATTTCCAAGTTCTAGAAGAGACCGATGCAACGAAGTCCACATCGGAAGTGCTTGAGCAAGTGGCATTGTTCGAGGAATTCCTTAAAAGGAAATTCCACTTGGGGACAGGACTGCATCCATAACTCATGTCTGACTTCATTAAATTTTTTAGGCAAAATGACCTCCCAGCCACTTAAACTTGCACTTGTTTATCAACCCGGTAAATCAACTTAGAATTTTTCTATTTGAACACCCCTTTCGACATCATAAGGAAGCATAATATGAAGCTTAATCCCGAGAAATGCGCGTTCGGGGTCAGCTCTAGTAAGTTTCTGGGATTTCTGGTATCACAAAGGGGGATTGAAGTAAACCTCGATAAGATCAAGGCCATATAGGATATCCTAAACCAACTGTTAAACGTGAAGGAAGTCCAAAGGCTTGCGGGGAGATTGGCAGCTTTGAGCAGATTCAATTCTCGATCTTCAGAAAAGTGTCATCGTTTCTTCATACTGCTCAAAAAGAAAAATAATTTTGAATGGACCCCGGAGTGCTAGCAGGCTTTGAGGGATTTAAAGAAGTACTTGTTAAGCCCTCCACTACTTTCAAAACCAAAAGAATGGGAAACGTTGATGGTTTACATCACGGTCTCGGAAGTTACGGTAAGTGCAGTTTTAGTTCGAGAGGACGAAGGTACACAATCTACCATTTAATGTTTTAGTAAAGTTTTAATGGGAGCAGAATCTCGTTATCCACATTTGGAAAAACTGGCCTTAGCTCTAGTAGTCGCCGCTCGGAAGCAGAGTATAAAGCTTTTATTGAAGGACTCGAGTTGGCTCGGGAACTTGACTCTGAGGTCACTGAAATCAAATGTGACTCACAAGTGGTGGTAAATCAGGTCTACGGAATCTTCGAGACCAAAGAGGAGTGCATGCAACAATACATGGTAAAGGTTCAAGCTCTATTGACGCGATTCGGAGAATGGTCAATTACTCATATCTCAAGGGAAGAAAATGCAGAAGCAGACGCATTGGCAAACTTAGGATCATCAACAGAAATAAAGGGATTAGAGTCCAGATCTATAGTACAACTGATGAACTCAGTCCTGGATACATATGGTTACTACAAGGTAAATTCAACTAATCTGGTATGGGACTGGAGGAATGAATTTATCGATTATCTCGAACATGGGAAGCACTTGAAGACCCCAAAATATCCCGGGCGTTGCGCGCCAAAGCAATGTGATATAGCTTTAAGGGAGGCCAGTTATACAGAATATCTTTTCAAGGCCCGCTGGCCCGATGCTTAGGAACATCCGAAGCTAACTATGTCATGAGAGAGGTTCACGAATGGATACGTGTCAACCACTCGGGCGCAGATTCCTTGGTGTTGAAGTTGATAAGGGAAGGATATTACTGGTCCCGCATGGAACAAAACGCCAAGGACTTCATGCGAAAATGTGATAAGTGTCAATATTACGCGTCACTGGTGCATCAACCGGTAGAACCCTTACATTCGATCGTATCTTCATGGCCGTTCATGAAATGGGAAATGGACATCGTCAAACCATTACCACCGGCTCCCGAAAAGGTAAGATTTCTTTTAATTTTAACTGACTATTTTTCTATGTGGGTGGAAGCAAGTCCTTATCAGAAAATCAGAGAATGCGAAGTGGTGGATTTCTTATGGAAAAATATAATTTGCAGGTTTGGAATACCAAAATAGATAACATGTGACAATGGGCCACAATTTATTGGCGCAAAAAATACAAAGTTCCTCCAACATTTAAAAATAAAGAGGATCACATCTTAACCTTATCATCCGAGCGCAAACGGTCAAGCAGAGTCGACGAACAAAGTGATTATTCAAAGCCTCAAGAAAAGGTTGGAAGCAGCTAAAGGAAATCGGCTTGAGGAATTACCCGGAGTTCTATTTGCATTCCGAACTACGGCCAAGTTGAGCACAGGGGAAACCCTTTTTCCCCTCGTGTACGGTGTAGAAGTTTTAATCCCAATGGAGGTAGGGGAATCGACCTTGAGATACTTCGAGGAAGATCAAGAATCAAATAACGAAGAAATGCTAGTGAACTTGGAACTGCTCGATGAATGTAGGAAATTGGCGCATGTAAGAATGGTAGCTCAAAAAGCAGAGGATGGAGCGGTATTATAATCGAATAGCCAACCTCCGTTATTTCAAAGTAGGAGACTTGGTCCTAAGGAAAGTAACTCAAAATGCCCGGGAGCTCAATGCGGGGAAGCTAGGTCCAAAGTGGGAAGGCCCCTACCGGGTTTCAGCTATCACCGGAAAAGGTTCATATGAGTTGGAAAACCAAAAAAGAGAAAAGTTTCCCAACAACTAGAATGTGGCACACCTCAAAAGATACTATTGTTGATGAACATTATCCGATCAGAAATTATGTGTTGCACTATTTTTTCCTTCGTTCAGTTTTTATCCCAATTGAATTTTTCTGGCAATGATTTTAACGAGGCATCTACAAAAAGCATACTACAAAGACAGGAGCAATAAGACCTTTAATAGCAAGGCACACAAGAAAATATCCACTCGAGGATGGTTAGATAATCTTTTGCTCTATAGCAAATTTCCACATGGAAGTTAAGTTTGCTATTGAGCAAAGGTTACCCAATCGTTCACGAGCACAAACCACTAGAGGGTTGTTAGATAGTCCTTCGATCGATAGCTTAAGTTCCTAAGGGGGGGTAAAGTGTGTTACCAAATTAAGTATTATCTAGCAATACATTAGTGCAATCTTCGAAGACACAAGACTTCCGGTGTTCCAATTCGCACTCTTCGTATTCGAACACTGGGGGGAATGCTATGTGGATACGGCACGTCAATTGGGAAATAAAAAAACACAAATATAATTGCATCATCGGGACGAGGGACTGCGCGTCCAGCCCCGTAGAAACAAGTTGTACAAGTTAGCCACAAGTAATGGCAATTTCTTTTCAGCATAGCAAATGCTTATGTACTTTTTTGAAAATAGAAGGAATAAAATGAAATCCTTTTGTTTTATCTTGTTTCTTGTCTGAATGATAAATTAACTTTGTCATTTGAAAGTTAAACAAGTACTTCAAATACTAGTGTCGTAAATAAACATAATACGTCCTCTTCAAAAGCACCGTAAACATAAGAGAGCTCTCTCTTATAAAAACCTTAACGTCAAAGGGTTAGTTCTGGAAGAATATATGCCTTTGGGGAAAGATACACCTGAAGTCATATACCAAAGGACGCAAAAAGTAAACTTGCGCAAATACTTATCAAAGCCCTCACGAAAAAGAGCCGATGCCCATAGCCAAAAATTCTTTCGGGGCGAATACACCCAAGACTTCACATAATAAGACGCAAAACAGAAAAGCTTGCGCAAAATTCCTAAGCAAAAGGAAGAAAATGCAAAGTTTAAAGACTTGCATGAATATTCAAATGAAAGGAAGACTCAAATAATACTTGAGAAAAAGATATTTTTATTTACAAAAATATGTCAAAATGGCACAGGTACAAGAATTGGAAAAAGAAAAGAAAAGCTAAACTACAGTATCTCCGAAACCATGAGGAAGAGAAGTGTCTGCGCCCCGAGAGAAGTAGACGGACCCACCGATGGCTCAATATTTTCACCAGTTTGGCCTTCAGCATCATCATCCTCCGATTCTTCTTCAGTTCCTGAGAACTCAAAATCGGAACCAGAAGGACCAGGTGCATCAGACCTCGCTGGGAGTCCACTTTTAGCATCTAACTCAAGCTCACAGGCCTTAGCAATTTTGGCATTAAAATCAATGACACTAGCGTTGGCCTCTTCCAAGATTTTTCTCCTCGTGTTGTACATAGATTAGGTTTTCTCAACAACGAGGGAAGCCTCTCGGCTCTTAAGTTCTTCTTTGAGTTGGGTTACTTCGGCAGAAAGGTTTTCCTGGGCGGATATAGCAGATATGAGGCTAATATCTAGGTCACATACAATTGAACTAAAAAGCCTATTATGCTCGATAGTTTTCTTATACTTCTCTTCCAGATGGGCGTGTTTCTCCCCCGTAGCAACAAGCTCTTCAATTTTGGAGTTCAAGGCTGCCTCT
Organism: Nicotiana tomentosiformis; assembly: GCF_000390325.3. NCBI lineage: Eukaryota > Viridiplantae > Streptophyta > Magnoliopsida > Solanales > Solanaceae > Nicotiana > Nicotiana tomentosiformis. The sequence continues at coordinate 31,096,795 of NC_090812.1, forward strand.
AACTTGATCACTCTTTCAGCAGAGGCAGCCTCGCGTCCGATTGCAGCAAGAATGACGTTATGGACTTCAGCCCATTTGACCCTGGCTTCATCAAATCTAACCCTCACCGGGCCAATTTCTTGGCCAAGGGTTACCATATCTTGCTTTCTTTGCCGCAAACGAGCCTCCAATACAATAACCTCAGTAGCTTTGGCTTCCAGTTCCGAAAGGCGAGCGACATGTTGCTCCTGCTATGCCAAAAGCCGATCCCGTGCAGAGGTAATCCCTTCCTTTTCACGAATCAACCTCTGAAGGCCCTCAGAAGCAAGAAAGTTGGCCTACAAAGTAAGAAGGGTAAAATTCAGCATATGTTCATACCCAAAATAGAAGGAATAATAAAGGAAGAAAGGAATGTACTGTTGCGGCGTTGTGCATGGCGTTGTTCAACAAACACTCCCCTTAGAATGCCTGAATCTTTTTCTAGTCCTTCTCTAAAGCCAAAGGCTTCAGATAATTAGCAAGCTCCACCGGCAGGGATAGCAAGTTGCATCCATTAAAGACCGAAAGAGTAACATTCCTCCTCCTTTGTGGATCTTGAGAAGGGACAGCATAATTTTGCCCCAAATTCCCATGAACTGGGACTGTGGAAGAGGAACACCTTCTTCATGGTCAGGTGCGGTCGATGGAGATAATATAGCAATTGCTGGTGGAAGAGTGGATGGAGATGGAAGTGATGTAGCAGTTGCTGGTGTCGGTAAAGATGGAGATGAAGCTTATGGAGTGGAAGAGTAAGAAACAACTACAACAAATGCAGTGCTGGTTGTTGGATGCTTACCAACCAAAGACGGCAAGGGTCCGATACTCAGCCCTGCAGTACCGAACACAGCAATTGGGGCCCAAAAATGGGAGTTGGCATTATCTACCAAATCAAATTCTCCCCAAAGTGTCGAGGCATCGTCCTTGGTTTGTGTAACTCTCTTAACAGGTTGAGCATCCTGTTGAGATGATGAGGATCATCGTCTTCCATGTACAGAAGCTCCCTCATCACTAGCTTCTTCATCATCGTCGATCGTCACAGTGTCTATGACCGGCCCGGAAGGAGGGCCAGTCACCATCGCTACCGGAGATAACTCGGGGGCATCAGTCCTCGCCCTCTTATTTCGTTTCCCTGGTTGCAGAGGAGCGCCTACTCTTTGGTTGTTTGTTTTCCAGTCGGGGACTCTGTAAAGAAAAGTTTTCTCTCGAAGTAGGCTCGGAGCCACCTGTTCGAGTAAACGCCTCCTGAAGCAGCCTCACCATATCAGCAGAATCAGCCAAGATATCCTCCTCGGGAACAGCAACAGAGCTCGCGGGTAGACCTAGTTTCATAGACAAGTTAGAAAGGATCAATCAAATTATTCACATAAAAAATTAAAACAAGACGAGTTTGAATTACCATGATTCTTGGCTTTCCACCCATATTTAGGGGCATATTCTTTCCACAAGCGAGTCTCGGGGGTCGTAATGTTCAAGATCTTTTGCACCAGTCGGTCCAAACCTTCAATCACCGGTGGGATCCAACGAGTTTCTGAAACAAACGAAGAATGGAGGATCAATACAGCTATAAAAAAAATTAGTAAAAAAAAATACTAAACAAAGAGCTTACGAGTGCGGTTCCAAGTGGCCGGAAAGGATGAAGTTGTTGCCGGAATGATGTTATTGATGGCAATTGCAACGAACCGTTCAACCACCCATGGTCGTTGTCATCATCCATGCTAGACAATAAAGTATGGTAGCTACACTTGTAGAGGTTTATCATTCCCCCACGGAAGAGTTTGGAAGAATAGAGATTCATCATATGAGCTAAGGTTAGCTCTTCTCCAGTTTCCTAGCACAAACGTCGAAGGTAAGCAACTGTCCTCCACACAAAAGGACTTACTTGTGCCAAGCACACCTGGTAACAGAGACAAAACTCCGCAATTACGGAGTCAAGGTCTCCGCTAAAAGAAAACGCACCCAAAGTAAAGGGATATGTGTAAACATATGTAAAACCCTCCTTGGGTAGGGTGACTCGCTCTGATAGATCAGGAGCGATAATTTCCAAGTCATGGAAGCGACAATCTTCCTTCACAACACGAATGCTCGAAGAACGTATGTAAGAAGGATACCTGCTAACGACCCATGTACGAGAGTTAACAGTAGGGAATTTGTCACGACCCAAAATCTAACTAGTCGTGATGACACCTAACCCAACCAATCAGGTAAGCCAATTAAAAACTAACTAATTTAATGAGATTTATAAAGAAAAGAAATGATAATACAACTACTTTTATATAAGAATTTCCCAACGGTTTGTAGTACAAACCATGAGCTTCTAAGATTTAGAATTTATAAAGCTGGTATGAAATAAAGTACATCATCTGTTTGAAATATATATAAATCTATTAAAATTCTAAAGCTACCAAGATTAAGAGGTAAATGTTTCATTTTCAAATGTCATGAGGAAAGTACATATCTATGCCTACATGTCAATGTGTATGTGAAGTCATGAATGACGCAATGTCGTACAACATGAGAAAAATATATCTCTATGCATGTATGTCAAGTGTGCATGTCGAATGCAATGCAACTCAATGATAAAACGATATGCATACGCTCAGAGTATCAATTCACTCAGTCCTCACAGTCACTCAGTCCTCCCAATCACTCGGCACTCTCACTTAGTAGGTACATGCGCTCATTGGGTTTACAGACTCCAGATGGGCTCCTACAGCCCAAGCGTTGTAACAAGCCAATCATTAATCAATAAAATATGTTGCAGCGTGCAGCCTCGATCGTTCATAAATCAATAATACATGCTACGGCGTGCAGCCAGATCCCATCAATATCCTCACCATTAGGCCCTCGGCCTCACTCAATCATCAATCTCTCCAATCTCTCGAGCTCATAATGTCATGAAAATCATCCCAAAATGATGATGTAATGTATTAATAAATGTAAAAGAGACTGAGATATGATATACAAATGAATGCGTATGACTGAGTATGTAATTGTAATATAAGCAAATAGCCTCAGTGGGTCCTAACAGGATAAGCATATAGCCTAGACATTGTTTCTAACATGGATCACAGCTCAATTACTCTAGCATATAGAGATTTCATAGATACAAATAAGATTAGGTAACTACACAATACCACAGAAATAACCGAGTCACAATTCATATGGTGCACGCCCACACGCCCGTCACTTAGCATGTGCGTCACCCCAACACCAAACACATAACATATATAATCAGGGTTCATACCCTCAACTCCAAATTTAGAAGTGTTGTTTACCTCGAGCAAGATAAATCCAATACCAAGCAAGCAAACGATGCTCCAAAAATGCCATCCTATGCGTACCGACCTCCGACCGACTCGAAACTAGCCAAAAGCAACTCAAATACATCAAATAAAGTATAAGGAAGCAATTCTAATTGATAAAGGTCGAATCTTTACTCAAAAGCCCAAAATCAACCAAAAATAAAACTCGGGCCCGCACTTCGGAACCCGACAAAACTCACAAAATCCGACAACCCATTAAATTTTGAGACCAACCATACTATCTTCACTCAAATCTGACTCCAAATCGATGTTCAAAACTCGAAAATTCGCTTTATGAAACTTTAAGCTAAAACCCCCAATTTCTCTTTATAATTCATAATCCAATTACCACAAATGAAGATAGAATCACAAAATATAATCAAAACCGAGTGTAGAACACTTACCCCAATCCTTGTGATGAAATTTGCTTCAAAAATCGTCTCAATTCTAGCCCCAAATCAAAACATATGATAAAAGAACCAAAAGCCTCAATATATAGCTTCTGCCCAGGCATCGTCGCATCTGCGATGCACTTAGCTGCTTCTACAGCGTCGCTTTTGCGACAAACATTCCACTTTTGCGGAGAGGCACTGGAGAAATGGCCCTCGCACCTACGGAGAAACATCCGCTCCTGCGACATCGCAGGTGCGACACAAGGACTCGCATCTGTGCCAACTCCAACTCATGCGCTCAAAATCTCGCATCTGCGCACACGCATACGCGCTACAAAAATCCGCTTCTACGGTCTTCCTCACCGGCTCTCACCTTGATTCTGCGATAGACAGCCCGCATCTGCGAAGTAGCTTCTGCGGCCAAGACTCCACAGATGCAGCTATACCAGTACCAGCAACTCTTCAACAAGGCAACAAGAGGAAAAATAATTTAAACCAAATCTGTAACTCATCCGAGCCACTCGGGACCCCCGACCAAATATACCAACAATCCCCATAACATAATACAGACCTACTCGAGGCCTCAAATCACACATAATAACATCGAAATGATGAATCACACCTCAATTCGAACTTGAATGAACTTTAAATTTTCATCTTCCAAAACTCGCGTCGAAGCCTATCAAATTGCCCCAGAATCAACCCAAATTTTGCACACAAGTCCCAAATGACATAAAGAAGCTATTCCAATTCCCGAAACCACAATTCGAACCCGATTTCATCAAAGTCAACTCCCGGTCAAACTTATGAACTCACCAAACCTTCAAATTTTCAACTTTCGCCAATTAGCGTTGAATCTTTCTATAAATATCCAAATACAAATTCAGGCATACGCCCAAGTCCAAAATCACCATTTGTACCTAACGAAGCCCTCAAAACTTTGTCTCGGGGTCAAATTCACAAAAGTCAAACTAGGTCAACTCTTCCAACTTAAAGCTTAAATCATAAAATTCATTCTTCCAAATCGATTCTGATTAACCTGAAAACCAAAACTGACGATTCACACAAATCATAATACATCATACGGGGCTACTCATGCCCTCAAACTACCAAGAGAAGTGCAAATGCTCAAAATGATCGGTCGGGTCGTTATATCCTCCCCCACTTAAACATACGTTCGTCCTCGAACGCACCGAGAATCGTTCCAAAGACATCAAACCGTCATGTAACCTTACCATGGACATAGCCGAGGGTTATCCCATATAGGCTCGACAACACAACATAGCTGAAGATCATTACTTCAACCTTTGCTCGTAAACCACAGAATCCAATTTTCAATATCCAAAATTTTCTATAAGATCTGAATCTCGCATTTGCACACTGTATAAGTCTGATCCAGCTGCATCAAGTCATAACCTTCACCCAATACAAAATCACATGATATACCACAGAACTCAAATACTCATAGCAATAACGTCTGATCACAGTAGTTGTTCAAAATAAACCCGGTACCGGTAATAAACCTCATATCAAACAAAACCTCGCTCTAAAAATTTCGTACATTGCCGGTGATGAAATAAACACACAGAAACTCATAACCACTTATCATATCAACAAGCCATGGAGCTCCTTCTCCTTCGACAAGAACTATAGCCAATTTCTAAGCTGATCATCGACATTGTCCTTTTAAATATACCGCAAACAAATCTGATAGGACCCATTCCATGTCCAATGACCTTACTTTATAAAGCCCATCTCTCCTATTGACATGCCATACAAATTCTGCCTAGAATCACAACATGTGCAATCCGTGCACCAATAAGAAACAACTCCAATGTACCCAAAGCAAAAAATGACTCAAATGAGATAACCACCCCGCAACTCAACAAGTACCACCACAAGCGAAATGCTATGAACCCATCATACATAGTAGAACCAAAACTCACGAATCTAACACAAAGGATCATATCCCAACATAACTTCGCTGCAATGCGTGACCCCATCCAAACACTGGTCCGTATGAAATACCTCAAGCCACCATGCTCAAAATCAACCACTACACGTAATTCGACATTAAATACACGAAGTGTATGACCATAACCACGGAGAAACATCTAGCACAATATATCACAGTCCGGAGAGAACATAACCAAGGCGCAATCAACCATTCAACACCCTAATATCCATCTTGCTCAAATTTTGCTATAAGGCCCAAATAGGACCACGCCATGTGTGCCTATAACCAACGGATCCCAACCCCTCGTAGCATGGAAGAGTAACACATAAAATATATTAGATACGAGAAAAATAGATTCTAACTAAATGACACATCCCTCGACAATAGCAGTACAGAGTCAACAAATCCGACCCGATATAGAATACACATCCTTTTTAGGCCTTCCAATGGGCCCCCAAATCAACTCTGGTCATCCACAAATAGATAAATAACCCTCTGAAAGTCCACAATGACCTAATCATAACACATACCATCATCTGGTGAGGTTTGGCCATATTTCACAATCCACCGCCACGAAACAATCTGCTCTTAAGAACTCCCAACCTCTGAATCCCTAGAACACACGAATCACCATATCTGATCCCAACTCCACTGCCTGAATGTCTAACACATATCTCATACACGATCATCCCACAAGGAATACTTCTATGATTCTTCTGTGCCACATAGAATTTTTTTTCATATTAGCAATAGATCAACCAGGCGGTCGCAATACCAATGAAGCATCCGTAAGCCAAAATACAGTGCTCCTTCTGAAATGTACACCCTTCTCAGGCAATACCAAATAGTAATATCATTCACCTAGTCATCTGAAGCCGTCCATGTTGCCTAAGAATTCATGACCTTCCTTTCAAAACTGAACCGTGACCTTGCACACGCAAATCTTAATCCCACACAACACACCACATCATTCAGGCCATCATATGAAAAGTAAGAGGATCTCATAATCAACTCTGAGTCACTAGCAGAACACATACCCGATTAGTCAGAAACCTTCTGTTATATCCCATCCAGGAGAAAACCATAATACGCAACATGCTCCTCCCGCCGGTAGGAAATATCCATCTCAAAATGTGGTAGAAACCATTGAGAACTCTTCGAAACCTATTAACACGTAACCAAGCTATCATAACTGAACCTCTCTAACTCAACCAAGCCATGCAAGTCGCCAAACCCTAGAGTATTACCACCAATCAGATGTAAAGACTCACCACATCGTAAGAACTAAAAGAACTGATCATATCCATTACTGTGCTGATTCGACCTACTACCAGTTTGTCCTATTTCTCTAAGTTTCTTTTGAATTGCCTTCAAGTTGATACTTCTCCTTGCCATAATACTATGATCCTCAACCCAAAACTCACCACACAAGATCTTAGAATAAAACACACGCCCTAAATTCCATACGACGTTGTATTCCCTCTTAAGCAGCCCAAAAGTACCACAACAGAGATACCTTCTCTGAAGAGACCTTCTGTGAATCTAAAGTCGCTTCATGCACCTTTCTGATACCGAAATATAAAATCCATAATGATATGGAAATACCGCGAGTCTCGACACCATCCAATGCAAATCTTAGATTTGAGCCATATACAAATCCGGAAAATTCTCAATTGCTACATGAAAATCTTGAATCCATTAGAACTTTCTCGAGAGTCAACCACCCTGCTCAAATCTCAACTGCACCGACCAAACGGACCGAATGACTTGTGCCCCATTAACATAACATCACCCAAAGAAGTGACCCGCCTTGGTGCAACCGAGCAAATTTCTACACCATGCGCACTATATCCGTCACGAATAACAACTCAAATCATTCCATGATTCCCATATACCCATAAAGTGTAACATATCCCGTATCCAGAAATTCCTTTACGCTAGTCATCCTCGATCTCAACCTCTGCAAGTCATAATCGATCCACAAGTATGCCTCAGACCAAAACCAATACAACACGTAACCATGCAATCAAATCATCGATAACAGACTCCCTCACTTAGCTCAATGCCATAGAATAGAACATCTGATAACTCATCCTACCCATACTCTGTTACTGCCATAATACTGCAGGGATCAACTAAATACTTCATAAGCTCACATAGCACAAACCATATAGTACCTCAAATCAACTACTAAGCTTGCATACATCCACATGACGATTATGTCGACTTTCTCAACCAAATTCAAATTCAAATCTAAACATATATACCTTGCTGGTAGAAAGGAAACTCTCCACACAACATTATGAGGATCACACCTCCGTAGATTACTCCGAAAGAGATAACCCACCTGCTTAGCCTCAAATTCACATCTTGCTATACCTTTTCGCAGCCACGATTACTATGCCATCACTTAATCTTCCTGAGTCTGAACTCATAACAAGACATGAAAATTTACTTCGTTCCACAATTAAATAGCATGAAAAATCTTTCAACACACGCATAACTCGAGACTATACGTTACATCAAGACAGTAATCTAGCACCAATAGTCCTTTTTATATCTCAAGCAAACTATTCTCATCACATTCAACCCATCTGAACACATCTCGCAGTCACATGATATACATCATATAGCCATCCAACCACTCATCGAGTCACAAATTCCAATCATAAGGACGTTACCGGACATATAAGTCCAAAAGCACATGCTCACACAACCGAAATCCTCGTGCTCTAGCTATCGTCAAAACCCGGCCTCAAGTCCTCCAGATTGGCCTATTATCAACACACTGAAATCATATCTCGCACCTCATCCATGGAATCACAAGTCGTCGATGCACAGCCGATACCGAGCGCTCACATGCGCATACGAATGCATGGAAGGAATTCAAAGAGTTACGCTTCAAGCTTAATCAATGTCGCACGATAAGGAAAGAAAGACAAGAAATTTATCCTAAATGCCCTGTAGCCTCTCGAAGATAGGTTTGGACGTCATCATACCGATCCGCAAGACTCTACTAGACACTTGCTCATGACTTTTAGAACCTATGAACCTAGAGCTCTGATACCAACTTGTCACGACCTAAAATCCAACTAGTCGTGATGGCACTTAACCCAACCTATCTGGTAAGCCAATTAATAATTAACCAATTTAATGAGATTTATAAAGAAAATAAATGATAATACAATTGTTTTTATACAAGAATTTCCTAAGGATTGGTAGTACAAACCATGAGCTTCTAAGATTTAGAATTTATAAAGCTGGTATGAAATAAAGTACATCATCTGTTTGAAATATACATGAACATATTAAAATTCTAAAGTTACCAAGATCAATAGGCAGCTATGACCGGAACACGGGTACCTCTTCAAATCCAGCTCCCGCCGTGCACAACAACATCAGTATCCAACATCTGCACTCAAGGTGCAGGAGTGTAGTATGAGTACAACCGACCCCATGTACTCAATAAGTAACAAACCTAAACTTAGGTTAAAAGTAGTGACGAGCTGGAACAAAAGGTCGGAGTCCAACACCAATAGCCAACAACAGTTCATAGCAACATAATAAAAGTGATAAGAGAAGTAACTCAGAGATATAGTGATCAGCTCGTTCACAGTTACTGAAAATAAGCATGCTTTTCAAGTATGTTAGTGAAAACCTAAATCTTTTACCGAAATCACCAAAATATGAGTACGTTTGTAAAACTATGATTTTTTCCAAAACTTTCAACAAGTAAATGCTTTATTTTCAAATGGCATGAGAAAAGTACATCTTTATGCCTACATGTCAATGTGTATGTGAAGTCATGAATGACGCAATGTCGTACAACATGAGTAAAATGCATCTCTATGCATGTATGTCAAGTGTGCATGTCGAATGCAATGCAACTCAGTGATAAAACCATATGCATACTCTCAGAGTATCAATTCGCTCGGTCCTCCCAGGCACTTAGTCCTCACAGTCACTCAGTCCTCCCAATCACTCGGTACTCACTCTCGGCACTCTCACTCGGCACTCGCACTCAGTAGGTACATGCGCTCATTGGGGGTGTACAGACTCCGGATGGGCTCCTTCAGCCCAAGCGCTATAACAAGTCAATCATGACATCAATCAATAAAACATGTTGTGGCGTGCAGCCCGATCCCATCATAAGTCAATAATACCTGTTTCGGCGTGCAACCCGATCCTATTAATATCGTCACCATCAAGCCCTCGGCCTCACTCAGTCATCAATATCTCCAGTCTCTCAGGCTCACAATATCATAAAAATCAGCCCAAAATTATGACGTAATGTATCAATAAATGGTAAAAGAGACTGAGCTATGATATGCAAATGAATGCATATGACTGAGTATGTAATTGCAATGTAAGCAAATAGCTCAACAACGGAAATGTCCTTAGTGGGTCCTAATAGGATAAACATATAGCCTAGATATGGTTTCTAACATGGATCACAGCTCAATTACTCTAGCACGTAGAGATTTCATAGATACAAATAAGATTAGGTAACAACACAGTACCACAGAAATAACCGAGTCACAATTCATACGGTGCACGCCCGTCACCTTAACACAAAACACATAACACGTATAATCAAGGTCCATACCCTCAGCTCCAAGTTTAGAAGTGTTACTTAGCTCGAACAAGCCAAATCCAATACCGAGCAAGCCAAGCGATGCTCAAAATTCCATCTCGTGCCTACCGACCTCCTAACTGCTTGAAACTAGCAAAAAGCAACTCAAATACATCAAATAAAGTCTAAGGAAGCAATTCCAATTGATAAAGATCGAATCTTTACTCAAAAGCCCAAAATCAACCAAAAATCCAACTCGGGCCCGCACCTCAAAACCCGACAAAACTCACAAAATCCGACAACCCATTAAATTTTGAGTCTATCCATACTAGCTTCACTCAAATCCGACTCCAAATCGATGTTCAAAACTCGAAAAATTCGCTTTATGAAACTTTAGGCTAAAACCCTCAATTTCTCTTTATAATTCATAATCCAATTACCAAAAACAAAGATAAAATCAAGAAATATAATCAAAACTGAGTGTAGAACACTTAACCCCAATCCGAGCCCAAAATCTCAAAATATGATAAAAGAACCAAAAACCTCGATATATAGCTTCTGCCCAGGCATCGTTGCATCTGCGACGCACTTAGCCGCTTTTGCAGTGTCGCTTTTGCGACAAACATTCCGCTTCTGCGGAGAGGCACTGGAGAAATGGCCTTCGCACCTATGGAGAAACATCCGCTCCTGCGACATCGCAGGTGCGACACAAGGACTTGCATCTGTGCCAACTCCCGCTCATGCGCTCAAAATCTCGCATGTGTGCTACAAAAATCCGCTTGTGTGGTCTTCCTTACCAGCTCTCACCTCGCTTCTGCGATGGACAGCCCGCATCTGTGAAGTAGCTTATGCGGCTAAGACTCCGCAGATGCGGCTACACCAGTACTAGCAACTCTTCAACAAGGCAACAAGAGAAAAAATGATCTGAATCACGTATGTAACTCACCTGAGCCACTCGGGACCGCGACCAAATATACCAATAAGCCCCATAACATAATACGGATCTACTAGAGGCCTTAAATCACATATAACAATATCAAAACGACGAATCACACCTCAATTCGAACTTGAATGAACTTTGAACTTTCAACTTCCAAAACGCGCGCCGAAGCCTATCAAATCAACCCGGAATGAACCCAAATTTTGCACACAAATTCAAAATGACATAACAAAGCTATTCCAATTCCCAGAACCACAATTCGAACCCGATTTTATCAAAGTCAACTCCCGGTCAAACTTATGAACTTTCCAAACCTTCAAATTTTTATTTTTCGCCAATTAGTGCCGAATCTTTCTAGAAATATCCAAATGCAAATCCGGGTATACGCCCAAGTCCAAAATCACCATCGGTACCTAACGAGGCCCTCAAAACTTTGTCTCAGGGTCAAATTCACAAAAGTCAAACTTGGTCAACTCTTCCAACTTAAAACTTAAATCATAAAATTCATTCTTCCAAATCGATTCCGATTAACCTGAAAACCAAATCCGACGATTCACACAAGTCATAATACATCATACAGGGCTACTCGTACCCTCAAACTACCGAACGAAGTATAAATTCTCAAAACGACCGGTCGGGTCGTTATAAAATTTCTCTTCGAAGTCTTTTGTGGTATCAAGACTTCTAGGAATGATAGAGCCCACTGTTAGAGGAGCAGAGTCCTCGGCCTTGTTCTTGTTTTTTAAGAATCGGTACATTTTGAGGAAGAAGCCATTGTAGGAAAGAAAAAAAAAAGGTCTTTCGTTTGAAGAGAATTAGAAAAAAGATGAAGAAACAATATGCAAGTTAGGTAAAGAAAGTTTGAAAAGTTATGAAGTATAAGGGAGGAAGTTGATACGTATAAGTAAAAGTTTTGGCGGTTAAATTCATGGCCAAGATTACTTCGATAATCGACAAACGTTGTGTTGAATCATGGGATGACACGTGTTCGGGATATTAAATGCGGAGAGACATGCGTCTAATCAACCGTCGGAAGCCTTCAGAGGGAATTATAGTAATTCCCGCCAAAAGAGTATTTCTACTAACTTTTCGATAACATAAAGTTATGTCACCAAAAAGCAGGAGGGCTATCTGTATAGGGTAAAATATGTTATGACACGTGGCCGTCCGAGAAAGGGACACATGGAACCCAAGACAAGGGGATAGTTGAAGACTGAAGATAACTGTTTCGTTTGTCACCGGGAAGAATAATGCTCATAAAGATGTGATAAATACTCCTCTCCCGGTAGCATTTAATAGAGAATATTCATAGCATTAAGAGCAGTTACCCGTTACAAGGAATTTAGAATTTATGTTTACCGTTATATCTTCATCAATGCCCCTCACAATTGACATTGAAGAAGGGCACGACCCTAGGACCTCCTTCATAACTATAAATAGTGAGCTCAGTTGTCATTGTAAAAGACACGAATTTTCTGGCAAACTTACACTATATTATATACAAAGCTCAATCCAATCTTATCTTCTTATTTCTTGATTTCTTTGTTGTTATGCCCGGAAACCTTGTTCCCGAAATTATTGCTTCTGTTGTTTCGTCAATATCTTAAGGTTACGTACTGCGCAACTCTTCCATTATTTATTTATTCCATGATCAAATTAATTCACTTATCTAGAAACCACGTATAAATTCAACTGTACCATTTTATAGTTAAACACTCAATTGTTCCGAGTTCGATCGAACAATGCGAAATGATCTTTATTTGCCTTTAACTATGCGCTAATGATGGAGTTTATTCTTTAGTAGTTAAAGGTTAGCTAATATGGGGAAATTTATCGTTTTGTAACGATATATGTATATGTATAAAGTTGATCCTAACTATTAATGGAGGGCAAATTGTACTATTTCACATAATTCATTGGGAAATTTTGTCATTTTTCATGTGCTTAAAGTTGCATGATACAACTTCATTTTCCGTGTGCTAAACTTGTTTGGAACCACTTAAGGTAAAGTTGCATGATACTAACTGTAGGATTGCATATAGATGTTTGTAACACGCAGCGGAATAAAATAACTATCTTAGGCAGATCTTTTCGTGTTTAAAATTTATTTACATATCAAATATCATATCTAAGACATACCCGGTGAAGATAGTTTCGTTATAAAATTTTTTCTATAGTGCGAAGTTTCAATGCGTATCCACATCGAGACCGGTCCTTGCTATCAAATCTTTGATCAATGGAACCCACGAACAAATTGAATAAAAATACTATGCGAAAATTTTTCTCAAAAACTTTCAACGTAGTAGTAGCAAGACAAGAAGAATATTTTCTTGTCAGCAACATATCTCTTGTTTTGTGGCATTTTCTTTCGTTCACACTAACTCTCCTACGTGAAGCCTTCATGTATATATATACTAACATATACCTTATTTACTAACCTTTTCCAAATAGGGTAGGAACAGGTTAATTAAGGCAGTGACTTCACGTGCAAGATGCCATATGGAGTACAATACTTCCATATATGGAGAATTATGAATCCCATTCTAAATGGGATTGTGGTGGCAGACGTGTCCTTATGGACTTTCCAGTTGATCCAATTCAAAGTTGGATTCAACTTATAATTCTTTTATTAATATTTATATACATCTCATATATATATATATATATATATATATATATATATATATATATATATATATAAATACATATTATTTATGAGTACCAACTATATATATCACATATATATTCCATGCAAGAGATATAGTTTAATTTTCTATTCCAAATAGAAAACTTCAATTTATTCACAATATTAATTATATTCTTTGTACTAGCAAAAAATATAGTAATATTTTATTTGGACTAATAACTAAATTTATTTGATAAATTAAATTCTTTAATTTAATTATCAAATAATAAAGTAATTAATTCTTTAGTAAATATCAGTACACTCGTTAGTGTGCGACCCTATAGGTTTGATATTAAGCCGGTAGTAAATTGATCACATCAATATACTCATACAGCTTCCTTAGCAGCTTCACTAGCTGCTATATATTCTACTTCAGTCACCGAATCAGCTATTGTAGCTTGTTTAGAATTTTTCCAACTCACTACACCACCATTTAAGGTGAATACATAACCAAAAATAGATTTGCTATCATCTTTATCTGATGAGAAACTTGCATCAGTATAACCTTCAAGTTTTAACTCAGAATCTCCATAAATGAGGACTTGGTCTTTAGTCCTTCTTAAGTACTTAAGAATGGTCTTCACCATATTCCAATGTTCCTCACCAGGATTTGCCTGATATCGGCTAGTCACTCCTAGTGCATAAGCCACATTAGGACGTGTACATGTTATGGTATACATGATAGCTCCCACTGCACTATCGTATGGGATCCTACTCATGCGTTCTCTCTCTTAAGGTATTTTAGGACAATCCTCCTTGCTGAGAGTAATTCTAGTGCTATTGGTAGATAGCCTCTTTTGGAATTATCCATGTTATACCTCTTTAAGATGGTATCAATGTACAAAGACTGGGAAAGTCCAAGCAGCTTCCTCGATCTATCTCTATAGATCTTTATTCCCAATATATAAGCTGTTTCTCCCAAGTCTTTCATGGAGAGCTTTTCAGATAGCCAAATATTGGTACTTTGCAATGCCGGTATATCATTCCCTATGAGCAATTCATTAAAATATAGTACTAAGAATATAATTGTGCTCCCACTAACCTTTTTGTTCACACAAGGCTCTTCTTCACATCTAACAAAATTAAACTTTTCAATTGTCTTGTTAAAGCGAATATTCCAACTTTGAGAAGCTTGCTTTAGTCCATAAATGGATCTTTGTAGCTTGTAAATTTTATTATGATCAGACGGAGATGTGAAACCTTCAGGTTGTGTCATGTACACATCCTCTTCTAGCTCACCATCAAGGAAAGTTGTTTTCATATCCATTTGCCATATTTCGGAATCATAGTATGCTGCTATAGCAAGCAAAATCCGAATTGATTTGAGCATTGCCACGGGAGAGAAAGTCTCATCATAGTCGACTCTTTCTTTCAGACGATATCCCTTGGTAACAAGACGGGCTTTGTAGGTCTCCACCTTTCCGTCTGCTCCAATCTTTTTATAAAAAACTCATTTACAACCTTAGGTTTTATATCCTTTGAAGGTTCAACTAAAGTACATACTTTATTTTCCTTCATGGATTCTATTTCGGATTCCATGGCCTGTTGCCATCTCTCACAGTTAGAACTTTATATAGCCTCTTCATAGATCTTAGGGTCATCATCATTATGATTAACCTCATTTGATACATCATCTTGTACTATTAGATTTAATCTAGTTGGTACATGACGTTCTCGTGTAGACCTTCTAAGAGGTGCGTGTACAACTTGTTCACCTTGTACTGGATTTGGTTATTGTTCAATTTGGTTGGAAAATGGTTCATTAACCTCTTCTTGAACTATATTTAGTTCTTAACTTGAACCGTTAAAGATGACAACTTCAAAATATCTAATAAAGGTTGTTCGACTTGTGTCTCATGATCTTGATTTTGTGTTAATTCATTAGTTTCTTGAACTTCATCAAGTTCTATTTCTCCACTATAATTTCCTTCCAAAAGAAATTCTTTTTTCAAAAAGGTTGCTCCTCTAGCCATAAAAACTTTATGGTCAGAAGGGTGATAGAAATAATATCTCATTGTTTCTTTGGGATACCCAGTGAACCTACACTTATCAAATCTTGAGTCAAAGTTATCAGACTGCAGCCTCTTAACATAAGCTGGGCAACCCCAAACTTTAATATGTTTGAGGTTAGGCTTACGTCCTTTCCATATCTCATATGGTGTTATAGAGACTGACTTAATGGAAACTTTATTAAGTAAGTATGTTGCTGCTTCCAAAGCATATCCCCAATAATTTATTGGAAAATCAGTGAACCCCATCATAGATTTCACCATATCTAATAAGGTTCGATTTCTCCTTTCAGATACACCATTATGTTGTGGTGTTCCTGGAGGTGTCCATTGTGAGAGAATCCCATTCTCTTTGAGATACCTAGTAAAATCTTCACTAAGATATTCTCCACCTCTATCAAACCTTAGTACTTTGATACTTTTGCTAGTCTGTTTCTCAACTTCACTACGGAACCTTTTGAACATTTCAAAAGATTCAAATTTATGTTTCATAAGATATACAAATCCATATCTTGACATATCATCAGTAAAGGTGATGAAGTAAGAATATCCACCTATATCTTGAATTTTCGTAGGCCCACAAACATCTGTATGAATTAGTCCCAATAATTCAGAAGCTCTTTCTCCACTTCCATTAAATGGAGATTTGGTTATTTTTCCTTTGAGACAAGATTCACAAGTTGGATATGATTCAAAATCATACTTGTCAAGGTACCATTCCTTATACATCTTGTTAATTTTTCTCTCTCCAATATGACCAAGCCTACAATGCCAAAGGTATGTATGATTTACTTGATCATCTCTTTTCCTCTTAAGATTAGAAACATGCATAATCGAATTTGCATTCACATTAGGTAAGACATAAACATCATGTTGGAGATAGACATTCACATATAAATCATCACCATAATAAATAGAGCAAATACCATTGCCTATGTTAATGTGAAACCCACACTTGTCCAACATAGAAGCTGAAATTATGTTCGAAATAAATTTAGAAATATAATAATAATCATCCAGCATAAGTACTTTGCCCGAAGGCACTATTAAAGAAATAGATCTTATAGGTACGGCTGCAACTCTTGCATAATTTCCAACTTGTAGATTAACTTCTCCTTTCTTCAGTCTCCTACTTATCTTGAACTCTTGCAACATATTACAAAAGTTATAACCACTATATCTAATACCCACAGTGAATAATTAGTAGTAGTTAAAGAAACCTCAAAAATATTTTTCATTATTGTCTCACCTTGTTTCTTATTCTTTAGAGTTGCAAGATACTCCTTGCAGTTTTTCTTCCAATGTCATTTCTTCTTACAGTGAAAACATTCAGCATCATATACTGATTGCAAGATCAAATCTTCAGAAATATCTTTACCAAGCTTGTACCCGAACTTCTCAAGTTCTTTGGTAAGATCAATCACATGATTGACATGGGGTCCAACTGGAGAGTTTTCAATGTCCAATTGTGTATCAACCATCTTCTTAAGATATTCAATGATGCAGTTGGATCCATATTCTGATGTTTCCTTTGGAGTTCAGAACTCATAGAAGCGAGAATGATGCGTTTAACAGCAAGACATTCTTTCAAGTATTTCTGATAAACCTTGGTGCCTTCAATATCATTCTTTGTTGGGACTATCTTTGCAGGATTATCGATCACATCAATGAGCTTTTCATGCATGAGAACAATTCTCAAATTTTTATACCAGTCATCAAAGTTTGGTCTCACCAACTTGTTGGTCCCAAGTATTTCACGCAATGATATAACAAACATATTGAGAAATCTAAAATATGAAAAATAAAAGACAATAATATAAAAACATATTTACATATATCATAAAGACATGGACTTTTATCTAAATGATATTTTCACTAATTATTTTAAACCATTTACCCTCGTTATAGTTTAAGAAATCTCTATTTCTGTTAGTGGAGTAAAGGAATCTTTTAACAATATGTATAAGCCCCTTAGAAGTCAAGTCGTTTCTCACATATATTTTAAAGGTAGGTACTCTTACCAATTACGTCTCCATACAATCTCCTTAAATATCTCTATGTCAAATAGTTCCCTGGTAGTCAGGTCGATCCTATTGTCATAGTTGAGTTCAACCATTATAAAAGCAAAGAACTTATTAAATTTTATACTTCCCCGGGTAGTCCAGGCGTCTAGTGTAAAATGAAATAATTCTTTCAATCCATGCATCTAATGCAATAAATAATTTTAACATATTCTCGAACTATAAGTCTCTTGGTTGTCATGCCACTCCTTATAAACAAGAAATAAATAAAATTATTTATTTTGATGGATAGCTTTACAATAAAATATCTTATATTTTATTATTTAAGAACTCAAATTTTAGTAAGAGGGAATAGTTACTAAAATAACTTTTAATAACATGAAGATCAAATCTTTTATAGCATGTGAATTTAGTTCAAGTTGTCTACATGCTTAGTCCTAAATTAATTTACATCACATGTAATAAATAATTCAAAATTATATAACGAACAAGCATGTGACAAAAAAAATAAAATTCAACATACTTCTAATATGTTTATCTTATATATCACATAAAAATAATTCATGCAAGAATATTATTATTAATTAATATCCCATGAACTAATAACAATTAAAATAACAGTAGAATCCAATAACCTATTATAGATTACCGTCGTATCTAATACAAAATTTCAAATTTAAGTTACGAACTATTTCAATAGTTTAACTTACACGTATACACATTTTATTCATAATAAAATAATATCAATCCATATGCATTCAAATAATTTGACTATTGCACAAGATACATGTATTATGGTTTGAACTCTACAAATATAATTTTAAAATATTTCGTAAATAAATTTTAGACACAATAAACCACGACTCTGATACCACTGTAGGATTGCATATAGATGTTCGTAACATGCAGCGGAATAAAATAACAATCTTAGGTAGATCTTTTCGTGTTTAAAATTTATTTACATGTCAAATATCAGATCTAAGACATACCCGGTGAAGATAGTCTCGTTATAAAATTTCTTCTATAGTGCGAAGTTTCAATGCGTATCCACATCAAGACCGGTCCTTGCTATCAAATCTTTGATCAATGAAACCCACGAACAAATTGAATAAAAATACTATGCGAAAATTTTTCTCAAAAACTTTCAACGTAGTAGTAGCAAGACAAGAAGAATATTTTCTTGTCAGCAACACATCTCTTGTTTTGTGGCATTTTCTTTCGTTCACACTAACTCTCCTACGTGAAGCCTTCATGTATATATATACTAACATATACCTTAGTTACTAACCTTTTCCAAATAGGGTAGGAACAGGTTAATTAAGGCAGTGACTTCACGTGCAAGTCCAATGCCATATGGAGTACAATACTTCCATATATAGAGAATTATGGATCTCATTCTAAATGGTATTTGTGGTGGCAGACGTGTCCTGATGGACTTTCCAGTTGATCCAATTCAAAGTTGGATTCAACTTATAATTCTTTTATTAATATTTATATACATCTCATATATATATATATATATATATATATATATATATATATATATATATATATATATATATGTGTGTGTGATGACCCAAAATATCATCTTTAAATTTAATAAATAATTTTGTATTCTAAGACCTCGAAAAGCACTATTTATCATTCCTCTATTTGCGTGCGCAATCCGTAAAATTTTTCGGAAAGTTTTCAGGTGAAAAATGAATTAAAATGTGAATTAGAGCTTTAAAACTCAACTGGGTTGACTTTGGTCAATATTTTGAGCAAACGGACTCGGATCAGTATTTTGATAATTTTGGTAGGTACGTATCGTGATTTGGGACTTAGGCGTATGCCCGAAATCAAATTCCGAGGTCCCTAGCCCGAGATATAAAATTTTGATAAAAAATTAAAAGTTTAAGTTTAAATAGTGACCGGATGTCAAATTATGTGCAAACGATCCCGGAATAGAATTTTAATGATTCCAACAACTCCGTATAATAATTTTGGATTTAGGAGCATGATCGGAATTTTATTTGGAAGTCCGTAGTGGAATTAGGCTTGAAATGCCAAAAGTTAAATTTTTGGGAAGTTTGACCGGGGGGATTGACTTTTTGATATCGAGGTCAGAATCCGATTTTGGAAATTAAAATAGGTCTGTTATGTCATTTATGACTTGTGTGCAAAATTTGAAGTCATTCCGAATTGATTTGATGTGTTTCGGCACAAGATATAGAATTTGAAAGTTCAAAGTTCATAGATTTTGATTTGAGGTGCGATTCGTCGTTTTGATGTTGTTTGATGTGGTTTGAAGCCTCGACTAAATTCATATTATATTTTTGGACATGTTGGTATAATTGGTTAAGGTCCCGAGGGTCTCAGATGGATTTCGGAAGTTAAAAGGAATGGATTACGGACAAAGAAGGCTGCTGGAATTTCGCAAGAAATTTCTAGTGCGTGGAGCCAAATTTGGAAGCATATATTGCGCAATCTATAAGGAATCAGAAAAGTTTCAAAACATAAAAGTTGTAGCTCTTTGATTCTAGTTTTCATAAAGTTAAACCATTCATCATTTAGACATTTGTACAGAAAGTTATGATGGATTGAATAAAGGCTGGTAGAGCAGTTTTGCTGCGAAATTTCTGATGTGTAGAGCCGACTTTGGAAGCTTATATCTCGAAATTTATAAGGAATCGGAAAATTTTTAAAACATGAAAGTTGTAGTCGTTTGATTCTAGTTTCCATAAAGTTATATTATTTATCATTTGGACATTTGTACATAAAGTTATGATCGATTGAAAGAAGACTGGTAGAGCAGTTTCTGGTGGACTTTTAGTGACGAAAAATGGACTTTTAGTGACGGAAAATGGACTTTTAGTGACGGATTGGCAGAAACTTAAGGACAAAAAATGATCATTTCATTCATTTCGTTTTGGATTTTTGGAGCACGGTTCTTGGTCGATTTTTGGACGATTTTCACGGGAAAATATTGGGGTAAGTGTTCCTTATCCTATATTGATTATATTTCATGATTCCATACGCATTTACATCATGAATTCGTAAATTTATGGAAGAAAAATCAAGATTTTTGCAAAATCTTCCCAAAAAAAAAATTTAAGATTTGGATGTCGAGTTGTTATCGGAATTTGGTAAAATTAGTATGGGTGGACTCGTAATTGAATGAGTTGTCGGATTTTGTAAGTTTCACTGGATTCCGAGATGTGGGCCCCACGGATAAATTTTGAGCTAATTTCGGATTTTATTGAAAATATAATATTTTCTTATGAAATTGATTACTATAATTTTTGTTGACTGTATCGAATTAATTATGACTAGATACGAGTCGATCGGAGTCGAAAAATCGAGAAAAAAGCATAATACTTGGTTAAATTGGAGCAAGTCGAGGTAAGCGACTTGTCTAACTTTGTGTGGGGGAAATTCCCCTAGGATTGATAATTGTAATGTGTGAAAAGTCATGTACACGAGGTGACGAGTGTGTACACGGGCTAAATATGAAAGATTATGTTTTAAATTGTGTAGATCATTGTTGCGTATTAATTAAATTATTTTATTTTGTTATATTCTTCATTATTGATTTAATGTTTATATTTTTTAAATTTGCTTGACCTTTTCCTGCTAATTGTTTTTTTTTTGTTTAATTGAAACTTGATTTCTTTTATACTGTGCATTATTTGAAGGTTGATTTTCCTTAAATTAAATATTATTAATATGAAGTATTTGACATTTTTAAATTTGATATTGAAGTAACGTATTAAAATTTTGAAATATTATTTTCCTGAATTATTCATTCTTGAATATTTTCGTAAGATTATTTTTTTTTTTGATTATTCTGGCATGAGCCGTGAGCTCTTTATTATTGAAAACTATTGTTGTTGATTATTTTGTGGAAAAATTGAAATATTGGGCACTTGAGGTGCAAATTGTGATATATTGTGATATTGATACGCATGCGGTGGTATAAGGTTTGGGTGTTGAAACGCATGCGGTAAGATAAGGGCGGCTTGATACGCGTGGCTAGTAGGGGTGACTACTAGAAGTCATGCGGTGTGATAAAGGTGGCTAAAACGCGGGATGCTGTTTCGAGAAAAAATATTTTCTTTAAATAAATTGTGAAGGCTCCCGCGGTGATATAAGAAAATGAGATATTGTGAAATTATTTATAACTTGGGAATACGAGACGGTACCTCGGTAGTGCCCTTGTTGATATTGATTTATGGCCATAGTTGCTTTCGATTAATTGTTGTGATTTTCATAAAGTTGAAGGAAATTCTGTTTTGATTCCACAAGATATTATTTGCAATTATTTGGTGTCATTAAATGTGACATACTATTTGATTCATTTCCAATGTTATTTTATTTTACTACATTGATAAATATTTTACCATGCCATTATTATATTCCAGTAAGGTCTCACCTGACCTCGTCACTACTCTACCGAGGTTAGACTTGGCACTTACTGGGTACCGCTGTGGTGTACTCATACTACGCTTCTGCACATCTTTTTGTGCAGATCCAGGTACATTTTTACCAGCCTAGACGTCAGTGAGTTACCTGCGCACGGAGACTTCGAGGTATATCTGCCAGCGTCCGCAGACTCCGGAGTCCCCTTCTATCATTTTATATTGCTTCCTTATATTTTATTTAGATCTTGACATATAGAGACATTGAGAATAAATTCTTAGAAGCTTGTGACTTATTTTTACCGGGTTTTGGGAGTTGAAATTGTTTGAATTGTAGTTTATTTATTTCAAATATTTATTATTATTCCGCATTGATAGGCTTACCTAGTTTTAGAGACTAGGTGCCATCACGACATCCTACGGAGGAAATTTGGGGTCGTGATAATATATATAAGTACCAACTATATATATCACATATATATTCCATGCAAGAGATATAGTTTAATTTTCTATTCCAAATAGAAAACTTTAATTTATTCACAATATTAATTATATCCTCTGTGCTAGCAAAGAATATAATAATATTTTATTTGAACTAATAACTAAATTTATTTGACTAATTAAATTCTTTCATTTAATTATCAAATAATAAAGTAATTAATTCTTTAGCAAATATCAGAATACTCGTTAGTGTGCGACCCTATAGGTTCGATACTAAGCCGGTAGTAAATTGATCACATCAATATACTGATCAAGGGTGGCATATAGTAACACTCCTTAACGACAAGATAGAATGAAGTATAAAATTTACTCTCACGAACCACTAGAAGAATAATATAGTAATTTCTTTTGTCCTTATAGCTCTAGGTTACCCTAGGATATGGTTCAACTGTCAAATCCTAATAGGCGACCAACTATGTGTTCATGTCAAATATAATTGACCATTGAATGACCTAAGAAACCCTTTTCTTCTTTCATTCAATTGCCTTGGCCAAGGTCTTAATTTGGTCGTTTATAATTCATGACAACATGGAGCTTAAACTCATTACCAAGAGTTGACAGATTCAATCTTGATCAATCACTAATTCTACAAGTATTTAACCGTACCTTATATCCTTTCAACTATCGCTCTAGGGCCATAGGTGTATAGTATTAAAGCATAATAAATAACTTGTCAATTACTACGATGATATCAGGTAAAAGTAAACTCTTACATCACATTCTTTAAGAGAATATCCTATTGACAATTTATGGTAATTCTAACCATTAAGAATTATCCAATTAGTCAGTTCAATGATCATATATCTATATGCATTATCTATCTATGTGTTTTAGTTAACGAGATCAACTAATATTTTATTCAATGAAGATAATTACATAAATATTAATCTAACCAGATTACTAGTGTCCAAATTAATAATCCTATGATCAAGAACAAACTTAGATTAAATTATAAGAAACTTCACTCTCATTACCATGATCTCCATCATAATGTCAAGTCTCAAAATTTAATCAAGGACATTATTAAATTAATCAAGCACTTAATAATAACTATGATAAAAGAATATCAAATGCCATATATATTTTATATCAAATAACATTCACAAACATATGTTCAAATCATTAAATATTAGACTAGATCAAGGGCATATCTATTATATTCCTAACAACAATAACAACAACAACATCAATAACAAGCCTACTAATTTTCCACAAGTAGGGTCTGGGAGGCTAAGATGTACGCAATCTTATCCCTACTCTGGAAGGGCATAAAATGTTATTTCCAATAGACCATCACCTAAAGAATGGATGGAAGAAGAGAAAAAGAATAACAACAAGTAGGAATAACAATAAGATAAAAAAGATAGAGGCCAAGAAAGCAATTAAACTCTAGGTAATAAAAGCAATATATAAATAAAAGGATATCTGTAACGACCCGACTTGTCATTTTAAGAATTTATACCCCGTTCAATGACTTAAGATCTCGAGCAGCTTCGCAATATATATTATGACTTGCGGGTATGGTCGAGTTTGATTTACTAAAGATTCAGAATTTAATTAAACGAACAATCCTTAATTTGAAGCTTAAATGGAAATAGTTGACCGGAGAGTTGATTTTTGAAAGAAAAAAAACTTCGAAATGGAATTTTGATGATGTCAATAGCTCCGTACGGTGATTTTGGACTTAGGAGCGTGTCGGGATAATTATTTGGAGGTCTGTAGTGAAATTAAGCTTGAAATGCCGAAAGTTGAATTTTTTGGAAGTTTGACCGGGGGGTTGACTTTTTGATATAGAGGTCGGAATCTGATTCTGAAAATTTGAAAAGGTCCGTTATGTCATTTATGACTTGTGTGCAAAATTTGATGTCATTCCGAATTGATTTGATGTGTTTCGGCACAAGATAAAGAATTTGAAAGTTCAAAGTTCATAGATTTTGATTTGAGGTGCGATTCATCGTTTTGATGTTGTCTGATGTGATTTAAGAATTTGAATAAGTTCGTATGATATTTTAGGATTTGATGGTATGTTTGGTTGGGGTCCCGGGGGGCCTCGGGTGAGTTTGGATGCCTAACGGATCGAATTTGGATTTGGAGGAGGAGTTGAAGCAGCTGGGCATCTGGTATGATCGCACCAGCACGAAAAAGGGCCACAGGTGCGAGCTCGCGGATTCGAGAAATGAGTCGCGGAAGCAAAAAATTAATGGGCTGGCCAGACACCGCGGGTGCGAAAAATTTTCCGCGGGTGCGAAAAAATTCACCGCGGATGCGAAAGCTGCAGGTGAGAAAAAATTTACCGCGGGTGCGAAATATTTACCGTAGGTGTGAAGAAATCACCGCGGATGCGAAAACCTCTGGGCAATACAAAAACAGAGGGGTTCCGAGCTTTTGCCATTTTTGGGCATTTCAAGCTCTGGTTGGGCGATTTTTGAGCAAGGTTTTCACGGAAAAACTTGAGGTAAGTCCCTTGTGATCATTTCTACCCCATAATATTGAATTATCATCGAATAATCCGATTAGATTACATGTTTTTGAGGTATAGATCGGGGGTTTGAACTTACGGATTTGAAAACAAAAAATTAAGATTTGGAGGTCGAGTTATTATTGGAATTCGATAAAATTGGTATGGTTGAACTCGTATCGGAATGAGTGTTCGGATTTCTTAAAAATTTTGTCGGGTTCCGAGGGGCGGGCCCCGCGTTGACTTTTGTTGACTTTTTGGAATAAAATTTGAAGTCGACGCATTATTATCCGGAATTATTTTCGATGAATTTTAATAAAGTTATACAATTAATTTGGATAGATTTGAGCTGTTTGGAGGTCAATTCAAGCAAGAAGGCTATTTTGGAATATCGGCCTAACTTCAAAAAGGTAAGTGTCTTGCTTAACCTCGAGTGGGGGAATTACCCCTTAGGCATTGAGTCTTATGTGCCATTTGTGAAATGTGAAAAGCCGTGTACGCGAGGTGACGAGTACGTACTCGGGATTATACGTGCAAAAATTTATTGAATTAAAGTCTTAGGCATTTTTGTGTAGTAAATTGAGAAATTGTGGAAAATTATTAAATCATATGTTTGCCATGCCTATATTCTTATTGTTGAATTTATTTTTATATGATAATTTGATGTGATTGTTACTTGAAATATTTATGAAATTTCGTGAGTATTGTTGGTTTAATATTTCTGGGAAATTAATTCCAATATGAATTTTCCTCTGCAAATAATTAATTAAATGAGCTTAAGAAGAGGTGTTTATATAATTATTGAAAATTAGAATTTAATGAAGACTTTGCTTTATGTTGAGTAATTTCTATCTCCATTGATTGTTTTGGGGTGTTATATATAAATTGTGTGGAGCCTTGGGCTATTTGTTGTGAAATTAATTAATTTTGTCATATCTTTAAAATTTGATTGTGGCCATTGGGCAAATTGTGATATGAATTAATTTTATTATGTTGCTGTGATAATTTTCCGTGTAAATTGTTGTGTTGTATGAGTTGTTATTTTGGGGAGATAAGGGTGGCATTTCATCGTTGATATTATGTGGTTATAAGGGTGGCATTTCACTATTGTGTTTGTTGGAATATTATCTGGGCGGAGCGATAAGGGTCGCTATAGGAGCGATAAGGGTGGCAATAGGAGCGATAAGGATGGCTATTGGTATTATCTAGGCGGAGCGATAAGGGTGGCTATAGGAGCGATAAGGGTGGCAATAGGAGCGATAATGGTGGCTATTGTCAAAGACGATATGTGATGTTATGGGGTTGTGGTGTTAATAATTTTCATGTGATGTTGTGATTTTTTTGTGTTTATTTTTATACCTTGTGCAACTTGTCTTGTTGTTAGTAAATTGATAATAATCTGATTTATGTTGAAATTGGGAGCCTGTGGCTATTGCCAGGCGGTTTATAAAATAAAATGTGGGCATGAGGTGCCGTGAATTGTGATATGAAATGGGGATATTGGCACGTGAATTGTCCGTGCAGTTGTGATATAAAATGTCGGCACGAGATGCTGTGATGAAATGAAAATGATATTTAGCACGTGAATTGTCCGTGCAGTTGTGATATAAAATGAGGACACTAGGTGCCGGACAGATATAATGATTTAATTATGGGTACGAGGTACCGTTGAAATATGAAAATGGGCTGAGACCCGTATTTACGAAAAATATGAAAATGGGCCGAGACCCGTATTTTGATGATTTTGAAATGAGGTGTCACATGATGACTTTTTAATTGAAAGAATTATATTCAAAATATTTATTTGGAAGGATTTTTACTTAGAAAGTATTATATAAAAGAATTGTATTTTGAAAGATATTTATTTGAGGAAATTGTATTTGAAAAGATTTATTGTAAGAATTATATTTGAAAAATAATTATTTGAGAAAATTATATTTGAAAGAGAGTTATCTGGAAGAACTATGTGAAAGACATTTATTTGAAGGGCTTGATTTAATTGGGTGTAATTGTGTTTATTAATTGTTGAGTGATATTAATGATATTCTTGTTGTCTGTTGTGCATATCACTGGTTGTTTTATCCTGCCTTTATGATTATTTATTTCCTATTATTTTGTATATTATATTGCACAGGATATTAGACTAGTGAGTGTCTTGACTGTACCTCGTCTCTACTCCATTGAGGTTAGTCTTGATACTTACTGGGCACCGCTGTGGTGTGCTCACTCTACACTTTTGCATATTTTTGTGCAGAGCTAGGTATTGAAGATAACGGACTTGAGCAGAGTTAAAGCGGGATCGTAAGGATTCAAAGTAGAGCTGCTTGGTTGTCGCAGTCCCTTGGAGTCTTTTCATTTCATTGTACTGTTAATTTGTAATCAAACAGTATTGTATATTCGGTCCTCGTGATCATTCTATATCTTCAATTAGAGTTCGTGACTCAGTACTACCAGTCTTGGGAGGTTGTATATTATAATTATTTCCGCTGTTAGTTTTGATTATTTATTTAATTCAAAAAAAATGGCTTCAAAAAAATGCAATGGAAATCGGCTTACCTAGTTTTAGAGACTAGGTGCCATCACGACTCCTGTGGTGGGATTTTGGGTCGTGACAAGTTGGTATTAGAGCTCTAGGTTCATAGGTTCTACGAGTCACGAACGAGTCTAGTAGAGTCTTGCGGATCGGTATGGAGACGTCTGTACTTATCTTTGAGAGGCTACAGAACTGTTAGGAAATTTCCATTTCTTTCATTCCTGTCGTGCGGAATTTGTTGAATTTGGAATTTGAGACTTTGTATCTCTATTCTCTCACAGATGGTGAGGACATGTGCTACCGGGTCAGCTGAACAGGCATCCGCACATATTATTGGGGCTGCAAGAGGCCGGGGCCGAGGTAGAGGTCGAGGAAGGGCATGTACTGCGACTAGAGCACCTGTCAGAACAACAGTTGAGGAGCCACTAGTAGCTCCAATTGGGGGACACGTACCAGAAGCACCTGTTGTTACCCCCGGACTTTAGGAGACCTTAGCACAGTTCTTGAGTATGTTTGGTACATTAACTCAGGCGGGATTGATCTCTGTTGCACCAAATATTTCGCAGATTGGGGGAGTAGATCAGACTCCTACCATAATTCCAGAGCAGCAGGTTCACGTTGGTCAGGTTCCGGGTGCAATACCGGTACAACCTGTTATTCCGGTTTGGCCTGAGGTCAGTCCCGAGGCATCAGAAGAAGAACAAAAGAGACTTGAAAGGTTTAAGAGGTATAGTCCACCTACTTTCAGTGGCACAGCTACAGAGGATGCCAAATAATATCTAGAAAATTGTCACAGTATTCTCCGCACCATGGGTATTGTGGAGGTGAGTGGAGTTGCCTTTACTACATTTCAACTGTCAGGCGTAGCGTATCGGTGGTGGCAAATCTGATGTAACACCACCAACTTGGGCTCAATTTTCGGAAATATTCTTGAAAGAGTTTGTTCCCTAGACTCTCAGAGATGCGTGGCGCACAGAGTTTGAACGGTTGCGTCAGGGCACTATGACAGTGTCAGAATATGCTATCAGGTTCAGTGAGTTAGCCCGTCATGCACCGATCTTGGTTCCTACAATCAGAGAGCGGGTCCGCAGATTCATTGAGGGGCTCGATTATGATATTAAAATATGCATGGCTCGAGAATTGCAAACTGATACTCCATTTCAACTAGTGGTGGAGATTGCAAGGAAGATTGAGGGTGTTTTAGGCGAGGAAAGGGAGTCTAAGGAGGCCAAAAGGTCTCGAAGATCTGGAGGGTTCAGTGGGTTTTACTCCTACCACCTTCAACACTCTAGACTCTCCCTGTGAGCTTCTTGAGCTCCTCTGCCATGTTTCTAATAAGAAGGTCTTTTTCAGCCGATTCAGGTATGTATAGGGTTTGCTGCGGGGTATGGGGTAAGGTTTCCACATATATCGGGTTTCTTTGATGAGTTCCCGGAACTTGGGTATATGGATGGTCGTTGGTCGAGTTTTGGGGATCAGGAGTGGGTTGCAGTGCATTTTGAGGGGTGTGATAAGTACTGGTTTGCGGGTATTGAGTTGGATGATGGTGGTGTTGAGGGGTCGGCACTGGTGGTGGGTTAAGGTTCTGGGGACGTACGTGATACTGGTGTGGTGCAAGAGGATTTGGCGGTGGATTCTGGTTTTGTGTGATTTGTGGTGGTGTTTGGTTCTGGGTAGTGGGGTTTTGCTGTGCAAGCACTGCTCGGGGCTCACTGAAGCTCCTGTGAACTCTGACGCACTAGGATCTGGGATTCTCACTGTTATCTTTCTTTGCTGTCATCGTTGAGATTCTAAGTTACTCACTCTTTTGCTCGTTTATCTTCGTAACTGTTTAGCATTCTCTACCCTTTACAACCTTGATTATTATTTCTCTTAATTATTACTCCTCTACTTATTCATGTATGTGTATTTTGCGTGCCAACACTATTTGAACTTTTATAGACAAGCATGACCTAAGTTTCTTTGTTATTTGGCGGAAATGTAGAATCACCCACAAGTATGTGTGCAAGAATATACTCAGTAATTTAAAGTCCTCAGAAAGATTCTTAGCACGTTCGAGGACGAACGTTTGTTTAAGAGGTGGAGAATGTAACTAACCGACTTGTCGTTTTAAGAATTTACGCCTCGTTCAATGACTTAAGGTCTAGAGCAGCTTCGCAATATGTATTATGACCTGCAGGTGTGGTCGAGTTTGATTTACTAAAGATTCGGAATTTAATTAAACGAACAATCCTTAATTTGAATCTTAAATGGAAAGAGTTGACCGAAGAGTAGACTTTTGGAAAGAAAAAAAAAACTCCGAAATAAACTTTTAATGATGTCAATAGGTCCTTACGGTGATTTTGGACTTAGGAGCGTGTCAGGATAATTATTTGGAGGTCTGTAGTGGAATTAAGCTTGAAATGCCGAAAGTTGAATTTTTGGAAAGTTTGACCGGGGGGTGACTTATTGATATAGAGGTCGGAATCTGATTCTGGAAATTTGAAAAGGTCCGTTATATCATTTATGACTTGTGTGCAAAATTTGAAGTCATTCCGAATTGATTTGATGTGTTCGGCACAAGATAAAGAATTTGAAAGTTCAAAGTTCATAGATTTTGATTTGAGGTGCGATTCGTCGTTTTGATGTTGTCTGATATGATTTAAGAATTTGACTAAGTTCGTATGATGTTTTAGGACTTGATGGTATGTTTGGTTGGGGTCCCGGGGGGCCTCGGGTGAGTTTGGATGCCTAACGGATCGAATTTGGATTTGGAGGAGGAGTTGAAGCAGTTGGGCATCTGGTATGATCGCACTTGCGCGAAAAAGGGCCACAGGTGCGAGCTCGCTGATGCGAGAAATGAGTTGCGGAAGCGGAAAATTTGTGGGCTGGCCAGGCACCGCGGGTGCGAAAAATTTGCCGCGGATGCGAAGGCCGCGGGTGCGAAATATTCGCCGCGGGTGCGAAAAGATTCGCCGCGGGTGCAAAAAATTTACCGCAGGTGCGAAGAAATCACCGCGGATGCGAAAACCCTTGGGCAATACAAAAACAAAGAGGTTCCGAGCTTTTGCCACTTTTGGGCATTTCAAGCTCTGGTTGGGCGATTTTTGAGCCAGGTTTTCACGGGAAAACTTGAGGTAAGTCCCTTGTGATCATTTCTACCCCATAATATTAAATTATCATCGAATAATCCGATTAGATTACATGTTTTTGAGGTATAGATCGGGGGTTTGAACTTAGGGATTTGAAAACAAAAAATTAAGATTTGGAGGTCGAGTTATTATTGGAATTCGATAAAATTGGTATGGTTGAACTCGTATCGGAATGAGTGTTCGGATTTCTTGAAAATTTTGTTGGGTTCCGAGGGACGAGCCCCGCATTGACTTTTGTTGACTTTTTGGAATAAAATTTTAAGTCGACGCATTATTATCCGGAATTATTTTCGATGAATTTTAATGAAGTTATACAATTAATTTGGATAGATTTGAGCTGTCCGGAGGTCAATTCAAGCAAGAAGGCTATTTTGGAATATCGACCTAACTTCAAAAAGGTAAGTGTCTTGCTTAACCTCGAGTGAGAGAATTACCCCTTAGGCATTGAGTCTTATGTGCTATTTGTGAAATGTGAAAAGCCGTGTATGCAAGGTGACGAGTACGTACTCGGGATTATACGTGCAAAAATTCATTGAATTAAAGTCTTAGGCATTTTTGTGTAGTTAATTGGGAACATGTGGAAAATTATTAAATCATCTGTTTGCCATGCCTAAATTCTTATTGTTGAATTTGTTTTTATATGATAATTTGATGTGATTGTTACTTGAAATATTTATGAAATTTCGTGAGTATTGTTGGTTTAATATTTCTTGGAAATTAATTTCAATATGAATTTTCCTCTGCAAATAATTAATTAAATGAGCTTAAGAAGAGGTGTTTATATAATTATTAAAAATTGGAATTTAATGAAGACTTTGTTTTATGTTGAGTAATTTCTATCTCCATTGATTGTTTTTGGGTGTTATATACATTGTGTGGAGCCTTGGGCTATTTGTTGTGAAATTAATTGATTTTGTCATATCTTTAAAATTTGATTGTGGCCATTGGGCAAATTGTGATATGAATTGATTTTATTATGTTGTTGTAATAATTTTCCGTGTAAATTGTTGTATTATGTGAGTTGTTATTTTGGGGAAATAAGGGTGGCATTTCACCGTTGATATTATGTGGTTATAAGGGTGGCATTTCACTATTGTGTTTGTTGGAATATTGTCTGGACGGAGCGATAAGGGTCGCTATAAGAGCGATAAGGGTGGCAATAGGAGCGATAAGGGTGGCTATTGGTATTGTCTGGGCGGAGCGATAAGGGTGGCTATAGGAGCGATAAGGGTGGCTATAGGAGCGATAAGGGTGGTAATAGGAGTGATAAAGGTGGCTATTGTCAAGGACGATATGTGATGTTGTGGGGTTGTGATGTTGACAATTTTCATGTGATGTTATGATTTTCTTGTGTTTATTTTTATACCTTTTGAAACTTGTCTTGTTGTTAGTAAATTGATAATAGTCTGATTTATGTTAAAATTGGGAGTCTGTGGCTATTGTCAGGCGGTTTATAAAATGAAATGTGGGCACGAGGTGCCGTGAATTGTGATATGAAATGGGGATATTGGCACGTGAATTGTCCGTGCAGTTGTGATATAAAATATCGGCACGCAGTGTTGTGATGAAATGATAATGATATTTAGCACGTGAATTATCCGTGCAGTTGTGATATAAAATAAGGACACGAGGTGCCGGGCAGATATGATGATTTAATTATGGGCACGAGGTGCCGTTAAAATATGAAAATGGGTTGAGACCCGTATTTACGAAAAATATAAAAATGGGCCGAGACCCGTATTTTGATGATTTTGAAATGAGGTGTCACATGGTGACTTTTTAATTGAAAAAATTATATTCAAAATATTTATTTGGAAGGATTTTTACTTAGAAAGTATTATATAAAAGAATTGTATTTTGAAAGATATTTATTTGAGGAAATTGTATTTGAAAATATTTATTGTAAGAATTATATTTAAAAAATAATTATTTGAGAAAATTATATTTGAAAGAGAGTTATCTGGAAGAACTATGTGAAAGACATTTATTTGAAGGACTTGATTTAATTAGGTGTAATTGTGTTTATTAATTATTGAGTGATATTAATGATATTCTTGTTGTCTGTTGTGCATATCACTGGTTGTTTTATCCTGCCTTTATGATTATTTGTTTCCTATTATTTTGTATATTATATTGCACAAGTTATTAGACTAGTGAGTGTCTTGACTGTACCTCATCTCTACTCCATTGAGGTTAGTCTTGATACTTACTGGGCACCGCTGTGGTGTGCTCACTCTACACTTTTGCATATTTTTGTGCAGAGCCAGGTATTGAAGATAACGGACTTGAGCAGAGTTAAAGCGGGATCGTAAGGATTCAAGGTAGAGCTGCTTGGTTGTCGCAGTCCCTTGGAGTCTTTTCATTTCATTGTACCGTTAATTTGTAATCAAACAGTATTTATATTCGGTCCTCGTGATCATTCTATGTCTTCAATTAGAGTTCGTGACTCAGTACTACCAGGCCCCTATTGGGCAACCTCTAATCAGATGGAAAGTTATATACCGAGCCTACTGTGGCCGAGCGCCTATGAGCGAGCCCAGCATGGTCGAGATACATAGCCTAGTATGGCCGAGCGCCTATGAGCGAGCCTACTACGGCAGAGCAGTTATATATACCGAGCCTTATAAGGCCGGACAATTATTTTACTTACTATATTAAAGGAGTTGAGTCAGTATCAACAGGTAAGTATATCTCCAGATCATCTTTGACTCTCAATTACTTTTAGTTATTATATTATCAGTTCAGTTTCAACTTTCAGTTATGTTATTGCCTTATATACTCGGTATATTATTTTGTACTGACGTCCCTTTTCTGGGGATGCTGCATTTCATGCGTGTAGGTTCAGATAGACAGACGGGTAGACCTCCTCAGTAGGTATTTCCAGAGTTCAGCCTGATCGGTAATCTTCACGTCCTTCGGAGTTATCGGGTCTAGGTTTTCGTGTACATCTTCTGTATGTATGTATATATGTTATGGGTAGGTCGGGGCCCTATTTCGATCACAATATATCCATCAGTAGAGGCTTGTAGACATATCCTGTCAGTTAATACACTATGTTGGGCTTGTAGGCCTGGTATGTATATTTTGGTGGTTTGTCAGTTGTAGTAGTTATGACGGCCTTGTCGGCCCAACTTTATATTGATGTTTAGTCAGCGCTAGTTTCCATTCAGTTTTATATTTTGCTTCACAAATTGTCTTGTAAGGTGGCCCCATGGCCAAATTATGACATTATATGTTCAGAGTCCCTTAGTAGCAATTTGGTACACCAGGTTAGTTGAGGCACCGAGTGCCAGTCTCGCTCCCAGGTCGGGGCGTGGCAAACTTGGTATCAGAGTAGTTCTGTCCTAGGGAGTCTACAAGCCGTGTCTAGTAGGATCTTGTTTATAGATGTGTTGTGCACCACATTATATAAGCAGAGAGCTACAGGGCATTTAGGAGTTGGTTACCCTTCTTTTAAATCTAAATCGTGTTGTAGAACTGAGTTATAGGAAATTTGAGTTAAACTTACGTGTTGGTGTTTTCATACACAGATGGCGGTGACTAGGAAGACTATGGCTAGCCAGAGGGGAGATACAACAACAGGTGAGGGGACCAACATGGTACCCCTAGTAGATGGGTCCCAGTCTGAGGCCTAAGGCGAAACCCCTACTCAACCATTACCGGCTCATCCACCACCTGAGGAGATTCCTAGGGATACCCGCACATCCAGTTCCCCCTCTACTTCCACCAGATCAGGACTTGAGGAGTGCGGTGCATTTGTTGACATAATTAGTAGCTACCCAGCAACAAGTTAGGGCATCAGCTAGTGGAGGATCTTCTGAGGGGTCTGGGAGTTCAAGGGTCCGGGAGTTTATTGCTTTTAGTCCCCCAGAGTTTACGGGGTCAGATCAGAAGGAGGACCCGTAGGATTTCATAGATCAGCTTCACAGGATCTTTCGGGTTATGCATGCCACAGAGAAAGAAGCAGTTGAGCTAGCAGCTTTTCGACTCCGAGATATAGCCATCCTTTGGTATGAGGGATGGGAGAGGTCCAGGGCACGTGATGCACCTCCAGCTAGTTGGGAAAAATTTTCAGATGCTTTCCTTGACCAGTACTTACCGCGGGAAATCCGACAGGCTCGGGTCGATCAGTTTCTAGCCCTTAAGCAGGGCAATATGAGTGTTCGAGAGTATAGTTTCCGTTTTGACTCATTAGCCAGATATGCACCATCCATAGTAGCTACTATGCGTGACAGGATCCACAGGTTTATAGCAGGGTTAGCCCCAGAGTTGACCGAGGCATGTGCGACCGCTGCATTGCATGATAATATGGATATCTCCCGGATTCAGGCATTCGCTCAGAATATAGAAAGAGGTAGGTATCGACAGCAGGGTACAGAGAGGACTGAGCAAAGGCAGCGTAAGAGGATGAGATTTCCTAGGTCTTAGGAGCAGTCTCAGGGTAGTTATAGGCCCCAGTACTTCGGACGGCCACCTAGGCCTCCGCCACATTAGTTACAGGGTTACAGGTATGACCGCTATACTCAGTCAAGACCAGGTGAGAGCTTACAGGCGTCGGTTTTGCAACAATAACTAGGTTCAAGGCAGACATAGTCATTTTCGCCGCGGTGTGACATCTGTGGTAGAGGACACTTAGGCCAATGCTGAGCAGGTTCTGATGCTTGTTATACATGTGGGCGTCCGGGGCATATGATGCGAGATTGCCCAAATAGAGATTCTGGGGGTATGGCATAACCAGCAAGTTCAGCGACAAGATCATCTATGTCTGTGCATCCTTCTGGGCAAGAGTCTCAATCTTCGGCTGGTAGAGGTCGAGGCAGAGGTAGAGGTTCCAGTTCAGGTGTTAATCAGAACTGTATTCATGCTTTAGCGGGTCGACAGGACCAGGAGTCTTCACCAGACATTATGATAGGTATACTGACCATTTGCTCTCATGATGCTTATGCCTTGATAGACCCAGGATCTACTTTATCATATATTACCCCATTTGTCGCGGGGAAATTTGGTATAGTGCCTGAAATACTAAGTGATCCTTTTGCGGTATCTACACCGGTCGGAGAATCGATTATTGCTAGACGGGTTTACTGAGGTTGTACGGTGATAATTTGTAGTCGTCATACCTCAGCCAACCTAGTTGATCTAGAGATGATGGATTTTGATGCTATCACGGGCATGGACTGGTTGTCAGCTTGCTATGCCACAGTTGATTATCGAGCAAAGGAAGCCAAATTTCATTTTCCAGGTGAGGCAGTCCTTGAATGAGTAGGTAATACAGCGGCACCCAGAGGTAGGTTTATTTCCTATCTAAAGGCGAGGAAAATGATTGCAAAATGGTGCATTTATCATATTGTGCGGGTTAGAGATGCAAATGCTGAGATATCTACACTTCAGTCTATTCCCGTAGTCAATGAGTATGCAAATGTGTTTCCAGATGAGCTTCCTGGTATTCCTCCAGAGCGAGAGATTGATTTTAACATCGATTTGCTTCCAGGAATTCAACCAATATCCATCCCTCTGTATAGAATGGCACCTACCGAATTAAAGGAGTTGAAGGAGCAGTTACAAGATTTGCTGGAGAAAGGTTTCATCAGGCCTAGTACCTCACCTTGGGGTGCACCGGTACTCTTTGTGCGGAAGAAAGACGGCTCGTTGAGGATGTGTATCAATTATAGGCAGCTGAACAAGGTAACTATTAAGAATAAGTATCTACTTCCAAGGATCGATGACTTGTTTGATCAGTTGCAGGGGGCTAGATTCTTTTCAAAGATAGATTTGAGATCAGGATACCACCAGGTCAGAGTTCGGGAGAAAGATATTCCGAAGACAGCCTTTAGGACCCGATATGGCCACTTCGAGTTCCTTGTCATGTCCTTTGGGTTGACAAATGCACCTACCGTATTTATGGACTTGATGAATAGCCTATTCTGGCCATTTTTAGATCTGTTCATGATAGTATTTATTGATGATATTCTGGTCTATTCAAGTTCAGAGGATGAGCATGTGGACCACTTGCGAGCGGTACTCCAAACCCTCCGTGATCATAAGTTGTATGCTAAGTTTTCTAAATGTGAGTTCTGGTTGAAGTCTGTAGCATTCTTGGGGCATATTGTATCCGATAAAGGTATAAAGGTAGACACTCAGAAGATTGAGGCCGTGAAATCTTGGCCTAGACCTACCACTCCGACAGAGGTTCGTAGCTTTCTAGGCTTAGCAGGATACTATCGGAGGTTCGAAGAGGGTTTTTCTTCCTTTTCGGCACCATTGACGAAGTTGACGCAGAAATCAACTAAGTTTCAGTGGACGGAGGCTTGCGAGCGAAGTTTCCAAGAGCTTAATAACAGGTTGACCTCAGCGCCAGTTCTAACACTTCCAGAGGGTCCAGAGGGTTATGTCGTGTATTGTGATGCCTCAGGTGTCGGGTTAGGATGTGTCCTGATGCAACATAGGAAGGTAATTGCGTATGCTTCAAGGCAGTTAAGGAAGCACGAGAATAATTATCCAACCCACGATCTCGAGTTAGCTGCGGTTGTCCATGCACTTAAGATATGGCGACATTATTTATATGGTGTTCATGTTGATGTATTTACAGATCATAAAAGTCTGCAATATATATTCAAGCAAAAAGAGTTGAATTTGCGACAGAGGCGATGGCTTGAGTTATTGAAAGATTATGATGTTAACATTCTCTACCATCCAGGGAAAGCTAATGTTGTAGCAGACGCCTTAAGCCACTGATCTATGGGTAGCTTAGCACATGTAAAGGCCGAGAAAAGACAATTAACTAGAGAGATTCATCAATTGGCTTATTTGGGGGTTCGGTTAGTAGATTCCGACGATGGTGGAGTTGTACTCCAAAATACTGCAAAATAATCTCTCATAGCTGAAGTCAAGGAAAGGCAGTACGAGGACCAAGAGTTGGTCGAGTTGAGAGAGCGAGTTCCGCAGCAAAAGAATCCATTGTTAGAGCTCAAGGGAGATGGGGTTCTCAGATACAGGGGTCGTTTGTGTGTTCCAGATGTAGCAGGGCTACGAGACATGATTATGTTAGAGGCACATTATTCGTGGTACTCCATTCATCCTGGGTCGACAAAGATGTATCATGACATTAAAGATGTGTACTGGTGGAACGATATGAAGAAGAACATTGCTGAGTTTGTCGCCCAGTGTCCTAGTTGCCAGCAGATGAAAATAGAGCATCAGAAGCCCGGAGGGCTAATGCAGACTATAGAGATCCCGATATGGAAATGGGAGGCGATAAACATAGACTTTGTTACGGGTTTACCTCGTTCTCATCGTAATTTCGATTCTACATGGGTGATAGTCGATAGGCTCACTAAATCAACTCATTTTCTATCGGTCAGATCTACATATACAACAGAAGATTATGCAAAGTTATATATTAAGGAGATAGTGCAGCTACACGGAGTACCAGTATCTATTATATCTGACCGTGGGGCTCAGTTTACAGCACATTTTTGGAGGTCATTTTAGAGAGGTCTAGGGACTCAGGTGAATCTCAACACAACTTTTCATCCACAGATTGATGGACAAGCCGAGCGCACAATTCAGATGCTCGAGGATATGTGTACGAGCATATGTGTTGGATTTTAAAAGAAGTTGGGATGAACATCTACCTCTTATTGAGTTTGCATATAATAACAGTTACCACTCCAGTATCCAGATGGCTCCGTATGAGGCTTTGTATGGGCGTAAGTACAGATCTCCTGTAGGGGGGTTTGATGTTGGAGAATCTAGGTTACATGGGCCAGACCTAATTCAGTAGGCCGTAGAGAAAGTAAAGCTTATCCAGGAGTGACTGTTGACAGCTCAGAGTCACCAGAAGTCATATTCTGACGTGCGGCGATGAGACTTAGAGTTCGAGGTTAATGACTGGGTATTCTTAAAGGTATCCCCTATGAAGGGCGTGATGAGGTTTGGCAAGAAAGGCAAGCTTAGCCCACGGTATATTGGGCCTTACAGGATTATTCAGAGAGTGGGTCAAGTAGCTTATGAGTTAGAATTGCCCTCAGAATTGGAGTCAGTCCATCCGGTTTTTCACGTATCTATGCTACGGAAGTGCATTGGCGATCCTACTATAGTGGTGTCCACAGATGATGTATAGATTACGGAGGACTTGTCATACAAGGAAATTCCAGTTGCCATCTTAGACCGACAAATTCGCAAGCTACGAAATAAGGAGGTAGCCTCCGTGAAGGTTTTATGGAGAAGCAATAATGTGGAAGAGATGACATGGGAAGCGGAGGAAGAAATGAAGTATAAATACCCCCACCTATTTCAAACTGAAGATATGGCTCGAGATGGGATACTACAGTACAACTCTATTCAGGCTAGTAGGTCATCAGGTAAGCTCTTATTTTTTGACTTTCAGTATTTATGATTTACGGCTCTTTGAGGCAAAGTGTTATTATTTATAGACATTGGCCATGTGTGGCATGCATAGTATGTTTTCTGGCTGTATGCAGGTTGGTTATAGTCTAGTGTACAGAGGAAACTCTACCAAAAGTTTTCCAAAGTCTCTAAAAGTAAACATTCGAGGACGAATGTTCTCAAGGGGGGAATGATGTTACACCCTATATTTTCGTACATAAAACTGCGTCGTGAGCAAACTAATGTAGGACCCAAAAAAAAATGAGATCATCTTTGAAAATATATAAAGCAAGTTAATCATGTTACCTTGGAAGTTACAAATATTGAAGATCATGAACAACAAGTACAAAGAGGGTTGGAAGGTTCAGAAGCTAAAGGAATTGAAGAAAATAATATTTCATCGAAAGCCAACAAGTTGGGAATGTTATAGCATGTATTTTTGGGGCGAGACCGGGTGTTTAACATGATAAGGAGGTTATATTATGAGTTATGTTATTCGTATGATAGTCGTGTGTTATATTTTGAAGTCAAGCGAGTGGTGGAACAAAAGTCGATGAAAGTCATCACAAGTTACGTTCATACGTTTTACTAAAACTTTGGGTCGAATGTAACTGCAATTTTCTCTCAATATACTTAGAGTTATGGGGTTTTCCACCCATTAAAATAAAGATCTATGAGTCTAGTTTCCAACGCATTAAACCGTTTGTCAATACGATATCGGAGTAGAGAGATATGGGCATTTTTGCGAAACTGCGCAGTCTATCACCTACTTGCTTAAACGAGAATCCAAAACTGGGCCAATTCGGGTCGTCCAAAATTGGGCCAGTTCGGGTCATTCAAAGAGGCCTTTTTAAAGGCCTACCCCCTTCAATATATTAGGATGATAATAGGTCAAGATAACCAGGCTTAATATCTGCAAAAATCCTCCCAAAAATTTCCCACAAACCCCAATTGATTTTCTCTCCCTTTCAAGTTCTAATTGGAGGTAAAGCCTAGAGTTTGAAGAACCAAGATAGGAGCTAAGTTATCCCACAAATAAGGTAAGTTTACTGCTCTCTTTATCCATTATTTACAGTTGTAGATGCATGGTAAGTTGTTCTATATTTGTAAGAACTCACGGGACGGTGATCGGAAGGCGTGAGTTCGAGTTATTCACTTGTAGCAGACTGTTTTATGGATTGTTTTGTGGACTGTTTGGTGTTGCTGTTGGGCTGCGTGATTTACTACTATTTTGTGGAGTTTTGGAGGAGGAAGGGTGTGGAGAAACACCACATAAATGCAGGATGTTGGGCTGGTCGTTCGTCGTAATATTTTCGGGGTTGTTGACACTACTACGGTGGTCGTTTTATGTATGAAGAAATTGGGGTGTGTTGGGCTATTTTGTAGTATTGTGTGGTGTACATAATTTTGAAAAATAATGTATATATATTATTATTATTGTTTTTGGTATTGTTGGTATTATCTTGAATTTGGAGGAAGTAAGGATTATAGGGGAGATGTTGTCCGTTTTAATACAAAATAAACATGTCGTTCGTTGTGCGATAGTTATACGTTTCATAACTTAATGATAGTATTATTATCGTTGTTGTAGATTAAGGTGAGAATATGCGAGTTCAACTTGGTGATTGGAAAGAGTGTGATAAGGTATGTTAAGGCTAAACCTTCCTTCATTTTGGCATGATCTCGTAGCTACATGTGTTAGTAATGAGACATAAAGAGAAGTTCGTATTTATAAATTTATTCACATTATTCTAGTCTCATAAGTTACAATATTATTCCTTATCGAGACTCTAGATTCAATTTAGTATTGTCTTCTTCCAGTCAAGAGAGAAGCAAGCCTATATATACAGTATTACAGTATTCTCATTATCATCGAGCTATAATCGATGGGCAGGCCCCTATTGGGCAACCTCTAATCAGATGGAAAGTTATATACCGAGCCTACTGTGGCCGGGCGCCTATGAGCGAGCCCAGCATGGTCGAGATACATAGCCTAGTATGGTCGAGCGCCTATGAGCGAGCCTACTACGGCAGAGCAGTTATATATACCGAGCCTTATAAGGTCGGACAATTATTTTACTTACTATATTGAAGGAGTTGAGTCAGTATTAACAGATAAGTATATCTCCAGATCATCTTTGACTCCCAATTACTTTCAGTTATTATATTATCAGTTCAGTTTCAACTTTCAGTTATGTTATTGCCTTATATACTCGGTACATTATTTTGTACTGACGTCCCTTTTCTAGGGACATTGCATTTCATGCGTGCAGGTTCAGATAGATAGACGGGTAGACCTCCTCAGTAGGTATTTCCAGAGTTCAGCCTGATCGGTAAGCTCCACGTCCTTCGGAGTTATCAGGTCTAGGTTTTTGTGTATATCTTCTGTATGTATATATATATGTTATGGGTAGGTCGGGGCCCTGTTCCGATCACAATATATCCATCAGTAGAGGCTTGTAGACATATCCTATCAGTTAGTGCACTATGTTGGGCTTGTAGGCCTGATATGTATATTTTGGTAGTTTGTCAGTTGTAGTAGTTATGACGGCCTTGTCGGCCCAACTTTATATTAATATTTAGTCAGCGCTAGTTTCCATTCAGTTTTATATTTTGCTTCGCAAATTGTCTTGCAAGGTGGCCCCATGGCCAAATTATGACATTATATGTTCAGAGTCCCCTAGTCGCAATTTGGTACACCAGGTTAGTTGAGGCACCGAGTGCCAGTCTCGCTCCCAGGTCGGGGCGTGGAAAATACCTACTAGCTTTCTACCTTAATCTTCGACTTCAACACCCTTCTATCTAGGGCCATGTCCTCAGTCAACTCCAGTTGCGCCATGTCCCACCTAATAACCTCCCCCCAAAACTTCTTAGGCCTATCTCTGCCTCTCCCAATACCCACTGAGGCTAACCTCTCGCACCTTCTGACTGGGGCTTCTATGCTTCTCTTCATAATATGTCCGAACCATCTTAACCTCGCTTTCCGCTTCTTATTCTCCATAGGGGCTACTCCCACCTTGTCCTGAATAAACTTCATTCCTAATTTTATCCAACCTGGTATGCCCACACATCCACCTTAACATCCTTATCTCATCTACTTTTAACGGGATAATACTTTGCTCCATACAACATAGTCGGTCTAACTACA
Source organism: Nicotiana tomentosiformis (assembly GCF_000390325.3). Taxonomy (NCBI): domain Eukaryota; kingdom Viridiplantae; phylum Streptophyta; class Magnoliopsida; order Solanales; family Solanaceae; genus Nicotiana; species Nicotiana tomentosiformis. The sequence continues at coordinate 31,139,252 of NC_090812.1, forward strand.
ACCTTGTAGAACTTGCCTTTAGGTCTCAGCGGCACATCCTTATCATACAAAACACCGAAAGTGAGCCACCACTTCATCCATCCTGCTCCGATACGGTACATGACATCCTCATCAACCTCCCCGTTACCTTGTATTATAGATCCAAGGTACTTGAAACTATCTCTTTTGGGGATGACTTGTGTATCAAGCCTCACCTCCATATCAGCTTCCTGCGTAGCATTGTTGAACTTACACTCCAAGTATTCTATTTTGGTCCTGTTCAACTTGAAAACCTTAGACTCAAGGGTCTTCCTCCAGACCTCCAGCCTCTTGTCAACACCACCCTACAAATTGTTTCTTTCGATCCAAAATTTATTCTTTTATTTTTTTTTAAAGTTTAGTGTATCTAACCTAACAAATTCAGAAATGAGGAAAGGGTAATCTTTTAAATTATACTGCTAAAGGTTTCTCCTTTATTAATGGTTGGAGGGTACATGATGCATTTTGATAACATTTTAAAGTAGTTATGATTTTTTTTCTTTTCTTGTTTGGATGGCCAAGACACTATAGCTGATTTGTATTTTATATATTTCATGCCATTGTATTGTTTAGTTATTGTGTTGGATATATGGTTAATATTTCTATTTTTATAGGATTTTAAATACATAGTTCATATTCTTTTTGTTGTTATGATATCTTGTAATCGATAGAATACTTAAATATTTAATGGACCTATGTCTTACTCTATAGTAAGTAATATGGCATATTTTGACCACAAGTCATCAAAAATATCGTGCATACTAAATAGTGTTCATTAACACTATTGAACTCTAAATTGTTAATATCAACAAAATATATAGGAATCTAGGTATATTTTCCGCAAAATAAATATGAAAGTATATGTGCGTTTGAAATAGATGGATCATACATATAATATTGTTAAAATAAGCAATTTACTAATTTTATAACAATTCTTACGTTATTTTTTTTTCTTGCATTACTATTGACAGCATGACAACCTATATACTATTATGTATCATATGAATAATCCATGTATTAATTATCATGTATAACTAGTCCTTGAACTAAACTACCCCTAAAACAAATTAGAGACCTTGCCCAAAAAAAATATTTATATTCACCAAGTAATAGTATGACTACTAATCAAAAGCACATGGGCCAAAATATACCAGCAGTGATACAGCCCGTTGAGTCTAGGGCACTACCCAGCCCAAGAAAAGCCCACTAAGATCCAAACCTAAGATATAAAACCTCGCTTACCTAGGGTTCATGGTACAATCCTTTTGCTGCTGCAATCGTCTGAGGCTTCAGTGTGATTTTTCTCCGTTTTCCCCTCTTCTTCCAGCAGCCATGGTATTTTCTCTTACGATATCAAAGTTCATTATCACTTCTCATTCCTCTCGAAGTTTCTAATGCATTTTTCAATTTGTTTTTTTTTTCAGATTATTTCAGAGAAGAACCGTAGAGAGATCTCCAAATACCTCTTCCAAGGTTAGTATCTCTGAATCTCTGTACATCCTTCTAGAAGCTTCATTTTCTGATGTAATTTTTTTGATGATATTGTAGAGGGAGTTTGCTATGCGAAGAAGGACTATAACTTGGCGAAGCATCCATTAATCGATGTGCCGAACCTACAGGTGATTAAGCTGATGCAGAGCTTCAAATCTAAGGAGTACGTTCGCGAGACATTCGCTTGGATGCACTACTACTGGTACCTTACAAATGATGGTATTGAGTTCCTCAGGACTTACCTTAACCTTCCTTCTGAAATTGTGCCTGCTACTTTGAAAAAATCTGCTAAGCCTCTTGGTCGTCCCATGGGTGGACCTCCTGGCGATCGTCCCCGGTAATTTACCTATTCATTTTGTCTGCCTTGTTTGAAACTGAGATTTTGTGTGTGTATTTGTCGGAGGATTAACTGTATGTGTGTTATTCATTGGATATATGCAGTGGACCACCAAGGTTCGAGGGTGATAGGCCAAGGTTCGGCGACAGGGAAGGGTATCGTGCTGGACCAAGAGGTCCACCTGGTGAGTTTGGAGGTGAAAAAGGTGGAGCTCCAGCTGACTATCAGCCTGCTTTCAGGGTAATTGTTCTTATCTTTTTAAAAATTTTAAATCCCTAAAAAAATTCAGTTTGTTTAGCTTATCAGTTGTGGCATTTAATTTATTTCCTTCTTGTTTTGAGGAAAAAAATTTAGTTCATGTTGATTGTATCAGGATTCATTTGTTATGTCTGTGTAAAGGTAATGGGTTGATGCTAATGTGTATGTTTGTAGTCTTCTATTTAGGTTCACTTTGTAATACACGGTAGAATTCAACTAAAGATCTCTTACGAAATTGCCATTTTCCCTTATGATCGAAGTTGATTTTGCCAATGTTGCCTTTAGGGGTGTTCATGGTTCGATTTACGTCGGTTTTTCCCTAAAAAGAAACCAAACCAAGTAAGTCGGTTTTTCAAATATTGGAACCAAACCAATTAAGTCGGTTTTTTATTGATTCGGTTTTTATCGGTTTTTCGGTTTTTTCGGTTATTTATCATTTTTTTTAATATGAGACATACACTACCAAACGCATATTCCGGCGACTACATTTTCAACGTAACACTATCAAACTAATTGCTCTTTGATAAATCTATCATTTACCAAGATAATATTGATTATAATTGACTCAAATAGTGATGAGTAATTTAAGTACTCAATTAAAAATTAATTATTTTTAACATTAAATAAATTCTTGTACTTAGCAAAAGAAAACTATCAATCAAACTAGAAGATAAAGAATGAGATTATTATAATAGCAAAGAACTAGACCAAAAATACAAATGACTAATATGTACCATAAAATTTCAGAAACTTTATATAAAAATATACATATATATAGGTTTAATAATAAATTTATATAGCTACTTTTATAGTCGGTTTGGTTTGGTTTTTTAGGTTATTTTTTTATTAAAACCAAACCAAATTTGACCGGTTTTTAAAATTTAAAACCAAAACCAAACTAAACCTAAAAAGTATCGGTTTTTTAGTCGGTTTGGTTCGGTTTTCGGTTTGGTTTGGTTTTTCGATTTTTTATGAACACCCCTAGTTGCCTTGTTGCCATGTTATTTATGAACTGTTGTTTCTTGTGGTTGACCTTGTTTCCCTTAAATGTATTATTTTAGTTGCCAAATGAAACAGACTTGAAGCTTTAGAGTAACAATATTATCTGTGAATGCTCGAGTTTAGTGGCCCTGCTTTTGTTCAACCTCATTTTCCCCGTCCCTATGTTATCCCTCTCAAATGCTACACTTTTAGGTGTCTTTCATAGCTATGCTTATCATTTAAAAAAAGGAGAGGAGAAAGTTTCTCCAGTGTTTGTTTGGTCTATTTTATTTTGCTTTGTTGGGTATTTGCATCTCTGTGAATTTCGCAGAATTTCATTTATTGGCATGTTACCTGCTCAGAGAAGTATCTTAGGTTTTAACTAGAGTTTTCTGCAATTTTTTGGCTGAGTAGTTTTGTTTTTTGATCATACTGGTGTTCAGTTCCAACTTTTGTTACTTTACGTAGTTGATGAATGAATAAATATTGATTCATTTGACATACTGATCATTAATTTGTTATGTCTATAGTTGAGATAATATATTTAGATGAATTTCCATTAGAGTTGTTTTTTCCAAGTCTAAACTATCAAGCTATACTTGCAGGGTTCTGGTGGAAGACCTGGATTTGGTCGTGGATCTGGAGGTTTTGGTGGTGCACCCCCTAGTTCAAGCTTCTCTTAAATCCTTGCTATCTTAGGCTAGGTGGTGGTTGCAATTTTGATTATCAGATGTTGGAAACACTTGGTTGTTCATTTTCTTGTCAAACTTAAAATTCCAAGCTGGGCAAGTTTATCTTTATGGATCTTTAGAGAATTATAAGTTTTTACTTCTGTTTCTTGACCGTTTTTGATTTTGTGTTATTGAGATATACTTGCAATTCGTGTTATTTGAAATTGAAAATCTCTGGACAATGTTATCTTGGTGAAACAGCACTAGTTTTTATCATTTTCCCTGTCAAAACATGAGGTAGGGATATAATACCACTATTAGGGGTCGTTTGGTACGTGGACTAAATAATTCTGGGATTATAAAATAATCCAAATGGGATATCCTGGATCAAGTCACGGTATAAATTTATACCGCTAACCAAACATGATATGGATTTAATCCTACATCTTATGTACTGTACCTTAGGGGTGTTTAACTGGCCGGTTGGGATGGGTTGGACAAAAAAATCAGCTCGCCCGTTTAACGTTGCGGGCTGCGTTAGCGGGCTGTATTTTTTCAGAGTTTTTTTTTTGTCTGTCGGATTCGGGCTGTTAACGGGTTGTTAGCAGGCCGTGGATTTTTATTTTTTTTAAAGTAAATTTTGTTTTTCTTATTCAATGTTATTGATACTTACGTGTTTGTAAACTTTTAAGGCTTAGAATTAAACTTTTAAGTTTAAAATTTGAAATTTGAACTTTATAATGTTAAAATTAAAATTTGAAAGTAAGTGGCTACAAAAAATTATTTAATAAGACCTATATATAAGGATCAAGCTCCGAAGACGGTCATTTGATATTTTTATTGAATAATATATAATACTTCAAATTAAGTTGGTTCTTTTTTGATTTTGTTATTTTTGTATTTGCAAATTAAAATTTTACAACAATTATAAAAAATAAATAGTACATCATATGCTTTGCATCATTTTTGTAAGTTCATCCATGTCAACATTAGGTTTTTGATTCCCGGCATCGGTTGAATCGGAACCATAAACCATTATATCTTCAATTTCTTGGTCCTCCACTTCATCTACTTCGTCACGCCCTTGATTTCGTCGTTCTGATCTTATCCAATCTCTGAAGCACACTTGAATTTCCAAAGCGTTGCTACCCAATGAATGACGGGTATCTCCTACTTGCTGCCTTGCTTGGCTAAATGCGCTCTCTGATACGACTGTTGAAATCGACACATTTAGCACATCTCGAGCCATGGCCGAAAGAACAGAAAATTGATTTGAGTTGCTCCTCCACCAACCCAATGGTAGAAATTCCTTTGTGCGAGGCTCTGCTGACTTTTGCAAGTAGAATTGAAGTTCATTGTTATTCCTGCTACTGGTTTGTTGATGGCTTGATGCTCCCTTATTGTAGACCAAATCAAATAATCTTCAACACCATCATTATCATCCAAAGCACTGGTCCCAGATGTTGAAACTGAGCTTCAAGGAATATTTGCATCTACAGCAGAAGAAGCATCAACAATGTTAGCATAATAATTATATAATGTTTCTAAATGTTTGTGTAGATAAGAAATACAAGTGTCAATATCAGGAGTTTAAGTTGGTCCATAAATAAAAAAAAACGTTAATAAACGGGCTGAACCGGGCTGTAGCCCGTTAACAACCCGTTAACGGGTTAACGGGCTGAACCGGGTTGTAGCCCGTTAACAACCCGTTAACGGGTTAACGGGCTTAGCGGGTTTCGGTGCACCGGTATCAAAAAATTGTTCGTTTGAAACCGCTCCCTGCCCACCTCGTCCCAGCCCGCCCCCACGCTATAGTACCGGGTTGGACCGGGCTGTAAACGGTCAGCCCGGCCCGATTAACAGGTATACTGTACCTTCTATCCTGAACAAAGTCTGGTAGCCAATAGGATGTGAAATAATAAAGGGGTAGACACATCAGAATTCTGGTTTGGGCGTGGATAATATTGGGCGTGTATATTTATTCAAGTTAAAATGTGATTTTCTTATAAGAATATACTTTTTGTAAACTTTTACCAATATTTTTCCAATTGAAGGTTTTGTCAAAAACCCAGCTGCTGCTTATTTCAGTTTATTTTCAACTTCAAAATTTCTGCTTCCAGCATCTTAATAGTGTCCAGCTGTTTGGAATAGCTTACGTTCTCCACAGCTCTACTTGATGGAGCTGATTAAAACTAAAAGAAAAAGTGTCACTTGATGGAAATTTAGTTTGGCCTCTGTTAAACCAACTAAAAGTTCCCAAATTAGCTAGTTTTACATACTTTCTCGGACATCGTCCTCGGTCTGTCATGTTACAACTTGTCCCTTGCATCGCTTCATCCTCTTATAAATTGATTTCATTCAAAACCTTGGTCAAGGGTCTATTCCTTTTTACCTTTCCTATGGAAGTGTCAATTTTAGTTTCCTTTTTAAGGTAATGGTTGTTATCCCCGTACTTTATTGAAGTCCATTAGAAGGACTTTTGTGCGTGTACCAGAAATGTCGGATTTTACTTCTCCTAATTTTGGTTAACTCAACTTCAGGCAATTAGATAGGAGAGGCGGGAGTTGGTTGATATAGAATATTTGGCTATTGCTCAACTTGGACTTGGGATTGGGACTCAGATTGATTAAGAAAAGTGGCACTCGAACTTTTTGCATCGTATCTACTTGAACTTCGCACGACGAGAGTCGCTCGTGTGATGCTAATTTAAACTGAATCAAAACCTCTGGCCACTAACTATTATTGATGAAACCGTTCCAAGATTAAGATCAGTCGTGAACTAATCGATGTCTCCATTGGACCAGTAATTTATCATAGTAGCTTTAGTCCGTCAAAACTATGCAGAAAATATAAATTCTAAGAGCCTAATATAAAACATTTGAGCTATTCCTTAACATTCATACAATTTTCCAGATTGCACTTGGAGAAAGCATATAAACAATAAGTGGATTTTCATTTAACTCGAAGTGGTGTTTCACAGGAATACTTAAGCAGTTGTGGGATCCAAACAAGCAAAAAGAAAAGAACGCAGCTGAAGAAATTAGTGTATAACGTTAAATAAAATGACCAAAAAATGAGTTATAAGTTCCACCATACAATTAAAAGAAAAGAAAAAAAGGAAAAAGGAGGGGGAAAGTTTCACTCTACAATCTAGTAATCCAAAATAAGTAATGTGTTCGCTCTTCAATCTACAATTCATCGTAAGACTCCTCATCACCTGCTGCTGAATTTGCAGAACTTCCACCACTCTTCTCATAGGCCTGCCTTATGACAGGATTGCATACATCTTCCAGCTCTTTCATTTTCTCATCATAGTCTTCCTTCTCCGCGTTTTGGTTATCATCCATCCACTCCATAGCTTCCTTAAGAGCGCTCTCAATCTTCTCTTTGTCATCAGAATCTATCTTCTCCGCGAGCTTGTCATTGATTGTGTTCTTCATGTTGTAAACGTATGTTTCGAGCTTGTTACGAGAATCCACCTTCTCCCTTACCTTTCTATCTTCCTCTGCAAACTCCTCTGCCTCCTTCAACATTCTATCAATTTCTTCTTGGCTTAGACGCGACTTGTCGCTAGTGATGGTTATGGATTTGGACTTCTTAGCTGCTTTGTCTTGTGCTGTCACTTGTAGAATTCCATTCTCATCAATCTCAAAGCTCACCTCAATCTGTGGCACTCCCCTACAAAAGATTTTGAAAAGTTAACTTGAATCATAAATTCCAATAATCATAACATAGATAGTTTTTCTTTTTGCTACTTCTCAATTCTCATGCTTCTAAGTTAATTTTTGTTCAACTTACCTTGGAGCAGGAGGTATACCAGACAAGTCAAAGCTTCCAAGTTCACGACAATCCTTTGTCAAGCTTCTTTCACCTTCATATACCTAAAGATATCCACAAGAAAATGAAATTATGTACTAATTCTTATGCCCTAAGAACAATGGCAACCTACAATTCTGTTTGACATCAAAGAATTGCTGAAATTGTAGTTACCTTAATTGATACAGATGTTTGTTGGTCTTGATAGGTGGTGAAAACTTGAGTTTTCTTGACAGGAATCCTACTGTTTCTGGGAATCAACTTTGTCATAACACCACCCACTGTCTCAATTCCCAGACTTAATGGAGTCACATCAAGCAACAAAAGATCTGTTAAAAAAATGAATATCAAAACCAAAATATGATATGATCCTAATATTGAAAAGAAAAAGATTTGCTTCTGTTAAATCAGAGAAGAACATGATCATGTTACCTTTGGTTTCTTCCCCTCCTTCACCACCAAGTATTGCTCCTTGTACTGCTGCTCCATAAGCTACAGCTTCGTCCGGATTAACACCCTTGTTAGGTTCTTTCCCATCAAAGAAATCCTTCAAGAGCTGTTGCACCTTTGGAATTCGAGTACTCCCACCAACGAGCACGAGTTCATCAATATCCGTCTTCTTCAAATTTGCATCCTCTAATGCCTTCTTGACTGGACCCATTGTCTTCTTGAACAAATCCATGTTCAACTCCTCGAATCTCGCCCTTGTTAACGGCTCAGAGAAGTCAATACCATCAAAAAGAGACTCGATTTCAATGCGTACTTGGTGCTGGTTACTTAAGGCCCTCTTAGCTCTCTCACATTCCTTTCTAAGTTTTCCTAGAGCTTTCTTGTCATTACTAATATCCTTGCTATATTTTCTTTTAATCAACTTGATGAAATAGTCCATTAGTCTGTGATCAAAATCCTCTCCTCCTAAGTGAGTGTTACCATTGGTTGCTAGTACCTCAAAAACACCATTGTCAATGCTAAGTATGCTAACATCAAATGTGCCACCACCAAGATCATACACCAATATGTTCTGCTCTTTCCCTTTCTTGTCCAATCCATAGGCTATTGCAGCTGCGGTAGGCTCGTTTATTATCCTTACTACATTCAACCCTGCTATGGCGCCAGCATCCTTAGTTGCTTGCCTTTGCGCATCATTAAAATAAGCTACATTCAAACAAAATTACTCGATCAGCCAACAAAAAAAGAACGACAACTATTTCATGATCAAAGAGGAATTAATATCACAGTTGTAGCAATTAAATATACCTGGAACGGTGATGACAGCGTGTTTAATCGACTTCCCTAGATATGCCTCAGCTGTTTCCTTCATTTTTTGCAAGATCATAGCGCTAATTTCTTCTGGGCTAAACTTTTTAACTTCACCATCTTTAATCTTCACTTGTACATAAGGCTTGCCATCTTTGTTCACAACTTCAAAAGGCAACATCTTAATAATTTTTTGAACTTCTGGATCATCAAACCTACCAAACAACAACAACAAATCAAATCAGGATTCCAAAAATCTCAAACAAACACAACTTTAAAAAGAAAATTTATAGTTGATTCAAAACTTACTTCCTTCCAATGAGCCTTTTAACATCATATATAGTACGTTCCGGGTTAAGAGCTGCTTGATTCTTTGCAGCTTCTCCAATTAATCTCTCAGTATCAGTGAATGCAACCCATGAAGGGGTGATTCGATTCCCTTGGTCGTTTGCTATGATCTCGACATTATTCTCTCCTTTGTATACACCCACACAAGAATATGTTGTCCCTAAATCAATTCCAATCACTGTTCCAAGATTCTGTTTCTGATTTTTCTCTGCTGCTAGTGTTACTTCTAAGCAAAATTCTTCCAAAACATAAATGAAAATCGTCAGTTCATCATGTAGTAAAATTCAACTTATCTTAGAGAAAAGTCATACGTATTTGAATCAGTTAAGACCAAGAACGTTCAGCAATTAGACATATCGACAACCTAAGTACCTAACTACAATTAAATATATCAGGAAAATTGTGACGTTAATCCGGTCATAGTAAAGCCATCATTCCAGATGAACAGAACAAGCTTTCAACAAAATTTTACGATTTTATAGAAAAACACTGATTTTAAAGCGCACGTCAGTCTCTAGTTTTTTTCCTCTCTCTTTTCGTCAGTACGAGAATTTAAGAATATCAAAAGTAATGCTAGTTTAGAGACAAGGTGACTACTAGCAACACAAGAAACAGAGAAGAAAATATAGACAAAATCATTTGTAAGCGAAGAAATTACAAAAGGATAGGTATTTCAACCGTAAGACAAACTTGTGCATGTTTATGTTAAGCAACAAGAATAACGAGGTAGTATTAAGGAGCCAAGAAAAAAAAAAACTTGTAAAGGAATAAGTGGAAGATAATCACCTGAAACAAAAAGAAGCAAAATCACGAATGCTAAGTTTTTGAAATCCTTTGAACGTCGACCCATTCTCTTAATTTCTTCTTTCTTGTTTGATGAATTATGAACAATGAAGGAAGAGAGAAGGGTGAAGAGGCTATATATAGTTGAGGGTCGTTACCGTGAGGAAAATTCAGTTCGAGTTGGTTTAGGTTTGATGACAAGAAGCTAGAGTGTTCTCTCCAATAGTAGAGCAAGTTAGACTTAATATGCTGTTCTTTGCTTCAATAGTATTTTACATTTGAAGGCTAACACGTGGCGTTCTGTTCGGTTAATCAGAGTCCGCGAATGTTCTTGATTTATTGAGCACGTAGGATAATATAAAGTCCTTTCCCATAAAGGATAAAAGTAAATATTGGCTCTTTCTTTTGTTTTCTTTAAATACATAAGGCACTCTGAGAGATAATAAATTAAGGAGGTAATTTTCAATTAAAGACCCAATCTGTGTAGGTTACCAAGTGGCATAGTCTTGGTTTCAATTTGTGTAGATCCCAATTTACAAGTTCCATTCGGTCTAAGAATCAAATTTTGGGGGAAAATAAAAAATGGCTTATTTACAACTGGTAATTGAAAAATACTCATAATTTTAAAAGTAATCAAAATTTAGTCACTTTTTCATGTAAAGATAAAATCTGAATAAAAATATCATTAAAAATCTAGAAAAATTTCAGCATATTATACTGGAGTTCGAATTTTTTACATATGACATAGTGGCGGATCCAAGATTTCAAAGTCATGGGTGCTCGTCGGAGAGAGTTCTGAAAGAAGACGGTAAAAGAATTAAGCTATGGGTGCTCACTCAATAGTTATTTAAAATTTTTGCTAATTGCCTATGTAAATATATTAAATTCGGGTAAAGACAATGGGTGCTTGAGCACCCACAACTCTCCATGTAGATCCGCCATTGATATGAGATTCCAACATAATGTGCTGGAATTCCAACATAATATACTGGAAGTTTAAATGTAGAAACTCCATAATCCAGCATATGTGACTACTTTTCAATGACTTTGCAAACACTGACTATTTTTTGATTACCGGTCTGAAAGCTGGCTAGCCCATGCTATTTTCACCAAATTTTGTTGTCAAAATGGCATGACATAAAATTGCATGGGGCGCCCTATTTGGTCGCCCCTTTTTAACTTATACCCGTTTTGTTTTTCCGTTTGCATCCATACCCATTTTTTTGTTAAAAGTATTTTAAAAAGACGATTTTGCCCTTCTTTAATAAAAGACTATTGACAAACTGCGGGACAAAAACTTAAGCATGTTTAGGCTGATGTTTTAGTAAATAAACTAAAAATCTTTAGCTTGTTTAGACTGACGTTTCAGATAAAACTCAGGACAAAACTGTAGACTGTGTTACAAAACTTCAGCATGTTTTGATATGGAGTTTTAGCAAATGAACTAAATAACTTCAGCATGCATTAACAAAAACTCTTTAGAAAATTACATACTTCAAGACAAAAACTTAAGCATGTTTAGTCTGAAGTTTTAGCAAATGAACTAAATAACTTCAGCATGTTTTGTCTGAAATTTTAGCAAATGAACTAAATAACTTCAGCATGCATTAGCAAAAACTCATTAGAAAATTACATACTACAAGACAAAAACTTAAGCATGTTTAGTATGAAATTTTAGCAAGTGAACTAAAAAACTTAAGCATGTTTAGTCTTAAATTTTAGCAAATTAACTAAAAAACTTAGGCATGTTTAGCATGAAGTTTTAGCAAATGAACTAAATAACTTAAGCATGTTTAGTCTGAAGTTTTAGCAAATAAACTAAATAACTTAAGCATGTTTAGTATGGCGTTTTAGCAAATGAACTAAATAACTTAAGCATGTTTAGTCTGAAGTTTTAGCAAATAAATTAAATAACTTAAGCATGTTTAGTCTGAAATTTTAGCAAATGAACTAAATAACTTCAGTATGTTTAGACTGAAGTTTCGGATAAAACTCATAACAAAACTGTAGACTTGTAGGATAAATAACTTCAGCATGCATTAGCATGAAGTTTTAGCTTCAATGTGAAATAACTTCATGCTATATTAGCTAGAGTTGTTGATTTGCTCAAATATTTGCACAATTTCTCAAACATTGATGGTAATACCGTATAATTGTTTGCTTTTTGATATTCACTGGGAAATCGGTCATCTCAATTCTTACAGTGGTTGGTAATACTATATATTCTTAAAGAAATGGAACAAAGAATTCAAAATGAGATCATCTCTCCTAGTCATTGAATTGTGTAGATAAGAACTGTTACTCCTTTTAATTCTTTTCCAGGAAGTTTCAGGATTGCCAACTTCTTTGAAGCGGGAAACACGTCTAGCACCTTCTCCTGATGTAATGGGAGAATCCTCAAGGACATGTACCTCAAGACTGGATAAAGCAGACAGTTTTCGAGGCTTAATGTATGATGCAGGTTTTATATCTTTTGTCAGGGGTATAATTGTCATATTATTACGAATTTTTTGTCAGCTGGCTACCAAATCAATAATTTTTAAAAATTGGGTATAGGTTAAAAGGTGACACAAATATAGGATACGACTGCAAACCCCCCACCATTTTTATGGATAGTTATTGAAAAATAGCTAGTATTTGCAAAATTATTAAAAAATAGTCATTATTTAATGCAAAGATAAAATCTGGACAAAAGTATCTAGCTGAAATACGGAAGTTCGAGCATAATATGTTGGATTATGGAACTCCTGCGTATATGCTGAAATTTTTCGGATTTTTAAGGGTGCTTTTGTTCAGAATTTATTTTCACATGAAAAAATGGGTAAATTTTGATTAATTTTGTAACTGCTGGCTATTTCTGATTTTCGCCCCGATTTTGTTTCACTTTCAATTTAGGCCCTGATGAATATCCTTGTAATAAAATATTTAATTTGGTTACGTCATTATACTTCATTTGCCTAAAATTGTGTTAAATGTGTTTTTTATCAAATAAAATTTAATGTCTATTACTCGCCTGGTTGTTCACTTCCGCTGACAATAATGATTTGGTAGTGTGATTATGAATATAAAAGCTGGATATAAATCCATATATTTATGAGTTTATTGGCATTTATCAGGCTTTTATTAGTTGATGTACTAGTTATATGGGAATTATGAATGTAAGTAGCGTTATACGGTGAATAATATGATATTGTAATGCGATACATAATGGATTGTTATATCACAGATATAACAATGACAAAAACGTTATATAAGGATTACTTATTTTAAGGGTGTTTTCTATCTTTAAGTATATTTATTCATGTACTACTAATACATGCATTTTTATTTTATATTATATCTCATATAAAAAAATATCTAAATATCGATACAAATTATGCGGGTATTAAGCTTAATACAACCAGTAAAAAGCATTAGGTAAAGCAGAGAGATTGTTTTTTGTATGCGTTCCTTGGACAAAAACATAGTCGAAATCCAGTTCAAGCTGCTGAGCAATTTTTATTGATGTAGAAAGGAGTCAATATTCTTCTTCTAAATACATCCCTTCAAATTCTGCATTGACAACTAAGCCTACGAGTGCATGTCAGAAATCAGAAATCCTAATTTAGATAAATGATGATATCTACTGTCTGCTGGACACAGTTTTCTTGTTGATTTTAATTGGCCTCGTCCTCGTGGAATCTGAATCCTTCCATTTCATAAGGGGAATATTTTCTATGGATTTGGATCAGTACTATAAGTTCAAAAGGGAATATCATTCTCGACCTTTCTCTTTTGCCTGTTTACTTTTTTTCATTGAGTTGTGGTAGAGATGGTCAGGTTATGCTATTTTGACTCGTTTCGAGCAAATAGTTTGATTGGTCATTTTAAGTTCAACTCGTTGGATAATGTCAAGGAATGATCATAACCCAATCCCTTTGAACTTGGACAGGTTACTAAAAGTGGAATGGCTTTGTTACCTCTAAGTTTTGGTTTCCACACTGATGACCTTATTTGTACACTGTTATTCATTATAAGTACAAACTTCTTGAGGCAAATAACTTTTGAATTCTTGATACAAAATCTTACACAATAGTTGAATTGTTAAAAGAAGAAACATATAGAAACTATTAACACACACAGCCTATCGAAATGGAGCTAAAGGGTTAGGACTATTGGGAGTTTTTGAGCTTCTAAGCTCTTTGCATACATGATCTAACATGCCCAAGAAATCTCTCACAATGACAAAAATCCGGAGAGGGTTGGATTCATCTTTGCTCACATTTCCATGGAAGTATTCTGTGACTTCTCTAACACGTAATAGAACTCGATTCTCGTCTTCCTGCAATTCCCTTAGTTTCCTTTCTGCATAATTCAAGAATGCTGTCATTGAGTGCACAAAGTTACCACCATTCTTTTCAACTGCAGGCAAGTCATTTGTTACTAGTGCTTTTATCTTGTTCATTCCTTCTGATAGATTTGAGACTGAACTTGCTATGACATCCAAGTCCATTGTGGCTGTTTTCTTTACATTGCATAGCTCAGTTCCTAGACCAGAAACAAGATCAAGACCCATCCTTTTGTAGTCTTCTTCTCTGTCTTGGATAGTTTTACTCTTGCGTTTCTGGTCTATCTTTCCCATAATGCTTTGGGATACTTTCAAGCCTTCTGATCGAATGATTTCTTGAACGACAAAATGAAGTAGTGTGGTTTTTCCATCAGTTCCTTTCACGTCGGATAGTTTAAGTAGTGCATCCAGTTTGAATGCTCTAGCTCCTCCTCTTATCGTCCCAATGTTCATTCTGTTTCCAGTTTTCAACACTGCTTCTAGCAATTTTAAGAACAGTCGGCTTGATCTGAGTTCCTTGCACGCCTCCTGAGACAGTAAAATTTTACAATTTTAGTCACTTTAATATATTAAAGTAAGAAAAGTTTCTTGTTGTTTGCTGGTTACCTCTAGCATTGAGAAAAACTTCTTGAGAAGATGAACGTCATCATCAAATGTCTCGCGATAAAGCATGGCTTCAATTCTCAAGAATGCAAATGGAACCTTAAGCATTGCCATTACAAACTTCTCAGCTGACCCTAGTTCATTGATATCTCCTTTATAACTTGAGAGTTTGTCCTCTTCTTCTTTAGTAGGTACCATCTTAGCTAGACCCTCCAGTTGTGGCAAAGACAATCCATTTCCTGTTGTGAAATTTAAATCTTATAATTGTCATGAAAGAAACAGAAAGGGAGCTGAAAGTGAGAATTGCTTTACCTTTTATTAGTGCTTCACAAACTTGTTCTACAGTCACACCCAAAGCTTTGGATAGTATGCTTATGTTCTGTAGTCTTTTAGGATCAAGAACATGCTTGCTTGGAGATGGAGTTTTGCTTTTCCCTCCGTCGGTCTTCATTGAATTGTGCAGATTGTAACCAAAAAGCGACTCAATCATTTCCTCATCAAATCTGTTCCATGACCATAAATTTGTAAATGGATACTGTGGAGTTGGTAACAAACATGAGTAATAACATTCTGATCTTTACAAGGAAAAAAGATGTAATCTTACTCGAACGAGCTTGGTCTCAGCTTGTCCCAAACAGTCTTGCGGTCTGATGCAGCTCTTACTTTGTCCCAGTGAAGTGGTTTCAATTTTGGTAGTGGACTTCCATCTTTGCCTACTACCAAGTGTGGGAAAGGCAAACACGGTGGAGGTGGCGGACCTTTTGAAGAATTAGTACTACTTCCTTTTGCAAATGGAGGAGGACAAGGTGGGGGAGGAATTCCTCCAGCAGGATTAGCCTGATTTGGAGGTGATTGTGACAAATCATTTTCTGTACTTTGGTTTGATCCTGAAGAAGAATCTGAATTTCTAATAGATGATTCAATATGCAATGGAGCATGACTCAGAACTTTAGCCTTCATTTTCACTGAAGAAGCTGTAGACCAACAGGGAGATTGTGGTGGAAATGAAGGCAAAGGGGGCGGTGGAGGCGGTGGGGGTGGAGTTGACAAATGTGCTGAGGAGGATGTAGAACAATGTGATACTTTTGATTGATCTTGAGGCATAAATTCTGAGGTATCAATAAGACTACTAGCTGAAACATTGGATAGTCTAGTACTAGACGAACACGAATTACACAAAGAATGAAATAATTCATCATCATCTGATGAATGAGCTTCCTCAGGAACTATTTTGTTATCAGTGGAAGGGTTATAATCATCAATTTCACACTTCGCTGAATCAGCACTCTCATAAATACACACAATTTCTCCAACACTTGAACATTTATTATCATCATCAGGCTTTGACACACTGATTTCCTGCTGCGGTTCTGCTTTCTCACTCAATGTACTGTTTGCTATAGTTTCACTTGAGTAAATCTTTTCAGTTACTACAGAAGTTTGTTTTAAGCAAATTGGTTCTGATGATTCTAGAGCAACTTCTAGTGAATCAAGGTAAAAAAGGTCAGGGCCTGGATCAGAACTTACCTTCTTCACTGAATTCTGAGAACTAGCATACCTTGATCTACATACACTTCCTGCTTCACTGCTGAATAGTGAAACTGATCTTGTTGTTTTCTTTCTTTGTTTTCTGAACTTTTTGCAGCCACAGAAAAGGGCAATAGCACACAATGCAGTTGAAATCCCAGCAGAAACAAGAACAGCTGCTAAAACTTTAGTAGTAGTATTTTTTCTCCTTTTCTCCTTTATCCTGAGACCAGCTGGGATAAAGGGAATGTGATGAGAGTGTCGGTGAGAATGTCGATGAATCCGTGGTGCCGGAGCTGGAGCTTCAGGTGCAATTGAAGGTGATGGAGAAGGTGAAGGTGATGTTGAAATATATGCAAAATCACCATTTCTTGAGTTGAAGTTCCTCAGTCCAAGTAAAGTTCTGAACTTTTCCACAATAAAGACTTGCTTTTCTCCAGAGATCTTCCCACTTTCACTTTCTTTGCCATCCCCATTTTTGTCCAAATAATGTAGCTCTTTAAAACCATGAATACTAGTCAAGTACTTTGCAGCATTCAATGAGACATCACCAAACAAAATGTGTGTACAGCAAAAAGATACGAGAATGAAAGTGATAATGAAGAGAAAGTGTAGAAGAATCCTAGAACCATGATAATGTCCCATGTTCTTGAATCCTAAATCATGAAACAAATCATCCAACTTTATACAATATAAATTCACCCCAACATCCTTTTTTCTTTGTGATTAAATATGTACTAGTAAACCAACGTTTTTATTTAAGGAAGTGGAAGCAGCAGCAGAAGAGAAGAAGAAGAAGAAGAAGTCTTTATTGCTACTCCAAGGAACCCCTGAGTTTGGCAGTTGTAGGTGTACTGGACCTTCTTTATTTTCTTTCCTGTTTTTGTCCTTTCTTACCTCTTCTCTCTCTCCTCTCCCTCCATTAATTCTCCCTGCTGAATACTGTTAATAGTAAGCACATCACTTCTCTTTTATACACTTATGTTCATGCTTACTTTTTCAGTCTGTTTTTATGTCTTTATCTAATTCTTTAGAATCTCTAACTAAATAACCTAAGAAAATTATGATTCTTTTGTTGATCTGCATAATTCATTAAGTATCCTTCTGCTAATTTGTTACAGTCCAAGGATTTGAAAGTAGTTTCATGTTGGAAATCTAGGCTTTTTGGAGCTAAAAGTTATGGTTTTAATCTAAAATTGTGGTAGGTCCCAATTGGTTGGACTTGCCTTACATCATAGGAAGGTGACAATTTATTATATGCAAGAAAGATAACATATATCTTCCATCACTTTCTCATGTGCTCCTCTCACTCAGACACATTTTATGAAAATAAATTAGATATTTTTGCTGTTATGCAAGATTCAAGGGGAAAATAGGATTCTGATGTTGCTTATTTTATAAAGATCTCAATTTCTCAGGGCAAAAAATACTATGTAATTTTCAATTATATTAGTAGTGCAAAACAACTACCAACCCCTATAGACAATAGTCACTCTATGTTCTAAAACCTTCTATAATTACTCCTTAGAGTTTCCCTTGTTCACTATTTTTACTCTGCTTGACAATATTATTAAATCACAGCCGTCATACTTGACACTGTTATCCTCCAACATTATCACAATGTTAGGACTTCACCTCTTTTGAAGTCAACTTATAGCTTTTTCTGTCATGTCAAAGTTCTCTATATCCCTTTTAACCACAAAAGAGGTAGAAATTAGTATATTTATTTATATTTTGATCTAGAATATACATTCTCAATTTGCTTAATATGCCATCTATTTAAATTACGGAAAAAGTTCAAATATGTCCTTATACTATACGAAATTGAGCACATTTGTCCTTCGTTAATACTTTAGCTCAAATATGCCCTTACCGTCACATAGTTGGTCCATATATGCCCTTAGAGTTACACAGTTGGCCTATATATGCCATTTTCCAAACGTAATTCACCCAAACTAATTAGCTCTTTCGTTAATTGTATTAAAGTGTATTACAAATACTATTTCCTTTTTATTAGTACTTTTTTTCTTTACCTTTCTCTTTTCTTTCTTCTTTTTTCTTTTCTTCTCTTTTTTTTTTCCTTTTTTTTTCTCCCTTATCCGATTTCCCCCATTACTGTTGTCTTCTCCATTTTCGTCACCAATTTCACTTGACAAAACTCATGAATTCCAATTACTAAGAAAATTCTCCCATAAGAATAATTTTATAGATCATATGTTTGTCAATTTTTTAATTTTTACTGAACAAATATTTAGTTCTAAAAAATTTAACAAAGTAAGATTGAAATAATATTTATGTAACAAAAAATCCAAAAAATCCAATAAAACCGAATAATCCAAACCGATATAATTGGTTTGGTTTGGTTTTGATAAAAACCGAACCAACCCGTTTCATGTACACCCCTAATTTACATAGTTAATAAAAATAATAGAAAATATCTAGCAGAAAAAAGATGAAAAAAGACTAACAACTCAAATTTATAACACTACAACTAGAACTCTAGGCTTTTAATTATTAAATTATCTTTCTGGAAATAATTTAAATATTTTGGTCTTTTGAGTATTGTTAAAGGTTGAGATATTTTTATTATTTTAAAGTTTAAATCATAATTTTTGGAACAATTTAATTTCATTTATTTAGAGGGCCAGTGAAATTGGAACTTGATTACCTTATGAGAGAATTTTCTTAGTCATTGGAATTCATGAGTTTTGTCAAGTGAAATTGGTGACGAAAATGAAAAAGACATCAGTAACGGAGGAAATCGGATAAGGGAGAGAAAAGGAAAAAAAAAAGAGAAGAAAAGAAAAAAGAAGAAAGAAAAGAGAAAGGTAAAGAATATAAAGTGCTAATAAAAAGGAAGTAGTATTTGTAATACACTTTAATACAATTAACGAAAGAACTAATTAGTTTGGGTGAATTCCGTTTCGAAAAGGGTATATATGGGCCAACTGTGTAACTCTAAGGGCATATATGGACCAACTATGTGACAGTAAAGGCATATTTGAGCTAAAGTATTAACGAAAGACAAATGTACTCAATTTCGTATAATACCGGACATATTTGAACCTTTGCCCTTTAAATTATTCAAGAAAAGAGTTACAATCATTCTTTTGTGGTTTCAGCATACATGTGTTAACGCATAGACAAATGGAGCTACATAAATAATACAGAAAGAAGATAACTACCGATTGAGACCAAAGTAAAACGAGTCTAAAGATTGTTTTATATGTAAAATATCATCCAAAGTGCAAGGCCAAAAGTCCTTTTCAAGGTACACTTTTTTTTTAAATGATTAAATTAATAAGAGGTGTATTGGTGCTATTTCTAGGTTTGACAAGGTAACATTTAATATATGAATGCTAAAAAATTGCTTCCTGTCTTCTGTCTAACCACATGGACTGGTGATAGAGAAAACCAAATGGCTTGTAACCGACAACAGTGACATGGGCATATTGGTTATTGGCTATTGGCTTTACGTTGCCGCTAAAAACGCAATGCCATATTGTATCTTACACTATAACTAATTGCAGAAAGTTTCTTTTACTAAACTGAGATGAAAGCAGAGGGAATAAGGAATTGTTTAGCTGAATATCTGTTCTTATTCTTGTGTGCTTATGCAAGTTGTCTCTATCATGTTTGAATGGTTGGTTCAACCAATTTTCACAATTCCTACCAAGACTCTATCTTATGATTTTCTCCTCTCTTTTTTCCTTTTTGTAGTTTTAGGTGTTATTGTTTTTCCACCCTTTTTCAGTTGAGTAAGAAAAAAGGGAGCCATTATTCTCATTTAGGCATCGCAGAGTCAGCACCACATTTTTTGATTAACTATCTCCGACATATTTCAATGAGTTGTTGGGTCATACTTTTCTGTTTTACTTTGACAACTAATGTATTTTAATCAACCAGTTAGGTTTGACTTTTGTGTTTAGATTTAGGAATCAACACTATCTTTGGGGGGGAAAACTTACTTGTACTTACACCAAATCACATTTGTTTATAATGTTTTAAGTAATAAATTGAGTTAATTACATATATTAATCAACTATTATTCATAATAAAGGTACATATGAAACATACATGTTATGTGTGTGACAATTGTCATTTAAATAAAAATTCAAGAAAACGAAAAAACAAATTTCAATTGTCCCATCAAATTTAAGACTACCCTTTATTGTTCTTTTTTGACTTTCCGTCTCATTAAAATTATAATATTACTTCGCGGAGTGTAGTTTACAAAATAGTACCAAGAGGAGAACCATATTACAGCAATAAGATTTATTTAGGTTATTACACCAAATCTTTGGAAGAAGGGGCAAATAAAATGCAAGTGGATGCAAAATAGTGGTCAAACCTTTGGCAAATACTGTGTATCCTTCAAAGTTAATAGTAGTCTGACATTGACATAATAATTGGCAATAGTTGGTAAATCTGAGTCTCCGTCCTTCGATTGGGCTTTGGCAAGGTTTCCTATAGCACCAGCAACTTTTCCATTATCCAGTGGGCTGAATTTAAGTCGAGTAGTGGCGTTGTCGGTCGATAATTTTGAAAGATTTTAATTTGGTATTTTCAGTTTGGTTTCTGAAAAGGACATCTTACACAAATGTTCAAAATAAATTCAAATTTACCGACCTCTAGTCATTAATCACAACCTAATTAAAATTAGTCAAGTGCATACAAAAATTTATAAATCTTATATAAATAAGGATTCTTTCTCTCCTAGAATCACGCGCAAAGATTTTCTTCCATATTTTTAAGCGTGATCAACAACATTTGATGTAAGACGAAAAGAAAATTTCATGGATGAGATTGCAAACAAGGTGATAAAATTCAAAGAAAAAATAAATAGAACATTCCAAAAACCTAAGCATACAGGACCTTTTTCAATGGTTATGGTTGAAATTCATTGAAAATATATAGATGAGTCAATATATAAAATTTGAGAAAGATTGGAGGTGATTTGGACTAGTTTTGAGTCAAAATTCATAGTTGAAATCAAGTTTAAAATGTCTCTACGACATATGAATCAAATATGTATCTCACATATATGTATACATGGATATACATGAGATACATATTTAATACACAAAAGATATACATGAGATACACATATCATCTTCTTCCACGTTCACTTGCGTACTTCGAATTTGGTTCAAGTTTCAATTCAACCCACCAAAAAGCTCCACCAAATCGTCCCAAAATGGAGATTCACACTCCTTAAGATGTACCCAATCTATTCCAAAAACACTCACTCAAAATAAATTCCAATTTGAGAAACCCAAAATTTTGAATTCAAGCTTAAGCAAGCTTCAATGGTTGTCCATGGAGTTTTCAGTTTAATCATTCGACCCAATCTAACAAATTAATATTTTATTAGTAATTTCTAAATCGAATTAAGGTGCTCGTTTCTCTGAATTTCAAATTAAAGAAATTAAAATATTATAATATTGCTAAAGTCAAGTGTCTCAAGAATTTCTCTGAATTTCAAATTAAAGAAATTAAAATATTACAATATTGCTAAAGTCAAGTGTCTCAAGAAGTTTGAAATGCCTATTTGAGCAAAATAAACATGTGTTACAAAATGGCATTTGAGCTATTTTTAATAGATATTTTGTTTTGGGCTAGTTTTGGTTGAAATTGTTTATGGATCGACAGTTTATGTAGTTTTCCCTTCTGAAAATGCTTTTTATATCAAATGGTTTTGTTTCTCCTTTTCTGTTTTAATTTGTATGGTCTGATAATTTTGATGTTACTCTTTAAAGTTATATTCTATCAATCAAATTTAAAATAAATAAAACTTGTAATCATGATCCATGAAATTAATTTTTCAGATTTAATAATACAATCAAGCAAAAAATTAAATTAAAAGAGGCAAATTAAACCAAAAGTTTAATGAGAATTGAACCTTATAAGGATAATATAATCTAGTTAAACTAAAAAACCTGCATGCCCCAAATAAGTTATCCGGACCCAAAATCTGACCAGTGATTTGCTCAATCTTGAACCATCCTCTAATATGGTCGATGATTTACGAGCAAACATCAATTCAGAGCCTTTCAATTGCATTAGATTTTTTTCCTTGTTAAATTATTTTATGTTATTTTTGTGTGTATTTCGCTCCAAGATTTATGGAAATTTTCCTTCTATAATTTCAATTTCTTTCATATCAACGCCTTTTCCTTCCAATTTGAAAAAAAAACAATATTTTTGTTGATGCTACATTTGGAAGGAGATTCATTTTGATATCAAAATAGCAGAAGAATACACTGCTGAAAAGGCATACATTCGAAAAAAAAATAGCAGAAGAATACACTTAAAAATTATAGTCAAAGATCATTTATTTTGACTTGGAGGAGCAAGACGCGACAACTAATTTGAAACAAAGGGAGGTTTTGTTAATCAAATAATTAAACTACGAGAGGCTATTGGATTAGAGCTGAAATAGGCTAGGGGGTGAAGAAATTCAGAGACAAGACTTCAACCAATAACTTGTTCTTAATTATATGAAGGTCCTTAAGTTTCGACACCTTCCTAGCAACATAGGTTAGTGGTTTATGTGCTATCGTTTGAAGCATTTTGACACAAAACTTTATATTATGTAAGTGAACCTAATACACGATTGGGAACTAATAGATCTATCGCTCACTTATTAAAGCTTGATTTGAACAACTTTGAAGTTAAGTCATATACTACATCTACATGCACCTGCTATAACAAATATATGTTGTAGAATATATATGGAATCTAGGCCTAGACACGAAACACTCAAGTTGTATGTTAATTTTGAATTGGGCCATTTCATTTTTTTCAGTAGAGGCATACCCGGTTTAGTTGTATGTATAGTGATGGGTAAAGCCCACAACATAAATAGACAAGGAGGGATCTGGAATATTCATGAAAATTTTACCTCCTATAGTAATGCGCTATACCCTATTTATTATAAACTAAAATTATTTTAAAATATTATTTTCTATAGCTACCTTTTATATTTTATAGCAAAATAAGTATTTTATGATATATACTACCATTGAGGCATGAAATAAGGCATGAAATACGTTATTTATGTTTTCCCCCTCTCTTAGACAACTGGACATACCTATGTTAAGGGATTGCCGTTACTATATTCATGAATACAGCAGCGCAAATACATGTGAATACATGCACGTACAGCTGGACTGCCCTGATTTTAGGCGCTTTTTGCTGCTGTATTTATAAATACATAGCGCAAATACATGTGAATACATACGCGTACAACTGGACTGCCCTGATTTTAGGCGCTTTTTACTGCTGTATTCATGAATACAGTAGCGCGAATACATGTGAATACATGCACGTACAGCTGGTCTGCCCTAATTTTAGGCGCTTTTTACTGTTGTATTCATGAATACATGGCGCGAATACATGTGAATACAAGCGCGTACAGCTGGACTGCCCTGATTTTAGGCATTTTTTGCTGCTGTATTCATGAATACAGCAGTGCAAATACATGTGAATACACTAACGTAACAACTGAATAGTAGCTATAGGAAGTAGTTATGTATATGGTAGCTATAGGAAGTTAATAGCCACTAAACAATAGTGGTTTTTGAAAATTCCTCAATATTCATTCTGGTCATTTTGTTCATATAGTCGGACCTAAAATAAATCAATTCTCTCTCTTAGTTAATCACATGAAACCCTAGTAACAATTTCCCAATTTCTCTTCAATTTACATTGATGACAACACCGTTACTTATAATACTTTGATATGTGGGTTCTGCAGAATTGGGCTTGTGGAATTGGGTTTTGCATTGGTTTTCATTGACACTAGCACTTTGATATATTTCATTCCTTGTTGTGCCTTTATAATTTTAATTCGCTCACTCATTTTCTTAAATTGTTAGCTTTCTTATTCCGCATTTTATACTTGAATATATCTCATGCATTCAAATTCATTGCGGAAAATGAGTGAAAGAAATAAAATTAAGAAGGCAGAAACATATTGTCAGTAAATCCTTCCGGGCAGAATCTTCTGCGATGGTGAGATATTCCGTTTATTTTGGCCAAATTTTTATAATTCTTTCTTCAAGAAGGCAATTTGATTTAACTTGATAGAGAGATCCAAACATTGGAAAGGAGTCAAATCTTCAGAAACTTACTTGGGGAATTGACTCACATGAAGACATATAGATTATAGACAGTTGGTTAATGATGCCTCCACTGGATTGAACGTACACACAAACTCTTACTCGTAACACATGAGTATGTCCAAACAAAAATTGAAGTTAGAGATTGTATAACTTGTTTGTTGGAGAAGTGAAAGAACTTACTGCTGAGCAAGTTCAAGAATTGGAAGACGGTACTGATATGGACCCTATTATTAATGGTGCCTTTGTGAATATTGGTGGAAAAAGATAGGGTATTGTCATGGTCAATGGTTAGGAGTTAAGCTAACAAGTAGGAAATTCTTGCATGGAATTCATGAGCAATTATTTAGTACAAATTAACAAAAGGGATAGAAGAAGAATGTAATTAACAACAAAGAGAGCGTGGACAGAGGTGGATCCAGGATTTAAACTTTATGAGTTTAAATTCACAATTCTACCACATCTCATCTAATTTAATGAGTTCAAAAATTTATTATTTGTACATATTTAATGATTTTTTGAGCAAAAATACAGAGTACGAGGAAAAGTTATGAATTCCGTTGAACCCATTGCTTCTACACTAGATACGCCTCTGGCCTGGGACTCAAACTTATAGAAGTACAAATTAACTTGTGGAGTAGTGGTACTCATCTTGAACATGGGAAGAAAATGTTAAAAGAGGGCATCATGGCACTATTATCCCATATTCGGAGTTCCAAGGTACTTATTTAGTATAAGCTTCAATTACTTGCTCATGCGTCTAAGAACATTTTGATTAGACGGCAAGAATAAAAGTAAACAATATCGCTTTGTTGAACCACTAAGTCCCAGTTACAGAACATCAACCAAAGACTATTCTCACATGCCTTTTATACCGGTTAGAGCAATCAATATGGGCTTGTCCCGTTGGGCCAGTTCAGCTCAACTCTTGATTTAGCAGGGTTGGGCTAGAATATTTGAATCCCATTTAAAAACGAGACTTTTAAGCCCGACCCGAGTAAGCCCGTGGCCCGTGAGGCTTGACTGAAGCTGGGTCGATTCGGGCCGTGGGCCTAATAAATATATTTATTTAAAATATATAAAATATACTGTCTCTAGTGATGGAAAGTTAGAATTGGATATAACTTTAGAGGAACCAAAGCTTGATCTTGAGAAGTTTAAAGAGATGGATATTGTCATGTATTGGAAGGATCATTCTAGAAAATATCCAGATCTTTCAGTGATAACGCGTGATGTACTTAGTATTCCTATTACTACTATAGCATCGAAATCGACATTTAGCATTGGTGGGCGTTTTCTAATCAAGTACAGAAGTTGCATCCATCATGAAAATGTCCAAACACTTGTTACTACTCGAAATTGACTACACGGCTTTTTTCAAACTTAAATTGGTAATATTTTTTTATGTGAATTTGAATATTATTAGTTTTTAAAATTTAATTGTTCTTAATATTTAACTAATTCATATGCAGGTAGATATAGATGAACGTGAAGATGTTAAGACAACCTTGTCACAAGCGGATTCAAATGTGTTTGATGAAGATGATGTGTTGGATATCTCATAAGCGTCATAGACATTCTAATGAATTGTTTGTTTTGAGTTTTAGTGAATGAAATATAGTCTTGTCTTTTGCTTTTTTAATGTTTATTGTGATATATTGGAACAATATAAAAAGTTATTAAGTTAGTCCAGCCCAGCCCAGCCCGTCAATTGCTAAAGCCCACATGGACTGGGCTAGGCTAACCCGACTCCGCCTATATTGACAGCTCTAATACCAGTATAGTAAAACTACTAGTTGACATAATAATGACCTGACATAGCTTTGATACCGGACATTGCGAGTAGAGATAATGTTGCTTAGTATTGTTCTGCTCAATCCAAAACACTTCTGAAACCCAAACCTCCATTTCTCCTACCCGTTCTACCCCTCTGTTTGGCTCTTCTTCCAATGGTCTGTGTAACCAGCACATGTATCCAGTGGAACACCCATGAATATTATCATTAACTTGATGAGTTAATTGCTGTTATGTCTTGGAATTCTTATTGTATAAAATAATTTTATTGGGCAATGCCTTTCTTTTTTCGAACTAAAAAATTCTTCGCCTGCCGAAAGAAACTTGTCCTAGTTGTGTTGATGTTGTAAAGTAGTTACTTCCATAGTTCTATCATGTTTAAGTTCTTTATTGTTTATAATTTTTAACAGCGTGGACTTCCTACTGCAATTTTGAACCTTATTACTAATTCAACTTTGCTCAAATCATGGGAATATGAATAATACCCTCATACTCCATCTGTTATCCTGCTTTGGGATTTCAGGCAATTTATTATGATACTCGTTTTGTGTTGTCTTTTTGCCTATATATATTCCATTTTCTGCTAGATGATGTTCTTGGAGCTTTCCCAATTGGCAATTTCTATTGGGAAAGCTCCAAGGACATCATCTAGGTCACATGATTCCTTTTAATTTAAATTCACCTCATATAAAAAATTAAATTAGTTAGGTCACATGATTTCTTTTGTTGAAGTGTAATATGTTTATCTTCTTTGGTAGGAGGAATATGCCTAAACAAACACTGCTAGCAATTGGTTCATGTAATGCACAAATTATGTGTTCCATCTAATAACATGAAAAGTAACATATTTTAGTGGAGATAGCACAGCAGAACAAGCTTATAAATGCACCAGCAATTGCATTACGAAATTTTTAGTTTTTAGTTTTCATAATAATTATAATTGACTAGTGAGATCAATTTCTCCCCTTCTTTCTTATTTCTCTTTTTAGAATTTGCCAGGATCCACTTGAGGAACTATTTGAAGAAATAAAAACAGCTCAACCCATACTGTTGGAGAAATGTATTACTGTACTTATTTCCTTTAGTTAATATGTATACAAGCTAACAGCTTGACCGAGAATTTCAATTGCTGCGCAATATTCATTTTATTGCGGTTAGTCCTATAGGCAAATATTGTAATCTCCCAAACTCGTCAAACAGCTGGATGTTTTTTTCATTTCCCAATCATTATAATCTCTCTTCTAAATGCCACTTCACACCCTTAGTTAGAGAAGTATTGACTAACAGTAAAGTACTCAATGTTAAATTAGTACTTGTATAGTTAAGCAAGCTTTTATTCTACAACTGCAAATATCTTTTTAGTATTTTCTACTTTTATTCACAATTGACAACTAAACAAACTCACACAGTACTCTTCAAGTATCTTGTTGGATCCATGATTTGTGCAAGAGACTATTGATTTGGATAGGAATACCATCTACATGAGAATTACTGTTTGTTTCGCATGTTACCTTCTTACCAATTAAATTGATGTAGAAGGAAGACCATCAACATCATTCTTCAAGAAAGCTTTAGCTCTAAAGGAAGATCTAAATCTTCCATGATAAATGACTCTTCCTTGAGGGACCGTTTGGTTCAAGGGATTAGGTGAATTATCCAGTTCCGATATAAAATTTAGGATTAAATTTACCTTGTATTTTGGTTGAAAATATAATTTAAAACCAATATTATTTTATAATTTATCCTCTTGGTTATTTAGGTTATAATCCTAATTATAATCCCAGGATTATAATAGAAATTTTTTTCGTTTCTATACACTATTTGAAACCTTATTACCAAAACTGTCCAAGTTTTCGTATTTACCCTACCTAAACACGTTTTAACTACAAAAAATATACATTTGTTTAAACTAGAATCCTTTCTACCATAGTCTTCCTTATTTAGACGTGGGATTTTGGGATTGCTTATATTTCAATTAGATATTTTACTCACGCAATCATCGCACCATAATCAAGGCAACATATTTGTAGAATCCTTCTATTACATAGGTTTTCTCTAGTTATCATTGTACCATAATCAAGGTAACATATCTGTAGTATCCTTCTATTCTATGGTTTTCTCGGATTTCCTATAGTTTTCCATAAATAAAGGTTTTGAAGGAAATAATTACAAACAATTAGCTACAATTGAATTAAATTTCGCTGACATAATGTCAAAATTAGCGAATATGCTACAGCTCAATGGTCGGTGAGATAGTATTGGAAGATACAAAGATTTTGATGTTGATGGAATTATAGTCAATGAAGATTCGAATTATAGTCAATTGAATTCCGCAATTGCAGAGCATCTAATGATCGATACCTCTGCAAAAATCATCGAAATCAAATACACTGTGAACGAACGTTGTCCTCTAATGCAAATTCGGAATGATATGGGAGTTCGAGTGTATATGGAGGCTAAAAAGGAAAATAAAAACTTAGGAATATATCCGCTATGTATAAAATTACGTGATTTTAATTTGGAATGCAGTATGTCGAATGCGAGCACAATTGTAGGTTTGCTTTATTTTTCCAATGCTGATATTTTTTAATTTTAAGTGTTCTTCAATTTTACTACAAATTTTCTACAACTATACAACATATCAAATATAGTTCAATTTTTATGTCTCTAAATACAATTGAAAAAAATAAAAAATGTGATCACATAACAAAATATCTACAAGTATTCTGTTAAATACTCAACACTTGAATATACAAAGATCTGAATTACTATACTTTTAATTGAGTGTAGTCGTGCAGGTTCTTCTGATTATCGTAATACTAACGTGGTACATTTGTCAAGCAATTGTAACACAATTGGAGAAGTATCAGGAACAGTGAAGTTGATTGATATGCCAACATCTCTGACAATTGTGGAATATGAAAGCGTTATCATAACAGAACATGCGCCAAATGTAGTTGAATTAGGCCAAGTTTACCAAGACAAACAAACAATTGTCAGTGCAATGAAGCACTATTCTGTCATGAATAAGTTTCAATTTAGGGTGAAAAGGTCTAGTGCAAGAAGGTATGCACATTTTATTTGTCAAATTCATATTGTGTATAAGTTGTAGTTTTCATGTATATAAATTGTATATAAATTGTTTTAAAAAAATTATTGTGCATAAACAACCTCGTAATCTGTAGCTACAATTTGCATAACATTTGTTTAATTGTTATTCTGTAGCTACTGCCTCGTGTGTGTTGGGGACAATTATACGTGGCACTTCAAGTCCTCCAGCATAAATGAATCAGTATTGTTCAAGGTTCGAAAATTCAATAGCTTGCACACATGCTCTTTGATGGACAACACATATATACAACACAAAGCTACTGCCATGGTAGTTGGCAGCATGGTGATGCCAAAATATATGGATCCTAAGATAATATACACACCAAAAGACATACAAACTGACATGTTGTCGGAACATGGTGTGAACTTACATACATGCAAGCTTGGAGAGCGAAGGAAAAGGCTTTGGGATTTTTGAGAGGTTATCCTGCTGATTCCTACAGTCGCTTGCTGAGTTATTTGTATATTCTGGAGAAGACTTATTCGGGGTCGGTAGTGAAATTGCATAAGACTGAAGATGACTGTTTCTTGTATGCATTTGTTGCTCTTAGTACGTCCATCAAGGGTTGTGAGCATTGTAGGCCAGTTATAGTAGTCGATAGCACCTTCTCAAAGTCGGCATACAGAGGAATCATGCTAACAACTAGCACAATGGATGCATCATGTAATGTAGATTAATTATAAAAATATTATAATAAAGTTGTTTATGAGACTGTATTTTTTATATTTTCAAGTTTTATTACTGAAATTGAATTTATTTCTGCTACCTATGTGATAGGTAGCATATTACCACTAGCATACGCCGTTGTTGATTAAAAAAATGACGCATCATGGAGGTGGTTTTTTGAGCAATTCAAATATGCATATGGTGAAAAATCAAATATGTGTGTTGTTTCGGACCGGAATAAGAGTATAAAGGCAACATCTACTGTTTATACCGGCACGCCACATTATGCTTGCATGTGGCATACTTGGACAAATGTAATGTCAAAGTTCAAGAAGGGTCATCTAAAGTTAAACAAATTGTACTTTGTCACGGTACGATCATACACGCTTGATGAATTTAATGAAAGAATGTCAAAGATTGAAGAGATCGACACACATGTTAAAGCATACCTATATGATATTGGCTATCACAAATGGTGTCGAGTACATGCTACGGTGAATAGAACATGGACGATGACATCAAATATTGCAGAGTCATTGAATGCAGTAACCAAAGATGCAAGAGAGCTGCCCGTAGTAGAACTATTAGAGTACATAAGGACTCTTCTTGAACGTTGGACTAATGAAAAGTTATTGAATGCAAAGGGTACGTTCACATACCTTGGAAAAAAATACAACAAAGAGTTGGAGGACAACAGGACATTATCGCAGAAGATGAGAGTAAGTTATAGCCAATAACATCAGATCATTGATTCCATTAAACTAAATATATACTGTTAATTGCAGAAATATTATTGTATAATTGTAGTTATTTTGTTTTGTCATGTTGCTGACAACTCTTTGTGTGTTTGTAATGAAATTGTAGATGCGAGCTTTAACATATTACATCCATATTGTGATAGATGGTGTGAAGCACATTATTATTTGCCTTCAAAATTAGAGATGTAGTTGTGGACAATTCCAGCTTGATGAACTTCCTTGTCCACATGCTTTGGCGGCTTTGAGGCACAGGAACAAGTCTTATGAAAACTATTGTTCTCCTTATTACACGAGGGAGAGTCTTCTGCAGACTTATGAAATACCAGTAGACTCGCTGCCTAATGAAAGCAAATGGAATGTGCCAGAACATATAACTGAAGAAGTTGTAAAGCCACCTACTGGGAAAAGGCAGCCCGGGAGACCTAAAAAACAAAGATACAAACCATATGATGAAGTAAATACAAAGAAGTACAAGGTTTCATATGGCAACTGCGGACCAGAAAGGCATAACAAAAGATCTTGTAGGAATGCTCCTAAAAGGAAATAAAAATTGATATAGTTTAAAGTTTTTTTTTACTGAGTACTGTTGATGATAATATGTCCTTTAAGACATATGAAGTTGTATTTGTTCTATTCTGGAGAATTATAGTTGTGGTATAATTGTGTTGCTAATTTGAATAAAGATTGTCTCCTATAATGAATGTTTGCTAAACATATTTCAACTCTTAGTGCAATTGGTTTGTAGTTATTTTGTCCAAATACTGGGTTTATTTATTACTTTTCAGTCGTTCCTAACAACACTACTAAAATTGAATAGATTATATATTTTTTTTATAGTAATTATAGACATAATTGTAGTTATGCTGTAAAGAAATTATATCGTACTAATATCGAGATCAAGTACTAACAACTTTCAACCAAAAAAAAAGCCACTGATGTTTTC
Source organism: Nicotiana tomentosiformis (assembly GCF_000390325.3). Lineage (NCBI taxonomy): Eukaryota > Viridiplantae > Streptophyta > Magnoliopsida > Solanales > Solanaceae > Nicotiana > Nicotiana tomentosiformis. Next base: position 31,171,065 of record NC_090812.1, read on the forward strand.
TATTGTAAGTAGTAGAATTCTGAACAAAATAACAAAACAAAAGGTAAAACAACTGTAGCACAAATCTGCTACAAATAAATTGCAGCTGACTTATTCTTAATAAATAATTTGTCTACAACTTTATGATAATCCAGCTACAACTAAACACTTTAACTACAGTTTTTCTACTGAAAAGGGCAACTAATTCTTCTTTTTCCGAACTTGTGTTCTTTCGTTCACAGCTGGTGCACCTTTTCTTCTTGCTAATCTGCCAGTCACCTCACTTTCACTAATTGCACCAAGCTCTTGCTTTTTCCTAGTATAATCCCAAAGGAGCGCTTCATAACGTCTACGGTGTTGATCAATATCAGAAAGGTCTTCCTTTGAAATCGGTAGCTCTCCAATGCTGACATATTCTGTAAATGCCGTCACGTATACACCACAATCACTACAAAAAATAATAGGGGAAAAGATTTAGCATTCAATGTAAAATACAATTGGTTAAATAGATAGAAAGAAAAGCAGCACATACAATGATCCTTCTTTTTGCTGGGGTATTTCACTGACCAACCACTAAATGTCAAGAGGGTCAGTAACACCATTTTCAATATATGCCTTTGTGTTCTTGTAGTTGATATCTGGACGCTTGCCATAGAAGCCGATGCATGACAAGTAGAGGGGGATCATTGTCCCGACCCAATTTCCTATAGGCCGTGATGACGCCCAACGTCGCCGCTAGGCAAGCCAACAGTGAACTAACCGTGTATCTACTCTTTTAACATTTTTGAAATAGTTGATTTTTAATTATTACATAAGTAAGAGATGAGGAAATTTAATGAAATAAAATGTAACAAATTGTAAGATCAAGTGTAGTGAAATAAATACTCAAAAATTATTAAGTGTCTACAAGTAAAATTTCAAGACCTGGTGTCACAAGTGTATGAGCTACTAGTAGAATACACAAAATACTAAACTACTGTCTAAAATAAAGTAGACAGAAAGTAAATACAAAATAAAGACTTCGGGTGCTGCAGTACGGCTCGGAAGGCAGCTCACCGCTAAGTCTCGATTTATCAGGAGTGCGCACCGGGATGATGTCCAGATGCACCTGCTTCAGATCCTACATGGTTAGTGGTGAAGTATAGTGTGAGTACATAAACAACATGTACCCAGTAAATATCTAGTCTGACCTCGAAGAAGTAATGACGAGGGATCGACTTCGACACTTACTATGGGCTAACAATAAAATACCGAAATTCTAAATAAGCATGAGTTATGTAAACAACCATAAATCTCCATAACAAGCGATAAACAAATATTTTTTTCACTAATAATAAATCCCAAGTCAATTTCCATCATTTAAATAATTGAACCTCTCAATCCAATAAAAATCATATCAAGAAGATTAGGCTCCAAGTATTATTACGCACGATTTATGCCGAGGTTGTACGACCCGATCCAAAATATATGTATATACGATGGGCACTGCCGAGGGTCGAATAACACGAACCATAGATGCATCTATTAACCTGCCGAGACGAATGGCCCGCTCCCATAAGAGTAGAGGAAATTTACCTCGCTCGCGCAAATACTTGCAACGCGAGTGGACATAGATTTCTCAAAGTTATTATAAAATTCTTCCATTCTTCCCCACACATAAGAAATTTAAATGGGAGACTTTAAATCTAAAAATCCTTAAATCACAACTCTAGTTAAGACAGTTAATATGTATGACCAATATAATAGAGCAAACAAAATATGGTGTAAGTCTAAGACTACTCGAACATCACATAGAATATAGCTACACACGGAATCTCGTCACCTAGTGCGTACGTAGCTCCCCACACATATAATTCACAACAAAAATATGCCTAAGGGGATGAGTTCCCTCTTACAAGGTTAGGCAAGAGACTTACCTCGTTTTCAAGCTCACTCCCGATCCACAAATATGCCTTAAATCTTCAACGCGTTGCCAAACGACCCGAAATTAGTCAAATGTTATATAAATTAATCAATACATGTTCAAAAGTTCATAATTTAACTATTATAGTAATTATCCAACCAAAATTGAAAGATTCCTAAAATTTATCCCCGGGCCCATGTGCTCGGATTCCGAAAATTTTTGAAGAAAGTTGTTACCCATAACCTCACGAACTCAAATATATAGTTTTCACTCAATTCCATAACCATTTTCGTGGTTAAATTTCATTTTTATCAAAACCTAGGTTTTTCATCTAAACCCATAATTTTTACAATTTTTACATGTTAAAACCTACCCATAATCTATGTATTTAACTCACATTGTATAGAAATTACATACCTCAAAGTTCTAGGTGAAAACCCTTCTCCAAGAGCTCCAAAATCGCCTGAGAGATGAAAGAAAGTGAGCCAAAATAGCCTATGTCCCGCATTAAATAAACTATTCTGCCTCCATCTATTTCGCACCTGCGGTCACTGGGGCGCATCTGCGGTACCGCTTCTGCGGAATACCCCAGGCCCAGCGATGTCCGCTTTTGCGGATGTGACCCCGCTTCTGCGGCCTTCTCGCACCTGTGCCTCCTCATCACAGAAGCGAGTCCGCTTTTGCGGACCACTGGCCAACTTATCCCAAGCCGTTTCTGTGGCCAAAATCACGCACCTGCGGGCTCGCACCTGTGGCCAAAAGCTCGCAGATGCGGGCACACTAGAACTGGTGCACCAACAGCCCTTTTTGAGTCCAAGTTCAATCCATGCATCGCCCGGATTGCACCTGAGGCCCCCGAGGCCTCGTCCAAACATACCAACAAGTTCGTAAACATGAGACGGACTTGCTCGAACCCTCGGAATGCGGAAAACAACACCAAAACTAAGAATTACACCCCAAACCAAATCGAATCAACTTATGAACTTCAAGTTCTTCCAACTTACTCCGAACGCGCCGAAACATACTTTAACTACTCAGAATCACTCCAAAGTTTGCGTGCAAGTCTTAAGTCGCCATATGGAACGATTTTCCAGCTCAGAATCCCAAATGGACCTCGATAACACCAAAACCTACTCTAAACCAAATTTAAAAAACTTTAAACCTTCAAGGTGCCAACTATCAATATTAAGCACCGAAACGCTCCCGGGTGATCCAAAATCCGATACGAACATACACTGTCACGACCCGAACCGATGGGCCACGATGGACACCCGGTACCTTACTCAACCGAGTACCGTAACGTATCTTTCTTATTACTTCATCATATACACGTGACATACGGGCCTAATAGGCCGTACAATCTTTCACGTACACGACATATGTCTACATGAATAGAGTTATTTATGGAAATTATGCATTTGCTCGTTTCGTTCGTGTCGTATAGATAATGCCAAAAGAAAGAAGGGATAGCTTTAACATATCTGGAGTAGGGAAAAATTCATATGATATTCTTGAGAAGGATTGCACCGTACTCCCTTAGAATTACAAAATTCCATTGTTAATGTGCTAAGAAACCTCATTGATTGAAGAAATTACGTTGTAGTGTTTTGTAAGAATTTCTACGAATTTTTAGCAATTTGTAACAAATCACCTTGCTAATCTCCAAAACCTCGCATCTGATTTGTAGACTTTGAGAATGAAATGGTCTTTGTATTTAAAATCCTAGAAAGTGAAATTAGCATCTGATTGTTAATTGCTGCTGTTGTAGTATGAAGTTTTCAAAATTTTCCTCACTTTTGTTCTTTATGTAACCTTTCTGAGTATATCATGATTTTGTCAAAATGGATTGATATCCATGGAAGACAAGTTTAATGACTAATATGACTCCACCTTCTACGTGTAAATAGCTTAATAAGGCAAGAGTCACTTACTCCACTTGCTAAATTGACTAAATGAATTAATGTCCATGTGCCTACTAATTGAATGGACTAAAGGCATGAGTCACAATATTTTTAAGGCAAAAGCTGCCACGTGGGGGTGGGGATTTTAATCTTATCCTATAATCAATTCATTAATTAATTAGTTAATATCCCGCTACCTGGTAATTAACCAATTACCCGCATAATTAAAAATTATCTCAAATTAACACCAGGTATTTTGGATCGGACCGTATTATATCCCAAATCGACAACCTTTAAAGAAACTCATTTTCTTCTATTTGCTTACCTTCTCTCCTTCACGAATTTACTCATCATGTGTTTGAAATAGTATAATGCTTATAATCTCAAGAAAATCTCATCCCCGAGTCTACGTCAATTAACTGAAGATGAAACTTTAACATTCGAAAATGCGGGATGTAACATCATTCCCCCCTTTGGAACATTCGTCCTCGAATGTTGACTGATGCCCTTATCATTCTCATAACCCATAGCTCTTGCGAATACTCTAATACTCTTCTTGCCATCTAGGCAACTGTTCTGTGAATAAATCCAAAGGCCAGGGCATCCCCCCCCCCCCCCCCCTTTAGGCCTTTTTCTCACACCATGACTTATGGTCGGAATCCTTCCAGTCTCGTAACTGTTGCTACCTTCTGTCATACGGCCTGTACGACTCTTACCTTGTAAGTGCGCTTATGCAGCTCTTCTCTCCTTTTTCCTCCAGATTTTAGCCCATCTCTAGGCCTCACTTTGTAAACATATACAGAGCTTGACAAGATGTCCCTCTAGGCATCTATAGGCATATTGAAGTTCTTCGCTTAGTACCTTGTCGAACTTACGAATATTGCTATATCTTGTTTCATAGACCCGATTATCCATCCGTATGACTTTACTGCATCTAAGTAGGTCATAATATATCATAACTCTTACCTTGATTTATCGTTACTGAGGTCTTCTACCAAACTCCAGGTTACGTTAGTTGCTTATCCCATATATATAAATCTCTGTCTTTTGATGCTTCCTCATTACTGTTCATCTCAAGAATGACAGCCTTATCTCATCTCATACTTTATAACTTTCACCCATCTATTGTTGATTCACCTCAATATTGATCTATAATCTACCCTTGATAACTTAACCTTTTATGTAACACTGCTGCTAGGGTTCAAGTTTCATCGGGGAACATCTGAAATGATTAGACTGATCCACCTGGGGCGATACCATGCTTTCATGACCGTATCTCACAGCATCCCAATGTGATTTACCTTGCGTGGGTATTTTAATCCTGTCCAATTCATGAGATCCCCTTATTTTTTTCGTCAGATCATTACTCAATCGAAGGCCCAAACATCATCCTTTATCTATCACAATTACACCCTCATTCTATTACCAGGGCAGTATTCTATCTCTTCTAAATGCTATTAGTCTTAGACTCCTTTGAGTTCATTCAGGCTATAGTGAGCTTTGTATAACTTAGAGAAACCATCACTCTTCTTGTTTTCATGAGCTTAATCCTGAGGATTTATCCATTTTTTCACCTTCTCACTTGCCTTTTCTTATCCTTACTCCTGTCTTCCTAAAACCTTGTCGCTTCACTATACAATAGCTTGCGACCTACACATATCTATTTATATTACTTGCAACCTTTCAACTTGCTTGTATCATAGACTTCCTTGTGTTATTTTGGAACATCAAGCGAGACATCACATCGTCTCTAACTCTTCTTTACTCTCTTAGTCAGGCTTTTCGATACCTAGACCATAGGCTGGAAGATATGCTACTGACGATGCCGCTATTATTCCTAGATACCAAATCCCCGCGCTTCTAGCCCTTTTATTCGACGTATGGACTATTCATGATCTTTTTCCTTTGAGTATCTCGTATGTTGTTCACCTTTACCTTACTTACCTTAAAATCTCGCATTTTATCTTCTATCTCTTTCATGACCTCCCTTCCATCTAGGTGTAATTCACGTCTATAACTTGAAGCTCTATTATAATACTTGCACCTCTGGTGCATACACAATCCGGTGGGAGCTTCATACTGACTTCTTATGAGGCTGGTACTCTTTAGTTGGCTCCATCGTAGAGCCGTTATAAAATATGGCTACTGTACCATATCTCTTATACCTCTGCTATTTAAGAGTGATCCTGAGGTCTATAATTCTCTTGGTCCACTCCTGTTTTACTTAGTCGATGTAACTCTTTAGTTCTCTTCTTTCTAATCAGCCTTTATGTAGGCTTAAGTTATCTTCCGACCTGCGGCTCCTGGTATTAGTTATTACTTTAGCCTTTCATGGGCGCTGAGGGATATCCATGATACAATCCTCTAACAATTCAATCCTTCGTCTATGACCTGGGCTCAATTCTTTCTTTTAACGTATACCAGAATCTTCTACGGATATATATGCTGCAGGTATACCACTCCAAACTCTTAAGTGCATTCATAACGTCACCAACTCGGGATCATTGATCGAATAATTCCTTTCGTTCCTTCTTCGCTTTCTTTAACGTAAGCTGTTACTTTTTTTGGTCTTTCTGCCCTCTTGTTGCGTGCATACTTAGCTTATCTTAGTTCCCACGCATGCCAGAGTTTTCGTGCAACTCATATGATCTTGAATATTACTTCTGATTTTACTTCCCGTTCATTAGCCACGGTAGGTTCCATTTTCTTATAGAGTGCATACAATTTTGTTGTGAGACTGTTATTATAAGACCATTCCCTCCTTAGGTCACTGAACTTAGGTTGAAGCCTTCTTCCTTACTTTTTCAACTAGTCTTTCATTGTAGTATTTAGGGAGGACCCTCCGACTCTTGTAAAGTTGTGAGCTTATTACATCGTATACCCGATAGAATATTTGATGTTCGTACTCACATATAATTATCCTTAGTTACTTTCCTCCATGCTCATGTGCTCGTACGGTATCTTCTAAACTGAAGTTTTGATTGTTTTCCCAGAGGGACTCTCTTTTATTTCCATAATACTCATATGGTATCTTTAACTACCCCAACTCTTATCTGAATATTTCTCAAGGTCACGATGTCATACCTGCGAGACTGAATTCCCCATGTTGGGGTTCACTCTATTTATCTTGCTTGATCTATTGATTTGTCTGTATCCTCTTGTCTAGCCATAACTAGACTCTTCCTGAATCAACTACTAACTAATCGTTGGCCCATTCTCATATCAATATTCTGCCTAATCTTTCTTGGGTTATTTCCTTTGCATTAAATTACGTCTCGCACTGGCTCCTTATATTTCAATAACATCTCGGGCAGAAACCCTTACTTCCTCTCCTTGACGCCGTGTTTGTATAATATTCTGGAATCGTAGCATATTTGTAGGGTTTGAATAAGTACAATCTCATTCCTTTCTCATTTTTATCGCATTCCTCCTTTACCATTCCATTATTACTAAAGCTACTTAATTCTAACTTAATGCCACATCACTCCATATTGCCCCCTTTAGGGGAGTACTGAGATTTAGCGCTACGACGATCTACCTATAGATATTTTACCTCTTTATATTTATCGTCTTTTTACATCATTGATGATCCTTACTCGCCTTGCGGTAATCCTTCTGCACCGAGGATGACGAAATTCCTCGCTCGCAAGGATGACACTTAGTGTAACTGGCACATACAATCCCTTAAACTTAACTTTACTCACCTTGCTTACTTTGGGGAAGCGTCTTCCTAAATGACCATTCTCTGAATTTCTCATGAATCTTCTTCTGTTGTCCATTCTATTATCGCCGGAACGAAATCTGAAACTCTCATGATGCTGACTATTATCCAATCACTCAGTCCCTAATTCATGTTTAGTCTATCTTGTTCACCAGCCCATACTGATTCCTATTATTCTGGGGTTTAACTTTTTCTTCCGGTAGTTGCGTTGGAGTCACGAACTTATATCTCGAAGTGAGGATATGACTTTATGGCTATACTCTTTTGTTGTCTTAAGGCCTGTCACCTCTCGTCTCTTCCTTCACTTGACTATAGATCTGTAATACTGTCATCTTTTTATCTACCGTTGTCATCCATGTGTCATATCTTACTCTTAATGCTTCATTAGCTCTCTTCTTATTTCCTGCTAACATTTATGTCTATCACTTTATTATGAAAACTTCAACAAGATATTCTTTTGCTTTTAGCTCCCCTTTGTTCCATCCACTGGCTCTTCGGGTTGCCTAGCATTATCTCTCTACTAGGGACGGGAGCCATACTAAGATAATATTTATTTTTCCAGGATTCCAGTGCCTGTCCTTGGACATTCTAGTATACATATCTAGCTATACTATCCTAGAATGTACCATCTGGGTGTCTCATAAGGAGACCTGTTAGCACATTTGCAATATCCTTCGGAAATGTCAACTAACGTAGTCCCCAATAAGGTATAACTAAGATGGGTGTGGCCAATTATACATACCTCTGTTCCTGTTGAGGGTAACTCACAATGCTTATATTTTTCTGTCGGAATTGTAATACTGATAATCTTCCTTAACTGGGTTCCTCGTACCCTTCTTCACCTTGCTTCTTTTACTTGCTGAAACTTGTGTCTCCCTCCTTATTCCTTTTTACCGTAAGAGTGGATTGGCATTCTTGCCTTAGGGATCCTTATTAAGAATCTTACACATATTAGTATACACATGATTTGCTTAATACCTCATATTTATCCATCATAAGCATGATGCAAAAATCGAGTTCCTCTGACTCAATTCTTTCATAGATATATCTCTTACCAACTGTCTTTCTGGATGTAGGCATCGTCGTATTATGAATAAAATAGAGTTAGGAAATTGAGTTCTTACAATTGAGCTCTATGACACGATCTAGAGTAAGAATAAAGAGTGGCAATCCTAAATTCCCTGTAGCCTCCTGCTTATAAGTGTGGTGCACAACACACCCATAAACAAGACTCTACTAGACACGACTTGTAGACTCCCTAGGATAGATCTGCTCTGAGACCACTTTTGTCACGACCCGAACCGATGGGCCGTGACGGGCACCCGGTAACTTATTCAACCGAGTACCAACGTAACGTATCTTTCTTATTACTTCATCATATACACGTGACATACGGGCTTAATAGGCCAACATGATCATTTATAAACTCAAAACATAGGCCGACAAGGCCGTACAATCTTTCACGTACACGACATATGTCTACAAGCCTCTAAGAGTACATAATTGTCATAAAGGTCGGGACAGAGCCCCGCCATACCAAACCATACACATCTAAATCATACTGACCAAACAAGCAACCCCGGAGCAAATGGAGTGCACCAATATCTTCTGCTGAGCTGATCGCCTAGTTGGAGGACTCTCGACCTGGCTATCGAGACCTGCGGGCATGAAACGCAGTGTCCCCAGGCAAAAGGGACGTCTGTACAAATAATGTACCGAGTATGTAAGGAATAAAAATCAGTAGATAATAAACATGAGAGAAACATGGAGTAAAAGACTCGACATGTACGTCTGCATAGCTCTGTGAACCATTTCATTTTTATAATGTCATGCATATGCGTATAAATGTCATACCATGCATAGATATATGTGTTCATAACATCATCAAGCCTCTGAGGGCATCCCATCATATCATTTCGGCCACTGTGGGCAAATCATAAACATATACCAGCTGATCAGGTGGTGGTGCGTATATAACGCCATAACCTTTTTCCATATTCCATACACATATAATATACGCGTATATAATGCCATCTGGTCATTGGTCAATGTACATGTATAAATGCATGAAATGCATAAGAAATATGTTAATATGATTTTTTCGGAATGTCATAAAAATAATATGCTTGTCGGATAAATTTTATCAAATACGTATTTTTCTAAGACCCATGAACAGAAGATATAATAATAATTCACATTGGGAATTAAGAATATAGACTAGGGTTGTGCATAATTTGGTAAATACCGAATTACCGTACCGAAATCGAAAATTTTGGTATTTGGTATTTGATATTTTGGTATTCGGTATGGTATTTGGTTTATACTTTTTTAAAAATATGGTATTAGGTATGGTATTTGGTATTTTTAAATAAAATACCGAAATACCGATACCGTACCGAAATATATATTATATTACATAAAATACATATTATTAATTATAACGTAAATATAAAAAATCAAAATTTTACTTTCCTTTATTCTCTAAGTTCATCAATTAACTCTAAGCAAGTAAGAAGATATTTCTAATGATCAAATTTATTCCTTTATGTGCAGTTTTCTCTCTCTAGGTTGATATTTCCTTGTTTTGGACAAAAGTTTTGTCAACAAACATTTTCTGTTTTGTACTTTTGAGTACATTAATTAAGAATATTATAGTCTATGACTCTATGCACTTGTTAGTATTCAAATCGAATAAACCGAAGTTACCGAACTGAATAAACCAAAACTGAAACCGAAAAGAGAAAAATCGAACCATACCGAATTTAATTAGGTATGGTATTGTTATAGTATTTTAAGAAACCGAATACCAAAAATACCGAACCGAAATGTCTAAATATTGTACCATACCGACCGACGAACACCCCTAATATTTCTATGAATAGAGTCATTTATGAAAATTGTGCATTTGCTCGTTTCGTTCGTGTCGTATAGATAATGCCAAAAGAAAGAAGGGATAGCCTTAACATACCTGGAGTAGGGAAAAATCCGTACGATATTCTTGAAAAGGATTGCACCGTACTCCCTTAGAATTACAAAATCCCGTTGTTAATGTGCTAAGAAACCTCATTGATTGAAGAAATTACGTCGTAGTATTTTGTAAGAATTTCTACGAATTTGTAGCAATTTGTAACAAATCACCTTGCTAATCTCCAAAACCTCGCGTCTGATTTGTAGTCTTTGAGAATGAAATGGTCTTTGTATTTAAAATCCTAGAAAGTGAAGTTAACATCTGATTGTTAATTGCTGCTGTTGTAGTATGAAGTTTTCAAATTTTTCCTCACTTTTGTTCTTTATGTAGCCTTTCTGAGTATATCATGATTTTGTCAAAATGGATTGATATCCATGGAAGACAAGTTTAATGACTAATATGACTCCACCTTCTACGTATAAATAGCTTAAGAAGGCAAGAGTCACTTACTCCACTTGCTAAATTGACTAAATGAATTAATGTCCATGTGCCTACTAATTGAATGGACTAAAGGCATGAGTCACAATTTGTTTAAGGCTAAAGCTGCCACGCGGGGGTGGGGTGGGTATTTTAATCTTATCCTATAATTAATTAATTAATTAATTAGGTAATATTCCGCAATCCGATAATTAACCAATTACCCTAATAATTAAAATTTATCTCAAATTACTTAAAATTCTACTTATTTTTAATACACTTTATGCATCATACTATTATGGTCATGGAGTACCTTGTGTGACATTAGTCTATAAACATCAGGTATTTTGACTCGGACCGTATTATATCCCAAATCGACAACCTTTAACGAAACTCATTTTCTTCTATTTGCTTACCTTCTCTCCTTCACGAATTTATTCAACATGTGTTTGAAATAGTATAATGCTTATAATCTCAAGAAAATCTCATCCCCGAGTCTACGTCAATTAACTGAAGACGAAACTTTAACATACGAAAATGCGGGATGTAACATACGCCCAAGTCCAAAATCAACATACGAACCTATTGGAACCGTCAAATTCCAGTTTCGAGGTCGTTTACTCAAAATGTTGACTCAAGTCAAACTTAGCCCCTTTTAGCCAGCTTTTAGGAACTAAGTATTCCGATTTCAACCCGAACCCTTCCAAATCCCGAAATAACTATCCCCGAAAGTCATAAAATAGTAAAAGCACATACGGGGAATCTTATTTAGGGGAATGAGGATCTAGAAAATAAAACGACCGGTCGGGTCGTTATATTTTCCAACTCTTATACAAACGTTCGTTCTCGAATGTGTCTAGAATCATACCTAGAGTGCTGAACAAGTGTGGCTATCGTCTCCGCATGTCCTCTTCGATATCCCAAGTTGCCTCCTCGACTGGTTGACCCCTCCACTGAACCTTTACTACAGAAATCTTCTTGGACCTCAACTGGCGAACCTGTTATCATTAATGGCAACTGGCTCCTCCTCATAACCCAGGCTCTCATCTAACTGAACCCTGCTGTAGTCCAACACATGCAACCTGTCGGCGTGATACCTCTGGAGCATAGACACGTGGAAAACCGAATGAACTCCCTATAGACTGGGAGACAAAGAAAGCTCATAAGCAACCTCCCCAACTCGTTTCAACACCTCGAACGTACCTATAAACCTTGAGCTCAACTTGCCCTTTTTTCCGAACCTCATGATCCCCTTCATCGGCGAGGCCTTCAAGAGAACCTTCTCACCTACCATAAAAGATAAATCACGCGCCTTCTGATCCGCGTAACTCTTCTGTCTGGACTGTGCTGTGCAAAGTCGCTCCTGGATCAACTTTACCTTTTCCGAGGCATCCTTTAATAAATCAATACCATATAACTTAGCCTCGCTGGGATCAAACCATCCGATGGGCGAACGACATCGCCGAATATATAAAGCCTTAAATGGAGCCATCTCGATGCTGGACTGATAACTGTTATTGTAAGCAAACTTGGCCAAAGGCAAGAATCGGTCCCACTGCCCTCCGAAGTCAATCACACATGCTCAGAGCATATCCTCCAAAATCTGAACTGTCTGCTCCGACTGCCAATCGATCTACGGATGAAAGGCTGTGCTGAGCTCTACACGGGTCCCTAACTCACTCTGTACTTCTCTCCAAAAATGCGAAGTAAACTGAGGGCCTCTATCTGATATAATGGAGATAGGCATACCATGCAACCGAACAATCTCCTGAATATAAATCTGTGCCAACCTCTTTGAAGAATACGTGGTCACAACCAGAATGAAGTGTGCTAACTTCGTCAACCTATCGACAATGACCCAAACTGCATCAAACTTCCGCAAGGTCCACGGCAACCCAACTACGAAGTCCATAGTAATGCGCCCCTATTTTCACTCAGGTATAGTCATCTGCTGAAGTAGGTCACCTGGCCTTTGATGCTCATACTTGACCTGCTGGAAATTTAGGCACCTCACCACATACTCAACTATGTCTTTCTTCATCCACCGCCACCAATAATGCTGCCTTAGGTCACGATACATCTTCGTATCACCTGGATGAATAGAATACCGAGAATTGTGTGCCTCCTCTAGGATCTTCTCCCTCAAGCCATCAACATTAGGAACACATAGGCAACCCTGGAGTCGTAGAACACCATCCTCGCTGATAGTAACTTCCTTGGCACCACCCTGTAGTACCGTCTCTCTGAGAACCAACAAGTGCGGATCATCAAATTGGCGAGCCTTGATTTGCTCGAATAGTGAAAATTGAGCGATGATGCATGCAAGAACTCGGCTGGGCTATGAAATATCCAACCTCACAAGTCTGTTAGCTAAGGACTGAATGTCCAAAGCTAGTGGCCTCTCCTCTGCTGAAATGGAGGCCAAAATACCCATACTCTCCGCCTTTCTGCTCAAGGCATCCGCAACTACATTCGCCTTGCCCGGATTATAAAGGATGGTAATATCATAATCATTTAGTAACTCAAGCCACCTGCGTTGCCTCATATTGATATCCCTCTGCTTGGACAGATGCTGCAAGCTGCGATGATCGGTGTAAACCTCACAGGACACCCTATAAAGATAATGCCTCCAGATCTTAAGAGCATGAACAATCGCGGCCAACTCCAAATCGTGCACGGGGTAATATTTCTCATAAGGCTTCAACTGACGCGAAGCATATGCAATAACTCGACCCTCCTACATCAATACACAACCTAAACTAACACGTGAAGCATCGCAATACATGGTATACTACCCCGAACCGGAAGGCAACACTAATACCGGTGCTGAAGTCAATGCGGTCTTGAGCTTCTAAAAACTCGCCTCGCAATCGTCGAACCATCAGAATGGAGCACCCTTCTGGGTCAATCTCGTCAAAGGTGCTGCAATAAATGAGAAGCCCTCCACAAACTGACGATAATAACCTGCTAACCTATGAAGCTCCTGATCTCAGTCGCTGTAGTAGGACGAGGTCAACTCTAAATTGCCTCGATCTTCTTGGTATCTACCTTAATACCTTCGCCTGATATAACATGTCCCAAGAATGCTACGGAATCTATTCCTGCAAGGTCTGAAGCACCACTCTCAAATGCTGCTCGTGCTCCTCCATGCTATGTGAATAGATCAAAATGTCATCAATGAACACAATGACAAACAAATCGATATATGGCATGAACACCAGGTTCATCAAATCCATAAACGTCGTCGGGGTGTTAGTCAAACCGAAGGATATCACTAGAAACTCATAATGGCCATATCTAGTCTGGAAAGCCGTCTTCGGAACATCCAAATCCTGAATCTTCAACTGATGGTACCCCGATATCAAGTCGATCTTGGAGAACACCCTAGCACCCTATAACTGGTCAAATAAATCATCAATACGCGGCAACGGGTACTTGTTCTTAATAGTAACTTTGTTCAACTGGCGGTAATCAATTTACATCCGCATAGTCCCATCTTTCTTCTTCATAAATAACACCGGGGCACCCCAAGGGGACATACTCGGTCTGACAAACCCCTTTGCTAGCAATTCCTCAAGATGTTCTTTCAACTCCTTCAACTCTTTCGGAGCCATGCGGTACGGTGGGATAGAGATAGGCTGGGTACCTGGAGCCAAATCAATATAGAAATTGATATCACGATCTAGTGGCATGCTTGGAAGATCAGAAGGAAACACATCGAAGAACTCTCGGACCACGGGTACTGAATCAATCGATAGAGTATATGCAGTAGTATCCCGAACACAAGCGAGATAAGTCAAACACCCCTTCTCGACCATGTGTCGAGCCTTCAGAAAGGAGATAACCTGACTAGATGCACTGACGGACGAACCCCTCCACTCTTATCTAGGCAAATCTGGCATCGTGAAGGTAACAGTCTTGGCATGGCAATCAAGGATGGCATGATATGGAGACAACCAATATATGCCTAGGATGACCTCAAAGTCGGTCATATCAAGCAACAGAAGATCCTCTCTGGTTTCATAACCATAGAAAGTAACAATGCAGGACTGTTAGATCCGATCCACAACAACAGAATCGCATGCTGGAGTGGACACATAAACAAGAGTACCCAAGGACTCCCGAGTAACTCCCAGGAAATGAGAAAACATGTGATCATGACATCTGAGGCCACTGCATCTGGTCTGGCCGGAAAAGCATAGAATCTAGCTGGAGCGCCACCTACCTGGCCTCCACCTGACTGACCTCCACCTCTTGGATGGCCCCTATTCACCTGCCCTCCGCCTCTGGGCGGCCGGACGGCTGGTGCGGCAGCTGGTACTGTAATCATGGGCTGGTAACCCTGTTGTACTACCTTGCCCCAAAGTCTGGGACAAAACCCCTTCATAGGTTCAAGATCCCCGCACTCGTAACAACCCCTAGGAATAGAGGACTACTGACCTGAAGTCTGACCCTGATGCCCTGAATACCCACTAGAGGAATCCTGAATAGCTGGCGGCCGGTAGGAACTCTCCAGAATGGCACTGAAGTAGGGTCGCACTGGAGCACCCCGGGAAGGAGGCGGTGCGAGATATGTGGGCCTGCTAGACTGACCCCTTATGAACTGACCCCTGCCCCCAGTCGGGGCACCACTGAACTCTCTAGAATACCGATTCCGCTTATCCTTCGTATCCTGCTCCCGATCACGCTGACGTGCACCCTCGATCCTCCGAGCTATCTCTACAACTAGCTCGTAAGAAGTCCCCATCTCAACCTCTCGGGCCATAGTGGCCTGGCTAGCAGAGTGCAAACCTGCCACAAACCTCTGCACTCTCTGCATCGGTCAAAAGTATCATAAGTGCATGGCGAGACAACTCAAAAAATCTCGCCTCATAGTCGGTCACCGACATCTGGCCCTGCTGTAGCTGCTCGAACTGAAATCGCAACTTTTCCCTCTGAGATGGTGGAATATACCTATCCAAAAAGAGGCGTGTGAACTGGTCCCAAGTCATGGGAGGAGAATCTGCTAGTCTGCTGAGAAGATATGACTGCCACCACCTACGGGCCCTGCCCTCAAGCTGGAAGGTAGTAAAATCAACCCAAGGGACTCCAATATCCTCATGTTGTGCAGTCTGTCCCTGCACCGATCAATAAAATCTTATGGGTCCTCATGTCGCTCACCTCCAAAGACTCGAGGTTGTAGCCTGGTCCATCTGTCCAATAGCCTATGCGGATCGTCGGCCGCAGCCAGTATGGGCCCAGGTATAGCTGCTGCAACTGGCTGAGCTTCGCCTACGGGTAGTGCTCCCGGGGTCTGATATACGGCAGTTGCATGCCCTGGAGCCTAAGCGGTAGGGGTCTGTGCTCCCCTCCCGCCTGAGATGTGGTTGGGTCTGCTGGAAATAAACCAGCCTGAGTCATAGAATCCATGAACCGTAGCATACGGCCCATGACCTCCTGGAATCCCGGTGCAGACATAAAATCCACCGGGGATGGCTCTGCTGCAGGCACTTCGCCCTGCTCCTCAATAATAGGAACCTCTACAAGATCCACTGGTGGCATAACTGGAGCAACTCTGGGACATCCTCGTCCTCTTCCACGAGCTGGAGCCCTCCCTCGACCTCTGCCTCTAGAGACATGGGGAGCAGCTCCTCCATGATCGGGTACATATATTACGCGCGTTCTCACCATCTATGAGAGAATACGAGAGAGATACTTAGCACAACATCAATTGCACGGTAGGAGATGAAGAAAGATTAGTTTCCTAACACTCTATAGCCTCTCGAAGATAAGTACGGACGTCTCCGCACCGATCCGTAAGACTTTATTAGGCCTGCTCATAACTTATGAGACCTACGTGAACCTAGTGCTCTGATACCATGTTGTCACGACCCAATTTCCTACAGGCCGTGATGGCGCCCAACGTCGCCGTGATGGCACCCAACGTCACCGCTAGGCAAGCCAACAGTGAACTAACCATGTATCTACTCTTTTAACATTTTTGAAATAGTTGATTTTTAATTATTACATAAGTAATAGATGAGAAAATTTAATAAAATAAAATGTAACAAATTGTAAGATCAAGTGTAGTGAAATAAATACTCAAAAATCATTAAGTGTCTACTAGCAAATTTCCAAGACCTGGTGTCACAAGTGTATAAGCTACTAGTAGAATACACAAAATACTAAACTAATGTTTGAAATAAAGTAGACAAAAAGTAAATACAAAAGAAAGACTTTGGGTGCTGCAGAACGGCTCGGAAGGTAGCTCACCGCTAAGTCTCGATGTATCAGGAGTGCACGCCAGGATGATGTCCAGATGCACCTGCCTCAGATCCTGCACGGTTAGTGCAGAAGTGTAGCGCGAGTACATAAACAATATGTACCCAGTAAGTATCTAGTCTAACCTCGAAGAAGTAGTGACGAGGGGTCGACTTCGACACTTACTATGGGCTAACAATAAAATACCAAAATTATAAATAAGCATGAGTTATGTAAACAACCATAAATCTCCATAACAAGCGATAAACAAATATTTCTTTCATTAATAATTCGGGGTGGGCATATAAACCGAAAAATTAAATTCCGAATCAAACCAAATTAATTTGGTATTTCGGTTTTGATTTTTTCGGTATATCGATTTATCTCGGTATAGAAATTGCGATATTTCGGTAGTTCGGTACGGTATACAGTATTGGGTTTTTGATATTTCAGTATACCGAAATATCGAAATATTTTAGTCCAAGCCCAACTTTATTTTTATTTTTCATCCCAATAAGACTAAGCCCACACCCCAAAACACCTAATTCCCTAATCCCTTAAAGGCTTAGAGGCAGACATGAAAAGCTATCTGCTCAAAAAATCCCTTTCCCTTTCTATTTTCTAACCTAGACTTCTCTCAAATATATCAACTTTGCTTGGTTTCTGCGGATTCACGAGTCATGACTACAATAGCTTCAAGACCTCGGCGACGACGACTCCTCTCCTCAGCGACTGCTTGTTTGCTAATTGGATTAACTGGTTAAGTGTTCTATTTTCTGTTCTGAATTGGTTTTGTTTTAGTACCAAGTATTCTATTTGTTTTTAATTGGTTTTGTTCATTAAATTGTATATTTAAGTGGGAGTTCTATGATTTCTGGATATAGTAGTTCTATATTTTCTATGGTTTCTGCATAAGTGCATATAGTAGTTTTATGTTTTATACGTTTTAGGATTTACCTCTTCATGTTTCTGCACATAGTAGTAGTTCTATGGTTTCTGCATTGCTTCAGAAATTAAGAGGTGAGAAACATCCATATTGTTTATTTCAGTGGCCTCACAACATCTATCAGAAGGTATTTTTTTTAACTGGATCTATCAGAAGGAATTATAGTTTCCAATCTCGAAAAGCAGAAGAAAACAGAAATGCCCAAAGGATTCACTAGGGTTACTATAGTGTGGGGCTTTAGAATAAAGTTAAATAGTTGTCCATATGATATCTGATTCCAGGTATTTAATCTAGCAAGGGAATGTATTTTTTAACTCAATGTTTGAATTGCATGTAGTACATGATTTGCAGGTTGAACTTGGGGAGTTAAAAAGGCGATTGACAGAGGTAATCAGTAATTGTGATGCACTGTGCAAGAGGATTGCTGCAGAGGGACCTGAATCGCTTCGATCGTCTATCAAACCACTTACAACAACTTCCTCTGATACAAGAAGCAATTGCAATAGCATACATAGAACTCTGCAAGCTGAAGCAGATGAAAGGCAATAGCGTGAAGGCTGTGTTGGAGCTTATAAAATTTTTCTAACCCCGGTGTACATAACTTGATTGAGCATCATGACCCATAATCGTATCTTTTGTCCAACTGACTGGTAGTTCAAGTGAGAAACATCCATATTAGTTTCTGCATGGATGTTTGAACCAAGTAAATTAACATTGAGTAGTAGTTCTGTTTCCATGACTAATAGTGAAAGTTCTTCATTGTTATGTGCAAATTAAGTGTTCTGTCATAGAGTGGGATTGTGGGAGTGTTATAACTTATAAGTTATAACTGCACTATTAATAGGGACAGACGGACCGTACGATACTGAAACCGTACCGAACCAAACAAGAAAATATCGAACCGTACCGAACTACTTTGGTACGGTATTTGGTATGTACAATTGATATACTGAATACCGAAGTACTGAACCATAATTCATAAATATCGTACCGAAGTACCAAACGCCCACTTAATAAATCCCAAGTCAATTTCCATCATTTAAATAATTATAACCTCTCAAGCCAATAAAAATCATATCAAGAAGATTAGGCTCCAAGTATTATTACGCACGATTTATGCCGAGGTCGTACGACCCGATCCAAATTATATGTATATACTGTGTGCTTTGTTGAGGGTCGAACGACAAATCATATATGCATCTATTAACCTGCTGAGGAGAACGACCAGCTCCCATGAGAGTAGAGAAAATTTACCTCGCTCACGAAAATACTTACGATGCGAGTGGACATAGATTTCTCAAAGTGATAATAAAATTCTTCCATTCTTCCCCACTCATAAGAAATTTAAACGGGAGACTTTAAATCTTAAAATCCTTAAATCACAGCTCTAGTTAAGACAATTAATATGTATGACCAACATAATAGAGCAAACAAAATATGGTATAAGCCTAAGACTACCCGGACATCACATAGAATATAGCTACGTACGAACTCTCGTCATCTAGTACATACGTAGCTCCCTACACATATAATTCACAATAAAAATACGCCTAAGGGATGAGTTCTCTCTTACAAGGTTAGGCAAGAGACTTACCTCGTTCTCAAGCATACTCCCGATCCACAAATATGCTTTAAATCCTCAACTCATTGCCAAACGACCCGAAACTAGTCAAATGTTATATAAATTAATCAATACATGTTCAAAAGTTCATAATTCAACTATTAGAGTAATTACTCAACCCAAATTGGAAGATTTCTAAAATCTACTCCTAGACCCACGTGTCCAGATTTCAAAAAATTTCGAAGAAAGTTGTTACCCATAACCTCACAAACTCAAATATATAGTTTTCACTCAATTCCATAACCATTTTCATGGTTAAATCCCATTTTTATCAAAACCTAGGTTTTTAATCTAAACCCATGATTTTCAAAATTTTTACATGTTAAAACCTACCCATAGTCTATGTATTTAACTCACATTGTATAAAAAGTACTTACCTCAAAGTGCTAGGTAAAAACCCCTCTCCAAGAGCTCCAAATCGCCCAAGAGATGAAAGAAAGTGAGCCAAAATAGCCTAAGTCCCGCATTAAATGGACTATTCTGCCTCCATCTATTTCGCACATGTGGTCACTGGGCCGCATCTATGGTACCGCTTCTGCGGAACTAGGTCCACTTCTGCAGAATTCCCCATGCCTAGAGCTGGTCGCTTCTGCGGATGTGACCCCGCTTCTGCGGTCACGTTTCTGCGGTCAGGGAAGCGCATTTGCGGCCTTCTCGCACCTGTGGCTCCTCATCGTAGAAGCGAGTCCGCTTCTGCGCACTCCCCTTCGCTTCTGTGCACCACTGGCCAACTACTCCCAAGGCGCTTCTGCGTCCAAAATCATGCACCTGCGGCAAAAGGCTCGCAGGTGCGGGCACACCAGAACTGGTGCACCAACAACCCTTTTTGAGTCCAAGTTCAATCCGTGCATCGCCCAGATTGCACCCGAGGCCCCCGAGGCCTTGCCCAAACATACCAACAAGTCCGTAATATGATACGGACTTGCTCAAACCCTTAGAACGCAAAAAACAAAACCAAAACTAAGAATCACACCCTAAACCAAATTGAATCAACTTATGAACTTCAAGTTCTTCCAACTTACTCCGAACGCGCCGAAACATACTTAAACTACTCGGAATGACTGCAAATTTTGCGTGCAAGTCTTAAATCACCATACGGAACTATTCCTCAGTTCAGAATCCCAAATGGACTTCGATAATACCAAAACCTACTCTAATCCAAATTTAAAGAACTTTAAACTTTCAAGGTACTAACTATCAATATTAAGGGCTGAAATGCTCGCGGGTCATCCAAAACTCGATCCGGACATACGCCCAAGTCCAAAATCAACATACGAACCTATTGGAACCGTCAAATCCTGACTCCGAGGGAGTTTACTTAAAACGTTTACTCAAATCAAACTTAGCCTTTTTTAGCCAGCCTTTAGGAACCAAGTGTTCCGATTTTAACCCGAACCCTTCCAAATCCCGAATTAACCAAAGTCTGTTAATTCTGTAAAACATCTAAGGCTAGTGATAAGGGCAAACTCCCTCAACCCAAAGTTCAGTCTCTCACCCTTTATCTGTGCTGTAAAAAAAATGAGAACCGGATGCGTTCAATTCATACTTGATGAGAAGGTGAATTGCCTGATTTTGGATACATATTTTGGGAAGGGAAAGAAAATGCCCAAAACATGTCTTCTTAAATAACTTTAACCCATTTTCAGACAATAACACCTTGATTTGGCCAGGAACAGCAGGGTCGGATAATGTCTGAAACCTAGTAATGCCATAATCAACATCATGTGGTGCAAAAAAATGTTCAATTTTGCACCAAAAGAAACAGTAAGTTAATAAAACTTGTTTAAAGACCAAAAAAAACAAAATAATCACAATTCTACTACACTTTAGCTACAGTCAGAAAGACATTAATATATTGCATACAAGTAAGTTGCAAAATTACTAAACATATATAACAACTGACTACATTGAAGCTACAAATGCACTGATAAAATTATGTTTAGAGCAAGAAATTAGAAACTAACAACTAGACATAATATATACAATTTATTTACAGAAAATAAAACTAACATCTACAAATAGAGCAAATAATAACCAATAAAACCAACTAAATCATGCAGTATATTCTCTAACAAAATAATTTTGAATAATATACAAGAAATCTACAATTTCTAGGGAAATGTAGAAAAGTTGATAACCAACAATAAATATACACAATGTAGACAAAATTTCTATAAATACAGAAAAATAAAAAATATGTATAGTCATGAGAATGAGAACAAGTTTTGTAACTAAAAAAAAAAGAACCAAAATTGTAACTACTAAAATTTTACCTTCTCCAATGACTGTTGGGGTATGATTTTAGGAGATTTTTGAACCTTCTTCTTTTTTGAAGGTTTGACAGTAGGAGTAACTTTGATTTTTTTTGCAGGTTTCGGGATAACTTCTTCTTCGACGAAATCATCATCACGAGCAATTTCTTTACCCTTCCGCTTTACTGATTTAGCAGATGTCGAAGATTCACCAACATCTTTGTCATGCTTGAGTTTTGTTCGAGCTTCTACCCTAGCTTCATGAGGGGAAACCTTGGACTTTATCTCTGGTTTTGCATGTGTCGATTTCACTACTTTTTGGGTGAATCCTGTGAGAAAACACCTAAATCAAAAGTAGGAATATCACCAACATTAGATTTTTTAGGGCTATTCTTCGGAACTCCTTTCTTCTTCATTGTAAGGGAAGGAAAATTTTAAGTTGTTACTGATTTCGTAGGATTTTGAGCGAGAATTCAGAAAAATTGAGAGAGATTATAAAAGATTTTTGAACAAAAATGGAAGAGAGCGTTAATGGAGGGAGAGAGTAAAGAATCGTGGGGGGTATGGACAGAGAAACGTGGGGGGAGTGGGTTATGTACGTTAGCCAGATTATAGGAGTTAATTGATTCTCATTAAATTTTTAAAATGTATATAATTGGTAAATTGTAGATACCTATGTAATTAAATTGAAACTTGAGTAGGGAGGGTAATAAAGTTTCAAATAGTGTATAGGAAGGTAAAAATCCCTCGGCAATATTGAATTTGATTTTTTTTTTTTTTGAACCAAACAACCTCTTAGTGTATTATCCAAAGTTAGCAAGAAAATCCAGGGTTTGAAAAGGACATATAATCCCCAAACTATGCCGAACATGCATGTTACGTCTTTCTGGATCAAAATAAGTTGAGGGTTTTTTATTTTTGCCACGCCCCAAACCTGGGGAGGCGCGGTTGGCATCCGGTGTCGTGCTGGCCCGAGCGAACCACTCTGTAACTCATGATCATTCGACCAAAACTAGAACATACATAGGTCGAGTTGGCTGAACTCATTCCTTTTGTAACTATCATGGGCCAACATGTCCACACCTCATAATGTACAACTTTAAGTATGCAAACACTGTATCAGCGAACCATCATATTTAAAACATGAATACATATGGTCGTCAAGGCCTCTGATATACTGTGCATAATAAACCTGTGTCAACAAAGCCTCTAAGATTATTTGACATCAAAACATGGTCAGGACAGGGACCCGACCTACCCATAAGTCTATAGCAAAACTCTGACACGATGACTTATAGACTCGGCTGCACTCCGAATGAAGTGGAGTCTTACTGATCCTTCGCTGAATGCTAACCTCGTCTACTATGAGGGCTCGCCAAACTGATTATCTATACCTGCATGCATGAATGCAACGTTCACAACAAAAGGACGTCAGTACGAATAATGTACCGAGTATATAAGGCATGTAAACCAGTATATAAAGGACATGAAAGAAACATGGAGTAAATGACTCAACCTGTAAGTCTGGATAGCTCTGTAAATTATGAAATATTTATAATGTCATGCATATGTGTATAAATGTCATATAATGCATAAGTCTATGCGTACATAACATCATCAAGCCTCTGAGGGCATCCCATCATATCATCTCAGCCTCTGTGGGCAAAATCACTAATGTATACCAACTGACCAGGTGGTGGTGCGTGTATAATGCCATAACCTTTTTCCATACCCTATATACATATAATATACTCGTATATAACGCCATCTGGTCATGAGTCAATGTACATGTATAAATGAATGCAATGCATAATAAGTAAGTCAATAAGATCTCTCGGAATGTCATAAGATCAATATGCCTTCGGATAAACTTTATCAGCTACGTATTTTTCTGAGACCATGAAAAGAAGATATAATAATAAGACATATGGGGAATCAACAACATAGGCACCCATAGTGCTTCTATGAAAAAAGACATTTATGAAAGTTGTGCATTTGCTCGTTTTATTTGTATCATAGGGATCATGCCAAAAGGAAAGAAGGAATAGCCTTAACATACCTTAATTGTTCGTATGATTTCGTAGAAGATCATAGACAACAAATCGAACCTAGATAAACTTCTTTAAAGCTTCCCGACACCTTACTTCATTACAAAGTAATATTTGGCTTGCTAAGATTCAGAGGACATCGACGTGATAACCATGAAATCGACAGAGGAAGATTACAATATTTGATCTTGGAAGGAGGAGTAGAACGTGAACTAAATTGATGTAAGTTGATATAGAGATGAAGAAGAGAACATTATTGCATATGGGTCTTTTATAAGGCATAAACTTTTCCTTTCTAAAAGCCTTAGCCACTAATTCTCAAGAAAACACATCAACTAAACAAAATGATGAGTCACATAGGTTATAAGCATATAAAGGTGGATCATTCGTTAAATTAAAGAAAATGGACTTTGATCTTATCCACAAAGTTGATTGACTCTTCTTACAATTTTATTAATATAATAATAAATAGATATCTAATTGAGTAGACACTATCACCTGAACCAGCATGGATAATATCAAGAAAACTTAAAAATCTTGTCCTCATCCTAAAATACTACTATTAAAATAATAAATTATGGTACCATATAAAATTAATACATACATTATTATTTCATTAAAATATCCATATAAAAATACATATATTTTATCAACTTCTAATTTTGCAAATCTCGTATAAAGAGTATAAATTTTTGTACGCTTAATTCTCAAAACAACAAAAAGATAACCTTCTTTTCTTGTAAGAAAATAATTTCTATCTTTACAATAAAGAATATCTCATAAACTTTCTTATATTATGTCTATAATTTAAAGCATATTCGGGAGTAGTAATATTAATAACTATATAAAATTATATTTTTCAAACTTTTTTATAAAAAATGTTCCACTCAAAATAAATACCATATCAAAATGTATCTAACGGTATCAAGGTTGTTAACTTACGGGATCTTACAATAATATTGTCACAAATCCTCTATAACCTCATGAATGACCTTAATCCCTTTTAAGCTCATATGGATTACTACGACTCATCCTAGTACTAAAATACGGGACTACTAAACATTAAAGACCCCCTTTCCATTCTACACGTGTAATCCTCTATGTGCAGACCTAATGACTCATCACCAAACTTTACACGTGTAAACCATGTACTTTAAGTACTATGACTCATATATGCACACTTAGTGCCACCCTTGGCCAAATTAATGCCACGTGGCAGCCTACTAAAGTTCCTCTTTACATGTGTCATCCCTTAATCACCCTTTCAATACATGATGACACCATATATTTTTGTATGTATGGATATATAACACTTACTTTCACTTATCCACATCCCACATGGCTTATGTCCACGTACTACTTATTCAATAGTCCTAATAAATTTCTAGTTTACACTACAATCTTCCATCTAACCAACTACACATATAATTAATTCTAGCACTCAATTCACTTAAATACTAATATATTGCATATACCTTACTATCATGGTCATGTGATATAACGCTAGTCCATAAATATGATGTATTATAGTTTGGACCGTATTTCATCCCAAAATGTCAAACTTCGGCGATACTCAATTTCTTCGATTCGTTTACCCCCTGACCTTGATAACACTTACTTATCACTTGTTTGAAATATCATAAATACTTATAACCTCAAAAATAGTCTCGTCTTTTAACTTATGTCAATTATCTTATGAAAAATCTAATGTAGAAAAGTATGGGATGTAACAATTTTATAGTTTAAAAACTATTCGTTTTTATTAAATAACCACTGGCGCGAAGCATTTGTTTTAACTGTCTTTGAATGCTTAGGTTCTGGTAGTTCCGAACATAAATGTCCAATATCAAATGCTGCCGCTGCTTCCTCATTTATTTATTATTATTATTTTATTACGGTATATCTGCTCTTGTCTTAACTCTTCCATTCAGTCCACAACAAGTCATGTGCTCTTGATATGGCTTTAATTAAGATTAACAAGATGCAAGTGGGTCAGAGAAATTATGTTGTTACTAGCTTGCTCAGCTACTAGACATATTAATGAAGATGGTATTTCTTATTTTTTCTTTTCCAATTTCTTTTCTTAGTTCCTCGATCATTTTCTCCACGTAACTCATCTATATTTTATTACTTGATTAATTATATGAATGTCATGCTTTTTGTATGTTTTGTTTATGAGATTAAGATATATTAAGGCAAAATAGGCTAAATGGCATTTATACTTGTGTCACTTTGTCATGCCGGTCCCCAAACTTATCATTTTGCCAATTGAACACTTACACTCGTTCAAATCGTGTATAATAAACGCTTATGACAGGAGGTTACCAGTGTGTGTAATACAATCTCCTACACGTAGGACACCACGTCATTACTAGTGACACATAGGAAAAAAAAACTATTGAAAAATAAGATTGGCCACCCAAACCTAATATTTTCTGTCATTTTACACTATCGATTATTCCACGTCATTGTTTATTTTCTCAGAAAGTATGTTTTTTAAAAATTTGAAGAAAAATCCAAAATGCCTCAATAAACAACCTCATAGCCACCATTCAACCTCTTTCTTTATCTGACCACCGTGAACCATTCCCTAACCACCAGCAAAGATTGTCCTTTCAAAATTCCACCCAACAACAGAAGATTTCCTAAGGGAGGCAATAACACCGAAGTGCGCAAGCGCACACAAGTGCTGCAAATTTTCAACAAAAAGCAAAACTCCAGATATGCAAGAACACTAAGCCAAAAATCAGAAGCCGTTGGGGTAGTGAACGCCCAAAGATTCAGACTCATTAGCGGCGAGTTGTAACCTTGATTCACCAAGTTATTTCAACTAACCTAACCAAAACAAGTGCAATGAAAAAACAGTAACGAGACAGAGCCAAGAGGTTGTTCACCCGAGGATATGAGTTTCGCTGAGAAGTATACAAATACCAACAGTAAGGGCCACCAGACAAATTATTCCGGCGTGACCAATTCCAAATAGCGAAACACATCAACAATAACCAAAACAGATATGTTCGTCAACCTAAAGAGTCGTCGGAATCAGAGACGTTACTACCACGGGTAGGACACTACAGCAGCATCTTAGGAGGAACGAAACTCGCCGGAACCCTAATCAGTTGGGTTTTGATTAAACAGAAAAAGAAATGAGAAATGTAAAAGATTCTTTTGTTAAAGAAATAGAGAAAAATAGTATATTCCTGCTTGATTTTGTGATTTTGAAGGCTCATCCATTGTTTACAGTAGTGTGGAGGGGAAAAGAGGGAGGCGGAAAGAGGGATTGGGGGCGAGAAGAAAGGTGGGAGAAACTGAGAAAGAGAAGAAAATTGGGAGGGGGAGGGTGGTAATTTCGATTAACTTATTAACTTTACTTCTTCTTTTTTTAGTTTAATTCATTTTTAATCAAAATCACTAGTATCACTCTCTTTACACACGTGTGTTACACATAATTTGTCCACCTCAGCTATGTCAATGCCACATAAGCTCGGTCAATGGTCAGAGGGATTTAGAAAATTAGTTTTGAACGAGTGTAAGTGTTCAATTGGCAAAATGATAAGTTTGGGGACCGGCATGACAAAGTGGCATAAGTATAAGTGCCATTTAGGCTATTCATTTTCTACTTCAATGTCCAATAATTTAAGTTAATAGTATTATCCCTGAATATCAAGAAAATAGAATTTTTGCAGTTGGAATAAACCTTGTGCGATTCAATAGTGTTGAAATTTGTCTCTAGGTGAATATGATGCTGCCCAATCTGTCAAGATTTGTCTTCCTTGACCGGTCGGATATTACAGCAGTAATCTCGGTGCGTATCACTAAGGAACCGACAATCAGCTAATCAAGGGATTTTTACCTTTTATAGAATTGTACCTAAAGTAGGACTCCTCTATTATTTAAAGGGGGGTCTGATAATTAATTTAACACACTATAATACACATTCCAAAGCAACATATTATTATTTTCTTTAAGTTCTAATTCTTCTTGATATCGATCGAAATACGTTCGGCTCGAGGTGGCTAATCTTCCAAGGCTGAAACTATTCAATTCGTGTGGTTTGCATTTACTTTATCATTATCTATTTCAATTGCAATCTAATTTATCGTTTTGTGTCAAGTTAGTCCACATATCCTTAAAACCACTTACAAATTCAATTGTTATCCGATTTTGAGGGTAAACAATTTGGCGCCCATAGTGGGGCTAAGGATAATAGTGGTTATTTGATATAAATTTCCATAACACACACTATTTTACACTTGTTCTTTGAAGTGTCTCTAATTTCAGGTTAAAACTCAAAATGTCGAACTTTCAATCAGCACCCCTACATACTGACAACGAGTCCGGTCATCACGGTGAAAATAACAACATAGCACCCGGTGACGAAGTACCACCCATTGATCCCATCAGAATTCCGGTCGCAGACCCAATTGACGCTAATTCACATGTGGCTATTGACACAAACTTGCCTACCGACCCCGAGAATAGCGTCCATGGTGGAGCCCGATCGGCGGCTCAAAATACACAAAATATTGGTGGAGACGAGATCAGTTTAAGGGTGATCTTTGAAATGCTGCAGGCTCCACAGACGGCGATAGTTCAGTTACAAAACCAAAGTCGCGCACCGAGTAGAGTTGAACCCGATCCACCCCGAGAAGTCATCTGCAGGGATGAATCGGTCGCTGATAGTTGAATGAATATGAATCGGGGACTAACCCCGAGATCATAAAGATGCTCGAGGAACTGACAAAACGAGTAGAATCAAGGGAGAAGAATAGCTAGTGACAAAAAGGTGGAAACCTACAATTCCAGGGTAGACCAAATTCCAGGAGCACCGCCGATATTTAAAGGCCTGGATTCCAAGAAGTCCGTGAAAAACCTTTTTCCTCCGAGCGCGGCTCCAAAGCCAATCCCTAAGAAATTCCGCATGCCCGAGATTCATAAGTATAATGAAACGACCGACCCAAATGAGCATGTCACCTCTTACACATGTGCCATCAAAGGGAACAGCTAGGAGGATGATGAGATCGAATCTATCCTGTTGAAGAAGTTCGGGGAGACCCTGTCAAAGGGAGCTATGATATGGTATCACAACTTACCTCTTAATTCTATTGACTCATTTGCTATGCTTGCAGATTCTTTCGTGAAAGCACACGCTGAGGCCATCAAGGTCGAGACCAGGAAGTCAGGCCTTTTCAAAGTAAAGCAAAAGGATAACGAGATGCTCAGAGAGTTCGTGTCCCAGTTTCAAATGGAACGGATGGACCTGTCACCAGTCGTTGATGATTGGGATACTCAGGCTTTCACCTAAGGGCTCAATGTCTGAATCTCGGCAGCTTCACAGCAGTTGAAATAAAACCTAATAGAATATCCGATCGTTACTTGGGCCGACATGCATAACCGGTATCAATCGAAAATCAGAGTCAAAGATAATCAACTCGGGGTCCCTTCGGGGTCCGTTTATCCTGTTAGAACCATCGACAGAGTCAAGAGAGACACCGATCGTGAACCGAGATCAAATAGGGATCAGTATCAGCCGTATAATGGAGACCGAAAAAGCAGTGGACCCGGGCGGAACACCATGAGAAATGAAAGGAGAAGTGATCGAGGACAGATCAACCGCGGACTCATGAGCAAAAATAGCTTCGATAGGCCCATCGGGACTAAAGAAGCACCGAGGTTATCGGAATACAACTTTACCGTCGATGTTGCCGCCATTGTATCAACTATAGGACACATAAAAGATACCAAATAGCCTCGACCTCTACAATCTGATCCAACCCAAAGGGATCTTAACCAGATGTGTAAATGTCACAGCACTCACGGCCATAGAACGGAGGATTGCCGACAATTGAGAGAGGAAGTAGCCCGACTATTCAACAACGAACATCTTCGAGAATTCCTGAGCGACCGAGCCAAGAATCATTTCAGGAATAGGGATTCTAACAAATATACCGAACAAGAAGAACCTCAACACATCATTAACATGATCATTGGTAGGGTCGATAGCATACATGGGCCGATGTTAAAGCGCACCAAAGTATCCATCACGAGGGAGAAACGAACTCAAGATTACATACCGGAAGGAACCTTGTCTTTCAAGACGAGGACGCGGAAGGGATCGTGTATCCCCACAATGATGTACTGGTAATATCTGTACTCGTAAATAAAATTCGAGTTAAACATGTATTAATTGATCCAGCTAGCTCGGCCAACATCATCCGATCGAGGGTCGTGGAGCAGCTCGGTCTACAAGATCAAATTATGCTTACAGTTCGAGTTCTAACCGGATTCAACATGACATGTGAAACCACTAAGGGTGAGATAACATTATCGGTGAACACCGCCGGGACCATCCAGGAAGCTAAGTTTTATGTGATCGAAGGAGACATAAGGTACAACGCTTTGTTCGGGAGGCCTTAGATCCACAACATGAGAGTAGTGCCCTCAACACTGTATCAGGTGCTGAAATTCCCAACACCCAGCAGAGTCAAAACAGTTTATAGGGAACAACCGGCCGCCAAGGAAATGTTTGCGGTCAATGAAGCGATCCCAACATCAACAATCTCAACATCGGAGGATCCGAACCAGATGGTCAAAGACGGGGCCAAAATGCAATCACTGATACCAGCCTCGATGGAATCAGAGAACCGAGGGGTAGACGAGGACGATGACTATGGGGTCCCCAGATCTTTCATAGCCCCCGATGACTCCGATGCTATAATATCAACGGTCGAGGAACTGGAACAAGTAGTATTTAGTGAACACTTACCCGATAGAAAGGTATACCTGGGCACGGGGTTAAGCCCCCAGCTCAGGAAAAAACTCATTCAATTTCTTATAGCTAATGAAGATTGTTTCGCTTGGTCCCACCTTGATATAACATGGATCCCGCCGGAGATAACCACTCATAAACTAAGCCTGAACCCAAAGTTCCATCCGGTCAAGAAGAAGAGGAGACCCCAGTCCGAGGTCAAACATGCTTTCATCAAGAACGAGGTATCTAAACTCCTTAAAATATGGTCCATTCGGGAGGTTAAATACCCGGATTGGTTAGCAAATGTAGTGGTAGTCCCTAAAAAAGGGAACAAATTAAGAATTTGTATAGACTATAAGGATTTGAATAAGGCATGTCCCAAGGAATCTTTCCCCTTGCCCAATATCGATCGCATGATCGACGCCACGGCCGGCCATGAGATTCTCAGTTTTCTCGATGCCCACTTCAGGTACAACCAAATACGGATGAACCCGGGTGATTAGTAAAAAACCTCCTTCATCACTAAATACGGCACATACTGCTATAACGTGATGCCATTCGGATTAAAAAATGCCGGTGCCACTTACCAATGCCTAGTAAACCTGATGTTCGAGGAACAAATCGGAAAATCAATAGAGGTTTACAATGACGATATGTTGGTCAAGTCCCTACAAGCAGAGGACCATTTAAAACATTTACAGGAAACCTTCAGCATTGTATTGGTAAAAAATAAATATTACACGTGAAATTATATGAGGATGACAGAGCAAGATACGTGGATTACTAAGAAGATGACAACTGGAGTGTCGCATTAAAAGAGTCGCAATTTACAACAGGTAGGGCCTTTACCACAAGCTAAAAGTAAGGTACGGTTCCTATTAGTGTTAACAGATTACTTTTCAAAATGGGTAGAGGCAGGAGCTTTCAAATAGGTACGTGAAAAGGAGGTGAAAGACTTCATTTGGCGGAACATCATATGCCGGTTTGGAGTTCCAAAAGAAATCGTATGTGATAATGGCCCATAATTTATAGGCTCGAAAATCACGGAGTTCTTTCAAAGTTGGCAAATCAAACGAATAACCTCTTCACCTTACCATCCCGTGTCAAATGGATAAGCTGAGTCAACAAATAAGATTATCATCAATAATTTGAAGAAGAGACTAGAAAAATCAAAAGGGAATTGGCCTGAATAATTACCAGGAGTATTATGGGCTTATAGAACCACAGCAAAAACAACCACGGGAGAAACTCCATTTTCGCTTGTGTACGGTTCAGAAGCTTTAATCCCAGTTGAAATAGGAGAACCAAGCACGAGATTCACATTGACAACGGAAGAGTCGAACGATGAGGAGTTAAGAACAAACTTGGACTTACTCAAACAAAGAAGAAAAGTAGCTCTAATACGAATGGCAACACAAGAGCAAATCATAGAACGATACTACAACAAAAAGGCTCACCTCAGGTACTTCAAATTGGGGACTTCGTTCTTAAAAGGGTTTTTCAATCAACGAAAACAACCGGAGTAGGAAAGTTAAATCCAAATTGGGAAGGACCCTATAAATTTTGAGGTATTGCTGGAAAAGGTGCCTATGAGTTAGAAACCATGGATGGCAAGGTTTTACCCTCGAGTTGGAATGTTGTTCATTTAAAGAAATATTATTTCTGAGCGAAAGAATACCCACGGTCAGGCATCGTTCAATTACGATTTTTATTTTGTACAGTTAAAATTATACTAACAATTTTAGATGATAGGCAAAAAGCTAGACCACGCCAAATGATGATATTAGACCTGAAGGCCATGCGGAAGCAACATTATTCCTGGTCTAGGGTTGCAACCTTTCTGATGGAAATATGAAGGGTTAAGCAGTCATCATCTAAATAATATATACCTCCGAGTCCCGTATGTTTTTCCTTTTCAGGAAATGGACCACATGGAAGGAATAATCAAGTGCTCGAGATTTCATACTTCAAAGCTCAAACACTTGGGGGACTATATATATATATATATATATATATATAAAAGGAAGGCAAAGAAGACTGGAAAAGTCAGAATTCAAGTCAACCCTATGATCTACCCAACAAATTGAAAGTTAAGAGCAAAATCAAGAGCCAAAAGGCAAGCCTGATTTAAAAACCTATGAAGAATACACTCGTAGATGTAAATTCTAAATTCTTACGAATGTTTAGGTTAAAGGCAATATTTAGTCATGGGTTGCAAGATATACCCTTGAATTTTACAAAATCTGTTGTGAAGAATGTGAGAAGGCACGGGAGAAAATATGTTATTGATATTGGATGATAAATACAATACAAGAGGTCCCTATTTATAGCTATACACTACAAGGAGATATTACTCCTCTTCCAATATGGGACAAGACTACACTATACATATCTACAAACTAACACTCCCCCTCAATCCGGTGCATACACATCATATGTACCGAGCTTGTTACACATGTAACTAATACGAGAACCAGTAAGAGACTTAGTGAAAATATCTGCTAGTTGATCATTTGACTTTACAAACTTTGTAACAATATCTCTTGAAAGTATTTTTTCTCTGACAAAGTGACAGTCGATCTCAATGTGTTTAGTCCTCTCATGGAACACCGGATTTGACGCAATATGAAGAGCATCTTGGTAATCACACACTAGTTCCATCTTGCTGATTTCTCCGAACTTTAACTCCTTAAGCAACTGCTTGACCCAAACTAACTCACACGTCGCCATAGCCATGGCCTGATATTCGGCTTCGGCGCTAGATCGAGCAACTACATTCTGTTTCTTGCTCTTCCACGAGACCAAATTACCTCCTACTAGAACACAATATCCAGACGTAGAACGTCTATCAAAAGGTGATCCTGCCCAATCAGTATATGTGTACCCAACAATCTGCTCGTGGCCTCGATCTTCGAATAGTAATCATTTACCTGGAGCTGACTTTATATACCGAAGAATGCGAACAACTACATCCCAGTGACTATCACATGGAGAATCCATAAACTGACTTACAACACTCACCGAAAAAGAAATGTCAGGTCTAGTCACTGTGAGGTAATTCAATTTGCCAACCAACCTCCTATATCTCATAGGGTCTCTAAGAGGCTCCCCATGTCTAGGCAAAAGCTTAGCATTCGGATCCATAGGAGAGTCAATAGGTCTGCAACCCATCATTCCAGTCTCCTCAAGAATGTCTAAGGCACACTTCCACTGTGAAATAACAATACCTGAGCTAGACTGAGCGACCTCAATACCTAGAAAATACTTCAATCTGCCCAGATCCTTAGTCTGGAAGTGCTGAAAGAGATGTTCCTTCAGAATAGTAATACCATCCTGATCATTACCAGTAATAACAATATCATCAACATAAACCACTAGATAAATACACAGATTAGGAGCAGAATGCTGATAAAACACAAAGTGATCAGCCTCACTACGAGTCATGCCGAACTCCTGAATAATTGTGCTGAACTTACCAAACCAAGCTCGAGGGGACTGTTTCAAACCATATAGTGACTTGCGCAATCTACTCACACAACCATTAAACTCCCTCTGAGCAACAAAATCAGGTGGTTGCTCTATATAAACTTCTTCTTCAAGATCACCATGGAGAAAAGCATTCTTAATGTCTAACTGATAAAGAGGCCAATGACGTACAACAACCATGGACAAAAAGAGACGAACAGATGCTACTTTAGCCACGGGAGAGAAAGTATCACTATAATCAAGCTCAAAAATCTGAGTATATCCTTTTGCAACAAGACGAGCCTTAAGCCGATCAATCTGGCCATCCGATCCGACTTTGACTGCATAAACCCAATGACAACCAACAATAGACTTACCTGCAGGAAGAGGAACAAGCTCCCAAGTGTCACTCGAATGTAAAGCAGACATCTCGTCAATCATAGCATGTCGCCATCCTGGATGAGATAGTGCCTCACCTGTAGACTTAGGGATAGAAACAGTGGACAAAGAAGATATAAAAGCATAATGTGGTGACGACAAACGATGATAACTTTGTTACAACCCATGTTTTCGTACGTACGAGAACGTCGTAAGTCAATTGATGTAAGTTCAGAAATGAAATCATATTTGAAAAGTTTACAAAGTAAGTTAATCATATTACCTCAGAGGTTACAAATATTGAAGATCATGAACAACAAGTACAAAGATGGTTGGAAGGTTCAGAAGCTAAAGGAATTGAAAAACATAATGTTTCGTCGAAAATCGACAAATTGGGAATGTTATAGCATGTACTTTTGGAGTGAGACCAGGGTGTTTAACATAATAAGGAGGCTATGTTATGAGTTATGTTAGTCGTATGATAGTCATGTGTTATATTCTAAAGTCAAACGAGTGGTGGAACAAAAGTCGATCAAAGTTATCACAAGTTACGTTCATAAGTTTTACTGAAACTTTGGGTCCAATGTAACTGACATTTTCTCCCAATCTACGTAGAGTTATGGGGTGTTCCACCCATCAAATTAAAGATCTATGAGTATATTTTCCAACGCATTAAATTGTTTGTCAATACGACATCGGAGTAGAGAGATATGGGAGTTTTTCCGAGACTGCACAGACTATCACCTACTTGCTTAAACGAAAATCCAAAAACTGGGCCTGTTCGGGTCATCCATAAATGGGCCAATTTGGGTCGTTCAAAGAGGCCTTTTTAAAGTCCTATCCCCTTCATATATTAGGCTGATAATAGGGAAAAATAACCAGATTTAATCTCCGTAAAAATCCTCCCAAAAATTTCCCACAAATCCCAATTGATTTTCTCTCCCTTTCAAGTTCTAATTGGAGGTAAAGCCTAGAGTTTGAAGAACCAAGATAGGAGCTGAGTTATCCAACAAATAAGGTAAGTTTACTGCTCTCTTTCATCCATTATTTTCTGCTGTATATGCATAGTAAGTCGTTCTATATTTGTAAGAACTCACGGGATGGTGATCGGAAGCCATGAGTTTGAGTTATTCACTTGTAGCGGACTGTTTTGTGGACTGCTTTATGGATTGTTTTGTGGTGCTGTTGGGCAGAATGTTTTACTACTGTTTGTGGAGTTTTGGAGGAGGAAGGGTCTGGAGAAACACCACATAAATGCAGGATGTTGGGCTGGTCGTTCATCGTAACAATTTCGGGTTATTGACACTACTACGGTGGTCGTTTTGTGCATGAAGAGATTGGGTTGTGTTGGGCTGTTTTGTAGTATTGTGTGGTGTGCATAAGGTTAGAAACTAATGTATATATGTTGTTATTGTTGTTTTTGGTATTGTGGTGTTATCTTGAATTTGGAGGAAGTAAGGATTATAGGGGAGATGCTGTCCGTTTTAATACAAAATAAGCTTGTCGTTCGTTATGCGTTAGTTGTACCTTTCGTAACTTAATGATAGTATTATTATTGTTGTTGTAGATTAAGGTGAGAAGAGGCAAGTTCAAGTTGGTGATTAGAAAGATTGTGATAAGGTATGTTAAGGCTAAGCCTTCCTTCATTTTGGCATGATCTCGTAGTTACATGTGTTAGTAATGAGACAAAAAGAAAAGGTCATATTCATGAATTTATTCACACTATTCTAGTCTCATAAGTTACAATACTATTCCTTATCGAGACTCTATATTCAATTTAGTATTGTCTTCTTCCAGTCAAGAGAGCAGCAAGCCTATATATACAGTATTACAGTATTTTTATTACCATCGAGCTATAATCGATGGGCAGGCCCCTATTGGGCAACCTCTGATCAGATGGAAAGTTATATACCGAGCCTACTGTGGTCGAGCGCCTATGAGCGAGCCCAGCATGGTCGAGATACATAGCCTAGTATGGCCGAGCGCCTATGAGCGAGCCTACTATGGCAGAGCAGTTATATATACCGAGCCTTATAAGGCCGGACAATTACTTTACTTACTATATTGAAGGAGTTGAGTCAGTATCAACAGGTAAGTATATCTCCAGATCATCTTTGACTCCCAATTACTTTCAGTTATTATATTATCAGTTCAGTTTCAACTTTCAGTTATGTTATTGTCTTATATACTCGGTACATTATTTTGTACTGACGTCCCTTTTCTGGGGATGCTGCATTCATGCATGCAGGTTCAGATAGACAGACGGGTATACCTCCTCAGTAGGTGTTTCCAGAGTTAAGCCTGATCGGTAAGCTCCACATCCTTCGGAGTTATCGGGTCTAGGTTTTCGTGCACATCTTCTGTGTGTATGTATATATATTATGGGTAGGTCGGGGCCCTGTTCCGATCACAATATATCTATCAGTAGAGGCTTATAGACATATCCTGTCAGTTAGTGCATTATGTTGGGCTTGTAGGCCTGGTATGTATATTTTGGTGGTTTGTCAGTTGTAGTAGTTATGACGGCCTTGTCGGCCCAACTTTATATTGATGTTTAGTCAGCGCTAGTTTCCATTCAGTTTTATATTTTGCTTCGCAAATTGTCTTGCAAGGTGGCCCCTTGGCCAAATTATGACATTATATGTTCAGAGTCCCTTAGTCGCAATTTGGTACACTAGGTTAGTTGAGGCACCGGGTGCCAGTCTCGCTTCCAGGTCGGGGCGTGACAAACTTGGTATCAGAGCAGTTCTATCCTAGGGAGTCTACAAGCCGTGTCTAGTAGAGTCTTGTTTATGGGTGTGTTATGCACCACACTTATAAGCAGGAGGCTACAAGGCATTTAGGAGTCTGTTACCCTTCATTCAAATCCAAATCGTGCTATAGAGCTGAGTCATAAGAGTTCAGCCAAAGCTTATGTTTGCTAATGATATAGCGATGCTTTCAATTAGAAAAATTATAGCTAGCTAAAGTTCTAATACAACAGCAGGTAAAAGCATTAGTAGAGAGAGAATTATTGACTACGTGGTCCTGTTTGAGACCTTATCACATTGTGCTTACCATATGTGCGAATTTTCCATTTACCCTAAGACGGTAATATCTAACATACCCCGTGAATAGCAGGCCATGGGAGTATCAGAAGGTAAAAGTATAAGTTTCAACATGTAACAGAAGCAAGGTGAAGAAGGGAACGAGGTACCTAGTTAATGAAGACTATCCGAATTTCCACGTAAGGTAGAGAAATAAAAGGATTCTAAGTTACCTTCAATAGAAATAGAGGTATGTACAATTGGCCACACCCATCTCAGTTATGCCCTATGGTAGCTAACATATATAGTTTAAGAGGAGGATGGGATATCAAGATCCAGCTTGAGTTAGAGTAACCCGAAATGGTGGATTGAGCCAGGGGAGCTAAAAGTGAAACAATATTTTGTTGAAGTTTTCAGAATAATGCGATAAACAGAAGTGTTAGCAGGAGAATAAGAAGACAGAAATGAAGTATTATGAGTAAGATGTGATAAATGGGTGATAACGGTAAATCAAAATATGATATGATGACAGAGTCTATAGTCAAGTGGAAAAAGAAAACAAGAGGTGATAGGTCTTGAGACAATAAAAGAGTATAGGCCAAAAGTCATATTCTCATTTCGAGAAATGAGTTTGTGCGTCCAACGTGATTACAAAGACAAAACAATTTAGACCCCCAGAGTAATAGAAATTAGCATGGGCTAGTGAACAAGATAAACTGAACATCAGTTAGGGATCAAATGAGGTGATGATAGTTGACATCAAGAGAATTTCAAATATCGCATTCCAGCAATAATACAATCAACAATAGAAGAATAACCTTTAAAGGTCACTCAAGAAGACGCTTCCCTAAAGCAAGAACTTTGAGCAAAGTTAATCTTAAGGGACTAAGTGTTCCAGTTACACTAGGTATCTGATACCGTCGTATGTAAGATATTCAATTATCCTTGATACATAAGGGTTACTGTAAGGCAAGTAAGAGTCAATAAAGACGTGAAAAGACGTCGAAGATGAAGAGGTAAAATATTTATAAGTAAGTCTTCATAGCATTATATGTTAATACTCCCCTAAAGGGGGGAAAATGGTGTAATATGGTATTAAGTCAGAGTTAAGTGATTCAGGTAACTATGGAATAGTAAAGGAAGAATGCAGTAAATGGTGAAAGGAATGATATTGCATTTATTCAGATCCTATAGACATGATACGAGTCCAGAACATTATGCAAGCACGACGTCAGGGAGAGGCAGCAAGGGTTCCCACACCAGATGTTATTGATAAATAAGTGCGAATGAACACTTGATACATTAGGAGACAGTGCAAAAGTTAAGTTAAGACAGAAGACATAATCCAAGAGAGGTTACCCAGAATGTACATATGAGCATGGACTGACAAGTAGTTAGTAGTTCATTCAGGAATGCAGGAAGAGCCTAGTCATGGCTAGACAAGAGGTCTCAGATAAATCAGTAGATCATGAAAGATAAATGAAGTGAAACCCAGCATAGGAAATTCGGTCTCGTAGATACGATATCGTAATCCTCGAGGAATATTCTGATAGGAGTTGGGCAGTAAAAGGTACCGTATAAGTGTTATGGAAATAAAAAAGAGAGTGCTACTGAGGAGATAATAAAAATTCGAGTGCAGAAGTAACCCTACGAGCATAAGGGTGCAGAGATAAGTAACTAAGGACAATTATTGGCGAGTCAATACATCAAATCTTTCGTCGAGTATACGATGTAAAAAGCTCCCAGCTCTACAAGAGTCAGAGGGTCTTCCCTAAGTGCTACAACGAAAGACTAGCTGAGGAAATAAGGAAGAAGGCTTTAACATAAGCATAATGACCTAAAGAAGATATGATCTTGTAACAACAGTCTCACTACAATATTGTATACACTCCATAAGAAAGTGGCACCTATCGTGGCTAATGAACGGGAAGTAAAACAAATCAAAAGAAATATTTGAGATCATATGAGTTGCACAAAATTCCAATAGGTGTTGGCACTAGGATAAGCCAAGTATTCATGCAATAAGTGGCAGAACGACCAGGAGAAGTAATTGCGCACTTTTAAAGAAAACTAAGAAGGCACGAAAGGAATTATTCAATCAATAATCCAGAGTTAGTTATGTTATGACCGCACTTAACATTTCAGAGTATTATCCATGCAGCATATATGTTGACATTCCTACAACTATAGGAGACGCCGATATAAAGTTAAAAGAAAGAATTGAGTCCCCCTCACAAACAAAGGCTTGAATTGTTAGAAGATTATATTATGGATGTTCTGTGGTGTCCACAAAAGGTGAAAGTAATAATACCCTGAGCAGCAGATCGGAAGATAGCTTAAGCCTACTTAAAGGCTGGGAGAGAAGAGGAATTTAACGAGTTACATCAGGTAAGTGAATTAGAAGTCTAAACATTGCAAAATCACTCCTAACATTAGAAGTACAAGAAAGATAGTACAACAGCCATATTCTATAATGGCTCTACAATAAAGCTAGAAAAAAAAAGTACCAGCCTCATAAGGAGTAAGTATGAAGCTCACGCCGGATTATGTATGCACTAGAGGTGTAAGTTTATAGTAGAGCTTCAAGTTGTGGATGTGAATTCTACCTATGTGGAAAGAAGGTTATGAAAGAGACAGAAGATACAATGCGAGATTAAAAGCTAAGTAAGGTAAAGGTTAAGAAGTTACGAGATGCTCAAGTTTAGAAGGTTGTGAATAGTCCATACATCAGATAGAGGGCTAAAAGCGTTGTGATTCAGTATCCACAAATGATAGTGGTGTTATCAGTGACATATCTTCTAGCCTATAGTTTCCAAGTACTGAGAGGTCTAGTTAAGAGAGTAAAGAAGATTTAGAGACGATTTGATGTCCGCTTGAAGTTCCAGAATAACATAAGGAAATGTATGGTGCTAGAAAGTTAAAGGAAGGTTATGAGTACTATAAATAAATATGTATAGGTCGCAAGATAAAGTATGGTAGAGCAACATGGTTTTAGGCGGACAAGAGTAAGGATAAGCAGAGGAGATTGAGAAGCTGACAAGAATAGGTAAGGCCTCAGAATTAAGCCCATCAAAACAAGAGATAGTTTCCGTAAGTTATAAAAAAAAACTCAGTATAGCCTGAATGAACTCAGAGGAGTCTAAGACTATGAGCAATTTGAAGAGATGAAATGTTGCCCTGGTAGTAGAATAAAGGTGTAATTGTGATAGATAAGAGGATGACGTTAAGGCCATTGATTGGTTATGATTCAAAAAGAAGGAATTTTATGAATCACATGAGATTAGAATACCCCTCATAAGATGAATCACGTTGGGATGCGATGAAATACGGTTATTGAAGTATAGTATCGGCCCTAGGTGGATCGAGCAAATAACTTCAGATGCTCCCTGATGAGACGTGATCCCTAAGGATAATGTATTACATAAGAGGTTTCAATTTATCAGTGGTAGATTATAGATCAACATTAAGGTAAATCAACAATAGGGAGATAAAAGTTCCAAAGTATGGGATGATATCAGGCCTTCATTTTTAAGATGAACAGTAATGAGGAAGAACTAAAGGACTTAGATTTATACATATAGGATAAGAAGCGAGAGGTAACATGGAGTTGGGTAGCAAACCTCGGCAATAATAAACTGAAATAAGTGTGATAGTGTAGTATAACCTACCTAGATGTAGTAAAGCCAATAAGATATATTTACAAGGCTACGAAACAAGATATCGCAACAGTCGTAAATTTGACAAATTACCGAGCAAAGAACTTTACTACACCTATATACACCAGGAGGAATAACTTTTCATAGTTCTATATATGTTCCCAAAGTGAGGCCTAGAGATTGGCTAAAAACTGGAGGAAAAGGAACAGAAGAGTCACATAGGCACATATACAAGGAAAAAGTCGTATAGGATGCATGACAGAAGGTCGCAATAATTACGAGGTTGGAAGGATTCAGACCATAAGTCGTGGTGTCAGAAAGAGGCCTAAAGGGGGGAATGCCCGGGTCTATGAATTTATTCATAGAACAGTTGCCTAGATGGAAAGGCCAGCAATAAATTATTTATGAGAGCTATAGGTTATGAGACTGTTATGTGCATCAGTCAACATTCGAGGACGAATGTTCCAAAGGGGAAAATGATGTTACAACCCATGTTTTCGTACGTACGAGTACGTCGTAAGTCAATTGATGTAAGCTCAGAAATGAAATCATATTTGAAAAGTTTACAAAGTAAGTTAATCATATTACCTCAGAGGTTACAAATATTGAAGATCATGAACAACAAGTACAAAGATGGTTGGAAGGTTCAGAAGCTAAAGGAATTGAAAAACATAATGTTTCGTCGAAAATCGACAAATTGGGAATGTTATAGCATGTACTTTTGGAGTGAGACCAGGGTGTTTAACATGATAAGGAGGCTATGTTATGAGTTATGTTAGTCGTATGATAGTCATGTGTTATATTCTGAAGTCAAACGAG
Source organism: Nicotiana tomentosiformis (assembly GCF_000390325.3). Classification (NCBI taxonomy): domain Eukaryota; kingdom Viridiplantae; phylum Streptophyta; class Magnoliopsida; order Solanales; family Solanaceae; genus Nicotiana; species Nicotiana tomentosiformis. Next base: position 31,213,156 of record NC_090812.1, read on the forward strand.
TGGTGGAACAAAAGTCGATAAAAGTTATCACAAGTTACGTTCATAAGTTTTACTGAAACTTTGGGTCCAATGTAACTGACATTTTCTCCCAATATACATAGAGTTATGGGGTGTTCCACCCATCAAATTAAATATCTATGAGTATATTTTCCAACGCATTAAACTGTTTGTCAATACGACATCAGAGTAGAGAGATATGGGAGTTTTTCCGAGACTGCACAGACTATCACCTACTTGCTTAAACGAAAATCCAAAAACTGGGCCTGTTCGGGTCATCCATAAATGGGCCAATTTGGGTCGTTCAAAGAGGCCTTTTTAAAGTCCTATCCCCTTCATATATTAGGCTGATAATAGGGAAAAATAACCAGACTTAATCTCTACAAAAATCCTCCCAAAAATTTCCCACAAATCCCAATTGATTTTCTCTCCCTTTCAAGTTCTAATTGGAGGTAAAGCCTAGAGTTTGAAGAACCAAGATAGGAGCTGAGTTATCCAACAAATAAGGTAAGTTTACTGCTCTCTTTCATCCATTTTTTTCTGCTGTATATGCATAGTAAGTCGTTCTATATTTGTAAGAACTCACGGGATGGTGATCAGAAGCCGTGAGTTTGAGTTATTCACTTGTAGCGGACTGTTTTGTGGACTGCTTTATGGATTGTTTTGTGGTGCTGTTGGGCAGAATGTTTTACTACTGTTTGTGGAGTTTTGGAGGAGGAAGGGTCTGGAGAAACACCACATAAATGCAGGATGTTGGGCTGGTCGTTCATCGTAACAATTTCGAGTTATTGACACTACTACGGTGGTCGTTTTGTGCATGAAGAGATTGGGTTGTGTTGGGCTGTTTTGTAGTATTGTGTGGTGTGCATAAGGTTAGAAACTAATGTATATATGTTGTTATTGTTGTTTTTGGTGTTGTGGTGTTATCTTGAATTTGGAGGAAGTAAGGATTATAGGGGAGATGCTGTCCGTTTTAATACAAAATAAGCTTGTCGTTCGTTATGCGTTAGTTGTACCTTTCGTAACTTAATGATAGTATTATTATTGTTGTTGTAGATTAAGGTGAGAAGAGTCAAGTTCAAGTTGGTGATTAGAAAGATTGTTATAAGGTATGTTAAGGCTAAGCCTTCCTTCATTTTGGCATGATCTCGTAGTTACATGTGTTAGTAATGAGACAAAAAGAAAAGGTCATATTCATGAATTTATTCACACTATTCTAGTCTCATAAGTTACAATACTATTCCTTATCGAGACTCTATATTCAATTTAGTATTGTCTTCTTCCAGTCAAGAGAGCAGCAAGCCTATATATACAGTATTACAGTATTTTTATTACCATCGAGCTATAATCGATGGGCAGGCCCCTATTGGGCAACCTCTGATCAGATGGAAAGTTATATACCGAGCCTACTGTGGTCGAGCGCCTATGAGCGAGCCCAGCATGGTCGAGATACATAGCCTAGTATGGCCGAGCGCCTATGAGCGAGCCTACTACGGTAGAGCAGTTATATATACTGAGCCTTATAAGGCCGGACAATTATTTTACTTACTATATTGAAGGAGTTGAGTCAGTATCAACAGGTAAGTATATCTCCAGATCATCTTTGACTCCCAATTACTTTCAGTTATTATATTATCAGTTCAGTTTCAACTTTTAGTTATGTTATTGCCTTATATACTCGGTACATTATTTTGTACTGACGTCCCTTTTCTGGGGACGCTGCATTCATGCATGCAGGTTCAGATAGACAGACGGGTATACCTCCTCAGTAGGTGTTTCCAGAGTTCAGCCTGATCGGTAAGCTCCACATCCTTCGGAGTTATCGGGTCTAGGTTTTCGTGTACATCTTCTGTGTGTATGTATATATATTATGGGTAGGTCGGGGCCCTGTTCCGATCATAATATATCTATCAGTAGAGGCTTGTAGACATATCCTGTCAGTTAGTGAATTATGTTGGGCTTGTAGGCCTGGTATGTATATTTTGGTGGTTTGTTAGTTGTAGTAGTTATGACGGCCTTGTCGGCCCAACTTTATATTGATGTTTAGTCAGCGCTAGTTTCCATTCAGTTTTATATTTTGCTTCGCAAATTGTCTTGCAAGGTGGCCCCTTGGCCAAATTATGACATTATATGTTCAGAGTCCCTTAGTCGCAATTTGGTACACTAGGTTAGTTGAGGCACCGGGTGCCAGTCTCGCTTCCAGGTCGGGGCGTGACAAACTTAAACCGACATAGTGGGGATTAGGATTAAGTGTGGATCGTCCACCTTTGCGGAGTGCAATTGGTTGACTAAGAGGAGACAAGTCCGCAGTAGGTGCAGAATCTGATGCAGGGCGTGAATCACCTGGGCCTAATGCTGGATGTGGACGATGATGATAAGTCAAGAATGGTGGAGCTGCAGAAGGTTGAACTGGATTATGTGGAGGAACTTGAGCTATAGGTGGTGGAGCTACAACCGGAGCTGTAGGTGGTGGAACTGGAGCTATAGGTGGTAGAGCTACAACTGGAGCTATAGGTGGTGGAGCTACAACTGGAACTGTAGGTGGTGGAGCTGGAGTGACTGAATCTCCAAAAGATGAAACTGGTAGTACTTCGGAAATATCTAAGTGATAACCTGAACCTGTGAAGTATGATTGGGTTTCAAAGAAGGTAACATCAGCGGACATAAGGTACCACTGGAGGTCAGGAGAGTAGCATCGATACCCCTTTTGTGTTCTCGAGAAACCCAGAAATACGCACTTAAGAGCACGAGGAGCTAACTTATCTGTTCCTGGAGTAAGGTTATGGACAAAACAAGTGCTTCCAAAGATACGGGGTGGAAGAGAGAACAAAGGTAAGTGGGGAAACATGACAGAGAATGGAACTTGGTTCTGGATAGCTGAAGATGGCATACGATTAATAAGATAGCAAGATGTAAGAACGGCATCTCCCCAAAAACGCAACGGAGCATGAGATTGTATGAGTAGGGTACGAGCAGTTTCAATAAGATGCCTATTCTTTCTTTCAGCTACCCCATTTTGTTGAGATGTGTACGGACAAGATGTTTGATGAATAATCCCATGAGATTACATAAACTGCTGAAATGGGGAAGACAAATACTCTCGGGCATTATCACTACGAAATGTGCAAATAGAAACCCCAAATTGATTTTGAATTTCAGCGTGGAAGGTCTGGAAAATAGAAAACAGCTCAGATAGATTTTTTTATCAAAACTATCCAAGTGCACCTGGAATAATCATCAATGAAACTAACAAAGTAGCGGAATCCTAAGGTGGAACTGACCCGACTAGGACCCTAAATATCTGAATGGACTAAAGTAAAAGGTGACTCTGCTCGATTATCAAGACGCCGAGGGAAATGGGAGCGGGTATGCTTACCGAGCTGACATGACTCACACTCTAGAGCTGACAAGTGAGATAAACCAGATACCATTTTCTGAATCTTTGACAAACTGGGATGTCCCAACCGTTTATGTAATAAATCTGGTGAATCAGTAACACGACAAGTTGTAGAAGGAAGACGAGATGTGAGTCCATGTGATTTAGTAAGGATAAGGTAATAAAGTCCGTTTGATTCACGCCCGGTACCAATGATCCGCCCCGTACTGCGTTCCTGTATAAAAACATGTTCATCAAAAAATAAAACAGCGCATTTAAGTGATTTGGCTAAGCGACTAATAGCTATGAGATTAAAAGGACTATTGGAAACATAAAGGACTGAATCTAAAGGTAAGGAAGGAAGTGGGCTTGCTTGACCTATTGCAGTTGCCATGGTTTGAGACCCATTGGCCATTGTGACTTTGGGAAGAGATTGAGAATACGATTTAGTAGTGAAAAGAGATTTGTTACCAGAAATATGATCTGATGCACCTGAATCAATGACCCAAAACTCAGAGGATGAAGATTGGGAGAAACAAGTCACGCTATTACCTGTTTGAACAACAGAAGCTATCTCAGAAGATGTCTGCTTACATGTTTTATACTGAAGGAACTCAATATACTCTGCTAAACAAACCATCCGACTATTCAAAGCATCGATTCCCATGTCGCTACAATTTGTAGTAGTAGGGTTAACTTGAAATAGTGGAAATAAGTAACTCCTGTGAGAAAACTGAAGAAATAGCTTGAAAAACACTGTTTACAGTAGAAAAACAGAACATTGTTCTGTGCCGGATACATTGTTCACGCCGGAAACACTGTAGCTCGCCGGAAAATTCCAAAGTTGTCGGAATTTGTTGTAATCAGGATGGATAGACTCGGAATTCCTTTGCGAGCAAGGTGTCCTGAAGAAATATTTTCAAAAAATGGCCAGAAAGGTCACTGTTCACGCTGAAAAAATATAAAAGTGGCCGGAATTTGATTTGACTTAGATGGGTAGGCTCGGAATTTTGAGGAGAACACACTGTCCTGAAGAAGCTTCGAGAAAAAATGGCCGGAAAGTGGTCGGAACACTCGCCGGAAAAGTTGTTGCCGGCGCGTGGAGGAGCGTGGCGGCTTTTCTGCAGGATAAAATTTCAGGGGTTGGTAGTCGGAGGGTGATCTACCTCGTGGTGGTGTTGGTTTTAGCACAATACCGACAGAAAGTGACTTTCACTTAGACAAGCCTTAGGTCACCGAAAAAATTACACGATGACTAAGTTCTTTCTTCCCGGTTAACGCTGGAATAACGCACAACGATCTTTTCTCACTAATGCTTTGATACCATGTGAGAAGGCACGGGAGAAAATATGTTATTGATATTGGATGATAAATACAATACAAGAGGTCCCTATTTATAGCTATACACTACAAGGAGATATTACTCCTCTTCCAATGTGGGACAAGACTACACTATACATATCTATAAACTAACAAAGAAAACAGTTACGAAAGAGTTATAGATGATACTTGAATACATGTAAAGTATTATACAATTTGAAAGTTCGAATGATACAAAACTTCCTCAAAGTTATTCAAAGAAACGTGTGTGCTCCTATTTCTTATTTTGTATGTTTACACCATTATGAAGTTGAGACGTCTTCTTCATTAAGTGTCATTTATAAAAGGGCCCTCTTTTATAATTCGTGCTTGTTCAAAAAGCCACAGAGTATTGAAGCATTTTTAAATGCAGAGTAGAACGGAAACTCAAAATAAAATATTATATAAACCCGGTTAAAGTAAGTGTAAACTTAGTTCAAACCAAGTATTTGATATTAAACCCCAAAATAGATCAGGGGTAAAGCTTGCCAACCATTCCACAAATAAAAAACAAATACAATAAACTTTCCAGACACAAGTTCACTATGGGGCAGATTCTAAAATAGTACTTGATCGAGGCCAAACCTATACCACTATAGAGTAGCGAGGATAGTCGATGCAGTTTTACCCAACGAGGTCGGGATCGATTTCCACAAGGAGTTAATTTGGCTTGGAGTTAGTTATCTAACTAATCTAGATGTGCGTGTTGTTCCTAATTGCACTTCCAAACATTATTGCGATTGATTATATTCTAATTTTATACTATTGTAAGCTAAGTGCAAGCTAAGTACAATATTTTTTGTGAAAGTTTTCAAGTGTTAAAAGGAACTATGGAAGTGACTTCCTCCTAGGTGAGTATCTAATAGGCATTAAGAATCTAGGACAAGCTTGTTATGATTGGGGTCGTGATATAACTATCACACATAAGTGCTCACTCTATACCTCTCGGTAGTTTGAGTGACTTTGTCCGATTTGGCTTTCCCAAGCCCAAATGGGTGTTCATAGAATACAAGTGAAATTGGCTCAAGTCAGGTATTACTATCTCTATGTTTAACCCTTTAATTGGGGCTATCAATCTCTTGAGTTCACCCCAATTCCTTGTTAGCCTAATTTTCCTAGACTTAGTCCATCTTTCTCAAGAAGAGCCTAAGTCATAAAGGCATGAGTTAGTGTTTGCAACTACTAATTCTACAATTTTAGCATGAATTAGGCTAAATATCACTAACCCATAAATAATTAAGCCCTAAAATTCAAGACCCATTAAATACTCACACTAGGGTTGGGTCACAACCCTAGCTATGGGATCTAGCTACTCATAATAACAGCAGAAATCAAAGATAAAGATGAAATATAAGCCATAATATTAAAGTACAAGATGAAAATCTAAAGTTTGAAGGTAAATTTACTCTAAAATTGCCCAAAAAGGTAACAACTAGCTGTTCACGTGCTCTGCTAAACAAAACTTTACCTAAAATTGATAAAAGGATCTATTTACACTAGGCTGAAAATTTTGGACAAAAATGCCCCTGTGGAGGTTTCGCGGACGCGTAATTCTGAGCGCGTCCGCGCTTGGGCTTTTGCGGCCGCATAATAGTGAGCGCGGTCCACGTTTCTTCATATATGGGCCTGGGTAGATCTTCGTTTCGCGGACCGCGTAATGTTCATCGCGTCCGCGTGAGATTCCTTCGCGACCGCGTAATTTGGACGCGGACCGCCTTCTTCATTTATGCCCATCTTGCAAAGTCTCTGAACCTCGACAAACGTTGTCCGCTAAATTCCAACCGTGGCCGTGCCAGTCACTTCGCGGTCGCATCTTTCTGCCGCTCTCAATGCTCAATTTATTGCTCAAAACAGCCTCTCTAAATCTCTATTTCGCGGTCCGCGGAATAATGGCCGCCTCAGCGATGATAATTTCTCGGCCGCCCCTTTCTATTGCAGTCCGCGTTCCACAGTATTGGTCCAGACTTGGTTTTTATTCAAGTTTGACTCCTTTATGAGTTGGTTATGGCTTCTTTGGCTCATTTCGAACAAAACCCTACAAGCAAGCACATTAAGTTTAGTTTCCGGGAATACCTTCACACATTTTTTGGCCCAAAATCTAAGTAAAAGAGAACAAATAATAGGCTAAAATCCCTACTTATCAGTACTATTAGCAGCGGGAGAAGTCAAGATGGCATCATCAACAGCAGCAGAAGGGTCGACTTGAGCAGGAGAGATTTGAACACTAACTTCACCAGAAGTAAGTTCTTCACCCCCGGGAATGCCGACCTCAAGTGAAGAAAAGTTTTGACTCTGCTGAGTTTTTTCAATGGTTTCCTTAGTTTTTGCAATCTCAGCAGTCAAGTCGAAACCATCCTCGTTATCCTCCATCAAAGTCTAGAGGCGCGTGTTCAAGAAAGCCCATCTTACATCAAGAGTTGATTTATCCTCAAGGGCCTCATAATCCCTCTCCCATTGCTCAATTTCGGCCTCCAACTCTGCTTTTTCAGTTAAAGCGGCATCATAAGAAGTTTGTAAAGGGGCGAGTGATCTCTCTAAGAACTGGATCTTGTTAGAAGATGCACGGAGGTCTTCTTGAGCCTAAGTGAGCGTTTGAACAAGCTCCCTGGCATAGACTTCCTTCTGATTAAGCAGTTCTTTCAGACCCCTAATTTTCTCAGTAGCTTTAGAAAGCTGCTCGGCAAATGAAGACTCAAGGAGGTCTTTATCCTTGCCCGCTTGACTGAAAGAGGCTTTTTCAATCGCCAATTCTGCTGCCATCATTTTCACTTGCTGTTCCAAAGCACACTTTTCCTCATCTAAAACTTCTTTTTCTAACTGAAGGCCTTCAAATTGTTCTTTCCAGTTGTCTGCTTTCGTATGATAGTCGTTGACTAACTTTTCAGTATGGATAATTCTTTTCATCAGCTATGTGCCTATCATGTTGATCTACAAAAGAAAGGGAAGAAGTGATTATCAAACAAAGACAAAGAAATCACATGTAAAATAAAAGGCTAAGGCTTATACCTTTAAGGATGAATGGACAATTCCAGTCATCCATGTCAAAGAGCCGTGGTTTTCCAATTTAGACTTCTCAATTGGGCCAATCAGCGGTTTTAGCCATACATCAGTTTGGCCAGACTTTTTCAAAAGATTACCATCCTCGGGGACTTTAATGGTAACTTTTTTCATCATCCTACTGCTACTGGGAGAACCAACTTCAACATGAGAAGTGGTAGCAATAGGGATAGTTCAGGAAGTAAAAATAGCCACGGGAGGAGCAGTGGCAGCAACAACAGGCACGGGAAACTGAGAACCAATAGGAACAGACACTGAAAAGGAGGCAAGGGGTGCTTCATCAGAAACTAAGCCAAAATCTTCGCTATCAAACCCATGGGAAAACAACTGCTCTGTAGAGTTACGAGGTGCAGCAATCATCTCTTCATCAGAGCTCACCAAAGTGGCACTTTCAGGATCATTCACGGGAACTGAACTTGGAGGAGGAGTGGCTTCATCATCCGAAATAACACGTCTCCTAGCCCAAGGCTTACGCACTAAAGAGCCCTCATCTCGTTCCTCTTCACCCTCAGAAACATGATTTCTCTCTACTTTTCTCTTTGATGAAGAACTCAAAATCATCTCTTGTGCCATGGACAAAGAAAGTCTTGATGAAGTAATAGACGCGACACTAACACCCCGTATGGGAAACCCTAGCAGAAGAAGAAGTTAGTAAATCTCCAAATAAATATGAAAGAAATGTAGAAAGTTAAAGGGGAGCATACCATGAGTTTTAACTTTCCAACCAAACCTATGAGAAAGGTATTTCCAAGACCTTCCTTCCATAGGAGCAACCGACAATAATTTTTCTACCCAAGCACGAAAGTCTGGTATTTCTTCAACAACTTCCATGGTTGCTAAAAAGAAAAACAAACAGCCACGAGATCGTAAGTTTCTTCTTCCTTCATAAAAGAGAAGAAATATATCTAAAATAAAACTTACGTGCAAAGTTCTATTTTTCTGGAAAAGGCATGTTCTCTTCACCCACTAAATCACTTATGGGAGCAGCAACAAAACGGGCATACCAGCCAAGATCTTTATCATCTTCAGGGCTAACCAAAACCCTTTTACTCCTAGCCATGAGAGTAAACACCCCTGAACGAAACAACTTAGGGGAATAAAGATGAAGCAAGTGTTGAAAGGTAAAGGGTAAAGAGGCCGAATTAGCCAGGTATCTTAAACATGCAACAACTCTCCATACAATAGGACCAATCTGTCCTAAGCAAACGTTAAAGAAACGGCAAAATTCTATGATGGCTGGGTCAATAGGTGGTCTAAAACCTAACGTAAAAGGATATGTGTAAACGAAAGAGTAACCAGCTTGAAACAAAGTAATCCTTTGGTTTGGACGAGGAACTAAAATTGGAAAGTCAAATTTACAACGGCATTCTCTTCGCACAAGAGAAATCAAACCCTCGGTAATCTTGGAAGGATAAAGATCGGCACGATCATGGGAAGTCATAGAAGTAACTTGATTTCTAATTGATTCACGATCAGTAGAGAAAGAAAATTCTGCAGGAATAATTTCATCAACAGTTGGTTCTCGAATAGGTTCACTCGAATCCCTATTTCTAGCAGAAGATCTACGAGTTGAAGAAGCCCTAGTTCTAGAAGAAGAAGGGGTAGCAACGTTAGTTTGAGAAGTAGAACCACAGATATAGATCCTAAACTACGTAATCTACCGCCTCTTCTACTCCTAACAGGAGCAGTTGAAAGGGGAAGTTCATCTACAATTACTACTCTGCGAGGATCGGGGTTTGATGAAGACATGCTTATACGAGAAAATAATGTGTGCAGAAGAACAAGAACGATTAAAGAAGAAGAACATTGTATATTGGAGGTTTTTTGAAACTAAAAGTGAATGATGCAGCCGCAAAAAAGCCTTAAAACCTGCTGAAGAATCGTAGACCCAATCAACGAAGGCCACGTAGCACATACATTAAATGGAAGTGACATGCGAAGCGATGGTTTTGAAGAAGATGCAATGATATATGGTGGGTTCGATAGCTCTCAGGGGCCGATGTTGAAGCGCACCAAAGTGTCCATCACAAGGGAGAAACGAACTCGAGATTACATACCGGAAGGAACCTTATCTTTCAACGACGAGGACGCGGAATGGATCGTGCATCCCCACAATGATGCACTGGTAATATCTGTACTCATAAATAAAATTTGAGTTAAACGTGTGTTAATTGATCCAGGTAGCTCGGCCAACATCATCCGATCGAGGGTTGTAGAGCAGCTCGGTCTACAAGATCAAACTGTGCTTGCAGTTCAAGTTCTAAACGGATTCAACATGGCATCTGGAACCACTAAGGGTGAGATAACATTGTCGGTGAATACTGTCGGGACCATCCAGGAAGCTAAGTTTTATGTGATCGAAGGAGACATGAGGTACAACGCTTTGTTCGGGAGGCCTTAGATCCACAACATGAGAGTAGTTCCCTCGACACTGTACCAAGTGCTGAAATTCCCAACACCCAGCAGAGTCAAAACAGTTTATAGGGAACAACCGGCCACCAAGGAAATGTTTGCGGTCAATGAAGTGATCCCAACATCCACAATCTCAACATCGGAGGATTCGAACCAGATGGTCAAAGACGGGGCCAAAAAGCAATCACTGATACCAGCCTCGATGGAATCGGAGAATCGAGGGGTAGACGAGGACGATGACTACGGGGACCCCAGATCTTTCATAGCCCCCGATGACTCCGACGCTACAATATCAGCGGTCGAGGAACTGGAACAAGTCGTATTGAGTGAACACTTACCCGATAGAAAGGTATGCCTGGGCACGGGGTTAAGTCCCCAGCTCAGGAAAAAACTCATTCAATTTCTTATAGCTAATGAAGATTGTTTTGCTTGGTCTACCTTGTTATGACAGGGATCCCGCCGGAGATAACCTCTTACAAACTAAGCCTCGACCCAAAGTTCCATCCGGTCAAGCAGAAGAGGAGACCCCAGTCCGAGGCTAAACATGCTTTCATCAAGGTTGAGGTATCTAAACTCCTTAAAATAGGGTCCATTCAGGAGGTTAAATACCCGGATTGGTTAGCAAATGTAGTGGTAGTCCCTAAAAAAGGGAACAAATTAATAATTTGTGTAGACTATAAGGATTTGAATAAGACATGTCCTAAGGACTCTTTCCCTTTGCCCAATATCGATCGCATGATCGACGCCACGGCCAACCACGAGATCCTCAGTTTTCTCGATGCCCACTTCGGGTACAACCAAATACGGATGAACCCGGGTGATTAGTAAAAAACCTCCTTCATCACTAAATACGGCACATACTGCTATAACGTGATGCCATTCGGGTTTAAAAATGTCGGTGCCACTTACCAATGCCTAGTAAACCGGATGTTCAAGGAACAAATAGGAAAATCAATAGAGGTTTACATTGACCTTATGTTGGTCAAGTCCTATGCGAGTAGAGGACCATTTAAAATATTTACAGAAAACCTTCAGCATTGTATGGGTAAAAAATAAATATTACACGTGGAATTATATGAGGATGACAGGACAAGATACATGGATTACTAAGAAGATGACAACTGGAGTGTCGCATTAAAAGAGTCGCGATTTACAACAGGTACGAGCAAATCACTCACGAGATGAAAAAGTACCGTTGCCCGAGCCTAAATTATTCACTGAAGAGACACGGGCATGATGAATCAAGACAGTAAAGAGGGAAGATTCATGAACCTCAAATTAATATGGAAGAAGAATCGAAACCGTTACAGAATCTTCATGAACAGTTACGATTGCCAATTATAACGTTTCGTTAATGTCATTAATGCTCATAATGATTCTGTCATAAAAGGGAAGAAACGTTATATTTGTAAATTCCTATATAAGGGAAGGGAATTTCACTTGTAAGGACACGTTCTGATGAACATTGGAATATAATTATTTTCTTGTGCTTTCTATTGATTACTTTGCCATTTCTGATTATGATTTACTTTCTTATATTTGAGAGAATATTGAATTTTTTGATTATCAGTAACCTGAGTACTTCTAAAAATAGGCTTTGACTGAGAATCTAATTCTTTGGTTAAACAAGAATATTGAAGAAATACAGTATGAAGCTGAACCCGGAGAAATGTGCGTTTGGAATTAGGTCAAGTAAATTCCTCGGATTCATGGTATCCAACCGGGGGATCGAGATCAACCCCGACAAGATCAAAGCCATCAAAGATATCACGGCTGTGGACAACGTGATGGCCGTGCAAAGATTAACCGGGCGCATTGCCGCCCTGGGGTGATTCATCTCGAGGTCCTTCGACAAGAGCCACCGGTTCTTCACACTATTGAAGAAGAAGAATAACTTCTCATGGACCCCGGAGTGCCAACGGTCCTTGGAGGAACTCAAGCGGTATCTATTGAGCCCACCGCTGCTTCACACGCCGAAGACAGATGAACATCTACAATTGTACTTGGCAGTATCAGAGATAGCAATAAGTGGAGTCCTGGTCCAGGAATAGCAAGGTACATAATTTCCAATTTACTTTGTTAGCACGACCCTAGGTGAGGCCGAAACTAGGTACCCTCACCTAGAAAAGTTAGCTCTCACTTTGCTAAGAGCCTCTAGAAAGCTAAAACTATACTTTCACTGTCACCCCATATGTGTCGTGACTACTTACCCATTGAGAAATGTCATGCATAAGCCCGAGCTCTCGGGCCGGTTGGCCAAATGGGCCGTGAAAATCAGTGGGTACGATATTGAATATTGACCCCGGACCGCCATTAAATCCCAAATTTTGGCAGACTTTGTGGCCGACTTTACGTCGGCCCTAATACCCGAGGTCGAAAGAGAGTTATTAATCAACCTAGGAACCTCCTCGGGGATCTGGACCTTCTTTACGGACGGCACCTCAAACACAAAAGGGTCCAGACTTGGCATCGTATTGAAGCCACTTGCAGGCAATGTAGTTAGACAATCTATTAGGACTGTGAAATTGACTAACAGCGAGGCCGAATATGAGTCCATGATTGCAAGTCTCGAACTGGCCAAAAGCTTGGGGGCAGAGGTGATCGAAGCCAAGTGTGACTCCCTCCTTGTGTTAAACCAAGTTAATGGGACGTTCGAGGTCAGAGAAGAACGAATGCAAAGGTACCTGGATAAGTTGTAGGTAACATTACATCGGTTCAAAGAATGGGCTTTGCAACACGTACATCGGGATCAAAACAGTGAGGCCGATGCCCTTGCTAACTTAGTGTCATCGGTCGAGGACGACGAGTTCAACTCGGGGACAGTCGTACAACTTATGAGATCGGTAGTGAAAGAAGGCCATGCTGAGATTAACTCAACGAGCCTAACTTGGGACTGGAGAAATAAATATATAGAATATCTTAAGAACGAAAAATTGCCCTCGGATACTAAAGAATCAAGGGCCCTATGTACAAAGGTAGCCCGGTTTAGCCTATCCGAAGACGGAACCCTGTTCGGAAGAATATTCGATAGCCCACGCACGATATGTCTAGGACCAGGGGATACCGAGTACATTTTGAGTTAAATCCACGAAGGCACCTATGGAAATCATTCAGGCGCCGAATCATTGGTTTGAAAAGTGATCAGAGCCGGCTACTACTAGATCGATATGGAAAAGGACGCGAAGGAGTTCATACAAAAATGTGATGAATGTCAAAGACACGCTCTGATGATTCATCAGCCCGGGGAGCTGCTACATTCGGTTTTGTCACCATGGCCGTTCATGAAGTGGGGAATGGATATCATTGGCCCCCTTCCTTGGACACGCGGTAAGGCTCAATTTATATTTTTTATGACTGACTATTTTTCTATGTGGGAGGAAGCCCAGGCATACGAAAAGGTCAGGGAGAAGAAAGTCATCGTTTTCATTTGGGACCACATCATATGCCGGTTCGGAATGCCGGTCGAGATGCGACAACGAAAAACAATTCATCTGCAGCAAAGTTAGCAAGTTTCTCGAAAATCATAAGATCAAAAGGATCCTATCAACACCCTGCCACCCTAGTGGGAACGGACAAGCAGAATCGACGAACAAAACCATACTCCAAAACCTCAAGAAGAGGTTGACCGACGCCAAAGGAAAGTAGAAGGAAATCCTGCCCGAAATCTTATGGGCATACCGTATGACCTAGAAGTCCAGTACCGGGGCCACCCCGTTCTCACTAGTTTACGGCGCCAAAGCTGTAATACCAGTCGAAGTCGGAAAACCAAGTCTTAAGTTCTGATATGCAACCAAGGAATCGAACGACGAGGCTATGAACACGAGCCTAGATCTATTAGATAAAAGGCGTGAAGCAGCCCTTGTCCGGTTAGCCGCCCAAAATAGCAGATCGAGAGATATTACAATTGAAGGGTCAATCTTCGACACTTCAATGTCGGGGATTTAGTGTTAAGGAAGGTCACACTAAACACCCAGACCCCAAACGAAGGATAGATGGGGTCGAACTGGGAAGGACCTTATCAAATTATCGAGATCACCGGTAAAGGATCGTACAAGCTCGGAACAACGAATGGTGAGCAACTACCGAACAACTCGATCATAACTCACTTGAAGCGATACTACTGTTAAGGTACGACCCTATTCATTTCCTTTTATTTATTTACATTACGAACTAACAGTTGCAGGCAATCATCAAAGAACGATACAATCTTTAGGCCTGAAAGCACGCGTTGCACTCTTTTTCCCTTGAACCGGTTTTGTCCCAAACGGGTTTTCCAGTAAGATTTTTAACGAGACAACACTAAATCATGCTAACTTAGAATCGAAAGCCGGTTACGAACCGGTATCAAAGATCACGATAATAGTATTCGAGGCCTCTCTACACTCGGCCCCGAACACTGGGGGGCATCACCCTCGGATAACGACTTTAGCAAGGAAGGAAACTTTATGATTGAATGGTCTCGGCTCGATCGATAGGATTTACTGTAAGGGCCAAACGGTCAAATAAATCATGCCCTCATAGACTACTCGAGCCCTGGCACAAAATTTGTACACAAGTGTAACTATTACGCACAAGAATAAAAAGAAGTTTCTACCTTGCGGATAAATATCTTGTCCCTTAAGAATTTCTCTTTTTTCTTTTCCTCTTAAGGAATTTCTTACATTCGATCCCCTAAAGGTATCGAGTCCAAGGGAAGCCTTTATCCGAGTTCAAATAATCACTCCCAATCGGGGGCTTTCGTCCAAAAACAAACTCGCACGGCTCAGGCTATCGGAGCCCGGGGGCACGAGACCTATTAGGCAGCGCCTGAACCTTAAAGGCTACATCCATCCCCATTCAGCGACTGTTATCTTAGGCAAGCCCGAATAACTCGGGGTAACAAGCCCACTGGGCAACACCCGAACTAAAGGCTACGGTTATATTAAAACGGCTCGGAGACGTCTGAGACCCGTAACAAAAAACAAGGCCTTAAAAATTTCATAACCGGTTCTAAAGGCTACCTTCGGAAAACTATAATCTAAAAAATATAAGTACTTTGGGGAAAAAGTATCTGGTCATACCGAACCCCTACGATGCCTTAAACAAAATAATGTCAAAGGCAAGGCCTGTTCGAACATCTGAACAAGACCTAACTATTTTATGCTAAGGCATTTCGATCTTTGCAAACATAAAGAATAAAGCAAAGGAAAACAAAATTCTTAAACAGTCGAAGGGAAAAACAAGCCTTGTATATTATATACAGTTTTTACAAAAGCCAAATGGCATAACAAAAAATACAAAAGTACACAAGTACAAAAAACAAAAAAAGCAAAAAATTTCTACAAAGGCATCTAAATAGTCTGGTCTTCTCCACCCCCGGGTCCATCGGAACCCTCGGAGTCTTCTTCTTCTTCTTCTTCTTCGGGGTAAGCCAACTTCTTAGCCTCGGCCTTGAGCCCCTTAGCGGTTTCGATCTCGGCCGATAGAGCGAAACCCCGAGCATGAATATCCTCGAGGGCCTCTCTTCGCAACTGCCGCTTCTCATAATCAATAATGTCCTTCAAGCGGCCCTGGGCCGCCTCGACATTGGCCTTATATTGGGCCACCATCTCGTCGGCATCGACTTTAACCACAACGGTCGCCAACTTGGCCGTTTCAAGCTCCTTGGCCATAATTTCTTGCTCAGAGGCGGCCGAGCTTAGCTGAGACTGGAGCTCTTCAACCTTTTTTGCCTGTACCTCGACCTTTTCTTTTGCCACTTGTAGCTGGGCCTCAGCCAAAGCCAGCTGCGCCCGAGCAGTCTCCTTTTCCAAGGCCAGGCGGTCCATCATGCCCCTCCATTCGTCGGTCTCGGCCTTGACAGTATTCATCTCAGTTCGTAGGTGATCGACCCGATCGATTTTTTGTTGGAACTGCGGATTCCCACCGTTAGTCACCAAGTCTACTTCATCATCAGTAACCTCAAAGACTTTTACCTCTTCCACCAGAATGACATGTTCTTTTTGAACCGCGTCCAACTCGGCCCAAAGACTCTTGGCCTCTTCCTCGCGTTGCGCATTGAGAAGTTTGTACATATCTCTCTTCTCAATAGGCTCTTTGGCTTCGGCATCGAGGAGACTCGGCTCTTCTTGATATCGGAGGAAGGTCTCGTGGTGAAGCACCGAGGCCTACGAATACAAGGAAAAATTTTAAGATCATTAAGTAACCAAAGCTCGAAAATGAAAAGGTTTGGCAACACCTTACCCGATTCAATGTCTGTTGTGCTTCGTTGAACAAGCATGAAGATTCCACCTCGTTCATCATTTCCTGGTTTTCTTCAGTCACCAGTCACCGAAGGTAACTAGCTACCCCAACAGGCACAGAAAATACCGGGCGTCCACCGGAACAGAGATAATGATCGACCGCTTCCGACCGGGATCGGCACTCGGGGCAAGGAATCGGTTGACCAATCTCGAGCTCGAGCTAGACCCACCTGTCCCCGAGGGCAGACTTCTTCTTGGTACTTCTAAATCAACCAATCTGGTGACATCCCCTGTGGCAATAGAGTCCACGCCATCAAAAAAGCTTTGGAGGGGATCGTTCGCTCCTTGGACCCCCTCCCCCCAATTTGAACGCTCATTCGCCGCTTGAGCTTCACCGAACATTGAGTCCGTAAACGAAGGCGATCCCGTTATATCGATGACACCAGGTGGAGCAGAAACAGCGTCTTGAGGGTTCTCGACCCTCACTGATGCATCGACCTCTTGAGTTTGGGAGGGATTAGCCTCTATCGTCCCCCCTTCGGTTGATGTCCGTTCTCCAGGGACCGATAGCTCCCGGGCCACTAAAATTTTATCCTCTTCAGACTCGTCCCTGAGCCGGTAGAGGGAGTCCGAATCAAGTATTCGGGAGCTGGAGGTTTCTTTTGGCTTACGGATCAGCCTCCTCCTTGGTATCGTTTTCTCCTGGCTCGGAGAACTCGGAGCCTTTTTTTCTCTTCTTTTCTTCACCCTGTTTCGGAGCAGGGGACTCAGTGGGGAAATCATCACAACCGGATGGGGGCCTCATTTGGACATCCTTGGGTAAACCTGCAAAAAGAAATAAAACAAGTAAGGACTTAATCATGCGAAAGGAAAACCAAATATTACTCATGAAAGAGATCTCACCGTGCGAACGGGCTTCCCATCGGCCTTTTGAAAGCTCGTGCTATGAGCGTTCGGAATAAGGCCTTTGTGATACGATGCCCTCGACCCACTCCTTGAGTCGAGGAACTGCGTTTAGGATCCGAGCAACAGCTGCACCACCACAGAACACTGATAAGAAGAAAGGAAAAAGGCGATAAATTAAATCTTGGAAGCAAAGTTACACTTACGTGACATGTTTCATTTTTCAGGGAACGACATGTGCTCGGCCGGGATCAAGTCTGAGGTCCTCACTCGAACGAAATGGCCTAGCCAACCCTGGTCCCGATCTTTATCGATACTCGAGAATGGGGATTTACTAGCCCAATGGGTGAGCTCGATCTGTCCCCCCGATATAGTCGGGGACTGTATAAATGCATGAGGTGGTCGATAGTGAAAGGGCACCCTTTGATCTTGCTTACAAAGAAATGGAGGAGGATTATGATCCTCCAGAAAGAAGGGTGAATTTGACTGAGGGTTACCTCGTATCGTTTGCAAAACTCGATGATAACCGGGTCCAAGGGGGCTAACGTAAAGGGATAAGTGTAAACACTTAAAAATTCCTCGACGTGGGTGGTGATGGCTTCGTCAGGTTCGGGAACCACCTCATGTTTGTCAACCCAGTTACAATCCTTTTTGACCTCAGATAGAATATCCTCGTTGATCGAGCAGATGTACCTAGAGATCTCCTCGCACCGGCCTGGTACGGAGGAGGGCTTTTCGACCTTAAAATCAGCATTAACCGGGCACCTCCCGGGATGAACATTTTCAGAGTAGGTTCCGGTACTGGCTCCTCGATAGCAGTACGCAAAACGGTCTGATCAGTGGCCGGCCGCGAGGTAGAAGGAGTCTCTTTTTGGGAAACGATTTTTGAAGTCTTTGCCATTTTTTTGAAAATGAAGGGAAAAAGAGGGAAAAGAGGAAGTTAAAAGAGTACACTTGATGGTTTGGAATGAAGACGGAATGGAAATTCTTACAAAGAGATCTCAAATAACCGAAATATAAGTGCCTGAAAATATTAAGATTGCTGAGGTACGAGGACAGAAACTTTGAATGTAAAGTTTGAATGAGCAAATTAGGGGATATTTATAGTTTTTCAATGACGGTTCGCGTCCAGGAGTGGCCGACTAGCGACTGACAAACATTTAATGTCATTAAGACTTGACTGACGAGATGTTTCGACTGTTTTGTCGTTTCTGTCGTGTGGTGTTGAAGAAAGAATCGAAAGCTCATGTCGTTTCTCGTCGTCTACTCTCCGAAAAACGAGGGGACTATCTATATACGATCGAAATCGAGCTCGCCTACGACATGGCAGGTTAGGCTCGGAACATGACAACCAAAGACTGAAGATCGACCCCGAGTCCCACCGAGCTAGAACCCGGAGTCAGAACGCCTGAAGTTCGAGAACATTGAGCCCGTAATTTCGGAGTCGGCCTTAGCCCCGATCAAGCTCGAAGAAATATTGTTAGCATGACCAACAGAAGACCGAAATATCTGTCATCGGTCGGATATTACGGCGGGAATCTCGACGCGTATCAGTAAGGAACCGACAATCAGCTAATCAACGAATTTTTACCTTTTATAGAATTGTACCTAAAATAAGACTCTTCTACTATACAAAGGGGTCTGATAATTTATTTAACACACTGTAACACGCATTCCAAAGCAACATATTATTATTCTTTTAAAGTTCTTATTCTTCTTGATATCGATCGAAATACGTTCGGCTCGAGGGTGGCTAATCTTCCAAGGCTGAAACTGTTCAATTCGTGTAGTTTGTATTTACTTTATCATTATCTATTTCAATTGCAATCTAATTTATCGTTTTGTGTCAAGTTAGTCCACGTATTCTTAAAATCACTTATAAATTCAATTGTTATCCAATTTTGAGGGTAAACAATCTTATACATAAAACTGCAGTTAAACATAGTATTTTCTATTGACATAATCAAATATCGTATATAACACAGCAGAAAACGACATGGGCCGAAAGAAGGAAAGGGAAAAAAGTGAGCATGTCTTGCTATTATCAAATTGGAAAAAAGAAAATCATTTTTGTCGTTTTGACATATAGGGTCCTTGTGAGAAAAAACGAACTCCTCAATTAGTAATTGAGAAGGAAAATGAGTCCAACGGTCAACCTATTTCATGCCACAATTAGGAGTAATTATGCTATGCTTTTTTCTTTTAATTAAATACCTAATATAATGTCAATGTTCGAAGGTTATATTTCTAGATTTGGAAGAGTTGTAGGAGTAACGAGGTTACCAATAGAAAATTATTTCATTATTTCAGTAAGCTTTAAAATTGCTGACAGATGTGTATTATTTAGTTTTCGGTGAATAGACAGTATCAAATAAAACAAGTGCATGATATCAGATACAGCTATGGTATTCTGTTGTCCATATCTATGATATGATTTTTGACCACCCGTTGGTCCAGCAATCATGTTATTGTGTCTCAAGCTTTTAATTTCATGTTCCTTTTTTTAAATATTTATTCGGAAATCTATGTATTTTGGACCTTTTTCATCATCTCGGCGCAGATTACCATTTTTAAGATTTTAAATCTGAATTTTTAATAAATATTAGATTAACAGTCACTGGTTTTCTTTTTCTTGACCTTTGGCCAAAGAAAGGAAATATATCAATCGCCCTACAGGCAATGGGTCTGTTTTTAAATTTGATTAAATATATTTCACTTAATTTCACATTTGAGAATATCGATAAAACATTATCACAAGTAGCATTTTTGAATTTTTTTATTTTGGAAATTATGAAGAAAAAAAGCCTGCTCGATCAGTCGGAAAGGGACAATTGATTTGTTTCTGCATATTATCTAGAATACAAGTATACATATTCTTTTTCAGAATTTCTCGAGAGCAAAGGGGCAATATGAAGTTTATAGATTTGAAAATTTTATTTCCTCTTGAATAATTCCCCAGACAAGAGGAATAATTAACCAAATCGGAAAAAATGAAGAATCGAGCTGGTTGTGAAGACTTTCAATTATATGTATTCTCTAGCAAATCTCCTTTGAGGTAATCCATGTTTCTGGACAACTCAGAATCAACAAACTAATCCTGGTTGTGAAGAATAATTATTGTTCATGTTTTTGCCAAATATTGTTTACTCGAGTTGAAGAGATGTTTACACTGAAAAACGGATAACAATTGAATTTATACGCAGTTTTAAGGATACGTGATATAACTTGTCACAAATTAAGAAAACAGATTAATATTAAAATTGACAATAGAAAAATAAATGCAAACCACACGTATCGAATTGCCTTGGCCCTCAAGTTTGACCACCTTCGAACCAAAGATGCTTCAACCGAAGTATGAACAGGCTTATACAGTAACAAGATAATAAAAGTTAGAAAGTGTCAGTATATTGCTTTATGTTGCATTGATATGATGTGTATTACAAATGATCAGATCCCTCTTTATATAGTAGGGGTGTCCTACTCTTGGTACAATTCTATACAGAGTAAAAATCTTATGATTTGATAATTACTCGGCCTCTCCTTGATATGTGCCGAGATTTCCGCCGTGATCCTCGACCGATCGCAGATATTTCGGCTGTCCGTTATTTGGCTCGGTAAGTTTCTCCCGATCTTGCTCGGTCTCGATCTGACTCGATCTCGATCTTGATCGGCCTTTGGGTCACGAGCTTGACGATCTAATTTTGCATTATGGTTTGATATAATATGAGGTCGAACCTTAACCTATCATATTTCAGTCTCGATTAATTACATAAGGGGCAAGCCCGGTTTTGACCGTATACAGATAGTCCCCTCGTTTTTCGGAGAGAAAATGACGAGAAACGATATGAACTTCCAAATCCCGTCTCGATGGGCCATGATGTAAGCGACGAACCCAACTATGACGTAAGCGACAAATGGATATCGAAACGTCGTGTCGGTCCAGTTATCAAGGCATTAAATGCCTGTCAATCGCTGGTCAGCCACTATCGGTTCTGAACCATCACCAGCAAGCTATAAGTACCCTAGCTTTTCCTCATTCAAACTTTACGTTCAAAACTCCTCATATTCTTGTTTTTTCTTCAAAAATCCCTTTGCTTTGCAACTCTTGCACCCAAATTTCTTGAACTTTTATCAAACCGCGTACCATCTTAATTCTCTTTTCTTCTGTTCTTTAATGACGAAAACATTTAAGACCGTACCGCAAAAGGAGGTCGCTTCTTCATCACGACCCGCCGGCGGCGGGGCTGCGACGGAACCTCACCCTGAGGAATTCGTTCCGATAGGGTGCCCTACTATTGCCCATTTTAAGGTTGAAAAGACCTCCTTAGTACCGGGCCGATGTGAGCCGGTCTTGAGGTACATATGCACAATCACTAATGGTCTCCCTACCAAGGTTAAAGAGGAATGCAATTGGGTCAATAAGCATGTAGTGGTTCCTACGCCCGAGGAATCGATCACTACCCACGTGGAGGGTTTTCTAAGTGTTTACACTTATCCCTTCACGTTGGGTCCCTTAGACCCTATCATCATTGCCTTTTATAAGAGGTATGATGTGACTCTTGGCCAGATCTACCCCTCCTTCTAGAGAATAGTGATTCTCCTCTGATTTTTCGTAAGCAAAATCGAGGGATGTCCCTTTACCCTCGACCACCTTATGCGCCTCTACAATCACCGAATCTATCGAGGGAGGCTGATCAAGCTTTCTCGTCGGGCCAGTAGGGCCCCGTTCTCGAGCATAGATGAAGCTCAAGACCGAGGTTGGATGGGCCGATTTATTCGCATAAAGACTTCAGACCTGATCCCTGCTTAAGACATGCCATTTCCTGAGAAATGGAACATAAAACGTAAGTAGTGCTTCGCTTTGAAGGTTCAATCTTTCTGTTTTACCTCTTATCTATTTCTTCATTGTTTTTTTTTGTGTCGCAGTTGTGGCACAGATGTCGGACGCAGTTCCTAAACTTAAGGAATGGGTCGAAGGCCTTGTGTCACAGAGACCGTATTCCGAGCGGTCTTGGATGGAATTATCGAAGGGTCGATGGGAGGCCCGTAATCATGGTAAGTTTTCTCTTTTGATGTAATAATGCTTAATTCCCTCCTCGTACAGTCGGATTCTTACCGTTCTGTTTTCTTTTGTAGGTCTCCCCAAAGATGTTTCCATGAGGCCTCCATCCGGTGAGGAGGATGTGCCTCTCAAGTCCCCAAGTCCCCTGCTCCGAAGCAGGGTGATGAAAAGAAGAAAAAAGGGTCCCGCCAATTAAGGTACACGTCCGAAGAAGAATCCGAAGAAGAAGAAGAGGAATCCCAATTGGTGGCCCATGTGCAGGCAGGTGTTGTGATGTAAGGGTCCTCTGAACCGACGGATGCCGAAATCGGATCGTCCCGACATGAGGAGGTCGATGATGGAGTCTTAGCCGAAACTCCCGAACCAGAAGGGGTTGAGGCCACTCCGCCCCCAGCTAAGGGGGTCGAGAGAGAGGCTGGGGGTGACGCTTCTCGAGCAGAGGAAGGTATCCCGAGAGACGAGCTTGGGGCGATCGACATTACCGGGTCCCCTCATATTTCAGACGCCATGATTCACGAGGCCAGTATGTTAAAAAGCCGTTCTTATGAGGGGCCTCAGGGGGAGACTAATATCCACCACTTCTTGGACGGATTTGAGTCCACTGCCTTCGAGGATGTCACTAGGCTCGGAGACTTGCTGGTGCCAAAGAAGGTACCATCGTCGGGAGCCAGTGGGTCTTCCTCGAGCCCAAAATTGGTGAACCGGTTCCCAGCCCCGAGCATCGATCTTGACCGAACACGGTCAATAGCTTTCTCTATCCCAGAGGATGCCCGAGTTTTCTCTGCCCCCGTGGGGGTCGCTAGCTACCTTTGGTGTTTGGTGACCGAAGAAGATCAGGCAGTGATAGACAAGGTGAAAACCTCCTGCCTATTCAATGAAGCCCACCAAGCATTAAATCGGGTAACTTTGTATATCTTTCTTCTCATATATTCTAAATTTAAAGCTGTAAATAACCATAACACCTTCCCTTATGCTTGAAGACTTCGGTGCTGCATCATGAGACTTTCCTCCGATATGGGGAGAAATTAACTCACCACGAGGCCGAGGTTCGGGACCTCACTGAGAAGAGTGAGACCTACAAGCTTTTCAGTAAGAAGCTTCAGGCCAATTTAGTAACAGCTCGGAATGAGCATGCCGAGATGGCCGGGCAGGTATTTCAAGTACTTCACGATAGTGAAGACGAATTGAAGATAGTGACTAACGATCCGATTTTGCAGGTCCGGCAAAGGCTCGAATAGATCGGGGAGCTTCAGGCACAGATTGATACAATTCAAGCTGAGGCTGAGGAGTTCAAGAAAAATATAGACATCTTAGCCTCGAAAAGAGAAGCTTCCCAAGCACACCTGGAGTCGATCGAGACCCAGCTCCGAGCTGCAAAAATGAAGGCCTCGGTGCAGGTCAAGAAAATCGAGGAGCTTCAATCCCAATTGGGCTTGGCTATTTCTGATAAAGCAAACTTGGCCAATGAACTCGAGGCGGCCAAATCTGAGGTGGTCGTGGCCAATAGCAAAATGCTAACGTGTCCCAATTCAAGGTCGACGTCGAGGCCATCCAGGCACAGGCCAAGAGCATTGTGGATCATGAAAGGTGGCAAGCTCGAAGGGTAGCCCTCGAGGGAGTCCATGCTCAGGATTTCGATATACTGGCTGAAATCGAGAACGCCAAAGCAGAAGAAACCAGGGCCCGGAAGTGGCCTTCCTTGAGGAAGATTCCGAGAGTTTAATCGAGTCAGAAGGTGGGGAAGATCCCGAGGGCGGAGATACTGCCTTTGATGAAGACCAGGCCATTTTGGCCTTTATATTTTTTTGCTTTCTTTTCCATCTTTTTAGGCCGTTTCGGCCATTGTAAATTTTTGAATTAAGTCATTCTGGCCTTTGTAAAAAGATTATTGGGTAAATATATACAAGGCTTTCTTTTCCCTTTTAGCTTTCAAATATTTCCTCTGCTTTATTACTTATATTCACAAAGGTTGGAATGTCTTAGCATAAAATAGCTTAGGTTGTGTAAATTCAAACAAACCCTGCCTTTTTTATTTTTTAGTCATCTTGGAGGTTCGGTGTTACCGGGAATCTTCTCCCAAATTAAGTAACTCAGATTATAATTTGTCGAGGGTAGCCTTAAAACCGCTTATGAAAATTTCGAAGGCCTATATTATGTTACGTTTCTCGGACGTCTCCGAGCCGTATTAATATGACCGTAGTCTTTTAATTCGGGTGTAGCCCAGTGAGCTTGCTTTCCCGAGTTATCCAGGCTTGCCTAAGATAACAGTCCCTGAGTGGGTATGGTCGTGGCCTTTAAAATTCGGGGGTTGCCTTAGAGGTCTTATGTCCCCGATGTTTAATAGTTCGATCTGTTTGAGTTTGTTTTTCGGACGGTAGTCCCCGAGTGAGGGAGTGATCATCCGAACTCTAGTTATAATCGGCCCTTGAGCTCGTTTCCTTAAGAGATCGAAAGTACGAAATTGTAAAGAGGAAACTTTTCTAAGACATAAGATAATTGCAAGGAAAGTACCTCTTTATTCTTGTGAAAAACAGTTATACATGCGTACATATTTTATGCCATGGATCAAGCAACCTATGTGGGCACGGTTCGTTTGACCGTTTGTACCTTACAACGAATCTTACCTATCGAGACCCTTCTATTACGAAGTAATTTCCTCGCAAAAGTCGATATCCAATGGTAATGCTCCCCAGTATTCGGGGTTGATTATAGAGGAACCTCAGAAACTGTTAGTGTTGTCTTCGACATAGATTCATGATTGGCCTTTGATTCTAAGTTAGCACGATCCATTATGTCCTCGTTAAAAACCTTGCCGAAAAACCCAATTGGGACAAAAACGGTTCAAGGAAAAAAGAGTGCAACGCGTGCTTTCAGACCTAAAGACTTCGTGCCGCTCCTTGTCGACCACCTGCAAGTGTTATTCCGAAAATAAAAAGAAATTAAATGGGGTCGTACCTTAGCAGTAATATCATTTTAGGTGAGTTACGTTCTAATTGTTCGGTATCTATTCTCCGTTTGTCATCCCGAGCTTATAGGATCCTTTCCCTGTGACCTCGAGAATCTGGTATGGTCCTTCCCAGTGCGGACCCAATTTCCCTTTATTAGAATTTCAGGTGTTTAGTATGACCTTCACTAGTACTAACTCCCCGACATTGAAGTGTCGAAGGTTGGCCCTTCGATTTTAATACCTCTTGATTTGTTGCTTTTGGGCGGCCAATCGAACAAGTGCGGCTTCGCGCCTTTTATCCAATAGCTCCAGGCTTGTATTCATGGCCTTGTCATTTGATTCCTTTGTTGCATATCAGAATCTGATACTCGGCTCACTGACTTCGACCGGTATTAGAGCTTCGGTGCCATAAACCAATGAGAACGGGGTAGCCCCGATACTGGACTTCGAAGTTGTGCGATATACCTAAAGAACTTCGGGCAGGATCTCTTTCCATTTCCCTTTAGCGTCAGTCAACCTTTTCTTAAGGTTTTAGATTATGGTTTTGTTGGTCGATTCGGCTTGTCCATTCCCACTGGGGTGGTATGGTGTGGACAAGATCCTTTTGATCTTATGATCTTCGAGAAACTTGGTCACTTTGCTGCCGATAAATTATTTCCCGTTGTCACATATGATTTCGGTTGGCATCCCGAACCAACATATGATGTGGTCCCAAATGAAGTCAACGACCTCCTTCTCCCTGACTTTCTCGTACACCTAGGCTTTAACCCACTTAGAAAAATAATCAGTCATAAATAAGATAAATTGAGCCTTACCTAGTGCCCATGAAAGAGGGCTAAAAATGTCCATTCCCCATTTCATGAATGGCCATGGTGACAAGACCGAATGCAGCAGTTCTCCGGGTTGATGAATCATCGGAGCATGCCTTTGACATTTATCATATTTTTGTACGAACTCCTTCGCATCGTTTTCCATATCATTCCAGTAATAGCCGTCTATGATTACCTTTCGAACCAATGATTCAGCGCCTGAGTGGTTCCCGCATGTGCCTTCGTGGACTTCCCTCAGAATGTAGTCGGTATCTCCCGGTCCTAGACATATAGCTAGTGGGCCATCAAACATTCTTCTGAATAAGGTTCCATCATCGGTCAAGCAGAATCGAGTTGCCTTTATGCTCTGGGCCTTCGACTCTTTAGGATGTGCGGGTACTTTGTCGGTCCTCAAATATTCTATGTATTTATTCCTCCAATCCCAAGTTAGGCTTGTAGAGTTTATTTTGGCGTGACCTTCTTCTACTACCGATCTCGTGAGTTGTACGACTGCCCCTGATTTGAGCTCATCGTCCTCGACCGAAGAGCCTAAGTTTGCAAGTGCATCGGCCTTACTATTCTGATCTCGAGGTACGTGCTGTAAGGTTCACTCTTTGAATCGATGTAATGTTACCTGTAACTTATACAGGTACCTTTACATCTATTCTTCTTTGACTTCGAACGTTCCGTTAACTTGATTTACCACAAGGAGGGAGTCGTACTTAGCTTCGATCACCTCCGCCCCTAAACTCTTCGCCAGTTCGAGACCTGCAATTATGGCCTCATATTCGGCCTCATTGTTAGTCAATTTCATAGTTCTAATGGATTGCCTGACTATGTTGCATGTGGGTGACTTCAGTACGATGCCAAGTCCGGACCCCTTTATGTTCGATGCACCATCCGTAAAGAGGGTCCAGATTCCCGAAGATGTCCTCGAGTTTACTAGTAACTCTTTTTTGACCTCGGGTATTAGGGCCGGCGTGAAGTCGGCCACAAAATCTGCCAAAATTTGAGACTTAATGGCCGTCCGGAGTCGATATTCAATATCGTACCCGCTGATTTCTACGGCCCATTTGGCCAGTCGCCCCGAGAGTTCGAGCTTATGCATTATATTTCGCAATGGGTAAGTTGTCACAATACATATAGGGTGGCACTGAAAGTGCAGTTTTAGTTTCCTAGAGGCGCTTAGCAAAGCGAGCGCTAGTTTTTCCAAGTGAGGATATCTAGTTTCGGCCTCACCTAAGGTCCGGATAACATAATAAATCGGAAATTCCGTACCTTGTTCTTCCCGAACTAGGACTCCACTTACCGCTATCTCCGATAATGCCAAATACAAGTATAGTTGTTCGTCCTCTTTCGGTGTGTGAAGCAGTGGCGGGCTCGTAATGTACCGCTTGAGTTCTTCCAAGGCCCGTTGGCATTCCGGGGTCCATATGAAGTTGGTTTTCATCTTCAACAAAGAGAAAAATCATTGACTCTTGTCGGAAGATCTCGAGATGAACCGTCCCAGGGCAGCTATGCACTCGGTTAGCCTTTATACGGCCTTCATGTTGTCCACTAATGTGATATCCTCGATGGCTTTGATCTTGTCGGGGTTGATCTCGATTCCCCGGTTGGATACCATGAACCCAATAAATTTACCCGATCTGATTCCGAACGTGCATTTTTTTGGATTCAGCTTCATGTTGTATTTTTCGATATACTGAAGGTTTCTTGGAAATGCTTTAAATGATCCTCTGCTCGCAGGGACTTAACTAACATATCAACAATATAAACTTCCATAGATTTCCCTATTTGTTCTTCGAACATTCGGTTTACTAGGCATTGGTAAGTGGCACCAGTATTTTTTAACCCAAATGGCATTACATTATAACAGTATGTGTCGTACTTAGTGATGAAAGAGGCCTTTTCTTGATCATCTGGGTTCATTCGTATTTAGTTATATCCGGAATAGGCATCGAGAAAGCTGAGGATCTCGTGGCCGACCGTGACGTCGATCATGCGATCGATGTTAGGCAACGGGAAAGAGTCTTTGGGGCATGCCTTATTTAAATCCTTGTAATCCATACACATTCTCAGTTTATTCCCCTTTTTAGGGACTACCACTACGTTTGCTAGCCATTCCGGGTATTTGACTTCCCGGATGGACCCTATTTTAAAGAGTTTAGTTACCTCGTCTTTGATGAAAGCATGCTTGATCTCGGACTGCGGTCTCCTTTTCTGCTTGACCGGATAGAATTTTGGGTCCAGGCTTGGTTTATGAGTGGTGATCTCCAGTGGAATCCCTATCATATCGAGATGGGACCAAGCAAAATAATGCATATTAGCAATAAGAAATTGAATGAGTCTTTACCCGAGCTCAGGAGTTAATCCCGTGCCCAGGTATACCTTTCGATCGGGCAGATGTTTGATCAATATGACTTGCTCCAGTTCTTCGACCGTCGATTTGGTAGCATCAGAATCATCGGGAGATATAAAAGATCGAGGAACCCTGTAATCGTCATCTTCGTCAATCCCTTGCTTGTCTGATTGGGTCGAGGCTGGCATCGATGATTGCTATTTGGCTTCCTATTTCACTTTCGAATCTGAGTCCTTTGTCGATGAGAATGCTGATATCGGAATTACTTCTTCGACGACAAACATCTCCTTTGCAGCGAGTTTCTCCCCGTAAACCGTCTTTATCCCTTCTGATGTCGGAAATTTTAATACCTGGTGAAGGGTCGAGGGTACAACCCTCATGTTGTAGATCTACGGCCTCCCGAACAGGGCATTGTATATCATGTCCCCTTCGATCACATAAAACTTGGTCTCCTGGGTAGTACAGGCTATGTTTACCGGCAACGTTATTTCTCCCTTAGTAGTGTCACAATCCATGTTGAATCCGTTTAGCACTCGGGCCGCAGGCACAATTTGGTCCTGTAGGCCGAGTTGTTCTATGACCCTCGATCGAATGATGTTGGCAGAACTTCCTAGATCAATTAACACACGTTTAACTCGAGTTTTATTCATGAGTACAGAAATTACCAGTGCATCATCATGGGGCTGCATGATTCCTTCTGCGTCCTCGTCGTTGAAAGATATAGTTCGTTCTGGTATGTAATCTCGAGTCCGTTTTTTCCTTGTGATTGATACTTTGGTGTATTTTATCATCGGATCTTGAGGAACATCGACCCCTCGGACGATCATATGAATGATGTGTTGGGGCTCGTCTTGTTTATTTTATTTATTGGAATCCCTATTTCTGAAATGATTCTTAGCTCGGTCACTCAGAAATTATCGAAGATGCCCGTTGTTGAATAATCGGGCTACTTCTTCTCTCAGTAGTCGACAATCCTCCATTCTGTGGACATGTGTGCCATGATATTTACATATTTGGTTAGGATCCCTTTTTGTTGGATTGGTTTGTAGAGGTCGAGGCCATTTGGTATCTTTGATACGTCCGATAGCTGATACGATGGCGACTGTGTCAACACTAAAGTTTTACTCTGATAACCGAGGTGCCTCTTTGGGTCCGATGGGCTTGTCGAAACCGTTCTTACTCATGAGCCCTCGAGAGCTCCGACCTCGATCACTTCTCCTTTCATTTTGTACAGGATTTCGCTCGGGTCCGCCGCTCATGCGATCTCCATTATATGGCTGATATCGTTCTCTGTTCGAACTCGGTTCTCGATCGATATCCCTCTTAATTCTGTCGACGGGTCTGATAGGATAAACGGACCCGGAAGGAGCCCCGAGTTGGTCGTCTTCGACCCTGATCTTTGATTGATATCGATTATGTACATCGACCCAAGTGACAGCTGGGTTTTCTATCAAATTCTGCTTCAACTGCTGCGAAGCCACCGAGCTTTGAGCATTGAGTCCTTGGGTGAAAGCTTGAACTGCCCAATCGTCGGCGACTGGTGGCAGGTCCATCCGTTCCATTTGGAATCGAGACACGAATTCTCTGAGCATTTCGTTGTCCTTCTTCCTTACCTTGAAAGGGTCTGATTTTCTGGTTTCGGCCTTGATGGCTCCGGCGTGTTCCTTTACGAAAGAATCTGCAAGCACAGCAAATGAGTCAATAGAATTAGGTGAAAAATTGTGGTACCATATCATAGCCCTCTTTGACAGGGTCTCTCCAAATTTCTTTATCAAGACTGATTGTATCTCATCATCCTCTAGATCATTCCCTTTAATAGCGCATGTGTAAGAGGTGACATGCTCGTTCGGGTCAGTCGTTCCGTTGTATTTAGAAATTTTAGGTAAGGGTGGGTATAATACCGGCCAAACCGAAAAAACCGATCGAACAGTGAATTTTGATTTTTCGATTTTGGTTTAATCATTTATTCGGTCAGTTTGCGATTTTTAAATTATTAGATTTCGATTTTTCGGTGTGGTTTACGGTTTTGGTATTTCGGTTTTCGGTTAAACCGAAAAATCAAAATTTTGGGTATGCTCAAAACTTACGTTGTAAAATGTAAACTACTAAACTTAATGTTCCGAAGCCCACCCCATCTGAATTCTGAAATTCTGAAGGCCCAATACCAGCCCATCCAATTTATCCAAACCCTAAGCCTAATTAGCCTACACTACAGACTTTCGCTTTGCATTTCCCATTTTTCCTTCCTTACTCATTAGAAATTAGGGTTCGTCACTTCCTCCTCTGTCACTCTAAGTCTATGCGACTGCTGCAATGCTGTCGAGTGCCGACGCTCATCCTTCTTCCTCAGCTCGTCGTTTTTGCCGCTCGCTCATCCTTCTTCCTCAGGTTAGTGGTTACCTTCTTCTTATGAGTTTTCCTTCTCCATTTTTGTGTCCTTTTAAATTTGTTAATGGCGGTAGCAAAGTATACAGTAGCAAAGTAATGTTCTTTTCCATTTTTATATAAATAAAAATGTGCGATCAATATTTAGCCGGGCACATAAAGTAACATTGGCAATTGTAAATTCCAACTAACGAAGACATTCAGAATCCACCGCAAAATAAGCCGATAGTTTTTTACCCTTTCATGAATTTCTGTCACTTCTCTGTCCAGGTTATTTTTTGAAAATATTACTGACGTGATATTCAAAGTCTAACCTCCTACAGTAACCTCGGGAATATCGTTGCTTTGTCCATTTTTTATTTGTTTACCAATTTCAGAAGATGCCAAAGGCGAATTGAAATAATGGACAAGGTCAATATAAGTTGCAAATTAAGAGGATCGGGTTGTTGGAAAAAATTCAACTTCAAATTCAAAATTTAAATTAATAAATTTAAATGTTATTAAGACAAATAAATAACATAAAATTGAATAATTATTAATTTTGGATTCATTTTAGGGAAAATCTCACTTTATACCCATTAAGGAAGAATTGAATAATTATTAATTTCGGATTCATTTTGGATTTAGGTTAGAGTTAGTTGCATTTTTAATTCTGTTGTCATTCGATTTTCTATAGATGGCAGAAGTTGAAAATAGAGTAAGTGAGGTGGGTTCATCTTAAAGCGAACCTACTTCTTTACCTACAAATTCAGTTGAACAAGTGGTAAGTTTAAAGATTTGCTTGTTTTATGATATCCTTTATTTCTTTTGTTATTTATAATTAAAAATATTTTATTAACTTGTGATGTTTTTTTTTTGTAGGTTCAACTATGCCTCGTGGTCCTAAAGCTAGATCGCCTATTTGGGAATATTTTGAGCTAGTTGAAGTAAATGAAGAATCTCGCAAAGCAAAGTTCCTTCATTGTGGTCGAGTTTATAATTGTCATCTGAAGTATTATGGCACTATTGGCTTAGTGAAGCATATTAAGAAGTGTCTCATGCCTCATCCAGTGATTCGTATTTAAGATTTTAAAGTATCCTTTTCTAGACTTACTTTGTGGCATGTGGTTTGTGACTAGTTTGCCACTGTTTTGTTGTTTGGTGATGGTATTTCTATTTTCTAGACTTGTTTTGGACTTTGGTAGCTGTTTGGTGATCTTCATCCACTGTTTTGTTGTTTGGTGATGCCACTGTTTTGAACCAACTGTTGGTAATTGTTTGCCCTTTGGTAGCTGTTTGGTGATTTTATTTGATTGCTAATGGAGATTTACTCATCCTAGAGGGGTCTGTCTGATTATGCATTGGTTAATCATAATCAGAATGACAGAATCAGAATGCACGCCAAAGAGATGCAAAAAAGCTTTCAATTCTTAGAATAATTAATCTATGTTACAGCTTTCTGATTTTCATATGAAAATTGGAATGGAATCAGTGGATATTGCCCCCGGTGGAATAAAAATTTCCGATTTTCTGATTTTAAAAAATATTAATCAGTGTCACGGCTATTATAATCTCTGCCAATTCTTAGAATCAGGGGCACGTCTATTATATTCAGTTACATAAGTAGTCTACATTGGATATAAAAATCTTGAACCGTTAATAACCGAAAATTAAACCGCAAAAACCTAACCGAACTTTGAAAAAACCGCACCGAACCGTAAATACTTTGCTTTGATTTGGTTATTAAAATTACAAAACCGAAAACCGATAAACCGAACCGTACTTTCATAATAACCGACCTACGCCCACCCCTAATTTCGGGCATTCGGAATTTCTTGGGAATCGGCTTGGGAGCCGTGCTCAGGGGGGGTTGCACGAACGTTTTTGGAGTCTAGACCCTTCAATATCGGTGGTGCCCCCGGATATGATCGACCCTGGAATTGTAAGTTTTCACCTTCTTATCGTTTGCCTCGATCTTCTTTTCCCCCGACTCGATTCATTTTGTCAATTCTTCGAGCATCTTCATGATTGCAGGGCCGGTCCCCGATTCTTTCTCATTCGATTTCCTTGAAGCTGATTCGACCCTATGGACAACTTCCTGGGATGGCTCGGTCTCGATCCTGTCCGGTGGGCGATTCTGGTTTTGGAGCTGAGTTATCACTGCCTATTGAGCCTGCAACATTTCAAAGATGACTCGCAGGCTGATCTCACCCTCTTCGTCGCCATGGGTGCTTTGAGCGGCCAATCGAACATCCCTACGGACACTGCCCCCGGGATCGGCGGCCAGATTTGCGTTGATGGCTACATGGAACTGACGTCAACCGGATCTACTGCCGGAACTCCATCGAAATCGACCGGAGGTACGTCGTTCCCTGGTGCTATGTTGTCATTCTCGCCGTGGTGGCCGAAATCATTGTCAACGTGAAAGGGTGCCGATTGTGAGTTCGACATTTTGGTCCTCGAATCAAAAACACTCCGAAGAACAAGTGTAAAATAGTGTGTGTTATGAAAGATTGCACCAAATAATCACTATTATCCTTAGCCCCACGGTGAACGCCAAACTGTTTACCCTCAAAAACGGATAACAATTGAATTTATACACGATTTTATGGATACGTGATATAACTTGGCACAAATTAAGAAGATAGATTAATATTGAAATTGACAATAGAAAAATAAATGCAAACCACACGTATCAAATTGCCTTGGCCCTCAAGTTTGACCACCTTCGAACCAAAGATGCTTCAATCGAAGTATGAACATGCTTATAGAGTAACAAGATAATAAAAGCTAGAAAGTGTCAATATATTGCTTTATGTTGCGTTGATATAATGTGTATTACAAATGATCAGACCCCCCTTTATATAGTAGGGGTATCCTACTCTTGGTACAATTCTATACAGGGTAAAAATCTTATGATTTGATAATTACTCGGCCTCTCCTTGATATATGCCGATATTTCTGCCGTGATCCTCGACCAATCGCGGATATTTCAGCTGTCCGTTATTTGGCTCGGTAAGTTTTCCTCGATCTTGCTCGGTCTCGATCTTGCTCGGTCTCGATCTTGATCGGTCTTTGGGTCACGAGCTCGACGATCTAATTTTGCATCATGGTTTGATATAATACGAGGTCGAACCTTAACCTATCATATGATTAATTACATTAGAGGCGAGCCCGATTTTGACCGTATACAAGAGTGAAGGTAAAACATAACTCTAAAAGTCGGTCAACTGCACCATCAAAATCAAATCGAAAGACAGATGGAGGAAGTATTTTTGGATATTTTCCTTGAGTTATACATAATATATACATTTTTACAGTTATTAGTGCGAAGAGACTATTTGTGTTACTCGTTTAACTGAAAAAAGTATTAATATTGAACCGACTTGTTTAATTAGGTCAATTATACTGAGGTCATTCGACGTCGTTTCGTGAAAGATTTGAATTCTTAGTATATATATACAGAATTTCTAAAATACATACATATAATAATAGGCCAATATTGCTTGAAAATTAGAATTAAAGTTAATTTGAGACAGGAAATAAATCTTTAGAAACCTTAGCCACATATCCAAATGTGCTGACAGACTACTCAAAGCTGTAGGCTGTAGCCTAATAACGTCCGCTGCAATTGGAGCATTTAAGTCTCCGTTTCATGAGACGACAAAGGTTTTGCGTGATTATTACACTATGTAACATACAAATTTGAGAAAAGAAACTACCATGTAACATACAAATTTGAGAAAAGAAACTACCATGTAACATACAAATTTGAGAAAAGAAACTATGTCGTACATATCTTGCGTGAAAGCAATATTGCATAATATTATGTGCATATTAAATGTCTTTGAAGAAATAATAGAAGTACCTATGCAATGTAAGAAATTATCATTGAGAAACACTTGTTAGGAATGTGCAATAAAGGTAAATTTGAAAAAATAAAAATAATACCATCTTGATTATGTAAATACCAGTTATTTTGGATCAAAATGAACAGGCAAAAACACTAAATAATATAGATTGGATTTCACTTATTAGGTAAAGTTTACCTAATTTATGGATGTAATCTTATTTTTTATAATTACATCGTCTATTAAGCTCCTATTTTGACATAGATTTTCGATTGTTTGTTCATGAAACTTGATCAGTTTTTGAAATATTTTTGAAGAAAACTTTTCATGTTTCAAAAATTGGTCCGGGACAATTTTTGGCGAAATTTATTTTTTCACTCATAAAACTTCAGTTTTTTTTCAAGTATAAAATGCATATCCAAACATAGGGGTGTACATAGGTCAGGTTTGTTCGGGTTTTACAATTACCAAACCAAATCAGTTGTGCCTGGTTATTAAATCTAAAGATCAAACCAAATCAATAAACTCGGGTTTTTCAATCTCGAATTTTCGGGTTATTCGGATTTTTTTGATTTTTTCTCCGGTAAAATCTTCGTACCACAAAATATATAACTTGTGCTCCAGATATTTCTTTAATCCTAGTAAGATACAACTATATAAGATATTTTTCAAGAAAATAATACAGAATATGAGATGTGTCATAGCAATATCCTAAAATATTCAACAATAAAGTCAATAAAATCACGTAATATAAATATTGTTAATTAAAAAGCCATAATAAAAATAAACATTATCTAAATTACTAAGTCATGCTAAAATAAGTAGACTAATAAGGGAGTATAAATTACGTGACTAAACGCTAAAGAAAAATAAAAATAGGTTATGTATTTTTATCTAAATTATTGCCAAACAAAAAATAGATATTCAATACATTGTCATTCCTAGTATTAAATTGAATGTCTTTTGTTAGCATTAGCTTTGATTTGATTTTGGTTTAGGCTTTTGTTAGCATTATTTGAGTTACTAATATTAATGGGTATAAAACTTATTGGAACATTCAAAAGTTCTAAGTCCAACCTTGAAATAATGCCTTAAAAGATAAAATTATGAAAAAGTTTTAAGAAATATTTATAAATTACATCACAATAAGTATATTTATATATTAAATAATAAATATATCTAAAAATTTTATATATGTATTATCGGGTTGGTTTGGTTTCGGTTTGACTTTCTTTAGTTAAAATCAAATCAAACCGAACCATAGTCGGATTTTTTTTCTCGATTTGACTCGGATTATCAGGTTGGTGCGGTTTATCGGTTTCCTTTGTACACCCCTATCCAAACACAATTTCAACTTTCAAATTTTATTTTTAAAAATCTCTTTTTCTTAAGTTCCAACCAAATTTATATGTCCAAATCGCTAGCTAAAACTAAAAATATTAGAAACATGATTAAGTGTCGGATTCCGGATTCTATTGAATAATTGTTATATATAATTTGAAATAGAGGGAGACTTCATTGCCATAAGTTATTCAGCTCTGTTTATTTTCAAGATACAAAAATAGATGTTTCATATATAGAAAAGGATGGTTCATTATTACATTCTGGTATGTATGTTATGTTACATTAATAAGGTAACTAAAGGGACGTGGCAAGAATTGGAACCAAAAGAAGGCTATGTGACTATGTCTCCCAATTGCCCAATTGGGTGTGTTGTGTAACAGAGCCAGCCCATTTTGGGGTCCCAACAGACGCGTCGGCTTAGCCGTCAAAATTTACGCAAAAACCCGACCCATACACATGCTCCTATTGGTCTACGTGTCCTAACTACACTACAAACACCTGTTCAGCTCACTCTTTTCCTTTTATCCACTCTTCTTCCCTACTTCCTCGCGTTTATCGTACTCTCAATTCGGGTGTCGGCACTTATATGTGTTGCATTGATTCATTGTCAAATATGTACCCCGTTTCAACATAAGAAATTTTTCCATATTTTTTAAAAAAAAATTACTTTTTAATTTTTACTTGAAAATGCATTTTAAAAATTTTTAAAAATTTAAAAAATTCCAAAAAACTATTTTTTAAAATTTTCACTCAAATCACTCACAAAACTTTTAAAACAACCCAAAAT
Organism: Nicotiana tomentosiformis; assembly: GCF_000390325.3. NCBI lineage: Eukaryota > Viridiplantae > Streptophyta > Magnoliopsida > Solanales > Solanaceae > Nicotiana > Nicotiana tomentosiformis. The sequence continues at coordinate 31,250,004 of NC_090812.1, forward strand.
TATATTCATGTCTAAACAAATTTCAAATACAATTTTTACTTAGAAAAATTTTTTCACCACCTTTTGAAATTTTATAATTCTTATGTCCAAATGCCCACTTAGTACAAGTTTGTCAAAGATTTCTACAAATTTTAACGTATTTTGAATTATTGTGAGGGTAAAACTTACTAAGTTACACCATACCGTATTATATAGTGGTTTAGTAATTAAATGGTGAGCATATATATTAAATAAGGATCATGGAGAGCAGATGATGCGGGATATAAACTTTATAGATTCAAACATTTTAGACTTTTAATATTGATTTTATTATAATTTTTGTTGGTAACCATTGTCAAATTACCATTAACTCCAAAAACCATTACAAATAAAGAGCACCTCCTTTCTGACTAAGAAATTAGGCCTCCACCAAAACAAGAAATAACTACACATAACTCTAATTACAAAGGACTTGTTGTACTAAGCTCCTACATCTACGTATTCTATGTGAAGACCTGGTGACCTCTGTCCTTTCTATAATTTCCTTATTTATCTATTGCACTACCTCCTCTTTTGTCACGATCCGAAATTTTCACCTTCGGATCATGATAGCGCCTAACATTTTACTTGTTAGGCAAGCCAACGTTAGAATAATATTATCCATTTTTAAAATAATTTTTAAATTTTTTAATAACAAAGAACAAATGCGGAAGTAAAGTTTAAAATGTAGTGAATAATCTATAAAAAACAACGGTGTCTAAATACCGTCCCAGAATTAGTGTCACAAGTGCACGAGCTTCTAGAATAATACAAATAAAGGCCTGAATAAAATAAAGGTGTTTGGAAATAAACACACAGCTATAGTAAAATAGACGGGGACTTCACAACTGCGGACGTCATGCAGTTATACCTCAAGTCTCCTCTGGTAGCTGAAATCCGAGCAAGTCTATGGTGCGCTGCTGGGACCAACTCCAAAATCTGCACAAGAAGTGCAGAGTGTAGTATCAGTATAACCGACCCCATGTACTGGTAAGTACTGAGCCTAACCTCGACGAAGTAGTGACGAGGCTAAGGCGGGTCACTTACATTACCTGTATGCAATATTAGTAACAACAACAATAATAGAAATAAATCAGGTAACTCATTTATAATAATTAAAGCCAATTCAGCAGTCATAACCAATTATCATTTCCATCAATTATGTTGCAGCGTGCAACCCGCTCTCACAATATATTCACATTCAATTCTGTTGCAGCGTGCAACCCGCTCTCACTATATATTCACATTCAATTCTATCATATAATTAATTTTAATCAAGTATATATGATATACATACATACATACATATATATATATATATATATATATATATATATATATATATATATATATATATATATATATATATATATAGACTTTTAAATAAGTCTATTGTGGCGTGCAATCCGATCCCCTAAATATTGAGTTTTAATAAGTCTGTTGCGGCGTGCAACCTGATACTCCAATATGGACGTTTTAATAAGTCTGTTGCGGCGCGCAACCCGATCCTCATATATATTCATTTCGATCAATTCTGTTGCGGCGTGCAACCCGCTCCACCAATATATTGATTTACCAAATCTTATAGAAGAAATTTTCACAATAAATGCAATAATTAATATAAAATTTTAAAACAACAAGCATACAATAATTATGATTTAATTATGAAACAAACAATGACAAATAATAATTTATTATAAAAATCATGGAGAAAATAGGCAGTTTAATGTTTGATATACTAAATGCTAAGTAATAATTAATGCACATAATTCAAATAAGCATGTAGCAATTATTACAGGAATTCGAGAATTAATATTTGACAAGAAATTATGAGTGAAACAATTAATACAATAATTCATTCATGATTTAAAATGATTTAAGATTTTTAAATAATTATGCAAACAATTAATTCGACGACGTATAGACACTCGTCACGTCGCCTATACGTCGTTCACATACAATTTACATAATAAATAATTTAAGGGTTTTATTCCCTCAAGTCAAGGTTAACTACGACACTTACCTCGCTTTGTAAATTTCAATCAATTACTCAACCATAACTTTTCCTTTTAAATTTGTCTTTGAAAGCTCACAAACAATTCGATATATTCAATATGAATCATATGAATTAATTCCATATGAATTTACTAATTTTCCGGATAAAAACCCAAAATTTATTAAAATATTTGACAATGGGACCCAAGTCTCAAATCTCGGAAAAACTTACGAAATCCGAACACTCGTTCCGAGACGAGTCCAACCATACAAAAATTATCCAATTCTAATGTCAAATGGACCTTCAAATCTAAATTTCTCGTTTTTGGAATGTTTTACAAAAATTCCAATTTCTTCCATCTAAATCCGAAATAAAGGATGAATATAGACATGAATTCATGAAATATAATCATTTTTGATTATAGAACACTTACCCAATTCAAAGTCATAAAAAATCCCTTTAGAATCGCCAAAATCCGAGACTCAAAACTCAAAAATGAGTAAAAAGGGCTAAAACCCGATTTTATGTATTCTGCCCAGCATTTTCGCATCTGCGGGCTATATTTTCACACCTGCGGTCACGCATTTGCGAGAAAAATCTCGCATTTGCAAAGTGGGGCTGCCAGGCGAGGTTCCGCATCTGCGAACATTTCTATCGCACTTGCGATGTCGCAGAAGCGACCAAACGACTGCAAAAACGGTCTCTTCCGCAGAAGCGCTTCAGCCTTCACAGAAGCGGTCGCGCATTTGCGCCTCATTTCTCCGCATAAGCGACACAAATGACTAGTGCCCAGGTCGTCGAAGCGACCAGCTTCTCGCAGATGCGGTTGCGCACCTGCGATCACCATTGCGCATGTGCGATTACACCAGGTTCTGCCAAGAACCTGCTGCTTTCAACATGCTCTAAAATATTTGAATTTGGTCTGAAACTCACCCGAGCACCTCGGGATCTTATCCAAATATCCCAACAAGTCCCGTAACATAATACGGACTTATTCGGGGTCTCAAATCACATCAAATAACATCGAAATTGCAATTCGCACCTCGATTCGAACTTTGAGTTTTAAACTTTTTAATTTGCAAAACTCGTGCCAAAATATATTAAATGAATCCGGAAAGACTTCAAATTTGGCACACAAGTCATAAATGACATAACAGAGTTATTCAAATTTTCAGAATCAGATTCCGGCTCTGATATCAAAAAGTCAACCCCGTTGTCAAACTTGGAAATCTTTAACCTTTAAATTACTAGTTTCCGTTAAATGGTCATAACTTGAGCTAAGGACCTTCAAATTAAATTTCGGGCATACGCCCAAGTCCCAAATCACGATACAGACCTACCGGAACTATCAAAATACTGATCCGGGGTTGTTTGCTCAAAATGGTGACCAAAGTCAACTTAGTTGAGTTTTAAGGCTCTATTTCACATTTTAATCCATTTTTTACATAAAAACTTTCCAGAAAATTTTACGGATTATGCACGCAAGTCGAGGAATAATAAATAGTACTTTTTAAGGTCTTAGAATACAGAATTACTTATTAAATTTAAAGATGATATTTTGGGTCATCACATATTTATGTACAGTTATGCCTCTGGACAATTTCCAGTTTCTAGCGCACCATGTGTGGTAAATCAAAGCTCCATTGATAGTCGCTGCCAGTTCTTTCTTGTAGGCCTTCTAATGTTTCATGTTAATATTGTCAAATGCCTAAGTAATTTTAACTGCTAGTAACTTGATATTTGTCTATTGATTCACCCCGTACCTTGTAGCTGTGATCCATGTACACTCCACGAACAAGTGGACATTAGTTTTAGTCGTGGGACCATTACATAAACAACACATGCTATCCTTCACCGAGACTTGTAACTTCAATAGTCTTTCCTTTATGAGCAGCCTCCCATGCACTGCAGCCACACTATAAATCTTTGTTTTGGTTGCGCTAATGAGGTCCATATCAGATTAGCTATTTTTATTTTAGGATGATCACCAATAAGATCAAGATAAATCCTAGTAATATAGTAGTCACCACTCCTAGTAAGCTTGTAATTATCTTGTTCATACCATCCCGGTATTTTGACTTTCAGGCCCTTAATCTTTTTCCAATACCAACTACAATTTGCCGGAGGGTTAATGATTTCATATATTTGCTTCAGCTTTCATGTACACCCCATTCACCCACTTCACCCATAAGGCTTCCTTATACTTAATCAACTGCCATAATAACTTTCCAACTGATGCAATATTCCAGTTTATGATGCCCTTAACATTCAAACCTCTTAACTTCTTAGGATAGCAAATATTTTCCCAAGCAACCAAGGGTAGTTTCTTCTTTTCCTCTGAGCTGCTCCAAAGATATTCTTTGCATATCATGTCTACTTCTTTGAGAATACTTTGAGGTATGATGAACACTGTGCCCCAGAAGTTATGAATATAGAACAAGATTGCATTAATGATTTGTAGCCTGCTAGCATATGAAATGAGCTTGGAATATGTGACTCTGATCCTTTGTGTGTTCTTCTCTGCCAGCATATGACAATCAAGATTGTTCCATTTCTTTGGGGAAGGGGAATCCTAGGTACTTAATAGGAAGAGTACCTAGTGCTAATCCTTTTCTATCCAGTAGTTGCTCCTTAGTGTTATCATCCACTTTAGCCATAAAAATGCTTGATTTATCTATATTTGCTATCAAACCTGTTATATTACTAAAGTGAGTCAGTGCCTCCATAATCCTATTAACCGAGCTATCATTCCCTTTACAGAGTATCGTCAGATCATCAGCGAATAAGAGATGGGTTAGCTTTAGTGATTTGCACATTGGGTGGAATTTAAAATCAGGTAGCATGCTAACTCTCTTCAGCATCCTTGATAAGTATTTCATAACAAGCACAAACTGAAGAGGAGAGATAGGATCACACTGCATGAGGCCTATCTTCCCTGCAAAATACCCATGAATTTCTCTATTGACTTTAACTGAATATATTATTGTAGACAGAGGCGGATCCAGGATTTAAATTTTATGGGTTCAACTTTTAAAGTTTTTAGCATTAAATTCATTATATTTGTAAGGTTATGGGTTCATATCTACTATTTTTATAATTTTAATTAATTTTTACACATAAATTTTTACCTCGCGTCAAAAGTTATGGGTTCAGTTGAACCCGGTGATACTACACTATACCTGCCACCGATTGTAGACACACACACATACCCCATAATCCACTGGATGGATTTATCTGTGAATCCAAAGTCCCTCATCGCTTCTTCTTGGAATTCCCAACTCATCATATCATATGCCTTCCTAAGATCAATCTTCATATGGCACCTTGGTGATGTTATTTCTATTGTAGTGTCTTAGTATATCATGACAAATTAATACATTATGCAACATGGACCTCCCTTGTACAAATGCAGATTGGTTTTCTGCTACTAAATGATCAACTGTTGCCTTTAGTCTACTGCATAGCAATTTTGAAATGCACTTGTAAAGTACATTACAACATGATATTGGTCTGTATTGGCTAGAAAATTCTGGATTGTCCACCTTAGGAATGAGTGTTATGACTGTTGAGTTTAGCTACTTAGGAGCTTGCCATTTTGAAAAAAAATCTATTACTGCCTTAGTGATATCCTGCCCCAATATAGGCCATGCAGCCTTGTAGAATCCAATACCAAAGCCATCTGAACCTGGGCTTTTGTTACTATCAATTTTAAACATAGCTTCCTTCATTTCCTCGTCTTAAGAGCCAATAATATATCATCAACATAGACAGCCAATACTACTAAAGATCCAGAGGAGGATTTGGTGAAGAGAGAATAATCATTTAGACTAGAAATGTAGCCTCTTGAGAGCAAAGCCTCAGACAGTTTAGAAAATCACTGTCTGGAGGCCTGCCTAAGGCCATAGAGAGATTTCTTGAGCTTACAGACCAGAGGAGTTGAAGAAGAAGCAGAGGAAACATCAAGGCCAGGTGGAATTTTCATATATACCTCCTCATGGAGATCACCATGGAAGAAGGCATTGTTAACATCTAACTGGTACACAGTCCAATCTCTCTTGATGGCAAGAGTTAAAAGACATTTAATGGTGGTGATCTTGATAACAGGAGAGAAGGTTTCAGTAAAATCTATGCCTTCCCTCTGAGTATCACCTCTAATAACCAATCTTCCCTTGTATCTTTCAACAGACCCATCTGCCCTCTGCTTAATTTTATAAACCCATTTGCAAGGAATGGCCTTCTTATGTGGGGGAAGAGGGACAATGTCCCAAGTCTGATTTACCTCAAGAGCAAGAAATTCTTTTAGCATGTCCTCTTGCCAAGCAGGATGAGTTACAGCCTGCTGGTAGAATTGAGGTTCATGCATGTGAGTTTCACTAGAAGGGAGATTAGAGTGTGCAGAATTGGAGAAGATGACAGATGAACAAATATAATCCTTAAGGTAAGAAGGTTGAGTGACAGTTCTAGTGGACTTCCTTAAGATGGGAAGAGCAGAAGTAGTTGAGGTGGAAGTAGGAGAAGTAGAATTAAAACTAGGGGAAACTATAGGAGATGAAGGTTCGGAATGACTAGTAGATAGAGTAGTCACAGAAGGATGAGCTGGGATATCCACAAAAGTGGGAGGTAAGACATTGGAATGAGAAGGATTAAAAGAAGAAGAATAAGGAAAAGTATGTTCATGGAATACCACATCTCTAGAATGGAAAACAAAAATTTTAGACAAATTGAGCAATTTGTAACCTTTCTTCCCACATGGGTATCCTAAAAAGATACATGCAATGGCTCTAGATTGGAACTTATCCCTGCCTACCTTAGGGAAAGTAGCAAAGCAGAGACAACCAAATGATCTTAAATGATCATAGGAGGGTGGATGACCATGAAGCTTTTCAAAAGGAGAAAGTTTGAGAAGAAGTGGTGAAGGCATTCTGTTGATAAGATATGTAGCAGTCAATACACATCCCCCCCAAAATTTTAGTGGTAGTTTAGATTGAAACAGTAGGGCTCTTGAAACCTCTAAAAGATGCTTGTGTTTCCTCTCCACAATACCATTTTGTTGTGGAGTATAAGGGATCGAAGTTTGATGTAAAATTCCTTGGGATGTAAAGAAACTGATGGCTTCAGAGCTGCTGCCAAGCTCAAAAGCATTATCTGATCTAAATGTTTGTACTGAGGAATTGAAATGAACCTTTACCATAGAGGTGAAAGCTTTAAGAATGGATAAAGCATTACTCTTGGAAGAAAGAAGATGAGTCCAAGTGACTCTGGTAAAATCATCAATCAAGGTGAGAAAATACCTAAATCCATTATAAGTTTTAGTGTTGTAAGGGCCCCAAATATCAATATGTACCAGTTAAAAAGGTGTGGTAGAATGAATAGTACTATCATGAAAGGGTAATCTTTGTTGTCTAGCCATTGGACAAATCAAACATATAAAAGGTTGTTTGGTGGATACCTTGTTTGACAGAAAAGAAATAGATTGCATCTTATGAAAAGGCATGTGACCTAATCGCTGATGCCAAAGTAGATCCATCTTATTAACAGGTGAAGTTTTATTATAACTAGGTGGAACATTTACAGGTGAAGATGCAAGGACAGATTTATTATATGGAATTGAACCAATATCAAAAATAGACTCATTGCAAGTTGCATCAACAAAAGATGATAGAGAAGAAGTTGTGCTAGGAAACAGATCTCCATCTGGATGAAGATAATAGAGCCTGCCAACAGCCTTACCAATTACCAGTGGCCTCTTCAGAGAAGGGCCCTGTAAAGAACAATGGAACTTGGTAAGAACTGCTATACAATTCAGCTGAGTAATGAGTTGATGAATAAAAATTAAATTGAATTGGAAAGATGGCACTAGAAGGACATTAAGTAAAGTTATATCATGTCTTAGATGTAAGGATCCATTTGATATAACCTTAACTTTGTACCCATTAGATAAGGTAACAAGAAATGGTTTAGTTAAAGGTAGAAGATTGTGAAGCAAATGTTTGTGAGGAGTCATGTGGTTAGTGGCCCCTGAATCCAAGATCCAAGGGTTTGGATTTGACTGTGAAGGTGCACATACATGAAAACCTACAGACTCTACAGCATAGGCATGAACAAACCTGCAAAATAAGCAAATGCAGAATCCTCATCTGGGTGAATAGGTGGAGCAGAACCAGGAGAGACCTGAACTTGCTGAAATAGACTGAGGAGATGCTGATATTGTTCTTTTGTAAACCCCTGAACTGGGGCAGAAATTCCTGGAAGCTGACTAAACCCAGAAGATGGTTGAGGATAGGAGATATCACTTTGGACACAGGAAGCAGACTTTTTATTCTTGGTAAATTTGAAATCAGGAGGAAAGCCATGAAGTCTGTAGCATTTTTCCACTGTGTGTCCAGATTTCTTACAGAATTTACAAGATACTGTGGGCGCATTCTTTTTGGGTTCAAAGTTCACCTTTTGAGTGAAACTTCTATTGTTATTGTACTGAGCAGGGGTGACAGAGAAAGAAGCAGAATCCCCAGAGAAATTGGAAACATTGGAAAAAGACTCCTTTTGACTCTCACCCTGTTGAAGGAGGGAATAAGCCTTGCTTATAGAAGAAGGGGGTTCATCATCATAATGGCACTCTTAACTGTGGAGTAAGACTCATTAAACCCATTCAAGAACTGAAACAATTGTTGGTCCTCTATAAACTTTGGAAGTGCTCCACAGGAACACACTGGACCAACATAAGAGGAGTTCAATTCATCCCATAAGCTCCTAAGTTTAGTGAAGTAAGTAGCAATGTCTGATGAGCCCTGAGTAGTTGTACTAATTTCCCTTTGGATTTGAAGATATTTTGAGCCATTTGACTGACCAAATCTCTCATTAATGTCTTTCCAGACTTCTCTTGCAGTCTTAAGGCACATGACACTAGTAGCAATTTCTCTGGACACAGAATTAGTTATCCATGCTTTCACCATGTCATTACACCTTTTTCAGTATGAGTAGTAAGGGGAATCTTGTGTTGGTTGAGGAACCCTACCATCTAAGAGCCCTAACTTGTTTTTTGCAGACAAGGAGGTAAGCATAATACTTCTCCATAGAACAAAACCACAGCCATTAAATGGTACAGACACCAGTTGACTACCAGGACTGTCAGAGGGATGCACATACAAAGGATGGGATGGGTCTATTGTGAAGTGAGTAAATCCCTCAGAGGTCGTGCTACTAGGTGAACCTACGTTTTCCATAATACTACTCACACAATGAAGTTTAAGTTCAATATTGTTGAGAGGAAACAATTAACAATTGAAATATCACAAATTCCACACGAGTATACTACATGCAAACTCGGATCTACATGATTTTGAAGTTGAACAGGAGAGATATTACCAGCCTTCTTCTCAAACTTGAAGAAGAGCAATCTTCTTTGAACATGAAACCCTAGAGATTCGAATCTCTAAGAATCGTTGAGGGACGACTCGAAAAACCAAACTCCCTAGCAGTACCAGACTTTTGAAGGAGAAAACGAAAGAAACCCCAAATTTGATGATCAAAATCGTCTAATTTCAGTTATCGACGATCAACCAGAGACGTAAACGAGACCGTTCAAAACTTTGGGCGAGGGTAACATCGGACTGAAGCTCATGACTAGAGGAATCATAATTCCTGCTCTGATACCATGTCAATTTGAAGAGCTATGGCGAAGAAGAAATGAAGAAAACCCTAGATAGAGTGATGAGAGAGAAAGGAGAAAAGAATCGGTCTCATGGCTAGACCCGTTGCTTTCTTTCTGTGTCTCTTTTTCTTTACATAAGAGTATGTGTATATGTATAACAAAATGAAAAACAACCAAAATACAATTGGGCCGGGTGTGCTACTGGGCTGGGCTCTTTCCTTTTACAAGAATATGTGAGCCTATGTCCATATTTGGGTTAACAACAACTGGGCTAAATAACTCTAGATGTTGAGCAGTTGACAGAGTAAGACTATTCTCTATAACGATAGGGAAATATTGCACTCTAGATGTAGACTTCCTCCCTAAAAGTTCTCCATAGTAATCTACAAACAAGTTTGCTATATCCCTTCAATATCCTTAAGTTGTGTTGTAGCCTATTTCAGTTTTCTGTACTTTATAATTGAGTAGAAGTAACACATGTTATCATCTCCCAGCTTAATCCACGTAGCTTTAGTTCTCTGATGTAGATACATTTCTGCCAAATAGGATGACTGTTTAAACTTCTGGTAAGCCTGAGATTCTGCCTGCTGAACCTCCACAGTTAAGGGATCCCTTTGTAACTGCAATTGAATTTGCTTTTTATTAATAATTTTAAACTTATTGATTCAGACATATCATTTGTTGTATTTTTAATAAATTTTTATACATATATTTATGCTCCGCTTCGAAAATTATGGATTAATGATGAACCCGTGCTGGTACTGTACACCCACCCCTGATGGAGAGAGATAAGCTTATTTTTTCGTGTATAAATGAAAGAAGTTTTTGCAAATACATGTCAAATATCTATTATTATTATTATTATTATTATTTGGTATAGTCTAACTTCTCTATAACAATCATCTTATATGACTAATGATCAAATTTTCTTAGAAACTGATTTTTCATGTTATGTTTGTTTTTATAATAGCACTTTGTTATAACAATTAAAAAATATTTGGAACGAACGAGGTTGTTATAGAAATATTTGACTAATTAAACTTTTTATGCTATAATTAAAAGTGAAAAGCACGCGCTATTAGGTCGAGTGAAATGAATGGGGTCACATAACTTTCCTCCTCGGTCTGAGGGTGACAAAGCTTTTCTCTGATGCGGGCATGTGCATGTCTCCGTTAATTACTCCCCCAATGTGTATTACCCAACAGACACTTCCCAATTATTTGAAAGGCCAAACACAACCACCGAAAATCTCACTTTGTTTAAACCTTAAGTTGACGACCACAAGTGACCCCTGCCCCTTTACAGCTATAAATAACCAGCCATTTCCCTTCCATTTTCCTCACCCCCATTGGGCCATAATCCGTTCCGAAACAAAATAGTGTTCTCTGATTGGCTTTGCTTTAGAACATTCACCATGGGTCTAAAAGGACTTTTGTTTAGTATTGTTTTGATTAATTTGTCATTACTAGGACTTTGTGGGTATCCCAGAAAACCTGTGGATGTACCCTTTTGGAAAAACTATGAGCCCAGTTGGGCTAGTCACCACATCAAGTACCTCAATGGTGGTTCCACTGCTGATCTTGTTCTTGACAGGTCTTCAGGTACTAATATTAATTAGTACTAATATAGCTGCCTGTTTTTTTCTCTCCTTATTTTGTCTAATTTTTTCATTTGATTTGTATGAATGAAGGAGCTGGATTTCAGTCAAAGAAATCATATCTATTTGGGCACTTTAGCATGAAACTGAGGCTTGTTGGTGGAGACTCCGCTGGTGTTGTTACTGCATTTTACGTAAGTTGTATGGGCGGAACTTGCCCTTCAGTCACGAGTTTAGCTGAACACATTAGTTTTGGTCTTTTAAATCTGTATCTGTTTTAAGAAATTGATTGAATATGTAAAATTATTAATTTAAAATTTAATAACTTAATAGGACTAGAATTATGAACCTATAAACTTCAAATCTTAGCTCCACCTATATATAGTCCGTTCATTTTTTGCACCATACTAGAAAATGGACACTGCTTAGATCTGCAATTTTCTCCATTTTTGCAGCAACATATAGTTTTTCATTTCCTTCACAATGAACAAACTAAGTTATGTGTTTTTGGACTGATTTTAATTATATTTTTGGGAATGTTTCAGCTGTCATCGAATAATGCAGAGCACGATGAGATAGATTTTGAATTCTTAGGGAACAGGACTGGGCAGCCATACATTTTGCAGACGAATGTGTTCACGGGAGGAAAAGGAGACAGAGAGCAGAGAATCTATCTTTGGTTTGACCCAACCAAGGGTTACCATTCTTATTCCGTTCTTTGGAATACCTTCCAGATTGTGTAAGTACCTTAACATTTACAGTACTTACTAGTAGCTTTCTTTTCCGTAAATTTCTTGCTTTTTTAAAAAAATTTCCTAAAACAGAAAATATTACTAGATTATTGTATTGTCTGTCATCTTTTCTTCTATGGTCCCATGTATTTCTCGGAGCGGGTGCACTTGGTTTTATTCTACGTGATCCCTATTTGCTATGTTTAAAAATAGTATGGTAACAATTGTTGTTTAAGAAAAAAGCAAAATGCACATTTGTCGAGGCATTATTATTGTATTAAAATAAAGCACGAAAACTTGTAAGTTCACGATGGTCTAAAAATAGTCAAGATTATAGTAAAGACCTCTCCCATGTGAGCATCCTCTCGAGTTTATGTTTGTCTTTTTGTGTTAAACAAGAATTTTAAATTTTTGATATACTCAATATATATGTATATATTCCTCAATATTTACGCTTAAATTTATGCGTCTATATTGTTCATTTCAAATTATCTGATCCACATACTTTAATAAAGCAGCTAGCGAATTGGTGTCCTTGCAACAAAATTTTTGTCTTCTATCTTGCACCTAAATCTTGAAAAAATAATGTTTCCTTGTAGAATGTGCATCTTTGTCTTTCAAAAGACTTATTACTATTCACCGCTTTGAGCAAAGTGGTGGAAAGGATGCTCAAAAGCAATGAACTTTTTCTTCTATTTCATACTAAATATATAAAAAAGATATTTAATTTATTCTTATATATTAATTAGTATATATTTTATCCATTTCAGTACTCCTATTATTTTTGAGAGATGCTATAATGAGTAGTTTTTTCAAAATATTATTCTATCCCATTGGGCTTTATACTATTCCTTTGGGCCTCCACCAAAATGGACATGGCTAAATTGTCTTTAACGTTACAGGATCTTTGTGGATGACGTCCCAATACGAGCATTCAAGAACTCGAAAGACCTAGGTGTGAAATTCCCATTCAATCAACCCATGAAAATATACTCAAGCCTTTGGGATGCAGATGATTGGGCCACAAGAGGTGGATTGGAGAAAACAGACTGGTCAAATGCCCCATTTACTGCCTCCTACACATCATTCCACGTGGACGGCTGTGAAGCTGCCACCCCACAAGAAGTCCAAGTTTGTAACACCAAAGGCATGAGATGGTGGGATCAAAAGGCTTTCCAAGATTTAGATGCTTTGCAATATAGGAGACTTCGTTGGGTTCGTCAAAAATACACTATCTATAACTATTGCACTGATAGGAAGAGATACCCTACTCTTCCACCAGAATGCACTAAGGACAGAGATATTTAAGTAATTTAATTAAGAGGGGGCTTTTTAAGCACTTAATATTATTTATGTTGTGAGTATTTTAAGGATGTTACTATTATAAACATCCATGAGAGAAACCCCTAAAACAAAGAGCTTATAATTAAGCTTTATTTCTCTATTTTTTTGAGTGTATCATTGGTGGAGTCGTGAGGATATATCTCATGTTAGGTCTTCATGTTCCTGCGTGTAATGAGTGATGTACTGTAATTTATTGCACTATTTGTTTTCTCTGAATTGAATTATGAACCAATACATATGAGTGTAGCATAGTAATTGATCTCGCCTTCATTTTGAATTGGACAACTTACATTTTGATAAAAAGAATTTAACGCCTAGAATGTTGATCTGCGGGAAATGATACAGTGTGCACATGTTGATGACACAGATTTTTTCGTACGTGATATTGGTATTTTAAAAAAATTAACAAATGAATAAATTACTGTAATGATACAACTTATGCAATACAATTTACATTTCATACTTCAATTTAATTTGTTCCTTAAAAATTTTATATGTTAAAATTGGTACTAGTTTGTAGCAAATATAATTCTCCCTCAATGTTGCCAAATTTAACATAATTTCGTTTATTATTAATATTATCTTAATTTATTGCTTAATCATTACGAATTAATATGGTTTGACGAAATGCAAGTTTTTAGTCTTGTTTGCCATGCAACTATAACACACGCTTTAATTTTCGGTAGTTAGAAAAGAAGGTTTGAGATTTGGTTTAGAGTTGATTAGGAGTGGCCATAGATTTTGCCTATATTTTAGCCAAATTCCAAGTCCCAAATCCTAAAACCAGCTCAATAGCTGGTTTTGGGCTAAAATATCACTATTATATTTTTTAAAAATTGCCTCAAATTTTTATATTTTATAAAAGAGCCTATCATTTATTATTTTGTAACGATGTTGCTTCGTCTTCTCGGTCATCTGATAGTATCATGTAGTTTATTATAAAAATAATAATTTTGTATCAAATTTATTTATGTTCGGGACTATGGTTTGCGATAATATAATTAATGTTATTGATAATAGTATTGTTGGGTATTTTTAATAAATTTTAGAACTTGTGGGTATAAGTCATGTTTCATCTTTTTCCAAACCAAATTTCACCCAAAATAGATGTTCAAACACATTTTCATCTTCAAACAAAACTTCACCCAAATCAAAATTTAAAAAGTTTTTAGATGGGCATATGTGATAATACAATTTCAACATTTTGTCCGCGTCTTTATATTGAGATATATGACGGTCTAAGAATAAAGCAGCAAATAATGAAAAAGAAAGAGGTCTTTTAGGTCGTGCCATCATGAATTGGTCTGCCACTGCCTTGGAATTTTGACTGTTTAATTTAGTGGTTTTGCCTTAAAACAGGAGGCTCTAAGTTCAATGGCTCAAACATATGGAGTCTTACCAACTCCCATTTACTTAACCATTCCACATAATTGTTTCACTCTGTCTCTTTTATACTCCATTTCTTCTTGTTTATTCTTACTGTATGTAATCTCCACTAGCTAGTCACATCAATATACATTCTTATTCGACCTTTACTTTTAGTTTCAATGGAATATTAACAATTTGGATATTGTTTTCTCTTGCTCGTTTTTCTATTGGAGTACTCATTAATTATTAATGATGTCTCTGTTAGCGCAATGCAATTTGAGATTGCAGTCATTGACCGTCTATTGCTTGATGATTTGAACCCCCCCGCCCAAGAGAAAGGGAAATTCCTTTTGGGGTCTAATAGCATGTTTGGCTGTTTTTCTGAAATCAGCTTATTTTGATGGACCAATTTGAAAACCAAACAGGCTATAAATCTACTAAGTACAAGATTTAACACTGTTTCTTCGAAGGTGCAGGCAAAAATAAACCAGTCAATTTACTTTGATTTTAATTGACAGAGTAGTTACGGACATGCCATTAAGAGATTATTAGCATCAGAAAGACTTTTTAAAAAAATATTTTTGAAAAAATTACACTTAGAAACAGTTTTTAAAAACTTGGTCAAACACTAATTATTGCTCAAAAATACGTATTAAATTAATTAACCAAACACAAACTGATTCTCATCAAAAGTAGTTTTAAAAAAAATACTTTTGAGAAAAATTAAATCTCAAAATAAGCTGATTTTTACGGATTGACCAAACATGCTGAAGTCAAACTCCTCTATAACAGCCTCGTTTGTTTCGAGTTTTTTTTTGGCTGCTATAATGAAGTGTTGTTATATAGGACATGTTATAGCATATATGTCTAAACCTAATTTCCCTCCAAAAGCATGAATTTCTTGACGAATATAACCCTCTAGCATATTCAACATATATACTTCAATTTCCACGATATTCTACGCACTTTCAATTACTATAGAAATAATAGACAGGGAAAGGAAAAAGGTAAAAGAAAATTAAGAAGATGCAGTCATGCAGATATGTTGCTCTTCGATTATTAGAGTGCATGTTCACTCCATTCACGCTTTAGTTCGTGCGAGTCTTATGCTAATTAGGATTACTTGCCCTATAAATATGACATAAAGCGTTGTATTTTAAATTTTATTTGAAGTAATTAAGTATAACTTATATTTATACTATATTGTTCTATGACTCAAATTAAAAGATACTGCTTAATAATTAAGAACCGTGAATCAGAGTTTATTGTGTACAGGGCTGTGTATAATTGGAAAATATCGAATTACAGTACCGAAACCAAATATTTTGGTATTCGATATTTTGGTATTTGGTATTAGTATTAGTATTTAGTTTAATTTTTTTAAAATATTAGTATTAGGTAAGGTAATCGTACTTAAAAATAAAATATCGAAATATCGATACCGTACCGAAATATATACTAAGTTACACAATACACATATTATTGATTATGATAGATATTGAAGTTCTAAATTTTACTTTCCCATATTTTTATAGTTTTCTTTAATCTTTACCATCTTTTTTCCCACTATTCCCTCCCCCCCCCCCCTCCTTTTTGGGTTGCCTAGTTATGTTTCAATCTTTCTCCTATCTAGATTTAATCTTTTTTTTCTAATTAAATTATAATATTTTATTTTCGTATTTGTGAGTACCTTACGGTTTATGACTTTATGCACTAGTTAATATTCGAGATGAACAAATCGAAATTACCAGACCGAATAAATCGAAATCGAAAAGAGAAAAGCCGATCTCATATCGAATTTAATTAGGTATGATATTGGTATAGTATTTTAAGAAACCGAATACCGAACTAAAAGGTCTAAATACCATATCGTACCGACCGACGAACACCCCTAATTGCATACACAATTATTATACCCAGATAGTTAAATCAACTCTTAGCATCTTAATAATTTTCCACAATTTTTAAACGATCTATTTTTCTGATATTCGCGATTGTTTCCGGTGTTGCTAGCAGTGGGAAAAAGGAAAAGAGTAAATAGTGAAGAGAAAGGCGAGAGTAACTATTTGTCTTGTGATCAAGTTTCGTTGATGATTGAATCACTTTAATCTACAGTTGATCAACACATGCGAGGAGCTTGTTTGCATTTCAAAAGTTAGGGTTTAATCCAAACTCTAACTTTAAAAAAACAAAAAAAAAAAAACAATGTGATTCTACCTTATCCTATTACTTTTATAATAGAACCAAAATGGGTTGTGCTTATCATTAGTTGGTCAAAACTTACACCAGCAAGCTGATTGACTTCCTTATCATGTGCTCAAGTGATATTATCAAGTTTTTCAGAAAATGGGATAAGACTTCAATTGGATTAACAACAGAATAACTTAACAGTATAGCTAGGATTATTTGAGAGATTTGGTAGCCTTAAGAAATCATTGCACATTCGTAATAGAAACTATTCGTTTATATATTTATTTGTTTTTGGCATACAATTGGTAATTAGTAGTAGGTGTAAAATGGAACAGAAGAGGGAAGTTAAAACTGTGGGCTGCGCTCTGAAAGAGTTAACTAAGTCAGCCATATGAGCTGCAAACCAATTTGATGAAATAAGCAGGAAAGATTCTTTACGAAAACTACCCACAAAATGCCATGAGAGTTTACAGTGCGATGGCGCCCTCTTACAATCTCATAATTCAACCTTTTCATCAATTAGAAAAAAGAATTGTTTTCTGTTGATGATGATAATCAATCAATCAAATAGTAATGAGTTGTGCGAAAGGACAAGATAAATGTTACTCTTCCGTACATTACATTATGAGCCGGGGTTGATTTATTTTACGTGTTTTAAATCAAAA
This sequence comes from Nicotiana tomentosiformis, assembly GCF_000390325.3. Classification (NCBI taxonomy): domain Eukaryota; kingdom Viridiplantae; phylum Streptophyta; class Magnoliopsida; order Solanales; family Solanaceae; genus Nicotiana; species Nicotiana tomentosiformis. Next base: position 31,267,564 of record NC_090812.1, read on the forward strand.
TAGTTTTTAAGCCATTTATTTGGATACAATTAAAAAGTCCAAACAAACAAACAAATGATCACTTAAAATAACAAACAAAAAAGTCTAAAGTTAGAATTCTGACTTAAGCGACTGGAATTTACTTTCACCAACTACTACAGTAAATTTTTTTTGATGTGCCCGATTTACATCTTATCTAAGCAAAAGAGTCATTATATTCAACTCCTACCAGTACTTATATTCAACACCTATATATCAAGTAGCCATAGGCGTTAAATGATCATTTTGCACCAGTTCTAATTAATGACATCTTCATGTATATCGAAACCGTAAGAAGTTCATTTGTCCTTCGTTCTCTACCATCCAAATGGAATAAATCAGTGAAAGCAAAATACGCATGTTGATTATTTGAATTTTGAAGTAAATATAGCTAGCTAAACTAGATAACTTTTTTCGTTTTAAGAATTGTTTCCTTATCTGTTAAATTCAACTTGCACAGCAGCCAAAAAAAAAAAAAATAGTTTTGAGTGGGTCTGATGTGTTATTCTCAATTTCATACATCTCATACTTAGATCCTTTAATTTATTGCTAATCATTTTGGTGTTAGTATTTATCTTTCAACCATAAGTTGCTAATTTTTTGGATACTATTTTCTGCCTAGAAAAGCTTAGGCGCAATTTAGTGCTATCACTATATTTATATCAAGTTTCTATGTGTTATCACAAAGGAGCAGTAAGTATGATGGTATTATACATTTATTGATTAAAATCTTATATACGCCTATATGATGAGCATTTTACTACGAACTTTGAAAAAGTTTAGCATTTTACATCCAATATTAGATAAAGTTTACTTAAATATGTATATCTTCTTGAATAGGACTATCACGTTCAACTTTGACCTTATTACATCCAGTTTCATCTCAAAAAGAAAAACAAATTATTTGTTAAATATAAAAGGTGTTTGACCAAATGAGTTCGTTATGTTTGGGAAGTTAGGGAGAAATGAGACTAATTCAAAAACAATGCAAAATCCGCCCCCTGATTTACCCTCTTCTCTCTGACTTCTCTCTTTTCTCATTTTCTTTCAGCCCAATCCTCTCTTCCTTCCTTGTAAGTAGTATATATACATCACCATTCTTTTCTCATTATAAGGCCATCCTCTCTTCCTTCACCTCACACTCTTAAATCTTTTTCACAAACTTCCATTTTTTTCAAGTTTGATTCATCTCTTACAATTTACTTTTTTTGTCAAGAACTTTGGACGTTTGCTTCATAAGTGGAGTAATTTTCTTCAACTATCGTCAAGTTTTAAATCTTTCTCAGGAAAATCATACATTTTCCTATTCTCCAAGTTTTAAATGCTAGTAGTAGTTCTTTCATTGCATTAGTATCAAATGAACTGTTGCACTTTTGCTGCATAGGTCGTTACCCGTTATTGATCATCTGATCAGTGTGATTAATTTAAGGCCATTTCCATTTCCAAAGACAGGGGAAAACTGAATAACACATCAAATGGAGATAGAAAACATAAGTGATTCTGATAGCATCAGGCGTGTAGGATTCAGCGGTCCATTAGTTAGTGGCAAGAGAAGTTCAAGGTTCAACGACAATGAATCCTACGTAGAGATCACTCTTGATGTTAGGGACGATTCAGTTTTGGTTCAAAACATTAAAGGTGCTGATCAGGAATCAGCATTATTAGCTAGCAGGCTTGAAAAGAGGCCTAATACACTTGGCTCTCAGCTTTCTTTTCATCTAAGGCAAGTCTCAAAGGAACTAAAGAGGATGACTTCTTTAAACAAGTTCCACAAAATGGATAGGAGCAAATCTGGTGCTGCTCGTGCTCTACGAGGACTTCAGTTCATGAACAAGAATGTGCGAACTGAAGGCTGGTCTGAGATTGAAACACGATTCGACAAACTTGCTGTTAATGAAATGCTCCCTAAATCATTGTTTGGTCAATGCATAGGTTTGCTCATTACTATGGCTCTTCTGCTTTGGTTAATTATGTTAGTGATCTTTTCACCTTATCATTTGGATTAATCGCTCTAATATTTACTATATTGCTAATAATACTATAACATTTGAAGTGCGCGGCCACCTCATCTAAAAATTTACTTAAAATTTTTAATGCAACATGTCTATCCTCACGTGGGATTTTGACGGATCAAACACGTGAAAATTGGTTTTGATAATGAACGATGGTGAAACTTAGACACTACATATTTATTTATGTTTTGTCTTCAATAGTAACTACTACATAGTAAGAACATGTAATGCTGAAGAGCATTTTGTCCTTGTAATCAGGTATGAAGGAATCAAGTGAGTTTGCAGAAGAATTATTTGATGCTCTAGCTCGAAAGAGATGCATCACATCTCCATCAGTGACCAAGGCTGAGCTGCGCGAATTCTGGGAACAAATAACAGATACTGGCTTCGATGCCCGGTTGCAAACTTTCTTTGACATGTAAGATCTTATCACTCTCTACATATTAAATTTCACAAATAAGTTTTAACCAAAAAACTAACGGTGTCTTAAACTGGAACCCTAGCCTATTGCATGCCAAATACCACTGCTACTTCGGATATTATTGATTGAAACTTTTATTATCTGACTCTCAGTCAAATCTGCTACATTGCACTGGATATAACTTATGAATTTCAAAATTATTTTTGACAATTTGTGAACAAAACAGGATAAGATCCAACTTGCAGTTCTCATTGGGAAAACTTGTAGTATAAGTTTTGACATTGATTAAGTGATAAAATGTTGTTGTAACTAACACTGGTTTGATAAAAAATAGGGTGGACAAAGATGCAGATGGGAGAATTACTCAAGAAGAGGTGAAAGAGGTAAGTCCCTAAAGAAAAGGAACTGATAATTGTACTAATTCATGCAATTATACAAACCTGAAGAACTCAAAACTCATACTTTGTTCGAATGTTTTATAGATCATCAGTCTTAGTGCTTCTGCAAATAAGCTCTCGAAAATCCAACAGAATGCAGATGAGTATGCAGCTCTCATCATGGAAGAATTAGATCCAGACAATGTTGGATACATTGAGGTTCGTTCTGTCTCTAAAACGATCCTCCAAAACATACTCAAAACAAGAATTTTAAGCTATATTCATTCACAGTATAAAGTATTTTTCACACAATAGTGCAATATAACTAGATGTAGCAGATAATAATTATGTTTCCAAGTTACCGAATCAGGTTTGATATAAAGAGTTACATAATGTTGTAGGTCAACTAAAAGTGACACTACAAAAAAAATTCACATAACATAACTCTTAAAACAAGGATATAAGCTAATAAGTGCCTGTATCTGATGCAGCTTTACAACTTGGAGACATTGCTTATTCAGGCCCCAAGCCACTCGACAAATCTCTCAACAAACAGCAGAGTTCTGAGTCAGATGCTCAGTCAGAAGCTTAAGCCCACCAAAGAGCCAAATCCCATAAAAAGATGCACAAGAAGGCTGGAATATTTCATTGAGGACAATTGGAAGAGGATTTGGGTGATGGTTTTGTGGCTGTCAATTTGTGCAGGACTCTTTACATGGAAATTTATTCAATATAAACGTCGGGCTGTCTTTGACGTTATGGGCTACTGTGTCTCTGTAGCAAAAGGAGGTGCTGAAACAACAAAATTTAACATGGCTCTAGTTCTTTTGCCAGTTTGCAGAAACACCATAACTTGGCTAAGAAGTTGGACAAAGCTTGGGAAAATAATTCCCTTTGATGATAACATCAATTTCCACAAGGTATAAGGACTTCAACAGAAATAGAAACAGAAAATCTTTACACTCAAATGACTTATTTTTGTGTCTTCTTGTTTAGGTGATTGCATTAGGAATAGCAGTTGGTGTAGGCCTGCATGCAATTTCACACTTAACATGTGATTTTCCTCGGCTATTACATGCCACGGATGAAGAATACGAGCCAATGAAGCCATTTTTCGGAGATGAAAGGCCAAACAACTACTGGTGGTTTGTGAAAGGCACGGAAGGATGGACCGGTGTTGTGATGGTGGTCCTTATGATCATAGCCTATATACTAGCCCAACCATGGTTTCGTAGGAACCGACTTAATCTCCCATCAACAATCAAGAAACTTACTGGATTCAATGCTTTTTGGTATTCCCATCACTTATTTGTTATAGTCTATGTCCTCTTCATTATCCATGGATACTTCCTCTACCTCTCCAAGAAATGGTACAAAAAGACAGTAAGTTCTTGACCAAGTAAATTAATTGATGTGCCCTGCTTTGCCATAAAATTGCGGTGCCATAATTCTTTCCTTTCTGAAAAATTGATCAGACATGGATGTACATTGCGGTGCCTATGATACTATATGCTTGTGAACGTCTGCTTCGTGCATTTAGGTCCGGGTACAAGGCAGTGAGGATTTTGAAGGTATATTCAAAGCCTAAGACTATTTGAAGCATTAAGATTCAAATAGAATCTTTATCTGAAATTTGAATTTTCAGGTAGCTGTATACCCTGGAAATGTAATGGCAGTGCACATGTCTAAGCCTCTGGGCTTTAAGTACACGAGTGGACAATATATCTTTGTGAATTGTTCCGACGTTTCTTCATTTCAATGGTAAGTTGAGGGGGGAGGGAGAGAAACATATATAATTAAAACTTAGTCTCTTGATTAAATAAGCTGTATACAAATTGGAGTATTACCTTTTAACATCATACTTTCTTTTTGTGTTGCAGGCATCCTTTTACCATCTCCTCAGCTCCAGGAGATGATTACCTAAGCATGCACATTCGAACAGTGGGCGATTGGACATCTCAACTCAAAATTCTCTTCTCTAAGGTATTGAATTTATAAAATCAGTAATGACATAGCGAAGACTTCATTTTTAAGAAACTTATACTCTGATCAAAATCTAGGTTTGTGAGCCTCCAACTGGTGACCAAAGTGGCCTTCTAAGAGCAGACATAGCGAAGGCCGACTATAAGCCTAGGTAAGGGGGTAAAGATCTAAAATGTCTAAGTGTTCAATGTTTTCCCCTTAACTCTATGCACGTTTTGATTCAATTCAATGTATAACAGACTGCCAAAGCTCTTGATTGATGGCCCCTATGGAGCACCAGCACAAGATTACAAGAAATACGACGTAGTCCTCTTAGTAGGCCTTGGCATTGGGGCAACCCCATTGATAAGCATAGTAAAAGATGTTCTCAATAACATCAAACAACAAAAGGACTTAGAAGATGGCCTAATAGAGAGTGGCACTAAGAAAAGTCCTTTTGCAACCAAACGAGCCTACTTCTATTGGGTAACTCGCGAGCAAGGCTCGTTCGAGTGGTTTAAGGGTGTGATGGATGAGGTCTCTCAGAACGATCAAGAAGGTCTAATTGAGCTCCACAACTACTGCACCAGCGTTTATGAAGAAGGCGATGCCCGGTCTGCATTAATCACAATGCTTCAATCAATCCAGCAAGCTAAGAGTGGCGTCGACATTGTCTCTGGGACAAGGGTCAAGACTCATTTTGCTAGACCAAATTGGCGCCAAGTTTTCAAACATGTTACCATTAATCATCCTGATCAAAGAATTGGTTAGCTTTCTAACATATCTTTTATCATAATTAATTCTGATTAATATTGTTAGTTTGTTCCATCTTTTAACATTTTGGTTTTTGAATTTATGTGTTGACAGGAGTATTTTACTGTGGTCCACAAGGTCTGGTTGGAGAGTTAAGACATCTGTCTCAAGATTTCTCACATAAGACAGGCACAAAGTTTGAATTTCATAAAGAAAACTTCTAGAGCTCAAGACGTATAAATATTTGTTTATTATGTCAAATATTTCCATAGATATTTATTTTATTATGTAAAATAATATTCTTTTTTCTTTTCTTTCCTGCTGTATCTTTTATTAACTTTTGGGATGCATGCTGAGCTTGATTCCAATTAATACAGAATGATGTTAGAAAGCAAATTGCAGTGTCAGCTAATATAAAACTCTAAGCTGTAAAGCTTATGCTGAGAACTCAAATCTATCTGGAATTGCTTTAATAGCTTCCACTAAAAATTAGACTAACACACACACACACACATATATATATATATATATATATATATATATATATACCTTATCTCTGAGGTTTCGTCTCTTTGATTTGCATCCTAATATGCAAATAAAGCAGGTGTCAACGTAGCTTCCATTATGGATTTCTTAGATATTTAATTTGGACTGATAAATAGTTTCAAAACGTATCTTTATTATGATTGGAAAAAGAAAGAAGGAGAAATAAAGTAAAACCCAACAAGTTGGAAAGGGGGACAACCTACTCAAAACGAAAAGGAAATATTGAGTCCAAAAAGCAAAGTTTGAATGAAATAATTTTCTTATAATAAAGAGAGGGAGAAGTAATAACGTATACATTTATCTATAAAGTATTTATGCATGATTAGGTTTTGAAAAAAATAAGGTGATATTCACGGGTAAAGATAGCGATCGATCCAATATTAATTAGATTATTTAAGTATATCCTAATTCTTGCTTAGTCCTTACCTCCTCTAATACTTTCTTCATAATATAAATTTACAGTCCACAGCGAGCACTAATGTAAGATGGGCCTTCACAAGCAAAAAAGAATTTAGAAGTAGACAAAATTTACTTTTCAGCTGAACAATTAGGTCTTTTTGCTTTTAGACCTAATTGCTTAATAATACTTAATTTAGTCTCAAATTAAAGTATACCAATTCTAAGAGTATGGACTTTTAACTACTAATGAAACGTGCAATTAGTCAATGTCTCGAGGATAAACATCCAACTATAAAAAGTTTATAAGTCAAAAATTTTCAAAGGTGTTATAAAATATAACTCAAAGTAACAATATAGAACAAAGAAAAACAAGTTAAGAGATATATAGAGAAAGAGAGAAGAGATTCTTATTTCTTCTTCAATTGTGTGTATTTTCCTGTCTATTACAAGGCCTTTATATAGGCATGAAAAGTGAAGAAAATATGCCATTGAATATGTCATTAAACATAAAAAAATATATCATTGAATATGTCATTAAGCATTTGAGATGAAGATCATGGAGGAAGAGTAGACATCCACCATAATTTGATATTTCTTATAACACTCCCCCTGGATGTCCATAGATAATGTGTCTCGTTAAAACCTTATTAGGAAAAAAAATCCTAGTGAAGAAAAAAGAGTACACATGTTTAGAAATACGCCTTTTGGTTGCCTCATTAAAAACCTTGCAAGGAAAACCCGGTGAGATAAGACCTTATAAGGAAAAAAGAGTACAATGCGTATTAACTCCTCCTTTGGTGAAATGTGCTTTGTCCTATCTCCTTTTATGAATCCTCTATTTAATTGGGTTATGCATGCTGCATTGTCTTCATACAAAATTGTGGGTAGTTTGTCACACTTCAAACCACATTTGTCTCGAATAAGATGTATTATAGACCTCAACCAAACATATTCTCGACTTGCTTCATGAATAGCAATTATTTCAGCATGATTAGAAGAAGTAGCCACGATTAGGGGTGTACATGGACCTGGTTGGTTCGGATTTTATCAAAACCAAACCAAACCAATTATATCGGTTTGGATTGGTTCGATTTTGTCGGATTTTTCGGATTTTTTTGTACATGAATATTATTTCAGTCTTGCATTATTAAAGTTATAGATAAAATTTTGATAAGTGAATATATGTTTACTAAAATTTATAAAAAAAAAACTAGCAAACATATGATCTATTAAAGTGATCTTATGGGATAATATTTTTAGTAACACATAATAGTTTATTTTCTTAGTCGTCTACCAATATTTTTGGTTGATGTACGCTTTCAGGGTTAACCAAATTTAATAATTAAACATAAAAATCAATATGATACCTAAATAATGATATGTTCTATGTAATTTTAGACTATCGAAATACCACTTCAAATTCGAAAAACATATAATAAATCTTGACATATGAATATGAAAGAACAAAGAGATGATTGGCTTCAATAACACATAATAAGAAAGTGATAAAATTTATTATTTAAAGTAAATAAAAATGAATGCACTTTATAGTTATATTAAATATTATATCCCATGAGAGGATCTCAAATATTTCTAGACATCTTTTAAATAAAATTCTATATAAAGTCTTAAATTATATATAAAAAATTATATATTTATATGTCGGTTTGGTTCGGGTTTTTTTACTCAATACCAAACCAAATCAAACCAAACCTAGTCGGATTTTTTAATCGTTTTGGTTTGACTTTTCGGTTTGGTGTAATTTTTCGGTTCGGTTTATACACCCCTAGCCACGATTTATTGCTTAGTCGATCGCCAAGATATGGCAGTGCCTCCACATGTAAACATATAGCATATTTAAGATCGAGCCTTGTGTGTGTCAGATAAATACCCAACATCGGCATAACCAACAAGATCGGGACTGCAATCATTGCCATAAAATAAGCTCATATCAGAAGTCCCTTTTAGATACCGCAATATGTATTTGATTCCATTCCAATGTCTCCTTGTATGCATAGAGCTATATCTTGCTAAGATATTAACTGAAAAAGTTATGTCAAGCCTTGTAGTGTTAGCAAGATACATTAGTGCACCAATTGCACTAAGATGTGGTACTTTAGGACCAAGAATGTCACGACCCCAAATTCTCTCCGTAGGACGTTGTGATGGTACCTAATCTCTAAGATTAGGTAAGCCTATCAATGCGGAATAAAAATACAAATATGAAACTTTACATAATTACAACTCCCAAAACCTAGTAGAAATAAGTCACAAGCTTCTAAGAATTTAGTTTCTATGTCTCCATACATCATAGTCTAAAACAAATAAGGAAGACAATATAGTAAGATAGAAGGGGACTCCGGAGTCTGCGAACGCTGGCAGATATACCTCAAAGTCTCCTCGTACAACTAGTTTACTGATGCCTGGTCTGATAAGTTGTACCTGAATCTGCACAAAAAGATGTGCAGAAACGTAGTATGAGTACATCACAGCGGTACCCAGTAAGTGCCAAGCCTAACCTCGGTAGAGTAGTGACGAGGTTAGGTCAGGCCCTACTAGATAATAATAATTGCATGGTAAAATATTTAATAATATAATAAAATAAAATAACAATGGAATGAATCAAGTAGCATGTCACCATTTAATTACACAAAATAATGGCAATAATATCTCGTGGAATCAAAACAGAATTCCTTTCAACATTTTAAGAAAATCACAACAAATAATCAAAGGCAATAGCAGCCATAAATCAATATCAACAAGGGCACTCCCGAGGTACCGCCTCGTAGTCCCAAATCATAAATAAATTCACAATATCTCATTTCCTTATCTCATCGCGGGAGCCTTCACAATTTATTTTAGAGAAAATATTTTTTTCGAAATAGCATCCCGCGTTTTAGCCATCCTTATCACTAGGGGTGTTCATGGTTCGGTTTGGATCGGTTTTTTCCTAAAAATAAACCAAACCAAGTAAGTCGGTTTTTAAAATATTAGAACAAAACCAAACCAATTAAGTCGATTTTTTATCGATTCGGTTTTTGTCGGGTCTTCGGTTTTTTCAGTTATTTATTATTTTTTTTAAAATATGAAACATACACTAGCAAACACATATTCTAGCGACTACATTTTCAACGTAACTTTATCAAACCAATTTCTCTTTGAGAAATCTACCATTTACCAAGATATATTGATGGTAATTGAATCAAATAGTGATGAATACTTTAAGTACTCATTTAAAAATTAATTATTTTTAACATGAAAAAAATTCTTTTACATAGCAAAAGAAAATTACCAATCAAACTAGAATGTAAAGGCAAAGAATTAGATTATTATAATAGCAAAGGACTAGACTAAAAATACAAACGACTAATATGTACCATAAACTTTTAGAAACATTATATAAAAATATACATATATATAGGTATAATAATAAATTTAAATAGCTACTTCTATAGTCGGTTTGGTTCGGTTTTTTCGGTTATTTTTTTATTAAAACGAAAACCAAACCAAATTTGATCGGTTTTTAAAATTCAATACCAAAACCAAACCAAACCTAAAATATATTGATTTTTTTGGTCGGTTTGGTTCGGTTTTCGATTTGGTTCGGTTATTTGAGTTTTTATGAACACCCCTACTTATCACACCACATGACTTCTAGTAGTTCCTCCTACTAGCCACGCGTATCAAGCCACTCTTATCTCACCGCATGCGTTTCAATACCCAGACCTTATATCACCGCATGCGTATCAATATCACAATATATCACAATTTGCACCTCAAGTGCTCAAATAATTTAGCTTGCCAAAATATTTCAATAACAATATTTTTCCACAATAAAGAGCTCACGGCTCCATCACAATGAGTACGAAAAATCTTACAAAAATATTCAAGAATAAATAACTCAGCAAAATAATATTTCAAAATCTTTAATACGTTGCTTCAATACCAAATTTAAAAATGTCAAATACTTCATATTAGTAATATTTAATTTAAAGAAAATCAACTTCAAATAATGCACAGAATAAAAGAAATCAAGTTTCAACTAAACAGGTAAAATAATTAGCAGGAAAAGGTCAAGCAAATTTAAAGTATATAAATCAAATCAATGATGGGGAATATAACAAGATTTAATAATTTAATTAATATGCAACAGTGATCTACACAATTTAAAAATATAATTCTTCACATTTAGTCTGTGTACACACTCGTCACCTCGTGTACACGACTTTCATCACATTACAATTAATACCAATCCTAGGGAAAATTTCTCCCACACAAGGTTAGACAAGTTACTTACCTCGACTTACTCTAATTTAACCAAGTAGTATGCCTTTTTCTCGATTTTCCGACTCCGATCGACTCGTATCTAGTCATAATTAATTCGATACAGTCAACAAAAATTATAGGAATCAATTTCATAAGAAAATACTATATTTTTCAATAAAATCCAAAATTAGATAAAAATTACCAGTGGGGCCCACCTCTCGAAATCCGGCGAAACTTATGAAATCTGACAACCCATTCAATTACGAGTCCAACCATACCAGTTTCACTCAAATCCGACTCTGAATCGATACCGAAATCTCAAAAATTTATTTTTATGAGATTTCTAAAATTTTCCCAAATTTTCATCTCAATACACTATTTAAATGGTGAAAACAATGATATATTCATGTATATGGACCAAATCCGAGTTAGAATCACTTACCCTAGTATTTTTCTTTGAAAATCTATCAAAAATCGCCTTTGCTCAAGCTCCAGTTTGTTAAAAATGGCGAATGGGACGAATGCCCTCTTTTATAAATCTGTCTAGGAAGCCTTCGGAACTGGACCTCGATCGTGACTTCCATCATGGCCCTCGAGCCTAGGCCTCGATCGTGGCTTCGATCACAGGCTCGAGCTTGGACCTCGGTAATGGCATCGAGCCTGGTCTTTCGATCATAGCCTCGATCCTGGCATCAAGCTTGGGCCTTTGATCACTGGACTTCGAGATTGCCTTCGATCATGGCCCTCGAGCGTGGGCCTTCGATCACTGGGCTCGATTTCTGGGCAGAAGAACATTTGCAGCAGCTGTTTAAGTCCCATTTTTGATCCGTTAACTATCCGAAACTCACCTGAGACCTTCGAGACCTCAACCAAATATGCCACCGATTAAAACATCATAAGAACATATTTGAAACCTCAAATAACATAAATTGACGCTAAAATCACGAATCATGCTCCGATTCAAGCTTAATGAAACTTAGAATTTCCAACTTCTACATTCGATGTCGAAACCTATCAAATCAAGTCCGATTGACCTCAAATTTTGCACACAAGTCATAAATGACATAACAGAGCTTTGAAAATTTTCAGAACTAGATTCCGACCCTGATATCAAAAAGTCAACTCCCCGGTCAAACTTCCAAACTTAAATTCCTATTTTAGCCATTTCAAGCCTAATTTCACTACGGACTTCCAAATAAAATTTCGATCACGCTCCTAAGTCCAAAATCACCAAACAGAACTGTTGGAATTATCAAAATTCTATTCCGGAGTCGTTTGCACATAATTCGACATCCGGTCACTATTTGACTTAAGCTTTTAAAATCTTTAATTTTTTATCAAAATTTCATATCTCGGGTTAGGGACCTCGAAATTTAATTCCGGGCATACGCCCAAGTCCCAAATTATGATACGGACCTACCAAAACTGTCAAAATACTGATCCGAGTCCGTATGCTCAAAATATTGACCAAAGTCAACTCAGTTGAGTTTTAAAGCTCTAATTCACCTTTTAATCCATTTTTTACATAAAAACTTTCCGAAAAATTTTACGGACTGCGCACGCAAGTTCAGTAATGATAAATAGTGCCTTTTGAGGTCTTAGAATACAGAATTAATTATTAAATTTAGAGATGATATTTTAGATCATCACAAAGAAGCTCTTCATTCTTTTCTTGAGGTCGGAACGGGTCCTTATTCACATCAAGTGATCGAACAATCATCGGAGTACTTAATGGATGTGCTCCATCCATATAAAACTGTTTTAAGACCTTTTCTATGTAGGTAGATTGATGAACAAAAGTCCCGTTTGCCAAATGTTCAATTTGCAAACCAAGACATAATTTTGTCTTTCCGAGATCTTTCATCTCGAATTCCTTCTTTAAATAATCAATTGCCTTTTGGAGTTCTGTAGGAGTTCCAAGAAGGTTTGTGTCTTCAACATATACATCAAGTACATCAAACTCTGATGTTATTTTTTTATAAAAACACAAGGACAAATGACATCATTTATATAACCTTACTTTAATAAATATTCATTAAGGCGGTTATACCACATTCTTCCTGATTGCTTTAGACCATACAAAGATCTTTGCAATTTGATTGAAAATATTTCCCTGGACTTTGAATTATGTGCGTCAGGCATTTTAAATCCCTTAGAAATTTTCATGTATATCTCATTATCAAGTGAGCCATAAAAGTAGGTTGTAACCACATCCATTAAATGCATGTCAAACTTTTCATGGACAGCAAAACTAATGAGATAACGGAACGATATATCATCCATAACAGGAGAACACGTCTCTTCATAATCGATACCTGGCCTTTGTGAAAATTCTTGTGCAACAAGGCGTGCCTTATATCTTTGTACCTCATTTTCTCATTTATTTTACGTACAAAGACCCATTTATAGCCAACAAGTTTAACACCATTAGGTGTTTGGACTACATACCCAAAAACTTCACATTTTACAAGTGAATCCAACTCAGATTTGATTGCTTCTTGCCATTTTGGCAAATCACGTCTTTCTTGACATTCTCCTACATATTGAGGTTCAAGATCCTCATTATTTGGCATAATACTAGATGCAACATTGTATGCAAAGAAATAATCCACCATTATATTCAATCGATTCAAATTTGTCTCAATATCGATTGGATTTATTGATAGTTCTTTATTTTATTGAGTCTCATGCTCATTGATATCCTCATGAATCTCAAGATTGGTTAAATCATGGGTTTCTTTATGAAACTTTTTCGTAGTGTCATCTTTATTATTTATTTTCCTTTTTCTAGGATTTCGATCCTTAGAACCCAATGGTCAGCCACGTTTTAGGCATGCATTTGACTCATTAGCTATGACATTAGAAGATTGTCCAACAGGGACATCAATACGGATTGGAACATTCTCTGCAGGGATATGTAATTTCGTTATCCTTTTCAAATCCGTAAAAGCATATGGCATTTGATTTACTATTTTCTACAAATGGATAATCTTTTGCACATCCTTTTCACAAATAGAGGAATGTGGATCAAGATGAGACAATGCTATATTTTTCCACAAAATTTCACGTTTGGTTTCACTAATTTCTCTCCCTAATTTTGGAGAAAATGCCTCATCGAATCGACAATCTGCAAATCGAGCAGTGAACAAATCCCCCTTTAATGTTTCAAGGTAGAGAATAATGGAGGGTGATTCAAACCCAACATATATTCCTAACCTTCTTTGGGGACCTGTCTTGGTGATATGGCGGTGCTACAGGCACATATACAGCGCATCCAAAAATTCTTAGATGGGGTATATTAGGTTCATGACCCAAAACTAATTACAACAGAAAATATTTATGATAATTTGTCAGTTTGAGACGAATTAGCATTGCTGCATGCAAAATGGCATGACCCTAAACTGAAGTGGGTAACTTGATTTTCATGAGTAATGGTCTTGCTATCAATTGCAGACATTTAATCAAAGATTCTGCAAGGCCATTTTGAGTGTGAACATGAGCTACAAAATATTCCACTTCTATCCTAATTGATAAGTAATAATTATTAAATGCTTGGGGATGAAAACTCAGTGGAATTATCAAGTATAATAGACTTAATTGGATTATCGAGAAATTGTGCCCGTAATGAGATTACTTGTGCCGTTAATTTTGCAAATGACAGGTTGCAAGATGACAATAGGCATACATGAGACCATCTAGAAGATGCATCTATTAAGACCATAAAATATCTAAATGACTCACTAGGTGGGTGAATAGGTATACAAATATCCCCTTATATACGTTCCAAGAACGCAAGGGACTCAATCCTAACCTTTGTTAATTAACTTGCCTTGATAACAAGAAGTGCAAGAAAATTCATTATTTAAAAGAATCTTTAAATTCTTTAATGGATGCCCATTTGAGTTTTCTATAATTCGTCTCATCATAATTGATCCAGGATGTCCCAATCGATCATGCCAAAGTACAAAAGTATTGGAATCAGTAACCTTTTGGTTTACGATAGAATGTGCCTCAATTGCACTAATTCTTGTCTAATACATGCCACAAGATAAAGATGGAAACTTCTCAATAACCTTTTTCTAGCCAGAGACATTCTTGGTAAGATGAGATATTCGAGATTATTCTCATCTATTGTCTCAATATGAAATCCATTTCGACGGATAACTTTAAAACTCAATAAGTTCCTCTTGGACTTGGAGGAGAATATTGCATTCTGTATGATAAGTATTGTTCCCTTAGGCAGAGTTATATTAGATCCTCCAGAGCCTTCAATTAGATTACTACTACCTAAAATTGTAGTAACATCTGCCTTACACATACTTAAATGAGAGAAATATTTCTTCTCTTTGAATATTGTATGTGTCGTACATGAATCAATTAAGCAAATATTTTTACAATTGAACTTTGATCCAAGTTTGCTTTGAGAGATATCCATATTTGTTTCCCATAATTTGACATACAAAAAGAAGTATATGAATAAATATTAGTATTTTCAGAGAAAAAGAAAAAAAAAATAAAGTTAAACCAATGATTCAATAGTGACTTTTAATACAATTTCGAGCAAACTCTAATTATGATACAAACAATTCCATAACTATAAATAATGCAATTATTTTTAGGTTGTCATATGATTTTAAAATACGAAAAACTTAAGTCATATTAATACACATGAAACAATGAGTGTGCAAATAAAGGTAACTAAACATAAAAGTAGACAATAAACTATATAAACATTAAAAACAAGACCAACGTTCATAAGGTATATAATAAACAAAATAACAAAATATTGTAGTAATATTAACGAGTTACCATAAATAATATATTACGTATACAATAGTTAAGTAACAAAAAGATTTCCTAAAATATGCTAAATAAAAAATGGTCAAAGTTATACATGTAACCTCTTAATTGACATCCTTCTTGAAGAAAAGGTTAATGACGCTTTATTAGAACTCAGATTAATTGGATGACAAACCAATTGCTTGAACAAAGTGCGGCATTGATACTATTAGTACTTTAAATAATTAAGTCATATTGACATAAAAAAAATTCAATGGTTGTTTGGTACTAATTTTCTATGTTAAATGGAATAATATAATATTAACACATAAGAAAAGAAGAATATTACTTGGCCACGGTCATGGCCACGACCACGACCCCGAATAGTATAATGGGAATACACCTCATTCATGTCGGGCAATGGTGTAGACCCAATGGGTCGATTATCGTAATTTTTCATGGGCAAGTCATTGTTTCGTTCGGCCACAAGGAGGAGATAAATCAACTCAAAGTACTTTTTAAAACCTTTCTCTCGGTACTGCTGTTGCAGGACCATATTTGAGGCATGAAACGTTGTGAACGTTTTTTTTTTCAAGCATATCATAGTCAGTGATACTATCTCCACAGAGTTTCAATTTAGAAGTAATTTTGAACATCGCAGAATTATATTCATAAATAGACTTAAAGCCTTGGAGCCTCAGATGAGCCGAATCATATCGTGCTTGTGGAAGTATAGCCAACTTTAAGTTTTCATATCTTTCCTTTAAGCCATTACACAATACAAGTGGATCTTTGACTGTGAGATATTTTATTTTCAACCCTTCATCAAGGTGATGGCACAAGAAAATTAAGGCCTTAGCACAGTCTTGGGTAGATGTTTTATTTCTATCTTTAATGGCGTCTTCAAGACCCATTGCATCTAAATGAATTTCAGCATCCAACACCCATGTCATATAGTTCTTGCCCGAAATTTCAAGGGCAACGAACTTTCTTTTCATAATATCAGTCATAATTAAAAGAAGAGAAAAATTATACCTTAGTCTTCTCAAAGAGCTTCTTGAGACGGTAGAGTCTCGTGCTGATAACGTGTTATAAAATATAACTCAAAGTAACAATATGGAACAAGGAAAAACAAGTTAAGGGATATATAGAGAAAGAAAGAAGAGATTCTTATTTCTTCTTCAATTGTGTGTATTTTTCTATCTATTACAAGACCTTTATATAGGCATGAAAAGTGAAGAAAATATGCCATTGAATATGTCATTAAACATAGAAAATATGTCATTGAATATGTCATTAAGCATTTGAGATGAAGATCATAGAGAAAGAGTCGAGACACACACACATATATATATAGTCGACTATTATTTTTAGGGAACTGCTAAAAATATATATCTTTTGGGTAGATGAGTCGATGTTGAATTTACATTTGCCAACGATTTACTGCAAGAACTTGCAAAGTGAGACATTAAAGCCTGAATTTGGACCAACCAGCATATGGGGAAATAGTCGTAAACGAGAACCTAAAGATGCAAATCAATGGATCCAGAAATTGATCATAAGAATCATGTGCAAGATTTTTGCACACCTCCTTAAAAAAAGTATTAAATAGCTTTAATCATAAGAGTATTTATATTAACTATCATTTATTATTGTTGTGAAAAATCGAGAGTTAACTAGCATACAATCACACACAAAATAAATAGAGAAGAAAAATCAACACAAGGATTTAATGAGGTTCGGCTAAGCCTAATCCTAGGGGCAGAAGCATAGAGTGTTTTCCACTATGAATGAGAAGAAAAGCACAATACAATCTATAAAATCCCCAATTACAATCCATATATATAGATCCCAAATAGTTCTAAACCTATAAGAGAAATGTTTTCCAATTTGACAAGAACAATAGGTTTTCCTTTCCCAAATCTATTAGGACAATGAGTTTTCCTAAACCTATAGAGATTATGGGTTTTCTAAAAATACAAGGAAATAATTCAAGCCACAAAGTAACAAATTTTTCCCTTGGCTTGAATTCTCTTCATCAATAGGAACAACGTCTCTTTACCTTGACCTCAGCCCTTACAAGGGCTCTACCCATTGTCGCACACATCGACCAAGTCTAGGCAGCGCCTAAACTTGTTAAGAGACTCAATCTCTTCAGTCATAGCACTAATCCGTTGATTTGGTTCTGTACTCTAAATAGCTTCTGGATAGCTATAACACTCAAATACATCAACAGTCTATGCAACTGCCAAAGCAAATCCCACAGGATTTGTATATACAAGAAGATTCCCATCAACTACGTTTGCAAACCTTTGCGGTCAATGCTATATTGTTGTTGTTGCGCATGTGTATCAACATTGTCATCTTGATCAATATTATGCACCTCCTCCACTTCTTTTACTTTAGAACTATTGGGATGAGCTAGTGGAGATTCAATTTCTAGTTCTATGCGGTCACTGGCACCACGATCTATTTCTGTTATTGCCTTCTCTAACCCTTGTAACACCAAGGAAGATTTCATCATAAACTTTCACAGACTGAAACTAGAACCCCAGTCAAAGTTCTCTACTCCGTACTTTGTTGAAGATGAAAAAGACATCTTACCCTAGATTATATGTAGAAAATCGAACCTTGCTCTAATATCAATTGTTGCGAAAGATCCTGGGTTAACTAGTACACAATCACACACAAAGCAAATAGAGAAGAAAAATCAACATAAGGATTTAACGAGGTTCGGCTAAGCCTAATCCTTGGGGCAGAAGCAGAGAGAGTTTTCCACTATGAATGAGAAAAAACACACAATACAATCTATAGAATCCCCAACTACTACCCCTATATATAGATCCCAAATACTCCTAAACCTATAAGAGAAAGGTTTCCCAATTTGACATGGACAATAGGATTGTTGCAGAAGATCGTGGGTTAACTAGCACACAAAGGCAAAATATATTCCTGTCATCCACTAGCATTCAATGAAGAATATTCTACAGCATTAAGTACATGATTCGTTACTGAGAATATGGCATTCACTGCCCACCGTTACACATTCTTGATTCTTCAATGGCCCTCATAATTATTATTTAAGAGGGGGTTGATCCTAGGACCTTGTTCCCTAGGTGTTGCTATAAATAGTTAGCTCTACCATCATTGTAATACACGAATTTTCTAGCAAGCATATACTATACTCCATCAAAAGCTCAATAATATTTTACTTTCTTATTTATTTGCACTGTTCTTACGGCATCCGGTAGCTCTGCACCCGGGACCAAGATATCTGCCGTTTATTTTAATTTCAAGGCTAAGTCTTATATTTTTGCCTAATTCATCTACTATTCTTGGATCAAATTAATTCACTTGTCTATAAACCACTAATAAATTCAACAGTACCATTTTACGGGTAAACAGTTTGGTGCCCACTATGGGGCATAGACAGGCGTGTAATTGAACTGATCCCTGCGTCTATTACTAACTTGTTTGATTTCTTGTTCTTAGCAAAATATCATTACAAATGGCAGACAATAGTGTCAACAACACACACAACATTGAGGCCCAAGGAAATCAGCCTCAGCACAAAAATTCCATCAGCGATACCCGTAACGAGGCAATGCCAGTCCACAACGGCCGATATCCGCGACATGTTCGGGAGGCAAATCCTGATGATGCTGAAGACGAGCACGTCATCGAAACAGTAAGGATCTTGAATGAGCAACAAGAGGCTATTATAGGCCATCTCACATGGCAAGATCAGGTCATGATGGAATTAAAGTAGGCGTTATCCGGTTGTATGGGGTAAAGTATGTTCATATTTTATGATCGTATGAGAAAATGACACGTG
Organism: Nicotiana tomentosiformis; assembly: GCF_000390325.3. NCBI lineage: Eukaryota > Viridiplantae > Streptophyta > Magnoliopsida > Solanales > Solanaceae > Nicotiana > Nicotiana tomentosiformis. The sequence continues at coordinate 31,286,932 of NC_090812.1, forward strand.
GAGCCAAAGACAGAGGACAGTCAAACCCGAAAGCAATGATCTCGCTTGTCATCGGAGAGAATAATGTTCATAAAGGCAAAATAAATGTCTTCCATCCGGTAGCATTCAATGAAAAATATTCTATAATATTAAGTGCATGATCTATTATGGAGAATATGGAATTCATTGCCCACCGTTACACATTCTTCAATATACCTCATAATTATCATTTAAAAGGGGCTTGATCCTATGACCTTGTTCCTTTGGTGTAGCTATAAATAGTGAGGTCTACCGTCATTGTAAGGACATAAATTTTCTTACAAGCATATACTATACTCCATCAAAAGCTCAATAACATTTTACTTTCTTATTTATTTGCACTGTTCTTACTGCCTCTGGTAGCTCTGCACCCGGGACTAAGATATCTATCGTTTATTTCAATTTCTAGGCTAAGTCTTATATTTTTGCCTAATTCATCTATTACTCATGAATCAAATTAATTCACTTGTCTACAAACCACGTATAAATTAAACTGTACCATTTTACGGGTAAACAATTTAGTGCCCACCGTAGGACATAGACAATCGTGTAATTGAATTGATCCCTGCATCTATTACTAACTTGTTTGATTTCTTGTTCTTAGCAAAAAAATCATTAAAAGTGGCAGATAATGGTGTCAACAACACACACAACATTGAGGCCCAAGAAAATCAACCTCAACACGAAGATTTAATCAGCGATACCCGAAATGAGGGGAAACAGGCTAGGCCGGTCCACAATAGCCGATATCCGCAACATGTTCGGGAGGCGATTCTTGATGATGCTGAAGGCGAGCACATCATTGAAACAGCAAGGATCTTGAAGGAGCAAGTAGAGGCTTTTATAGTCCATCTTACACGGTAGAATCAGGTCATGAAGGAATTAAAACAAGCGTTATCGGGTGCCTCCAACAATGAGAATGGATAAGGTGCAGAATCTCCCGGTGCTCTCGCAAATCAAACAAAGTAAAGGGTCGATAACAACACCTCGAGGGGCGAAGTCGGCTTTGACAGGGACGGGGGGAACGGTAACGGACCCGGTAACAACGATGAGAATGATCCCTTTAAAACCGAACTAATCAACTTCCTTATACGAAAAGTAAAGTCAAGATGAGTTTAATTTACCATGATATTTTGTCTTTCACCCGTATTTAAGGGCTAGTTCATTCCAAATGCGGGTCTCGGGCGTAGTAACGTCCAAACTTTCTTTGGACCCACTGGTCCAAACCTTCAACCCTAAGTGGTACCCAATGATTTGCTAAAATTAGCAAACAAGAAAGGTTAGTAACGATACGAGACGATCTTAAATGAAAGAAAAGACAGATGGTGAACTTACGAGTGCGATTCCATAATTCCGGAAAAGATGAAGTCGTGGTCGGAATGATGTCGCAGGTGGCAACTGCAACAAACCATTCCATCCATGATGGATAGCAGAGCATGATGGCCACGCTTGCTGAAATTTATCATTCTCCCGCGAAAAATCTTGGGGGAATAAAGATTTATTAATCGAGCTAGGGTTAGCTCCTCTCCCGTCTCCTGGCACAAGCGCCAAAGACATGCGATTTTACTCCACACAGAAGGACTTACTTATGCCAAGCATACCTGGTAGCGAATGCAGAAATCCACGATGATGGAGTCAAGCTCTCCACTCAAAGAAAATGGCCTCAAAGTAAATGAGTACGTATAAAAATACGTAAAACCCTTCTTGGGTAAGGTTATCCGCTCTGCCAGATCAGGAGCGATAATATCTAAATCTTGGCAATAGCAGTCTTACTTCACAGTAGGAATACTAGAAGTACAGATGGAAGAAGTGTATACGCTAACAGACCACGTACGAGGGTGAGCGGAAGGATACTTATCTTCAAAGTCTTTAGTTGTGACAAGACTCTTTGGGATGATATAGTTCACTGTAGGAGGAGTAGCATCATCAGCTTTACCTTTGTTCTTTGAGGAACTAGGGTTTCCAGAAGAAGAGGCCATTTTTTATCAGAAAATAAGGAAAGTTTTCTCTCAAGAAGAAGGTTAAAGAAAGGTTGAAGACAAAGTACGAGATGAATAAAGAGAAATCGAGAAGATTTGAAGAATTATGAAGCGTAAATGAAAAAGTTTTATGCGTATAAGTAAAGGGATAGGCGGCTAAAATCGTGGCCATAATTACCTCGATAACCGACAAAAGTGATGCTGAATCGTGGGATGACGCGCGTTCGGGGTATTAAATACGGAGAGACTTGCGTCTAATCAACTATCAGAAACTTTTCGGAGGGGGTCAAAGAATTTTCCGCCAAGAAAGGTATCTCCACCAACTTTTCGGTGACACAAAGTTATGTCATCGGAAAGCAGGGGGACTATCTGTATGGGGTAAAATATGTTCATATTTTTTGATCGTATGAGAAAGCGACACATGGAGCCGAAGACAGAAGACAGTCAAATCCTAAGGCAATGATCTTGCTTGTCATCGGAGAGAATAATATTCATAAAGGCAAAATAAATGCCTGCTATCCGGTAGCATTCAATGAAGAATATTCTATAGTATTAAGTGCATGATCCGTTACAGAGAATATGGCATTCACTGCCCACCGTTACACATCCTTCAATGACTCTCATAATTATCATTTAAGATGGGCTTGATCATATGACATTGTTCCCTAGGTGTAACAATAAATAGTGAGCTCTAGCATCATTGTAAGGACACGAATTTTCTCACAAACATATACTATACTCCATCAAAAGCTCAATAACATTTTACTTTCTTATTTATTTGCACTGTTCTTATTGTCTCTGGTAGCTCTGCACACGGGACTAAATAATCTGCCGTTTATTTCAATTTCAAGGCTAAGCCTTTTATTTTTGCCTAAACATCTTACCTAATTGATTCAATAGAGCAGTAAGAGAAATTTGAAAAAAAGTATTAAATAATTTCTCATTTTAAAAATTTAAATATCTAAAAATAAACTCATTTTGTTAAAATGACTTACAGTATTTGGGATCGGGGAGCCTAACACTATTTAACTTTTTTTAATTATACACAACACATTGCTGATTTGGAATTTTTGTGTGTATATGTGGTCGTACCATCATTCTTCTATGAAAAAAACAGAAAAATCATATACTTCATAATGTAAGGAATGTAAGGAAGTATATCGAAATAACAACCACAACAAACTCAGTGTAATTTCACAAGTAAGGTCAAAGAATTATCTCAAAATAAATTATAATATTTCAAAAACTACATTGAGGAACAAAATAAAATGAAATGGCTGATTCTACAATCACCTAATATCACGAAATTTGAGATATTATTATTAAACCCCCATCTCTTTATTTTTAATATAATGAGTATGCGCAATTCGAAATAAAAATATTTTTGCAGGATGAATTAAAGGGCCATCTAGTAGTTTACGTTAATACATTATTAAAAAATATATCAATAGATTTAGATTAAAGGTTGTGGTAAAATGGTCATTACTACTCTATCCTTAATTACTCCCTCCGTCCCATATTATGTGTCGTATTTCTTTTTTACATGCTCCTTAAAAAATATTAATTAGGAAAGGGATTGGACTATTCCACCCTTATTTGTGTCTTAAGATATAATCTCTTTTCATTGAATATTTATTCTATTTATGTGTTATCTCCATCTTCAAGAACAATTATTACTAAGGGTAAAAAAAGAAACAAATAATCAATTTTGTCTTGAACTTCTAAAATGATAAATAATTTGAGACAACTATTTTTAGTAACCACAATTATTAATATGAGACGAAGGAAGTAGAAATTTTGGGTTCGAGCCCCCTCAACCCTAAAATAGGTTGAATCTGAACTAGTCGCATCCTAAAGCATATACCGGAGACCATATAAAAAAAATCTTAACATTTTAAGAAGAAAACCTATTAAGGATCTTTTGTCTTTTCTGAAGTTGGGAAGTAAATTCGAATAGCTGAACCATTCAATATGCAATAAAAGCGCAAATTTAATTAAATTTATGTCCACAACTATCACAACAATAATACACACAGATAGAAAAGAGAAGTAGCTATGAAATTTAAGGATGGATCCAATAGTTTGATGGGCTTTTATTTCAGAAATATTTGTCTTTTTCAGCGATTTAAATTCTAAGCCAGAAAAGAGTGTCAATTAATTTATTTTCCATAGTATATATGTCTCCAACTTGCTACTGAAGGACTTATTATTGTAAAATCGTACATTGTCCCCTCCTCGTGCATGTGCACTGTCAAATACTCGTTTAAAGTTTGTTCTTCTTCGATAAAGATTGCAAATAGCATACTAATTTAAACACCAAAAAAGAAAGGTAAAAAAGAATTGAAAAGAAATTTGAGAAAAGATGAGAGTAAGTACAAAAAGATAAAGGATTAAAAAGAAGTAACAACATGCATGGAAAGATTTAAAAAGTAGGGGGAGAAAAAAGCAGCAGTTTTAGGCATACAAACGGATATTTCTTGAACCAGAACCTCTTAAAATAGTAAAACTTACTTGAATTTACGTAGAATAAATACTGTAACAAAGTGTATAGAATAAATACTGTAACAAAGTGTATAGCATAAATTAAATATTTTGACCATGTGTTTGCAACATGTTACAACTTCCTTAAGATCTTATTGTATGAACAAAAATTATGTGTCTGCTTATTGAAATTTATCAATATACATTGCCCTTAATTATGATGGTTAGTTTTTAGAACTAGAATTGCTTGATTAACAAATAAAGATATTAACGCTGGTCTTGTCCAATTCAAATTGGCTGTTGACACGTAATCAAACACTATGTTTAAGGTTCTTAATTAAAGCTGAAGCAGTACTCAACAAAGGCCGACAACATGTTTTAGTTGCTAAGGGTGAAATGATCTTTCTGGTATTCAATGATGTGAAATTGTAGTAGAGGGAGAGTAAAAACTTAGTCACATTCAGAATTACAATAAACTGACGAATATAAGATGTAGTGTTTTTATTATAAATCGTCAAATGTGTATTCTCACTTTAATTATAGTTAAATTATTTTATTAGTATAAATATCAAGTAAGTATTTACTCAAATGTTAGTGGGGAAAAATCAAAAAATAAACTAAAAGACATTAATTGGACAAGAATTTCGCCACTCGTGCATCATGATAGCTAAATTTTACAAAATAGGATAGACAATCCTCTTAGCATTGCGTCCCTTAATTAGTTCAAAGTATGGATACAATTACACTCACAATGACGACAATCAACAAGAGTGTTTCGAAAAAATATATATATTTGTAGAAATATTACACCTGCTTACCATTTGGTTTAGATTTTGATCAAATTGTGTTGGTTCTTGACGGAAAAAGTAAACTTACTGATTCAGTATACTTTAAACACACTTTACCATTCAGTAAGGTAGTTAGCAGAGGTAATTTTTGTATAGGATAGAGTATTTATGTAAACTTCATAATGTTATTGTCTTTCCGGCTCAAATGCATTTACCTTATCTCAAAATGTTAAAAGACAGGTGTGTCTATCTTTCAAGATGGACTAGGGAGAAGATATTGCTACTCCCTATTCCTAAGCATAATGTACTCTTTTGGAGATGAATAAAATGCACTGTTTGTTAAAAAAAAAAAAAAAAATTAAAGTTTATGTTGTTTAAGATTACAGCGACATTCCATTGCTTCTCAGTTTCCGAGTTGAAAAATTAGTTGATCCGAATGAATCACTCGTTTTGCCTCACTTCACCTATCTTCTGAAATTGACCTCCTTTTTGTTTTCAGTTATTTGGTCGTTTTAATAATAGTATGAAATCAAATCACAATATTTTGATCATAGGAAGAAGGGAATAATAATTTTGAATGAACCTATAAAGGTTGTGATGGAGTGGTAAGTACTCCTTTATCTTTAACCAGAGGGTCTCGGGTTCGAGCCCCAGGTATGAAGTTGCCTTTGTTAGGAAACGTTTTACCCCTAATGTGATACTTTGCAACGGGAATTCGAATTTAGTCGAGCCCCAATACAGGTACCAAACACCCGTGAGAAACTAAAAAAAAAATTGAATGCACTAGCATATAGAGGAACAAGTTCTTGAGACGTATCTGATAAGGTGAATAACCGTTAATAGTGAACCTAAGTTTCCCAAAACCTTTTGAATCCTCTAGGAAACATCTTCCAAAATGTTAGAGAAAAAATTCCTTCACTCCTCCTAATATTTATACTTTCCACATACACACGCTTTCTTCTTTAAATTTCTGTTTCTAGTACAGTTTCTTCCGGGCAGTTGTGTTAAGGAATTTAAAGTGGTATTTAAATGGCATGATCCGTTAACAGAAATTAGGAAATTAACAAGTTGTATATGTAGGTTAGCCTGTAATTATAACAAGTTGATTATCAATTTTATTAGATTATCGTTTAACATCTACATTAAAGACTTATTATTACTATCTTATAAGTGTTTGATGGTATAAAATAATATTACCGACGACATATAAAATGTAACCTCAAAAAATTAAAGTGATTGCACGTATATACGATTTTCTAAGTAATTGAAGTCTTAAACCAATATGTAACTAAAGTTTTTTCAAGTGTCAGGTGAAACAAACCGCTTTCTTGTTTTGTATTTTTTGCACATTCGTACAGAGTGTAATAAATATATTTTCTTTCGATTTTTTTTAATTATACATAAGCAAAAGTTCGTCTAAATGACCAAAACGAAAAGCAAAAGCAATAAATTTTTACCATACTGTTAAATTGTATTTTTATATGCACCAAAGATGAAAGTATTATGCTTGCACAGCTTCTTGCAAAAAGTTTTTGGAAGAGATTTTTACAAAATAATGTTGCTAGAATTGCTGTGTTTAGGTGATTTTTTATGACAGACAACTCAAATAGTGCCTTTGTGCCTGCAACGGGATAATTCAAATTCTTGCAAATTAATTTTAGCAAGCTTTGAAGGAAAAATAACTTTTTAAATTTTTTCAATTTTCCCAAAACACTGGAAAATTTTATCACCAAACAAACACGTGGCAATGGTGTTTGCTCAGGCAAAATTTTGAAAAAATTAATGCTAAAGTTATCTTGATAATTTAAATTACATTAGCAAAAAGAAAACTTTTGAAAAACAAAAAAATTACTCCCAAAATACGGTTTTCAAAGAACATTCTTAAAAAATAATTTTACCATTTTCTCAAATAGATTCTTGTTGTCTCATTATTCCATTTACTTTCCAAGTTATGAAGCAAGCAAGGTAATCAATCTATAGATATTTGTCAAAAAGAAAACAAAATGATTCAAGAAATTAATAATTAATAATTACGAAAAGAAAGTTTTGGTAACTTATTTACTATTTCATCCGTTTCAATTTACGTGAACTTATTTGATTGGACACGAAATTTAAGAAAAAATAAAAAAATTTGAAATTTATGGTCCTAAATAAATCAAAAAAGAGCCCAGAGTATTTGTATAGTTATAAAAAAAATTCGTTAATGATAGAATTATAAATTTAAGTTAAAATTATTTTTAAATTTAAAAAGGAGTAATTGACTTAGGAAGGAAATAGTTTCATTTAAAGGAATGAAGTGTTATTTTAATTCTAAGTTGTCCGTTGGTTAAGAAACAGAAAATTTCCGAACTCGCAGTATAAAATGCAGTCCGTGTAAAGAACCGAGCTTGCCTATAGATAGCTTCGCGCCTCCCTCAATCTACTTCACTCTCCTCACTTTCCTCTATTTCTCTCTCTTAAAAAAAAGCCTCTCTCTCCCTTCACACTTTCTCTTGAGCGCATAAATCTTTTCCTCTTCTTCTCCTCACCTAATTCCTTCCTCCTCCTCCTCCTCTTCTTCTTATTATTATTGGCTTATATAGTTTAATAATGGCAGCACAAGACATACCAGAAGATCCCCCAGAGCAGCTCATGAACTACAAGGTTTGTCTTATTAACTACTTCATTCCATTTTTTTAATTTTTTTCTCAAATTGAAGCATCTCCATTTATTATGTTATACTAACATCTTCATGCATATTATTTCTACAGACATGGGTCTTGAAAGTTTCCATTCACTGCGTAGGCTGCAAAAGGAAAGTCAAGAAAATTCTCCAACAAGTCCCTGGTATTTATATATCCCCTTCTCAGTTACCTCTTCATTTCTCTCCTTGAGCTTCATAACATGCTCTTATTAATTTGTTTAAATTTTTTTAAAAAAAATATTTTGAAATTTCTGTATTTAGCTAGAGGTTTAAAAGTTTCCAGTTCTCCAGTCTTAAAAATTTAATTTTTCCTTCCTTTTTCAGGAGTATATGCCATAGATATTGATCTCAAGCAACAGAGAGCAACAGTCACTGGTAACGTAGAAGCCGAATCTTTACTCAGGAGGCTACAGAAGTCCGGTAAACCCGCCGAATTATTGCCACAACAACCTGATCACAAGGAGAAAAAGCCTGCTAAAAACAAGAACAAAGAGAAACAAATTGACCAACAAAGCAAAGAACCTGCAACAAATAGTCAACCAGATACTATTATCAACAAAGAGGTGAAATCAAAAGCTAAAGTTATAGTACCAAAAGAAGCTTCTGGAAAAATTCAAGCTGCCAGCGGTGAAGCACCCACCAAAAGTGAGAAGCCCAGCACTGGTTCAGCTAAACCGGAGGAAGAAACCGGCACCGACTCTAATGATGGCCCGGTAGTTAAGGGTAATGAAGCTGGCGGTGAAAAAGGGAACAGCGACGAAGCAATAAAGGAGTCTAAATCTGAGGGGAAGAAACCAGAAATTGTCTCCGCCGGTAAACAACAAATTCCGGTGGCGGCGGAGAAAAAAGGTTCTGACAGTGATAATGCTTCTGTTAGTGGCGAAAAAAGCGGTGGTGGCCCAGGTGTTGAAGCAAGTGGTAGTACTGGTAAAAAGAAGAAAAAGAAAGGGCAAAACGGTAACAACGCGGAGGGGACACATTCAAGTGTTGCTCCGGCAGGTCCAGAATTCGAACATCATGATATGGGCCCACAAGCTTTTGTTCCGACCAATGGTAGCCCTCCACGTCATCCAGATTATCATTACTACCTGCAGCAGGGCCCACAGTACTACTCCCCACCACCAGCATACGTCGTTAGCTACAATACAGCGCAACCTACGAGTACCTATACGGCATCGTATTATGCTTCGGCACCTCCAATTTCGTATGCGTATACGTATTCTGGTCCCGTCACGGAACCTCCACCGTCCGATCTGGACTCGTATCCACGCCAGCCGCTGGATTCATTTGAAATGTTTAGTGATGAAAATCCAAATGGGTGCTCTGTTATGTGATGAAATTACAAAATCCGGGCATTATTATACGTAGGATTTTGGAGTATACGGCTTATACTGCTTGTATAAGTTCCAAGTATAAGAGGGTTTAATTTTGGGGTTTTATGTAGATAAATATAAAAACGGAGAGATTAGGGTGAAATTTAGAAAATGCCAGGTGTTAGGCGTTGGGGGCTTTGATCTTTAAGTGGGTTGTTGCTTCTTGTTGAATGTTTTAGCTTTATTTAGTAGACATTTACGTTTTTTAGTCTAAAAAGTAGCTTAGCCATGTAATGCTTAGTTGTACTTTGGCTCTTTTGCCTCATTCATCTCTTTTTTTCTCTAATTCTGTGTAAAATAGATTTGCAAATTTGTCTTGCATTGGTGAATAACTTATGATTAAGTATTCAAGATAAAGAACAAATATATTCATTTTTTAAAACTTGTACTCAGGTTGGAATATCATAGAGGAGGCGGGCATAGTCTATTCCTTTCGCATTTAGATTCCCAGTCTTCTTTCCGGGAGGTAAATCAATAATCTCCCATGTCTCATTCTTCTTAAGTGCACTCGTCTCCTTCATCGAAGGGGAAAAAAATGGTACTTTCGCCAAACAAGTAAGTATAAATATTTGTTTTTTTATAGACTATCGCTAGCCATAAACACTATTATTGCTAGCCATTATTAGTTAGTACTAGTTTCAGGGTACACCGTTGCACGTGTTCTCCATCATCGTTGCGCGTGTTTCCCATCTCAACGAGTGATTTTTATTTGAAAATTATATATTATTTATAAAATTATGTTTGAATTATAAAATAAAGTGTACGCTTCTGAAATTTATGCATATTGATCTCATATAGCTAACTTAATAAAAGAAAAAAAATTATTTGTAAAACTCTTCGATCACTATTCAAAAATTTACCTTAGATTATGCTCCAATATTATAAATTCATATGTTCAGTTTCACAAATTATCGTGCTTTCTTGTTAGCTTCGGTAAAAGCATATAGCCCTTGAAGATTTAAGATTTGGAATTTTTCGGATACACATAAGCTTTTATTACAATTCTTAAAGATTATCAAATTCATGTCTTTCTCAGTTTCTCTCTTCTAAGGTTTCGATATTATCCATGTAATGAAGTTTTAGTTGTTGAAATAAATAAATAAAAATGATGATTTAAATAACTTTGTCGAAATGTGCATAAGCAAAGGAAACATTACTAAAACATGAAAATTTAATAGGCCGAACAAATTACTATAAAAGTTATTAAATTAACTAACTCTATGTAATCATATTAATTTGGATTTTTTTATATATATAATTCATTTTAAAGTCCTAAATGTTTGGACTTCTTACATAGTTCAAATACAAAAAAACATTAATACGCAAAACGTTAATTGATTTTAAAATCTTGAATATTAGTAAAATATTTACACAACATTTTTATTCAAGAACGAATTACAAGAAAATACACTTGACTTCACACCATAACAAAAAATGGCCCATGTTTTTAAGTTTTACCCGACCTAGACCATATTGTACATATTTTGAAAGAACTAGCAAATTCAAAATCTGTGTTCTTACAACCATTGCTTCTAAAAGCATGGAGTTAAATTTGTGTTCTCACAACCATTGCTTTCACTCTATCTTCTTCTCACATCTTCTACATATGTTTTAAGGGGCCGTCCGCCATTACTGCTTCTCCCCCTGTATCACCTGGTTTCAATGTAAGAAAGTTGAAGAGTAGAAGTCCACCATTGAAGGCCATTCAAAGCTTTACTTTCGAAAATAGGATTTTTTGAGTTTGTTAGTTGTGTGGATTGGGTGTTGTTCCAATTGAATGAAAATATCAAAAGGTAGTTCAAAATTTAAATTTGAAGTGATTTGGAGTAGATTTGAGAAAGATTTGAGTTAAATTTTAGAAAAAACGCAAAGAAGAAGACGAAATCAGTTTTTTGTATAATTATGTATAATCTTGTATAATAGTGTATAAACACATCTTATACACTTTTATACACCTTTATACAAGCGTTTGTAGACGAACTTCTTCCGCGATTTTTAGTTGCAATTCTTGTTCAAAACCAGTCCAAATCTCTATTAAATGACTTCAAATCTTATATAATATCTACTTATACTATTTCTAACAAGTCTAAATAACACTCACTCTAAATTTCTCACAAAATCAAATTCAAAATTTAAACTCACATATTTAAGCTTGTTAAAAATCTAATTTTCACAACCCAAATAGATTTGATTTGTTGAACTAATATTTGAGTCACAATTACTAATTTGAAAATTAACTTAAAAGCTTGAGCAATCGTTTTTAAAAATTAAATAGTAATTTCGAGAACCTATTGGAGTTGAATTTTGAATCTTAGCCTATTATTTTTGGGCTAGTTGGTTATAAATTGAAATATGGGCTATAAAATTGAAAAGTAGGGAGCCAGTTGTTCTCATGTGAAATTTTCCCTTTATTCAATATAAAAATGATTTTAAAGAATAAAAAACCGATTAAAATTTCGTGTAGAGGTTTAGTGCTTTTATAATATAAATTTAGGCTGGTACGGTTTATCTATATTATATTAAAAGCACGAATACCCTTAGCGAAATGTGGTTCTTCTTTTTTACCCTTTAAAAATAGAGTTCATACCGGATAAAATAGTCATTTAATTATATTCCTACTATTTAGGACATTGAAATTAATTAAAAATTTACTATTAAATCTTTTCTTATTTGAATTAGGTAAAAACTCCTAATATTTAAGAACTTAAAAATCAAGTAAGATTTTATTTCTATAAATTCTTGACTAATATTTATAGATAATTTGTTAATGGAATGTAATTATTTAATTTTATCTATATTTGAAAGACTTCTTGAATTATCTGTGCGATTTAACAAACCTAGCATATCCTAATTAAATCATTATTACTGAGATGTGCTGCAACATTAACAATTCAGTCCTATTTAAATTTAGCGATTAATTAGTGCAGTCAATGAAAGATTCGTGCTTTATAATAGTTCACCATGGAAAAGGAAAGGTGAAGTATTCAAAATCATCGCATGCATAGTTTTGACCATATGTAATTGAATAAATGATCGTTTAGATCATTGATAATAATGATACTAACTGGAGTCATAAGAAAGTAACGTTCTATTATTATTATTTAAGAAAGAGTTTAAGTTTCATGAGATGTAAAAATTATTTAGGTAATGGTCCAATTTAAGTTGATGTGACTATGTATTTTTAGATTTTTTAAATTAAATGTTATGTCATATCAAATTTTACAGACAACAATGGGTTTCGGTTGATTTTAGTTTTTGTGTGGGATTAGGTTTCACTCACCTTCTTTTCTTTTCGATTTAGTATTCCTATCCATAAAGACTTGTGAACTAAAATTTATTAAAATAAATATGATATTGGATGAAATAGTTATTTAATTATTTTTTAATATTTAGAAATGGCCATTTAATTAATTTTTTAATATTATAAGAATATTCATTTGATTAATTCTCTAATATTTAGTCATAAAATCTTTTTTCTCATTTGAATTATATAAGAATTATAAATATTTCTGATTTTCAACTCCAGTAAAAATGTATAAGCAAAAAAGATAAAAATGCTATAACCTTAGAAAAAAGTTATACTTGAAAGACAACATAAACCTAAAATAATCCTAAGAAACGAAAAGGAAAAACTTAAGTTCCGGACGAGCTAATTACTTTGAAGCTTCCAATAATTTAATAGGAAAGCATTATTCTTATAAACAAAATCTTAGAAAGATTTGACTAAAAAAATTCGTATTCGTATATTATTTCACTGACTTTTCATTTATTTATATAATATATGTGTTTTAAATTATAAATTTTCTTCTTTCAATTATCTAACAATAAGGTTATGTTCTCATAAAAGGGAAAGAAAGAATAAATTTAAGAGAAAAAACAAAGAGACACCAATATGCTGCTGCTGCAGCAGCAGCAGCAACAACAACAACAAAAGAGACACCAATATGCATAATACTCATTTTATTTTATTATAAAAAAATATAAAAGTTTTATATTAATTTAATTTTTTTTATAAAAAGGTGTTCTAGACAGAACTAAGAGGTATTAATATGCATTTTAGACTTCCACAAGATTTATAGTTTGAATGATTTCAAAATTATAGTATATTAATTAATTATGCCTAATGTTTCGAAGTTTAAAACCAACTTATCTTTAACCTTTATTACTTCAAGTTGAATAGTTTTGTCCTTGAAGGAATGTGGACGAGACATAAGACAACATGTATTCTAAATAAGTTGTAATTAATTATTTTCTTTCATTTTTCACCCCTTCCAACATACGATTCCATATCGTTTTTTCATATATTAACTAATTTATTATAAATATTAGGAGAGTCATCTTATCTAAATTGAAAGTCTATTCAAGATTGTAATTTATTGTTATTAATTCTCGATTGTTCATCTTCTTTTATTATTAAATATTTTTCTATTAATTTGAGATTTTCTATGTACACGAAATTTTATTCAATCATTTTAAAATTTTATTTTTTCACTCAAAATAAGTTGTTGAATCATTGACACTGTCATATGGACTATTTTTTCTATTCAAGTTTATACTTATTAATTGTTAAATTATTTTTGATTTTTTAGGATTTTCTTTTTCAAATTGCCCAATGCCGATCATTCTAGTGAGTAGTTAACACAATCAACCAGGAAAAAGAACCAAAAATAATAGTATTTGCTATCAACAAGAAGTTTTCTCTAGAATTTAAATACTGTTAATCTCATATAAAACTTATTCGCCAAAATAAGAACTTAAAAAATAAAAGAATAAAGCTAAAAATATGTAAGATAAGAACTTATTTGACAAAATTAAGTAATGGGAGCAAACTGGATGAAAAATCACTTGAGTGATCCAAAATCCTTACATGATCAACATTTATTAATTTAGGAACTTATCTGTTATTAATTTTTATTTTATAACTCAATCACAAATTTTAAATATTATTTAAAAAGTTTATTTTCATTGATATGTAGATTAATATCAAGTCCTAAATATGATCAATATTTATTATTTTTAAGAACTTGTAATTTTTTATTAATTTTTATTTTATATCATAAATATATGTTCTGAATATATTATTTTATATTATTTTAAAAAGTTTATCTTTCTTGATATAGATACACGTGCGACACGCGTACTTTATTACTAGTTATAACTAAATATGATATCAAATAATTATTTTGGATGTTTAATTAAACATGGATTAACTACTTCGTATGATTAAAATAATAACTTTTAAAGTGCATATATTGTTTCGCATTAAAATAATTTTAATTTAGACGTTATTGTATTAAAATTTTTAATTGAATATGTGATTTTATTAGAAATTAAGTGAAGTCGCCATTGTTCTCATCCTGATTCCATAAGTAATCGCATGAAGGATGTATTGTCAATTAGTACAATCTATATAAGGCAAAATATTTTTTGATTTTGAATTCCTAAATATTATGACTTCTTCCCTATTTTAATAAGGAAAGATTTAATATGCAAAATTTTAATTGATTTCAAAATCCTAAATAGTACAAAACTAACTTAAATTATAAATTTATCCCTTGTAAAAGCATTTTTAAATAGTAAAAAAGGGGAATGATATTCGCTAAGAGTCTTTCTGATTTTAATATAGCATAGATAGATTTGTTTTAGATGTATGCACGTCAATATGATTTGACTAATTGTAAAAAAGTAATTCTAGAGAATAATGATTGATTGAATTATAGATACTTTATACAATTTAAATAAGGAAGCACTCAGAGTTTTAAATATTAAAAAAATAATTAAATAATTATTTTTAAATATAAGAAAATTATTATAATGATTATTTTGTCTAGTATGAAATTTATTTTTAAAAAGTAAAAAAGACGAACAAATGTGAAGATGATCTAAATCTTCACCTAAAATTAATCGGTTAAAATTATTTTGATTTTTCTACTACAAATCTTTTATACTACTATATATTTTAAATAAGAAAGAATTTAATATATAAATATAAATAAATAATCAAATAATAAATAAATACGTATCGAATTAAATTTTAAGACCAACAAATAGTTTCATTGGGAGGGACAATAAATTAAGAGGCAAAATTATTCTTGATTAAAATACAAAGACAAAGGACACGAAATTACACAACTATTTGTCGCCGAGTTTCATTGTTGGGAAAAAACCTCAGTTTTTATTATTTTCCTATTTAAAGTATATAATAACTGCATAAAAATTATGAATAATGCACCTGTAGAATGTTGCTCAAATTAAGCAAAAATATATCAGAATATGATGCCCTAATATATTGATGCTTCCTACTTAGTTTAAATAAGGAATGAATTAATGAGAAATATTTAATTAATTTTGAAGTCCTAAATATTAGAAAAATAATTAAATGATTATGTTGTCCAGTTTGAACTTTATTTTAAAAGGGTAAAAAAGGCGAACGACATTTCGCTAAGGGCTTTCATACTTTTAGTATAGTACTAGTTTAGTATACGTGTGTTGCACGTGTGCCTTGCATCAAGTAAATATGCGTGCAAGGACAATGTGTTTGGCTACAGATGCTTCATCCCGATTTTGTATTTTTTACTTATCAATTTAGCATTGATATATTTATGATAATTTTCATATATACTAACCTTGTATTACATTTTCAATTGTTGTAATTCCAAAGGGGAAATATTTAGAAAACAATATGGAAAATTAAAGTTTTGGAATAACAAAGATGAATCAAGTCATCTAAAAATATTTAGGGTTATTCTCACCATTTCAATCCTATTTTATTCTCTTATTTGATTCGTCTGCTTATTCACATCTCAAAAAGTTTATACAACCAAAATTGGTATGAGAACAATATAAAAAATTATCAAATATATGAATAAAGTTATAGATGAACATAAAAAATACTAAGCAGCATAGAGTTTAAATCAATAATTAAGTTAATAGGATTATGTCATCATGCCAATAAAAAATTTACAATAACTTTGAAATACATGGCATATTAAAAATAATCTAAAAGACTAAAAGAATTCATTCCTACGCGCTTTGCGCGTGTACCACATATTAAGAAGTTTAGAGCTTTAAAAATATTATATAAATATTATTAAATTTTGTATATCAGCGTGCAATTGATAAGTGTCATTTAAAAAGTATTTTTAGAATTGGATGTTAATTAAAGAGTATAATAATTGTAAATATTAAAATAATTTATATCTAATTATAGAATTTATTATAATATTTTATATTCTGGTACATAAATTTTATAGTATGAATCTTTGATTAAAGGCTAATGACATACTATTTTATACCCGGACAACTAAACATAAATTTTCACAAATTCTTTTCTCTATTTTTCATTTTTACTAAGATAATTAAATTATATAAACCAATTGATTTTAATTTTAGGACCGATTATATATATGTAATTAAGAATAAGAAAATCGAAGGAGAGCAGATCGACACTATCTAATTTAGTTATGGCTTCCTACTAATTAGTTTTTTTCACTTTCATTTTTTATTTAAAGATAATTAAATTATATAAAACTAATTGATTATGATTTTATACAACAAATAATTCAAGCATATAGCAAGTAATAGTTATGTTTTTACTTATTCTCTGTGAAAATTTTCATTTTTGGTGTTACTTTTCTTTTATGAAATTATTATATCACATAATTAAAATAAGGAAAGGATCTAATGTGCAAGATTTAGTTGAAATATTAAATAAATTTCCGAACAAGATGCGTGTGTTTGCATTAGTTTTTTTTTTATTTCTTAGAGTAGCTTGAGATTGGTATCCGTAACTTTCAAAGTATTGCGATTCAAAAATATTTGAGACTAAATCCAACACTATATAATTTTTGTTGTGTTTTATTTTAAATCCAACTTAATCGTGCTTTTTGTTTGATTTTATCATTATATAAATCTGATTTTCCCTTTTTATCTAGTTTCAATTTGTAAAATAAATGTTAGTATATGAATGAATAGACTTATAAGAAAGTTCAATATATTCTAGTTTGGACCGAAGTGCTAGTATTTTACCTATGAACCAATCATTTAAATACTCAACCAAATAAAAATAATTATACATATTATCTAATTGAATGTAACATAAACTTGAATTTTAAAACATAGCTCATAAAAGATGCTCTAGTTTTTCCACCATATTAATGACGTAAAGTTTCCATTTAAACTTTACATTTTTATGTTGACATATTACGCAGTTCATGCTTGGAAAGGATTTGTATTAGTTATAATTATAATTGCTTTAAAAGTATTAAATATTTGGATTTCTTATATAGTATTATTTTTAATAAGGAAGGATTCAATATACAAAATTTTAGGTGATTATAAGATCCTAAATATATTAGGTAAATAATCAAATGACTATTTTATTCAATGTGAACTCTATTTTAAAAGGATAAAAAAGTCGAACGACATTTCACTAATCACCTTCATGCTTTTAATATAGTACTAGTATCTATGAACGTGCGTTACACGTTAATAATGACACATGATGATTTAAATATTTATTTATATGAAAGAAAAATAAAATTTAATTAATAAGAGAAACTTTATGTATAATAATTCAACAATCATCTAAATGCCGAAAATATTATTACATTAGCATAATACATGAATTTAAAATAAAAGGACATCATCAACACTTACACAAATGATCAATTTTGTCATGTTAGTTAGATAATTATGTATTATAGTTTAAAAGTATTTAATGTGATGGTATCTTAACGAACACTTCTTTGTGGACAATATTCTTTTGTGTATATTTCCTCCTAATGCTTTGGTTGCTCTGCCTTAACCAGGCTCTTGTTGTCGATCTTGATATCCCTCTTGAAAGTGTAACATACAGTTATTCGTGCAAGAAAATATATTGCGGTAAATATAGTCCAATATTTAGGATGTTTGTCCTTGTACTTTATTTATTATATTTGCAAAACATAAACATACTAAAAAATATTTTCACACAAATTTAAAAGAATATTTCTTAGTTTCGGAAGACGAAAGTTGAATTTAGGGATAAGAATATACTTAGAAGCACATTGACCAGTATCATAATTTTTGTATGTATGACGTTATTGTCAAAACTTCTATATACCATCTGTGTGATATTACATAAGCTATTTGGCGTATTTAAGTTTTTCAGTAGCATGACATGCATATTTTTCTTCAAAATCAACCTATATACAATGGAAGATCAACTTAGTCTATTATATATACGGTGACACTAACATACGTAAGAAATAATAAACTTGACAACAAACATGTATGGTAGAAGGTCGTTTGGTATTAAAGTATTTAAATATTCTTCTTGGTAGTAATTATTGGTATCATTTTTTGCTGAGTCAAAAACAGAAAAATATTTTGTTCTTACTATAAAATTTTGCAATCAACCTTTTATTTAGTTGATCAGCATATTCATTTCTGCTAGCTAAGATGTCTTTTTAATTCTATCATGCGATTTGTACAAATTGCGTTTTAATCTAATGATAGAAATATTTCTCTTATTAAATGCACTACTATTACCATTGGGATTGATAACCAAGTGTTCAGGAAGAACCAAATCATCTTTTATTGGATACTTTTATTCGTTTCCGACACAAAGTAAGAAGACACTGAATAGTGGATCTGTTCTTACTTTATATTTTTTATCAGTTGAATCTTTTTCATTTGAGGCGAGAAGTATAACTTTGGCAAGCTGCCTTTTACAGTCTTTGCTTTTGTCGATTTTGGAACTACTGATAGTACTTGACATAAATTATCTCCCAAACTATTAATTTTTCACCAAACGGTTCATTAATATCCAATATAACTGTAGAACTCCGTTTGCCACTTAGCCATAAGTGTTTCATCCCATATTATCAATTTTGCTTTCCTTATAAATTTAGCACAATTGCTCTGCTTTGATATATTTGTGATGGTTATTTAAGTTATTTGAAAAGGTATATCAAATCTAAAGTGGGTGGCCTCACAATAAAATCGTTGTTGGTATACCACTTGCTATTATTGCTAACAGTGTCATACCTCTTGATATGATATTTGCAAGTAATGCATGACATCGAAATATTATTTCGATTCCGCCGGATACATCTACAAAGAATAATCCCGTTATAGCAGAGTCGACTCTTAATATAGTATTGAAAGCTTATTCTTGTTTAATATTTAGCTTTAATTGTATTTTCTCGGACACTTGTATAGCATTTTGATTCTTAATAATATATTAACCTTTTTACTTTGTGTTCTAACGCTCTTTTTATGAAATAAATTTATGTACCCTAAGAATTTTTTAACCTGAATAAGAATTTTATTCATGTGATGAATTAAAAAAAAATAATTGAATTGGATTCTCTTGCTAAATAATTAATTAAAAAATTAATTATTTAATTTTAACATAAAAAATAATTTATTCTATGTTAATTTAGATCTTAATATTAGTTCATCTCTTGTTTTGAATATTTAGTCTTAATTATAATTTTATCCACCATAAATTTTATTTTCAAAGAGTAAAAGATTGATATGACATTTCACTTTTAGATCTTTATGTCTGTAGAATCATTAATGATATTGACTCTTACCAACTATTTTTTTCTCTCTTTCTCACACATTTATATTCTTAAATATTTTCTTAGTTGTAGTTTAATAATTGGGTATTTTTAAATATTACACGAAAAATTGATAAAAAAATATATTATTTGAGTAGGAAAATAGTTCAAATATAATATAAAAATATATTATCGTGGGCGTATCTTTTTTTTTTCAATGTCAACTCTTTATGCAGTTCATTTAGGATTCTGATGAAATTGATTTTATTAAACCATCCTACATATTTTTAATAAGAATTTAATAGACAAATTTTATTAATTTTAAAATATTAAATATTAAAAATTAGCATAGAAGGTATTGTAGTCCAAAAAATAAGTTATTGCAGTTATGCCATTTCCCTATGAGTTCTCCCGTTTAATATTTGTGGGCTATTCTGGTATATTAATATTGTATTTATACTTTTATAATAATATAGGCTCTCCTTTTTCTAAATGGATTTGGACAATATAATACATTCTTAAATTAAATTAGTAATAGAATATTATAATACATTTTTAAATTAAATTAGTAATAGGAACTTTTAAGAAGTATATCCTAAAAGTAATAGGATTACATTACTAAATATATTTACTTGTTCAATTTTATATGAATTAGACAGCCGGAAAGTAATTATATTAATAGGATTCCTAAAGGTAATCATGTAGGATTCCTAACGTTTAGTATTATGTTCTAAAACTAATAGGATTATAAGGCTAATATCTAGAATTTCGGTTATATCCTTTTATTATGAGTTATTATGCTTAATATTATAAGGTTATTTTTGTAAACCGACATTGTATTCATGCTTTTATAATAATATAGATATATAGATAGATATGTACTCTCGCCTAAACCTATCATTTAACTATGGTTATATTAATGTGATGTGGCGTGAATATTGGTACAAATAAGTTTTTTCCGAAAGTATAAATTTTCCAAATTTAACTTACTAGTAATCAGAGAAGCAAACAATATTTTCTTTTCATGTTAATTACAGAAGCAAACAATATTTTCTTTTACAACTTCAAGTACGTTTGTTTAAATATTCATAATATTATGTAATTTCCTGTTTTATAAATTTTATCTTCAAAAAGTGGAGCAATCAATAAATTTTATCTTCAAAAACTTCACAATGGAAGTTTGACTTTCATATTGTAGAGGAAGTAAGTATAAGTTTGATATCAAATTTGATTTTGTTGATTTTATCCCATTTTATATTGGTGAGTCTCAGTATATTCGTCGCTGTTTAGCACGTTTCATGTGAGAACCGGAATCTATATACATGTGATTAGTATTACTCCCAAGACTGTGTTCAACAAAGAACATGAGAAAATCTTACAACATGAGACTCAAGCAGTTCTAATTTCTTATTATTATAATTCGACTTGTAAGTTTATTAGCATGTGAGGCTGATTATTTTAATGATTTACTTCTTCTATCAGGTTTATATTTAGGTTATATTATCATTAAGCGGTATTATCTTATTAATACATGCATACTTTTTTTTGTTTTTCCAGAACCATATTTGATATAAGAGAAATAATAAGGATAGTCTAATGCACAAATGTAGGTAAACCAATTAATAACTATCCAATTCTATTAATATATAATTGACTCTAATACACTCCCCAAGGACTGATAGTACAATCATGAGCTTCTAAGATTAAAATTTATAAAACAGGTATGAAATAAATACATCATCTGTTCGCAATGTACATAAATAAATTCTTATAAATCTAAGGCTACCATGAACAAGAGGCAGCTATGACCGGAACACAGGTACATCTTCAAATCCAGCTCCCGTCGATCACAGCAACATCAACATCCAATATCTGCACGCAAGGTGCAGAAGTGTAGTATGAGTACAACCGACCCCATGTACTAAATAAGTAACAAACCTAACCTTAGGTTGAAAGTAGTGACGAGCTGGAACACAAGCCCGGGTCCAACACTGTCACGACCCCAAATTCCCTCCGTAGGATGTCGTGATGGCACCTAATCTTTAAGACTAGGTAAGCCTATCAATGCGGAATAATAATAGATATATGAAATAAATAAACTACAATTCAAACAATTTTAACTCCCAAAATCCGGTAGAAATAAGTCACAAGCTTCTAAGAATTTATCCTCAATGTCTCTATATAACAGAGTCTAAAAAAAATAAGGAAGCAACATAACAATAATAGAAGGGGACTCCGGAGTCAGCGGACGCTGGCAGATATACCTCGATGTCTCCGTGCACAGGTACTCACTGATATCTGGGCTGGTAAGAAGTACCTGAATCTGCACAAAAAGATGTGCAGAAGCGTAATATGAGTACACCACAGCGGTACCCAGTAAGTGCCAAGCCTAACCTCGATAGAGTAGTGACGAGATCAGGTCAGGCCCTACTGGAAAATAATAATAGCATGGTAAAATGTTTAACAATATAATAAAATAAAATGACAATGAAAATGAATCAAGTAGCATGTCACCATTTAATTACATAAAATAATGGCAAATAATATCTCGTTGAATCAAAACAGAATTCCTTTCAACTTTAAGAAAATCACAACAAATAATCAAAGGCAACTGTGGCCATAAATCAATATCAACAAGGACACTCACGAGGTACCGCCTCGTAGTCCCAAATCATAAATAAATTCACAATATCTCATTTTCTTATCTTACCGCGGGAGCCTTCACAATTTATTCTAAAGAAAATATTTTTTCCCGAAATAGCATCCCACGTTTTAGCCATCCTTATCACACCGTATGACTTCTATTAGTTCCCCCTACTAGCCACGTGTATCAATCCACCCTTATCTCACCACATGCATTTTCACACCCCGACCTTATACCACCGCATGCTTATCAATATCACAATATATCACAATTTGCACCTCAAGTGCCCAAATATTTCAACTTGCCAAAATAAATCAACAACAATATTTTTCCATAATAAAGAGCTCACGTCTCCATCACAATAAGTACGAAAATCTCATAAAATATTCAGCAAAAATAATATTTCACACTTGTCTAAATATCAAAATTTTAAATGTAAATTTCTTCATTTTTTTTATAATAATAAATTAAGAAATTCTTCCTTCAAGTAACGCACAGAACAAAAGAAAACAGAGTATCAACTATACATGTAAAATACTTAGCAAGAACAAGTCAAACAAATTTAAAATATGAAAATATATTAATGATGATGAATATAACAAAATAAAATAATTTAATTTATATGCAACGGTGCTCTACACAATTTAAAGACATAATATTTCATATTTAGCCCGTGTACACACTCGTCATCTCGTGTACACGACTTTCAATACATTGTAATTATCACAACAATACCAATCCTAGGAAAAATTTTCCCCACACAAGGTTAGACAAGTCACTTACCTCGACTTGCTCCAATTTAACCAAGTAGTATGCTTTTTCCTTAACTTTTCGACTCTGAGCGACTCGTATCTAGTCATAATTAATTCGATACAGTCAACAAAAATTATAGAATCAATTCCATAAGAAGATACTACATTTTTAAATAAAATTCGAAATTAACTCAAAAATTGCTCGTGGGGCCCACGTCTCGTAGTCCGACGAAAGTTACGAAATATGAACGCCCGTTCAACTACGAGTCTAACCATACCAAAATGACTAAATTCTAATAACAATTCGACCCTCAATTCCTCAAATCTATCCAAGAGGATTTTCAAAATTTTCCAACTTAAATTACCAATTAACTGATAAAAACAATGATGGATTTGGGTAATCTAACCAAAATTGAGTTAAGAACACTTATCCCGATGTTTTCTCTGAAAATCTCCCAAAACTCGCCTCAATCCGAGCTCCAAATCGTTAAAAATAGAAAATGGGTCCCATTTTCAGAACTTAAACTCTCTGCCCAGGCTTTTACTCTTCGCGATCGCGAACATCTGCACGCGATCGCGAACATCCGCACGCGATCGGAAGCACAAATTTCCATTACCCAAATTAACTCTACGCGATTGCGTATATCCCCACGCGATCGCAAAGCACAGAGTTCCAGCTCTACGCGATCGCAGTCCTCTTCACACGATCGCATAGAGCAAACGCGTGACCTCCACTCCTGCTCCGTTACTCTACGCGAACATGACCGTCCTCACGCGTTCGCGAGTCACAAGGTCTCAAAGCTACGCGATCGTATTCCGCTTCACGCGATCGCGAAGCACAAAACTTAGTAGCCCTCAATTAACTTACGCGATCGCAAATAATACCACACGATCGCGATGCACAGACTAGCCCAACCTACGCGATCGCGGTTGACCTCACGCGATCGCGAAGAACAAAATTAACACTGCCTCAACTAAGCCTACACGATCGCGTCCCAATCTTTGCGATCACGAAGAATGTTTAAAATACCATAAATCAGCAGCTACTAGCAGTGCCAAAATGAAGGAAAATACTTCGAATACCATCCGAAATACGCCCGAGCCTCTCGGGACCTCAAACAAATATACCAACAAGTTCTAAAACGTCATACAGACTCACTAAAAACACAAATCACATCCAACAACACTAAAAATACAAATCACATATAGATTCAAGCCTAATGAACTTCGAAACTTTCAATTTGTACAAACGACGACGGAACCTATTAAATCAAGTCCGATTGACCTCAAATTTTGCACGCAAGTCATAAATAACATAATGGAGCTATGAAAATTTTCGGAATTGGATTCCGACCCAGATATCAAAAAGTCAACTCCCGATCAAACTTCCAAACTTAAATTTCTATTTTAGCCATTTCAAGCCTAATTTAACTACTGACTTTCAAATAAAATTTCGAACACGCTCCTAAGTCCAAAATCACCATACGGAGCTGTTGGAATCATCAAAATTCTATTCCGGGGTCGTTTTCTCAAAATATTGACCGAAGTCAAACTTAGCATTTTTAAGGCCAACTCAAGGAATCAAGTGTTCCGATTTCAACCCGAACGCTTCCAAATCCCGAACCAAGCATTTTTAAGTCATAATTTTATAAAAGCATATATGAGGAGTTTTATTTAGGGGAACGGGTCTCTAAAAGTCAAAATGATCGGATGGGTCATTACATTCTCCACCTCTTAAACAAATATTCGTCCTCGAACGGGTTTAGAATTATACCTGGAGTGGTGAAAAGATGAGGATAACAGCTGGGCATATCATGCTCGGTCTCCCAAGTCGCCTCCTCGACCGGATGACCCCTCCACTGAACTTTCACGGAATCAATGTTCTTTGACCTCATCTTTCGAACCTACCTATCTAAAATAGCCACTGGTTCGTCGACATAAGACGGATCCTTGTCCAACTGAACCGAACTGAAGTCTAGCACATGAGATGGATCGTCGTGATATTTCCAAAGCATAGAAACATGGAATATCGGATGAACTGCAGAGAGACTAGGTGGTAGTGCAAGTCTGTAAGCCATCTCTCCAACTCTTTCAAGGATCTCAAAAGGCCCAATATACCTAGGGATCTGTCATGACCCAAAATCCAACTAGTCGTGATGGCACTTAACCCATCCCGTTAGGTAAGCCAATTTCCAACTAACCAATTTCAATAATAATTATTAAAGAAATTTAAGTGAATAAAGATCCTGATCTTATACAATCCCCAAGAACTGGTAGTACAAATCATGAGCTTCTAAGAATAGAGTATACAAAGCGGAAATGAAATAAATATATAGTCTGTCTGAATAGTACATAAATAGATCTTTTATAAAATCTAGGGCTACCCTAAACAAGGGGCAGCTACAGCAGGAACGCATGTACATCTTCAAGTCCCGCAATCATCGAGCACAGTAACAACAACAACCAACATTTGCACGCAATGTGAAAAAGTGTAGTATCAGTACAACCGACCCCATGTACTAAGTAAGTAACAAACCTAGCCGTAGATTGAAACTAGTGATGAGCTTCTACCAAGGTCAGAGTCCAACTTCCATAACCAACAATAGTTCATAACAATATTAAACAAGTAATGCCAGAAGTAACTCAACGAATAAATGCTCAGCTAAATCATGACTTCTGAAAATAGTTCTGCCTTTCAAGTACATCAATGAAAACCCAAATTGTTTACCGAAGTTACCAAAAATATGAATAAGTTTGGAAACAGTAATTTTTCCAAAAATCCTTTCAATAATAAATAAAGTATCTCATTTTCTTTCCCAGATAACCAGTGTAAAGCAATGCATCACTATGCCCATCTGTCAACATGTGTGAGAAATCATAAATAATGTGATACCGTACAACATGAGGAAAACATATCTCTATGCATATATGTCATGTGTCAATGCAATGTATCTCAGATATTGCACTCATGTACTCACACTCTCTCAGAGTACTCAATCTCATTGTCTCGCATTCTCTCTCACTATGCTCAGCACACTCAATCATTCAACGCTATACGATACTTGTTACGGCGTACAGCCCGATCCCTGTTTATAGTCGACTGCGCTCACTGGGGGTGTACAGACTCATGAGGGGCTCCTACAGCTCAAGCGCTATAAGTACGGACAACTCACGTGCTATAATATCATATCTGGATCCTCACGGACAACTCACGTGCTATAATTATATCTGGATTCACATGGCCAACTCACGTGCTATAATAATATCTGGATCCGCACGGCCAACTCACGTGCAATAGTATAATATTTAGATCCGCACGGCCAACTCACGTGCAATAATATAATATATATAAAGCCAACATGACCTGCTGCGGCGTGCAGACCGATCCTAAAAATATCCTCACAATAAAATGAATATAACTGAGTATGAATTTTTAATTTAAAATAAATATTTCACAATAATATGACCTATGTGGGTCCTAATAATTTTGGCACATAGCCTCAACATAATTTTTAATATACTTTTGTAACGACCCGACTGGTTATTTTGAGTATCATGGCCCCGTTCTCCCATTTACTGCTTAATTTATGCTTTATAGTTGTTTTATGACTTATCGTGTTAGTGAGTTCGAGTCCGGAAGAAATTCGGAGTGAAATGAGACACTTAGTCTCATAATTAAAAATTTAAGTTAGAAAAGTGGACCGGATATGGACCTATGTGTAAACGACCTCGGATTTGAATTTTGATGATCCCAATAGCTCTGTATGATAATTTTGGGCTTAGGAGCGTGTCCGAAATATTATGTGGAGGTCCGTAGTGGAATTAGGCTTGAAATGCCGAAAGTTAAATTTTTGGGAAGTTTGACCGGAGGGTTGACTTTTTGATATCGGAGTCGGAATCCGATTCTGAAAATTTGAGTACCTCTGTTATGTCATTTATTACTTGTGCACAAAATTTGAGGTAAATCGGACGTGATTTGGTAGGTTCCTGAGTCGTTTGTAGAAATTAGAAATTACAAAGTTCATTAGGCTTGAATTGAGTGTAATTCGTGGTTTTAGCGTTGTTTGAGGTAATTTGGGGGTTCGACTAAGTCCGTATGATATTTTAGGACTTGTTGGTATATTTGGTTGAGGTCCCGAGGGGCTCTGGTGAGTTTGGGATGGTTAACAGATCATTTGTGGCATTGGTGGGATTGCTGATATCTGTTGGTGCATTTTTCGGATTTTTCTCTTTCGCGTTCGCGAAGAGGAATTTCAGGCAGGCAGGATTTACTCTTCGCATTCGCGAAGGGGAGCTCGCGTTCGTAAAGAAGGGCTCTCTAAAGCATCACGTTCACGAGCAATGTCTCGCGTTCGCGAAGAGCAAATGTTGGGCAGCACATTTTGTGCTTCGCGAACGCGAGGGACCTGTCGCGTTCGCGAAGAAGAGAGGTCTGGACAGAAAGTTTAAGTTTAGAAAATGGGACCATTTTTAACGATTTGGAGCTCGGATTGAGGCGATTTTTGGGTGATTTTCAGAGGAAATGTACGTATTCTTAACTCATTATTAGTTAAATTACCCGAATCCATGGTTGTTTTTATCATTTAATTGGTAAATTGAGTTGGAAAAGTTTGAAAACCCTCTTGGTTTAAATTGAAGATTTGAGGGTCGAGTTGGGGTCGGATTTTGGTAAACTTGGTATGATTAAACTCATGGTTGCATGGGCTTCTAGATTCTGTAACTTTTGTCGAGTTCCGAGACGTGGGCCCCACGAGCGATTTTTGAGCTAATTTTCGGTTTTTTATGGAAAATTATTATTTTCTTATGGAATTAATTTTAATGAATTTTATTGACTGAAACGAATTATTTGTGACTAAATTCGAGGCATTCGGAAGCCAATTCACGAGGCAAGGGCATAGCAGAGTAAAGAATTTCATGGCTTGAGGTAAGTAACAGTTTTAAATCTGATCCTGAGGGTATGAGACCCCGGATTTTGGTATCAAGCGATTATTTTGGAGGTGACCCACATGCTAGGTGACGGGAGTATAGGCATGCACCGAGGGGATTGTGACTTGGTTCGTCCCGGGAAACTATAAAGTTGAATAATTTGTTGTTAGCTATATACTCTCTATGTGTTGATAAAATTTGACTGTAAATCATATTAGAAATCATGCTCAGGCTATGTAATAGTACTGTTGGGACCCACAGAGGTCGCGTACTTGTTGAATTGCTTGCTAAATGCTATATGTACTCACTCTCAATTTTTACTTGCACATTTTATCTCAGTCTCTGTTATTATTATTGATACATCATATCATTGTTGTTTGGGCTAATTTCATGATTATTGAGAGCCCGAGAGACTGGAGAAATTTATGACTGAGTGATGCCAAGGGCCTGATTGTGAGATATTAATACTATAGCACGTGAGTTATCCGTGCAGCACGTGAGTTGGCCGTGCGGATCCTTATATTATACTATAGCACGTGAGTTGGCCGTGCAGCACGTGAGTTGACCGTGAGGATCCTTATATTATACTATAGCATGTGAGTTGTCCGTGCAACACGTGAGTTGGTCGTGCGGATCTAGATATTTATATTATGGCATGTGAGTTGTCCACGCAGCACGTGAGTTGTCTGTGCAGATTATAGCGCTTGGGCTGTAGGAGCTCCTCCGGAATCTGTACACCCCCAGTGAGCGCGGGTACCCATTGAGAGTGAGTGATGAGGGCTGGGAGCCCAGGGAGTGATGAGTGCTGGGAGCCCAGTGAGTGATTGTTGTCCTAAGAGGTTGTACTTGATTTCCACTTGTTGTTGCACTTAGTTGCTATCTGTCATTGTTCTGAAATCTCTGAAAGATTGTTGACATACGGATTACATGAACAGGAACTGTATAAAAATTGATTTGACATTAAACTGCTAGATTTGATAGCATGTCTATTCTTTGCTGGAATTACTGGAAATGAACCATAACTGTATAGCTCGTCACTATCTTCAGTTCCTTATTTATTATTGTTACTTGCTGAGTTGGTTGTACTCATACTACACCCTGCACTTCGTGTGCAGATCCAGGTGTTTTCGAATATAGCGGGTGTTGATCCTTTCGCGCGGTTGATTTTCAGGAGATTTTGAGGTAGCTGTCGTGTTCCGCAGACCTTGTCTCTCCTTCTCTATCTCTTTATTTACTATATTTGGTCTCAGACTATTATAGACTATATTTTCCAGATTTGTATTCATATTAGATGCTCATGTACTCAGTGACACCAGGTTTTGGGGAGTGTTTGTATTGTATTTAAATATTATATTTTCAACCTTAAAGAGAAGTTTGGTTTATTGAGATTTTCGGTTTGCCTAGTATCGAGATAGGCGCCATCACGACAGGTTGGGATTTTGGGTCGTGACAGCTTTTCAGCTCAATTTCTTTAACTAGAAAATTCCACAAAAACAAGTATGTCACAATTTCTATAGTGCACGCCCACACGCCCGTCACCTAGCATGTGCGTCACCTCCCAACAATTTACGAAATACATATATTCAGGGTTCATACCCTCAACTCCAAGATTAGAAGAGTTACTTACCTCGAACAGGCCAAATCCAATATCGAGCAAGCTAAGCAATGCTCCAGAAATTCCATTCTGCGCGTATCAACTTCCAAACGGCTCGAATCTAGTCACAATAATTTGACTCAGTCCACACAATTTATAGGAATTAATTCCATATCAAAATGCTAATATTTTCCACAAAATTCAAAATTACGCCCCAAAAATTACCCGTAGGCCCCACGTTTTGGAATCCGATAAAACTCATAAAATCCAAACTCCCATCCAACCACGAGTCCAACCATACCAAAATTACTCAAATCCGATCACAACTCGGCCTTCAAATCCTCAATTAAAATCTATGAAGTTTTCTACTATTTTCAACCCAAAACACTAATTTGTTGATAAAATCAATAATAGATTCGTGTAATTTAACCAAAACCGAGTTAGAATCACTTACCCCATTGTTTTCCTTGAAAAACTCTCAAAAATCGCCTCTTCCCGAGCTCAAATCCGTCAAAAATTGAAATATGGACGAAGTCCCATTTTTAGAACTTAAACTCACTGCCCAGGCTTTTCTTCTTCGTGAACGCGGTCAGTGCCTCGTGTCCGCGAAGAACAAAATAGCTCCCGTCCAAATTCCTCCTTCGCGAACGCAACATCACCCTCGCCTTCGCGAAGCACAAAATACCTCTGCCTCAATGCCTTCTACGCGAACGCGATGCTTCGTTCCCCCTCACTACGCGAATGCGACACCTCCTACGCGAACGCGTAGACCTATTGCCTAGGGTCCTCAGCTGCTTCCTCTCTTCTTCGCGAACGCGTAACACCTCTCGCGTTCGCGATGCACACCCAGTCCACCCTTCGCGAACGCGTTCTTCTCTTCGCAGACGCGAAGAGCAAATATTGCCAGCCTCTCAATTTCTCTTCGTGAACGCGAGGCTCCACTCACGAACGCGATGAAGGAAACGAGATGGTGCATCAGAAAAATTCCAGCAGAGTTCCAAGTTCATAATCCAACCTGTTAACCATCCCAAACTCACCCGAGCCCCTCAGGACCTCAACCAAATGTATCAACAAGTCCTAAAACATCATACGAACTTTGTCGAACCCTCAAATCACCTAAAACAATGCTAAAACCATGAATTACACCCCAATTCAAGCCTAATGAACTTTGACATTTCTAATTTCTACAAACAAATCCGGAACCTATCAAATCACGTCCGATTGACCTCATATTCTGCACACAAGTCATAAATGACATAACAGAGGTATTCTAATTTTCAGAATCAGATTTTGACCCGATATCAAAAAGTCAAACCCCCGGTCAAACTTTCCAAAATTTTAACTTTCGGCAATTCAAGCCAAATTCTACTACGAACCTCCAAATAATTTTTCGGACACGCTCCTAAGTCCAAAATCACCATACGGAGCTTTTGGAATCATAAAAATTCGAATCCGAGGTCGTTTACACATAAGTCTGCATTCAGTCACTATTTTAACTTAAGCTTTAAACCTTGGAACTAAATGTTCCAATTCCTTCCAAAACCTCACTGACCAATTACCCCGACAATTCACACAACAACTATAAAGTACAATTTGAGAAGTAAATGGGAAAACAGGGTTATAATACTCAAAACGACCGGCCGGGTCGTTACAGGATCAACTTGAATAAATTTGGGCTGTACGAAGTCGATCCTGAATAAATTTAACCTTTTTCAAGGCATCATGAACCAAGTCTATACCCAATAGTCTAGCCTCGTCCGGTTCGAACCAACCCACTAGAGATCGGCACCGCCTACCATACAACGCCTCATACGGAGTCATCTGAATGCTCGACTGGTAGCTGTTGTTATAAGCAAACTCCA
Source organism: Nicotiana tomentosiformis (assembly GCF_000390325.3). Taxonomy (NCBI): domain Eukaryota; kingdom Viridiplantae; phylum Streptophyta; class Magnoliopsida; order Solanales; family Solanaceae; genus Nicotiana; species Nicotiana tomentosiformis. The sequence continues at coordinate 31,318,579 of NC_090812.1, forward strand.
CAAGTGGTGAGAACTAATCCCAAGTACCCCCCAAATCTATCTCACACACACGAAGCATATCCTCCAATATCTGAATAGTGCGCTCGGATTGCCCGTCTGTTTGAGGGTGAAATGATGTACGCAACTCTACACGAGTACCTAACTCTCGCTGTACAACCCTCCAAAATCGTGATGTAAACTATGTACCCCGGTCAGAGATGATAGATACCGGTACACCGTGAAGTCTGACAATCTCACGAATATATACCTGAGCCAGCTGCTCTAAAGAGTAAGTAGTAATCACATGAATGAAATAAGCTGACTTGGTCAGTCTATTCACAATCACCCAAACTGCATCAAACTTCCACTGAGACCGTGGAAGTCCAACAATGAAATCCATAGTGATCCACTCCCATTTCCATTCTGGAATCTCTAACTTCTAAAGTAATCCACCCGGTCGCTGATGCTCATATTTCACTTGTTGACAATTTAGACACCGAGCTACATACTTCACTATGTCTTTCTTAATCCGCCTCTACTAATAGTGCTACCTCAAGTCCTTATATATCTTTGCAGCACCCGGATAAATAGAGTACCGCAAACTGTGAGCCTCTTGGAGAATCAACTCACACAAACCATCTACATTAGGCACACATAGCATGCCCTACATCCGTAATACACTGTCATCTCCAATAGTGACTTCCTTGGCATCACTGTGCTGAACTGTGTCCCTAAGGACAAACAGATGGGGGGTCATCGTACTGACGCTCTCTAATACGATCATAAAGAGAAGACTGAGAAACCACACAAGCCAAAACTCGGCTCGGCTCGAAAATATCCAACCTGACAAACTGGTTGGCTAAGGCCTGAACATCCAAGGTTAAAGGCCTCTCTGATACTGGTAAATATGCTAAGCTGCCCAAACTCTCCGTCTTACGACTCAAGGCATCGACCACTACATTGGCCTTCCCGGGATGATAGAGAATGGTGATACCAGAATCCTTAAGAAACTCCAACCATCTTCGCTACCACAAATTAAGATCCTTCTGTTTAAACAGATGTTGTAGACTCCGGTGATCGGTGTAGACCTCACAATGGACACTGTACAAATAATGCCGCCAAATTTTCAAGGCATAAACAATAGCTGCTAACTCAAGGTCGTGGACCGGATAATTTTTCTCATGTACCTTTAACTGTTTGGACGCGTAAGCAATCACCCTACAGTTTTGTATCAACACTACGCCGAGACCAATGCGCGATGCATCACAATACACAATATAAGAACCTGAACCTGTAGGTAATACCAATACTGGGGTGTAGTCAAAGCTGTTTTGAGCTTTTGGAAGCTCTCCTCACATTCCTCAGTGCATCTGAACGGAGCACCCTTCTAGGTCAATTTGGTCATAGATGCAGCAATAGAAGAGAAACCCTTTACAAATCGGTGATAATACCCTGCCAAACCAAGGAAACTCCGGATCTCCATAGCTGAGGACGGTCTGGACCAACTCTGTAGTGCCTCAATCTTCTTCGGATCTACCTTGATCCCTTCGCACGAAACTATATGACCCAAAAATCCCACTGAATCAAGCCAGAATTCACACTTTGAAAATTTTGCATATAACTTCTTTTCTCTCAAAGTCTGAAGCACAGTCCTCAGGTGTTGCTCGTGATCTTCCCGACTCCGGGAATACACCAGAATGTCGTCAATGAATACAATGACGAAGGAGTCAAGATAGGGCTGAAATACACTGTTCATCAGATGCATAAATGCTGCTGGGGCATTGGTCAGCCCAAAAGACATCACAAGGAACTCGTAATGACCATATCGAGTCCTGAAAGCAGTCTTCGGGATATCTGGCTCCCGAATCTTCAACTGATGATAGCCTGAATGCAAGTCAATTTTAGAGAATACCCTAGCACCCTGAAGCTAATCAAATAGGTCATCAATACGTGGCAATGTATATTTGTTCTTCACTGCAACCTTGTTCAGCTGGCGGTAATCAATACACATCCGCATAGAACCATCCTTCTTCTTTACAACTAAGACAGGAGCACCCCAAGGCGATACACTGGGCCGAATGAAGCCCTTATCAAGCAATTCCTGTAACTGTTCTTTTAATTCTTTCAACTCTGCTGGGGCCATAAGATATGGTGGAATAGAAATGGGTTGAGTGCCCGGTAACAAATCAATGCCAAAGTCAATATCCCTGTCGGGTGGCATACTTGGAAGATCCGATGGAAATACATCAGAAAAATCTCTTACTACAGGAACTGACTCCACGGTGGGAGTATCAATACTAACATCTCTTACATAGGCCATATACACATCACACCCCTTCTCAACCATTCATTGAGCTTTAAGAAATGAAACAACCCTGCTAGGAACATGATCCGAGGTACCTCTCCATTCTAGCCGTGGTAGATTTGGCATAGCCAACGTCACCGTCTTGGCGTAATAATCAATAATAGCATGATAGGACGACAACCGGTCCATGCCCAAAATAATATCGAAATACACCATATTGAGCAATAATAAATCAGTTATGGTCTCAAAACCACTGATAACAATTAAACACGACCGATACACACGGTCTACAATAATAGATTCACCCACGGGTGTAGATACATAAATAGAAGAACTCAAGGAATCACGTGATATGCCCAAATACGGGGCAAAATAAGATGACACATAAGAATAAGTGGAGCCTGGATTAAATAAGACTGATGCATCTCTAAGACAGAACATAATAATACCTATGATAATAGAATCAGATGCAACAGCCTCTGTCCTAGCAGGAAGGGATAATATCTGGCCTGGCCTCCCCCTCTAGGGCGACCTCTACCTGTCCGACCTCCACCTCTAGCTGGTTATGCAGGCGGAGTGGCAACTGGTGCAGTAATCATGGCCTGAGAAGCCTGAGGGCCCTGTGGAATAGATGAGGCTTGAGAAATCTATGGAGGTGCACCCTTCCTAAATCTGGGGCAATCTGTCATGATATGACGAGTGTCACCACACTCAAAACAAGCCCTCGAAGGACGTGGCTGCTGGGACTAGCTCGGGCCTGATCGACTAGACTGCCCGCTGAAAGCACCCCGTACAGGAGGTACAGTCGACACTGGCGGTGCATAATATGGAACCTGAGGTCTGGGAGTAGCCGGAATACCACTGGAAGCTGGAAGTGTTAAATGAATAGGATGGCTCACATAACCTCTACCATGATGGGCTGCAACTGGGGCACAAGAAATATTTATATGTGCTAGAATCTCGGGGTCTCTTAGCTTCCCTCTCTTCCCTCTCCCAGATCCGTATACCTTCCAATCTCCTAGCAATTGACACCACCTGTTGGTATGTGATGTCTATCTCTAGCTCTCGGGCCATACTGTATGTGATATTAGGGTGGAGACCCTTAATAAATCTGTGAACCCGCTCTCGAACAGTAGCAACTAAGGCTGGTGCATGCCTCGCCAAATCACTGAATCGGATCGCATACTCTGACACGGTCATAGAACCCTAGCGCAGCTGCTCAAACTCTGTGCGCCATGCATCTTTAAGACTCTGAGGAACATACTCCCTTAAGAACATATCTAAAAATTGAGTCTAAGTGAGTGAAGATGCCTCAGCGGGACTATCCAACTCATATGCCCGCCACCACTGATAGGCTGCTCCTCTAAACTGGAATGCCGTTAAAGAAACCCCACTAGAATCCACAATACCTATAGTACGAAGGATACGGTGACATTCCTATAGAAAACCCTGAGCATCCTCTGAAGCTAAACCATTGAAAGTGGGAGGGTGGTACTTCTTGTACCTTTCGAGTCTGAGATGCTTCCCCTCTGAGACTGCTATCCTAATCTCAGGCCGAACTGGGACAACTGTGTGCACTGGTATAACCTCTAGGGTATGGTCAACTTGGGCCCGTGGCTCTAGAGTACGGGCGGCGGGAGTCTGTGCTCCTCCCCTGGCCTGAGATGTGGCAGGAGCAAGTGGAATTAACCCTGCCTGAGCTAGAGTACCAAACATGCTCAAAATCTGAGCAAGAGTCTCCTAAAGTGAAGGAGTAGTAACAGGCATCTCAGGTGCCTGCTTTCCAACTGGAGCTACTGGTGGCTCTAGTGCAACAGCTCGTGCAGGTGCTCTGGATGCACCACGTGGTCTTCCTCGGCCTCTGGTTCGGCCTCTGCCTCGACCCCGACCTCTTGCGGCCCCAATAGGGGGTGCAGGTGTCTTATCATTGGATCCAGTTGTCCGTGTCCTCACCATCTGTGAGAGAATAGAAAGACAATGGTTTAGAACTTTGAAATCAACAAATGCGCACGATAAGGAATCAAAGAAGTGAATATTTTCCTAACAGTTCCATAGCCTCCCGAAGATAAGTACAGACGTCTCCGTACCGATCCGCAAGACTCTACTAAACCTCCTTGTGACTCATGACACCTATGAACCTAGAGCTCTGATACCAACTTGTCACGACCCCAAATTTCCTCTGTAGGATGTAGTGATGGCACCTAGTCTTTAAGACTAGGTAAGCCTATTAATGCGGAATAATAATAGATATCTGAAATAAATAAACTATAATTCAAACAATTTCAACTAAAAAAACCCGATAGAAATAAGTCACAAGCTTCTAAGAATTTATCCTCAATGTCTCTATATAACAGAGTCTAAAAAAAATAAGGAAGCAACATAACAATAATAGAAGGGGACTCCGGATTCTGCGGACGCTGGCAGATATACCTCGAAATCTCCGTGCACAGGTACTCACTGATATCTGGGCTGGTAAGAAGTACCTGGATCTGCACAAAAAGATGTACAGAAGCGTAGTATGAGTACACCACAGCGGTACCCAGTAAGTGCCAAGCCTAACCTCGGTAGAGTAGTGACGAGGTCAGGTCAGGCCCTAATGAAAAATAATAATGGCATGGTAAAATGTTTAACAATATAATAAAATAAAATAACAACGGAAATGAATCAAGTAGCATGTCACCATTTAATTACACAAAGTAATGGAAAATAATATCTCGTGGAATCAAAACAGAATTCCTTTCAATTTTAAGAAAATCACAATAAATAATCAAAGGCAACTGTTACCATAAATCAATATCAACAAGGGCACTCACGAGGTACCGCCTCGTAGTCTTAAATCATAAATAAATTCACAATATCTCATTTCCTTATCTCACCGCTGGAGCCTTCACAATTTATTTTAAAGAAAATACTTTTTTCCGAAATAGCATCCCGCGTTTTAGCCATCCCTATCACACCGCATGACTTCTAGTAGTTCTCCCTACTAGCCACGCGTATAAAGCCATCCTTATCTCACCGCATGCATTTTCACACCCCGACCTTATACCACTACATGCGTATCAATATCACAATATATCACAATTTGCACCTCAAGTGCCCAAATATTTCAACTTGCCAAAATAAATCAACAACAATATTTTTCCATAATAAAGAGTTCACGGCTCCATCACAATGATTACAAAAATCTCATAAAATATTCACCAAAAATAATATTTCACAAATTTAACACCTTGTCTAAATATCAAAATTTTAAATGTAAATTAATTCATTTTTTTATAATAATAAATTAAGAAATTCATCCTTCAAGTAACGCACAGAACAAAAGAAAACAGAGTTTCAACTATACAGGTAAAATACTTAGCAGGAACAAGTCAGGCAAATTTAAAATACGAAAATATATTGTTGATGATGAATATAACAGAATAAAATAATTTAATTTATATGCAACAGTGCTCTACACAATTTAAAGACATAATCTTCTACATTTAGCCCGTGTACACACTCGTCACCTCGTGTACACGACTTTCAACACATTACAATTATCACAACAATACCAATCCTAGGGAAAATTTCCCCCACACAAGGTTAGACAAGTCACTTACCTCAACTTGCTCCAATTTAAACAAGTAATATACTTTTTCCTCAACTTCCCAACTCCGATCGACTCGTATCTAGTCATAATTAATTCGATACAGTCAACAAAAATTATAGAATCAATTCCATAAGAAGATACTACATTTTTAATAAAATTCGAAATTAACTCAAAAATTGCTCATAGGGCCCACGTCTCGAAGTCCGACGAAAGTAATGAAATATGAACGCCCGTTCAACCACGAGTCTAACCATACCAAAATGACTAAATTCCAATAACAATTTGACCCTCAAATCCTCAAATCTATCCAAGAGGGTTTTCAAAATTTTTCAACTTAAATCACCAATTAACTGATAAAAATAGTGATGGATTTGGGTAATCTAACCAAAATTGAGTTAAGAACACTTACCCCGATGTTTTCTCTGAAAATCTCCCAAAACTCGCCTCAATCCGAGCTCCAAATCATTAAAAATAGAAAATGGGACGTCCCATTTTCAGAACTTAAACTCTCTGGCCAGGCTTTTACTTTCGCGATCGCAAACATCTGCACGCGATCGCGAACATACGCACGCGATCGCGAAGCACAAATTTACACTGCCCAAATTAACTCTACGCAATCGCGTATATCCCCACGCGATCGCAAAGCACAGAGTTCCAGCTCTACGCGATCGCAGTTCTCTTCACACTATCGCATAGAGCAAACGCGTGATCTCCACTCCTGCTCCGTTACTCTACGCAAACGTGACCGTCCTCATGCGTTTGCACGTCACAAGGTCTCAAAGCTACGCGATCGCATCCTGCTTCACGCGATCGCGAAGCACAACACTTAGCAGCCCTCAATTAACCTTACGCGATTACAAATAATGCCACGCGATCGCGATGCACAGACTAGCCCAACCTATGCGATCGTGGTTGACCTCACGCGATCGTGAAGAACAAAATTAACACTGCCTCAACTAAGCCTATGCGATCACATCCCAATCTTCGCGATCACGAAGAAGGTTTAAACTACCATAAATCAACAGCTACCAGTAGTGACAAAATGAAGGAAAATACTTCGAATACCATCTGAAACACGCCTGAGCCCCTCGGGACCTCAATCAAATATACCAACAAGTCCTAAAATGTCATACGGACTTAGTCGAGTCTTCAAATCACATCCAACAATACTAAAAACATAAATCACATATAGATTCAAGCCTAATGAGCTTTGAAACTTTTAATTTCTACAAACGATATCGGAACCTATCAAATTAAGTCCGATTGACCTCAAAGTTTGCAAGCAAGTCATAAATGACATAACGGAGCTATGAAAATTTTAGAAACTGGATTCCGACCCTGATATCAAAAAGTCAACTCCCGGTCACATTTCCAAACTTAAATTCCTATTTTAGCCATTTCAAGCCTAATTTAACTACGGACTTCCAAATAAAATTCCGAGCACGCTCCTAAGTCCAACATCACCATACGGAGCTGTTGGAATCATCAAAATTCTATTCCGGAGTCGTTTTCTCAAAATGTTGACCGAAGTCAAACTTAGCATTTTTAAGGCCGACTCAAGGAACCAAGTGTTCCGATTTCAACCCGAACACTTCCAAATCCCAAACCAACCATCCCCGCAAGTCATAATTTTATAAAGGAACATACGAGGAGTTTTATTTAGGGGAACGAGGCTCTAAAAGTCAAAATAATCGGATGAGTCATTACAAACACCAATAGCCAATAATATTTTATAACAATATAATTTAAAGCAGCACAAGTAATAATTCAACAATAACATGCTCAACTTAATCATGATTTATGAAAATAGCTCTGTCTTTCAAGTGAATCAGTGAAAACTCAAGTCTTTTACCGAAGTTGCCAAAAATATGAGTAAGTTTGAAACAATAATTTTTCCAAAATTCCTTTCAACAATAAATAAGATGTTTCATTTTCTTTCCACATAGCCATTGGAAAATGCATCAATATGCCCATATGCCAGTATGTGTGAGAAGTCATGAATGACGTGATAATGTACAGCATGAGAAAAATGCATCTCTATGCATGTATGTCAAGTGCGCATGTCAATGTGATGCACTTTAATGATAAAACCATATGCATACTCTCGGAGAATCATTTCACTCAGTTCTCTCAGTCACTCAATCCTCTCAGTCACTCAGTCCTCCCAGTCACTCAATCCACACAGTCACGCAATCCTCACAGTCACTCATGCCTCACAGTCACTCAATCCTCCCAAGTCACTCGGCACTCGCACTCAGTAGGTACCTGCGCTCGCTGGGGGTGTGTACAGACCGAGGGGGAGAGGGGGGGCTCCTTCAGCCCAAGCGCTATAACAAGCCAATCATGGCATAAATCAATGAAACATGCTGCGGCGCGCAGCCCGATCCTATAAATATCCTCACTATCAGGCCCTCGGCCTCACTCAATCATCAATCTCTCCAGCCTGTCGGGCTCACAATGTCATGAAAATCAGTTCAAAATGATGATATGATGAATCAATAAATAGCAACAGAGACTAAGAGATGATATGGAATGAATGAACATGACGAAGTTGTAAAATTTCAATTTAAACAAATTCAACAACAATATGACCTCTATGGGTCTCAATAATACTAACATATAGCCTCAACATGATTTTAACATGATTCTCAGCTCAATAGCTCTAGTACGTAGAGATTTTCATGATTTTAGATAAGTTCAGGTAACTACACAGTACCATAGGAATAACGGAATCACAGTTCACACGGTGCATGCCCACACGCTCATCACCTAGCATGTGCGTTACATCAACAACAAATATATAACACGTATAATTCAGGGTTTATACCCTCATATCCAAGATTAGAAGAGTTACTTATCTCAATCCGAGCAAATTATTTATTCCAATAAACCTTTTCCTCGCGATTCGACTTTCGAACGCCTCTAATCTTAGTCAAAATAATTTGATACAATCAACACGAGGTATTAGAATCAATTCCATATGAAAATTCTAAATCTCACAATAAAAATCCAAAATTAATTCAAAAATCAATAGTGGGGCTGTAACGACCTGGCCGGTGGTTCCGAGAGTTATAGCCCCGTTTCCCATATTTCTGCTTCTTTATGTGTTATTCAGTTGTGTTGTGTTGTATCGGGTTGGTAGGTTCGGGTTCAGAATAGTTTTGAAGTGGAATGAGACACTCAATCTCTTATTTAGAAGGTTAAGTCGGAAAAGTCAACCGGATGTTGACTTATGAGTAAACGATCTCGGATTGAGATTTTTATGATTCGGATAGCTCCGTTAGGTGATTTTGGACTTAGGAGCGTGTCAGGGATGTAATTTGGAGGTCTGTGGTAGAATTATGCTTGAATTGGTGAAATTGAAAATTTGGTGATTTCCGGTCGGTAGTGAAAAATTTGACACCGGAGTCGGAATGGAATTCCGGGAGTTGGATTAGATTCGTAGGGTCATTTGTGACGTGTGTGCAAAATTTGAGGTTATTCGGACGAGTTTTGATAGGTTTCAGCATCGGTTGTGGAAGTTTGAGGTTTCAAATCCATTAAGCTTGAATTAGTGTGCGATTCATGTTTTTGTTATTGTTTGATATGATTCAATAGCTCGATTGAGTTTGTATGGTATTTTAAGACTTGATGGTACCTTTGGTTGAGGTTCCGGAGGCCTCGGGTGTGTTTCGGGGTGAGTTTTAAGGGAGTCTTGGCATTTCCGAAACTCAGGTATGGTTCTGGTGCTTTGGATTTCTCAGACCTCAGCAGAATTTTGTGGACCGCATAATTCTGCTGCGGCCGCACTCCGGGGAAAAGTTCTGCAGATCCGCTTGTCCGACTTCGGAAGCCTATATCTTTTGATATACAAGAAATTTTGAGATGATTCAAAAATTAGAGTTGTAGCCCTTCGTGTCTAGTTTCCAGAAAAGTAAACATGTCATCATTTGGACATCTGTAGAGAAAGGTATGACCAAAATACTAAAGTCTGGCAGTGTAGCCACCAAAAAGTGCGGCTGCACCATTTTTTCGCAACCGCAGGACCTGGGAAGCACGGCCGCGCTGGAATTTTGCGGATCGCGTAGTGGGAGTTCAAAGGGTGCACTATATAAATGGGGTGAAGGGCATTATTTCACATTTTGGACCTAGGGAGCTCGATTTGTGGCGATGTTTCGTGGGTTTTTCAAAAAATTCATCGGGGTAAGTGATTCTAACTCGAATTTGGTTAATATACATGAATCTATCAATGGTTTCATCACCTGATTAGTACTTTGAGGTGAAAATTTGGGAAAAATTGTAGAAACTTCATAAAATGAATTGTTGGGATTTGAATGTCAATTCGAAGTCGGATTTAAGTGAAACTAGTGTGGTTGGACTCGTGAGTGAATGAGTGTTCGTAATTTATGACTTTTATCCGATTTTGAGTCGTGGGCCCAGGGGCCGGGTTTGAGCCAATTTCGGGTTTTTGTTCTAAATTGATAGCTTTTCTTGTGGTATTCATTCCGTTAGCGTATATTGATGGTATTGTACTGATTATGAATAGATTCAGAGCATTTGGAGGCCGAGTCGAGAGGCAAGAGCATCGCGGGGTAGATATTTGACTGGTTTGAGGTAAGTAACGATTGTAAATCTAGTCATGAGGGTATGAAACCCAGGATTTCGTATCATTTTAGTATTTAGAGGTGACAGACGTGTGGGCGTGCACCGTTGGGGATTGTGACTTGGTCCGTCTCGTAGCAACTGTAAAGTTGCATATTTTGTTGAAACTATATGATACTTATGAGTTTTAGAAAGAGTTTCTATAAATTGGGCTGAATGCTATATTTTGGGCCTTGTGCCAGTGCTATTTGGACCCTTAGGGGAATTTTCTTACTATTCTCTCACTGTTTTTGATTGAAAATCTATACTCAGTCATGTTTATACATGTTTACTGCATAATTCAGTTTTTTTATTACTATGTTTTAATGCATATAAATATTGTTTTGGGCTGAATACCCTATTTTACTGAGAGCCCGAGTGGCTTGAGAGATTTATGACTGAATGAGGCCGAGGGCCTGATTTGTGAGGATACTTTTGGGATCGGGCTGCATGCCGCAGCATGTTTGATATAGGCCGAGGGCCTGAGTGATTTATGCCATGATTTGGCTTGATATAGCGCTTGGGCTGAAGGAGCTCCTCCGCAGTCTGTACACACCCCAGTGAGCGCAGGTACCTACTGAGTATGAGTGCCAAGTGCTGAGTGACAAGGAGGCATGAGTGATTATGAGGTATGCCCGAGGGGCTGTATACGAGTGACTGTGAGGTTTGCTCAAGTGAATGTATATGAGTGATGTTTTGCCCGGGGGGCTGTTTATGATTTCATCATTTTTGCTTACCTTGCATTGAGCCTTTGTTTGAAAATTATTGAAAAATATCTTTAAATGATTTAAACTGGGTTTAAACGAGATGTTTTGATTCAAACCCTCATTTTAAAAGTATGTGATATTTTACTGAGATTTCAAGATATGAACTTTATATGCTTATTGCTCGTCACTACTGCTCAGTCTTTATTTATTATTGTTACTTACTGAGTTGGCGTACTCACGTTATTCCCCGCACCTTGTATGCAGATCCAGGTGTAGCTGGACACGGTAGCGGTTATTGACTATTCCGGTTGCAGATTTTCTCGGGTATAACAAGGTAGCTGCCTGGCGATCGCAGCCCTGCTCTTCTCCCTCTTATCTTCCTTTAGTTGTATTTAGCTATTTTGCACACTATGTTAGTCTCGATATTATCAGATAAATTATAGTAGATGCTCATGACTAGTGACACCCCGATGTCAGGCTTTTCTTTTCGCACTTTTATTTTTATTTGAACTCCTTTACGAAGGTTTTTATGTTAGATTGTCTTGAAATTATCTTTGAAATAAAAATATCGGTTTGTTTTGGAAATGAGTCGGCTTGCCTAGATCCACGATAGGCGCCATCATGACAGGGTTAGTTTGGGTTGTGATAGGGGCCCACGTCTCGGAACCCGACAAAAGTTACAAAATATAAATGCCCATTCAACCACTAGTCCAACCATACAAAAATTACTAAATTCTGACTCTCATTCGGCCTTCAAACCCTCAAATCAATTTTTGAAAAATTTCTATTCCAATCCCCCAAATCATGAAATAAGTGCTTGAAATAATGTTAGATTCATGAATAACAGACCAAATCAAGTTAAGATCACTTACCCCGAGTCCAATTTGTGAAGTTTGCCTCTGAAAATCTCCCAAACCGAGCTCCCCAACTTTGTTTTCGTCAAAAATGGCAAAAACCTCCCGTTTATAGGGATTTTTAACGTCTGTGGCGCCACATGTGGTGTGGGGCACTGCCTGTGGCGCCCTTTCCAGTACCTCCAGCAGTCCCAGCGCCAGGGATAGCGCCCCACGCTACCCTGGGCGCTGGCGGCGATAGGAAATCATTCTCAACACTGAAATGGGCATAACTCTCTCATACAATGTCCAAATTCGACCATTCTTTTTTATGTGACTCCGTAATTTCAATACGGATCTAATACTTCAATCAAAACTGAATTTGGAGCTTATTTGCTTAATATAATACCACATATTCTTGAAGAAACGATGTCAAAACATTCTTGGTTCGATGACGAAACTTATCAAATCAAATAGGAATGAACTCAAATTTTGCGTACAAGTCATAAATGACACAACAAAGCTATTCTAATTTTCAAAATATGATTCCGACTTCGATACCAGAAAGTCAACTCCCCGGTCAGACTTCCAACGTAAATTTTTATTTTAGCCATTTCAAACCTAATTTAACTACTGACTTCCAAGTAATTTTTCGGATATACTCCTAAGTCCAAAATCACCATAAAGAGTTATTGAAACTATCAAAACTCCATTCCGGAGTTGTTTGCACAAAAGTCAGAACCGGCGAAATTCATTTAAGCTTCCAACATAAAACTCATTCTTCCGAACTAATCCCGAAACACCTGAAAATTAAAACCGGCGATTCACACACGTCATAATACATCATATGAAGCTATTCAAGACCTCAAATAGTAGAAAGGAGAGTAATTACTCAAAATAACAAGTCGGGTCGTTACATGTAAGGTCCGTAAAAGGGTGGGATTCGAGGGATGTGACGTAGATAGTATAAACTAATACAGGTGTTAATGGTTGCTTCAACGGTTTGAACCCCAAACCTATAAATAGCACGAAAATAACTTTATTAGAAATAAATACGAGAAAAGATGTAATGGATACTAGAAGAGATGTACATGAGTTAAATGTAGTAGTAAATGAATTGCTATTACACATTAATTTAGGAAAAATTAACCTAAATAGCGGCCACTTAATTACTTAAATAAAAAATTAATCGGCTAATGTATAATATATATATTATCTATATAATATATGTACAATTATGTATAATTAGTGTATAATCTATGTATATTAGCTAGAAAAATTAAGTAGTGAAACCAGTCGGCTACTTGTGTAAGATCCCTTAATTTAGTTTGGGAAAATACATAAATTGCTCCATAAACTTGTAACGAAAAGTGAGTTTTCATCTCAACCTTTACGGGTGTCGTTTTTTCATCCTATACTTGTTTATACTGAATTTAGTTCCTTCTTAAATATACATAACCAATCTTGTGGAGAGTAGTGTTTTACAAGCTCTGTCACGTCAGCAGCCACATCAGAACTATGTCGAGTCAAATGCTTTTTTGTTTTTTTTAGTTATTTTTTCTTTTTAATGTTTCCCCAAAAACTCCTTTTAACCAACAAAATACAACTTCCACCATAGATAGACCCAGCAAAAGGACCCAACAGAACAACACTCATTTATCCTTCTTTCTCCCTGATCTAGTTAATATTCAGTAGCAATATGAAATAAGAAAATATTTACTATAGAGTTGATTAGCTTTTGATTTTATACAAAAAAAAAACAGTAAAAAAGGTCACTTAGTGATAGAAAAAGAAATAATGGAGAGAGTGACGGAGAAATTTGGAGAAGCATCAAAGTAAAAGTAGAAGAGTACTAAAAAGTTACTGAAAAGAGAGAGGAGAGAGCAAAGAAAGTCTTACAAGTTGGACAATTAAGCTTGTTTTAAGTCCTTATTGCATTTTATGCGAAGAGAGTAACTTCCCCTTGCTGTACCACATCATCATTTAAGTGAAAATTAAATTTAATATGAACATTTAAAGGTTGAGATGATGTGTAAATCCACGTATATGATGTGTAAAGTGAAGGTGGTGATGACTAGGGAAGATCAAAATTAGGCCAGGGAAAGGCGTCCTTGTTTTTTTGAATAGAGACAACTTTCATCAAAAGTCACAAAATACTAGTTGAGGTTTTGATGGTTTCTTTTGTCTTTTGTCCTTGTTGCTTAATCTAATTATGACATTAACCACTTTATTCTCTTTTCTTCTTTCTCTCTCCCCCATTTTTCCCCCCTTACAACTATAGGAATCTTTTTGACTGTGTATAACCCTATAATTGCAGCAGTTAAGCTAGGGTTGTACACCAAATTTTATACCCTAGTCAATTTTACTGCTCTTTCTTGGACTTATATGATCAGCTCTTCTATTTTTTATGATTTTAATATTTATAAACTAATGATGTAAAAAATATTTATACAATTAAATAAATTACTAAGTAATTATAGACACATTCCTAATAAATATCAATAAGTAATCTATTAAAAATAATAACTTAAGCTATCGCATGTTAAAATTCAATGATAAGTAAAAAAATCTTTAAGAGTACATAACATATCCATTTCTTTGTTGTTATGATTACTTTTAACTTTGTGGTATTTAATTACTTTGAAGCTTGAGACCACTTTCCCCATGTGATCCAAAGCAGTTTGTGTTGTTTGGTTCTAACCTTCACTTCTTTAGGTAGGTTTTGAAAAGAAAGACAATGTTACTTTTTAAAAAAAAAAATATTTTCTAGATGTACCGCAATACTTAGTTCAAATACATAAATTCTCCGTTAGAAGAACAATTGTGAGGAAAAGTTGTGTATTTGGATTACTTTAAATAGATTAAATTTTTCTTTTAAAAAAAAGCATTTGCGTTATAATTAACTTTGATTTGGCTTTTTTTTTTTTTCTAGAAAAAATTGTAGTTTCATTTCTGAAAACGTTTTTTTTTAATAGAAAAAATAAAGACGATAGTTTTGAAATGTTAAATTTTTCCTAAAAGCCTTGATAACTCTATATTGACCCCGCAAAAGTGATGCGCACTTCTAGAATGAATAGGGAAGTGTTAAAGAAAGTTTTTATTGGCTCTACATCATATTTTCCATGAAAAGAATGAATAACTTCTTGGACTTCCCTACCGCACTCATGCTTGGAAATCTTGGATGCACTTCAAAGGTGTGATTTCACGTTAGATGAAAATCATTGATAACCACAATAAACCTTTATTCATATATATATGTTTATATTTTTATTTACCCGTAAAACAATACAGTTAAATTTGTAACATGATTTATACACACGTGAATTAAATTGATCTGAGAATATAAAGAAACAAAGAGCAAAAGTAAATTAATTGAGATTATTTGAAGAAAATATAAGCCTGACTTTGAATTGAACTTCTCCGGAAGCAAGAACAAGAACAAAGTATTTAGCAAACTGATATTAACACAATAAGAGAGTACAGTAAGCCTTTTTTCATACAAATATTTCGTCCCCTTCCAGGAATATAAATTTTTCTATTTATAGCTAAATTAGGGGATAAGATCCCGTCAAGCTCTTCTTTAAAGTAAATAAAGACCCCTCTTGATCGCCGTATAACGGTTGAGTGTAAATATATACTAAGATTCTTTGTAACGGGTGCTCATTTAATGCTACCTTCTTTAAGCGGTATCTTACTTTCAAATTATTCTTTCTGGTCTTGATGTCACCGGGACTCATATAACACCTGCCACATACTTACATTCAATGTCATTTATTTACTGACTCATTTTCTACGTGTCTTTAATGTCACGTGTTCACTTGACCAACATCCACATGTGATATTTGTGTTAGTAATAATAATACTTAATACAATAGTCAAATTGTTTAAAAGTAATAAATACTTAATACAATAGTCAAATTACCCAAAAACTGGCTCGAATAATGTTGTTGTTAGGTACAAAAATCAATGAAACTTTGTTTGATGATTTGACTTTCAAAGCTTCACAACCATATAATTTGCTATCTAGCCCTTAATAAAAGTTGGGCTGTCTAATCCTTGGTGATTCAATAGTATATTGAGGGTAATCATAACATTGGGAAAGAAGGGAATGATATGCAATTTTTTTCTCATTGCAACTCACCATCAATAATTGAAGGATAAGCCCTTGGAATAATGGGATCTGCTGGGGTCCTCAATGTTTTGGAAAGTTATCTTTGCTCCATTAATCCTATAATCAGTGTTTTAAAAGTCGGAGAGCGTAAGGCGTGCGTTTTACATATGCCTCAACGAGGCGTAAGTCCCGAGGCATGGGGCGTAAGCCCCATAGGTATTTAATTTTAATATTTTATAAAATAATATAATGATAATAAATATTTATAGACAGGTAAAGTTACACAAAAAATGAAGAAACATACGGAATAAGTGAATATATATATATATATATATATATATATATATATATATATATATATATATGTGTGTGTGTGTGTGTGTGTGTGTGTGCGCGCGCGCGCGCGCATGCGCTTCATCCCCACAAAAAACTAGTCAAACAATCTATTATACGTTACTTACAAGCAATGTTTTAAAAGGCAGGGGCTTGAGGTGGGGCATTTTACTTGATATGGGGCGAGGCGTAAGCCTGGAGGGGGAGGGGCGTAAGCCCATGCATCTTTAAAAATTTTAATTTATAAATTAATAAAATAACATAACAACACAAAAAAAATATAAAATATAAATTAAAAGTTAAAAATTAAAAGAAAATTATAGGAACTCATAGAAAACAAAATATCTAGCATGATTCTTAAGTATAACTAATGCATACAAATCATAACGTCTTTACCTTTCAAATAATTAAAAACTTACAAATTCTTTAAAAAAATGATCAAATTCCACATTTTACCTTCCTAAAAGTAAATAATTAATAAAATCTTATTAGTACGATAATTAAAATATTACTCCTTCATGAATAAATACAAATTACTTTAAGATATCAAATTAATAAAAGTGTATAACAAGGAGGGACAAATGAACTAAGACACGACCAATAACAAGTGAAGATATAAATTCGCAATACTATGTCTCATTATTAGAGTTATGCTCAATCTTCATATTTCTATCGATGAATAGAACTTTTATCATTAATTTGTTAAAGAATTTTGAAGGTCAACGATATTACTTAGGAAATTCGACATGTGATTTGCGTTAGAACTGTTAGGCGAGCCCCGAGCATTGGGCGTTAGGCGTGTTTAGGGCGCACGATCGGGCGCTTGGGGCGTAAGCCTCACAGAACTAAGCCCCATACATGATCCTCAAGGCGTTTTGCAAGTGCCCCGCAGACGAGTCCTAGAAATGCCTTTTAAAACACTGCCTATAATCATTCACTTTAATTTGATGGTCATAATGTTAGGGTTTGTCTTGATTCTTGTCATATTTAATTTTACTTGTGGCTCGAAGGAAGGATAAAATATTTATCATAATTGTTTTATTTTTCACAAAGAAAAGTATAAATCTCTTCCATATTTGACACATCTCTTTCTTGTAATTTTTTTTTTTTATGGATCTCTAAAAATTGAAGATCTCTCCTTCATAAAACAACACAGTAGCATCTACAATGTAGCCATTAAAAGAGTCTTGTTTAGGGAAAGAATTTATTCTCTAATTAACTTATTTTTATATTAATAGTTTTGTTTAGGTCAAATTAACCAAAATCATATTAAAGTATATTATGTCTTTTTTTAGTCTTATTCTCATTGTCGATCTGATTTGGGGTTACAAAGATTTACTTTTTTAACTTTGACAAAACGCCTTTGTTATTTTTATCCTAACACCTAAAAAGTTCAAAACTCTCACTAATATGATATAACTTGCTTGATAGTTTCTAATTGGAAAAGAAATACTATCAAAGGGTAGATTCTTCTCATTTTATGTCTAATTGAATGGAAACTAACAATTTTCTGTCCACTTGTCTATCCAAGCATGCATTTGTTTGTTCTCCATTCCTTTTCTTGATTTTGAAAAGGTCGGTTGCCTAGTCTAGGAAAGTACTGAATAACAACCTCCTAATTAATTATATATATTTCTAAAAGTCGATCTTTTTCTTTAAGTAGAAAAGCTCGTTTCTCCAACAATATAAAGTAATGTACATACAATTTTGGCATCTTATCAACTAACTTTTCTGTTTATTTAGTTTTACTAAACCTCTCAAATTTAGTAATCCTTCCATTAATTATTGTGAAAAAGTTTGAGCATCTGAGCTATGAGTGAGATTGTCCAAGATTAAAATAAACTTCTTTTGAAATCGTTACACAACTAATGCTGAACAAATGATATCTTCTCTAACGCCAATGTATACAACGTTCACGTTGTTGATGTTATTATTATTATTATTATGAAGCAGAAGAGAGAGGTGAAGCAAATAGAAAGAGTAAGCCCAACATGCTAGCTAAGCATGAGTCGATGTGTTGAAAAGTTAGTGATTCAATTGGCTGAACTGAGGAAGAGAAGACCAAAACAACTCAAATTCACTAGTGTCACAGTCCATACGAATTTCTCCCATATGGTCTATATACTTTCACCTTGTAAAGTAGATTAGTTTGTGAGGTTTGCATTCTGATAATTCCATATATATATGCATGCTGCTTTAGTAGGTTGCTTCAGTGGTTTCCAAATACTAGCTATCTTCAAAGAATAATGCAACCTTGTTCGTGAATTATGCAACCTTGTTGGGCCATCACTGTTACAAACTCCTTCAGATTGGGCCTGAATAGTCTGGAGTCCAGCAATGTGGAAATGACACCAGGTAGCCACTTTTAAGTATGATGTTTAAAATATATCCATAATTTACAATGTATTTAAAGATTAGACAATTTCGCTCAAATTTTAGGATACGATGTCCTAGAGTTTAAACTTCAAAGTTCAAATTTCAGGACATCGTGTCCTAAAGTTCGAAAATTGTGTCCAGAAGTTCGAATCTTCTGTCCTGAATTTTAAATTAGTAGTTCAGAAATTCATGACATTTAGTCTTGAAGTTCAAATTAGTAGCTCAAAAATTCAGGACACTTAGTCCCAAAGTTTGAGTGAATTGACTAATTCTTTAAATAAATTATAAATTATAAATATATTTTAAATAGCAAGCTTAAAAATGACTATTACTTCACTTCGTGCTCCTGCAATCGACTCCGGAAGAAGATGAACCCAATGAAACCCAATTATAAATACTTTACTTCACTATTGGTATCCAATTAAAACATCATGACAAAAGTTCCTGTTATTCAACAAAGCCTCCTAGGGATTCAAAGATGCAGCCTCGGCTGGTGCAAATTGAAAAAAGATTAAATAGAAAACAAATTCCTTTTAGGTTCTTGGTATTTTTTATTTATGAAACCTGAAAGTGGATTTTAATGTATTTTACTTACACCTTGTTTGGATGGTTGTTACTCATCATTTCATAATGTATCCTTTGTAATGTATAATTTTGTTAAAACAATGTTTGGCAGATTATATTATGTGTTGCAGTTTAACAACATTTACATTATTTGATTTTGTATTGTATCGTAGAATAATTGATAAGTTTACTAAAATGTTCTTAATTGCTATTAATATTAGATTTGTCAAGAAATTACTCAAAAAATGTCCTTAGCTACTGTAAGCGCATCCCTGCAATTGGAACATTTTTGTAAAAAAGTTTTAAAAAATCTACCTATAGTTTACAATTATTTGGTTCAATAAACTAGTTAAGAATTAAAATAGTGATTCAAGCAAAAAAGAGCGTATGGAACATCAAGTCTCTGTCATGAAGTCAGTATAACTACAAAACAATTAATAAAAATAAAAAAATAAAAAATAAAATAAAATAATAATAATAATAATAATAAACTCACTTGTAGATTGACCGTGGACACGCGCGATTAGAAACTGAGGAGGAGACAAATAGTGTAGATAACAAGCAAGAACACGATATAGGATGGAGTTAAATACTACCACATCAAATTAATTGTCATATATATAAAACAGGTTTTTAGTTGTTAGGTAACATGAATTTAATAATATAATAAAATATAATTTAAGTAACAATTAAAATAAATAATATATTTAAAATAATGATACAATACAATATAATACATTCAAACACCTGTTATTGATCAAGCCTATTGTATTAAGGCGGGTTGTCTTGTTTTTCATGGCTTGATGTTCACTACAGGTTTTTAGCTATTTATTTATTTACTTTTTGTCTTTCCATTTCCTTTTCTGTGTCAATGGAATTTTCACGTGTTTCCTTCTTTTTCCCCTTAAAATATCAGTACCTCAACCCTAAAAAAGAACCCTAGTGGTGACTTAATTTTCTGATGTAGATGTGACATAAAGCTAGTGTTCATTGATTGATGGATAAGGTTACTTTGTCCCTAAGCTTTTTATCTTAATTTGCATGGAATAACTTGTGTAGAAAATATTCACTCATTAGTAATATCCAATTGAAACCACATGTCACAATTTTGTTATAGAAAACTGAGAGAAGATGGAGGAGAGAGCAGATCTGAAACTTGTGGGCACAAAAGAAAGTCTATTTACTCAAAGAATAGTGTGGGCACTGAAGCTAAAAGGCATTGATTATGAATTTATAGAGCAAGATATTTCCAGCAGGAGTAGTACTCTATTGCTTGTGGAGCTTAATCCAGTTTATAAGAAGGTGCCAGTGATTGTACATGTTGGGAAATCATTGTCTGAATCACTTGTTATTCTTGAGTACATTGAAGAAACTTGGCCACTTAATCCTCTACTCCCTCTGGATCCTTTTGACAGAGCTTCTGCTCGTTTTTGGGCTCGGTTTATTGATGGCAAGGTAATTTTCCTTTTAACCATTCTAATCAATACTAGACGTTTATATTATTAGTGTATTTTAACTTGTTATGACATGTAGTTTTTCTTATTTTTCAACATGCTAGTATTACATTTTTATGAACAGATACATATAGTTATTATGATTGGATCAAATTTGATCTTGATCTTCAAATTTCCAAATAGAGACTTAAAGTTCATTCAAAATTCACGTACTCAGTATAGTACAAGTTAGATTGTAAAGCAGAAGCATAGCTAAAAATGCAGTCATGTATACGCAACATTTTTAGCCACCTATTGGAAGTAGTATTAATTATTGAATCTCAAACAAGAAAATGTTCTGTACTTTAAGACAATATTATCAACTCTGTTTCCAATGCCCAAAGAGTTATACTGTTTAAGCAAAAGGTAATTAATCATCAATTCATTTGTTTTGACATTTAACTTTGTTTCATGAAAATCCATATATGCGATGAATCTATATTGACAAAGTTTTGTCTCCTTAAAATTTAGTTGCTCTATTTATTGAACTTTTGAATAATTGGATGATTCCACAGCTGCGGCAGTGGGACCTCTTGTACTGCATGCTAATATGAATGTCTAGGACCAATGGATTAATATTAGGCCACCAAACTTAATTATTGAGATTGATGCAAGTGGTTAGCTCAATTGAATCAAATGAAGCCAAATTTTTGTAAATATTGTGTAAAGTTAATATGTTTGAACACTTAAAAAAGTATTTTTTTTAACACTTAAATACTTATCGTGGAGCAACAGTAAAGTTGTCTCCGTATAACCTATAGGTTCGAGCAATGCTTGAATTAGGATAAGTTGTTTACATTACACCTTTAAGGTGCAACCCTTCCCGAATCCTGCACGAACGCGAAATGATTTGTGCACTGGGCTGTCCAGATACTTATTAGCTTCTTTTAATCTGTAAAATCGAAAGGACTCTTAAGCAGTAGTTGAGTCTTTCTATTGTGCAAGTTTTGGTTACACACAAACGAAATTTAATTTTTTTCTTTTCTTTTTATCTTTGATGCAGTTCTATGAAGCAGCGAAAAAGGCATTTTTCTCCTCAGGAGAAACTAAAGCAGAGGGGGTTGAATCAGTGGCAGAGGGATTACAGCTTCTTGAAAGACAGATAACTGGGAAAAAGTTATTTGGTGGGGAGAAAATAGGGTATGTTGACATAGTAGTTGGTTGGATTGCTTATTGGTTCCAATATGTAGAAGAAGTTGGTGAATTCAAAGCAATGGATTCAAAGAAATACCCTTATCTTGATGCATGGATCAAGACTTTCATTCAACTTCCTGTTATTCAACAAAGCCTTCCCAAACCTAATGACGTGAAAGCTGTTTTCAAAGGGTTCAAAGATGCAGCCTTGGCTGGTGCAAATTGAAAAGATCAGGTGTGTTTGATATAACGGAAGTTAATTACTCAAATTAGTTGTTGTATTTGTTAGTCCCGCCAATATTGCTGTATTTGTAAATAATAATTCTGGAAAATATAAGTTATCGTAATGAAACAGTAATTAATTCGAGCCCACTGAATTCACAGTGTTTCCTTAAGGAATTTAATCCCCTCCTAGTACCCAAGGTTATGGATTATTTCCTCCCAGGATAGAATGAATCACACACTGGTATAGCGGTACTTCAAACCCCAGTATTTCAGCGAACACAAAGTTCAATAGCAAATCACACTTACAGTTGCTTTGTTTGAAGTTATAATACAGAACAAAGGAGTAGAAACTCAGAAAATCGTATGAAAATGCTGAGAGGAAGGAGTGCAATGTGTAGCCAAAGTTGAGCGTTTTCAGTTTGGTGTGTTTCTTCAACAGCTGCTGCACATATTTATAGCAGTCAGCTTTGAAGATGAACGACCCTCCACCCTCCATGGTGGAGCATGCACTAACTTGTTTATGGAGCAAGCACTTGGCCATGGTGGGAAGAGCATTAGGCGGCTGCTATTGCAGCTGGTGGTCAATACACGGATTGGAACATATCCGTTATAAATGCGGATAATCTTACGTTAATATTTACTATTAACAAATAAATTTGGTCCAAAAAATTAACCAATCAATCATTTGACCAAATCCGAATCCGAAGCCGGAGCCGGAGCCGGAGCCGGAGCCGGAGCCGAGCCGAGCAAGCGAGCGACGACGACGGCGCGAGGCTTGCTTTCTTCTTAACTCTTTAAGAGCTACAAGAAGAGCAATTATATATATACCCACCAAAAATCTTTTCCTCTTCCAATATGGGACAATGTCTCATTGTCAAGAGGGGGAAACTTAAAATTTTACTCAAAAATTTTATTTTTTCCTCCATTTTCCATTCACCCTCATTTTAAAACTATTTTATCTTAAATAACAAAAATCTCAACAATCCCTTACATGAATGGGGAATGGCTATATCACAGAAGTATGCATGAAAAAACTGTGTGATTTGCAAGCAATGATTAATCGCATCTGGATAAGTAGGTTTTCCTTTGAACTTTCCGTAATTAACTTATGTCGGATATACTCGTCAATCGGTAGATTTGATATCTTTGAACCGTCGATCTTTGGTGTATACCTAGACAACCATAAGTCACACAATCAACCCTTAACCGTCTTTGGTTCTCATTGTTGTGTTCATTTCAGCCATGAACACCGCCTGGTTTCATAAGTGCGTAGAGAACTGGCCTTACAAAGTTCTCCTTGAAGTGGCTATCACTTCACACTTACATAGGTGATTCCTAAATGTGTCATCCTATAGATACACTATTTGATATACCCCGTATTAAATTTAGAAATCATTAAAAAGCCTTAATGCTTTATCCTTGGTACTGAACATTGTCTTATCACGAGAACAGACTAAAATTTTATTTGATAATGTTGAACCGTCATTAATGACTTTGTTTGATCTCCTTGAACCTAGATCTTGGGATCTCCAGTCTTCTAGGTAGAGTTACCGTCACAATGACTTGTTCTCGGCCATAGCCCCATTCCCCTTGATGATTTCTCAACTACCTCTCTAGTTAGGCCTTTTGTAAGTGGATCCGACACATTATCACTTGACTTTATATAGTCAATCATGATAATTCCTCTAGAGAGTAATTGCCTAACGGTTTTATGTCTTCGTCGTATATGACGAGATTTACCGTTATACATAACGCTCCCAACCCTTCCAATTGCCGCTTGACTATCACAATGTATGCATATTGGTGCCAATGGTTTGGGCCAAAATGGAATGTCTTTCAAGAAATTTCGGAGCCATTCAACTTCTTCACCGGCTTTATCTAAGGCTATGAATTCAACCTTCATTGTAGAGCGGGCAATACATGTTTGTTTAGACGACTTTCAAGATACCGCTCCTCCACCAATAGTGAATACATATCCACTCGTGGACTTAGAATCAGTTGAACCGGTGATCCAATTTGCATCACAGTATCCCTCAATCACCGCAGTGAATTTACTGTAGTGCAAGTCAAAGTTCTGGGTATGTTCTAAATATCCCAAAACTCGTTTCACTGCCATCCAATGAGATTGGCCTGGATTGCTCGTATATCGACTCAGTTTACTTATAGCACAAGCTATATCTGGTCGTGTACAATTCATGATATACATTAAGCATCCCAACACACGAGCATAATCCAATTGTGATATGCTTTGGCCTATATTCTTTGCTAATGCAAGATTCACGTCAATTGGAGTCTTTGCAACTTTAAAGCTCAAGTGCTTGAATTTTTCAAGTACTGTCTTAATATAATGAGATTGTGACAATGCCAGACCTTGAGGAGTCTTATGTATCTTAATTCCCAGAATTAAATCAGCAACTCCCAAGTCTTTCATATCAAACTTGCTATTGAGCATACGCTTAGTAGCATTTATGTTGGCAATGTCATTACTCATTATCAGCATATCATCCACATATAGGCAAACAATGACTATGTGATTTGGAACATTTTTAATGTACACACATTTATCACATTCATTTATCTTAAAACCATTTGACAACATTGTTTGGTCAAATTTCGCATGCCATTGTTTGGGTGCTTGTTTTAGTCCGTAAAGAGACTTAACAAGTCTACATACCTTCTTTTCTTTACCTGGAACCACAAACCCTTCAGGTTGTTCCATGTAAATTTCTTCCTCCAACTCTGGACCGGCCCGGTCCCTTAGCGGGCCAAACGGTCCCAACGGCTTTTTTTTTTTAAAAAAAAATAGCCGTTGGGCTGTCAAAAATAGCCGTTGGCTATTTATGAAATAGCCATTTAACCCCCCAACTTTGTTTTAATCCCAAAGTTTTTATAATTACACTTTTTCCCTATTTTTAACTATAAATACCCCATCATTATTTTATTTTTCTTACAAAATCATCAATCTCTCTCTAATTTACTTCTATAATTGCTACTATTGCTTACTTTATTGTTACAATTTGTGAAACAATTGTGAAGTTGGTGAATTGAAGTCTTCAACGATAATCAATTTCCAACAAGTTGTTCGTCAATTCGGTAAACTCGTTCCAACTCTTAAGTTTTAATATTATAATTTTGTTTGTTTTATTTACTTTGCTTGATTAATTAAGATGGCTTATTCCTTAAAAAATATGTTTAGTAAAAATAAGGGAAAATCGAAGAGTGGTGAATCTAGTGGCCAATATGTTCCTCCTCCACTTACCCCGGCTCCCCGACCAAAACATGTCACCCGTCCTACACCTCCTATTCTTGATAGCGATAATAGTTTATTACAATTTACCGAGAGTCAATTTTGCCATAATATTGTACCCGGTGAACAATTAAACCATGAATATATGAATGCTCTTTATGGTAATCCAACTATTGATGAAAATGATGATGAAGAAATAGATTTTGATGAAACGCAACCGGATGACGATACACTCACTAGTCCTGCTCCTGAAGTTAACCCAAATAATAATAATCTAGATGATCTCCCGTCTGACCCTCCTATTAGTGCCCCTACTTTTTCTAGACAACCTTCTAAACGGGCAAAAACATCTCTTGTTTGGCAATTTTTTACTCAACTAAGAGAAAAAAATAGGTCTAAGTGTAAAACTTGTGGCAAAGAGTTAGTTTTTCAATATGTTGGAAGTCGGGGGGCGGGGGGAGGGAAGTTTGACTAGACACATATTACTACACCCTCAAGATAAAGCTAGATATTTTCGTATGAAAGCTTTGGCTGAGGGGACAAGTGCACCTAGTCAGGCTGACCTTAGTACCGGGTCAAATCAATTTTAACCGGGAATTAACACTGTTACCGGTGATATTTTATATTATGATCCAAAAAAAGATCGGGAAGAATTGGCAAAATGGTTACTGTTATGTGCTTACCCTATAGTTTTCCTTCTAACCCCCACTTTGTGCATTATATTAGAAAAGTTTATAATCCTACTTATAAAGGTTTTCCTCGCACAACCGTAAAGAGTGATATTTATAAATATAAACATGAATATGAATAATATTTGCGATATTTATTTACTCATATAAATTGTCGTCTTGCTATTACAACTGATATTGGTAGAAGTGGTAATGACTGTGATTATCTTACTGTTACCAGTCATTGGATTGATGAGCATTGGATAATGCAAAAGCGCATTATTGCTTATAGAATAATTAATTCGCGTCACACAGGGCAGTTTATTTCTAGCACGATTACGGATATTTGTAGATATTTTTGCATTAGTGATAAAATAATGTCAGTTTCAATGGATAATGCTACTAGTAACACAAATGTTGTAGCCTTGCTTACCACTAAACTAAGTCCTGTATTTAGTAACATTTTTCATGTTAGATGTATTTGTCATATTTACCATTTAATTGTGGGTGATGGTATGCGAATTTTAAATGTTGAAATTGAAAAGGTTAAAATGGCTCTTAATTGGCTTTTTTATTCAAACCGTAGAAGTAGACTTAGAGAATATTTTAAAAGATGCGATGAATTTGGCCTAAGAGAAAGAAAGGTTCCTAAACCTTGTCCAACTAGATGGAATTACATGTATGAAAGTTTAGTTGTTGCATATGAATATAGAAACCCCATAAACTCAACGTTTAATGCTCATGTAAGTGATGATGATGAGCACCTTACAAATGCGGATTGAGCTAATGTTAAAATGCTTGTAGATTTTTTAGAAAAATTCCATATTGCTACAAATAAATTTTCTGGGCAATATTATCCTACTATTTCTAACTGTTTAGTTTATATTGCAGAATTTGCAAATTTGTTTGATCATTTTTCAGAGGGTGGGGAAATTTATCAACTTGCTATTGATTCCATGAGAAAAAAGTTTAAAAAAATATTTTTTCCCTATTTCCCCTATTTATGGTATTGCTGCATTGTTAAATCCTACTATGAAATTAGGAGGTCCTCAATTTTGGTATGAAACTGTTTATAAAGGTTTAACACTTGAAGATGAGGAGTTGTCTAAACTTCCGAACGCAATAGCCTCAATTAAAATAAATGTTCAAACTATTTATAATGCTTATCAAGTTGCATTAGATCATGCTAGACCAAATGTTCCAACTCCTTCTTCTTCTAGTTCTCAATCATCTAAAAGGACTGCGGGAGTAAGAGCACTTAGTACTTGGGCAGGGTTCAGGAGTTCTCAAGGTTCTAGTACTAGTAATTTTTCACAACTAAATGAGCTTGAAATTTATTTGTCACAGGGAATTGAGGAAGTGAATCCCAATGGCTATAAAGACTAGGGGGAGGAAGACTAAGAAATATATTGCCATGATTTTTAATGCTATAATAAAAATATAACGCATTGATTTGAATATCTCTTTACAACATTTTTGTCTTTTTATATATCTTAAGCTATACATATAGTATAATATATATATATATATATATATATATATATATATATATATATATATAAGCTTATATTTATACTATACTATAGTCTATACTATATATACATCTCATAAGATATATAAGCTATATTCGATATACATATATATATAAGCTTATATATATACTATACTATACTATATATACATCTTAAGATATACTAAGTATACTAGATATACTAGATATATATATATAGTATAGTATAGTAGATATACATGTATATATAGTATATCTTAAGATGGTATCAGAGCCTAGGTACTTTCATGGTATATATAAGATAGATATGAAATATTCAACATAGATATGTTTCTGAAATATGGATTTAGGAGAAACTAGTATGAAAAATACTAGGTTGGAAGAGGTAGATATACCTCAAAACCTTGATTTGTTAAACAAATGGACTATTCCTAAAGTCCCTATTAGAACAATCTATGATTATGGATGGTTTGATAAACTCTCTTCTAAACAACTTGTTAAAACAACTGAGCAATCTTTAGCTTTGAATTCGTCTGAACAGACTATTCGTTTATTAAACAAGCATGATGTAGATGTTTATAAACACCAGTATAATTATTTGTATATTGGTATGGTACAAATTGCTTTTAAGCCATTAACCCTTAAAGGGTTACCAGA
Organism: Nicotiana tomentosiformis; assembly: GCF_000390325.3. Lineage (NCBI taxonomy): Eukaryota > Viridiplantae > Streptophyta > Magnoliopsida > Solanales > Solanaceae > Nicotiana > Nicotiana tomentosiformis. The sequence goes on from NC_090812.1 coordinate 31,346,933, forward strand.
GATGTTTTTAGCCGCTCTTAGAGATGCTAGAAATCTGAATTTCAGACAGTCTCTAATGGGTTCTATTGAATCTACTGTTGCCTATGGCCCAGTATATTTTAATACTCAACCTAATCTGCAATTATCTTTATCTGATGTTAATATACTTGATGCATTAATATTAAATGTGAAAACGCATGGTTATAATTATGCGCCTGGTTCTGAACTTATATGTTTATCGTATAGAATTTATTTCAAATTGCTATTTACGTTAAACCCCAGATGTAAATTATATGATACATCTGATCAAACTATTTTAGTGGAAACGAATTTTGCAAAGTCTAAGGTCACCACGAGGAGACCTATTAAGTGGGGGGAAATTAATTTTCCAACTACATGGACTTTGGATTCGGTTATATCCCCCAGTCAAATAACTGATGCTGTCAGTAATACTGAGTATTCTCATATTACTCAAAATCCGGATGGTAGGATTTGCATTCAGTTTGACGATAATAGTTCCACTTATAATAGACAGTCATTTTCCAATAATAGACTGTTGCCTACTATTAGTTCTAATTATAATATACATTCCTTTACCAATCATAGACTGTTGCCTGATATTCAACACATTTCTCCTGTTGAACCAGTCTATGGACTAGCTAGAAATCGTGCTGCATCTTTACACACAATTTCTACTAAAGTGGGTGATAAGCCAGTTGAAAGGGTTAAGATTAACCCCAAGACAAATATTGTTCAGGATAATGATAATATTCCTGATAAGGATATTCCTTCTGCGTCCGAGATGGATTTTGACCCAAATGATGTTTAAATGATTCCACACCAAATTGATTTTAGTCCAGGGTCACAAGCTAGAGGTTATATTCAAAAATAATTTTTCAGTGATAAATGGAACCGGTTTAAAACTTAATTTTTTGATACTTATAGTAAAGAGGAGTTGAACAATATTTCTAAAGAATTTTTTGAAACTTGTACTTTACATAATCAAATTATGTACTTTGTTCCTTGATTTATAATCACATATTTACCACATTTTATAAAAGTTTTAGAAAGATCTTATAAAGACGGGAGTGACAATATTACTAAAGCCATTTACCCTCCTCAAGCACCTTTTGTTTTACCTAATAATACATGTATTACTTTTACTGCATTTCAAAAATTTATTGACGAAGATGTTGCTGCAGTCAGCATCGCAGAAATTAATAAATTAATTTCTCAAAATAATTATTTGAGCTTATATGTTAAGGTTTTGGGAGAACAGATTAGTTTTCTTGATAAAAAAACTTGATGATTTAATAGTTTTGATAAAAGATATGAGTACTAGCAAGAAAATAACTGATATTGCCTCTACTTCAGGAAGCAAATCAGGAGCTCAAATTGTTCTTACTCATATTCAAAGACCCCCTAAGATTCAGGATTTTAAATTTAAATCTTTTAATGATTTAGAAGAACTTCTTGATAAAAATTTATCCGGTTTGAATATCAAACCTATTGATTTATCAAAAGATTTTGCTGATAAAATGGATGCTACTTATGATTATAAAAATGATGTTTTGTTAGAGTTTAATAAACTCAAAAGTTATCCCCAAAAGAATAGTAAGTTTACTGATAGCAGATATGCTAACAAACCCAGAATGCAAACTTATTATTACAATCGTCCTACTCCTCAAGATGTTCTAATAGAGGAACGTGATTGGAATCAGACTAATACGTCTTACAGTGGTTCCGAAATTTATGAATAGAATCTTGATGGTTTGACTGATAGGCAGTTAACTATTCTTGTACATAGAATGCTTATGTATGCAACTATCTGTAAAAGTGTGAAAAATACAGATAGAAATATTTGCAGGATGATTGTTGCAGGTTTTACTGGCATGGCTCTAGTGGCAAATAGAGAAGATGCCGTTTATATCCTTATTCTTACTATTTTAGAACACTTTAATGGTAGATTTACCAATCATAATGAGACTGTCCGTACTCTTCTTAATGGTCTTAGATGTAAGACCTTAGGTGAGTTTAGATGGTATAAAGACACTTTTATGAGTAGAGTGATGGAACTACCAGAGAATAAGATTGAATATTGGAAAGCTAAGTTTATAGATGGTCTTCCCTCCTTATTTGCTTAAAGAGTTAAGAAGGTTCTAAGAGGTAGTTATGGTGAAATTCCATACAGAGACTATACCTATGGTAAGTTGATAGGAATTTGCACATAGAAAGGATTAAACTTGTGCAATGAATTAAGATTGTCCAGACAGCTTAAAATGGATAAGCTTAGGAAAAAATCCCAGTTAGGAGATTTTTGTACTCAGTTCGGTCTACCCAAGACTTCTACTCATAAGAAGAAGAAACATAAGTATCATAGATACCCAAACCAAGACAGTCCTTATAGGAGAAAGAGATCTAGATATAGATCCAAAGAAGAACGAGAAGCTAAGAAAGCCCATCGTAAGGCTACTAGATTTACCAAAAATAGGTCTAAGAGAGATCTAGCTGACATTAAGTGTTATAAGTGTGGTAAATTTGGCCATATAGCTCCGAATTGTAAGCTTCAAAAGCTGAAACCTTAGGACTAGACGATGAGTTACGTGATAAGGTTTATGGTTTGTTATACACTTCTGGATTAGAATCGGATTATTATTCTGAGTTAGAATCCGAAGCTGAAATAGATTTACTTGATTTATCTGATAGTGATAAAATGTTGATAATACTTGTACAACTTACAAAGGTGATACATGTGCTTGTGATGATGAATTTTATAAATTACAATCACAATTTGAAAATTTGAACATGAAAACTATTACATCTGATAATGTAATAGAACTTTTAAAGGAAGTTACTGATGAAAAACTTCGTGAAAAAATTATTAATTTGGCTGCTAGTTCAGGTTCTAATTCAAGTTCTAGTTTTGTAAAACCTTTTGAAAAAGAATTTGAATATTCTCCACCTTATTCTTTACTAGAAGTTAATAACCGTCTGTTGAACAAAAATACAACTCCAGCAAGAGATTCTTCTTTCGATGATTTAAAAATTAAAGTTGAAAACTTGAAACGAGTGATAAAATCTCTTAAACAAAATCAAATGATTTGTGATCATAGGATTACTCAGATTGAGAAAATCAATTCTCCAGCTGATATATCTAATAATAAAAATAAAGGTATTTGTAAAGATGATATTGAAGAAAAACCTATTAGTTTTAATCCTAAACATGATATGTTTTTGGGAATGATGCAAATTATTACTGCTCATAAATGGTATATCAAATGTACTATTCTCATTGATAATAGTTTTTCAATTACAAATATTGCCATGATTGATAGTGGAGCAGATGTTAGCTGCATTCAAGAAGGTTTAATACCTACGAAATATTTTTAAAAAACTACTCATATGGTTAGATCTGCATCCGAACATGCTTTAGATATAAAGTATAAGCTTCCTAATACGGGTATTTGTCAGAATAAAGTCTGTATTCCTCACTTCTTTTTCTTGGTAAAAAACCAGTTATACCCTCCAATTATACTTGGAACACCGTTTATTAACGCCATTTATCCTTTTACTAGCATAGATTCGAAAGGTTTTACTGCTACTTATAAGGATAAAGAAATAAGTTATACTTTTGTTACAAATCCAGTAACTAGAGATATTAATGTTTTAATTGATATGCAGCAAAAACATGTTGATTCTTTACAATTAGAATTGTTTAGTATGAATATATTTGATACTTTGAATTCTACTAAAGTACAAGAAAAAATCAAATTGATTTCCAAGCAGATTGCTATTGATATTTGTGCTGAGCATCCTAGTGCTTTTTGGAATCGAAAAAAGCATATTGTCACTCTTCCATATGAAGACAATTTCTCTGAGGATGATATTCCTACTAAATTTCGACCTTGTCAGATGAACGCAGAATTAGTAGAATTTTGCAAAAAAGAGATTGATAGCTTGCTACAAAAGGGTTTGATAAAACCCTCAAAATCTCCTTGGTCTTGCACAGCTTTTTATGTTAATAACGCAGCTGAAAAGGAACGTGGTGTTCCTAGATTAGTCATTAATTATAAACCCTTGAATAAATATTTGAAGTGGGTTAGGTATCCTATTCCTAATAAAAGAGATTTATTGTCTAGATTATATGGTGCCAATATATTTTCAAAATTCGATTTAAAATCTGGATATTGGCAGATTCAAATATTTAAAGAGCATACTTATAGAACTGCTTTTAATGTTCCATTTGGGCAATATGAATGGAATGTTATGCCTTTTGGTTTGAAGAATGCCCCTTCAGAATTCCAAAAAATTATGAATGATATTTTCAACCCCTATCTAGATTTCATCATTGTTTATATCGATGACATTTTAGTATTTTTCAAAACACTTGAAATGCATATTAAACATTTAGATATTTTTAAAAGAATTATTATACAAAATGGTTTGGTTATCTCAAAACGAAAAATGAGTTTATTCCAAACAAACATTAGATTTTTAGGACATTATATCTGTCAAGGAAAAATTGCTCCTATTCAAAGATCGATTGATTTTGCTTCAAAATTTCCCGATGTTATTACTGATAGAACTCAGTTACAAAGATTTTTAGGAAGTTTAAATTATATTTCGCCTTTTTATAAAGATTTATCGTGTGATTTAGCCCCCTTATATGATAGGCTAAAAAAGAATTATAAAAATCTTTGGACTGATAGTCATACTACATTGGTTAAAAATATTAAGCAACGTATTAAATCTTTACCTTGCTTAACCCTTGCTAATCCTGCATGGCAAAAGATTATAGAGGCTGATGCGTCTAATATTGGTTACGGAGGGATTTTGAAACAGATAAATCCCAATGATAAGCATGAATATCTGATTAGTTTCTACTCTGGTAAATGGTCTGAAGCCCAGAGAAAATACGCTACTGTGGCACATGAAATGTTAACCATAGTAAAATGTGTTTTAAAATTTCAGGACGACTTATACAATCAAAAGTTTTTAATAAAAACTGACGCACAATCTGTTAAATATATGTTTAATAAAGACTTTAAACATGATGCCTCGAAAATAATATTTGCAAGATGGCAGGCTCAATTAGCCCCTTTTGATTTTGAAATACAATATAAAAAGGGAATTGATAATTCTCTGCCAGATTTCTTATCCCGTGAATATTTACAGGATGGAACCCCCCTGGGGTAGGGGAAGAGGTAGAGGCTGGGGAAGATCATCCCCACAGTCCAGAGGAAGATCATCACCTTCAGGATCGTCATACGGATCCACATCAAACTCCCCAGTTATATAAATGGGAAGAAAGAGTTTAACCAATGAGAGGATATCTCTCAGAGAAGAATCATCGATCGGACCATCTGTCCATCTGGAAGATATTCCAGAGATAGCTCGTTATACGCACATTTGCAGGCCTATTTGACTGCTCAAAAATAGAAAGATATTTCTGCCAAGCAAAGTGATACTTTTGCTTCCATCACAAAAGATGACAATGATGATATCAAGTCATATGAGAAAATGTCAAAAAAGGAAATGATATTTCTTTTAGAAAACTCTGACATTCAGAGAAAAGAAGAGCCGTGGAAGATATTCCAAAGGTATTTAATAAATGGTTTATATTATCCGGGTGAGTCATACAAAACCTGCTCCTATTATGAAACAATACTAACCAGTACGGGCAGTGCAGATTTTCAGCACTTTTCTGGGTATAGCACAGACGAGAACGTTTATAACTTCTTAAAGATTATAATTAAACAGATCATATCTGTTGAAGACTGGGGTATATCCACAATGAAAGAAAGGCAGATAAGCCTTAACAAATCTAGAATGAATTTTACCTATTGGGATTATATCCAGGCATTTGATAAAGTGTTATACTACAATAATGATCGACACAAACATACATGGTTTATTAAAGTATGTGCAAAGATATTTGCAGAAGCTGTTCCTAATTGGTTTCTGAACTGGTGGTCATACCACGGTCCAACAGTAAAAATTTTACCAAATCCATTTCTCTGGTTATATAAAGAATGGATAAAAATTTCCCCTTTTATAAACAACTTATATCACTTAGATCATATATGTTACCCAGATAAAATTAACTAGATTTATTTCTTTCTGGAATTCTCTATTCCCTGGATACACAAATGGAATCCAGAAGTCGGATTCACCGAAGAACAAGTCCCATGCTTATACAGGACTTTTTACAACAACTTTTGGGACAAGTTAATGAAGAAGGATCCCAAAACAAAGACTTTATATGGTCAAGAACTCTTGGATTCAATCGAAATAAAAATCCAAGAGTATTCCAGCCAACCTCAGAAAGAGGTAATTGATGACAGCTCAGTAAGGCATATTGCCAGAAGAATTTCTTTTCAAGAAGGAGATAAAGCAGAAATGATTAACAACTACTTGGAAGAAGTCAAAAGAAATTTACTTCATTCCATTAATCAATATGAGAAATCACACACTTCTATGCAGAGTGAAACCAGCAACGATGATATCGCTGAAGATTCTCAACCCCTTGAATCAGAAAAAATACTTTCTGATGAAGATTTATGGAATGCGGAAGAATTCATCCGCAAAATGAAAGAAACAGACAAAAGACCAGCACGGTGAAACAGCTGGACCCCACAAGAATAGTGAAGCCGCCGACCCACAGCACAGTGAAGCCGCCGGACCCCACTTAAACAGTAGATACACTGTTCATCAACAATAGATACACTATTTCAACAGTAAAACTGCTGTTTTGTATAGTAAAAATACTGTAACAGGGACCCACGTGACCCAATTTTACTGTTCATAGATTCTTTTCTTTTCTATTTATACGTTTCATTCGTTCAGATGAAGAGGAAGCGAACTGAGACCCTCTCTCTCTAGAATTCTCTCTCTCTCTTCAAGTGTAATTAAGAGTTTGTAGTTTGAAGTTTTTGTAACATAAGAACAAGTAAATAAAGTTTTCAGTTCTTCATCTTCAGGCCTTGCATCCCGGCCAAAAGGTACATATTTCTTTCTTAGTTAGTTTTTCTTCTAGTCTCTCCTCTCTGGCCGTGACGATGTCCGGCTAAGAGACTTCATATCTATGTTGAGTATCTAACTTCTCTCCTATATAAACCATGAAAGAGACGACATCTATTTAAATATAAATGAACTTTATATATAGAGTTTTGACTTGGTGTCAGGATGGGTGGTACAGTCTAATATAACACTGCTCTTATTGGCTTTGCCTTAGTGGCTTCGTCTAGCCAGCCGTGAACCTCAGCCCGATAAAGGAGTTAAAAGGGCATCTTCTTTCACGGTTAGAACTGCTAGACACATGGGCTCAATAAAAGTATGTATTATATTATGACAGACCCCTTGCTTGAGTAAAGGTTTTTAACCTTCCATACAGTCATTAAACTATATATAAAATTCAAGTATATTTCAATTCTTATATCCTTACTGATTGTGCGGATTACCGCCAGTCTTTAAATATAAGGGTACTGAATTAGCTAGATTAAGAATTCTCAAGTATGTTAAAATAGAAGTCTTTAACTGGTGGAAACCTTCCAGACATATAAATGTCAGATGAGAGGTGCGAAACAAGTCCAGTTCCCGGTCAAACGGTGATTTCTGTTTTAGTTTAATTAAGAAGGCATGGCGGATTACCGTCCGCCACTTGATCCTGTTAAAATATCAATTTTTAAATCATCGAAAGAAGAATCTTTTGCTGGAGTTGTATTTTTGTTCAACAGACGGTTATTAACCTCTGGTAAAGAATAAGGTGGAGAATATTCAAATTCTTTTTCAAAAGGTTTTACAAAACTAGAACTTGAATTAGAACCTGAACTAGCAGCCAAATTAATAATTTTTTCACGAAGTTTTTCATCAGTAACTTCCTTTAAAAGTTCTATTACATTATCAGATGTAATAGTTTTCATGTTCAAATTTTTAAATTGTGATTGTAATTTATAAAATTCATCATCACAAGCACATGTATCACCTTTGCAAGTTGTACAAGTATTATCAACATTTTTATCACTATCAGATAAATCAAGTAAATCTATTTCAGCTTCGGATTCTGACTCAGAATAATAATCCGAGTGTTATATTAGACTGTACCAACCATCCTGACACCAAGTCAAAACTCTATATATAAAGTTCATTTATATTTAAATAGATGCCGTCTCTTTCATGGTTTATATAGGAGAGAAGTTAGATACTCAACATAGATATGAAGTCTCTTAGCCGGACATCGTCACGGCCAGAGAGGAGAGACTAGAAGAAAAACTAACTAAGAAAGAAAACAGTACCTTTTGGCCGGGATGCAAGGCCTGAAGATGAAGAACTGAAAACTTTATTTACTTGTTCTTCTGTTACAAAAACTTCAAACTGCAAACTCTTAATTACACTTGAAGAGAGAGAGAGAGAATTCTAGAGAGAGAGGGTCTCGGTTCGCTTCCCTTTCTTCTGAACGAATGAAACGTATAAATAGAAAAGAAAAGAATCTATGAACAGTAAAATTGGGTCCCGTGGGTCCATGTTACAGTATTTTTACTATACAAAATAGTATTTTTACTGTTGAAACAGTGTATCTACTGTTGATGAACAGTGTATCTACTGTTTAAGTGGGGTCTGGCGGCTTCACTGTGCTGTGGGTCCGGCAGCTTCACAGTTTTTGTGGGGTCCAGCTGTTTCACTGTGCTGGTTTTTTGTCTGTTTCTTTTATTTTGCGGATGAATTCTTCCGCATTCCGTAAATCTTCATCAGAAAGTATTTTTTCTGATTCAAAGGGTTGAGAATCTCCAGCTATATCATCGTTGCTGGTTTCACTCTGCATAGAAGTGTGTGATTTCTCATATTGATTAATGGAATGAAGTAAATTTCTTTTGACTTTTCCAAGTAGTTGTTAATCCTTTCTGCTTTATCTCCTTCTTGAAAGGAAATTCTTCTGGCAATATGCCTTACTGAGCTGTCATCAATTACCTCTTTCTGAGGTTGGCTGGAATACTCTTGGATTTTTATTTCGATTGAATCCAAGAGTTCTTGACCATATAAAGTCTTTGTTTTGGGATCCTTCTTCATTAACTTGTCCCAAAAGTCGCTGTAAAAAGTCCTGTATAAGCATGGGACTTGTTCTTCGGTGAATCCGACTTCTGGATTCCATTTGTGTATCCAGGGAATAAAGAATTCAAGAAAGAAATAAATCTGGTTAATTTTATCTGGGTAACATATATGATCTGAGTGATATAAGTTGTTTATAAAAGGGGAAACTTTTATCCATTCTTTATATAACCAGAGAAATGGATTTGGTAAAATTTTTACTGTTGGACCGTGGTATGACCACCAGTTCAGAAATCAATTAGGAACAGCTTCTGCAAATATCTTTGCACATACTTTAATAAACTAAGTATGTTTGTGTCGATCATTATTGTAGTATAACACTTTATCAAATGCCTAGATATAATCCCAATAGGTAAAATTCATTCTAGATTTGTTAAGGCTTATCTGCCTTTCTTTCGTTGTGGATATACCCCAGTCTTCAACAGATATGATCTGTTTAATTATAATCTTTGAGAAGTTATAAACGTTCTCGTCTGTTCTATACCCAGAAAAATGCTGAAAATCTGCACTGCCCGTACTGGTTAGTATTGTTTCATAATAGGAGCGGGTTTTATATGACTCACCCGGATAATATAAACTATTTATTAAATACCTTTGGAATATCTTCCATGGCTCTTCTTTTCTGTGAATGTCAGAGTTTTCTAAAAGAAATATCATTTCCTTTTTTGACACTTTCTCATATGACTTGATATCATCATTGTCATCTTTTGTGATGGAAGCAAAAGTATCACTTTGCTTGGTAGAAATATCTTTCTGTTTTTGAGCAGTCAAATAGGCCTGCAAATGTGCGTATAACGGGCTATCTTCTGGAATATCTTCCAGATGTACAGATGGTCCGATCGATGATTCTTCTCTGAGAGATATCCTCTCATTGTTAAACTCTTTCTTTCCATTTGTATAACTGGGGAGTTTGATGTGGATCCGTATGACGATCCTGAAGGTGATGATCTTCCTCTGGACTGTGGGGATGATCTTCCCCAACCTCTACCTCTTCCCCAACCCCAAGGGGGTTCCATCCTGTAAATATTTACGGGATAAGAAATCTGGCAGAGAATTATCAATTCACTTTTTATATTGTATTTCAAAATCAAAAGGGGCTAATTGAGCCTGCCATCTTGCAAATATCATTTTCGAGGCATCATATTTAAAGTCTTTATTAAACATATATTTAACAGATTGTGCCAGTTTTTATTAAAAACTTTTGATTCTATAAGTCGTCCTGAAATTTTAAAACACATTTTACTATGGTTAACATTTCATGTGCCACAGTAGCGTATTTTCTCTGGGCTTCAGACCATTTACCAGAGTAGAATCTAATCAGATATTTATGCTTATTATTGGGATTTATCTGTTTCAAAATCCCTCCATAACCAATATTAGACGCATCAGTCTCTATAATCTTTTTCCATGCAGGATTAGCAAGGTTAAGCAAGGTAAAGATTTAACACGTTGCTTAATATTTTTAACTAAAGTAGTATGACTATCAGTCCAAGGATTTTTATAATTCTTTTTTAGCCTATCATATAAGGGGGCTAAATCACGCGACAAATCTTTATAAAAAGGCGAAATATAATTTAAACTTCCCAAAAATCTTTGTAACTGAGTTCTATCAGTAATAACATCGGGAAATTTTGAAGCAAAATCAATCGATCTTTGAATAGGAGTAATCTTTCCTTGACAGATATAATGTCCTAAAAATCTAATGTTTGTTTGGAATAAACTCATTTTTTGTTTTGAGATAACCAAACCATTTTGTATAACAATTCTTTTAAAATTATCTAAATGCTTAATATGCATTTCAAGTGTTTTGGAAAATATCAAAATATCATCGATATAAACAATGATGAAATCTAGATAGGGGTTGAAAATATCATTCATAATTTTTTGGAATTCTGAAGGGGCATTCTTCAAACCAAAAGGCATAACATTCCATTCATATTGCCCAAATGGAACATTAAAAGCAGTTCTATAAGTATGCTCTTTAAATATTTGAATCTGCCAATATCCAGATTTTAAATCGAATTTTGAAAATATTTTGGCACCATATAATCTAGACAATAAATCTCTTTTATTAGGAATAGGATACCTAACCCATTTCAAATATTTATTCAAGTGCTTATAATTAATGACTAATCTAGGAACACCACGTTCCTTTTCAGCTGCGTTATTAACATAAAAAGCTGTGAAAGACCAAGGAGATTTTGAGGGTTTTATCAAACCCTTTTGTAGCAAGCTATCAATCTCTTTTTTGCAAAATTCTACTAATTCTGCGTTCATCTGACAAGGTCGAGATTTAGTAGGAATATCATCCTCAGAGAAATTGTCTTCATATGGAAGAGTGACAATATGCTTTTTTCGATTCCAAAAAGCACTAGGATGCTCAGCACAAATATCAATAGCAATCTGTTCGGAAATCAATTGATTTTTTCTTGTACTTTAGTAGAATTCAAAGTATCAAATATATTCATACTAAACAATTCTAATTGTAAAGAATCAACATGTTTTTGCTTCATATCAATTAAAACATTAATATCTCTAGTTACTGGATCTGTAACAAAAGTATAACTTATTTCTTTATCCTTATAAGTAGCAGTAAAACCTTTCGAGTCTATGCTAGTAAAAGGATAAATGGCGTTAATAAATGGTGTTTCGAGTATAATTGGAGGGTATAACTGGTTTTTTTACCAAGAAAAAGAAGTGAGGAATACAGACTTTATTCTGACAAATACCCGTATTAGGAAGCTTATACTTTATAACTAAAGCATATCCGGATGCAGATCTAACCATATGAGTAGTTTTTTGAAAATATTTCGTAGGTATTAAACCTTCTTGAATGCAGCTAACATCTGCTCCACTATCAATCATGGCAATGTTTGTAATTGAAAAACTATTATCAATGAGAATAGTACATTTGATATACCATTTATGAGCAGTAATAATTTGCATCATTCCCAAAAACATATCATGTTTAGGATTAAAACTAATAGTTTTTTCTTCAATATCATCTTTACAAATACCTTTGTTTTTATCATTAGATTTCTCAGCTGGAGAATCGATTTTCTCAATCTGAGTAATCCTATGATCACAAATCATTTGATTTTGTTTAAGAGATTTTATCTCTCGTTTCAAGTTTTCAACTTCAATTTTTAAATCATCGAAAGAAGAATCTCTTGCTGGAGTTGTATTTTTGTTCAACAGACGGTTATTAACCTCTAGTAAAGAATAAGGTGGAGAATATTCAAATTCTTTTTCAAAAGGTTTTACAAAACTAGAACTTGAATTAGAACCTGAACTAGCAGCCAAATTAATAATTTTTTCACGAAGTTTTTCATCAGTAACTTCTTTTAAAAGTTCTATTACATTATCAGATGTAATAGTTTTCATGTTCAAATTTTAAAATTGTGATTGTAATTTATAAAATTCATCATCACAAGCACATGTATCACCTTTGCAAGTTGTACAAGTATTATCAACATTTTTATCACTATCAGATAAATCAAGTAAATCTATTTCAGCTTTGGATTCTGACTTAGAATAATAATCCGATTCTGATCCAGAAGTGTATAACAAACCATAAACCTTATCACGTAACTCATCGTCTAGTCTTAAGGTTTTCAGCTTTTGAAGCTTACAATTCGGAGCTATATGGCCAAATTTACCACACTTATAACACTTAATATCAGCTAGATCTCTCTTAGACCTATTTTTGGTAAATCTAGTAGCCTTACGATGGGCTTTCTTAGCTTCTCGTTCTTCTTTGGATCTATATCTAGATCTCTTTCTCCTATAAGGACTGTCTTGGTTTGGGTATCTATGATACTTATATTTCTTCTTCTTATGAGTAGAAGTCTCGGATAGACCGAACTGAGTACAAAAATCTCCTAACTGGGATTTTTCCCTAAGCTTATCCATTTTAAGTTGTCTGGACAATCTTAATTCATTGCACAAGTTTAATCCTTCCTGTGTGCAAATTCCTATCAACTTACCATAGGTATAGTCTCTGTATGGAATTTCACCATAACTACCTCTTAGAACCTTCTTAACTCTTTCAGCAAATAAGGAGGGAAGGCCATCTATAAACTTAGCTTTCCAATATTCAATCTTATTCTCTGGTAGTTCCATCACTCTACTCAGAAAAGTGTCTTTATATCATCTAAACTCACCTAAGGTCTTACATCTAAGGCCATTAAGAAGAGTACGGACAGTCTCATTCTGATTGGTAAATCTACCATTAAAGTGTTCTAAAATAGTAAGAATAAGGGTATAAACGGCATCTTCTCTATTTGCCACTAGGGCCATGCCTAAGTTATCAACTCCTTCGTCAGTGGCTTGAGCATTAATAACCATTGTTCTTTCTTCGATAGTCAAATAATTGTCCCACCAATCACGAAGTTGGCCAGTAAAACCTACAACAATCATCCTGCAAATATTCCTATCTGTATTTTTCACACTTTTACAGATAGTTGCATACATAAGCATTCTATGTACAAGAATAGTTAACTGCCTATCAGTCAAACCATCAAGATTCCATTCATAAATTTCGGAACCACTATAAGACGTATTAGTCTGATTCCAATCACGTTCCTCTATTAGAACATCTTGAGGAGTAGGACGATTGTAATAATAAGTTTGCATTCTGGGTTTGTCAGCATATCTGCTATCAGTAAACTTACTATTCTTTTTGGGATAACTTTTGAGTTTATTAAACTCTAACAAAACATCATTTTTATAATCATAAGTAGCATCCATTTTATCAGCAAAATCTTTTGATAGATCAATAGGTTTGATATTCAAACCGGATAACTTTTTATCAAGAAGTTCTTCTAAATCATTAAAAGATTTAAATTTAAAATTCTGAATCTTAGGGGGTCTTTGAATATGAGTAAGAACAATTTGAGCTCCTGATTTGCTTCCTGAAGTAGAGGCAATATCAGTTATTTTTTTGCTAGTACTCATATCTTTTATCAAAACTGTTAAATCATCAAGTTTTTTATCAAGAAAACTAATCTGTTCTCTCAAAACCTTAACATATAAGCTCAAATAATTATTTTGAGAAATTAACTTATTAATTTCTGCGATGCTGACTGCAACAACATCTTCATCAATAAATTTTTGAAATGCAGTAAAAGTAATACCTGTATTATTAGGTTAAACAAAAGGTGCTTGAGGAGGGTAAATGGCTTTAGTAATATTGCCACTCCCGTCTTTATAGGATCTTTCTAAAACTTTTATAAAAAGTGGTAAATATGTGGTTATAAACCAAGGAACAAAGTACATAATTTGAATATGTAAAGCACAAGTTTCATAAAATTCTTGAGAAATATTGTTCAAATCCTCTTTACTATAAGTATCAAAAAGCCAAGTTTTAAACCGATTCCATTTATCACGGAAAAATTCTTTTTGAATATAACCTCTAGCTTGTGACCCTGGACTAAAATCAATTTGGTGTGAAATCATTTAAACATCATTTGGGTCAAATCCATCTCGGACGCAGAAGGAATATCCTTATCAGGAATATTATCATTATCCTGAACAATATTTGTCTTGGGGGTTAATATTAACCCTTTCAACTGGCTTATCACCCACTTTAGTAGAAATTGTGTGTAAAGATGCAACACGATTTCTAGCTGGTCCATAGACTGGTTCAACAGGAGAAATGTGTTGAATATCAGGCAACAGTCTATGATTGGTAAAGGAATGTCTAATATAATTAGAACTAATAGTAGGCAACAGTCTATGATTGGTAAAGGAATGTCTATTATAAGTGGAACTATTATCGTCAAACTGAATGCAAATCCTACTATCCGGATTTTGAGTAATATGAGAATACTCAGTATTACTGACAGCATCAGTTATCTGACTGGGGGATATAACCGAATCCAAAGTCCATGTAGTTGGAAAATTAATTTCCTCCCACTTAATAGGTCTCCTCGTGGTGACCTTAGACTTTGCAAAATTCGTTTCCACTAAAATAGTCTGATCAGATGTATCATATAATTTACATCTGGGGTTTAACGTAGATAGCAATTTGAAATAAATCCTATACGATAAACATATAAGTTCAGAACCAGGCACATAATTATAACCATGCGTTTTCACATTTAATATTAATGCATCAAGTATATTAACATCAGATAAAGATAATTGCAGATTGGGTTGAGTATTAAAATATACTGGGCCGTAGGCAACAGTAGATTCAATAGAACCCATTAGAGACTGTCTGAAATTCAGATTTCTAGCATCTCTAAGAGCGGCTAAAAACGTCTCTGGTAACCCTTTAAGGGTTAATGGCTTAAAAGCAATTTGTACCATACCAATATGCAAATAATTATACTGGTGTTTATAAACATCTACATCATGCTTGTTTAACAAACGAATAGTCTGTTCAGACGAATTCAAAGCTAAAGATTGCTCAGTTGTTTTAACAAGTTGTTTAGAAGAGAGTTTATCAAACCATCCATAATCATAGATTGTTCTAATAGGGACTTTAGTAATAGTCCATTTGTTTAACAAATAAAGGTTTTGAGGTATATCTACCTCTTCCAACCTAGTATTTTTCATACTAGTTTCTCCTAAATCCATATTTCAGAAACATATCTATGTCGAATATTTCATATCTATCTTATATATTTATATAAATATATAAGATAGATATGAAATATTCGACATAGATATTTCATATCTTCTAAACAACTTGTTAAAACAACTGAGCAATCTTTAGCTTTGAATTCGTCTGAACAGACTATTCGTTTGTTAAACAAGCATGATGTAGATGTTTATAAACACCAGTATAATTATTTGCATATTGGTATGGTACAAATTGCTTTTAAGCCATTAACCCTTAAAGGTTTACCAAAGACGTTTTTAGCCGCTCTTAGAGATGCTAGAAATCTGAATTTCAGACAGTCTCTAATGGGTTCTATTGAATCTACTGTTGCCTACGGCCCAGTATATTTTAATACTCAACCCAATCTGCAATTATCTTTATCTGATGTTAATATACTTGATGCATTAACATTAAATGTGAAAACGCATGGTTATAATTATGTGCCTGGTTCTGAACTTATATGTTTATCGTATAGGATTTATTTCAAATTGCTATCTACGTTAAACCCCAGATGTAAATTATATGATACATCTGATCAGACTATTTTAGTGGAAACGAATTTTGCAAAGTCTAAGGTCACCACGAGGAGACCTATTAAGTGGGAGGAAATTAATTTTCCAACTACATGGACTTTGGATTCGGTTATATCCCCCAGTCAGATAACTGATGCTGTCAGTAATACTGAGTATTCTCATATTACTCAAAATCCGGATGGTAAGATTTGCATTCAGTTTGACGATAATAGTTCCACTTATAATAGACAGTCATTTTCCACTAATAGACTGTTGCCTACTATTAGTTCTAATTATAATAGACATTCCTTTACCAATCATAGACTGTTGCCTGATATTCAACATATTTCTCCTATTGAACCAGTCTATGGACCAGCTAGAAATCGTGCTGCATCTTTACACACAATTTCTACTAAAGTGGGTGATAAGCCAGTTGAAAGGGTTAAGATTAACCCCAAGACAAATATTGTTCAGGATAATGATAATATTCCTGATAAGGATATTCCTTCTGCGTCCGAGATGGATTTTGACCCAAATGATGTTTAAATGATTCCACACCAAATTGATTTTAGTCCAGGGTCACAAGCTAGAGGTTATATTCAAAAAGAACTTTTTAATGATAAATGGAACCGGTTTAAAACTTGGTTTTTTGATACTTATAGTAAAGAGGATTTGAACAATATTTCTCAAGAATTTTATGAAACTTGTGCTTTACATAATCAAATTATGTACTTTGTTCCTTGGTTTATAACCACATATTTACCACTTTGTATAAAAGTTTTAGAAAGATCTTATAAAGACGGGAGTGGCAATATTACTAAAGCCATTTACCCTCCTCAAGCACCTTTTGTTTTACCTAATAATACAGGTATTACTTTTACTGCATTTCAAAAATTTATTGACGAAGATGTTGTTGCAGTCAGCATCGCAGAAATTAATAAATTAATTTCTCAAAATAATTATTTGAGCTTATATGTTAAGATTTTGGGAGAACAGATTAGTTTTCTTAATAAAAAAACTTGATGATTTAACAGTTTTGATAAATGATATGAGTACTAGCAAGAAAATAACTGATATTGCCTCTACTTCAGGAAGCAAATCAGGAGCTCAAATTGTTCTTACTCATATTCAAAGACCCCCTAAGATTCAGAATTTTAAATTTAAATCTTTTAATGATTTAGAAGAACTTCTTGATAAAAAGTTATCCGGTTTGAATATCAAACCTATTGATCAATCAAAAGATTTTGCTGATAAAATGGATGCTACTTATGATTATAAAAATGATGTTTTGTTAGAGTTTAATAAACTCAAAAGTTATCCCAAAAAGAATAGTAAGTTTACTGATAGCAGATATGCTGACAAACCCAGAATGCAAACTTATTATTACAATCGTCCTACTCCTCAAGATGTTCTAATAGAGGAACGTGATTGGAATCAGACTAATACGTCTTACAGTGGTTCCGAAATTTATGAATGGAATCTTGATGGTTTGACTGATAGGCAATTAACTATTCTTGTACATAGAATGCTTATGTATGCAACTATCTGTAAAAGTGTGAAAAATACAGATAGGAATATGTGCAGGATGATTGTTGCAGGTTTTACTGGCCAACTTCGTGGTTGGTGGGACAATTATTTGACTATCGAAGAAAGAGCAATGGTTATTAATGCTCAAGCCACTGACGAAGGAGTTGATAACTTAGGCATGGCCCTAGTGGCAAATAGAGAAGATGCCGTTTATACCCTTATTCTTACTATTTTAGAACACTTTAATGGTAGATTTACCAATCAGACTGAGACTGTCCGTACTCTTCTTAATGGCCTTAGATGTAAGACCTTAGGTGAGTTTAGATGGTATAAAGACACTTTTATGAGTAGAGTGATGGAACTACCAGAGAATAAGATTGAATATTGGAAAGCTAAGTTTATAGATGGCCTTCCTCCTTATTTGCTGAAAGAGTTAAGAAGGTTCTAAGAGGTAGTTATGGTGAAATTCCATACAGAGACTATACCTATGGTAAGTTGATAGGAATTTGCACACAGGAAGGATTAAACTTGTGCAATGAATTAAGATTGTCCAGACATCTTAAAATGGATAAGCTTAGGGAAAAATCCCAGTTAGGAGATTTTTGTACTCAGTTCGGTCTACCCGAGACTTCTAATCATAAGAAGAAGAAACATAAGTATCATAGATACCCAAACCAAGACAGTCCTTATAGGAGAAAGAGATCTAGATATAGATCCAAAGAAGAACGAGAAGCTAAGAAAGCCCATCGTAAGGCTACTAGATTTACCAAAAATAGGTCTAAGAGAGATCTAGCTGACATTAAGTGTTATAAGTGTGGTAAATTTGGCCATATAGCTCCGAATTGTAAGCTTCAAAAGCTGAAAACCTTAGGATATTTTTAAAAGAATTGTTATACAAAATGGTTTGGTTATCTCAAAACAAAAAATGAGTTTATTCCAAACAAACATTAGATTTTTAGGACATTATATCTGTCAAGGAAAGATTACTCCTATTCAAAGATCGATTGATTTTGCTTCAAAATTTTTCGATGTTATTACTGATAGAACTCAGTTACAAAGATTTTTGGGAAGTTTAAATTATATTTTGCCTTTTTATAAAGATTTTTCGCGTGATTTAGCCCCCTTATATGATAGGCTAAAAAAGAATTATAAAAATCCTTGGACTGATAGTCATACTACTTTGGTTAAAAATATTAAGCAACGTGTTAAATCTTTACCTTGCTTAACCCTTGCTAATCCTGCATGGCAAAAGATTATAGAGACTGATGCGTCTTATATTGGTTAAATCCCTAGACAATAGGGATTTATTGTCTAGATTCAGGGTTTGATACGTCTTACAGTGGTTCCGAAATTTACGAATGGAATCTTGATGGATTAACTGATAGACAATCGACTATTCTTGTACATAGAATGCTTATGTATGCAACTATCTGTAAAAGTGTGAAAAATACCGATAGAAATATATGCAGAATGATTGTTGCAGGTTTTATTGGCCAACTTCGTGGTTGGTGGGACAATTATTTGACTATCGAAGAAAGAGCAATGGTTATTAATGCTCAAGCCACTGAAGAAGGAGTTGATAATTTAGGCATGGCCCTAGTGGCAAATAGAGAAGATGTCGTTTATACCCTTATTCTTACTATTTTAGAACACTTTAATGGTAGCTTTACCAATCAGAATGAGACTGTCCGTACTCTTCTTAATGGCCTTAGATGTAAGACCTTAGGTGAGTTTAGATGGTATAAAGACACTTTTATGAGTAGAGTGATGGAACTACTAGAGAATAAGATTGAATATTGGAAAGCTAAGTTTATAGATGGCCTTCCCTCCTTATTTGCTGAAAGAGTTAAGAAGGTTCTAAGAGGTAGTTATGGTGAAATTCCATACAGAGACTATACCTATGGTAAGTTGATAGGAATTTGCACACAGGAAGGATTAAACTTGTGCAATGAATTAAGATTGTCCAGACAACTTAAAATGGATAAGCTTAGGGAAAAATCCCAGTTAGGAGATTTTTTTACTCAGTTCGGTCTACCCGAGACTTCTAATCATAAGAAGAAGAAACATAAGTATCATAGATACCCAAACCAAGACAGTCCTTATAGGAGAAAGAGATCTAGATATAGATCCAAAGAAGAACGAGAAGCTAAGAAAGCCCATCGTAAGGCTACTAGATTTACCAAAAATAGGTCTGAGAGAGATCTAGCTGGCATTAAGTGTTATAAGTGTGGTAAATTTGGCCATATAGCTCCGAATTGTAAGCTTCAAAAGCTGAAAACCTTAGGACTAGACGATGAGATACGTGATAAGGTTTATGGTTCGTTATACACTTCTGGATCAGAATCGGATTATTATTCTGAGTCAGAATCCGAAGCTGAAATAGATTTACTTGATTTATCTGATAGTGATAAAAATTTTGATAATACTTGTAGAACTTACAAAGGTGATACATGTGCTTGTGATGGTGAATTTTATAAATTACAATCACAATTTGAAAATTTGAACATGAAAACTATTGCATCTGATAATGTAATAGAACTTTTAAAGGAAGTTACTGATGAAAAACTTCGTGAAAAAATTATTAATTTGGCTGCTAGTTCAGGTTCTAATTCAAGTTCTAGTTTTGTAAAATCTTTTGAAAAAGATTTTGAATATTCTTCCCCTTATTCTTTACTAGAGGTTAATAACCGTCTGTTAAACAAAAATGCAACTCCAGCAAGAGATTCTTCTTTCGATGATTTAAAAATTGAAGTTGAAAACTTGAAACGAGAGATCAAATCTCTTAAACAAAATCAAATGATTTGTGATCATAGGATTACTCAGATTGAGAAAATCAATTCTCCAGCTGAGAAATCTAATGATAAAAACAAAGGTATTTTTGAAAATGATATTGAAGAAAAACCTATTAGTTTTAATCCTAAACATAATATGTTTTTAGGAATGATGCAAATTATTACTGCTCATAAATGGTATATCAAATTACTATTCTCATTGATAATAGTTTTTCAATTACAAACATTGCCATGATTGATAGTGGAGCAGATGTTAGCTGCATTCAAGAAGGTTTAATACCTACGAAATATTTTCAAAAAACTACTCATATGGTTTGATCTGCATCCGGACATGCTTTAGATATAAAGTATAAGCTTCCTAATACGGGTATCTGTCAGAATAAATTCTGTATTCCTCACTTCTTTTTGTTGGTAAAAAACCAGTTATACCCTCCTATTATACTTGGAACACCGTTTATTAACGCTATTTATCCTTTTACTAGCATAGACTCGAAAGGTTTTACTGCTACCTATGAGAATAAAGAGATAAGTTATATTTTTGTTACAGATCCAGTAACTAGAAATATTAATGCTTTAATTGATATGAAGCAAAAACATGTTGATTCTTTACAATTAGAATTATTTAGTATGTATATATTTGATACTTTAAATTCTACTAAAGTACAGAAAAAAATCAAATTGATTTCCGAGCAGATTGCTGTTGATATTTGTGCGGAGCATCCTAGTACTTTTTGGAATCGAAAAAAGCATGTTGTCACTCTTCCATATAAAGATAATTTCTCTGAAGATGATATTCCTACTAAATCTTGACCTTGTCAGATGAACGCAGAATTGGTAGAATTTTGCAAAAAAGAGATTGAT
Source organism: Nicotiana tomentosiformis (assembly GCF_000390325.3). NCBI lineage: Eukaryota > Viridiplantae > Streptophyta > Magnoliopsida > Solanales > Solanaceae > Nicotiana > Nicotiana tomentosiformis. Next base: position 31,368,316 of record NC_090812.1, read on the forward strand.
AGCTTGCTATCAAAGGGTTTGATAAAACCCTCAAAATCTCCTTGGTCTTGTACAACTTTTTATGTTAATAACGCAACTGAAAAGGAACGTGGTGTTCCTAGATTAGTCATTAATTATAAACCCTTGAATAAATATATAAAGTGGGTTAGGTATCCTATTCCTAATAAAAGAGATTTATTGTCTAGATTACATGATGCCAATATATTTTTAAAATTCGATTTAAAATCTGGATATTGGCAGATTCAAATATTTAAAGAGCATACTTATAGAACTGCTTTTAATATTTCATTTGGGCAATATGAATGGAATGTTATGCCTTTTGGTTTGAAGAATGCCCCTTCAGAATTCCAAAAAATTATGAATGATATTTTCAACCCCTATCTAGATTTCATCATTGTTTATATCGATGACATTTTGGTATTTTCCAAAACACTTGAAATGCATATTAAGCATTTAGATATTTTTAAAAGAATTGTTATACAAAATGGTTTGGTTATCTCAAAACAAAAAATGAGTTTATTCCAAACAAACATTAGATTTTTAGGACATTATATCTGTCAAGGAAAGATTACTCCTATTCAAAGATCGATTGGTTTTGCTTCACAATTTTCCGATGTTATTACTGATAGAACTCAGTTACAAAGATTTTTAGGAAGTTTAAATTATATTTCGTCTTTTTATAAAGATTTGTCGCGTGATTTAGCCCCCTTATATGATAGGCTAAAAAAGAATTATAAAAATGTTTGGACTGATAGTCATACTACTTTGGTTAAAAATATTAAGCAACGTGTTAAATCTTTACCTTGCTTAACCCTTGCTAATCCTGCATGGCAAAAGATTATAGAGACTGATGCGTCTAATATTGGTTACGGAGGGATTTTGAAACAGATAAATCCCAATAATAAGCATGAATATCTGATTAGATTCTACTCTGGTAAATGGTCTGAAGCCCAGAGAAAATACGCTACTGTGGCACATGAAATGTTAACCATAGTAAAATATGTTTTAAAATTTCAGGACGACTTATACAATCAAAAGTTTTTAATAAAAACTTACGCACAATCTGTGAAATATATGTTTAATAAATACTTTAAACATGATGCCTCGAAAATGATATTTGCAAGATGGCAGGCTCAATTAGCCCCTTTTGATTTTGAAATACAATATAAAAAGGGAATTGATAATTCTCTGCCAGATTTCTTATCCCGTGAATGTTTACAGGATGGAACCCCCCTGGGGTAGGGGAAGAGGTAGAGGTTGGGGAAGATCATCCCCACAGTCCAGAGGAAGATTATCACCTTCAGGATCGTCATACGGATACACATCAAACTCCTCAGTTATACAAATGGGAAGAAAGAGTTTAACCAATGAGAGGATATCTCTCAGAGAAGAATCATCGATCGGACCATCTGTCCATCTGGAAGATATTCCAGAAGATAGCTCGTTATACGCACATTTGCAGGCCTATTTGACTGCTCAAAAACAGAAAGATATTTCTGCCAAGCAAAGTGATACTTTTGCTTCCATCACAAAAGATGACAATGATGATATCAAGTCATATGAGAAAGTGTCAAAAAGGAAATGATATTTCTTTTAGAAAACTCTGACATTCAGAGAAAAGAAGAGCCGTGGAAGATATTCCAAAGGTATTTAATAAATGGTTTATATTATCCGGGTGAGTCATACAAAACCCGCTCCTATTATGAAACAATACTAACCAGTACGGGCAGTGCAGATTTTCAGCATTTTTCTGGGTATAGCACATACGAGAACGTTTATAACTTCTCAAAGATTATAATTAAACAGATCATATCTGTTGAAGACTGGGGTATATCCACAATGAAAGAAAGGCAGATAAGCCTTAACAAATCTAGAATGAATTTTACCTATTGGGATTATATCCAGGCATTTGATAAAGTGTTATACTACAATAATGATCGACACAAACATACTTGGTTTATTAAAGTATGTGCAAAGATATTTGCAGAAGCTGTTCCTAATTGGTTTCTGAACTGGTGGTCATACCACGGTCCAACAGTAAAAAATTTACCAGATCCATTTCTCAGGTTATACAAAGAATGGATAAAAATTTCCCCTTATATAAACAACTTATATCACTCAGATCATATATGTTACCCAGATAAAATTAACCAGATTTATTTCTTTCTGGAATTCTCTATTCCCTGGATACACAAATGGAATCCGGAAGTCGGATTCACCGAAGAACAAGTCTCATGCTTATACAGGACTTTTTACAACAACTTTTGGGACAAGTTAATGAAGAAGGATCCCAAAACAAAGACTTTATATGGTCAAGAACTCTTGGATTCAATCGAAATAAAAATCCAAGAGTATTCCAGCCAACCTTAGAAAGAGGTAATTGATGATAGCTCAGTAAGGCATATTGCCAGAAGAATTTCCTTTCAAGAAGGAGATAAAGCAGAAATGATTAACAACTACTTGGAAGAAGTCAAAAGAAATTTACTTCATTCCATTAATCAATATGAGAAATCAGACACTTCTATGCCGAGTGAAACCAGCAACGATGATATCGCTGAATATTCTCAACCCTTTGAATTAGAAAAAAATACTTTCTAATGAAGATTTACGGAATGCGGAAGAATTCATCCGCAAAATGAAAGAAACAGACAAAAAACCAGCACAGTGAAACAGCTGGACCCCACAAAAATAGTGATGCCGCCGGACCCACAGCACAGTGAAGCCGCCGGACCCCACTTAAACAGTAGATATACTGTTCATCAACAGTAGATACACTGTTTCAACAGTAAAAATACTGTTTTGTATAGTAAAAATACTGTAACAGGGACCCACGGGACCCACTTTTTACTGTTCATAGATTCTTTTCTTTTCTATTTATACGTTTCATTCGTTCAGAAGAAGAGGAAGCGAACTGAGACCCTCTCTCTCTCTCTCTAAAGTTGTAAGTAAGAGTTTGTAGCTGGTAGCTTGTAATAGAAGAACAAAAGTAAATAAAATTTTCAGTTCTTCATCTTCAGGGCCTTGCATCTTGGCCAAAAGGTACATATTTCTTTCTTAGTTTGTTTTTCTTCTAGTCTCTCCTCTCTGGCCGTGACGATGTCTGGCTAAGAGACTTCATATCTATGTTGAGTATCTAACTTCTCTCCTATATAAACCATGAAAGAGACAGCATCTATTTAAATATAAATGAACTTTATATATAGAGTTTTGACTTGGTGTCAGGATGGTTGGTACAGTCTAATATAACACTGCTCTTATTGGCTTTGCCTTAGTGGCTTCGTCTAGCCAGCCGTGAACCTCAGCCCGATAAAGGAGTTAAAAGGGCATCTTCTTTCACGGTTAGAACTGCTAGACACATGGGCTCAATAAAAGTATGTATTATATTATGACAGACCCCTTGCTTGAGTAAAGGTTTTTAACTTTCCATATAGTCATTAAACTATATATAAAATTCAAGTATATTTCAATTCTTATATCCTTACTGATTGTGCGGATTGCCGCCAGTCTTTAAATATAAGGGTACTGAATTAGCTAGATTAAGAATTCTCAAGTATGTTAAAATAGAAGTCTTTAACTGGTGGAAACCTTCCAGACATATAAATGTCAGATGAGAGGTGCGAAACAAGTCCAGTTCCCGGTCAAACAGTGATTTCTGTTTTAGTTTAATTGAGAAGGCATGGCGGATTACCGCCCGCCACTTGATCCTGTTAAAATGGTATCAGAGCCTAGGTACTTTCATGGTATATATAAGATAGATATGAAATATTCGACATAGATATGTTTCTGAAATATGGATTTAGGAGAAACTAGTATGAAAAATACTAGGTTGGAAGAGGTAGATATACCTCAAAACCTTGATTTGTTAAACAAATGGACTATTCCTAAAGTCCCTATTAGAACAATCTATGATTATGGATGGTTTGATAAACTCTCTTCTAAACAACTTGTTAAAACAACTGAGCAATCTTTAGCTTTGAATTCGTCTGAACAGACTATTCGTTTGTTAAACAAGCATGATGTAGATGTTTATAAATACCAGTATAATTATTTGCATATTGGTATGGTACAAATTGCTTTTAAGCCATTAACCCTTAAAGGGTTACCAGAGACGTTTTTAGCCGCTCTTAGAGATGCTAGAAATCTGAATTTCAGACAGTCTCTAATGGGTTCTATTGAATCTACTATTGCCTAAGGTCCAGTATATTTTAATACTCAACCCAATCTGCAATTATCTTTATCTGATGTTAATATACTTGATGCATTAACATTAAATGTGAAAACGCATGGTTATAATTATGCGCCTGGTTTTGAACTTATATGTTTATCGTATAGGATTTATTTCAAATTGCTATCTACGTTAAACCTCAGATGTAAATTATATGATACATCTGATCAGACTATTTTAGTGGAAACGAATTTTGCAAAGTCTAAGGTCACCACGAGGAGACCTATTAAGTGGGAGGAAATTAATTTTCCAACTACATGGACTTTGGATTCGGTTATATCCCCCAGTCAGATAACTGATGCTGTCAGTAATACTGAGTATTCTCATATTACTCAAAATCCGGATAGTAGGACTTGCATTCAGTTTGACGATAATAGTTCCACTTATAATAGACATTCCTTTACCAATCATAGACTGTTGCCTGATATTCAACACATTTCTCCTGTTGAACCAGTCTATGGACCAGCTAGAAATCGTGCTGCATCTTTACATACAATTTCTACTAAAGTGGGTGATAAGCCAGTTGAAAGGGTTAAGATTAACCCCAAGACAAATATTGTTCAGGATAATGATAATATTCCTGATAAGGATATTCCTTCTGCGTCTGAGATGGATTTTGACCCAAATGATGTTTAAATGATTCCATACCAAATTGATTTTAGTCCAGGGTCACAAGCTAGAAGTTATATTCAAAAAGAATTTTTCAGTGATAAATGGAACCGGTTTAAAACTTGGTTTTTTGATACTTATAGTAAAGAGGATTTGAACAATATTTCTCAAGAATTTTATGAAACTTGTGCTTTACATAATCAAATTATGTACTTTGTTCCTTGGTTTATAACCACATATTTACCACTTTGTATAAAAGCTTTAGAAAGATCTTATAAAGACGGGAGTGGCAATATTACTAAAGCCATTTACCCTCCTCAAGCACCTTTTGTTTTACCTAATAATACAGGTATTACTTTTACTGCATTTCAAAAATTTATTGATGAAGATGTTGCTACAGTCAACATTGCAGAAATTAATAAGTTAATTTCTCAAAATAATTATTTGAGCTTATATGTTAAGGTTTTGGGAGAACAGATTAGTTTTCTTGATAAAAAACTTGATGATTTAACAGTTTTGATAAAAGATATGAGTACTAGTAAGAAAATAACTGATATTGCCTCTACTTCAGGAAGCAAATCAGGAGCTCAAATTATTCTTACTCATATTCAAAGACCCCCTGAGATTCAGGATTTTAAATTTAAATCTTTTAATGATTTAGAAGAACTTCTTGATAAAAAGTTATCCGGTTTGAATATCAAACCTATTGATCTATCAAAAGATTTTGCTGATAAATTAGATACTACTTTTGACTATAAAAAGGATGTTTTGTCAGAGTTTAATAAACTCAGAAGTTACCCCAAAAAGAATAGTAAGTTTGCGGATAACAGATACGCTGATAAACCCAGAATGCAAACTTATTATTACAATCGTCCTACTCCTCAAGATGTTCTAATAGAGGAACGTGATTGGAATCAGTCTAATACGTCTTACAGTGGTTCCAAAATTTATGAATGGAATCTTGATGGTTTGTGTCACGACCCAATTTCACCTGTAGGTCGTGATGGCGCCCAACATTACGGCTAGGCAAGCCAACTAATAAATTAAGCATACATTGATTAAACTTTTATTCCAATAAAATAATAAAATACCAACTTCTACCAATGTGTGTGCCAAGACCCGGTGTCACAAGTGAAAGAGCATCTAGTAGATTATACAAAACTCCAAATACTGTCTGAAATAAAATAGACAGAATATAAATATCAGAAGAGATACTAGTAGCTGCAGAACAGCTCAGAAAGGCAGCTCACCACTATACCTCTGGATGACGTGGGTATGCGATGATAGGTCCTCCACTAGTACCTGTCTCAGATCCTGCACAAAAAGTGCAGCAAGTGTAGTATGAGTACGTAAACAACGTGTACTCAGTAAGTATCGAGCCTAATCTCAAAGTGGTAGAGACGAGATGGCCGACTTTGACACTCACTATAGGTCAATAACAATTGAAATAAAACTAGGATATTTAAATCAATGTGATTTACAGAATTTATTTAATCAGCGAAAATAATCAAATTCCTTCAAATGTATCAATTTTTAATATATTAATTAAATTCCAATTTATCAATTAAATCTCATTTACAGGAGTAACAATTAACTCCATAAACAAGCAAGAATAATAATTCATTAAATTTCAAAAATTTTCCAAATAATTAATTAGCTTCTCAAGCTGAAATAGATTATTTAAGTATCATGTAATTATTATTATTAAGCACGATTTCTGCCGAGGACGTACGGTCCGATCCAGAGTGTCGTGTACACTACCGAGGGACGTGCGGCGCGCTCCATAGATGCATCTATCCTGCCGAGGCGTTCGGCCCGCTCCACAAGAAAGGAGGACATTTTCTTATATGCCTCCGGAAGGACAGTATGTTTATTATATGATAAATTTGGGAGGAGAACAATTTCTTTTGACAATTAATTGATTTAAAAAGAAATCAAGCCTATGAGATTTTCATCCTTTAATATCTTTATCAAACAATTCACAATATATTTATATATATATACATCAATTAATATTAATTAATCAAAGAATACAATTTACACAAGTAATACATGCTTTGAGTCCTAAACTACCCGGACTTTAGCATTAATAGTAGCTACGCACGGACTCTCGTCACCTCGTGCGTACGTAGCCCCCACAATTAGCAACAATTATTTAATCTTAATCACCTATGAGGTAATTTCCCCCTCACAAGATTAGACAAGAGACTTACCTCGTCTTGCTCCAATTTAATCCAAGATTTTGCCTTTTCCACGATTATCCAACTCTGTCTGGCTCGAATCTAGCCAAAATAATTAAGTACAATCACTAAAAATTGTAGGGAATAACTTCTATAAGGAAATACTATATTTTTAATAAAAATCCCGAAATTAATTAAAAATTCGCCCGCGGGGGCCACATCTCGGAATCCGGCGAAAGTTATGAAATCCGACAACCCATTTAATTACGAGTCCAACCATACCAATTTCGCTCAAATCCGACTCCGAATCGATACCGAAATCTAAAAATTTCATTTCTATGAGATTTTTAAATTTTTCCAAATTTAAATCCCAAAACACTAATTAGATTGTGAAAACAATGATATATTTATGTTCATAAGCCAAATCCAAGTTAGAATCACTTACCCCAATATTTTTTCCTTGAAGATCTGCCAAAAATCGCCTCTGCTCAAGCTCAAGTTCGCCAAAAATGGCAAATGGGACGAAAGTCCTCTGTTTTTATAACTGCCCAGCAGTTCGGAACAGGGCCTCGAACAGGGCCTTGATCGCGGCATCGAGCTCGTGCCTTCGATCAGGGCGTCGAGGATTGTCTTCGATCTCAGGCTCGAGCATGGTCCTTCGATAGTGACCCTCGAGCCTTGCTCTCGATCATGGAATCGAACTGGACCTTCGATCCTGGCCCTCGTACTGGACTTCGATCAACCAGCTCGAGCCTGGATCTCGGTCATGGCATCGAGTTGAGTCTAAGGTTACGACCCTCGATCTTGGGTCTCGATCCTATCCCTCGAGCTTTGCCTTCGATCATGGCCCTCGAGATGGGCCTTCGATCATGGCTTCGATACCTAAGCTCGAGCCTGAGCCTCGTCAACTCTGGCTTGATGCCTGGGTTCGATGCCTGGGTTCGAGGTCCGGACTCGAGGTCTGGGCTCGATGACAGTCCAGAATGCCCAACAGAAGAGGAAAAATTGCAGCAGCTTTTTAAGTCAAAATTCTGATATGTTAACCATCTGAAACTCACCCGAGGCCCTCGGGACCTCAACCAAATACACCACCAAGTCCTAAAACATCATACCAACTTAGTCGAACCTCTAAATCACATCAAACAACGCTTAAACCATGAATCATACCCTAATTCAAGCTTAATGAAACTAGGAGTTTTCTACTTCTACATTCAATGTCGGAACCTATCAAATCAACTCCGAATGACCTCAAATTTTACACACAAGTCATAAATTACATAACGGAGCTATGAAAATTTTCGGAATTGGATTCCGACTCCGATATCAAAAAGTCAACCCCCGGTCAAACTTTCAACCTTTAAATTCCTATTTTAGCCATTTCAAGCCTAATTTAACTACGGACTTCCAAATAAAATTCCGATCACGCTCCTAAGTCCAAAATCACCATACGGAGCTGTTGGAATCATCAAAATTTTATTCCGGGGTCGTTTTCTAAAAACGTTGACCGAAGTCAAACTTAGAACTTTAAGGCCAACTTAAAGAATCAAGTGTTCCGGTTTCACCTCAAACACTTCCAAATCCCGAACCAACCATCCCCGCAAGTCATAAATCATTACAAGCACCTACGGAACGTTTTATTTTAGGAAACGGGGTTCTAAAAGTTAAAATGACCGGTTGGGTCATTACAGTTTGACTGATAGGCAGTTAACTATTCTTGTACATAGAATGCTTATGTATGCAACTATCTGTAAAAGTGTAAAAAAATACAAATAGGAATATTTGTAGGATGATTGTTGCAGGTTTTACTAGCCAACTTCGTGGTTGGTGGGACAATTATTTGACTATCGAAGAAAGAGCAATGGTTATTAATGCTCAAGCCACTGACGAAGGAATTGATAACTTAGGCATGGCCCTAGTGGCAAATAGAGAAGATGCCGTTTATACCCTTATTCTTACTATTTTAGAACACTTTAATGGTAGATTTACCAATCAGAATGAGACTGTCCGTACTCTTCTTAATGGCCTTAGATGTAAGACCTTAGGTGAGTTTAGATGGTATAAAGACACTTTTATGAGTAGAGTGATGGAACTACCAGAGAATAAGATTGAATATTGGAAAGCTAAGTTTATAGATGGCCTTCCCTCCTTATTTGCTGAAAGAGTTAAGAAGGTTCTAAGAGGTAGTTATGGTGAAATTCCATACAGAGATTATACCTATGGTAAGTTGATAGGAATTTGCACACAGGAAGGATTAAACTTGTGCAATGAATTAAGATTGTCCAGACAGCTTAAAATGGATAAGCTTAGGGAAAAATCCCAGTTAGGAGATTTTTTTACTCAGTTCGGTCTACCCGAGACTTCTAATCATAAGAAGAAGAAACATAAGTATCATAGATACCCAAACCAAGACAGTCCTTATAGGAGAAAGAGATCTAGATATAGATCCAAAGAAGAACGAGAAGCTAAGAAAGCCCATCGTAAGGCTACTAGATTTACCAAAAATAGGTCTAAGAGAGATCTAGCTGACATTAAGTGTTATAAGTGTGGTAAATTTGGCCATATAGCTCCGAATTGTAAGCTTCAAAAGCCGAAAACCTTAGGACTAGACGATGAGATACGTGATAAGGTTTATGGTTCGTTATACACTTCTGGATCAGAATCAGATTATTATTCTGAGTCAGAATCCGAAGCTGAAATAGATTTACTTGATTTATCTGATAGTGATAAAAATGTTGATAATACTTGTACAACTTGCAAAGGTGATACATGTGCTTGTGATGATGAATTTTATAAATTACAATCACAATTTAAAAATTTGAACATGAAAACTATTACATCTGATAATGTAATAGAACTTTTAAAGGAAGTTACTGATGAAAAACTTCGTGAAAAAATTATTAATTTGGCTGCTACTTCAGGTTCTAATTCAAGTTCTAGTTTTGTAAAATCTTTTGAAAAAGAATTTGAATATTCTCCCCCTTATTCTTTACTAGAGGTTAATAACCGTCTGTTAAACAAAAATGCAACTCCAGCAAGAGATTCTTCTTTCGATGATTTAAAAATTGAAGTTGAAAACTTGAAACGAGAGATCAAATCTCTTAAACAAATTCAAATGATTTGTGATCATAGGATTACTCAGATTGAGAAAATCAATTCTCCAGCTGAGAAATCTAATGATAAAAACAAAAGTATTTGTAATGATGATATTGAAGAAAAACCTATTAGTTTTAATCCTAAACATGATATGTTTTTGGGAATGATGCAAATTATTACTGCTCATAAATGGTATATCAAATGTACTATTCTCATTGATATTAGTTTTTCAATTACAAACATTGCCATGATTGATAGTGGAGCAGATGTTAGCTGCATTCAAAAAGGTTTAATACCTACAAAATATTTTCAAAAAACTACTCATATGGTTAGATCTGCATCCGGACATGCTTTAGATATAAAGTATAAGCTTCCTAATACGGGTATTTGTCAGAATAAAGTCTGTATTCCTCACTTCTTTGTCTTGGTAAAAAACCAGTTATATCCTCCAATTATACTTGGAACACCATTTATTAACGCCATTTATCCTTTTACTAGCATAGATTCGAAAGGTTTTACTGCTACTTATAAGGATAAAGAAATAAGTTATACTTTTGTTACAGATCCAGTAACTAAAGATATTAATGCTTTAATTGATATGAAGCAAAAACATGTTGATTCTTTACAATTAGAATTGTTTAGTATGAATATATTTGATACTTTGAATTCTACTAAAGTACAAGAAAAAATCAAATTGATTTCCGAGCAGATTGCTATTGATATTTGTGCTGAGCATCCTAGTGCTTTTTGGAATCGAAAAAAGCATATTGTCACTCTTCCATATGAAGACAATTTCTCTGAGGATGATATTCCTACTAAATCTCGACCTTGTCAGATGAACGCAGAATTAGTAGAATTTTGCAAAAAAGATATTGATAGCTTGCTACAAAAGGGTTTGATAAAACCCTCAAAATCTCCTTGGTCTTGCACAGCTTTTTATGTTAATAATGCAGCTGAAAAGGAACGTGGTGTTCCTAGATTAGTCATTAATTATAAACCCTTGAATAAATATTTGAAGTGGGTTAGGTATCCTATTCCTAATAAAAGAGATTTATTGTCTAGATTATATGATGCCAATATATTTTCAAAATTCGATTTAAAATCTGGATATTGGCAGATTCAAATATTTAAAGAGCATACTTATAGAACTGCTTTTAATGTTCCATTTGGGCAATATGAATGGAATGTTATGCCTTTTGGTTTGAAGAATGCCCCTTCAGAATTCCAAAAAATTATGAATGATATTTTCAACCCCTATCTAGATTACATCATTGTTTATATCGATGACATTTTGGTATTTTCCAAAATACTTGAAATGCATATTAAGCATTTAGATATTTTTAAAAGAATTGTTATACAAAATGGTTTGGTTATCTCAAAACAAAAAATGAGTTTATTCCAAACAAACATTAGATTTTTAGGACATTATATCTGTCAAGGAAAGATTACTCTTATTCAAAGATCGATTGATTTTGCTTCAAAATTTCCCGATGTTATTACTGATAGAACTCAGTTACAAAGATTTTTGGGAAGTTTAAATTATATTTTGCCTTTTTATAAAGATTTGTCGCGTGATTTAGCCCCCTTATATGATAGGCTAAAAAAGAATTATAAAAATTCTTGGACTGATAGTCATACTACTTTGGTTAAAAATATTAAGCAACGTGTTAAATCTTTACCTTGCTTAACCCTTGCTAATCCTGCATGGCAAAAGATTATAGAGACTGATGCGTCTAATATTGGTTACGGAGGAATTTTGAAACAGATAAATCCCAATAATAAGCATGAATATCTGATTAGAAGGTACATATTTCTTTCTTAGTTAGTTTTTCTTCTAGTCTCTCCTCTCTGGCCGTGACGATGTCCGGCTAAGAGACTTCATATCTATGTTGAGTATCTAACTTATCAGCAAAATCTTTTGATAGATCAATAGGTTTGATATTCAAACCGGATAACCTTTTATCAAGAAGTTCTTCTAAATCATTAAAAGATTTAAATTTAAAATCCTGAATCTCAGGGGGTCTTTGAATATGAGTAAGAACAATTTTAGCTCCTGATTTGCTTCCTGAAGTAGAGGCAATATCAGTTATTTTCATGCTAGTACTCATATCTTTTATCAAAACTGTTAAATCATCAAGTTTTTTATCAAGAAAACAAATCTGTTCTCCCAAAACCTTAACATATAAGCTCAAATAATTATTTTGAGAAATTAATTTATTAATTTCTGCGATGCTGACTGCAACAACATCTTCGTCAATAAATTTTTGAAATGCAGTAAAAGTAATACCTGTATTATTAGGTAAAACAAAAGGTGTTTGAGGAGGGTAAATGGCTTTAGTAATATTGCCACTCCCGTCTTTATAAGATCTTTCTAAAACTTTTATAAAAAGTGATAAATATGTGGTTATAAACCAAGGAACAAAGTACATAATTTGATTATGTAAAGCACAAGTTTCATAAAATTCTTTAGAAATATTGTTCAAATCCTCTTTACTATAAGTATCAAAAAACCAAGTTTTAAACCGGTTCCATTTATCACTGAAAAATTATTTTTGAATATAACCTCTAGCTTGTGACCCTGGACTAAAATCAATTTGGTGTGGAATCATTTAAACATCATTTGGGTCAAAATCCATCTCGGACGCAGAAGGAATATCCTTATCAGGAATATTATCATTATCCTGAACAATATTTGTCTTGGGGTTAATCTTAACCCTTTCAACTGGCTTATCACCCACTTTAGTAGAAATTGTGTGTAAAGATGCAGCACGATTTCTAGCTGGTCCATAGACTGGTTCAATAGGAGAAATATGTTGAATATCAGGCAACAGTCTATGATTGGTAAAGGAATGTCTATTATAATTAGAACTAATAGTAGGTAACAGTCTATTAGTGGAAAATGACTGTCTATTATAAGTGGAACTATTATCGTCAAACTGAATGCAAATCTTACCATCCGGATTTTGAGTAATATGAGAATACTCAGTATTACTGACAGCATCAGTTATCTGACTGGGGGATATAACCGAATCCAAAGTCCATGTAGTTGGAAAATTAATTTCCTCCCACTTAATAGGTCTCCTCGTGGTGACCTTAGACTTTGCAAAATTCGTTTTCACTAAATTAGTCTGATCAGATATATCATATAATTTACATCTGGGGTTTAATGTAGATAGCAATTTGAAATAAATCCTATACGATAAACATATAAGTTCAGAACCAAGCGCATAATTATAACCATGCATTTTTACATTTAATGTTAATGCATCAAGTATATTAACATCAGATAAAGATAATTGCAGATTGGGTTGAGTATTAAAATATACTGGGTCGTAGGCAACAGTAGATTCAATAGAACCCATTAGAGACTGTCTGAAATTCAGATTTCTAGCATCTCTAAGAGCGGCTAAAAACGTCTCTGGTAACCCTTTAAGGGTTAATGTCTTAAAAGCAATTTGTATCATACCAATATGCAAATAATTATACTGGTGTTTATAAACATCTACATCATGCTTGTTTAACAAACGAATAGTCTGTTCAGACGAATTCAAAGCTAAAGATTGCTCAGTTATTTTAACAAGTTGTTTAGAAGAGAATTTATCAAACCATCCATAATCATAGATTGTTCTAATAGGGACTTTAGGAATAGTCCATTTGTTTAACAAATCAAGGTTTTGAGGTATATCTACCTCTTCCAACCTAGTATTTTTCATACTAGTTTCTCCTAAATCTATATTTCAGAAACATATCTATGTCGAATATTTCATATCTATCTTATATATACCATGAAAGTACCTAGGCTCTCATACCATTTTAATAGAATCGAGTGGCGGGCGGTAATCCGCCATGCCTTCTCAATTAAACTAAAACAGAAATCACCGTTTGACCGGGAACCGGACTTGTTTCACACCTCTCATCTGACATTTATATGTCTGGAAGGTTTCCACCAGTTAAAGACTTCTATTTTAACATACTTGAGAATTCTTAATCTAGCTAATTCAGTATCCTTATATTTAAAGACTGGCGGTAATACGCACAATCAGTAAGGATATAAGAATTGAAATATACTTGAATTTTATATATAGTTTAATGACTGTATGGAAGGTTAAAAACCTTTACTCAAGCAAGGGGTATGTCATAATATAATACATACTTTTATTGAGCCCATGTGTCTAGCAGTTCTAACCGTGAAAGAAGATGCCCTTTTAACTCCTTTATCGGGCTGAGGTTCACGGCTGGCTAGACGAAGCCACTAAGGCAAAGCCAATAAGATCAGTGTTATATTAGACTGTACCAACCATCCTGACACCAAGTCAAAACTCTATATATAAAGTTCATTTATATTTAAATAGATGCCGTCTCTTTCATGGTTTATATAGGAGAGAAGTTAGATACTCAACATAGATATGAAGTCTCTTAGTCGGACATCGTCACGGCCAGAGAGGAGAGACTAGAAGAAAAACTAACTAAGAAAGAAATATGTACCTTTTGGCCAAGATGCAAGGCCCTGAAGATAAAGAACTGAAAACTTTATTTACATGTTTCTGAAATAAAGTTATACTTTATATCTATCTTATACTATACTCTATATATATATATATATATATATATATATATATATAAAAGCTTATATTTATACTATATTATACTATATATACATCTTAAGATATACTAAGTATACTAGATATACTAGATATATATATAGTATAGTATAGTAGATATACATGTATATATAGTATATCTTAAGATGTATACTATCGAATATGGCTTATATACTATGTATATATAGTATAGTATAGTATAGTATAGTATATATATACTATATATACAATTTAATATATATAAACTATATTCGATATACTATATATATATCTTAAGATATACTATACTATATATACATCTTAAGATATACTATATATACTATACTATATATACCCTTAAAGGGTTACCAGAGACATTTTTGGCTGCTCTCAGAGATGCCAGAAATTTGAATTTTAGACAGTCTCTGATGGGTTCTATTGAATCTACTGTCGCCTATGGCCCAGTATATTTTAATACTCAACCCAATTTGCAATTATCTTTATCTGATGTTAATATACTTGATGCATTAACATTAAATGTGAAAACGCATGGTTATAATTATGCGCCTGGTTCTGAACTGATATGTTTATCATATAGAATATATTTTAAATTACTATCTACGTTAAACCCCAGATGTAAATTATATGATACATCTGATCAGACTATTCTAGTGGAAACGAATTTTGCAAAGTCTAAGGTCACCACGAGAAGACCTATTAAGTGGGAAGAAATTAATTTTCCAACCACATGGACTTTGGATTCGGTTATATCCCCCAGTCAGATAACTGATACTGTTAGTAATACTGAGTATTCTCATATTACTCAAAATCCGGATGGTAGGATTTGCATTCAGTTTGACGATAATAGTTCCACTTATAGTAGACAGTCATTTTCTAATAATAGAATGTTGCCTACTATTAATTCTAGTTATAACAGACATTCCTTTACTAGTCGTAGACTGTTGCCTGATATTCAACACATTTCTCCTGTTGAACCAGTCTATGGACCAGCTAGAAATCGTGCTGCATCTTTACACACAATTTCTACTAAAGTAGGTGATAAACCTGTTGAAAGGGTTAAGATTAACCCCAAAACAAATATTGTTCAGGATAGTGATAATATTTCTGATAAGGATATTCCTTCTGCGTCCGAAATGGATTTTGACCCCAATGATTCTTAATGATTCCACACCAAATTGATTTTAGTCCAGGGTCACAAGCTAGAGGTTATATTCAAAAAGAATTTTTTACTGATAAATGGAACCAGTTTAAAACTTGGTTTTTTGATACTTATAGTAAGGAAGATTTAAACAATATTTCACAAGAGTTTTATGAAACTTGTGCTTTACATAATCAAATTATGTATTTTGTTCCTTGGTTTATAACCACATATTTACCACTTTTTATAAAAGTTTTGGAAAGATCTTATAAAGACGGGAGTGGCAATATTACTAAAGCCATTTACCCTCCTCAATCATCTTTTGTTTTACCTAATAATACAGGTATTACTTTTACTGCATTTCAAAAATTTATTGATGAAGATGTTGCTGCAGTCAGCATCGCAGAAATTAATAAATTAATTTCTCAAAATAATTATTTGAGTTTATATGTTAAAGTTTTGGGTGAAAACGTTAGTTTTCTTAATAAAAAACTTGATGATTTAACAGTCTTGATTAAGGAGATGAATACGAAAAAGACTTTGACTGATATTGCCTCTTCTTCAGGAAGCAAATCAGAACCTCAGATTGTTGTTACTCATATTCAAAGACCTCCTGATATTCAGGATTTTAAATTTAAATCTTTTGGAGACTTAGAAGAACTTCTTGATAAAAAGTTATCCGGTTTGAATATCAAACCCATTGATTTATCAAATGATTTTGCTGATAAATTAGATTCTACTTTTGACTATAAAAAGGATGTTTTGTCAGAATTTAATAAACTCAGAAGTTACCCCAAAAAGAATAATAAGTTTGCAGATAGCAGATATGCTGATAAACCTAGAATGCAGACTTATTATTACAATCGTCCTACTCCTCAAGATGTTTTAATAGAGGAACGTGATTGGAATCAGACTAATACGTCTTACAGTGGTTCCGAAATTTACGAATGGAATCTTGATGGTTTGACTGATAGGCAGTTAACTATTCTAGTACATAGAATGCTTATGTATGCAACTATCTGTAAAAGTGTAAAAAATACAGATAGGAATATTTGCAGAATGATTGTTGCAGGTTTTACTGGCCAACTTCGTGGCTGGTGGGACAATTATTTGTCTGTCGACGAAAGGGCAATGGTTATTAACGCTAAAGCCGTTGACGAAGGACTTGATAACTTAGGCATGGCCCTAGTGGCAAATAGAGAAGATGCCGTTTATACCCTTATTCTTACTATATTAGAACACTTCAATGGTAGATTTACCAACCAAAATGAAACTGTTCGTACTCTCCTTAATAGCCTTAGATGTAAGACTTTAAGTGAGTTTAGGTGGTATAAAGACACCTTTATGAGTAGAGTGATGGAACTACCAGAAAATAAGTTTGAACATTGGAAAGCTAAGTTCATAGATGGCCTTCCCTCTTTATTTGCCGAAAGAGTTAGAAAGGTTTTAAGAGGTAGTTATGGAGAAATTCCTTATGCAGACTATACCTATGGTAAATTAATAGGAATTTGCACACAGGAAGGATTAAACCTGTGCAATGAATTAAGATTGTCCAGACAACTTAAGATGGATAAGCTTAAAGAAAGAAACCAGTTAGGGGACTTTTGCGCCCAGTTCGGTTTACCCGAAACTTCTACTCATAGGAAAAAGAAACATAAGTATCATAGATACCCCAACCAAGACAGTCCTTATAGGAAAAAGAGATCTAGATATAGATCCAAAGAAGAACGAGAAGCCAAGAAAGCACATCGCAAGTCTACTAGATTTACCAAAAATAGGTCTAAGCGAGATCTTGCTGACATTAAGTGTTATAAGTGTGGTAAATTTGGCCATATAGCTCCAAATTGTAAGCTTCAAAAGCTGAAAACCTTAGGACTAGAAGATGAACTACGTGATAAGGTTTATAGTTTGTTATATACTTCTGGATCGGAATCTGATTATTATTCTGAATCAGAATCCGAAGCTGAAATTGATTTGCTTGATTTATCTGATAGTGATAAAAATATTGATAATACTTGTACAACTTGCAAAGGTGATACATGTACTTGTGATGATGAATTTTATAAATTACAATCACAGTTTCAAGACCTAAACATGAAAACTATTACTTCTGATAATGTAATAGAACTTTTAAAAGAAGTTAATGATGAAAAACTTCGTGAAAAAATTATTAATTTGGCTGCTAGTTCAAGTTCTAATTCAAGTTCTGGTTTTGCAAAACCTTTTGAAAAAGAATTTGAATATTCCCCGCCTTATTCCTTACTAGAGGTTAATAACCGTTTGTTAAACAAAAATGCATCTCCAGCAAGAGATTCTTCTTTCGATGATTTAAAAATTGAAGTTGAAAACTTAAAACGAGAGATCAAATCTCTTAAACAAAATCAAATGATTTGTGATCATAGGATTACTCAGATTGAGAAAATCAATTCTCCAGCTGAGAAATCTAATGATAAAAACAAAGGTATTTTTGAAAATGATATTGAAGAAAAACCTATTAATTTTAATCCTAAACATGATATGTTTCTAGGAATGATGCAAATTATTACTGCTCATAAATGGTACATCAAATGTACTATTCTCATTGATAATAGTTTCTCAATTACAAACATTGCCATGATTGATAGTGGAGCAGATGTTAGCTGCATTCAAGAAGGTTTAGTACCTACGAAATATTTTCAAAAAACTACTCATATGGTTAGATCTGCATCCGGACATGCTTTAGATATAAAGTATAAACTTCCTAATACGGGTATTTGTCAGAATAAAGTCTGTATTCCTCACTTCTTTTTCTTGGTAAAAAACCAGTTATACCCTCCAATTATACTTGGAACACCGTTTATTAACGCCGTTTATCCTTTTACTAGCATAGACTCGAAAGGTTTTACTGCTACTTATAAGGATAAAGAGATAAGTTATACTTTTGTTACAGATCCAGTAACTAGAGATATTAATGCTTTAATTGATATGAAGCAAAAACATGTTGATTCTTTACAATTAGAAATGTTTAGTATGAATATATTTGATACTCTGAATTCTACTAAAGTACAGGAAAAAATCAAATTGATTTCCGAGCAGATTGCTATTGATATTTGTGCTGAGCATCCTAGTGCTTTTTGGAATCGAAAAAAGCATATTGTTACTCTTCCATATGAAGATAATTTCACTGAGGATGATATTCCTACTAAATCTCGACCTTGTCAGATGAATGCAGAATTGGTGGAATTTTGCAAAAAAGAGATTGATAGTCTGCTATCAAAGGGTTTGATAAAACCCTCAAAATCTCCTTGGTCTTGTACAGCTTTTTATGTTAATAACGCAGCTGAAAAGGAACGTGGTGTTCCTAGATTAGTCATTAATTATAAGCCCTTGAATAAATATTTAAAATGGGTTAGGTATCCTATTCCTAATAAAAGAGATTTATTGTCTAGATTATATGACGCCAATATATTTTCAAAATTTGATTTAAAATCTGGTTATTGGCAGATTCAAATATTTAAAGAGCATACTTATAGAACTGCTTTTAATGTTCCATTTGGGCAATATGAATGGAATGTTATGCCTTTTGGTTTAAAAAATGCCCCTTCAGAATTCCAAAAAATTATGAATGATATTTTCAACCCTTATCTAGACTTCGTCATTGTATATATCGATGACATTTTGGTATTTTCCAAAACACTTGAAATGCATATTAAGCATTTAGATATTTTCAAAAGAATTGTTATACAAAATGGTTTGGTAATCTCAAAACAAAAAATGAGCTTATTTCAAACTAACATTAGATTCCTAGGACATTATATTTGTCAGGGGAAGATTACTCCTATTCAACGATCGATTGATTTTGCCTCAAAATTTCCCGATGTTATTACTGATAGAACTCAGTTACAAAGATTTTTGGGAAGTTTAAATTATATTTCACCTTTTTATAAAGATCTGTCACGTGATTTAGCCCCCTTATATGATAGGTTAAAAAAGAATTATAAAAGCTCTTGGACTGATAGTCACACTACTTTGGTAAAAAATATTAAACAACGTGTTAAATCTTTACCTTGCTTAACCCTTGCTAATCCTACATGGCAAAAAATTATAGAGACTGATGCGTCTAATATTGGTTATGGAGGGATATTAAAACAGATAAATCCCAATGATAAACATGAATATCTGATTAGATTTTATTCTGGTAAATGGTCTGAAGCCCAGAAAAAATACGCTACTGTGGCACATGAAATGTTAACCATAGTAAAATGTGTTTTAAAATTTCAGGACGACTTATACAATCAAAAGTTTTTGATAAAAACTGACGCACAATCTGTTAAATATATGTTTAATAAAGATTTTAAACATGATGCCTCAAAAATGATATTTGCAAGATGGCAAGCTCAATTAGCCCCTTTTGATTTTGAAATACAATATAAAAAGGGAATTGATAATTCTCTGCCAGATTTCTTATCTCGTGAATATTTACAGGATGGAACCCCCTGGGGTAGGGGAAGAGGTAGAGGTTGGGGAAGATCATCCCCACAGTCCAAAGGAAGGTCATCACCTTCGGGATCGTCATACGGATCCTCATCAAACTCCCCAGTTATACAAATGGGAAGAAGGAGTTTAGTCAATGAGAGGATATCTCTCAGAGAAGAATCATCGATTGGACCATCCGTCCATCTGGAAGATATTCCAGAAGATAGTCCGTTATACGCACATTTGCAGGCATATTTGACTGCTCAAAAACAGAAAGATACTTCTGTTAAGCAAAGTAATACTTTTGCTTCCATTACTAAAGATGACAATGATGATATCAAGTCATACGAGAAAGTGCCAAAAAGAGAAATGATATTTCTCTTAGAAAATTCTGACATTCAGAGAAAAGAAGAACCATGGAAGATATTCCAAAGGTATTTGATAAATGGGTTATATTATCCGGGTGAGTCATACAAAACCCGTTCCTACTATGAAACGATACTGACCAGTACTGGAAGTGCAGATTTTCAGCACTTTTCTGGGTATAGCACAGACGAGAACGTTTATAACTTCTCGAAGATTATAATTAAACAGATTATATCTGTTGAAGACTGGGGTATATCCACAATGAAGGAAAGGCAGATAAGCCTTAACAAAAATAAAATGAATTTTACTTATTGGGATTATATCCAAGCTTTTGATAAAGTATTATACTACAATAATGATAGACACAAACATACTTGGTTTATAAAAGTATGTGCAAAGATATTTGCAACAACTGTTCCTAATTGGTTTCTAAACTGGTGGTCATACCACGGTCCAACAATAAAGATTTTACCAGATCCATTTCTCATGTTATACAAAGAATGGATAAAAATTTCTCCTTTTATTAACGATTTATACCACGCAGATCATATCTGCTACCCAGAAAAAATTAACCAAATATATTTCTTTCTGGAATTTTCTATCCCTTGGATACACAAATGGAATCCAGAAGTCGGATTCACTGAAGAACAAGTCCCCTGCTTATATAGGACTTTTTACAACAATTTTTGGGACAAGTTAATGAAGAAGGATCCCAAAACAAAGACCTTATATGGTCAAGAGCTCTTGGATTCAATCGAGATGAAGATCCAAGAATATTCCAGTAAACCTCAGAAAGAGGTAATTGATGACAGTTCAGTGAGGCATATTGCCAGAAGGATCTCCTTTCAAGAAGGAGATAAAACAGAGATGATTAACAGTTACTTGGAAGAGGTTAAAAGAAATTTACTGTCTTCCATTAATCAATATGAAAAGTCAGATACGTCAATGCAAAGTGAAACAAGCAACGATGATATTGCTGAAGATTCTCAGCCCATTGAAGCAGAAAGGATATTATCTGAAGAAGACTTACATGATACAGAAGAATTCATCCGCAAATTGAAAAAAGCGGAAAAGAAACCAGCACAGTGAAACAGCTGGACCCCACTCAAACAGTGAAGCCGCCGGACCTACAGCATAGTGAAGCCGCCGGACCCACTCGAACAGTAGATACACTGTTCATCAACAGTAAATACACTGTTTCTACAGTAGAAACACTGTTACAGGGACCCACGGGGACCCACTTTTACTGTTCATAGATTCCTTTTCTTTTTCTATTTATAGAAGTCATTCGTTCATCTTCGGGGCAGACGTCAAGACTCCCTCTCTCTAGAACTCTCTCTCTCTCTCTCTAAGTGTAAGTAAAGAGTTAGTTTGAAATTTGTAGATTGTAATAGAAGAACAAATAAATAAAAGTTTTCAGTTCTTCATCTTCAGGGCCTTGCTTCTTGGCCACAAGGTACATACTTCTGTCTTTCTTAGTTTAGATTTTCTTCTAGTCTCTCCTCTCTGGCCGTGACGATGTCCGGCTAAGAGACTTCATATCTATGTTGAGTATCTAACTTCTCTCCTATATACACTATGAAAGCGACGGCATCTATTAAAATATAAATGAGTTTTATATATAGAGTTTTGACTTGGTGTCAAGATGGTTGGTACAGTCTGATATAACACTACTCTTATTGGCTTTGCCTTAGTGGCTCCGTCTAGCCAGCCGTGAACCTCAGCCCGATAAAGGAGTTAAAAGGGCATCTTCTTTCACGGTTAGAACTGCTAGACACATGGGCTCAATAAAAGTATGTATTATATTATGACAGACCCCTTGCTTGAGTAAAGGTTTTTAACCTTCCATACAGTCATTAAACTATATATAAAATTCAAGTATATTTCAATTCTTATCCTTACTGATTGTGCGGATTACCGCCAGTCTTTAAATATAAGGGTACTGAATTAGCTAGATTAAGAATTCTCAAATATGTTAAAATAGAAATCTTTAACTGGTGGAAACCTTCCAGGCATATAAAAGCCAGATGTGAGGTGTGAAACAAGTCCAGTTCCCGGTCAAACGGTGATTTCTGTTTTAATTTAATTGAGAAGGCATGGCGGATTACCGCCCGCCACTTGATCCTGTTAAATGGTATATATAGTATATCTTAAGATGTATATATAGTATATAAATCGAATATAGCTTATATATAGTAAGATGTATATATATCTATATATATATATATATGTATATCGAATATATCGAATATAGCTTATATATCTTAAGTTGTATATATAGTATATACTATACTATATTATAATATATATACATCTTACTATATATATTATTTATATCTTAAGATGTATACTATCGAATATGACTTATATACTATGTATATATAGTATAGTGTGTGTATATATAAGATGTATATATAGTATAGTGTGTGTATATATATATATCTTAAGATGTATATATAGTATATCTTAAGATATATACTATCGAATATGACTTATATACTATGTATATATAGTATAGTGTGTGTGTATATATATATATATATATATATATATATATATATATATCTTAAGATGTATATATAGTATATAAATCGAATATAGCTTATATATCTTAAGATGTATATATAGTATAGTATAGTATATATATAAGCTTATATATATCTTAAGATGTATATATATACTATAATATACTATATATATACTATAATATATATACATAGTTTATAAGTCATATTCGATAGTATACATCTTAAGATATACTATATATACATCTTACTATATATATATATATATATAGCTTATATATCTTAAGATGTATATATATCTTAAGATCTACTATACTATACTATATATATATATATATATATAGTATATCTTAAGATGTATATATAGTATATTTTAAGATGTATACTATGTATATATAATATAGTATATATATATTTTAAGATGTATATATAGTATATAAATCGAATATAGCTTATATATCTTTATTACTATTTTTTTCTCTAACTTCTATAAAAAAAAATTAAAAATAGAAAGTTTCTGTTGGGCCCGTTTAGGCCCGGGACCGGCCCACTTAACCCGGGACCGTTAGTTCGTGGTCCCGGTCCCGAGCCGGTTCCAGCAATAAGCCCGTGAAGCCCGGGATCGTTTAGGACCGGACCGCATAGGACCGGCCCATTTAGGACCGGGCCCGCGAAGCCCACTTAGGATCGGGCCCGGCCCACTTGCCACCCTTAGTTGGGTGCTTGTTTTAGTCCGTAAAGAGACTTAACAAGTCTACATACCTTCTTTTCTTTACCTGAAACCACAAACCCTTCAGGTTGTTCCATGTAAATTTCTTCCTCCAACTCTCCATTTAAGAAGGTCGTCTTAACATCCATTTGATGAATTTTCAAGACCATACACTGCAGCTAATACTACTAACATCCGTATGGACGTAATTCTTGTAACCGGAGAGTATGTATTTTTCTCTTAAAAATCCATCATCTTTGATTTTTCTCTTAAAAATCCATTTAGAACCCAAAGGTTTATTTCCAGGAGGAAGATCAACCAATTCCCATGTATGGTTGTTCAATATGGATTCTATTTCACTATTGACTGCCTCTTTCCAAAACAATGATTCGGAAGAAGTCATAGCTTCTTTAAATGTTTGAGGCTCATTCTCCAATAAGAAAGTCACAAAATCTGGTCCAAATGAAGTAGACGTTCTTTGACGTTTACTACGTCTTGGATCCTCCTGATTACATGTACTTTCTTTTGTTTCTTCCCGAGGTCGTTTAGATCCTTCACCAAACGACTCACATTCCTTTTTATACGGATATATATTTTCAAAGAACTCAGCATTATCTGATTCTATAACCGTATTATTATGAATGTCGGGATTTTCTGATTTATGAACCAGAAATCGATATGCTTTACTATTTGTCGCATATCCTATGAAAACACAATCAACGGTTTTCGGTCCTATCTTTACCCTTTTGGGTTTAGGAACTTGCACTTTTGCCAAACACCCCCACACTTTAAAATAATTCAAGTTGGGCTTCCTTCCTTTCCATTTTTCATATGGAATGGATTGTGTTTTGCTATGGGGCACTCGATTTAATATTCGATTAGCCGTAAGAATGGCTTCCCCCCACAAGTTCTGTGGCAAACCAGAACTTATCAACAACGCATTCATCATCTCCTTTAATGTGCGATTCTTTCTTTCCGCAATCCCATTAGATTGGGGCGTGTAAGGGGCTGTTGTTTGATGAATAATTCCATATTCTAAACATATTTCTTCAAAAGGAGATTCATATTTACCACTCCCTATCACTTATCATTTTTACTTTCTTGTTAAGTTGCGTTTCAACTTCATTTTTGTATTGCCTGAATGCGTCTATTGCTTCATCTTTACTATTCAGTAAGTAAATATAGCAATATCGAGTACTATCGTCAATAAAAGTTATGAAATACTTCTTTCCACCGCGAGATGGTATTGACTTCATATCACAAATATCTGTGTGAATTAAGTCTAAAGGATTTGAATTCCTTTCAACTGACTTATAAGGATGTTTAACATACTTAGATTCCACACATGTTTGACATTTTGATTTTTCGCATTCAAACTTAGGCAGTACTTCCAAGTAAATCATTTTTCGCAAGGTTTTATAATTGACATGACCCAAACGTACACGCCATAAATCATTTGACTCAAGTAAGTAAGAAGAAGCTGAAATATTATTATTGTTTTCCACAACCATTACATTTAGATTGAAAAGGCCCTCGGTGAGGTAACCTTTTCCTACAAATATTTCATTCTTACTTATGACAACCTTGTTGGACACAAAAACGCACTTAAAACCGTGCTTAACAAGAAGTCCAGTAGAGACTAAATTCTTTCTCATTTCGGGAACATGAAGGACATTGTTCAAAGTCATGACCTTGCCAGAAGTCATTTTCAGAAATATCTTCCCATATCCTTCAACTTTTGCTGTTGAAGCATTTCCCATATAAACTGTCTCTCCGGGTCCAGCAGGAGCATAAGTAGCAAAAACTTCTCTAACTGCACAAACATGGCGAGTGGCTCCAGAATCAAACCACCACTGTTTAGGATTTTTCACCAAGTTACATTCAGAAAGCATGGCACACAAGTTATCAACATCATCATGCTTTACTACCATGTTTGCTTGACCCCTTTTCTTGTCTTTCTTCGGAGCACGACACTCCGTAGATTTGTGTCCGATTTTTCCACAGTTGTAGCAGTTTTTACTGAACCGCTTCTTGCTTGGGTTGTATTTCGGAACAGAAGCCTTCTTCCTCTTTTTGTTATCTTCAACAATATTTGCTCCCATTATTGTTGAATTTCCACGGCCTCTCCTTTCAGTAGCTTTATTGTCCTCTTCGATTCTCAACCGAACAATGAGATCTTCAAGGGACATTTCCTTTCGTTTGTGTTTCAAATAATTTTTGAAATCCTTCCACAACGGAGGCAACTTCTCAATCATTGCTGCTACTTAGAATGCTTCATTGATGACAAGACCTTCAGCAAGTAGATCATGAATAATCACTTGCAATTCCTGGACTTGGGTAATAACAGACTTGCTATCTACCATTTTGTAGTCCAAATATTTTGCGGCAACGAATTTCTTCATCCCGGCATCTTCAGTTTTATATTTCTTTTCAAGCGCATTCCACAATTCTTTTGACGTCTCCACGCCATTGTATACATTATACAGATTATCATCCAGTCCACTAAGAATATAATTCTTGCATAAAAAATTAGAATGCTTCCACGCTTCAATCACGACAAAGCGTTCATTCTCTGGAGTTTTATCTGGCAGATCAGGAACATCTTCCTTGATGAACTTCTGTAGACATAACGTAGTTAAGTAGAAGAACATCTTCTGCTGCCAGCGCTTGAAATCAATCCCGAAAAATTTTCCGGGTTTTTCTGCCGGTACCAACGCCTGTGTTCGGCTTGTCGATGCGTTGGTAGTCACCGTCGGAACAACTTGGTTTTCGCTTCCAGTCGTCATTTTTTCTGTAAAAGAATGACACAAACAAACGTTTAATAAACGTTTCAAACTGGAGTAAAAATCATGTAGATTTTAATCTCCAACAAAACGCCACGAAGGCTTTACTCTCCAAAACGGGAGTATACAAAACCACAAAGGTTTTAGTTTGCAGAATAATAAGAATAACACAAATACAGAAATAAATATTAAATTCCTTAAGATTGTTAGTCCCGCCAATATTACTGTATTTATAAATAATAATTCTGGGAAATATAAGTTATCGTAATGAAACAATAATTAATTCGAGCCCACTGAATTCACAGTGTTTCCTTAAGGAATTTAATCCCCTCCTAGTACCCAAGGTTATGGATTATTTCCTCCCAGGATAGAACGAATCACACACTGGTGTAGCGGTACTTCAAACCCCAGTGTTTCAGCGAACACAAAGTTCGGTAGCAAATCACACTTACAGTTGCTTTGTTTGAAGTTAAAACAATGCAGAACAAAGGAGTAGAAACTCAGAAAATCATATGAAAATGCTGAGAGGAAGGAGTGCAATGTGTAGCCAAAGTTGAGCGTTTCAGTTTGGTGTGTTTCTTCAACAGCTGCTGCACATATTTATAGCAGTCAGCTTTGAAGATGAACGACCCTCCACCCTCCATGGTGGAGCATGCACTAGCTTGTTTGTGGAGCAAGCAATAAATTTGGTCCAAAAAATTAATCAATCAATCATTTGACCGAATCCGAAGCCGAGCGAGCGACGACGACGACGGCGCGAGGCTTGCTTTCTTCTTAACTCTTTAAGAGCTACAAGAAGAGCAATTATATATATATACCTACCAAAAATATTTTCCTCTTTCAATATGGGACAATGTCTCATTGTCAAGAGGGGGAAACTTAAAATTTTACTCAAAAATTTTATTTTTCCCTCCATTTCCCATTCACCCTCATTTTAAGATTATTTCATCTTAAATAACAAAAAACCTCAACAGTATTTCCCTCTTACACACCCTTAAAAAAATATTAAATATGAAAAGTTTTTGACTGTTTACTGTTATTTATGTCTTAAGTTTTTGACTATTTAAAGCGAATTCTTTTGTTTGCTTCATTGCCGTGATAAGTGAATAACGATACTATCCTCATTGTCTTTTGACATGTCAACATGGATGCTCTGTTTTTACTAGTTTGTCGCACCTTTTTTTAGTACAAATTTACTGTAACTAATTTGACAAAAAAAGAAAAGGAAGTGTTTTACCCAATTAGAGCAGGATACCAGTTAGAAGTTAATCAAGTTTGATGGAGTATGTCTGATTGTTTGTTCACCAATTAGGTTTTAACTGTATGCTCGCGTCCTTTTGTTTTATACGCTGTGTAAATTCTGGAAACGTACGTACGTATATATATGGGGCTGCAATGCAAAATGCTAGTGCCTAGTTGCATATGCGATTGGAATTGAAACTCCTCTTTGTATATAGCTAACTGCGTGCTAAAGATTGAATTTGTTTCTGAATCGTTATTCAAAACTTGAAATTTAGAGGCACTATTTCCATCATTGACTGATTATATATTACTTGTCCATCGTTATTCAAAACTTGAAATTGGAGAACAATCATTAAACTAACTACATAGGAGGAACACTGCATATAAAAATAAAAGTTTGAATTTTATTTCATGATAAGCTGAATCAAAGATACCTACGAACAGAAACTACTTGGAAATTCATAGATAGAAACTAAAACTAAAATAACTACAGCTAGAATTTTAATGAATCTTAAAGAATAAGAATATGTGATCAATAAGATATAAATCCAACGTAACAATCAATGATATTGTTAATTCTTCTCTCCTTTGTCTCCTTTAGGTGGAGATGGAACAGGTGGATACATGTATGGCCATAGACGATGATAGAAAAAATTATGATGAAAACCAGCAGCAGGCATTGGAGGATGAATGAATGGCCATAGATGAGGATGTAGCCACGGATGTGGATGAAACCATGGATGGTACCAATCTAAGTCTTTATTTTGTATATTAGCCGCACCTTCATGTGAGGATGAATTTGTGGCGTCCATCCCATAAATTAAGGAAGAAAAGTTTCTTCCTTTGATTGGCAACCATCTTCTCTTTTGCATTGTCAAAAATGGTAGGCTGCAGAAGGAAAATGTCAAATTGTTAGGCGGAAGAAAGAAAAAATTTGCATTGCAAATTTTCAACCAATCCTTCATTCTGATTGGTTGAAGAGGTAGGCTATTTCTCCTATAAAAGGAGAGCTTCGGCTTCTTCATTTCAACACACAGAAAGAGAAGCAACACAATAGTTGCAGAGGGTATTTCTCAGGCATTGTGAGAAATAGATTGTGTAGAGGAAAAAGAGAGAGTGAGCGATATTGTAGTGAGGTAGGAATATCAAAAGAGGGTTATTTCTTTTGAATGTTGTAGTGATCTTTGGAGTATTTTACTCGGACCTACAAAGAGTAAAATTCTTTGCTATAGTGATATTAGTTGCTCGTCTCGGGGCCGTGATTTTTTCCCTTATTCAAAAGGGATTTTCACGTAAAAATCTTGGTGTCGTTGTCATTCTTTTATTCTTGTTAACTACCGTATGTCGGTGCTACATTATTATTTCGCTTTAAGTACCGTAAATATTATTTATGTGGGGATTTATTCCCAACAACTAGTATCAGAGCACATTTTCTGTTCGTTCACAGAAATACTATTCACTGTCGGTAGTACTATACTCGGTGAAAAATAAAAATGTCCGGTGTAAAGTACGAGATATCAAAATTTAACGGAGATAGCGGTTTCTCAACATGCCAAAGAAGGACGAGAGATCTGCTCATCCAACAAGGATTACACAAGGTACTAGATGTTGATGCCAAAATGCATGATACCATGAAAGCTGAGGATTTGGCTGACTTGGATGAAAGGGCTGCTAGTACAATCAGGTTGAACTTATCAGATGATGTGGTAAATAACATCATTGATGAAGACACCGCACGTGGCATTTGGGGAAGGTTGGAAAGTCTATACATGTCCAAAACGCTAACAAATAAATTGTACCTGAAGAAGCAGCTATACGCCCTACACATGGGTAAAGGTACAAATTTTTTGTCACATTTAAATGTGTTTAACGGACTAATCACACAGCTCGCCAATCTCGGAATGAAAATCGAGGAAGAAGATAAAGCCATCTTGCTGTTGAACTCGTTTCCATCTTCGTACGATAATCTGGCAACAATCATCCTGCACGGTAAGACTACCATTGAGTTGAAAGATGTCACATCGACTCTTTTACTCAATGAGAAGATGAGAAAGAAGCCTGAAAATCAAGGACATGCTCTCATCACAGAAGGTAGAGGCATGAGTTATAAAAGGAGTTCGAACAACTATGGTAGATCCGGAGCTCGTGGGAAGTCTAAGAACCGGTCCAAATCAAGAGCTAAAAATTTCTACAATTGTGATCAACCAGGTCACTTTAAAGGAGATTGCCCAAATTCAAGGAAGGGCAAAAGTGAAACTAGTGGCTAGAAGAATGACGACAACACAGCCTCCATGGTGCAACACAATGATAATGTTGTCCTCTGTATAAATGAGGAAGAGGAATGCATGCACTTATCAGGTCCAGAGTTGGAATGGGTGGTTGATACAGCAACATCTTACCATGTCACACCGGTAAAAGATCTTTTTTTTGCAGATATGTAGCAGGTGATTTCGGCCTTGTGAGAATGGGTAACACAAGTTACTCAAAGATTGCGGGGATTGGTGATATTTGTATCAAGACAAATGTCGGATGCACATTAGTTATGAAGGACGTGCGACATGAACCTGATTTGCGGATGAACTTGATCTCGGGAATTGCTTTAAACCGAGATGGATACGAGAACTATTTTACAAATCAAAAGTGAAGACTCACCAAGGGATGATTGGTGATTGCAAAGGGAGTTGCTCATGGCACATTGTACAGGACAAATGCAGAAATATGCCAAGGTGAATTGAACGCGGCACAAGATGAGATTTCTGCAGATTTGTGGCACAAAAGAATGGGTCATATGAGCGAGAATGGATTGCAGATTCTTGCCAAGAAATCACTCATTTCTTATGCCAAAGGTACAACGGTAAAACCCTATGACTACTGTTTATTTGGTAAGCAGCATAGAGTCTCATTTCAGACATCGTCTGAAAGAAAATTGAATATACTTGATTTGGTATATTCTAATGTTTGTGGTCCAATAGAAATTGAATCGATGGGCGGTAACAAATATTTTGTTACTTTTATTGATGATGCTTCACGAAAATTATGGGTTCATATTTTGAAAACCAAAGATCAGGTGTTTCAAGTTTTCTAGAAGTTTCATGCTATGGTGGAAAGGGAGACAGGCCAAAAGCTAAAGCATCTCCGAAGTGACAATGGAGGTGAGAACACTTCAAGGCAATTTGAAGAGTACTGTTCTAACCATGGGATCAGACATGAAAAGACAGTTCCTAGAACCCCACAACACAATGGCGTAGCCGAAAAGATGAACCACACCATTGTGGAGAAGGTGAGAAGCATGCTCAGAATGGCTAAATTGCCTAAGTCATTCTGGGGTGAAGCAGTTTAGATAACCTGTTACTTGATCAATAGGAGTCCATCAGTTCCGTTGGCGTTTGACATCCCAGAGAGAGTTTGTACCAACAAGGAGGTGTCCTACTCGCATGTGACGGTGTTCGGTTGCAAAGCCTTGCACATGTACCAACTGAGCAGAAAATAAAGCTGGATGATAAATCTGTTCCTTGCATATTCATCGGATATGGAGATGAAGAATTCAGATACAGATTGTGGGATCCCGTAAGGAAGAAGGTCATCAGAAGCAGAGATGTAGTCTTTCGAGAAAGTGAAGTTGGAACTGCTGATGATATGCTAGAGAAGGCCAAGAATGGTATTATTTCTAACCTGGTTACTATTCCTTCTACTTCTAACAATCCCACAAGTGCAGAAAGTACGACCGACGAGGTTGACGAGCAGGGGGAGAAACCTGGTGAGGTTATTGAGCAGGGGGAGCAACCTGGTGATGATGTCGAGCAAGTGGATCACCCTACTCAGTGAGAAGAACAACCTCAACCTCTGAGGAGATTAGAAAGGCCAAGGGTAGAGTCATGCAGGTACCCTTCGATGGAGTATGTCCTCATCAGTGATGAGGGGGAGCCAGAAAGTCTTAAGGAGGTGATGTCCTATCCAGAAAAGAACCAGTGGATGAAAGTCATGCAAGAGGAGATGGAATATTTGCAGAAAAATGGCACGTACAAGTTGGTTGAACTTCTAAAGGGTAAAAGACCACTCAAATGTAAGTGGGTCTTTAAACTCAAGAAAGATGAAAATGACAAGCTGGTCAGATACAAAGCTCGATTGGTTGTAAAAGGCTTCGAGTAGAAGAAAGGTATTGATTTTCATGAAATTTTCTCACCTGTTGTCAAAATGACTTATATTCGATCAATCTTGAGCTTAGCAGCTAGCCTGGATCTTGAAGTGGAATAGTTGGACGTGAAAACTGCATTTCTTCACGGAGATTTGGAAGAAGAGATCTATATGGAGCAGCCAGAAGGATTTGAAGTAGCTGAAAGGAAATACATGGTGTGCAAACGGAATAAGAGTCTTTATGGGTTGAAGCAACCACCCAAGGCAGTGGTACAAGAAGTTTGACTCATTCATGAAAAGTCAAACTTACACAAAGACATATTCTGACCCATGTGTATACTTCAAAAGATTTTCTGAAAATAACTTTATTATATTATTATTGATGTGGATGACATGTTAATTGTAGGAAAAGACTAGGGGCTGATCGCAAAGTTGAAGGGAGATGTGTTCAAGTCATTTGATATGAAGGACTTGGGCCCAGCACAACAAATTCTGGGTATGAAGATAGTTCGAGAGCGAACAACCAGAAAGTTGTGGCTGTCTCAGGAGAAGTACATTGAATGTGTACTGGACACCTCTTGCTAGTCATCACACCTCTTGCTAGTCATCTAAAGTTGAGCAAGAAGACGTGTCCTACAAGTGTGGAGGAGAAAGGGAACAGGGCTAGAGTTCCTTATTCTTCAGCAGTCGGAAGCTTGATGTATGCAATGGTATGCACCAAACCTGATATTGCTCATGCACTTGGTGTTGTTAGTAGATTCCTTAAAAATCCTAGAAAGGAACATTGGGAAGCAGTCAAGTGGATACTCAGGTACCTGAGAGGTACCACGGGAGATTGTTTGTGCTTTGGAGGATCTCATCCAATCTTGAAGGGCTATACAGATGCTGATATGGCAGGTGACATTGATAACAGAAAATCCACTACTGGATATTTGTTTACATTTTTAGGGGGAGCTATATCATGGCAGTCTAAATTGCAGAAGTTTGTTGCACTTTCAACAACTGAAGCAGAGTACATTGCCGCTACAGAAGCTGTCAAAGAGATGTTATGGCTCCAGCGGCTTCTTCAAGATCTGGAATTGCATCAAAAGAAGTATGCCGTCTATTGTGATAGTCAAAGTGCACTTGAGCAAGAACTCCATGTACCATGCAATAACAAAGAATATAGATGTGAGATATCATTAGAATCGTGAGCAGGTGGAGAACGAATCTTTACAGGTCAAAAAGATTCACATGAGTGAAAATCCTGCTGATATGTTGACCAAGGTGGTACCAAGAGACAAGTTCGAGCTATGCAAAGAACTTGTCGGCATGCACTCAAACTAGAAGACAGTGCTACCTCCTTCAGGTGAATGGGACTGGAGGGGGAGATTTGTGGGGTCCATCCCATAAATTAAGGAAGAAAAATTTCTTCCTTTGATTGGCAACCATCTTCTCTTTTGCATTGTCAAAAATGGTAGGCTGCAGAAGGAAAATGTCAAATTGTTAGGCGGAAGAAAGAAAAATTTGCATTGCAAATTTTCAACTAATCCTTCATTCTGATTGGTTGAAGAGGTAGGCTATTTCTCCTATAAAAGGAGAGCTTCGGCTTCTTCATTTCAACACACAGAAAGAGAAGCAACACAATAGTTGCAGAGAGTATTTCTCAGGCATTGTGAGAAATAGATTGTGTAGAGGAAAAAGAGAGAGTGAGCGATATTGTAGTGAGGTGGGAATATCAAAAGAGGGTTATTTCTTTTGAGTGTTGTAGTGATCTTTGGAGTATTTTACTCGGACCTACAAAGTGTAAAATTCCTTGCTATAGTGATATTGGTTGCTCGTCTCGGGGCTATGATTTTTTCCCTTATTCAAAAGGGATTTTCACGTAAAAATCTTGGTGTCGTTGTCACTCTTTTATTCTTGTTAACTACCGTATCTCGGTGCTACATTATTATTTCGCTTTAAGTACCGTAAATATTATTTATGTGGGGGTTTATTCCCAACAACTAGTATCAGAGCACATTTTCTGTTTGTTCACAGAAATACTATTCACTGTCGGTAGTACTATACTCGGTGAAAAATAAAAATGTCCGGAGTAAAGTACGAGATATCAAAATTTAAAGGAGATAGCGGTTTCTCAACATGCCAAAGAAGGACGAGAGATCTGCTCATCCAACAAGGATTACACAAGGTACTAGATGTTGATGCCAAAATGCATGATACTATGAAAGCTGAGGATTTGGCTGACTTGGATGAAAGGGCTGCTAGTACAATCAGGTTGAACTTATCAGATAATGTGATAAATAACATCATTGATGAAGATACCGCATGTGGCATTTGGGGAAGGTTGGAAAGTCTATACATGTCCAAAACGCTAACAAATAAATTGTACCTGAAGAAGCAACTATACGCCCTACACATGGGTAAAGGTACGAATCTTTTGTCACATTTAAATGGGTTTAACGGACTAATCACACAGCTCGCCAATCTCGGAATGAAAATCGAGGAAGAAGATAAAGCCATCTTGCTGTTGAACTCGTTTCCATCTTCGTACGATAATCTGGCAACAATCATCCTGCACGGTAAGACTACCATTGAGTTGAAAGATGTCACATCGACTCTTTTACTCAATAAGAAGATGAGAAAGAAGCCTGAAAATCAAGGACATGCTCTCATCACAGAAGGTAGAGGCATGAGTTATAAAAGGAGTTCGAACAACTATGGTAGATCCGGAGCTCGTGGGAAGTCTAAGAACCGGTCCAAATCAAGAGCTAAAAATTTCTACAATTGTGATCAACCAGGTCACTTCAAAGGAGATTGCCCAAATTCAAGGAAGGGCAAAAGTGAAACTAGTGGCTAGAAGAATGACGACAACACAGCCTCCATGGTGCAACACAATGATAATGTTGTCCTCTGTATAAATGAGGAAGAGGAATGCATGCACTTATCAGGTCCAGAGTTGGAATGGGTGGTTGATACAGCAACATCTTACCATGCCACACCGGTAAAAGATCTTTTTTTTGCAGATATGTAGCAGGTGATTTCGGCCTTGTGAGAATGGGTAACACAAGTTACTCAAAGATTACGGGGATTGGTGATATTTGTATCAAGACAAATGTCGGATGCACATTGGTTCTGAAGGACGTGCGACATGAACCTGATTTGCGGATGAACTTGATCTCGGGAATTGCTTTAAACCGAGATGGATACGAGAACTATTTTACAAATCAAAAGTGAAGACTCACCAAGGGATGATTGGTGATTGCAAAGGGAGTTGCTCATGGCACATTGTACAGGACAAATGCATAAATATGCCAAGGTGAATTGAACGCGGCACAAGATGAGATTTCTGCAGATTTGTGGCACAAAAGAATGGGTCATATGAGCGAGAATGGATTGCAGATTCTTGCCAAGAAATCACTCATTTCTTATGCCAAAGGTACAACGGTAAAACCCTATAACTACTGTTTATTTGGTAAGCAGCATAGAGTCTCATTTCAGACATCGTCTGAAAGAAAATTGAATATACTTGATTTGGTATATTCTGATGTTTGTGGTCCAATAGAAATTGAATCGATGGGCGGTAACAAATATTTTGTTACTTTTATTGATGATGCTTCACGAAAATTATGGGTTCATATTTTGAAAACCAAAGATCAGGTGTCTCAAGTTTTCTAGAAGTTTCATGCTATGGTGGAAAGGGAGACAGGCCAAAAGCTAAAGCATCTCCGAAGTGACAATGGAGGTGAGTACACTTCAAGGCAATTTGAAGAGTACTGTTCTAACCATGGGATCAGACATGAAAAGACAGTTTCTAGAACCCCACAACACAATGGCGTAGCCAAAAAGATGAACCACACCATTGTGGAGAAGGTGAGAAGCATGCTCAGAATGGCTAAATTGCCTAAGTCATTCTGGGGTGAAGTATTTCAGACAACCTGTTACTTGATCAATAGGAGTCCATCAGTTCCGTTGGCGTTTGACATCCCAGAGAGAGTTTGGACCAACAAGGAGGTGTCCTACTCGCATGTGAAGGTGTTCGGTTGCAAAGCCTTGCACATGTACCAACTGAGCAGAAAATAAAGCTGGATGATAAATCTGTTCCTTGCATATTCATCGGATATGGAGATGAAGAATTCAGATACAGATTGTGGGATCCCGTAAGGAAGAAGGTCATCAGAAGCAGAGATGTAGTCTTTCGAGAAAGTGAAGTTGGAACTGCTGATGATATGCTAGAGAAGGCCAAGAATGGTATTATTTCTAACCTGGTTACTATTCCTTCTACTTCTAACAATCCCACAAGTGCAGAAAGTACGACCGACGAGGTTGACGAGCAGGGGGAGAAACCTGGTGAGGTTATTGAGCAGGGGGAGCAACCTGGTGATGATGTCGAGCAAGTGGATCACCCTACTCAGTGAGAAGAACAACCTCAACCTCTGAGGAGATTAGAAAGGCCAAGGGTAGAGTCATGCAGGTACCCTTCGACGGAGTATGTCCTCATCAGTGATGAGAGGGAGCCAGAAAGTCTTAAAGAGGTGATGTCCTATCCAGAAAAGAACCAGTGGATGAAAGCCATGCAAAAGGAGATGGAATATTTGCAGAAAAATGGCACGTACAAGTTGGTTGAACTTCTAAAGGGTAAAAGACCACTCAAATGTAAGTGGGTCGTTAAACTCAAGAAAGATGAAAATGACAAGCTGGTCAGATACAAAGCTCGATTGGTGGTAAAAGGCTTCGAGTAGAAGAAAGGTATTGATTTTCATGAAATTTTCTCACCTGTTGTCAAAATGACTTCTATTCGATCAATCTTGAGCTTAGCAGCTAGCCTGGATCTTGAAGTGGAGTAGTTGGATGTGAAAACTGCATTTCTTCACGGAGATTTGGAAGAAGAGATCTATATGGAGCAGCCAGAAGGATTTGAAGTAGCTGAAAGGAAATACATGGTGTGCAAACGGAATAAGAGTCTTTATGGGTTGAAGCAAGCACCAAGGCAGTGGTACAAGAAGTTTGACTCATTCATGAAAAGTCAAACTTACACAAAGACATATTCTGACCCATGTGTATACTTCAAAAGATTTTCTGAAAATAACTTTATTATATTATTGTTGTATGTGGATGACATGTTAATTGTAGAAAAAGACAAGGGGCTGATCGCAAAGTTGAAGGGAGATGTGTTCAAGTCATTTGATATGAAGGACTTGGGCCCAGCACAACAAATTCTGGGTATGAAGATAGTTCGAGAGCGAACAACCAGAAAGTTGTGGCTGTCTCAGGAGAAGTACATTGAACGTGTACTGGACACCTCTTGCTAGTCATCACACCTCTTGCTAGTCATCTAAAGTTGAGCAAGAAGACGTGTCCTACAAGTGTGGAGGAGAAAGGGAACATGGCTAGAGTTCCTTATTCTTCAGCAGTCGGAAGCTTGATGTATGCAATGGTATGCACCAAACCTGATATTGCTCATGCACTTGGTGTTGTTAGTAGATTCCTTAAAAATCCTGGAAAGGAACATTGGGAAGCAGTCAAGTGGATACTCAGGTACCTGAGAGGTACCACGGGAGATTGTTTGTGCTTTGGAGGATCTCATCCAATCTTGAAGGGCTATACAGATGCTGATATGGCAGGTGACATTGATAACAGAAAATCCACTACTGGATATTTGTTTACATTTTTAGGGGGAGCTATATCATGGCAGTCTAAATTGCAGAAGTTTGTTGCACTTTCAACAACTGAAGCAGATTACATTGCCGCTACAGAAGCTGGCAAGGAGATGCTATGGCTCAAGCGGCTTCTTCAAGATCTGGAATTGCATCAAAAGGAGTATGCCGTCTATTGTGATAGTCAAAGTGCACTTGAGCAAGAACTCCATGTACCATGCAATAACAAAGAATATAGATGTGAGATATCATTAGATTCGTGAGCAGGTGGAGAACGAATCTTTACAGGTCAAAAAGATTCACATGAGTGAAAATCCTGCTGATATGTTGACCAAGGTGGTACCAAGTGACAAGTTCGAGTTATGCAAAGAACTTGTTGGCATACACTCAAACTAGAAGACAGTGCTACCTCCTTCAGGTGAATGGGACTGGAGGGGAAGATTTGTGGGGTCCATCCCATAAATTAAGGAAGAAAAGTTTCTTCCTTTGATTAGCAACCATCTTCTCTTTTGCATTGTCAAAAATGGTAGGCTGCAGAAGGAAAATGTCAAATTGTTAGGCGGAAGAAAGAAAAAATTTGCATTGCAAATTTTCAACCAATCCTTCATTCTGATTGGTTAAAGAGGTAGGCTATTTCTCCTATAAAAGGAGAGCTTCGGCTTCTTCATTTCAACACACAGAAAGAGAAGCAACACAATAGTTGCAGAGAGTATTTCTCAAGCATTGTGAGAAATAGACTGTATAGAGAAAAAAGAGAGAGTGAACGATATTGTAGTGAGGTGGGAATATCAAAAGAGGGTTATTTCTTTTGAGTGTTGTAGTGGTCTTTGGAGTATTTTACTCGGATC
Source organism: Nicotiana tomentosiformis (assembly GCF_000390325.3). Lineage (NCBI taxonomy): Eukaryota > Viridiplantae > Streptophyta > Magnoliopsida > Solanales > Solanaceae > Nicotiana > Nicotiana tomentosiformis. The sequence goes on from NC_090812.1 coordinate 31,406,860, forward strand.
TACAAAGTGTAAAATTCCTTGCTATAGTGATATTAGTTGCTCATCTCGGGGCCGTGATTTTTTCCCTTATTCAAAAGGGTTTTCCACGTAAAAATCTTGGTGTCGTTGTCACTCTTTTATTCTTATTAACTACTGTATCTCGGTGCTATATTATTATTCCGCTTTTAATAACGTGAATATTATTTCCGTGGGGGTTTATTCTCAACAGAATCAGATTTCTCAGTCGCAAAACATAGGTTGACAAGTAGGAAAATGCAAAGGAGAAAAGTCAGAAGGGAATTAGAAGATAAGCTTCTCTTGGCCATGGCTAATAGTATAGAAATTTTGCACTCTAATTATGATGAAATATGAAGGTTGGTATAGTGGGGACTTTAATTTATAGGAAAGATGACTTTCATTTGGCTTAGGAGAGGTTTAAGTTTATCGAATACATTGTATTTTTCTTAATAATGTCAATTATAATTCTTAAGTACTGAAGTTTGTGTCCAAAAAGAATTCTTAAAATACCTGGATAAGTAGCTAGAGTTTGGTTTTAAAATTTCTCCTTACTACTCTCATCAGCTCATGGACTCATGGCGTGCGAGAAGGAAACTCTTGAGTTTTTTAATACATGAGGGGAAGCATTGGCTTAAATTTTAACAGAAACCAAATAATTTCTTAGAGTATTTGGGTCGAGCAGCTTTAGTTAAAAGCTGAAATTCAAAATAAAAATATTAAGAAATATTATTCTATTTAATTTCCTAAACGTGCATGTGTTGTTTAAAATTCTACATAAATATTTAATATAATGGTATTCCTTTCTTCGTACAATAGACATTTGTGGTCCGACCCTTCTTCGGATTCCGCATATACCGAGAGCTTAGTACACCGGGGGCTTTTTTGTTCATGGATAAAAGTTGAAATAAATAGTAAAATAGTTAATGTGGAGATAGGTAAAATTACGAAGTTAAAAATACAAGTACCTTAAAGACAAAATAGAATTAACTCTATCATTATATTGGATTTTACGTACATTATAAGAAATAGAATTGTGGTGTTGTATACGGTCTAAATCGGGATCGCCACTTGTGTGACTAATCGAGACTGGAATATGATAGGTTAAGGTTCCACCTCGAATTATATCGAACCGAGGTGCGAGGTTATACCGTTAAGTTCGAGACCCCGAGACCGAACAAAATCGAGATCAGGCGAGATCGAGAGAAATTTTCCAAACCGAATAACAGAAGGACAAAATATCCGTTATCGGTTGTAGATCACGGCGAAAATCTCGGCACGTATCAAGGATAGGCCGATTAAGTAGCTAATCATGAGATTTCTTACCTCATATGGAATTGTATCAAGAGTAGGACTCCTCTACTATATAAAGGGGGTCTGATCATTTGTAAAAGAAGATACTACGTAACATAAATCAATATACTGTCATTCTCTAGCTTTTATCATCTTGTTATTCTATTCATACATCAGTTGAGACATCTCTTGGTTCAAGGGCGATCGAACTCGAGGGCCAAGACTATTCGATTTGTGTGCACTACAACATTTTAGGCCTCTAGCCACCCCTGAGAAGTGTGGCCTAATATGCCAAGAAGTGTAGCATTTGGTTAAAGGCAACATTTTACGGCTTTAGACAACGCTTTTGGGGGTGGCCAAAAGTACCGTAACCTTTGACTATTGGCCACGCTTTGTAAGTGTTGCCTTAAAAGCCACACTTTAAAAGTGTGGCCGATACGGTATAAAGGCCACACTATATTTTCTTATATAGCTACACTTTTATGACATAAGGCTACACATTTGAAGCGTGTTCTTTGTCACCTTATAAACTACGCTTTTAAAGTGTGGGTTCTAAAGCAACATTTATCATTAAGAACGCCAGATTGACAATCCCTATGGCCACTCTTTCTAAGCGTGGCAATTTTGTCTACACTATGAATCAATTTTTAAATATTTATATTAGCCACAATTTTGTGGTTAAAAAATATATTTGCTTACATTAAATTCTGTTCACATTTATTTCAAGTATATACATTATGATCTCAAGCATTAAATTAGATAATAAATAACAGAATAAAAATAATTCAAATGCATATACTTGAAATAAACTTCAATAAAGAAACATACTTTGTGTACTATCCATAGTAATAAAGCACTGTTGGTTCAAGTTCACTAGCAAAGAGCTCTACAAAACAAATGTATTCATATTTATAATATCAATAAAAATAAACATAACAAATGTTCAAAAGGTCTTCACCATACACTTTAATAGATCAAATTGATTTGTGGCCACCATTTCCAATTACATCACCCGTATTTTTTTACACATTTAAAATAAAATTAAAAATTAAAAAGAAACATATATATATATATATATATATATATATATATTATGCACCGGTTATAGCTTACTAAGAACTAATGAGATTTATTTTCACTATTATAGCACAACTAAGTCAACCACTAAAAAGTGAAAGAAAAGCAACAATTAAATTACTATAAACTAAAACATTACGGACTGAAAAAAAGATGTACAATTGAAAGAGAAGCAACAATTTATCATCTTGGTAGTTCTTCAGTGTTATGAAGCAATATGAGGCAGACATTGTAGGAACTACTTTCTCAAGAAACATTACGGACTGTAATATGCTTAAATGTAGAAGTAGATTACACTCCAACGAGTAAATAAGTTACCAAACAAGTAACATACTATAATTCATCAATAAAAGTGTTTTTATGAAAAATATTTATTTGTAAGTGATTCCTCACTAAGACTTAGCCATTACTCCAATTAACATAAGTTCCATACATAGTAAAAGACGAAATTGTTGTCAAATAAAATAGAGTGAAATACACGATTTGAAGAGAAAAAATGTGGAGAACTAAATAATGAGGACCCATCAAAAGTTAAACATGAAAGATTTTTTAGATGAGAGATTCTATCAAAACTCATTTTCATAGTGTTCTTAGTGGAGACTGGAGAGTGTGATAGTAGGTTTCAATATTTTCCACTTCTGACTTGGGATCAATGATGAGGGACTTTTGAAGAGTCAAGGTTTAATTACTGTGGTACCTGCCAATAATAGTTCAAACTTTGATCAATCTGTTTTGCCTTACGACTTTAAGAGACACTTGGGATACCATCCAAATTCAATGAATCCAATGATTTTGAATCTTTCTCCTTCCGGCAAAATACATAGAGAGCCTCAAACTAAAACCTACACATCTTCTATTAGAAAGTATACTTTAATTGTTATATACTAATATTAATACTTAATATATTCTTCTCAAGATTCTTAACCACACCCCCAACATTGGATGGCTGGATGAAGGGTGTTGGGCTGGAAAAAGAACTTATCCATCTTGTACTAAAAATATCTCCAACGTGACATCTCAACATGCTTCTTTAAGTCTAGTTTGTAACAGGAGGGACAGAGAATACAACTATTAATATTATGTTTCTGGATGGTTAGATCGTTATGCATTTCAGTATATTCCTAGAGAAGTAACTATTCCCTCTTTCATATGATTACAATGCGTTTATACCAATTCTTGTACATGCCATTTTCCATCTTATTCATGTCCAATCAACTAGTTGCTCAAGAACAATTCACTTAAAGACAACTCAATAAATAGCTTTAAGTTTTTAAGGACAACTCAATAAGTTAAGATTGAGGTAGTTTTTGGAATTGTGAAATATAAATACCTTTTCAAGACTCGGAGCATGAGTTGAGCCAGAAGAATATGGTAGATTTTGGCCTCTCATTGCATCAACCGGTGAAGGAATATTAGATCCAATATACACTTGTATATCATGAAAATCCAGTCCAAGTCCAGGGTTTTTTTCACCAATTGACTAAAAAAATATCGATTTGTGTGGTTTGCATTTATTCTTTTATCGTCAATTTCAATTCTAATCTGTTTCCTTAATGTGTATCAAGTTATATCATGTATCCTTAAAACCGCGTATAAATTCAATTGTTATCCGATTTTTTGGGTAAACAGTTTGGCGCCCACTGTGGGGCTAAGGATAGTAGTGATTACCTGGTACAAACTTTCATAACACACACTATTTTACACATGTTCTTTGGAGTATCTTTGATTCCACGATCAAAATGTCGAATTCTCAGTCAGCACCCCTACACGTGGACAATGATTTCGGTCACCACGATGAAAATGATAACATAGCACCAGGGAACGACGTACCTCCAATTGGTCTCGACGGAGTTCCGGCTGTAGATCCAATCGACGACAGCTCGCATATAGCCGTCAATGCAAATTTGGCTGCCGATCCCAAGGGCAGCAACCATAGAGACGTTCGATCAGCCGCTCAAAGCACACATGGCGGCGAAGAATGCGGGATCGGCTTGCGGGTGATCTTCGAAATGTTGTAGGCTCAACATGCAGCGATAGCCCAACTCCAAAACCAGAATCACCCACCGAGCAGGATCGAGCTCGGGCCGTCCCAGAGGGTTGTCCACAGGGTCGATTCGGTTTCAAGGAAATCAAACGAAAATGAATCGGGGGTCGATCCTGCAATCATAAAGATGCTCAAAGAACCGACAAAACGAGTTGAGTCCGGGGGAAAGAAGATCGAGGCAAACGACAAGAATGTGGAAACTTACAATTCCAAGGTCGATCAAATCCCGGGGGCACCACCAATATTGAAGGGTCTGGATTCCAAAAAGTTCGCGCAAAAACCCTTCCCCCCGAGCGCGGCTCCCAAACTGATTCCCAAGAATTTCTGCATGCCCGAGATTCCTAAATACAATGGAATGACCGACCCAAACGAGCATGTCACCTCTTACATATGTGCTATTAAAGGGAATGATCTAGAGGATGACGAGATCGAATCTATTTTGCTAAAGAAATGTGGGGAAACCCTATCAAAGGGAGCTATGATGTAGTACCACAATTTACCACCTAACTCTATTGATTCGTTTGCTATGCTTGCAGATTCTTTTGTAAAGGCACACGCTGGGGCCATCAAGGTCGAAACCAGGAAGTCGGACCTTTTCAAGGTAAGGCAGAAGGACAACGAAATGCTCAAAGAATTCGTATCTCGATTCCAAATGGAACTAATGGATCTGACACCGGTCGCCGATGATTGGGCTGTTCAAGCTTTCACCCAAGGACTCAATGTTCGAAGTTCAGTGGCTTCGCAGCAGTTAAAGAAGAATTTGATAGAATACACGATTATTACTTGGGCTGATGTGCACAATCGGTATCAATCAAAGATCAGGATCGAAGACGGCTAGCTTGGGGCTCCTTCCGGGTCCGTTTATCCTATCAGGCCCGTTGATAGAATCAAGAGGGACATTGACTGAGAACCGAGGTTGAACATGGATCAGTACCGGTCGTATAATAGAGATCGTAGGAGCAGCGGATCTGGGCAAAATCCTGTACGAAATGAAAGGATGAGTGATCGAGGCCAGAGCTCTCGAGGGCTTATGAGTAAGAACAACTTCGACAGACCTATCGGACCTAAAGAGGCACCACGATTATCAAAATATAACATTAATGTTGACGCATCCGCTATCGTATCAGCTATCAGACGCATCAAAGATACCAAATGGCCTCGACCTTTACAAACTGATCCAGCCTAGAGAAATCCCAACCAAATGTGCAAATATCATGGCATACATGGTCACAGAATGGAAGATTATCGACAGTTGAGAGAAGAAGTAGCCAAGTTATTCAACGACGGGCACCTTCGGGAGTTTCTGAGCGATCGAGCCAAGAATCATTTTAGAAACAGGGATTCCAATAAACAAAATGAGCAAGAAGAACCTCAGCATGTCATTCATATGATTATCGGACGGGTCGATGTTCCCCAAGGTTTGATGTTAAAACGCACCAAGGTCTCAATCGTGAGGGACAAACGAACTCGGGACTACATACCAGAAGGAACCTTATCTTTCAACGACGAGGATGCAGAAGGAATCATACAGCCCATAATGATGCAATGGTAATATCTGTACTGATGAATAAAACTCGAGTTAAACGTGTGTTAATTGATCCAGGTAGTTCGGCCAACATCATTCGATTAAGGGTCGTAGAACAACTCGGCCTACAGGACAAAATCGTGCCCACGGTTCGGGTGCTAAACGGGTTCAACATGGCTTGTGAAACTACTAAGGCAGAAATAACATTACCAGTGAACGCAGCTGGGACCATCCAAGAGACCAAGTGTTATGTGATCGAAGGGTATATGAGATATAACACCCTGTTCGGGAGACCGTGGATCCACAACATGAGGGTTGTGCCCTCGACCCTTCACAAGGTTCTAAAATTCCCAACACCAGAAGGGATTAAAACAATCTACGGGGAGCAACCCGCCGCAAAGGAAATGTTTGTCGTCGATGAAGTGATTCCAATATCAACACTTTCATCAACAAAGGAGTCAGATTCGAAAGCAAAACAGGAAGCCAAATAGCAATCACATACGCCGGCCTCGACCCAACTAGATAAGCAGGGGACTAACGAAGACGATGATTATGGGGTTTCTCGATCTTTCATAGTCCCCGATGATTTCGACGCTACCAAATCAACGGTCGAAGAGCTGGAGCAGGTCATACTGATCGAACATCTGCCCGATCGAAAGGTATACCTGGGTACCGGGTTAACTCCTAAGATCAGGAAAAACTCATTCAATTTCTTATAGCTAACATAGATTGTTTTGCCTGGCCCCGTCTCGACATGACTGGAATCCTACCAAAAATCACCACTCATAAACTAAGCTTGGACCCAAAATTTCATTCGGTGAAGCAGAAAAGGAGACCCTAGTCCGAGATTAAGCATGCCTTCATCAAAGACAAGGTAACTAAGCTCCTTAAAATAGGGTCCATCCGGGAAGTCAAATACCCCGAATGGCTAGCAAATGTAGTAGTAGTCCCTAAGAAAGGGAACAAAGTAAGAATGTGTGTGGATTACAAAGATTTAAATAAGGCATGCCCCAAGGACTCTTTTCCTTTGCCTAATATCGATCGCATGATCGATGCCAAAGTCGGCCACGAGATCCTCAGTTTTCTCGATGCCTATTCCGAGTACAACCAAATACAAATAAACCCGGATGATCAGGAAAAGACCTCCTTCATCACTAAGTATGGCACGTACTGCTATACCGTAATTCCATTTGGATTAAAAAATACCGGTGCCACTTACCAACATGATCGATGCCAAAGTCGGCCACGAGATCCTCAATTTTCTCGATGCCTATTCCAGGTACAACCAAATACAAATAAACCCGGATGATCAGAAAAAGACCTCCTTCATCACTAAGTATGGCACATACTGCTATAACGTAATTCCATTTGGATTAAAAAATACTGGTGCCACTTACCAACGCCTAGTAAATCGGATGTTCTAAGAAAAAATAGGGAAATCTATGGAAGTTTGCATTAATGACATGTTAGTTAAGTCCCTGCGAGCAGAGGACCATTTGAAGCATTTGCAGGAAACCTTCAGTATATTGAGAAAGTACAACATGAAATTGAATCCAGAAAAATGCGCGTTCGGAGTCGGGTCAGGTAAATATCTCGGATTCATGGTATCCAACCGAGGAATCGAGATCAACCCCGATAATATCAAAGCTATCGAAGATATCACGGTAATGGACAATGTGAAGGTCGTGCAGAGGCTAGCCAGGCGCATTGCCGCCCTGGGGCGATTCATCTTGAGGTCCTCCGATAAGAGTCATCAATTTTTCTCGTTGCTGAAGAAGGAAAATAACTTCACATAGACTATGGAATGCCAACGAGCCTTAGAAGAGCTTATACGATACTTGTCGAGCCCACCGCTGCTTCACACGCAGAGGGGAGACGAACAACTATACTTATATCTGGCAGTATCAGAGATAGCGATAAGTGGAGTTCTAGTTCGGGAAGAACAAGGTACGCAATTTCCGATTTATTATGTTAGTCGGACCTTGGGTGAGGCCGAAACTAAATATCCCCACCTAGAAATATTGGCACTCGCTTTGTTAAGTGCCTCTAGGAAACTGAAATCGTACTTTCAATGTCACCCTATATGTGTCGTGACAACTTACCCTTTGCGAAATATAATGCATAAACCCGAGCTTTCGGGGTGATTGGCCAAGTGGGCCATAGAGATCAGCGGGTACGATATTGAATATCGACCCCGAATAGCCATTAAGTCTCAATTTTTGACAGACTTCGTGGTTGACTTCACGCTGGCCCCAATACCCGAGGTCAAAAGAGAGTTGTTGGTAAACTCGGGGACGTCCTCGGGAATCTAGAACCTCTTTATGGACGGTGCATCGAACGCAAAGGGGTCCGGACTTGGCATCGTACTGAATCCACCCTCGGGCAACGTGGTTAGACAATCCATTAGAACTATGAAGTTGACTAACAACGAGGCCGAATATGAGGCCATGATTGCAGGTCTCGAGCTAGCCAAAGGTTTGGGGGCGGAGGTGATCGAAGCTAGGTGAGACTCCCTCCTTATGGTGAATCAGGTTAATGGAATGTTCGAAGTCAGAGAATAACAAATGCAAAGGTACCTGGATAAGTTACAAATAACATTACATCGGTTTAAAGAATGGACTTTGCAGCACATGCCTCGAGATCAAAATAGTAAAGCTGATGCCCTCGCAAACTTAGGATCGTCGGTCGAGGATGACGAACTCAACTCAGGGACCATTGTGCAACTCACAAGGTTAGTAGTCGAAGAAGGTCACGCCGAGATAAATTTCATAAGCTTAACCTGGGATTGGAGAAATAAATACATAAAATATTTGAAGACCGGAAAACTTCCCTTAGATCCAAAAGAATCGAGGGCCCTGCGCACAAAGGCAGCCCGATTCACCTTGTCCGAAAAAGGAACCTTATTCAGAAGAATGTTTGGTGGCCCACTAGCAATATGTCTGGGACCGGGAGATACTGAGTATGTTCTGAGGGAAATTCACGAGAGCACTTGCGGAAATCATTCGGGCGCCGAATCATTGGTTCAAAAAGTAATTAGAGTCGGCTATTACTAGATAGACGTGGAAAAAGATGTGAAGGAGTTTGTTCGAAAATGTGACAAATGCCAAAGATATGCTCCAATTATTCACCAACCCGGGGAACTGCTGCATTCAGTCTTGTCGCCATGGCCATTCATGAAGTGGGGAATGGACATCGTTGGCCCTCTTCCATGGGCACCAGGTAAAACTCAATTTATCTTATTTATGACTGACTATTTTTCTAAGTGGGTTGAAGCACATGCATACAAGAAGGTTAGGGAGAAGGAAGTCATCGAATTCATTTGGGACCACATCATATGTCGGTTCGGGATGCCATCCGAAATTGTGTGTGACAATGGGAAATAATTTATCGGCATCAAAGTGACAAAGTTTCTCGAAGATCAAAAGAATCTTATCGACACCTTATCATCCTAGTAAAAACGGGCAAGCCGAATCGACCAACAAAACCATAATCCAAAACCTTAAGAAGAGGTTAACCGACGCCAAAGGAAAATGGAAGGAGATCCTACCCGAAGTCCTTTGGGCATACCGCATGACTGTGAAATCCAGTATCAGGACTACTCCATTTTTATTGGTTTATGGCACCGAAGCTTTAATATCAGTCTAAGTCGGGGAACCAAGTATCAGATACCGATATACAATAAAGGAGTCAAATGACGAGGCCATGGATATGAGCTTGGAACTATTGGATGAAAGGCATGAGGCCGCCCTTGTTCGATTGGCTGCCCAAAAACAACGGATCGAGAGGTACTGCAATTAAAGGGCCAACCTTCAATACTTTAATGTCGGGTAATTAGTGCTAAGGAAAGTTACCCTAAACAACCGGAATTCGAACAAAGGAAAATTGGGTCCGAATTGGGAAGGACCGTACCCGATTCTCGAGGTCACCGGGAAAGGGTCCTACAAACTCGGAATGATGGATGGAGAACAACTACCGAGCAATTGGAATATATCTCACCTAAAATGGCTAAGGTACGATCCCATTTAATTTCTTTTTTATTTCGGACTAACACTTGCAGGCGATCAACAAGAAGCGGCACGAAGTCTTTAGGTCTGAAAGCACGCGTTGCACTCTTTTTTCCTTAGACCGGTTTTGTCCCAAATGGGTTTTTCGGCAAGGTTTTTATCGAGGTAACAATGGATCGTGCTAACTTAGAATCAAGTCTGATTATAAATCGGTACGGAATATCAATTCAACAATATTTGAGGTTCCTCTACAATCAACCTCGAATATTGGGAGGGGGGTATTAATATGCATTACCTTCAGATATCAACTTTAGCAAGGAAATTACTTCGTAAAGGAAGGGTCTCGATAGGTAGGATTTATTGTAAGGGCCAAACGGTCAAATGAACCGTGCCCACATAGATTGCTCGAGCCCTGGCATAAAACATGTACGCATGTATGACTGTTTTGCACAAGAATAAAGAAAAGTACTTTCCTTGCGATCATCTTATGTTTTAAAAAAATTTCCTCTTTACATCCTATAAAGAGTTTCGTACTTCCGATCTCCTGAAAATAACGAGCCCAAGGAAAATCCATAACCGGAATACAAATGACCACTCCCTCACTCGGGGACTGCCGTCCGAAAAACTCGAACAACCCAAGTCACTGGGCCTCGGGGGTATAAGACCTATTAGGCAACTCCCCAGATTTTAAAGGCCACGGCCACCCCATTCGGGGACTGTTATCTTGGGCAAGTCCGGATAGCTCAGGAAAACAAGTCTAATGGGCAGCTCCCGAACTAAAAGGCTACGGCCAAATTAACACGGCTCGGAGACGTCCGAAACCCGTAACAAAATCTAGGCCTCCGAAAAAGAAAATTTTTCATGACCGGTTCTAAAGGCTACTCTCGTCAAACTACAATCTCGGCTACCTACTTGGGTAAAAGGTTTCAATAACACCGAACCCACACGACGCCTTAAAACAAAGTAAGGCAAAAACAAGGTTTGTTCGAACTATCAGACATAGCCTAAATTATTTTATGTTAAGGCGTTCTGGCCCTTATGAATACAAATAAATAAGCAAAGGGAAAATTTGAAAGCCAAAAGGGAACGAAAGTCTTCTATATATAATTTTTACAAAGGTCAGAATGGACCGGTATAGGAATATACAATGGCCAAAATGACCTAAAAAAGATGCAAAAAATAAAAACATCTAAAGACCTAAGTAGCATGGTCCTCATCGGAGGCAGCGTCTTCATCCTCGGGGTCTCCCCCACCTTCAGACTCAGATAAGCTCTTGGAGCCTTCCTCGGGAAAATCCAGTTACCGGGTGATCGGGTCCAAACCTACACCACTATTGAGTAGCGTGGATGGTCGATGCAGTTTTACCCAACAAGGCCGGGATCGATTTCCACAGGGAGTTAATTAATTTGGAATTAGGCTTATATCTAAGTCTAGATGCGTGTTTTGTTCCTAATTGCACTTCCAAACATGATAGTGTTGATTCTACTTCTAATTCTATTCTATTGTATGCAATGATCAAAGCTAAGTACAATATTTTTTTGATGTTGGTTTTTAAGTGTTTAAAAGGACTCGGGTAGTGACTTTCTCCTAGGTGGACATCTAAAGGGTGGCAAGAATCTAGGGAAAGCTTGATTAATTTGGGATCGTAATATAGCTATCACACCCAAGTACTCACTTTATATCTCTCGATAGTTTGAGTGATTTTGCCCAATTTGGCTTTCTCAAGTCTAACTAGGTATTCATACAGGTCATGTGATATTAGCTCAAGTCGGGTATTACTATCTCTAGGTTTAACCCTTTAATTGGAGCTATCAATTTATTGAGTTCACCCTAATTCCTTGTTAGCCTAGTTTTCCCAGACTTAATCCCTCTTTCTCAAGAAGATACCAAGTCATAAAGGCATGAATCAGTGTTTGCAACTACTAATTCTATAATTCTAGCAAGAACTAGGCTAAATATCACTAACCCATAAATATTCAAGCCCTAAAATTCAGTTATCATTAAATACCCACACTAGGGTTGGGTCACAACCCTAGCTATGGGTATATCTACTCATAATAATAGCAGAAATCAAAGATAAAGAGAAGATATAATCCATAATACTAAATTAAAAGATGAAAATCTAATGTTATAAGGTAAATCTTGTACAAAATTACCCAAAAGGGAAAACCTAGTCGTCTCACGTACTCAGCAAAAACATAACATCACCTAAAATTGACAAAAAGATCTATTTATACTAAGCTGAAATTTTTGGACAAAAATACCCCTGCAAAAGTTTCACGGCCGCGTAATTCTGACCGCGACCGCACACTTGCTTTCGCGGTCGCGTAATTCTAATCGCGGTTCGCATTTCTTCATACCTGGACCTGGGTTGAACCTTATTTTGCGGCCCGCATAATTTTCACTGCGTCCACGTGAGAGACTTCCACGGCCGCGTTACTTTGACGCGGACCGCCCTTCTCATTTTTGCTTGAATTAAGTACTCTCTGAACCTTAGCAACCGCAGTCCGCGGAATTCCCATCGCGGTCGTGCTGGTACTTTCGCAGTCGCATCTTCTTGTCGTGGTCCGCCTTCATGTTTGTCCCAAAAAAAAAACTATCTCTCTGATTCTTCATATTGCGGACCTCGAAATAATGGTCGCGTCTGCGTTGATACTTTCGCGGCCGCACTTATTTGTCGCGGTCCGCGTTCCACACCTCTTGGCCCAGTTTTTGTTTTTGTTCAGGTTTTGACTCCTTTATGAGTTTATTATGGCTCCTTTGTCTCATTTTGAACAATCCCTGCAAGCAAGCATATTAAGTTAGTTTTCGGGAATACCTTCACGCATTTTTGGCCCAAAACACAAGTAAAAGAGAGTACTTAATAGGCTAAAATCCCTACTTATCAACTCCCCCAAACTTAAGCTTTTGCTTGTCCTCAAGCAAATAAGGTAATTCCCACCTCCACAAGAAAAAGAAAAGGATATTTCAGCTGGCCTAAGGTGACTTCATCAAGCATCAATTGGGACTAACAATTACCCTCAACACAAATGAATTATCAACAACATCATGTTATGACCTTTTGAGTTCCATAGTTCTAATATGACACTAGAGCATCAAGAGTTGACTCAATTTATCAGGGAAGCTCGCTATCTCATGCAGGTCATTTTGGATCCCAAACTTCTCATCTACTACTCTCCATGAGCAAATCTCTCTTGTTAAAATGTAACACTCAAAACAAGGATTGTGAAGAACTGCGCTCGTCATTCTCAAAAGAATGCCACAAGTCAGGCTCTAAGTACCATAAGCTTGCCCCTTATGTAAATCACCACTAATGTAAGCTCACTCAACTTGAAATCATATAGGGCTTTAGCAGGGATGTAATGAAGACTTTTGGATCAAGGTAGGACATAGCGAACTATGATAGTTTCATATTTTCTCAAGCACTCCATTTTCTCATTTCGGCTCATACTTTCTTGACTCTTTGAGTCATTTTTATTCTTCCTTAGGGGAACTAGAGAGACAAACCATCACTCTTTCTACTCATGACAATCATTTTTCTCCTTTTCTCATCATTCCTTGCCTTTCATCATTATGTTCTTTTAATCCCTTTCAACCTTCTCTTTCTTTTTGACGTATTTCTTTTTGGCTTTTCTTCCTTTTCTTTTCCTTTCCTTTTCAACAATTCTTTTTATTCTTTGAACCTTTTATCACTTTCAAATTAATCGTCTCTCCCCCAAACTTATGCTTTTGCCAATTGTTCATCATGAATGCTAAGGAAAGATTGGGTGCCAACAGAGGGTCATTATAGAACGGATAAAGGCTTGTAATATGACTATTGAATGAAAAAGGCTTAGGCTCAAAGGAGTTGACTAGGGATATCGTATTGGTAGGCTACGGAAGCTTTCAAATTTCAACTTGGACCAAGAAGGAGAGCCTACAATCATTTCTCAAGTCGAGCTATACTTAGAATTTCGCCTAGACAAACATTCAGGGCAAGTTCTAGACTTATTGGCACGGGACTTGGACTTGTAATTCAATACCTCACCTCTCAAGTTGCTGGATTGTTAAAGAGAACAGATTCGAAGGCCCACAACAACACTATCTAAGATTGAAAATCATAAATGGCTCAAGAAAACCACTCGATGATTATTTTAGCCAACGCAAGAGTCTAAAAGTCACAACTAGAGCTAATCTTTGCCAATCAACTTGTCTCTAACCATGAGGTCGAAGGTAAATGTGTTAGTACCAAGTGAAGCGTGCTTGAAACACTTTTATTCATGCGAGCCAGCCCGGTGTTGTTCCTGTGATGGCTATTACTTCTGCTAGCCAAGGTTGGGCTGCTTCATCTAGGGCCATCTTTTCCAGATACTGTACAGCTTCCACATCCTCAAAATCAGCATATTTGTTAAAGGTATTGCCATCAAACTGTATCTTCAAGTTTCGTACCTTTGTCACAGTGGTGCCCTTTTTGATGTGGAAAACATTTGCGTAGAACTCCTTGACAAGGTACTCATTGGCATCCGGAACCTTGCTGGTGAAGTACTTCCACCATTTTCTCTCTTCAAACTGTCTCTTGACATTTGGATTGTGAGGAATGAGATCTTTTTCTATAAACTGTCGCTCAAGGGTGAGCGACCTTTGGGGCCACCATTCTCGGAATTTGAGGTATGATTTCTTGCTCACGAATCTATCCGCCCACACTTCGGGCTTCCTTGATCTATCAAGACCACCCACATTGGTATCACCCCATCTCCCGTCATCTGGGACCTCGTCATCCTCATCTACATTGATAGGAGTAGCTGTTGAGGCCGGAGTTGTAGCATGCAGGGAAGTTAGCTCTGATGCCTCACTACCTCCCTCTGAGCCATCAGACGACCCAGAAGAGGAGGTAGCTTCATTGATTAGGCAAAAGGGTTGTGATTGGGACACTTATCGAGGTTGTGTAGATTCCCCCTCAGAAATCTCCCGGGATAGGAGATATTCACTTGTGTCTGATGATTCGGCAGGAGGTCTAGTGAGGGTTTTCTTTTTTCTTAGGATTCTTTGAGCAGCTAAGGTCAAAGCCTGCTTTCCTTTGCCCCGGCCTCGGGAGGATTCTGCCCTTCCTTTTGATTTGTCTGCTCCTCCACGAGATCGCACCATTTTCTGCAACACACAATTAGTGAAAGATCATTAGAATTGAGGTTCAATCATGCCTTAAAGCAGAACAGATGAAATGGACGGCAGTGCTTCTCAAAATAGGGTATTACGGACCGCAAAAAAGTGGACGCGGCCACGGAATACCCATTGCGGACTGCGGAAAAGTGAACGCGGCCGCGAAGAGGTCAGGTTCAGACTACTGACTCTCTGATCTTGTACACACGCGGACCGCAAAAAATTAGACGCGGTCGCGAATGACCAATCGCGGACCGCAAAAAAATAAATGCGACTGCAAAAGCAATTAACAGACTCTTTGAAGTTCACAAGCGCGGACCGCGAAAACTTAAACGCAACCGCGAAGGACCAGCCACGGACCACGTAAAAGTGACCGCGGCCGCGAACTCTTAGAAATCACTTAGTAACTAAAAAATGGAGTAGTGCGGACCGCGAAAAAAATTGAACGTGGCCGCCTACCCTATCGCGGGCCGCGTAAAATGAACCGCGGTCGCGAAATTCAAATAGGATCGGCACTAAGAACACTGATAACTAGGGTTTTCACTAAGCATGCAATAATTAATTCAAATAACCATGCAAAGTTACTAACCCCAGCCCCCATTAGGCATTAAAACACTACCCACATGTATTTAAGTTTCAATTAAGCATTAATTTAAGATCATGGCATACATCTAACCCTAACTAACAAAGAAAAATTTAAACAAAGAGAAAAGGAAAGAAAAATATAAAATCACATCATGGAATTGAACATACCAGTTGTAAATTTGTAGTAGGAGATGAACTCTTAATGTGAATGAGAAGAAAATTGAGCGCAGGATGAGATGAACATTGCTTTTTGTGCGGTGAAATGTTAGGGTTCGAAAATTGTAAAATGTTTAAGAAACCCTTATTTATACTAATCAACTGTGGATCCCACCGCATTACAGGAGCGCGGCCGCGAAATTCTATCGCGGTCCGTGCTATGTCACCTTATGTAGACCAACTTCAAGCACCCGGGCGCGGTCCGCAGAATATTGGTCGCGCCCGCAAAATTCAACGCAGTCCGCGAATATTGGAACGCGACCGCGATCTCTGAAGGATTTGTTTGACAGTCCAACTTCAGAGATTTGGCATTTTGCTCTTTTCAAGTACGTGTCCACGGACAAAAATGTGATGCCGCGAAATGCTCACGCGGACCGCGAAATTTTGGGCGTGGTCCGCGAACTTCCAACACTTAGTTAAATTTTTTTCTGTCAAAATCTTGCACTGCACAACCAGTTCCTACATACACTTCACAACCAGTTAATCCAAAACAATGCTTAATCTAAGAAGAAAATCAAAAGAAAGCAAAACACATGGGTTGCCTCCCAAGAAGCGCCTGATTTAACGTCGCGGCACGACACATGTTACCATCATCATTCGAAATGGATCAAGGCCACCACGTGGCTATCATCAATCTTGCAAGGTAATGCTTCACTCGGTTCCCATTGACTCTAAAGATTTCACCATTTTTGTTTTTCAAATCGAGAGCACCAAACGGAGTTACATGAACCACTTCAAAAGGGCCACTCCACTTTGACTTGAGCTTTCCCGGAAACATCCGTAACCGAGAGTTGAATAGAAGAACCAAGTCACCCTCCTTGAATTATTTGTTCCAAATATATTTTTCATGTAATTACTTCATCTTGTCCTTATACAAGGATGAGCTGGAATAAGCATGGAACCGGAACTCATCAAGTTCATTTAGTTGATCTACCCGGAGATTGGCAGCAACATCCCATTCAAGGTTCAACTTCTTCAGCGCCACATGGCCTTGTGCTCTAATTCAACCGGAAGATGGCATGCTTTCCCAAATACCAACTGGTACGGAGACATACCAATTGGAGTCTTGTAAGCTGTACGATAGGCCCATAAAGCATCGTCAAGTTTTCTTGACCAATCAGTCCAGTTTGCATTGACAGTCTTGGATAATATGCTCTTGATCTCCCTGTTGGAGACCTCAACTTGTCCACTAGCCTGTGGGTGATAAGGGATTGACACCTTATGATTGACACCATACTTAGAAAGTAAAGTGTCGAAGGCTTTGTTGCAAAAATGAGAACCACCATCACTAATGATAGCCCTTGGGGTGCCGAACCTTGTGAAGATATTTTTCTTTAAGAAAGCCACCACACTCCGTGCCTCATTGTTGGGCAAAGCCACAACTTCAACCCATTTGGAAACATAATCAACAGCAACCAGAATATAAGTGTTCCCACATGAACTCACAAATGGCCCCATAAAGTCAATGCCCCACACATCGAAAATATCAATCTCAAGAATAGTGGTGAGGGGCATTTCATTCTTCTTGGAAATTCCACCAGCTCTTTGGCACTCATCACAACACCTAACAAGCTCACTAGCGTCTTTGTACAATGTGGGCCAATAGAATCCACAGCTTAGGACTTTTGTAACAGTTCTTGCCCCACCATAGTGACCACCATAGGGCGAGGAATGGCAAGCTTCAAGAATACTCAATTGCTCTTCTTCCGGAACACATCTCCGCATAACACCATCATTGCAAATTTTGAAAATATATGGCTCATCCCAATAATAATCCAAGCAGTCCCGTTTGCTTTTCTTCCTTTGGTTTGAAGAGAGATCATTTGGGACAATGCCGGTCACAAGAAAGTTAGCCACATCGGCGAACCAAGGTATCACAGTCACAGACATGGAGAGGAGTTGTTCATCCGGGAACGAATCATTAATCTCGAGGCTCTCATGGGGTTGCCCCTCCTCTTCCAAGTGGGACAAATGGTCTGCCACTTGATTTTCACTCCCTTTTCGGTCTATGATTTCAAGGTCAAACTCTTGTAGAAGAAGAACCCATCTCATCAACCTAGCCTTAGAGTCCTTTTTACTCATCAAATAATGAAGTGCCGCGTGATCGGTATGCACAATCACTTTGGTACCCATGAGGTACGGGCAGAACTTTTCCATGGCGTAAATAATGGCTAATAGCTCTTTCTCGGTCACCGTATAGTTGACTTTGGCATCGTTCATTATTTTGCTTGCATA
Source organism: Nicotiana tomentosiformis (assembly GCF_000390325.3). Lineage (NCBI taxonomy): Eukaryota > Viridiplantae > Streptophyta > Magnoliopsida > Solanales > Solanaceae > Nicotiana > Nicotiana tomentosiformis. The sequence continues at coordinate 31,424,969 of NC_090812.1, forward strand.
ATAGACCGGATGAATTATCTTGTTGATTCTTTGCCCCAATACCGCTCCTACCGCAACGTCGCTAGCATCGCACATGAGCTCAAATGGTAAGCTCCAATTGGGTGCGGTAATGATGGGAGTGGTAGTCAACCTATACTTGAGTAGCTCAAAAACTTTCATGCAATCATCATTGAACACAAACTTGGCATCTTTTTCTAACAACTTGCACAAGGGGTTCATCACTTTTGAGAAATCCTTGATGAACCTACGGTAAAACCCTGCGTGACCAAGAAAGCTCCTCACTCCCTTGACGGAAGTCGGAGAAGGGAGTTTTGATATCACTTCAATTTTTTCTTTGTCCACTTCAATACCGTTCTTGGAAATCTTATGGCCGAGGACAATGCCCTCCTCAACCATAAAGTGGCACTTCTCCCAATTAAGCACTAAGTTGGTCTCCTCACATCGGGCCAACACTTTATCAAGATTATCCAAACATTATTCAAAGGAATCCCCCACAACACTTAAATCATCCATGAACACCTCGAGGGAATCCTCTACCATATCCGTAAATATTGCCATCATACACCACTGAAAGGTAGCCGGTGCATTACACAAACCAAACGGCATCCGTGAGAATGCAAATGTGTCATATGGACAGGTGAAGGTGGTTTTCTCTTGGTCTTCGGGTTCAATGAGAATCTGGTTGTACCCAGAGTACCTATCCAAAAAGCAATAATAAGCACGCCCGGCAAGTCTATCCAACATTTGGTCAAGAAATGGCAATGGAAAATGGTCTTTGCGGGTCACTTTGTTTAGCTTTCTATAATCCATGCATACCCTCCAACCGGTGACAGTTCTTGTGGGGATCAATTCATTTCTATCATTTGTGATCACAGTCATGCCCCCTTCTTTGGTACACATTGTACCGGCAAAATCTATGAACTATCAAAAATGGGGTACACAACCCCTGCATCTAGCCACTTGATGATCTCTTTCTTGACTACCTCTTGCATGGCCTCGTTCAAGCTCCTTTGATGTTCCACAGAGGGTTTGGCATCTTCCTCCAATATGATTTTGTGCATGCAGAAGGCGAGGCTTATACCCCGAATATCCGCCAATGTCCGACCTATTGCCTTCTTCCTTCTTTGAAGCATCGCAAGGGTGTAATCTACCTGCACGTTAGTTAAGCACGAAGAAAGAATAACAGGTAATATAGAACAAGGGCCTAAGAACTCATACCTGAGGTTTGAAGGCAAGGGCTTCAACTCCAATGTTGGTGGATCCTCTATTGAGGGCTTTGTTGGCGGAGCCTTCCGGTTCTCAAGGTCCAAGAAAAGTTTACGGGGTCCATATGTGTAGGATCCTATTCCTTGCAAGGAATTTGCACATTCTATCAAGCCTGCCTTCCCATCATCCCCTTGATTTAACAACACAGCTTCCATAGGGTCTTCCACATTGATCATAGCACTCGTGTCATCAATAATCACCTCCGTCACAAGATCCACAAAAGAGCATACTTCGTTGCTATTAGGCTGCCTCATTGATTTGCACACGTGGAACATAACGTTTTTATCGCCCACCCGGAAGGTGAGCTCCCCAGCTTCCACATCAACCAATGCCTTCCCTGTTGCTAGGAAAGGTCTTCCCAATATGATTGGCACCTCATAGTCAACCTCACAGTCGAGTATCACAAAATCTGCGGGAAGTATGAACTTGTCGACCCGAACTAGCACATCATCAATTATTCCCAATGGCCTCTTCATTGTTCGGTCCGCCATTTGCAAATTTATGGAAGTAGGTCTTGGTTTCCCAATCCCCAATGTCTTGAACACAGAATATGGCATCAAATTAATGCTCGCTCCCAAACCGCACAAGGCTTTGGCGAAATTGGCACTACCAATAGTGCATGGAATTGTAAAGGCACCGGGATCTTCTAACTTTGGAGCCATGGAATGCACAATGGCACTCACTTGATGTGTCATTTTGATCGTCTCACAGTTCATTGATCTCTTCTTTGTTACCAAGTCCTTCATGAACTTGGCATATCCCGACATTTGTTTTAGAGCTTCAACCAAAGGTACATTTATGGACAAACTTTTCATCATATCAATGAATTTCTTGAATTGGTTCTCGTTGTTTTGCTTTGCGAGCCTTTGAGGATACGGTGGAGGAGGCCTTGGCAAAGGGGCCTTGGCTTTGGGCACTACCATTTCCAGTATGTCTATCACGTGTTCCCTAGACAAATTCACATCATTTTGTGTCTCTTCCACGTTGTCATTGATGTCTATCCTCACTTCATCATTCACATTCTCATCATTGGCTTGGATCTCATCATCTTTTTGCATAACCAAATCATCATTCACAATCTTTCTTGGATTGGAGGTACTTGCATCTCCACCTCTATCGCTTCTTGTGGTCACCGCCATAGCATGGCCTGTATTGTTCCCACCCTTCGGGTTTACTACCGTATCACTTGGTAGTGCCCCCTTAGGGCGAGTATTCAATGCTTGAGAAATTTGACCCATTTGTACTTCCAAGTTGCGGATAGAAGTATTGTGGGAGGCTATTTGGGCATCAGAGTCGGCGTTTCTTTCCATCATTTGCTTGAACATACTTTCTATCTGTCCCATCTCATTGTTGGAAGAACTTTGCCCTTGTGACGGATATGGAGACGGGTTGTTGGGTTGTTGATACATCGGGGGTCTTTGAAGGCCCGACCCCCGATTCCCTTTATTATTATTGTTCCAACCCCCTTGGTTTTCATTGCCTCTCCAATTACTATTATTGTTGACACCCCAATTGCCTTGGTTATTACCTTGATTTCCCCAATTTTGATTGTTATTCCCTCAATTGTTCGGATTGTTGTTGTTGCCATTATTCTAATTCCCTTGGCCTTGGTTGCCCCAATTTTGATTGTTTCCCTGTGATCTCCACTGTTGTTGATTTGGAGCATTGCTCCGTTGACCTAGGTAATTATTAACATATTGAACCTCTTCACTTTGATCGTCATAAGAGTCATCTTGGTTGTACCCACTACCACTTTGCTCAAATTGATCCTGATTGTGTTGAACTTGTTGACCTCTTTGTCTTCCCTTGTTAACCATTACATTCACTCCTTCCATGGCATTTACTTGCTTTGGCCCATGAACCTGCTGAAGTTGTGCCTTGGCTAACTGATTCATGGTAGTTGTCAACTCTACTATGGCTTGTCCGTGATCATGGAGTTCCTTGTGATGGTGGATAACATTAGGGTCACCCTGAGGAATGATGGCCCGGCTTTGCCAAGCTGAAGAGGTGTCTGCCATCTCATCTAATATTTCACATGCTTCTGAATATGGCGTGTTCATGAAGTTACCCCCTGCGAGCTGATTTACCACACACTGGTTAGTTGTGTTGATACCCCTATAAAAGGTTTGCTGGATCATTGCTTCAGTCATATCGTTATTGGGGCACTCTTTGACCATTGTCCGGTACCGTTCCCAAATCTCATGTAACGATTCATTTGGCTCTTGTTTAAAAGCAAGGATTTCATCTCTCAATGTTGCCATATGTCCCGGAGAAAAGAACTTCGCTATGAACTTCTAGGCCAACTCATCCCAAGTGGAGATGGAATGGTTGGGTAGCCTCTCAAGCCAATCTAAAGCCTTCCCTCTAAGTGAGAAAGGGAAAAGCCTTAACCTCAAAGCGTCCTCAGATATATTCGTCTGCTTGCTCCCCCAGCATGTGTCTACAAAACCTTTGAGATGCTTATATGCGTTCTGATATGGAGCTCCAGTGAAGAAACCCCTTTATTCCAATAGAGTAAGCATTACATTGGTTATTTGAAAATTGTCCGCCCGAATCCAGGGCGGGACAATTGCACTTGCGTAGCCTTAATTAGGCAACACCCGGTGTGCTGCCCTTTGAGGAGGTGGGGAGGGTTTGGAACGTTGTCATGAGGCGGGCGGCCTCTTCTTTGTACTTGAGGTTCAAAATTAACCTCATCCACTTCATTTTCATCTACCTCCTCCACTTGAGGAATATGTTCGAGGACCTCGTTAAGAGCCATTTGGTACCTAAAAGCAATTGACACACAAAAATTAGAAAAACGAGAGGAAAGAAAAACAAAACACACAAATAGTTAGATATATAGCTAAGACTGTCTAACTCCCCGGCAACGGCGCCAAAAATTGATCGGGTCGAAACCTACACCACTATTGAGTAGCGAGGATGGTCGATGCAGTTTTACCCAACAAGGTTGGGATCGATTTCCACAGAGAGTTAATTGATTTGGAATTAGGCTTATATCTAAGTCTGGATGCGCGTTTTGTTCCTAATTGCACTTCCAAACATGATGGTGTTGATTCTACTTCTAATTCTATTCTATTGTATGCAATGATTAAAGCTAAGTACAATATTTTTTTGATGTTGGTTTTCAAGTGTTTAAAAGGACTAGGGTAGTGACTTTCGCCTAGGTGGACATCTAAAGGGTGGCAAAAATCTAGGGCAAGCTTGATTAATTTGGGATCGTAATATAGCTATCACATCCAAGTACTCACTCTATATCTCTCGATAGTTTGAATGATTTTGCCCAATTTGACTTTCTCAAGTCCAACTGGGTATTCATGCAGGTCATGTGATATTAGCTCAAGTCGGGTATTACTATCTCTAGGTTTAACCCTTTAATTGGGGCTATCAATTTCTTGAGTTCACCCAATTCCTTGTTAGCCTAGTTTTCCCAGACTTAATCCCTCTCTCTCAAGAAGAGACCAAGTCATAAAGGCATGAATCAGTGTTTGCAACCACTAATTCTATAATTCTAGCAAGAATTAGGCTAAATATCACTAACCCTTAAACATTCAAGCCCTAAAATTCAGTACCCATTAAATACTCACACTAAAGTTGGGTCACAACCCTAGCTATGGGTCTAGCTACTCATAATAATAGCAGAAATCAAAGATAAAGAGAAGATATAATCCATAATACTAAATTAAAAGATGAAAATATAATGTTATAAGGTAAATCTTGTACAAAATTGCCCAAAAGGGAAAACTTAGCTGTCTCACGTACTCAGCAAAAACATAACATCACCTAAAATTGACAAAAAGATCTATTTATACTAAGCTAAAATTTTCGGACAAAAATACCCCTCTACGAAAGTTTCGCGGCCGTATAATTCTCACCGCGGCCTCACACTTGCTTTTGCGTCCGCGTAATTCTAATCGCGGTCCATGTTTCTTCACACATGGACCTGGGTTGAACCTTGTTTTACGGACCGCATAATTTCCACCGCGTCCGCGTGAGAGACTTCCGTGGCCGCGTAACTTTGACGCAGACCACCCTTCTCATTTTTGCTTGAATTAAGCACTCTCTGAACCTTAGCAACCGCGATCCGCAGAATTTCCATCGCGGCCGTGCTGGTACTTTCACGGCAGCATCTTTTTGTTGCGGTCCGCGTTCATATTTGTGCCCAAAAAAAAACTATCTCTCTGATTTTTCATATCGCGAACCTAGAAATAATGGTCACGTCCGCGTTGATACTTTTGCGGCCGCACTTATTTGTCGCGGTCCGCATTCCATACCTCTTGGCCCAGTTTTGGTTTTTGTTCAGGTTTTGACTCCTTTATGAGTTGATTATGGTTGCTCTGATGGTAATCAACCTCCACTTCCAACCAAGAGGTTGTGAGTTCGAGTCACCCCAAGAGCAAGGTGGGGAGTTCTTGGAGGGAAGGATGTCGAGGATCTATTGGAAACAACCTCTCTACCTCATGGTAGGGGTAAGGTCTGCGTACACACTACCCTCCCCAGACCCCACTAGTGGGATTATACTGGGTTGTATGAAATATGAGTTGATTATGGCTCCTTTGTCTCATTTTGAACAATCCCTGCAAGCAAGCATATTAAGTTAGTTTCCGAGAATACCTTCACGCATTTTTGGCCCAAAATACAAGTAAAAGAGAGCAATTAATAGGCTAAAATCTCTACTTATCATCGGGCCCAGGCTTCTTCTACCTTGGCATTCTCGATTTTTGCCAATATGTCAAAGCCCTAAGCATGGACTCCCTCGAGGGCTTCCCTTCGAGCTTCCCACCTTTCATTATCCACCATGCTCTTGGCCTGTGCTTGGATAGCCTCGACGTCAACCTTGAATTGGGCCACTTTAGTATCGGCCTTGGTATTGGCCACTGCCACCTCAGATTTGGCCGCTTCGAGCTCCGTGGCCAGGCTCTCTTGGCTAGAAGTAGCCGAGCTAAGCTCAGATTGGAGCTCCTCGATCCTCTTGGCCTGCACCGAGGTCTTCTCCTTTGCAGCCCGAAGTTGAGCCTCAACCGACTCCAGTTATGCTTGGACAACTTTCTTTTTCGAGGCTAAGAGGTCCATATTTTTCTTGAACTCCTCAGCCTCAGCCTTTATCGTATCTACCTTTTCCTGGAGCTGCCCGATATGTTCAAGCCTCTGTCAGACCTGCAAGATCGGATCGTTAGCCACTATGTCCAATTCATGTTCACTATCATGAAGTGCTCGAATTACCTGCTCGGCCATCTCGACATGTTCCCTCTGAGCCGCTTCTAACTCGACCTGAAGCATCTCACTTAGAAGCTTGTGAGTATCCCTCTTCTCGGTGAGCTCCCGAACCCCAACCTCGTGCTAGGTTAAATCCTCCTGGATTTGGAGGAAAGCCTCATGGTGCAATACCAAGGCATGCAAGCATAAATAAGGGTGTTAGGATTATTAACCACTTCAAGTTTAAAATAAGTAATGAAGTGACACTCGAAGTTACCCGATTCAAAGCATATTGGGCCTCATTGAATAAGCAGGGCACTTCCACCGCGTCCATCACGGCTTGGTCATCTTCGGTCCCCAAGAAACTGAGGTAGCTAGCAACCTCCATGGGGGCAAAGAAAACTCGGGCATCCTCTGGGACAGAGAAAGTTATTGACCGCCTGCGGTCAGGGTCAACACTTGGGGCCGGGAATCGATCTACTAGCTTTGGGCTCGATAAAGACCCACTGGCACTCGATGATGGTACCCTCCTTGACATCGGCAAGTCACCTAGCTCGGTGACATCTTCTAAGGCAGTGGACTCTAACCCATCCAAGAAGTGGTGGATATCAGTCTCCCCCTGAGGCCCCTCGTAGGAACGACTTTCTAACATACCGGCCTCGCGAATCATGGCGTCTGAAATCTGAGAGGACCCGATAAGGTCGATCCCTCGAAGCTCGTCTCTCGGGCCACCTTCCTCTGCTCGAGAATCGTCGGCCCCGGTCTCTCTCTCGACCCCGCTAGCTTGGGGCGAAGTGACCTCACCCACTTCTGGTTCGGAAGCTTCGACTAAAACTCCCTCATCGACCTCCTCATGTCGAGACGGGACAATTTCAGCACTCGCCGGTTCGTAGTGCCCTTGTATCACGATACCTGCCCGCACGCTGGCCACCAGCTTGGATTTTTCTTCTTCTTATTCTTCTTCAGACTCATCCCTTATCCGGTGGATTGAGTCCGAGGATAGAGCGTTGGTGCTTCCCTTGGGCTTGCGCGACCTTTTCTTCGGTTTTTTCTTTTCCGAGTTCGGGGAACTCGAAGCCCTTCTTCTCTTCTTTTCATCACCCTGCCTCGAAGCAGGGACTCGAGAGGCACATCCTCATCACCAGATGGAGGCCTCATAGCAACGTCCTTGGGGAGACCTACAAGAGAAAATAGATAAGAATTCGACAGCGAAAGAAGGAAATCAAACATTATTACATCAGGAAAGAAAACTTACCATGATTACGGGCCTCTCATCGACCCTTCAATAATTCCATCCAAGCACGGACTCTGTGACACAAGGCCCTCGACCCATTCCTTGAGTTGAGGAACTACGTCCGACATCTGGGCCACAACTGCAACACCAAAAACATCGATAAGAAAGGAGATAAGAGGGAAAACAACAAGATTAAATATTCAAGGCAAAGTACTACTTACATTTCATGATCTATTTCTCGGGAAATGGCATGTCCTCGGCAGGGATCAGGTCCGAAGTCTTTATTCGAACAAATCGGGCAACCAATCTCGGTCTCGATCCTCGTCTATACTTGGGAAAGGGGCCCTACTGGCCCGGCGAGCAAGCTTGATCAGCCCTCCTCGATAGAGTCAGGGACTGTAGAGGAACATAAGATGATCGAGGGTGAAGGGACACCCCTCGATTTTGTTTACGAAGAATCGAAGGAGAATCACCATTCTCCCGAAGGAAGGGTGAATCTGGCCAAGAGTCACATCGTACCTCTTGCAAAAGGCAATGATGATCGGGTCTAAGGGACCCATCGTGAAGGGGTAAGTGTAAACACTTAGAAAACCCTCCACGTGGGTAGTGATCGACTCCTCAGGCGAAGGCATAACCACATGCTTGTTTGCCCAGTTGCAATCCTCTTTAACCTTGGTGAGGAAATTATCGGTGATTGTACATATGTACCTCGAGACCGGCTCGCATTGACCAGGTACAGAGGAAGTCTTTTCAATCTTAAAATAGGCAACGGTCGGGCACCCTGCCGGAATGAACTCCTCAGGGTGAGGTTCCGCCGCAGCCCCGTCGCTGGCGGGTCGTGATGAAGAGGCGACCTCCTTTTGCGGTACAGTCTTAGAAGTTTTCGCCATTGTAGAACAGAAGAAAAGGAAATTAGGAAGGTATGCGGTTTGCTAAAAGTTCAAGAATTTTTGGTGCAAGAGTTGCAAAACAAAGGGATTTTTGAAGAGCAAGAATAGGAGGAGCTTTGAAGGTAAAGTTTGAATGAAGGTAAAGTTTGAATGAAGGAAAGTTAGTGTATTTGTAGCTTGCTGATGACGGTTCAGAACCCGTAGTGGTCGACCGGCAACAGACAGACATTTAATGCATTGGTAACTGGGCCGACGGGACGTTTCGGTACCTGTTTGTTGCTTACATCATAGTCGGGTGTCTCAGAGACCGTCCACCACTTACGTCATGGCCTATCAAGACGGGATTCGGAAGTTCATATTGTTTCTCGTCATCTTCTCTCCGAGAAACGACGGTACTATATGTATACGGTCTAAACCGGACTCGCCCCTTGTGTGACTAATCGAGACTAGAATATGATAGGTTAAGGTTCGACCTCGAATTATATCGAATCGAGGTGCGAGGTTATACCGTTAAGTTCGAGACCCCGGGACCGAACAAAATCGAGATCAGGCGAGATCGAGGGAAATTTGCCAAACCGAATAACATAAGGACGAAATATCCGCGATCGGTTGTAGATCACGACAGAAATCTCGGCACGTATCAAGGATAGGCCGATTAAGTAGCTAATCATGAGATTTCTTACCTCATATGGAATTGTATCAAGAGTAGGACTCCCCTACTATATAAAGGGGTATGATCATTTGTAAAAGAATATATTACGCAACATAAAGCAATATACTGTCGTTCTCTAGCTTTTATCATCTTGTTATTCTGTTCATACATCAGTTGAGACATCTCTTGGTTCAAGGGCGATCGAACTCGAGGGCCAAGGCTATTCGATTTGTGTGGTTTGCATTTATTCTTTTATCGTCAATTTCAATTCTAATCTGTTTCCTTAATTTGTATCAAGTTATATCACGTATCCTTAAAATCGCATATAAATTTAATTGTTATCCGATTTTTTGGGTAAACAGGTGTAATAACTAAAATGCGCATCCTTATGCCCCATCTTTTATAACATTCGTTGTAACTATTGTGCAGCAAAGTACTGGCAAATTATTTTGGTGGCTCGAATTCAGCGAACTTTCAACGAAATGGTATGTATTTTCAACGTCTAGTATCCCTTCGCGATGATAGACTATCCAAATATACGTTACTTGGTAACACAGACACAATACTAGTTTCTTAAATATTACACTAGAATATACTCTTTCTATCCCAATTAAATTAATATGACACTATTTTCTTTTTAGCCAATCTCAAAAAGAATAATATATTTTTATATTTAGTAATAATTCAACTTTAGTGTTTCCTTTTTACCCTTATGTTTTCTAACCACACAAATTTCTACGATTCATTTTAGATCACAAGTTTTAAAAATCTTCATTTATTTCTTAAATTCTATATTCGGTCAAACACCTTCACATAAATTGGGATAGAGGGAGTACAAAATTGAAATTATGAAGCGTCTTGATTTGCAATCCGTAGATACTCTTGATCTTTCACGGGTTGGAAAGTTGTATCCCTCTGAATCGTAATTGGTCGATATTAGGGGTGTAAAATGAGCGGGTTAGGCTAATTTTGAATGAGTCAAAATGGTCTGAGTTAATAAAATGGGCGGGTCAATGATCCGTCTAAAAGTTACTTGGACTGAAATGGACGGGGTTATGATGGAGTATTATTTGGGTCATAGTCCAACCCGCCCAATTCTAACCAAACTTTAATTAATGTGCATTGTTTTATTATGAATTATTTCATTATCAAATAAGACTTTTTTTATTTTATTTTGGTCATTATAACATATTAAATAAAAAAATTATTTAAAGATATTTTAGTAAAGTTACTCATAGATCAATTGGAGCTAAAAATCAGACCAATTTTAGATGAGCTAAGATGGAGTGAAATTTAAAAATAGCCAGATTTATAAGTGGTAATTCAAAAATAGCCACAGTTTCAAAAGTAATTGAAATTTAGCCAATTTTTATATAAAGATAAATCTGAATGAAAATATTGTTCAAAATACGGAAAGTATTCAAGCATAATATACTGGAGTTCGAATTTATTACACGTGAACTTCCAGCATAAGTATATTATATTGGAGTTCCAGTATAATATACTGGTCCAGCATAATATGCTGCAATTTCATACACATGTGCTCGAATCTCTAGTATATTATGCTAGAACTTTCCGTGTGCTGGAGTTCCAACATAATATGCTAAAAATTCATACACAGGTGCACCAATATCTCCAGTATATTATGCCGGAATTTTCCGTGTTGCTGCAAAATAGTGGATATTTTTCAATGACTTTGCAAACGCTGGCTATTTTTCAATTACCAGTCCGAAAACTTACTAGCCCGCACTATTTAGCTGAGTCAAAATAGGTTGAGTTCAACAAATGGGCCTGTCAATGATCGGCCAATCTTGGGTGGATTGGACAGTTAAATGGGTTTGGGCTCAAATTGTTCCCCAGTCGATATTTCATAAAAATATATATTCAATAATTATGTTACAGATCAATGTTGTGAATCAATACATAATCGTTCGTGAGAATGAATTAATTAACATCAAGGTCATGACATTACCTCATTATATCAAAACAATCTTCTCTGATTTTATTTTTGGTTCCAACCCTTCTTGCAACTCCATGCTTCCGGTGCTTGGTTTTTAAAATTTCCAAGCATAATTTCTCTCAGTTTTCTTTCTCTCTTTGTGTATATTTTGGTATATTTTCAATTTATGATTATAGGTTGGAGGAAGGTAGTGTCTAGCTAAGGCATACAAAGATTACATTAGTTCTGGTAGCCATTAATTAGGTGTTCATGAATCATGATAGAAATTCAAATTACACGGGGTAAAATTGGGTATAAATATATCCCTATGAACTCCTCTCTTAATCTTCCTTACAACTTAACCAAAAAAAGTTTTAAAAATGGCTATATTATCAACATCAGCTTCCTATTTTCTTATAGTCATAATTCTGATGTCAAGCAAACAGCTGATTTGCATCTCCCTTCCTCATAATCTTCTTTGTCCAACAGGGATTTCAAAGTATGCAATCCCAGTTTTCAGAGAAGACATTGATTTAATGCAATTTTCAGAGAATTTAGAGTTCTTAGAAGCAGAATATTACTTGTGGGCTACACATGGTTATGGTCTTGATGTAGTTGCACCAGAACTTGTCATGGGAGGGCCTCCCCCCATTGGTGTACGCAAAGCAAATCTTGATCCTTTTGCTAAGAACATCATCACTGAGTTTGCCATGCAAGAAGTTGGCCACCTCAGGTTCATTCTTTCCCGAGTTTAACTTATAAACATCGACAATGTAAAAAAAAATTCATCATTATTAGATCACTTAAAAGATAATTACGATAACAGTTCATAAAAAGAAATTGTTAGTAATTTAAAAAATTAGGCAGATTACCTGCTACAATATATTACTCTCTTCGTTCACTTTTATTTGTCCAAAATGAACTTTGCATGCCCCTTAAGAAATAATAGATGAAGTGCATATTTTACCATAGTACCCATAATAATAATAGTATTTTGAGAAGTTTTGGGAAATGATTTATGAAATGAGTAATTAATAATAAGGGTAAAACAGAAAAAAAAAAAATATATAGTCTTCTCTTGATTTGTTAAAATTGACAATTAAAAGTGAAAATATATTTTTAATATAGTAGACAAATAATAGTAAATAGAGGGATAGTATAAAATTAACTTCTTTATACTATCAATGTTTATAAGTTAAACTCTCCCATAGACTCATTTTCTCCTTCTTTTATAAGATTGAGTAATTAACCCAAATAGCCGCCCACCCAATCGGTTAAACTAAAAATAGTCGGTGGAGGTATAATATATGTATAATATATGTATTATGTATGTGTATAATTATGTACAATCAATGTATAATCTATGTACATGACTAAAAAAAGTAAACAATAAATATGACCGGTTATTTGTGTAAAGATACCACATCCGCCTATTTAAAGCATCCACCCATTCCTTAGTGAAAGGAAATATTACTCAGGGATAAAAAAAAAAGTTGGTGCCTGTCGAGTGCCTGACAGAGCTAAGGGGGCTTCAATCCTTACTCTTTATCCCCATCTTCGCCCAGGCTAACGGGGACTTATTTATTCAGGGGGAGCCTCGTACTATTGAGAGGAAGATCCTTGGCCCCTCTTCATTCTCTACAGGGTTCCAAACCTTTTTTCAACCCTCTACTCTAAAGTCGTTGTTGATCTGATCTTTTCTTTCTTGGGCGTGGGCGAGACAAAATCTTCTTAGTCTTCCGTTTTTTCGATGTCTTCTAAATTTCAAATAGTATTCAAGATCCTCTCTTTTCGATTATCTAATAAATCACTTAATGAAAGTAGATTATTTTTCCATTCCTTTCCAAAATTGCATAATCCCTTCACGAACCAAACATGAATCTTTCGATTCATTTGACTCTCACGCTCAATTACTTAATTACTAGGTAAATTCTCATATCTTTTTTTATGAATGTTATGAGCCTATCTTCTCTTCTTTGTTCATATTCCAAAAAATATCGAAACTAATGTAAGACCAAATTTAAGATTTTGAGATGCAATAATTCCTTTTCTTCTTTCTTTTTCGTTTGGGCGGTTTTGTAGGGCACTTAAATCGAAAGTAGGTCCCGGTTTTCCAAGACCATTGATGGATCTAAGTGCTAAACACTTTGCTAAGCTATTTGATGAAGCATTTGGTTACAAACTGGAACCCCCATTTGATCCTTATAGGGATAGTCTCAATTTCATGTTGTCTTGCTATGCACTTCCATATGCTGCATTGGTTGGCTATGTTGGTACAAATTCCCATATCAAAGGCTATGAAACAAAAAGGGTAAGTCCTATACTATATATAATTAAGGCTAAAGATTTTGAAAGGCCATATTTTAAATTGTGTTATTATGAATGCAGCTTTTGGCAGGACTACTAGGGGTTGAATCAGGGCAAGATGCAATTATCAGAATGTATCTTTACGAGAGAGCTGGGAAAGTAGTATACCCATACAAACACACTGTGGCTGAGTTCACAATCCACATCTCTAATTTAAGAAACAGATTAGCAATGTGTGAAACTAAAGATGAAGGCTTGTTTGTGCCATGGCAACTTGGTGCAGAAAATCGGACAAGAACTAACATATTATCAGCCGATTGCGATTCGCTGTCTCAGTGGAGGAGTCCGGCGGAGATTCTTAGGATTGTTTATAATACTGGGAATGAGCATATTCGTGGTGGATTCTTTCCTCATGGTGCTAATGGCAACATTGCTAGAAATTTGTTAAAACTACAGTAACGGCGGCAGTGGCTACATTCAGGAAAATTAATTTACATGCATTTGCTATTTGTAATATCTAAAATAACAGCAAAAAAAGAGTTCATGTCAGATTTTCTTACTGTCCGAATATAAAGTTGGATTCCAGCAGTCAAAACACGTTACATTGGTGTCAAGTAGTGGTGACAAGATGGTTAAAAGAAAATAGTTATTCACCCATATTATTCATTAAAAAATAAGTTTGATAATAAACTTTTTAAAAGCAGGTCAAATATGGATAGAACCATAGAAAATGGATAACCAATGAATGACTAACGACTTTAACTTTACATTTGTAAAACATCAAATTGTGGGTTACTCAAGTTTGGGAGACTAAAGAATTCTCCCAAAAGTAATCAATCAAGTCATGGATAATATGGATATCCATATATATTATCCATCGGTTAACCCGTATTAAATAGGTCGGTCGAATAATTTATCCGTTTCTGCATTACCCGTTTTTCGACCCACCCATATCTGCCCCGCCCCGCCCATTTACCACCCTAGGGTAAAGAAATGGATTTTAACATCAGTATATAATAAAAACTACGGAAAAGGTTCAAATATACCCTTGTACTATACGAAATTGAGTACATTTGCCATTCGTTAATACTTTAGCTCAAATATGCCCTTACTGTCACATAGTTGGTCCATATATGCCCTTAGAGTTACACAGTTGGCTCATATATGCCCTTTTCGAAACGGAATCTACTCAAACTAATTAACTCTTTCGTTAATTGTATTAAAGTGTATTACAAACACTACTTCCTTTTTATTAGTACTTTTTTTTCTTTACCTTTCTCTTTTCTTTCTTCTTTTTTCTTTTCTTCTCTTTTTTCCCTTTTCTTTTTCCCTTATCTGATTTCCTCCATTACTGATGTCTTCTCCATTTTCGTCACCAATTTCGCTTGATAAAACTCATGAATTTCAATTACTAAGAAAATTCTCCCATAAGAATATTTTTATAGATCATATGTTTGTCAATTTTTTAATTTTTACTGAACATATATTTAGTTCTAAAAAATTTAACAAAGTAAGATTGAAATAATATTTATGTAACAAAAAACCCGAAAAATCCAACAAAACCAAACAATCCAAGCCAATATAATTGGTTTGGTTTGGTTTTGATAAAAACCGAACCAACTCGTTCCATGTACACCCCTAATTTACATAGTTAATAAAAAAAAATAGAAAATGTCCAGCTGAAAAAAGACTAACAACTCAAATTTATAACACTACAACTTGAACT
Source organism: Nicotiana tomentosiformis (assembly GCF_000390325.3). Lineage (NCBI taxonomy): Eukaryota > Viridiplantae > Streptophyta > Magnoliopsida > Solanales > Solanaceae > Nicotiana > Nicotiana tomentosiformis. The sequence continues at coordinate 31,440,179 of NC_090812.1, forward strand.
CTAGGCTTTTAATCATTAAATTATCTTTCTGAAAACAATTTAAATATTTTGGTCTTTTTAGTATTGTTAAAGGTTGAGATATTTTTATTATTTTAAAGTTTAAACCATAATTTTTGGAACAATTTAATTTCGTTTATTTAGAGGGTCAGTGAAATTGGAACTTGATTACCTTATGGGAGACTTTTCTTAGTAATTGGAATTCATGAGTTTTTTCAAGTAAAATTGGTGACGAAAATGGAGAAAACATCAGTAATGGAGGAAACGGATAAGGGAGAAAGAAAAAGGAAAAAAAAAAAGAGAAGAAAAGAAAAAAGAAGAAAGAAAAGAGTAAAGAAAAAAAAGTACTAATAAAAAGGAAATAATGTTTTTAATACACTTTAATACAATTAACGAAAGAGCTAATTAGTTTGGGTGAATTCCGTTTCGAAAAGGGCATATATGGGCCAACTGTGTAACTCTAAGAGCATATATGGACCAACTATGTGACGATAAGGACATATTTGAGCTAAGAAGGACAAATGTATTCAATTTCATATAATACAAGAACATATTTGGACCTTTGTCCTAAAAACTAACTCCGTTGTCATACCAAGCCTAAAGGTCGAATTGAAACTAATATCTGCTGATCATTAACTTGTTCAGGAATTCAGCTTGCTCAAGAATGCATTCCTACAATTCATCTTTTGTCATCCAGAAAAAATGGGACTTGGTCCAATGGCAGCTATATTAAGTACGGAAAAGGTCTAAAACTGTCACTCAACTTCCAAAAGAGGTCAATCTATGCCATCCATTAAAAAGTTGGTTCATCCATGCCACTAAGTTATATTTTTGGCTCATTCATGCCACTCAACTAACAGAAATGGCCTATCTATGCCATCCGTTTAAAGGTTGGTCTATTCATGTCACTGATGTTATACTTTTGGCTTATTTATGCAGTGTCTACTAATAGTTCCATTTTATGATTTTTCCGTAATAAGAATTAATTTTTCGACCCCGACTTTGCCACGTATCTTTATATTACTGGTTTTTCTTTACTTGACCCTATATTTCTTTTAACCCTGATTATGTATAATTAACCATGCTCAACCCGATAAAATCCAATTAGTCGTGATGACATATAACTCAACCCGCTAGGTAAGCCAATTAACAACAATCCAATTTAATGAGATTTTTTTAAAGACATATAAATGATAAAATAACTAAACCTTAATACATTTCCCACGGAGATTTTTAAGTCTTTAAAATAAATGATAAAATAACTTATTAAATCTTCGTGGGAAATGTATTTTAAAGACTTAAAAATCTCTGTGGGAAATGTATTAAGGTTAAGTTATTTTATCATTTATCTGTCTTTAAAAAAATCTCATTAAATTGGATAGTTGTTAATTGGCTTACCTAGCGGGTTGGGTTATGTGTCATCACGACTAGTTGGATTTTATCGGGTTGAGCATGATTAATTATACATAATCAGGGTTAAAAGAAATGTAGGGTCAAGTAAAGAAGAACTAGTAATATAAAGACACATGCCAAAGCCAGGGTCGAAAATTAAATTTTATTACAGAAAAACCATAAAATGGAACTGTTAGTAGACACTGCATAAATAGGCCAAAAGTATAATGTCAGTGGCATGAATGGACTAACCTTTAAACAGATGGCATAGATAGGCTATTTCTGTTAGTTGAATGATATGAATGAGCCAAAAGTATAACTTAGTGGCGTGAGTGAACCAACTTTTAAACGGATGACATAGATAAATTATTTTTTTAGTTGAGTGGCATGAATAAGCCAAAAGTATAATTTAGTGGCATGAATGAACTAACTTTTTAACGGATGACATAGATAGACAATTTCCGGGAGTTTAGTGGCATTTTTAGAGCTATTCCGTATTAAGTATTTACAATTAAATAAAATGGCAAACTCAGTAATATATGGTGCCTGAAAGTTAATCTTTCGACTTATTTTATTTGCTGAGAGACATGCACTAGTTAGATGATTTTATTTGTGATATATAAAAACATATGCGGCTTTACTAAGTAATTTCCTCAATTTGAGTTACCAATAAGAAATTAACTCCAAGTTTATGTGCACTTTAATAGTTTGATTGTCTAGCTTCTAACCTTATTCTGGCTCCAAAGTTGTGATGACTTACTAATTTAACTTGACTATTTATTTATAATATTTTTTGGTAAAAAAGTAAATAGATAAAAAGATTAAGCCCACCAAAAATTAATATCATTAAATTAAAATTAGCTTTCAGTAGTACTGACAAATCCGAATATTCAAAATCACCAATAGAGTACCTCTAACCTATAAATTATAATTAGCTTTCAATCAACTTGGATTGTATTTTAGGAGTAATAAAGTCCAATACAGTTAGTTAGCTTTGTGATAAATTTGTAATTCCCTTAGATTCCAGTAGATCTAATTGAGTATAAAATTTAATGCATCAAATTCAAATTGAATTATGTGAACTGAATTTCAAACTAAATTTGAGTTTGAACTTAAATTGTTTTCTTAGAAAATTATTACATTATTAAACTTTGAGAATTGAGATGAACAATATATCAACAAGTTCGAAGTTATATTAATCTAGTCAAAGATATCAATCACCTCATGTTAAGTTAGAGTGATAAATATTCCTTCCTAACGAGAGATTTTCGCAAATCTGAATTAGCGGACATACTGAGAACCAAAAGAATTTGGTAAACTCTATGTCAAAATAGAGCTCCTTAGTACGACAACGGAGAAAGCGCCGAAAAGAGAAACACCTCCACATATACGGAGAGGGAATGGTGACAATTGCGAGACAATGAACTCACAGCGGCATTTCGTCAAACACTTGATATACAGGACGAAAAACCGCCCTTTGCTCTCCATTGCTATCTCATTACAGCTCAGAATATACCTCCCATTCTCTTCATCGGCAACGCCCAACCCTACACCATTCCTAACTGATCGAAAGAAAAGCCTCTACACCTCGTTTTTCTGCACACTTGTCCATCTCTTCCTCCGCTGCCACCGCCTTTCAAGAGCCACGGAAGCTTTCTCTTCAATGAGAAATTACAATCTTGTCCCTGACCTTCCTCATTGGAACAGTCTCTTGCACCATTTCAATTCTGCCGGTCTGGTTGATCAGGTGATGGTCCTTTATTCTGATATGATCTCCTGTGGAGTGGCTCCCAATGTAGTCACTCGCAATATAGTCATACATTCGCTTTGCAAAATTGGAAAACTTGAAAAAGCCCTTAAATTAATCAGAGAGAACGAAAGTGACACCGTTACTTATAACACTTTGATATGGGGGTTCTGCAGACTTGGTTTTGTGGAAATGGGCTTTGGATTGGTGTCTGATATGGTAAAGAAAGGTATTTTCTTTGACACTATCACTTGTAATGTATTAATTAAGGGGTTTTGTGATAAGGGTCTTTTGCATAATGCTGAATTAGTGATGGAAATGTTGAGTGATAAAAATAGGGGTGTCTGTAAAGATGTTGTCGGTTTTAATACTCTGATTCATGGATATTGTAAGGCTGTTGAGATGAGTGGTGGTTTTGAGGTGATGAAGAGGATGAAAAAAGAAGGTTTATCACTGGATATTGTGACATATAATACTCTGATTGATGGTTTCGGCACAATGGGAGATTTTGATGCAACGGCAAAATGTATGATGGATGAGCTCTTGGACACGCGTGGAAGTAAAGTTGTTAGTTATGTTGATCATGAAGAAAAACATGAGTATGATGATGAAAATAAGGGCCTGGTAGTTGGAGACTTGGGTTTAGAACCAAATGCTATTACATATACCACACTGATTAGTAAATATGTTAGGTGGTTTCAATTTGAGAAAGCATTTGCTACATATGAAGAAATGACAAGGCGTGGCTTCTTCCCGGACATTGTTACTTATAATTCCCTTATATATGGCCTTTGTAAATGTGGGCGGTTCCACGAGGCCAAGTTACTTCTTGGTGAGATGAGAATAGTGGGTGTGGATCCTAATCACGTGACATACTCTATTTTTATTGATCGCATGTACAAAAATAGGGCTGACAAAGTTGCTGCTAACTTTCAAAGTCAAATAGTGATTAGAGGAATGTCTTTCGATGTTGTCTTGTTTACCTCTTTGATCGATGGGCTTTTTAAACTTGGCAAGGCCAGGGAGGCAAAGGACATGTTTCAGACACTCGTGAAGTTTAACATAGCTCCAAATCATATCACCTATACTGCATTGATTGATGGGCACTGCAAATCTGGTGACTTAAATAGTGTAGAGCTTTTGCTGCAACAAATGGAACAGAAATCTGTTTTACCAAACATTGTCACATTTTCTTCTGTAATTAATGGCTATGCCAAAAGTGGAATGATTGATGCAGCCGTGAAAATGATGAGGAAAATGATAAGCATGAATGTTACCCCTAATGTTTGTGCATATAATACCCTGATTGATGGCTGCTTTAAGGCTGGTAAACATGATATGGCTCTTACCCTGTATGAAGAAATGCAGTCAAATGGTGTTGAGGAAAATGAATTCTTGTTAGATACATTTGTGAATAATTTGAAAAAGCAGAGTAAAATGGATGAAGCAGAGAAATTTTTTATGGATATGGTATCTAAAGGTTTGTCACCTGATCATGTTAACTACACATCCTTGATGGATGGACTCTTTAAAAGAGGGAAGGAGTCAGCTGCTCTTCAATTGGTCCAAGAGATGAAAGAGAAAAAAATATCCTTTGATACAATTGCATGCAATGTACTGCTTAATGGATTATTGGGAATTGGCCAGTATGAGGTACAGTCTGTTTATGATGAAATTACGAAATTTGGTCTAATTCCAGATATTCAGACTTTCAATTCTATGATTAATGCTTACTGCAAAGAGGGGAAGCTGGAAAGTGCTGTCAAACTTTGGAGTGAAATGAAGAGTTGCGGAATAATGCCTAATTCAATCACTTGTAATACATTGGTGAAAGGACTTTGTGAAGTAGGTGATATTGAAAAAGCAGTGGATTTATTGAGTGAAATGGTGACAATTGGTTTTCAACCTTCACCAGCTATTCACAAAATTATTCTTGATGCTGCTTCAGGCCATAGAAAGGCGGATATAATCCTGAGAATGCATGAGAGACTTGTCAGCATGGGACTTAAGGCTGATCAGACAATTCATAACACTCTTATTGCTGTTTTATGCAGGCTAGGGATGACCAGAAAGGCAATGTCAGTACTAGAAAGCATGAGAGAAAAAGGATTTTCAGCTGACACTACCACTTATAATGCCTTCATACGTGGATATTGCAAAAGTTACCAATTTCAAAAAGTTTTTGCAACATATTCCGAGATGCTGGCTAAAGGAGTTCCTCCTAATGTTGCTACATACAACATTATATTAGCATCTCTGTCAGCTGTTGGACAGATGAAGGAAGCAACTGAATTGCTGAATGAAATGAAGGGGAGGGGCTTTGTCCCTAATGCTAATACATATGATATTTTGGTCTCTGGCCATGGGAAAATTGGAAATAAAAAGGAATCCATCAAACTTTATTGTGAGATGATTACAAAAGGTTTTGTTCCTCGCACTAGTACCTTTAATGTACTCATCTTTGACTTTGCAAAGGTGGGAAAGATGAGACAGGCTCAGGAACTAATGCATGAGATGCAAGTCAGAGGGGTTATACCAAATTCTTCAACATATGACATACTAATAGTTGGATGGTGCAAGCTATCAAAGAGTGTGGAGCTTGAAAGGTCATTAAAACTGTCATGCCGGGGTGAGGTAAGGAAATTACTTGAAGAGATGAAAGATAAAGGTTTCACTCCAAAAGAAACCACCCTTTGTTATATCAGTCCTGCCTTTTCGAAATCAGGAGAAAACAATGACACAGAATGGTGGTTAAGCAGATGGCACAAGACAAAGCAGAGTTGATCCCTTGAAAATCAAGATGTTTCTGAAGGATAGAATATCTTTATTTTTTGGTTTCTCTCTCTTGAGTTGAAACATAAGGTTAATGTGGATGAGAGAAGCGAGCTGATGGGAAGAGACAAAGCAAAATACCTGGAGAAACAAAAATGAGAAATCAGGACAACTGTATATGCTTTTCAAGAATTTTGTAAGTTTTTCTTTCCCCAGCGCTCGCGTGTGTGTGAGCGTTTTCCAACTCATTTTCTTCTATTCAATTGTATAGGAAGTCAAATTGTTTTTACATTCATTAGATTTAAGCTTTTCCGCTAATGCAATCAAATTACAATGATTTATTTTTAGACCAATAATTTACAAACTATACGAGTATACCATCAGTCCTAAATCATGTAGATGGTAAGTAGAATTCTTTCAAATTTGATAAAAATTACAAAAGATATTTATCAGTGTTGAATTTTCTTTTTCATTTTCCACACAAATTTGTGGCAACCTACAGTAGAAAATATGACGGTTAATTGGGGACTAAGGGTGTAATTTGGTATATGTGCTTTGCCAAAATAGTGCTAACAATGGCACCCAAGGGTGTGGCCTAGTGGTCAATGAAGTGGGTGAGAACCATAAGGTCTCAAGTTCAAATCCCAGCGGAGACAAATACTAGGTGATTTCTTCCCATCTATCCAAGCCTTGGTGGATAGAGTTACCTGGTACCTGTTGCTGGTGGGAGGTGGCAGGTATCCCGTGGAATTAGTCGAGGTGCGCGCAAGCTGGCCCGGACACTACGGTTATCAAAAAAAAAAAAAAATAGTGCTAACAATGACAACAATTATGCCTCAATCCCAAAGGACCAAACTAATCAGGTCAACTATTTGCATTAACCTTTTACTTTAGCTGGCATATCAATATGCTTGTGTAAATTCCATTTGCTCTTGTAAAAGGAAGAAAAAAACTTGACATTGTTTTTCTGAATATAGAGCCAACATGATGAGCTTGAAGCAAAGTTTCTCGAGAAGGCTGCACATTGAAGCTAAATACCAGAAGCTGTATGAACCACTGAATACAGAGGTGAGAAGAATAATTTTTTAGTTGTTTGCTCCATGTCTGCTTGTTGGAGTTGAAACTAGCTCTTTTCCTTCCAAAAAGAAAGAAGATATACGGTTTGGCTGTCCTTCCATGTTTATGATTTTATGGATGTGTTGCACAGATATGAAATAGTAAATTGAGTTGTCGAAGTGTAGGGTCTTAATGAAGCTCCCATGAACAACCAGGTGGGAATAGAAAGACTGAAAATGATTAAATTTATTTATTGGATATTTTCTTGTCACCCGTGCAGATTGATTGATAGGCTTTGATTTGTTATTAGTGCGAAAATTTGGTGTAGAGAAAGTTGTTCTCAACTTCTGGCTGACTGCAATAAAGAATAATGAGATATTAGCAGAGGTAAATAACAATTCATGTAAATATTTTGTGGTTCAAAGTACCAATCATTTAACTGAGTCCAAATGACTCTGCTTTAGATCTTACAGTGTGACCAAGAAGCTTTGAATTGCCTCAAGTTATCAAGTGGTGCAGTATTGATGATCGAAAGGGTTTTATGCTTCACATCCTCTTGATACAAAACCTTTTCTCGAGAATTCTGTCTTGACTAAAACCTATCACATGATTGATGATGATGATGAGTATATATTGAAGAAGGCCATAGGGTAGGTTTTAACTTCTCAATGTTTTAATTTATATCATCATGTGATTCATGTTTGTTCATTGGATGTGGGAATCTTGTAGGACCGCCATTTGAATGGCATTCACGTAAAGGCTTGACACGAGATCCTAAAAAGGAAGCCAAGTGGGTCAAAAAGTGATAAACCCATAATCAGGACTGATCTTTAATCCACCACAAGTAGCCGAAGATGAGGATGACAACGATGAAAAATGTTGTAGGTTCAACAAGTTTGATTTTGTTCATTTACTCTGTGATGCAGAATGTTCTTGACCTGATTTCATTAGTGTCAAATATGTCTTGACAGGCTGAAGATCTCCGGAATCTAATGGGAGAAGATGACGGCGTTGGAGAAATTGCTGGTTTCTTATTAGCTTTCGATTTCCGTTTCAGTCCACATGTCATTCAAACTGGTTAACAACTTCTACGTGTTCGATGAGTTATATGGTGCCATCGTTAGGAAGTAGAGTTGGATTGGAGTGAATTTGATATTTCCATTTGGCCCTCCAATTTTGCAACTCAACAATTGTGGCCAAAATCATCCCCCGTGTTGTGTCATGGTTTATGGTGAGGCTCTTGCAGGGGATGAATTTGAAGATATTGAAGAAGATGGTGATGGTTATGAGAATAAAGAAGGGGAGAAGCGCAAAAGATATGTACTATTAGTTCAGCATGTTTCAACAAATGATTCGAATTTGCCTGTTACTTTTCTTTTTCTGGAGATGCTGATAGTTTTTTGGGTCTGTCCATATGATGTTCTTCAGTTGTCCTTTTAGTCATCAGCACCAAAGGTGAGATGAATGGCTTTGGTGGCATTTTTCTTAGTTGATGCCATAAATTGCCTTTCATTTTCTTTAGTATGTGACATATTTATTCAACAAAATTGTAGAAGAGTGTCATAGCAGAGTTAGAGAAGGTCAGCATGGAGAACGTCCTATAGAGGTGCAAGCAACAGTAGTTTGTCTTTTGCCCATAACAGCTGATGAAAGAAATTGAAGTATGGTATGCGCTAATTACCTTAAAAGGTGCATTTTATTCCTAAGAAAGTTGCAATATGTGACACTCATTTTTGTATCTTTTGTTTTTTCGGCAAAACTGAATGGTGAGTTTATGTTCCACATTGGATGCTACCTAGCTCAGAATTTACATCGGCTAATGCTGTAAGAAAAATATCTAGCATCAATATCCAGCCTTGTGATAGATACCTTGTTTTTCTATCTCAGAGATTGTTTTGTTTCTTAAATTTGTAAATGGACGGATGTTTTCCTTTTCTTTTTCATTTCTGTTGCAGTAAATTGCCAATGCGATTGAGCATGCTTGAGTGAGAGGGTTTGCAGTTATACCACAGAAATTTTTCTGTGATTGGGTTAAACCCCTGTGTTTTTTTCCTGAGAAGGTTTTAGAATGGTTCCTCTTATATAGCTCCAGTTGATAAAAGAGTCTTAGATATTTCTTGAAAATGTGGTATGTTGAGTGGTTCCACCTATGGTTTAGTTTGTCAATGAATTAAGCTAAACTTTATGTCATATAATTCAACAGTAGCAATTAGCATGATCCCAGAACAATGCTTACATGACAGGATGTCATTCAGCTCTTTATTAAATTATTACTTCTCGAAGGTCTATTCATTCTTAGACCTTAGTCTATATAAACTTCTAATTTTAATGTGTTTATAGGTTTGGTAAAAGGAATTTGGTATCCTCTAGGCATCTAGAAATGAGGTAAACTGGAAATGTAGAAGTACATACAATATTAATAACTCATTGGATGAGGAAAAACTCCTATTTTGGAAGACAGCTAATAAGTTCTATATATTCGTTAAAGTCTAAACCTTTATTAGTTAGAAGTTCTCAATTCAATTTTCTTTTCTTTTTTTAAGTTCGTTCTACAAAATAGTTCAACCAACATAGCATTATCAAAGTTGGAGGAAGGAATCAAGTTACCAAAACGATTTATTAAATTTCTATGTTTATTTTTAATCTGGTGGGTATTCCCTTTGATAAAAGTCAGATGTTAATTACTTTTATGATTAAAATACTTATGTTGGTGCAATTTTTAGTATTAATTAATTGAACATACAGCTGGCTTTGGCCTTTGTTTAGGACGCGCACACACCGACCCATCCTGTGATCTGTAATGAGACCCCACACCCATTATATGTATTTGGTTACAGAACGGATACTTCAGATAACGTTCGAGCTCATTCTACCATTTAACGCCGTTAATTTTCTCGAATCCTTTCAATATTTTCATTTTTCGTAATACACGCTCTTTTGTTTAACTCAATAAAGTTTTCTTGTGGTCTTTTCGAGACTGAGACTTCTTTACCGTTGCCTTATTTGAAAATTGTTATCTTGGCGCCAGTGCCAAAGCCTCTGCCTCCTTTTTGTCTAAAACATTTAACACTAATTTTTGGTTTTTCCTCTCTTATCGGTTATGAATGTTGTTATGGTATTTTTCAGATTTGATATATACTTCCCCTTTAACTTGTAAGATTTTCTCCATACATACTAAAACTACAACTAAAAGATGAACCTATTAAACACTATGTATGACTATGACTACCTTAAAATTGGTTGTGCGTAACACGCATTTTGACACGTGTCCGGCATGTGACATATAGTTAAAAAGAAAAGTACCTAAAAATAAAATTACATCCTTAGAGTTGATTTTGGTTGGGTGGAGTTTTAATGCATCGTTAATTTTTTTTTCCTTGGGCGAAGCTTTCAACCGTTTTTTACCCTCATTTAATCTCCTTGAGTATAATTTGTTTAATTGTTTGTCTAAAACTTTCATTTCTAAAACTATATAACGAGTATTACGTGTTATCTTACATAGGTAATTATATAATAATCAACGAGAATTTCATTTTATAAGGTAAGGATAAATACGATACGAAAGAATAACAACAAATGTATTTTGTTGCCAAATTTTACCGGAGGGAAAAGGTAAGGCAACTTTTAACATTTTCTCCATGCAATTTTATGTTATAAAACGAAGTAGCGTTGCAGCAAAGTTTTATTTTGAACAAAATCAAATTTAGGAATGATTTTTTTCAGAAGAAAATACTATACGTTTGAACCTTTATCTAAACAAGCATGGACAATAAAATCACGTTAGAAAGGATATGTAGTTGTTGTAGTTAACCAAATTAGTGAACGGGTAACTACTTTCATCCCTTTTATTTCTCTATTGTTTATAGTAGTAATATTTAACGAAAAGCAGAGCACACAATTATTGATAACGGCGAATCTGTAACGGTGACAGAAAAAAGGCAGGTAGAGTGAAAACGTGTTTCGGTTGACAAGATTATTGGACGGACGAAAGCCCTAATTATCTCTGCCGTCTTTTTCTTTTCTCTATATCCTATTTTTAATACTCCAATAAATACTACAGCTCCCCCACTATTCTTTTTTTCTTCCTACTACGTGACCAACGGGACAACTCAGTCAACCAAATATCTCTTTTATCTCTAATTTGGACATCCTATTTCCTACTTATTACGATTCTTGCCCCTACCCAACCTTATCAAAGTTCACACTGCCCTTTAATCTATTCTTTTCCTTTCTTTTTCCTTGGGATAAATTTATTTCGGTTAACTTCTATTGCTTCCAATCAATTTTATGTTCTAGTTAAGGAATGATCAGATACCTTGCTTTTAAGAAAATGGTTATTTTTCCTAACTTTAAATCGATTAAATAATTATACTTTAATCTAAAATGATATTCAAAAACTTATACTAATAAGTTTGACTATTTACATTGTCTTTTAACCTATTCTAATGTTATTCTATCAGGTCTAACATTCCACCATCATGTATAATCCAAGATAATAAGAAAAAACTTCTTCTAATTTTTGAAGAGGAAAAAAAAAAAAAAAATTCTTCCATTAAAATTTTTCAACATGATTTGAAATGGTTGACTAAGACAATTTCAGAATTACTAGCAAATTCTAATAAATAAGTGTTTACACATTGAGCGTCTACAACTAAATTAAATTAAATTACACCATTATTAAGACTAAGGAGTGGTATGCACATAAACAAAAGACCATATTGCATTCTAATCCTTTTGGTCCTTAGGATAAACCTCATATTGTTTCAACTATTTTATGCTAACTTGTAGTAGTAATTTATTGACAATTGTCAAACTCAATCTGTGATTGGAATTTTCTCTAACATTTGATAGCTACCTCACCATTTAATTATGTCCAGTATGTACAATGCCGGCTTTTAAAACATTAAATTAAATCTCCCTTTAAATTTTCCGCGTTGAAATAAAAAGTTAGTGGACACCCAATAAATCAAACTCTCCTAATCTTTCCGGGCAATTTGGTAATAAAGTCCAGTATCAAGGCTAAATAGAAAGCCACCTCTACTTATAATACAACTGTCCTTGCCCATTAGCTGTTGTCTTAGTTCAAGATTTTGTTTTGCGGAAGTTTCAACAGCGAAAACATAGTAAAAAGATACCAAAAACCAGCGGTCCAAAGCATAAACAGGCAGAAATAGCAAAAGGGTGTTTTAATTTCTCATCATTTTTTCAGTACAAGGTAAAAATGGGAGTTCCTTCAGGTTTGATTCTTTGTGTTCTGATCGGAGCTTTTTTCATTTCAATGGCGGCGGCCGGAGATAGTGGGGCCTACGATTGGGTGATGCCGGCGAGATCTGGTGGGGGATGCAAAGGGAGTATCGGAGAGTGCATTGCTGAAGAAGAGGAGTTTGAGCTGGACAGTGAGTCAAACAGGCGCATTTTAGCCACCAAAAAGTACATCAGCTATGGTGCACTGCAGAAGAACAGTGTACCTTGTTCTCGCCGTGGAGCTTCGTATTACAACTGCAAACCTGGTGCTCAGGCTAATCCTTACTCTCGTGGATGCAGTGCTATCACTCGTTGCAGGAGTTAAGTTCTGTATTTCTCTTCTTCTTCCACAGAATCCAAAAATATTGTATTTTTCATGGTAAATTGAATTTTTCTTTTTCTTTTTTCTTTTTTTTGAGATGGGGTTGTTTGGTATACGAATGAGGAGAGAAGATGTTGATGGGAATTGATTGTTGTCATAAACGTTTTATTTTTCATTTTTTTTTGGATGATGTTTTTATATACAACTTATAGTAACTGAATTTGTCTGTCAATAATTCAATTAAACATACTGCTAGTATTACAAGTTTATGTGCCTTTTATTTCAAATTTCTGCCTGTAGTCTCTATTTGCAAATTCAACCACCTCTACCCCCAAACCCACCCCCACCCAAAAGGGTGTTAACTTCTAGCTGTTGATATTGAATGATGATTATTGGAAATTTGTGAGGTTTGTTTGGACAGGTATGGTACTTTTCGTGATTTGAGTTTTTAGATTTGTCATGTTTCAAGATCTGGATTTGAATTTGTCTTTGTCTTCAATAATTGGAGGTACAGTTTGATACAGACTGTTCTTTGATTTTGTTATAATTTGTGATAGTAAAAGGGAAAAGGAAGTAAAGAACTCATAGCTAAAAGCTTTTTTGAAGCTTAGGATTTCAAGTTCCAGCTATTGTTTGGGCAAAAGCCGTAAAAATGGAGAGTACTTGGAAAGCTGAAGTTGAGAGAATAAAGAATAAGGAAATGACTCAAATGAAGGGGAAAGGTTTGATGAAGATTTGAATAGATTCTTTGCAGAAAGTGTAGCAAACTTGCAATTTTGAACTTATCTGGCTCGAAAAGGAATTAAGGGAATATAATTAAAAAAAAGATTCCGTCCCTTTTAAATTGTATAAAATTGGTTCTGTTAATTTCATTTTTTTCTTTATTGAGATAATTACTCCCTGTTATTAGAGGAGATACTTTACTTTTTAATATGTTTCAAATAAATGACACATTTCTAAATTTGAAAATAACTCAACTTTAAGATCTTCATTTTATCCTTAAGAGAAGCTTTTATAATCACACAAATATCACGACCCCACAAAGTTTTTACCCTTTAGGCTTTTAAGACCATAAGTTTCAAAAGTCTTCTTCTTTTTTTCTTAAATTTCGTCCGAGTCAAACTAACTCATCTAAATTGAAACGGAGGGAGTATTAAATTTTAATTTTTTTTCTTGCCACCATGTGATCAGGGCTGTTGCGTACAATAGATCCTTGTGGTCTCCGCATGTATAGTGCCTTTTTTGAACTAAGAATTATTGTAATTTACATATTCACTTAATTGTCAAGCTTCCTAGTAGCTCTATCAACAACTCCACTATCTAACCCCTTTACATATTCGAGAACCCAGAAATTTTCAGTTGGAATTTTCCTCTAGTTTTTTTTGGCTTAAAGAAATAGATGGGCTAAGACTGAGACTATTGTCCTCAACATGAGTTTGGCATAATTGCAATATCCATAAAATCCAAGATAGACATGAAGCTCGATTTTGTGTATTTTCCAGTTTGCATCTAAAGAGCAGAACTTTGCAAAATATCAAAATAGAAAAAACTTATTTGGGAAAGAAGTGATGTTAAAAGGATGAGTTCTATTGAACATAGTTGCTATCACGCATTGCAAGTGCAATTGTATTTGCCGCATTATTGAACTTTTCATAGCAAAGCTTGTAGGAAATGAGTTTTATGTTAAACAGACCAAACATATGGGAATGGAAAATGGAAAAATGACTAGCAAAATTGAGTTTGCATGTTTCCAGGGTTCACAAATCCATTCTCACAGTTTACTTTAAAATAGAAGAGAATAAAGTTTTTACTATCCATGTCTTCTTGTTATTGCTTCTCTTTTCATGTCTTCTTTGCTATTATTTTCTTTTTATTCTGCTATGTTTTTGCTATTATTGAGCCAAAATCTATTGGAAATAACCTATTAACCTTCACAAAATAAAAGTAAGGTTTACGTAAACACTACCCTCCAGACTCTACTAGTGGGATTATACTGAAAATCTTATTGTTGTTGTATAAAAAGAATAAAGTTTCCGTTTTTCATTTTTCTAAGAAAATATTGTCAACACTTCAGAAAATCTATATTTTACACGTTCAAGATTTTTTTTTTAAAAAAAATAATCAAATTAGTAAAGTGCAAACTTAACAAAGTTGAAGTGATACAACTGTACCTTACTCTTTTGATTTTTTTTTTCCAGCACAAATTTGTCCTTTGGCTTTTCTTGCTACAGTTACCAATCTTTTCACTAAGTTTTGGTGGGGGAGGGTATCAAAGTGTAACATTATTGTACTTAAGAGATGTTCCCAACTTAAAATAAAATCTTCCACATAAGGTGTGAGTAGGTCTTATTCAATCATGATATTGCCATTTCAATATAAAGAAGCTTTTTTTAAATTAAAAAAGATACACCAAATGGTGAGTGGGTTTTTGTGGCTTTGCCTCTTCTCTTTTGATTTTATGTTGAAAAGTCTTCACATGCAGACCTTAGACTCAATGATTTTATTCAAAAACATACAGCAAAAGTATATCATATATCTTAAGATTTGATTTGTCTTTCCATTATTTGTTTTCTTTATGAAGCTTGTTGGTGGTTAATGATGGGTCCATTTCAACCCCCATTGTATTCATTCTACTTATTTTGAACAAATATCATTTCCCTCTTAGATTGCTTTTATTTTCACTAAAGGACCCATGCATCTACCTCTATTTATTTAAACTGCTCCCACCACAATTCCCTGTTTCTTGTTTTTAAACCAATTTGTAAATTATGGTAAATACAAACCTAATTTTGAAATAAAACTCCGACAAGTATTACTGGCAAACAACTTTATACTACTGATAGTAAATTCACTAGCTTGAAGTCAATTAGTGAAGTACGAATATATATTTACGCTATGGCTAGATATACAACATGTCAAGTGATCATTAAATTTGAGTAACAGAAAAATATTGTTAAATATTTCATATCTATGTAGACTATTATGTAAAAGATTTTATAAGAAAACTCTTTATGTGTTGTTAAATGTTAACCAAAGATGTTACTATTGAAAAGCTTTTTCACTTTTTCACTAGTGGTTAACATTTGTCCAAAACTAATTATTCAATCCACTTTCTGACTTGTCTAGTCATTACATAGCTTATAACAAGTAAACAAAAAGTTTCCTCTCTCCTTTTGGCATAAATATGAGGAGTAATTCATTATTTGTAGACACTAAATTTTATTATTTGCACATACTTGTTTGGTAGTGAGAATTTACAAGTAACATATTTCAAAATTTAAATCAACATTTTGTTTTATTCAAATAAAATTCCTACAGGTTATTACAAAGTTTGATTTTTGAGTCTAACTAAAGAGGAAAGGTACAAGTCAATCACGTGAAGACAAAAAAGTTCTCAAATTTACAATTCCACGTGCACTGTCGTGGCTTTAAGATGGGAACAAATACTCAATTTATTTCAGTTTAGGTGAACCTATTTTCTTTTTGGTTAATTTAAAAAAAAAAAGACCTTTTCCTAAATTTGATAATAAGTTAACTTAAACTTACAATTGTACACTTAATGAGAAGCTTTTATAACCACACAAATATTCTGGTTCTCTTTTTGACTTGTTTAGGACCACAAATTTCAAAAGTCTTCATTTTTTTCTTAAATTCCTTGCTCAATCAAACAAGTTCACATAAATTGAAATGGAGCGAGTATTATTTTTGGTCAACAATCGAAGAAACTACTACTCATGTTTTTAATTTAACCTCTTCCTTAAATAGAACTGGAAAAGCTACGATGAGAATAAAAACCTATATAGTCCCTTAAGCACAGGGATAGACTTAATTATTTCGATCCTTCATATGTACCTATGTGGATAAATTATTCTTTGTCGATTTTAAAAGTGATCACTTTTAGTACAATACTCCTTCCGTTTCAATTTGGACGCGTTAGTTTGACTCGGCACGGAGTTTAAGAAAAAAAATAAAATTTTTTAAAACTTGTGGTCTTAAAAGTTTAAGGGGTAAAAGTTTTGTGGGGCCATGACATTTGTGTGGTTATAAAAGTTTCTCATTAAGAGTAAAATGGGTAAAATGAAGAGTTTAAAGTTGAATTATTTTCAAATTTAAAAGTGTATCATATATTTTGGAACAGACTAAAAAGGAAAGTAGCTCATCTAATTTGAAACGGATTGAGTATTAGATTACTTTTTTTGTGTATACATGTACTATCCAAAGTCTAGAAGATTATTATTCTTGCTCTTATTTTGCCCTTTGAATGAACCTATAGCTTCATGTGGTTTGCCTGGTTTTGAGGCTTTCGATTCTACATATTTATGTCCATGACATTGCTTTTACCAAATTAATCTTTGACATATTGTAACTGGATTTTTGACTTCTCATTTTCTTCTGCCCATTACCTATTTTCCCATGTTAGTTTACGGAAATTAAAACGATAAATTGTACAAATGACAAGAAAAAAGCCATACAATCAAAAAGTAATTCCGGTTCGAACCCGGATTCCTTAATGATGGGGAATTGCCAGTGCTACAACGGAATATTTGTGTTTTTAGATCATCTCCAACCCTTGCACCAATTTTTACGCCAAATGCTATTTTGGTTTAAGATTTGGCGCTCAAACCCAACATCATTTTGCTATGTGATTAGTGTTACACCAAATTTGGTGTAACACTATTCAACAACATTACTATTCATCAATATTTTATTATGATCTTTTATTATATAATATTTTTAATTTAATATATTTTAAATTTGTAATTACTTATACTGTTTATGTAATATCTTTATAATATTAATTTTACATCTTAACTTTTGGTGTATAATTGTTATAAATTAATTCGTATATATTATTTTTATATAAAATTTTGAGTTAATTTTATTATAAACTATAATTGTATAAAAAAATATAAACTCACAAAAATGAAAAGTGCAAACATAAAATATAATTTGTTGTTAGTAAATAACACAATGTTCATTAAAGGAAAAGAATATGATGTGGGTTATTATTTAACTGATGGTATATATCCAAAATGGTCTACTATTGTGCAAACTATTCGTGAGCCACATTCTCAAAAGAAAAAATATTTCGCGATGAAACAAGAATCATGTTGAAAAGATGTTGAACGTGCCTTCGGAGTTTTGCAATCTCGTTTTGTAATTATTGCAGGGCTGTCACGTTTTTTTGGAGAAAAGAAGTATTACATGATATATTAACTACATGTATTATACTGTCAGTGGCGGATCCAAAATTTTATACAAGCGGGTTCAATAAAAGATGACGGTGTCTATTCACATAAGTAGTGTCGGGTGAGACAAGTAGGGTTTGAACACTTTTTTTGTTCTTAAATAATTTAAACAAATATACTTTTATGTTTTATCAAAATTTAAGAAAGAAACAACCAAATTCACTTTGTAGATAGGTTAATTTTTGAAGTAGGTATAATTGTAAAATAATATGTATTGATTTCAGGGAAAAAAATAAAGTGAAATAGAAAACAGACATAGGTAAGAATAATAAATACAGGAGGGATAATCTGCCTTGTGCACGCATAACTGCGGCCCACTAGAGATTGCAAAACAAAATGTAAAGGAACGTCCACAAGTGGGATTCGAACACAAAACTTCCAATACATTTTGAACTCTCTTTACCACCTCAACAGACAGGCACTTGGTTAAAGTGGGTTCACATTTATATTTCTATACGTATTTTTGCTGTTTCAAATATTATTTACTATTATACACAGTGTAATTTCTCAGTGAAGCGGGTTCAACTGACCCCGCTTGACACCATGTGGGTCCGCCCCTGTATATTGCACAACATGATAATCGAGTATGAGCGTGATCTTAATGCACTAATTTAAGATGCTTGGGAAGGTCAAACTCCAACAGTAGAAATGGTAGTAGATGAAAATTACCGATTTGAATAATTTTTAGCTCAACACAAAAAAATTAAAGACAAAGATATTTATTTTGCACTTTATAATGCGTCAATGACTTCACATTTATTTGAATTATCCATTAATATGTATAATGTATAATATTTGCTTACAATTTATATTATTTAAAAATTTATGGTATAAAATAATTTTATATTAAATGATTCTATAAGAAAGGAATAATGAATTATATGGATGAATATGTAAAAATAAAAAAGAAAGGATTTGTTTTATGAAATAAAAAACTAAATTTAAATAATAAAAAATAATATAATATAGAAGAGAGAGGAATATAAAAGGGATATTCTATTTTGATGTAAAAAATAGTCTAATGGGTTCGAGTTAATTTGCACAATTTTGGTGTTTACATCATTTTAGTACTAAAAAATGGTGTAAGGGTAGGAGATGCCCTAATAACAGAATGTGACTTGTATAATCGCATTCGGTTATTGTGACTTATAAATCACACTTATTGACTGCGTTTTAAGGCGCATTCTATGATTCGCGAGTTATAATTCGCTAATTTTTATCGTATTGGAATAGAACGCTTTGGCCAATGCAATTTTTACTCATCAATTGACATTTGTGAAGTAGGACAATTGACATCGGCATCCTTCATCTTTTGCTGATAACCCAAATAAAACATGATAACTTCCGGTGATATTTTCAACTGAACATCAAAACGGTCAATGAGGTAGGTAATGCATTAGTTTCCATCGATGAACTTCGGAACTGGACTCGAAAAGATTTTATAGCTTGTGTGGTTAAACTTCAAGGAAGCTAAAAGTGCTTATTTTCTTTAAAAAGTGTTTATTTGGAGTATTGAGGTGCTTGGCTAGGTTTTTACAGAAAAAAACAATTCTTGAGTAGCAGCAAAAGTAAAAAAAGTCACTTGTCCCCAAAATATTTTTATAACTTTAGCCAAGCACAAATTATTGTTCTAATGGGCAAATGTATTGTATACGGGTAAAATCGAGCCCACTGAGTACCCCGATTCCCGGTGAGGCAAACAGAGCAATGACATGACAGTAAGGAATTAATCGGAGTCAAAGCGAGGAGTCCCTCGTATCGGGGGCTCGAGCAAAATACCTGCCCTCGAGGGCATCGAGACCACGTTCTCCGGGTCCGGTTCGAGCCCCAAGACTTCGAAGAACATTACCAAATAATCGCACACGACTAGCAAATGGCTGTGATGTCGGGCCCAACCGGATATCACGGCGTGAATCTCGGCTCGTATCGGCAGAAAATCAGTGATTAACTAAACGGAAGATTTTACCTTTCTTAGGATTGTACTTAGGGTAAAAATCTTCTACTATATAAATGGGAAGCTTATTATTCATTAGGGACATGATAACACGCACACCAAGGCAATTTACTTCTATTCTCTCTGTCTCTAAAAGTTATTCAAAGTTCTTATTTTTGTTCATAAGTTTTTCATAAGTGCAAGCTCAGAACCGAAGGCAGGTTCCTCGTTAAGCCATTAATCGAGCTCGGGATCACCCTTATCATTGGTTTGGTCATTTATTACGTCTTTTATTTGCTTAATCTAACGCCATTGATCACTTGTATTGAATTAACCTACATATCATTAAAATCGCGTATAAATTCAATTGTTATTCGTGTTTAAGGGTAAAGAAGTATATTTCGAATTATTTAGCGAAGGACAGTATCCATGGAATTTGAACAAAGAGGCGACATGACTTATTGCTCATGGAATCAGAATTATCGTATTTTTCTTATAAAGAAATTGAAGCTCATTGAAAAATATTATTCAAGGGGGTTTTCAATCTCATTCAAAAGATGAAGTGGTATTGTTTCACACTCATAAAAGCTAAGAAAGTTTGGTGAATTTTACTTTTTAAATATAACAAGCAGGGGTGTTCAAATCGAACCGGAAAATCACGCCAAATCGAAAAATCAAACCAAACTGATTAAAAAGCCCGACTAAGTTTGGTTTGATATTGAGTAAAAAAATTCAAACCAAACCGACATATAAATATATAATTTTTATATATACTTTTAAGACTTTATATTGATTTTTTTTTATTTAAAAAATGTAGAAATATTCGAGATCCTCTCATGAGATATAATATTTAATAGAACTATAAAGTGCATTTATTTTTATTTACTAGAAATAATGGGTTGTATCGCTTTCTTATTAAGTGTTACTGATATGCGTCAATCATTTCTTTGTTCTTCCATATTCATATGTCAAGATTTCTTATATCTTTTTCGAATTTAATTTAGAATTAAATAAAATATCTCATTATTTAGGTATCATCTTGATTTTTATGTTTAATTATTAAATTTGGTTAACCTTGAAAGCGTACATTAAAAAAAATATTATGTTAGATAACTAAGAAAATAACTATCATGTGTTACTAAGAAAATTCTCTCATAAGAATATTTTAATAGATCATATTTATTCAATTTTTTAAATTTTTACTAAACATATATTCACTTATCAAAATTTTATCTATAACTTTAACAAAGTAAGATTGAAAAATATTCATGTAACAAAAAAATTCGAAAAATCCGACAAAACCGAACCAATCCAAACCGATGTAGTTGGTTTAGTTTGGTTTTGATAAAAATCGAACCAATCCGGTCCATGTACACCCCTAATAGCAAGTATTTGACAAAGGGACAAACTTATAAATAATCAATTGAAATATCATTTTCTATATAGTGCATGATAATTTTTTTGTTTTCAGTTATCTAGCAACAATCTTACATTCATATATAGTTTCAAACTTAAGTACGTTTCAATAAGTAAAAAGAGCAAACGAATGACTCAATGATTTTACTCAAAAAATGATTTTACTCAAAAACATACTGTAAAAATGTCGTCTCTCTTTAGAATTTGCTAAAAGTCCATGGGAGCTGAGACAGAATCAGCCATTGAAGCTCTCTAGGAGCTTCTATGAAAGAGAAGAAATGAGATTGATGTATGAGAAATGAAAACCGTCTACTGTTCCATTAGTTTTTCAAATGTATTTATACAATTACTAACTCTCTCTAATCTACAGCTAACCACTAACAATTAAGTACAGTTGTCAACTAACTGATTATCATGTAACTATCTATCTGCTAACCACTAACTACCACGTGTGTCATATCCAAACTACACTGCTATACTACACTGTTACATTGGCATCTCTCAACACTCCACCTCAAGCTAGAGGGTATAAAATGTTAAAAACCCCCAGCTTGCTAAGTACATGAACATGTTGAACCTACCCTAAGCCTTTGGTCAGAAGATCTGCAAGTTGTTCCTTAGTATGTACATATGAAGTCTTCACTACTCCTGCCTTGATTTTGTCTCTAATGAAGTGACAGTCTATCTCTATATGTTTCGTTCTCTCATGGAAGATGGGGTTAGTTGTAATTTGCATAGCAGCCTTACTATTACTAAACACAGTCATTGGACTATGTATGCCAACTCCCAGCTCTTTAAACAGTCCATGCAACCAAGTTAGCTCTACCACAAATGAAGTCATGCTCTTATACTCTGCCTCAACTAAACTTCTAGAGACTGTTTGTTGTTTCTTTGATTTTCATGAGATCAAGGACTCCCCAAACTTGACTATATATCCTGTCACTGACCTTCTTGTATTTGGACATGCTGCCCAGTCAGAATCACACCAACATGTCAAATCTTGTGTGATTCCTGCCCTCAACCAAATGCCTTGTCCTGGTGAACTCTTCAAGTACCTTACTAATCTTGTTGCAACTTCCCAATGAGATTTCTTGGGTATTTGCATGAACTGACTCAAGGTCTGAACTGCATAGTTGATATCAGGCCTTGTGACAGTTACATACATCAGCCTCCCTATCAACCTCTGATATGAACTGATGTCATGCAAGGTCTCATCTCCTGTAACTCCAGTCATTTTGTCATACTCCACAGTTGTTAGCTTCAAATTGGACTCTAAAAGTGTCTTGTCTGGTTTTGCTGCAGATAATCCCATATCAGAGATCAACTCTAGCACATACTTCCTTTGGTTAAGAATCACTCCTGAACTTGACCTCAACACTTCTATGCTATGACTGATCTCACAATCACCATTTTAACAACAGGTGAGAAGGTATAATGATAATCAAGGCCTTCATTTTGACTGTAGCATTTTGCTACAAGTCTAGCCTTGAACCTCTCAACCTCTCCATTGGCTTGGTATTTGATCTTGTACACCCATTTTGAGCCTATTACATTTTTTTCTTTTGGAAGGTCTACCACTTTCCATGTACCATTCTCCTCTAGTGCCTTGATCTCCTGCATCATTGCCTCTATCCAACTGGTATCTTTTGCTGCATCTCTATAACACTTAGGCTCTACCAATGTAGATAATATTACAAGATAGGCTTGATATGTTGGCTTGATGTTATAATAGGATAAGTGATTAGAGATGGGTGTTTACTGGTGCTTTGTTTGGTGGTTATGTAACCCTTCATCCAAATAGGCTGCTTGGAATCTCTTGAAGACTTCCTGGTGACTGAAGCATGAACTCCATCTGATGGAATGTGACCAGCATCAAAGAATGTTGATGCCTCATTGAAGTCATCTTTCCCTTCATGCTCCATAGCAAGGGAATGACTGAATTCTAGGTCAAATGAATCAGAATCATGGGCAGTAGGTTCAAGGGAGGTGGCGGGATTATCATCAGGCCAAGTAGAAGGCGTTGAAGTGTCATTGATGTTGGAGATATCAGGTGAATGTTGTGGCATGTCATGAGGTGTATTTGGTGAGTTATCTGGTGAATTTGGTGGTGTATCATGGGTTGTATCTGGTAGGATTTGTGATATAGCATGAGGTGAGTTTTGGTCTATGATGGTAGGTCTATGAGATGTAGACTGTTTCTTTGAGTATGTAATGGCAAATGGGAATTCATTTTCTCTGAAAATGACATCTCTGCAGACAAACAACTGGTTTGTTTTAAGATCTAGGAGGATATAGCCTTTTTGCAACTCTTAGTACCCCATAAGAGCAGCCGGCTTTGCTCTTTCTGTAAACTTGTCTCCTTTAGGAATTATAGTTGCAAAACACAGACATCCAAACACCCTTAAGTGATGCAATGTTGCCTGCTTCTTGAACAATAACTCATACGGACTTGTGTTACTAGTTACAACAGAATGAAGTCTGTTCATAAGGTAAACTACAGTCTTGATACACATACTTCAGTATCTAATAGGCATTTTGGATTGAAACCTGAGTGCCCTAGCTATATTCAAGATATGCCTATATTTTCTTTCAACCACCTCATTCTGTTGAGGGGTGAGAACACAGCTGCTATAATGAAGTATGCCAAAATTCTGAAGTAAAGTACTGCACTGTGAGTTAAAAAACTCAGTGCCATTGTCTGTCCTAAGAACCTTAACCATGACACCAAACTGTGTTTGTACCATGGACAAAAAGGACTTAATAGCCACAATAGCTTCAGACTTAAGTTGCAACAAATAGATCCATGTATACCTACTGTGATCATCCACAACAGTCAAAAAATAATGTTTGTTGTCAAAAGTAGCAGTTTTATAAGGGCCCCAAAGATCCATATGTACAATGTGAAATGGTGCATCAGTTCTAGAATCACTACTGGGAAACATCAATCTAGCTTGCTTTGCCAAAGGGCAAATTGTGAACTATTTACATGATCATGTAACAACTTCATAGACTTCATTGCTGGTGCAGATGGGTGTCCAAGTCTGTTATGCCATAAGCTGGTGTCCCCTTTTTGAATTGTTATTGTTATTGGATGTTGTGTGCCCTTCTTACCAATATTTGCATCTTTATATATGTACAAATCTCATCTTTTTCTACCAATCCCTTTCACCCTGCCACTCCAAAGCTCCTGAAAGACACAGAAGCCAGGGAAACAATTGACTGAGCATGACAACTCTTTGGTTAATTTGGACACTGACAGTAAGTTAAACTTGAAATCAGGGATAACCAACACATTTCTCACAGTTGTGTTGCCAAACAAGGATGCATAGCCAGTATGAGTAATATCTGCCCTATCTCCTGTGGGTAAATGTACTTTACTATTACCAGATATTTGTTGACTATGATCACTATTTATCAAACTTTTCTTAGAAGCTACATGATGAGTAGCTCCAGAATCCACTATCAACTCATTATCATTTGTTACCTTAGACATCATACAAATTGTATTACCTGCTACATTGATGTGGTTTGCCTCATTGCTTTGATCTTTTCTAACATACTTGCTTAGTAGATTGAGAATTTATTTATATTGTTCTTCAGTAAAATACTGAGCCTTGACTTCAGTTGGCCCTGAGTTTCTATAATGCATCTGTGGTGGTGGTATATCAACATTCCCAGTCACATTGTTGACAGCATTGAAGGGTTGTTTACCATATCCAGTCTGTCCACCATAGTTAACTTGACTTCCAGATCTTCCAAAACTAGACTTTGAATTCCTCTTAGACTTAAAATCGGGGAGGGGGAGGGGGGAGGGGGTATCCAACCAATTTGTAATAATTTTCCATGCTATGGCCTTTCATATTGCCGTATTCACATTGCAAAAAAGGTCTCTTGTCTTTATAAGGTTGTCCACGAGTTAATTGCATAGCTAAGGAATATGTGTTTGCAGTAACAGCATTTAGACCAACTGAGTGTTGACTCTCATCTTCAATTATCATAGCATAGGCTTGATTAATTGTAGGACAAATTGATTTCAATAAAATTTGTCTCCTAGCTTGGTCATACGAGTCACTTAATCCAATTAGAAACTGTAATAACCTCTGTTGATGAAAGTGCTCAATTGATTCCTTAGACTTTGCACAATCACAACCAGGAGGAGGGACCATGGCATCATATTCAGCCCAGAGGTCCTTCAATATAGTGAAATATACTGAAACAGAGTTTGTACCTTGTGAGTGATTAGATATTTGACGGTGTACTTGAAAAATCCCCATGTGATTGACCTTGTCAAATCGTTCCTTGAGGTATTTCCACAAGATGTAGGAATCTCAGGCATACACGATTCCACTGAGTGGATTTTCAGAAACTGTATTGATAATCTATGAAAGGACTGTTGCATTGCATGTTTTTCACTGCTCGTGCAACTCATTATCAAACAATTCCTTCTTACAGGTACCTATCACGAACCCTAACTTTCTCTTAGCTTGGAGAACAATTCTCATCGATCTACTCCACAAGCCATAATTTTCTGATCTGCTGAGCTTGATAGGAATGAGCATTGAACCAGAAGTGTCAGTCGAGTTCATGAACAGAGGATGCGTGTAGGTGAGTTTTTCCGCCGCCATAGCTGGAAACGAGCTTGAAGAAGTTGAGATTTACAGAGTGCTTTGGGTAATTAGCTCGGAAAACATGTGAGTTACTAGAATCAGTTGCTCTGATACCATGCTAAAAGTTCATGGGAGCTGAAATGGAACCAACCATTGAAGCTCTCTAGAAGCTTCTATGAAAGAAAAGAAATGAGATTGATGTATGAGAAATGGAAACCGTCTAATGTTCCATTAGTTTTTCAATGTATTTATACAACTACTAACTCTCTCTAATCTACAGCTAACCACTAACAATTAAATACAGCTGTCAACTAACTTATTATCCTCTAACTATCTAACTGCTAACCACTAACTACCACGTGTGTCATATCCAAACTACACTCCTACACTACACTGTTACATTAGCATCTCTCAACAGAACTAGATTTGGTTTGTTCTTCCATTATTAGTTTTCTTTATGAAGCTGGCAGGTGGTTACTGAAGCGTTCATTTCAACCCCATGGCATTCATTCTAGTACTTATTTTAATAAAAATGTTCCTGTTGGATTCTAAATACTGAAACTGAACCCGACATCAAAATCAATATTTTGATGTTTTTTTTTTCCAAGTAAAATTCTTACAAGTTCTTATAGTTTGTATATAATCTGGTTAAAACATGAAAACTAAAAGCCGATGACGTGAAAATATGGCTTTTCGAGCTTTGTATTACATGAGTTTAAAGTTTAATCCGTCGACTCAATAGCTATCAACCCACAGAGTTGATGAGTTTAATTCCAACTAGCTTTAATTATATTCGCATAACCTCGACATTTTTCTTTGGTCTAAAAATAAGCGTTTTGGAACAACGGCGACCGATAACTAATCTCACTCTAATTTAAATGTGTGAAAACCATTTTGTAGTTTAGATTTAACAAAAGAAAACATGTAATTAGGAGTTTGAAATAGTCAATAATGTTGAGAATGTCACATTTATTTATTGATGAAAAGTCGAAAAAGTTATCTGCCAAAAACTCAAAATATCATTATTTGCCGTCCAAATATATGAACCCTTAACCTCCTGTATAATTATCTTGGATCGACTTAATACAACATTACCAAATAATTTGTAGTGCCATATGTATATAATTGTACTCTTTTAAAATTAGTCCTATTTTATATATGTATACGGATAAAAGCGGGGCTAGTGAGCACCCCGATTTTCGGGTGGGGCAAACGAAGCAAGGACATAACTACATGGAATCGGAATCGAAGCTAAGAACCTCTCGTACTAACGCCCGAACGAAGCGCTTACCACCAAGGCCATCGAGACAACGCCCCCTGAATCCGGTTCGGACTCCAAGACCTCGGAAAGCATAACCAAATGGTTGTACACAACTAACGAAGGGTCGTGATATCCGTGCCCAACCGGATATCACGGCGTGGATCTCGGCCCGTATCGACAGCGGATCTGTGATTAACGAAAAAGAAGATTTTTACCTTTTTTAAAATTGTACTTAGAGTAAAACTTCCCTACTATATAAAGGATAAGTTTATTATTCAATACACCCCTACTATATAAAGGGTAAGCTTATTATTCAATACACACATTGTAAAATGCACATCAAGGCAATATAGATTTGTTTGTTCTACTTCCAAGTTATTCAAAGTTCTTATTTTTGCTCATAGCTCTTCATACAATTTTGGCTCCGAGTCAAGGGCAGAACAATCATTAAGCTCAAATTTGTGCCCGGACTTAAATATCACAACTGGTTTGATTATTTATTTTATTTTTAATCCGCTTATCTAACGTCATTGATCACTTGTATAGAATTAATCCACATATCCTTAAAATCATGTATAAATTCAATTATTATCCATTTTAAGGGTAAACAGTTTGGCTCCCACCGTGGGACTAAGGACAATAGTGGTGGTTTGATACAAATCTCCATAACACAGTCTATTTTATACTTGTTCTTTAAGGTCTCAATTTCAGGTCAGTTTAAAAATGTTAAATTCTTAGTCCGCTCACTTGAACATTGAGGATGGGTCTGGCCATCATGGCGAAAATAACAATCCGGTGCCTAGCAATGAAGTGTCCCCTGCTGATCCCAACGGGGTCCCAGTTGTAGATCCAGTCGATGCTAACTCAGATGTGGCCATCTACACCAACCTTCATACCGACCCCGAAAACTGCGTTCGCGGAGGAGCCCGACCAACGGCTTAAGGAGCACCGAAGATGAAGGCGACGGGGTTAGTCTACGATTGATCTTTGAAATGTTGCAGGCTCAGCAAGCGGCGATAGCCCAGCTGCAAAACCAAAGTCGCGCCCCCAGTTGAGTTGAGCCTGAACTGCCCCGGAAAAACACCTGAAGAAATGAGCAGATCACCAAAAGGACAAGCGAAGCTGAGTCTGGTGCCAGCCCTGAAGTAATGAAAATGATAGAGGCATTAACAAAATGTATGGAATCTGGTGAAAAGAAAATCGAGGCAACCGACAAGAAGGTAGAGACATATAATTCCCGGGTTGATCAAATCCCAGGAGCGCCTCCAATATTGATGAGCCCGAATTCCAAGAAATTTATCCAAAAGTCTTTCTCTCCGAGCTCAATACCAAAACCAATCCCGAAGAGGTTTTGTATGCCCGATATTCCAAAATATAACGAAACTACGGATCCAAATGAGCATGTGACCTCCTACACATGCGCCATCAAAGGCAATGACTTGGAGGACGACAAATTGCGTCAATGTTAATAAAGAAGTTTGGGGAAACATTGTCAAAAGGAGCGATGATATGGTACCACAACTTGCCCCCAAATTCCATTGATTCATCCGCTATGCTCGCAGATGCTTTTGTAAAGGCTTATGCCGGGGCCATCAAGGCCGAGACCAGAAAATCGGACTTTTTCAAGGTTAAGCAAAGGGACAATGAGATGCTTAGGGAGTTCGTGTCGAGGTTTCAAATGGAACGGATGGACCTGCCTCCGATTGTGGATGATTGAGCCGTTCAGGTATTTACTCAGACACTCAACCCCTGAAGATCCTTGGCTTTGCAGCAGCTGAAACAAAACTTGGTAGAATACCCGGTGATAACTTAGGCCGACATCCACAACAGGTACCCGTCAAAAATTAGAGTTGAGGATGACCAACTCGGAGCCCCTTCCGGGTCCGTTTATCCCATTAGAACCGATGACAGGCCTAAGAGAATCATCGATCATGAATCAAGGCCGCTCCGAGTTCGATATCAACTATACACTGCAGATCGAAGGGGGAACGGGTCCGGGCGCAACTCTACAAGAAAAAAAAAGAGAAGCGATCGAGGGCCCAATAGCCGAGGTATGATGAGCAAAAATGGTTTCGACAGGCCGCTCGGGGGGAGGGAAGCTCCAAGATTGTTAGAGTATAACTTCAAAGTTGACGCAACAAGCATCGTATCGGCTATTGAACGCATCAAGGATACCAAGTAGCATCGACCATTGCAATTTGACCCTACCTGGAGAGACCCTAACCTAATGGGTAAGTATCATGGCACTCATGGCCACGGGACCGAGGACTGCCGACAACTAAGGGAAGAAGTTGCACGGTTGTTTAATAACGAGCATCTCCAAGAATTATTGAGTGATCGAGCCAAAACCACTTGAGGAACAGGGATTCCAACTAAGGGAAGAAGTTGCACGGTTGTTTAATGTTGTATCGGGCGTTCCGAGAGTTCGAGCGAGTCCGTTTTATGGTTCCAAATTTGCTGGTATTTTTGGGTATGTTCGGGCGGGGCCCGGGGGTCCCGAGTGTCGATCGGACGAGGCTCGAACCATTTCGGGAGCTAAAGCAACAACTGAAGCTCCCTAGTTCTGTCATAACCGCACCTGCGGTTGGCTAGCCGCAGGTGCGAGTTCGCAGGTGAGAGCCAAGCCCCCGCAGATGCGACCCAAGGATGGCCAGCCAGGTTCCGCAGATGCGGATCCTTCCACACATAAGCGGGAGCCCTTCCGCAGATGCGGCCCCAGCCGGCCCAGCCAATTCTGCAGAAGCGGACAACTGGTCCGAAAAAGCGAATTCGCAGGTGCGGCTAATGCACCGCAGGTGCGAAAATGGCATGAGCAGTGAGGTTCACTTAATACGGGACTTAAGCCATTTTTCACTCATTTTCTCTCACTCTTTGGGCGATTATTGGAGCTTCTTGAAAGGGATTCCCACCTAGCTTTTGGAGGTAAGTAAATTCTACCTATTATGAGTTTAATACATATATTATGGGTAGATTCCAACATGAAAATTGGTAGAAAACATGGGTTTAGATGAAAAACCTAGGGTATGACAAAAATGAGATTTTACCATGAAATTGATCATGGAACTTAGTGAAAATCATATATTTATGTTCCTAAGGTTATGGGTAACAAGTTTCTTTGAAAATTTCTGGAATCTGGGCACGTGGACCCGAGGGTGAATTTTAGGAATCTTGCAATCTTGACTAGCTTCGAGTCGTTTGGCGTCAAATTTGGAGGTTTGAATGCGTTCTTGAATTGGGAAGTAGACTTTGAGGCGAGATAAGTCTCCTTTCTAACCTTGTAAGAGGGAATTAACCCCATAGGTGAATTAAATAAATGTTTGTACCTAATTGTGAGGGGAGGCTACGTACGTACAAGGTGACGAGAGTCCGTACGTAACTACTATTATGCTATTGTCCGGGTAGTTTAGGACCCGTATCATGCTATACTTATAATGTTTGTGCCATTACTTGCTAATATAATCGCTTAGTCATGATAGAAATTGATAAAAGAATTTTATAAGGTTGAATTCACTTACTTGAAAGTTTGTATGAGATACTTGACTGTAAATGAGAAACTTGTGTTTTCTTGAAAATAATTGTTATTTGTGGATCGGACCGGGTGCCTCGGTAGTAAATAGATGCATCTATGGTTCATGTCGTTCGATCCTCCGGCAGTGCACAGTTTAAATATTTTGTTGGATCGGGCCGTACGACCCGGGCATAATTGCGCATGCTAATTATTTGGAAATTCTCCATGATGTATACTGCTTAAATGCCTTGAAATATAAGTTGCTAAATGATGTTACTGAAATTTAAGTTATGATTATGAAAGAAGGACTTATCTCTTCCTGTTGTTGAACTGACAGTATCAATCATGATATCCATTCTTAGCATAATACTTTAATTACATTATTATTGGCCTAGTAAGTGTCAAGTCGACCCATCGTCACTACTTCTTCGAGGTTAGGCGGGATACTTACTGGGTACATATTGTTTATATACTCATGCTACGCTTCTGTACTTAATTGTACAGGATCTGAGGCTGGTGCATCTAGTTACCCGCCCGGCGCGCATACTTGATCTTGGATCGAGACTTCACGGTGAGCTGCCCCTTCTGAGCCGTTTAGCAGCATGCCGGAGTTTCTCTTTTGTTTTTATCTGTGTATTCTATTTCAGACAGTAGGATAGTCATCTTTTGTATATTCTACTAGTTGTCCATACACTTGTAACACCAGATCTTGGCACGTATTAGTAGACTTCAATTTTTGGGTTATAATTCAATAGCTATAAGTATTTTTAGATGTTTCTGTTTGTTTGCCTTAAAAATCCTTTATTTACCAAATGTTTTAAATATAAGTAAAGCTAAATGAGAAATCACTAAGTTGTTCACTGTTGGCTTGTCCAGCAACGGTGTTGGACGCCATCACGGCCTGACATGGAGTTGGGTCGTGACAACATGGTATCAGAGCACTAGATTCACGTAGGTCTCACATATTATGGGCATGCCTAGTAGAGTCTTGCGGGTCGGTGCGGAGACGTCCGTACTTATCTTTGAGAGGCTATGGGGTGTTAGGAAACTACTCATTATTCATCTCCTATCATGCAATTGATGGTATACTAAATTTCCTTCTTCTATTCTCTCACAAATGGTGAGGATGTGTACGGTGGACATTCCAGACCTGGGAGGAGCTGCTCCCCCCGTTGCTAGAGGCTGAGGCCCGGGGGGGGCACCGACCCGAGGTAGGGGACGAGGGCATCCCAGAGCTGCCCCAGTAGCACCACCAGCGGATCTAGTGGAGGATCCCATTATTGAGGAGCTGGGCGAGGCGCCCGCAGCAGAGCTAGCCCCAATAGATTTTATGATAGCACCGGGCTTTCAGGAGGTCATGGGCCATATGCTACGGTTCATGGAGTCTATGACATAGGCTGGTTTATTTCCAGCAGACCCAACCACATCTCAAGCGGGAGGGGAAGCGCAAACCCCTATTGCTCAGGCTCCCGGGCATGCAACTGCAGTGTATCAGACTCCAGGTACATTACCCACGGACGGGGCCTAGCCAGTTGCAGCAGTGGCACCTGAGCCTAGACCGACCACAGACGGCGATCCGCAGAAGTTATTAGACAGATGGACTAGGTTACACCCTTCTGTCTTTGGAGGCGAGCGTCATGAGGATGCCCAGGATTTCATTGATAGGTGCAGAGACAGACTGCACAACATGAGGATACTGGAGTCTCATGGGGTTCACTTCACTACTTTCTAGCTAGAGGGCAGGGCCTGTAGGTGGTGGCAAACTTATCTTCTTGGAAGGCCAGCGAGTTCTCCTCCCATGACTTGGAGCCAGTTCACACAGCTTTTCCTGGATAGGTATATTCCACCCTCCGAGAGGGAAGAGTTGCGGTATCAGTTTGAGCAGCTTGAGCAGGGTCAAATGTCAGTGACCGACTATGAGGCGAGGTTTTCTGAGTTGTCTCGCCATGCACTTATGATACTTCCTACGGATGCAGAGAGAATGCAGAGGTTTGTTGCGGGGCTGCACTCCGGTATTAAGGCTAATATGACCCGATAGGTTGAGATGGGGACTTCTTATCAGCTGGTAGTGGAGATTGCTCGGAGGATTAAGGGCTACCGTTAGAGAGGGAGAGAGCAGATACTGCAGGACAAGAGGGCCTGTTTCTCTGGAGAGTTTAGAGGTGCCCCGGCTAGAGGCAGAGGTGAGTTTGGGAGGGGTCAGCCTAGCAGGGCCCCATGTTCATCACCATTACCTCCTCGAGGTGCTCCAGCGCGCCCCTATTTCAGCGCCACACCAGGGAGTTCTTACCGCCCCCAGCCATCTAGGGTTCTTTCAATGGGTACTCAGGTCACCGGGGTTCTTCCAGCTCCTATTTTAGTGCCATGCCGGAGAGTTCATACCGCCCACCGGCTATTTAGGCTTCTTCTAGTGGGTCGACATTCCATCAGGGTAAGACATCAGGGCAGCAAATCACCGCACCGAGAGGCTATTTCGAGTGCGGAGATCTCGGTCATATAAGGAGATTCTTCCCCAGGTTTCGGGGCAAGGCAGTGCAGCAGGGCCAGCAGCCCACAATTTCAGCACCGGCTGTCCGGCCGCCCTGAGGTGGAGGGCAGGCTGGTAGGGGCCATCCTAGAGGTGGAGGCCAGGCAGGGGGAGGCCAGTCAGCTACTGTTCAGTCAGGCGGGGGCCAGCCCGCCGGCGCTCCAGCCAGATTCTATGCTTTTCTGGCCAGATCAGATGCATTGGCCTCAGATGCCATAATCACATGTATTATTTCGGTATGCGGTAAGGAACTTCGGTATTATTTGATCAAGGGTTTACCTATTCATATGTTTCCTATCTGTTTTCTCATTTTCTTGATATTCCTCGTGAGTCCTTGGGTACACCTGTTTATGTGTCCACTCATGTGGGCGATTTTGTGGTTGTGGACCGGATCTACCGGTCCTGTGTGGTCATGTTCTGTAGTTATGAGACTAGAGAGGACCTTCTATTGCTTGATATGATTGACTTTGAGGCCATCTTGGGCATGGAATGGTTATCCCCATATCACACCATCCTTGATTGTCATGCCAAGACTATTACCTTAGCGATACCAGAATTACTGAGATTGGAGTGGAAGGGTTCCTCGGTTAGTATAGCTAGTCGGGTCATCTCTTTTTTGAAGGCTCGACATATGGTCGAGAAGGGTTATTTGGCTTATCTAGCTTATGTTCGGGAAACCACCGCAGAGTCTCTGACGATTGATTCAGTGCCAGTAGTCCGGGAGTTCGCCGATGTGTTTCCTTCTGACCTTCCAGGCATGCCGCCAGATCATGATATTGATTTCTGTATTGATTTGGTTCCAGGTACCCAGCCTAAATCTATCCCACCGTACCATATAGCTCCGAAAGAATTGAAGGAGCATCTAGAGGAATTATTAGCAAAGGGGTTTGTGAGACCAAGTGTATCACCTTGGGGTGCACTAGTGTTATTTGTGAAGAAGAAAGATGGAATTTTGCGGATGTGCATTGATTACTGCCAGTTGAACAAGGTTACCATCACGAACAAGTACCCGCTACCGCATATTGATGATTTATTTGACCAGTTGCAGGGTGCTAGGGTATTTTCTAAGATCGACTTGAGATCGGGGTTCCATCAGTTGAAGATCCGGGACTCAGATGTTCCGAAAACTGCCTTCCATACCAGATATGGTCATTATGAGTTTCTAGTCCAGCAGCGTTCATGGATTTGATGAACAAAGTGTTTAGGCCTTATATTGATTCCTTTATTATTGTCTTCATTGATGACATCTTGATTTACTCACGTAGCCTGGGGGAGCACGAGCAGCATTTGAGAGTGATACTTCAGACATTGCAAGAACAAGAGCTATATGCTAAGTTCTCCAAATATGAGTTTTGGCTAGAGTCTGTGGCATTCTTGGGCATGTTGTATCAGGAGAGGGTATTAAAGTGGATCCCAAGAAGATTGAGGCAGTTCAGAGTTGGCCTCATCCCACTTCGGCAACTGATATCAGGAGTTTCTTGGGGTTAGCAGGCTATTATCGCCGGTTTGTGGAGGGTTTTTCATCCATTGCAGCACCTTTGACTAGATTGACCCAGAAGGGTGCCCCGTTTCATTGGTCCGATGATTGTGAGGTGAGCTTTCAGAAGCTCAAGACAGCCTTGACTACAGCACTAGCTTTAGTGTTGCCTTCCGGTTCGGGGATGTATACTGTGTATTGCGACGCTTCCCGTGTTGTCTTGGGTTGTGTATTAATGCAGGAGGGGCGAGTTATTGCATACGCTTCACTTCAGCTAAAGCCCCATGAGAAGAATTATCCTGTGCATGATTTGGAGTTAGCCGCGATTGTTCATGCTCTTAAGATATAGAGGCATTATCTGTATGGGGTGTCATGTGAGGTTTATACTGATCATCACAACTTACAGCATTTGTTCAAGCAAAGGGATCTCAAATTGAGGCAGCGTAGATGGCTCGAGTTACTGAAGGATTATGACATCACCATTCTTTATCATCCGGGCAAGGCAAATGTAGTCGCGTATGCCTTAAGCAGGAAGGCAGATAGTATGGGTAGCTTGGAATTTATTTCAGCGGAGAAGAGGCCACTAGCTTTGGACATTCAGTCCTTGGCTAACAGACTTGTAAGGTTGGATATTTCAGAGCCCAGCCGAGTTCTTGCATGTGTTGTTGCTCAGTCTTCATTATTGGGGTAGATCAAGGCCCGACAGTTTGATGATCCGCACTTGGCAGTTCTTAGAGAGACGATACTACAGGGTGATACCAAGGAAGTTTCTATTATAGATGATGGTGTTCTACGACTCCAGGGCCGTCTATGTGTTCCTAATGTCGATGGCCTGAGGGAGAGGATTCTAGAGGAGGCACACAGTTCTCGGTATTTTATTCATCCAGGTGCTACGAAGATGTATCGTGACCTGAGACAGCACTATTGGTGGCAGCGGATGAAGAAACACATAGTGGAGTATGTAGCTAGGTGTTTAAATTGCCAGCAAGTCAAGTATGAGCACAAAAGGCCAGGTGGCCTATTTCAGCAGATGACTATACTTGAGTGGAAATGGGAGCGCATCACTATGGATTTTGTAGTTGGATTGCCGCAGACCTTGCGGAAGTTGGATGCATTTTGGGTCATTGTCGACAGATTGACCAAGTTGGCACACTTCATTCCGGTTGTGACTACATATACCTCAGAGAAGTTGGCCCAGATTTATATTCTGGAGATAGTTCGGTTGCACAGTGTGCTTGTTTCCATCATATCAGATAGAGGCCCTCAGTTCACTTCACATTTCTGGAGAGCCGTACAGAGTGAGTTGGAGAGCCGTGTAGAGCTCAACATAACATTTTATCCACAGACCGACGGGTAGTTAGAGCGGACAGTTCATATATTGGAGGACGTGCTCAGAGCATGTGTAATTGACTTTGGGTAACAGTGGGATCAGTTCTTGCCATTGGCCGAGTTTGCTTACAACAAAAGTTATCAGTCCAGCATCGAGATGGCCCCATTTGAGGCTTTATATGGCCGGCGATGTCATTCTCCCATCGGGTGGTTTGAGTTCGGCGAGGCTAGGTTATATGGTACTGATCTGGTGAAGGATGCCTTGGAAAAGGTAAAGTTGATTCAGGAGCTACTTCACACAGCACAGTCCAGACAGAAGAGTTACGTGGATCAGAAGGCGCGTGATGTATCATTTATGGTAGGCGAGTAGGTTCTCTTGAAAGTCTCACCGATGAAGGGTATTATGAGATTCGGAAAGAAGGGCAAGTTGAGCCCAAGGTTTATAGGCCCATTTGAGATGTTGAGGCGAGTTGGGGAGGTTGCTTATGAGCTTGCTTTACCTCCCAGGGGTTCATCCAGTTTTTCACTTGTCTATGCTCCGGAGATATCATGTCGACCTGTCACATGTGTTAGACTTCAGCACTATTCAGCTAGATGAGATCTTGGGTTATGAGGAAGAGCCAGTTGCCATTGTTGCTAGAAAGGATCGCCAGTTGAGATCCAAGAGGATTTTCGTGATAAAGGTTCAGTGGAGGGGGCCAACCAGTCGAGGAGGCGACCTGGGAGTCCGAGGAGGACATGCAGAGCAGATATCCACACTTATTCAGCACTTCAGGTATGAATCTAAACCCATTCAAGGACGAACGTTTGTTTAAGAATTGGAGAATGCAACGACCCGACCGGTCGTTTTACTTGCTAGAACCTCGTTCCCCTAAGTAAGACTTCCCGTACTTATCTTTTACTGATTTATTACTTGTGGAGATGGTTGGTTCGGGATTTGGAAGAGTTTGGGTTGAAATCAGAATACTAGGTTCTTTAATGTTGGCTTAAAAGGCCAAGTTTGACTTCGGTCAACACTTTGAGTAAATGACCTCGGAATCAGGATTTGACGGTTCCAATAGGTTTGTATGATGATTTTAGACTTGGGCGTATGTTCGGATCGGGTTTTGGATGACCCGTGGGCGTTTTGGCGCCCAATAGTGAAAGTTGGTTCTTGAAGAACTTTGAAGTTCTTTAAATTTGGTTTGGAGAGGGTTTTGGTGTTATCGAGGTCCGAATGAAATTTCGGGACCGGGAATAGTTCTGTAATATCATCTAAGACTTGCACGCAAAATTTGGTGTCATTCCGAGTAGTCTAAGTATGATTCGGCGTATTTGGAGGAATCGGAAGAACTTGAAGTTCTTAAGTTTGATTCAATTGGTTTTAGGGTGTGATTCTTAGTTTTAATGTTGTTTCGGGCGTTCCGAGAGTTCGAACGAGTCCGTTTTATGGTTCCAAACTTGTTGGCATGTTTGGGCGAGCCTGGGGGGCCCCGGGTGTCGATCGGACGAGGTTCGGACCATTTTGGGAGCTGAAGCTCCCCAGTTCTGTCATAACCGCACCTGCGGTTGGCCAGCTGCAGGTGCGAGCCAAACCCTCGCAGATGTGATCCAAAGATGGCCATCCAGGTTCCGCAAATGCGGCTCCTTCCACGCAGAAGCGGGAGCCCTTCCGCAGATGCGGCCCTAGCCTGCCCAGCCAATTCCGCAGAAGCGGACACTTGGTTTGCAGAAGCGAATTCGCAGGTGCGGCCAATGCACTGCAGGTGCGAAAATTGCAGGGGCAGTGAGGTTCACTTAATACGGGACTTAAGCCATTTTCTGCTCATTTTCTCTCACTCTTTGGGCGATTATTGGAGCTTCTTGAAAGGGATTCCCACCAAGCTTTTGGAGGTAAGTAAATTCTACCTATTATGAGTTTAATACATACATTATGGGTAGATTCCAACATGAAAATTGGTAGAAAATATGGGTTTAGATGAAAAACCTAGGGTATGACAAAAATGAGATTTTACCATGAAATTAACCATGAAACTTAGTGAAAATCATATATTTATGTTCCTAAGGTTATGGGTAACAACTTTCTTTGAAAATTTCCGGAATCCGGACACGTGGGCCTGGGGGTAAATTTTAGGAATCTTGCAATTTAGGTTGGGTAATCACTTAAATGGTGGAATTATGAACTTTTGAGCATAGATTGATTAGTTTATGTAATGTTTGACTAGCTTCGAGTCGTTTGGCGTCAAATTTGGAGGTTTGAGTGCGTTCTTGAATTGGGAAGTAGATTTTGAGGCGAGGTAAGTCTCCTTTCTAACCTTGTAAGAGGGAATTAACCCTATAGGTGAATTAAATAAATGTTTGTACCTAATTTTGTGTGTGTGTGGGGGGTTATGGGGAGCTACGTACGTACGAGGTGACGAGAGTCCGTACGTAGATACTATTATGCTATTGTCCAAGTAGTTTAGGACTCGTATCATGCTATACTTGGAATGTATGTACCCTTACTTGCTAATATAATCGCTTAGTCATGATAGAAATTGATAAAAGAATTTTATAAGGTTGAATTCACTTACTTGAAGGTTTGTATGAGATACTTGACTGTAAATGAGAAACTTGTATTTTTTTGAAAATAATTTTTATTTGTGGATCTGGCCGAGCTGTTACACCCCATGTTTTCGTACGTAAAAATACTCCATAGGTAAATTGATGGAAGCTCGAAAAATGTGAAGTTACATCCCGCATTTTCGTACGTTAAAGTTTCGTCGTAAGTTAATCGACATAAGTTCGGGAATGAGATTATCTTGAGATTATAAGCATTATGCTATTTTAAACAAGTGATGAGTAAATTCGTGAAGGTGAGAGGGTAAGCAAATCGAAGAAAATGAATTTTGTCAAAGTGTGATATTTTGAGATAAAATACGGTCCGAGTTATAATACCCGGTATTTAAAGACTAGTGCCATACAAGGTACTACATGGCCATGATAGTAAGGTGTATAAGATGTGTTAAAAATAAGTAGTATTGTAAATAATTTGAGATGATTCTTAATTATGTGGGTAATTGGTTAATTATTTGATTAGTGGAAAATTACCAAGTTAATTGGTAATTAATTAGAATTGGATAAGGTTGATGGATCTTACCACCAACGTGGCAGCCCAAGAAGTGGTTAAAAATCCACTAAGTGACTCATATAATACATGGAAAGGTGTCACATTATAAGAGTACACAACAAGGTTTATATTCTCCTTAGCCTTTTGAACGTAAATAGCATATATGTATTCATTTTAGCATTCTTTAAGCCTTCTCAAAGTGATTTACACAAATATATGCACTTTAGCATTCTTTAAGCCTTTTGAACGTGATTTACACAAATGTATGCACCTTAGCAATACAAGCTAATCTTTGCTTATTCCTTAGTAACCAAGGATTAAAGATCAAGAATGGAATTCAATCTCTTAAGGAGTGGGCTGGCCGTGAGTTTCCATCTTCCTACAACTAGTTTGATTCATGTTTCATCAATATGAATTCATATGTTGCCTTAAAAATCCAAATTGAATCTCTTATAGAAGAGTGGCTGATCATGAGCTCTTTAAAGAGCAAAACAAATCCGTACCAAGAATTGATAACATTGGTTGATTGATTTTGTAAAGTGTAAATTGCAAATTCTACGAGAATCGGTTCAGGTATGTTAAGGATATTCCTTCTTTTCTTTTAGCATGATCTATACGATACAAACAAAACGAGCAAATGCACAATTTTCATAAATGACTCTATTCATATAAATATTAGGGGTGTCTATATTCTTGATTCCCCATCTGAATTATTATTATATCTTCTGTTTATGGGTCTCAGAAAAATACGTATTTGATAAAATTTATCCGACAAGCATATTATTTTTATGACATTCCGAGAAAATCTTATTAACGTATTTCTTATTCATTTCATGCATTTATACATGTACATTGACCCATGACCAGATGACGTTATATATGTGTATATTATATGTATATGGGATATGGGAAAAGGTTATGGCGTTATATACGCACCACCACCAGATCAGCTGGTATACGTTGATAATTTGCCCACAGTGGCCGAAATGATATGATGGGATGCCCTCAAAGGCTTGATGATGTTATGAACGCATATACCAATGCATGGTATGACATTTATACGTATATGCATGATATTATAAAAATGGAATGATTCACAGAGCTATGCAGACGTACATGTCGAGTCTTTTACTCCATGTTTCTCTCATGTCTATTATTTACTGATTTTCATTTCTTACATACTCGGTACATTATTTGTACCGACGTCCCTTTTTCCTGGGGATGCTGCGTTTCATGCCCGCAGGTCTTGATAGACAGGTTGAGAGTCCTCCAAATAGGCTATTAGCTCAGCGGAAAGTGTTGGTGCGATCCATTTGCTCCGGAGTTACTTATGTGGTCAGTGTGAGTAGGACATATACTGATTAGTATGGCGGGGCCCTGTCCCGATCTTTATGACATTTCTGTACCCTTCGAGGCTTGTAGACATATGTCGAATACGTGAAAGATTGTACGGCTTTGTCGGCCTATGTTTTGAATTTATAAATGATCATGTTGGCCTATTAGGCCCGTATGTTACGTGTATATGATGATGTAATAAGAAAGATACGCTACATTGGTACTCGGTTGAGTAAGGTACCGGGTGCCCGTCGCGGCCCATCGGTTTGGGTCGTGACAAAAGTGGTATCAGAGCAATTCTGTCCTAGTGAGTCTACAAGTCGTGTCTAGTAGAGTCTTATTTATGGGTGTGTCATGCACCACACTTATAAGCAGGAGGCTACATGGCATTTAAGACTGTCACTCTTTCTTCTTAGTCTAGATCGTGTGGTAGAGCTCATTTGTAAGAACTCAATTTTCTAAACTCTATCTTATTCGTAATACGACGATACCTACATCCAGAAAGATGGTTGGTAAAAGATATAGCTGTGGAAGAGTTGAGTTAGAGGAACTCGAGTTTGCATCATTCCTATGATGGATAAATGTGAGGTTTTCAGCAGAACATGTGTGTACCTTACGTGTAAGCTTCTTGATAAGGAGCCTTAAGGCAAGAATATTTATCCACCTCTATGGTGAAAGGCAATGAGAGATTCAGAAGATAGATACAAGCTTCAACAGGTAAAAGGAGCAAGATGAGAAGGGTACGAGGTACCCGGTTAATGAAGATTATCGGTATTTTCAACTCCGACAGGAAAATATAAGCATTGTAACTTACCTTCAACAGTAACAGATATATGTAGAATTGGCCACATCCATCTCAGTTATACCCTATTGGGGGCTAACATGTGTATATTAGGATATTAGGATCTGGCTGGGGTTAGAGTAACCCAAAATGGTAAATGGATTGTTTGTGTTAGTTGACATTTCCGAAGGATATTACAAAGGTGCTAATAGATCTCCTTGTGAGACACCCAAATGGTGCACTCTAGAATATTACAATTAGATGTGAATATTAGCATGAAAAAAAAATCAGAAGATAGGCACGGAAAGCCTGGAAAGGATAAATATTACCTTAGTTTGGCTCGCGTCTCTAGTAGAGCGAGAAAGTTAACAACCCGAAGAGCCACTGGATGGAGCAAGGGGGAGCTAAAAGAAAAAGAATGTCTTGTTCTAGTTTTCAGAATAAAGTGATAGACATAAATGCTAGCGGGAAATAAGAAAAGAGTTAATGAAGCATTATGAGTAAGATATGATACATGAATGACAATGGTAGATCAAAAAGATGACAGTATTACAGAGTCTATAGTCAATTGAAGGAAAAGATGAGAGGTAGCATGCCTTGAGACAACAAAAGAGTATAGGCCATAAAGTGTAACGACCCGACTTGTCGTTTTAAGAATTTAAGCCCCGTCTGGTGGCATAAGGCCCTAAGAAGCTTATTATGTGTATTGACTTGCGTGCGTGGTTCAATTCAGTTACCAGATGATTTGGAGTGATTTGGGACACTTGGTCTTCAAACGGAAGCTTAAGTCTTAGATTTTTACCGTAGTCAGAACTGTGTGAAGACGACTCCAGAATGGAATTTTGATGATGTCAATAGCTTTGTATGGTGATTATGGACTTAGGAGCGTGTCCGAAAAATTATTTGGAGGTCTGTAGAGGAATTTGGCTTGAAATGGCGAAAGATGAATTTTTGAAAAGTTTGACCGGGGGTTGACTTTTTGATGTCGGGGCTGGAATCTGATTCTGGAAATTGGAATAGCTTCATTATGTCAATTATGACTTGTGTGCAAAATTTGAAGTCATTCCAGATTGATTTGATGTGTTTCGGCACAAGATATAGAATTTGAAATTTTAAAGTTCATTAGGCTTGAATTGGGGTATGATTCGTAGCTTTGATGTTGTTTGATGTGATTTGAGGCCTCGAGCAGGTTCGTGTTATGTATTGGGACTGGTTGGTACGATTGGACGGGGTCCCAGGGGCCTCGGGTTTGATTCGGGGTGGTTCCGGACCAAGTTTGGGTGTTTTGAAGTTGTTGGTTGCTGGTTCTCGTGTTGTTCTTCGCGTTCGTGAGGAGCCTCTCGCGTTCGCAAAGAAGGATTTTGTTGTTGGGACTTTGGTCTTCGCGTTCACGAAGAGGTTCTCGCGTTCGCGAAGAAGGAAATTTTGTTGTTCGTCGTCTGACTTTAGAAGCTCATATCTCGCAATCTATAAGGAATTTTGAGATGATCCAAAAATAAAAGTTGTAGACCTTTGTGTTTAGTTTTCAGAAAAGTAAACCATTTGGAATTTGGAGTTGTGTACAAAAGGTTATGGTGGATAAACTATAGGCTGTCCGGGAAGAGTTTGGAAATCTCAGTTGCACATGGCTGACTTTGGAAGCTTATATCTCGTAGTATATAAGGAATTGGGAGATGAACAACACTGATAGTTATAGCCCTTGGAGTTTGGTTTTCAGAAAGTCAAACCATTCATCATTTGGAGTTTTGTACAAAAAGTTATGACCATTATACTAGAGACTGTCTGAGAAGAGTTTGAAAATGACTTTTGAAGAATTTGTTCATCGCGAACATGAGGGGAGTCTCGCGAACGCGAAGAACAAACCCCTAGGCAGCAGAATAAAGTCCAAATTCGTGTCATTCTTCCATTTTTGGACCAAGGAAGCACCG
Source organism: Nicotiana tomentosiformis (assembly GCF_000390325.3). Lineage (NCBI taxonomy): Eukaryota > Viridiplantae > Streptophyta > Magnoliopsida > Solanales > Solanaceae > Nicotiana > Nicotiana tomentosiformis. The sequence goes on from NC_090812.1 coordinate 31,483,148, forward strand.
GTGAGGCGATTTTTCGAGAGTTTTTCAAGGAAAACATTGGGGTAAGAATTCCTAACTTGATTTTGGTTAAATTACATGAATCTATTGTTGTTTTTATCACTAAATTAGTGAATTGAGTTGAAAAATTTAGAAAACTCTCTTGGTTTAAATTTAAGATTTGGAGGTCGATTTGTTATTGGAATTCGATAAAATTGGTATGGTTGAACTCGTATTGGAATGGGTGTTCGGATTTTATGAAAATTATGTCGGGTTCCGAGAGGCGGGCCCCGCGTTGACTTTTGTTGACTTTTTTGGAATAAAATTTTAAGTCGACGTATTATTATCCGGAATTATTTTTGATGAATTTTAATGAAGTTGTACAATTAATTTTGATAGATTTGAGCTATCCGGAGGTCAATTCAAGCAAGAAGGCTATTTTGGAATATCGACCTAACTTCAAAAAGGTAAGTGTCTTGCTTAACCTCGAGTGGGGGAATTACCCCTTAGGCATCGAGTTTTATGTGACGTTTGTGAAATGTGAAAAGCCGTGTACGCGAGGTGACGAGTACGTACTCAGGCTTGTATGTGCAAAATATATTGGGTTTAAGTCTTAGGCATATTGTGTAGTAAATTGAATAATTGTTGGCATTTATTTAATCATCTATTTGCCATGCCTAAATCCTTGTTGGTTGAACTTGTTTTTATGTAATAATTTGATGTGATTGTTATTTTAATATTTATGTAATTCCGTGAGTTTGTTGGTTTGATAATTCTGGGAATTTAATTTTATTTTGAATTTTTCCTATGCAAATAATTAATTAAGCAAGTTTAAGAAGAAACGTTAATATAATTATCTAAATTTGGATAAATGAAGGCTTTGATTTATGCTGAATAATTTCTATCTCTGTTGATTGTTTGTGTGGTGTTATACACATTGTGTGGAGCCTTCGGCTATTTATTGTGAAATTTATTGATTTGGTTGTATCTTTGGAGTTTGGTTGTGGCCATTGGGCAAATTGTGATATGAATTGATTTTGTTATGTTGTCGTGATAATTTCCTCTATAAATTGTTGTGTTATGTGAGTTGTTATTTTGAGAATATAAGGGTGGCATTTCACTGTTGTTATTTTGAGGATATAAGGGTAGCATTTCACTGTTGATATTATGTGGGTATAAGGGTGGCATTTCACTGTCATTGTGTTTGTTGGAATATTGTCTAGGCGAAGCGATAAGGGTGGCTATAGGAGCGATAAGGGTGGCAATAGGAGCGATAAGGGTGGCTATTGATATTGCCTGGGCGGAGCGATAAGGGTGGCTATAGGAGCGATAAGGGCGGCAATAGGAGCGATAAGAGTGGCTATTGTCAGGGACGATATGTGATGATGTGGGGTTGTAGTATTGATAATTTTCATGTGATGTTGTGATTTTCTTATGTTTATTTTTATACCTTGTGCAATTTGTCTTGTTGTTGGTAAATTGATAATAATCTGATTTATGCTGAAATTGAGAGCATGTGGCTATTGACAGGCGGATTATAAAATAAAATGTAGGCACGAGGCACCGTGAGTAAATAATGAGGATATTTGGCACGTGAATTGTCCGTGCAGTTGTGATATGAATTGTGGGCACGAGGTGCTGTGATGAAATGATAATGATAATTGGCACGTGAATTGTCCATGCAGTTGTGATATGAAATGAGGGCACGAGGTGCCGGAAAAATATAATGATTTAATTATGGGCACGAGAAGCCGTGAAAATATGAAAATGGGCTGAGACCCGTATTTTTATGATTATGAAATGAGGTGTCACATGGTAATTTTTTAATTGAAAGAATTATATTTAAAATATTTATTTGGAAGGATTTTTACTTAGAAAGTTTTATATGAAAGAATTGTATTTGAAAGATATTTATTTGAGGAAATTATATTTGAAAAGATTTATTGAAAGAATTATATTTGAAAAATAATTATTTGAGAAAATTATATTTGAAAGAGAGTCATCTGGAAGAATTATATGTGAAAGACATTTATTTGAAGGACTTGATTTAATTGGGTGTAATTGTGTTTATTAATTATTGAGTGATATTAATGGTATTCTTGTTGTCTGTTGTGCATATCACTGGTTGTTTTATCCTGCCCTCATTATTATTTGTTTCCTATTATTTTGTATGTTATATTGCACAAGTTATTAGACTAGTGAGTGTCTTGACTGCACCTCGTCTCTACTCCATTGAGGTTAGTCTTGATACTTACTGGGTGCCGACCGTGATGTACTCATACTACACTTCTGCACATTTTTGTGCAGAATCAGGTATTGGAGACATCGGACTTGAGCAAAGTTAAAGCGGGATCGTAAGGATTCAAGGTAGAGTTGCTTAGTCGTCGCAGTCCCTTGGAGTCTTTTTATTTCATTGTACTGTTCATTTGTAATCAAACAGTATTGTATATTCGGTCCTCGTGATCATTCCATGTATTCAGTTAGAGTTCGTGACTCAGTACTACCAGTCTTGGGAGGTTGTGTATTGTAATTATTTCCGTTGTTAGTTTTTTTTTAAAAAAATGGCTTCAAAAATATAATTGAAATCGGCTTACCTTGTCTTAGAGACTAGGTGCCATCACGACGCCTGTGGCGGGATTTTGGGTCATGACATAAAGTCATATCCTCATTTCAAGAAATAAGTTCGTGACTCCAACGCGACTACCGGAAGAAAATGTTAGACCCCAGAACAATAGAAATCAATATGGGCTGGTGAACAAGTTAAACTAAATATGAATTAGGGACTAAGTGATTGGATAATAGTCAGCATCATGAGAATTTAAGATTTAGTTCCAGCGATAATAGAGTAGACAATAGAAGAAGATTCATGAGAAATTCAGAGAATGGTCATTCAGGAAGACGCTCCCTAAAGCAAGCAATGTGAGCAAAGTTAAGCTTAAGGGACTGTATGTGCAAGTTATACTAAGTGTCACCCTCGCGAATAAGGAATTTTATTATCCTTGATGCATAAAGATTGCCGCAAGGCGAGTAAGGGTCATCGATGATTTGAAAAGACGCTAAAGATGAAGAGGTAAAATATCTATAGGTAGATCCTCATGGCTCCAACTCCTAGTACTCCCCTAAAGGGGGGAATATGGAGCGATGTGGCATTAAGTCAGAATTAAGTGGTTCTAGTAACTATGAATTAATAAAGGAAGAATGTGATAAGAATGAGAAAGGGATAAGATTGCACTTATTCAAATCCTACAGATATGCTATGATACCAGAACATTATGCAACCACGACATCAAGGAGAAGAGGTAAGGGTTCCTGCCTGAGATGTTATTGATAGATAAGGAGCTAGTGCGGGACGTAAGTTAAGATAAAGGAAATGACCCATGAAAGATTACGCAGAATATTGATATGAGAATGAGCCAATGAGTAGTTAGTAGTTGATTTGGGAAGAGCCTAGTTATGGCTAGACAAGAGGATACAGACAAATCAACAGATCGTGCAAGAAAAAAAATAGTGAACCCCAACATAGGGAATTCAATCTCGCAGATATGACATTATAATACTTGAGAAATATTCAGATAGGAGTCGGAGTAGTTAAAGGTACCGTATGAATGTTATGGAAATAAAAGATAGTCTTACTGGGAAAACAGTCAAAACTTTAGTTCAGGAGCAACCCTACAAGCACAAGGGCGTGGAAATAAGTAACTACGGATAATTATTGGCAAGGAAGAACATCAAAAATTCCGTCAAGTATACGATGTAATAAGCTCGCAGCTTCACAAGAGTCAGAAGGTCTTCCCTAAGTACTACAACAAAAGACTAGCTGAGGAAATAAGGAATAAGGCTTCAACCTAAGGACAGTGACCTAAAGAGGAAATGGTCAAGTAAAAACAGTCTCACTACAACATTGTATGCACTCCATGTGAAAGTGGCACCTACCATGGCTAAGGAACGGGAAGAAAAATCAAAAGTAATATTCAAGACCATGTGAGTTGCACAAAATTCCGGCATGTGTGGGAACTAAGATAAGCTAAGTATACACGTAACAGAGAGGCAGAAAGACCATGAAAAGTAATAGCTTACATTTAAAGGAAGCTCAGAGGGAACAAAAGGGATTATGCACTTAAGACTTCAGAGTGATATCCATGCACCATATATGTTGACTTTCATACAGCCGTCGAAGACTTCGGTATAAGTTAAAAGAAAGAATTGAGCCTGGGGCATAGATAAAGGATTGAATTATTAGAAGATTGTATCATAGATATTCCATAGCGCCCATGAAAGGCGTAAGTAATAACTAATGCAATGAGCCGCAGATCAAGAGATAGCTTAAGCCTACATAAAGGCTAAACAGAAGGAGGAGGAAACTAAAAAGTTACAACAACGAAGTAAATAAGGAGTCTGATTATCGAACACAGAAAATTATAGAAATCGTGATTGAGAACATTGCAGCATCACTCTTAATATCAGAGGTACAAGAGAGAAAGTACAACAACCATGTTCTATAACGGCTCTACGATAAAGCCAGTTGGAAAAGTACCAGCCTCATAAGAAGTCAGTATGAAGCTTCCACCGGATTGTGTATGCACTAGAAATGCAAGTATTATAATAAAGCTTCAAGTTATGGACGTGAATTACACCTGTGGAAGGGAGGTCATGAAAGAGATAGAAGATACGATGCAAGATTTTAAGGTAGTAAGGTAAAGGTGAACAACATACGAAATACTCAAATGCAGAAGGTTGTGAATAGTCCATACTTGGATAAAAGGCTAGAAGCGTGGGGATTCAGTATCCAGGAATGATAACGGCATCGTCAGTGGAATATCTTCCAGCCTATGATTCCTAGGTACCAAGAGAACTAGCCAAGAGAGTAAAGAAGAGTTAGAGACGATGTGATGTCTCGCTTGATGTTCCAGAATAACATAAGGAAATCTATGGTGCAAACAAATTGAAGGAAGGTGGTTAGTAGTATAAATAGATGTGTATAGGTCGCAAGCTAAAGTATGGTAAAGCGACAAGGTTTTTGGAAGACAGAAGTAAGGATAAGAAAGGGCGAGTGAGAAGGTGATGAGAATGGATAAGTCCTCAGGATTAAGCCCATGAAAACAAGAGAGCTGATGGTTTCTCTAAGTTATAGAAAGCTCAGCATAGCCTGAACAAAACCCAAATGAGTCTAAGACTAGTAGAATTTAAAAGAGATGAAATGTTGCCTGATAGTAGAATAAGGGTGTGATTGTGATGATTTGAAGGGATTTCATGAATTGTACAGGATTAAAATACCCACGTAAGTGAGTCACATTGGGATGCTATAAAGTACAGTTATTGAAGTACAGCATCGCCGCTAAGTGGATCAGGAAAATCACTTCGAATATTCCTCGATGCAACGTAAGCCCTAGTGGCAATGTTTTACGTAAGAAGTTTCAAAATATCAGTGGTAGATTGTAGATCAACATTGAGGTAAATCAACAATGGATGGATAGGAGTTACAAAGTACGAAATGAGATATGGCAATATTCGTAAGTACGACAAAGTACTGACCGAAGAACTTCAATACACCTATAGATGCCCAGAGGGACATCTTATCAAGTTCTGTATATGTTCCCAAAGTGAGGCCTAAAGATTGGCTAAAAGCTGAAGGGAAGAGTCGCGTAGGAGCACATGCAAGGAAAACGTCCTACAGACTGCATGGCAGAAGGTAGCAAGAGTTACGAGATTGGAAGAATTCCGACTACAGACCGTGGTGTGAGAAAGAGGCCTAAAGGGGGGAATGCCCTGTCCTTTGAAATTATTCCCAGAACAGTCGCCTAAATGACAAGGGGAGTACTAAAGTATTCGGAAGACATAAGCTATGAAAATGATAAATGCATCCGTCAACATTCGAGGACGAATGTTCCAAAGGGGGGAATAATGTTACACCCCATGTTTTCGTATGTGAAAATACGCCATAGGTAAATTGATGGAAGCTCGAAAAATGTGATGTTACATCCCGCATTTTCATACGTTAAAGTTTCGTCGTAAGTTAATCGACATAAGTTCGGGAATGAGATTATCTTGAGATTATAAGCATTATGTTATTTCAAACAAGTGATGAGTAAATTCGTGAAGATGAGAGGGTAAGCAAATCGAAGAAAATGGATTTTGTCAAAGTGTGACATTTTGAGATAAAGTACGGTCCGAGCTATAATACCCAGTATTTATGGACTAGTGTCATACAAGGTACTACATGACTATGATAGAAAGGTGTATAAGATGTGTTAAAAATAAGTAGTATTGTAAGTAATTTGAGAAAATTCTTAATTATGTGGCTAATTGGTTAATTATTGGATTAGTGGGTAATTACCAAGTTAATTGGTAATTAATTATAATTGGATAAGATTGATGGATCTTACCACCAACGTGGCAGCCCAGAAAGTGGTTAAAAAGCCACTAACTGACTCACATAATACATGGAAAGGTGTCAAATTATAAGAGTACACAACAAGGTTTATATTCTCCTTAGCCTTTTGAACGTAAATAGCATATATGTATTCACTTTAGCATTCTTTAAGCCTTCTGAAAGTGATTTACACAAATATATGCACTTTAGCATTCTCTAAGCCTTTTGAACGTGATTTACACAAATGTATGAACCTTAGCAATACAAGCTAATCTTTGCTTATTCCTTAGTAACCAAGGATTAAAGATCAAGAATGGAATTCAATCTCTTAAGGAGTGGGCTGACCGTGAATTTCCATCTTCCTATAACTAGTTTGATTCATGTTTCATAAATATGAATTCATATGTTACCTTAAAAATATAAACTGAATCTCTTATAGAAGAGTGGCTGATCGTGAGCTCTTTAAAGAGCAAAACAAATCCGTACCAAGAATTGATAACATTGGTTGATTGATTTTGTAAAGCGCAAATTGCAAATTCTACGAGAATCGGTTCAGGTATGTTAAGGATATCCTTTCTTTTCTTTTGGCATGATCTATATGACACGAACGAAACGAGCAAATCCACAATTTCCATAAATGACTCTATTCATAGAAAGATTAGGGGTGTCTATATTCTTGATTCCCCGTGTGAATTATTATTATATCTTCTGTTCATGGGTCTCAGAAAAATACGTATTTGATAAAATTTATCCGACAAGCATATATTTTTATGACATTCCGAGAAAATCTTATTAACGTATTTCTTATGCATTTCATGCATTTATACATGTACATTGACCCATGACCAGATGGCGTTATATACGCGTATTTATATGTATATGGGATATGGAAAAAGGTTATGGCGTTATATACACACCACCACCTGATCAGCTGGTATACGTTGATGATTTGCCCACAGTGGCCGAAATGATATAATGGGATGCCCTCTGAGGCTTGATGATGTTATTAACACATATACCAATGCATGATATGACATTTATACGCATATGCATGATATTATAAAAATGAAATGATTCACAGTGCTATGCAGACGTACATGTCGAGTCTTTTACTCCATGTTTCTCTCATGTCTATTATTTACTGATTTTCGTTCCTTACATACTCGGTACATTATTTGTACTGACGTCCCTTTTGCTTGGGGACGTTGCATTTCATGCCCGTAGGTCCTGATAGACAGGTTGAGAGTCCTCCAAGTAGGCTATCAGCTCAGCAAAAGGTGTTGGTGTGCTCCATTTGCTCCGGAGTTGCTTATGTGGTCAGTAAGAGTAGGACATGTACTGATTAGTATGGTGGGGCCCTGTCCCGACCTTTATGACATTTCTGTACCCTTAGAGGCTTGTAGACATATGTCGTATACGTGAAAGATTGTACGGCCTTATCATCCTATGTTTTGAATTTATAAATGATCATGTTGGACTATTAGGCTCGTATGTCACGTGTATATGATGATGTAATAAGAAAGATACATTACATTGGTACTTGGTTGAGTAAGGTACCGGGTGCCCATCGCGGCCCATCGGTTTGGGTCGTGACACGAGCGCCTCGGTAGTAAATAGATGCATCTATAGTTCATGCCATTCGACCCTCCGGCAGTGCACAATTTAAATATTTTGTTGGATCGGGCCGTACTACCTCGACATTATTGCACATGCTAATTATTTGGAAATTCTCCATGATTTATACTTCTTAAATGCCTTGAAATGTAAGTTGCTAAATGATATTACTAAAATTTAAGTTATGATTATGAAAGAAGGGCTTATCTCTTCCTGTTGTTGAACTAACAGTATCATTCATGATATCCATGCTTAGCATAATACTTTAATTACATTATTATTGGCCTAGTAAGTGTCAAGTCGACCCCTCGTAACTACTTCTTCGAGGTTAGGCAGGATACTTACTGGGTACATATTGTTTATGTACTCATGCTACGCTTCTGTACTTAATTGTACATGATCTGAGGCTGGTGCATCTAGTTACCCGCCTGGTGTGCATACTTGATCTTGGATCGAGACTTCACGGTGAACTTCCCCTTATGAGCCATTCAGCAGTATGTCGGAGTTTCTCTTTTGTTTTTATCTGTCTATTCTGTTTCAGACAGTAGGATAGTCATCTTTTGTATATTCTACTAGTTGCCCATACACTTGTGACACCAGATCTTGGCACGTATTAGTAGACTTTGATTTTTAGGTTGTAATTCAATAGTTATAACTGCTTTTAGATGTTTCCTTTTGTTTGCCTTAAAAATCCTTTATTTACCAAATGTTTTAAATATAAGTAAATCTAAATGGGCAATCACTAAGTTGTTCACTGTTGTCTTGTCCAACAACGGTGGTGGACGCCATCATGATCTGACATGGAGTTGGGTCGTGACATCAGTGTCCCTCAAGGGCTCGTGATAAAGTGCACAAAATTATCCATCATGAGGGAGAAGCGCACCCGATTATATCCCGGAGGGAGACATTTCGTTCAGCGACAAGGATGTCGAGGGAGAAGCATCGTGCAACCTCATAATGATGCACTGGTAATATCCGTACTTATAAATAGATCCCGAGTCAAGTGTGTGTTGATTGATCTGGGCAGATCAGCCAACATCATCAGATCTAGGGTCGTAGAACAGTTGGGGCTACAAGATCAAATAGTGCCGGCGGTCAGGGTGTTAAACGGATTTAACATGATATGCGAAACTACCAAAGGAGAAATAACTTTGTTAGTAAATACCATCGGGACGATTCAAAATACCGAATTCTACGTGATCGAAGGGGACATGAGGTATAACTCTTTATTCGGAAGGCCTTGGGTTCACAACATGAGGGCAGTACCCTCGACATTACACCAGGCACTAAAGTTCCCCACACTGGGAGGAATAAAGACGGTTTACGGAGAGCAGCCGACCGTAAAAGAAATGTTCGCGGTCGACGAGGTGATCCCGACGCCCCTGCTCTCGACATCAAAGAACACAAAGTCGATTAGGAAGGAAGAAACTAAATAGCAATCACCGATACCGGCCCCGACCGGACCGGAGGAACGGGGAGCAAGCGAGGATGATGATTACGGAGTCGGTCGTCCATCGCCCTTGATGATATGATGCCACCAAATCAACTATCGAGGAGCTAGATCAAATCATACTAATTGAACACTTGCTCGATAGGAAGGTATACCTGGGCACGGGATTAACTCCCGAGCTCATGAAAAAACTTATTGAATTCCTTATAGCTAACATAGATTGTTTCGCTTGGTCTCATCTTGATATGACAGGGATCCCACTGGAGATAACCACTCATAAATTGAGTTTGGATCCGAAGTTCCACCTGGTTAAACAGAAGAGGAGGCCCCAGTCTGAAGTCAAACATGCATTCATTAAAGACGAGGTATCTAAACTCTTTAAAATAGGTTTCATTCGGGAAGTTAAATACCCGGACTTGTTAGCTAACATAGTGGTTGTGCCTAAAAAGGGAATAAATTAAGAATGTGCGTAGATTACAAAGACTTGAACAAGGAATGCCCTAAGGACTCTTTTTCTTTGCCTAACATCGATCGCATGATCGATGCTACGACCGGGCACGAGATACTCGGCTTTCTCGATGCCTATTCTGGGTACAACCAAATCCGAATGGACCCGGGCGATCAAGAAAAGACTTTTTTATCACTAAATTTGGCACCCATTGTTATAACATAATGTCGTTTGGGTTAAAAAATGCTGGAGCCACCTTTCACCGCCTAGTAAATTGAATGTTTGAAGAATAAATAGGAAAATCAATGGAGGTTTATATTGACGGCATGTTAGTCAAGTCCCTACGAGCAGAGGACCATTTGAAATATTTGCAAAACCTTTGACATATTATGGAGATACAATATGAAGCTGAACCCGGAACAATACGCATTCGGGGTCAGATCCAAAAAATTCCTCGGGTTCATGGTGTCCAACCGGGGGATCGAGATCAATCCCTATAAAATCAAAGTTGTAGAAGACATCACTGTGATGGACAGTGCCAAGGCCGTTCAGAGGCTAACCAGGCATATAGCCGACCTGGGCCGGTTTATATCAAGGTCCTCAAAGAAAAGCCATCAGTTCTTCTCACTATTGAAGAAGGAGAATAACTTTTCTTGGCCCCCAGAGTGCCAACAAGCTTTCGAAGAATTCAAACGGTACCTTTCGAGTCCACCTTTGCTCCATACTCTGAAGGCGAATAAGCAGTTGTACCTTTACTTGGCGGTATCTGAGGTGGCGGTAAGTGGAGTCTTAGTCCGGGAAGAGGAAGGTACGCAATTTCCTATTTACTATGTTAGTAGAACTCTAGGCGAGGCCGAAACAAGGTATCCTCACCTGAAAACATTGGCGTTCGCTTTGCTAATCGCCTCCAAAAAGTTAAAACTATATTTTCAATGCCACCCCATATGTGTTGTTACCTTTTACCCACTAAGGAACACCATGTACAAAATCAAGCTCTCGGGTCGATTGGCCAAATGGGCAGTCAAAATTAGCGGGTACGATATCGAGTATCGGCCCCGAACCTCCATCAAATCACAAATTTTGCCAGACTTCGTAGCTGAATTTACGCCGGCCTTAATACCCGAAGTCGAAAGGGAACTATTGTTAACCTCGGGGATTACCTCGGGAGTTTGGACCCTCTTTACGGATGGTGCTTCGAACGCAAAGGGGTTCGGGCTCGGCATCATGCTGAAACCACCTACGGGTAACATAGTTAGGAAATCTATTGGAACTGTAAAATTGGCTAACAACGAGGTCGAGTATGAGGAGATAATCAGAGGTCTCGAACTGGCTAAAAGCCTTTGGGCCGAGGTGGTCGAAGCTAAGTGTGACTCCCTCATTGTGGAAAATCAAGTCAATGGGACATTCGAAGTAAAAGAAGAATGGATGCGAAGGTATTTAGACAAATTGCAGGTAGCTCTACATCAATTCAATGAATGGACCCTGCAACACGTGCCCCGAGATCAAAATAGTGAGGCCGATGCCCTAGCTAACTTGGGATCATCGGTTGATGACGATGACTTCAGTTCAGGAACAGTCGTACATCTCGTTGTTGCGACCAAATACACATACAAGTATACGTGGTCGTCAGGTAATAAAGTAGTGAGTAGAGTATCATTCCCACTGAGACTTATGATTAACTTTTAACTTATCCAAACTCAAATAACTTATCTATTCAAGAGATTTTGCACAAAATGTGTAGGTGATTAATTAACTACCAAAGAAAATATTACACAGTTAAATAAACTAGAGATCGACTAAAACACGTAGGCAATTTCTGATAAAAATTAGTAGGAGAGGATACTCCAGGGTCATGGGCTAGCTAACAATCTTGTTGCGTTCTTGGTTTAAACTGACTAGTTGATTTATCTGGTTTGTTAGTTGAGACGGTTAATCTTACTCGTAAGAATCTATCGAGTTCTTACTCACCTATTCAAGCTAACTTAATACCTATATGTCTATGGAATTAAGACTAACAAGAACGCATTTACACTTCCTGTATTTCAACCAAGAAAGACAATTAGGTATATTTCTATCATAATTGCGAATCCATTTCCCGATTGCCAGGTTCAAAAACTTGCTATGTTCAATCCGATATGCAATCTAGAATTTTCACTTTCGAGTTCAACTGTAGATTCGTAGGTAGTATTTCACTATTAGCTACGCAACAAATTAATTAAGAACATAATTAAATAAACAACCCAATATGATAATATCAAACTCGTGAATTAAAAACTTCAAACATCAACATTTTCATGTAGCACCCATACCCCAGAAGAATAAGGTTCTTATCCACTCAAGTTCATAACATTCATTAAAATAATGTGTCCAAACATAAAATCTATGAATACTAGAAGAAGACTGGAAGAATTGATCAAATTCGTGCTCCCGAGTATTTCGTACTTTTGTTTCTCTCTCAAAATAGCGCCCTACACTCCATAATAGGTTTAGGTTTGCTTTTATATGAGTTGGGAGTGTCTTGGAGTAGAAATAACCGATTCCCGGGCAAAATAGGATAATTTCACGTCACCAGCGCCCAGCGTAGCGTGGAGCGCTGGCCTTCTTGAGTATTCAGTAATGTGCGCCACAGGTAGCGCCCCACGCTGCTTGTGGCGCTACACTGTGCAATTTTCCCTTTTCTTCCCATTTTTGCTTCAATTCGCGCACCTTCGTCCCAAAATGCATCTGGATGATTCTTACACATAGAAATACCACAAATTAGCACAAATCATTATATTACACATCTGAAATCTACGAGACATGAGTGAAATGCGAGGCAATATACATAAAAATATGCATACTTTAAGTCGAATATCAACACCCCACACTTAGACTCTTGCTCGTCCTCGATCAATGGAACTATATCAACACCCCAAAACGTACATCTCACTAGGAAAGAGCAATTCATCTTTTTTAATTCAATCACACACTCTACCTTTTGACTATGGTCGATACCGGCAATCAAGCATGAATACGCAAATTTCACATTCTTCCCATTTTTAAACAAGCCCAAGTATACACAATGCGATTCAACCAACTCAAACAACCTATGCACAACCACCCTACCTCAAGAGTCGACTTGTTACCACTAATCACCCTCAACTTGCGCACTCACCAACAAGAGAAGTTTACAACATTACTAATCCATCATGAGACCAAGTGCCCTCGCCATAAGCAAAAGAATATAGAAATAGCCCACATGTTCAAATATGCCATTGAACATAACTTAAGGACATCACACAATTGAACAAAATTTGCTCACTCTCACAAATAATTTCATGTGCATCCAGTGGTCGTACCATAAACTTGCCCGTAGTGTAAATCTCTACTAATCTAAGCTCGCCAAATCTAGAATTAATTAGGACTTTAAGGCTTTAATGTAGGCTAAGGGATGGGTAGGATAAATTTAGGAATAGTGACTAACCCTCCTAAGCATGTTAATACACTAAACTCAAGAATCTAGCACTTTTCTTCTCAACCAATTCACTTGCCACAAACCATACTCAATCTATCCCTTTCTTCAATTAAGCACTCTACATCCCTACTAGCACGCATTATTAAGATTCGGAGGTGTGTGTTCCCCTTCTTTTTTTTTAACTTTTCTTTTCTCCCTCTTTTTTTTCTTTCTACACACACTCCATACATTAAGGCTCATCGGCTAGTGGTATTTTTCACGATTTTAGTGCACCTTATGGGCCTTTTCATGGTTCCACTGAAAGCTACTTCCCAAATCTCTCACCTTACTTCTTCTAGCACCTAAGTTCCTTTGGAGGTTCAACAAGCTCAAATTAAGAACAAAATAGGGATACGGCTTGTAGTGTGGGTGCCAAAGAAAAGATCTACATGCTCAAAGAGGCTAGCAACGGAAAAAAAATTATTTGTGAGTGACAAGCTACTTTATGATCAAGCAAGAAACGCCTACATCATCTCCTAGACTAGCACAACTTGATGATTTCGCTTCGATTAACACACGAGGGAAGTTCTAGCCTACACAGGATAGCACAGAATACCATGAATTCTTACACACACACTGCACATGACTCAATCAAGATGGTTCTGTTCAACTCTCAAGTCAAGCAAGCACATATAGCCGATAAATTTCAAGCAATATTACACTAGGTAACATACAAGTCAAACAAATAAGAAAAAAGCGTCACGGAGTATACTACTTACTTTACTTAGGCATTACAATTCATATCAAATATTCAGGAAGACAGAGCGCATGACATAGCTTAATGTGCCAGAACCAAACATGTCACAGGTATCTCAGAGAACCTCGGTTTTCTTCTTATCCTACTCCTAAAAAAAATAAAAATAAAAAATAAAACACCCGATTCGAGCTACACCCTTGGAAAAGAACCGGCGTCCAAAAATAACCAAGGGAAACTACCTAACTATCCTAACAAAGACAAAAGAAAGTATTTTTGGTATTTTTTTAATCGGACTTTAATTCCTCAAGAAAATTGTACAACAGATTCATCGTCGGGAAAAATCCTAGCTTTTTTCGATTTTGTTTTCAACTACTACTAACTAATTAGACTATGTGAGTTCAAGACTAAGCTAATAAAAAAATTAATACAATTACAAGTTGGGAAGTATTTCCCTCACCTCACACTTAGATAATACATAGTCCCCGATGCATAAACAAATTCAAAACATAGTAAGGTGGAAAGAAACAACTCACTACTAGTCGGATTCCTCCTCCTCAGAACGCCCACTAGCCGTAACCCCGGGCTCATCATCATCATCCGCTCCTAGGGGCACCAAAGTCATAGGGCCCGTGACTTCATCACCAATCTCATCCTCATCATCGGATCATTTGTGGGTGTTCTCATCCTCAAACGGGTGAATGGGACTGCCCAATGAAATTCCCAACATTTCCTTGGAAGAACTGGAGAGATTATTGCGTAGATGTATACGCTCGTCATTCGACACCCCTAGCCTGCTCATTATCACATTGAGGGATCTATAAAGATACCTGTTGAAATTTTTGTCCATCTCATTCCTCGCAGCCTAGCTTAGCTTTGATGTAGACTCCAACAAGGATGTCATGTCCATTAATGCCTTTGGTGCCTCTACCACCTCATCATAGTCGGGGTACTCCGGTACCCCACGGGAAGCATGTACTGCGTCAGGAGGTTGCCAAAGAAGAATCTTTTGATACTCGAGCTCGAGTGCATTCACTGGTGTGTTAAACAAGAATCAATCTAGCATGAACGAAGTTTTGCCATACCTTGGCAGTCTTGTTGAAATCGAAGCGGATCATCTCAAGGTGTCAATCCCCCTTAGTCTATGTCCACTTAGGATTAGAATCAATGCCAAAAAGAGTGTGACGTATTTCCTGGTAGTTTGGGCGTTTGACAAACTTTTGTAGCCTCCGTGGGTTTGGGCTATCAACTCCCAAAAATTCGCACAAGGATTACCTATCCATTGGTATCTCCTTTCTGCAGACCCATGACTTGAATAAGTCCCCGTTCTAATTGGCATAAAGTTCGCGCACCATGCTCAAATTTGCATGGCCCGGGCACTCTATGAGTTTATCCATCTTCATTTCTATCAACCGGGCAAGCACATCCGGGAAGTTCTTCTCCAGAGCTTTCACATTAATCCCTATTTCGTAGACGTATCGCCCATATGGAACAAAGTTATTACGCCAGTGGATGGCATCATCACGAACTAGATCCACATGAGGCCTTGGTCCCGTTGGTGCCTTCTTCGACCCGCTAGCAACCTGCTCCCCCTTAGCTTGCTGAGAGGAACCCTCATTTGTGTGCGTTTTTTGGGAGGGGGAGCAGTAGTGGATGACTTTCCCACTCATTTTCCTTTGACAACACTGTCACGAGCCATAGCAACCTACACGCGATAAACACGAATGTGAGGATGAATCAACAAATTCGCCCAAGGTCATCGTGAGAGGCAAAGATGACCCCACACTTAAAACTGAAGTCTACATATAAGCTACTCACAATAGTGGTTCAAAGTGCACAAACGTTGCACCACAAGGAGATGGGTACTCAAGACATCCCCATGCCGCACAATTCAAGTGGTCGAAAGTGGCCATGACTTAGCCATAGTGCAAGCAAGTAATCCTTGAGTCCAAAATACTACAACTAGTATAACACACTAACTACTTCTGAAAAGAGGCTACAATAGACATTACACATGATACAAGGTGTGGGTAGTATGATTATGGTATGGCGAACATGCAACACGAGCTTCGGATTAGGTAAAACCACCCCCCAAACACCCCACACTTAGCCCAACATCACATACAACGACACTCGGCTACTCAAACTTCACTGGTGCACAATTCTCTCTTTCAATCATTTTAGCAAACACATGGTGGGCATAAATTTTGTTTTTCTTTTTCCAACAATGGTGGAACAAGGTGGCCCTCCCAATGTAATGACCCGATCAGTCGTTTTGATATCTAGCGCATAGTTTGGCGGTATGAGGCCTTGAGTAGCTTCACTTCATGTATTACGACTTGTACGTGTGGTCGAAATTGGATTTTTGGGAAGTTCAAAGTTAATTCGGAAGGAAAATTTTAATTTTGGAACTTTAAGTTGGAAGAATGGAGTAGGGTTTGACTTTTGAGTAAACGATCTCGGAATAGGGATTTTTAAGGTTCCAATAGGTTCGTATGATGATTTATGACATGGGCGTATGTTCGGGTTGAGTATCGGGTGGTCCGGAAGCATTTCGGCGCTTAATATGAAAAGTTGTAATTTTGAAGGTTTTAGAATTTCTTATGTTTGATTTGAAGTGTAATTTGGTGTTATCGATGTCTGTTTGAGGTTCCAAGCCTTGAAAAAGGTTCGTATCGTGATTTGTGACTTGTGCGTAAAGTTTGGCGTCATTCCGGAATGTTTAAGAATGAATTGGACGCATTCGTCGATGTTTGAATGTTTGGAAGTTTAAAGAAAGGTTTCGATCGTTGATTCGTAATTTTGATATTGTTTGGTGTGATTTGAGGACTCGAGAAGGTTTGTGTTATATTTTTGGGACTGGTTTGTGTAATTAGACGGTATCCGGGTCTGGGGGCCTCGGGTGTGTTTCGGAGGTGTTTGGGTTATGTCGCGCTCTTATTTGATGTTTCGGCGTCGTTTCTTTGGGCATAAAGGGACCTATTTTGAGAAAACAACCTTTGATTTATGATTGTATTGAACTATTAGATCTGTATCATAATTACGGAGCCATAGCAACAAGAATCGTCGAATTTCGATGTCGCATGAGAGAGCTATGCCCATTTCCGTGTCAGACAAAATTGCGGGTTTTTGGTGCGAAGTTTTGTTCTTCGCGAACGCGAGAGAGGTTTTGCGAACGAGAAGAAGGATTTCTGGGTTGACCGATGATGTGTGGCTATAATTCCATAGTTTTGTACATTATGTGCCTTGTATTTTACATGCTTTAATGATAAATTACACTTTATTTGTGCATAATGGAGTCTATTTTATGTGTAGGTGAATTGGAGATGAAAGTAGAGCAAAATGGATACTTAAACGTTGAAAGTGTGCTCAAGAACAGTGAAAAGGAGAGACCTGGCGAGGCCAGCCAAAGGCCAAGCTGGACCAGGCTTTAGCCTGGTGAGGCCAGCCTAAGGCCAGGCTGGACCAGGCTTTAGCCGGGCGAGGCCAGCCTAAGGCCAGGCTGGACCAGGCTTTAGCCTGGCAAGGCCAGCCTAAGGCCAGGCTAGACCAGGCTTTAGCCTGGCGAGGCCAGCCAAATTCCAAGCGTTAGGCTGGCGACGCCAGGCCTGAGGCCAAGTCCAATCCGACTTTTGAAGACTTAATTCGTTTCGGGTTTGACTAAAACTCGGCCCACACGTTTAAGATTTCTTCTACACATATAAATAGACCTAAAAACACCACTTGGAGAGGGCTTTTTTTCAGCAGCCACGTTTTTGGGCAGCTAGAGGCAAGAAAAGCTGGTGGAATCACCCCTTGGAGTTAGAATCATTATTTCTACATCTTTTCATCTTTACTCTATATTTTAATTATGCAAAATATTTGGGATATTGTTACTATGAGTATGAGTAGCTAAAATCCTAATCTAGGGTTTTGATGGAATTTATTGAAGGATGATTTTCTCGTTATGTTAATATAGATTTGCCGTAGTATTTTCTCTATTTGTTCAACTATATTATTCTTGTGGTTGATTGAAGGGCCCTCAATTAGCTGTGCCTATTTAGTATGTATTACTCGGGAGAGAGTACATATTTAGGTATTTGTTGAACAACATCACTCCTAAACGTATATGATGGATCAATACGGAGGTTTAAAGGTAGGTTTAAGGATAACGAAACCTTGATGCGATCTGAGTGAGATGTACTTAATGTCAGCTAGCGTAATTCGGGAGAATATGCCTAGTAAATTGTGGTAATTACTCGGGAGAGAGTTACGACAGTTAGAGTGCTCATGAGCGGTAGAGAAGACTTAGGCAAATTTATAGGAAATGTAGCGGAAAGGATTCCGACAATTGGGGAAATCATAACTCTAGACCTCCTTAGTCTTGTCTAGAATTTTATCCATGTTAGTTGATAATTTTACTGCTTTGTAATATTTGCTAGTTAATTAGTAAAAATAAAAATCAAATCTTTATAACTAGAAAATTACTTGAACTTGTGTTTCTTTGCAATATTGAGCAGTTGTAGCTAAGCCTTAGTTCTCTGTGGGATTCGACTCCGGACTTGTAAACCGGATTATATTTGCAACGACCGCTTAGTCCTTTTTATAAGGCATAGTTGGGCGTGATCAACCGATCAACGCAAAAAAAATCTCTTTGCGAACGCGAAGGTCTCCCATGAAGGCTATGAAGAAAAATCATATGGGCAGTGTTTTAAACCGAGAATTTTAGTATTTTGGGCATTTATTGAGTTTTAGAGCTCCGTTTGAGGTGATTTTCACGGCGTTGTCCTCGTCTCAACAAGGGGGTAAATATCTGGCCTTTATTTTGATGTTTCTCCATGATTATTTCCGTTGGTTATTATTTTTATCCGTATTTGAATTGTAGAAATTGAGATTTTGATCCCCAAAGTTGAGAAATGGTAAGTCTTTAATTTGAGTGTCGATTCATGGACAAAATTGGATGATTTTATGGATATAGACCATATGAGTTCTGAGTAATATTTATTTTCAATTATTTTCGTAATCCAGGCACGTGGGCCCGAGGTTGACTTTATTGACTTTTTGAGTGGAGTTGGGAATTGTTATAAATTGATTAATTATAAGCATTTGAGTATATTTTGATTGATTTGTACGTTGTTTGACTAGTTTAGGAACGTTTGGCTAGGTGTTGAGGTGTTAGAGAGGCGTTGGAGCCGGTTATGGAACTTCGGAGCGAGGCAAGTCTCATGTCTAACCTTGTGAGGGGAAAACTACCCCTAAGTGATGTAATTGTTATGTGCTACTAGTTGTGGGTGCTACGTGCGCACGATGTGACTAGAGTCCGTACGTAGCTAAAGCATGTTTATGTCCGGGTAGACTTAGGTTTTATCATGTAATATTTGAATTGTTTGGACTCATTTTGCTAGCTTAGTTAATTTAAATTATAACTGAAATTGATTTAGAAACATATAAATATATTAGGCCGAGCTTTATCACCTTGATTTGTTGACAAGATATTTGATAAATGTAAAGCGGTATATTTATTATTATGCACATGTATTTGTGTTGTAAGCATGTAATTCGATAAGTTTCTTTGTTTCTTGTGGAACGGGCCGAACTCCTCGGAAGTATAATAGATGCAACTATGGTTCGTGCTGCTCGACCCTCGGCAGTGTACACAGTATTCTGGATCGGGCCGAACGACCTCGGCATAATCGTGCGTTATATCGCTGGCAGTCCGAATGTTCACGAGATTATCCTTCCACGGATGCCTGGCCTTTTATATGATATTCCTTATCTGTTTTATACTGGCACTTGATATATCTGAGTTGTTGAGGTAGAATACAAGACTGAGAAAATCATACCCTTTAAAAGAAATTTTTGGAAGACTATGTAACTTACAGATTTACCCCATTATTGTTATGTGCTTTATACCTGCTTATGATTTATTATATTGATTTATTGGACCTCTAGTAAGTGTCGATGTCGACCCCTCATCATTACTTCTTTGGGGTTAGTCTAGATACTTACTGGGTACGCGTTGATTTACGTACTCATGCTACACTTCTGCGCCTAAATGTGCAGGATCTGACAAGTTCAATTGGTGGTCATCTTGGCGCATAGGCACAGCTGTTGAGGAGACTTTATGGTGAGTTGCATTCCAGGCTACGTATCGCAGCCCACAGAGTCTCCATCATACCATTTACTCTATCATGTCTTATTTACATACCAGACAAATGTTGTATTATTATTGTACTCCTTAGTAAATGCTCAAGCACTTGTGACACCGGGTTTTGGGATGTTCTAGAAGTTGTTTGTGATCTTTCTTAGCATTTACACACTTTTATTATCTATTCTGTTAAAATTTTAAATTTCCATGATTTTTATGCATTTATTTCTTTATCTAATATAATTCACGATTTCGAGAATAATAAAATTCATAATTAAGTTGGTAGTTCATTGTTGGCTTGCCTAATAGCGATGTTGGGCGCCATCACGACCTATAGTGAGTTTTGGGTCGTGACAACTTGGTATCAAAGCTCTAGGTTCACTTGGGTCTCATGAGTCATGAGCAAGTTTAGTAGAGTCTTGCGGATCGGTACAGAGATGTCTATACTTATCTTCGAGAGGCTACAGGGTTGTTAAGAGCACTTCCCTTCTTGATTCCTCTTCGTGCAATTTGATTCTATTGAAGCTTATGCCTTAATTTACTTCCTACTAAATCTTATGCGACGCGGAGCACTTGTTATCAATTGGGCATCGAGGAGTTGTAGTGGTACTACAGACATGATGCAGGATGTTTCTCCCTGCGTATTCGGGCAGGCTATTATCGTTACCTTGCGGAAGAGTGTACTGTCATTTCAGCCCAGTATTTGTATTTCCTATGGTTCTGAGGTTATGCACAAATTATTATGATGTTCATGCATTGTTATCATATAGTGCTGGTGTAATAGTAGGGTGCTTGTTTATGTGTCGAGGAAGTGAATGACTCGAAAGGAGGATTTCTCAATGCATGGTTTTGAGGTTCGGCATTTAATTCCAGCGGAGGAAAGGCAATCGGACTATGGATGTTCAGGCTTTGGTTGATGGAGTAACGAGACTTGATATTTTCGAGCATGGTGCAATTCTCATTTGTGATGTGGTGTCATCATTCATGTTTGAACGTATTAAGGTTTGTCGGTGTTATGGTCTTCTTTGATTTGCCATCGGGGCAGGGTGTTGTGCAATAGTGCCTAAGAAGCGGTTGTGAGAGATGGCAGTGTGTAGTGGTTTCAGAATCGAATTGGTGTTTCTAATACTGATGGCTCAAGAAAGATAATCTTCGAGGAGGCTTAGAGTTGGTAGCAATTTAGTAGTTCAGTGCTACAAAAATGGATTTTGATTTGAGGGAGCATTTGGGTAGCGAAGGATGAGGAAGGACATGGTGGGAGGTGTCTCGTGGTGGTTGAATTGCTAGCAGGTCAAGTATGAAATGCAAAGATCGAAAAGTTGCTTAAAGGAGATGGTTTAATCGAAGTGGGAGTGGCAGAGTAGCATATGGATTCTGTGGTAGGATAGCCACATGCCTTGAGAAAAGTTTAGAGAGATTTGGGAATCATGGTGGACAATGACCAAGTCCATAAATTCCATTTGGGACAGTGGCTACTGCACCGAGGAAGTATTAATATGACAGAAAGGAGTTTGCTTGGAATGAAGAGGGGTGTAAAAGCTTATTTATCGTTATGGGATGCGATGTGACTTCGAGTTTGGAATGTATTGTCGGACTTTCGGTTGATGACTATGGGGAATGAACCAAATTTTACAGTTGGCGAGCCAGTATAGGCTTCGGAGGGTTTACTAATTTCGTGGTAGTTTTGCCTAGTGCAGCATCGTTGGGAGATATCGGTATGGAAATTACACAGGTGGCCTATCGCCTGTGAGCGGTTCAGCAGATACGTGAGTTTGATAAAGCTTCTACGAAGAATTCTACTTACTACCCAGTAAGAGGTCGAATATGTGATTGTGGCTAATGATTCGGAATGTTCATGAAATGTTTAGCAAACGATTTTGAGAAATTTGGCGGGGTAAAGGTGCGAGATCATGGTAATTGAGAAGGAGAAATCTTTGCGGGTTCTAGATTTATGTAATTGTATCTTAAAGCTAAGTGGGGGAGCCCACCGTCTACGATTGGATCGCGTGGTTGTCTGCTTGTGCGGTTTCTGGTTATCGGTGCATTGGTGGATCATTTATGACTAAGAAAAGAAAACATCAGGGGTAATTCGAGCAAAGAACTTGATGAATGTGTGCTATATTTCGCCTTATCTATTCATGTGCAGGTTTTGGGAAGACTTAGAGTTTATGATTCTGGTGGATGTGATTCATCCGGTTGCTTCTTTGAGAGTGTTCATGTGTTAACAGAGCGTTGGAATTTGATTATATTTGTGACCAGACCAGAGTGGGTGACTCTCAACAACGGTTCTAGTGAGTTCAAGAATTAAAGTGCAATGCCTAAGGATTTCGGGTCCGTTGTGTGGTTAAGGATCGAGTTTTTGCAGTGGGTTGTGAAAGGGACTTGGAGTGTTCTATGTTATCATCGGGTATGCGGTGCAGTATTGGAGAAATGGGAGCAAACAACTTCGGATTAGTAGAGGATCTTTCAGGATGAGTGTACCAGTTGGAGGTGTTATTGTGCGCATAAGGAGGGTATGAGATGGTTCATGGGTATTGATACGATGGTCTCGTGAATTGGATCACTCGAGATGAGTGTTATTGGGTTACGTTATGTTTTAAATGGAGCTATTATTATTTTTAAGGCAAGTCAAGAGTAAATTAGAAGAAGTTGGGTTGGTTAGTAATGGTTTGAATCAGCGTGATTGAGGCAATGATCAGTTCCTTCTGCCTGTTAATGTTATACAGGTGAATTGTGGCGGTACGTGCGGGCTTGACAGTCGCCGTAATTTTATTGATTTGGAGGTATTTGATTATAATGGCATGTTATGTGTAGATGGATCCCGAAAGAGTTATGGTGGTTTAGACCACAACTTGAGGTTTGTATTTTCTGCGGTTATGGCAATTCAGTTGTGTGTTGTCATCGTTCATCTTTAATGTGTTGAGTGAAAGGGGTTCTAGACGATGAAATGTTTATTCTATTGGTCGTTCAGGAGTTATGATGAAATTCTTGTACTCTCACGTAGCGGCATGATAGGTATAGTGAGCGGCATGGGAATTTGAAGTTAAGGACCAAGGTTGTGGTTCGGTGTTGACAATAATGTCACGAGCTCGGATGAGCAGGAAAGAATTCAGATGTTCAGAGTAAGCTGGTATTTTTCTTTAGTGTCACCCGAGAACGGTGTCCTGCGTAAGAGGCTTTGTGTACTGATTTGCGAATTCTCGATTTGCTTTATGCCATTAACATTGTTGGTGGTATGGAGGTGCAGACTTTGCTACCTAGTGCAAAAGGTTGTGGGAGCGTATCACACGAGGAAATATGTATATGTGTGACATGTTAGTCACTTGATTGTTAAAGATTGAAACCAAGCATGGAGATTATGGCACCATCGTTAATGTGAGAGTTTATGCCTCGGAGGCGCTCTATCCCTTTTGTTGTGAACTGTGGGAGTTTGTTCCAGATTGGGACGGTTGCTCGTGTGTGTCATGAATTGGGCCATTGTGGATCCTTGAAAGGTTTTTAGCCCAGTATAGGATGATCGGAATCTTCTTGGGGTTCATTGATTGGTTTAATGTGAATGTATGCTCTACATCAGGCCGAAAGTGTTCATTCAGCATAGCGTTGCTTATGGAGGAGTCTTCGGGCATTGGATGTTATTCCCATCGTCAGTTATTCCATGTAATACTTTATTATGCCATGTGGGTTGTGAGACGGCTTGATTATTCGCACAAGCAATGTGGTCCCGTGTAGCTTGTGGTATTATATGAGTAGGATGGCTCTTGAGATGCAGGTCGTTTATTGCACTATAGTCCTGATTGAGTTTTGTAGCATATGGCGATATCTGTCTCCCCAGGGTTGTATTTTTGCACTTGACGTGCTTGTGGTCGATATTCAGGTATTTCGTAGGTGTAAGCATTATGGCTTGATGGGTATTTCCTTATTTATTGTTATGTGTGGATCGGGTGGCACGTCACCACGGGTATGTTGTTTAGATCGGGTTGCACGCCGCAACGGTATCATGTGTCGATCGGGTTGCATTCCGCAACAGTGAGATGTTGAGTACGGTTTCTTATATCTATTCTTGTGTATTTTGTTTCTTATTCTCTGAGAAGGGTTCATAGGATATGTTCGACCGTTTTATTCGTTACGCGAGCTGGGTAGTGCTTTTCCATAGTTCGTTCATCCTTATGCGCCGTATTCACGTTGTGGCTTGTCGGCGCATTGACGGCGTCATATGAGATCTTGGTCAATGTTTGAGGTGGCTTATTGCCTGAACAACTTGTACTGGTCGAGACGAGATTATTGGACCTGAAATCAGTGCAATCAGATTTATATAAGGTATATTAAAGAGCAAATATCGTTATCAGTTCAGAATGAGGTATATTGCGGGCATCAGATTCGTGAAATTCTAGTTATTGTGGTCGGAGAATGTTATTATGGGCAACCGACTTATGTGGTGCATGGTGTGATTTCATAATATGTGCATGATCATGTTTTGGTACAGTGTGTACTGATTGATACGGTGTTTGAATGTTAGAATCAGGTCTTGTAGAGAAATTCGAAGGTTAGAATTTGGTTCTAAGGCTTATTGACTAAATAAAAGGGAGGATCTTCAGTCTGGCTCGAGGTAATGTGCTCAACTAGGTTGTGGTGGCATAGGTAGGTGCACGAGGTGTTAAGAAGTGATTTTAGACAACACTGGAACAGTTCTTGGCACGTTCGAGGACGAATTTATGTCTAAGTGGGGGAGAATAGCACCACCCGACCGGTCGTTTTGAGATCTAGCGCTTCGTTCGGCGGTTTGAGGCCTCGAGTAGATTTACTTCATGTATGACGATCTGTACGTGTGGTCGGAATTGGATTTTGGGAAGTTCGGAATTGATTCGGGAGGAAAATTCTATTTTCGGAACTTTAAGTTGGAAGAATGGACTAAGGTTTGACTTTTGAGTAAACGATCTCGGAATCGGGATTTGAAAGTTCCAATAGGTTCGCATGATGATTTCGGACTTTGGCGTATGTTCGGGTTGAGTATCGTGTGGTCCGGAAGTATTTCGGCGCTTAATATAAAAAGTTGACATTTTGAAGGATTTAGAATTTCTTAAGTTTGATTTGAAGTAGACTTTGGTGTTATCGATGTCCGTTTGAGGTTTTGAACCTTGGAATAGGTTCGTATCGTGATTTGTGGCTTGTGCCTAAAGTTTGGAGTCTTTCCGGAATGTTTAAGAATGAATCGGACGCATTCGTCAAAGTTTGAATGTTTGGAAATTTAAAAAAGGTTCCGATGAATCAGGTCGTATTATTTTTTGGGACTGGTTTGTGTAATTGGACGGGGTCCTAGGGGCCTCGGGTGTGCTTCAAAGGTGTTTGGGTTGTGTCGCGCTCTTATTTGATGTTTCAGCGTTGTTTCTTTGGGCATAAAGGGAACTATATTGATAAAAATGCCTTTTATTTGTGATTGTATTGAACCATTATATCCATATCGTAATTACGGAGCCATAGCAACAAGAATCGTCGAATTCCAATGTGGTATGAGAGAGTTATGCCTATTTCCGTGTCGGACAAATCTGTGGGTTTCTGATGTGAAGTTTTGTTCTTCGTGAACGCGAGAGAGGTTCCGCGAACGTGAAGAAGGATTTCTGCGTTGACCGGTCAACGCAAAAAAATGCTCTTCGCGAACGCGAAGGTCTCCCGCGAAGGCGATGAAGAAAAATCATCTAGGTAGTGTTTTAAACCGAGAATTTTAGTATTTTGGGCATATCTTGAGTTCGAGAGCTCTGTTTGAGGTGATTTTCGCGGTGTTGTTCTCGTATCAACAAGGGGGTAAATATATGACCTTTTTTTTTATGTTTCTCCATGATTATTTACGTTGGTTATTATTTTTATCCATGTTTGGATTGTAAAAATTGAGATTTTGAGCCCCAAAGTTGAGAAATGGTAACTCCTTGATTTGAGGGTCGATTCATGGATGAAATTGGATAATTTTCTGGATATAGACCATATGAGTTATGGGTAATATTTATTTTCAATAATTTTCGGAATCCGGGCACGTGGGCCTGAGGGTTGACTTTATTGAATTTTCGAGCGAAGTTTGAAATTGTTATAAATTGATTAATTATAAGCATCGGAGTATTATTTTGATTGATTTTCACGTTGTTAGACTAGTTTCGAAACGTTTGGCTTGTTGTTGATGTGTTAGAGAGGCGTTGGAGCCGGTTATGAAACTTCGGAGCGAGGTAAGTCTCATGTCTAACCTTGTGAGGAGGAAACTACCCCCTAGGTGATGTAATTGTTATGTGCTACGTGCGCACGAGGTGACTAGAGTCCGTACGTAGCTAAAGCATGTTTATGTCCGGGTAGACTTAGGACTTTATCATGTAATATTTGAATTGTTTGGACTCATTTTGCTAGCTTAGTTAATTGAAATTATAACTGAAATTGATTTAGAAACATATAAATATATTAGGCCGAGCTTTATCACCTTGAGTTGTTGCCAAGATATTTGATAAACGTAAAGCGATATATTTATTATTATGCACATGTATCTGTGTTGTAAGCATGTAACTCGTATTTTGATAAGTTTCTTCGTTTCTTGTGGAGCGGGCCGAACGCCTCGTCAGTATAATAGATGCATCTATGGTTCGTGATGCTCGTCCCTCGACAGTGTACACAGTATTCTGGATCGGGCCAAACAATCTCGGCATAATCGTGCGTTATATCGCTGGCAATCCGAATGTTCACGAGATTATCCTTCCACTAATGCCTAGCCTTTTATATGGTATTCCTTATTCGTGTGATACTGGCACTTGACATATCTGAGCCGTTGAGATAGAATACAAGACTGAGAAAATCATACCCTTTAAAAGAAATTTTTGGAAGATTATGTAACTTACAGATTTACCCCATTATTGTTGTGTGCTTCATACCTGCTTATGATTTATTATATTGCTTTATTGGACCTCTAGTAAGTGTCGATGTCGACCCCTCGTCACTATTTCTTCGGGGTTAGGCTAGATACTTACTAGGTACACGTTGATTTATATACTCATACTACACTTCTGCACTAAATGTGCAGGATCTGGCAGGTTCAATTGGTTGTCATCTTGGTTCGTAGGCATAACTGTTGAGGAAACTTTATGGTGAGTTGCATTCCAGGCTACATATCGCAGTCCACAGAGTCTCCATCGTACCATTTATTCTATCTTGTCTTATTTACATGCCAGACAGATGTTGTATTATTATTGTACTCCTTAGTAAATGCGCATGCACTTGTAATACTGGATTTTGGGATGTTCTAGAAGTTGTTTGTTATTTTGCTTAGCATTTACACACTTTTATTATCTATTCTGTTAAAATTTTAAATTTCCATGATTTTTATGCGTTGATTTCTTTATCTAATAAAATTCACGATTTCGAGAATAATAAAGTTCATAATTATGTTGGTAGTTCACTGTTAGCTTGCCTAACGGCGACGTTGGGCGCCATCACGACCTAGAGTGAGTTTTGGGTCGTGACACCTAATTTTAAATGAAGTAGAGGGAATTGTAGTTTACTACTTCATATACAACTTCACAACCAATTTTGCAACCAATTTAGTGCACATTAGGTCCACCCACTGTAGCAACAAAACATGTAAAAGATACCTAAGGGAGTGGGGGTCGTTTGATAAGGATGGAGCATTACAACACAAACAAACAAAATTCACAAAATACAAGAGAAAAAGGAGAGTAAGACACATACCTTTGAGTTTGAGAAGAGAACACACAAGAAACAATGGAGAATTTGAGAGAGAGAGAGAGAGAGAGAGATAGAGAGAGAGAAAAGAGAAGAAGCGAAGCGAGCAGAGGGATCATGTGGGAATAGCGGGGAGAGAGAGTGAGGTTTTGGGGTTAGAGGCATTTGTTTAATTTGATGGGGGGTGGGTTTGGTTATTGGGTGTGGGTTGTTATGTGAGTGTATATGGATAGTTGGGTTGGGTTATATGGGTTAGGTTTTTTTTTAACTAAAGAAAACAGAGAAAAACAAAACATAAAAAAAATTACTTACCTGGTGACCCCCAGCCCAGAGCGCCGCGCTAAGCCTGGCACTGGGGGCGGTGATGTTTCTGGAGTGCGACCCAGGCAGTGTGAGGCACTGCCTGGGCGTTATTTCGCCGAATTATTTTTTAAATATTGCATCCCCCTACCCAAGCACTTAATACATCCATTGTACACACCCCACACCATTCCTACCTATGATTTCTATAATTACAAAGAAAACAAAAATTCTAGTCTACTCTGACTAAAAACACAAAAAGCTAAGCTACGAAAGCATTAAAAATTGGGTTGCCTCCCAACAAGCATCTGATTTAATGTCGCGACACGACGCAACACATCTTTCAAGGATCGGCCAAGTCCACCGAGGTCTTATGACGTGCAATGCCACCACCTCAATAGTGTTTTAATCTCTACCCATTTACTAAGAATGTGCCACTTGAACTCGTATCACACAATTTCACCACTCCATGAGGCTTCACACTAACCACTACAAGAGGACCCGCCCATCGAGACTTAAGCTTTCCGGGGAAAAGCTTCAACCTCGAATTAAACTGGAGAACTTCTTGACCCGGCTCAAACTCGCGATGTTGGATGTGCTTATCATGCCACCCCTTGGTCTTTTATTTATATAATTTGGCATTTTTGTATGTGCGCAATCGAAACATCAAGATTGTTGAGCTGTAACAACCTCTTCTTGCCAGCTAAGTCCATATCTATATTTAACTTTTTAATGGTCCAATAGGCTTTGTGTTCAAGCTCGACGGGCAAGTGGCACGTCTTCCCATAAACCAACTTATACAGAGATGTTCTAATGGGGGTCTTGTATGCAGTTCAATACGCCCATAATGCGTCGTCAAACTTTCCGGCCTAGTCCTTCCTATTTCCACTTACCGTTTTCTCCAGAATTTGCTTCACCTCTCTGTTTGACACTTCCACTTGACCACTCGTTTGGGGATGATAGGCGGTGGCAACCTTTTTTCTTAAATCCATACTTTGCTAGAACGTTATTCAACAACTTGTTATAGAAGTGAGTTCCTCTGTCACTTACTAGCAACCTTGGAGTCCCAAGCATGTAAAGATGTGCTTTTTTTACAAAGTTTACCACTACTTTTGCGTCATTAGTAGGAAAATCAATGGCCTCCACCCATGAAGACACATAGTTGACCGCCAGCAAGATGTATCTGTAACCATTAGAGTATGGGAACGGTCCTATGAAATCTATCCCCCAAACATCAAAGATCTCCACTGCCAGAATATTTTTCAAAGGCATCTCATGCTTCTTCATGATTGTTCCGGTTCTTTGGCACCTGTCACACTTTTTAACAAAGGTATGTGCATACTTAAACAATTTTGGCCAATAGAAACCCGATTGCATCACTTTTTGGGTGGTTATATCCCTACCGTGATGACCTCCATATGGAGAAGCGTGACAGTCATGCGATATTGTATTTATCTCCTACACACATTCGTACCAACTGATCTGCGCACTACTTATATAGGAATGGCTCATCTCATAAGTAGAGCCTTACATCATGTAGAAATCTTCTTCTGTTATCGGGTGTAAATTATGGTGGCATCACCCCACTTGCAATAACATTCACGTAGTCCGCATACCACGGGACTGCACTCGAGGTAACGACCAATAATTGCTCATTTGGAAAGGTTTCCTTGATCGAACCCCCCTCAGCTACATGGTTCCGATTTTCTAATCTAGACAAGTGATCAACCACTTGATTCTCTGTTCCTTTTTTATCTCGGATCTCTAACTCAAATTCTTGCAAGAGGAGAATTCATCGAATCAGCCTTGGCTTGGTGTCTCTCTTTTCAATTAAATACCTTATAGATGAGTGATCTGTGTAGACGATGACTTTGGTTCCCACTAGATAGGATCTGAACTTGTCAAACGCCCACATCACTGCAATCAACTCTTTTTCAGTAACAGTATAGTTCATCTAGCTGGATTCATAGTTTTGCTCGCATAATAAATGGAGTGAAAAAGTTTATCCCTTCTTTGCCCCAAAACAGCTCTCATTGCGACTTCACCCGCATCGCACATCAACTCAAATGGTTGTGCCCAATCCGGGGAAATGATAATTGGCGCAGTCACCAATCTTTTATCAACTCCTCAAATGTTTTCAGACAAGCATCATCAAATTTGAAGGGGATATCTTTCTCAAGAAGCTTGTACATATGCGACAACTGGAACGTGACATACTTAAAGCGGTACTACTGGACTGCTAAGGTACGATCTCATTTACCTTTTTATAATATTGTGAATCGGACTAACACTTGCAGGCAACGACCAGGGGAGAATGTGACTATTGGGTCTGGAAGCACGTGTTGCACTCTTTTTGCCTTGAACAGATTTTGTCCCAAAATGGATTTTTCTGCAAGGTTTTTAACGAGGCAATACTAAAACGTGCTAACTTAGATTCGAAGGCCGGTCTCAAACCGGAGTCAATTGGTGTTCATTCCGCATCAAGAGTACCTGAGTCCTCTCAAGCTCGACCTCGAATACTGGGGGCCATCATCCCCGGATTAAGGTTCTTAGCAAGGAAGGGAGGACACTTCGTACTTTAGTAACTAAAGCTCAGCGGTTAGGAAACATTGTAAGGGACAAACGGTCGTAAGGACCGTTCCCATGTAGCCTACTTTAACCATGATACAAGTTTTTATCATGTAATTTACACATACAGAAATGAAAGAAAGTTTCCACCTTGATATTATGCATTTTTGCCTCTTAAATTATGGATCCTAAGAGCCCATGGGCTATCCCTATTCGAGGACTATCGAGCCCAAAGTCTACCCCTACTCGGGGACTGTCGTCCGAAAAAGAAAAAAAAAGTTTAGGTAACTCGAGCTATCAGATCCCGGAGGCAAAAAGCCTATTAGGCAGTGCCTAAACACAAAAGGTTACGGCCACCCTAGAAAACGGTTCGGAGATGTCCGAAGCTCCTAATCAGAACATAAGGCCTTTATAAAAATTCAAAACCTACTAAAAGGTTACCCTCGGCAAAACATCGTCTAAAATCACTTAAGCATATCAAAGATCGAGCTTTCAAAGCCTCGAGCAAGCAAACTTGCATCGAAGTCAGGCTCTATTTGTACCTCTCAAAAACAAACGACTTAATACTACATTTGATTCTATGCTAAGGCATTGGAAATATTTGCAAGAATAGAAATTACGAAATGCTGAAAAAGTAGAGACTCAAAATTTCCAGAAAGGGAAATTATATATATATTCCGAAATGTATTTATAAAGGTCCAACAAAAACGGCCTCAAAATAAACAAAAACTATACGCAAGACAAAAACTAAAAAGGTGTTAAGGCATTCATGTCTAGTCTTCACCGGGGCCCGACTCGTCGCCAGAACCGTCGGAGCCTTCGGATCCCTCAGAAACCTCGGTGACTTCGGCACCTTCAGGCTCGTGAAGTTTCTTTGACTTGGTCTCAAGCTTTATTGCTTCCTCGATCTCGGCCAACAGGTCGAAACCTCGGGCGTAAATCTCTTCGAGGGTCTCCCTTCGAGATTGCCGCCTCATATATTCGACATTGGTCTTCAGGCGGGTCTCGACTGCTTCGACATCGGCCTTGTATTAGGCCACCATCTCTTTGGCATCGGCAGAAATTGTCTCTAACTTGGACTTCACTGCCTCGTACTCACTACCGAGGGCGTCCCGCTCTGCGACAGTCGAGCTCAGTTGTGCCTGGAGATCATCATTTAGCTGGGACCGCTTGTCAGCTTTCTCCTTCGCCGCCCGAAGTTGAACCTCTACTGATGCCAGCTTTTCCTGGGCAGTTTCCTGCTCCGTAGCTAGCTGGTCCATTTTGCTCTTCCACCCATTGGCCATGGCTTGGATCCCGTTCATCGCGATTCGGAGTTGGTCGATCTAGTCGATCTTCTATTGGACCTGCGAGGTTTTGTCGTTAGCCACCACAAATAGTTCCTCATTTATAACTTCCAAGACCTTTACTTTTTCAACCAGGTTGGCATGTTCCCGCCTCAGGGTTGAAGCTTCCTTCTGAGCCCTATCCAGCTCGGCCTGAAGGCCCTTGATGGCCCTGTCTTGTTACTCATTGAGGATCTTGTACATATCCTTTTTTCGAGCCTGCTCCTTGAGCTTGAACTCGAGCTGATTGACCTCGGAACGATGTCGGAGGAAGCTCTCGTGGTGAAGTACCGAGGCCTGCAAAACAACGAAAGTCGTGAGAGATATCAAAACCTAAGTAAAATTCAATAGGACTTAATGATGTCTTATCCAGTCCAGCGCCTACTGCGCCTCATTGAAAAGACACGGCACACCCACCTCGTTTATTTTTGCCTGGTCCTCCTCGGTCACCAGGCATCGGAGGTAGCTCGTTACGCCTACGAGAGCGGATAGAACCCGAGCATCCTCCGGGACAGTAACAATAACTAATCTCTTGCAACCAGGGTCCATACTCGGAGCGGGAAACTGATTAACCAATTTTGGGCTCGAACTCGGCCCGCCAACTTCTGAAGGTGCATCCTTCTTTGGGACCTCCAAGTCCCCCAGCCCGGTAAAATCATCCAAATTGGACATGTCCACGCCATCAAAGAAGGAACGGAGGGGGTCATCTGCACCTTGTGCTCCTTCACTTGATTTATCTTTGCCCGCTTGGGCCTCGTCGAGCATAGAATCGATGTAGGAGGGTGTCTCAACGATGTCAATCACATCGGTAGCCTCCTTCAAGGTAGGATCAGTTTTTTGAGAGGTCGTGGCCTCCATCTCAACTTCGGACTCTCGGACTTGGAGGGGCTCGACATCACGATTCTTCTCTTCGGTTGTCGCCTGCTCCCCGGGAGAAGTCGATCCGTGGGCAACAAAAATGTCTCTTCTTCAGACTCGTCCCTGAGTCGGAGAAGCGAGTATGAATCCGGAACCCGGGAGTTGGTGCTCTTATTAGTCTTACGAGCCACCATCTTCTTTGGCTTCACCTCGGAACCCGGGGAGCCCGAAGACTTTCTTTTCCTCTTCTTCTTTTCCCCCGCGGCAACCCCGGACTATCCCATAACGGAGGAGTCAATGAGTAGGGACGCGTCCTCGCCCCCTTCAGCGGCCTAAGTTCAGTGGTCTTAGGCAAACCTGTGAAGGAAAAAGAAAAGGCCGGCATTATGAAAATTCGGAGCATAATAGTAACCGTTCTGGGAAAGACCTTACCATGAGAACGGGACTCCCATCGGCCCCTCGAAATCTTGCGTCACGAGCGCTCAAAATACGACATCTGCTGGTAGATGCCCTCGATCCACTCCTTGAGTCGAGGGACCGTATTGGGAACCCGGGCAACAGCTGCACGATCACGAATATGAATGATGAGAAAGGAAATGAAGAAAAATTGACACTTAAGGAAAAAATGCACTTACGAGATGCATTCCACTTCTCAGGGAACGGAAGAAACTCGGGAGGGATCAGATCTTCAGTCTTCACCCGAACAAAGCACCCCTGCCAGCCTCGGTCTCGATCCTCGTCAATACTCGAAAAAGAGTCCTTGCTGGCCCGGCGAGTGAGCTTGATCAGTCCCCCTAGAAAATTCAGGGACTGTATAAACGGAGCATATAGTCGAGGGTGAACCGAGATGATTCGATGTGGCTCAGAAAATAACGAATGAGGATCACGATCCTCCAAAAAATTGGTGGATATGCCCGAGGCACACCTCGTACCTCTTACATAAGGTCAAAATCACCGGGTCTACCGGACCTAGAGTGAAGGGGTAAGTGTAAACACTTAATACCCCCCCCCCCCCCCCGCGCGTGGATGGTAATATCACCCTCAAGCCCGGGGACTACTACGTCCTTGGATTCCCATTTACAGTCCTCTCGGACCACGGGAAGGACATCTTCGGTAACGGAGCATATATACCTCGAAGCTCTTTCACCCCAGTCCTATTTAGATGAGGGCTTCTCGACTTTGAAGTCGTCCGCGATGGAGCAACCCCCGAATATAAAGCTTCTCATGGGAGGCTCGGGGGCAGATGCCTCAAGGGTAGCCACCTCGGGAGCAGCCACTTCGGGAACGGCCTCCTCGGAAGAAGCCACCTCAGCATTTGTGGCCGGATGGAAAGATGAAGAGGTAGCCTGTTGAAGAACTGATTTGGATGTTTTAGCCATTGCTATCCGGTAAAGTTTGAAAATTTAAAGAAAAAATATGAAGGTTTGAAGAAACAATCTTGAAGGCTGAAGAGCAGAGTATGATGATTTGAAGAAAATCTGAGTAAAAATCTAAGAACAATTATGAGAATTTGAAGATCAAGGATGAAGATATGAAGGTTTGAAAGAAATTAGTAATAGCTAGAAAATTCGAAGGTGGAAGCTTGATCGGAAAGTAGAAAAAGAGTAGAGGGTAGAAGCTTTTATAGGGGAAGTACGCGACGCTTCGCATTCGAAAACAACCAGTCGATGATTGACACGTGTTCGAAGTCAGAACGACACGATTGATGGGACGTTTCGACTTCTTCGTTGTTTCGGTTGTGACATACGAAGGAAGGAACTGGAGTTCGTCTATCGTTACTCATCGTTTCGACAAACCTACTCTCTGAAAAACGAGGGAACTATCTGTATACGGGTAAAACCGGGTCTAGTGAGCATCCTGATTCCCCGGTGAGGCAAACAAAGCAAGGACATAACTACATGGAATCGGAATCGAAGCTAAGAACCCCTCGTACCCGAACGAAGCGCTTACCATCGGGGCCATCGAGACAACGCCCCATGAATCTGGTTCGTGCTCCAAGACCTCGGAAAGCATAACCAAACAGTTGTACACGACTAACGAAGGGCCATGATATCCGCGCCCAACCGAATATCACGGCGTGAATCTCGACCCGTATCAACAGTGAATCTCTGATCCATTGATCACTTGTATTGAATTAATAGCACAACTGGTTTGATTATTTATGTTATATTTAATTCGCTTATCTGACGTCATTGATCACTTGTATTGAATTAATTCACATATCCTTAAATCACGTATAAATTCAATTGTTATCCATTTTTAAGGTAAACAATATACATATGATAAGATAGTCGCGAGAATTTCCTGTTCATGATGTAAAGAAATCAAAAGGGTTATTGCAGATCTCTTGCTAAGAAAAGAAAGCAAATACTACAGATATCAATTTTTTTGGCTCTGATGTTATTAATTGTCTTGGCCATCTAAAAGGAAAGAAAAAATGACGTAGTACTCTATTAATTGTTCCTTTGTCTTCTTGATTTTCCAAGTAACTTAACAGGCCTAGGAACACCTTCATCAGGGTACAATCTAATAACATCTAGCTGTAAATTTCTGAGAGTAATAGCAAATTCTAATGCTTCATTCATGGCCTCTCGAGCAACTACAAGTGCATCTAATATTTCTTGACTTACAATGTAGTGAGAACAAATTTGGCTTAGTATTTTGTCCTGTCTTTCTTCATACCTTAATACTCTGTCCTCTGCTTGTTCTAATGCTTCTGTAATTATTCGGAATTTCTCGGCTGCAATTTGCTTGTTCTGCCTTTTCCTCAAGTTTGGCAAGTATAGCAAGAATGATGCTGAGAAGCCTATAATTGCAAATGTGATGTTACTACAATACATTGAGGCTCTCTTGAGAATTCACCAAAAGTACCAAGAGTTGTTGAATAAAAATAATAGAAGGGGGTATTGATTCTTTGACGTGTCTGAGGGGGAACTTGAAAATGGCATAACTTCATATCACTTCCTTGTAGTGAGTTATATTCCTTCTCTGCTTAGCTTGTCTGATTCATTCTAATGCACAACCCTGTTTGTGAAGGTAGAATTTGGGGTAAATATAACTTTTTTGGAAGTGAGAACAAAAAAGTTTAAGAAAAGGAAAAATTTTGGGACCGGGAATTTGAAACGAAATGGAAAAGGAATAAAGCCAAAAACAAGTAGCTAGATGTGCGCATCCGGGGAATCGAACCCCGGTCAGTACCGTGGGAGGGTACTATGATACCACTACACCAGATGCGCTTCTTGCTATTACTATCCTAATCCTAATATAAGACTAATATAAATGTGGAGATCGAGGCACATCAGATGCCAAAAAAGAAAATAATAGTAATAGTTTTTAAGTCAAGGATTTCCCTATGTATTAGTAGGAGAATTGACGTTAAAAGCTTGATCTTTCCTTGTGCGTTTTCTACAAATGAAAATAAATGTGGAGCCAAGATTTGAAGTTATAGGGATCGAAACTCTAGTCTTTTTAAGTTATTAAACTTTAAAGTGAGAATTTGAACATACCTATAAATTTCGTAATGAATATTTCTTAAGATAAATATTCAAAATTTGGATGAGTTCAGCTAAACCGATAATATATACACTAACTCCGCCACGGAGTCTGAAATCATCACTCTCACTCTCTCAGTCGTATAATAAGAATCGTTGCGTAAAGGTGAATGATCAATGTCATTCAAAAACCGAGAGAAGATTGAAAGATACTTGTCAGTTTGCTCGCCAGAACTAGGAAAGCATAGGCTAAAATGCGTTGAAAATACTCTACCTCATAAATGCAGCAAAATTGTCCAAAATAACGCTCCGAAGGCTCCTCTATTCACGTTTGCTTGTTGAATAGTTGCAATTGTAGGCAATATAAGAGTTTATAATTAATGAAAGATATTTCAAAAGAGATTTTGCAATACTATTGGCTACTTGGAAAGGTTGATGACACGTGGCAGCAAGTATCCTTCCTTCCACCTTAGTCTCCCCGTGACAATTATGCTCCTACTTTCAATAGCTCTTCATAAAATCACGACACATGTCACAATAAGAAACATCTCTTAATTGCTACTCCTTCCAACTACACCGTCCATATACTAATGATGTCTTCACTAGAGATTACCAATAACTGGATAACCATACTTTATTTTCTCTATAATTTGCTGGTTTGTTATTCAAAGTTTTGTTGTTAGAGGAAGGCTTATTTGATTCTAAAAATCTTTTGCATCGTTTGAAATAATATCTCAAAACAACACATCATATGATTTAAAGCATACTTGTACTTGCTCATAAATATATTTTCCCCTTGTTTATCCAATAGAGGATCCGTTTTGCTTCAGGCCCTCGTACATTTCAAGGGAGAATTGTATCTCTTCACTCATGGGGAAAACAATGCATAAGCCGCCTCTCCCTGTAAAAAAACTTATTTTCGCTTACGTTACCAAGCTTGGAGCTAGGTTTAGACTATAAAAAGATAAAGACAGGCAAACAAGTGACAACCGACAAGTATCCACCAATCATAAAAAATAGACGAACAAATAAAGAATGGGATCGTGCAAATCCAATCTTTAATGTTGTTACAATGCTGATTGTTTCAATGAAACAAAATATATAATCAAATCGCCAAAATCACATTTTTATGAACAGTTCATAGTTCACATTTGTGTCACTTATTTTTCGATAGCTTGGCAGTCAGTCTTCCACGAACTGTATTACAATCAGGCTGACGTTTACGTGATTTTCGTTTTCTTGGAGATTTCCATGTTCGCTTTCTCTGCAAGCGTTGGCGACGGATCTCTGGATCAGCCCACCCTTTCCCCCATTCAGCAAAACTGGAATAAGACTTGGGGCTTCTCATTGATAGCAGCATATCTGCTTCAGGATAAACATGAAATGGCTGCTCTGTTTCACAACTCAGGAACTGCCTTCCCCGTTCTGTTACTTCTGGATATTTTATCTGCACGCGTGTCTGTAACATTCGCCAGAAATTATCAGCCGTATCATTGAAAATGACCACTATACAAACATACTTCCAGTGCAAGATTGATATCAAATGCAACATAATATGAAGAAACGGGATATAAGGCACCAAATGAAAACATTTTCCCCCTCCCAGAAGAAATTCACTGTTAGAGATATTATAATTATTTCTAATTGGCATTATACAAATATTGTCCAAAAATCATAGTTCCAATTAAACAACAGCTATTTTTACAATCTAAGTTTCACACGTTTGACAAGTTCTATCTTTCTACATTCTCCATCAAGCAAGAGGAACCAGATGATAAAACAAGCAAATCTCAAACATAGAATGAACAAAGCAAAAGGGGATTTAAATATCTTTCTTAGTAGACAGATTAAAACTAATGTAACTTTCATGAGAGAATCTTATCATAATACCGTCTGTCCCATTAAAATCATCTACATTCTCTTTGCTTTGTCCCAAAACCGTTACCCTCTTTTCTTAAATAAAAGTTTCATATCTAGAACATGTCAAATTCTAACAACAATACTACTATACTTTCAGAAAATATATAATTATCCAACCGAGGATGAGGAAGGGGATAAACGATATGGAGGGGGGTGGGTGCCAAATACCGTTCACAACTTGTTTTATTGGTGTAAAAGCAGTGTATCAGTGGAACAACAACAGTTTTTAGAGTTTCTGGATCTACTAGGAGGCATGTAGGATATGGTTGTTTTGGGGTGTTTTTTGTAACTTTTTGTACCATCTTGGTACCTTATTAATGAAACCTTTACCTCATCAAAAAAAAAAAAGAAAGGGGAGATAATAAGATGCGTGAAAAGTTTTGGAACACCGAACACCAAATTTCCGGAGAAAGTAACTTTCTTTGTTGGGTGTGTAGTGCGAGATGCAATTATAACAGCGGACAGAGAGGACATTTGTGAGTTGGTGTTGCATGTGCAAAGTATCTGGAGAAGATACTAAGCATCTCTTGTTGCATCTCAGGTTGGCTTTATGACTATGGAACATTGCATTGTCATTAATTTACATCTCTTGGGTGTTATCACGGTCGGTGGAGGAAACAAATACGAGTTGGAGATCGCCAGATCGGAGAGGGTCAACAATGAAAGGAAGGTAACATGGAAGACAAGACCATCTTGTCTCTTTCGGGGTATATGGAACGATCAGAACAGGAGAATGTCTCATAATAGTGAGAATGACGTAGAAAGTATTATAAGATTTTTTCCACCACTTGTAATTTGTGGTATGAGGAAAAGCACCATGTTGTATGGATAGATGGTCAAACATGTGGAAGACAATGTATGACTCCAGCAGAGTCACGCACACATCTAGTACTATTTTTTGACATCAACTTGATGTTTATTAGTGAAACTTTTTGACTTATCAAAAAATGAACAAACTAACTGAACATTAATTAGACCAATAATAGCAAACTAGAAAGGGATTCCAAGTATTTGTTTCCACTCCTTGCCACGTAGTACAAGTTTCTAAGATCCTAGTTTTCAGCATTGAAAACAGCATGACTAACTGAACTCATAGTACAGTAAAGGATAAAATGAGAAGCTATCAAATAGGCCGTAAAAGTAAATGAAGATTGGATGGATTTGAGAAGCATAGTGCCAAAACTTAGTACCTTATATGAAATAACTATGGTTACTATGCAGAAAGCTTACCATGTCATCTCCCTCCCTAATGAATCCTTTAACTTCCAACAGTCGAGCAAGACCTCTCCACCACAAGAGGTCACTTGCACTAAATTGCTGATACTACAACACAATATAAAGAAAACAAATGACATTAGAGTTGCAATAGGAAAAGGTAAATACAAAAGAGTATTAGCAATAATGTTGTAAAACAAGAAAGAAAGATCTATTCCAATAAAAGAAATATCTTGTTATCCTCTTACACTAATTGAACACAAAATAGAAGAGTGGAGCCGACATTATATGCTAGTTGAGAGACTGGATACGAAAGTAGAGATAGATTACTCTTGATAAGTATGAGGATTTACAAGAATAGATTGCACGAGTAACTTTAAAGTACTTTCTCAAAAAATGAGTAACTTTAAAGTAGTATGCTATACCAGAACTAATGCAGAGTGGATGGAAAAGTTCTCTGTAAAGGAAAATAGGCAGCACGTCGGAGATGAGAAAAATTAAATACAGCCTTATTAGAGTAGGAGTAACATGCAGCTGAAGGACATCTGCTCGACAAGTTAAAGCTATTTTCAGTATGACAAATTAGCTTTACACCAAAAAGAAAGAAAGAATTACATATTATTCAAAAAACATTTTGAAGAGGGCTCTTCAAGAGCAATCCAAATTACAAACACAATATATCTCCAGGCAACTCTGTTGGCGGTACAAGAGAGATCCCAGAAATTAGTGACAAGAAGCTCATTCAAATTGAAGGAAAATTTGTATGTCTCTTTGTCATGCCCCTTGGTAGACATGCTTTCTAAGGGCCTTCGCTGAGAATTTTTCATGGGGCATGCTCATGTGTAAGAGGAAGAAAGAGGGAGAGAGGGGGAGAGAGGGAGATAGGGGAAGAGAGGGCATTGAGCAGAATAAGTACCTGTTCTCTTATTCTGCTGACTAAAGCCTTTATGTTTAGCTTCTCACCAAGTCTCCCTTCATCGCCACCATAGGAGATGTCTGCAAAATTTCTCTGCGCCAGAAAGGATGAACAATGACCGCAATGTCAAAATGAGATGACAAAATACAAAGAAGCACAAGCAATATGAGATGGCAGACGTACTCACACAATGAGTAGCAACAACTTGCAAGAAAATAATGGCCTCGGCCTTTAAATTCTGCCTTTCAGGTGGTCCTTTGATGCATATATCACACCTGTGCATTACGTACCAGGTAAAAGACATAAATTGAGAAAGTGAGAACTCATAGCGGGTATGGAAAACCTATAGACAAATATGTACTTTCCCGAGCAGAAATTAACTTTTTAATCAGAAGACAAAAAACAAGGCAAACATCAGTAAGCATGAAAATTGAAAAGGATATTAGCAATCGGATGCATTTGGAACCTTTACATGCATAGGAAGTCATTTTTCACTTCAAAGTGTTGGAAGAGAAAATCTCTTTTATGTGGCATGTCCTATGATAAAAAGACTACCTGAAACCTCAATATATAGACTAACTTAAGAGGAGTCAAATGTTACAAACACACTAATATCTCATTAACAGTGCTGTGGACATTCTTCGTGCTCCACACCCACCCCAAAAGGGAAAGTGAAAGAAAATTAAAAGAAAAGCACAAGCATACATCCTTGACATGAAGCAGCTTGTAAGGAACAAAAGATAAAGCACAATAGCCAGTGTGTCTTGACATACACAAGACATTTCTCCAAAAGAAAGCGCTCGCCGAAGTACTCCACAAGTGTTTTCGCTCTACAGCAAGAAGTGTTCATTCCATATCTGTTGAACATAATCAACACATAAGATGGAAAACCAAAGTACTCCCTAATCAGTTCAATTGGCAAGTTATCTTACACCTGAAGCAATCCGATAACATCTTATATGCGTGTTTTGTCTGCTCTTCACTTCTTTGACTTGGTAGAAGCGTCGGTGTTCTTGACATGTTTGCATATAGAACTGTTTCAGAAGGAATCAAACAGCTTAAGTATATATGTAGTGCCTCTCTGGAGCCGATGTCCAAGCTCTACCAGATAAGTGAAGCTCTTCTGAATAATAAAAGTTGAATAAGAAACCATTTGGTGTAAATTTATCAAAACCACACCTTAATGCACTACAGGATAACGTCTGCTAAACCAAGGGGAAGGCACGAGGTTCCTTTTCACCAATAATGAGCAATTCATATTCCAGTACTTTGACAATGTCAGATTTCCTTTCATATATCTATTTCCTAGTTTATGCACTAAATCTTTTCAACTTCTTCCCTAATTGTTCCGTGTGCCATAATTATATTTTGTCTTACTTTTCTTTTTAATCTAGGTATCTTCACGAAGACACTTTGTCGTTCACTCATTTAACTTTTCCTAATGAGAACCATTTTGACCCTATGATGTTTAACATATTTTGATATGCTTCTAGGATTAGTTCCTAAATTTTAAAAGTCAATCACTTCATAAGAATGTCAAACCGACTAGAAAAGGTGGAACAATGACATGTAATTCTACCAATATTTCTCTGTGGAATCAATTTCGGATCCATGTTTGACTAGAAGTAGAGGTTTCATGACCTTTTTCCATAACTACAAATTCACAATATTTAAGCATTCAAAGAAATTATGTCCTAAGCTTTTGAATTCAACCATAGAACTTTCGATTTTTACTGGTTTAAGGCTAATTCTTGTTTTTGTACTCCAAGAAGCTGAGTCTCATGCATGGGTTGGAAAATTGCTTCATTTCACCCTCCCAAACATTACCATCAGTGCTATATCCATTGGATACAATTTTGTTCTCTTTGAAGTATAAAGATTCGATCTCAAGATTATGACAAATATACCACAAATAAAAAGAATCAAATTAACTAACCACACTCTGCTACTTTTCCATCCCGACCAGCTCGACCAGCCTCTTGATAATAAGCCTCCAGACTCTGTAAAGGTTACAATATCTTGACCGAGAAGCATAACTGAAATCTAAGCCATGTAACACCAAAAGCAACGAAGAGAAAATAGTTTGAACAAGGTCTGAATTTGAAGCATAATGCTTCTTAAGTACACCTATGAGAATATGTATGATTACATTGCTAAAGAAGAAAGACGATGTGGGAACATGGTCTAGATTTTCATGTAGTTTGTTTACAAGAGTAAATAGACGTAGTTACGCAAAACACATTAAGGCAATCTAGCTGAGTAATTGCACCTGGGGCCAGCCGTAGTGAATGATCCTTCGCACATTCAACTTGTCGATACCCATACCAAAGGCGATTGTTGCGACAATGACCTGAATATCAGAAAGTACAATGTGTAGCCTCAGTTAATAAATACATAAGTGTGCAATATAAACATAAACAAAACAACTTTAAGCTCACGCTAATCGCCTATCTGCTGTCAGGATATCTTGAAGATACTATTTTATCTAAGAGTTAAAGTGGATTTATCCTATTATATTAAGTGTCAATAGTAAAAAATGATTGGCTGTGTTGAAAAGAAATACGCAACAGTATATAACAGGAAAACCAAATCAAATAATTCTCAGAATGAAATAACTAATAGGTGTTTCGGAGACAGACCAGGATCTGCCAGCCAATGTTAAACCCCAGCTTCAACATAGTTTTGTCCAGAAGTATCTTGTATTATTTATCCCAAATATCGGCTCATAAATTCTAGAGAATAATTATTAGGATGACATTCTAATCATGCCACTGGACATTGTGAAAACAGGACTACAAGGATCATTCTCTAAAGAAAAGTAAAAAAGATTTCTTATCCTTTTGCATTCTCCTCTATCCCAGAGACTTCTTTGTAGACTCATGAATAGTCAATATTGCAGACTTATTTGTAGCATCTTATCAATAACATTTAATGACGATGTAAAAGGACAGGTTACAAGGTAGGGGTAAGGTCTGCGTACACACTACCCTCCCAAGACCCCTACTTTGTGGGATTATACTGGGTTTGCTGCTGTTGTTGTTGTAAAAGGACAGTTCATAAAAGTATTTCATCTTTTTGAGAAGTTAACTAACAAATTATTATTACATTTTTTTT
Organism: Nicotiana tomentosiformis; assembly: GCF_000390325.3. NCBI lineage: Eukaryota > Viridiplantae > Streptophyta > Magnoliopsida > Solanales > Solanaceae > Nicotiana > Nicotiana tomentosiformis. Next base: position 31,526,737 of record NC_090812.1, read on the forward strand.
CTCTTTTCATAAGCAATGAAGCAGGAATTACATAATTCTAGTCAAAAACTAGATCTAGATACCACAAATATATTCTAAATGAAAAAATCATCTTATACTAGAACTCTATCAGTATATTGTGTCAGACAATATGGACAACACAACAACTAATTCGACCAACGACAATAACAACAACTACTACTACTACTATGCCCCAATCCCAAACTAGTGGGGACGGCATATGACTCCTATATATATTTGGACCAAGTTAAGATAAATAAGTACAAAGAATATGAGATGAGAACATAGAGATCTATCCAACTTGACTCTCACAATAAATGAGGATAACAGACAGGGTCATCAATGAATTTCCTCTTTCTTAGAATCCCACGTCGGTTGTGGATGGGGTTTTAGGTCTCATTATATGGTCTTGGACAATCCTTACCTCACGAGCTCATTTTTTGGGGTTAAATTAGACCCAGGGTCCATTTCTTTACATGGTATCAGAACCAAACCCATCTGAATTCTAGGTTTACCGATGTTGGCCCCCATATTATATTGTCCAAGCTCTAGATGTCAAGTCTTGAGCGTGAGGAGACTGTTAGAGTCCGACATCCATTGTGGATTGGGTTTTTGATGTCCTTATATAGTCTTGGACAGTCCTCACCTAATAAGCTAGCTTTTGAGTTGAATTAGGCTCAAGGTCCATTTCTTTACGCTCTTCATGAAAGAGAAAATATGCAAAGGTCACTTTAAAATGTTAAATATCGAATGCAATCGATCAAAGGCACTCTTATATGCAACAACCTGTTAAATAAGATAAAGAATATTTACTATCGTTACTTCATCTAACACGTCACCTAAACTTTACCTGCAGCGTGTTCTCGTGAAATTCCTTATGCACCTGCCTTAGATGTGATTTTGGCAACTGAAAAGAGAAAGCAAAAGAAAACATTACTTCTCAATAGGAAAAGAGGAGTATATCAACCAACTTCATTGCTGAGTAGCATCATTGTTAGATATCGACTTTAATCAAGCAAAGGCATGGAACACATAATATCACTAGGGACAAAATATACTAATTACATGGAAACAAATCAATTGAACAGGCTACAGCACGAGTATGATCACCTTTAGTCCACTTTCATAACTATGGTATTTTGCGTCCTAAAGACATGCCCCTAGCTGAGCATTTATTAGATGATATGAGACCATGCAAAATCAGAGGGAGAGCAAGATAAATTGCTTTAACTGAAAGAAATATATATATATATATATATATATATATAAAAATTACCTTAGCATTGTAAGCAGCAGCTTTGATCCCAGATCTAGAAAGAAATTTTGATATACTTAACGTTTCTTTCCTAGTTGGGACATAGATTATTGTTGGTCCATCTTCCAACGGTTCATGCTGAAACTTTGCTCTTTCCTCTGGCTTACTGGGCAGATCAGGTGCTTTGGGCAATAGAAAACCACTTAAACCTTTTGTTGGTAGTTTTCCACTAAATTCACCACAAGAAACTACAGCAATTTCAACATCAGTACAATTTATTTGAGTTCATAAAGTAAAATTAAATGACCAAGCTTATGATTTCAAATTTCAAATTTATATCTTAAGTAGCCAATTAGAAATCAAGGAAATTCCTAAAAACTACCCTAGACCTTGCTCTCAAGAAGATAAAGTCTTTACTTACACTGCTACATAGCCAGTTAGAGGCTGACGACAACACACAAAAGGCATTTCATTTTTTCGGTTTTAACAAACGAAGAGACTATCTAGGAAACAAAAAGGTCAAGTTTGAGAATGCAGGAACAAGAAGGATGAGATACATTCAATATATGTATTCTTTTGATCACATAATGGGCGAGTCATATCGTACGATAAGAGTGTGAGGCTTTTCTTCTATCAAACTATCAAGGATAAGTCATCTCTTTCTCAAGCTAAGGTTATTTTACCCTCTTGAAATCTCATACTAAACAATCTTGCACCGGTGTGCTGAAGGTTGTCAGTGGCTGCTACAAGGGTGTGAATTGAAACTTAAACTCTTTAGAATTTAGATAAAAATACTGCTGCAGATAAGACAAAACAAAAGGATTTATTTCAATCCACACTAAGGTAACAACTATTAAAATTTTCTAAATCTTCTCTATATTTGCACAAGAAAAATTCCTGAGGTCTCTGCACTGGCTTTTGGTAACAGATAAGTTATTCGTTGTGTAATCTTTAGTGCCATGGAAGATGGGTGCGATTAAATTCTCTCTTAAATTTGATATGTACTGTCTAAGCGAATATTTCACCAAAGAAGAGTCTTACCATCCAAATCATCAACATCTTGCACAAGATCACACTCATCTTCCAGATACTCAACGGACAATTGTCTATCCTTCAGAGAAGCCAAACCACATCTCCCAGGAGAACGTACTTTGTCTTCACTATCAGAAACGCCATCCCCCTCAACGCCATCTACATTAACCTCATAGATTCCATTATATTCATCCATGCAACCATTGGAAGCATTATCAGAGCTTTCAGAGTTCTCCTCCAGATTTGTGGGCATTAACTTACTTTTCCTGCCAGTCTTTCCTTTTTTGGAATAAGTGCTTATCAATTCATGAAAATCCTTCTTGTAGGACTCTATAGATGATGTTCTAGAGTGCTTCACCTGCAATCAGCAGAAATGAAGTGAATTGCTATTATGTCTATCAGTATATGTACTGAAAGTGAAGACTTTATTTTTAGAAGATCAAACACTAATATTGTAGCAAAAATAAAATTAAAAACACTCAAAGTAAACTTTATTAGTATGTAGTATTTCCCTTTCATCGTATTATGCAGCAAAGATAATATTGTATTGATTGACGAGACGCGAGACGGTGTGAACGCGCAATTAGAGGTATGGAGGTAGACCCTGGAATCTAAAGGTTTTAAGTTGAGCAGGACCAAGACAGAATACTTGGAGTGTAAGTTCAGTGGCGAGACTCAAGGAGGGGAAGGGGAAGTGAGGTTGGACTCGCATGTCATCCCTAGGAGAGGGAGTCTTAAGTACCTTGGGTCTATTATTCAGGGGGATGGGGAGATTGATGAAGATGTCACACATCGTATTGGGGCGGGATGGATGAAATGGAGACTCGCTTCCGGTGTTTTGTGTGACAAGAAGGTGCCATCGAAACTTAAGGGTAAGTTCTACAGAATGGTGGTCAGACCAACAATGTTGTATGGGGCTGAGTGTTGTCCAGTCAAGATCGCTCATGTCCAGAAGATGAAGGTAGCAGAGATGAGGATGTTGAGATGGATGTGCGGTCACACCAGATTAGATAGGGTCAGAAATGAGGTTATTCACGACAAGGTGGGTGTGGCCCCTATTGATGACAAGATGCGGGAAGAGCGACTTAGGTGGTTTGGTCATGTGAGGAGGAGGAGCACAGACGCCCCGGTGAGGAGGTGTGAGAGGTTGACATTGGAAGGCCTACGGAGAGGTAGAGGTAGGCCAAAGAAGAAGTGGGGAGAGGTGATTAAGCAAGACATGGCGCAGCTTCAGCTGACCGAGGACATGACCTTTGATAGGAAGGTATGGAGGTCGAGGATTAGGATAGTAGAGTAGGTAGTCTAAAGTGTTCATAACAGTAGTATTAGCACGCAGTCTTACTTTCTGTTGATAGTAGGTTTTTATGACTAACCGTTGTTTCTTTCATTGTTGATCACATTACTGTCTTGTTGTTTTTATTTTGTTTTTATATGGATTTTTGGTATTGTCCCTCCTTGTCTATATTTTCATTAATGTGGTGCTTATGCTTTCCTGAGCCGAAGGTCTATTGGAAACAGTCTCTCTATCCTCACAAGGTAGGGGTAAGGTCTGCGTATACACTACCCTCCCCAAACCCCACGGTGTGGGATAATACTGGATATGTTGTTGTTGTCGTATTATGCAGCAAACAAAAGTGACACAAAGATTGACGATCTAGTTTAAAATACAATAAATATGGTCAAAGAAAATAGTAATTTAGTTCTTGAGTGTGAATACATTATAGGGCAACCAAATATCACAATTTAAGTATAAGTTTGCTGAAGAATTTAGCTTCATGAAAGTTTAATTGGTGTAAATATTATTCGCAATATTATATAAATAGGTGTATCGTCAAACAATTTGCAACCCCCCACCCCACACACACAAAAAAAAAATATGAAGAAGAAAAAAAAGCACCCTTCATACACAAGAAAGCAAAAATTGAAATTGTGCAGCAAGGCAGATGCAGAACATACAGGGAATACCAAACCAAAAGAGTACCAAACACATTGTAGATTAACTTACTGAAAATCGAAGATTTGGCCTGAAAAATGAAGTGAGAACAATTTGTGTCGCCTTTGACATGTGCAATGACTGCAGAATGTCTTCTTGAACACGAGTAGTTGCAGTGGCAGTCAGTGCCATGATCGGTATGTCAAATTTCAGAAACTTCATGGTATCCATTCTAAAGTTCTCTCTCAAAACAGACAATCGCCTACGTACATGGAAGATTTGTGTCAATATTTTCTTGTAGCTTTTGCTTGGCTAGAATGGAAGTTAGAGAAGAGAAAGATCAGAATTTGACTAGTCATAAGCATGATGTTTATCTTATGAGTTATAAGCATGATGTATCGTATCTATTATGCTAAAGTAGTAGACTTTGCAATAAGTTGATAAACAAACTCAAGGAACTTAAGAAATCAGTCATGGTATGATACAATATTAATAAGGAGAAAAAGATCGATGTTTCCATGTTAATAATAACAGAAACACATATGTCTTTGAGCTTCGAGTGCAAGAACCATTCTTGTTTGTTGAAATGTGTGATAATCTCATCTAAAAGCTTAAGCTTTAGCGAAAGCACACTTTTATTTGCTTAATTATGTCTTCAACACGCCCCCTCATGCGCGGGCTTGATTCTTTTTTATGAGCCAAGCACGTGAAAATTCTTTTTGATATAGGGTGGTGGTGAGACTCGAACCTAGGACCTCTGCCTGCTCTGATACCATGTTGAAATGTGTGACCATCTCATCTAAAAAAACTAAGCTTTTAGAGAGAACATACTTTTATTTACTAATTATGTCTTCAACACTGCTGCATGAAGAATAATAAAGAATATCATGCAGTTTCGAGTGAATGCTTATGCATGTTGCTGAGGCTCAAAATTTCAGCCCTTGCATATTTTAAGATGCAATGTGGCTTCATCAAAATGCTTGGCCCGTCTGCATCTTCCTTAGGCTAAAAATGGGGATTAATGAGCAAATGTGAAAGTAGCATTCGCGATTGAATAACACTAACCATTTACCACTTATTTATGAAATTTATCCACTCTGCCACCTTATTTCACAAACTAGGTTTAAACCAGTGCTTTTTGCAACTAATTGTAGATAAATCTTTGAAGTAGTTTTCAGGATGAAATAAGTGATACTGATAAAGGGGGTAAACTCATGCTGATAATCCACCCTCTCTAACCTCTCTACTAACTTTATTCATACTTACTTCACTCGCTTCTGATGATAAGGAGCTCTTTCTTGGAAAGAGTTGATGGAGAGAAGACAATATCATCTGGCTGAATAGAAAAAAGCGGAACATCACCCTCCAGATGAGTTTCAGCATCAAAATAAGAACTCCCTCAATCAAAAAGTTAGCACTATGGAAACCCTATAATTATTTCTGTTGAATTTTCAAGGAACTCATGTGATGAAATCAAAGAAGAAGAACACCAAATGGAAGGTCAGAATTATCCTATTCTTTGGCTGATGACAGTGGTGAACTCAAGAAAGATTGTTTGGCACTCTTGTAACGTGTTCTGAATAAAGTTTCTCATTTCAATTGGACGTTGCACCGAATGGTAAAAAAAAAAAAATTATTGTTGGCAACCTCAGAAGAAGTAGAAAAATGACATTTGCCAGTATTTTATTCTTTGTATAAAACCCATGGAACTAACAACTTCTTTTGCATTTTCCGCTTTCAACAATCATATGATATTTGTGTCGTTTGTGTGCATCATCCATTCTTCATTTGGATAACCAAGTGCATGAACAAACATAGAACCAGAATGCGGAAGGTGACCCCCCCCCCCCCCCCACACACACACACACACACACTCACAATGTGAATTGTTGCAAGTACTATAATTGGCATGATATGGTATGTAAATGCTGTATTGAAGGATAAAAATATCCTTCTTACTTTGCGCACTCTAGGACAAGAGGCTATAGTACTTATCTATATCCACTGACTTAATCAGTTACTGAAAATTTTGACCAATTCCAGATAATAGTATTAGTCTGGTTCATCAAACAAAAAAAAAGAATATAAACCTGTAATCTGGTCGAAAATCATGACCCCACTTAGAAACACAATGAACTTCATCGATTGCAAATAGAGCAATTCCACGGCTTTCTGCAAGGCCTTGGATGGGTTTTATGAGTCTGAAAGAAAAGATAAGCAACTCATCTGTCAAACAACAGCCAATGCTATCCTTGAAATACAATTCGAGTAACATGCTCTATACCTTAGAATTGTCTCGGGGCATACATAAATGATGCTATACATGCCTGCCATTGCTTTTTGTTCAACACTTCGATCAATTTGACCAGATCCAAGGAAGCAAGCAGAAACACCATGTTTTGCTAACTTCAAGCACTGATCGTGCATCAAGCTAATCAATGGCGATATAACAATGACAACCTTCCCAGTCAGCAATGCAGGAATTTGAAAACACAAAGACTTCCCTACATAAAAGTAACTGTCAGAACACAGAATATCACATTAAGATATAAAAAAGGGGACAATAGCAACGAAGGAAAAAAAAGTGAGGGGCCAATACCAGATCCTGTTGCTGCAAGAACAAGACAGTCCTGATGAGCTAACCAAGTTGCGAGAGCTTCTCTCTGAAAATTCTTCAAGGATGAGTATCCAAAGTGCTTGTGCAACAAATTCTTAACCTGCTTTTCCCAATCTGGTCCAATGCTCTCTTCGTCTTTGTAATTATATGGCAACACGACTTTTTCAGTTGCAATGTGCAGATCAGTATCCTCTGGGGGAGGATGCACATTACAACCTCCGGGATCTCTTTGCAAGACTTCTAATTGAGACGTATCCAACTTATTCATGGTCTTGCTTCTTTTAGGTCTGCCTGCTGACTGAATGAATTCGTTTATGCTGGGTTGCCGCATTTTACTTGCAGAACACGACGAAGAGGAGGCTCTTTTTCCCAGTGTGCCAGCACAGCTGGTGATGCATGCATTAATAGTTGATGCACTCGTAGTGTTTCTTCGAGAATCATCAAGGAGATAATCAATTGCACCATCAATCGACGGACCCACGGCTTCTATAGCATTTGTAACATCAGATAACTCAAATCCCATTCCAACCAATTCAGCAACAACTTGGTCTGGCTCCATTTACTTGCACTCTGACAGTACACATGCAAGTCCTTGGTATAGACAAAACAGAATATATTCTCAGTCGCATGGAAGTAAAGAAAAGTCAGAGAATCCAGATTGAACTATTATCAAACAAATCAAAATCATCCGAACATAGGAAAAGAAAACTCATTGAACCAAAAACACTTACAGTACAACTTTTTGCAACTACATTGACTGTTTTACAGACTTAAAAACACTATACTACTTTAATGTCAATAATGTTTCTCAATATTTAGTTTTTCTGATTCAATGCTGCAATCACTTCTAAGTAATACTGAAAATCAAATAATTCACTAACTTCAATCAAGAACTGAATTAACAAAAAAAATCTCATAATATACCTTTTATTTACAATTTTTCATAATTGTCCTATTATTGCCAAGATGTTATGGTTCAAGTTTTCCCATCCCAATAATCGTTTATATTTTTCTCGGCTAAAATGGAATTTTCCAACAACATTGGTTCTTAGTATCATCTATCTAATTGGTGTGTGTCTGTCACGACTATGAGAGTGGAAGTGAGATGTTAGTGATTACCTTTCTACCGTTGTAGAGACGAGGAACAGTGGGAACCCTACCGTTGAAGAAAATCAAAATTGGATCCCAATGGTCTGCTCCCCTGTGCCGCGCCAAATGGCCCGCCTAAATTAAAGGTTATCGATGGTTTAAAGGGAATTTTACGGCGTCGTATCACTGCATATGTGAGCATTAGATCAATTGGGAACGTTTTTTTCTTTTATTGTAAAAATTGTAACCAAATTCAAGAAAGTAAACCTGTGGATCTTCTTGCTAGAGTGAGTATTGATTAGTTAGTGAAGCATGTTTGCCTTTACTCTTTAAGTGGATGATTCGAGTCACATAAATGAAAAATAGTGATTATCTTCTCAAATGTGTGTGAAAAAAGATGATTACAAAATACTTGGAGCTTGTTTGGATTATTGTTACATATCATTTCATAATGTATCATGTTGTATTGTATTGTATTGTATTGTTTGATGAATATAATGTTTGGATAGATTGTGTCGTTTGTCGTCGTTTTATGATATCACACACCAGCAATATGAAGAATAAAATTGTAATATTATAAAATAAATAAATAAAAATTTGATACGGTATATAAAAATGAATGGTAAATGATAAAGTAAAATTATTTAATAATAATGAAGGGCGAAATTGAGAGAAAAAGATAAGGTAACGACGCGACCACACCAAATCGGTCGTTACATAAAGCGCACATTTTGACGTTACGTAACGACGGATTTAACGATACGGTACAATCAAATTTAAGTAACAATCAAAACAAACAGCGTATTTAAAGTAACAATACGATACAATAGGTAACAACCATCCAAACAAGTTGTATAGTTACAACTTGTTTGGATGGTTGTTACCTCTTGTATTATATCATATTAGACTTTTCTTCTATTTTATTTTCGATATAAAGTTTTGATTTTTATACTTTTTACTGTGTTATTTGTAATTATTTCAAATTCAAATTAGACTTTTCTTCTATATTGAATTCAAAAAGAGTAACTAACTATTAATAATAAATAATGCATACTTTTATTTTTTTTTTAAATTTAAACTCAAAAATAAACTAATTATTACATAACCTAACTAGGAAAAATGTAGTAAAAAGACTTTTGAAGTCTTGTGTTAGAATATAGGACACATTATTTGGTTAACAGAAAATGTGTAATTAAGGAGGTTCGGGGGTCAGATTAAAAATAACAAAAGTTGTGGGTAAATATTAAATTTTTCAAAAAATTTAAAAAACCATACCCATTCAAATTATTTTAAATTTTCATCTCCTTCTTCTTTCTCCTCTTTACTTCTTTTTCTCCTTCTTTCTTTTTTCTTCTTTCTCTTCCTCGTTCTCTCGTTCTTCTTCCTTACTTTTTTTCTTTCTCTTCAACTTTCGTTGTTGTTGTTGCTGCTGGTTTGACCATGCCATCTTCTTATTCTTATTCTTTATTTTGTTCTTTCCCTCTTCATCTTATTTTTCATTTTTTTTTTCTTCTAGATGTTTGAAACATTTCCCGGGATGTTTGAAACATCCATCGGTATTTTTCTTCTGCTTCCTTCTTTTTTTTAGTGTTGTTCTTATTGATCTTTTTTTTTCACAAGTATTTCAAACGTCCTCACAGATGTGTGCAGCTGTTTGAAACATCTCAATAGATGTTTGAAATATTTCTCTAGATATTTGAAACATCTTTACTAAATGTTTGAGGATTATGAGTGACAGGGGATAGAGATGAGCGTTGCGAGATGGAAGAACAAGAGGAGGAAGATGAGTGGCAGGAGGAGGGGGAGGAGGGGGGAGGGGGGCTTTTTTGAAAATAAGAAAACTTTGTGAATTTTAAAAATAATGTCATTTATCCTAATCATAAAAGTGTCTCTTCTACCCCATTCTTAACACGTTTGTCTTAAAAAATGATATAAGTTTTGAAGTGTGTTGAAAATTTAATTGCGTGCAGATATTAGATATTGATGTTGTTGTACTCGACGAGAGCTGAAATTGAAGACGTACCTGCGTTCCGGTTGTAGCTGCCTCTTGTTCTTGGTAGCCTTAGATTCATAAAACTTTGTTTATGAATTTTTCAAACAGATGATGTATTTACTTCATACCAACTTTGTAAAATCTATTCTTAGAAGCTCATGATTTGTACTACCAGTCTTTGGGAAATGTATCGGATTTAGATATTTCTTTACTTGATTGCTTTATTAATTGATATTGGAATTGGTTAATAATTAATTGGCTTACCTGGTGGGTTGGGTTAGGTGCTATCACGACTAGTTGAATTTTGGGTCATGCAGATTGCTCCCCCGTCACTAACTTTGTCCTAAAATTACCAAATGGCTTATTATTATGTTGCCATTTGGTATACTATAGTGTCTTTGCCTCTCCTATTACATATAGAAGATAAATGAAAAATAGTGATTATCTTCTCAAATGTGCGTGAAAAAGATGATTACATAATACTTAGTTACAACTTGTTTGGATGGTTGTTACCTTATCATACTAGACTTTTCTTCTATTTTATTTTCGATATAAAGTTTTGATTTTTATATTTTTTTACTATGTTGTTTGTAATTATTTCAAATTCAAATTAGACTTTTTTCTATATTAAATTCAAAAAGAGTAACTAACTATTAATAATAAATAATGCATTAAAAAAATAATTATTACCCAATCTAACTAATTTTGTCTTAAAATTATCATGTGGCTTATTATCATGTTGGCACTTGGCATAATGTGGTGTCTTTGCCTCTCCTATTATATATAGAAGATTGTTACTTTAAGGGGTCGTTTGGATGGGTGCATAAGAATAGTGCTGAATAAAGTATATTAATAATGCAGGGATTAGTAATGCATCGTTAGTAATACAAGCATTAGTTATGCAGAGATTATTTCTTATTTATTGTTTGATACGGTGTATTAAAAATTAAAATGTATTTCATCCTTTTTAAGAAAATTAGTTGTTTACGAAAATGCCCTCCATATTCTTTAGCTTTAAGGGACTTTAAAGATAATTCTGTCTTTAACAATGCTAATGCATGCATGCATTAATAGCCTTGGTATTGCTAATACCAAGGGTTGTTATGCATTAGTTATACATAGGATAATACCAAATATGTTGTATAACTAATACTTGCATTAGTAATACATATGTTAAAAAAGTGTACCGCGCAAGGGATTAGTAATACCAAAAGCTAATGCACCCTACCAAACGACACCTAAATATAATATTTGTTTCGATTGTTACTTAAATGTTATTGTATCGTATCGTTAAAACGAAAAATCTCACTTTATGGAACGAACGATTTGGTATGGTCGCAACGGTACCTTATTTTTTTCTCTTATCTCACCGTTTCTTATTATAAAATAATACTATGTTATCTTTTAACCTACCTTTTTATATAATAATTTTATCACGTACCTTACTTTTTATACATATAATATTGTAAGTTTATTCTTCATATTTGTTGGTGCATGACATCATGAAATGACGACAAATAATACAATATATTCAAACATTATATACATCAAAACGATACAGTATAATACAATACAATATTGTACGATACATTATGAAACGATACATAACAACCATCCAAACAAGCTATTAGATTTATAATACATATACTTTTGATCTAACGTGTATAGTTGTTAATAATTATCAAATAAATTATTGGGAAAAATTGCACGTAAATGATTTCGGAGTATTTTTGAAAAATAGAGCTTAAAAGTAATAATAATAATAATAATAACAACAACAACAATATTAAATAGAGCGGTCCAAATAAGCTAGTCGATCTTAACCTAGCCCAGGCCTCAAAAACCATGAAATTTAATAGGCTGGGACGGGCCGACTTCATTTTCGAATGACCTTAAAATAGCGAGCCCAACCCATCTCTAAGTGAGTCGTGGGCTAGCCTTTCATCTTTTTCAATTTATTTATTTTTTTGTAAGAACTTTTCTCAATCTAAATTCGAACCTAACATTTTACAAAAATTATTAGCATTTCTAACATATGATGATGTATAAGTAAGCAAAACTTGTAAAAGTATAATTTTTTAAGACATATCAATATTACATGAAACTTTATAGTATTCACGAAAGTCGACGTCGTTTGCAAATAAAGGGGTTTAGCCATTAATAAAACATGTTGTCATTTAAATTAAAAAGAAAAATGCACTACACGAGAAGAAATCTTAACTCAAACCATTGGCATATGTAAATCAAGATACACCTATCTAACGGTCGCATACATATAGAATATGATTACCAAAAAAATAAAGAAAAAATACATAGCATGCATCATGTACTTGTCCCGAAAAATTAGTTTTACACTTAACTTTTGTGGACGTCCCAGTACCTCTCTATACTTGTCCGAAATAAATTTAATACCTACCCAAAAGCTGATGTGACAAAATAAATTTTTAAAAAAGGCGCGTATTATTATAATTATGTTATAAAATAAAAGCAATTTAGTAAAACATGAATAAGACATGTTGTTATGAAATAAAAGCAATTTAGTAAAACATGAACAAGAAATAGAGATAGAGAAAAGGAAGAGATTTTCTTCTTCAATTGTGTGTATTTTCTTATCTATTACAAGGCCTTTATATAGGCATGAAAAGTGAAGAAAAATATGTCATTAATTATGTCATTAAGCATAGAAATATGTCATTGAATATGTCATTAAGCATTTGAGAAGATCATGGAGGAAGAGTAGACATCTACCATAATTTGATTTTTCTTATAACACCCCCCCTTGGATGTCCATAGATAATGTGCCTCGTTAAAACCTTGTTAGGAAAAAACCCTATGGAAAAAAAATTCTAGGGAAGGAAAAAGAGTACACATGTTTAGAAATACGTCTTTTGGTTGTCTCATTAAAAACCTTGCAAGGAAAACCCAGTGGGACAAAAACTTGTAAGGGAAAGAGAGTACAACGCGTATTAACTCCCCCTGATGAGAGCATCAATTCATATCCTTGAGCCTTCACATCCCAATCCTATACACTAGTTTCTTGAAGGTTGACGTCGGTAGAGATTTGGTGAACAGATCAGCCATTTTATCACTTGAACGGATCTGTTGCACATTGATATCACCATTCGTTTGAAGATCATGTGTGAAAAATAACTTTGGTGAAATTTGCTTTGTCCTATCCCCTTTATGAATCCTCCCTTCAATTGGGTTATGCATGCTGCATTATCTTCATACAAAATTGTGGGTAGTTTGTCACACTTCAAACCATACTTGTCTCGAATAAGATGTAGTATAGACCTCAACCATACACATTCTCGACTTGCTTCATGAATAGCAATTATCTCAGCATGATTAAATGAAGTAGCCACGATTGATTGCTTAGTCGATCGCCAAAATATGACAGTGTCTCCATATGTAAACACATAGCCTGTTTGAGATCGAGCATTGTGTGGGTCATATAAATACCCAGCATCAGCATAACCAACAAGATCGGGACTGCAATCATTGCCATAAAATAATCCCATATCGGTAGTCTATTTTAGATACCGCAATATGTGTTTGATTCCATTCCAATGTCTCCTTGTAGGAGCAGAGCTATATCTTGTTAAGACATTAACTAAAAACGTTATGTCAGACCTTGTAATGTTAGAAAGATACATTAGTGCACCAATTACACTAAGATATGGTACTTCGGGACCAGGAAGCTCTTCATTATTTTCATGAGGTCGGAATGGATGTGCTCTATCCATATATAATCGCTTTAAAATTATTTTAGTGTATGTTGATTGATGGACAAAAAATTCATCTTTCATATACTCAATTTATAGACCAAGACAAAATTTTGTTTTTCCAAGATCTTTCATTTCAAATTCTTTCTTTAAATAGTCTACTGCTTTAGGAAGCTCTCCAGGAGTTCCAATGATATCTAAATCATCAACATACACGGTGATTATAACAAATTTAGACTCAGATCTTTTTATAAAGATACAAGGACAAATTGAATCATTCTTGTACCCTTCTTTTAATAGGTACTCACTCAGGCCATTATACCATACGTGCCCTGATTGTTTCAATCTATATAAGGATTTTTGAAGCTTAATTTAATAAATTTCTTGGAAACCTTAATATGCTTCAGAACAATTTAAATCCTTCAATGATTTCCATTATACGTATATCACGTTTTTCTTGTATTGCCATATTAAAACCTGAAATGGCGATATCCACCACAAGAAAACATGTCTCTATATAATCAATGCCAGGATATTTACAAATTTTCTTCTTTATGTTTATTGACTTGACCTTTTTTTTTCGCACAATAACATATTTATACCTCCACTGGTTTTATACTTTCAGATGTTGGGACTATCCGTAGTGTTCATCCAGTGTTCATTTATACCTAGTCTATCAGGTGTTCATCTAGTGTTCCATGTATTTATGCTTCGAAAGTATGTTAGGGATCCGTCTCATATTTTGGATTTCAGTACAGTTCAGTTGGACGGTAACTTGACTTATGATGTGGAGTAGGTGGCTATTTTAGACCGGCAAGTTCGAAAGCTGAGGTCAAAGAACATAGCATCAGTGAAGGTACGGTGGAGAGGCCAGCCAGTCGAAAAAGCTACTTGGGAGATTGAACGGGAGATGCAAAGAAAATATCCACACCTATTTGAGACTCCAGGTATGATTCTAAACCCGTTCGAGGACAAACGTTTGTTTAAGAGGGAAAAAATATAACGACCCGGCCGATCATTTTGAGTATTATAACCTGTTCATCCATTTACTGCTCAATTTATGCTTTACAGTTATTTTGTGACTTACCATGTTAGTTGGTTCGGTTCTGGAAGAAATTCGGAGTGAAATGAGACACTTAGTCTCATAATTAAAAACTTAAGTTGGAAAAATTGATTGGATATTTATTTATGTGTAAACGACATCAGGATCTAATTCTGATGATTCTAATAGCTCCGTATAGTAATTTTGGACTTAGGATCGTGTCCGAAAAATTATTTGGAGGTCGGTAGAGGAATTAGGCTTGAATGGGGAAAATTAAATTTCTCGGGAAGTTTAACCGGGGTCGGAATTCGATTCTAAAAATTGAAAAACCTCTGTTATGTCATTTATGACTTGTGTGCAAAATTTGAGGTCAATCGGACGTGATTTGGTAGGTTCCGACGTCGTTTGTAGAAATTAAAAGTTTCAAAGTTCATTAGGCTTGAATCTATGTCTAATTCGTGTTTTTAGTATTCTTGGATGTGAATTGAAGACTCGACTAAGTTTGTATGATATTTTTGGACTTGTTGGTATATTTGGTTGGGGTCACGAGGGGCTCTGGCTTGTTTCAGATGGTATTCGGATTATTTTCCTTTATTTTGGCACTGTTGGTAGTTGCTGTTTGCTGGTGTTTCAGACCTTCTTCGCGATCGCGAAGATTGGGACGCGATCGCGTAGGCTTAGCTGAGGCAATATTAATTTTGTTCTTCGCGATCGCATGAGGTCAACCGCGATCGCATAGGTTGGGCCAGTCTGTACTATGCGAACGCGTGGAAGAGGCCGCGATCGCGTAGGGGAAACTTGAGAGGAAGCCGAGCCACACGTTTGCTCTATGCGATCGCTTGAAGAGGGATGCGACCGCGTAGAGCTGGAATCTTATGTATCACGATCGCGTGTGATTATTCGCGATTGTGTATGGTTAAACCTGGGCAGTGAAAAACTGTTCTTCGCGATCGCGTGTGATTGTTCGCAGTCGCGTAGAGCAAATGACTGGGCAGAGAGACAGAGAGTTTAAGTTATGAAGATTTCCATTCTTGACAGATTGGAGCTCGGGAAGAGGCGATTTTTGGGAGATTTTAAGAAGAAACAACGGAGTAAGTATTTTTAACTCAATATTGATTAAATTACCCGAATGCATGGTTGTTTTTATCATTTGTTTGGTGAATCAAGTTGGAAAATTTAGAAAACCCTCTTGGTTTAAATTGAAGATTTGAGGGTCGAGTTGAGGTCGGATTTTGGTAAAATTGGTATGGTTAGACTCGTGGTTGAATGAGCTTTCGAATTTTGTAACTTTTGCCTGATTCCGAAACGTGGGCCCCACGGGCGATTTTTGAGCTAAATTTCTGATTTTGTTGGAAAATTAGTATTTTCTCATGAAATTAATTCCAATAAATTTTATTGACCGAATCAAATTATTTGTGGCTAGATTCGAGACATTTGGAGACCAATTCATGAGGAAAGACATTGCAGAATAAAGAATTACACGGCTTTGAGGTAAGTAACAATTATAAATCTGGTCGTGATGGTATGGAACCCCGGATTTTTGTTATCATGTGATTACTTTGGAGGTGACGCATATGCTAGGTGACGGGCGGTTTGGATATTTCGGATTTTCGGTTTTGAGCCTATAAGCTTAGATGTTTCTTCTTCCTATAAAAATGAGCACCCAAATAAAGTATTCATGTTAAATTACATAAGAAGTTTCTCATTCTCACTGCAATCATCCAAATAAAGTACTATTCAAGTAGTGAAATCATTATCAAGAAAATACAACAAAGACATTAATAAGTCAATAAAAAATAGCAATAGGAAAACTATGTCCAAATACAACGTATTCTGACAGTAACTTAATAATTAGTATTGAATATATGAATTAATGTCTAATGGACAGGGTATTGGACTTATTACTATTTGCCTATGAATAATAGACTAAATACAAACTACAAATTACAAAGTATAAATTTTTTGAATTTTCGGATATCAATAAATATGAAATACCAAATATAATATCCAATTCGAAATTTAAAAATTAAATCCAAAATTTAATCCGTAATCCGGGAATCTAAACCAAAAATTCAAAAAATCGGATTTCAATTTGGGGTTCGGGTTTGCCCGAATTATGCCCATAACCCTAGGTGCAAATCTTTTTTTGACGAGATGGATCGTGATTATTCATCAGAAAAACTTATGTAACAATTAGGATTTATTTGATTTTTTGTCTTAATTTAGGATTTGCTTAATCATTACCTATGTAATTCACACCTTTATTTATACAAAACAAAATGCTAACTTAAGATAGCAAAGTATTGGAGATATTCTAATATCTATGCTATATTTTGACAAAAAAAAAAGTACTACTGGAGATAGGTTTTTTACTAATAACCAGGAGCTAAGTATTTAAGCTAAGTACGAAATTGGTTGGATAAACAGGAATTAGGAATAACTATACCTCTAGATTTTCAATTGCCAAAAGAGTTAGCGCGAACCAGCAAAACGAAAAGCTCGCGCAAACAAATTTAGGAAAATTCAAATTTCCCGCTCGCGGTTTTGGCTGTCAGTAAGCAAATTCACCAAGCACAACTACGTGTCAGTACATCATTGGCTATTTATATTAGGCAAGGATCACCAATCCTGTCCTGTTTTTCTTAACCGTGAGATCACATTGTAAATAACAATCCGCTTCGTTAAATACACACTCCTCACGCGGATCGCCAGCGTGGCAATCTCATCTTATCCCTATATATAATTAAACTCCCCTTTTCCTTTTCTCACTCAACACTCAAGTCACAATCCAAAAGCTTAATTTTTTCCTGATTATTACTCTCTCCTCAAACTTTTCTCTCAGTTCAACCACAGCAATGGATGCAGCAACAACCAAGACAACCAAAGGTGCCGGAGGAAGGAAAGGAGGAGGCCCAAGAAAGAAGTCTGTAACCAAATCAGTCAAAGCTGGTCTTCAGTTTCCCGTTGGTCGTATTGCTCGTTTCCTGAAGAAGGGTCGTTATGCTCAGCGTGTTGGAACTGGTGCTCCAATTTACCTCGCTGCTGTTCTTGAATACCTTGCTGCTGAGGTACCCAATATTTTCTTCTTAGATCCGTAATTTTCTGTTGACTACTACACAGCTAGTGATGTTGTATTGACTTTTTGAATATCTTTTGTGTGGGTACAGGTGTTGGAGTTGGCTGGAAATGCTGCGAGAGATAACAAGAAGAGTAGGATTATTCCTAGGCACGTGCTTTTGGCAGTGAGGAATGATGAAGAGTTGGGGAAATTGCTGAGTGGAGTTACCATTGCAAGTGGAGGTGTTCTTCCAAACATTAACCCAGTTCTGTTGCCTAAGAAATCTTCTGCGTCCGAGGAGAAGGCATCTACACCCAAGGCCACCAAATCGCCAAAGAAGGCCTAGGACTATCTATTAGAACATATCTATGGGTTAAATATGGTGGACCCGTCTTTTGTCTAGTTTATTGGTACTACTTCTTGTAGTAGGACGTAGATTTTAGTTTTCTTATTTCGGTTTAATGTTGCTTGGAAATATAATAGAAGGTAACTCTTTTGGCGATTTAATATTGCTGCTTTCCCAAAAGTTTTGCTATTTGTTGGATTTCTCGTTTTTTTTCTTTTCCGTATCCATAATGTCATTGATATAATTGTGTAGACAACTTGAAATCGATTACCGTCGACTGAAACCACAGAAGGAAGAATCGGAGGGAAATCTTATAATAGAGTGCATTTGATGGAGAAACCATCACCAAAGCTTGTATTGGACCTTGCTCTGTGGGCCAGAAATTTGGGCCAGAGCACTAGGCCCAGAAACAAGAATTCTAATCAATGATTCATGAGCCTAAGTAGTTGAAGTTGGAGGAAAGCATCAAATTACGGTAGGATATTTTCAATTTGTGTTTTAGCCAAGGCTACCGCTTGATAAAGACTATTTTATTAGTGTAAATCTGCTATTGCTCTATTATTGTAGCAGTAGCTTAATTGGCCGAGTGGTTCAACTTTGATGAGTATTCAAGTTATCGAAAGCATCGACTAATTTTAGGTCCATATGTTTCTGTTCCACGTGACATTGCAGTGGACAGTGAAAGTTCAACTTCTTTGTGCAGTATTTCTTACCTTGGATCCATAGGTGTTTACAACTGCTACAATAGGTTTTCGTCTACTTCTTTTGGATTCTGGAGATGGTAAGAATCTAAACACTGTAGTTGTTTCAATATTGCCAATGCAGCAGCTGTTGTTTGTCTTGCCCTCCTGCTGTAGTTAATACTGTTGTTTTCAAGAAGTATGGTTGTGCTCATATAGTTGATTTTCAAGGTTTAAAATGTTCATCCAAAGGGAAGGTGACTGGTAGAGAAGCGTTAATTGGATCATCTTCTAGTACAAAGTATCATTTCCTGTCATTAGTTACACAAATCTGATTTTTGTCCTATTTAGCTTATATTACAGATATGCTGTTTAATAATTGCATTCACTTCCTTTTTCCATGTGGATTTGCCCTTTTATTTAGAATATTCTTTGAATAGTTTTGAAGTCTAAACATTGAGGAATAGTCTGCATCTGCTCTGATGTTTACTATAGCTTACTGCTTAAGATAGAAATAGTCTGAGATGATTGCCATCCAGACATAGTTGTTTCTCATTCTCTAGAAGTAAGCGTAGGTGTGAAGGGGGAGGCTGAATTGTTTGTATGCTGATTGTTTTTGTAGTGATTAGTATCTGATGATCAATTTGAAAAATGTTCATCTTCTTTTTTCCGAAGCCATGATCACGAGTCATTATGCTAAGGCAGCTTGTCCATAATAAGCTCTCTACTCATCTGCACTCAATTCACATGCTTGTCAGTATCTATGTTCTTCCACGTATAAATGGGGAAAATACATTTATGTAAGATTAATGTTACCATGAAAAATGGCCATGTACTTGAGGAGGCAGTGGTCAATACTGGTTTATAACCAGCTGCAAAACATTGCACTTGAAGCAAAGTTTCATCCTGGGATTGATTTGTCACTATAGGTTGGCCCCTATCCCTTCAAAATAGTTTTACAGCCAGCATTGCCTTCCGTCTCTTTTTTTACTGGAGTTCCTGATTGGTTCATAACTATTTGCATAGATTCTGTGTCATAGATCAAATGTGCATGGCCAATGAAAATGAACTGGAGAAACATGGACTACCCTGAGATCTAATATCTCCAGTTTGTTAACTGTTTGCAACTGCAAAGAAAAATCTTTCTTATCCTTTCTCACTATTTTCTTTTCCCAAATCCATACAGCTGTGTCGAACATAAAAGTAGCGATCTTGGTCTTGGAGGCATGCGGAGAGAGTATTGAGAGATGCTGTAAAGTGCATTATTCAGTAGTTTATTTTTTTCCTTCACAGCTATTTCTGGTTTTTCTTTTCCTGTTTGTTAGTGTTATTTTGTGTGGTTACTGAAATTGTGGCAAGTCATTTCTTGGTATTTCAAGGATTGCACAAGGAACGGCAGATTCTTTGGAGTCTTTACTACTTGGGGGAGTACCAGATGGATGGAAGTTTACCATCAGTAAGGTGTAATTTAGGCTGAGCTAAATGTCAAGGAGGAGAGTGCTGTTTTTTTATTCAGTCCAAGCACATCCCAGCTATTTCTTATGAAACCACAATTAAGCTACCGAGAGCACACATTATTCCTTGACGATAAACATTAGTGTGAGTGATATATCTGTTCCTTGATATTTATTCCTTCCCTTTCATTGCAGAAATTGTCGTTACAATATAGTAGCCTTCGTCATCCCATCATAACTAGCAACCTCCTAATCTGGTTTGCATCCCGAGACTGCTATCTTTTATGTTACCCTCTTCAGTCAGGAAATCAGATTACACATGTGGTAAGCTGTGATGGTCAATCACTGCATACTTAAGACCATCAAACAGATAATAATACTATATACAACCATCTTGTTGTTTGCCTATGCCCTGTAGAATCATAGTGCCATGTGTTGTTGATTTTATCCCTCTTGTTTGTGAATCCGGAGATTCTGCTGGAGATTTTGTGGATCGGAATATCTGTACATGGTTTTCTGCTTGGAATTCTTTTGTCTTATTGGCAGAAGACAGTCCTAACTTGGAAGCTGGTATTCAGAATTTGAAGCTCGGCTGCGTCCTCAGGAGCAATTAGGTTCCAAAGATACATTATTTGCATCTGTATCTAATTGAAACTAACTTATGCGTCTGGTCTAATGCCTAATGAGCAACTACATGAGCCGCACTTCTCTTTCAAGTTTGCATATGAGTAACTAATGTAACTCCAGCTGCAAACGACTTAGTGCTATTGGTTCAATCATGATATTTCCTGCATGTCTAAGCGATTGATACTAAGTAGTGGCGGTTTTGATACTCTGATTCTGCTGCAAATCATTGATATAATGGTGACAACATTGAAAAGCCATTACAAGTTTTGATGATAACTGATAAGAGCCAATTATCACGCTGCACCTTGACTGTGATTCCAGAGGAGGCTAATCCTGATATGACCATTATGTATCCTTTCACTTTACAAAAAACAGGCTTGCTTTCCCCCCCAAAATGACGTTAATTGCTACACTGTTTTAAGACATCAAAGGAGAAATCTCCTAGAGAAGAGTAGTAGTGTGCATGTTCTGTATCTATACAATGTATATATGTTTTGATTGCAGACAGGCACTTGTTTTACTATGCTCATGATGCATCTAAATACCAATCTTGCAAGGGATCAAGTTGAATTAGTTGGCCTACACTTAAATCATCTACTTAGTTACTACTATTTAGTGGTAATAAATCTATTAACGGTAGTTAGTTAAAGTGAAATAAATCGTATAAATAGTGCCATGCAATACAATATTGAACATGAATGAAGTATTTTTCTCTCTTATTTCTATTCCTATTCTTTTTCACCGTCTCTTTCCTTTCTCACATTAGAGCTAATGTTTGAGTTCTTTTCTGGACTCCTAGCTTAGTTGTAGACTCTACTCGAGCGCTCTTGAGTTCCTGTGGAGTAATCTTGCTCCTATGATTCAACAATGAAAGAGAGAAAAGATTTCTTGCATACAGTGCTTGAAAAGGTCTCTCATATCAATGCCATGTATAATGGAATGGACAGGATTTTGAAGGAATTTGCTCGAGCGTTGCATCTGTCCAATCAATGATATGAGAAGTTGTCGACAGTTCCGCTCCCTCCTATTCACAAGGCAACTGCTGGTTCACATTTCCAAGCAAAGTTCCATTCATGTCGAGGCAGTCAAAGCTGTCTAACATTGAAGAAATTCCTGGAAGTGACAATGGTGAACAATGCCATTCAACAGAAATCGAGGTAACCATGTCAAGCACTAGTTCCTCTTCGGCAACAATTTTAGATAAAAAAATTGATCCATTGTCATCATCAACGTTGAAGACAATGAACAGATGCTGCAATGTGTCAGACTTTGTTCTTTTCATGTCTTCAATTTATTTCTTCATCTACAAACAACATCACTAACTCACCTCTTCCTCAATACTTTGATGAGCAATCAAAATGCATGAAGAGGAACGCGACTCATAAGGTGTTTGATAATGACAGGGAGATTCTTTAGACAGTGACTCCAATCGAAGGAACAGTGAATTTGAAACTCTTGAAGACATGCATCTTGAGGCACTTTTCATGGAAATATAAGTGAAGCACTTCAACTTGAAGCTTTAGAAGATCTTGTGAGTTTTCTTTAGAAATGTAGAAGATTGATGCCTTGGAAGACCCATCTCTTGTTGCACCCTGTGGAAATTGAGTATGATGTAAATGCAAACAATGTTATGATACTTTAGACCGAAATCAGAGACATGGAAACGCTTCAAATTGGTGACATGACGGTTCTTGCTAGAGCCAAATTGGTGTTGTATTTACGTGGATTATTGCATGTTAGTTATCTGTGTAAACCAAACATTGTGATCTTCCCATTTAGAATATTGATCAGTGAAGAGGGAAATTAGAGTGTTGTATACTAACTTACTTATGGAGATATTCCATCCTTCGCATATGTTATGAGGAGTAAGGAAGCAAATATTATTTTATGGGATCTTTGGATATAGCTTGTGATAGGAGACCACCATTTGAGCTATTAATCTCCTCTTTATGATCAACTCCAATTGTTTGGAGTCTCTTCAAGTCTTGCTATTGCTATTGCTATTGCTATTCCTCTTCTTCCTTTTCTTCCCTCATCTATTTCCTTCCGCCGTTAGAGCTAAGACTTTGAGTTATTCCACGAACTACTAGTTTAGTTACAGCCTGTACTGGAGCTCTCTTGTGTTCCTGAATTGCGTAGCAGTACAATAGTACAGTGTCCGTTGGTTCAAAATGCACAATTCAAGGGACGCCATTTGGTTGTTCTTTTAATGCAAAGAGTGCTCTATGCTATTGGAGGGGGAGCCTTGGCGTAACTGGTAAAATTGGTGCCATGTGACCTGGAGATCACATGTTTAAGCCGTGGAAACAGCCTCTTGTAGAAATGCAGGGTAAGACTGCGTACAATAGACCCTTGTGGTCCGGCCCTTCCCCGGACCCCGCGCATAGCGGAAGCTTAGTGCACCGGGCTGTCCTTAGTGCTCTATGCTATTGACGAAGTTACTAAAACTCAGTAAGACTGTATGTATTGCCTTTCTCCGAGAGAGGACTGGAAAATTTTAAGGTTAGCCATGGTTGAGATGCTCAACTAAAACGAAAACTAGTTGGACTTGCAGTCACTATATAATCAACGGGGTTTAAGCAGCGACCTGTTTCATTCCTTGATGGTTGCTTGCTTAGCCGTGTTATTGGCACTTTAGTTGCCATTTGTGGTTTCTAAATATTAGCTACCATATTACTTTATGTTAAATTTGGTATTGAATAACTGTATGTATTCGCATTACCTAGATAAGAATATGTTTTAAGACATAAATTTAATTGTTTGTTTAACATCCATTTCACTTGGTCTTCAACTGTTTCCAACAATATTTCTAGTATTTAATTTTATAATTTTAAGAAGAGTACCCATTAAATATGTGATAGACAATACCAATGTTCACACTGAGAAACTTTAGGGGTCATTTGGTATAATATTAGATATCCTATGTGGTGGGATATCCCACCTTATGTATGGGATAGCTAATCCCACCATTTTAGTATAAAAGATATCCCGAGATTAGCTAATACCCCAAACCAAATATGGGATAAAGTTAATCCCAAACTTTATCCCAGGAATGTACCAAACGACCCCTAGTTATTCATATATGCTCTGGTCATAGCTCCTTCAGAGACGAATAAACATTGGGCGCCAGATGAATAGCTAAGTAGATACTTCAGTAACGAGATGACAGATTTGCCCATAACAATATTGTTATCTGGCACTATGCACAGCAGCAATCTATGTACAGCCAGAAGGTTGTTACAAAAGCCGACCCATTCTTATCCTCTTATATATTTACATTTTTTGGATATGTATGCATATTCACAGTCACTACAAGTGTCCCCCTCTGAATTTATAACAGATACAGTAACAACAAAAGCGACACAGGAAGGGTAGCAAAGAGAACTGTAGTATGCACCCAACTAGATTTCCCAAGTTAGAAGTTCTCCTCTGGCTTTAAGAAACTGTGATGTTCCAACAGGGTCATCTCCCCACCAGCTGCTGCATCAAACTCGCATCGGTAGAAACTGCATTTCCAATTCATCAAAGCATTAATAGTTGAACTTACAAAAGATGCAATCCACTTGTCGCAAAAGTTGGGACAAAGTAAAAAGAGAAATAGCAACACGGTCCCACCAGGATTCTTCCTGGAAGTACACTAATAACCTTACCTGCCATCCATGCCAAGAATCACAACAGTATTCTTTTGGTGGCCAAAGGCCACAATGTGCTGCAGACCTTCTTGCAAGCGGAACTGCGCCACAGACCACTCAGAGCTGAAATACTTTGGCAGCACACCTGTACGGCAAAACACCACAAAGGTGTCTGTCAATAAGCTTAGAATATGGAGTTATTGACAAAACTCTTCAACTAATTCTTCTGGAATGTATCCAAAAATTGTCTGCCCTGATTCTATTGGCAACAAAATTACAGAAACCTAAAGACTTGTTCAGACTGTTTGACAGACACCTATGGTTAGTGTCATCTACAAAATGAACCGGAAAAGGATTGCTATTGCAAGAACCTCCTTCAAGAATCTGAACCATAAGATGGCAGTAACATATCATTCAAAATTAACTGCAGTCTTCACCACAGGAGTTAAAGTCCTTCGAACTAGGAAAGATGTGTATTCTATTCGCTACCCTAGAATATACATCTGTTTTTTTGTTTTATCTCACAAGAAAAGAAAGATGTGTATTCTAGTGAATTTCAAATCCTAAACAAGGTATAACCCCGGTGTCTATATCAGACAACCAATTCGGGTTCATTCCGGGTCGTTCGACTACGGAAGCTATCCACCTTATCAGGAGGTTGGTGGAACAATACAAGGATAGGGAGAAGGATTTGCACATGGTGTTTATTGACCTTGAGAAAGCGTATGACAAGGTCCCTAGGGAGGTGCTTTGGAAATGCCTGGAGGTGAAAGGTGTGCCGGTAGCTTACATTAGGGTGATAAAAGACATGTATGATGGAGCTAAGACTCGGGTTAGGACTGTGGGTGGTGACTCGGAGCATTTTCCGGTTGTTATTGGGTTGCACCAAGGATCTACGCTCAACCCGTTCTTATTTGCCCTGGCGATGAGACACGAGACAGCGTTAACGAGAGATTTGGATGTTTGGAAACAGCCCTTGAGTCTAAATGTTTCAAGTTGAGTAGGACTAACACAGAATATCTGGAGTACAAGTTCAACGACGTGACGGGGGAAGCAGATTTGGACGTGAGGCTTGACTCATAAGTCATCTCCAAGAGAGGAAGTTTCAAGTACCTTGGATCAATTATCCAGGGGGATGGGGAGATAGACGAGGATGTCACGCATCGTATAGGGGTGGGGTGGATGAAATGGAGGTTAACGTCTGGAGTACTGTGTGACAAGAATGTACCACCGAAACTTGAGGAAAAGTTCTATAGAGCAATGGTTAGACCGGCCATGTTATATAGGGCTGACTGATGGCCAGTCAAGAATTCCATGGTGAAATTTAGCAAGTTGCCGAAAACCGGCACCACCTACCCGAGCAAGAGTTGTGCTCACCGGGTAAATCCGGAGAAGGGGAACTTCAACTAAGAAAGAATAAGAATAAGTCCCCGCTCGTCCGAGCTTTTGCAGGTCGAAGCAAATGCTTAGATAAGAAGAAGTCAGAGCAAAAGTCAAAACAAGAAGGACAAAGAAGTCTCTTCCACTCCCCTAGAGGTTGAGGAGAACCTTTCTCTAGCCAAGAATACCATTATTGATCGAATATGAAAGTAGCAGAGAAGCGGATGCTAAGATGGATGTGTGGGCACACCAGGCTGGATAAGATTAGGAATGAAGATATTCGGAAGAAGGTGGGCGTGGCTCCCATAGACGACAAGATGCGGGAAGCGAGACTTAGATGGTTCGGGCATGTGCGGAGGAGAAGCCAAGATGCCCGGTTAGGAGGTGTGAGCAGTTGGCTTTAACGGGTATGAGATGAGGTAGAGGGTGGCCTAAGAAGTATTGGGGTGAGTTGATCAGGCAGGACATGACGCGACTTCAGATTTTCGAGAACATGACTCTTGATAGGAAAATGTGGAGGTCGAACATTAGGGTTGCTGGTCACGAAGGAGTCAAGCGTTTTTCTTCCTTCGTACCGGGGGTACGGCTAGTCTGTTAGGGTATTGTCTTGGATTATTGGTGGTGAAGGTTGTGTCCACACTATTTTTCCATTTTTTCATAGTAATGTGCCTATTACTAGTTGTTGTTATTGTTTTTCCATCTATTTTCTGTTTCCTATGATGCTTATATTATTTTTTTGATTTTTGTTGCTGTCACAGATTCTATTGTCTATTTTCGTCTTCTTGAGTCGAAGGTCTCTCGGGAACAACTTCTCGGGTAAGATCTGCGTACATTCTACCCTCCCCAGACCTCACTTGTGCCACTTGTGGGATTTTACTGGGTTGTTGTAAACAAGGTATAACCCATTGATCATAAAAGATAAGTAATGAGGAACTTCATTTCCTAGGCTCTAGTGGGCAAGTAGCTGGCTGATCACTAGGAGGTTGTAGGACATTTTCCAAAGATAGCGAAAGCTTCCGATGCCAACAGGGGAATTTTAAGCCCCGACCTGAAAAATGTTTCCATCCATATCATTCATATTTCTTTTATTTAGCTTTAACTACAATTTGAAGCCATCTATTCCTTCAATTTTACAGGAGAATATGCCATGAGATGCAGAGCAGAAAGATAATCAGTAACCAGAGCTGGACGAGTGATTCCACACATTGTTTCTGAAGAAAGATTCCAGGAAGCACCACTACACATACAGATTGCTCACTTTTATCCTATACATAATCTTAATTTAAGTGATCCGCTAACTTAAGAACTTAATTTTTTTTTTGATGAAGTAAGACACTTCCACTAAAAACTCAAAACTTTTTGAGAAGGAACACTTTTATTATTTATATAAGTCTGCAATACACCACCTCACATGCAACCTGATTCCTTCCTTGGGGCAATTACATGGAAATATTCTTGTTAAATGAGTGGCGGTAAGACTCAAACTCACCTCGACTTACACTCGGCTTACTCTAATACAACGTTGAATTGTGTGAACCACGTCATGTAAAAACTTGAGATGTTTGAAAGGAGTTACATAGGTCGAAAACAAATACTTTTAAGTTAAATGCGAAGTAGAGTCCTCCTCTTATACTTAAATGCAAAATTATATTCTCTTGATTTATGATCAAGATGTAACTGATATCACTGGTGCTGTCCTTACTCTAAGGAGCAAATGTTACCCTTTCTTCTCCATGCCAAAATTTAGAAAAGTTAGAATATCTTATCAGAGCTACACACATTCGTCGATGCATCATAAAGGCCTCCATGGAAGGATTTGATGCTCCTTTCTGAAAGAGTTTAACTGCATGTAGTCGATTATAACAAAAAGATGCACTTCATGGAGTTCTCTGAATAACTAAATTCGCATTTAATGCTATAAATAGCATGCACTTCCTCAGGAAGATTTGCATTTAAAGTCAAGTAACTACAGAGAAGAATATCACAGGCTCATTACCTCTAATGAAGGAGAGATGAGACACAGCTGATGGAGATGTAGCATTTGACTCAGATGCCCCTCTTGGCCTATCAACTCCTAAAGCTGCTGAATCAACCTTTAGATTGAACACATGGACAGTTCCTTTATCGCTGGAAACAGCTAGCCATTGTGCAGTTGAAGAAAAGGCAAGGCTATAGATTTCTGCTCTATCTGCGCCTCTCCTGACCTGTATTAAACGAAAAGAACATGCTTAAGATCAAAGACAAAAGTTCATATTCCATTTCCAAAGTGGCAGTTGTTAGCAATAACACACCAGACACGTTCATTGGAAATCAAATGGCATTCAGATCTTCAGTGAAGTAGTATCACAAGAAGGCATAGGCAATGCATGTAAAGATTATGCCTGATGCACAGTCTCAATTATTTGACATAGTTGTCAGTCCTTCAAAAGAGGAAGAGACAACAAGCATTGACAGGACAGACTAATATTTTGATGGTGTTTCATGTATGAATACTGTAACTAGCATCAACTTGGACATCGACCTTCATTTTATCCTTTTCATACTTTTTAGGGAGGCTGGTTATGAAGTTACCCCACATTTTTCTCAAGTACATGGAGGCAACTTGCATTGACATATATGAAGACGGAAACATCAATTCTCGGAAGGCCTTACAATGTCATGCAAATCATTTGGTTTTGCCAAAAACAATCAGCTATTAAGGCAAACTCATTCTCTAGAAAACTAGAAGATACATCATCTTTGCCATTTTATTCATGCATTAAATCCATATACAAATTATCACGTCACTTAAAAACTAACTTCTTAAAATAATATCAAGTTAAATCCACTTCATCTCTATCTTAGACTTCTATACCCAACCAAAAATTATCCAGATAAATTTTTTTTCTTAAAGAAGACATTTCCATGAAAAACACTTTTCTCTATACCCAACACACCCTGGATTACTTCATGCTCTACGGGGAATTTGGCGTCACCATGTTAACCATGTAAATAAAACAATTTAATAAAGTATGATAATTAATTCAGAGAAAGTGTATACCTCTTGGACCAAGGATCCATCTAAAGTATTGAACACTCTGACAAGAGTACCCTTACTGCTAGCAGTAGCGAGCAACCTCCCATCATTTGTGAGCGCAAAACACACAGTCCTCGAGTCATGTGCCATTATAAACTTGGTCCTCTTCGACGCGTAATGCTCCACTCTCACCTGACCCTTCTGCAGCCCCGGACAAACCAGAACCATCGATCCCGATACCTGTGACACCTCACACAAACCTTTAGGATTTGCCACCGTCTCAATCTGATGTAACAGCTTCAAATCCGCAAAGTTGTAAACAAATATCTTCTGGGCTAAAACAACCACAATTCTATCCCTTCTTAGCCTCACGGATTTCACCTCGGATCTAAACGACAGCTCGCCGATGCACCTGGATTGATGATCATCCCATATCATCACCTTGTTTAAGGGATATTGAGGTTCCGGGCCACCTCCAACCAACGCCAGAATATTGCACCGAAAAAGCATCTGAACAACACAAATTCCACCTCCGCCATTAGCATTACCGGCAAAATCGCGGCGGAAAATCTCGCGAAGCGGGTCGCAGTTGTAGATCCGGAACCCGCGATCGGTGCCCGCCGCAAAGCAACCGTGATCCTGGTTGAAGGAGAGGTAGAGGATATTCGGGGTAGAAGAATCAACGGGAAGAGAAATTGAAGTAGGATTAGGGTTAATATTCTGTACGGTAGTAGGAGTAGTAGCGGCGGCAGCAGGGGAGGTAACGGAGGTTTCAGCGCGGTGTTCAGCATCATCAGCTGTGGCGGCAGTGATGGCGGAGGAGATATCGGAGAGGTCAGAGAGAGAGGAACGATCATCGGATTCTAGAGCTTGAGGTGAATTTTCCGACATGTGAGGGGCAACGAAAGGGTTGGAATCGGGCCAAGGGGAGGAGGAAGGGAGGGTAGAGGTCATGGGGAAAGGGTGGAGAACGGTTGTAGATGGCGGAGGAATTGCGTGCTACGGTGGAGAGAGAGAGAGAGAGAGAGAGAGGGGATGAGAATGAAATGATTGCAAGTGTAAGGTAGAAGAGAAGTTACAGAAGGTTCCTTTTGCTTTAACTTGGGAGTTAAGAGACATTCTAGTGCTGCTCTTTTTGTTTTGTTTTACTTCTTCTACACTAGATTAGTAAGGTTCCTTTTCACTTTCATTTAGTACAGTATTTTCATATGTATATGTTTTTAACTTTGATTATATTTTAGTTTTAAGGTTTTCTACTTCTCTTTATCGGTATTTAAAAATTGACGAATTTATTGTTTGTGTGATTGGATTAAAATTATTATGATTATCATTAATGTTTAATATGTTATGGCGACTAAATCTAATAAAATATAATCCAATATACATCAACCATATTTTCATAACATTATACATTATTTTATTTACCTTTTCTGATATACTGTTATTTTAATCTGAATAATTATTAGATTTAACATTTTACTGATTTTTTAATTTTTTAAAGTTCAATTATATTATGATAATATGCAAGTCAAACATCCATATATATAATCTATCATTAATCTACCATTAATTTTAAAGAAGAATCGACAAACATTGAGCTTCTAGCATCTTGGGATCTTCGCGTGCTGCTATGGGCTGGGCCATTTGGTTTATCTTCTGAAGAATTGACACCGTATAAGATTAGTATAATTGGTATTTTTTAGTCCTTAAATTTAATTTAGTAGAAGCCCAAAATTTTTGGCATGGTATAGCCAAATTTAAAAAAACCTAATTCCCATTTATTTTCTCTTTATAACCTCCCTCTCCCCTTTCTCTATAACCTACTATCTTTTCTTTTCCCTCTTCCTTTCTCTCCTTATATTTCTTCTTCTATCTCTCCTCTTTCTCTCTCATGATTTAGTGAAAAGTATTACAAATTATGCAAAGAAATCAGTTGGATGAAAAGGTAAGGTTGATCTCACATCAGAAAAAATCAGAAATAAAAACTAAGAGAAAAAAAAGGAAAAAATAGAGTTCAACTTTGTTTTTCTCTCTCTCTCTCTCTCTCTCTCTCTCTCTCTCTCTCTCTCTTTGTTTGTTGGACTGAACGAGTGGGTGTGATTGAAATTGGTTAAAAAATCTAGACCAGGATATATACAAATTTTGAGCAAGATTATAAGTGATTTAGACCGGTTTCATTTAAAAAACCAGACCTAAAAATCCAACTGCAACATGTGTATATCATATTGTATATCTTGTACATCAGTGTATATCACACACATATTTTTATGGACGTCTATGTATATCACTTTGTATATCGTGTATATAACACAAATTTTTGATGGGCGCCTGTGTATATAATATTGTATATCGTGTGTTACGCCTGTGTATATTACATTATATATCGTGTATATAACATAGATTTTCATGGATATATACAGATACACATGATATACATGAGATACCACTGATGTACATGGAGATATACACGGGATACAATAGGGGATACACAGTGGAGCCATCATAAAACTTGAGTTTTCAATCTGAAACATATTATACAAAGAAGCAAAATAAAATTTTGATATATTTTTTGATATACACATTATTATTATGTTATACAATGGGATATACAAATAATATAATTATTACTATGTTATATATATTTGGATATACTGATAAAAAATTAGAAAATAATTTAGAAAAAGTTCGGAGATTTTTCAGATACTATTGAATGAAATGAAACCTAATTGTCATGTCGAATATCTATTGCATGTAGTGAATTCGGCCTCTTTAACACCGAAACTTCGTAAATCAGAGTCATCATCTACATGAAGAAATGAAGATTTGACCACTGTAGCTTTAGATCTTGATTTCTTAGATGTTGAATTTTTATCCATCTTTCAAGTTGAAAAGAATGTTGATATGCTATGGAAAATTCTACAAAAGATTCTAGATATAGAGAATTACCCAAAAAAAAAAGATTAAAAGAAAACCTAACAAAGTAATTATCAGAGAAAAAAAGAGAGATTTGAGGGATTAAAAAATGTGGAGTGAAATTTGGGGAAGAAAGAGAACAAGGGCTTAAAGAGGGAGAGAGGGGAGAGTGTTGTACGTTTCTTTTGATTTTGCATAAAAATAATTTCGGTTATAAAATATCAATTAGATATAAAAATCTTAATGTTGGGATATATAGTACCAATATCTAAAACTAAGGCTTTTTTATACCAATTCTCTTCAAAGGTTGTTATATTATACCATTTTTTCCTTCTGAAGCTGTGAGGCTATCCTTTATATATGTCTGAAAAGTTGGCACCACCTCACAACACGTAAGAGGAATTGACAATTCTTTAACGGTATATTAGGTCTGGCAAAAATAGCCCCAAATAATTGGTATTATATAGCCAAATCCTAAAACCCCTATTTTCTTATTCTCTCTCACTGTTCATTGCGTCCCCCTCCCTCGTGTTCCTTGCTCTCCTCCTCTTTTTTTATTCGCTGCTTCTATCCCCCCTCCCCTTCTTGTTCGGTTCTTCCCCGTCCCCCCTTCTCTCCCTTGTTTGCTGGTTGCTATGATGAAAATAAAAAGGAATAGATTGCAGATAGAGTTTATGCTTCACCTTCAATCTTCTTTTTTCTTTTTTCCATCTGTTTTTACTGTGTAATATTCCCAAGATGGTTCACAACCTTTAGAAGCCTAGAAAAGCTAAGTGCAAGAACAAGTTGCGATCTTTTTTCTTTTTCCCCTCTCAAAAAATTTGTATTCTTTTTTGCTATCAATTTTGTCACATGAAAGAAAAATCTGAAATTTTAATAATAACAGCAGGGTGCAAAGAAAGGGAAGGATCGTCGGATTCAGTTCCATCATTGGATAATATAATATTTGATATACATATTATCATTATATTATACATTGTGATATACAAAACAAAACATCTGCAAATGTGTTATATGCTGGAATATACAAAGCAATAATATATTTGATATACATTGATGTGTTATACACTGTGATATACAAATAATATAATAATTTTTATTGATATACATTAATATAGAGACAACAATATAGTTTAAATAATTATATTTATAATTTCATATTTTAGATATTAAAAGAAGGAAAATAAAATTTTAATAATACATTTTGATATACACAAAAAAGAAAAATAAAGTTGTAATATATCATTTGATATACATATTATTGTTGTGATATACATTTATTGGCTACCTGATGCCAATATCTATAACTAGAGTTTTTTTCTGCTAATTATGTGGGTATGTTGTTATATCATGCCAAAAGTCTACATTTTTATCGGAGTATATTTTTCATGAATTTTTGAAATTTGATTACTTTATTCTCAAGTGTTTTTGTAGATTCACAAATTAACAGTGGAACTATATGGAGAGATTTGCAGAATTCCCTCTTATGATGCAAAGTTAAGAAAAGGTTCATTTATGAACCATGATTAGTACAATCTAGAAGTGTAAAATTTGATTCTCATTAGAATCTTTCCTTCCTCTACCTAAGACCTACCCACTCTTCGACCTCGGAAATAAAAAGAAAACTGGTTGTAAGAAGGAAAAAGCTTAACTACGAAAATAGACGTGTGTTCTAAAAATCATAGTACATATTAAGAAGCAATCGAATGAATCTTGCTGCCAATAGATAAATAGCTTGAGTCAGATCCTCCTGTCGGGAATAAGTGATCTTTACGCATTATTTTATACTATACATTTTTTTGTCTGAATCAAGAATTTTAATATGTTAATTTGAATAATAGTGAAAGAAAATTTTAAAATAATCAATGAATGACTCACATCGAATTTTAAAATTTAATAGTTCAATAAATTAAAGTTCCTGAGAATTATATAAATCGTATAGATACTATTAGTAACCGACGTATCAAATTGTATAAGGTAAAAATATGCTACGCTAAGTAATTGCATAAAAAAATAACACGTGGAGTCGAAGACAGAGGATAGCTAAAACCGAAGACAACTGTTCCATTTGCTACCGGGAAGAATGATGCTCATAAAGATACAATAAATGTCTGCCACCCGGTAGCACTTAATGGAGAATATTCTACAACATTTAATATATTACCCGTTATAAAGAATTTGTCATTTATGCTCACCGTTACACATTCTTCAATGGCCCTCATAATTGACATTAAAGAATGACATGATCATAAGACCTTGTTCTTTAGGTGCAACTATAAATAGTGCGCTTTGTTATCATTATAAAGGGATACAAATTTTCTAGCAAACTTACGCTATAATCTATTCAAAGCTCTGCACAATTTTGTCTTCTTACTTTTTGATTTCATTACTGTTGTGCCCGGAAGCCTTGCTCCCGAATTTACTGTTTCTGCTATTTCATCTTCGTCTCAAGGCTAAGTATTGCATATTTCTTCAATTCTTTTATTATTTCAGGATCAAATTAATTTACTTGTCTAAAAACTATGTACAAATTAAATTGTACTATTTTACGGGTAAATAGTTTGGCGCCCGCAACAGAGAATTGGTGGATGTGCGGCCGCAACATGATTTGTGCGATCCGCACAATTTGACCTACGACCGCACATCTGAGTCACAAAATGTAGACTCTCTGAAGATAGTGAAAGAGTTGTTATGCGGCCGCAATGGAAATTCTGCGGTCCGCACAATCTTTGTTGCGGCCGCAGACTCATTCTTACT
Source organism: Nicotiana tomentosiformis (assembly GCF_000390325.3). Taxonomy (NCBI): domain Eukaryota; kingdom Viridiplantae; phylum Streptophyta; class Magnoliopsida; order Solanales; family Solanaceae; genus Nicotiana; species Nicotiana tomentosiformis. The sequence continues at coordinate 31,561,286 of NC_090812.1, forward strand.
AAACTGACCTATAGTCAACTTCTGCAGACCGCACAATTTCAGGTGCGGCCGCAAAATTTAAAATATACTAACAATCAGTTAATTTCCAATGAGGGTTTGCAATTTTTGTGCAAGTTTTGACATTGTAACATCATCAAAGCATGAGAATACATTTACCCAGTCCCCCTAGAACATGTACTAGTTAACCCACTACAGATTTACCCCCATATGTATGTACAATTGGATTCTATTGACAAATGGCTTAAAATTGACTAAAAATCTACAAATTAAAAGAAAAGCATTAACAAGATTTTGAAAAATACCAAATGAATGAGTGTGATGAGAGATCAATCAAAGGTGTTGTATGAATGCACATGTATACTCAGCAAGAAATTTCCAAAGATTACTGTGATTTTTCTCAGAGAGGAAAAAGAGTAACATAGCCCTAGCCCTCTATTTATACTCTTGATTTTCTAAGGGAAAGAAGAGCGAGTGTGGCCGCAGAATTTCAACTGCGGACTGCACTCTGTTACCTAGTGAGCTTAAATCATCATTTTGTCTGCGGTCCGCAGAATTTTGTATGCGACCGTAGATCCCCTGTTGCGGCTGCACATTTCCTGTTGCGACCGCATATTAATCATTTTTCTGACAGACCAAATTCAGAGAGTTGGCATTTTTCACCTTCCACTTCTGTGGTCCGCATGATAATTGTGCGACTGCAGAGCACTTTTGCTGCAACAATTGTAAATGTGCGGTTCGCATAATTCACATGCGGTCCACAAAATTTTGCACACTTAGCCAGATTTCTGTCCACCATTCCTGTAAGGCACACTCATCCCTGTAACACACTTCAAATCAAGTTAGCACCAAAACCATACCTAACTACAAAAGAAGAAAAAGAAACATGGGTTGCCTCCCAATGAGCGCCTGATTTAACGCAGCGGCACGACGCAGAATACCATCAGTTGAAATGAATGACCGCATCTCCAACTTTTCCCAAATAGTTCTTCACCCGGTGACCATTAGCTCGGAATACCTCATTGATTTTGTTTTTCAAGTCCAATGCACAAAAAAGCGTCACACCCACAATTTCAAAGGGACCATTCCATTTAGACTTTAGCTTTCCAGGAAACAACCTCAACCTTGAGTTAAACAGCAACACAAGATCGCCCACCTTGAACTTTTTGTTCCAAATGTATTTGTCATGAAGATATTTCATCTTTTCTTTGTACAAGGACGAACTTGCATAAGCATAGTATCGGAACTCATCCAATTTATTCAAATGTGCAACCCTCAAGTTAGCGGCTACATCCCAATCAAGATTCAACTTCTTTAGAGCCCACATGGCTTTGTGCTCAAGTTCCACCGGAAGATGACAAGCTTTGCCGAACACCAACCGGTATGGCGACATTCCGATAGGTGTTTTGTAAGTCATCCGATAGGCCCATAATGCATCATCAAGCTTCTTGGACCAATCCGTCCGGTTAGCATTCACTATTTTGGACAAAATACTCTTTATCTCCCGGTTGGAGACTTCCACTTGACTACTAGCTTGTGGATGATAGGGAGTCGTGACTTTATGAGTAACACCATACTTGCTAAGTAAAGTGTCAAAAGCCTTGTTGCAAAAATATGACCCCACATCGCTTATAATAGCCCGCGGAGTACCAAACCTTGTGAAAATATTCTTTTTCAAGAATGCCACAACACTTCTCGCCTCATTGTTGGGTAGAGGAATGGCCTTAAACCATTTAGACACATTATCAACCGCGACCAAGATGTAGGTGTTTCCACAAAAACTCACAAACGGACCCATGAAGTCAATACCCCACACATCGAAAATATCAATCTCCAAAATGGTGGTGAGGGGCATTTCATTTTTCTTTGAGATTCCACCGTCCCTTTGACATTCATCACATCTTATCACTTGCATTATTGTAAAGAGTGGGCCAATAGAAACCGCAACTTAGCACTTTGGCTGCCATTTTTGCTCCACCATGGTGAACACCATATGGCGAAGAATGACAAGCCCCGAGAATTTCATATTGCTCTTCTTCCGGTACACATATTCTAATCACCCCATCCGTAAAAATCCGAAAAAGGTATGGTTCGTCCCAATAATAATCTTGACAATCCCGATTGAGCTTCTTCCTTTGGTTTGAAGAGAACTCATCCGGGATGATAGCACACATAAGGAAATTTGCTAGATCCGCGAATCATGGCACCTCCTTCATTGAAATGGCCAAGAGTTGCTCATCGGGGAAGGAGTCATTGATTTCAAGGCCATCATACGGCCTCCCATCCTCCTCCAAACGAGACAAGAGGTCCGCCATTTGGTTTTCACTTCATTTTCTATCTTGGATGTCAATATCAAACTCTTGTAACAAAAGCACCCATCTCATCAACCGAGCTTTAGAATCTTTCTTGCTCATAAGATAACTAAGTGTTGCATGATCCATGTGGACAATGACTTTCGCACCCATTAAGTACGGGCAGAACTTCTCAATTGCAAATACAATGGCAAGAAGCTCTTTCTCCGTAACGGTATAGTTGACTTGGGCACCATTCATGGTCTTACTAGCATAGTAGACCGGATGAAAAATCTTGTTGATGCATTGCCTCCAAAACAACCCCAACCGCTACGTCACTAGCATCACATATGAGTTCAAAAGGGACACTCCAATTTGGAGCGGTGATGATGGGAGTAGTTGTCATCTTGAACTTTAACAATTCAAAGGCTCTCATGCAATCATCATTGAAGTTAAACTTAGCATCTTTCTCAAGAAGCTTGCACAACGGGTTCACCATGTTAGAGAAATCTTTGATGAAGCGCCGGTAAAATCCCGCGTGGCCTAAGATCACACCTTTCACCAAAGTTGGAGGTGAAAGTTTAGAAATCACCTCAATCTTTACCTTGTCAACTTCAATTCCATTCTTTGAGATTTTGTGGTCAAGGACAATGCCTTCCTCGATCATGAAATGACACTTCTCCCAATTTAGCACCAAATTTGTTTCTTCACATCTTGCCAACACTTTATCTAAATTTGCAAGACAATCATCAAAAGAATCTCCAACTACCGAGAAGTCATCCATGAAAACTTCAAGGTAGTCCTCTACCATGTCTGTGAAGATAACCATCATACACCTTTGAAAAGTCGCTGGTGTATTGCACAAACCAAATGGAATCTGTTTGAAGGCGAAAGTACCATAAGGACATGTAAAGGTTATTTTCTCTTGATCCTCCGGAGCAATAAGGATTTGGTTGTATCCCGAATACCCATCAACAAAGCAATAGAAAGCACAGTCGGCCAACCTATCAAGCATTTGGTATAGGAAAGGAAGTGGAAAATGAACCTTCCTTGTGACTTTGTTGAGCTTGTGATAGTCCATACACACTCTCCAACCGGTCATCGTTCTTGTAGAAATCAACTCATTCTTGTCATTGGTGACCACCATCATGCCGTTTCTTTGGGACACATTGAACCGAAGAAGTCCACGAACTATCATAAAATGGGGTAGACAACCCCGACATCCAACCACTTGATAATCTCCATTTTGACAACTTCTTGCATAGCCTCATTGAGTCTCCAGCAAGCTCTTCAGTTTTGGAGTTCAAGGATGCCTCTAGGTTGGTCAATCTCTCAACAGAGACAGCCTCGCGATCGGATGCAACAAGAACGGCACTATGGACTTCATCCCATTTGGCCTTGGCCTCATCAAACTGAACCCTCAGCGGGCCAATCTCTTGGCTAAGGGTTTTCACTTCTTGCTCGCTTTGCTGCAAACGAGTCTCCAACACAATGGCCTCAGCAACTTTGGCTTCTAATTCTGAGAGGCGAGCAACAGTTTGATCCCGCTTAGCCAAAAGTTGATCCCGTTCGGAGGTAAGTTCTTCTTTTTCCCGAATCAACCTCTAGAGGCCCTCGAAAATAAGGAAATTGGCCTGCAAACAAGAAATGCAAACTCAGGATATTCATTCAGTCAAGGACATGAGAAATGACAAAAGAAGTGAAGAATGTACCGCTGTGACTTTGTTGAGCTTGTGATAGTCCATACACACTCTCCAACCGGTCACCGTTCTTGTAGGAATCAACTCATTCTTGTCATTGGTGACCACCGTCATGCCGTTTCTTTGGGACACATTGAACCGAAGAAGTCCACGAACTATCATAAATGGGGTAGACAACCCCGACATCCAACCACTTGATAATCTCCATTTTGACAACTTCTTGCATAGCCTCATTGAGTCTCCAGCAAGCTCTTCAGTTTTGGAGTTCAAGGATGCCTCTAGGTTGGTCAATCTCTCAGCAGAGACAGCCTCGCGATCGGATGCAACAAGAATGGCACTATGGACTTCATCCCATTTGGCCTTGGCCTCATCAAACTGAACCCTCAGCGGGCAAATCTCTTGGCTAAGGGTTTCCACTTCTTGCTCATTTTGCTATAAACGAGTCTCCAACACAACGGCCTCAGCAACTTTGGCTTCCAATTCTGAGAGGCGAGCAACAGTTTGATCCCGCTCAGCCAAAAGTTGATCCCGTTCGGAGGTAAGTTCTTCTTTTTCCCGAATCAACCTCTAGAGGCCCTCGAAAATAAGGAAATTGTCCTGCAAATAAGAAATGCAAACTCAGGATATTCATTCAGTCAAGGACATGAGAAATGACAAAAGAAGTGAAGAATGTACCACTGTGACGTTGTGCATAGCATTGTTCAACAAGCACTCTCCCGAGAGAGCTTGTATCTTTTCCAAATCTTTTCTGAAGCCAAAGGCTTCAGATAGTTAGCAAGTTCCACCGACCGGGATAATAAATTGCATCTGGTGGAGACCGAGAGAGTAACGATCCTTCTCCATTGCGGATCTTCTGAGGGGGCATCATAATTTTGCCCCAAATTCCCATGAAATGGGGACTATGGAAGAGGAACATCTTCTTCTCGGACAGATGCGGCCGGTGGAGATGATGTAGCAGTTGCTGAAGAGTTGGTGAAGATGGAGATGAAGCTGATGGTGTTAAAGGGTGAGAAATAGCTGCGACAAACACAGTGCTGGTTGTTGGTTGCTCGTCAACCGAAAAAGGAAGGGACCCGGTACTCAGCCCCAAAATACCGGGCGCAACGACTGGGATTCGAAAGCGGGAGTTGGCATTTTCCACCATTTTATACTCCCCCTAGAGCGCCGAGACATCGTCCTCGGTTGGTGTTACTAACTCAACAGATTGAGCGGTCTGTTGAGTTGAGGAAGGTCGTCGTCTTCTATGTAGAGAAGCTCCATCCTCGCTAGCTTCTCCATCATCGTCAATCATCACGGTATCTATGGCCGACCCGGGCAGAGAGATCGTCACCACGACTTCCAGAGATGACTCGGGGGCAGCATTCTTCGCCCTCTTATTTTTTCCCCCGGCTGAGGAGGAACTCCTTCTTTTTGGTTGCTTGTTTTCCGGCCGGGGACTCCGAGAAGAAGCACTTGCACCAGAAGCAGGCCCGGAGACGCCTGTCTGTGAAAAAGCTTTCTGCAGTAGCCTCACCGCATCAGCAGGATCAACCAAAACGTCCTTCTCATGGACGACAACTGATCCATGGGGTAGACCTATATTCAACAGGAGAGAAGAATCAGATAACTTTCTCATAAGAAAAGGTAAGGACATGATGAGTTAAACTTACCATGATTTTTGGCCTTCCACCCATATTTTAGGAATAATTCTTTCCACGAGCGGGTTTCGGACGTAGTAACATCCAAAATTTTCTGAACCCATTAGCCCAAGCCCTCAACCCTAGAGGGAACCCATCGAGTCGCTGAGGCAGGTAAAGGAAGAAAAATTAATAATGACGAGAAAATGATCTTTAACAAGAGTAGAAGCAAACTGTATAATTACGAGTGCGGTTCCACAATTCCGGGAAGGAATGGGCCGAGGCCGGGATGATTTCACCGGTGGCAACTAAAACAAACCGTTCCATCCACCCACGATCGATATCATAATCCATGTTGGATAGCAGTGCATGGTGGCCTCGTTTGCTGAAGTTAATCATCCCCTCACAAAAGATCTTGGGGGAATAAAGGTTCATCACATGAGTCAGGGAGAGTTACTCCCCTGTTTCATGGCACATGCGTCGAAGGCAAGCAATCGTCCTCCACAGGGACTCACCTGCGCCAAACATACTTGGTAGTGGAGTCAAAACTCCGCAATAATGGAGTCAAGCTTTCCACTCAGAGAAAATGTTCCCAAAGTGAAAGGATACATATAGAATTACGTAAAACCCTTCTTGGGTAAGGTTACCTGCTCCACCAAATTATGAGCGATAATGTCTAAATCTTGGTAATGACAATCTTTTTTCACATCAGGAATGCTGGAAGGACGGATGGAAGAAGGATATCTGCTAACGGCCCATGTATGAGGGCTAACAGAAGGAAATTTCTCTTCGAAGTCTTTAGTTGTGACAAGACTTCTAGGGATGATGGTGCTCATTGTATGCGGAGCGGTGTCATCGGCTTTGCTTTTGTTCTTTGAGGAATCGGTATTTTTTTTGAAGAAACCATTGTATGTTATGGAAAAAGGGAAAAAAATTCTCGTTTGAAGAGAGTTAAAGAAAGGTTGAAGAACGGAGTACAAATTGAATGAAGAGAGTTTGAGAGAGTTTGGAGAATTATGGGGTATGAATGAAGGAGGTTGATGCGTATAACTAAAGGTTTAGGCGGCTAAATTTGTGGCCATAATTACCTCGATAACTGGCAAAAGTTATGCTGAATCGTGGGATGACGCGTGTTCGGGGCATCAAATGCGGAGAGACGTGCGTCTAATCAACCGTCAGAAGTTTTTCAGAGGGGGTTAGAGAAATTCCCGCCAAAAAGAATATTTCTACCAATTTTCCAGTGACACAAAGTTATGTCATCGGAAAGTAGGGGACTATCTGTATAGGGTAAAAATATATTATGCTAAGTAATTGCATAAGAGAATGACACGTAGAGCCGAAGACAGAGGATAGCTAAAACTGAAGACAACTGTTCCATTTGCTACCGGGAAGAATGATGCTCATAAGATGCAATAAATGCCTGTCATCCGGTAGCACTTAATGGAGAATATTCTGCAGCATTTAATACATTGATCGTTATAAAGAATTTGTCATGTATGCTCAACATTACACATTCTTCAATGGCCCTCATAATTAACATTAAAGAAGGGCATGATCCTAGGACCCTGTTCCCTAAGTGCAACTATAAATAGTGAGCTTTGTTATCATTGTAAAGGGACATGAATTTCTGGCAAACTTACGCTATAATCTATTCAAAGCTCTGCACAATTTTGTCTTCTTACTTTTCGATTTCATTACTGTTGTGCCCAGAAACCTTGCTCCCAGATTTACTGTTTCTGCTATTTCATCTTCGTCTCAAGGCTAAGTATTGCATATTTTTTCAATTCTTTTATTATTTCAGGATCAAATTAATTCACTTGTCTAAAAATCACGTATAAATTCAACTGTATCGTTTTACGGGTAAAAACAAATATTTCTAGAAACTCTCAAAATGAAAAAAATATACGATACAAATTAAGAAAATGGATACACTAACAAAATAGAGAAAATGTCTAACATCAGCTGAAAAGAGGGGAGGAAAAGATAGAAGCCATTTGCCATTAATCCAGCTCATATTTTAGTTTAAGCGGAATAACCTCTCTATTCCACTTTAAGCGGTTACTTATGCGTCTCCTATTCAACATTTAATACACTTCTCACATTTAATTTTCCCCCTTAAAACTTCTCTCATAGCACCCATAAAAATCCATCTAAACCACAAGAAAAAAAAGGGGAAAAAGATTTTTTTAATCAATTCCCTCCCATTCCTGAATCTACTGACATATTAGACGTAATATCAAAGAATTCAACAATGGAGTGGCGTCCGTTTGATGTCACTCTGATCTCCGCCGAAAGCATAAAAAATGTCAATTACTTCTCCACAATGGATGTTTACGTTGAAGTTTCAATCGTAGGTTATGCCAAGAACACGAAGAGAACGTTCATTGACAAAAGAGGTGGCACAAGTCCTAAATGGAATCACCCCATGAAATTCACATTAGACGAGCCTTCCCTCACAAAACCTGGCCTTTCCCTCTATTTCCGCCTCAGATCCGATCGCCTTTTCGGCGATAAGGATATTGGCATTGTCTCCATTCCTATAAATGAAATCTTCGGCCAATCTGCCTCTGGTCCTGATGGCAGTGCTGAGAGACTTGTGGAGTATCAAGTTTTTACACCAATTTCTGGTAGACCTAGAGGAACCCTCAAGTTTGCATATAAATTTGGAAAGAAATATGGACAACCTTCAGAGCTAATGTTCAAAAATGTCAATCAACCTAATGGTATGTATAATGAAAACAAGCATGGTGATGTGCCTGTCACGGCTTATCCATATTCACAGACAGGGTCTAATAATGTGCCACCTGGCATGGGATATGGAACGTCCAACATGGCATATCAACAACCAGCAGGATATCCTCCCGCTGGTTACAACGGTCAGCAACCAACAAGATATCCTCCTGCTAGTCAGAATGGTGGATACTCACCATCTGGATATCCACCCTCTGGATATGGATATCCTCCTCAACAACAGCAACAAAGTTACGGAGGAGGATATCCACAGGTGCAACAAGTACAAAAGCCACAGAAAAAGAGCAATTTTGGAGGGATGGGAACAGGAGTAGGGTTGGGTTTGGCTGGAGGGTTGCTTGGTGGTATGTTGGTAGGTGAAATGGCTTCTGATGTTGGAGAGATGGATGCCTATGATCAAGGATATGATGATGCCATGGATGATATGGATTTTTAAATGAGGTCTCTGTATTTTGACTAACTTTTGTTTATTGGATTTGGATATAAATCAAATTGGTTCTTGAGATTTGATTAACGACATTATCATTTTTTCATTGCATTATATGATTTGATTTTGCAAGGATTATTATATTTGATATGCGTTGATTTTCTGAATTGGAATTTCTTTGCTCATTCCCTGATTTTCCAAACTAAAGTTTATAGTAGTATGTTTGCAGAAACGCGGTGCCATACCATAACATGGCTTCGTTATTCGTACAATTTATTCTGCTACATTGTCAATTCTTTTTATTAGGCAAAAATGAAATGTATTTTGTCTATTAATTGACTGCATATTAATAGAGTTGCATGAGTTAAACGGATCTCCAAAGGAAATTGTAACTTTCTTCAATGTGCTAGCTAACGTTTTCTGCTGCTGTAGACGTGTATATATGTACACTTATCCTTTAGTAAAGCCAATATCATATCAGTTTTATGATTCCAATTGTCCTAATTAAGTTAACCCTGGAGGATCCATCCGTATTTAACTTGTAAGAATTATTTTGAGGGGGTTCCATCAAATTTCATGATATGTTCAGACATCTTTTCCTTAATTCTATTCCTTTCCAGAAATCATGATATAAGTATTTCATAGTCTTTTACGAGAATGGGTTTGAAGATAATATGCTCTTTCTTTTCGTCGAATGGCTGGTATTTCTTGTTAGCTGAAATGCCAAAAAAAAAAAAAAAAAAAAAGGCTCTTTCAATTTAACATTATAATGTTTCTGGAAAATACATATGTAGACAGATTTTGTGGTTAAAATTAACTACGTTGATCGTCATAGCGATGGTAGTTCAAATAGAAGAGAATATATATTGTATACGGTCGAAATGAATTTCAGCCTTGGCATGTCCGGTACGGTTCGAAGGGTGGTATATCGAAGTAAGATCCCGAAGGGGGAACGAATTAACCTAGAGCCCGGGGAGGCCGGTCCGTGTTGAGATCGATATCATAATCAAACTCGAACAAGAATCGAACCATGGCGCGGGTAGATCTATCGTGCTGATAATCCAAAAACCAACCTACATCGACCTGGAATCCATCCGAGGGCTCGAACCAGGATCGGGCTCGAGCCAAGATCACGAGGTCGAGCCGAAGTCAAGCTTGAACCAAAATCGAGGATTCTAAGCAAGATCGAGCTCGCAGACAAAAGCCGTTGTAATCCCACTAGAGGGAATCTTGGCAGAAATTATGGAAAAACTGATTTATCATGGGTCTCCCACTGCGTGTTTATTTTATTATACTTGGAGCCAAACCCTTTTTACTATAAAAGGGCTTGTTTTATCATTTCTTTAGGGGATCTTCTGAGAGATTTAGACTATCAAAAACTGTATTATTTTCCTCTATAAGCAAGAGTGATCTTTCTAGTTCCTTAGATTGATTCTATTTTGTTAAATCTTAAATTCACTATTCATAATCGATTCGCCTGGATTACGCTTTCGTCACCCTATATTCATCCTTTTATTTATCCTAGCATTCTGTATTAAGTTGTACCACATATCTTCGGAACTGCGTATAAATTCAACTATATCCATTTTTTCGGGTAAACAGTTTAGCGCCCACCGTGGGGCCGAGGATAACAGTGGTCACTTATTTCCGAAAACACCTTCAATTCAGGTTCGGCTACGAATAGCCGCCGACCGAATGGCTTCACCGACCGATTACGAAGCTGGCCTTCAAGATGAAACCAACAACTTGTCACTACCCGAGATTCGAGCCGAAATACCACTAGATGTCAATTGACAAATTGCTTTGGAAGCAAACCAGCATTCCGAACCGGAAAGAAGCATTCAGGGCGGTGCTCGATCCGTAGCCCAAGACACCCAAAATCCAGAGGAGATCGAGGCCAGCTTACGCATGATCTTCGAGATGTTGCAAGCCCAGCAATTAGCGATAGCTCGGCTACAGAGCCAAACTCAAGCACAAAGCAGGCCGGTTTCCAATCCACTTCGAGAGGTCCGGCAAGGGTTACTTCGAGAGGTCACCCCCAGAACAGAGCCTGCCATAGTAAAATCTAATGAGCAGGAATCGGGGACTACTCCCGGAATTACTAAATTGCTCGAGGAACTCACAAAACGAGTCAAAGCCAACGACAAGAGGGTGGAGACGTATAATGCCAGGGTCGATCAAATCCCGGGGGATCCACCAATGGTAAAAGGGCTTGATTCGAAAAAATTCATACAAAAGCCTTTTCCATCGAGTGCGGCACCGAAGCCAATCCCCAAAAAGTTCCGTATGCCCGAAATTCCCAAATATAACGGTACGACCGATCCTAACGAACATGCCACCTCTTACACGTGTGCCATAAAAGGCAATGATTTGGAAGATGATGAGATCGAATCCGTGCTATTGAAAAAGTTCGGGGAGACCCTCTCAAAAGGAGCTATGATTTGGTACTATAATTTACCACCAAATTCCATCGATTCTTTTGCCATGTTAGCAGATTCGTTCGTAAAAGCGCATGCTGGAGCCATAAAGGTTGCAACGAGAAAATCAGACCTCTTCAAAGTAAAGCAAAGGCAGGGAGAGATGCTGAGGGAATTCGTATCCCGATTTCAAATGGAACGCATGGAATTACCCCCGGTCACCGACGACTGGGCCGTACAAGATTTCACCCAAGGGTTGAACGAGCTAAGTTCGATAGCATCACATCGGTTGAAGCAAAATTTGATCGAGTATCCGGCGGTAACTTGGGCAGATGTGCACAACCGATATCAATCGAAAATTAGGGTCGAGGATGATCAATCGGGGACCTCGTACGGACCAGTTCATCAGAACAAGACAGTTATTAATCAAAAGCAGATCGACAGAGAGCAAAGGTCAAACAGAGACCGATATCGACCGTACGTCACCGATCGAGTAAACAATGGCTCAACACGCAGCGCAGTTCAGAACATTCAAAGAATTGATCGGGGAAAAAACTCTCGGGGGCTTATGAGTAAGAGCGGCTTCGACAAATATGCCGAGCCTATAGAAGCACCTCGATTATCGGAATATAACTTCAGCGTGGGCGCATCCGCTCTCGTGTCGGCCATCGGACGCATCGAAGACACTAAATGGCCTCGACCAATGCAAACCAATCCGGCCCATAGAAATCCCAATCAAACGTGTGAATATCATGGTACCCATGGCCACAGAACGGAAGATTGCAAGCAACTAAGAGAGGAAATAACTCGCCTATTTAACAAAGGGCATCTTCGGGAGTTTCTGAGTGATAGGGCAAAGAGCCATTTTAGAAGTAGGGATTTCAGCAAGCAGAACGAGCAAGAAGAACCACAACACGTTATCCACATGATCATCGGCGGCACCGATACCCCCTGGGGACCGATGCTTAAGCGCACTAGAACATCGATGGTGAGGAAAAGGCGATCTCGGACTCAAGACTGCGCACCCATGGGGACTTTGTCCTTCGGTGATGAAGATGCAGAGGGGGTCATCCAACCTCAAAACGATGCACTGGTAATATCTGTACTCGTAAATAAAACTAAAATTAAGCGTGTGTTGATCGATCCAGGTAGCTCGGCCAATATCATCCGATTGAAGGTAGTAGAGCAGCTCGGCCTGCAGGATCGGATCGTACCTGCAACTCTGGTCCTAAACGGGTTCAATATGGCATGCGAAACCACCAAAGGGGAGATAGCCTTACCAATAAACGTGGCCGGAACTGTCCAGGAAACAAAGTTTCACGTGATCGAAGGCGATATGAGGTATAACGTCCTTTTCGGAAGACCATGGATCCACAACATGAGAGCTGTGCCTTCGACCCTACATCAGGTCCTCAAATTTCCGGCGTCGGGAGATGTCAAAACGGTATACGGAGAGCAACCAGCCGCAAAAGAAATGTTCGCCGTCGACGAAGCCAAACCAATGTCCTCACTTTCGCCGATAAAAGGATCGGGCCCGGAAGGAGAACAGGACACTAAATAGCAATCACAGACAGCGACTTCAACCCAGCCAGACAACCAGAAAGTCGAAGAGGATGGGGACCAAAGGGTCCCTCAATCTTTCGTAATTCCCGATGATTCTGATGCCACAAAATCGACGATCGAAGAGCTAGAGCAAGTCATATTAATCGAGCGCCGGCCCGAGCAAAAGGTATACTTGGGAACGGGGTTGAGCCCTGAACTCAGGAAGAAACTCGTTCAATTTCTTATCAATAACATCGATTGTTTCGCCTGGTCCCATTTAGATATAACAGGGATCTCGCCTGACATAACGACGCATCAGCTAAGTTTGGACCATAGGTTCAGACCGGTGAAGCAAAAAAGAAGACCCCAGTCTGATAGAAAGAATGCCTTCATAAAGGACGAGGTAACCAAACTTCTCAAAATAGGGTCCATTCGGGAGGTAAAATATCCCGAATGGTTAGCCAACGTAGTTGTAGTCCCTAAAAAAGGAGACAAACTTAGAATGTGCGTGGACTATAAGGATTTGAACAAAGCATGCCCCAAAGATTCTTTTCTGTTGCCCAACATCGATCGCATGATCGATGCCACGACCGGCCACGAGATCCTCACTTTTCTCGATGCCTATTCCGGGTATAATCAAATACAGATGAACCCGGAGGACCAGGAAAAAACCTCATTTGTCACCAAATATGGGACGTATTGTTCTAATGTGATGCCCTTCGGGCTAAAGAACGCAGGGGCCACTTACCAACGCCTAGTGAATAAAATGTTCGAAGAACAAATAGGAAAATCAATGGAGGTTTATATTGATGACATGTTAGTCAAATCCTTGCGCGCAGATGACCATTTAATTCATTTGCAGAAAACGTTCGAGATTCTGAGGAAATACAAACTGAAGCTCAACCCCGAAAAATGTGCCTTTGGGGTCGGTTCGGGCAAGTTCCTCGGCTTCATGGTACCATATCGGGGAATAGAGATTAACCCCGATAAAATCAGGGTCGTCGAAGACATCACCGTCATAGACAACGTGAAGGCCGTGCAAAGACTAACGGGTCGGATCGCCGCCCTAAGCCGATTCATATCGAGATCGTCCGATCGAAGTCATAAATTTTTTTCTCTACTCAAAACGAAGAACGATTTTTCTTGGACCCCGGAGTGCCAACAAGCGTTAGAAGGACTGAAACGATATCTATCAAGTTCACCACTGCTTCACACTCCAAAAATCGATGAGAAACTTTGTTTGTACTTGGCAGTATCGGAAGTCGCTGTAAGCGGTGTCCTAGTTTGAGAAGAGCAAGGTACGCAATTCCCAGTTTATTATACAAGTCGAACCTTGGGAGAGGCGGAAACTAGATATCCGCTCCTAGAAAGGTTGGCACTTGCACTGATAAGCGCCTCAAGGAAGTTAAGGCCATACTTCCAATGTCACCCCATATGCGTATTGTCTACTTACCCACTTCGTAATATTTTGCACAAACCCGAGTTATCGGGCCGACTGGCCAAATGGGCCGTCGAACTCAGTGGGTACGATATTGAATATCGACCCTGCACGACCATCAAGTCTCAAGTCCTAGCAGACTTCGTGGCCGATTTCACACCAGCCCTCGTACCCGAAGCTGAAAATGAACTGTTGAAATCAGACACATCATCGGGGGTATGGATCCTTTTTACGGATGGGGCTTCAAACGTAAAGGGGTCCGGGCTGGGCATAGTTTTGAAACCACCCACGGGTGGCATTATTAGAAAATCTATTAAAACTATCAGGTTGACTAACAACGAGGCCGAGTACGAAGCCATGATTGCAGGCCTCGAGCTAGCTAGAAATTTGGGAGCAGAAATCATTGAAGCCAACTACGACTCCTTGCTGGTGGTAAGTCAAGTAAACAAAACTTTCGAAGTTCGAGAAGGTAGAATGCAGAGGTATTTAGATAAACTGCTTATCACTTTGCGCCATTTCAAATAATGGACTTTATGACATGTGCCACGGGAACAGAATAATGAGGCCGACGCACTGGCAAATTTGGGGGCATCGGTCGAGGTAGATGATACGGGCTCGGGGAATGTAGTTCAACTTTCGAGATCAGTAATCGAAGAAGGACACGCCGAAATAAATTCTACAAGCTTAACTTGGGATTGGAGAAACAAGTATATCGAATATTTGAAAAACGGAAAACTCCCATTAGACCCAAAAGATTCCAAAACCCTACGGACCAAGGCTGCTCGATTCACTCTGGCTTCAGATGGAACACTGTACCGAAGAACGTTCAACGGACCATTGGCGATATGCTTGGGTCCGGGGGATGTCGATTATGTCCTACGGGAAGTGCATGGGGGTACTTGCGGGAATCACTCTGGAGCCGACACATTAGCCCAAAAAATAATCAGAGCAAGGTATTATTGGATCGATATGGGCAAAGATGCGAAGGAATTCGTTCGTAAATGTGATAAATGTCAAAGGTTCGCACCAATGATCCACCAGCCCGGAGAACAACTCCATTCGGTCTTATCCCCGTGGCCTTTCATCAAATAGGGAATGGATATCGTCGGCCCTCTTCCATCGACCCCAGGTAAAGCCAAATTCATTTTGTTTATGACTGACTATTTTTCTAAATGGGTTGAAGCATAGGCGTTCGAGAAAATAAGAGAGAAAGAAGTTATAGACTTTATTTGGGATCATATCATATGCCGGTTCGGGATACCCGCCGAAATAGTATGTGACAATGGAAAGCAATTCATTGGCGGCAAA
Source organism: Nicotiana tomentosiformis (assembly GCF_000390325.3). Classification (NCBI taxonomy): domain Eukaryota; kingdom Viridiplantae; phylum Streptophyta; class Magnoliopsida; order Solanales; family Solanaceae; genus Nicotiana; species Nicotiana tomentosiformis. The sequence continues at coordinate 31,576,773 of NC_090812.1, forward strand.
GTAACAGGATTCCTCGAAGACCACAAGATAAGAAGGATACTGTCGACGCCGTACCACCCCAGTGGGAACGGGCAGGCCGAATCAACGAATAAAACTGTCATTCAAAACTTAAAGAAGAGATTGAACGATGATAAAGGGAGATGGAGAGAAATCCTACCCGAAGTCCTTTGGGCATATCGGACAACATCAAAATCTAGTACGGGGGCGACCCCGTTCTCTTTAGTATATGGATACGAAGCATTGATACCAGTCGAGGTTGGTGAACCCAGTGCCAGATTTCGATTCTCGACGGAAGAATCAAATAACGAGGCTATGAACACAAGCCTCGAACTATCAGACGAAAGGCGAGAAACTGCACTCGTTCGAATGGCCGCCCAAAAGCAGCGAATCGAAAGGTATTATAATCGAAGAACCAAGCTCCGCTATTTCAAGCCTGGGGACTTAGTGTTGAGAAAAATTACCATCAATACCCGGAATCCGAATGAAGGGAAGCTAGGACAGAATTGGGAAGGACCATATCAGGTACTCGAGGACATCGGAAAGGGGTCGTACAGGATCGGCGTTATAAACGGCAAGCAGTTATCAAGTAACTAGAATGTATCACATCTAAAACGGTACTACTGTTAAGGTACAAACTTTTCCATATTCGTTTATATCTCAAAACTGACCCCTGCAGAAGTCCGAACAAGGGACAGATCTCTCATCAGAAAGCACGCGTTGCACTCTTTTTTCCTTATACCGGTTTTATCCCAATTGGGTTTTTCGGCAAGGCTTTTAATGAGGCAACCACTAGTCGTGCAACATTTATAATGATATCCGAGGCCCCGTAAGAGAGTTACTTCACAGCAACAGGGTCCCGATAGGAAAACTGTAAAGAGCCGAATGGTCGAAGCGAGCCATGCTCGTATAAATTGGCCCGAACCCGGGCGTGTAATAATATGCGAAGAATTAAGATATAATGCGACCATTAAGCCTACAAGCTATATTTTTCAATTCGAGTTCGAATCATTCACTCGACCAGGCCTACGGGCTATTTTTCATTTCGAGTTCGAGTAAACACTCACTCGACCAAATAGCCTACGGGCTGCATCAATTCGAGTTCGAAATATTGACTCGATCGAGCCTACGGGCTATTTTTCATTTCGAGTTCGAGCAAACACTCACTCGACCAAATAGCCTACGGGCTGCATCAATTCGAGTTTGAATCATTCACTCGACTAGGCCTACGGGCTATTTTTCATTTCGAGTTCGAGCAAACACTCACTCGACCAAATAGCCTACGGGCTGCATCAATTCGAGTTTGAAATATTCACTTGATCGAGCCTACGGGCTATTTTTCATTTCGAGTTCGAGCAAACACTCACTCGACCAAATAGCCTATGAACTGCATCAATTCAAGTTCGAATCATTCACTCGACCAGGCCTACGGGCTATTTTTCATTTCGAGTTCGAGCAAACACTCACTCGACCAAATAGCCTACGGGCTGCATCAATTCGAGTTCGAAATATTGACTCGATCGAGCCTACGGGCTATTTTTCATTTCGAGTTCGAGCAAACACTCACTCGACCAAATAGCCTACGGGCTGCATCAATTCGAGTTTGAATCATTCACTCGACTAGGCCTACGGGCTATTTTTCATTTCGAGTTCGAGCAAACACTCACTCGACCAAATAGCCTACGGGCTGCATCAATTCGAGTTCGAAATATTCACTTGATCGAGCCTACGGGCTATTTTTCATTTCGAGTTCGAGCAAATACTCACTCGACCAAATAGCCTATGAACTGCATCAATTCAAGTTCGAATCATTCACTCGACCAGGCCTACGGGCTATTTTTCATTTCGAGTTCGAGCAAACACTCACTCGACCAAATAGCCTACGGGCTATATTTTTCAATTCGAGTTCGAATCATTCACTCGACCAGGCCTACGGGCTATTTTTCATTTCGAGTTCGAGCAAACACTAACTCGACCAAATAGCCTACGGGCTGCATCAATTCGAGTTCGAATCATTCACTCGACCAGGCCTACGGGCTATTTTTCATTTCGAGTTCGAGCAAACACTCACTCGACCAAATAGCCTACGGGCTATATTTTTCAATTCGAGTTCGAATCATTCACTCGACCAGGCCTACGGGCTATTTTTCATTTCGAGTTCGAGCAAACACTCACTCGACCAAATAGCCTACGGGCTGCATCAATTCGAGTTTGAAATATTCACTCGATCGAGCCTACGGGCTATTTTTCATTTCGAGTTCGAGCAAACACTCACTCGACCAAATAGCCTACGGGCTGCATCAATTCGAGTTCGAATCATTCACTCGACCAGGCCTACGGGCTATTTTTCATTTTAAGTTCGAGCAAACACTCACTCGACCAAATAGCCTACGGGCTGCATCAATTCGAGTTCGAATCATTCACTCGATCGAGCCTACGGGCTATTTTTCACTTCGAGTTCGAGCAAACACTCACTCGACCAAATAGCCTACGGGCTACATCAATTCGAGTTCGAATCATTCACTCGATCGAGCCTACGAGCTATTTTTCATTTCGAGTTCGAGCAAACACTCACTCGACCAAATAGCCTACGGGCTGCATCAATTCGAGTTCGAAATATTCACTCGATCGAGCCTACGGGCTATTTTTCGTTTCGAGTTTGAGCAAACACTCACTCGACCAAATAGCCTATGGGCTGCATTAATTCGAGTTCGAATTATTCACTCGATCAAGCCTACGGTCTATTTTTTGTTTCAAGTTCGAGCAAACACTCATTCAACCAAATAGCCTACATCAATTCGAGCACAAGCAAACACCCGCTCGACCGTCAAAAGCCTAAAAGGCTACATTGCCCCAAGTTTGAATAAACGCTCACTCGGTGAAGAGACCACGAGTTTCAAGTTTGATTAAGTGGTTTAATACATAGAGATATGCCTATACACAAAAAGTTATCTACATAGGTGGCTACAGCAAAAAAAAATTTAAACGGGAGCGGTCTTTTCTTTATCAGATTCCCCCCCCCCCCCCCGTTCTCGGATCCGCTTTTGCTCTCATCGTCGTCGTCATCATCATCGGAAACTAGAGCTTCAGCATCAGCTTCGAGTTCTTTTGCCTTTTTTATCTCTTCTGTGAGATCGAAGCTGCGAGCATGAATCTCCTCGAGAGTTTCTCTCCTGGATCGGTACTTAGCAAGTTCGGCGACCCAATGCGCCCGACCATTGGCGGATTCGGCTGCCTCTCTTGCTTGAACTTGGGTAGCTTCAGCATCAGCCCGATAGACGGCCACAAGCGCATCCGCATAAGTCTTTGCCGTTTCGACATCGGATTCGGCCTTGGCGAGTACTGAGGCCAACCGAGCCTCGAGCTCCTCAATTTTTCTTTCTTGAACCAGACCCTTTTCCTTCATTTTCTGAAGTTGGGTTTTAGACGATGATAACTGGGCTCGAGCAGTCTCTTTTTCTGCAGCAAAGCGGTCCATACCTTCTTTCCACCGCAAGGATTCCATCCTTATCATATCGACCTCCTCACGCAGTTTCCCTATCATCTCGATTTTTTGCTGCAGCTGCGAGACCAAAATGTTAGCTACCATTCTGGTATCGAACCCATAGGCTTTCAAAAGCATCATTACCTGCTGAGACAAATCATTCTGGTCTCGATGAGCCTTGGCCAGCTCGGCTCGGAGATCTTTTATTTCCTCCTCTCTCTGCCCTAAGGAAAGTTTGAGAGAGTTCCTCTCATCGGTAGCGCGTTTCAGGTCGGCCGCGTATCGATGCAGCTCATTCTGGGAACGAGAACATTGTTCTCGATAGACTGCTGCAGCCTACGAAGGAACAAGAAGCGAAGTTAACGAAAGACGAACATAAAGGCAATACCAACAAAACGAACATAGAGACTCAACTGGTTCAAAGCCTACCGCAAACCGTGAAAAAGATCTGATTCATCACCGGCACCGGCAACATCCTCGATACCAATAAACAGGTCATGAAACGGATCCTCTTCATCGTGAGGCCTACCTAGATCGAGGGCCCCCAGAGATTGAGCTTCCCGAATCACCCCTGTAGAAAAAGCGGGAAAGGTAGGCGATTCCTCGATCGCTGCTGCCCCAAGTGAGTCGCTCGGAGCATTCCCCTCGGCTTGGAGGGGTTCGAAGGGCTCTTCGATTGTAACCCCTGCCAGTTGATTCCGGTGAGAGGTGTCTTCGACATCCGATAGTTCGGGGACTCTACCAGAACCTCTCTCCGGTATATTTTCATTTCGAGACGGAGCCCCATAGGGCATCATCGATCCAGCCGGTGTTGAAGCATCGGTGGCTCTCTTCGTCCGGACCGCCAGCGTGGACTCATTATCCTCTTCCTCTTCTTCCTCATCCCTTAGGCGCAAAACAGATTCTACGGTCAAAGGAATAACGTTCTTGTTCGGCTTACGAGCCGTCCTTTTCTTTAGTTTTGGATATTCGGGCAACGAAGCTCTCTTCCTTTTATTTTCCTTCACCGGCTTTGGAACGAAGGTCGAGACACCCTCCTCATTAGACAGAGGTCTCAAGACCACATCCTTACCCAAACCTGCATATGGGAAACCTTATAAAAAATATCGAGAAATGCCTCGTCAGAATCCGAGAAATGAGCTTACCGTGATTTTTAGCCTCCCATCGACCCTTAGACAAATCACGCCATGAGCGTTCGGCGTATGTGGAAGTCGAAACAAGATCCCGTACCCAATTCTTGAGGTCGGGAACCGCTCCGGGCATCCAGGGAACCGCTACATCATGAAAAGAGGAGCATCGATAAGAGAACAAATGAAAGAACAAAATAGAAGCAATAGCAAAATCACACTTACGTTTCAGATTCCACTCCTCGGGAAAGGGCATCTTTTCAGTCGGGATCAGGTCCGAAGTCCTTACTCGAACGAACCTGCTCATCCAACCCCGGTCCCTGTCCTCGTCAATACTCGAGAACAAAGCCTTGGTAGCCCGACACTGGAGTTTTATTAACCCTCCCCGAAAAATTCAGGGACGATACAGCCGGATAAGATGATCGAGGGTGAACGACATCCCCTTGATTTTGCTCACGAAATATCGGATCAGAATAACGATCCGCCACAAAGAAGGATGGACCTGGCCTAAAGTTACATGATACTGTCGACAGAAGTCGATAACGACGGAATCGAGGGGACCCAAAGTGAAAGGGTAAGTATATACGTTCAAAAATCCTTTCACGTGAGAAGTGATGTCTTCGTCAGGGGTAGGTATTATCACTTCTTTTTTTCCCCAATTGCAGTCCTTCTTTAACAGATCGAGGTGCTTCTTAGTAATCGAATACATGTACCTCGATATCGGCTCACACCGGCCAGGGACCGATGAACCTTTATCAACTTTAAAATCTGAAGGAAGGACGCACGCCTCGGGGACACACTCCTCTGGCTGTGGCTCCGCCGGTGTCTCATCGGCGGCACAATATGAAGATGAAGCTTTCTCTTTCTGAGGAACGATTTGCGATGTTTTCGCCATTTTTTGAATTCAAAAATAAGGAGTAGAAGAAAGTGATAGAAATTTGGTAGAATTGAGGGGTCTTTTCGGAAAGAAATCATAGCTTTCTTTGTAGGCTGGAGAGTATAAAGAAGAAATTGAGAAATTTTAGAAGATAGAAGATGCAAAAATGGTAAAAGATAAAGGTGAGAGTTATTTATAAGTTCAAAGCGACGACGGTTCATTATCAGCAGTGGCCGACCACCGCCTGACATGCATTAAATGCCTTGAAAGACTAAACCGACAGGACATCTATCATGTGTTTCATGGTCGAACTTGATGGAATCGACAAGGTATAATCCGATCGAGCCGTTGAAAATCATATCGTTTCTCTCCATATTTCTTTCTGAAAAAACGAGGGGACTATCTGTATACGGTCAAAATAAATTTCAGCCTTGGCATGTCCGGTACGGTTCGAAGGGTGGTATATCGAAGTAAGATCCCGAAGGGGGGAACGAACTAACCTAGAGCCCGGGGAGGCCGGTCCGTGTTGAGATCGATATCATAATCAAACTCGAACAAGAATCGAACTATGGCGCGGGTAGATCTATCGTACTGATAATCCAAAAACCAACCTACATCGACCTGGAATCCATCCGAGGGCTCGAACCATGATCGGGCTCGAGCCAAGATCACGAGGTCGAGCCGAAGTCAAGCTCGAACCAAAATCGAGGATTCTAAGCAAGATCGAGCTCGCAGACAAAAGCCGTTGTAATCCCACTAGAGGGAATCTTGGCAGAAATTATGAAAAAGCTGATTTATCATGGGTCTCCCACTGAATGTTTATTTTATTATACTTGGAGCCAAACCCTTTTTACTATAAAAGGGCTTGTTTTATCATTTCTTTAGGGGATCTTCTGAGAGATTTAGACTATCAAAAACTGTATTATTTTCCTCTATAAGCAAGAGTGATCTTTCTAGTTCCTTAGATTGATTCTATTTTGTTAAATCCTAAATTCACTGTTCATAATTGATTCGCCTGGATTACGCTTTCGTCACCCTATATTCATCCTTTTATTTATCCTAGCATTCTGTATTAAGTTGTATCACATATCTTCGGAACTGCGTATAAATTCAACTATATCCATTTTTTCGGGTAAACATATATGTAGACAAATTTTGTGGTAAATGATATATACTCCCATTCTTTTTCCAAAGTAGGATAGTGAAACTTCCAAAGGGTGAGTAAAGATGGAAACACGACTTCCTCAAGGTGAATTACTTATTTCTACACCTTTGACATACTTTGGTATTTAATTCTACTATTTAAATTTTGATCCTCCGATTACTAAAAGTACTACAACCTGCAAATATACTCAAAACACAAAAAAAGAAAGCTATGGGTGAAAGAAGCAAATTAAACCGAAAGTTCAAAGAATGAGCCGTGCAACTTTTTAGCTGTTGAAAATTCTTATGTTTCACTGAAAGTATTTACCCCTCAAAGTAGATTTAGTTAGATACTTAAGAAAGTTTTATGCAAGTTATGCAGACAGCTAGACGCAAAGTAATTTAGCACATGAACAACATATCATATAGTCAAACTCAAGACGAAAAGAAACAGTGGAGGATCTCAGTTTTAAATTCCCATGTCTAACCTTTTTTTTTTTTTTTTTTGATAATCGTGGTGTCCGGTCCAGTTTGCGCGCATCTTCACTAATTTCACGGGATACCTGCCACCTCGCACCAGCAACATGTACCAGGTAACTCTATCCACCAAGGCTTGGATAGATGGGAAGAAATCACCTAATATTTGCCTCCGCTGGAATTTGAACCCGAGACCTCAAGATTTTTGCTCACTTCATTGACCATTAGGCCACGCCCTTGTGTGCAAATTCCCATGTCTAACTAAACTATCAGACTTTTCTTATATTTTTTCTAATGTTTTAAACATGTTGATATTTCTTTCTATTATTTTTTAACAAGTCTACTCTGGTGTCTCCAAGTTTTCTACCTACAAATAATAACTAACATACTCCATGGGTTTCCAAGTAACCAAGCTGTTGTAAAGCACCGACTAAATTCGGGGGGAAAAAAAGTCTCATGAACCAACTTTTGATAGTTGGTGTGATATCGTGCTACTCTGTTTTAGGAAGAGTTTCGAAAGAGAAATTGTCCCTTCTCTCATAGTTTCCATTCATCAGTTTCAGACTTTCAGTATCGCTTAACCCAAGAATATGTTGACTTTAAAGATGATGAATAAAATTTAAATCTTTTGAAAGTGAAGCATGGAAGAATTACAGGGAGAATAGCTAACCAAATTCGACACCGCAAGGTTGTTGTTCGATATGGAGGAAGGAAATCGTATGTAGACTCCTCGGAGGAGGTAACAGTGCCTCATTTTCATTAATCTTTGGAACAGACTCCACAATAGTGAACCAGTCGAAGACCCGTTCAAACTGACCGATGTGTATTGAATAGGGTTGTGGATCTCTAACTTTGGCAGTTGAAATGAGATACGTCTCGAAAAGTTAGAACAACTTATCACATCGTCCAATGTCATCATCATACAGTATTACACAAATTTGTTCTTCTTAAATTTTTATTGAGACGAATAATGCAGTAAATATTGGAAGAGTACAAGTTAGAACAATTATTGTAACTCCACTTACATTTTCATCTTGAACAATTGTTCTTTGAAACTGAACCCGTCGATCCTACTTTCTCTTGGCCGAAATTTGTCCGTGGGCTGAACTTTGCAAGTCCATTCTTTAGTCGATGGTGTAATTTGATTGATCGTAAGTCTTTGTTCCATTCTATCAGTATAATCTGCATATTAATAACAACAAACCTGTAACAACAAAGCATCCAAATATAGAGCATCAAATTTACCGACAAATAAAGTGACAGAAGCTACCTGGCAATAGCTTATTCATTAAAATGCAAAACTATAGATATCTTATAAGATTAGGCACGATTATTTAATTACTTCAATTAGCTGAACGTACTTTTCGAAATTAAATTCAGTGGAAAATTATATTAAACTCTTCTCAAATGAAACTCTTCTGCCACTTTATTTATCAGTAAATTTGCCGCCCTATATTTGGATGCTTTGTTCTTATAATTTTGCTGTTGTTAATATGCAGATTATACTGATAGAATGGAACAAAGATTTGCGATCAATCAAATTACACCATCGACTAAAGAATGGACTTGCAAAGTTCAGCCCGTGGACAAATTTCGGCCAAGAGAAAGCAGGGATCAGCGGGTTCAGTTTCAAACAATAATTGTTCAAGATGAAAATGTAAGTGGAGTTACAACTCGACGACTATGTCTCTTTGTCACCTTGCCAAGTTGAAGTCTGAAGAATAAGCTATATGTCCCTTCTTGAAATTGGAACTCGAGATCCCCATCAACTTCAAGCCACCAGATTTGTTGAAGATAAGCTACAGTTTGGAATCTACATGAAGAATGAGAATATCAGTATCAATCAGCCAATTCATTACATATGAGGACGTACAAATTAACTTTAAAGATATTGTACACAATAAAGATTGCTAACGGTGTGATTATATATGGGGAATTAATTGAAAATCCACTTGAACAAATTAAAATTTCACTTGACCCACTTAGAAAACCTCGACATATTGAACCACCATTATACTATTAAAGATCAGACCGAGCACCAGACAAATCAGAGAGAAAACAAAAAGTTCCTCTCTCCATCTTTCAACTTCATCCTAAATTAACTATTTCTGGATATCATTAGTGACTTGTTTGTGATACTTGTAATTTAACAGAGTAATTTTGAAAAATGGACAGATCCAACTTCCATCAGACCAACAAATCAAAGGCAGAGCTAAAAAATAATAAACCGGTGAAACTTGTAACTCAATAAACCAAGCGATTAATTTGATCTTTGTATACAGTAATGATTTTTTTTCAAATAATAAAACAGGCAAGATTTACATAGCAGTGAATCTCACTTACTGAATTTATGTGACATCTTTTGGACTGGCAGTAGCTTAAGCTTTCAACTCGGAAAACGAAAATATCTTTAGAAGAATAATCAGCTCAAGATAACTGCCGTCACTTTGGATTTCTTATGACATACTCTGTCGTTTTATCAAGGATTTCTTGGAACTTCAAAATTTTAAATTATGTATTGAGCTAATATATGATTTATGATTCTATAAATCAGATATATAGATTCTTTAAAGGCAAAAATATTGTTGAGATAATCCTGCTAATTGTATTATCTACCTTTTGAGGAGTACACTTCTGGGGTGATATTTCAATGTCGACTACTAATTGGATTCTTACAAAAAAAAAAAAAATGTAAACCTTTTTAACACAAGAAAAAAGAAGAAGTCAAGTCTATTAGAACAGAGGAGTACCGCTAGGTAAACCTTTTCTTCTGTGGTGCACATAGAAAAACCAGACCCCTCCGACACTTCAGCGGTTGAACTCCTAAAAAGTCCAATCTCAGATTTTCCAAGAAGTCACTTATCTGTAATAACAACCAGATTGTTATATCAGTTAAGAAGCTTAAATAGAAGCCTGAAGCTTATCAAGATGAAACAAAAATCATCCAACTGTAACAAAAAGAACCTAGTCTAATTTGTCAGCAAAAAAAGTATACGGTGCGGCGAAAGCCTAAAAAAGAGGTAAAAAGACAGCAAATGCAATACTCAATAAATAAAATATCCATATTTCACCACAATATTCCATTGATAGCCCTGTGTCAGGTTTCAAAATTACCTGAGCAATAAATTGAGGCTATAAGGATTGAACAGAATTTACAGTGTGCAACTTTTTATGGCCGTTACGAAGTTCAGATATTCTTATTCATATACAATTGATCACAAGAAATGACAGCAAAAGCTGTTTTTGTAAATTAAGACCACACATTTAAATCAGTTAATATTGTGAGTTAACATTTATTGAAACAGCATAATAGAAAAAAATAGGTTAATAGTAGTTTCTTTCGAACAATTTCTCAAACATTTCTAATGCAAACTCAAATGCACTTTGTATAATAACAAACTCAAATCCATTCTTACTACACTCTGATAGAGGTCAAACAGATGAAAATTAAGACTAAGCCCGAAAAAGAACAAGTTGAAGACGCACAAAAGCGAGCGCAACAATATATGACCAATTAGCTTAAAATTTTAGACAAAAGTAGTCTAAATTTCTATCCAAGTTCGAAACATGAGAAGGAAACATTCTTTCAGATTAAAAACAAACTGAATATTAAATTTAAATAGCGTTGATAGTCGGACCTTAACTGCATATGAGCCAACGGAGCTGAACACGGAGATGTCAGAATTTTCCAACGGAGCAACAGTGGTAACGATGAGAGTAAGCAGATTTTATGTTGTAGTAACCACGCGCCACGCGTCAAACATAGAAAAAAGCGGGTAATACGTGTTTGTAAGGGTTAATGTGTATGCAATTATGATAATACCCTCCTGACCTATTTTACAACAGGATGCATTAGTAGTAGGAATTTTCTCCTCTTCCACTTCGGATTAATCTCTCAACTACAAATACACCTTTTCCGTTCTTCGTCTGTTTGGAATAATAAATCCCAGAGTCATCACACTTTTTGAGAGAAGATGGACCTAGTTGATGATGATAATAACGAGGAGTTCAGAAAATACTACGAACGAGCCAGAAATCTTGCTTTGAAAAGGCAAGAGGGCCTTGCCAAAACTTTTCCAGAGTCAATTGCTTCGCTAATTGCCATTTCCCGTCCAAATAATTTAACTAATCCAAGTTGTGTATCTGGAGAGTCACAACAGGTTGTCTTCACAGAGATGGGGGAGTTTGTCTCAGGTCTTCAGTTTGATGAATTAGACGAACAAAAACACGTTGATGTGCTGCCAAATCCCTCAATCGAGGAAAAGGAGCCTTCTGTAAAGGAGGAGGAAACGGGAATAGCTCCAGATGAGACGATACGTGAAGTTCCAATTGGAAAGGGTTTGTCAGTAGCTCTCAAACGTCTGAGAGAACGAGGTACACTCAAGGAAGATATTGAATGGGGTGGTCGAAACACGGACAAGAAGAAAAGCAAGCTCGTAGGCGTTGGTGGCGATCAGGTGGAAGGGGAAAAAGTAATACACATTGAGAGGACTGATGAGTATGGGCGAATTCTAACTGAAAAGGAGCAATTTCGGTTGCTTTCCCATCAATTTCATGGGAAGGGGCCTGGAAAGAAGAAGCAAGAAAAACATATGCGGCAATACCAGCAGGAGCTCAAGATAAAAAGGATGAATAATTCATATTAAAACAGGGCAAACTAGTGGTTTTGCTACGGCTGATAAGAAGGTTGAACACTTTTAGCGCAAGGCTGAGTCAGGAGAATATCCTCACTGCGTTCAATTCCGCAATGTATGATTTATATTCTAATCATATTTTGTTTTAAATTGGTGTTGTTTAGTTGCTTTTTCCTTAGATTCACCTGGAGTTTTACAATTGCAGCTGATTGATTTGATGATTTGGCATGTCATGATGTTACATTTTGATTATTTCTTTTTGTTTATTTAAAATGATTTTTGAACTGGAGAGGGGTGGTGGTGGAGACTGGTGCATTTAATTTTGTTCTACGTTCCTTGCCGTGTTGCATTTCAAAATTAATCTCTAATATCTTTGATAATCTGATATATGCAGAGGTATTTGTATTGGCTAATAGGAAAATGAGCAATACTGCGTTTTTTATTGTTCTGAGAGTAGTTGTTCATATCCATGATGTCGGGTTCTGTCAACAATATCAACTTTTTATCAGAATATAGTCAAAAGAATGAATGTAAGACTTATTGAAGTTATGACATTCAGATGACTACAGGAAAAAATGTGTACTTATGACAATTTAAAAAGAATCTCTTGATATGTTTCTCAATGAGATTAATTTATTAAACTTACCGTAATCCTATTGTGTATACTCATGCAAATTCAGCTTATACAGTTTTTTCTACAGAGTTTTACACAAAAGTTGCCTGCTGCCCTTTCAGTTTTAAGAGTAAGCTTAGTTAGCGGTCTGCCGGTCTCTATTATTGAAGTCAATATTGGAAGCCTACGGGCAATTCTAACATTCAGGGTAAACAGAAAACCAATAGATCATTCTAAGAAATTGGGAATTCTTTAATAGTACTCCATACAGTAGCTTCGTCTTTACAATCTAGTTGAATATCCAAGCCACTCAAAGAATAAAGAAGAAGGGAGGATCTCCTAGGAGTCACCTGACTTATTTCCTTCTCCTCTACAGGTAATGATTGTGTTATGTGTTTGTCTTTTTTAACGAATGATGACCAATTTACTTCTGATTTCATCGTGGAATTTTTTTATTCTTTTCTTCTGCAATCTTATTTAATGCACCATCAGTATGGATTATACATCAATTTTTCATTAGGAAAACTTTTTTGTCGGGTTTACACGGATATATTTGATCCCGTGAGTTTGATTGGAGAAGAAAGTCATAACTCATAACTGTTGAGGTTTTATTTTTTTTAAGATGTAATATTCTTAAAATGAGGGTGAATGGGAAATGGAGGGAAAATGAAATTTTGAGTAAAATTTTAAGTTTCCCCCTCTTAACAATGAGACATTGTCCCATATTGGAAGTGGAAGACATTTTTGGTGGGTATATATATAATTGCTCTTCTTGTAGCTCTTAAAGAGCTAAGAAGAAAGCAAGCCTCGCGCCGTCGTCGTCGCTCGCCTTCGGCTACGGCTACGGCTACGGCTTCGGCTTCGGCTTCGGCTTCGGTCAAATGATTGATTGATTAATTTTTTGGACCAAATTTATTTGTTAATAGTAAATATTAACGTAAGATTATCCGTATTTGTAAACGGATATTTTCCAATCCGTGTATTGATAATTTGGCAGCCGGATAATGGTCTTCCCACCATGAAGTGCTTGCTCCACAAATATGAAGTGCTTGCTCCACAAATATGTAATGCTTGATCCACCATGAAGGGTGGACGTTTGGTCTTGCACTCCTTCTTGGCTGCTATATATATATGAGCAGCAAATGTTGAAGAAATACAAAAACTCAACATACAATTCGCTCAACAAATTGGCTATACATTGCACTCCTTCCTCTCAGAACTTCCATACGTTTTTCTGAGTATATACTCCTTCGTTCTGCATTGTTTTTAACTTCAAACAAAGCAACTGTAAGTGTGATTTGCTACCGAACTTTGTGTTCGCCGAAACACTGGGGTTTGAAGTACCGCTACACCAGTGTGTTATTCGTTCTATCCTGGGAGGAAATAATCCATTACCTTGGGTACTAGGAGGGGATTAAATTCCTTAAGGAAACACTGTGAATTCAGTGGGCTCGAATTTATTATTATTGTTTCATTACGTTAACTTATATTTTGCAGAATTAATATTTACAAATACAGGAATATTGACCGGGAATAACAATAACTTCTATTAGTATTTTCAAGAACAAAATGCAGCACATCTTCTAGCTAATTCAGTGTATTTCTATCTTATTTCAATTTAATTTAGTGCAGTTCTATCCTATCTCATGACCCACCCTTCGGTGTTCCCATAATTTTATCATATCTTGATTTAAATATCATCATTCAAAATTACACAAGTACATGTCTTACTTTTTATGTGAAAGATTACAATCATGACAGGAGGAAGAAAAATCCTGTACAAGATGAAGGCCAGTGGTCTGAATAATTTGTTCCTTGTTTTGATTGCTTAAGCTGTGTTTTAGATGCTTAACCCTATTGCTGAATGATGCAGGGCGTACATGTCAAGTGTATGCATGTATTTGGCGCATTTTGTGTTAGTCTCAAGGTTTTGTTTCTTTGGTCATTGAGGTCTTCTTTAATTCATAAGGATCACAGTTGGTGGAATAAATAAATCTGAATATCTTGACATAGTAATAGATTATAGCAGCAAATCAGTACAGAAAGCTCTAGTATATGCAAGCAAACATGAATGGAAATAACCTATTTGTACGGTCAAACGGTAAATTTAGGCAAGCATGTGTAATGTCATGGGCGGCTTTCCAACCATGTCCCATGACCCCTTGGACGCGCCCCGTGGCGTCCTGGCCAGCCTCCCAACGCCCGTCGCCACGGTCGGCCCCGTGGTCTCGGCAGCTCCAAGTGACAAGCGCGCATGTGCCTCTGTCGCCCCACCGATAGCCATCGCCAGCGCCCAGCCACAGGCAGATGCCAACAGCGCCGCGCGCATAGACAATGCCGCGCGCGCAGACCCTGATGCTAAAGACAAAGTTGCTGCCAACGGACTTGTTGCTGCTTTGTAGAAGATTAAGTCCTTTTCATTGTAAATATAGAGTAGTTTTGCTGCATTTTCTTTAAGTGTGATTTTTCAGCTTTCATAGATCTAGTCATGTAACTTTGGTTTATTTTTTTTAAGCATTATTAAGGGGGACCAAGCAATCAAAACTTTCAAGCAAGCAAACAATTCTCTGTACTGGTGTCTCTCCCCCGACACCGTCTTGTTTTCTGTAATAGCTTTCATTCAATGCAATCAAGCTTTCTTTCATTCTCAATTCTCTTTTCTGCTCTCTTTCAATTGCTCATGACATTGGTTTTCCCGTACGGCACTGACAATCTAGTCTAGCGTACGGAGGGGACCTCAGTTGGCGGACAGCAACCGTACTGACATCGGTTGCTTAGCCTTACGTCGCCCTTCCAAGGAACTTCAGGAAGGCGCCGCGTAACAGTTGGTATCAGAGCCTAGGCTCGACATCGGACGTGGGATTACATTGCAATTACCACCATTTCTGACCATGGTGAATTATGGGGATCGCATCGCGACCCTTGAGGGAACGGTTGACGCATTACGGCCCATCATGAAAATGGTGCCCGATCTAAAGACCTGCCTAGTGCAAAGGTTGGACGACCTGGACCGCAGACTCATCCAGGCTGAAGCTGACATAGAAAACATCAGTCGCGACTCTGAAGGAGACCGGCAAACAGCAGCCACAGAGGCAGCTGAAATTTTTGGTAAATTTGAGGTCCTCCAGCAGGAGCGTGCCGAGGATTTAGCCAACAGGGAACAAGAGGCAGACAGGGTGACTGCCATGCAACAAACTATAGACAACTTGACAGGCCAGCTCAATGTTGTCAATGCTGCTTTACAAGGCCTACTTCGAGGAGACGGAAACCAATTTGGGGGTGGTGTGAACCTCGCCCCTATGGCACAAAAGCTGAAAATTCCTGAGCCAAAGCCATACAGTGGAGCTCGGAATGCCAAAGAAGTGGAAAATTTTATTTTCTACATCGAGCAATACTTCGATGCCGTGGGAGGCCTAGAAGAAGCTAAGAAGGTAGCAACTGCTGCCATGTATCTTCAGGGTGATGCCAAACTCTGGTGGCGGGTGAAGTACGAAGCCATCAAGGCTGGTGAAGATGCCCTCGAGACATGGGCGGAACTGAAGGCAGCCATACGCCTACAGTTCTTCCCCGAAAATGTGGAGTACAATGCCAGGAGAAAGTTGTGGGAGCTCCGCCAGACCAAATCAGTGCGAGATTACGTGCGGGAATTCTCCGCGCTCATGCTGAACATCCGTGACATGGGGGACAAAGACAAACTCTTCACCTTCGTGGAAGGGTTGAAACCTTATGCCCGGATGGAGTTGCAGAGACAAAGGGTAGACACGTTGCCTAAGGCAATCCAAGCAGCAGAGTGCCTTGGGGATTACCAAGTGAAAGCCCGGAAGGATAGGCCTCAACAGCCTGTCCGAGGAGGATACAAAGGGGGCCAACCAAACACTGGTGGCCCTAGTAGAAGTGGAGGAGACCGGAGTGCACCCAAATCCAGGGCTCCCTCTTCTGGCAGTACTAGTGCTGCATCTAACAGCAATGATCGTGGGAGGAAGCCCCCCTCAGGATGTCGTCATTGCGGCGGACCACATTGGAATAATGAATGCCCACATGCACAGATGAACGCCCATCAAGCTTTTGAGGATGGGACGGATGACGACGCCGATGATGCGGACCAGACCGAGCCAGTAGGTGCATTCAATGCAATTGTTGGCTCCATTTCTGAGCCCTTAGCGGGAACCAGTGCCGGTATCCACAAGAAGAAGGACCCATGTCCAATTGCCAGGAAAGGAAATAAGAAGGCGAATTTGAGGACTCCTCCTCATCAAGAGAGGACCTTAATGTTCGTTGACATGAAGGTAAATGGCAAGCCCATTCGGGCAATGATAGACACGGGTGCCACCCACAACTACTTAGCCTCGACTCAGGTGGAGCGTCTTGGACTAGTTGTAGGAAAGGGCAAAGGTCGTGTGAAGGCTATCAACTCACCACCTCAACCAGTGGGTGGAATAGCCAAAGAAGTACCAGTGAAGCTTGGCCCTTATGAAGGAAAGTTCAACCTGCGCGTAGTGATCATAGATGACTTTGAGTTAATCGTGGGGTTGGAATTCCTGAGACAGACCAATACCATGCCCGCACCGTATGCAGACATGCTGCTGATGATGGGGGCAAATGGGGCCAAGCCCTGCATTATTCCGTGCATTCCCATGAAGATGGCAGCCGAGAACATCTCGGCCTTGCAGTTGAAGAAGGGGGTAAAAAGACATGAACCCACGTTCCTGGCTACCCTCTGCATGGAAGATATAGAACGCTCCTCGGGTCCCATTCCTGCACCCGTGAAGGAGTTACTTCTGGAATTTGAAGACATCATGCCACAAGACATGCCAAAGCGCCTTCCGCCTAGGCGAACTGTGGACCATGTGATTGAGTTGGTGTCGGGTGCGAAGCCACCTGCCCGGGCGCCGTACAGAATGTCACAACCCGAACTCTCCGAGCTTCGGAGACAATTGACGGAAATGCTAGACACAGGGATCATCGTGCCCTCCAAGTCCCCATACGGGTCCCCTGTGCTATTCCAAAAGAAACATGATGGTAGTTTACGACTCTGTGTGGATTACCGGGCTCTAAACAAAATCACCGTGAAAAACAACTATCCTATTCCGCTAATTGCAGAATTGTTTGATAGACTGGGTGGTGCGACGATATTCACCAAAATAGACCTGAGGACAGGTTATTGGCAAGTTCGGATTGCAAATGGTGATGAGCACAAGACGACCTGTGTGACAAGATATGGGTCGTACGACTTCCTGGTTATGCCCTTTGGCTTGATTAATGCGCCAGCCACATTTTGCACCTTGATGAACCAAGTCTTCCGAGAATACATTGATGAATTCGTCGTGGTTTATTTGGATGACATTGTGGTATATAGCCAGACACTGGAAGAACACCTGGAGCATTTGCGGAAGGTCCTAGCCCGATTGCGGGAGCACGAATTATATGCGAAGCTATCCAAGTGCTCCTTTACTCAGAAACAAATTGACTTCCTCGGACATGTCATCGAGGAAGGGAGGATCAAGATGGACCAGCAGAAGATTCAGGCCATTACAGAATGGCCGCCTCCTAAGGATATACATGCCCTGAGGTCGTTCCTTGGTCTATGCAACTTCTATCGGCGTTTTGTGAAAAGTTACTCCCTCATTGCAGTGCCGCTGACAGAACTTCTCAAGAAGGCCACCCCGTGGGATTGGGGCCCCAAGCGGGCAGAGGCCTTCGACGCATTGAAGATGGCTATGTCTAGTAGCCCAGTCTTGGCCCTCCCTGACTTGGCCAAGCCATTCGAAGTGCAAACGGATGCCTCCGACTATGCACTTGGTGGAGTATTGCTACAAGAAGGGCATCCCGTAGCGTACGAGAGCCGGAAACTGAAAGATGCAGAGCGGCGCTATGCCGCCCATGAGAAAGAATTATTGGCTGTCGTTCATTGCTTACGCCTTTGGAGGCCTTATCTACTGGGAGCCCCATTCGTGGTCAAGACAAACAACACAGCCGTTAGCCATTTCATGACCCAGCCAAAGCTGAACGGCCGACAGGCTAGGTGGCAGGAACTCCTAGCGGAATTTCACTTCAACCTGGAGTACCAAAGTGGAAAGACCAATCATGTTGCTGATGCACTCAGTTGGAGAGCTGATCTAGCATCGATGTGTGTACTCGCCGCCCTAAAGGGAAGCGAAGTAACCACCACCATAAAAGGCCAGGTACAGGATCTACTCATCAAGGATCCTGCTGCACAGTATTTGGTTGATTTGGTAGGACAGGGCAAGACTCGCCAGTTCTACACCGAAGATGGTTTCCTAAAGGTGAAAGGGAACCGACTTTATGTTCCTAAAGGAGGAGACCTGCGGCGGGCTCTTCTTGCAGAATGCCACGATACTTTGTGGGCCGGTCATCCCGGCGAGGAACGCACCATGGCCTTACTTCGCCGTGCATATTATTGGCCTCAAATGGTCGATGACGTCGCTCAGTATGTGAAGACTTGTCTAGTATGCCAGAAAGATAAGTCAGACCGCTTGACGCAGGCAGGGCTCTTGGAACCACTAGCTGTCCCAAAAAGACCTTGGGAAAGCGTTTCCCTGGACTTCATCACCGGATTGCCCAAGGTCGGAGTTCTCACAACTATCTTGGTTGTGGTGGATCGGTTTTCCAAGTATGCTACCTTTATAGCAGCCCCACAATATATATCAGCAGAAGATACAGCTCGACTATTCTTCTCTCATGTCGTCAAATATTAGGGCTTACCTAAAGACATTGTTAGTGATCGCGACTCACGCTTTACTAGCAATTTTTGGACTCAATTCTTTAAGTGCCTCGGGTCAAAATTGAGTCATAGCTCAAGTTTTCACCCGCAATCTGATGGCCAGACGGAGCGATCCAATGGCATGCTAGAGGAATATCTCCGGCATTTTGTGACCGGATCGCAGAAGAATTGGGTGAAGCTTCTGGATGTTGCTCAACTGTGTTTCAATTCACAAAAGAGCTCGAGTACCAACAAAAGCGCTTTTGAAATTGTTACCGGACAGCAACCGCTACTCCCACACACAGTGAACGCACCAAACATGTCAAAATCTCCTCGGGCTGCTAGCTTCTCAAAAGAATGGAAGGAAAATTTGGAGATAGTGCGGAGCTATCTTGTCAAAGCCCAAAAGCGGATGAAGAGGCATGCTGATCAGAATCGTCGCTTTGTTGAATACCAGGTGGGAGACAAAGTGATGGTCAAAATCTCAAAGCGGTACTTGTTTGCAGGGGTCCATGACCCTCGCCTATTGCAAAAATATATTGGACCCTTATCCATTGAAAGGTGCATTGGGAAAGTTGCATACCGGGTGGATACCCCAGCTTGGTGGAAAATCTATCCTGTTTTCCATGTCAGTCTCCTGAAACCTTTTCGGGAAGATATGGAGGATCCTTCACGAAGCCAACTCACAATACCAAGTATTCGAGGCCCCAATTCAACCGGAAAAAGGCGTGCTGAAGTTATTCTTGATGATCGATTGATTCACGCCTCAAGAAAAAATCACCAGGAGTTCTTGGTGAAATGGCAGGGATGTGATGCAGAGGAGAATACTTGGGAGAGGGGAACAAACCTCAAAGCCTACAAGAGCCTGATTGATGATTACCTTGCAAGTAAGGCGCCGAGGACGTCGCCAACTCAGGTGGGGGAGAATGTCATGGGCGGCTTTCCAACCATGCCCCATGACCCCTTGGACGCGCCCCGTGGCGTCCTGGCCAGCCTCCCAACGCCCGTCGCCACGGTCGGCCCCGTGGTCTCGGCAGCTCCAAGTGACAAGCGCGCATGTGCCTCTGTCGCCCCACCGATAGCCATCGCCAGCGCCCAGCCACAGGCAGATGCCAACAGCGCCGCGCGCATAGACAATGCCGCGCGCGCAGACCCTGATGCTAAAGACAAAGTTGCTGCCAACGGACTTGTTGCTGCTTTGTAGAAGATTAAGTCCTTTTCATTGTAAATATAGAGTAGTTTTGCTGCATTTTCTTTAAGTGTGATTTTCCAGCTTTCATAGATCTAGTCATGTAACTTTGGTTTATTTTTTTTAAGCATTATTAAGGGGGACCAAGCAATCAAAACTTTCAAGCAAGCAAACAATTCTCTGTACTGGTGTCTCTCCCCCGACACCGTCTTGTTTTCTGTAATAGCTTTCATTCAATGCAATCAAGCTTTCTTTCATTCTCAATTCTCTTTTCTGCTCTCTTTCAATTGCTCATGACATTGGTTTTCCCGTACGGCACTGACAATCTAGTCTAGCGTACGGAGGGGACCTCAGTTGGCGGACAGCAACCGTACTGACATCGGTTGCTTAGCCTTACGTCGCCCTTCCAAGGAACTTCAGGAAGGCGCCGCGTAACAGTTGGTATCAGAGCCTAGGCTCGACATCGGACGTGGGATTACATTGCAATTACCACCATTTCTGACCATGGTGAATTATGGGGATCACATCGCGACCCTTGAGGGAACGGTTGACGCATTACGGCCCATCATGGAAATGGTGCCCGATCTAAAGACCAGCCTAGTGCAAAGGTTGGACGACCTGGACCGCAGACTCATCCAGGCTGAAGCTGACATAGAAAACATCAGTCGCGACTCTGAAGGAGACCGGCAAACAGCAGCCACAGAGGCAGCTGAAATTTTTGGTAAATTTGAGGTCCTCCAGCAGGAGCGTGCCGAGGATTTAGCCAACAGGGAACAAGAGGCAGACATGGTGACTGCCATGCAACAAACTATAGACAACTTGACAGGCCAGCTCAATGTTGTCAATGCTGCTTTACAAGGCCTACTTCGAGGAGGCGGAAACCAATTTGGGGGTGGTGTGAACCTCGCCCCTATGGCACAAAAGCTGAAAATTCCTGAGCCAAAGCCATACAGTGGAGCTCGGAATGCCAAAGAAGTGGAAAATTTCATTTTCGACATCGAGCAATACTTCGATGCCGTGGGAGGCCTAGAAGAAGCTAAGAAGGTAGCAACTGCTGCCATGTATCTTCAGGGTGATGCCAAACTCTGGTGGCGGGTGAAGTACGAAGCCATCAAGGCTGGTGAAGATGCCCTCGAGACATGGGCGGAACTGAAGGCAGCCATACGCCTACAGTTCTTCCCCGAAAAATGTGGAGTACAATGCCAGGAGAAAGTTGCGGGAGCTCCGCCAGACCAAATCAGTGCGAGATTACGTGCGGGAATTCTCCGCGCTCATGCTGAACATCCGTGACATGGGGGACAAAGACAAACTCTTCACCTTCGTGGAAGGGTTGAAACCTTATGCCCGGATGGAGTTGCAGAGACAAAGGGTAGACACGTTGCCTAAGGCAATCCAAGCAGCAGAGTGCCTTGGGGATTACCAAGTGAAAGCCCGGAAGGATAGGCCTCAACAGCCTGTCCGAGGAGGATACAAAGGGGGCCAACCAAACACTGGTGGCCCTAGTAGAAGTGGAGGAGACCGGAGTGCACCCAAATCCAGGGCTCCCTCTTCTGGCAGTACTAGTGCTGCATCTAACAACAATGATCGTGGGAGGAAGCCCCCCTCAGGATGTCGTCATTGCGGCGGACCACATTGGAATAATGAATGCCCACATGCACAGATGAACGCCCATCAAGCTTTTGAGGATGGGACGGATGACGACGCCGATGATGCGGACCAGACCGAGCCAGTAGGTGCATTCAATGCAATTGTTGGCTCCATTTCTGAGCCCTTAGCGGGAACCAGTGCCGGTATCCGCAAGAAGAAGGACCCATGTCCAATTGCCAGGAAAGGAAATAAGAAGGCGAATTTGAGGACTCCTCCTCATCAAGAGAGGACCTTAATGTTCGTTGACATGAAGGTAAATGGCAAGCCCATTCGGGCAATGATAGACACGGGTGCCACCCACAACTACTTAGCCTCGACTCAGGTGGAGCGTCTTGGACTAGTTGTAGGAAAGGGCAAAGGTCGTGTGAAGGCTATCAACTCACCACCTCAACCAGTGGGTGGAATAGCCAAAGAAGTACCAGTGAAGCTTGGCCCTTATGAAGGAAAGTTCAACCTGCGCGTAGTGATCATAGATGACTTTGAGTTAATCGTGGGGTTGGAATTCCTGAGACAGACCAATACCATGCCCGCACCGTATGCAGACATGCTGCTGATGATGGGGGCAAATGGGGCCAAGCCCTGCATTATTCCGTGCATTCCCATGAAGATGGCAGCCGAGAACATCTCGGCCTTGCAGTTGAAGAAGGGGGTAAAAAGACATGAACCCACGTTCCTGGCTACCCTCTGCATGGAAGATATAGAACGCTCCTCGGGTCCCATTCCTGCACCCGTGAAGGAGTTACTTCTGGAATTTGAAGACATCATGCCACAAGACATGCCAAAGCGCCTTCCGCCTAGGCGAACTGTGGACCATGTGATTGAGTTGGTGCCGGGTGCGAAGCCACCTGCCCGGGCGCCGTACAGAATGTCACAACCCGAACTCTCCGAGCTTCGGAGACAATTGACGGAAATGCTAGACACAGGGATCATCGTGCCCTCCAAGTCCCCATACGGGTCCCCTGTGCTATTCCAAAAGAAACATGATGGTAGTTTACGACTCTGTGTGGATTACCGGGCTCTAAACAAAATCACCGTGAAAAACAACTATCCTATTCCGCTAATTGCAGAATTGTTTGATAGACTGGGTGGTGCGACGATATTCACCAAAATAGACCTGAGGACAGGTTATTGGCAAGTTCGGATTGCAAATGGTGATGAGCACAAGACGACCTGTGTGACAAGATATGGGTCGTACGACTTCCTGGTTATGCCCTTTGGCTTGATTAATGCGCCAGCCACATTTTGCACCTTGATGAACCAAGTCTTCCGAGAATACATTGATGAATTCGTCGTGGTTTATTTGGATGACATTGTGGTATATAGCCAGACACTGGAAGAACACCTGGAGCATTTGCGGAAGGTCCTAGCCCGATTGCGGGAGCACGAATTATATGCGAAGCTATCCAAGTGCTCCTTTACTCAGAAACAAATTGACTTCCTCGGACATGTCATCGAGGAAGGGAGGATCAAGATGGACCAGCAGAAGATTCAGGCCATTACAGAATGGCCGCCTCCTAAGGATATACATGCCCTGAGGTCGTTCCTTGGTCTATGCAACTTCTATCGGCGTTTTGTGAAAAGTTACTCCCTCATTGCAGTGCCGCTGACAGAACTTCTCAAGAAGGCCACCCCGTGGGATTGGGGGCCCAAACGGGCAGAGGCCTTCGACGCATTGAAGATGGCTATGTCTAGTAGCCCAGTCTTGGCCCTCCCTGACTTGGCCAAGCCATTCGAAGTGCAAACGGATGCCTCCGACTATGCACTTGGTGGAGTATTGCTACAAGAAGGGCATCCCGTAGCGTACGAGAGCCGGAAACTGAAAGATGCAGAGCGGCGCTATGCCGCCCATGAGAAAGAATTATTGGCTGTCGTTCATTGCTTACGCCTTTGGAGGCCTTATCTACTGGGAGCCCCATTCGTGGTCAAGACAAACAACACAGCCGTTAGCCATTTCATGACCCAGCCAAAGCTGAACGGCCGACAGGCTAGGTGGCAGGAACTCCTAGTGGAATTTCACTTCAACCTGGAGTACCGAAGTGGAAAGACCAATCATGTTGCTGATGCACTCAGTTGGAGAGCTGATCTAGCATCGATGTGTGTACTCGCCGCCCTAAAGGGAAGCGAAGTAACCACCACCATAAAAGGCCAGGTACAGGATCTACTCATCAAGGATCCTGCTGCACAGTATTTGGTTGATTTGGTAGGACAGGGCAAGACTCGCCAGTTCTACACCGAAGATGGTTTCCTAAAGGTGAAAGGGAACCGACTTTATGTTCCTAAAGGAGGAGACCTGCGGCGGGCTCTTCTTGCAGAATGCCACGATACTTTGTGGGCCGGTCATCCCGGCGAGGAACGCACCATGGCCTTACTTCGCCGTGCATATTATTGGCCTCAAATGGTCGATGACGTCGCTCAGTATGTGAAGACTTGTCTAGTATGCCAGAAAGATAAGTCAGACCGCTTGACGCAGGCAGGGCTCTTGGAACCACTAGCTGTCCCAAAAAGACCTTGGGAAAGCGTTTCCCTGGACTTCATCACCGGATTGCCCAAGGTCGGAGTTCTCACAACTATCTTGGTTGTGGTGGATCGGTTTTCCAAGTATGCTACCTTTATAGCAGCCCCACAATATATATCAGCAGAAGATACAGCTCGACTATTCTTCTCTCATGTCGTCAAATATTAGGGCTTACCTAAAGACATTGTTAGTGATCGCGACTCACGCTTTACTAGCAATTTTTGGACTCAATTCTTTAAGTGCCTCGGGTCAAAATTGAGTCATAGCTCAAGTTTTCACCCGCAATCTGATGGCCAGACGGAGCGATCCAATGGCATGCTAGAGGAATATCTCCGGCATTTTGTGACCGGATCGCAGAAGAATTGGGTGAAGCTTCTGGATGTTGCTCAACTGTGTTTCAATTCACAAAAGAGCTCGAGTACCAACAAAAGCGCTTTTGAAATTGTTACCGGACAGCAACCGCTACTCCCACACACAGTGAACGCACCAAACATGTCAAAATCTCCTCGGGCTGCTAGCTTCTCAAAAGAATGGAAGCAAAATTTGGAGATAGTGCGGAGCTATCTTGTCAAAGCCCAAAAGCGGATGAAGAGGCATGCTGATCAGAATCGCCGCTTTGTGGAATACCAGGTGGGAGACAAAGTGATGGTCAAAATCCCAAAGCGGTACTTGTTTGCAGGGGTCCATGACCCTCGCCTATTGCAAAAATATATTGGACCCTTGTCCATTGAAAGGCGCATTGGGAAAGTTGCATACCGGGTGGATACCCCAGCTTGGTGGAAAATCCATCCTGTTTTCCATGTCAGTCTCCTGAAACCTTTTCGGGAAGATATGGAGGATCCTTCACGAAGCCAACTCACAATACCAAGTATTCGAGGCCCCAATTCAACCGGGAAAAGGCGTGCTGAAGCTATTCTTGATGATCGAGTGATTCACGCCTCAAGAAAAGATCACCAGGAGTTCTTGGTGAAATGGCAGGGATGTGATGCAGAGGAGAATACTTGGGAGAGGGGAACAAACCTCAAAGCCTACAAGAGCCTGATTGATGATTACCTTGCAAGTAAGGCGCCGAGGACGTCGCCAACTCAGGTGGGGGAGAATGTCATGGGCGGCTTTCCAACCATGTCCCATGACCCCTTGGACGCGCCCCATGGCGTCCTGGCCAGCCTCCCAACGCCCGTCGCCACGGTCGGCCCCGTGGTCTCGGCAGCTCCAAGTGACAAGCGCGCATGTGCCTCTGTCGCCCCACCGATAGCCATCGCCAGCGCCCAGCCACAGGTAGATGCCAACAGCGCCGCGCGCATAGACAATGCCGCGCGCGCAGACCCTGATGCTAAAGACAAAGTTGCTGCCAACGGACTTGTTGCTGCTTTGTAGAAGATTAAGTCCTTTTCATTGTAAATATAGAGTAGTTTTGCTGCATTTTCTTTAAGTGTGATTTTCCAGCTTTCATAGATCTAGTCATGTAACTTTGGTTTATTTTTTTAAGCATTATTAAGGGGGACCAAGCAATCAAAACTTTCAAGCAAGCAAACAATTCTCTGTACTGGTGTCTCTCCCCCCCGACACCGTCTTGTTTTCTGTAATAGCTTTCATTCAATGCAATCAAGCTTTCTTTCATTCTCAATTCTCTTTTCTGCTCTCTTTCAATTGCTCATGACATTGGTTTTCCCGTACGGCACTGACAATCTAGTCTAGCGTACGGAGGGGACCTCAGTTGGCGGACAGCAACCGTACTGACATCGGTTGCTTAGCCTTACGTCGCCCTTCCAAGGAACTTCAGGAAGGCGCCGCGTAACAGTAAGCATGACTGTGTTTTTGCAGTCCAACATGGTACTTTACATATGCATTACTTCAAGTATAGCTGAAGTTTGACAAGGAGGGAAGGAGTTGCACTGTAAGTTATCCGAGAGTGATGTGATCAAGTGGTGTAGGCTGTGCCACTACCAGCAAGGGAGTCTTGAATGTTAGCTTTAAGTGGTATGTGCATAGTATTTAAAACCATTTGACATTGTATAATTCATAGAGAGGTGAACTGAAAATGCCTCTTTTGATCGATTATGTAATTATGTTCTTAGAATATAATCATATTTTGTTAGGAACATCTGTGAAATTAGCTATTACTGAAGCTTTTGGAATTCCTATAATGATATTTAGTTACGAAAGATTGAAATTCTGATACTGCAACAATTTCATTCTATCTATTACACAGTTTGTAGCTTCAATCTTCTTTCAATTTGATTTGCTTTTGTTTCTGATTTAGTTCTGCATTGCCTCTTTATAAATGCATCTCGTATTTCAGAATATGACCATTGCTTTTGCTGTTCATTTATCTACGAATCCTTCATTTGAAGACTATTTCAATGGTAATTGATGACTAATTAGATGAGTATGCAACAAATAGTAAGGTTGTTTACACTAGATCAGTATACATGGTTGTTGTTGAGTTTGGGTTTCAGTAGGACTTGTATTTCTGTCCTCGTTAATATCTGCATATCCTTTGTGAAATGCCAATATGGGCCCACGTGGGCTTTAGTAATTGATGGACTGGGCTGGGCTAGCCCATCATTTTGGTTGGCCTTATATTTGTCAGCCCTATGTGGTGGGGCCCATCATTTTTTTAAAATATAATTTTATATTTTTTATTTAAGTTCTAACCTAAAAAAGATAAATATTTAAAAGTTAAAAAAATCTTATTGGAAAAATTTCACAAAACTTAATAACTTTTTATACTATTCCAATATATCACAATAAATACTAAAAAAGTAAAAGATAAGACTTTATTTCATTCACTAAAAGTCAAAACTCAAAACAAATTATTCAAGAGAACGTCCATGACGCTTATGGGATATCCAACATACCATCTTCATCAAACACATTTGAATCCGCTTGTGAGAAGATTGTCTTAATATCTTCACTTTCGTCTACATCTATAATATGTATGCAATATTAATTAGTTAAATATTAAGAATAATTAAATTTTTAAAACTAATTAACGTTTTAAGACTTTGATCTTTTAATATGATGAGCTTAATAAACTTTAAGCTTGGGATACTCTTCTTCTTATTTTTTGTGTCATATACTTTTTATATTTTATATATTTTAAATACGTATTTTTATTAGGCCCACGGGCCGGCCCCAGCCCAGCCTTAGTCAAGCTTCACGTGCCACGGGCTTACTCGGGCCGGACTTAAAAGCCTCGTTTTAAAATGGGCTCCAAAAATTCTAACCTAGTCCTGCTAAATCACGGGTTGGGCTGGACTTGCTCTAGTGAAAATATTATATAAAGATCATGTTAGTTTAAAGGCTGGGCTTGCTCTAGTGAAAATACTAAAAAAAAAAAAAAAAACTTTCTTGCTTTTCCACCACAGCAATATTTAATTTGCTTACTTTCTATTACATGGTATTATAGACTTAAGTGCCTCAGGAATTTGGTTGTAAGGAACTGTTACCACTTTGTTGTTTGGTTTCTGTAGTTCTTTTTGCATTTTCGAACCTGTTTATGTATTTCTGCACAGGATTGCTGTGCAGCATTCTGCATTTTCAGTGTTTTTGCGTTTCTGCGCAGCGTTCTGCATGTTTGCATATCAAGACAGCGACTTTGCATTTCTGCAGTGTTATATCTCATCTAAACTAGTTGCGCAGCGTTCTGCATGTTTGCATATTTTGACACCGAGAAACTTGATAATTGTAAGGTCGGGGTGTAGGGAAACTCTTGTACGAAATTGTACCCAAGA
Source organism: Nicotiana tomentosiformis (assembly GCF_000390325.3). NCBI lineage: Eukaryota > Viridiplantae > Streptophyta > Magnoliopsida > Solanales > Solanaceae > Nicotiana > Nicotiana tomentosiformis. The sequence continues at coordinate 31,604,934 of NC_090812.1, forward strand.
TAATTAAATAAAAATATAACAAGTAGTCTTAGGAACTAAAAGCATATTCAGTTAGAAAATCCTAAGAAGAAGCAGTCAATGACACTGCAATTCAAGATCTAAACGATTAAAAAATCTTCCAAAATATACAAAGTACTCAAATTTATTATATCTCCAAAGAACAAAAAAAAAAAAAAAAAAAATTACAAAGCACCAAAAATAAACTAAAAATCAAAGCCACCCATATCTCCCATGGCATCCCCGTAGCCATCATCATAAGCAGCCATCTCTCCAACATCCGAAACCATATCTCCCACCAACAAACCACCAAGCAAACCAGCACCCAATCCCAAACCTAATCCACCTCCCATTCCACCAAACTTGTTCTTTTTCTTAGGTTGTTGCACCGGTGGATATCCGTATCCAGGTTGTTGTACGGGTGGATACCCGTAACCAGGTTGTGGTTGCGGGTATCCATAACCAGGTGCACCACCAGCAGGTGGGTATCCAGTGTGTGGATACCCACCATAAGAAGTTTGAGGAGGAGGAGGAGGAGGAGGAGGATACGCATATCCGGGATTTTGCTGATTATAAGCCATACCATATGATGCACCAGCAGCATGTGGTGGTGCAGGATAAGCAGTAACAGGCTCATGATTTACATCTTTCTTTTGATCAGCCGCTGTAAATTTTTCACCAAATTTGTAAGAAAATTTCAAAGTACCCTTTGGTTTTCCGCTCTCTGTTATCACTGGATATTCAACAAACTTCTCAGCTGTGCCATTAGAAGTAGACTGATTAAAGAGATCATGAATAGGAACAGAGACTTCACCAATTTTTGTGTCTCCTAAGGTACGTTCAGATTTGAGACGAAAGATGAGGTAAAGCCCTGGTTTTGTGAGGGAAGTTTCAACTAGAGTGAATTTCATAGAGTGATTCCACTTAGGATTTGTGCCACTATTTTTGTGGACGAAAGTTTTTTGCTTATTGGTATTGCTAGGATAAGAGATGGAAACTTCAACATAGACATCCATTTTAGAGAAAGTATTGACATTCTTTATGCCGTCTGCGGCAATAACTTTGATATCTAATGGACGTAACTCCATTGTTTTGGATTGTTGAACTAGCAAAGAAAGGAAGTGGGAGAATGAGAAAATAGTCGTGAGGAAAGTGTTTTATATTGTGATATTCTGTTTGTTGTGACTCTGTTTATGGGGGAAAGAAAGAGTTTTATTTATAGGGAAAGGATAATGATGAAGGAAGGAAAAGACGAAGAAGGTTCGCATGAACCGACTCTCCACTAGGTTGGATTAAAGGATATTTAGCCCCAATAATAAATTAGTGTTTTTTCCTCGTCAGCACCAAATAAAGCGGTTAATTGGTTAGTAAGCAATTACAGTGAATTCAGGGTCAGATTTTTGTCGCGCCCTTCTTTAATTCAATATCAATACTAGTATTTCTGAAGGAGCATATTTGTAGCCTATTACGCAAAGCTTAAAGTAATTTATTTTTTTCTTCAAAATTAAGATATTTGGTCAAGCTTTTAGAACAAAAAAAGTGCTTTTAAATAAAAGTAGAAACATTTTTTTAGAAACAGAAAAAAAATAGCTTCTCCCCTTTTTTCGAAAAGTATTTTTGAGAAAAATAAATTTAATTTTTTTTTTAAAGTTTGGCAATACTAATTACAGTTTAAAAGTATTTTTCAAACTAAGTAGCCAAATACGAGCTGTTTCTCATCAAAAATATTTTTTAAAAAATATTTTTGAGAAAAACACTTCTCAAAATAAGTTGATTTTAGAAGATTGACCAAACAATTTGTTAAAGGATTACAAATCAAAATGCAGTGCCAAAAAATTTAAAATCTTATTACCCGTCCACTTGGTCTATTTTCGACCCTTACTTTTACTATGTAAAAAGAAGGTATCTATTTTTTTTTTAAAGAAGGTATCTAGTTCGAGTGTCAACTGCAAGTACACGATTTGATGGTTACATACTTACATTGGGTCCATATATTAGTGAGTGGAATTAATTTGCTTTTCTGAATGGGTTTCGATATCCAGAAAAAGCGAGAGTGTCCTACGGGATTATGATATTGTTGCTTAATAAAATAGTAGACGCGTTATCCCCATCAGAATAGTATTTATCCCTTTTCCTTATCTTAAGCGCCCAAGTCAGACCAAACTTCGCGTCAACTGCGTGTGGAAATTTAGAATATCCACTAACGGCCTTACGGAATAATCTACAAAATTCTGAGGAAATTTCGAAGGCATGATATCAGAGTATTAAATTAAATAGGAAAAATTAACTACTCCAACTATAAAGATTCTTTTCATTTTAAATTATTGTACTATTGCGTTTTAACATAAAAATCTCATGTGAAAAGCTATATAACTAAAGGAATTTTAAATGGTCATAAAATCACAAGCTCTAAAATTTCTTGACCACTCTGTGGAAGTCCAATTTATACATGAAAAATGTTTTTTTTCTTGACAAAATATGTATTAAAAAAAAGGTCGATCTTTATGTAGATTTTTGTTGCATTTCTAATTTTCTTTTTTCTGCCCAGCTAAAACCACACAAATTACGAATATTTGAAAACAGGAATAGCATTACCGAATGCGCTTTGTTTTAAAAATAATTTGTGAGATGCGCTAAAATCGTATCTAACGATTTTAAGTATAATCATATCTTGGGAGATTTATATGTCTGGTCAAAATTTAAAAGTCTTCTATTAATTTACGATCACAAAATGGTGACATCTATGGTGATGGAATTGGATTCTTCACTTGCACTAAGAGCAATTTCACACCGATATTGTGAAATAAATGGGATCATAATTTTGAAAGTCAAAAGGGCGTGGCGAGACGTTCTAGCTTTAGATCTTGTTTCACCGAGTTTCTAGGTCGTTAAAAGTACTTTTTTTTAATTATAAAAATCAGTTTTTTAAAAAAGTTGAATTGTTTGGCCAAGATAAAAAAGTACTTTTGAACAGTTGCCGAAGTAGTTTTTCTATCTTTGGGAAGAAATTACAAATTTTAGCTTCTTCCGAAAAGCAGAAGCTGAAGCAGAAAATTAATTTGTTCAAGACAAAAATGACCTTACAATAAATTTATATTTTTCAAATTATTTCTCATTTAATATTTTTCTTTTCCTTTTTCCTTCTACCATACTTTTCTTCTCTTTTTATTTCAATCATACTTTTATTCACTTTCTCCTATTACTAAGAGTAGATTTTTAATTATATTGAATAATATATTTTTATATATTTAAATTATCATATAAACGATAAGTAATACTAGATACTCAATATTACTGCTTTGGAATAACTATATTTTATATTGATTAGAACTTTTAATTTATATTTTTACTTTATATTTTATATTTTAACTAATTCTTTTATAATAAATATTCAAATTTATTTTTCTTTTTTTTATAATACTAATTGCAAACTAAACTTTTACTGTCCCTTTTCGTAATTTCATACTTAAAAGTAGGAGTGTTCAAACCGAACAAAAAAATCAAACCAAAACGATTAAAAAACCCGACTAGATTTGGTCTGATTTGGTTTCGTATTGAGTAAAAAAATTCAAACCAAACCGACATATAAACATATAATTTTATATATACTTTTAAGTCTTTATATTGATTTTTTTAAAATGTAAAAATATTCGAGATCCTCCCATGAGATGTAATATTTAATAGAACTATAAAGTGCATTTATTTTTATTTACTATAAATAATGGGTTGTATCACTTTTTAATTAAGTGTTACTGAAATGCGTCAATCATCTCTTTGTTCTTCCATATTCATATGTCAAGATTTCTTATATTTTTTTCGAATTTACTTTAGAATTAAATAGAATATATAATTATTTAGGTATCATCTTGATTTTTATGTTTAATTATTAAATTCGGTTAATCTTGAAGTGTACATTAACAAAAAAAATTATTGTTAGACAACTAAGAAAATAATTATCATGTGTTACTAAGAAAATTCTCCCATAAGAATATTTTAATAGATCATATGTTGTTCAATATTTTAAATTTTTACTAAATATATATTCACTTATTAAAACTTTATCTATAACTATACCAAAGTAAGATTGAAAAATATTCATGTAACAAAAAAATTCGACAAAACCGAACCAATCCAAACTGATGTAGTTATTTTTATTTGGTTTTGATAAAAATCGAATCAATCCGGTCCATGAACAACCCTACTTAAAAGTACTTTTTGGAAAGATTGGCCAAACACAATGAGTTTGCAAAAAGCACTACTCAAGAAATTAGCCAAACACAAATTGTTATTTTGTAAAAGTATTTTTTTTTTTTAAAATACTTATGTAAAAAAGCATTTTTCAAAATAATCAGACAGCTTGGCCAAACGGGCTCATAATGAGAGTCGGTAACTAGACGGAAGATTCTAGAACTTTTTAGTTTTAGTATTCTGTTAAATAAAAAGATAAAAACATAAGAATTAAAGAAAAACATTATAAACAACAGTGTACTTTATTTGCTTAATCGAAAATATGAAGGAAAAAAAAGTTTTTAAGACATAGGCTAGTAGTGTTATCTTAATCTGTAACGATATAGAAGCCGTTTAGCTAAGCTGGATTTAATTATTTTTAAGCACCAAGGGTTGAAATTATTCTTTAAGTGATAGAAGTTTATTTTATAAATAAGTAGCTACGGATAGACGCAAAAAAAGTGAAAAACAAGCCGTTGATGCTAATTAGGGGCGTTCAAACCGAACTGAAAAACCGCATCAAATCGAAAAATCAAACCAAACGGATTAAAAAACCCAATTAGGTTTGGTTTGATTTGGTTTGGTATTGAGTAAATTAATCCAAACCAAATCAACATATAAATATATATTTTTTATATATACTTTTAAGACTTTATATAGAATTTTCTTTAAAAAATATTTAGAAATATTTGGGATCCTCTCATGTGATGTAATATTTAATAGAACTATGAAGTTCATTCATCTTTATTTACCTTAAATAATGAGTTGTATCACTTTCTTATCAAGTGTTATTCAAATGCGTTAATCATCTCTTTGTTCTTCCATATTCATATGTCAAGATTTCTTATATCTTTTTGAATTTGAAATGGTATTTCGATAATTTAAAATTAAATAGAGCATATCATTATTTAGGCATCATATTGATTTTTATGTTTAATTATTAAATTTGATTAACCTTGAAAGCGTACATCAATGAAAATTTATTGTTAGACGACTAAGAAAATAATTGTCATGTGTTACAAAAAAAATTCTTCCATAAGAATATTTAATAGATCATAGGTTTATCATTTGTTTTTAATTTTTACTAAACATATATTCACTTATCAACACTTTATCTATAACTTTAACAAAATAATATTGAAATAATATTCATATAACAAAAAAAGAAAAAAAAATCCGATAAAACCAAACCAATCCAAACCAATATAGTAGGTTTGGTTTAGTTTTGATAAAAACCGAACCAACCCGATCCATGTACACCCTAATGCTAATACTAAAAATGAGTTTATTATCGGAATACACTTAATTTCAAATTGAATCAAATACAAACTAATTTATATTTCAATATTTTTAGTTCGGACTGTAGGCAGTATGAAATTAGTAGAGTAACTCAATCAGATCCCTTTATTCCCAGTCTCTAATTTCTGGGATTTTACCGGAGTTTTAAGGTGCCCCTTCCCAACGTGAAAGTCAGCGACAGTAAAGATAATTCTTACTTTATCTAACTTAATAAGCTTACTTACCTATGCATTGCTCTTTACTTAAATATACTTAAAGAAGAAAAAAAACGAGAAAGAAATTATAAATTCGTCTACGATTCAACATCAGAGCTCTATCGTGAAAAGAGGGATATTACTTCACTACAAAAACTTTTAATTATCGAAAGAGGTGAGAATTTAATTCCAATGTACTATCAGTTTATAATTTTTTTGCAACGTCAAGTTAAATTCACTTACAAGAATAAATAAATCTTCGTAGCAAGCATTCTATAATAACCTAAAAGGTAAAAGAACAACCTACTATAATTAATTCAATTGACCCGATGGTGCAAAAATTCTTTATACTATCGGTGTATATAAATTAAAATCCTAATTTTGTTTTTTCATCTAAAAAACTGAGAGTTCACATTCTTTTATGCCTCTGTTTCAGTTGACCATTTGTTAATTCTCTCCTATTTCCCAAGATACCACTTTGATTCTTTAATTCCTGCATGCCAACTTCTGAACAGTTTTACATAGTTTCAATCGTATAACATGTCAATTCATAGCGTCTCAAGGAGAGGCCGTGTGGTGGGAATGGGCAGGGGGTAGACTAGTAAAAAAAAACAAGATCACTATAAATCATTCTTCGATACAGGTTGTCTGATAGTACACAATCGGGGCATTTTTAAGTAATTCCAATTTCCACGCTGGCTGCTCCCTTATCATATGCAGATTTTAATCTGCGTCCTTTGCTTAAGAAGTGCTCTTCGGACATTCCAAACGCTAACGTTGTGCATTGCGTTGATGATTGGTGCTGGCCAAAAGCCTTCCAAAAATCATGAGCCAATTAAAGGGGATGGTAAGGGACATAGCCCAATAAACCCGTCAGATCGGTCACAATGTCACTACACCTGGTGAGAAGGCCTAGCATTTGTTGTGAAATGTCGACTTCAGGAACGGACACTTGATTGTTATAATTGGGCACGTTTCTATGGGCTACTTGATGAGTAAAGTGAACATCATTTGGTGCATTGGCATATTGAGCAGTAGGAAGAGGGAGCGTGGACGACTGAGTTGTATAATTGTTGATATTAGAACTAGAAGATGCACTTCGATCAGCAATACTACTAGCATCGTTGACGGTCCTACTATCATTTGTCTGCTCACCTCTAATAATAGCTTCATCCAACATAAATTTTACACGGGGTGATGCCCTATTACTACCATTACCACCATTGGTCATTGGCCCTTCCTCACCTGGGGGTTTCTTTAGACATGATTTCAGCTGCCCAGGCATTGTTGAGGACCTCGAATCAGCTGCCCCATCTTTTGCTGCAGAAGTCTCGGCGGCAACATCTTCCCTTGGCACCTTGGTAGTTTCTGTGTCTTGTGCTTCGGCTGCCACTTCTCTGATGTAGCATCTCACATTGGGATTCCCAAACAAATTATTGCTAGCACTGGCAAATCTATAGGCCCCCACTGCATGATCCCTGTATTGGTAGACCAAACGGCAGGTGGATGACTTCCAGAAGACCCGAGTAGCTGAATGATCCATAGTTCCAAAACGGGCAAACTTAGCCTTCAGCTCAGGAATGGAGGGAAGAGCTCCATTAGGTGGAAACTTCATAACAAGCATGGTTGGGTCAGGCTCCTTCTTCTTGCCAATATCTGGCTTCGAGACTTTCACTGGTGTTGAAGCCAGTTTTTTGGCAGGTATTTCCTTGCTTTCACCTTGGTGAACTTCTGAAGCCTTCAAGGAAGCCTTCTTTTGTGCTGCCAATGCTCTCACATCATTGATCTTTTTCTTCTTCTTGGCAGCAATTTCCTCTTGCCTATCTGAAGGACCCCGCTTTCGCCCTCCTTTGGCAGGATCATCAGGCCTGGCAGGATTCTTCTCTGGCTTCAGATTTGATGTTTGTTTCACATTATTGGTGGGGGCAGTGTCTGAGATATGGGCGACAACAGGTGATTTGCTGATGGGTGTACTTGACTCACTCTCAACTGAGGCAGACAAGGCCAAGCTTTTTTGATAGACAAGAGACCGGAATTTCAAAAACAGTTCTCGTATTGTTTTTATATTGCTGCTCTCTACACCATAAAATGGATCAAGAGCAAGAGCATGTAAATCACTTAGTACTTGAGGAAGCTCAATATTGTTGCTTCTAACCCGAACCTCATCTTCTGTTACCAAACCATCAGGCACAGAGCTACCTGTGGCATCACCCTTTTGCTGAATATCCATTTGAAGTTCTTCCCTAGAAGCTGAAGGAACTTGGACAGGCTCTCTTGCTACTTTCTCCATCACCATACTATCTGAAGAAACAGCTGCTTGTCCCTCCACATGATTAGAGTTTGCATTCAAGCCCACCTCTGCCTTCTTTTTCTTCTTTTTCTTCCTCTCGGTTGAGGGACTACTGCCACCACTCACTTCCTCACCAGAACGTTTACGAACCTTGACCTTATCTGGTCCACTATTGATTTTTTTTACTCGAGAACCCCCAGCATGCAGCCTTGCTTCAGTAGGCACAGAAGGCTGCACAACATCAGTACCATCATCTTCAGTTTGTCTCTGTCCATGCAGTTCTTCCACATTAGCTGCCGGATTTAATGGCTGCTCAATCAAGGTGGAGCCAGATGCACTAGGCAGGTGATCAGCAGCACTAGGAGAAACATCTTTTCCTGATAAGGAGGAACCATCTAGATGAACGGGCTGGTCAGAATAACCTGCTGGTGCTGCACCAACTTGGACTTTCAGGTTACCAGGCTCATCTCTGCGTTTAAATAGATACCTGTCTTTCTCAACTTGGTCCTTCATTTTATTAGATTTTGCAGAACTCTTTCCCTTACCCAGAGTTTCTGCCTGCACCAATCTGCCACTCAAAGGAACTGTAATTTGTGAAAGCACAAAAGACACAAGTGAGCAAAATCTGATAACAAGGTGAGAACTTTTTGCTAAAAATGTATAAATCGCTTATTTAACAAAAGGTAAAGGTACAAACGATTCAAAAGGTAGATATAGAAAAAAACCAAGAACGTGAAGCTAATATTAGAAAAAAAGAAATCCAGAAAAGTTAAAGACTCAGAATCCCAATAACATAACCAATATGAAGATGGAAGCAAACAAATTCTAAAAACATTGATATCTGCAATATAAATGCAATTTTGTGTCTGTATGTGCAAAGAAAAGTAAAAACATTGTGAAGGACATGACTTTAACAGCCAAAAAGAGATAAGAATCTCCTTTGATATCTGGGGTTTCACCACTTTAAAACAAGGATAAAGAGCAGTTTGCACATAAACTGTCATATTTTCTTTGCCCAACTCAACACAAGAAAGGAAAGAGCTACACTTTTTATTTTGCCAGTTGCTAATTATATCCACCCCAAAATGCTATGTCCACATACAACTTTAGGTTAAATGTTGGACTGCAATTTATTTTTACTACAAAAAAGGGGCAACAGTTGATCTTACCATCCCATACTTTTGCACTCCACATTTCTTCTGCGTATAACAACACAATGCTATAAGCTCCTATTCATATTCAATTATTCACCAGCAAATACAATATTGACAACTTGACCACCCCTCCACAGCCATTTTACAGGATGTTTGAAGAAAAAAGGAAATCCTTTTTATTTCGTTAAGTTTTTTAAAGAAAGATTTTGTCCTGTAAAATTCACCTTACCAAAAATCGTTTCATTCTTTGAACGACTCTCACACGATACTACTGTTGTCAAACAATCTAATCCCATATTACTTTTTGCAAATTACACTCCCTATCTCATAAAAAATTATCTTACTTTCCTTTTTGGTCCATTCCAATGTGTGTCGTATTTGATTAAGGGAGAAGTAGGTCTAACAGGAACCAATCCTATTGTACAGAGCAATTTATAACCAAGACTTTCATATCACAATTCCTTCCCAAGAAATGAAGACTGCATCTCTGTTGAGACACTGATTCATATCCTCAGTCCAATTTAATTGCTTTCTACATGGTTTTATCTAACACTTAACTGTTGACTAATGACTACTGCAAAGTCTTTGGTTCGATCACGAATGCATAAAGCTAGTTCTAAATTTTGGCATGTGTTTCACAGGGTGAAATTTTGAACAAAGAAACAGCCCTTAGCTGCAAAGAGTGCAATTAGATACAACAGCAGGAAAATACACATATTTAACCACTAAATCCAATCTTGCAATTCCCTTTTGCTTTTCTCAATTTTCTTTTCTTTTTACTCCTTTTTTGTTTTCTCCTATTTGGCACATAAAAAACCCAACCATATGGTCTCGCCGTAAGTATCGCCTTGTTATTTGAACATCACAACCATACTGAACCATATTCAGTACTGCATTATCGCTTCAATTAATTGACCATCATTTGCTACTTTTTTTAAAATAAAATTCTCATTCTTTTTACACAAGGCACTGTAGCTTCTTTTTATTTATAGGTACAGAGATTCTTAAGAGTGGGAAATAAACGCAGGACGAGTAATCCCTCTCATTGGTGGAGGAAAGACAAAAATGAAAAAGAAAGAAGAAGATATAAGCCAATGAGTAACTCAAATAGGACGCAAGCTTATCCCTCATTTTTCCTTCGCTGCAGGACGCAAACAATGCGGTGTTATCTATTTATGGTTCACCACAGACATTACACCAGATTATCAAAGATGCAGAGAGACGCACAAAGGGGGTGATAACAGAGAGAGAGAGGAGAGAAGAAAAAACAAATGCCTACTAAAATACAAAAGGACCAAACTCTAAACTTTATCTAGAAGTGTCATCAAAACTTCTTCTGATTCATGTCAACAAATTCAACAAGATCTAACGACATCAATTTCAAGATTAATGGGGTAAGGATGCATGAATTTATTCACTTTTACTTTTTTTAATTGTAAATATATTCACTTTCACTGAAGAAATGATTGCAGAAAAGTTCCGTAAAAATAAGTTTAGGTTACAACAGCAACAAGAAGAGTAAAATACTCCTAGCAAACATTGGACCTAAAATAAACATCCCAGCATGACTAAAACTCAATCTCAACTAATTGATATCGCCAATAAAGATTTTTTCCCTCCGTTATACGCTATTTTTCGCTATGTCTACAAGGACTCCAAGAATTTGTAGGTCTTTCGACACAACTTATTTCATGTAATCTTAGCTCTACCTCATCTGTTTTTAACACTTCCCCTCACTATGATTTCAAACCGATAATCTGATACATTAGGAGATCGACGTAAGACATGACCAAACCATCTCAAACAACCTTCTCTCTTTTTATCCTTTATTGTGTGCTACTGCCACCTTCTGCCAAATGTTATTTAAATGTTAGCTGGAATTGAGCACCCAAGTGTGGTAGAAAATCCCAAGTAATACTTTAACAACTAATAACTGGTATAGAAAACAACAAAAATATATTTTATTTATAATGATTTGTGTTCGATTGGAAAATAAATCTAATCCAAGTAAAATATATACTAGTGAAAAGTGATTAATATAACACACCCATATGGAAAGGAAAGAATGCCTCAACTCTACAAGAGGCATAACACCAAAAGCTGGAAACCCATTTCTTGTGACTGCTAGTAGCCTAGCACCAGCACTTCCCTCCAAATGGGAGTTCGAGGTGCTAAAACACTGCAATCCCTTCACAGCATTAAAGTTCTAGGAGTACCATCCAAATAATGAGCTTGAGAATGCTTCAAAAATTAAATACAGACTAGTGGCACAAAAAACCCCGTATTTGGGGGGGGGGGGGGATGGATTTGATAGAAGAGCATTAAATATAACATAGAAAGAGAGAAATAGTACCTCTTGAAGAAGGCTGTCTAAATGGCTGAGCCACTGCTTCTTGTGCTTGTTTAGAAGGAATAACACCAAAAGCTTCAGCATAGGTAGGATCAAATTCCTCAAACACTGCCTTCCTATAAGCCAACACAGTCGCCTTCTTCTTAACAAAGTTAAGATCGGTCTCAAGCACTTTACTCCTAGGCTTCAATGCCAACTTCCTCACAAAGTCAAATGTCTCTTTCGGTTGAAACCTTTCCCTAGCCTTCTTAATCTGGCTGGCAGAGTAAGTACAATTCTTCTCAAGATCACTAAAATCTACACTAAAAAACCCATTAACCTCCGCAGAACGAAATTTGTATCTCTTCCTACAATGACAAACCAAACCTAAAGCACTCCTCCGGCCCACCTCATCGACCCCTTCCTCCACCGCCTTCACAAAGTTCTTCACATTAGTTTGCATAGATTTTTCAGCAAAAGTTGGTTCAAAATGTACTAGCTCATCCGGGTCAAACCAGCCATAACTGCTATCACCATAAAAAGCCACTAAAATGTGACCTTCCCTTTTACTTCTTCGTACGGAAGGAGTAGCAAACGCCTCACTAAAAATGTGACCTGGCCACCAAGGGTGTGATTTCACCTTCCCCCACACCATATCACCCATTTCAAATCCGTAACCAACTGACCAACTCTTCCCATTCCCTGCAAACTCATCGAACTTAGATAGCATCAAATCGTATCCAGAAACAACAGGCTCCATTTTTCCCTTCTTGACATCAGTTCTACTAGAAACTAATGCTGTCGTCTTACCTTTCTGCTCCGACTTAACCCGATTCGCTTTCACGGAGTTCGCGCCTTCTTCCTCTTTCATGTCCCTAACCTTAGTTGTTTCATTTCCCTCGCTTTCCACATTCGAAACCCTAGAATCCGAATTCGAAGCCCTAGAATTCTTTACGTCCATAGAAACCCTAGAACCATCAGCGGGGGAGATACTGGAGTTTGTGGTGGAAACCCTAAGTTTCGTCTCTTCTACTGAATCGTTCCTTCGATTTGCTTCAAATCCGTTGCTCATCACAGAAATCATTTCATGGAGCTAAACTTCCGATTTCCATACGGCGTGAAATGAACCTTCAGGAGAAGAAAAACAATGAATTTTCCAGAAAAATGCAGCAATTTTGGAGATTACGGTACAAACTACAACCCTGTGAGGCTATGAGAGAGAGAGCGAGAGAACTGAAGTATGGTGCGAGAGAGAGAATGGAGCTTAGTAGTTTCGGCCCGTGGGCTTTAAGCGGTTTAAGGCCCAGTTTTGCGGTTATAAAATGAGGAAATGAGTGGAAGATTCCACGTATCGTTGTTTTTCCCCCCCGCGGCCGCCACGTACCAATGATATAAGGGTGCATTATTTGGTTAAATTGTCAAGAAGAAAAGGATTAGTCTAAGACAACCCTAAAATCTTTGGGGAATTGTCGAAAGCTAAAAATAAGATTTTGGGCAAAAAGTGCTCGGTCCGGTGAATTTGGTGGAGCGACCTTAGATTCAATTAATTATGGCGTTTCTTCAACACAAGAAATGATAAATAAAATATATTAGAGTGAAAATTTGACTTAATCGATGAATTAAACTCTGAAGCTCTAAGTTAACTATGCTAGATTGCTAGTAGATACTAACATTAAGAGTGAGAATTTTAGTGAATCGAGAAGTTAGGCTCTGATGCTCAAGTCAATAATTTTTTTAAAAATAAATTATATTCTAAGTAATAATAAAGATAAAAATAAAGTTAAATAAAGCAATATGTAAATTGAAAATGTTCGCATACCGGAGGTTTCGTGTATATCTAGTCGTTATAATATAGCAACCACTCCCAATTAGTCAAACATTGATAATCATACACAACTAAGCAAAAAAAGAAATATCATGTCTGAAATGATATTATCTCATGCTTTTCTTATCTAGGAACTTGAAATGATGGTTGACAAGATCATTTTTAAAATGATTGTGGACATGAAAGGTATTTCGTATGGATGGCTTGCGTAAATTGTCCTAACTTTTAACCATCTTCGCTAATAAGCAAGCTTTAAGTCTCGGATTTGAATAGATTCACCCTCTTGTCCATGGACCATGGTAAACAGGACAAAGACCTACATTGATTCAAGAAAGTTGCTCGTGTTTTATTCCTAGATCTAGAACTAGGTAGACTAAGATGTATACTAGAATCAGAAGATACCGCGGCAAAGAATGAGCGTCTTCATATTTATATGGAGATGTAAGATGTTATACTCTCTCTTTTTTAAAAGTTATTTTACTTGATATTAATGCAATACCAACATAACTAAGTGTCGCTTTTTGGACCCCTTTCTATTGAAGTGATACACTAATGATGTTTTACTTGTACTTTGAGAAAGAACAAACACGAATAGAGAGAAATCGATCATAATAAATGACACGTCACATCGTAAAGTTCTAAGTTTAAAGAGAATGATAGGAAAAACAATGGTAACCAACTTATAAGTGAGAAATAGACCACACCAAGTGACATACCACATCATAAAGTCCAGGATTATAGAGTGTATTAGTGTAACCAATTATAAGTACTTTTTTCCTTATCTTACGTGTGATAAATGTCATCCAAAATCATAAGCTGGTCACTCCTAAATGGGTTTTCAGTTTTATAAAGACTTTTTATGTGAATAACAAATATATCATTCTATCGAAAATATGTTTTGTATACTCCCTCCCTCCTCCCCAAAGTACCCTTCCCAAAAGAAAACCCCCTAATTCCTTGTGATTTCGTTTTTATCGTTTGTTCTTTTGTATATAAAAATACTTTTACATTTATCAACGATTCTTGATTAGCTAAGCCAAACGGGCTCAAAAAGGTCCTATCATATCAGTAGAACTTCAATTTAACTTGAAATGATGCCTAGCCAGCATCTGCTTAATAGCTGGCAATTTTACCGTAGTATGACGTCTCATCCTTTCCCTTCACAATGTCTGTCGATGTTCAAGGTTGAACAAGAAAAGATTAACGCTGCTTCCTTTTCGAGGAGGAGACAACTTAGAGTCTTAAGACACAATCGAATATAACCATAGGGTAAAATAGGATTACACGTCACTCTTTGAATAATTGCACTTCATTCTTTTCCAGGACACTACAGTGAAGACGAAATACATGACAAAATCCATAAATACCTGAAAGCCAATAACAAGTTGTTCTATTCTTTGTCACCCATTAATCTCTCTGAAAATGGAAGTTCTGATAAAAATTGGACCAAAAAATAAGTAGCACTCACAGCCACTCATAATTATACAACAAAAATCCCGCCTGCCCGATACAAAGACACTATCCCTCCACCCTAAAAGAATTTCGACTCTTATATTATTCTATCAATGAAAAGAACAGCTAACCAAAAAAAAGTATGTCAATAAAAAAATTTATCAATAAAAATCCTTTTTTTTTAATAAAGTAAGATAAAATTCAAGTTTGCTATCATTAAAGTTATTATCAAGCATCATCTTGTTGATCAAGAGGAGTTCCAGCAATCCATCCCCATACCCCACCAGAGCTCTGCCTTCGCTTCTCATTCAAGGCTTGCTCTGAAGCTGCTTTTTGTCGTTGGAGTAGCTCAAGTTCTTTCTTTAAGCTTTCCAGAGTCTGTAGCTTTTGTTTTAGCTCCGCAGCATCAACCTGTTGAATTAGCTTGCACTCAGTTCCTTTCCACCTTAGTTAAGAAAGATAAACCACAATCCTTGTTTTCAAGAAAATATGACATAATTTAGCTCATGCTAAGTTACTACTGTCTTACTCCAAGGTTCTAACTCTGAAATATACATGTATCGTGTGTGTGTGTGTGCGCACGCGTACAAGTGCAGACGCATGCTAAGTGTATGGTGAATCTCCATATTTTAGTTATAATATGATACAAGTTTCTAATATTTCTCGGCCATTGTATTCTCCAGTATATGTGAGAGTTGGGGACATGGAGAGCTATTAACATCTCTTATCAGTATTACTGCCAAAATGGAATGCAAATACTGAATCAGAAGGGTAGCCAAATGCTGCGTCAACATGCGGAAGGAAGGTAACAATCACTTGTGACTACATAACGAAATACTTAAAAGGTCCTGGTCAAATCATTCCACTTCTCCTACCCACCAGAAAAGAATTTTAAAAAGAAGAAAAATAGATATACAAAAATCCTTGTATGTTATTAGTAATTTAACTATTCCATACCTCTAGTTTGAAACATCTTGATTGGTCAGTAGCAAGTTGACCGCGTACAGATTGAAGCTCCTGCATAAATTATGAGAATCAAAATTGAAACTGAAGGTTACTGTTGGATCCTGCCCAGTGGTGTCCCTATTGTCGAAAAGCAAATTAAGTATCGCACATGAAAACAAATAATAAAAGGTGGAATAAACACATGCATAATGCCAAAAGATATCTTTTTCGCTCGCCAAAAGTTTTGCTTGACACCACTTCTTCTGCACATTAGTCAAAATTGCTTTTATTATTACCAAGAGACAGAATAAAAGATTGGGGAGTACAATCTCTCGTTCAGGGGAAAAGTTGGATATTAGAGATTGCATTTAATGTAGATACGCAAGGGACTGCAATGAAGAGGAGAAGACAGCCAGATGAAATATTAATGGGTGCTTTGGAAGAATATTTGAAAATCAGAGTTTCAGAAAACCTCATTTGTTAAGCAAAACGGAACCATAAATGACAAAGTGACCTCTTAACTCACAAAGCATCATTGAAGCCCAAAAGATACAAATAAAACTCCATCCATCTATAGTAGAAAGAAACTAATATTGATTAGTAGTTAGAACTAAACCAAGACGAACAATGTTAAGCCACGGATCCATCAAATAAAAAGAAGCAAAAACTGAAGATAAGCTTTTGCTTGTACTTCTAAAATATAGCTATCAATCCGAAGGAGTGGTTACCTTATAAAGGTCTGTGTTGCGAGCCTCAGCATCAGTCAAGTCTTGCTTCAGCTGAAGCGTCTGCAACTTCTCTTTGCTGAGAGATGACTCTAATTCTTCCTTATCAGCTTTGAGGGCAGCTAAAAGCCGTTCACTAGTTTCTTCAACTTTGCTCACCTGCATGATGAGACGTGAGATCAAATCCCAAGGGAAAGACAAGGAAAAAACAAACAAAATCATAATGGAAGAAGTGTATGATTATAGAGAACAAGTATTGTGACTAGGGAACCTCACAAAGGAACATGACAATGTAGTGGATTGTCAGTTGCAACAACGGAGAAATTTTGAAACTGTCATATCAACATGACAGAATTAAGTAAAGGAGAGCCGGGCTAAGAATGGCTTGGCGACAACTCGAGTAGAAGTTCAAGCAGGATGTGTTGGGTTTGACACATTATGATTAACAGATCTCAATATTTCACAAATGCCATAGGGAAAAATAAATAGGATTATATATCTACATTTTTTGTTTCTCAAGTAGCCCGTACATAGTGACATGCAGTTTGTGATAAAGAACTTATTAGGCTATTCCACTGAAATTTCGGATATCATATCTATTTATAGGTCGGGGAAAAATTAGCATGATACTTTTTAAGCGGACTTTGAAGGCAAAATCAAGGTCGTCCAATCGACGTGCTACAGTTAAAGGAAAGAGAAGCATCTTAAATGACTTATGTAAAGCTAAGGTGCTGGCAGGAAGGACAAGGAAACAATTCATACTCATCGACTCTAAAGCAACATTTACTTAGAATTTGTATGTCATAAGGTTTCTGTTTTTTTTTTATCAAGCTGTATGCCATAACGTAAGGCTGTCAAATTTGGCCCAAGCCCAAATGACTTGCCCAGCCCGCCCAAGATTGGGCTAGTTATTGACCCGCTCATTTATTGAATTCAGCCCATCTTGACCCAACCCATCTCAAGTTTGGCTGATTTTTAGCCTAAATTGATCCATGAGCAATTTTGCCAAAATATCTTAGAAATAATTCTTTTTTGTTTGATATGTTATATATGACCATAACAAAATAAAAAGTCTTATTTAGTAATTATACAATTCATAAGAAAACAACACATAATAATTAAAGCTTGATAACAGTTGGGCGGGTTGGGCTATGACCCAAATGTTAGTCCATCTTGACCCAGCCCATCTCAGCCAGTGGCGAAGCCAGAATTTTCGTTAAGGGGTGTCAAAATATATAAAAGTAAACATACCAGGAAATTAAGGGGAGCCAATACTTAGTATATATACATATAATTTATTTGTTTACCTATCTACACAATGTATTTTTCCCGCGACACCCCTTCGTACAAGGTGGCTCCGCCACTGATCTCAGCCCAGGTGATTTTTGGGCGGGTCATTTGATCCGCCCATTTATTGACTCGGTCCATTTTGACCCGCCCAAAATCGGCCCAACCCGCCTATTTGACACCCCTATCATAAAGTTATATCAAATAACCACAAAGGCAACAGTTTATTTTTCCTCACAATCAGTTGTCATGCGCATATAAATAAATATAGCAGAACTATATTCTTCAATTTTCTTCTCTGCAGGATGCAAGAAAAAGAAATTTGGAACTGTTAAGATTGATCAAATAGAGGAAAAAGAAGAAACTAGGCGAGGAGGACCAAACTTATGTTACCAAGCACTGAAATAACCCAGACATGCAACTACTAATAGATAGTGTACAACATATAAAAGTTCTCATGGCCACAAGTGTCTTGATTGTTTTTTAATTAGCTTAATCACATACAGACAAACAGACTGACACATGCATATGCACTTAAAATTTAAAAAAGTCATCAGCGTGCTAGACTTGGACTTCATCACCCTAGCTACATATCCACAATGTTTCAATCAAATTTATAGTCATTGCATTCTAATTAAGTAAGATTAGTTACGATGGGTTGAATCGATCTTTGAACGGATTCAATCAATCAGCGTCGAGCACTTCAACTGAATTCATTGCTTGAAAATCTGTCTTTCGCCTACTAGGTTCTAGCATACACATTTATTTTCTAATCAGAGGACATATCTAGCCAGGATTTCGGAGTCCAGCTTTATAAACCAATATACCTGCTGTCCTAAAGAAAGATGATTTAAAAACTAAACTGAAGTTTTTTCCAAAAGCAAAGCAACCGAAATTCACGTGCATATGCATTATGCAGGATGACATATTTAATATATCACAATACCATTGGCTCAGATTCAATGTTGTCTACCAAAATTTCCCTAATATTTCCTTCGTGCCCTGTTACAGTCTCTGACTCCAAATCCCTCGTGGCATTAGTAGCATTTTGTACTGCTGAAACACTATCTGGTACAGGAGTCTCCATCATCTTAGATTGCAAAGTTGATTTGTGGCTCGGTTTCAGTACATTGACCTTAAAAAGAGTAAGCAATCCACAAAAAAAGAAAATTAAGTAGAGCAGAGAAATCAACCACCCACTAGCCACCATATAAGGTCTGTCCAACCTGTGAGTGGAAAAGCGGAAGGAAAAGGTTTATCTGTATGGGAAGAAAGGGAGAAGCGTTAGCAACCTCACCTCATTACTATACCGCCCATTATATCCCCCAAAAGAAACTAGGATATCTTCACCATTATATGAACATAACACCAAGCTCAAGCCCTGTTGACAAGAAAATTTAAGTGACAAGTCAATTAGATTTATATAATTCAGATATACAGGAAAGCATGCTCTCAAACTTTGCACATGCTTCAACACTAACATGCTGTTATTTTTTTAATGGTGAGTTCATATGATCCCAAGTGTGTCAAAATACACTTCAGTCCCATGTGAGGCCATAGAGCAATCAAGAACACTGAAATAGTCTTCCTCTAATTTATCAAGAGTTCAAACATTTTTCTGCCTCATTTCATTGTGGTTTGCATCCTTAGTGAATGGATTATTTAGTTTCAGAATTGTACCATGGAACCATGCCATTTAGCCATTTAAGTGTAAGCTGCTAATATTAATGAGGATTAAGCTATCATGACACCATGGTCAATAAGGATTTTAGTCAAACTTATCCCACCATCTACAGAATGTTAATCAGGGTGGAAGGGGATCATACAAACTAAGTGCTCATGGATTCTGATAGATTATCTTCTGCAAGTCAAACTTCAGTGCTTCATTCACATTGATATATATATCACATATTTGATCAGAGTGTTGATCACACTTCGAGAACAGAAACTTACTCCAACATTGAGGAGGTGTAAGAACTGAATGATGAAAAGCTACACATCAGCATATCATATTGCAGACAAGAAGCTAAAATTAGGATGGGTCCAATCAAGATGGCTTCTAGATTATCATCAGTATAATCGAACAAGTGAAAACTTTGTAACCTAACCAGATGCTTAATTGAAAAATAAACTTGCTGGTTGTTTAAAAAACAAAACAACATGCAGAACATTAAATACCTCACTAGCAAGAGGAACACGCCCTTGAACAGTTGTTACAATGGACCAATCCAGTGTAGACATGTTGAGGACAACAGTTTCGGAGACCCCTGCAATAAGTGTAAGAGTGCCAAAATAGCATAAACACATGATAGCTGGCTTGGCTCACAAAAAAATAACCATTTTAGAGCAACATTAAGGTGATCACAGAATTGACACCGTCATGTAATAGCTAAACATATCTAATCTGGATAGCATAGTCTTCTCTGGGTTAGACACTACGGAACCACTCATTTCTTTGGTCGATTCACCACCAATGAGCACCCAAATATTCAAATGAGTTCATCTAGTCTCTGTCATGCAAAGACCAAACTACTTTCTATATAAACCAAGCAGAGAAACCAAAAAAGTCGTCCTGAATCTGATCTGTTACCTTTGATAGCATTACAAATGCCCTAATTCTGCCATAAATCAAGTCTATAAGAGACATTTATGTTTTGAAAACAAGAAATCCCTTCCTCCTCCTACATGGCATTACATTGTAAAAAGGGGTTGCAAATAACCAGTTCTGCCTTTCCCTCCAGGGAGAGAAATTATAAACTGGAAGAGCCACACAAAAAAAACAGATGTGATTAAAATAGTGAACAAGGTTGAAAAGATTATTTTAACATGGAAATTAAACAAGGATTTGAACCACCAGAATGCCATTCTCCCAAAATGCAAGTTAATTCGCACCATCAGAAGAACATTGCAACAGTATAGACAAAATAATTGCTAAGAAGGATTCGTGAATATTAAAATGATCTGAAACTACCCAAACACCCTCTTCCACCCCCTAAGAAAAGAAGGAACTTTAACTCATTGACCAATTACTATTTGACTCACTGATCAAAAGAGACACTGTTTTACTCTAATCGTTCTTATAAGATTAGGGCCTTCAAATTATAAAGAGGTTCACAAGCTTGTATTGATTAAATCAAGGCATAAAATGAGAATTAAAGCTGGCCTTTTACAATTCAAAAAAATTAAATAAGACCTGGAAGGTAAGCATGTCAATGATAATTCTGTTTTGGATTTAAAATTTGTAACTTGTATTCATCAGCCCTCGTTGAAGGAATGAAAAAAAGTAAAAGCTCCTAAAATAAACAGCACTTAGAAGTTAAACTCTCATGATCCAATGCACATTCTTAGAGGATGAGAGCATACCACTCTTATTGTTGCCTCCACCAGTAATAAACCAATTCTCTCCAACTGTCACACCAGCATGGCCAGCACGTGGACTTGGTATTTCACCCTGTTGGGTAGGCCTTGACCATTCCATCTACAAAATTAGAATAAATCAAAATTACCAGTTATAAATAAAGAATCTCACTTGAGCATTTTTGCAACAGCTAGAAACTTAATGCATTGTCTCACGGTTTGTAAATCAAGGACATGAAGATCATTGAAGCAAGTAGCATGTGAGCCTCCGCCAAAAATAAGAAGGTAGCGCTCAGCATGTACTGCAGCAGCATGATCAGACCTTGGAGAAGGAAGCACTCCCCTACCAAAAGAAAAGAGCAATGTAAATGAACATGGATTCTACATAACTTAAATTGGTAAGACCACTTGGATATTGCACGTTGATAAAGGTATAATGCCACTAAGCACTTGTCGAGAGAAGCACTCAAGGAGAAGACATTAAGAATATTATATACATATTCTCAAAAATATTATATACATGTTAAAAATTATAAACTATCAAACTTTTGAAACCGGGAGATTGCTCTATGCACACAACATTAGAAGCAAGTTAGGTTAACAATGTGTTCTTTTCTGAGATGCATAAACTTATAACAAATACACACAAACGGTGACCTACTGGTTCGTTCATCAACATGTAAGCAACAAAGTATAAGGGAAAATAAAGATGCTTAAATTTCCTGAAAGCATCTTACAATGTGCCCATTTCATCCCAGGTCATGGTTTCTAAGTCTAGAATGTGAAGATCGTTCAAGAGAGATCGATTTGCATCTTGTCCACCAAATATGACTAAGCTTGTCCCAGCAAGGGTAACTGAATGACCTCCACGAGATAACTGCATGAGCAAATGTGAACTGATTTTTAGTCAAACAAGAAGCACAAAATAATTAGGTACTTGATACCTCTTTCATTTATACTTGAGTTGGAAATGGATAAAAGCAGAGATGATCCATGGCATATTTGACCTACGCTATGTTTAGTTGGGGAGAGGTGGGAGGAATAAGTGAATGTGGAGAGCTAAGATTATTTCTCTTGTTTGATAAAAGGAAATAAAAGTGAACTAAAATGGGAGTAGAAGTGGAGGTGTGTCCTTAAGTTCTCCCATCCTTCCAAACAAGAGGAAGCCTATCACGTTTACTTCGTTTCCAACCACACCAAACAATGAACCAAATCATCAATACTTCATCTCAAAAGTAAACTAGTTAAGTTATCTCTCCTTAACTCCCCCCCCCCCCCCACAAACAAAATAGAACCGAACATACTATTAAAGTTTCATGCTGTGGAAAATATGAAAAAATGACACAAGAGAAGAAAATTGCAAGAGGAAAAGTAACCCTTAGAATTGAATGTACTGAAGAAAACAGCATTTTAGATGGGTAACATCTGAAAGAAGTTATCAAAATCAGAGGTAGGGATGATATAAAATTTGAAGCCACTTAAAGGGAAACAGTATCGTGACATAAACAAATATACCGGCGGCTTTCCATAAGTCTTCAAGGTTGACCAAGTTTGCGCTGGCAGATCAAACACCTTCACTGGCAAATGAATGGAACATCACATTAAGCAGCAAAACAAATATTCAAGTGCAAAAGATTCTAAAAATGTCTATATGTTGACAGCAATACTTCTCTAATTACCACCCCCAATTTGTTATCAAGATAGTTATTAAGCAAGACCAAGAAGATACAGTTCCTAGCCAAATATGTGAGCCCTTAAATGATATACTGTCAAATAACATGATAGGAAGATACCTCTAAAGCGGAAGCAAGTTCCATAGGACAAGCGTGAAAGCAATGTTAGAGAACAATGAATGTTGCACCTTATCAGGATGAGTGTCAAATAAAATGGGACAGAGGGAGTAACTTGAACTGAATAAAAAACTTAAAAGTGCACTTTTTCATCTAGCCTAAAATTAATTTGGTTTGTGAGCTTCACTTAAATGTCTTTTACTTCTATTTCACTTAATTATAGATTTTTTGGATTACTTTGTTCATGTAATTGTTTTTTCAGATTATATCTTTTCTAGCATTACATATATAATATTTTATTTTTTCCTTCATTGCACCTTTCTTTACTAAAGCACACTTTAATTGTGCTTTGAACTTAAAGCCCCAGCAGAACTTGGGTGCTTTTTCGCACATTTTGCTTTAGACAACACTCTACTAAATCACATCTTACACTGCTCTTCTACAAATTCAAAGTAAATGGAATCAAACTTAACAATATGAACAAACCTTGCATAGTTTCAGAAGGATCTTTTGTATGTCCACCAATTGAAATGAGCTTATTTCCTTCCCATGGTATCTATAAAATACAACAGATATACCCAAATTGAAACAAAAAAAAGGAATACACACACGCACCCACATATATATATATATATATATATATATATATATATATATATATATATATATATAAAGAGAGAGAGAGAGAGAGCAACTGAATGAGCTAAGAGGGATTTCATACTCAAATGAGAGTTCAATCCTTGTGCAAATAAAGCACAAAGGGGTGTCACTACCACAGTATTAAACCAATATCTGTACTAACCAGGGCGTGGCCAGCAAAGGGAGCTACTGGCACTTGAGAAGCTTCGCCAGCTGTTTTAACCTCTAATTTAGACCATGTCCAACTTCTCAAGTCCAAAGCCTGCAATGACCCTCAATCTGTATCAGAGACATTGAACACCAAGATACCAAAGAAGAATAGTTACAATTTTCTCAGGGATTTCTTTTTTCTTTTAAGTAAAGGGTAACGACAAAATCACAGAAAAGAATGAGATGTTTGTATTAAGCCTAAAAACTAGCTGTCAAGAAGAACCACCAATAAAGGGTAGCCAGAGTATAAAAGATTTGCTCATTCATGATAACTAATAATTAAGAAATCAGTGATGATCTTCTAGAAATATCAAAAACCACCTTATGCAGATCACCCACCTGGAGATCACTAAGGTAACGTCCATTGTGATTCCCTCCAAATATATACATCTTATCATCAATAACGGCTGCTCCATGCTGTAAAAGTAGATTGAAACTATTTGAGAAAATGAATATTTAAAAAACAATTAAAAAAAATGCAGAACCGACACCTCGTATCGAGCTTTTGGCCGTGGACCAGATATAGGAGGTGCAACCCATTGGTCATACACACCAACTGCACCAAAGCCTTCTGATACAACATCTTTATCCTGAGGTTCTGACAGGTTCCCATTTTCAGCAGGAATAGTTTTTGTCTCAGGAAGAACATTTCCATTTTCGGCAACTGGCTCAGCTATTGTATCATTCTGAACCAAAGAGGAATAGGGATATCAAATAAAAAGAAAAATTATGTACCTATTCTCTACCTACTGCAAACTTTCAATAAAATAAGTTTACTTATCCCAAAAATAAAAAAATGAGAAGCAGGAAACAATGAGAAAACAGAAGCGGTTGAAGAAGCAAGAACAAAGAATCATATAAACTAATACATACTCACATTCTTTTCCACCTGAACTGCAGGTTCTGAAACAAAATTTGAGGCCCTTGAATACCATCCTGGATCTTCTTCCTACCATAACGAATTAAAGAGTTTAATTCATACTCCCAAATTATCAAGAGTTGGATAAAATTGATTAGCTCTACACAAACCTCCAATATTTTCACAAAAAGACGCATTGCCTCTGTGGAAGCCATGTTTCCAAGCCCATTCCAGCTTCACAATTACGAAACCTCTTAGTACACATATTCAGGCCACATAACAGTAAATGGAATACTTCGTACTAGTACGGTAGGAAAAAACTGATCTGCACAGGCCTCTAAGACCATATGTAAAATAGAGGATCAAATTAAAGAAGAGGAGGAGAGAATGAGAGAGTGAAAGATGAACCAATCAAAATCATCACTCCATATTGGAAACATCTCCAATTAACTGCCAACTAACTAGCTACTGCAGCAGGAGAAATATAAAACCCCACATAGAATAATACAACATTTGGTTGCTTGCATAAGGAAATATAATCGCCGCGTTATTCATTGCAGTGTTTGGTTAGCGTTATCAAATAATATCCACATTAAGTTATGTGGGAACCTATGAATAATTGTATGCGGGATAGAATGCAGAATAGGAATATGTGTATTAGCAATGCTGAGATTAGACTATTTAAAGACAAAACAGTCCTAGTAAGTTTGCTCCCTGATCTTCAATTGGTGATACCCGGATCTTAAATCAATTTTGGAGAAGTACTTAGCACCTTGCAATTGGTCAAACAAGTCATTTATCCTTGGCAGTGGGTACTTATTCTTGATGGTGACCTTGTTGAGCTGCCGATAGTCAATCTTGATTTCAACTCCCGGAAGCTCTTTTCACTAGCATCTGACCATTGGAACTTAACCGCCTTTTGCGTCAATTTAGTCAACGGAGAGGCAAGAGTAGAGAACCCCTCCACAAACTTCTTGTAATACCCATAAGCCCAAGAAACTACGAATCTCTGTTGGAGTTGTAGGTCTAGGCTAATTCTTCACAGCTGCAATTTTCTGAGGATCAACCTTAATTCCTTCTCCGGAGACACATGACCCAAGAACGTGATAGATTCAAGCCAAAATTCACATAGTAATTCTTGTATAACAATAATCCCTTCATTATTAATCACCGCATAACAAACTATTCATTATTAATAACCAGATTATAATCCCCACAAACTAGCATGTGAACCAAATGACTGCTAATAGTAATAATGTATTGATTAGCAGTCAGTTTGCATAAACAAGTAAACAAAAAGGAAACTAGTAAATAACCTAGATAACAAGAGCAAGTTTAGGTAATATGCCAATCATAGAGTTGATTAAACAAACCTCGTCCATTTGCTTTGTTCTACTGGACTCCAACTTCTAGGCTTAGGAATCTTACAAGGTCCTACAGTTGCCTGAACCAAGTAGAAAATAAAAACAAAAAACCTTACACAGAGAGCCAGAGCTTTCACAAATCCACGAATAAGTATACAATGTATAAACAGCACAATGAAAAATCAAATTCAACATGCCTTCAATTTTATAGTCAATGCCTATAATTTGATGTGATTCCGACATGAACCCTCTAGATCTACGAGAATTTGAACCAAAACAGTTTGCAAAACAGGCTTTCCAATTGAATTATCACAATTAAACGCTTCATAAAGTTAATAATAAAGCTAAGACACTGTAATTCACATAATACAGTACTAGATCAAGCCATTGAAAGAACTCAAAGTACACAAATGAAATTCCGCGTAGAAACAGAAGAGGTAAATGAAACCGATAGAAAATGTAAAGGACCTGTTGATAGAGGGCATAAAGTAGAAGAGCAGCGTCATTGGAAAACTTGGAGCTGACACCTTTAGTAGAGGAATCGGGAGATCCATCAAACCCAACATAGGCTGCCGCTGCATAGAAACGCTCCGGATACGCGAGGCCAGAGCTTACCCTCGCCATCGCCGCCATTTCACTTCTCTCTCACTCCTCCGAAATTTTTTGTGCTTTTCTTCGGATCACAAATTCAGATCCTGATCAATGAATTGTAGAAGAAGGTGAAGATTGGAGTAATGGTTCTAATTTCCTTTTTCTTTTTTTCTTTTTTTCCTTTTTAGGTTTACGTTTATATATTAGAAGATTCAAGGGGTGATTTGAATTGAAATTGGACAGAATTCTATGGAGAGTTTTTGGCAATAATCATCCTTGAGGTATAGCCCAAACCTATATTAGATACTTCTAATTTAATGAACAAAAAACATCCTTGTACTATTTAAGTTATTGCAAAAGTCATCCTTCCCTTCATTTTTGTCAAAAGAACTGATGGCCAAACAATAGACTACGACAAGCACATGGTTTTCAAGTTTCCAAGAGTGCCTTTTCTGCCTTATTATCTTCTACCATCGTAAAAAAATAGTCTTGTTGCCCAAGAGTATCATTTTGTTTTTTTTAACAAGTGCACTAACACCATTAATTTTTTATTTTTGTTAAGGTGAACCAGTGAAACGTTATAATAAAGTATTTATCAATTAACTTTTCATCTTTGTTAATACTTAAAACCAATGAACTTGATACCTTTAGACCATCTCACTAGCACCAGCAAAAGACAATAATAAGCAGAAAAAAATAACAAACAAGAGCAAAAAAAACAACAAAAACTTTCAGCCAAAATTAGTATCCATATACTGCAATACCATTGATTAATTAAAGATAAAAATCAGCAACATAATACCAACGTAGAAACCAATAGCTATTGGAAAGATATTGTTATTTCCGTTTAAAGTAATTGTTGACAGTAATTGTGCCCCATACATAGTGCCCTTAAGCCAACACCCATCGACCCCCAACAATTTTCCTACAACCAGCCTTGAAACCAGCTTTACAAGCTGCAAAGCAAACATAAAATTTTTGAAATCTCATCGGCTTGTTAGGAGTTTCATTAGGAGTTAGTTTCATGAAAACAGAAGTCACGGGATTGCTTTTAACAATTTCATTGCAATAATCCCATAATATACTAAATTGATTATTTATATGCCCATCAATCATTGCAATAGCCTTTTCCTTTGCCCTTCGTGCTTGACGCATACTCACATAGAGTTGTAATTCCCTACTCATTGTATCTCTGAATTCCGATACTTTCCAAGTCTTGTTTGACCTAATTCTATCAACATATACCTCCTTGCAATCCAGCTAGCATCGATACTTCTATTGCTATAATTTCACGCAAAACAAGTATGTTCGGACTCAAACATCTTTATTTGGAAAGATATTATGTCCCTTTGCATTGGTGAGCCCGATATCTTCCACTCACATCCAGGCTTCTACATTTGGCCATATCTCTTTCTCTGTCATCTTTAATCCACTCGATTGGCTTTCCTATTTTGGCTTGATTTGCAATCACAGCTTCCTTAAACTCTTTTTTGTTACCAAATATAATTCCCAACTCTAATTTGGGATTCAGTGCATCGGTTTTTGGATTGTGCTTGGGGAAGTAACAATCTTCATTTTCAGAATTGCAGTCACTATTCAAACTCTTTAAATCATCGGAATATACACAATCTGAGTCACCCTCTTCATTCTGCATCCCTTCACTTACATAATCTTGCTTTCCATCATTTTTCTTTTTTTTTTTTCCATGTATACTGATCCCAAAAGATTCAGCTGAAGGATCAATATTTTTGGAGAATAATATATCATCTTCGTCCAAGGTATAATCAGAATCTTCAAAATCATCATCATGAGAATCATCATTGTTTGCTCCTGCATCAATTGATGACAAAGAATTCATTTATGTTTTCTCGTGATGCGTGAAACAATAGCTCTTACTTCTCTTTTTGCCCAGGAGTTTACAACATCTCACTACTTCACCTTAACAAAAATAAAGAATTAGCGGTGTTAGTGCACTTGTCAAAAGAAATAAAATGATACTCTTAGACATCAAGACTACTTTTTATGAAGGTGGAAGATGATTAGGCAGGAGGGGCACTCTTGGAAACTTTAGGAAGAAACTCATATGCTTGGTATGCTCTTTTGTTTGGCCCTTAGTTTTTTTGACAAAAACTAACATGAGGATGATTCTTGCAATATCTTAAATAGTACAAGGATATTTTTTGTTCACTAAAGCATCACAAGGATGTAATATAGGTTTGGGCTATAGTTCAAGGATGATTTTTGCCAAAAACCCTTCTATGGACAACGTTTTAGTGTCGTACTTTTTGTTTTGGGAATTATACTCTCCCTAATGGTTGGGATACGGTAAGCTGAGGTGTTTATAGACAACCTGCACCTGACCGAAAATTTTGGTATTTTGGTATAACTTTATATCTATACTATATTAAAAGCACGAAGCCCCTGTCGAAATGTCGTTCGCCTTTTTTACCCTTTAAAAGTTAATTTCATACTAGACAAAATAGTCATTTAATTATTTTTCTAATATTTAGGACTTCAAATTCAACTAAAATTTTACTTAAGAATATCCTTATATTTAGGACTTCAAATTCAATTAAAATTTATCTTATTAATTTTTTTTTCTATTTGACCAGTTTTTATAAATATCCTTTTAGAGTTTAGTACGTGCCCCTAAAAAAAATTTATTCTTAGCCTATGAGGTATGTAATAGTATTTTTTTCTCCAAATTACCAACAATTGATTACCTAAAAATATGGAACATCCATTAGCAATGCATATTCGCTTTTTTCATGTTAACTTCTTAAGAGTTTTGATTTAATTTTAACTTTAAATTTCTAAAAGTCTGAACTAATATGGTGTTAATTTAGAAATAAATTAAGCTACGGCCATATTATATGAAATTGTAACTACAGTTAATTTTTTAAACTTAAGATAAACTAATGTATTTAGAACTTTTGGAATAACTATAAATTTGTGTAACGGCCCGGGGTCGTTTTGAGTGTATTAGCCCCGATCCCCTATTTACTATTTTTTCCGTATCTGTTTCTGCTTAAGTGACTTGCCGGAAGGTCTTGTTTTTGGTTTCGGAGTATTTTGGGACACTTAGTCCCTAAAAATGAAGCTTGAGTCTCAAGATTTTGACCGTAGTCGGAAGTGTGTGAAGATGACTCTGGAATGGAATTCTGTCAGTTCTGTTAACTCCGTTGAGTGATTTTAGACTTAGGAGCGTGTCCGTACTGTGAATTTGAGGTCTGTAGCTAATTTAGGCTTAAAATGGTGAAAGTCGAATTTTTGGGAAGTATGACCGTGGTTGACTTTTTGATATCGGGGTCGGATTCCGATTACGGGAGTTGGAGTAGGTCTGTAATGTTTAATATGACTTGTGTGCAAAATCTGAGTTCAATCAGACGTGGTTTGGTAGGTTTCGGCGTCGTTTATGAAATTTGAAAGTTTAGAAGTTCTTTAGGCTTGAATCCGGGTGTAATTAGTGTTTTGATGTTGTTTTGAGTGATTCGAAGGTTCGACTAAGTTTGTATGGGGTTATATGACTTGTTGGTATATTTGGTTGAGGTCCCGGGGGCCTCGGGGGTATTTCGGATGCCATCGGAAGGAAATTTGGACTTAGGCATTGCTGGTTTCTTCTGGTGTTCTGGTGTTTCACACCAGCGGTGGAAGCCCGCAGGTGCGGCCCCGCAGAAGCTAAGAGGAAGACGCAGATGTGGGCAAGGCCGGGTTGGACTGGAAGCACAGGTGTGAGGTTAGGAGTGCATCTGCGAAACCGCAGATGCGGAAGGGGAGGTGCAGATACGGAACAAGGCCTGAGTGGCAAGGATCGCAGAAGCGGGCAGAGCCCAAAGGTGCGCACCCGCAGGTGCGAATATATGACCGCAGATGCGGAATCTGGGAACTTAAGTGGGATCCGAACCTGCGATGGAATTTTCGCAGGTGCGGCGTCGCAGATGCGACAGAATGTCCGCAGGTGCGGAAAAACTAAGCAGAAAATGGATCTTTGAGGGTTTGATTCCCATTTCGATTTTGGGACTTTGAGAGCTCGGTGTAAGGCGATTTTTAGAGGTTTCTTTAAGAAGATTGTTTTGGTAAGTGATTCTAACTCGGATTGGACTATATTTCACGAATCTATTGCTATTTTCATCATCTAATTAGGGATTTGAGTTGTAAATTTGGGGGGAAATGGTAGAAACTTCATAGGCTAAAATTTCGAGTTTTGGAAGGTGATTTGAGGTTGGATTCTAGTAATTATTGTATGGTTGGACTCGTGAGTGGATGGATGTTCATATTTTGTGACTTTTGTCAAATTTCGAGACGTGGGCATGGGGGCCGGTTTGAGCTTATTTCGGATTTTGGCTTATAATTTTGTATTTTTCTTGTGGAATCGATTCTTTTAACTTATATTAATTATATCGTACTGCTTGTGGCTAGATTCGGGGCGTTTGGAGATTGATTCGAGGGGCAAGGGTATTGCGGAGTAGGATTTTGCGCGGTTTGAGGTAAGTAATAGTTTTAAATCTGGTCTTGAGGGTATGAAACCCCAGATTTTGGTATGATGTGACTATTTTGGAGGTGACACACATGCTAGGTGACGGGCGTGTGGGCGTGCACCGTGAGGAATTGTGACTTGGTCCGTCCCGTGAGACTGTAAAGTCGAATAGACTATTGCTAATTACCTATTCTCTCTGTGTTATAGAGATTTGACTGCAAATCATGTTAGAAATCGTGCTTAGGCCATATGTTATCACTGTTGGGACCCGCAGCGGTCGAGTACTTGTTGAATTAACTACTACTCCCTCCGTTTCAATTTATGTGAACCTATTTCCTTTGTAGTCCGTACCAAAAAGAATGACCTCTTTCCTTATTTGGAAACAATTTACCTTTATGCATTGATTTATAGCCACACAAAATATATGTGCCTCATTTTACACCACAAGTTTAAAAGTCTTATATCTTTTCTTAAACTCCGTGTCCAGTCAAATGGATTCACATAAATTGAAACGGAGGGAGTATTTGCTATCTTGTACACAGTAATGGTTTTACTTGCGCATCATATCTCAATCTCTTCTTGATTCTTGTTGATACACTATGTTATTTTGTTTGGGTTGATCTTTATGATTTCTGAGGGCCGTGAGACTAGAGAGGTACATGATTGAGAGAGGCCGAGGGCCTGGTTGTGAGGTATAGATACCGTAGCTGAGTTGTCCGTGAGAATCATTATGTTTATACTTAGCACGTGAGTTGTCTGTGCGGATTCTGATATGATACTGTAGCACGTGAGTTGTCCGTGCGGATCTTGATATGATACGATAACACGTGAGTTGTCCGTGCGGATTATAGCGCTTGGGCTAAAAGGAGCCCCTCTAGAGTCTGCACACCCCCAGTGAGCGCATGTACCTATTGAGCGTGAGTACTGAGGGCTGAGAGCCGAGTGATTCAGCTGTTATGACGAGTTGAGTGTCTGTTGCCCTGAGAGGCTGTTCTTGTTTTCCATTTGTTGATGCACTTAGTTGCTATTTGTCATTGTTGTGAAATTTTTGAAAGATTCTATATCCGGATTACCTGCACTGTAACTGTATAAACTGATTTGACTTGAACTGCCGGATTTGAAAGTATGTCTATTCTTTGCTGGAATTATTGAAAATGAACTGTATTTGTATAGCTCATCACTACCTTCTTAGTTCTTTATTTATTTATTTTTGTTACTTGCTGAGTTGGTTGTACTCATGCTATACCCTGCACTTCGTGTACAGATCCAGGTGTATTTGATCACGGAGGTCGTTGAGTTCGTGCGCAATCGAGTACCGGAGACTACAAGGTAGCTGCCGACGTCCGCAGACCTTGTCTCTCTTTCTATGTTTTCTTTCTTTTCGATATTGATACTTAGACATTGTTTGTATTAGACTGGATATCTAAATGCTCATGATTCAGTGACACCCTGATGTCGGGCTATTTTTTCGCACTTATGCTTTGGTTTTTACCTCGTTTTCATGAAAGACGCCAGTTATTTTAAATATATTAATTCATTTCTGTTAAATGTTAAAAATGTTTAGGAGATGTCAGCTTGCCTAGTATCACGATAGGCGCCATCACAACGGGTTAGGTTTTGGGTTGTGACAAGTTGGTATCAGAGCCTAGGTTACATAGGTCTCACGAGTCATGAGCAGGTTTAGTAGAGTCTTGCGGATCGGTATGGAGACGTTTGTACTTATCTTCGAGAGTCTGCCGAACCCTTAGGAAAAAATTCACATTATTGAATTCTTGTCGTGCGAATCTTTTGATTCTGGTTACTAAATATCTGTTGTTTTGTTCTCTCACAGATGGTGAGGACTCGTACTATGGGGCAGAACGGACAGCCACTAGTACCTCCAGCCAGGGCTGTGAGAGGCCGAGGTCGCGGTAGAGGTCGTGGTAGGGGCAGAGGTGCAGCTCGCACTGCAGCTAGGACAGCACCTGTAGATCCACCAGTTTCCCCAGTTCAGGAGCAGGCTCTAATTGTGGATGAGCCGGTGGGACCAGCTCAGGCACCGCTTGTGCCTATTGTGATTCCAGGCCTTCAGGAGGCCTTAACTCAGATTCTGACCGCGTGTACTAGTCTTGCTCAGGCGATCTCTGTTCCGGTCACAGCAGCCACTTCTCAGGCTGGGGGAGGTGCTCAGACTCCCGCCGCCCGCACACCGGAGCAGGTGGTAAAGGGATTCCAGACACCGGGGGCACCACCAGCCCAGCCGATTGCAGTTATTAGGGGATTATGTGGTAGCTGTCATGCCTGATGATGAGCAACATCGATTGGAGAGGTTTGGGAGACTCCAGCCTCCATCTTTCAGTGGTACTGAGGGAGAGGATGCACAGGGCTTCCTGGATAAGTGTTAGAGGATACTCTGTACAACAGGTATTCTAGAGACCAGTGGGGTCTCGTTCACTACTTTTTAGTTCTCTGGGGCTGCCTTCAGTTGGTGGGAGGCTTACGAGAGGCGTAGGCCGGTCGACGCAGCACCCCTTACCTGGCAACAGTTCTCCAGTCTGTTCCTGGAGAAGTTTGTGCCCCAGTCCCGTAGAGAGGAGTTGCGCAAGCAGTTCGAGCAACTTCGTTAAGGTGATATTTTCATGACGCAGTATGAGATGAGATTTTCAGAGTTGGCCCGTCATGCTATCTGGTTGGTTCCACATACAGGGAGAGGATCAAGAGGTTCATAGATGGCCTCACTTTTCAGCTGCGATTGCTTATGACTAGAGAGAGAGTGTCTAGTGCTACTTTCGATGAGGTTGTCGACATTGCTTGTCATTTTGAGATGGTTCATAGCCAGGAGCGGGCTGAGAGGGAGGCCAAGAGGCCTCGTGGACAGGGTGGATTTAGTGGTGTTCCTTCTGACAGCAATTCCACCATGGTAGGGGTCGTCCTTCAGACATGCTCAGACGGCTCGCCCAGTCCACTGTTGTGCATCATTTGGACACGGATCACACAGTCATCAGCAGGGCCAGTCGTCATTCAGTGCACTACCAGTGCAGAGTTCTCACCATGCCTCGTCAGCTCAAATTTCCACGGGTAGTTCCTCTGGGCATCAGGAGCAGCAGTTCCGTCAGAGGAGGGGTTGTTTTGAGTGCGAAGATTTTGGTCACATTAAGAGAGATTGCCCTAGGTTGTTGAGTGGGGCTCCACAGCAGAGTACTCGGCCGATGGCACCAGCACCAGCAGCTCCACCACCCGTCCAGCCAGCTCGAGGTGGGGCTCAGTTAGCTAGGGGTCATCCGAGAGGGGGAGCGGGGGTGGCCAGGCCCATTTCCATTGTCTCAGTTTGCCACAGAGATGCCTCTGTATTATTTGACCCTGATATCACTTATTCATATGTATCATCGTATTTCGCTCATTTTCTGGATATGCCCCCTGAGTCTCTAGTTTCATATGTTCATGTATCTACTCTGGTGGGCGATACTATTATTGTGGACCGAGTATATCAGTCATGTGTGGTGACTATTAGGAGCCTGGAGACCGGAGTAGATCTCCTGTTGCTTAGTATGGTCGATTTTGACGTGATTTTGGGTATGGATTGGTTGTCTCCATGTCATGCTGTTCTAGATTGTCACGCTAATACCGTGACGTTGGCGATGCTGGGGTTGCCGAGGGTTGAGTGGAGCAGCTCTATAGACTATGTTCCTAGTAGAGTGATTTCATACTTGAAAGCTCAGCGAATGGTTGAGAAAGGTTGTCTATCTTATCTGGCCTTTGTGAGGGATGTTAGTGCAGAGGCTCCTGCTATTGATTCTGTTTCGGTGGTGCGAGATTTCCCGGATGTGTTTCCTGCAGACCTGCCGGGCATGCCGCCCGACAGAGATATTGATTTCGGTATTGATTTAGTGCGGGGCACTCAATCCATTTCTATTCCACCATACCGTATGGCACCGGCTGAGTTGAGGGAGTTGAAGGAACAACTTCAGGAACTCCTTGATAAAGGGTTTATTCGGCCTAGCATGTCACCTTGGGGTGCACCAGTTTTATTTGTGAAGAAGAAGGATGGTACTATGAGAATGTGCATTGATTACAGACAGTTGAACAAGGTCACAATCAAGAACAAGTATACTTTGCCACGTATTGATGATTTGTTTGACCAACTTCAGGGAGCGATGGTGTTCTCCAAGATTGATTTGAGGTCACGGTATCACCAGCTGAAGATTCGGGACTCAGATATTCTTAAGACAGCTTTCAATACCCGATATGGCCATTATGAGTTCCTTGTGATGTCTTTTGGGCTGACCAACACCCCAACAGCGTTCATGCATTTTATGAATGGTGTGTTTCAGCCTTATCTTGACTCGTTCATTATTGTATTCATTGATGACATCCTGGTGTACTCTCGTAGCCAGGAGGAGCATGCTCAGCATCTGAAGATTGTGTTACAGCGATTGAGGGAGGAGAAGCTTTATGCAAAGTTCTCCAAGTGTGAGTTTTGGCTCAGTTCAGTGTCATTCTTGGGCATGTGGTGTCCAGTGAGGGTATTCAGGTGGATCCGAAGAAGATAGAAGCGGTGCAGAGTTGGCCCAGACCGTCCTCAGCCACAGAGATTCGGAGCTTTCTTGGGTTGGCGGGATATTACCGTCGCTTTGTGGAGGGTTTCTCTTCTATTGCATCGCCCTTAACTAAATTGACCCAGAAGGGTGCTCCTTTTAGGAGGTCGGATGAGTGCGATGAGAGCTTTCAGAAGCTCAAGATTACTTTGACCACGACTCCAGTTCTAGTTCTACCATCAGCTTCTAGTTCTTACACAGTGTATTGTGATGCCTCGCGGATCAGTATTGGGTGTGTTCTGATGCAGGACGGTAGGGTGATTGCCTACGCGTCCAGACAGTTGAAGGTGCATGAAAAGAACTATCATGTCCACGACCTTGAGTTAGCAGCTATTGTTCATGCCTTGAAGATTTGGCGGCACTATTTGTACGGTGTTCTTTGTGAGATCTACACTGATCACCGGAGTTTGCAGCATCTATTCAAGCAGAAGGATCTTAATTTGTATCAGAGGAGGTGGTTAGAGCTGCTTAAGGATTATGATATTACCATTTTGTACCATCCCGGGAAGACCAATGTAGTGGCCGATGCCTTGAGTTGCCGGGCAGAGAGTTTGGGGAGCTTAGCATATCTTCCAGCAGCAGAGAGGGCATTGGCATTGGATGTTCAGGCCTTAGCCATCCAGTTTGTTAGATTAGATATTTCTGAGCCGAGTCGAGTATTGTCTTATGTGGTCTCTCGGTCTTCTCTTTATGATCGTATTAGGGAGCGTCAGTATGATGACCCTCATTTGCTCGTCCTTAAGGACACGGTCTAGCACGGTGATGCTAGAGAGGTCACTATTAGGGATAATGGTGCATTGAGGATGCAGGGCAGGCTATGTGTGCCCAATGTAGATGGTTTGCATGAGTTGATTCTCCAGGAGGCTCACAGTTCGCGGTATTCTATTCATCCGAGTGCCGCGAAGATGTATCAGGACTTGAGACAGCATTACCGGTGGAGGAGAATGAAGAAGGACATAGTGAAGTATGTAGCTCGGTGCCTAAATTGCCAGCAGGTGAAGTGTGAGCATCAACGACCAGGTGGGTTGCTTCAGAAGTTAGAGATTCCGGAGTGGAAATGGGAGCGGATCACTATGGATTTCGTTGTTGGGCTTCCACGGACTCAGCGAAAGTTTGATGCAGTTTGGGTGATTGTGGACCGGCTGACCAAGTCAGCTCATTTCATTCCTGTGATGACTACCTATTTTTCCGAGCAGCTGGCTCTAGTGTATATCTGCGAGATCGTCAGGCTTCATGGCGTACCGGTATCTATCATTTATGACAGAGGTACGCAGTTTACATCACGGTTCTAGAGGGTCGTACAACATGAGTTGGGTACTTGAGTGGAGTTGAGCACAACATTTCACCCTCAGATGGATGGACAGTCCGGGCGCACTATTCAGATATTAGAGGATATGTTTCATGCGTGTGTGATGGAGTTTAGGGGTTCGTGGGATCAGTTCTTGCCTCTAGCGGAGTTTGCTTACAACAACAGTTACTAGTCGAGCATCCAGATGTCACCGTATGAGGCTCTATATGGTAGGTGGTGTAGGTCTCCAGTGGGCTGATTCGAGCCGGGCGATGCCAGATTATTGGGTACAGACTTGGTTCAGGATGCTCTGGAGAAGGTTAGGGTGATTTAGGATAGACTACGCACAGCCCAGTCCAGACAGAAGAGTTATGTGGATCGGAAGATTCGCGATATTGCATTCATGGTTGGAGAGCTGGTATTGCTCTGGGTGTCACCCATGAATGGTGTTATGAGGTTCAGAAAGAAGGGCAAGTTGAGCCCGAGGTTTATCAGTCCATTTGAGGTATTGCGACGTGTCAGGGAGGTTGCTTATGAGCTTATCTTGCCTCCCAGTCTAGCAAGATCTCATCCAGGATTGCGACGTGTCAGGGAAGTATCACGACGATTCGTCTCAGGTGTTGGATTTCAGCTCAGTCCAGTTGGACAAGGATTTATCTTATGTTGAGGAGCCGGTGGCGATCTTAGATAGGCAGGTTCGAAAGCTGAGGTTGAAGAATATTGCTTCTGTGAAGGTTCAGTGGAGGGGTCAGCCAGTAGAGGAGGCGACTTGGGAGGCCGAGCATGATATGCGCAGCCATTATCCTCATCTTTTCACCACTTCAGGTATGTCTCTATGCTCGTTCGAGGACGAACGATTGTTTTAAAAGGGGGATGATGTAACGACCCGGCCGGTCATATTGAGTGTATTAGCCCGATCCCCTATTTACTATTTTTCCCGTATCTGTTTCTGCTTAAGTGACTTGCCGGGAGGTCTTGTTTTTGGTTTCGGAGTGTTTTGGGACACTTAGTCCCTAAAACGGAAGCTTAAGTCTCAGAATTTTGACCGTAGTCGGAAGTGTGTGAAGACGACTCCGGAATGGAGTTCTGTCAGTTCCGTTAGCTCCATTGGGTGATTTTGGACTTAGGAGCGTGTCCGGACTGTGAATTTGAGGTCTGTAGCTAATTTAGGTTTGAAATGGCGAAAGTCGAATTTTTGGAAAATTTGACCGGGGGTTGACTTTTTGATATCGGGGTCGGATTATGATTCCGGAAGTTGGACTAGGTCCATAATATTGAATATGACTTGTGTGCAAAATTTGAGGTTAATCAGACGTGGTTTGGTAGGTTTCAGTGTCGTTTGTGAAATTTGAAAGTTTAGAAGTTCTTTAGGCTTGAATTCGGGTGTAATTGGTGTTTTGATGTTGTTTTGAGTGATTCGAAGGTTCGATTAAGTCCGTATGGGGTTATATGACTTGTTGGTATGTTTGGTTGAGGTCCCGGGGGCCTCGGGGGTGTTTCGGATGCCATCGGAAGGAAATTTGGACTTAGGCATTGCTGATTTCTTCTAGTGTTCTGGTGTTTCGCACCTGCGGTGGAAGCCCGCAGGTGTGGCCCTGCAGAAGCGAAGAGGAGGACGTAGATGCGGGCAAGGCCGGGTTGTACTAGAAGCGTAGGTGCGAGGTTAGGAGCGCATATACGAAACCGCTCAGAAGCGGGCAGAGCCCGCAAGTGCTGATATATGACCGCAGATGCAGAATCTGGGAACTTAAGTGGGATCCGCAGGTGCGATGGAAGGCGTCACAGATGCGACAGAATGTCCGAAGGTGCGGAAGAACTGGGCAGAAAATGGATCTTCGAGGGTTTGATTCCCATTTCGATTTTGATACTTTGAGAGCTCGGTGTGAGGCGATTTTTCGAGGTTTCTTCAGGAAGATTGTTGGGGTAAGTGATTCTAACTCGGATTGGACTATATTTCATGAATCTATTGCTATTTTCATCATCTAATTAGGGATTTGAGCTGTAAATTTGGGGGAAAATGGTAAAAACTCCATAGGCTAAAATTTTGACTTTTGGAAGGTGATTTGAGGTTGGATTCGAGTAATTATTGTATGGTTGGACTCGTGAGTGGATGGATGTTCATATTTTGCGACTTTTGTCGGATTTCGAGACGTGGGCCCGGGGGCCGGTTTGAGCCTATTTCGGATTTTGGCTTATAATTTCGTGTTTTTCTTGTGGAATCGATTCTTTTTACTTATATTAATTATATGGTACTGCTTGTGGCTAGATTCGGGAGGTTTGGAGATTGATTCGAGGGACAAGGGCATTGCAAAGTAGGATTTTGCGCGGTTTGAGGTTAGTAACAGTTTTAAATCTGGTCCTGAGAGTATGAAACCTCAGATTTTGGTATGATGTGACTATTTTGGAGGTGACGCACATGCTAGGTAATAGGCGTGTGGGCGTGCACCGTGGGGGATTGTGACTTGGTCCGTCCCGTGAGACTGTAAAGTCGAATGGACTATTGCTAATTACCCGTTCTCTCTGTGTTATAGAGATTTGACTGCAAATCATGTTAGAAATCATGCTTAGGCCATATGTTATCACTGTTAGGACCCGCAACGGTCGAGTACTTGTTGAATTAACTGCTACTTGCTATCTTGTACTCAGTAATGGTTTTACTTGCGCATCATATCTCAGTCTCTTCTTGATTCTTGTTGATACACTATGTTATTTTGTTTGGGCTGATCTTTATGATTTCTGAGGGTCGTGAGACCAGAGAGGTACATGACTGAGAGAGGCCTAGGGCCTGGTTGTGAGGTATAGATACCGTAGCACGTGAGTTGTCCGTGCGAATCATGATGTTTATACTTAGCACGTGAGTT
This sequence comes from Nicotiana tomentosiformis, assembly GCF_000390325.3. Taxonomy (NCBI): domain Eukaryota; kingdom Viridiplantae; phylum Streptophyta; class Magnoliopsida; order Solanales; family Solanaceae; genus Nicotiana; species Nicotiana tomentosiformis. Next base: position 31,644,668 of record NC_090812.1, read on the forward strand.
ATCCGTGCGGATTCTGATATGATACTGTAGCACGTGAGCTGTCTGTGTGGATCTTGATATGATATGATAGCACGTGAATTGTCCGTACTGATTATAGAGCTTGGGCTGAAAGGAGCCCCTCCAGAGTCTGCACACCCCCAGTGAGTGCAGGTATCTATTGAGTGTGAGTACTGAGGGCTGATAGCCGAGTGATTGAGCTGTTGTGACGAGTTGAGTGTCTGTTGCCGTGAGAGGCTGTACTTGTTTTCCATTTGTTGATGCACTTAGTTGCTATCTGTCATTGTTGTGAAATTTCTGAAAGATTCTATATCCGGATTACCTGCACTGTAATTGTATAAACTGATTTGACTTGAACTGTCGGATTTGAAAGCATGTCTATTCTTTGCTGGAATTATTGAAAATGAACTGTATTTGTATAGCTCGTCACTATCTTCTCAGTTCTTTATTTATTTCTGTTACTTGCTGGGTTGGTTGTACTCATGCTACACCTTGCACTTCATGTGCAGATCCAGGTGTGTTTGATCACAGAGGTCGTTGAGTTCGTGCGCGATCGAGTACCGGACACTACGAGGTAGCTGCTGACGTTCGCAAACCTTGTCTCTCCTTCTATGTTTTCTTTCTTTTCAGTATTGATACTCAGACACTATATGTATTAGACTGGATATCTAGATGCTCATGATTCTGTGAGACCCCGATGTCGGGCTATGTTTCCGCACTTATGCTTTGGGTTTTACCCAGTTTTCATGAAAGACGCCGGTTATTTTAAATATATTAATTCATTTCTGTTAAATGTTGAAAGTGTTTTGGAGATGTCTGCTTGCCTAGTATCACGATAGGCGCCATCACGACGGATTAGGTTTTGGGTCGTGACAATTTATCATTTCCCCCCCCCCCCCCATAATTTTAAAAAATTGACCTCAATATTGTAAACTCTTGAAATTTAAGTTGTTGTTAGCAAAGTACATTCGAAATGAGTTTAGAATAGTATTAACTTTTATTTGGCATTGGATGAACGTGCAAAGAAGGGAATTTAGACTTAAATCAATAAGAATCCAGGCAACTTTTTTTACACACGAAGAGGTCCATCTAGCTTGTCTATAATTTTGATTAACTTTGAATGAACAATTATTTTTTTGTATAATGATATTATCAACGTAAGGTTTACAAAGAGATGCAAGATGAGATACAACAACATAGTATATTTGTATTTTATATAATAAAATATTTATAACTATAAATTCGATAGAACTAATTACACTAAATTCATTCAGAAAATGTTGAATTCAACCATATATTATATCAATTTACTAATATATATTTTCATCATTAAACATATATTGAATTTAGTTTAACCTCCATTACTATTTTTCAATAATTTGTGTATATGTTTTATATTGATTAACGTAATGCACACGTGCGACGCACGTACACTAAAACTAATACTATATTAAAAGCACGAATGCCTTTAGCGAAATGTCGTTCGTCTTTTTTACTCTTTTAAAATATAGTTCATATTGGACAAAATAGTCATTAGATTATTTTTCTAATATTTAGGAATAGTCATTTAATTATTTTCCTAATACATATGAGTATTCATTTAATTATTTCTATAATATTTAGAAATAGTCATTTAATTATTTTTTTAATATTTAGAATTTTCATTTTTTAATTCTAGAATTCCTGCACTTTTCAATCCAAACTAGGAAAGTTTCGTCCACTTTGTAAGGATTTGTTTTGTTAATAAAGTTTTTTTACTTTCAACTCCATTCAGATTTAAGAGTATTATATTAAAGAGAAAAAACATAATTAAAAAAGAAAGATCGAAAGAAAACGGGTGAAAGATCTCATGTATGTCAACGACGAGATTTTGTTCTTATTTCCGGCTTTTGTTTCATTTACTTATTTATTTTACTGTTTGTACATTTCGTGTAGCATTAGAAAACATCCAATTAAGAATCTAAATAATTTTGTAATTTATTGAATTTAAAATATTAAATATCAATAATAATAAATTTAGGATTGAAATAGCTCTTAAAATAGTATTTGTATATATGATACAAGAATAAATGTTATTTTCTGTCACGACCCAAAATCTCACCACAAGTATCGTGATGGCACCTAGTCTCTAAGACTAGGTAAGCCGATTTCAATTACCTAAATAAATAATTAAAACTGACAGTGGAACAAATAAGAAAATACAACCTCCCAAGACTGGTAGCACTGAGTCACGAACTCTAACTGAATACATAGAATGATCACGAGAACCGAATATACAATACTGTTTGATTACAAGTTAACAGTACAATGAAATGAAAAGACTCCAAGGGACTGCGACGACCAAACAACTCTAACTTGAATCCTTACGATCCCGCTTTAACTCTGCTCAAGTCCGTTATCTTCAATACCTGGCTCTGCACAAAAATGTGTAGAAGTGTAGTATGAGTACGCCACAGTCGGTACCCAGTAAGCATAAAGACTAACCTCAATGAAGTAGAGACGAGGTACAGCCAAGACACTCACTAGTCTAATAGCATGTACAATATAATATATAAAATAATAGGAAACAAATAACAATAAGGGCAACCTAAAACAACCAGTGATGTGCACAATAAGACAATAAAATCACCATTAATATTGCTCAACAATTGATAAATACATTTACACCCAGTTAATTCAAGTTCTTCAATTACATATCTTTCACACATAATTCTTACAAATAAAATTCTTTTTCAAATATAATTTCCTCAAATAAACATCTTTCAAATATAAAATTCTTTCAATAAATATCTTCAAATATAATTTCCTTAAATAAGTATCTTTCAAATACAATTCTTTCATATAATTCTTTTTCAATAAAAATCCTTTCAAATAAATATTTTGAATATAATTCTTTCAATTAAAAGTCACCATGTGACACCTTATTTCAAAATTATAAAAATACGGGTCTAAACCCATTTTCATATTTTTCGTAAACACGGGTCTCAGCCCATTTTTCATGTTTCCACGGCATCTCGTGCCCATAATTAAATCATCATATTTTCCCGGCACCTCGTGCCTTCATTTCATATCACAACTGCACGGACAACTCACGTGCCAAATATCATTATCATTTCATCACAGCACCTCGTGCCCATATTTCATATCTTAACTGCACAAACAACTCACATGCCAAATATCCTTATTATTTACTCACGGCACCTCGTGCCCACATTTCATTTTATAATCCGCCTGGCCATAGCCACAAGCTCTCAATTTCAACATAAATCAGATTGTTATCAATTTATCAGCAACAAGACAAATTGCACAAGGTATAAAAATAAACACAAGAAAATCACAACATCATATGAAAATTATCAACACCACAACCCCACATCATCACATATCATCCCTGACAATAGCCACCCTTATCGCTCTTATTGCCATCTTTATCACTCCTATAGCCACCCTTATCGCTCTGTTCAGACAATATTAATAGCCACCCTTATCGCTCCTATTGCCACCCTTATCGCTCCTATAGCCATCCTTATCGCTCCGCCCTGACAATATCAATAGCCACCCTTATCGCTCATATTGCCACCCTTATCGCTCCTATAACCACCCTTATCGCTCATATTGCCACCCTTATCGCTCCTATAGCCACCCTTATCGCTCCGCCTAGACAATATTCCAACAAACACAACAATAGTGAAATGCCACCCTTATACCCACATAATATCAACGGTGAAATGCCACCATTATCTCCCCAAAATAACAACTCCCACAACACAATAATTTATACGGAAAATTATCACAACAACATAATAAAAATCAATTCATATCACAATTTGCCCAATGGCCACAACCAAATTCCAAAGCTACAACCAAGTCAATTAATTTCACAACAAATAGCCAAAAGCTCCACACAATGCGTATAACACCCAAAAAAATAATCAATAGAGATAGAAATTACTCAATATTAAGCAAAGTCTTCATAAAAATTAAATTTTTAATAATTATATAAACACCTCTTCTTAAGCTCATTTAATTAATTATTTGTAGGGGAAAATCCAAAATAAAATTAAATTCCAATAATTATCAAACCAGCAAATTCACGAAATTTCATAAATAATCAAATAACAATCACATCAAATTGTCATATAACAATAGAGTCAACAACAAGGATTTAGGCACGATAAGTAGATGATTAAATATATGCCAACAATTATGCAATTTACTGCACAATATGCTCAAGAATTTAACTCAATAAAATTTGCATATATAAACCAAGTACGTACTCGCCACCTCGCGTACATGGTTTATAATTACACAAATTGCACATAAGACTCAATGCCTAAGGGAAAATCCCTCCACTCGAGGTTAAGCAAGACACTTACCTCTTTGAATTTATGCCGATATTCCAAAATCGCCTTCTTACTTGAATTGACCTCCGGGCCGTTCAAATCTATCCAAATTAATTGTATAACTTCATTAAAATTCATCGGAAACAATTCCGGATAATAATACGTCGACTTAAATTTTATTCCAAAAAGTCAACAAAAGTCAACGCGGGGCTCGCCTCTCGGAACTCGAAATTTTTTTCATGAAATTCGAACACCCATTCCGATATGAGTACCATATCATTTTTATCAAATTCCGATACCATTTCGTCACTCAAAATCGCAATTTTTTTTATTTTGAAAATTTTCTTCAAAAATCACCATTTTCCTCAACTCAAAACACAATTTAAATGATAAATATAAAGATAGAATCATGGAAATAAATAGATTCTAGGTGAATAACACTTACCCAATCGATTTGCTTGAAAACCCCACAAGGAATCGCTCAAAACCGAGCTCTACAAGTCAAAATGTGATAAAAATGGCCTAACCCTCGATTTGGAAATCTTATATTCTGTCCAGGTGATTGTGCATCGCGAACGCGGAGAAAGGATCGCGTTCGCGAAGAAGAAAAATGAATTGTCCAGTTGTGCTTCGCGAACGCGGAGAGGAAAAATCTAATGGCCCACAACTGACTTACTCGAACGCGAGCAAAGGGCCGCGAACGCAAAGAATAAGAACAGGAAACCTTCGCGAACGTGAGATGCTCTTCGCGAACGCGATGAAGAAACATGAGGCTGCCATGAAGAGCTTCGCGAATGCGAGTGTCTAATCGCGAATGCGGTGAAGGAAAAGATAAACCTTCGCGAATGCGATGGGCTGAACGCGAAGGCGAAAAAGAAGTATAAGGTGGTCAGCGGTAACACTTCGCGAACGCGAAGAAGAACACCAGAAAACAGAAACAACAGTTCAAAAATAGAAGGAAATGGTCTGTAGCCCATCCGAAACACACCCGAGGCCCCCGGGACCCCATCTATACATACCAACAAGTTTCACGACCTAACACGGACTCGCTCGAGGTCTCAAATCACATCAAATAACGCCGAAAATACAAATCGCACCACGAATAGAACTTATGAACTTCCAAAACTTCCAACTTTTAAAACCCGTGCCGAAACCTACCAAACCAATCCGGAATGACGTCAAATTTTGCAGGCAAGTCTCAAATAACATAACAAAACTGTTCCAACCCCGATATCAAAAAGTCCATTTCCGATCCAATTCTCCAAAAATTTGACTTTCGCCATTTCAAGCCTAAATTGGCTACAGACCTCAGATTCACAGTCCGGACATGCTCCTAAATCCAAAATCACCCAACGGAGCTAACGAAGCCGATAGAACTCCATTCCGGTGTCATTTTCACACAGTTCCGACTACGGAAAAAATCCTAAGACTTAAGCTTCCATCTCAGAGACTAAGTTTCCCAAATCTCTCTGAATCATCCGTAAATCAAACTCCACCACACATGCGGGTCATAATATATATTGCGAGGCTGCTCAAGACCTTAAGTCACTGAACGAGACATAAATTCTTAAAACGACAAGTCGGGTGGTTACATTCTCCACTTCTTAAACAAGCGTTCGTCCTCGAACGTTCTAAGAATTATTCTGAGGTTACCAAATTGATGATTTTACTTTTACACATATACTTATGGTTGATTCCACGTTACCGCATTTGAGATAAGCGTGACAACATCATCTCATTTAAGATTATTTCTTTTATCCATACTTGAAAACTTTAAGGCCATTTTCTTACGCACTAATATTTTCAAAAGGCCTGATTTCTCACAACAACACACATTATTAGTCTCAACTGGCTATAGCAACTCGTGCCTATGCACACATCAATTTTCTCGATAGTGTTAAAGTAATTCAAAACTTTCTCTGGGTTGCTACATTATTCCCCGCTTAGGATCATTCACCCTCAAACACATACCAACTTGTCACGACCCATATTTTTCAGAAATTTCGGCAGAGTCTCCCCTGTAATTGGGCCTATCCACCTGCCAGAGTAACACCAAAACAACTCCTAACAACATATCCACAACCCAACAAAATAGCTCAAGGTATATATCAGTAGCACTAATCTCAGCTTTACAAGCACTTGATTATCATAATGATCTCAGGACGTGAAGCACATCATATGTATGGCCATCACCACATCTCTAGTCTTAAAAGCTGTTCATAATTAATTCCAGCATCATCAATTAATCTCATATTAACCATCACCTCATTTCAAATTTTCACAACACTCACAACAGAACGTGAGGCATGAAGACTTCATGATTACTTACTCAGATTAATGAATCACATTTAACGCCACCTGGGCACTCATCTCATAGGTTAAAACTCAATGTTTATAGCATGGAAATGGCTGAATATGCACAGAAAAATATACAAGAATTATCAAATAAGCCTAACAGGCATGACTCCCTATTAATACTATTGTACAATTAAATTTCGCAAAGGGAAAATGTTTTAAACTCATAAATATTTCACCACAAGGACCTCGTCCTTACATAACTTCCACCGCAGCTTGCAGTCCGGTTTAAATATTTCACATCATGTAAAATTGCGAGGATCTCATCCTCAACTCCGAATCACAAGTATGTTGCACATTGTGTCTACTGAAATTTTTAATTTCCTTTCTTTCTTCTTTTCAATATATTTCATAAATAATTTTCACAATATATAATGAACCCTCCTACCGGTAGGGTATATAATTCATAAAAATTGGAATCAATTATTCCGAAACACATTAAACCCACAGTAATGAATAATAAAAATTACTTTTGGACTTATATCCCTCACTGGTGTACAAAAATAAAATGACAGACACGGGTTCACATCCTTAAATCTCCCAACAGGGATAAACATATAAGTGGGTCACAAATTTACGAAGCTCACCCATAAGTGGAGCATAATAGGAGGACTCACCTCAATATTCAGAACTGAATCAAATTAAGAGAAATATCCTTTTATAATAAAAATCAGGATCGTACCTGTAACGACACCATCTGGTGTATTGGCCTCAGCTAAATCATAGTGATTAAATCAACGGGTCGGGCCTCCACCTCTTAGGCGCCCCCTACCCGCCTGTCCTCCACATTTAGCTGACTCTGCACGTGGAGTATCAACTAGAATAAAGCTTGTAGTTGGAGTGTTCTGATGAAATCCACCCCTCCCAAGTCTGGGACAATCTCTTATGATATGCCTAGTATCACCACACTCATAACAACCCATCTGAGGTCGCGGCTGCTCGTACTGAGTCTGTGCCGGATAACTGGAATAACCACTGTAAGAATCTTATGTCGGTGGTGCACTGTAAATTGGAGCACTCCGAGTAATCTGATATGCGGACTGAGCTGACCGACTGCTCGAGCCTCCGCTATAATGGGTTCTAGCTGAAGAGTAAAACCCACTGAATTCTCCAGATCTTTGAGACCTTTTGCCCTCCTTAGACTCCCTTTCCTTGCCTAAAAAACCCTCAATTTTCTTTGCAATCTCCACTACTTGTTGAAATGGAGCATCAGTTTGCAACTCTCTAGCCATGCATATTTTAATATCATAATCGAGCCCCTCAATGAATCTGTGGATCCGTTCTCTGATTGTAGGAACTAAGATAGGTGCATGACGGGCTAACTCACTGAACCTGATAGCATATTCTGACACCGTCATAGTGCCCTGACGCAACCATTCAAACTCCGTGCGCCACGCATCTCGGAGAGTCTGGGGAACAAACTCTTTCAAGAACATTTCCAAAAATTGAGTCCAAGTTGGTGGTGTTGCATCGACTGGTCTACCTTCTTCATAGATTTGCCACCACCGATACGCTGCGCCTGACAGTTGAAATATAGTAAAGGCAACTCCGCTCACTTTCACAATACCCATGGTGCGGAGAATAGAGTGATAATTTTCTAGAAATCCTTGGGCATCCTCTGTAGCTGTGCCATTGAAAGTTGGTGGATCTTATTTCTTAAACCTTTCAAGTCTCTATTGTTCTTCTTCTGATGCCTCAGGCCTGACCTCAGGCCGAACCGGAATAACAGGTTGTACCGGTACTACACCCGAAACCTGACCAACATAAACCTACTGCTCTGGAGTTGTGATAGGAGTCTGAGCTACTCTCCCAATCTGCGGAATATTTGGTGTAACAGAGATCAATCCCGCCTGAGTTAACGTACCAAACATACTCAAGAACTGTGCTAAAGTCTCCTGAAGTCCGGGGATAACAACAGGTGCTTCTGGTACCCATCCCCCAACTAGAGCTATTGGCGGCTCCTCAACTATTGTTCTGACAGGTGCTCTAGTCACAGCACGTGCCCTTTCTAGACCTCTACCTCGACCTCGACCTCGGCCCCGGCCTCTTGCAGCCCTAGCCGTATGTGCGGATGCCTGCTCAGCTAACCCAGTAGCACGTGTCCTCACCATCTGTGAGAGAATGGAGATACAAAGGTTCAAATTCCAAATTCAACAAATTCCGCACGACAGGAATGAAAGAAATGAAAATTTCCTAACAGTTCTGTAGCCTCTCGAAGATAAGTACAGACGTCTCCGTATCGATCCACAAGATTCTACTAGACTCGTTCGTGACTCGTAGAACCTATGAACCTAGAGCTCTGATACCAACTTGTCATGACCCAAAATCCCACCACAGGCGTCGTGATGGCACCTAGTCTCTAAGACTAGGTAAGCCGATTTTAATTACCTTTTGAAGCCTTTTTTTTTAATTAAATAAATAATCAAAACTGACAGCGGAACAAATATGAATATACAACCTCCCAAGACTGGTAGTACTGAGTCACGAACTCTAACTGAATACATAGAATGATCACGAGGACCGAATATACAATACTGTTTGATTACAAGTTAACAGTTCAATGAAATGAAAAGACTCCAAGGGACTGCGACGACCAAGCAGCTTTACCTTGAATCCTTACAATCCCGCTTTAACTCTGCTCAAGTCTGTTATCTTCAATACCTGGCTCTGCACAAAAATATGAAGAAGTGTAGTATTAGTACGCCACGGTCGGTATCCAGTAAGTATCAAGACTAACCTCAATGGAGTAGAGACGAGGTACAGTCAAGACACTCACTAGTCTAATAACATGTACAATATAATATACAAAATAATAGGAAACAAATAACAATAAGGGCAATATAAAATAACCAGTGATGTGCACAGTAAGACAATAAAATCACCATTAATATCGCTCAACAATTGATAAATACATTTACACCCAGTTAATTCAAGTTCTTCAATTACATATCTTTCACACATAATTCTTACAAATAAAACTCTTATTCAAATATAATTTTCTAAAATAAAAATCTTTCAAATATAAAATTCTTTCAATAAATATCTTCAAATATAATTTTCTTAAATAAGTATCTTTCAAATACAATTCTTTCATATAATTCTTTTTGAATAAAAATTCTTTCAAATAAATATTTTGAATATAATTCTTTCAATTAAAAATCACCATATGACACCTTATTTCAAAATCATAAAAATACGGGTCTCAACCCATTTTCATATTTTTTGTAAACACGGGTCTCAACCCATTTTTCATGTTTTCACAGCATCTCGAGCCCATAATTAAATCATCATATTTCTCTGGCACCTCGTGCCTTTATTTCATATCACAACTGCACGGACAACTCACGTGCCAAATATCATTATCATTTCATCACAGCACCTCGTGCCCATATTTCATATCTCAACTGCACGGACAACTCATGTGTCAAATATCCTCATTATTTATTCACGGCACCTCGTGCTCATATTTCATTTTATAATCCGCCTTGCCATAACCACAGGCTCTCAATTTCAATATAAATCAGATTGTTATCAATTTACCAACAACAAAACAAATTGCACAAGGTATAAAAATAAATACAAGAAAATCACAACATCACATCAAAATTATCAACACCACAACCCCACATCATCACATATCATCCTTGACAATAGCCACCCTTATCGCTCTTATTGCCACCCTTATCACTCCTATAGCCACCCTTATCGCTCTGTCCAGACAATATCAATAGCCACCCTTATCGCTCCTATAGCCACCCTTATCGCTCTGCCTTGACAATATCAATAGCCACCCTTATCGCTCATATTGCCACCCTTATCGCTCCTATAGCCACCCTTATCGCTCCGCCCAGATAATATTCCAACAAACACAACAATAGTAAAATGTCACCCTTATACCCACATAATATCAACGGTGAGATGCCACCCTTATCTCCCCAAAATAACAACTCACACAACACAATAATTTATACGAAAAATTATCACATCAACATAACAAAAATCAATTCATATCACAATTTGCCCAATGGCCACAATCAAATTCCAAAGCTACAACCAAGTCAATTAATTTCACAACAAATAGCCAAAAGCTCCGCACAATGCGTACAACACCCAAAAATAATCAATAGAGATGGAAATTACTCAACATAAAGTAAAGTCTTCATAAAAAATAAATTTTCAATAATTATATAAACACCTCTTCTTAAGCTCATTTAATTAATTATTTGCAGGGGAAAATCCAAAATAAAATTAAATTTCAATAATTATCAAACCAGCAAATTCACGAAATTTCATAAATAATCAAATAACAATCACATCAAATTGTCATATAACAACAGAGTCAACAATAAGGATTTAGGCACGACAAGTAGATGATTAAATATATGCCAACAATTATCCAATTTACTACACAATATGCTCAAAACTTTAACTCAATAAAATTTATACATATAAACCAAGTACGTACTCGTCACCTTGCGTATATGATTTTCAATTACACAAATTGCACATAAGATTCAATGCCTAAGGGAAAATTCCCCCACTCGAGGTTAAGCAAGACACTTACCTCTTTGAAGTTATGCCGGTATTTCAAAATCGCCTTCTTGCTTGAATTGACCTTCGGGCTGTTCAAATCTATCCAAATTAATTGTATAACTTCATTAAAATTCATCGGAAATAATTCCGGATAATTATACGTCGACTTAAAATTTTATTCAAAAAAGTCAACAAAATTTAATGCGGGGCTGCCTCTCGGAACCCGACAAAACTTTCATGAAATTCGAACACCCATTCCGATACGAGTTCAACCATATCAATTTTATCAAATTCCGATACCATTTCGTCCCTCAAATCGTGATTTTTTTTATTTTGGAAATTTTCTTCAAAAACCACCATTTTCCTAAACTCAAAACACAATTTAAATGATAAATATAAAGATAGAATCATGAAAATAAATAGAATCTAGGTGAAGAACACTTACCCAATCGATTTTCTTGAAAAACCCACAAGGAATCGCTCAAAACCGAGCTCTACAAGTCAAAATGTGATAAAAATGGCCTAACCCTCGATTTGGAAATCTTATATTCTGCCCAGGTGATTGTACATCGCGAACACGGAGAAAGGATCGCGTTCGCGGAGAAGAAAAATGAGCTGTCCAATTGTGCTTCACGAACGCGATGGGTTGTTCGCGAATGCGGAGAGAAAAAATCTAATGGCCCACTACTGACTTACGCGAACGCGAGCAAAGGGCCGCGAACGCGAAGAATAAGAACAGGAAATCTTCGCGAACACGAAGAAGAAACATGAGGCTGCCATGAAGAGCTTCGCGAACGCGAGTGTCTAATCGCGAATGCGGTGAAGGAAAAGACAAACCTTCGCGAACGTGAAGAAGAAATATAAGGTGGTCAGTAGTAACACTTCGCGAACGCGAGGTGATCTTCGCGAACGCGAAGAAGAACACCAGAAAATAGAAATAATAGTTCAAAAATAGAAGAAAATAGTGCGTAGCCCATCCGAAACAAACACGAGGCCTCCGGGACCCCGTCTAAACATACCAACAAGTTCTATGACCTAACACGGACTCGCTCGAGGTCTCAAATAACATCAAATAACGCCGAAAATACAAATCGCACCACGAATCGAACTTATGAACTTTCAAAACTTCCAACTTCTAAAACTCGTGCCGAAACCTATCAAACCAACCCGGAATGACGTCAAATTTTGCAGGCAAGTCCCAAATAACATAACAGAGCTGTTCCAACTCTCGGGATCGCATTCCGACCCCGATATCAAAAAGTCCATTTCCGGTCCAATTCTCCAAAAAATTCGACTTTCGCCATTTCAAGCCTAAATTGGCTACATACCTCAGATTCACAGTCCGGACACGCTCCTAAGTCCAAAATCACCCACCCAACGGAGCTAACGGAACCGACGCAATTCTATTCCGGAGTCGTTTTTATACAGTTCTGACTACGGTAAAAATCCTAAGACTTAAGCTTCCACCTCAGGGACTAAGTGTCCCAAATCTCTCTGAATCATCCGTAAATCAAACTCGACCACACACGCGGGTCATAATACATATTGCAAGGCTGCTCAAGACCTTAAGTCACTAAACGGGGCGTAAATTCTTAAAACGACAAGTCGGGTCGTTACATTTTCTTACCAAAGTAATAATAGTAATAATGTATTAATAAATACGTATAGAATATATAAATAATGTATTTGGTATTCTGTATTATTTTCTAGAAGCATAATATATAATTAGGTGAATGAGAGATAAAACAAACGAATTACACAGATTATAATTATGTGATTCCACAAAGCTGTTTGTTGAACAAGCTTTATTCCAAAAAGATCTAATAATGTACTATAAATTAAAATAATTACTTAATTTTTTAATATTTATGACTTTGAAATTACCTAAAAAATTTATTAAAATTTTCTATTTGAATTATGTAGGACACCTAATATTAGAAATTTAAAATTGAATAAGATATTGCTTATGTTGTAATAACTATATCTATCTATTTATCTATCTATCTATATATATACTATATTAAAAGCACGGAGACCCTTAGCGAAATATCTTTCGTCATTTTTACCCTTTAAAAAAGAGTACACGTTGGACACAATAGTCATTTAATTATTTTTCTAATATTTAGGACTTTAAAATTAACTAAAAATTTGGTTATTATACCTTTCCTTATTTGAATTGTGTACCTAATAAATTCTAAAATTTAGAATTCAAAATCAAACAAAATTTTACCTTATACAAATTATTCTCTTATTACTTGAATTTGCACTATCGTCTATTAACTATTACTATAATTTTTCATCCTATAGGATTCTCTTTATGTAATACTTTTACTCTGTTTTGAAACTATATAAGAAACACTTACATACATGCAATTTAAGAATTTACTAATCCTTTCTATCTCTTGTTTCTTCCTTCTAGGTAGCTGGAAGCATGAGGGGACGTAGAGGATATCAATCAAAATTTTAATGCTTGTAATGTTAACTAGCGAAAATTTTGCAGTAGGTCAAGTTTGTCTTAATTCGGCAGATCCATGAAGTGCAAATCTAAGAAGCAGTAAGGTGTCAATTTTTCTCATGCTCTCTCACTACCTTTTGTCTGTACAAATACCTTTTTTTGATAAATTTTCAAGTTTTTTTGTGTGTGTAATTTAGTAAAAGTAAGTTATTTTTAAGGTAAGTCGTTGCTATCTTGGTTCTTTTGTCAATCTTCTTATTCAACATCTAAAGTATTTTTCTTATTTAATTGACAATTCTTTCCAAATACATATTGAAAATACAAATGCTTTGTAATATATTCGATGTTCTAATCTAAAGGAAGAATTAGTTATTCTTATTTATTGCGGGGTTCTTTTTTTGTTTGTCTTTATTTAAGTTTACTGTAGTTATTAATGGATAAGCATAAAAAAATATTCTACATATTATATATATAGATCCTTTTATACTATAAATGAGTTAGTACATCATCAACTACCCAAAAAAAAAGATAGTTAAGTTTGTGTGGACTAGCGTCCTTAGTTCTTGCATTATTTGGTGGTAATGTGTTAAGTTTATATACAATACTGTATTTTTGTCAAAATTTATTGTGCACGATATCCTTATGAATGTAATTATTGCTTTTAGATACAAAACTCTTAATAGTTGTCATAGAGACCACTGTAATAAAGGAATAAAATTTTAAAGTAGAATGTCAATCAGAAAAATAATATCAAATTATTGATTGACTAATAATCCGCGCCATGTTTGAGAGTGATATTGTGATGACCCAAAATGTCATCTTTAAATTTAATAAGTAATTCTATGTTCTAAGACCTCGAAAAGCACCATTTATCATTCCTCGACTTGCGTGCGCAGTCCGTACAATTTTCTGGAAAATTTTTATGTGAAAAATTGATTAAAATAGAAAATAGAGCTTTAAAACTCAAGTGAGTTGACCTTAGTAAACATTTTTAGCAAACGGATATGGATCAGTATTTTGACAGTTTCGGTAACTCCGTATCGTGATTTGGGACTTGGGCGTATGCCCGAAATTTAATTTGGAGGTCCCTAGCTCAAGTTATGACCATTTAACAAAACTAACAATTTAAAGGCTAAATGTTCCAAGTTTGACCACGGGGTTGACTTTTTGATATCGGAGCCGGAATCCGATTCTGAAAATTTGAACAGCTCCGTTATATCATTTATGACTTGTGTGCCAAATTTGAAGTCATTCCGGATTCATTTAATATATTTTGGCACGAGATTTGTAATTTAAAAGTTTAAAACTCAAAGTTCAAATCGGAGTGTGAATTATAATTTCAGTGTTGTTTGACGTGATTTTAGACCCCGAGTCACTTCGTATTATGTTACGGGACTTGTTGGTTTATTTGAGAGGGGTCCGGAGTATCCCGAGAGTGAAACGGATCGAAATCGGAATAAGAATTGGACTTAAGCAAAATCTGAAATTTTGAGTTCTGGTGTAATCGCACCTGCGGAATTTTGACCGTAGGTGCGAGCTTGCAGAAGTGAGACTTTTATCGCAGATGCGGTCTTCGTAGGTGCGGCCCTTTTGCGCAGAAGCGGACGTCGCATGTGCGACATTTTTTCCGCAGCTGCGGAACCTCTCCTGGCAGCCCTACTTCGCAAATGCGAGCTTTGTCTCGCAAATGCGAGACCGCAGGTGCGAAAGTATAGCCCGCAAATACGAAAATGCTGGGCAGAATATATAAAATCGGGTCTTAGCCATTTTTACTCATTTTTGAGTTTTAAGTCTCGGATTTGGGCGATTTCAATGGGGATTTTCACGACTTTGAACTGGGTAAGTGTTCTTTATCATATAGTGATTGTATTTCACAAATCCATGTCTATATTCATCATTTATTTCGGATTTAGATGGAAGAAAGTGGAATTTTTGTAAAACTTTCCAAAAACGAAAAATTAAGATTTGAAGGTCCATTTGATATCGGAATTGGAAAAATTTGGTATGGTTGAACTCGTATCGGAACAGGTGTTCGGATTTCGCAAGTTTTTTCGGGATTTGAGACGTGGGTCCCACTGCTGAATATCTTAATGAATTTCGAATTTTTATCCGGAAAATTTATAAATTAATATGAAATTAATTCTTATGATTCGTATTGAATATATCGAATTGTTTGTGAATAGATTTGAAGCTTTCAGAAGTAAATTTAAAAGGAAAAGCTGTGGTTGAATAATTGATTGGAATTTATAAAGTGAGGTAAGTGTCGTGGTTAACCTTGACTTGAGGGAATAGAACCCTTAAATTATTTGTTATGTGAATTGCATGTGAACGACGTATAGGCGAGGTCACGAGTGTCTATACGTCGTCAAATTAATTGTTTTCCTGTTTACTCGAAAAATCATAAACTATTTTCTTTTATCATAAATTAATTACTATAATAATTGTTTCTCTATTATTCCTTGTCAAAATATTAATTTTTGAATTCCTCCATTAATTGTTACATGTTATTTGAATTACGTGCCTTAATTGTTATTTGACATTTAGCATATTAAATATTAAACTGCCTATTTGCTCCCTGATTTCCATAATAATTTGCTATTTGTCATTATTTTCTTCATAATTAAATCATAATTATTGTATGCTTGTTGTCTTATGAGTTTATATTAATTGTTGCGTTTATTGGGGAATTTCTTCTATAAGAATTGATTGGTAAATGAATATATTGGAGGAGCGGGTTGCACGCCGCAACAGGATTGATTATAATGAACATATTGGAGGATCGGGTTGCACGCCGCAACAGACTTATTAAAAAGTCCATATTGGAGGATCGGGTTGCACGTCGCAACAGACTTATTAAAAGTCAATATTGTAGGATCGGGTTGCACGCCGCAACAGACTTATTAAAAATTCATATTGGAGGATCGGGTTGCACGCCGCAACAGACTTATTAAAAGTCAATATTGGAGGATCGGGTTGCACGCCGCAACAGACTTATTAAAAGTCAATATTGGAGGATCGGGTTGCACGCCACAACGAACTTGATTAAAATGAATATATTGTGAGAGCGGGTTGCACGCTGTAACAGAATTGAATGTGAATATATTATGAGAGCGGGTTGCACGCTGCAACTGAATTGATGGAAATGATAATTGGTTATGACTGCTGAGTTGGCTTCGATTATTATAAATGAGTTACTTGATTTATTTCTATTATTGTTGTTGTTTCTAACATTGCGTACAGGTAATATAAGTGACCCGCCTTAGCTTCGTCACTACTTCGTCGAGGTTAGGCTCAGCATTTACAGTACATGGGATCGGTTGTACTGATACTACACTCTGCACTTCTTGTGCAGATTTTAGAGTTGGTCCCAGCGGCGTACAATAGTTTTGTTCGGATTTCAGTTATTTAGAGGAGACTTGAGGTATAAATGCATGGCATACGCAGTTCTGAAGTCCCCGTCTATTTTACTTTGGCTGTATGTTTATTTTCAGATAGCTTTATTTGTATTTATTCTAGAAGCTCGTGCAGACATCAATTCTGAGATGGTATTTAGACACCGTTGTTTGATGGATTGCTTCCGCATTTGTTTTCTTGTTATTAATAAATTTAAAATTATTTTAAAAATGGATAATATTATTCTAACGTTGGCTTGCCTAGCAAGTGAAATGTTAGGCGCCATCACGGTACGAAGGTGGGAATTTTGGGTCATGACATTTGGTATCAGAGCGCTAGGTTACATGGGTCTCACGAGTCACGAGCAAGCTTAGCAGAGTCTGGAGGATCGGTACGGAGACGTCTGTGCTTATCTTCCAGAGGCTATGAAGTTTAGGAACAAGTTTCACTTCTATTCTACTTTGTCGTGCGATTTATTTCTATCATTGACGACTGAACTCTTCTATTCTTGTCCTCTCTCAAATGGAGAGAACACGCACTGTGTCTACAACTGGACAGGAGCCATAGCCCCCAGTGACAACTACGATTAGGGGCAAAGGCCGAGGCCGAAGTTGCGCTAGAGGCCTAGGTAGAAGCAGAGGTAGAGCTCAGTCCAGAGCTCGAGCATCCGCACCTGTTGTAGAACCTTAGGTGGATCTTCAGGAGGAGGTTGCAGTTCAAAATGTACCAATTGGACCAGTTCAGGTCCCGGAAGGTTCATAGCCACTCCAGCAGCCCCGCCAGTTGGGGTAGTTCAGCCAGTTATTGCGGCACAGACCGGTGATAGGCCTGCCATGTATTTTGAGGCCTTATTGAGACTAGATAAGTTCACTAAGCTCTTTCCAGTTCACTTCAGTGGTACACCTTATGAGGACCCATAGGATTATCTTGAACGCTGCCATGAGGTGCTGCGGAACATAGGTATAGTTGAGACCAATGGGGTTGATTTTGCTGTATTCCAGATGACGGGTTCCGCCAAGAGATGGTGGAGAGATTATACATTGACTAGACCAGTTGGATCGCCTGCACTTACTTGGGAGCAGTTCTCTCAGCTATTTCTGGAGAAGTTCCTTCCTATCACACTGAGGGAGGATTACCAAAAGCAATTTGAGCGTCTACAGCAGGACAGTATGACTGCTACTCAATATGAGTCCCGTTTAGTGGATTTGGCCCGTCATGCTCTCCTTTTACTACCTACTGAGGAAGAGAGACTGAGGAGGTTTATGGAGGGACTCACTCATCCTATCAAACTTAAGATGGCCAAGGAGACCGGGAGTGAGATTTCTTTTCAGGCGACTGTTAATGTCGCGAGAAAGATCGAGATGGTTCTTACACAGGAGGGAGGACAGAGGTCTGATAAGAGGCCTCGTCAGTTCGGTGGTTTCGGTGGTGCCTCGTCTGAAGGCAGGGGTACTTATGCCAGGGGTCAGGTACCTAGAGGTGGAGGTCAGACCGTTAGAGATGGAGGACAAGCGGGTAGAAGGCGTCCTAGAGGTGGAGACCCAGTCATTGTTATATTTGTTTTATGCTATGGCAGAGGTCGTTACATCAAGTGGTGTCGTTATAGGTACGACCTCAATTTAAAATATAGGAATAATTTCCTTAACTTGATTCGATTCTGAGTGTCAAGACGAGTCCTCCTATTGTGCTCCACGTATGTGAAAGCTTCGTAATTCTATAATCTACTTATGTGTTTACTCATGTTAGGAGATTCTATGGAGATAACTACGCTTATCATTCCATGTTGGTCACTAATAAGAGCTGTAAGGCTAAATGTGGCTTTCTGTTGCTCATTTCGGTAAGTTTTGATGTGATTTACGGATAATTAATTACAAATTATGAATTATATGCCCTATCGGTGTGGGGTTCATTATTTGTTGTTATTTTATGTAACCGAAATTA
The DNA here is from genome assembly GCF_000390325.3 of Nicotiana tomentosiformis. Classification (NCBI taxonomy): domain Eukaryota; kingdom Viridiplantae; phylum Streptophyta; class Magnoliopsida; order Solanales; family Solanaceae; genus Nicotiana; species Nicotiana tomentosiformis. The sequence goes on from NC_090812.1 coordinate 31,663,685, forward strand.
TTTAAAAGGTGAAAAATGAAAATTTTCGATTGGCACGATATGCATATTACTTGTGATTCAGAACTGAGGACGAGATCCTCCCTTTTTAAAAGAAAATAAATTGATATGTTTAAATCGGGCTACGAGCTGCGGTGGAAGTTATATGAGAACAAGATCCTTGTGATGAAAATTCTTATGTTTAAGCTCTCCCTTGTGAAATTAAATTTGTACTATAGTACTAATAGGGAGTCATGTCTGTTAGGCTTATTTGAGAATTCTTGTATGAAATTCTCTGTGCACATTTGCCAAAATTCGTGTTTGTAATTATTGAATTTTAACTTACGAAGTAGGTGCTCGCCCAGGTGGCGTTAAATGTTACTCGTTAATTAGGTTAAATAATTATAAGGTCTTCATGCCTCACATCTTGTTATCAGTATTGTGAAGGTTTGCAACGAGATTTTTTTTAACATGAGGTTAATTTGCAGTTCGGTAATTGATCATGAATAACTATTAAGAACAAATATCCGTTGCCAAGAATTGATGACTTATTTGATCAGCTTCAGGGTGCCAAGGTATTTTCGAAGATTGATTTGAGATCTGGTTACCATCAGTTGAAGATTAGGGCGTCTGATGTCCCTAAGACAGCTTTTCGGACTCGGTACGGGCATTACGAGTTCCTAGTGATATCATTTGGGTTGACAAATGCTCCAACAACATTTATGGATTTGATGAATCGGGTGTTCAAGCCTTATTTGGATTCTTTTGTGGTTGTATTCATTGATGATATCTTGATTTACTCCAGCAGTCGAGAGGAGCATGAGCAGCATCTTCGACGTGTGCTTCACAGCTTGAAGAATAATCAGTTATATGCCAAATTTTCAAAATGCGAGTTTTGGTTAGACTCAATTGCCTTTTTGGAACATGTTGTATTGGCAGAAGGCATAAAGGTGGATCCTAAGAAGATTGAGGCAATTCAGAATTGGCCTAGACCTACTTCGGTTATAGAGATCCGGAGTTTCCTGGGTTTGGCAGGTTATTATCATCGGTTCGTGGAAGGGTTTTCATCTATAGCAAGCACCTTGACCAGACTAACCCAGAAGGGTGTTCCATTCAGATGGTTAGACGAGTGTGAGTTGAGCTTTCAGAAGCTCAAGATCGCTTTGACTAGGACGCCAATATTGGTATACCCACAGGTTCAGGATCATATATGGTATATTGTGACGCATCTCACATGGGGCTTGGTGCAGTACTAATGCAAGATGGCAAGGTAATTGCATATGCGTTGCGGTAGTTGAAAATTCACGAGAAGAATTATCCTGTTCATGACTTAGAATTGGCAGCCATTGTTCATGCGCTGAAGATTTGGAGGCATTACCTCTACGGTGTCTCGTGTGAGGTATTTACTGATCATCGTAGCCTTCAGTATCTGTTCAAACAAAAAGATCTTAATTTGAGGCAGAGAAGATGGTTGGAGTTGTTGAAAGACTATGATATCACCATTTTGTATCACCCCGGAAAGGCCAATGTGGTGGCCGATGCTTTGAGTAGAAAGGCTGTGAGTATGGGCAGTCTTGCATATATTCCGGTTGGTGAGAGACCATTAGCTGTAGATATTCAGAATTTGGCTTATCAGTTCGTGAGGTTAGATGTTTCAGAACCCAGCCGGGTTCTAGCCTGCACAGTCGTTCGGTCTTCTTTATATGAGCGCATCAGAGAGAGGCAGTATGATGATCCTCATTTACTTGTCCTTAAGGACACGGTGCGTCACGGTGATGCCAAACATGTTGCTGTGGGGGAAGGTGGAGTTCTACGAATGTAGGGCCGTATTTGTGTGCCTAATGTGGATGGGCTTCATGAATTAAATCATGAAAAAGCACACAGTTCCAGGTATTCTATTCATCCAGGTACCGCTAAAATGTATCAAGATTTGTGGCAGTATTATTGGTGGAGGAGATTGAAAAAGGATATAGTTGCTCATGTAGCTCGGTGTCTAAATTGTCAGCAAGTTAAGTACGAGCATCAAAGACCTGGTGGTTTGCTTCAGAAGTTAGAGGTTCCTGAGTGGAAGTGGGAGCGTATCACTATGGATTTTGTTGTTGGGCTCCCACGGACACAGAGAAAATTTGATGCAGTTTGGGTCATTGTGGACAGGTTGACCAAGTCAGCCCATTTCATTCCAGTGGCAGTTACCTATTCTTCAGAGAGGTTAGCTGAAATTTACATTCGTGAGATTGTTCGCCTTCACGGTGTGCCCGTGTCTATTATTTCAGATCGAGGTACGCAGTTTACCTCACATTTCTGGAGGGCTGTACATTGTGAGTTAGGCACGCGGGTGTAGTTGAGTACAACATTTTATCCACAAACAGACGGACAGTCAGAGCGCACTATTCAGATATTGAAAGATATGCTTCGCGCTTGTGTTATAGACTTTGGAGGTTCTTGGGATCATTTCTTACCACTTGCGGAGTTTGCTTATAATAATAGCTACCAGTCGAGCATTCAGATGGCTCCATATGAGGCATTATACGGAAGGCGATACAGATCGCCAGTTGGTTGGTTTGAACCGGGAGAGGCTCGGTTGTTGGGTACCGATTTGGTACATGATGCCTTGGATAAGGTCAAGATTATTCAGGATCGACTTCGCACACCTCAGTCTAGGCAAAAGAGTTATGCCGACCGAAAAGTTCGTGAAATTGCATTCATGGTTGGAGAAAGAATATTGCTCCGGGTTTCACCTATGAAAGGTGTAATGAAGTTCGGGAAGAAGGGTAAGTTGAGCCCTAGGTATATCGGACCCTTTGGAATTCTTGAAAGGGTGGGCGAAGTAGCCTACAGGCTTGCATTACCACCTAGTTATCAGCGGTTCATCCGATGTTCCATGTGTCTATGCTCCGAAAATATCATGGTGATCCGTCCCATGTGTTAGATTTCAGCTCACTCTAATTGGACAAAGATTTGACTTACGAGGAGGAGCCGGTGGCTATTCTAGCCTGGCAGGTCCGACAGTTGAGGTCAAAGAGTTATCCTTCAGTTCGGGTGCAATGGAGAGGTCAGCCGATAGAGGCATCTACCTGGGTGTCTGAGTCGGACATGCGGATTAAATATCCACACCTTTTCTCCAGCTCAGATACTTTTTCTAACTCCGTTCGAGGACGAACGTTTGTTTTAGAGGTTGAGAATGTGATGACCCAAAATGTCATCTTTAAATTTAATAAGTAATTCTGTGTTCTAAGATATCGAAAAGCACTATATATCATTCCTCGACTTGCGTGCGCAGTCCGTACAATTTTTCGGAAAGTTTTTATGTGAAAAATGGATTAAAATGGGAAATAGAGCTTTAAAACTCAAGTGAGTTGACTTTAATCAATATTTTTAGCAAACGAACCCGGATCGGTATTTTGACAGTTCCGGTAACTCCGTATTGTGATTTGGGACTTGGGCGTATGCCCGGAATTTAATTTGGAGGTCCCTAGCTCAAGTTATGACCATTTAACGGAACTAGCAAGTTAAAGGCTAAATGCTCCAAGTTTGACCACGGGGTTGACTTTTTGATATCCGAGTCGGAATTCGATTCTGGAAATTTGAACGACTCCGTTATGTCATTTATGACTTGTGTGCCAAATTTGAAGTCATTCCGGATTCATTTAATATGTTTTGGCACGAGATTTGCAATTTTAAAGTTTAAAACACAAAGTTCGAATTGGAGTGTGAATTGTAATTTCAGTGTTGTTTGACGTGATTTTAGACCCCGAGTCACTTCGTATTATGTTACGGGACTTGTTGGTATATTCGAGCGGGGTTCCGAGTACCCCGTGAGTGAAACGGATCGAAATCGGAACAAGAATTGGACTTAAGTAAAATCTGAAATTTTGAGTTCTGGTGTAATCGCACCTGCGGAATTTTGACCGCAGGTGCGAGCTCGCAGAAGCGAGACTTCTATCGCAGGTGCGGTCTTCGCAGGTGCGGCCCTTTTGCGCAGAAGCGGACGTTGCAAGTGCGACATTTTTTCCATAGCTGCGGAACCTTGCATGGTAGCCCTACTTCGCAAATGCGAGCTTTGTCTCGCAAATGCGAGACCGCATGTGCAAAAATATAGCCCGCAAATGCGAAAATGCTGGGCAGAATACATTAAATCGGGTCTTAACCATTTTTACTCATTTTTGAGTTTTAAGTCTCGGATTTGGACGATTTCAATGGGGATTTTCACGACTTTGAACTGGGTAAGTGTTCTTTATCATATAGTGATTGTATTTCACAAATCCATGCCTATATTCATCATTTATTTCGGATTTAGATGGAAGAAATTGGAATTTTTGTAAAACTTTCCAAAAACGAAAAATTAAGATTTGAAGGTCCATTTGATATCGGAATTGGACAAATTTGGTACGGTTGAACTCGTATCGGAACGGGTGTTCGAATTTCGCAAGTTTTTTCGGGATTTGAGACGTGGGTCCCACTGCTGAATATCTTAATGAATTTTGGATTTTTATCCGAAAAATTTATAAATTCATATGGAATTAATTCCTATGATTCGTATTGAATATATCGAATTGTTTGTGAATAGATTTGAAGCTTTCAGAGGCAAATTTAAAAGGAAAAGCTGTGGTTGAATAATTGATTGGAATTTGCAAAGTGAGGTAAGTGTCGTGATTAACCTTGACTTGAGGGAATAGAACCCTTAAATTATTTGTTATGTGAATTGCATGTGAAAAATGTATAGGCGAGGTGACGAGTGTCTATACGTCGTCAAATTAATTGTTTGCCTGCTTACTTGAAAAACCATAAACTATTTTCTTTTATCATAAATTAATTACTATAATAATTGTTTCACCATTTTGTATCACTCCAGAAAGGCCAATGTGGTGGCCGATGCTTTGAGTAGAAAGACTGTAAGTATGGGCAGTCTTGCATATATTCCGGTTGGTGAGTGACCATTAGCTGTAGATATTCAGACTTTGGCTAATCAGTTCGTGAGGTTAGATGTTGCAGAACCCAGCCGGGTTCTAGCTTGCACTGTCGTTCGGTCTTCTTTTTATGAGCGCATAAGAGAGAGGCAGTATGGTGATCCTCATTTACTTGTCCTTAAGGACACGGTGCATCACGGTGATGCCAAACATGTTGCGGTGGGGGAAGATGGAGTTCTACGAATTCAGGGCCGTATTTGTGTGCCTAATGTGGATGGGCTTCGTGAATTAAATCTTGAAGAAGCACACAGTTCCAGGTATTCTATTCATCCAGGTACCGCTAAAATATATCAAAATTTGCGGCAGTATTATTGGTGGAGGAGAATGAAAAAGGATATAGTTGCACATGTAGCTCGGTGTCTGAATTGTCAGCAAGTTAAGTACGAGCATCAAAGACCTGGTGGTTTGCTTCAAAAGTTAGAAGTTCCTGAGTGGAAGTGGGAGCGTATCACTATAGATTTTGTTGTTGGGCTCCCACGAACACAGAGAAAATTTGACGCAGTTTGGGTCATTGTGGACAGGTTGACCAAGTCAGCCCATTTCATTCCAGTGGCAGTTACCTATTCTTCAGAGAGGTTAGCTGAAATTTACATTCGTGAGATTGTCCGCCTTCACGGTGTGCCCGTGTCTATTATTTCAGATCGAGGTACGCAGTTTACCTCACATTTCTGGAGGGTTGTACATCGTGAGTTAGGCACACGGGTGGAGTTGAGTACAACATTTTATCCACAAACAGACGGACAGTCAGAGCGCACTATTCAGATATTGGAAGATATGCTTCGCGCTTGTGTTATAGACTTTGGAGGTTCTTGGGATCATTTCTTACCACTTGCGGAGTTTGCTTATAATAATAGCTACCAGTCGAGCATTCAGATGACTCCATATGAGGCATTATACGGAAGGCGATGCAGATCGCCAGTTGGTTGGTTTGAACCGGGAGAGGCTCGGTTGTTGGGTACCGATTTGGTACAGGATGCCTTGGATAAGGTCAAGATTATTCAGGATCGACTTCGCACACCTCAGTCTAGGCAAAAGAGTTATGCCGACCGAAAAGTTCGTGAAATTGCATTCATGGTTGGAGAAAGAATATTGCTCCGAGTTTCACCTATGAAAGGTGTAATGAGGTTCGGGAAGAAGGGTAAGTTGAGCCCTAGGTATATCAGACCCTTTGGAATTTTTGAAAGGGTGGGCGAAGTAGCCTTCAGGCTTGCATTACCACCTAGTTATCAGCGGTTCATCCGATGTTCCATGTGTCTATACTCCGAAAATATCATGGTGATCCGTCCCATGTATTAGATTTCAGCTCACTCTAATTGGACAAAGATTTGACTTACGAGGAGGAGCCGGTGGCTATTCTAGCCTGGCAGGTCCGATAGTTGAGGTCAAAGAGTTATCCTTCAGTTCGGGTGCAATGGAGAGGTCAGCCGGTAGAGGCATCTACCTGGGAGTCTGAGTCGGACATGCGGATTAAATATCCACACCTTTTCTCCAGCTCAGGTACTTTTTCGAACACCGTTCGAGGACGAACATTTGTTTTAGAGGTGGAGAATATGATGACCCAAAACGTCATCTTTAAATTTAATAAGTAATTATGTGTTCTAAGATATCGAAAAGCACTATATATCATTCCTCGACTTGCGTCCGCAGTCCGTACAATTTTTCAAAAAGTTTTTATGTGAAAAATGGATTAAAATGGGAAATAGAGCTTTAAAACTCAAGTGAGTTGACCTTAGTCAACATTTTTAGCAAACGGACCTGGATCGGTATTTTGACAGTTCCGGTAACTCCGTATTGTGATTTGGGACTTGGGCGTATGCCCGGAATTTAATTTGGAGGTCCCTAGCTCAAGTTATGACCATTTAACGGAACTAGCAATTTAAAGGCTAAATGCTCCAAGTTTGACCACGGGGTTGACTTTTTGATATCCGAGCCGAAATTCGATTCTTGAAATTTGAACAACTCCGTTATGTCATTTATGACTTGTGTGCCAAATTTAAAGTTATTCCGGATTCATTTAATATGTTTTGGCACGAGATTTGCAATTTAAAAATTTAAAACTCAAAGTTCGAATCGGAGTGTGAATTGTAATTTCAGTGTTGTTTGACGTGATTTTTGACCCCGAGTCACTTCGTATTATGTTACGGGACTTGTTGGTATATTCGAGCAGGGTCCCGAGTACCCCGAGAGTGAAACGGATCGAAATCGGAACAAGAATTGGACTTAAGCAAAATCTAAAATTTTGAGTTCTGGTGTAATCGCACCTGCGGAATTTTGGCCGCAAGTGCGAGCTCGTAGAAGCGAGACTTCTATCGCAGATGCGGTCTTCGCAGGTGCGGCCCTTTTGCTCAGAAACGGACGTTGCATGTGCAACATTTTTTCCGCAGGTGCGGAACCTCGCATGGTAGCCCTACTTCGCAAATGCGATCTTTGTTTTGCAAATGCGAGACCGCAGGTGCAAAAATATAGCCCGCAAATGCGAAAATACTGGGCAGAATACATAAAATCGGGTCTTAGCCATTTTTACTCATTTTTGAGTTTTAAGTCACGGATTTGGGCGATTTCAAGGGAGATTTTCACGACTTTGAACTGGGTAAGTGTTTTTTATCATATAGTGATTGTAATTCACAAATCCATGTCTATATTCATCATTTATTTCGGATTTAGATGGAAGAAATTGGAATTTTTGTAAAACTTTCCAAAAACGAAAAATTAAGATTTGAAGGTCCATTTGATATCGGAATTGGACAAATTTGTTACGGTTGAACTCGTATCGGAGCGGGTGTTCGGATTTCGTAAGTTTTTCCTGGATTTGAGACATGGGTCCCACTGCTGAATATCTTAATGAATTTCGGATTTTTATCCGAAAAATTTATAAATTCATATGGAATTAATTCCTATGATTCGTATTGAATATATCGAATTGTTTGTGAATAGATTTGATGCTTTCAGAGGCAAATTTAAAAGGAAAAGTTGTGGTTGAATAATTGATTGGAATTTGTAAAGTGAGGTAAGTGTCGTGGTTAACCTTGACTTGAGGGAATAGAACCCTTAAATTATTTGTTATGTGAATTGCATGTGAACAACGTATAGGCGAGGTGACGAGTGTCTATACGTCGTCAAATTAATTGTTTGCCTGCTTACTTGAAAAATCATAAACTATTTTCTTTTATCATAAATTAATTACTGTAATAATTGTTTCTCTCTTATTCCTTGTCAAAATATTAATTCTTGAATTCCTGCATTAATTGTTACATGTTATTTGAATTATGTGCCTTAATTGTTATTTGACATTTAGCATATTAAATATTAAACTGCCTATTTGCTCCCTGATTTTCATAATAATTTGTTATTTGTCATTGTTTGCTTCATAATTAAATCATAATTATCGTATGCTTGTTGTCTTATGATTTTATATTAATTGTTGCATTTATTGGGGAATTTCTTCTATAAGAATTGATTGGTAAATGAATACGTTGGAGAAGCGGGTTGCACGCCACAACATGATTGATTATAATGAACATATTGGAGGATCGGATTGCACGCCCAACAGACTTATTAAAAAGTCCATATTGGAGGATCGGGTTGTACGCCGCAACAGACTTATTAAAAGTCAATATTGGAGGATCGGGTTGCACGCTGCAACAGACTTATTAAAAATCCATATTGGAAGATCGGGTTGCACGCCGCAACAGACTTATTAAAAAGTCCATATTGGAGGATCGGGTTGCACGCCGAAACAGACTTATTAAAAGTCAATATTAGAAGATCGGGTTGCACGCCGCAACAGACTTATTAAAAGTCAATATTGGAGGATCGGGTTGCACGCCGCGACGGACTTGATTAAAATGAATATATTGTGAGAGCGGGTTGCACGCTGCAACAGAATTGAATGTGAATATATTGTGAGAGCGGGTTGCACGCTGCAACTGAATTGATGGAAATGATAATTGGTTATGACTGCTGAGTTGGCTTCGATTATTATAAATGAGTTACTTGATTTATTTCTATTATTGTTGTTGTTTCTAATATTGCGTACAAGTAATGTAAGTGACCCGCCTTAGCCTCGTCACTACTTCGTCGAGGTTAGGCTCAGCACTTACCAGTACATGGGGTCGGTTGTACTGATACTACACTCTGCACTTCTTGTGCAGATTTTAGAGTTGGTCCCAGCGACGTACCATAGTTTTTCTCGGATTTCAATTATTCAGAGGAGACTTGAGGTATAACTCCATGGCGTCCGCAGTTCTGAAGTCCCCGTCTATTTTACTTTGGCTGTGTGTTTATTTTCAGACAGCTTTATTTTATTCAGACCTTTATTTGTATTTATTCTAGAAGCTCGTGCACTTGTGACACCAATTCTGGGATGGTATTTAGACACCGTTGTTTGATGGATTATTTCACTATATTTTAAACTTTGCTTCCGCATTTGTTTTCTTGTTATTAATAAATTTAAAATTATTTTAAAATGGATAATATTATTCTAATGTTGGCTTGCCTAGCAAGTGAAATGTTAGGCGCCATCACGGCCCGAAGGTGAGAATTTCGGGTCGTGTTAGATATAAGTATTCACTTAAATTTAACAACAAAGTATAGATTATTTTGGTAAATAAACTAATTTTCAAATTTCTCTAACAATTTGAATTATTACTTCAAATTTATAATAAACAAGCTTTCCTTTTGATTTGATATTCTGCTTATTGAATCATGACCACACTCAATCACGAAGTCCAAGTCGGGATCTAATATATGAAAACTTCAATCACCGTAAAATATTGATTATGGAGTCCAAGTCAAGTTCTAAAACAACAATTGTACAATTTATAGAAAACACTTTTTTTAGGGATAGATCTTCTCTCCTTGATGAATACAAAAAAGTAATTTGACCAATTTGGTATCATACAATTTAACATTTTCTCAAAAGAGTTGTTATTACCATTAAATCTGAATTATTTTCTTTACTTGTATGCAAATTTTATTAATTGATGCGGAACACACACGTACACTAAAGCTAGTTATTATAAAAGCATGAATAGAATGTTGATGTAATAAAACAATCCTAAAATATTAAATACAACTACTACCAAGAAAAGGACACAATTGGAATAATACACGTTAGGATTAAACCTAATTCTTTTTGGACATACTTCTTAAATCAAAATCCTAAAAAAACGCTTGGGCCACCATATAATCCAATTTCTTGAAATTGTTCAACGAGAACATAATGTCCTACTTTGTTTTGAAGTTGTAAAGGCATGCCCACCTTTAAACTCCATATGAAATACTGTTAAATCTAAAAATTGATAAACCTTGCTCCTTTTTCCACCGAAACTATATCCAAGAAAATATATATTTTAAAAAGGATTAGGACTATCATCAATCAATTGAGAAGGAACTAGAAATTGTCCGTCCTAAAACTCTCTTTATAGTAGTTCCCAGCACTACCTTTAAATCATATATTAGAAACACTATCTTTAAATTTTACATTAGAAGCACTTCCCCTAATATAAATTATAGGAATCAACGTATTGAATATAGGAATATTAATTCCTAGAATATTATGGGTGTAAATAAAATATTCTTACGATTACCATATACCAACTATAAGTAACTGCCAAATCTTCTCATATGCCAAGTTTTTCTAACTCAACACACGCCTGTAAACAAGTTCTTATAACTCAAGTACTCAACAGTCAACACACTGATAGAAATAAGTGTGTTAGCACACTAAATTGCAAAAAATAGCTATACAGTCAAACCTTTCTATAACAGTCTCGTTTGTTCCGAATGTTTTTGGATGTTATAGCGAAGTGCTATAGAAAGTCTCGTTTGTTCCGAATGTTTTTGGATGTTATAGCGAAGTGCTGTTATAGAAATTAGTTCCGGATAAGCTTGACTTTTATAGTGAAGTATTGTTATATAAGGATATTTTTATAGAGAAGTCTGACTGTGTATTTATTTATATTTACATCTATATTATTATTAACATAAATTTGTAGGTTATCTTGGTAAAAGAATAAATATTACTTCCAATGAATTGACTTCTTATTGAAAACTTTAGGTTAGCCGTGAGTTCGGGTCTTTTGGGAGTGTTTTCTTTAGTTTATTTTAGTTTACTTTTATTTATTATTTTTTCTTATTGATAAATGTCACGATCCGAAATTTCCACCTTCCGACCGTGATGACGCATAATATTTCACTTGCTAGGCAAGCCAATGTTAGAATGATATTAACCAATTTTTTAAACAATCTTTAGATTTATTAATAACAAAGAAATAAACGCGGAAGTAAGGTCTGAAATATAGTGATTAATCCATAAAAATAACGGTGTCTAAATACCATCCCAGAATTGGTGTCACAAGTGCACGAGCTTCTAGAATAATACAAATAAAGGTCTAAATAAAATAAAGCTGTCTGGAAATAAACACACAACTAAAGTAAAATAGATGGGGACTTTAGAACTGCGGACGTCCTGCAGTTATGTAACGACCCGACCGGTCATTTTGAGCATTCACACTCCTTTCAACTATTTAAAGTTTTGAATAACTTCCTACGAGGTATTATGACTTGTGTGAATTGTCGATTTTAATTTTTAAGGTATTTCGGAATTAGCTTGGAAGAATGCGGTCATTATGCATAATGACCGCATACCGGGTTAGTAACGCCCAGCTTTGGAGGCCAAATTATTCGGCCGGTATGCGGACTGCATACCTGTTATGCGATCGCAGAACCTGTTCTGGAGCTTCATTTTTCTGGTTTTATAAATCCGACCCCATTCTTATAAAACACTATTGGGGGTCATTTTGAAGGGTTTTCATATGATATTTTAGAGATAGGTGAGAGTATTTTAGAGAGAGAAAGTGAAGACTTAGTCATTTATCCATCAATTCTTGTTCAAGGTTTGAAGATTTTACAAGGATCTTGCTAGGGCTTCAAAGAGGTAAGAATTTCTTTCCTCAATTCTTTAATTTCGGGTTTGGAGTAAAGATGGGTGATTAATAGTATGATTCTCGGGTGTAAGAGTATTATGTATACATACCAATAAGGTTGTGGAAGGATTGTTAAGTTCAAATGGGTAAGGACTGGGTTGAAAATGATAGAAATCTTCATAGACTTTAATTGAAGATTTGAGGGTCGAGTTGATGTCGGATTTTGGTAAAATTTATATAGTTGGACTCGTGATTGGATGGGCGTTCATATTCTATAACTTTTGTCGGGTTCCGAGAAGTGGTCCCTACAGGCGATTTTTGAGTTAATTTCGGATTTTATTGAAAAAATTAGTATTTTCTTATGGAATTAATTACAATAATTTGTATTGACTGAATCAAATTAATTGTGGCTAGATACGAGGCTTTCAGAGATCAATTCTCGTAGTAAGGGCATAGCAGAATAAATAATTACACGGGTTGAGGTAAGTAACAGTTTTAAATCTGGTCCTGAGGGTATGAAACCCCGAATGTTCGTATCATATGATTATTTTGGAGGTGACGCACATGCTAGGTGATGGGCATGTGGGCGTGCACCGAGGGGATTGTGACTTGGTCCGTCCCAAAAAACTGTAAAGTTGAATAATTTATTGTTAGCTATATGATCTCTATGTGTTGAAGAAATTTGACTATAAATCATGCTTAGGCTATGTTATGGTATTGTTGAGACTCGTAGAGGTCGCGTACTTGTTGAATTATTTGCTAATTGTTGTCTTGTAGTCGGTCATGATTTTTCTTGCATATTATACCTCAGTCCTTCTGGATATTTGTTAATATACTATGTTATCTTTGTTTGGGCTGATCTTTGTGATTTCTGAAAGCCCGAGAGACTTGAGAGGTTGAGAACTGAGTAAGGCCGAGGGCCTGTCGGTAAGGTAAGGATATTATGGCACGTGAATTGTTCGTGCAGGATATTATAGCACGTGAGTTGTCCGTGCAGCACATGATTTATCTGTGCAGATTATGGCACTTAGGCTGTAGGAGTCCCTCCGGAGTCTGTACACACCCCCGGTGAGCGCGGGTATCCATTGAGTGTGAGTGCTGAGGGCTGAGAGCCGAGTGGTTGAGCTGTTGTGATAAGTTGAGTGTCTGTTGCCTGAGAGGCTGTACTTGCTTTGTATTTGTTGTTGCACTTGGTTGCTATCTGTCTTTTTTGTGAAATCTCTGAAAGAATTTATATCCGGATTACTTGAAATTGAACTGTATAAAATTGATTTGACTTAAACTGCCGGATTTGAAAGCATGTATATTCTTTGCTGGAACTACTTAAAGTGAACTTTGATTGTGTAGCTCGTCATTATCTTCCGTTCCTTAGTTATTATTGTTACTTGCTGAGTTGGTTGTACTCATACTACACCCTGCACTTCGTGTGCAGATCCAGATGTTCCTGAACATAGCGGGTATTGATCATTTTGCGCAGTTGATTTTCAGGAGATTTTGAGGTAGCTGCCGTGTTTCGCAAACCTTGTCTCTTCTTCCTTATCTCCTTATTTATTGTATTTGGTCTCGCACTATTATAGACCGTATTTTTCAGACTTGTATTCAGATTAGATGCTCATGTAATCACTGACACCAGGTTTTGGGAGTGGTTGTATCAGTATTTGTAGGATTTATGGATTTTATTGAAATATTATATTTTCAAACTTAAGAGACATTGTGGTTTATTGAGATTTTTGGCTTGCCTAGTATTGAGATAGGCGCCATCACGACAAGTGAGATTTTGGGGCGTGACAAGTTATACCTCAAGTCTCCTCCGAGTAGCTGAAATCCGCTCAAATCTATGGCACGCCGCTGGGACCAACTCCGAAATCTGCACAAGAAGTGTAGAGTATAGTATCAGTACAACCGACCCCATGTACTGGTAAGTGCTGAGCCTAACCTCGACGAAGTAGTGACGAGGCTAAGGTGGGTCACTTACATTACCTATACGCAATATTAGTAACAACAACAATAATAGAAATAAATCAGATAACTCGTTTATAATAATTGAAGCCAACTCAACAGTCATAACCAATTATCATTTCCATCAATTCTGTTGCAGCGTACAACCCGCTCTCACAATATATTCACATTAGGTTCTGTTGCAGCGTGCAACTCGCTCTCACAATATATTCACATTCGGTTCTGTTACAGCATGCAACCCGCTCTCACAATATATTCACATTCGGTTCTGTTGCGGCGTGCAACCCGCTCCTCCAATATATTCATTTTAATCAAGTCTGTTGCGGCGTACAACCCGATCCCCCAATATATATATATATATACCTCGCAATTGCCAGGCCTGCTTATTTCGCAATTGCGATAGATACCTAGCAATTGCCAGGCCTGCTTATTTCGCATTTGCGAAGCCTGATCTCGCAATTGCGAGATCAGAGTCCTGCAACAGGTTCAATTATACCAGCAAAATTTTCTAAGTTCAAAACATCCCGTGGCCTATCCGAAACTCACGCGAGCCTTCGGGGCTCCAAACCGAACATGCCCACAAGTCCAAAAATATCATACGGACATGCTCGCACGATCAAATCGCCGAAATAACACCTAGAACTATGAATTTAGTACCAAATTAAATGAAATTCTCAAGAACACTTAAAATTCATATCTTCTCAACTGGACGTCCGAATCACGTCAAATCGACTCTGATTTCTACCAAATTTCATAGACATGACTTATATATTATATTAAACCTGTACCGGGCTCCGGAACTAAAATAAGGGCCCGATACCAACTAGATCAAACATTAATCAATTTCTTTAAATCGCTAGAATTTCAGTCTTACAATATTTATCAAAAATTCATTTCTCGAGTTAGGGACCTCGGAATTCGATTCCGGGCATACGTCCAAGTCCCATATTTTACTACGGACAAAGTCAACTAAAATCAATTTTAAATCCCAAAAAATATTACTTCATAAGTTTCCACATAAAGGCTTTCCATATTTACGCCCAGACTGCGCACGTAAATCCAAGTGAGTAAAAATAAGGTTTTAAAGGCTAACGGGCACGGAATAGAGTCTTAATTCATAAGATGACCCTTTGGGTCATCACAATCTCCACCTCTAAAACAAACGTTAGTCCTCGAACGGACATAGAAAAGTACCTGAACTGGCGAACAAGTGGGGATATCTACTCCGCATGTCCGACTCGGACTCCCAAATAGCTACCTCAATAGGCTGACCTCTCCACTGCCTCGAACTAAAGGGTAACTTTTTTACCTCAACTGACGAACATGCCGGTCTAGAATGGCTACCGGCTCCTCCTCATAAGTCAAATCCTTGTCCAATTGGACAGAGCTGAAATCTAACACGTGGGATGGGTCACCATGATTTTTTCGGAGCATAGACACATGGAACACCTGATGAACTGTTGGTAAACTAGGTGGTAATGCAAGCCTATAGGCTACTTCACCCACCCTTTCAAGAATTTCAAAGGGTCCGATATACCTAGGGCTCAACTTGCCCTTCTTTCCGAACCTCATTACACCTTTCATAGGTGAAACCCGGAGCAATATTCTTTATCAGTCCATGAATGAACTATCACAAACTTTACGGTCAGCATAACTCTTTTGCCTAGACTGAGCTGTGCGAAGTCGATCTTGAATAATATTGACCTTATCCAAGGCATCCTATACCAAATCGGTACCCAACAACCGAGCCTCTCCCGGTTCAAACCAACCAACTGGCAATTGGTATTGCCTTCCGTATAATGCCTCATATGGAGCCATCTGAATGCTCGTCTGGTAGCTATTATTATAAGCAAACTCCGCAAGTGGCGAGAAATGATCCCAAGAACCTCCAAAGTCTATAACACAAGTGCGAAGCATATCTTCCAATATTTGAATAGTGTGCTCTGACTGTCCGTCTATCTGTGGATGAAATGATATACTCAACTCCACCCGCGTGCCTAACTCACGATGTACAACCCTCCAAAAATGTGAGGTAGACTGCGTATGTGATGACTCAAAATGTCATTTTTAAATTTAATAATTAATGCTATGTTCTAAGACCTCGAAAAGTACTATTTATCATTCCTCGACTTGCGTGCGCAGTCCATAAAATTTTCTGGAAAGTTTTTATGTGAAAAATAGATTAAAATGTGAATTAGAACTTTAAAACTCAACGGAGTTGACTTTGGTCAACATTTTGCAAAAACGGACTCGGATTAGTATTTCGACAGTTCCGGTAGGTTCTTATCGTGATTTGAGACTTGGGCGTATTCCCGGAATCAAATTCCGAGGTCCCTAGCCCGAGATATAGAGGTATGAAAAATTAAAAGTTTAAGTTCAAATAGTGGTCGGATGTGAAAATATGTGCAAACTACCTCGGAATAGAATTTTGATGATTCCAACAGCTCCGTATGTTGATTTTGGACATAGGAGCATGATCAGAATTTTATTTGGAAGTCCGTAGTGAAATTAGACTTGAAATTGCTAAAATAGGAATTTAAAGTTTGGAAGTTTGACCAGGGAGTTGACTTTTTGATATCGGGGTCGGAATCCAGTTCTGAAAATTTTCAAAGCTCCGTTATGTCATTTATGACTTGTGTGCAAAATTTGAGGTCAATCGGACTTGATTTGATAGGTTCCGGCATCGAATGTAGAAGTTGAATTTTTTTAGTTTTATTAAGCTTGAATTGGGGTATGATTCGTGGTTTTAGCGTTGTTTGATGTGATTTAGAGATTCGACTAAGTTCGTATGATGTTTTAGGACTTGTTGGTATATTTGGTTGAGATCCCGAGGGCTTCGGGTGAGTTTCGGGTGGTTAATGGATTAAAAATTAGATTTAAACAGCTGCTGCAATTTTTCTCTTCTGCTGGAAATTCTGGGTTGTGATCGAGCCCAAGATCGAGCTATCGAGATCGAGCTCCCATGATCGAGCTCCCTGATCGAGCTCCCAAGATCGAGCTCCCGAGATCGAGCTCCCATGATCGAGCTCCCTTGATCGAGCTCCCTGATCGAGCTCCCTGATCGGACTAGACAGATCTGTAAATTATAAAAACAGAGGCATTCCACCCATTTGCCATTTTTGACAAACTTGAGCTTGAGCAGAGGAGACTTTTGACAGATTTCAAGGAAAGACATTTGGGGTAGGTGATTCCAACTCTGATTTGGTCTATATACACAAATATATCATTGTTTTCACCATTTAATTAGTGTTTTGAGATTGAAATTTGGAAAATTTTAGAAATCTCATAGAAATGAATTTTTGAGGTTTCGGTATCGATTCGGAGTCGGATTTGGATAAAACTGGTATGGTTGGACTCGTAATTGAATGGGTTGTCGGATTTCATAAGTTTTGCCGGATTCTGAGATGTGGGCCCCACAGACGAATTTTAATTAATTTCGGGATATTTTTATTGAAAATGTAGTATTTCTTATAGAATTGATTTCTATAAATTTTAGTGATTGTATCGAATTATTTATGGTTAGATTCGAGCCAATTAAAGTTGGATAATCGAGGAAAGGGCCTTCTAGTGGATTAAATTGGAGCAAATTGAGGTAAGTCTCTTGTCTAATCTTGTGAGGGGGAAATTTACCCCATAGGTGATTAAATTAAATAATTGTTGCTAATTGCGGGGGCTAAGTACGCACAAGGTGACGAGAGTCCGTATGTAGCTACTATTAATGCTAAAGTCCGGGTAGTTTAGGACTCAAAGCATGAATTACTTGTGTAAATTGTATTCTTTATTAATTAAAATATTTGATGTATAGATTGTGAATTGTTATGAAAGATAACAAAATATGAAATTTTCATATGCTTATTTTTTGTTTAGATTAATTAATTGTTAAAATAAATTGTTATCCTCTCGAATACATTTTACAATAAATACTCTTATTCCGGAGGTACATAAGAAAATACCCTCCTTTCTTGTGGATCGGACCGAATGCCTCGGCAGGATAACTGCATCTATGGATTGTGCCGCACGTCTCTCGGCAGTGTACACAATATTCTGGATCGGACCGAACAACCTCGGCAGAAATCGTGCTTAATAATAATAATTACACGATACTTTGATAGTTTATTGTAACTTGTGAAGCTAATTGATATATTTGGAAATCTTTGGAATTTAAGGATTATTATCCTTGTTAGCTAAGGAATTATTGTTATTCCTATAAATGAGATTAATTGATAAACTGAAAATTTATTGGAATTGAAGGAATTTAGTTAATATACTGAAAATTTTTGCATTTGAAAGAATTTAATTATTTCTGCTGGTTAAATAAATTATTGTTATATTCTGTGAATCATGTTGAGTTATATATTCTAGTTTTATTTCAATTATTATTATTGACCCGTAGTGAGTGTCAAAGTCGGTCATCTCGTCTCTACCACTTCGAGATTAGGCTTGATACTTACTGGATACACGTTGTTTATGTACTCTTACTACACTTGCTGCACTTTTTCTGCAGGACCTAAGGCTAGTACTAGTGGGGGACCTACCGTCTTACACCCACGTTATCCCGGAGCATAGTGGTGAGCTACCTTTTTGAGCCATTCTGCAGCTACCAGTGTCTCTCCTTGTATTTTATTTTCATTCTGTCTATTTTTATTTCAAACAGTATTTGAGGTTTTGTATAATATACTAGATGCTCATACACTTGTGACACTAGGTCTTGGCACACACATTGGTAGATTAAAAGTTTAATCAATATACGTTTAATTTATTAGTTGGCTTGCCTAGCTGTAGTGTTGGGCGCCATCACGACCTATAGGTGAAATTTGGTCATGACAACATGGTATTAGAGCACTAGGTTCACGTTGGTCTCACAAGTTATGAGCAGACCTAATAGAGTCTTGCGGATCGGTACAGAGACGCATGTACTTATTTTCGAGAGGCTATAAGGTATTAGGAAACTACCTTTATTCATATTCCATCATGCAATTAATGTAATACTAAATATCCTTTTCTTATTCTCTCACAGATGGTGAGAACACGCTCTAATGAGGTTCCAGACCAGGGAAGAGCTACTCCCCCAGTTGCTAGAGGCCGAGGCAGAAGCCGAGGGAGGGCTCCAGCCCGTGGTAGAGGGAGAGGACATCCCAGGACTGTTCCAGTTATGCCTCCAGTGGGTCCAGCAGAGAATCCCATTATTGAGGAATAGGGTGAGGTGCCTGTGGCAGAGCCAGCTCCGGTGGATTTCACATCTACACTAGGATTTCAGGATGTCATGGGTCGTATGCTGCGGTTCATGGACAATATGAATCAGGCCAGTTTATTTCAGGCAGACCCAGCCACATCTCAGGCGGGCGGGGGAGCGCAGACCCCTACTGCATAGGCCCATGGACAAGCAGCTGCTGTATATCAGACCCAGGGTGCACTACCGGTGGGTGGAGCCCAGCCAGTGACAGCAGCTACACCTGAGCCCAGACCAGCTGTAGCCGCTGATCCTCAAAAACTATTGGACATATGGACTAGACTACATCCTCCTGTCTTTGGGGGTGAGCGACATGAGGATCCGCAGGATTTCATTGATCGGTGCAAGGATAGACTGTACAACATGAGGATATTGGAGTCTCATGGGGTAGACTTTGCTACTTTTCAGCTAAAGGGCAGAGCCCATAGATGGTGGCAGTCTTATGTTCTTGGCAAACCAGCAGAGCCCTCAGTGACCGATTATGAGGCGAGGTTTTATGAGTTATCTCACCATGCACTTATGATACTCCCTACTGAGGCGGAGAGAGTGCGGAGGTTTGTTGCGGGTTTACATACTGGCATTCATGCCACTATGGCTTGAGAGGTTGAGATGGGTACTTCTTATGAGCTAGTCGTGGAGATACCCCACAGGATTGAGGGTGTACGTCAGCGGAGCCGAGAGCAGGGTATGAGAGATAAGCGGTTCAGGTATTCTGGAGAGTTCAGAGGTGCTCCGTCTGGGGCCAGAGGTTAGTTCGTGAGAGGGTAGTCCAGCAGGCCCCCATATCCAGCACCACCGCCTCCTCGGGGTGCTCCAGTATGACCTTATTTCAGTGCTATACCATAGAGATATTATCGCCCACCAGCTATTCAGGGTTCTTCCAGTGGGTATTCAGGTCCCCAGGGCCAGACCTCTAGTCAGCGGCTTATTGCACTGCAGAGTTGTTATGAGTGCGGGGATCCCAGTCACATACGGAGATTTTGCCCCAGTCTTTGGGGTCAACTAGTACAATAGGGTCTGCCTATGATTACCGAACTAGTTTCTCCACCAGCCGTCCGACCACCTAGAGGTGGAGGACATGTGGGTAGGAGCTGTCCTAGAGGTGGAGGTCATCCAGTTGGCGCTCCAGCTCGATTCTATGCTTTTCCGACCAGACCAGATGCAGAGGCTCCAATGTCGTGATTACAGGTATTATTTTTGTTTGCGGAAAAGATGCCTCGGTATTATTCGATCCAGGATCTATGTATTCATATATGTCATTTCTATTTGCTCCATTCCTGGGTGTTTCTTATGAGTCCTTGAGTACTCATGTTTATGTGTCCACTCCTGTGGGCGATTCTGTTGTTGTGAACCGGATCTACCGGTCATGTGTTATTACATTATATGGTTATGAAACTAGAGCAGATCTCCTATTGCTTGAGATGACCATTTTGAAATTTTTCTGGGCATGGACTGGTTATCTCCATATCATGCTATTCTAGATTACCATGCCAAGACTGTTACCTTGGCTATTCCTGCATTGCCTAAGATGGAGTGGAAGGGTTCGTCTGTTAGTTCATTTAGTCGAGTTATTTCTTTTATAAAGGCTCTACACATGGTTGAGAAGGGTTGTTTGGCTTATCTAGCCTATGTTCGGGATACTACTGTAGAGACTCCGACTATTGATTCAGTGCCTGTAGTTCGAGAGTTCTCCGATGTATTTCCTTCAGATCTTCCAGGTAAGCCACCTGGTCGTGATATTGATTTCTATATTGACTTGGCTCCAGATACCCAGCCTATATTTATCCCACCATATCGCATGGCTCCGAAAGAATTGAAAGAACAACTTGAAGAGTTACTAGCCAAAGTGTTCGTCAGACCGAGTGTATCGACTTGGGGTGCACCGGTATTATTTGTGAAAAAGAAGGATGGGACAATGCGGATGTGTATTGATTATCGCCAATTGAACAAAGTCACTATTAAGAACAAGTACCTGTTGCCACGTATTGATGATCTATTTGACCAGTTGCAGGGTGCTAGGGTGTTCTCTAAGATCGACTTGAGGTCGGGGTACCATCAGTTGAAGATTCGGGATTCAGATGTTTTGAAGACTGCTTTTCGGACTAGATATGGTCATTATTAGTTTCTAGTGATGTCCTTCAGTTTAACTAATGCCCCGACAGCGTTTATGGATTTGATGAACATGGTATTCAAGCCATATACTGATTCATTTGTCATCGTCTTCATTGATGACATCTTGATCTACTCGCGCAGTAAGGAGGAGCATGAGCAACATATGAGAGTAGTGCTTCAGACATTGCGGGAACAAAAGTTATATGCTAAGTTCTCTAAATATGAGTTCTGGCTTGAGTCTGTAGCATTTTTGGGCCATATTGTATCAGGCGAGGGTATTAAAGTTGATCCCAAAAAGATTGAGGCAGTTCAGAATTGGCATCATCCCACTTTGACGACTAAAGATCAGGAGTTTTTTGGGTTTGACAGGTTATTATCGTCGGTTCATGGAAGGTTTTTCATCTATTGCAGCACCTTTGACCAAATTAACCCAGAAGGGTGCTCCGTTCCGATGGTCTGATGATTGTGAGGTGAGCTTTCAGAAGCTCAAGACAGCATTGACTACAACACCAGTGTTAGTGTTGCCTTCCGGCTCAGGGATGTATACAGTGTATTGTGACGCTTCACGTGTTGGCTTGGGTTGTGTATTGATGTAGGAAGGGCAAGTTATTGCATATGCTTCACGTCAGCTGAAGCCCCACGAAAAGAATTATCCGGTACATAATTTGGAGTTAGCTGCGATTGTTCACGCTCTTAAGATTTAGAGGCATTATCTTTATGGGGTGTCTTGTGAAGTTTACACTGATCATCGCAGTTTACAACATTTGTTCAAGCGGAGAGACCTAAATTTGAGGTAGCGCAAATGACTGGAGTTACTAAAAGATTATGATATTACTATCTTGTATCATCCGGGCAAAGCAAATGTGGTTGCAGATGCCTTGAGTAGAAAAGCGCAGAGTATGGGTAGTTTGGCTTTTATTTCAGTAGAGGAAAGGCTATTAGCCTCGAATATTCAGTCCTTGGCTAACAGACTTGTGAGGCTAGATATTTCAAAGCCCAGCAGAGTTCTTGCATGTGTTGTGGCCCAATATTCACTATTTGAGCAGATCAAGGCTCGCCAGTATGATGACCCACACTTGATGGTTCTTCGTGAAACGGTACTACGTGGTGGTACCAAGGAAGTTACTATTGGTGCGAATGTTGTTCTGTGACTCCAGGGTCATCTATATGTTCCTAATGTGGATGGACTGAGGAAAAAGATCCTAGAGGAGGCACACAGTTCTCGGTATTCTATTCATCCAGGTGACCTAAGGCAGCATTATTGGTGGCGACGAATGAAAAAGTACATTGTTGAGCATGTAGCTAGGTGTCTAAATTGTTAGCAAGTTAAATATGAGCACCAGAGGCCAGGTGGCCTATTTCAGCAGATGACTATACCGAAGTGGAAATGGGAACGCATCACTATGGACTTTATAGTTGGGTTGCCGCGGACCTTGCGGAAGTTTGATGCAGTTTGGGTCATTATCGACAGGTTGACCAAGTCAGCACATTTCATTCCGGTTGTGACTACGTATACTTCAGAGAGGTTGGCCCAAATGTATATTCAGGAGATAGTTCGGTTGCACGGTGTGCCAATTTCCATCATATCAGATAGAGGTCCTCAATTTACTTCACATTTCTGGAGAGCAGTACAGAGTGAGTTGGGGACCCGTGTAGAGCTCAGCACAACTTTTCATCCGCAGACCGACTGGCAGTCAGAGCGGACAATTCAGATTTTGGAGGATATGCTCAGGGCATGTGTGATTGGCTTTGGAGGTCAGTGGGATCGTTTATTGCCTTTGGCCGAGTTTTCTTATAACAACAGTTACCAATCCAGCATCGAGATGGCTCCATTTGAGGCTTTGTATGGTCGACGATGTCGTTCGCCCATCGGGTGGTTTGAGCCCGGTGAGTCTAAGTTATATAGTACTGATTTGGTGAAGAATGCCTTGGAAAAGGTAAAGTTAATTCAGGAGCGACTTCGTACAGCGCAGTCTAGACAAAAGAATTACGCGGATAAGAAAACACATGATTTATCATTTATGGTAGGTGAAAAAGTTCTCTTGAAAGTTTCGCCGATGAAGGGAATCATAAGATTTGGGGAAAAGGGAAAATTGAGCCCAAGGTTTATAGGCCCATTTGAGGTGTTGAAACGAGTTGGGGAGGTTTCTTATGAGCTTGCATTGCCTCCCAGCCTATCGGGAGTTCATCCGGTTTTTCATGTATCTATGCTCCGAAAGTATCATGCCAACCTATCACATGTGTTAGACTTCAACACAGTTCAGCTAGATAATAGCTTGGGTTATGAAGAGGAGCCAGTTGCCATTATTGATAAACAAGTTCGCCAGTTGAGGTTCAAGAGGATTTCTGCAGTTAAAGTCCAGTGGAGGGGCCAACCAGTCGAGGAAGCGACTTGGGAGGCCAAGGAAAACATGCGAAGCAAATATCCACACTTATTCAGCACTTCGGGTATAATTCTAAACCCGTTCGAGGACGAGCGTTTATTTTAGAGGTGGAGAGTGTGATGACCCAAAATGTCATTTTTAAATTTAATAATTAATTTTGTGTTCTAAGACCTCGAAAAACACTATTTATCATTCCTCGACTTACGTGCGCAGTCAGTAAAATTTTTTGGAAAATTTATATGTGAAAAATAGATTAAAATGTGAATTAGAGCTTTAAAACTCAATGGAATTGACTTTGGTCAACATTTTGAGTAAAATGACTCGAATCAGTATTTCGATAGTTCTGGTAGGTCCGTATCGTGATTTGGGACTTGGGCGTATGCCCGGAATCAAATTCCGAGGTCCCTAGCCCGAGATATAGAATTTTGATAAAAAATTAAAAGTTTAAGTTCAAATAGTGATCGGTTGTTGAATTATCTGCAAACGACCCCAGAATAGAATTTTGATGATTCCAACAGCTCCGTATGTTGATTTTGGACTTTGGAGCATGATCGAAATTTTATTTGGAAGTCCGTAGTAAAATTAGGCTTGAAATGGCTAAAATAAGAATTTGAAGTTTGGAAATTTGACCGGGGAGTTGACTTTTTAATACCGGGGTCGGAATCCAGTTTTGAAAATTTTCACAGCTCCATTATGTCATTTATGACTTGTGTGCAAAATTTGAGGTCAATTGGACTTGATTTGATAGGTTCCGGCATCGAATGTAGAAGTTAAAATTTTTTAGTTTCATTAAGCTTGAATTGGGGGTATGATTCGTGGTTTTAGCGTTGTCTGATGTGATTTAGAGGTTCGACTAAGTTCGTATAATATTTTAGGACTTGTTAGTATATTTGGTTGAGGTCCCGAGGGCCTCGGGTGAGTTTCGGATGGTTAACGGATCAAAAATTGGACTTAAACAACTGCTGCAATATTTCTCTTATGCTGGAAATTCTGGGCCGTGATCGAGCCCAAGATCAAGCTCCCGAGATTGAGCTCCCCTGATCGAGCTCCCTAATCGAGTTCCCGAGATCGAGCTCCCGAGATCGTGCTCCCAAGATCTAGCTCCCGAGATCGAGCTCCCCTGATCGAGCTCCCTGATCAAGCTCCCGAGATCGAGCTCCGAAGATCGAGCTCCCAAGATCGAGCTCCCGAGATCGAGTTCCCGAGATCGAGCTCCCCTGATTGAGCTCCCTTGACCGAGCTCCCCTGATCGAGCTCCCTGATCGGACTGGACAGATCTGTAAGTTATAAAAACAGAGGCATTCGACCCATTTGCCATTTTTGACAAACTTGAGCTTGAGCAGAGGCGACTTTTGATAGATTTTCAAGGAAAGACATTTGGGTTAAGTGATTCCAACTCATATTTGTTCTATATACACAAATATATCATTGTTTTCACCATTTAATTAGTGTTTTGAGATTGAAATTTGGAAAATTTTAGAAATCTCATAGAAACGAATTTTTAAGGTTTCGGTATCAGTTCGGAGTCGGATTTGAGTGAGACTGGTATGGTTGGACTCGTAATTGAATGGGTTATCGGATTTCATAACTTTTGTCGGATTCTGAGATGTGGGCCCCACAGACGAATTTTAATTAATTTCGGGATTTTTTTATTGAAAATGTAGTATTTCTTATAGAATTGATTCCTATAAATTTTAGTGATTGTATCGAATTATTTATGGTTAGATTCGAGCCAATCAAAGTTGGATAATCGAGAAAAGGGCCTTCTAGTGGATTAAATTGGAGTAAATTGAGGTAAGTCCCTTGTCTAATCTTGTGAGGGGAAAATTTACCCCATAGGTGATTAAATTAAATAATTATTGCTAATTGCGGGGGCTACGTACGCACAAGGTGACGAGAGTCCGTACGTAGCTATTATTAATGCTAAAGTCCGGGTAGTTTAAGACTCAAAGCATGAATTGCTTGTGTAAATTGTATTCTTTATTAATTAAAACATTTGATGTATATATTGTGAATTGTTATGAAAGATACAAAAATATGAAATTTTCATATGCTTAATTTTTGTTTAGATTAATTAATTGTTGAAATAAATTGTTATCCTCTCGAATAAATTTTACAATAAATACTCTTATTCCGGAGGTACATAAGAAAATGTCCTCCTTTCTTGTGGATCGGGCCGAACGCCTTGGCAGGATAGATTCATTTATGGATCGTGCCGCACGTCCCTCGGCAGTGTACATAATATTTTGGATCGGGCCGAACGACCTCGGCAGAAATTATGCTTAATAATAATAATTACACGATACTTTGATAGTTTATTGTAGCTTGTGAAGCTAATTGATAAATTTGGAAATCTTTGGAATTTAAGGATTATTATCCCTGTTAGCTAAGGAATTATTGTTATTCCTGTAAATGAGATTAATTGATAAACTGAAATTTATTGGAATTGAAGGAATTTAGTTAATATACTGAGAATTTTTGCATTTGAAGGAATTTAATTATTTCTGCTGGTTAAATAAATTATTGTTATATTCTGGGAATCATGTTGAGTTATATATTCTAGTTTTATTTCAATTATTATTATTGACCCGTAGTGAGTGTCAAAGTCGGCCATCTCGTCTCTACCACTTCGAGATTAGGCTTGATACTTACTGGGTACACGTTGTTTACGTACTCATACTACACTTGCTACACTTTTTGTGCAGGACCTGAGGCAAGTACTAGTGGGGGACCTACTGTCTTACACCCACGTTATCCCGGGGCATAGTGGTGAGCTACCTTTTTTAGCCGTTCTGCAGCTGCCAGTGTCTCTCCTTGTATTTTATTTTCATTCTGTCTATTTTTATTTCAGACAGTATTTGAGCTTTTGTATAATCTACTAGATGCTTACACACTTGTGACAACATGTCTTGGCACACACATTGGTAGAATTTAGTATTTTATTATTTTCTTGGATTAATGGTTTAATCAATATACGTTTAGTTTATTAGTTGGCTTGCCTAGCAGTAGTGTTGGGAGACATCACGACCTATAGGTGAAATTGGGTCGTGAAAGCATACCTCGATCTAAAATAATAGACACGGGCACACCGTGAAGGCGGACAATATCACGAATGTAAATTTCAGCTAACCTCTCTGAAGAATAGGTAACTGCCACTAGAATGAAATGTGCTGACTTGGTCAACCTGACCACAATGACCCAAACTGTGTCAAATTTTCTCTGAGTCCGTGGGAGCCCAACAACAAAATCCATAGTGATACGCTCCCACTTCCACTCAGGAATTTCTAACTTCTGAAGCAAACCACCAGGTCTCCGATGCTCGTACTTAACTTGCTGACAATTCAGACACCGAGCTACATATACAACTATATCCTTTTTCATTCTCCTCCACTAATAATATTGCCGAAAATCTTGATACATTTTGGCGGTACCTGGATGAATAGAATACCTGGAACTGTGTGCTTCATCAAGAATTAATTCATGAAGCCCATCCACATTAGGCACACAAATACGACCCTGCATTCGCAGAACCCCATCTTCCCCCACAACAACCTGTTTGGAATCACCGTGTCGCACCGTGTCCTTAAGGATAAGTAAATGAGGATCATCATACTACTTCTTTCTGATGCGCTCATATAAAGAAGACCGAGCGACTGTGCAATCTAGAACCCGACTGGGTTCTGAAATATCTAACCTCACAAATTGATTAGCCAAAGTCTGAACATCTGCAGCTAATGGCCTCTCACCAACCGGAATATACACAAGACTGCCCATACTCACAGCCTTTCTACTCAAAGCATCGACCACCATATTGGCCTTTCCGGGGTGATACAAAATGGTGATATCATAGTCTTTCAACAACTCCAACCATCTTCTCTGCCTCAAATTAAGATCCTTTTGTTTGAACAGATACTGAAGGCTATGATGATCAGTAAATACCTCACACGAGACACCGTAGAGGTAATGCCTCCAAATCTTCAGCGCATGAACAATGGCTACTAATTCTAAGTCATGAACATGATAATTCTTCTCGTGAACTTTTAATTGCCACGACGTATATGCAATTACCTTTCCATCTTGCATTAATATTGCACCAAGCCCAATGTGAGATGTGTCACAATATACCGTATATGATCCTGATCCTGTGGGTAATACCAACACTGGCGCCGTAGTCAAAGCGGTTTTGAGCTTCTGAAATCTCAACTCACACTCATCTGATCATCTGATTAGGACACCTTTCTGGGTCAATCTGGTCAATGGGCTTGCTATAGATGTAAACCCTTCCACGAACCAACGATAATAACCTGCTAAACCAAGGAAACTCCGGATCTCTGTAACTGAAGTAGGTCTAGGCCAATTCTGAACAGCCTCAATCTTCTTAGGATCCACCTTTATGCCTTCTGCCGATACAACATGCCCCAAAAAGGCAACAGAGTCTAACCAAAACTCATATTTTGAAAACTTGGCATATAACTGATTATTCTTCAAGGTGTGAAGCACACTTCGAAGATGCTGCTCATGTTTCTCTCGATTATTGGAGTAAATCAAGATATCATCAATGAATACAACCACAAAAGAATTCAAATAAGGCTTGAACACCCGATTCATAAAATCCATAAATGCTGCTGGGACATTTGTCAACCCAAATGACATCACTAGGAATTCGTAATGCCCATACCGAATTTGAAAAGCTATTTTAGGGACATCAGATGCCCTAATCTTCAACTGATGGTAACCAGACCTCAAATCGATCTTCGAAAATACCTTGGCACCCTGAAACTAATCAAATAAGTCATCAATTCTTGGCATCGGATATTTGTTTTTGATAGTGGCTTTGTTCAACTGCCGATGATCTATACACATCCGCATAGAGCCATCTTTCTTCTTTACAAATAATACTGGTGCACCCCAGGGAGAGACACTAGGTCTAATGAATCCCTGATCAAGCAAGTCTTGTAACTGCTCTTTCAATTCTTTCAACTCTGGCGGGGCCATACGGTATGGTGGAATAGAAATGGGCTGAGTGCCCGGAGCCAAATCAATACAGAAGTCAATATCTCTGTCAGGTGGCATCCCCGGAAAATCTACAGGAAATACTTCTGGAAATTCACGAACAACTGGTACTGAGTCCATAAAAGGAACATCCGCACTTGGATCGCGAATATAAGACAAATAGGCTAGATACCCTTTCTCTACCATACGCCGAGCTTTCATATAAGAAATAACCCTACTGGCAGAATGAACAAGAGTTCCTTTCCACTCTAACCGAGGTAACCCCGGCATAGCTAGGGTCACTATCTTGGCATGACAATCCAATAGAACATGATAAGGTGACAGCCAATCCATACCCAAGATGACATCAAAATCTACCATATCAAGAAGTAGAAGATCCACACTAGTCTCAAGATTACCAATAGTAACCACACACAAATGATAGACATGATCTACTATAATAGAGTCTCCCACCGGTGTAGATACATATACAGAAGCACTCAGAGAATCACAAGGCACAACCAAATATGAAGCAAAATAGGAGGACACATAGGAATAAGTAGATCCTGGATCAAATAGAACTGAAGCATCTCTATGGCAAACTGGAATAATACATGTGATCACAGCATCAGACGACTCGGCCTCAGGCCTAGCTGGAAAAGCATAAAATCGGGGCTGGGCCCCACCACTCTAAACTGTGTCTCTAGGACGGCCTCTAACTGGATGGCCTCCACCTCTAATGGTCTGACCTCTGCCTCTAATGGCCCGACCTCCACTTCTAATGGATTGACCTCCACCTCTAGCTGCCTGACCCCTACCTCTAACTGGCTGAGCAGGCAGTAAAGCAACCGGTGCCGGTATGATGGCACGAGAATCTTGCCGAGATCTGTTACTCGCCAATCTAGGACAGTACCTCCTGATGTGACCAATGTTTCCACACTCATAACACCCATCCTGATGTGATGGCTGCTGAAGCTGAAGATGACCCTGATGGGCCAGATAACCACTGTAATAACTCTGGAGTGGTGGTGCACTGATAAGAGCTGAATGTGCACTAAATGCTGGCTGCCCAAAGTAATGCATAATAGGACCGTGACTCCCTGAAGCACTGGGAGATACATGAAGTGCTGAATGAAACGGTCTGGGAGGATGACCCCTACCAAAATTACCTCTGCCTCCAGACGAGGCACCACTGAAACCACCAAACTGACGAGGCCTTTTATCGGACCTATGCCCTCTCTCCTGTGCAAGAACCATCTCGATCCTCCTTGCAACATTAGCAGCCGCCTGAAAAGAAATCTCACTTCCGGTCTCCTTGTCCATCTGAAGTCTGATAGGGTGAGTGAGTCCCTTAATAAACCTCCTCACTCTCTCTCCCTCCGTAGGTAGTAAAAGGAGAGCATGACGGGCCAAATCTACAAAACGGGACTCATACTAAGTAACAATCATACTACCATGCTGTAGACGCTCAAATTGCTTGCGGAATTCCTCTCTCAGTGTGATAAGGAGGAAATTCTCTAGAAATAGCTGTGAGAACTGCTCCTAGGTAAGTGCAGGAGATCCGACTAGTCGGGTCAATGTATAATCTCTCCACCAACTCTTGGCGGAACCCGTCATCTGAAATACATCAAAATCAAGTCCATTGGTCTCAACTATACCCATGTTCCACAGCACCTCGTGGCAGCGTTCATGATAATCCTATGGGTCCTCAGAAGGTGTACCACTGAAGTGAACTGGAAAGAGCTTAGTGAACTTATCCAGTCTCAATAAGGCCTCAAAAGACATGGCGGGCCTATCACCGATCTGTTCCACAACAACTGGCTGAACTACCCCAACTGGCGGGGCTGCGTGACCCTGATTCTGGGGAGCCATCTGCTCCGGAGCGAGAGTAGTGGGAGTTTGTGCTTCTTCCCCAACCTGTGAGACGGCTGGTGCCACTGAAAATGTACCATTCTGGGCCACGCCCTCCATAAGACTTAACAAACGGACTAGAGCGTCCTGAAGTACTGGAGTGGCTATGAATCCTTCTGGGACCTGAACTGGTCCAGGTGGTACTTTCTGAACTGGAACCTCCTCCTGAAGGTCCACCTGAGGTTCTACAACAGGTGCAGCTGCTCGAGCTCTGGACTGAGGTCTACCTCGGCCTCTGCCTCGGCCTCTAGCACGACCTCAACCTCGACCTCTACCCCTGGTCATAGTTACCACCGGGGGTTCTGGTCCCTGTCCATCGGTAGAGGTATTACGTGTTCTCACCATCTGCGAGAGAATAAGAGTAGAATGGTTCAATCATCGATGATAGAATTAATTCGAACGACAGAATAAGAAAGAAGTGATATTGTTCTTAAACTTCATAGCCTCTGAGAGATAAGTACAGACGTCTCCGTACTGATCCTTCAGACTCTACTATGCTTGCTCGTGACTCATGAGACCTATGTAACCTAGTGCTCTGACACCAACTGTCACGACCCGAAATTCCCACCTTCGGACCGTGATGGCGCCTAACATTTCACTTGCTAGGCAAGCCAACGTTAGAATGATATTAACCAAATTTTTAAACAATCTTTAGATTTATTAATAACAAAGAATAAACGCGAAAGTAAGGTCTGAAATATAGTGATTAATCCATAAAAATAACGGTGTCTAAATACCATCCCAGAATTTGTTTCACAAGTGCATGAGCTTCTAGAATAATACAAATAAAGGTCCGAATAAAATAAAGCTGTCTGGAAATAAACACATAGCTAAAATAAAATAGACGAGGACTTCAGAACTGCAGACCCCCTGCAATTATACCTCAAGTCTCCTCCGAGTAGCTGAAATCCAAGCAAGTCTATGGCACGCCGCTGGGACCAACTCCGAAATCTGCACAAGAAGTGCAGAATGTAGTATCAGTACAACCGACCCCATGTACTGGTAAGTGCTGAGCCTAACCTCGACGAAGTAGTGACGAGGCTAAGGCGGGGCACTTACATTACCTGTACGCAATATTAGTAACAACAACAATAAAAGAAATAAATCAGGTAACTCATTTATAATAATTGAAGCCAACTCAACAGTCATAACCAATTATCATTTCCATCAATTCTGTTGCAGCGTGCAACCCGCTCTCGCAATATATTCACATTCAATTCTGTTGCAGCGTGCAACCCGCTCTCACAATATATTCACATTCGGTTCTGTTGCAGGGTGCAACCCGCTCTCACAATATATTCACATTCGGTTCTATTGCGGCGTGCAAACCGCTCCTCTAATATATTCATTTTAATCAAGTCTGTTGCGGCGTGCAACCCGATCCCTCAATATATATATATATGTATGTCGACTTTTAAATAAGTCTGTTGCGGCGTGCAACCCGATCCTCCAATATGGACTTTTAATAAGTCTGTTGCGGCGTGCAACCCGATCCTCCAATATGGACTTTTTAATAAGTCTGTTGTGGCGTGCAACCCAATCCTCCAATATGTACTTTTTAATAAGTTTGTTGCGGCGTGCAACCCGATCCTCCAATATATTCATTTACCAATTCTTATAGAAGAAATTTCCCCAATAAATACAACAATTAATATAAAATTATAAGACAACAAGCATATAATAATTATGATTTAATTATGAAACAAACAAAGGAAAATAGCAAATTATTATAGAAATCAGAGAGAAAATATGCAGTTTAATATTTAATATGCTAAATGTCAAATAACAATTAAGGCACATAATTCAAATTGCATGTAACAATTAATGCAGGAATTCAAGAACTAATATTTGACAAAGAATAGGAGAGAAACAATTATTAGAATAATTAATTCATGATTTAAAACAATTTATGATTTTTCAAGTAAGCAGGCAAACAATTAATTTGATGACGTATAGACACTCGTCACCTCGCCTATACGCCGTTCACATGCAATTCACATAACAAATAATTTGAGGATTCTACTCCCTCAAGTTAAGGTTAACCACGACACTTACCTCGCTTTGCAAATTCAATAAATTACTCAACCACGGCTTTTCCTTTTAAATTTATCTCCGAAAGCTTTAAATCTATTCACAAATAATTCAATATACTCAATACGAATCATAGGAATTAATTCCATATGAATTTACTAATTTTCCGGATAAAATTTGAAATTCATTAAAATATTCGGCAGTGGGACCCAAGTCTCAAATCTTGAAAAAACTTATGAAATCCGAACACCCATTCCGAGACGAGTCCAACCATACAAAAATTATCCAATTTCGATATCAAATGGACTTTCAAATCTTAAATTTTCGTATTTGGAAGAATTTATAAAAATCTATTTTTTCTTCCATAAATTCACGGATTCATGATATAAATGAGTATGAAATCATGAAATATAATAAATATAGGATAAGAAATACTTACCCCAATATTTTCCCGTGAAAATCACCCAAAAATCACCTATTAAGGTTTAGGGTTCGAAGAATTGAAGAATGGATGAAAAATCCCGTGTAAGCCCCTTTTACACAGCTGCAGGTGTTGCAATTGCGACCTGAGCTTCGCAAATGCGAGGAAAGTGTCGCATTTGCGACCACTGAACCTCGCAAATGCGAGTAGATGTTCGCATTTGCGAATCTACCCTTCCTAGACTCCCATCGCAATTGCAAGAACATGCTGGCCCAGGCCTTCTTCGCAATTATGATAGATACCTTGCAATTGCGAGGCCTGCTTATTTCGCATTTGCGAAGCCTGATCTCACAATTGCGAGATCAGAGGCCTGCAAAATATTCAGTTATACCAGCAATATTTTCTAAGTTTAAAACATCCGGTGGCCTATCCGAAACTCACCCGAGCCCTCGGGGCTCCAAACCGAACATGCCCACAAGTCCAAAAATATCATACGGACTTGCTCGCATGATCAAATCGCCAAAATGACACCTAGAACTACGAATTTAGCACCAAATCAAATGAAATTTTCAAGAACACTTAAAATTCATATCTTCTCAACTGGACGTCCGAATCACGTCAAATCGACTCCGATTTCTACCAAATTTGACAGACATAACTTATATATTATATTAAACCTGTACCGGGCTCCGAAACCAAAATACGGTTCCGATACCAACGAGATCAAACATTAATCAATTTCTTTAAATCCATAGAATTCCAGTCTTACAATTTTCATCAAAAATTCATTTCTCGAGCTAGGGACCTCAGAATTCGATTCCGGGCATACGCCCAAGTCCCATATTTTACTACGGACCTTCCGGGAACGTCGGAATACAGATCCGGGTCCGTTTACTCAAAACGTTGATCAAAGTCAACTAAAAATCAATTTTAAATCCCAAAAATTATTACTTCA
The DNA here is from genome assembly GCF_000390325.3 of Nicotiana tomentosiformis. Taxonomy (NCBI): domain Eukaryota; kingdom Viridiplantae; phylum Streptophyta; class Magnoliopsida; order Solanales; family Solanaceae; genus Nicotiana; species Nicotiana tomentosiformis. The sequence continues at coordinate 31,697,549 of NC_090812.1, forward strand.
TAAATTTTCACATAAAGACTTTCCAGATTTACACTCGGACTGCGCACGCAAATCGAGGTGAGTAAAAATAAGGTTTTAAAGGCTAACGGGCCCGGAATAGAATCTTAATTCACAAGATTACTCTTTGGGTCATGACATAGAAATACATAAATTTGTGTTGGATAAAATTATAAATATTTTAAACTTTAAAGTAAACTAATAATAGACTTTTTAAAAACTTATAATGGAATTTATAGTAGATTTTATTTCATTGAAGTGCAATTCCATATTGAATAAAAGTGTAATATTTCAGCTTTTACTCAATACCTAAAACTTTTAGTTCAACTAATAATAAGCGATTTGACCACAGTTATGACTTTTAAGAATAAAATACTAATTTTTCCCTAGACCAACGTGACAACTCCGAAACATGGTAGTGTCGTGTTAGATTCAAATGTTAATTTTTTATTTTTAAATAATAGGAAAAAAAATTATAGGTAAACTCTCTATTAGATTTATCTTACTTTTCTAGGGATGTTATAGCGTAATAAAGATCGAGAAATTTTAAAGCATGCGCCTATTAGTTAGCACATCGCAAAGTAAAATGGGAAAACATGAATAAATGGGAAAATGATATTTATCAATCATCCAAAACCTTTTTAGTTATTGATTTGAGGAAAGAAAGGGAAAAATTTAACTTTCAAAATGACAAATCCTTTCCTGGATTAACCAAGACCGTTCAGATAGGGTAAAAATTGCATGGCTACCCTATTTGGTCGCCCGTTTTTAACCTGCACCCGCTTTGTTTTTTTGTTTGCATTTGTACCTCTTTTTTTTTTTTGTTAAAAGCCTTTTGAAAAGCCGATTTTGCCCTTCTTTAATAAAAGACTACTTTCTCTCAAAATATACGCCATTCTACTGTCTCTGTCTCTCTTCTCCCGTTCTTCGCATTTTTTAATTTGTTTCTCTCTGAAATCAAACGGTTTTTGATTCCTCTTGATTTTTCAACTGTTTGTTCCCCAATAACATTACGTTTAATCACAGGTACATTGCATTAACTTTCTGGGTTTTATTTTAGTATTATTTTTACGATTTAATTTCTGATTTTTTTTGTTTATAGTCATCTTAGTTGAATCGTTTCCCTTTTTTTTTTAATGATAAAATAGTTTCCTAGGTTTTACTCTGATTAGTGCATTAGTTTTCTAGGTTTTACTTTTACGGTTGTATTTTTAGGTTTTTTGAACGTGTGTTTGTGTTTTTTGATGAAAATTCTATAAATTCTTCAGTGATTTTTGGATACTTTGATATTTTTAACAATTTTGAGAGTAAAATAGATGATGCTATTAAAGTGTGAAGTTTATAATACTTCAATGATAACTTAATTCTAGGAGCTGAAGTTTTGTTTTGTGTTTTATATTTTTGTTATATTATTTTATGAACTTCAGCATTATTTGGAGTTGAATTTGTGTTCTATATTTGTAACTTCAGCATTTCTAGGAGCTGAAGTTTTATTTTGTGTTTGCTGAACATCGAGTTTTTGCTGAAGTTTTTGTTTTGTAACTGTTGAACTTTAGCATTATAGTCCTAAAGTTTTTGTTTTTGTGTTTGCCGAATGTCGAGTTTATGCTAAAGTTTTTATTTTGTAATTGGTGAACTTTCAGCATTCTAGGAGCTCGAGTTTTGTTTTGTATTTGTTGAACTTCAGCATTTAGTGTGATGACCCAAAATATCATCTTTAAATTTAATAAGTAATTCTGTACTCTAAGATCTCGAAAAGCACCATTTATCATTCCTCGACTTACGTGCGTAGTCCGTACAATTTTTCGAAAAGTTTTTATGTGAAAAATAGATTAAAAATGTGAAATAGAGCTTTAAAACTCAACTAAGTTGACTTTGGTCAATATTTTGAGCAAACGGACTTGGATCAGTGCTTTGACAATTTCGGTAGGTCCTATCGTGATTTGAGACTTGGGCGTATGTCCAGACTCGAATTTCGAGGTCCCTAACCCGAGATATGAAATTTTGATAAAAAATTAAAAGTTTGAAAGCTTAATGATTTCTAAGAAATTACTGATGTTGGATTTATTGGCCTCGGGTCCGTATTATAGTTCCGGAGCCCGATATAGGTCCACTATAATATTTATGACTTGTCTGCCGAATTTGGTGAGAATCGGAGTTGATTTGACATGATTCGGACGTCCGGTTGTAAAAATATAAGTTTTAAAGTTTTCTTGAAAACTTCCTTTGATTTGGTGTCTGATTCGTAGTTCTAGGTGTTATTTTGGTGATTTGATCGCGCGAGCAAGTTCGTATGATATTTTAGGACTTGTGTTCATATTTGGTTTGGAGCCCCGAGGGTTCGGGTGCATTTCGGATAGGCTACAGGATGTTTTGGACTTTGAAAATCTAATATTTTGTTGCAGCAGGTGTTCTGGCATATCCTTCTTCGCGTTCGCGAAGGTACTCTCGCGAACGCGAAGAGTAAACTAGGCTGCTGAAGTTTTCTTCTTTGCGAACGCGTAGGCTTGGTCGCGAACGCGAAGCGATGGGGGCATTACCATTCGGGAACGTGATCAGCTCCTCGCGAACGCGTAGTGTTAGGCACACCTGGGGAGGGTTGATCATTCCTTCTTCACGAACCCGAGAAATGCCTCGCGAACGCGAAGGCCAGGGGAGAAAGCCTTCACGAACGCGAAGGAGGACTCGCGAACGCAAAAGACACGGGCTGCTACTCATCGCGAACGCGACAGGCCCTTCGCGAACGCGAAGAAGGCCTGACCCCTGTGACTTAAAACATAGCCAAAACGGGATTTTTCTCATTTTTCACAAACCCTCAATTATAACTCGGTTTAGGGGCGATTGCAAAGGTGTTTTTCGTGATTTCGAACTGGGTAAGTGTTCTTTATCATATAGTGATTGTATTTCACAAATCTAAGCCTATATTCATCATTTATTTCGGATTTAGATGGAAGAAATTAGAATTTTTGTAAAACTTTCCAAAAACGAAAAATTAAGATTTGAAGGTCCATTTGATATCGGATTTGGACAAATTTTGTATGGTTGAACTCGTATCGGAACGAGTGTTTGGATTTATCGAGTTTTTTCAGGATTTGAGATGTGGGTCCCACTGTCGAATATTTTAATGAATTTCGGTTTTTTATCCAAAAAAAAATTTGTAAATTCATATGGAATTAATTCCTATGATTCATATTGAATATATCGAATTGTTTGTGTATAGATTTGAAGCTTTCGGAGGCAAATTTAAAAGGAAAAGTTGTAGTTGAATAATTGATTGGAATTTGCAAAGCGGGGTAAGTGTCGGGGTTAACCTTAACTTGAGGGAATAGAACCCTTAAATTATTTGTTATGTGAATTGCATGTGAACGACATAGAGGCGAGGTGATAAGTGTCTATACGTCGTCAAATTAATTGTTTGCCTGCTTACTTGAAAAATCATAAATTATTTTTAATCATAAATTAATTATTATAATAATTATTTCTCTCTTATTCTTTGTCACATATTAATTCTTGAATTCCCGCATTAATTGTTACATGTTATTTGAATTATGTGTTTTAATTGTTATTTGACATTTAGCATATTAAATATTAAACTGCCTATTTTCTCCCTGATTTCTATAATAATTTACTATTTGTCATTGTTTGTTTCATAATTAAATCATAATTATTGTATGCTTGTTGTCTTATAGTTTTATATTAATTGTTGCATTTATCGAAAAAATTCTTCTATAGGAATTGGTAAATGAATATGTTGGAGGAGCGGGTTGCACGCCGTAATAAAATTGATTGAAATGGATATATATTGGAGGATCGGGTTGCACGCCGCAACAGACTTATTAAAAAGTCAATATTGGGGGATCGGGTTGCACGCCGCAACAGACTTATGAAAAGTCAATATTGGAGGATCGGGTTGCACGTCGCAACAGACTTATTAAAAAGTCAATATTGGAGGATCGGGTTGCACGCCTCAACAGACTTATTAAAAAGTCAATATTGGAGGATCGGGTTGCACGCCGCAACAGACTTATTAAAAAGTCAATATTTGAGGATCGGGTTGCACGCTGCAGTAGACTTATTAAACAGTCAATATTGGAGGACCGGGTTGCACACCGCAACAGACTTATTAAAAAGTCAATATTGGGGGATCGGATAGCACGCCGCAACAGACTTATTTAAAAGTCTATATATATACTTGATTGAAATAAATATATGACATACTTGATTAAAAGGAATTTATTGGGAGAGCAGATTGCATGCTGCAACAGAATTAAATGTAAATATATTGTGAGAGCGGGTTGCACGCTGCAACAGCATTGGTTGAAATAATAATGGATTATGACTGCTGAGTTGGCTTCAATTATTATAAATGAGTTACCTGATTTATTCTATTATTTGTTGTTGTTATCAATATTGCGTACATGTTAATGTAAGTGAACTGCCTTGGCCTCGTCACTACTTTGTCGAGGTTAGGCTCAGCACTTACCAGTACATGCGGTCGGTTGTGCTGATACTACACTCTGCACTTCTTGTGCAGATTTTGGAGTTGGTCCCAGCGGCGTACCATAGACTTGCTCGGATTTCAGCTACCAAAGGAGACTTGAGGTATAACTGCATGCGTCCGCAGTTCTGAAGTCCCCGTCTATTTTATTTTAGCTGTGTATTTATTTTCAAACAGCTTTATTTATTCAGACCTTTATTTGTGTTTATTCTAGAAGCTCGTGCACTTGTGACACCAATTCTGGGATGGTATTTAGACACCGTTATTGTTTTTTGGATTATTTCACTATATTTCAAATTTTGCCTTCGCTTTTTTTTCCTTGATTATTAATAATGTATGGATTGTTTAAAAATTGGTTAATATTATTCTAACGTTGGCTTGCCTAGCAAGTGAAATGTTAGGCGCCATCACGGTCCGAAGGTGGGAATTTCGGGTCGTGACAGTTGGTATCGCAGCACTAGGTTACATAGGTCTCACGAGTCACGAGCAAGCTTAGTAGAGTCTGAAGGATCGGTACGGAGACGTTTGTACTTATCTCTCAGAGGCTATGAAGTTTAGGAACAATATCACTTCTTTCTTATTTTGTCGTGCGATTTTATTCTATCATCGATGATTGAACCATTCTACTCTTATTCTCTTGGAGATGGTGAGAACACGTAATACCTCTACTGATAGACAGGGACCAGAACCCTCGGTGGGAACTATGGTCAGGGGTAGAGGTCGAGGCCGAGGTCGTGCTAGAGGCCGAAGCAGAGGCCGAGGTAGAGATCAGTCCAGAGCTCGAGCAACTGCACCTATTATAGAACCTCAAGTGGATCTTCAGGAGGAAGTTCCAGTTCAGAATGTACCAGTTCAGGTCCCGGAAGGATTTATAGCCACTCTAGTACTTCAGGATGCTCTAGTCCATTTGGTAAGTCTTATGGAGGGCGTGGCCCAGAATGGTATATTTCCTGTGGCACCAGCTATCTCACAGGTTGGGGGAGGACTACAAACTCCCACTACTCCCGCTCCGGAGCAGATGGCTCCCCAGAATCCGGCTCCAGTAGCCCCGTCAGTTGGGGTAGTTCAGCCAGTTGTTGCGGCACAGATCGGTGATAGGCCCGCCATGTCTTTTGAGGCCTTATTGAGACTGGATAAGTTCACTAAGCTCTTTTTAGTTCACTTCAGTGGTACACCTTCTGAGGACCCACAGGATTATCTTGAACGCTGCCATGAGGTGCTGCGGAACATGGGTATAGTTGAGACCAATGGAGTTGATTTTGCTGTATTTCAGATGACGGGTTCCGCCAAGAGGTGGTGGAGAGATTATACATTGACCCGACCAGTCGGATCGCCTGCACTTACCTGGGAGCAGTTCTCTCAGCTATTTCTAGAGAATTTCCTCCCTATCACACTGAGAGAGGAATTCCGCAAGCAATTTGAGCGTCTACAACAGTGCAGTATGACTGTTACTCAGTATGAGTCCCTTTTTTGTGGATTTGTCCCGTCATGCTCTCCTTTTACTACCTACGGAGGGAGAGAGAGTGAGGAGGTTTATTGAGGGACTCACTCACCCTATCAGACTTCAGATGGCCAAGGAGACCAGAAGTGAGATTTCTTTTCAGGTAGTTGCTAATGTCGCAAGGAGGATCGAGATGGTTCTTGCACAGGAGAGAGGGCAGAGGTCTGATAAGAGGCCTCGTCAGTTTGGTGGTTACAGTGGTGCCTCGTCTAGAGGCAGAGGTAATATTGGTAGGGGTCATCCTCCCAGACCGTTTCATTCAGCAATTCATGCATCTCCCGGTGCTTCAGGGAGTCACGGTCCTATTATGCCTTACTCTGGGCAGCCAATATTCAGTGCACATTCAGCTTCTATCAGTGCACCACTACACTAGAGTTATTACAGGGTTTATCCGGCCCATTTGGGTTAACTTCCGCTTCAGTAGCCACGGCATCAGGATGGGTGTTATGAGTGTGGGAACATTGGTCACATAAGGAGGTATTTCCCTAGATTGGCGAGTAACAGATCTCGGCAGGATTCTCGTGCCATCATACCGGCACCAGTTGCTTCACCGCCTGCTCATCCAGCTAGAGGTAGGGGTCAGGCAGCTAGAGGTGGAGGTCAGACCGTTAGAAGTGGAGGTCAGCCAGTTAGAGGCCGTCCCAGAGACACAGTTCAGAGTGGTGGGGCCCAGCCCCAATTTTATGCTTTTCCAGCTAGGCCTGAGGCCGAGTCGTCTTATGCTGTGATCACAGGTATTATTCCAGTTTACATAGAGATGCTTCAGTTCTATTTGATCCAGGATCTACTTATTCCTATGTGTCCTCCTATTTTGCTTCATATTTGGTTGTGCCTTGTGATTCTCTGAGTGCTTCTGTGTATGTATCTACACCTTTGGGAGACTCTGTTATAGTAGATCATGCCTATCGTTCGTGTGTGATTACTATTGGTAATCTTGAGACTAGTGTGGATCTTCTACTTCTTGATATGGTAGATTTTGATGTCATTTGGGTTGACAAATGCCCTTTATGGATTTGATGAATCTGGTGTTCAAGCCTTATTTGGACTCTTTTGTGGCTGTATTCATTGATGATATCTTAATTTACTCCAGCAATCGAGAGGAGCATGAGCAGCATCTTCGAAGTGTGCTTCACACTTTGAAGAATAATCAGTTATATGCTAAGTTTTCAAAATGTGAGTTTTGGTTAGACTCAGTTGCCTTTTTGGGACATGTTGTATCGGTAGAAGGCATAAAGGTGGATCCTAAGAAGATTGGGGCTGTTCAGAATTGTCCTAGACCTACTTCGGTTACAGAGATCCGGAGTTTCCTGGGTTTGACAGGTTATTATCGTCGGTTCATGGAAGAGTTTTTATCTATAGCAAGCACATTGACCAGACTAACCCAGAAGGGTGTCCCATTCAGATGGTCAGACGAATATGAGTTGAGCTTTCAGAAGCTCAAGACCGCTTTGACTACGGTGCCAGTGTTCGTATTACCCACAGGTTCATGATCGTATACGGTATATTGTGACGCATCTCTCATTTGGCTTGGTGCAGTATTAATGCAAGATGGCAAGGTAATTTCATATGCGTCGCGGCAGTTGAAAATTCACGAGAAGAATTATCCTGTTCATAACTTAGAATTGGCAGCCATTGTTCATGCGTTGAAGATTTGGAGGCATTACCTCTACGGTGTCTTGTGTGAGGTATTTACTGATCATCGTAGCCTCCAGTATCTGTTCAAACAAAAGGATCTTAATTTGAGGTAAAGAGGATGGATGGAGTTGTTGAAAGACTATGATATCACCATTTTGTATCATCCCGGAAAGGCCAATATGGTGGCCGATGCCTTGAGTAGAAAGGCTGTGAGTATGGGCAATCTTGCGTATATTTCGGTTGGTGAGAGGCCATTAGCTGCAGATGTTCAGACTTTGGCTAATAAATTCGTGAGGTTAGATGTTTTAGAACCTAGTCGGATTCTAGCTTGCACAATCGCTTGGTCTTCTTTATATGAGCGCATCAGAGAGAGGCAGTATGATGATCCTCATTTACTTGTCCTTAAGGACACGGTGCGGCACGGTGATGCCAAACAGGTTGCTGTGGGGAAAGATGGGGTTCTACGAATGTAGGGTCGTATTTGTGTGCCTAATGTGGATGGGCTTCGAGAATTAATTCTTGAAGAAGCACACAGTTCCAGGTATTCTATTCATCCAGGTACCGCCAAAATGTATCAAGATTTGTGGAAACATTATTGGTGGAGGAGAATTAAAAAGGATATAGTTGCATATATAGCTCGGTATCTGAATTGTCAACAAGTTAAGTACGAGCATCAAAGACCTAGTGGTTTTCTTCAGAAGTTAGAAATTCCTGAGTGGAAATGGGAGCGTATCTCCATGGATTTTGTTGTTGGGCTCCCACGGACTCAGAGAAAATTTGACGCAGTTTGGGTCATTGTGGACAGGTTGACCAAGTCAGCTCATTGCATTCCAGTGATATTTACCTATTCTTCAGAGAGGTTAGCTGAAATTTACATTCGTGAGATTGTCCGCCTTCACGGCGTGCCCGTGTCTATTTTTTCAGATCGAGGTATGCAGTTTACCTCATATTTCTGGAGGGCTGTACAGCGTGAATTAGGCACGCGGGTGGAGTTGAGTACAACATTTCATCCACAGACAGACGGACAGTCAGAGCGCACTATTCAGATATTGGAAGATATGCTTCGCGCTTGTGTTATAGACTTTGTAGGTTCTTGGGATCATTTCTTACCACATGAGGAGTTTGCTTATAATAATACTACCAATCGAGCATTCAAATAGCTCCATATGGGGCATTATATGAAAGGCGATGCCGATCGCCAGTTGGTTGGTTTGAACCGGGAGAGGCTCGGTTGTTGGGTACCGATTTGGTACAGGATGCCTTGGATAAGGTCAAGATTATTCAGGATCGACTTCGCATAGCTCAGTCTAGGAAAAAGAGTTATGCCGACCGTAAAGTTCGTGAAATTGCATTCATGGTTGGAGAATGAATATTGCTCCGGGTTTCACCTGTGAAAGGTGTAACGAGGTTCGAAAAGAATGGCAAGTTGAGCCCTAGGTATATCGGACCCTTTGAAATTCTTGAAAGAGTGGGTGAAGTAGCCTACAGGCTTGCATTACCGCCTAGTTTATCAGCGGTTCATCCGGTGTTCCATGTGTCTATGCTCCAGAAATATCATGGTGATCCGTCCCATGTGTTAGATTTCAGCTCAGTCCAATTGAACAAAGATTTGACTTACGAAGAGGAGCCGGTGGCTATTCTAGCCCGGCAGGTCCGACAGTTGAGGTCAAATAGTTATCCTTCAGTTCGGGTGAAATGGAGAGGTCAGCCGGTAGAGGCATCTACCTGGGAGTTCGAGTTGGACATGCGGAGTAAATATTCACACTTATTCACCAGCTCAGGTACTTTTATTTTTCTAACTCCGTTCGAGGACGAATGGTTGTTTTAGAGGTGGAGAATATGATGATCCAAAATGTCATCTTTAAATTTAATAAGTAATTGTGTATTCTAAGACCTCGAAAAGCACTATTTATCATTCCTCGACTTGCGTGCGCAGTCCGTACAATTTTTCGGAAAGTTTTTATGAGAAAAATGGATTAAAATGTGAAATAGAGTTTTAAAACTCAAATAAGTTGACTTTGGTCAATATTTTGAGCAAACAGACTCGGATCAGTGCTTTGATAATTTCGGTAGGTCCGTATCGTAATTTGGGACTTGGGCGTATGCCCGGAATCGAATTTCGAGGTCCCTAGCCCGAGATATGGAATTTTGATGAAAAATTAAAAGCTTGAAAGCTTAATGATTTCTAAGAAATTACTGATGTTAGATTTATTGACCTCGGGTCCGTATTTTGGTTCTTGAGCCAGGTATAAGTCCACTATAATATTTATGACTTGTCTACCAAATTTGGTGAGAATCGGAGTTGATTTGACGTGATTCAGACATCCGGTGGTAAAAATATAAGTTTTAAAGTTTTCTTGAAAACCTCCTTTGATTTGGTGTCCGATTCGAAGTTCTAGATGTTATTTTGGCGATTTGATCACGCGAGCAAGTTCGTATGATATTTTAGGACTTGTGTGCATGTTTGCTTTGGAGCCCCGAGGGCTCGGGTGAGTTTCGGATAAGCTACGAGATATTTTGGACTTTGAAAATCTGGTATTTTGCTGCAGCAGGTGTTCTGGCATGTCCTTCTTCGCGTTCGCGAAGGTACTCTTGCAAATGCAAAGAGTAAACTGGGCAGCTGAAGTTTTCTTCTTCGCGAACGCGAAGCGATGGGGGCATTACCCTTCGCGAACGCATAGTGTTAGGCACAGCTGGGGTGGGCTGGGGGGAGGGTTGATCATTCCTTCATCGCGAACGCGAGCAATGCCTCGCGAATGCGAAGGTCACGGGGGGAAAGCCTTCGCGAATGTGAAGGAGGACTCGCGAACGCGAAAGCCACGGGCTGCTACTCATCGCGAGCGCGACAGGCCCTTCGCGAACACGAAGAAGGCCTGACCCCTGTGACTTAAAACAGAACCAAAACGAGATTTTTTTCATTTTTCACAAACCCTCAATTATAACTCGGCTTAGGGGCGATTTCAAAGGAGTTTTTCGCGATTTTGAACTGGGTAAGTGTTTTTTTTATCATATACTGATTGTATTTCATAAATCTAAGCCTATATTCATCATTTATTTCGGATTTATATGGAAGAAATTGGAATTTTTGTAAAACTTTCCAAAAACGAAAAATTAAGATTTGAAGGTCCATTTGATATCGGAATTGAACAAATTTTGTGTGGTTGAACTCATATCGAACAGGTGTTCGAATTTCGCGAGTTTTTCCGGGATTTGAGACGTGGGTCCCACTGCCGAATATTTTAATGAATTTCAGATTTTTATCCGAAAAATTTGTAAATTAATATGAAATTAATTCCTTTGATTCGTATTGAATATATCGAATTGTTTGTGAATAGATTTGAACCTTTCGGAGGCAAATTTAAAAGGAAAAGTTGTGGTTGAATAATTGATTGGAATTTGCAAAGCGAGGTAAGTGTCGGGGTTAATCTTGACTTGAGGGAATAGAACCCTTAAATTATTTTGTTATGTGAATTGCATGTGAACGACGTATATGCGAGGTGACGAGTGTCTATACGTCGTCAAATTAATTGTTTGCCTGCTTACTTGAAAAATCATAAATTATTTTTAATCATAAATTAATTATTATAATAATTGTTTCTCTCTTATTCTTTGTAACATATTAATTCTTGAATTCCCGCATTAATTGTTACATGCTATTTGAATTATGTATTTTAATTGTTATTTGACATTTAGCATATTAAATATTAAACTGCCTATTTTCTCCCTGATTTCTATAATAATTTGCTATTTGTCATTGTTTGTTTCATAATTAAATCATAATTATTGTATGCTTGTTGTCTTATAGATTTATATTAATTGTTGCATTTATCGGGAAAATTTCTTCTATAGGAATTGGTAAATGAATATGTTGGAGGAGCGGGTTGCACGCCATAACAGAATTGATTGAAATGGATATATATTGGAGGATCGGGTTGCACGCCGCAATAGACTTATTAAAAAGTCAATATTGGAGGATCGGGTTGCACGCCGCAATAGACTTATTAAAAAGTCAATATTGGGGGATCGGGTTGCACGCCGCAATAGACTTATTAAAAAGTCAATATTGGAGGATCGGGTTGCACGCCGCAACAGACTTATTATAGTCAATATTGGAGGATTGGGTTGCACGCCGCAGCAGACTTATTAAAAAGTCAATATTTGAGGATCGGGTTGCACGCTACAGCAGACTTATTAAACAGTCAATATTGGAGGACCGGGTTGCACGCCACAACAGACTTATTAAAAAGTCAATATTGGGGGATCGGATAGCACGCCGCAACAGACTTATTTAAAAGTCTATATATATACTTGATTGAAATAAATATATGACAGACTTGATTAAAAGGAATTTATTGGGAGAGCAGATTGCATGCTGCAACAGAATTGAATGTAAATATATTGTGAGAGCGGGTTGCACGCTGCAACAACATTGGTTGAAATAATAATGGATTATGACTGCTGAGTTGGCTTCAATTATTATAAATGACTTACCTGATTTATTCTATTATTTGTTGTTGTTATCAATATTGCGTACATGTTAATGTAAGTGAACTGCCTTGGCCTTGTCACTACTTCGTCGAGGTTAGGCTCAGCACTTACTAGTACATGGGGTTGCTTGTACTGATACTACACTCTACACTTCTTGTGTAGATTTTGGAGTTGGTCCCAGCGGCGTACCATAGACTTGCTCGGATTTCAGCTACCAGAGGAGACTTGAGGTATAGCTGCATGGCGTCCGCAGTTCTGAAGTCCCCGTCTATTTTATTTTAGTTGTATGTTTATTTTCAAACAGCTTTATTTATTCAGACCTTTATTTTTATTTATTCTAGAAGCTCGTGCACTTGTGACACCAATTGTGGGATAGTATTTAGACACCGTTATTTATTTTTGGATTATTTCACTATATTTCAAACTTTGCTTCTGCTTTTGTTTCTTTGATTATTAATAATGTAGGGATTGTTTAAAAATTGGTTAATATTATTCTAACGTTGGCTTGCCTAGCAAGTAAAATATTAGGTGGAAATTTCGGGTCGTGATATTTAGGACCTGAAGTTTTTGTTTTATATTTGCTGAATTTCAGCCTTCTTAGACCTGAAGTTTTAACTGATTTTTTTGATAATGTTCTAACGTTATTTTTCCTATTTTTTTTTTTGAACAGATGGCATCTACGAATCCCAAAGCACCTAAAGATCCTAAAGCACCTAAATATCCTAAAGCACCTAAAGATCCTAAAGAACCTAAAGCACAGAGAATACGCAAATCTCCTTCAGTCCCTATTGCTCTACCTATAAAACCTGGGGACATATATTATGAGTTTGGAGATTGGTTTAACTGTCGTGCTTACTGGAAGGGGAACAACGGATTGAAGCGTTATATTGTAACTTTCTTGACTCCTACACAACAGGAGAAGCTGAATAATGCTACATTTCGGTATATTATGGCTATGGAGAATTTCCATTGAATCATGAAGTTGGTTCATTGTTTGATTCTTTCTCGCGTATTCACCAATGATCGAGACTCCATTAGTTTCAAGATGTTTGGTCATAATGTGTCGTTCAGTCTTGAAGAATTTCATATTATGTGCGGTTTGAGGATCATAACACATAATGTTGAAAAACCAGTTAAACAAGAGAGCAAGATTCTGAAGCGCTATTTTGGCAAGTCTAAGGGTGTGACCTTGAAGGACATTCGAGATTATATGACTCGGAATAAAATTCAAAAGGATAATGTGAATTTCAAACACGTATGCGAGAGTGATGAAGATGCTGTGAAGCTTATGGAAATTCTTGTTGTGGATTCTGTTTTGTTTGGAAAAAAGAATGAATCAACTGTGTCAGCGGAGTATTCAGCTATTGTTGAAGACAATAAGGCTTGTGCTGATTATCCTTGGAGTAATGCGTCTTATTAGAAGCTCATTACTCCAATGAAACATTCTTTAGACAATCAGGATAAAAAGAAACCAACTGAGTATACTGTAGGTGGATTTCCATTTCCACTATGTGTTTGGTTCTATGAGCGCTTCCCAGATATTAGGGAGAAGTATTTAAAAGAGTAAGGCTTCCTTGATGCCCCTCAAATTCCCAGGATGTTACATTATGTATTTTTGGGAGAGCCTAAATATAAAGAACTTTATGAGGATTACTTCAGTAATCATGGTGTAAGTTAATATTTTTTATTTTTCCTTTATTTCTGTAGTTGTGTAAATATGTTGACGTATCAGTTTTATTTTATTTTCATAATATACTTTTTGTATTAAACAGAAATATCGGACATTTAAGATGGTGGATATAATTCCTACCGAAGAGGAAATGAATTCAATGCCTTTAATTAGACAATTACCATGCATCCAGATTCGTTCAAAGGTACTGAATCGGGTTCCATCAACTGGTGAATCACCACGTAGTCGGAATCAATCAAAAGAAGACAATCGAACTCCTGTAATTGGTGAATCATCACATAGTCGGAGTCTATCAAAATAAGCCAATCGAACTCCTATAATTGGCGAATCACCTCGTACCCAGAGTCATTCTAACCGTTCTACAATGGCATTTGACAATGATGAATTAGTCAACATAATATGTCGTATGAGTTTTGAGCTGAAGTTTTTTGTTTTTGTGTTTTGTAAAACTACAGCATGTTTTAGCTGAAGTTTTTTGTTCTGTTTGTGATAAACTTCAGCATTCTAGCAGCTAAAGCTTTGTTCTGTATTTGCTGAACTTCAGCATGTTTTTAGTTGAAGCTTTGTTCTGTATTTTGCTGAACTTCAGCATGTTTTAGCTGAAGCTTTGTTCTGTATTTGCTTAACTTCAGCATGGTTTAGCTGAAGTTTTGTTATGTGTTTGCTGAACTTCAACATTCTTTTAGACCTGAAGTTTTGTTCTGTGTTTCTATACTAGAGGGTAACGAGGAAGGTTAAAAGACATGCAGAAGAAGAGAGACGCATGATTGCGAAAAAAGTTGTTGAGGAGTTTCAACAGGATGAGCGATCTTCTATTGTGGATGAGGGTATGATAAAAGTCAAGGTAAGCTTATTTATAGAGAAGTCTTTTTTCTGCTAATGTTATTCAGATTAATCATTGTTAGTAATTTTTTTATAGGAATATTTTGATGAGAAGTTTGATTTTTTTTTTTAAGATTGTCGATAAATCAAAAGGAATGGACGATGGTGATGCAGATTTTGATTTGATGAACTATCGACAATATGATAGGATGAACGACTCGTTCAAACCTCTATCGGATATTAATGTTGCTCATGATCCACTACATAAAGTCGCAGATGAAAATGTAACAGGTGAGGAAGCGGCTCTTGAAAGTGATGTTCAAGTATTCGAGGAAGTTCAACGTGTTGAACAACAAGTTGAAGAGGAATGTACCAGTGTTGATAGACTGAGCAAAGATGGATATGATGAACAGTTATCAACCGAGAATGTAGGAAGCAAGAAAGGTGCAGCTGATGAAGTTGTCGATACTGAAGAACATGCACCGAGTTGTGCTTTGGGTAGTGATATTGCACAAGGCAATGTGTGTGGGGATGGAGATCATGAACCTATTGGTACTGAAGAACTGACATTGAGTGATGTGTGTACCAATATTGGGAAAGGCAATCCATTTGCGGACGCAATAGCTCTTTGCCAAGAAATTTTAAGTGTCGAGACACAGGAAGTTTTCACTACAGGTATAAATATTTTCTATGTTATATACATACATATATATATATATATATATATATATATATATATATATATATATATATATACACACACACACAAACATACATACATACATACATACATACATACATATATATCATTGATCCCTCCCCCCTCTTTATGAATATGCAGTGGAAGTTAAAAATAGTGGTTCTTCAATTGATACAACTCAAAAACTCTTTGATGATGATGCATTACATGGAGATAGAGTTGAGAAAATCCTTCTAGAGAATACTCAAATACTCCTCGACGTCGTTGCTGCACAATTGAATGAAGCTGGAGCTACTGAGATTGACAAAGACATGCAGTCTGGCGAAACCGCAGTGAAAGACAAACGTCAAGGTATTCTATAGATCACGGATTTATTATATTTGATCTAATTATATATTTTTAGTTTGAAATTTTACATACTTTCTTTTCTTTTTTATGCTTTTTGATGATTATTCAAAAAGACTCAATGCAGCTGAAAAAGAAATTGGTGAGATCATTTCTACTATATGAAAAAAGAGAAATACATCTATTCACACCTGTTGGCTCACAGACAGGTGTGAAGTGTGTTTGTATTATTTTTAAATTTTAGTCAGTATTATTGAGTATATTATTTTTTTGCATGAAGATATAGGCGAATATGAAGGTAATGGAAGTGGATCAGTTAGAATGCAAATACCATCTGTGTCGCAACACTTAGACCAGGTAGTTATTTTATGCAATTCGATTACAAGGTGTTTTTTGCCTAATGTGTATTTTATATCAGTTGTATTTTATGTGTATATTTTCCTTGCTTTTGCAGATCTCATTTGATGCATCACAACTTCTTCCAAATCCTAAGAGAAGGAAGATGTCCAGTTCTCCTAATGTTATGAGTGACATTAGTGATATCCCCAACTTCAAGTTATGTTCATTTTCGCTGGGTAGTACAGAAAGGACTAGTTCAGAAGGTAATTCTGCTGCTATTGTTATTGGTGAAGAGAGACAAGAACATCGTGAACAACAGGGAGTTGGTCAAGTATCTGCTACCAAGGCTGTGGATTTTTTCCCTACTGCTGAACCGCAGCAGTTAGTTGTGACGGAACAGCAGGAAGAGCAAGCAAAAAGAAAACCAGATAAAATAGGGAAAAGGATTCGTATGGAGAGTATTTGGTTGAAATATCCTTACGTCATTCCTAAACAAAAGCGAAGGGGGCAAGATTGGAAAGTAGGAAAGACTACACGAAGGTGTCCCTTCCATTATGTTAATCAAGACAGTGCATTGATGCAAAGATTTACAGACTGGTTGAAGACGGATGCCAGTGAATATAATTCTAAGCCATTCAGATTAGCTAGAATTGATATTCCAAAGTCATTCTTTACCGAGCTTGTGGATCCTACCTCTGATATTTCAGATGAAGTAAGTTATTAAGTTTGTTTTTTGAATTGATTTTCAACTGTATTTCCCAAAACTTCAGCTTATTTTTGTTTTAAAATTTTTGTACTATAATTTGGTAAACTTCAGTTTTATGCATGGTAAAACTGCTGAAGTTGTTTAGCTTATTTGCTAAAACTTCAGACTAAACTTGTTGAAGTTTTTGACATGCAGTCTCTAGTTTTTTTTCTAAACTTTAAATCAAACATGCTGAAGTTTTTTAGGTTATTTCCTAACACTTCATACTGAATATGCTTAGGTTTTTGTCATGCAGTTTGTAGTTTTGTAATATATTTTTTCTAAACTTCATACTTATGCATGCTGAAGTTTTTTATTTCACATATTTTCTTTTGTTGTTTTTCATTTGCAGCATATTGAAGTGGGCGTATATTTCTTGCGCAAAAAATATTGCTATCACCTTCCAAGTTATCCAAAATCAAGATGTGCAGTAACAAATTTAATTTTTGATCAGTATATAACTAAGTTGGCTAGTGTTCATCCTTCAGATGAACAGAAGGAGAAAATTAGAATAAGGAAGGAAAAGATAATGGATGAGAAAAAAAAATGGAAGGGAAAAAGAACAAATCAAAGAGAAAGAGGACTGCCAAAAAACTGGAATGTGAGGAAGAAGAAGAAGAAGAAGAAGAAGAAGAAGAAGAAGAAGAAGAAAAAGTGTAGATTGAGGATCTTACCGAGTTTACTTGGCTTATTGAAGAATCAACTGGTGAAAAGGTGGCCAACTATATAAGAGGCATTGACCTTTCATGTGGTATCACATGGGCATCTGCCGAAAAAGTATTCTTTCCATTTCGACTTAAGCCAAGGTCGGGCCAGAGATCTACGCATTACTTTTTTTGGAATTTTGCAGTTTAAAGATAAAATTATATATGTGTATGATTCCATGAGAAATACACCATATGAGCGTGCTGTTGAACATGTCCAAAATTATGCCCGGTTGATCCCACACTGTCTCAAATGATTGGACTTTGGCACACACAATAAAATTTATGGGAAAAATTCTGTGGAAAAATTTGCAATTAAGTGGATGAACACACCCCTATAGGATAACAAGTATGTGTTTGGCATATGTTTACCATGCATCTTATGTTTATTATTTTTTCTTCTTGTGTTAACTATTCTTCAATTCTTTTTCATATTCTTTTTGTAGTGTTGATTGTGGTATATTTGCTCTTAAGTTCCTTGATATGCGGTTGAAGCAAAAATATGTCTTCAAATTCAATCAAAGTCATGTGTTGATATTCAGGAGAGAATTGGTTGTAAATCTTTGGGCTCATGGAAAGTGAAAATAAGATAGCGGTTATAAAACTCCAGAAGAGCAACTAGGACATGACTATGGAGAATATGAAGACACTCTATGTGAATTTTTTCGATAGAGAATAACTTGTAAATAAAAAAAAAATTCTTTTTTTTCAAGGATGTAAGTGAAAACAAAATTGAATTTGTGAATATACATTAATTTTTGAGAATTATGTGATGTCTGTATTTAAAATTTTTGTTCTATTCGCGTTAATTAGTCTTTTAGTTGTCTTGGATTGTATCAAATACTTTTGTCTCTTTTATCATGAACTTAAGTATATTTTTGTGAAAATTCAGCACACTAAACTTCAGCATGAACTCAATAACTTCTTGTTTAGGCTGAAGTTTTGGATAAAAAGTGTCGACTGTAGGACAAAAGGTTCATTAGCATATTAGGATATTAGCATGAAGTTTTAAGTTCTGCATGTTTAGTGTGAAGTGTTAGGAAATGAACAAAAAAATTTAAGCATGTTCAGTTTGAAGTTTTAGCACATGAACCAAATAACTTCAGCATCTTTAGACTGAAGTTTTAGCACATGAACTAAATAACTTCAGCATATTAGCAAATGAACTAAATATTGGCATATTAGCATGAACTTTTAACTTCTGCATGTATAGTGTGAAGTGTTAGGAAATGAACAAAAAAATTTTAGCATGTTTAGTGTGAAGTTTTAGCACATGAACTAAATAACTTCAGCATCTTTAGACTGAAGTTTTAGCACATGAACTAAATAACTTCAGCATATTAGCACATGAAATAAATATTAGCATATTAACATATTAACATGAAGTTTTAACGTCAACATGTTCAGTCTGAAGTTTTAACTTCAGCATGTTCAGTCTGAAGTTTGATACTTATCTTTTTTGCATTTACTAGCTATTTTTTATCTTTTATTACCTACTTCATCTTATATTTAAATTTGTCTGACCATATAGTAAATGAGCTGAAAAGTTACTTTTGAATTTACAAATAATAAATGAAAACTTTTCAGGCTGAAGTTATTTTTTTACTATAGAAAAACTGTGGACTTATTAGGCTGAAGTTATATTTTTTTCCATTTACCATCTACTTGTTTTCTTTATCACCTACTTGTCTTGTTATATTCAATTACTCTGAACGTAAAACAGTAAATAGACATGAAAAGTTACCTTTGCATTTATAGATATTAAATTGATTAGGTGCACTCTTTGGCTATATTAACAATCTCTTCACTTGAAAATTTCATAGTCATCCATAGACTTCTATCATATTTCTTTAAATTTATATTCATCCTTAGCCTTTTAGTTTTTTAAAAGAAATAATGTCTGGTGTTAGCGAAAGTAGGAAGGTTACAATGGATGAACTTATGCAGAAGTGGGAGAGTTTAAAGTCTGATTGGAATAGTAACGTACCAATGGATAATCTTATGCAGACGTGGGATCAAATAAAGGCTGATTGGGAAAGAATCAGACCACAGTTTTTTGCCGATGAATCATTCCAGAACAGGCTGAATCTCGAACACAGTTGTGAAGGTTATTCAACCTCGTTTGACAAGGTTGTCCAGCAGTTTGATTGTTTTAAGTTTCCCATCTGGGACGACTATGCCAAGCTACAAAACAACTTGAAGAGTCTTTCTTATCTTATAGACAAAGTAATAATTGAACAAAGTCAGTTGCATGATGAATTCAACAAGTCGACGTGTGATCTCATTGGACTTTATTGTCTCTTGCCCGAGTATCCTATAGTTATCTCTGATTCAGATGATGATGAGATATATCGAGAAATTGAAGATTACTGTTCTGATGATGGTGACGATGCTTAGTTTTTGTAATCCTTTTTAAATGTTTTTCTTCTGTGTTTTTTGTTAATATTTTTTATGGCTCTTCTTTTTGTTTTGTTAATGTTTTGATGATGGTCGTGTTTTGTTAATGTTTATGTTGTTATATAAATGAAAATTTTGTTACGTTTTTTTGTATAATATTTTTAAATTTTGAAGGTTGCATTATGATTTTAATGTAATAACATAGTATGTCAACATAAAACTTCATGCCTTATAAGCTGAAGTTAGCAAATATAAGTTAGAAACTTGAACTTTTTTTATCTGAAGTTTATAGCTTTTGATAGTCACACTTTAAAGGTTGTACTTTTTTTGCATACATTTTTCCGTTAATAAGCAATCTTTTAAGAGGCAGACTTATATATGCGGAATTTTTTTTGTTCATTTCATAAAATTTCACACAAAACATGTTTAAGTTTTGTCCAACAGTCTGCAATTTTTGTAATGATCTTTTCCAAACTTCAGAGAGAATATGCTGAAGTTATTTAGTTCATTTTCTAAAACTTCAGTCTAAATATGCTGAAGTTTAGTTATACATATGTTTTTTTTTGTGTGTGTTAGAGATATGTATTTCACTTACAGTTTTTCTCGCTGAAGTCATTGCGTACTTTTTTAAAATGCAACCAAACATGTAAGCCGCACAACAAAAATGAGTGGTTTGTACTTCAAGCAATATATAAAAGAGTATTTTTCAATCCAAGAGCTTATTTTTTTTATTTCTACGAAAACAATCACATTTCACATATATCATTCAACAATGAAAGTGTAAATTCAAACCAAGGATTATTGAACGTTGGAGTATTTTTCAGCGTGTTTCTTGGAATATGGATGAGGTGCTGGAGAAGACAAGCAAGTTGTTCTGTTATGCCCAATTTGTTTACATCGACTGCATTTGGTAGACTTCAATGGTACTGATTCAGTCGCAGGGATATGCCTCTTCTTTTGTCTTCTTCCTTGTAAAATCTCTACATCGGGAGGTTTTGTGATTTTAGATTCTATATTTTGTGGAATATCCCATGCATTTTGATCTACCACAGTATTCACATATCCTTCATATGTTTTGAACCATGTTTCCCTTGAATACCATTTTGAGCAGTAATTAGATTTCTGCAAATATCTCTTATTAATAGCAGCAATTGTGTGTGGACAGGGCAATTCATCAAGTTGGAATTCCAAGCAGTCACAAATTCTCTTCTTTAAGTCCACAATGAATTCCATTCCTTCACTATTTATTCTAAACAATATTGAATCAAGGTTGAACACCTAAGAAAGAATAAAAAAGTAAAAAAAACTATATTAGTGTATTATTGCTTCAAATAGAAAAAGTATGAAGTTTTTTATATGTAACCAGTAAATCACTGCAGCAGATATAAAAAGCTGAAGTAATTATGCATTAGTTAGTTACTTCAGAGAAAACACGTTGAAGTAAATTCTGAAGTTAATAAATATACTCACAAATATTTTGCAAGCCAAGTCCATCTTCTTGTTCATCTCTTCTTCTTCCCATATTGATACTTTGTGAAAAGTTTCATGTGTTTTTTTCTCCGTCCATAAAACCACTCTCCTAACTTTTCTTGGATAAAATCTAACATTCTTAAAATAGGCATCTATCTCACTTTTAGTAACACAGAATTCATTGATTCTACCATGTTTGTTGTCAGCATATCATAACGTCGCCGTAGGAACCACGATCGAGCCCATCTCTCTGGCAGCTCTTCCATTATGTAATTGTATGTTTTCTTGTCAACACTTTTGATTTGGGACATTAACTGATTAAAATCTTCACGTTTGTATGACCTTGCAGCGCTTTGAAAAAGATTTATTACTGTGGCTTTTCCACGTCTTTGCTTTAAATGTTTCTCAAAGTGATAGAGGCGGATACCATGGTGAGCTTCAGGATAAACTTTTCTAATCCCATTTGCGATCGATTGGTTTCTATCTGATAAGAAAACCAGTTCACGACGGACTTGAATTGCTTTTCTCATTTCCCCGAAGAACCAGATGTATGCATCGTTGTTTTCTGAATCTACTACACCGAAAGATAGAGGAAAGATTTGATTGTTTGCATCCTTTGATACAACAACAAATAGAACGCCACGATATTTTGACTTTAAAAATATTGCATCTACTGCAATCACGGGTCTACAGTAGCACCAACCAACTATTGATGCCGCAGGAGCAAAGAACATGTAAGCAAATCTGTACAGTGAAACACAAAAAAAAAATCATAAGGTGTGAAGTTTTTCAAATAGGAACATTTGAAACTTTAGGCTGATGGTTAGTATTGTTTTTCTTACCGATTCTACTCATCTCTTTTTATGCTAGTGTACGTCTCTGGGTTTCTATGCACCATCATGTATAGGTATGAAGGAAGAATCTGGTAGTTCTCTTCCGGTGTTCTCCTTATGGAAGCAATATCTTTTTGAATAGCGCGCCATGCCTTGTGATATCCAATGTCAAATCCAAATTTTTTTTTCATTTCACTTTCTACAAAGGCTGGTGTAACCTCAATCTTTTTATCTCGAACATGTTCTAAAATTTGTTCACTTATAAATGTTGATGTAGCATGCTTCTGATATGATTTTCTTGCATCAACCGAGCATTCATGGTTGTTATGATATTTTATCACCCAGAAAAGTGAGGAATGTTTTATTCTGGTAGCACGTATATTCCAACCACATTTCTCCACGATGCATTTCAGCTCGTATCTCTTTGAACATGATCTAACAACAGTGAATTCAACTTTTTGGTTTATCTCCAAGTTGCAGAAAAATTTAGTCATGTTCTTATTGTTGTCAAAAATTGATCCTACTCTTACTTCCTCAAGCAATGTATCGTGCCTAAGTATTTTACATGGTGGAGATTCTTCCAGTTTTCTCCTCACTCTTTTTTCTTGATTTCTTAGAAGCAGTAGAAGTTTCAGCAATTTCTTTAATTGTATCTGATGTTATCGGTATAAATTTACTGTTTTCTTCATCTTCGTTGTTGCTTGTCATTGCAGAAGGTAACAAAAAACTTTGTTGGATCGTATATTGGTTGTCTATTTGCATTATTAGTTGTCCTTGTTCTTCTTGATCGTCAACAAACTGGTATGAATTTATTGTAGCGGCAGGTAATCATTGCAGCATTTCATATTCTGAAGCAGCCATAATGTTAAAAGGTTGTTGCTCGTTGTCTACTTCCATTATTGTTTATTAAGCAGAACAAGTTTTGTATCATAATCCAAGTATTTGAAATCAAAAGTCCCCCTCCCATTGAAAGTAATAACAAAGCAAATCGAACTCATCCTCCAGAAGCATATTTAGTGTCAAGTATTAGGAAACTGAACAAAAGAATTTAAGTGTGAAGTTCATAAAATATTTACTAGAAAATTACATACTACAGGAGAGTCACGACCCAAAAACCTAACCCGTCGTGATGGCGCCTATCGTGGAACTAGTCAAGCTGACTCATTCCAAAACAAACCGATATTTTCATTTCAAGAATAATTTCAAGGCTATTTAGCGTAAAAACCTTCGTAAATGAGTTCAAATCAAAACATAAATGCAGAAAAGAAAAGCCCGACATCGGGGTGTCACTAGTCATGAGCATCTACTACAATCAGTCTAACAAAATCAAGACTAACTCAGCTTGAAAAATAGCTAAATACAACTAAAGAAAGATAAGAGGGAAAAGAGCAGGGCTGCGATCGCCAGGCAGCTACCTTGCTATCCCCGGGAAAAATCTACAACCGGAATAGTCAACAGCCGCTACCGTGTCCAAATACGCCTGAATCTACACACAAGGTGTAGGGAGGAATGTGAGTACGCCAACTCAGTAAGTAACAACAATATATAAAGACTGAGCAGTAGTGACGAGCAATAAGCATATAAAGTTCATATCATGAAATCTCAGTAAAATACCACATGCTTTTAAAATCATGGTTCGAATCAAAACATCTCGTTTAAACCCAGTTTCAGTAAAATCATTTAAAGATATTTTATTTTTACAGTTTTCAAACAAGGCTCAATGCAAGGTGAGCAAAAATGATGAAATCATAAACATCCCCTCAGGCAAAACATCACTCATATACAACCCCTCCGGAAAACCTCACAGTCACTCATGCCTCTCGGGCATACCTCACAATCACTCATGCCACTCGCGTATACCCCACAATCACTCATGCCTCCCAGTCACTCGGCACTCGCACTCAGTAGGTACCTGCGCTCACTGGGGGTATGTACAGACTCCGGAGGGGCTCCTTCAGCACAAGCGCTATATCAAGACAAATCATGGCATAAATCACTCAGGCCCTCGGCCAATATTAAATATGTTGCAGTGTGCAGCCCGATCCCATAAATATCCTCACAGATCAGGCCCTCGGCTTCACTCAGACATAAACCTCTCAAGCCACTCGGGCATTTCAGTAAAAACAGGATATTCAACCCAAAACAACATTTATGCATCAGAACCGAGTAATAAAAACTGAGTTATGCAGTAGACAGGTATAACCATGACTGAGTATAGATTTTCAATCGAAAACAGTGAAAGGATAGTAGGAAAAGGCCCCTAAGGGTTCACACAGCACTGGCACAAGGCTCAAAACATGGCATTCAGACCAATTTACAGAAACCCTTTCTAAAACATATAAGTATCATATAGTTTTAACAAAATATGCAACTTTACAGTTGATACGGGATGGACCAAGTCACAATCCCCAACAATGCACGCCCACACGCCCGTCACCTAGCATGTGTGACACCTCAAAAATAGTAGAATGATACAAAATCCGGGGTTTCATACTCTCAGGACTAGATTTACAATTGTTACTTACCTCAAACCGATCAAATCTCTACCTCGAAATGCTTTTGCCACTCGACTCGGCCTCCAAATGCTCAGAATCTATTCACAATCAGTACAATACCATCAATATACTTTTCTGGAAACTAGACACGAAGGACTACAACTTTTGTTTTTGAATCATCTCCAAATTCCTTGTATATCAAAAAATATAGGTTTCCGAAGTCGGACCAGCGGATTTGCACAACTTCCAAGCGCGGTCCGCGAAATTCTGTCGCGGTCTGTGAAATTCCAAGCACCAGAACCATACCTGAGTTCCGGAAATATCCGGACTTGCTCAAAACTCATCCCGAAATACACTCGAGGACTCTGGGCCTCAACTAAACATACCAACCAATCCTAAAATACCATACGAACTTAGTCGAACCTTCGAATCACTCAAAACAACATCAAAACACCAAATTACCCTCAGATTCAAGCCTAAGAACTTCTAAACTTACAAATTCGACAACTGATACCGAAACCAACCAAACCACGATCGAATGACCTAAAATTTTGCACACACATAAAAAATGACACTACGAACCTACTCCAACTTCCAGAATTCCATTCCGACCCCGATATCAAATTTTCCACTGCCGACCGAAATCACCGAAATTCCAACTTTCGCCAATTCAAGCCTAATTCCACTACGGACCTCCAAGTCACATTCCGTATGCGCTCCCAACTCGAAAATAACCTAACGAAGCTAATGGAACCATCAGAATTCCAATCCGAGGTCAAATGCTAAAAAGTCAAACTTAGTCAACTCAATTTAAAGCTTCAAAAATGAAATTCTTTCTTCCAATTCAATTCTAAAATACCTGCAAACAAAAACCGATGATTTACACAAGTCAAAGTACATCATACAAAGCAACTCATGCCCTCAAACAACCGAGCGAAGTGCAGATGTTCAAAATAACTGGTTGGGTCGTTACATCCTCCCCCACTTAAACATACGTTTGTCCTCGAACGTGCCCAGAGTTGTTCCAGAAGCCATCAAATTGCTTTGTAACTTTCCCATGCATATACCCGGGGGTGATCCCATGTCACCCTATCCCATACAGGTCCGATAGCACAGCATAACTGAAATTTCTCAATTCAACCTAGCCCATAAGCCTTCGAATCAAATTTCCAACATCCAAAATTTACTATAAGATCAGAAGTTCGCATCTACATACCGTATAAGTCTGAACAAGCTGTACCAAAAGCCGTAACCATAACTCAAATACTCAAATTCAATTACCGCTTAGCTCGAATTCTCGAAGCAATGATTTCTAATCACAGTATCGGCTCAAATCAACCCAGTGCCAGTAATAAACCTCATATTAGACAAAACCTCGTTCTAAAACCTTCGTACACAGCCGTTGATGAAAGAAACATACCAAATTCATAACCATTCATTAGACCAACATGTCATGGAGCTCTCGTTCCTTCTACAAGAACCATAGCCAATTTCAAAGCTGACTTCCGATATTATCCTCCCAATTATACCACAATCAAATCCGATAGCATCTATTCTAGGCCCAATGACCTCGTTTCATCCAACACGACCACTCTAGTGACATGACACATCAATACAATCTAAAGCCACAACCCGTGCAATCCGTGCACCATATAGCAATATTCCAAATATACCCAATCGTAACAATGACCCAAACAGGAGAACCGTTTCGCAAACTTGACGGGTACCACCCCGACGCAATGCTAAGAACCCATCACACACCGCAGAATCATAACACACGGATCTTACACAAAGGATCATATTTCCACATAACTATGCTGCAATACGCGACCCTATCCAAATACTGGTCCATATGAAATACCTCAAGCCACCCTGCTAAAATCAATAACCATGCGCAATTCGACATCAAGTACCCAAAGTGCATTACCATAACCACGGAGAAGCAAACGACACCATGCCACATAAAACTCTAAAGAACATGACCAATACGCCATCAACCAAGTAATATCCAATACTATTCTCGCTCAAATTCCGCTATAAGGCCACAATAGAATCGCATCATATGTGCATGTAACCAACGAATCACAACTCCTCGTAGCATAGAAGAGTAACTCACAGATTATTTCAGAACACGAATAAGCTTCACATCAACCGAATGGCACATCCTTCAACAATATCAGTATGGAGCCAACCAATCTAGCTCGGTGTAGAATACACATCCTAATTGGGCCTACCAATGGGCTCCAAATCAACTCTGGTCAGCGACCGATAGATAAATAACCTTCAAAAGTCCACAATGACTGAATCATAACACATTCTATGATCTGGCTAGCTCCGGCCACAATTTCACAGTCCACAACCATAAAATAATTTGCTCCTGATAACTCCCAATCTCCAATTCCATAGAACATACGAATCACCGTATTTGATTCCACCTCCACCGCCTGAATGCCTAACACCTCTCTCATACACAATCATCCCACGAGAAATATTTAAAAATTCTTCCGTGCCACCTGGTAAAAATTTGAATATCAACAGTCGATCAACCGGGAGAGTGCCGCAATACCAGCGAAGTACCCATAAATCAAAACACACTGCCCCTTCTGAAATGTACACTCTCATCAAGCCATATCAAATAGTAATATCATTTACCTAGTCATCTGAAACCGTCCATGCTGCCTAAGAATTTATGTCCTTCCCTTCAAAACTGAACTGTGATCTTGTACATGTAAATCCTATTCCCGCACAACACACCACATCTATTATGCCATCATATGACAAGCATAAGAATTCCATTATCAACTCTGAGTCACTAGAAAATTACATACCTTATTAGTCAGAAACCTCCTTCTTGATTCTTTCTAGGAGGAAATCATAACACACAACATGTTTCGTACACCAGTAGAAAATATCCGGTTCAAACTATGGTAGAAACTATCATGAACACTTTGAAATCCATTTGCACATAACCAAGCTATCTGAACTGAATTCCTCTAACTCCACCAAGCCACACAGATTGCCAAATCCGAGAGCATTGCCACAAAACCCCTGTAGATACTAGACACGTCATAAGTACCCAAAGAACTGATCATACCCATTACTGTGCTAACCCAACCTACTACCAAGCTGTCCTATTTCTCTAAGTCCTTTCCAAATTGCCTTCAAATTGTTACTTTTTCCTTGTTAGAACACTACTATCCTTAACTAAAACTTGCCCCACGAACTCTAGCATAGAATCACACCGCCCTAACGCTTGTAAGCCGCTGAATTCCCCTTTTATGTATCCCAAAGGTTCCACAACCAAAATGCTTACTTCGATGAGACCTTATGTGAACCTAAAACTGTTTCTTTCACCTTCTTGATACTGAAATGCATAATTAACAATGATATAAAATGCCATGAGTCTCGATACCATTCAATGCAACTCCCAGGTTTCTAGCCATATATATAAATCTTGAATCCAATAGAACCATTCTTGAGAGTCATCCACTCTACTCAAATCTCGAATTAACCGACCAAATGGACCGAAACAACCTGTGCCCCATTAGCACACCAACACCTTAGGGAAATAAAGAGTAACCCACACTCCTACACAACCGAGCAAATTCCCGCTCCATGTACACTACATTCTTCGTGAATAACCACTCAATTATTTTATGGTCCTCCTATAACCATAGAGTGTAATACAACTTGTGTCCAGAAATTCCTTTACCCGAGTCATCCTCGATCTCGACCTCTGCAAGTCATAACTGATTCACCAGTATACCCCAAACTGAAACTAATACGACACATAACCGTGCAATCAACTCGTCGATAACAGACTCCCCCACTTAGCCTTAAGCTGCAATTATATATAATTAGAACCCGCAAGGATTTCTCCTTCTCAATTACCAATATCTCGTACCGTTAACCCGCCTGACTTCTCGAAATCTTTTGTTAAGCTTTTTATAAACATTCTGAATCGCCAGCCACAATCACACACGCGACCTCCTACCGGGTAGCAAGTAATATTCCTTGCAAAAGCTTCATCAACATCATGCCACCGCTAGCTGCACACAGGAGATAACCCACCTGTGGAATTCCTTACCGACATCTCCCAATGACACTGCACTGAGTGCAACGACCACAAAATCCGTAAATTCTCCTGAGTTCATGCTCGCCCACCATTTGTATAAATCTGCACTTTCCCTATTGACATCAACTGTACGTTCAATAATACCTTTCGAACTCCAGTCATATTGCACCTGACATGATAATGAGATCTTCACGCCTCTCTTCATTTCAAACACACTCATTTCTGCCATATTAAATCTTCCTTTGTACAGTAACCATCACTCCAAATAGAGTCTACAGGCCAAATCACATACTAACACGATTCCAAACCATTCTACACTTTCTCAAGGCGCACGACTACCCTACCAGTGAATTCAAACACACTCCTTTCTGCCATATTAAATCTTTCTTTGTACAGTAACCATCACTCCAAATAGAGTCTACAAGCCAAATCACATACTAACACGATTCCAAACCATTCTACACTTTCTCAAGGCGCACGACTACCCTACCAGTGAATTCATATGCTAATCTACCACTCTTACTTCGGTTAAATCATCTCCTTTAAGAAACTTCTCAACCTCTACTTCTTCTACTTGAACCGCTAGTACTTTAACCACTGCAAAATGCTTCCCGTCATGTCTTCCCTCATACTTTGCTGCCCAATCTCTATCGTACCAGAACCAATAGAATGTTACCGACTCTAAGTCTCTTCAAAGATTATCTTTCTCGAGCTATCAACATCAAAATACCCATTCTCAACCACCATTACTACACAACCACTTACTCTTCTTGAGTCCAACTCATTGACAGACATGAGAATTTAATTTGCCCCAAAATTTAACAACGTGAAAGATCCTTCAAAACATTCACACTCGAGACCGTACGTCACATCAAAACGAAAATCAAGAACCC
Organism: Nicotiana tomentosiformis; assembly: GCF_000390325.3. Classification (NCBI taxonomy): domain Eukaryota; kingdom Viridiplantae; phylum Streptophyta; class Magnoliopsida; order Solanales; family Solanaceae; genus Nicotiana; species Nicotiana tomentosiformis. Next base: position 31,727,176 of record NC_090812.1, read on the forward strand.
AATGGCCTTCCTTTACATTTCAAGAAAACACTTCTCGTCACATTCGAATCATCTTAACACATCCCACGGTCACATCATACCCATCATACCGCCATTCCACCGCTCATCGAGCCACAAATTCTACTGTAGGGTCATCACCGGACATATAAATCCAATTGTACAAGTTACAACTGAAGCTACCGAGCTTAAGCTGCGGTCTAAACCTGGCCTCAAGTCTTCCAGACTAGCCCATCACCAAAACACATAATACACATCTCGAACCTCGTTCATAGAATCACAAGTCGGCAATGCACAACTGATACCGAGCGCTCATGTACACATACGAATGTGTGGAAGGAATTCAAGGAGTTATGTTCCAAGATGAATAAATTCCGCACGATAAAATACAAGAAAGTGAAATTTTCCTAAGGGTTATGCAGCCTCTTGAAGATAAGTACAAACGTCTCCGTACCGATCCGCAAGACTCTACTAAACCCGCTCATGACTCGTGAGACCTATGTAACCTAGGCTCTGATACTAATCTGTCATGATCCAAAAATCTAACCTGTCGTGATGACGCCTATCGTGGAACTAGGCAAGCCGACTCATTCCATAACAAACCGATATTTTCATTTCAAGGATAATTTCAAGGCTGTTTAGCGTAAAAACCTTCGTAAAGGAAGTTCAAATCAAAATAAAAATGCGGAAAAGAAAAGCCCGACATCGGGGTGTCATAAGTCATGAGCATCTACTACAATGTGTCTAACAATATCAAGACTAACTCAGCCTGGAAAATAGCTAAATACAACTAAAGAAAGATAAGAGGGAGAAGGGCAGGGCTGCAATCACCAGACAATTACCTTTCTATCCCCGGGAAAAATTTGCAACCGGAATAGTCAACAGCCGCTACCGTGTCCAAATATGCCTGAATCTGCACACAAGGTGCAGGGAATAACGTGAGTACGCCAACTCAGTAAGTAACAATAATAAATAAAGACTGAGCAGTAGTGACGAGCAATAAGCATATAAAGTTCATATCATGAAATCTCAGTAAAATACCACATGCTTTTAAAATCAGGGTTCGAATCAAAACATCTCGTTTAAACCAGTTCCAGTAAAATCATTTAAAGATATTTTTTTTACAGTTTTCAAACAAGGCTCAATGCAAGGTGAGCAAAAATAATTAAATCATAAACATCCCCTCGGGCAAAACATCACTCATATACAGCCCCTCGGGCAAACCTCACAGTCACTCATGCCTCTCGGGCATACCTCACAATCATTCATGCCACTCGGGCATACCTTACAATCACTCATGCCACTAGGGCATACCTCACAATCACTCATGCCTCCCAGTCACCCAGCACTCGGCACTCGCACTCAATAGGTACCTGCGCTCACTGGGGGTGTGTACAGACTCCGGAGGGGCTCCTTCAGCCCAAGCGCTATGTCAAGTCAAAACATGGCATAAATTACTCAAGCCCTCAGCCTATATCAAACATGTTGTGGCGTGTAGCCCAATCCCATAAATATCCTCACAGATCAGGCCCTCGGCTTCACTCAGACATAAACCTCTCAAGCCACTCGTGCATTTCAGTAAAAACAGGGTATTCAACCCAAAACAACATTTATGCATCAAAACTGAGTAATAAAAATTGAGTTATATAGTAAACAGGTATAACCATGACTGAGTATAGATTTTCAATTGAAAACAATGAAAGGATAGTAAGAAAAGGCCCCTAAGGGTCCACACAGCACTGGCACAAGGCCCAAAACATGGCATTCGACCCAATTTACAGAAACTCTTTCTAAAATATATAAGCATCATATAGTTTCAACAAAATATGCAACTTTACAGTTGCTACGGGATGGACCAAGTCACAATCCCCAACAGTGCACGCCCACACGTCCGTCACCTAGCATGCGCGTCACCTCAAAATAGTAGAATGATACAAAATCCGGGGTTTCATACCCTCAGGACTAGATTTACAATCGTTACTTACCTCAAACCGATCAAATCTCTACCCTGAAATGCTCTTGCCTCTCAACTCGGCCTCCCAATGCTCTGAATCTATTCACAATCAGTACAATACCATCAATATATGCTAATGGAATGAATTCCACAAGAAAAACGATCAAATTAAACCAAAACCCGAAATTCGCTCAAACCCGGGCTCGGGGCCCACATCTCGGAATCAGGTAAAAGTTACAAATTACGAACACCCATTCACTCACGAGTCCAACCATACTAGTTTCACTCAAATCCGACTTCGAATCGACATTCAAATCCCAAAAATTCATTTTATGAAGTTTCTACAATTTTTCACAAATTTCCACCTCAAAGTATTAATCACATGATGAAATCATTGATATATTCATATATATTAACCAAATTCGAGTTAGAATCACTTACCCCGATGAATTTCTTGAAAAACTCACGAAAAATAGCCACAAATCGAGCTCCCTAGGTCCAAAATATGAAATAATGCCCTAACCCCCGTTTATAAAGAGCACCTCTGGCCTCCAACTTCGTGGTCCGCGAAACTTTGAGCGCGGACGCATTTTTGGTGGCTGCACTGCTAGGATTTAGTATTTTGGCCATAACTTTCTCTACAGATGTCCAAATGATGACTTTTTTACCTTTCTGGAAACTAGACACGGAGGGCTAATCATCTCAAAATTCCTTGTAGATCAAAAGATATAGGCTTCCGAAGTCAGACCAGCGAATCTGCAGAACTTCCAAGCACGGTCCGCGAAATTCTGCTACGGTTCGCGAAATTCCAAGCACCAGAACCATACCTGAGTTTCGTAAATGCCCGGATTCGCTCAAAACTCATCCCGAAACACATCCGAGGCCCCCGGGACCTCAACCAAACATACCAACCAATCCTAAAAAACCATACAAACTTAGTCGAACCTTCGAATCACTCAAAACAACATCAAAACACCAAATTACCCTCGGATTCAAGCCTAAGAACTTCTAAACTTACAAATTCGACAACCGATGCCAAAATCAATCAAACCACGTTCGAATGACCTCGAATTTTGCACACACATCATAAATGACACTATGAACCTACTCCAACTTTCATAATTTCATTCTGACCCCAATATCAAATTTTTCACTGCCGACCGAAATAGCCGAAATTCCAACTTTTGCCAATTCAAGCCTAATTCCACTACGGACCTCCAAATCACATTCCGGACGCGCTCCTAACTCCAAAATCACCTATCGAAACTAATGAAACCATCTGAATTCCAATCCGAGGTCAAATACTAAAACATCAAACTTGGTCAACTCTCCAAATTTAAAGCTTCAACAATGAAATTCATTTTTCCAATTCGATTCCGAAATACCTGCAAACCAAAACCGATGATTCACACAAGTCAAAGTACATCATACGGAGCTACTCATGCTCTCAAACAACCGAGCGGATTGCAAATGTTCAAAAGGATCGGTCGAGTCGTTACATGTAACTTCACTAATTTTCTTTTGGAAAGTATTGAATGATACTTGTTTATTAAGCAGAACAAGTTTTGTATCATGATCCAAGTATTTAAAATCAAAAGTCCACCTCCCATTGAAAGTAATAACAAGGCAAATCGAACTCATCCCGCAAAAGCATGTTTAGTGTCAAGTATTAGGAAACTGAACAAAAGAATTTAAATGTGAAGTTCATAAAAAATTCATTAGAAAATTACATACTGCAGGAGAAAAACTTAAGCACGTTTAAGCTGAAGTTTTAGCAAATGTACTAGAATACTTCATCTTGTTTATATTAAAGTTTTTGAAAAAAAAAAAGCTTATGAAAAAGTTGTTTAATACATGACAAAACTTAAGCATGAACTAAATTTAACTTCAGCATGCAGGAGATAATTACATAGTGTAGGAGAAAAACTTCAACAGGTTTGTCCTGAAGTTTTTACAAATGAACTAAACAACTTCGGCATCTTCTGCTGAAGTTTCTGAAAAAGCTCATGACAAAACTATTGAATCTAGGACAAAACTTCAACATATTTAATGCTGAAGTATTAGCAAATGAACTAAAAAACTTCAGCTTGTTTATACTGCAAGACAAAGACTTCAGCGTTTTGGTATGAAGGTTTAGCAAATTATGTAAAAACTCAGCTAGTTAAATTCACTAAGAAATTACATAGTGCAGGAGGAAAATTTCAGTAGGTTTGTCATGAAATTTTTACAAATGAACTAAATAACTTCGGCATCTTCTGCTGAAGTTTCTGAAAAAGCTCATGACAAAACTATTGAATCTAGGACAAAACTTCAACATATTTAATGCTGAAATATTAGCAAATGAACTAAAAAACTTCAGCTTGTTTATACTGCAAGACAAAGACTTCAGCGTTTTGGTGTGAAGGTTTAGCAAATTATATAAAAACTCAGCTAGTTAAATTCACTAGGAAATTACATAGTGCAGGAGGAAAATTTCAGCAGGTTTGTCTTGAAATTTTTACAAATGAACTAAATAACTTCAGCATCTTCTGCTGAAATTTCGGGAAAAGCTCATGACAAAACTATTGAATCCAAGACAAAACTTCAGCATATTTTAGTACTGAAGTATTAGCAAATGAACTAAAAACTTCAGCGTGTTTATACTGCAAGACAAAGACTTCAACGTTTTGGTGTGAAGGTTTAGCAAATTATATAAAAACTTAACTAGTTAAATTCACTAGAAAATTACATAGTGCAGGAGGAAAACTTCAGCAGGTTTGTCTTGAAATTTTTATAAATGAACTAAACAACTTCAGCATCTTCTGCTGAAGTTTCGGAAAAATCTCATGACAAAACTATTGAATCCAAGACAAAACTTCAGCATATTTTCGTGCTGAAGTATTAGCAAATGAACTAAAAAACTTCAACTTGTTTATACTGCAAGACAAAGATTTCAGCGTTTTGTTATGAAGGTTTAGCAAATTATGTAAAAACTCAGCTTGTTTAGTATCATGTTCTAGCAAACAAACCAAAAACTTCAGCATGTTTGTCCTCATGACAAAAATGTTGAATGCCTATGTGTCCTACATTTAACAGTATCCAGAAACAAATTTATTCTATAACTTCATGCAAGTATGATTAAAATATATGGTTTGATTGAATTAAAACTTCAAAAACTAATTTGAATTCTGAAGATGATTTGCAATACTTACAATGTATTTTGTAATTTTGAATTTGGAATTTGAATCTGGTTCAACTTTCTGGTTTCGTAATTATGGCAGATGCGAGAGAAGATCTGAGGAGGGACGGAGTGATGGAGGAGAACCGTAAAGTAATTTTTGCGTGATGCATCTTTTATATGTTTTGTCAGGGGTATAATGGTCATATTATTACGGATGTTTTGTCAACCGGGTACCAAATCAATAATTTTAAAAATAGGGTACAGGTTAAAAGGTAGCACAAATATAGGGTATGACTGCAAATCCCCTTAGTCAGGCACATTAAATATTTGTACTCAATTTTTAAAAAAAATTTTAACTTATTACTGATGAACTATGTCAGAGTTCCCTTTTCATTCAAATACTTTTTTACTATTAATGGAAGATAGTTTTAAAATAATAAAAAAGTTACAAAAAAAAATATGATTACTAGAATCGGATAGTAGCATTTCATAATGCTTAGGTGAGAATGTTCTTCCGAAATATATTTGCAACTATATTGGTGCATTACAATTCAATTGATGTTATAAAGTTGTGGGAAACATATTAGACAAATTTAGAAGAATACATGACAGCTCATCTAATAATTAATTAGAATACATGATGAAAAGCATTAATTATTCTTAAAGAATGCGAGCAGGAGTGTAAAAAAAATATGATACACCTAAACTTGATCCGGAACTAGATGATCCCGAACTAAATCTTGATCAACAACAAATTGTCAAGTTACAAAAAGTTGACTCTGACTTAAAGAAAAGAATTGAAGCTACATGTTAAGGTCTTGACGCAAATAGACTCATGCTGTAGGAGCTATATGTGGTATAGGACTAATATGATTACAAAAGGAATATTAGTAGCTTGGGATAAAATTTGTACTCTTAAGTCCATGAGTGGTTTGAATCTGATTAATCTACAACTTTAAAATAAGTTGTTATTGCCAAGACCTGCCGGGATTTAGCTTACAAAGAGGATAAACTATGGATCAGATGGATCCATACTTAATACATCAAAGGCAAACAACTGAATGAGATCATTATGCCTCAACAAGCATCATGGATGGTTAGATAGATTATAGGAGCTAGAAGTGCACTAGAACAAGTTCAATGTTCACCTTTATAGAAGCAGAATATGATGAGAAACATTTACTTGTAACTATTACCCGACTGTCCAAGAGTCCTATGGAAGTGCTTGGTATTCAAAAATGATGCTCAACCTAAGGCCAAATTTACCATGTGGCTACATTTTCAAGGTAAATTATTGACAACTGACAAGGTGATAAAATGGGCACTACCTGTTAATCCAACCTATATCCTGTGGCAAGCCCATGATGAATCCAAAGACCACATATTTGTAAACTGTATGTTTGCAAAGAGTCTATGGGCAAGAGTTCTACAATGGTTGCAAAAAGACCATGTGACTGCTGCAACATGGCAACAATACCTCACATGGGCTATCAGGTGTTACAAGGGAAGATCTCAATATGCTCAACTATTTAGATGATATTTGCAGAATGTGTCCATGCAATTTGGATGGAGAGGAATCAAATAATCTACGAGGAAAGGAGTAGGAGCTGGGAACTTATTACAAAGGAACACATGCACTATTCGAGTTGGACCTGGGATAAAAACTATACTTCAGCATTTTATGTTTTAAAAATTTTGGTTGTTAGTAGGTGTTTCAGAGTTTTTTCGTTTTGTTTGGATAGCTAGCTGAGATTTAGCTATGTTATGGTTTTGTAAAGATACACTTGGTGATTAATAGGAAAAAGTTAGTTATAAAAATAATAGATGACTGAAAGAGTTATCTTAGCTAGCAGAAATAAATATATAGATCAATTAAATTAGATGTTGATTGCGAAGTTTCCTGGTGAAAGAAAAATATTTTTTAGATTTGACTCGGTAAAAGATAATACCAATTAGAACTATTACCAGGAAGAATATTTAAAATACTATAACACCAAATAATCTTTTGCTACACATATTTGTTGTCAAGTTAAACATATTTTGTATATCTTTAGAATTTAGCGTTTGCGACATGAAGGATATCCTTTTAAATTCGTCTAAATTTTTTTTAAAACTATATTTACTATATTTTATATAAATAATTAACTAAAAACTAAAAATCTATGTGCAACGCACGTACATAGAAACTAATTCATATAAAAGGTGAGATAAGTTAGCCAAATTATAACTCTAGTTTAATTCTTAAAATTATAATCCTGGAATATCCTAGTTTCGGACAAAATCACCCATATACCCCTGAACAGTTTTAATTCTTAGTATAAATGACAATATTTCAATCAACTCTCTACTTCAACCCTGTTTAAAGCCCCTAACTTTATTTATTTTCTTTTTGCTTAAGACCAAACTGTACAACGTCACATACTTTCAAAATGCATTTAAGATAGCACTTAATAAAACTATCTAATGTGGCTTTACAATAGTAGAGAATTACTTAATCAAATGCTGCTAATGAATTTCCTTCCCGAAAGATTTCCAACTTTTGGGAATTCTCTCAATCATCCCACATGGAGCTCATTTCTTTTTGCTGTTCGAAACTCATTTCTTGTTGCTGCTGATGCATTTCATGGGAATTCCTTTGTCTCATTCCCCCTATCCCAAGAAAATCAAGTGTCAAGCTATCATTCCCACTCTCTCCATTAATCTTTGTTTCATTAAATAAACCATTATACCACCCCTGATTTTGCATTCTTGAAGTCATCTGATGATGATCACCAGTAGTACTCCTATTCGAATTCAATAGTTCTGAAATCAACGTTTCTTGAGTTCCATTTTGTGACACAGACCCAAAAAATCCATGCACAGAGCTCCCTATTTGTGTTTGATGATCATGATCACTTTGAAACAGAGAAGGGTACCCTTTTTGTACCATTATTGGACTAGAGTTGATGCTACTGCTCACAGTTGCTCCCATTTGAGCTGCTTGTTGTAACAAAGCTGTTGCTGATGATGACATATTCGACGAATTTTTGCTCAGCTGAAAACCAGAAAAAGAGGAAGAAGTTAAGTTTCTTGGACTAGTAAACATGCTTCCTGCCATGTTTAATAAGGGTCCTGTAGGTGTTTGAATATTGAGTTTGTGTGGTGAAGGTTTTAATGGAACTTTCATGTTTGAATTTCTGATTTCTGGTAAGTTCAACATGCTATTGGACATGAGTTCAGAAACTTGGGTATGGCTAGGTCCTGTGGTTGAAGCTATACTTTGGTTTACTTTGTTGTTTTCTTCAGTTAAGGCATCACAAAAGGCTCTGTGAGTAACAAAGCTATCCCTCCTGCATAAGATAATAAAATAGGTTATTAATTAAGTCAATCTCAAGCAATGAACAAAGGAATTAAAAAATGTGCATGAGAGTGATGGTATTACCTAAATATGTTTAGTTTTGGACGGCCCTAAATTATAGTGTAGCCACAAACATTCAGAAGTCAATTATTTCTTGCAGTGATGACCAAAGAAAATACTAACCTATGAAACTTATTCATTCTATTGTTTTTATCTTCTGATTGCAGACCTGAATCAGTAGTTTAATCGCTATTGTTATCAGATCCAATTGTTTAAGACATGTTTTAAATCTCCTGAAGTCAAACAAACATCAAATTAAAAGTAATTCTCATGAACTTGGTTCCAAATGGTATTGGTCATTTTGGAGGCTGAAAAAATTTGTATTGTTTAGTACAAACATCCCAATTCTTACTATTTGTCGTACTATAATATTAATATATAAAAGAAGTACCTAATGAAGTGTCGAATGACATTTGAAAGTAAGGTAGATAGTCAAGGGATCCATCTTTTCTAGATGCTAAAACTGAAATATTAGCTACACTTTTTAATAGTTCAAGTTTTTATCTAATATGGTCACATATTTTAATATGATATCGAACAAACAAAGATCTTAAGATTTAGTCTTAGTGTCGCACATTATACTAAAGAATTTTCACGTCTCTTAGCTCACAGTCCCACGTGTGCAAATGCATGTTGAAGATATAACTAAGCAAATAAATCTATACATTTTTTCTGAAAATTTTAAGTTTTTAGATAAGATTGTGACTAAGAAAAAATAATTAACCTGGAGAAGATGGTACCACAGTCACATTTGTACTCTTTAGTGCCACACGTTTTGGAATGGGCTTTCCAGTCAGATTGCACTGCATACTTTTTAGAGCACTTGTCACATTTCCATTTCTTTTCACCATGTTTACGCGAATAATGTTTCTTAATCCCCGTCAGATCTCCAAGTGCACGAGCAGGATTATGGTGGATACACGTTGGTTCAGGGCAAATATACACTCGCCGTTTCTTTATCTCATCACTGCTTGTTTTTTGCTTTAGCTTCCACGGCAGATTGTGTCCTCTCCTGTGTAGTTGAAGGTTTTGTTCCCTTTGGAAGCCTTTGTTGCATACTTCACATATGAACCTGTTTGTTGCCATTAGGGTCTTTGGTGATAAGGCAATTACTTCAGAACTAGGATCTGCATATATATGTCAAACAAACTTTGAGTTTTATATATACACTAATATTATTGGGCAAGTTACACACCGGTCGACAAAAAACAATTATATTTGCTAGCCAATATATAAAAAAATATGTATATTATACATTAATATATAAAAAAATATATTATTTTCTAGAACAGACTATATTGTATAATTTTACCAATAATATTTAAGTGTTAGATGGAGCAAGTGATTTATATATGATAAGGACCGTTTTGAGAAATTGAAAGTCCATGCCGGTATAAACTAGGAGGTCAATCTAATCCCCATTATTACAAACGAAGTAAGCACCAGTACTTTTTTAGGATGACTAGGCAGTAGTATTACCTACTTATAAAAGATTGTACATTCATCTTAATTTATATACAATAGGCAAAATGTCATCCGAACCACTTAAACTTGTACCCATTTTTCAACCCGGTAAAAGAATTTACGTGTTTCCCATTTGAATATCGAAACTTGATAAAAACATAAAAAATAAGCACCCCAAACTGATTGTGTGCCTCAATCACTTAGACATAATTGACACATCACGTTGTTCGAATATATTGTTTGACACGTTTAATTTGTGGGTCCTAAACTTTATTTAACAATTTTATTAAAATTTCTGGGAATGTTTTTTTGTTTCTTCTTCCTCGGGTGGCCACTAGAACCTTCCACCATAAACACCTCCTTCCTCTACTCTAAAACTCCCAAATCAATTACAAAAAATAGTGAAAAATCTTTAATAGGAGTGACGAAGGCCTTGCACGAGTATTCCTATCAATTCCCACCATTCTTCTTCAGTTTTATTATCGCCGATATCACAATTCCGATTATATTTCGCCGAAAATTTCTGCGAAGTGTTGTTAGCCCTCTGGTTCCTTCTCATTCAACAAAAGATCAATTTTCTTGTTATATTCCCTTCTGAGACAGGTCCCGAATCCCTTGAAATTGGATGAGCCACTATTCGAAGTTATACTGGCACCAGCAAGCTCGCCTGAGTGATTTATGCGATTGGGTAAATTTCAAACCTTCTCTACCCATAAAAAAATAAAAAGATCCCCAACATGGCTATTCCGACCAACCCCTATACTTCTTTCCTCAATTTCGAATCCGTCGGCATCTGTATTTCGCCCGTCTCCCCCTGCGATCTGTTTGTTATAGAAAAGATGTGCTTTATATGGTTGAAAATGGTGTTATGAGGGGCAGATGACAGCGGAGAAGGGGGGGGGGGGTTCCTTTTTTTTTTTTAATTTTATTTTTAGCTTTTACTTCATTTTATTTATTATTTGTAATTTTATATTCTTTTTGTCTCATATTCATTGTATACACGCGCTTCACAAGCGTGATTAGCACACATTTTGCCACGTCGGTTACATTGCTGTCATGTAATTATGGTCAACGGTCAAAGAGGTTTAAAAATATGCAAATGAATAAGTTGAAGTGTTCAAATGAGAAATGCATAAGTTCCTTTGCCGGGTTGAAAAACGGATGTAAGTTTAAGTGGCCCGGAGGCCATTTTACCTATACAATATCATTATCTTGATAAATAATTTATTGTTTTATAGAGCAACCTTTCTCCATCTTTTAGAAACTTTCAAACGTTTAAGGAAAAGGAAACAGATAGAGAAGATGCAGACATGACAATCCATGCATGCACAGGAAATATATAGAGAATTCCTTTCAAACAGTAAAAAACAAAAAGAAAAGGAGAATTATACACTATATGATTATGCCAGTCCAAGGCAGCATGCAACAGTTTACTCCAATTATTGAATTCCCCCAACCAATAATTGACGTATTGAACCCTTCAACGACCTACATATACTTATCACTTTCCAATTTCCCTAACTCCCATTTTTATATTTAAACAAATACTCCACCTCCACCATATATTATTATTATTATTATTATTATTATTATTATACCGTTAAAAGAAAGAAATTAAAACAAAACAAAATTTGTAAAATCCAAAATCCTTTATGCATGAATGTCTGTCGTCAAACAAATCGAATCTTCTTACCCGGCCATATTGAAGTTATCAAACATCTAATTAACTTGTTTTAATCTATAAGTTCTACTCCAACCTCATATAAATTGAGCTGATTAATTACCTGTTTTAATCTAAAAATTACACTTGAGCCTCATAATAAACTATAGTACTACTACGTATTTATTAGAGAGTGATCCAGTTACTATATAAGTTATACTAATAACTAGTACTAGTAGCTACTTTGTAACACAGAACTAATATGAAAAACTGTTAGATCAAACCATCATCAGAAACAAATTACTAGTAATTAAAAACTTGAAAACCACTATCGAAGAAGAAGAGAAAAACGTAGTAAAACTACAACACAAGGTGAAAAAATGAGCTGATAATAAAATTTACCAGGATTTCCAGGTAATTTCCTTCTCTTCTTATTAGGAAGATCTTGCTCTTGGTGAACACTAGAGGGCAACACGTTAGAAGTTTGCTGCTGATCTTGCTCTTCATATTCTTCTTCTGCACCTGCAGTACTACTATTCCCAGAAGAAATGTTTGACATTGAAAAAAGGCTGAAAAAGAGATCTTTTTGGGTGGAAATCTTTATGTTTGTCTTGATCTCTTCTTTTCAAGAAAACAACTTTTTCCAGTTTGTTCAGTTAGCTTCTGTTTGATCAATGAGGCTCTATTTGGACTTTTTTTTGTTCTTTGGCTCCTAGCTTTTATATCTTGAGATAATTGGAAACTAACAAAACTTAGGATTTAGAGAGCTGTTTAAGAGAGAACGACAAGAACCAGAAAATTCTCCCTGATTTCTGGTAATTAAAGAAAGAGATCGAAAGACAGAGAGGAGAGAGAGAGTTCTGGGTGGGGGTGGGGGTGGGGGTGGGGGGGGAGGGTTTGGAGTTTCTTGCTGTCACAAGATGGAAACAAGAAACTAGCTAGTTTGTAATTTGGTCTTCTTGTATATATGATGTACAATGATGGAATTGTTTTGCTTTTTTGCCCAAGTTTATTTTATCAACTCTTCTAATAGTTAACTATAGTCTATTCATAATTTGATTGTGACTTCTAAACAAAGACAAGTGGTTAGAATCTTTGAATTCAATTCAGATAGAACATTATATTGATAAGTTTTATATTTTCAAGCTACTCCCTTGGGATACTAATCCAATTTTGGAGTTTGGATATTAACTGCCTCTTTGTCTGATGGCATTAGTTAAAAGTAGATTAAAAAGGTTATTGGTTTTAATTAATATTAAACCTTGTCTTTTAAATAGGATTAGGATAAAATGGTGCTCGTGAGTAGTGTGTTTAGAGATAATGCCAAAATTAGTGATTTAGTAATAGTAAATTTGGCTACATACTTATATTGATTATAAGCTAAAATTTAAGGTTAATTTCTTTTATTATTAAGAGGCGGTTCTTTAATTAATAAAACAGACACTAGCAAATTAACTGCTTCTAGCTATTCATTCAATACAAATAACATTATATTTCTCCAAATGAATAATGTTCTTCTTCTTTCAATATTTTCGCCTTTTCTTTTCAGGAAGGAGAAGGGGTCTTCACTTTTAATTTTAAAATAAAATGATATACGGGTCCCCTAATTATAAAACAAAAGTCAAGTTCCAAGTATAAGTTTGATGTTAACTACCATAATACATAAGTTGATGTTAACTACCAAAATACAAACTATTAACTATATATATGAAAAAATGTAATATATATAGTAATATTTTTCGTCCTATTTTCGTCCTCATGTCTACATATAAATGATCATATAGATCAAGTGGTAGTGGCCATTGGCCAATAGGTAACTATAGGTAGGAAATGTTCTCATTTTTGGGTGACTTATAACATTGCTAATTTTCTGATTTCTATCACTACCTATTAGGTATTTCACTTCTTTATTTTGTTATCTTGGTGTTACTACTTGTTGTTATTGATTCTTCTTTTTCATCTTTTCTTGAGTCGAGGTCTATCGGAAACAACTTTTTTATCTTCTCAAAGTATGGGTAAGGTATGCATACACATTACCCTCCCCAAACTCTATTTATGAGATTATATTGTGTTTGTTATTGTTGTTGTATATTATTGCTACTTAGGCCTTTAAGATTTCTTATAATAATGTTTGGTTTAATTGAAATCCTTTTGGCCCAATCCCTTCTCTCCTTATATGTACCAAAGAAAAAGTCTTTTGAGTATGAATTATAGGTGTTTAACGGGCGGGGCTGGGACGGGTTGTACACAAAAAAACCCAGCCCATTTGTTTAATGTTTCGGGCTGTTACCGGGCTGTACTTTTTCGAGTTTTTTTTTTGTCCGTCCGGGTTCGGGCCTACCGGGCTGTGCAATTTTTTTTTAAAGTAAATTTTATTTTTCTTATTCAATGTTATTGATACTTAAGTGTTTGTAAATTTTTAAGGCTTAGAATTAAACTTTGAAGTTTAAAGTTTTAAATTTAAAATTTGAAATTTGAATTTTACAAATTTAAAATTAAAATTTAAAAGTAAGTGGCTACAAAAAATTATTTAATAAGACCAATAGGCAATATGTAAGGATCAAGCTCCGAAGACTTTCATTTGATATTTTTATTGATTAATATATAATACTTCAAATTAAGTTGCAAGTTCTTTTTTGATTTTGTTATTTTTGAACTTATAAATTAAAAGTTTACAACAATTATAAAAAAAGAAAAAAAAATAGTACATCACATGCTTTGCATCATTTTTGTAAGTTCATCCATGTCAACATGAGGTTCTTGGTTTCCGACATTGGTTGAATCAGAACCATAAACCATTATATCTCTAATTTCTTGGTCCTCCGCTTCATCTACCTCGTCACGCCCTTGATTTCGTCGTTCTGATCTTATCCAATCTCTGAAGCACACTAAAATTTTCAAAGCGTTGCTGCCCAATGAATGACGGGTATCTCACTACTAGAAATTCGGCAAAAACCGACCAAGGTCGACCGACCAATTTTGGTCGGTCAAAAAATCGATCAAAGTTGGTCGCTTTTTCAAAATATTTTTTTTTTACGAAACCGACCAACTTTGGTCGGTTTTCTTTAGTGCAAAAATGCGGGAAACTATTTTTGAGTCCCGCGAAATTTATTTTTCAAGAAACCGACCAACTTTGATCGGTTTTTCAATTAAAATAAATAAAAATTAATATTAAAAAAATCGACGAAAATTGATCGGTTAATTCGGCCGGTCATTTAAAAAAACTGACCAACTTTGGTCGATAATTTTACTTTTTAATAAAAGCGACCAACTTTGGTCGGTTATTTTCGTGCGAAAATACAATTAAAGAGTATAAATCAAATAAAAGACAGTCTTAAAATAAAATGTACCAATGGTCTAGTGGTAGAAAAGTATCCTGCCACAGTACAGACTCCGGTTCGATTCCCAAATGGTGAATCTTTTTATTACATAATTTATTTGACCGACCAAAGTTGGTCGGTAATTTCTGACCAACTTTGGTTGGTAATTTCCGACCAACTTTGGTCGGTATGCCTTACCGACCACAAAAATACCGTCCACACGTAAATGGTCGCGTTTTGGTCGATTTTTGGCCGTTACTGACCAACGTTGGCCTTTTTTTGGTTGGTTTTTACCGGATTTCTAGTAGTGTCTCTTAGTTGCTGCCTTGCTTGGCTAAATGCACTCTCTGATGCGACTGTTGAAATCGGCACATTTAGCACGTCTCGAGCCATGGCCGAAAGAATAGGAAATTGATTTGAGTTGCTCCTCCACCAACCCAGTGGTAGAAATTCCTTTGTGCGGGGCTCTGCTGACTTTTGCAAGTAGAATTGAAGTTCATCAATATTCCTGCTACTGGTTTGTTGATGCTCCCCTAGTCTAGACCAAATCAAATAATCTTCAACACCATCATTATCATCCAAAACATCGGTCCCAAATGTTGAAACTGAACTTGAAGGAATATTTGCATCTATAGCAGAAGAAGCATCAACAATGTTAGCATAATAATTATATAATGTTTCTAAATATTTGTGTAGATCAGAAATACAAGTGTCAATATCAGGAGTTTCAGTTGGTCCAAAAAAAAAATGTAACGGATAACGGGTTGAACCGGGTTGTAGCCCGATAAAAACCCGTTAACGGGCTTAGTGGGTTCCGGTGCACCAATATCAAAAAACTGTTCGTTTGAAACCCGCTCCTCGCCTGATCCGTCTCAGACCGCCCCCCACGCTATAGTACCGGGCTGACCCGGACTGAACCGGATTGTAAACGGATCAGTCCGACCCGGTTAACAGATATAGTATGAATGCAGGGTATATATGTTTGAACTTCTACAATGGCAACCTTATGTCGTACATTAAAATATTCGTCATACTATTGTGAATGCAACACAAAATTCCCCCAACAGTCAACACTACGAGGAAAAGAAAACGTATGCTGTTCTTGTCATATTTAAAATTTATCGGGCCATGAATTTCAGAAAAGAAAAGTTCAAGGGGCAATTATAATTAAACCTGAACAAAAAGACAGCTTTTCGGATATTGCCTGGCGGGCGAGTGTTTTTTTCTATTTTAGCGGTTTGTCCGCATCTGATAGTGGTCTAACGAAAGCCACGTATTTCCTGATTTACCCCTGTAGTTATTGCCAAACAACCAAATTGCCACGACAAAGCAAAGCAAAAGCCTAGGCCTGCAAAATGCCCGCCTGTACCCTCGTCACGTGTGGGCGCTGAATCAAAACCCCCTCCAAAACGAACCGACAATATAAAAACAAAATATTGTTCTCATCACATATATTGAATTTAAATTTGTAACTGTATTAGTCGAAATCTGCCCCATAATATTTAGTGTAAGGTAACATTGAGATTAGAGTTAGTCGGCGTCGATCAGAAAACAACGAGATTCGTGATCGAGGTGTTAATAATGGTCGAGGTCGAGCACCACAGAAAGAGTTGTAACAACTAGTTTGTATAATATGATATCAAAGAAAATATTCTAATGAATATTCTCTACACTTGTACTATTAGAATTTGTTAGGGGTATGTCCCATATAAACAGGAAAAAAGACCATGAATGAGGGCATGCAACATTCATTTGATAAGAGCATACTTTTGATAAAAGATTCTTTCTCTTGTAAAAATACAAACATCACATTTTCATCAAGATTCTTGTTCATATTAGTCCATACTTTTCTATCAAATCCTAGAATAACTCGAACATTCTAGGATTTATCTGTCACTCATCATTGTCACGAGAGGAACAATTATCTAGTTCATCATTTATTGGGTGAATCACTTCTCTTATTTACTTAAATGTCATTTATTGTTATTTATTGTTAGTTATTTCTCTATTGTTGCTCATGCTTTTCAGAATATTTAATGCATGTTATCAATCCACCACCGGATCTATTTAATGTCAGCCACATAGTTTAACCGATCATTATATAAATACAAATATTTTGGCCGAAACGAGCCGAGGGTCTTTCGGAAACAACATCTCTACCTCTTCGGGATAGGGGTAAGGTCTGCGTACACAATACTCTCCCCAAACCCCACTAATGAAATTTCATTGGGTTGTTGTTGACTTCTTGTTGTTGTTGTTTTGGCCGAAAGTTACATTTTTTTTGTCAAACAGTAACATTACATTTTGCTCTCCTAACCAATTTCATTAATTTGATGTATATACACTTTTTAGCTATCAAGATACTTGATTGAATTTGTGTGCATCTCGATAATCTACTAGTAACTTCAATCTCTAATTAATAAACACCAAATATGTATTAGATAAATAAAATAACTTCGCGTAACACTGATTTTTTATATTTATTACTTCTCACTAGTATATAAATATAAATATGATAATTTTGTTCTTCAAAACTTAAACGAATTAAAAGTGGTGAGGTCCAAATTGTGGTTCCTATTATTGATCAAAAAATTCATTCATAATTTTTTGAGTGCTCATTGAAACTTGAAACCAATAACGAAGATCAATTCTTTTTATATTTTATGAGACTAAAAGATGAATATTTATTATTCAAAAAAATATATAATAATGTACATTTGATATGCATTTTTTACTGAAACAAGACTATGACACCTTTTTCGAAAGTTGATATAATTACTTCTATGGTGTTATAATATATCGAATCAAAATTGTTGAACCTATGTTTTCACCCACCAAAAAGTAAATATAATTTAGTGTGGACCAAGCGTTTTCCCATCAATTTCAACTGTTTCGTCATAGAGCTATGGTTTAACCTCAAAATCGGATAACAATTAAATTTGTACGTGGTTTTAAGGATACGTGATCTAACTTGATACAAAATGATAAATCTGATTGTAAACAATGGGAAAGTAAATGCAAACCACATAAGTTGAACAATCTTAGCCTTAGAAGGTTAGCCGCCCTCGAGCCAGAAGTGCTTTTATCGATATCAGAACAGAATGACAAGAGAATAGTAAGAACTTTTTTTTCTTTTCCCAAATTAGGAGGATCTATAGTGTTTTCACACTTCCTCTCCACCGTGACTCGAACCCAGGACCTAACGGTCGTAGGTGGAGGTGCTTTACCAACTGAGCAAGCCTCACTTGTCAGAATAATAAGAACTAAAACTAACAATATATTGCTTTGGGATGCGAGTTATAGTGTGTTCAATGAATTATCAGACCCCCTTTATATAGTAGAGGAGTCCTACTTTAGGTACAATTCTATAAAAGGTAAAAAAATCTCTTGATTTGCTGATTGTCGGTTCCTTATTGATACATGCCGAGATTTTCGCCGCAATATCCGACCGGTCATGGATATTTCGGTCTTCTGTTAGTTATCTCAACAATGTCTCTCCGAGCTCGTTCGAGGCTAAGGCCGACACTAGACTCACCGCTAGTCGAAGACAGGTGTTCCGACCTCGGGTGCTAGCTCGGTTGGACTCGAGATCGATCTTCATTCCTTGGTTACCATGTTCCAAACCTAATCTACTAAGTCGTAGGCAAGCTCGATTTGGACCGTATACAGATAGTCCCCTCATTTTTCAGAGAGTAGATGATGAGAAACGACATGAACTTCTGATCCTAACTTCGATATTTTGTGACAAAAATGACAAAACAGTCGAAACATCTCGTCAATTGCCGGTCGGCCATTCCCAGATGTGAACAGTCGCTGGGAAGCTAAAAATACCCCCTCATTAGCTCATTCAAACTTTACTTTCAAACCTTCTGACCTCGTACCTTTAGAAATTTCAACACTTTCAAGCATTAAATTTCTGCTATTCTAAAATCCTTTTATAAGAACTTCAGCTCTGTTTTTATCCCAAACCATCAAGCTTAATCTTTTTACTCCCTCTCTTTTCTTCATTTATCAAAGAAATGGCGAAGACTTCAAAATTTGTTCCCCAAAAAGAAACTCCCTCTGCCTCACGACCGGCTGTTGAGGAAAATATTTCATCTGCTACTACCGAGGAATCGTCACCGAAACCTCCTCTGAAAATGTTCATCCCCGGGGGTGCCCGACCGGTGCTGATTTTAAGATTGAGAATTTGTCCTCGGTACCGGGTCGGTGTGAGCGGTCTCGCGATATATTTGCTCGATCACCGAGGATGCCCTCTCCGAGGTCAAGAAAGATTGCAACTAGGCTAATAAATGTGTAATAGTCCCCAAGCCTGAGGAAGCCATCACTACCCACATGGAGGGATTTTTAAGTGTGTAAACTTATCCCTTCACGCTGGGTCCCTTGGACCCGGTCATTATTGCCTTCTGTAAGAGGTACGAGGTGACCCTTGGTCAAATTCACCCTTCTTTTTGGAGGATAGTAATTCTCCTCCGTTTTTTCGTAAACAAGATCGAGGGGTATCCCTTTACCCTCGACCATCTCATGCGCTTATATAGTCCCCGACTTCATCGAGAGGGACTAATCAAGCTTTCCCATAGGGCCAGTAAGTCCCCGTTCTCGAGCATCGACAAAGATCGAGATTGAGGCTAGTTAGGCCACTTTGTCCGAGTGGAGACCTCGGATTTGATCCCAGTCGAGCATATGCCATTTTCCAAGAAGTGGAACATAACACGTAAGTATAATCTTGCTTTCAAGATTTTGTTCAACGCTCTTTCTTTTCCTCCCTTCTCATCGATATTTTGTGGTGGTGAAACTATCGCTCGGACGCCGGATCCTCGACTTAAGGAATGGGTCGAGGGCATTACAACACAAAGGCCCTATTCTGAGAGATTGTCGCACAGGCTTTCGAAGGGCCGATGGGAGTCCCGTTCCCATGGTGAGATATTCCTTAAGTGGCATTTGATTTTCCTTCTTACTCGTATTATTTCCTTTGGCAGGTTTATCAAAAGATGTCGCAATGAGGCCTCCATCCGATGATGAATATCCTCAACAAATCATCTGCCCCGAGGCAGGATAAAGAGAAGAAAATAAAAAGGGCTCCGAGTTCTACGAGCTCTGAGAAAAAGAAGCCAAGGAAAATATTAGCGCGTAAACCCAAGGAAAGCACCAGTGCTCGAGCACTATCTCCGGACTCACTCTATCGATTGAGGGATGAGTCCGGGGAGGGGGGGGGGAAGCCTTCGATCTGGTGACCAGCGTGCCGCCGCAGCTCGAAGGGTAAAAGGCCTCCAAACTAGAGGGAGGCGAAGCCGATCTTCATCAAATCGGGGAGGCCGAGGAAGAGGCAGGAACTGAAGCTTCCCGGGATGCGGGCAAAGCCCCCCAGGAAGCACTTAGCCCGATAGATATTGCCGAGTCTCCCTCGTTCACAGAGTCGATGTTCAACAAAGCCCAAGGTGCAAAAGAATGCCACATCGAGGGGGTCCATAGAGCGAATGACCCCTTCCGCGGTTTTTTCGACGGCATGGATTTGGCGGCCACGGAGGACGCTACCGGATTTGGCGATTTAAACATACCGAGGAAGATCTCACCCTCTGAAGCAAGCGGTCCTTCCTCAAGCCCGAAATTGGTCGATTGATTCCCTGCCCCAAGTGCTAATCCCGATCGGAAGCGATCCATTGTTAACTTCCTTCTGAAGGATGCCCGAGTCCTCTCCGTCCCTAGGAGTGGCCAATTATCTTTGGTGTCTGGTGACTGAGGATGATCAAGCCAAAATGAACGAGGTGGATGCACCATGCCTTTTCAACGAAGCACAATAGGCATTGAATTGGGTAACTTCATGCTTTCCTAAGTGAATTTTTGATTTATAGTTAGATTATTTCGTAGATAACTTAGTGTTTCTCTTCATACTCGTAGGCCTCGGTGCTTCATCACGAGACCTTTTTAAGGTACCGGGACGATCTAAAATAACTCGAAGCTGAAATTCGAGAGCTTACTGAGAAGTGAGACGCCTTTAAACTTCTTAGCGAGCAGTTCGAGGGGAAGGTTAAGAACCTCCGTGCCGAGCTGGAAGTTGCTAGGAAGGAACATGCTGATTTGGTCGAGCAGGTAAAAGTTTTTGAGGTTAGTGACAATGAATTTGATTCGGTGACGGATGGTCAAAATCCGCAGGTCCATAAAAAACTCAATCAGATTGACCAGCTCTGAGCTAAAATGGATATAGTCAAAGCTGAGACCGATGAATGGAGAGGCAGAATGGATCACCTGGCCTCAGAAAAAGAGGTTGCTCGGGCACAACTAACTTCGACTGAAATCTAGTTTAGAACGAAAATGGAGAGGGCCAAATTTCAGACTAAAAAGGTTGAGTAGCTCCAATCCCGGTTAGGTTCGGCTATCTCAGATCGAGAAAGTCTGGCCAATGAGCTTAAAACAGCCAAGTTAGAGGTTGTTGTGGTCAAAGCCGAAGCTGATATAATGGTGGCCCATTACAAGGCCGATGCCAAGGCGGCTCAGAACTATGCAAAAAGCATAGTTGAGCATATGAAGTGGCAATCCCGAAGGGAGGCCCTCGAGGAAATTCACGCTCGGAATTTTGATTTATCGGCTGAGATAACAAATGCCAAGGTGCTCGAAGCCGAGGCCAGGAAGCTGGACTATCCTGAGGAGGACGATTTCGAGGACTCAAGAAGGTACGAGGGTGGAATGAGGTGGGCTCCAGCCAAGATCATGCTGCTTAAGTGCCTCTATTTGATTTTGTTTCTTTTCTTTTTGTATTTAGTACTTTTTGTCAAGGTTGTTTGGCCTTTGTAAAGATTATACTTCATAAATACAAATTTTCTATTTATTTTTTATAATTCTCGAATTTTTCCTTTGCCTTTCTTTTTATGTTTTGCAGAGATTCAAACGCCTTAGCATTAAATAGCCATGTTCGGAGTTTCGAACAGGTTTTGCCTTTGATTTTATTTTTTCTAAGGCATCGTGGGAATCCAATATGACCGGAAATTTTACCCAAAGTACTTATAAGTCCTTAGATTTATAATTTGCCAATGGTACTTTTTGTTACGGGTTTTGGACGTCTCTGAGCCATTTTAATATAGTCGTAGCCTTTTAGTTTGAGTGTTGCCCTATGGGTTTATCACCTCGAGTTATCCGGACTTGCCTTATATAACAATCCCCGAACGGGGTTAGCCGTAGCTTTTTGGAGTTCGGGAAATGCCAAATAAGCTTCGTGCCCTGAGTTTCAATATCTCGGAATGGTCGTAGCCTTTTAATTCGGGCAATGCCAAATAGGCTTTGTTCTCTCGGGTTTCGATATCCCGGAATGGCCTTAGACTTTTAATTCGGGCAACACCAAATAGGCTTTGTGCCCCCAGGCTTCGATAATCTGAGTCGTCCGAGTTTATTTTTGGACGGCAGCCTCCTATTGGGAGTGATCGTTTGAACCAGAATAATGGCAGCCCTTAGGCTCGATACCTTTAGGGGATCGAATGTAAGAAATTACTTAAAAGAAAAAAGAGAAATTCTTAAAGGACAAGATATTTATCCGCAAGGTAGAAACTTTTATTCTTGTGCGTGATAGTTACATATATGTACAAGTATTATGCCAGGGCTCGAGTAGTCTATGCGAGCACGGTTCATGTGACCGTTTGGCCCTTACAGTAAATCCTATTGATCGAGTCGTGGCCATTCAATCATAAAGTTTCCTTCCTTGCTAAAGTCGTTAATCGAGGGTGATCCCCCCCCCCCCCAGTGTTCGGGGCCTATCGAAGATAGGTCTCGAATATTGTTGTGTCTTCGATACTGGTTCATAACCGGCCTTCAATTCTAAGTTTGCACAATTTACTTGTTGCCTCATTAAAACCATTACCGAAAAACCCATTTGGGACAAAACCGGTTCAAGAAAGAAAGAGTGCAATGCGTGCTTTCAGACCTAAACATTGTATCATTCCTCGATGATTCCCGGCAAGTGTTAGTTCGAAATGTAAATAAATAAAGGGAAATGAATGGGATCGTACCTTAGCAATAGTATCGCTTCAAGTGAGCTATGTTCCAGTTGTTCGGTAGTTGCTCACCGTTCATCGTACCGAGTTTGTATGATCCTTTACCGGTGATCTCAATAATCTAATAAGGGTCTTCCCAGTTTGGACCCAACTTCCCTTCATTTGGGTTTCGGGGGTTTAGTGTAACCTTTCTTAGTACCAAATCCCCGATATTGAAATGTCGAAGGTTGGCCCATCAATTGTAATACCTTTCGATCCACTGCTTTTGTGCGGCCAACCGGACAAGGGCTGTTTCGCGCCTTTCATCTAGTAGATTTAGGCTTGCGTTCATAGCCTCATCGTTTGATTCCTTGGTTTCATATCGGAACCTGAGACTTGGTTCTCCGACTTCAACCGGTATTTAGAGATTCGGTGCCATAGACCAGTGAGAACGGGGTGGCCCCAGTACTGGACTTCGAGGTCGTTCGGTATGCCCATAAGACTTCAGGCAGGATTTCCTTCCATCTTCCTTTGGCGTCAATTAACCTCTTTCTGAGGTTTTGGAGTATGGTTTTGTTGGTTGATTCTGCTTGCCCGTTCCCACTAGGGTAGTAGGGTGTTGATAGGATCCTTTTGATCTTATAATCCTCGAGAAACTTGCTTACCTTGCTGCCGATGAACTGTTTTTCGTTGTCGCATATGATCTCGGCCGGCATTCCGAATCAACATATGATATGATCCCAAATGAAGTCGATGACTTTTTTCTCACTGACCTTTTCATATGCCTGGGCTTTCACCCGCTTAGAAAAATAGTCAGTCATAAATAACATGAATTGAGCCTTACTAGGAGCCCATGGAAGGGCCCCAACAATATCCATTCCCCACTTCATGAACGACCATGGTGACAAAACCGAATGCAGTAGCTCCCGGGGCTGATGAATCATCGGAGCGTGTCTTTGACATTCATCACATTTTCGTACGAACTCCTTCGCATCTTTTTCCATATCGATCCAGTAATAACCGGCTATGATTATTTTTCGAACCAACGATTTGACGCCCAAATGATTTCCACAGGTACCTTCGTGGATTTCCCTCAAAATGTACGCAGTATCTCCTGGCCCTAGACATATTGCAAGTGGGCCATCGAATGCTATTCTGAACAGGGTTATGTCTTCGGACAGGCTAAATTGGGCTTCCTTTGTACGCAGGACCCTCGATTCTTTTGGATCCGAGGGCAGTTTCCTAGTCCTAAGATATTCTATATATTTATTTCTCCAGTCCCAAGTTAGGCTCGTTGAGTTGATCTCGGCATGGCCTTCTTCCACCACCAATCTCATAAGTTGTACGACTGCCCCCAAATTGAACTCGTCGTCTTCGATCGATGACCCTAAGTTAGCGAGGGCATCAACTTCACTGTTTTGTTCCCGAGGTATGTGTTGCAAAGTCCATTCTTTGAACTGATGTAATGTTACCTGCAACTTGTCCAAGTATCTTTGCATTCATTCTTCTCTGACCTCGAATGTTCCATTAACTTGGTTTACCACAAGGAAGGAGTCGCACTTGGCTTTGATCACTTTTCCCCCCAAGATTTTGGCTAGTTCAAGGCCTGCAATCATGGCCTCATATTCGGCCTCATTGTTAGTCAATTTCACAGTCTTGATAGGTTGTCTAACTACATTGCATGTTGGTGGCTTCAATACGATGCCAAGTACGTACCCTTTTGTGTTTGAGGTGTCGTTCGTAAAGAGGGTTCAGATTCCCGAGGAGGTCGCTGAGTTAATTAATAACTCTCTTTTGACCTTGGGTATTAGGGTCGGCGTAAAGTCGGCCACAAAGTCTGCCTAGATTTGAGACTTAATGGCGGTACGAATATCGGACCCACTTATTTCCACGCCCCATTTGGCCAACCGGCCCGAGAGCTTGGGCTTATACATAACGTTCCTTAATGGGTAAGTAGTTACGACACATATGGGGTGACACTAGAAGTATGGTTTTAGCTTCCTAGAAGTGCTTAGCAAAGCAAGCGTCAGTTTTTCTAGGTGAGGGTACCTAGTTTCGGCCTCACCTATGGTCCTACTGATATAGTAAATTGGAAATTACGTACCTTTCTCTTCCCGGACCAGGACTCCACTTACCGCTATCTCTGAAACTGCCAAGTACAAGTATAGTTATTCATCTGCCTTCAGTGTGTGAAGCAGCGGTGGGCTCGATAAGTACTGTTTGAGTTCCTCCAAAGCTCTTTGACATTCCGGGGTCCATGAGAAGTTATTCTTCTTCTTCAATAGTGTGAAGAATCAATGACTCTTATCGGACGACCTCGAAATGAATCGTCCTAGGGCGGCAATGTGTCCGATTAGTCTTTGCACGGCCTTCACGTTGTCCACGATCATGATATCTTCGATGGCTTTGATTTTGTCGGGGTTGATCTCGATTCCCCGGTTGGATACCATGAATCCGAGGAATTTACCCGACCCAACTCCAAACACACATTTTTCCGGGTTCAACTTCATATTGTATTGCTTCAATATACTGAAGGTTTCCTGCAAATGTTTCAAATGGTCCTCTGCTCGCAGGGACTTAACCAAAATGTCGTTAATGTAAACTTCCATTGATTTTCCTATTTTTTCCTCGAACATCCGGTTTAGTAAGCGTTGATAAGTGGCACCTGTGTTTTTTAATCTAAATGGCATCACGTTATAGCAGTACGTGTCGTACTTTATGATGAGGGAGGTTTTTTCCTGATCATACGGGTCCATCCGTATTTGGTTGTACCCGAAATAGGCATCGAAAAAACTGAGGATCTCGTGGCCGGCCATGGCATCGATCATGCGATCTATGTTGGGCAGAGGAAAATATTCCTTTGGACACGCCTTGTTGAAATCCTTATAGTCTACACACATTCTTAAATTGTTCCTTTTTTTAGAGACTACCACTACATTTGCTAACCAATTCGGGTATTTAACTTCCCGAATAGACCCTATTTTAAGGAGTTTAGATACCTCGTCCTTGATGAAAGCATGTTTGACCTCGGACCAGGGCCTCATCTTTTGTTTGACCGGATGGAATTTCGGATCCATGCTTAGCCTGCGAGTGATTATCTCTGGTGGGATCCCTGTCATATCAAGATAGGACCAAGCGAAACAATCTTCATTAGTTATAAGAAATTGAATGAGTTTTTTTCCTAAGCTCGAAGCTTAACCCTGTGCCCAGGTATACCTTTCGATCGGCCAAGTGTTCTCTCAATATGACTTGTTCCAGCTCCTCGACCGTCGATTTTGCGGCGTCGGAATTATTAGCGGCTATAAAAGATCTGGGAACCCCGTAATCATCATCCTCGCCTTCCCCTCATTTGTCCGAATTTATCGAGGCTGGTATCAGTGATTGCTATTTGGCCTCGTTTTTTACTCTCTGGTTCGGATCCTTCAATGCTAAGATTGTAGGTGCCGGTATCACCTCCTCGACCGCGAATATTTCCTTGGCAGCCGGTTGTTCACCATAGACCGTTTTGACTCCGCAAGGTGTTGGGAATTTCAGTGCCTGGTGCAATGTCAAAGACACTGCCCTCATGTTGTGGATCCATGGCCTTCCGAATAAAGTGTTGTACCTCATGTCTCCTTCGATCATATAAAATTTAATTTCCTGGATAGTCCCCGCGGTGTTTACTGGTAACGTTATCTTATCCTTAGTGGTTTCATATGCCATGTTGAATCTGTTTATAACTCGGACTGCAAGCACGATTTGGTCTTGTAGACCGAGTTGCTCCACGACCCTCGATCAGATGATATTGGCGGAGCTACCTGGGTCAATTAACACATGTTTAACTCGGGATTTATTTATGAGTACAGATATTACCAGTGCATTATTGTGAGGATGCACGATTCCTTTCGCATCCTCATTATTGTAAGACAAGGCTCCTTCCGGTATGTAATCTCGAGTCCGTTTCTCTCTTGTGATGGATACTTTGGTGTGTTTCAACATCGGCCCCTGAAGGATATCGACCCCACCAATGATCATGCTAATGACATGTTGAGGTTCTTCTTGTTCGGTCTTTTTGTTAGAATCCTTATTCCTCAAATGATTCTTGGCTCGGTCACTCATGAATTCTCGAAGATTCTTGTTATCGTATAGTCGGGCTACTTCCTCTCTCAACTATCGGCAATCCTCCGTTCTGTGGCCGTGAGTGCTGTGATATTTACACATCTGGTTAGGATCCCTTTGGGTTGGATCAGATTATAGAGGTCGAGGCCATTTGGTATCTTTGATGCGTCCGATAGCTGATACAATGGCGGCAACATCGATATTAAAATTGTATTCCGATAACCTCGGTGCTTCTTTAGGCCCGATGGGCCTATCAAAGCTATTTTTGCTCATGAGTCCTCGGTTGCTATGACCTCTGTCGCTTCTCCTTTCATTTTTCATAGAGTTCTGCCCGGACCCGCTGCTTCTTCGGTCTCCATTATACGAATGGTACCGATCCTGTTTGGTCTTGGTTCACGATCAATGTCTTTCTTGACTTTGTCGATATTTCTGACGGGATAAACATCCCCGAAGGGGCCCCGAGTTGATCATCTTCCACTCTAATCTTCGATTGACACCGGTTATGTACGTCGGCCCAAGTAACGACCAGATATTATACTAGGTTTTGTTTCAACTGTTGTGAAGCCACCAAGCTTTGGATATTAAGTCCCTGAGTGAAAGCTTGAACAACCCAATCATCAACAACCGGCGGTAGGTCCATCCATTCCATCTGAAATCGGACACGAACTCCCTGAACATCTCGTTATCTTTTTGTTTTACTTTGAAAAGGTCTGACTTCCTAGTCTCGACCTTGATGGCACCAGCGTGTGCTTTCACGAAAGAATCTACAAGCATAGCAAATAAGTGAATAGAATTAGGAGGTAAGTTCGGATACCATATCATAGCTATATTTGACAAGGTCTCTCCAAATGTTTTCAGCAGAACAGACTCGATCTCATCGTCCTTCAAGTCGTTTCCTTTGATGGCACATGTATAAGAGGTTACATGCTCATTTGGGTCAGTCGTTCCGTTATACTTAGGTATCTCAAGCATACGGAATTTCTTAAGGATCGACTTCGGAGCAGCGCTCGGAGGAAAAGGTTTTTGCCTGAACTTCTTGGAATCCAAGCCTTTCAATATCGGCGGTGCTCCTGGGATCTGGTCTACCCTGGAATTATAGGTTTCCAATTTTTTGTCATTAGTTTCGATTTTCTTTTCCCCTGACTCCACTTATTTTGTCAGTTCCTCGAGCATTTTTATGATCTTAGGGTTAGTCCCCAATTCGCTCTCATTAGATCTTTCTACAACCGATTCATCCATGCGGTTAACTTCTCTGGGAGGATCGGGCTCGATTCTGCTCGGTGAGCGGCTTTGGTTTTGCAACTGGGCTATCGCCGCTTGTTGAGCTTGCAACATTTCGAAGATCACCCTTAAACTGATCTCGTCTCCACCAACGTTTTGCGTATTTTGAGCCGCTGATCGGGCTCCACCACGGACGCTATTTTCGGGATCGGCTGGTAGGTTCGTGTCGATAGCCATATGTGAATTAATGTCAATTGGGTCTGCGACCGGAATTTCAACGGGATCAGCAGGCGATACCTCGTTACCGAACGCTATGTTATTATTTTCACCGTGATGACCGGACTCGTTGTCAACATGTAGGGGTGCTAATTGAGAGTTCGACATTTTGGGTTTTAACCTGAAATCAGAGACACTTCAAAGAGCAAGCGTAAAGTAGTGTGTGTTATGGAGATTTGTATCAAAGAACCACTATTATCCTTAGCCCCACGGTGGGCGTCAAACTGTTTACCCTCAAAACCGGATAACAATTAAATTTGTACGTGATTTTAAGAATACATGATCTAGCTTGATACAAAATGATAAATCAGATTGAAATTGAAATAAATAATGGGAAAGTAAATACAAACCACACAAGTTGAACAGTCTTAGCCTTAGAAGGTTAGCCGCTCTCGAGCCAAAAGTGCTTTTATCGATATCAGAACAGAATAACAAGAGAATAATAAGAACTAAAACTAATAATATATTACTTTGGGATGCGAGTTACAGTGCATTCAATGAATTATCAGACCCCCTTTATATAGTAGAGGAGTTCTACTTTAGGTACAATTCTATAAAAGGTAAAAAATCTCTTGATTTGCTGATTGCCGGTTCCTTATTGATATGTGCCGAGATTCCCGCCGCAATATCCGACCGGTCACAAATATTTCGGTCTTCTGTTAGTTATCTCAACAATGTCTCTCCGAGCTCGTCCGAGGCTAAGGTCGACACCGGCCTCACCGCTAGCCAAAGGCAGGCGTTCCGACCTCAGGTCCTAGCTCGGTGGGACTCGAGGTGATCTTCATTCCTTGGCTGCCACGTTCCAAACCTAATCTACCAAGTCGTAGGCGAGTTCGATTTCGATCGTATACAATTATAGTAGAAGATGAACAATTAAACTTAATTTAATCAAAAAATTCATTCATAAAACATACATTTTAGGTAAATCTAAATCAAAGCATCAGTTTTTGAAGCATCTTATAATAGGAGTAAGTAGGAATATTTTGAACGTCAATATAACACTGATTCAAATGATCCCCATTGATTGTTGGATTAGTTCATTATTCATTCTCTAATACAAATCAAGATCCAGACTATCAAATTTAGAAAAAGGAACAAAAATATTCACAATCATACACATGATGATGAAGTGATGATTAGATTAGATTAGGATGGCCGGTTGGCATAATGTATTTGTTTTGAGCAAGTTCCAACTTCTTTAGTTTTTCGCTTATTTTTTCTTTTAAAAAATAAAAAGAATTCAAAGTTCGAAGGAAATAATGCTTAAATTATTTCAAAAGAAAGAAAAATCCAAAAAAGGGAAGTGTACCAATTACCGGTATGTCCTAGCCAATTCAATTCGTCAATATAATAATTTCCATTCAAATTAATTAAAGAAATTGAAATGTTAGTGTAAAGAGTCCAACAACAAGCATGTTTTGGATGTTGCTGTCTGAGTCCCTTTAAATATTTCTAATGTTTTAATTTAAAGATTTGCATTTGACGTTTGACTACTACCGTTTTTGTCTATCTCCATTGCACTATAATAATTAACAAGCATTGAATATATTTTTTTTATTTCAATATATGTGCATTTTTATTTTTCCATATATCATAGAATCAATAATGGATCCAGAATTTTTAAACAAAGGATTCAATAAACAAAGGAGTTATCATGGCTACTTAACTCTTTCGTACGGTTTCAAACAATGTTGTTCGTTATTTTTATTATCAGGTTGAAAACAAAACGTCGATTTTGTTCTCTTTTAAATAAAATTCAACTCAAACGTCATAATTTTTATCTCTATTTTTTGAACATGTTGAAGTTATAATGTTTCTTTTACTTTTTCTTTAAGTTCAGTGACATATCATTGCTTTAATCCTCATCACAAACTAAACCTAATACTATTTCAGCCTAGATTTGATATTATCTTCTTCTTTTTTGGGAAAATGATACTGTAGAATCGCTCTCAAAACAAAACATGTAACTTGTTTTTTGCATGTGTGTATACATATTTATATGTTATATATAAAAAATATATAAATTTTATATAGTTTTGCGGCTATCAGATGCAAATAGTTTCAGCTGCGGCTAAAAGTGATCTTTGCCCTTCTTTTTTGAGCTTCTTACATTGTAATTCACTTCTTTTTTGGGGCTTTTGCATCTATACCCGATTTTAGGGTCACAATTGAAGTTGTAACCACTTGCAAAATAATTTGCAAGCCTACCCACTTTACGATCAACTTCATACTTATCGGGTCTGAAATTTTAAAAAAATTAGTCTGAAGTGCAATGCACTTAAAACCAATTAAGTCTAAAATGCATTACACTTAAGATGCATTTAAAGCCAAATAGGTCTGAAGTACAATAAATATTTTTATGCACTTAAGGTTAGAGAGGTCTGAAGTGAAAAAGTTGCACTTCAGATGCACTTAAGCCAAATATGTCGGAAATGCAACCAATGGTTTCATGCACTTAAGGCCAAAACGTTTGAAGTGAAAAAATTGCACTTCAGATCCACTTAAGGCCAAATAGGTCTGAAGTACAACTAATTGTTTCATACACTTAAGGCCAATAAGTCAGAAGTGAAAAAATTACACTTAAGGCCAAATAGGTCTGAAGTGCAACCAATGTTTCATGCACATAAGGCCAAATAGGCATGGAGTATAAATTGTCCGGAAACAAAAATTTGCTCTTCGAATTTTAACAATCCAATGTATGATTTAACACCTAAATATACTCAAAATGAGCTCAAATTTGAAACATATCCTCCAAATATCATCAAGAACAAATCACAATCATCAATTTGTCAAAACAACAATAAATCTAACCAACCCATTTTGCAATTAAGAAAAAGAAGAAGAAGAGATCCTAAGCAATAGTAAAAAATAAAGCACCACACCAACTCACCACTGTAAAACATAATCTAAGAAGAAGAAAGAGGAAAAAAAAAAGCCTTGTTTAAACTTTGGGTACTAGTTAAGAAAAATTTAAAAATTGGATACAAGTTAAATGAGGACGACCAAATAGAGCGTCCCGTACAATTTTTACTTATTTTTAGCTAGCTATTCAGGCCCATATCCTAGGTGCCGAGCCCATCAAGCACTTGAGCTGAACCCCGTCAATGTGGTATGTTTGTGGTTGAGGCCCATATTTAATAGTATGTTTGGCCAAGCTTTTTTTGGGCCAAAAGTGTTGTTTTTTTTGCCAAAAGTGCTTTTGGCTAAAAATTGAAGTATTTGACAAGTTTTTAGAAGGAAAAAAGTACTTTTGATGAGAAACATATTTTGAGAAGTTAAAAATGTAGCTTCTCTCCAAAAATACTTTTCTGATAAGCACTTTTGAGAAAATACACGTAAAAGCAGTTTTCAAAAGTTTGGTCAAACACTAATTACTGCTCAAAAGTACTTTTCAAATTAATTAGCCAAACACAAACCGATTCTTACGGAAAGTTCTTTTCTTTTGAAAAACACACTTTTCAAAATAAGCAGATTTTAGAAATTTTGACAAATATGTTATAAAACCAAGTTAAAGTTCAGGCTAAATTTAAGAGATACCACACATGTATACGACTTTAAAGAGTAATTGGCAGCCAATTAGCCAACAATCGACGTTAACGTACAATGCGAGCCTCCCTATTTTAGTCCAGAAACTGCAAGCATTCAGACTAAACTATGGAATGTCTGGTTGTTCTGGGTGGTAGAATTTTGTTAGAAAATTGAATATAATTCAAAGAGAGCACTAAGGCGCAACACGCGCGCGCACACACACATTCACATTGCAGCTGTTCTTAATTAACGTTAACAAATTGAGTCAAAACATCCTACTATGTTGAGAGCAATATGCATTTGAATAGATCTTGGGATATTAAGAATATAATTGGGATCAAGCTTTCCTTTAGGTCTCTGTAAGTCAACTACTAGCAGTTGTATACATCTCACTTTCTGCTATAACTACTAAAGATGCTAGCCGCAGCAGCTATCTTATTGGGCAGGCTTTTGTTGTGGCTTCTTGAGAATCTTTCGTTCCTCTTATTTCTATGTTAATTGGGGATATTTTTGTTTCTTTCCTGATGGGAAGAGCGCAGAAATTATGAATATGAGAAGATTCGGCAGTATTCTATATATACTGTATTTAGTTCTTGATTGTGAAAGTGGAAAATGGAAATCAAAAGAAATTATGCATTTTTTTAGCAACAGAGACTGAGTCTTTTGATAACAAAGAGAAGCACAACTTTCTTAGTACAAATTTTCAGACACAAGAACAATTGTTGGAGATATATAAATCCTATGAATACCATGTCACTATAACAAAGACAACTCTAAGACTTCATACGATCATAACGATCGAGGAGGCTTTTCCAATAATGCAGAAAGATAAACTTCATCATTGGACTTGGGAGAAATAGCCCACTTATGCTTTTTGTACCTGAATTGCAGAAACATATACATGAAGTCATCCAGATCCTTTCTATTACAGAAGAATCGATCGATCCATAACAATCCTCCTGGTCTCAGAACGCGATCCCAGTCAAATAGGATAAAATCCAACAGCTGCAGATCAATCCAACCATCCATAAGTCCAGCAGTGTGGATCAAATCCATAGTGTTATCAAAGAAAGGAAGCCTTTGGTTCAATGTCACATATAGCGGAATCAAACCCCTAAGTGCTATCGTCTCGCTGAAAGGAGCTCCAAGATTCAGTGCAGTTGAGATGATTGTCACATTCTGCTCTCTCATTCTTGCAGCAAAAGTCCCCGTACCAATACCAAAATCAAGACCAATTCTGATCTCCCCCGGCTTAATTCCCAAAACATCTTTGATCATAAAATCCACAGGAAGTGAAGAATTTGTTACCCATTTTAGCTCTTCTTTGTCCATTTCGAAACATCCACTGCACTTAGTATAGCCTCGTTTAGGATTCTTACTCGATAAGCACTCGTAGTTCCTGCAAATATAATTGTTCCACCTAACATTTCTCCCATCCGGGATCCTCCACAAGGACTCGTTGATCGGATAAGGCTTTTGATAGAGCTTAGAAGCCCTTGTCAAACACCTTCTCCTAGGCAAAGGATCACAACCATTAATCATAAGCTTCTGAGCCAAGTTCCAATCATCTTTACAATATGATCCAATATCATAATCCATATATTCCTCCAATTCTTTCTTAATCGATACACAAGCATGCCCTATCGTGTTATAAATCCCTTCTGTTCCATAAATGTTAACCTTCTTATGTCTATTCTCCTTCAGGGTGATATACTTTCGGATCTCCTCAATCACAAAGGTATTAATCAAAGGGTCTTCTTTAATTGTCATATTCTCAACTCTAGGCAGCCTAATTTGCCTAAGGGAAATATGAGCTGAATATAAAGGCTTAATCACCTCTTCTTCCAAGAATCTCTTGTATTCCAATTTGGAAATACCGCTTCTATGCAACTGATCTTTGTTCTTTTCCATTTCTTGGACAATCAATTCAATCTTATCTTGCAAAGTTTCCATCTTTTTGAGCACTTCATCAACCCGAGAAGTTAGAGCTATTATGTCAAAATGATCATAGATATCTTTCACGCCATAGAAATGGCGACATATATCCTCATCATGCACAAAAAATCCAGCAGAATAAAACCTTAACAAACTCGAAAGGCTCACGATTATAACAAGGGAACCTAGTACAAGCTGAATGCAACCCATTATTCTTCCTAATCTACATTTTCTAAAGCAAAAGATGGACTCACCCATTGTCAATACTAAAATCCTAATAACTCTGTTGTAAGTTTTCCAAATCAGATGAAACCAAAAGCAGAACAAAGATTCAATGTCAGATTGAGTGCATTTTCTATATGCATTGACACGTCAAGCAAAGCACACAGCAATGGAATTCATATAATCAAGTGAAGAAGCAGATCAAGTATTATGTATTACCTGGATTCAGCACCATGGATGTATAACTGGAAACTAGAAAAAACAGTGATGAAACTTCCAATGAACTAGCATACATTAGCTTAAAAGTTAACAATAAAAATTGCTAGAAACCAATACCAAGTGGACTAAAGAGCTGGAAAATCGTGAACACTAAGCTTAAACCACAGCTGGGCATGTTCATAAGCTTGAATAAAGCGCAAATCTCGTGAAGGAAAGAGCAAAAAAGCACAAAAATCTAAGCAACCAAATGGGTGTTAAATTAATATTACTCCATTTGAGATAATGAACTGAGATAGATTAATTACTACACATTTCTCAAGGATATACAAAACTGAAATGGAGTAATTAATACACATTTCTCAAGGATATACAAAATGTATTCTTTAAGTGAGATATTACTCAATATATTTGTTAACGTTGACTTTAAGGTAGTTTGGGGTTTGTGGGGGGGGGGGGGGGGGGGGGGCGCTGCTTGTAGTTAAAGTTCCATTTGGTTCAAAATTCAGGTTTTGGTCGTTGAAGTTTTTTCTAGCTATGACAAGGAGATTATACTGTATGGAAGTGGGATACTGACTACTTAAAATTGACTTCATATTTTCGGCACCTTTTAATTTAGTGCATACAACACGGGACGGAGCTAACCTTAAAGATAAGGGTTCGACGAAACCAGTAAGCTGTTATATTTATAAAATTCACTTAATATGTATATAATATTAATTTAGAACCACAATCAGGAGATAATTATCAAGTTGGTAGTGCAAGAGGTTTATTGCAGAGAAAGCCTGAAAGCTCGGTTGATGAAGAAGCTGGAGGCTCTCGATTTCTATCCATAGATAGCCTTTGTTTAGTTGTTCTAGTGGTTTGTAGTTCTTTTTTCCTTTTGTGTTGGTAAATTTGGGGTCATTTGTCCAAATATGCTAGGTGTCTTTTTTGTACATATCTTCAATTGGTAAATAAATTTTTAATTACCAAAAAAGAGTAAACAATTTAAGACTCGCTAACTTAAAATGGATAGAATCTCGAATTCATAAACTTTAAATCGTGGTTTCCATCACTATTACAACATATTGCTGGTTACTATAAATGATGATTAAAGATTTTAAGTTAGAGCATTACGACTGATTATAGTAAAAGTGATGTGTGGCTATAATTCCGTATTTTAGTACATTATGTGCCTTGCATTTTATATGCGTTAATAATAAACTACACTTTAGTTGCGTGTAATAGAGTCTATTTTATGTGTAGGTGAATTGAAAAAGAAAGTAGAGCAAAAGGAATACTTAAAGTCTAAAGTGTGCTCAAAAACAGTTGAAAAGAAGAAAGAAAGAAGTGAGCAGTCTACAAATGAAAAAGTTGGCGAAGCCATGCCTAAAGTGGGCGTTAGAACAGGCTGGACGAGCTTTTTAGCTCGCGTGGGAGCAAGCTAGGCGAGGGGTAACGCGAGATCCACCAGGCGTTGAAGCTGGCGACGCCAGGTCTGGGGCGGGCTTCAGCTCGCGTGAAGCCTCGCGAGGCCAGGTCTAAGGTGCGCACATTCCGAGCTTTGAAGATTTATTTCGTCTCCTGGTTTGACTAGGACTTGGCCTACGCGTTTAGGTCTTTTCCTACATATATAAATAGACCAAAAAATATCACTTTTGAGGACTCTTGGCAACCGGAGGCAAAGATAACTCTTGGAACAACCGTTGGGAGGTAGACTCATTGATTTCTACATCCCTTTATCCTTACTTTGTAATTTAATTATGCAAAATTTTTTAGATATTGTTACTATGAGTATAAGTAGCTAAACTCCTAATCTAAGGTTATGATTTCCCATATTACCTGTTACTATAAATGATGATTAAAGATTTTAAGTTAGAGCATTACGACTGATTATAGTAAAAGCTGATTTAAGATTTTAAGTTAGTGCATATAGCATACTCGTGGATATGGGTGTTCATACCGAACCGAAAAACCGCACCAAACCGAAAAATCAAACCAAACCGATTAAAAAATTCGACTAGGTTTGGTTTGACTTGGTTTGGTATTAAATAAAAAAATCCGAACCAAACCGACATATAAATATATAAATTATATATCTATTTTAAGACTTTATATTGAATTTTCTTTTAAAATGTAGAAATATTTGGGATCCTCTCATGTGTTAACCTTAAAAGCGTATATTAACGAAAAATTATTGTTAGACGACTAAGAAAATAACTATACTATGTGTTACTAAAAAAATTTCCCATTAGAATATTTTAATGAATCATATATTTGTCAATTTTTGCTAAATATATATTTACTTATCAAAACTTTATCTATAACTTTAATAAAGTAAGATTGAAATAATATTCATATAATAGAAGAACCCGAAAAACCTGACAAAACCTACTCCTGGATGTATAATTTGTTGTTATAATATATAAGAATTTACTTCACTCAATGATTTGGTCTAGTGGTAAATATAGTGCGTTGATAATCATCAAATTTAAATTCCATGGACGTAAATACGTTAGGTGATTTTTTCCATCTATCCAAATTTTGATGGACAAAATTAATCGATACATGTGCTAGTGGAAGGTAATACAACTCCAAACACCATGGAAAAAATAAATACGAATTTCCCATAATTATATATGTAAAATTTTTGAACTATGCTTCTACCTTCTTAGGTGACACTCCACCAATAATAATCAATAATATCTGCCCAAGCCTGTCAGTGTCCAGTGGATATATGCCCACATGGCCATATCCATGTCCACGGGATAAGTGCACATGTAGTCATTCTTAGGGATGCTATTTAGAGATTAGTTTGTGCTTATTTTGTCCTAAAATTTTAAACTAAAAATCTTAATTTCAAAACAATTCTAGACATTTTTATCCTGAAAGTTTGAATTGAAAAACTGAAATTCAGGATACACTGGCCAATTCTTAAATAGCAACCCTTTAGAGTGGGTACTTGATGTCATTTCTATGATGTGTCCAGTTGCGCAGTTGCAGCCCACGTATGCCACCTGAACTGTTGGATCCATAGTTTAGGCTACTGGCCCAATATGCTCTTTGCTCTTATTCATAGCCCATAAATAATCAAATTCCCAAGTTTAAGGTATCCAACATATATGCAATTTATTTTGCCATTTGCAAGTGGGGAAATTGTTGAAGATAAGTAAGGGAAAAAATATCCGAGGAAATTAATGTACATCGTCACATAGTACTATTTTACCCACATGCCATTTCTATTTAATGAAGTGTTTATAATAGTTTAATAATGGGACCTACCATGCATTGTTATTATGTTCAAGGCAAGCCTGTCCTGATCTATGTAACATAATTCATATCATCTATATGAGGCCATTGATTAGTCTACATATTTAGGGAACTCTTCAAAATGGATGTCTTTCAATTGACCACCAAAAAGGGAGAAAAAAGTTATTACTTGTATCCTTGGCAGACAAACATCTCAATTAGGTTTCATACCAGAAAAGGTAAAAGATCATCCAAGAAAATATTACTGAAAATTTGACTAATGGCATGTCACTAAGTATTTTAATTTGGAATTTCTGCCTAAAGTGGAAACAGCTAGAGACTTATCTGAACCAGAAATATGCCTTTGAAGTTTGAAGTAAAAATAAACAGGCTTAAAATGTAATATCGATTGAAAATGAAAGCTTAGGAACACATGATCCTAAAAGGCATTAGATGTACAACTGACCACTATTTAATAGTAGATCGCCTATTGTTTCAGCGACCTATTGCATATTTTTTTTTTTTGGGTCTCATCATCTCACGAGAGATTTATTTTAAACTAAAAATAGCTACCGGCTATTTGTGTAACAATCCCTAGTAGTTCCTCAATCTCACTGAACACCTCAATACATTTCTTCATGAGGTTTTACTAGTCATTAATAGCGGTTGAGAATATTTGAAATTGTTTTTAGGGAGAAAATAATAAAGTTAAATTTGAAATTCAACATAATTTCCCTGCTTTTGCCCTATGAAAGGTGGGTTAAATTTGAAATTCACAGTATACGATAAGTCGCCTATTAATCACGAACTGCCCATAAATGGACAAAAAATAAAGTAGAATCCGTTTGTAATCCATTTAGGTCGGGGACCAACAATACTGCAAATAAAGGGTATATCACAATATCTTGAACAATTGATCTAACAAATATACATAGATCAAACTCGTACTGTTTTCCATTTGAATTTCACAATAATTAGAACACAATGATTTAATTACAGTGAGAGGTTGCAATGTTAATGCATGCAAATATCAAACTACCATATAAGGATACCAATGTCTGTTTTAGTGTGATGAATGGTCTGAAATTCGAACCCCATATATATAAAAAAATGTTAGGGAGTGGTTCCCCTTAAATGGCCTTACACAAAGAAAGTTACTGTAACATATATCTTCATCAGATGGTTGCCTTCCCTTCCAGTTTTCTAATAAAAAAGGCTAGGATTATCATACACTTATTCCGTCACTACTACATTTTATACGTGTTGGAGCTGTTGTATGTAAATTGATTCTGTTTAATTATTAAATAAATTCTTCATTTAATATATAAAAAATTGTATGAGTGGTCATTCAACTTTATGTTCATTACCCAAAAGTCACTTTTTCTTTCTTTTGTTACGTAAAAGTCATTCAACTTTGTATTCATTATCCAATAGTCACTTTCTTTCTTTTGTTGCAAAAAAATTATTTTACTATGCTCTAGTTATTACAATAATCACTTTGGCCATATTTTACAAACCTTTCACCCGAAAAGTCTATTATGCCCTTGGCTTTATAAATCCTCTCATTTATGTAAAATACCTTCTATATTATATACTATATAATATATATTTATCTAGGTATTTTACTTATAATTAAAATAACTTAATACTATTTTATTGATTATTTTTATAATATATTCGTACATTTAATTTTTTCTTAATATTAATTTTCAAGATATATAAATAGAATTAATATATTTGTCAGTAACATTACCGTAAGAAAATCTCAAGTCCACGTTCTTAATCATTCTTAATGAAATATGTTTAATGAAAATTAAAAAATCAAAGCTCATTGATTTATCGGCCAAGCTATACCAATTAATTTAATAAATAAAATACCCACATTCAGCAAAATGACACATCCGATTAATATTTTTAAATAAATAATATTAACAGATAAAGCCTTAAAAACTTAATATTAAACACAAATATCTTTAAAACTTTTTTTAAAATTCTTATTGAATATAAAAAACTATCATTTGTTAAACAAATTTATGTTTATTATTTTAAATAAATATTTAAAAATAATCTTTTTTATCATTTTTATATTTAAAATATGCTCATGTTTGAAAATGATTAAACAAATTGAGTGCCATAGAAAAATTAAATGTATGGATATATTATAAAAATAATAAATAAAATAATTTAAAGTTATTTTAATAATAAGTAAAGTACCTAGGTAAAAATATATTATATAGTATATAATATAGAAGCTATTACATAAATGAGAGGATTAATGTCAAGGACATAATAGACTTTTCAAGTAAAAGTATTATAAAATCTGGCCAAGGTGATTTTTGTGATAAATAAAGCAAAGTAAAATAGTTTTTGTATAACAAAAGAATGAAAAGTGACTTTTAGGTAATGATACAAAAGTTGAATGATTGTTACGTAACCGTAAAAGAAAAGTAACTTTTGCGTAATGAACACAAAATTAAATGACCAACTGTGAAATTTACTCGTTGAAATAAGACAACAAGTCGAGTAAAAACTGATTGGTAATTTACTATTTTAACTTAACTTATTACCCTTATTGTTATTGCGGCTCTGTTCATCTAATTTGGTTTATGGTTTATTCTCGTTGTCCCAATATTCGAATTGAATTTCTCAGTGACGTCTGTTCTTGTTACACAACTGCACTTCCAAACTAGCATAGTATATTTCAATATATTTAGAGACAAATTATCTTTCTTATCCATTTATTTTCTTCATATAATCCTTTAAACCAATCGAATTTCAATCATAATAAATTGACATCCAGACATAGTAGAACATAATTAAGAACTATTAAACAGCAGGTTTGCATTCCTACATGAAGATTATGCTTAACTACTGAAAAATTGATTAAATTAATATAGGCCTTATCACACCTCTTTTTTCACGTTAACCCTCTAAAAAATATAAAGTGATTTTAAAGCTCAAAGGGTTTTCATGAAAGCGACAAAAGTGGTGTTTCAAAGGAATTTTCAAAGTCGTCACTTGATATTTGATTTCGGTGTGCCAAATCACCGTTTTTAAAATATAATTTTTCCTTTAAAACACATTTAGACTCCAAACTAGTTTGCACCAAAGATTCTAAGTAAGGGAGTTCATTTGATTCGGGAGAATGTGTTAGGCATTTTTTCCAAGTCCAGTGAAAGTCACGGTTACGTACTTGATCTAGTTGACTTTAAAGAATACTCAAACTGAGTCAAAAACACACAAAAGAAAAATAAACACACAAGAGGTTCGGGGTTATCCCCACCTAAATAAAAGAAAATGAAATAAGGGAAAAGCACTAAAAGTCTATACTATGCTCACTCCACGATGTCCGTTACGACCTCCGATTACATTCACTACGGGGCATAACCCGGTTAAATATATATACAAAATCTACGGGGAATTCTAAAAGGGAACGACCTCTCACCTCGAATGATATAAAACACAAGACCTAAAATTTGCCTACCCAAGTGTTGACGGCCTAAGCATGCTCCTAGCGATTAAATAAGAAAGGTAGAAATAAAATAAAACTAAAGTAAATAAAAATTCATTTCACGCCATATTTTCTTTTAACTTCTCATTTCACGTATTTGACCAAGCCCAATCCTAAAATATGATAACAAATTAATCACTAATTTGGTCGGTCTTTCTTCCCAACCCCCACCGCCCAAACAAAACATCCGAGACACATAAGAAGAGAAAATAAAGTAAACAAACAAAATAGTTAACTGAAGTATGATAAGAGCACGTCCCTCAAAACTCATCCTCACGCTGACGCACACCAGCAAAATACAAATTCATCCCCAAATAAACTCATGTTCGGCTTCTGTTTTATGAGGGAAACTATCTACACAAAATTTCAAGAAATAAAGTCACTGAATTCTAGCCTCTCTTTTAGCAAAGAAGCTGATTTGAAGTGTTGCCAGGTGATAGCCTAATAAGACATGTATTTACTCTTCCATAAAAATCTAAAATAACCACATTATAGCCAAGAACAAAAGCGAGTCTATTAAGGATGTAGATCAATTAATTTAGAACTTTGAACGACTAAAATCAAGGCAGCTTGCAACTGGATAATCACACTTTTTAAATCTAGAGCAAGACAAGAGCAGGATTCATGGAGCACTCTCAATGTTTCACCCATATTCAAGAACAAGACTTATTATATAGAATGAGCTAGCAATGAAATACCTAGTGGTAATCGAATGTAATAGTCATTTGAGTCCCGGCAACATGTATACTAGTTTAAGATATTTAGAGAAAAGTTAAGTACCAAACTAATGCAACCAAATAACCAGTTATCCAGCCATGAACTAGATGGTTCACATTTCAACAAAGATAAATGAATTCAATGCTCAGAATAGACTAACAGAATAGATGCCTCGGTTTTTCAAGCTCGCATTCAGAATTTTAAGAAGTTCGACACATAATTACAATCAAAGCAGCAAATTTTTATATTCAAAGCTTCAAAACTCAAATCACACAGGTTTCGCCATTAACATACCTTTTGAAAAGAAACTAAATATATACGGTCGAAATAGATTTCGGCTTTCGAACGTCTGATCGAGTTCGAAAGATAATCGATCGAAGTAAGACCTCGAGATGGGTTCCGAAGATGGTACAAACAAGCTTCGAATCCGAGGGGCTGATCAATGTCGAGTTCGATATCATTGTCAAGCTCGGATCCAAATCGAACTATGATGCAAAGTAAAGCTACCAAGCTTATGATCCCGAATCAATTCGAGAGCTCGAGTCAGAATGGAGCTCGAGCAAAAATCGAGAGCTGGAGTCAAAATCGAGCTCAAACCAAGATCGAGAACTCAAGTCAAGATTGAGCTCGTAGACAAAAGCCGTTGCAATCCCACTAGAGAGAATCTTGGCAGAAATTGTGGAAAAGTTGATTTATCGTGGGGCTCCCACTGAGTATTTTTAATTATGTTTAGAGCAAGATCCCTCTACTATAAAGGACATGGTTATCATTTCTGTAAAGGCAAATTTTTATGCTTATATTGTAATCCAAATACCATCTTCTCCCATAGTGAAGAGTTGTTCTTTCAAGCGTCATAAACTGATTCCACTTGCTTAGTCCTAAAAATCGCTTTCTTTACAATTTTGTTTATTTTGCACTATTTGCGGTCCATATTTGATATTTTCTTTTATCCTTACGATTTGTATTGAGCTATATCACATATCCTTAGAACTACGAATAAATTCAACTCCATCTGTTTTTCGGATAAACAGTTTGGCTCTCACCGTGGGGCTAAGGATAACAGTGGTTATTTGATACGAATCTGAAGAAACACATTGTTGTGTTTTGCGCTCGGTTCCGAAAATATCTTGGATTTCGGATTGGCAACGACTAACTACCAATCAAATGGCTTCACCTATCGACAACGAAGCCGGTCTTCAAGATGAGAACAATAACTTGACATCCAGTACCGAAAGGCTACTTGTAAACGTCGTTGGAGCTCGAATCGGAGCGCCAATAGATATCAATTCGCATGTAGCCATTGAGGCAAACCTCCATGTTGAACCTGAGAATAGCATCCATGGTGGCACTTGGTCTGCAGCTCGAGATACCCATAACGTCGAGGAAAACGGCGTTAGCTTGTATATGATTTTCGAAATGTTGCAAGCCCAACAGGCAACAATAGCTCAGTTGCAGAGCCAAACCCAGCTACAAAGCAGGCCGGAGCCCAGTCCACCTCGAGAAATCACCCACAGAACGGAGCCAGCTATAGTGAAGTCAAATGAGCAAGAATCGGGGACTACTCCCGAAATTGCTAAATTGCTCGAGGAACTCACAAAGCGAGTCGTAGCCAATGATAAAAAAGTATAAACTTATAACTCTAGGGTCGATCAGATCCCGGGAGCTCCACCAATGATAAAAGGGTTGGATTCGAAAAATTCATGCAAAAACCTTTTCCCTCAAGTGCAGCCCCGAAACCAATCCCCCAAAAAATTCCGTATGCCCGAAATTCCCAAATATAACGGAACGACCGATCCCAACGAGCACGTCACTTCTTACACGTGTGCCATCAAGGGCAATGATTTAGAAGACGATGAAATCGAATCTGTGTTGTTAAAACAATTCGGAGAGACCCTCTCGAAGGGGGCAATGATTTGGTATCATAACCTACCACCAAATTCCATAGACTCGTTCGCCATGTTAGCAGATTCTTTTGTGAAAGCACATGCCGGCACCATAAAAGTCGCAACAAGGAAATCGGACCTCTTCAAGGTAATACAAAAGGATAACGAGATGCTGAGGGAATTCGTATCTCATTTTCAAATGGAACGAATGGACTTGCCACCAGTCAAAGACGATTGGGCTGTTCAGGCTTTCACTCAAGGTTTGAACGAACGAAGTTCGATGGCTTCACGACGATTAAAGCATAACCTGATCGAATACCCAACCATCACGTGGGCCGACGTGCACAATCGGTACCAATCAAATATTAGGGTCGAAGATGATCAATTGGGGTCTGAACCCACTATTTGAAGGGATACTAATCGAGAACGAGGTCTGATCGAGGATCGATACCAACCGTACAACGAAAGCCACAGAGTCAGTGAATCGAGGCATAACCTCAGGCAAAATAACAAAAGAAGTGATCGAGGTCAAGGGTACCGGGGGCTGATGAACAGAAGTAGGTTCGATAGGCCTGCTGGATCTAACGAAGCACCTCAGTTATCGGAATATAACTTCAGCATTGATGCATCCGCCATCGTTTCGGCTATCGGACGCATCAAAGACACTAAATGGCCTCGACCCATCCAGACCAATCCTGCCCAGAGGAATCCCAATCAAATGTGCGAATATCATGGCACCCATGGCCACAGAACGGAAGATTGCAGGCAACTAAGAGAGGAAGTAGCCCGGTTATTCAATAAAGGGCACCTTCGAGAATTTTTGAGCGATAGGGCGAAGAACCATTTTAAAAACAGGGATTTCGGCAAGCAAAACGAACAAGAAGAACCACAGCACGTCATTCACATGATCATCGGCGGTGCCGATACCCCTCAGCGACCAGTGCTTAAACGCACTAAGACATCGATTGTGAGAGAAAAGCGATCTCGAACTCAAGATTACACACCCATAGGAACTTTGTCCTTCAATGATGAAGATGCAGAAGGAGTTATACAACCTCATAACGATGCACTGGTAATAACCGTACTCATGAATATAACTAAAGTTAAGTGTGTGTTAA
The DNA here is from genome assembly GCF_000390325.3 of Nicotiana tomentosiformis. Taxonomy (NCBI): domain Eukaryota; kingdom Viridiplantae; phylum Streptophyta; class Magnoliopsida; order Solanales; family Solanaceae; genus Nicotiana; species Nicotiana tomentosiformis. Next base: position 31,772,045 of record NC_090812.1, read on the forward strand.
TTGATCTAGGTAGCTCGGCCAACATCATCAGATTGAAGGTCGTAGAACAGCTCGACCTGCAGGACCAGATCGTACCCGCAACCCTAGTTCTAAATGAATTCAATATGGCATGTGAAACCACCAAAGGCGAGATAATTCTGCCAATAAACGTGGTCGGAACCATCCAGGAAACGAAGTTCCACTTGATCGAAGGCGACATGAGATACAACGCCCTTTTCGGAAGGCCATGGATCCACAATATGAGAGTTGTACCTTCGACCGTACACCAGGTCCTCAAATTCCCAACATTGAGAGGAGTCAAAACAGTGTACAGAGAACAACCAGCCGCAAGAGAAATGTTCGTAGTCGAGGAAGCGAAACCAATATCCTCGCCTTCGCCAGTAAAGGAATCGGGCTCAGAAGGGGAACAAGATACCAAATAGCAATCACAGACATCGGCTCTGACCCAACCAGATAACCAGAAGATCAAAGAAGATGGTGATTAGAGGATCCCTCGATCCTTCGTGATTCCCGATGACTCCAACGCCACCAAATCAACGATTGAGGAACTGGAGCAAGTCACTAATCGAGCACTAACCCAAACGGAAGGTATACCTGGGAATGGGGTTGAGCCCCGAACTCAGGAAGAAACTTATTCAATTTCTTATCGATAACATTGATTGTTTTGCCTGGTCCCATTTAGATATAATAGGGATCCCACCGGACATTATGACGCATCGGCTAAGCTTGGACCCTAGGTTCAGACCGGTGAAACAAAAGAGAAGACCCCAGTCCGAGGTAAAGCACGCATTCATAAAGGACGAGATAACCAAACTTCTCAAGATAGGGTCCATTCGGGAGGTGAAATATCCCGAATGGTTAGCCAATGTAGTTGTACGATTGATAGAATGTGTGTGGACTATAAGGATTTGAACAAAGCACGCCCCAAAGATTCTTTTCCGCTGCCCAACATCGATCGTATGATCGATGCCACGGCCGGCCATGAGATCCTCACTTTTATCGATGCCTATTTCGGATATAATCAAATCCAGATGAACCCAGAGGACCAAGAAAAGACTTCATTTGTCACCAAATATGGAACATATTGTTATAACATGATGCCCTTCGGGCTAAATAATGTAGGGGCTACTTACCAACGCCTAGTAAATAAAATGTTTGAAGAACAAATAGGTAAATCAATGGAAGTTTATATTGATGACATGCTAGTTAAGTCCCTGTGCGCAAAGGACCATTTGACCCATTTGCAGGAAACGTTCGAGATTTTGAGAAAATATAACATGAAACTTAACCCCGAAAAATGTGCATTCGGGGTCGGTTCGGGCAAGTTCCTCGGCTTCATGGTGTCAAATCGGGGAATCGAGATTAACCCCAATAAAATCAATGCCATCAAAGACATCACCATCATGGACAGCGTGAAAACTATACAAAGGCTAATGAGACGGATTGCAGCCTTAGGCCGATTCATTTTGAGATCATCAGATCGAAGTCACAAATTTTTCTCTCTACTCAAAAAGAAGAACGATTTCGCTTGGACCCTGGAATGCCAACAGGCATTAGAGGAATTAAAACGATATCTTTCAAGCCCACCAGTAAGAGGTGTCCTAGTTCGGGAAGAGCGAGGTACGCAATTTTCCATTTATTATATAAGTCGGACCTTAGGAGAAGCAGAAACTAGATATCCACACCTAGAAATATTGGCACTTACACTATTAAGCGCCTCAAGAAAGTTAAGACCGTACTTTCAATGTCACCCCATATGCGTATTAACTACTTACCTGCTTCACAATATTTTGCACAAGCCCGAACTATCAGGCCGATTGGCCAAATGGGCCGTCGAACTCTGTGGGTACGATATCGAATATCAACCTCATACGGCTATCAAGTCTCAAATTTTAGAAGACTTCGTGGCCGATTTCACGCCAACCCTCGTACCCGAAGTCGAAAAAGAACTCCTGTTGAAATCGGGTACGTCATCGGGGGTATGGACCCATTTTACGGACGGGGCTTCGAACATGAAGGGGTCCTGGCTAGGCATAGTTTTAAAGTCACCCACGGATAACACTATTAGGAAATCTATTAAAACTACCAGGTTGACTTACAACGAGGCCGAGTATGAGGCCATGATTGTAGTTCTCGAGCTAGCTAAAAACTTGGGAGCAGAAGTCATTGAAGCCAAATATGACTCTTTGCTGGTTGTAAGTCAAGTAAACAAAACCTTCGAAGTTCGAGAAGATTGAATGCAAAGGTATTTGGACAAACTACATGTCACTTTGCACCATTTCAAATAATGGACTTTACAGCATGTTCCACGAGAGCAAAACGGAGAGGCTGCCGCACTTGCGAATTTGGGATCATCGGTCGAGGAAGGTGACTTGAGCTCGGGAATTGTCGTTCAACTCTCGAGATCCGTGATCGAAGAAGGTCACACCGAGATAAATTCTACGAGCTTAACATAGGATTGGAGAAATAAGTATATTGAATACTTAAAGAACGGAAAGCTCTCATCGGACCCTAAAGATTCAAGAGCCCTACGAACTAAAGCTGCTTGATTCACGTTGGCTTCAGATGGAACGCTATACCGAAGGACATTCGATGGACCATTGGCAGTATGCTTGGGTCCAAGAGATACCGATTACATCCTACGTGAGGTGCACGAGGGCACTTATGGGAATCACTCCGGTGCCGATCCATTAGTCCGAAAAATAATCAGGGCAGGGTATTATTGGATTGATATGGGCAAAGATGCAAAGGAATTTGTTCGAAAATGTGACAAATGTCAAAGATTTGCACCAATGATCCATCAACCCGGAGAGCAACTTCACTCAGTCCTATCCCCATGGCCATTCATGAAATGGGGAATGGATATCATCGGCCCTCTGCCATCGACCCCAGGTAAATCTAAATTCATTTTATTTATGACTGACTATTTCTCTAAATGGGTTGAAGCACAGGCGTTCAAGAAAGTAAGAGAGAGAGAGGTTATAGACTTTATCTGGGATCATATCGTATGTCGATTCGGGATACCCATCGAAATAGTAATTGACCCCGAATCAATTCGAGAGCTCGATTCAGAATCGAGCTCGAGCCAAGATCGAGAGCTCGAGTCAAAATCGAGCTTAAACCAAGATCGAGAGCTCAAGTCAAAATCGAGCTCGTAGACAAAAGCCGTTGCAATCCCACTAGAGAGAATCTTGGAAGAAATTGTGGAAAAGTTGATTTATCGTGGGGCTCCCACTGAGTATTTGTAATTATGTTTAGAGCAAGATCCCTCTACTATAAAGGGCATAGTTATCATTTCTGTAAAGGCAAGTTTTTATGCTTATATTGTAATCCAAATACCATATTCTCCCATAGTGAAGAGTTGTTCTTTCAAACGTCATAAACTGATTCCACTTGCTTAGTCCTAAAAATCGCTTTCTTTACAACTTTGTTTATTTTGCACTCTTTGCGGTCCATATTTGATATTTTCTTTTATCCTTACGATTTGTATTGAGTTATATCACATATCCTTAGAACTACGAATAAATTCAACTCCATCCATTTTTCGGGTAAACACTAAGAAATTTTTCAATCAAGATTCCAATATTTTTACTACGCCATTTCAATTAAACTAGCAAGAGTACTCAAAGAAGGCAATCAAGTAGTAACTCATGTTTCACTAGACAATCTTATAGTCGGATAAATATCAGTCATTCATGTTAAAACAAAATGAACTTGAGATAAAACGATACTCTATAACACCTAATGAGACAAATATAACCCCCAAAAATTCACTCCAATTAACTCTTAACTAATTCCCTCCTCAACCGACTCTCAGACGCCCCCAAATCCGAAAGCAATTGCTACATCCAGCACCCAAATCGGACAGAACCTCAAATGCGAACTCGAATCAACCTCGGCTGAAACAAAACTCCATCTTTGAAACAAAAAATCCGAAATGAAAAGAACCTAAATTTTATTTTTTTTTAAATGGAAACAGAAGTGGAAAAAAAACTAAACTCCAAACTATCTATTTTTTTCGTTCTGGAAAGAAATAAAAATTCGAATCAGAAATTGAAGACCCTAGCTTCTTCCAAATTCCTCTCTGTCCGAAAATCCCCAAAATTTTTGAAAATGTACCCTATATATCCCCTGTCTCTAAACTTCTGCTTGTCCTCTACGAAAATGAGCAGAAATCCCCTTTGTAGATGTGCACATGATCAATGAAGGGCTAGGATCAATTAAGATCGATCCAACGCTCTTCACTCATCCCATACGAGCCTTCTAGAGGTTTCACTCACGTGATATGAGAGACGAGGATGAGAGAATATTCGGTGTCAGAGTTAGTTAGGGTTAGGGCTACGTGGCAAAGACCAAAACGCGTGCCAGATTTGTGGATTTCCGGCGGGCTAGGTGTTAACAGCCATGGAAATGATGATCAAAGCTATTGTGAAGAAGAATCTAGAAGAAGATGATGAGAGGAAAATGAGAGAAGAAGAGAACCTACTCACTTTATTTCCAAAATAGTCTAAGTTCTGTACAATATTTTACAGTATTTAACCACCTAACTAACTAACTCTAGTTAACTTTACACTTAAGTTTAACCACAGTTAACTATCAGCTTGTTACATAGCTGCTAACCAATACTGCCCCTCAAGTTGATGATTCAAATAAGTTCTTCAATCCCATTTTGTTCAGCAAGTATTCATGTTGAGATTTTCCCGGACCCTTTATGAGTAAGTCTGCTAGTTGATCTTCTCTATTCACATACTCAATTTTCAACAGTCCTTGGCTTAGTTTTTCCCTCACAAAATGACAGTCTATGTCAACATGTTTTGTTCTCTCATGAAATATCAGATTGGAAGCTATTTGGATTGCTGCTTTGCTATCACATATTAGAGTTATAGGCAGCTCAATCTTGACACCTAGTTCACTGAACAGACCTATTAACCATGTAACTTCTGCTGCACACGATGCCGTACTTCTAAATTCTGCTTATGCTAAACTTCTAGAGATAGTGCTTTGCTTCTTAGACTTCCAGGATATTAATGCATTGCCAAACTTGACTAAATACCCTGTAACTGATCTCCTTGTCTGTATGCATGCTCCCCAGTCTGAGTCACAGTAAGCAATCAGCTTACTCGATGATTCTGCAGGTATCAGCAATCCCCAGACCTAGTGCCTCCTTTATATACCTTACCACTCTCAATGTTGCTTCCGTGTGAGAAGTCTTAGGATAATGCATAAACTGGCTAAGGCCCTGGACCACAAAGGCAATGTCTGACCTGGTCATAGTAAGATACAACAGTCTTCATACCAATCTTTGGTAAGCACCAGGATTCTTGAGAGCTTCGTCCGAGTGAGCACTAGTGGTATTGAAGCAACTGTCATATTCTGTGGATGTTAACTTTTTATTCAGCTCTAATGGTGTTCCAGCTGGCTTTGCACCACTTAGACCTGACTCAAATATTAACTCTAAAGCATACTTCCTCTAACACATGAGGATTCCTTGTTTAGACCTTGCAAATTCAATGCATAGGAAAGATTTCAGCTCTCCTAAATCCGTCATCTTGAACCTTTTCTTGAGATTTGTCCTAGTATCATACAACAACTGTTGGTTGTTCCCTGTGATCAAAAGATCATCTACATACACCAATATGACCACTATGTCACTCCCAGCTTTTTTTGTGAACAGGAAATAATCATAATGACTTTGCTGAAATCCTATATGAAGTAAAGTTTTAGTCAACTTCATATTCCATTGCCTTGGGGCCTGTTTAAGTCCATAAAGGGACTTATGGAGTTTGTAGACCTTCTTATGAGTCTCCCCTATCTAGCAAACCCCTCAGGTATATGCATATAAACCTATTCAATAAGATCTCCATTCAGGAAAGCATTATGAACATCCATCTGAAAGATCAACCACTGTTTAGAAGCAGCAAATGCAATAATAGATCTGACAGTAACTATCTTAGCCACAGGAGAAAAAGTTTCACCATAATCCAAACCTTCATTCTAACTGTACCCCTTAGCAACCTATCGAGCTTTCAACCTTTCTATCTCTCCAGAGTCTTTATACTTAATTTTCTACACCCACCTGCAGCCAATAGGTGTCTTTCCAGGTGGAAGATTTACAGTGCTCCAGGTATGATTATCTTCCAGTGCATCAATCTCCAACTGCATAGCTTTCACCCATCTAGGATCAGTAGCAACTTGTTTAAAAGTGGTTGGTTTTGAGAGAGCTGAGTAGGCTGTGAGAGCTTGTATGAAGGTTGAGCCTTTGGACAGGGTGACATAATCTTGCAGCCATACAGGTGGCTTGCTTGGTCTGGAAGATATCCTGCATTCTTCAAGAGACTCGACAGTTTCAGCACAAGCATCATCCTGATAATCACTCACAGTAGGAAGGATAAGTTCAGAAATAGTTGTGTCTGTAGGGAGGAGAGGAATTTCTGCAGAGGACTTTGATGACATCTGATCTGCAGCAGGCTCAGTTGAGTTTTCTACTGTAGGTGTTGAAGAGGAGATAGGAGTTGCAACATTCAACTCAGAAGATAACAGATCCAGAACAGGGAAAATCAGAATTCCTGAATTTCTAACATGGTTGAAAGGGAACATAGTTTCATGGAACACAATATTTCGATTGACCATAAAGGTTTTGAAATGCAGGTTATACAGTATATACCCCTTTTGAGTAGAGAAGTAATCTAAGAGCACAGCAGGCACTGCTCTATGTGAAAACTTGTCCAAGACTTTAGGAGTTGTAGAATAACACAAGCAACCAAATACTTTGAGATGAGATAAAGAAAGTGGATGTAAATAGAGATGCTTAAAAGGTGACTTGTACCCAATTCCCTTAGAAGGTAATCTATTGAGTAAATACACTGCTGTAGTAACACATTCTCCCCAAAATCTTAAAGGCATGACTGCTTGGAATCTGAGAGATCTAGCCATTTCCAAAATAGTTCTATGTTTTCTTTCTGCTACCCCATTCTATTGGGTTGTATAAACATATGTACTATGATGCACAATGCCAAGACTGGACAACAACTGCTTGAACTCAGTACTAAAAACTTCACTTCCATTATCAGTCCTTAGAATTTTAATAGTAGTAGAAAACACATTGTTTGCTTGAGTAAGAAAATCTCTTAGAACTACAATTGCTTATGACTTAGAATTCAAGAGGAAAATCCAAGTAAACCTATTATAATCATCAACTATGGTTACAAAGTATCTTTTACCATCATGTGTAGGTATCTATATGGTCCCTATCACAGTGAACTAGTTCAAAAGCAGACTTTGTTGTAGTATTACTCAACTAAAAAGGCATCTTGGTTTGTTTTGCAATAGGACATACAGTGCAGGGCTGATTAGAGTTACCTATTGTCAGCTTACTCAGTGCCTCTATCTTCTTTATTATGTCTATAAGAGCATGTCCTAAACTATTATGCCATAAACTGCAAGTGCTAGAAACAGACACAGTAGAAGAAGTACTGGAAATAGGAGAAAAAGTAGAAACATCATTTGCTATGTTGACACACTTATTTGTTGACTGAGATGGGGCTGATGTAGAGGTACTCCAACGCAATATTACAATCCATGCTCCTCTCTACCAATCCCCTTCACCTGACCACTGAAGAGGTCCTGAAAAATATAGAAGTCAGAGAAGAAGCCAACCATACATTTTAGTTCCTTAGTGAGTTTTGAAACTGAGAGTAGGTTGAACTTAAAGTGAGGAACGTAGAGAACATTATAGATTTCCTAATTACTTAATACAGAAGCATTTCCTGTGTGTGATACTGATACCACACTTCCAGTAGGTAAGTGTACTTTATTCTCTTTTGTGTTTGGAAGTCCCCTATGATTGTGCAGCATGTCTAGACTTGAAGTCATATGATTGATGCCCTAGTGTCAACAACCCACTTGTCATTCACACAATGAGACATAAAGGCAATCACTTTGCTCAGAATACCTGAACAACTAATTTGCTTGACGAGTCTGATCCTTCTGTGCTTCCTTTGGACAACAGATGGACAATCTACTGATACTGTTCAGGAGTAAAGACAGGGGCATGGTGTGGCAATTGTTGGAAGAAAATGGGTTAATTTGCTGGTTGTGGAACACATGTATTAGAACGACTCCCTCCTCTGCATTGTTGAGTCACACTAGAAACTATATTGCTCCCCATAATATGTCTGTCTGTACAGTTCACCTCTACACCACACGCTTGATTTGCATATTATCCAGTATTGATTCCTTTCTTCTTGGATTTAAAATCTGGAGGATATACAACTAGCTTATAGCAATTTTCCTTTGTGTGTCCCTTATAATGGCAATACTCATACTGAACTTGACTCCTTTTTGGTTTGTAGTTTCCAGTACTATTTGTGTTCTTGCTACTATACATAGCTACATTCTCCAAGGTTTGAGAAACTTGAGCTACTTGTGTCATATTACCAAGGTTTCTTTGGCTTTCCTGATCCACTAACATAGAATAAGCCTTATTTATGCTAGGCAACGGGGACATCATCATAATTTATCTCCTTGACTGAGAATAGGACTCATTTAAGCCAGTAATAAACTGAAGAAGCCTTTGATATTCAAAGTGTTGAGCATACTTCTTTGACTCAGGACACGGACACCCAGGACATGTCATAAGGGCATCAAACTCATCCCAAAGCTCTCTTAGTTTGGAGAAATAATCAGTTACAATCATAACTCCTTGAGTCAAAGTGTGAACCTCCTTATGTAGGTACAAAATTCTGTAACCATTTACTTTATCAAATCTCTCTTTTAAGTCTTCCCAAACCTTATGAGCACTAGATGCATATAAGACACTACTTAACAAACCCGGCCTCACAACATTCATTATCCATGACAGAACAATAGCATTCACTTTCTCCCACAGATCATGGAGTTCAGGCTCAAACCTAGATTTAGAAAATCTACCATCGACAAATCCCAATTTACTCTTACCTAGCAAGCCAATTCTCATTGCGCGACTCCACAAAGCATAGTTATCAGATCCAGTAACTTGAAGAGAGATCAGAGAACTACCTGGTGTGTCAGTTGGCTATAGATACAGAGGATGATTATGATCAATGGTGGGAAAGGAGGTACTAGTCACAAAATTGCCATTCGCTGAGGTCGTGACAGTGTGAGTAGCAGTACTATTGTTGATTTGATCATCTTCAACCGCCATTGTTAACTGGTAATTGACTTCACACAACACAATTTGCAAACCCTAGCTTCGATCGAGAGTTACTCTAAGACAATTCGGCACCTCAAATTGCAGAATTGAAGCAACCTAGATGAAGAAATGCGTTCGCAACTTACTTAGATCCACATTGATAGCTCTGATACCATGTTAACAACCATGGAAATGACGATCAAAGCTACTGTGAAGAAGAATCTAGAAGAAGATGAGGAGAGAAAAATGAGAGAAGAAGAGAACCAACTCACTTTATTTCCAAAAAATCTAAGTTCTGTACAGTATTCTACAGTATTTAACCACCTAACTAACTAACTCTAGTTAACTTTACACTTAAGTTTAACCACAGTTAGCTACCAGCTTGTTACTTAGCTGCTAGCCAACACTAGGCGTGGCGGCATAGGTGGATAGAAGGTTGGGGTGTGACTGTTTTGGTCTAAGGCTAGAAAAGGTTATAATCAGTGTTTTAAAAGGCATGGGCGTAAGACGAGACATTTTACATATGCGTCAGCAAGGCATAAGCCCGAGGCACGGGGCGTAAGCCCCATAGATATTTAATTCTTAATATTTTATAAAATAATATTAAAACAGTGATTATAATTAGGATTTTATTTAGAGTTAAAATAAAACATGGACTATTGGATTAAAAAGAATGGAGGGCTGAGATCAAAATTTGAAAAAGTGGGGCGGATTTTTGGGTTTAAATGGTTCGGCCGGTCAGCATGGTGTAGGGTTGTAGGCTAAAGGGTCTGGGATGTCCAAATTTTGGGCTCAGGTGCACGAGTTTAGGTGGCAATTGGGCTGGAGGGTGGTTGGACTTGGGTTCAGATCTTGTGGGCATGGGATTAGGATAATTTTGGGCTATTCAACTCTTTAAAATCTAAAACTTCATGAATTAGAAAACCTAAATCTTCCTCCTATAAAATATATTATAAAAACTATAGAATCAATCCTAATTTAAATAAACTACATCATAATATGAAACTATTTTGGGTATTTTTTCTTAGATTATATTAAATTAAAAATAGAGAAAACTATTTAAAAGCAATTGTAGAATTAAAATAATATCAATACGAAATACTAATGACTTTGAATAAAATATATAAAATGAGAAGCATTATAAGCAAAACTATTTTTTGGCATTTTATCAAAAAATGTAATTGAAGTAAAGATAGACTAAAACTATAGAAAATTAAAGTTAACTCAAATAAATATATAAAATATGCAAAAATACTAGAATAGCGTGGCGGGTCAAAAATTACGTATTTCCAGGCCTTTCCACTGTTTATATAACTCTTTAACAATGCCTTCTAAAGTATGAAACTTAGCCATATAAGATTAATCCCAATCTAGCAAAATATTTTAGAGTTTGGACAGAAATAATATTGTCAATATAAACTCCTGCAGCAACAGGTTGGGGCAAGAATTCTTCTGGTTGTTAGTATTTTGTATTCATAAAATAATTCTCGAGAAGAAAAATAACGTAAAATAGAAATGTAGAAGAAGCAGAAATCAATCTAAGCCTACTAAATTCACAAAGTTCCTTAAGGAACTTAATCCCCTCCTAGTACCCGAGATTATGATTATTTTCTATCATGATAGAACGGATTACACACTGGTGTAGCAGTACTTCAAACCCCAGTGTTTCAGCGAAGACAAATGGCGGCAGTGAATTACACTTACTTTGTTTATTTTGTAAGAAAACAATACGGAAAGGAAGAAGAGATTTCAGAATTTTCATAAGAAAAATCTGAAGGAATGGCCTGATATTTATAGCCAACAAGTTGGGTTCAAATAAAGAGGTGTGTATACAATCGAAATAGATTTCGGTCTTCGAACGTCTGATCGAGTTCGAAAGATAATCGATCGAAGTGAGACCTCGAGATGGTTTCCAAAGATAGTACAAACAAGCTTCGAATCCGAGGGGCTGATCAATGTCGAGTTCGATATCATTGTCAAACTCGGATCCAAATCGAACTATGATGCAAAGTAAAGCTACCAAGCTTATGATCCAGAGACCAACCAACATTGACCCCGAATCAATTCGAGAGCGCGAGTCAGAATCGAGCTCGAGCCAAGATCGAGAGCTCGAATCAAAATCGAGCTCAAACCAAGATCGAGAGCTCAAGTCAATATCGAGCTCGCACACAAAAGCCGTTGCAATCCCACTAGAGAGAATCTTGGCAGAAATTGTGAAAAAGCTGATTTATCGTGGGGATCCCACTGAGTATTTTTAATTATGTTTAGAGCAAGATCCCTCTACTATAAAAGGGCATGGTTATCATTTCTGTAAAGGCAATTTTTTATGCTTATATTGTAATCCAAATACTATATTCTCCCATAGTGAAGAGTTGTTCTTTCAAGCGTCATAAACTGATTCCACTTGCCTAGTCCTAAAAATCGCTTTCTTTACAACTTTGTTTATTTTGCACTCTTTGCGGTCCATATTTCACATTTTCTTTTATCTTTATGATTTGTATTGAGCTATATCACATATCTTTAGAACTACGAATAAATTCAACTCCATCCGTTTTTCGGGTAAACAGTTTGGCGCCGACCGTGGGGCTAAGGATAACAGTGTTTATTTGATATGAATCTGAAGAAACTGTGTTTTGCGCTCGGTTCCAACTGTGATTAGCAACGACTAACTACCAATCAAATGGCTTCACCAATCGACAACGGAGCCGGTTTTCAAGATGAGAACAATAACTTGACACCCAGTACCGAAAGGCCACTTGTAAACGCCGTTGGATCTCGAATTGGAGCGCCAATAGATATCAATTCTCATGTAGCCATTGAGGCAAACCTCCATGCTGAACCCGAGAATAGCATCCATGGTGGCACTCGGTCTGCAGCTCGAGATACCCGTAGCGTCGAGGAAAACGACGTTAGCTTGCGTATGATTTTCGAAATGTTGCAAGCCCAGCAGGCAACAATAGCTCAGTTGCAGAGCCAAACCCAACTACAAAGAAGGCCGGAGCCCAGTCCACCTCGAGAAATCACCCACAGAACGGAGCTAGCCATAGTGAAGTCAAATGAGCAAGAATCAGGGACTATTTCCGAAATTGCTAAATTGCTCGAGGAACTCACAAAGCGAGTCGAAGCCAATGATAAAAAATTATAAACTTATAACTCTAGGGTCGATCAGATCTTAGGAGCTCCACCAATGATAAAAGGGTTGGATTCGAAAAAATTCGTGCAAAAACCTTTTCCCTCAAGCGCAGCCCCGAAACCAATCCCCCAAAAAATTCTGTATGCCCGAAATTTCCAAATATAACGGAACGACCGATCCTAACGAGCACGTCACTTTTTACACGTGTGCCATCAAGGGCAATGATTTAGAAGACGATGAGATCGAATCTGTGTTGTTAAAAAAATTCGGAGAGACCCTCTCGAAGGGGGCAATGATTTGGTATCGTTTCGGCTATCGGACGCATCAAAGACACTAAATGGCCTCGACCCATGCAGACCAATCCCCCCCAGAGGAATCCCAATCAAATGTGCGAATATCATGGAACCCATGGCCACAGAACGGAAGATTGCAGGCAACTAAGAGAGGAAGTAGCCCGGTTATTCAATAAAGGGCACATTCGAGAATTTTTGAGCGATAGGGCGAAGAACCATTTTAAAAACAGGGATTTCGGCAAGCAAAACGAACAAGAAGAACCACAACACGTCATTCACATGATCATCGGTGGCGCTGATACCCCTTAGGGACCAGTGCCTAAATGCACTAAGACATCGATTGTGAGAGAAAAGCGATCTCGAACTCAAGATTACACACCCATATGAACTTTGTCCTTTAATGATGAAGATGCAGAAGGAGTCATAAAACCTCATAACGATGCACTAATAATATCCGTACTCATGAATAAAACTAAATTTAAGCTAGTGTTGATTGATCCAGGTAGCTCGGCCAACATCATCAGATTGAAGGTCGTAGAACAGCTCAGCCTGCAGGACCAGATCGTACCCGCAACCCTGGTTCTAAACGGATTCAATATGGCATGTGAAACCACCAAATGTGAGATAATTCTACCAATAAACGTGGTCGGAACCATCCAGGAAATGAAGTTCCACGTGATCGAAGGCGACATGAGATACAACGCCATTTTTGGAAGGCCATGGATCCACAACATGAGAGCTACACCTTCGACCCTACACCAGGTCCTCAAATTTCCAACATCGAGAGGAGTCAAACTAGTGTACGGAGAACAACCAGCTGCAAGAGAAATGTTCGCCATCGAGGAAACGAAACCAATATCCTCGCCTTCGCCAATAAAGGGATCGGGCTCAGAAGGGGAACAAGATACCAAATAGCAATTAGAGACATTGGCTCTGACCCAACCAGATAACCAAAAGATCGAAAAAGATGATGATCAGAGGATCCCTCGATCCTTCGTGATTCCCGATGACTCCGACGCCACCAAATAAAATGATTGAGGAACTGGAGCAAGTCACACTAATCGAGCACTGGCCCGAACAGAAGGTATACCTGGGAACGGGGTTGAGCCCCGAACTCAGGAACAAACTTATTCAATTTCTTATCGATAACATTGATTGCTTTGCCTGGTCCCATTTAGATATAAAAGGGATCCCATCGGACATTACAACGTATTGGCTAAGCTTGGACCCTAGGTTCAGACCAGTGAAACAAAAGAGAAGACCCCAGTCCGAGGTAAAGCACGCATTCATAAAGGACGAGGTAACCAAACTTCTCAAGATAGGTGTCAGGACCCAAACCGATGGGCCACGACAGGCACCCGGTACCTTACTCAACCGAGTACCAACGTAACGTATCTTTCGTATCATACTATCATAGGTAATTGAGCCGGAGAGGCTATCGTGAGATAAGTAGAATAAAACATGAAATACCAATTTGGGCCTAAAAGACCAAAATGATCACTCGTATACTAAACATAGGCCGACAAGGCCATATAATCTTTTACGTACATGGCATATGTCTACAAGCCTCTAAGAGTAGATAAATACCATAAAGGTCGAGACAGAGCCCCGCCATATCAAACAATACACGTATGAATCATACTGACCAAATAAGCAACTCCTAAGCAAATGGAGCGCACCTACATCTTCCGTTGAGCTGATAGCCTACTTGGGTAATTCTCAACCTGTCTATCGGGACCCGCGGGCATGAAACGCAGCGTCCCCAGGCAAAAGGGACGTCAGTACAAATAAAGTATCAAGTATGTAAGGCATGACAGTAGTATATAAAAGACATGAAAGAAACATGGAGTAAAGAACTCAACCTGTAATTCTGAATAGCTTTGTGAATCATGAAAATTTATAATATCATGCATGTGCGTATAAATGCCATACCATGCATAGGTATATGCGTACATAACATCATCAAGTCTCTGAGGGCATCCCATCATATCATCTCAGCCACTGTGGGCAAAATCATCAACGTATACCAGCTGATCAGGTGGTGGTGCGTATATAACGCCATAACCTTTTCTCATATCCCATATACATATAATATACGCGTATATAATGCCTTCTAGTCATTCGTCAATGTACATATATAAATGCATGAAATGCATAAGAAATACGTTAATAAGATTTCTCGAATATCATAAAATCAATATGCCTTTCGGACAAACTTTATCAAATACGTATTTTTCTGAGACCCATGAATAGAGGATATAATAATAATTCACATGGGGAATCAAGTATATAGACACCCCTAGTATTTCTATGAATAGAGTCATTTATGAAAGTTGCATATTTTGCTCGTTTCGTTTGTATCACTTGGATCATGCCAAAAGAAAGAAGGGATAGCCTTAACATACCTTAACTCCATTGAGTACTTAATACCTTCCAAGAAATTCTTCAAACAAATCAACTCAATCTACCATAGCATAAGGATATTTAAAATCAGTGTTGAGTAAAGGCTAAGTCCGCAACTTAAACTAGTAGCTCCTTTACGTAAATTTGGGCAGCAACTCCCCGGTAACTAGGCCCTCCTCCAATACCATATACCAACAACAACAAGAGCACAACAATAACAATATGTAAGCACCATTTTCCAACCTTATATCCATCACAATATACCACAAAACAGCCCACACACCCTAATCACTTCATACATAAAACGACAACCAAAGTAGTGTCAAACAATTTAAACAATGTAACGACGAACCACCAGCCCACTATTCCGTCATTATGTGATGTTTCTCCACACCATTTATCCTCCAAAACTCCATTAAATAGTGAGAAAATATACAACCCAAAGGCAACACGAAACAGCCCACAAAACAGTCCACAAAAGAGTCCACTACAATTTAAATAACTCGTACCCATGGTTTCCGATCACCGTCCCGTGAGTTCTAACTATTAGGAAATGAATTTATCAACATTCCTTGATATTTAAACACTTAAATACAGAAATTAGGAATTTTATTAAATGTCAAATACATTCCAAAACTCAAACTGCAAAGAAAAAAGAGGCGATATAGCGATACTTACGTCGTAGGGATCGTTTTAATATTATCGCTTCTTGATTCCGTGCCCGGGATGATAATATTATTTGAAACACTATTAGAGAGCTCAAATACAGGTTCTGTGGTCTTCTATGGTCGGGTTCTATGTGAAAATGATGAGAGAGACGAGTTAAGACATAGTTATCAACGTTTGAAAAGTCAAAAGGTGCTAGCTTTGCACCCTCTCATTCGCCCATCTTCCGACGCTTATATCTTTTTATCCGGATGTCGTATAAGTGAACGGTTAAGTGCGTTAGAAACTACATTCCAAGAGCTTCAATTTTATATATAATATGTCCCATAAAAACCTCATATATCATACAAAATATATTTCTTAAAAAGCTCTGTTACATGGCAAATCCTTAGTCGGCTTTTCCGCAACTTTAATCCGATTTTTTTCAAACTTTATATTTTCTATCCAAACATCATATATAGCCATATTATGACTTTAAAATCATTTAAATCATGATTAACAAGTCTTCATTACGCCACCTTGGGACGCACAGGGTGTAACAATCTTTTCCCCTTAGAAACATTCGTCCTCGAATGTTAAACTCCCAGAAATCTATAGAAATTTTGGCGGAGTCTCCTCTGTAACGGTACTACTACCAACTTGTCACACAGAAAACCCAACAATACAAAGCCACGCTGGTCCATAATCATCAATAACACCAATGGCCTCACACGACCAATAAAAATAACTTACATAAGAATCAAGTACCATATACGTACCTAAAGGTTGTGATGTATCAGTCTGATCCTCCTCCGGAAGTGGAAACAAGTGAGGATACCTAGTCTTCATTTCCTCTTCAGTTTCCGGAGTCCTCTCCTCCACATTATGGTTAATCAAAAATACTTTAACCGAAACTACATCCTTACTTCTTAATCTCTGAACTTGTCTATCTAGTATAGAAATGAGAGCTTCCTAATATGATAGTTGCTCTGTAACGTGAACATCGTCAACTGGAATGAATTTAGAGGGATCTGCAATACACCTACGGAGCATAGACACATGAAATACTGGATCTACAGACTCCAATTTGGAAGGCAAGTCTAACTCATATGCTACTTGGCCTACTCTGCGTATAATCTTATAAGTTCCAATGTACCGAAGGCTAAGCTTTCATTTCTTACCGAATCTCATAACACCTTTCATCGGTGATACCTTTAGGAATACCCAGTCATCTACCTGAAACTCCAAGTATAGTCATTGATTATCTGCATAGGACTTCTGACGACTATGTGCTGCTAATAGCCTTTCCCTTATAAGCTTAATCTTCTCAATTGCTTGTTGTACCAACTCTGGTCCTACTAACTTAGTTTCCCCAATCTCGAACCATCCTATATGTGACCTATATTTCCGTCTGTAAAGAGCTTCGTATGGAGCCATCTGAATGCTGGAATGATAACTATTATTATATGCGAACTAAATAAGTGGAATATGATCATCCCAGTTACCCCTAAAGTCCAAAACACAAACCCGTAGCATATCTTCCAGTATCTAAATAGTACGTTCAGCCTTACGGTCTGTCTGGGGATGAAATACTATACTAAGAATCACCTGAGTCCCCAATCTTTTTTGGAAGGACCTCCAGAAATTAGCTGTAAACTGAGCACCTCTATCTGAGATAATAGATATAGGAACACCATGAAGTCGTACTATCTCCTTAATATAAATCCTTGCATAATCCTCTGTTAAATACGTAGTCCTGACAGGCAGAAAATGGGTTGATTTTGTAAGTCTATAGACAATCCCGTATAGCATCGAACTTACGTTAGGTACTAGGTAAGTCTATGATGAAATCCATATTAATCACTTCCTATTTCCAAGTCGGAATCTCTATAGCCTATAATAATCCAGTGGGTTTCTGATGCTCAATCTTAACCTGTTAACAATTTGGGCACTGAGCAACAAACTCTGTTATATCCTTCTTCATTTCGTCCCACCGGTATATTCCCCTGATACCATGATACATTGTCGTCGCTCCTGGATAAATAGAATAACGAGAATAGTGAGCTTCTCCCATAATCTGCTGGCGCAACCCTACCATATTAGAACACATAATCGACCTCGATATCTGAGGACTCCATCTCTTGTAATCTCAAATAGTGTATTCTCCTTTTGAGGGGATGTATCTCTATAATGAACTAGCACATGATCCACATACTGGCGTTCCTTCACTTCAGTTACTAAAGAGGATGTTGTCGTGTCCTGAATAGTAACTCTGGTATCACCTGAGTCTAGTAATTGAACTCCAAGACTAGCTAGCTGATGAATCTCATGGGCTATGCCACACTTCTCTGGCTATAAATATGATAAGTTACCCATAGATCTACGACTGAGGGCGTCGGCTACTACATTCGCCTTTCCTAGATGGTATAAAATATCAACATCGTAGTCTTTTAGTAGCTCCAACCATCGCCTCTGACGTAAATTCAATTCCTTTTGCTTGAATATATACTGAAGGCTCTTACGGTCCGTATAGATATCAACATGAATTCCCTACAAATAGTGCCTCCACATCTTTAGTGCATGAATCACCGCGGCTAATTCTAAATCGTGGGTCGGATAATTCTTCTCGTGCTTCCTTAGTTGTATTTAAACATAAGCAATTACTTTTAATGGTTGTTCTACCACTTGTTGCATGAATACACGGCTTATCTCATTGCCCACAAATACTGAAATTTCCTGTAACTCATATGATCTTAAATATCATCTTTTGATTTTTTTTTTCCATTCATTAGCCACGATAGGTGCCACTTTCTTACGGAGTACATACAATGTTGTTGTGAGACTGTTGTTACACGACCATTTCTTCCTTATGTCACTATGCTTAAGTTTAAGCCTTCTTCCTTATTCCCTCAGCTAGTCTTCTTTGTAGTACTTAAGAAAGACCCTTTGACTCTTGTAAAGTTACGAGCTTGTTATATCGTATACCCGAAAGATTTTTTTTTTGACGTTCTTACTCGCCTATAATTATCCTTAATTACTTACCTCCATGTCCTTGTACTCGTAAGGTTGATTCTGAACTGAAATTTTTGACTGTCTTTTCAGTGGCACAGTTTTGTTTTTCGTAACACTTATACGGTACCTTTAACAACCCCAACTCCTATCTAAATATTTCTCAAGGATTACGATGTCATCATATTTGCAAGATTGAATTCCCTAAGTTGGGTTTCACTATGTTTATCTTGCACAACCTGCTGATTTATCGGTACCCTCTTGTTTAGCCATGGCTAGGTTCTTCCTGAATCAACTACTAACTACACGTTAGTCCATTCTCATATCTATATTCTGCATAATCTTTCTTGGGTTATATCCTTTGTCTTAACTTACCCCGCACACTGGCTCCTTATGTATCCAGTGTTCATTTGCACTTATTTATCAATAACATCTAGTGATGGAACCCTTTCTGCCTTTTCCCGTCGTCATGCTTACATAATGTTCTGGAGTCGTATCATATCCGTGGGATCTGAATAAATGCAATTTCATTCCTTTTGCCTTTCTAACACATTCTTCTTTTATTATTCCATAGTTACCTTAACCATATAATTCCGACTTAATACCATATCACACTATCTTCCCCCCTTTAGGGGAGTACTAACATTTATTGCTATGAAGATTTACCTATAAATGTTTCACCTCTTCATATTTGGTGTCTTTTCACATCTTTACGGACTCTTACTTGCCTTGCAGTAACCCTTCTGTACTAGGGTTAATTTAATTTTTTACATACAAAGGTGACACCTAGTGTAACTGGCACACTTAGTCCCTTAAGCTTAACTCTGCTCACAGCGCTTGTTTTAGGGAAACGTCTTCCTGAATGACCTTTCAAAGTTATTCTTCTGTTGTCCATTCAATTATCGCCCTGAACACAATCTCTAAAATTCTCACGATGTCGACTATTATCAAATCCTTCGGTCCCGAATTCATGTTCAGTTTATCTTATTCACTAGCCCATACTAATTTCTATTACTCCGGTGGTCTAACTTTTCCTTCTGGTAATCATGTATGAGTCACCAACTCATTTCTCGAAATGGGGACATGACCTTATGGCTTATACTCTTTTATTGTCTCAAGGCATGTAACTTCTTGTTTTTTCCTTGACTTGACTATAGAATCTATAGTCCTGTCATATTTTGATTTACCGTTATCATCCCTTTATCACATCTTACTCATAATGCTTCATCTACTTTCTTCTTATTCTCCTGCTAATATTTCTGTCTATCACATTATTATGAAAACTACTTCAAAACATTCTTTCACTTTTATCCCCCCCTTGATTCAACTCACTGGCTCTTCGGGTCGCCTAACACTCTCTCTTTACTAGGGACGGGAGCCATACAAAGGTAAATATTTATCCCTTCTAGGATTCCAATGCCAATCTTCTAATATTTCTGAACATTCTAGTATTCATATCTGATTGTACTATTCTAGAGTGCACCATCCGGGTGTCTCACAAGGACAACCATTACCACGTTTGCAATATCCCTCAGAAATGAGAGCTAATGATAACAATCCATCCATAATTTTGGGTTACTCTAACCCCAGCCGGATGCTGATATCTCATCCTTCTCTTAAATTATATACCACTTTTGTCACGACCCAAACCGATGGGCCACGATAGGCACCCGGTACTTTACTCAACCAAGTACCAACGTAACGTATCTTTCGTATCATACTATCATAGGTAATTGAGCGGGAGAGGCTGTCGTGAGATAAGTAGAATCAAACATGAAATACGAAATTGGGCCTATAAGACCAAAATGATCACTCGTACACTAAACATAGGCCGAAAAGGCCATACAATCTTTTACGTACATGGAATATGTCTACAAGCCTCTAAGAGTAGATAAATACCATAAAGGTCGGGAGAGAGCCCCGCCATATTAAACAATACACGTCTGAATCATACTGGCCAAATAAGCAACTCTGGAGCAAATGGATCGCACCAACATCTTCCGCTGAGCTGATAGCCTACTTGGGTAACTCTCAACCTGTCTATCGGAACATGCGGGCATGAAACGTAGTGTCCCCAGGTAAAAGGGATGTCAGTACAAATAAAGTACCGAGTATGTAAGGCATGACAGTAGTATATAAAAGACATAAAAGAAACATGGAGTAAAGAACTCAACCTATAAGTCTGAATAGCTTTGTGAATCATGAAAATTTATAATATCATGCATGTACGTATAAATGCCATACCATGAATAGGTATATGCGTACATAACATCATCAAGCCTCTGAGGGCATCCCATTATATCATCTCAGCCACTGTGGGCAAAATCATCAACGTATACCAGCTGATCAGGTTGTGGTGCGTATATAACGCCGTAACCTTTTCCTATATCCCATATACATATAATATACGCGTATATAACGCCTTCTGGTCATGGGTCAATGTACATGTATAAATGCATGAAATGCATAAGAAATACGTTAATAAGATTTCTCGAATATCATAAAATCAATATGCCTTTCGGACAAACTTTATCAAATACGTATTTTTCTGAGACCCATGAATAGAGGATATAATAATAATTCACATGGGGAATCAAGAATATAGACACCCCTAGTACTTCTATGAATAGAGTCATTTATGAAAGTTGCGTATTTTGCTCATTTCGTTTGTATCACTTGGATCATACCAAAAGAAAGAAGGGATAGCCTTAACATACCTTAACTCCATTGAGTCCTTAATACCTTCCAAGAAATTCTTCAAACAACTCAACTCAATCTACCATAGCATAAGAAGATTTAAAATCAGTGTTGAGTAAAGGCTAAGTCCGCAACTTAAACTAGTAGCTTGTTTACGTAAATTTGGGCAGCATCTCCCCTGTAACTAGGCCCTCCTCCAATACCATATACCAACAACAACAACAACACAACAATAGAAATATGTAAGAATCATTTTCCAACCTTATCTCCATCACAATATACCACAAAACAGCCCACACACCCTAATCACTTCATACATAAAACGACAACCAAAGTAGTGTCAAACAATTTAAACAATGTAACGACAAACTACCAGCCAACCATTCTGTCATTATGTGGTGTTTCTCCACACCATTTGTCCTCAAAAACTCCATTAAATAGTGGAAAAATATACAGCCCAAAGGAAACACGAAACAGCCCACAAAACAGTCCACAAAATAGTCCACTACAAGTCAAATAACTCGAACTCCCGATTTTCGATCACCGTCCCGTGAGTTCAAACTATTAGAAAATGAATTTATCAACATTCCTTGATAGTTAAACACTTAAATACAGAAATTAGGAATTTTATTAACTATTAAATATATTCCAAAACTCAAACTACAAAGAAAAGGAGAGGCGATATAGCGATACTTACGTCGTAGGGATCGTTTTAATGTTATCGCTTCTTGATTCCGTATCCGGGATGATAATATTCTTTGAAACACTATTAGAGAGCTCAAATACAGGTTCTATGGTGTTTTATGATTGGGTTCTATGTGAAAATGATAAGAGAGACGAGTTAAGGCATAGTTATCAACGTTTGAAAAGTCAAAGGTGCTAGCTCGGCACTCTCTCATTCGCAAATCTTCCGACGCTTATATCTTTTTATCCGGATGTCGTATAAATGAACGGTTACGTGCATTGGAAACTAAATTCCAAGACCTTCAATTTGATCTATAATATGTCCAATAAAAACCTCATATAGCACACGAAATATATTTCTCAAAAAGCTCTGTTACAGGGCAAATCCTTAGTCGGTTTTTCCGCAACTTTAATCCGATTTTTTCCAAACTTCATATTTTCTATCCAAACATCATATATAGCCATATTATGACTTTAAATTCATTTAAATCATGATTAACAAGTCTTCATTACGCCACCTTGGGACGCACATGGTGTAACAATAGGGTCCATTCGGGAGGTGAAATATCCCGAATGGTTAGCCAATGTAGTTGTAGTGCCTAAAAAAGGGAACAAACTTAGAATGTGTGTGAACTATAAGGATTTGAACAAAGCATGCCCCAAAGATTCTTTTTCGATGCCCAACATCGATCGCATGATCGATGCCACAGCCGGCTACGAGATCCTCACTTTTTTCGATGCCTATTCCGGGTATAATAAAATCCAGATGAACCCGGAGGACCATGAAAAGACTTCATTTGTCACCAAATATGGAACATATTGTTATAACGTGATGCCCTTCGGGCTAAAATATGCAGGGGCTACTTACCAATGCCTAGTAAATAAAATATTTGAAGAACAAATAGGTAAATCAATGGAAGTTTATATTGATGACATGCTAGTTAAGTCCCTACGCGCAGAGGACCATTTGACCGATTTGCAGGAAACGTTCGAGATTTTGAGGAAATACAACATGAAGCTCAACCCCAAAAAATGTGCTTTCGGGGTCGGTTCAAGCAAGTTCCTCGGCTTCATGGTGTCAAATCGGGGAATCGAGATTAACCCCAATAAAATCAAGGCCATCGAAGACATCACCATCGTGGACAACGTGAACACTGTACAAAGGCAAACGGGACGGATTGCAGCCTTAGGCCGATTCATTTCGAGATCATCAGATCGAAGTCACAAATTTTTCTCTCTACTCAAAAAGAAGAACGATTTCGCTTGGACCCCTGAATGCCAACATACATTAGAGGAACTAAAACGATATATGTCAAGCCCACCACTACTTCACACTCCAAAAATAGACAAAAAGCTTTGCTTGTACTTGGTAGTATCGGAAATCGCAGTAAGTGGTGTCCTAGTTCGGGAAGAGCGAGGTACGCAATTTTCCGTTTATTATATAAGTCGGACCTTAGGAGAAGCATAAAATAGATATTCGCACCTAGAAAAATTGGCACTTGCACTGATAAGCGCCTCTAGAAAGTTAAGACCGTACTTTCAATGTCACCCCATATGCATATTAACCACTTACCTGCTTCGTAATATTTTGCACAAGCCCGAACTATCAGGCCGATTGGCCAAATGGGCCGCCGAACTCAGTGGCTACGATATCGAATATCAACCCCGTACGGCCATCAATTCTCACATTTTAGCAGACTTCGTGGCCGATTTCACGCCAACCCTCATACCCGAAGTCGAAAAAGAACTCCTGTTGAAATCGGGTACGTCATCGGGGGTATGGACCCATTTTACGGACGGGGCTTCAAACGTGAAGGGGTACGGGCTAGGCATAGTTTTAAAGCCACCCACGGGTAACACTATTAGGCAAACTATTAAAACTACCAGGTTGACTAATAACGAGGCCGAGTTTGAGGCAATGATTGCAGGTCTCAAGCTAGCTAAAAACTTGGGAGCAGAAGTCATTGAAGCCAAATGTGACTCTTTGTTGGTGGTAAGTCAAGTAAACAAAACCTTCAAAGTTCAAAAAGATAGAATGCATAGGTATTTGGACAAACTACATATCACTTTGCACCATTTTAAATAATGGACTTTATATCATGTTCCACGAGAGCAAAACAGTGAGGCTGACGCACTTGTGAATTTGGGATCATCGGTCGAGGAAGGTGACTTGAGCTCAGGGACTGTTGTTCAACTCTCGAGATCCATGATCGAAGAAGGTCACGCTAAGACAATACTTAAAGAACGGAAAGCTCCCATCGTACCCTAAAGATTTAAGGGCTCCTACGGACTAAAGCTGCTCGATTCATGTTGGCTTCAGATGGAACGCTATACCGAAGTACATTCGATGGACCATTGGCAGTATGCTTGGGTCCACGAGATACTGATTACATCCTACGTGAGGTGCACGAGGGCACTTGTGGGAATCACTCTGGTGCCGATCCATTAGTCCAAAAAATAATCAGGGCAGGGTATTATTGGATCGATATGGGAAAAGATGCGAAGGAATTTGTTCGAAAATGTGACAAATGTCAAAGATTTGCACCGATGATCCATCAACCCGAAGAGCAAATTCACTCAGTCCTATCCCCATAGCCATTCATGAAATGGGGAATGGATATCGTCGACCCTCTGCCATCGACCCCAGGTAAAGATAAATTCATTTTATTTATGACTGACTATTTCTCTAAATGGGTTGAAGCACAGGCGTTCGAGAAAGTAAGAGAGAGAGAGAGAGAGGTTATAGACTTTATCTGGGATCATATCGTATGTCGATTCAGGATACCCGCCGAAATAGTATGTGACAATGGGAAACAATTTGTTGGCAGCAAAGTGACGAAATTCTTCGAAGATCACAAAATAAGAAGGATATTATCAACACCGTATCACCCCAGTGGGAACAAACAGGCCGAATCAACGAACAAAACTATCATTCAAAACCTGAAGAAGAGGCTGAGCGACGCTAAAGGAAAATGGAGAGAAATCCTACCCGAAGTCCTTTGGGCATATCGAAAAATGTCAAAATCTAGTACGGGGGCAACCCCGTTCTCCTTAGTATATGGGTCTGAAACCTTGATACCAGTCGAAGTTGGCGAACCCAGTGCCATATTTCGATACACAACAAAAGAATCAAATAACGAGGCTATGAACACTTACCTCGAATTATCGGATGAAAAACAAGAAGTTGCTCTCGTCCAATTGGCTGCCCAAAAGCAACGAATCGAAAGATACTACAATCGAAGAACCAAGCTCCGCCATTTTAAGTCTGGGAACTTAGTGCTAAGGAAAGTCACCCTCAATACTCGAAATCCGAACGAAGGAAAACTAGGACCGAACTGGGAAGGACCATATCAGGTTCTCGAGAACGTCAGAAAGGGATCATTCAAGCTCGGCATTATAAATGGCAAACAACTGTCAAGCAATTGGAATGTGTCGCATCTAAAACGATACTGTTGTTAAGGCACGACCCTCCCATATTCATTTACATTTCAAAACTAACCCCTGCAGAAGTCCGATCAGGAGCTAAGATGGATCCTTCAGTACGAAGCCTTTGATCTGAAAGCACGCGTTGCACTCTTTTTCCCTTAGACCGGTTTTATCCCAAATGGATTTTTCGGCAAGGTTTTTAATGAGGCAACCAATGATCGTTCTGCACTTACAACAGTATCCGAGGCCTCTTTACAATCGACCTCGAATACTGAGGGGGCATTAGCCCTCAAATATATCAAGTTCTGATGCGAGAAAGTTATTTCGCAACAACAGGGTTCCAATAGGAAAAGTTGTAAGAACCAAATGGTCAAAAAGAACCATGCTCATGTAGTTGGCCCAAACCCAGACGCGAAACATGAACACATGTATAATGACTTGCAAAGAAAGTCCTCCTATTTACCGATATCTTATATCCAAGAAAAAATCCTCTATTTGGAGATTCATTACGCAAACAGAATTAAGAAAAAACTCGACCACTAAGCCTACGGGCTACATTTATTTCGAGTTCGAGCAAGCACTCACTCGACCATTATGCCTATGGGCTACATTACTTTGAGTTCAAATCATTCACTCGACTACCAAACCTACGGGCTACACTTATTTTGAGTTCGAGCAAGCACTCACTCGACCATTACGCCTACGGGCTACATTACTTCGAGTTCGAATCATTCACTCGACTACTAAGCCTACGGGCTACACTTATTTCGAGTTCGAGCAAGCACTCACTCGACCATTATGCCTACGGGCTACATTACTTCAAGTTCGAATCATTCACTCGACTACCAAGCCTACGGGCTACATTTATTTTGAGTTCGAGCAAGCACTCACTCGACCATTACGCCTACGGGCCACATTACTTCGTCACTCGACGACTAAGCCTATGGGCTACTTTCATTTCGAATTCGAGTAAACACTCACTCGACCATTACGCCTACGGGCTACATTACTTCGAGTTCAAATCATTCACTCGACGACTATGCCTACGGGCTACATTACTTCGAGTTCGAATCATTCACTCGACGATTAAGCCTACAGGCTACTTTCATTTCAAGTTCGAGCAAACACTCACTCAACCATTATGCCTACGGGCTACATTACTTCAAGTTCGAATCATTCACTCGACAACTAAGACTACGGGCTACCTTTATCTCGAGTTCAAGCAAACACTCACTCGACAATTATGCCTACAGGCTATATTTCTTCGAGCTCGAATCATTGACTCAACTAATAAGCCTAAGGCTACATCACTTCAAGTTTGAATAAGCACCCGCTCGGTTATAGAGGCTACAAAGTCCAAATCATATTAAGTTGTTTAAATCCTTGTGAAGACATTCATAAGGCATGAATAAAGTCTTCACAAGACCGGAAACAAAACAGAAGCAAGTCGGCAAAATAAAGGGGGATATTTCTATATACAAAATTGTTTACATGATTGATTACAACGTAAAACTTAAGGACTAAGCTTCCTGGTCATCCCCAGGAGCGGTCTCTACTCTATCGGGCTCCCCCCTGTTCTCGGATCCGCTCTTACTCCCATCGTCATCATCATTGTCATCATCATCGTCATCGAAAACCAAGGCTTCACCATCGGCTTCGAGTTCTTTGCCCATTTTTATCTCTTCAGCGAGGTCAAAACCACGAGCATGGATCTCCTCGAGGGTTTCCCTCCGAGATCGGAACTTAGCAAGTTCAGCGACCCAATGTGCTCGAGTATCGGTGGTCTCGACTGACTCTCTTGCTTGGACCTGGGCGGCGTCAGCATCGGCCCGATATTCATTTACATTTCAAAACTAACCCCTGCAGAAGTCCGATCAGAAGCTAAGATGGATCCTTCAGTATGAAGCCCTAGATCTGAAAGCACGTGTTGCACTCTTTTTCCCTTAGACCGGTTTTATCCTAAATGGATTTTTCGGCAAGGTTTTTAATGAGGCAACCAATGATCGTGCTTCACTTACAACAGTATCCGAGGCCTCTTTACAATCGACCTTGAATACTGAGGGGGGCATTAGCCCTCAAATATGTCAAGTTCTGATGCGAGAAAGTTATTTCACAACAACGGGGTTCCAATAGGAAAAGTTGTAAGAGCCAAATGGTCAAAACGAACCATGCTCATGTAGTTGGCTTGAACCCAGACGCGAAACATGAACACATGTATAATGACTTGCAAAGAAAGTCCTCCTCTTTACCGACATCTTATATCGAAGAAACATTCATCTATTTGGAGATTCATTACGCAAACAGAATTAAGAAAAACCTTGACCACTAAGCCTACGGGATACATTTATTTCGAGTTCGAGCAAGCACTCACTCGACCATTACGCCTACAAGCTACATTACTTTGAGTTCGAATCATTCACTCGACTACCAAGCCCACGGGCTACACTTATTTCGAGTTCGAGCAAGTTCTCACTCGACCATTACGCCTACGGGCTACATTACTTCGAGTTCGAATCATTTACTCGACTACTAAGCCTACAGGCTACATTTATTTCGAGTTCGAGCAAGCACTCACTTGACCATTACGCCTACGGGCTACATTACTTCGAGTTCGAATCATTCACTCGACTACTAAGCCTACGGGCTACACTTATTTTGAATTCGAGCAAGCACTCACTCGACCATTACACCTACGAGCTACATTACTTCGAGTTCGAATCATTCACTCGACTACCAAGCCTACGGGCTACATTTATTTCGAGTTCGAGCAATTACTCACTCGACCATTACGCCTACGGGCTACATTACTTCGAGTTCGAATCATTCACTCGACTACCAAGCCTACGGGCTATATTTATTTTGAGTTCGAGCAAGCACTCACTCGACCATTACTCCTACGGGCTACATTACTTCGAGTTCGAATTATTCACTCGACGACTAAGCCTACGGGCTACTTTTATTTCGAGTTCGAGCAAACACTCACTCGACCATTACTCCTACGGTCTACATTACTTCGAGTTCGAATCATTCACTTGACGACTATGCCTACGGGTTACATTACTTCGAGTTCGAATCATTCACTCGACGACTAAGACTACGGGCTACTTTTATCTTGAGTTCAAGCAAACACTCACTCGACTATTATGCCTACGGGCTATATTTCTTCGAGCTCGAATCATTTACTCAACTAATAAGCCTAAGGCTACATCACTTCAAGTTTGAATAAGCACCCGCTCGGTTATAGAGGCTACAAAGTCTAAATTTGATTAAGTTTTTTAAATCCTTGTGAAGATATTCATAAGGCATGAATAAAGTCTTCATAAGACCAGAAACAAAACAGAAGCAAGTCGGCATAATAAAGGGGGATATTTCTATATACAAAATTGTTTACATAATTGATTACAACGTAAAACTTAAGGACTAAGCTTCCTGGTCATCCCCAGGAGCGGTCTCTTCTCTATCGGGCTCCCCCCTCGTTCTCGGATCCACTCTTACTCCCATCGTCATCATCATTGTCATCATCATCGTCATTGAAAACCAAGGCTTCACCATCGGCTTCGAATTCTTTGCCCATTTTTATCTCTTCAGCGAGGTCGAAACCACGAGCATGGATCTCCTCGAGGGTTTCCCTCCGATATCGGCACTTAGCAAGTTCAGCGACCCAATGTGCTCGAGTATCAGTGGTCTCGGCTGCCTCTCTTGCTTGGACCTGGGCAACTTCAGCATCAGCCCGATAGACGGACACGAGTGCATCCGCATCGGCCTTTGCCTTTTCGGCATCAGATTCGGCCTTGGCAAGTACGGAGGCCAAGCGAGCCTCGAGCTCCTCTATTCTTCTCACTTGAACCAGGCCTTTTTCCTTCATTCTTTGAAGTTGGGTTTCGGCTGATGATAACTTGGCTCGAGCAGTTTCTTTCTCTACCGCAAAGTGGTCCATACCTTCTTTTCACTGCAAAGACTCCGCTTTTATCACATCGACCTCCTCACGAAGCTTCCCGATTATCTCAATTTTTTGTTGCAATTGTGAGACCAAAAAATTAGCCATCGTTCCGGTATCAAGCCCATAGGATTTTAAACGTATCATTAACTTCTCAAACAGATTGGTCTGATCTCGGTAAGCCTTGGCCAGCTCAGCTCGGAGGTCTTTTATTTCCTCTTCCCTTTGCCCTAAGAGATGTTTTAGGGAGTTCCTATCCTCAGTAACCCATTGAAGGTTAGCCTCGTATCGACGCAACTCATTTTGGGACCGAGAACATGCTTCTCGATGAACTGTCGCTGCCTACAAAGAAACAAGAAACAAAGTTAGAAACGAAAACTAAACATGAAGGTATTACCAAGAAAATAATTTGAAGTCTTACATGATTCAAAGCCTGCTGTACCCCGTGAAAAAGATCCAATTCATCACTAGTACCAGCAATGTCCTCAATAGCGGTAAATAGGTCGCGAAAAGGGTCCTCCCCATCATGAGGCCTGTTTAGATTGAGGGCCCCCAAAGCTTGGGCTTCCCGAATCACCCCTGCGGAAAAAGCGGGGAAGGTGGGCGAGTCTTCGATTGTTGCTTCCCCAAATGAATCACTTGGAGCATTCTCTTCGGTTCGAAGGGATTCAAGAGGGGCCTCTTCAGACATATCCCCCATCAGTTGGCTCCGATGGGATGCGTCTTCGATCTCCGACAACTCAGGGACTCCGCCCGAATCTTTCTCCGGTATACCCATAGCTCGAGGCGGAGCCTCACAAAGCATCATCGATCCAGCTGTCGATGGGGCATCGGTTGTTCTCTTTGTTCGGGCCGCCAGCGTGGACCCATCGTTTTCTTCTTCTTCTTCTTCTTCATCTTCATCCCTTAGACGCAGAACTGATTCTACGGTCAAAGGAATGGCATTCTTGTTCGGCTTACGAGCCGTCATCTTTTTCGGTTTTGGTTCTTCAGGAACAGAGGCTCTTTTCCTTTTACTTTCCTTAACCGGCTTTGGGACAGAGGCCAAAGTTTCTTCCTCGATGGACAAGGGCCTCAAAATCGCATCTTTGCCCAAACCTGCATATGGAAAACTTTATTAAAATATTTGAAAGGCATCTCATTTGAATTATCGAAGACTATGAGAAAGGGGCTTACCATGATTTTTGGCCTCCCACCGACCCCTTGACAAGTCACGCCATGAGCGCTCGGCGTATGTGGAGGTCGAAACAAGAGCTCGTACCCAGTTCTTAAGATCGGGAACTACTCTGGGCATCCAGGGAACCGCTGCATCACAAAAAGAAGAGTATCGATGAGAAAAGAAATGAAAGAACAAAATAAAAGGAAGTAACAACAGGATCACACTTACGTTTCATATTCTACGCCTCGGGAAAAGGGCATCTTTTTGGTCGGAATCAGGTCTGAAGTCCTCACTCGAATGAACCTGCCCATCCAGCCCTGATTCCTGTCCTTGTCAACGCTCGAGAACAGAGCCTTGGTAGCCCGATGATGAAGTTTTATTAACCCTCCTCGAAAAAAGTCAAGGACGGTACAATCGGATAAGATGGTCGAGGGTGAACGGCATCCCCTCGATTTTGTTCACAAAGTATCAGATCAAGATAACGATTCGCCAAAAAAAAGGATGGACTTGGCCTAGGGTTATTTGGTATTGAGGCAGAAATCAATAATAACGGAATCGAGGGGACCTAACGTGAAAAGGTAAGTATACACATTCAAAAACCCTTTCACGTAAGTGGTGATATCTTTGTCAGAAGTAGGAATTATTATTTCTTTCTTATCCCAATTGCAATCTTTCTTTAGCTGTTTGAGGTGCTTCTTGGTTATCGAACTCATGTCCCTCGATACTGGCTCGCATCGGCCAGGGACCAATGAGACTTTATCGACCTTAAAAATTAGAAGTAAGAACACATGCCCCGGGAACGCACTCCTCAGGCCGTGGTTCTGCCGGTGTCTCATCGGCGGCACACTGTGAAGATGAAGCCTTCTCTTTCTGAGGAATGGTTTGTGACGTTTTTGCCATTTTCGAATTCAAAGGTGAGGAGTAGAAGAAAGTGACAAAGATTTAGTAAAATTGAAGGGGGGTTTTTTTTTTGCAAAGAGAGATCACAGATTTGCGGGTAAGCCAGAGAATACGAAAAGGGACTTGAGAAATTTGGAAGATTGGAGAGGTAAAAGTGATAAATGATAAAAGAAAGGGTTATTTATAGGTTTAAGAAATGGCGGTTCAGTATCAGCGGTGGCCGACCACCGCCTGACATGCATTAAATGCCTTGAAAGACTAAATCGATGGGACAGATATCACGTGCGTCATGATCGAGCTCGATGAAGATGCCAACTTATAATCCGATCGAGCCATTGAAAAATCATATCGTTTCTCATCATATTCTTCCTGAGAAACGAGGGGACTATATGTATACGGTCAAAATAGATTTCGGCCTTCGAACGTCTGATCGAGTTCGAAAGATAATCGATCGAAGTGAGACCTCGAGATGGGTTCCGAAGATGGTACAAACAAGCTTTGAATCCGAGGGGCTGATCAATGTCGAGTTCGATATCATTGTCAAGCTCGGATCCAAATCGAACTATGATGCAAAGTAAAGCTACCAAGCTTATGATCTAGAGACCAACCAACATTGACCCCGAATCAATTCGAGAGCTCGAGTTAGAATCGAGCTCGAGCCAAGATCGAGAGCTCGAGTCAAAATCGAGCTCAAACCAAGATCGAGAGCTCAAGTCAATATCGAGCTTGCACACAAAAGCCATTGCAATCCCACTAGAGAGAATCTTGGCAGAAATTGTGGAAAAGCTGATTTAGCGTGGGGCTCCCACTGAGTATTTTTAATTATGTTTAGAGCAAGATCCCTCTACTATAAAGGGCATGATTATTATTTCTGTAAAGGCAAATTTTTATGCTTATATTGTAATCCAAATACCATATTCTCCCATAGTGAAGAGTTGTTCTTTCAAGCGTCATAAACCGATTTCACTTGCTTAGTCCTAAAAATCGCTTTCTTTACAACTTTGTTTATTTTGCACTCTTTGCGGTTCATATTTGATATTTTCTTTTATCCTTACGATTTGTATTGAGCTATATCACATATCCTTGGAACTACGAATAAATTTAACTTCATCCGTTTTTTGGGTAAACAAGGTGCAACTCTTCTGGGCATAAAATGGCTATTACGTAAATGGCTATGTACGCAAAATGAAACCGGAAACTCTATACAAAATCCGAAGCCGAGCGACAACGGCGCAAGACTTGCCTTCTTCTCGACTCTTTAGAGTTAGAAGAAGTGTTATTATATATATATACTCATCAAATAAGTTTTTTTCCTCCAATATGGGACAATGTTACTTTGTAAAGAAGGAAAAACCAAAAAAAAAAAAGAAATCTCAATTTCTTATTCACCTCAATTTTAACTAAAAACCCAACACTGGTCCCCTTTCTCGTTTCTTTTTTTGTTGTTTTTTCAATAGTAAGATACTCCAAAGGTTCCCAAAGACGTGGTGCTTAGGGCTCTTGAGAGTCTCTCTTTATGGGGTTTCCCATAAAAATGACTTTGAAAACCTATAAAATTGATAGCACTAGATGTGTCAATAAGAGAAGCTTGCTGCTTCTTAATAATAATTACCATATTCTCAAACGATATAATTAACCAAGTGTTTGGATTGACTTATTTTAAGTATTTATCTAGTTTTTGTAGTATTTGACAATGATAAAAAATACTTTAAAAAACTTAATTTTAGGCATGAAAAATACAAAAAATAGGCCAAGAGCCAAAAATTGAATATTGTTATAAAATAAAAGCAACTTAGTAAAACATGAACAAGACATGTTGTTATGAAATAAAAGCAATTTAGTAAAACATGAACAAGAAATGGAGATAGAGAGAAGGAAGAGATTTTCTTCTTCAATTGTGTGTATATTCCTATCTATTACAAGGCCTTTATATAGGCATGAAAAGTGAAGAAAAATATGTCATTGAATATGTAATTAAGCATAGAAATATGTCATTGAATATGTCATTAAGCATTTGAGAAGATCATGGAGGAAGAGTAGACATCCACCATAATTTGATTTTTCTTATAACACTCCCCTTGGATGTCCATAGATAATGTGCCTCGTTTAAAACCTTATTAGAAAAAAAACCCTATGGGAAAAAAAAATCCTAGTGAGGGAAAAAGAGTACACATATTTAGAAATATGCCTTTTGGTTGCCTCGTTAAAAACCTTGCAAGGAAAACCCAGTGGGACAAAACCTTGTAAGGAAAAAAGAGTACAACGCGTATTAACTCCCCCTGATGAGAGCATCAATTCACATCCTTGAGCCTTCGCATCCCAATCTTGTACACTAGTTTCTTGAAGATTGACGCCGGTAGAGATTTGGTGAACAAATCAGCCATATTATCACTTGAACGGATCTGTTGTACATTGATATCACCATTCTTTTGAAGATCATGTGTAAAAAATAACTTTGGTGAAATGTGCTTTGTCCTATCCCATTTTATGAATCCTCCCTTCAACTGGGATATGCATGCTGCATTGTCTTCATACAAAATTGTGAGTGGTTTGTCACACTTCAAACCATATTTGTCTCGAATAAGGTGTATTATAAACCTCAACCATATACATTCTCGACTTGCTTCATGAATATCAATTATCTCAGCATGATTAGATGAAGTAGTCACGATTGATTGCTTAGTCGATCTCCAAGATATGGCAGTGCCTCCATATGTAAACACATAGCCTGTTTGAGATCGAATCTTTTGTGGGTCATATAAATACCCAGCATCGGCATAACCAATAAGATCGGGACTGCAATTATTTTCATAAAATAATCCCATACCGGTAGTCCCTTTTAGATACCGCAATATGTGTTTGATTCCATTCCAATGTCTCCTTGTAGGAGTAGAGCTATATCTTGTTAAGACATTAACTGAAAAAGTTATGTCAGACCTTGTAATGTTAGAAAGATACATTAGTGCATTAATTGCACTAAGATATGGTACGTCGGGATCAAGAAGCTTTTCATTATTTTTATGAGGTCGGAATGGATGTGCTTTATCCATATAAAATCGCTTTAAAATCATTTTAGTATATGTTGATTGATGGAAAAAAATTTCATCTTTCATATACTCAATTTTTAGACCAAGACAAAATTTTGTCTTTCCAAGATCTTTCATTACAAATTCTTTCTTTAGATAGTCTACTACTTTAGGAAGCTCTACTACTTTAGGAAGCTCCCTAGGAGTTCCAATGATATTTAAATCATCAACATACACGGTGATTATAACAAATTTAGATCCAGATCTTTTTATAAAGACACAAGGACAAATTGAATCATTCTTGTACCCTTCTTTCAACAGGTACTCACTCAGGCGATTATACCACATGTGCCCTAATTGTTTCAATCCGTATAAGGATTTTTGAAGCTTTATTTAATAAATTACTTGGAAACCTTAATATGCTTCAGAACAATTTAAATCCTTCAATGATTTCCATTATACGCATATCATATTTTTCTTGTATTGCCAGATTAAAACCTGAAATGGCGACATCCACCACAGGAGAACATGTCTCTATATAATCAATGCCAGGATATTTGCAATTCTTCTTGTGACACAAGTCGTCTTTATGTCTATCGACTTGACCTTCTTCTTTTTTTCGCACAAGAACACATTTATACCTCAACTGACTTTATACTTTCAGGTGTTGGGACTATCCGTCCAACTTCATATTTTTCATATGAAATTAATTTTCATTGCGTATTTTTCATTTGGCCAATCATTTATCTGTCCAAATTTCATGACAGATTTGAGCTCAAGATCCTCGTCAATATTAATAATATTAAGTGCTATATTATATTAACAATATCGTCGACGATCATTTTATATCAGTTCTACTATTATTCAATAAAGACATAACTTATTGAGATCTCTTTATCTTATTATTTTCAGGTACCTGAGCCTCTCCCATGAGGTCTTATGAAGTGTTATGTCGTGGTGCTCTTCTAGAGCACTTGCCTCCTTATTATGACCATCTTGAACATTTGCTCCTCTCCTTTTTTAAGGAGTTTTATCTTTGGAACCGATTAGTCTATTATGCTTTATGCATGCCATGGACTCTATTCATTATGGACTTTATTTTATTTGGAGCATTAGCAGCTGAATATGACATTTAGCTTTGGGTCAGCAAATACGCCCGGCAATATTTTGTAAATGAATTATCACTTGAACTTCAAGTTCACATTTTCTCGTACGAGGATCTCGATGTACTCATAATAATTCATTACATGTATTACTTTTTCAGCTGCCGATTTTCTCCCCCTATTGTTGGGATCACCAACACATATCCCTAGCCTTATTTGGGGATTCATCTTTGTGCATTGTGGTGGAACAATTAAATCATATAGCACATTCATATTTCTAGATAGAAATTATTTGGTTCCTGACCCTGAACCGATTGTGATAGGGAAAACTTATCATAACTTGGCTAGATGCTTACAAGTGTTGTTATATATTAAATAATACATCAAATACCAAATTTTGTTTTGGCAATTTTGTTCTCATAACCAATGGTTTAGATATAATTGAAGGCATACAATTTCTACTAAATCAACTTGGATTTAAACCAGTATTATCAAGATAAATCATTATAATTTATATTCTGGAACTTTGCTCTAATAATTTGAGCAATCAATCTTGCAAAAGTCAAACTACAAGTTGATAACAAATGCACATGTGACCATAAAATAGATGCATCTATTAAAATCATATAATAGTAAACGGTCCACATAGAAGGTGACTGGGCCCATATATTTATCACCTTTTATTCGTTCCAGAAATCAAGGGATTCAATCCCTAACCTTAACTGGTATATCATGAGAATAAGCAGCACAAGAGAATTCTTGAAGAATCTTATATTTCTTCAATATATGCCAATGTAATTCTCAATTAATTTTTTCGCATCATAATTTAACCGAGATGGTCAACCGGTCATGCCAACTAATATTTATTTCAGTAAACTTCTAGTTTACTTGTGGCTTGTGATTGCATCATCATGCTTATACTTGTGTAGTACAAATAAAAGAAAAGTCAGGTAACCTTTCATATTTACCCGGTATGATTATAGTAATATAAAGATATTCAATCTTCTTTTCATTTATAGTCTCAATATGCCAATCACTTTGGCTAATATATTTGTAAATCAAAATATTTCTTTTGAGACTTACTACAATATTAATGTTATGAACAATTTCATTCATCCGGGTAGTAACAAATTAGTTCTTTCAGAACTCTTAACTGTTTTTGTACTACAAGATATTTTGTTACACCATCCATATAATGAATGTCTCATTCACAAAGAGAATCATATTATAATAAATGTAATGTTCAAAATCATCACAAGCAAAATAATTTCTTGCTTTAATTTTGCTTTTAATAACTTTCATAAGGCATGACAAAATATATTTTGGCGTATCATATGCATGCGACCAATGATATATTCATGTAACTACACAATAATATTCATTATCTTTCTTTGTCTCAAACCTCCCTTAGAGGTGAGTTGTAGTATTTATTCAACTATGCACAAGTACATTATTATGCATAATCTTTATCATATATATATTTTCACATTTACTTTCAGGAATGAGTATGCAATCTCAATGTTTATCACAAGTCACATTCTCTTCAAAGAATTTCTCCCTTTTTATAATTACCATAGTGATAACTATTATTATTTTGGCCTTTCGCACGCCCACATTCATTGGTCAACCACTTGTCTTCATTTAGACTTATCATGCACTGCTATCACATTCACTTCAAGAATGGAGCAAATCAAGTGGGACAAGCTTCATGCTTTTTCATAAAAATTACATTATTTTTTCTTTAGTTATTATTATTATTATTATCAATATGGTGCATTAGGACTCAAACCCAATGCCTTACCCATATAAAGGCATGTTAGGCCATAATGCGTTAGAACTTGAATCCAACGTCTTTTCATCAACATAGTGCGTTGGGACTTGAACCCATTGTCTTGACCTCAATCTTTGGCATAAAGGGCCAAAATTCACTAGGACTCGCACTCGAGCCTTTAAAATATTATTACTTCATAATTATAGGCATAAGTAAATTAACTTTCAAGAAGACATATATAACTATTTCAATCTTGAAACAGTTCCTCTGCAACAAAAATACTAGTTAGGATATATGCCATTTTTTTTTTCAAATAATACAATCACTTTTATATTTTAATAAATTAATTAGGAAAAAAGTGCAGATAACCTATAACCACTTATATTTCAAAGACTATAAGAACTTCACCAAAAAAATCTAATACGGAGGAATGAGCCTTATGTTTCCAGCAAAAATATTTAAGGCTTAATGCATAACTGTGACTATTATAAATTATAACTATAATAAGTTTATATTGATTATATATTCGAATGCCAAATTTGCAAGGTACTGTAAAATCACCTACATATTTGATAATTTTGCTTTCAATGAAATACATCATGTGATGGTAAAAATATTATTACTAAATTATCTTAATAATTATCTATCATAGTATGTAAAAGGTCAGAACATATATATACGTTGGAATATTATTTTTGTCCTATAAGAGATGTAGCAAATAAAGACATACCTTTTCAGTTCTTTATTTCACTGGATACAATTGAAAAAAATATTTTTACTAAACACTGCACATAAAGTTAATGCAAAGATATGAAAATATGAATGGGTTTAGATGGATGTAAAACTTATCTTTGTATTATCATCCAAGACATTTTTTAAAGTACTTGATCTCATTGCCTGCTTATAATTTACATAGTCTTGACATAGAAGATCATGAAATGAGCAATTCGTGCTGATAACGTGTTATAAAATAAAAGCAACTTAGTAAAACATGAACAAGACATGTTGTTATGAAATAAAAGCAATTTAGTAAAACATGAACAAGAAATGGAGATAGAGAGAAGGAAGAGATTTTCTTCTTCAATTGTGTGTATTTTTCTATCTATTACAAGGCCTTTATATAGGCATGAAAAGTGAAGAAAAATATGTCATTGAATATGTAATTAAGCATAGAAATATGTCATTGAATAAGTCATTAAGCATTTGAAAAGATCATGAAGGAAGAGTAGACATCCACCATAATTTGATTTTTCTTATAACAAATATTATCAACTCATGAGTTTTGACTTTTAGATTATAAGCTACTTTTTAAAAGCTAATCCAAACAATAAATTAAGCTAACTTGCAAAAGCAAGTTTGTCAGACCAATAAGAATGTTCTGCACAACTACAATCTTAAGTTAAGTTGACAGTATAAAGAATGTTTACAGCAATATTTCAGTTTGACCGGCTATTTATTGTTCACGTATCAGGCTTGCTATGGCTTATTATTGTAATTAAACTTAACCTGATGGAATATGAAAGTTTTATATACCCTATCAAATTTAAATTCAAAAATATATAGCAAGAAATAAACAAATAGAAATGGTTATGAAATCCTGATCTTAATATGAAGTTTCCATGAAAATATCTTGTGTCATATAAAACAAGCGAAGGGATAAAATTTGAAGAATTAACTCAAATAGCCACATAAAATTCTAAAGATTCATGATGCTTAAGGAATGTTGAATTTAATGACTTGTAGCTTCTATGAAGATATCATTTCGACATCGATCTTAATTACTCCTTAAGATTGTCTTTCTTAAAAACAAGAAATTAAACACAGTTTGGACGTCCCTGCCGAACTCTTTTTTGATTCGCTTGACTAATATTAGGGGTTAAATTTATTACATTAATGTACTAGTGCTAAAGTTTTCGCCTTTCTTACTTATCCACTACGAATACATGGAATTGGCAGGAACTGTAACGGAAAAAGTTAAAGAGATAGGGGTCAGAGGACAAGTCTAACAAAGAGATGATAATTGGGAGAGACACCAAACAATAATATCTAATCTAAAATGGAGGACCTCCTATCACTAATTGTGATATTGTAATCTAACCAATTTATCCGACGGTCAACTAAATGAATCACTTTTATTTGCGATAATTACTTCATGATTTAATCTATAGAGATGGTAAATCTTTAATCTGCAAATTCTGTGATTAATGATCAATGTTACCTCTCAATCATATCACTTGAATGCGGAATAAATATTTATTATCATTCTAAAATGTACACTAATACCACGAAAATAAATACTTATTGGGGAATTTATGCTTATAAATTAGCATCTCTACCCTTAATTAACTTTAGTGGCCTATAGAGCAAGATTCCACAATATAATTAGGCATCCTTAACTGTAAAGTTATTCTTTTCGAAACAAAAATATTCATATTCCACCTTCTACTAGTATCCTTCAATAATTTCACGACCACAATATAGTTAGGCCTAATCGTCTAACAGTGGCTAAATTAAGCTATAGAATTGGTGATCCTCACCAAAGTTAATTTGTTAAACAAAATCATTAGCATTATTAGAGAAAGAGTAACAAGATCGATCAAGTCAATGCCGTTAAGGTAAATCTTAATTATAAGAGGGTGTAGTAAAATTTAAAAAGCAGAATGTGAAGTAAACTTCATGTGAGGTGCTAGGGCTTAATAAAAATGCTTGAAAGCTTAAAAGATTCAAATGCAATAAAGCTAAAGGGGTGTGCCGCCATATAAGTGACAAAACTCGACAAAAACCTAAATCTTATGAAGTAATCAAACACTAGGGTTTCGTATAGGTGATCACTCCCTCTTTTTATGCTCTTTAATTGGATTAATTAATATAGTACATGCAAACGTGCATAAATGTCGTCCATTCATTTCAATCTGTACTGTTAATAGTTTAAATGATCAGTTCAACGAATAATTTAGGATTATTTAGTTAACAGTACACATATGTGGAGGGGGGTTTGGGGGCGGGGACCATTTCTACCCTAATAGACTTAAGCTTTACAGGTTTCAACTTTTAAAAAGTGGGTTTTGCCCCAATACAGATTGTTATGCGAATTAGTGGATTCGATTATATTGTCACTTAATATTTTAAAATCCCTAATCTTGGCACAAGTTTGACTAAGGAGTCAAGATCTGAATTTAATTTGTTTGGTTAAATACTCATGGCATAATCAAAATCTAGATAAATCTAACCTATGAGAAATAAAATGATTAAATCGTAAGCAGTTCTCTCATTTCAATCTGGAGCATTTGTAACAAAAAGAGGACGATATAAACATATTGTTTCAACTCTAAAGTTTGTTCTTAGTATGACCATGTCAATTTTGATTGATTCTTAACCCCCATCGAATCCAAATTGAATATATATATATATATATATATATATATATATATACTAACCATTCATTCTGAATAATCACTTGGTAGTTGCTAAGGTTAGACCAACATGTGTGTTTCTACCCATGTATGTCACGCTTCTCCATGCACATGCATGCTAACATGTATATACAAACATACATACAATACTATGGGCGAAATCAACCTTATGAGGTACGATCTGGTGTCTTTTCTTCTTCCAACTCAAACTATATATATAGCTGAAAATCTACGATACACATATACAAAAAAAAGAACACACGCTCTAAATTGACACCCTTTGTCATATAAAAGTTTCTGTATAGTGATTTTTTACCCCCACTAACTTAAATCTAGATCCGCCTATATACACTACAACATGTAAACAGTTTATAGAAGCTGCTGGCCGGTAGTCGGAGAAAATAGAAACGTGTCTGCATTTAAGAAAGATCAACAATACCCATAACTATTTTCACCATTTGATATATCACGATTAAGATGGACATGGATGAACATGTGAAATTGGTTCCGATAGCCAATGTAGGAAGGATAATGAAACAAATCCTGCCACCAACTGCCAAAATCTCCAAAGAAGCTAAAGAGACAATTCAAGAATGTGCATCAGAGTTTATAAGTTTTGTTACTGGAGAAGCATCTGACAAGTGTCACAAGGAGAATCGAAGGACGGTTAATGGAGATGACGTCTGTTGGGCTTTCAGTTCATTAGGTTTTGACAACTATGCCGAGGCCATGTTGAGGTACTTGTATAAATTAAGGGAGTTTGAAAGACAAAGGGCAAATCAGACCAAAGGTTCAAATGATGAAGATACAGATGAAGCTGCAAGTGAATCTGAGAATCAAGAAATTACCACTACTTAAAGTATAATGGAAAGCTCTAACTGAAGGGGATGATTTTGATC
Source organism: Nicotiana tomentosiformis (assembly GCF_000390325.3). Classification (NCBI taxonomy): domain Eukaryota; kingdom Viridiplantae; phylum Streptophyta; class Magnoliopsida; order Solanales; family Solanaceae; genus Nicotiana; species Nicotiana tomentosiformis. Next base: position 31,813,712 of record NC_090812.1, read on the forward strand.
AGTCTTGTAGTTTCAACTGTGAAAGATTCGGACCATTTTTTTTTTTGGTTCATGCTAATCTTCTATGTGTCGTTCCAAATCTATGAAAGAATTGACTATTCCGGCTAGACACAATCTTCAAATTATAATCATTAATGTTCACAGGTGTTTGTAATTTCTTTTTCGATCTTTCTTTATGTTTTCTTTACTTCAGTTGCAGGTTCATGTATGGATCTAGGTTTGGAATTTTTGAAAAAGAAATATATATGTTTATCCTTTAGTTCCAATTTTCAACAAGCAGCTTGAGTATATCAGGAAAATCGGAGTGTACTGTGCATTAATCAATGATCCAGCATGCTGTCATATTTTTACCGCTTTCCATTTTTCCCTCTCTTTTTTTGCTCTATTCAACAATTCCTGATTTCTGAGAAATAATATTAATTCCTATAATTAGCTGATTGATCAGATGCCTAAAGCTATCATGTTATATATCTTCCAGAATTAAGTACTTATTAGTTTAACTTGCTGACAATAAAAGCAAGCTAATATCAATATGATCATGATCAAAATCAATCCGATGAATTAAGCCTAGATGAAATTAAACTTTTTCTGTTAATAGCCGGTCAAATAATAACTACACGGATCACCATGTAAATTCTCCATTTCTAACCTTATAGTGAAGGTTTTTTCATGTAATTTGAATACTTGACCATAGTTATTTAAGGCATACATTTTCCTTCCATACGATAAAATTTGTACTGATGCCTAAAAGCCTCCAGCTAGCACGAATTCATTCAAAATTAGCATTATATTATTTTCCTCGGCAGCTTTCAAACGCTAGTTGAATTTAAAATACTTAATGACCATATATATATATATAATATAATGTACCACATAGAACTCTTAATCCGTAGAAACCACTATATATAGTTATCTGTCATTAGAGATTCTAAAGCCTTTATTATGTCAAACGAGGCATGCTATATAATTCTCTCAGTAAACTGGATTCGGGTATATGAACATGGAACTTCCTAATCTCTATTTAGGGTTGTCTGAAAAAATTTCAAAATGTGATTTTCTGGATATCATTATTCATAATTCCTGAACCAGGCACTAGCCATTTTTACAGTAAATAATGAACGTCAAAGTACAGCACATGCTAATATTTTAGTAGTCTGATCTCTATATTATCGACAACTTGAATTTCACCATTATTTTTGGAGTACTTAAGGTTTAAGCTAGCAGAGGTGAACCTAGGGTTTCTGTAAAGTGATTAGGGGACCACTCCTCCAATATCTTCCCGGAAGAGGGATCCTAGCTAGTGGGGAGCGAAAACCACTGTTCCTCGATCGATCCATCCTCTTTTACTCGCTTCACTAAAAAGCTCTAATAATATTATTATTCAATTAATATAAGCTTGCTTTAGTAAGAAAGAATTAGAAGGCAAACCCTAGCTAGTTGTGATTCTTGAAAGAAGCACATTGTAAAATGACATCATGCGTGACGTGTAACCAGTAGCAAAGTAGCTACAGTAAGAGATATACACAGAGATCAAAAGCTGGCCTTAAGAGATAAATTAAAAGCAAGCTGAAATCCTGATATATATATATTTTGGACAAACAAATATGCAAGTGAAAAAGAGTTTGAATCGTTAATTATACCCATTAGTAAATCATGTTTTTTTGGCGTAAAACTTGCGTTGCCAACTGATTCCATGTTTACTATTTTAGCAATACAATTAAGTAATTAAGATCGTGTGTTCTCCCGCTAACAGTTTAAACTTTTAAATAAAGTCGTCATCCTGTTCAGTACACTCGCAGCATGTAATGATGGAAGAAAGGTGGTTTAATTTGGCAGTAGTGAATATATGAGGAGAAGGTATGCGCTTTGACAGTAACAGATTCACATTGAACAAGAATAGGTACATCTGGTCTGGTTTCTGCCCTATTACGCATAAAAAGAAGCTGAGCTCCTTATATTAAGCCTTAATTGCCCTGTGGAACACCAATCAACACATGGATATGTGTTCCTAGCTATGTGTACATAGTCGACTCTAAAGAGTATCTCTGAATTTAATTGAACCCATTATAATTGTGTATTATGGGTACATATCAAATTAATAAATTAAAATTATAGTATATACATATACTCCGTTAATAATTTAGGATCATACTCATTCTAAACTTAGTGAGTGTACACACACGTTTGACAAAAGTTGCAAACATATATGGGCATGTGTCCTGGCTAGCTAGCTCCTGTACTGCAGAAGGAGACTGAAGAGCTCTCTTCAGACCTATAAGTTTTCAGTGGTTATATCTTCCTAATTAGAGAAGCGATGGAAGCGCATATCTCATGTAATATAGTAGAAAGAAGATTATTTTTTTTAAATTACACCCCCCAACAGCTTGGGATGTTACTTCCATTCCACCAAAAAAGCATCCTTTACATCGATGAGACCATGAGTCTACACCATCAGACTGAGGTACAAGTCACCTTCAGTCCTAAATCCCTGCCAATAAACAAAAGAAGAATTAATCCAAATAACCGTCTACCTAACCACTTAAACTAAAAATAGCTAGTGGAGATATAATATATGCATAATTTATGAGTTATATGTGTATAATTATGTATAATTACTGTATAAACTATGTATATGACTAAAAAAAGTAAACAATAAATATTGACGGCCATGTGTGTAAACTTCCCTAATTAGCTTACATAGAAGTTAGCCTTATCGTACCTAATCCTAATAGAAGGAAGTTAATGTCTGTCAAGGTGGTAATAGCCAATAGCCACCCTGGGCATTTGACACCAATCAAAAAACATTTGTGGTTAGTTCCACCAAATTCATGGCATTTTTGGCCAACGTATCCGCAAGACCGCAACAAAATAGAAGAAGATTAATGGACAGTTTAAACCCTTTTCCGCTTTCCTTTTTTTAGTTTCATTTAAATGTTAAAAACACTTTAGAATGATATGAAAATACCAGCATAAGCTATGAAAACTTACCATAAATGGAACTCCCAAGAAAATAACCACTGCTATACATAGGAGTTTTGTCTTCCCCCATAGAAAAATAAAAACATATACTTTAATTCCATTTGAACATGTTATGCTTGCCTAACTTCTTTCATTCTCTTATGCTAGAGATCATAATAAGTGCCACAAGAGTCTAACGGGTCGTTCTTTTTCTTTATTTAAAGATGAAGATGACTTAATCTAAAAATATATCTGTATGTGCGTGTGCGTGCGTATATAAACTTAAATACTAGTACTTAGTAGATAATTAAGACTGTTATTTTTAAATATTTGAATGTGTATAATTTTATTGATTAATAAATATAAATTCAGATAAAACTACAAATTAATATTACATCAAAAAAATACTAGTGAAATTTTAATTTAAACAAAACCTTTTGTTATTACTAATATTAAGGTACACGCGATGCGTGTGTACCCTGTCTCAATGAGTATAAAATTATATATATTAAATTAAAAATTGTATTTCTATTATAAAATAAAAGTTAAAGAAAAAAGTGTAGTTCCTGACAATCACGATTGTTGATCCTATTAACTTCAATCAAGGAAGAAACTATATATCATAGAAGTCCTGAATCATCTCAATTAATATATTCAACTTAAAATTTAGTCTAATTTTATAATATTATTACTTCAATTTCAAAAATTAGCACGCAAGGATATAGGAGTGGAATGACATTGTACTACCATCAGACTACTCCCAAGAGCATAGATTATGTATTTCCTTTTCGTATGTCAGTAATGTTTTCTCTTGAATAGTTTGATGATAATAGTCCAACACTATAATGCAATCTATTGAGAAAAGGAAAAACTATATATAGAACTAACAATAAAACATATTGTACATGTAAGAAGTAAGGTTAATCAAACAAAAAAAATACCTTGATATATAGTCTAAACATCTTAATATACTCAATCATCTCTAAGCATTCCGGTACTTAAGGCGTCAATATAAAAGCCACGGGTTGAAGAAGTAGTACTCTTGTTACAAAGATTTTTCAGCTTAGAAAATAACTCGGAGAACTTGATCGTGCACTCCTTTTGATTGTCGTATGTAGTATGTAGTTGAGTCTTTCTGTCATTAGCTCTTTAGACGCCACGTTAAGCCGTTAACTCAATAGATATTGTAAATTAAAATAAAATTATCTAACCAAAAGCGAAAACAATCATCCCCGCTGAAATCAGTTTGTTCAACTTGGAACCTATAAATTTTGAAGCGGAAGAAAGAAAATTACCATAAAGAGTGAAAAAGAGTCATTTAATCGAACCTTTCGCAGTAGTTTCTAGCAAGTAATTCTGATGAAGAATTGACTAATTGAGCTATGAGTCTCTTTGATTCAGGCACGCTAGCTAAACTCCATTTCCAAATTTAATTTATGTTAGTTGGACCTGTTAATATATTTATACAGGAAAATTTCAAAAGTATATTGACCCCTCCTTTTGGTTTTTTCAACTAATAAGACGCCATGAGAACTTTTTTTTATTAACAACTAAAGCATTACGTAACATAATAATAAATATTTAAAGCCCTAGCATTTGGAGTTTTTTACACCAAATAAGATTTAATTATATTTCAGAGTGGAGCAAATTGGGGACCTCTAAATATATAATAATATATTTGTCATAATTATTAGGAGTTCCCATATATACTGCTATTAAAAATAAAAAACTTAACAGGAAAGACAACATGTTATTATTAAATTGATATAAAAACTTTTCTTTAATACCAACTTGTTACGACCCCAATTTTCCTCCATAGGGTATCGTGATGGCACCTAGTCTTTACGACTAGGTAAGCCTATCAATTTGCAGAATAACTGAATATAAAACTGAACTCGAATCTCAACACATGAAATATAAATACGATTTGCGATTCAATTAATTTACAACTCCCAAAACCCGGTAGAAACAAGTCACAAGCTTCTAAGAGAAAATACTAAGTGTCTCTATACATGAGAGTCTAAAGAAAATAAGGAAAAATAACATAGTAAGGATAGAGGGGGACTCCGAGGTCTGCGGACACTGACATATATACCTTGAAGTCTCCACGTACGGTCCAACTCATTGGTATCTGGCCTGGTAGGAAGAACTTGGATCTGCACAAAAAGATGTGCAGAAGTGTAGTATGAGTATACCACAACGGTACCCAGTAAGAATCAAGACTAACATCGATGGAGTAGTGACGAGGTACAACCAAGACACTCACTAGTCAAATAACATGTGCAATATAACAGTATACAATAGTACTGGAAAATAACTAGCAATGATAGCAACAAAAATCAACGAGTGATATAAACAACAAGGCAACAAGAACACCATAAATATTGCTCAAACGAATAATAAACACAAGTACAACCAATTACTCAAGTCCTTCAAAATATACATCTTTTATCTATACGTTTTTTAAATAAAAATCTTTAGAATGTAATCCTTTCAATTAAATATATCTCGAATATATTTCCTTAAAAAAATGTAAGTATCTTGCCTAACCTTGTGTGGGAGAATTTTTCCTTAGGCATTGAGTCTTATGTGGAAATTGTGTGATTAAAAACCATGTACACGAGGTGACGAGTACGTACTTAGTTTATATGTGCAAATTATATTAGCTAAAATTCGTTGACACCCTTATGTATTAAATTAGAAAATTGTTGGAACTTAGTAAATCCTTGATTTGTCATGCCTCATTCCTTGTTCGTCGAGTTTGTATTTTATATGATAATTTGGTGTGATTGCCACTTGAATTTTTATGTGAATTTCGTGTGTTTGTTGATTTGATATTTCTTGGAAATAATCACATTATGGATTTTTCATCTGCAAATAATTAATTAAATAAGTTTAAATTGAGGCGTTAATATATTTATCAGAAATTTGGATTAAAGAAGAGGTTGTTCTTGCAGAGTTATTTTTCCATCTTTGCTGTTGCTTTTGAGATTTTATACACATTGTGTGGAGCCTTGGGTTATTTACTGTGAAATTAATTAATTTCGTTGTAACTTTGGAAAGGTTGTGGCCTACGGGCAATTTGTAAATGTGAGTGATTATGTGGTGTTGTGATAATTTTCTGTATAAATTATTATGTGATTTGGGTTACTGTTATGCGGTGTATAAGGGTGGAATTCCATTGTTGATATCATGTGAGCATAAGGGTGGCATTTCATTGTTGTATGTGTGTTGGAATATTGTCTAGGCGGAATGATAAGGGAGGCTATTAAACAGAACGATAAGGGAGGCTATTATAGGAGTGATAAGGGTGGCTATAAGAGCGATAAGAGTGGCTATTGATATTATCAGGGCGGAGGGATAATGGTGGCTATTATTATGAAGTGATACGGGTGGCTATAGGAGAGATAAGGCTGGCTATTATCAGGGATGATACGTGATGATGTGGGATTATTGTGTTGGTGATTTTTAGATGATGTTGTGATTTTCCTTGTGTTTATTTTTATATATTATGCAACATGTCTTGTTGTTTCGGTAAACTTAATAATAATCTGATTCATGTTGAAATTGTGGACCTATGGCTATTGCCGGGCGGTTTATATTATTGGCACGTGAGTTGTCCGGGCGTTTATAAAAGAAATATGTGCACGAGGTGCCAGGAAAAATATAATGATTTTATTATTGGCACGTGAGTTATCCGTGCAGTTATGAAAGAAATATGGGCACGAGGTGTGATGGTAGGCTATAATTACATATTTTAGTCGCTTATTTCACTCTAATTTACTGTACTTTAATTGAGTTTGAGCTTTAATCGCTAGTGTTTTGCACTTATTGTGTGTTTTGTATCTTATAGAAGTGATTTCGAGTGATGTAGATATTATGGAGCTAATTCGAGTGATTTGGAGCTTTGAAGTCTGAGTAAAAGCTCAAGGGATTAAGTCGGGATCGTGTTCGGGGGTCGAGGACCAAGTCTGGATGTCAAAATCGAAGCAAAATCTGTACTCTCAAAAATTTGCACTAATCCGACGTACTGTGAGACGCACTAGTGCAAAAAGTGCCCAGAAATTATTTTGTGAAGTGTTCTGGAAATTTCCACAAGCGCGCCGCATGGTGCGGCGCGGTAGCCCAAAAATGTTAGAGTGACTTCCCATTTCCGCTAAAAAGGATAGTTTCATCCGGGGTTTGTTTTGGAGACGGCTTAAATACACCAAAACACCATTTTAGAAGGACTTTTGATAAATTTTCGACCTAAGGAGACCAAGGAGGCTAAGGAGGAGTTGGAAGAATACAAGCACAAGGATTTCATCATTCCTTCCTCACTCAAGATCCGGGTTTGGATTGAATTTATATTTTCCTATACTTTAGTTACATCTGTGAAGAACTTCTCCATGTCTATGGAGTAGATCCTATTGGGTTTTGATGGATTTGGTATATTGATGATTGTTTGTGGATTATAACTCTATTTTTATGTATTTGAATCGTTTTTGGAAGATTTAATTGTTGCATATATATTCACTTGTTCTTGTAATCGAAAGAGGCATAACTTGTGATATCTTTGCATTATATTGTTGGTTGAGTTCATAGATTCTTCTAAGTAATCGAAAGAGGCTAGTTTAATCATTGATTAAATCTAGTTAGGAGAATAATCGAAAGAGGTTTTCCTAAAGACCTATCCATTACGCATTCTTGCATATCTTCACATAGCTTAAATTGGTTCATATTGAGAGGTTGAGACTTAATCGAGAGAGGAGTTTCTACTAAAAAAATTATATTGATAATTAAGTGAATTCGAGAGACTCACTTAAACATTAGAAGTGAATTATCTAGAGTTAAATCCCAGACAATTATCTTGCACCTATCCTATCAAAATCCCATTTTCTCCCATTGATATCTTCCTTTGCTTAGTCCTTGCTTTGATAGTCACTAGTCAATTGCTACAGATTTAAGATTCTTAGTTAAATATTATTAATAATCTTATAAATCTCAACTATTGATCCTCTTGGATAGCAATCAAGCTAGAAACTACGAGAATACTATTAAATCTAATCCCTATGGACACGATATTATACTATACTATCTTTTACTAGCGAGCATAATTTAAGTGTGTGTTTTACGCTTGTCAATTTTGGCGCCATTTCCAGGGATTTGCAATCAATAGTGTTTGAAATAGTTTGTAGTGCTAATTCAGGAATTAGATTTTAATTTTAATTTTTTTTATTTTTAGTTTTTTTATATTAACTTCTCTTCAAGATTTCTTTTGTTAAAGAAATCTTGAAGAGCATATGCTTGATACTGAACTCTAAATGTTGTAAAGATGGAGTACAACCAGCCTAAGAAAACGGTTGAAGAGTTAGTAGTTGAACATTGTCAGCGGTCTGCTATGTGTTTTAAATGCGGTGAAAATCATCTATGGATTGATTGTCAAGCAGGTAGGTATTCTTCATATGGTTCATATTTTGAAAACTCTCACTTTGTTTATAGTCCGTACAGTTATGGGGATTCATATGGGCACAATTCTGACTCTGGTTGGGATGAATACCCTTATTATGACTGGAATGAAAGAGAAGTGAGAAAATCACCTCAAGGGGAGAATGGTAGTTTAGAAGAGCTTATGTATAAGTTCATAAATAAGGTAGAAGAGAGATTTACACAAGATGATGAAGCCATTAACAACCTAACAATGCAAGTGAGTCAAATAATAAGTACACTTTCAGAAAGCTCATTGCATTGTGATGATGAATATATGGAGGAGATACCCGGTGAGAATGAGCCTACCTGAGATGATGAACATCTACGGAGAGAGTTTTCCACTCTACAAGAGGACTCTGTTTCAACTGAGATGATTGAAAATGAGGCTTTGGTGGATTACGAAGCAATAAAAGAAGAGTTCAAATCCCCATCCACGTATCCACATTAACAATTTTTAGTAGAAGAGAATGAAGAAGCATTGGTCTTGGATATACCACAGGAATATTCACATGACCTTTCTTCTTCATTTTCTAATTCTAACCTTGATCATGTGGATTTTATTTTTGGGGATTTACAAGAATAAGTAGGGATTGATCTTGTGAATGAATACAGAAACAAGTTGAGGATAATCCTACAAGAACAATCCACTGCTAAAAATGAGGCCAAGAAAGAAAGAAAAGAGTGAGTCTTACAAATATCCTTAAAGGAGTTTGGCCCGATGAGCTCCATAAAGAATCCCGGGGAGCGAAAACGAAGAATGAATTCAGAATTAGGGGTGGAATTCACAAGTTCTCGGAAACAAAAAAAGTTCAATGGAGTTTTCTTTACCCTTTGCTTTTTATTTGTGTGTCATGGGGACATGCCACAATTTAAAGTGTGGGGTGAGGGATGTATATATGTATAGAATGTATAAATGTCTATGTGTGTTTTTGTAATTCATTTGATTGAAAATTTTAAACTTTTTGATTTTTCTCGACGATGGATGTCATTCAACAGGTTTCTTGAGGGATTAAGTTGAAAGAAAAAGACAAAAGATTTTTTTAGGTACTGTCTGAATTTCCCCTTGGTTTTTCTTTGTGCCGCGGTTCTTTTTCAAGGGTTTTGTTTGAAACGGGTGTAGTTAGTTTTTTTCTTTTAGAAGTAGGAGATCTTGTGCTGTGATTTTAAATGAAAGCAATATCTCTTGACTTTATTATGCCTTGAGAATAATAAGTGCTTTAGTTGTGACGCTTATGCTCGATTTTTGACTTTTGTATAAGTACCTTAAATTATATGATCTTAACTTTGCTTAACTACTTTGACTAGAGTGTCTCGATGAGTCCGATCCTGAGTGAGTTATGTCCCATGTGTGGGTGAGGTTTCGTGTATTCTGTGCATTGCATTTGATACCTAGAACTTGCCCCGTGTGTTTGCACAACGAAATGGTAGTTTTGTTCAGTCTTGGAAGTGATATAGACATTTCTTTGTTGAGCCTGTTATATGCTTGTACCCACCTAATTGTTATGTATCGGAGTTAACCCTTTTGAGCCTGTAATCCTGTTTCTTTGGCAACCACATTAAGAGCCTTACCCATTTGTTCAAATTGACCATCTATTTGAACCTTGACCTCTCATGACCACTTGAATTTGTTATGAACTTTGTAAAAATTTAAGTGTGGGGTAGTGGTTTGGCTTTTGAGTGGAACTAATGAAATAAGGAGAAAGGTGCACTGTTTTGAAAAAGTAAGAGCCACTTGAATTGAAAAAGAAAAAAATAATAATTGTATAGTTGTGAAAAATATTCATTGATAAGTGGTAACTCTTGATGTAATTGTGCTTAAGAAAGTAGGGAGTTAATATATATTGACGTGAAGGTGGAGTTATGGTTTGACATAAGTGTGGGGTTTTGAAAGACAAAGTGTATGTATTTAAAGTGTTTAGGGAGATGTAGTCACTCTTATATCTAAATGTATACGACCCATCCCGTAGCTTACATTATAACCAATTAAAGTCCTACTTGATCCTTGACTGAATAAACTCAATTAGTAGAGTAGTATACTATGGTCAAGCCTATGGCACATCTTTTGTGGCATATGAATGTTGTTTCTGAGAGTGAGTGAATTCTTTCTATCTTGCGTTCCTAATCATTCTTAACTTTTATTGTGTGCGGAACTACTTTATATTGTTGTGTGAGGGCACATGATTCACGAAGGAAGGTAATGTCGTTGACCTTTATGTTAGAGTAAGTGAACAGGTTGTGAAAAATACGTAGTACTTGTGAGTCAAATCTCGAGGCTAGGATGTCACACTATTGTGCTTAATCTATTTTAATTATTCTTGGTATGATGAGTTAGGAGAGTTGTTTAAAAAGGTCGTGTCTATATAAAGTGTAGTTTGATTGCTTGAGGACGGGCAATGGTTTAAGTGTGGGGTATTGATGATAGGCTATAATTACATATTTTAGTCGCTTATTTCACTCTAATTTACTACACTTAATTGAGTTTGAGCTTCAATCTCTAGTGTTTTGCACTTATTATGTGTTTTATGCCTTGTAAGAGTGATTCCGAGTGATGTAGATATTATGGAGCTAATTTGAGTGATTTGGAGCTTTGAAGTCTGAGTAAAAGCCAAGGGATTAAGCCGGGATCGTGTTCGGGGGTCGAGGACCAAGTCTGGATGCCAAAATCGAAGCAAAATCCGTACTCTGAGAAATTTGCACTAATGCGACACAATGTGCGACGCGCTAGTGCAAAAAGTGCCCAGAAATTATTTTGTAAAGTGTTCTGGAAATTGCCACAAGCACGCCGCATGGTGCGGCGCGGCATGCGGCGCGGTAGCCCAATAATGTTAGAGTGACTTCCCATTTCCGCTAAAAAAAAGGGTACTTTCGTTCGGGGTTTGTTTTGGAGGCGGCTTAAATACACCAAAAGACCAGTTTAGAAGGACTTTTGACAGATTTTCGACCTAAGGAGACCAAGGAGGCTAAGGAGGAGTTGGAAGAACACAAACACAAGGATTTCATCATTCCTTCCTCACTCAAGATCCGGGTTTGGATTGAATTTATGTTTTCCTATACTTAAGTTACATTTGTGAAGAACTTCTCCATGTCTATGGAGTAGATCCTTTTGGGTTTTGATGGATTTGGTGTATTGATGATTGTTTGTGGATTATAACTCTATTTTTATGTATTTGAATCGTTTTTGGAAGATTTAATTTTTGCATATATTCGCTTGTTCTTGTAATCGAAAGAGACATAACTTGTGATATCTTTACATTATATTGTTGGTTGAGTTCATAGACTCTTCTAAGTAATCGAAAGAGGCTAGTTGAATCATTGATTAAATCTAGTTAGGAGAATAATCGAAAGAGGTTTTCCTAAAGAACAATCCATTACGCATTCTTGCATATCTTCACATAGCTTAAATTGGTTCATATTGAGAGGTTGAGACTTAATCGAGAGAGGAGTTTCTACTAAAACAATTATACTGATAATTAAGTGAATTCGGGAGACTCACTTAAACATATGAAGTGAATTATCTAGAGTTAAATCCCAAACAATTATCTTGCACCTATCCTATCAAAACCCCATTTTCTCCCATTGATATTGTAACGATCCAGCCAATCGTTTTGAGTATTACAGCCATGTTCTCCCATTTACAACTCTATTTGTGCTTTATAGTTGTATTATGACCTATCAGATTAGTTAGTTCGGGTCCGGGGAGATTTTGGAACAAATTGAGACACTTAGTCTCATAATGGAAAGCTTAAGTTGGAAAAGTAGACCGGATATTGATTTATGTGTAAACAACCTCGGATTTGAATTTTGATGTTTCCAATAGCTCTGTATGGTGATTTTGGTCTTATAAGCATATCCGAAAATTATTTGGAGGTCGGTAGTGGAATTTGGCTTGAAATGGAAAAAGTTAAATTTTTGGAAAATTTGACGGGGGGTTGACTTTTTGATATCGGAGTCAAAATGCGATTCTGGAAATTGGAATAGTTTCGTTATGTCATTTATAACTTGTGTGCAAAATTTAAAGTCATTCCGGATTGATTTGATGTGTTTCGGCAAAAGATATATAATTTGAAAGTTCAAAGTTCATAGATCTTGAATTGGGGTACAATTCGTGTTTTAGTGTTGTTCAATATAATTTGAGGCAACGACTAAGTTTGTGTCATATTATGGGACTTGTTTGTATATTTGAACGGGATCCCGAGTAACTCGGTGAGTTTCGAGGTGAGTTTTGAGCGAGTCCAAGCATTTCGGCACTCTGATGTTGTTTTGGAATGTTGGAAGTGCAGACCACACAATTTCATGTGCTGAGGCACATTTTTGAGTACTGTAGCAGATGAAAAAGTGCTGCAGCATATGAAAATGTGAGGACCGCAGAGGAAATATGCGGACCGAACAATTTTGTCTGCGGTCGCACTTCAGGGTGTTCTGCAGGTTCATTGGTCCGACTTCGGAAGCTTATACCTTTTGATCCATAAGGAATTTGGAGATGATTAAAAAACAAAAATTGTAGCACTTCGTGTCTAGTTTCCAAAAAGGTAAAGAAATTATCATTTGGACATATTTAGAGAAAGTTATGGCCAATTTACTGAAGCTTGGTAGTGGAAAGGTTGTGAAGTGCGTCCGCATAATTTTTTGTGCGACTGCAGAACTTGAAAATGTGCGACCGCACTTGGAAATGTGTGGACCACACAGTGGGAGGTCAGAGGGTGTACTATATAACCGAGGCCTAGGGTATTATTTTATTTTTGGGACCTAGAAAGCTCGGTTTGTTACGATTTTTAATGGGATTTTCAAGAAATTCATCGGGGAAAGTGATTCTAGCTCGAATTTGGTTAACATATATGAATATTTCATTATTTTCATCATTCAATTAGTTTGATATGAAAATTTGGGGAAAATTGTACAATTTCATTAAAATGAATTTTTGGGATTTGAATATCGATTCGGAGTCGGATTTGAGTGAAATTAGTATGGTTGAACTCGTAATTGAATGGGTTCTCATATTTTGTGAGTTTCATCGGATTCCGAGATGTGGGCCCCACTATCGATTCTTCGAGCGGAGTTAGAAATTTTTTTAAATTGTTAATTTGTAAGCATTAGAGTAAATTGTGATTTATTTGCATGCTATTTGAATAGATACGGATCATTTGGCTTGAATTGAGGAGACATCAAGTCGTATGGAGGTTGATACGCATGGAATGGAATTTTCGGAGTATTGTTTAGCTTGCTCGACATTGGATTCGTCTTGTTCAAGGTAAGTAGCTCTTCTAATCTTAGAGCTGAGGGTCTGAACCCTGAATATACGTGTTATGTGTTTGGTATTGAGGTGACGCACATGCTAGGTGACGGGCATGTGGGCGTGCACCGTGTGAGTTGTGGCTCTGTTATTTATGTAGTATTGTGTAGTTACCTGAACTTATCTGAAATCATGAAATCTCTACGTACTAGAGTTATTAAAATGTGATTCATGCTATAAACTATGTTTAGGCTACATGCTTATCCTGTTGGGACCCACCGAGGTCATTACTGTTGTTGAGTTATGTGCTTTCATTGCATTATATACTCACTCATACGCATTCATATGCATATCATATCTCAGTCTCTGTTGTTATTTATTGATACATCATATCATCATTTTCGGGCTAGTTTCATGACATTGTGAGCCCGTGAGAGAGAGACTGGAGAGATTGATAACTGAGTGAGGCCAAGGGCCTGATTGATTATGATATTGATACTATGGCACATGATTTGTCCGTGCGAATTATAGCGCTTGGGCTGAAGGAGCCCCTCCGGAGTCTGCACACACACCTAGTGAGCGCAGTTGTTATTATTGAGGGATGATCTTCCCTGGACATGGATCTTGTCCGAAGCATTATACACCTGGAGATGGATCATCTCCACGGGCTGGATTGGCCCTACTCGGTACCGAGAAACTGATGATCAGTTGATGTGTATATTTCGGGATGGATCTTCCCTGGGCCGGATTGGCCATATACAGTACCGAGTGATTGAGCATGATGAGTGAAATGTGTGAGAAAGTGAGATTGAGTATTCTGAGAGTGTGAGTACATAAGTTCATCTGTGAGATACATTACATTGACATGCACACATGACATACATGCATAGAGATGTATTTTCCTCATGTTGTACGGTATCACGTCATTCATGACTTCTCACACACGTTGACATATGGGCATAGTGATGCATTTGTTTTACACCGGCTATCTGGAAAGGAAATGAAACATCTTAATTATTATTGAAAGAATTTTTGGGAAATATTTCTGTTTTCAAACTTATTCATATTTTTGGCAACTTCGGTAAACGATTTGGATTTCACTGATGTACTTGGAAGGCAGAACTATTTTCAGAAATCATGATTAAGCTGAGCATTTTATCTCTGAGTTACTTCTTTTGTTACTTGCTTTATGTTGTTATGAAATGTTGTTAGTTATTGGTGGTGGACCCGACCTTGGTACAAGCCCGTCACTACTTTCAACCTAAGCTTAGGTTTGTTACTTATTGAGTACATGGGGTCGGTTGTACTCATACTATACTTCTACACTTTACGTGCAGATATTGGCTGCTGATGCTGCTGTGTTCGTTGGGAGGTGGATCTGAAGATGTACCCTCGACATGATTGTAGCTACCTCTTGTTCATGGTAGCCTTAGATTCATAAAACTCTGTTTATGTAATTTTCAAACATATGATGTATTTACTTCATACCACCTTTGTAAACTCTATTCTTAGAAGCTTATGATTTATACTACCAGTCCTTGGGGATTGTATAAGATTTAGATAATTGCTTTTGCTTAATTACTTTATTAATTATTACTGTAATTGGTTAGTGGTTAACTGGCTTACCTAGCGGGTTGGGTTAGGTGACATCACGACTAGTTGGATTTTGGATTGTGATAGATATCTTCATTTGCTTAGTCCTTGCTTCGATAGTCACTAGTCAATAGCTGCAGATTTTAGATTCTTAGTTAAATTTTATTATTAATCATATAAATCTCAACTGTTGATCCTCCTCGATAGCAATTAAGTTAGAAACTACGAGAATACTATTAAATCCAATCCCTGTGGACACGATATTATACTATACTATCTTTGACTAGCGAGCACAATTTAAGTGTGTGTTTTACGCTCGTCAAGGTACTGAAGAAAGTATGATGATTTTATTATTGGCACGTGAGTTATCCATGCGGTTGTGACAGAAATATGAGCACGAGGTGCCGTGAAATTATTAAAGTGGACTGAGACCCGTAATTTTTATAATTATGAAATGTGGTTACAATAAATGTAATAAAATCATAAATTCCTAAATAGTATGAGTTTCAATATAGTTCAAATAAAGAAAAAAATAATTAATACTAAAACTTTAGGTAACTTTAAATTTAGAAAAATAAATAAATGATCATTTTGTTCAGTGTGAGCAATATTTTTAAAAGGTAAAAAAAGCGAACAATATTTTGCTAAGGACTTCGTAGATAGATAGATAGATAGATAGATAGATAGATATAGCTAGATATTGTAAACTCCTATAGATTATAAATTCTTAAGTATTACCGGTAGCACTATTCCTATTTGAAGATAATAGGAAGGCGTGAATTTTCTTACAATATTCAAGACCTTCTGTTTATTTTCTTCTTCTTCTTTTACTCAAACAACGAAATTATTAAAAATTAATTGTAATTTCCACTTAGAAGGAAAGATCTTAGTTTACTTTGTCCTAAATATTAGGACTTTCTAAATTATTCAAACAAGGAAAGATTTTTTGACCAAAGTTTTAGTTGAGTTTAAATTCCTAAATATTAGAGGAGTAATTTAATTACGGTTTTGTCCAATTTAAACTTATTTTTAAAGGTTAAAAAAGGCGAACGACATTTCATTAAGGGCCTTCGTGCTTTTAATATACTAGATAGATTTAGTGTACGTGCGTTGCACGTGTAATGTGCGTTATGCACAAAAGAGTATATTTTAATTAGGTAGAATAAAAACTAATTAAGCACAATAGTAATTGTGATGACCCAAAAGGTTATCTTATGTTTTAGAACTCGAATCTGTGCTCTTAAGCCTTAAAAATCTTATTTTTACCCTTCTCGATTTGCGTGCACAGTCCGGGCAGGTTTTCGAAAAGCTTTTATGTTGAAAACTGATGAAAATAAGAATTTTTGCCTTAAAACTTTATTTTAGTTGACTCCGGTCAATATTTTTGGTAAATGGGCCCGGATCCGTACTTTGACGGTCCCGATAGGTCCGTATCGAATTATGGGACCTGGGCGCATGCCCGGAATCGAATTCGGAAGTCCCTAGCTCAAGTTATGAATTTTTGATGAAAATTAAAAGTCTAAAAATTAATTATTTTTAGGAATTGATTGATGTTTGGCATTGTTAGTACCGGGTCCGCATTTTGGTTTTGGAGCCCGGTACAGGTTCATTATGATATTTAAGACATGTCTATGAAATTTGGTGAGAAACGGAGTTGATTTGTCGTGATTCGGGCGTCCAGTTGAGAAAATAGAAATTTTAAAGTGTTCTTGAGAATTTCATTTGATTTGGTGCTAAATTTAGAGTTCTAGATTTTTTTTGGCGATTTGATCGCGCGAGCAGGTCCGTATGATGTTTTTAGACTTGCGTACATATTTGGTTTGGAGCCCCGAGGGCTCGGGTGCCATTCGGGCGATGCGCGAGTTGAGTTCAAACCTCAACAAGGCTGCTGGTGCACCAAATCTGGTGTGCCCGCACCTGCTAGCCTTTGGTCGCAGGTGCGAGCGAAAGCCCCGCAGATGCGACCCAGACCTGGACTTTATTTTTCCGCAAATGCAGACTTTTCTCCACATGAGCAGGATCGTAGAAGCGGAACCCTGTCCGCAGGTGCGGCCCCAGTTGGCCTAGCCCTTTTCCGCAGAAGCGCACACTCCGTCCGCACATGCGGATGCACGGGTCAGACCAAAGCACCGCAAGTGCGAAGGTCGCTGGGCAGTGAGCATTTACTTCGGACTCCAGCCATTGTTCTTCTCGTTTTCAAAAGGATAAGAGGCCCAGAGCGATTTTTTATAGATATTTTCTTCCCCAAATCATAGGTAAGTGTTTCCTTAACTCGTTTCTTTCAATTACCCATTACATTTCTTGAATTTTCAACCTAAAATCTAGAGTTTTCATGGTAGAATTAGGGGTTGGGGTAGAAAATAGGGATTTCGGAAATTTGGGGATTTAGACCTCAATTTGAGGCCGGATTCCAAAACTAATTACATATTCGAGCTCGGGGGTGAATGGGTAAAAGAATTTTAGTCCGAACCTCGGGTTTTGACCAAGCGGGCCCGATGTCGATTTTTTGACTTTTTGGAGGAAAATTTGGAAAATTTAATTTATACAATATAATTGATTCCTTTAGCAATATTTGATATTATTGAGTCATTTTTGAATAGATACAAGTGGTTTGGAGGTGAATTCCAAAGGAAAAGCTGTGATTGAAAATTAAGTGGCCTTCGGAGCGAGGTAAGTGTTGTGTCTAACCCTCACTTGAGGGAATTAGGAACCTTAGATTATTTGCTAAGTCAAATTCATGTGAGCGGCGTATATGTGAGGTGACGAGTACTTATGCGCCGCCAATTTACCTGTTTATTTTTTTCATGTTTCTCTATTTTTCTGATATTGTCCCATTCCTATGCCAAATTGCTACGTCTTATACTAGTGTTGTTCAAATTATCGTTCTTATCATTTTTACGGAATTTTCTGGTGATAATTGAGTTTTTATTTCAAAGTTAAGATTGATATTATGGAACCAAATGTTGAAGTAAGGTTTGTACTTGTTATTCTATCTCCCTGTTGTTATTTATGCATTGCATTATGGTAAGGGAGAGTGTTAATGCAAGAAGGGTGATGCCGTGCCGTATTGTGAGTATTAATGCATGAAGGGTGATGCCGTGCCGTATTGTGAGTATTAATGTACGAAGGGTGATGTCGTGTCATATTGTGAGTGTTAATGCACCATATTGTGAGTGTTAATACACGAAAGGTGATATCGTGCTATGATATGAGAGTAAAAGCATGAAGGGTGATGTCGTGCTGTTTCTATTAATTTTATGGTGAGATTGAGAGTAAAAGCACGAGGGTGATGCCGTGCATTCTTCTTTACTGTATTCACTATTCCTGTTGATTCACGGTATATTGACTGCTTCAATGATCATTCTGTTGTAGTTCTTTATCTTGTATTCCCCTCAGTATGTCTCCCCTCCCGACATTTCCTGTTTAGTTCTTCATTCCTTTTATTTGCGTATATACTGTTAAATTGTACAGGTTGATTGTACAGGTTGATTGTAGGTGCCTCGTCACTAATTCGTCGAGGTTAGGCTCGACACTTACCAGTACATGGGGTCGGTTGTACTGATGTTGCACTCTGCACTTTCTGTGTAGATTTTGACACCGGCTCAGGTTGATCGAGATTTGCTATTGGTCTGTTGTCCGGAGACTCAAGGTAGATCTGTCGGCGCTCACAGACCTTGAAGTCCCCGTCTATCTTTTTATGTCCTACTGTTTTCTTTCATTCAGACAGTTGTATTTCTTTCAGACTATTACTTGTAGTAAGTTCTAGAATGCTCATAACTTGTGACTCTAGATCCGGGTGGTAGTAGTTAATACATATTTATGATATTCCGCACTTGTTATATTTCATTGTAGTTAATTAAATGTTAATTACTTAACGGAAATAAGGAATTGGTAAAGGATTCTCTAACGTTGGCTTGCCTAGTAAGTGAAATGTTAGGCGCCATCACGGTCCCGTCGGTGGAAAATTTCGGATCGTGCCAGTAATTAATAATTTGGTATACAATTTGACACATGAAAGGATTTATATAGAGTAAATTTATGTGTAGGTAATAGACAAGAAAAAATTACAAAATAATAAAAACTTCTACCAAAATAGAAGTCACAAGTGCTCGTGGAGAATCTAATACTACAAAATTTCCTAATCTAAGATAATTTAATAACAAATAAAGTCATTTAATGAGAGTTGAACGAAGTAGTGAAAGTCTAGGAAAAATTTTATTAACTCTTCTAGAGTAAGAAAATTTTACCGGCATAATTTCAGTAACAAAAGAAGTCACTACTCCAAAGAGTAAAGAGAATTTAACCAAGTCCAATAGAGATAAAGTCATTTACTGAGAGTGAACGAAGTAGCGAAAGTTTAGGAAAAAAATTTATTAATCTTCCTAGTGTAAGAAATGCCAAAAAACATTTACCAAATAATTAAGGCAGAATTTTAATAACAAATAGTAGAGGCAAAATTTACCAAATAATCTCGTGAGCCTTCCTAGATTGTTAATAACATGGGAATAATCAAATTAATTAAATGAATATTTCTAAATATTAATGAAATACTTAAATTACTATATTGTCCAATGTGAATTCTATGTTTTAAAGAGTAAAAAAGACGAACGATATTGCGCTAAACCTTCGTGCTTTTAATATAGTGTGTATGTGTATATATATATGGCTTTTTTGTTGTTGGAAAAACTAAGAAAACCAAATACCAAAATTTGTGAGACAAATGATTAATACTTCTAATCTAAACCAAATTTTGGGAGGAAAAGGATTAATACTCCTAACATCTACCAAATTTTAGGAGGAAAAGGGTTTTGGCAAAATTGCGGAGGGATACTACAAGAATACTAAATTGAAAGGTATCGTCATATCAAATCAAAAGGATTTAAAATTTTAGGAGTTCTTATATATTTTAAATAAGTAAAAATTTCTAGTAAAAAGATTTAGTTAGATTTTAAAGTCCTATTATGGAATTGATTAAATGACTATTCCTAAATATTAGGAAATTAGTTAAAATGACTATTTTGTCTAGTGTGAACTCTATATTTGAATGGTAAAAAAGACAAACGATATTTCGCTAAGTGCTTTGTGCTTTTAGTATAGTATAGATAGATAGTAAGTGAAAATCGCTTCCAAATGCTATTATAATTAAGACGTTTCAGCGCGGCTACTCTTCGATTTTTTTTCTTCTTTTTTTTTAGGTAACTCATTGTGTTTTTTTTTTCTTTTCTGGATGATCTCTTGTTGTGTACACTCTTTAATTTTTGTATTCCCCTTTGTTGTGCTAATTGATGGTCTCTTAAGATAAAGATTTGGAAAGGAAAGGAAGAGTTTAGGCAAGAGGAGAAAAGATTGGTGGTGACAGCAGTTGTGGTTGGTGGATGGAGACTTCGTTAAAGATCAAAATGAAACAAATCTATTCAAAGCAAACAAGTGGTTTTAAAAGAAAAAAATGCTATTTAACGAATTTAGGTGTGAAGTATTCAAATTAAGATTCCCTATATAGGAAAACAAACAGGGCCTAGCTCTGTTACCTGTTAAGGTCTTTCTAACCATAAGATTAAAGTATTTTGTTATGCTCGGATGATTGGAAATAAATATGGAAAAGAGATTGGATAAAATGAAAAATAGTACTGGCTCCGATCGAGCACGTTTATTGCACTGAAAACAAAGATAGGATAACGGTTACTTTTCTTTTTTATTAGTCCTTTGTTATGTGTTTTTCCTATCTTTTTTATTTAGTTAGTTTTCCTATCTCTTGAACGAAAGAGCAACACATATTTATCATAATTGTATTTTCCTTCTTGTAGAAGAAAATTATAAATATCTCATATTTGACTAATCTCTTTTCTGGTAGAAAAATATTTTGACTTCTATAATTGATGATACTTCCACAATGTAGTGCCTAAGGGGTTTGAGAGTTTGTTTAGGGGGAGAATTCGGGACAAGTGTTAGCCTGACACTTGTATTTGTGAGGTTGTTCTCTCGATATTTTGTACTCTCCTTTTATATAGTGAATTGCTCATCTCCGTCTGTGAACGTAGGTCAATTGACCGAACTACATTAAGTGTTTGTGTTTCATTTGGTATATTTCTCTTTTGGTTTCGGATTTATCGTCGTACAAGGTTTGCTTTACTAGCTTCCGCATGACACCGGGTTATTAAGTTGGATGCTCCACGCTACAGTATTCCTAAAAAGAAGATCCTGGTATGGTTTAGCCCCTGTGTGATGTTTTTCAGCAAAAGCAAAGACCAAAAGGTAACAAGCTCCAAATATCCAGTCAAGTAAATGGAAGGCCAATCAGATGTCAATTTCAGGTTTATCTTACTAGTTGGGACATTTCAGCAGACTATACAATGACAACTTATGAAACCATTCGAGCAAAATGTGAAACGGTTGAACCATCTCCAATGAGGGCAACCACTAAGTCAACCACCTGTCTGTTCGCGCATACACATCTTAAGGATCATTTAGGTCCAGTCAAAATCAACCTTTACCCCATTTGCAATGGTTAGTCTAACTT
Organism: Nicotiana tomentosiformis; assembly: GCF_000390325.3. NCBI lineage: Eukaryota > Viridiplantae > Streptophyta > Magnoliopsida > Solanales > Solanaceae > Nicotiana > Nicotiana tomentosiformis. The sequence continues at coordinate 31,835,479 of NC_090812.1, forward strand.
CGGGCATGGCAGTTCAAAATTCCCATCTGTAAGGATGCTTCTTCTCTCGACCTGATGCAAAATGCAGTAGACTTGCACTCTAACTCGATTTCTACTCTATATTAGGAAACTGATGAGCAGCAATGACAATAATTATTTCCACCAGCCAAATAACATATGCTTGAAGCAACGAACTTGAGTTAGAGCAGCTCAAGGCATGTCCATAACCACATTGGAACTATCCTTGAATCTATGCTTCCTGTTCTTACTCCTGCATTTACAAACCAGCATCATTTTCTGGCTATGTATTGCGAAACCAAAAGCCGACAAAATGACGACCAAATCAAAGTTGATAAATGTACTTGTCATGTGAACCAGGTTCAAGACATGATTTGAGTTTCCGATCAAAGTGCTTCACATCTTTGGAAGTAGGAGTCACAAGTTTACCAATCTGTTCAAATGCCAGGAGTTCAGGCAGTACTACATAAGCCCGGAAGAAGATCTCGGGAAAAGGATAGTAATATTTCCCGAAAGAAGAGGAAAAAAGATAAACAGTTCCAGACATGCAGTAATAACAGGATTAAGTACTTGCCAAAGAATCAATGGCATTTATAGAAGCAGTAAGTTCTGAAATGGTATGAGCTGGATGATGACGTGATAGGACACTTCTAAGGTACCTGATTGAAAAACCATTATCATGTCAGTCAAAGGATTAAGGAATTATTATGGATTCTGTCCAAATGAGACAGAATCTGCTATGCCATGCTCTGTGTTAGCTCTACGCAAAGCTGCTAATGCCAACTGAAACAGGTAAAAAAAACTTAAAGCAGAAAATTATCGAAAAAGATGTGCATGTAAGGATTATCTATAGCACACTTTAATAGAGCAAATCATCACAGAACACAAAGCCAGAGTTTTGCTTGACTGTGGTATCCAACAAGGTCATCAGATAAAAAGTTTCATTTGGGTAATATGGTACCATTCAATGATAAAGTTTATTCTATTGCTTTTTGATTTCTTTCAAAATTCAGTCTGGTCCTCCGCCAAAACAGCTAATCTAATATTGACTCATCATATAAAATGTACAGCGCAAAAATATGACTCCACTGGGCATAATGTGGCCAAAATAAAGGACTCCTCCAGAATCTAATCCAAATCCATCTTATGGACACATTATCCAATTCTGAGAAGAGGCTTTCCTTTGACTTTTCTAATGAAACTGTTGTGATGCTAGGGCATCCATCTTACAGTGAACAAAAAGGAAAGAAAAACGTAAGTTAAAAAAAATGAGAGAATAAATCAAAAACCCCAAATGCTTAGCAATGTATGATGATGAGATCCTACCGTGAAATTACCAGTTAATATCATCCTCCGGGTTTGAATGATTAATGAAAATCCCACTCAATAAATACTACAGTAGATTAGTAAAATCACTAGGACGGCAGGAATCCTGAACCAACTAATGGCATCTCATAAACTATTGGTCAGCTCATCCATACCTAGGGTAAACAAGTACAGACTCAAGATAGCTCCCTGGTGCAAACTCACATAGGAAACTCCTCTGTTCCTTCCCCGCCATCCTTACAATTGTGATCGCTCCTCTGCACATGTCTTTTGTGGCATTTATATATTTGATGTGAATTCTTTCTTCTCAACACCAACCAAATAACTTTTATTGCACTTTATCTTATGTTTATCTAGATTAATGATTATCATGTAGAGATTATTCCTCCCCCTCTCATCAAAAAAAAAAAAAGAAAAGAAATCAATCATCATACCAAAAATATAGCCTCTGTTAATTGCCAGGGGCAGTTAGGAGGAGCTTATGGGAAATTATAGTTAGAATTGCTTCTTCTTCTTTTTTTAAAATGTAAAAAGAGCTAGATTTGATCTAGTTTAATACAAGAAAAATTTTATCTGTCAAGAACAGAGGAAACATTCTCCAAGTCCACGCTTTACATGAAATCAAAAAGTATGAATAAGGGAAATTTCAAAAGTTTATGACCGAGTTAACTAAAACTTCTCTTGCAGTAAAAGATGAAGCAAGCATCAAAGGTATATGTATCCGTTAATATAATCCTCTATAAGTAGGGAGAGCTTACAGTTAGATCTATACAATATAAAATCATTCCAATAGAGCATGTAACTGATAAAATAATACCTGCCCGGGCGGGAATAGAAGTGGTCCATTGGTACGCATAATCTTATCTGCTTCCATCCTAGCAGTTTCAAGTGAAGCCTGTACTTGAAAAGAATATACATTAAGCTGGTAAACAATTCCATAGGTTGGAGTAATATGAGTTGAATTATCTCCCATATATAGTGTAAGTGTAAGAACTCAATAAGGAATTACCAAATTAATCCATTATCTACAGAAGATAAACCACAGTTAGTAATGCATCTAAGCATGTCCAAAATGTCACCAACTAGGCAACTACTTATGAGGGAGTCTATTCCTTGTTCTTGTTGGAAGTTGCATACACAGAAATGTTTTGAACTAAAAATTGCAGTTCAAAAGACAGATTTGCTGGTTGGTATCAGAGGCGGATCCGGGATTTAAATTCAATGGGTTCAATTTTTAAGATTTTTCACATTGAACCCATTATATATTTAAAATTATGGGTTCAAATCTATTTTTTTACAATTTTAATGAATTTTTACACATAAATTTCTACTCCGCGTCGAAAGTTATGGGTTAACTCTCACACTGGATCCGCCTCTGGTTGGTATCTCTATGAGCTAGATATAGAAACTAAAATCTATGATGTGAAATTCTAAGAACCCTAAACTGAACTATCAATGATTGATGAACCTCCAAGATACTACCAACTTTAATGATGTTCAAAAGAGAACTGATGATATTCTACCAAGAAGATGCATTAACCTTGATCGTTTGAGGAACCATTAGGAACAACAGCAATGGGAGGAGTGAAATCTGTATTTGTTCCATCAGAAGGAAACTGAAGAGTTTCAATATCGCATATAGAATTCCCTGGTTTAGGTGGTTTAACTGTGAACTACTTATTGAACAACACTAAACAACGTTCAATTGTTAGAAGCAAAGATTCTACAAGGAACAGAAATAGTCAAAGAGGAAAATTATATGGCAAAGGAAATAACACATCTATTCCCAAGCAACCCCCTCCCCAGGAGTCAATTGTGGCCCATTTCCTCCACTTGATCCCTTGATAACTCAAACCCTCAACCTCAAAGTTGGAGGTGGAGGGAACTTTCCACTTGAGCTACCTTAGATTGCCAAAAGGAGATAACAATTACCTTCAGTGCCACAATCTGGTCATCATCTTTAGCTCCGCAGAACTCCTAAAATTTCAATAGCAATACTCAATAATTGGAATGAAGAAAATCAGCAGTACAAGGTGTGGAAATAACTACCAATTATTTGGGAAAATGAAACAGATCAACCGAAAAAGACCTCTAAATCACTGATAAAACCATCAAGTGCATGATATGGAGCATAAACAATAAGATCAAATCCTAGACTCTGCAAAAGAAAGGTTAGAAAAATTGCTTAGAGCAAAATATAAAAGGAAATGACCTTTAAATAAAATTCATGCCTGGAAAACCAGCATTTCATTATTGAGAATTACATGATGAACCTGCCCGATCCCCTTACCAAGCTCCTCAGCTGATACATGATTTTCCTCTGCCTTGCAAGCTGCATATATGCAGGTTAACCTACAAGGGGGGGGGGGGGGTGACTAGTAAGTTATGCCTTGTCAAGTATCAACTACCGTATGCATCATTATATGTAGACTCCAGATGACTTGTTTATGTTTTTAAGATGCAGTTCAACTTGAATTTGGCAAAAGTACTTATTGTCCAAATGACCAATCAAGCAATGCAGAAAGATAGGGGGCTTCTGCTTTCTCTCTTTCTCACATTCTCACCCTCTTTTTTTTTGGTTAATTTGTGGGGGGGGGGGGGAGCAAAGAGAAGACAGATAAGAAGCTTACATTATGTTTTTGGGGTGATGTTCCATCACAGACCATTGCAGATAAAACCTCTTAAAGTAAATGAGAGCTGTTGCCTGCAAACAACCGTGAGAGCTGTTTAACCTTCTACTTGATTTATTAATAGTAGCTGATTCAATAATCAAAACTTTATACCTGAATCTTATGTGGGAACTTAAAAGCATCACAGACGTCTTGAATTTTGAACTCGTAAAAAGCCCTTAGAAGTTGTTCTTCTTCAACCTTGAGCGGTTTTGGACGCTTTTCAGCAAACATGCCAACCAAAAATGGGCAACCAAAAGAATGATAAGAATTATGATTATCTCCCAGATTAAAGGGAGGTAAAACAGAAACTATATACTGTAGTTTCATTTGTTTCAAACTTCGAGCCGAATAAAAACAAGCTTACCACTATATTCATTTTGGGTTTCAGCATACAAGAACGACCCATCAATATCAACTTCCATTCGTGTTGTTCCATACTTCACAATCTAGCTATCAATATTACCAGTAAGCCTACAAGCACTGAAAATCAGAGCTCTGTTCTGGACCATAAACTTTCAGGCAATGCTGCTTATAAAATTAGGCGAATGTTAAAGCACAGAGAAAGTTAAACATAGTTGTTTGAAAAAAACATACAGCAAGCATATATAACTTCATACACCATACACATGATAAAAGTTTACCAGCACCCTGTGTTCATCAACCCAATGAATACATGAGACGTATGTTCTTTATACATTGTTATCACTAAATTATTGTTAATTAATACACATTCTCATCTCAATTTATGAGTTAACCATGATAATTTGTATAGTGTGGTGTAAAACTGGGTGGGTAAGTTTTTAACCCATGCACATTTGCACTTAAAATGGAAAAACTAATCAATGTGACAACAATAGCACAATGTCGAAAAACACATCGATATTGCCTTCAGCCAAACAAAACCTAATTAGGTGAAAAAGGACACATATACACAAGCACACAGAAATGAAAACAAAAAAGAAAGGCATTAAGGAAGTGGAGGGGTAAATTTCACAAATGGTCATATAAGTATGACTTTTTTTCACCAAAGTCATATAACTTTGTTTTCTCACATAAAAATCATATAACTATGACTTTTTTACATCAAAGTCATATAACTTTGTTTTATCACACAAAAACCATAAAACTATAACTTTTTTTCACCAAAGTCATATAACTATGTTTTCTCACACAAAAATCATAAAACTTTTATTAACTCACACAAAAATCATAGTGATTGGAAAATATAATTTTTCAGTAGTATTTTCTTATTTTGTGATTTTTTATTTTCTTATTTTCAGTCTAATAAATAATAATCCAATTAAAATAGGGATGAGCCAACCCGACCTGGCCCACCCGACCCAATACTCATATATAAAAATTAAAATATTCAAAACATGATACTTCTATCTTTTATTTTATTTTTCTCAAGATTTTTATTCAAATCGATAGCATTTTTATTTCAAGTGTTCTCTAATTATACCTTTTATTTCCTTGTTTTTTTGTCAGAATCTCATGCATTCCGAACTAAGTTTCTTATGGGGGAAGAATTCACTTTTAGTATTATTTTAACTTACGTATATGAGTATTGGGTCAGGCTGGGTTGGGTCATTCCTATTTTAAGGGGAAAATATAAAATTAATCGGCTGGCCGAAAGTAATTGCATTTGCTAGCCAAAAGGCATAGCATACCTTTTCAAGTGCTTGTTTGGCTCTTTGATTAGCAGCTTTATACTTATCATTCTGTGAATAAAGTAAACCACTCATAAACACAAAAACTCAAATCAAACGAGAAAACGAAAAATAAAAATCCATATTCTCCAATATTTGAATCTTGCTGAATACTTCTATGAATACAAATACAGCAAAGCCACTTTACCCCAAAAAACAAAAACAAAAAAAAAAAAAAAATAGGGGTGAGGAATTGTAACTCACAATATCTTGGGGAGTAAAAATCCAATTGGTTCTATGAGTAGATGTCATGAAATAAGCCATAAGTAACTCTGCCGATTCTAATTTTGGTTTGGATGTTCTCAGTATAAATACGCTAGAGGAAACTGATGTTTCAAACCTAGGTCCCTTTTATACCGCACACTTTTGTTTTTTAGTTGTTCACACACCAACAACAACAAGGACAATGTAGTATAATCTCGGGTCCGGAGAGATCAGTATGTATGAATAACTTACCCTAGCCTGGTTAGAGGTTTTTTCCGACAGATCCTCAATTCCGTCTTTTCAAAAACTCAACACTTTGTTTTTGGGATAAATCGATCTCACAACCTTATTTAAACACTATTTTGTTTTTAATTACATTTTCTTACACCAATAACATCATATGCTTAAGATCACAAGAACTTTAAGTGGGCCTCTGGACATAAGTATTGTAAAATTACAAAATATGGGCAAAAAAATTTTTAAGTAAAAATAGTATTTGAAATTTAGAATTGTGTTTGGATATGAATATAATTTTGGGTTGTTTTTGAAGTTTTGTAAGTTATTTGATTGAAAATTTTGAAAAATAGCTTTTTGGAGTTTTTTAAATTTTCAAAAATTTCCAAAATGCATATCTTCAAGTGAAGATTGGAATTTTTATGAACAAACGCTAATTTCGAAAAAAATAATTTTTTTTGGAAAAAAAGAAAAAAGAAATTGTGTCCAAACGGGCTCTAAATATATTTTTATTTTACTAGTTTCTCGATACGTGTGTTGCACGTATATATCGAGTCAGGAAGTACATGTCCAAAAATAATATCAACATTATTAAAATAAAGCTTTGACTAAATAATTATACATGAAATAATAAAGTAAAAAATTTTGTGAATACCACATAATCGGGAAAAAGTAATATAGTATCTCTTATTTGGTTTCAAATAAGGTCTTTCGCTTTTCGACATGATCGCTGAAAAGTGTTGCGTGAATTTTTTTTCCCTGTTAAAATTTTTTCATAATTGATGTCATTAATAAAAGACAATATAAATAAATAAAAAATATTAAAAATAAAAATAATATTAGCTCTTCATCAACTAATATTATAGGCCTCGAAGCACCTTTATGTCTTGGATTTTTGTAAATCTTGATGAATCTCTTGAATTTCTAATAGTTTTATCATCCAATCAGATGAATATATTTATAGCTTGTTCAATGGTACACCCTTCGTTGCTAATTCTACTACAGTGAGATGGTCAGGGGGAACAAATTAAGCAAAAGTAATATAATGGTAATAATATAAGATATGTAATATAATTTCTATTATGATTAACTTTTTTTTATATAAATAAACAGCAATTTAAAACAATAATTTGTTACAAGAGTACAAATAAATTTACATTGATTGTTGCAATAATAAATTTGTTCCAAACAAACGTCAAAGTTTGTTAAACAAACCTAACACTCTGCATACCTTATTTTTTGACAAGATTAATTGGATTGAGAGTTGCTTATTTCTTTTCCCAATAATCCATAAAACAAACACTGCAAAAAATGATGGGCATAAAGAGAAATCGTTACTAATCATTCATTATGCTATGCAAAAAGAGAATAATCACATCAACATATACATGGAACCGCTATCTTTTAGCTTTCTATCCAAAAAACGGTTGAAACACAAGAACTGTCAACTATTTTTTCGCGCATAAAAATATATACGTATATAGCTAGCATTGAAACACGAGAAAAGAATGAGTTTTTGTGAGAAAAAAAAAATACTTGAATAAAATAAACGAATAATGTTAAATAGGTGTAATAACTATACATGATTATTTTCAACCAAAAAAAAAAAAAAAAAAAAAAAATCTATACATGATTATTGAGTACTAACCAGGTAACATCCAAAAGCAAATTAATATAGTACTATTTTTAATTTTCAATGAAAAGTTTTCTCTGTGCTAACCATGAACAAGACATGCACGGAATATCATATATCTTCATCCACCAACTGATTTTTTGCATCATCCGCGTGATTAAAAGCCTCTAAATCAAAGCCATAGTAGACGGCCATAATCCACATGTTGCGAAAAAATAATTTAATTATAGAAACACATCTTACACACACAACCATTAGTCTCAGGCTTGATAAGGAAGAATAAAGGCGAACATTTTGCAAATTTCGCTACTACATTACATGTAGAATTTTCTATTTGAAACCCACTAAAATAATGACGTAGAGGCAAACTTCTTAACCAGTATTGAAGCAGATGATAAAATGTCTAAAAGTTGCCAAAAATGATAGTAGAAGAACAAAAGAAGAGTAAATTGGACGAGGAAGTTTTAATTCAAAAGTTGGAGGAACTTTTGTGAAGGAGTGTATCCCTTCATACAACGATTAACGAATAACATTGAAGCGTGGTCTTTTAATGTCTCTAAGCGGCTGTTTTTTAAAACGCTATTTTTAAGAATAACATTCCCGAAATAATCCCTCTGTCCAAAAATTATGCATTTATAACAAATATTTACGTAATTCCAACTTATGTATTATTAAAAATAGCATGATAAAATACACATACGTATTTCTTTTAATTTTAACAACTCAGTACTTTATGCATATCAATATTACTATTTCATAGTATTTTCGTTATTATGATGGCAGCATATATAGCAAGGGGATACAAGATCGCTTCCAATGGGCTTCAGGAAATAAATTACAAGAACACCAGTCCTGACTAGTTACAATCTCAACGGTAGACCTTAAACCACGGTCTTCCTACCCAACCCTTTTGCGCCTATCCCTCGATTTAACGGGTTAACTGAAGACCACCGGTTATGTTTCCATAACCAGGGTTTACTGTTAAAATTAATAACTGCCTGGACTATATTGTTCTTAATTAACCTAGAGCACCATCGGGGTTGATACAATAAAAACTAATAACAAAGCATGCCAACAAAGTAGACTAGTATGGCTAAGTTTAACACACAAGTATTTAGCCTATCATTTAGACTAAATGAATAACTATAGTATATAAACTACAAGAACTGAAGAAGTACCTGAGACCGCCGAGTTCTGGTCAAGTAGCCTTTTCTGATTTTTTATTTCCAAAATAAAATTATTACAAAGGGAGATTCACAAGAGAGGTTTAGAGAGAGGGAGAGTTATGCTATTCTAGAGAGAAGTCAGAGCATTTGGCTAAAGCCTGCTTCTCTTAATGAATTCTAACTCCTTATATAACGGAGTGTCTAACTAAAAAATAAAAGAAATGGCCGACAAGATTGGCCGACAAAGAAAAGATAAAAAGTAATAGAAACAATCAACTTTTTAAAAAGTTGATTCCTTCAGACCCGCTGCTTTATTAAAGTATCTGGTTTCATTTACTTTATTAAAATTTTTTATCTTCATTACCCCAATAATTCATTGGTGGGGCCTTCAGTCTCTTTCATACTTTACTTTTTCCTTTGTTGGTTTTATCGAAAGATTCTTCCGCACTCCTTTGGAATTATTGAAGAAAATTTTCTACATCTTGAAGATTTACTTCAACGTTTTCTTCTTCCTAAGACTCTCCTGCTAAGACTCCCATGCTATTACTTCTTTAGTTTTCATGGTATGGCCTGTTGATGCTATTGAAATATCATCTGGAATTTCTATCTCCAGATTCTTTATTAAATCCTTTTTTACTTCCTGCATATAGGAAGCTAACATCTCTTATTTTGACATAGTGCCTTTCTTCATTTGAAGTTGTGTGGCTAATTGCTTAAAAGGACTTAAATCCTCTAAAGTCTTGATATTATTATTCTTTTGGATGTTGTATTCATCCATAGCTCTTTGGATATTATCCAGAATTTCTTGGTCATGTAGGCTCCCTTGTGGGTCTTTTGGATCCTTTTGAAGTAACTTAGTCCAGAATTTTGTATAAAAAATTCTATTTAAACATGAAAATTCTTCTGTAGTATGACTGACTTCTACATCCCATTTCATTATCCATGGGATAAAAAATTCTATGAAAAAATATGTTGTACCCATTCCTTGAAAGAAGATATCTTATTTTTGCAGACTAATTATTTTGGGAGATATGTCTACCCACTGAGTATATAAACTCTTAAACTGTTCTGGCAAAATTTTCAGGGATGAACCATATAATACCCACAAATTACAAAACCAACTAGGGATTTATTGTCCAAATATATTGGAACAAAATTTTAGGAAACAAGAATGCTTTTTGTTAGCATTTTCATATAAAAGGATTTTACTAAATCCTTTGACATAATCCCAATAATTGAATTTCATTGGAACTTTTTTCTCCGGATGGATATAATCCCTTCTTTAAAATTACTAATTCCCCATTCTTCTGGAACAATAATTTTCTTTGCTATAATTTTTGAGAAATTGTAAACCTTTTTGTTTTAGCAGAGTAGAAATGTTGAATTTCAACTAAAACAATTGACGCCAGGGCTAGCTCATAATGCATTCTATACTATATGAAAGTGTAGCTGTAACAATCCTGCCGGTCGTTTTGAGTATTATAATATTATTTCCCTATTTACTGCTCAATTTGTGCTTTACAATTGTTAAATGACTTGTCGGGGTAATTGGTTCGGGTTCGGTGAGGCTTTGGAATGAATTGGAGCACTTAGTTCCAAAGTTTAAAGTTTAAGTAGAAATAGTTGACTGGATATTGACTATGTGTAAACGACCCCGGAATAGAGTTTTGATAATTTCAATAGCTCTGAATTGTGATTTTAAAATTAGGAGCATGTCCGTAAAATTATTTAAAAGTCCATAGTTAAATTAAGCTTGAATTGGCTAAAGCGGAAATTTAAGTTTGGAAGTTTGATCAGAGAGTTGACTTTTTGATATCGGTGTCAGAATCCGATTCTGGTAATTAAAATACATCTGTTATGTTATTTATGACTCGTGTGCAAAATTTGAGGCCAATCGGACTTGATTTGCTAGGTTTCGGCATCGAATGTAGAAGTTAAATTTTTTTTAGTTTCATTATGCTTGAATTGGGGTATGATTCGTGGTTTTAGCATTGTTTGATGTGATTTGAGATTTCGAGTAAGTTCGTATGATGTTTTAAGACGTGTTTGTATATTTGGTTGAGGTTCCGAGGGCCTCGGATGAGTTTTAGATGGTTAACGGATTGAATTTTGGACTTGGGACTTTGCTGGAATTTTCTGATGCACTTTCTGGTTTCCTTCTTCACGTTCACGAGAGGGGTCTCGCGTTCACGAAGAGGAACTGGAGGCAGGCGAGTATATTCGCCGCGTTCGCGACAAATGGATTCGCGTAGAAGGGCGAGGCCAATCTAGGAAATGGGCATTTAAAGCTTCACGTTCGCGAAGGCCAAGCTTGGTGAAGCATCGTGTTCGCGAGTCTGCCTTCGCGTTCGCGAAGAAGAAATTTGGGCGACACAAAATGGGAAAGAGGCAATTTTCGAGAGATTTTCAAGAAAAATAACAGGGTAAGTGTTCTTAACTCAATATTGGTTATATTACCGGAATCCATGGTTGTTTTTAACATTTAATTGGTGAATTAAGTTCGAAAACTTAGTAAACCCTCTTGGTTTAATTTGAAGATTTGAGGGTCGAGTTGATGTCGAAATTTAGAAAAATTTATATGGTTGGACTCGTAGTTGAATGGGCATTCATATTTTATAACTTTTATCGGGTTCCGATAAGTGGACCCCACGAGCAATTTTTGAGTATAAATTTTAGATTTTGTTGGAAAATTAGTACTTTGATATGGAATTAATTCCTATAATGTGTGTTGTCTGAATCGAATTAATTGTGACCAGATTCGAGTTGTTCGGAAGTTTATACGCGCAGAATCGAATTTCTGAAGCATTGTTTAGCTTGCTCGATATTGGACTCGGCTTGTTCGAGGTAAGTAACATCTCTAATCTTGGAGCTGAGGGTATGAACCCTGATTACACGTGTTATGTGAATTGTTTGGAGGTGACTCACATGTTAGGTGACAGGCGTGTGGGCGTGCACCATAGAAATTGAGACTCGGTTGATTCCGTAGAGCTTTATAGTTAATTAACTCGTATTTCTTTATATATTTTTATGTGTTAGAGAAACTGAGTTGTGACTCATATTAAAAATCATGCTTAGGCAAATATTGGTATTATTGTCTTATTGGGACCCACTTAGGTTATTTCTGCTGTCGAATTATTTTTTAAAATTATAACTTCATACTCAGTCATGTTCATTCATTTCATATCATCTCTCAGTCTCTGTTGCTATTTATTGATTCATCATATCATCATTTTGGGCTGATTTTCATAACATTGTGAGCCCGAAAAACTAGAGAGATTGATAAGGGCCTGATTGTGAGGATGATTATGAGATCGGGATGCACGCCGCATCAAGCCATATTGGCTTTATATATGATATTATTTATGGGATCGGGCTGCATACCGCAACACGCTTGACTAATTTATGCCATGATTGGCTTGTTATAGCGCTTGGGCTGAAGGAGCCCCTCCGGAGTCTGCACACACCCTCAGTGAGCGTAGGTACCTACTGAGTGCGAGTGCCGAACGATTGGGAGGACTGAGTGACTGGGAGGACTGAGTGAAATAATACTCCGAGAGTATGCATATGTTTTTTATCACTGAGTTACATCGCATTGACATGCACACTTGACATACAAGTATAGAGATGTATTTTTCTCATGTTGTACGGTATCATGTCATTCATGACTTCTCACACATATTGGCATATGGGAATAGTGATGCATTTTTCACAGGCTATCTGGAAAGAAAATGAAATATCTTATTTATTGTTAAAAGGATTTTTGGAAAAATTATTGTTTTCAAACTTACTCATATTTTTGGCAACTTCGGTAAAATACTTGAGTTTTCACTGATACACTTGAAAGGCAGAACTATTTTCAGAAATCATTATTAAGCTGAGCATTTTATGTGATGACCCAAAAGGTTATATTTAAATTTTATAATTAATTTTGTCTTCTAAGACCTCAAAAGGCACTATTTATCATTTCTCTACTTGAGTGCGCAGTCCGTATAATTTTTCAAAAAGTTTTTATATGAAAAATTGATTAAAATATGAAATAGAGCCTTAAAACTTAACCGAGTTGACTTTGGTTAATATTTTGAGCAAACGAATCCGGATTAGTGTTTTGATAGTTCTGGTAGGTCCGTATCATGATTTGGGACTTGGGTGTATACCCGAAATTTAATTTGGAGGTCCCTAGCTTAAGTTATGGCCATTTAACGGAAACTAGGAATTTAAAGGTTAAAGATTTCCAAAGTTTGACCACGAATTTAACTTTTTGATATCGGGGTCGGAGTTCAATTTCAGAAATTAGAATATCTTTATTATGTCATTTATGACTTGTGTGCCAAATTTAAAGTCATTCCGGATTCGTTTAATATGTTTTGGCACGAGTTTTGTAAAGTGAAAAGTTTGAAAAATCAAAAGTTTGCATCGAGGTGTGAATTGCAGTTTCGATATTGTTTGACGTGATTTGAAACCCCGAGTAAGTCCGCATTATGTTACGGAACTTGTTGGAATATTTGAACGAGGTCCCGAGGGGCTCGGGTGAGTTTCGGACGAGTTTCAGACCATTTTTGTAAAAACTTGCAGGTATGGTTCTGGTGTGTCGCACCTGCGCAATTTTGGCCACAGGTGCGAGCCCGCTTCTGCGAAGGATATGTCGCTTCTGCGACGTTGAGGCTGGGAAGGAAGCTTCGCTTCTGCAAAGTTTTTGATCGCAGGTGCGATACCGCTTCTTCGGCCAGCCGATCGCAAATGCGCACCTCGTTGCTTCTTGTGCTTCTGCGCAGCCGCAAATGCGACCCATTTTCTGCAGATGCGGAACAAGGCAGAACATTAAGGAGTTGAAAATGGCCATTTTTCTTCATTTCGTTTGGGTTTTAAAACCTCGGCTTTTGGGCGATTTGAAGGAGTTTTTCACGACTTTGAATTTGGTAAGTATTCTATAACCAAACGTGATTATATTTCATAAATCCATGTCTATATTCATCCTTTATTTCGGATTTAGATGGGAGAAATTGGAATTTTTGTAAAATTTTACAAAAACAAAAAATTAAGATTTGAAGGTCCATTTGACATCAGAATTTGATAATTTTTGTATGGTTGGACTCATCTCGGAACGGGTATTCGGATTTCGTAAGTTTTTTCAAGATTCGAAATGTGGGCCCCAATATCAAATTTTGAGATGAATTTCGGATTTTAATCCGGAAAATTAGTAAATTCATATGAAATTAATTCCTACGATTTGTATTGAGTATATTGAATTATTTATGATTAGATTTGAGTATTTCGGACACGAATTCGCGAGGCAAAGGTTTATTGTATTCTTAAATTTGGTTGCAAAGTGAGGTAAGTGTCGTGGTTGACCTTGACTTGAGGGATTTGGACTTATTTGTCTATTTGCTACGTGATTTAATGTGCGGGTACAACATATATGTGAGGTGACGAGTACTTATGCGTTGTGGTTGAGTCAAAGCATGCGGGTGAAATTCGTTTATTGTGAATAATTGCCAATTTAATTAAGATATTCCTGCTTAAGTTTATTATTGATTATTTGATCATTATTCGTGAAATTATTATTCATTTAATTATTGTTGAATGTTTTGGAAGGTGAAGTTGGTATTCTGGTATTGAATTGATTGATAAGTGTATATCCCCGCATTTAAATACTCTTTCAAATTTATATTATTATTTTCATGGTAAGGAAGAGTGTAAAAGCACGAAGGGTGATGCCGTGCCATTTTCATTATCTATAATATCATTATCATGGTAAGGACGAGTGTAAAAGTACGAAGGGATTTGTCGTAGTATTTGTGAGTGTAAAAGCACGAAGGGTGATGCCGTGTCATTTTCAGAGAGTGTAAAAGCACGAAGGGTGATGCCGTATCAAATGAGAGTAAAAGCACGAAGGGTGGTGCCCTGCCATTTTCATTGCTCATTTTATTATTGAGGAATTATGTGGCTGCTAAGTGATAATTCTCCTGCTGAAATTATTATATCAACCCCCTTCGCATGTTCCCTCCCAAATTTATAAAGTGTTATTTATTATTTTATTATTGCTTCATATTTGTATATACTTGTACAGGTTGTTTACGTACGTGTCCTGTCATAGCCTCGTCACTACTTTATTGAGGTTAGGCTCGACACTTACGGAGTACATGGGATCGGTTGTACTCATACTACATTCTACACTTCTTGTACAGATTTTGGAGTTGGTCCCAGTAGCGTACCATAGACGTGCTCGGATTCAACAACTCAGAGGAGACGAGGTATAACTGCACAGCGTTCGCAGTTCTGAAGTCCTCTTCTATCTTATCTTAGTTGTGTATTATCTTTCAAACAGCTTGAATTTTATTCAGACCTTTATTTGTATTATTCTAGTAGCTCGTGCACTTGTGATACCAGATTTCGGGATGTATTTTGATAATTCGGTATTTATGGCTTTCCGCACTTTATTTCAGTAATTGACTTCTATTTAATTAAATTTTCTTAAAATAGTTAAGATTATTTTAACGTTGGCTTGCCTAGCAACTGAAATGTTAGGCATCATCACGATCCTGGAGGTGAGAATTTTGGTTCGTGACATTTTATCTCTAAGTTACTTCTTTTATTACTTACTTTACGTTGTTATGGACTATTGTTGGCTATTGGTGTTGGACCCGAACTTTGTTCCAGCTCATCACTACCTACAACCTAATGTTAGGTTTGTTACTTTTCGAGTAAATGGGGTCAGTTGTACTCATACTACACTTCTGCACCTTGCGTACAGATATTGGATGTTGATGTTGTTGTGATCTACGGGAGCTGGATTTGAAGATGTACGTATGTTCTGTTCGTAGCTGCCTCTTGTTTATGGTAGCCGTAGATTTTAAAAAGAAAATCTGTTTATGTACATTTCGAACAGATAATGTATTTATTTCATACTGGCTTTGTAAATTCTAATCTTAGAAGCTCATGATTTATACTACCAGTCCTTGAGGAGTGTATTAGAGTCAGTTAAATATTAATTGAATCGGATAATTATTATTTGGCTTAGCTAGCGGGTGAGGTTAGGTGTCATCACGGCTAGTTAGATTTTTGATCGTAACAGTAGCATATGATGTTGTGTCAAAATACCTTGCCATAAGTTGCCAAGGATTTTCTTTCCATTTGAGATCAGAATGTTCTAAAAGAGTTATTAACTCTTTTTTATTATTTTGGTTATAAACCTCAGTTGTCTCATGACTATCCTCCGTTAATACTAATGAATAAGATAGACTGTTGGTATTACCTTGCTTGGATTTCATGAATTCCAAAAATTCTTTGTAAATGGGATGACTTGTACCAATCCCCGAAGAACTTGCAATACTATTAATTGCCGATTTCCCAATTGTGCTATTATACTTCCTCTTTGATAAGAAGGTGTTTCCCTTCCTCTTCCCCTACCTCGGGAGGACCTAAACTGTGGCCTCATGATCTGCAATATAAGTAATAAACTTATTAGTTTAAATATTCTCTAGTAAGAAAATCAGGAAGATTATTATTTGATCTTTTTTATATAAATTATTTAAAAATCAAATGGAGATAATAATGCTTGCCATCTTGCAAAAATTTGTTTTGATATATCATGTTTAAAATCTTTATTAAATATAAACATGGTTGCTTGGCAATCGGTTTTTATTAAAAACTTCTGATAATATAAATCAGTTTGTAATTTCATAACACATTTTACTATAGCAAGGATTTCTTTAGTTACAGTAGCGTGATTCTTTTGGGAGCTATTCCATTTTCCCGAATAAAATTGAACAAGATACTCTCGTTTATCTATTGGAGAGTACTATTTCAATATTCCCTCATACCCAATATCTCAGGCATCCGTTTCTATTACATTTTCCCAACTTGGGTTAGCAAGAGTTCAACATGGAAGATTATTAACCTTCTGTTTAATTCTTTTGACTGATTATGTATGATTATCAGTCCATGGTTTAGGATTCTTCTTTAGTCTATCATAAAGAAGAGCAGTATCTTTGGCTATATCCTGTATAAATGGAGAAATATAATTTAAACTTCCTAAAAATCTTTGAAGTTGAGTCTTATTAGTAACTATACCAGAAAATTTAGAAGCAAATTCAATACTTCTATTAATAGGAATTATTCTACCATTTTCAATATTATGTCCAAGAAATCTAATATTAGTTTGGAAAAGAGACATTTTGGGTTTAGATATTATAAGACCATTCTGAATGATAATTTTTCTAAACAAATCAAGATGTTTGAAATGTAATTCAATATTTTTTGAAAATAGCATAATATCATCTATATAGATAATTATAAAGTATGTATAAGGGATAAAAATATCATTCATAATTTTCTGAAATTCAGAAGGGGCATTTTTTAAACTAAAGGGCATAACATTCCACTCATATTGACCCATTGGAACATTAAAAGCAGTTTTATATTTATCAGTTTCAGATATTTGAATTTGCTAGTAACCCGGTTTTAAATCGAATTTAGAAAATATTATAGCATCATGTAATCTATCTAATAAATATTTTTTTTTAGGAATAGGATACCTAATCCAAATTTAAAACCTTTTTAAGGGGTTTATAATTAATAACTAATCTAGGTACTCCACGTTTCTGTTTAGCATGTTTATTAACATAGAAGGCAGTACAAGACCATTTGAACTTTGAAGGTTTTATTGAACCCTTTTTTGTTGTAAGGAGTCTATTTCTTTTTTGCATAATGTAACGACCCGACTGGTCGTTTTGAGCATTTGCACTTCGCTCGGTAATTTAGTGCATAGATTGCACGGTTGTGAGTTTAGGTTGTATTGGTGTGGCATGTCACTAGAATAGTTGTGTTTGATGAGATAAGGTTATTGGACCTAGAATGGATACTATCGGATTTGATTACGGTATGTCTGGAAGAATAACATCGGAAGTCAGCTTAAGACTTGGCTTTAGTTCCCGTCGGACGAGAGAGAGCTTCATGACTTATTGATCTGATGAGTGGTTAAGAGTTTCTGCATATTTATTTCATCATCGGCAGTGTACAAAGGTTCGGAACAAGATTTTAGTTGATATGAGGTTTGTTACCGATGTCGAGTTGGTTATCGAGCAGTTATTGAGGTCGGAAGTTATTGCTATGAGTATTTGCGTTATGTTGTATATCATGTTATTGTGTCTCGGGTTATGGTTATGGCTTTGTGCAACTTGTTCAAACTTAGACAGTGTGTAGATGTGAGATTCGGGTCTTGTAGGAAATTTCAGATGTTAGAAATTGGATTCTGGGTTTACGGGCTAAGATTGAAGTAATGATCTTCCCTATGTTATGTTGTTGGGCCTATATGATATAGGGTGACGTGGGATGACCCCCGGGTATATGCATGGTAAGGTTACACGGTGATCTGACAGTTTAAGAATAACTCTGGGCACGTTCGAGGACGGACGTATGTTAAAGTGGGGGAGGATGTAACGACCCGACTGGTCATTTTTAGCATTTGCACTTCGCTTGGTAGTTTAAGGGCATGAGTAGCTCCGTATGCTGTATTATGACTTGTGTGAATCATCGGTTTTGATTTTCAGGTTATTCAGAATTGATTTGAAAAAATGATTCTCAACAATGAAGCTTTAAGTTGGAAAAGTTGACCAAGTTTGAGTTTATGAATTTGACCTCGGAATGGAGTTTTGATGATTCCAATAGCTCCGTATGGTGATTTCAGACTTAGGAGTGTGTTCGAAAAATTATTTGAAAGCCCGTAGTTAGATTAGGCTTGAAATGGCTAAAATAGAAATTTAAGCTTAGAAGTTTGACCGGAGAGTTGACTTTTGATATCGGGGTCGGAATCCAGTTCTGAAAATCTTCATAGGTTATTTATGTCATTTATAACTTGTGTGCAAAAATTGAGGTCAATCAGACTTGATTTGATAGGTTTGGGCATCGAATGTAGAAGTTGGAATTTCTAGGTGTCGTTAAGCTTGAATTGGGGTATGATTCGTGATTTTAGCGTTGTTTGATGTGATTTGAGGTTTCGACTAAGTTTGTATCATTTTTTAAGACTTTTTGGTATGATTAAATGGGGTCCCGAGGGCTCGGGTGTGTTTTGGATCATTGGTTGACAAACTAGTTAAGTTAAGGATTTGGAGTTTGACCATGGTCAATATCGGGTCAATATGACCTCTTTTCGGTGTTTTGAGTGTGCAAGCAGGTTCGTAGCGTATTTTATGATTGAAACGCATATATGATTTGTGTCCAGGAGGTTCCGGATGAGTTTTGGGTGCTAAAACGAAAAAAAAATTCGTTGATGATTTTCTGGTGTAAAATAATTACGAAAATGTCATTTTTTATCCCTTAAATTTCCAAACTTCATTTAAATCTTCAAAACATCATATCTCCCTCATTTTAAGGCCAAATTGGGTGATTCAAAAGTCTAGCTTAACTGAAGTTTCACAAGGAGCCCATTGAAGGACCCAAAAGAGGGTTTCAGGATTGTTTGGCAAACAAAACAAGGTAGAACAGCTAGGCAAAAAATATTTAATATTGAGGGTTTGTTCATTTTCCATTTTTGACGAAGTGGAGCTCGGGAAGAGGCGATTTTTGAGATATTTTAAAGGAAAATAATTGGGTAAGTGTTTTTAACTCAACATTGGTCAAATTACTCGAATCTATTGTTGTTTTTAACATTTAATTGGTGAATTAAGTTAGAAAATTTAGAAAACTCTTTTGATTTAATTTGTGAATTTGAGGGTCGAGTTTATGTCGGAATTTGGTAAAATTGGTATGGTTGGACTCGTGGTTGAATGTGCATTCATATTTTGTAACTCTTGTTGGGTTCCGAGATGTGGGGCCCACAGACGATTTTTTAGTGTAATTTCGGAATTTTTGGAAAAATTAGTATTTTGATATGTAAGTAATTTCTATAATTTGTGTTGACTGAATCGAATTAATTGTGACTATATTTGAGCCGTTCGGAAGTTGATACGCGCAGAATGGAATTTTTGGAGCATTGTTTAGGTTGTTCGACATTGGATTCGACTTGTTCGAGGTAAGTAATATCTCTAATCTTGGAGCTGAGGGTATGAACCCTGATTATACGTGTTATGTGAATTATTTGGAGGTAAAGCACATGCTAGGTGACGGGCGTGCACCATAGAAATTGAGACTCAATTGATTTCTTAGAGCTTTATAGTCAATTAACTTGTATTTTTCCATGTATTTTTATGTGTTAGAGAAACTGAGTTGTGACTCATATTAGAAATCATGTTTAGGAAAATGTTGGTATTATTGGGACCCATTGAGGTCATTTCTGTTGTCGAATTATTTATTTAAATTATAACTTCATACTTAGTCTTGTTCATTTATTTCATACCATCTCTTAGTCTCTGTTGCTATTTATTGATTCTCCGAGAGTATGCATATGGTTTTATCACTTCGTTGCATCGCATTGACATGCACACTTGACATACAGGTATAGAGATGTATTTTTCTCATGTTGTACGGTATTTTCATATCATCTCTCAGTTTCTATTGAATGTATAGAGATGTATTTTCCGCGTATTGGCATATGGGCATAGTGATGCATTTTCCACTGGCTATCTGGAAAGAAAATGAAACATCTTATTTATTGTTGAAAGGATTTTTGGAAAAATTACTCTTTTCAAATTTACTCATATTTTTTGCAACTTCGGTAAAAGACTTGAGTTTTCACTAATACACTTGAAAGGCAAAACTATTTTTAGAAATCATGATTAAGCTGAGTATTTTATCTCTGAGTTACTTCTTTTATTACTTGCTTTACGTTGTTATGGACTATTGTGTCACGACCCAAATTAACCCTCCGTAAGGTGTCGTGACGACACCTAGTCTTTACGACTAGGTAAGCCTAATATTACGAAAAATGTAAAGAAAACACAACATTTTAAAGATAAACAGCATATTGTGAATAACCAAAAGTAGTACCACTCGGCATAAACAAAATAATTTTCCAAGACCCGGAATATCACTAAGTCACAAGCTGCTATAATCTATGTAGCTCTATACAAAAGTCTGAAGATAATAAGGAAAATCTCTAAGCGAGGGAGTAGAGGGGGACTCCAAGGATCTACGGACGCAAGCATAAGTATCTTGAAGTCTCCTAGAATCAGCAGCATGCACAAACCCCGAGGCCGATAGCTCGCACCTGGATCTGCACACTAAAACATGTGTAGAAAAGGGCATGAGTACACTACAATGGTACCCAGTAAGTGCCAAGCCTAACCTCGATCGAGTAGTGACGAGGTCAGGTCAAGGCCCTACTAGAGTAAATATAATAACTTAAACAGTAAAAGATATAAGTAAAGTTTACGGTAACACAATTAAAGAAATTATTGAAAATTTAACAGTTAAGGGAGCCCTCAGCTCAGAACAAGGTAAAACACAATGTAGAATCTCCCGGGATACCGTCCTGTAGTTCCAAATGAATATGCAGTACAAGGGGATCTCGCGAAATACGTCCGTAGTCCCAAAGTAAATATGCAGTGCTGGGGGATCTCCCGGAATACGTCCGTAGTCCCAGAATAAATATGCGAGACAGAGGAATCTCCCGGAATACGTCCGTAGTCCCAATTTAAATATGCAAGACAGGGGGATCTCCCGGAATACGTCCGTAGCCCCAATTTAAATATGCAACGCAAGATAAAATGACAGGTATGGCATCGAGTTATACAGTTTATACTGAACACAGATAAGGAAAATAGGGACTTAACTAAGCATGGCGCACAGAATGTCAAATAGGCAGTTAAAACACGTAAGCATGCTTCTCTAATCTATGCTAAACAATTAAACGTATTAGTGCAATTTAATAAGGGAAAACAGTTTATGATTTAGAAAGGAAAACAGGATTTTTGCAATAATAGCCCGTGTACGTACTCGTCACCTCACGTACACGGCGCCCACACATCAATTAATATCAACATCCTAAGGGGAAAGTCCCCAACACAAGGTTAGGTAAATCACTTACCTCGATCGCTCAAATCAACTCGATATCACGTTCTTGCCACGAGTATTCGACTCCAAATGGCCTGAATCTATTCAAATTAATTGCATAATATAAATATAACTACAAGTAACTAATTTAACTAATTAATTCGAAACTAAAGCATGAAATTAGGAAAATCGCCCAAAAAGTCTCCCCGGACCCACGTCTCGGAATCGGGTAAAAATTACAAATTATGAACACCCACTCACTCACGAGTTCACTCGAGCAAAAATCATCTAAATCCGACGTCAAATTCCCATTCAAATCTCAGATTATCAATTGGGTAACCTTTTCCCCCATTTCCAAACTTCTACCCTCAAATTCCTTAATTAGACGAGGAAAAAAAATAGATTAATGTAATATACACGAATTAGAGTTAAGAATTGTTACCCACAGATTTCCTCTTCAAAACCCTTGCAAAATCGCCTTCTCCCGAGCTAAAATTCGAATTGGTGAAAAATGAGGAATGAAACCCTCGAATCTGTCTCTTCAACCCAACGATTTCCGCACCTGCGGACAAACCCATCGCAGGTTCGAAGTCCACTTACTTGGGTTGAGTCCGCACCTGCGACCCCTGGGCCGCATCTGCGGTTCCGCTTATGCGGACAACCAGCCGCACCTGCGAGCCCAGCTTGACAAGCCCATTTTCGCAATGCGAGCTTCCCATGCACACCTGCGAGCTCGCAGGTGTGGTCAAACTTGTGCACCTGCGCTCCATCACCAGCCCTACCAGTTCCGCATCTACGCACTCCCTCCACACCAGCGGCTCTCGCACTTGTGGCCTCCCTTCCGCAGGTGCGAAACACCAGAACCAGCAAAGGCACCAGATTTTCCCAAGTCCAATTTCATTCCGTTAAGCATCTGAAATATACCCGAGGCCCCCGGGACCTCCACCAAACCTACCAACCAATCCTATAACACCATACGAACTTAGTCGAGCCTTCAAACCACATTGAACAACACCAAAATCATGAATTAAGCACGGATTCAAGCCTAAGAATTTAGAATTTTCCAAATTCTACAAACGACGTTGAACCATATCAAATCTAGTTCGAATGACCTCAAATTTTACACACATGTCACAAATGACACTACGACCCTACAACCACTTTCGGAATTCCATTTCGAGCTCGATATCAAAATTTCCACTATCGGTCAAAATCGCCGAAAAACTAACTTTCGCCAATTCAAGCCTAAATCTACTACATACCTCCAAAACATATTTTGAACGCACTCCTAATCTCAATATAACTCAACGGAGCTAACGGAGTTAAAGGAATTCCATTTTGGATCCGTCTTCACACATTTCCGACTACGTTCCAATTTTTAAGGCTTAAACTTACAACTAGGGACTAAGTGTCCCAAAACTTCCCTAATTCCATAACCATAACTCCGGCAAATCCCAAAAGCAGAAACAAATGTGGGGAAAGCAGATATTAGGGGATCGGGGCTCTAATTCTCAAAACGATCGACTGGGTCGTTATATATTATTGGCTATTGGTGTTGGATCCGACCTTTATTCCAGCTCGTCACTACTTTCAACCTAAGGTTAGGTTTGTTACTTATTGAGTACATATGGTCGGTTGTACTCATACTACACTTCTACACCTTGCGTGCAGATATTGGATGCTGATGTTGTTGTGATCGACGAGAGCTGGATTTGAATATGTACCTGTGTGGTAGCCTTAGATTTAAAAAAAATCCGTTTATGTATATTTCGAACAGATGATGTATTTATTTCATAATGGCTTTGTAAATTATAATCTTAGAAGCTCATGATTTGTACTACCAGTCCTTAGGGAGTGTATTAGAGTCAGTTAAATATTAATTGAATCGGATTATTGTTATTTGGGATACCTAGCGGGTGAGGTTAGGTGCCATCAGGCTAGTTGGATTTTGGGTCGTGACAGTAGCATATGATGTTGTGTCAAAATACCTTAACATAAGTTAACAAGTATTTTCTTTCAATTTGAGATCATAAAGTTCTAAAAGAGTTATTAACTCTTTTTTATTATTTTGGTTATGAACCTCAGTTGTCTCGTGACTATCCTCTGTTAATGCTGAGGAATAAGAAGGACTGTTGGTATTACCTTGCTTGGATTTTATGAATTCCAAAATTCTTTGTACATAGGATGACTTGTATCAATATCTGAAGAACTTACAATATCAACATTTATTAATTACCAATTTCCAAATTGTGCTATTATACTTCCTCTTTCATAGGAAGGTGTTTCCCTTCCTCTTCCCCTGCCTCGGGAGGACCAAAATTATGGCCTCATGATCTTCAATATAGGCAATAAACTTATTAGTTTAAATATTCTCTAGTAAGAAAACCAGGAAGATTATTATCTAATCCTTTTTTATAAATTATTTTAAAATCAAATGTAGATAATAATGCTTGCCATCTTGCAAACATTTGTTTTGATACATCATGTTTAAAATTTTTATTAAAGATAAACTTGGCTGCTTGGCAATTAATTTTTATTAAAAACTTCTGATTATATAAATCAGTTTGGAATTTCATAACATATTTTACTATAGCAAGGATTTCCTTAGCTACAGTAGCGTAATTCTTCTGGGAGCTATTCTATTTTTCCGAATAAAATTGAACAAGATACTCTCGTTTATCTATTGGAGAGTATTGTTTCAATATTCCCCCATACCCAATATCTCAGGCATCTGTTTCTACTACCTTTGCCTAACTTGGGTTAGCAAGAGTTAAATATGGAAGATTATTAACCTTCTGTTTAATTCTTTTGACTGATTTTGTATGATTATCAGTCCATGGTTTAGGATTCTTCTTTTTTCTATCATAAAGAATAACAATATATTTGGCTATATCCTGTATAAATGGAGAAATATAATTTAAACTTCCTAAAAATCTTTGAAGTTGAGTCTTATCAGTAATTATATTAGAAAATTTAGAAGCAAATTCAATACTTCTATTAATAGGAATTATTCTACCATTTTCAATATTAAGTCCAAGAAATGTAATATTAGTTTGGAAAAGAGACATTTTGGGTTTAGATATTACAAGACCATTCTGAATTATAATTTTTCTAAACAAATCAAGATGTTTGAAATGTAATTCAATATTTTTTGAAAATAGGAGAATATCATTTATATAGACAATTATAAAGTTTGTATAAGGGATTAAAATATCATTCATGATTTTCTGAAATTCAGAAAGGGTATTTTTTAAATCAAAGGGCATAACATTCCACTCATATTGACCCATTGGGACATTAAAAGTAATTTTATATTTATCAGTTTCAGATATTTGAATTTGTCAGTAACCCGATTTTAAATCGAATTTAGAAAATATTATAGCATCATGTAATATATCTAATAATTTTTTTTTATTAGGAATAGGATACCTAATCCATTTTAAAACTGTATTAAGGAATTTATAATTAATAACTAATCTATGAACTCTACGTTCTTGTTCAACATGTTTATTAACATTGAAGGCTACCATTTGGACTTTGAAGGTTTTATTAAACCCTTTTGTTGTAAGGAGTCTATTTCTTTTTTGCATAATGTAACGACCCGACTATTCGTTTTGAGCATTTGCACTTCGCTCGGTAGTTTGGTGCACATATTGCACGGTTGTGACTTTAGGTTGTATTGGTGTGGCATGTAAATAGAATAGTTGTGTTTGATGAGATAAGGTCATTGGACCTAGAATGGATACTATCGGATTTGATTACAGTATGTTTGGAAGAATAACATTGGAAGTCGGCTTAGGACTTGGCCTTGGTTCCCGTCGGACGAGAGAGAGCTTCATGACTTGTTGATCTGATGAGTGGTTAAGAGTTTCTGCATGTTTCTTTCATCATCGGCAATGTACAAAGGTTCAGAACAAGATTGTAGTTGAAATGAGGTTTGTTACTGATGTCGAGTTGGTTATTGAGCAACTATTGCAGTCGGAAGTTATTGCTATGAGTATTTGAGTTATGTGGTATATCATATTATTGTGTCTCGGGTTATGGTTATGGATTTGTGCAACTTGTTCAAACTTATACAGTGTGTAGATGCGAGATTCGGGTCTTGTAGGAAATTCTGGATGTTGGAAATTGGATTATGGGGCTTACGGGCTAAGGTTGAAGTAATGATCTTTAGTATGTTGTGTTGTCGGGCCTATATGAAATAGGGTGACATGGGATCATCTCCGGGTATGTGCATGGTAAGGTTCCACGGTGATCTGATGGCTTAAGAACAACTATGAGCATGTTCGAGGACGAATGTATGTTTAAGTGGGGGAGGATGTAAGACCCGATCGGTTGTTTTGAGTATTTGCATTTTGCTCGGTAGTTTGAGGTCATGAGTAGCTACGTATGATGTATTATGACTTGTGTTAATCGTCTATTTTGGTTTTCAGGTTATTCGGAATTGATATGGAAGAACGATTCTCAACTATGAAGCTTTAAGTTGGAAGAGTTGACCAAGTTTGACTTTTGTGAATTTGACCTCAGAACGGAGTTTTGATGTTTCCAATAGCTATGTATGGTGATATTTGACTTAGGAGCGTGTTCGAAAAATTATTTAAAAGTCGATAGTTAAATTAGGCTTGAAATGGCTAAATTAGAAATTTAAGTTTGGAAGTATGACCGGGGAGTTGACTTTTGATATCGGGGTCGGAATCCAGTTCTGAAAATTTTCATAGGTTCGTTATGTCATTTATGACTTGTGTACAAAATTTGAAGTCAATCGGACTTGATTTGATAGGTTTCAGCATCAAATATAAAAGTTGGAATTTCTTAGTTTCGTTAAGCTTGAATTGGGGTATGATTCGTGGTGTTAGCGTTATTTGATATGATTTGAGGTTTTGACTAAGTTCATATCGTGTTTTAAGACTTGTTGGTATGGTTGAATGGGGTCCCGGGGGCTCGGTGTGTTTTGGATCATTGGTTGACAAACTAGTTAAGTTAAGGATTTGGAGTTTGACCATGGTCAATATCGGGTCAAGATGACTTCTTTTCGTGCTTTGAGTATGCGAGCATGTTCGTAGCGTGTTTTATGATTGAAACGCATATACGGTTTGTGTCCGGGAGGTTCCGAATGAGTTTTGGGTGCTAAAATGAAAATTCTTTCGTTGCTGATTTTCTGGTGTAAAATAATTACGAAAATGTTATTTTTTATCCCTTAAATTTTCAAACTTCATTTAAATCTTTAATACATCATATCTCCCTCATTTTAAGGCCAAATTGGGTGATTCAAAAGCCTAACTTGACTGAAATTTTACAAGGAACCCATTAGAGGTATCAAAAGAGAGTTTCAGGATTGTTTGGAAAACTAAACGAGGTAGAACAACTGGCCAAAAAATATTTAACATCGATGGTTTGTTCATTTTCCATTTTTGACGAACTGGAGCTCGAGAAGAGGCAATTTTCGGGATATTTTCAAGAAAAATAACTGGATAAGTGTTCTTAAATTAATATTGGTCAAATTACCCGAATCCATGGTTATTTTTAACATTTAATTGGTCAATTAAATTGGAAAACTTAGAAAACACTCTTGGTTTAATTTGAGTATTTGAGGATCGAGTTTATGTCGGAATTTGATAAAATTGGTATGGTTGGACTCGTGGTTAAATGAGCGTTCATATTTTGTAACTCTTGTCGGGTTCCGAGATGTGGGGGTACAGGTGATTTTTAGTGTAATTTCGAATTTTTTGGAAAAAATAGTATTTTGATATGGAATTAATTTCTATAATTTGTGTTGACTGAATCGAATTAATTGTGACTAGATTCGAGCTGTTTGAAAGTTGATACGCGCAAAATAGAATTTCTGGAGCATTGTTTAGCTTGCTCGACATTGGATTCGGTTTGTTCGAGGTAAGTAACATCCCTAATCTTGGAGCTGAGGGTATGAACCCTGATTATACGTGTTATATGAATTGTTTGGAGGTGACGCACATGCTAGGTGACGGACGTGTGGGCATGTACCGTAGAAATTGAGACTCTGTTGATTTCGTAGAGCTTTATAGTCAATTAATTGTATTTTTCCATATATTTTTATGTGTTAGAGAAACTGAGATGTGACTCATGTTAGAAATCATGCTTAGGCAAATATTGGTATTATTGGGACCCACTGAGGTCATTTATGTTGTCAAATTATTTGTTTAAATTGTAACTTCATACCCAGTCATGTTCATTCATTTCATATCATCTCTCAGTCTCTATTGTTGTTTATTGATTCATCATTAGGCACACAAATACGGCCATGCATCCGCAGAACTCCATATTCCCCCCAACCACCAACTTGGCACCACCGTGCCGAACCATGTCTTTAAGGACAAGCAAATGAGGATCATCATAATGTCGCTCTTTGATACGTTCATACAAGGAAGACCGAGTGATCGTGCAAGCTAGAATCCGACTGGACTCTGAAATATATAATCTCACGAACTGATTAGCCAAAGTCTGAACAACTGCAGCTAATAGCCTTTCACTATCAGGACTATACGCAATGTTGCCCATACTCGGAGCCTTTCTACTCAAAGCATCGGTCACCACGTTGGCCTTTCCGGGGTGATGCAAAATGGTGATATCATAGTCTTTCAACAACTCCAACCATCTTCTCTGCCTCAAATTGATATCTTTTTGTTTGAACAGATACTGTAGACTAAGATGATCGGTGAATACCTTACACGAGACACCGTAAAGGTAATGTCTCCAAATCTTCAGCGTATGAATAATGGCTACCAATTCTAAGTCATGAACAGGGTAATTTTTCTCATGAACTTTCAATTGTCGTGACGCATATGCAATCACTCTGCCATCTTGCATTAATACTGCACCAAGCCCAATGCGAAATGCATTACAATATACCGTATAAGATCCTAAACCCGTGGGTAATACCAACACTGGCGCCTGTCACACCTCCTTTTTTCCGAGGGGATAGGGAAGTTTTTCCAATTAAAGTGACTTTAATCGAAATGGAATTATTTATTTATTTAGAGTCGCCACTTGGAATAATTTATGGTGTCCCAAGTCACCGATTTATTTTAGAATCCCAAATCGAGGAAATTTGACTCTTATTTTTGGTCCGCGAACACAGAAGACCGGGTAAGGAATTCTGTTAACCTGGGAGAAGGTGTGAGGCACTTCCGAGTTCTGTGGTTTTAGCACGGTCGCTTAACAATTAATACTTGGCGTAATTATCTGATTTATTACATGTTTTAAACCCATTGTGCATTTTTGTCTTTTACCGCTTTTTAATATTTATGGAATTTAATGATGGCTCAAAAGTGGTCAAGGGCTGGTGGTTTTGGGGTGGTGAAACTGCTGAATGTTTCGAAAGAAAGCCGAAGAAAGATTGACACGAGTAGAAATTTCCATATCCTAGAAGAAGAAAATAATTTTTTCTCAATTCTTCCTCCCTATTTTTTCCTTTCTCTCCTCCTCTTTTTTTCATCACATTTCTCTTCTATTTATAGAAAAAAATTTCGGAATTTTCAATTTTTTATTTTTTATTTTTTATTTATTTTTTTATTTTTAATTAAAAAGAATTTTCACTTCCCATTTTTCTTATTTTAAAAAAAAAAAAAAAATCCCCACTTTCCTTTACTTTTATTTTTTAATTTATCACTTTTTTTACTTTTAATATATTTAAAATCCCACTTTTTTACTTTTCTTTTTTTTTATTTCCCACTTATTTTACTTTTCTTTTTTAATTTCCCACTGACTTTTACTGTTTTTTTTAAAAAAAAATCAGATACCCTTACTTTTATTTTTTAATTCCAACTTTATTTTACTTTTTATTTTTTAAATTTCCACATTCTTTTACTTTTATTTTTTTAATTTTCCACTTTCTTTTACTTTTTTTATTAAACAATTTCTACCTACTTTTACTTTTACTTTTTAATTTTATATTTCTATTTTTCTTATTTTTTAATTCCCATCCGAAATTTTTTTTTTTTTTAAAAATAATAATTAATTTTTATTTATTTTCGGTTTTTAATTCATTTTATTTAAAAATAAAGATAAAAATAATAATAATAATAAGACCGGCTACTAAGACTCCCGTCTAATAGGGAACTTTCAGGCTTGGCGACCATTTTTGGCTTTTCCTCTGTCTCGACAAGGGCTGTAAGGGCCTTCAGTGCTGTATCAAATTCCTCATCTCTCCAATTTATGTTCATCAAACCCTCTGAACCACTCTGAACGACCTGTGATGTGGCCTTAAAGGCAGCATGACTCAAGATTTGGCCCGTTTTTAAACCATTTTCGACTATCTCCTCAATTTTGATAGCCTCGGCGAACGGATTACCCATAGCCGACATCATGTTCTGGAAGTAGTTCGCCTCTTGGGCCTGTAGGAAGATTGTAACCATTTCTATTTCGTCCATTGGAGGCTTACCCCTAGCGGCTTGCTCGGTGCCATATGACAGCATATTCACAAAACCATTCCGCGGTTTTCTTTGTCAATCTGGACACAAAGTTCTCTTTTTGGATTTTTCACTCTTGCTTTTTTTTTTTAGATTTCTTTTTCGCTCTTTTTTTTGTTATTGTTATTTTTTTCACTCTTTTTTTTCTTTTTCTTTCTTCTCTTTTTTTCACTCAGTTTATTTGATTTCAATGATCGAATTCGATGGGCATTACCTACGTATCATGACGCCGCATGAATCAGATCTTGCGTAGTTCGAGAAGATTAGGAATAAAGTAAATAAACTAACTCTTTTTTTTTTCTGGATTTTGAATTTTTTATCTTTTTCTTTTTATTTTTTATTTTCAAAAGACTTATAAAGAAGAAAGAATATTTTTTTTATTTCGATTTCTTTGTTTTTTTTGTTTTTTTGAGAATTTTTGAAAAGAAAGAAAATATTATTTTGAATTTTTTAAAAAGTTTTTTGGGAGAAAGACTTCTAAAAAAAAGGTAGAAAATATTTTTAGATTTTGAATTGATTTGTTTCTTTTTTCAAATGAAAGACTTCTAAAAAGATTTTTTTTTTTTGGTTTTAAATTTTTTTTTTTGGGATTTTCTAAGGAAAACCTATTAAAGAATGAATTAAAGAAAAATATTTTTGGATTTTGACTTTTTTTAAAAAAACAAATTCCAAAATAAAAACTTATATAAAAGAAGGAAATTTTTTGGATTTTATATGTCAAAGAAAAACTTATAAAGAAGGAATTAAAGGAAAATTTTTTTTGAATTTTTGAAAATTAGGGCCGGAACCGATGAGGTTTGCCTACGTATCTCACATCCGGTGAGAATCAGACCCGCGTAGTTCGGTAAGAAAAGCATGACCTTTTATTTTGAAAATATTTGGCGTATTTGTAAATGATTTGTTTTTTTTCTTCAAAATGTTGGCAGAGTTTGGGGATTTTCAAATACCTGAATTTTCAGAAATCGGGTAAATTTCTCTCTCTCGCCTCACTATTGTTTTTTCTTGATTTTCTTTCCCTATTCTAGAAGTCAGTCAACATGCAAGCCGAAACAAATAAATGTACAAGTAGCACGTAACAATGCATCAGGATGGTCTTTTGATTTAAGTACACCTGTTCTAGACGGACCCAACCCCTGTGTTGAGTCCCCAAAGTCAAATGCACGTGATGCAAACAAACGTACCTACTAGGGATCCGGCACGAGGTTATGTCATTCTAAGTTTAAATCCTGGGTGTATTGTTCTAGACCTGGCTTACCCGAGCGGACAACTCGAGCCGAGGGGGGCAGCGTACCGGTAATACAGAAGTTTCACCGGCTTTGCAACTTGTCCTAACCTCGTTCTAAAATTGGGATATAACTCTAACAGAAAAGAAGCCACGCGAAGCGCACGCTTTCCAGAAGATTCAAAAGACTTAAAGAGAAGAGGGTTTCGTACAGTTTATATACAGTTCAAATAATATCAAAGCGGTAAAAAGCAGCATTTAGCACATTAGGCTCAAACACGTAAAAATCAGATAATAAACAAAGCGCAAGTATAACAGCTATTCTAAGCTCGAATTCTGAACCCTGAACCAGAGATTCTGGGTTTTGGTTCCCAGCAGAGTCGCCAGAGCTGTCACACCTCTTTTTTCCCGAGGGGATAGGGGAGTTTTTCCAATTAAAGTGACTTTAATCGAAATGGAATTATTTATTTATTTAGAGTCGCCACTTGGAATAATTTATGGTGTCCCAAGTCACCGATTTATTTTAGAATCCCAAATCGAGGAAATTTGACTCTTATTTTTGGTCCGCGAACACAGAAGATCGGGTAAGGAATTCTGTTAACTTGAGAGAAGGTGTGAGGCACTCCCGAGTTCCGTGGTTTTAGTACGGTCGCTTAACAATTAATACTTGGCGTAATTATCTGATTTATTACATGTTTTAAACCTATTGTGCATTTTTGTCTTTTACCGCTTTTTAATATTTATGGAATTTATTTGAACAAGTCGCGATGTCGCACACTTGTCGTTTTGGTACACATTGCGAACCACGCCACGTGAAACGCACTCGCGATTTACAACATATTTATTTTTATTGTTATTTGAAGTTATAGTCAAGTCGCGTGAAACACGCACTTGAATTGGGGTTTACGTATCATGACTATGCCACAGGAACCGTACCCATAGTCACGATGATTTATTATTAATCGCGCCTAAATCAAGCTACGGTGTTCGAATATTATTCAATTACTAATTTTGACATTATTGTAAGGTCATGAGGTATGTATATATTGTTATGGAGGAAATAAAGTAAATTAATTATGAAAAAAGTTGGCTAGCTTGTGAATGTTTATTTGTTTTTGGTCATGTGCAACAATTAGCCCATAAATACACTAGGAAAGTCCAATTAAAGTCTTACACCAATCATGACCCAACCTAATCTCTTATAATTTTAATGCTAACCAATATTTAAAACTAGACTAAATTTATGGCAGGAATAGATAGATACAGGCAGGACCAATTTAGTCACTAAGATAGGAGATCAAAATGAAACTAAAGCATGCTAAAACGGAAAGCCATTACTTCATTGAATAAACAAGAAAAGTAACGAATTAGTACATATTCATCAATAAAATTAACCATATGAACTACTAAAAAGGACAATAAATTAATCTTAACAAATACTCAACATGAGAACAAATTAATCTTAGCACACTCAGATGCGAACTCGATCATATCATACTCAAAGTTAAATTAAAATAGAGTGACCCAAAACATTAATGAGAAAAACAAAATAGAAAGAGAAGTGAACCTTTGTATTGATGATTGTGGATTTAAATTATAACCACTCAATGATCGGATAGCTCTCAACTGGACCCTTCGGACCACGGAAAACTCGAGCGGCAAATCTCAACTTGCAACCTCAATCGACCTTGCAAAACTGACAATTTAGTGGCTATTTTTGGATATATTTTTTTTTTTTTGGAGTTAATAATGGCTCAAAAGTGGTCAAGGGCTGGTGGTTTTGGGGTGGTGAAGCTGCTGGATATTTCTAAAGAAAGCCGAAGAAAGATTGACACGAGTAGAAATTTCCATATCCTAGAAGAATAAAATATATTTTTCTCAATTCTTCCTCCCTATTTTTTCCTTTCTCTCCTCCTCTTTTTTTCATCACATTTCTCTTCTATTTATTGAAAAAAATTTCGAAATTTTCAGATTTTTATTTTTTATATTTTATTTTTTATATTTATTTTTAATTAAAAAGAATTTCCGCTTCCCATTTTTCTTATTTTAAAAAAAAAATCCCCACTTTCCTTTACTTATATTTTTTAATTTCTCACTTTTTTTACTTTTAGTATATTTAAAATCCCACTTTTTTACTTTTCTTTTTTTATTTCCCACTTTTTTTACTTTTTTTTTTATTTCCCACTTACTTTTACTTTTTTTAAAAAAAAAAATCAGATACCCTTACTTTTATTTTTTAATTCCAAATTTATTTTACTTTTCATTTTTTTAATTTCCACATTCTTTTACTTTTATTTTTTTTATTTTCCACTTTTTTTTTACTTTTTTTATTAAACAATTTCTACCTACTTTTACTTTTACTTTTTACTTTTGTATTTCTATTTTTCCTATTTTTTAATTCCCATCCGAAATTTGTTTTTTTTTAAATAATAATTAATTTTATTTATTTTCGGTTTTTAATTCATTTTATTTAAAAATAAAGTTAAAAATAATACTAATAGTAATAATTGACCTTTTAAATTATTAATAATTATATATATATATATATATATATATATATATATATATATATATATATGTGTGTGTGTGTGTGTGTGTGTGTGTGTGTGTGTGTGTGTGTGTGTGTATAAGTGTAACAAAACTAAAAAATATATATATTAAATTCTGAAAATATTTACATAGAAGAAGGTGATAAAAATTCAAATATAGTCAAAAATTAGGTGCTCACAGAGCCGTAGTCAAAGGAGTCTTGAGCTTCTGAAAGCTCAACTCACACTCGTCTGACCATCTGAATGGGGCACCTTTCTGGGTGAATTTGGTCAATGGAGATGTTATAGATGAAAACCCCTCCACAAACCGGCGATAATAACCTGCCAAACCCAGGAAACTTCGGATCTCTATAGCTGAAGTAGGTCTAGTCCAATTATGAACTATCTCAATCTTCTTAGGATCCACTTTTATGCCTTCTATCGATACAACATGCCCCAAAAAGGCAACTGAGTCTAACCAAACTTCGCATTTTGAAAACTTGGCATATAACTGATTATTCTTCAAAGTCTGAAGCACAGTCCGAAGGTGTTGTTCATGCTCCTCTCGACTGCTGGAGTAAATCAAGATGTCATCAATGGATACAACCATAAAAGAATCCAGATAGGGTTTGAATACTTGGTTCATCAAATCCATAAATGTTGTTGGGGCATTTGTCAGCCCAAATGACATCACTAGAAATCCGTAATGTCCATACCGAGTCCGAAAAGCTATTTTTGGGACACGGGATGCCCTAATGTTCAACTGATGGTAACCAGACCACAAATAAATCTTTGAAAACACCTTGGCACCCTGAAGTTGATCAAATAAGTCATCAATTCTTGGCAACGGATACTTGTTCTTGATAGTAACCTTGTTCAATTGCCGATAATCTATACACATTCACATTGAACCATCTTTCTTCTTTACAAATAATACTGGTGCACCCCAGGGTGAGACACTAGGTCTAGTGAATCCCTGGTCAAGCAAGTCTTGTAACTGATCCTTCAATTGTTTCAACTTCGGCGGGGCCATATGGTATGGTGGAATATAAATGGGCTGAGTGCCCGGAGCCAAATCAATACAGAAGTCAATATCTCTATCGGGTGGCATCCCCGATAAATATGCAGGAAATACTTCTGGAAATTCACGAACAACTGATACTGAGTCCATAGAAAGAACATCCGCACTAGGATCACGAATATAAGCCAAACAGGCTAGACACCCCTTCTCGACCATACGCTGATCATTTATATAAGAAATAACCCTACTGGTAGAATGACCAGGAGTCCCTTTTCACTGTATTCGAGGCAACCCTGGCATGGCTAAGGTCACCGTCTTGGCGTGATAGTCCAATACAGCATGATAAGGTGACAACCAATCCATTCCCAAGATAACATAAAAATCTACCATATCAAGAAGTAGAAGATCCACGCTAGTCTCAAGACTCCTAATAGTAACAACACGCGAATGATAGACATGATCTACAGTGATAGAATCTCCCACCGGTATGGATACACACATAGAGGCACTCAAAGAATCACGAGGCACAACCAAATATGAAGGAAAGTAGGAGGACACATAGGAATAAGTAGATCTTGGATCAATTAAAACTGAAGCATCTCTATGGCAAACTGGAACAATACTTGTGATCACGGCATCGGATGACTCGGCCTCAGGCCTAGCTGGAAAAGCATAGAATGGGTTGGGCCCCACCAGTCTGAACTACATCTCTAGGACAGGCAATAGCTCGCTGGCCTCTACCTCTAATAGTTTGACCTCCACCTCTAGCAGTCTGACCTCCACATCTAATAGTCTGACCCCTGCCCCTAGCTGGCCGACCGGGCAGTGGAGCAACCGGTGCCGGTATGATGGCACGAGAATCTTGCTGAGATCTGTTGCTCGACAACCTAGGGCAATACCTTCTTATATGACCAATATTCCCACACTCATAACACCCATCCTGCTATCGTGGTTGCTGAATTTGAAGCTGACCCGAACGAGTCAGATAGCCGCCATAGTGACTTTGGAGTGGTAGTGCACTGATAGGAGCTGGGTGTGCACTAAATGCCGACTGACCAGAGTAAGGCATAATAGGACCATGACTCCCTGAAGCACCGTGAGATGCCTGAAGTGCTGAATAAAATGGCATGGGAGGATGACCCCTACCATAAGTACCCCTGCCTCTAGATGAGGTACCTATACAATTACCGAAATGACGGGGCCTTTTATCTGACACTGGCCCTCTCTCCTGTGAAAGAACCAACTCGATCCGCCTGGCGACATTAGCATCCGTCTGAAAAGAAATCTCACTCCTAGTCTCATTGGCCATATGTAGCTTGATAGGTTGAATGAGTCCATCAATGAATGTTGTCACCCTCTCTCTCTCTCGGTAGGAAGAAGAAGAAGAGCATGATGGGCTAGATCCACAAAACGGGTCTCATACTGAGTGACTGACATACTGCCCTACTAGAGACGCTCAAACTACTTGTGGTAATCTTCTCTCAATGTGATAGGGAGGAACTTCTCTAGAAATAGCCGTGAGAACTGCTCCCAAGTAAGTATAGGCAGACCAACTGGTCTAGTAAATACATAATCTTTCCACCACCTCTTGGCGAAACCGGTCATCTGAAACACAGCAAAATCAACCTCGTTGCTTTCGACTATCCCCATGTTCTGCAATACTTCATAGCGGCGGTCAAAAAAATCTTGTGGGTCCTCAGAAGGTGTACCACTGAAATGGATTGGAAATAGCTTGGTAAACTTGTCCAACCTCAACAAAGCCTCAGAAGACAAAGCAAGGCTATCATCGGACTGTGCTGCAATAACTGGTTGAACTACCCCAACTGGATGGGCTGCTGGAGCCTGATTCAGGGGAGCTGTCTGCCCCGGAGTGGGAGTAGTGGGAATTTGTGCTCCTCCCCCAGCCTGTGAGATGGCCTGTGCCACTGGAAATGTACAATTCTGGGCCACACCTTCCATAAGGCTCACTAAACGGACTAGAGCGTCTTGAAGCACTGGAGTAGCTATGAATCCTTCCGGATCCCGAACTGGTTCAACAGGTACCATCCGAGCTGGAACCTCCGCTTTCAAATCCACCTAAGGTTCTACAACAGGTGCTGCTGCTCGAGCTCTAGATTGAGCTTTGCCTCTGCCCCTACCTCGGCCTCTACCCCTGGTCATAGTCATCGGGGGTTCTGGTCCTTGTCCGTCGGTAAATGTATTACGTGTTCTCACCATATGTGAGCGAATAAGAATAGAATGGCTCAATCATTGGTGATAGAATTAGAATTGTACGATATAATAAGAAAGATATGATATTGTTCCTAAACTTCATAGCCTCTGAGAGATAAGTACAGACGTCTCCGTACCGATCCTTCAGACTCTACTAAGCTTGCTCGTGACTCGTGAGACCTAAGTAACCTAGTGCTCTGATACCAACTTGTCAAGACCCAAATTTCCAACTTCGGGACCGTGATGGAGCCTAACATTTCACTTGCTAGACAAGCCAACGTTAGAATAATTTTAACCATTTTAAAACAATTTTAAATTTATTAATAACAAAGGAACAAATGTGGAAATAAAATCTGAAATAAAGTGATTAATCCATAATAATAGCGATGTCTAAATACCATCCCAAAATTGGTGTCACAAGTGCACGAGCTACTAGAATAATACAAATAAAGGTCTGAATGAAAATGAAGTTGTCTGAAAGAAATACACAACTACGATAAAGTGGAAGGGGACTTCAGAACTGCGAACGCCATGCAGTTATACCCTAAGTCTCCTGCGAATAGCTGAATCCGAGCAAATCTACTGTACGTCGCTGGGACCAACTCCAGTATCTATACAAGAAGTGCAGAGTGTAGTATGAGTACAACCGACCCCATGTAGCCAGTAAGTGTCGAGTCTAACCTCGACGAAGTAGTGACGAGGCTAAGGCAAGTCACTTATATTAACTTGTACGCAATAATAATAATAATAACAACAATAATAGAAATAAAACAGGTAACTCAATTCAACAGTTAAAGCCAACTCGACATTCATAACCAATTATTATTTCAATCAGTTTCCGTTGCGGCGTACAAACCGATCCCATAATATATTCATATTCAATTCTGTTGCGGCGTGTAACCCGATCCCACAATATATTCATTTTGATTTAATCATGTTGCGACGTGCAACGCGATCCTCAATATATCTTTTCAACCAATTCTGTTGCAGCGTGCAACCCGCTCCTTTAATATATTCATTTCAATCAATTCTGTTGCGACGTGCAATCCGTTCCTCCAATATATTCATTTCAATCAATTCTGTTGCGGTGTGCAACCCGCTCCTCCAATATATTTACTTCCATTTCTGTACGGCGTGCAACCCGCTCCTCAAATAATATAATTTACCAATTCTTATAAAAGAAATTACTCCAATAAATGCAATAATTTTAATATGAAATTTTAAGACAACAAGCATACAATATTTATTATTTATTTAGAAATAAGTGATGACAAGTAGCAATTAATTGTGGGAATTAAAGAGGAAATATGCAATTTAATAATTAGTATGCTAAGTGTTAAGTAGCAATTAAGTTACATAAATCAAATAAGTATGTAGCAATTATAGCATGGATTCAAGACATAATATTAAGCAAGGAATATGAGAGAAATAATTAATATAATAATTAATTCATGATTTAAAATAATTTATAATTTTAAAATAATTATGCAAATAATTAATTTGACGACGTATAGACACTCAATACGTCGTTCATATGAATTTCACATAACAAATAATTCAAGGGTTCTATTACCCTCAAGTCAAGGTTAACCACGACACTTACCTCGCTTCGCAACCAATTTCAAGATTTCAATAAACCTTTGCCTAGCGAATTTGTGTCTGAAAGCTTCAAATCTAGTCACAAACCTTTCAATATACTCAACACGAATCGTAGGAATTAATTCCATATGAATTTACTAATTTTCCGGATTAAAATCTGAAATTCATTTTTAAAAAATCGACAATGGGACCCATGCCTCAAATCCTGAGAAAACTCACGAAATTCTAACACTCGTTCCGATACGAGTTCAACTATACAAAAATTATTGAATTCCGACATCGGATTGACCTTCAAATCTTCATTTTACATTTTTGGGAGATTTTATAAAAATCTGATTTTTCTACCATAAATTCACGAATTCATGATGTAAATGAGTATAGAATCATGAAATGTAATCAATATAGGATAAGGAACACTTAGCCCAATGTTTTTCTTGAAAATCGCCTCTTCCCGAGCTCTAATTTGTCAAAAATGGAAAAATGGAACGAAGTCCCATTTTCAGAACTTAAAGTTTCTGTCCAGGCGTTTTGCCCCCGGTCCCGAACTCGTGCCCATGGTCGTGGACGTGTGCCCCCGGTCGCGAACTCGTTGAAGGAAACCAGATAGAGGCATCAAAAAAATTCTAGCAGCTGTTTAAGTCCAAATTTCGATCCGTTAACCATCTGAAACTCACACGAGGCCCCCGAGACCTCAACCAAATACACCAACAAGTCCTAAAATATCATACGAACTTAGTCGAAGTCTCAAATCACATAAAACAACTCTAAAATCACAAATCACCCCCCAATTCAAGCTTAACGAAACTAACGATTTCAACTTCTACATTCGATGCCGAAACCTATCAATTCAATTTCGATTGACCTCAAATTTTCCACACAAGTCATAAATGACATAACGGAGCTAAAAAAAATTTCAGAACGGGATTCTGACTTCTATATCAAAAAGACAACTCCTCGGTCAAACTTTCAAACTTAAATTTCTATTTTAGCCATTTCAAGCCTAATTTAGCTACAGACTTCAAAATAAATTTTCGGACATGCTCCTAAGGCCAAAATCACCATACGGAACTATTGGAATCATCAAAACTCTGATCCGGGTCCGTTTGCTCAAAATATTGACCAAAGTCAACTTAGTTGAGTTTTAAAGCTCTATTTCACATTTTAATCAATTTTTCACATAAAAGCTTCCCGAAAAATTATACGGAATGCGCACACAAGTCGAGAAAAGCTGGATGGTGCTATTTGAGGTCTCAGAATAAAGAAATAAATATTAAATTTAAAGATGACCTTTCGGGTCATCACAAGGGAGATCTCCCGAGGAACCGCCTCGTAGTCCCAATGTAAATATGTAGTATAGGGAGATCTCCCGAGTAAATGCCTCGTAGTCCCAAAGTAAATATGCAGTATATGGGGATCTCCCGAGTAAACGCCTCGTAGTCCCAAAGTAAATATGATGTACAGGAGGATCTCCCGAGAAACCGCCTCGTAGTCCCAAAGTAAATATGCAGCACGTAATCGAAGGTAAACACGAATTTTCAGCAAGAATCTTATAGTTAAAGATTTAATTCAAATCAATTAAAGCAGGTAATTCAACCAAGCATGTTGCACAAATTGCAAGTAAGAATTAAGGCATGTAGGCATGCGATACTAGGCTAACCATGATCACTACATATGTTAAGGCAACTCAGTTAATGTATTTTAAAAGATGACAAATCAGCAAGAACCGAATTTTCCATAATCAGCCTGTATATGCACTCGTCACCTCGCGTACACGGCGCTCACATAACACAAATGATTACAATAATTCCAAAACCTAAGAGGATTTCCCCCACACAAGGTTAGACAAGTCACTTATCTCAAATATCGCTCAATCAATCGGTAAGAATGCCTTTCCCTCTACTTTCCGACTCTGAATGGCCCAAATCTAGCCAAAAATAATTACACAACATGAATACAACTACAAGGAACTAATTTAAATAATAAAACTACGACTTTAGCAAAGAATCGAAAATTCGTCCCAAAAAGTCGAACCGGGCCTACGTCTCGAAATCGGGTAAAAGTCACAAAATACGAACACCCACTCGACCACGAGTTCACTCATACCAAAATTACCAAAATCCGACATTAAATCGCCGCTCAATTCCTCAAATCAATTCTCCAAATCCCTAATCTCAAACTCTCAATTTTCACCTTAAATACACACTAACTAGGTGGGAAACCAACAGGGAAATAAGATTATTGATTAAAAATAAACACAAGGGAGTTACCTCAAGAAATCCCTCGAAAATGCTCTCAAAAATCGCCTTAGACCGAGTTTGCAAAGTCCAAAATGACAAAAATCACGAAGCCCTTCGGTTTTAAACACTGCCCAGGACTTCCTCTTCTGCAGTTCACTTGACCGCAATTGCGGTCCCGCTTTTGTGAAAAATGCACTGCTTGTGCGATTAACCACTGGAGATGGGCCTCCACTTCGGCGGTATTTTCTCTCGCATGTGTGGAACTCACCATCATACCTTACGCATCTGCGCCCAACCTCTCGCTTCTGCGAGCTCACTTCAGCAGAGCCATGACCGCATCTGCGGGCTCAGCTGGATAACTCCAATTCTGCTTATGCGTCTCGAAGGTCGCTTCAGTTATGCTTAAAGTCAAATTTTTATCTGTTAACCATCCGAAACTAACCCGAGGCCCCCGGTACCTCAATCAAATATACCAACTAGTCCTCAAACATAACACGAACTTAGTCGAGCCTTTAAATCACATCAAACAATGCTAAAAATATGAATTACACATCGATTCAAGCCTAATGAACTTCAAAGTTTCAAACTTCTATATCCTACATCAAAACCTATCAAATCAAGTCCAATTGACCTCAAATTTTGCACAAAATCATAATTGACATTACAGACCTATGCCAACTTCCGAAATCAGAATCCGAACCCGATATCAAAAAGTCAACTCCCGATTAAACTTCTCAAAAAATCATCCTTTTTCCAACTTTCGCCAATTTGCACTAAAATGACATATGGGCATCCAATCCAGCATACGAACACGCTCCTAAGACTAAAATCACACTACGGAGCTATAGGCACCGTCAAAACATCGTTTCGGAGTCATCTTCATACAGTTCGAACTACGGTCAATTCCTACGACTTAAACTTCCATTTTAGGGATTATGTGTCCCATTTCACTCTGAAACCAAAAACAAATCCTCCCAGCAAGTCACAAAACCCAAAAATGAAATAAAGGGAACATTAAATAGGGGTCCGGGGCTAATTATCGCAAAACGACCGATCGAGTCGTTACATTCTCCCTCTCTTAAAAATAAATGTTCGTCCTCGAACGAGTATAGAGACATACCTAAAGTGGTAAAAAGATGAGGATAACTGGTACGCATCTCATGCTCGGTCTCCCAAATTGCCTCCTCGGCCGGATGACCCCTCAAGAGAACCTTCACTGAAGCGATGTTCTTTGACTTCAACTTCCGAACCTGCATGTCCAAAATAGCCACTAGC
Source organism: Nicotiana tomentosiformis (assembly GCF_000390325.3). Classification (NCBI taxonomy): domain Eukaryota; kingdom Viridiplantae; phylum Streptophyta; class Magnoliopsida; order Solanales; family Solanaceae; genus Nicotiana; species Nicotiana tomentosiformis. The sequence continues at coordinate 31,877,884 of NC_090812.1, forward strand.
TCCTCAACATAAGATAGATCCTTGTCCAACTGGACTGAGCTGAAGTCTAACACATGAGACGGATCGCCATGATACTTCAGGAGCATGGAAACATAGAACACTAGATAAACTACAGAGAGACTAGGTGGCAGTGCAAGTTTGTAAGCCACATATCCAACCCTCTCAAGGATCTCAAAAGGTACGATATACCTAGGGCTCAACTTGCCCTTCTTCCTGAACCCCATAACACCCTTCATGGGTGAAACCCGGAGCAAGACCCGCTCCCCAACTGTTACACCCCATGTTTTCGTACGTAAAAATACGCCATAAGTAAATTGATGAAAGCTCGAAAATGAGATATTACATCCCGCATTTTTGTACGTTAAAGTTTTGTCGTAAGTTAATCGACGTAAGTTCGAGAATGGGATTATTTTGAGATTATAAGCATTATGCTATTTCAAACAAGTGATGAGTAAATTTGTGAAGGTGGGAGGGTAAGCAAATCGAAGAAAATGAATTTCGTCAAAGTTTGACATTTTTGATAGAATACGACCCGAGCTAAAATACTCGATATTTATGGACTAGTACCATACAAGGTATCACATGGCCATGATAGTAAGGTGTATAAGGTATGTTAAAAGTGAGTAGTATCTTAAGTAAGTGGAGATAATTCTTAGTTATGTGGGTAATTGGTTAATTATTGGGTAATGAAACATTACCTAGTTAACTAATAATTAGTGATGGATTAATTAAAGTCTTTGGATGATTTCAAAGTGTAAAAAACGTTGCCGCCAAGACAGCCAAGGATTTTGACTCATTAAATCCATATATAGGTGGCACATATACGGCTTAGTCATCTAGTATGTGGGGCCCACACCCACTAAGCTTTAAAACATCTCTAATTCACTTTAAGAGATGTTGATTTCTCTATCATATGAGAAAGAAGGCTTCGGCCAACTCAAATAACAATCTGCATTTTAGTATCTTAAGTAATATGACTATTGTTTGAAACAAAATTCAAGCAAGATCTCTTAGCATCTTAGAAACGTGAGATGTTGTAATTTTAAGGGAGTACGGTGCAATCTTTCTCAAGAATATCATACGGATTTTTTCCTACTCCAGGTATGTTAAGGCTATCCCTTCTTTCTTTTTGGCATGACCCAAATGATACTGAAACAAACGAGCAAACGCACAGTTTTCATAAATGATTTTATTCATAGAAATATTAGGGGTGTCTATATTTTTGATTCCCCGTGTGAATTATTATTATATCTTCTATTCATGGGTCTCAGAAAAATACGTATTTGATAAAATTTATCCGACAGGCATATTATTTTTATGACATTCCGAGAAAAAATTTATTAACATATTTCTTATGGATTTTATGCATTTATACATATACATTGACCCATGACCAGATGGCATTATATACGCGTATATATGTATATTATATGTATATGGGATATGGAAAAAGGTTATGGCGTTATATACGCACCACCACCTGATCAGCTGGTATACGTTGATGATTTGCCCACAGTGGCCGAAATGATATGATGGGATGCCCTCAGAGGCTTGATGATGTTATGAATGTATATACCAATATTTATATGCATATGCATGACATTATAAAAATGAAATGATTCACAGAGTTATGCAAACGTACATGTCGAGTCTTTTACTCCATATTTCTCTCATGTCTATTATTTACCGATTTTCATTCCTTACATACTCGGTACATTATTTATATTGACATCCCTTTTGCCTGGGGACACTGCGTCTCATACCCGCAGATCTCGATAGACAGGTCAAGAGTCCTCCAAGTAGGCGATCAGCTCAGCATAAGATATTGGTGCACTCCATTTGCTTTAAAGTTGCTTGTTTGGTCAGTATAATTTAGATGTGTATGGTTTGGTATGGCGGAGCTCTGTCCCGACCTTTATGACAATTATATATTCTTAGAGGCTTGCAGATAGATGTCATGTATATGAAAGATTGTACAGCCTTATCGGCCTATGTTTTGAGTTTATTAATGATCATGTTGGCCTATTAGGCCCGTATGTCACATGTATATGATGATGTAATAAAAAAGATACGTTACGTTGGTACTTGGTTGAGTAAGGCACCGGGTGCCCATCGCGGCCTATCGGTTTGGGTCGTGATAAAAGTGGTATCAGTGCAGTTTTGTCCTAGGGAGTCTACAAACTGTGTCTAGTAGAGTCTTGTTTATGGGTGTGTCGTGCACCACACTTATAAGCAAGATGCTACATGGCATTTAGGAGTGCTACTAATTTTCTTACTCTAGATCGTGTGGTAGAGCTCAGTTGTAAGAACTCAATTTCCTAACTCTATCTTAATCGTAATACAACTATGCCTACATCTAGAAAGACTGTTGGTAAGAGATTGCATATGGTTGTGAAAGTGTTGAGTTAGAGGAACTCGATTTTGCATGATGTTTGTGATAAGTACTTATAAGGCCTTCAGCAGATCATGTGTGTACAAAGATGTGTAAGTTTTTTTTTGATAAGGATCCCTAAGGCAAGAATGTCTATCCACTCTTATGGTAAAAAAGAATGAGAGAATCGGAAGGTAGACACAAGTTTCAGTAAGTAAAAGAAGCAAGATGAAGAGGGGTATGAGGTACTCAGCTAGCAAAGATTATCATTACTTACAATTCAGGAAGAGATATATAAGCATTCTGAGTTACCTTCAACAGTAACAGAGGTATGTACAATTGGCCACACCTATCTCAGTTATGCCCTCTAAGAGCTAACAGATGTGGCTTAAGAGAAGGACGGGATATCAAGATCCGAGTGGGATAAGAGTAACCCAGAATCATAGATGAATTGTTTGTGTTAGTTGACATTTCCGAAGGATAGTGCAAATATGCTAATAGATCTCCTTGTGAGACACCCAGATGGTGCACTCTAAAATAGTACAGCTAGATATGAGTACTACAAAGATGGGCACTGGAAGCCTGGAAAGAATAAATATTACCTTAGTGTAGCTCCCGTCCCTAGTGAAGAAAGAATGTTAGGCAACCCAAAGAGCCAGTAGATGGAGCAAGGGGAGCTAAAAGCAAAAGAATGTCTTGTTCGAGTTTTCAAAATAAAGTAATAGACATAAATGTTAGCGGAAAATAAGAAGAGAGTTAATGAAGCATTATGAGAAAAATGTGATACAAGGATGACAACGGTAGATCAAAACGATGACAGTATTACAAAGTCTATAGTCAAGTGAAGGAAAAGACGAGAGGTGACAGGCCTTGAGATAACAAAAGAGTATAGGCCATAAATTCATATCCTCATTTCGAGAAATAAGTTCTTGACTCCAACGTGATTATCAAAAGGAAAAGTTAGACCCCAGAGTAATAAGAAATCAGCATGGACTGATGAACAAGATAAGGTAAACATGAATTAAGGACTAAGTGATGGGATAATAGTCAGCATCATGAGAATTTCAGATTTCGTTCCGGCGATAATAGAGTGGACAACAGAAGAAGATTCATGAGCAATTCAGAGAATGGTCATTCAGGAAGACATTTCCCTAAAGCAAGAAATGTGATCAAAGTTAAGCTTAAGGGACTATATGTGCCAGTTATACTAAGTGTCACCCTTGCGAGTAAGGAAATTGTTATCCTTGGTGCAGAAAGATTTCCGCGAGGCGAGTAAGGATCATCGATGATGTGGAAAAAAATTGCCAAAGATGATAAGGTAAAACATCTATACGTAGATCATCTTAACACTAAATCTTAGTGCTCCCCTAAAGGGGGGAATATGGAATAATGTGGCATTAAGTCAGAATTAAGCAGTTCTAGTAATAATGGAATGGTAAAGGAAGAATGCGATGAAAACAAAAAAGGAGTAAACTTGCACTTACCCAATCCTACAAATATGCTACGATTCCAGAACATTATGCAAGCACAATGTCAAGGAGAGGAAGTAAGGGTTTCTGCCCGAGATGTTATTAATAAATAAGGAGCCAGTGCGAGACGTAAGTTAATGCAAAGGAAATAACCCAAGAAAGATTATGCGGAATATTGATATGAGAATAGGCCAACGAGTAGTTAGTAGTTGATCAAGGAAAAGCCTAGTTGTGGCTAAACAAGAGGACATAGGCAAATCAACAGATCATGCAAGATAAATGTAGTAAACTCCAACATGGAGAATTTAGCCTCGCAGTAATGTCATTATAATACTTGAGATACATTCAAATAGGAGTCGGGGTAGTTAAAGATACCGTATAAGTGTTATGAGGATAAAATAAAGTGCCACTGGGAAGGCAGTCAAAATATCAGTTCAGAAGCAACCCTATAAGCATAAGGGCATGGAGGTAAATAACTACGGATAATTATAGGCAAGGAAGGACATCAAAAGGTCCGTCGAGTATACGATGTAATAAACTCGTAGCTTTACAAGAGTCAGAGGGTCCTCCCTAAGTACGACAACGAAAGAGTAGCTGAGAAAATAAGGAATAAGGCTTCAACCTAAGCACAATGACCAAAAGGGAAAATGGTCTTGTAACAACAGTCTTACAACGACATTGTATGCACTCCATAAGGATGTGGCACCTAGAGTGGCTAATGAGCGGGAAATGAAACCAAAAGTAATCTTCAAGATCATATGAGTTGCATCAAAATTCTAGCATGCGTGGGAACAAAGATAAGCTAAGCATGCACGCAACAAGGTGGTAGAATGGCCAGGAAAAGTAATAGCTTACGTTTAAAGGAAGCTTAGAGGGAACAAAAGGGATTATGCACTTAAGACTTCAGAGTGATATCCATGCACCATATATGTTGACGTCCATACAGCCGTAGAAGACTCCGGTATAAGTTAAAAGAAAGAATTGAGCCTAGGGCATAGACAAAGGATTGAATTATCAGAAGATTGTATCATGGATATTCCATAGCGCCCATGAAAGGCTAAAGTAATAACTAATACCGTGAGCCACAGATCAGAAGATAGCTTAACCCTACATAAAGGCTGATCAAAAGGAAGAAGAAACTAAAGAGTTACATCAACCAAGTAAATCAGGAGTCTGATTATTGGATCCAGAAAATTATAGAAATCGTGATTGAAAACGTTGAAGGATCACCCTTAATATCAGAGGTACAAGAGAGATAGTTCAACAACCATATTCTATAACGGGATCAGTATGAAGCTCCCATGAAGTTGTGTATGCATCAGAGGTACAAGTATTACAATAGAGCTTCAAGTTGTGGATGTGAATCATACCTATGCAGAAGGGAAGTTATGAAAGAGATAGAAGACGTGATGCGATATTGTAAAGCAAGTAAGGTAAAGGTGAACAATGTACGAGATACTCAAGTGCAGAAGGTTGTGAATAGTCCTTACTTCGGACAGAGTGATAGAAGCGTTGGGATTCAGTATCTAGGAATGATAGCGTCGTCGTCAGTGGCATATATCTTCCAGCCTGTGGTTTCTAGGTACCGAGAGGCCTAGTTAAGAGAGTAAAGAAAATTTTGAGACGATGTGATATCTCGCTTGATGTTCCAAAATAATACAAGGAAATCTATGGTTCAAGCAAGTTGAAAGAAGGTTGCGAGTAGTATAGGTAGATATGTGTAGGTCGCAAGCTAAAGTATGGTAAAGCAACAAGGTTTTAGGGAGACAGGAATAAGGATAAGAAAGGGCGAGTGAGAAGGTGACGAGAATGGATAAGTCCTCAGGATTAAGCCTATGAAACAAGAGAGTTGATGGTTTATCTACGTTATAAAAAGCTTAGTATAGCCTGAATGAACTCAAAGGAGTCTAAGACCAGTAGCATTTAGAAGAGATGGAATGCTGCCTTAGCATACAATGAGGATGTAATTATGATAAATAAATGATGACATTTGGGCCTTCGATTAAGTATTGATTTGAAGAGGATTTCACGAATTGTATAGAATTAAAATGCCCACGTAAGGTGGATCACATTGGGATGCTATAAAATATGATTATTGAAGTACAGTATCCGCCCCCAAGTGGATCAGGAAAATCACTTCAAATATTCCTCGATGTCACGTAAGCCCTAGTGACAGGGTATTACGTAAGAAGTTTCAAGTTATAAGTGGTATGTTGTAGATCAATATTGAGGTGAATCAACAATGGATGGACAAAAGTCACAAAGTATGAAATGAGATTAGGTAGTCATTCTTAAGATGAACAGTAATGATGAAGCATTAAAGGACTTAGATTTATACATATGGGATAAGCAACGAAAGTAACCTGGAGTTCGGTAGCAGATCTCGATAATAATAAAATCAAGGTAAGACTTATGGTATAATATGACCTACCTAGATGCATTAAAGTCATACGGATGAATAACCAGGTCTATGAAACAAGATATAATAATATTCATAAGTTCGACAAAATACCGAGTGAAGAAATTCAATATACCCATAGATGCCCAGAGGGACATCTTATCAAGCTCTATATATGCTTACAAAGTGAGGCCTAGAGATTGGCTAAAAATTGGAGGAAAAAGGAGAGAAGAGTCGCATAAGCGCACATACAAGGAAAAAGTCGTACAGACTGCATGACAGAAGATAGCAAGAGTTACGATATTGGAAGAATTCCGACCACAGACCATGGTGTGAGAAAGAGGCCTAAAGGGGAGAATGCCCTGGCCTTTGGATTTATTCAAAAAAAAATATTTGCCTAAATGGCAAGAAGAATATTAAAATATTCGCAAGAGCTATGGGTTATGAGAATGATAAGTGCATCAGTCAACATTCGAGGACGAATGTTCCAAAGGGGGGAATGATGTTACACCCCATATTTTCGTACGTAAAAATACGCCATGAGTAAATTGATGAAAGCTCGGAAATGAGATATTACATCCCGCATTTTTGTACGTTAAAGTTTTGTCGTAAGTTAATCGACGTAAGTTCGGGAATGAGATTATTTTGAGATTATAAGCATTATGCTATTTCAAACAAGTGACGAGTAAATTCGTGAAGGTTAGAGGGTAAGCAAATCGAAGAAAATGAATTTCGTCGAAGTTTGACATTTTGGATAGAATACGACCCGAGCTAAAATACTCGGTATTTATGGACTAGTACCATACAAGGTACCACATGGCCATAATAGTAAGGTGTATAAGGTATGTTAAAAGTGAGTAGTATCTTAAGTAAGTGGAGATAATTCTTAGTTATGTGGGTAATTGGTTAATTATTGGGTAATGAGACATTACCTAGTTAACTAATAATTAGTGGTGGATTAATTAAAGTATTTGGATGATTTCAAAGTGTAAAAAACGTTGCCGCCAAGAGAGCCAAGGATTTTGACTCATTAAATCCATATATAGGTGGCACATATATGGCTTAGTCATCTAGTATGTGGGGCCCACACCCACCAAGCTTTAAAACATCTCTAATTCACTTTAAGAGATGTTGATATCTCTATCATATGAGGAAAAAGGCTTCGGCCAACTCAAATAATAATCTGCATCTTAGTATCTTAAGTAATATGATTATTGTTTTAAACAAAATTCAAGTAAGATCTCTTAGCATCTTAGAAACGTGAGATGTTGCAATTTTAAGGGAGTACAGTGCAATCTTTCTCAAGAATATCATGCGGAGTTTTTCCTACTTCAAGTATGTTAAGACTATCCCTTCTTTCTTTTTGGCATGACCCAAATGATACTGAAAGAAACGAGCAAACACACAGTTTCCATAAATAATTTTATTCATAGAAATATTAGGGGTGTCTATATTCTTGATTCCCCATGTGAATTATTATTATATCTTCTATTCATGGGTCTTAGAAAAATACGTATTTGATAAAATTTATCCGACAGGCATATTATTTTTGTGACATTTCGAGAAAAATATTATTAACATATTTCTTATGGATTTCATGCATTTATACATATACATTGACCCATGACCAGATGGCATTATATACGCGTATATATGTATATTATATGTATATGGGATATGGGAAAAGGTTATGGCGTTATATACGCACCACCACCTGATCAGCTGGTATACATTGATGATTTGCCCACAATGACCGAAATGATATGATGGGATGCCCTCAGAGGCTTGATGATGTTATGAACGCATATACCAATATTTATATGCATATGCATATACATGACATTATAACAATGAAATGATTCATAGAGTTATGCAAACGTACATGTCAAGTCTTTTACTCCATGTTTCTCTCATGTCTATTATTTACCGATTTTCATTTCTTACATACTCGGTACATTATTTGTATTGACGTCTCTTTTGCCTGGGGACGTTGCATTTCATGCCTGCAGGTCTCGATAGACAGGTCGAGAGTCCTCCAAGTAGGCGATCAGCTAAGCATAAGATATTGGTGCACTCCATTTGCTTTAGAGTTGCTTGTTTGGTCAGTATAATTTAGATGTGTATGGTTTGGTATGGCGGGGCTCTATCCCGACCTTTATGACAATTATATATTCTTAGAGGCTTGCAGATAGATGTCATGTATATGAAAGATTGTACGGCCTTGTCGACCTATGTTTTGAGTTTATTAATGATCATGTTGGCCTATTAGGCCCGTATGTCACGTGTATATGATGGTGTAATAAAAAAGATACGTTACGTTGGTACTCGGTTGAGTAAGGCACCGGGTGCCCGTCGCGGTCCATTGGTTTGGGTCGTGACACCAACCATGAATGCAACGTCGCGAACCTTCCGATCCGCACAACTCTTCTTACTGGACTGGGCTGTACGAAGTCGATCCTGAATCAATTTAACTTTTTCCAAGGCATCCTGAACCAAGTCTGTACCCAATAGCCTAGCCTCACCCGGCTCGAACCAACCCATTATAGACCGACACCGTCTACCATACAAAGCCTCATACGGCACCATCGGAGTGCTCGACTGATAACTGTTGTTGTAGGCAAACTACACAAGTAGTAGGAACTGATCCCAAGCACCACCACCACCCCAAAAAAAAAAATCAATCACAAACACACAAAGCATATCTTCCAATATCTGAATAGTGCACTCGAACTGTCCGTCCGTCTAAGGGTGAAATATTGTACTCAATTCCACACGAGTACCCAAACTCACGCTATATGGCTCTCCAGAACTGTGATGTAAACTGTGTACCCTGATCAAAGATTATAGATACCGGTATGCCATGAAGCCTGACGATCTCGCTAATGTAAATCTGAGCCAGATGCTCCGAAGAGTAGGTAGTAACAACAGGAATGGAATGAGCTGACTTGGTCAATCTATCCACAATCACTCAAACTGCATCGAACTTCCTTTGAGTCTGTGGGAGCCCAACAACAAAATCTATAGTGACCCGCTCCCATTTCCACTCTAGAATTTCTAAATTCTGAAGCAATCCACCCGATCGCTGATGCTCATACTTACCTGCTGACAATTTAGGGACCGAGCGACATACTCCACCGTGTCTTTCTTCATCCTCCTCCACCAATAGTGCTGCCTCAAATCCTGATACATCTTCACGGCACCTGGATGAATGGAATATTGCAAACTGTGAGCCCCTTGGAGAATCAACTCACACAACCCATTTACATTAGGCACACATAGCCTACCATGCATTCGTAATACACCGTCATCTCCAATAGTGACTTCCTTGGCATCACCGTGCTAAACCGTGTCCTTAAGGACAAGCATATAGGGGTCATCATACTGATGCTCCCTAATACGACCATAAAGAGAAGACTAAGAAACTACACAAGCCAGAACTCTACTCGGCTAGGAAACATCCAATCTGCCAAACTGGTTGGCCAAGGCCTGAACATCCAAGTCTAAAGGCCTCTCTGCTACTGGTAGATATGCTAAAGTGACCAAACTCTCTGCCTTGCAACTCAAGGCATCGGCCACCACATTGGCCTTCCCTAGATGACAGAGAATGGTGATGTCATAATCCTCAAGCAACTCTAACCATCTCCATTGTCGCAAGTTAAGATTCTTCTATTTAAACAGATGTTGTAGGCTCCGGTGATCGGTGAAAACCTCACAAGGAACACCATACAAATAGTGCCGCCAGATCTTCAAGGCATGAATAATAGCTGCTAACTCAAGGTCGTGGACAGGATAATTCTTCTCATGCACCTTCAACTGTCTAGACGCATAGGAAATCACCCTACCGTCCTGCATCAACACTGCACCGAGACCTATACATGACGCATCACAATACACCGCATAGGACCCTGATCCAGTAGGCAACACTAACACTGGGGTTGTAGTCAAAGCAGTCTTGAGCTTTTAAAAGCTTTCCTCACACTCCTCGGTTCATCTGAACGGAGCACCCTTCTGGGTCAATCTTGTCATAGGTGCAGCAATAGAAGAGAAACCCTCTACAAATCGGCGATAATACCCCGCCAAGCCAAGAAAACTCTAGATCTCAATAGCTGATGACGGTCTGGGCCAGCTCTACACTGCTTCAATTTTCTTCGGATCTACCTGGATCCCCTCACTCGATACTACATGACCCAAAAATGCCACTGAATCTAGCCAGAATTCACACTTCAAAAATTTTGCATATAACTTCTTCTCCCTCAAGGTCTGAAGCACAGTCCTCGGGTGTTGCTCAAGATCCTCCTGACTCCGGGAGTACACCAGAATGTAGTCAATAAACACAATGATGAAAGAGTCAAGATATGGCTAAAATACACCGTTCATCAAGTGCATGAATATTGTTGGGGCATTGGTTAGCTCAAAAGACATCACAAGGAACTCGCAATGACCATACCGAGTCCTGAAAGCAGTTTTTGGGATATCTAGCTCCCGAATCTTCAACTGATGATAACTTGAATGCAAGTCGATCTTAGAGAACACTCTGGCACCCTGAAGCTGATCAAATAGGTCATCAATACGTGGCAATGGATACATGTTCTTTACTATAACCTTGTTCAACTGACGATAATCAATACGCATTCGCATAGAACCATCCTTCTTCTTCACAAATAAGACAGGAGCACCCCAAGGTGTTACACTAGGCCGAGTAAAGCCCTTATCGAGCAATTCTTGCAACTGTTCCTTTAACTTTTTCAACTCTGATGGTGCCATCTGATAAAGTGGAATAGAAATAGGTTGAGTGTCCGGTAACAAATCAATGCCTAAGTCAATATCTCTATGGGGCGGCATGCCCGGAAGATCCGCCGGAAATACACCTGAATAGTCCTTCACTATTGGAACAGACTCGATGGTAGGAGTATCAACACTAATATCTCTCACACATGCCAGATATGCATCACACCCCTTCTTAACCATTCGTTGAGCTTTAAGAAATGAAACAACCCTACTAGGAACATGATCTGAGGTACCTCTCCACTTTAGTTCGCGGTAGACCTGGTATAGCCAACTTCACCATCTTGGAATGACATTCAAGGATAACGTGATAGGGCGACTACCAGTCCATGCCTAAAATAACATCAAAATCTACCATACTGAGCAATAATAAACCGGGTCTGGTATCAAAACCACTAAGAACAATCAAACACGACTGATACACATGGTAAACAATAATGGAATCACCCACATGTATAGATACATAAATAGGTGAACTCAGAGAATCACGAGATATACCCAAATATGAAGCAAAATAAGATGACACATAGGAATAAGTGGATCCTGGATCAAATAAGACCTATGCATCTATATGACAGACCGGAACAATAATTGTGATAACAGAATCTAATGCAACTGCCTCTGTCCTAGTAGGAAGGGCATAATATCTGGCCTAACCTCCCTCTCTAGGGCGATCTCTACATGTCCGACATCCACCTCTAGCTGGCTATGCAGGTGGGATGGTAGTTGGTGTTGTAATTATAGCATGAGGATCCGATGGAGCACGCGGTGCCTCAGAGATCTGTGGAGGTGCACCCCTCCTGAATCTGGGAAATCCCTCACCAAATGACGAGTGTCGCCACACTCAAAACAAGATCTCGGAGGATGTGGCTATTGCGACTGGCTCGGGCCTGATCGACTGGACTGACCACTGTAAGTACCCCATACATGAGGCACACTAGAAACCGACGGTGCATAATAAGGATCCTAAGGCCTAGTAGTGGCTGGAGCACTGCTAGCGACAGTAAGTGCTGAATGAACATGGCGACCCATATAACCTTTGTCCTGACGAGTTGTAGCTGGTGCACGAGTACCACTATAAGTGTCAGACTCTTGAGACCTCTTGGCCTCTCTCTCCTCTCTATACCGAGCCAGCATGCCCTCTAACCTCCTAGCAATCACTACTACCCACTGATACGTAATATCCATCTCCAACTCACAGGCCATGCTCGATCTATTACTGGGGTTGAGCCCCTCAATGAACTAATGAACCAGCTCTCGAACAGTAGCGACCAGGGCTGGTGCATGCCTGGCCAAATCAGTGAATCAGACTGCATACTCTGACATGGTCATAGCACCCTAGCGTAAATGCTCAAACTCTATGCACCAGGCATCAGTGAGACTTTGGGGAACATACTCCCTCAGAAACATATCTGAGAACTGAGTCCAAGTGAGTGAAGCTGCCTCAGCCGGACTATCCAACTCGTATGTGAGCCAATACTGGTAGGTCGCTCCTCTAAGCTGGAACACAGTGAAAGAAACCCCACTAGTCTCCGCAACACCCATAGTACGGAGGATACAGTGGCACTCCTCAAGAAAACCCTGGGCTTCCTCTGACGCCAAGCCACTGAAAGTAGGTGGGTGGTACTTCTTGTACCTCTCGAGCCTGAGCTGCTCTACCTCAGAAGTTGTTGCCCTAACCTCAGGTTGAACTGGAGCTACCGACTATATCGGTATGATCTATGGATTCTGGTCTAACTGAACCCGATGCTTTAGGGTATCGGCGACGGGAGTTTGTGCTCCTCCCCCGGCCTGAGATGTGGCAGGAGCAAGAGGTATCAATCTTGCCTGAGCCAAGGTGTTGAACATGCTCATGAACTGAGCTACAGTCTCCTAGAGGGTTGGTGTAGTAATAGACGTCTCAGGTGCCTATCCTCCAACTGGAGCTACTGGTGGCTCCTATGCAGTAGCTCGTGCGGGTGCTCTGGCTGCACCATGTAGACGTCCTCGACCTCTACCCCGGCCTTGGCTCTGGCCTCTCGCGGCTCTAGCAGGGGATGCGGGTGTCTGGTCATCTGATCCAGTTGTACGTGTCCTCACCATCTGTGAGAGAATAAAAAGACATAAATTTAGAATCTGAAGTCAAAATCTCGCACGATAAGGAATCAAAGAAGTGAAGCTTTTCCTAACAGTTCCATAGCCTCCCGAAAATAAGTACAGATATCCCTGTACCGATCCGCGACTAAACCTGTTTGTGACTCATAACACCTATGAAATTAGGGCTTTGATACCAACTTGTCACGACCCTATTGTTTTCCTCTGTAGGACGTCGTAGTGGCACATAGTCTCTAAGACTAGGTAAGGCTAGAAATTTGCGGAATCAATGAATAATAAACTGAACTCCAATATCAACTCATGATATATAAATATAAAACTACCATTCAATAATTACAACTCTGTGAAAACAAGCCACAAGCTTCTAATAGAAATACTAAGTGTCTCTATACGTCAAGTCTAAAGAGAATCTTAGAAATAACACAATAACGATGGGGGGGACTTCGAGGTCTGCGGACGTTGAAGTCTCCACGTGCGGTCCAACTCACCGGTATCTAGTCTGGTGGGAAGAACCTGGATCTGCATAAAAAGATGTACAAAGTGTAGTATGACTACGCCACAACGGTACCAAGTAAGTGTCAAGCCTAACCTCGGTCGAGTAGTGACGAGGTCAAGTCAGGGCCATACTGGTTTTAAAAAAAGGTAAGGTAGAAGATATAATGATATTTTGAAATGAGTGAGAATTTAAACCATAAGAAGTTTCAGAAAATATCAGCACAATAAAAAAGGTACACGACAGGGGTACTCCCGAGATACCGCCTCGTAGTCCCAAATATAAAGATGCAGTACAGGGGGATCTCCCGAGAAACCGTCTCATAATCCCAAAGTAAATATGCAGTACATGGGGATCTCCCGAGTAAATGCCTCGTAGTCCCAAAGTAAATATGCAGTACATGGGGATCTCCCGAGTAAACGCCTCGTAGTCCCAAAGTAAATATGCAGTACATGGGGATCTCCTGAGGAACCGTCTCGTAGTCCCAAAGTAAATATGCAGCAGGTAATCGTAAGGAAACACGAATTTTCAGCAAGAATCTTATAGTTAAAGATTTAATTCAAATCAACTAAAGCAGGTAATTCAACTAAGCATGTTGCACAAATTGCAAGTAAAAATTAAGGCACGTAGGCATGCGATACTAGGCTAAACATGATCACTACATATGTTAAGGCAACTCAGTTAATGTATTTTAAAAGATGACAAATCAGCAAGAACCGAATTTTCCATAATCAGCCCATATACGCATTCGTCACCTCGCGTACACGGCGCTCACATATCACAAATGGTTATAATAGTTCCAAAACCTAAGGGGATTTCCCCCACACAAGATTAGACAAGTCACTTACCTCAAATATCGCTCAATCAATCGGTAAGAATGCCTTTCCCTCGACTTTCCGACTCTAAATGAACCAAATCTAGCCAAAGCAATTGCATAACATTAATACAACTATAAGAAACTAATTTAAATAATGAAACCACGACTTTAGCAAAGAATCAAAAATTCAGACCAAAAAGTCGACCCGGGCCCACGTCTCGAAACGGGTAAAAATTACAAAATACGAATACCCATTAGACCATGAGTTCACCCATACCAAAATTACCAAAATCTGACACCAAATCGCCACTCAATTCCTCAAATCAATTCTCCAAATCCCTAACCTCAAACTCCCAATTTCCACCTTAAATACACAGCAACTAGGTGGGAAACCAATGGGGGAACAAGATTATTGATCAAAAATAAACACAAGGGACTTACCTCAAGAAATCCCTCGAAAAGGCTCTCAAAAATCGCCCTAGACCAAGTTTGCAAAGTCCAAAATGACAAAAAATCACGAAGCCCTTCGGTTTTAAACACTGCCAAGGACTTCCTTTTGCGGTTCACTTGACCGCATTTGTGGTCCCGCTTTTGCGGAAAATGCACCGCTTATGCAGTTAACCACTGGAGTTGGGCCTCCACTTCTGCGGTCTTCTCCCTCATATATGCGCAACCGCAGGTGTGGAACTCATCATCGCACCTACGCACCTTCTGTGCCCAACCTCTCGCTTCAGCGGAGCCATGACTGCATCTGCGGGCTCAACTGGACAACTCCAAATCCGTTTCTGCGGTTTGAAGGCCGCTTCTACGGTGGCGCACATGCAGCCCAAATGCGCAGGTGCGATTACACCAGATGCAACAAAGCGTCAGCTATGCTTAAAGTCCATTTTTTATCCGTTAACCATCCGAAACTCACCCGAGACCCCCGGGACCTCAACCAAATATACCAACCAGTACTAAAACATCACACGAACTTAGTCGAGCCTTTAAATCACAGCAAACAATGCTAAAAGCACAAATTACACATCGATTCAAGCCTAATGAACTTCAAAGTTTCAAACTTCTACATCCAACGCCGAAACCTATCAAATCAAGTCCGGTTGACCTCAAATTTTGCACACAAGTCATAATTGACATTACAAACCTATTCCAACTTCTGTAATCGGAATCCTACCCCGATATCCAAAAGTCAACTCTGGGTCAAACTTCTCAAAATTATTATTTTTCAACTTTTGCCAATTAGCGCTAAAATGACCTACAAACCTCCAATTCAATATCTGAACACGCTCCTAAGACTAAAATTACCCTACGGAGCTATAGGAACCATCAAAACTCTGTTTAGGAGTCGTCTTTACAGAGTTCGAACTACGATCAATTTCTATGACTTAAATTTTCATTTTAGGGACTTTGTGTCCCATTTCACTCTGAAACCAAAAACAAATCCTCCCAACCAGTCACAAAACCCAAAAATGAAAATATAGGGAACAATAAATAGGGGTTCGTGGCTAATTCTCTCAAAACTATCGATCAGATAGTTACAGTTATCTTATTGGGTAAACCGATAACCGAACCGATAATGATCGATAATTGACTAATCGGTACCCGAGAACCAATATCTTATCAGTTTGGATATCGGTTTAGCATATTTATTAATCGACTACACTCACCACCGAATCTAATCGGTCGATACCCACCCTACTTTTAGGATTGATGATTAAAATGTATCCAGTGTTTGCGATGCATTTAAGAAAAAAATCGCAACTTAAAAAGGGGTGAGAGTCATTTTTCTGTCATTCTCTATTTTTTCTTCGCTTATTCTTTGCACATATGAGACATAGAATTTAGAAGTATATGCATCGTTTTGGTCACCTAGTCATACGAAGATCACATGAAATCAATCACTGCTATAACCGTTGCTTTCTTATTCGCCCTTTTCTTTCTTTTTCTCTAGTACCATGAAGTTTAGAATCAAAACATTTATTGAACTGCAACTAGTATCAATAAATACTAGTATCACACTAGGGGTGAGAGTCACTCGTGCGTACGTAGCACCCACAACTAGTATCACGCAACAATTACATCACCTAGGGGTAGTTTTCCCCTCACAAGGTATGACAAGAAACTTACCTCGCTCCGAAGTTCCAAAACCGGCTCCAACGCCTCTCTAACTCTTCAATTCAAGCCAAACGATTTGAAACTAGTCAAACAACGTGAAAATCAATCAAAATATATTTCAATGCTTATAATTTAACAATTTATAACAATTCCCAACTTCACTCAAAAAGTCGATAAAGTTAACCCTCGGGCCCACGTGCCCGGATTCTGAAAATTTTTGAAGATAAACTTTACCCATAACACCATGAACTCAAATATATAATTTATTTCAAATTCCATGTCCAATTTCGTGGTCAAAATCCAAAAATACCAGTTTCTAGGTTTTCTATCAAAATCTCAAATTTCTACTAATTTTCATGTTTAAATCCATATATAAACCAAGTATTTAACCCACAAGTTGTAGGAATCACTTACCTCAGAATTGACGACAAAGATGGCACTCCAAAATCGCTCCAAAATTGGCTCCCATGGAATAAATGAAGTGCAAATGAGCCAAACCCACGTACTTAACAAAGCTTTCTGCTCAGCGATCGTCGCACCTGCGGCCACTTGACTGCATCTGCAGTCCCCGCAAGTGCGGTCCAACCATTGCATCTGCGAACACCCCACTGCCTCCAGCACTTCATTTTTGCGGAAAAGGGTCCTCTTTTGTGAGTCCTCTTCTGCGCGTCTTCATCCCAGGCCCCATTCCGCCTCTGTGCTCCACTGCCCGCACCTGCGAGCTCGCAAGTGCGGTAAATTCCTCGCACCTGCAAATCCAGCTAACCTCACTCCCCTTCCGCTTCTACGACCTATTTGGCCGCTTCTGCGAGCTCGCACCTGCGGCCCTTTCAACGCAGGTGCGATTGTACTATATCTCAGCAATCCTTCCAAGTCCAAACTCGATCTGTTTCCAATCCGATTAGCATCCGAGACCCCGGGGACCCCATTCAAACATACCAACACATCCCAAAACACGATCCGAACTTAGTCGAAGCCTCAAACAACATCAAAATTACGAATTGACGATCGAAACCTTTCTTTAAACTTTCAAATATTCCAAACTTCGACGAACGCGTCTGAATCATACCAAAATATTCTGGAATGATGCCAAACTTTGCGTATAAGTCACAAATCACAAATTATGAAACGAACCTATTCCAAGGTTCGGAACCTCAAACAGACATCGATAATACCAAAGTCCACTTCAAATCAAACTTAAGATTTTCTTAAACTTTCAAAATCTTAACTATCCATAATAAGCGCTGATATGCTTACGGACCACCCGATATTCAACCAGAACATACACCCATGTCCGAAATCATCAAACGAATCTATTGGAGCCTTCAAATCATGATTCCGAGGTCGTTTACTCAAATGTTAAACCTTAGTCAATTCCTCTAACTTAGAGCTTTCAAAATTAGAATTTCTTTTCCAAATCAACTCCGAACTTTCCGAAATTCCATTTCGATCCATGTACAAATCATAATACATGAAGTGAAACTACTTAAGGCCTCAAACCGCTGAACGACACACTAGAGCTCAAAATGACCGGTCGGGTCGTTACATTCTCCCTCACTTAAACATACGTTGGTCCTAGAACATGCTAAGAACTACTCTAGAGTTGCCCCAAAAATCATTGTTTAACACCTTGTGCACCTACCTGTGCCACCACAACCCAGTTGAGCCCATTAGTTCGAGCCAGTCTGAAAATTCTCCCTTCTATTTAGTCAATAAGCCTTAGAACCAAATTCCAACCTTCGAATTTCTCTACAAGACCTGATTCTAACATACGAATACCATATCAATCACTACACACTGTACCAAGACATGATCATGCACCCATGAAGACATCACACAATGCCCCACATAACGCATATGCCCAAGGCAACCTCCTCCAAGCACAACAACTATAATTTCACTGACCTGAAGCCCGTAGTATACCTCATAACACATATAAACTCTGTTCTAACTCTCGCAATACTGCCGTGGCGGAAGAGGTGTGTAGAAGCTCATAACCACCTGCTGAATCAACAAATCCTGGAGTCTTTCCTCCTCACAAGGACCATTACCTCATTCTGAATTGAATATCGATATTTGCTCTTTAATATACCTTATATAAATCTGATTGCACTGATTTCAGGTCCAATAATCTCGTCTCATCTGGTACAAGCTATTCAAACAATAAGTCATCTCAAACACTGTCTAAAATCTCATACAACTCCATAGAAGTGCCAACAAGCTACAACTCGAATATGACACATAAAGAAGAACGAACTCTGGAAAAGAACTACCCAGCCCGCGTAACGAATAAAACAACCGAAAAGATGCTATGAACCTTTCTTAGAGAATGAGAAACAAAATGCACAAGAATAGATATAGGGAACCGTACTCAACATATTGTTGTTGCGGCCTACAACCCGGTCCACACATGATACCGTTACGGCGTGCAACCCGATCCAAACAACATAATACCGTTGCGGCGTGCAACCCTATCTAAACACGTACCCGTGGTGGCGTGCTACCCGATCCACACATAATAGTAAATAAGGGAATACCCATCAAGCCACAGCATAGGAAATACCCGAATATCGACCATAAGCACACCAAGTGCAAAAATACAACCCTGGGGAGATGGATAGCGCCATACGCTACAAAACCCAAGCACGACTATGGTGCAATAAATGACCTGCATCTCAAGAGCCATCCAGCTCACATAATACCACCAGCTACACGAGATCACAATACATGTGCGAATAATCAGGTCGTCCCATAACCCACATGGCACAATATAGTTTTACATGGAACAACTGACGACAAGAATAACATCCAATGCCCAAAGTCTCCTCCGTAAGCAATGTTATGCCAAATAAATACATCCGACTTGATGTAGAGCACACATTCACATTAGACCCACTAACGGACCTCAAGCCAATTATGATCATACCATACTGGGTTAATAACCTTTCAAGGGTCCACAATGTCCCTATTCATGATACAGAAGAACGACCGTCAAATCCGGAACAAACTCACATAGTCCACAACCCAATGAATGGAACGCCTCCCACGCATAAACTCCCACATTAGCACTAGTACCAGAATCTCTATAGTTGGTTCCAATTACAACCATCAAGTGACTAACATGTCATACTTATACAAATTTACCCGTGGGATACGCTCCCACAACCTCCCGCACCAAGTGACAAAGTCTGCACATCCATACTACCAACCGTACTAATTCCGTAAAGCAAATCAATACACAAAGACTCTTACACAGGACACTGTCCTCAGGTGACTCTAAACAAAATGCCAGCTTACTCTAAACCTCTGAAGTCTCCCCTGCTCATCCGAGCTCGTGACCTTCCTGTCAATACCGAACCGCAACCTTGGTCCTTAACTTCCAAATTTCCATACCGCCCGCTGCATTTACCATGCCGCTGCACGAGAGTACAAGAATTAATCATAACCCCTTGTACTACTAGTAGAATGAACACTCAATTGGCTATAAACCCTTCATTTGGCTCATTTCAGAAGAACCAATGTAACACGCAATTGAATTCCCAAACTGCAAAAAATACAAATCTCAAGTCGTGATCTAAACCGCCATGACTCTTCCGGAATCCATTTACACAACAAGGCCATTTGAATCAAATACCTCCCAAATCAATCAACTTATACTGGTCGTCAAACCCGCACGTACAACCATAAACCACATGTATAACTTCACACACTAAAGGAACTAATCATTGCCACTATTATGTTGATTCAACCATTACTAACCGCCTCGACTTCTCCCAATTTACTCTCGACTTGCCTTAGAAATAATAGTAGCTCTATTCAAAACATAACGAACTAAATCCGCACTCATCCCGAGTGACCCGCATTACGAGATCACATCGTCTCAATACTCATGAACCATCTCATACCCTCCTTATGCGCACAATAACATCTCCAACTGGTACACCTATTCTGCAAGACCTTCATCGAATCCGAAGCTATTTCTTCCTTTCCTCCAATACTGCACTGCATACCTGATAATAACATAGAACACTCCAAGTCCCGTTCATAATCCACTATAAAAACTCGATCCTTAACCACACAACATACCTGAAGTCCTTAGGCACTGCACTTTAATTCTTGAACTCACTAAGACCGTTGTTGAGAGTCACCCACTCTAACCTGATCCCGAATATAACCAAACTCCAACGCTCTACTAGCACATGAACACCCTCTCATAGAAGCAACCGGCTGAATTCTTTTCCTTGTACATCGCAACTACAAAAAGCATAAACTTTGAGTCTTCCCAAAACCTACAACCGAATCGATAAGGCGAAATATATCACACATTCATAAAGTTCTATGCTGGAATTACTCATGATGTTTTCTTTTCTTAGTCGTAAATAATCCATTAATGCACCGATAATCAGAAATCGCACAAGCAGACAACCACATGATCCAATCGTATACGGTGGGCTCCCCCACTTAGCTTTAAGCCACAATTACATAAATATAGAACCCACAAAGATTCCTCCTTATCAATCACCATGACCTCGCACCTTTAACCCACCAAAATTCTCGAAACATTTCGTTAAGTTTTCATAAAACATTCTGAATTATCAGCCACAATCGTACACTCGATCTCCTGTCGGGTAGTAAGTAGAACTCTTCGTAGAAACTTCATCAACATCATGAAATTGCTAACCTACTCACAGGAGATAATCCACATGTGGAATTCCATGCCGACGTCTTCCAACGACGCTGCACTATGTACAACTACCACGAATTCAATAAACCCTCCTGAGCCCATACTCATCCACCAATTGTACAAGTCTGTTCATTCCCCATCGACTGAAAGTCCGACAATATGCTCCAAACTCAAAATCATGTTGCATCCGAAACGATAATCAAGTTTTCACACCCCTCTTCATTTCAAGCGAACTCTTTTCTGCCATATTCAATGTTCCTTTGTACATTAGCCACTATCCCAAATAAAATCCGTAGACATGGTCACTTTTCCACCATGATTCCCAAACCGCTCTAAACTTTTTCAAGTCACGCGACTATCCTACCACAGAATCCATATGCTAATTTGTCACTCTTACTTCAGTTCAACCATCTCTTTTAAGTAACTTCTCAAACTCTACTTTTCATACTTGACATGCTAGTAATTCAACCACCGTGAGACACTTCCCGCCATGTCCTTCCTCATCCTTCGCTACCTAAATGTTGCATCAAATCAAAATCCGTTTATGTATCACCTAAACTAATAAATTGCTTTCAACTCTAAGACTCCTTGAAGGTAATCTTTCTCGAGCCATCAACATTAGAAACACTGATTCGATTATGAAACCGCTACCCACCGCTTTCTCTGACAACCGCTTCTTAAACACTATTCCATCACACCCTGCCCTGAAGGCAAATCAAGAAGACCATAGCACCAGCGAACCTTAATACGTTCAAACAATGATGACGACTCCATGTCACAAATGAAAATTCCACACGCTCAAAATTATCAAGTCTCGTCACTCCATCAACTAAAGCCTGAACATCCATAGACCGATTGTCTTTCCCTCACTGCAGTTAAATGCCGACCTCTAACCCATGCACTAAGAAATCTTCCTTTCGAGTCATTCACTGCCTCGACACACAGACAAGCACCCTATCATTACACCAACACTGCGCGATAACAATGCATGAACATCATAGCAATCTGTGCGTAGCCTCAAAACCATAGGCAATACTAATACAGGGCATGAAACGACAGACCCCCCTTCCACAAAATGACGGTAATAGCTCGCTCGATTACGTAGGGAAAAAACATCCAGTATCACATATGCGGTACCACTACAACTTCCCAATGCCCAATTGATAATAAGCACTCCACGTCGCATAAGATTGAGTAGGAATGAAATAAAGGCATAAGCTCCAGTGGAATCAAACCGCAAGAGGAGGAATCAATAAGGGAAGTGCTCCTAACAGCTAGGGCTGCTTATCGGAGGCGGTTAATTACTCTTAACGGTTATCGATTTTTAAATGTATTAATCTGCTAGCCACCCGATAAGATATCGGGCGGATTGGTATCGGTTTAGCTCTTATCGGGTGGTTATTGGGCGGTTTATCGGCCTAATTCAATCTATATTACGTGTATTAATTATTTGTTGACCGCCTAACATACAAATTCAGAATAGAAAATTATACATTGAGTCCAGACATACATGTCTTTTAACGCCTACATAAGAATGATGTAGTGTTATGTGTTGTAGAGTGAAAAAAGATGTGGCACAACAGTGTTGTTCTTCTATTAAACATAGACAACATGCATTAGTTTTAAAAAATAGAAGCAGAGGTGAACCATAGACATCAACTTAAACAATCTTGTTGTAGGGTGGGAGAATAAGCTAAGCTAAGCCAAGCCTAGGATCTTCTGATGCATAGTACGTAAGGATTCTGATTATTTAGGAATTAGGCGTTAGAACTTAGAGATAGAGTACTGGAAGAAGTGGAAGGGTTTTTGATCTTTAATATATATATATATATATATATATATATATATATATATATATATATATATATATATATATATATATATATATATATATATATATATATATATATATCTTAACGGGTTAACGGATTATCCGCTAAGAAAATTGAATAATCCGCCCCCAAACCGAAAAGCCGTTAATAAAAAAAATTCAATCTGTTCCCCATCCGTTAAACCGTTAAACTGATACCAATAAGCCATTAAGCTTCGGTTTCAGTTCGGTTTTCGGTTTCGATTTGGTTTTGAACACCCCTAGTAACAGCCATGTAGCCTCTCGAAGATAAGTACAAACGTCTCTGTACCAATTCGCAAGACTCTACTAGACTTGCTCATGACTCATGAGACCGAAATGAACCAAGAGCTATGATACCAATCTGTCACGACCCAAAATCCACTATAGGTCATGATGGCGCCCAACATCGTCGTTAGGCAATCAAACACTTAATTATTCATTTTATCATTTTAAAAATCATAAGTCATTCTTGGATAACGAGGTTAGTGCATTAAAATAAACCGTAGTTACACACTGTTTCGTTAAAATAGTAAGTAAAAGTGAATCAGTGTAAAACAATCTATAACAAGTTCTAGAACACCCCCCAAATCCGGTGTCACAAGTGCATGAGCATTTATTAGGGAGTACAATAATAATACAACCTATGTCTAGGATGTAAATGAGACATGATAAAATAAATAGTGCGATGGAGACTCTGTGGACTGCGATGCGTAGCTTGGAATGCAGCTCACATAAAGTCTCCTCAACAGTGCCCCTGTGCACCAAGATGATCACCAAAATAACCTATCAGATCCTGCACATTTAGTGCATAAGTGCAGCATGAGTACATAAATCAACGCGTGCCAAACAAGTATCTAGCATAACCCCGGAGAAGTAGTGACGAAGGGTCGACATCGACACTTACTAGAGGTCCAACAAAGCAATATAATAAAGCAATAAGCAGATGTGAGGCACATGGGGTAAATCTATAAGTTACCTAATCTTCTAAATATTTCTTTTAAAGTATGAATTTCTCAGTCTTGTATTTTACCTCATCAGCTCAAATGTATCAAGTACTAGTAACAAACGGATAAGAAGAGCTACGTTCAATGCCGGGCATCAATGGAAAGACAATCTCGTGCATGTTCAGACTACCAGCAATGTAACGCACGATTATGCTGAGGTAGTTCGGTTCAATCTAGAATAATGTGTACATTGCCGAGGGTTGAGC
The DNA here is from genome assembly GCF_000390325.3 of Nicotiana tomentosiformis. Taxonomy (NCBI): domain Eukaryota; kingdom Viridiplantae; phylum Streptophyta; class Magnoliopsida; order Solanales; family Solanaceae; genus Nicotiana; species Nicotiana tomentosiformis. Next base: position 31,902,172 of record NC_090812.1, read on the forward strand.
GGCACGAACCATAGATGCATCTATTATACTACCAAGGCGTTCGGTCCGCTCCACAAAAAAGGAAGAAAGTTATCGAATTACGAGACACGTGCTTACAATACAGTACACGAACACAAAGTGAATATAAACTTTACCGTTTCTCAAATAACTAGCCAACAACTGAATGTGAAAAGGCTCGGCCTACTATACATATATTTATCTCTAAATCAATCTCAATTATAAGTCCAAGTAATTAAGCTAGCATAATAAGTTCAAATAATTCAAATATTACATGATAAGGTTCTAAGTCTACCCCGATATGTACATGCTTCAGTTATGTACAGACTCTCGTCAACTCGTGCTACGTATCACGCATAACTAGTATCACACAACAATTACATCACCTAGGGGTAGTTTCCCTCTCATAAGGTTAGACATGAGACTTACCTCGCTTCGAAGTTCCAAAACTGGCTCCAACGCCACTCTAACTCTTCAATTCAAGCCAAACGATCCGAAGCTAGTCAAACAACATGCAAATCAATCAAAATATACTCCAATGATTACAATTTAACAATTTATAACAATTCCCAACTCCGCTAGAAAAGTCGATAAATTTAACCCTAGAGCCCACGTGCCCAGATTCTAAAAATTTTCGAAGATAAACTTTACCCATAACGCCACGAACTCAAATATATAATTTATTCCAAATTCCATGTCCAATTTAGTGGTCAAAATTTAAAAATATCAATTTCTAGGTTTTCTACCAAAATCTCAAATGTCTACTAATTTTCACATTTAAATGCATATATAAACTAAGTATTTAACTCACAAGTTGTAGGAATCACTTACCTCAGAATTGAAGACAAAGATGGCGCACCAAAATCGCTCCAAAATTGGCTCTCATGGAATAAATGAAGTGAAAATGAGCCAAACCCACGTGCTTAACAAAGCCTTCTACACAACGATCATCGCACCTGCGGCCAATTGACCGCATCTCTGGTCCAACCATCGTATCTGCGAACACCCCACTGCCTTCAGCACTTCGCTTTTGCGGACAAGGGTCCGCTTCTGCGTGTCTTCATCCCAGGCCCCATTCCGCTTCTGCACTCCAGTGCCCGTACCTGCGAGCTCACAAGTGCGGTAAATTTCTTGCACCTGCGAATCCAGCCAACCTCACTCCCCTCCGCTTCTGCGACCTCTTTGGCCGCTTCTGCAAGCTCGCACCTGCGGCCCTTTCAATGCAAGTGCGATTGCACTAGATCTTAGCAATCCTTCCAAGTCCAAACTCGATCCATTTCCAATCCGATTCGCACCCGAGGCCCCGGGGACCCCATTCAAACATACCAACACATCCCAAAAACAAGATGTGTACTCAGTCGAAGCCTCAAATCACGCCAAACAACATCAAAAATACGAATTGACGATCGAAACCTTTCTTTAAGCTTTCAAACATTCCAAACTTCGACGAACGTGTCCGAATCATACCAAAACATTCCCGAATGACGCCAAATTTTGCGTAGAAGTCACAAATTCCAAGGCTCAGAACCTCAAACGGACATCGATAACACCAAAGTCCATTTCAAATCAAACTTAAGATTTACTTAAACTTTCAAAATCCTAACTTCCCATAATAAGCGTCGAAATGCTCCGAGACCACCCGATACTTAACTCGAACATACGCCCAATTCCAAAATCATAATACGAACCTAATGGAACCTTCAAATCATGATTCAACAACAACAACAACAACAAACGAGTATAATCCCACAAGTGGGGTCTAGGGAGGGGAGTGTGTACGTAGACCTTACCTCTACCTATGAAGGTAGAGAGGCTGTTTCCGAAAGACTCTCAGCTCAAGAACGTAAAAAAAATGGAGCAATAGAGAAACAATAACAACAATAATGTAATAAGACAGTGTAAATAAATAATATAACGAATAATGACAGAGATCCAAGAAAATAAAACAACAAGAATAATGCCAATCTCACTGCTAATACCGACATACAGTATATAAAGAAGGGACTAGGACTAGGAAGGTACCCAACTAGTATAACTACTACTAGTAAGACAATGCAAACTCTAGACTGTCTATCAAACCACTACCCTAATTTTCGACCTCCACATCTATATATCGAGGGTCATGTACTTGGTAAGTTGGAGTAAAGCCATCTCCTACATAATCACCTCACCCCTGTCTTCTTAGGCCTTCCTCTACCCCATTGAATTAAGACAACTTCAATGGGTAATAATAATTAGAGAATCACAACGTACTGAACCTTAGCCGCTTCAGCGAATTTAATGTTTAGTGCTGCCTTCATTTAATTTAGATGAGTAGTTTGACTCGACACAAAGTTTAAGAAAAAAAGATTTGGTACGTAGTTTAAAAAAAAAAAAAACTTTTGAAACTTGTGGTCTTAAAAATTTAAGGGGTAAAAGTTTTGTGGGGTATAATATTTATGCGGTTATAAATTTTTTTATTAATATAAAATAAATAAAATAAAAATATATATTGTTTTTGAAAAGGACTAATAAGAAAATAATCTAATTGAAAGACGGAGTACTATTTATTGGTGTGAGTCAAGAGGTCCTGTCTATCTTCAGCCCTAGCTCTTGGAGCTTTAAATCACAGGAACCAAAAGGGAGGGACCCAAAGTGTTTCTTTCTTTTGCCGTATAGTCCTCAACCCTTTTGAAATCTAACCCCAGATTCCCTCTCAATACTGTTTCTTGAATTCTTTCCCCTCTTCGACAAGATTTCCAATTTTTCTTGCTAATTTAGATCCCTCATTCCTTCGTTCAGATTAACACCCACCATATCTTAATTTATTTATTTTGTTCTCATTGGCTGCTGTAATTGAACCAAGCAGTCACTTATGAATTTTCTGCAAAATTAAAGTTCAGAGTCCTTTTCGATTTTCTGAGCTGGAGAGGGGAAAATAAATGAGGAGGTTGAATGTGGATGCAAGAAATTGAAGAGTAAATTTTGAAGACTTAGAACTTGCTGTTGTGTCCGATATGAAGCAGTTGTGGGGACACAAAAAGGACCGTTAGTGCTATGAAAACTAAAGTTTGATATTGAATTCCTTTCATCAGGTTTGGCGTTATCTTCAAGAAGTTTGATTTCGTTGCCATTATTATTATTGAGTTTTTCTTACCCTAGGAGATGTACATTAGACTTACTTGCACCCAGTGTTAACATTAAACCAACACATTTATCACTTAACCAAGTGATATGTTTTTTTTTTTGGGATAACAGCGGTGGACAAGTACTAGGTAACTGTGTCCCCCAAGTTTGTACAGATGGGAAGAAGTCACATAGTGTTTTAGCCTCCACTGGATTTGAACTTGAGACTTTGGGGTTTTCATCACACTTCATTGACCACTGGGCCACACACCTGGCCAATTGATGTGGTTTTCACCTTAATTTTTAACTGCTAAGGTTAAATTATATGATTTGGCGTAAAAATGGTCGTGTGATTACATTTATCCAGTGTTGGTTATTGGTATTAGCTAATACCCGTATAATATTTTATACAAAGTCTTGGTATTATCTATCCCATATTGGATGTGGGATTATAGTCCCAGGATAACCTTGTTTCAAACCAAATGAGCCCTAAGTTATCGCTGGTCTTGCTTATCTGCTTCCGTGAGACAATGTTCCTTTTGTGCTTTCACTCTTCTTCAAAGTTCTATCATGTTTGCCCCTCTAGTTCTCTAATCTATTTTAGCCTATTTATTTGTACTTACTTTCCCTTTATTTAATTTCTTATCAGTCCTGGGATGAATTCTACAAATATGGTTGGCTTGTGTAGTAACAATCTTGGAGGTGTGGAGACTAAGGCTGTTAAGTTGGAACCAGGATTGGTTGAAAGTTCAATACCACAAATGGAATACTGTGAAGCTGACCCCTTGCCATGCCAAAATACCTCAAGCAGTTGTGGAAGGCAAGATTCTGCAACTACTGAGCAGAGTGGCACCACTGTCTTGGGTCAAGATCAGTCTCCAATAGATGATTCAAGTCTTTGTTCTACATCACAAATATGTCCAGCACCCCTCTCTCGCCAGTTCTGGAGAGCTGGAAATTATGATGAGGGGCTTACTACTAAGTCCACCCTTAAAAGTATTATACTTTGAAGTACTTAATTTTACCTTTTTAAATTTACTTTTAGCAAATGATCATTATGTTCATTTGGGTAAAAGGACCATATAAAGTTACTTACAACTACTTGATGAACCATGACTGCTAAGTGAGTTCTGCTGAGTAGTTGGTCAATTTCTTTTCTTGATTTTGCTTACCCTTCAGTATTGCCTTATGGCTTAATTCTAACTGTAATTCAAGTAGTATGTGTTTTTTTATCTAAGATTGTTGCCATCTAATTTGTGGCATTACAGAGGGCTCCAGTTTCCTTCACATTCACCCCAAGTTCCTTCACTCAAACGCCACTTCCCATAAATGGGCATTTGGTGGTATGTGCAATTGCTGGTTGATTTTTTGTTTTCATATACTTACATTGTGATAGGTTTTACATGTATTGCAAATGCTATTACCCGAGTTTGAACTTAGTTATTATTGTTTTATGGTGTCTAAAGCCTTGGCGGAGCTTCTTGACAATGCTGTTGATGAGGTAAGCCTCTTTTCAAGCTTATTCTCCTTTTTCTTTTACTTTCTGTATAGCACCAGCTGTCTTCCACTTTTGGTGGGCTATACCTATTTTAGGGGCACATAATTATCATCGGTGATAGCTGAAAATTTCCAAAAATGATAAACATGGAGAGACGATTGTTCACTATGAATAATTATGGTATCTATAATACATGAAAAGAAAGAAAAAGTTACAGAAGGCTGAAGAAGAAGTCGCAGAACAAGTAGGGTAAAGATAGATATAAAGGAGAAGGAAACAAGTGGAGGTAGGTGGAGAAATAGAGGGAGATGGTGAGGAGTCCACCTTATTGAGAGAACTTAATTAGTCGATACTCTTATAAATTTATACTCTGGTGAAATAAAGCTTTATAGTACTCATATAGTAGGATCTATTAGGTATAACAGGGCAGAAGCAGGCTTCGAGTTCTTGAAATGCTGGAAACTTCTGAGAATGCTGCAAAGTATGAGCAGAATGGCTGAGGCCTTTCCATATGCCATATTTTGGGCAATCTGGAAGGAATGAAACAGGAAGGCTTTTTTGGGGAACGAATATTCAATGCCACACATAGAGAACATATTTCTTTCGGTGTATTTTTGGAGCACATAGCAAATCCCTGTCTGTAGAGTAGGAGCTAGTTCTTTTCTATAACGCTCTTTCTTGGATGCTGGGTTACCACTCTTTGTTCTTAATAAAAACTAACTTATTTATCAGAAAGGAGAGCACAATGTAAAAATAGAAAAACTTCTTATTGACTTGATTAATAATGTAAAATAGGTGCTCCTTATATTGGACTGGATACATTAGGAGCTAATTCTTTTCAAAAGTTCGGTAGATGCTTAATAGTTTGAAATGTGAAGAAATGGAGTCGTTAGTGAAATGTCACAGACGTTTGGAATAGTATAAAGTAATAAAATTTATATATTATTTAGAGTTGTTGGAACAATAAAAAAATGCAATTCAAGGAAATAGGTAAACTTTTCTTTGACAGTGAAATATGAAGAAGATCTAATTTATGCGCGCAAGCTGACCCGGACACCACCGTCGTCGAAAAAAGGATAAAATTAAAAAATAAGATTTAATCTAATGGGAGTAATACACTGGACAATGTAAAATGTTCCAGGCCTCTGGATGTGTTCTTCATGACATGGGATATGTATATGTTCAAAATCTGGGCTAGGAATAGTTTGTATTGCTGAATAAAATTTATTCTGGGATTCCCTGGCCCTGATGATAATGTGCCTTTTAAGGTATCAGCAATGTTGAGATACTGTAACCCTTTTGTCCAAACCTTCATGCTAATGCTTTCACGTTCTATTTTGCACCCTTGTTTCTTCCACTGGTTAGATACAAAATGGAGCCACCTTTGTTATTGTAGATAAAACCTTGAATCCAAGGAATGGAAGTTCAGCTTTATTGGTTCAAGGTATTCCATTTCTTTCTTGTTTAGTGAATAGCAATTCATACTGATGCTTTGATTGCTCTGGTTTCAGTTGAAGAAAAAGGTTAGAATATGATAATGTAATTCTTTCTAATCTTTGTTCCAGATGATGGCGGTGGAATGGACCCAGAAGCCATACGTCGTTGTATGAGTTTTGGATTTTCGGATAAGAAGTCAATTTCAGCTATTGGACAGTGTATGCATGTTAATTATCATGGTGTCCTTTTCTGTGTCATGTCTTGTGAATTGCTAACTTTCAGCATTTTAGATGGAAATGGTTTTAAGACCAGTTCAATGAGACTTGGGGCAGATGTTATTGTCTTTAGCCGCTGCACAAAGAACAGGTGTGGTAGTTAATTCTTGCATGTGCTGGTTGATCTTTACTTTTTTCTCCCTTTCTGTTTGATTAGTTCTTTTCCTTTTTCTCTGATGAAAACAACTACAAGTCTGTTAGCAGTTCTAAAGAGCCTTGATGATTTCTTTGACTTGTATTTTGTGAGACTCCCCCAACTTTTTCGGGACTGAGGCGTGGTTTTTGTATTTTGTGAGAGTCCCTTTTATGTCTACATGGTTATGATTGCTTGTTGGTGATAATGGAAAAATAGGTGTGAACTGGTCATGCTGGTCCAAACAAGATAGTATGGAAATCTCCTCGTATACATATTTGTTTGTTGTATGTATCTTGACATGCCAAACTCAGAAAAATCAACTATAGAAGTTGCTTCTCTGTGATAGGTATGTTGTGCATGAAAAATGAAGGTTTTATTCTGGTGGACTTCTAATGAGTTCCCTCTCCCAAAAGCTGGATAGTTGAGGGGAAGAGAAGCATTTCACAGATTAAGATTGGTTTATCTGCTTTTGAGTTTGTATGTATACACACAAACTCCTACTTTTTGTCTAAATGCTATTAGTCTAGCTTTGAAGGTTTGTAGAGAACTATCGATATTGTATTTAATATATACGTACACACACACACACACACACACACACACATATATATATATATATATATATATATATATATATATATATATATATATATGTATGTATGTATGTATGTATGTATGTATGTATACATGTATGTATGTATACATGTGTATAGAAAATACAATGCCGATGGAAATCGAGTAGAATCAGCTCATTTTCGGTATTGCCAAAGTGACTTTTTATTATAGAAAACAAATTGCCATGTTTAAAAATTAATTCTTTTGAAAGCCATAGACTGAAACATGCTTTGCCCAAGTCCTTATGTAAACAATGTAATTTTTTTTTTTGGGGTTTGGTAGCTTCTTATGTTTTGTTTAGAGGCACAGCATTATCTCAGAGATGTTGATCATATCGTCAGGAGATCAACTCCTTTGTATTTTGCTTGCATCCTCTGGATGCTGATTGATAAAATCATTACTTAATCAAAAACTGTCCTAGAATGTCACATGATCTTGCAGATCTATTAGTTATCTTTCTAGGTTATCAATGTTGATCTTTGCTTACTATAGCCTATAGGAGAATCTTGCGGAGGACTTCAAAGGTTTTTGTAAATATAATTTGAGGTGCTTGGTTTCCATTTTGAGGAGCATGTGCAATTAAAGTTGAATGGAGAAATGTTATTTTTTGACCTACTTGATTATACTGTACTTCTAGAGACTCACAATTTAGATGTCGAGTGAGGACTTCTGTGAACCTTCATGAACATTAGTTTTTTGCATGTAGAAGAGCTAACAACAGTTTCTTTTCATATTATGCGTTTCTCTATCCTTTTTCCTTTAAGCTGCTTTAGTTTCCTGTTCTAGCAGAGTTGTCTCCACCTTAAAAAATGTGCAATCTGTCTAATGCATATAGCTTCAAGGAGGGGGCATTGCCTTGAAATCTCTAGGCCTAGCCTAACAACTACCAACCCCCCCCTCCCCCAAAGAAAAAAGAAAAAGTAAAACACAATTTAAACTAGAAGACGTGGAAGGTTATTTCTTTTGTGACATCAGTTGCTGACCCAGGCACTGGTCTATGCTCAGGTAACCCCATCTAATCTTTTATATGTTGCTATTGTGACCAGGAAATTGACACAAAGCATTGGGCTTCTATCTCAGACATTTCTGTCTCGAGCAGGCCTTGACAGAATAGTGGTTCCTTTGGTGAGCCTTTTTCCCTTTCCTTGACTAAGTGTGCAATTGAGTTTAAATAGTCTTAATAGCTCAAACCATGATATGGTGGTTTCCCAATCACCCTTTAACTTCTTAGCTACAGTATCTTGTTCTTCTTTTACAAATATGGTACAAAAAGTCAAACTAATATGTCAAACTCCTCCTATTTCATTTAACATCAGATGGATATGTGCTTTCTCTCCATAAAAAACAGTAACATTGCCACTACTCTAATTTTAGCATGTAAAGTTATTAACAGAGTAGCTTTTTTCCTTATCCTTTAGGTGGTTTTTATAATTTGCTTCTTGTGATATATTAGCGTTATCGGGTGTTGTATCAATTATGACTTTGATGTTGACTTCTACCTTTATCTGATGGTCTCTTGCTTAATTTGGGTCTCCAAATTTTTCTTATGCATGTCTCATTATTAGATAACTCCGCCTAATTCCCTGAAAGAAAAATGAAAAAGGACAAAATCAGATACATTCATACATAGAAGGGGGGTGGGGGTGGTGCTACCTGGGTCTGCCCATGTCATAAGTTGTTAAATAACAGTAACCAAACATCAGTTACTGCTGGTGACTTGTAGTTCTCGCTTTTTTTTTTCTCCTTCCAACCTTCATGCTGTATGCCTTAAAGTATTCGTTCTGGTGATGCAGATTGACTTTGAGTTCAGTTCAGCAGCTGGAAAATGGAACTCATTACATGGTGAACAGCATTTTGTGAGTAATCTCTCCTTGTTGTTGCGCTGGTCTCCATTTGCAACAGAAGCAGAGCTTCTTAAGCAAGTAAGTTTTGGTGGCTTTCAAGGTTGTTGCCTTCTTTCTGTCGTTTTTTTTTTTTTACCTTTTTATAATAAAACTCTTTTCTTTCCTTCTTCATGTGAGCTCTCCTCCTTGCATCTTACTGGGGAATACAAACCAAAAAAAAAAAAAAAAAAAGAAAGAAAGAGAAGCAATTATAGATATAAATCTAACTTCTTTCTTCATTCTTAAATATGTTGTCAACCTACGAATTACTCTGTGGTGATGATCTATATTAGACTCATCTGCCAAGTCCTCCTTTGAAGTGTCAGTTATATTCATATTTTATTCACCATCATTGGAAGTATACCTGAGTATTTAACTGTACCTGAAAAATATTCATGGAGATATAAAGGCATTAATTTTTTTTATGAGGGTAAATTTTATAAAAGATATAGACAGCTCTAAGGTAGTACGTCAAAAGTTACAGATTCAACAAGTCCACGGTCATTCCAAACAAGGAATCAACATCATTTTCATAGACAAGGTTGCACCAAAAAGTAAATCTGTGCTTAAGGCTATGTATATTCCTCCATTTGCCTTCAAAAACTCTGTTGTGTCTTTCTGTCCAAATTGTCTACCAAATAACCATTGGTATAGTATTCCAAATCTTGCATGCCAAAAGTCCATTCTGGAGTGTCTGCATAGCTGGAAAAAAGTTGGGCTCAACATAAAGCATTGGATTTTGTTTCTAACTTGTCTTCAAATTGTTATTTAAAAATGATAATGCTGCTTTGTCTACTGATATTCTGATCTAACTGTGGTGCTGATGACAGACATACTTCCAGTATTACTTTGATAAATAAATAGCATTTGAAACTTCTTTCAACCCCACTTTTAGCCACCTGAACCAAGTAATGAGGAAAACAGTCTCCTTCTTTGTCAAGTACAAGTTAGACTGGGTAATCTTTTCCTCTACAGAAAAGACCTTATATAGGGATTATTCCATTTTCCTTAATTCCTTTTATAGCACTTCCATTTTCAAAACGATGCATGATGGTGTGTGTGAATAGGCAAATTGATTCATGCCTCATGCATTAAATAATGATGCGGATTCTCAAATCTAGCTAGTCCGTGAGTGTCACGAGTGGAAAGGTTTAAGTTGTTTTTAGCTGATTTTATAGTTGAAATTGTGGTTAATGAGGATTCATATAGTCGGCACTAACTTGTTTGGGATTGAGGCATAGTTGTTTTATAGTTGAAATTGTTTAATCTTTTTCCAAGTACTTGAAATTGTTTTTGAGTAGTTAAATTTCCTTTTCTGGTTGTCTTTTTTTGTTTTGTCATGGTTGTCCGTTTAGCCTACGATTAGTTAACTTTCATTTTGAATTTTCCAGCATGCAGTAATTTACTGCTCCAAGGTTATTTACTTATCCTATCAAAAATTAAAATAAAAAAATAAAAAAATTTACTGCTCCAAAGTTGAGACTTAGCAGCAGGTTTTGGTGACATAAAGTTGTCAAACAGCTTTAAAATTCACGTGATTTTCAAAATAACCTTCTCAAAAAAAAACACGCGGTTTTCCAGACATTCAAATTTAGCCACCGAAACTTGGCTAGTACCTACTGAAGTTGTCAAACCAAATATAGTTCTCATCTTTATTCCCTGGCAATTCCCTCTTTCCTATTAAAGCTTGCTGTGTTGCATTTACAATCCCGTGAGGCTATTCCAAAACTTTTACCAATATTGACTTTGGCTCCCTCCCTTATCTAATTTGCAGTTTGATGACATTGGTGATCATGGCACAAAGGTGATTGTCTACAATTTGTGGTTTAATGATGAAGGGAAAATGGAGCTTGACTTTGAGGCAGATCCTGAGGTTTGGTTTGACTACCTATTTAAGATTTCGTATTTCTGATTGTTTCATGAACTATAGCTGTATTTTGACTTCTATTTCTCTAACTGCAGGATATTCGTCTTTCAGGGGATGCAAACGATAAAGAGAAGAGTGGCTCTCGTATTTCAGCAAGTGACCTGCATCTTGCTAACCGTCTTCGTTACTCACTACGTGTAAGTTATCTTCCTTGTAGTTTCCACTTGATACTTCCATTTTTAAATCAGAGGATTACTGGTCATTATCTTCTTGGTGTTCCCATACTGAACAGGCATATTTATCAGTGTTGTACTTGCGGATCCCAGACAACTTCTGTATTCTGTTGCGTGGACGGATTGTTGAATGCCATAACATTGCTAAGGATCTCAAGTATCCCGAATTTATCATGTATAAGCCTCAAACTGTTGGATTCAATGAGGTATGTATCGGAGTTTGCCTTTAATGTGAGTGGTAATTTTTGGTGTGATATATTATATAATATATTTTACACACTCCATCCCTTTTCATGAGGCAACAGTTGACCAGTTATGAAGATTAAGAATTTATTCCTTTTGTATGTAATCTTGGTGGTAGTACAAGTAAATGTCGATGTTGTTAAAAGCGAAGCGAGGGGTTATGACTTCATTGGTGAGACCATGCATTTCCGAGAAGTTTGAACTGAAACATTGGTGCAAAGTGATTCCAAAGAACAAAGGCCGTTTTTTGTATCTCAACCTTGAGAACTTGGTTAACATTGCCATTATTATATATTGGAATGAAATTAGTCATTTTAGTTGCAATTTAATTATTACAGTACTAATCAATATGTTTGACATTTCTTAATATTCCACATATTGTGCGCTTCACTTCTCGTTTCAAGCCCCATGGACCTTGTTGCTTTTAAAATCACTGGTAAATATTAAATGTTTTTTGACAAGTTCGTTTGATCAGGAATACATTATATGATGCTTTAAATTAATAATTTTGGATTGCTATATGAGCTTTAACTTGTAAAATTATATCAGGAGCAAAATATTATTCAAAGAGTGTCAAACATTTTGGAATTTTGAAAACCAGAAAGTGTGTTTTGAGTATGCTAAGAGGGAAGGAGCACTTGTTACACCTTTTCACACTGATTAGATGGATCTGAACATTTCAGTTTTCTTGATTTGTTAGACCATTATATGCTTGCTTATAGTTTGACACTTTTTGCACAGTAGACATAATTTCTCCTTAAAATTGTACGCATAGGTTTTTTTGATTTTTTTGATAGGTATTAAAGTTTTATCAAATTACTTTTGCTTTCCAAAAGTTTGCTAGTAACATATTAAGTTCCTATATTTCCAGAACTTCTCCAAATGTTTCCTTTCTTTTGGTGGTCACAGGGTTCAGTCATTACTACAATTGGCTTCCTAAAGGAAGCTCCAGTGGTGAACATTCATGGGTTCAATGTCTACCACAAAAATCGTTTGATACTGGTAACTAGCTTCTCGTGTTGCTTTATATTTTTAAGAATTTGTGATTTTGAACTTCTGAGAAAAATTGGCTTTGTTTGTACTTATCCCCAAACCTTGAAGGTAGCTGGATTAGCGTCAAATAATTCCAAATTTAGAAAAACTGACGGATCATGAGATAGTTTCCTTGTTAGGTAACATAGCAGGTGCAAAACACAACAAAAAGAAATGAATGTTCATGAGCTATAAGGAGTATAACACTTTCTAAGTATGCACCACCTACATCCAAATGCTTGAGTAGCTAGTGAGGTTCGAAAACTGGATTATGAGGACGGATCTTGGAGTTTGCCCATTATCCTCGAGATTTTTAATGTCATGAATAATATGAAAACTGCTTTAAAGATGGGTGATATTAATCTGGTTGATTGTACAGTTTACCTTCTGTTTCACTTGCTTGGCAATCACTTTACCGGTCAAATATAGGAAAGAATACAAAACTAAAAAGCTTGCAAAGGTGGTAAGCTTCAAATGCGATTACATTATTGAGACTTGAGGACTCGTTATTCACGTTACATTAGTTGGGACTTGAGGACTCTTTATCGTCCATGTTGCATTATTCTCCTTCATGATATACGTTTAGAAGGCAGGTTGGCGCTGTAAAGTTGATGGCCTTCTTTTCGAGGAAAGTGAATCAAGCATTTAAAAATCTAGCTGTAGATATGTTTTATTTAAGAATTTCCACTTCTTTTCTTCTTCTGGTTTGTTCTTTACTTTACCTGCTCCATCCTGTAAGGATTGTTTTCTGGGTTAGCAGTGACCTAAGTTTTGTTGGATTATTCTTCTATGAACTGATTCAATAGATAAACATTTTTTACTGACCTTCTCCTAACTCCTAAAGTCTTACATCTTTGTAACTTTGCAGCCATTTTGGCATGTTGTAAGGTACTCTGATAGTAGAGGCAGAGGAGTTGTTGGTAAGAAGCCTCTGAACATCTTTGCATTGTTTCACTGTTCTTTATGCTTGTATGACTTTCCCCTTAACCCGGCTAGAGAGGTTAATTAATGATTTCCTTCGCCTTCCAGGTGTTTTAGAAGCAAACTTTATTCAGCCAACTCATAATAAGCAGGACTTCGAGAAAACCCCTCTTTTTCAAAAGCTTGAAGTACGCCTAAAGGAGATGACATGGGAGTACTGGTAAGTAATTGCTTGAAATTAAGAAAAGGCTAATGAACTGTTTCTGTTGTTGATTGGAGGTAAGTTGCAAGCATTGGCCAATTAGATTTTTTATCTTATCTGCATAGATTCAGGCAGCATTTACTTGGCAGGTATCTAGGAAATAGAAAAGATGCTTTTAGCTTGCATAGTCATCAATTTCTTGTTTGCCAGAAATGATGCAGTTTTTTCCCTGTATATTCATGGATTAGATGGGAAAGACAGAGCTAAGTTTTTCATAATCAACTACCTAAATATTTTCCTCACTTAATGCTCATCCTTTGACAGGGATTATCACTGCGGGCTCATTGGTTACCACCCAAAGAAAAAACCTCAAGGACCGATAACTCCTCAGGCTTCATCTGAATCTAGACAACAACATGGCACATATAAACCTGTTCTCTTGGGTAAAAACTCCTTTAGTGCTGTTGGACCAATAACTCCTCAGGCTTCATCGGAATCTAGGCAACAACATGGTTCATATAAACCTGTTTTCTTGGGTAAACACTCCTCTAGTGCTGTTGGTTCAAACATTACAGTACGCGGAACTGTAACACCAGTCTTTCAAAATAACTCTAGACAAGGTAATGTGTCAATGAGAGCTATGTCTCACCTCTATAATGGAGTTATCCAAGATCATGCGCTTAGTATTTCATGGTTGAGAGGATTTTTAACGGCCTTGATAACCAGAATGGAGCTTTTCTTTTTCCTCTTTTGGCAATCTAGCTTTACTTTTGAGGCCTCTCTTTCGAGCAATGGTATCCGACTTTTCTGTTTCTTTGCATACCTATTTTGACAGCGCATTACATGAAAAACTTTGTTCTTTTTTAATTTTGAACTTTGGATTAAGCTAAGTAATTGTCGAACATCATGTATAGATGACCTTAATTTTCATGTTTAATGACCATATTCTCGCGCACGGGTGTTGTCGTCTCCTTTATGTTCTGTCGGGAGATCATGTTGATCCATCTAAGTAGAACGGAAAGAAAGAATTTCAAAGAGAAAAGAAATCCCAATCATCATCTTCACCTTAGTTTCTAAGTGAGTTCTCTATCTCCTAGCCCAATCACTAATATCTAGAGCAGCCTGGTATTTTGGACGTCCACTCGCCAAAGCTCCATACATGCAATGTTTTTTGTTGTTAATGGTAATGTTCGAGCCAGTTTACGTGCACCTCAACCGTTCTATCGGGTATCTGCTACCTCCCACTAGCATATGTACCGTTTAACTTGCTCACCAAGATTTAGGCAGGTGGGAAGAAGTCACTTAATTTTTTTGCCTCTACTGGGATTTGAACCTTGATCTCCCATGATTTTCATCCCATCTCATTGACCGCTAGGCCACACACTTAGGTCCGACCAGGCATTGTTCTATATATCTCTTGTTCATCTCAATAGTTTTCTTAACCATCTTTCCTCCATGCTCTGGTTTTACAGTTGGGCTATTCTTCCTGTTTCTTCACCTCAGCATAGCTCATTGTCATAGGTGGTACGGGGCCACCACTCTTCTCAACAAATCTCTGAAACATTCCAGCTATATCTGTCCAACCTCCATTTTTGTGACCTCTGGTACAACTATGAAGTTTCTTCTCTACCTTCTTGAAACCAATATTCTGACGTATCTGACAAGGTCATTGAAATTTAGAGGAACCAAATATTCATAAAGTTGCTTTGGATTTTGCCCTTTTTTAGACATCCCCTTTTATTTCCCAAATTGTTACAATATCTCGCATCATATCCACAGCAGGATTCTTCACCCTGTGTCTATTTTGTTAACAAAATTCCTCCTCCTTTCAGTCCATATGTACCTTTGCATGCTCCCTACTACAACACAAAATGATTTTTCTCCAGCTATGAAGAGATATCTCCTTTCCATCGTAGTGTTAGGGGAATACAAGTATTGGTTTATGTTTTCCTTCACCATATTAACGTTGTATCTCCAATGTGCCGGCATAAAATCAGGTTTTGATTACTGAGGAGAAAGAAAGGATGATCACATGCTCTGGTACAATGGATCTCTTTTTCCATTTGTCATTTCTGTAGGATGTCAATGATTTAGTTCTATGAAGTCATTAGTTTTGAGGTAGGAGTGGCAATTCCGCCAAAACACTCGTGCAATTGTGTATGGTTGCCTGCTTGGATATATGAATCACCATCTTTTACTTTTTGACATTAGATGAATCACCATCTTTTACTTTTGACATTAGAATTCTATGTATAACCTTTTTCAACCATTGACAACAATACTGTCTACTGTGAACCTCAGGAGCTTCAAAAAGGAAAGAAGTTGATCGTCCAATAGAACATGAAAGCTTGAAACGGACAGCTGGACTAGTAGTTGATTTAACTGGTGACGGGCAAAGTCAAGAAATTCTGGTATGTATTATTGATTATGCTCTCCTTCCACTAGTATTGATTTGTACAATTGCATCTAGGGGTGGCAAACAGGCGGGTCGGGTCAGATATGGTCGGGTCGAAAATGGGAAATACAAATCGGACAAATTATCCGACCCGACCCATATCTAATACAGATAGAAAATAGGTTAACCGGTTCCATATTATTCATGGCTTCTTGAATATAATCACTTTTGGGAGAATTCCTAGTCTCCCAAACTTGAGGAACCCCCAATTTGAGTTGTTGCAAATGTAAAGGATAAACCCATTGGCTATCCATTCTTTTAGTAGATAATATGGATCTTATCCATATTTGACCTATTTTTAAAAAGTTCATTATTCAACCCATTTTTTAGTGGATAATATGGATGGATAACTGTTTTTAATCCATTTTGCCTTAATTGCATTCATAAAAAACATGGCATCACTATCCCTAGGTATCTTGAAATCAGAAATTGGAACTTTGGATTTGGCTTGTGAAAGATTTTTGTTTAGGGATATTCCCACATCTTGTTTCTCCGCCAGACCTAGTTTGCTTTTGGCATTTGACTGCATGTTGATTGTGCGCTATAGCTTGAAGAAGGGATAAATCTACTTACCATATCGCTTGCATGTTATCTGTAGAATAATAGACTTGATTAGCTGAAGTTCTTACTCTTGGATCTTATGTTAAGTTTAAGAAGTAGCTTCCCCTGCTGTGAATGGCCTTGTTAAAGGACTACGAATACTTGTTAAAAAGGGACTATGAAGGAAGATGTTAATTAGTAATTTTTTTTCGTATAAATGCTAAGTTCCTTTATCTTTATTCTTTGTAATTATTTTGACATGCCAAAACCTACTTACTGCCAGAGGCCTCCAAGGCGTTGGTCTAGTGGTAAAAGCACAGTGCATGATGTGCAAGTCGTCGGCTTGAGCCATAATACAGGCAAAAGCCGGATATTTTAGTGGAAAAGGGTAGAGGGGCTGGTCTATTACCCACCAAGTTTTGAACTGTGCGCCACTAGCCCTTTGGTATTTCCGGTTATCTGGAAAAAAAGCTACATACTATCTGAAAGAAAATACCTCGTGCTTTTGTGTTAGAAGAGCTTTTTTCTGCGGGTGCATTGCTCCTTGCCTATTTTAAAGTTTTCAACTACTTTCCTCATTGTATTAACAGAATTTAAGTGGTCTTGAATTGGTAAATAATGAGTACAGGTTAATGTGGATTTTCTCCTCAATCTTTTTGTCAAGATCTTGTTATTGGCCTTAATTGCTGATTTGCATATAAGTTACTTTGCCTACAGAACTATGATAGATTGGTTGCAAAGATGAGACATAATGAACTGGGCATTTATAAGAAAGTATTCTACTGTTATTTCTTTTCTCTTTTCAATATCTGCATGTCTTTTGACTGTTGTAGACTCCCACTTCAAGTGGCTTACGAGATCAAGAGGCTGCCCACTTTATTCAAGAGAATCAAAAGCTCCGTGCCCAGTAAGTATATACTTCATTAATGAGTCTGCCATCTAATGCAAGTTCCAAATTATGCTTTTGCCTTTTTTCAAGAAGGAAATGCAAGGATGACAAGCAAGTTATGTAGTCTGACAACTTCTCTTTTCTCCCACACATTATAGAAAAAGGGATAATACATAAATTCCCCTTTCAATTTTGGCCGAGGCGACCTATAACTCTCCTGTGCTTGTCCGGAGTGGATTTTTGCACCCTTGAGCACTGACATGGCAAAGAATTTGTATGCACCTCCACTGAGGTGTGTGAAAAGTTGAAAAATAAAGGCCAAAAGTTTGGTGTTCCTCTTCTTTCTCTCTCCTTTTTCAAAATCTGGTTTGGGTTAGAAGTATATCAATAGTCCTGTCGGAAAAAGTCATTTCCAGTAACTTTGTGCTTAATCACTTCCATTTCATCACGTGATTAACGGCCATCCGCTTCACGTCTTCACGCACCATTCTCTCTCTCTCTCTCTCTCTCTCTCTCTCACACACACACACACACACACACACATACACACACACAAAGCTTCCTTCAAAAAAAAAATGCACACCCAGTTAGTTCCAAAGAAACTTCCATATTTTACAGGCACTTGGCTTCCAGCTCACTCTCATGCTCATTCTGTCAGCTTTTTCTCCTTATGGCACGGGCTCTTGACTTTTTCCTCTAGCTTTTGCCCCTTTTTTTTCCTGTCTTTGCACTTAAAACCTTTACACTCCGAATTCTGTTCCAATAATTGTGACCTCTCTCTCTCTTTTTTAAATTTAATTTCCAGTGAGAAATTCTCCTCTAGCATTTTTCATAGATAAGCAAAGAATGTTAGAAGATAATTCCTTGTGCAATGAGATGTTTAAGACAGTAGTAGGAAAACTTGGATGTACCAAGCCATGAAAAACCACGCTTTGCTAATTGAAGTGTCTTACAATCTCATTTAAAAGCTTAAGTTGTTAGAGAAAGCACACTTTATTTACTTAATTATTTCCTCCACGCCCCTAACGTCTGGGTTCGATTATTGTTTATGGGCCAGACACGTGAATTCTTATTTTTGGGCAAAGGTCCGAATTTTCCCTTGAACTTTGCAAAATGGTTCAGATTTGCCTTCCATTAATAGTCGAGGTTAGATCTGCCCTTGCTATTACAGAATGAGCTAGATAGCGACAAAGGATTTCCAGCACGTGGGCCTTTTTTACGAGGGAAAAGGGTCAAGTTTACTCTTGAACTATGTGAAATGCTCCAGATTCTCCCCCGCACTTTGAAGAAAAAGGTCACAGTTCCGGTGCCAGTAACGTCGTCTTCTTCAACTCTCAGAACCTCCAACGGCGAGGTCTCTATCCCCAAGCTCAAATTAACCACCATCAAGCCTCAAATCAACTCAAATGCAACTCAAACAATGATCAATTGCACCATCAAATTGAATTCCTACCTTTGCCGGAACTCTATCGACACAATTCTATCCCCAATCCTTCTTAGATAACCAACCAATAACGAGGACAAATCTCCATATTGATCCCCTAATGCTAAAACAAACTCAGGTACACAATATTCAGCTCCTAAATCATTTGCAGCAATATTATGGCAGTCAAGGTGGAGTTGTAATGGTTATGAGCTAGTGGTTTTCTAGAGGAGGTAAATGATAATGGGGGAAGTGGTAAAGATGAGGGTGGCAGAGGGATCGCCTGAATGGAGTAGTTTCTAAGTGGAATTTTCGTTTGTTCTTTCTACACTTGTCTTAGGGTGAAGTGGTGGAGTAACTGTGGTTTTCAGGTGGTATTCTTGAAAGTGGAAAGAATCAATTATTATGGTGGTGATCGATTTAGATGGATGAAGCACAGTGGCTGAGAAAAATAAAATTTGGACCAT
Source organism: Nicotiana tomentosiformis (assembly GCF_000390325.3). Taxonomy (NCBI): domain Eukaryota; kingdom Viridiplantae; phylum Streptophyta; class Magnoliopsida; order Solanales; family Solanaceae; genus Nicotiana; species Nicotiana tomentosiformis. Next base: position 31,921,390 of record NC_090812.1, read on the forward strand.
TTCACAAAGTTCAGGGGCAAATTTGATATTTTTCCTTGTAAAAAAGGCTCACATACTTGGAAAGCCTTTCCTGTTAGTTAATTAAGGCAAATCTAGCCCATTTTTGTAATGGCAAGGATAGATCTGACCTCACTAGTTGGGCAAATCTAGCCCATTTTTATAATGACAAGGGTAGATCTGACTCCAAACTATTATGGGTGGCAAATTTAAACCATTTTGCGAAGTTCATGGGCAAATATGGACCTGTTCTCCTTTTTCCTTTTTTTTTGCTGATGGTAGCAGTGAGATTCAAACTCAGGACCCCTGCCTTGCTCTAACACCTTGTTGAAGTGTGTGACTGTTTCATCTAAAAAATTAAGCTATTAGAGAGAGTACACTTGATTATGTCTTAAACAAATCATTTGAAGATAACAATTCAACTTCCATAACATGCCAGTATGTGACATCAGTACATATTAACGGTCTCATCAAGTTCTTAAGCACAAAGACCAAGCAATACCCACTCTCCCCAAAGTCCCATTCATTTAACGCACAGACCATTTTCCATTTAACACTGTATCCAATTAAGAGAACCCATTGCTTCGAACTACAAGTTCATACCAAAAAACACAATACCCATCAGCAAGAAGCAGTGGGTATGGTGGCGACCATGACGAGCTTTGGTCAAGGTCCTAAGCATTTGAGAATTATAGACTATTTCTTTCACCGCAATGATGGTGTTTGCCCAGTAAAAAAAAGGATAAAAAGGGTATGTTTTTCTAGGAAAAGGTGAGAGAATTAAGGATTGGTCTTCAAATATTTGGTCAACATTGAAGTGTGAAGAAGACAATTGCAGAAAAATCAATGTAGAAGATGATCGGAAGCAGGAGAAGATAAGGGTGGAATAATTCTGGTCTCAGTGCCATGAGGATGATCCAGTTTTGGTCTCTCAAGGTGGTAATAATTCTGTTTCAGACAAATTTAGAGGGGGGGGGGGATAATAGGTCCCCTGCAAAGTTGAAATGTGTAGTTGAAAAAAGGGAACAAGTTATAGGGGGTATTTATGTGTTATCTCATAGAAATATATAAAATACAATTACAATCAAGTCAAATACATATATATGTGTGCGTGTGAGAGAGTGAGTGTGTGTGTGTGTGAGAGAGAGAGATTATGTTTGCAGCACCATCGTGTATCCCTGTAATTTTGTTAATGTGCAACTACTTTGTTCTTGTCCCAGGTGCTCGGATTGTGAGAAGAGGGAGGAAGAACTTCATGTGAAGGTAATTAAATAATAATTAAATAACGTTTTGCCTTAGTAAATTTCATTGTTGCAAGTCAATTATTCAATCATCAGTAGTTGAAGGCAGTACCTGATTTCAAATGGAAAATTATCGTATGTTTGTTGCAGGTTAATAAGCTTCGGAAGGAGCTAAAAGAAGCACAACGTACATATGCGCACTTGCTAGTGGAATCAAGATTATTAGACAAAGTCAAGCCGGAAGACGATGTAGTTCTTTAAGGAAGTGTCCATCCTTGTACTGTTAGCTCTTTGCAAATGAATTGTAATCGTAGCTGTTGATAAAATCTGGTTCCTTTCTCTGTTCTGGCGGTTTTGTACCAAAATCTTGTTTTCTTCTTTCATTTATGGACCAGAATGGAAGGTGGAATCGAAGTCTTCACTGTTCTTACAAGTCTCATTCTTGTTCTCTTATTGCTACGATTATCGTTTAAGAACTATATTGATGTAGCCTCCCTCGTTACACTAGGTAAGCTAGGTGTTTTTGGATGAAATCCCGTGACAAGATAGAAGGGGTAAAAGCATAAGAAGATTTATATAGAACTAGTATTATACCCAATTCAAACTCAACCTAAGATTCATAACTCTATTTATAAGTACTTAATAAAATATCTCAAAAACATACGAAAACAATTTACTTAGGAACCGTTTGTCCATGTATATTTTTTCCGAAACTCATCTTTAAAATAGTGTTTGGTTATATATTTCATTGATTTTTTGAAGATGAGTTTCAAATTTGAAAAAGTGATTTTTACCTCCTTTTCAAGTAAATAATGCTTTTCGTTTCATTTTTTTTTTTTATGTCCAAACGCCTACTTACTTGCAGTTGTGTACGATCTTTAGTGGTACACATGATTTGGTTGAGTTAATTTCTTCAATTTGTCGAATCTGTAAATTAAATCAAACCATCATAAAACAATTTTTCAGTTTCGACTTTCCATTTATTCGGGGTTCTTTCCTTTTAAAAAAAAATCTTAATCTTTTCAGTTTTCTTTACTCTTCACACACGTACTCTTACTAAAATACATTTTACCATAATAAGTTATACTTAGTAGAAATGCTGCACGTACATTATATGCATTAATACAGGTATAATCATAATTAGTACTCAATAGAGTAGAGATAACATGATAATCTATTTGAATAATTCTTGCTTCATTTAAGGTGTAACAAAATCATAATCTAATTACAGATTTTAAGCATGCGCCGGATGTCCCAATGAAATCCCATAATTATGAGGATGCCAAATATAAAAAGAACATAAAACAGAGAATGAAACTAATAAAACGACACCGTCGGATATACAACTGGAAAATTCAGCTTTTGAGGCAGCTTTCAACTTTACTTATATTTCGCTTTTTCCCCAGTTTTCATGCATTCATCACATAGAAACAGACGTTGCTGGAAAGTACAAAAATTCCTCCCATTTCCTCTGATAAACCCTAATCGGTAAGACACTGATTCGGCAAAAATCCTCTCTGTTTTAGTTATGTACTTTTAAATTTTCACGGATTCATCGTTCATTGTATTTTTAGTGAATTTTTTAAACCAAAAATTACATGTGTACAGTGATGGTCGTATAAACTGATGTATAGATATAATACAGTTGTATGTATAGGTTTATATAGCACGTTGAATTGTGAAATACCAGCATATACAATTATTTGTGTTGAATGTGTATCTGGACTGATGAATGAATGATCGTGTAGGGTGATAAGTGTCGATGTAGTACCCTGTGCGTGCTCTTTTGTACTTTTTAGGGCTTTACATATTTTGTTTTAGTTGAATGTTGTGGTTGTTTTGTTGATTTGTAGAAATTGGAAGAGTAGGTTGAAGAATTGAGAGAATGAGTAACAGAGGGAAGCTGGAAGAGAGCATGAAGACGTTGGAGGAGGGTATTAAGAAAGTGAAGTTTATTTTGGATGGTTACCCTGCCTGTAAGCTGTTCACGTCTGAAGAATACATGAGATATTATGAGTATCCTTCAATTTTGTTATGCTTGCTTTGCCTTTTGCCCCATTCATTATTGCTAGTAGTATTACATTATATTTTGAGGGGAGATACTTTTTTTTTTGAATAACTGAGAATCCCCGAGGGAAGTGGTGGATAGTTCAAAACTCGGTGAATAAATGGGCCTGCCCCTTTACTTTATCCACTTAAATACCAGGCGTCATCTGCGGCAAGGTTAGTACCCATGACGTGCACCTAACACCCATTACAAGTTATGCTCTTACCACTAGACCAAAGCCGTGAAGACCATTTTGAGGGGAGATATTGGGAGAAAGAAGATGTTTGATTTATTGGTAAATTACTTTTAGTTGTTTGGTATGGTTACAGGAAGCAAAAGTGATAAGCTTCCTTCTTTCGGTCCAATATTGGATGGATTGGAAAAGCTGAGATTGTGAGGTGCCTAATCCCATTTACTTCACGTTTTCTCCTTTACTTCCTTGCCATACAATGACTACGAGCCTTAAATTTTCAGTCCTCCAGCCTCTACTCCAACCAAATGCAGCGTTAGATTTCGGTAGCTCAATTGCAAAAAGATTTCTTAGTTACCAGCAACTGATGGTTTAATCAGCTAATGATGGTTCAAATATTTTCGTTTCTTGGTTTTAGTTTGATGAACTCTGCTGGGATATTTTAATTACCAAAGATGAATATTTTCTCTCTTTTATGTCAATGAATTTGGACGTATAGGTTGACATTCTAGGATCTATTTGTATTTCCTTGTTGGTTTTCTAATTTGTTTTATAGTTAACAGAATCTGTTTGCATAAAAATGTGATGGTAATTATGAGAGTACAACAACAACAATGGCTTGTTCAACTAAATGCATACAGGTTTAATCAAAATAATATTGCTGTTTTACGTCTGGATTACCATTTTAATTTTCATGGCATGTGAAAGCAGAGATGCAAAAATAAGTCAAGACGTAGCTATTACATGTAGATAAGTCAAGACGTAACAAAAGATTTGTTTTCAGCTTTTGCAACTGTCATTTAACTTGAAACTATCATGAAAGTCAAATTTTCTATTATATTCTTTAGTTACGCTGGAGTTCTACCAGAAATAATTAGATCTAAGACTATGATCCTTTGACTAATGTGCCAAGTAATGTGCTAGCATTACTTCCGGAAGTGAATGTTGGTTTTGATTAGCCCTGCCCCCCCCCCCCCCCCCCCCAAACACACACACACACACACACACAAAAAAAAAAGAAGAAAAAGGAGTGTGAATCACAAAGAAAGAACTACAGAGAAGGAGGTTTAACTTTTATTATTTCTGATTCTGACGTTGTACTTGTCCTGTTTGTTTAATTCCTCGGAAGCTATATAGTCCCAGAAGCTTTAGTGTGTTATTATATTCCCATGCAATTTGCTTCTTTAACCCTTGATAGCTGTGTTTATCTCTTGTGCGTTCAACCTCCCCCATTTGATTTATCAGCAGAACTTCTTAATAGGTATCATGCTACCTTGGATGAGAGTATATACTTGAAGGTGAGAATTTACGGACCAGCAGCGGGATCATATTTTCTCTAAACAAAATTTTCATTTCAATGTTGTCTTAACTATATCTGCTGAATTTAGCCGATGTAAAAATTATCGTCGTTCATTTGGGTTATGTATTATTGTCTTTCATATAATTATGTAATAGGTTTCACTCACATTTAAACGGGTAGAATGCAGATGATGTACAACTCATTTCTACTTGCAGGTTAATTTGGATATGAAATGCTTCACAAATTGAATTTTCTTGCTAATGTTATAACTAAATGCAACCAAGATTCTGTAGTTACAAAGATGACTTGGCTAAGAAAAACTTTTTTTTACCAAAGAAATAATAAAAGAATTAATATCAGACCTTCAGCTGTTCAAATAACACTGTTTCATTTGATTAGCATAAGCTTATGTTTAAGAGTACACTCAGTGGTAGGGTTTAATAAGTGATCTAAGGTGCTCATTGACGCAGTCGACCTCTGTTAAAATAATGTGATTTGAGTAAATTCCTTACCTCTGTATACTTTGACCTGTACTACATTTTCTTCAGTATGTAATGGAGAGAGTGCCAAAATATTTAAAACCTTTTTGTTCTCAATGATGAGTTCAGGATCAGAGGTTATTTTTGCAAAAGGAAAACATATTGGTCCTTCTCTCTTGAATTTTGGCCATGCATTGCAGGCTAAGCTGAAAAACATATCCAATTTTAGTAGTTTTCAATTGCATTGGCAGGAAAGCAATGCAATGAATGTGGGTTTATCTATTATTAGCATCTTCTTTTACTAGCACTTGCTAATGCCCTGTGTTGAATATCACTTTTTACTTTGCTTCTAGGTTCTGCCTTCTCTGAAAGATAAGAGTGGTACCTCTCTGTTAGCTGAATTCTTACGTATCTGGACAAATTACAAAGCAATGTTAAAGTGTCTTGGAGGGTTTTTCCTTTACCTTGATAAAAAATGCACCGAACAGAAAAGATCTGCACCTCTTAAAGAGATTGCCCTTACCTGTTTCCAGAATGGGGTAAATGTCTCTGTATATTTTATAAGAAATTATCACTCTTTTAACTCTTTGTAGATGCAAAAACTTCGTAATATACTGATTTTTCATTTGTCCATTTCAGGTTTGCAATGATCTCCTTCCCAAAGTTTTTGATGCTGCACTTTTACTGGTACTGTTAAAGTAGCATGTCAAGTTTGTTGTTGATTCCAACTATGCAGTTAGTGATTTATAGTATGCCACATGTAGATAAGTCAAGACCGAAGGGAGGAACCAATTGACAGGAGCCTGCTACAGGGCCTCTCTACCTTTTTCGTGGAAAATGATGGGCCAAAAAAAGGAACTTACTATCACATGTTTGAGGAGAAATTGCTTACAGATACATCCAGTTGCTACACTCGAATTGCCTCTGAGTGGCTCCATAGCTATTCTTCAGCAGATTATATATTGAAGGTCTTCTATGCTTTATCTGGTGTTAAAAAATAGCTTTGTGTTGCATGAATTTGTTTTTTTAATTTAATTTCTTATATCTGACAAACCATTCTTCTCTACTATCATTCTAATTCAAGATGCTACTGTTAGGTCGAAGGGTGTTTGAATGATGAAAAAGGAAGGTTGAGTCAGTTCCTCTATCCTTCCTCTGTAGAGAAGCTACTTCAGGTACTGCTGTCAACTCCTTTGATCAAGTATATTTCTATCTCAGAAGAATATACCTTTTAGCTGTATCTTTTGCCCTAATGTCGCTTGGTGGAAGAATGGTTGTACGTTTCCTCTCTATGTTAGTAATAAGTGAGTGAAGCTGCACGGGAGTTTATCATTTTTGTAAATTATGTCGTGGATGTTATATTCAGATAGGCTTTGTGGTCTCTGGCTCTATATCAGTGTAGACTACTCTTATTCGTTAAAAGTGGGTCTGCTGATGTCTTGCAGTTGATATATCTTTCTAAAATGTTTGTAGATGTTTACATTTTATGTGAACCTACAATGTCAATGGGTCAATTCCAACTTCCTGTGTATGTTTTAACTCTTTCTATATTAATGATACGGTGTCACTTGATCTCCTGATCTCAAGCAACCATATTGCGCCTGACCTTACATCCCCTTTTTCAATTGTTAGTTCTATCAAAATGTCAGAAGTTACCCCATGTCCCTAAAATTCTTGTTCCACTTCTTATCTTACCTTCTTCATAAATGGACCAAACCATGCGAAACAGTGTACACCCATGGTATTTGAATAACTTCTCCAAGTGCTTCTCATACATATGCGCTGCAGTTGATTTAGAAACCAATAACTTACACAATCCTTTAAAATGTCAATTTTTCAGAGAATGGTCGCTGTAATTATTTCTGTCACCTAATCTTTTTTGTTTAACAAAATATGTTGGTGAACCACTCATTTCATCTACTTGATGCCATCCAATGAACTACTTCACTAAAAAAGTTAGTGGACCAGTTGGTGATTCTGGACTGAAAATTCTTTTTAGGTTGTGCATCTGAAGTTGATTGGTGAAATGACAAGCCAGCTGATTGAAAAACAGAAGGCTGAGAACAACCTCAACTCAACAAGATATCAGGTTGTTTCTTTTTATCAGTCTCTATATACTAAAATATAATACATATAAATGCACTCTCAATAGATTTTAGCTTTTCATGCCTATCTTGTCCCATCACCAGCAACATAGGTGACCCATATTAGTTCTACTATCTTGCTTTTGGGTAATTGTTTTTAGTTATAAAGTTAGTTATTGCTTTTGGGTGAGAGTGAGACACTTGATGCATGGGTAGTAAATAGCATACCCTGTACAAATATATATTGCATCTGAATATGCAAAACATCACAACTTGTACCACTATTGTCTATATTTTACTCGGAGAAAATTAAGATGGGTTGTTCCGTTTCTTTACTATCTTTTAATGTGGAAATTTAAAAGGTAGCGTTTCTGAACTCATGAGATTTCGGAGAAGTTATATTCTATTTTCTTAATCCTACGATGCAAGTTGGGAAAAAAGATCTAGTTTTCCAGAGATCAACTTTGTTGAAGTACAGACTACATCTGGTTTTTCTTGAAGACATCTTTTGAGAAAACTTAATAATGATCAAAGTTAGTGCATAAACCAGCATACTGTTATAAGTGCTTGATATAAATGCATCAATATCAAAGCTAGTATACAAACCATCATATGTTTATAGAGAGGCGGATCTAGGATTTGAAGTTATTCGGTTTGAAATTCTAGCCTTTTTATGTTACTGGGTTCTAAAGTAAAAATTTGTATCTATTCAATGGATTTCTTAAGACAAATATACAGTTTGCACAAAAACTACTGGGTTCAGCCGAACCCGTTACCGAGGCTCTAGCTCCGCCCCTGTGTTTATATGTACTTGAATTTTGAGTGCATCAATAACGTATGTTCATTGTGTAGCATACATTATGAAGTCGTTATACTGTGTAATTAAATGAGGAGTCTGTAATTAATCTATATTAATGAATGTGTAATTAATTAATCTTATATTAATGAATGTCTAGAAAAGATCCTTCTAACTTCCAAGTCTGTAAGTAATAATCAACCTTCAATTGTAACCAAATGAGGATTAATGCAAATTGGATTAGACAATGAAATCAACCTAATCCAGGTTAAAAAGTGAAATTAGATTATTTTCTTAAATAAAAAATGACTTTATATTTAATGTGATCATAACTTGAGAGTTGACAGATTGAGCAAGATTCAGAACCAATTTTACTTTACATGTGAGTTTTTTCTCTGTAGAATGCGTAATGCGTTAGGCTCAACTTTGCAGTGACTATTTTTTGTCGAACTGTCTATTAGAATGTTCTATTTTATTACTGTGAATGATTAAGCTATTTTTGTTCCATCTTGGCCATTGGTTTCTGATTTTCTTCTCTCTTTTGTTTTTCAAAATATGCTGCTAAGTGTTTCCTGGATATATTTATTCAGTTTTGGATGTTTTTCCTTCTCTCCATTTACTTATTTTTCTCTCCTCCCACATGATTATCTAAAGCAAATAGGGAAGATAGCATCAGTATGACCCTGGTTCTGGTGCCGTGATGTGTCTTTGAGAATAATAACAGATGTGGGCTTTAGGACAAAATATACTGTCGGTAACAGCTTTTTAAATGCTACATTATCCTACCATGCCTGAAACCTCTGTGTCCTCTTAACATATCAAAGATTTTGCAGAATTTTCATTTATTGTTAATTGCATGGTCCTTCATTTGACCTCAAATTCACATTTGGAAAATGAGAAAGCCCCCTACCCCCGCTCCCCCCTGCTTCTTGATCTCTGACGGAATATGTGGTATTTCTGCAGTACAGTTTTTATAACATTACTTATTTTGGATTTTCACAGGAATTACTGTCCAGATGTGCAAATTTAAACATTGGGTAAAGAAGTGCGACATATTTAGCGAGATTATAGTGTTCGATAGTACCTCAGAAAACTATGATAGGAAAACGGAACAGAAAAACACTAACAAAAGCCCCAACAGTGTTATAGACCAGTGAAGATTCTGATGATCTCTCCCACCCTCTATTTTTTGCGGCTCCTCTCGTGGTGCTGTTTGGTGTTAGGCTCCTAATTCCTTTTTTGGCAATATTCATATCTCAGTGTCTATCTAGGGATTTAGCAGAGCAAAAATATTTACTATTTAGCGGTTCTGATTACTTAGAAAAATAACATTTACTATCTAGGGTTAATGAACTTTACCAATTTGCACATTTCTGCAGTGTATAGTATACACCTCATACGAGGAGAAGATACTTGTATGTTGCACATATGCTGATACATATTTTGCAGACTCTGACGAGTGGATCATGATTTACCAAAAACCTGCATTAGCTCGGATATTATAACAGCCTTAGCTTTGGCGCACATGCTTTGTTTCTGTATTTGCTTGTGTATAATTTGATCTAAATTCCAACTGGCTTACAATGTTCATGAGCAAAAAATTTCGATGAAAAGTTAACCATTTTACTGTCCTTGACGCATAGTCTCTTGGTCATTCTCTCTTTAGGATGACAGGCATTCAGTGAGTTAAAATGCAACATGTGAAGTTGCAAGGGAAACCTTACAGGAGAGACCTTTGTATGCATAAAATGAAATGCTTCCAACTGTTGAAACAATAGCAACTGGTGATATTGCATAGACCTGTTGACAATTTTAAGCTTGAAACACTTGCTGTTGGAGTAAAAGCAGTTTGAATCGTAAATCACTTTTTCCTACTGCCTATTGAAAGTCAAAACTTCTTCCACTTTGTATTCATGCGATTTGACAGTGTCAAATTTCCCTATGTTCATGTAGCTGTAAAGAATTAAGTCCCTCCTTTTCTTTGAGCCACCTTAACACCAAACTCTTCCTTTTGTTCACAGGGGCGAGATGTTTCGCCTAATTCATAGACTGTGTTAGGAAATATCCTTGGAAAGCTAAGTTTCCAGCTCCGATTATTGTATCCTTGATTATTCTCAGCTCCGTCCACCATACGAGTTTTCACAATCTCAACAGCTGTTAGTTTGATATTTCAATTGTGACCTCTTAGTTATTAAACTATTTTTCAGAAAAATATTTTAATTCTAATCCCCGAGAAAATGGGATTACGGCAGAAAGGTAGTTGTTGCTCTTGACGCTTTAACACGGAATGAGACCAGTCGGGGATTTAGACTGACTTCATTAACCGATCACCGAGCAAGAAAAACGCTTTACGCAACATTTTAGGTCGAAAAACTCTGTAAGTTTGTCATCTAAGTGGCGCCACGGCATGAAGGCAGAAAACAAGGACCGGGGGGGGGGGGGGGGGGGGGTTGATATTACAAGTCAATTGAGTTAACTAGAGTAGGAAATAAGTTATTCTTTTCTTTTCTCTTTTTCACTTGAAAATCAATGTCCCACAAAGTTTGGTTTAACTGTTTAAGTCCTGCCTATGACGTTATACATTCTCCTACACTTTACTGATTTACTAGTAAACGACTAAGCTAATGTTTTATTTTTATTTATAACAAAAAGCTATATTATCCTTCACGATTATTTTACCCTGGTGTATTTTATGCATTGATCATTAAAATATGCTGTTACGTGCCTGCATGGTTAAAAAAAAGTAGACGAAAATATACTTTGAGGTTTTATCCCTAATTAGAAGATATTGCACTTTTAAAACATGATGAGGATTTAAGAATGATTAATTATTGGGTTTTAAAATTTTTAAGGCGATGTGGTAGAGGAGTTAATAAAAATATACTTTGATATTTTTATTGCTAATGAACAGATATTGCATTCTTTTAAATCATGATCGGGATATAAGAATGGGTAATTATTGAATTTTCAATTTAAAAATTAAAGGTAATTTAGGTAGATAATTATCATAATTCCAAAAAAAAATAAAATGAACTGGTATCTGTGTAATGAAATACATTTAATGCTTTGAAAATTTTGGAACCTGCGGGCTGCGACCATTGAGTGAAATTATCATCGCGCATTCAACAAAGAGCTTAGACCAAATACATGCGCAGTCCCCTAAACCTGTCCGATTATTTTATTTAGACACTTGAAGTTAAGCTAGTACCCTAACTCCTTTAAAATATATCAATTAGACATATTTTGCTGACAGTATTCTACACTCTTTGAGCGAGTTGAGTACCCTGTTAAGAATGTGTCGAAATGAAAGAATCGGACAAGTTTAAAGGGTTGCTTATGCATTTGGCCAAAACATTATTGGTGTGTCAAAAGGAAGTATTTTGATCTTACTATTTTCCGTTCTTTTAATCTTGAAGTCTTATAACCATGGTTTTTGGAATATCATATCATTCTAGAAATGAATATGAGCTCTATCAACATGGTCAACGCAGCTTGAAATGCTTTCGCCGGTAAGTATAGAACTAACTTTATATTTATAAGAACAAAAAGGCGAAATACATAAATAGCCTATTTAAGTTATCCTTAACTATCAAACAAACACCTTAACTAACCCATTTACCATTTAGACACTTCAAGTAATTATTAAGTGGAGTAAATTTCACAAATGATCATATAACTATGACATTTTTTCACTAAAGTCATATAACTTTATTTTTTCACACAAAAATCATAAAACTTTCACAACTTTGCTCAAAAAGTCATAGTTACCGGCAAAGATAATTCTCCGGTAATCTTTTCGTATTCTACCATTTCTTAATTTTTTAAATTCAGCCTAATAAATTATAACTCAATTAAAATATGCAAGACCCAATCCGACCCGACCCAATATCCATATCCACAAATTAAAACATCCCCCAAATTCGATACTTCTCAGCTTTCTGCTTACCGACAAACTATACAACTTCATGAATGCGGAAGAATTATCATGTTATTTTCTCTTCAGTTATTCGGTTATTCGGGGACCTCTCTCCTTGGGTAATTATCCTATTTGTGATAATTGGTAGGTGCTTCAGAGATCCCATGACTATCCTGTCACAATTATTTAATTTTAAGGAAGTACCTAATAGTGAATATCTTAAAGTAAAACATTCCTGGGAACTAAAAAAAACTTTTATTAAAAATATAGAATTGCTTTTGCAGAAGGAGCAATGAGCAACACCACTAAACAAAATATTACTTACTAAGTAATACAACAAATAAAATGTGCATCAACTAAGGCTGGCATCTGAGCAGGGCCCGGTCCTAAATAATTTCGAGCTTCGCGGGCTTCTTGTTAGAACCGGCCCTTGATCGGGACTACGAACTAATGGTCCCTGGTTAAGTGGGCCGATTCCGGGCCTAAGTGGGGCCAAGCGGGCCTAAATGGGCCCAACAGATACTTTCTATTTTTTTCAAAAATTTATAGAAGTTAGAAAAAAAAAAATCGTAATAAAAATATCTAAGGCAATTCCTTGTAAATTATATTATAGAATTGTGACGTAAATTTTTTAATTCAAATTTAAAGACAAAAATATTGTAAAGAAATATTCAAAGCAATGCGTTATAATATATATATATATATATATATATATATATATATATATATATATATATATACTATATTATACTATATATACATCTTAAGATCTATAAGTTATTTTATAAATAGCCAACGACTATTTTGGCAGGTAAAACGGCTATAATGTGGCAGATTTTTTTAAAAAAAAAAATTAGCCGTTGGGCCCGGATAGACCCATTTAGGATCGCTTGAACCGGCCCACTATCCAGCCCACCTCCCCACGGTCCCGGTCCTATCCGGTTAGGACCGTTTAGGCCCACCACCCATTTAAGCTTGCGGTCTTGGGCCGGGCCCGGTCCTAACCGGTCCACATGCCACCCTTAGCATCAACCAAAAGAAAAAGCAGACGTATATTGTGCCAGTTTAAGTGTATGCCATTTACAAAAGACAAGAAATTTTAGACAAACATCCCTATTCTGTCTTTGAGAGTCTACACTTTTTCTTCACCACAACTTGCACATAATCTTGCATAACTTTCTTCTTGACTTCCCTGCCTCTTTTTGATACTTTCACAGCGTCACTGTCACCTTGCACAATTTTATGACCATGTACAGCTCTCCTGACAACATCTTGTTCAGCAACATCCTATAAAACAATACAACACCATGAGAAACCACATATAAAGGACCATGAAAGGTTTGAAACTACTTTACCTCTATAGTTGAATGATTTGTTAAGATGAGGTCCACATCTATCCTTTCTTTTTGGTTTTGGTTTGGAGCAGGGTCTTCGTTTTGGGTTGGAGCAGGGTCTTGACTTGGATTTGGAGAAGGTGGTTGTTGGTTTGGAAAGCTAGAGGAAGCTGTTTTTGCATAGTTACTATGGCCTCTAGCATTATGCCCAATCACTTTGCAAATAGAGCAACTAACTTGTACAGTATCCTTCTTAGATATTCGTTGAGGTTTCTTCTTCTCAGCTCTCTTCAACTAAGACCCTAGGGCCTCCTGAAAAATCAGGTTGAAACTTTGTTGCCTCCATCCTAATTTTCAACAGCTTTTTTCTATCTTAGGGCATATTGGCCCTTGGTATCTCTCAATCCACTCTTTTTTTTTGAACAACCTCCTCATCAACTTGTTCTTGATCATTTGGCCTTATCTCTAGCATCAAGTATATATCTAAAAAAATATGTGTCACGACCCGAAATGTTTTCACTGACGGGACCGTGATGGCGCCTAATATTTCACTTGCTAGACAAACCAACATTAGAGAATCATTAAACCAATTCCATATTCTCATTCACTAATTAACAATAATTAAATAAGATGAAATATAATAAGTGCGAAATATTATAAAACTGTATTAATTATTACCACCCGGTTCTGGAGTCACAATTCACGAGCATTCTAAAATTTACTACAGGTAATAGTCTAAAAGAAATACAACTGTCTGAATGAAAGAAACAGTAGAACAGAAAAGATAAACTGTGAACGCCGACAGATCTACCTTGAGTCTCCGGACAACGGACCAATAGTAAAATCTCGATCAACCCGATCCGGTATTAAAATCTGCACAGAATGTGAAGAGTGCAATATCAGTACAACCGAACCCATGTACTGGTAAGTGTCGAGCCTAACCTCGACGAAGTAGTGACGAGGTTAAGGCAAGGCACCTACAAATCAACCTGTACAATTTAACAGTGTATATACAAATAACAGAAATAAAGAACTAAACAGAAAATGTCGGGAGGGGAACATACTGAGCGGAATACAAGATAAAGAACTACAACAGAATGATCAGCGGAGTAGTCAATATACCATGAATCAACAGGAATAGTGAATACAGTAAGAAAAAATGCACGACATCACCCTTTGTGCTTTTACTCTTAATCTCACCATAAAATTAATAGAAACGGCACGACATCACCCTTAGTGCATTAACTCTCATATCATGGCACGACATCACCCTTCGTGCATTAACACTCACAATATGGCACGGCATCACCCTTCGTACATTAACACTCACAATATGGCACGACATCACCCTTCGTGCATTAATACTCACAATATGGCACGGCATTACCCTTCGTGCATTAATACCCTCCCTTACTATAATGCAATGCATAAATAACAACAGGGAGATAGAATAACAAGTACAAACCTTACTTCAACATTTGATTCCATAATATCAATCTCAACTTTGAAATAAAAACTCAATTATCACCAGAAAATTCGTAAACATGATAAGAACGATAAATTGAACAACACTAGTATAACACGTAGCAATTAGGCATAGGAATGAGACAATATAAGAAAAAATAGAGAAACATGGAAAACAGGTAAATTGACGGCGCATAAGTACTCGTCACCTCACATATACGCCGCTCAGATGAATTTCACTTAGCAAGTAATCTAAGATTCCTAATTCCCTCAAGTCAGGGTTAGACACAACACTTACCTCGCTCCGAAGGCCACTTAATTCTCAATCACAGCTTTTCCTTTGGGCTTCACCTCCAAACCACTCGTATCTATTAAAAAATGACTCAATAATATCAAATACTGCTAAAAGAATCAATTATATTGCATAAATTAAATTTCTCAAAGTTTTCTCCAAAAAGTCAAAAAATCGACCCCGGGCCCGCTTGGTCAAAACCCGAGGTTCGGACCAAAATTTATTTACCCATTCACTCTCCAGTTCGAATATATAATTAGTTTTGGAATCCGACCTCAAATGGAGGTCTAAATCCCCAAATTATCGAAATTCCTAGTTTCTACCCTAACCCCTAATTCTACAATGAAAACTCTAGATTTTAGGTTGATAATTCAAGAAATGTAATGGGTAATTGAAAGAAAATGGATTAGAATCACTTACCAACACTTTGGGGAAGAAAATGACTCATGAAAATTACCTCTACCCGTTTGGTTCTTGAAAAATATTGAAAAAATGGCTTAAACACGTGTTTGATTCTGTTTTATGCACTGGGTGACAGTGTGTATCGCGTTCGCGAGGCCACTGTCGCGTTCGCGAAGGGTACTGGCTGCCAAGCCTTCGCGTTCGCGAGATCCTGCTCGCGTTCGCGAGATCCTGCTCGCGTTCGCGATGGTTACTCCCCTTGGCCTTCGCGTTCGCGAGGCATTGCTCGCGTTCGCAATGAAGGAACGACCAACCCTCCCCCAGGTGTGCCTAACACTACGCGTTCGCGAGGAGCTGGTCGCGTTCGCGAAGGGTAACGCCTCCATCGCTTCGCGTTCGCGACAAAGCCTTCGCGTTCGTGAAGAAAAAAACTTCAGCTGCCCAGTTTACTCTTCGCGTTCGCGAGAGTACCTTCGCGAACGCGAAGAAGGACATGCCAGAACACCTGCTGCAGCAAAATACGAGATTTTCAAAGTCCAAAATATCCCGTGGCCTATCCGAAACTCACCCGAGCCCTCGGGGCTCCAAACCAAACATGCTCACAAGTCTAAAAACATCATACGAACTTGCTTGCGCGATCAAATATCCAAAATAACACCTAGAACTACGAATTTAGCACCAAATCAAATGAAATTCTCAAGAACACTTTAAAATTTCTATTTTCTCAACTGGACGTCCGAATCACGTCAAATCAACTATGTTTCTCACCAAATTTCACAGACAAGTCTTAAATATCATAATGAACCTATACCGGGCTCCGAAACTAAAATACGGACTCGATACTAACAATGCCAAATATCAATCAATTCTTAAAAATAAATAATTTTCAAACTTTTAATTTTCATCAAAAATTCATAACTCAAGCTATGGACCTCGGAATTCGATTCCGGGCATACGTCCAGGTCCCATAATTTGACACGGACCCACCGGGACCGTCAAAATATAGATCGGGGCCCATTTACCAAAAATGTTGACCGAAGTCAACTAAAATTAACTTTTAAGGCAAAAATTCTTGTTTTCAACATAAAAGCTTTTCGAAAATATGCCCGGACTGCGTACGTAAATCGAGGAGGATAAAAATGAGATTTTTAAGGTTTAAGAGTGTAAATTTGAGTTCTAAAACATAAGATGACCTTTTGGGTAATCGCAATATCTATAACTTAGTATATTATTAAAAATAAAAGTGTATAAGGAAATGCAAATTCTTAATTACCTGTTGAAGCTTTCACACAAATTGTTCAACAAGATGTCACATTTGCTATGGCATTTAAACAATGCTCGAGGCCAAGTATTGAATGGTATATCAGGGTGATTGAACCATTCTCTAGCCTCTTTGTCCTCATTTGTCAGTTCATCTAGAAACTTCTTAAACAAGACTTCATTACTCGTTTTTGCCGCACTCCAAACTAAGTCTTTCAAATTCTTACCTTTGTGTTTTTGTCTGAAATTCTGATACATATGCCTAGCACAATTCTCGTGTTCAGCATTAGGGTACAAATGCTTGACAACTCCAATCAACCCCTTCAAAAATATTATGAAACATTGAAGAAAAAAGAACAATGAATAAAATATAAAGAAACACAGAAATACTTCTGTCTGTCTGACATGAATGATATGTGATGGTTGTTCTGAATCTCTAAATCCGCTCCCAGGTTAACAAGAAACCAGCTCCAACTTTCTCTACTTTCAGCTTCAGCTATGACTGCATATGCTATTGAAAAAAAACAATCATTTGGGTCAATAACCATTGCACTCAACAGGTTCCCTCCATAATTTTCCTTTAACCAACAACTATCTAGGCTAATGAATGGTCTACAACCAGATTTAAAAGCATTCTTAAATGCTCCAAGACAAACATAAAACCCAAGAAATCAGCCTTCGTCCCTCCACAAAATTACAGTAGAGCCTGGATTGCTTTTTAATACACTACTAGAAATATAGACTTTTCCCACGAAAGAATCGGTGTATTTTCCAATGAACGTTGTGGGAGAAGTAAGATAATATAATAATTTAATTTTCTTAAGTTTCTCACTGAATCTGTGGGATGTATTAAAACTAATTTAGATATTTTTTACTTTACACATGGAAGCAGTGGGAAATATTCGTTAACCTAAAAATAAACATATGAATATTCCCATGATGATCAGTGGGAAATATTAAAATTCTGAAAAAAAATATGCACAAAATTCTCACTGAGTCTGTGAGAAATCCCTGGGAAATCTGAAAAATATTTTCATGGCCAAATTTATTTTTAGAACCATACTACCTGCCAAACAGAAAGTACAACCAATAATACAAGACTAAATACAATTAAGCATTCAAATACCAAATTCAACATGCAATCCAATTTATTTCATAAACAACACCTAATTCAATCCATTTCATAAACAATATCCAACTAAACAGAAAGTAGAACAAGAACGCAAAAAAATTCAACATTTAATATTCAACATCCAGCTACCATCCAAGACAAACTAATAAAAGAAATTAGTCCTTAGTTATCATCAGATGCTGGAGAACGGGACACGGGAAATGCACTAGATGCTAAGAGGGAATTTATCTGAGACTTGAGACTTTTAACATCACTAGTGATAAGTATTCCATAGTTATCATCAATCGACTGATTTTGAATGAACTCCTCCAAGATTCGTGTGAAAGTATCCTGTAAAAAAAATACAATTATTATAAAAGTAAATTTTATTAAAGAAAATTTATGCAAGTATCTTTATTTCTCAAACTTTAAAGTGAAACACACGGAAAGATAAAAAGCTAAGCAGTCTGGCTGGACTTAATCATTTTAATACTATATTTCAAAAATATCTAATGTATGAAACTTACTCGCATATAGACAATGTATCAGTACTTCTAATGGGAACAAATTACTATACCATCTTTTTTTTTTTTTGTAAAAATCAATACCCATAAGCCAGCTAATAGGCACCACTGACATCTGCTCTCAACTAGATTCTATCACCTTCAATTTCTAAAGAACCAAACACCTATAAACAAAGAAAATCAAATATAAATATTAAGCTAAGACTGTAGCACCTCCCTAGGGAGGTTGCCACTTATTCAAAAATAACTAAGCTAACCTACTAGCAATTATTATTTGAAACTAATTTAAACATATTATTATCATAATATATTAGCGAAAATAGGCCCATATGAATGAGGTTCAAAATACGACATTTCAACATAGTAAAATCTCATAAAATTCTTAAAAGTATGAGAATATTACTTTTAAAAACAGTGAGCAGAACCTATTGAATTAAATCAATAACTTAAGTTGTATCAAATAATTATCTGTAATTCAAGAAAAAAGAAACTGTCACGATCCAATTTCACCTATAGGTCGTGATGGTGCCCAACACTACAGTTAGGCAAGCCAACTAATAAATTAAGCATACATTGTTAAAATTTAAAACCAAAAAAAATATATATATATCAAATTCTACCAATGTGTGTTCCAAAACCTGGTGTCACAAGTATATGAGCATCTAGTAAATTATACAAAACCTCAAATACTGTCTGAAATAAAAATAGACAGAATAAAAAAAATACAAGAAGAGATACTAGTAGCTGCAGAACGGATCAGAAAGGCAACTCACCACTATGCCCCTGGATAACGTGAGTGTAAGACGATAGGTCCCCCACTAGTACTTGCCTCAGGTCCTGCACAAAAAGTGCAGCAAGTGTAGTATGAGTACGTAAACAACGTGTACCCAGTAAGTATCAAGCCTAATCTCGAAGTGGTAGAGACGAGATGGCCGACTTTGACACTCACTATGGGTCAATAATAATAATTGAAATACAACTAGGATATTTAAATCAACATGATTTGCAGAATTTAAAATATTTTATTTAATCAGCGAAAATAATCAAATTCCTTCAAATGCAACAATTCTCAATATATTAATTAAATTCCTTCAATTCAAATAATTTCTAATTTAACAATTAAATATCATTTACAGGAATAACAATTAATTCTTTAACAAGCAAGAATAATAATTCATTAAATTTCAAGGATTCTCCAATTTATCAATTAGCTTCGCAAGCTTGAAATAACTATTAAAGTATAGTGTAATTATTAATATTAAGCACGATTTCTGTCGAGGACGTACGGCCCGATCCAGAGTGTCGTGTACACTGCCGAGGGACGTGCGGCGCGATCCATAGATACATCTATCCTGCCGAGGCATTCGGTCTGGTACACAAAAAAGGAGGACATTTTCTTATGTACCTCCGGAAGGAGAGTATATTTATTATAAGATAAATTCGGGAGGAGAATAATTTCTTTTAACAATTAATTAATTTAAACAGAAAATT
Organism: Nicotiana tomentosiformis; assembly: GCF_000390325.3. Classification (NCBI taxonomy): domain Eukaryota; kingdom Viridiplantae; phylum Streptophyta; class Magnoliopsida; order Solanales; family Solanaceae; genus Nicotiana; species Nicotiana tomentosiformis. Next base: position 31,941,318 of record NC_090812.1, read on the forward strand.
AAGCATATGAGATTTTCATCCTTTAATATCTTTATCTAACAAGTCACAATATATATATATATATATATATATATATATATATATATATATATATATATATATATATATATCCATTAATATTAATTAAATAAAGAATACAATGTACACGAGTAATTTATGCTTTGAGTCCTAAACTACCCAGACTTTAGCATTAATAATAGCTACGCACGGACTCTCGTCACCTCGTGCGTATGTAGCCCCCACAATTAGCAACAATTATTCAATTTAATCCGTATGGGAAAATTTCTCCCTCACAAGATTAGACAAGAGACTTACCTCGTCTTGCGCCAATTCAATCCTCTAGAAGGCCCTTTCCACGATTACCCAACTCTGTCTGGCTCAAATCTAGCCAAAATAATTCCATACAATCACTAAAATTTATAGGAATCAGTTTTATAAGAAAATACTACATTTTTAATAAAAATTCTGAAATTAATTAAAAATTCGTCCGTGGGACCCACGACTCAGAATCCGGCGAAAGTTACGAAATATGAACACCCACTCAACCACGAGTCTACCCATACCAAAATCACTAAATTCCGATAACAATTCGTCCCTCAAATCCTCAAATCTATTCGAGAGGGTTTTCAAACTTTTCCAACTCAATTCACTAATTAAATGATAAAAATAGTGATGGATTCGGGTAATTTAACTAATATTGAGTTAAGAACACTTACCTCATTTTCAGAACTTAAACTCTCTTCCCAGTGATTTCTTCTACGCGATCGCGAACTTCCTTACGCGATCGCGTAGCACAAATGTTTCTTCCCAAACATTAACCTTACGCGATCGCATCAAGTCCCACGCGATCGCGATGCACCAGGTTCCAACTCTACGCGATCGCATCCCTCTTCACGTGATCGCGTAGCACAATGCGTGCCCCAACTTCCTATCAAATTTCCCTTACGTGATCGCAAACAATGACACGCGATCACGATACACACACTGGCCAATCCTACGTGATTGCGGACGTGTCCACACGATCGCAGTAAACAAATTCCCAGCTGCCCAAATTAACCCTATGCGATCGCAACCCCATTCATGCGATCGCGTAGAACAAATCCACCTCTGCCTAACTTACTCTACGCGATTGCAGACCAACTTACGCGATCGGGTATAAGGATACCATAAGAAGATACCAGCAGTTATCAGCAGTGTTCCAAAGGCCAAAAGTGATCCGTTAGTCGTCCGAAACTCACCCGAGCCCCTCGGGACCTCGATCAATTATACCAACGAGTCCCAAAACATCAAACGAATTTAGTCAAACCCTCAAATCACACCAAACAACGCTAAAACAACGAATCATCCTCCAATTCAAGCTTAATGAAACTTAAGATTTCCAACTTCTACATTATGTACCGAAACCTATCAATTCAAGTCCGATTGACCTCAAATTTTGCACACAAGTCATAAATGACATAACGGAGTTATGAAAATTTTCAGAACTGGATTCCGACTCTGATATCAAAAAGTCAACTCCGCGGTCAAACTTTCAAACTTAAATTTCTATTTTAACCATTTCAAGCCTAATTTAACTACGGACTTCTAAATAAAATTCCGAACACATTCCTAAGTCCAAAATAACCATACGGAGCTGTTGGAATCGTCAAAATTCTATTCCGGGGTTGTTTTCTCAAAAATGTTGACAGAAGTCAAACTTAGCACTTTAAGGCCAACTTAAGGAACCAAGTGTTCCAGTTTCAACCCAAACACTTCAAAATACCGAACCGACCGGTTGGGTCATTACATTCTCCACCTCTTAAACAAACGTTCGTCCTCGAACGGGTTTAGAATTGTACTTGGAGTGCTGAATAAGTGTGGATATCTGCTCCGCATGTCTTTCTTGGCCTCCCAAGTTGCTTCCTCAACTGGTTGGCCCCTCCACTGGACCTTTACTGCAGAAATTCTCTTGGACCTCAACTGGCGAACTTGTTTATCAACAATGGCAAATGGCTCTTCTTCATAACCTAAACTCTTATCTAGCTGAACTGTGCTGAAGTCCAACACATGTGATAGGAGATCAGGATACTTCCGGAGCATTGTTACATGGAAAACCAGATGAACTCCCGATAGATTGGGAGGCAATGCAAGCTCATAAGCAACCTCCCCAACTCGTCTCAACACCTCAAATGGGCCTATAAACCTTGGGCTCAACTTGCCCTTCTTCCCGAATCTCATAATCTCCTTCATCGGCGAAACCTTCAAGAGAACTTTTTCACCTACCATAAAGGATAAATCACGCACTTTCTGATCCTCGTAACTCTTCTGTCTGGACCGTGTTGTACGAAGTCGCTCCTGAATCAACTTCATCTATTCCAAGGCATCTTTTACCAAATCAGTACCATATAACTTAGCCTCACCGAGCTCAAACCACCCGATAGGTGAATGGCATCGACGATTGGTAACTGTTATTATAAGCAAACTTGGCCAAAGGGAGGAAACGATCCCACTGATCTCCAAAGTCAATCACATATGCCCTGAGCATATCCTCCAAAATCTAAACTGTCCGCTCTGACTGCCCATCGGTCTGCAGATGAAAGGATGTGCTAAACTCTACACGGGTCCCTAATTCACTCTGTACTGCTCTCTAGAAATGTGAAGTAAATTGAGGGCCTCTATCTGATATGATGGAAATTGGCACACCGTGCAACCGATCCATCTCCTGAATATAAATCTGGGCCAACCTCTCTGAAGTATACGTAGTCACAACAGGAATAAAATGTGCCGACTTGGTTAACCTGTCAACAATCACCCAAATTGCATCAAACTTCCTCAAGGTCCGCGGCAACCCAACTACAAAGTCCATAGTGATGCGTTCCCATTTCCATTCCGGTATAGTCATATGTTGAAGTAGGCCACCTGGCCTCTGGTGCTCATATTTAACTTGCTGGCAATTTAGACACCTAGCTACATACTCAACTATGTCCTTTTTCATTCGTCGCCACCAATAATGCTGCCTCAAGTCACGATACATCTTCGTAGCACCTGGATGAATAGAGTACCGAGAAATGTGTGCCTCCTCCAGGATCTTTTTCCTCAGTTCATCCACATTAGGAACACACAGACGATCCTGAAGTCGCAAAACACCATCCGCACCAATAGTAACTTCCTTGGCACCACCTCGTAGTACCATTTCTCGAAGAACCATTAAGTGTGGGTCGTCATACTGGCGAGCCTTGATCTGTTCAAATAGTAAAGACTGAGCTACAACACATACAAGAACTCGGCTGGGCTCTGAAATGTCCAGCCGCACAAGTCTATTGGCCAAGGACTAAATATTCATAAACCCTTGAATAAATATTTGAAGTGGATTAGGTATCCTATTCCCAATAAAAGAAATTTATTGTCAAGATTATATGATGCAAATATATTTTCAAATTTTGATTTAAAATCTAGATATTGGCGAATTCAAATATTTAAAGAACATACTTATAGAACTGCTTTTAATGTTCCATTTGGTCAATATGAATGGAATGTTATGCCTTTTGGTTTGAAGAATGCCCCTTCTGAATTCCAAAATATTATGAATGATATTTTCAACCCCTATCTAGACTTTATCATTGTTTATATCGATGACATTTTGGTATTTTTCAAAACACTTGAAATGCATATTAAGCATTTAGATATTTTTAAAAGAATTGTTATACAAAATGGTTTGGTTATCTCAAAACAAAAAATGAGTTTATTCCAAACTAACATTCGATTTTTAGGACATTATATTTGTCAAGGAAAGATTACTCCTATTCAAAGATCGATCGATTTTGCTTCAAAATTTCCTGATGTTATTACTGATAGAACTCAGTTACAAAGATTTTTGAAAAGTTTAAATTATATATCGCCTTTTTATAAAGATTTGTCGCGTGATTTAGCCCCCTTATATGATAGGCTAAAAAAGGATTATAAAAACCCTTGGACTAATAGTCATACTACTTTGGTTAAAAATATTAAGCAGCGTGTTAAATCTTTACCTTGCTTGACCCTTGCTAATCCTGCATGGCAAAAGATTATCGAGACTGATGCGTCTAATATTGGTTACGGAGGGATTTTGAAACAAATATACATATAGTATAGTATATATATAGTAAGATGTATATATAGTATAGTATATATATATATATATATATATATATATATATATATATATATATATATATATATATATATATATTATATATATATTATACTATACTATATGTATAGCTTAAGATATATAAAAAGACAAAAATATTGTAAAGAGATATTCAAAGCAATGCGTTATATTTTTATTATAGCATTAAAACATCATGGCAATATCTTTCTTAGTCTTCCTCCCCCCTATGGAATGAGCACAACAAGGTGCTAATACCACCATTGAGAAGAGAAAAAAACTAATCAAGATGTGCCAAAATACAAGTTACATATTAATTTACATGGTATCTCTTACAAATTTCATAAATCCTTCAAGGTCCGGAGGAATTTCCGTTGGTGGTGGCGAAAATGAAGCTTGGTCATCACCGCTTCCAGGCGAAGCATCATCCTCCGCAAGTTCAGCTAGCATTTCTTCGTAAGCTTCGTCTACCTCTGGTTGTGATTCAGCAAGTCCAAAATTTCTTCTTTCCGAACGGATCCAATCTCTGAAAAGTACTGATTTTTCCAAGCTCTCACTCATAGACGCTCTATAATCACCAAGTTGAAGTCTTACTTGATTGAAAGCACTCTCTGATGCCACTGTTGAAGCTTGAATAGTTAAAATATATCGGGCCATCCTTGAAAGAATCGGAAAGTGTTTTTTTTTGTCCTTCCACCATTCCAAAATATTAAAGGAGCCGTCGGAATTCACTTCCTCAATTCCCTATGACAAATAAACTTCAAGCTCATTTAGTTGTGAAAAATCACTAGTACTAGAACCTTGAGAACCCCTGAACCCTGCCCAAGCACTAAGTGCTCTTACTCCCGCAGTTCTTTTAGATGATTGAGAACTAGAAGAAGAAGGAGTTGGAACATTTGGTCTAGCATGATCTAATGCAACTTGATAAGCATTATAAATAGTTTGAACATTTATTTTAATTGAGGCTATTGCGTTCGGAAGTTTAGACAACTCCTCATCTTCAAGTGCTAAACCATTATAAACAGTTTCATACCAAAATTGAGGACCTCCTAATTTTATAGTAGGATTTAACAATGCAGCAACACCATAAATAGGGGGAATAGGGAAAAAATATTTTTTAAATTTTTTCTCATGGAATCAATAGCAAGTTGATAAATTTCCCCACCCTCTGAAAAATGATCAAACAAATTTGCAAGTTCTGCAATATAAACTAAACAGTTAGAAATAGTAGGATAATATTGCCCAGAAAATTCATTTGTAGCAATATGAAATTTTTCTAAAAAATCTACAAGCATTTTAACATTAACTCAATCCGCATTTGTAAGGTGCTCATCATCATCACTTACATGAGCATTAAACGTTGAGTTTATGAGGTTTCTATATTCATATGCAACAACTAAACTTTCATACATGTAATTCCATTTAGTTGGACAAGGTTTAGGAACCTTTCTTTCTCTTAGGCCAAATTCATCGCATATTTTAAAAAAATTCTCTAAGTCTACTTCTACGTTTTGAATAAAAAAGCCAATTAAGAGCCATTTTAAACTTTTCAATTTCAATATTTAAAATTTGCATACCATCACCCACAATTAAATGATAAATATGACAAGTACATCTAACATGAAAAATGTTACTAAATGCAGGACTTAGTGTAGTGGTAAGCAAGGCTACAGCATTTGTGTTACTAGTAGCATTATCCATTGAAACTAATATTATTTTATCACTAATGCAAAAATATCTACAAATATCCGTAATCGTGCTAGAAATAAACTGCCATGTGTGACGTGAATTAATTATTCTATAAGCAATAATGCGCTTTTGCATTATCCAATCCTCATCAATCCAATGACTGATAACAGTAAGGTAATCACAGTCATTACCACTTCTACTAATATCAGTTGTACTAGCAATACGATAATTTATATGAGTAAATAAATGGCGCAAATATTGTTCATATTCATGTTTATATTTATAAATATCACTCTTTATGGTTGTGCGAGGAAAACCTTATAAGTAGGATTATAAACTTTTCTAATATAATGCACAAAGTGAGGGTTAGAAGGAAAACTATAGGGTAAGCACATAACAGTAATCATTTTTGCCAATTCTTCCCGATCTTTTTTTGGACCATAATATAAAACACCACCAGTAATAGTGTTAATTTCCGGTTGAAATTGATTTGACCCGATACTAAGGTCAGCCTGACTAGGTGCATTTGTCCCCTCGGTCAAAGCTTCCATACGATAATAGCTAGCTTTATTTTGAGGGAGTAGCAATATGTGTCTAGTCAAACTTTCCGTCCCTCCCCGACTTCCAACATATTTAAAAACTAACTCTTTGCCACAAGTTTTACACTTAGCCCTATTTTTTTCTCTTAGTTGAGTAAAAAAATGGCCAAACAAGAGATGTTTCTGCCCGTTTAGAAGTTTGTCTAGAAAAAGTAGGGGCAGTAACAGGAGGGTCAGATGGGGGATCATTTGGATTATTATTAGTTGGGTTAACTTCAGGAGCAGGACTAGTGGGTGTATCGTCATCCGGTTGCATTTCATCAAAATCTATTTCTTCATCATCATTTTCATCAATAGTTGTATTACCATAAAGAGCATTCATATATTCATGGTTTAATTGTTCACCGGCTGCAATATTATGGCAAAATTGACTCTCAGTAAATTATAATAAACTATTATCGCTATCAAGAATAGGAGGTGTAGGACGAGTAACAGGTTTGGGCCGGGGAGCCGGGGGAAGTGGAAGAGGAGTAGATTGGCCACTAGATTCACCACTCTTGGATTTTTCCTTATTTTTACTAAATATTTTTTTAAAGGAATAAGCCATCTTAATTAATCAAGCAAAGTAAATAAAACAAACAAAACTATAATATTAAAACTTAAGAGTTGGAACGAGTTTACCGAATTGACGAACAACTTGTTGAAAAATAATTATCGACGAACAATTTTGCACAAATTGTAACAATTAAGTAAGCAATTATAGAAGAATATTAGAGAGAGATTGAGAGAAATTGATGATTTTGTGAGAAAAATAAAAGAATGAGGGGGTATTTATATTTGAAATAGGAAAAAAGTATAATTATAAAAAGTTTGGGGTTAAAACAAAATTTGGGGGGTTAAATGGTTATTTTGCAAATAGCCAACGGCTATTTTGGCAGACCAAACGGCTAGTTTTTAAATGGCCAAACGGTCAAAAAAAATTTAAAATTATCCGTTGGGCCCGGATAGGACCGTTTAGGACCGCTTGAACCGGCTCACTTGTCAGCCGGTCCCGGTCCCAAACGGTCCCGGTCTTGCGGGCCTCACCTATGAGACCGGTCCACTACCCGGCCCATATGCCACCCCTAATGCACACTACTTGCGATCTTTATGTATAATGGGGAATGTCAAGTTAGTGGCGATGCTTCGTTTGATTTTTGCATAACCTTTAAATACCAATTCCTCCCCCAGTTGTTCTTCGCCAAGTAAATTTTCTCATCTTCTACACCAAATTCGACTATTAGTATCGTATGATAGAGCGCCCTGTCTCCTAAACGCTTGAGTTTCAATTTCTCCTCTTTAATAGGACTATACAAACTCTCTTTCCCTTGTGTTCTTGGAGGCTAGGTTCTCAATTCCTTTTTTCTAAATATTCAAATTTGACACTAAACGATTTATCTTGGCAGTTTTCACATGTGATGGGCGTCGTTTACAAGCACTTATTGCTATAGTGTATGAATACGTGTTTTCCTCAACTATACCCAAATCCTTTGCAAATTGGTATGCCATATTATACTAGTAAGGAAAACACGCATTTGTCTTCAACTTTGCAAATTGAGAAAGCTGTGATAATAATTAAATATGCAGTCGATAAGTTGTTGTTTGGAGACCCTTTTGTTTTTCTTAAGAGTATTAGTGTCACGACCCCAATTTCCCTCAGTAGGATGTCGTGATGACACTTAGTCTCTAAAACTAGGTAAGCCTAACATGTATGCAGAATTTAACTGAGATAATGATAAAAGTTTCAAATTAACTAACCACTATCATAAAAAGAACTCTGCAACTCAACAGAATAAACTCCCAAAATCCGGTGATACCAAGTCACAAGCTCTACATTATTGTTCACACGGATCATGCGACGCTTCATTATCTTATGAGCAAAAAGGACTCCAAATCTCGGTTGATGGGATGGGTGCTCTTATTACAAGAATTTGATATTGACATCCAAGATAGGAAATGTAGTGAAAACTAAGTGGCGGATCACTTTTCTCATTTGGAGAAGGAGGGGAGGCCGTATGATGGCCTTGAAATCAATGTCTCCTTCCCCGATGAGCAACTTTTGGCAATTTCAATGAAAGAGGTGCCATGGTTCGCAGACTTAGCAAATTTTCTTGTATGTGGAATCATTCTGGATGAGTTCTCTTCAAGCCAAAGGAAGAAGCTCAAAATGGATTGTCAAGATTATTATTGGGATTAACCATACATTTTCCAGATTTGTACGGATGGGGTGATTAGGAGATGTGTACCGGAACAAGAGCAAGGTGATATTATTGAGGCTTGTCATTCTTCGCCATATGGTGGTCATCATGGTGGAGCAAGAACGACAACCAAAGTGCTTAGTTGTGGTTTCTTTTGGCCCACTCTTTACAAGGATGCAAGTGAGTTAGTGAAAAGATGCGATGAATGTCAACGGGCTGGTGGAATCTCAAAGAAAAATGAAATACCTTTCACAACCATTTTGGAGATTGATATTTTTGATGTGTGGGGCATTGACTTCATGGGCCCTTTTGTGAGTTCTTGTGGAAACACCTACATCTTGGTCGCGGTGGATTATGTGTCCAAATGGGTTGAGACTGTCGCTTTACCCAACAATGAGGCGAGAAGTGTAGTGGCTTTCTTGAAAAAGAATATTTTCACAAGGTTTGGTACTCCACGTGCAATTATAAGCGATGGGGGGTCACACTTTTGCAACACGGCTTTTGACACTTTACTTAGTAAGTATGGTGTTACTCAGAAAGTCACGACTCCCTATCACCCACAAGTTAGTGGGCAAGTGGAAGTCTCCAACTGGGAGATAAAGAGTATCTTGTCTAAAACAGTGAATGCTAATAGGATGGATTGGTCCAAGAAGCTTGATAATGCATTATGGGCTTATCGGACGGCTTATAAAACACCTATCGGAATGTCACCATACTAGTTGGTATTCGGAAAAGCTTGTCATTTTCCGGTGGAACTAGAGCACAAGGCAATGTGGGCTCTAAAGAAGTTGAATCTTGATTGGGATGTAGCCACTAACTTGAGGTTTCACATTTGAATGAATTAGATGAGTTCCGGTACCATGTTTATGTGAGTTCATTCTTGTACAAAGAAAAGATAAAATATCTTACAAATACATTTAGAATAAAGAGTTCAAGGTGGGCGATATTGTATTGTTGTTCAACTTAAGGTTGAGGATGTTTCACGGGAAGCTAAAATCCAAGTAGAGTGGTCCTTTTGAATTTTCGGTATGACACCTTTTGGTGCATTACTTGAAGAACAAAAATAATTAAGTATTATGAGTCAATGGTCATCGGGTGAAGCACTACTTGGGAAAGGTTGGAGATAGCCACGTGGTGGCGGTCATTCATTTCACTTGAGGGTATTTTGCATTGTGCCGTGACGTTAAATCTGGCGCTTCTTGGGAGGCAACCCGTGTTCTTTTCCTTTTTCTTTTGTAGTTAAGTGTTATTTGTGTTCTAACTTGATTTGAAGTGTGCTGTAGGTATAAGTGTGACTTACAAGAAAGGTGGACAAAAATATGGCTTAGTGTTCAAGATTGTGCGGACCACACTTTTTTTGTGCGGGCCGCACATTTCTATGTGCCATAGCAGAAGAGCATTGCGGCCGCACATTTCTTTTGGTGGACCGCAGATTTAAAATATCAAAATATCAACTCTTTGAAGTTTGAGCTTGTTAGTGCAGAGTCGATCTGCGACCGCACGTGAATCAACGACCGCGCCTGAAAATGTGCGGATAACAGATTTAGTTTTGAAAATGTTCGCCCAGGTGACAGAGTGCGGACCGCACTCGCCTATTTTCCCTTCTTAAAATAGTTGGTATAAATAGAAGAATAAGGCTCATTGTATACTTTTCCCTCTTTGAACAAAACATTGTTGCTCTGTTGGTTTCCTTGGAGATTTTTACTGTCCTCACACCCAACCACCTTGATTATTCATTGCACTCACTCTATCTGGTATGCTTCAATATCATGTTAAAATTTTTGTGTTAGTTTAATTTTTAGTTTTTTAGTTCTTTTTAGGCCAATTGGTATTAGAGTTTAATTATGTGTCAATGTGGGGTAGATCTTACTGGGTAACCATATTACATGCTCTAATGGTTTTAAGTTAGTGTAATTTCATGTTTTTACCATGTTGCCATGCCTATTTGTGGAAGAAATTGAAAAACCTAAGTAGAAAAAATAGTTTGCTCGTAACTTTTTGAAATCTGCGGCCGCACTTGAATTTGTGCGGTCCACAAATATTGAATTTGGGCAATTCAGTGAAGAAGGAATCTGCGGTCACAAGTTAAATTGTGCGGATCGCAGATTTCCCTTTGCGGTTACAGATCAGCCTATTCTCTATCATCAGAGATTCGTCATTTTTTAGACTCAGAAGTGCGGACGCAAATGTGTGGACCGCACTTCCCTTATGCGGCCGCACATTAGAATTCTGCGGGCCGCAACTCCCATCTGCGACTGCACATAAAAAATGTGCAGATCACAGATCCCTTTACCTGCAGGCATGTATTGCATGCATAACCCCACCGTGTCCAATTGTTTCTCCCTTATCTACATTAAGTCCTGAATGCGTTGAACAATGAATTGCAATTAACAATCTTCTTTGCTTTGATACTGACAATAGTTCGATCAAGAGGCCGAGGCTACACTTCAAAGGGTAGAGGTGAATCTTCTCGGGGTCGAGGTAGAATTACCTTGCTCCTTGGCCAGCCTAAGATATTCAGGAAGAAAACCACAGCCTACAGAGGGAGAGGTGTAGACCTCTCCAAGTCTAGCTCCTATGTCCTGTCTAGGGAGGTGTCAGAGGGCAACTCAACCTCTGTTTAGGAGAAGCAGACGGCCACACAGTCGTGGCCACAGGGGAGATACCAGCTCAGGGATGAGCCTTCTTCATCTCACAGCACCTCTAAGGGATCGGAGAGTGCTAGCCAGGCTTCTGAGACATCAACTATACCAGTCACAGAGGCACAACCTATACATGAGATCCGCAATGATGGTAGAGGGGAAGATGGTACAACTACAGGTCTGGAGAGATCAAAGAAGAAGGAGGTTTGGGAGGATAGATTTGTTAGCTTGGCCACTTTTACTAGTTTTCGTATGTGGTGGCCAGTGAGGTCATTGACCCTTGAGAGACAGTTTCTTTTGAAAGATTTAGAGACATACAACACGATGATCTTGAGGCAATTCAGAGCATGAAAGGGTTGTGGTTCACCGAGAGAGTGGAGGATGCCAAAGAATACCTCGTCCGAGAATTCTATGCCAATGTTTCTCATATAAAAAAAGGGGAAAAAGTGACCAAAGCACGCAACATCAAGGTGAGGTTTGATCAGCATACGCTAAACGCATACCTGGGCTTCTAGGATGTAGAGCCATAGGAGTATCTAGAAAAATACGCAATGAAGGAAGGAGTCTGACCTTGGCTGGTTGAGATATTAACACCACCAGGGCCACCACCACCATAGATTATCGCTGGGGTTCCCATTCAGTGGAGCACTTTGAGTTTTGAGGCGAAGGGGTAGCACACCTTTGTTTGTGGTAGATTGGATCCGTGCAAGAACGAGACTCACATTCCTATTTCACTCAATGTGGGTGCTGTGATGTCGGCCAACATTTTCGTGATTGCACGGAAGGATATCTCGGCCTACCCTTATCTCACCTCTATCATAGAGTGCCTTACTGATGCAAAGTTAGAGCCAAGAGATTTTGACACCAAGGTGAAGGCGAAGAAGCCATTCGACTGGTATTCACTGATGGATGCGAGCAACCCAAAGAAGAAAGTTCATCCTTCTACCACCACATACCAGTCTGATGAGCAAGCAGTGGTAGTTTCTAAGACAGCTGATCTTCCATCCACCCCTGTTGAGCCTTCTACCAGTGCCACTACTATGCCTATACCATCATCCTCAGCTCCTACCACAACTCCGAGAGCAGCTCTAAAGCCAGTGTCTTTGACCACAATTCCACTATCTGCTCTATGAGTCTCCCAGACATTGGCGAGTCTCAACAACTCGATGTAGACATCTACTTCTAAGTTGTCTGACTTGTCTAGTATTATTGCAGTGCGGTTCACTACTCAAGCACCATAGGCTCCTTCTGAAATTGATGAGACACTGAAGAAGATTCTAGAGAACCAGAAGACAATCATGGACACCTTGGTACATCACATGTCAGTTATTGAGGAGCTGGAAAAGGAAGTGAAGAAGATGAGGAAGTCCCAGGCAAGCAAGAAATCAGTGGACAAGATCCGAAAGGAGGTGACTAGACTTGCCATAGCTGGAGACCTTCCTTTTGATATGCTCATTGACCCGCATCAGTCCGCCCCGGATCCTTCAGCACCATCTGCACCGGTAGCACCAGCTGGCCAATCTGAGGAGCCAGACCTTGCTGTCGACACTGCTGAGGCAGTGCGTGTAATGTTCGAAAACCTAGCCACGCCTAGATTTGATGATGATGAGATACAGTTGGCTGATCCTGAGGGAGATGACATTGCTGGGGACACTGAGATATCCAAGGATCCTTAGAGAGTTTTCTTCACCCTCTCTTATTTTACTCTTATTTTGCCAAGAATTGGGGATAATGCTTGCTTTTATTCAGGGGTGGAGTTTATTTGATACATTGACACACTTTGGATATATTTGGTCTGTAATAATTTGATATACTTTGGATACATTTGGTCTCTTTCTTTTTGTGTTTGTATTTATCTATATTTAGTAGTTATTGTTCATTAGCTTCTTTATTTTTTCCATCTTAGTTTTTGGTTTGTTAAGTAGCTTCTTTTTTATTCTTTCGTAGATAATAAGCCTTTGATTTTTTTAACGCCACGGTTCTTTCTAAAGGTAGTTTTTGTATAAACCGGGTGAATCGTCCCAACGATGGATAGCGTTACAATCTTCTTAAGGGAATGAGTCCGTTTTTTATGTTTAGGTAATAGTAATAGTAGTAGTAGTAGTAGTAGTAGTAGTAGTAGTAGTAGTAGTAGTAGTAGTAGTAGTAGTTGTAGTGAATAAAAAGGCCTAATCAAGTCATTGTCGAAGAGTTAATCATGCCTTATTTGGTACTAACATACGTAACTACGTGCTTATGGTTAGAGACAAGATTTTTAAAAGCAATAGCTCTAGTTAGTGACCTTGTGACTCTTGAGTTGACTTTGGTGATCATCGAGTGGTTTATTGGACCACAGTAATCTTTAAACTTGAATGTGGTCGTTGTAGGCTCTCGACTCTATCCTCTTTTACAATCTAGTTGCGTGAGGGGTGAGATGAATTGTTGCTAGTCCAAATATCCGTGCGAATGGTCTAGAACTTACCCCGAATATGTTTCAAGGCAAAATCTTAAGTTTTGCTTGGTTTGAGAAGTGATTGTAGGCTTTCCTTGGCCCGTTTGAGATTTCTATTGCCAACCAATGTCGTTATCCCTAGTCAACCCCTTTGAGCCTCTAACCTTTCTCATTTGATAACCATGTTATAAGCCTTTACCCGTTTTGTCGTGACCCTCTCTTGGCACCCGAACTTTCCTTAACACTCTTGTGAAATAAGTGGCTAAAGCATAAGTTTGGGGGAGAGATGAGGAATTTGAAAAAGGTATCAAGGCACAAAAAGAGAAAAGAAATAATCTCTATGAAAAGAGAAGGTAAGAAAAGAAAAGAACTAAAAAGAAAAATGCAAAAAAAAAAGAATAAGTAGAAGGGTTGATGGATTCAAAAAGAGGTAACGATCCCTAACATGAGCATCAAAAAGGGAGAAAAAAGAATGAAATGAACAAGAAAGAGTAATGTCAAGTTTCTCTAGCCCTCAATGAAAAGCAAATACCTCTAAGAATTGGTAATTATGAGCCGAGAAATGAAAATGTAGAGTGCTTAAGGAAAGGTGTAACCACTTACCCATATGGTATCCTACCCTAATCCAAAAGCCTTCATCACAACTCGAAAGAAATCCTACTTGATTTCAAACCGAGTGAGCTTACATTAGTGGTGATCTACATGAGGGGCAATCCTATAGTACTTGAAGCCGTACTTGTGACATTCTCTTGTGAGAGAAGAGTGAACCTTTCATGAATCTTAAGATTGAGTGCTAACTTATTAAGTGAGCTTGGAAAATGGAGGGTAGGGGAGGAAGAGTTTGGAGTCTACCATGACCTATATGATAGAACAAGAATCCTTGATGAGTAAAGTCAATTCTTGATGCTCAAATATCAAATTAGAACTATTTGTGAATGAATAGTTGACTTGTCACCTTGTTGATAATGCATGAGTAGTGTGGGTAATTGTTGGTCCCAACTGAGTATGAATGGCTCACCATTGAATCGCTGAAATGACCTTTAACTTTGAGGAGGTGGGAACTAATTTATTTGCTTAAGGACAAGCAAAGACTTGAGTTTGGGAGAGTTAATAAGTGTGAATTTTGACAACTTATTAGCACCTTTTTGCTTCTGTTTTAGTCCAAAAGTATTTATTTATGTTCCCAACACTAATGAAAGTGTGCAAATTGCAGGAATGATGGAAATTTGGGCTCCCATGATGAAATTCGATTAAAAAAGGAGTGTTTTGACTCACAAGGCAAGAATGGGCGTAGGACGTAAGAAGTGCGGTCCGCAGAGGTATTTCTGCAGCCGCAGAAGAAAGTGTGGACCGCTGAATTCCCTCTACGGCCGCAGAACAAGTGGAGAAGCCCAACAGACTTTAAGCTAATATGCAGACCGCACTTGAATTGTGCGGTCGCAGAACAAGGTCTGCACTAACAAAGAATTCAAAGTTCAGAGAGTGTGCAAATGACCAAGACTTGAAGCCTTGCCTGAAGTGCAGACCGCACAAGAATTGTGCGATCGTAGAAGATGCATTGCAGCCGCAGATCAAATTATGCAATTGCAGAATCCTAGTTCTTGCAAGCTGAAGCAATCTGCGGACCGCACATAGAATTGTGCAGCCGCAGAACATCCCGAGAGGCATTTTTGTCAGCGCATTTTGGGCCACTATAAATAGACGAGAATCACATTTTTAGGTCAAGTTTCGAAGTTTGAGCTGTTGTAGCCGTTGTATTTTGCTATTTAGGAAGTTTGTGACTATTTTGGGATTTGAACATCATATTTTATCATTTTAATCTTAGATTATGAGTTTAATTAGTATTTCTTCTTTATTTTCTTCATTTTTCACTATGAGTAGCTAGGCTCTTACTAGGGTTGTGACCCAACCTTAGTGTGTAAACCTTATAGGTATTTAATTTAATATTTGTTTATGATTGGGTGTTGATTATTTAGCCTTGTGTATGCTTTAATTTTAGAATTAATGATTGCAAATATTGGTTCAAGCCTTTTTGACTTGGTATTTACTTGAGAAAGAGGGACCTAGTCTAGGATAACTTGGCAAACAAAAAATTGGGCTAATTAAAGGTTTGATTAGCCTAATTAAAGGGTTTAAACTAGATATAGTGAGAACCCGAATTGAGCTCTTATCAACTATTTAGCTTGATACCCATTTGGGCTTGAAAAAGCCAAATTGGACAAAATCACTCTATGACCGAGAGGTATTGAGCGGGTAATTAGAGTTGAGAGCTATAATTCACCCCGATCAATAAAACAAGCGTTAATGTATATAACCCATTAGGTGAACACCTAGGTTAAGGTCACATCCCCAGGCTTTTAACCAATTGGAAAAACAACAAAAACAATCATTCGCTTTCTAGTTTCTTCTCTTTAGCTTATAATTGTTAGAGTTAATTTACAACAACAACAACAACAACATACCTAGTATTATCCCACACCGTAAGGTCTGGAGAGGGTAGTGTATACACAGACCTTACCCCTACCCTGTGAGGATAGAAAGGTTGTTTCCAATAGACCATCGGCTCAGGAAAGAATAAGCACCACATTAATGAAAATATAGACAAGAAGGAACAATATCAAAAATCCATATAAAAGCAGAATAAAAATAACAAGATAGTAAGGTGATCAACAATGAAAGGAAACAATGGCTAGTCATAAAAACCCTACTACCAATAAAAAACGAGACTACATGCCAATACTACTGTTATAAACACTCTAGACTACCTACTCAACTACCCTAATTCTCGACCTTCATACCTTCCTATCAAGGGTCATGTCCTCGGTCAGCTTAAGCTGCGCCATGTCTTGCCTAATCACCTCTCCCCACCTCTTATTTGGCCTACCTCTACCTCTCCATAGGCCCTCCAATGTCAACCTCTCACACCTCCTCACCGGGGCGTATGTGCTCCTCCTCCTCACATGACCAAACCACCTAAGCCACGCTTCCCGCATCTTGTCCTCAATAGGGGCCACACCCACCTTGTCGCGAATAACCTCATTTCTGATCCTATCTAACCTAGTGTGCCCGCACATCCATATCAACATCCTTATCTCTGCTACCTTCATCTTTTGGACATGAGCGATCTTGACTGGCCAACATTCAACCCCATACAACATCGTTGGCCTGACCACCACTCTGTAGAACTTACCTTTAAGTTTTGGTGGCACTTTCTTGTCACACAAAACACCGGAAGCGAGTTTCTATTTCATCCATCCTGCCCCAATACGATGTGTGACATCTTCATCAATCTCCCCATCCCCCTGAATAATAGACCCAAGGTGCTTAAAACTTCCTTTCCTAGGGATGACCTACGAGTTCAGCCTCTCATTCCCTTCCTCACCTTGAGTCTCGCCATTGAATTTACACTCCAAGTATTCTGTCTTGATCCTGTTCAACTTGAAATCTTTAGACTCTAGGGTCTGCCTCCACACCTCTAGTTGCGCGTTCACACCATCTCGCGTCTCGTCAATCAATATAATATCATCTGCAAATGGCATGCAGCACGACACCTCCCCTTGGATGTAGCGCGTCAGTACGTCCATCACTAGAGCAAATAAAAAAGGGCTGAGTGTCGACCGTTGATGCAACCCTATCATAATCAAAAAATGGTCCGAGTCCCCACCCACTGTCCTCACTCGAGTTTTTGCTCCATCATACATGTCCTTTATCAGCCTAACATAGGCACTAGGTACACCTCTAGCCTCTAAACATCTCCATAATACCTCTCTTGGAACTTTATCGTACACCTTTTCTAAGTCGATGAACACCATATGCAAGTCCTTCTTTCTCTCCCTATACTGCTCCATCAATCTTCTAACAAGGTGGATGGCTTCTGTAGTTGAGCACCTCGGCATAAACCCAAACTGGTTCTCAAAAATAGACACACTCCTCCTCACCCTTAGATCTACCACTCTCTCCCAGACTTTTATAGTATGGCTAAGCAGCTTGATACCCCGATAGTTATTGCAATTTTGGATATCACCTTTGTTCTTGTATACAGGAACTATCGTGCTCCACCTCCACTTTTTGTGAATCTTCTTCGTTCTAAAAATGATAGTAAATAACCTAGTCAGCCACTCCAAGTCTGCCTTGCCCGCACTCTTCCAAAACTCCCCCAGGATTTCATCCGGCCCAAGCACTTTGCCCCTGCACATCTTACACATAGCCCCCCAACTTCATCAACTCTAATTCGCCTACAATACCCAAAGTCACAATGACTCCCGAAGAGTTCCATATCACCCAGTACAATACTCTTGTCCCCCTCCTCGTTCAAGAGACTATAGAAGTAGGTTTGCCATCTCCGACGAATAAGCCTCTCATCCAACAAAACTTTACATTCTTCGTCCTTAATGCACTTCACTTGGTCCAAGTCACGCGCCTTCCTTTCTCGTGCCTTGGCTAACCTGAACAACCTCTTATCCCCACCTCGTCCCTCGAGTTCCTCATATAAACGACTAAAAGCTGCAGTCTTGGCCGCTGTAACTGCTAGCTTTGCCTCTTTCTTAGCCAACTTATAATTCTCCCTATTCGCCCTCTTCTCCTTCTCGTCTACACTTTTTACCAGCTTTAGATACGTTGCTTTCTTGGTTTCCACTTTTTCTTGAACCTCTCCATTCCACTACCAGTCTCCCCTGTGACCACCAGAGTAACCCTTTGAAACCCCTAATACCTCTCTCGCGGCTTCCCTAATTCACTGCGCAGTCATGGTGCACATAGCTATTGCGTCCCCACTACTCCTCCAAGCCCCCATAGTCAACAACTTGACCCTCAACTCCTGTGCTTTAGCTTCCGTCAAGGCTTCCCACTTGATCCTATATTGGCTATACATTGCCCTCTTCCTCCTCTTCCTCATGATCTCAAGGTCCATGACGAGGAGCCTATGAAGGGTCGAGAGGTTCTCACTCGGAAAGACCTTATAATCCGTGCAAAGACCTCTATCGGACTTTCTGCAGAGTAAATAATCAATCTGAGTCTCGGCCACCGAACTCCGAAAGGTGACCAAGTGCTCCCTCTTTTTCAGGAAACTCGAGTTTGCTATCACCAAATCAAATGCTCTAGCAAATTCCAGCAAAGACATTCCTCCTCCGTTTTTATCTCCAAAACCAAAGCCAACATGGACATCATCATACCCCCCAGACGTCGCTCCGATGTGGCCTTTGAAATATCCTATGAAAAGCTTCTCGGTATGCGAGATACCACGCACCATCTCATCCAAATCCTCCCAGAAATGCCTCTTGACTTCCTCATCCAAGCCTGCTTGGGGTGTGTACGCACTGATTATGTTCAAAATAAAACCTCTAACAACTGGCTTAATAGTCATCAGTCTATCATTCACCCTCCTAACCTCCACCACTAGTTCCCGAAGTTCTTATCAACCAAGATACCTACCCCGTTTTTGCCCCCCACCCTCCCAGAATACCATAGTTTGAACTTGTCCACATCCTGCACCTTATCTCCTACCCACCTAGTCTCCTGTACACAAGCTATATTAATCTTCTTTTTTTCGAGAATCTTTACTAACTCTACAGATTTTCCAGTCAAAGTCCCTATGTTCCAAGACCCCACTCTCAACCTAGTAGCTCCCTTAGCCCTCTTACCCCCCACACCCCCCCCCTCGCTGACACCCCCGAGGACAAGACCTTACCCTATCGCCGTTCATCAAAGCCACTATATCCCGAAAACAAGCGACAAAAATAAAATAAATTCCAAAATATAATCTATCACTAAAAATCGCAAAACAGGTGAAGAAATAAAATAAAAAAACTAATGGGAACTATAATCTACAACTAAAGGTCAGAAAAATAGGTGAAGAAATAAACTAAAGGAACTAAAGGAAACTATAATCTACAACTAAAGGACATAGAAATAGGTGAAGAAATACAATAAAAGAGCTAAAGGGGACTATAATCAACAACTAAAGTTCAAAAAGAAAATGTGCAAAACTAGAGCAGAACTACTAGGGGATATATGAAATAAAGATCAAAATAAAGATGTAAACAAGTAGATAACAATATAAATAAGTAGGCAAAGCTATCACTAATGCAATTAATTTGACAATGCTAGGGCAAATACTAACTAAATATTCAAGAACAAAATAGGCAGGCAAGGAGATACAATTACGCTAAAATATCAAACTATCAAAATATCAAGACATGAGAGGAACAATAGAACCTGGATTGCAACCCTTGAAGTTAACTGAAATCTGGCCAGCAGTAATGAATTGCGACGACTGGCTGAAAGGGCTAAAGTTTTAATCTTTGTACCAAAAGCTAGGTTACGGAGGAAGTGGAAATAGTAGAGACCAAAGACAAAATGTTCTTGAAGAAGCAGGAGAAGGGAACAAGAAGGGAAAGTGAGGAGGGAGGAATATGTAGGGGCAAAAATGGTAAGTGGAAAATTATTGGTGGAGATGTTGAATTCTTGATTAAAGATCAGATCTTTGAACCAAATCAATAATACCCAGAAAAATTTTCCAAGAAAAACAGTTCAAGAAAAGCTCTTCGATCAAAAATTAAGTTAATTAAATCAATCAAAAATTGGTTCAAAGAATTTAAAATTGAACAAGAAATCCCAAATCCGCAAATTATTTTTATCGGAAGAACATAAACCCTCTTTTTCTTTAAAAAAAAAACAGAGAAATCAAGAGAGAAAAAACGAATAACGGGATTTCAGAAAAGTACAATAATGGATGTTCTTGATTCTGGCAATTTTGGGGAATACGAAAGATTAACGAATAGCAAAAGAGCAAACAGATCATCTGATCACAAGAATTGCAAGCACCCTAACATATAAATACCTTTTATTTGGGCATTTCCCCAAATTTTGAAATGAGAATAAGTCGGAATTGGAGAGGAAGATAGAGAGTCCGGAGAAGGAAAGGACAGAATCAGATACAACCCCAGCAAGAAATAATTCAAAAGAACAGAAAAACAAATAGAAAGATTAACACATTCATCAAAGACTTATTACTATGAAGTAACAAAAGGAAGAAGAGAAAAATACTCACCAGAATCCAAAAATAAAATGAAGAGCAAATATTAATTGAAAAAAATATAGAGAACCTTTGTTGAAAATTAAGCAACCTACGAAAGCACAGAGGAGAGAGCAAGAGAGACGCCAATCCAGAATAAGAGAAGAAAATGAAGGGAAAAAAGGAGGAGGAGATCTGTACAACTACGTATTGGAAGCAAGAATTAAAAAAAAGCCCTTTGTTAATTTAGAAGTAGAAATAAAAACCCTTTGTTTGGAAGTGAAATTTAGTTGTTCCATTTGCCCTCGTCAAGTGTGTACCCGTAACACCCATATTAAACTCTCTGTGGAAATCAACCTTAACTCTTGTTGGGTACTATTCTTCCAACGATCGTTTCCACTCACTATTGAGTGCAGATTGGACGTGGGTCACCCTATCATGCTATTCTTGATTGTCATGCCAAGATGGTGACTTTGGCTATGCCAGGTTTGCTGCGGTTGGAGTGGAGGGGTACTTTGGATTATGTTCCTAGCAGGGTTGTGTCCTTCCTTAAGGCACATCAGATGGTTGAGAAGGGGTATGATGTATATCTAGTCTTTGTGGGAGATGTCAGTGTTGATACCCCTACCGTTGAGTCAGTTCCAGTAGTGAGAGACTATCCAGATGTATTTCGGGAGGATCTTACGGGCACGCCGCCCGATAAGGATATTGATTTTGGTATTGACATGTTATCAAACACTCAGCCCATTTCTATTTTACCATATCGTATGGCCCCAACGGAGTTAAATGAGTTAAAGGAGAACTTGCAAGAGTTGCTTGATAAGGGTTTCATTCGGCCTAGTGTGTCACCTTTGGGGTGCTCCGGTCTTGTTTGTAAAGAAGAATGATGGTTCTATGCCCATGTGTATTGATAATCGGCAGTTGAACAAGGTTACAATGAAGAACATGTATCCATTTTCATGCATTGATGACCTATTTTATCAACTACAGGGTTCCAGAGTGTTCTCAAAGATTGATTTGTAGTCAGGCTATC
Organism: Nicotiana tomentosiformis; assembly: GCF_000390325.3. NCBI lineage: Eukaryota > Viridiplantae > Streptophyta > Magnoliopsida > Solanales > Solanaceae > Nicotiana > Nicotiana tomentosiformis. Next base: position 31,963,027 of record NC_090812.1, read on the forward strand.
ATCAACTAAAGATTCGGGATCCAGATATTCTGAAGACTGCTTTTAGGACTCAGTATGGTCACTACGAGTTTCTTGTGATGTTATTCGGGCTGACCAATGCCCCAACAACATTCATGCACTTAATGAATAATGTATTCCAGCCCTATCTTGACTCATTTATCATTGTATTTATTGATGACATCCTGGTGTACTCCCATAGCCGGGAGCATTTGAGGATTGTGCTTCATACCTTGAGAGAAAAGAAGTTGTATGAAAAATTTTCAAAGTGTGAATTCTAGCTTGATTCCGTGGTGTTTTGGGTCATGTGGTGTCGAGTGAGGGGATTAAGGTATATCTGAAGAAGATTGAAGCAGTTCAGAGTTGGCCCAAACCATCATCAACTACTGAGATTCGGAGTTTTCTTTGTTTGGCATTGTATTACCATCGTTTCGTAGAGGGCTTCTCATCTATTGCTGCGCATATGACTAGATTGACCCAGAAGGTGCTCCGTTCAGATGGACCGAGAAGTGTGAGGAGAGCTTTCAAAATCTCAATACTGCTTTGACTACAACCCCAGTATTAGTGTTGCCTAGGGGTTCGGGGTCTTACACGGTGTATTGTGATGCGTACCTCGGCGCGGTGTTGATGCAAGATAGTAGGGTGATTGCCTATGCGTCTAGACAACTAAAGGTACATTAGAAGAATTATCCTGTCCATGACTTGGAATTAGCAGCTATTGTTCATGCCTTGAGAATTTGGTGGCACTATTTATACGGTGTCCCTTGTGAAGTCTACACCGACCACCGGAGCCTGCATCATCTGTTCAAACAGAAAGATCTTAACTTGCGGCAATGAAGATGGTTAGAGTTTCTTAAGGACTATGATATCACTATTCTATATCATCCCAGAAAGGCCAATATGGTGGTCGATGCCTTGACTCGAAAGGCGGAGAGCTTGGAAAATTTAGCATATCTACCGGCAGCAGAGAGGCCATTAGCATTGAATGTTTAGGCCTTGGCCAACCAATTTGTTAGATTGGTTGTTTCAGAGCCAAGTTGAGTTTTGTCCTGCGTGGTTTCTCGTTATTCTCTATATGATCGTATCAGAGAGCGTCAGTATGACGACCCCCATTTGCTTGTCCTCAAGGACACGGTTCAGCACGGCGATGCCAAGGAGGTTACTATTAGGGATGACAGTGTATTACGGATGCAAGGCCGGCTATGTATGCCCAATGTGGATAGTTTGCGTGATTTGATTCTTCAGGAGGCCACAGTTTGTGGTACTCCATTCTTCCGGGTGCCGCTAAGATGTATCAGGACTTGATGCATCACTATTGGTGGAGGAGGATAAAGAAAGACATAGTGGAGTATGTAGCTCGATGTCTAAAGTGTCAGCAGGTGAAGTATGAGCATCAACGACTAGGTGGGTTGCTTCAGAGGCTTGAGATTCCCGAGTGGAAATGGGAGCGGGTTACCATGGATTTCGTTGTTGGGCTCCCACGGACTCGGAAGAAGTTTGACACAGTATGGGTGATTGTGGATAAGTTGACCAAGTCAGCTCATTTCATTCCAATAGTGACTACTTATTCTTCAAAGCAGCTAGCTTAGGTCTATATCCGCGAGATTGTCCGACTTCATGGCGTGCCAGTATCCATTATCTCTGACCGGGGTACGTAGTTTTCATCGCGATTCTAGAAGGCCATATAGTGTGAGTTAGGCATTGAGTTGAGTACATCATTCCACACTTAGACGGACGGACAGTCCAAGCGCACTATTAAGATATTGGAAGATATGCTTCGTGCCTGTGTTATGGAGTTCAGGGGTTCTTGGGATCGGTTCTTGAGATCAATTCTTGCCACTTGCGGAGTTTGCCTACAATAACAACTACCAATCGAGTAATCAGATGGCTCCGTATGAGCCCTTGTATGGGAGGCGGTGTTGGACTCCAGTAGGTTGGCTTGAGCCGGGTGAGGCGAGGCTATTGGGTACTGACTTGGTTTAGGATGTCTTGGAAAAGGTTAATAGACACCAGGATAACTCTTTGACTTTTGTGTAGACGACTTGGGAATGGAGTTTTGACGGTTCCAATAGCTCCGTATGGTGATTTTGGACTTAGGAGCGTGTCCGGATATTGATTTTGGTGGTCCGTAGGTCGTTTCGGCTTGAATTGATGAAAGTTAGGAAGTTGAAAGTTTGAAGGGTTGCGAAGTTTGACTGGGAGTTGACTTTGTTGATATCGGGGTTAGATTCTGATTTAGGAAGTTGGAATAGGTCTGTCACATCATTTTATGATCTGTATGCAAAATTTGAGGTCAATCGTGTTTTGGTATGAATCGACGTTGGTTTTGGAAGTCGGATGTTCATAGTTTTAATAGGCTTGATTTGGGTTGCTATTCGTAGAATCGATGTTGTTTGATGTGATTTTAGGCCTTGGGTAGGTCCATTATGTGTTTTGGAACTTGTTGGTATATTCGGATGGGGTCCCGGGGGCCTCGGGTGTGAATCGGATCATTTTTGGACTTGGTTGATTGCTGAAGCTACTGCTTTTCTGTTCCGGTTTCCTTCTACGCATTCACGAAGGTTCTCATGCGATCGCGTAGAGTCCTCAGGGACTGTTAGGATTTTTCTCTTCGCGTTCGCGAAGGCAAGGGTGCGATCGCGAAGTTTGCTGAGCTTGGTCATCACGAACGCGTGAGGTATATCGCGTTCGCGTATAAGGAAGGTGGGGCTAGGGCTGAGGCATGCTTTGTTCATCGCGTTTGCGTGGCCTGGGATGTGGTTGCGTAGGTGGAGGAAGCTGGTCATAGCGTTCGCGACTGGCTTCACGCGATCGCGAATAAGGTTTTATTGAGCTGGGGAGAATTATTCTACGCGATCACGAATCTTTGTCCGCGATCGCGATAGAGGACAACTGGGCAGCAATATTAAAATTTCAAAACGAGGGTTTTATCTCATTTTTCATCTTTTGGACCTAAAGAGCTCGGTTTGTGGTGATGTTTCGAGGAATTTTCTACGAAATCATCGGGATAAGTGATTCTAACTCTGATTTGACTATTATACAAGAATCCATCTTCATTTTTGTCATCTAATTAGTGATTTGAGTTGGAAAATTTGGGGGAAAATTGTGAAACTTCTTAGACTAAAGTTTGGGGATTTGAAAGGCGATTCAAAGTTGGATTTGTGTAATTCTTGTATGGTTGGACTCGTTATCGAATGAGTGTTCGGCTTTTGTAATTTTGGTCAGGTTCCGAGACGTAAGATCGGGGTTAACCTTTTGAGTTGACTTTTTGTTTCTCTTTAAAGATTGCAACTTTATTGTTTGGAATAGCTTCCTATAGTTTGTATTTATGGTATGAAGTTGTTTTGGCTAGATTCGAGCCGTTCAGAGTTGGATAATCGCGAAAAAGGCTTACTAGTGGATTGAGTTAGCATGTTTTGAGGTAAGTGTCTTGCCTAACTTTGTGTGGGGGAATCACCCCTTAGGATTGGTGTTGTTTTGTGTAAATTGTGATATGTGGAAGCTTGCACGCAAGGCGACGAGTATGTACACAGGATAAATGTGGTAATTGACCGATTTTAGCTATGTAGTTTCCTTTCATGCCTTTAATTAAGTTGCCATAATATGTTATATTCATCGTCATAAATCTATCTTCACATGCTTTACTTGACATCGTTAATACTTATCCTATCTCCTACTTGCTAATTGTCTTTACATGTTTAGTTGAAGTTATTGTTCTCTCCATTTCTTATTCATTGTTTAACCGTTGAGTTCTTTCACTTGAAGTTGTTATTTCTTGAAATATCTTATTGTTAAAATTTGGTGTTGAAGTTATAAAGGCCGTGATTTATATTGAGACAAAGTTGTAAAGTTGTTAAAATACCCTTTTGTTGAGTTATTCACTTTCGGTTGCTATTGTTGAGACTCTTGTGCATATTGAGGTTGAATCATGAGCTATTTATTGTGGAAACACTATTATTGTTGAATTCTTTGGCAAGTTGTGATATTGGGCATTTGAGGTACGATTTGTGATATATTGTGATATTGATACACATTCGGTGGTATAAAGATTGGGGTTGAAACACATGCGGTGAGATAAGGTGGGCTTGATACGTGTGTTGCTAGTAGGGAAACTACTTGAAGCCACGCGGTGTGATAAGGTAGGCTAAAATGCGGGTAGCTATTTCGAAAAAATAATTTTCAAAGCTAAATGCAAGGCTCCCGCGGTGATATAAGGAAAGATTGTGATTTATTTTTGTTAAATGAGACTACGAGGCGGTACCTCGATAGTGATTCTTGTTGATACCTTTCTCTTACATCACTCGTATTTTGGTTGCATTGTTTCCTTGGCATATTATTCCTTGTTTTCTTCTGTGATGCCTTAATTGCCTTAGTTCAGTGTTGCTATTCTTGGTATATTTCTTCATTGTTTCATTTCCATTGTTTATCATTATTACATTGTCATATATCTGTTCAATTTTCTTATTTATTCCAATAGAGTCTTGACCTAACCTCGTCAATACGCTACCGAGGATAGACTTGACACTTACTGGGTACCGTTGTGGTATACTCATACTACGCTTCTGCACATCTTTTTGTGTAGATCCAGGTACCCCTTACCAGCCTAGACACCAGTGAGTCGAGCTCGAATTTAAAGACTTCAAGGTATACCTGCCGACGTCCGCAGGCCTAGGAGTCACCCTCTATCTAGTTTTATTTCGTTTTCCCTTTAATAGATATTGTTGTATAGGGATATTCAGTATACTTTTGCACCCATCAAGTACGGGCGAAACTTCTTAATTGCAAACACAATAGCAATGAGCTATTTCTCTGTAACGGTATAATTGACTTTGGCACTATTCATGGTCTTTTTAGCATATTAGCACCAAATTAGTTTCTTCACGTCTAGCCAACACTTTGTCCAAATTGTCAAGACAATCATCAAAAGAATCTCCAACCACCGAGAAGTTATCCATAAAAACTTCAAGGTAGTCCTACACCATGTCCGTAAAAATAGCCATCATACATCTTTGAAAAGTCGTCGGTGCATTGCACAAACCAAATGGCATCTGCTTGAAGCAAAAGTAACATAGGGACATGTAAAGGTTATTTTCTCTTGATCTTTTGGAGCAATGAGAATTTGGTTGTAGCCCGAGTACCCATCAAGAAAGCAATAGAAAGCACGGACGGTCAATCTATCAAGCATTTGATCTAAGAAGTGAAGTGGAAAATGATCCTTCCGTATGACTTTGTTGATCTTGTGATAGTCCATACACACGCTCCAACCGGTCACCATTCTTGTAGGAATCAATTCATTGTTTCCATTGGTGACCACCGTCATGCCCCCTTCTTTGGTACACATTGAACCGGAGAAGTCCATGAACTATCAGAGATAGGGTAGACATCCCGGCATCCAACCACTTGATAATCTCCTTCTTGACAACTTTTTGCATAGCCTCATTGAGTCTCCTTTGATGTTTAATAGATGGTTTAGCTCCATCCTCCAATTTGATCTTATGCATGCAAAAGGTGGGGCTTATCCCCCGAATATTAGCTAAGGTCCACCCAATAGCTTTCTTCCTCTTTTGTAGCACCGCCAATGTGGAATCTACCTGCACATTAGTCAAACAGGAGGATAGAATAACCGTTAAAGTAGAATAAGGGCCAAGAAATTCATACCGAAGATGTGGAGGCAATGGCTTCAACTCCAAGGTAGGTGGCTCTTCAATAGAAGGCTTTGTAGGAGGAGTCTTCATATTTTCAAGATCCAAGGATAATTTTCGGGGTGCATAGTTGTACGACCCCATTCCTTGCAAAGAGTACACACATTCCATAAAGCCATCCATCTCGTCATCATCAAAGTTGAGCAAAACGGCCTCTAACATATCACCAACATTGATTATAGCACTTGTTTCATCAACAATAACATCAGTCACCAAATAAACAAAAGAACATACCCCATTGCTATTTGTTTGTCACATGGATTTGCACACATGGAATACCATTTTTTCATCACCAACCCGAAAAGTGAGTTCTCCAGCTTCAATATCACAAAGAGCCTTACCCATATCAAGGAAACTCCGAAGAATAATTGGCACTTCATAATCGACCTCACAATCTAGAATGACAAAATCCACTGGAAGAATGAATTTATCAACCCAGACCAAAACATCTTCAATCACACCCAACGGCCATTTCATTGTACGATCAGCCATTTGCAATCTCATATAGGTGGGTCTTGGTTTCCCAATTCATAGAGTCTTGAAAACCGAATAGGGCATCAAATTTATACTTGCCCCAAGATCATAAAGAGCTTTAGAAAACTCGACAGTTCAATTGTACAAGGAATCGTGAAAGCGCCGGGATCCTCCAACTTAGGAGCCATTAAATGCACAATTGCACTCACTTGATGAGTGACTTTGATGGTCTCAAAATTCATTGACCGCTTCTTTGTCACAAGATCCTTCATAAACTTTGCATAACCGGACATTTGTTCCAAAGCTTCGACCAATGGCACATTAATTTAAAGACTCTTCATCATTTGAATGAACTTCTTGAATTGATTCTCACCATTTTTCTTGGCAAGTCTTTGAGGGTTTGGAGGTGGAGGCTTAGGCAATGATGCCTTAGCTTTTTGTATTATCGGCTCCGATATGTCAATAATATGTTCCCTAAATGGGTTCACCTCCTCTTGAGTCTCTTCCACACTATCATCAATATCAATCTGAACTTCCTCATTAGGTTGAACAACATTGTTCGGGATCTCTTCTTCTTGCATCACTTTCTTATCATCAACAAGTCGCCTTCCACTTGAGGTGGGTGCATTCCCGCCTCTTCCACTTCTTGTGATAACCACCATGGCAGTCCTCGTATTGTTACCACCCTTTGGGTTTACCACTGTGTCACTTGGTAGTGCCCCCTTAGGACAAGAATTTAAAGCTTGAGAGATTTGCCCCATTTGAATTTCTAAGTTGCGTATTGATGTGTTGTGAGAGGCAAGTTGGGCATCCAAAACAGCATTCTTTTCCATCATTTACTTGAACATACTTTCAATACGTCTTATCTCATTGTTTAAAGAACTCGAACCATGGGAAAGATAAGAAGGTGGATTGCTCGGTGGTTGGTACATCGGGGGACTTTGAAAATCCGACCCTTGGTTGCCTTGATTGTTACTCTATCCACAGTGATTGTTGCCTCCCCAATTTCCTTGGTTGTTTCCACTCCAATTTCCTTGATTGTTGTTGTTATGCCAACTCCCTTGATTGTTAGAATTCCAATTGCCATGATTGTTTTGTGGTCGCCATTGTTGTTGTTTTGGGCCTTGGAAGTTGTTTCTTTGCCCTTAACAATTGTTCACATATTGCACTTCCTCCTCTTGTTCATTATAAGAATTATCTTGCTCAAAAACACCATCATCTTGCACATAGTTATCCACTCGAGTTTGCACTTGTGGACCCTTGGTCCTCCTTTTGTTCACCATCATATTCACTCCCTCCATAGCATTGACTTGCTTAGGAGCTTGCACTTGATTTAGTTGGGCCTTTGCTAGTTTAGTCATGGTAGTGGTCAATTTGGCAACGGCTTGGCCATGGTCTTGCAATTTTTTATGAAGGTGGATTCTAGTCATGGTAGTGGTCAATTTGGCAATGGCTTTCCCTTGTGGAACATTGGCCCGGGATTGCTAAGACGACGACGTTTCCGCCATCTCATCCAAACTTTCACACGCCTCCGCATAAGGCGTAGCCATAAAATTTCCACGGGCTAGTTGATTCACTACACATTGGTTGGTTGTGTTAATCCCACGATAGAAGGTTTGTTGATTCATGTTTTCTGTCATTTCATTGTTGGGACATTCTTTAACCATTGTTCTATAGCTCTCCCATATTTCGTGTCGTGGCTCATTAGACTCATGCTTGAATGCAAAGATCTCATCCCGAAGTGTAGCCAAGTGCCCGGGAGAGAAAAACTTTACAATGAACTTTTCCGCCAACTCATCCCAAGTGTGAATTGAATGGTTCGACAATCGTTCCAACCAATCTAAAGCATTCCCCTATAAAAAGAAGGGAAAGAGCCTTAGCCTCATTGCATCCTCGGAAACATTAGTTTGCTTTCCCTCCCCCCCCCCCCCCCAAACATGTATCCACAAAGCCCTTCAAATGTTTGTAAGCATTTTAAAGTGAGCATCACATTGGTTATTTGGAAGTTGCCCGTGCTAATACAGGGAGGGACTATTGCACTAGCATAACCTTCGTTAGGCAATATCTGGTGTGGAGCCACTCGTGGTGGAGGTAGGGGTGGAACGGGCACGTTGTCATGAGGTAATCGGCCTCTCCGGCTGGCTTGAGTCTCAAGAGGTACCTCTTCTACTTGCTCCTTCTCGCCGTCAAATTCCCCCCAAGGGCAAATTTCCGAGATCATTGTTCGCCATGTTTGTACCTATAATTTCTCACACAAGTTAGTAACATGAAAGGGAAAGAATACATTCCAAAAACAATCTCAAATATATAGCTAACACCGTTTTAACTCCCCGACAATGGTGCCAAAAATTGATCCACGTCCAATCCGCACTCAATAGTGAGTGGAAACGGTCGTTGGAAGATAGTACCCAACAAGAGTTTGAGTCGATTTCCACAGGGAGTTTAATATGGGTGTTAGGGGTACACACTTGACGAGAGCAAATAGAACAACTAAATTGCACTTATAAACAAAGGGTTTTGATTTCTACTTCTAAATTAACTCTAACAATTTAAAGCTAAAGAGAAGAAACTAGAAAGCGAAAGATTATTTTTGTTGTTTTTCCAATTGGTTAAAAATCCTAGGGATGCGACCTTAACCTAGGTGTTCTCCTAATGGGTTAAATACGTTAATACTTATTTTATTGATAGGGATGAATTATATCTCTCAACTCAAAGTTACCCACTCAATACCTCTCGGTCATAGAGTAATTTTGCCCTATTTGGCTTTCTCAAGCCCAAATGGGTATCAAGCTAAAAAGTTGATATGAGCTCAAGCCGGGTTCTCACTATATCTAGTTTAAACCCTTTAATTAGTCTAATCAAAACCTTAATTAGCCCTATTTCTTGTTTGCCAAGTTATCCTAGACTAGGTCCCTCTTTCTCAAGTAAAGACCAAGTCAAAAAGGCTTGAAACAATGTTTGCAACCATTAATTCTAAAATTAAAGCATAAAAAAGGCTAAATAATCACACCCAATCATAATCAAACATTAAATTAAATACCCATAAGGTTTACACGCTAGGATTGGGCCACAACCCTAGTAAGAGCCTAGCTACTAATAGTGAAAAGTGAAGAAAACAAAAAAGAAATACTAATTAAACTCATAATCTAAGATTAAAATGATAAAATATGATGTTTAAATCCCAAAATAGTCACAAACTTCCTAAAATAGCAAAATACAACGGCTACAGCATCTCAAACTTTGAAGCTTGACCTAAAAATGTGATTCTCGTCTATTTTTAGTGGCCCAAAATTCGGTGACAAAAATGCCCCACGGGAGGTTCTGCGGCCGCACAATTCCATATGCGGTTCGCAGATTGCTTCAGCTTGCAGGGACTAGGATTCTGCAGCCACATAATTTGATATGCGGCTGAAATGCATCTTCAGCGACTACACAATTCTTGTGTTGTCCGCACTTCAAGCAAGGCTTCAAGTCTTGGTCATTTGCACATTCTCTGAACTTTGAATTCTTTGTCAGTGCGGACCTTGTTCTACGGCAGCATAATTCATGTGCGGTCCGCACATCAACTTAAAGTCTGATGGGCTTCTTCACTTGTTCTGCGGCCGCAGAGGAAATTCTGCGGTCCGCACTTTCTTCTGCGGCTGCCGAAATACCTTTGCGGACCGCACTTCTTATGTCTTGTGCCCCTTCTTGCCTTGTGTGTCAGAACACTACTTTTTGAGTCATATTTCATCATGGGATCCCAAATTTCCAACAATCTTGTAATTTGCATACTTTCATTAAGTGTTGGGAACATAAATCAATACTTTTAGACTAAAACAGAAGCAAAAAAAGTGCTAATAAGTGGTCAAATCGAGCTCCCTGACAAATCGAGCTCCTTGACAAATCGAGCCCCCTGACAAATCGAGCCCCCTGATAAATCGAGTTCCTGACAAATCGGACTCCCTGACAAATCGAGCTCCCTAACAAATCTGTAGGTTATAAAAATAGGGGACTTCGTCCCATTTGCCTTTTTAACGAATTGGAGCTTGAGGAGAGACGATTTTGATATATTTTCAAGGAAAAACATTGGGGTAAGTGATTCTAACTCGGATTTGGTCAATATATACGAATATATCATTGTTTTCACCATTTAATTAGTGTTTTGAAATAGAACTTTGAGAAACTTTTAGAAATCTCATAGAAACAAATTTTTGAGATTTCGTTGTTGATCCAGAGTCGGATTTTAGTGAAACTGGTATGGTTGGATTCGTAATTGAATGGGTTGTCGGATTTTGTGAGTTTCGCCGGATTCCGAGGTGTGGGACCCACGGGCAATTTTTGAGCTAATTTCAAATTTTAATGAAAAATATAGTATTTTCTTATGAAATTGATTCCTATAATTTATGTTGACTGTATCGAATTAATTATGACTAGATACGAGTTGATCGGAGTTGGAAAATCGAGGAAAAAGCATAATACTTGGTTAAATTGGAGCAAGTCGAGGTAAGTGACTTGTCTAACCTTGTGTGAGGGAAATTTCCCTTAGGATTGATATTGATATGATTATTGAAATATATTGAAAGTCGTGTACACAAAGTGACGAGTGTGTACACGGGCTAAATATGAAATATTATATTTTAAATTGTGTAGATCACTGTTGCGCATTTATTAAATTATTTTATCTTGTTATATTCTTCATCATTGATCTGAGATATATACTTTAAATTTGTTTGACCTTTTCCTGCTAATTGTTTGACCTGTTTAGTTAAAACTTGATTTCTTTTATTCTGTGCATTATTTGAAGGTTGATTTTCTTTAAATTAAATATTATTAATATGAAATATTTGACATTTTTTTTCTAATTTGATATTGAAGCAACGTATCAAAGATTTTAAAATATTATTTTCTTGAATTATTTGTTCCTGAATATTTTTGTAAGATTTTCGTACTCATTATGATGGAGCCGTGAGCTCTTTATTGTGGAAAAATATTATTGATAATTTATTTTGGCATGAGCCGTGATCACTTTATTATGGAAAAATATTGTTGTTGAATTATTTTGGCAAGTTATATTATTTGAGCACTTGAGGTGCAAATTATGATATTGTGATATTGATATGCATGCGGTGGTATAAGGTCCGGGTATTGAAACGCATGCGGTGAGATAAGGGTGGCTTGATACGCGTGGCTAGTAGGGGGAACTACTAGAAGTCATGCGATGTGATAAGGATGGCTAAAACGCGAGATGCTATTTCGGAAAAAATATTTTCTTTCAAATAAATTGTGAAGGCCCCCGCGGTGAGATAAAGAAATGAGATATTGTGAATTATTTATGATTTGGGACTACGAGGCGGTACCTCGGGAGTGCCCTTGTTGATATTGATTTATGGCCGCAGTTGCCTTGATTATTTGTTGTGACTTTGTTAAAGTTGAAAGGAAATTCTGTTTTGTTTTCACGAGATGTTATTTGACATTATTTTGCTTAATTAAATAGTGACATACTACTTGATTCATTTTCAATGTCATTTTATTTTACTATATTATTAAATATTTTATCATGCCATTATTATATTCCAATAGGGCCTCACCTGACCTTGTCACTACTCTACCGAGGTTAGGCTTGGCACTTACTGGGTATCGTTGTGGTGTACTCATATTACGCTTTTACATATTTTTTTGTGCAGATCCAGGTATATCTTACCAGCCTAGACGTTAGTGAGTTACCTGCGCACGGAGACTTCGAGGTATATCTGTCAGCGTCCGTAGACTCCGGAGTCCCCTTCTATCATTTTTATATTGCTTCCTTATTTTTCTTTAGACCTTGATATATAGAGACATTGAGAATAAATTCTTAGAAGCTTGTGACTTATTTCTACCGGATTTTGGGAGTTGAAATTATTTAAATTGTAGTTTAATTATTTCAGATATTTATTATTATTCCGCATTGATAGATTTACTTAGTCTTATAGACTAGGTGCCATCACGACATCCTACGGAGGGAATTTGGGGTCGTAACAAGTTGGTATCAGAGCTCTAGATTCATAGGTGTTATGAGTCACAAGCAGATTTAGTAGAGCCTCACGGATCGGTACGGAGACGATTGTACTTATCTTCGAGAGGCTATGGAACTGTTAGGAAGTATTCACTTCTTTGAAACCTTATCGTGCGCCTTTGTTGATTTCAAAGTTCTAAACAATTGTCTTTCTATTCTCTCACGGATGGTGAGGATACACACAACTGGATCCGATGATCAGACACCCGCGCACCCTGTTGGAGCCGCAAGAGGCCGGGGTCGGGGCAGAGGCCGAGCCAGAGGCCGAGGAAAACTACGTGGTACCGCCAGAGCACCTGCACAAGCTGCTGCACCAGATCCACCAGTAGCTCCAGTTGGAGAGCAGGCACCTGAGACGCCTGTTACTACTCATGCACTTCAGGAGACTCTTGCCCAGTTTTTGAGCATGTTTGGCACTTTAGCTCAGGCAGGATTAATTTCACTTGCTCCTGCCACATCTCAGGCCGGGGGAGGAGCACAGACTCCCGCCACCCGTACTCCAGAGCCATGTGCCCAAGTTGACCATGCCCCAAAGATTATACCAGTGCATCCAGTTTGTCCCAGTTAGGCTTGAGATTAGGAAAGCAGTTTTAGAGGGGGAGCAACTCAGGCTCGAGAGGTACAAGAAGTACCACCCTCCCACTTTCAACGGTTTAGATTTAGAGGATGCTCAGGGTTTTCTGGAGGAATGTCACTGTATCCTTCGTACTATGGGTATTGTGGATTCCAGTGGGGTTTCTTTCACGACATTTCAGTTTAGAGAAGAAGCCTACCAGTGGTGGCAGGCATATGAGTTGGATAGTCCCGCCGAGGCATCTTCACTCACTTGGACTCAATTTTCAGATATGTTCTTAAGGGAGTATGTTCCTCAGAGTTTTAGAGATGCATGACAAGCAGAATTTGAGCAGTTGCGTCAGGGTTCTATGACCGTGTCAGAGTATGCGGTCCGATTCAGTAATTTGGCTAGGCATGCACCAGCCTTAGTTGTTATTGTTCGAGAGCGGGTTCGCAGATTTATTGAAGGTTTCCACCCTAATATCAGATACAGTATGGCCCGAGAGCTAGAGATGGACATCACATACCAACAAGTGGTGTCAATTTCTAAGAGATTGGAAGGTATGCGGATCCGAGAGAGGGAAGAGAGGGAAGCTAAGAGACCCCGAGATTCTGGCACATATAATAATTCTCGTGCCCCAGTTACAGCCCGTCATGGTAGAGGTTATGTGAGTCGTCCTATTCATTCAGCACTTCCAGCTTCCAGTGGTATTCCAGCTACTCCCAGACCTTAGGTTCCATATTATGCACCGCCATTGTCTTCTGTACCTCTTGTACATGGTGCTTTCAGCGGGCAGTCTAGTCGATCAGGCCCGAGCCAGTCCCAGCAGCCACGTCCTACGAGGGCTTATTTTGAGTGTGGTGACACTCGTTATATCGTGAGGGATTGCCCTAGACTTAGGAAGGGTGCACCTCCACGGATTTCTCAGGCCCCACCTATTCCACAGGGGCCTCAGGCTTCTCAGGCCATGATTACTGCACCAGTTGCCACTCCACCTGCACAGCCAGCCAGAGGTGGAGGTCGGACAGGTAGAGGTCACCCTAGAGGGGGAGGCCAGGCCAGATATTATGCCCTTCATGCTAGGACAGATGTTGTTGCATCTGTTTCTGTTATCACAGGTATTATTCCAGTCTATCATAGAGATGCATCAGTCTTATTTTATCCAGGCTCCACTTATTCTTATGTGTCATCTTATTTTTCCCCATATTTGGGCGTATCACGTGATTCCTTGAGTTCTTTTGTTCATGTATCTACACCCGTGGGTGAATCTATTATTGTGGACCGCGTGTATCGGTCGTGTTTAATTGTTATCAGCATTTTTGAGACCAGAGCTGATTTATTATTGCTCAGTATGGTGGATTTCGATATTATTTTGGGCATGGACTGGTTGTCGCCCTATCACGCTATTCTTGATTGTTACGCCAAAATGGTGACGTTGGCTATGCCAGGTCTACCGCGGCTAGAGTGGAGAGGTACCTCAAATCATGTTCCTAGCAGGGTTGTTTCATTTCTTAAAGCTCAACGAATGGTTGAGAAGGGGTGTGATGCGTATCTGGCCTATGTGAGAGATGTTAGTATTGATACTCCTACTATGGAGTCAGTTCCTGTAGTAATGGATTTTCCTGATATATTTCCAGCACATCTTCCGGGTATGCCACCCGACAGGGATATTGACTTTGGCATTGATTTATTACCGGGTACTCAGCCCATTTCTATTCCACCATATCGTATGGCCCCAACAGAGTTGAAAGAATTAAAAGAACAGTTACAGGAGTTGCTTGATAAGGGTTTCATTCGGCCCAGTGTATCGCCTTGGGGTGCTCCTGTATTATTTGTGAAGAAGAAGGATGGTTCTATGCGGATGTGTATTGATTACCATCAGTTGAACAAGGCTACAATGAAGAACAAGTATCCATTGCCACGTATTGATGATCTATTTGATCAGTTTTAGGGTGCCAAAGTGTTCTCTAAGATCGACTTACGTTCAGGCTATCATCAGTTGAAGATTCGGAAGCCAAATATCCCGAAGACTGCTTTCAGGAATCGGTACGGTCATTACGAATTCCTTGTGATGTCTTTTGGGCTGACCAACGCTCCATCAATGTTTATGCACTTAATGAATAGTGTATTTCAGTCCTATCTTGATTTTTTCATCATTGTATTTATTGACAACATTCTGGTATATTCCCGGAGTCGGGAAGATCATGAACAACACCTAAGGACTGTGCTTCAGATTTTGAGAGAAAAGAAGTTATATGCAAACTTTTCAAAGTGTGATTTCTGACTTAATTTGGTGGGATTTTTGGGTTATATAGTTTCATGGGAGGGGATCAAGGTAGATCCGAAGAAGATTAAAGCAGTGCATAATTGGTCCAGACCGTCCTCAGTTACGAAAATCCGGAGTTTCCTTGATTTGGCAGGGTATTATCGCTGATTTGTAAAGGGTTTCTCTTCTATTGCTGCATCTATGACCAAATTGGCCCAGAAAGGTGCTCCATTCATGTGGACCGAGGAATGTGAGGAGAGCTTCCAAAAGCTCAAGACAGCTTTGACTACAGCCCAATATTGGTATTACCTACAGGTTTAGGGGCTTATACTGTGTATTGTGATGCATCGCGTATTGGTCTCGGTGTAGTGTTGATGCAAGACGGTAGGGTGATTGCCTACGCGTCCAGACAGTTAAAGGTGCATGAGAAGAATTATCTTGTACACAACCTTGAATTAGAAGCTATTATTCATGCCTTGAAGATTTGGCGGCATTATTTGTACAGTGTCCATTGCGAGGTCTACACCGATCACTGAAGTCTACAACATATGTTTAAACAGAAGGATCTTAATTTGCGGCAGCGGAGGTGGTTGGAGTTGCTTAAGGATTATGATATCACCATTCTCTATAATCATGGGAAGGCCAATGTAATGGCCGATGCCTTGAGTCCTAAGGCAGAATGTTTGGGTAGCTTAGCATATTTACCGGTAGCAGAGAGGCCTTTAGCCTTGGATGTTCGGGCCTTGGCCAACCAGTTTGTCAGATTAAATGTTTTCAAGCCGGGTCGAGTTTTAGCTTGTGTGGTTTCGCAGTCTTATCTTTATGATCGTATCAGGGAGCGTCAGTATGATGACCCTCATTTGCTTGTCCTTAAGGATACAGTTCAGCACGGTGATGCCAAGGAAGTTACTATTGGAGATGACGGTGTACTACGGATGTAGGGGAGGATATGTGTACCCAATGTAGATGGCTTGCGTGAGTTGATTCTCCAGGAGGCTCACAGTTCACGGTACTTTATTCATCCAGGTGCTGCAAAGATGTATCAGGACTTGAGATAACACTATTGGTGGAGGCGGATGAAGAAAGACATAGTGGAGTATGTATCTCAGTGTCTAAATTATCAACAGGTGAAATACGAGCATGAGCGACCGGGTGGATTACTTCAGAAGTTAGAGATTCCAGAATGGAAATCGGAGCGGATCACTATGGATTTCGTTGTTGGGCTCCCACGGACTCAGCAGAAGTTTGATGCAGTTTGGGTGATTGTGGATAGGCTGACCAAATAAGCTCATTTCATTCCGGTGATTACTACTTACTCTTCAGAGCAGCTGGCTCAAGTATATATTCGCGAGATTGTCAGACTTCACGGTATACCGGTATCTATTATCTCTGACCGGGGTACACAGTTTACCTCACAGTTTTGGAGGGCAGTACATCGTGAGTTGGGTACTCAGCTAGAGTTGAGTATAATATTTCACCCTCAGACGGACGGGCAGTCCGAATGCACTATTTAGATACTGGAAGATATGCTTCGTGCGTGTGTGATAGATTTTTGGGGTGCTTGGGATCAGTTCTTACCACTTGCGGAGTTTGCTTACAACAACAATTACCAGTCAAGCATTCAGATGGCTCCGTATGAGGCCTTGTATGGTAGGCGATGCCGGTCTCCAGTGGGTTGGTTCGAACCGGGCGAGGCTAGACTATTGGGTACAGACTTGGTTCAGGATGCCTTGGAAAAGGTTGAGTTGATTCAGGATCGACTTCGTACATCCCAATCTAGACAGAAGAGTTATGCGGATCGGAAGGTTCGTGATGTTGCATTCATGGTTGGTGAGCGGGTATTGCTCCGAGTTTCGCCTATGAAGGGTGTGATGAGGTTGAGGAAGAAGGGAAAGTTGAGCCCTAGGTATATTGGGCCTTTTGAGATTCTTGAAAGAGTTGGAGAGGTGGCTTACAGACTTGCGCTACCACCTAGTCTCTCTGCAGTTCATCCGGTATTCCATGTTTCTATGCTTCGAAAATATCACGACATTCTGTCTTATGTGTTAGATTTCAGTTCGGTTCAGTTGGACAAGGATCTGTCTTATGTTGAGGAACCAGTGGCTATTTTAGATAGGCAAGTTCGAAAGTTGAGGTCAAAGAACATTGCTTCCGTGAAGGTTCAATGGAGGGGTCATCCGATCTAGGAGGCGACTTGGAAGACCGAGCATGATATGTGTAGCTGTTATCCACACTTATTCACCAGCTCAGGTATTTTTTTTAACTCCGTTCGAGGACGAACGTTTGTTTTAGAGGTGGAGAATGTGATGACCCAAAATATCATTTTTAAATTTAATAATTAATTTTGTGTTCTAAGACCTCAAAAATCACTATTTATCATTTCTCGACTTACGTGCGTAGTCCGTAAAATTTTCGAGAAAGTTTTTAAGTGAAAAATGGATTAAAATATGAATTAGAGCTTTAAACCTCAACTGAGTTGACTTTGGTCAACATTTTAAGTAAACAGACTCGGATCAGTATTTTGATAGTTTAGGTAGGTCCGTATCGTGATTTAGGACTTAGGCGTATGCCCGGAATCAAATTCCGAGGTCCCTAGTCCAAGATATGAAATTTTGATGAAAACAATTAAAAGTTTAAGTTCAAATAGTGACCGGATGTCGAATTATGTGCAAACGACCCCGGAATAGAGTTTTGATGATTCCAACAGTTCCGTATGGTAATTTGGACTTAGGAGCATGATCGAAATTTTATTTGGGAGTCCGTAGTAAAAATAGGCTTGAAATGGCTAAAATAGGAATTTAAAATTTGGAAGTTTGACCAGGAAGTTGACTTTTTGATATCGGGGTCGGAATCCAGTTCTGAAACACAACTCCGTTATGTCATTTATGACTTTGGTGCAAAATTTGAGGTCAATCAGACTTGATTTGATAGGTTTCGACATCGAATGTAGAAGTTAGAAATTTTAAGTTTCATTAAGCTTGAATTGGAGCATGATTCGTGATTTAGCGTTGTTTGTTGTGATTTGAGGTTTCAAATAAGTTTGTATGATGTTTTAGGACTTGTTGGTGTATTGGGTTGAGGTCCCGAGGGCCTCGGGTGAGTTTCAGATGGTTAACGGATCAAAAGTGGGACTTAGCTGCTGTAATTTTTCTGTTGGAAATGCTGTCAAAATCGGGCTGCCTGTCAAAATCGGGCTGCCTGTCAAAATCGGTTTGCCTGTCAAAATCGGACTCCTTGAAAAAATCGAGCTCCTTGACAAATCGAGCTCCCTGATAAATTGAGCTCCTTGACAAAATTGAGCTCCCTGACAAATCGAGCTCCCCGATAAATCGAGCTCCCTGACAAATCGAGCTCCCTGAAAAATCGAGCTCCCTGACAAAATCGAGCTCCATGACAAATCGAGCTCCCTGACAAATCGAACTCCCTGACAAATCGAGCTCCATGACAAATTGAGCTCCCTGACAAATCGGACTCCCTCACAAATTGAGCTCCCTGACAAATCGAGCTCCCTAACAAATCTGTAAGTTATAAAAACAGGGGACTTCGTCCCATTTGCCTTTTTGATGAATTGGAGCTTGAGGAGAGGCGATTTTGATATATTTTCAAGGAAAAATATTGGGGTAAATGATTCTAACTCATATTTGGTCAATATACACGAATATATCATTATTTTTACCATTTAATTAGTGTTTTGAAATAGAACTTTGAGAAACTTTTAGAAATCTCATAGAAATAAATTTTTGAGATTTCGGTGTCGATCCGGAGTCAGATTTGAGTAAAACTGGTATGGTTGGACTCGTAATTGAGTGGTTTGTCGGATTTTGTGAGTTTCGCCGGATTCCGAGGCGTGGGCCACACGGGCGATTTTTGAGCTAATTTCGAATTTTATCGAAAAATATAGTATTTTCTTATGAAATTGATTCCTATAATTTTTGTTGACTGTATCGAATTAATTATGACTAGACACGAGTCGATCGGAATCGCAAAATCAAGGAAAAAATATAATACTTGGTTAAATTGGAGCAAGTCGAGGTAAGTGACTTGTCTAACCTTGTGTGGGGGAAATTTTCCTTAGGATTGATATTGATGTGATTATTGAAATGTGTTGAAAGTCGTGTACACGAGGTGACGAGTGTGTACACGGGCTAAATGTGAAATATTATATTTTAAATTGTGTAGACCACTGTTGCGCATTTATTAAATTATTTTATCTTGTTATATTCTTCATCATTGATCTGAGATATATACTTTAAATTTGTTTGACCTTTTCCTGCTAATTGTTTTACCTGTTTAGTTAAAATTTGGTTTCTTTTATTCTGTGCATTATTTGAAGGTTGATTTTCTTTATATTAAATATTACTCCCTCTGTTCCAATTTATGTGAACCTGTTTAACTAGGTACGGAGTTTAAAAAAAAAATGAAGATTTTTGAAATCTGTGGTCCTAAACAAATCAAAAAGGGGTCAGAGTATTTGTGTGGTTATAAAATTTCTTATTAAGAGTAGAATTATAAGTTTAAGCTAAATTGTTTCCAAATTTAGAAATGGGTCATTCTTTTTGGAACGGACCAAAAAGAAAATAGGTTCACATAAACTGGAACAGAGGGAGTACTAATATGAAATATTTGACTTTTTTTTCTTTCTAATTTGATATTGAAGCAACGCATCAAAGATTTTAAAATATTATTTTCCTGAATTATTTGTTCCTAAATATTTTTGTAAGATTTTCGTACTCATTGTGATGGAGCCGTGAGCTCTTTATTGTGGAAAAATATTGTTGTTGAATTATTTTGGCAAGTTATAATACGCGTGGCTAGTAGGGGGAACTACTAGAAGTCATGCGGTGTGATAAGGATGGCTAAAACGCAGGATGCTATTTTCGGGAAAAAATATTTTCTTTCAAATAAATTGTGAAGACTCCCGCAGTGAGATAAGGAAATAAGATATTGTGAATTGTTTATGATTTGGGACTACGAGGCAGTACCTCGGAAGTGCCCTTGTTGATATTGATTTATGGCCGCAGTTGCCTTGATTATTTGTTTTAATTTTCTTAAAGTTGAAAGAAAATTCTGATTTGTTTCCACGAGATATTATTTGCCATTATTTTGCTTAATTAAATGGTGACACACTACTTGATTCATTTCCAATGTCATTTTATTTTACTATATTGTTAAACATTTTATCATGCCATTATTATATTCCAGTAGGGCCTCACCTGACCTCGTCACTACTCTACCGAGGTTAGGCTTGGCACTTACTGGGTACCACTGTGGTGTACTCATACTACGCTTTTGCACATCTTTTTGTGTAGATCCAGGTACATCTTACCAACTTAGACGTTAGTGAGTTACCTACGCACGGAGACTTCGAGGTATATCTATCAGCGTCCGCAAACTCCGGAGTCCCCTTCTATCATTTTTATGTTTCCTTACTTTTCTTTAGACCTTGATATATAGAGACATTGAGAATAAATTCTTAGAAGCTTGTGACTTATTTCTACCGGGTTTTGGGAGTTGAAATTGTTTGAATTGTAGTTTAATTATTTCAGATATTTATTATTATTCCGCATTGATAGGCTTACCTAGTATTAGAAACTAGGTGCCATCACGACATCATACAGAGGGAATTTGGGATCGTGACACTATTATGCAATGTGACGAGGAGTTTTGTATGTCCAAAATTCTTATACAACGTGATTATATATGGACTTTCCCATTAATTAACTTCAAATTAAAATGCCTGATTTAATTATTTGGCAATTTATCTTTCATCGCACATGTCACAAAACTTTTCTTAGCATATTTCTATTATAGTAAACTCTACGTTAATTAACGTTAAATTAAAATGATTAATGCAATTTCTTAGCGATTCACTTTAATGTAATCTCTTAGAGATTAACCTTATAAACCTTTAGCGAATTTACTACCTTATAAACCTCTAGCGAATTCACCTTAATATAATCTCATAGAAATTTATCCGGTACGATATGACCCGTATGACCAAACATCTCTTAGCTTATTTTTATTATGGTAAACTCTCATTTAATGAACTTTAAAACGCTTAGTGCAATTCCTTAGCGAATTCACCTTAATGTAGCCCTTAAGCGATTCATTCGCTATTATGCATGTAATCAAACATCTCGTAGCTTGTTTCTATTTATGGTAATTTCTAATGCTAATGAGCTTTAAATTAATGTAATCCCTTAGTGATTCACCTTAATGTAATCCCTTAGCGATTTATTTTAGTGTAATCCCTTAGCAATTCACCTTTTACTGCGCGTATAACAAAACATCTCATATTTTACTCCAATTGAGAATTATCATTTCTCCAACATAAAGATCTTATTGTTGCATGCAAACTTTTTTTAACCGTTTTCTTTTTTGAGTTCAATTTATCATATTATACTCAATTTTGTGATTGTTGGTAATCGTCATGTCTAATATGAAAGTCTAAATTAAGTTCCAATAACCTAATATTTAATAGTATAAAGTGAAACTATTATGTTGACAGAGAAATCTGAATATAATTAAACAAATTAAGATTTGACAAGTTTGTGGTTTGGTGAGTGAGTTGCAAAGATGGCTAAAAGTGTAACACAAATAAAGTAGGCTCTAACCTATTCTCTTCTCTCCTCCCCTCACCTCATCTACACATCCGTACACGTAATCTTTTTTGTACATGCACGCACATACATACAATTATTTCACCATATTTAGTTTTTCCAATTTGTCCTTTTTTTTCCTTTCCTTTTTCCTCTCATAACTTATTTTTCGCCTTTTTTTTCCATAGATGATTCTCTTCTCCACTTTCCGCCACATTGCACACAACAACTTCAAAGATCTATCATCAATGTCGATACTCTCTATCCTTGCACTCCAAAATTAACCCTTTTTTTCTCCTCTTTAATTTTACTCGATATTCTGAATTTAGGGTTTTTTCCGCTTCCGATTCACCTCAGATCAGAGTTGGAATTGCATTGTTTTCATCATATTTCGTGACTTCATGGAAATTTAGGGTGTTTTGTCGACTCGTGGAAACTTGGATGAATTTTTATTTTTTATTTTTTTGGGAGATTGTGGATTGAGAAATTGTGTTAGGGTTTCGATTCTCTGTTTGCATGTGTAGAATATGAGGAGGGGTCCTCTGCCGTAGCATGGAGGATCCCAGAATTGGGACTTTTTAGAAAATTAGTGGGCATTGGAGGCAGATTCTGTATTTGGATAATTTATTAAGTGAAGTGGAAATTTAGGTTTTCTGAAGGTAGTTTTGTGTGAAGTATAAATCTCTGTGAAGGGGGAGATGTTTGGGTCTGGGAGTGATAGTGGGCAGAACCATAGTGGGGTTGGTGCAGGTACTGTTTTGATGCCAACGCGTTTTGTATGGCCTTATGGGGGAAGAAGAGTGTTGCTCAGTGGCTCTTTCACTAGGTGAGGAGTTGTTGTTCTTTTTTCTTTGTTATTTTTTATTATTTTTATGTGAGAAATTGTCTTCTTGGTTGAAATTGAATATGGAGCTATGCAGGTGGCAAGATCACATAACAATGTCACCCATGGAGGGCTGCCCAACTGTGTTTCAGGTTGTCTGCAACTTAACACCAGGGTATCATCAGGTTTGTGTTATATGGAGTGTTAAAGCTGGTAGTATGTAATTTGTGAAGCTCCTTTGTACCTTTCAAACAAATAGGCTACCGTGCTGACCGTTAATGCTTAGTAACGTCATATTTAATGATGGGCTTTTATGAGCTGTTATTCTGTGGTGTGAGATTGTCAAACGGTAACTTCGACTCAAAAAGCTAGTTCTTTTAATTTGTTTGAGAGATGAATAGCGAGGTTAGATTTTTCAAAGGTGAAGCATAGAGGCTATTTGGAAATTAAAATGTGTCTTAAGAGCTGTTTTTTTCTTTGACGTGCATATGAATAGAAACTAGTCTTGTAGCATACAAACTCATTGTAAGCATACCGAGGAAGAAGATGGAGCTTTAAATGAGTTGCTGCCTATATTATATTCGCAAATAAATCTGCTTATGTGACTGATGAGAAAAAGATGTAACTGCTTATGAGGGGGAGGATTTAAACAAACATAGCAAAGTAGGAAAGTGGAATGTGAGTGATTGACCTATAGAGTTTCACAATTCTATTACTAGTCAGATTGAATGCACTCCTTTTGGGCTCGTTACGGGTTTGAACCTCGCCACAAACAAAAGCCTGGTATTTAAGTGGAGAAGGCAGGCCCATTATCCACCGAGTTTTGAACCGTGCACTACTGGCCCTCGGGGATTTCTCGTTTATTAAATAAAACAACTCCTTTTTTGGCAAGTAATATTAATTGCAGAAAATGAGGCAAATGTTACAGCATAATCAGACATATGCTTCTAGAACTACATCATAGTATTATTAGACACAACTTCCAGCTAATCAGGAATTCCCAACTCCTAGTTACTTTTGATCTTAGGGATCAACTTCCACTATCTCAGCCTGCTGAATTGTGAAGAAATCTTGCAAGCTGTGTGCTCAAGGAAAGCAGCAACCCCTTGTTACCGTTTACTTGTCCTCTCAGTCCACAAATGTGCCACAAACATGGCCAGGGCAAGTTTAATGTCTTATTTGGAAAAAAACTAAATTGTTCATTGCTTCATACATGCGAATTTTATGAATGTGGCTTTAAGTACAAATATCCTTCCAAACTCTATTGACTAATTGCACTTGGAAAATAAGACGTTTAGTGTTTCAGGAAGTTGAGGCAGAGGCGCCAGGATTCATTCAGGCCCCAAGCTTATAATCTGCTGAGGGTAGAATGGTTCCGATGACGAGCAAGCCAAAGGATGAATGCCCATCTACAGATCCTTATTCTAAAGTTCTCATAATAAAATTCAACCTACATGCCTACTCTTATTATTCAATTTAGTATCATAAAGTTGGTCCTATCAATACCATTCCTCAATTTTCTTCATGCAATGTGTTAGTCTAAATATTGTCCATGAGGAAATCTATAAGCAAGCCTGGAAATCGGATGAGTATGCAAATACGTAGGAAAAGTAACATGACATTTATGTAAGAGTTCATTCTCAATTTTTATTTTTATTTTTATGTAAGAGTTGAAAAAGAGGGTTTTCAAGACCTATAAGTGAAAGCTGAGTTGTAGAGTGAAGAGAGCCTTAGAAGAAAGAGAAGAAGGCGGCAGAGCACTTATCGACCATTGAGTGCACAGAGTGGCAGTGGTACCATTGGAAGGCAGTGGCGGAGCCACATGCACTCAAGGGGTGTCAACTGACACCCCTTAGTCGGAAAATTACACTGTGTAGTTAGGTAATTTTTTTAAAATATGTATATATACTATGTATTGACACCCCTTGACTTCTTGGTGAGTTTATTTCCTTATATTTTGACTCCTCTTAATGAAAATCCTGGCTCCGCCACTGTTGGAAGGGGAATGAAGAAAGGGAGAAGCAGCATTGAGATAGAGAGACGGAGAGAGGGGAATCCATCTTTACGATGTTGAAAAGAACTGAGTAATATAAATCTCATTATGTTAGAATGTTCGAGATTCATTCTCTGTGTTTAGGTTAATTTTTCTGATAACTAAGTAAAATTTCATTAACTGCAACGATATTGCTAATATGACTTATTCTAAAAAAATATGCTAATATGTACTTCTATGTGTTTAGGTTAATAGTATGTTATATTTTGATTTCTTACCAATATCCTTTGATTTCTTTCTAATATTGATATCTAGGTAAATTTTCTTATTTAATAATTTTCCTGAAAAGGGGAAGATGCTTTCTTTCTGCTTATTCCTTCTTCGAGGTCATCCAGATATCGATATTGCAACCAAAGTCTTGAAACTAAATTATGTCAATTCTGGATCTGGAAGTAGAGTCAGCAGGTCTTGCCAAGTGAAAGTGGCTCCATAGAAGGAGATCAATTAGCTCCTGTTGATTTATGGCGTCAGACTGTTAGAAAACTTCTCCAGTGTAGGGTATAGCTTTTATGATCAGTAACACGATACGGAAAGTTATTCCTCGTGCTTTTTTATTCTTTTGAAATGGAAAACCACTTGAGCTAGAGTCCATTTTTTATTTCTCATGCTTTTCATGGGTGCTGTGGAGGGTTGGAGCTTGACCTTTGATGCTTTATGTTTACTTTTAGAGCAGTCAAAATGCACTTGTGTAGAAATTGGATGAGTTTGAATGGGAAAACAGCGAATGTTTATATAGTTGTTGTCTGAAGACCTCTCTGTTTTAGAATTTAAAGACTAATTCCTAAAAAAGAAAAGGTGAAGTGGAATCTTGGTATGTAAAGGGTGATGGTTTTGCTCTCCCACCCCCTTTTTCTCTCTCAACCTTGGTCTCTGGTTGCGCCGGAGGGTCTAGACTCATATCAGTGAAAAGTTCAGGAGGACTTTTTGCACATGCAGTTTCCTCATTGAGTATTGTCTGATCATATTTGATAATGCTTATGTTTGCTTCTACTTCACTTTAAAAAGGAGAAAGTGGAAGCAATGTTTTGTTGCAAGTAGATTATTTTCATCTCATTTTCCCTCTTAGGTTGATAGATAAATTTTTTAGCAGAAATGAGTTTACATTGTTTTCTTTTTTCTTTCTTTTGGATAGCAATATTTCCCCTAGCATGGTTTGACATAGTTGAAATGATTATTATATGAAAGGACTAAACCTTCACTTAAGTTCGATTGACATAGTCAATGAAAACTAAGATCTTAATAAAACATTTTTTATTAGTGCGATAAATTGATGTGCATTTTCACTTATTTGCAGTACAAGTTCTGTGTTGATGGAGAATGGCGTCATGATGAGCATCAGCAATTTGTAAGTGGAAGTTATGGTGTAGTCAACACAATTTTCTTGCCCAGGGAGTCCGATGGAATTCCTGAGCTTTTTAACTCAGATGTTCCCGCAAGATCTAATATGGATGTTGATAATGATTTTCTTCGTCTGGTAAGAGGATTAACATTGCTCGCAACTAAGATGTTCTATTAGCTGATGCATTTGGCTCCTGTCCTGCTTCACTTGTTTTCTTGAATTGTTTCATAAATCTTGATACTCTTTCTCGCCTTTTTTTTGCTATTGCATTTTCTTTTTGTAACTCATGCTGATATTCAACAATACATTATGGCCAGGGATTTTGTAGATAAGATCTCTTGGAAAAGGAATATATTCAAACTATCAAGTGGTCTGTTTTTCCTGATATTGCTCCGTGAAATTGATTAAAAAAGAAAAAAAAAATTGCTGTGTGACTAAGTTCCCTTTTTCCCAACTTACCTTCTCTTGTGACATCATTCGTTGTTGAGGAATGTTATGTAGAAGTTGAAGCTATTTGTGAATGTAATTGCTGGTCCTGGGAGATGAACATTATATTTTTGCAGTAATTTGAATTATTTTTCGTTTTTATTTTTATTTTTTGCCAGTTGGAGAAATTTAAGATTTTTTAAGTGTTTGAAAATTTACCTAGTGTATTGGTATTAATTGCGGAGCTTTGATAGTCAACGCCCGGGGATTTGGCATTTCAACAAAGAAA
Source organism: Nicotiana tomentosiformis (assembly GCF_000390325.3). Taxonomy (NCBI): domain Eukaryota; kingdom Viridiplantae; phylum Streptophyta; class Magnoliopsida; order Solanales; family Solanaceae; genus Nicotiana; species Nicotiana tomentosiformis. The sequence continues at coordinate 31,989,585 of NC_090812.1, forward strand.
TCTCAGCATTAACTGTCTTTTTCTGTAATGTAACCATCAGATATTACCTGCAGGATGCAGTTCCACAGATATCACAGGCTGAAATAGAGCTATCTCGTCAGCGTATATCTGCATTTTTGTCTACTCATACTGCCTATGAATTGCTCCCAGAGTCTGGCAAGGTATCTATGCGCTGATGCTGTCTATATTCTCTGCTTAGTTCTCCAGGATAATTGACGAGAAGAAGTAAACATTCTTTTTTTCTTTTTGATAAGTTAAGATGTAAAAGTTCCTTGTCCTTTCTTCTATAGGTTATTGCCTTGGATGTAAATCTTCCAGTGAAACAAGCTTTTCATATTCTCTATGAGCAGGTAAATACTGTTACACATATTGAAGACATGCTGTTATAGGCTGTAGTTTCTTGATTATTTATATTCTGTTTAAGATCCGGCTTCCACCCGACGGATTTTGTAGCTAGTTGTTTAGGCAATCATAATGAACGCAGGGGAGCGAGTCACTCTGTACATGCTCGTAGTGTTTGTCACCTTCGAGGACTTATAAATAGTTTTATCTATGTAATTGATGATTATTAGGAATAATGAATTTGTATATTTAGATTTCTAGAAGTAATCTATGCCAATCCTTCCTGTGAACTTGGGTACAAGTTATCCACTCTACCAAGGAGTCTTAACTTGGTCAAAAGAATATGTTTCATTGTTTCTACTTACTTATAATATCTTTAGTAATCCTTATAAAAAAATATTATCTTCTGTAACGACATTAAGGGGCCATTTGGTTTGTCTACAAGTTATACATGAACTTTAGTATAAGGATCGTGATATGACAAACAATTTGTATTTGTTAATTGTTATTGGATCAAAATATGGATTGTACAATATATAGTCTAAATTATGCTTGTTTTTAAAATTAAATATTGATTACCCTCATTGTATTTTACATTACTTTATCCAACCAATTTAAGCTATAGGTTATTATATAATTAAAATTTTATAATTTTAAATGTTTAATTATTCGATATGGAGCAATTCTTAGAGGAAATTTAGAATTAGGTAGATAAAATATGGGTTAACTGAATACCTGAATGTTGCATCATCAGTCCAACAATTATGCCTCAATTTGAAGCTAATTTGGATCGATTAAAGAAAATGGAAGTAGGGTAGAGGAAGGAGTTCGATGGATGGTGAGGAACGAGGAAAAGAGAATGGCCGGTTTTTTTTTTTTTTTGTGTGTGTGTTGAGGGGGGGGGGGGGGGATCACTCGGTTACGTGTTGAATGGTATAAAATCCCTTAATAGCAGTCTTCCAAAAACAACCGTAAGTGGAATACGTATTTATAAAGACAATAACATTACTTATGCTATATTTTACTTATCAAAAAAGAAGAAAAGAAAAACAGACTAACATGTTGAAGACTTTATTGGATTTATATGCCATAATGCCATTTGTACACTTAAACATTGATAGTGATTGTGTTCAGTTTTGAAACATTTGGACATTATTTAACTTTTTAATTGCAATTGTAGCTCTTGCTTTCTTCACTGGTGTGAATTGTAAAGGAGTTTTTATTGCTGTTCATTTCACTAAGTAACAGCTTGGATTTGCTGACATCTGATTAAAGCTTTTCCCAGGGAATCTCTGTTGCTCCTTTGTGGGACTTCTGCAAGGGTCAGTTTGTTGGAGTTCTCACTGCAATGGACTTCATCTTAATCCTAATGGAGGTAAGCACTACAGTAATTCCTTCTCTGAGGATATTGTTTATTGGTTTCACTTTGGACTTTGCCTCATGCCTTCATCTATATGTGGAGTCATCCTTGAGCTTTACTTCAACCTCCGACTCTGCGCACCGTCTTCTAGAAATCTTTCCTGTTTGGTTCTTCTTATTCTTATTCCTATAAGATGCTTGATTTAGGATTCGATTTATCTGGAAATTTTCCTCTTTTCCTCCTCAACTTCATTCAATGAAGTTATAAATTATTTGAGCTAGATAAAGCATGATGAAGATCATCAATGACATACTTGTAACTGGTTTCACGGCATATTCTGGATAAGCTGCAGATATTTGGTTCTCAGTTTCAATTTGATTATACCTCAAGAAATTCACTAAAGCAAAGTGTGATGAAGTTGGTTGAATCATTGTCTACCCTTTGACATTCATCAGTTGGCAAAGTTTTTATCTTCAAACAGGAAAATCTGCAAAATGTGGTCAAAGGAGCAACGGGGCTAATTTTACTGATGGAAAAAAGAGCAACATGGCTACTTTGTCCTTTCCGAATTGAATGCTCTGTTCTTCGTTTTGGCGCTAAGACAAATCAACATTCACTATCCTGAAATCAAGTATCTCACCATTTATCATAATACAATCAGACGTTTGAGCCATCACACTTTCAGCTTTCAGACATCTAAGTGAATCAAAAAGTTCATTACCTTGTTTCTGAATCAGTTGTCATGGAACAATCTGTAATTTGGACTTCTACTCAATAAACGATTATATTATTCTAGAAATTCTGTAAAGTCAACCCGAGCAACTTACACTGAAAAAGAGGCATTATTTTATTCTTTCAATAGTAGGTGTGCTATGTGTGGATATCCTGGAGGACTATTATCCTGAGTGAAATCTTAGTATTTCTTGTCTGTTGCTTAATGGTTTTACTGTTTTAGAGGGGAAGTCAAGTATGTCTCTCAGGGTTCCATTTCAAAAGAAAGTTCCATTTTAAAAAGTATATCTTTTAGGGTTCAAATATATGGTCCATATTTTGTCAGCTAATTTTGTGCAGTTTCTTTCCTTCCCCTTCAACTTTAGGGGACTGACATCGTTCTTTCTTAAATGAACATAAATGCTAATATGTTATCCAACTTCAGCTTGGGAATCATGGATCTAACTTGACGGAGGAAGAGCTCGAGACACATACCATATCTGCTTGGAAAGGGGGAAAGATACGTATCAACAGGCAAATTGACTGTAACTTGAATTCATATTCAAGAAGTCTTATCCATGTAAGCGAATTTCGCAGCTAATCATTCACAATAGTTTCATCATTTGTCCTGTCATTCACTTATCATGTTGTTGTTTTCCTGATATGGCCCAAAAGGTACTGGGAGTTGTTTAACTTTCTATAAAATTATCGGAGTACCCTTAAGCTTTGCTCCCTCTAGATTCATGAGAGCCTTAGAAACTTTTGAGCTCAGTCTGTTTGAAACTTTATTAGGTTGAATATCGTTGATGTTTGTTGTGGGTGAAGTTATGTGGATTGTTAATTTAGATCCGAATTGATATGGTTATTGAAGTCTCTAATACACTACTGCTTGTAGCATTAAATTCGTTTAGCCAAATATTTTTGTGATACAAAGTAACAAAAATTTGGCTTTGGTGTGTGTAAATTACTGAAATAACATCAAGCGTTGAATTTTCCCGAATTTGTAAATTTTACGCGAGTATCATATCTGATTTACAGAGAGACTGCTATGCTTCCTGCTAGCATATTTCTGACAAGTCAGTCTTTTTCCTCTAAAAGACTGTGTTTTACTATTTTTTAAGTAATTTGAAGCATATGCAGTATTTGCTGATATATTGCCAGGAGCGAGGAAACAGAATTATGAAATGAATTAAAAGAGAAAGATTCCATACCTATGGAGTACTATCAAGAGAAACAGAAATGCCTGCCAGAGTGTGCTTTTAAGTGGTTCACATGTAGCATAATCTAGTTACTGCTGTAAAACAAGCTTCTAGCAGGCTTCTGGTTGAAAGTTTGACTTCAGAGTCATGAGATGCACTGCGAGTTAGGTTCTATGGTTTGGGTCCTGATTAGCGTGTAACCGTTTCAGGGACAAGCAGTATTAATCAACATTAGGCGGAGCTGCTGCTATTGTCTGAAATCTTACAGCCACATCACTTGAGTTTCTCTTCTGTTTTGAAGAATCTTCTTTTCAATTGGGGGTCCTTTTTTGCGCCTTTATTTGTTCTTTTATCTGTAGATGTGCTCGGGAAGAACTACCTGAGCTTCTTTCACTTGTATTCAACGTCTTGCGAAGCGATGTTGGAATTGTGAAATTCGAATTATATCTATCCTCTTCCATCTAAGTTCTCTAACCTAAATAATAATTTTTGACATTTGACACACTATTGAGCTTAATTGTTATGTTGCTTTGCCTTTCAATTTAGCTTCTGCATATCCCTGGCATTAATATCTGTTAGCTTCTGCATCATGCAGGGTGGGCCTTATGACTCTTTGAAAGATCTTGCTTTAAGACTTCTGCAAAATAAGGTCTCAACTCTTCCCATTATCCATTCTTCTTCACCTGATGGTTCATTTCCTCAGCTGCTACACCTGGCCACCCTTTCCGGGATTTTAAAGTGTAAGTTACTCTTTCACATGCTGAATAAGCTGTTTTGTCTAAGCTAATTTCTAAGAAATGTCCAGGTATCTGCCGGCATTTTAAACATTCTTCTAGTTCCTTGCCAATTCTTCAGCAACCAATTTGCTCAATTCCTATTGGTACATGGGTTCCACAAATTGGGGAAGCAAGTGGAAAGCCAGTCGCCATGCTAAGACGAAATGCTTCTCTTGGTGCTGCTTTATCTCTATTAGTTCAAGGTGATTCTTCCTGTATTATTACTTTTCAGAATCATTAGTTGAAGCCAGGATAGTGTTTGCTATTGTGGTTTTCTGGTTTTGTCTTCTTTTTTTTTGTTTTTTGTTTTTAAGGTTTCTTTTTGTCTATTATTTATTTCTTAAATAACCTTGTTTTCTGTTTTTTTTTTCTGTAAGAACTTGTACAAAAAGGAGGAAAAGAAAAGTTTGATTAGTGAATGAGAAAGAAAAATCACTCAGACATAAAGCTGTTCTATTTCAGATACTTCAAGCTAATAAGATTAAAGACCCCAGAGTTTTTGTAAATAGAATAACAATATGCTAGTAGAGGTCCCAGATCCCAACTCTTTCACTCTCTCGAGTGAAAAGCAACAACAGTGACTGATACATGAGTTGGAGTCCAACACTTTGGTTTTGTAACCCAAATACATTACATGGTTATAGACGTTACTCTTTTAAGATATTTACCTCATATGCTAACACCAAAGCCCCATATAATGGTTCTGAATCACTCAGGTGTTGAAGCGCATAGTGCTGGGTATGAAGTAAACAATTTGTACTGCAACACTTACCAGGTAGTAGTCAAAAAATAGATCAAATGCTCCTCACATCATCAGAGTTGGATGAAGCTTTCTTGGTAAACGGTAACTGTAGTGGGTCGTTAGTACTTCATTTACAGTTAAGGACCAGCTGAGCTTCATTATTGGGCTCAAGACTAATAAACAAAAGATAATAACAAAAAAATGTGGGGACTTTTCCCAGTATAAAGTCGCTGAAGAAAACCTAACAGTAGCTATCTAGATTTCAAGTTCTTTGATCAGAATGGGTTCAGAATAAAACACAGAAAAGAGGTCGGTTGAGGTTACAAATTAGTCACCTCTCTGTTGCTTCAGTTTTCCTGAAAAATGAGTGATGAAATAAAGTCCTCTGTGAGATAATATTATGGTCCATTGCAAGGTATGGGACTTGAGTCCCACCTTAATAGCTAGCTTTTGGGGTGTGGTTCTCCCTAGGTTGTATCAATGGTATCGGAGCCACCCACCGTCCTCCGTGCCCACCGTGCCATGGATGGTGACGCCGGTATTGCAGTGTTCGCCCGGGGTTAGTAAAGTCTAGCGCACAGCCATCGGGGACGACGGATGCGGAGCGTGGTGGTTTGTTATGGTCCATTGCAAGGTATGGGACTTGAGTCCCACATCGGTATTGCAATGTGCTGATGTGGGATTTATATAGCCTTGGTCTCTCCCACCTTAATAGCTAGCTTTTGGGGTGTGGTTCTCTCTGGATCAGAGCCACCCACCGCCCTCCGTGCCCACCGTTCCATGGATGGTGACGCCGGTATTGCAGTGCTCGCCCGGGTCTAGAAAAATCTAGTGCACAACCGTCGGGGACGACGGATGCGGAGCATGGTGGTTTGTTATGGTCCATTGCAAGTTATTGGACTTGAATCCCGCATCGGTATTGCAATGTGCTGATGTGGGGTTTATATAGCCTTGAGCTCTCCCATCTTAATAGCTAGCTTTTGGGGTGTGGTTCTCCCTGGGTTGTATCAATGGTATCAGAGCCACCCACCGTCCTCCGTGCCCACCGTGCCATGGATGGTGACGCCGGTATTGCAGTGATCGCCGGGGCTAGAAAAGTCTAGCGCACAGCCATCGGGGACGACGGATGCGGAGCGTGGTGGTTTGTTATGGTCCATTGCAAGGTATGAGACTTGAGTCCCACATCGGTATTGCAATGTGTTGATGTGGGATTTATATAGTCTTGGGCTCTCCCACCTTAATAGCTAGCTTTTGGGGTGTGGTTCTCTCTGGGTTGTATCAGATAATAATAAGATGCAGTAACTAAAAATCATGAACCGAAATAGTACACCTTTAACTTAATAAAACAGTAGGAGCAAAGTCCAACAACTACTTAAGCTCTTCTATAGTCTGTATTTTTGCAACAATATTCTTCTCCTGAATCTCCTCTATTTAACACTTACTGTAAAGGGGGACTAGGGCATATGAGTTACAGCCTAAAAGTTTAGAGTGCAATCAGATGCCATGGAGAAGCTGTTTGGTTTCGTTGCTTAACTTCTTTGCTTTGTTAGATGTGCGAACTTTTCTTTTAAACTCAAAGTTGTTCCAATTTACTAGTAACTGCTCAGCTTGCCGACAACTAGGACTTACGTGAAGCATTTTCATAATCCAGATGAGAGCCTTAAGAAATTTTTGCTCAAACTAGGTCATTTTTTTATGTTGACTTTGCCATCCAACCTATTCTTTATTGTGTATTACAGCTGAAGTTAGTTCGGTACCGATTGTGGATGATAATGATTCCTTGCTGGATATCTACTCTCGAAGGTAATTATCTCTATGTGAACCTACCGGGTAGCTTTTACGTTGTTTAACCTTCTTACATATTCTTTTACTATTACAATACTGGTTCAACATGATGTGCTTTTTGTCATTTTGTGACAGTGACATTACTGCATTGGCAAAAGACAGGGCGTATGCGCAGATCCATCTTGATGAATTGAGTATTCATCAGGTAAACATGTTAAGAGTTATTTGAACTACAATTTTAGATTTCTTTGCTGGGATGGGACCTCTTTATGTATGTTTATGTATGTACATATCAAATTACCCTGTTTTTTTTTTTTCCTCCAAATTTCCCCACTATTTTAGGAATGCACGTACAGTCCCATTTGTTAGTCTTTGTTCTCTTCACCATCTCCTTAATGTTGAAGGAAGAGGTGGATCCTGATTCCTGAAAGATGGATTCTACTAGAAAAAATTGAGGTAGTGGGATCTTCATTGCGCTAATTGGCTCCATAATAGCTTAAATTGTGATGATTTTGACCTGAGCAGGCTAAATATATTCAGGGAAATACACACTGTCTGGTCTATAGATCCTTTTGATCTTGCCCCCAAGGCTTAGTTTAAGTGGCAAGGGTTGAGGGAAATGTGATTAGGTCACAGTTTCGAGCCCTACACCATGCAAAGTTGGAAACTAAGCCTGGTATTTAAGTGGAGAAGGGTAGAGGGGTGGGTCCATTATCCCTGAGTTTCAAAGACTGCGGTTGGTCCTGAGGGTTGGCCACTGACGGATTTCTTGGTAATCAAGAAAGAAAAAAAAAGAGATCCTTTTGATCCTTAATTTTAGTTGTATTGAGGAATTTTCGAGTTGATTGCATCAAGGTTCTGTAACATTCCATGGCCTGTGAGAATAGTACAAGTTTACTTGTTTCTAACTGTCCGCATTGCCTACCTTATGCTAAGGCTGTCCGACGGGACGGGACGGGATGACCATTTATCCCGTCCCGCATCCTTTTTTATTTTTGAATTATAGCCGTTGGGCAACGGCTTCAATTGCAAAATACCCATATTTGCCTCCCCCCCCCCCCCCCCCCAAAAAAAAAAAAAAACACCCCCTAACCCCCAAACTTTTAATATAACCTCTAAGTTTATTAAATTACACTTTGGCCTTATTTTCTATTATAAATACCCCCCATCAAATTTTAATTTTTTCCCACAAAAATCAATCATTCTCTCTCAAATCTCTTACATTCTATCTATATTATTCTCTCAATTTTCTCACAATCAAGTGATAAGTTTCAAGTATTTGGGCAAATTTTTGGAGCAACTTTCAAGCTTCAAATTAATTCGTCAAGTATTTGGAGCAATAGTTTGGGCAATTTCTTCAAGTTTCAATATTTAATCACGGTGCACTCGTTCTATCTCCTAATTTTAATATATAATTTTTGCGCATCATTTTAGTGCTTAATTTTTGTGTTTACTTTACGTGTTCTATTTTCGTATTTCATTTGTGTGTTTAATTTTTGTGTTAACTTTTTTAATTTAATTTTTGAATTTTTTTTTATGAATTGTCTTACACTCTTACTTAGTTACTTAATGGCTTGAAATTATATTAAATAAATTACTCCTAATTTTAATATATAGTTTTTGCGCATCATTTTAGTGCTTAATTTTTGTGTTTACTTTACGTGTTCTATTTTCATATTTCATTTGTGTGTTAACTTTTTTAATTTAATTTTTGAATTTTTTTTTATGAATTGTCTTACACTCTTACTTAGTTACTTAATGGCTTGAAATTATATTAAATAAATTATAACTCTATTATAAATTTATAATTACTAGAATATTTCATTACAAGTCTTTTATTTTAATATTTTATAATTCTTTACTTAGTTTCCTAATTTCCGTTTAACTTTTAAGTTTATTAAATAAGTCAAAAAACTAGCCGTTGCAAACTTTAAAAACTTAGTCATTGTCAAAAAAATAGCCGTTGCCATACTTAATGCTTAAATAATTTTTCTTTTAAAACGGCATTTAAGGCTCGCGAACCCGTCCCGTCCCGTCCCATCCCGTTTGTTAGCGGGACGGGATGGGCCTACCGTTTCGTCCCGTTTGTCCCGTTTCGTCCCGTCCCGTCCCGTTTGACAGCCATACCTTATGCTTATCCATATATTTATAACAGTGAGGAGTTTAGGAGCAAATTGCATGTAGAGCAACTTTTTTGCATGTTGGCACTTTCATCGTTGCTATTTAGTGCCGAAACCGTTACTAGATTTCTCATTTTATCTGCTTCTTCTGCAGGCAATACAATTGGGACAAGATGCAAGTTCTCCTTTTGGGTTATTCAATGGACAGAGATGTCAGATGTGTCTAAGGTCCGACCCTTTGCATAAAGTAATGGAGCGACTTGCTGTTCCTGGTAAATGTCTTCAGTCTTCTATTTGTTTGAGACTTTCAGTTTGCATTCTGTATCTTTGCTTTTGATATTTTTACCTTTGCTAAAGTTGTGCCAAAAGAGAGCTTTTTCCTTGTCCATCTCTGTTTCTGATGTGTTGCGGTTATGCAAACACCGAGGAATATCACCCGCTTAATCTTTTAGATGGAAATATCCCATTTTATTGACTACTTTACCTGAGATAATGTGTATAGCACATTTTTCTACCACTGTCAGCTTCTACTATTTTGTCTATCTTGTTTACCCTTCTTTTATTTATCCACGTTGCATTTCTTATTTGCTGATGTACGAGATTGCTATAACTGTATTCCCTCCTCTTCCTAGTTTATGTTGCTTTCCTTGTGAGTTTCTACTGTGTGGACTCAAAGTTTACAACACATTTTCCTGCGCAATTTGTAGCCTTCAATGACTTAAATGAAAGAATAAATAAGCAAATCTTGGGTATACTTTCAGGAGCAAGGAGACTTGTCATTGTGGAGGCTGGCAGCAAGCGCGTGGAAGGCATTGTTTCAGTGAGTGATGTATTTAGGTTCTTGCTCGGCTGCTGATTCAGCCTGGTGATCGCCCCACCTTTTTGGGCTTTGTTGTGGTGGCTTTATGAAGAAGCCATTGCTTGGCACTCATGCTAGTTACTCTTCAGCAATGCCCTTTTCTCATAGTTGCATTTGTTGTTGGTCTTGAAATGTGTGGAGTCCTGATTGGCTCATGCTTTTGACCCCTTCTTTTTCCAGGATGTGAGTTCAGAAAGAAAGAAATGTCTGTAAATTGAGAGGATCCCAATTTTTCCCTTATTTATATTTTAAAATTTCACTACCTTGTTATTATCAACCATGCCATAGTGTAGCTGCTCTGTTTTATCTCTACTAGCTAACAAAATAGCGATGAAGGTGTCAGTAGCTGTATAGTTTCTCATGATGCTGGTTAGTTGCTGGGAGGCTACTTACCAAAAACACAGTTCTGTGTCAAGTTGTTTCCATTAGAGCCAATAACCAAAGCCCCCATGGAGTTAGAGTTGCTCATATTTTACAAAAGATTGTGACTATATGTCGGATCTGTGAGGAATGATGCATTGTACTGAGAATATCCCACAAACTTTTTTTGGTTTTATTTATTTCCGAGTTTAATAAGTTCAGTTTTTATTTTTCTACATCACAAAATGCAGTCTGGAAAATATTTAGAAGAAAGTAGAGAGCGTTGGACACCATATCTTTTGCCCTCAAACGTGGATTTGTATGTCCAGGAGCGTTGAAGAGATCTAAGTTAAAATACTAGATTTAGTTTTATATACGAGCTTGAGTAAAACTATAACTTGCGTATAAGTGCAGATAATTGTAAAAGAGAAGACTTAGATGGTGTTTGGATTGGCTTATTTTAAGTGTTTGTTGGCTTTTAAGCACTTTTCTAGTTTTACAAACGCATGAGTAAACATTACCTCCTGATGAATGATTTCAGGTCGTCCTTGATACGAGCATACAGTATGTTGCTCTTGTAAAAGCTTCGAACTCAAGTACATTGTATTGCAGTTCTTTCGTGCTTTAAGTAGCGGTAGTTTTTGTTCAAATTTTTCTTTAGCATTAAAAAGAGATTATCTCTCAATTATATTTCAAACAATGGCTAAATATTAAAAAGAGGTCCAAAGAATTGTGGAAACGACATCAGGTAGTCACTTTTAAGCATGCTGTTGAAAATACATCCACAATTTACATTGTATTTAAAGATTAGCCAATTTGCTCAAACTTCAGGACATCGATTATATCCAGAATTTGAATCTTATGTCCTGAATTTAAAATCAGGATACTTTGTCCTGAATTTCAAATTAGCAGTTTAAATATTAATGATATTTAGTCCTGAACTTTAAATTTGCAGCTAAAACATTATAGATACTTAGTCTTGAAGTTTGATGATTTGGCTAATCTTTAAATATATTATAAATTATGAATATATTTTAAATAGCAGGCTTAAAAGTGATTACTTGTACTTCAACCCCAATTTTTATCATGAAGAATTAACCCAAATAGTCGCTCACCTAATCTTTTAAACTAAAAATAGCCGGCGGATTTATAATATATGTATAATTCATAGATAATATATGCATAATTATGTATCATCAATGTATAATCTATGTATACCGCTAGAAAAAGTAAACATTGAATATGGCCGGCTATTTGTGTAACAATCCCTTATACCATTTATGGCTCAAAGATTGGGCCATAAAAGCATTAGGGCCTACTAAAAGCCTTTTAGTGTTATGCAGCCCAAATATTAATTTTTTTTATTTTTTATTTTTTAACTTTTAAGCAGCCAAAAGATTTCTTTTCAAATAAAGTAATCCGCCCAGGAGTTACAAAATAAAGGCACAAATAAATATAATCTTAAATGAGACGTTTCCATTCATTTGCGGCTATGAATTCGACCGTTAGAACCCAGATATCCGTTGGCAACAAAAGTCAAGACACCTTTTTCCTTGTATACTTCTGCTGCATGTAGAAACTCAGCACCAATCCCCTACTCCCAAGTGCCAACAACCCCTCCCCCAACAACACACACTATCTTGAGTCTTGACTTCCACTTCGGAGACAAAAGGGAGTTTGAGGAGCGTAGAGAAAGAAGAGACCCACACTTCTCTTTTCGTTGGGTTAAGAAGTGAAAGCGAAAATGGTAGCAAGAACCCCACCAAAGTTGCAGCTTCACAAGAAAATGGTGCTGCCTCCTCCTCTTAACCCCATTCTTCTTAGAGAAACTCTTAACAAGGTTGGTGGTGTCCTTCATTATTACAAGCAAGAACAAAAAAAAAAAGAAGAACCTTTTCTTCTTTGTTTATTACTTGTTCCCCACTCCTCTCCACATCAATGACGCTCCTCCTCTTCTTTTGATCTTTTTTTTTTTTGAAAAAACTTGTTATCTTATGTTTCAAAAGTGAATAAGGAAATCTATTGAAGTATCAGTGCTGGGTATTTCTTACTTTTGTGAATTGGGTTCTTTTTTGTTGAGTTATAAGAGCTCAATTCTGTCAACTAGGGATTTTTTTAAGTCCCTGTTAGTAAGATCCTTTGATTTCATACTGAATTCTGAGAAATGAGTTCTCATTTGTATCTGAGTTTTTTTTCTTTTGGGTGGAGGAATGGGTCTTTCTTTTGGACTTATAAAGTTCAATTGGATGTACTAATAATTTCTTCAATGTAGCGTAATTTTATGGTGTCTCAGATACTAAAGCTTTCATCTTTCTATGGTGTCTTCTCTTTCTGAAAAATTTGTCTTTCTTATTGACTTCCCTCAGTATTATTATGGGTGTCAGACTCATCATTTTGATTAATCATTGGGATCTTCTGGTTTCAGATAATAAAATATTTTGATCTCAGTCATGGCTCTTTGCTGTTTCTGAAATTTACTTTCCCCCCCTCAAATTTTGGAAATACTAAAAAGATCATCTTTTTGCTAGAAAGGTGTTGAAAATTGCAAAACTTTAGCTGATTTTGTGAGGTGATTTTGGTTGAAGGTGGACAAGTGTATGGCTCGATTGCAAGAGCTTCAGTACACAGTTACAGGTGGTAATAAGGTTATTTCCGGTGTAACTCTCAGTCCTCGTAGCACCAGAGGCTATTTGAAGACTAGCCTCAGATGCAAACAAGAATCTTTGAGGTACCCAGAAATCAGAATACTAACTCCTTATGATTTTTGTACCTTTTTTTCTTTTTACAGTTTGATTAATGTCTTCTTAACTTCTCTAACCCAATTCTCTGTACTAATTCAAAAGGATCAAGAATGCTACTTCGCGTAAATCTCCTCCAGGGAAATTGCCCACAAATGCAGGTAACTTTCTGTCTTTTATAATTAGTGACTTGTGATTTTGGTTTCCAAAATTGTATCAATATTTTGTGACTTGGTGGAAGCAGGTGAATGGCGTCGAATGTCATTACCAGCAATGCTTCTGGGAGAGACAGTGGCTGAAATTAAACAGGCAAGTCAATTTGCTAGAGAAATAGTGGAAGCAGTAGGATCCAAGGGAACAAAACCAGACCCTAAAACTCCACTCACACACTGGAAAAACCAGAAGCCAAGCCCCGAAAACTCTGAGCTCCGATCACGTAGAAAGAGAGAGAAACAGGTAACCTTGCAATCAATGCGGTCTGAGTCCGATACACCATCAAAACAGCAACGAGCAAAATCGCGAATAAACTTCAAGGTTTCTCCATTGCAGAAGAGTGAATGTGAGAAAGAAGATTGCAAGTACGTTGCAAATAGAATTTCCCCTAGGAATAGGCCATGGGTGAAAAAAACTGTTCTTTTCCCAAACCCATTGTTCCATTCATCACCAACTTCACAGCAGCAGAAACTCACCAAAACAAAGTCTCCAATGATTGTAAGAAACCGACGAACACCCCATAAGTTCTTGGTGAAGTCCCCGCTCAAGGCGTCAACGTCGTTTCTAGTGAAAAACAGAAGCCCTCAAAAACTTTCTGTATCTTCTCCTACCAGAGTAACAAGTTTGAGCACTAAGTTGTTGGTGAAGTCCCCTCCTAAGTTTCAAGTGAAAATCAGGAGTCCTCCAAAATTTTCGACATCTCCTACAAGAGCAACAAGTTTGAGCAAGAGGTCTCCAAAGATGTCTACAGCTGCCAAATTGAGAAGGTCATTTTCTCCATCAAGATTGGCAAACAAGCTAGCTTCTTCACCCTCCAAATTGAGGTCATTTTCGCCATCAAGATTGGCAAGTAGGTTAGCTTCACCGTTAAAGAGCAAAAAATCTGTACAGAAGATTGACGGGATGAAGATGATGATGAGTGGACTCAAACAGAGACAACGAGCTTCAACCACATCAATGCAATTCTCAGTTCAGGGAATGTAAATGAGCGTGATCATGGTTTGTGCTTGAAATTTGATATTTTCTTAATGTCCTTGTTAAAACGGTACAACAAGAGTACTTTTCCCTTTTTCGATCCCTTCTATTACTTTTAAAGATTGTATAATTTGATTTGTGAACTTATGAGGTACTTCCTCAATAATGTACATAATAATGGTTTTCTGACGAATGAAATTTACTTTCAGTGTATAGTTTGGCTAGGTTCAGCCTATCATTTCGTGAACCTCTTAAAATGAATGATTAACTGCATACATTCTCATAGGCTTAAGAAAATGGCATGCTTTTGCGCAGAAGATAAAAGCTATGGAAACCAAGGAAATAAAGGTCGAAGCTACAGCTCCAAATTGAGAGAATGGCAATCCTGAAAAGGAGCTTATGCATCAAGGATGACGACTAATACTGTCTTTCTCCTCAAAAGCTTCGTATGAGTTTGGTACGCTAATGCTTACACAGGAAGTATCTATTTTTATACAATAATCTATATCAAGAAAAGTATCATCCTTGGATGGATTGCTATTAGTGGAAAGGTCAGTAATCTGGAAAATCTTCAACTTTTTAACTTCTTATAGGAAAAATTTAATCATCTAGTAAAATGAAAAAGAAACATTAGTTAGAACAGAGGAATATGTTAGTCTACTTGGGAAGAGTTTCATTTGAGATGACTTTACATAGTGGACTAGAGTTTTGTGCTATGAGAAAGCTACTTCAGAACTTCTGAGATGAGAATCTGATGATGGTGTGATCTTATGAGGATTGTTCAAACTTAGAATGTGGGAGCGAGTTGCAGATAGAGGTAAAATATACTATTTCTCTTGCTATACAAAGCTGGTAGCTTTCAAGAGAGAGTTTAACTTCTATACACTGATCGGATTTTTATACTATCATGTCACTTAAAGATAACGACAAGGTAACCGTCCATAAAAGATGGATTAGTAAACTAAAAAATAAAGCAGGTTACCTGTTACAGTAGTTTAAAATACCCTGACAGTGTAAAAATATTTTATGTAACTAAGTGAATTTTCCTAGTACAATCAGTAATGTTCCACCTGTACATCAATCTCATATCATCCAATATTCAGTCAGTTGCAGCTACTTTTCCCGGACACTTGGTGCGTACCCCAGCATCTCATATGCTGCAGAGTGCAGACCATTTATAAGGACTTTGGTAACATAGCATAACGTTGACAGTCTGTGTCTTAAATAACATTTCCCCTATGGTCCATGTGATAACTTCAGTATTGCATAGCATTTGAGGTGGTAGTCTCTGTTAAACTTGCAAGTTTTTCCACACAAGGTGGTCTCCTAGGAGGATTTTCATGATTTAGAACCAGTCTACATGTTTGGTTGAGGCCTTAGGTTGCTTCTTGGGCTTTTGGTAGCGATTGTTCTCAAATCGGGCTTTTACAATTAGCGAATAAAGTAAGTCTGCTTCTGCTGATGTATCATAAGGTGTGCTCATGATGCTACAAAATAGAAAACCTCACAAAATTAATGATAAAAAGAAAAGGACAGGAACAGCAGCAAAAAAAAGTAAAAAAAATTAAAATACAATTCCAACGGCTTGAAGCCACGAAGAGAACACTGTTATAACATACAGATGCTATCCCATGTAAACAAATCTATAAACTTCTTTTCGTTTTGGGATTCTTCTTGTTGGAAAGTTTGCCTTCTTCCATTTTTTACAAAAGCAGGATGAACATTGAGTCGAGCAGTAAAAATACCTGCCAAGTAGCTCTTCAAGAATTATTCTTTGAGAAGGTGTAACATAATGTATGCAACTCTTGGGGCATTGACCAGCTGCAAGCTGGACTTGATAATCTTCACCATGTCCTGAATATATACAACTTTTGGTTCACTAGATAGATAAACCCTTCTTTTAATCGGCCAAACAAAAAACTATAGATAATTGTCTTTCACTATTTGCTAATTGCTATGTTTCCTTTTATTCACTGAAAAAACATTATTTTTCACTAGAAATCTTTTCCTGTTAGCAGGCTAATTTTCTGATGATAGTAGCAAGGGCCAAGGAGTTCAGTATTTAGTACTCCACTACTATATGACCTTGAGAAATAGCGCGTGCAGTTCCCATTAAAGAGGAAAAAGTGAATGCATGAGGCGCTTTCTCAACGCATGAAAACGGACATCCTGCATATATCATGAAAAAAAGAGATCAGGAACTATGCAAATTCTGACAGTTAAGTGAATGTGCTTCCAAAAGACAGTCTACAGGAAGAATCACTTGCTGGCTAC
The DNA here is from genome assembly GCF_000390325.3 of Nicotiana tomentosiformis. Taxonomy (NCBI): domain Eukaryota; kingdom Viridiplantae; phylum Streptophyta; class Magnoliopsida; order Solanales; family Solanaceae; genus Nicotiana; species Nicotiana tomentosiformis. The sequence continues at coordinate 32,006,039 of NC_090812.1, forward strand.
GACAGATTTTTGAAGTTGTTACCTTTTCCAATGCAAACTGTCTCGTTAACAAATAGATCAAATGCTTCACATTCTGGTTGATCAAATGGATCCAAGCATTCCCTGTGGAACTCAAACAGTAAATATGACAAATATTTATTACCTGAAGGACCACTACTCCAAAAGAAGAAGAAAAAGTAGAGGAATGCTGTAGCAATTATCATTAGATTGAGTTGTGACAATTCAACTGAATGGAATTTCAGGATTTCGTATAGCCCCAATTTACCTTTCAATGATCTCTGACTTGGTGAAGTTAGACAACATCTGCTTTCATTTCAAACGATAGAAGTCAGCTATCATTTGAGAAAGAAAATTTAAGCAACCAAAAGATAGCATCCTGATTTGGCATTTCCTCTATAAATCTAATAGGCCTTATATTATATTCTTAGGTTTTATGAAACAGTTTGGACTTTGGAACCAAATCTTATAACTTAGGACAGAGTATCCTTAAATTGCTTTCCATTAAACCAGTTTATTAAACCTGAAAAAACTGGTATCTAGCTGCAGCTTTTCTATCTTACTGCCTGCATATTACTCGCTTGATATCATAATAAATTCTTGCTTATACTTTGGAATTTTCTGCATGTTCTACAACTCAAAGCTAACTAATGTTGAGTAACAAGCATGAGACCAAAATGGATGATTTGTTTGATCTTAGGACAATTTACCTCATAGGCTTGAATGACTCGTCGAATCATTTTATCTGAACTATCCCCATCTCTCCTTACATCAGGATGAAACTTCTTAACCTGTGTCCATTAATTATTAAACCAAACGAAAAAAATCATCACTAGCAGTTTTTAAGTATGCTTGCAAGCACAACAACAACAACAACAACAACAACAACAACGACGACCCGGTAGAGAGGTTGTTTCCGATACAACAACGACCCAGTATAATCCCACTAGTAGGGTCTGGGGAGGGTAGTGTGTACAGAGGGTCCCTCCCTCCAAGAACTACTCACCTTGCTCTTGGGGTGACTCGAACTCACAACCTCTTGGTTGGAAGTGGAGGGTGCTTACCACTAAAGCAACCCAATCTTGTACAGAAAAGTAAAAAAGACAAACTTTTTTTTTTCAGAAAGCAAAGGAAAAAACAGGACAATAGACATGGATTCTTGAATGGTTTATCCAAAAATGCAAAATTTGTAGTAGTACCTTATTCCGGAAAGCGGATTTCAGCTCATGAGCAGAGCAATTAGGAGCAACACCAAGAATATCATATGCCAAAGAAGCATTGAGGGGTTCTTCATCACCATAATTCTGACCATAACACTTGGCTTTCAAAGAAGAAGAAAGGGAAGCAAAGTGGTGGGTAGAAGTTAAAGGAAAAGAAGAGGTTGATGGAAACTCAGGAGTTGTTGGAAATAAAGCTGAAGTTCCAATTACACTATTTTTGTTGAACAGAGATGAGCAATATTCCATCTTTCTTGATCATTTATGGGGAAAAAAAGAAAAAGGCAATATGGGGTTGTGTAAGAGATATTCTGTCTCCATATTGTAGCCATTCAAGTGGTCCTTCTTCGCCTATGAGATTAGTGGTGAGGTTTATTTCCAAAAAATCAAGTCGCTGTCCTTTTTATTTTTTTATTTTTCTGCCTAAATAGGCAATTATGGATATTGTGAAGAATTTTGTCCTTTTAAAAGAAACTTAAAAAGCGGAAAAATTAGATACACTTTTTAATACTCCATCAAATTTGTATTTCCTGTTAAGCTGACTTTTCTTATTGTTTTCATGTAGTAATTAGGATAAAGGTTGTTTAGCTTTCAGGGTGGGTTCGGTACTAAGGAAATGAAAAAAATAAGTAATTCCCACACATATTTTCTAGTGTTTAATAAATAATAAAAACATATCACGTGACAAATTTACTAACTTTTGGGTGGGGGGAGGGAGTATTGTAGGGGCAGGGGATAGGGCAGCGCGGAGGGTGTCAAGAGAAGAAATTTATGATTTAAAAAGGTTAAACAGGATTTTTGCAATAATAGCCCGTGTACGTACTCGTCACCTCACGTACACGGCGCCCACACACCAAATAATATCAAGATATCCTAAGGGAAAAGTCCCCAATACAAGGTTAGGCAAGCCACTTACGGTTCCGTCGGTGAAAAATTTCGGGTCGTGAGGGTGAGAGAGTGAAAACCAACAATTGGGAATGACATGGGAGAGTTTCAAAAAATTGATCCCTAATTAGAGGAAAATGTAATTTTAAGGAATATATTTTCAAATCATTTAAGACAATCAAATATAGAAAAATTTAAGAATATTCTTTGAAAAATATTTTTGTCCATACCAACACACCATTAATATCAATTTTGGATACTTTATGTGAGTTGAATAATCAATCCGAGTATTAGCTTGTTTGGTCAAGTTTTTTTTCGGCCAAAAATATTTTTTAAATTAAGTAGTCAAACATAAATTGTTTCTCACCAGAAATATTTTTTTGATAAGTTCATTTTAAAAGTTTGGCCAAACATACTATCTTTGTAATTGACTCCAGTAAATAAGCTATTCATAGGAACACAAATATTAATGCTAGTCTTTGCCATCCATCTCCCGCTAGTCAGATCAATTGCATAAAGTAAAAGTTAACTGTTATGCTAGGACAGCAGCGAAGCTGAATCAGAATGTAGCCACATCAACATAAATGGATAACCAACGTCCAACTACATTACTAATGATTTTAAGTTCTCTGTGTTTTCAAAATACTTTTTTATACTCTCAGATTATTTTCAATGTAAACTAACATAATATCACCAATAGTGTAATTTTTTTTTGAAGTCAATGCTTATTAAATCCATTACTAATTACTGTAACCTTACGTGATAAAACTTTTAAAAGACCAAATTAAATCATAGGAGTAGTACTTCCTTTTTATCTCATGCATTGAGTGTCTCTAGAATCTAGATTATGAAAGTCGACTTGTATTTGTATTAGACTAGTGCCTTGTCAATATAAGCAATGAATAACTTGGTAAATGACATCTTTGCAATGATTAATCCAAAAGAGCAACGGCTCTAACAAAGAGGATCAAAGGCAAAGGGGCGGTGAGTCAAAAAAAAAAATCCTCTATTATGGTATTGTTCTATATAAACAGGAACCAAACAACTTAAAGCAATATACTTTAAACTTATCATCTCTATCACTTTAAGATTATCTCAAAATGGAATCACGGAAAGTCTGTCTTACAGTACTTGTTTACTTCGTTCAATCCTTTCCTATACTTGTTCCAGTTGAAGCCATTAATACTGCATCTTTACCTCTCACAAACACTAGTGAAGCCAAATTAAGATGTGTTGAGAGTGAGAAGAAAGCCCTATTAAGAGTCGAGCAAAGTCTCACAGTCACAGATCCCTCAGACCGATTGGCTTCTTGGGTTGGCAAAGAGTGCTGCATTTGGGAAGGTGTTTCTTGTGACATACAAACTGGTAATGTAATCAAGCTTGATCTCAAGGATACATCAAACAATTGCTATTTGAAGAAAGTGGGATATTTGATTTCAGGCAATCCTTCATCATGATTGGGTGGCAAGATAAGTCCTGCTTTAGTAGACTTGCAACACTTGAGTATTTAGACTTTGGTGGAAATGACTTCCAAGGACTTGCCACTCCCAGTTTCTTGGGTTCTCTTGAAAAATTATATTATCTTAACCTCCGTCTTTCGTCTGGTAACAACCCAGCCCGTTAGTGATATTGTACGCTTTGCGCTTAGGCCCTCAAGGGTTTAAAACGCGTCAGTAGGGTCTAAGACTTGTTAACTTATATACCCAACATCCCTCTTGTGTTTTGCCGATGTAGGACTCTGTATAAAGTCTGGGGTATTACATACACCCCCTCTTATGGACTCAGCGTCCTCGCTGAGGTTTGCCTCACCGCATGAGATTCGCCTGGACTCAGTACTGAGATTTACCCCGCCTAACCGGGATTTGCCTAAATTCAGTTGAACTCTGACCCACCATCGGTAAGGCTGACACAAGAGTGACTCTGATACTATCTGTAACAACCTAGACTTTAGACAGAGTCCCACATCGGTAAAATACAAGAGAGATGCTGGGTATATAAGTTAACAAGCCTTAAACTCTAGTGATACATTTTAAACATATGAGGGCCTAGGCCCAGAGCGGATAATATCACTAGCGGGTTGGACTGTTAAACATCTCTTATTGGTATTCCTCCTTTATTTTGAAATCTATCAAACTTACAATATTTAAGAAGCCTATTTGCATAGAGTCATTGAAGGCCTAAGATCGAATGTCGAGTGGGGTAAACTCTGTATTTTGTGGGAGTTGTATCTAAAGCAGAATAAAATTAATGGAGACGTAAGTCGAGTAGTGGACGGGCTGTCTAGCTGCAGCAATATGACCATAGAAGTCTTAAGATTTTCTGAAAATCAGTTGACAGGTGTTTACCGGAAAAATCGGATAACGTTAGATTTGTATATGGTTCTAAGGATATGCGATACAATTCGATATAAATCGCGTAGAGAAATGGAAATATGTGTATTGTTGGCTGTAAGAATGAAAATAATAAGCAAAAAGAATGAATAAGTAAAACAAGCACAAGTGGATAACTATCAATATAAGAAATAATCTTTTTCCGGCCTCCCATAACTTACAAGGATTTTTCCTTTTATAGAAGAGAGTCATTACAAAAATAATAAAATAAAATATATAGTGGAAGGCCCATGATGACTTGTCTCTTCCTTGATTCCCGCCAAGATTCTCTCTCTTGGTGTGGTTGCAACAGCTCTTATCTGTGAGCTCGATACTAGCTCAAACTCGTTACTGGGTCGGGCCCTTCGGTCTTGGATTGAGTTCGACCTTCGAGATGGGCGTCGCGTATTTCCGACCTCGAAGCAGTGCCTTACGGATCGATTCGGTCACGGGCTCGATAGGATTATCGAGCCGCCTCCTCGAGCGACCTTCGGGCTCGAGGTTTGTTAGTACCGACCTCAGAGCTCACTCCCAAAATCTCATTCCGACATTTTAACACTCGAACTCGATCGAACATAGAAAGGCCAAAATCTATTTTGACCGTATACAGATAGTCCCCTCATTTTTCGAAAAAAGGATGTGGCGAGAAACGATATGATTTTCCAGCAGCTCGATCAGATATACACTGATGTTTTTATCGATCCCGACCATGACGTATGTAATGCTCGATCATCTTATGCGTCTTTACAGTCCCCGACTTTATCAAGGATACCCGAATTTTTTCTTCCCCTGTGGGAATTGCCAGTTACCTTCGGTCCTTGATGACCGGAGAAGATCAATTAGTGATGAATGCGGTGGGGGCCGCCTGTCTTTTCAACGAGGCCCAACATGCTTTGAATCGGGTAACTTTTGATGGCATTTTCGCCGCTTCTTTTACACAGTTGTAGGTAATACTAATGTTTCTCCTTTTGTTTGCAGGCTTCGATGTTGCATCACGAGGCTTTTCTCTGAATCAGAGAGGAGCATGATGCCGAGGTTTGGAGCCTCACTGAGAATAGTGACTCGTACAAGCTTCTTAAAAAACACTTCAAGCAGATTTGACAGCGGCTCGGGAAGAGCATGAGGAGATGGCTGAGCAGGTATTCCGAATTTTCTATGATAGTGAATATGAAAAAGAGATAACCACTAATGATCCGATTCTGCAGGTTCGGCAGAGGATCGAGAAGATTGGACGGCTTAATTCACAGATAGATGCGCTGCTGACCGAGGCAGAAGAATTTAAAAGGTGTATGGATAACCTTGTCTCAAAAAAAGGAAGCCATCGAAGCTCAGTTGGAGCTGTCCGATGCCCAACTTTGATTTGCGAAAGAAAATGCTTTGGGGCTAATCGAAAAGATGAAAGAGCTTCAGCATCGGTTGGATTTGGCCACTTTAGATAAAGCAGATTTGGCCAAAGCTCTCGAAGTGGCCAGATCTGAAGTGGTCGAGGCCAACAAAAGAGCCGATGCCAAAGTGGCTCAGTTCAGGATCGATGTCGAAGTTAATCAAGCCAAAGCAGCGGGCATGGTCGAACATGCAAAGTGAAAGGCTCAGAGAGAGGCTCTCGAAGGGGTCAAAGCTCAGGGCTTCGATATTGGTGCCGAGATTGAAGTCGCCAGGGCGGAGGAGAACAGATCTCGGAGGTTGGCCTTTCCTGAGGAGGAATCCGATGACTCGAGGGAGTCTGAACATGAGGACGATGCCGAGAATACGGCCTCCGATGAAGATTGAGTCATTTAGGGCCTTAGGTCAATCGCTGCGTTCTTGTGATAACGCTATCGGTTTTTGGATAAAGAACTTCCTTTTGGAAGAGTAGCCGCCTCTGTGCAAAACATTAGTAAATACAAATCTTTCTTGTTTTTGAAGAGAGGCCTTTCAAACTAAATAGATAGTTTGAATTTAAATCTCTGTTGCCTTCGGGCCTCGTGAGTAGTCCCCTTTGCTTTATCGGGCTCGAGCGTCCTTCAGCTTAAATAGTCAAGTGCCTGTTTTAATTCGAAGAAATGAGTAGTTTTGCTCGAAATAATTTAGCCCGTAGGCGTAATAGTCGAGCGAGTGATTTCTCGAACTTGAAATAAAGGTAGCCCGTAGGCTTAGCAGTCGAGTGAATGATTCAAACTTGATGCAATGTAGCCCACATGCGTAATAGTTAAAGTAGCCCGTAGGCTTAATGGTCGAGTGAGTGATTTCTTGAACTCAAAATAAAGGTAGCCTGTAGGCTTGACAGTCGAGCGAATGATTCGAACTCGATGCAATGTAGCCCGTAGGCGTAATAGTCAAAGTAGCCCGTAGGCTTAATGGTCGAGTGAGTGATTGCTCGAACTCAAAATAAAGGTAGCCCATAGGCTTGGCAGTTGAGCAAATGATTCGAACTCGATGTAATATAGCCCGTAGGCGTAATAGTCAAAGTAGCCCGTAGGCTTAATGGTCGAATGAGTGATTGCTCGAACTCGAAATAAAGGTAGCCCGTAGGCTTGGCAGTCGAGCGAATGATTCAAACTCGATGCAATGTAGCCCGTAGGCGTAATAGTCTAAGTAGCCCGTAGGCTTAATGGTCGAGTGGGTGATTGCTCGAACTCGTAATAAAGGCAGCCTGTAGGCTTGGCAGTCGAGCGAATAATTCGAACTCGATGCAATGTAGCCCGTAGGTGTAATAGTCAAAGTAGTCCGTATGCTTAATGGTCGAGTGAGTGATTGCTCGAACTCAAAATAAAGGTAGCCTGTAGGCTTGGCAGTCGAGCGAATGATTCGAACTCGATGCAATGTATCCCGTAGGCGTAATAGTCTAAGTAGCTCGTAGGCTTAATGGTCGAGTGAGTGATTGCTCGAACTCGTAATAAAGGCAGCCCGTAGGCTTGGCAGTCGAGCAAATGATTCGAACTCGATGCAATGTAGCCCATAGGCGTAATAGTCAAAGTAGTCCATAGGCTTAATGGTCGAGTGAGTGATTGCTCGAACTCGAAATAAAGGTAGCCTGTAGGCTTGGCAGTCGAGCGAATGATTCAAACTCGATGCAATATATCCCGTAGGCGTAATAGTCTAAGTAGCCTGTAGGCTTAATGGTCGAGTGAGTGATTGCTCGAACTCGTAATAAAGGCAGCCCATAGGCTTGGCAGTCGAGCGAATGATTCGAACTCGATGCAATGTAGCCCGTAGGCATAATAGTCTAAGTAGCCCATAGGCTTAATGGTCGAGTGGGTGATTGCTCGAACTCGTAATAAAGGCAGCCCATAGGCTTGGCAGTCGAGCGAGTGATTCGAACTCGATGCAATGTAGTCCGTAGGCGTAATAGTCAAAGTAGTCCGTAGGCTTAATGGTCGAGTGAGTGATTGCTCGAACTCGAAATAAAGGTAGCCCGTAGGCTTGGCAGTCGAGCGAATGATTCAAACTCGATGCAATGTAGGCCGTAGGCATAATAGTCTAAGTAGCCTGTAGGCTTAATTGTCGAGTGAGTGATTGCTCGAACTCAAAATAAAGGTAGCCCGTAGGCTTGGCAGTCGAGCAAATGATTCGAACTCGATCCTGTTTGCATAATAAATCTTGAACATAGAATATCGGTAAAGAAGAGAGCTTTCTTTGCAAGTCATTATACATGGGTTCATGTTTTGCGTCAGAGCTCGGGCCAACTATATAAGCATGGTTCGTTTTGACCGTTTGGCCCTTACAACGTTTCCCGTTGAGACACTGTTTGTCATGAAATAACGAAGTAACTTCCTTTGCACCGAACTTGATAATCATCACAGATGCGTTTAATGATAAAGTCACCCTGTGTACGAGGTTGATTTTAAAGAGGCCTCAGATACTCAGCAGTAGTATCGTTTCTGCTATATGGCTGGTATCGATCTCTGATCGACTTTTGCTTTTTCGTAATGGACGTAGAAATCAACTAGTCATCTTCGACTCTTATTTTGGATTGATACCGATTGTGCACATCGGTCCAAGCAATAGCTAGGTACTCGATCAGATTTTGCTTTAGCCGCCGTGAAGCCCTCGAGCTCCGCTCATTTAGACCTTGAGTTAAAGCTTGAACAACCCAATTGTCTGTGACTGGTGGCAGATCCATTCGTTCCATTTGAAAACGAGCTACGAACTCCCTTAGCATCTCGTTATCCTTTTGTATTATCTTGAACAGGTCCGACTTTCTGGTTTCGACCTTTATGGCTCCGGCATGTGCTTTTACGAAGCAATCTGCAAGCATAGCAAAAGAATCAATAGAGTTAGATGGTAAATTATGATACCATATCATTGCCCCCTTTGACAGGGTTTCACCGAATTTTTTTAATAATACAGATTCGATCTCATCATCTTCCAAATCATTACCCTTGATGGCATACGTGTAAGAAGTGACGTGCTCGTTGGGGTCGGTCGTTCCGTTATATTTGGGTATTTCCGGCATACGGAATTTTTTGGGGATTGGTTTTGGGTCTGCACTCGAGGGAAAAGGCTTTTGAATGAATTTTTTTGAATCTAGCCCTTTTATCATTGGTGGAGCCCCCGGGATCTGGTCGATCCTGGAATTATATGTTTCTACTTTTTTATCATTGGCCTCGACTTGTTTTGTGAGTTCCTCGAGCAATTTAGTGATTTCGGGAGTAGTCCCCGATTCTTGCTCATTTGACTTCTCTATGGCTGGTTCTGTTCTGTGGGTGACTTCTCGAAGCGGATTGGGCTCTGGCCTGCTTTGTACCTGAGTTTGGCTCTGTAACTGAGCTATCGCTATTTGCTGGGCTTGTAACATCTCGAAGATCATCCGTAAGCTGACTCCGATCTCCTCCACGTTATAGGTGTCTCGAGCTACGGATCGAGTACCGCCCTGAATGCTTCTTTCCGGTTTGGAACGCCGATTCGCCTCTAGAGCTATTTGTGAATTGACATCCAATGGTACTTCGGCTCGAATTTCGGGTGCTTCGATTCGAGCCTCAGTGCCTTCATCGAGTGGCCTTCTGGCCCCGGGTGCCAAGTTATTGGTTTCATCTTGAAGGCCGGCTTCGTGGTCGATAGGTGAAGCCATTGCTGATTTGAAGTTGCAAACTGGCGTGTACTTTAGATTTATATCAAACGATCACTGTTACCCTTAGCCCCACGGTGGGCGCCAAACTGTTTACCGGAAAAATCGGATAACGTTAGATTTGTATATTGTTCTAAGGATATGCGATACAATTCGATATAAATCGCGTAGAGAAATAAAAATATGTGTATTGTTTGCTGTAAGAATGAAAATAATAAGCAAAAAGAATGAATAAGTAAAACAAGCACAAGGGGATAACTATCAATATAAGAAATGATCTTTTTCCGGCATCCCATAACTTACAAGGATTTTCCCTTTTATAGAAGAGGGTCATTACAAAAATAATAAAATAAAACATATAGTGGAAGGCCCATGATGACTTGTCTCTTCCTTGATTCCCGCCAAGATTCTCTCTCTTGGTGTGGTTGCAACAGCTCTTGTCTGTGAGCTCGATACTAGCTCGAACTCGTTACTGGGTCGGGCCCTTCGGTCTTGGATCGAGTTAGACCTTCGAGATGGACGTCGCACATTTCCGACCTCGAAGCAGTGCCTTGCGGATCGATTCGGTCACGGGCTCGATAGGATTATCGAGCCGCCTCCTCGAGCTACCTTCGGGCTCGAGGTTTGTTAGTACCGATCTCAGAGCTCACTCCCAAAATCTCATTCCGACTTTTTAACACTCGAACTCGATCGAACGTAGGAAGACCGAAATCTATTTTGACCGTATACAACGGGCAATTGCCAAATTCATTAGGACATCATTTCTTTTAACCCGATATCAGGCACGATTCCAGCAACTATTGAGCATCTGTCAAGGTTGGAAATCTTGGACTTGGGACAGAATCAACGAAAGGGAGCCTTACCTGAGAGTATTTTTAGTTTTTCTGAATTAACTCATTTGGACCTTGCAGCAAATGCTTTGGAAGGCAATCTTTTACAAAGTCACTTTGCAAAACTCCATCAATTGAGCAGTGAATGGATTCCTCCATTTAGCCTCACATATATTGAGCTTAGAAAATGCGGTTTGGGCCCCAAGTTACCGACATGGCTGAAAACTCAAAAGCAACTTCACACTATTATTATCTCTAGTGACTCCATTTCAGATCCTATACCTCCTTGGATTTGGACATTGTGCTCACAATTGCGATTTCTTGATCTATCAGATAACAAGATAGGTGGAAATCTTCCAAGATTAGTCAATTTTCCATCATTCCAAATTAACTGGAGAGCGGACTTCTATTTTAGTTACCAATATGGTGTCATGCATGGTGGACTTAAGTTCCAATTAGGGCTGTCCATAAAAATCCGAAAAACCGAAAATCGAACCAAATCGATCAAAAAACCGATACTTTTTAGGTTTGGTTTGGTTTTGGTTTTAAATTTTAAAAATCGATCAAATTTGGTTTGGTTTTGGTTTTAATAAAAAAATAACCGAAAAAACCGAACCAAACCGACTATAAAAGAAGCTATTTAAATTTATTATCACACCTATATATATGTATATTTTTATATAAAGTTTCTAAAATTTTATGGTACATATTAGTCATTTGTAGTTTTAGTCTAGTTCTTTGCTATTATAATAATCTAATTCTATGCCTTCTAGTTTGATTGATAGTTTTCTTTTGCTAAGTACAAGAATTTATTTTACGTTAAAAATAATCGATTTTTAATTGAGTACTTAAATTTTTCATCATTATTTGAGTCAATTATCATCAATATATCTTGGTAAATAATAGATTTCTCAAAGAATAATTGGTTTGATAGCGTTACATTAAAAATGTAGTCGCCGCAATATGTGTTTGGTAGTGTATATCTCATATTTAAGAAAAAATCGATAAATAACCGAAAAAACCGAAAAACCGACAAAAACCGAATCAATAAAAAACCGACTTAATTGGTTTGGTTCCAATATTTGAAAAATCGACTTACTTGATTTTGTTTCTTTTTAGGAAAAAACCGACCCAAACCGAACCATGAACACCCCTAGTTCCAATAGTTTCCATGGTCGGCCAAATGTAACGCATTTGAATCTTGCAAACAACTTGTTTCAGGATCTATACTATTAAACATTGGTCATGTTATGACAAAACTTCAAGTTTTAGATCTTTCTGGGAATGCTTTTATAGGACTTATACCATATTCCATAACAAGAGTGAAGCGACTATTGAGATTGGACCTTTTAGACAATCATTTGTCAGGAAAGATCCCTGATTCGTGGTATGATTTGCAACAACTTCAGGTCATAGATTTGTCAGGAAACAATCTTTCAGGTAGTATTCCTCCTTCTATTAGAGCATAAGTTAATCACCTAACCTTAGCTTCTGATACAACATGGGAGATGGTCCCCGCCTCCCATTTCATACCAAAATTCCCCACTTTCCAACTCATACAACAACAAATCAGCCAAATCCAACCCCCTTAGGTCCCAATCAGATTCCACAAAATAAATTAATACCCCAAACCCAGGGAGATCTGAACCATGGGCCACAAGATCTGCAGCATAAAGGTGCAAAAAGGGATGACCCGTTAGTCTTAGAACAGATCCAAACGGGAGTTCCCTCTACTTTTAGTTCTTCTCAATTAGTAACTTAACAAGAAGACTCATATGTAGATGCACTTCGAAACCGACCTTCAGAGACTCAAAGTCAAATACGACTCATACCGAGGCCATATGAGCTCGTTCAAGGAAAATCAGTTGTAGTATTCACAGAGGAAGAGGACGAGCTTCTCGCTGCTACATGCAAATGGACCATTGTTGGTAAATTCCTCAGAACAAGACCTTCAATCGAATTCATTAGAGATGAGTTTGCAAGGATCTTTCCTGGAAGAGGAAAAATTCGTATTGGAGCTAAAGATATGCAACACGTATTCATTGATTTTGACAACATGGATGATCATATGGATATATATGCCAGACCTTTCTTGCAATTTGGGGATCATATAATGAAAATTTATAAATGGACTAAGAAGTTTAAAGCGGGTGTTGAAACAACCTTTGCCCCTATCTAGATTAACCTTCCAGATTTACCTTGGCATTACTATTAATGGGCTGCTTTGTACAGGATTTTAGAACCAGTGGGAATGCCTCTAATCATGGATAAGGCCACCCTCTCAAAGACGAGGCCTACTACTGTAAAAGTTAGGGTTGAGATTGACCTAGCTAAGCCTATGATTAACGAGGTATTAGTTGAAATAAGGAAGAATGATGGTAGCTTGGAAGCGATTGTGCAGAAAGTGGAGTATGAGACCTTTCCTGCTTATTGCTTTTATTGTAAAGTTCGGGGTCATAGTGATGATAGATACAGGGTCCAACATCCTGAATTGAGGAAGGGAGCAGCAACCTCGGATAAGCCTAAAAAGGAGACAGGAACCTATTTAGGGATTCAGGGTCTGGCCATCAAATCCAACAAAAAAAAGGAACATACACCAATGCAGGTGGATACGCCAAAAAGCCAACTAGTGCCTCCAATTGTACCTGGGAACCCAACCGATCGGGAGATTCGAGCTGTCAGTGTAGGAGAAGGCAGAGGAAAGTTTACTAGGGATGAAGGTTGGAAGGAAGTTGCAAGAAGAAAGGTAAAAGACTAAAAAAACAGAAGGAATGAAGCCTCCAATAATAGTGCAAAAGAATCCAACTTGATCCAAAATTCTAAATTGAATGGAGGATCTCAATATTTTAGAAGGAAAAATGGTCAAAATGTCATTACTGTCAATCACAATGATAGTGGGCAGCAAATTAGCATGTATGTTACAATTAATGGGAGCATGGTAACTGGACAAAAGCCTTCACAACCTCGAAAGACGACCAACTAGACAAAGAAAGGACCTCTAGGAAAAAAGCAGTGAAGCCTTTATTCAAGGAGATTCAGAGAACTGGTGGGAATGTGAAGCAAAGGAAGGAGACTGTTCTCCCTGCCACAGAAGACCACTATCAAAATATGCAGGAATCTATGCTTCAAGTCAACTAGGAGGAGATGAGTGTGATTCGAAAGAAGAAGAAACGTTTTGCCACCACTATAAGCATCCCAGATGAGGTTAGATGGATGGATGAGGAGGAAAATAACTACAGAATGGTAAGTCTAGGTAAAATGTTTGGCTTGGATCCTGAGCTTTCAGCTAGGATTGCTGCAAGGAAGGCTAAGGAGAAGGAGAAGGAGAAGGAGAAGGAAGCCTTAGGTGGTGAACCAACATTTCATGATGCTCCTAGTGTTCAATGTTTGGTTAACTCTCAGAATGATGACTATGAGCAACTCACTCAAAATGATGAACATGCAGATCCTAGAGGGGGCATCACCAGTATCACTAATCCTTGTTCCAACAATGGTGAGGAAGATATCCGAGATAACTGTATAAACATGAATATTAATGATGTTGATATGGAGGCTCTCTCAGAAGAATTGGAGAACTCCAAATCAGATGATGAACAACACAGACGGGCCAAGCAAATAATTGAAGATAATAGTAATTATGCCAACTAAGTGCGCAAAAGTGTTATCTATTTCAACAATCTGTCTCCTAGAGAGGTAATGAGCTCAAATGTTAGGAGAGCTGTAATGTTCCTGAAAGGAGGCAAAAGAAACAACAAATTAGAGACAAATGGTCTAATCTGTGATATTTCTCATGATTAGTACAATCTCATGGAATATTAGAGGTATAGGCTCCCAAGGAGCTTGTGAAAGACTCAAAATTCTCATACAACAATACAAATTACCATTTGTAATTCTACAAGAGCCAATGGTGAATGCCAGGAAGATTGACAGATATAAAAGGATACTGGGATATCAATCTTATTTTTCAAATTGTGCCAACAAGATTTGGATATTTTGGTCCTCTGACTATGTGATAGAGATTCTGGAGGATAGAGAACAATACGTTCTCTTGCCGATTTCTAACTCTGTAGGTACTCAACCCTTTTACATTTCTGCTGTCTATGCAAAGTGTGATGAGACTTTGAGATGTCGCTTATGGGAGGAGATTAGAGATGTAGCCAGTTGGGTTAATGGTCCATGTGGGGGTGGTGGGTGACTTTAATGTTGTTTCATGTGAGGAGGAGAAGAAAGGAGGAAGACCTTTCAGAGTTGAAGACAGTTTAGATTTTATGGCTTGTTTGTCTCACTGTGGACTTCAGGATGCTAGATATTGTGGCTCTCAGTTCACCTGGAGTGACAACAGGGATCCTCCTAATACTATTTGGGAGAGGTTGGACTGGCTGGTATACAATGCATAATGGTTTGATTCATTTGGGAGCACAGTCATCACCCATCTATCTAGGTCTTGCTCTGACCATGCTCCATTACTAATATCTGCGGTCAACACTAGCTCTGATTTTATAAAGTATTTTAAATTTCTCAATATATGGGTAGAACATGAGGAGTACTTGGGGAAAATTCAACAAGCCTGGTCAGAAGAAGTTTTTGGCAATCCTTTGTATATTTTTCATCAGAAGCTTAAGAAAGTGTGCTCTACTCTCAGTGCTTGGTCTAGACAAGCTTTTGGTGATATATATATGAAGAACCAAAGATGCTTGAATCTCTCATAAGAAGTTTGGATGAGGTAGTGATCTCTGATCCATCTCCTGAATGCAGAATGCACTTATCTAAAGCAAGAGCGGAATTTACCAGATTTTTGAAGTTGCAAGACTCAATTCTAAGGCAGAAGGAAAAAGTTAAATGGTTGACAGAGGGTGATGATAACACAACTTTCTTTCATGTTGTAATCAAGGATAGAAAGAAGAAATTAAACATCTAAAGGATCAGAGATGATAATGACAATCTTATGGAAGGTATGAAAGGCGTGGTAGGGACAACAATAAGATTCTTTCAACAACTATTTGGTGCTGAAATAACCATTGAAGATCTTACCATGCTGGATATGGTGAAGAGAACTGTTACTAAAGAGGATAATGCTTTTTCTCACTGAAATACCAACCACTGAGGAGGTTAAAACATGTGTCTTCATGTTGGATGTTGATAGTGCACTTGGACATGCTGGTCTTACTGGCAGGTTCTACCAAAGTGCCTAGTCTATTATTGCTGAAATTGTGTTTAATGCCGTAGTAGCCTTTTTTGATGGAGCTCAGTTACCTAGATTTTTCACTCACACATGTCTAGTAATGCTTCCAAAGGTGGAATCCCCTCAAACATTCTCAGACATTAGGCCTATTAGTTTGTGCAATGTGTCTAGTAGGATTATTTCTAAGCTCTTAAATGCTAGATTGAGTACCCTGTTGCCTAGAATCATTTCATATAATCAGAGTGAATTTGTTAAAGGTAGAGCCATAAATGAGAATATTTTGTTGGCTCAAGAGATTGTGAATGATATTGGTAAACCTATTGAGGGGAGCAATGTGGTTATGAAATTAGACATGGCAAAAGCATATGATAGAGTATCATGGTCTTTTCTCTGCCTCATGCTGAGAAAATTGGGTTTTGCTGAGAGTTGGATTGACATTATTCATAGATATATTTCAAACAATTGGTACACAGTAATTGTGAATCGGATTAGGCACGGATTTTTTTAAATCTGGGAGAGGGCTCAGACAAGGCGATTCTCTCTCCCCATCTCTTTTTGTTTTGAGTGCTGAGTTGTTATCCCTATTATTGAATGAACTCCGGAATCACAGAGGGTACAGAGGTTTCTATATGAGTAGTCATGGTCCACAAATCAACCATCTCGCCTTTGCCGATGATATTATTTTATTTTGCAATGGTGGAAAAACTACTCTACAGCTGATCCAAGCAATATTAGCAACATATGAACAAGTTTCTGGGCAGAAGATCAATAAATCTAAATGTAGTTTCTCAGTGGCTTCTTCTGCAACACAAAGATCCATTCGCAGGATTGAGGAAATAACAGAGATGAGACATGAACCCCTTCCTATCAATTACCTCGGTTGTCCTATATATTCTGGTAGAAAAAAGTTATCTACCTTTGCAGGGATGGTTAGCAAGGTGATTAACAAGATCAAAGGATGGAATTTAAAGCTACTTTCTTCTGGAGGCAGTGCAGTTCTTATCAAACATGTTCTATTAGCCCTGAATGTCCATACATTGGCTGCAGTTCATCCAACCAAGGGTACTATCGCTACAATTGAGAGGTACTTAGCTAGTTTCTTTTGGTCTGGGCAAGAGACTAGCGACAGATACCATTGGTCCGCATGGTCCAAACTTTGTTTTCCATATGAAAAGGGAGGGGCTAATTTTAGAAAGTTGAAGGATGTCTGCAAATCCTTCACAACAAAGCAATGGTGGAGGTTGAGAACTACAAACTCCTTATGGTCTCAATTTGTCAAAGCCAAATATTGTAGAATCTATCATCCACTGATTAGTCAATGGACAGCCGGCAAAACCCATAATTGGCAGGCTATGTGCAAATTGAAATATGAAGTAGAGCAGAATATCTTATGGAGAGTTGGGAGAGGTAATAGCAGCTTTTGGTATGATAATTGGATCAATTTTGGTCCTTTGTCTTTCAGCTTAGGCGAAGATGTCGGGTATGACAATACCAAGGTTAATGAAGTATATAGGGATGGAGTATGGGACTGATTTTGCTTACATATTTCGCCACCTGAAGTTGTTAAAACTTTGGTAGCCTCTGTTCAGATCACAATTGGCCAAGAAGAGGATGATACTCCAATCTGGATAATTACTACTTCAGGAAAATTCAGTGTGGCCTCTGCTTGGAATGCATTAAGACAAAGAAAGGATCCTGCTCCGTTTGACTCTAAGTTATGGCATAAAGATGTCCCATTTAAGATGTCTTTCTTGGCTTGGAGAGCTACCCATGGAAAAATCGCAACAGATGAAAGGATCACGAGGTTTGGGATTTTCTTAGCCTCTAAATGTTGTTGTTGCCTTTCTCCCGGAATGATCCCAGGCGAGGAAACGTGTGAACACTTATTTTGTCAGGGGCAGTTTGCACAACAAGTGTGGGCGATTTTTGCTGGAATAGTTAGAATAGCTCATATGAACATCCCCTTAAGAACTCTGTTTGCTAACTATTGAAATCATAAATACATAAACTCTATTGGTGCATTTGTTTTCCAGATTATGCCTCCTATTGTTGTATGGGAGTTGTGGAGGTCAAGGTGTTGTAGTAAATACGAAATGAAGAGGCCATCAGTGGCAAGATCCAAGTGCCTTATCACTTTTAACATTGCCCATTTAGTTAACTCTCATTTTGGGAACCTAACTGTTAACAATAATTGGGAAGATATATGTAAACTCTTTGACTACTCTCTGGTTGACAGATGCATAACTGAGGTTAAGTGGCTTAAACCACCTTTGCTCTTTGTTAAGTTAAACCGTGATGGTAGTTGTGTTAATGGGAATTGTGGAGGTGGTGGGGTGGTTAGAGACAGTTGTGGTAAAATACTTACGGCTTATGCTATACTAATGGGTCAAGGGACAAGTAACTTAGCAGAAGCATAGGCCCTTCTTTTTGGCCTAAAATGGTGCGTTCAATAAGGATATGGACTGATTATTGGTGAAACTGATTCCTTGCTACTTCACAACTGCATTCAAGGCATATGTTCCACACCATGGAGAATCAACAATGCTGTTATGGAGGTAAAAATGCTGGTTGAACAAAAGGATCTAATCATTAGACATTGTTTTAGAGAAGCAAATCAAGTTACGGACAAGATGGCTTCTCTAAGTCACCAATTATCTGAAGTGTATATTTTCACTTATTTTGATACATTGCCACGACAGGTCAAAGGGCTTCTAAATATAGATAGATGGCAAATTTCAGCATTCCGAGTCAAGAAGAGAAGACCAAGTACCATAGTGTATGAACCACCATGAGTTCTCAACTTCATTACCAATTGACATGTTGGTGTGGAGATAATCCCATCAATTCCGTACTTATTGTATGAATTTGTTGTGTCAAATCCTCAATCAATATAGAAGGCCATGCTATACCCTCCTTCTTCAAATTGTATCTTTTGCATTGGAATGGTAATAAAATCGTGACTTGAGTTTTAAAAAAAAAGTTAATCACCTACTACTTTACTGCTTTGACCGATTCTTTAGCTAGTAGTTAGGATTTTGTTAGTCCTTTATTTTCTCTAATAAATCTCCTTATTCAAGGAGTTTGTTCAGCAAGTAGTTTAGTCTTTCTTTTCCAGAGGAGTTAGTTTAGGGAATTAGTTTTTCACTCTTGTATTTAAAGGTTGCTTTGATTCAATAAATATATCAGCTTTTTGTGCTTCTCTTGTTATTTTATGGTATCAGAGCCTCAACAAACTCTAACGAGTAAGATACTACCCTTTTTCTCTCCCACCCACCTTCCATAAATGGCCAACACTACTGGAATTGTTAATGCTGATAACAATAGTGGTTCAATGGCCATCCAATTTAATCGTACATCACAGTTGCCAACCCTATACTTATCCCAAATACAAAAACCAACACTCAAAGAAAAAATACCGTCTCCTCTTCCTATGCTCCAACAGAATCTGCAACTACAGGTATGTCTTCTACTTCTCCTCCTACAAATTCTGTTGTTCCTCCTGATCTTAATGATACCCAATCCTATACCTTGTTGCCATCCCCAACAATTATTATAAGAAATTCAAATGTCTCATTTGCTCCACAATCACTACGTAAATTATCACCACTCCCTTCCTCAACACCTATATATTCTCAACAACCATTCACCTTAGTCCCACAGCCTCAATCACATTTTTTCCAATTGTATGCAGTCGCATAACGACAAAAATGACATCAATTGACCAAACTACTATTGCTTGTACCACTGCCTCAACTCCACAACCCTCACAACTTTCCCCCGAACCCCTTCCAGTTACATAACCACAACAACTGTCTCTCCCTCATCTAATTCGTGTTGTGACTCGTTCACAGAACAACATTCACAAACCAAAAACAATCCTTGATTTCATGGCTCACTTATCCCCCACCATCACCCCTACAAGTTTTAAACAAGCTAACAAACACCCAGATTGGCAGAGAGCAATGAATAGTGAATTGGATGCATTATTGAATAATCAGACATGGGAATGGTACCACATGACCCAACAAAAAATATTGTTTCTTGAAAGTGGTTATACATGTTAAAGAAAAAAACCTATGGGACAATCGATCGCTATAAGGCTCGTCTTATTACAAAAGGGTTTACACAATGCCCTGGAATTGACTTTCATGCCACATTTAGTCCGGTTGTCAAACCGACTACTGTGCGCTTGGTGATTTTGATTGCTGTCCAACATAATTAGCTCATACGTCAGCTTGACGTCAACAACGCATTCTTGCAGGGTCACCTAGAAAAAGAAGTCCACATGGTACAACCTCCGAATTTTGAAGACGATCAGTTCCCCTCACATATATTTCGCCTAAAGAAAGCTATATACAGACTCAAAGCAAGCTCCTCGGGCCTGGTGCAATAAACTTAAGATGTTCCTTCTCTATTTGGGATTTGTCAAGTCCGAATCTAATGCATTGCTTTTCATTCGCAAAGTGTCGAACAATGTGTTGTAATTGCTGGTTTATGTCGACGGCATCATCATCACCGGGATCCATAGCTCATATGTAAATCATGCAATCTATTGTCTTGCTGACTGTTTTTCCATTAAGGATTTCGGAAACCTTAACTTTTTTCTTGGAGTTGAGGTGCCTCGTGTTGTACATGGAATTACTTTATTACAGTCCAATTACATTAGTGAAATCCTCTCTGAAGAAAATATGAAAGACTGCAATTCCGCAAAAACTCTAATGAGTTCCAGTGAAGTGCTTAAACAAAATGATGGAGTGGAACCAACTGATGCTACTCGCTACAGGAGAGTTCTTGCAAAACTACAGTACTTGTCGTTCACTCTTCCAGACATAAGTTTCTCTGTGAACAAATTGTCATAATTTATGCATTCACCATCTAAAGTACACTCGAAAGCACTCAAACGAGTACTCATGTAACGATCTGATTAGTCGTTTTGAGCTCTAGCATGTCGTTTGGTGGTTTGAGGCCTTGAGTAGCTTCACTTCATGTATTATGACTTGTATGTGTGGTCGGAATTGAAATTGGGGAAGTTCGGGATTGATTTGGAAAGAAAATTCAAATTTCAGAAGCTTTAAGTTGGAAGAATTGACTAAGATTTAACTTTTGAGTAAACCACCTCGGAATCAATATTTGAAGGTTCCAATAGGTTTGTATGATAATTTTGTACTTGGGCGTATGTTCGGGTTGAATATCAGATCACCCGGGAGCATTTCGGCACTTATTATGAAAGGTTGGTGTTTTAAAGTTTAAGAAATTCTTAAGTTTGACTTGAAGTGGATTTTAATATTATCGATGTCCGTTTGGGATTCCGAACCTTGGAATAGGTTTGTATTGTGATTTATGACTTGTGCGCAAAGTTTGGCATCATTCCGGAATGTTTTGATATGAATCGGGCGCGTTCGTCAAAGTTTGAAGGTTGGAAAGTTGAAAGAAAGGTTTTGGCCGTCGATTTGTATTTTTGATATTGTTTGACGTGGTTTAAGGCTTCGACTAAGTTCGTATTGTACTTTGGGATGTATTGGTATGTTTGGACGGGGTCCCGGGGGCCTCGTATGCCAATCGGATTGAAAACAGATCGAGTTTGGACTTGGGAGAAGTGCTGAGGCAGCTGGGATCTGGTGCAATCGCACCTGCGTGGAAAGGGCCGTAGGTGCGAGACCGTAGAAGCTTCCCAGGAGTCGCAGAAGCGGTAGGGAAAGAGCTGGATGGGATTCGCAGGTGCGAGAAATATGCCGCACCTGCGGATTCGCAGATACGGACGGAGGAGCGCAGAAGCGGAAGTGGCCTGGGCTGGTCGATCGCAGGTGCGTGTGCTTTAGCGCACCTGCGGAGCCGTAGGTGCGGAAGGTTGTTCGAGCTAGGGAGACCGCAGATGCGGGTGATTTCCACAGAAGCGGATGCGCATTTGCGATTGAGGGCATGCAGAAGCGGAAAGCTGGCACCTTGGGGGAAGCCGCATCTACGAGGTGGCTCCCGCAGAAGCGGCTACTAGTGTGAGAGGTCGCTGGGCAGTGTGTTCTTTTAAGAATGGGATTTGGCCCATTTTCTTTCATTTTCACTTGGTTGGGGCAATTTTGGAGAGCTTAAAGAGGATATTTTCACCAACCAACATAAGGTAAGAAATTTTCACCTATTACAAGTTAAATACATGGGTTGTATATGGAATTAAACATGAAAATTAGTAAAAATTTGGGATTTTTGTAGAAAACCTAGGATTTATTTTTTGAAATTTACCACAAAATTGGACATGGAATTTGGAATAAATTATATATTTGAGTTCGTGGTGTTATGGGTAAAGTTTATCTTCAAAAAATTTCAGAATCTGGGCACGTGAGTCCGAGGGTTGACTTTATTGATTTTTCGAGCGGAGTTGGGGATTGTTATTAATTGATTAAGTATGGGTAATAGACTATATATTTATGGATTTGCATATTTATTTGATTAGTTTTGGAGAAACGGGCATCAATTTGAGGTGTTTGAGTGGCTTTGGAGCCGGTTATGAAACTTTGGAGCGAGGTAAGTCTCCTGTCTAACCTTGTGAGGGAAAACTACCCCTAGGTGATATTTATTGTTATGTGCAACTAGTTATGGGTGCTACGTACACACGAGGTGACGAGAGTCCGTACGTAGCTAAAGCATGTTTATGTCTGGGTAGACTTAGGACTTTATCATGTACAATTGAATTATTTGAACTCGTTCTGCTAGCTTAATTAATTAAAGTTATAACTGAATTTGATTTAGAAATAAATATATGTATACTAGGCTGAGCCTTGACACTTTGAGTTGTGGGTGAGTTATTTGAGAAACGGTAAAGACTATTCATTTTGGTGCTTATGTACTATATTGTAAACACGTGTCTCGTAATTCGGTAACTTCATTCCTTTTCTTATGGAGCGGGCCGAACGCCTCGACAGTATATAGATGCATCTATGGTTCATGTCGCACGACCTTCGGCAGTGTACACATTATTCTGGATCGGGCCGAACGACCTTAGCGAAAATCGTGCGTTATATCGCTAGTAGTCCGAATGTTCACGAGATAAACCTTCCACTGATGCCCAGCATTTTATGGTATTCTTTATTTATTTGGTATTGATACTTGGCATTTTCTGAGCTATTAAGGTAGAGTACAAGATCGAGAAATTTATACTTTAAAAGGAAAAATTAGAAAATTATGAAATTACAGATTCACTCCACTATTGTTGTGCACTTCATATCTGTTATGTATTATCAAATTATTTATTTGGACCTCTAGTAAGTGTCGATGTCGACCCCTCGTCACTACTTCTACGGGGTTAGGCTAGATACTTACTGGGTATGCGTTGATTTACGCACTCATGGTGCACTTCTGCACTAAATGTGCAGGATCTGACAAGTTCCTTTGGTGATCATCTTGGCGCGTAGGCGCATATGTTGAGGAGACTTTATGTGAGCTACAACCCATACTACGCATCGCAGTCCACCGAGTCTCCATCGTACTATTTATTTTATCTTGTCTTATTTACATTCCGGACAGATGCTATATTATTGTACTCCTTAGATAATGCTCATGCACTTGTGACACCGGGTTTTGGGGGTTCCTACGGGTTGTTCATTATTGTAGTTTGTGTAATATTTTCATTTACCTTGTAAGTTCCATTTCATACTATTTTATTAATGAAAACTATGATTTTAAAGTATTAAAAAGAGTAATTTAATTGATCAATCACCGTTGGCTTACATGACAGCGGTGTTAGGCGCCATCACGACCTACAATGGATTTTGGGTCGTGACAACTCAGGTATCTTCAAGGAGCAATTCAATTTGGTCTTCGCATTCAAAGAGATAATGATTTCAAGCTACACATGTGTTTTGATGCGAATTGGGCTAGAGATGCGAGTGATCGAGCCTCCACTACGATTACATACTGTTCTTTGGCCAAAATCCTGTGAGCTGGTCATCCAGGAAACAAAGAACAGTTGCTCGCTCATCAACCGAAGCAGAGTATCGAGCGATTGCAAGTGCACTTGCTGAAACAAATTGGGTGACGAATCTGCTAAATGAACTACATGTTTCACTTCCACAAGCACCAACCATTTACTGTGACAATGTTGGTGCAACTTATCTGTGCGAAAATCCAGTATTCTATAGCCGCATGAAATATATTGCGGTGGACTTTCACTTTGTCCGCAAGCAAGTCCAATAGAATCAAGTTCGCATTGTTCATAATCATACTACATAAGTTAATCACCTACTACTTTACTGCTTTGACCAATTCTTTAGCTAGTAGTTAGGATTTTGTTAGTCCTTTATTTTCTCTAATAAATCTCCTTATTCAAAGAGTTTGTTCAGCAAGTAGTTTAGTCTTCCTCTTGTAGAGGAGTTAGTTTAGGGAATTGGTTTTTCACTCTTGTATTTAAAGGTTGCTTTGATTCAATAAATATATTAGCTTTTAGTGCTTCTCTTGTTCTTTTACCTTCAACATTGTTCACCACCTTCACTTTTTTGGTTGAGATTGAGTCGCAATAACCTGTCTGGAGAAGTTTCAAAATCATTGAGTAACTGCAAAAGCTTGCTTACAATTGATATTGGAGACAACAGAATCAATGGCACCATACCAGAGTGGTTCGGAGAAAATCTCTTTCTTTGCAAAAGCTTAGCATGATAAGCAACATGATTTATGGACCCATTCCACCACAACTATGCCAACTTTTTAGCCTTCAAATTCTTGATCTTTCCCATAACAATTTGACAGGTTCTATCCCTTCCTGCCTGGGAAGTTTGCGAGGTCTTAAGTCCATGAAATTTTACAAGTTGTTTCCCAATTACTACTATTTACCCAAGATGGAGTTGGTTAAGAAAGGAACAACAATGACATACACCTTTACTTTAGATCAGGTGAATCTTATTGATCTTTCCTGCAACAATCTACACGGTGAAATCCCGAATTGGCGACTTATAGTAGCTTGATTATAAACAACTCTTGGGAATACTACTGCTTTCATTTCCTGTTGGAAGTTATTATCAGGCGTTGTATTGTTTTCAAGGCTTGCTTGTACAGGTTTTTTTAGCATCAGAAGGAATTAGTTTCTAAGTATTTATCAAAACCAAAAACTGTTTTCGCTTATCATACTTTTTCTTGTTCTTTATGTTTGGTTTTTGTCCCTGTAGTGTTGATTTTATTGCAGTGAAGATATGTCAATTGGCTATATATGAATGAAAAAAGGATGACATTTGTCATTCTGTTCCTCCCTCGAGTTTCTTAGTGTATTTTACTTTTAGAACACTAGAATTATTTAGAAGCATTGTAACACCCAAATTAATAAGGAGCTATTTCTGTCATTTAGCAACAAAAAAAAGAAAAAGAAATACAACCAAAGTCAAGTTCCTAGCGTGGAAACAAACATATGAATATGAAAAGAGAAAAAGAGAAAGCACGGATTCTTTAGCTTTAAAGAGAAAAGCAAGTCCTCTTTTGCTCCTTTGCGCTGAGTTAGCAGTAATTGTATTAATTTGATTTTGTTTAGCTTTAGTTCCCGACTTTCAAAATTTTGAAATGTTAACTTCAAATTTCAACTATTATCCTTTTGTTGACACGAAAGAAATCTCAACTTCGCAACCTGCTTTATGGCATTACTTACTTCAAAATAAATTTGATAACATTTTAGGATAAATGATGTTTGTCTTTAATTTGAAAATCATATATTTTTTATTGGTCATATGATTGTTGTTGTGATACTAATATTGTCTCCCTTTTTGCCCCTTTTGTCTTTTTGTTTTTTTGAGCCGAGGATCTTTCAGAAACAACCTCTCTACTCCTTCGGGGTAGGGGTAAGGTCTGCGTACACACTACCCTCCCCATACCCCATTAGTGAGATTTTACTGGGTTGTTGTTGTTGTATATGCTTTTTATGGGACTCCAAGTTTTCAAAAAGATTATAGGAATTTATTATACCTTTAAAAGTTTTGAAAATCTAATAAATTAGAGATCTCATATTTGAGCCCGGAGTATGAAATTGCCTTTTTAAAGAACGTTTTACTCTCTAATGAAAGACTTTTCAGCATAAATCTGAATTTAGTCGGTCCGCTAAGCAGATACCAAACAACAAGGACAAACTAAAAATCATTGTTGAAAATCAAATTGAAGACCGAACTAATACTAGTCATGTCATGTGTCATGAATATTGTCAAATATAGAAAACCATAGTCCACATCAATGATTTATTGATAGATGCAAGGATGCATAGTGCACTTATCCAAAAAAAAAGCAATTGTAATCACTTTATTTTATTCTTCTTTTTGCCCATAGAAATAAAATAAAGGGAAAATACCTAGGATGCATAGTGCACTTCTCAAAAAAAAATTAGTTTCACGCTTAATCTTTACGGGCGTCTCATTAACTCTCTATACGTGTTCAAAGTGAATTTAATACCTATCCAAAAATTGATGTGGCAAAAATTGTCCGCGGCTCGAACCCGTAACCTATAGGTCACACGGAAATAATTTTATCGTTGCTCCAATGCTACCCTTCATATTATTCTTTTTTCTATCATGAGCAAATGCTGTCTATGTCAAGGGGAGTATAAGATTTAAAATTGGCAACTTAATTGAATGCAGATTAAGAAAGGAGCCAAAAAATTAAAATGAAAAGCTCCATGAAATAGACAATCTAATTCCAACCATCAAAACTTAGTCGAGAGGCGGCTCAACACCACGTGTTGCTTAGAGCCAAAATTTAAAAAGAAGCCTTTAAAGATATTCAAGGTTAAGAAATGCCTTTTCACATCTAATCCTGTGATAATTTCATTAGCTTGAGATTGAAAAATTGTCTAAAAAAACACTTAAAGAATAGAAGAAGATTCTACAAAATCATAGTTATTGACAAAATTGATTCAAGTCTAAGTCTAACTCGGGATTATTACACAAATAACCGGTCAAGGTTCAATATTTACTTTTTCTAGCTAGTATATATAGATTATACATTGATTATATACAATTATACATATATTACACATGAAATATACATAAGTTATACATTCATCGGCTATTTATAGTTTATGAGATTAGGTGGGTAGCTATTTGGGTTAATTCTTCTTAGACGACAAATTAAGAAGTCGAGCCTACCCACCATGGGTGAGGTAACAAAAAATAAATACTTATAAAAAATAGGAAGTAACTATAAATGTAACAGTCTACAACTTTCAACTATAATTATATTTTTAAAAGGGAGTATAAACTTTAAAAATCGACAAATAATGATTGGTTAAAAATTGACAACAAACGATTAAAAACAGTTCATTTATCACTAATAATAAATACATAAATTATTTATACAATTATAACTTGAGTAAATTTGGGGCCTTAATTGTTTGGGGGCCTAAAGCCATTGCTTTAGAGTCCGTTTGGATTGGCTTAAAAAATATCTTTTCAATAGAAATAGCTTTTAAGCCAAAAAAACAACAAGTTGGGGTTACGCAACTTATTATTTTTTATTTGTTTTAAACAGTTTTAAACTTATTTTAAGCACTTTATAACTTTGTCAAACACTGCAAAAAACTAAAAAAAAATTAAAAATTGATTTGACTACTTAAAAGTCAATCCAAACGACCTCTTAGCGGCTTTAGGGTTAAGCCGCTGATATATTCTAGTGATACTGGTCATGAAAGTCTTCCACGATTTGTGTGGTTTCAGTTAATTCTCACTTCCACTTCTCTTTTTCCCCTGTAATTTAAAAAATTAAAATAATATTACCCTTCAATTTCTGCTGCCTGATATCGACATATCTGTCCCAACTCCCAACTCACAACTGCCATGCATGTTAAAGACTTGGCATTTTGAATCTTCAGATAAATCAAGAGTTTCCGCGTCTTCAAAATTCACGAATAAATTTCATTTAGTATCAGTAAGTTAAATTAATCAAAATGTTGAACTAGTGGCCAGAATTAATACTGCATGCCTTCTCGGAACTATGTTGTGCGAACTCTCCAAAATAGTGCCGTACTCGTATCGGATCCTCCAAAAATAACACTATTTTTGGAGGATCCGACGCGCACCAACAACATTTTCGGCGAACATAGCTAGGGAATGAACTAAGCATAATAAATACATCTCAAATGACATCTTTGCGATTATTATTCCTCGTCTTCCTATATAAACAGACCCCAAAAACTAAAAGCAATATACTTTGAGCTTACCATCTCTATTAGAATAACAAGTTTATCTGATCAAAATGGGACTTTTAGTTGCCGTACTTGTTTTCTTTCTTCAATCCTTTCCTCTACTTGTACCAGCTGAAGCCACTAAAACTGCATTTTTACCACTCACAAACACTAACGAAGTCAAAGCGAGATGTGTTAAGAGTGAAAGGAAAGCCCTTTTAAGATTCAAAGAGAATCTCACAGATCCATCTGACCGACTGGCTTCTTGGGTTGGCAAAGAATGCTGCAACTGGAAAGGTGTTTTCTGTGACATACAAACTGGTAATGTCATTAGGCTTGATCTGAATGATAAATCAGGCAATTGCATTTGGAAGAAAAAGGGCTATTTTATTTCTGGCAATTCATCATCTTGTTTGGGTGGCAACATAAGTCCTGCTTTACAAGACTTGCAACACTTGGAATTTCTAGACTTTGGTGGCAATGACTTCCAAGGACTTGCCACTCCCAGTTTCTTGGGTTCTCTTGGAAATTTACAATATCTTAACCTCAGTCATTCATCCCTTATTGGTATTTCTCCTTCATTTGGAAATTTATCAAGTTTACGTTATTTAGACCTTTATGCATATTCATATCCTTACGATAATGTTGAAAGTAGTTGGATCAAAGATTTGAGTTGGGTTTCAGGTCTGTCTTCTTTGAGGTATCTTGATCTTTCTTTTATAGACCTTTCTTTGGCAACAAACTGGCTTGAGGATTTTAATAAGCTGCCATGTTTAGTGACTCTACGTTTGCAAAACAGTAGTCTTCACTATCTCCCTTATTCCTTCCTCAACTGGAATATGACTTCTCTTTCTTATCTCTCCCTTTCACAGAATAACTTTGTTAATGCTGTGTTGCCTAAATGGTTGTCTAATGCCACCGCGATTGAGACACTTTATATTAGATACAACGATATTGAAGGCCCCATATCAAATGTTGAGTGGGGTAAACTCTGTAATTTGCGGGAGTTGTATCTAATGCACAATAAACTTAATGGAGACATAAGTCGAGTAGTGGAAGGATTGTCCAGCTGCAGCAACACAACCATAGAGGTCTTACGTCTTGGGGATAACACGTTGACAGGACAACTGCCAAATTCGTTAGGACATTTGAAGAAGTTAAGGATTCTTACTATTTCAATTAACCTGATATCAGGCACGATTCCAACATCTATTGAACATCTTTCACGGTTGGAAAGTTTGCACTTGGGAGAGAATCAATTAAAGGGACCCTTACCTGATAGTATTTTTAGTTTTTCTGAATTAACTGAGTTGCGACTTGCAACAAACGCTTTAGAAGGCAATCTTTCACAAAATCACTTTGCTAAACTCCATCAACTGAAACTTTTATCTCTAGCATGTGGAAAAAGTTTTGCAGTCAACTTGACTAATGAATGGGTTCCTCCATTTAGCCTCACCAGTATCGAGCTTAGAAGTTGCAATTTGGGTCCCAAGTTCCCGACATGGTTGGAAACTCAAAAGCAACTTGAGTTTGTTGTTCTCTCTAATAACTCCATTTCAGATCCTATACCTCCTTGGCTTTGGACTCTGTGCTCACAATTGCAATGGCTCGATCTATCGGATAATCAGATTGGTGGAACTCTTCCTAGGTCAGTAAGATTTCCAACAATCTCAAGCTGGACAGTACTGGACTTCTATTTCAGTTACTATTATGGTGTCGTGGTGGACTTAAGCTCCAATCACTTCCATGGTTTGTTACCTCTTTGGCCAAATGTGACACATTTGAATCTTGCAAACAACTTGTTTTCAGGATCTATCCCCTTAAACATTGGTCACGTGATGAAAAAACTCAAGGTCTTAGATCTTTCTGGAAATGCTTTTACTGGATCTATACCATATTCCATAGCAAGAGTGAAGCGGCTATCGAGATTGGACCTTTCAGACAATCATTTGTCTGGAAAGATCCCTGATTGGTGGTATGATTTGCAACAACTTCAGGTCATAGATTTGTCAGGAAACTATCTTTCAGGTAGTATTCCTCCTTCAATATGTTCACCACCTTCACTTTTTTGGTTGAGAGTGAGTCGCAATAACCTTTCTGGAGAATTTCCAAAATCGTTAAGCAATTGCAAAAGCTTGCTTACACTTGACATTGGAGAGAACAAAATCAATGGCACGGTACCTGAGTGGTTCGGAAAAAGCCTATTATCTTTGCAAAAGCTTAGAATGACTAGTAATATGATTCATGGAAACATTCCAGCACAACTATGCTAACTTTCTAGCCTCCATATTCTTGATCTTTCACATAACAACTTTTGCAGGTTCTATCCCTTCCTGCCTGGGAAGCTTGAGAGCTCTTAAGTCTGTGAAATTTTACAAGTGGTTTCCCAACTATGGCTATTTCAACTATGTTTTTACACCCAAGATGAAGTTGGTTAAGAAAGGAACAATGATGACATACACCTTTACTTTAGATCAAGTGAATCTTATTGATCTTTCCTGCAACAATCTTCACGGTGAAATCTCGAATGAGATTACAGGTCTCTCAGCCTTGGGCACATTAAATTTATCTTGCAACCAATTATCAGGAAGAATTCCAGAGAACATAGGGAGGATGCAGCAATTGGAGACACTAGACCTTTCCTCTAACAATCTCTCGGGTTCTATCCCGTTGAGCATGACATCCATCACCTCATTGAGCCATCTTAACTTGTCATATAACAACATGCATGGCCCTATACCAACAACATACCAATTCGGAACCTTTACTGATCCTTCATGTTTTGAAGGTAATCCAAAACTTTGTGGGAAACCATTGATTACAGAATGCTCTTCACCTGGAAAAAAAGAAATGAAAAAGATAATTGAAGACAACGATTATGATGAGCATGAGATAAGGCTATGTTTTTTTGTGAGCGCGGCAGTGGGATTTGTTGTAGTGTTTTTGGCGACATTCAGCAGCTTAATGATAAAAAAATCGTGGGGATACTGCTACTTTCATTTCTTGGAGGAAGTTGGAGAAAGAATTATCAGGTGCTGTTTGGCCTTCATGACTTGCCTTTTCAGCGGCAGGAGGACTTAATTTCCATAGTATTATTGCAACTACCTAATAACTGTTTCTGCTATTATCTTATTCTTTTCTTGTTCTTTCTGTTTGATGTTTGTATTAACTCTAGAGCTTTGATTTTATTGTAGTGAAGATATGGCTGTGGTTGTGTATATAAAATAAAAACGATGAGCTTTGTTATTATGTTCCTCCCTTGAGTTTCTCTCTCTGTGTGTGTTTTAACTTGTACAAACACAGTTTGCTTAAATAATGTAATATTACGTCATGTCCTTATCTTTCTTTTAAAATTCAGGAGTCTCCGCGTACGTGCTTTGTTTCGTAACCAACTCTCAATACTATAATGTAATTGATTGCTCTATTTTTTTATTTCTTTCATATTCAATGCTTAGATGATGAATTTGTAGAAGAATTGAATTGGATTCTTTAACAAATTAGTTGATTCAAAGAGTTATTTTGTTAAATCAGTTAAAAAATTAATTACTTTTTCTCAAAATTAGAGGAAATAATTTTTCTTGATTAAAATTCTTAATATTTAGCTCATTCCAAGTTTTTAATATTTAACTATAACAATATATCTATCAAATAACAATTATATGTTCAAAGGATAACAAAAAATTGATCTGACGTTTCACTTAAAAAATTTTAGTTAATTTTAAAGTCTTAAATATTAAAAATATAATTAAATTACAATTATTTTTCGATATCAAATTTAATTTTAACGGATAAAAGATTGACCAAAATGTCATTGTAATAAATTCTAAAATTTATTGTCCTTAACCACTTTATTAGAGTGTAAAATTTTAAATCCTTGATGTATTCAAGTAAAATACCAACATAAAATTATTAGTATACTGTAATATTTAGTTGAGTCGTCAATATAGGCTTGGCCCGTTGGGCCAGCCCATTCTGGCGCGTGAATTAGCAGGGGTGGCTTAGAATTTGTGGAGCCCATTTAAAAATGAGGCTTTTAAGACCGACCCAAGTAAGCCCGTGACCTGTGAGGCTTGACTGAGGCTGGACTAGGCCGGCCCGTGGGCCTAATAAAAATATTTATTCAAAATATAAAAAATATACTGCCTCTAGTGATGGAAAGTGAGAATTGGGTCTTTACTTAGAGGATCCAAAGCTTGATTTTGAGAAGTTTCAAGAGATGGATGTTGTCATGTATTGGAAGGACCATTCTAGAAAATATCCCGATCTTTCAGTAATGGCGCGTGATGTACTTAGTATTCCGATTACTACTACAGCATTGGTGGGCGTGTTCTGACTAAGTAGAGAAGTTGCATCATCATGAAAATGTCCAAACACTTGTTACTACTCGAAATTGGTTGCACGATTTTTCCCAAACTCAAACTGGTAATATGTTTTTATGTGAATTTGAATATCATTAGTTTTAAAATTTAATTATTCTTAATTTTTAACTAATTAATATTGCATATGAATTGTAGATGTAGATAAAAGTAAAGATGTTAAGACAACATTGTCACAAGCGGATTCAAATGTGTTTGATGAAGATGATGTGTTGAATATCCTATAATCGCCATGGACGTTCACTTGAATAGTTTGTTTTGAGTTTTGACTTTTAGTGAATGAAATATAGTCTTGTCTTTTACTTTTTTAATGTTTATTGTGATATAGTGGAATAGTATAAAAAGTTATTAAGTTTTGCGATATTTTTCCAATAAGCAGGGCTTTGAACCCAAATACGTTACCTACAATGGAAGTAAACATGTTGGTAACAGAACCTATATTTTTTAACTTTTAAATATTTATCTCTTTTTTAGGTTAGAACTTAAAGAAAAAATATAAAATTATATTTTAAAAAATGATGGGCTGGCCCGTGGGGGCCGCGGTCCACATAGGAGTGGGTTGTCACGACCCAAAATCTATTAAGGTCGTGATGGTGCCGGACATCGCTGTCAGGCAAGCCAACAATACAAACTTCACTTAATTACCCATTTTAGTATTTTTGAAATCAAAACTTCTTCAATGAAATAATAAAGATAAAACTCATAGAGTAAATAATAAATATTTTTAGCAACTAAATTTTTAAACAATTCACAACAATTTCCAAAACCCGGTGTCACAAGTGCATGAGCATTTACTAGGGAATTAAAAATAAAATACAGCATCTGTCTAGAATACAAATTAGACAAGGAAAAGTATAATAACCCTGAAGGAGACTCTGTTGGTTGCGGATTGTAATACATAATGCAGCTCACATATGTCCCCACAATTATTAACCACACCTCTACACCCACAAGGCCACTAGACATATATGTACATGTATAATAAAATATGCAGCAAGTGTAGTATGAGTACGAAAATAACGTGTACCCAATAAGTATCAAGCCTAATCTCGAAGAGGTAGAGACGAGATGACCGATTTTGACACTCACTATGGGTCAATAATATTAAATAATCATGAAATAGAATATTTATATCAACGTGATTCACAGAGTTAACAGTAATTTTATTGACCAATAGAAATAATTAAATTCCTTCAAATGTAGTAATTCTCAATATATTAATTAAATTCCTTCAATTCCAATAAATTTCTAAATTTATCAATTAGTCTCATTTACAAGAATAACAATAATTCCTTAACAAGCAGAGGTAATAATTCATTAAATTTCAAAGATTTTCGATTTATCAATTAGCTTCACAAGCTGCAATAAACTATTAAGGTATCGTGTGATTATTATTATTAAGCACGATTTCTGCCGAGGACGTACGGCCCGATCCAGAGTGTCGTGTACCCTGCCGAGGGACGTGCGGCACGATCCATATATGCATCTATCATGCCGAGATATTCGGCCCGCTCCACAAGAAAGGAGGACATTTTCCTATGTACCTCCGGAATGAGAGTGTATTTATTATAAGATAAATTCAGGAGGAAGAACAATTTCTCTTAACAATTAATTAACTTAAACAGAAAATCAAGTATATGAGATTTCCATCCTTTAATATTTTTATCTAACAATTCACAATATATATATATATATATATATATATATATATATATATATATATATATATATATATATATTTTTTCCTATGTATCTCCGAAATGAGAGTGTATTTATTATAAGATAAATTCAGGAGGAAGAACAATTTCTCTTAACAATTAATTAACTTAAACAGAAAATCAAGTATATGAGATTTCCATCCTTTAATATTTTTATCTAACAATTCACAATATATATATATATATATATATATATATATATATATATATATATATATATAATTAAACAAAGAATATAATTTTACACAAGTAATTCATGCTTCGAGTCCTAAACTACCCGGACTTTAGCATTAATAGTAGCTACGCACGGACTCTCGTCACCTCGTGCGTACGTATCCCCCATAATTAGCAATAATTATTTAATTTTTAATCACCTATGAGGAAATTTCCCCCTCACAAGATTAGATAAGAGACTTACCTTGTCTCAAAGTCCACTTTCCGATTACCACGTCGCGTTTTCATATTTGAGGGGAGAATTTTTTTTTATTTGTAATAAGCATTACTATAGTGGGATTTCAAAAAAATGGGCTTCATTTTTTAAGCTTCTTATTACCTGCAGGAGTCCCGCTGCCATTAGCACCTTTTTTAGTACTCCTTGAGCTAATCCCTTATTGTTTTCGAGCATTAAGGCGGTGAGTGCTAAGTACTTCGATTAATAGTTTGCAGGATTTCTAGAATAGGAATAGGCTTTTTCCTTTCTATTTCTTGCGGGCTATTGATTTCGGGTAGAGACTTTGCTTGCTTACTTTCACACTTCCTTCAGTGAGCTACTTAAGGTTTAAGGTAAGGGAACACCAAGTGGGCCGCACCTCTGAGGACTCAATATGAAACAGAAAGGTGTTGCACAATTCGGTGCCGAAAAATCCGAAGCTATCCAAATATTTTACAAAATAATTAATACATGTTCAAAAATTCTAATTTAGGAAATTGAATAAATTACCCTAACCAAAATAATAAAATTTTTAAAACTCACCCCGATCCCACGTGCCCGGATTCTGGAAATTTTTGGATGAAATTATTACCCAAAATCTCAAGAATTCAAATATATAATTTCTACCCAATTCCATAACTATTTTCGTGGTTAAAATCTCATTTTTATAAAAATCTAGGTTTTTCATCTAAGCCTTTGATTTCTAAGATTTACTAGTTATAATTTACTTATAATCTATGTATTTAACTCAAGGGGTGTAGAATTAACTTACCTCCAAGTTGTTAGTTGAACTCCCTTCTCAAAAGCTCTGAAATCGCCCGAAAATGGAGGAAAAATGGACTCAAAATGTCTGAGCCCCGATTTTTAACCATTCTTCCAAGCAGTGGTTTTGCACCTGCGGAAGGGGTACCGTACCTACGGAAAATCCTCGCAGGTGCGAGTTTCGATCGCCTGCCCCCTCTCTAATCTGCGTGCACTGCCTCGCACCTGCGCGTTCGCAGGTGCGCCAAAATTCCGCATCTGCGGCGGTGGCCTCCCCTTCCCTTTTTCCGCTTCTGCGCATAAACCTCGCATCTGCGAGAGTCGCACCTACGGCTGTCCAAGCGCAGGTGCGAATGTACGAGAAACAGAAGGCTTCA
Source organism: Nicotiana tomentosiformis (assembly GCF_000390325.3). Taxonomy (NCBI): domain Eukaryota; kingdom Viridiplantae; phylum Streptophyta; class Magnoliopsida; order Solanales; family Solanaceae; genus Nicotiana; species Nicotiana tomentosiformis. The sequence goes on from NC_090812.1 coordinate 32,041,365, forward strand.
GTTCTTCTTCAAATTTCTAAAATTGATCCGAGCCTCGTCCGGTTAAAACTCGGGGCTCCCGGGGCCCCGCCCGAACATACCAACAGATTTGAAATTATAAAACGGACTCGCTCGAACTCACGGAACATGTAAAATAACATCAAATCTAAGAATCTTACCCTAAACCAAATTGATTCAAACTTAATATTTTAAAGTTCTTTAATTTACTTCCAATGCGCCGAAACATACTTAAACTACTCGGAATGACACGAAATTTTGCGTGCAAGTCTTAAATCACTATACGGAGCTATTCTTAGACTCGAAATTCCAAACGGACCTCGATTACTCCAAAACCTATTCCAAACCAATTTTAAAGAACTTTAAACCTTCAAATAGTTAATTTTCACTATTATACGCCAAAACGCTCCTGGGTTATCCAAAACCCTATTCGAACATACACCTAAGTCCGAAATCATCATACGAACCTATTGGAACCGTCAAATCCCGATTCCGATGTCGTTTTCTCAAAATATTGACTGAAGTCAAACTTGGCCTTTTAAGGCTAACTTAAGGAACCAAGTGTTCCTATTTCAACCCGAACACTTTCAAATCCTGAACCAACCATTCCCGCAAGTCATAAATCATTAAAAATACATACGAGAAGTTTTATTTAGGGAAACGAGATTCTAACAGTCAAAACGACCGGTTGGGTCGTTACAGATGGGCTGAGCATTATAAGGCCCATCAAAATGGTGGGCTAGCCTAACCCAACCCGTCAATTGCTAAAGCCCACGTGGGTTGGGCTAACCGGGTCCGGCCCATATTGCCAGCTCTAATATTTAAGATTCATATTGAATGTCTACAAAGATTTATATTAATATATTAAACTTCTATCTTAGCTAAATGTAAACCTTGACCCAGAGTTGGAGGAAACGAAGTCTTTCCTAATCTATCTCATAGTATTACTGAAACAATATGGGCTCTTCTCGAAGGAGATTCTGCTAATGTTACAGCCCATGTTTTCGTACGTACGAGTACGTCGTAAGTCAATTGACGTAAGGTCAGAAATGAAATCATATTTGAAAAGTTTACAAAGTAAGTTAATCATGTTACCTCGGAAGTTACAAATACTGAAGATCATGAACAACAAGTACAAAGAGGGTTGGAAGGTTCAGAAGCTAAAGGAATTGAAGAAAATAATATTTCGTCAAAAGTCGACAAGTTGGGAATGTTATAACATGTACTTTTGGGGTGAGACCAGGGTGTTTAACATGATAAGGAGGTTATGTTATGATTTATGTTATTCGTATAATAGTCGTGTGTTATGTTTTGAAGTCAAGCGAGTGGCTGAACAAAAGTCGATGAAAGTCATCACAAGTTACATTCATAAGTTTTACTGAAACTTTGGGTCAAATGTAACTGCGATTTTCTCCCAATATACTTAGAGTTATAAGGTGTTCCACCCATCAAATTAAAGATCTATGAGTCTATTTTTCAACTCATTAAACCGTTTTCCAATACAATATTGGAGTAGAGAGATATGAGCGTTTTTGCAAGACTGCACAGACTGTCACCTACTTGCTTAAACGAGAATCCAAAACTAGGCCAGTTTGGGTCGCCCAAAAATGGACCAGTTCGAGTCGTTAAAAGAGGCCTTTTTAAAGGCCTATCCCCTTCATATATTATGCTGATAATAGGTCAAAATAACCAGACTTATCCCTGCAAAAAAATCCTCCCAAAAAATTTCCCACAAACCCCAATTAATTTTCTCTCCCTTTCAAGTTCTAATTGGAGGTAAAGCCTAGAGTTTGAAGAACCAAGATAGGAGCTGAGTTATCCAACAAATAAGGTAAGTTTACTGCTCTATTTCATCCATTTTGTTTTGCTGTAGATGCATAGTAAGTCATTCTATATTTGTAAGAACTCACGGGACTGTTTTGTGGACTGTTTTATGGTGTTGTTGGGCTGCGTGTTTTACTACTATTTTGTGAAGTTTTGAAGGAGCAAGGGTATGTAGAAACACCACATAAATGCAGGATGTTGGGTTGGTCGTTCGTCGTAATATTTTTGGGTTGTTGACACTACTACGGTGGTCGTTTTGTGTATGAAGAGATTGGGGTATGTTGGGCTGTTTTGTAGTATTTTGTGGTGTATATAAGGTTGGAAAATAATGTATACATATTGATATTATTGTATTCTTGTGTTATTGGTATTATCTTGAATTTAGAGGAAGTAAGGATTATAGGGGAGTTGCTGCCCGTTTTAATACAAAATAAACTTGTCGTTCGTTGTGCGATAGTTGTACCTTTCGTAACTTAATAATACTATTATTATCGTTGTTGTAGATTAAGGTATGAAGAGGCGAGTTCAACTTGGTGATTGGAAAGATTGTGATAAGGTATGTTAAGGCTAAACCTTTCTTCATTTTGGCATGATCCCGTAACTACATGAGTTTGATAACGAAGCATAAAGAGAAGTTCGTATTTCTGAACTTATGTACATTATCCTAGTCTCATAAGTTACAGTATTGTCTCTTATCGGGACTTCATATTCAGTTTAGTATTGTCTTCTTTTAGCCAAGAGAGCATAGAGTATATATATACACAGTATTACAGTATTTTCACCACCATCGAGCTATAATCGATGGGCAGGCCCCTATTAGGCAACCTCTGATCAGATGGTAAGTTATATACCGAGCCTACTGTGGCCGAGCGCCTATGAGCGAGCCCGTAATGGCCGAGATACAAAGTCTAGTATGGCCGAGCGCCTATGAGCGAGCCTACTACGGCAGGGCAGTTACACATACCGAGCCTTATAGGGCCGGACAACTATTTACATATTATATGGAGAGAGTTGAGTCAGTATCAGTAGGTAAGCGTATCTTCAGATTATTTTTGACTCCCAGTTACATTCAGTTATTATATCAGCAGTTCAGTTTCAGCTTTCAGTTATTCTGCTGCCTTACATACTCAGTACATTATTTTGTATTGACGTCCCTTTGCTGGGGACGCTGCATTTCATGCCTGCAGGTCTTGATAGACAGATGGATAGACCTTCCTAGTAGACAGAGCCAAATATCGGCTTGGTTGGTAAGCTCCACTTTTCCGGAGTTACCAAGTCTAGACCTTAGAGTCCGTTTTATATATACAGGTTTGATGGGTAGGTCGAGGCCCTTTCCCGACCATGATACGGTTCAACTATCTCTAGAGGCTTGTAGACCAGTCTTATATAGTTTGTATATCAGTAGATGTTCATGGCGGCCTCGTCAGCATGCGCGCGCGCGCGCGCGCACACACACACACACACACACATATATATATATATATATATATATATATATATATATATATATATATGTATATATTCAAATATATATGAGTTTTGGATATTTTTACCCCTTAGATGAGAGAGACGATATTTTCAGATGATTCAGAATATGGCCTCATCGGCCTAGGTTGAGGGTTACCCCTCTAGAGTTCACAGTTACAAAGTGGTACGCTCGGGCCGAGTATGGTACCGGGTGCCGGCCACGCCTCTTCAGGTTTGGGGCGTGACATAATTTTCTTTCCTTAGGTGTCAAATGTGATTGATCCGACAGAGTTAATAAATCTTAAAAAGTTATATAAATATTATCTCATCCATACCAATTTATTTTGCGACTTGGACTTTGAATAATTTTGATTTAGGGTTTTAACTTTGTGAGTTAGGCAATTATCCTTTATACTAATGACATGCTTAATGGTCTAAATCATGAAGTAAAAAAGGATCTAATTCTTTTTTCTGCTTCTCCCTTTTTTTTGTCAAATAAAATTTAGTGACTTCAAATATTAAAAAAAATATAATTTCACCAATCAAATTTAGACAGTCGAAACCAAATTATTTTGCTAGTAAACTTTGTGAGTTTGAGGATTAGTGCAATTTCAACAACAACAACAATAATAACATACCTAGTAATATCCCACACAGTGGGGTCTGGAGAGGGTAGTGTGTACGCAGACCCTATCCCTACCTTGTGAGGATAGAGAGGTTGTTTCCAATAGACCCTCGGCTTAGGAAAGTATAAACACCACATTAATAAAAATATAGATAAGAAGAGACAGTACCAAGAAGCCATATAAAAATAGAATAAAAACAACCAACACTCAGCCCCATACAACATCGTTGGTCTGACTACCACTCTGTAAAACTTACCCTTAAGTTTCGGTGGCACCTTCTTGTCACACAAAATAATGAAAGTGAGTCTCCATTTCATCCATCCTGCCCCAATACGATGTGCGACATCTTCATCAATCTCCACATCCCCCTCAATAATAGACCCAAGGTACTTAAAACTCCCTCTCCTAGGGATGACCTGCGAGTCTAGCCTCACCTCCCCTTCCTCTCCTTGAGTCTCGCCGATGAACTTACACTCCAAGTATTCTGTCTTGATCATGCTCAACTTGAAACCTTTAGGTTCCAGGGTCTGCCTCCATACCTCTAATTTCGCATTCACACTGTCTCGCGACTCGTCAATCAATACAATATCATATGCAAATAGCATGCACCACGACCCCTCCCCTTGGATGTGGCATGTCAGTACATCCATCACCAGAGCAAACAAAGAAAGGCTGAGTACCAACCCCTGATGCAACCCCATCATCACGGGAAAATGGTCTGAGTCCCCACCCATCGGATTAGTGCAATTTCAATACTAATAAATTCGTAGTTGTAGTCGTCCATCATTATTTACCAATAATGTAATTTTTGGTATAGAGAAACTATTTGTTTGGTTGGAGTTTTTGTTGTTAAAATAAATATTTCATATCACTAATGAATTCACAGTATTTCTACCTATTAGAAGGCTCTTGATTATTAATAAATAGAAATTAGTTCTCTTATTTATCGTATATTGGCTTATTTTAACTCGAATTCCTCGTCTAGCTTCACTTTTAGAATAATCAATAGTATTGGATCCAAAAATAAAAAGAAGAATAAATAGTAGTAGTTCTTTTCGTTAAAAAAAATAGTAAGTAGTACTTCAATTTCTTCCTTTAGTGACTTGAGTCCAAATCTAATGCTTAGTGTTAAGACATTAAAAACCTAGAAATTTGAATTCCTATAAAGTAATTCAAATATTAGTACTTTAAATTATATATGAAAAGTTTTAGTTAATATTAATATCCAAAATATTAGGACTTCCTAAAAATGGAAGTTTTAATAAAAAAATTTTTAGTTGATTTCAATATATAAATATTAAGAAATTCATTAAATGACTATTTTTCCGTGTAAACTTTATATTTAAAGGATTAAAAGGATGAGTAATATTTCGCTAAGAGTCTTCGTGCGCGTTGTGCGTGCACTTTTATCATTGAATATACATTTTTCTAAAATCACATAAATATCATTAAAAAATATGCTTGAGTTATAAAAATAATTAATAAAAAACTTTTAGTCTTTAAAAATGATGAATGCTATTTGAAATAAATCTTATATCACAAAAGCCCCCAAATACTTATTGAACAATTCACATATTATTGAAATTCACTAAAACTATATGAATGCCACCTTTTAAACTATTTATCTATTAGGTTTATAAATAAATAAAAAATAACTAATATCTTTCTGTGTTCCCTCTAACATATTGCAATACATGTGATCATGATCAATATTCAGACTCTATAATGTCAGATTACATTGAGTATATTGTTGTTGTGGTGGTAGTCATAATCAACATCAATTTTTATGTTAAAAAATTGTATTTTCAACTGTAAGAAATCTGAAACAATAGTATATATATGTACAAAATTTGCATGCATATCTATATATTAAATTTAAACTATTGTGATTAAGTAGTGTTAGAAAAGTGATGTTAAACCACTCATCCCTAAGGACATTACTTAATAAAAGTATTGGAAAGAAACTTTTTATGTAACTATGAAAATATTGATCGAGATAAAAATTTAGAATGTATGATAAAATCGTGCAATTAAGTATAAAAAAGCAACAATATTATGAAACAGTTGAAGATAAAAGATATTTTAATTCTCCAATAGAATTTTCATGATGAGAAAAGATAAATAATGCATTCCTAGAATTTCTAGAAAAAGATTATAGAATCCTAGAATCATTTGCATTAAAATCCTATTATTAGTTGACTTCTTTATTTACGTTAAAATCTTGGACGTATTCAATCATTTATTTACTCACCTAGGATTTCAGGGATATTTCCCTAAATTTCAAAACTAATAAATTCTTTTATATAAAAGTTGAGTTCAAGTATTAAGTATTAAAAAATTAATATAGAAGGTATTATAGTTATATTAATATAAGGAAGTATTAATTTATAGAAGATCAAATCTTAATGAATTTTAAAGTCCTAGATATTAAGTCTTTTTACATAGTTCAAATAAGGAAAGATTTAATAATAAATTTTAGTTTATTTTAAAGTCTTAAATATTAGAAAAATAATTATAAAAGACTATTTTGTTCAATGTGAACTCTATTTTTAAGGGTAAAAAAGGCGAGCGACATTTCACTAAGGACCTTCGTGCTTTTAATATAATACTAGCTTTAAGGTATGTGCGTTGCACGTGTATTTCACGTCAATCAGTATAAAATATATACAAAAAAAATTAATGTATATATTGAAAAAATAGTTGAGTTCTTCTGAATATTCAAAAATGATGAATTTAGTTGAATTAATTAAATAATAATTGTAATTATAAATATTTTATTATATGAGATACAAATATATTATGTTGTTGTATCTAGCCTAACATTTCTTTAGAATGCGAGTAACATAAGTTTGGGCTACCAATTTTAAACCAATGACACTAAGTATTTTTATAAATAATACTTGTTTCCTGATCGTTTATCTAGTAGATGCACTGCTACATCCCAAAATATATTAATTCAAATTCTAATCTATTAAATAAAGCAATTTTTCATAAAACTCTAGTCATCGAATTAGGCCAGTCTTGAGAAAACTGTTTTTTACACAAATTTTCTTAAATCTTCATTCAATCATATTAATTGAATTTTTTTAATATGTTAAAGTTGGAACATTAAATAATAACTTAGCAATTTTTCATAATACCCTTGTCACCTCGTATGGGATCTCCAGCTGAAACCCTTGGAAATCGAAACAGACTCAACTGATGTACTCAAATGCCTTGATCATGATTATCCAACGTATAATACCATTATTCGTGATTGCAGGTGGTTGATGCTCCAACTGGAGAAGGTGACGGCCAGGCATAATTTTAGGGAAGCAAACCAAGTGTCGCACCTTTTAGCGAAGGAAGCTTCCAAGCAGTCCAACCTAAACCAAGTCAAGATTTTTGCTCTTTCCTCCTCCCTTTGTTGAAACTCAGTTTTTGGCAGATAGAGGTGGAACTTCCTATGTCAGACTACTTTCGGATAATATATATACTAAGTTGGCTGAACTTGGCAATCATAATGCCGTAAGTGGCATATCTATGTCATGTAATGTGACTAGTTCTTAGTATTAATAATAAGTATTTCAATTCCTCAAAAAAAAAAAAAAAAAATACCCTTGTCACCAAATTAGGCCAGTCTTGAGGAATTGTTCTTTACACAAATTTTCTTACATCTTCCAATCATATTAATTGAATAATTTTCTTAATATGTTAAAGTTGGAACATTAAATAATAACTTAAATATTTGAAAAAGAGATCTAGTGCATTCCTAAGATCACCATAAAAGGAAATAATTAACAATATTTTTATAATTAAAGATATCAAATAATGGCTACAAATAAATAATGAACCTTTAAAATTACTGATATTATTTTGAAAATTAATTTATCATCAAGATTCTGAAACAAATATTTTACGTAAAAAAATGGAGGTAAGCTACTTTTTATAACAAAAGAGATTAAAAGTTTAAAAACTTGCTGAACATAGGAAATATGTGGTATATGGTAGAGAATTGCATATATAAAGATTGATTTTTCTCATCGAAAGGAAGGTAGTAAACAATGTATTTATTATTACTATAGATTATAAGTACAGTCAGTTTTTCATTTCCATGAAGAATAATAAATAAAATTTGATTTAATTTGTCAAGATTCTAAAATAAATATTTTATGTAGGAAATAAATTAAAGTTACTTTTTTATAACAAAAGAGATTTAAAGTTTAAAACAATTCTGATTTTTTTCTTTTCACATCTTGAATCTTATTCTTTTTTTTTTCTTTGATATTTATGTCTATTTTTAACATGGTAAAAATTATTTTTTGTAACCTCGGTACATATTCTTATCTGTTCAGCTGTTCTTTACACAAATTTTCTTAGATCGTCATCCAATCATATTAATTAAATAATTTTTTTAATATGTTAAAGTATGGAACATTAAATAATAATTTAGAAATTTTTGAAAGGGAGATCAAGTGCATTCCTAAGATCACCAATACAAGGAAATAATTAACATCATTTTTTTATTAATTACAAATATCAATTTATGGCTACAAAAAAATAATGAAGCTTTAAAATTTATGGTAACTTTTTGAAAATTAATTTATAATCAAGATCCTAAAAACAAATATTTTACGTAGAAAAATAAAAGTAAGCTACTTTTTATAATAAAAGAGATTAAAAGTCTAAAAACTTGCTCGACATAGAAAATACGTGGTATATAGTAGATAATTACATATTTAAAGATTAATTTTTCTAATTTAGATGAAGCTTTAGTAAACATTATATTTATTATGACTCTAGATTATAAGTAGAATCGATTTTCCATTTTCATGAAGAATAATAAATAAAATTTTATTTAATTTGTCAAGATTCTAAAATAAATATTTTATGTAGGAATAAAATAAAGTTACTTTTATTATAATAAAAGAATTGAAAGTTTAAAAACATGTTCTCAGGTTGAGTCTTATTCTTAATATTTTTTCTTTTATATTTATATGTTTGTTTTTAATATGGTAAAAATATCTTTTTTAAAACCTCGGTACATAGAATTCGTATATGTTCATATAGACTCAAAAGCTTTTCAGCTTTGTATCAAAACTAAAAGAGGTATAACTTTTATTTAGACAACAAAAGCAATTTTCTTATCTTAAAAGATATGGCGTTGCCAAGTAAAATATGGTTATATGGCATTGGTAAATAAAATATGGTCACTTGAATGTAAGTTAGTTGGACAACTAAATCAAAGTATAACTCTAAATTCCTAAATATTAGGAATTCTTACATAACTCAAATAAGGAAAAAGATTTAATAATCAAAATTTTAGTTGATTTAAAAGTCCTAAATTTTAGGGAGGTAATTAAATGACTGTTTTATCTAGTGTGCACATTATTTTAAAAAGGATAAAAAAGGCGAACAATATTTCGTTAAGGATTTTTGTGCTTTTAATATAGTATAGATAGATAGATAGATAGTATATTATATTTTTTGAAGAAAATTGCTTATGAAAGATATCATAGGACTTAGGCAACCAGATAGCTAAGAATTGCATTAATCAGATGTAATTCTGGTGGATACTCTCTGCATAGGAACAACGGGGACTAATATCATTATATCAATAGTTAGCAAATTATTGTTTACAGAAAAACTGTCTATAGTTACAACGCGTAGATCTTATCATCAACTGAACTAAATGAAAGAAGATTGAGGATACTGCAGCTTTGCAGGTCAAGCGTACAAGGAAGTTATCATTACTTGTTCCTGGTTAGCTTATGTGTATGAAGCTTCTGCCAATCAACTTCGTATACACACAGTCACTGAAACACTTCCTTGTAGCTCATCTCTTAGTGTAAGAAGCTTCTAGCTCTCAAAGCTGACGTGACGATGGTTATTCAGAAGTTGGCATGCTGTTTCTGACTTCTGGAAAGCCCTTTGTGAAGAGGAAATGAATCCCATTTTCCACACTCGGGAGACCCGCAGTGCTATTCCTGCAGCCAACCAACTCTTGAAATGATAAGCTGTATGTTGGGACTTATCGCACATTTATTCTAGGCCTTCTATGTCTTTCATCGTCTAAGTAACTATCTGAGCGATCACCATAATTACTGCTTCTTCCTCGTTGCTGTTTATAAGATTCTTCACGCCCACGGCTTTTGTAATCATTATATCCATTATCTTGGCTTCTCCTGCTGCTGCCACGTGAGTCTCTGGAAGTTCTTTTTAAGTTATCCTTAAAAGAGGTTCTTTTGTCTCTTATCCTATCACCACGACCTTCGGATGAGTCCCATCTGCCATTTTGACCTGCCTTACCACCTCTTTGTCTATTTTTGTTAAATGACCTACCATTGTTGCTCTCCAAGTCAGAGGAGGGCTCATCTTCACTATAGGAGCTGCTTCTCCTTCCAAAATCCCTTCTTGATCCCCATTTATTCCCTTTATTCTGCCGACTTGTGAAATCCTCATCATCGGAGTCAGAGCTGAGGCCATCGTCCTCTGAGACAAAACTCATGGCACCTTTGTTCCTAGATCTTGGTTTAGAATAAGAAACCTGATTAGATTTCCCATTAGTTTTAATTGGAAGGTCATCATCTGTGTCAAAATCCACTTCAGCATCCTCAGAACCACGAAAAGCCCCTTTCTGATGTCTCGATCTCAAATGTGCATCACTTGTGAGGGAACTGTTCCTACCACCAACAGGCAAAGTGCTATCAGCATTATCAATGTCTTCAGATTCGGAGTTGACCTCAATATCCGAGAAATCTATTCGAGAACTTCTGTTTGTTCCATTACTCTCTATCTCATAACTGTCAACGTCGTCGTCGTCTTCATCATCAAAATCGTTAAATCCTACCCCTGGTTTCCCAGGTGCAGGGTATTCAGTTTCATAACCTTTTGGAGGCCTGCTGCTCTTGTAGAAACCATCTTCATTGTCCCTAGAAGTATCTCTTTGTTCTCGCCTATCTAAGGGAAAACCTTCATCCAATTTCTGAGAATCTGCATACTCGAAGGTAGCAACGTCCGCGCCATCTGATTCATCATCATCAAAATCAAAATTCCATGCATTAGAAACATCTTGCCGGCGAGATACCTTGTCCATCTGCATCCTAGGGCCATGTTGCCTCTCCTGCTGTTGAGTGACCATATAGTCATCAGCTGGGCGCTTGCATTCACAATGAAAACACACCACATTTCTCCTATAATTCAAGAAATTGCACCTGCCAATTGATAAAACGAAATAACCATTTTTGTCATTGCCACAAAAAGGGTAAACAATTATACAAGAAATATATTAGAAAGTGAAAGCTTCAGGTAAAAAAAGTCCTTCAACAAAGTTTTCCCAAACACTCACACAAATAGATATCAGCTAACTTCAACGAGCATGTAAACAAATGTATAAGTTTAACCCGGGCATTCATGCAATCATAAACAGAATTTGCAGCTTGGTCCAGGCAGAAAGGAGATTAGCAGTTGTACAATGAAGAGACGACTAAAGTTGCTTCTTAGATGTCCTCCTCATCTGGATGAACTTGCTAAAGTAGCCACTGCTACTAGATTCAAGCCTCAACCTAGGCATCTATTATTATTTATTACGGTGCTTAAACAACAACAACAACAACCCAGTATAATCCCACTAGTGGGGTCTGGGAAGGGTAGTGTGTACGCAGACCTTACCCCTACCCTGGAGTAGAGAGGCTCTTTCCGATAGACCCTCAGCTCCCTCCCTCCAAGAACTCCCCACCTTGCTCTTGGGGTGACTCGATCTCACAACCTCTTGGTTGGAAGTGGAGGGTGCTTAAATAAATACAGCAAAAATAAACGCCTGCCTAATTTAACATATTGCTGCAGAATTCAACAATATACTCATGTCAGATGAAAAATAGGAAGATTTAATAAGAAAAGGCAAGTAGAGGACATACTGGGGACATTCCCACTCTCCTGGAAGCAGCTGTCTCTTTGGCCGGTTGGCATCACATTGTAAGCATATGGTATTCTTCGCGAAATTCATGAAGTCACACCTGACAGTGTAGCTTGCTGTTAGCAATGTATCCAGAGTAGCGAAAAACGCAAAAAAGCGCTAAAGTTTATTGGAGCTTTAAGAGCAAAGTGCAATTAAAGTGTGGGCTTAGCGAAGAAAAGCGTCAATGAAGGAAAAAAACACTTAAAGACAGAACTCATGGGTGAAGGTGCCACGCGCCTTAGCACCTTCACACCTACCCTAAAGCGCCAATTATGCAAGGTGAAACGCACAACCTGGGCTTTACCGAGCTTTAGGACTTAAGCGCGCTTTAAGTGAGTCTTTAACAACACTGAATGTATCAACTCCAGATTTGACAAATTATGTTCAATTTTTTTCTTCCCGACTCTAGAAGTTCATAACAACCTGTTGTTGAGAAAAAAGTTCATAACAACCTAAACTACAGGATCAACTACAATGGTAAAGATTGAACTAAGAAAGATGATAAACAATTTATCACCATGCAGTTAATCCCATTCTAGGTGAAGTCTTGCATTGCTTTGTGGATTTCCAAAGAAGATTGTCAAAGGCTCATTTGAGGCGCGCTTTAGCCCTGAAGCTCAGAGAAGCTCAGAGAAGCTCATTGCTTCACTTAGGATGCGCTCCAATGTAGGCAAGACACTAAGGCATGTACCTCATTGTTGATAAGTTCCATCTTGAATAGAGTGGTACTAAACAATAAATATGATTGGCAAAAAGATACATTAATTGTTAAGGAAATCATTATGAATGAAGTTATTATTCTTTTTCGTCTTAAATACACGTTTTTGCCTTTTTCTTCGTTGCGCCTTTTTAATTAAAACCCACATGTTTATTGCGCTTAAAGCCCTGATAGACCAGGAGCGCTTTTTAACGCTTTTCACCTTTGACCATGATAGCAGACTTAGTGCAGAAGAAAAGAAATGAAACCTACTTTGGACACAGCCAATCTCCTTTTTTCATCTCAATGTCGTCACGTCCTACTCGTTTCTTCGGAGGGGGAGGTGGCTGCTTCACCTTTGGAGGTGATTTTTTAAAAATTGGAGGTGGAAGATTTGGATCTATTGGAACAGCACTCAACTTGACTACTTCGTGAAGCAATTTACGAACAACAGTCTTCACAGATTTCTTCTTCGTAAGGCTCTCATTAACAACGGATCCATTAATTGCATCGAAACCATAAGTCAGTAGGACACGCATGACATCAATTGTCCTTGCTTCATCCTCCTTATTGGTAAGTAAATATGCCCTTTCACAAGAACTCCTCAAATTGCAAGAACTGCAAACCTGATACAATCATGCGATAAGTTGGATTGGTCATTGAAAAATACAGATAGCAAATGCCCAGATCCATAGTAAGCTCAATAAATCATGAATTCATCATTAGTGAATATTCACCTTGCGAAAGAATAATGTTCACCTACTTTAGCCTTTTTAAAGCTTCCTCACACTGATTCATGCCATGTTATGTCCTAATAGGGTGGCAATCTTCAGATGCTTAAAGAATGCAATGTCAAGCACTCCCAAGTCCAAGACAAACATTACCAATAATTCAGCTAATCTGAAACCATCTTTATATGTGAGTCAAGTGAAAAACTTGATTTTTCTTTACAAATCTTAAGCTAATATAATGTTGACTTGAGTAACCGCCTGGTATAAAAGCTTAATCTGCTAGAAAATGAATGCTTTTATTTAGTTAATAGAAGAGCCTTTGATATGGCAGAAAACGCCCTTGCACATTTGAGGAATAACCTCTTGTTTCTAGTTTCTTTTGGGTGCAGCCATGAGGTTCCTATTGTATAGAAAATTGGGTGTTTCTTAGAGAACCATTTTCGATAGAGGCTCTCTACCTTCTGGTATATTGCTTGTACACGGAACATTCCCATATTAATATAGTTATTTACTTTAGGGGAAAAAACAACCCCCTCGTGTCATGGGCCAAGAACGTGGAGATGTTTTGATGGAAGAAGGCAATGAAACTCAAATTCAAGACCTATGCCTACTACAATACTATATTAAATAGTGTGAACCCCTCAAGAATGAACACTATTGTTTAGTAAATTATGCCTTTAACGTATATACTTTTTTCATGTATATTGCCACTCCATAGGCTGCTTACAAAGTATTACGGGTGACAGCTAGAGCCTGCTGCTTTCTAAAAACTATAGAAGTTTAATATTCAAACAACAAAATCTGGTGCTGCAAAGTATAAAGTTTTATCACTTTCTGAAAGCAATGTACAATGTACCAAGAGGAGATCTTAAAGCATTTCAATAAGAAGAAGATTAAAATAGAAAATGTTTTTCAGCAAATGCACGAAATGACAAGAACTGTGAACTTCCTCCATCACATGCCAAATCCTATCAAGACTTCACATATAGCAAGAAAATTAAATTGAGCGCACAACAAGAAGTAAATACAAGAAAATGGGAATGGAAAAAAAACAGATTTCCATAAAGAATCAATAACAGAACTTCTGATAAGGCATGAAAAACATTTTTACGACAAAGAATCAAAAACTTACATCTCCTTCGTCCAGATGGACGTGTTTCCTCAATAACTTGGCAGAAAAAACCACCTTCTTGTCTGCACTAGGACATCCATAACCAACCAAAATTTGGAGATCCTGTCTCGACAATGACCTGAAATCAATTAATCACTCTATGCATCAAGAGTTATTGTTTGACACTAGAACATCGTGGCACTCTTTATAATCACTCCCTAATTCTTTACTTCAAATTTTGCCTTTAAATCTGGCAACACAGAGCTGAAAAATGTCACTGAAAGGTCTCACTTCATTGTCCTTTAACAAACAGCTAAAGCCTAGAGCCCTAATTTGGAGGAGATGTCACCTCAATACCTGCTGAGTTCAAGCGTAGGCAGGGCGACAAAAGGTGATGGTAATCAAATAAAAAGTCATCGCTTCCTTTTGGACAATAAACAAAACAATCTACTCTGGTTAATTACCATATCAAATGCTTTTGAAAGAATAGTGAAAACTCACGGTGGGTCACTTGGTGGGCTGCCTAAACCTCCAACATGTAAGGAATCGATTCCCCATCTAGTAATCCCGTCCCCCATTTCCCCCTCTGCTTCCCACTATGTATAATTATGGATCTCATTGATCTATCAAAACTTTAGAAGTACTTCTCACAGTATAGTAATATAAGAAGAGAGCAAGAACTCCTCAATAGTAAGAGTCAATTAAATTACTAACATAGCTACCTAAGGTAAACTTGAAATAAAGGGAAAATATGAATACCATCATTTCTAAGCTTCACGACTATGGCCAGTCAATACTATGGCAACAAGTACAATGCAGCTCAATTGAATTCATCTAATTGCCAAAAGTTCAGCATGCAAAAATGGGACAAAAAATGATTTAAAAAGCGTTCTTTATTCAAAAAGCAGACCTCAATATATCGAAACGATCTTTGCCAAAATTAAGAGCAGCAGTCTGAACAGTCTTCCAATCCCTAGTAAAATCAAAACCCTCATCTTCAGCAACCTCAGCTACATTAAACCCCAAATCCTCAATCAATTTATCCTCATCTTTTCTCTTATGATCAAAGTAATTCTGCTGAACTAAACGCTCCATTAACTCGATCCACTCGGGCCACGGATGCACCAATTCCACCTTCTTACTCATCAACCCACCACCACCACCTAACCCATCATTCTTCTCCATTTCCGATGACCCCACATCAGAAAAGTCCGAGCTTGGACCTACCGGCTCTTGGCTTTGGTCTTTGGGCTTTTTGGATTCACGCCAGGCCCGAATACGTTGAAGGGTTTGGTCCTTTTCCGCCCGTTCTTTTTCAATGGCGTCAATTTGGTCGAATACGAAGCTCATGCGAGCTGATAGAGAAGAAGGTTTAGAGGGGGTGGTGGGGTTGGGTGTGGAATCTGAAGTGAAGAGTTTTGTTTGTGAGAGGGTAGCGATAAGATAGGGTTTATAGGAGGAAGATAAGCGCCTGAGGAGAAGACGAGAGAGAACCATGGTCGTTTGTTTGTATTGTTAAACCCTCACTACTGACATTGAAGTAGGAGGGAAACCTTAAAACCCTTGTAATAACTAATAAGTGAACAGAACTTTGCTTTTACCTTAAAGCTTTCGATTACTTGTGTTCACGTACTCGTAATTTTACCTGTGTAAATTTTAACATCCATGTTTTTTTTTTCCTTTTTATTATGAGTTGGCCATAAATAACGGGTTCACACACTTCTTATTTTAGCAGGGGTGCTTATGGGTTATCGATTTTCAAATATGCTTACCGCTAGCTAAATCAATATTGATCATTATCCTCTTCATATTTCTCCATTCCGTCTGCTAATAGATGTAGATTTAAAAATTCTAGATGCTCAAGAAGTGTTAAACAAGGGGAGCTTTGAATAGTTTAATTAAATGGCAGCTACGGTTTAAGAGAATTCAAAAGAAAGCTACATTCACATGGCAAGCTAACCCGAGAAGCGCACAAACTGCTTGACAAGAAGATGTGTGTACCAAGGGAACTAAATACTTCTATGCCATTAATTCTATAATTAAGGAACATTTTTCAGGTTTTCTTTTATTCTTAGATAATAAAAAAAAATACAAATGGCAAAGACCTGGTGGTCAATGCCAACTATATTCTTGAGTCATTATCCGATGATAATCATATGGTGTAGCAGAACGGGATTCCCAGACATCAACTTTTACCATCACACAAGAATAATTTTTATTTTTTGTCAGGAAAATACAAATTTCTTTACAACATTTGAATTACACATTCAATTACTAAATACTCCTATGAAAATCAGATACGTAGTATACAAGGCTTAATTTATTTTAAAGGACTATTAGAAGATCTGCTAGGGAAAGTACATACATTTATATTTACAAAAAATTCATATAATGTGGTACAACATATGTATAAATTTTGTTCTTCAGATATCTAAATACCCTTCACACTACATCTTTGACGCAGAAGAGGCATTAGTTAGAACCATTCCACGACACAACTGGGATAAAAACCTGCATCTGTAGTAACAGCAGAAAGAGATCGCAGTTCTTTCTGGATTTTCCTCCTTTCAAAGAAAACAGAGCACGCAAGAGAGATGCATTTCACCCCACTTTCTACTAGCCAATCTCCTCCTCCACAGTGCCGACATATCTAGAAGGATGTAATAATCATAAGCATGCATATCAGAGATAACATGCTGCGAAGTGTAAGAAAGCTTTATAATATTGTAGCCCAAGGGAGGAATGTCCCAGGAAAAAATGTGTTCTGTTTAGTGGATCATTATCATGGTTCTATCGATGACAAATATAAAGGAAGAAAGGAGTAGCTCAATTAGCAGGTAGGGGGAGAAGGAAAAAGGATCATTATCAACCCAGATTTTGCGGAGCCATATGTTTTTGTGCTAACATCTAACAATATCAATTTTATAAAAAGAAGATAATGCTCAATGACTCGAATACTCACAGTAGCAAGGTGTTGGATGTTTCTTTCCAATATTGAAGTTCTTCCTGTTAATGCAGCAGCAACTACAGCTTCGTTTCTGGAACAGTTTTGACAGACGTAACTAGATGCCTGGATCAACTCACCGCATAGGATACAATGTTTTGACATATAGTAATAATCAATTCTAGTTCTGTGCGCATTTGCTGCAAATGGGTGACGTTTACCAGCAGCCTCCCGCTCTGGACGAGGCATATCTGAAAACCACTGATTCAAGTCAGCTCGAACGAGCCCAAATACTCGTTGCAATGCTGGGATTATCTGTTTCTTGATGTAATATATGTCATTTAACCTGTAAGGTGAATCAATCGAAAGAAGATCCAAGGGATCTACCACGACATCAGCCAGCCTGGCACCAGGTTCACCATGAACCACAACATAAGGTACTCGCTCTGCATACCGAGGTTCTGCCCTAGGGTCGACTCTCATTGCCTTAGTGGCAACAATTGCTGCTGGTGGAAGTGAAGAAGCCTGTGCGGAATAGGTGCCTAAGCGTACCTCTTTTGCAAAGACAAAATCCTGAAGAGATACTCTGCCTGATATAATCTTTTTCCACTGACGCACCAAGTAATGTTTCACCTGTGCACAAATAAAAAGCATTTTAAAAAAGAATTAATAGATACTACATAGTTAGAATTCCCATGAACATACACATCAACCTGACGGCATTAACAATAACTGTTTCAAACCGAACAGAAAAAGAGTATCTAGTAATTTACTAGGAGTACTTTAAATTGAACTGGCTTGAGCTGTTGTAATACTTCCTCTCGTTGGTGTTTTACAGCTTCCAAACTTAGGATTCACAAACAGCATTCACCATACAGATAAGTAAGATCAACTAAATTTCAATCCAAACTAGTTGGGTCGGTAACACAAATCATCCCCATCCCCAAATGGAAGAGGTGCATGCAGGTAAGCGATGTTCATCTGGAGGACTCGTATAAAATCACTTCCGAAGGGATTTCCTTCAGGACTTAGCAATCAATGTAAGTTATACTTCATACTCTAGAGGGCTGAAGGAGTATGATGCTATGGTTAGGATGAGAGATTTACAGGACTGAAGATAAATATTCAGCGAACACCTCACAAGCATATACACATAAAAAAAAAGACTGCTTAATGTCAAATACCGGCCTGGTTCTAGAGAAGATTAGGTAGAAATCAATCATATTACTCTACCGTAACTGTTGCTTAACATCAGCTCGACACTTTTCATTTTGCCTATTGATTCTATGACAATGCCATTTACACGTAGGGAAATTTTACCCTGCTTAGACTGGCATCATGCAAAGAAGATGGTTAGTCAAATGCCTGAAAAATGTGTATGATAAGCCATTGACAGACATGTCCTGATCTGGCAGAACTCGCTATAGAGCCCCCAGCACTACTCAAGCATGTTCTCTAACTTTGTTGATTTTAAATATTCAACGAATTTAATAACACTGAAGGAAGCCACATAGGTCCTTACACATGAAGATTACCTTCTCAATATCCTTATATTCAAAAAAGACTCTTATAGAGCGCTCCATTATCTTGGACACAGCCCCACATGTATCTCTTCGTACTGTCTCAATACCTTTAGCATCAAACACTGGTTTGCTTTGGCCAAGGTTCTCGTAACTATAACCAACATATCGTTTCTTAGTAAGGAGGAAGCACGAATCGTAAACCTTTTCCATCTTTAACGTGACTGGATTTGGATTCATTGCAGTTACTTCTGATGCAATTTCATGACCAATTCGAAAAGCTTCTTCAACGGAACGTCCTTCAAGGAGTACAAACATGCTGCGAAAACAAAAGCATGGATTAACCTTGAAGAACGAGAACAAAACAATACTGGGAGAAATGAACTCTAAATTATCAAGGGCAACACATCAAATCTGATGAATGAATCCATGTTTTTTCCTTCTCTAATGTGACTGTATATGGGTTCATTACAGGTGCAACTTTGTGGCATACTTGGAAGCTTGTTTAACATGTATCCTTTGAGGAGAACAGAGATGCTACAAAGAAAATGAAATAACTTAACAGCTCGTGCTTCATATTGCAATAAAATAAACTACGTTTTGATTTGACAGCGAATCAGCAAAAGCTGGTTGCTGAACTTCTAGTCTACATTTCAACATCTCTCTCTGAATCCATCTCCAAAAGAATTCACTGACAAAATCAGATGTTTCTAAAATCAGAAATATCTCATACAAAATGCAGTCAAAACATGCTACTGCAAACTTGATTTTGTACTAAACATGGACACTTCAAAACTGCTTTATAGCCAAAAATCAACCACCAATTTCCAGTAGCATTCACAGACAAGATCAGATGGTCGTTGAAACTTTTTTTGATAATTGTGGTGTCCGGGCCAGCTTCCAGTCACCTCGACTAATTCCATCGGATACCTGCGACATCTCACCAGCAACAGGTACTAGGTAACTCTCAGATGGTCGTTGAAATGAAAAATATTTCATACAGTGCAATCAAAACATGCTAGTGAGAACTTGATTATGTCCTAAATATAAACATCTTAAAACTATTTGGCAATCCTAACTTAGTTACCAATTCCAGTACCATCCCTTATCTACATATGACTACAGATCACAGAGTAGCTCAGTCAGACACAAAAAGTGCAAAGTCGGCAAGCCACAAAAATTATTAGACTTTCTGCTAGACTGATTGGATAA
Organism: Nicotiana tomentosiformis; assembly: GCF_000390325.3. NCBI lineage: Eukaryota > Viridiplantae > Streptophyta > Magnoliopsida > Solanales > Solanaceae > Nicotiana > Nicotiana tomentosiformis. The sequence continues at coordinate 32,061,430 of NC_090812.1, forward strand.
AAAATAATCTTCAAGCCAGCAAGTGCGTGTGCATGAATAAACTCATTTCATCATCATTACATGTTTCAATAAAGCTTGCATTACATGGCTTCTAAATTATTTTCCATTACATTACACCTCCTTGTTATTTCGTGCAACTCAAAACCATGTAGCATTTCAAGATCAATGCAAGCATTAGATATCTATTACTGCTTGTTGAGATTTTAAAACCTGGCAAGCATTTCAAATAGATAGTCGGCATAAACAAATACCTGTCTGTATCACCATATATGACTTTAGCATTCCACCTATCATTTGTGTTAACAAATGAAATTGCACTTTCCAATGTTCTACGGGCACACTGGACAATACTGTCAGCGAGCTCAGCACAGGGCATGCGTCCACTAAATCCAGCAGCTGTATACCCATAGGTCACATTGGCTATTAGCTTCAAAGCAAGTTGCCTTGCATTGAATATCCGATGAAGAACTTGCTGTCCAGGAGCCAATTTCTTCATTGCTGTTTTAACCATAATCCTAGTATCTAAAATTTCTTCCAATAAGCGAGGTAATACCCCCTTCCGGACCTTGGGAGGCACATACATAACACCATTTGGAGTGAGCAGTATTTCATCCTTTAAATTATGCATCACATTTTTATCAGGTGAATATGAACTAACACCGAGGATATTAGTTTTTGCAGAAGTAACTTTACCAAGGCAAGTACAGAAGCAGAGGTTATATGCAATTATCATAGATGGATAAAGTGATTGAAAATCCAAAACGACAACAGGGTCTGCATAAAATCCAGATTTTGGTTCCAAGACAAGGGGTATACATTCCATGGCAGGTTGAGAAGCAACTTGTTGGTTTCCAGGAGCAACAGCAACATAATTTTGTGCATGAGCCAGCCTCAGAAACATTGATTCAACACGGTACTGTGAACCCCTTGAAAGAACTGAAAAGAAGTCGATGCCAAAAATCCGTGCAAGCTCTGATGTTCTATTTACCACGTCAAGTTGATTCATGATATGAAGGTTCAGCTTTGCCCTCTCTAAAACATACTCTATACATCTGTATCTTGCACGTCCAGGACCACTTAAAAACCAATTTGTCAATACCTTGGTAGGAATATATGGAACTTTTCGTCTCAGCACTGCTTCAGCTACGGCTTCAAGTGTGTACAAGTTCAGCTTCACTTCGCCACGCATCAGTCGCCAAATGTTAAGGACAATTCTACCCCCAACATGGACACCACTGGCGTGAGTTCGGCCCCATTCATCATCAATTATTGCAGCATCTTCATGAAACATTGGGTCAGTTGCAACAGCTTCAGAAAAAACATCACTTAGTTTTCCTCCTTCAGAGTCTCTAGAAACTATATTTCCCTCTGATGGAGTGCGAGATATATTGTTAAGCAAACCAATGCCAAGGTATGCAGCCCGTTCAGCAAGAAACCCAAGGGAACCGCCTTGAATATCCCATCCCATAAGTATGTCTGGGTCAAAAGAATTAATCATCTTTATGAAATGAACAAATACTTGCCTCTCTTCAGAGAAAGTGAAAACTTTACACTCAGATAATCCATCAAGGTCTTTTTGAACAGATTCACCATTGCAATGCACAAGTACGTGAGTATCAGATCTTAGATCATCATCTTCCTGGAAAACGAGAACAACAATTCTTACGGCATCAACTCGAGGATCAGGTCTCAGATCACCCCTGGATTCTGCTTGGACCTCTATGCTCAATATTGTTAACTGCTGTCCACAACCGATACTAGCAGGGTCCCGAAAACCAGTTTGACTTAAAGGAGTTAGCCTTGATTTTCCATCAGGACCGGATATCTGGGAGAGATCTTGAGAGCCACGCATTGATGGTTCACATTTCAAGATAATATTTTCATTTTGTTGTTTTATTCTTGCATGGGGAGAAACAGAATTCATTTGTACACTATTGCTTTCCTGATAATTTTCTTTAGCTTGAAGATAATTTGGATTTGGTTCTGAAGCAGAGACAGAATCCATCAAAGGTTGATCACCAAAGGTGGATTGAGAACCCTGTGATTCTGCTACATCATCAGAGCAAACCTTTATTGACGGGTACACTGGTGGGCCAGAAACTACATTCATTTTAGAAGATTCTATACAATCAAGTGACAGCCATTGTTGAACACATTCACTTCGTGGTGGTGAATAAACAGGAGTCAGCATGTATAAATAAGACCCATCATTTTGATAGTGAATGGGTACACCCAACATATTGTCTTGACAATGAATGTAGTTCCTTGTTCCAGAACTAGTACTGCAAATCTTTTCTCCTACTAGGCATTTCCCCTCAAAGAAAGGGGAGCATTCATCTAAACCTCTATCCTGGGCACATGTCCTTGTTTTATTTTTCCTGTTCCCCACATGGTAACTAGGGGCACCACATGCTAACTGAGCATTGCGTCCAGGTTCATCTGTGAACTCCACCTTAGGAGGTTTCTTGATGAAGGTCATGCCTATAAGTTCCACAGAGTCACCAGATACACCAGTTACTGCAGATGTTGGACTATTAGGACCAACAGGAGATTGACTTAAACCTACTGCATTTTTTTGCAGCAATTTCCCAAAACCAGTAAATTTACCTTCAGTTTCAGATGCGAACTGAGAATATGGAGCAAATACAGAAGTACAAAGATCAGAATTTGAAGTTTTAGTACATTTCACACAGCTGTCAACATTTTCACGACTAGAGCATCCACAGCTTCCCATGTAAATGGCAGTTTTTTGATTCTCAACATCAGGAAGCTGGAATAGTTCTTTTGTCCCCTGTGAGGTGGATGCATCACTAGTTCCATAATTTTGCAAACTTGCAGATGTTCTGCGGACAACCTCAACATGAGGTCCTTCAGAAGAAAGAAACACTCCATCTTTTAATGCATTTGCCAGCAGAGAGCAGGATGAAAGAGGCAACTTACCATATGAAGGACAATTAGATTTGTCAGCTTTGATATCACCAGGATCAGCCTGCATCTGAAGTGCAAGACATGAGTTCCTCTCATGACATTCTTTTGGTTGATCCGTGATTGCTGATCGAGATATCAAGGAATCAAGAGGCATTTTCTCTTTCTCATCATGTCTGGATTCTGCATAAAGAAAAGAATCTTCTTTTCCTTTTGCACCAAATTGTACTTTTTTTACCTGATTTTCATATTCAGGAGACTCAGCATGATAGGATCTTTTTACCCTCATCAAATCACGCGTAGAGCATTCAACTATCATACTAGCTTCCATTTCACAATTAGCAGATGCATTCAAACTGCCCGTTAGAAAATTAGGGTATTTGTTAAAACTCATGTGAGAAGAAGTTCCTCTGTCATCTCTTTCGCCACAAATGTGATTGCTAGATGTGTTAGCTGGATTTGGATGTGAACAATCATTCACATTTTGACCCAAAGAAATGGGTAAAGAGCACCATCCTGGTTTTTTCTTTTTGTGTTTATTGCTAATGGCTAAACTAGCATTATTCAATAAATCTGCTTGGGAAGATGTTCCGAGTTTTCTATGTGGGCTTGGATCATCATTGGAGCCATCCAGCTGAGGAATCATCACACCCGGCGAACTTCTGCACGAATGATCACTGCTGATGGACTCAGAAGTTTTTCTGTCTAATTCTTCAAAATGACAACCGTGAACAGAATCAAGAATGTCCTCACACTCTTGCTGAGATTCATTCTCATAGGCCACATTTGCCTTCTCCAACACCGTATTAATAGTCGCTGCTGGCATTAAAGGACTCAAAATGATTTCCCGAGCAAGGTCATCATCGGAGTTTATGTCCTCTGAAGCTTGAGAAGATGCAAGCCAATTTAGAAGTCTCAAGGCATCCTGATCTGAAGCCTAAATTGCAAACAATATGAATCAGAAATGGATTCTGAAGATTACGAATTGGCTACTTGGAAGAGCTAAGAAATGTAATGCAAAGAAAAACAAAAGAAAAAAATGCTCAGGATGTCCAACCAGAGATCACATCCAAGCAAAGCATGAGCCCTAGTAAACAAAGTAACAACATCTAAAACAAAAGCCATCTTGCATAGAATGAGCAAGAGTTAACCAGGAGCTAATTTACCTTCAAATCCTGTGATGGTACCACGGAAACAGCTGCTTTCAATTTATCAGCTAACATCTGCTTGGGACATGCATCAGTTTCCTCCCTTGATTCAACAACAACATGATCTTGAAATAATCCTTCTTCTGAGCATCGGGATGGTTCCCGTATACTATTTAAAGAGCCACAATGTACATGTTTGGCAACGCTCCCATCATTCATTGATGAGTTGATTGACTGTGGAATATCAGAAGAAGAAGTGTTCACATCATTGCTTAATTCCATTAGAATCTCTTCATATCCAAGCCCATGAGAAAGTGTTCTCAAGACATCATCTCGAAGGGGTTTACCAGGATCAGGAGGCAAACCCACTTCGTGCACCCCATTCCTTGCAAACTCCTCCTGATACAAGAAAATAGCATATAAAATACACCAGAATGATTAAAAAATCGAATGGACCTCAATAAAATTAAAAATCGAATGGACCTCAATAAACTTGGCTATTGACAAACCTCCCAAATTGGTATTATTGACTGAACCATTTTCTCTTGGGAGCTGGTCTGTGAAAGGGACATACAGGATATAAACTGCTGATTCAGAATTGCTGCATAAGCATATAACGAACTTAGCAATTAAGTCAAGGTGCAAATACATAAAAGTTGTCTATCAAGTCATGAAAACCAACCAACCATCAACAATAGCATCTCCTTCAAGGTCAGAGATACTTTGTCGCTTAATGTTAGGGATATCCGGATTTGTTGAAAGGTCAGCCTGACTAGAGCCTGTCCATATCCAATCGTCCGTAATTGTAGAAGATACCCAAATTGGTGTGTTGAAACAAGCCTCACCACCTAAATCAACCTAATAGAAAGTTCCCGTGACACTGGCTAATCAATATTTTATGCTTTAATTTATAGCATGATTAAACTAACAGCACATGTATCTACTGTAGTGTGAATGCACTTTTACCTGAAACTCTGCAGTCATGGAAGTGGACATATCAGAATGCCTTCTTCTATCAAAGCATTTAGCCTTTCTTGGAGCGAAAGTATCTGGTATTGGATTGCGGAACTTCATCTTTGATACATGTAGATGACCCATCCCATACAAGCTATAGTCAACCTGCACGTTTTATGCATGAAAGGGAAAAGAACATGTTATAACTAAGCCAGAGAGAGAATTAAGCAAGGGAATCTCAAATTCATTAGAAAGTAAGGCTGCATTCTAATGCACTTGTAAAGATAGTATATGGCATCCACCTATGCAGAAATTTTAGGAACTAAGATGCCATATCTTCATACTTCAGTGCATGTCCAACACCACCAGTTATTAACAACGAGTTTACCCAAAAAGAAATCGTAAAAGTAAACTATCATGATATATGGAGACAAGTACACAGCAGCATATATTGATGTAAATATTTTCAGTTAACCACAAAATCTGAAATAAAAAAGAAAGAAAGAGATTAAACAGTTTGCTTTCTTAGTTTTGGGAAATCACTAAAACATTTCTTCTTAAGAGTCAACAGTCAAGAATATACTTTACTTTCTTAGTTTTGAATCACTTATTTTTCAAATTTAACAATAGATTTACAGTTTGCTTTCTTAGTTTTGAATAATCAACCTAGATTTCTGAAACTAAGAATCACCGGTTGACAATAGAATAAAATAACAGGTGAAACATGTTCTGATATCAGTTTGAGATCTGACACGTGGACCTCAAGAATAACACCAACAAAAAATTACAAAAAGAGCCTATAGCTTCTGATATTCACAAAGAGAGCCAAGTAAAAAAGTCAATTGCTTTAATGCACAGGTGATCATCACAAGATGAACTTGCTGCGAATACTAGTATGTATAAGTGCCCAATTAACAATTTTGACATCTCTATTCGCCTTTTAAGTACTTCTAAACTTGATATATGCTTGAGATAGAACTTTTCCACTGCCCCTGGAAAAATTTTAACCCCCTATCACTTTAGTATGTCATATAGGAGTTTACTATCCATGAATTAAAAGGTGGTTACCAGGAATTGAAGAAGGAAAGGTATATGAGATTCGTGGGGCTGTAATGACTTATCCATTACTGCACCTCCCTGTATAAAAGGAACAGAAAAAATTAATGATAACAATAAAAAATAAAATGATTGCCCATCCTTCAATTCCTAAGAAACTTCAGGTGTCAAGGAGACAGGTGTTTCTTTGCCAGTTACAACATTAAGCTAGCAGATATATCACACTCTAATTTACCAAGGAATAAATTAACTATTTTTGTGTAGACCAAGCACCACAGTGTGAGAAAAAAAAACTCTAGTTAAGATTATGCATGAGACTGGTGAAGTATGTTTGGGCAAAAAAAACATAACATGCACCAAGAATATATCTTACTTTAATGCATGAGACTGGCGATATATCAAACTCTAGTTAAAGCTGAGACTGGCGATATATCAAACTCTAGTTAAAGTAATAAATTTTATTAAATGTTTGGGCCAAAAAAAGCCCATATATCAAAAAGTTGAAAACCTACAAAAAGAGAAACTATAACATGCACCTTATCACGTAAAACTATGTCTTGCCTAAATTTCTACGTCACGAATCACAAAGGCACGATGTTAGGAAATTTCGGAAGTAAGCAAATGCTAGCTCTGTTATGTTTGACCAAAAATACCTAGAATAATAAGGACTCATAACACGTACCAGAAGTAGATTGGCAGCGCGCGAGACATCCTGTGGATGATAGCTTATATTTATGTCAAGGAACTCCTAGGCAAACCTCAAAATAAATAAAGACATGAGCACAACACCAAATAGTTTCTCAAGCAATATTATGTGTCTCATTTTATCTGACCTGCTTTCTATTTTGGTGCATCCCAAAAATATGACCTCGTTCCTACAATGAAAGCATTTTTCCGTCCAGAAATTCAAACTAATATGAAGTAATACGAGTTTATATTACTTCAGATTTGAAGTTACATCTTCTCCAGCAACTCTTAAATTTTTCACACCTTAAACGCTTCCCTACCAGGCTCGATATAATAATCATTCCAGCACTTTACACTTAAAACTTCGTGAAAATCATACCAGCATGTATAAAATGAGATGGAGAGAGTATAAGAAAACTACATACTAAACTCTTTACTCGTCACCCTAAAAGAATAAGAAGCTTCATTCCATAGCAGGTTGAATGACTATTCAGGACAGTTATTTAACGAACCCCAACGCTTGACGAAAAAAAAAAAAAAGAAGAGACAGAGGAACACCTAGCCATACTTATTATTGAATTTACTATGCCTGTTTACCACCTAATTACATTAATTCTCAGCAAAAAATCACTGGCACAAGGTAAAATCGTAGGATACAGATAGATCTTCACAAACAGTTCCTCAGAAGAATGATAACCATAAAACTTCCTTGCTCGTACAAGGCTGCAACCGTGGACATGTTGACGTTTTGAGCCAGCATTGCCTTTAAGCTGAAAGAAAATTTAAAACAAGTTCATGCATAAGTTGAAGCAGCAATTTGCAGAAAAGTGTCACCTGTAAATTCAAATGCTTAGAAGGCACTTCACTGCGATCAGACTTACCTTGAGCACCTTCTCAAGAGCAAGAGCTAGAGCATTCGTGCATTCACTCCCTAGCCGATTTTGAATCCAGAAAATTAAATAGAAGAAACATAGTGAAAGATCAATGTTAGTAGAAACGAAATTATCCAGTCAGTTTCTAAAATTTATTATACCTGCCCAATTTTGTGTTTACTTGTGCTGATTATGTTCTACACACTAGGTGAACTACTAACGCACCCCAGAGTTTCATACTACAAAAACCTAATGAAAATCACTCAAAGTGCATAACTCAAGGCATTCCAAAAGTTTTTAACCAATTGAAACTTCCTTTTTTTTAGATGAAATTTGAAACTTCTTTTTGGATTAACCAAAATAAAGGCATTCCAATAAACAGTTTCTCCTCTTATAAGTAATGAGTTTCGGGATCAAACACATACCAGTTCCCCTTCCTCTAACTATCCACACCACGGGCCCCGAAAAAAAAGAGAGAGAAATTAAAAGGTACATTTACCTTTTTGATCTGATTGGAGGAAGAGATCTGACCATGGAACATAAAAATAAGGCAGAGCCTGCAACATGATGCATGTTAGTTCAGCCAGAAAGTCAAGAGCAAATATTCTGTATGGAAAAGTTAACTTGTTCAATTTCATGTCAGCAATATGAGAAGGGTGGCAAAGAATATTTCATGCCGAGACAAAACAGGATTAAACAAAAAAAAAAAACTTAACAGACAAGCATTCTTGTCCTTTAAGCATGCAACCTTTTTTTAATTAGAACGTGCCAACAGCAAATAACAATTCACCCTCCTTCTTATAAGATCCTTCTTATAATCCTACTCAAAGGATTAAAGCATCTTGTTGAAGATGATAATTTTTCACGAAACTAGAAAGATAACTCTCCTTTTTATATAATAAAAAAAATCTTGATCAACATCAAAACATTTGTCGTCAAGAACTGATAAAATATCATTCATGTTCGCTGTAGCACTAGCAATTCCAATCACTTTGCTAGGTATATTCATATCGCAGAGCACTCCTACAACATTCCTCCATTTCATCCATCCTATCATAACTTTACCTATTACATCTTCATCTATTATGTCATTCTCCGAGAAAACTGAGTCTAGATATCTGAATAGTCAACATTTAGATACTACAATCTCATCTTATCTCACTCCACCTCATTCTTCTTATTGGTCTAATCTTGCAGTGCATATGTTCTATCCTACTTCTAGTCATCCTAAAGCTCTTACTCCCTTAGTGTTTCTCCATATTTCTAACTTTTGGTTGACTCCCTCGCTAATTTTCTCATTAACAGAATTTAATCTGCAAATAGCATGCATTACGGTATCTCATCATATATAATACTGGTTGACTAATCTATAACTAAGGTAAACAAGTACAGTCTCAAAGCCCTTGGTGTATATAGTTCCAAGAAACTTGTGTATCTCTTCTCACTGTTCTCACAATTTTCATCACTCTTTCGAACATATCTTTTATGGAATTTATCTACTTAGAATGAATTTCTTTCTTCTTAGTCACCCACCAATAGATTTTTCTTGGCACTATATTATATTCTCTCCTCCACATCAATAACAAATTTTTATGTAGAGATCCTTCTTTCACTCCCTACAATTTTTTATAAATCTACCAAACATTAATCTATATTAGTTAACCTTGTAATGTCCTTAAATTTATCCTCTGCCACTATTTCCCAAAATATCATCGTGTGACAATGTTACTAACTATAGTTGGCACAATTTTGAATATCTAAATTGTCCTTATACATCGAAACCTAAGTACTACTATTTCTCCACTTGTTTGGTATTTCGAATAAGAAAAATAAAAATAAAAATTGTAAAGAATAAATTAAAAATTCTTACCCCATGAAGGTGCAAACAGGTCTTCTGGCCAGCAGGAGTGGCACCATACACTCTGATCACAGGAACCTCATTTACTCTCCCACCTGTTCCAACAAAACGAAGTTAACAATCACAAACATGTGATGTGCGTCCTAATTCAAGCGTGCGAGTAGTTACGCATACCTTGGAAACTGCTGTAACAAATGTCGAAGCCAGGAATTGGAGCGGCCATGTAATAGTCTATTGAAACAATTCGAACACTGAAGAAGTTCGAATCGGTCTGAGAATCCCCCATTTTCTTCTTCAATTTCCTGCTTCATCTACTGTTGGAATTGGTGTTTAAGTCCCGTTTGGCGCCGCTTTTGCGCTTTTATATGAGGGGCGCTTGGGGAACTTTTTTATTTTTCCTTTCAAGTTTTGGAAACTTACCTCGCAAGATTTGGGTCGGTAGGTCCGGGGCCATTCTGCCCCCGTCAATGTATTAGGATTAATTTACTTTACTTTACTACAAAATTCGCTACACTATATGTCTCGAGGATGTGAATGGACAACGAATTACCGTAAGTTGTAACGATATACTAATTAAAAAAAATTACATCAAATTAATTTTTGTTATGCCATTAACGACATACATAAATTGTTTGGAGTTCATATAGTGATACTTGAAATCAAATGGTTAAGTTCGGTGTAGAGTTAATTCTTATTAAATAAACATGTATGTGAAATTTTAATCTTAAAATATGTTAATTATGTAAACATAAATGCTCTTTGTAAAATAATTGGAGTAATACACTTAAAAATGTTTTTATAATAACATGTTGGGCCTATGGTTTATATATAAAAGTAAAAACAAGCATAATATCAACTACTATAACTAAGAAGAATACAAATTATTTACAAAAGGCTAATCTTTAAATATTACTGCATCATTTCAAGCCAAAACATTGAATTAATTTTATTAATTATTAATTCAGCTATTCTCATTTAGAAGAAAACTTTACTTCGACTTAATTTTAAATATTAATATAAATTTATATTTTTTGTATATATAACAGAAAGAGTAATCTTATTAGGAAATAACACATACTCAAATTAGAACTCGCGATATTATTGTTCAAACTATAATAACTTTATTATCTTCATGATATTTGAATGTCAAGTAAACATCTCAAGGTTCAATTGCCCAAACAACTGTCTTAATTCAAGCACTTAATGAGAAAAGTCTATAAAAGGAAAGAGCAGAGAATTGGTATTCCTTTAGACATATTTATTTCTATATTTTTAGGTCCACTTCTAATGTATCACATGCTTTTCCTTAATGGTAAAAGAAGGCATCTCATTTTATTTAAAGTTATTAACAAATGAAATATCAACGAAGAAAGTGTAAACTCTTTAATTATTCATAAGTTGACGAGGTTTAAATAAATTAGGGACTTTTTTTCTTAACTTTAACGCACGACAAAACTATCAAAATGTGTTTCATATGAATTTTTATGCTACCAACAAGTCTACTTATTATTTTGCTAAAAAAACTTCATTGTAAATTTCATGTTACAATATGAGGAAAAAACAATACACAAACACAAAAAAACAAGTTAATGAAAAATTGGAAACCTTTTTATATCTTTTCCTTTGATGTTTAATTCCCACAAAATAAATTTAAAACCAGATGCTTAGCTCGGAAATTCAATAGTTTTTATTGAACAAAGCTTCTTATAAATTTTCATCTTTAAATGTATTATTTAAATTAACATGAATGATTTACGGGGCTTTTGCATCTATACCCGGTTTTTAGGTCAAAATTGAACATATACCCACTTTGCAAAAAAAATTGCAAGCCTAGCCACTTTACGATCATCAAGTCTTAAGTTAAGAAAAAATTAGTCTGAAGTGAAAAAATTGCACTTCAGATGCACTTAAGGTCGAATAGACCTGAAGTGCAACCAATGGTTTCATGCACTTAAGGCCAATAAGTCTGAAGTAAAAAATTGCACTTAAGGCCAAAAAGTCTGAAGTGCAACAAACGTTTTCCTACACTTAAGGCTAATAAGTCTGAAGTGAAAAATTGCACTTCAGATGCACTTAATGCTAAATAGATCTGAAGTGTAACCAATGGTTACATGCACTTAAGGCCAATAAGTCTGAAGTGAAAAATTACACTTCAGATACACTTAAGGCGAAAAAGTCTAAAGTGCAATAAATATTTTCCTACATTTAAGGCCAATAAGTCTGAAGTAAAAACTTGCACTTCAAATGCACTTAAGGCCAAAAGATCTGAAGTGCAACCATGATTTTTATGCACTTAAGGCTAAATAGGACTGAAGTGCAAATTGTCGAGAAACAGGAATTTGTTCATCGAATTTTAACAATCCAATATACAATTTAATACCTAAATCTACTCAAAATAAGCTCAAATTTAAAACATAACCTCCAAATATCATCAAGAACAAATTCAAAGCATCAATTTGTCAAAACAATAATAAATCTAATGAATCCATTTTGCAATTAAGAAAAAGAAACCCTAAACAATAGTAAAAAATAATGCGTCACAACAGCTCACTACTGTAAAATATCATAAACTATTTTAAAATATATTCACAAACAACATATAAAATCACTGTCACCCGAAGAAGAAGAAGAAGAAGAAGAAGAAAAAGGAGAAAAATGCCTAAAATTGTTTAAAAAGTGGGTACAAGTTAAAAAAAAATTAAAAGTGGGTACAAATATTTTACATGATTTATAAAATAATTAAAGTAATACAATTAAAAAATTATTTTTATAATTATGTGTTGGGCTCATGCTCAGCATGGGCCATCTTTCATCTAGTAGGAGTATATATGAAAATTGGCTCTACTTCTTCTAAAATAAATAATTAATTAATTAATAAAAAATGAAATGTTTGCGCTAAAAAATAAAAATACCAAGAATATACTAAGATGCCGTTATGATATTTTTGCATTTTATCATGCTTGAGAAAGAAACTATGAACTGAAATTAAAATACTTCCAATTATTGACCGCCGGCCGAAATAAATATTTGTCAGTATTTTGACTTATCTTTGTCTGTCTGAAAAGGCCGTCAGAAATTAAAATAATTCTAGCAGTGAATTACCTCTTTATTAAATGACATGTAACATTAGTAGAATACTGTGTACGGTCAAAACCGATTAAGTTAATTATACGGACTGATCGAGATGATAATACTTCGATCAAAGGGTATTTGCGTGACGACATGTCGAGATCCGAAGTAATGGCGTCAGGTTTCGAGCTCTAAAATCGATCAATGACATACTCGGTATTATTATCGAGCTCATATCCAAATCGAACTACGAGGCAAAGCGAAGATTATCGAAGACGCATAGACCGACTAACACTCACTCCGAATGTCGAACTCGAACCAAGGCCGAGGGCTCGATCCAATACCGAGCTCGAGCCAGTATCGAGCTCGCAGACAAGAGCCGTTGCAACCGCACTAGGGGAGAGAATCTTGGCGGGATTCGAGGAAAAGACAATTCATCATGGATTCTCCACTATATATTTTTTATTATAGATAAAGTAAGATCCCTCTATTATAAAGGGGGAATCCTTGCAAGCATAAGGCAGATTCACACGTTGTAACAAAAGACTACTTCTCCTATTGAAAGAGAAACCCCTTGAGTTTGTTTTACTCTGTCATGCTTTTTCTTCTTGCTCCTTAATTTATCTCCCGTTTCTATAGTCAAGAATCTATACATTTTCATTTTTCTGTACGATTTATGTCAAACTATATCAAATATCCTTAGAACTACTTATAAATTTAACTATATTCGATTTTTCGGGTAAACAAATACTTTTTTTCTCAACAAATTGGAGATCACAATGTGTGATAGTCAATACATCTACATCATTATTCTTAGCCTTAGGATTTCGTTCTCTTTTAAATTTTAATTTTGCATTTGCAAACACTAAGTGCTTATAATTCAACAAGCGTATATATAGTAATGCCCGTTAACGTTCCAAAATACAAAGAGAAGTATTATATCATCATCATATAATACTGTATTATAAGTGAGAAGCTCTAAGTACAAAGTTGAATTACAAAAACATCTCATCAAAAGCTAAGTGACAGTTTTACCCTTCAATCAATTATTATTCTTAGTTATTTTTTGTACAAAAATGTAAATGTACAATAAAGTACTACTTTATTAAATTTGAATACTATTCATTGAAGCATAAGCCACTATAATGTCTCTTGAATATATCAAATTTAATATTTAATGTAGGTATATTTTGGGGACGTTGGTATTCTTTTCTTTTTAAGCACTAATCACCTACATGGAATACATTGAGTAATACAGTGTCAATTATGCACATGATAATGTAACTGTAAGCATTTATACTAAACATACGTTATTCATTCAATATATTATTTGTGGAGCGATAAATAACCCCATACACCAAGCTCCCAATTCACTGATTTTTGAAAGACTCAAAATTTTTGAACACAAATATTCCAATTCTAATGGAAATACCAAAGATTATATTTGATATATGTACAGTTTTATAACCGCCAAAAGCAATAAATTCTTGGACACCAATATTTTACTATGAATCCTTGGGCTACTATAGAAACTCTATAATGTGACGAGGAATCACAAGAAGTTGTCGATGAATCCAACAAAAGAAAAAAGGATTCATGTGGTTGTGATTTTTAAGACTCCAACAATAGTTGATTTCGTCAAAGAGAGAAAATGAGACAAGCAAATTATCAGAAAAGAACCAAAAGTTGAGCTCTTTATCTCCACCTAGCCAGAATTGAACTCAAACCTTTTAGCCAAAAAAAAAAAAAAAAAAAAACTCAAACCCTGTATGGTATTCTCATTTTTTGTCAGGTAATTTTTATGTGTTTTTTTTGTTTTTGTAGGTTCTGAATTTCTCTTCTTTTTATTTCTAAAATTCTTTGGGCAAATTTAGTGTATTTATTTTATTTTGCTGCTCAAGCTTGCTGACTAAATCAATGTTGCTTCCTTATCATATCCGTAAGTGAGGTTTCATCTCAGAGTTATTTCGTACCTTGTGTGTGATTTTTCATATTGTTTTGACCATTAGGCGTTTTTTATTTTTAATCTTTCTAATTTTAAAAAGTTCAAACTCTTCCCTGGCTTTTAATTTTCGGTATGTCCTTGAGCCCAGAAATAGAGGCTACAACAGTTCTTTTTGCATTTTTTTTTCGAAAGGAGATTAGTTGCAACATGATTAGCATTTACTGAGATGGAAAAGAGATGAAAAAACTGTGAATATTGAATCTCAGGTTCAAGGTAATGGCTTTTCTTGTAGTACGTCGCTGTACTTTTGGAAGATTATGTTGGTAATATTGGTGCATGATCTTGAACACTTTGCGGATCAAATGTAGATTATTTAAGAATAGAATAGCAACATATAGAATACTATTTATGTGATGTATTTGTCTTTTAACTTGAAATAACCCAAGAATTTATAAAATCTTAACTCATATCACGAAGCTACATATTATTTCTATTTGTGCATTACTAATGCTTTAATATAGTATTTACCCGGAAAATCGGATAGAGTTAAATTGATAAGTAGTTCTAAGGATGTATGATATATCTTGACACAAATCTTACAGAGAAACAAAAATGCGTATATTCTAGACTATGAGAATGAGAGACAAGATAGTGAGCGAGAAGAATGAATGAGATAAAGTAAAACAAGCTCAAGAGGTTGATCCTTTGACATGAGAAGTAGACTTTTGTTACAATGTGTGAATGTCCCCATGCTTACAACAGTCCCCCCCTCTTTATAGTAGAGGGATCCTACTTTATATACAATAAAAAATATATAGTGGAGAACCCATGATGAATTGTCTTTTCCCTAATTTCCGTCGAGATTCTCTTCCTTAGTGTGTTTGCAACGGCTCTTGTCTGTGAGCTCGAGCTCGATCGGCCTCGATGCCGGTCGGTATTGCTTCTAGAGCTCGATGTGGACTCGGAACCAGGTGATGATTTGAGCTCGATCGGCCTCGATGCCGGTCGGTATTGCTTCTAGAGCTCGAAATCATCTCATCACAGTTTGATTCGGACCCGAGCTCGATAACGACTTTGAACTAGGTGTTTGACCTATACCTAGAATCTGAAACTCGTTCATACCATCTATGGAACCCTCCTTGATACTACGAAGTCTTTTTTCGATCCATTATGTCTCAACCTCGATTAATCGTACGAAGGCCGAAATCTATTTCGCTTGTATACAGATAGTCCCCTCGTTTCTCGGGAAAGGATGTGGCGAGAAACGATATGATTTCCCAACAGCTCGATCAGATATATGTTGACGTTTGCATCGATCCCGACCATGACGTACGTGATAGCTGTCCCATCGGTTTAGTTTCACCAAGGCATTTAATGTGTGTCAGATGGTGGTCGGTCACCGCTGATATTGAACTGTCATTGCTTCAATCTATAAATAGTCCTTCCTTCCATCATTCATCACTTTTACGTCTTCAATCTTTCAAATTTTCTAAGTTCCTTTTCATCTTTTTTGAGTTTTCTGTCTACAAATCTGTGAGTTTTACTGCAAATTCTTTCTTAAAACACCAAATACTCCCGTTCTTTGTTCACAGAATTTTAAATGGCAAAAACGTCTAAAACTGTTTCGCAAAAAGAGACCGCTTATTCATCTCGACCTGCTGGTGGCGAGGATGTGGAAGAGCCCTGTCCTGAGGAATTCATTCCAGTAGGGTGCTCGACTGTAGGTGATTTTAAAATTAAAAAGCCTTCTCTGATACCGGGTCGGTGTGAGCCGATGTCAAAGTACCAATATTCAATTACCGAGAAAGTTCTCGATAAAGTCATACAAGAATGCAACTTGGATAATAAACTCATAGTAATCCCATCGCCTGATGAATCAATTACTACCCATGTCGAAGGGTTCTTAAGTGCTTACATTTATCCTTTCACGTTTGGCTCTCTAGACCCTGCCATCGTTGCCTTCTGTAAGAGGTACGATGTGACCCTCGTCCAGATCCACCCTTCCTTTTGGAGGATAGTGATTCTTCTTCGATTTTTCTCGAGCAAGGTTGAGGGGATTATCTTCACCCTCGATCATCTTATGCGCCTTTACAGTCCCCGACTTTATCGAGGAGAGTTGATCAAGCTTGCTCGTCGAGCAACCAAAGTGCCATTCTCGAGTATAGACGAGACTCGGGATCGGGGTTGGATGGGCCATTTTGTTTGAATCAAAACCTCGGACTTGATCCCTGCCGATGACTTGCCATTTCCCGAGAAATGGAATATGAGCTGTGAGTAAACGTTTCTGTTTGCCCGTTTTGATTTTGTGATTGCCTTTTATTTTGTTGATCAATTTTTCTTTTCTTATCACAGCCGTAGCTCGGATGCCGGAGCCGATCCCGGATCTTAAACATTGGGTCGAAGGTCTGGTGATGCAGAGACCGTACTCCGAGCGTGCTTGGATCGAATTATCAAAGGACCGATGGGAGGCCCACAGTCATGGTAAATCTTTTTATCGATTTGTCTCTTTATTGATTTATCTGGTAAATCTCCCTTTTTTCCCTTTGTAGGACTCGGGAAAGATGTATTCATGAGGCCCCCATCTGGTGGTGAAGAAGTTCCTGCCCTGAAGCAGATAAAAGAATGGAAGAGAAAAGACGTACCGGGCTCTCCGAGCTCGGAAAAGAAGAAACCGGCTAAGAGATCTCGAAAGCCGAAGGGGGGCTCTGGTGTTATGTCTTCGGAATTGGTCCGCCATTTAAGGGACGATTCCAAATAAGAAGAGGAGAATTTAGCTTGTGTACGGGCTAATGTTGTGATTCAACAATCTTCCAATTTGGTGGAAGCAAATTAGGGAACCCTGACCATAATCCCAGAACAAGAAGAAGTCGAGATTATCCCTTCTCGAGCTAAGATGATTGAAAGGGATACCGAGGGTGGGTCTTCTTGGGAAGTAGAAGATATTTCAAGGGATGAGTTCGGGATAGTTGACATTAGCGGATCCCCTCAGATTTCGGATGCCATGATTCGAGAGGCCAGCATGTTAGAGGATCGGTCCTATGACGACATTTAGGAGTCGGCCGATATCCACGGTTTTCTGGAGGGGCTTGAGTCAGGTGTCTCGGAGGAGGTTACCAGTTTTGGTAGAATGCTGGTACCCAAAAAAGCTTCGTGGTCGGGTTCTACTGATCCTTCATTGATTCACAAACTGGTGGAACGATTCCCAGCCCCGAGTATCGATCCCGACCGTAGGCGGAAGATAGTGCTCTCCGTACCTGAGGATACCCGAATTTTTTCTCCCCCTGTGGGGATTGCCAGTTACCTTCGGTCCTTGGTGACCGAAGAAGATCAATCAGTGATGAATGCAGTGGGGCCCGCCTGTCTCTTCAACGAGGCCCAACATGCTTTGAATCAGGTAGCTCTGATGGCGTTTTTGCCGCTTCTTTTTTACACTTAGAGTTGTAGTTGATTCTAATGTTTCTCCTTCTATTTGTAGGCTTTGGTGTTGCATCACAAGGCCTTTCTTCGAATCCGGGAAGAGCATAATGCCGAGGTTCGGAGCCTCACTGAGAAGAGTGACTCGTACAAGCTCCTTAGTGAAAAGCTTCGAGCAGATTTGACAGCGGCTCGGGAAGAGCACGAGGAGATGGCTGAGCAGGTATTTCGAATGTTCCATGACAGTGAAGATGAAAAAGAGATAACCACTAACGATTCGATTCTGCAGGTTTGGCAGAGGGTCGAGTAGATTGGACGGCTTAACTCACAAGTAGATGCGCTACTGGTCGAGGCAAAAGAATTTAAAAAGTGTATGGATATCCTTGCCTCGAAAAAGGAAGCCGTTCAAGCTCAGTTGGAGCTGTCTAATACCCAACTTCGGTCTGTGAAAGAAAATTCTTTAGGGCTGATCGTAAAGATAAAAGAGCTTCAGCATCGGTTGGATTTGGCCACTTCAGATAAAGCAGATTTGGCCAAAGAACTTGAAGTGGCCAGATCTGAGGTGATTGGGGCCAATAAAAGAGTCGATGCCAAAGTGGTCCAGTTCAAGATCGATGTTGAGGTTAACTAATCCAAAGCCAATAGCATGGTCGAACATGCAAAATGGCAAGCTCGGAGAGAAGCTCTCGAGGAGGTCAGAGCTCAGGGCTTCGATATTGGGGTTGAGATTGAAGTCGCTAGGGCGGAGGAGAACAAAGCTCGAAGGTTGGCCTTTCCTGAGGAGGACTCTGATGACTCGGGGGAGTCTGAAGATGAGGAAGATGCCGAGAACACGGCCTCTAATGAAGTTTGAATCATTTAGGGCTTTAGATAGTTTGTTGCGTCCTTTTGATACCACTTTCGATTTTTGTATAAAGAACTTCCTTTTGGCTGAGTTGCCGCCTTTGTACAAAAATTTGTAAATATAAATCTTTCTCCCTTTTGAAGCAAAATATCCTTTAAGCTAAATAGACAGTTTGAATTTTGATCTCCGTTGCCTTCGGGCCTTGTGGGTAGTTCCCTTTGCTTTATCGTGCTCGAACGGCCTTCAGCCTTAAATAGTCAAGTGTTCATTTGAACTCAAAATAATGAGTAATTTACTTGAATTAATATAGCCCGCAGGCATTGATTAGTCGAGTGAGTGCTTGCTCGAACTCGAAATAAAAGTAGCCCGTAGGCTTAGTAGTCGAGTGAATGATTCGAACTCGAAGTAATGTAGCCCGTAGGCGTAATGGTCAAGTGAGCGCTTTCTCAAACTCGAAATAAAAGTATCCCGTAGGCTTAATAGTCGAGTGAATGATTCAAACTCGATGTAATGTTGCCCGTAGGCATAATGGTCGAGTGAGCGCTTGCTCGAACTCGAAATAAAAGTAGCGCATAGGCTTAGTAGTCGAGTGAATGATTCGAACTCGAAGTAATGTAGCCCGTAGGCATAATGGTCGAGCGAGTACTTGCTCGAAATCGAAATAAAAGTGGCATGTAGGCTTAGTAGTTGAGTGAATGATTTGAACTCGAAGTAATGTATCCCGTAGGCGTAATGGTCAAGTGAGCGCTTGCTCGAACTCGAAATAAAATTAGCTCGTAGGCTTACTAGTTGAGTGAATAATTCAAACTCGAAGTAATGTAGCCCGTAGGCTTAATGGTCGAGTGAGCGCTTGTTCGAACTCAAAATAAAAGTAGCATGTAGGCTTAGTAGTCGAGTGAATGATTCGAACTCGGAGTAATGTAGCCCGTAGGCATAATGGTCGAGTGAGCGCTTGCTCGAACTCGAAATAAAAGTAGCCCGTAGGTTTAGTAGTATAATAGATCTCGAGAATAAAGGATTTTTTCTTGGATACGAGATATCGGCAAAGAAGAAATTTTTCTTTGTAAGTCATTATACACGCGTTCATGTTTTGTGTTAGGGCTCAGGCCAACTACATGGGCATGGCTCGTTTGACCATTTGGCCCTTACAATATTTCCTGTCGAGACACTGTTGCCATAAAATAGCGAAGTAACTTTCTTTGCATCGAACTTGATAATCATCGCAGATATGTTCAATGACACTGCCTCCTGTATTCGAGGTTGATTGTAAGGAGGCCTCAGATACTGTTGAATTGTTCTAAGTTAGCACGATCAATGGTTGCCTCGTTAAAAAATCTTGCCGAAAAACCTACTTGGGAAAAACCATGCTCTCTGGCCTAAAGGCTTCGAGTTGAATAATCCGTCCATCTTAGCAGTAGTATCGTTTTAGGCGTTGCACGTTCCGATTGCTTGGTAGTTGATTGCCATTTTATCAGACCGAGCTTGTAGGATTTCCACTATATGGCCGGTATCGGTCTCTGGTCGACCTTTGGTTGGTAGTTCTTTTAGTAACGGACCTAGAAACCAACTGGTCGTCTTCGACTCTTATTTTGGATTGATATCGATTTTGCACATCGGTCCAAGTAATAGCTGGGTATTCGATCAGATTATGCTTCAGCCGCCATGAAGCCATCGAGCTTCGCTCGTTTAGACCTTGAGTGAAAGTTTGAACAGCCCAATCGTCTGTGACTGGTGGCAGATCCATTCGTTCGATTTGAAAACGAGATACGAACTCCCTTAGCATCTCGTTATCCTTTTGTATTACCTTGAACAGGTCCGACTTTCTAGTCTCGACCTTTATGGCCCCGGCATGTGCCTTTACGAAGCAATTTGCAAGCATAGCAAAAGTATCTATAGAGTTAGATGGTAAATTATGATACCTTATCATTGCCCATTTGATAGGGGTTCACCGATTTTTTTTCAATAATACAGATTCGATCTCATCATCTTCTAGATCGTTTCCTTTAATGACACATGTGTAAGAGGTGACATGTTCGTTGGGGTCAGTCGTCCCATTATACTTAGGAATTTTGGGCATGCGAAACTTCTTTGGGATTGGTTTAGGGGCCGCACTCGGGGGGAAAGGCTTCTGTAAGAATTTTTTGGAATCTAAGCCTTTCAATAACGGGGGTCTCCCCGGGATTTGATCAACCCTGGAGTTGTACACTTCCATTTTTTGTTGCTTTCTTTGATCCGTTTTGTCAGTTCTTCGAACATCTTAACAACTCCTGGATTAGTCCCTGATTCTTGCCCGTTTGACCTTGCTGCAACTGGCTCTCTTATGCGGGTGACCTCTCAGGTGGAGTGGGCTCCGATCTGCTCGGTACCTGTGTTCGACTCTGCAACTGAGCTATCGCTACCTGTTGAGCTTATAACATTTCAAAAATCATATGCAAGCTGATTCCATTTTCCTCAATATTATGGGTGTCTCGAGGTGCAGATCGAGTGCCACCATGAAAGCTTTTTTTAGGTTCAGAAAGTAGGTTCGCCTCAACGGCCACATGCGAATTGATGTCCATCGGTACTTCGATTCGAGCTCTAGCGGTGTTGACAATTGGTCTTTTGGTACTGGGCATCAAGTTGTTGTTCTCATCCTGAAGACCAGCTTCGTTGTCGATAGGTAAGGCCATTTGATCGATGGTTAGTCGTTGCTAATTTAAAATCCAAGATACTTTCGGAAACAAGCGCAAAACACAACTGTGTGTTTTTGCAGATTCGTATTAAACAACCACTGTTAACCTTAGCCCCACGGTGGGCGCCAAACTGTTTACCCAAAAAATCGGATAGAGTTAAATTTATAAGTAGTTCTAAGGATGTGTGATATATCTTGACACAAATCGTATAGAGAAACAAAAATGTGTATATTCTAGACTATGGGAATGAAAGACAAGATAGTGAGCGAGAAGAATGAATGAGATAAAGTAAAACAAGCTCAAGAGGTTGATCCTTTGATCTGAGAAGTAGACTTTTGTTACAATGTGTGAATGTCCCTATGCTTACAACAGTCCCTCCTCTTTATAGTAGAGGGATCCTACTTTATATACAATAAAAAATATATAGTGGAGAACCCATGTTGAATTGTCTTTTCCCTAATTTTCGCCGAGATTCTCTTCCTTAGTGTATTTGCAACGACTCTTGCCTGTGAGTTCGAGCTCGATCAACCTCGATGCCGGTCAGTATTGCTTCTAGAGCTCGATGTGGACTCGGAACCAGGTGATGATTTGAGCTCGATCGGCCTCGATGCCGGTCGGTATTGCTTCTAGAGCTCGAAATCATCTCATCACAGTTTGATTCGGACCCGAGCTCGATAACGATTTAGAACTCGGTGTTTGACCTATACTTGGAATTTAAAGCTCGTTCATACCATATACGGAACCCACCTTGATATTACGAAGTGTTTTTTTGATCCATTATGTCTCGACCTCGATTAATCGTACGAAGGCTATCTATTTCGACCGTATACATATAGAATCATGTAAAGAGTAATTATTACATTGATTTGTTGTTGAAATGTACATAAAGGTAGAAATAAGAAGACTTGAATAATTTATGAAAGAGAAGTGATATTTCAGAAGGGAAATATAAAACGACATAGTAATATATAGTGTTTCAAGAGAACACCGAGGAGATATAGTAGGTGAAGAATTAACTATTTCGACATATTCATCATAAACTTATCTTGTTTTCTCTTTTTATTTTTATTTTATTACAAAAACAAATGCTTTAAAAATATACTGGAAACTTTCCTTTATATTTTATTTTATACCTTACACATAGTTTTAATAATAACTTTGTGATCTTAAAAAATGTTGTACTAATTGACATGGGCTACACGTGCAACGCACGTGATTAGAAACTAGTAAGCATATAAGTAAGAGAATTTTTCATAAAGCACTATAGTTTAAAGATAATTGTAGTTTGTCTAATTATCTTTTGTAACTACTGTTCAATTATTACCAGCTTGTATCACTTGTATTCAAACGTGCAATGAGTACATCATACAAGGGTATATGCAAATGATCCAACATGTATCGACCGTGTATACATGAACTTGTATCACTTATATTCAAACGCGCAACGAGTATATCATACAAGGGTGTATACAAATGATACAACATATATCGATTGCATGCAGACTTTTATACGAGTGAAACCGGGGGTAACATATAACCCAATTTCCTGGTGGGTCAAACGAAGCCAGGATATGATTACACGGGATCGGAGCCGAAGTTGAGAACTTCTTGTACCAAAGGCCCGAACGAAATACTCGCCATCGGACTTGATAAAACGACGCACCCCGGACCCGGGATGGGTTCTGAGACTTCGGGAAGCGCATGAACGGTTGCACACGACTAACAGAGGGTCGTGATATCCACATCCAACTAGATATCACGGCGTAGATCTTGCCCGATATCAACAACATATCAGTAATTAACGAGAAAGAAAGATTTTTACCTTTTTTTAGACTTGTACTGGGGTGAAACTCTCCTACTATATTAAGAAGAAGCTTTTATTTTAATATGAGATATTGTAACATGCATACCAAGGAAATACAAAATTATTCCTCTGCTTTCTAGCTACTACAAAGTCTTTACTTTACTTTTGTTCTTCGTTCTTGATTGGCTTCGAACCCAAGACCCAACCGAGGGCAAAAACCATTGCCCAATACAAGTTCAAGCTAGGCTATAACGTTACGACTGGTTTGATTATTCATTGTTATTTAACTCATTTATCTAATATTCTTGATTATTTGTGTTGAATTAATCCACATATCTTTAAAGCTGTATATAAATTCAATTGTTATTCATTTTAAGGGTAAATATTTTGGCGCCCACTATGGGGTTAAGGTTAATAGTGGTAGTTTGATACAAGTTTCCATAACACACTCTATTTTACGCTTGTTCTTTAAGGTTTCAATTTCATGTCAACTTAAAAATGTCAAATTCTCAATCTGCTCACTTGAACGTTGAGGCTAAGTCTGGCCATCATGGCAAAAACAACAACCTGGTGCCTAGCAATAAGGTTCCCCCTGCTGACCCCAACGAAGTCCCAGTTGCCGATCCAATCGACGCCAATTCATAGGTTGCTATCGAGGCCCACCTGCCAACCGACCCTGAAAACAACATTCATAAAGGCCATCGACCAACAGTTCGAGAAACGCCCGAATGCGAATGTGATTGGATAAGCCCACGACTAATCTTCGAAATACTGCAGGCTCAGCAGGCTGCGATAGCACAACTACAGAATAATGGCCACCCTCTTGGGAGGGTCGAGCCCGAACGGTCTTGGGAGAACACCTGAAAAAACGAGCAAACCACCGAGATGTCGGATGGAGGTGATCCTGGGGACAACCTCGAGATAATGAAAATGCTTGAAGAATTGATGAAGCGGGTGGAATCAGGTGAGGAGAAAATTTATTCCAACAACAAAAAGGTGGAGACGAATAACTCCAGGGTCGATCAAATCCCGGGATCACCCCCGATATTAAAAAGAAGGATTCCAAGAAATTTTTCCAAAAGTTTTTCCCTCCGAGCGCTGCACCGAAGCCGATCCCGAAGAGGTTTTGTATGTCCGATATTCCCAAATACAACGGAACCACAGATCCAAACGAGCATGTGACCTCTTATACATGTGCCATCAAGGGGAATGACTTGGAAGATGACGAAATCGAGTCGGTGTTGCTAAAGAAGTTCGGGGAAACTCTATCAAAAGGATCAATGATATGGTATCATAACTAACCCCCAAATTCTATTGATTCGTTTGCTATGCTTGCAGATGCCTTTGTGAAAGCTCATGTTGGGGCCATCAAGGTAAAGACCAGGAAATCAGACATTTTCAAGGTTAAGCAAAGAGACAACGAGATGCTCAAGGTGTTCGTATGAAGATTTCAAATGGAACGGATGGATCTGCCTCGGGTTGGGGATGATTGGGTCGTTCAGGCATTTTCTCAAGGACTTAACCCATGAAGTTCCTTGGCTTCACAGCAACTAAAATAAAATTTAGTAGAATACCAGGCGGTAACTTGGGTCGACATCCACAACAGGTACCAGTCAAAAATCAGAGTCGAGGATGACCAACTCGGAGCCCCCTCTAGGTCCGTTTATCCCTCAAGAACCGATAAAAGGTCTAAGAGAGTCGTCGATCATGAACCAAGATCGATCCGACATCGGTATCAACCATACAACGAAGATCGAAAGGGAAATGAGTCTGGGCATCACCCTACGAGGAACGAAAAAAGAAGCGATCGAGGGACCAATATCCAAAGTCTGATGAGCAAAAATGGTTTCGACAAGCCGCTCGGGGCCAAGGAGGCACCAAGATTGTCGGAATATAACTTCAGCGTCGATGCTTCTAGTATCGTATCAGTCATCGGGCACATCAAGGACACCAAGTGGCCTCGATCATTGTTATCCGACCCTACCCAGAGAGATCCTAACTTGATGTGTAAATATCATGGCAATCATGGCCACAGGACCAAGTATTGCCGGCAAATGAGAGAAGAAGTTGCTCGGTTGTTTAATAACGGGCACCTATGAGAATTTCTGAGTGATCTAGACAAAAACCACTTCAGAAATAGGGACGCCAACAAACAGACCAAACAAGAGGAACCTCAACACATCATCAACATGATCATTGGAGGGGTCGATGTCCCTCAAGGGTCGATGATAAAATGCACTAAAGTATCTATCATAAGGGAGAAACGCACCCGAGATTATATCTCGGAGGGAACCATTTCGTTTAGCGATGGGGACGCCAAAGGCATCGTACAACCACATAATGATGCACTGGTAATATCCATACTTATCAATAAATCTCGAGTTAAATGTGTGTTGATTGATCCAGGTAGCTCGGCAAACATCATCAGATCGAGGGTGTAGAGCAATCAGGGTGCTGAACAGATTTAACATGGCATGCAAAACCACCAAATGGGAGATAACCCTACTAGTGAACATTGTCGGGACCATCCAAGAAACAAAGTTCAATGTAATAAAAGGGAACATGAGATATAACACTCTATTCGGAAGACCATGGGTTCACAACATGAGGGTGGTATCTTCAAACTTACACCAGACATTGAAGTTCCCTACACCGGGAGAAATCAAGACGGTATACGGAGAATAGCAGGCTGCAAAGGAGATGTTCACAGTTGATAAAGTACTTCCGGTGCCCGCCGTCTCGATATTAAGGAACATAGAGCCGACCAGAAAGGCCAAAGTTAAATAGAAACCACCGATGATGGTCCCGGTTGGACCGGAGGAACGAGGAGTCGACGAGGAAGATGATTACGGAATTCTGAGATCATTCATAGCTCCTAATGATACCGATGCCACCAAATCGACGGTCGAAGAGTTGGAGCAAGTCACATTGATCGAACACCTGCCAGATCGAAAGGTATACCTGGGCACGGGGTTAACCCCCGAGCTCTGGAAAAAACTTATTAATTTTCTTAAAGCTAACATAGCTTGTTTCTCTTGGTCCAATCTTGACATGACACGGATCCCGCCGGAGGTAACCGCTCATAAGCTGAGTTTGGATCTGAAGTTGCACCCGGTTAAACAGAAGAGGAGACCTCAGTCCGAGGTCAAGCATGCATTCATCAAGGACGATGTATCTAAACTCCTTAAAATAGGGTCCATTCGGGAAGTTAAGTACCCGGACTGGTTATCTAATGTAGTGGTAGTACCTAAAAAAGGAAATAAGCTAAGAATATGTGTAGATTAGAAAGATCTGAACAAGGCATGCCCTAAGGATTCATTTCCATTGCCTAACATCGATCGGATGATTGACGTGATGATCGGGCACGAGATACTCAGCTTTCTCGATGCCTATTCTGGGTACAACCAAATTTGGATGGACGCGGGTGACCAAGAAAAGACTTGTTTTATCACTAAATTCGGCACCTATTGTTATAATGTAATGCCATTCAGATTAAATAACGATGGTGCCACTTATCAACGCTTAGTAAACCGAATGTTCATAGAACAAATAGAAAAATCAATGAAAGTTTATATTGATGGCATGTTAGTCAAGTCCCTCCGAGCAGAGGACTATTTGAAACATTTGCAGGAATCCCTCTACATATTGAAGAAATACAATATGAAGTTGAACCCAGAGAAGTGTGCATTCAGGGTCGGATAGGGAAAATTCCTTGGGTTCATGGTATCCAATTGGGGGATTAAGATCAATCCTGACAAAATCAAAGCCATAGAAGACATCACCATGGTGGACAACGTCAAGGCCGTTCAGAGGCTGACCGGGCGAATAGCCGCCCTGGGCCGGTTCATATCGAGTTCCTTAGACAAAAGCCATCGGTTCTTCTTACTGTTCATGAAGAAGAATAATTTTTCCTGGACCTCGGAATGCCAACAAGCTTTGGAAGAACTCAAACGGTACCTATCAACCCCCCTGCTGCACACTCCGAAGAGCGGACAAACAGTTGTACCTTTACTTGGCGATTTTCGAGGTGGAGGTAAGTGAAGTCTTAGTTCAGGAAGAGGAAGGTACACAATTTCCTATTTACTATGTCAGTAGAACTCTAGGCGAGGCCGAAATAAGGTATCCTCACCTGGAAAAGTTGGCGCTCACTTTTCTGAGCGCCTTCAAAAAGTTAAAATCGTACTTTCAATGCCACCCCATATGTGTCGTAACCTCTTACCCACTGAGGAACATCATACACAGACCCTAGTTCTCGGACTGATTGGCCAAATGGGTCGTTAAAATTAGTGGTTACGATATCGAGTATCGACTCCGAACCGCCATAAAATCTCAAATTTTGGTAGACTTCGTGGCTGACTTTACGTTGGCCTTAATACCCGAAGTCGAAAGGGAATTATTGCTAACCTCAGGTACTACCTCGAAAATTTTGACCCTTTTCATGTATGGTGCCTCAAACGCAAATGGGTCCAGTCATGGAATCATATTAAAACCCCCTATAGGGAATGTAGTTAGGCAGTCTATTAGAACTATGAAATTGACTAACAATGAGGCCGAGTATGAGGCCATAATTGCAGGTCTCGAATTAGCTAAAAGCCATGGGGTCGAGGTGATCGAAGCTAAGTGTGACTCCCTCCTCGTGGTGAATCAAGCTAATAGGACATTCGGAGTGAAGGAGGAACGAATGAGAAGATACTTAGACAAGTTACATGTAACACTGCATCAATTCAGGGAATGGACCCCGCAACACGTGTCCTGAGATTAGAATAGCGAGGTCAATGCTCTGGCTAACTTGGGTTCGTTAGTCGATGTCGATGAATTAAGTTCGGGGACGGTAGTATAACTCATGAAGTCAGTAATAGAAGAAGGCCACACCGAAGTAAATTCGACGAGTTTAACTTGGGATTTGAATAACAAATACATAGACTACTTGAAAATCGGAAAATTGCCCTCGGATCCCAAAGAATCGAGGGCCCTATGTACAAAGGCTGTTAGATTTAGCTTGGTCGAAGGGTCATTGTTCAGAACAACATTCGACGGCCCACTTACAGATGCTTGGGGCCGGGAGATATCAAATATGCCTTGAGAGAAGTTCACTAAGGCAATTGCGGGAAACATTCAGGTGCAGAATCTTTGGTTCGGAAATTAATCAGGGGCGCCTATTACTGGACCAAAATGGAGAAGGATGTGAAGGACTTCATACGAAATTGCGATGACTGCCAAAGACACGCACCAATGATCCATTAACTAGGGGAGCTACTCCACTCGGTCTTGTCCCTGTGGCCATTTATGAAATGGGGAATGGACATCGTCGGTCCCCTGCAGTGGGCAACTGGTAAGTCTCATGTCATACTATTCATAACTGATTATTTTTCCAAATGGGTCGAAGCTCAAGCATTCAACAAAGACCAGGAAAAAGAAGTCATTGACTTCATCTGGGACCACATAATATGTCGATTCGGGATACCGGCTGAAATCGTTTGTGATAATCGAAAACAATTCATCGGCAGCAAGGTAAATAATTCTTCAAAGATCACAAAATTAAGAAGATACTATCAACACCTTACAGCCCTAGTGGGAACAAGCGGAATCAACAAACAAGACCATACTTCAAAGCTTGAAAAAGAGGTTGACCGATGCCAAAGGGAAATGGAAGGAAATACTGCATGAAGTCCTGTAGGCATACCGTACGACCTCAAAGTCTAGTATCGGGGCCACCCCATTTTCGTTAGTCTACAGGACCGAAGCCTTAATACCAATCGAAGTAAGAGAACTGAGCCTCCGGTTCTAGTATGTGACAGAAGGGTCAAACGGCGAGGCCATGATCACGAGCCTAGAACTATTGGATGAAAGGCGGGAGATCGCCCTAGTCCGGTTGGCCGCTCAGAAACTGTCACGACCCGAAATTCTCACCTTCGGGACCGTGATGGCGCCTAATATTTCACTTGCTAGGCAAGCTAAAGTTAGAATAATTTAAACCATTTTCACAATTTATTTTAATTAAATAGTAAAGAAACCAACAACCGGAATAATATCTGAATTTAAATGAACAAACCAAAATAATAATGATGTCTAAATACCATCCCAGAACTGGAGTCTCAAGTGCACGAGCTTCTAGAATAATACAAACAAGGGTCTGAATAAAATAAAGTTGTCTGAAAGAAAGCACACAACTAAGATAAAGTAGAAGGGGACTTCAGAGCTGTGAACGTTGTGCAACTATACCTCAAGTCTCCTTTGATAGCTGAATCCGAGAAAATCTACAGTACGCCGCAGGGACCAACTCCGATATCTGCACATGAAGTGCAGAGTGTAGTATGATAGCAACCGACCCCATTTACTCTGTAAGTGCCGAGCCTAACCTCGACGAAGTAGTGACGAGGCTAAGGCAGGTCACTTACATTAACCTGTACGCAATAATAATAATAATAATAATAATAATAATAATAATAATAATAATAATAATAATAATAATAATAATAATAATAATAGAAATAGAAGTAAGACCAGTAAATCAAATCAATAATTGAAGTCAATTCAGCACTCATAATCCCTCAATTAATTTCCGTTGCGGAGTGCAACTTGCTCCAACAATATAAACTTAGAATAAAATCCGTTGCGGCGTGCAACCCGCTCCAACAATATAAACTTAAAATAAATCTGTTGCGGCGTGCAACCCACTCCAACAATATAATTTAACAATTCTTAAATGTAAAGAAAATATTCCAATAAATATCACATTAAATAAGAAATTATTATGCAACAAAGCATACAATGATTATGCAACAAAGCATACATTAGAAATTATTAGGCAATTTAATATTTAATGTGCTAAATATCAAGTAGCAATTAAGACACATAATTCAAATAAGCATGTAGCAATTATAGCATGAATTCAAGACATAATATTGGACCAGGAATATGAGAGAAATAATTAATATAATAATTAATTCATAATTTAAATTAATTTATAATTTTTAGATAAATATGCAAACAATCAATTTGACAACGTATAGGCACTCGTCAGCTCGCCTATACATCGTTACGCATGAAATTCATGTAACAAATAATTCAAGGGTTCTATTCTCTCAAGTCAAGGTTAACCACGACACTCACCTTATTTTGCAATTTCAAATGATCACTCAACCACGGCTTTTCTTTTCAAATTATTCTCCAAACCAATCAAACCTATCAAATTATTGGCCAATAATTCAATTTGAGCTTTAGAAATTATTCACAATTCAAAAGAGACTTAATTTAAGTCATTTTTGGAAAAGTCAACCAAAAGTTAACGTGAGGCCCACTTTTTGGAACCCGATGAAAAATTTACGGAATCCGGACACTCGTTCCGATACGAGTTCAACCATACTAAAATTATAGAATTCCGACATCGGATTGTCTTTCAAATCCTAACTTTTTGTTTTTGGAAAGTTTTACAAAAATTTCAATTTCTTCCATCTAAATCCGAAATAATCGATGAATATAAACATGGATTTATGAAATATAACCACTTTAGGGTATAGAACACTTACCCAAGTCGAAGTCGTGAAAAACCCCTTTGGAATCGCCAAATCCGAGACTCAAAACCCAAAAATGAATAAAAATGGCAAACTCCCGATTTTAAGCATTTTGTCCAGCATTTTCACATATGCGGACATATTTCCGCATCTGCAGTCTTGCATTTGTGAGACAAGGCTCGTATTTGCGGAATAGGGCAGCCAAGTAGATGACTACATCTACGGACCTTCACGTCGCAGAAGCGACTGCGTAGATCTGCGAAGGGAACCGCAGAAGCGCGAAAGATCACATCTGCGATCATGGCACCGCAGAAGCGGGCATCGCACTTGCGTCCCAAGCTTCACAGAAGCGAAGCTTCTCCTATGGCCTCAAAGTCGTAGATGCGATATTGCCTCCACAGAATCGATCACGCATCTGCGACCAAAATTGCGCAGGTGCGACACACTAGAACCAGACCTGCAAAGTTTTACCAAAATGGTCTGAAACTCGTCCGAAGCTCACCCGAGCCACTCGAGACCTAGTTCAAATATTACAACAAGTCCCATAACATAATACAGACTTACTCGGGGTCTCAAATCTTGTCAAATAATATCAAAATTACAATTCACACCTCGATTCACACTTATGAGTTTATGAAATTTTCACTTTACAAAACCCGTGTCGAAACGTATTAAATAAATCTGGAATGATTTTAAATCTGGCGCACAAGTCATAAATGACATAACAGAGCTATTCCAACTCTCGGAATCTCAATCCCAGTGCAGTATCAATAAATTCAAATTCACGGTCAAACTTTGAAAGTCTTTAGCCTTTAGATTTCTAGTTTCCGTTAAATGGTGATAATTCGAGCTAGGGACTTCCCAAAGCACGATACAGACCTACTGGAACTGTCAAAATACTGATCCGGGTCTGTTTGCTCAAAATGTTGACGAAAGTCAAATCAAATGAGTTTTGAAGATCTATTTCACATTTTTATCAAATTTTCACATAAAAACTTTCTGGAAAAATTTGCGAACTGTGCACGCAAGTCGAGGAATGCTGAAAGGTGCTATTCGAGGTTTCAAATCACAGAATGAATGTTTAAAATTAAAGATGATATATTGGGTTATCACATTCTCCACCTCTATAACAAACGTTCGTTCTCGAACGGAATTAGAAAATTACCTGAGATGATGAAAAGGTATGGATATCTACTCTGCATGTCTGACTCGGACTTCGAGGTAGTTGCCTCAATCGAATGGCCTCTCCATTGCACTCAAACTAAAGGATAACTCTTAGACCTCAACTGTCGGACATGTCGGGCTAGAATAACTACCGGCTCCTCTTCATAAGTCAAATCTTTATCCAATTGGACTGAGCTGAAATCTAATACATGGGACGGATCACCATGGTATTTCCATAGCATGGATACATGGAACACCGGATGAACTACTGATAAACTAGGTGGTAGTGCAAGTCTGTAGGCTACTTCATCCACCCTTTCAAGAATTTCAAAGGGTCCGATAAACCTAGGGCTCAACTTGCCCTTCTTTCCGAATCTCATTACACCTTTCATAGGTAATACCCGGAGCAATACTCTTTCTCCTGCCATGAATGCAATGTCACAAAATTTACGGTCGGTAACTCTTTTGCCTAGATTGAGCTGTGCGAAGTTGATCCTGAATAACCTTGACCTTATCCAAGTAATCCTGTACCAAATCAGTACCCAACAACCGTTCCTTTCCCGGTTCAAACCAGCCAACTGGCGAACGGCATCACCTCCCGTATAATGCTTCATATATAGCCATCTGAATGCTTGAGTGGTAGCTGTTATTATAGGCAAACTTCGCAAGTGGCAAGAACTGATCCCAGGAACCTCCAAAGTCTATAACACAAGCGCGAAACATATCTTCCAATATCTGAATAGTGCGCTCTGACTGTCCATCTTTTTGTGGATGAAATGCTATACTCAACTCAACCCGCGTGCCTAACTCACACTGTATAGCCCTCCAGAAGTGCGAGGTGAACTACATTCCTCGATCAGAAATGATAGACATAGGCACACCGTGAAGGCAGACGATCTCGCGGATGTAAATCTCAGCTAACCACTCTGAAGAATAGGTAACTGCTACTGGAATGAAATGTGCTAACTTGGTCAACTTGTCCATAATGACCCATACTGCATCGAACTTCTTCTGAGTCCGTGGGAGCCCAACAACAAAATCCATAGTGATACGCTCCTACTTCCACTCAGGAATTTCTAATTTCTGAAGCAAACCACCATGCCTCTGATGCTCGTACTTGACTTGCTGATAATTTAAACACTGAGCTACATATGTAACTATATCCTTCTTCATTCTCCTCCACCAATAATGTTGCCACAAATCTCGATACATTTTGGTGCCACCCAGATGAATAGAATACCGAGAACTATAGGCCTCTTCAAGAATTAATTCACGAAGCCCATCCACATTAGGCACACAAATACGGCCATGCATTCGCAGAACTCCATCTTCCCCTACAACAACAATATTTGGCACCACTGTGCCGCACTGTGTCCTTAAGGACAAGCAAATGTGGATCATCATATTGTCGCTCTCTGATACGCTCATATGAGGAAGACCGAGCAACTGTGAAAGCTAGAATCTGACTAGACTTTGAAACATCTAACCTCACAAACTGATTGGCCAAAGTCTGAACATCTGCAACTAACGGCCTCTCACCAACCGAAATATACGCATGGCTGACCATACTCACAGCCTTCCTACTCAAAGCATCGGCCACCACATTGGCCTTTCCGAGATGATACAAAATAGTGATATCATAGTCTTTCAACAGCTCCAACCATCTTCTCTGCCTAAAATTAAGGTCTTTTTGTTTGAACATGTACTGTAGACTATGATGATCAGTGAATACCTCACACGATACACCGTAAAGGTAATGCCTCCAAATCTTCAGCGCATGAACAATGGATGCCAATTCTAAGTCATGAACAAGGTAGTTCTTCTTATGAACTTTCAACTGCCGCGACGCATATGCAATCACTCTGCCATCTTGCATTAATATTGCACCAAGCCCAATGCAAGATGCATCACAATACACCGCATAAGATCCTGAACCTTTGGGTAATACCAACACTGGTGGTGTAGTCAAAGCAGTCTTGAGCTTCTGAAAGCTTAACTCACACTCGTCTGACCATCTGAACAGGGCACCCTTCTGGGTCAATTTGGTCAGTGGGGATGCTATGGACGAAAACCCCTCCACAAACCGGCGATAATAACCTGCCAAACCCATGAAACTCTGGATCTCTATAGCTGAAGTAGGTCTAGGCCAATTCTAAACTGCCTCAATCTTTTTAGGATCCACTTTTATGCCTTATGCTAATACAACATGCCCCAAAAAGGCAATTGAGTCTAACCAAAATTCACATTTTGAAAATCTGGCATATAACTGATTATTTTTCAAAGTCTATAGCACAATCCGAAGATGTTACTCATGCTCCTCTCAACTGCTGGAGTAAATCAAGATATCATCAATGAATACAACCACAAAAGAATCCAAATAGGGCTTGAACACCCGATTCATCAAATCCATAAATACTGCTGGGGCATTTGTCAGCCCAAATAACATCACTAGTAATTCGTAATGCCCATACCGAGTCCGAAAAGCTGTATTAGGGACATCAGATGTCCTAGTATTCAACTGATGGTAACCAGACCTCAAATCAATCTTTGAAAACACCTTGGCACCATGAAGCTGATCGAATAAATCATCAATTCTTGGGAATGGATACTTGTTCTTGATAGTAGCCTTGTTCAACTGCCGATAATCTATACACATCTGCATTAAACTATCTTTATTATTTACAAATAACACTGGTGCACCCCAGGGCGAGACACTAGGTCTAATGAATCCCTGGTCAAGCAAGTCTTGTAACTGCTTCTTTAATTCCTTTAGTTCCGGCGGGGCCATACAATATGGTGGAATAGAAATGGATGCCCGGAGCCAAATCAATACAGAAGTCAATATCTCTGTTGGGTGGCATCCCCGGAAAATCTGCAGGAAATACATCTGGAAACTCACGGACAACTGGGACTGAATCCACAGAAGTAATATCCGCACTATGATCGCGAATATAAGCCAAATAAGCTAGACACCCCTTCTCGATCATACGCTGAGCTTTCACGTAAGAGATAAACTTGCTGGTGGAATGGCCAGAAGTCCCTTTCCACTCTATTCGAGGTAACCCCGGCATGGCTGAGGTCACCATTTTGGCATGACAATCCAATATAGCATGATAAGGTGACAGTCAGTCCATTCCCAAGAAAATATCAAAATTTACCATATCAAGAAGTA
Source organism: Nicotiana tomentosiformis (assembly GCF_000390325.3). Classification (NCBI taxonomy): domain Eukaryota; kingdom Viridiplantae; phylum Streptophyta; class Magnoliopsida; order Solanales; family Solanaceae; genus Nicotiana; species Nicotiana tomentosiformis. The sequence goes on from NC_090812.1 coordinate 32,096,528, forward strand.
GAAGATCAACGCTAGTCTCAAGATTCCCAATAGTAACAACACACGAATGATAGACAAGATCTACAACGATAGAATCCCCCACCGGCATGGACACGTGCACATAAGCACTTAAAGAATCACGAGACACAACCAAATATGAAGCAAAGTAGGAGGACACATAGGAATAAGAAGATCATGGATAAAACAAAACTGAAGCATCTCTATGGAAAACTGGAACAATACATGTGATCACGATATCGGATGACTCGGCCTCAGGCCGAGCTGGAAAAGCATAAAATCGGGGCTGGCCCCCACCACTCGGAGTTGTATCTTTGGGACGGCCTCTAACTGGATGGCCTCCACCTTTAACAACCTCACCTCCACCTCTAGCTATCTGACCACTGCCTCTAGCTGGCTGGGCAGGTGGTGGAGCAACCCGTGACGGTACAAAGGCACGAAAATTCTACTGAGATTTGTTACTCGACAACCTAGAGCAATACCTCCTGATGTGACCAATGTTCCCACACTCATAACACACATCCTGTTGTTGTGGTTGCTGAAGCTGAAGCTGGCCCGAATGGGCCGGATAACCGTTGTAGTGACTCTGGAGCGGTGGTGCACTGATAGGAGCTGAATGTGCAATGAATGCTGGCTGCCCAGTGTAAGGCATAATAGGACCATGACTCTCTGAAACACTGTGAGATGCTGAAACACTGTGAGATGCCTGAAGTGATGAATAAAATGGCTTGGGAGGATGACCCATACCATAAGTACCCCTGCCTCCAGATGAGGCGCCTCTGAAATTACCGGAATGACAGAGCCTCTTATCTGACACTGGCTCTCTCTTGAGCACGAACTAACTTGATCCTCCTAGCAATATTCACAGCTGTCTGGAAGGAAATATCACTCCCTGTCTCCTTGGCCATCTGAAACATGATAGTATAAGTGAGTCCATCAATGAATCTCCCCACTCTCTCTTTTTCATTAGGAAGCAAGACGATGGCATGACGTGCTAAGTCCACAAATCGAGTCTCATACTGGGTAACAGTCATACTACCCTGCTGGAGATGCTCAAACTGCCCCGACATTCCTCTCTTAGTGTAATAGGAACAAACTTCTCTAGAAATAGCTGTGAGAAATGCTCCCAGGTAAGTGGAGGCAAATTCGCTAGTCTAGTAAATACATAATCTCTCCACCACCTTATGGCGAAACCAGTCATCTAAAACACAACAAAATTGACTATGTTGCCTTTAACTATTCCTATGTTTCGCAGTACCTCATGGCAACGGTCAAGATAATCTTGGTGGGACTGCTAGAGCCTGATTCTAGGGAGCTATCTGCTCCGGAACGGGAGTAGTGGGAGTTTGTGCTAAGTGGGCATCGGTCGGTTAGGTTCGGTTGTGAATGTCGGTTGGGCATATCGGTTTATCGGTTTTTAAATATGCCAAACCGATAACCGAACTGATAAGATATCGGCTATCAGGTATCGGTTAGTCGGTTATCGATCCTTATCGGTTTACCCGATAAGAATAAAAAATATCCCAAAAATTCATATTTTATTATAGAAATCGTGATCATACTGTTAAGAGAAAGGAACTGAATTTTTGCTCTTAAGAAAAGAGGGATTAAATTTTAATTTTAGAAAAAGAAAACCTTCTTTGCATTTGAAGATCCTAATGAATGATCTAAATTTTCAAAGTTATAAGTTAGTAGGAGTAACGAATAAGACATTTAACAATCTAATCTTACTAACTATCTCTCTACGGGCGAGCATAATTAACATGAAAATAATAAAATCCTAATCTTATGAATACTAAAGAATCAATGCAACAAAAGAAACAAATAGAAAAACTAAAAATCTGAACAATTAATTCTTTAATGTTTAGAACTAAAAATCTTAATTGAAGAATTAATATGAGAAATTCAGAAAAGTTTAAAACTTACTCTAAGGATTAAGGTTTGAAGATGAAGAGTAACTGCCGAGAGATATTGAGAGAATGAGAGAATGAAGCCATAAGGTGGATTTATATACTTTGTGGGTAAAATTATAGTTTTGTTAAAGCTTATTGGGCTATCGGTTAAACCGTTAATGAAAGTGGGTAAATCGAGACTCGAACCGATAACCCAATAGTCAAACAACATTAAACCGTTATCGAACTATTTACCCAATAACCCGATATCGATAACCCAATAGTATTTTATCGGTTCGGGCTATCGGTTATACCCGATATATGCCCAGCCCTAGTTTGTGCTCCTCCCCCCAGCCTGTGAGATGGCTGGTGTCACTGGAAATGTACCATTCTAGGCCACACCCTCCATTAGGCTCACCAAACGGACTAGAGTATCCTAAAGTACTAGAGTAGCTATGAATCCTTCCGGGACCTGAACTGGTCCAATAGTTACAGTATGAGCTGGAACCTCCGCTTCCAAATCTACCTGAGGTTCTACAACAGGCGCCGCTGCTCGAGCCCTAGACTTAGCTCTACCTCTGCCTCTACCTCAACCTCTGGCACGACCTCGGCCTCAGCCTCTACCCCTGGTCATAGTTTCTATCGGGGGATCTGTCCCCTGTCCGTCGGTAGATATATTACGTGTTCTTGCCATCTGTGAGAAAATAAGAATAGAATGGTTCAGTCATCGATGGTAGAATAAAATCGCACGATAGAATAAGAAAGAAGTGATATTGTTCCTAAACTTCATAGCCTCTGGAAGATAAGTACAGACGTCTCCGTACCGTTCTTTCAGACTCTACTAAGCTTGTTCGTGACTCGTGAGACCTAAGTAACCTAGTGCTATGATACCAACCTGTCACAACTCGAAATTCTCACATTCGGGACCGTGATGGTGTCTAACATTTCACTTGCTAGGCAAGCCAACGTTAGAGTAATTTAAACCATTTTTCATAATTTATTTTAATTAAATATTAAAGAAACCAACAACCGAAATAATATCTGAATTTAAATGAACAAACAAAAATAATAACGATGTCTAAATAGCATCCCAAAACTGGAGTCACAAGTCCACAAGCTTCTACAATAATACAAATAAGGGTATGAATAAAATAAAGCTGTTTGAAAGAAAGCACACAGCTAAGATAAACTAGAAGGGGACTTCAGAGCTGCGAATGTTGTGCAGCTATACCTCAAGTCTCCTCTGATAGCTGAATCCGAGCAAATCTACAGTACGCTGCTGGGACCAACTCCGGTATCTGCAGAAGAAGTGCAGATTGTAGTATGAGTACAACCGACCCCATGTACTCTGTAAGTGCCGAGCCTAACCTCGACGAAGTAGTGACGAGGCTAAGGCAGGTCGCTTACATTAACCTATACGCAATAATAATAATAATAATAATAATAATAATAATAATAATAATAATAATAATAATAATAATAATAACAGGAATAGAAGTTGTGTTGCGTAAAAATACAACACAAAATTATGCTCGCTAGTCGAATATAGTATAGAAAATATCGTATCCACAGGGATTGGATTTAAACAGTGTTTTCGTAGCTTCTAGTTTTAATTGCTATCCAAGATGATCAACAATTTAGAGTTGTGCGATTTAAAACTAAAATTTACTAAAAGTCTAAACTATTGGCTAATGACAATCGCAACAAGAGTAAGTAGGAAGATATCAAAGGGAGAAAATATAGGTTGATTGGATAGGTGTAAGATACTTGTTTGAGAATTAACTCTAGTTACTTCACTTCTATGGTTCAAGTGAGTCTCTCGAATTTACTCTATTATGTTCAAACATTCAGTAGAAACTTCTCTCTCGATTAAGTCTATGAACTAAGATAAGCTTGGTGAATATATTCAAGAAGTCGTAGTGGATTGATCCTTAGGAGAACTTCTTTCGATTATTCTCCTAACTAGGTCTAAACATTAATTCAAATAACCTCTTTCGATTACTAACAAGAATCAATGAATTCAACCAATAAGATAATGCAAAACATCACAAATTATGCCTTTTTCGATTACATAAACAAGTGAATATATATGCAACAATAAAAACACCCAAAACGCTTTAATACATAAAACTAGAGTTAATATCCACAAACAATTCTCAAAATACCAAATCCATCAATCCCTAAGGAAGAATTACTCCATGGATATAGAGAAATTCATCACAATTAAGTTTAAGTCAAAGAAAAACATAAAACATCCAAACCCTTGTCTTGAGTGAGGATGAATGGTGAAATCCTTGTGCTCTTGCTTCTCCCTCTTCTCCTTAGCTTCCTTAGGTCTAAATTATGTCCAAAGTCCTCAAAATACCGTCTTTCCATGTATATAAACCAAGTAGAATCGGGCACAAACAAATACACCTTCTCCTAAGCAAAATAGGACACTTTTTCGGACAGGACGTGCGCGGCCGCACACCTGGAAGTGTGCTCGCACACTTTTCACCCTGTTCTGCCTCATATGCGCGCCCAATGCGCTGCCAGTGCACAACCGCGAATATGGGTGGCGTTTTGTTGAGAATTTGGGAAAATATAAAACATGAAAGTTGTATCCCTTTTAAATATCTTTCTAACGATATATTGTGGAGTCCAAACAGAGTTCCGAGCAAAACGTTATGTGTATTTTACTGGACACTGCGCAATATACCTTCTAGATTCTTTGTTTCATTCCACTATCATCCGTTGATCCCCAAACACGATCCCGACTTAATTTTTGGGATTTTACTCAGACTGCAAAGCTCCCGAATAGCATGAATTCATTCCATAATATCTACATAGATCAAAATCACTCCTACAAGGCATAAAACACACAATTAGTGCAAAACACTAGCGATTAAAGCTCCAACTCAATTAAAGTGCAGTAAATTAGAGTGCGATAAAGCGATTAAGACATGAGATTATAGCCTACCATCAAACCCGCTCTGATAATATAAACTTAAAATAAATCCGTTACGGCGTGCAACCCGCTCCAACAATATTATTTAACAATTCTTAAATGTAAAGAAAATATTCCAATAAATATCACATTAAATAAGAAATTATTAGGCAACAAGGCATACAATGATTATGATTTATTTGGGAAATAAGTAATGACAAGTAGCAATTAATTGTGGAAATCAGGGAGAAAATATACAATTTAATATTTAATGTGCTAAATGTTAAATAGCAATTAAGACACATAATTCAAATAAGCATGCATGTAGAAATTATAGCATGAATTCAAGACATAATATTGGACAAGGAATATGAGAGAAATAATTAATATAATAATTAATTCGTGATTTAAATTAATTTATAATGTTTAGATAAATATGCAAACAATCAATTTGACAACGTATAGGCACTCGTCACCTCGCCTATACGTCGCTACACATGAAATTCACGTAACAAATAATTCAAGGGTTCTATTCCCTCGAGTCAAGGTTAATCACGACACTTATCTTGTTTTGAAATTTCAAGTGATCACTCGACAAAGGCTTTTCCTTTCGAATTATTCTCCAAACTAATCACGCAAGTCGAGGAAGGCTTAAAGGTGCTATTCGAGGTCTCAAAACACATAATAAATGTTTAAAATTAAAGATAACATATTGGGTCATCACAGAAACAACGAATAGAAAGATACTACAACCAAAGAGCCAACCTCCGACACTTTAAGATCGGGGACTTGGTGTTGAGAAAAGTAACATTACACACCCGGAACCCGAATGAGGGGAAGCTGGGACCAAATTGGGTAAGACCATATCGAGTCTCGAAATTACCGACAAAGGAGCGTACAACCTCGAAGTAGGAAATGATTTGCTACTACCGAACAACTGGAATGTGACGCACTTAAAGTGGTACTACTGCTAAGGTACGAACTCAACTACTCTTTAATCATGTTATGAATCGGACTAACATTTGCAGGTAAATGACCAAGGATGGATATGGATATTAGGTCTGAAAGCACGCGTTGTACTCATTTTCCCTTGAATCATTTTTGTCCCAAATGGGTTTTTTGGCAAAGTTTTTAACGAGGCAACAGTAAAACATGCTAACTTAGATTCGAAGGATGGTCTCAAATCGGAGTCAATGGGCGTTCACTTCGCATCAACAATATCCGAGCCCTCTCAAGCTCGACCTCGAATACTAGGGGCCAATGCCCTTGGATTAAGGTTTTTATCAAGGAAATATTTAGCAAGGAAAAAAGAAAAACCTTGTATGTTAGAAACTAAGGCTCGGTGGTTAGGATTCATTGTAAGGGCCAAACGATCGTGTGAATCGTGCCCACATAATCCACTTTAGCCATGATACAAGCTTTTACGCGCTCTCGATCATGTACTTTACACACTGAAATGAAAGAAAGTTCCGCCTTGCTATTATGTCTTCAATTTCGAATCCTAAAAAGCCCACGGGCTACCCCTACTCGGGGGCTATCGAGCCCATGAGCAACCCCTACTCGGGGACTGCCACCCGAAGAAAGTTCGGACAAACCTATTAGGTGTGGCCCAAATACAAAAGGCTACGACCACCTTAAAAATGGCTCGAAAACGTCCGAAGCTCGTAATCAGAAAGTAAGACCTTTAGAAAAACTCGAAACCTACAAACAGGTTACCCTCAGCAAAATTATCCTCTAAAATCACTTAAGCATCTTGAAAGCTTCTGGTCACATCGAGGTATCAAAGCTTCGAGCAAATAAAGTTGTATTGAAGTCGGGCTCCGTTCGAACCTCCGAAAAATGAACGCCATGTAATTACATTTGATTCTATACTAAGGCATAAAAAATACTACATATATAGAAATTATCAAAAGATGTTGGAAAAGTAAAGACACGATATTGTCAGAAAGGGAAATATTCACATATATTCCAAAATATATTTAAAAAGGCCCAATAAAAATGGCCTCAAAATAAACAAAAAATATATATACATAAGCGAAAGCAAAAAAAGGTACTAAGGCATCTACGCCTGGTCTTCATCGGGGCCCGACTCGTTTCCAGAACCATCGGAGCTCTCAGATACTTTGACACCCTCAGGCTCGTAAAGCTTCTTTGACTCGGCTTCGAGCTTCTTCACTTCCTCGATCTCGGCTGATAAGATGAATCCTCGGGCGTGGATCTTTATGAGGGTCTCCCTTCGGGACAACTGCTTCATGTATTCAGCCTTTGTCTTTAGGCGGATCTCGGTTGACTTCACATCAGCCTTGTATTGGGACACCATTTCTTCGGCATCATCGAAGGTTATGTCCAACTTGGACTTCAGTGCCTCATATTCTTTACCGAGGGTATCCCACTCTACGACAACCGATCTCAATTGTGCTCGAAGACCGTCATTCAGCTGAGACCATTTGTTAGATTTATCTTTCGCCACCCGGAGTTGGTTCTCTACCGATGCCAGCTCCGCCTTCGCAGCTTCCTTCTCCTAGGCCAGTCGATCAATCCTGCCCTTCCACACTTCATTCTAGGCCTTGACCTTGTCCATCTCGACCCGCAACTAGTCGATCAGATCCATCTTCTGTTGGACCTACGAAGTTGTGTTGTTAGTCATCGCGACTAGCTGTCTGTTCTTATCTTCAAAAACCTTTACCTTTTCAACCATGTCGGTGTGTTCCCATTTTGGGGTCGAGGCTTCCTTCCAATTTTTTCCAGCTCGGCCTGGAGAATCGGGAGGTCGTTAAGGGCCTCGTCCTATTGCTCACTCAAAAGCTTGTACATGTCCATCTTTCGGACCTGCTCCTTGAGCTCGAACTCGAGCTGACTGGTTTCTAAGAGGTACCGAAGGAAGCTCTCGTGCTGAAGCACTGAAGCCTATAAAGTAATAGAATTAAGTAAGAGACGTCACAGAAAAACTTAAATGATTCATAAGGGGAGTTTAAAGGTGTTAGAGCCTTACCCGGTTCAGTGCACGCTGTGCCTCGTTGAAGAGACTTGACGTGCCCACCTCATTCATCTTTGTCTGGTCCTCCTCGGTTGCTATGCATCAGAGGTAGCTGGCTATGCCTACCAGAGCGGATATGACCCGGGCATCCTCCGGGACTATGAGAACAACCGTCCTCTTACGCTCGGGGTCCACACTTAGCGCAGGGAATTGCTTTACCAATTTTGGGCTCGTACTCAGCCCGTTAGCTCCTGAAGGCACGTCCTTCTTCAGTATCTCCAGGTGGCCTAGCCCGGAGAAATTTTCTAATGTAGACATGTCCATGCCATCGAAGAATGAGTGGAGAGGATCCTCTTCACCTTGAGCTCCTTCACTTGATTTTTCCTTGCCTGCTTGGGCCTCTTCGAGCATGGACTCAGTATAGGAGGATGTTTCGATGATGTCTATCACACCAGTCTCCTCCTTCGGAATAGGAATGGCTTCTCAAGAGGTCACATCCCCCATCTCCACTTTGGCCTCTTGAGTTGGAAGGGGATCGACCTTGTGGCCCCGTACCTCGGTCGCCGCCTGCTCCCTGGCATGGGTCGATCCATGAACGACAAAAATGTCGTCTTCTTCATGCTCAAAGAAAGTCAGAGTCCAATACCCAGGACTCCGTATTCTTCTTGGGCTTGCGAGCCTGGGTGGTCGCCCTCTTTTTAATCTTCACCTCGGGATCCTCAGAACCCGATGACTTTCTTTTCTTCTTCTTTTCCTCCGTAGCAGCCCCGGGTTGTCCTGAAACGTAGGGTTCGATGGGTAAGGACGTGTCCTCATCGCCATCCAACGGCCTAAGTTCGGTGTTCTAGGCAAATCTACGAGGGAAAAGAGAAGGTCAACATCGTGTAAGATTGGGGCATAGTAATAATTATTCAGTGGAAAGCCTTACCATGAGAACAGGCATCCCATTTGCCCTTCAAAAGTTTGTGCCACGTGCGCTTGTAGTATGACATCTATTGGCAGATCCCTTCGATCTACTCCTTGAGCCGATGAACCACATTACGAACTCGAGTAATAGCTGCACAACCATAAATAGTGGCGATGAGAGAAAAAATGAAGGGACATTGACACTTAAGGAAAGACTACACTTACGAGATGTGTTCCACTTCTCGAGGAATGCCAGGAACTCGGGAGGGATCAAGTCTTTAGTTTTCACCCGAACAAAGCGCCCCTGCCAGCCTCGTTGTCGATCCTTATCGATGCTCGTAAAAGGGGCATTACTGGCTTGATGAACGAGCTTGACTATTCCCCCTAAAATAATTCGGGGATTGTACAGACGGAGTAGGTGGTTGATGGTAAGCCGAGGAGATTCAGCGTTGTTCACAAAGTGGCGTAAGAGTATCACGATCCTCTAGAGGGACGCGTGGATTTGCCCACGGCACACTTCGTACCTCTTGCAAAAAGGCAAGATCACCGGGTCAACCGGGCCCAACGTAAAGGGATAAGTGTAAACACTTAAACACCCCTCCACGTGGGAAGTTATATCGTCCTCAGTTCTGGGCACTGCCACGACCTTGACTTCCCATCTACAGTCCTCTGGGACTTTGGGAAGAGTATCTTTAGTAACAGAGCATATATATCTCCATGCTCCTTCGCCTCGGTCTTGTTTGACGGAGGCCTTCTCGACCTTGAAGTCATCCCCGATGGAACAACCCTTGGGTATGAAGCTTTTCATAGGAGGCTTGGGGAGCGCCTCAGGAGCATCCACCTCGACATTTATGGCCGGGTGAGAAGACGAAAGGGCCACTTACTGTGGTACTGATTTGGAGGATTTGTCCATTCTAGAAATGTATGAAGGTTTGAAGAAGGCATATGAAGATTTGAAGGTTAGAAGTGAAGATATTAATTTCTGGGTTGAAAATCTTAGAAAATCTATGAAAGTTTGGAGGTTGAAGATGAAGATGTGAAGGTTCAAGAAGCGAGGTATGAAGATTTGAGAAAGTTGAAAGCCTTTGTAAAGTTCGAAGGTAAGACTAGGATCAGAAAGTGAAAGAAGTGAAGGGGTGAAGCTTTTATAGGGGGAGATGTAACTAACACGTGGCGTTTCACTTTCGAAGGCAATCATTCGATGATCGACACGTGCCCGAAGTTAGAATGACGCGACTGATGGGACGTTTCAGCTTGTCCGTCATCTCGATTGTAACATGCGAAAGAAGGAACCGGGGTTCATCTATCGTTCCCTATCGTTTCGGCAAACCTACTCTCTGAAAAACGAGGGGACTACCTGTATACGGGTGAAACCGGGGGTAACATATACCCCGATTTCCCGGTGGATAGAACGAAGCCAAGATATGATTACACGGGATCAGAGCCGAAGCTGAGAACTTCTTGTACCAAGGCCCGAACAAAATGCACCCCGGACCCGGGATAGGTTCTGAGACTTCGGGAAGCGCATGAACGATTGCACACGACTAATAGAGGATCGTGATATCCGCATCCAACCAGATATCACGGTGTAGATCTCGCCCGATGTCATTAACAAATTAGTAATTAACGAGAAAGGATAATTTTTACCTTTTTTAGACTTGTACTAGGAGTGAAACTTTCCTACTATATAGAGGGGAAGCTTTTATTTCAATAGGAGGTATTGTAACACGCATACCAAGGCAATACAAAATTATTCCTCTGTTTTCTAGCTACTGCAAAGTCTTTACTTTACTTTTGTTCTTCGTTCTTGATTAGCTTCGAAACCAAGACCCTACCGATGGCAGAAACCATAGCCCAATCCAAGTTCAAGCTAGGCCATAACGTTATGACTTGTTTGATTATTCATTGTGTCTTTAACTCATTTATCTAACATTCTTGATTATTTGTGTTGAATCAATCCACATATCTTTAAACCGCGTATAAATTTAATTATTATCCATTTTAAGGGTAAACAAAACTGTATACAAGAGTATATACAAAGGATACAACTTGTATCAAATGTATTCATACGCGCAACGAATACAACCAGGGTGAATACACAAATATAGAAAAATAATGAGAGTCGAACTCAAGACCCTTGCTAACTAAGCGGACGCTCAAACCAACCGGGCTACGAAGGCTTGTTGCTCTTATTTCAGTCCAAAACAATTAATCTCTTGTTTCATGGATTTACTATAAAATTCAAATATATCTACAAATGGTAAATTTGTTGAAAGTATAGCAAACGATAAATATAGTGTATATATTTGACGTAATTTTTCCAATAAAACTAGATAAATTGATAACTACCCTGTTATATAAAGTTAAACCATACTACTATTATGTAAAAAACAAAACACAAAGTTATTGTATACGCATTAAATCTTCCATATTTCCACCAGGAAAAAGTGATAATCAATTAATTAATCAAAGCATAAGTGTGTTTAGGCCGGCAAGCCAGCATATCCTATTCCTCTACGCGTAGTAGGGAAGATCAAGAAGAAGAAACTGGCAAAAAACCCAGCTGCTAAGGGCAGGTTCATTACCAAGGCATTTACGTTGGATCCTGGCCTCTGCTGGTTACTGAAGAAACAAGTTTGCACGTCAGAATCACAAAATGCAAAGACCAAGAACACCAAGAGAGAAACAAATGCGTGTACGAAATCTAGGCACTTGAGCTTGTATTTCCTCATGTTTATTCCTTCCAATATTTTCTCGGGATCATTATCGAAGTTAAATAAGTGTATCCCTCTAGTGGTGGCTATACCGTAAAACGACTTCCCGTCGGAGCTGAGGACGCAGCTGTCGGTGAAAGAAGAGAAGAAACAGGCGGCGGAGCAGAATCCAATGACGGCTGCAGTCAACAACTTGTTGGAGATTTGGCAGACGCCCTTATTGGAAAATGAAGGAATTAGCATTCGAAATGCTAGGACTGTTCCGTTGGGTAGAAGGTTTGCTATGTTGGCTGCAGTGTCTAAGGTTTTGTGTATTGGATGAGCCGTTTCGCCGACGACTTTTGACCTAGCCGCTGGAGGCGGTTGTTGTGGTGGGGATGGCGAAGACATCGGCACAGGCGGAGGTGGCAACCGTTGTGATAAAGATGGTTCAGCCATTGATAAATACGTGCATATTCTTGTTGTTATGTTTTTTGTGTGTATATATGTGTGGTTCTTGTTTGGTTAAAATTGGAGGGTAGCTTAAGGGGACACATTGAACATGTGATAAGAAACGTCAGACTAAGGATTCTGTTGCATTTTATATGGTCCTCTATGAAAGTAGAACGTCATATTAAAATTCCTTTTGGCATGGACATGGAGGATACAGGTTGCGTCTATTGCTGCCTAGCTAGTTTGTTTGTTCGTGTGGAGTCTGGTTCTTTTTCTCCATGTTGCGTAACTTGTGCTATATAACCACCTCTCGGGACCTATAACTCAAGACTCATACCACTTGCATTGCTTGTGGTAATACTATTAGAAAAGCGCCTAAAACTATCAAGAAATACCGTCCGACCTGGAAAAATCGACTGATTCCCGATCGACTCTAATTCGTCGAAATTAGGCTGGTTGGTAATAAATAGCGATCGAAGTCGATCGCAATTTCCGACCGATAAAATTTCACAAGCGACCAAAAAAGAAAAAATCTGCTTAAAAAGTCGACCGAAGTCGATCGGTATTTTAAGTATGCAATTAAAAAATGCATCGTCTAGGAATCGAACAGGGGTCTGTACGGTGGCAGGATACTATTCTACCACTAGACCATTGGTACATTTTGGTTTAAAACTATCTTTTTTTTTATTTGTACTTTTTAATTATATTTTCGTGCGAAAATAACCGACTGATTTCGGTCCGATTTTATTAAAAATATAAAATTACCGATCGAAATCGGTCGATTTTTAAAAATGACTGACTGAAATAACCGTCCGATATCGATCGGTTTTTTGAATATTAATTTTAATTTATTTTATATGAAAAACCGACCAAAGTTGGTCGGTTTCTTAAAAAATAAATTTCGCGGGATGTCAAAATAGTTTCTCGCATTTTTGCGCCAAACAAAACCGACCCAAGTTAGTTGGTTTTGTTAAAAAAAATATTAAAAAAATATATTTTAAATTACCGACCGACTTCGGACGTCTAAATATATTTTAAAAAATATATTGTAAAAATTTCACGCGTCCTATTTGGTCACCACTACTTAACTTGTACTTATTTATTTAAAAGTTCATTAGTACCCAAAGTATAGGTAGCTTTAGACAAGCTATTTCTTCTTAGTTGCTGTGAAGATAGAGGCGGCGACATATTTACACGATGTTTGTGATCATGTTTTAAGATGATTTATGGTGTCTTACTGTAGTGAGCTACAACAACTCTCCTTTCTTTCCTACAACTTAGAGTTTCTTTTTCTTCTTCTTAGTTTCAAAATAGGTTTGTTATATTTATTGTTGTTTCAACAAATTAATGATTATGATTTGTTATTTATGATATTTGGAATCAAATTTGAACTCAATTAGAGCAGATTTAGAGTTGAATCGTGTGCTGCATTATTGAAATTTAAAGAATAAGTTTTTATTTTTGGGCAATTCGAACTTGAGACAATAACATCTTAAGTGCATACAAAAATTAAAATTATTTGCACTTTAGATGGATGCATACATCTTGAGTGATTCTTAACGAAAACATTTAAAGTGCACCCAATTTTATACATGTACTTAAGACGTTCTCGTCTTAAGTCCCTAATTGCGGATAAAATTTATAGTTTCAGATGCGGATTGTACTGTTTTAATCGAGTACATTTGAAGTTGTGTCCGCAATGAGTAAAATTGTAAAAAAAATTAAACTTAAGATACGACTTAAACAGTGATGTATTTCCCTATTATTTGTGTGCGCCAAATTATTCATACTCATAAGTCAATATAGGAAAGAAAACCATGACCTAAATAGTAACATTCTCTAAATATATTCTTCGCCCACTGCATCAACCTAGGAGTTCATTGATCCAAAGTTTGGTCCTAGTTAATGGCTTGATCCAAAGTCGTCCTATTTATGTACTTAGAATGACATGTTCTCGTGACCCAAATTAGTGGTTGTGACTGGCAAATGATGACCTCACGCTCGCAGAGCAAACTCTTAAGGTGACATGACAAACACTGACTCATAAATTATACTATTGAGATCCAATGTCTCTATATTGTCATTCAATCAAAACTATAACTCAAACGTAGAGATGTAAGCTTACAGGAGTCATAAGGTATTAACGTATTACATGATATACGTACTCTTTTTTCTTCACTAGGATTTTTTTCCATAAAGTTTTTTCCTAGCAAGATTTTAACGAGTCACATTATCTATGGACAGTGGCGGACCCAAGTGGTAGATAGCGGGTTCAACTGAACCCGTTTTACAAAAAAATAATATTGTGTATATGTATAAATTAGGATTAAAGGTGTGTAAATTTTGCATAAATATTTTATTTGAACTCACTTGATAACTACTATTTTACTACTAAATTTATGTACTTCTAAGATTGAACCCGCTTGCACAAAATCCTGGGTCCGTCGCTGTCTATGGACATCGAAGGGGGAGTGTTATAAAATCTTGAATTATGGTGGATGTTTATAACCACCAAAGGAGTAATGCTCACTACTCTTCTCCATTATCTCCATAATCTCCCTCATGATCTTCCTCCATGATTTTTCTCTCAAATGCTTAATGGCATATTTATGTAGTGACCATTCCACTCAATAGTGGCCATTTCTCTCAATAGTGGTCATTCCACTCACTATTTTACAATAGTGATTCTTCACTTTCTATGCTTGTTTAAAGGTCTGATAGGAAAAATAACACAATTGAAGAAGAAATAAGAATCTCTCCTCTCTTTCTCTCTATATCTCTTAGCTTATTTTTTCTTGTTCTGTATTGTTACTTTGAGGTATATTTATAACACATATAACGTCTTCTAAGAGTAATTAATTAGGTTTAGTATGATAAAGGAGTATGATTTTATTACATAATCAACTGACTAATAGTCCATTTTTTTAATATTAAAATTTTATTACATAGAATACTGAGAAACAAAGGTGAAGTAGGACATATTAATTTAACCTCACTCAACATAACATAAGATAGATGAAACAAATACCCTCTTTACATAAATTTAGAACAAAAACGCAAAATCTAACAGTGATTCTTAAATAATTAAGTGAATTAACTTGCGCGTTGGAGAAGATGAACCTTTGTCAAATCGAGAACACTTGAGCCATTAATCCAACATTTTATATTGTCATTTAGTAAACCAACAGAATCATAGGCTTTATATGGACACACTGTTAGGAATTCCTTTGCCAGTTAATCCCATTTCACTTGAGGCATAGAATGAAGTGTAAGGCACCTTAACAGGACCGGACCTATTTTTCCATTTCTCATCACAATTCATTTGTGTAATTCTCTTCTCAATCTCTCTCAGCCTCTTACCAAATCTTTCAAAAGCTTGTAGTGGTTCTTGATCATTTGTCCATTCAGGAGTGTCCCTTTGTCCCAAGTAAACCTCATCTGCGGTATGCCTTGACAGCATTTCTATGAGAGAAATCCCAAGTAGTGTCTGCATCTGAGGTGTTATTGTTTTCAAGAATGCATTCTCAGGATTTGTGTTGAGCTCCTCGTATTCTTGAGTTCCCGGCTCAGGCATGAATCTTCGACTTAATGTAGGACGATTAGGGAGGTAGCCAGCATAAGGATATTGCCCAAAATTGACTGCTGCATGCAGTGCTGAAGCTATCCATATAACAATGGTGCAAGAGTTTATTAGTTCTTGGACCGTCTGCATTTTAGGCCACCAGGGCTCGTCCTTTTTGTCGCCGTGTCCCTTTTCACGCAGCTCCTTCCACCAGGCTTGGAGTTCTGTATCTCCTTGAATCATGTCGTCTGATTTGTAATAGAAATGACAGTATTCTTCAACCCAAATTTTGATTGCTGCCCAAATTTCCAGCCCGTCAACAGCAAATGGATAGTCTTGAATTAATAAACGAAGACCGTGTGGTGCATTTGAATCCTCAACCGCCATTCCTCTGAAGTTGAATGGTATAATCAATAAGACCATGATAGCAAGGTATCAGAAGCATGACGAGTGCAAAAATGAATATTATGGGGAACTTCACATTTACCTCTTAATAAGATCAGTTGGAAGAGCTTGATCAAGAAACATCCAATTCTTGTAAATAACAGCTGACATTTCCATGGCAAATTTAGAGGGAAAAACTGTCATCTCAACAATTCCACAAGCATTAATGAGGGTCTGCCTAGCAAATGCATTTATGAACATGGTGTCGCGGAAGTGTGGATGCAGAAGTTTGTAAATCGGATGGAGAACACTTAATTGCCTGTTTGTGGCAATCACAAACGGTTCAACTACTGCATGAGTATTCAACCTATGATCCAATATCAGCATCAATGAAAAATAAAATAGCAACTATACCAGGCACTGAAGAAATAATGGCTATCTAGTTATAGATTATACCAATGGGAAATAAGCTGATGAAAGCCGGAATCATTTACTGCAACATAAGCTTTCGCTAGTTGCCAAACAATAGCTTCCTGCCCATCAATTGCTGGTGTGTACACTTTGCTAACAGCTCCAAGATGATCTCCGTCTGGATGTGGCAAGCTCAGATCAATTGCAACTGGCTTCAACGTTCCATCTTCTTTCAGAAAAAGTAAAGTTCTTGTGGCATAAGTCTTTGTAGTAGTAGTGTTTATGCGTCTCAGGTAAGGCATGAGAGTATCATGGTGATTCAATATGAACAATCTGTTATCCTTGATTGCCTATAAAAGAAGCTAATACTCATCAACCAATCTGGTTTATGGCACGAGCAAGAAGTTAAACCTTTTCTTTCATTTTACATATGAATAAGCACAAAAGATTAATAGAGAATACCTGTTCTACAGCTAATCCATCTAAATTCTTCTTTATATGTTCCACTGTAATAGCACTCTTCTGGTCGCCAAAAACTTTAGGATCCAGATTACTTGTTGGAGGAAACTCCTGTGGGTACGATAATTCAGCAAAATATTATGATCATTTATTTAAAATGGTATTCAGCTGATCACACAGTAAAGATAAAGACAATCTTGACCATACTTTTAGAGAACAGATGATAATAGGGTTTAATCCAGCCAACATTTCTCTCGCAAACTCTTCATCAGTTCTCCAAGCAGATTTATCTTCTGATGTCCATAAACACAAGGTCAAAATACATAATCATAATAAAATTGAACAGAACATATTGCTTCAGTAACAATCTAAAGTAAACAGTGATTTTGCTTTTTCTTTACCTTTGATTACTTGTGGCATAGGGAACTTACAGAGGTGTTCACCATCTGATCTCAGCAACTCTTTCACCAGTTCCATTGGAACAAGATCCCTTAATTTATGAACTAGAGATTCAAAAGGAAACTTAAATCCATCATCATATATTTTTAATTCATCCTCAAATGTATCAAACTCTGTAAAGTTAGAAGCCTCAAGCTCAGCAAGTAAGAACTGAGATAACAACTTCAGGGCATATGCTGCAAAATCTGACATCTTTAACTGATTGAATTTCTCATCTCTGGGAACATAAATCTCTAAGCTTTTATGTAGTGGCAGCCGACTTTCACTTTTAGGATCTGCAGGGCCAATAGAGTAATGAGAGTCCAATGAAAGAATTTCTTATGTAGCTGCGGAATTGCATAACAATTAGACAAAAATCGGAATTTCATTACCTGTTGCAGTAGGCAAACGGCCTGTCCTCCCTCGACGAGGATAAGGGTAGTCAGCTGATCCTCCAAGAATCTTGCGCTCGTACTTTGGACCCTTATCAGGATCACCTAAATCATTATAGACATCATAGTCATAGATCCTGTCCCATTCCTCCAGCTTCCCAATTCCATTTCCTCTCAGGTTTTCCAACTCTTCTTCACGATAAGAACGAAGAGGTTCTGGTGTTTGGCTTGGTAGGTAAGTCTGCAGAAAGAAACAAGACAGCAATTGTAACAGACAAATCATTCTGTTGCACTTACTGTCCGCTTTGTAACTTTGAAAATCAAAAGGAATTTGGAAAGCTAATTGATACCTGATTGGAGAAGAAAATGCGATCTCTTTTATAGTATTCGGAAGGGTAAATCCATGAATTGCAAATGAAGCATACTCGGCCGCGGCCTGGAACATCATCAAGTGTCAGTGTCTTTAGATAGAATTCCTTTTGGTGAAAGTTCTTAATAAGGAAAGCCCCTGGAACTCCAGCCTCTTCCTCCCATTCAAATGTGACTCCAAACGTAGCATCAGTAGCTGTCAAAGGTGTGAATTTGGCTTCCCAATTTTCCAGGAATGCTGGTTTTCCAGGTTTTCCTCTGCACTTGTTAGCTAAAAAATAGACAACTAGTTAAACAAACCACAATTACTAAGAAGAAACTTAAAATGAGTTAACCAATTGTTGATTTTAGTTTACTACTCTTAATAAATCTTGAAACTATAACGTACCAGGGTCAGCATTGACAGCACTGATGAGCTGCAGAGAGACCTTATGTCCAAGAATCTCATCAACACGGTCGACAACAGATGCCTTGACATCATCTAAATCCAAGAAATTCTTCTTCATTAAAACAACTGTACCCTTAACTTTTGTTGTCTCTTTACTTGGATTGGAAAGCTTATGAGACAGATCTGTACAAAAAAGTGTCCCAAAATGAGGATAAGGAGGAGAAAAAAAGAGAGTCCATATGTCAGTTGACAAGGGAACAAATAAACTATTAGCAAAAATAAGCATTTGCATGATAGTGTATTCTGCTAATTTTCTCCTGTTTTTTTGTGGAATCAATCCTACTTGAGTTAAAAGTTCAATGAAAACATGAGTCAAAGAACTTGTTTAATTTGGCAGACATGCCATGCATAATAGTTGAAGTTTACACATGATCAGAACGAACTACACTATAATTATTATCTCAAAGTTCTTTACACTGCCCGTGCATGGAATAACACAACTACACTTACACTTGACAAGGCATTTAGTAGAAATGTAGAATTTACAAGGGAGAAATATAAAAAAGTGTGACTAGAAATGGAGGAAATGTAGAAATGGAACCTCTTAATTACCTAGATCTCCATCAACAAAAGTGAATTGCTCAGAAATCTCATGAGTTTGATGTTCATCCAATTCTGGTGAATTACTGCTCAAAAGAGTATTTTTAATCATTCTGTATAAGAATTTGACAGTGGATGCCATAACTATCACTTTGGTTCTTAACTAAATTTTGAACTCATGAGAAAAAGCTGATTAAGATAGGAATTTTATATTAAATTAATGGGGAGATCAACAGGCGAAAAGTAAGTAAAGTGTTTATCTCTTTAGGAAGTGTTGGAATTTGTGCTTTTGATAAGTATACCTTGAACTTGTATAGGTGCGCCAACTTATAATTATAACTATTCTGATAAGGACAACCCTAACTCAAGGAACCAAGTTAACGAAGTCTAATGCTTCGGAATTGTTGCATTAATTGGATAAATTTTTCTTTGGCAAATTGGATAAAGTCATTGGAAATCATTTATTCCCACAATTTTCTAAAATCATTGGAAATACTTTGTTTTTGACCGTTTACTCTTCCATTTTATCACCAAGAATGGCAGTAAATGTCACTCAATTCGATTGCCCCTTATAAAGTCATCAAACAATATACTGTTGACTAATAGAGAATTGCATAAATGGCCTAATTTTTACACGTATCAAGACTCAATATTAGATTAGATATAGTAAATGTTTAATTCTCGATAGTGGTATTTATTTTGGAAAACATAAAATAAATTCAAATTATAAGCAAACTCTAGTAAATGTTTGCACAAACTCTTATTTGAGAAAGAAGGAAGAGTATCAATTTAAAAGCCCCAATATAGGGTATATTTGTGATTTGACCCCCAAAGCTAGCCATTGAAGTGAAAGAGGCGAAGGTCATAGACACCACATTGTATCTCAATAGGATGATAACAGTGGAAAGAATTTAGTGATACCAAACTATGCTTAATTTAGATAAAAATACAAAAGAACTTTAATATTAAAATATAACATTTTAAAATTCATAGTAAGTATTTATGATAATTAAAAATGTAATTAAGAAGTAGAATCAACGTTAAAACATAACCAATAAAAATGAATGTTAAACAGTTAGACGATAATTCATAAAGGTAAGTTTTTAAAACATGCAATATTGCTTAACTTACGGTTTCTAGTTGTAATTTCAGTTCAGCGGGAAAAAACTAATTTTAATATAAACACTAAGTGTGAAAAAACTTTAACAGTTCATAGAAAAAGAATAATTTTGGTATAAATGGGGCTTAACAGTTCATACTTCATAGTAGAGCTAATTTTACACCTGCAATGAGTGGGCAAATATCATATCGGCAAAACAGGAAGAGATGTTGGATATTTAAGGGAATTGATAAAAAAGATTTTTCACATGTTTGACCCGTGCATGAAAAAGAACTAGGTCCGTACGTTAAGTGTCACGACCCAATTTCTCCTATAGGCCGTGATGTCACCCAACGTTACCGCTAGGCAAGCCAACCGTAAACTAACTCTGTGATCTTTTCTTTTAAAGATTTGAAATAGTTGATTTTTTATTTATGTATAAATAAGAAGTAAGAGTTTAATTAAAAAATGAGAGATCAAAATTTATATAGCTAGTGAGATAAGTAAAATAACCCAAAACCATCAAGTGTCTACTAGCATAAATCTCCAAGACCTGGTGTCACAAGTGTATGAGCTACTAGTAGAATACACAAAAGAGTACTACACTGCCGTCTGAAATGAAATAGACAGAAAATAAAGCAAAAGAAAGACTTCGGCTGCTACAGAACAAGCTCGGAAGACAGCTCACCGCAAAGTTTCGTAGTAGTCAAGGATGCGCGCCGGACTGATATCCAGACACCTGCCTCATGCCCTGCACATTTAATGCAGAAGTGTAGCATGAGTACATAAACAACATGTACCCAGTAAGTTTCTAGTCTAACCTCGAAGAAGTAGTGACGAGGGTCGACTTCGACACTTAATATGGGCCAGCAATAAAATATATAACATTCTAATCAAACATGGGGTATATAATTCATAATAGAACTCAAAAGCAAAGAAATAAATAAACAATACTTTCACCGATAGAAAGTACCAAATCATTTCCCCCCCTCATTTAACTGTTTAACCTCTCCGGCCAATGAAACAATATCAACTATAGTTGGACTCCCAGTATTATTACGCACGAATTATGCCGAAGACGTACGGCCCGATCCAACATACATATACATATACTGTGTGCACTGCCGATGGTCGAATGTCACGAACCATAGATGCATTTATTAACCTGCCGAGACGAACGACATGCTCCCATGAAAGTAGTGAAAATTTACCCCGCTCGCGAAATATATTTGCGATGCGGTTGAACATAGATTCCTCAAGTTATTATAATATCCCTCAATTCTTTCCACAACAAGAAATTCAACTAGAAACTTTTAAAAATTCTTGAAATCCTCAAATCTCAGCTCTATTCAAGGCAATTAGCTCACTACTAGAAATTCGCTAAATACCGACCAAAAAAATCGACCAAAGTTGGTCGGTTATGGCCAATTACCGACCAAAACGCGGCCATTTATGTGTGAACGGTATTTTGACGGTCGGAAAGGCATACCGACCAAAGTTGGTCGGAAATTACCAACCAAAGTTGGTCGAAAATTACCGACCAACTTTGGTCGGTCAATTAAATTCAAAAAAACAAATTGCAAAAAAAAACGACCAAAGTTGGTCGGTTTTTTAATTTTGTAATCAAAAGATTCACCATCTGGGAATCGAACCGGGGTCTGTACTGTGGCAGGTTACTATTCTACCACTAGACCATTGGTGCATTTTGTTTTAAGAATATCTTTTATTTGATTTGTACTCTTTAATTGTATTTTCGCACGAAAATAACCGACCAACGTTGGTCGATTTTTTAAAATGACTGGCCGAATTAACCGACCAATTTTGGTCGTTTTTTTTTAATATTAATTTTTATTTATTTTAATTGAAAAACCGACCAAAGTGGTCTGTTTCTTGAAAAATAAATTTCGCGGGACTCAAAAATAGTTTCCCGCATTTTTGCTCCTAAGAAAACCGACAAATGTTGGTCGGTTTCGTAAAAAAAAATTAAAAAATAAAATATTTTGAAAAACCGACCAACTTTGGTCGGTTTTTTGGCCCTTTTTTTGACCGATCAAAGTTGGTCGGTCGACTTGGTCGGTTTTTGCCGAATTTCTAGTAGTGATATAGTAAGCATAATCAAATAACAGTGTCAACAAAATATGGTGTAAACCTAAAACTACCTGGACATAAGCATAATTAGTAGCTACGTTACATACGTAGCCCCCACAAATAAAAGCACATATTAATTGAATTCACCTATGGGGTTAATTCTATCTTACAAGGTTAGAAAAGAGATTTATCTCGTCTCAAAGCCCACTCTCCGGTCACAATTTCGCTCTAAAGCCCCAACTCGGTGTCGTTCAATCCGGACACACTTCTAAGTCCAAATCACTATACGGAGCTATTGGAATCATCAAAACTCCGATCCGAGGTCGAATACTAAAAGTCAAGCTTGGCCTTTTTTGCCAATCTTTAGGAACCAAGTATTCCGATTTCAATCCGAACTCTTCCAAATCCCGAGCTAACCATCGTCGCAAGTCATAAAACAGTAAAAGCACATACGGGAAGTCTTATTTAGGAGAACGGGGTTCTAGAAAGCAAAACGACCTGTCGGGTCGTTACATGAAAGTGTGTGGAATATATAAATAACCAAATACAAGGGTTTTCTTAGTTTAAGCTTTAAATTAATTCATTACACAATTCAACATATATAAATGAACTTGTAGTAACATTTAAAGAACTCATGTTTCTGGTTGCCATTAGCACTAGAACAGTGGTATACATCACTATCTTTTTTCCCGTTTGATGTGAACCTGCACACACTTCTCGTAGAAAAATAAAGAATTTATAGACGATCATTTCCTCCCTACAATACCAACTTTTGCATATAGTAGAGAAAGACGTGTGGTCTAGTACATTAACATAATGAGATCTTTAATTTGGTGGCTAGCAAATTTTCCGTACGATAAAGACTTGAATGAGAAAACAACCTGATGGACAAAATTAAAGTACCAACTTTCGTTTATAGTAGAAATAGCTATAAAATTTCATTAGATAATTCAAAATATTTATCACAAGCTGGTGCTGGTGCTGGTGCTGGTTTAATTTCAAACTAGATAATTAGGAAGCATATTATTGAAGCCTAGTGCGAATAAAGTTGTCTTATCCAAATGATGGTAAGATAACAACTTTAATTTATATTGAGACACTGTTGGGTATTCCTTTACCAGTAAGTCCTGGTTCACTTGTAGGATAGAGCAATGTATATGGCATCTTAACAGGCCCCATCCTGTTCTTCAGTTTCTTGTCATTGTTCATCTTTATAATTTTTTCCTCAATTTCAGCCAGCTTTTTGCCGAATCTTTCTAAAGCTTGTATTGGTTCTTTATCCTTAGTCCACTCAGGAGTGTCTCTCTGGCCAAGGTAAATTTCATCTGAAGAATGTGTTGATAAAATCTCAATAGCAGAAATTCCAATTAGAGTCTGTAGTTGGGGTGTAATTGTTCTCAGATATCCTTTTTCGGGGTTCGTCTTCAGCTCTTCATACTCAGGACTGCCTGGCTCAGGCATGAACCTTCGGCTCATTGAAGGCCGATTTGGTAGGTAGCCACCATAAGGGTACTGCCCAAAATTTATGGCTGCATGAAGAGCAGAAGCAATCCATATAATTGTAGTGCATGAGTCAATCAGTTCTTTGAGGGCTTGCATTTTAGGCCACCATGGCTCAGATTTCTTGTCACCATGTCCATCTTCTCGGACTTCCTTCCACCAGGCTTGAAGTTCAGTGTCTTTCTGAATCATGTCATCTGTTTTGTAATAGAAGCTGCAATATTCCTGAACCCAACTTTTGATTGCTGACCATATTTCTAGCCCGTCCACAGCATATGGATAGTCCTCAATTAGTAGGCGGACACCTTGTTCCGATTCAGGATCCTCAACTGCTACACCTCTACAACACAATAAAAAATTCAAAAAGTTTTTCAGGATATTTGTTTCATTGTGAACTTTTCGAATTCTATAAGTAAATTCCAGGATTAAGTAGTGAATTACCTCTTGATAAGATCAGCAGGGAGAGCTTGATCTGGGAAAGACCAGTCCTTGTAAGCTACTGATGTCATCTCCATCGCGTATTTTGTAGGGAAAACTGTCTGCTCAAGAATTCCTCCGGCATTAAGTAGAGTCTGTCTAGCCAAGGCATTTATGTGCATTGTATCGCGGAAGTGAGGATGCAATAGCTTATAGATAGGATGAAGCACACTTAGCTGCCTGTTCGTCGCAATCACAAATGGCTCAATTGCAGCATGAGTGTGTAACCTGAGAAGAAAAACAGATATTTAATCAAAGAGGTTGTTGATAAACAAAACAAACTAAATTGATGATCATTGCCATAAAAAAGCCTTTTTGCAAGTTTAAGCACCAGTGGCTGATTAGTTGATGAACTCCAGAGTCATTGACTGCGACATAAGCTTTAGCTAATTGCCATATGGAAGCCTCAACACCATTTTCATGTGATGTAAAAACTTTGCTAATGGCACCAAGTTGATCTCCATCTGGATGAGGCAAGCTTAATTCAATGGCTAGCGGCTTCAAAGTCCCATCATTTTGTAGAAAGAGGAGAGTTCTTGAGGCATAAATTTGTGTACTGGTCATATTGATCTGCCTCAGATATGGCATAATTGTGTCATGATGATCCAATATGAAAAGCTGATTTGCATTGATCGCCTAATAGGGTACAAATTTATCAGATACAGGTCCCATTTAATTAAACAGGTATATCAGAACTATGATAAAATCAACTCATAAAACCTCTTCTATAGTGAATCCATCTAACTGATTTTGTATTTGTTCTCTGGTTAGTTTGCTCGTTTGGTCACCATAGACTTTCAGGTCCAGCTTACTAGTCGGAGGGAATTCCTGCAGAAGCGTTTTCAGCTCATAATTTTTTAACTGAAAAATAAGTAACTTCAGATTCCTTTCACAGTGACGAGAGATGGAGATAATGTGAAGTTCGTTTAGAAGTTAGGACCTAAGGTTACTTTATGTTTGGTTCCTTTTTTCTTGCTTTGCACATAGACAAGACAGAAATTTTAGAGGGAAAAGTGATAGTTTTAGATTACTTTAAGGGCACAAATGCAGACAGGGTTTATTCCAGCTAACATCTCCCTTGCAAATTCTTCATCTGTCCGCCAAGCTGACTTATCCTCTGTTGCAACAATGTAAGACTTTGAGAAAGCACAAAGCAAAAAAGAAAGATTCCCACAAAGAGGGTTGACTTACTGTTACTCTTTCAATCAAAAGTACCTTTAATAACCTGTGGCATTGGATACTTAAGAAACTGCTGACCAGCACTTTGAATAAATTCCTTGAGCATATGTGTAGTACTTCTCTGCAAAAGATCATTTGGAAGATTGATTCCTTCTTCATAGATTTTTAATATCTCTTCAAAGCTATTGAACTCATTGAGGCTGATGTTTGCTAAAGACTCGAGCTCAGGAACAAGGAGCTGAACGATGACCTTAAGTGCTATACCGACAAAATCTGTCATCTTTAGGGGTGCAAAATTCTCATCCCTTGGAACATAAATACCAAAGCTCATTATCAGTGGAAGCCGGCTCTCAGAATTAGGATCTGCACAAAAGTTCAGGAAATTATACAAACTGAATAACGTTAGCCTTTTTACTACAAAACAATCAGATATGGCTCATAGTAATGATCATTTTGATGCAGAAAATGAGAGAACCTGTATTTGTTGGTGGTCTTCCTGTTCTTCCTCTACGCGGATAAGGATACTTTTCAGATCCTCCTAGGATTGGCCTAACATAATCCGAACCCTTTTCAGGATCCCCAAGGTCATTGTAATATGCATAGTCATAAATCCTATCCCACTCCTCAAGCTTTCCGGTTCCATTTCCTCTCAAGTTCAGCAACTCTTCTTCTCTGTACCAACGTAACGGTGCTGGAGTTTCACTAGGAAGCCAAGCCTGCATCAAGTAAACAAAGTTGCCTCATCATAATTTAGACCACTAACAACAGCCTAATGGCTCTTCTCCTTTTCTTTTTCAGGAAGTTCAATGTTTTTCATGTTATACTTTACCTGATTGACAAAGAAAACTCGGTCTGATTTGTACTTCTCAGCTGGATAAACCCAAGAATTGCAAACAAAATGCATACTTCCATGACTTGGATCATCAACTTCAAAAGTCAGTTTCTTGAGAAAGAACTCACTAGGATTAAAGTTCTTGATAATGAATGCTCCTGGAGCTCCAACTTCTTCATCCCAATCAAATGTGACACTAAACTTTGATTCATTTCCTGAGTTATTCTCATCTCTCAAGTGTGTAGGATTCCCAAGTTTCCCTTTCATTTCTTTCCCTTCAGGAATATAATTTTCAATTTATAAATCACATTATTCAAGAAAAACTCATATAGCAAATTAGACCAGTGGTATATAAAGAATTTGCAACAGGACAAAGGATGACCACTATATCAACAAGTATGCCTCGGTTCCATGCAAGTTATAGTCGACTATGCGAATCCTCACTGACCATGTTACTCCATTTGCTCATCTCAGACAAATATTATACAAAATTCAAATAAAAAGTACTAGAAGTTCACTATATTTTCTATTGAAAAAGGATAACTGCAGTGAAGTATAAAAGATGGCGGAATATTGAAAAAAAGGGAAAAAAGAAATCACCTGAATCTCCAGTAAAAGAACTGATAAGCTGCAGGGTGACCTTATGACCAAGAATCTCATAAGCAGCTTGCTGTTGAACTACTTCAGATGGAACAAGGTCTAAAGGTCTCTTTTTAATCAGTACAACAGTACCATTGATCTTTTTCTTTTCAACTTTACTAATTGATGCCATTAACTCTTTGAGTCTTTGTAATATGAAGTGAATAACAAAGTAATCAGCAAAAGATGTAGGATCTTTTCTGGTGTTTAGGCCAAATGAAAGAAACTATGTATTTATAGGCAAAGGACACGGTTGTGTTATGATCAAGACACTTCATTTATTTTTTATATTATAGACAAATGTTAGTGAAAGTCTAAAGATATTGCACATCTGAATAGAATTTTACTTTTATAACTTAAGTGATTGGGTGAACAATTGATATTAAAAAGATTCTTTGCAGCTTTCTGATCACTTATTAATTTACGAATTAGTAAATACGTGCTCTTGACCCGAGGGTTGTCAGAAACAGTCTCTCTACCTTCACAAGTAAGGTTGTGTGCACACTACCCTCTCCATACTCCATTTGTGATATTACATTTTTTATTTTTGGTTGTTGTTGTCGTCTTAGTAAATACGTAATAACCATGTGACGAAGGTGTCCATGGTAAGTTTGCTCGCGCCTCAACAATTCTACAGGTTACCCACTACATCTCCCACTAGCACAAACACCACATGAATCAAATAACTCTGCCTACAGAGGATTAGGCAAATATGAAAAAATCACCAACTTTTTTATTTCTACTGAAATTTGATCCTTGATTTTTCATGATTTTAACTCGCTTCATTGACAGCTAAGCCACACTCTTGAACGTAGCGCCTTTGCATTTTGTCATCCAAAAGTACTTTTTTTGTGTGTACGACGTAGCAATGACAATGTTGTTTCTTCAAAAGGGAGACTGAGACATGCTAGTTAGTAAAAGGCTTTGTCCCATAAAAGCAAGGAATATAAATGCCAAAAAAATACAGCAAAAATCCCATTTGCAAATTGCAACAAGTAGGTACTCTTTGTGGTAATTGCAACTCCTCACTGAACTTGTCTACTAGCTCTATTAGATGGGTAATTACATTCTTCAGGTGAAATTTTCTACTTTAATTGTGTATAAGGAATCTTAGAAAGTTAGAACTATTTCATAGAGTTCCTTCTTAAAACACCCTTTTTTCCATTAAAAAGATTATGCTACTAAATAGAGTTAGCATCACCACTTGCCAAGAACCCAAAAGTATGAAAACTTAGTCTCTCTTTTGGCTTTTTTTACTCCTTAAGATATCATAGCCAACTTTTAACTTGAAAATAAATCCTTCAAGTGTTTAATAAGTGCAACTTTTTAAAAACTTTCCCTTATGATCGATTGGATTATAAAATTTTATCTGACCAATCAAGACAATAAAAATAAACTAGCACGTAAAAAAATGCACTTTCTTTTAATCAACTTGTCCAATTTCTGATACGTAGTGTATGGAACAGTGCAATACTCTAGCGTCAAAGGAGTAGTTGAATTTAATTATCTTTAATAGAAAGTGTTTGCTCCTCGTGCCGGTGTTTGTTTTTAATTTTATTTTTTAATTATCATAAATGCTTACGTTAACTATATATGTTGGGAATAAACCCCCTACAGTAATAATATTCACAGTAATAAAAGCGGAATAATAATGTAGCACCGAGATACGGTAATTAACAAGAATAAAAGAGTGACTACGACACCAAGATTTTTACGTGGAAAACCCTTTTGAATAAGGGAAAAAACCACGGCCCCGAGACGAGCAACTGATATCAATATAGCAAGGAATTTTACACTTTGTAGGTCCGAGTCAAATACTCCAAAGACCACTACAACATTCAAAAGAAATAACCCTCTTTTGATATTCACACCACACTACAATATCACTCACTCTCTATTTTTCTCACAGACTATTTTTTTCTTATATTTTGTCTGTGAAACCTGACTCTTTCTTTCTCTCTTTGTAGGTGTGTAGAAATGAGAGCTGAAGCTCTCCTTTTATAGCCTAAGCCTCACTCTCTAAAGCCTACTATATTTGACAATTTGCACACACTTTTCCTTCTTTTTCTTCAATATTGACAATTCAACAAAGTTGGCTACCAAACCAAAGAAATTCTCAGCTAAATATTTTCCTTAGGCACATGCCTATTACTTTGGCTCTTGAATGAGATGGACCCCATCAATCCCCTCCCCCCCCCCCCCCATCTCGTTCATCTAAAGGAGGTAACACTGTCTTTTAGTTTGAGTGCATGCCGATAAGTTCTTTGCATAGCTCGAACTTGTCTCTTGTACCACCTTGGTCAGCATATCTGCGGGATTCTCACTTGTAGAAATCTTCAAGACTTTTAGAGATTCATTCTCTACCATTTCTCGAATCCAATGATATCTCACGTCGATGTGTTTGGTCCTTGCATGGTACATGGAGTTCTTGCTAAGGTCTATTGCACTTTGACTGTCACAATAGACGACAGACTCCTTCTGATGCAATCCAAACTCTTGAATGAATCGTTTCAACCATATCATCTCCTTACCAGCTTCAGTAGCGGCAATATACTCTACTTCAGTTGTAAAGAGTGCGACACACTTCTGCAACTTCGACTACCATGATATAGCTCCCCCTGAAAATGTGAACAAATATCCAGTAGTGGATTCTCTGTTATCAATGTCACCTGCCATATCAGTATCTGTATAGCCCTTCAAGATTGGATTAGATCCTCCAAAGCTCAAATAATCTCCCGTGGTACCTCTCAGGTACCTGAGTATCCACTTGACTGCTTCCCAATTTTCTTTTCCAGGATTTTCAAGGAATCTGCTAACAACACTAACTGCATGAGCAATATCAGGTCAGGTGCATACCATTGCATACATCAAGCTTCCGACTGCTGAAGAATAAGGAACTCTAGCCATGTTCCCTTTCTCCTCCATTATTGTAGGACACATCTTCTTGCTCAACTTTAGATGACTAGCAAGAGGTGTGCTGACTGGCTTAGCATTCTTCATGTTGAAGCGTTCTAGTACACGTTCAATGTACTTTTCCTGAGACAGCCACAACTTTCTGCTTGTTCGCTCTCGAACTATCTTCATACCTAGAATTTGTTGTGTTGGGTCCAAGTCCTTCATATCAAATGACTTGGACAAATCTCCCTTCAACTTTGCGATCAGCCCCTTGTCTTTTCCTACAATTAATATGTCATCCACATACAACAACAATATAATAAAGTTATTCTCAGAATTTTTTTTGAAGTATACACATGGATCAGAATATGTCTTTATGTAAGTTTGACTTTTCATGAATGAGTCAAACATCTTGTACCACTGCCTTGGTGCCTGCTTCAACCCATAAAGACTCTTATTTAGTTTCCACACCATGTATTTCCTTTCAGCTACTTCAAATCCTTCTGGCTGCTCCATATAGATCTCCTCTTCCAAATCTCCGTGAAGAAATATAGTTTTTATGTCCAACTGCTCCACTTTAAGATCCAGACTAGCTGCTACGCTCAAGATTGTTCGAATATAAGTCATTTTGACAACAGGTGAGAAAATTTTGTCAAAATCAATACCTTTCTTCTGCTCGAAGCCTTTTACCACCAATCGAGCTTTGTATCTAACAAGCTTGTCATTTTTATCTTTCTTGAGTTTAAAGACCCATTTACATTTGAGTGGTCTTTTTCCCTTTGGAAGTTCAACCAGCTTGTACGTGCAATTTTTTTTGTAGAGTTTCCTTCTCCTCTTGCATGACTTTCATCCACTAGTTCTTTTCTGGATGAGACAACACCTCCTTAATACTTTTTGGCTCCCCTTCATCACTGATGAGGACATACTCTGTTGAAGGGTACTTGCATGACTCTACCCTTGGCCTCTCTGATCTCCTCAGAGGTTGGGGTTGTTCTTCTTCCTGAGTGGGGTACTCCACTTGCTAGACATCATCATCAAGTTGCTCCCCCTGCTCAATAACCTCACCAGGTTGCTCCCCCTGCTCGACAACCTCGTCGTTCCTACTTTCTGCACTTGTGGGATTGTTAGAAGTAGAAGGAATAGTAACAAGGTTAGGAATTATACCATTCTTGGCCTTCTCTGGCATATCATCAGCAGTTCCAACTTCACTTTCTCGGAAGATTACATCTCTGCTTCTGATGACCTTCTTCTTTATAGGATCCCACAATCTGTATCCAAACTCTTCATCTCCATATCCGATGAATATGCATGGAACATATTTATCATCTAACTTTGTTCTCTGCTCTTTTGGTACATGTGCAAAAGTTCTGCAACCGAACACTTTCAGATGCGAGTAGGACACCTCCTTGTTGGTCCAAATTCTCTCTGGGATGTCAAACGCCAACGGAACTGATGGACTCTTATTAATCAGGTAACAGGTTGTCTGAACTGCTTCACCCCAGAATGACTTAGGCAGTTTAGTCATTCTGAGCATGCTTCTCACCATCTCCACAATGGTGCGGTTCATCCTTTCGGCTATGCCATTGTATTGTGGGGTTCCAGAAACTGTCTTTTCATGTCTGATCTCATGGCTCGAACAGTACTCTTCAAATTCCCTTGAAGTGTACTCACCTCCATTGTCACTTCGGAGACGCTTTAGCTTTTGGCTTGTCTCCCTTTTCACCATAGCATGAAACTTCTGAAAAAATTGAAACACCTGATCTTTGGTTTTCAAAATATAAACCCATAATTTTTGTGAAGCATCATCAATAAAAGTAACAAAATATTTGTTACCATCTATCGATTCAATTTTTATTGGACCACAAACATCAGAATATACTAAATCAAGTATATTTAATTTTCTTTCAGACGATGTCTGAAATGAGACTCTATGCTGCTTACCAAATAAACAGAAGTCACAAGGTTTTACCATTGTATCTTTGGCATAAGAAATGAGTGATTTCCTGCCAAGAATCTGCAATCCCTTCTCGCTCATATGACCCATTCTCTTGTGCCACAAATCTGCAGAAATCTCATCTTGTGCCATGTTTAATTCACCTTGGCATATTTCTGCATTTGTCCTGTACAACGTGCCACGAGCAACTCCCTTTGCAATCACCAATGATCCTTTGGTGAGTCTCCAATTTTGATTTGCAAAATAGTTCTCGTATCCATCTCGGTCTAAAGCAATTCCCGAGATCAAGCTTATCCGCAAATCAGGTACATGTCGCACATCCTTTAGAACCAATGTGCATCCGACATTTGTCTTGATACAAATGTCACTGATCCCCGTAATCTTTGAGTAACTTGTGTTACCCATTCTCACAGTACCGAAATCACCTGTTACATATCTACAAAAAAAGATCTCTTATCGGTATGGCATGGTAAGATGTTGTTGTATCAACCACCCATTTCGACTCTGGACCTGATAGGTGCATGCATTATTCATCCTTATTTATAAAGAGGACAACATTATCATTGCTTTGCACCATGTCGGTTGTGTTGTCGTCATTCTTCTGGCCACTGGTTTCATATTTGCCCTTCCTTGGATTTGGGCAATCTCTTTTGAAGTGACCTGGTTGATCACAATTGTAGCAATTTCTGGCTCGTGATTTGGATCGGTTCTTAGACTTCCCACGAGCTCCGGATCTACCATAGTTGCTCGAACTCCTTTGATAACTCCTGCCTCTACCTTCTGTGATGAGAACATGTCCTTGATTTGCAGGCTTCTTTCTCATCTTCTCATTGAGTAGAAGAGTCGATGTGACATCTTTCAACTCAATGGTAGTCTTACCGTGCAGGATGGTTGTTGCCAGATTATCGTACGAAGATGGCAACGAGTTCAACAGTAAGATGGCTTTATCTTCGTCCTCGATTTTCACTCCGAGATTGGCGAGCCGTGTGATTAGTCATTTAAACACATTTAAATGTGACAAAAAATTCGTATCTTCACCTATGAGTGGAGCGTATAGTTGCTTCTTCAGGTATAATTTATTTGTCAGCATTTTGGACATGTATAGGCTTTCCAACCTTGTCCAAATGCCACATGTGGTGTCTTCATCAATGATATTATTTACCACATCATCTGATAAGTGCAACCTAATTGCACTAGCAGCCCTTTCATCCAAGTCAGCCCAATCCTCAGCCTTCATGGTATCAGGCTTTTTGGCATCAGCATCTAGTACCCTGTGTAATCCTTGTTGGATGAGTAGATCCCTCATCCTTCTTTGTCATGTTGAGAAACCGCTATCTCCGTTAAATTTTTTTACCTCGTACTTTACTCCGGACATTTTTATTTTTCACCAAGTATAGTACTACCGACAGTGAATAGTATTTCTGTGAATGAGTAGAACCTGCGCTCTGATAGCAATTGTTGGGAATAAACCCCCTACAGAAATAATATTTACAGTAATAAAAGCGGAATAATAACGTAGCACCGAGATACGGTAATTAACAAGAATAAAAGAGTGACTACGACACCAAGATTTTTACGTGGAAAACCCTTTTGAATAAGGAAAAAAATCACAGCCCCGAGACGAGCAACTGATATCACTATAGCAAGGAATTTTATACTTTGTAGGTCCGAGTCAAATACTCCAAAGACCACTACAATACTCAAAAGAAATAACCCTCTTTTGATATTCTCACCTCACTACAATATCGCCCACTCTCTATTTTTCTCACAGACTATTTTCTTATACCTTGTCTGTGAAACATCACTCTTTCTTTCTCTTTTTGTTGGTATGTAGAAATGAGAGCTGAAGCTCTCCTTTTATAGCCGAAGCCTCACTCTCTAAAGCCTACTATATTTGACAATTTGCACACATTTTCCCTTCTTTTTATTCAATGTTGACAATTCAACAAAGTTGACTATCAAACTAAAGAAATTCAACAAAGTTGGCTACCAAACCAAAGAAATTCTCAACTAAATATTTTTCTTAGGCACATGTAGGGGTGTTCAAAACCATACCGAAATCGAAAATTGAACCGAAACTGAAGCTTAATGGCTTATTGGTATCGGGTTAACGGTTTAACGGACGGAAAACAGATTAAAATTTTTTTATTAACGGCTTATCGGTTTGGGGGCGGATTATTCAATTTTCTTAACGGATAATTCGTTAACCCGTTAAGAAAATATACATATATATATATATATATATATATATATATATATATATATATATATATATTATATTATATTATTGGTATATTAAAGATCAAAAACCCTTCCACTTCTTCCAGTACTCTATCTCTAAGTTCTAACGCATAATTCCTAAATAATCAGAACCCTTACGTACTATGCATCAGAAGATCCCAGGATTGGCTTAGCTTAGCTTATTCTCCCACCCTACAACAAGATTGTTTAAGTTGATGTCTATGGTTCACCTCTGCTTTTGTTTTTTAAAACTAATGCATGTTGTCTATGTTTAATAGAAGAACAGTAGTGCTGTGTCACATTTTTTTTCACTCTACAACACATGACACACTACATCATTCTTATGTAGGCGTTAACAGACATGTATGTTTGGACTCAATGTATAATTTTCTATTCTGAATTTGTATGCTAGGCGGTCAGCAAACAATTAATACACGCAATATAGATTGAATTAGGTCGATAAACCGCCCAATAACCGCCCGATAAGAGCTAAACTGATACCAATCCGCCCGATATCTTATCGGGTGGCTAGCGGATTAATACATTTAAAAGCTGATAACCGTTAAGTCAAACCGTTAAGAGTAATTAACCGCTCAATCTGCCCGATAAGCAGCCCTAGGCACATGCCTATTACTTTGGCTCTTGAATGAGATGGACCCCATCAATATAACATTAAAGTGCTTTCTTTTAAGCATAATACTTAACATTGATCCGCTTCTTTTTAACCAAAAAGAATTGCAGAATTTTTTAATTATATGTCGCATAACAAAAAGCGATCTACGTGGATTTTTATTTATTTTTTTGAAATTGCAGACACACAACCAGAAAAAGGAAAACGAAAATATGCATGAAATTCTGCAAATGCGTACTAGCATTAATTCGGTGAGTCTTACCGATATAAAAACGAAATGACTCTATGGAGGGTGGAACTCTAACTATACAATGTGATCTCTACTACTTATTACATACTTGTCCTTATTGGGCAACCCGGTGTACTAAACTCCTACTATGCGCGGGGTTCGGCGAATGGCCAGACCACAAAAGTCTATTGTATGCAACCTTACCTTACAAGAGACTGTTTCTACGGCTCGAACCCGTGATCTCCTGGTCACGTGGCAGCAGCTTCATCAATTACGTGAAGGCTCCCTTCACACTTGTGCTTATTGATTTGTTAAAATCTTATGTAAGTCAATACATCAGATTTATCCCTTGTTAAGGTGAGAGGTAAGTTTTTAAGTAGACCTAAAAGCAAAAGAAAAGTAAGTTCTTTTAATGTAGGCTTATCTAGATAAGGGAAGATGCCTAAAGAAAGAATTAGTTCGAAAAACAAGATTCTTCTCTTGCAGTTTTGCCACAGTATCCAATATAACTTAATACTAGTTCAAACAAAACTACCAGTCAGCTGCATTTTAATTGAACAAGAAGAAACAAAAACTGGATATATAGCATACAGTACTTTATTCACAATTTAGAACTGGGCACTTGTTGATACAAATGAATTACTTACAGAACAGAAGAGCCTACAGCATTACATCCTTTAGCTGTAGCTGGAACTTCCTTGAAATAAAAATAAAAGATTTTATTTTCTATTATTATTAGGAATATAAAGAAACAATAACAACACATGGATTTAATACTTTTATATTGAATTAAAGTTCTATATTGACACACTGTTAGGAATTCCTTTGCCAGTAAGTCCTCCTTCACTTGTGGGGAAGAGCAAGGTGTATGGAACTTTAACAGGACCCGACCTGTTCTTCCATTTCTCATCGACATTCATCTGCATAATCTGATCCTCGATATCACTCAGCTTCTTTCCAAACCTCGCAAAAGCTGAAAGTGGTTCTTGATCCTTTGTCCATTCAGGTGATTCCCTTTGCCCGAGGTAAAGTGTATCCGAAGAATGCCTTGACAAGATCTCTATGAGGGAAATGCCAAGCAGTGTCTGCAGCTGAGGAGTGATTGTTTTGAGGAATACCTTATCCGGATTTGTCTTGAGCTCTTCATACTCAGGACTTCCTGGCTCTGGCATGAAATTTCGGCTTAATGTAGGGCGATTAGGGAGATAACCAGCATAAGGGTATTGCCCAAAATTGACTGCTGCATGAAGTGCTGAAGCTATCCATATTGTGATGGTGCAAGAGTCTATCAATTCTTGCACTGTCTGCATTTTAGGCCACCAAGGCTCATCTTTCTTGTCACCGTGTCCCTCTTCGCGGAGTTCCTTCCACCAGGCTTGGAGTTCAGTGTCTTTTTGAACCGCATCATCTGATTTGTAATAGTAGTTGCAGTATTCAGTTACCCAACTTTTAATTGCTGACCAAATTTTCAACCCATCAACAGCATATGGATAGTCCTGAATCAGTAATCGAATGCCAAGTGGGGAGCTCGAGTCCTCAACAGCCACTCCTCTAAAATTGAGTAACATCATGTTCATGTTAGCAAGACAACACCACCAAAAATGTTATTTTAGTGACCAATTTATGTTATTTATTTACCTTTTGATGAGATCAGTAGGAAGTGCTTGTTCAGGGAAAACCCAGTCTTTGTAAACTACTGCTGACATTTCCATGGAATATTTGGCCGGAAAAACTGTCAACTCAAGAAGTCCACCACCATTGATCAAGATCTGTCTTGCTAAAGCATTTATGTTCATCGTCTCACGGAAATGAGGGTGGAGAAGCTTATAAATAGGGTGAAGCGTGCTTAGTTGCCTATTTGTTGCGATCACGAATGGCTCTATCGCTGCATGTGTATTCAACCTGAGAAGATAACAACAAATGATTCTGAATAGTATTATTTAACAATACATTTAGTTTGGTTATGGGTAAGTTGTATTTTATATAAAGCTTTCTGACAGGTTTTACCAGTGACTGATGAGTTGATGAACGCCCGAGTCATTCACTGCTGCATAGGCTTTGGCCAACTGCCAGATAGAACCTTCAACACCTTGATCAGCTGGTGTATATACTTTGCTAACAGCGCCAAATTGATCTCCATCTGGATGTGGCAAGCTTAGTTCAATTGCTGATGGCTTCAAAGTTCCATTATCTTGCAAGAAGAGCAGAGTTCTTGAGGCATAGGTTTTTGTGTCTGTCGACGTGTTAATTCTCCTCAAGTATGGCATAAGGATATCATGATGGTTCAATATGAATAGTCTGTTAGTCTTGATTGCCTGATAAATAATAGTACCAACTCTTGTCACTATAGTCTACTCAGAGAACTTGACTGAAGAATCTAGCTAGTATCAAAATTAAAGTAGTAATTACCTCATCAATTGTTAGTCCATCCAACTTATCCTCTATCTGCTCTCTGGTAATTGTACTGTTTTGGTTGCCATATATTTTAGGATCCAACTTGCTTTTCGGAGGGAATTCCTGCAGATATTAGATAAGTCAACATCTTCAAAATGCACGAAGAATCACGAAAAATAGAAATAAACATAAGCAAGTTCTTGATATCTTGAAAGACTAGCAATTCAGATGAATTAAAGCTTACTTGGAGTCTACTGATTATGACAGGATTGACTCCCGCCAACATTTCTCTCCCAAATTCTTCATCCGTCCTCCATGCAGTTTTATCCTCTACACCAACAGTATTTAGATTACCAAAAGGCGAGGCGTGAGAAATAATACTTTGAAAATGCTTTCGATCATATAGAAATTTAAATAATACCTTGAATAACCTGAGGAGTTGGATACTTAAATAGGCCTTCACCATCACTTCGAAGGAGTTCTTTTAGTATCTCTAAAGGAATGCTATCAGTAATGGCTTTCAACAAAGGGCCTTGAGGCAACTTGATTCCTCCTTCATACAGTTTAAGTACATCCTCAAATCTATCAAACTCATTAGGCGTGCTATCGAACAAAGCCTTAAACTCAGGGAGAAGCAACTGCACAATGGATTTCAAAGCAAATGTCAAGAAGTCTGACAACTTTATATGACCAAATCGCTCATCCCTTGGCACATATATGTCTAAGCTCATAAGCAATGGAATCCTGCTCTCGGAATTAGGATCTGCAGAGAGTAAATAGCTAATGTCAAGTATATATAATAGTAAATTAAAGTTGAGACTATTATACTTGTTGAAGTACACAAATGAAATGTATTTTGTGAATGTCTTAACCTGTTTTGGTTGGTTTGCGGCCTGTCCTGCCTCTACGAGGATACGGGTACTCAGAAGATCCTCCTAAGACAGGCCTTGACAAATCTTGGCCTTTGTCTGGATCACCCAAGTCATTGTAGTAAGCATAGTCATAAACTCTATCCCATTCCTCAAGCTTTCCAGTTCCATCTCCTCTTAAAGTTACTAATTCATTTTCTCTGTATTTTCGCAACGTTTCTGGTGTTTCACTTGGTAGATAAGCCTGAATCATTCATTACAACAATGCAAAGTATATGTTTAAACACTTAAAAGGTGTATTTACTTGTTACATTATTAATGAATGAATTAATTGTACCTGATTCGCGAAGAAGATGCGATCTGACTTATATTTATTAGCAGGATAAACCCAAGAATTACAGACAAAATGAACTTTGCCATGATTAGGAACATCTTCAAGGGTGAGTGACTTGAGGAAGAACTCACTAAAATGCAAGTTCTTGATAATGAATGCTTCTGGAACTCCAAATTCCTCATCATCCCAATCAAATGTGACTCTAAATGCTGATTCACCTGCTGCTATTGGGGTGCTATTTGTTAGCCAGTTCTCCAAGTATGCTGCTTTGCTGCGTTTCCCTTGTAAACCATTTGCTGCAAATAAATCGAATTCAGAAACAGATTAGTTCTACTTTTAGGAGTGATTTAAAGAAAGGTAAATAGGGAAAAAAGAGATTATAATCAAGTAGTAATAATTAACTTACAATCTAGGTTAGGCTTAAGAAATGATATTACAAGTTAATAACAAGAATGTATGCTAATCGAAGTGTCGACGAGAAAACGGGAAGGATAGAACATATAACAGCAGTTCGATGCACTAAGCTCCCGGTATGTTCGGGGTCCGAAAAAGGCCGGACCACAAATGTCTATTGTACCTTACCCGTATGTATTTCTAGATAGAACATATAAAAACCAAGAAATAAAATATAATACCTCATCCAATGATCCCTAAGGTCTGAAATGCTGAAACAAATAAATAATGGTCCTAACTAGAATAATTTACTACTTTACCACCCTAGTCTGAGATTTGATAGGCTGCCTTTTTTCATATCTTAAAAAATAATAACTAAAAATTTTTGAATAAAAGAGACAATTACAGATAACTTTACTCTTTAAGTGGTTCATATTTGGTCG
This sequence comes from Nicotiana tomentosiformis, assembly GCF_000390325.3. Lineage (NCBI taxonomy): Eukaryota > Viridiplantae > Streptophyta > Magnoliopsida > Solanales > Solanaceae > Nicotiana > Nicotiana tomentosiformis. The sequence goes on from NC_090812.1 coordinate 32,135,572, forward strand.
TTTCGTGGAACTCTAAATTGGTAATTCTTGCCATGCAGATCAGTAAAATTTACTTCCAGAAAATTAAAGCATATACCTAATTATTTATACTGATATGAGATTCAAATATATATGTACACACATATACAATTCCAAGAAATTTTAAAGAACGTGTAGATGTATAACATTAATGTCCATTTCAAACTAACTGCAGCATCGGAGTCAGGATTTGAAGCTTATGAATTCTATATTTTAGTCCTTAAGTTACTGGATTTTAAATTAATATTTTGTCATATTCAATGGATTTTCTAAGACAAATATAAAGTTTGAACCAAAACTACTGATTCAGTTAGACCCGTAATCTGTACTTTAGCATTGCCCCTGACTGACGGTATAGAAGAGAAAATGTTCCAGGTGTATGATCAGTAATTTAGCAGTGATAAAGTTTTTCTTGAAGATATGTTCATTTTAGACCATATGGTTGAGTTAAGGCCACGTTAATTCTAGTTGACAACACTTTACCAGATGCTTCTGTTTCATTCTTGTACACATTTCTGGGAAAAGAATACTACAAATGAAATTAAACTGTCCCTTTCTCCATAGTTGAAAATTCAATAAATAAAAGACAGAGACTTTAAGACTCGTAACTTGACAAGAGTGGGTTACTCTAGTGGTGAGTACCCTCCACTTCCAACCAAGAGGTTGTGAGTTCGAGTCACCCCAAGAGCAAGGTGGTAGTTCTTGGAGGGAGGGAGCCGAGGGTCTATCGGAAACAACCTCTCTACCCTAGGGTAGGGGTAAGGTTTGCGTACACACTGCCCTCCCCAAATCCCACTAAGAAATTATACTTGGTTGTTGTTGTTGTTGATGTTGTTGTTTAAGACTCGTAACTCATCTAGGTTGGTGGGGTCTTCATCACCTTAAATTAAATAACTTGCTTCTATTTCTGATTGAGAAATTATGTTCCTCAATTAATAGGGTTTCTGTACACATGTATATATGTTTGGATTCTCCACTAAGTTTTGATTTAGTGTGAAAGAATTTCAAATGGAAAAAAGAGTTGAAATGGCTTCTTTAAATTGAAAAATCAGAAGGAAAAAAAATGATTTGGTTCGATTTAAAAGGTTGAATTGATGACTTAGTCCTTTAGGTTGATTTTAGACATTAGTTAATTTATTTTATAGAAACAGTCTATGATATCTAAAAATTGCACAAAATACTTTTCGTGATCAAAGAAAAAGTTAAACAGCAAATATATTTTGTAACACTTCAGATCTTTCAACCATGATAATTTTTCAAAAACTAAGAAGATATGTTGAGGTAAAAGCAACAACTCGATAACTTTTAAACCAACATTAGGGGCAGAGGTAAAGGTAAAGTATTGGATATAGGGTTGGAAAAATTCTGTAGCTTTTGCTTAGATTTTATATTTGTATTAAAAAATTATAATATATATATATATATATATATATATATATATATATATATATATATATATATATATAATTACAAACCCGATAATTAAGACGAGCTATTGTTCAATGATAAATTCAAAATGCATAACGTTCAAATTTTAGCTCCGTCTTTCCTCATATGATATGTCTTTTCTGGTAACCTCACTCTGCCTCCTCCACAAATAGAAAAAGGACAAAGAAATGGAAAAAGGGGACTCTTGAAAACTTAGTTCAACTACTTTCATTATGTATAGCCTAAAATTGAAACAACATAAATTCAGCAAGTACAAAATTCAACAGGCAAACCTTTCTGGAATTTCTTTTTATAATAATTTATACTCTTTCTTTCACCCTAATTTTACTCTTAAGTAAATTTTCATTTTAGACTATCATATGTATGCATAGACAGACACGCACCACATTTAACAACGAAAGTGCTCATAGGCCATAGCATATTCTACGTTAACTTGTCATTGTTTTTTTTTCCTTATAAGTAATGTACGCAGTATCACAAACGAAAGCCACGCACTAGGTTAGTGCTGGACATAAGACATTACACAAAATGGGGGTCCTGTACAAAATAGATTAATACTTGCAATATTTTTAGAGAAAAGATATGACATAAAAGTATAATAATTGTTTGAAATAAAGAAACTCCAAAGTCAAATGCATATAAATAAAAAACAACGTCCTTTGGTACCAATAATAAATTGTATCTTTGTATACGGTCGAAATAGATTTCGACCTTCCTACGTTCGATCGAGTTCAAGTGTTAAAAAGTCAGAATGAGATTTTGGGAGTGAACTTTGAAGTCGGTACTAACGAGCCTCGAGCCCGAAGGTCGCTCGAGGAGTCGGCTCGATAACCCTATCGAGCCCATGACCGAATCGATCCGCAAGGCACTGCTTCGAGGTCGGAAATGCGCGACGCCCATCTCGAAGGTCGAACTCGAGCCAAAGGACCCGACCCAGTAACGAATTCGAGCCAGTATCGAGCTCACAGACAAGAGCCGTTGCAACCGCACCAAGAGAGAAAATCTTGGTGGGAATCAAGAAAGAGACAAGTCATCATGGGCCTTCCACTGTATGCTTTATTTTATTATTTTTTGTAATGACCCTCTTCTATAAAAAGGGGAATCCGTGTAAGCTATGGAGGCAGAGAAGAAAAAACACACTGTAACAAAAAAAATCACTTCTCATATTGAAAGATATCCCTTTATGCTTGTTTTACTTTATCTTATTCATTCTTGTTGCCCACTATTTGTATTCTTATAGTCAAGAGTACACATATCTCTATTTCTATACACGATTTATATCGAATTGTATCGCATATCCTTAGAACCATACACAAAATCTAACGTTATTTAATTTTTCCGGTAAACAATTTTCAAATAATCACCCTAGAAGACTAGCTAGAAGATGGGACTGGGAGCACAAATACTTATTGAAGTTATTAAAATCAACCATTAGGCCTAATAAAACTGTAGGTTCATGAAATAAAAAAAATAGCTCAATAAAGTAATCCATAATATCACATGGTACTTTCTGTTCCGCATACCTTTAATTGGAGTACTTTATTGATATTTGATAGTCCCTACAAGTAGGGACTGCTCCAAAAGTTAATACACATTGAAAATACTTTATGATTACACGAGAACCAAATCTGAATTAGATATGTTCCAGGGCATCGATTTATTCTTTTGAGAATGATCTCTACTTTGAGCGGAGGAAAGAAATGCAAGGTAAAACTGTGTATAATAGACCATTATAATTCGATCCTTCTTCGAACCCCGTACATAGCGGGAGCTTAGTGCACTGAGCTGCCCTTTAGAATAATCTCTCACGTCTCGTGTGATCATAATTATAAGTGACCTTAAAGGCTGCTGAATTTGTGATTTTTTTTTCTCTTTAAAATATCCAATATTTGAAGTGTTGCATTAATTTTGATTTGCTCTAAATAAACTCATTAATGGAGTTAATCCTTCTTGTGAAATATCCTTTATTACCAGGCTCGAACGAAAATCTTTGATTAATATGGGAGGATACAATCATCCCTGTCATATTATTCATGGCGAAGTTATGAATATTATATGTCTCCTTTATTTGATTAAAACTTTGGAATAAAAAAAGCATATAATAAAAAGAAGTACTCACCAGGATCAGCATTAACAGAACTGATCAACTCGAGAGAGACCCTCCGACCAAGGAACTCAAGAACTCCATCAAGAACTGAGGCATTAATATCAGTAAAATCCAAAACATTTTTCTTCATCAAAACCACTGTTCCTTTTACCTTTTTTCCATCATCTTTCCCTGTGATTGCATCCACAATCTTCTCCAGAAACATGATTAACTAGTTGATAACTTTCTCTCTCAATAACCTTCCAAGAAAACGAAAGAAAATAGAATTTAGATGAGTTTAATTTAATTTGTGTTGTGAAGTTTCTAACTAGGAAATCTAATATTTATAACAAGAACAAGTAGTTGTCTAGTTGAGAATAAAGAAAAACAATAAAAAGGGGAAAATAAGAAAGACAAAAGCCATCTCTATATTCCAACTTTCCTGTCTAGCTATCGTCTGTCCATATTGGTCTTTATTATCCTTTTATTTATTAAAAAAAGATTTATTTATAGCACATGATGGGTAGCAAGTACGTTTTCAATTTTCCCCTTCTATTCTCAAAAGCCTTCAAAAAGTTTGGCCAATTCTTCATTCTTCTTCTTCCTTTTCTTTTTGCCTTCGCAAAAAAATTATCTGTATCGGATTTTTACATTAAATAATTAATAAATGCATAACGTATGTTTGTAAATAAAATTATTTACTTAATCATAGTTAATTAATATATATTATCACCTTATTAATTCACTTAACCATAATAATATAATATGATTTGGTACAAATACTCATGCGGATAAAATTTTACCGCAATTAATGTAGGTTTATTTACGTGGATAATTCTTGGGCCCGAGTGAATTTCTTTTACCTTTCTAAAAATCTACACATCAATCTTAGTTGGAGTGATTCTGAAAATACTTATTCATTATCTGTTATTCATGTTTATCTAATTTCTACACTAAAATAAGTTGTTTAATATTTGGAACATCCTTAAAACATAAACAAGCTTTTCCTCAAAAATATTTTTCCCCTAAAAAAAAAAAACGACTCGCTCAAAATCGTCCTAACTCCCTAGTTTTGCTTTGTTTATATTGTGCCGTGAAATTCCATCTTTGCCGAGGTAATTTGATGCGTTTGCATCTCATTTCAAAACGATTAGAATTGTTGTAATATTACAAAATTGTGCTAGTTAATTAGTTGCAACTTGCAAGGAGTGATGTGAAAGTATTTACACATTGTATGTAGATGGTAAACAAAATTATCATTTTTGAACATTTATCCATTGCTCTTCTTCATTTGTATGATATATAAACACCGCGTGCGTGTAATTAGCCCTCATTCTTATGAGGTAAATCCCTCATTCTTAGAAAAACACTGGTTACGTATAGTTGTTCTATTGTTACAATTTATAATAATAATTTCAATCAGATGATTACCTCAATAGTTATAGTTTGTTTTTAACCCTAATAAGACTCGTGTATTGCCTTTCTAATTACTATTTTGACGTTGAGTTTGTCTATCATCAAAATTTACCCTCATAAATCATTTAGATTAAGTGTACGACGCTATTACAGTCAAATCTCTCTATAACAGTATCCTTATATAATAGTTATTTACTTTAAAACCTGAGTTTTTCTCTAGACCTAGTATTATATTATGTTATAATATGTCTTCTATAACAGCACTTCACTACATCAGTCAAAAAATTTCGGAACAAATCAGGATGTTAAAGATATATATATATATATATATATATATATATATATATGTGTATGTGTGTGTGTGTGTGTGTGTGTGTGTGTGTGTGTGTTTATTAAAAATTAAAATGCTTTAGGAAATAGTCATATGTTCGACTCTTACTAAGAAAGGCCCTTTCCAATAATACTTTTCCTCTTTTCTTGTAGGATATGAGTAAGGAAGCTGATCATAGCCAATTAAATGCATTTCAAATTTATTTTCTCTTGTTGTCTATGTGGTCAATTCTTCCCCACGAGCAAACAAGTGGAGTGATTTGAATCCTAATATTTTAATTTTTCTGTTCAATTCCTCTATGAAATTTTTTTGCCTTTCTTGTCAAAATCCTTTCTCTTCTCTTTTTTATTATTCAAATGCATCAATACTATTTTATTATTTTATATATACAACCTATGGTACATAAGCGAACACATCTTGAGTTGAAAACTGAAATGAAGTTTCCATTATTATTCGTATAGAGGTTCTTGAGGAGGGAGGTTCTTGAGGTATGGATTCAGAAAAACGTGTTGGCAATATGGAATTTAAGTCAAACTCTTTTTGGCACGTAAGTGCAATTCAACACGGTAAATAATTTTATGACTAGACATATATAGTGACTTTATCCAAATTATAAATTATCATCATAGTCATAGTTTGAACTTTCAAATGATGTTAAATATTACTATTAATAACTTTGCTAGACTTGGATTGAATTATCTTTTTTTTTTCGTAGTCTTCTTAAAGTTAGGTTTCTTTTGTCTCTTGGCTTGTTCTTCTTTTGAAAATTGCACATTGGCCTTCTTCCATATTTTCTTGCTCTATATTTTACTTTTATTTCTTGTGCCGAAAGAAAAGATTATTACCTTAATGAAGGAGCTGATAATGACTTTCATAAAATCACCAAGCCAAATAAAGGTATGAATAATGGAGCACAACATATGAAAATACTCACCATCAGCTAGTGTTTACACGAAATTAAATAATTTACAATTAGTGATGAAGGATATATCATTTTGAAAGATTTAGTTTTGTTGCCATAATATCACATTAGTGAGCTATGTGTATCTATCCTTATCTACGTTTTGCTTATTTATTTTTATAGGAGTATTATTTTAAGGGCCATAATTCATAAGAAGAAAAATGCAGGAATTCTTGTAAAAGATGTACAGTAAATTATATATAAAACTCAATTGATGTCAATGATGGATCTCCATATAAGTATAGTTGAGCATTAAATTTTGATTGAATTATCAACAATTTTCATCACAAGATGCGTGTCGTGCTATTGATATGAATATAGAGCCTATTGCTATTTGCTAGTGACATTTTTAAGAATAACAATCTTAGTAATGGTTCACTCCATTCGAGTTTCACTACCCAACGTAACTATGGACTAAATTTTGATTAAATAGATCCGAATTGTGAGTTACTCTCCTATGGAGAATTTTACTATAGCTAGAAACAATTCTATTTTGTAGAAATACATGTACTTTCAATTATGAGAATAATTTTATACGTTTCTATTTGTGCAAGACGGGAGCGTTACATGCACTCATAGAACTATATATAGGGAAATAAATGGTTGAAAGGGAAAAAATATGAGGGTTTAACAATTTTTTTTACTCCAAATAGTATCCTTATAAAGGTCTAAAAGTAACTTGGAGAGATTGAGAGAGTATGGCTCACCGAGATTATTAGTTAATGTTATATTAAGGAGATGAAATATGCCAACGAGTGGAGAAAGAGCTCCTCTACTCTGATTTATAAGAACAAAGGCGATATTCTTAATTCTGTAAAGTATCGTGGTATTAAACTTACGGATTATACGATAAAATTTTAGAAAAGTATATATCTTGTCCTCTATGTAGTACATAAAAGATAAAGTGAAAGAATGTGGTCCAAGATGGTTAGGCTACATCTTCTATAGACATCCAAATACAATGCATCTGTATAAGGTGCGCCGCGATAATAATTTGAAGGCATTAAAAGCAAAGAAGTCGACTTAAAATCACATGAAGTAAAGTTGCAATTATTTAATCTAGAAAAAGGGCTTATAATCTTTTAGAATCCATGAAGATTTAGCTAGCAAAGAACATAACACAACACAAGCAAATTAAACTATCTATACAAGCGACACTAAACTTATAAGGAGAAATTAATTTAGTCGTTGTTAATAAACTTACATTAGATTCGATTTTTGTGTTAGAAATTTGTAGGTCAATGTATGTACATGTGAGATTAAAGAATCCCCAGCTTTAGAGAACATAAAATTTGTCTGAATATACAAACTATTCACTGGGAACTTAAAATTTGTCTGAATATACAAACTATTCACTGGGAACTTAAAATTTGTCTGAATATACAAACTATTCATGAGTAATTATATTATAGTATGAAATTGTCAAATAGAGGTAAATGACAATGGATAGCCTCAATATATAGTGATAGGTGATGTTTAGAGAGATTGAAGATCATAATCTAATTTAATAGGCAAGTCGAGGACGGTCATATATAATGCACGAGGCTTATCAAAAGGGAGAGACAATATGACCCATTAACGCTAACTTGCACGTTTCCAAATGGAAAAAGGACCCCCCCACCCCACCCCCACCCCACTTCACTGTCCACCCTTCTATTTTTCATTTCCCACTCTTCTGTGACTTTTCTTCTTTACCTCTTTTAGTATTCTATGCATTATACAATAGCTGCAGCCTGCAGTAGGTGAGAATTGTCGTCTTTTTATCCTCTATTGGTTTTGCAAATTTGTGCTGTAAACTCACAGTCAAGACCAGAAATAATTTCAGTACTAGAGACTTAATTTGTTTTGTGCAGTTTTCAGACAATTATTGTATCATACTGTGATAAAAGATAATTTCAAGTGGATCATTATTAACTGATACTATTAGATTAAGATCAACAACAATAATAATATAAGTATAGTATATTATTATATCATGGAATAACAATTACGAGATTAAGAGGGTTAAAAACAAAAGTAGTTACTCTAAATTGATGGAAACTTATAAATATTTAAGAGGGGCGAAAAGCCTAGTAGACTCTTGTACTTGTTCCGGTTTGTCATTCCGGTCCCTGTACTCTACATAGTTTCATCTAGACACTTATAATTATCAAAATATACTGACCGAACACTTATAATTGCTAAACATACGTAGCAACTTGATGGGTGAGGTGGATAAAATGTGTGTATTTCACGCGCGTAAGTATGAATATTAAAATGAAAAATAATTAAAATATTAAGAAAGAATGTTTTAAAATAAAAGAAAAAGACTAGACAAATAGGCAAAGCCCAAATATGAAAAACTGGTTCACTGAATCCCTGTCGTTCTCATCCTCATCGTATGCCTCTTTCTCTCAAAAGTAAATAAAGGATTAAAATCACTTGGATCTAAAAACAAGATATTCAGAAAAAAATTATTTGGTCTTCCAGAAAACTAAATGCCATAATTCATTCACAACTATTTCTCCCAAAACCATATCCAAATATACATGCATTTTTCATTAATTAAACCAAAATGCAAAAGCAAAACTGTTCCAATTTGAACGCTTTTAGCATCTGGAACTTCGTTTTGACAATCTAAGAATATTCAACAATTTTTGTAAATTACACCATATCAAATGTTCAAAACTTAGTTTCACCCAGCGGCCAACTCCTTTGAGTAAAAAATGAAGCCTTAAATATCAATTGCTTTGAGCCTCAAACATTTTTTTTCTAGAGGCAATTCAGAAAATAAGTTGCAGCTGCTGTTTATGGAGCCATGATTTACCATACATGGCAAGTTAGGAATTGGAGAATATTCAGGAAATTAAATGTAAATAGAGAGTTTATAGTTTCACATATTCAGAAAGAATTTAGAGAGAAAATTAGCAATTGTGCAGGTTATAGGAGAGCTAGAAACTATCAAATTTTGATTCATAAGCTCTGTAATTAGATTTACATAGGTGATTGATTTGTCTTTATGAGATCTTAGAATTCTGGGCACCCTTCGTAGGAAGTGGTTTGGAATCTAGATGCTTTTAGTTTGTAAAGTCTTTGATTGCTATGGTAATATTCACAGTTATTACAACAACAATGTTTACTGGAAAAATCGGATAACGTTAGATTTGTGGATGGTTCTAAGGATATGCGATATAATTTTGATATAAATCGCGTAGAGAAATGGAAATATGTGTATTGTTGACTATAAGAACGAAAATAATAAGCAAAAAGAATGAATAAGTAAAACAAGCACAAGGGGATTACTATCAATATCTAGAGGAAGTGATCTTTTTTTTATGTTCCACCTTCCTAGCTTACAAGGATTTCCCCTTTTATAGAAGAGGGTCATTACTAAAAAATAATAAAATAAAACATGTAGTGGAAGACCCATGATGACTTGTCTCTTCCTTGATTCCCGCCAAGATTCTCTTTGTTGGTGTGGTTGCAACGGCTCTTGTCTGTGAGCTCGATACTAGCTCGAACTCGTTACTGGGTCGGGCCCTTCGGTCTTGGATAGAGTTCGACCTTTGAGATGGGTGTCGCGCATTTTCGACCTTGAAGCAGTGCCTTACGGATCGATCCAGTCACGGACTCGATAGGATTATCGAGCCGCCTCCTCGAGCGACCTTCGGGCTCGAGGTTCGTTAGTACCGACCTCAGAGCTCACTCTCAAAATCTCATTCCGATTTCGTAACACTCGAACTCGATCGAACGTAGGAAGGCCGAAATCTATTTAGACCGTATACAGATAGTCCCCTCGTTTCTCGGAAAAGGATGTGGCGAGAAACGATATGATTTCCCAGAAGCTCGATCAGATATACACTGATGTTTTTATCGATCCCGACCATGACGTATGTAATGCTCGATCATCTTATGTGTCTTTATAATCCCTGACTTTATCGAGGATACCCGAATCTTTTCTTCCCCGGTGGGAATTGCCAGTTACCTTCGGTCTTTGGTGACCGAAGAAGATCAATCAGTGATGAATGCGGAGGGGCTTCCTGTCTTTTCAACGAGGCCCAACGTGCTTTGAATCGGATAACTTCTGATGGCGTTTTCGCCACTTCTGTACAAAATTTTTTGTAAATACAAATCTTTCTTCTTCTTTTTTGAAGAAAAATGGCCTTTCAAACTAGATAAACAGTTTGAATTTAAATCTCTGTTGCCTTCGCGCCTCGTGGATAGTCCCCTTTGCTTTATCGGGCTCGAGCATCCTTCAGCTTAAATAGTCAAGTGTTTGATTTAATTCGAAGAAATGAGTAGTTTTGCTCGAAATAATGTAGCCTGTAGGCGTAATAGTCGAGCGAGTGATGACTCGAACTCAAAATAAAGGTAGCCCGTAGGCTTAGCAGTCGAGTGAATGATTCGAACTTGATGCAATGTAGCCCGCAGGCGTAATAGTTAAATTAGCCCGTGGGCTTAATGGTCGAGTGAGTGATTGCTCGAACTCGAAATAAAGGTGGCCCGTAGGCTTGGCAATCGAGCGAATGATTCAAACTCGATGCAATGTAGCCCATAGGCGTAATAGTTAAAGTAGCCCGTATGCTTAATGGTCGAGTGAGTGATTGCTCGAACTCGAAATAAAGGTAGCACGTAGGCTTGGCAATCGAGTGAATGATTCGAACTCGATGCAATGTAGCCCGTAGGCATAATAGTTAAAGTAGCCCGTAGGCTTAATGGTCGAGTGAGTGATTGCTCGAACTCGAAATAAAGGTAGCCCGTAGGCTTGGCAATCGAGTGAATGATTCGAACTCGATGCAATGTAGCCCGTAGGCGTAATAGTTAAAGTAGCCCGTAGGCTTAATGGTCGAGTGAGTGATTGCTTGAACTCGAAATAAAGGTAGCCTGTAGGCTTGGCAATCGAGTGAATGATTCGAACTCGATGTAATGTAGCCCGTAGGCGTAATAGTTAAAGTAGGCCGTAGGCTTGGCAATCGAGTGAATGATTCGAACTCGATGCAATGTAGCCCATAGGCGTAATAGTTAAAGTAGCCCATAGGCTTAATGGTCGAGTGAGTGATTGCTCGAACTCGAAATAAAGGTAGCCCGTAGGCTTGGCAATTGAGTGAATGATTCGAACTCGATGCAATGTAGCCCGTAGGCGTAATAGTTAAAGTAGCCCGTAGGCATAATGGTCGAGTGAGTGATTGCTCGAACTCGAAATAAAGGTAGCCTGTAGGCTTGGCAATCGAGTGAATGATTCGAACTCGATGTAATGTAGCCCGTAGGCGTAATAGTTTAAGTAGCCCGTAGGCTTGGCAATCGAGTGAATGATTCGAACTCAATGCAATGTAGCCTGTAGGCGTAATAGTTAAAGTAGCCCGTAGGCTTAATGGTCGAGTGAGTGATTGCTCGAACTCAAAATAAAGGTAGCCCGTAGGCTTGGCAATCGAGTGAATGATTCGAACTCGATGCAATGTAGCCCGTAGGCGTAATAGTTAAAGTAGCCCGTAGGCTTAATGGTCGAGTGAGTGATTGCTTGAACTCGAAATAAAGGTAGCCCGTAGGCTTGGCAATCGAGTGAATGATTCGAACTCGATCCTGTTTGCATAATAAATCTTGAACATAGAATATCGGTAAGGAGGAGAGCTTTCTTTGCAGGTCATTATACATGGGTTCATGTTTTGCGTCAGGGCTCGGGCCAACTATATAAGCATGGTTCGTTTTGACCGTTTGGCCCTTACAACGCTTCCCGTTGAGACACTGTTTGTCATGAAATAACGAAGTAATTTCCTTTGCACCGAACTTGATAATCATCACAGATGCGTTCAATGATAAAGCCTCCCTGTGTACGAGGTTGATTTTAAAGAGGCCACGGATACTCAGCAGTAGTATCATTTCCGCTATATGACTGGTATCGATCTCTGGTCGACTTTTGCTTTTTCGTAATGGTCCTAGAAGTCAACTGGTCATCTTCAACTCTTATTTTGGATTGATATCGATTATGCACATCGGTCCAAGTAATAGCTGGGTACTCGATCAGATTTTGCCTCAGCCGCCGCGAAGCCCTCGAACTCCGCTCATTTAGACCTTGAGTGAAAGCTTGAACAACCCAATCGTCTGTGACCGGTGGCAGATCCATTCGTTCAATTTGAAAACGAGCTATGAACTCCCTTAGCATCTCGTTATCCTTTTGCATTACCTTGAACAGGTCCGACTTTCTGGTTTCGACCTTTATGGCTCCGGCATGAGCTTTTACGAAGCAATCTGCAAGCATAGCAAAAGAATCAATGGAGTTAGATGGTAAATTATGATACCATATCATTGCCCCTTTTGACAGGGTTTCACCGAATTTTTTTAATAATACAGATTCGATCTCATCATCTTCCAAATCATTGCCCTTGATGGCACACGTGTAAGAAGTGATGTGCTCGTTGGGGTCGGTCGTTCTGTTATATTTGGGTATTTCGGGCATACGGAATTTTTTGGGGATTGGTTTTGGGGCTGCACTCGAGGGAAAAGGCTTTTGAATGAATTTTTTCGAATCTAGCCCTTTTATCATTGGTGGAGCCCCCGGGATCTGGTCGACCCTGGAATTATATGTTTCTACTTTTTTATCGTTGGCTTCGACTCGTTTTGTGAGTTCCTCGAGCAATTTAGTAGTTTCGGGAGTAGTCCCCGATTCTTGCTCATTTGGCTTCTCTATGGCTGGTTCCGTTCTGTGGGTGACTTCTCGGAGCGGATTGGGCTCCGGCCTGCTTTGTACCTAAGTTTGGCTCTGCAACTGAGCTATCGCTATTTGCTGGGCTTGTAACATCTCGAAGATCATCCGTAAGCTGACTCCGATCTCCTCCACGTTATGGGTGTCTCGAGCTACGGATCGAGTACCACCCTGAATGCTCCTTTCCGGTTCGGAACGCTAATTCGTCTCTAGAGCTATTTGTGAATTGACATCCAATGATACTTCGGCTCGAATTTCGGGTGCTTTGATTCGAGCCTCAGCGCCTTCATCGAGTGGCATTCCAGCCCCGGGTGCCAAGTTGTTGGTTTCATCTTGAAGGCCGGCTTCGTGGTCGATAGGTGAAGCTATTGCTGATTTGAAGTTGCAAACTGGCGTGTACTTTAGGTTTATATCAAACGATCACTGTTACCCTTAGCCCCACGGTGGGCGCCAAACTATTTACCGGAAAAATCGGATAACGTTAGATTTGTAGATGGTTCTAAGGATATGCGATACAATTTGATATAAATCGCGTAGAGAAATGGAAATATGTGTATTGTTGACTATAAGAACGAAAATAATAAGCAAAAAGAATGAATAAGTAAAACAAGCACAAGAGGATTACTATCAATATCTAGAGGAAGTGATCTTTTTTTTATGTTCCACCTTCCTAGCTTACAAGGATTCCCCCTTTTATAGAAGAGGGTCATTACCAAAAAATAATAAAATAAAACATGTAGTGGAAGACCCATGATGACTTGTCTCTTCCTTGATTCCCGCCAAGATTCTCTTTGTTGGTGTGGTTGCAACGACTCTTGTCTGTGAGCTCGATACTAGCTCGAACTCGTTACTGGGTCGGGCCCTTCGGTCTTGGATCGAGTTCGACCTTCGAAATGGGTGTCGCGCATTTCCGACCTCGAAGCAGTGCCTTGCGGATCGATTCGGTCACGGGCTCGATAGGATTATTGAGCCGCCTCCTCGAGCGACCTTCGGGCTCGAGGTTCGTTAGTACCGATCTCAGAGCTCACTCCCAAAATCTCATTCCGACTTCTTAACACTCGAACTCGATCGAACGTAGGAAGGCCGAAATCTATTTCGACCGTATACAAACAAGAAAACATTATTTTTTTCTTTAAAATTTGAAAGACAAGTGTCACTTGCAATGCTTCTTTTGTAATTTTACCCAAATGGAGCCTCTTGTGTCTAAATCATAAATTGCTTGAGTTTCAGTAATCCTCAAGCTAAACCCACCAATTCTTGAAAGAGAAACCATTGGTGGAAGCTGGAGAGTGGTGGCGATGGGGGTTGGGTGGAAGAGAAAGAAGTGAAAAAGATGAAAGGGAGAAGGAAAGAGAAACTGGAGTGAATTTGAGGTTATGTTTTTAGAAAATAGTTTGTGTCCAAAAAATATTTTTTTTGTAATAATAAAAATTATGTGGCATATTTTATCTGATATGGATATCAATCTCGGCGTGATTGAGAATGGCTTAAAATAATGTGTTTTAATAATTATAAGTGTTCAGATAAAATTTTGTAGATTACGAGGAACAGAATAAGCACAATGATCTCCTGGGTTATTCAGCCAAAATGCCGATGTGAGACATCAATAAAGAGCTAAAGTTGTTCATCAAATGAGAAAACGAAAAGATTTCTATCCTCGATAGCACTTACAAGATAACTTTATTTACATAGAAATCCTCCAGTTCTTCTTGGTTTCTCTGAGATTGATTTAAATCATACTGTTATCATAAATTCAGTGTAACTAATAGGAAGACCGTTGGCTAAAAAGTGGAACATGAATTAAAGAGGTCCAACATAATTATTTATTTTCTCAAAATGAAAAGGGAAGGACATTATCTTTTTTTTTTGATAAACTGGGAATTTTTGTTTCATAGAAGATTACACACTACAACAGTTTTGATCTTGTGGATCATTACAAAGATAGGATTGTGGATCATTATAAAGATAGGATAACCAGAGTTGAACCTATAACCTTACAAAGGTTTTGAACCCCCTTGATCAATAAGCTATACTTTTGGGTTGTGTCAAGGAAATTCAAAACTTAATATATAGAGGTAAAAACAGATTTTGTCTTACATATACAGTGTAATTTTTCGGCGAAGGGGGTTCGGGCGACCCCCTTCCGCCCCCTAAATCCGCCCCTGCCCATGCATAGCATGCTGGTTACCAAGTTTTACTAGGTGCCTACAACCATGGATAGAAACAGATTTAACATGAACATCTCCCACTTTGTCCGTCAGCATCCTGATCGTGGCATAAGTTGCAGGATTAACTAGACGACAGAGTTTATTGACAGTAGGAAGCATGTATGCATGCTTCGCCAAAAGGCACTTCATTGCCTTGAAGGAAGTTATGCTGGAACAGTACCATGCCCATTCTGGAGATTAACCACCTGCATGTATTAATGATAGAGTCATAAGTTATACATGCATTGTTAATGTAGATAACTACCTGTGTGGCGTCTGTTTCCACTTCTAAAGGTTGTAGCTTCATTTCATGAGCAAGGTGTAGCCCTTGGTAGAGGGCTTGTAGTTCGGTTTGTATGGGTATTTTTGCATAAGATTTCATTTGGAATCGTAGGACCCAATCCCCACTGGAGTTCCTAAATACACTCCCTACACCTCCATGTGTACCCTCCTCTTTGAATGCCCCGTCTATATTTAATTTGTACCAACCTTTATGTGGTACTGACCAACTAAATTTTACGTGGACCTTTCTATCTAGATTAATCTCACGGTCAGTTAATAGTTTGTATTGAGTGGCTTGATTCAGTATAAAGGTTACAAAAATTTCTTTCGAAGTCTTGTTTATGTTATTGTTGTTTTTATTTAGCCAAATATTCCAAATGACGAATGGGAATACATTAGACCATGAGATGTGCTTACTGGATATGTTTGGAGCTAGTTCCCTAAGGTAGTTTAGCCAGTTATTATTATTTGGGTAATTAATCACTATACCTAATTATTCCCACATTTGTTTTTGCCACAAAGCATCCCATAAATATATGGCTAATATCTTCAGTCTCCTTACGACAAATTGTACACAAATTGTTAATGTCCATTCTTATACGTGCCGGATGGTACCTGCATGGTAATCTATTATGGTGACAAAGTCGAAGGAAGAATTTGATTTTGTTGGGGCAACTAAGTTTTCAGATCCAATTATAATTATTTTATGTAGAACGGATTTTGTCAATGAGGTCATATCGCGAATTTGTTGTGAAGGTGCCTTTATTGTTCATATCCCATATTAGGGTATCATTCCTAGCTCCTGGATCGAAAATGATGAATGTAATCCTTTCTTGTATTTCAATAGGGATATTTAAGGACATTTTTCCTAGGTCCCACATGTTGTTAGGATGAATATTTCTAACGGTAAAAACTTACCCGCATCGGATGTTTACACCCGACCAATAAACAAATGACACATATGACTTTATTTTACTATAACTATTAGTAATTAACCATAGTTAACTACCATGCATTTTGCACATAATCTTAATTAATAATATCAAAATACTTAATAATCATGCTTGCTATTTCTCGTTATCTCTTCTAAACAGTACCGTCAACCTATCCCAAAGACCACCATTGGCCATTACGAACTTCGAAAAGTAAATATCATTACATTTTAATCTTAACCAACCAGAGTATAGGCTTTATTGGGTTCTACTCATCTGTAGTTCTGTACTATAGAAATAAAATTTTATTTTCTAACATTCACCATATATGTAACGACCCGATCAGTCATTTTAATTTCTAGAATTCCGTTCTCCTAAATAAGACTTCCCGTACATACTTTTACTGTTTTATGACTTGCGGAGATGGTTAGTTCGGGATTTGGAAGGGTTTGAGTTGAAATCGAAACGCTTGGTTCCTTAAGGTTGGCTTAAAAGGCCAAATTTAACTTCGGTCAACATTTTGAGTAGACGACCTCAGAATCGGAATTTGACGGTTCCAATAGGTTCGTATGATGATTTTGGACTTGGGCGTATGTTCGGATCGGGTTTTGGATGACCCAGGAGCATTTTGGCACCTAATAATGAGAGTTGGTTCTTGAAGGTTTTAGAAGTTCTTTAAATTTGGTTGGGAGTGGGTTCTGATGATATCGAGGTCCAAACAGAATTTCGAGACCGGGAATAGTTCCAAAATGTCATTTAAAACTTGCACGCAAAATTTGGTGTCATTCTGAGTAGTTTAAGTACGTTTCGGCGCATTGGAAGTGAATTGAAGAACTTGTAGTTCTTAAGTTTGGTTCGATTGGTTTTAGGGTGCGATTCTTAGTTTCGATGTCGTTTTGGGCGTTCTGAGAGTTCGAGCGAGTCCGTTTTATGATTCCAAACTTGTTGGCATGTTCGGGAGGGGCCCCGGGGGCCTCGAGTATCAATCGGACGAGGCTCGGACCAAGATGAGAATTTGGAACAACAGCTGAAGCATCAGGTCTGCCATAATCGCACCTGCGCTTGGCCACTAGCAGGTGCGAATTGCATGTGCTAGCCAAGCCTCGCAGAAGCGGCCAAGGAAGGGTAGCCCAGGTTCCGCAGGTGCAGCCCATCCTCCGCAGAAGCGGGATCGCAGAAGCAGAAACCCGTCTGCAGAAGCGACGCCAGTCGGTCCAGGGGAGTTCCGTAGAAGCGTACTTTTGTCCGCAGAAGCGAGGACGCAAGTGCGGACCTATGACCGCAGGTGCGGAAATCGCTAAAGGCAATGAACTTCATTTAATACGGGACTTAGGAATTTTTCTCCCATTCTTCACACATTTGGGCGATTTTAGAGATTCAAAAAGGGAGATTTCAACCTAGCTATTGAGGGATAGTAATTCCAACCTTAATGTAAGTTTAATACATACAATATGGGTAGATTTTAACATGAAAATTGGTAGAAATTATGGGTTTAGATGAAAAACCTAGGGTTTAATAAAAATGAGATTTTACCACGAAAATGATCATGAAACTTAGTGAAAACCATATATTTATGTTCCTAAGGTTATGCGTAATAGCTTTCTTCAAAACTTTTTGGAATTCAGGTATGTGGGTGCGGGGGTGAATTTTAGGAATCTTACAATTTGGGTTGGGTAATCACTCTAATAGTTGAGATATGAACTTTTGAGTATAGAGTGATTGATTTACACCATGCTTCGTGGACACCGTTAATTGATTATATTTGTTAATTGTATCAAATAGAACTAAGTCGAGGATTTTAAGGATTTAAAAGCTTTAAGTTGAATTGTCTTTATTTTGAAAAGAATCAAAAAAGAGTTAAGATCTATTGGTAATTTATATTTGACCGCGTCGCAAGTATATTCCGCAAGCGGGGTAATTCTTTCTACTACTCTCGTGGGAGCTGGCCGTTTGCCTCGACAGGTTAATAGATGCATCTATGGTTCGTGATGTTCGACCCTCGACAGTGCACATTTTACATTTATGTTGGATCGGGCCGAACGTCCTCAGTGAAATTTTGTGCGTGATAATAGAACTGGAAGTCTCTTTTATAATTGGTATAAATTCATTATTTGAAAGGTTATTTGTTTTAAATGAAGGAAGTGATTTGGGTTCTTAAATATGGTGATGAATTGTTCAGTTATTTCTTGTTTTGAGTTTTATTGTTATATATATATCATGCTTAATTAGAATTTCATATTATCATATTGTTGGCCCTTAGTAAGTGTCGGAGTCAACTCCTCGTCACTACTTCTTCGAGGTTAGACTAGATACTTACTGGGTACATATTGTTTATATACTCACGCTACATTTCTGTACTTAATTGTACATGATCTGAGCCAGGTGCATCTGGTTACCAGTCTGGTGTGCAGATTTGATCCCCATCTCGAGACTTCACGATGAGCTACCTTCCGAGCCGTTCTACAGCAGCTGGAGTCTCTCTTATATTTTATTTTTCTGTCTATTTTCTTTAGACAGTAGGCTAGTATTCTTTTGTATATTCTACTAGATTGCCCACATACTTGTGACACCAGGTCTTGGCACACACACTAGTAGACTTATGATTTTGGATTTATTTACATGATTACGATTTGTACTCGTTTGCTTCCGTTTAGTTATGCTACATTTTCAAATTTCTAAATCTTTTTAACAAATGAGAAAATGTTATCCAGTTAGTAATTTATTTAAACGGAAAACCATTAGTTTGATCAGTGTTGGCTTGCCTAACAATGGTGTTGGGCGCCATCACGGCCTATGATGGAATTGGGTCGTGATAATATGGTATCAAAGCACTAGGTTCACGTAAGTCTCACAAGTTATGGGCAGACCTATTAGAGTCATGCGGATCGGTGCAGAGACGTCCGTACTTATCTTCGAGAGGCTATAGGGTGTTAGGAAACTACTCTTTATAGATCTCCTATCGTGCAGTTGATGATATACTAAGATCCTTTCTCTCATTCTCTCACAGATGGTGAGGACGCATACGGCCGGCGTTCCAGACCCGGGAGAAGCTGCTCCCCCCATTGCTAGAGGCTGAGGCAGAGGAAGGTTGAGGGCACCGACCCGAGGTAGGGGACGAGGGCATCCCAGAGCTTCCCCAGTAGCACCACCAGCGGATCCAATGGAGGATCCCATCATTGAGGAGCAGGGCGAGGTGCCCACCATAGAGCCAACCTCGGTAGATTTAATGTCAGCACCGGGTTTTCAGGAGGTCATAGGTCTTATGTTGCGGCACGGACACTATGACTCATACTGATTTATTTCTAGCAGACCCATCCACATCTCAGGTGGGAGGGGGAGTACAAACCCTACTGCCCAGGCTCCGGGGCATGCAGCTGCAGTATATCAAACTCCGGGTACACTACCCATAGTCGGAGCCCAGCCAGTTGCAGCGGTTGCACATGAGCCTAGACCAGTTGCGGACGGTGATCCGCAGAAGCTATTGGACAGATGGACTAGGCTACAACCTCCTATTTTCGGGGGTGAGCGGTATGAGGATCCCTAGGACTTCATTGATCGGCGGAGGGACAGACTGCACAACATGAGGATATTGGAGTCCCATGGGGTGGATTTCACTACCTTCAAGCTGGATGCTGGGCCCGTAAATGGTGGCAGTCTTATCTTCTTGGCAGACCAGCGGGTTATCCTCCCATGACTTGGGACCAGTTTACACAGCTTTTCTTGGTCAGGTATATTCCACCCTCTCAGAGGGAAGAGTTGCGAGGTCAATTCGAGTATCTCGAGCAGGATCAGATGTCAGTGACCAATTATGAGGTAAGATTCACCGAGTTGTCTCATCACATACTTATGATACTTTCTACCGACACAGAGAGAGTGCGGAGATTTGTTGCGAGGTTGCACCCCGGTATTCGGGCTAGTATGGCCCGGGAGGTTGAGATGGGTACTGATTATCAGCTAGTAGTGGAGATTGCTCAGAGGATTAAGGGCTACCGCCAGAGGGATAAAGAGCGGATACAGTAGGACAAGAGGACTCATTTCTCCGGAGCGTTTAGAGGTGCCCCGGCTAGGGGCAGAGGTCAGTTTGGGAGGTGTCAACCGAGCAGGCCCATATATTCAGCACCACCACCTCCTCGGGGTGCTCCATCACAACCTTATTTTAGTGATATACCAGAGAGTTCTTATTTCCCACCAGCTCATCAGGGTTTTTCCAGTGCCTATTTCATTGCCATGCCAGAGAGTTCATACCACCCACCGGCCATCTAGGGTCCTTCTAGTGGGTATTCAGGCCATCAGGGTCAGACTTCGGGGAAGCAGTCTATGGTACCGAGAGGTTTTTACAAGTGTGGAGATCCGGGTCACATGAAGAGATTTTATCTTGGACTTCGGGAAAAGGCAGTACAGCAGGGCCATTAGCCCATGATTGCAACAACAGCCGTCCGACCACCTAAAGGTGGGGGACAGAAAAGTAGGGGCCGTCCTAGAGGTGTAGGCTAGCCAGCCGACACCCTAGATAGATTCTATGCTTTTCTGGCTAGACCAGATGCAGTGGCCTCAGATGCCGTGATCACAGGTATTATTTCTGTCTGCGGTAGTGATGCTTCAGTGTTGTTTGATCCAGGATCTACCTATTCATACGTATCATCTCTGTTTGCTCATTTCCTGGATATCCCTCGCGAGTCATTGGGTACTCCTATTTATGTGTCCACTCTTGTGGGCGATTCTGTGGTTGTGGATTGGATCTATCGGTCCTGTGTGGTCACATTCTATGGTTACGAGACTAGAGCGGACCTTCTGTTACTTTATACCGACTTTGAGGTCATCTTGGGCATGGACTGGTTATCCCCATATCACACCATCATTGATTGCCATGCCAAGACTATTACCTTAGCAATGCCAGAGTTGCCTAGATTGGAGTGGAAGGGTTCGTCTGTCAGTACATCTACTCGGGTTATCTCTTTTCTGAAGGCTTGACATATGGTCGAGAAGGGTTGTTTGGCTTATCTACCCTATGTTCGGGATACCACCGAAGAGTCTTCGACAATTGATTCAGTGCCAGTAGTCCGGGAGTTCGCCGATGTGTTTCCTTCTGACCTTCCAAGTATGCCACCAGATCGTGATATTGATTTCTGTATTGACTTGGCTCCGGGTACCCAGCCTATATCTATCCCACTGTACCGTATGGCTCCGAAAGATTTGAAGGAGTTGAAGGAGTAGCTTGAAGAGTTATTAGCAAAGGGGTTTGTCAGACCAAGTGTATCACCTTGGGGTGCATCAGTATTATTTGTGAAGAAGAAAGATGGAACTATGCGGATGTGCATTGACTACCGCCAGGTGAACAAAGTTGCCATCAAGAACAAGTACCTGTTGCCGCGTATCGATGATTTGTTTGACCAGTTGCAGGGTGCTAGGGTGTTCTCTAAGATCGACTTGAGGTTAGGGTATCATCAGTTGAAGATTCGGGACTCAGACGTTCCGAAGACTGCTTTCCGTACTAGATATGGTCATTATGAGTTTCTAGTGATGTCCTTCGGCTTGACTAATGCCCCAGCGGCATTTATGGATTTGATGACCAGGGTATTCATGCCTTATATTGATTCGTTCGTCATTGTCTTCATTGATGACATCTTGATCTACTCACGTAGCCTGGGGGAGCATGAGCAGCATTTGAGAGCAGTGCTCTAGACTTTACGGGAACAGAAGTTGTATGCTAAGTTCTCCAAGTGTGAGTTTTGGTTAGATTCTGTGACATTCTTGGGGCATGTCATATTAGGCGAGGGTATTAAGGTGGACCCCAAGAAGATTGAGTCAGTTCAGAGTTGGCCTCGTCCCACTTCAGAGGCTGAGATCAGGAGTTTCCTGGAGTTAGCAGGTTATTATTGCCGGTTTGTAGAGGGTTTTTCATCCATTGCAGCACCTTTGACTAGATTGACCCAGAAGGGTGCTCCGTTCCGTTGGTTTGATAATTATGAGGTGAGCTTTCAGAATCTCAAGATGGACTTGACTACAAAACCAGTTCTAGTGTTGCCTTCAGGTTCGGGGATGTATACGGTGTATTGCGACGCTTCACGCGTTGGCTTGGGTTGTGTATTGATGCATGAGGGGCGATTTATTGCATATGCTTCACGTCAGTTGAAGCCCCATGTGAAAAATTATCATGTGCACGATTTGGAGTTAGTTGTGATTGTTCATGCTCTTAAGATCTGGAGGCATTATCTATATGGTGTGCCTTATGAGCTTTACACTGATCACCGTAGTTTGCAACACTTGTTTAAGAAAAGGGATCTCAATTTGAGGCAGCGCATATGGCTTGAGTATTGAAGGACTATGACATTACCATTATTCATCATACGGGCAAGGCGAACATGGTCGCAGATGCCTTGAGCAGGAAGGCAGAGAGTATGGGTAGCTTGGCATTTATTTCAGCAGAAGAGAGGCCACTAGCTTTGGACATTCAGTCCTTGGCTAACAGACTTGTGAGGTTGGACATTTCAGAGCCTAGCCAAGTCCTTGCATGTGTTGTTGCCCAGTCTTCACTATTGGAGCAGATCAAGGCTCGACAATTTGATGATCCGTACTTGGCAGTTCTAAGAGAAACGGTTCTACAAGGTGTTGCCAATGAGGTTTCTATTGGCGAGGATGGTGTCCTGCGACTCTAGGGTCATTTATGTGTTCCTAATGTCGATGGCTTGAGGGAGATGATTCTAGATGAGGCACACAGTTCTCGGTATTTCATTCATCCAGGTGCTACGAAGATGTATCAGGACCCGAGACAACATTATTGGTGGCGGCGAATGACGAAAGACATAGTTGAGTATTTAGCTAGGTGTCTAAATTGCAAGCAGGTTCAGTATGAGCACCAGAGGCCAGGTGGCTTACTCCAGCAGATGACTATACCAGAGTGGAAATGGGAACACATTACTATGGACTTCGTAGTTGGGTTGCCGCGGACCTTGCGAAAGTTCGATGCAGTTTGGGTCATTGTTGACAGGTTGACCAAGTCAGCATACTTTATTCCAGTTGCAACTACTTATACTTCAGAGAGGTTGGCCCAGATTTATATTAGGAAGATAGTTCAGTTGCATGGTGTTCCTGCTACCATTATATCAGACAGAGGCCCTCAGTTCACTTCGCATTTCTGAAGAGCCGTACAGAGTGAGTTGGGGACCCGTGTAGAGCTCAGCACTGCATTTCATCCATAGACCGATGGGCAGTCAGATCAAACAGTTCAGATCTTGGAGGACATGCTCAGAGCATGTGTAATTGATTTTGGGGGACAGTGGGATCAGTTCTTTCCTTTGGCCAAGTTTGCTTACAACAACAATTATCAGTCCAACATCGAGATGGCTCCATTTGAGGATTTATATGGTCGGCGATGTCGTTCTCGCATCGGGTAGTTTGAGCCAGGCGAGACTAACTTATATGGTACTGATTTGGTGAGGGATGCCTTGAAAAAGGTAAAGTTGATTCAGGAGCGACTTCGCACAGAACAGTCCAGACAGAAGAGTTACGCGGATCATAAGGTGTGTGATGTATCATTTAAGGTAGGCAAGAAGGTTCTCTTGAAAGTCTCGCCGATGAAGGGCATTATAAGATTCGGGAAGAAGGGCAAGTTGAGCCCTAGGTTGATAGGCCCATTTGAGGTGTTGAGGCTGGTTGGGGAGGTTGCTTATGAGCTTGTTTTACCTCTCAGCCTATCAGGGGTTCATCCGGTTTTTCACATATCTATGCTCCGGAGGTATCACGCCGACTTTTCACATGTGTTAGACTTCGGTACTATTCATCTAGATGAGAGCTTGGGTTATGAGGAGGAGCCAGTTGCCATTGTTGCTAGACAGGATTGCCAGTTGAGATCCAAGAGGATTTCTGCGGTAAAAGTTCAGTGGAGGGGCCAACCAGTCGAGGAGGCAACCTGGGAGTCCGAGGAGGACATGCGGAGCAGTTATCCACACTTATTCAGCACCTCAGGTATGAATCCAAAACCGTTCGAGGACGAACGTTTGTTTAAGAGGTGGAGAATGTAACGATCCGACCGGTCGTTTTGATTTCTAGAATCCCGTTTCCCTAAATAATATTTCTCCTACATGCTTTTACTGTTTTATGACTTGCGGGGATGATTAGTTCGGGATTTGGAAGGGTTCGGGTTGAAATCGGAACACTTAGTTCCTTAAGATTGGCTTAAAAGACCAAGTTTGACTTCGGTCAATATTTTGAGTAGACAACCTCAGAATCGGAATTTGACGGTTCCAATAGGTTCGTATGATGATTTCAGACATGGGCATATGTTCGGATCGGGTTTTGGATGACCCGGGAGCGTTTTGGCGCCTAATAGTGAGAGTTGGTTCTTGAAGGTTTTAGAAGTTCTTTAAATTTGGTTGGGAGCGGGTTTTGGTGATATTGAGGTCCAAATAGAATTCCGAGATCGGGAATAGTTCCGTAATGTTATTTAAGACTTGCACGCAAAATTTGGTATCATTCCGAGTAGTTTAAGTACGTTTCAGCGCATTGGAAGTGAATTGAAGAACTTAAAGTTCTTAAGTTTGGTTTAATTGGTTTTGGGGTGCGATTCTTAGTTTTGATGCCATTTAGGGCGTTCCGAGAGTTCGAGCGAGTCCGTTTTATGAGTCCAAACTTGTTGGTATGTTCGGGCGGGGCCCTAGGGGCCTCGAGTGTCAATCGGACGAGGCTCAGACCGAGATGAGAATTTGGAACAACAGCTGAAGAACCAGGTCTGCCATAATCGCACCTGCGCTTGGCCAGCCGCAGGTGCGAGCTCGCATGTGTGAGCCAAGACTCGCAGAAGAGGCCAAGGAAGGGCAACCCAGGTTCCACAGGTGCGACCCATCCTCCTCAGATGCGGGACCGCAGAAGCGAAAACCCGTCCGTAGAAGCGATGCTAGCCAGCCCAGGGGAGTTTCGCAGAAGCAGACTTTTGTCCGCAGAAGTGAGGGCGTAGGTGCGGCCCTATGAGTGTAGGTGCAGAAATCGCTGAAGGCAGTGAACTTCATTTAATACGGGACTTAGGCATTTTTCTCCCATTCTTCACACATTTGGGCGATTTTAGAGCTTAAAAAAGGGAGACTTCAACCTAGCTATTGAGGGTAAGTAATTACTACCTTAATGTAAGTTTAATACATAGATTATGGGTAGATTTCAACATAAAAATTGATAGAAATCATGGTTTTAGATGAAAAACCTAGGGTTTAATAAAAATGAGATTTTACCACGAAAATGATCATGAAACTTAGTGAAAATCATATATTTATGTTCCTAAGGTTATGGGTAACAACTTTCTTCAAAACATTCCGAAATCCGGGTATGTGGGCCTGGGGTGAATTTTAGGAATCTTGCAATTTGGGTTCGATAATCACTCTAATAGTGGAGATATGAACTTTTGAGCATAAAGTGATTGATTTATGTAATGTTTGACTAGTTTCGAGTCGTTTGGCATTAAATTTGGAGGTTTGAGCGCATTCTTGAATTAGGAAGTAGGCTTTAAGACGAGGTAAATCTCTTTTCTAACCTTATAAGAGGGAAATTACCCCATAGGTGAACTTAATTAATATGTGTTGTTATTTGTGGGGGGCTACGTACGTACGAAGTGACAAGAGTCTGTACATAGCTACTATTCCTGTTTATGTCCGGATAGTTTTAGGTTTACATCATGCTTTGTGGATACCGTTAATTGATTATATTTGTTAATTGTATCAAATGAAAGTAAGTCGAGGATTTTAAGGATTTAAAAGCTTCAAGTTGGATTGTCTTTATTTTGAAAAGAATCAAGAAAGAGTTATGATCTATTGATAATTTATATTTGACTGCGTCGCAAGTATATTCCGCGAGTGGGGTAATTCTTTCTACTGGAGCGGGTCGTTCGTCTCGGCAGGTTAATAGATGCATCTATGGTTCGTGTTGTTCGATCCTTGGCAGTACACAATTTATATTTATGTTGGATCGGGCCGAATGTCCTCGGTGGAATTTTGTGCGTGGTAATAGAACTGGAATTCCCTTTTATAATTGGTATAAATTCATTATTTGGAAGGTTATTTGTTTTAAATGAATGAAGTGATTTGGGCTCTTAAATCAAGTCCGATTGACCTCAAATTTTGCATTCAAGTCATAATTGACATAACAGAGCTATGAAAATTTTTGGAACTGGATTCCGACTCTGGTATCAAAAAGTTGTGATGATCCAAAATATCATCTTTAAATTTAATAATTAATTATGTGATCTAAGTACTATTTACCATTACTCGACTTGCGTGTGCAGTCCGTAAAAAATTTTCGAAAAGTTTTCAGGCGAAAAATGAATTAAAATGTGAATTAGAGCTTTAAAACTCAATTGAGTTGACTTTGGTCAACATTTTGAGCAAACTGACTCGGATCAGTATTTTGACAGATTTGGTAGGTCTGTATCGTGATTTGGGACTTAGGCGTATGCCTGGAATCAAATTCCGAAGTCCCTAGCCCGAGATATGGAATTTTGATGAAAAATTAAAAGTTTAAGTTCAAATAGTGACCGGATATCAAATTATGTGCAAACGACCCCGGAATAGAATTTTGATGATTCCAACAGCACCGTATGGTAATTTTGGACTTAGTAGCATGATCAGAATTTTATTTGGAAGTCCGTAGTGGAATTAGGCTTGAAATGCTGAAAAGTTAAATTTTTGGGAAGTTTGACCGAGGGGTTGACTTTTTGATATCGGGGTCAAAATCTGATTCTGAAAATTTTTATAGCTCAGTTATGTCATTTATGACTTGTGTGCAAAATTTGAAGTCATTCCGAATTGATTTGATGTGTTTCGACACAAGATATAGAATTTGAAAGTTCAAAGTTCATTGATTTTGATTTGAGGTGCGATTCGTAGTTTTGATATTGTTTGATATAGTTTGAAACCTCGACTAAGTTCGTATGGTATTTTGGGACATGTTGGAATAATTGTTTAAGGTCCCGAGGGTCTCGGGTGGATTTCGAAAGGTAAACGGAATGGATTTCGGACAAAGAGTGCTGGAAATTTCTGTTGCAGAAATTTCGTGCATGGAGCCAATTTGGGAAGCTTATATATCGTAATTCATAAGGAATCAGAACATTTTCAAAACACAAAAGTTGTAGTCATTTGATTATAATTTCCAAAAAAGTTAAACCATTCATTATTTGGACATTTGTACAGAAAGTTATGACAGATTGAATGAAGGCTGGTAGAGCAGTTTCGCCAGAAATTTCTGATGCGTGAAGCCGACTTTGGAAGCTTATATCTCGCAATTCATAAGGAATCAGAACATTTTCAAAATTTAAAAGTTGTAGTCTTTGGATTATAGTTTCCAGAAAGTTAAACCATTTATCATTTGGACATTTGTACATGAAGTTATAATCAATTGAAGGAAGGCTAGTAGAGCAGTTTCTGGTGGACTTTTAGTGAAGAAAAATGGACTTTTAGTGACGAAAAATGGACTTTTAGTGACTGATTGGCAGAAACTTAAGGACCAAAAATGGTCATTTCATTCATTTCGTTTTGGATTTTTGGAGCACGGTTCTTGGGCGATTTTCACGGGAAAATATTAGGGTAAGTGTTCCTTATCCTATATTGATTATATTTCATGATTCCATACTCATTTACATCATGAATCCGTGAATTTATGGAAGAAAAATCAAGATTTTTGCAAAATCTTCCAAAAACGAAAATTTAAGATTTGGAGGTCGAGTGGTTATCGGATTTTGGTAAAATTGATATGGGTGGACTCGTAATTGAATGGGTTGTCGGATTTTATAAGTTTCGCCGGATTCCGAGATGTGGGTCCCACGGACAAATTTTGAGCTAATTTTGAATTTTAATGAAAATGTAATATTTTATTATGAAATTGATTACTATAATTTTTGTTGACTGTATCGAATTAATTATGACTAGATAGGAGTCGATCGGAGTCGGAAAATCGAGGAAAAAGCACAATACTTGATTAAATTGGAGCAAGTCGAGGTAAGTGACTTGTCTAACCTTATGTGAGGGAAATTTTCCCTAGGATTGGTATTGATGTGATTATTGAAATGTGTTGAAAGTCGTGTGCATGAGGTGACGAGTGTGTACACGGGCTAAATTACGAAAGATTATATTTTTAAATTGTGTAGATCACTGTTGCGCATTTATTAAATTATTTTATCTTGTTATATTCTTCATCATTGATCTGAGATATATACTTCAAATTTGTTTGATCTTTTCTTACTAACTGTTTTACCTGTTTAGTTGAAACTTGGTTTCTTTTATTCTGTGCATTATTTGAAGGTTGATTTTCTTTAAATTAAATATTATTAATATGAAATATTTGACATTTTTAAACTTGATATTGAAGCAACGTAGTAAAGATTTTGAAATATTATTTTCCTAAATTATTTACTCATGAATATTTTTATACTCATTGTGAGGGAGTCATGAGATCTTTATTGTGGAAGAATATTATTGTTGAATTATTTTGACATGAGCCGTGAGCTCTTTATTGTGAAAAAATATTATTGTTGAATTATTTTGACATGAGCCGTGAGCTCTTTATTGTGAAAAAAATATTATTGATGAATTATTTTGACATGAGCCGTGAGCTCTTTATTGTGAAAAACTATTATTGATGATTTATTTTGGCATGAGCCGTGAGCTCTTTATTGTGGAAAAATATTGTTGTTGAATTATTTTGGCAAGTTAAATTATTTGAGCACTTGAGGTGCAGATTGTGATATATTGTGATATTGATACGCATGCGGTGGTATAAGATCTGGGTGTTGAAACACATGCGGTGAGATAAGGGTGGCTTGATACGCGTGGCTAGTAGGGGTGACTACTAGAAGTCATGCGGTGTGATAAGGGTGGCTAAAACGCGGGATGCTATTTCAGAAAAAAATATTTTCTTTAAATAAATTGTGAAAGCTCCCGCGGTGATATAAGGAAATGAGATATTGTGAAATTATTTATAACTTGGGACTACGAGGCGGTACCTCGGTAGTTCCCTTATTGATATTGATTTATGGCCATAGTTGCTTTCGATTAATTGTTGTGATTTTCATAAAGTAGAAGGAAATTTTGTTTTGATTCCACGAGATATTATTTGCAATTATTTGGTGTCATTAAATGTGATAAACTATTTGATTCATTTCCAATGTCATTTTATTTTACTACATTGATAAACATTTTACCATGCCATTATTATATTCCAGTAGGGCCTTACCTGACCTCGTCACTACTCTACCGAGGTTAGGCTTGGCATTTACTGGGTACCGCTGTGGTGTACTCATACTACGCTTCTACATATCTTTTTGTGCTGATCTAGGTATATTTTACCAGCCTATACGTCAGTGAGTTACCTGCGTACGGAGATTTCGAGGTATATCTGCCAGTGTCCGCAGACTCCGGAGTCCCCTTCTATCATTTTATGTTACTTCCTTATATTTTATTTAGACCTTGACATATAGAGACATTGAGAATAAATTCTTAGAAGCTTGTGACTTATTTCTACCAGGTTTTGGGAGTTGAAATTGTTTGAATTGTAGTTTATTTATTTCAGATATTTATTATTATTCCGCATTGATAGGCTTACCTAGTCTTAGAGACTAGGTGCCATCACGACATCCTATGGAGGGAATTTGGGGTCGTGACAAAAGTCAACTCCACGGTCAAACTTCCAAACTTAAATTCCTATTTTAGCCATTTCAAGCCTAATTTAATTACGGGCCTCCAAATAATTTTCCGGAGCGCTCCTAAGTCCAAAATCACCCTGCGGAGCTATTGAAATCATCAAAATTCTATTCCGGGGTCGTTTTCTCAAAATGTTGACCGAAGTCAAACTTAACATTTTAAGGCCAACTCAAGGAACTAAGTGTTCCGATTTCAACTCGAACCACTATTAGAAAACGAATTTATTGGAATGATTTTTGGGCAACGGTTCTGTAATTGTTACAGTAGGTCATATTTTGGAATGATTTTAACCGTCCCAATAGAGTCAAAAGGCTTCTGGCACACTTCCGAAGAATAACCGTCCCAATAGTGTAGTAACTGTCACCATAAGTAAAGATATAGAGACGATTTTGATATGCGATACAATAGGGTTGTTTGTGGGAACGGTTTTG
Organism: Nicotiana tomentosiformis; assembly: GCF_000390325.3. NCBI lineage: Eukaryota > Viridiplantae > Streptophyta > Magnoliopsida > Solanales > Solanaceae > Nicotiana > Nicotiana tomentosiformis. Next base: position 32,166,040 of record NC_090812.1, read on the forward strand.
TGAAATAAAAAGCTATCGGGATGGTTTAATTTTCCCTCCTTACTTTCCCTCCTAGGTATTTATTAAAAAATAAAAATAGAGGACCCCACTAATATTTTAATAACTCTAAAATATAAAAGTAACCTAGAACACATCGACTTCATCAGCTAGCGACTCCCCCAAAATCTCAAACACCCGTCTCTCTCTGTTCATTAACCTAGAACACACCGACGAACTCTGTCTACCTGCTCCGGTGAAGGACGATAACTTCCGGTGAAGGACGATCATTATCGGCTAACATACCACAATCTCCGAGGTAGGATTTCGATTTTTTACCCTGTTCGATGTTTGCTATCACTGTTCGATTTTTGCTTTCTTCTTCCCTCGTCTGAAAAATTATTTCATTGCTCCTTCTATTTTCTTTCTTTGATAATATTTCTGATAAACCCATTATTTTGCTTCTATTTTGTTTGTATTATACGATATATTTTGTGATTTTTAGTTTGCAAAATTGGGGGATTTATTTGTTAGGTTTTAATTTTGTGTTTGAAACCATGAGATTTCCCCTTGTTGGATGTTTGCTATCGATGTTCGATGTTCGTTGTCTTGTTCGTTATTCTGAAAATCGTTATTCTGTATTATACAGTGGGAATGCATGGAGTAAATTTTATCGACAAATGCTATTGATGCAATGGCTCGTGGAGTATACTTTGGAGTTTTCAATTTTTCCCCAGAAAATTTTCAGCCTTTATTCTGCCTTATTTCTGGATCATAGACATGAGGAACATGTTGGACTACCTCCAAGACAAGTTACCAAGAATATAGGGGCTTCTTTGCAATTAATATAACATTGACGATAAGACATAGTAATAATGATCTAAAGTACATTCATTAGTATGACTAGGGCTGTTCAAAATCGATCCATAATCAGGCAAGTGTGTGTAAGAATCTGTTAAAACTTGGTATACTTTTGATTTTAAAAAAAGAATCTGTTAAAACTCGGTATGCTTTCATCTTGAAATATCTATGCCAGTTTGGTGTAAGGGTATCCAGTGGTTCTATTTGATGACTGATATACCTTTTGGAATGGTCCCATCTACGAAGCACAGTTGGTTTTCTAGTGATGCAAGCGCTAGTCTTTGCTTGACTAGCTAAACTGGCATTCCTTCTATGTTGTGGTGTCCAATTAACTTGGCGTTGAAGCGTGATTTGAATTGAAGTCCGTTCCGCTTTTGGTATAAGATGATTGTTTTTCTCGTGATTGTAAATTTGAAACAATACTCTTTCTAAAATAAGGGAAACTAAAGTTAACTCCTCAGAAAAATATTGTAGATTAAAGTTGATCTAACAACCAAAATAACCTCACTGAAAACAATTGCTATCTTTAAACGACTATCTTGAATTAGACCATTAGATCGAATTAACGTCTAAAATTTCTTTTTGTGCACTTTTTCGTTAACAAATCAGTGAGAAACCAATAAGAGTAGTTGACAATGGCACTCTGGTAATTCATATGTACGTTGCAGCTGTAGCATATTTCATAGATACGTTATTACATCATGTTTCTTGCGATATCTAGTCTAGTAATATATTGGATCAGGCATTATCAATAAAACTTAGCAAATGAATGTTGTTCCTATCTAAAAGCTGAAAATTAAACTCCTCGCCTGGAATAGGAAATGCTTTCAAATAAATAAATAACATGTATTTTGTATTTATATCAAGTCAAACAATTTATGTTTATTTATAACACAAAAGTGATAAAGAACCCACCAACTCTTCTATCTTCTTTCATCTGATATTCTGAAAGAGCTCTCTGGATAGCATAATCAGAGATTCTGCTTTCCAAATACAAGTGTTGTACCTCACAAAAGCTTTGAAGGGTAGAAGTTTTACTGCTGAAGTTAAATTCAGGTGGAAGTTCAAAGGGTTGGTAGTTTACCCTAAGGCAGTTCTGATTCATGTCAACCTATGGTACTCGTGTTGCTGTTCGGCAAGCTAAAACATTAGGCTTCTGGATCATTAGGTGCAACCACAAGGAGCTAATTGTGCTTTCCTTTACTACAGAAAATTTTGATGTGGTTAAGCTGCTATCAGTTTGAATTTTCTCCAATTACGGGAGAATAAATTAAAATTTTAGCATAGCAATTTTTTAACTCCAACTTATATGTTTGATTAGAGCAAAATATCAACTTTTGTTAATAAACAAACCCACGATCATCACTAGCACAATTAAATTTCAAAAATGGATCATACTCCTGAAGGTATTGTTTCTTTTTTAATGAAGAATAATACACATATTTGGAACTCTTTTATCTCATTTATCATCTGATCTTCACCCATTTACATGCTTCAGTAATGTTACTAGGAGTAAGCAATGTAGCCTTTCTTTGTATACGACATGAATACACAAACATATATGCATCATAGCAGAACACTGAGCACCACAAGGGCACTAACAGACAACATGAACAAATCAAGACGTCATTTGCAATTTAAGGAATAACATAAAACAGAAACGCAATTGTCGTCATTTAATGCGGTTGACCCAGCTATAAGAGAAGAGGTGTATAAGAGTGAACTAAATGGACAGATTCGAACCTTATTTTTAGCTATAATGGGAACATTAGTATCCTCCTTCGTTCGATTCTGTTTTGGAGCACTCTCAGTTATATTGGACTTGTCATAAGCGAGGCTCCCAGCTAAGTATTCACCTGATTAATGCATAAAATCATTTGAAGATGAAATGAAAAATTCAAATATAGGCATTGTCTCTGGTCTTCCATGTTGCTGCTTGTCTGACTACAAAATCTGACTTTGACTACATATAGTACTCTAGTTGCTTGTCTCTAGTCTTCCGTGTTGCTGCTATTTTTTTCTTATTTCGTTGTTCTTCCATTTCTCTTCTATTGTGTTTAATGTATACTTCTCAAGTTGTACTTGTAAGTTATTGTTTGGTGCTTCTTTCTTCCTGCAGAAAATGTCCAAAACTAATATTGAGAACCGGAAAAAGTTGAAGAATCCTCACACTGCTGGAAAAAGAAGTTTTTCTTTAGTTCGCTCTAAGTTGGTGTGTAACTAGCAAATCATGGAAAAATATTTCTCAGTTTTGGCTCATGTTTAGTTTATGGCAGATCATCAGGAATACTAACGCACTTTAATGTGACTAGGAAAATGATAAGGTAACTTCAGATCCTTTAACAGCAAAGGAAGTATTTGTAGCTACAAGAAAAAGGAAAGTTGGACGATCATACATGTGCTCGGATGAAGACACAACTAGTAAAATTGTGCGAATTATATTAACTATTGTTATATCGAGATCAATCGTATATTTCTATTTGTTTACTTGTTATTTACTTGAATTCTATATTTTTGAATTTGCTTTGTAGGCTGAAATGGAGGATATAGAAGCATAACAAACTGAAAATGGCAATGAGTCCGTAGAGGCATTTGCAGCTGTCATGGGACCTGAACATCCAGGGCGTTTGAGGTTATATGGACGGGGGGTTACAAGAACTTATTTGAGAGGGAAAGTAGGATGTTTTGAACACTCTTCAAATTCTACAAATTGTTTGCAAAAAATGGAGGAGAAAATACAGAGAATGGAAGAAAAAATTGAGGAACAAAATACAACTATTCGTCAAGAAGTTGTTGCAGATGTTCTTGCACGACTTCAACGTTCAGGAATTAATATTGATGCTAACATTATTCTAGCGGCATTGGGTGATAATTCACCAGGAGAAGTTTTATCTTCACAACAAACAACTTTGCAACCAATTTGTCGTCCATCTACTAGTAGCATCAAAGAAGGCCAGCTCATTACAGGTATTAACTCATTGACAATTTAATAGTTTTTGTGAGTTTTTGATGTCTTAGGTTGTTGAAATAATCTGTTCATGTAGTAATTTCTGGAGAGTTGAATTATATCGTTTGTCTATTGCTGATTCTGGACTTTTGGGCAGATTGTTTTATGTGTCAGTTAGCATAGTGAAGTGACCTTAAGTTGCTGCATCTGTACACATTATGTCAGTTAGCATGTGCGTTTGTGTTCCTTTATTTTCAATTGTCAAATGTTGGATTCTGCAGTGTAAATTGACAGGAGCTAGAGTGTTCCTTCGATATTTTGGTCTTCTGTTGGAATTGAGTTGCTTTGAAATGGGTTTGGAGGCTTTGAATACTAATGTCATTTGGAAATGTAGAACCTGTCAGTTGTCTTATAGAAATATTGGAAGTTAGAAAATATTTACCTTGTTTGACATTCAGGCTTTGAATACTAATGTCATTAGAAGTTAGAAAAGCTTATTTAGAATAAAGCTGCAATTAGCAAACACTAGTGCACTACTGAAACCTTTGTAATAAAAAAGGGCAAACTACGGTCCAATAGATCCACATCTATTATATAAATATAAAATGAAAGTCAGTGTAGGAAGTAAATCCACCCCAAGTATCTTATATGATCAGAAAGGTATTGAAGGCCCAAGAATACTTTGAGGAAGCTATTTTCACTCAAGACGATGTACTGAATATGGACAGATTTTCTATCAAGAAGATGTATTCATGTGTTGTTAGCCTCTTTACTCTCCAAATGGGTTGCTTGTATTTTAGCTTGTTGTTGCTCTTACATAAGGAACTGTGACAGTAAAATAGAGTTCAACTTTGTTAGGTAAAGCATCGATAACGAAGCAAGTACTTTGTGATTCAAACATCTTAATTTTTTTTTCTTTTAATCATTTATTAATCGTCATTTGTAGGTGCATCGATTGCAGATGAAAGCAGTGATGAAGATCTTACTTGAGTGTTGTTGATCGTTGCTAGACTTTCTCATTATGTTCCAGGATATTTTAGTTTAGAATGTTTTGTATACAAACTCATCTATTTCATATTTTGTTTTTGTATATGGATAATGCTAGTTTGATATTTCAATGTTATTTTGTAGTTTATATAAGTTATGGTGTATAAAATTTTGTTGTATGGGAAATATTCCTTATTCTGGAGCTATATATATATATATATTTGAAATTACTAGGAAGAGCCGTTGCAATAGACAATATAATCGTTGCAATAGACCTATCAAACAATAATAGCAGCCCCTAATAACTATTGCAATAGATTAGATAATTGTTTCAAAAGATCACGAAAACCGTTTCAATATATTATAAAACCCGTTGCGATAGCCTTAAAATATCGTTGGCACTAATATATTAGAACGATTTATAACCGTCCCAACAGAATAAAAAACCGTTCCACAGATTGATGTAACGGTTTCATAACCGTTACAATATTTATATATGGGGACGGTTTTGTAACCATTCCACATAACCGTTCTAATACATCTATGGTAACACCAAATCCAGGAATGAGTGCTAAACCGTCCCAGTAGCGCTATAGGGTCGGTTAGTGTATTTACTGCAACGGTTTTAGAAGGGTTGCCATAGGCCTTATTTCTAGTAGTGAACACTTCCAAATCCCAAATCAACCATTCCCGTAAGTCATAAATTAATAAAAGCACATACAAGGAGTTTTATTTAGGAGAACGGGGTTCTAAAGTCAAAATGACCGGTTGGATCATTACAAATTTATCTCTCTAACTAAGTTTTTTTTTGGTCAAAAGAGAAGCTAATATATAAATTTAAATATTGTTCGTACAACTAGACATGCTCCTCTGAGCATCAAAGTTTCCAAGGTTGGCCAAAACGTTAGAGACATCACTAGAGATAGATCTACGATATGTAGCTCCAGAAATATCCAACATAAGACTAGGCAAAATAGCAGATGGTGGTAGTACTAAAATAGTAGGACCACCAATTTTCCAATTTTCAATCATTCCTTAGCTAGCAAGTCAGCCACTTTGTTTTGCTCCCGAAAATAGTATTTTAATTCCGGATCTCCTAGTTGTTGCCTTAGTATCCTGCAATCATGTAAGATAGATGTATATTGTTGGGGGTTAGTTATGAACATGTTAATAATCTCTATTGAATATGTATCGACCACCAGAGGATGAAGGCCATGAACATAAGCTAATTTTAGATCATGTAGAAGTGATATGAGCTCGCCATATGTATACTCAGATTGAGGAATCTGCATGTAGTAGCCTAGCACCCAATCCCCTTTGCTATTTCGGAAAACTCCGCCAATACCTCCTACTCCATCTTTAAATGCTCCATCAATATTGAGTTTGAAGTGATTTTGTTTAGGAGGATGCCATTTGACGTGGAGAGCTAGAGGTGGTTTGGTGCTGCTGTCATTTCTTGCTAGAGTAACATACTCTGTAGCTCGCATATGTACCCGATCAAAAGAAGCAGAGTTTGTGAGGTTATTGTATAGGTTGTTATTTCCGTTGATCCAAATATGCCAAAGACAAAAGGGAAATAGTTCTTTCCATGTGTAGATCGCATTTGGTAATGGAAGAGGGAGGTTTGCAATATTGTCCAACCAGTGGTGGTGATTTCCAAGAGTGTAAATACTAGTAAGACCAAGTATTTGCCAAAAGGATTTAACAACCTCGCAGTCAATTAAAATATGATCAAGGGTTTCTTCACAAGATCTGCAGGTGGAGCATTATCTATCAATATTAATGCCTATTGAGTTTAAGTAGACTCGGTTGGTAAACGATTATGATAACATAACCAAATGAAGAATTTTATTTTATTTGGTGTCTTGAGCTTCCAAATCCAAGAGAAGTTAAAAGTGTTTGGGTGGCTAGATTTGATAAGTGTCATAGCAGTTTTTGAGCTGAAAAAACCGGTGTTTATTAGTTTCCAAATTGGCCTATCTTCATGTTCAGGGAATAATGGTAGTTGAACACTATTAATAGTGTTAAGTAATTGGGATGGTAGGTCAAAAGAGGTGTTTTTGAGGTTACAAGATACATTTTCATTAAGGTCCGCAATATTGAGAGCATGTTCAGTAGCAGATAAAGGACCCTCTATAGTAGCTCTAAGACTATGAGTATTGGGTAACCATTGGGTATGCCAAAAATTAATGCTTTTACCATTTCCAATGATCCAACAGATACCTTGATTACAAAAGTACCATTTGTAACGACCCGATCGGTCGTTTTGAGCTCTAGTGAGTCGTTCAATGGTTTGAGGTTTTGAGTAGCTTCACTTCAGGTATTATGACTTGTATGTATGGTCGGAATTAAATTTCGGGAAGTTCGGGATTGGTTTGGAAAGAGAAATCTAATTTCGAAAGCTTTAAGTTGGAAGAATTGACTAAGGTTTGATTTTTGAATAAACGACTCCGGAATCGGGATTTGAAGGTTTCAAAAGGTTCGTATGATGATTTTGGTCTTAGGAGCGTGTCTGGATGTTGATTTGGAGGTCCGTAGGTTATTTCGGTGTCAAATGGCAAAAGTTGGAAAATGGATGATTTTTGGAAAGTTTGACCGGGAGTGGACTTTTTGATTTCGGAGTCGTATTCCGATTTCGGAAGTGGGAGTAGGTCCGTAATGTCAATTATGACTTGTGTGTAAAATTCTAGGTCAATCTGACTTGATTTGATAGGTTTCGGCGTCGAATGTAGAAATTTGATGTTTTAAAGTTCATTAAGCTTTAATTGGGGTATGATTCATGATTTTGAGGTTGTTTGGTGTGGTTTAAGGCTTCGACTAAGTTCGTAATATGTTTTGGGACGCGTTGGTATAATTGGTTAAGGTCCCTTGGGCCTCGGGTTGAATTCCGGATGGTTGACGGATCAAGTTGAAGTTGTGAGATTGCAGAAGACTGGGCTCTGCTGGTGTAATTGCACCTGCGGAGCTTTGATTGCAGGTGCGAGCTCGAAGGTGCGGCATGTGTTGCGTAGATGCGGAGGAATGGACTGGGGGACTGTGGAGTGCAGATGCGGCAGGGACTCCGCAGGTGCGGACTCGCACCTGCACTTGTTGGGTCGCAGAAGCGGAAGCAGAGGTGATGAGGCTGGTCCGCAGAAGCGGGTTCGTCCGCGCAGATGCGCGCCCGCATAAGCGGGGACGTGACCGTAGAAGCGGTTGGGCAGCTTAGTGGCCTCCGCAGATGCGAAGGGTGATAGGACGTTGGGCAGTAAGGTTTTATAAAAATGGAATTTGGCCCATTTACTTTCAATTTTCACTTGGTTGGGGCAATTTTGGAGAGCTTCAAGGGGAGATTTTCATCAAGCAATACAAGATAAGTGACTCCCACCTATTACAATTTAAATACATAGTTTGTATATGGAGTTAAACATGGAAATTAGTATAAATTGTGGGGGGTTTTGGGTAGAAAACCTAGAATTTATATTTTTGGAATTTGACCACGAAATTGGACGCAGAATTAGAAATAAATTGTATATTTGAGTTCGTGATGTTATGGGTAAAGTTTATCTTCGAATAATTTCAGAATCCGGGCCCGTGTGTTGATTTTATAGACTTTTCGAGCGGAGTTGGGAATTTGTTTAAAATGATTAATTATGGGTATTAGAATATATTTTGACTGGTTTGCACGTTGTTTGAATAGTTTTGGATCGACATGCATTGGTTTGAGGTGTTAAAGAGGCCTTGGAGCCTGTTTTTGGAACTTCAGAGCGATGTAAGTCTCGTGTCTAACCCTGTGAGGGGGAAGCTACCCCTAGGTGATATTTATTGTTATGTGCAACTAGTTGTGGGTGCTACATATGCACGAGGTGACGAGAGTCCATACAAAGCTAAAGCATGTTTATGTCCGAGTAGACTTAGGTTCTTATCTTGTAATATTTGAATTATTTGAACTCATGTTGCTGGCATAATTAATCGAAGTTATAAATGAAATTGATTTAGAAATAAATATATGTGTACTAGGCAAAGCCTTAACACTTTGAGTTGTGGGCGAGTTAATTGAGGAACGACAAAGAATATATCAATTTTTGTAGTCACGTACGGTGTTGTAAGCGCGTGTCTCGTAATTCGATAACTCCCTTCCTTTTCTTGTGGATCGAGCCGAACGCCTCGACAGTATATAGATAAATCTATGGTTCATGTCGCTCGATCCTCGGTAGTGTACAAATTATTCTGGATTGGGCCGAACGACCTCGGCAGAATCGTGCGTTATATCGCTAGTAGTCCGAATATTCATGAGCTAATCTTTCCACTGATTCCCGGCATTTATATGTTGTTCCCTATTTATTTGATGATGGCACTTGACATTTTCTGAGTTGTTAAGGTTGAATACAAGATTTAGAAATTCTTGCGTTAAAAGAAGTCATTTGAAAGTTATGTAACTTACAGATTTACCCCATCATTGCCGTATGCTTTATATCTGCTCATGTTTTATTATATTATTTTATTGGACCTTTAGTAAGTGTCGATGTCGACCCCTCATCACTACTTCTCCGGAGTTAGGCTAGATACTTACTGGGTACGCATTGATTTACGTACTCATGCTGCACTTCTGCACTAATTGTGCAGGATCTAAGAGGTTCATTGAGGACCACATTGGCGCGTAGGCACACTAGTTGGGGAGACTTCATGTGAGCTGCATTTCAGGCTAAGCACCGCAGTCCACCGAGTCTCCATTGTACTATTTATTTTATTATGTCTTATTACATTCAGGACAGATGTTGTATTGTTATTGTACTCTTTAGAAAATAATCATGCACTTGTGACACCGAGTTTTGGGGGTTCCTTCAGGTTATTCATTATTGAGGTTCGTGTAAATATTTATTTCACTCGGTAAATTCTATTTTATAGTGTTCAATTAAGGAAAATTATAATTTCAAGATACTAAAATGAGTAATTAATATGGTAAATCACCGTTGGCTTGTCTGGCGGCGGCGTTAGGCGCCATCACGGCCTATAGTAGATTTTGGGTCGTGACACCATCCCTTAAGAATGTTGCTCCAGATAATTTAATCAGTTCTATGTTGACGGGTATGAGTATGGGACTGGAAGTTTCTACGAGAGAAACAATATTTATTAATGAGGACTCGGGCCCAAAGGGAATGAGGGTTTTTAAAAAGTCGTTATGCAAGGTTCGTGTGAAGAGTTAAATTCTTGTTTTCAGCACTGACTATACCTAATCCACCATTATTCTTACTATCAGTCAAGTGTAACGACCTGACTTGCCGTTTTGTGAATTAGCGTCTCGTTCAACTGTAATGACCCAACCGGTCATTTTGACTTTTAAAACCCCGCTCCCCTAAATAAAACTTCCCGTATGTTATTTTATTAATTTATGACTTGCGGAGATGGTTGGTTCGGGATTTAGAAGTGTTTGGGTTGAAATCGGAACACTTGGTTCCTTAATTTGGTTTTAAAAGCCCAAGTTTGACTTCGGTCAGCATTTTGAGAAAATGACCTCAAAATTGGGATTTGACGGTTCCAATAGGTTCGTATGATGATTTTGGACTTGGACATATGTTCGAATCGGGTTTTGGACAACTCGGAAGCGTTTCAGAGCTTAATAGTGAAAATTAACTATTTGAAGGTTTAATGTTCTTTAAATTTAGGCTGGAGTAGGTTTTGGAGTAATTGAAGTCCGTTTGGAATTTCGAGCCTCAGAATAGATCCGTATGGTGATTTAAGACTTGCACACAAAATTTGGTATCATTCCGAGTAGTATAAGTATATTTCGGCACGTTTAGAGTAAGTTTGAAGAATTTGAAAATTCTAAGTTGAATCAATTTGGTTTGAGGTATGATTCTTAGTTTTGATGTTGTTTTACACGTTCTGAGGGTTCGAGCGAGTCCGTTGTATGATTTCAAACTTATTGGTATATTCGGACGGGGTCCCGGAGGCCTCGGGTGTTAACCGGACGAGGCTCAGATCGATTTTGGACCTTGGAGAAGCAGCTGAAGCTTCCAGCTTCTGCTGCAACCGCACATGCGCTTGGCCAGCCGCAAGTGAGAGGCCGCAGGTGCGTGAAAAGCATCGCAAAAGCGGACTGGGCGTAGATGCGCATGTACAACCGCAGAAGCGCATTGCATATGCAATGTACAAGCCGCAGAAGCGGACGGGGCCGGCTTAGGGGGAAACTGCATCTGCGACGTATTTTCCGCAGATGAGGAGCCGCAGATGCGAAAGGGTTGCTTGGCATAATGGGTTAAAATCGGGGCTCAGCCATTATTTAGCCCATCTTTCTCCATTCTTGGGCGATTTTGGAGCTTTTTGAGAGGGGATTTCAACTAGCAACTAGAAGGTAAGTTAATTCTACAAACTTTGAGTTAAATACATAGATTATGGGTAGATTATAACCTGTAAATTTGTGAAAATCAAGGGTTAGAGGAAAAACCTAGATTTGTATAAAAATGAGATTTTAACCACAAAAATGATTATGGAATTGGATGAAAATTATATATCTGAGTTCTTGAGATTATGGGTAGCGATTTCCTCTGAAAATTTCAGGAATTCGGGCACGTGGGCCCGAGGTAAATTTTAGGAATTTACCATTTTTGGATAGGGTAATTTATTTATTAGTCTAATTTAGAATTATTGAGCATGTATTAATTATTTATATAACTTTTGGATAGTTTCGGATTTGTTTCGGCACCGAATTGAGATTTTACGCGATATTGTGATCGGGAAATGGGCTTTGAGACAAGGTAAGTCTCTTGCCTAACCTTGTAAGAGGGAATTTACCCAATAGGTGATTCATATTAATAATTGTTGCTAATTGCGGGGACTACGTACGCACGAGGTGACGAGAGTCCGTGCGTAGCTATTAATTATGTTAATGTCCGGGTAGTTTAGGACTCAAATCATAAATTACTTGTGATAATTGCTCATTTATTTAATTAAATTACTGAAATTATAGTGTAAATTGTTTGAGGAAATAGTAAGATCGAAACTTCATATACTCGAATTTTGTGTAAATTATTGAATTGTTAATAGAGATTGAACATCCTACGTGTTAATATTATAATAACTTCTCATTCCGAAGGTTCATAAGTAAATGTCCTCTTTTCTTGTGGAGCGGGCCGAACGCCTTGGCACTATAGATGCATCTATGGATCGTGCCGCACGTCCCTCGGCAGTGTACACGACACTCTGGATCGTGCTGTACGACCTCGGCAGAAATCGTGCCTAATAATAATAATTACACGATACCTTGATATTTTAATTGCTGCTTGTGAAGTTAATTGATAAATTGAAAATTATCAAAATGTAAGGAATTAATTATTTTCACTTGTTAAGAAAATTATTGTTGTTCATCTAAAAATCATGTTTAATTCAACATATTCTATTGTAATATTATTGACCCATAGTGAGTGTCAAAATCGACCTCTCGTCACTACTTCTTCGAGATTAGGCTTGATACTTACTAGGTACACGTTATTTACATACTCATGCTATGCTTGCTGCACTTTTTGTGCAGGACCTGAGACAGGTAATATCGGAGGACCTATCGGCACGCACACACGTTATCCAGAGGCTTAGTGGTGAGCTGCCTTTCTGAGCCGTTCTGCAGCAACTAGTGCCTCTTCTTGTATTTGTATTCTGTCTATTTTATTTCATATAGTATTTAAAATTTTGTATAATCTACTAGATGCTCATACACTTGTGACACCAGGTCTTGGCACACACTAGTAGAATTTGTGGATTTAATTATTTTATTTGGATTTTAATTTATCTTATTTTCTCATATCTTTCTTAATTTTTGAAATTTTGAAGAGTTTGATTACTCGAAATTTTTTTAAAGAAATGAATATATGTTTAAATCATTAGTTGGCTTGCCTAGCTGAGATGTTGGGTGCCATCACGACCTGTAGGTGAGTTTGGGTCATGACAATATGGTATCATAGCACTAGGTTCACGTAGGTCTCACAAGTTATGAGCATGCCTAATAGAGTCTTGTGGATCGGTACGGAGACGTTTGTACTTATCTTCGAGAGGCTATAGGGTGTTAGGAAAACTACCTTTCTTCATCTCCCATCGTGAAAATAATGTAGTAATAAATATCTTTCTCTTATGCTCTCACAGATGGTGAGAATGAGCTCTAACGAAGTCTAGACCAGGGAAGAGCTACTCCCCGTGTTGTTATAGGCCGAGGCAGAGGCCGAGGGAGGGCTCCAGCCTGTGGTAGGGGACGAGGACGTCCCAGAGTTGTTCCAGTTATGCCACCAGGGGGTCCAGCAGAGGATCCTATTATTGAGGAACATGGCGAGGTGCCCGTAGCAGAGCCAGCTCCGGTGGATTTCACGTCTGCACCGGGATTCCAGGAGGTCATGGGCCATATGTTGCGATTCATGGACACTATGACTCAGGCCGATTTTTTTCCGGCAGACCCAACCACATCGCACGCAGTCCAGGGAGCACAGACCCTTACCACACAGGCTCAAGGGCAGGCAGCTACTGTATATCAGACTGAGGGTGCACTACCCGTGGGTGGAGTCCAGCCAGTGGCAGCAGCTACACCTGAGCCCAGACTAGTTGCGTCTGCTGAGCCGCAGAAGCTATTAGACCGATGGACTAGACTATATCCTCCTGCCTTTGGGAGTGAGCGACATGAGAACCCCCAAGATTTCATTGATCGGTGCAGGGACAGACTGCAGAACATGAGAATAATGGAGTCTCATGGGGTAGACTTTGCTACTTTTCACCTGGAGGGCAGAGCCCGTAGATGGTGGAAGTCTTATCTTTTTGGCAGACCAGCAGATTCTCCTCCCATGACTTGGGACAGGTTCACCCATATTTTCCTGGACAGGTATATTCCAGCCTCCCAGATGGAAGAGTTGCGGTTTCAGTTTGAGCAGCTCCAACAGGGTCAGATGTCAGTGACCGATTATGAGGCGAGGTTCTCTGTGTTATCTTGCCATGCACTTATGATACTCCCTACTAAGGCGGAGAAAGTGCGAAGGTTTGTTGCAGGTTTACATACTGGCATTCAGGCCACTATGGCCCGAGAGGTTGAGATGGGGACTTCTTATGTGTTGGTTGTAGAGATAGCCCGAAGGATTGAGGGTGTGCGTCACCGCAGCCGAGAGCAGGTTATGAAGGATAAGCGATTTAGATATTCTGGAGAGTTCAGAGGTGCTCCATCTGGGGGTAGAGGTCAGTTCATGAGAGGGCAATCCAGCACCACCGCCGCCTCGGGGTGCCCGAGTGCGACCTTATTTCAGTGCTATGCCAGAAAGTTCTTATCGCCCACCAGCTATTCAGGGTTCTTCCAGTGGGTATTCAGGTCACCAGGGCCAGACTTCTATTCAGCAGCCCATCACACCGAGAAATTGTTACGATTGCAGGGATTCCAGTCACATGCAGAGATTCTTCCCCAGGCTTCGGAGTAGACCAGTGCAGCAGAGTCAACAGCCTATGATTACCGCACCAGTTGCTCCACCAGCCATCCGACCACCCAGATGTGGAGGTCAGGTGGGTAGGGGCCATCCTAGAGGTGGAGGCCAGCCAGTTGGCGCTCCAGCCCGATTCTATGCTTTTTCGGCTAGACCAGATGCAGAGGCCTTAGATGCAGTGATTATATGTATTATTTTTGTTTGCGGAAAAGATGCCTCCGTATTATTTGATCCAAAATCTATGTATTCATATGTGTCCTTTCTATTTGCTCATTTCCTGGGCGTTTCTCGAGAGTCCTTGAGTACTCATGTTTATGTGTCCACTCCTGTGGGTGATTCTGTTGTTGTGGATCAGATCTATTGGTCCTGTGTTGTTACATTCTGTGGTTATGAGACTAGAGCAGATCTTATGCTGCTGGATATGACCGACTTCGAGATTATCCTAGGCATGGACTGGCTATCCCCATATCATGCCGTCCTAAATTGCCTTGCTAAGACTGTTACTTTGGCAATGCCGAAATTTCCTAAGTTGGAGTGGAAGGGTTCGTCTGTCAACGCATCTAATCATGTTATTTCCTTTCGAAAATCTCGACATATGGTCGAGAAGGGTTGTTTGGCATATCTAGCCTATGTTTGGGATACTACTACAGAGAATCCGACGATTAATTCAGTGCCTATAGTTCGGGAGTTCTCCGATGTATTTCCTTCAAATCTTCTAGGAATACCATCAGATCGTGATATATGATTTTTGTATTGACTTGGCTCCAGATACCTAGCCTATATCTATCCCACCGTATCGCATGGCTCCGAAAGAATTAAAGGAATTGAAAGAACAACTTGAGGAGTTACTAGCAAAAGGGTTCGTCAGATCGAGTGTATCGCCTTGGGGTGCACCGGTATTATTTGTGAAGATAAGGGATGGAACTATGCGAATGTGTATTGACTATCGCCAACTGAACAAAGTCACCATTAAGAACAAGTAACCATTGCCGCGTATTGATAATCTATTTGACCAATTGTAGGGTGCTAGGGTATTTTCTAAGATCTACTTGAGGTCGAGGTACCACCAGTTGAAGATTCGGGATTCGGATGTTCCGAAAACTACTTTTTGGACTAGATATGGTCATTATGAATTTCTGGTGATGACTTTCAGTTTAACTAACGCCCCGACGATGTTTTATGGATTTTATGAACAGGGTATTCAGGCCATATATTGATTCGTTTGTCATTGTCTTTATTGATGATATTTTGATTTACTAGCGCAGTAAGGAAGGGCACGAGCAACATATGAGAGTGGTGCTTCAGACACTGCGGGAACAAAATCTATATGCTAAGTTCTCCAAATGTGAGTTTTGGCTAAATTATATAGCATTCTTGAGGCATATTGTATCGGGCGAGGGCATTAAAGTTGATCCTAAAAAGATCGAGGCAGTTCAGAATGGACATCGTCCTACTTCGGCGACTGAGATCAGGAGTTTCCTAGGTTTAGCAGGTTATTAACGTCGGTTCGTGGAGGGATTTTCATCTATTATAGCACCTTTGACCAAATTAACCCAGAAGGGTGCTCCGTTCCGATGGTCTGATCATTGTGAGGTGAGCTTTAAGAAGCTCAAGACAACATTGACTACAACACCAATGTTAGTGTTGCCTTCCGGTTCGGGGATGTATACAGTGTATTATGACGCTTCACGCGTTGGTTTGGGTTGTGTATGAATGCAGGAGGGGCGAGTTGCTGCATATGCCTCACGTTAGCTGAAGCCCCACGAGAAGAATTACCCGGTACATGATTTGGAGTTAGCTGCAATTGTTCACGCTCTTAAGATTTGGAGGCATTATCTTTATGGGGTGTCTTGTGAAGTTTACATTGATCATCACAGTTTGCAGTATTTGTTCAAGCAGAGAGACCTAAATTTGAGGCAGCGCAGATGGCTTGAGTTACTAAAAGATTATGATATTACTATCATGTATCATCCGGGCAGAGCGAATGTGATTGCCGATGCTTTGAGTAGAAAGGCGGAGAGTATGGGTAGTTTGGCTTTCATTTCAGCAGAGGAGAGACCATTAGCTTTGGATATTCAATCCTTGACTAACAAACTTGTGAGGCTAGATATTTCAGAGCCCAGCCAAGTTCTTACATGTGTTGTAGCCCAATCTTCACTATTTGAGCATATCAAGGCTCGCTAGTTTGATGATCCACACTTAATGGTTCTTCGAGAAACGGTACTACGGGGTAGTGCCAAGGAAGTTACTATTAGTGCGGATGGTGTTCTGCGACTCCAGGATCATCTATGTATTCCTAATGTGGATGGACTGAGGAAAAATATCCTAGAAGAGGCACACAATTCTCGGTATTCTATTCATCCAGATGCTACGAAAATGTATCGTGACTTGAAGCAGCATTATTGGTGGCGGCAGATGAAAAAGGACATAATTAACTATGTAGCTAGGTGTCTAAATTGTCAGCAAGTTAAATATGAGCACTAGAGGCCAGGTGGCCTACTTCAGCAGATGACTATACCAGAGTGGAAATAGGAACGCATTACTATAGACTTTGTAGTTGGGTTGCCGCGGACCTTGCAGAAGTTTGATACAGTTTGGGTCATTGTCGACAGGTTGACCAAGTCGACACACTTTATTCCGGTTGTGACTACGTATACTTCGGAGAGGATGGCCTAGATTTATATACAGGAGATAGTTCGGTTGCACGGTGTGCCGATTTCCATCATATCAGATAGAGGCCCTCAGTTTACTTCACATTTTTGAAGATTAGTACAGAGTGAATTAGGGACTCGCATAGAGCTCAGCATAGCTTTTCATCCGCAGACCGACGGGCAGTCGGAGCGGATAGTTCAGATTTTGGAGGATATGCTCAGGGCATGAGTGATTGACTTTGGAGGGAAATGGGATCGTTTCTTGCCTTTGGCCGAGTTTTCTTATAACAACAGTTACCAATCCAGCATCGAGATGGCTCCATTTGAGGCTTTATATGGTCGGTGATGTCGTTCGCCCATCAGATGGTTTGAGAACGGTGAGGCTAAGTTACATGGTACTGATTTGGTAAAGGATGCCTTGGAAAAGATAAAATTAATCGAGGAGCGACTTCGTACAGCACAGTCCAGGAATAAAAGTTACGCGGATCAGAAAGCGCGTGATTTATCATTTATGGTGGGTGAAAAAGTTCTCTTGAAGGTTTTGCCGATGAAAGGAATCATGAGATTTGGGAAGAAGGGCAAGTTGAGACCAAGGTTTATAGGACCATTTGAGGTATTGAGACGAGTTGGGGAGGTTGCTTATGAGCTTGCTTTGCCTCCCGGTCTATCAGGAGTTTATCCGATTTTTCATGTATCTATGCTCCGGAAGTATAATACCGACCTATCGCATGTGTTAGACTTCAGTACAGTTCAGCTAGATAAGAGCTTGGGTTATGAAGAGGAGCCAGTTGCCATTGTGTAACGACCCGGCCGGTCGTTTTGAGTATCACAGCCCCGTTTCCCCATTTATTGCTCAAATTGTACTTTACAGTTGTTGTGTGAATTCTCAGAGTAATTGGTTCGGGTCCGATGAGGTTTTGGAATGAATTGGAAAACTTAGTTCCAAGGTTTAAAGCTTAAGTTAAAATAGTAACCGGATGTCGACTTATGTGTAAACGACCCCGGAATGGAGGTTTGATGATTTCAATAGCTCCGTATGGTGATTTTGGACTTAGGAGCGTGTCCGGAATTGTTTTTGGAGGTACGTAGTGAAATTAGGCTTAAAATACCGAAAGTTAAATTTTTGGGAAGTTTGACCCGGGGGTTGATTTTTTGATATCGAGGTCGAAATCCGATTCTGGAAATTGAAATAGGTCCATAATGTGAAATGTGACTTGTGTACAAAATTTGAGGTCAATCGGACGTGATTTGATGTGTTTCGGCACAAGATATAGAATTTGAAGTTTCAAAGTTCAATGATTTTGAATTGAAGTGTAATTCATCGTTTCAATGTTATTAGGTGTGATTTGAGGCCTCGAGTAGGTCCGTATTATATTATATGACTTGTTGGTATATTTGGACGGGGTCCCGAGTGGCTCGGGTGAGTTTCGGATGGTTAACGGATCAAATTCGGACTTAGAAGAAAAGCTGAAGTTTCTACCATCTGATGCAATCGCACCTGCGGAAATTCGATCGCAGGTGCGAGCTCGCAGAAGTGAGTCTGGCAAGCGCAGATGCGGGCAAGGGTCTGTGAGGCATTGGTCGCAGGTGCAAGAGAAATTTCCGCACCTGCGTGAGCGCATATGCGGACGGATGCGCGCATAAGCAAAAACTGGGGAGGGGAGTGAAGTTCGCAAATGCGACATTTTTCTCGCACAAGCGGAGGCGTGGGTGCGCAAATATTGTCCGCAGATGCGGATTAACTAGACAGAACCCCTTAAGTTTGAGGGTTCACGTTTTTTCACCCATTTTTTGGATTTTGGAGCTCGGTTTGGGCGATTGTGGAGAGGAATTTTTCCACACAACTTGGGGTAAGTGTTCTTGACTCCCTTGTGTTTATGTTTCATGATTTAATCTTCATTTTTTGTGTAAGATTATCCAATCTTCAAGAGAAATAGAAGGAAATTTCTATAATGTCACAGAACGAATTTTTCATGTTTGAATACCGATTCGGAGTCGGATTGGAGTGAAATTAGTATGGTTGAACTTGTAATTGGATGATTGTCGTATTTTGTGAGTTTCGTCGGATTCTGAGACGTGGGCCCTACGGGTGATTTTTGGGGCGTAATTTTCGGATTTTGTGGAAAAATATTAGTATTTTGATATGAAATTAATTCCTATAAATTTTGAGGGCTGAATCAAATTAATTATGACTAGATTCGAGCCGTTCGGAAATTGATACGCACAGAATGGAATTTCTGGAACATTGTTTAGTTTACTTGGCATTGGATTTGGCTTATCCGAGGTAAGTAACTCTTCTAATCTTGGAGCTGAGGGTATGAACCCTGAATATATGTATTATGTGAATTGTTGGAAGGTGACGCACATGCTAGGTGACGGGCGTGTGGGCGTGCACTATAGAAATTATGACATAATTGGTTCTGTGGAATTTTATAGTTAAATAATCTTGGCATTTTTCATGCGGTTTTATGTGTTAAAGAAATTGAGCTGAAAAGCATATTAAAAATCATGTTGAGGCTATGTGCCAGTATTATTGGGACCCACAGATGTCATATTGCTGTGAATTTTTTGTTTTAAATTGAAAATTCGTACTCAGTAATATTCATGTCATTACATATCATATCTTAGTCTGTGTTGTTATTATTGATATATCATATCATCATTTTTTGGCTATTTTCATGACATTGTGAGCCCATGAGAGAGAGACTGGAGAGATTGATGACTGATCGAGGCCAAGGGCCTGATTGTCAGGATTATTATGTGGATCGGGGCTGCCCGCCTGCAGCAGGTCTTATAGGCTTTATTATAGCACGTGAGTTGGTCGTGCAGCACGTGAGTTGTCCGTGAGGATCTAGATATTATTATAGCACGTGAATTGTCCGTGCAGCACGTGGGTTGTGCGTGCGGATCAGATATTATGATAGCACGTGAGTTGGTCGTGCAACACGTGAGTTGTCATTGCAAATTATAGCGCTTGCGCTATAGGAACCCCTCATGAGTCTGTACACACCCCCAGTGAGCGCAGGTACCTACTGAGTGCGAGTGCCGAGTGTGAGTGCTGAGCGATTGGGAGGACTAAGTGACTGGGAGGACTGAGTGAAATGATACGCTGAGAGTATGCATATGATTTTATTACTGAGTTGCATCACATTGACATGCACACATGATATACATGCATAGAGATGTATTTTCCTCGTGTTGTACAGTATCACATCATTTATGATTTCTCACACATATTGACAAATGGGCATAGTGATACATTTGTTTTACACGGGTTATCTGGAAGAAAATGAAACATCTCATTTATTATTGAAAGGATTTTGGAAAAATTATTGCTTTCAAACTTATTCATATTTTTAGAAATTTCGGTAAACGATTTGGGTTTTTCACTGATGTACTTGAAAGGAAGAACTATTTTTAAAAATTATGATTTAGCTGAGTATTTTATTTCTGAGTTGCTTCTTATATTATTGGCTTTACATTGTTATGGACTGTGGTGAACTATTGGTTTTGGACCCGACCTTGGTAAAGACTCGTCACTACTTTCAACCTAAGGCTAGGTTTGTTACTTACTCAGTACATGGGTTCGGTTGTACTGATACTACACTTCTACGCATTGCGAGTAGATATTGGTTGTTGTTGTTGCTGTGCTCGATGGTTGCCGGATTTGAAGATGTACCTACCTTCCCGGTTGTAGCTGCCTATTATTCATGGTAGCCTTAGATTCATAAAACTCTATTCATGTATATTTCGAACAGACGATGTATCTATTTCATACCAGTTTTGTTGTAAATTTTATCCTTAAAAGCTCATGATTTGTACTATCAATTCTTGGGGAATGTATAAAATTAAGATCTTTATTTACTTAAATTGCTTTAATAATTGTTATTGGAATTGGATAATTGAAAGTTGGCTTACCTAGCGGGTTGGGTTAGGTATCATCACGACTAGTTGAATTTTGGGTCGTGACACATTGTTGATAAACAGGTTCGCTAGTTGATGTCCAAGAAGATTACTGCGGTAAAAGTCCAGTAGAGGGGCCAACCAGTCGAGGAAGCGACTTGGGAAGCCGAAGAGGACATGCAGAGTAGATATCCACATTTATTCAGCACTCTAGGTATAAATTCTAAACTCGCTCGAGGACGAACGTTTATTTAAGATGTGGAGAATGTAATGACCCAACCGGTCATTTTGACTTTTAGAACCCGCTCCCCTAAATAAAATTCCCCGTATGTGCTTTTATTAATTTATGAATTGCGGGGATGGTTGGTTTCGCAAGGGCTGCTTGGCAGAATGGGTTAAAATCGAGGCTCAACCATTTTTGAGCCCATTTTTCTCTATTCTTGGGCGATTTTGGAGCTTTTTGAGAGGGAATTTCAACTAGCAACTTGAAGGTAAGTTAATTCTACAAACTTTGAGTTAAATACATAGATTAGGGTAGATTGTAACCTGTAAATTTGTGGAAATCAAGGGTTAGAGAAAAAATCTAGATTTGTATAAAAATGAGATCTTAACCACGAAAATGGTTATGGAATTGGATGAAAATTGTATATTTGAGTTCTTCATATTATGGGTAGCGATTTCCTCCAAATATTTCTGGAATCCGTGTACGTGGGCCCGGGGTGAATTTTAGGAATTTACCATTTTTGGATAGGGTTATTTATTTGATAGTCTAATTTCAAATTATTGAGCATGTATTAATTATTTTATATAATTTTTGGATAGTTTCGGATTTTTTCGTCACCGAATTGAGATTTTACGCGATATTGTGATCGGGAAATGGGCTTTGAGACAAGGTAAGTCTCTTGCCTAACCTTGTAAGAGGGAATTTACCCCATAGGTGATTCATATTAATAATTGTTGCTAATTGTGGGGGTTACGTACGCACGAGGTGACGAGAGTCTGTGCGTAGCTACTAATTATGTTAATATCCGGATAGTTTATGACTCAAATCATGAATTACTTACGATAATTGCTCCTTTTATTTAATTAAATTACAGGAATTATATTGTAAATTGTTTGAGGAAATAGTAAAAGATCGAAACTTCATATACTCGAATTTTGTGTAAATTATTGAATTGTTAATAGAGATTGAACATCCTACGTGTTAATATTATAATAACTTCTCATTCCGGAGGTTCATAAGAAAATATCCTCCTTTCTTGTGGAGCGGGCTGAATGCCTCGGCAGTATAGATGCATCTATACATCGTGTCGCACGTCCCTCGGCAGTATACACGACACTCTGGATCGGGTCGTACGACCTCGGTAGAAATCGTGCCTAATAATAATAATTACACGATACCTTGATATTTTAATTGCTTCTTGTGAAGTTAATTGATAAATTGGAAATTATCAAAATGTAAGGAATTACTTATTTGTGCTTGTTAAGAAAATTATTGTTGTTCATCTACAAATCATGTTTAATTCAATATATTCTATTGTAATATTATTGACCCATAATGAGTGTCAAAGTCGACATCTCATCACTACTTCTTCGAGATTAGGCTTGATACTTACTGGGTACACGTTATTTACGTACCCATGCTACGCTTGCTGCACTTTTTGTGCAGGACCTGAGACAGGTACTATCGGAGGTCCTATCGGTGCGCACCCACATTATCTAGAGGCTTAGTGGTGAGCTGCCTTTTTGAACCGTTCTGCAGCAACTAGTGCCTCTTCTTGTATTTGTATTCTGTCTATTTTATTTCAGACAGTATTTAGAATTTTGTATAATCTACTAGATGCTCATATACTTGTGACACCAGGTCTTGGCACACATTAGTAGAATTTGTGGATTTAATTATTTTACTTGGATTTAAATTTACCTTATTTTCTCATATCTTTCTTAATTTTTGAAATTTCGAAGAGTTTGATTACTCGGAAATTTTTTAAAGAAATGAATATATGTTTAAATCATTAGTTGGCTTGCCTATATAGGATGTTGGGCGCCATCATGACCTATAGGTGAGTTTGGGTCATGCCATCAACGACTTAAGGTCCCGAGCAGTTTTGTGATGTGTATTATGACTTGCGTGTGTGGTCGAGTTTGGTTTTCGGATGATTTGGGTAAATTTAAAGAACAATTCTTATTTTTGAAGCTTACATGAAAAGAGTTGACCGTAGTTTGAATTTTGAGCAAACGACTCCGGAATAGGATTTTGATGATGTCAATAGCTTTGTATAATGATTTTGGACTTAGGCGTATGTACGGATTTGGATTTGGAAGTCCGTAGGACAATTTGACGCATTTTGGCGAAAGTTGGAAAATGGAAGATTTTTAGAAAATTTGACCGGGAGTTGACTTTATTGATATCGGGATCGAAATTCAATTCTTGTAACTGGAACAACTCCATTATGACATTTATGAGTTGTATGCAAAATTTGAAGTCATTCCGGATTTATTTGATACGTTTCGGCACAAGATATAGAATTTGGAAAATTTCATAAACTCATAAGTTCGATTCGAGGTGCGATTCGTTGTTTCGGTGTTTGTTTGATGTTATTTGAGGCTCGACTAAGTCCGTATTATGTTTTGAGACTAGTTGGTATATTCGTACGGGGTGTCGAGGGACTCGGGTGAGTTTCAGAGTGGTTTTAAACCATTTCTAGGCCATTTTTAACTGCTGGTTTTTGGCTACAGCGGTGTGCATCGCAGAAATGTCTGCTGCATAGGGCTGACTTTGGAAGCTTATATCTCGTAATTTGTAAGGAATTTGTAGATGATCCAAAAATAAAAGTTGTAGCCCTTTCAGTCTAGCTTCTAGAAATATAAACCATTCATCATTTGGATATTTGTACAGAAAGTTATGATCGACTAACTGAAGTCTGGTATTGCAGTTGTTTTGCCTGGCAGTGTGCATCGCAAAAATTTCTGTTGCACATGGCTGACTTTGGAAGCTTATATCTCGTAATCTATTATAACCCTTTGTATCTAATTTTCAAAATTTTAAATTGTTCAGTAGTTGGAGTTGGGTCCAAAAGGTTATGGTTGATACACTATAGGCTGTCTGGGAAAGAATTTTGGAAGAGTTTGGTGTTTTGAGCATAAGCATGTAATGATCCAAAGATCCATTTTTAGTTCTAGAGATCGAAATTCGATTTAGAGACTTCCGAGAGTTTGATAATGAATTATAGGAATGATCTGGAATGTTTGGTCTAATTTCATCAAGTCGCGGCTGGGTTTTTTGCGAGAAATATGAGTTAATTGTTTAACGAGCGAAATTGGTACCGTATTGAGTTTTGATTGAACGACTAGGTTCGTATTATTATTTGTGACTCACAGGAACAGAATATCGAATTCCGAGTTCGTATGATGGAGTTAGAGCATTTTTAGTGAAATAATAAACTGATGGTGCAAGCAGGTTCTGGTACGTACTATTAGTGACGGGAAATGCACTTTTAGTGACGAGAAATGAGTGTTTATTGAGTAGTTTTGTTTTTTTGCTCATTTCAACATTTTTGGAGCTAGGGAACTCAGATTTGGGCGATATTTGAGAGGATTTTCTCCAAATGGATTGGGGTCAGTGTTTCCTACTCGGTTTTCATTATATTTCATGATTCCATGATTATTTTCATCTTTTATTAGTGAATCAATTGGAAGAAAATGAGATTTTTGCAAAATCTTTCAAAAATAAAATTTAAGATTTGGAGGTCGATTCATTATCGAAATTCGGTAAATTTGGTATGGTTGAACTCGTATCGGAATGGATGTTCGAATTTCGTAAAAATTCTGTCGGGTTCTGAGAGGCGGGCCACGCGTTGACTTTTATTTACTTTTTTATGTGAATTTTTAAGTCGACGTTATATTATCCGGAATTATTTCTGATGAATTTTAATGAAGTTATACAATTAAATTGGATAGATTTGAGCTGTCCAGAGGTCAATTCAAGCAAGAAGACTATTTTGGAATATCGGCCTAACTGCAAAAATATAAGTATCTTTCATAACTTTGAGTGGGGGAATTACCCCTTAGGCATTGAGTTATATGTGCCATTTGTGTAATGTGAAAGCCGTGTACGCGAGGTGACGAGTACGTACTTGGTTTATATATGCAAATTATGTCGGTTAAAATTCGTAGACACCCTTAAGTATTAAATTGGAAATTGTTGGTACTTATTAAATCTTTTATTATCATGCCTCATTCCTTGTTTGTCTAGTTTGTAATTTATATGATAATTTGGTGTGATTGCCACTTGGATTTTTATGTGAATTTCGTGTATTTGTTGATTTGATATTTCTTGGAAATAATCACATTATGGATTTTTCATCTGCAAATAATTAAGTAAATAAGTTTAAATTGAGGCGTTAATATATTTATCAAAATTTTTATTTAAGAAGAGGTTGTTCTTGCTGAGTTATTCTTCCGTCCTTGCTCTTGCATATTTACTTTGGGACTACGAGGCGTTTACTCAGGAGATCCCCCTGTACTGCATATTTACTTTGGGACTATGAGGCGGTATCTCGGGAGATCCCCCTGTACTGCATATTTACTTTTGGACTACGAGGCGGTACCTCAGGAGATCCCCCCCCCCCTTCCGTTGAGCATTTACATTTGGGTTTACGAGACGATACCTCGGGAGCGCCCCTGTTGTTTACCTCTATTTGCTGTGTTGTTGTCTTTCTGTAAATTCTCATTTATTCACTTATCAGTCATTTCATTATATTATTTTGTCTTCTGCTTTCTGAATTGTCCATGCGGTTGTGATAGAGATATGGGAACGAGGTGTCGTGAGATATGAAAGTGGGCCGAGACCCAAGAATTTTAGGATTTTGAGGTGAGGTGTCAACCGATGATTTTATTTGAAAGAATTATATTCGAAAGGTTTTATTTAAAATAATTATTTTCGAAAGGTTTTATTTAAAAGAATTATTTTCGAAAGATTTTTATTTGAAAGAATTGTATTCGAAAGGTTTTATTTAAAAGAATTATATTCGAAAGGTTTTTATTTAAAAGATATTTATTTGAAAGAAATATATTGAGAGGTATTTACTTGAAAGATTTACATTCGTAAGATATTTATTTGGAGGAATTATATTCGGGATATATTAAATTGAAAGGATTAGATTCTAAAGATTTTTATTTGAAAAACTTATAGATAAAAGATGTATATTTTAAAGGACTTGATTAATTGGTTGCACTTGTCTTTATTATTCGTGTGAGCAATATTTATGGTGTTCTTTATGACTTGTTGTTTATATCATTAGTTGGTTATTGTTTTTATCTGTGTTATCTGTTTTCTATTACTTTTGTATGTTATGTTGCCCATGTTTTGACTAGTGAGTGTTTTTACTTCACCTCGTCACTACTCCACCGAGGTTAGTCTTGATACTTACTGGGTATCGACTGTGGTGTACTCATACTACACTTCTGCAGAGTTAGTGTGTTGATCGCAAGGATTCAAGGTAGAGCTGCTTGGTCGTCATAGTCCCTAGTCTTTCCATTTTTATTGTACTGTCACTCTTATTCAAACAGTATTGTACACTCGATCCTTGAGATCATTGCATGTATTTAGTTAGAGTTCGTGACTCAATATTACCATTCTTGGGAGGTTGTTGTATTTGTTTACGCTTTTGGTTTTGACACTTATATTAAATTACATGTTTCAAAGGAAAAAAATGGCTCGAAATGTAATTGTAATCGGCTTACCTAGTCTTAGAGACTAAATGTCATCACGATGCTTGTGATGGAATTTTGGATCGTGACATCAACGTATGCCAATTAACAAGATGCAGCTTTGATTTTTCAGCAGTAGATCCCCATATAAATAACGTTGGGTTTGATCAATGAGGCTATTGATTTTTTTGGTGAGTTTGTGGTATTGCATAATATGATTGGAATACTATTAAGAGTAGAGGTTGCAAGGGTAGTGCGACCTGCCATATTAAGGAATCTAGTCTTCCAACCTGTAAGCTTCTTATTCATGTTATCAATGACGAATTGGAAGTCTCTTAACTTTGTTTTTTGGTGAAAAATGGGAAAACCTAAGTATCTACCAAAAGTGGAGCTTTGCCTAACTTGGAGGGCATGAGAGAGAATTTTCCTGATGGTAGGATCACAGTTTGCAGAGATAAGGACTTTTGATTTATCAAGGTTTATTTTTTGACCCGAGAACGCACAAAAAGAATTCATAGTTCTCAAAATGATGTCACAATTCTTGCAGTCCGCGCAGGCCATCAGGGTTAGATCGTCTGCAAAGAAAAGATGAGATAAATGGGGAACAATTCTTCTAATTTTGTTGGGGTTCCAATAATCTAGATCCAACTCATGACAGATATTTCTAGAGAGAATTTCTAAGTAGAGTATAAAGATGTAGGGAGACATGGGGTCTCCTTGTCTGATGCCTCTATTAGAGCAAAAAACTCAATTTTACTTCCACTGATAAGGATAGACATAGTGGAGGAAGTAATACAAGACATAATAAGTTTAATAAGATTCGGAGGGAATTAAAAAAAAAGTGAGAGTGCGATGTATGAAAGACCATTCCAATCGATCAAAAGCTTTTTCAAGGTCTACTTTTAGAATCATGTTAGCTTTTGAACCTTTCATCTTTTGGTAGTGATTCTCAACTTCTTGAATAATGATTGCACAGTTGGCTGCTCTTTTATTCTTCAAGAAAATAGCTTGATGGGATGTGACAAGTTTATAGACAATATTGCAAAGGCAAATGGGTCTAAAATTCTTTTTATTATTGGCATATTTGAATTTTGGGATGAGACACAAATAAGTACGGTTTAGTTCCGGAGGGATGGTACTAGTGAAAGTACAAGAGGGGGGGTGGATTGCCTATTTAAAATTTGTATTATAAGTAGTTGACTAGTTTACCAATTAGTCGACCTGAAATAAGAACAGGATAATAGTAATGCAGAAATAAAATGTAGGAAATAAAGACACCAGAATTTTATAGTGGTTCGGATTCAATGTGAATCCTACTCCAGTCCCCTTGGGTTGCAAGGGTATTCTCTTTCAGTGATCGAAGTTTCTTGAGTACACATGGATTGATGTAGCTTTACACCAACAGTTTGATCTCTATGTCACTTTTCTCTTCTTGATACAATGCCTCACCAGGGTTTGTC
Organism: Nicotiana tomentosiformis; assembly: GCF_000390325.3. Lineage (NCBI taxonomy): Eukaryota > Viridiplantae > Streptophyta > Magnoliopsida > Solanales > Solanaceae > Nicotiana > Nicotiana tomentosiformis. The sequence continues at coordinate 32,193,962 of NC_090812.1, forward strand.
TCTTTTTCTTCTCTCACTAATTATACAACATATCTAAAAGAACTACAATACTTGTTTGGAGTAGAACAAAAGGAGTGAAAATGGTTCGTTCAAAGTATATCTTGTTCAAGTCTGGAACATATGTATATATATACTTCTTGAGGCCTTCTTGGCTCTTGAATGACGTGAATCTTGAGAGATTGCAAACCCAAGGGAGTTGATCCTTGAAAGGAATCATAGATTTATTCTTTCCAAGAATAAAGTCACGTTTCCGTTGATCTTCCTTGATTTGTGGTCTTGACGAGTTTTTTATCTGCTAGGCATATCTTTTCGTTAGTTGAATGATTTGTGATAGATCCCTTGATTTCTGGCTTCAACGACCTCCAGTGTATCCCTTTGCGATTTCTTTTCCCTTTGATTTGGGACCTTCCAGTAATAGCTTCCGGCCATCATCATTGATTGATTCTTCTTCTAGATCTCCGCTGCTTTTTCCTTTTTCATTTCTTATCATTGATTCTTTTCATTGCATTGCTTTTAGGGCTCCCGTTAATAGTTAGTTTCCTTAATCCATTCTTGAATGGTATTGCTTCTTGATTCCTTTGTTTTATTCCTTGTGATCCTGCACCAAAAGTGATATATTATTTTTCATCATTGAAACTTATAATTAACAATCTCACCCTTTTTGATGATGACAAAAATAATATATAAACAACAGTTTACTTCCCTGTAATCGACTCCCCCTCAACAGGTTTTGCATATACTTCAGTTGACTCCCCATCAGCAGGTGCTGCATATAGTTATATTCAGTCGACTCCCCTTCAGCACGTGCTCCTGCAAGTACAACTTCTTTCTCCCCCCTTTTTGATATCAGCAAAGAGGGGATATACATACATACAAACTATAGGCAAATAAAGTAGAAGCAGACACATCATAGGCAAATATTTGCAAATTATGGGCATGCATAGTTTAGCAAAAATAAAGAAAAATATCCAACGACTGGTTATCCAGTCAAAAATAGAAAAATAGCAAAAAAGGGATTGTTTGAAACTTCCACAACTAACGACGCAAGAAATAAGTAAGAGTGTTGCAAATCGCCTCCTTTAGACGTTCAAAGCTGGCATTGGCTGAAACTGTTACCCCATCAATCATGTCATGTACTTCCTTGAAGGTTTTGACTGCATTTTCTCCAAGTTTGAGAATTTTGTCCCTCATCTTAGAAACATCAGACCTAGTCTCTTTGGAGATCGCATGGATGCCCCCAACAGTGGATTGAGTTGCAGCAAGAAGGTCCTTGATGATGTCCAACATGTTGTCAATAGCAGTCAGTTTCTCCATAAGGTCGCGATCACTTACATTATGATGGGAAATAGAGGCTTTGATCTTGGGATCAGGCTGAACGTTCTTGACTTCACCTTTCTGTTTCTTCACCCAGGAACCCTTAGCACATACATACCTCATACTGGAAAAATCTTAGAGTTGTAGGACTTTGAAACAGAGACAAAGGGGTATTCTGAGATAGAGATGTTATGGGCTTTCAAAATGTGGGTGATAGCCATACCATAGGGCAAACTAGTAGGATCATCAGCACTCTCAATCATGAAGTTTATGACCCATGAGGATAGTTTAACCTTAAGTTTGGTAACAAGATAGTAGACAAGAAAGGTATCTCATTGAGAGAAGGTGGAGAATGATCCAGTACGAGAAAGAAGAGTAGTCGCAATAATGTGGGCCAGAACTCAGGTTTCAAAACTAACATCACTAGGACCTAACTGGTTAGGAAGGGAAATAGATGGACACTCAGTAATACAACGTTTTGTTTGATCAAAAGAAATTTTAAAATCATCAGGCCAAGTATTCTTGAAAAGCATAGGAAAACTAAAGCACTTACACAGAAAAATTGAGTCAAATATGGCACAATCAAGGACAATGTGTTTTCCTAAAACTAGGGAGTCCAACTTTTCAGGCTTGCTAGAGCGAATATTAGCATAAAACATTCTCACTAAAGGTTCATACACTTTGGGAGGGGGTACAAAGAGGAATTTAAACCATCCTTGAAAAACAAACAAATCATTTACCTTACAATTTAGGGCCTCTATATCATCAAGGTCGACTACTCTTCTATGAGCAATGTGCTTGTCTTTCAGAGCAACAAATAAATCCCTATTTGGGGTATCCCAGAATTTGAGGTCGGACTCTAGAGAACTCGAAAGGTCTACTTTGGATTTCTTGGGGGTAAGAGATTCATGGGGGTCTTCCATAGGCCTTTTTCCAAGAGTTTTTTCTCCTATTTGGTGAGAATGGTCTGATAGCTCTGCCTGAGAAGAGGCAAACCCTTCTGAGTGGTCAGACCCTAGGTCTACTTGTTCTGGGGGCTGAGAAGAGAGTTTTCCCTTGGAACGGGTACCTTTTCTAGTGGAGGCAGACGAATTTTTGAAGTGTTTAGCCATTGAAAGATTTTGAGGAAGGGTTTGAAGGATTTTTAGGTTGTTTCTGAGTGATAGGAACAATAAAGACAGAGAAGAGTGGTTCTGAGGATAAAAGAGGAAGGGATTTTGATGGTTGAGTGTAGGATTGGAAATGGTGTCATTGAAGGGTTAGGATGATTGGTTTTCCTTTCTTGAAAGCTGTGACTGATGGAAAAAGAGAGGGAAGGATGTAACGACTCGGTCGGTCATTTTAAGAATTTAAGACTCGTTCGACGACATAAGGCCCTGAGCAGCTTCGTATTGTGTGTATTGACTTGCGTGCGTTGTTGAATTCAATTATCGGATGATTCAGAGTGATTTGGGACACTTAATCCCTAAAACGGAAGCTTTAGCCTTAGGATATTGACCGTAGTCAGAACTATATGAAGACGACTCTGGAATGGAGTTTCGTCGGTTTCGTTAGCTCCGTTGGGTAATTTTGGACTTAGGGGCGTGTCCAGATTGTGTTTTGGAGGTCTGTAGCTCATTCGGGCTTGAAATGGCGAAAGTCAATTTTTAGGAGATTTTGACCGGTAGTGAACTTTTTGATATCGGGGTCGGAATCCGATTCCGGAAGTTGGAGTATGTCCGTAATGTTGAATATGACTTGTGTGCAAAATTTGGGGTTAATCGGATGTGGTTTGATATGTTTCGGCATCGGTTGTAGAAATTTTAAAGTTTCAAGTTCATTAAGTTTGAATCGGAGGGTGATTCGTGTTTTTAGCATTGTTTGATGTGATTTGAGGGCTTGACTAAGTTCGTATGGCATTTTAGGACTTTTTGGTATGTTTGGTTGAGGTCACGGGGGCCTCGGGTGAGTTTCGGATGCTTAAGCTTCTGGTGTAATCGCATATGTGGTGGGGTGGCCGCAGGTGCAGACTCGCACGTGCGGAAGGGAGCTCGCAGATGCGGTCCTGGTCTGGGTAACCAGTGGTCGTAGGTGCGGAAGGCGACCACTGGTTAACCAGTGGTCGCAGGTGCCGCTCCTACGGAGAAGGGATCGCAGAAGCAGAAGGCGAGCTGAGTAAGGATTCCGCAGAAGCGTACAAGAATCCGCAGGCGCGCACTCGCAGGTGCGGCCTTATGCTCGCAGAAGCGGACTAGAGGACTTAAGTCATTTCCGTATCTGCAATGGAATTTCCGCAGGTGCGACGTCGCAGGTGCGACTGGAAGCCCGCAGAAGCGGGAATCGCTGGCCAGAAAAGGGCTAAGTGCGATGGTTGATTTCATTCTCCAATTTTGGACCTAGAAAGCTCGGATTGAGGCGATATTTCGAGGAATTTTTAGAGGAAGCTTGTTGGTAACGATTCTTAACTCTTTTATGGTTATATCTCATTAATCTATAGTTGAATTCATCATTTAATCAAGGAATTTGGTTGAGAAATTTGGGGAAAAGTTGGAAAGTTCTTCAAATAAAGTTTTGAGTTTTGATTCGGATTTTGATATCGGATTTGGATAATTTTGGTGCGAGTGAACTCGTGGTTGATTGGGTATTCATATTTTATGACTTTTACCTGATTTCGGGACGTGGTCCTGGGTCAACTTTTTGGGTCGAATTTTTGATTCTTTGCTAAAGTCGTAGATTTATTATTTAAATTAGTTTCTCATAATTTTATTCATGATATGTGATTGTGTTTGGCTAGATTTGGGCCATTCAGAGTCGGATAATCGAGGAAGGGAATTCTTACTGATTGATTGAGCTTGGTTCGAGGTAAGCATCTTGCCTAACTGCGTGTGGGGGAACTACCTCTTAGGATTTGAGTCTTCTATGCTAATTTTAGTCCGTGTACGCGAGGTGACGAATACGTGCTCGAACTTATTTGTGAAAAGTTGCCCTTTTAGGGTTCTTAGGTCCTTGTATTCACTGATTATGCAGTTGTTATGTTGTGAATACATCTCTTAATTACTAGATTCACCTCTACCTGCTTTAATTAGAATTAATTGTTTCATGATCTGCCCTTGATGCTTATTTGAGTCATACGTGCCTTAACTAAAATTGTTATCTCTTTTGTAATTGTTCATCCTTAATTGAGGCTATGATTATCTTTCTACTGCTTATCCCTAATTGAATTTGTTGTATCTCTTTCTTAATTGTCAACCTTAAAAGAAGTTAGATATATTACATTCTAGTTGACTTATCCTTATTTGGAATTATTCGCATTGTGTTAGTTCCCTCATTGTCGAACTATACATTGTAGACCGTTGTAACATAATATTTCCTTTCTTGTTGAGTTGTTCTTATTATGACTAGCATTCTCTATTGTGGCCACTCCTTGTGAATTAATTTCTCCGTTCCTTTGAGTTCTGGAATTTCTGAGTTGATTTTTTTGCCGTACCCTTGTATTAGTGCTATTGTTGCTGTTGTACTGGTTGTTCTTGCATATTTACTTTGGGACTACGAGGCGGTACCTCGAGAGATCCCCCTATCTTGCATATTTACTTTGGGACTATGAGGCGATACCTCGGGAGATCCCCCTGTCTTGCATATTTACTTTTGGGACTATGAGGCAGTACCTCGGGAGATCCTCTGTTAAGCATTTACTTTTGGGACTACGAGACGGTATCTCGGGAGTGCCATTTGTTGACATCTCTTTGTTATGGGGTTGCACGAGGTTTCTGATGTGCTATTGTTACTATTGATATTTACACATGCGGCGTGACAAGGCGGGATATATATATGTGGGTTGCGCATGTGGCGAGATAAGGTGAGAACATTATTATGCACGTGTGGCGAGACAAGGCGTGCATTTATTTTACTATTTCACACGTGGCGATATAAGGTGGGCTATGTCAGGGATTGATTTGTGATGACTTGTAATGGCCTGGGGGCATTCTTGTTGTTGATGTTTGTGTAGTGGTACACTTACCTGTGCGGGTTTTATCTTGTGGAAAGTTGTGAGAAAACATTCTACGTGTTGTCCATTTATTTTCCTATACTTACTAGCTGGCATGAACCATGTTAGGACACTTGCACAAGCATACACGTAGTTGAGCACTCTTATCGGTTAAGAGGTTTTCTTGGTATTGCTGAGTATAGATGCACACCCTTGTTTACTTGCCTTCTATGTGAGAATGGCTCTATTTGGCACGTGAGTTATTAGTGCGGTTATGAGGTGTAATGAAGGCACATGATGCCAAGTGTTAGGGTTCAGGTATTGAGACCCGTGAGTTGTGATTTGTCTGAGGTTCGGTACCTCGTGGAGTTTGCTGACTAAAACCTGATGTGAAAGCAGTCGTTGTTACTGAGTTATTATTTGTTCTTGTTGTATCTGTGATTTCGATTTTAGGTTGTGTTTACGTTCACCCTTCTGCGTCATTATTATGGTATTCCGCTGACACTTATTGTTGTCCTTTCCTATTGAAATTACTGTATTATTAGTCATATCGCGTAGTCTTTATGTAGATATTATACTCTGTTGTTTCTATACTTATACTTTGTTCAGGTCTTTTAGTCCAGTAGGTGTCTTGACTATTCCTCGTCACTACTCTACTGAGGTTAGTCTTGATACTTGCTGGGTACCGCTGTGGTGTACTCATACTACACTTCTGCATATTTTTGTATAGATCCAGGTATTGCAGAGTCAGTTGATCATTAGCTAGTTGTGCGGATTGTTGGTGTGGAGACTCAAGGTAAACCTGCTACTGCGTTAGCAGGCGTCGGAGTCACCTTCCTATTCTGTATTCACACTGTTTTACCTATTTCCAAACAGTTGTATTTAGCAATTTGTAGCAAACTCGGTAGAGCTTATGACTTATACTACCAGTTTTGGGAATTGTAATTTTTTATAAAGAATTCCATTTCAAGTTGTTAGATGTTATTTATTATGGTTTTTATTCAATAAATATTAGGCTTACCTAGTCGCTAAGACTAGGTGTCATCACGATACCCAACGGAGGAGAAATTGGGTCGTAACAGAAATCGGAGGCGCAAAATTAATGCATACTTACAGAAAAATTGAAATTAAAAACATTAGACACACAAGAATTAAAACTAACACATAAGTCCTAATTTTTATGATCAAGCGAAATAATACCAAGTAGTTCACTTAGGGAGCAAAATCTATCTTCAAGTAAAGACTTAGTGAAGATGTCTGCTAATTGATCAGTGGTGCCAACAAATGATAATTCTATATCTCCCTTGAGGACATGATTTCACACCCCCAAAAGCTAAGGTGGGACGTGATTGGCACCCAACCTATACAACCTGTCGAGTGAACCCTTAACTAATTTTTACTAAGCATCATGATAACTGAAGTAACCCAAATGATGCCATGGCATAATTATTAACAAAAATAAAACTAAATTCAAGCTAAGAGCTAAGTCATAAATCTTAATAAAATACCCAACTGAGAGTAAACAAAATGTATAAAACCCACTAGACTAAGTCACGAGCCTCTACGAGTACTGATCATATATGTCTTTGGGGTATACCCCACACTCTAAGAAAATATAAATAAATACTAAGTCTGAGTTTCCACCAAGAAGAGAAGCGGGAAAGTGTTTGGGCTGAAAGCTAGTCCTATCTTGTAGTGCCTGTAACGTGACCAGTAGTATCTGTATCCAAGAAAAGAAAAGAAGCAGGCTCGCAGGCTAAGTATCATAATGGGATACCCAGCAAGTCTCATGGGTTACCTCCTAAGAAGGCGGAGCGAGGCCTTCTGGGGTAAACATAACAAGAAAGAAATATGTCCACAGAAAACATGTAAGCAGTATAAGAGCTGAAAACTGACAACAAACAAAAGTCTAAAATTGTAGGATGATCCTGCAAGTACATAACTAAAAGTGGAACCGTAAGGTAATAGCTAGATTGTAATAGAAACTGAGTTACACATAGTGGCCCTATGTACGTGAGATCTAGCAACACACACAGGGGAGTGTCAGCATATCTCCCCAGCAAACAATAGCCCCTACGAGCGTGGGGTATCTAACCCTGGCCTTATGGCACTCACGTAAGGAGAGTTCGGCTAGCTCTCCCTTCAATGTGATCACATTAATGCATAAATAAATACTGGAACCGAATACATCACTAAATGTAAATATCACCAACAAAGGCACATAAATACGCATAAACATGTAACTCTATCACATATAAAGTCGTAGTGAATAAGAATGACGTGAACTGAATACTGGAGCACAAGGAGACATGACTTAGATTTATCAAACACATGGAGCACGTGGGTTCTAATAAAACTCCCTACTAGAAGAATAAGCCTCAACTTACCTCAAGACGACAAGCTTAACTTCCACTTCACACCTCCTTCAAGCAATCTCGGACCCCAATTTCACAATCTACATGATAAACCAGTTCAACTTACATCAATACATGCATAAAGCTTGCAACTTTATTCCCATTAATTTAGGGACATTGGTTCAAATCCTCTAATTTGTGAGTTTTTCCTCTATTACGTGGGAACAAAACTTACCCACTTCATTCTTTTACAATACAATGGGTACAATCCTCCTTAATAACATTATCAACAATACAGTATAATACCAGTGTAAGGTTTCATCTTTTTCACAAATTTAAATCTTCATTATCAATTTCTCCCTATGCTACTCAACCCTAACTCCTGTTTCCAATTACAATCACCCATCTAAATAATAGAGTAGACAATTAAATAAGAAAGAAGTGAATAAAACCAAAAGGAAGAAGTAATTTTCTTACCGCGCGTTTGTCAGGGGAAAGAACACAAGCAACCAAAAGGAAAAACTTTGCTGCCTTTAAGCTTCGGCCAAAACGAGAACTCTAAATCCCGTACCAATTCTTAATGTTTCATTCTAATGCATTTTCTTTAAGATTCCAATCCATATATATCACGTGACCATACTTAGTCCACGTGACTAGTCCAATTCTATTTTTGTTAAATTTCCATTCTCTTATCTTTTTTTTAATATAAATATATCATATCACCCACTTCTAATCACCATATGCTATAGGCATATCTGTAACCACTTTATCTAGAATGTGTAGGTCCTTATACCCGCCAGGCATCTTATTCAATATCGTCATTATCAACATTTAAAGCCTAACAATGTACGGGGTTTTACACATGATCTTTAATGAAATGATATTTGATGTCTATATGCTTAACCCTAAGAATTCTTTGAGAGAGATATAGTACTAGAGTTATCACAAAATATTTGAATATGTTTAAAAAATAGTTCGTAGGCACCAAGTTGATGAGACATCCATAGTAACTGTGCACAACATTGCCCAATGGCAATATATTCTGCCTCCGTTGTGGATAATGCAATTGAGCCTTGTTTCTTACTGTTCCATGATATTAATGCCTTTCCCAGTAATTGACATGTTCCGTTGGTGCTTTTTCTATCTTCCTTATCACCTGCAAGATCAGCATCTAAAAAACCTTCCATCTTAAAATTGTTAGAACGTGGGTACCATAGTCCATAAGAAATAGTTCCGATAAGAAAACGAATTATTCTCTTTACTGCAATTAGATGCGATTCCTTAGGAGCTGACTGAAACCTGGCACATTTACATACACTAAACATAATATTTGGTCGCCTGGCAGTCAAGTAAAGCAAAGAGCCTATCATTCCACGATTTTTAGTTTCATCGACTGGATTTTCTTTTTCGTCCTTGTCAAGGCTGGTTGACGGGCTCATTGGCATACCAATTGTTTTAGCACTGCTCATGCCAAACTTTTGAATTAATTTCTTTATATATTTTGTCTGGCACACAAACGTTCCTTCTTCAGATTGTTGAATTTGAAGTCCAAGGAAAACGTAAGTTCTCCCATCATACTCATTTCAAACTTACATTGCATAAGACTAGTGAATTCCTTGCATAAAAGAAGGTTAGCACTTCCAAAGATAATATCATCAACATAAACTTAAATAATAAGATTACCTCCTGATGATATTTTGATAAATAGTGTAGTATCTACTTTACCTCTTGTAAAGACATGATCAAGTAGAAATGAACTAAGCATTTCATACCAGGCTCGTGGAGCTTGTTTGAGTCCATACAGAGCTTTAGTCAACTTATACACATGGTAAGGGAATTTAGAGTCTTCAAAACTAGGAGGTTATTTTACATATACCTCCTCATCAATAAAGCCATTAAAAGGCACTTTTGACATCCATCTAAAAAAGTCTAAATTGTTTGAAGGATGCATATGCAAGAAGAATTCGTATAGACTCTAGTCGAGCTACTGGTGCAAAGGTTTCATCGTAATCGACTCCTTCCTGTTGTGAGTAGCTTTGGGCTGCTAGTCTGGCTTTGTTTCTCACAATCTTTTCATCTTCATTGAGCTTATTTCTGAAAATCCTTTTTGTTCCAACTATAGTAGCATATGCAGGCTTAGGGTAGCAGTTTCTAGACTTGATTCTTATCAAACTGATCGAGTTCTTCCTATATTGATTGTACCCAGCTGGAGTCTTTTAAGGCTTCCTCAACTTTCTTTGGTTCAATCTGAAAGATGAGTGCTACATTTGCCTTTTTCTTGAGAGCTCCCCTGATTTTCATTCCTTCACTTGGAGCTCCTATGATAAACTTTTAAGGATATTCCGGTTCACTTCCCCACTCATTTGGACGTGTTGCAATCGTATGAGTAGTTGACTCATTCTGTGATTCTGGTTGACTATTGAAAGGTTCATTAGTTGATTATGTGACCCGATTTATCTTATCAGTCGACTTTCGGGGTTTGCTTGACTGCGGTATTTCTGGACTGATATCTTCATCACCTGCAATAATTTCTTTCTCGGTCGTAGTGTTATTTTCATCAAATATGACATGTACTGATTCTTCTACAGATAAGGTGCGTTTATTATAAACTCTAAAAGATCTATTATTTATGGAATAACCCAGAAAAATACCTTCATCACTTTTTGGATCAAATTTTCTAAGATTGTCCTTACCATTGGTGTGGATAAAACACTTGCTGCCAAAAGGATGCAAATAACCTATGTTGGGCCATTTACCTTTCCATAATTCATATGGAATCTTCTTCAAGATAGGTCTTATAAGACATCTGTTGAGAATGTGGCAGGTTGTGCTTATTGCTTCTGCCCAAAAATGGTTTGGCAAGGAATATTCCAATATCATTGTTCTGGCCATATCTTATAGAGTTCTATTTTTTCGCTCAACTACTCCATCTGTTGAGGTGATCTTGGAGCTGAGGAGTTGTGAGTATATCCTTGATCATTGCAGAAATCTTTAAATACTCTACTTTCGAATTCTCCTCCATGATCACTTTGAATGGTTGTAATAAGGTACCCATTTTCTCTTTCAACTCTCTTACAGAAAATCTCAAAGTATTTTAAAGCTTCATCTTTGTGAGATAAGAAAATCACCCATGTAAAATGTGAGTAGTCAACAACAATGACAAAGTATATCATTTTCCTCCTATGCTAGCAGTTCTAGTGGGTCCAAACAAATCCATATGGCGCAATTGTAAGGGTTTGGTGGTAGATACAATGTCTTTGCTTTTGAAAGAGTTTCTAGTTTGTTTACCAATTTGACATGCATCACATACATAACTTCTAGAAAAGTTGAGTTTAGGGAGACCAACCACTAAATCATCCTTGGAGAGTTTCATAATGAGGTGCATGCTTGCATGACCAAGTTTCTTATGTCACAACCATGGATTATCAGATATAGATGCTAAGCAAATGTGACTATCTAGATTTTCAAAGCCATCAAGATTATAAACATTTTCATACCTTTTTCCTGATAGTATTATTTTACTTGTATCACCTTCAATGGCACAACCTGTTTTCTTGAATTTAACTTCGTACCCTGAATCACATAACTGACTTATACTCAGGAGATTGTAGTTGAGTCCATCTACAAGATACACTTCAGTAATATCACAATTATTATTGAATGGAACTGTGTCAGTGCCAACTATCTTTCCTTTTGATTCATCGCAAAATTTGACACTTCCTCCATTTATCTTTGCAACTTCTTTGAACATGTTTTTGTCCCCTGTCATGTGACTGAAACACGTACTGTTTAAGTACCATTTTCCTTTGCGGATCTTCCTGTGGTGTTCCTGCAAAATAGAATTATCACTTTCATTTAGGTACCGAAGCTTGATTGGGTCCTTGTTAGTTAGTTCTACTAAGACCAGGATTATTTTTGGGTTTCCAAATCCATCCTAAAATATTAGATTTATGAAATCGACAAAAAGAGTATTATGTCCACTTTTATTACAGTAGTGACTCATATGAGCTGACCCGATTTTTGATCTACCACTTGTGTTAGTACTTGTGGACTTAGTTTTAACCGGTCTTTTTTTAGTTAACTTGTAAGTCGTTTGGTTAGACATGACAGAACTCTGACTGGTGGACTTGCACATGCCATTAAGTTGTATTTGTGATTCCTGAACTTCATCTTGAAGTACCTCTTTTTCAATTTCACATACTTCAAGCTTGAGTTCCCAGTCTTTCTTTTCCCTATTGAGTCTCCTTAGTTCATTCATCATTTTTTAGACTCTTTTAGAGTAAGGTCAAGAATATCCTACAATTCATTACATCTATCACAATTATAAGATCTTACCTTGCTTGTTTCACCCCGTCCCATAAAACAATTTTCATAATCTTCTTTGCATTCATCATCTGATGCATCTTCATCGGTCCAGCAGCCAGAGTATTTGTTCATGTCGTTTTCCAGAATGGTCATGAAGCATAGATTTGCTATTTCTTTGTGTTCCGAACTGTCTTCATCACTCCACCTTTCAAAAGATTTATTTTTATTGAATCCTCTAGAGACCTGCCTTTTAAGATCTGGGCATTCAGCTTGAACATGCCAATATCTTCCACACTCATAACATTTTCCATCATTCTTGTCTTGTTCATTGTATTGCCTGGTTCACCTGGGGGGCATCCTACCTCTTCTAGTGTTTGTGTATCTTCTCATTAAGCCATCCATGTTTCTTGATACCATGACAATCTCTTCTTCAAGAGCTTCTGGGTCGTCATCAATATCATTTTCTGGTCTTTTAGTTGTAGCTTTGAAAGCGACTGTTTTCTTCTTTTCTTCCTGGTTTGTTTTCTTGAGGTAAGTTTTCTCGAATGCTATAAGATCTCCTCGAATCTCATCATATGAAAGTTTGTTTAGATCTTGTGATTCGAGTGCAACTAATTTTGTCTGCCAAGTGGTAGGTAGACTTCTTAGAATTTTCCGAACTTGATCACCACTTGAGTATGGTTTACCAAAAGATTTTAGATCGCTAATGATTTTGTTGAACCTTGCAAATATTTCCTCAATGGATTATCCTTCTTTCATCTGGAAAAGTTCATAGTCATGAACTAACATGTTAATGTGAGTTTCTTTCACTTTGCTGGTTTCTTCATAAGTAATTTCCAGTTTATCCCATATTTCTTTGGTTGTATCACAACTTGAGATTTTCTCATATTCCTCTCCACTTGTAACATTATAGAGTAAATTTTGTGCTTTAGCATTGACCTGAACAACTGTCATTTGCTCGTCTGTGTACTCACCTATATCTTCTGGATCATCAGGTGGTTGAGTTGTTGTTGGTAGTGGATAGTTCCCTTTTTGATAACGCGCCATAATTTGACATCATAGAATTTTGCATATATTTACATACGCACTTTCCAGTGAGAAAAGTGTTGTCCATTGAAATATGGTGGCCTAACTTGCGATGTTCGTTATTGAAAGAGTGCTCCAATAATTACTTGATTTTCCATGATCTTTTCTCACTAGATTAAGCAAAAAGTGTGAGACTAGCTCTGATACCAATTGAAAATACAAGAGGGGTGAATTGCCTATTTAAAATTTGTATTATAAGTAGTTGACTAGTTTACCAATTAGTCGACTAGAAATAAGAACAGGATAATAGTAGTGCAGAAATAAAATATAGGAAATAAAGACACCAGAATTTTATATTGGTTCGGATTCAATGTGAATCCTACTCAAGTTCCCTTGGGTTGCAAAGATGTTCTCTTTCAGTGATCGAAGTTTTTTTGGTACAGAATGGTTGATGTAGCTTTACACCAACAGTTTGATCTCTATGTCACTTTTCTCTTCTTGATACAATACCTCACCAGTGTTTGTCTATTTTTCTTCTCTCACCAATTACACGACAGATCTAAAAGAACTGCAATACTTGTTTGGTGTAGAACAAAAGGAGTGAAAATAGTTCGTTCAAAGTATATCTTGTTAAAGTATGGAATATATGTATATATATATATATATATATATATATATATATATATATCTTCTTGAGGCCTTCTTGACTATTGAATGACGTGAATCTTGAGAGATTGCAAACCCAAAGGAGTTTATCCTTGAAAGGAATCATAGATTGATTCTTTCCAAGAATAAAATCACGTTTCTGTTGATCTTCCTTGATTTGTGGTCTTGACAAACTTTTCATCCGCTAGGCATATCTTTTCGTTACTTGAGTGATTTGCGATAGATCCCTTGATTTCTGGCTTCAACGACCTCCAGTGCATTCCTTTACGATCTCATTTTCCTTTGATTTGGGACCTTCCAATAATAGTTTCTGTCAATCATCATTGATTGATTCTTCTTCTGGATCTTCGTTGCTTTTTCCTTTTTCATTTATTATCATTGATTCTTTTCCTTGCGTTGCTTTTAGGGCTCCCGTTAATAGATTATTTCCTTAATATATTCTTGAATGGTATTGCTTCTTGATTCCTTTGTTTTATTCCTTGTGATCCTGCATCAAAAGTGATATATTATTTTTCATCATTGAAAGTTATAATTAACAATTAGTGGTAAAAATATTATGGCAGAGTGACAGGACAGAGGGACCCATAATTTTTCAGTATTTCTTATAGAAAAAAGGGTGTAAACCATCTAGTCTGGGTGCTTTGAAGGGATTAAAAGATTTTAAAGCCTCTAAGATTTCATGGTCACAGAGGTTTTTTCCTAAATGTATTATGTATGAATCTGTGAGAATGGGAAAAGGATAATGATTGTAGTGATTAGCAGCGTCAAGATGAACAGTGGAATACAAGGCTTTGAAGTAGTGAAAAATATGGGCTTCTATATCAGCTTGGTCATAAATCAAGTTACCAGTATCATCTATAAAAGAGATAATATGGTTTCTTCTTCTTCGATTAATGGTCGAGATGTAGAAAAAAATAGTATTTGCATCTCCGTCAGTAATCCAGTTTATACGAGATTTCAACTTCCAGAACTCTTCTTCCAACCTAAGGATGTCATTGAAGACTTTTATAAGAGAGATTTCAAGATTTTGGAGGAATAAGCTAGGAATTTGGTAAACCAGTAAGTCTAGCTAAAATAGTCTTCGTTTTAGTAAAAGTATTTCCAAAAATATTCTTGTTCCACCAGGTAATGTTATTTTGAAAAAGTGAGGTAGCTTGTAGAAGGTCAAGAGTACTATTCCACGAGTCATTAATAATATTAACAAGATCAAGATGTGAGCACCACATGGTTTCAAATCTGAAGGGCTTGCTAATACTAGTAATGTTATTTCCATGGAGATGTAGCAATAAAGGGTTGTGATCAGAATAAGTTTTAGGTAGATGACTAATATGAGCGTCTGGGAAAATATTAAGCCAATCATCGTTAATGAAGCACCTGTCAAGTCTTTCAAGAATCAAATCATCTCGAGTTTATTTATTAGACCAAGTGTACTCGCTCCCCTTAAAACCTAGATCAAATAAGTTGCAGTTGTTTATACATGATCAAAAAATATCTGCTCTATTATTATTAACCTGCCTACCACCCCATTTATCATTGGCAGTGAGCACCTCGTTGAAATCACCACCAATAAGCCAAGGACCACTATAAGATTCATGAAGAGTTATAAGATTATCCCACAGAATTTTGCGATAATTAAATAAGTTACTAGCATAAATCGCAGAGAAGAGCCAGGGTTGAGTTGAGGAATATACCTTAACCATTGCATGAATTTCTTGGCTAGTAACGGATATTCTGTCAATAGTGATAAGTCTACTAGACCAAAGGAGCACAATACCACCCGAGCGACCATTAATTGGCACTTCGATCATATCCGTGAAAAGGAAATCATCTCTAAGTGTTTGGTGATTCTCCATCTTGGTCTCTAGGAGGGAAACTAGGCAAGGCTTATGATAGTCTAACATAAATCCAAAACTTCTTCTAAAATCAGAATTATTGGAACCTCTACAGTTCCATATGAAAAAGTTAGTGTGGCTATTCATTGGGGCTAATGGATTTTTTTAGGTTCACATGGCTCACAAGTAATAAACCCTGATATGGTTTCATTTTCATGATAGAAACATGTTTTTTTCCTTGGTTCCCCCTGAAGATTTGAGTGCTTTGAACTCTGCAAGTGAGGAGTTCGGTGAGTTGTACTTCTATGTTTATCTCTCATTTTTGAGTCGCTACTAGTGTAGGTGCTTGTGACATTGACGCCGGCACTAGTACGCTTAGTTGAGCTCCGGTGGGTAGTAATTGATGTAGAGCTGGTGGATTTAAAGTGAAAAAAAGTAAGATGGTTCAAGATTACTTGTTGGAACAGTAAAACTACTTGGAGAATCTGCAATAGATGAAGGTTTGGGAGATTGATCTAGTTTCTCTATTGTGTTAGATTGAGAGTTGGTCACAAGATTGTGGAGAAGCTGGGGTTCGTGTGAAAGGTTAGGGGGTTGCCCCACAAGTGAAGCCTTAGGTTTGAGGCTTTTTCTCGTGAATTGTCCTTGTGTAATTTGATAGGATATCAAGGGTCTTTTATCAGCACTACTATTGATAGATTAACTAGTAAGAGTTGTAAATATTTTGTGCTATTTTGTCCTTAATATATGTGGATATTACATCTTGATGTTTAATATTATTTTATGAAGGTTTGATTTTCTTTTATATTTTGGTACTAATCTTCCAATTTTTATTGTTTGTATTTATTGACGTGAAACTAGTGTATAACATATACATATTACTCCCTTCAATCAACTTTAATTGATTTTATGAACTACTTTTGTGGTCCATAATATTTAATTTTTTCAGATATCAAGAAAAAATTAACTTTTTTTTTCAATTTGTCCTTGGAGTAAAGAGCCTAGGAGTATTTGTTATATTTTTTTAAAGAACAAATTAAGGTTAATATGGTCGATTTTATTGTTAATTAATGCTAAAAGATAAATTGCTTAGTATGTGTTAAAATAGCTAAAAAATTAGTTAAAGTTGACCGGAGGGAGTATACATTAATATACAAAAAAAAATGTATATTTTAATGACTATTATTTTTTGGAGAGACTATATAGCGTAATTTTCCCTTGAAAAAAAGGTCTAAAGCATTCATATTTGGAGGACTCACTATAATTCTGCAATTGTAATATCTTTCAGTAATCTTGTTTTTTTTTTTCTAGCTGGGCAATTGTTGCATGAAATGTTTACAGTTATTGGATAATATATATATTTGAAACTAAGAATCAACTTTTTCTTATTTGATATTTTTTTGGGTGAGTTTCTTATTTGATTAAGTATGTGTAATATCAATTAAAGTATTATTTTCTATTTTTACGCTTATTTTAGAACTTTTAATATTAAAACCAAGTCTACACTGTCAATATTAGATTGATAATTATGTTTTAGGACTTGAGAGTAATTTTCATGTCTCTTTTTTGTTAGGAATAGTTTTTATTGTCATCAAATTACAAATTTGGCGGTCCTTTTTTAATTAGATTTTGTAGTTTTTTTTTTCCTTTTATCTACAAAAAAAATTCGATGTCTTCTAAAAAAAAGTTAAATCCATAAAACCTAGTACCAATAGTCTTCAAAATTTGAAGGTATACAAAAACTTGAAACTTTTCTTTCCGCACGCTTATTAATTTTTTTTTCCTACTTTTCTTTCACTTTTTACAAACGAAAAACCACGACCAGGAGCAAAGAACAAAATTGCATTCCCCATTTTCCCTTACACAGCTTGTTTGGATGGTTGTTAACCATCGTTTTATAATGTATTATATTGTATTATATTGTATTGTATGGTTTTATGAATATAACGTTTGGATAGATTGTATAGTTTGTTGTTGTTAAATAACATTTTGCTGTATGGTTTGACTGTGTCGTATTGTACTGTAACTGGTAAGTTTACTAAAATACCCTCAATTGTTTAAATATTAAATTTATCAAGAATTACGCATAAAAATAATTTAAGAAACCCCTTTCTACTAATTTATCACAAAATATGTCTTATAAATAGATTAAGCAATTAAATTAATGCAAATTCTAACAAAATTAATGGAACAAAATTAGCAATTTTACGTTGGAGTTGGAAACGACAGAAGTTCTAAAAAAAAGGGGTGAATCCAAAGTAGATTATAGGGGGTCCGGAACCAAAATGTGGTTCTTTTGGACTCAAAGAACCAAAATGAGTGGGGAAAAAAAAACATAGAGACCAAAATATATATAATGCCCTTTTAAAGGGCGTTATACCTTAACGACCGTTTGACTGTTAAGGTATAGCGCCCTTTTAAAAGGCGCTATAGTTGAACCTGAAAAGAGCGGGAAGGTATAGCGCCTTTTATTAAGACGCTATAGTATAGCGTCTTAATAAAAAGCGTTATACCCACATAAAAACCCGTCTCCTTCCCTTCCCCACCAAACCAGAAACTCCCCCCCCCCCCCAAAATAAAAAAACAGCGGTCCCCCCATTGTCAACAAAAAAAAGCTCGATTGGAGCCCACCAGTCCCACAAAAAGTATAGATTCTCGGTCTCACATCCTAGCTAAGGCGTATTCTAGTAGTGGGTTGCTCGTTTCGGCTCCAAATCACCAAATCTTCAACTTTCCAAAAATCTTAAATCGAGGTATTCCGACTTAGTTTTTGTTAAAACTCGTATAAAATGCATATTAGTTATTTTTAATGTGCTCTATGTTATTTTGTGATTGTTTTGCGATTTAACTAATTTGTTATTTTTTATCCGGACTATAGAATTAGCGTGCTAAAAAAAATTAGTAAAATAGAGAAATTATTATTAGTTGTTAAAAAATATTAATTAGTTACTTTTTACTGTGATATATGTATTTTCGTGATTATTTTTTTATTAAATTAATTTATTGTTGGTATCCGCTTTAGATTATTTATTTGCTAAAAGACTAGTAAAATAGATAAATTGTTAGTTTAGTTCCCTGTAGTGGTAGCTTGTGGCCTAATGTAGTGCTCGTATTTATAATGTAGTGCCCTTTAGCGTAGTAAAATGTAGTACCCTTTAGCGTAGTATCCTTGTAGTTATTGAAATTAATCATTTAAGTATCTCTTATACCCAAAAATACGTCAAAAAAACTGATAGTTCAAACACAAACTTTTTACAATTCTAGTCAATGATCGTAGGAAAATAACATGAGAAAATAACAATATTTTTCGAACTAAGTATTGTTATATGAATATTTAATAATTAAATCATGTATAGTTATGAAAATTAATTATTTAATTTTATTATAGTCAAAAATAAGTGAGTCATAAATAAAAATATATAATAATAAAACTAACATATAAAATAATAAAACTAACATATAAATTAATAAAACAAACATATACAGTATTAAACTAACATATAAATAATAAACTAACATTTAAAATAACAGACCTATTGAGTGTCGGAAAAATTTTCTCATCATGAACACAAGAATTCAGGATACCTTGGTGCTACTGGGCCTCAAATATCGAGCCCGGAACCCATATGTAAATATTTAATAATTAAATATTATATAATTATAAAAATTAATTATTTAATTTTATTATAGTCAAAAATAGGTGAGTAACAAACAAACATATAAAATAATAAAACTAACATGTAAAATAATAAAACTAACATATTAAAGTAAAATAATATAATTAATATTGTTCAATTTACAGTAGCCGACATGGAGGTTCCGCCTTTGCATCCCAGACCTGCCACGCTAGAGCTACTGTTGCTACAGGACGAGCATAGGTCGTCCTACATATAGGAGGGACAGTTACTGGCCCAGACATTCCGTGCCAGGAGAGTAGACGATATGTGGGACTTTCTTAGGGCCCACCCTCTCCATCTCCGTATAGTCAGATGCCTCCACGATACGGATTTTTATAGGATTGTAGAGATCGGCCGGCTGCAACTGGATTGGTCGTTGATCACAGCCCTGATAGAGCAGTGGCGACCGGAGACGCACACATTCCATTTGTCCATTGGGGAGACCACTATCACGCTTCAGGACGTGGAGGTCCTGTATGAGTTGCCTGTTGATGGACACCATATTGCTTTGTCGAATGCCATCAGAGAGTATACGGGTTTGCAGTACCTGGAGATGCTGCAGCGGCTCACCAGTTTCCAGCCACCGGATGAGACTGCATTGATTGGGGCAAGTCGTCTGCAGTTGACGCCCGTCCGGCAGCATTTGGAGGCGATGCACGCTGACATCACAGATGATACACCGAAGCTTCATATTCACTGGTACACGAGGTTGTTGTTGTTGCTTATGTTTGAAGGGGTTTTGTTCCCGAACACTTCGGGGAACCTAGTTAGCTTGAGATTTCTTCATCATCTTGAGCGGCTAGATGATTTACATCATTACATCTGGAGTGCTGCTGTTCTCGGTTACTTGTACAGACAGATGTACCGGGCGAGCATGGGCACCTAGCGAGACGTTGCAGGATTTTTTCCGCTGCTGCAAGTGAAAACATAGTCGAATACTCTCTTCATTATAACATACCTAGTAAACATATACCTTAAATTTTACGCCCATGTTGTATATTAGGTTTGGGCTTGGGAGCGGTTCCTACAGTTGCAGCCACCTCTACCACTCTTAGCTCCGGATGCACCACTTCCGTTTCTCCCTTTAGCTAGGAGGTGGGGTTGATAGGCGAGGATATGGATAGGAGTACGAGGCTCTACATAATCTCCCCTATTGCAGGGATTTGTTGGATTTGCTGGAGGGCGCACAGGTAAATGTATACCTACGTTTACTTGGCCTGGCTTTATATGGGTTGCGAATACTCACATTTCCTATTTTTACTTAATAGTTCATTTGTAGGCCATACAGCGACGAGCTAATAGCTGGTTTGCCCGATTATTGCTCGACTAGCCGAATTATGTGGAGCTCTTCCGTCCCGTTGATGTGTCTCGATATTGTCAAGTATCATGCCACCGAGCGAGTACTTCGACGGTTGGTCGCCCGCAGCTTGTACCGCCACCGCCCGCTTGGCATATGACACATTACTAGCGGGATGATCGTTCCAAGATTGACCAGACATATGTGGCATGACTAGAGGCGCAGATCGATATTTGGGACAAGCGGCATGACCTGATTCCGCCATCCCCTCCACCTGACCGTACGGATGGTGAGCATGAGTATATGGGTTGGTACCGCAGCGTTACCCGACTTTTCATCGGGAATCCCTTTTATCGTGCTGGCAGTCGGTACGTTCCATACGCCGGGAGGAACGAGACACTGGTATGTTATTTGGTATACTTACTTATAACGTTGACCTAGTATTCCGTAATTTATATTTTACATGTTGTGCAGGCTATTGGCCTACATATGTTCCACCAGTTGAGACTGCAGATGCAGCAGCATACCGGTGAGGGAGCAGTCGCTTTGCACGAGTATGGCAGGTAGGTTACCGGTTTGGCTTCCCGGACATTGAGGCGAGCCCGAGATGATGAGCGCTTAGGATACGAGGATGAATATGTGGCGCCAGAGCAGTACCATCATGGGCCACTAGTAGAGCCGGAACGTGGTCGACATGGCAGGCCTGCCCAGAGAGGTAGGGATGTCCCACGAGGTAGTGGTGTCCCACGAGGTCGTGGGAGTCGGCGAGGAGGTGGTCCCCAACAAGGGGCCGTTGAGGCACCTGTTGAGGATGTTGGAGTTGATCAGATGAGTGACCACCATGAGACAGACCATGATCCTAGAGATATGCCGCCATTCAGCCTTCAGCATACTTCGGGGACTTCGCAGGTGACCCCGTCAGCTCCATTATTGATCGCGGGCATGGCCATTAAGCGACAGGAGTGGGATCAATATTTTCCTGACCCATCTACCGTTGATGATGATCGTCCGATATGAGATGTGGATAGTGGGCATCGGTTGAGTTATGGATCATCATCGAGGAATGCTGAGGATCTTTCACAGGCGAAGGTTTTTGTATTACTATTATTTATATTTGTTTTTATCTCATTGATTAGTCATAAATATCTAAATATTTTTTTAAGGCTTCATCCTCGCCCGTCATGGAGGCCATCTTATGCAATACTGACATGGCTGCAACGGATGATTATATTCAGGAGCCTGACAAGACCATGGTAAGACAATTTAAATTTATATGACTTAACACGTACATTACTAATACATATATCATATTCTAAAATATCTTATTATTCTGTAGGTTACTGCTGGACCGACGACCCCTTCTACCAAGCCTCCAACCCAACTGACGATCATGCTGCAACACATCCTCCAATAAAGAGGCGACGTGATGAGGATGATCATGATAGTGTAACCGGGCGGGATGGGATGCGCCTCAGGCCAACGGCTGCTTTAAAGCATACAGGATGTGGGACACATTGATTTTATTTTTTTTATGTACATATGACATTCAGTAAATAATAGCAACAATTTTTATTGTTTATATTATATGAGCATTATGTTTTTTTTTCGGTTCTTCGTTATTTTAATACTACAACACAAACACAAACATAACAACTTAACATAATTTAAATTCAGTACAACTAATGAAAATACATAACACGGAAAACATAAAGATAAAATACTACACTCAACACATACATGTGTTTGTTTAGTCACTACCGCCTATTATTTTCTCCTCCAACCACTTAAATTTCTCTTCCAGCCTATTTTTTTTCTTCTTCCGCCTCTTTTAGTTTCTCCTGCACTACCGTAATTTCTCGTTGCATTTCAGAGATCTGGCATTGGTATTCACCGTTCATATTCCAAACATACTGCAAACATGATTTATAGTATTCCTGGTTAATGGGTTCATCATACCATTCCTCAAACATACATTCTGTCATTGCATCCAAACAATTGTTGACATATCCAGTATCTGCGCCCAACATTACCATCTGACCAACATGCCTTCAAAATCACACGTTTGCCACAATAGCACCTTGGTTGGTGATTGCGTCCAGACATTTGTTAATGCAAGAAAAATAAAAAATTTATGGAAAGTTTTGCTATTTGTTTTGGTTAAGCGCAGATAATAATTAAAATACGCTAGTTATTTATAGGCAAAACAACACACATAACGTAGTATTTCACTGCGCTATGCTTCGCGTGTTAAGGATTATTTCGTGTACAAAACAACTTTTCAAGAAGATAGCTTTTGCAGGCAATCAGCTTTTTAGGTCGACAAGACAACACACATAATGTAGTATTTCACCGCGCTATGCTTCGCGTGTTAAAGATTCTTTCGGGTACAATATAGCAATAGAAACATAATTTTATTTCATACATTCTGCAAGATAAACAAGTACATACACTTATTATAACCACATTACGGAAACAAAACACTACGTGTATCCTTGATAGTTGGGCACATTAGATGAACTTCTACCAGGATCTGGATTACCACCGCCACCCAAACCAGCTGAAGGACATTTACGACTGTCGTGTCCTGTTTGCGAGCATATGCCACATTTGCGCGCATAAACGGTATCACCAACATTCATTTGGTTCCGTATATGCGTTCTTTTTTCCACTTGTTGTTGACGTACATAGTCCTTATTACACGCCATTTTAAATGGTTCCGGCGATCAATAATGCTCAGCACCCGCTAGCTACAACTACCCACTATAGGTGTTTAAGTATGCATCAACATTATATTCTTTATCAACGTAGTTGGTTGCCCCTAAACCTGTATATTGAAAGCACTTGATAGCATGTGAGCACGGTATGCGGTAGATGGACCATTTCCCACAAGAGCATAACCTTATGGCTTCATTTACGGTGTATGTATTATTCCCCCGATTTTGATGGATAGCGGTGCGAACTTCAAAAATATTTCACTCATTGCAATACTGTAAATATGAATGCCAATGTGCTCGCTGCCTATATTTCTTAATTTTTTTTTATTGGTATTGGCATAAATTCAACACCCTTTTCCATCAATGACGATGCACATCTAGCCCTTTCAACAAACCTTTTCACCATCTGCTTGAATGATGTCCGCACCATGGCAGTGACAGGCAATCCACGTGAGGACTTCAATAACTTGTTGAAAGACTCTGACACATTTGTAGTCAGAATTCCCTATCATCTTCCACCATCCGCATGCAAAGTTCACTTTTCAAGCTCATGTCGCATCAACCAACGATAGGCTCCCTCGTCTTCCTACCTGATAGATTTCATGCACCTCGTGAATTTACACTCTTGGTGATCTGTTGCAGCCATCCACATTAAATAATGCAAATCCTTATTGGGATATGCCTTCTGGAAATTGGCCTTCAGGTTCCTCACACAACGGTGGTAGGCATACGGTTCCTGCTATGCACGCAAATTCTGTACATAACTTAAAATACCATCATGCCGATCAGATATTAGACAAATACCTGAACGCTGTTTGATAACGTGCTCTTTCAAGTGGTTCAAAAATAGTGTCCACATCTCTTGGCTTTCATTGGCACAAATAGCAAAAACAACTATGGATATTACCGGTCGACAATGCACAAAACCATCAATTGCTAGTTTAAAAGCCCAGAACACATATTTAAATATATGTTCTGGTATTCCCGAACTCCGCTCAAGCTTCCATTCAACAACAGTCCCGGGGTTAAAGTATTGCAATGCAGCCACGTACCTGAGTAGAGATGCAAAGAACTTATCCCAATTACTATAAACAATTTCAAACACACGTTTGTGCCCGAGAAATACCTTTCTTTTGGTAATGGTGCACCCATATTCCTGGTGGACGGATGTTATACACTCTTTGATTTTGTACCTTATGGACACTTCAATGTGTGGAATCAAGACAAGAGAAATCAAGTCATCATTCAAGTTAAAATGATTCCCGCTGAATGTGTCCATTTCACAATTGTGGGTGCCAATGTATTTACCCACAACTCACATATTTATTTTCTTCTTCCTCGCACGCAGCATCCAATTACAACCCGTAAACCATCTACGACAGACTACCTTGTATACATCTGGAGATGACTCGCGTACCGTGATCTCACGACACTCTTTTACGTTGTACATTAGCACCGCCCTGGTTAGGCGCACTTTATCGGAAAAAAGCATGCCCTTTGACAACACCGTTGCTCTAGATTCATCCCACATTGCTGTCCGAATTTCGTCAATATCCCTTGTGAGGGCATTCATATCCGGCATACTTGGCAAACGATCTAAGGTAGGGAATCTCCCTTGAATGAAACGACACGTGGGACTCGTACACTCTTGGTCTAACTGGGGGTGGATCATGCTCCCTCGTCAAATCAGGTCCAGCATTCTCTTCCTCCTCCTCATCACCCTCATGAGGGAAGGGTGTGTCATCTCCAGACTCATCGGCATTGTTGTCATAATCACCATTCTCTTCCTGACCCTGTGCATCTGCCAGATCCCGATTAAATATGTCGTCTTCGGGCAATTGAGTAAGGACATGACCTTCAGGATGCTCGTTTTCACTGTACAACCAACAAAATAATGAGTTACTCAAATTGATAAATACTTTACATATAGCTATATCACTTCACTTACAAATCGTAATGTGTTGACATCCCGTGATGGACATTATCCTGTTGGTGATGACTCCCGGATGGACCAATATGATCCAACACACCAGAACTAGGCATATTCTAACTGGGCGTTGGTTCATAACTTGTAAAATTCATATCTGGCCGGTACCCCCTATGGAATATATGAGTGTTAATACAATTCAATACAGCAAAAATAAACATCGTAACACAAAGGAAAATTGAAGTTTACCACTCGTCTTGTGGATTATGTAAACTAGGAGAGAAATTATTTCCTCGCTCCTCATTCGCCCGTGGAGATAAGTTTAGATCAGGCCAAACTCTTTCAGCCGGAACCTGTTCGGCTAAAGCTGCTCCAAAATAACCACCCGATGACTGAGGGATATCCCTGCTTTGCTCAACCTCATTATTGCGAACGTCTTCAACCTTGACGTACATTTCCAACATTTTTATCACAAGAAATTTCTGGTATTCATCCGGAGTCCTCAAAAAATCTCTCATAGTTTCATCGTCCTTGATGTTAAACTCAGCATAACAAGCAACCCCTTGCGGAATAACAGTATACGGATATCTTCCGGTTACTTTAAGGTTCACCGAACATTTGCTCACACTAATTGTTTTTTACATAACAACGATACCAATGTATCGTACTCCATTGTAAGTGGCAACTTAACATGACACTGTTGAGATAAACTATAGATTACTGAGTTATTCGTCACCACAACCTCACCCCCCTCCCAATATAATGAAACCATTATTTTTCGCTCTTTAGACATTATGACAAAATGCAAAACAACTTAACGAAAAAAATATTTTAGAAGACTTGAGAATATTTGTGAATGGATTTTTAGAAAATCCTTAACCTCTTTAAATAAGGCAAAAACCAATCCCGGGGTACAAGTTTTTTAGGTATAGCGCTTTAAATAAGGGCGTTATACCCAGTTGAATTATTGTTATGTCAGTTAAGCCCAGAAAAATTATTGATGGGCCCACATAATATGTATAGTGCGGTAAGGAAATGCGTTATATATATATAACGTCATTTAAAAAGGTGTATATATATATATATATATATATATATATATATATATATATATATATATATATATATATATTGGCATCTATATTTGTTTTCCACATATTTTGGTTCTTTAAGTCCAAAAGAATTATATTTTGATTCCGGACTCGAGAGATTTGGAGTTAAAATAAAAAAAGATAAAAGATAAATAAAATTATGGAGTAATATAATTAAAAAGAAAAATAGGAAACAATCTCACCATATCAAATCGATTGTTTGAAGAAATGAAACTTTTCATTATTCTGCACAATAAATTTAATAATATAATACAATCAATTTTAATTAAACAATCAAAACAAACATTTTAAGGTACACCGATTAACAACCATCCAAACAATATGCTATTCCGTCTCTTTTTCAGTTCCAAGAAGATATAAAAATATTCTCTTAATAAATCCCGTATATCGAGGCAGATTGATTTAGACTTCAACAGTTCAACGTCTCCCTTGCATATTGGAATTTCCCGTTATACCGTTGGTTTCTCGCCGTGGGTATTTTTCTCATTTTTTTGTTGGTCGACAGCAGTGTGTGTGCGTGAAAATGGGGTCCCTAGAGCAAGACCATGTTGTTGATCCTCAGCTTCACGTCGACAACTCTGCTTCTGGTCAGTTAAATCTCATATCTTTTTGTCAGGTTTTCTCCAAATAATTTAAAGGGCTTGAGGCCTGACGGTGTGCATATTTCTCTATCTTTTGTGGGGTTTTCTTTCAAAGTTTCTTTTTTTTTTGTTGGCTTGAGGGTGTGCATATTTCTCTATCTTTTCTGAGGATTTCCTTTCAAAGTTTCTGTTTTTATTTACCTTTATGTGGATTGAGGATCTGGTTTCTGCTTATTTCCTTTTGGGCGCATCCATAAAGTATTATTTGTGCTAAAGGCTGCTGTAGTTATTGATGTCGTTGAAGAGAGGTTGTTTTGTATATGTTAACAATGAAAGAAAGTAATTCGTTTGCTGCAAAATTATCTTAATGGGTCTTTAATGCATTACTTAGAGCTGCTGGTGCTGGGAATAGGCATAAAAGGAGAAGGGGTGATTGATAAACAAAAAGATGAAATTAGATGTTGTAGTTAATAATTGACTGGAAAATGAAAGACTATCATTGTATCTTTTGCCATTTTTGATTTTTAGTTAAATAGGCCAAAATGGGAAGTACAACCCTTGAGGATGGATGTTGTTTAGCAAAACTTCAGGTCACTGAAATGTGAAAATTAGTTTTGTTTTCTATTTGTGCCTAGCCAGTTATTTTAGTGCCCGCTGATTTTCGTTCGATATCATATAAAGACAATTCCTATTTGATATAGCTATTTGTGCAAGTAATTTACGGTTAAGAAGCAACTGTCTCTTGTACAGATCGTGTCTTAATCTACATTAACTTAGGATACAAACTGGTGTTTGGAAGGCAGAAATTTTAAGAGTTTAAAGTAAGTTGAAAAGTTAGTTTGATAAAGGAAACATCACATCAAGGTTCTAATTCTGAATAGTTTAATGAATTTAAAATTCTTCAAAGTTGCACATAAATTGAATGGTTGCAAATATTTTATGCCGTCCCACAAAGGAAATAATGTTACATAACTTGGGATGGGTGGTTACTTGGTTTTATCAAAAGGAGGGGAAATTATGGATTTATGATGTCATAAGAGTATCTGAATTTTGAATATTGTCAAGCTGTGGCGTAAAAGGTAATAACTTACTCGTATTATTGTATTTTCTTTTCTTTTCTGGATTGGATGTATCAACTGTCTAGCCCTTGTGGCTTCTAGTTGAAATTTTAACTGATTCGTGGCGGCTTACTTATTTTATATTTCTGGAAATTGGTAAGCTTAATCTGGGGGTTGGGGTATGGATTAAACTTAGGAGGTTTTGATTTGGAAGTTTGACCAAAATGCCAACCCCTTTGGGTTAATTGAGTGATGTCTTGTGAGAAGTCCAACTTTGTTTGCCTGGTAGAATCAGTGAATCTATGCCGATTGTGCTACCAATAAATATGTAGACTACAACTGAAGCCTATGTTGGCTCTCTTTAATCCTAGGCGTCTAGTGATTTGATAAAAGTTTATCTTGTGAAGGTTTTTGTAGTCTCTTGTTCATCCTGTATACAAAATACTAAGTTCTGAAATGATGATTTTAACTTGGGAAGATGATTTATATATTCCATCAGGACTCCTTAACAAACATAATAGGGAGCTGGAGCATCTGAGTCTGACGAACCAGCCACTAAAGACAGTGAAATTCTTCGTTTTAGCTGTTCTAAAGTGTCTTCAAGAGTTCTCAGTTAACAGCATAGTCAAGTGCAGCTGTCTTGTGGTCATGCTGCTAGCAGCCGCAGGTGGGATTTTGTTTTTCAAAAGTGGCAGGGCCTATGAGGAGGTATGTTGTTTTGTTCTTGTGTTACAATGCATTTCTTCATAGTGGCAGTCTGGCACATGCAATGTGACTTGAGGAACTTAAATAACACATTTCTAACATCCCATTAGTCTACCATGTTACATGTATACTAATAATCCGGGGCTCTTGGACTTTTTTTGTTTTTCCTTCTTGTTATCGTCTAAATTGCTCGGACTCGGGTGTGGGTGTCCGATACGGGTGCGGATCTAGAGGTCAGATCCTTCATGATCTAAATTTAAAGATTCGCGGGTTCGGATCCAGGTACGGATACGGGTGCGGGGATTCGGCTAAAAATAATTCAATTATTTAAAAATAGAGTTATAAAAATATGTCTAAATTATGAGACATATGTGGAAAACTTACAAGGTATTCCGAGAAGGAGAAAATATTGAACAAAAGTAGAATTTTAGAAGGAGATAAAAGGAAAAGGACTGACATAGAAATTTATATATACAAGGTATTTCATTTTCTTCTATATCACCCTAGCTTTTGATTTGTTTTCAAAAATCATTGTATCTGTTCCAAATTTCTCTGTTGATTTTGGTCAAAATACCCAAAATTGGTTGACCAGATCCGACACGATCCCGCACCCATACCCATACCCACGTCGTGTCGATACGGGTGCGGCACTGGAAGTGAAGAGTCCGAGCAACTTAGGTTATCGTAGCAAGAGTTTGCTAAAGTTAGAGGATTTAGGGTATAGCTGACGTAAGGAGCATTATGTCATTTCTGCTGGGATGGGGAGTGGGGGTCGAGGAGGTGGCAAGTAATGAAGCATTTATGTTTCCGCTGTTTGGACCTAATGTACATTCTTAAGAATTATGGTATCTTTTGATGCTTGTTTGGAGATGATTTTTCTCCCATATAACATGCTTTCTCAAACTAAATCTACTTAGGCGAAACTAATCTTCATCCAGTATTTCACAAAGAAGCAATAAGAGCAATTTGAAATTGTTCCTTTTTCTTAAATGGACTTTTAAGTTATATCCTGGGCAGTCAATCTTTTCTACATCATTTTTCCTTCCAAATTTCACATCATAGCGGTAAGACCTTTGTTTATCATTAGTTAATAGCTACAGATATTCTTAGCCATTGATCTCTTAAAACTATGAAAACTTGGGAGTTTGTTCTCTAGTGATTGAAGGAAACAAGCTCCAAAAACACTACAATTGATACGTTTTATTCCTGCATGGGTGGATTATCTTCCAATCGTCCTTGCTATCCTGTGTCACATGCATGCTCCTCTAACTTTTTACTCTTTTGTTTTGACTTTATGTTTGCTTTTCTTCAAGACACTGCAGCCGGTTCAGGAGCTTCTCAGCTATCTTCGGTTTGGACTCTGGTGGTTAGCTCTTGGCGTGGCTTCATCAATCGGGCTGGGTGAGTGGACATTTGCTCTTGGCATGTCATTATAAAATTAAAATAACTCTGTTTGGTGTTACTTATGACAAAAATGAAGTCTGTTCAGTGTTCTCTATCAAGTGAGTGATAGTCTGATAGCATTGTCTTTAAGTTGTAAGTATTTTCTTTGAGATAGTATTTGTGTTCCAACTTTTAGCAATGCACTACTATGGTATGATTGTCATCTATGCTCCTATTTTACCTTCCCTAATCAATCATGAGATTCTCTCCAACAGGAACCGACTATTGTAGGTAATACGTGTTTTTCTCATTTTCTTTAATACAGCATTTTAGCTGAATCCCATTTGTGTTCTGTCCAAAGTACATGAAGACGGGACTTTGCAAAATAGTTGGCAACTGGACTTGACCATCTTTTCTTTGATCACATTGTCAAGCAGTTCCTGTTTCTTGAGCAAGCTTTTGAAGTTCATCGGTGTGTTAGTTTGTGTCAAGAGTATTTTTTAAAAATTATGTTTGGCGTGGAATAATGATCATTATATTAAAATAATTTTGAGCGAGCTGACTATTCTACACATACTATCATGCTTCTCACATGAGCTTTCTTTATTGGAGATCATAGTCGGACTTTTAAGTCATTTCAATTCTGGTTTCTTGACCTAATCTCTCAACAACTATATATTTTCCTTTATTGCTGATATGTGGAAGTCTTATTGTTTATAGAATTATCTGGAAGTGGTTTTGGTGGTAACTATAATTGCAGTTTATTTTACTTTTTCACTTATATTTTTGTCATTCCTCATCCTTGTCTCTCTTTGTTCTAAAAGGCTCTGGTCTGCACACTTTCGTCTTGTACTTGGGCCCTCATATTGCTCTATTCACAATAAAATCTGTGAGCTGCGGAAGGATTGACATAAAGAGTGCTCCATATGATACAATTCAGTTAAGAAGTGGTCCTTCATGGCTGGATAAGGATTGTTCTGAATTTGGTCCACCATTGTTTTCCTCCGGTGCACGGGTACCATTGACTAGCATACTGAATCAGGTTCAGTTGGAGGCTATATTGTGGGGTATTGGAACAGCTCTTGGAGAGCTTCCTCCTTATTTCATCTCTAGAGCTGGTAAGCAGCATTTCCAATGCGATTTCTTCTTGTACAGTGGTGCTTTACCTCGCATTTGAACTTCTGGAAACTTTTTTACTCCAAATAATTGTATTGCAGGATATTTTCTTAATCTCTGTAATCTTTTTCTTCATCTCTTCTTGGGACGACAAGTATCAATCTTTTTGGCAATCGTACTTTAATCCATTTATATTTATTTCCCTTCCGACTTCTAAAAAGCTGGCGAAAAAGCTCATAATGTCATTGTCAGGAGTCCTTGGGGCAGAGCACAGTTATGTCATGTGAGGACCAGCTACCTCTCCTTCGTAATAAAGGAAAAAAAGAAAAAGAAAGAGAATTGGATTTTCCTCCTTGATCTTTTTAATTCTGTTGGAGATATTTTCTAGTCTGGCTAAGGGCCTGATGAAAATTTTACAATTTGTAGTTCTTTATACCTTCAGCTTGGAATACCTTTGGGAATGTTATTTCCGCAGAAGCTTTGAAGATAGTTTCCTATATTCCTTATCTAAGCCCACCTACCATCTTCCTTCTAGAGCAATAGAACTTCTTTCTTTCTTCAACTTCATGTGTATTTTTTCAGTTCTGTAATGTTTCGAGTTATCCACAACACTAATAATTTTGGAATATAGTTCCAATTATAATCTTGCACAGCACCGCTTTACAGTAATGTATTAGTGGCAGAGTGGCCGGAGTCACCAGATTAATGTGGTACTGATGTTTCCCGTGCTCTTGGAAATTGCAGCTCGTATCTCTGGTAGCGAAGGGGAACTTATGGAAGATTTGGATTCTGGTTCAAAAGAAGATAGTGGAATTATCAGCAACCACTTAAAACAGATAAAACAGTGGCTTCTTTCTAACAGACAGTATTTGAATTTCTTCACAATTCTGGTTCTTGCTTCGGTAAATCCTATCTCACTATTCACGTTTTGCTGGGACCTTATTTTGTCCCTCCAACAGAGTTTCTTCAAATTACGTCTATTAACCCCTCCTTTTGACCTCTGTATTGCTTTATTTTTCAATCCTCATTAAGGTTTTTAAACATAACTTAAGCTAGAAGAAGTTCACTAACCCCCTTCCCCCCTAGACAGAAAAAGAGGGGGGAAGAAAGTACCTTTTACTGCTTGACTGCTTCCTCATTTTTTATCATTTAATAAATAATGAAATGTCTTCGTTTACAGTCTCTCCCTGGGTTGCTGCTATTTTCTTAAAATTTCATCATAAAATAAGTACGAACAATTAGTCTTGATATATTTTGTTTTCTTCATTTTTCTGATGTTTCTTTTTTTCTCATTTCTGGGAACAAGGGCACTTCTGTGCACAATTAGATGCCCCACTTTGTGGCTGTGAAGTTAATTTTCTAGAATCTTATTTTATTCCAGATCTCAATAGTTAGTTTGATCATTTAATTACTTGCAATTATCATTACCGATTTAGCATGTTTTAGTTCCTCTCCCCTCCCCCTCCCCCTCCCCCCACCCAAAAGATCTGGAGACTCGTCTGTACCATATATCTCGCAAAGAAAAGGTGGGGTTGGGGTGGGGATACAATCTGTTCTCATATTTTCTAACATTTGTGGGGTTACACATTTGTGTTCTTGTCCTTTACAACGTATATGTCTTTTTATGAATGATGCGTTTGTTGCTGCCGATCCATTTTTATGTTTGTTTTGATAGCCTATTTAGTGCTCTCTTTGTTTCCTGTGAAGGTGCCAAATCCTCTGTTTGACCTTGCTGGTATCATGTGTGGCCAATTTGGTATTCCATTTTGGAAATTCTTTATAGCAACACTGATCGGGAAGGCAATTATTAAGACTCACATACAGGTCTGCATCTACCAAATGTTATCATTTGTTGTTAAGCTCCCAATGCTTCTCTAGTTATAAGTATTTGAATGCTTGCCAAATATGTTTGCAAACTTCATTTAAAAGAGATTATATCATGTATTTTTGCTGAGTCTTAAGGTATAAGACAGGTGGAAATACCGTTACCGGGCTCTCCAGCTCCTGCTTTCTTCTCCCTCATGTTTTCTTCTATCCTCACTTCCCCCCACCAGTGTTCTGCCCAGTCTGCTCCATCAGTCCGTCCTTATTCCCCCTTTTCATGACTATGGACCATCAATTACTGCACAATCGCCTGTGATTAAATTCCGATTGCCAAGATTTGATGAAAACTGTAAAAATACCCTGTTTTACAAACTAACATTGCCACCTTTAGTATACTAATCACTATTATGTGCTGTCAATTAGATTAATTTGGACAAACTTTATCTATGATCATTTGTATGGATTATAAGTGTGCGTTTTGGAGCATTTTTAAACTGATTACTCTTCACTTTTGGTCAAGAGCCGAAAAAATATGATGTCAAAGAACAGAAAACAAACAGGTAGCTAGCTTCATATCGCAACTGACATATTAAAGTTTGGTTGTTAATTTGTGAAAGTTACTTTGCAGACAGCATTTATCATCTCACTTTGCAATAATCAACTGTTGGACTTGATAGAAAATCAATTAGTTCGGGTGCTTGGTCTCATCCCTGGAGTTGCTTCGCTTCTGCCAAACATCATTTCCAAACTACATATTGCTAGAGAGAAGTACATGGCAGCGTCCCCTCCAGTGTCTAACGTAAAGGTAATACACTGAGTCATCAGAAAATTAATGTTGAGGTAATGCTCTCGTTACTGCTTCATGCATGTTTTCCTATGCTAAAGGTAACTTTCTCCTTCCACCTTCTGAGCTGGAATATATCTTGAACTTTACTGTTGCTTTATAGGTGTAAGAAGGTTTGGTTCAAAGAAAGTTAGCTGTCATCTAGTTGGTATGCATAAAAATATAGCCCAAGTCAACTTATCAGAAAAAGAAAAGCCAAGCCTTACATACTATTTTTATGCTGACAAGAGTTGTATCATCTGAAAAGGGAAAAAAGGTGTATTACCATATGAGATCCTCTTCAACTAAGTTTATGAGAAAAAACTTTGACTAAAATTAACCTACTAATTTGGCATAGAATATCTGCTTAACATGCAACCACCATAATCAGAGTCTGTATTCACACCCATAGCTTGTCCCTGAAGATCTCCTTGGCTAGTTATCTATACCACAAATATGACCTCGTATGGTAGAGTTATTACATCCTAGTTAACCTGCTTGTCCCTTGACTCGTCAATCTCATTCGTGTCTGGATGGCCTCTTTTACACGAGGATGTCAACTTTTATTTGTTGAACAAATATGCAGTTTAAGTTCTTATGCATACATACAGAACACAATCATAAACTAAAAACCTATGTTATACTGCAGGCAAAAAAGTGGGATTTGTCGCTTGGTTCCATATGGAACACTGTTGTGTGGCTCATGCTCCTGAACTTCTCAGCCAAGATTGTAAATACAACAGCCAAGAGCTATCTCAGAGAGCAGCAGGAAAAAGAGCTGGCCGCACTTGAAAATAATCGTACCAGGGGATAACAGATTCATAGTAGTCCAGCATGTGCAAGGCTCCAATTTAGATGCTGGTAGTTGATTGAAAAAATGATCCTTTTATTTGCTAGTAATAGATTGTGGAGTACGTTTTTGAAGTTCCATAATCTGATTTCTTGTATTGGAAATTCAGCGCACATCAGAGGGAGAGGCTTCTTTTTATGTCCTCTCGCCTACTTCATGTATACACCACGAATAGATTGTTCTTGAACCATAATTCAAAGAAGGAAGTATTCAGATTGGAGGAGTCGTCTTATGATTTTTTATTTTTTGATGTGTTCCTAACCGACGCGTGCTGTTACCATTAAACGAAACCTCAAATGGTATATTGTTCCATTCGATCTTTTAGGTCCTGACTTCACCTCGATGGGTAGGCCACCACGCCCTTAAAGTCTATACGTGATAAATAAACTCCTAGAACCATAACATATTTGCTTACTTGAACATAATTTTTTTCCACGAAAAGAAAGGAAATGGTTCATTCCACAAAATAAAAAGCTCTTTTGACTGAGATACAAATAGAAATATATATTGCTTGTTTTTCTCTCTTTTATTTAATCCTCTCTAGGGATCAATTTTCTAGGTGGATAGACAATGCTGTTTCGGTGCCCCTGAGATAATCCGAGAAGCAATCTTATGTTTTGCATTGCTCCAACTATATGGTGCACAAAAATGAGCATTACTTGCAAGTTTGTGTAGTCTAAATGAAACCAAATGAGAATAAGGCGAAGGGCAATTTCATACTGGCCTTTGTCCAGTTTCAAGAATCTATTGGTTTCAATGTTGCAGAAAATGTTAGCTCATATAGCAGAAATGAAGAGATCACCCATGGCACTGCAATGTCTTGTCCAGTTTCTGTAGCAAAAGATTTAACCGAGCAAAAGGGGCTGCTGCTCCACAATTCTTTGACAAGTTAGTTGATGTAGCAGTAAGCCCAGCTGAAGTTACGGATAATACAAGTTTCCATTCATTTAGGCGTAAATTTTACAAGAATGTGGATGGAATTCAACACTTCTACAGAGCAACAAATCACCGAAATGTATCTGACTGCATAGAATTACATACAACGTGAATAAACTTGTTGATGTTTTGCTGGCAGTAACAGCAATTCTAATAGATGGAATTCATCTCCTCCAATCACTCCAACGAAGGATCGTTATTCCTTTCTAGAACCGAATGCAACTCAGAGACGCATTACCAGTAGCTTTCTCCATTCACACATCTTTACCAGGATCAACCATTTCGACATGTACAAGTTAAGTGAACCCTACCTCCCTCTCCCACCTCAGATCCTCAGAGAATTGTGAGAAAGCAGATCGAGGGTCACCATCTGATACAGCAAAGTAATATTGAGCAGTTTCACCATCAACTTGCATGCTTCTCCTAAGGGAGTCAATCACCTTTTTCTTGCTCCTCTCTGATGTCAATCTATTTAACATTGTAGTGAGCTTTGGATCAGGGCCACCTTCAAGATACAAAACTGCCACTTCCCTTTTTGCATATATATCCAGCTCTATATAGCAAGTGCCATTGATGAGGCAGTCTGGATTGCTAATAGGAATGAGTAACCTGTCCCTCGAGTATATACCATGGTCACTCAGCATATTGTTCAAGCGTTTTATACCCATGACCTGTCAATTAAAGGAAATTATTAACCAAGTAGAAACCCACATCATTTACAAGCACAAATAATTAGTTTAAAAGAATAAGAACAAGTTATGGCTTATCCATTTATAATTGTAATAACATATGAAATGAAGGTCTCTCATAATTATTCACAAAGCTTGATTATGATTTTCACCCGTACAAGGTCTCTCATCACACACAAAACAATTTTCACCCATATACCTTGTAAACACAAACACTCCAGCACTAAAAAAAGTTTATGATTTTATTCTCTTTCTGTTAATTCTTTCACCAGTTTTTCAACATTTTTATCATTCACCTTAGACTTAGACATCAAAATATGACCTTGAATTAAGGACAAAAAACAAAAATGACTCTCTAAAATGAAAAAAATATATATACATACATACAGAAAATACACAAAGAGATATATACATACAGAAAATACACAAAGAGAGAGTATACATGGACGGAGTACTTGACGGCGAGACTAGCAACGTTATCACCACGGACGATGCGATGAGAAATGGCGAATTTGGAGAGGCTATTATCCCTCCAGAAGCTACCGGAGGTAGGATCCCCAATGACGTCCTTGATCTTCCAAGGAACCTTAAATGCCTTAGTCTGCATTTCACGATCGGAGGCTACCAAGTTCCAGATCCTACACACACACGCCGCACGCGCCAAATCTGGGAGAGCGAGTTTCTCGAGGATGGCGCGTAGAGTGTCGTGGCATATCAAGGCCGAAAAATTGGAATTCATCGGAGATATCACAGTGTCTCCGCCGTTGACGACGGAGGTTGAGGAGGAGGACGGCGGAATTTGATCGGAGTTTTGGATGTCAGAAGGGTTCAGTGGCTGGAGAAGCCGTTCGTCATCATCACAGCAACATCCCATGGTCAGATAATGGTGTATGTGCGCATACCGCGTATTTGGATAAGGTGTGGACTAACTTGCACCGCCGATGGATTTTAGCGGAGTTGATAAAAGGGGAAATTTATGTATTGGAAAAGGTACAAGTGGGGATTAGATTTTTTCAAAATACAGATATCAAGTCGCTTAACCTGAAATGTGAATTGTATATGCTACTTATATATTACACGTGATGCTATTGCTGGCCATATTTTTTAGAGAAAAAAAAACTAATAATATGACTAATAAAGTCTAGTACGTAGCTTGATTTGTCAAGAGTATATAATTCCTAGACAATATTTTCAAAAGAAAAATTACAGCAGAAAGAGGTAGATCATAGATCATTAAACTGTCAAAAACTTGAAAGTTACCTCCATATTTGACTAGATCGTGATCGTCCCCCTACTTTGTTGTTTTCTTTATATATTGGTTTCAGTTTCGGATTTCTTTAACGACTACTAATTTTATGGGATACATGTTACCTTCCACCGGCAATATGTATCAAATAACTCTATCTACTAAGACTTTGATAGATAAGAAGAAACCATCAAATAACTCTATCTACTAAGACTTTGATAGATAAGAAGAAACCACCTAGATAACTCTATCCACCAAAGTTTTGATAGAAGAAAAGAAATCACCTAATGTTTTGTACCGAGACTTAAATTCTCAACCGGCTTCCCTTGAGTGCATTTCCCATCTTGTTGAATACAAAATTTGATTATTATAAAGTCTCAACTCCTTTTCTTCTACCACACAGGTGCATGTGTGTTACTCGGTCACAAATAATGAGGGAGGAGGAGCCAGTAAGGGAAAGACATAAAGTTTGAGTTCCGCTTTGATGCTTTGGATGGACGGTTGAAAGCAGAAACTGGATACAGTGGTTAAGCACACAAGTATGCATATTACAAAGAGATTAAACGTATTTGAAGGATTTAGGGTGTAGCAGCCAAGCATCAGTCTGACTACACCTCAGACTACATTACAAACTCTCAACTTGATCGGATGCATAATACAACACTTGTACAATAACAAAAATTAGACAGCAGAAAAGCTCTGAGCAGGTACCACTATGAAACTGCAGCTAGAGGCGGGAAAAAAGAAGAGGAGGAATAATGGTATGATATATGAATCTATTCTAGTCTTAAAACTTGGAAAGCAATCAAAGAGTACATTTTATGGAGAGCAAATCACATGGCCCACCCCTAACCAAGCCCATATGCATCCATATATCCAGCATGAGCATGTCCATGGCTATGACCATGCTCGTGGCCATGGCCATGGCCATGATGGTGGTGTTGATCACCACTCTGCGCTTCATCAAACATCTTCTGGATATGTTCAGGTACAGGTTCTTCCTCAGTTTGTCTCACAGACTTCGGCAAGGAGGAGACAAACTGGTAGATACTTTCAGCTATCTCCTCAGAATTATGCTCCTAAAAATCAGCAAAAAGGTGTTTAGATCATCTTTGAGCAACATATATAATTAAGCTACTAGTAGTTCTGTTGTCAAAAAGAAATTAACCCTATAACATCTGTATAGTTCAAACTTTAAAGGAAAAAATGGCAAAACTTTGGTATCAACAGGCATGCATATGAATCAAGTAAAGACAAGTTTCTGAAAATTATTCGAGTTCCTTTGCATGAACAAACATGCAGAGCATCCCGTTCACAGGCTCTTAGCACAGCACACAGCTGATGCCATATCCATGCTCCTTTACACATCAGTGTAGCGGTATAGGTAAACTACTATACCAACAGACAAGGCTATACTTTTATAACCAGATCAGGTAGAAACAAGAAAAGTGCATCATGATCATTACCCAAAAGTGCATCAGTCACTGACAACGTGTATTTAAATTGCACGCATCTGAAAATGGTTGGTATCCAAAGACTTGGACTAGAGAGGAGAGAGTTGAACTCTTCAAACATTTTTGGTCCAAGACCAAGAAGCATTTAGTTGAAAAGTTTAAAGCTCAGCCTTCACAAGTTATCAGACAGACACTACGTGTGAAGAGGCTTTGTTAAATTCATAAAGAAAATCTGGCTGCCTTTCATGTACAGTTCCGAGTACTCGTGAATTGATCTGCAAATGAGACTAATCTGCTAAAAGACAGAATTGCTTATTTTCTCTTTTCTTTTTTGTCAATAAGCTATGTCGTAGATTACAACTGGAATGTGCTAAGCAAGTGTGACTGGAATTTATCCGTGAGAAAGCAGCCAAGCAGGCCAAATTATGAAATGGAGCTCATAAAGTGACAAAAAGCTTCATGAGGCTTTAGTTAAGGGCATGATTTGAGGATTATTATGAAGAAGTTGCCTTAAGATGAATTCCAGATAGAAAATGAATTAGTAAGCAGAAAGATGTACCAAATTGTGATGATTATGGTCCTGTATGGATATTATTGATGATACCAGGCGTAATTATACAAATAAACACATAGGTAATAACCTTATCACCAAACATAAGGTTATGCAAAAAACACATTTAAGGTGGCAATGGCGTAGGTGGTTGTGGTAATGAGGTGGATGGGGGAGAAAGAAGGATAAGGGAGAGAGTGTAATATCACAGCCAATTCCCACCCCCATATCAGCGGGACTGGATGATGTAGTCTCCACATCGGCAGCCATTAATAAAAAAATAGAAATGTCACTTTAAATACCAATAGTGCAGTCACTAAGAGAAGCTTAACGGACTAAGGAACTCATTTTTAAAGCTATTAGGTAATAGCCCCTCTCGGCTTGAGTAATAATAATTTCACTTATTTCATTTATTTATTTATTAAGTATACTAACTTCACTTACTACATATTAGGCAAATGAGTGAATGAAGAAAAGATTTGATCATTACAGCACGAGTAACATCGCCATACACGATGCTATGGTCAAATAATAACTTCACTTATTCCATTCATTTATTTATGTTTTAATAAGTACTTATTTATAACTTTGTATGTGGGGGGGGGGGGGGGGGGGGGTTTGTTCCCATCAAATCAATAAATTGTTATCTTCGAAAAGTAAAAAGACTAACTTCACTAGTGATGAACAATTCTGCAAATAAATGGATGAAGAACAGATTTGGTAATTAGCACATGAATAGAATCATGATATTAACTAAGGATGCTATTGCCAAACACTTCTCCAGAATCAAGGAGTATTCAGCTAGAGCCTAGAAGTCATAAGCCCCTGTGTTTAACTTATAATGCTATTCGACGAAGGGAAATGCAGCACAGGACCATCCAGCTAGCAATTTGGGTATTCTTTTTTCTTTCTCATAATTTAATAATTTCATAAACAAGCATCAAGTAGGTGTAAAAAAGTATCCACTGTTGCATGTATGACTCAATCCGAGTCATCCACAATCGTCTATCAAGTTTGTTCAGCTTCTTGCATCACAACATGGTATTTTAATCCTTACTCTAAAAATAAAAGTGAAACAAGAGATACTTTTTAGTGCTTTCTATATCTGCTTGAGCTATTTGGCCTCAAGACACATATTTCAAGTGAAAATATTAGGAGAATCTTCTTCTAGATTTAGACACATATTTCAAGTGAAAATATTAGGAGAATTTTCTTCTAGATTTTGTGTCAAGAAAAATTAAAGTAACTGATCTTCAACCAGCCTTAAATTGTTTGGCATTGTTATTTGACTGCTTTATGCTTTCACAGCAGAATTTTCAAGATAAAGACTAATCATGTTAGCATATAAATAAGAATAAACTATCATACATGCCTACACTTCCACGTCTAGGGGAGCCTCATTCGGGCATCTTCACCAAAAACTATGACCTTCACAATTCCACTCTATACGTCAAGCAGATCGAAACACACATCTCTTTGATACTCGCCCTAAACTCATTCAAATTTATAGGAATAAACATTTTCAGACAAAATTAAAATGAATACTCATGTTCTTTATCCTCACCTGGGGCCACCTCCCACCAGAATGAGTGACAAATTTCGCCTGTGGGATTGCATCAGCAACTAGACGTCCCTCCTCGGTCCACTGTTTGGACAAGGCATCAGACCAAATTACTTGCATTGGTAGACCTTTCACTCCATCTAAAGCAGCCCATTCATTCAAATCAAAGCTACAATTTAGGCTCTTCCCCATCCCAACAACAGCTCTTCTTCCATCCCTTCCCTTCAAAAGAATCCTATGACCCTCAGCCTCCAAGTCACCAACCGACTTCGAACAGCACGTTCCAAGTAATCTCCTAAAAGCAAATCCAAATCCCAAAACAACATCCCTCACAACTGGCATTTCCAACACCCACAATGGCAATGCTGTTCCACTCGTCGCACTATCTAGAACCACCACACTTCTAAGCAATCCTCGATTCTCCGAAACCCAATTAGCACTCAAACCCAATGCAGAATCATGCAAAATCAAATCCACAGGTGACAGTCCCATTGAATCAATCACTTGGCCTAACACTTTCCCCATCTCTTCAGGTCCCAAATCAATGGCCTTAACAACATTTCTTTTTGAAACCCTGACTTTATTTTCCTCATAGTTCACATATCCCTGCTCAACAAGCTGATCAAACCCCCAAAATATACCCTTTTCTTGAATTTCATTATACATATCCCTAAACCTCTCTAAAACCCCACCACCACCCACACTCTCTTCCTCCACAACTATCGTCTTATCCGAAAACCCAGAACCAGGGAGATCAATAGCAACAGCATGAACACCTCGAACCCCCAAAAAGTTGACAACTTTTTGAAATGCAAAAGAACTACATCCTAGTCCATGTACAATAAGTACATGATCAGAAGACTTTGAGGGTCCTTCTTGGATAGTAAAGACTTCAACTTGGGGCTGGTTAGGGGTGATTTGAACTTTAATATTTTGCCCTTTAGAGTAGTGTTGGCGTAGATTAGGAGGCAAGCTAAGGAACCATGTTTTAAGGTCTTGTGGGTAAAGAGAAGTGAGGGTCATGAATATGAGGGTTATAAGAGAGACTGAAATGGTGAAATAGAACCAGAAATGAAGTGGGTTTGTTGTTGCATTTGTTGTTTTTGTGGGTTTAGTGGCATTTTGGGAGGTGGATTGTGGAGGTTTTGACTTGGGTTTTTTAAGGGGTTTTTGGTTCTTCTGTGGAGTTGGTGAGTCTGGTTCTTCAGTTATGATTGCCATTGTTGATGAGTAGAACTGAGAGGTAGCAGCATGAAGGAGTGGAATCCGAGATTTGCAATGGAGAAGAACAATAGGTGCGACGAAAAGTAAAGGGGGTGGTGTGATCTGTGTAAAGCAGCTTTTGTGTTTTCAAAGGTGCAAATCAGGTGAAGAATAATGGAGAGTACACACTTTAAAAGAGAAATTGGGTATCATCATTGCAATTTGGTTTCTAATTTCAGAAGGAAAAAAAAGGATGATAAATACTTTCACTTCACTAGTACTCGCTCTATATCCTAAAATGTTTCGTAATTTTCACTTCCCACGTCTCTAGAGTGAGTCCGGAACCATTTTGGACTCAACCGATCAAAATAGGTTAAAAAAAAAAAAAAAAAAAAAAAAAGACCGTAACGATGTGCTCTACCTTAACGATATA
This sequence comes from Nicotiana tomentosiformis, assembly GCF_000390325.3. Lineage (NCBI taxonomy): Eukaryota > Viridiplantae > Streptophyta > Magnoliopsida > Solanales > Solanaceae > Nicotiana > Nicotiana tomentosiformis. The sequence continues at coordinate 32,236,562 of NC_090812.1, forward strand.
TTTATCCGTTAAAATATAGCGCAGCATTTAATCGCATTTTATTTGAACTAAAATAGGCGGAAAGCTATAGCGCCCACATATACCGCACTATAGTATAGGACGGTATATATGGGCATTATACCTATATAAAAAAACGTGCTCTTCTCCTTCCCCACCAGACGAACCAGTAACCCCTCTCAATTTTTTATTCCCCATTACAGCGGTCTCTCCAAATTTTTAAAGAAAAAAAGCTCGTTGGAGCCCATCGGTTCCACAAAAAGTGTAGATTTTCGGTATTGTAGCAAACTAACATCGTATCTAAGGCGTTATCGTGTAGTGGGTTGCTTGTTTCGGCTCCAAATCATCAAATCTTCAACTTTTAAAAAAATTAAAATCGAGGTATTACAACTTATTTTTTTGTTAAAACTCATGTATAAAAAATGCTTATTAGTTAGTTTTTACTGTGTTCTATGTTATTTCGTGATTGTTTTGCGATTTAATTAATTTGTTATTTTTTATCCGGATTATATTATTAGTGTGCTAAACAAATGAGTAAAATAGAGAAATTGTTATTTTATGAATAATTAATGTTTGTAGTTGTTATAAAAAATATTTATTAATTAATTTTTACTGTGGTATATGTATTTTCGTGAATGTTTTATGATTAAATCAATTTGTTATTTTTATCCGGATTATATTTTTATGTGCTAAAAGATTAGTAAAATAGATAAATTATTATTTTAGGAGTAATTAATCTTATTTAGATGTTATTGTTGTACATATATTAATATGTGACTTTAATGTTGTTTAGTTCCCGGTAGTGTTATGTTGTGCCCGTAATTTTAATGTAGTGCCCGTATTTGTAATGTAGTGCCCTTTAGCGTAGTAAAATATAGTGCCCTTTAGCGTAGTGTCTTTGTAGTTATTGAAATTAATCATTTAATTATCTGTTAAACCCAAAACTATCTGGAAAAAAAGATAGATAGTTCAAACACAAAATCTCTAGAATTCTAGTCAACAAACGTAAGAAAATAACATTAAGAAACAACAATATTTGTCAAACTAACATATAAAATAATAAAGTAACATATAAAATAATAAACTAACATATAAAATGATAAACCAACATATAATATAATAAATTAACATATAAAATAATAAACTAACATATAAAATGATAAATCAACATATAAAATAATAAATTAACATATAAAATAATAAACTAATATATAAAATAAGAAACAAACATATAATAAGAAACTAACATATAAAATAATAAACAAACATATAAAATAGTCAAACTAACATATAAAATAATAAAGTAACATATAAAATAAAAAACTAATATATAAAATGATAAACCAACATATAAAATAGTGAATTCACATATAAAATTATAATATAAAAAATGTATAAACCTAAGTAACAATATAGTAAAAATATCGAATAAATTTTAATATTAAAGATATTGCAATATATTTAAAGATGTTAAGCAATTAAAAAGAAAAATACTTTAATTAATATTGTTCAATTTACAGTCATCGTCATGGAGGTTCTGTATGTGCGTCCCGGACCTGCATCGCTAGAGTTACTATTGCTACAGGCCGAGCATAGGTCTTCATACGCATGGGATGGATAGTGTTTGTCCCAGACATTCCGCGCCAGACGTATAGACGATATATGGGAGTTCATTAGGGCTCACCCACTCCATTCCCGTATAGTTAGACGCCTTCAGGATACGAGTTTCTACAGGATCATAGAGATCAGCCAGTTGCAGTTCGACTGGGCGTTGATCATGGCTATGATAGAGCGGTGGCGACCGGAGACGCACATGTTTCATCTACCCATCAGCGAGGCTACCATCATGTTTGAGGACGTGGAGGTTTTTTTTGGTCTGGCGGTTGATGGACTACCTGTAGCTTACCCGCATGCTCTTAGAGAATATACAGGATTGCATGGACACAATGTATATTAGGTGAAAACATAGTCAATTCTTTTCATGATTATAACATACATAATAAAATAATAACTTAAATCTTACGCCCACTATGTATATTAGGTTTGGGCCTGGGAGCGGTTCCTACAGTTTCAACCACCTCTACCACACATCACTCCGGATGCACCACCTCCACTGTTTCTCCCTTTAGCTAGGAGGTGGGTTGATAGGCGAGTCTACGGACGCAAGGTCGAGGCTCGACATCATCTCTCGTATTACAGGGATTTGTTGGATTTTGCTTGAAGGACGCAGATACGTGTATACTTAAGTTTACTTGGTCTGACTTTATATGTGTTGCGTTTACTCATGATTCATGTGTTTAATTAATAGTTCATATGGAGGCTATACAGCGATGCGCTCATAGCTGGTTTGCCTGATTATTGCTCCCACGGCCGAGCTATGTGGAGCTTTTCTGTCCCACTGATATGTCTCGATATTGTCAAGCATCATGCCACCGAGCGAGTCCTTCGCCAGTTTGGTTGACCGCAGCTTGTATCTATCCCGCCCGCTTGGCTTAGGACACATTACCAGTGGGATGATAGTTCCAGGGTCGACCAGACATACGTGGACTGGCTAGAGTCCCAGATTGAGGTTTGGGACCAGATGTATGACCTGATTCCTCCACTCCCTACACCTGAGCGTACGGATGGCGAGCATGAGTATATGGGCTGGTATCGCAGCATTACCCGATTTCATGTCGGGAACCCCGTTCATCGAGCAGGTGGTCGGTACATTCCATACGCTGGGAGGCATGAGACACTGGTATGTTATTTGTTATACTTACTTATAACGTTAAATTATCATTCCGTAATTATTATTTGACATGTTATGTAGGCTATTGGATTAAATTAGTTCTACCAGCTAGGACTGCAGATGATGCAGCATACCGGCGAGGGAGCGATAGCTTTGCACGAGTATGGAAGTCAAGTTACAGATATGGCTGCCCGGACATTAAGGCGTGCCTGAGATGATAAGCGATTAGGATACGAGGCTGCTTATGTGCCGCTAGAGGACTACCATCGTGGGCCAGCAGTGGAGCCTGAAAGTGGTAGACATGGCAGGTATGGTCATAGAGGAAGGGGTGTCCCACGAGGTCATGGTGGTCGGCGAGGACGGGGTCCCCCACAAGGGGGCGTTGAGGAACTTGTAGATGATATTAGAGATGATCAACCGGGTGACCACCCTGAGCCATACGATGCTCCTCATGATATTACGTCATTCAGCCTACAGTTGTCGCCATGGACTTCGCGGTTGACCCCGTCAGCTCCATTGTTGATCGCGGGCACGACCATTACGCAGCAGGAGTGGGATCACTATTTTCCTGATCGACCAGGACCATTAACGGTTACTGAGGATCGTCCGATATGAGAGGTACATAGTGGACGACGACTGAGTTATGGCTCATCATCGAGGGTTACTAAGGATGTGTCGCATACTTCATCTACTTCAGTGCACCCCGATGTTCTGACTGAGCAGTGTGTTGCTACTCACGCGCAAGTTTGTTTGTATTACTATTATTTCTATTTGTTTTTATCTCATTAATTAGTCATCGGTATCTAAAGCGTTTTTATTTTTTTTAAAGACATCATCATCACCCATCATGGAGGCCACTTTGTGCGATACTGACATGCCGGACACGACTCATTTTATTCAGGAGCCCGCCGAGACCATGGCATGACCATTAAAAATATTTTAGCTAACACATACGTTAGTAATTTAGATTTCATATACTAAAATATCTTATTATTCTGTAGGTTACTGCTGGACCGACGACCGCTTCTACCGAGTCTGCCAGCCTTACCGACGATCATGCTGCAGCGCATCCTCTGATAAAGAGGTGACATGATGAGTATGATCCTGATAGCGTAGCCGGGCGGGATGGGATGCGCCTCAGGCCAGCCAATGATTTAAAGCATACAGGTTGTTGGACACATTGACATTTATTATTATCTGTATATATGACATAAAATATATAATAGCAACATTATTTATGTTTAACATAATTTGCGCATGTGTTTTTATTTCTCGGGTTATTTATTAGTTTAATACTACAACACAAATAAAAAACGATAACTTAACATAATTTAAATTCGGTACAATTAATGATAATACATGACACGCAAAACATAAAGACAAAATACTACACTCAATACATCCATGTATTTGTTTAGTCACTATCGCCCATTATTCTGTGCTTCAACCACTTAAATTTCTCTTCCAACCTATTTTTTTCTTCTTCTGGCTCTTTTAGTTTCTCCTTCACTGCCACAAGTTATTGTTGTAGTTTAAAGATCTGGAGTTCGTATTCACCGGTCATATTCCAAACGTAGTACAAACATGATTTGTAGTATTCCTGATTAATGGATTCATCATACCATTCTTGAAATTCACATTTATTTTTGTCCTACCAATGTCGAGTAGGAGGGACTACCTAAGTTTCTACCACAGATGATGGACGTATGAATCCCATATTATTGTAGAAATCAAGCAAGTGGTCTTATTGATGATAGCGATAAAATTAGAGAAATGTGTGTCAACTGGGGCGTAGATTACGATGCCCTCGGTCTTGAAGGGTACGCACACGAAGTTGACGAAGAAGATGAAGACAATGACAATGAAATAGTGCCAGACAGCGACAATAATAGCGAATGACAATTGTTTTTTTTTTGGGTTGTATGTTAAATTGTTGTACTGAAGTATTAATACTAAATAGCAGTTAAATGTAACCCCAATGGAAACATAATTTTATTTCATTCATTTTGCAAGCTGAACATTTACATACACTTATTACAACAAATTACTGCAACAAAACACTACGTGTATCCTTGATAATTGAGCACATTGGATGAACTTCCACCGGGAGCTGAATTACAACCGCACCCAAACCAGCTGAAGGACATTTATGATGGTTGTGTCTTAGGACGAATATATGCCACATTTACGCACATAAACGGTATCACTAACATCCATTTGGTTCGGTATACGCGTTCGTTTTTGCACTTGTTGTTGACTCACATCATCCTTGTTACACACCATTTTAAATAGTTTTGACGGCCAATAATGCTCAGCACCCACTGGCTGCAACTATCCACTATAGGTGTTTAAGTATACAGCAACACTATATTCTTTATCAACGACCTCGTTGCCGCAAAACCTGTATGTTGAAAGCACTTCATGTCATGTGAGCGTGACATATGATAGATGGACAATTTCCCACATGAGCATAACCTTCTGGCGTCATTGACGGTGTGTGTATTATTCTCCCGGTTGTGATGAATAGCAGTGCGAACTTCAAAAATATTTCGCTCGTTGCAATACTACAAAAATGAATGCCACTGTGCTCACTTCCTGTATTTCTCAAATCTTTTCATTGGTATTGGCATAAATTCAACACTCATTTCCATTAATGACGATGCACCTCTAGATCTTTCAACAAACCTCTCCGCCATTTGCTTGAATGACATTCGCACCATGGCAGTGATAGGCAATCCACGTGCAGACCTCAATAACCCGTTGAAAGACTCTACCACATTTGTAGTCAGAATTCTCCATCTTCTGCCACCATCCGCATGCAAAGTCCACTTGTCAAGCTCATGTCGCATCAACCAACTATAGGCTCCTTGGTCTTCCTTCCTGATCAATTCCATTTGCCTCCTGAATTTACACTCTTGGTGATCGGTTGCAGCCATCCACATTAAATCATGCAAGTCCTTTTTCGGATAAGCCCTCTAGAAGCTAGCCTTCAGGTGCCTCACATAGTAACAGTGGTAGGCATACGGTTCCTGGCATGCACACAAATTCTGTACAGAACTCAAAATACCGCCATGCCGATAAGATATTAGATAAATACCTGAACGTTGTATGACAACGTGCTCCTTCAAGTGGTTCAAAATTAATGTCCACGTCTCTTGGATTTTATTGGCACAAATAGAAAATACTAGGGGAAATATACTTCCATTAGCATCTATTGCAACGGCGATCAACAACTTAATATCATATATTCCATAGACATGAGTGTCGTCTATGGATATTACCGGCCGACAATGCACAAAACCATCAATGGATGGTTTAAATGCCCAAAACACATATCTGAATATGTGTTCTGGTATTCCCGGACTCCGCTCAAGATTCCATTCAACAATAGTCCTGAGGTTATAGTGTTGCAATGCGGCCATGTACCTGGGTAGAGAGGCAAAAGACTTATCCCAGTTACCATAAATAATTTCAAACGCACGTTTGTGCCCGAGAAATGCCTTTCTTTTGGTAATGGTACATCCATATCCTTGGTGGACAAATATTATACACTATTTGATCTTGTACTTTATGGACGCTTCAATGTGTGGAATCAAGACAAGACAAATCAAGTTAACATTTAAGTTAAAATGATTCCCACTGAATGTGTCCATTTTACAATTATGGGTACCAATGTATTTACCCACAACCCACATATTTGTTTCCAGCTTTCTCGCACGAAGCATCCAATTACAACCTTGAAACCATCTACGACAAATAACCTTGTATACTTCCGGAGATGACTCATGAACCACGATCTCACGACACTCTTTTATGTTGTACATTCACACCGCTCTGCTTAGGCGCGCTTTATCAGCAAAAAGCATTCCTTTTGGGAGCACCGTTGCTCTAGATTCATCCCACATTGACGTCCAAATTTCGTCAAGATCCCTTGTGAGGGCATCCACATCCGGTGTACTTGGTAAATGATAAAGGTAGGGAATCTTCCTTGAATGAAACGGCACATGAGACTCGTACACACTTGGTCTAATGGGAGGTGGAGCATGCTCTCTCATCAAATCAGGTTCAATATTCTAGTCCTCATCATCATCACCCTCATCAGGGAAGGGCGTGTCATCTCCAAACTCATCAGGGAAGGGCGTGTCATCTCCAAACTCATCAGCATTGTTGTCATAATCAATATTCTCTTCCTGACTCTGTGCATCTTCCAGATCCCGATTAAATGTGTTGTCTTCAGGCAATTGAGTAAGGATAGGATCTTCAAGTTGCTCGTTTTCACTGCACAACCAATAAAATAATGAGTTTCTCAAATTCGTACAAACTTTACATAGACACTTTATCACATCACTTACAAATTATAATGTGTTGATATCCCATGATGCACATGATCCAACACACCAAAACTAGAAATATTCCAACTGTCTGTCGGTTCATAACTTGTAAAATTCATATATAGCCGGTACCCCCTGTAGAATATATGAGTGTTAATACAAATTCAATACATAAAAATAAACATCGTAACGCAAGAAAAATTTAAAGTTTACCACTCGGCTTGTGGATTATGTAGAGAAATTATGTTCTCGGTCCTCATTCGCCCGTGGATATAAGTTTAGATCAAGCCAAACTCTTTCACCCGGAGCCTATTCGGCTAAAACTGCTCCAAAATAACCACCCGATGATTGATGAATATTCCTACTTTGCGGAACTTCATTATTGCGAACGTCTTCAGCCTTGACGTACATTTCCAACATTTTTATCACAAGAAGTTCCCGGTGTTCATCCGGAGTCCTCAAAAAATCTGTGAGAGTTTCATCGTCTTCGATGTTAAACTCAGCATAACAAGCAACCCCTTGCGGAATAACAAAATACGGATATCTTTCGGTTACTTTAATATTCACTGAACGTTTGCTCACACTCATTGTTTTACATAACAACGATACCAATGTATCATACTCCATTGTAAGTGACAACTTAACATGACACTGTGGAGAACAACTATAATGTACTGAGTTATTCTCCACCACAACCTCACTCCACCCCCACCCCCACCCCAATATAATAAAACCCTAATTTTTCGCTCTTCGGATATTATGACAAAATACAAAATAACTTAACGAACAAATATTTAATGAACAAATATTTCGGAAGACTTGAAGGATCCTGAATGGATTTTTACAAAATCCTGAAACTCCTTAAATAAGGAAAAAACCAGCCCGGGGTACAATTATTTGATGTATAGTGCCTTAAATATGTGTGCTATACCCCTATGAATTATTGGTGTGTCAGTTAAGTGCAGAAGAATTATTGGTGGGCCCAACATTTATGTATAGCGCGGTATATATGCGTTATACCTATAGCGCGGTTATTCACCACGCTATACCTTAACGGACAAACGTGATGTTACGGTATAGCGCGGTGAATAACCGCGCTATATATATTATGGTGCCCAATCTTTCTTTTTTTAAACAATTTTGGTCGCTTGAGTCCAAAAATACCACACTTTGATTCCGGACTCCTCTAAAGTCTAAAGTATATTTTTGGTACTTTTCACTTCCAGTTGTCAATTTGAGGTAAAGAATAGGAGTATTTGTTTTTGAATAATAATAAATACAGTTTTTCTATTTTGATAATTATAAATTTCTACTTCTTTTAATAAGTGGACATAGAAATTATTATTTTTAAAATAAAATATCATTATAAAAAATTATCTCTTTAGTAAATTATGCCTCATTAATAACCATAGCCTCACATCCAATCTAATGCAAGAAATGTGTATCACATACCTGCATTTGTTACTTAACTAGTTTCAAGGTACGCGCGATGCACGTGTATTCTATCTTAATGAGTACTAATTTATTTAAAATTTATGTTTAAATAAAAAAATATAAGTTCATGAATATGATCATATATGTTAATGTATAATAACTCAATAAATAAACTAAGTCTCATAAAAATCCTCAATCATAAGTCAATAATTCAACTTAAAATTTATTTTAATTTAATATTATTATAACTTTAAATTCACAAGTTATCATGCTTCCTTTTCAGTTTCAGGCTTTCAGCAAGAACAAGTCCTTAAAAACTTAAAATAGTGCTGAAAGGTTAGAATTGAAAATATATAATTAGGTAACTGATAATCTACAACTTTCATATGATCGTAAAATCAAATTAAATAGTAATAAAAATTTAAAAACATTTAAAAGGATACTAAAGCAAGTTTGTGAGAGAATTTATAATTAAAAGAAGACTCATCCATGACATATTTACTCTAGAGAATGACTTAGAATTAGAATTAAAAAAATGGCAGCCCCGTACCTAAGACATCTCGCGTAATTTAAGTGCATGATCTATATAATAAAATTTTAATATTTTAAAGTTCTAAATATTAGGACTTTCAATCCAAATAAGAAAAAAAATTAATAAATAAAAGTATTATTAATTTTAAACTTCTAAAAATTATAAAAATAATTAAATGACTTATTAAATGAAGTATTTTTTATAATAATAATTAACATTAATTTGGAGGGACTTTAGATTTTCTTTTTTGTTTATAAAGATCAAGTTTGGAATGGAAAAAGGCGTTAGTTTTAAGATAGTCTTTTGTTGTAGGTAAACATTAATTCTATTAATGTCACTACCCAAAATCCAACTAGTCGTGATAACACCTAACCCAACTCGCTAGGTTAGCTAGTTAACCACTAACCAATTTCAATAACAATTAATAAAGCAATTAAGTAAAAAATTTATCTCAATCTTATACATTTCTCAAGAACTAGTAGTGCAAGTCATGAGCTTCTAAGAATAGAGTTTACAAAGCGAAAATAAAATAAATATATAATCTGTTTGGAAAGTACATAAATCGAGTTTTATAGATCTAAGGCTACCACGAACAAGAGGCAGCTACAACCGGGACGCAGGTACATCTTCAAATCCAGCTCCCATCGAACACAGCAACATCAGCAGCCAACATCTGCACGCAAAGTGCAGAAGTGTAGTATGAGTACAACTGACCCCATGTACTCAATAAGTAACAAACCTAACCTTAAGTTGAAAGTAGTGACGAGCTAACACAAATGTCGGGTCCAACACCAATATTCCACAACAGTTCATAACAATATAGTACACGTAATAAAAGAGTATCTCAGAAATAAAAGGCTCAGTCCGTTCACAGTTTCAGAAAAAAAAATAGGCATTTCTTTTCAAGTATCTCAGTGAAAATCTAAATCTTTTAACCGAAAAAGTCAAAATACGAGTAAGTTTGAAAACTGTGATTTTTCCCAAAACTCCTTTCAACAAATAGTAAGATGTTTCATTTTCAAATAGCATGAGGAAAGTACTTCTATATGCCTACATGTCAAGATACATGTAAAATCACAAATGTACCCAAAACTGGGTAGAAGGAAATGCACCTCTATGCATGTATCTCAAGTATGCATGTCAAATGCAATGCATCACGATGATGAGCTCATGTACTCACACTCTCAGAGTAATCAATCTCACTATCTCGCATTCTCTCTCACTATGTTCAGCACACTCAATCACGCAACGCTGTACAATACCCGCTACGACGTGCAATCCGATCTATATATATAATCGACTACGCTCACTGGGGGTGTGCAGACTCGGGAGGGGCTCTTTCAACCCAAGCGCTATATTGTTGTGGCGTGCAGCCTGATCAAATAAAATATATATATATATATATATATATATATATATATATATATATATATATATATATATATATATATATATATATATAGTATAATCAATATAATATATTACGGCATGCAGCCCGATCCCAAAATGTCACTCTCACTCAGGCCCTCGGTCTCACTCAGTCGTCAATCTCTCCAGTCTCACTCACGGGCTCACAATGTCATGAAACTAGCTCGACAATAATGATATGATGTATTAATAAATAGTATCTGATACTGAGATATGGTATGAATGTAAGGATATGACTGAGTATGAAATATCAATGAAATCAGTGAGACGAAAGTAAGAAACGACCACTATGGGTCCAAACAGTATCGGCATAATGCCTAAACATGATATCTTGCATGATTAACAACTTAACTATTTTATCACATGGTGAAAACACGGATATCAATAAAGTAGGACCATTTCACAATGCCATGGAAACAACAGAGTCTCAATTCACATGGTACATGTCACGACCCAGAATTTCCCACCGACGGGACCGTGATGGCGCCTAACATTTCACTTGCTAGGCAAGCCAACATTAGAAAATTATTAAACCAATTCCTTATTTCTATTTAGTAAATAACAATAATTAACTAAGATGAAATATGATAAGTGCGGAATATTATAAAACTGTATTAATTACTACCACCCAGATCTGGAGTCATAATTCACGAGCATTCTAGAATTTTCTATAAGTAATAGTGTGAAAGAAATACAACTGTCTAAATGAAAGAAACAGTAGAACAGAGAAGATAGACGGGACTTCAAGGTCTGTGAACGCCGATAGATCTATCTTGAATCTTCGGACAACGGACCAATAGCAAAAATCTCGATCAACCCGAGCCGGTACCAAATTCTGCACAGAAAGTGCAGAGTGCAGTATCAGTACAACCGACCCCATGTACTGATAAATGTCGAGCCTAACCTCGACGAACTAGTGATGAGGCTAAGTCAAGGCACCTACAAATCAACCTGTACAATTTAACTGTGTATATACAAATAACAGAAATGAAGAACTAAACAGGAAATGTCGGGAGGGGAACATGCCGAGGGGAATACGAGATAAAGAAATACAACAGAATGATAACCGGAGCAGTCAACATACCATGAATCAACAGGAATAGTGAATACAGTAAAGAAAAAATGAACGGCATCACCCTTCGTGCTTTTACTCTCAATCTAACCATAAAATTAATAGAAACAACACGGTATCACCCTTCGTGCATTAACTCTCATATCATGGCACGACATCACCCTTCGTGCATTAACACTCACAATATGGCACGGCATCACCCTTCGTGCATTAACACTCACAATATGGCACAGCATCACCCTTCGTACATTAACACTCATAATATGACACGGCATCACCCTTCATGCATTAACACTCACAATATGGCACGACATCACCCTTCGTGCATTAACACTCTCCTTTACCATAATGCAATGCATAAATAATAACAGGGAGATAGAATAACAAGTATAAACCTTACTTCAACATTTGGTTTCACAATATAAATATCAATTTTTAAATAAATACTCAATTACCAACAGAAAATCCGTAAACATGATAATGACAATCAATTTAACAACACTAGTATAAACATGTAGAAATTAGGCATAGGAAAGAGACCATATAAGAAAATAACGGAATAAACATGGAAAAAAACAGGTAAATTGGCGGCGCATAAGTACTCGTCACCTCACATATATGCCGCTCACATGAATTTCACTTAGCAAATAATCTAAGGTTCCTAATTTCCTCAAGTCAGGGTTAGACACAACACTTACCTTGTTCCGAAGGCCACTTAATTTTCAATCACAGCTTTTCCTTTAGAATTCACCTCCAAACCACTCGTATCTATTCAAAATGACTCAATAATATCAAATATTGCTAAAGAAATCAATTATATTGTATAAATTATATTTCCCAAAATTTCCTCCAAAAAGTCGAAAAATCGACCCCGGGCCCGCTTGGTTAAAACCCGAGATTCAGACCAAAATACATTTACCCATTCACCCTCGAGCCCGAATATATAATTGATTTTGGAATCCGACCTCAAATTGAGGTCTAAATCCTCAAATTTCCGAAATCCCTAGTTTCTACCCTAACCCCTAATTCTACCATGAAAACTCTAGATTTTAGGTTGATAATTCATTAAATGAAATGGGTAATTGAAAGAAAATGGTTTAGAATCACTTACCAACACTTTGGAGAAGACAATGACTCTTGAAAATCGCCTCTACCAGTTTGGTTCTTGAAAAATGTTGAAGAAATGGCTTAAACCCGTGTTTGATTCTGTTTTATGTATTGGGCGATAGTGTGCATCGCGTTCGCGAGGCCACTGTCGCGTTTGCGAAGGGTACTGACTGCCAAGCCTTCGCGTTCGCGAGACCCTGCTCGTATTCGCGATGAAGGAACAATCGACTCTTCCCCAGGTGTGCCTAACACTACGCATTCGCGAGGAGCTGGTCGCGTTCGCGAAGGGTAACGCCCCCATCGCTTCGCGTTCGCGAAGAAGAAAATTCCAGCTGTCCAATTTACTCTTCGCGTTCGCGATAGTATCTTCGCGAATGCGAAGAAGGACGTGCCAGAACACCTGCTGCAGCAAAATACCAGATTTTCTAAGTCCAAAACATCTTGTGGCTTATCCGAAACTCACCCGAGCCCTCGGGGCTCCAAACCAAATATGCACATAAGTCTAAAAAATCATACGAACTTGCTCGCGCGATCAAATCGTCAAAATAACACCTAGAACTACGAATTTAGCACCAAATCGAATAAAATTCTCAAGAACACTTTAAAATTCATATCTTCTCAACTGGACGTCCGAAACACGTCAAATCAACTCCGTTTCTCACCAAATTTCACAGACAAGTCTTAAATACGAACTTGGTACTAACAATGCCAAACATCAATCAATTCTTAAAAACAATAAATTTTCAGACTTTTAATTTTCATAAAAATTCATAACTTGAGCTAGGGACCTCCGAATTCAATTTCGGGCATAAGCCTAGGTCCCATAATTCGATACGGACCCACCGGGACTGTCAAAATACGGATACGGGCCCGTTCACCAAAAATATTGACCGAAGTCAACTAAAATCAACTTTTAAGGCATAAATTTTTATTTTCATCAATTTTCAACATAAAAGCTTTCAGGAAACATGCCCGGAATGCGCACGCAAATCGAGCAGGGTAAAATGGGATTTTTAAGGTTTAAGAGTGCAGATTCGAGTTCTAAAACATAAGATGACCTTTTGGGTCATCACATTCTCCACCTCTAAAATAACCGTTTGTCCTCGAACGGACATAGAAAAGTACCTGGGCTGGTGAAAAGGTGGGGATATCTACTCCGCATATCGGACTCGGACTCCCAAGTAGCTGCCTCAATAGGATGACCTCTCCACTGCACTCGAACTGAAGGGTAACTCTTTGATCTCAACTGGCGAACTTGCCGGGCTAAAATAGCCACCGGCTCCTCCTCGTAAGTCAAATCCTTATTCAACTGGACAGAGCTGAAATCTAACACATGGGACGGATCGCCGTGATACTTTCGATGCATGGACACGTGAAATACCGGATGAACATCTACTAAACTAGGTGGCAACGCAAGCGTGTAAGCCACCTCTTCCACTCTCTCCAGAATCTCAAAAGGTCCGATATACCTAGGGCTCAACTTGCCATTCTTTCCGAACCTCATTACACCTTTCATGGGTGATACCCGAAGTAACACTCTCTCTCCGACCATGAATGCAATATCACGAACTCTACGGTCGGCATAACTCTTCTGCCTGGACTGAGCTATGCGAAGTCGATCCTGAATAATCTTGACCTTATCTAAGGAATCCTGTACTAAGTCTGTGCCCAACAACCGAGCCTCTCCTGGCTCGAACCACCCAACTAGCGACTGGCACCGTCTACCATATAATGCCTCATATGGAGCGATCTGAATGATCGACTGATAGTTGTTGTTGTACGCGAACTCTGCAAGGGGCAAGAACTGATCCCACGATCCTCCAAAGTCTATAACACATGCGTGGAGCATATCCTCCAAGATTTGAATAGTGCGTTCGGACTGCCCGTCCGTCTGAGGATGGAATGTTGTGCTCAACTCAACCCGTATACCCAACTCACGTTGTACTTCCCTCCAGAAGTGTGAGGTAAACTGCGTACCTCAATCAGAAATGATAGACACGGGCACCCCGTGAAGACGGACGATCTCACGAATGTAAATCTCTGCCAACCGCTCCGAGGAATAGGTAACTTCCATAAGAATAAAATGCGTTGACTTAGTTAGCCTGTCCACAATGACCCAAACTGCATCGAACTTCCTCTGAGTCCGTGGAAGTCCAACAATAAAATCCATAGTGATACGCTCCCACTTTCACTCAGGAATCTCCATCTTCTGAAGCAAGCCACTAGGTCTCTGATGCTCGTACTTTACTTGCTGACAATTTAGACACCGAGCTACATATGCAACTATGTCTTTCTTCATCCTCCTCCACCAATAATGCTGCCGCAAGTCCTGATACATCTTGGCGGCGCCCGGATGAATAGAATACCGGGAACTGTAGGCCTCCTCAAGAATCAACTCATGAAGTCCACCCACATTAGGCACACAAATACGACCCTGCATCCTCAAAACTCCATCATCTCCAACAGTAACCTACTTGGCACCACCGTGCCGCACTGTGTCTCTAAGGACAAGTAAATGAGGATCGTCATCCTATCGATCTTTGAGGCGATATAACAAAGAAGACCGAGAAACTGTACAAGCTAGAACACGGCTGGGCTCAGAAATATCTAACCTCACGAACTAGTTGGCCAAGGCCTGAACATCCAATGCAAGCGGTCTCTCACCAACTAGAATATATGCAAGGCTACCCATACTGACTGACTTTCTACTCAAAGCATAGGCCACTACACTGGCCTTTCCGGGATGATATAATATGGTGATATCATAGTATTTCAATAGCTCCAACCACCTTCTCTGCCTTAAATTGAGTTCCTTCTTCTTGAACAAATACTGCAAGCTCCGATGATCTGTGAATACCTCACATGGCACGCCATAAAGATAGTGCCTCCAAATCTTCAGCGCGTGAACAATGGCTGTCAGCTCTAGATCATGAACAGGGTAATTATTCTCATGAACCTTCAATTGCCGCGAAGCATATGCAATATCCTTGCCACCCTGCATCAATACAGTACCCAAACCAATACGGGATGCGTCACAATATACTGTATAAGGTCCTGAACCTGTGGGTAACACCAATACCGGTGCCGTAGTCAAAGCTGTCTTGAGCTTCTGAAAGCTCATTTCACACTCGTCTGACCACCTGAACGGTGCACCCTTCTGGGTCAATCTGGTCAACGGGGCTACTATGGATGAAAATCCCTCCACAAATCGACGGTAATAGCCTGCCAAACCCAGGAAACTATGGATCTCTGTAGCGGATGTGGGTCTAGGCTAGTTATGAACTACCTCAATCTTCTTAGAATCCACCTGAATACCCTCTGCTGATACAACGTAATTCAAGAAAGCAACTGGACTCAACTAAAACTCACATTTTGAGAATTTAGCATATAACTGATTGTCTTTCAGAGTCTGAAGAATGATCCGAAGGTGCTGCTCGTGCTCCTCTCGGCTGTGGGAGTAGACCAAGATATCGTCAATAAACACAATCACGATGGAATCCAAGTAGGGCTTGAACACCCGGTTCAACAGATCCATGAATGTTGTCGGGGCATTTGTCAGCCCAAATGACATCACTAAAAACTCATAATACCCATACTGAGTCCGAAAAGCTGTCTTAGGAACATCGGATGCCCTAATCCTCAACTGATGGTAGCCAGATCTCAAATCAATCTTTGAAAACACATTGACACCCTGAAGCTGATCAAATAAATCATCAATCCTCGGCAATGGATACTTGTTCTTGATTGTGACTTTGTTCAACTGCCGATAATCTATACACATCCTCATCGATCCATATTTATTCTTCACAAACAACATGGGTGCACCCCAGGGCGAGACACTAGGTCTAATGAAGCCCTTATCAAGCAAATCTTGTAACTGTTCCTTCAATTCTTTCAACTCTGGCGGGGCCATGCGGTATGGCGGAATGGAAATGGGCTGAGTGCCTGGATCCAAATCAATGCAGAAATCAATATCCCTGTCGGGTGGCATCCCCGATAGGTCTGCAGGAAACACCTCTAGAAACTCGTGAACAACCGTCACTGAATCCATGGAAGAAACCTCCGCACTAAAATCACGGACATGAGCCAAATAAGCTAGACACCCCTTCTCGACCATATGTCGAGCCTTTACATAAAAGATAACCCTGCTGGTAGAATGACCAAGAGTCTCTTTCCACTCTAATCGAGGCAACCCCTCCAAGGCTAAGGTCACCGTCTTGGCGTGACAATCTAATATAGCGTGATAAGGTGACAGCCAATCCATACCCAGTATGACATCAAAATCGACCATATCGAGAAGTAGATAGTCTACATAAGTCTCAAGACTCCCAATGGTGACCACACTCGAATGATAAACACGATCTACAACAATAGCACCCCCCATTGGTGTGGACACATACACAGGAGCACTCAAGAAATCACGTGGCACAACCAAATATGAAGCAAAATAGGATGACACATAGGAGTAAGTAGACCCCGGATCAAATAGAACTGAGGCATCTCTACTGCAAACTGAAACAGTACCTGTGATAACAGCATCAGATGACTCAGCCTCAGGCCTGGCTGGGAAAGCATAACATCGGGGCTGGGGCCCACCACTCTGAACTACGTCCCTGGGATGACCTCTAACTAGATGGTCTCCACCTCTAACGGCCTGACCTCCACCTCTAACAGTCTGGACTCTACCTCTGGCTGCCTGACCCCTGCCTCTGGCTGGCTATGCAAGTGGTGCAGCAACTGGTGCCGAAACCATGGCACGAGAACTCTGATGCTATGAGCTGCCCGTTGCCCGAGGGCAAAATCTAGCAATATGCCTCAGATCACCGCAAGTACAACATAACCTCAGCCGATGTGACTACTGACCTTGAAACTGACCTTGTCGACCTGAATAACCACCCTGATAACTCTGGAGAGGAAGTGCACTAATAGGAGCTGGTGGTGCACTGTAGGCTGGCTGTTCTGAATAATGCATCTAAGGGTCACGACCACCTGAGGCACCGTGGGATGCCTGGAGTGTTGAATGAAATGGCATGGGAGGATGGCCTCTACCAAAAGTACTCCTGCCTCTAGATGAGGCACCGCTGAACTCACCGGAATAACGAGATCTCTTGTCAGACCCCTGACCTCCCTGAGTAAGAACCATATCGACTCATCTGGCGACATTAGCAGCCGCCTGAAAAGAAATCTCACTCCCAGTCTCCTTAGCCATCTGTAATCTGATAAGCTGAGCAAGTCCATCAATAAACCTCCTCACCCTCTATCTCTCTTGGTGGGAAGCAGAATAATAGCATGATGGGCTAAATCCAGAAAACGGGTCTCACGGTGGGTAACAGTCATACTACCCTGCTGGAGATGCTCAAACTGACGGTGATTCTCCTCTCTCAATGTGATAGGCAGAAATTTCTCTTTGAAGAGCTGGGAGAACTGGTCCCAAGTAAGAGCAGGCTACCCGGCTGGTCTGGTCAACAAGTAATCTCTCGACCATTTCTTGGCGGAACCAGTCATCTGTAATGCAGCAAAATCGACCCCATTGGTCTCCACTATACCCATGTTCCGTAGAACCTCGTGACATTTGTCAAGATACTCCTGGGGATCCTCTGAAGGAGCACTACTGAAGTGAACTGGGAAGAGCTTCGTAAACCTGTCCAGCCTCTATAAAGCCTCAGAAGACATAGCTGACCCATTATCGGTCTGTGGTGCAATAACTGGCAGAACTACTCCGATTAGATGAGCTGTTGGAGCCTGATATTGGGGAGCTATCTGCTCCAGAGCGGGAGTAGTGGGAGTCTGGGCCCCTCCTCCAGCTTGAGAGATTGCTGGTGCCATGGGAAATGCACCAGTCTGGGCCACACTCTCCATAAGGCCCACCAAATGGACCAAAGCGTCTTGAAGTACTGGGGTGGCAATGAACCCCTCCGGAACCTGAGCTGGTCCGACAGGAATAGTGTGAGCTGGAATCTCCTTATCAAGATCTATCTGAGGCTCCACTGCTGGGACTACTGCTCGGGATCTGGGCTAAGCCCAGTCCCTACCTCGGCCTCTGGCACGGCCTCGGTCTCGACCTCTGCCCCTCATAGGAGTTGCCACTAGAGGCTCTGGCTTCTGCTCAGCTGAGGAAGCGGTACGTGTTCTCGCCATCTGCGAGAGAATAAGAGTAGAAGAGTTCAATCAGTATCGAGAAAACAACATCGCACGACAGAGGAGAATAAAAGTGAAATTTGTTCCTAAACTTCATAGCCTTTGGAAGATAAGCACAGACGTCTCCGTACCGATCCTCCATACTCTACTAAGCTTGCTTGTGAATCATGAGACCTAGGAAACCTAGTGCTCTGATACCAACTTGTCACGACCGGGAATTCCCACCGACGGGACCGTGATGGCGCCTAACATTTCACTTGCTAGGCAAGCCAACGTTAGAAAAACATTAAACCAATTCCTTATTTCCATTCAGTAAATAACAATAATTAACTAAAATGAAATATGATAAGTGCGAAATATTATAAAACTGTATTAATTACTACCACCCGGATCTGAAGTCATAATTCACGAGCATTCTAGAATTTTCTACAAGTAATAGTCTGAAAGAAATACAACTGTCTGAATGAAAGAAACAGTAGGACAGAGAAGATAGACGGGGACTTCAAGGTGTGTGAACGCTGACAGATCTACCTTGAGTCTTCGGACAGCGGACCAATAGAAAAAATCTCGATCAACCCGAGCCGATACCAAAATCTGCACATAAAGTACGGAGTGCAGTATCAGTACAACCGGCCCCATGTACTGGTAAGTGTCGAGCCTAACCTCGACGAAGTAGTGACGAGGCTAAGGCAAGGCACCTACAAATCAACCTGTACAATTTAACAGTGTATATACAAATAACAGAAATGAAGAACTAAACAGGAAATGTCGGGAGGAGAACATGCCGAGGGGAATACGAGATAAAGAAATATAACAGAATGATAACCAGAGCAGTCAACATACCATGAATCAACAGGAATAGTGAATACAGTAAAGGAAAAATGAACGGCATCACCCTTCATGCTTTTACTCTCAATCTCACTATAAAATCAATAGAAACGGCACGACATCACCCTTCGTGCATTAACTCTCATATCATGGCACGACATCACCTTTCGTGCATTAACACTCACAATATGGCACGACATCACCCTTCGTGCATTAACACTCACAATATGGAACGACATCACCCTTCGTGCATTAACACTCACAATATGGCACGACATCACCCTCCGTGCATTAACACTCTCCCTTACCATAATGCAATGCATAAATAATAACAGGGAGATAGAATAACAAGTATAAACCTTACTTCAACATTTGGTTCCACAATATAAATCTCAATTTTTAAATAAATACTCGATTACCAACAGAAAATCTGTAAACATGATAATGACAAAAATTTAACAACACTAGTATAAACATGTAGCAATTAGGCATAGGAAAGAGACAATATAAGAAAATAACGGAAAACATGGGGAAAAAAATAGGTAAATTGGCAGCACATAAGTACTCGTCACCTCACATATATGCCGCTCACATGAATTTCACTTAGCAAAGAATATAAGGTTCCTGATTCCCTCAAGTCAGGGTTAGACACAATACTTACCTTGTTCCGAAGGTCACTCAATTCTCAATCACAGTTTTTCCTTTAGAATTCACCTCCAAACCAATCGTATCTATTCAAAATGACTCAATAATATCAAATATTGCTAAAGGAATCAATTATATTGCATAAATTATATTTCCCAAAATTTCTTCCAAAAAGTCAAAAAATCGACCCCGGGCCCGCTTGGTTAAAACCTGAGGTTCAGACCAAAATACATTTACCCATTCACCCCCGAGCCCAAATATATAATTGATTTTGAAATTCGACCTCAAATTGAGGTCTAAATCCTCAAATTTCCGAAATCCCTTATTTCTACCCTAACCCCTAATTCTACCATGAAAACTCTAGATTTTAGGTTGATAATTCATAAAATGAAATGGGTAATTGAAAGAAAATGGTTTAGAATCACTTACCAACACTTTGGAGAAGACAATGACTCTTGAAAATCACCTCTACCCGTTTGGTTCTTGAAAAATATTGAAGAAATGGCATAAACCCGTGTTTGATTCTGTTTTATGCACTGGGCAAGCCAAGCCTTCGCGTTCGCGAGACCCTGCTCGCATTCGCGATGGTTACTCCCCCTGGCCTTCGCGTTCGCGATGAAGGAACAATCGACTCTTCCCCAGGTGTGCCTAACACTACACGATCGCGAGGAGCTGGTTGCGTTCGCGAAGAAGAAAATTTCAGCTGCCCAGTTTACTCTTCGCGTTCGCGAGAGTACCTTCGCGAACGCGAAGGGCATGCCAGAACACTTGCTGTAGCAAAATACCAGATTTTCTAAGTCCAAAACATTCTGTGGGCTATCCAAAACTCACGTGAGCCCTCGGGGCTCCAAACCAAACATGCACACAAGTCTAAAAATATCATACGAACTTACTCACGCGATCAAATCGCTAAAATAACACCTAGAACTACGAATTTAGAACGGAATCGAATAAAATTCTCAAGAACACTTTACAATTTATATCTTCTCAACTGGACGTCCAAATCACGTCAAATCAACTCCGTTTCTCACCAAATTTCACACACAAGTCTTAAACATCATAATGAATATGTACCGAGCTCCGAAACCAGAATACAGACCCGACACTAACAATGCCAAACATCAATCAATTCTTAAAAATAATAAATTTTCAGACTTTAATTTTCATCCAAAATTCATAACTTGAGTTAGGGACCTCCGAATTTGATTCCGGGTATACGCCCATGTCCCATAATTCAATACGGACCCACCAGGACCGTCAAAATATGAATACGGGCCTGTTTACCAAAAATGTTGACCGAAGTTAGCTAAAATCAATTTTTAAGGCATAAATTCTTATTTTCAACATAAAAGCTTTCCGGAAATATGCCCGGACTGCGCACGCAATATCGAGGAGGGTAAAAATGAGATTTTTAAGCCTTAAGAGCGCAAATTCAAGTTATAAAACATAAGATGACCTTTTGGGTCATCACATGCACGCCCACACGCCCGTAACCAGCATGTGCATCACCTCAATACAAATCACATTACACGTATTTCGGGGTTTCATACCCTCAGCTCCAAGATTAGAAGGGTTACTTACCTCGAACAAGCCAATACCAATGCCAAGCAAGCCAATCGATGCTCCAACGATGCCATCACGCGCGTTCCGACCTCCGAACGGCTCGAAACTAATCAAAAACAACTCAAATACATCAAACAATGCTAAAGGAACCAATCCCGATAGAAAAAGATCAAATATTGAATCAAAAGCCCAAAATCGGCCAAAAGCCCAACCCGGGCCCGCACCTCGGAATCTGACAAAATTTACAAAATCCAATAGTCCATTCAATTACGAGTCCAACCATACTAGTTTCACTCAAGTCCGACTCCAATTCGATGTTCAAAACTCAGAAATTCGTATTATGAAACTTTTGGCCAAAACCCCCAATTTCCTCTTTAAAATTCACAAGCCAATTACCAAAAACGAAGGTCGATTCGTGATATAAGATAAAAAAAATGAGTAGAGAACACTTACCCCAAGTTGTGTGGAAAAGTTTCTCTCCAAAGTCGACCAATCCGAGCTCCAAAATGACCAAAATGCGAAAAATCTCGGAAACCCTCATTTTTAACACTACCCAGGCATTTTCCGCACATGCGGTGCCTGGGCTCGCACCTGCGCATCCGCTGGTGCGAATATCTGGGCGCACCTGCGAAAATGACTAACTCCGGCTGCCTCCGCTCCTGCGACCAATGGTCCGCATCTGCGCTATCGTAGGTGCAGAGAAGCCATCACACCTGTGATCCCTGCTGGTCTCCACCCTTTCCGCACCTGCGCTCAACCTGCCGTATCTGCGGCATCGCATCTATGGTACCTTCTCCGCAAGTGTGGTCACAACAACAGCTCTCAGACTTCAGTAACTTCTCAAATCTAATTCCAAGTCCGTTGACCAACCGAAATCAATCCGAGGCTCCTGGAACCCCAATCAAATATATTAACAAGTCCTATAACATCATACGAACTTAGTCGAATCTTCAAATTACCTCCAACAACATCGAAAAACATGAATCATACCTCAATCGAAATCTATGAACTTTGAAACTTCAACTTCCATAACCGATGTCGAAACCTATCAAATTACGGCCGATTGACCTCAAATTTTGCACACACGTCATATTTCACATTACAGACCTACTCCCAATTCCGGAATCGACATCCGACCCCGATATTAAAAAGTCCACTCCCGGTCAAACTTTCCAAAATTTCAACTTTTGCCATTTCAAGCCAAATTCTACTACGGACCTCCAAATCACAATCCGGACATGCTCCTAAGTCCAAAATAACCCAACGGAGCTAATGGAACCATCAAAACTCTATTTCGGGTTCAAATTCACAAAAGGTCAAACTTGGTCAATTCTTCCAATTTAAAGCTTCAACAATAAAATCCATTCTCCTAATTCGATTCTGAATAACTTGAAAATCAAAACCGACGATTCACATAAGTCATAATGTATCATACGGAGCTACTCGGGCCCTCAAACAACCGAGCGAAGTGTAAATTCTCTAAACGACCGGTTGGGTCGTTACATCCTTCCCCACTTAAACATACGTTCGTCCTCGAACGTGTCCAGAGTTGTTCTCAAAGCCATCAAATTACTATTCCATCTTACTACGCACGTACCCGGGGGTGACCCCACGTCACCATATCCCATATAGGCCTGATAATACCACATAACTCAAATTTCTTAATTCAACCTAGCCCACAAGCCTTAGAATCCAATTTCCAACATCCGAAATTTCTTATAAGATATGAATCTCACAACCTACAAACTGTATAAGTCTGAACAAGTTGTACCAAAAGCCGTAACCATAACTCAAATACTCAAAACTAAAATACCACATAACTCAAATGCTCGAAGCAATGATTTCCAATCATAGTAGCTGCTCAAAACAACCCAATGCCAGTAATAAACCTCATATCAAACCAAGCCTAGTTCTAAACCTTCGTACACTGTCAATGATGAAAGAAACATGCAGAACTCATAACCATTCATCAGATCAACAAGTCATGGTACTCCATCTCCTTCGATAAGAACTATAGCAAATTTCTAAGCCGACTTTTGATAATATCCTTCCAAATATACCACAATCAAATCTGATAGCGCCCATCCTAGATCCGACGACTTCATCTTATCAAATACCAGCTACTCTATGCCACACCATTACTATCTAAATTCATAACTCGTGCAATCTGTGCACCAATAAGCAACATTCTAGATGTGCTCAATCATGAAAATGACTCAAACGAGAAAACCATCCCGCAAGCTCGACGGTTACCACCCCAACGTAATGCTAAGAACCCACCACACACCGTAGAGCCATAACACACGAATCTAACACCAAGGATCATATCCCAACATAACTCTGCCGCAATGTGCGACCCCATCCAAACACCGATCCATATGAAATACCTCAGCCACCATGCTCAAAATCAATAACCACGCGCAATCCGACATCAAGTACTCACAATGCATTGCCATAACCATGGGGAAGCAGATGACACAATGCCACACAAAACCCCAAAGAACATAACTCGTACGCCATCAACCATGCAATGCCCAATAACTCTTCTCGCTCAAATTATGCTATAATGCCCAAATAGAACCGCACCAGGTGTGCATACAACCAATGAATCACAACTCCTCGTAGCGTAGAATAGTAACTCACAAATCATTTCAGAACACGAATAAGCTCAACAATAACTGAATGGCACATCCCTCAACAATAGTAGTATGGAGCCAACTAATTCGGCTTGGTGTAGAATACACATCCTAATTGGGCCTACCAATGGACCCCCAAATCAACTCTGGTAACCCACAGATAGATAAATAACCCTCCGAAAGTCCACAATGACCGAATCATAACACCTATTATCGTCTAGCTAGCTTCGGCCATGACTTCACAATCCACAACCATGAAACAATCTGCTTTTGAGAACTCCCAGTATTCAAATCCATAGAACACACAAATCACCATATCTGATCCCAACTCCACCGCCATAATGTCTAACACATCTCTCATACACGGTCATCCCACGAGGAATACTTTTAAAATTCTTTCGTGCCACCTAGCAATATTTGAATATCAGCAGTCGATCAACCAGGAGAGTGCCGCAATACCAATGAAGTATCCATAAATCAAAACACATTGCCCCTTCTGAAATATATACTCACATCAGGCCATACCGATTAGTAGTATCATTTACCTAGTCATCTGAAACAGTCTATGATGCCTAAGAATCCAGGATCTTACTTTTAAAACCGAATCGTGACCTTGCACATGCAAATCTCAATCCCACACAATACACCACATCTATCATGTTTTCATATGAAAAAATACGAAAACCTCATAATCATTCTAAGTCACAAGCAGAATACATACCCGATCAGTCAAAAACCTTCCATTTGATCTCATCCCGGGAAAAATCCCAATACGCAACATATTCCTCACGCTGGTAGGAAATATACTCATCGAACCGTGGTAAGAACCATTGAGAACTGTTCGAAATTTATTTGCACACAACCAAGCTATCAGAACCGAATCTCTCTAACTCAGACCAGCCACGTAGTTCGTCAAAACCAAAGAGCATTGCCACGAAACACATGTGGAGCCTAGCCACATCATAATCACCCAAAGAACCGATTATACTCGTTATTGTGCTGATCCAAGCTACCACCGTGTTGTCCTATTTCTCCAAGTCCCTTCCAAATTGCCTTCAAATTGATACTTCTCCTTGCTGAAACACCACGATCCTTAACCAAAATTCACCATACAAGAGACTCTAGTATAAAAACCACAACGCCCTAAGGCCCATAAGCTGCCGAATTCCCTTTTAAGTACCCCAAAAGCACCGCAACTGAGACATCCACTCCGAAAGACCTTATGTGAATTTAAAATTGCTCATCTTCCCTTTTCTTATACTAAAATGTAAAATCCATAGTCATACAGAATTATCGCAAGTCTCGACATCATCCAATGTAACTCTTAGTTTCTAGCCATATACACATCTTGAAAATTCCCAATCGATACATATAAATATTCAATCCATTAGAACCATTCTCGAGAGTCATCCACTTTGCTCAAACAAATGGGCTGAAAGACACGTGCCACACTAGCAAAACAACACCCAAAGAAGTAACCCTACCTTAATGCCACTGATCAAATTCATACTCTGTGTACACTACATCTTTCGCGAATAACCACTCAATTATTTTATGATCCCCATGATTTTCATATATTCCTAAAGTGCCATAACCCGTATCCATAAATTTTATTACTCGAGTCATTCTCGACTCAACCTCTGCAAGTCATAACTAATCCACAAGTATGCTTCAGACCAAATCAAAATTTAACACATAACCATGAAATCAAATTGTCAATAGCAGGCTCCCCTACTTGGCTCAAAGCCATAAATTAAAACACTCGATAACTCACAATACCCATACTCTATTACTGTCATAATACCGTAGTCAGTACAACAACAAAAATTCTTCTCAAGCTCATACAACGCCAACTATAAAGATACCTCAATCGTCCGTTAAGCACACATTCATTCTCTTAACACTTAGGTCAACTTTCGCAACCAGATTCAAATTCAAATCTCAACACATACGCCTCGTCGGCAGAAAAGAAACTCTTTACTCACATCATAAGGAACACACCTACGTAGATTACTCTGCAGGGGATAACCCACCAGCTTAACCTTAAATCGGTATCTTGCTAGACCCTTTCGCAGTTGCAATTACTATGAGGTCGCTTAATCTTTCTGAGTCCAAACTCATTAACCAGACATAAGAATTTAATTTGTCCCAAAATTTAACAGTGTGAAAGATCCTTCAAAACATTAATACTCAAGATTGTATGTCACATCAAAACGAAAATCAAGCACCCAATGGCCTTTCCTTTACATTTCAAAGAAATCCTTCTCGTCATATTCAAACAATCTGAACACATCTCGCAGTCACATCACACTCAACACATAGTCATTCCACCGCTCATCGAGCCACTAATTCCGCTCGTAGGGATATTACCGGACATATGAGTCCAATTATACAAATTACCACTGAAGCTACCAAGCTCAAGTTGCAGTCTAACCATGGCCTCAAGTCCTCCAGATTGGCCCTTCACCAAAATACGGAATACACATCTCGGACCTCATTCATAAAATCACAAGCCGCCGGTGCACAACCGATATCGAGCGCTCACATGCGCATACGAATGCGTGGAAGAAATTTAAAGAGTTACGCTTCAAGCTGAATCAATGTAACACGATAAGGAAAGAAAGAAGGGAAGTATATCCAAAATGTCATGTAGCCTCTATAAGATAGGTATGGACGTCATCATACCGATCCGCAAGACTCTACTAGACACTTGCTCATGACTTGTAGAACATATGAACCTAGAGCTTTGATACCAATCTGTCACGACCCAAAATCCAACTAGTCGTGATGGCACCTAACCCAACCTGCTAGGTAAGCCAGTTAAGCACTAACCAATTCCAATAACAATTAATAAAGTAATTAAGTAAAGAAATTATCTGAATCTGAATCTTATACATTCCCCAAGAACTGTTAGTACAAATCATGAGCTTCTAATATATATATATATATATATAATCAATATAATATGTTACGGCGTGCAGCCCGATTCCAAAATGTCACTCTCACTCCAGTCTCACTTACGGGCTCATAATGTCATGAAACTAGCCCGACAACCATGATATGATGTATCAATAAATAATATCTGAGATTGAGATATGGTATGAATGCATGGATATGACTGAGTATAAAATATCAATAAAATCAGTGAGATGACAGTAATAAACGACCACTATGGGTCCAAACAATATCGGCATAATGCCTAAACATGATATCTAACCATGATTGGCAGCTTAACTACTTTATCACATGGTGAAAATACGGATATCAATAAAGTAGGACCACTTTACAGTGCCATGGAAACAACAGAGTCTCAATTCACATGGAGCACGCCTACACGCCCATCACCTAGCATGTGTGTCACCTCAATACAAATCACATAACACGTATTTCGGAGTTTCATATCCTCAGCTCCAAGATTAGAAGGGTTACCTACCTCGAACAAGCCAATACCAATGTCGAGTAAGCCAAGCGATGCTCCAAAGATGCCATCACGTGCGTTTCGACCTCCGAACGGCTCAAAACTAAACAAAAATAACTCAAATACATCAAACAATGCTAAAAGAACCAATCCCGATAGAAAAAGATCAAATCTTGAATCAAAAATCCAA
The DNA here is from genome assembly GCF_000390325.3 of Nicotiana tomentosiformis. Taxonomy (NCBI): domain Eukaryota; kingdom Viridiplantae; phylum Streptophyta; class Magnoliopsida; order Solanales; family Solanaceae; genus Nicotiana; species Nicotiana tomentosiformis. The sequence goes on from NC_090812.1 coordinate 32,264,612, forward strand.
AATTGGCCAAAAGCCCAACCCGAGCCCGCACCTCGGAACCTAACAAAATTTACAGAATCTGGCAACCCATTCAATTACGAGTCCAACCATACTAGTTTCACTCAAATCCGACTTCAATTCGATATTCAAAACTTAAAAATTCGTATTATGAAACTTTAGACCAGAACCCCCAATTTCCTCTTTAAAATTCACAAGCCAATTACCAAAAATGAAGGTGGATTCGTGGTATAAGATAAAAAATGAGTAGAGAACACTTACCCCAAGTTGTGGGGAAAATTGCCTCTCCAAAGTCGCCCAATCCGATCTCCAAAATGACCAAAATGCGAAAAATCTCGGAAACCCTCGTTTTTAACACTGCCCAGGCATTTTTCGCACATGCGGTTCCTGCGCTATCGCAAGTGCGGAGAAGCCATCGCACCTGCGACCCCTGCTGGTCTCCACCCTTTCCGCACCTACGCTCAACCTGTCACACCTGCGGCATCGCATCTGCAGTCCCTTCTCTGCAAGTGTGGTCACACCAGCAACTCTTAGACTTTAGCAACTTCTCAAATCAAATTCAAAGTCTGTTAACAACCCGAAATCAACCTGAGGCCCCCGGGACCCCAACCAAACATACCAACAAGTCTTATAACATCATACAAACTTAGTCGAATCTTCAAATCACCTCCAACAACATCGAAAAACACGAATCATACCTCAATCGAAATCTATGAACTTTGAAACTTCAACTTCCACAACCGATCCCGAAACCTATCAAATTACGTCCGATTGACCTCAAATTTTGCACACACGTCACATTTCACATTACGGACCTACTCTCCATTTCAAAATCGACTTCCGACCCCGATATTAAAAAGTCCACTCCCGGTCAAACTTTTTAAAATTCCAACTTTCGCCATTTCAAGCAAAATTCTACTACGGACCTCCAAATCACAATTCGGACATGCTCCTAAGTCCAAAATAATCCAACGGAGCTAACGGAATCATCAAAAATCCGTTCCGGGTTTAAATTCATAAAAAGTCAAACTTGGTCAATTCTTCGAATTTAAAGCTTCAACAATGAAATCTATTCTCCAAATTGGATTCCGAATAACCTGAAAATCAAAACTGACGATTCACATAAGTCATAAAGCATCATACGGAGCTACTCCAGGGCCTCAAACAACAGAGCGAAGAGTAAATGCTCAAAACGATCAGTTGGATCGTTACAATTAAATATTCTAGAATTAAAAATATAATAGGCACATATCTCTTATTAATAAAAGGAATGGAAAAACTAACGTGGTAAAAGTATGTTTGTGATTTTTTCTTTCTTTTAATGATTCTTTACAAATATCTCTTATTAATCTATATTATATTAAAAGCACGAAGGCCCTTAGCGAAATGTCGTTCGCCTTTTTTACCCTTGATAAATTGATTTCATACTAGACAAAATAGTCTTTTAATTATTTTTCTAATATTTAGGAATATAGATATTTATTATTTTCCTAATATTTAGGATTTCAAAAAACTAAAGTTTTTATATTAAATCTTCCTTATCTGAGCTATGTAATATAATACTTTTGTAACAAAAATAACAAAGAAAATCATATTAATTTGTGACAAAGGAAAATCCCATTATTATATCAATTTATGGAAACTTTATGGTATGCGCTAGGAATGTAGTGATAATATTGCTTCTTTTAAAGTTTTCTACATATATTTAACCTTAAAATTAATTAAAAGAGGACTCTACTTTACTAAATACGATAGGAATATGCAGTGAGAGAATTTGGTTCTTCAAACTTTTAGTACTTGTTTTTCGCCACTAGAGTTAATTAATCATTTTTAGACTAAATTTGATTTTAAACAATAAATATATTAGCATAAAGTTACATTCCATGTTGGATATAATGATAATTGTCATCAATCACTTACAATTAATTTTTTCAGTTTAGAATGAGCTAATATGTTGATTTTTGAATTCAACTATGAATGTTTCACTTTTACTCTCCTAAATTTTATGAGGCTTCTTAAATTCTATGACCTTTTTCAATTAATAAATAAAACTCTTATTTCATTGTACGATGTATGCATGGCGTTGCTTATGAAAAATTGCTTCTTTCAAGTTTTTCATAGCTATTTGAATGTTTTAAATAATAAAAAGAGTATTTTTCCTTGTAAATGAATGTTGTCATAATACATATTATCCTTTAAAAATAGATTTTCATTGAACAAAATCATAATATTATTATTTTTCTAATATTAAAAACTTAGAAATCAACTAAAACTTATAATTATTAAATATTTTCTTATTTGAACTACATAACAGATTCTAATATTTAAGAATTTAAAATTAAATAAAATTTTACTTATACAAATTTTATTATTTGAATTATGTAAGAAATTATATTAATTATTTTCGTATTTAACATAATGACTTTTCTTATTTTGAATTTTTTAAGTTTATTCCAACGGGCAGAGCCGTGCTACTTTTACTTCTCAATTTGAAAACAAAAAAGGTTTAAAAAGATAAAACTAACGGTTCTTCATCAATATTGTAAATGCTTCAATATAGAAAGAACAAGAGCCAAAATTTTGTGGGAAGTACCTCATTTTACAATATCTTAAAGGATTGTGTTTATACTTTATCTTAAAATAGTAAATTAATTTTCTAAATAAAAAGTTCAAGTTGTATAAAGTGGTAGTAGTTTGTAAAACTTTACCTAATACTTAGAAATTTGAAGTCAACTAATAATAGAACTTATTATATTTGTAAGTCAATGTAAATTTCTTCTCTTGAGTTTTTGGACTTATATGGTATTTTAAGCGATTAACTGTGTACAAAATATAAATATAGTCTAAATCAAAGCCTAATTCTAGATAAAACTAAAAATAAAGTTCTCGAACATTTTTCACCTCTCTCAAAATTAACCAAAATAAACACAAGGGTGCTAGCCTCCAAACATATATTCTTTATTTCCTTATAGATTTTTATGCCGTGAATTTGCCTCTAAATATCAAAATTAATTAATTCTTTCTTTACATAATTCAGTCTTACTTATATTCTATGTACAACATAGTTGCATATTTTCAAAAACACATGTTAAGTATATAAAAGAAACGAACCGCCATTGCTCCTTCGTAAAAGTTGTCGTGAGTTCGCTCCTAAACAATTTTCAAATATAATTTATTGTCTTTTATATGCTTCTATATTACTTAAACTTTAGATTACAGGATGATTTTATTTATTAGAAAGTATAATAAAATTTCTCTTTTAAAATGTGGTATATATATCTTTCAATTAATATTTTACTTTTGAATCTTGTAATAACACAAAATACGATGCAATGTACGTGTATAAAAGATTATAAATTTAAGTTTTAAAAATATTTTACGATATTTATATGTATATCTATCTATATTATTAGATAAATATGACTGCTTAAGTAAAAATATTGATACACTAAAATATTTATTTTGAATTATAGAAATGTTATACTTATCTCGATGTCAACTGCTATTACATATAATTTATTTTTATTCTACATTTCATACATTTTTTGATACACGCAATAAACACATGCAAAGCACGTACATTAAAATTAGTGAAAGGAACGGAAAAACAAACATGGTAAAAGTATGTTTGTGGTTTTTTCTTTCTTTTAATGATTCTTTAAGGTAAAATTTTAGTAATTGATTTTTAAGTCATAAAAATTAGGATTACCTATTTAAATAAAGAAATATTTAAAATACAGAATATAATTAATTTTTAAGCCCTAAACTTTAAGAAAATAACTTAAATTACTATTTTATTCTCTCACGTACGCAAAGCCGTATACTGCAAGAATTGATAGCTTGAAGATGACTGCCGGCTATCAACCTCCCAAATTTCAGCAGTTCGATGGCAAGGTAAATTCAAAGAAACATGTCGCACACTTTATTGAAACATGCAACAATACAGGGACTTATGGAGATTACGTGATAATAGATCTTCTTACTACAAAAACTTGATCGCCAACTTGGAAGGACCTCAAGCAAACCTTTTTGTTGAAAGAACGAGAAAGACGAGCTTAATAACATTCAAGACTTTGTTGAGCTTCTAGCCTTTTTTCATCAAGGGACTCTAGTTCTTCAAGGCGCAGACACGCATTTTCTTCTTCAGTAAGACCTTCTTTGTTGAGCGTTTTATCCAACATGTTACATTATTGCTAACATTCTTTGTTAATTGGTGCTTTATTTTCATTGTTTCTTGAGCCGAGGGTCTATCGAAAATAAACTCTCTATCTCTATGAGGTAGGGGTAAGGTCTACGTATATACTACCCTCCCCAGACCCCATTTATGGGATCAAACTGGGTTTGTTGTTGTTGTTGTTGTTGTTGTTACTATTTTATCTAATATATAATATATTTTTAAATGGTAAAAAAGGCAAACGACATTTCGCTAAGGGTCTTCGTGCTTTTAATATAGTATAGATTATAGTAAAATAATATGTACTCTCACTGTAAGTATTAACGGCTAAGAAGATATTAATTAATTCAATATAAATATGGGTACAAACTATTATTTTTACTAAGTGCAGCTCTCTTCTTCTTGTGCTTTTTCGTTTCCACCGTCTCTTCTAATGCTCTTGGAGTGGATTTTTAATATAATAATATTGCTTTTGTAACGACCCGATCGATCGTTTTGATCTCTAGCGCATCGTTCGGCGGTTTAAGGCCTTGAGTAGTTTTACTTCATGTATTATGACTTGTGTGCGTGGTTGGAATTGAATTTTGGAAAGTTCGGCGTTGATTTGGAAGAAAAACTTTCATTTCGGAAGCTTTGAGTTGGAAGAATTGACTAAGGTTTGATTTTTGAGTAAACGACCTTAGAATTGGGATTGGAAGGTTCCAACAAGTTCGTACGATGATTTTGGACTTGGACGTATGTCCGGATCGAATTTTGGATGACCCGGGATTGTTTCAGCACCTATTATGGAAGGTTGGCATTTTGGAAGAATTTTATAAATTTGGGTTGAAGTGCATTTCAATGTTATTGATGTCCGTTTGGGATTCCGAGTCTGGAAATAGCTCTGTATGGTAATTCGGGTATTGGGAGCGCGTCCGGATATGGATTTGGAGGTCCGTAGGTCATTTCGGGGTCATTTGGCAAAAATTAGAAATTTGAAGGTTTTTGAGAAGTTTGACCTGGAGTGGACTTTTTGATATAGGAGTCGTATTCCGATTCTAGAAGTGGTAGTAGGTCCGTAATATCAATTATGACTTGTGTGCAAAATTTGAGGTCAATCAGACGTGATTTTAATAGGTTTCGGCATCGATTGTAGAAGTTTGAAGTTTCAAAGTTCATTAAATTTGAATTGGAGGGTGATTCGTGTTTTTGTTTTTAACGCTGTTTGATATGAGTTGAAGGCTCGACTAAGTTTATATTGTGTTTTAAGACTTGTTGGTAGGTTTGGTTGAGGCCCCGGAGGCCTCGAGGCAATTTCGGATGGTCAACAGATCAACTTGGAGCTTTGTTGTGTTGTTGAAGGGCCTGAGTTCTGGGTAATCGCAGCTGCGGAAAAAGGGCAGCAGGTGCGACGCTGCAAAAACGGTAAGGCAAGCGCAAAAGCGGAAGGGCCAAGGCTACTGAGGTCCATAGGAGCAAAAAGAGTTGCGCACCTGCGACAGCGCAGGTGCGAAACAGTGGCCGCAGAAGCGGATGCGCAGGAGCGGCCAAGGAGTCCGCAGGTGCGGGAGTCACTGGGCTGAATGCTTAAAAGAGTGGGGCTCAGCCATTTTTGCCATTTTTTCTTCATTCTTGGGCGATTTTTGGAGTTTCTTGAGGGAAGTATTCACCTAGCAACTTGGAGGTAAGTTAATCCCACCTATTGCAAGTTAAATACTTGGATTATATATGGATTTAGACATAAATATTTATAGAAATTGGGATTTTGAAGAAAAACCTAGAAATTGGTATTTTTGAATTTTGACCATTTATTTGGGCATAGAATTGAGAATAAATCATATCTTTGAGTTCGTAATGTTATGGGTAATGTTTATCTTCGAATATTTTTGGAATTCGGGCACGTGGGCCCGAGGGTTACTTTATCGACTTTTCGAGTGAAGTGGGAATTTGTTTAAATTAATTTGTTACGAGTATTATAGTATATTTTTATGGGTTTGCACATTGTTTGACTAGTTTTGGAGCGATGGACATCGGTTTGAGGTGTTAGAGTGGATTTGGAGCTGGTTATAGAATTTCGGGGCGAGGTAAGTCTTATGTCTAACTCTGTGAGGGGGAAACTACCCCTAGGTGATATATTTGATCTGTACAACTGTGATGACCCAAAAGGTCATCTTACGTTTTAGAACTCGAATCTACGCTCTTAAGCCTTTAAAATCTCATTTTTACCCTCCTTGATTTACATGCGCAGCACGGGCATGTTTTCGGAAAAAGCTTTATGTTGGAAATTGATGAAAACAAGAATTTATGCCTTAAAAAGTTGATCTTATTTGACTTCGGTCAACATTTTTGGTAAACGGGCCCGGATCTGTATTTTGACGGTCCCAGTGGGTCCGTATCGAATTATGAGACCTGGACGTATGCCCGAAATCGAATTCGGAGGTCCCTAACTTGAGTTATGAATTTTTGATGAAAACTAAAAGTTTAAAAATTATTTGTTTTTAATAATTGATTGATGTTTGGCATTATTAGTACCGGGTCCGCATTTTGGTTTCGGAACCCGGTACATGTTCATTATGATATTTAAGACTTGTCTGTGAAATTTGGTGAGAAACGGAGCTGATTTGACGTGATTCGGACGTCTAGTTGAGAAGATAGGAATTTTAAAGTGTTCTTGAGAATTTTATTTAATATGGTGCTAAATTCGGAGTTTTAGGTGTTATTTTGGCGATTTGACTGCGCGAGCAAGTTCGTATGATGTTTTAGACTTGTGTGCATATTTGGTTTGGAGCCCCGAGGGCTCGGGTGAGTTTCGGATAGGCCACGGGATGTTTTGGACTTTGAAAAAATCTGGTTTTCTGCAGATTCTAGTGTTTGGCATATCCTTCTTCGCGTTCGCGAAGGTCCTCTCGCGAACATGAAGAGTAAAATGATGAGGCCGAAATTTCCTCTTCGCGAATGCTTGGTCGCGAATACGAAGTGATGGGGGCATTACCCTTCGCGAATGCAACAAGCCCATCGCTAACGTGTAGTGTTAGGCACTGGGGGGGGGGGGGGAGAGTCAGCCTTTTCTTCATCGCGAATGCTAACAATGTCTCGTGAAAGCGAAGTGTAGTGGGGGTAGCCGACACGAACGCAAGCACTGTCTCGCGAACGCGAAGGCTTGGAAGCCAATGCTCTTCGTGAACGCGACAGTAGCCTAGCGAACGCGATGCACACTGTCGCCCAGCACTTAACATAATCCAAAAATAAGATTTAGCCCACAAATTATTGTTAAGTGATTCTAAACTATTTTCTTTCAATTACCTATTACGTTTCATGAATTATCAACCTAAAATCTAGAGTTTTTATGGTAGAATTAGGGGTTAGGGTAGAAACTAGGGATTTCGAAAATTTTGAGATTTAGACCTCAATTTGAGGTCGGATTCCAAAACCAATTACATATTCGGACTCGGGGGTGAATGGGTAAATGGATTTTGGTCTGAACCTCGAATTGTGACCAAGCAGGCCCGGGGTCGATATTTTGGACTTTTTGGGAGGAAAAATTTGGGAAATCTAAATTTATGCAATGTAATTGATTCCTTTCGTAATATTTGATATTATTGAGCCATTTTTGAATAGATACGAGTGGTTTGGAGGTGAATTCTAGAAAAAAAGTTGTGATTGAGTATTGAGTGGCCTTCGGAATGAGGTAAGTCTTGTGTCTAGCTTTGACTTGAGGGAATTAGGAACCTCATATTATTTGCTATGTGAAATTCATGTGAGCGGCGTATACGTGATGAGTACCAATGCGCCGCCAATTTACCTGTTTTCCCGATTTTATTTTTGTTTTTCTCATATTGTCTTTTCCTATACCTAATTGCTACGTGTTTAGACTAGTGTTGTTAAACTTATCGTCCTTATCGTGTTTACGGATCTTCCGGTGAAAATTGAGTATTTATTTCAAAGTTGAGATTGATATTGTAGAACCAAATGTTGAAGTAAGGTTTGTACTTGTTATTCTATCTCCCTGTTGTTATTTATGCATTGCATTATGGTAAGAGAGAGTGTTAATGCACGAAGGGTGATGCCGTGCCATATTGTGAGTATTAATGCACGAAGGGTGATGTCGTGCCATATTGTGAGTATTAATGCACGAAGGGTGATGTCGTGCCATATTGTGAGTGTTAATGCACGAAGGGTGATGTCGTGCCATATTGTGAGTGTAAAAGCACAAAAGGTGATGTCGTGCCATGATATGAGAGTTAATGCATGAAGGGTGATGCAGTGCCGTTTCTATTAATTTTTTGGTGAGATTGAGAGAAAAAGCACGAAGGGTGATGCCGTGCATTTTTTCCTTTATTGTATTCACTATTCTTGTTGATTCATGGTATATTGACTGCTCCGGTGATTATTCTGTTATAGTTCTTTATCTTGTATCCCCCTCAGTATGTTCCCCTCCTGACGTTTCCTGTTTAGTTCTTCATTTCTGTTATTTGTATATATACTGTTAAATTGTACATGTTGATTTATAGGTGCCTTGCCTTAGCCTCGTCACTACTTCGTCGAGGTTAGGCTCGGTACTTACCAGTACATGGGGTCGATTGTACTGATACTGCACTCTGCATTTTCTGTGCAGATTTTGATACCGGCATGGGTTGATCGAGATTTTGCTATTGGTCCATTGTCTGGAGACTCAAGGTAGATCTGTCGGTGTTCACAAACCTTGAAGTCATCGTCTATCTTTTCTATTCTATGGTTTCTTTCATTCAGACAGTTGCATTTCTTTCAGACTATTACTTGTAGTAAATTCTAAAATGCTCGTGAATTGTGACTCTAGATCCGGGTGGTAGTAATTAATATAGTTTTATTATATTCCGTACTTATTATATTTTATCTTAGTTAATTCTTTTTAATTACTGAATGGGAATAAGGAATTGGTTTAATGATTCTCTAACATTGGCTTGCCTAGCAAGTGAAATGTTAGGCACCATCACGGTCCCGTCGGTGGGAAATTTCAGGTCGTGACAAGAACTTATTGCGGGGACTACGTACGCACGAGGTGACGAGAGTCCGTACGTAGTTATATTCATGTTATTGTCTGGGTAAACTTAGGTTCACACCATGATGTACTTGTACAATAGGGATTATCCTTGCTCGTTTAATTCTTTATTTTGCATTATGACTTGAGACTAGAAATGCGTAGAGTGATAGACTTGCTATTGTAGAGTTTTCGATGGTTTCATGATTTCCCACGGAATAATGTTGTTCCTCTTACGGATTTCTCACGCGTTGTGCGTTTCCATCGAACAATTTTCCTTAAAAGTTATAACTCACATGTTTATTCGTGAGTGGGGGTCAAGGACCCGTTTAAGCTTCTTATTCTAATGGGATCGGGCCATTCGCCTCGACAGAATTTATGAACCACACTCTAATGGGATCGGGCCATTCGTCTCGGCATGATTTATGTACCACACTCTCATGGGAGCGAGCCGTTCGCCTCGGCAATTTAATATATGCATCTATGGTTCGTGTCGTTCGACCCTCGGCAGTGCACAGTTTAATAATTATGTTGGATCGGGTCGTACGCCTCAGCATTTCTATAAAATATCCTCATAGAATCGTGCATAATATTTGGCAAGAAGTCAGGGTATCTATAAAATTTTCCCTGATTCGAATTATAACAACCTATTTGGTGAGGTCCATTATACACATATATATGCTCCGATTGAGGAGGAATTTGCTAATTAAAAGCTCGAGTTTATTGTAAGGAGGATAATTGTACCACATATTTATACTTGTTTATTTTATTTATTTACTTTGCCTCATATTTGTTCACCTCCATATTATACCTGGTATTATTGGACCACTAGTGAGTGTCGATGTCGATCCCTCGTTACTACTTCTCTGGGATTAGGCTAGATATGTAACGATTCGATCGGTCGTTTTGAGTATTATAACCCCGTTCCCCCATTTACTGCTTAATTTATGCTTTACAGTATTTTATGACTTACCGGGTTAGTTGGTTCTGGCCCGAAATGAATTCGGAGTGAAATGAGACACTTAGTCTCATAATTGAAAATTCAAGTTAGAAAAAGTTGACCAGATGTGGACTTATCTGTAAACGGCCTCAGATTTGAATTTTGATTGTTCCAATAATTTTGTATGGTAATTCTTGACTTAGGAGCGTGTCCGAAAAATTATTTGGAGAACCGTAGTGGAATTAGGCTTGAAATGGCGAAAGTCAAATTTTTGAAAAATTTGACCGGGAGTGACTCTTTGATATCGGGGTCGAAATCCGATTCTGAAAATTTGAATACCTTAGTTATGTCATTTGTGACTTGTGTGCAAAATTTGAGGTCAATCGAACGTGATTTGATAGGTTTCGGCGTCAGTTGTAGAATTTAGAAATTTCAAAGTTCATTAGGCTTGAATCTATGTGTGATTTGTGATTTTAGCATTGTTTGATATAATTTGAGGTTTCGATTAAGTTCGTATGATATTTTAGGACTTGTTGGTATAATTGGTTGAGGTCCCGGGGGCCTCGAGTGAGATTCGGAGGATTAACGGATCGAATTCGGACTTAGAAGAAAATCTGAAGTTTCTGCCTTCTAGTGCAATCGCACCTGCGGAACTTGGCTCGCAGGTGTGAGCACGCCGAAGCACAATGGACATCGCAGGTGCGAAAAGTCCGCACAAGTGGACAGAAAACTCGCACAAGCGAGCTCGCATGTGCGAGCTGGGATGCGCAGAAGCGGAAGCTGGGCTGGTGATTGTAGAGCGCAGATGCGGAAAGCTTCTCGCAGGTGCGGACACGCACTTGTGCGTGGGGGATCGCAGAAGCGACATTTTTTGCATAAGCGGGGGAAAAATCCGCAGGAGCGGTTGCGCAGAAGCGGTTCAAATTTCTGCAGGTGCGGAACCCCTGGGCAGTGAACAAAAACAGAAGGGTCCGTGATTTTCTCATTTTTGGACATTACAAAGACGGGTTGAGGCAATGTTTGAGCGAGAAATCACGGAAAATCTTGAGGTAAGTCACTTGTGATCATTTCTATTCCATAATATTGAATTATCATCGAATAATCCGACTAGATTACGTGTTTTTGAGGTATAAATCGGGGATTTAAAAATAAGATATGAGGATTTGAAGGCCGGATTGTTATCGGAATTTAGTAATTTTGGTATGGTTAGACTCGTGGTTGAATGGGCGTTCATATTTCGTAACTTTTGCAGGATTCCGAGACGTGGATCCCACATGCGATTTTTGAGTTAATTTCGGATTTTATTGTAAAATATAGTATTTTCTTATGAAATTGATTCCTATAATTTTTGTTGATTGTATCGAATTATTTTGGCTAGATTCGAGTCATTCAGAGTTGGATAATCGAAGAAAAGACCTACTAGTGGATTAAATTGGAATAAGTCAAGGTAAGTGACTTGTCTAACCTTGTGTGGGGAAATTCCCACTAGGATTGGTATTGACGTGATAATTGTAACGTGTTGAAAGTCATGTACACTAGGCGACGAGTGTGTACACGGGCTAAATATGGAAGATTGTATTTTAAAATTGTGTAAATCACTGTTGCATATTAATTAAATTATTTTATTATATTATATTCTTCATTATTGATATGATTTTTTTACTTTAAATTTGCTTGACCTTTTTCCTGCTAATTGTTTTACATGTTTAGTAGAAACTTAGTTTCTTTTATTCTGTACATTATTTGAAGATTGAATTTCTTTAATTTAAATATTATTAATATAAAGTATTTGATATTTTAAATTTGGTACGGAGGCAACGTATTAAAAAATTTTGAAATATTATTTTTGCTGAGTTATTTATTCCCGAATATTTTGTGAGATTTTTGTACTCATTGTGATTGATTCGTGGGCTCCCTGTTGTGGAAAATATTGTTGATGTTGTTTATTTTGGCAAATTGAAATATTTGGGCACTTGAGGTGTAAATTGTGATATATTGTGATATTGATACGCATGTTGTGGTATAAGGTCTGCGTGTTGAAATGCATGCGGTGAGATAAGAGTGGCTTGATACGCGTGGCTAGTAGGGGAACTACTAGAAATCATGCGGTGTGATAAGGATGCTAAAACGGGGAATGCTATTTTGGGAAAAATATTTTTTTTTAAATTAAATGTGAAGGCTCCCGCGATGATATAAGGAAATGAGATATTGTTAATTTATTTATGATTTGAGAGTGCCCTTGTTGATATTTATTTATGGCCGCAGTTGCCTTTGATTATTGTTGTGATTTTCTTAAAGTTGAAAACAATTTTATTTTGTTTACGTGAGGTATTGTTTGTGTAATGACCCAACCGGTCATTTTAACCTTTACAACCATCCCTAAAATAAAACTTTCCGAATGTGCTTTTATTGATTTATGACTTGCGGGGATGGTTGGTTCGGAATTTGAAAGTGTTCGGGTTGAAATCTGAACACTTGGTTGCTTAAGTTAGCCTTAAAAGGCCAAGTTTGATTTCGGTCAACATTATGTGCAAATGACCCCGGAATAGAATTTTGAGGATTCCAACAGCTCCGTATGGTGATTTTGGACTTAGAAACGTCATCGCAATTTTATTTGGAAGTTCGTAGTGAAATTAGGCTTGAAATGGCTAAAATAGGAATTTAAAGTTTGGAAGTTTGACCGGGGAGTTGAATTTTTGATATCGGGGTCGAAATCCAGTTCTGAAATTTGTTACAGCTCCGTTATGTCATTTATGATTTGTGTGCAAAATTTGAGGTCAATCGGACTTGATTTGATAGGTTTCGACTTCAAATGTAAAAGTTGGAAATTTTAAGTTTCATTAAGCTTGAATTGGAGCATAATTCGTGGTTTTAGCGTCGTTTTATTTGATTTGAGATTTTAAATAAGTTCGTATGATATTTTAGGACTTGTTTCTCGAGGGCCTCGGGTGAGTTTCGGATGGTTAACGGATCAAAAATTGGACTTAAGCAACTACAACAATTGTTCTCTTCTGGTGGAAATTCTGGGTTGTGATCGAGCCCAAGATCGAGCCTATGATCGAGCTCCTATGATCGAACTCCCTGATCGGACTCCCTGATCGAGCTCCCTAATCGGACTCCCTGATCGAGCTCCCTTATCGAACTGGACAAATTTGTAAGTTATAAAAACAAGGGCATTCGACCCATTTGCCATTTTTGACAAACTTGAGCTCGGGCAGAGGCGACTTTTGACATATTTTCAAGGAAAGACATTGGGGTAAGTCCAACTCGGATTTGGTCTATGTGCACAAATATATCATTATTTTCACCATTTAATTAGTGTTTTGAAATTAAAATTTGGGAAAATTTTAGAAATCTCATAGAAACGAATTTTTGAGATTTCGGTATCGATTCGGAGTCGGATTTGAGTGAAACTGGTATGGTTGGACTCGTAATTGAATGGGTTATCGGATTTCATAACTTTCTCCAGATTCCAAGATGTGGGCCCCACTGACGAATTTTTTATTAATTTTGGGATTTTTAATGAAAATGTAGTATTTTCTTATAGAAGTGATTCCTATAAATTTTAGTGATTGTATCGAATTATTGTTGGTTAGATTCTTGCCAATCGAAGTTGGATAATCGAGAAAAAGGCCTACTAGTGAATTAAATTGGAGCAAGACGAGGTAAGTCTCTTGTCTAATCTTGTGAGGGGAAAATTTACCCCATAGGTGAATAAATTAAATAATTATTGCTAATTGCGGGGGTTACGTACGCACGAGGTGACGAGAGTCCATGCGTAGCTACTATTAATGCTAAAGTCCGAGTAGTTTAGGACTCAAAGCATGAATTATTTGTGTAAATTATATTTTTATTAATTAAATTATTTGATATATATATATATATATATTGTGAATTGTTATGAAAGGTAGTAAAAGATGAAATTTTCATATGCTTAATTTTTGTTTAGATTAGTTAATTATTGAAATAAATTGTTATCCTCTCGAATAAAGTTTACAATAAATACTCTTATTCCGGAGGTACATAAGAAAATGTCCTCATTTCTTGTGGATCGGGCTGAACGCCTCGGCAGGATAGATGCATCTATGGATCGTGCCGTACGTCCCTCGGCAGTGTACACAATACTCTGGATTGAGCCGAACGACCTCGGCAGAAATCGTGCTTAACAATTATAATTACACGATACTTGGATAGTTTATTGCAGCTTGCGAAGCTAATTGATAAATTGAAAATCTTTGGAATTTAAAGAATTATTATTCCTGCTTGTTAAGGAATTATTGTTATTCTTGTAAATGAGTCTAATTGATAAATTGGAAATTTATTGGAATTGAAGGAATTTAATTAATATATTGAGAATTATTGCACTTGAAGGAATTTAATTATTTCTCATGGTTAAATAAATTATTGTAAATTCTGTGAATCATGTTGATTTAGATATTCTAGTTTTATTTAAATTTTTATTATTGATCCATAGTGAGTGTCAAAGTCGACCATCTCGTCTCTACCACTTCGAGATTAGGCTTGATACTTAACGGTTACACGTTGTTTACGTACTCATACTACACTTGTTGCACATTTTATTGTCCAGGCACAAATATCTCTAGCATCCTTGTGGGCGCAGAGGTATGGTTAAAATGCGGGAACTTGGGTGAGTTGCATTCTATATTACGATCTGCAGCCAACAGAGTCTCCTACAGAGTTATTTATATTTTTCTGTCTAATTTGTATTCTGTACAGATGCTATATTTTATTTTTAATTCCTTAATAAATGCTCATGCACTTGTGACACCGTATTTTGGGAATGGTTATAAATTGTTTAGAAATTTAGTTGCTAAAATTATATTTATCATTTACTCTATGAGTTATATCCTTGTTGTTTCATTAAAGAAATTTTGATTTCAAAAATACTAAATGTGTAATTAAGTGAAGTTTGTATTATTGGCTTGCCTGACAGCGGTGTCCGGCGGCATCACGAGTCTCTCGGATCGGTACGGAGACGTCTGTACTTATATTCGAGAGGCTACAGGGTTGTTAGGAGCATTTTCCTTCTTGATTCCTCATCGTGCGATTCGATTCCTTTGAGACTTATGCCTTTGTTTCTTTCCTACTCGATCTTATGCGACGTGAAACGCTTGTTATACATCGGGAATTGAGAAATTGTAATGGTACTACAGATGTGATGCAAGATGTTTCTCCTTGCGTAATTTATTGGACTATTATTGTCGTCTTGCAGAACGATGTTCTGTCATTTCAGCTCAATAGCTATATTTCGGAGGGTTTTGGGACTACGCACAGGTTACTACGATGTTCATGAGTTATTATCTCGTGGAATTGATATATGACGGGGTGCTCGTTTATGTACCAACGCAGTGAACGACTTGAAAAAAAAGGGGGGGAGGGTTATTCTCAATACATGATGAAAAGGTTCGATGTTTAATTCCAGCAAAGGGAAGGTAATCGTACTATGAATGTTCAGGTTTGGGGTTGAAGGAGTAATGAGTCTTGATATTTTCGACCGTGGTAAAATTTTCAATTGTGATGTGGTGTCATCGCCTGGTTAAATGCGTTAAGGTTCGCCGGTGTTATGGTTTTCTTTAACTCGCCTTCACGGCAGGGTGTTAGGAATTGGTATCGGGAAAGTAGTTGTCGGAAATAGCAGTGTGCAACACTTCAGGATTCAATTGATATTTCTAATGTCACGGCTCAAGGAAGATGATCTTCTAGGAGGATTAAGGTTGGTAGCAATTTTTTAGTTCAGGCGTTACAGAAATGGATTTTGATTTGATATAATATTTGGGCAGCGAAGGATAAGTAAGGACATGTGGAAGGTATCTTGTGGTGGTTAAGTTCCTAGAAGGCCAAGTGTGAGAAACAGAAGTCGAGTAGTTGCTTAAAGGAGAGGGTTTGACCAAAGTGGGAGAGTGGCAAGGTAGCACATGGGTTACGTGGTAGGATAACTACATAACTTGAGGACAGTTTGAAGTTATTTGGAATTCATGATGGACAGTGACTAGGTCTACGGACTTAAGTTATAATATTGGCTGCTATATTGAGGAAGATTGGGCGTGACAGGAGGGAATTGCTTTATATGAAGAGGGATGCAACATGACTTTGGTTTGGGATGTATCGTTGCACCTCTAGTTGACGTCCATGAGGAGTGAACGGATTGGTGCAGCTGGTGAATAAGCTTGGACTCAGGATGATCTACTGATTTCGTAGTAATTACACCCAGTGCAGCGACGTTGGAATATGGCATGTAATTTTCACGGGCGGGTTATCTCCTGTGAGCAGGTTAGCGGTCACGTGGTGTTGACGAAGCTTCTGCAAAAATTCTACTGGCCACCCGGTAAGAGATTTAATATGTAAATATGGCTAGTGGTTCGAAGCGGTTATTAAAGGTTAATAGAAGGATGGCGAGTTGCGTATACAAAATCATGTCAAGGATGAAGAAAGAATCTCGGTGGATTCCAGAGTTTATGTAATTGTAGCTTCAAGCTAAGTGTGAGAGCCCCACCGTCTACAATTGGATTGCATGGTTGCCTATTTGTGAGGTTTCTGGTTATCGGTGTATTGGTGGGTCATTTCAACTAAGTAAAGAGAACATCAGTAGTAATTTGAGCAAAGGATTTTGGGGAAATGTGTGCCATATTTGACCTTATCATTCATGTTCAGGCTTTGGGAAGACTCAGAGTTTATGCTTCGTGTAGATGTAATGCACATGGGATGTGAGACAGGTGTTTCGTTGATAAAGTGTCCATGTATTAACAAAGCCTTGGAGTTGATCATATTTGGGAACAAGTCAGAGCAAGTGACTCTCAACAACGATCTAGTGGGTTCAAAAATATAAAGTACGGTGTCTAAGGATCTCAAGTCCGTACTATAGTTGAGTATCGAGCTTTTGCAGCAGATTATGAAATGGAGCTTGGAGTATTCTGTGTTATCTTTAGGTTGTGGTGTAGTAGTAGAAAAACGGAAGAAAATAACTTCGGATTCATAAAAGAAGTATCAGAAGGGGTGTACCAGTTGAAGATGTAAAAGTGCGCACAAGGAAGAGTATGAGATGATTCGTGGGTTTTAAAACAGCGTGGTCTCCTGAAATAAGGTCACTCAAGATGAGTGCGGATTTGAATTCGTGATGTAATGAATGGGACTATTATCATTTCTAAGGCAAGTTGAGAACAAATTTAGAAACTACGGGTCAACTAACAATGGTTAAATTGGCATGATGGTGGCAATGATCAGCTCCTTCAGCGCACTGAGTTATGCATGTGATTTGTGGAGGTACGTGTGAGGCTTGACGGCCGCCGTAATTGATTGTATTTGGAAGAATTCAAGTATTATGGCATGTTATGTGTAGATGGATCCCGGGGGAGTTATGGTGGTTTAGACCACTACTTGAGGAGTTTATTTCCTGCGGATATGAAAATTCAGTCGCGTGTTGCAATGGTTCTCCTGAATTGAGTTAAGCAAAAGGTTGCTATATGATGAAATGTTGGGTCTGTTAGTGGTTCAAGAGTTATGGTGGAATTCTTGTACTCTCGAGTATTTGCATGCTAGGTACAGTGAACGACATGGGAATATGGAAGTTGAGGATCGAGGTTGCAGTTCGGTTTTGATAAGAGTATCACAAGCTCGGACGAGCAGAAAAGGATTTAGAGGTTTAAAGAAAGCTGGTATTGTCTTCAGTGTCACCTAAGATCGGTGTTATGTGTAAGAGGCTTTGTGTATTGATTTGCGGATCCTTGATTCTCCTTACAGTATTAGTATGGCCGGTGGTATGGATGTGCAGACTTGTTATCTGTTGCGGAAGGTCGTGGGAGCGTATTCCACGGGAAGATTGTATAAGTGTGACAAGTAGTCACTTGACTGATTAAATATTTAACAACCAAGTATGAAGATTGTGGCGATATCGATAATTTGAGAATTTATGCCTGGAGGGCGCTCGGTTCATTTGGTTGTGGACTGTGGAAGTTTGTTCCGGTTATGAAGGTTGTTCTTGTGTGTTATGGGAAAAAGGGTTATTATAGATCCTTGAAAGGTTATTAGCCTATTACGGTGTGATCACAATCGACTTGAGGTCTGTGGATGGATTTAAATATGAATACGGGCTTTATATCAGGCCGGATGTGTTCATTTCAGCATAAGCGCTCCCTATGGAGGAGTATTCGGACGTTGGATGTCGTTTCGTCGTCGGTTATTTCATGTAATACTATATTGTGCCGCGTGAGTTGTAAAACGGCTTGATAAATTTCTTATGTGTTGAGGTTCCGCGTAGCAATGGTGTTATGTGAGCAGGATGGCTCTCGAGATTCAGATCATACATCGTACCTTAGTTGTGCTTGAGTTTTGTAGCGTATGGCGCTGTTGGTCTTTCCAGGGATGGTGTTATGCACTTAGCGTGCTTGTGTCCGATATTCAGATGTTTTGTAGTAATGAGCATTTTAGCTCGGTAAGTATTTCCTTATAGATTCTTTTTGTGTGGATCGGGTGGCACGCCGACACGGGTATGTTATTTGGATTGGGCAACAGTGTGATGTTGAGTACAGTCCCTTATATTCTATTTGGTGTGTTTTGTGTCCCATTTTCTGAGGAAGGTTCATGACACCTTTTCAGTTGTCTAATTAGTTACGCGGGTTGAGTAGTTCTTTCCAGAGTTCATTTTTCCTTATGTATCACATTCCAGTTTGTATCATGTTGGCGCATTGTTGGCGTCATACGAGACCTTGGTCAGGGTTTAAGACGGCTTATTTCCTGCGTAATTTATATTGGGTGAGACGAGACTATTGGACCTGAAATCAGAATTATATAAGGTATATTAAAGAATAAACATCGATATTCAGCTCAAAATGAGATAATGATCCTTGTCAGAAGGAGAAACTCAGTAAATTATTGACTCGGCAGTTGGTTATGAATTTCTACACATTTCTTCCATTGTGGAAGCATTGCGAGAGTTGGAACATGACTTATATGTATCATGGGATGTGTTGCGGATACCAGATTCGTGGAATCTCGACTATTATTATCAAGTATGTTATTATGGGCATGTGAATGGTGCGGTGCATGGTTTAAATTCAACCAAGGTATGTAATCTTGTATTGATACATCGTGTAGTGATTGATACGGTGTTCATAAGTTGGAAACGAGCATGATGGAAAATTATGGATGTTAGAATTTGGCTCTAAGGCTTATTTTCCAAAATAAATGGGAGAATCTTCAGATTGGCTCGAGCTAATGTGCTCAAATGGGTGTGGTAGCACGGGTAGGTGCACGAGGTGTTAAACAATGATTTTGTACAACTTAGGAATAGTCCTTAGCACGTTCGAGGACGAACGTATATTTAAGTGGGAGAGAATGTAATGACCCAACCGGTCATTTTCACTTTTAGAACCACGTTCCCTAAAATAAAACTCCCCGAATGTGTTTTTATTGATTTATGACTTGCGGGATGGTTGGTTCGGAATTTGGAAGTGTTCGGGTTGAAATCGGAACACTTGGTTCCTTAAGTTAGCCTTAAAAGGTCAAGTTTAACTTCGGTCAACATTATGTGTAAACGACCCCAAAATAGAATTTTGATGATTCCAACAGCTCCTTATGGTTATTTTGGACCTAGGAGTGTGATCGGAATTTTATTTGGAAGTCCATAGTGAAATTAGGCTTGAAATGGCTAAAATAGGAATTTAAAGTTTGGAAGTTTGACCGGGGAGTTGACTTTTTGATATCGGGGTCGGAATCTAGTTTTGAAAATTTTTACAGCTCCGTTATGTCATTTATGACTTGTGTGCAAAATTTGAGGTCAATCGGACTTGATTTGAGAGGTTTCGTCTTCGAATGTAGAAGTTGAAAATTTTAAGTTTCATTAAACTTGAATTGGAGAATAATTAGTGATTTTAGCGTCGCTTTATGTGGTTTGAGGTTTCAAATAAGTTTATATGATATTTTAGGACTTGTTGGTATATTTGGTTGAGGTCCCGAGGGCCTCGGGTGAGTTTCGGATGGTTAACGGATCAAAATTGGACTTAAACAGCTGCTGCAATTTTCTCTTCTGCTGGAAATTCTGGGCTGTGATCGAGCCCAAGAACGAGCCCATGATCAAGCTCCCATGATCGGATTCCATGATCGAGCTCCCATGATCGAGCTCCCATAATCGAGCTCCCTGATCGGGCTCCCTGATCGAGCTCCCTGATCGAGCTCCCTGATCGGACTCGACAAATATGTAAGTTATAAAAACAGGGGCTTTCGACCCATTTGCCATTTTTGACAAACTTGAGCTTGAGCATAGGTGATTTTTGACAAATTTTCAAGGAAAGACATTGGGGTAAGTGATTCCAACTCGGATTTGGTCTATATACACAAATATATCATTGTTTTCACCATTTAATTAGTGTTTTGAAATTGAAATTTGGGAAAATTTTAGAAATCTTATAGAAACGAATTTTTGAGATTTCGATATCGATTCAGAGTCGGATTTGAGTGAAACTGGTATGGTTGGACTCGTAATTGAATGGGTTATCGGATTGCATAACTTTTGCCGGATACCGAGATATGGGCCCCACTGACGAATTTTTAATTAATTTTGGGATTTTTAATGAAAATATAGTATTTTCTTATAGAAGTGATTCTTATAAATTTTAGTGATTGTATCGAATTATTGTTGGTTAGATTCGAGCCAATCGAAGTTGGATAATCGAGGAAAATGCCTACTAGTGGATTAAATTGGAGCAAGACGAGGTAAGTCTCTTGTTTAATCTTGTGAGGGGGAAATTTACCCCATAGGTGATTAAATTAAATAATTATTGCTAATTGCGGGGGCTACGTACGCACGAGGTGACAAGAGTCCGTGCGTAGCTGCTATTAATGCTAAAGTCCGGGTAGTTTAGGACTCAAAGCATGAATTACTTGTGTAAATTGTATTCTTTATTAATTAAATTATTTGATATATATATTGTATATATATATATATATATATATATTGTGAATTGTTATGAAAGGTAGTAAAAGATGAAATTTTCATATGCTTAATTTTTGTTTAGATTAATTAATGGTTGAAATAAATTGTTATCCTCTCGAATAAATTTTACAATAAATACTCTTATTCCAGAGGTACATAAGAAAATGTCCTCCTTTCTTGTGGATCGGGACGAATACCTCGGCAGGATAAATACATCTATGGATCATGCTGCACGTCCCTCGGCAATGTACACAATACTCTGGATCGGGCCGAACGACCTCGGCATAAATCATGCTTAATAATAATAATTACACGATACTTGGATAGTTTATTACAACTTGCGAAGCTAATTGATAAATTGAAAATCTTTGAAATTTAAAGAATTATTATTCCTGCTTGTTAAGGAATTATTGTTATTCCTGTAATGAGCTTAATTGATAAATTGGAAATTTATTGGAATTGAAAGAATTTAATTAATATATCGAGAATTGTTGCATTTGAAGAAATTTAATTATTTCTGCTGGTTAAATAAATTATTTTAAATTCTATGAATAATGCTTATTTAGATATTCTAGTTTTATTTAAATTTTTATTATTGACCCATAGTGAGTGTCAAAGTCAGCCATCTCGTCTCTACCACTTCGAGATTAGGCTTGATACTTACTGGGTATACGTTGTTTACGTACTCATACTACACTTGCTGCATATTTTATTGTGCAGGCACAGATATCTCTAGCATCCTTGTGGGCACAGAGGTGTGGTTAAAATGCGGGGACTTAGGTTAGCTGCAGTCTATATTACGATCCGCATCCAACAGAGTCTCTTTCAGAGTTATTTATATTTTCCTGTCTAATTTGTATTCTGGACAGATGTTGTATTTTATTTTTAATTCCTTAGTAAATGCTCATGCACTTGTGACACCGGGGTTTGGGAACGGTTACGAATTGTTTAGAAATTTAGTTGCTAAAATTATTTATCATTTACTCTATTAGTTATATCCTTGCTGTTTCATTAAAGAAATTTTGATTTCAAAAATACTAAATGTGTAATTAAGTGAAGTTTGTATTGTTGGCTTGCCGGACAGCAGTGTCCGGCGCCATCACAACCTTTAGGTGAGATTGGGTCGTGACAGTTTGCCCTTATTTTGTGTAATTAAATGGTGACATACTACTTGATTCATTTCCATTGTCATTTTATTGTTATTACATTGCTAAACATTTTACTATGCCTTTTATTATTTTCAGTAGGGTCTGACTTGACCTCGTCACTACTCTACCAAGGTTAGGCTTGACACTTAGTGGGTACCATTGTGGTGTACTCATACTACGCTTCTGCACATCTTTTTGTGCAGATCCAGGTACATCCTACCAACCCAGACATCAGTAAGCTACCTGTGTACGGAGATTTCGTGGTATATCTACCAGCGTCCACAGACTCCGGAATCCCCTTCTATCCTTATTATGTTATTTTTTTGTTTTCTTTAGACTCTGATATATAAAGACATTGAGGATAAATTCTTAGAAGCTTGTGACTTGTTTCTACCGAGTTTTGGGAGTTCTAAGTGGATTGGAGATTTATTTATTTCATATTTCAATTGTTATTCCGCATTGATAGGCTTACCTAGTCTTAGAGACTAGGTGCCATCACGACATCCTACGGAGAAAATTTGTGGTCGTGACAAGATACTTACTGGGTATACGTAGATTTACGTACTCATGCTACACTTGCTGCACATTTTTGTGCAGGTACTTTTATGTCCGGTGGTCCTTTGAGCACGGAGGCACGGATGAAGCGGGGACTTGCCGCGAGCTGCATTTCAGGTTACGATCCGCAGCCAGCAGAGTCTCCTTCAGAGTTATTTATATTTTTATTGTCTAAGTTATATTCTGGACATATGTTGTACTTTATTGTTTTACTTCTTAATTGATGCTCATGCACTTGTGACATCGGGTTCTGGAATGATTACGAGTTGTTCTATATTGAAAATTTTAAAAATATTATCATTTACCCTGTAAATTTCATCTTTTACTATTTAATAGAAGGAAAATATGAATTCAAAATATTAAAACGAGAACCAAATTAAGTATTTATTATTGGCTTTCCTGACAACGGTGTCCGGCGCCATCACGTCCTTTAATGGATTTTGGGTCGTGACAGCTTTGATTTAATAAATATACTAGATATCTAATAATATTGCTTTGATTTGATATTTACATATCTATTAAGAGTTTTAATATATATAACTTATCTTTTATATTTTAATTAAATAAAAAATGAAAAAATTTCATAACAAATATTTTAAATCAAATATTTATTTAAATAGTACTATTAATGGAATCTTGATTCAGTTAGGCCAAACATGTACTTCTCAAAAGTACTTGTCTAACAAAATATTTCGACCAAAATAAAATTCATTTTAGACAATTCCACCCATGTTATAAAATAAAGACTATAAAGTAAAGACAAGTATAGAGAGAAACTAATTTATTATTCAAACTTCAAACTTATGTATATAATGAACTGAAATCTCCTCTATTTATAGAAGAAAGTAAGTTGTTGTGTAAGCTGCTACTATACCAGATATAGATAATCTTCTGCCGGTGGTAATGTTTATCCATAACGGAGTACCGAAAGGATAAACTCATTATACCAGATATAGATAATCTTCTACTGGGGATAATATTTATCCATAACGGAGTACCAAAAGGATAAGCTCATTATACCAGATATAGATAATCTTCTACCGGTGGTAATGTTTATCCATAACGGAGTACCGAAAGGATAAGCTCATTATACCAGATATAGATAATCTTCTACAGGGGGTAATATTTATCCATAACGGAGTACCGAAAGGATAAGCTCATTATACCAGATATATATAATCTTCTACCATGGGTAATGTTTATCCATAACGGGGTACCGAAAGGATAAGCTCATTATACCAGATATAGATAATCTTCTACCGGGTGTGATATTTATCCATAACAAGGTACTGAAAGGATAAGATCATTGTACCAGATATAGATAATCTTCTACGGAGTGGGTAATATTTATCCATAACGGGTTACCGAAAGGATAAACTTCTTCAAGAAATTTATTTCCAATAGAGTACTAAATAGATAAACATATATACGGCGGAATATCATATAGATAAGCTTCTCCAGGAAGCTTATTTACAACTAAGTACTAAATGGACATCCATAATATAATATATTTATCACACTCCCCCTTGGATGTTCATTAAAAGATAATGTGCCTCATTAAAACCTTACTAGAAAAATCCCGTGGGAAAAAATCCTAGTAAAGGAAAAAGAGTACACATATTTAGTAATACGCATAACTAGTTGTCTTATTAAAAATCTTATAAGGAAAACCTTGTGAAAAAAATCTTAGTAAGGGAAAAATAGTATAGCGCGTATTTTACTCCCCCTGATAAAAATCCTGTTTTAAATATTTGAGTCTCCGCATTCCAATATTGTATATCATCTTCTCAAAAGTTGAAGTTGTTAGTGAATAAATCTGTCGGATTGTCACTTGAACGGATTTGTTGCATATCAATGTCACCATTTTTCTGAAGATCATGCGTGTAGAATAATTTTGGTGAAATGTGCTTCGTTTTATCTCCTTTTATATATCTCCCTTTAATTGGGCTACACATGCAGCATTGTCTTCGTATAGAATTGTGGATCTTTTATCACATTCCAAACAATATTTTCCTTGAATAAAATGAATCACTAATCTCAACCACACGCATTCCCTACTTGTTTCATGAATAGCTATTATCTCAGCATGATTTGAAGAAGTAGCAACAATAGATTGCTTTGTGGAACGCCATGATATGACAGTACCTCCACATATAAACACGTACCCGGTTTGAGATCGAGCTTTGTGTGGATCAGATAAATAACTTGCATCTGCATAACCAACAAAATCTGCACTACTTTTATTAGAATAAAATAAACCCATATCAAGTGTTCTCTTTACATATCGCAATATATGCTTAATACCGTTCCAATGTCTCTGTGTAGGAGAAGAGCTATATCTTGCTAGTAAATTAACAGAAAATGCTATGCCATACCTTGTAGCATTAGCAAGATACATAAGTGCACCAATTGCACTAAGATAAGGTATTTCGGGACCAAGGAGTTCCTCATCCTCTTCTGGAGGTCAGAACAAATCCTTATTTACTTCAAGTGATCGAACAACCATTGGTGTACACAATGTGTGCGCTTTGTCCATATAAAAGCGTTTTAAGACCCTTTTTGTATAGGCAGATTGATGGATAAAGATCTCGTATGCTAAATATTCAATTTGCAGACCAAGATAAACTTTTGTCTTTCCAAGATCGTTCATCCCAAATTCTTTCTTAAGAAATTCAATTGCCTTTTGGAGCTCTTTTGGAGTTCCAATAAGATTTATGTCATCAACATAAACAGCAAGTATAACAAATTCTGATGCTATTTTCTTTATAAAAATACATGGACAAATAACATCATTATGTAACCCTCTTTCAGCAAATATTCACTAAGGCGGTTATGTCACATACGCCCAGATTGCTTTAAACCATACAAAGATCTTTGTAATCTGATTGAATACATTTCCCGATATTTTGGATTTGCTTCAGGCATTTTATGTCCTTCGGAGATTTTCATATAAATTTCATTATCAAGTGAACTGTACAGATAAGCTATAACTACATCCATTAGATGCATTTCAAGCTTTTCATGTAGTGCTAAACTGATGAGATATCGAAATGTTATGGCATCCATAACAAGTGAATATGTTTCATCAAAATCGACTCCAGGCCGTTGTGAGAATCCTTGTGCGACAAGGCGAGCTTTGTATCTTTTAATTTCATTCTTATTATTCCTTTTTCGCACAAAAACCCATTTATGACCAACTGTTTTTATACCAGTAGGTGTTTGAACTACTGGTCCAAAGACCTCTCTTTTAGAAAGTGAGTTCAATTCTGCTTGAATTGCCTCTTGCCATTTTGGCCAGTCAAATCTTTATCGATATTCCTCGATAGATCGGGGTTCAAGATCCTCACTATCTTGCATAATGTTAAGTGCAATATTATATGCAAAAATATTATCCATCACTATTTCAGATCGATTTAAATTAATCCCTTCACCACTAGAACTTATTAAAAGCTTCTCACTCACTTGAGTCTCGGGTTCATTGATTTCTTCAGGAATCTCAGAACTAATCAGATCTTGGGTATTTTCAAGGGAACCCTTCATAGTATCGTTTTGATTATTTGTTGATTTTTTTTCCCGAGGATTTCGATCCTTAGAACCCAAAGGCCTACCACGCTTCAGGTGTGCTTTAGGTTCAGTAGCTCTCATGCTAGTAGATGGTCCTGTTGGGACATCAATTCGGATAGGCATATTTCCTGCAGGGATATGTAACTTAGTTATCCTTTTCAAATCAGTAAACGCGTTTGGTATTTGATTTGCTATATTTTGTAAATGGATGATCTTCTGGACCTCCTGATTACATATATGGGTACATGGATCAAAATGGGATAATGATGAAACTTTCCACACAATTTCTCTTTTGATTTCCTTCTTCTCTCCCCCTAATTGTGGGAAATTTATTTCATCAAACCGACAATCTGCAAATCGAGCAGTAAATAAATCTCTCATCAATGGTTTTAAGATAGCGAATAATAGATGGTGATTCAAACCCAACATATATTCCTAATCTTCTCTGCTTGCCCATCTTACTGCGTTGTGGTGGTGCTACTGACACATATATAGCATATCCAAAATTCGTAGATGGCCAATATTTGATTCATGACCAAAAACTAATTGTGACGAAGAATATTTATTATAATGTGTCGGTCTGAGACATATAAGTGATGTTGCATGCAAGATAGCATGGCCTCAAACAATAATGGGCAATTTTATTTTCATAAGTAGTGGTCTTGCTATCAATTGCAGGCGTTTAATAAATGACTCAGTAAGGCCATTTTGAGTATGAACATAAGCTACAGGATGTTCAACTTTTATCCCAACTGATAGACAATAATCATCAAAAGCTTGCGATGAGAATTCTCCAACATTATAAAGGCGAATAGCCTTTATAGGATAATCTAGGAATTGTGCCCTTAATCGAATTAATTGGGCTAATAGCTTTGCAAACGCCAGGTTGCGAGATGATAGTAGGCACACATGAGACCATCTTGAAAATGTATCTATTAGGACCATAAAATATCTAAACAACCCACTTGGTGGGTGAATATGCCCACATATATCCCCATGTATACGTTCTAAAAAGGCAGGGGATTCAATGCCAACCTTCATTGGTGATGGTCTAGTGATCATTTTGCCTTGATAACAAGCATCACAAGAAAATTCATTATTTGTAAGAATCTTCAGGTTCTTTAATGGATGCCCACTCGAATTTTCAGTAATTCGTCTCATCATTATTGATCCAGGATGGCCCAAATGGCCATGCCAAAGCACAAAAATATTTGAATCAATAAACTTCTGGTTTACGATAAAGTGTGTTTCAACTGTACTAATCTTTGAATAGTATAAGCCAAAAGATAAAGTTGGTAACTTTTGTACAATGCACTTCTGGCCAGAAACATTCTTTGTAATACAAAGATATTTCATATTCATTTCATCTATCATCTCAACATGATGCCCATTTTGGTGGATATCTATAAAACTCAATAAGTTTTTTCGGGACTTGGAGGAGAATAATGCATTGTCTATTATAAGTTTTGTTCCCTTAGACATAAATATAGTGGCTCTTCCGGAGCCTTCAATCAAACTTATATTACCAGAAATTGTTGAAATATTTGCTTTTTCCTTATGTAAATAAGAAAATTATTTCTGATCTTTGAATATGGCATGAGTTATTCCACTATCAATTACACAGATATCTTCATGATCGGTCTTTGATCCAAATATAATTTGAGGATTATTCATATTCTTTAAAATGACACAAACAAAATAAATATGATAATAAATATCATTATCAAAGCATAACTTTTATTTATGTACAACAATTACATAACCATACTATCTACTACAAACAACAAAAATTAAAATATTTACATCTTTACAGATTTATCACCGATCACATGACTTGTTTCTCCTTCCAGGAGTGCAAAGTAATCAGTTACATCCTAATGCATGAAGTATAAATTCTCTTCAGAAAATAAAATTTTCTTCAGCATTTTTCTCTGTCTTTTTCAGGGAGTCTTGATGCAGCTCAACCAGGTGCTTTGACGTACGACATGTACGTGACCAACGCCCTTTTCCTCTACATCTATAGCATGCATTTTCTGCGTTTGCTGCTTGCACCGCTTCATGCTTTTGTTTCTTCCTTTTCCACTGCTGGTGGTGAGTGGGGTTCTTTGGTACATTATTATTACCATGATTAGTGTTTCTTCCTCGACCACGACCATGACCACGACTGGAGCCACGTCCTCTTCTACGCTTAGCTTGGTGGAAGTTCGTTTCATTCACTTCAGGGAATTGACAAGAACCAGTAGGCCGACTTTCATAGTTTTCATTAATAGCCCACTATGTTGCTCGGCTACAAGAAGATGTGAGATAAGTTCACAATACTTTTTGAATCCCATCTCTCGATATTGCTGCTGCATGAGCATATTCGAGGCATGAAAAGTGGTGAAAGTTTTCTCCAACATATCATGATCAGTAATATTATCACCACATAGTGTCAATTGGGAAATAATTCTGAACATAGCAGAATTATACTCACTGATAGATTTAAAATCTTGTAGCCTTAGATGAGTCCAATCCTAACGTACCTGTGGAAGAACGACCATCTTCAGGTGGTCATATCTATCTTTCAAATTATTTCACAATATGATTGGATCTTTAATAGTGAGATATTCCATTTTCAAGCCTTCATCAAGGTGATGTCGTAGGAATATTATTGTTTTGGCACTGTCTTGGTTTGATACTTGATTTTTGTCCTTGATGGTGTCTGCCATACCCATTGCATTAAGATGAATTTCAACATCAAGCACCCAAGATATGTAGCTTTTGCCCGATATATCCAGGGCTACAAATTCAAGTTTAAAAATATTGACATTATTTAGAAAAAGAAAGTTCGTACCTCTGATACTTTCAAAGTATTTGCTCGAGATGACAGACTCTCGTGATGATAACGTGTTATAAAACAAAGACTATAAAGTAAAGACAAGTATAGAGAGAACCTGATATATTATTCAAACTTCAAACTTATGTATATAATGAACTGAAATCTCCTCTATTTATAGAAGAAAGCAAGCTGCTGTGTAAGTTGACTCTGCAAGCTGCTGTGTAAGGTGCTACTGTACCAAATATAAATAATCTTCTACCAGGATAATGTTTATCTATAACTGAGTACCGAAAGAATAAGCTCATTATAACAGATATAAATAATTTTCTACCGAGTGCGATGTTTATCTATAACGGGGTACTGAAAGGATAATCTCATTGTACGAGATATAGATAATATTTTAGCTGGGTGATATTTATCCATAATAGAGTATCAAAACGATAAACTTGTTGAGTAGACTTATTTATAATAAGTAGTAAATAGATTAACATATTTGAGTGTGGTATACATAATCTTGTGCATGAAGCTTATTTACGATAACAAACCTGTTATTACCCTCCTTTTAATTTTCCTTCGAGTTAAAGTTTACACCTCTGCTCAACTCCAATCTTATCTCTCTCTAAATCAATGGAGTCATTGGCAGCTTCATTCTCAGCTTCCACCACCACCATCCTCAATTCCTCTTCCAAACTCCACCACCACCCACCTCGACGTTTCCGCTTCCTCTCCCTCTCCCTCCCCATCTTCCACAAATTCAAAACTTGCCACAAATTTTCCTCAAAATTCCCAAATCATCTCAATCTTCTAATTGTCCGAAGCTCCAGTTCCAGTTCCATCACCGCTAAGCCGTCCCCGGAATTTCAGAAAAAGGGTGGTAGCGACCGTAAAGAGGAGGATAACAAGCTTCGTGCTCTTCGTGAGCTCTTTACTAAGCCTGGTGTTAACGTTGATGCTTATATTATTCCTTCCCAAGATGCCCATCAGGTTGTATTTTATTGCTTTTCTTGAATTCACAGTCCCTCAATTTTTGTAGTAACCCCGGTTTGCGATAAAGTTATGCTTGTTTCAATTGTTATGTCAATTGTAGGCTCTTGGCTTTGGCTTTTGTGTAGCGTAGTTTTGAAAAGCCTAATGACTTTTAGAAGTATTAATGATATTCCTATGAGTGAGTTTGGTAATTCAGTTTAAAGATAATGTTGCTATATTGGTACTAGAGCCTGCTGATTTGCAATATACGTCATCAACAAAAACAACAAATCCAGTGTAATCCCATAAGTGGAGTCTGGGGAGGCTAGTGTGTACGCAGACCTTATCCCTACCTTATAAAGATAAAGAGGTTGTTTAAAAAAAAGACCCGATAATAAAATAAAAAAAAGAACCTATTGATTTGCAATATCTGTTCATTTTGGTAGCTGTTATTCAAAGATTTGTGTTTCTAAAGAATTGCCGCTTTCTTACCATATCAAAAAAAGAAAAGAATTGCCGCTTTCTGTTTAGATCAAGATTTGCTATTTAATTAGGCAACACCTTCTTGACATTTTTAAGTGGTCATCTGATGCATATGAGTTTCGTGGCTTATCAAACTTTTAGTGATGTGTTTTTATTGTATTGACTTGATTCGTGACAACGTGTAGATAATGAATCTCCTGGTTTGTTAATCCTTTTTCTTGGGAAAGGTAGTAAGTAATTTCTGGGACTATCTAGTGGTTGGGAAGGCACGCAACAAATTAAATGAACTATGTATTACCTTATTTTATGAGTTTTACTAAATTTGAATTGCTCTTATTTGTAGAGTGAGTTCATTGCAGAATGTTATATGCGAAGAGCCTATATATCAGGATTTACTGGAAGTGCAGGCACTGCGGTTGTAACCAAAGATAAAGCAGCCTTGTGGACAGATGGACGATACTTCTTACGGGTTTGTATTATGTGCAGTGCAGCTTTAGTTTTACTGATCATTTGTCTAAAGGAAGCAAACTGAACAGTTTGGTTGGTACCCTTTGTCGGTATCTGTTGTCTTCTAATTGGTTTTTTCTTCTGTTTGGTGTTTGTAAACAGGCTGAGAAGCAGTTGAACTCGAGTTGGGTTCTCATGAGAGCTGGTAACTTGGGGGTGCCTACTCCTAGTGAGTGGCTTAATACTGTCCTAGCACCTGGTTGCAGGATTGGAATAGATCCCGTAAGTAATGCTCAAATATGCTTTCAGATTTGTGCATTTGTTTTAAGTTCCAGTAAAATCAAGTATTGGAATGAAAACATGTATACTTATAGGGAGAAGTCAGACGTATTCCTCAATTTGTCAGCGAGTTCACATATTTTCATATTTCTGCTCATGCCTGGAGAATGGGCATGACTCCCCCCTCTCTCCCTTCTACCATTCATCATACTGCCCGTTCTATGTTCCACGGTTGGGTTAGTCCAAAACATGACTTGTTTATTTTTTGAATTGGGTTAGTCCAATTCTATTTCATCTCTTCTAGTTCAAAACTTCAAATTCGTCAATCTTGCGAACATTTTTCTATTTGAGTTGACTGCATCATAAATAACCTTGCATTTTCTTTACTCTTATATCAGTTCTCTTTGTTTTGGTGAAGGGAGCAGTTTCTTTTTTCATCTGATGCTGCAAAGGAATTCAAAGAGGACATTTCTAAAGGAAACCATGAGTTGGTCTTACTGTATGATTTCAACCTTGTAGATGAAATATGGAAGGAGTCAAGGCCAACACCTCCAAAGGAACCAATTAGGTTGCATGACCTGAAATATGCTGGTGTAGATGTGTCGTCAAAGCTTTCGTCATTGAGATCTGAGTTAAGACATGCTGGTGCATCGGCAATTGTTATCTCCATGCTTGACGAAATTGCGTGGCTATTGAACTTGGTAATCCTCTTTACTTGTTCTTTAAAATCTTTGTTAAGTTTTACTTGGTCAAATGTGCACAAATAGATCATTTTTAACCCAGATTCCTTCTTGTATGAGATTTTTTGGTCTGAGGTATAGGAAGAAACTATCCTTCAGTTGTTTTAAATCAGGTTAACTTTGGACAAAAAGTAAGCCTATCAATAGTTCTTACATCTGATAATCTTAATCAGTTGAAAATGGAGCTCGGATGAGTTCCATTTCAGCATAATTTTCCTTTTAGCTTTGTCTCTATCTTCCTCTTCAAATTGTGTTTTCTTAATTTCCAATAATGGCATAGCTTCAATAACAATATCTTGAATATGTTACACTTAAACTCTAATATAGAGTTTTCCTTTTTTATTCTTGATAAGTTTATAAGACTATTAATCAATATTCTATGATTAATAATTGGGTTATCAGTTAAATTTCAGGAAACCAACTTCATTCTGATTACCAAATTTAGTATTTCTAAATCTTGACGCTAAAAGTTTTTTTCAAGATTATCTCTGGCAGTATTCACCTTATGAGAAAAACTCTGGTGATTATGTATTATATATGCTAGCACATCAAAATATTTTAAG
This sequence comes from Nicotiana tomentosiformis, assembly GCF_000390325.3. NCBI lineage: Eukaryota > Viridiplantae > Streptophyta > Magnoliopsida > Solanales > Solanaceae > Nicotiana > Nicotiana tomentosiformis. The sequence goes on from NC_090812.1 coordinate 32,297,230, forward strand.
TGACGACATAGATGTAGTTTGATTGTTTCATCAAAAGAAAAAAAGATATAGTTTGATTGGTGCTTCGACATTCAAGATCTTTGATTTTTGCCTGCACACTGATTAGTCCTTTGAAAAGATGAGATTAGCATAGAAATATGGATTTTAGTGGAATATTTGATTTTGATGGCCCTATTAATAGTTAGTTAGTGGATTCGTTGTAATTTTAATGGCTAATAATTTTCTGTCTTCAAAGAATATTATTTGTTAAACTTCCAATAGTGGTTCTAGTTTCTAGTCCTCAAGGATATTTATAACATTGGAAGGCATATGTCAAGATTTCAACGATGCACAGCAAGGTTCTTAGCATGCTTTGGCTTGCAGTTGAATGATGACTTAAATTTCTTTCAGTTGCCTTTTTTCTTATTTAAGCTGCTTATTTGTTTAGTTATTTACTTGTGTCTCCAGAGAGGTAATGATGTCTCACATTCACCAGTCATGTATGCATACTTAGTTGTGGAGATAGATGGAGCAAAATTGTTCGTTGATGATACTAAAGTAACACCTGAAGTTATGGAGCACTTGAGAAATGCTGGCATAGAATTGAGAGCATATGAATCCATTCTCTCTGAAATTGAAAGGTGACTTTGAAGCATTAGGATTTTCTGTTTTTTTTTTTTTTTTTTTAATTTTTGAATTGCAAAATTTGTCTTCTCGTCAACAGTTCTATGCCTTGTATTTGGTATCACTCTGGCAAGAACAACTGCAGTGAAAACTGCCGCCCGAGAGAAGCTTGCATATATATTAATCTCAGCATTTGAGTGTTCAACTCTACCAAGCAGCATCCTAGACTTAAATGCTAATGGAGATATTTTGCATGCTGCAATTATGTTGGTCCCTGTTTCTAGTAGAAGAAACTCTTCAACAACCAAAGCATTAGTAATATGCGTGCTTTTGGAGAGAGTTTCTCCGTGATAAAATTTGATCCAGAATTTCCCTTTTCAGTTTGGCAGCAAAAGGGGCAAACCTTTGGTTGGACACTTCATCAGTCAATGCTGCTATTCTAAATGCATATGAATCAGCTTGTTACAAATATCCTTGGAAATCTGCAACTAAAAGCAGGAGGAAGAAGACTGTCAACCTTGATTCCGATGGTCAATCTGGAGGACCATGTGCAGTCTATAGGAGTTCTCCTGTATCTCTGCGTAAAGCTGTAAAAAATGATGCCGAGTTAGAAGGGATGCGTAACTGCCATCTAAGGTAATGGAAAATCCAATCCACCCCTTTAAGCATATGTCAATTGTCAATAACTACTGCCTATTATCTCACCATCTATATTTTCAAAAGCATACTATTTCACCACTTCACACTCTATAAGTGATGTTGCTGCCATATAAGTCCGCCAACAATTTCATTATGCCTTCCACAAACCTCCTCCATGAGGTAGTCTAATATATTTTGTTCTCCATCCTCCCTCTTGCGTTCCATTTTTGTCCAAAATGACTTTTCTCCAGAGAGATAGCTCCTCCATGTCAAACCTGCATATCCTGATTGTAATCTACGTGAAGGTTTTACCTAAAAAAAATTAATAATAACAATAATAGTAATAATAATTAGGGTATAAGAATAATAGTATTAATGTCTGGATAACTTTGAATCAGTTTCCTCTACTCTATGGAAAACCATACTGCGACTTCTTTTGTTGTACGAGAGATGGTTGCATAGCTTTATAGCGTTCATTCTTTTTTGTCCTTTTATGGTGAAGCATTATATACTTGCTCTGAGGGATTGCTACGTCTTATTCAAATATGGATGGCTTAGTAATACTTTAATGGATAATCAATCTGTTTTTTGATCAAGAATGGATAGTCAATCTGCATCTTCTGATGTAGGGATGCGGCTGCCTTAGCTCAATTTTGGGCTTGGTTGGAGGATGAAATCCAAAGGGATGTCATTTTGACAGAGGTAGAAGTTGCAGACAAACTTCTTGAGTTTCGATCACACCAAGATGGCTTTCTTGATACAAGCTTCGACACCATAAGTGGTATATTGGTTTCTATTATCGTGATTGAGCTGAATTCCGAAACTTATATAGTAGTGAAAAGCTAGTGTTTGTCTTTGTGGACTTTATAGTGGATAGTATGACAGCTTCTTCTTGAGTGAAGAAAGATCAGAATATACATATATCAAAATTATATCCCATGCTTATCTATATTTCTTCCAATTCAGCTTCGACCACAGCTTTATGAACTTTAGAATGCTTTAGATCTGGTGGAGATAGAATTTTGTTACTTCGACTTTTGTTTTCCATATTTTCTGTTGATGCTTTCAGTAGGAGAATAATTATACTCTCTACATATATAGGTCTTCCTTTGGTTATCAAAAAAAAAATATAGGTCTTCCTTACATTCTTCTCAAAAAAATTATATATTTTGGTCTTCCCTCTTGTGCTTAAGCTTCTTATAGCTGAAGAGCTTTCACGACTTTGGGTGATCTGAATGTATTTTTGAATGGTCAAAGACAGTAGGAAACATTTGTACTCCCTCCCGTCCCAATCATTTCGAAAATCTAAAACATTAGTATTGGCTGGGAAAAGATGTGGGCCCTTATATTGACTTTTTGTGCTCTAAGGAGCAGAATATAGGAAAACCTTGTATTGGAAAGAAAAAAAAGTGATTCCAATAAAAGTTTTGGCTATATACTGTATTGGTATTTTCCTTTTGAGGAGAATTGTTAGTTTACAGATATGTATAGTGTAGTCTTGTCCCACATTGGAAGAGGAGTAATATCTCCTTGTAGTGTATAGCTATAAATAGGGACCTCTTGTATTGTATTTATCATCCAATATCAATAACATATTTTCTCCCGTGCCTTCTCACATGGTATCAGAGCATTAGTGAGAAAAGATCGCTGTGCGTCATTCCAGCGTTAACCGGGAAGAAAGAACTTAGTCATCGTGCAATTTTTCCGGTGACCTAAGGCTTGTCTAAGTGAAAGTCACATTTTGTCGGTGTTGTGCTAAAACCAACACCACCACGAGGTAGATCACCATCCGACTACCAACCCCTAAAATTTTATCCGGCAGAAGCCACCATGCTCCTCCACGCGCCGGCAACAACTTTTCCGGCGAGGGTTCTGACCACTTTCCGGCCATTTTTTCGCGAAACTTCCTCAGGACAGTGTGCTCTCCTCAAAATTCCGAGCCTACCCATCTAATTCAAATTAAATTCCGGCACTTTTATATTTTTCCGGCGTGGACAGTGACCTTTCCGGACATTTTTTGAAAATATTTCTTCAGGACAGCTTGCTCGCAAAGAAATTCCGAGTCTATCTATCCTGGTTACGACAAATTCCGACAACTTTGGAATTTTCCGACGAGCTACAGTGTTCCGGCGTGAACAGTGTTCCGGCACAGAACACTGTTCTGTTTTCCTGCTGTAAACAGTGTTTTTCAAGCTATTTCTTCAGTTTTCTCATAGGAGTTACTTATTTCCACTATTTCAAGTTAACTCTACTACAAATTGTAGCGACATGGGAACCGATGCTTTGAATAGTCGGATGGTTTCTTTAGCAGAGTATATTGAGTTCCTTCAGTATAAAGCATGTAAGCAGACATCTTCTGAGATAGCTTCTGTTGTTCAAACAGGTAATAGCGTGACTTGTTTCTCCCAATCTTCATCCTCTGAGTCTTGGGTCATTGATTCAGGTGCATCAGATCATATTTCTGGTAACAAATCTCTTTTCACTACTATTTCGTATTCTCAATCTCTTCCAAAAGTCACAATGGCCAATGGGTCTCAAACCATGGCAACTGCAATAGGTCAAGCAAGCCCCACTTCCTTCCTTACCTATAGATTCAGTCCTTTATGTTCCCAATAGTCCTTTTAATCTCATAGCTGTTAGTCGCTTAGCCAAATCACTTAAATGCGCTGTTTTATTTCTTGATGACCATGTTTTTATACAGGAACGCAGTACGGGGCGGATCATTGATACCGGGCGTGAATCAAACGAACTTTATTACCTTAATCTTGCTAAATCACATGGATTCACATCTTGTCTTCCTTCTACAACTTGTCCTGTTACTGATTCACCAGATTTATTACATAAACGGTCGGGACATCCCAATTTGTCAAAACTTCACAAAACGGTATCTGGTTTATCTCACTTGTCAGCTCTAGAGTGTGAGTCATGTCAGCTCGGTAAGCATACCCGCTCCCATTTCCCTCGGCGTCTTGATAATCGAGCAGAGTCACCTTTTACTTTAGTCCATTCAGATGTTTGGGGTCCTAGTCGGGTCAGTTCCACCTTGGGATTCCGCTACTTTGTCAGTTTCATTGATGATTATTCCAGGTGCACTTGGATATTTTTGATAAAAAATCGATCTGAGCTGTTTCTATTTTCCAGACCTTCCACGCTGAAATTCAAAATCAATTTGGGGTTTCTATTCGCACATTTCGTAGTGATAATGCCCGAGAGTATTTGTCTTCCCCATTTCAGCAGTTTATGAAATCTCATGGGATTATTCATCAAACATCTTGTCCGTACACATCTCAACAAAATGGGGTAGCTGAAAGAAAGAATAGACATCTTATTGAAACTGCTCGTACCCTACTCATACAATCTCAAGCTCCGTTGCGTTTTTGGGGGGATGCGGTTCTTACATCTTGCTATCTTATTAATCGTATGCTATCTTCAGCTATCCAGAACCAAGTTTCATTCTCTGTCATGTTTCCCCACTTACCTTTGTTCTCTCTTCCACCCCGTAACTTTGGAAGCACTTGTTTTGTCCATAACCTTACTCCAGGAACAGATAAGTTAGCTCCTCGTGCTCTTAAGTGCGTATTTCTGGGTTTCTCGAGAACACAAAAGGGGTATCGATGCTACTACCTTATGTCCGGTGATGTTACCTTCTTTGAAACCCAATCATACTTCACAGGTTCAGGTCATCATTTAGATATTTCTGAGGTACTACCAGTTTAATCTTTTGGAGATTCAGTCACTCCAGCTCCACCACCTACAGCTCCAGTTGTAGCTTTACCACCTATAGCTCCAGTTCCACCACCTACAACTCCGGTTGTAGCTCCACCACCTATAGCTCCAGTTCCTCCACATAATCCAGTTCAACATTCTGCAGCTCTACCATTCTTGACTTATCATCGTCGTCCACATCCAGCACCAGGCCCAGGTGATTCACGCCTCGCATCAGATTCTTCACCTACTGCGGACTTGTCTCCTCTTAGTCAACCAATTGCACTCCGCAAAGGTGTACGATCCACACTTAATCCTAATCCCCACTATGTCGGTTTAAGTTATCATCGTCTGTCGTCACCTCATTATGCTTTTATATCTTCTTTGTCCACTGTTTCTATCCCTAAGTCTACAGGTGATGCACTATCTCATCCAGGATGGCGACATGCTATGATTGACGAGATGTCTGCTTTACATGCGAGTGACACTTGGGAGCTTGTTCCTCTTCCTGCAGGTAAGTCTACTGTTAGTTGTCGTTGGGTTTATGCAGTCAAAGTCGTCCCGGATGGCCAGGTTGATCGGCTTAAGACTCGTCTTGTTGCAAAAGGATATACTCAGATTTTTGGGCTTGATTATAGTGATACTTTCTCTCCCGTGGCTAAAGTAGCATCTGTTCGTCTCTTTTTGTCCATGGCTGTTGTACGTCATTGGCCTCTTTATCAGTTAGACATTAAGAATGCTTTTCTCCACGGTGATCTTGAGGAAGAAGTTTATATGGAGCAACCACCTAGTTTTGTTGCTCAGGGGGAGTTTAATGGTTGTGTGCAGATTGCGTCACTATATGGTTTGAAACAGTCCCCTCGAGCTTTGTTTGGTAAGTTCAGCACAATTATTCAGGAGTTCGGCATGACTCGTAGTGAGACTGATCACTCTGTGTTTTATCGGCATTCTGCTCCTAATCTGTGTATTTATCTAGTGGTTTATGTTGATGATATTATTATTACTGGTAATGATCAGGATGGTATTACTAATCTGAAGCAACATCTCTTTCAGCACTTCCAGACTAAAGATCTGGGCAGATTGAAGTATTTTCTAGGTATTGAGGTCGCTCAGTCTAGCTCAGGTATTGTTATTTCACAGCGGAAGTATGCCTTAGACATTCTTGAGGAGACTGGAATGATGGGTTGCAGACCTATTGACTCTCCTATGGATCCGAATGCTAAGCTTCTGCCTGGACAGGGGAGCCTCTTAGAGACCCTACGAGATATAGGAGGTTGGTTGGCAAATTGAATTACCTCACAGTGACTAGACCTGACATTTCTTTTCCGGTGAGTGTTGTAAGTCAGTTTATGGATTCTCCCTGTGATAGTCACTGGGATGCAGTTATTCGCATTCTTTGGTATATAAAGTCAGCTCCAGGCAAAGGATTACTATTCGAGGATCGAGGCCACGAGCAGATTGTTGGGTACACAGATGCTGATTGGGCAGGATCACCTTTTAATAGACGTTCTATGTCTGGATATTGTGTTCTAGTAGGAGGTAATTTGGTCTCGTGGTAGAGCAAGAAACAGAATGTAATTGCTCGATCTAGCGCCGAAGCCGAATATCGGGCCATGGCTATGGCGACGTGTGAGTTAGTTTGGGTCAAGCAGTTGCTCAAGGAGTGAAAGTTCGGAGAAATCAGCAAGATGGAACTAGTGTGTGATAACCAAGCTGCTCTTCATATTGCATCAAATCCGGTGTTCCATGAGAGGACTAAACACATTGAGATCGACTGTCACTTTGTCAAAGAAAAAATACTTTAAGGAGTTATTGTTACAAAGTTTGTAAAGTCGAATGATCAACTAGCAGATATTTTCACTAAGTCTCTTACTGGTTCTCGTATTAGTTACATGTGTAACAAGCTCGGTATATATGATATGTATGCACCGGCTTGAGGGGGAGTGTTAGTTTACAGATATGTATAATGTAGTCTTGTCCCACATTGAAAGAGGAGTAATATCTCCTTGTAGTGTATAGCTATAAATAGGGACCTCTCGTATTGTATTTATCATCCAATATCAATAACATATTTTCTCCCGTGCCTTCTCACAAGAATGATATTGTTTTCATGCTGGCTAAAAAGAAATTATGGACTGTTTTGTAAGTTGAACAAAGGGAGTAGTTGATGACTTTGGGATGAAACAGCAGGTATTTGCATGGGTCACTTTGCATTGTCATTTTTATAAAGTTCGGGATTTATCTACAATAGAAGATTCCAAAAATTTTAATACAATACTCATCTTGGATCTGATTTCACCAACACAATTCCTATGGTAGTTTTTCTTTCTCTTTTCGCTGGATTCTGCTTGTTCAAATGGCCTATTTGTGTCTTGTTGTCCATTTACATTCAAGAAATCTTTATCTCATCCTACTAATGGAAAATCTGTATGGCTCCCATTATGTTCATAGCCATGTCTGCATATTCAGTGCCCTATGGTCATCAGGTAAATATCACCATAGATGCTACTTGATAGTTTGTAAAGAATGTAGAATTCTTCCTATTTAACTTTTTTCAGATGTATGGAAGTTTTCTGTGATGGAGTGATTTTCAATTTTCCTTGATGAAAGCACGTGCTGTAAAATTTTAGATCACTTATTTTGAGATATCGATGGGAAGAAATGTTTGAATCAGCATAAAATGATCAATGACTGACTAGTTAGGTGTAGAATTTTCACACGCTGGTATTCTTTCCAGTCATTTTCATAACTACTAATTTATATGTAGGTTCGGGTGCCAATGGTGCTATAATTCATTACAAGCCAGAGCCAGATAGTTGTAGCATTGTGGATGAGAAGGAACTCTTCCTCTTAGACAGTGGAGGCCAATATATTGATGGAACGACTGACATTACTAGGACAGTGCATTTCGGTGAACCATCTGCAAGAGAAAGAGAATGTTTCACCCGAGTACTACAGGTAAACTATACCTTTCTGCCAGCAATGGTACATTTGTTATACTTACGACGGGAATATGGTAGAGTTTTCTGGAATTGGATTATACTTCAATTTAAATCCTTACTAATAGGAAACCTGAGCTGATCAGAAGACTTACATTTCAAGCATCTAATTATAAAATATTAAGAAAATAAAGGGAAAGGAGAACCTCAATTAGAGCCGCCTAGTGCTTTCTCTTCTTTTTTTTTCTTTCCTTTTTTTCTTTTTGATTGGTAAGTAGTATTGATGTCAAAAGCAGCATTAAGAAAGTGCTGCAGTTACATCCAAAAAGTTGCAATGGGAGCAAGAAAAAAGAACCTAACAGCTTAATGCTTTCTCTCTGGGGGTGCAGCGTCTCCCTCTTATGCCCTAACTTTGTTCGGTGTACAGATATTGTGAAAGGACATTTTTTAAACCAGAAACTTTTCAGCTGGTGCATAGGTGCCATAGTTGTAAATTTTTGCTGAAAATCTCCTTTGATGGACGCCGACACGGACTTCCTTCAGCTTTGCGCATGTTTGAGTATTTTGACCATGTCTTCCAGAAGGAGTGTCCAAATGATGAACCGTGTAATTTGATGGAAACTAGACTTCATGAGCTATGATATAACCAATTTTCAAGTTCAACTCTTTATGGATAATTTCCAGCATATTCTTGAAAATAGAGTTAAAATCCATCTTGTTTATAGCATATCTCACAGAAGCTCTTTTTTCCCCTCATTGGCAGATTTGACAAAATAAAGGGTTCATAAGCAATTGTGGAATCAAGTTGGGTGCCGTTTCTAAAAAAGATACAGTAGTTTCTGAATCCCCCTGAGCTTAAGGTTCAATTATGAGTAACCGATCAACTAATATAGTAAAACAGTGGAAGGAATCTATAAAGTACCTCAAAAACTTAGGTAAATTAGGTAATTGATTTTGTCCATATAAAATCAACTCATCAATGACATTCCTTTTAAGTCTCCATTTCAAATGTTACTCTTTGAAGCACGTCTTGAGGTTGTATTCTTGGTATTCTGTGGTACCCCATTTTGTTGCATTGCTAGATAAGAGCTTCTATAATTGTTAGATAGGTTGTAGTTGATTAAAACATTTTCAGGGTCACATAGCACTTGACCAAGCAGTTTTCCCTGAGAATACCCCTGGTTTCGTGTTGGATGCATTTGCACGGTCTTCCCTATGGAAGGTTGGCCTTGATTACCGGCATGGTATGTATGCTCAAAGTTCTGTGTTCTTATAGTATTAGGAGGTTTTAGTAACTTAAAAGTATTTCCTTTACACGTGCTCGTTATTTCCTCTAGGAACTGGGCATGGTGTAGGAGCTGCACTAAATGTTCATGAAGGCCCACATAGCATTAGTTTCCGCTTTGGAAATATGACTCCCTTATTGAGAGGAATGATTGTCAGCAATGAACCCGGTTACTATGAAGACCATCAATTTGGCATTCGAATTGAGGTACTTTCCACATTTCTCCATATTCTAGAAAGAATAGAAAGCTATTTTCTTTTTGTTTTTAAATCATGAGTATTTCTAGTATGTTTTAATTTTTTTTAAATTATTGAATCGATAAATGGGTTCCTAGTGAAGCTTCTCTTTCTTTTCTCTTAGGGAAGTTCTCTATTCACCTTCTAGTAGATCAGCTGCTAAATTTTGATGTTAAAACATCCATAGGTATATAAGTTGAAGCATACGAGCGAGTAAACTTCTTTTTTTTCCGGTTGGAACCTGAAAAAGTATCTGAGGAACTTTAGAGCTCATAGGTTGCTAAAATTTCAGGTCAAGTTCCTTACTAAAAGCTGAAGAAGAAAGTTCGTTAAATTCTGATGTTAAAATCTCCATCTTGGTAAAAGCGGAATATGACACCGAAAAAATGTGATTTTTCCTGTAAAAACCTGAAGTATTTAAGCGGCATGTGGAGCTTCTTCTCTGCATGAATTCTCACTTGATTTGATTGTAAAAGAATTCAGTCAGAGTGTTATGCTGTTCTTGAGGCATTAGTGTACTATTCTCTTTGGCTCACAATGTAATCATGTTTATCCTTTTCATACCTAATTTCTTTACCCTAATGCAGGTTATGCCATAAAGTTTCCTCTGTTTTTTATTATGTTATCTGATTTTTACTCTTTCTTGTTATTCAGAATCTTCTTTACGTCAAAGAAGTAGATACACCGAATCGTTTTGGAGGAATAGGATATCTGGGATTTGAAAAGCTTACTTTTGTTCCCATACAGGTATGGTAGCTCATAATGATCTGTCTTTCGTTTACTAATGAATTTTACCCTGTTCTTATACAGAAAGAGACTGGCCTTGGCAATTCTAGGCTGTAGAGTTTCTATTACACGCACAGGTTGCAAGGTCAATCTGTTTATTTCTGCTGTAGTCTACTTCTCCACCGTGTAAAATAGGAACGGGCTTTAGGTAACTAACTAATACAAAGAGCACGGAATTTATCATTGAGATACGGATGCAACAAGATGAACCAGTGAGACATTATTACTCTTCGTCAGAGTGCAGGAGATTATGGAATATATTTTCCCATCACATTTACAACAACAACAACCCAGTATAATCCCACTAGTGGGGTCTGGCGAGGGTAGTGTGTACGCAGACCTTACCCCTACCTTGGGGTAGAGGGGCTGTTTCCGATAGACCCTCGACTCCCTCCCTCCAAGAACTCCCCACCTTGCTCTTGGGGTGACTCGAACTCACAACCTCTTCGTTGGAAGTGGAGAGTGCTCACCACTAAAGTAACCCACTCTTGTCTTTCCCATCACATTTGACATTTTGACATTCCTAAAAACTCATATATTATAAGGCGTGATGTCATATCATGTATGAGCGTATATAAGCTTGGGTCACATTTAGACTTCATATCCATCTTCAGATATCTGATAAATGAATTCCATAGTTTTCACTAGTGTTTTCCTGACCTGCACCGATGTCAATCATGTCTTAAATCAACTCATTCTGGAGTGTATGCACTGTGCTCCATCACGCTACTGCCATAATTTCTAGTGATATGACTACTTTTTGCTTCTTATCATCCAGACTAAGTTAGTGGACATATCTTTGCTCTCTGTTGCGGACGTAGAGTGGCTCAATAGTTACCATTTACAAGTTTGGGAGAAGGTAAGCATCCCCAACTATTTCTTTTCTTCTTCTTTCTGTTTGCATGATGTTTAATATGTTCTGTGTAGAATGAACAAGAACCTTACTTGACTACCAACTGGGGATTACAATCGACACGAAGAGAATATGTTGCATTGTAGTAGGTTAACTGTGCTGCTGGCATATGATTCCTTATATGCTGTTATTGTGCTGTCTTTTGACCTAGGTTGAGAAACTGCTCCTTTTCAAAGTTAAGAAACTGCTCTTTTTCGCACTGTAGTTGATTTGGTCGAGCGAATGATAATGCGTATATATGTTCTGTTTCCTTTGTCCAGGAGCCAAGTGGAATAGTTGTTTTCTCCCAACCCCCCCCCCCACACAAATTTTTGTGGTTGGTTTTTTCATGTTTAAGACTGCTATTTGACTGGAAATCATCTTCAGGTTTCACCACTGCTGGATGGTTCTGCACGTCAATGGCTTTGGAACAACACACGGCCTCTTACGAAGCTGTAATTCATGTGTAGATACTGTCAATACTACGCAGTTCCATCCTTGACCATTTGTTGTACATAGGAGATAAATAATTTGATAATTAAGAGTTACAGCTACTCATATACTCTATAGACAGGTAAATGAACTTTGTAGTACAAAATAAGGCCCCAGGGCTTTGATCTTAGTGGTAAAAGCGCATGACGTGATGTGTGGGTTAAGCGTACATCACGGATTCGAACAGACAAAAGTCCGGTATTTAAGTGGAGAAGGGTAGAGGTTCTGGCCCATTATCCCCGAGTTTCTAACCCTTGCATTGTGAACTGATTAGCATTATTAAGGATGGTGAAGGACCTCTGTAAATGTACAATATGATTATTCGATTTAAAGGTTTGGCCCTGTGGCTCATCTCAGATATAATGACTGGCAAGCAGGGGCGAAGCTATGTTGGCCCAAGGGTGGTCAACTGACCACCATTTCGCCGAAAAATTATACTACGTATAAGGTAAAATATTACTTGTTATCGATTAAAAATAGACTTTGAACACCCTTGCATAACCCACTGGCAAAGGGTATTAAAAATTTAAACACCCTTATTGAATTTTCTGACTTCGTCACTGCTGGCAAGTTTATGATATTCGGAACAGTAATCTTAGAAGTTACTATTTGTTACGCTAGAAAGCAGTGAAATCCAGCTTCACTCTCAACTTTAGCTAAAAAAGATTACTATATAACAAACCAGATTGCTGTGACATGGTAAGTTCTTTTCCCCCTTAGACGGTGACATGGTAAATCATCGAATAACCCAGAATTGCCAAACCGACGTGCTTTAAATGTAAATATTAGGTCACATCAAACAGTCCTTTTAGATAAGAAGTATAGGGTAATACCAATCTGCACTCTTCTGTTTTCAACCCATAATTTAGTGTCCTTTTTACTTTCAGGAGCAGAATTACAGCGTAGCGTACAAATGTGCGGTTTTTACACTATTGCTTTTATAATACAACATAAATCAGATTAACACCTTAAATTTCATATTCAGTCAAATATGGCACATAAAATTGGGAGAACTAAATTGAATTTGGATACGGATAGAAAATAATGCACTAGAGTCACATTTAGGTTTCCTCTTAATATAAAGCACAAAAAGGATCCAACTAGGAAGTTGTAAATGCAACTAATCCAACAAGACTCTTCTCATTGATAACTAGCTTATTACAACACAAAAGGAGGAAGAATATTTGACTAATAATATGAAACAGGAAGAAGAACAACTAGGCCAACGGAGATTCCAAAGAGAAGAAGTAATAAGGCAGTGAAATTGACAATGAGTGCTTCTTGTCCCTTTTGAAGTCCTAAGGCTATGAATTTCTGAATTAAGCCAGTTTCTGCACTTACTATTCCCATGAAGAAGACGGCAATTCCGTAAAGAACATGCCATGGAACTAATCTTGCCCTTCTCCAGTTTTGCGCCCCAGGGAAGAAGAATACCAAGAAAGAAACAATATACTGCACAAAATTAAAATTAGATTTTTCTAAATGAATGAATATCAGTGATAGTAGTATTATATTTGAGCCAGTTATTTATTTGTTCTTACCAGCAAGGCGTATAAGCTAACGGTGGAAATGCCAATCCAGGAATGCAAGGTAAGGAGGTTAGATTTTCCAGTATCATGTTGAAACTTGAAAATTGCAAAGAGACCAACAATGCTAGAACCAAGACCTACGAAATGCAGAAACATATGGAAGTATTTCCTTGTCCTCCTTGTTGCTGGGATTGTGGTAAATGCCATTATAGCTGAAACAAATATTAAAGCACATTAAGAAATCGAGGCATTCTTGACATTTCTCTTTTATTTTTTTCATCATTGTTTCAGAAATTTGTACCTTCTCCGGAAATTAGGACAAATCCAATGATCATAAAGAATGGATGAAGCTGCATGCATGAGGATCATTGACATCATTAGTAAAAAGAAAACAAGAAAACGACCAAAGGAGGGTACATTTAAGTAGCTGATTCATGATAATTGAACAAAAATGTTATGGCTTGTTTAACCAACAAGTTCAAAGGATCACGAAAGTTTTTTTCCTTTATAATCTTATGTTCTGTATCAAGTCAAATATAGCGGTAAAATGAAGGAATATAGTAATAATTTATAGGAGAAACTTTACATTGAAAAGTTTGAGGTTGTTGGTTGAAGTGAAAGAAAGTCCATCTCTGAAGTGAAGCAGCCAGACCAAGAGTAGGGTTGTGATTGCTATGAACAACAAATGTGCAAACAAGGCCAGAAGCGACGACACTGGCACCCCCGCCGTTCTGTAGCTTCCACGGCTCCTATTACTTCCCTTGTCGGCCATCTCCACTTCTTACCTTTTCTACACTTTTATATATATGGACGAGAGAGAATTTACAAGTTCTACATCATATATGCTGCTAAACAAGTCCTTTTTATAAAGGTTAGCTAGTCAAACAAAATCTTCATTATTTTTTGTTTCTACTTAAGCAGTCAAAGTTCATTATATTTCACGGAAAGAATTTTGAAGTGCTATCTTAACAGTTTTGGAAGAACGTACCACAATTAGTAATTGCCATATGCTAAAGTTAAAGGATTGGGTTGGTAACTACGAGAAAGATATATCCGGCAGAGGCCGGTCAGCCATATCAATTACTACATTCCTATTTTGAACAATGTTATCGACCTTTTCAAACCTCCATTAATTAACACGTACTGTTTGTGTTAAGACTAAGGTCTCATTGTCAATCTCGTGTTCTTTCATGTTTCTCCCATTTCTGTGTTGCTCTCATCAGTCTGATCTTATATTCTTTTGTCGTCTCTAGCTAAAATATAAACTACACCTTATTGATTTTTCCTTTATCTACTTGTACACACTGAGTTTGATTTTGAAATATGTTTTTTCAGTTTAGGTTATAGTGTCAATATATTTTCAAGACGCTGTTCATCCATCATACCTTCTGAATGCCTATCTACTTTGCAGATTTAAAATTTTGCTCTTCTTTCCATTTATGATTATAGATTACATATTTAGCCTTCAGGTTCAGTGGCTCATCTCTGATGAAATGATTAATGAGGCAATCATGTTCTAATGCTGGAAGAAATATAAGACATCCCACGATCTGCACTCTTCTGTTTTCAACACATAATAGTCCCCTTTTACAAGGTACTTTGCAATTACAACCTAGTGCAAAAATGCACAGTCCACTTCCAACAACTTTTGTTATTAGCCCATCTTCAACCAAGCTTATTATCTGTAATGTCTTTCTGAGTCCAAGCTTGATTGCCTGTTCGAATTCGATATCTCATCGACTTGATGTGAGACATTCAGAAGCTCAACCCACAACCACTATGTATACTATTGTGTGAGAATGGCAGAGTCAAATGCTACCATACTAACACATGAATCCATATCAGAGAGAAATTATGAGGGAAAATGTCCACAACGTATCTAGCACTAGCAACAACTTAGTAAAAAAAATATGTCCATTTCTTTGGAGGGAGGGTGCTCTCCTCTCGAGTCAAATACAATCATGTAGTCCTTCCTTCGGGACAGCAGATAAGATTGGAATGATACAAAGAAAATTAGCATGACTCCTACCGGTCGCAGAGGCCCTTCACCGTTTAGGGTAAGAGATCATTCTTGCTATTTCCGCCACCAAGGCTAGGACGAATCGGAGGAAAGAATTCCATCCCATACTTTTGGCCAAGGTTAAACTTATTTATGTCTCAGAAAAATTATCTAATATAGAACAGTCGCATATAAATTATTTGAACATTGTACATATTACAACAAGAAATCTATTAATAACTGAGTTTTAAAAAAATCCTCTATGAGCTTTCTATTCTACAATAATCATTTTGTTTGGTATTTATTTTGGAGTAAGGGAAAGTGTAGGGAACAGCTGAAGCTTTCTCGTCTACCTTTGGTCATAGTGATTTCTGGGATGCTGGATCTGATGTAGAAAGCTCATTATACATATCAGATATTGCTTTGGCGAAATAAGCCTTTGCCTGCGGTCTCTTGACCTGGAAAATTGGAACAGAACAGGAAAAGTATATTAATAAAGACATTTGTGATTGTAAGAATACACCATTATGGACCAAAAGAACAGCTTTTTATCATTCAGATTTTAAAAACATTGAGACAGGCAAGGGATATTACCTTGAAAGTGGGAGTGAGCAGACCATTTTCGATCGTGAAAGGCTCGATAACCAATGTTACAGCTTTTGCAAATTCGAAACCTCTCAACTGAGTCAGAGTACAAGGAGAGCATCAACTTTCAGTCCAATTGAAAGTTACACTTCTCATCTTAAGAAGCTAAAACTAAGGAATTAACAGAAAGCCAAAGTCAAACACATTACCTGAGCTTCCCTTCCAACAGCATCCATCTCAGCAAGAACTGCAGCCTTCGCTCTTGGATCATTACACAGTTGTCCCAAACTTTCATACTGGAGACAGCACATTAAAACCAAGGGAAATAATCAGCCAGCTTCTTCAATTAGTGAATACATTAGGTTGCATTTTAGTTATCTCCTTAAACGAATGATATAAAACTAAATGCTGAAAATGTCTTACTAGTTCATATTTAAGAATTTTTATGTCTTTAAAGTATAGTAACATCTTATTTAAAAAAATATATGAAAATAAACCTATATGATTGTCCAAAACTGTTAATAACTGATCATTTTACCATGTTGCCTTTTGAATTTTGAGTTTACAGTTTGCTGGGACATGTTACATTCCTATCTCTTTCTCCAGTTCCAGTCTCGATCAGTTCAGACCGTATGGCTAATTCTCCTTGAGCCGTCATTTCAAAGTTTTCCGAGAATGTCAAGCCAAAGTATGCAAGTCTTGTATCTACTAGGAACTTAAGTAGAAGCACTTTCAATTTTAATCGCACACCATTTGGTTTTGCAGCAATATGAAATATTTAGTGATTGGCCATTTTCAGTGACAAGTCAAATTGGTTCCATCTAAAATCCGTAATCATTATAAGTGGCACTTAATGTATTAAGTAATCTTGTAGTTCTTTCATTGAACATATCTAATGTCTAATTTAAAGTAACAGTTAATGCAATAAGTGAGCTTGTGATTTCATTTCTAAGGTAACGTCCACGTACAGCTCTGTGAGAAGGGCAGTGGACAGAAATGGCCGAGTTGTACCTCACTCTCATCTTTAATGGGGTCTGCTCTATTTATTTTGGGAAAGTATGCCAATATGATCTTAATGAGGTGCATGGCTTTGTCATATCACTTAAACCATTCAGTTTTAACTGCTGAATTTGGTAAATATCGGCCGCTCATAGTAGTTTTGTTCCCTAGCCCTGCATTGTGCAGTTGGCTATTATGGCTGCACGGCATGAGCAGTTTTCCAACAATGGATAAAAACACCAGTTTCAAGTTTATAGGTGTGGCTTAGCTCAATATTCTCCAGTCCAGTGATTTCCTTGACAAACTTGCTTTAGATGGTTTTATGTGATAAGGTGACTAGATATTTATTGTGCTTAGCAAGCTAAGTGTCAATTTCCTGGATTCACTTGAGCAAGAGAAAATCATTCAGGAATATATCAAAATAAGCCATCATCAGAATAAAAATGTTGACCAAACATTTAATTACCAGTATATTTTATGGGAAGCTCTAGAAGCAAGTTGTAATTTTCTACCTGTGTGAATATAAGCACAGCTCATGTGCTCTGTGCAGAGTTAATGATAAGACATGCAAAATATGATGATTAATGCAATGCAACATGAAATCTAAATGATGACCTCCACACAAGTTGCTTTAAGTGAAGCATTTGACAAAATGTAAATGCATTGGCTAAATGTTGAAGATTAAAAGCTACCTTGATTCCCTCAGATGATGCCCATTCCTTAAAGACATCTGGCTCTACACAAACTACTGCTACTAAAGAGGAATTAAAGCTATCACCTGCAATGTTGCAGCAGTGAGCAAAGGAGACACCATTTAATGATTCCGTAAGAGAAAAGTTCATTATCTGCTTACCATAGACAAAACACTGTGCAACAAATTTGCATTTGGCATAAGCATTCTCAATTTTCTCAGGAGCTATGTATTCACCTTGTGCCAACTTGAAGATATTCTTCTTCCTATTCATAATGAGCATTCAAAGATCAGACTACCATTGGTGACAAGCAAGGCTCAGTATGATAGATGTTTCTTATATCACAAGAGGCATACGAATGTTGAAAACCATGTAACCTATTATAAAGATTTAATTGATGGAATGGATGGGTTGACGAAAGCTCCTTCCGGCCACCTAGTCGCCCACAAATATGGGGCCCTGGTGGAGAAGTGTTGTTTTGTATCTCAAAATGAATTTGTCCGTCCTAATCATATCAAATAGATTCTACCTGTCAATAATCTTCAAGCGGCCTCCAGGTAACCATAATCCAATATCACCAGTATGCAGCCACCCGTCTTCATCAATTACCTCCCTCCTGTTAACTACTTATGTCAGGCAAATTATCTCGGAGAAACTTGTTGCAATCACAAAAAGAATAATGAAATATTAATGTGCAAAAGTTATGTACGTCTGCACTTCATCTTTGTAATAGCCTTCAAAAATAATAGGACCTCTAACACAAATCTCTCCACGAGGATGAGGCTGATCTTCTGATGTGTAACTCATTTCCGGAACATCCACGAGCTTTATCTCTGAAAATAGCAGTCATAGAAAAGTTGAAGTCATTTAAAAAATTTCTTTAGCAACCTTTAGATTAACTCTAGGGCTGTAAAAGTAATAGAGGAAGGGGAAAACCGTTAACCTCAAAAACCTTTTCTATGCCTCAAAACAGTCCTAAAATTTAGCTCAAGAAGGGAATAATATGGAAGGAAGAGCAAATCAAGAGACATAACTCTTGACAGCAAAGATGTTTATCTGCCATCACTAATTAAAACCTTACCACACGCAGGATTTGGTGAACCAACATGACCAGTTAAGATATCACTATCGTCCATTGAGCTTATGACACACGAAGTTTCAGTCATGCCATACCCTTCCATTACTAGACAGCCAAAACATCTGCAAGAAGGAATTTGTTCAGAGCATAGCCAATTACTGATAGTCCTCAGCACCAACAAGAGTCAACAATATGATGAATAAAATCTTCCAGTACTTTAGAGTAGCAATAATGGTCAACTTACACTCTCAAGAACTCCATCACGTCAGGCGACAATGGTGAAGCACCTGAGGTCATAAGACGAACTCGCCCCCCCAGTTTGTCCTTTATTTTGTTGAATACCAATCTATCCCACATTGGTGATGGCTTTCTACCTGAAAATATGAGATTTGAATATAAAAGAGACAGAAGTTCATGAAGATGAGCCACAAAAGCAAGCAAAAGTATTTTATGCAAATCCCAGATGGGTATTGTACAATTATCTTTTCTAGATGAGTGACCGTTGCAATCATCTAAAGCAACCTCAGGAGCATGACAAAAAGTTTTAGACAACTTACCATTCATGACAGCTTGCTTCTTGGAGTTGTAGGCAGCATTGAAAAGTCTCTGCTTCAGTACGCCAGAAGTTTGTACAGCATTTGTGATCCTACAATGAGCAGATCGGCAAAATCTAAGACACCCGCCTACAAAGATATATACTATTTAGCATATCACATAAACATTACCCAGCATATATCCTGTTGTAAAGACGAGGAACACTGCTAAATATTGTAGGTCTAAGTGTCGCCAAATCATCCATCAATTTCAGATTGTCCTGCAGAGTAGAAATGGTAATAGTAAGTAATGCTTTGTAAAACAGATGCTGTCTGTAATAAGCCCTTTTAGTGTTTTTTTTAAAAACCCTTTTAATGTTAATAATTCATAAACTGAATTAGTGTAGGGCTAAACAAAGATTCCAAAAGCACCACATTTTATCTCTACAAAGCGTTTGAAAAAGTGCTACATGTGAATTGAAATAAGCCACTTTTAATAAACCCAATTTGCTAGCTGATCATGAATCCAGGACCAGAGGTCTAAGAAACAAGGTCACACCAAGAAGCTAAGACTAAATAAGTACATAATATCCAATTAACTGGCATACCCCCTGGTAGAAGCCAACAGCAACACCATAATATACCGATGTAATTTGGTTGGCACGTTCATAGATATGCGCGAGAGGCAGATAGGATATGTATCTGTAAGAATATTCACATAAGCACTAAATCAGGAACAAATCAAATACACATAACATAGCACAAAATTTTAGGCCAAACTCACATGTCAGAAGGATAAAACTTGATGGAAAGGGTCATGCCCGCAACACTTGCTATCAGGTTCGCATGGGATAGTACGACACCCTTTCAAGAGGGGCAAAGAAAAAGGAAAATAAGAAACTGAGGGCCAGATAAAATCTTGTTAACAAGAGAAATAACCCCTAGAGATACTGGTCTATTTAGCAGATTCTGAAGTTGAAGAAGTATAAGTGATACCTTTGGTGTACCCGTAGTACCACTTGTATAGCATATGGTAGCAATATCTTCAGGCTTGGGAGGGCAAAAGGGTTGCATACTGCTGCGGCCCTATTGGAAAACATGTAGATCAGTCATTGTACAGTTTCTACAGCAGTATAGTTAAGTTGTAGGAAAGAGAGCTAATGATGTGCAAGAATGTCCATAATATAACATGACATTAGAGAGAAAATACAACTTATTAGACAGGTTAGATAAACTCTGATTACAACTTTGTTACAACTTAGAAGTAATCCCCAGGTCACAAAGTTTTACTTTAACAGATTCAAAACATGATAGACCTGTCTCTACCTTCCCCCGTTCTCTTTCCCTGCCCCCCCCCCCCCCTCCCTCCCTTCCTTCATAAACACACATATAAAAGACAGAAGGAATCCTAGGTGACACAAAGTAGAGTCGAAGCAAATCAATTTGCTAGCCATAAAAAAGGAAAAGGTAGAAGATCTACAACCTCAATGGCATCTTATTAGTCTCTCCCTCCACTAATGATGCTCTTAGCTACTCAACATAAGACACGGACTAGGAAGGAGGTACATCTACCAAATTTATCCCTCTGAATTCAGGTTGATGCACCAAATTCAGAACAGCAATAGTCCAAGTAATATATTTATGTATCATTTAAAGTACCTGACTCAGCAGCCTTGTATATGATAAGAGCTTCATTCCCGTTGTAGATGGAAGAGATGGGAGATGTTCATCTATCCCACCCACTACCTACACCATCAAAGACAGTGTAAGCAAATTAATGAAAGATATAACAAGCTGCTATCACATATTATATGACCAAACCAAAAAAGCAGTAGCTCTTACCACAATCAAACGTACAGAAGGAATCTCTGATAAAAAGGTCAACAACTGAAATTCCGTGAAAGAAATGTCATTAGCGAGAACTTCAACAACTTTCACCATTAACGCAGAAGGATTACAGAAAATAAAAATTTTAAATTAGATTTATCTAGTATAAAAGATTGTAGTCTCAAAAAAAGCAAGCTTACTTAGTATAAAGTACCAGCATTAAACTAGCCTTCTCAAATAGTTTATAAGGATCTCTTTATAGATGAAACCTAGCTAAGATTGGGAGAAGAGCACAGGTAAAAGGATGTGAAACTTGAACAACAAGGAACACGGATTTTCTTTATTCTCTCTCTCTCTATCTCTCTCTTTTGAAAAGGACGGAACTAGCATTTTCTTTTTGAAACAGCATTCAGAGGAATGGAGAAACATAACAATATCACCAGACAGGATGAAGAAGTCAAGGTAGCTAAATAACATAAATGAACTAGAACTAAGGACTAGAATGAAGTGTTAAACTGAGTCATCTATCAGTATCACTGTCCTAAAAGGTCATTAACCCTACTCGAGGAGTCTCATCGACTGTTAAAGCTTAGCACTCAATAATAAATGGGGGCTTCTTTGATTGTTAAACATTTCATTTAGTTAAAAATTAGCACAGGCCACTGAGAATGTATTATGGAGTTCTTTTCTCAAACTAACATTAGTAGACTATGGGTAACGTAACAGAGTCCTCCACAGTTCTATTCATGCTGCTGAAGTGTCTAAGAACTCAAGTTGATCAAAATAATGTTAACATTAACGCCTCAAACTGACATTTCTCAGAACTATGTTAAAGGAGTATACTCGGCTTAGGGGGAGGAGTTTCACTCACCGTGTTCAAGGTACCAGGCACACAAAAAATGGCCTGTACATCAGCATGATTGACAATATATTTAACAGCATCAGGACCTACAGACAACAATATAACAAGTTTAATATATCTTACCAGCCAAAGAAAACTTTAATGAAAGGACACCTACATACCTAGAGTGTCATATAGTGGGACTGAAGTATATGAATACGCTGAGCAGGCATGGTCTACAATCAGCCACTCAGGCCTATTTATGAAATAAAGTCCCACGCGAGCACCCTGGTGCATTGAAATTGGAAAAGGTCAATGATTATATAGTCATTGAGGCACACAGATATGAGTCATATAGAATCACCGACAAAAAAAGTAAACTGACCCACTGAAAAAGTTAAAAGTCCAGAAATCAAACATGACACTGAGTTTATCACACTAACATACCCCAATAAATTCTAGTTAGTGTTTGAAAAAGAACAAGGAAGTTTGGGAAAACTTTGTGTGGAAATTTCTTTCTTATGTTATGTTAGTTGTGTGTAGTCCCACATTAGAATGGGAGTAATATGTACTTTGTAGACTATAAGTATAAATAGGACCTCTTGTATTATATTGAGTACCTAATATCAATAATATATTTTCTCCCGTACTTTCTCACATGGTATCAGAGCATTAGTGAGAAAAGATCGTTGTGCGTCATTCCAGCGTTAACCGGGAAGAAAGAACTTAGTCATCGTGCAATTTTTCCGGTGACCTAAGGCCTGTCTACGTGAAAGTCACTTTCTGTCGGTGTTGTGCTAAAACCAACACCACCACGAGGTAGATCACCCTCCGACGACCAATCCCTGAAAATTTATCCGGCAGAAAAGCTGCCACGCGCCCCCACGTGCCGGCAACAACAACTTTTCCCGGCCATTTTTTCGCGAACCTTCTTCAGGACAGACAGTCTGCTCTCCTCACAATTTCGAGCCTACCCATCTAATTCAAATCAAATTCCGACCACTTTTATATTTTTCCGGCGTGAACAATGACCTTTCCGGTCATTTTTTGTTTGTAAACATTTCTTCAGGACAGCTTGCTCGCAAGGGAATTCCGAGTCTATCCATCCTGGTTACGACAAATTCCGACAACTTTCTAATTTTCGGCGAGCTACAGTGTTTTCCAGTGTGAACAGTGTTTCTGGCGTAAAAATAGTTTTCTGTTTTCTGCTGTAAATAGTGTTTACCCAGCTATTTCTTCGGTGTTCCCACAGGAGTTACTTATTTCCACTATTTCAAGTTAACCCTACTACTACAAATTGTAGCGACATGGGAACCGATACTTTGAATAGTCGGATGGTTTCTTTGGCAGATTATATTGAGTTCCTTCAGTACAAAGCATGTAAGCAGACATCTTCTGAGATAACTTCTGTTGTTCAAACAGGTAATAGCAGACATCTTCTGGGTCATTGATTCAGGAGCATCAGATCATATTTCTGGTAACAAATCTCTTTTCACTATTATTTCGTATTCTCAATCTCTTCCAAGAGTCACAATGGCCAATGGGTCTCAAACCATGGTAACTGCAATAGGTCAAGCAAGCCCACTTCCTTCCTTACCTTTAGATTCAGTCCTTTATGTTCCCAATAGTCCTTTTAATCTCATAGTTGTTAGTCGCTTAACCAAATCACTTAAATGCGCTGTTTTATTTCTTGATGACCATGTTTTTATACAGGAACGCAGTACGGGGCGGATCATTGGTACCGGGCATGAATCAAACGGACTTTATTACCTTATCCTTGCTAAATCACATGGACTCACATCTTGTCTTCCTTCAACAACTTGTCCAGTTACTATTCACCAGATTTATTACATAAACAGTTGGGACATCCCAGTTTGTCAAAACTTCAGAAAATGGTATCTAATTTATCTCACTTGTCAGCTCTAGAGTGTGAGTCATGTCAGCTCGGTAAGCATACTCGCTCCCATTTCCCTCGGCGTCTTGATAATCGAGTAGAGTCACCTTTTTATTTTAGTCCATTCAGATGTTTGGGGTCCTAGTCGGGTCAGTTCCACCTTGGGATTTCGCTACTTTGTCAGTTTCATTGATGATTATTCCAGGTACACTTGGATATTTTTGATAAAAAATCGATCTGAAATTCAAAATCAATTTGGGGTTTCTATTCGCACATTCTGTAGTGATAATGCCCGAGAGTATTTGTCTTCCCCATTTCAACAGTTTATGAAATCTCATGGGATTATTCATCAAACATCTTGTCCGTACACATCTCAACAAAATGGGGTAGCTGAAAGAAAGAATAGACATCTTATTGAAACTGCTCGTACCCTACTCATACAATCTCATGCTCCGTTGCATTTTGGGGGGATGCAGTTCTTACATCTTGCTATCTTATTAATCGTATGTCATCTTCAACTATCCAGAACCAAGTTCCATTCTCTGTCATGTTTCCCATTTACCTTTGTTCTCTCTTCCACCTCGTATCTTTGGAAGCATTTGTTTTGTCCATAACCTTACTCCAGGAACAGATAAGTTAGCTCTACGTGCTCTTACGTGCGTATTTCTGGGTTACTCGAGAACATAAAAGGGATATCGATGCTACTCTCCTGACCTCCAACGGTATCTTATGTCCGCTGATGTTACCTTCTTTGAAACCCAATCATACTTCACAGGTTCAGGTCATCACTTAGATATTTCTGAGGTACTACCAATTTCATCTTTTGGAGATTCAGTCACTATCTCCCATTCATCTTCCTCTACAGCTCCAGTTATAGCTCTACCACCTACAGCTCCAGTTGTAACTCCACCACCTATAGCTCCAGTTCCTCCACATAATTCAGTTCAACCTTCTGCAGCTCCACCACTCGACTTATCATCGTCGTCCACATCCAGCATCAGGCCCAGGTGATTCACGCCCTGCATCAGATTCTACACCTACTGCGGACTTGTCTCCTCTTAGTCAACCAATTGCACTCCACAAAGGTGTACGATCCACACTTAATCCTAATCCCAACTATGTCGGCTTAAGTTATCATCGTCTGTCGTCCCCTCATTATGCTTTTATATCTTCTTTGTCCACTGTTTCTATCCCTAAGTCTACAGGTGAGGCACTATCTCATCCAGGATGGCGACATGCTATGATTGACGAGATGTCTGCTTTACATGCGAGTGACACTTGGGAGCTTGTTCCTCTTCCTGTAGGTAAGTCTACTGTTGGTTGTCTTTGGGTTTATGCAGTCAAAGTCGGCCCGGATGGCCAGGTTGATCGGCTTAAGACTCGTCTTGTTGCAAAAGGATATACTCAGATTTTTGGGCTTGATTATAGCGATACTTTCTCTCCCGTGGCTAAAGTAGCATCTGTTCGTCTCTTTTTGTCCATGGCTGTTGTACGTCATTGGCCTCTTTATCAGTTAGACATTAAGAATGCTTTTTTCCACGGTGATCTTGAGGAAGAAGTTTATATGGAGCAACCACCTGGTTTTGTTGCTCAGGGGGAGTTTAATGGTTGTGTGTGCAGATTGCGCAGGTCACTATATGGTTTGAAACAGTCCCTTCGAGCTTGGTTTGGTAAGTTCAGCACAATTATTCAGGAGTTCGGCATGACTCGTAGTGAGGCAGATCACTCTGTGTTTTATCGGCATTCTGCTCATAATCTATGTATTCATCTAGTGGTTTATGTTGATGATATTGTTATTACTGGCAATGATCATGATGGTATTACTAATCTGAAGCAGCATCTCTTTCAGCACTTCCTTTCAGCACTTCCAGACTAAGGATCTGGGCAGATTGAAGTATTTTCTAGGTATTGAGGTCGCTCAGTCTAGCTCAGGTATTGTTATTTCACAGCGGAAGTATGCCTTAGACATTCTTGAGGAGACTGAAATGATGAATTGCAGACCTATTGACTCATATGGATCTGAATGCTAAGCTTCTACCTGGACAGGGGTAGCCTCTTAGAGACCCTGCGAGATATAGGAGGTTGGTTGGCAAATTGAATTACTTCACAGTGACTAGACCTGGCATTTCTTTTTCGGTGAGTGTTGTAAGTTAGTTTATGGATTCTCCATGTGATAGTCACGGGGATGCAGTTGTTCACATTCTTTGGTATATAAAATCAACTCCAGGCAAAGGATTACTATTCGAGGATCGAGGCCACGAGCAGATTGTTGGGTACACAAATGCTGATTGGGCAGGATCACCTTTTGATAGACGTTCTACGTCTGGATATTGTGTTCTAGTAGGAGATAATTTGGTCTCGTGGAAGAGCAAGAAACAGAATGTAGCTGCTCGATCTAGCGCCAAAGCCGAATATCGGGTCATGGCTATGACAACGTGTGAGTTAGTTTGGGTCAAGCAGTTGCTCAAGGAGTTAAAAGTTCGGAAAAATCAACAAGATGGAACTGGTGTGTGATAACCAAGTTGCTCTTCATATTGCGTCAAATCCGGTGTTTCATGAGAGGACTAAACACATTGAGATCGACTGTCAGTTTGTCGGAGAAAAAATACTTTCAGGAGATATTGTTACAAAGTTTGTAAAGTCGAATGATCAACTAGCAGATATTTTCACTAACTCTCTTACTAGTTCTCGTATTAGTTACATGTGTAACAAGCTCGGTACATATGATGTGTATGCACCAGCTTGAGGGGGAGTGTTAGTTATGTGTAGTCCCACATTGGAATAGGAGTAATATGTACTTTGTAGACTATAACTATAAATAGGACCTCTTGTATTATATTGAGTACCTAATATCAATAATATATTTTCTCCCGTACTTTCTCACATATTAGTAAAAGAGTGTACGTAGTTTAAGAATATGCACTGATCCACATTTGGTATACCGGTTGTAATCCATAATAGTGAAGTCCAGAACCAATTGCAGTCCGCGCAGTCCCTGCCTCTCCATATGTCATCCATTTGTAGCTACATCAAAGAAATGGAAGAAATAAATATGCAATCAGAAAACTTCTCACACTCATCTCATCCAACCAAGCATTGTCAATCAGTAGAAATGCTTACTCTCCAATAGTTCCATCTACCCGAATACGTGTACCCAAGTATTTGTAATCCTGATACGTTTGAACTGCATGTCTGAACACAAAATATTATCAGATGAAACAGGAGATGTATGACCAAAGTATGCAGACAATATTAAAAAATAAGCAACATATCTCCTTTATGAACAATTTAAATAAGAGTGTATATAAGGTCAATGAGATAATATTGTCGCAGTAATAGTGGACTATACAGCAGGCCAAGAATTCAAAAGGAAAAGAGAAAACAAAACTGTGCAAGTAAATGTCACAGCAAGCCAAATTATCTATTAGCAGAATACAAGGTGCAGGCCTAACTCCTCTCTATATTTAAAAGAGTTAAAAGTAAAAAGCTGAAGATGAGATTCTTACTCAAAGTTATCATGTAGTGTAGCAATTTCAGGATGATCAGGAAATCTAGTAACAAGCTTCAGAGGAGATCGTGCAGATCTGCAATAATCATCACTTAGTTCCTCATATGATTCCTAAAGTTATAATTATACATATATAATACATTATACGATATATATGTATGTGTGTGTATGTACATGTGTGTGTGTGTGTGTGTGTGTGAGAGAGAGAGAGAGAGAGAGAGTGAATGTGTGCATTATATGTATGGCACACCTGTGAACACGTAATTAAGAAACAATCATGCGTATCTCGCGACTGAAGTAGAAAATACATGCACCTGTACACATTCCATTTTCCTGTCTGCAATTTTTCAGGAAGAACTACGCTGAAACCCTGACCTGATTATAGTTAACGTGTGATTAAGTAAACAATGAAAAAGAGTAAACACATGAATGAATGAACAAAAGCAAAAAGCAGAAACCACTATGTAAAAGGCAGCAGGACGTGCTACAGTCTATGCATAGCTTAGCATGTCAGATACAGAACACCAGACAAATTTGTAACTTAAATTTTTTTTGTACATAGAAGCATAGGCGTGTTCAAAGGAGTGCACAAGATATTAAGATAAAATATGCAATCTCGAAGCAGAAGTTCACAAGTTTACACAGCACCATGAATATGTCTATGTATCTATCTATACATCTTAAACAGTTTGTTCGTACATATTTAAATTTGCATTTTAAGGATACTCCTTGCACAGAATAAGGACCACACACGTTCAACTGGAGATCATTAGAACTCACATTACTGTTTATGTAATTATATTCCAGTACATAATCAGTATTCGAATAGAAAACTACGAGAGAACGCTTGTTGTTCCAGACAACTGAATAACTTTGGACATATACCGAACATGAAGGTCTAAGTACACAAGACTACTTCAATTTTTTTCCAAACTAATAGACAAATATGCTTCTAAAATGGAAGAAAGTACAAATACCACCCATGTCTTTGTTTTCTTTTCCATCTCAGGGGTGCTTTTCATGAGTAACATTATCTTAAAAAGCTTGATTAGGGAAGCAAATACATGATTCGCTTTCTTAGCTTAATGAATACTGAAAAATAGTTTTTTCTCCATAACTCTGAGCTCTCACTGAGAAATGTATTCGAGTCTTAGAAACCTATTTCTGCTCGATGTCTCCAAATAAGTGCAAAGAAGCATGCCTGTTAAAGGAGATACGGTAATGGAACGCCAAAAGCCGCTCACCCTACTCAAACTGGGGGCTACTAAATTATACCAATATGTTTGAAGATTATGCCTCATAAAGCAATGTCAAACCTAGCTATATTTACCTCGAGTATCTCCACTAGAGTATATCACCTGAGTGAGAATACAGCCAAGTCGTCCTATAATGATTGATATAAAATGGCAATTTACTATGGAGGAAGATTACAATCGAAATATCTAAAGTTCCCGCGAAAGAAGGCGAACAGCAGGACATGATGATAATATCACTCTGTGGAGATTGAGGTAGTCAAAGAATCATCTATTATGCAATTCAATAGGATTTTGCAGCAGTAGCGAAATCTCAATAGTATTAATAGAACTTGAACTCAATTACAATAACCAAATTGTAGGAACCACTCTCAAATTGCAGCTAGCAATGGAAATACAGAAAACAGGAAACTAAAATAGGATAGGCTAACAGAAGGGGTGAGGAACTAGAAGAAGGGGAAGAGAACATTGACAATACTCGTAACAACTTTTTCCTCCTTTGCTCTGCCCACGACGCTCTGCTTTATACCCTTTTTGGCTAACTAACTCTGCCTATTAATCACGTGAGCTTCCTCCTTGCCATACGTAGTCCTCAAGTCTTTTTGGAGGAATGATCCTTCTAGAGCCCTTACGTGGCACCATGTGCTCATCCCTTGTGGCATCCTTGTCAGCATTATTATTTATAACAATACCCCCTTCCTGAAAAACAACCTTGTCCTCAAGGTTGGAGGAATTCGGCACTTCAAGAACTGGTGCATCAGTTAGTTGCAACGGCGTCACTTGATGTTCAGGATTACCCACGCAGCGCTTCAACATCGAAACGTGAAAGACAGAATGAATTTTGGCAGCTTCAGGTAACTCCAATCGATAGGCAACCTCCCCAATACGTTTCAGCACTCTATAAGGTCCAAAGTATCTCCTCCCTAGCTTGTGATCATGTTGGAGACGGACAGAAGGCTGCCTGTAAGGCTTTAACTTAACAAACACCCAATCCCCCACCTCGAATGCAATGTCAGTTCGAGATCGATCTGCCAGCACCTTCATGCGATGTTGTGCCTTCAATAAATTGGTTTTGAGAATCTGTAGAACTTCGTCTCGCTGCAGTAAATAGGACTCGACTAAGTTGCTTGCAGTACTTCCCAAGATATAGCGAGCTATGGTAGGAGGTGCTCTTCCATATAAGGCCTGAAAAGGCGTCATGCCCGCAGAAGATTGGTAGGAGGTGTTATACCAGTACTCCGCCCAAGGCAACATAGCTACCCAGTTAGATGGTACTTCAGCCACAAAGCACCATAAATATTGCTCCACACATTTGTTGAGAGCCTCTGATTGCCCGTCACTTTGGGGATGATAGGCAGTGCTCATCGCCAAAGTGGATCCTTGCAAGCGATTAATTTCCTGCCAAAAAGAATGAATGAATCTCGGGTCTCTATCAGTTACAATGGTTCGCGGAGGACCATGAAGTCTGATTATTCCAACCACAAAAGCTTCTGCTACTGTGTATGAGGAAAAAGTGGAAGGCAAAGCTATAAAGTGACCGTATTTGGTGAGACGATCGACCATTGTCATAATCACAGTCTTTCCCTTGGAACTAGGTAGGCAGGTGATAAAGTCCATAGCAATATCTTCAAACACTTGGTCCGGAATGGGTAAGGGTTGTAATAACCCAGCAGGGTGTAAATTAGAGTCCTTCATTTGTTGGCACGTTTGACATGCAGCAATATAAGTTTGAATATCCTTACGCATCTGTTTCCAAAAAAAATTGGAAGCCAAACGATGGTAAGTCCGTGTGATTCCAGCATGGCCCCCTATGGCCGTGTCATGAAATTCGTACATCAGTTTTTGGTGTAGAGGAGAATCTGAGGGTATCACCAACCTTCCCTTATAAAACAAAAGACCTTCCTTGAACTGATAATCATCATAAGCTCCATCCCCTTCACTCAACCCTTGCTGCACTTTTAAGAGTTCTGGGAGGGAAAGGTTTGAGTGCTTCAACTCATGTTCCAGAGCAAAAGAATGGGCTGAAATGGCCATAAGAACTGCCTCTGGAGTACGCGAGAGTGCGTCTGCTGCCCGATTATGCTTACCAGGCCTGTAAACAATGCGGAAGTCATAGCCCACTAACTTGGTGAGCCATTTTTGTTGCTCTGGGGTTTGAATATTCTGCGTGGTTAAATTTCTCAATGATTATTGGTCAGTGAATATCGTGAATTGCCTCCCCAACAAATATTGCCGCCATCGACTCACAACTTGAGTGATGGCAAACATTTCCCTATGGTAAGTCGAAGCCCTCTGCATCCGTGGGCTTAATTTCTGGCTGAAATAAGCAATGGGATGGCCCCGTTGTGAGAGTATTGCGCCAATGCCCAATCCCGATGCATCAGTTTCTACTTGAAATTCTTGGCTAAAATTCGGCAATGCTAAGACTGGGGTGCATCCCAACGTCGCCTTCAAAGCATCAAAGGCACACTGTTCAACCTCTGACCATTTAAAGGAATCCTTGCGCAACAAATCAGAGAGAGGACCAGCTATAGCAGCATAGTGATGTATGAAGCGTCGGTAGTAGCCAGCTAACTCAAGAAAACTCCGAACTTCCTTCACTGAACGGGGTGGAGGCCATTGTTGGATGGCGATAATCTTGTTAGGATCCACCGCAAGGCCTTGTGCTGAAATTATATGTCCCAGGTAAGCAACCGAAAGCTGCCCAAATAAACATTTGGACTACCTAGCAACTAATTTGTGATGGCGCAACAATTGCAAAACTGCAACCAAGTGATTCAAGTGCTCGCTCCAAGTTGGACTATACACTAGTATATCATCGAAGAAAACCAACACAAAGCAACGTAAAACTGGCCTGAAAACTTCATTCATTGTGGCCTGAAAGGTGGAAGGAAGGAGCGTTGGTCAAGCCAAACGGCATTGCGAGGAACTCGTAATGTCCATCATGAGTTCGGAACGAGTTCATCAAACAATTCATCAATGGTAGGAATCGGGAAACGATCCCTAATAGTGATGGCATTGAGTGCACGGTAGTCAACACAAAATCTCTACGTGCCGTCCTTCTTTCGCACTAATAACACCGGCGAGGAGAAGGGACTAGTGCTAAGTCTGATCACTCCCTCCTTAAGCATATCAGTCACAAGTTGCTCCATAATTTGTTTCTGAAAATAAGGATACCTGCAGGGCTTTAGTAAGTAACCATTTCCAAACAAAAGAAAGAGGCAATAGCATCAGTAGCGGCCAATCGTCTTAAGTTATGCAATTGAATTGGTTGAGCATCAGTGGGACAATCCCCTTGCCACGACACCCGAGACCCGTTCAATGTAAATTCAAACACTCGGGTCACATAATCAGTGAGTATGGGCCCTAGAGTAGCCAACCACGCAACCCCGAGAACGATATCTGCCCCATGAAATGGCAAAATGTACAAATCCTCCACCAGGGTACTTCCTTGAATTAGCAAAGTGACTTGTCGAGATACTGCTTCACATGGTAGTTGCTGGCCACTCCCTACCATAACTGCAAATTTTGGGACCGACTCAATAACTAGTTGAAGATGCTTAGCTGCTCTTGGTTGGACAAAATTATGTGTACTTCCCCCGTCAACCAAAATTTGTACTGGAGCTCCACTCACCTGGCCAGTAAATCACAGAGTGGATGGAGAAATTCCGCCGGTCAATGCATGATACGAAATCGTGGAATGCTACTGCAATTCTAGGCACTGCATCTCCTCAGCAAGGAATTCGTCAGAAACGAAGGGTTCCGACATATGAGGTTCAATATCGGAATCATCAGTGAGCAAGAGAAGTTGTGGGGGGGATTTACATTTGTGTCCTGGGGTAAAATTTTCTTCGCAGTAAAAACACAAACCACGCTCTCGGCGACTTTGGATCTCTGCATGGGTCAATCATTTGAGAGGCGGACGAGTCGAGGTATGATGAGAGGTGGTGTTAGGATTTGTCGATGAAGATGGATTCTGGTGCAGAGGAGCTAAATTAGATGTTGGCAACAGGGGTGGGGTTTTAGCAAAAGCGGGTCGGATCGGTCCCTTTTCAGCCTGGATCCGCCGTTCGTGGATATGGGCCAGGTCTAGAGTTTCTTCATAACTTTTGGGCTTATGGACCAAAACTGAATTCTTAATATCCTCCCGAAGCCCAGAAATAAAGAGACGTACCATTCTGCTATCAGCCATGTCATCGGTCTCGTTAGCAAGTGTCTCAAACCTCGCTTGAAAATCAGAGACAGTGGTCGTTTGCCGGAGCTTAGCAAGGCGACCCCCTGCAGACTCCAATTTTTTCCGATAGTAGCGGGTTCGCACCTTCCCAGCAAAGTGCTCCCAATCCACGAGTTGCTTGTTGCGAAACAGCCACCGGTACCACTCCAACGCGTCACCATCGAGGTAGAACGATGCAATTGATAATCGTTGATTTTCTGCTATTTTGTAAAAATCAAAATACCTTTCCGCCTGAAATATCCAAGCCTCGGGATTCTCACCAAGGAAACGACCTATCTCCGCCGACGCCGGCTTATGACGAAGAGTAGGAGCAGTTGTACCATGCTCATTAGAGAGGTCAGCTCGCCGTCCCACCACCTCCATTAACAACGATCGAATGTCTTCCAGATCCTTAGTAAAAGAGCTTGTTGCCATCTTAACAGATTCATCCACGAGAGACTTGAGTTTTTGGTCATCCATGGAAGACCTCTGGATGAAAGCACCAATGCAGCAGTAGCGAAATCTCAATAGTATTAATAGAACTTGAACTCAATTACAATAACCAAATTGTAGGAACCACTCTCAAATTGCAGCTAGCAATGGAAATACGAAAAACAGGAAACTAAAATAGGATAGGCTAACAGAAGGGGTGAGGAACTAGAAGAAGGGGAAGAGAACATTGACAATACTCGTAACAACTTTTTCCTCCTTTGCTCTGCCCACAACGCTCTGCTTTATACCCTTTTTGGCTAACTAACTCTGCCTATTAATCACGCGAGCTTCCTCCTTGCCATACGTAGTCCTCAAGTCTTTTTGGAGGAATGATCCTTCTAGAGCCCTTACGTGGCACCATGTGCTCATCCCTTGTGGCATCCTTGTCAGCATTATTATTCATAACAGATTTGTTTCCGAATGTTATAAAAGCTTATACAAATTTACTGTTTCCCTGCGGTGCCGTTCACAAAAACTAGCATTTTTCAGTTTGCTGCACAGGACTAGCATGGGACACCAGCGTGATTTCACACAATTTCTTACAGGCCAACAGAAACACCTAGTAGCAAATTGCCTGCCAAGAAAAAATTCTTCCAACCATATTCACAAAAAATCACAGCTTTCGCAGTCAAACACAGATTCTTTAACCAAGCAAAGAGAGTCCCGTCTCTGACTCCCATATTTCTTCCCCTCTCCCACCCACTCCCAAAACAAAGTGCAAGCGCAGAAAGCAAAGAAAGAGGATAGGCATTCTGAAGTTACAGAGAGACTTAAGGAAGGTTATTATATATTAATATGGATTAAATTTTCCTTTCCACCACCCGTAAATACTATTTTCTGTGCTTTAGCTTTCATAGTCTAAGATTTTCTGATCTTACTAGAAAGAGTGCTACTGTGAAATAGTTGTATGCAACATTACATGAATAGCAAGACCCCAAAAATAAAGCTTGATTATTCCATCAGCTATCAAAAGGAGAAAAGGTAAGGAAACAAGAATACAATGTTGATTTCATAAAATTGAATTCAATTATTATGAAATCACATCAAAACCCACTGTAGAGAGTAATAGAAAGTCACTTTTGGAATTATAGTCCTCAATAGTGTACAAAATAAAAAATGATAGACACGAGCTAACATCATCGAATCTCCCAACAAGGATAAACATATAAGTGGTTTATAAAATTACGAAGCTCACCCATAAGCGGAAATATGTGTGTGTGTGTGTGTGTGTGTGTGTGTGTGTGAGACTCCTCCTTTTGTCACAAAAAAAAAAGGAGTTCCCAACACAGGGTACACATGCTTATTAGTAACAAAAAAAAGACCCAGAAACCAAAGGAGAGATCACTGTTCCACTGATAGCTAAACCTCAAGATCCTCAGAAGCAATAAAAATAAAGACTTGAGCCAAGTCAGTGGTCTTAAAAGATAACAACACCTTCCACCAGTAAGTAGATACATATCACAATCCAATAGAGGGTCCCAGGAAACCACAAAGCATAAACAAAACCCCTAACACCACTATTCTGATTTGGGTATCAAAATACTTCGTACACTCAAAAAGCTTCAAACTTTAGATTCTTTCCCACCACATCACAACTCCACATATCACATATATTTTTTATATCTACACAGAAGTAAAAGAATAGATCATTGGGTAATCAGGAAGTAGTGAATTACCTTGAACAAATTCGCCGGCGGTTGGGTTTGACCGGATGAATGAGAGTGACCGGTCATCGATGACCGGAACAAGATGGCTTTGAATAGCTTTCAGACGTCGCTCTGCCGATGATTCCATTGGAAAAACACTCGTTCTTTTCTCAATAAAGTTTTCTTTCTTTTCTCTTCCTTTAGAAATTACCCAGTTCAATGTACTATAGTAATATATACTTTTTCTTTTTCCGGATTTTTACCGTATGCTGAGTTGTATATATGTTTTGATAATCTCGAAAAATATTAGAATTCAAATATAAAGATAAAGATTATGATTGGCACACTCTTCAAAAAAGATGATGTGGGGGTAATGAGAGGGGGTGGGAGGTGGGTTTGGAGGAAGAAGAGAGAGTATAGGATAAGGGTCGTTGTTTTAGCAGATGGTGACTTTCTTATTTGTTTTGTTTTTTCGGCCAAGCAGATAGCATACAATTTATCGAAAGAGTTTAAAGAATGGGTCAGGGCTAACGTTCGCCGGCTGGCTACGGCGCCATTTAGATTTTTTAAACAAAGACTCGTAATGAGTCCGGAACCAAAATGTGTGGAAAAAAAACTGATGATCATAATATATAAATATAAAACGTTCTTTTATAAGGCGCTATACCTTAACGATCGTTTGCCCAGTTAAGTATAACGCCTTTTTTTAAGGTGTTATATTTGAACTCAAACGGGCGGAAAGGTATAGCGTCCTCACTTAAGGCGCCATAGTATAACGCCTTTACCTAAGGCGCTATACTTACATAAATAATCGTCACTTCCCCTTCAACTTTTTCAGGTCGACAAGACAATACACATAACATGGTATTTCACCGCGCTATGTTTCGCGTGATAATGATTCTTTCGGGTATAAAACAGTTTCTTAAACCGAACCAAGTCATCTGTATTTCAAAGACCTTTTAAATAAACATTACAAGTGGTTCAAAAAGAGACAAAAGGGTGAAGGTAGTTCAACTGATCCCCATGAAACACATCTTAACACTATCGATCCCTACCTTGAAAAAAATATGCTAGATTGCTACACTGACTTGGTTGATGACAAGTGGTATGGTATTCTGCGTACCTTGAAAAATAAGCCTATCAATATACACACTGATCTCAAAGTTGCAGGGTACATTATTGAGGGCGAAGCGCATTCTACAAAGCCTGAAGGTATGCGAATTTGGGGCGAAAAACTACAATGGGTTCCCCTTTACTCAAAACGGTGTGATTACGAAGTACTATGTCGCTGGTATGGGTTTGTTGTGCCGCAAGCACTCTCTGCAACCTTCCAAACAAACACACACAAAGATGAACCAGAAGTGATTCGACATTTGATGAAGGAGATTCTAGATATGGAAAAGGCACTAGATGTTCATCATGCAATGGATGATCTTAACTTCTTGGGAGGAACGGAGGCTCAGTACTGGGATTTATTAGAAAATGATAAAATGCATAGAGACAATGATTATCCTGTTTTTCCAACAGTTGTCGAGTGGGAGGGACTACCTAAGTTTCTACCACAGACGTTGGACGTAGGAGTCCCATATTGTTGTAGAAATCAAGCAAGTGGTTTTCTTGATGATAGCGATGAAATGCGAGAAATGTGTGTCAACTGGGGCCTAAATTACGATGCCCTCGGTCCCGAAGGTTACGTACACGATGTTGACGGAGAAGATGAAGACAATGACAATGACAATGAAATAGTGCTAGACAGCGACGATAATGGCGAATTACAATTGTTTTTTTTCTTGGGGTATATGTTAAATTGTTGTACTGAAGTATTAATGCTAAATATCAATAAGACTTAACACCAATGGAAACATAATTTTATTTCATACATTCTGCAAGATGAACATGTACATATACTTATTACAATTCGACCCTCAAATCCTCAAATTTATCCAATAGGGTTTTCAAACTTTTTCAACTTAATTCACTGATTAAATGATAAAAACAGTGATGGATTCGGGTAATCTAACCAAAATTGAGTTAAAAACACTTACCCCGATGTTTTCCTTGAAAATCTCCCGAAAATCGCCTCTTACCGAGCTCTAATTTGTCAAAAATAAAAAATGGGACGAAGTCCCATTTTCAAAATTTAAACTTTCTGCCCATGCTTTTTCTTTTATGCGATCGTGGCCAAAGGCACGCAATCGCGAAGAACAAAATAAGGTTGCCCAGAATTAAGCTTATGCGATCGCGGATGAAGTAACGCGATCGCGAAGATCAAATCTCCACTGCCTAAAATTGACACTGTGCGATCGCGGATAACTCTACGCGATCGCGAAACACAGCATTCTCAGACCTACACGATCGCGGACTCGTCTAAGTGATCGCGAAGGGTTAAGCGCGTGGACCAGCTTCTGCCCCGTTTCCTCTTTGCGAACGCGATCTTAGCTACGTGTTCGCATAGCACAGCTTGCCAAACCTACGCGATCGCGGACTTGCTCATGCGATCGCATAGCACAACATTTAACAAGTGGTTCAAAAAGAGGCAAAAGGGTGAAGGTAGTTCAACAGATCCCCATGGAACACATCTTAACACTATCGATCCCTACCTTGAAAAATATATGCTAGGTTGCTACACTAACTTGGTTGATGACAAGTGGTATGGTGTTTTGCGTACCTTGGAAAATAAGCCTATCAATATACACACTGATCTCAAAGTTGCAGGGCACATTATTGAGGGCGAAGTGCATTCTACAAAGCCTGAAGGTATGCGAATTTGGGGCGAAAAACTACAATGGGTTCCCCTTTACTCAAAACGGTGTGATTACGAAGTACTATGTCGCTGGTATGGACTTGTTGTGCCGCAAGAACTGTCTGCAACCTTCCAAACAAACACACACAAAGATGAACCAGAAGTGATTCGACATTTGATGAAGGAGATTCTAGAGATGGAAAAGGCACTAGATGTTCATCATGCAATGGATGATCTTAAATTCTTGGAAGGAATGGAGGCTCAGTACTGGGATTTATTAGAAAATGATAAAATGCATAGAGACAATGATTATCCTGTTTTCCCAACAGTTGTCGAGTGGGAGGGACTACCTAAGTTTCTACCACATACGTTGGACGTAGGAGTCCCATATTGTTGTAGAAATCAAGTAAGTGGTCTTCTTAATGATAGCGATGAAATGCGAGAAATGTGTGTCAACTGTGGTCTAGATTACGATGCCCTCGGTCCCGAAGGGTACGTACACGATGTTGACGGAGAAGATGAAGACAATGACAATGAAATAGTGCCAGACAGCGACGATAATGGCGAATGGCAATTATTATTTTTCTTGGGGTGTATGTTAAATTGTTGTACTGAAGTATTAATGCTAAATATCAATAAGACTTAACACCAATGGAAACATAATTTTATTTAATACATTCTGCAAGATGAACATGTACATATACTTATTACAACAAATTATTGAAATACAACACTATGGGTATCCTTGATAATTGGGAACATTGCATGAACTTCCACCGGGAGCTGAATTACTACTGCTACCCAAACCAGCTGAAGGACATTTACGATGGTCGTGTCCTGTTTGCGAGCATATGCCATATTTACGCGCATAAACGGTATCACCAACATCCTTTTGGTCCTATATAAGCGTTCTTTTTTGCACTTGTCATTGACACAAATACTCCTTGTTACACACCATTTTAAATGGTTCCGGCGGCCAATAATGCTCAGCACCCACTAGCTGCAACTGTCCACTATAGGTGTTTAAGTATGCATCAACACTATATTCTTTATCAACGTAGCTGGTTGCCGCGAAACCTGTTTGTTGAAAGCACCTTATGGTATGTGAGCACGTCATGTGGTAGATGGACCATTTCCCACAAGAGCATAACCTTTTGGCTTCATTTACGGTGTATGTATTATTTCCCCGATTTTGATGGATAGCGGTGCGAACTTCAAAAATATTTCGCTCGTTGCAATACTGTAAATATGAATGCCAATGTGCTCACCTCTTGTATTTCTCAAATCTTTTCATTGGTACTGGCATAAATTCAACACCCATTTCTAACAATGATGATGCACCTCTAGCCCTTTCAACAAACCTCTCCGCCATCTGCTTGAATGACATCTACACCATGGCAGTGACTGGTAATCCACGTGCAGACTTCAATAACCCGTTGAAAGACTCTGACACATTTGTAGTAAGAATTCCCCATCTTCTGTCACCATCCTCATGCAAAGTCCATTTGTCAAGCTCATGTCGCATCAACTAACAATAGGCTCCTTGGTCTTCCTGCCTGATCGATTCCATGTGCCTCCTGAATTTACACTCTTGGTGATCAGTTGCAGCCATCCACATTAAATCATGCAAATCCTTATTGGGATGTGCCTTCCGGAAATTGGCCTTCAGGTGCCTCACATAGTAACGATGGTAGGCATACGGTTCCTGCCATGCGGGCAAAATCTGTATAGAACTTAAAATACCGACATGCCGATCAGATATTAGACAAATACCTGAACGTTGTCTGACAACGTGCTCCTTCAAGTGGTTCAAAATAGTGTCCATGTCGCTTGGCTTTCATTGGCACAAATAGCAAAAGCTAGGGGAAATATACTTCCATTAGCATTTACTACAATGACGATCAACAACTTAATATCATACTTTCCATAGACATGAGTGTCGTCTATGGATATTACCGGTCGGCAATGCACAAAACCATCAATTGCTAGTTTAAATGCCCAGAACACATATCTGAATATATGTTCTGGTATTCCCGGACTCCGCTCAAGCTTCCATTCAACAACAGTCCCGGGGTTAAGGTATTGCAATGCGGCCATGTACCTGGGTAGAGATGCAAAGGACTTATCCTAACTACCATAAACAATTTCAAACGCACGTTTGCGCCCGAGAAATACCTTTCTTTTGGTAATGGAACACCCATATTCCTGGTGGACAGATGTTATACACTCTTTGATCTTGTACCTTATGGACGCTTCAATTTGTGGAATCAAGACAAGAGAAATCAAGTCAACATTCAAGTTAAAATGATTCCCACTGAATGTGTCTATTTCACAATTATGGGTGTCAATGTATTTACCCACAACCCACATATTTGTTTTCTTCTTCCTCGCACGCAACATCCAATTACAACCCATAAACCATTTACGGCAAATAACCTTGTATACATCCGGAGATGACTCTGCTACCGTGATCTCGCAACACTCTTTTACGTTGTACATTCGCACCACCTTGCTTAGGCGCACTTTATCAGGAAAAAAGCATGCCATTTGACAGCACCGTTGCTCTAGATTCATCCCACATTGCTGTCCAAATTTCATCAATATCCCCTGTGAGGGCATCCACATCCGGCATACTTGGCAAATGATCAAGGTAGGGAATCTCCTTTGAATGAAACGACATGTGGGACTCGTACACTCCTGGTCTAACGGGAGGTGGAACATGCTCCCTCGTCAAATCAGGTTCAACATTCTCTTCCTCCTCCTCATCACCCTCATCGGGGAAATGTTTGTCATCTCCAGACTCATCGGCATTATTGTCATAATCACTATTCTCTTCCTCACTCTGCGCATCTGCCAGATCCCGATTAAATATGTCGTCTTCGGCCAATTAAGTAAGGACAAGACCTTCAAGTTGCTCGTTTTCACTACACAACCAACAAAATAATGAGTTACTCAAATTGATCCAAACTTTACATATAGCTTTATCACTTCACTTACAAATCATAATGTGTTGATATGCCATGATGGACATTATCCTGTTGGTGATGACTCCCGGATGGACCATCATGATCCAACACACCAAAATTAGGCATATTCCAACTAGGAGTTGGTTCATAACTTGTAAAATTCATATCTGGACGGTACCCCTTATGGAATATATGAGTGTTAATACAAATTCAATACATCAAAAATAAACATCGTAACACAAAGGAAAATTGAAGTTTACCACTCGACTTGTGGATTATGTAAACTAGGGGAGAAATTATTTTCTCGCTCCTCATTCGCCCGTGGAGATAAGTTTAGATGAGGACAAACTCTTTCACCCGGAACCTGTTCGGCTAAAACTGCTCCAAAATAACCACCTGATGAGTGAGAGATATCCCTACTTTGCGCAACTTCATTATTGCGAACGTCTTCAGCCTTGACGTACATTTCCAATATTTTTATCACAAGAAATTCCCAGTATTCATCCGGAGTTCACAAAAAATCTCTCAGAGTTTCATCGTTTGTACCTAATTTAGGCATGAAATGGCAAAAGTTGAGTTTGGGAAAGTTTGATCGGGGTTTGACTTTTTGATATCGGGGTCGGATTCCGATTCTGGAAGTTGAAATAGGTCAGTAATGTTGAATATGACTTGTGTGCAAAATTTGAGGCCAATCGGACGTGGTTTGGTAGGTTTCGGCGCCGTTTGTGGAATTTAAAAGTTTAGAAGTTCTTTAGGTTTGAATCCGGGTATAATTGGAGTTTTGATGTTGTTCTGAGTGATTTGAAGGTTCGGCTAAGCTCGCATGGGGTTATATGACTTGTTGGTATGTTTGGTTGAGGTCTCGGGGGTGTTTCGAATGCGAAGAGGAGGACGCATCAGAAGCGAAGAGGAGGACGCAGATGCGGGAAGGGTTGGGTTGGACTGGAAGCGCAGGAGCGAGGTTAGGAGCATATCTGCGAAATCGCAGATGCGGAAGGGGAGGCGCAGATGCGGAAAAAGGCCTGAGTGGGAAGGATCGAAGAAGCGGGCAGGGCCCGCAAGTATGAATGAGTGACCGCAGATGCAGAGTCTGGGAACTTAAGTGGGATCTGCATCTGCGATTGAATTTCCGCAGGTGCGGAAGAACTGGGCAGAAAATGGAACTTCGAGGGTTTGATTCCCATTTCGATTTTGGGACTTTGAGAGCTCGGTGTGAGGCGATTTTTCGAGGTTTCTTCAAGAATATTGTTGGGGTAAGTGATTCTAACTCGGATTGGACTATATTTCATGAATCTATTACTATTTTCATCATCTAATTAGGGATTTGAGTTGTAAATTTGGGGGGGGAAATGGTAGAAACTTCATAGGCTAAAATTTTGAGTTTTGGAAGTGATTTGAGGTTGGATTCGAGTAATTCTTGTATGGTTGGACTCGTGAGTGGATGAGTGTTCATATTTTGTGACTTTTGTCGGATTTCGAGACGTGGGCCCGAGAGCCGGTTTGAGCCTATTTCGGATTTTTACTTATAATTTTGTGTTTCTCTTGTGGGATTGATTCTTTTAGCCTACATTAAATATATCATACTTCTTGTGGCTAGATTCGGGGCGTTTGGAGATTGATTCGAGGGGTAAGGGCATTGTGGAGTAGGATTTCTGGAGTTAGAGATTCCGGAGTAGAAATGAGAGCGGATCACTATAGATTTCGTTGTTGGGCTTCCACGGACTCAGCGGAAGTTTGATGCAGTTTGGGTGATTGTGGACTAGCTAACCAAGTCAGCTCATTTCATTCCTGTGATGACTACCTATTCTTCCAAGCAGCTGGCTCGAGTGTATATCTGCGAGATCATCAGGCTTCATGGCGTACCGGTATCTATCATTTCTGACCGGGGTACGCAGTTTACATCAAGGTTCTGGAGGGCTGTACATCATGAGTTGGGTACTCGAGTGGAGTTGAGCACAACATTTCACCCTCAAACGGACAGACAGTCTGAGCGCACTATGCAGATATTAGAGGATATGCTCCGTGCGTGTGTGATGGAGTTTGGGGGTTCATGGGATCAGTTCTTGCCTCTAGCAGAGTTTGCTTACAATAACAGTTACCAGTTGAGCATCCAGATGGCCCCGTATGAGGCTCTGTAAGGTAGGCGATGTAGATCTCCAGTGGGTTGGCTTGAGCTGGGCGAGGCTAGATTATTGGGTACAGACTTGGTTCAGGATGCTCTGGAGAAGGTTAGGGTAATTCATGATAGACTACGCACAACCCAGTCTAGATAGAAGAGTTATGCGGATCGAAAAGAAGGGCAAGCTGAGCCCGAGATTTATTGGTCCATTTGAGGTATTGCGACGTGTTGGGGAGGTTGCTTACGAGTTTGCCTTGCCTCCCAGTCTAGCAGGAGTTCATCTAGTATTCCATGTTTCTATGCTTCGGAAGTATCACGGTGATCCGTCTCACGTGTTGGATTTCAGATCAGTCCAGTTGGACAATGATTTATCTTATGTTGAGGAGTCGGTGGCGATCTTAGATAGGCAGGTTCGAAAGCTGAGGTCGAAGAGTATTGCTTCTGTGAAGGTTTAGTGGAGGGGTCAGCCGGTCGAGGAGGCGACTTGGGAAACCGAGCATGATATGCGCAACCGCTATCCTCATCTTTTCACCACTTCAGCTATGTCTCTATGCTCGTTCGAGGACGAATGATTATTTTAAGAGGGGGAGGATGTAACGATCCGGTCGGTCGTTTTGAGTGTATTAGCCATGATCCCCTATTTACTATTTTTCACGCATCTGTTTCTACTTATGTGACTTACCGGGAGGTCTTGTTTTTGGTTTTAGAGTGCTTTGGGACACTTAGTCCCTAAAACGGAAGTTAAGTCTCAGGATTTTTGACCATAGTCGGAATTGTGTGAAGACGACTCCGGAATGGAGTTCTGTCGGTTCCGTTAGCTTTGTTGGGTGATTTTGGACATAGGAGCATGTCCAGACTGTGAATTTGAGGTCTGTAGCTAATTTAGGCTTGAAATGACAAAAGTCGAGTTTTGAGAAGTTTGACCGGGGGGTTGACTTTTTGATATTGTGGTCGGATTCCGATTCCGGAAGTTAGAATAGGTCCTTAATGTTAAATATGACTTGTGTGCAAAATTTGTGGCCAAT
Organism: Nicotiana tomentosiformis; assembly: GCF_000390325.3. Lineage (NCBI taxonomy): Eukaryota > Viridiplantae > Streptophyta > Magnoliopsida > Solanales > Solanaceae > Nicotiana > Nicotiana tomentosiformis. Next base: position 32,340,749 of record NC_090812.1, read on the forward strand.
CGGGCGTGGTTTGATAAGTTTCCGCATTGTTTGTGGAATTTGAAAGTTTAGAAGTTCTTTAGGCTTGAATCTGGGTGTAATTGGTGTTTTGATGTTGTTTTGAGTGATTCAAAGGTTCGGCTAAGTTCGCATAGGGTTATATGACTTGTTGGTATGTTTAGTTGAGGTCCCGGGGGTGTTTCGGATGCCCATCGAAAGGAAATTTGGACTTAGGCATTGCTGGTTTTTTTTCTAGTGTTCTGGTGTTTCGCACCTGCGGTGGGAGCCCGCAGGTGCAGCCCCGCAAAAGAGAAGAGGAGGACGCAGATGCGGGCAAGGCTGGGTTGGACTGGAAGCGCAGGTGCGAGGTTAAGAGCGCATCTGCGAAACCGCAGATGCGGAAGGGGAGGCGCAGATGCGGAAGAAGGCCTGAGTGGGAAGGATTACAGAAGCGGGCAGGGCCCGCAGGTGCGAATGAGTGACCACTGACCACAGATGCGGAGTCTGGGAACTTAAGTGGGATCCGCACTTGCGATGGAATTTCCGCAGGTGCGGAAGAACTGGGAAGGAAATGGAACTTTGAGGGTTTGATTCCCATTTCGATTTTGGGACTTTGAGAGCTCGGTGTGAGGCGATTTTTCGAGGTTTCTTCGAGAAGATTGTTGGGGTAAGTGATTCTAACTCGGATTGGACTATATTTCATGAATCTATTACTATTTTCATCAACTAATTAGGGATTTGAGTTGTAAATTTGGGGGGGAAATGATAGAAACTTCATAGGCTAAAATTTTGAGTTTTGGAAGGTGATGTGAGGTTGGATTCGAGTAATTCTTGTATGGTTGGACTCGTGAGTGGATGGGTGTTCATATTTTGTGACTTTTGTCGGATTTCGAGACGTGGGCCCAGGGCCGGTTTGAGCCTATTTCTGATTTTGACTTATAATTTCGTGTTTCTCTTGTGGAATTGATTCTTTTAGCCTACATTAATTATATTGTACTGCTTTTGGTTAGATTTGGGGTGTTTGGAGATTGATTCAAGGGGCAAGGGCATTGCGGAGTAGGATTTCTGCGCGGTTGAGGTAAGTAACAGTCTTAAATCTGGTTTTGAGGGTATGAAACCCCGAGAATTGGTATGATGTTAGTGTTTGGAGGTGAAGCACATGCTAGGTGACGAGCGTGTGAGCATGCACCGTGAGGGATTGTGACTTGGTCCGTCTCGTGAGACTGTAAAGTCGAATAGCCATTGTTATTACTTGTTTTTCCTTGTCTTTGAGCAATTGACTGCCTTTCATGTTAGAAACCATGCTTAGGCCATATGATATCACTGTTGGGACCAGTAATGGTCGTATACTTGTTGAATTGACTGCTAATTGTTGTCTTGTACTCTGTCACAGTCTTACTTGTGTGTTATATCTCTGTTCCCTCTCAATTCTTGTTGATACTTGTTGTATTCTCCGTTTGGGATGATTATTATGATATTCTGTGAGCATAAGGGATTGGAGAGGTTAGTTACTGAGATAGGGCCTTAGTGCCGAGCTGTGAGCTATGTGAGGTTATATGGATCGGGTTGTACACTGCAACTAGCCTTATGGCTACTTATATGATTGGGTCGGGCTGCACGCCGCAGCGATATAGCGCTTGGGCTGAAAGGAGCCCCTACGGAGTTTGCATACCCCCAGTGAGCGCAGGTACCTAAAGAGAGTGTGTATTGAGGGCTGAGAGCTGAGGGTATGAGCTGTTGAGATGAGTTGAGTGACTGCTGCCTTGAGAGGCTGTACTTGCTTTTATTTATTGTTACACTTAGTTGTTATCTGTTGTTGTGAAATTTCTGGAAGATTCATATCTGATTTACTTGACCTCGAACTGATTTGACTTATAACACTGGATTTGAAAGCATGTTCACCCTTCACTGAAAACTTTTGAAATGATCTGTATTTTTTTATAGCTCGTCATTGCTTCTCAGTTCCTTATTTAATTCTGTTACTTGCTGAGTTGGTTGCACTCATGCTACACCCTGCACTTCATGTGCAGATCCAGGTGTGTACGGTTCTGACGGTCGCTGAGTTCGTGCGAGAGCTGATTATCGGAGACTTACGAGGTAGCTGCCGGCGTCCGCAGTCCTTGTTTCTCCTTTCTTATTATCCTTTCTCTCTTGTATTGGCATTTGGCACAGACTGTAGTAGACTCTGTTTCTAGATTGGTTGTTAGATGCTCATGACTTAGTAACACCTCGATGTTGGGCTATCATTCCGCACTGGTATTTTGTGTTTTTACCCCGTTATTATGTAAATCTTCAGTTAGTTTAATTGCTTCAACTCTCTTCTGTTATATATTGAAATCATATTGAGAATGTCGGCTTGCCTAATTTCACGATAGGCTCCATCACGACTGGTTAGGTATTTGGGTCGTGACAAGGTTCAAGGTCAACAAGTGCAAAACCGTGTGGAACAATTTGTGCAAGATGATAGTGGGTTTGAACAAGACTAATCATACAATGAGCAAGAGGAAGAAGTGCAATATGTGAATAACTACCAAGGGCAAAGGAACAACTCTCAAGGCCCGAATCAACAACAATGGCGATCTGAAGGAAAACAAGGAAATTGGAACAATAAAAACCACCAAGGCAATTGGAGTGGTGGTACCAACAATCAAGGTAATTGGAACAATAACAATAATCAAGGCAATTGGAACAATCAAGGCAACCAAGGCAATTGGGGTGGCAACAATCAAGGATATTGGGGAGGCAACGACCAAGGGAATCGGGGGCCGGTCTTTCAAAGGCTCCCGATGTATTAACAACCAAACAACCCGCCTCCTTATCCATCTCAAGGTTCTAGTTCTTCCACCAATGAGATGGGACAGATTGAAAATATGTTCAAATAAATGATGGAGAAAAATGCCGACTCCGATGCTCAATTAGCCTCTCACAACACTTCAATCCGCAATTTGGAAGTTCAATTGGGGCAAATCTCGCAAGCTTTAAACACTCGTCCTAAGGGGGCACTACCTAGTGATACGGTGGTGAACCCGAAGGGTGGGAACAACACGGGATATGCCATGGCCGTAACAACAAAGAGTGGAAGTGGTGGAGATGCAACCACCTCAAATCAAAGAAGAATTGTGGATGATGATGTAGTGGTTCAAGAAGATGAGATTCCAAGCAATGTGGTTCAAGCTATTGAAGAAGTGAGAATTGATATTGATGAGAGTGTGGAGGAGACCGAAGAAGAAGTGAACCCGTTTAGGGAACACGAGATTGACATACCGAAACCGGTAGTACCAAAGGCCAAGGCACCAATGCCAAGGCCTCCTCCTCCATAACCTCAAAGGCTCGCCAAGCAAAATAGTGAGAACCAATTCAAGAAGTTTATTGACATGATGAAGAACTTATCCATTAATGTGCCATTGGTTGAGGTGTTGGAACAAATGCCCGGTTATACAAAGTTCATGAAGGATTTGGTGACAAAGAAAAGATCAATGAATTGTGAGACTATCAAGATGACACATCAAGTGAGTGCTATTGTGCACCCAATGGCTCCGAAATTGTAAGATCACGGCGCTTTCACAATCCCTTGCACTATTGGAAGCGCTGACTTTGTCGAAGCTCTATGTGATCTAGGGGCGAGTATTAACTTGATGCCCTACTCGATGTTCAAAACTTTGGGAATTGGGCAACCAAGACCCACATCTATAAGGTTACAAATAGCGAACCATACTATGAAGAGACCATTGGGTATTATTGATGATGTGTTGGTTCGTGTTGATAAGTTCATCCTCCCGGCGGACTTTGTGATTCTTGATTGCGAAGTGGACTATGAGGTGACTATTATCTTATGTAGACCTTTCCTTGCTACGGGGAAGGCTCTTGTTGATGTGGAAGCCTGTGAGCTCACCTTCCGGGTGGGTGATGAAAAGATGGTTTTCCATGTGTGCAAATCTATGAGGCAATCGAATAGCAATGAAGTTTGTTCATTTGTGGACTTAGTGACCGAGGTGATTGTTGATGATGCCATGATGAATGTTGATGACACTTTGTAAGCCGTATTGCTTAATCATGATGATGATGAGAAGGAAGGCTTTGTGGAATGTGTAAATGCATTACAAGGAATGGGGTCGTATACTTATGAACCCCGAAAATTCTCCTTAGACCTTGAAGATCGAAAGACTCCTCCAACAAAGCCCTCAATCGAGGAGCCTCCCACTTTGGAGTTAAAGCCATTGCATTCACATCTCAGGTATGAGTTTCTTGGCCCATGTTCTATGTTATCTGTTATTCTTTCCTCTTGCTTGACTAACGTGCAGGTAGATTCTACTTTGGTGGTGCTTCAAAAGAGGAAGAAAGCTATAGGATGGACACTGGCAGATATTCGGGGTATAAGCCCCGCCTTTTGCATGCACAAGATTATTTTGGAGGAGGATGCCAAACCCTCCATTGAACATCAAAGAAGATTAAATTAAGCAATGCAAGAGGTGGTGAAGAAGGAGATCATATAATGGTTGGATGCTGGGGTTGTTTACCCTATTTTCGATAGCTCGTGGACCTCTATGGTGCAATGTATCCCAAAAAAGGGGGCATGACTGTGGTAACAAATGACAAGAACGAGTTGATCCCCATAAGAACGGTCACCAGGTGGAGAGTTTGCATGGACTATAGGAAGCTCAACAAAGTCACTCCGAAATATCATTTTCTGCTTCCATTTCTTGATCAAATGCTTGATAGGTTGGCCGGACGAGCTTTTTATTGTTTCCTTGATGGATATTCCAGCTAGAATCAAATTCTTATTGCTCCTGAGGACCAAGAGAAGACTACTTTCACTTGTCCCTATGGTACTTTCACATTCTCGCGGATGCCATTTGGGTTATGCAATGCACCGACGACTTTTCAACGGTGTATGATGGCCATCTTCACCGATGTGGTGGAGGATTTTCTTGAGGTCTTTATGGATGATTTCTCTGTGGTTGGGAATTCCTTCAATGATTGCTTGAAAAACTTGGATAATGTCTTGGCAAGATGTGAGGACACAAACTTGGTTTTGAATTGGGAGAAATGTCACTTCATGGTCGAAGAAGGCATAGTCCTCGGCCACAAAATTTCAAAGCATGGTATTGAGGTCGACAAGGCCAAAATTGAAGTGATCTCCAAACTCCCTCCCCTACATCCGTGAAGGGAGTGAGGAGCTTCTTGGGTCATGCGGGATTCTATCGCCGATTCATCAAGGACTTTTCTAAGGTGGTGAACCCGTTGTGTAAACTTTTGGAGAAGGATGCCAAGTTCCATTTCAACGAGGATTGTATGAAGGCATTCAGATTGCTCAAGTTCAAGTTGACAACTACTCCTATTATCACCGCACCGGATTGGTGCTTGCCTTTTGAGCTCATGTGTGACTCAAGTGATATGGCGGTTGAAGCAGTTTTGGGGCAACGTATCAACAAAATCTTCCATCCAGTTTACTATGCTAGTAAGACCATGAATGATGCCCAAGTCAACTACATAGTGACCGAAAAAGAGCTCATTGCTATTGTCTTTGCTATGGAGAAGTTCTGCCCTTATTTGATGGGTACAAAGGTGATTGTACACACCGACCATGCGGCGCTTCGATATTTGATGAGCAAGAAAGATTCTAAAGCAAGATTAATGCAGTGGGTGCTTCTATTGTAAGAGTTTTATCTAGAGATTCAAGACTGCAAGGGTAGTGAAAGCCAAGTGGCGGACCACTTGTCTCATTTGGAGGAGAAGGGGAGGCCACATGACGGGCTTGAGATAAATGATTCCTTCCCCGACGAGCAACTTCTAGCCATTTCAATGACCGGGATAACATGGTTCGCCGACTTAACCAATTATCTTGTAAGTGGTATTGTACCAAATGAGTTCTCTTCAAACCAAAGAAAGAAGCTCAAACGGGATTGCCTTGACTATTATTGGGATGAGCCGTATCTCTTCCGAATTTGTACCGATGGTATGATTCGACGATGTGTGCCGGAGGAGGAATAAAGGGAAATTCTTGAGGCTTGCCACTCTTCACCATATGGTAGTCACCATGGCGGAGCTAGAACGACAACAAAAGTGTTGAGTTGTGGATTCCAAGGGCCATTATTAGTGATGGGGGATCACACTTTTGTAACAAAGCTTTTGATACCTTACTCATAAAGTATAATGTCACTCACAAAGTGTCGACTCCCTATCATCCTTAAGCAAGTGGGCAAGTCGAAGTCTCCAACCGGGAGATCAAGAGTATTTTTTCAAAGACTATGAATGCCAATCGGATGGATTGGTCAAAGAAACTTGATGATGCTCTTTGGGCTTATAAGATGGCTTACAAAACACCGATTGGTATGTCTCCGTATCGGTTAGTGGTCGAGAAAGCTTGTCACCTACCGGTGGAACTTGAGCACAAGGCTATGTGGGCATTGAAGAAGCTTAATCTTGAATGGGATGTCGCCGCCAACTTAAGGGTGGCACAATTGAATGAGCTTGATGAATTCCGGTACCATGCATATTCAAGTTCGTCCTTATACAAGGACAAGATGAAGTACCTCCATGACAAGTACATCCGAAACAAGGAGTTTAAATAAGGTGATCCTGTGTTATTGTTCATTCCCGGTTACGGATGTTTCCGGGCAAGTTGAAGTCTAAATGGAGTGGCCCATTTGAAGTGGTAAATGTAACCCCCTTTGGTGATTTGGACTTGAAGAATAAAAATGATGAGGTATTTTGATTCAATGGGAACCGGGTAAAACACTATCTTGGCAAGGTTGATGATGGCCACATCGTGGTGGTTCTTCATTTCAAATGATTGGTAATCTGCGTCGTGTCGTGACGTTAAATCAGGCACTTCTTAGGAGGCAACCCATGTGTCTTTTTCTTTTTCTTTTTCATTAGATAGGCTTTGTTTTGTGCTAACTAGTTTTGAAGTGTATGCAGGAGTGGATGTGCATTGCAGGGACTGTGTCATAATTGGCTAAGTGTTGAAAAAAGTGCGGACCGCACAATTCTAAAGGCAGCAGCAGAAATCACTCTGCGGCCGCACAATTCTGTGTGCGTTCGCACAACTGGATTCTCTGAAGTTGGCCTGTCAAAAATCATAGCCAATCTGCGTCCGCACACAAAATTGTGCGGTCTGCACAAATTCTGTGGCCACACTCGCTTTTGTGCGGACCACAGAGTTGCATCAAGGTCCAGGTAAAGAGTGCGGTCCGCACTCAAAATTGTGCGGCCGCACTCACCTTAGGTTTGGGGTGACTTGATCAACCTATAAATAGAACCTCAATGCACTATTCACAATTTTACGTACTCTGAGTTCTTGAACCCTAAGCAAACACAATGCACGTTCAATTAGTTCATAATCGTCCTTCATTTCATTAGTGTAGATTCTTATCTGCATCCTTCATAACTGGTATGTTCATTACTTATTTAGATTTTTCAATTTCTTTTAGTTTTTGTTCTTTTGTGGTAGAGTTATTTTTAGACCTAAAATATCAATTGTTAGTCAAGTGTGCTTAAAATCATGTGGGTAATATCATATATGTTCATTGGGGCATGGGTAGATCATTAATCATGTTTAATTGCAAATACCATGTCTAAATTATGCAAAACTTGCAAAACACAGAGTCAATGCTGCGTAATTTCAAATTGTGCGGCCGCACACAAATTTGTGCGATCCGCAGATCTTAAACTTAAGGCTAAAATGTTGCATAAAAAGTGCGGACCGCACTCAAAATTGTGCGGTCCGCGGAATAATTGTGCTGCCACAGAAAAATGTGTGCGACAACACTTTGGAACTTCAGAGAACCAGTGTTCTAGAATTAGGATTGTGTGGCCGCACTCAAAATTTTGCGGTCCACAGAAAAATTGTGCAGCCGCAGAAAAATGTGTGCGACCGCACTTTGGAACTTCAGAGAACCAGTGTTCTGGAATTAGGATTGTGCAGCCGCACTCGAAATTGTGCGGTTCGCACTTCAGGATGTGCGACTGCACTTCAAAATTGTGAGGTCCGCATATGGCAGTCTGCTGCCGCACTCAAAATTGTGCGGTCCGCACTGCCTCTTCTGCAGTCTATTTTCCTGCAACTGTTATGCATCTCTGTACACTATTTTGAGCTTTAACTGACTTATGTACCTCATATTGGAGACAATGGTTCATTCACGAGGTAGAGGAGATACATCTAAAGGGAGAGGTGAACCCTCCCGAGGCTAGGGCAAAGGCACTCAACCTTTGGGGGTGCAAAAGAAAACTTTGACAAAAAGCAAACCCCGGGGAGAGGAAGGGCCACAGAGCCTTCTGAATCATGCTCATATGTCCCGTCTAGGGAAGCCTCCGAAGGTCACTCAATGGAAGAACAACCTGAGGCCCAGTCCCAACTATCACACTTCATAGGGAGATACCAACTCCGGGACGAACCCTCCACCTCAGCAAGTTCTTTTGAGGGTTTCGATGCCAGTAGCCAGGGCTCAGAGCCCTCCTCTACACCTACTCCTCCGGCAATAGTGGCAATAGATGATATGATGATGATGTCCCGGATGATGGTAGAGTAGGTGACACTCGAGTGGGCAGCCTAGAGAGGTCGAAGAAGAAGGAAGCATGGGAGGATCGGTTTGTGAGTTTGAAGGCCTTTAGGTTTAGAGAGTGGTGGCCCCAGAGATCGCTCACACTTGAGCGACAGTTCTTAATTAAGGATTTGGATATTCACAATCCAAATGTACTTAGACAGTTCCGGGAGTGCCAGAGGTGGATGTGGTTCACCCAGAGTGTCAAGGATGCCAAAGAGCACTTGGTACAAGAATTCTATGACATCAAGAAGGGTACCAAAGTTACCAAAGTGCAGAATTTGAAAGTTAGATTCAATCAGTGCACTTTGAACCAGTACTTGGGATTCGAGGATTTAGAACCAGTCCAGTACTTGAAAAAGCTCTCTAGGGGTGATGCGATTCGCCCTTGGCTAGAAAAGATATTGACAGCTCTAGGACCACCACCACCGTGGATCACAGCGGGAGTTCCCATTGCTCGGGCCACCCTCAATTTAAAGCAAAAGGGTGGCAAACTTTTGTGTTCAACCGCTTAGACCCGAGCTGGAATGAAAACAATCTTCCCATCCTCCGAGTAGTTTTGGTGGCATCCATCATGGCCGGGTACCCAATAAATGTGGGTGCCATCATGTCGGCCAATATGTCGTTGGTGGTCCAAAGAGGTGAAAGTTCCTATCCATATCCCAACACACTCACAACATACCTCACGAATGCAAAGGTGGAGCAAAGGAGTTTTGATCAAAAGGTACGGGCTAAACAACCCTTCTCATGGTACTCTTTGCAAGGTCCGGGAAACCCAACGTTCAAGGGTAAGGCAACTACCACCGGTGGCCAGTCTAATGAGCTAACGGTGGTGGTTACAAATTCAGCTCCTGAACCTTCCACAGCAGCCAGTCCTTCTACCAAGACAGCTGGCATGTCACCATCTCCACCTTCTAGACCATCTACATCAATGCCAGTGCCTGCCTCTTCCACATATCCACTCACTGCGTTGCGAGTCTCCCAGACATTGGCGAGTCTCAACAACTGGATGCAGATAGCTACTTCAAAGCTGTCTGACATATCCAGTGTTGTTGCAGCACAATCCTCTACCCCAGCAGCACCTCAGGTACCTCTGTCAGTGGAGGAAACATTGATAAAGATCCTGGAAAATCAAAAGACTATCATGGATACAGTGGTGGCGCACGGGAGAGCTATTGAGGAGTTGGGAAAACAGGTGAAGAAGATGCGAAAATCTCAGGCATAAAAGAAATTAGTGGAAAGATTGAACACCTAGGTGGCCAAGCTTGCATCAGCTGGGGATATTCCCTTTGACCTTCTGATGGAGATAACACCAGCAGCACCAACAATTCCACCAGTACCTCAGGCATTAGAGACAGAAGCTGGCCAGTCTGAGGAGCCGGACCCTGCTGCCCACAGCGCTGAGGAGATGCTCCAAATGTTCAGCCACCCCATTATTCCCCGACCGGAGGACGATGAAATCCAGTTGGAGGATCCAGAGGGTGCTGATGATGCCATGCACACTGAGACCAGATAGAGAGTTCTCTTCACTCTCTATCCTTATTTTTGTTAAGCATTGAGGACAAGGCTTATTATTTTTCAGGGGGTGGTCTATTTTGGATAGTTTATTATGATATCGACATTGGCATGTAATAAATTTAATACTCCTTTTCTTTTATCCTTATTCTCTCTTTCGTTATGTATATACTCATCCCTTTCCCTTGATGTATATATTCATTTCCCCTCGGTTTGTATATTCATTTGTCTTACTTTCAGTAGTTTATTTTATAGCTTCTGTAGTTTATTTTTCTTAGTAGTATATCTTCTTATTTACTTTAATAGTTTCTTTTTGATTCGATAACTTCTTGTTATATTTAAGTGAGCAATAAGACTTTGATTTTCTTAATGTCACGGTTCTTTCCAAAGGTGGGTTTTGTGTCAACCGTGTGGCTCTTCCCAACGATGGATGGCGTGACAAGCTTCTTAAGGGATTGAGTCCGTTTTTTTTATGTTTAGGTAAAAATAGTAGTAATGAATAAAAGGGTCTCAAGCATGCTTCACTTGGTACCAATACATTTACCTGCGACCTTATGGTTAAAAACAAGTTTTTGACATAAATATCTCTAGTTGTGACTTTTTGACTCTTGTGTTAACTTAAGCATTCATCGAGTGGTTCAGTCTAGCCATTTGTGATTTTCAATCTTAAATAGGGTTGTTGTGGGCCCTTCACTTCGTTCTCTTTAGCAATCCAGCACCATGAGAGGTGAGATATTTAGTTGCAAGTCCAAAGTACACGTGTTAATAGTCTAGAACTTGCCCCGAATGTTTTTCTAGGCGAAATTCTAAGTTTGGCTTGGCTTGATAAATGATTGTAGGCTCTCCTTGATCCAATTTGAAATCTTCCATAGCCTACCTATGTGATGCCCCTAGTTAACCCATTTGAGTTTAAGTCCTTTTTCATTTAATAACCACGTTACAGGCCTGTACCCATTTGTAATGACCCTCTCTTGGCATCCAATTTTTCCTTGGTATTCTTAAAAAACAATTGGCTAAAACATAAGTTTGGGGGAGAGACGAGGAGTTTAAAAGTGATATAAAGGTACAAAGAAAAGGAAATAAATGAAGAAAAGGGAAGGCAAAGAAAAGAAAGAAAGAACAAAATGAAAAATGCCAAAAAGAAAGTGAATAAAGTAAAGAGTTGAAGGGATTCAAAGAAAGACAAGGATGAAAGGCATGGAGTAAACAAATAAGGAGAAAATGAATATCATGACCAAGAAAGAGTGACGTTAAGTCTCTCTAGTTCCCCCGAGGAAAAAGAAAATGACTCAAAAAAGTCGACAAAGTATGATCCAAAAAGAGAAAATGGAGTGCTTAAGGAAAGATGATATTCCAACAAATCCTACCTTAGTCCAAAAGCCTTCATTACATCCCGAAAAAGCCCTACATTATTTCAAGTCGAGTGAGCTTACATTAGTGGTGATTTACATGAGGGGTAAGCATATGGTACTTAGAGCCGTACTTGTGACATTCATTTGAGAGAGATGAGCGAACTTTTCACAATCCTTGAATTGAGTGTTACATTCTAAAGTAAGATATGCTAACGGAGAGTAGAGGAGGAGGAGTTTGGGATCCACAATGACCTACATGAAAGAGCGAGCTTCCTTGATGAATAAAGTCAACTCTTGATGCTCTAGTGTCACATTAGAACTATTGTACTTAAAAAGTCAAATCATTGCATTGTTGATAATTCATAATTGTTGTGGGGAATTGTTGGTCCCAATTGATGTGTGTTTGATTCACCTTAGGCCAGCTGAAATAGCTCTTTTCTTGTGGAGGTGATAATTACCTTAATTGCTTAAGGACAAGCAAAAGCTTAAGTTTGGGGGAGTTGATAAGTAGGGATTTTGACTACTTATTTGCACTCTTTTACTTTTGTTTTAGCTCAAAATTGCTTAAAGGTATTCCCGAAAACTGATAAAATATGCTTTCTTGCAGGAGTGTTGGAATATGAGTCAAAGAGATGAAAATCAACTCAAGAAGGAGTAATATTGGACAAGGACCAAAACAAAGCTAAAAGGGAAAAATGCGGACCGCACAATATTGAGTGCAACCGCAGAACATGAGGAAGCCTCTAACAAAATTTCTATGCAAAGTTCGGATCGCACAATTATTGTGCGGCCGCAGACGATGAGGTTCAGAGAGATGGATTCTGGGGTAATGAAAAAGTACAGACCGCACCATTATTGTGCGGCCGCAGAATCAAAAGTGCGGCCGCACTCAGAAATGTGCGGTCCACAGAAGTCTTGCATGTCAAAGCAATTCGAAAGTGCGCCCGCACTCAGAAATGTACGGACCGCGGAACTTGAAGAAGTGCGGCCGCAACCCAGAATTGTGCATCCGCAGAAGTCCATCTTGTCAAGCTAATGTCAAAGTGCGGATCGCACACATAATTGTGCGGCTGCAGAATCTCCGCAGGGGCAATTTTGTCCGATAATTTTAGCTGGGTATAAATAGCTCTTTTTTGTCAAATTTAGGTTAAGGAGAGAACACCTGAGAATAGATAGCCGTTTTTCTTTACTGTTTTGGGTAACTTTGTAATAGTTTATCATTTTAACATTAGATTTTCTTCCCTTAATCATCTATTATGAGTTTTATCTTAGTTTCTTCTTTAATTTCTTCATTTTCTATGAGTAGCTAAAACCTTAGCTAGGGTTGTGACCCAACCCTAGTGTGGGTACTTAATGGGTGATTGATTTAGGACTTATTTATGATTGGGTATATGATATTTAGCCTAGTTCTTGCTTGAATTTGAGAATTAATGGGTGCAAACATTGATTCATGCCTTGACTTAGTCTCTACTTCAGAAAGATAGACTAAGTCTAGGAAAACTTGGCTAACAAGAAATTGGGGTGAACTCAAGAAATTGATAGCCCTAATTAAAGGGTTAAATCTAGAGATAGTAAAACCCGACTTGAGCATCTATCACTTGTTTTGTGAAATACCCATTTGGATTTGAAAAAGCCAAATTGGGCAAAATCACTCAAACTACCGAGAGGTATAAAGTGAGTAATCGCGTGTGATTGCTATATTGTATCCCGACCAACCAAACATGCCCTAAAGCTCTCAATCCGTTAGGTAACCAACTAGGTGGAAGTTACAACCCTAGATCTTTTATAACCTGAAAAACAACAGTACCAAAAACATTGTCTCTTAGCTATACAATTACAGCATTAGCATAACATTTAGGAGTAGAAAAGAAACAATCGAATATGTGGAAGTACAATCTTGGGGATGTCATATACTTAGACTAGGTATATACCTAATCCAACATAAAGCTCTCTGTGGAATCGACCCCGACTCACGTTGGGTAATTATAATTGCATCGACCGCCTCACAATCCCAATTAGTGATGTGAGTTTGGGCGACATCAGTGTCTTACCTAACCTTAAGTGGGGGAATTACCCCTTAGACATCGAGTTTTATGTGCCATTTGTGAAATGTGAAAAGCCGTATATGCGAGGTGACGAGTACGTACTCGGGCTATATGTGCAAAATTTATTGAGTTAAAGTCTTGGGCATATTGTGTAGTAAATTGGATAATTGTTAGTATTTATTTAATCATCTGTTTTTCATGCCTCAATTCGCATTTATTGAATTTGTTTTTATATGACGATTTGATGTGAATGTTACATGTATATTTATGTAAATTCTGTGAGTTTGATGGTTTGATATTTCTGGAATTTAATTTCATTATGGATTTTTTCTCTGCAAATAATTAATTAAACGAGCTTAAGAAGAAGTGTTAATATAATTATCAAAATTTGGATTAATGAAGGCGTTGCCCTATGCTGATTATTTTCTATCTCTGTTGATTATTTTTGAGGTTTTATATGCATTGTGTGAAGCCTTCGGCTATTTGTTGTGAAATTAATTGATTTGTTATATCTTTGGAATTGGTTGTGGTCATTGGGCAAATTGTGATATGAATTGATTTTTGTTATGTTGCCGTGATAATATTCCATGTAAATTGTTGTGTTGTGTGAGTTATTATTTTGAGGATATAAGGGTGGCATTCCACTGTTAATATTATGTGGGCATAAGGGAGGCATTTCGCTTTTATTATGTGTGTTGGGATATTGTCTGGGCAGAGCGATAAGAATGGCTATAGGAGCGATAAGGGTGGCTATTGATATTGTCAGGGCTGATGGATAAGGGAGGCTATTATAGGAGTGATAAGGGTGGCTATATGAGAGATAAACGTGGCTATTGTCAGGGATGATATGTGATGATGTGGAGTTATTGTATTGGTAATTTTCATGTGATGTTGGGGTATTCCTTGTGTTTATTTTTATATCTTGTGCAACTTGTCTTGTTGTTTCGGTAAACTTGATAATTGCCTGATTTATGTTGAAATTGTGAACCTGTGGCTATTGCCGGGCAGGTAATTCTATATGGGATCGGGTTGCACGACGCAATGAATATGAAACGTAGGCACGAGGTGCCGGGAAAAATATGATGGTTTTATTATTGGCATGCGAACTGTCCGTGCAGTTGTGATATGAAAAGTGGGCACGAGGTGCCGGAAAAATATGATGATTTAATTATGGGCACGAAGTGCCGTGGAAATATGAAAGTGGACTGAGACCCGTGTTTACGAAAAATATAAAAAAGGGCTGAGACCCGTATTTTTATGATTATGAAGTGGGGTGTCACATGGTGACTTTTAATTGAAAGAATTATATTCAAAATATTATATTTGAAAGAGATTTATTGAAAGAATTATATTTGAAAGATACTTATTTGAGGAAATTATTTATGAAAGAGATTTATTGAAAGAATTATATTTGAAAGATATTTATTTGAGGAAATTATATTTGAAAGAGAGTCATTTGGAAGAATTATATGTGAAAGATATTTATTTTAAGGGAGTATATTCGAAATATATTTATTGAAAAGTATTATATCCTGAAGAGTATTGAGAAGCACACAGACGAAAGATTTATATTTGAAGGACTTGATTTAATTGGTTGTACTTGTATTTATTATTTATTGTGCAATATTAATGGTGTTCTTGTTGCCCTGCTGTGCATATCACTCGTTGATTTGTGTTGCCCTTATTGTTATTTGTTTCCTATTATTTTTGTATACTATATTGTACAGGTTATTAGACTAGTGAGTGTCTCGACTGTACCTCGTCACTACTCCACTGAGGTTAGTCTTGATACTTTCTGGGTACCGACCGTGGTGTACTCATACTACACATCTGCACATTTTTGTGTAGATCCAGGTATTGGAGCTATCAGACTCGGACAAAGTTAAAGTGTGATCGCAAGGATTCAAGGTAGAGCTGCTTGGTCGTCGCAGTCCCTTGAAGTCTTTTCATTTTATTGTACTATTAATTATTAATCAAACAGTATTGAGTATTCGATCCTTGAGATCATTTCATGTATTCAGTTAGAGTTCGTGACTCAGTATTACTAGTCTTGGGAGGTTGTTTGTTGAATATTTCCGTTGTTAGTGTTGACACTTGTATTGAATAAAAAAAATAATGGCTTAAAATGTAATTGTAATCGGCTTACCTAGTCTTAGAGACTAAGTGCCATCACGACGCATGTGGTGGGATTTTTGGGCCGTGACATGTAAACTCCATTTTAAAGGGTAAAAAAGGCGAACAACATTTCGCTAAGGGTCTTCATGCTTTTAATATCATACTAGTCTCTATGTTTGTGCGATGCACGATATATCTTGTGCTAAATATTAAACATGTACCAAAAGTAATACACTTTTAATTGCGTAAACTACTTGTTATTAATATATGAAGTTCAGTAATAATTAGTTTCTTGAAATAAAATGTAACGACTCGGCTGGTCGTATTGAATATTATAACCCCATTCCCCCATTTACTGCTCAATTTATGCCTTGCTATTGATTTATGACTTATCGGGTTAGTTGGTTCGGGTCCGGAAGGAATTCAGAGTGAAATGAGACACTTAGTCTCATAATTGAAAAGAAATTAAGTTAGAAAAGTGGACCGGATACGGACCTATGTGTAAACGACCTCAGATTCGAATTCTGATAATTCCAATTGCTCCGTATGGTGATTTCGGAGTTAGGAGCGTGTCCGGAAGAATTTTTGGAGGTCCGTAGAGGAATTAGACTTGAAATGCCGAAAGTTAAATTTTTGGGAAGTTTGACCGAGGGGTTGACTTTTTGATATCGGAGTCGAAATCCAATTCTGAAAATTTTAATAGGTATGTTATGTCATTTATGACTTGTGTGCAAACTTTGAGGTCAATCGGACATGATTTCATAGGTTTCGGCGTTATTTGTAGAAATTAGAAGTTTCAAAGTTCAATAGGCTTGAATTGGGAGAGTAATTCATGGTTTTAGCGTTGTTTGAGGTGATTTGAGGATTCGACTAAGTTCATATGATATTTTAGGACTTGTTGGTATATTTGGTTGAGGTCCCGAGGTCCTCAGGTGAGTTTGGATGGTTAACGGATCAACAATTGAACTACAACAGCTGCTGCAATTTCCTTATGTTGGAAATTTCTTCTGCCAGATTCGAGCCCAGAAATCTCTCAGAATCGAGCCCAGAACGTGCCAGAATCGAGCCCAGGGTCAAGGGCCACGATCGAAGCCATGATTGAGCCCAGGGTCGAGGGCCACGGTCGAAGGCAGGGTCGAAGGCCAGGGTCGAAGGCCATGATCGAGGATCAGGATCGAAGCCACGATCGAGGCCCAGGATTGAGGACTAGGATCGAGGCCCAGGATCGAGGCCCAAGATCGAGGCTTAAGATCGAGGACCTCGATCAAAGGCCAAGATCGAGGCAGAACCGAGGTTGTCTGGGCAGAATTATAAAAACAGGGACTTCGTCCCATTCGCCATTTTTGATAAATTGGAGCTTGAGGAGAGGCGATTTTTGATATATTTTCAGGGAAAACTTGAGGTAAGTCCCTTGTGATCATTTCTACTCCATAATATTGAATTATCATCGAATAATCCGACTAGATTACATGCTTTTGAGGTGTAAATCGGAGATTGAAACTTAGAATTTGGAAATAGGATTTGTAGATTTGAGGGTCGAGTTGAGGTCAGAATTTGGTAAAATTGGTATGGGTGGACTCGTGGTTGAATGGGCTTTCGGATTTTATAACTTTTGTCGAGTTCCGAGACGTGGGCCCTACGGGCATTTTTGAGCTAAAATTCGGATTTTTATGGAAAATTAGCATTTTCTTATGAATTAATTCCAATAAATTTTATTGACTAAAATGAATTATTTGTGACTAGATTCAAGGCATTCGGAGGCCGATTTGCGAGGCAAAGGCATAACAGAGTAAAGAATTTCACGCTCCGAGGTAAGTAACAGTTTTAAATCTGGTCCTGAGTGTATTAAACCCCGGATTTTGGTATCATGTGATTATTTTGGAGGTGACGCACATGCTAGGTGACGGACGTGTGGGCGTGCACCGAGGGGATTGTGACTTGGTCCGTCCCGAAAAACTGTAAAGTTGAATAATTTGTTATTAACTATATGCTCTCTATGTGTTGATAAAATTTGACTGTAAATCATGTTAGAAATCATGCTTAGGCTATGTGATAGTACTATTGGGACCCACAGAGGTCGCGTACTTGTTGAATTTCCTGCTAAATGCTATATGTATTCAGTCTCAGTTTTTACTTGCACATTTTATCTCAGTCTCTGTTATTATTATTGATATATCATATAATTGTTGTTTGGGCTGATTTCATGATTAATGAGAGCTCGAGAGACTGGAGAGATTTATGACTGAGAGAGGCCGAGGGCCTGATTGTGAGATATTGATATCATAGCACGTGAGTTGGCCGTGCAGATCCTTATATTATACTATAGCACGTGAGTTGGCCGTACGGATCCTTATATTATACTACAGCACGTGAGTTGGCCGTGCAGATCCAGATATTTATATTATGGCACGTGAGTTGTCCGTGCAGATTATAATGCTTGGGCTGTAGGAGCCCCTCCGGAGTCTGTACACCCCCAGTAAGCGCGGGTACCCATTGAGAGTGAGTGATGAGGACTGGAAGCCCATGGAGTGATGAGGGCTGGGAGTCCAGTGAGTGATTGTTGTCCTAAGAGGTTGTACTTGATTTCCATTTGTTGTTGCACTTAGTTGCTATCTGACATTGTTGTGAAATCTTGAAAGATTTTGATATACGGATTACATGAACAGGAACTGTATAAAAATTGATTTGACATTAAACTGCCAGATTTGATAGCATGTCTATTCGTTGCTGGAATTACTGGAAATGAACCATAACTGTGTAGTTCTTACTATCTTCAGTTCCTTATTTATTATTGTTACTTGCTGAGTTGGTTGTACTCATACTACACCCTGCACTTTGTGTGCAGATTCAGGTGTTCCCGAACATAGCGGGTGTTGATTCTTTCACACAGTTGAGTTTTCGGAGATTCTGAGGTAGGTGCCGTGTTTCGTAGACCTTGCCTCTCCTTCCCTATCTCCTTATTTACTATATTTGGTCTCAGACTGTTACAAACCATATTTTTCAGACTTGTATTCATAATTAGATGCTCATGTACTCAGTGACACCAGGTTTTGGGAGTGGTTGTATCGGTAATTGTAAGATTTGTGGATGTTATTTAAATATTATATTTTCAGACTTGAAATAAGTTGTGGTTCATTGAGATTTCGGCTTGCCTAGTATTGAGATAGGCGCCATCACGACTGGTTAAAATTTTGGGTCGTGACAAGTTGGTATCAGAGCCTAGGTTAAGTAGGTCTCACGAGTCATGAGCAGGTTTAGTAGAGTCTTGCGGATCGGTACGAAGACGTCTGTACTTATCTTCGAGAGGCTGCAGAACCCTTAGGAAAATTTCACTTTCTTATATTCTGTCATGCGAATTTGTTGATTCTGGAAACTAAATTTCTGCTATTCTATTCTCTCACAGATGGTGAGGACACGTACTACCGGATCGAATGGTCAGCCACCAGTTAGGGATGCGAGAGGCCGAGACCGTGGTAGAGGCCGTGGCCGAGGTAGAGGTCGAGGTGTAGCTCGTACCACAGTTGGAACAACACCTATAGTACCACCAGTTATTCCAGCTTAGGAGCAGATTCCAGATATAGTTGAGCCGACAGGATCAGCTCAGACACCAGCTGTGCCCATTGAGATTGCAGGCATTCAAGAGACTTTGGCCTAGATATTTGCAGCCTGCACTGGTCTTGCTCAGGTGGTTTCGGCTCAGGACGCACCTACCACTTCTCAGGCTGGGGGAGGTACTCATACCCCTATTGCCCGTACTCCATACCAGGTAGTACATGGACTTCAGATACCGGGAGCGCTACCAGCCCAGCCGGTTGTAGCTACTCAGGCCCCAATAGTTCCTATTATGGCAGACGATGAGCAGAGAAGACTTGAGATATTTGAGAGGCTTCAACCTCCACCATTTAGCGGTACTGAGTCAGAGGATGCTCAGGATTTTCTGGATAGGTGCCAACGGATGCTTCGGACAACAGGTATTCTGGAGACCAGTGGGGTCTCATTCACTACTTTTCAGTTTTCTGGGGCTGCACTAAGATGGTGGGAGACTTACGAGAGGCGTAGGCCTGTTGGCGCAACACCCTTTACTTGGCATCAGTTCTCCGTGGTCTTTTTGGAGAAGTTCGTACCTCAGTCCCGGAGAGAAGAGCTGCGCAAACAGTTTGAGCAGCTTCGCCAGGGTGATATGTCCGTGACGCGGTATGAGATGAGATTTTCTAAATTGGCTCGTCACGCAATCTGGTTGTTTCCCACTGATAGGGAGAGGATTAGCAGATTCATTGATGGCCTCACATATCAGCTGTGGTTACTTATGACTAGGGAGAGAGTATCTAGTGCTACTTTTGATGAGGTAGTGGACATTGCTCGGCAGATAGAGATGGTTCGTAGCCAGGAATGTGGAGAGAGAGAGAGGCTAAGAGGCCTCATGGTCCGGGTGATTACAACGGTATTCCTTCAAGGGGTCAGTTTCACCAAGGTAGGGGTCGTCCTTACAGACACGCTCAGACGGGTCGTCCAGCTCATCGTGGTACATCAGCTAGCCATGATTCTTACAGTGCTCACTCAGGCCAGTCTTCATTCAGTGCACTACCAGCGTAGAGTTCTCATCATACCTCGTCCGTACAGGCTTCTGCAGGTCATTCCTCAGGCTATCAGGAGCAGCAGTTCCATCAGAGGAGGGGTTGTTTCGAGTGCCGAGAATTTGGTCATTTCAAGAGAGAGTGTCCTAGGCTGTTGAGTAGGGCTTCACAATAGAGTTCTCGACCGACGGCACCAGCACCAACAGTTACACCACCTGCCCTGCCATCTCAGGGTGGGGGTCAGGCAGCTAGGGGCCGCCCAAGAGGGGGAAGCCGATCAAGTGGCGAGCAGGCTCGATTCTATGCTTTTCCTGCTAGGCCAGATGCTGTTGCCTCCGATGCAGTGATCACATGTATTGTTTCAGTATGCCACAAGGAGGCTTCTATATTATTTGACCCTGGTTCCACTTATTCATATATATCATTGTATTTTGCTCATTATCTGGATATGCCCTGTGAGTCCTTAGTTTCACCTGTTAGTGTATCTACACCGGTGGGCGATATTATTACTATGGATCGTGTGTATCGGTCGTGTGTAGTAACTATTGGGGAACTGGAGACTATAGTCGATCTCTTATTACTCGATATGGTTGATTTCGATGTAATCCTGGGTATGGATTGGTTATCTCCATGTCATGCTATTCTGGACTATCACACGAAAATCGTGACGTTGACAATGCCGGGGTTGCCAAAGGCTGAATGGAAGGGTTCTCTAGATCTTGTTCCTAGCAGGGTAATTTCTTATTTGAAGGCCCAACGTATGGTTGGAAAGGGATGCTTGTCATATTTGGCCTTTGTGAGAGATGTTGATGCAGATACTCCTATTATTGATTCAGTACCGCTCGTGCGAGACTTTCCGGATATATTTCCTGCAGGCCTGCTGGGTATGCCACCCGACAGGGATATTGATTTCGGTATTGAATTGGTACAGGGCACTCAGCCCATTTCTATTCATCCATATCGTATGGCACCAGTTGAGTTAAAAGAATTGAAAGAGCAACTTCAGGAACTCTTTAAAAAAGGGTTTATTAGGCCTAGTGTGTCGCCTTGGGGTGCACCGGTTCTATTTGTGAAAAAGAAAGATGGTACTATGCGGATGTGCATTGATTATAGGCAGTTGAACAAAGTTACAATCAAGAATAAATATCCATTGCCGCATATTTATGATTTATTTGACCAGCTTCAGGGAGCGAGGGTATTCTCCAAAATTGATTTGAGGTCTGGGTATCACCAATTAAAAATTCGGGATTCGAATATTCTAAAGACGACATTCAGGACTCGTTATGGCCACTATGAATTTCTTGTGATGTCTTTTGGGCTAAGCAATGCCCCAACAACATTTATGCATTTGATGAATAGTGTATTTCAGCCATATCTTAATTTATTTGTCGTGGTATTCATTAATCATATTCTAGTGTACTCATGTAGCCAGGAGGAGCATGCATAACACTTGGGTATTGTATTACAGAGGCTGAGAGAGGAGAAACTTTATGCCAAATTCTCTAAGTGTGAGTTCTGGCTTAGTTCAATGGCATTCTTGGGACATATAGTGTCCAGTGAAGGAATTAAGGTGGATCAGAAGAAAATAGAGGCAGTTCAGAATTGGCCCAGACCATCCTCAGTTACTGAGATTCGGAGTTTTCTCGGCTTGACCGGTTATTATCGTCGTTTCGTGGAGGGTTTCTCATCTATTGCATCGTCTATGACTAAATTGACCCAGAAAGGTGCTCCGTTTAGGTGGTCGGATGAATGTGAAGAGAGCTTTCAGAAGCTCAAGACAGCTTTGACTACAACTCCAGTATTGGTGTTGCCTACAGGTTCAGAGTTTTATACTGTGTTTTGTGATGCATCACTGATTGGTCTCGGCGCAGTACTTATGCAAGACAGTAGGGTGATTGCCTATGCATCCATACAGTTAAAGGTACATGAGAAGAATTATCCAGTCCACGATCTTGCGTTAGCAACTATTGTTCATGTCTTGAAAATTTGGCGGCATTACTTGTACGGTGTCCAGTGTGAGGTATATACCGATCATCGGAGTCTACAACATTTGTTTAAACAGAAGGATCTTAACTTGTGGCAGCGAATGTGGTTGGAGTTTCTTAAGGATTATGATATCACCATTCTCTATCATCCCGGAAAGGCCAATGTGGTGGCCGGTGCCTTGAGTCATAAGGCAGAGAGTTTGGGAAGCTTAGCATACTTACCGGTAGCAGAGAGGCCTTTAGCCTTGGAGGTTCAGGCCTTGGCTAATCAGTTTGTTAGATTGGATATTTCCGAGCCGAATCGAGTTTTGGCCTGTGTGGTTTCTCGGTCTTCTTTATATGATCGCATCAGAGAGCGCCAGTATGATGATCCACATCTGCTTGTCCTTAAGGACACGGTTCAGCACGGTGATGCCAAGGAAGTCACTATTGGAGATGACGGTGTATTACGGATGCAGGGCAGGCTATGCGTACCTAATGTAGATGGTTTGCATAAGCTGATTCTCTAGGAAGCTCACAGTTTGCGGTACTCTATTCATCCAGGCGCTGCGAAGATGTATAAGGATTTGAGACAGCACTATTGGTGGAGGCAGATGAAGAAAGATATAGTTGGGTTTGTATCTCAGTGTTTAAATTGTCAACAGGTAAAGTACGAGCATGAGAGACCGGGCGAATTGCGACAGAGACTTGAAATTCCGGAGTGGAAGTGGGAGCGTATTACCATGGACATCGTAGTTGGACTCCCACAGACTTTAAGAAAGTTTGATGTTGTTTGGGTGATAGTAGGTCGGTTAACCAAATCTGCGCATTTTATTCCAGTCGGTACTAATTATTCTTTGGAGCGGTTGGCTGGTATTTATATTCGCGGGATTGTTCGCCAACACGGTGTGCTGGTGTCCATTATTTCAGATCGGGGTACGTAGTTTACCTCGCAGTTTTGGAGGGCAGTGCAGTGAGAATTGGGCACACAGGTTTAGTTGAGTACAACATTTCACCCTCAGACAGACGGATAATCCGAGCACACTATTCAGATATTGGAGGATATACTACGCTCTTGTGTCATTGATTTTGGGGGTTCATGGGATCAATTTCTTCCACTCGCAGAGTTTGCTTATAATAATAGCTACCAGTCAAGCATTCAGATGGCTCCGTATGAAGCTTTATATGGGATACGGTGTCGGTCTACGGTGGGTTGGTTTGAGCCTGGTGAGGTTACACTATTGGGTACTGACTTGGTTCAGGATGCTTTAGAGAAGGTCAAAGTAATTCAGGAACGGCTTCGCACGGCACAGTCTAGACAGAAGAGTTATGCCGACAGGAAGGTTCATGATGTTGTTCACATGGTTGGGGAGAAGGTTTTGCTCAAGATTTCACCCATGAAGGTTGTGTTGAGGTTCAGGAAAAAGGGCAAGTTGATCCCTCGGTATATTGGGCCTTTTGAAATACTTAAGAAAATTGGGGAGGTGGCTTATGAACTTGCTTTGCCACCTAGTCTATCAGGTGTTCATCTAGTGTTCTATGTATCCATGCTCCGAAAGTATGTCGGGGATCCGTCTCACATTTTGGATTTCAGTACAGTACAGCTGGACGGTAATTTGATTTATGATGTGAAGCCGATGGCTATTTTAGACCGGCAGGTTCGAAAGCTGAGGTCAAATAACATAGCATCAGTGAAGGTGCTATGAAGAGGCCAGCCAGTCGGAAAAGCTACTTGGGAGATGGAGCAGGAGATGCGGAACAAATATCCACACTTATTTGAGACTCCAGGTATTATTCTAAACTCGTTCGAGGACGAACGTGTGTTTAAAAGGGGGAGAATGTAACGACTCGGCCGGTCATTTTGAATATTATAACCCCATCCCCCCATTTACTGCTCAATTTATGCCTTGCTATTGATTTATGACTTATCGGGTTAGTTGGTTCGGGTCCGGAAGGAATTCGGAGTGAAATGAGACACTTAGTCTCATAATTGAAAAAATATTAAGTTAGAAAAGTGGACCGGATATGGACCTATGTGTAAATGACCTCGGATTCGAATTCTGATAATTCCAATAGCTCCGTATGGTGATTTCGTACTTAGGAGCGTGTTCGGAAGAATTTTTGGAGGTCCGTAGAGGAATTAGACTTGAAATGCCGAAAGTTGAATTTTTGGAAAGTTTGACCGAGGGGTTGACTCTTTGATATCGGGGTCGAAATCTAATTCTGAAAATTTTAATAGGTATGTTATGTCATTTATGACTTGTGTGCAAAATTTGAGGTCAATCGGACGTGATTTGATAGGTTTCGGCGTTATTTGTAGAAATTAGAAATTTTAAAGTTCAATAGACTTGAATTGGGGCGTAATTTATGGTTTTAGCGTTGTTTGAGGTGATTTGAGGATTCAACTAAGTTCGTATGATGTTTTAGTACTTGTTGGTATATTTGGTTGAGTTCTCGAGGGCCTCGGGTGAGTTTCGGATGGTTAACGGATCAAAAATTGAACTACAACAATTGCTGCAATTTCCTTCTGTTGGAAATTTCTTCTGCCAGATTCGAGCCCAGAAATCTCTCAGAATCGAGCCCAGAACCTGCCAGAATCGAGCCCAGGGTCAAGGTCTACGATCGAATCCATGATCGAGCCCAGGGTCGAGGACCACAGTCGAAGGCAGGGTCGAAGACATGATCGAAGGTTAGGGTCGAGGGCCATGATCGAGGATCAGGATCGAAGCCACGATCGAGGCCCAAGATCGAGGGCTAGGATCGAGGACCAGGATCGAGGGCCAAGATCGAGGCTAAGGATCGAGGACCTCGATCGAAGGCCAAAATCGAGGCAGAACCGAGGTTGTCTAGGAAGAATTATAAAAACAGGGACTTCGTCCCATTCACCATTTTTGACAAATTGGAGCTTGAGGAGAGACGATTTTTGATATATTTTCAAGGAAAACTTGAGGTAAGTCCCTTGTGATCATTTTTATTCCATAATATTGAATTATCATCGAATAATTCGACTAGATTGCATGATTTTGAGGTGTAAATCGGAATTGGAACATAAAAATTTGAAAATAAGTTTTGTAGAATAAGGTCGAGTTGAGGTCAGAATTTGGTAAAATTGGTATGGGTAGACTCGTGGTTGAATGGGATTTTGGATTTAATAACTTTTGTCGAGTTTCGAGATGTGGGCCCCACGGGCGATTTTTGAGCTAAAATTTGGATTTTTATGGAAAATTAGCATTTTCTTATGGAATTAATTCCAATAAATTTTATTGACTAAAACGAATTATTTGTGACTAGATTCGAGGCATTCGAAAGCCGATTTGCGAGGCAAAGGCATAACAGAGTAAAGAATTTCACACTTTGAGGTAAGTAATAGTTTTAAATCTGGTCCTGAGGGTATTAAACCCCGGATTTTGGTATCATGTGATTATTTTGGAGGTGACGCACATGCTAGGTGAAGGGCGTGTGGGCGTGCACCAAGGGGATTGTGACTTGGTCCGTCCCGAAAAACTGTATAGTTGAATAATTTGTTGTTAGCTATATGCTCTCTATGTGTTGATAATAATTGACTATAAATCATGTTAAAAATCATTCTTAGGCTATGTGATAGTACTGTTGGGACCCACAGAGGTCGCGTACTTGTTGAATTGCATGATAAATGCTATATATACTCAGTCTCAGTTTTTAGTTGCACATTTTATCTCACTCTCTGTTATTATTATTGATACATCATATCATTGTTGTTTGGGCTGATTTCATGATTAATGAGAGCTCGAGAGACTGGAGAGATTTATGACTGAGAGAGTCCGAGGGCCTGATTGTGAGATATTGATATCATAGCACGTGAGTTGTCCGTGCAGCACGTGAGTTAGCCGTGCAGATCCTTATATTATACTATAGCACGTGAGTTGGTCGTGCAGATCCAGATATTTATATTATGGCACGTGAGTTGTCCGTGCAGATTATAGCGCTTGGGCTGTAGGAGCCCCTCCGGAATCTGTACACCCCCAGTGAGCGCGGGTACCCATTGAGAGTGAGTGATGAGGGATGGGAGCCTAGTGAGTGATTGTTATCCTAAGAGGTTGTTCTTGATTTTCATTTGTTGTTGCACTTAGTTGCTATCTGACATTATTGTGAAATCTCTAAGAGATTTTGATATACGGATTACATGAACATGAACTGTATAAAAATTGATTTGACATTAAACTGCCAGATTTGATAGCATGTCTATTCTTTGCTGGAATTACTGAAAATGAACCATAACTGTGTAGCTCGTTACTATCTTCAGTTCCTTATTTATTATTGTTACTTGCTGAGTTGGTTGTACTCATACTATACCCTGCACTTCGTGTGCAGATCCAGGTGTTTCCGGACATAGCGGGTGTTGATTCTTTCACACAGTTGATTTTTCAGAGATTCTGAGGTAGTTGCCGTGTTACGCAGACCTTGCCTCTCCTTCCCTATCTCCTTATTTACTGTATTTGGTCTCAGACTGTTACAGACCGTATTTTTCAGACTTGTATTCATAATTAGATGCTCATGTACTCAGTGACACCAGGTTTTGGGAGTGGTTGTATCGGTAATTGTAAGATTTGTGGATGTTATTTAAATATTATATTTTTAGACTTGAAAGAAGTTGTGGTTCATTGAGATTTCGACTTGCCTAGTATTGAGATAGGCGCCATCACAGCTGGTTAAAATTTTGGGTCGTGACATAAAAGAATATTAATATATAATTGAAACCAACTTATTAATTAAGTTTTATCATAATTAAAGGATAAAATTGATTGCAAGTAGATATATTTCAAATTATTATATTAAAATTGGTAAAAAGATGACTAACTTGATAACAATAGTAGATAAGAGCATGAACGCAAAACCCTATGTTTTCTCATATTAATTTATCCGTGTGTTATCTTTCAATATATCACAAACAATCGTCTCTTTCAAAGTTCTACACATAAAACTTACAAAAAACAATATACTTACGTACATGTCAATGTTCACATACACCCAATATATATATTTATACATAAAATTTAGAACAAATCAACCCAACCCACCTTCAACAGAGATAGAAGCACGAGAGTATTGCCAACGTATAATATGTAGTGATACAAGTTTAACACAACCGTAAATAGAGAAGGAAGCACTGGAATATGCTGAAAGTAAAAATATTACCGAAACTTAAATAACTCTTTGGTACTCATTTTCTGTTCTTCCTTAAATTTAGCTCCCACACTTTTTTCTAGCTAATCCCATAAATAATCTAATACGAATTTTTTGATATGATATTAAAAACATCTTATAAGCATGTGAATAATATGAATCCTATTAGTAAATAAATTCGTTGAAGAATATGAATCCAAGTGTGCATCGCATATAAATTCTAGTTATTACAATTCTATCAAATATGAAATGATTTCTTTTTGAGAAATCTGCAATATTGAAGGCATAAAAGTCTGTTAATATTTCAAGGATATATTTGTTGTTCAACATTTAGTATAAATTATTCGTGCTTTTATAATAATATAGATATAGATAGATAAAAAATAATTTAATCATATTTAGTATCAAACTTAGATAGTTAAATATAATAAAATTCTATCTTTGTCCGAATTCCCGTCAGGCATATTTATTTTTCAAGTCTTTGCCCTTTTTGTTTTGTTATAAATAATATAAATTATGCTTGAACTTAAATAGTTAAATATAATAAAATTTCATCGTTGGCCAAATCCAAATTATACATAAGTTTTACACCTTTTTAGTCTATTTCTGTTAGACTTATCGGCTAATTTGGTAACCAAAAGCGAAAAAACAGGCAAAATAAGTTTTTTAACAAAGTGTTCTTTTGAATTTTGGTTTCTTCTCTCTCCGTTTATTGAAATGTTACGTTAACATTTTGACATATTTAATTAGAACCGTCCCAAAATATCATAAACATATTTGGTGTAGTTGGAGCAATTGTACATCTCATTAGAGCATTAAAATTTATATCTATTTATACTATATTAAAAGCATAAAAGCCCTTAGCGAAATATCATTCGCCTATTTTGTCATTTAAAAATAGATTTTATACTAGATAAAATAGTCATTTAATTATTTTTCTAATTTTAGGACTTTAAAATCAACTAAAATGAGCCCGGATCTGCTCCAGTTATAAATGCTCCAGTATTTATCAATACAGGTCCGGATTGGAGCCACGTGCTCCTATAAAAATTTTAAGGTCGTGATCTCTTCTCCTCCACTTCTCCTAAAATTCCCTTTTCTTCCAAATGAAAGAATAAAGATAAATACAGAGCCCGAGTATACTCACATTCTTTCTACTCATCAGACAGCTATGTAGTTGCTCTTGCTTTTTTTTTATCTTGCAACGACAACTTAATTTTTTTTCTTTTTTGGTTTTTTTCAATATGATGACCCAAAATGTTATCTTTAAATTTAATAATTAATTTTGTATTCTAAAATCTCGAAAAGTACTATTTATCATTCCTCAACTTGCGTGCGCAGTCCGTAAAATTTTTCGAAAAGTTTTCAGGTGAAAAATGGATTAAAATGTGAATTAGAGCTTTAAAACTCAACTGAGTTGACTTTGGTCAATATTTTGAGCAAACGGACTCGAATTAGTGTTTTGATAGTTCCGGTAGGTCCGTATCGTGATTTGGGACTTGAACGTATTCACGGAATTAAATTTCAAGGTCCCTAGTCCGAGATACAGAATTTTGATGAAAAATTAAAAGCTTAAGTTCAAATAGTGACCGGATATCGAATTATGTGCAAACGACCCCAGAATAAAATTTTGATGATTCCAACAGCTCCGTATAGTAATTTTGGATTTAGTAGTGTGATCGAAATTTTATTTGAAAGTCTGTAGAGAAATTTGGCTTGAAATGGCTAAAATAGGAATTTAAGTTTGGAAGTTTGACCGGGGAGTTGACTTTTTGATATCGGGGTCAGAATCCAGTTCTGAAAATTTTTACAGCTCTGTTATGTCATTTATGACTTGTGTGCAAAATTTGAGGTAAATCGGACTTGATTTGATAGGTTTCGACATCGAATGTAGAAGTTGGAAAATCTTGAGTTTCATTAAACTTGAATTGGGGTGTGATTTGTGATTTTAGCGTTGTTTGGTTTGATTTGAGGTTTCAAATAAGTTCGTATGATGTTTTAGGACTTGTTGGTGTATTGTGTTGAGATCCCGAGGGCCTCGGGTGAGTTTCGGATGGCTAACAGATCAAAAGTGGGACTTAGGTGTTGTAATTTTTCTACTGAAAATGCTGTCAAAATCGGGTTGCCTGTCAAAATTGGACTCCCTGTCAAAATCGGACTCCCTGACAGATCTGTAAGTTATAAAAACAGGGGACTTTGTCCCATTTGCCATTTTTGACGAATTGGAGCTTGAGGAGAGGCGATTTAGATATATTTTCAAGGAAAATTATTGGGGTAAGTGATTCTAACTCGAATTTGGTTAATATACACGAATATATCATTGTTTTTACCATTTAATTAGTGTATTGAGATGAAAATTTAGAATTTTTTTAGAAATCTCATAAAAACAAAATTTTGAGATTTCTGTGTCGATTCGGAGTCGGATTGGAGTGAAACTGGTATGGTTGGACTCGTAATTGAATGGGTTATCGGATTTTGTAAGTTTCACCGGATTCTGAGACGTGGGCCCCACGAGCATTTTTTGAGCTAATTTCAGATTTTATTGAAAAAATATAGTATTTTCTTATGAAATTGATTCCTATAATTTTTGTTGACTGTATCGAATTAATTATGAATAGATACGAGTCGATCGGAGTCAGAAAATCGAGAAAAAAATATACTACTTGGTTAAATTGGAGCAAGTCGAGGTAAGTGACTTGTCTAACCTTGTGTGGGGGAAATTTCTCCTAGGATTGATACTGAAGTGATAAATTATAATATGTTGAAAGTCGTGTACACGAGGTGACGAGTGTGTACACGGGCTAAATATGAAAGATTATATTTTTAAATTGTGTAGATCACTGCTGCGCATTAATTAAACTATTTTATTCTGATATATTCTTCATCATTGATTTAATGTTTATATTTTAAAGTTGATTGACTTTTTCCTGCTAATTGTTTTACTTGTTTAGTTGGAACTTGGTTTCTTTTATTCTGTGCATTATTTGAAGGTTGATTTTCTTTAAAATAAATATTACTAATATGAAGTATTTGACATTTTAAATTTGGTATTGAAGCAACGTATTAAAGATTTTGAAATATTATTTTGCCGAATTATTTATTCCTGAATATTTTTGTAAGATTTTCGTACTCATTGTGATGGAGCCGTGAGCTCTTATTTGTGGAAAAGTATTATTGATGATTTATTTTGGCATGAGTCGTGAGCTCTTTATTGTGAAAAATATTGTTGTTGAATTATTTTGGCAAGTTAAATTATTTGAGCACTTGAGGTGCAAATTGTGATATATTGTGATATTGATACGCATGCGGTGGTATAAGGTCTTGGGTATTGAAACGCATGCAGTGAGATAAGGGTGGCTTGATACGGGTGGCTAGTAGGGGGAACTACTAGAAGTCATGCGGTGTGATAAGTATGGCTAAACACGGGATGCTATTTCGGAAAAAATATTTTCTTTCAAATAAATTGTGAAGGCTCCTGCGGTGAGATAAGGAAATGAGATATTGTGAATTTATTTATGATTTGGGACTACGAGGCGGTACCTCAGGAGTGCCCTTGTTGATATTGATTTATGGTCGCCGTTGTCTTTGATTATTTATTGTGATTTTCTTGAAGTTGAAAGGAAATTTTATTTTGTTTTCACGAGATATTAATCGCCATTATTTGGTGTAATTAAATGTGGCATACTACTTGATTCATTTTCATTGTCATTTTATCTTATTATATTGTTTAAATATTTTACCATGTCATTATTTATTCTCCAGTAGGGCTTGACCTGACCTCGTCACTACTCTACCGAGGTTAGGCTTGGCACTTACTGTA
Organism: Nicotiana tomentosiformis; assembly: GCF_000390325.3. Lineage (NCBI taxonomy): Eukaryota > Viridiplantae > Streptophyta > Magnoliopsida > Solanales > Solanaceae > Nicotiana > Nicotiana tomentosiformis. The sequence continues at coordinate 32,371,819 of NC_090812.1, forward strand.
ACGACCCGGCTGGTCATTTTGAGAGTAATAGCCCCGATCCTCTATTAACTGCTTTCCCCAAATCTTTTTCTGCTATTGTGACTTGCCGGGATGATTGGTTTTGAGTTTCGGAGTATTTTGGGACATTTAGTCCCTAAATGAGAGCTTAAGCCTTAAGATTTGGACTGTAGTCAAAACTGTGTGAAGACGACTCCGGAATGGAATTTCGTTAGTTCCGTTAGCTCCGTTAGGTGATTTTGGATTTAGGAGCGTGTCTGGATTGTGTTTTGGAGGTTCGTAGCTCATTTAGGCTTGAAATGGCGAAAGTCGATTTTTTGGAATTTTGGGCTGGTAGTGAAATTTTTGTTATCGGGGTCGTTTTTCGATTCCAGAAGTTGGAGTAGGTCCGTAATGTTGATTATGACTTGTGCGCAAAATTTGAGGTCAATTGGACGTGATTTGATAGGTTTCGGTATCGGTTGTAGAATTTTGAAGTTTTAAGTTCTTTAAGTTTGAATTGGAGGGTGATTCGTGATTTTAGAGTTGTTTGATGTGATTTGAGAGCTCGACTAAGTTCGTATGGTATTTTAGGATTGGTTGGTATGTTTGGTCGAGGTCCCGGTGGGCCTCAGGTGTGTTTCGGATGCTCAACGAGTCATCTTTGGACTTAGAGAAGTGGCAGATTTCTGGTGTTTTATTGCAGAAAAATCCTTCATCGAATTCGCGAGAGGTGCCTCGCAATCGCGTAGTGCATCTGGGAAAGGCAGTGAAGTTGTTCTTTGCGTTCGCGATGTTGTTCCCGCGTTCGCGAAGGTGTGGGACCTTAAGCCTACGCGTTCGCGATATGGTCCTAGCATTCGCGTAGAGGAGCGGGGCAGATGAAGCTTCGGGCATTAAGCCTACGCATTCGCGAAGAGGTTCCCGCATTCATGAAGGGTCCGTCAGTGAAAGGTACGCGTTCGCGGGATCCCCTCGCGTTCGCGAAGGAGGAAGTTTGGGCCAGTGGAAGATTGTTCATCGCGTTCGCGAAGAACTGGGCAGAATTTAAGGTTCCAAAACGAGGGGTGAGTTCATAACACACAAATTTGATTGAGAGCTCGGTAGAAGGCGAAATTTGGAGAGATTTTCGGAGGAAATTTTTGGGTAATGATTCCTAACTCCTTTGGGTAATGATTCCACTAATCTATGGTTGATTTTATCATTTAATTTCGGATTTGGGGTGAAATATTGAGAAAGATTCTTAGGCCAAATTTTGGGGTTTTGATCGAGATTTTGGTATCAGATTTGAGCAATTTTGGTACGAGTAAACTCGTGAGTGAATGAGTGTTCGTATTTTGCGAGTTTTACCCGATTTCGAGACGTGGGCCCGGGATGACTTTTTGGGCATTTTTTCTAATTTCACGCTTTAGCTTCGAATTAATTAGCTAAATTAGTTACTCGTAGTTATATTTACATTATGAAATTATTAAAATAGATTCGGGCCATTTGGAGTCGGATACTCGTGATAAGAACGTGTTATCGAGGTGATTTGAGCGGTTCGAGGTAAGTGGATTGCCTAACCTTGTGTTGGAGACTTCCCCCTTAGGATATCTTGATATTATTTGGTGTGTGGGCGCCGTGTACGTGAGGTGACGAGTACGTACACGGGTTATTATTGCAAAAATCATGTTTAACCTTTTTAAATCATAAATTGCTTCTCTTATTAAGTCGTACTAATATGTTTAATTGTGTAGTTTAGATTAGAAAAGCATGCTTACGTGTTTTAACTGCCTAATTGATATTCTGTGCGTCATGTTTAGCTAAGTCCTTATTTGCCTTATCTGTGTCCAGTATAAACTGTATAACTCGATGTCATACCTGTCATTTTATCTTGCGTTGTATATTTACTTTGGGACTACGGACGTATTCCGGGAGATCCCCATGTACTGCATATTTACTTTGGGACTACAGACGTATTTCGGGAGATCCCCCTATACTGTATATTTATTTTGGGACTACAGACGTATTCCGGGAGATCCCCATGTACTGCATATTTACTTTGGGACTACGGACGTATTCCGGGAGATTCCCCTGTACTGCATATTCATTTGAAACTACGGGACGATATCCGAGAGATTTTCCCACTGTGTTTACTTTGTTTTGAGCCGAGGGCTCCCCTTAACTGTTAAATTTTCGAGAATTTCTTTAACTATGTTACCGTAAATTTCACTTATATCTTTTACTGTTTAATTTATTATATTTACTCTGGTATGGCCTTGACCCGACCTCGTCACTACTCGACCGAGGTTAGGCTTGACACTTACTGGATACCATTGTGGTGTACTCATGCCCTTCCATGCACATATTTTCGTGTGCAGATCCAGGTGCGAGCTATCAGCCTCGGGGTTAGTACGCGCTGCTGATTCTAGGAGACTTCAAGGTACTTCTGCTTGCGTCCGCAGATCTTCGGAGTCCCCTTCTACTCCCTCGCCTAGATACTTTCTTTATTATTTTCAGACTTTTGTATAGAGCTACATAGATTATAGCAGCTTGTAACTTAGTGATATTCCGGGTCTTGGAAAATTATTTTGTATATGCCGAGTGGTACTACTCTTGGCTATTTATAATATGTTATTTATTTTTAAAATGTTGTGTTTCTTTATATTTTTCGCAATATTAGGCTTACCTAGTCGTAAAGACTAGGTGTTTATCAGTAAACTAGCTGTACGAGGAGATTTCGAGGTATATCTGCCAGCGACCGCAGACTCCGGAGTCCCCTTTGATCTTACTATGATGTCTTCCTTATTTGTTTTAGATTCTGATGTATAGAGACATAGAGAATAAATTCTTAGAAGCTTGTGACTTATTTCTACCGGGTTTTGGGAGTTGAAATTGTTTGAATTGTAGTTTATTTATTTCAGATATTTATTATTATTTCGCATTGATAGCCTTACCTAGTCTTAGAGACTAGGTGCCATCACGACATCCTACAGAGGGAATTTGGGGTCGTGACATTCAAGGAGCATTTTTTGAATTATACAATAGCATCCTTCTCCTCTTTGTATCCAATTCTATCATAGCATAGAAGCAAATGCGGATCTAGGATTTGAAGGTGGCTGGTGCCATAATTTTTTTTTAATGTATACCTTGTAATGACTAATATGAAATTTGTTAGGAATGTTTATTCGATGTTTTTGAGTTTATTCGGGTCAACTTGATAGGTATTTTTAATTTGCAAATACAAAAATTACATTTCAGATATTAAAAAATAGACGTAATTAGTATTTTAAATAAGGAATCATACTTTTATTATAACAACACAAGTAAAATCAATATTTTTACTTGGAAATCACATCTTTTTTTTGTATATTAAAAATAGATTTACACAAGTAAGATAACATCTTCAATAAGGGAATTACATCAATCAAAATAAGAATTTTTTCAAAAATATCTTCAATAGATAAATTATACCCCACAAGTATAGAATTAAATAAACTACAAGTTCTCAAAAATCAAAATCATAAATCTCATATTTTTTAAGCAATGCTTACGAAAGTTTTGTCATAATTTTGATAGTAAAGTGATTTAAATAATACTTAATAACCATAGAATAACATAAATTTTTATGATATAATAAAAAAAGATAAAAATTTTTGATCTCAATCGAAAATTCCCATTAAGACTAAAAGTTTTTGGATATGAAAGAAGAAAACTCATAAATTTGAGATTAAGAGGAATGCTTATTTTATACAATTTTATAATTTTGGAGTCTCTTTTTGAGTATTTTTGTTAGAGACCACATATAAATAATAGAATAAAAAAAGAATAATACAAAAAATAATGAAACGATAAATAAAAAATTGGGAGGTAGCCGAAAAGGAAAATAACTGGGACAAAAAGAAATAAAAAACACACGAAAAGGAAAAGTCGGACAAAGTTCAAGATAATTTATAACTTGAATTTTACACACGAAAAAAGTTTTCAAAAAGATCTACCGGCCATGACACCTTTGTCTAAATTACGGCTGCGGATGGTAGGATGAGATATTTAACCTACTTTAAGAAAAATTCAACATAGGTATATAAAAATTTTATCATCTTAGCGGGTGCCATGCCACCTATTGTAAAGGGGTGGATCCGCCCCTTGATAGAAGTTTTTAATGCATGGAGAGACCCATGTAATTTTTGTCAAAAAATGAAGGTTTTATACTGCTATGGCCTATGGAGCAGTCGATTACAGAGAAGAAGACAAGATCTGTTCTTGTTTACTACACTGCCCATAATTGAAATGTCTTTCGATTTTGCTTTCGTAAAGCTGTCTTTACACATTTCAAAAACTGCAGAGCTCAAATAGAGCGTGGATTGGTCATTTTTCAATAAATTTGAGTTTCGAATTTGGAGTAAGAAAAAATTGTCATATGAACTTTTCGTCCCTCAGTTGATGGAGCTATGTATTTACCTTTCATTTGGAAGAAAATGGAGTTTTAGGAGAAGTGGAGGAGAAGAGATCTAAGCCTTCAAAGTTTTATAGGAGCACGTGGCTCCAATCTGGACTTCTATTGATAAATACTAGAGCTTTAATAACTGGAGCAGATCTCAACTCAACTAAAATTTTATTATTAAAATTTTCCTTATTTAAAGCCCATTAATTAATATTAGAGTTGTATTGAACTATTCCTATAAGATTCTTTATTATTTAAAACCTGAGTTAGCAAAATTATGTAGGAGTCAAACACACAACGAATTATGAAAACATAAATATTCAAAACATATGATTTTTCTTACTATTTGAAAATCGAATTCTTATTGGAAAAATTATAATTATTCTCAAATATTTAAAAATTATAATGAGCAAAATATTCAAAATTTGAATTAATAAAAATTAAATTATTTCTTTTAATGTTGAGAACAAATAATTAAGTCGTTGAATTAACTAATTAGCAAATGAATCCAATTCAATTATTTTACAAATTCATCATATAAGAAAAATTATTTGTTAAATTGACAAAACACTTAAAGTACATAAATTTTATTTTTGTAATAAGAGTATCGTCAGTGAAAGAAATCATAAAATATAGCAAAATTAATTATAATAAAAAATAAAGATTCAAATCGGTGAAAAATAAATTTTAAGCAATAAGGTAAAATTATAGAAGGCAACTAGATTATAAATGAGTTGTCATTTGTTTTTTTCTTGCATTCAGTCCAACAAATGAAAACGTCTCGCTATAATTTTTATACTAAGTTTTTTCTTGTAAAATATTAGTTCAATATTAGTCATTCTTTAAACTTTACATTGTCACTATCAAATTTTTAGAAGGTATAATGCCATTTTTTTTTTCATTTGCAAATTTTTAAAAGACCAAGAGATCGATCATAGTGATTGATGGCTCTTTCAATCCGCCGAAATGGAACGCTTTAGTGTGTACCAAAATGAAGAATTCGGGTCAGAGAAAAAGTGTTTGGCCGAAGCAAAAAAGAGTCCTTCAGACGAGAAAGAAAGAGTAGAAAGATAGGTTTTCCATCGCTCTTTCCTTTGTCCTTCCCCCCAATTTTTGACCGAAAACTATCAATAGCGATTGTTGCTCCTTATACCTGGTTCCGCTCAACTCTCCCTCCAAAGCTACCCTTGCCTGATCGCATCCACTTTTGGAGCCCCTCTCCTCTGAGGCCGATCACATCCGCTTTTGGAGCCCTTTTAATTTGTGTTATTTGATAAATCTTTAAAGAATTGTAAATATTAAAAAATTTCATAAGTTTCGATATAAGTCCGAAAAAAATAACGATAAGGCATCTAAATAAAATTCCTTCATTTGTTAAGCTAACTAAATGAGAAAAATATTTATTATTTTAAAAAAATCTTAAATTATATTTTATAACTCAAACAAATTATCTAATAATATGTATGTAATTTTAAAATTTGTGTATTCATTAATATAGGTACACGCGCAAAGCGTATACCCTGAGACTAGTATACTTCAATATCGTGAATGATGAAGATATTGTGAAAGAGATGTAAAACAAGACAGCTAAATGTGAGGAATAGTTAAAGGGATCTTTTTATTCAAAAGAGGATCCATGTATTTATAAACCGAAAGCAATTGGAAGAAAAAACAATGTGAAAGCTTTTGTTTGGCAAAATACATAAAGACTCCATTAAACTTGTCTAAAAAATAGGTTCGAACACTTAAACTAAACAGGTGTTCTTTTACCTCCCTAAACATATTTGGAATGAATTATTTCACCACCTGAAACACGAATACCTGTCTCACAATATGTGGTGTTTTTCATGCGCGCCAGGTCATGCACCATGTCAGTGTCACGTCAGAAATTTTCTATCCTTTGTAATTTGTACTCTTTTTCTTACTTCTATTTTTACAAACAGAAAAATAATTTTGCTTAAGCAAACTTATAGAATAAACTGACAAATAAATAATTTTAATGACATTTTGGGTATTCCTAGCGCAAGCTTTGAAGCAAACTGAAGAATATTTGTTGCCATTTTCCTAATTCCGGCGGTATAAGGTGGGACTTATGTGCGTGTTGCTTGTAAGGAAACTAAGTGAAGCCACGCGATGTCATAAGGTGGGCTAAAATGCGTGTAGCTATTTCGGAAAAACTGTTTTCAAAACCTATTTTCAAATGTAAGGCTCACGCGGCGGTATACGGAAAGATTGTGATTGAAATTGAGAAAAGTGAATACGAGGCGGTATCTCGTTTGTGATTCTTGATTATAAGAGGCGGTACCTCGGTTTTGATTTGATTATACACGAGGCGGTACCTCGTTGTGATTCTTGCTATTCGTTTCATGTTGCAAGGTGTTTTTGGTGGAAAATATATCTTGTTGTGTCATTCCTTTTTTGTTCTAGCAGTTGTTGTCCGTACATGATCATTGTAGCACTTTAGTTGTTTCTTTTTGTGTTATTTCTATTGTTGGTTTCCGGTACCAGCTCGTGCTATTATCTTTCCGTATTAGTTGTTTCTTCACTTTTCATTACATATCCGTATTACAATTTCATACTGTCTATCTTATATCCTAGTAGGTGTCTTGATCTGGCCTCGTCACTGCTCTACCGAGGTTAGACTCGATACTTACTGGGTACCGTTGTGGTATACTCATACTACGCTTCTGCATATCTTTTTGTGCAGATCCAAGTACGTCTGCCCGTGCCAGTCGTTAGAGGATTGTTGTATACCTGCTCCACGTCCGCATGCCTCAGAGTCACCTTCCCTGTTTTACTTCCTGTTGCATTTTCTTTTGGACTGTGATGTAGTAGTACTCTAGTGTATTTTGTAGAGCTTATGATTCAGTTTCACCAATTTTGGGGTGTGTATTGTGAGATTCTGTTTTCGAAAGATTTTTATCTATTATTCGGTTGTTTTCAGTAACTTGTTAATTTATATTTATTCGGTTATCATTATTTGTTAGTCTTACCTAGTCGTAGAGACTAGGTGCCATCACGACATCTTTCGGAGGGAAAATTGGGGTCGTGATAAATTATAACATCTTATTTATAAAAAAATTATGAAAATAAACCTATATAATTGTCCAAAACTGTTAATAACTGATCATTCCTTTTGAATTTTGAGTTTACAGTTTGCTGGGACATGTTGCATTCCTATCTCTTTCTCCAGTTCCAGTCTCGATCAGTTCAGACTGTATGGTTAATTCTCCTTGAGCCGTCATTTCAAAGTTTTCCGAGAATGTCAAGCCAAAGTATGCAAATCTTATATCTACTAGGAACTTAAGTAGAAGCACTCTCAATTTTAATCGCACACCATTTTGGTTTTGCAGCAATATAAAATATTTAATGATTGGCCATTTCCAATGACAAGTCAAATTGGTTCCATTTAAATCCGTAATCATTATAAGTGGCACTTAATGTATTAAGTAATCTTGTAGTTCTTTCATTGAACATATCTAATGCCTAATTTAAAGTAACAGCTCATGTAATAAGCAAACTTGTGATTCCATTTCCACACATATCTAAGGTAACGTCCACGTACGGCTCCATGAGAAGGGCAATGGACAGAAATGAGCTTGTTGTACCTCACTCTCGTCTTCAATGGAGCCTGCTCTTTATTTTTTGGGAAAGTATGCCAATATGATCTTAATGAGGTGCAGTGCTTTTCATATCACTTAATACATTCAGTTTTAACTGCTGAATTTGGTAGCTATCGGCCGCTCATAGTATTTTTGTTCCCTACCCCTGCATTGTGCAGTTGGCTATTATGGCTGCACGGGATGAGCAGGTTTCCAAACAATGGATAAAAATACCAGATTTCAAGTTTATAGGTGTGACTTAGCTCAATATTCTCCAGTCCAGTGATTTCCTTGACAAACTTGCTTTAGACGGTTTTATGTGATAACTGATAAGGTGACTAGATATTTATTGTGCTTAGCAAGCCAAGTGTCAATTTCGTGGATTCACTTGATCAAGGGAAAATCATTCAGGAATATATCAAAATAAGCCATAATCAGAATAAAAAGTTGGCCAAACATTTAATTACGAGTATATTTTATGGGAAGCTCTAGAAGCAAGTTGTAATTTGCTACCTGTGTGAATATAAGCACAGCTCATGTGCTCTGTGCAGAGTTAATAATTAGACGCTCAAAATATGATGGTTAGAAATCTAAATGATGACCTCGACACAAGTTGCTTTAAGTGAAGCATTTGGCAAAATATAAATACATTGGCTAAATGTTGAAGATTAGAAGCTACCTTGATTCCCTCAGATGATGCCCGTTTCTTAAAGACATCTGGCTCTACACAAACTACTGTTACTAAAGAGGAATTAAAGCTATCACCTGCAATGTTGCAGCAGTGAGCAAAGGAGACACCATTTAGTGAATCCGTAAGAGAAAAGTTCTTTATCTACTTACCATAAACAAAACACTTTGCAATCAATTTTCATTTAGCATAAACATTCTCAGTTTTCTCAGGAGCCCCTGTGCCAACTTGAAGATATTCTTCTTCCTATTCATAATGAGCATTCAGAGATCAGACTACCATTAGTGACAAGCAAGGCACAACATGATAGATGTGTGTAATATCACAAGAGGCAAATAAATTTTGAAAACCATGTAACCTATTATAAAATTAAATTGATGGAATGGAAGGGGTTGACAAAAGCTCCTTCCGACCACCTAGTCGCCCACAAATATAGGGGCCGGGTGGATAAGTGTTGTTTTGTAACTCAAAATGAATTTGTCTTTCCTAATCATATCAAATAGATTCTACCTGTCAATAATCTTCTAGCTGCTTCCAGGTAACCATAATCCAATATCACCAGTATGCAGCCAACCGTCTCATCAATTACCTCCCTCTTTTTAACTACTATGTCAGGCAAATTATCTCGGAGAAACTTGTCTCAATCACAAAAAGAAAAATGAGATATCAATGTGCAAAAGGTAAGTACGTCTGCACTTCATCTTTGTAATAGCCTTAAAAAATAATAGGGCCTCTAACACAAATCTCTCCACGAGGACGAGGCTGATCTTCTGATGTGTAACTCATTTCTGGAAGATCCACGAGCTTTACCTCTGAAAATAGCAGTGTCAGAGAAAAATTGAAGTCATTTACAATTTTTCTTTAGTAACCCTTAGATTAACTCTAGCGCTGCAAAAAGTAATAGAGGAAGGAAGGAGAGTAATATGGAAGGGGAAAACCGTTTCTATGCCTAAAAACCTTTTCTATGCCACAATCCTAAAATTTAGCTCAAGAAGGGGAAGAATATGGAAGGAAGAGCAAATTAAGTGACACGACTCTTGACTACAAAGATGTTTATCTGCTATCATTAATTAAAACCTTACCACACGCGGGATTTGGTGAACCAACATGACCAGTTAAGATATCACTGTCGTCCATTGAGCTTACGATACACGAAGTCTCAGTCATGCCATACCCTTCAATTACTAGACAACCAAAACATCTGCAAGAAGGAATTTGTTCAGATAGTCCTCAGCACCAACAAGAGTCACAATATGATTGTCACATAGTTATATGTAAATAGTCATTGTCCTTTATGTAGTAGGGGTAGAATATGTCCTAGTCCCATATGTAGTAGGAGTAGAATATGTCATAATCCCATAGGTAATATATATAGGGCTCATTGTATCATTGTTAATAAATAAATTTTTCTCCCGTACATTCTCACAATGATAGAATAAAATCTTCCAGTACTTTAGAGCAACAATAATTGTCAACTTACACTCTCAAGAACTCCATCACATCAAGCGACAATGGTGAAACACCTGAGGTCATAAGATGAACTCGCCTCCCCTCTGTAACGACCCGGCTTGTCATTTTGTGAATTAACATCTCGTTCATCGACTTAAGGTCTCGGGCAGCTTTGTGATATGTATTATGACTTGCGTGTGTGGTCGAATTTGATTTTCGGATGATTCATGATTAAATTTAAAGAACAATTTTTATTTTTGAAGCTTAAATGAAAAGAGTTGACCGGAGTTTGACTTTTGAGAAAACGACTCCGGAATAGGATTTTGATGATGTCAATAGTTTTGTATGGTGATTTAGGACTTAGGAGTATGTCCGGATTTGGATTTGGAAGTCCGTAGGACAATTTGATGCATTTTGGCGAAAGTTGAAAAATGGAGGATTTTTAGAAAGTTTGACCGGGAGTTGACTTTACTGATATCGGGGTCAAAATCTGATTCCGGAAAATGAAACAGTTCCATTATGTCATTTAGGACCCGTGTGCAAAATTTGGGGTCATTTCGGATTGATTTGATATGTTTCGGCACAAGTTATAGAATTTAAAAATTTCATAAACTCATAAGTTTGATTCGAGGTGCGATTCGTACTTTTGATGTTTGTGAATTGGGGCCTCGACTAAGTTCGTATCGTGTTTTAGGACTTGTTGGTATATTTGGTTGGGGTCCCGGGGGGCCTCGAGTGTGTTTCAGGTATTATCGGATCATTTTGGGCTACTTTGGATGCTGGTTTTCTGATGTCTGGTGTTGTTCTTCGCGTTTGCGAGGTGCCTATCGTGTTCGCGAAGAAGGATTTAGCTTTTGGAATTTTTTTCTTTGCGTTCGCGAAGAGACTCTCGCGTTCGCGAAGAAGGAATTCCTACTGTCCGTCACCCGATTTCGGAAGCTTATATCTTGCAATCTATAAGGAATTTGGAGATGATTCAAAAATAAAAGTTGTAGCCCTTTGTTTTTATTTTTTAGTATATCAAACCGTTTAGCATTTAGAGTTGTGTACAAAAAGTTATGATGGATAAACTACAGGCTGTCTAGGAAGAGTTTGGAAATCGCGAAGAAGAAATTGCTGTTGCACAATGATGACTTTGGAAGCTTATATCTCGAAATCTATAAGGAATTAGGAGATGAGAAAAACATAAAAGTTGTAGCTCTTGATGTCTAGTTTCCAAAAGTTTAAACCATTTATAATTTGGAATTTTGTACAGAAAGTTATGACCATTATACTAGAGATTGTCTGAGAAGAGTTTGGAAATGGATGTTAAAGAATTTGTTCATCGCGAACGCGAGGGGAGGGTCGCGAACGCGAAGAAAAAACCCCTGGGCAGCACAACAAAGTCAACAAATGAGACTTTGTCTCATTCTTCCATTTTTGGACGAAGAAAGCTCGGGTGAGGCGATTTTTCGAGAGTTTTTCAAGGAAAACATTGGGGTAATAATTCCTAACTCGATTTTGGTTAAAATACATGAATCTATTGTTGTTTTTATCATGAAATTAGTGAATTGGGTTGAAAATGGTAGAAATTTTCTATACATTAAATTGAGGATTTAGAGGTCGATTTGTTATCGGAATTTGATAAAATTGGTATGGTTGAACTCGTATCGGAATGGGCATTCGGATTTCGTCAATTTTTGTTGGGTTTCGAGATGCGGGTCCCGGGGCTGACTTTTAGGATAAAAATTGAAAATTGACATATTATTATCCGAAATTATTTTCTATGCATTGTAATTATTTTATAAAAATATTTTGACTAGATCGGAGCCGTCCGAGGGTCATTTCGGACAAGAAGGCTATTTTAGAATATCGGCCTAACTTCATTAAGGTAAGTGTCTTGTCTAACTTCGTGTGGGGGAAACCACCTCTTAGGATTTGAGATGATTATATCATTCGTGTTATGTGAAAGTTGTGTACGCGAGGTATTTGGTGTTTGACCGGATTGGACTGTTAGGCTCCCTTCATGTAACTAATTGTAACTATCGTTTCATGACTACATCTTTTGTGTTTGAATTGTTTGTACGTGCTTTACTTGAAATTGTTAGCACATGTTCTATCTTTGTTGTCAAGATTAATACCTTATATGCCAATTGTTGATTGTAACCACTCGTTGAATTCATGCTTTACTTGCTACATGCCTTAATTGTCAATTGATACTCATAAATTATGCCTTGGCTTATGGATTGTCACTTCCTTGCTATTTGATTTCGTGAGCTATCGTGTAGCCTTTTTCATTAGTTGTGACTTCTTTGTGTAGCCTCGTTATTCCTTTTGATTTTGTGGTATACCATAGTTGGTTGTAAATTGATTGCTTAATTTGTGTTGCTTGAGGATCGGGTTGTTTGCCGCAACAGATATGATTTATATTATTGGATCGAGTTGCATGCCGCAACGGAATTTAATTGAAAGATTATATTGTTGGATCGGGTTGCACGCCGCAATGGAATTTAATTGAAAGATTATATTGTTGGACCGGGTTGTACGCCGCAACAGAATTTAATTGAACGATTATATTGTTAGATCGGGTTGCATGCCGCAATGGAATTTAATTGAACGATTATATTGTTGGATCGGGTTGCACGCCTCAACAGAATTTATTTTAAAGATTATATTGTTAGATCGGGTTGGACGCCGGAACGAAATTTATTTGAAAGATTATATTGTGGGATCGGGTTGCACGCCACAACGAAATTTATTTTAAGTTTATATTGATGGATCAGGTTGCACGTCGTAACAAATGAACAAATATGAAATTATTGTGATATTAAGGTTAATTCCGATTGTGATTCTCATGATGCATTCCATGCTAGGACGGTTATTGTGGTTTCTTAAATCACTTCGTTATATTTTGAACATAATTAATGAACCGTCAATATATTAAAACTGGAATAATATGGACTTCTTGTGTGAGTCATGTATTCTATGCGATATGTTAAGTTGCTGAAAATTTAGCAGATATAAATGAAAGAATTTTCAAGTTGTTCCACTTGTGTGTCTTTCAAAAAATAAAACTCATATCTTATTCGAAGATCTACTAATTTAAATGGGGATTATATTTTTATTCTAATTGATACCTCAACTTCCTCATTATCTTATTGTCTTGTAATTTATGTGTAAAATTGTTATTACGTTTACTTTAATAAATTTCATATTTATCTCGTTAAAAATTTGATTGAATATCTTAATTTGTATAAATACAATATTATATTGGATCTCATATATTTTTAAACCAAACTCAATTGATATTCTATTTGCACAACCTCCACTATTTTACCTTATTTAAATCCTAAATTGGCTTAATAACTCATTTGACGCTTTACTATGTTCAAGTTGGAATTGCGTCTAATTGTGTTTAAATTATTCATCATTTCATGGTAAGGACGAGAGTAAAAGCATGAAGGGTGATGCCGTGCCTTTTTTATATTATATTTGTACTCTGACTGTGTTGTTGCTCAATTGCTTGATTGTTTGCTCGATGCCATCCGTGCTCTTATTATTTTCATTGTTGATTTGTATTGGAAATTCTTCTATTATTGGCCTTACATTGATACTCCTTCCTTGTTAGCTTCATGTAACGTATTGTACAACTTTACATGTTTGGTAGGTGTCTTGACCTGGCCTCGTCACTACTCTACTGAGATTAGACTTGATACTTACTAGGTACCGCTGTGGTATACTCATACTACACTTCTGCACATCTTTTTATGCAGATCCAGGTATCCCAGAGTTATTGATATTCTTGTTAGTTGATCGAGCATTGTTGTGGAGACTCAAGGTATACCTGCTGTCGCGTTCGCATGCTTCGCGGTCACCTTCTGATATTTTTCTGCACTGTTGATTCTATTCTGGAACAGTTATATTTAGAAATTTTGCTAGTGAACTCTGTAGAGCTTATGACTTGTATTACCGATTTTGGGATTGTAGGAAATTTCTATTTCATATTTAAATTTTTTTAGTTGAGTTATAATCACGCCCAACTATGCCTTATAAAAAGGACTAAGCGGTCGTTGCAAATATAATCCGGTTTACAAGTCCGGAGTCGAATCCCACAGAGAACTAAGGCTTAGCTACAACTGTTTAATATTGAAAAGAAACACAAGTTCAAGTAATTTTCTAGTTATAAAGATTTAATTTTTATTTTTACTAATTAACTAGCAAATATTACAAAGCAGTAAAATTATCAACTAACATGGATAAAATTCTAGACAAGACTAAGGAGGTCTAGAGTTATGATTTTTCTAATTGTCGGAATCCTTTCCGCTACGTTTCCTATAAATTTGCCTAAGTCTTCTATACCGCTCATGAGCACTCTAACTGTCGTAACTCTCTCCTGAGTAATTACCACAATTTACTAGACATATTCTCCCGAATTACATTAGCTAGCATTAAGCACAACTCACTCAGATCGCACCAAGGTTTCGTTATCCCTAAACCCACCTTTAAACATCCGTATTGATCCCTCGTATAAGTTTAGGAGTGATGTTGTTCAACAAATACCTAAATATGCACTCTCTACCGAGTAATACATACTAAATAGGTATAGCTAATTGAGGGCCTTTCAATCAACCACAAGAATAATATAGTTGAACAAATAGAGAAAATACTACGGCAAATCTATATTAACGTAACAAGAAAATCATCCTTCAATAGGTTCCATCAAAACCCTAGATTAGGAATTTAGCTACTCATACTCAGTGACAATATCCCAAATATTTTGCATAATTAAAATACAGAGTAAAGATGAAAAGATATAGAAATAGATGACTCTAACTCCAAAGAGGTGATTCCACTAGCTCTCCTTGCCTCTAGCTGCCCAAAAATGTGGCTGCTGAAAAAAACCCTCCAAGTGTTGTTTTTAGGTCTATTTATATGTGTAGAATAAACCCTTAACGTGTGGGCCGAGTCTTAGTCAAACCCGGAACGAATTAAGTCTTCAAAAGTCGGATTGGACTTGGCCTCAGGCCTGGCGTCGCCAGCCTAACGCCTGGCCTTAGGCTGGCCTCTCCAGGCTAAAGCCTGGTCCAGCCTGGCCTTAGGCTAGCCTCGCCAGGCTAAAGCCTGGTCCAGCCTGGCCTTTGGCTGGCCTCGCCAGGTCTCTCCTTTTCACTGTTCTCAAGCACACTTTCAACGTTTGAGTATCCATTTTGCTCTACTTTCATCTCCAATTCACCTACACATAAAATAGACTCCATTATGCACAAATAAAGTATAATTTATCATTAGAGTTAATATATATTGAGGTGAAGGTGGAGTTATGGTTTGACATAAGTATGGGATGTGTGTTAAAGTATATGTATTAAAGTGCTTAAGGGAGGTGTAGTCACTCATATCCAAATGTATCCTACCCGACCCGCAGCCTACATTACAACCAATGAAAGTCTTACTTGATCTTAGACTGAATGAACTTGAATAGTAGAGTATTATACTACGGGCAAGCCTATGGTGCATCTTTTGTAGCATATGAATGTTATTTCTGAGAGCGACTGAATTCTTCCTATCTTGAGTTCCTACGGTCTTAAAATTTATTGTGTGTGGAACTAATATCTTTGATTGGGTGAGGGCACATGATTCATAAAGAAAAGGTAATGTTGTTGAAATCCATGTCAGAGTAAGTAAGTGAATTGTGAATAAGGCATGGTATTTGTGAGTCGAATCTTGAGGCGAGGATGTCACACTTGTGTGCTTAAACTATTTCAAAAATTCTTGGTGTAATGAGTTAGGAGAATTGCTTAATAAGGCCGTATCAATAAGTGTAGTTTGATTGCTCGAGGACGAACAATGTTTAAGTGTGGGGTATTGATATGTGGCTATAATTTCATAGTTTCGTACATACAATTACATCAAGAGTCACCACTATCAAGGGATATTTTTCACAGCAATACAACTAATTTTTCGTTTCTTTCTTTTTCAATTCAAGTGGCTCTTACTTTTTCAAAACAGTGCACCGTTCTCCTTATTTCATTAGTTTCACACCAAAGCCTAACCAACCACACCACACTTTAACTTTTACAAAGTTCATAACAATTCAAGTGCTCATGAGAGGTGAAAAGGTTCAAATATATGGTCGATTAAAACAAAGGGGTACGACTTGTAATGTGGTTACCAAAGAAACAAGAATATAGGCTCAACGGGGTTAACTACGGTACATAACATTTAGGTGGGTAAACTTTATATATCTAGCTTAACAAAAAAATGCCTATATCACTTCCTAGACTGAATAATACTACTATTTCGCTTTGCAAACACACGGGGCAAGTTCTAGACATCAAATGCAATGCATAGAATACATACAAAACCTCACACATACAAGGCACATAACTCACTCAAGATTGGTTTCATCGCGACATTCCAGTCAAAGCAGTTAAGCAAATTAGGAATCTACAATTTAAGGTACTTATGCGAGAGTCAAAACCCGAGCCTAAGCGTCACAACAATAGTACTAACTATTCTCAAGGCATAACAAAGCTAAGAGATATTGCTTCAATTCAATTCATGGCACAATGGTTCCTATTCCTAAAAACAAATAAAACTAACTACACCCGGTTCAAACAAAACCCTTGGAAAAGAACCGAGGTACAAAGAAAAACAAAGGGGGAATTGCTACACTACCTAACAAAAGAAAATCTTTTTGTCTTTTTCCTTTTGACTTAAATCCCTCAAGAAAATTGTCTAATAGATCCATCGTCAGGAAAAGTCCAATCTTTTCTATTTCTGTTCTCTAAGAAAAAAATTCAATTAAACTAACATAATTAAAATTGCATAGAAAGTCCCTAGACAATCTCCTCACCCCAGAGGGTAAAAGAGACTCCATGGTAGGTCAAAGGCCGAAGCACTAGCAACTCATGGGGTACTCAGACTTCTCCCAGGCTTGGTCCTTCGTGCGGGTACCTCACACTTAGTTCCAACCATCTGGTTTGCTGTTGCATCCTTCCAATAGCTTTGCTTTCCATACTCCTAGAAAAGAAAAAATCGACACTACAAAAATAATAAATAAAAAGTAAAATAAAGCAGTAAAGCTGGGTTTTCTCCCAACAAGCGCTTGATTTAACGTCGCGGCACGACACGAATCACTTTCTGCCTCCACTTTGAACATATAAATTGGACCCCAAGTTTTGATTCTGCTCTATGATCATGCTCCTGGAGTGGTGAAATGAATCTGACTGGCCCAATAAAACAATGTAGTATTCTGCACTTCTTGGCCTTTAGATGAGATGTGTATTCCCGACTTTCTGGCAAGAAGCATTTCAGAATGTAGGCGCCTTGTTCCTCATTCCTTGACTCCTCAAGTGGCTCGGATGACTCTATTTCTATATCATCATCCAAACACAATGTGGAAAAATGCTTGGAGTGTGGACCAATGCATTCAACTACATGAACATTGGGACTGTCTACATCCTCAAAACTAATGACACTAGAGTCAACTAAATATGTATCATCAATGTTCTTGCTTGACTCTAATATCTCTTCTACAACATCGGCATCATCAAATTCTAATTGGTTGGTTTGGTCAAATTCTACTCTCAACTCCTCCATTATAATGGCAATTTCTGCAGCCCATTCATGCTCTTCTTGGCTATTATCCACAATGTAAGCTTGTTGCACTTTACAAGGTTCAATTAGTTTATTAGCTTGAACCTCCAAGTTGTGAATAGTTGCCTCTTGCCTTTGTATCTGCAGTAATTTCTCATCATATTGTTCCATGAGGCCCTTTAACATATCTTTGATCTCCTTCAGGTCAGCTTCCCAAGATTCTTTGTTCTTATTCACTTCACATGAAAATGTAGAACCATCAAAGTAAGGGGTTGGAGGAGGATAAGACATATAAGCACAACCATGAAAGTGACCATTTTGACCACCACACATATCACACACATTCCACACATAAGATTGAGTTGGTGCACATAACTCGCTCTCAGGAATATTTTGATAATTTTGCCATGGGTGGTTTCCTCCACAATATGCATAAGGAGGATCAAAAGTAGAATTACCAACATCTAAACTATCATAATTCCAAGATGCCATGTTTCTAAAATCAACAAGTAAAAAAAAAAAAAAAAATCAAATACAAGAAAACAAAATAAAAGTTTAAACTTGCAACCTAGCAATATATACACCTACAGCTACACTGTTAGTTCCCCGGCAACAACGCCAAAATTTGATTACGCCCAACTATGCCTTATAAAAAAGACTAAGCGGTCGTTGCAAATATAATCCGTTTTACAAGTCCAGAGTCAAATCTCACAGAGAACTAAGGCTTAGCTACAACTGTTTAATATTGCAAAGAAACACAAGTTCAAGTAATTTTCTAGTTATAAAGATTTGATATTTATTTTTACTAATTAACTAGCAAATATTACAAAGCAGTAAAATTATCAACTAACATGGATAAAATTCTAGACAAGACTAAGGAGGTCTAGAGTTATGATTTTCCCAATTGTCGGAATCCTTTCCGCTATGTTTCCTATAAATTTGCCTAAGTCTTCTCTACCGCTCATGAGCACTCTAACTGTCGTAACTCTCTCCTGAGTAATCACCACAATTTACTAGACATATTCTCCCGAATTACGTTAGCTAGCATTAAGCACAGCTCACTCAGATCGCACCAAGATTTTGTTATCCCTAAACCCACCTTTAAACCTCCGTATTGATCCCTCATATACGTTTAGGAGTGATGTTGTTCAACAACTACCTAAATATGCACTCTCTCCCGAGTAATACATACTAAATAGGCACAGCTAATTGAGGGACCTTCAATCAACTACAAGAATAATATAGTTGAACAAATAGAGAAAATACTACGGCAAATCTATATTAACGTAACAAGAAAATCATCCTTCAATAGGTTCCATCAAAACCCTAGATTAGGAATTTAGCTACTCATACTCAGTGACAATATCCCAAATATTTTGCATAATTAAAATACAGAGTAAATATGAAAAGATATAGAAATAGATAATTCTAACTCCCAAGCGGTGATTCCACTAGCTCTCCTTGCCTCTAGATGCCCAAAAACGTGGCTGCTGAAAAAAAACCTTCAAGTGGTGTTTTTAGGTCTATTTATATGTGTAGAAGAAACTCTAAACATGTGGGCCGAGTCTTAGTCAAATCCGGAACGAATTAAGTCTTCAAAAGTCGCATTGGACTTGGCCTCAGGCCTGGCGTCGCCAGCCTAACGCCTGAAATTTAGCTGGCCTCGCTAGGCTAAAGCCTGGTCCAGCCTTGCCTTAGGCTGGCCTCGCCAGGCTAAAGCCTGGTCCAGCCTGGCCTTTGGCTGGCCTCGCCAGGTCTCTCCTTTTCACTGTTCTCGAGCACATTTTCAACGTTTAAGTATCCATTTTGCTCTACTTTCATCTCCAATTCACCTACACATAAAATAGACTCTATTATGCACAAATAAAGTGTAATTTATCATTAAAGCATGTAAAATGCAAGGCACATAATGTACGAATTTATGGAATTATAGCCACACATCAAGTTACCACTAATTGAGTAAGTGTTAGGCTTACCTAGTTCCTAAGACTAGGTGCTATCACGACATCCTACGGAGGGAAATTTGGTGTCGTGACACGCTCCCCTAGTTTTTCCTTTATTTTGTTGAATACCAATCTATCCCACATTGGTGATGGCTTTCAACCTGAAAATATGACATTTGAATATAAAAGAGACATAAGTTTATGAAGATGAGCCACAAAAGCAAGCAAAAGTATTTTTTGCAAATCCCAGATGGGTATTGTACAATTATCTTTTCTAGATGAGCGTCCGTCGCAATCATCTAAAGCAACCTAAGGAGCACGACAAAAAGTTTTAGACAACTTACCATTCATGACAGCTTGCTTCTTGGAGTTGTTTGCAGCATTGAACAGTCTCTGCTTCAGTACACCAGAATTTTGTACAGCATTTGTGATCCTATAATGAGTAGATCGGCAAAATTAGATTGGCAAAATCTAAGGCACCCGCCTAAAAGATAAACACTATTTAGCACATCACATAAACATTACCCAGCATATATCCTGTTGTACAGATGAGGAACACTGCTAAATATTGTAGGTCTAAGTGTCGCCAAATCATCCATCAATTTCAGATTGTCCTGTAGAGTATAAATGATAATGGTAAGTAATGCTTTGCAAAACAGATGCTGTCTGTAAGAGCCCTTTTAGTGTTAATAGTTCATAAACTGAATTAGTGTAGAGCTAAACAAAGATTCCAAACGCACCACATTTTTTCTCTACAGAGCGTTTGAAAAAGTGCTACATGTGAATGAAATAAGCCACTTCTAATAAACCCAATTTGCTTGCTGATCATGAATACAGGGTCAAAGGTCTAAGAAACAAGGCCACACCAAGAAGCAAACACTAAATAAGTACATAATATCCAATTAACTGGCATACCCCCTGGAAGAAGCCAACAACGACACCATAATATGCCGATGTAATTTGGTTGGCACGTTCATAGATGTGCGCCAGAGGAAGATAGGATGTGTTTCTGTAAGAATATTCACATAAGTACTAAATCAGGATCAAATCAAATACACATCACATAACACAAAAATATTTAGGCCAAACTCACATGTCAGAAGGATAAAACTTGATGGAAAGGGTCATGCCTGCAACACTTGCTATCAGGTTCGCATGGGATAGTACGACACCCTTTCAAGAGGGGAAAAGAAAAAGGAATGGTAGGATCGGGAACCCGGGTAGTGCGGAATATAACCAAACAACTGTATAATGACAATAACAAAGACAATTGAAGTTGATAACAACGACAATTAAAGTAGATAAAGAAGACACAAATTTAACGTGGTTCGGTCAAAGTGACCTACGTCCACAAGCGGAGAGGAGCAATTTACTATAACAATAAGAGTACAAAATTAGAGTAAACACTCTAATTAATCCAAACACCCTAAGAGAATAATCTCACAAGATCACTCCAAAGAAATGGTTCACACAAGTGCTTCCCAACACTAACTCTCATACAAAACACTCTTAATAAAGGAAGAAAGGAAGAAACAAGAATTGAAGACAAGCCTTGTTGGTGTGTATAAAATGAACTAATGGCCTTCCCTTTTATAGGCAAAAAAGTCTTGACCTCTTAGGTGTAAAAGAAGAGATACAACTTGTGCAAATGATGTCCACCACATAATGCAATATTTTTGGGTCCTAAAGATTATTGCCAACAAAGTCTATACTTTGCAAAGATGCTTATGCTTATGTGAGATGAACTTCATTTGACAAAATAATGGCCATATTACAAACCTCCACCTTGGCCTAATTTTGGATGATATAGTAAATTTGCTCCACCTTCT
Source organism: Nicotiana tomentosiformis (assembly GCF_000390325.3). Classification (NCBI taxonomy): domain Eukaryota; kingdom Viridiplantae; phylum Streptophyta; class Magnoliopsida; order Solanales; family Solanaceae; genus Nicotiana; species Nicotiana tomentosiformis. The sequence goes on from NC_090812.1 coordinate 32,393,301, forward strand.
CCGCAAAAGCCCCAATGGGCATATGTCAAAATTTAATGCCATCAAAATCAGACAAGTTGTCTGATACCGAAATTGTAGTAGGGCCTATAACAGTGGAGCCCAATAAAGTATACAACGAACCAGATCTGTGTGCTTTCATGATCACACGAGCACCTTGAAAAATTTTCAGAACTCCACCTTCACCAGTGAATTTGCACCCAAGGGATTCTAAAGTGCCCAAAGATATGAGATTTTTCTTCAACTGAGGAACATATCTAACATCGGTGAGAGTTCTCACCACATCATCATGCATTCTGACCCGAATTGTACCTTTGCCAATAACGTTACAAGTAACATTGTTACCCAATTGGACAACTCCACCTGCAACTGAATCATATGTAGAAAACAAGTCCCTTCTAGGACACATATGATATGAACAACCAGAATCTAAAATTCACTCATTGTCTAATCTGAAACTAGTTTCAGTTGCTAAAAATATAGTTCTCTCAATCTCATCAGTTGCTACACTAGCTTCGGCGGTGTCAGTATTTTTGTGCTCAATTTTCTTTTTCTTATGCTTTTCTTTATTTTTCAGCTTATAGCATTCGGAGATAATGTGACCTTTCTTATGACAATAGCGACACTGTAAATTATTGTATCTGGATATAGAGTCGGAGTTGCCCCTAACAAACAAGCCAACTTCCGCTTGAGTTCCACTAGCTTCCCCAGTAATATCACTATCTATCTGTTCCTTTGATTTTAAGATAGATTTAATATCCTTATAAGAGATATTATCCTTTTCATAAAGCATAGTATCTCTTATATGCTTAAAAGATGGGGGTAGAGAACAAAGCAGTAACACAACTTGATCCTCATCTTTAATTTCAGCATCTATATTACTCAAATCCATAAGAATTGAATCAAATATGTCAAGATGAGAGAGAATAGAGGTACCTTCACCCATACGAATTGTATAAAGCTTCTGCTTCAGGTAAAGTCTATTTTTCACCGTCCTCTTCATATATAAGGTTTTCAATTTTTCCCACATGCCTTTAGCTGTGGTTTCTACAGAAACTTCACGTAAAACCTCATTTGAGAGATTTAAAATAATACCTGCTTTTGCCTTTTTGTCTATGATGGCAAACTCCTCATCCGTTATTTCATTCGGCTTCTTCTCCTTTCCTTGCAACGCCAAGTCTAAGCCATCCTGAATTAGGATAACTTCCATCTTTAATTGCCACATTCCGAAGTTTGCTCTTCGGTCAAATTTCTCAACATAGGTCTTTGTTAGAGTCATTTTGGCTATTGAAACTAACCCGGTTAGATCCGGCTCTGATACCATTTTGTTAGGATCGGGAACCCGGGTAGTGCAGAATATAGCTAAACAACGGTATAATGACAATAGCAAAGACAATTGAAGTTGATAACAACGACAATTAAAGTAGATAAAGAAGATACAAATTTAACGTGGTTCGGTCAAAGTGACCTACGTCCACAAGCAGAGAGGAGCAATTTACTATAACAATAAGAGTATAAAAGAGAGTACAAAATTAGAGTAAACACTCTAATTAATCCCAAACACCCTAAGAGAATAACCTCACAAGATCACTCCAAATAAAGGGTTCACACAAGTGCTTCCCAACACTAACTCTCATACAAAACACTCTTAATAAAGGAAGAAAGGAAGAAACAAGAATTGAAGATAAGTCTTGTTGGTGTGTATAAAATGAACTAATGGCCTTCCCTTTTATAGGCAAAAAAGTCTTGACCTCTTAGGTGTAAAAGAAGAGATACAACTTGTTCAAATGATGTCCACCATATAATGCAATATTTTTGGGTCCTAAAGAACATTGCCAACAAAGTCTACACTCTGCAAAGATGCTTATACTTATGTGAGATGGACTCCATTTGACAAAATAATGGCCATATTACAAGGAAAATAAGAAATTGAGGGCCAGATAAAATCTTGTTAGCAAGAGAAATAACCCCTAGAGATATTGGTCTATTTAGCAGATTCTGAAGTTGAAGAAGTATAAGTGATACCTTTAGTGTACCCATAGTACCACTTGTATAGCATATGGTAGCAATATCTTCAGGCTTGGGTGGGCAAAATGGTTGCATACTGCTACGGCCCTATTGGAAAACATGTAGACCAGTCATTGTATGTAACCACCCGGCTAGTCGTTTTGAGAGTTATAGCCTCGATCCCCTATTAACTACTTCTCCCATATCTATTTCTGCTATTGTGACTTGACAGGAGGTTTCGTTTTGGTTTTTGGTTTGTTTTGGGACACTTAGTCCCTAAATGGAGGCTTAAGCCTTAGGATTTGGACCGTAGTCGGAATTATGTGAAGGCAACTCCGGAATAGAGTTCTGTCGGTTCCGTTAGCTCCGTTAGGTGATTTTGGACTTAGGGGCATATTCGGATTGTGTTTTGGAGGTCTATACCACATTTAGACTTGAAATGACGAAAGTCAAATTTTTTTGGAGATTTGGACCGGTAGTGGAATTTTGATACCGGGGTCAGATTCCGATTCCGAAAGTTGGAATAGGTCCGCAGGGTTGAACATGACCTGTGTGCAAAATGTGGGGTCTATCGGACGTGATTTGGTTGGTTTCGGCATCAGTTGCCGGATTTGAAAGTTTCAAGTTCTTTAAGTTTGAATTGGAGAGCGATTCGTGATTTTAGCATTGTTTGATATGGTTTGTGGGCTCGACTAAGTTCGTATGGTATTTTGGGATTGATTGGTATGTTTGGTTGAGGTCCCGGCGGCCTCGGATGTGTTTCGGATGCTCAACGGACCATTTTGGACTTAAGGAAGATAGCAGATTTTCTGGTGTGGTGTTGCAGACTTTTTCTTCATCGCGTTCGTGAGGGAGGTCTCGCGATCGCGTAAGGCAATCTTAGAGGCCAGCTAAGTTTTTCTTCGCGTTCGCGAATTTGAGGATGCGATCGCGTAAGCCTGAGGGTTAGTGAACCGCGTTCGCGTAGGGTTAAATTCTGGGGCAGCGAAGTTGTTCTTCGCGATCGCGAGGCTATTTCCGCGATCGCGATTAAGGAATCACCTAGGCAGATTTAAAACTTCAAAATCGAGGGTTTATGTCATTTTTCACCATTTGGACTTGAGAGCTCGGAATTTGGCGATTCTTGGAGGGATTTTCACGTGATTATTTGGGGTAAGTGATTCTTACCTAGTTTTGGTTAATTCTCATGATTATGTCTTTAATTTCATCATTAAATTAGTGATTTGGGTTGGAATATTGGGAAAAGTTTGAAAAAAGTTCTTAGGCCGAATTTTGGGATTTTGGTCGAGATTTCGGTATCGGATTTGAGAAATTTTGGTACGAGTGAACTCGTGAGTGAATGGGTGTTCATATTTTATGACTTTTACCCGATTCCGAGACGTGTTTTCGGGTAGACATTTTAGGGCGATTTTTCAATTTCTTGCTTTAGCTTTGATTTCATTAATTAGATTAATTCTTATAGTTGTATTTATGGTATGTAATTGATTTTGGCTAGATTTGGGCCATTCGGAGCCGGATATTCGTGGAAAGAGCATTGTTACTGATTGATTGAGCTTGGTTTGAGGTAAGTGGCTTGCCTAACCTTTTGTGGGGGAAATCCCCTTAGGATTTGGTACTAATTTTACTATGTGAGCGCCGTGTACGTGAGGTGACGAGTGCGTACACGGGCTATTTGTTGAAAAACCTAATTTTAATGAAAGTGGTAACTCTTGATGTAATTGTACTTAAAGAAGTTAGGGAGTTAATATGTATTGATGTGAAGGTGGAGTATTATTTGACATAAGTGTGGGATTTTGAATGAAAAATCGGAAAAATGACCAATTTCACAATAAAAAAGTGACCGATTTCCGACCGCTTTTAATTAGTTGGAAAAATGATGGTCGCTAACGTGTTGCGACCGAAATTAGTCGAAATTTTCGAACCGAAATCGGTCGGTTTATTCAAAGTGTTGACTGACTGTCAAACTTCATTTACCAACCGAAATCGGTCGGTATTAATTAAGTTCTTTTATTTAATTTTCAAATACCGACCAAAATCGGTCGAAATTTTAAATAAATAATAATTTTATTTAAATATATAATTTTTTTGTAAATTGTAATAAATTGTTAATTTATTTAAATAAATAAATTTAAATTCATAATTTCCGACCGAATTCGGTCAGAAATTTTGAATTTCTGGGGAAAAAAAATAATATTTCCGAATGATTTCGGTCGGTTTTCTAGGTAAAAACTGGACTGAAAATGCCTGCTTTTAAGCTACACCACCTGTCAATTACAACCAATATCCATCCTATAACGACAATATTACATTGCTGCCATTCAACCATAATTAATCAACAACAACAACAACAATTAACTAACAACAACAATAATAATTAACTAACAACAACAACAACAATTATCTAACAATAACAACAACAATTAACCAATAACAACAATTAACCAACAACGCTAATAACAACCACAACAACAACGCTAATAACAACAACAACGCCAACCACAACAACAACTATACAAATGTTCAATAACAAAATAATATCAACAATACAATCATCATTCAAAACTAGTCTCAACTAAATATTGAAAAGTTCAATACTTTGTTTAGCAATACACACCATTCAATAAGTGTTTTATATTGCATCATCTCTATCTTCACTACTAGAACCTTCTTCGTCGGCATGGTTTGAAGGATCACGACGAGAAGGATTAGCACATGGGGAAGACTCACGAGACCGGGGAATGGGGAAAGCACCATTAGCAAGAAGATTGGCCAGTTGATCTTGAAGGAGATTAAATTGTTCGTCCCTCTTTTCTAGCTAAACTTGAAGGTTACCAAATTGTTCATCTCTCTTTTGTTCTCTAGCCTTTGTTTCTTCAAGCTCTACTGCCAGCTTTGCGATGTTCTGTTCCATAGACGAGATAGTCGACCTATCAATTGCCTCGCCTTGGGCGGAAGTCCCTATACCTTGCAATCTAGCCCTGTAGCTCCGAAATGATCTCTCTGGAAGGCCGTATGCTATCCCCTTTTTAGGACCACTGACAACATCAAACCATATCTTTTGCGCTTCTTCATCTAAAAGGGGTGGTCGCTCGCCTTGCTTATTCGGTGGCAAGCTCTGAGTGTACTCCTCCACATTAATCTTGTAGCAATCCTTTATTTAGAAGATAGAAAATTATTAACTATATAATATTATAAACATTTATAGTAGTTACGAAACTTACATATGCAGCCTCCGTCCGGTCCTCGACCCATCTAGTTGGATCTGTCGGTGCCTTCTTCTTCCGGATGTGAGTCTCCATGAAGAACTTATCACGAGTCATCTTCCTCCCATATTTTTTTTCCTACAAATATAATAAAACGTGTTAACTAAATTAACATATATAAATATAGTTCAATAAAAATAGATGTAAATATTTTAAGAAATTACCAGTAGTCTCCTCGTAGCCCCCATGCTCCTTGCACCCACACAGTGCAAGGAGCCACCCTTCTCAGATGCTCGGGCCTTCTTTCCCAGTTCACTCTTCTTCTCGAATTTCTTGGTGGTCCAATACCTCAGCAGATCCTTCCATAAATGCGGTAGAACCCATGAAGGCTTCTTGTTCTTCTTTCGAGCGGAGAAGAAGGAATCAGATAGTCTCTTACGGCATTTGAACTCCCAATTTGCACAAATTTCACTGTTATACCGGTCCCCCCAGGCACACTTAGTCTGCAAATAAAGTATGTAACGTTATATAAAAATATTGTTAATATAATTCTTAAATAGATAAGAATTATATTAAAACCTTAAATTGGTTGAACATTTATTGCACGAGCTCCGGTGGAAAGTCACTCCAAGTCGGATAGGGTGCATTATACAACCGGCCAAGAATTTCAGTGATTGTCTTTGTAACCTAATGATTAGGTATGGACCTGCAACATAGCAATTACATTAAATAAACAAGAGTAGCTATTATAATTCAGCAAAAATAAAGAAGTAATAAATAAATCTTACCCATTGCCCTCAGGCCTGATGATCATCCTATGATAACGATCATACTGCACTTCATCTGGATCATCATCCTCCGATGAATCTGAAGTGTGCGCAGAAGGGGAGGCATCTGGCTCAGCGCTACTATCCCGAAGACGAAGTCTAGAAATGCTAGGAGACGAACTCCGTGGAGAGGGAGACGGGGTCCCTGATGAAGATGGCTGCGATCCACACCCCTGCATCGATCTAGACCCCTACTACGATCCAGACCACTACTGCGATCTGGCCGGCTGAAATCTAGATGGATGTGATCCAGCTGGTGATGAAGCAAATGGAGCAGATGACGGGCATACCACATGGCTCTGTGACTGCTGACTCGATGGACCCATGTAACTACATGTAGGATTATATGGAGGAAGAGAAGTATATCCCTATGGCGGAGAATGATAATAGTACTGCTTGGAGGGTGAATGGTGGGTAGTATGATGAGTAGATGGATGTGGTGGAATAGATGTGTGCCTAGAAGATTGCTACCGGCCATCAGCAACAGAGGGATGTAAGTGTGGAGTGGAAGGAAGCGAGGGTGTAGCACCATCATCGTGATCAATAGGCCTTTTATCCTTCCTAGACCTACCTCGACCTCTACCGGTCATCTACATAAATTAAAGAAAATTTTAGAATTGAGAATATAATTCTATATAAGTTGAGAGCGCTTAAAAAAACTAACATGCTAGTCGTCTTCGTCGACGTATCCTTCCTCGTCTGAAAATCCTTCCTCTTCACTAATTTCATTTTCATTAGGTGATTCTTCATCCTCATTTTCTATGATTGTTATTTCCTCCATATCAACTTCTTCTAATATGCGTTGAGGATGCTCCAAGTCATTTTCTAACTGATCATCCACCATTTGGTTAACACTTGAGGTATCGTTTTGGTAAGCAATATCTAGCACATTCTCAACTTCCACCCTACCAACAGGCTTTGTTTTGATTACAACCAACCAATCAGCCTTATCCCTCCGTAATGGATATGGAGCATAGTACACTTGCCTAACTTTTTCTGCAATTATAAAAGGATCATAGCGATCATACTCCCTCTTTTTATTAACCTCAATTATGTTGTATTGCGAGTGTACATTGTACCTCTTCTAGGTGTTGGGTCAAACCACTTGCATCGGAAAAGTATGATCTTCTTGTTTGGCCAACCTGAATATGACAATTCTAGAATCTCTTTGATCATACCATAATAATCATTTTCCTCATCCTGGTTGCCTTCACCACCTTTGACACACACCCCACTGTTATTGCTTTTTTATACTTGGAGCATTCCTCGGTGTGAAATTTGTAACCATTCACACAATACTTAGACATAGTCGTAACCGTAGGTACAGGTCCCCAAGATATGTCTTTCAAAAATTGATTAACACCGTCGTCACATGGCAGATTCATCGTCGCTTCGCCTTCATAATGGCGTTTCTGGGAATTATGGTCTTCCCAAACGAGAAGCGGACAATTGATACCCGCATAGCCAGGGTTGTACAGGTCCTCACTACCAAAGAACATCACACTCTTGCCCCGATCATTTTATCAGACATTTATCGGGCGTCATTGACCAGGTTGAACCAGAAGGGTGCCCCGTTCAGATGGTCAGACGAGTGTGAGTTGAGCTTTCAGAAGCTCAAAACTGCTTTGACTACGACGCTAGTATTGGTGTTCCCCACAGGTTCAGGATCTTACACGGTGTATTGTGATGCATCACGTATTTGGCTCGGGGCAGTATTGATGCAGGATGGCAGGGTGATAGCATATGCATCGCGGCAGTTGAAGATTCATGAGAAGAATTACCCTGTTCATGACTTAGAGTTGGCAACCATTATTCATGCGTTGAAGATTTGGAGGCACTATCTTTACAGCGTGTCGTGCGAGGTATTCACGGATCATCGGAGTCTACAGTATTTGTTCAAACAAAAGGATCTAAATTTGAGGTAGAGGAGGTGGTTGGAGCTGTTGAAAGACTATTATATCACCATCTTGTATCATCCCGGGAAGGCCAATGTGGTGGCCGATGCCTTTTGTAGAAAGGCAGTGAGTATGGGCAGCCTTGCGAACATTCCAGTCGGTGAGAGACCGGTTGCATCAGATGTTCAAACTTTGGCCAATCAATTTGTGAGATTAGATGTTTCAGATCCCAGTCGTGTTCTAGCTTGTACAATTGCTCGGTCTTCCTTTTATGAGCGCATCATAGAGCGGTAATATGATAACCCGCATTTGCTTGTCCTTAGGGACACAGTGCGGCATGGTGGTGCCCAGCAAGTTACTGTTGGGGACGATGAGGTTTTATGGATGCAGAGTCGTATTTGTGTGCCTAATGTAGATGAACTTCGTAAGTTAATTATTGAGGAGGCCCGCAGTTCTAGGTATTCTATTCATCTGGGTGCCGCCAAGATGTATCGGGACTTGTGGCAGTATTATTGGTGGAGAAGTATGAAGAAGGATATAGTTGCATATGTAGCTCAGTGTCTAAATTGTTAGCAAGTAAAGTATGAGCATCAGAGGCCTGGTGGTTTGCTTCAGAAGTTAAAGATTCCTGAGTGAAAGTGGGAGCCTATCACTATGAATTTTGTTGTTGAACTCCTACAGACTCAGAGGAAGTTCGACGCGGTATGGGTCATTGTGGACAGGCTGACCAAGTTAGCGCATTTTCTTCATGTGGCAGTTACCTATTCTTCAGAGCGGTTGGTTGAGATCTACATCCGCGAGATCGTCCGTCTTCACGGTGTGCCCGTGTCTATCATTTCTAATCAAGGTACGTAGTTCACCTCAGACTTATGGAGGGCAGTACATCATGAGTTGGGCATGCAGGTTGAGTTGAGCATAACATTTCATCCCTAGACGGACGGACAGTCTGAGCGCACTATTCAGATATTGGAGGATATGCTTCATGCTTGTGTTATAGATTTTGGGGGTTCTTGGGATCAAGTCTTGCCACTTGCGGAGTTTGCCTACAACAACAGCTACCAATCGAGCATTCAGATGGCTCCCTATGAGGTATTATGTAGTAGGCGGTGTCGATCGCTAGTTGGATGGTTCGAGCCAGGGGAGGCTCGGTTGTTGGGTACAAACTTGGTACAGGATGCCTTAGATAAGGTCAAGATTATTCAGGATCGACTTCGCACAGCTCAGTCTAGGCAAAAGAGTTATGCCCACTGTAGAGTTCATGATGTTGCATACATGGTCGGATAGAGGGTATTGCTCCGGGTTTCACCCATGAAGTGTGTGATGAGGTTTGGGAAGAAGGGCAAGTTGAGCCCTAGGTATATCGGACCCTTAAATATTCTTGAGAGAGTGGGAGATGTGGCTTACAGGCTCGCATTGCCACCTAGTTTATCAGCAGTCCATCTGGTGTTCCATGTGTCTATGCTCTGAAGTACCACGGTGATCCGTCCCATGTGTTGTATTTCAGCTAAGTCCAATTAGACAAGGATTTGACTTATAAGGAGGAGCTGGTGGCTATTCTAGCCTGACAGGTTCGATAGTTGAGGTCTAAGAGTTAACCTTCAGTTCGAGTGCAGTGGAGAGGTCAGCCGGTCGAAACAACTACCTAGGAGTCTGAGTCGGACATGCGGAGTAGATATCCACACCTTTTCACCAGTCCAGGTAGTTTTCGATGTTCGTTCGAGGACGAAGATTTATTTTAGAGGTGGAGAATGTGATGACCCGATAGGTCATATAGAGTTTTAAAACTTAATTTTATATTTCAAAACCTCAAATAGCTCCTTTTTCATTCCGCGATTTGCGTGCACAGTCCGTGTCTTTTTCCGGAAGGCTTTTATGTGAAATATTAATTAAAAATGTGAATTCGTGCCATGAAAATCTATTTGAGTTGAATTTGGTCGATGTTTTGAGCAAATGGACCCGGATCCATGTTTTGACTGTCCCGGTAGGTCTGTATCATGATTTGGGCCTTGGGCATATGCCCAGAATTAAATTCGGGGGTCCTTAGCTCGAGGTATCGCATTTTGTCAAAATTTTAAATTTAAAGGCTTAAAGAATTTGAAAGTTTAACCAAAGTTTGACTTTGTTGCTACCTGGTCGGATGTTGGTTCCGGAGCTTGTTATAGGTTCATTACTATATTTATGACTTGTGTGCAAAGTTTGGTGCAAAACATAGCTGAATTGACGTGATTCAGACGTCCGATTGTTAAAATAGAAATTATTAAGTTTCATTAAAAATTTCATTTGATTTGGTATTCGATTCGTAGTTCTAGGTATTATTTTGGTGTTTTGATCAATCGAGCGAGTTCATATAAGGTTTTTTGAATTGTGTGCATATTTGATTTGGAGCCCCGAGGGCTCGGGTGAGTTTCAGATAGGCTACGGAGTAGATTTGGACTTAGAATCATAGCTGATGCCTTTTTGCTTCTGGTTTCTATTGCAGATCTCGCATTTGTGAGGCTGGGCAGTCTAGGGGATTCTCGCATTTGCGCGGCAAAAGTTCGCAATTGCAAACTTGCCCTTTTCCGCTTTTGCGAAGGCAGAGTCGCATTTGCGACTTAGCATTTTTCTGTCCATCTTCGCAATTGCAAAGAAAACGTCCGCATTTGCGAGGCTGGGGGGTTCAAATTTGCGACCAATTCATCGCATTTGCGATAACTGGGCTTTTGAGAGGAGTTCGCAATTGCCACCTCATTCTCGCAATTTCGATGTTCGCAATTGCGAACAAGATATCGTAGCTACGACATCTGCAGCTGGGTAAAAGCTGAGTTAGACGGGATTTTTCTCATTCTTTCAAAATTTTCAACCCTAAAAACCTTAGAGGCGATTTCGCCAAGAGCTATTCTTCCCCAATTCATTGGTAAGTGACTCTAACCTATTTTCTTTCAATTACCCATTATATTTCATAAGATTTCAACATTAAATCTAGGATTTTCATGGTAGAAATTGAGGATTTGGGTAGAATTATGGATTTTTGTAAAATTAGAATCTAGACCTTAAATTGAGGTCGAATTTCGAAAGAAATTACATAACTGGGCTTAGGGGTGAATAGGAAATCGGGTTTTGGTCCGAATTTTGGGTTTGGACCAAGCGGGTCCGGGAGTTGACTTTTGTTAATCTTTTCAATAATGACCTAAATTGAACCTCTTTCATCGTGGGTAGTTCCTAAGGCTTATTTTGAATCATTTGGTTAATGATTTGCTAGATTTGGTTGGTTCGGAGGCTTGTTCAAAATGCAAGGTCGTAGTTAAGCTTTGAGTCGATTTTGGAGCATGGTAAGTGTCGTGGTTAACCTTGACTTGAGGGATTAGGGCTTGTTTGCCTATTTGCTACATGTTTAAATGTTTTGATTCAACGTATATGTTAGGTGACGAGTACTTATGTGTTGTTGTTGGGTTAAAGGATGCGGGTGGGACTTGTTTCTTGTAATTTATTTCCTTCTTTGATTATGATATTCATGCTTAGACTAGTTTATTACTTAAGTGATCATTCTCTTTTCGCATTTTATGATCTATTTGTGATAATTGATTATTTTTGGAAGTTGAGGTTTGGTATTGTGGAATCGTTGTTGACGTAAGGTTTATTCTTGCTTATTCTATCTCCCAAATGTTATATATTCATTGCTACATGGTAAGGAAGAGCGTTAAAGCACGAAGGGTGATGCCGTGCCGATTATTGTTTCATTTGTTGATTAATAGATAGTGAGGAAGAGAGTTAAAGCACGAAGGGTGATGCCGTGCCGTATTTATCGTTTCATGACGAAATTGAGAGTAAAATCACGGAGGGTGACGCCGTGCCGTATTTACCATTTCATGGAGAGATCGAGAGTAAAAGCACGAAGGGTGATGTCGTGCCATTATTATTGTTTCATGGCGAGGCTGAGAGTAAAAGCACAATGGGTGATGTCGTGCATTCTTTATTCATTATGTTTATCCGTTTTCCTTGGTTGGATATTTACTTGACTGTCTAATGTTAACATTTCTATGATAGTTATAGTATCCTGGTCCCATTCGTATGTCCCCTCCCAAATCATACGTGATTAATCTCTATTCGTTGTTATGTTGCATATATATCCTCGTTTGTATATGTTTAATTACGTGGGTGTCCTGTCATAGCCTCGTCACTACCTTGTCGAGGTTAGGCTCGACACTTACAAAGTATATTAGGTCGGTTGTACTCATACTATACTCTGCACTTCTTGTGCACATTTTGAACTGGGCCCATCTGTACGTGAGGTTCATCAGCTCAGATTAGCTTATTTGGAGACTCGAGGTAGATCTGCTGGCGTCCGCAGACCTGGAAGTCCCCTTTCTCTTTCCTTATTTACAGTTCATTTCACTCGAGACAGTTGTATTTATTTCAGATTCTATTTGTAGAATCTCTAGAAGCTCGTGTACTTATGACTCTAGATCCGGGTTGTACTTAGATATTGGGTTATTATGCTACTTCATACTTTATATTGGTTATATTTCTGTTTAATTGGTTAAATTATTCGAAGTGTTTAAAATTGGCAAAAGAATTACTCTAACGTTGGCTTGCCTAGTGAGTGAAATGTTAGGTGCCATTACGGTCCCGAAGGTGGGAATTCCGGGTCGTGAAATTTCCATTATAGATTCCCCTCTTTTTAATAAGTATATTCACTTCTTTTTCCTTATTATTTTGTTCTTTTCTTTTCTATTTTTTCATTTGTTTTCTCCCATCAGGAAGCATGTTCTTGTGCTATACATTGTTAGCATTCTGTCCTTGCATTTCATTCTTGCTTACTCAATTCTATTATTTGTAATGACCCGACCAGTCATTTTTCTTTCTAGATCCCCGTTCCCTTAAATACGACTCCTCGTATGTGCTTTTACTATTTTATGACTTGCGGGGATGGTTAGTTCGGGTTTGGAAGGGTTCGGGTTGAAACCGGAACACTTAGTTCATTAATATTGGCTTAAAATGGTTAAGTTTGACTTGAGTCAACATTTTCATTAAATGGCCTCAAAATCGAGATTTGATGGTCCCAATAGGTTCGTATGATAATTTTGGACTTAGGCGTATGTTCGGGTCGGGTTTCGGATGACCCGGGAGTGTTTCAGCGCACAAAGTTAAAAGTTAACGCATTGAAGGTTTTAGAGTTCTTTAAATTTGGTTTGAAGTAGGTTTTGGTGTTATCGAGGTCTGTTTGAGATTCCGATCCTGGAATAGTTTCTTATGGTGATTTGTGACTTTCACGCAAAATTTGGTGTCATTCCGAGTAGTCTAAGTATGATTCGGGGCGTTCGGAACAAGTTGAAAAGCTTGAAGTTCATTATTTGATTCAATTTGGTTTTGGGGTGTGATTCTTAGCTTCGATGTTGTTTTACACATTTCAAGAGTTCGAGCAGGTTCATATCATGTTTTTGGACATGTTGGTGCATTTGGACGGGGTCCTGAGTGGCTTGGGTGTGTTCCGGACCGCCCGAAGTTAAGTTGGAAACACCAAAACTTCTTGTTCTAGTTTCCATCTTCGCGAACATGGAGAAGTAATCACATTCGCGATGAAGGATTCGCATTCGCCCTACTTGTTAATTAAAGTGCCTAAATGATATTGAAACTTGATAAAGGATTTGTAAAGACCAAATTTCACTTACTTTGAGTTTTGGCGGATTACTTGATCGTTAGTGGAAATTGTGCTTCCTTGTGTATAAACTTCGGGATAGCCTTTTAATTAGATGTTCATAGAATATTCTCTCTCTTCTTGTGGAGCAGGCCGAATGCCTCGATAGTATAATAGATCCATCTATGGTTCGTGCCTCTCGACCCTCGGCAGTGTACATATTATCTAGATCGGGCAGTACGACCTCCACATAAATTGTGCGTGATAATGTTTGGATCCCGAATACACTTGATATTATATTTGTGACTTAAGAGGTTATAATTTATTTAGTGGCCCAAAATTTTTGAAGTTAGTATTGTGTCAATGGGAGATTTTAATTGATTATTAGGTAAGGAACTATTTATTTATTGTTAGTTATTGTGTTATTATTATTATTATTGTTATTCATGTACTCCACGCCTTTTAGAATTTCTGTATTTATTATTGGCCCGTAGTAAGTGTCGAAGTCGACCCCTCGTTACTACTTTTTCAAGGTTAGACTGGATACTTACTAGGTACATGTTGTTTATGTACTCATGCTACACTTCTGTACTAATCGTGCAGGATCTGAGGCAGGTGCATCTGGCAGCCATTCTGGCGCGCACCCCCGTTACCCCGAGGCTTAGTGGTGAGCTACTTTCTGAGTCCGTTCTGCAGCATCAGAGTCTCTCTATTGTATTTACTTTCTGTCTACTCTATTTCAGACAATAGCTTAGTATTTTGTATATTCTACTAGTTGCTCATACACTTGTGACACCAGGTCTTGAAAACCTGCTAGTACATACTTTATGTCTTTTGGATATTTATTTCACTGTATTTGCACTTTCATTAGTTTACGCTTACTTTATTAAATTTTTCACTTCTTATTTTCTTAATAAATAAAAGTCAACTACTTTAAAATTATTAAAAAGAATAATTATATGGTTAGTTCACCGTTGGCTTACCTAACGGCGACGTTGGGCGCCATCACGGCCTATAAGAGAAATTGGTTCATGACAACATGGTATCAGAGCACTAGGTTCACATAGGTCTCACGAGTTATGATCAGGCGTAATAGAGTCTTGCGGATCGGTGCAGAGACGTCGGTACTTATCTTCGAGAGGCTATAGGGTGTTAGGAAACTACTCTTTCTTCATCTACTATCGTGCAGTTGATGTTGTGCTAAGTATATTTCTCCTATTCTCTCACAGATGGTGAGAACGAGCGCGACAGATGTACCCGACTGTAGAGGAGCTACTCCCCCGGTTTCTAAAGGCCGAGGCAGAGGTCGAGGGAGGGCTCCAGCTCTCAGTAGAGGACGAAGGAGTCCTAGAGTTGCTCCAGTTATGCCACCAGTGGATCCAGTGGAGGATCCTATTATTGAGGAGCATGGCGAGGTGCCTGCAGCAGATCCGGCCCCAGTGGATTTCATGTCCGCACCGGGATTCCAGGAGGTCATGGGCCGTATGCTGCGGATCATGGATTCTATGACTCAGGCTGGTTTATTTCCAACAGACCCAACCACATCTCAGGCGGGAGGGGGGTACCGCTCAGGCTCCAGGGCATGCAGCTTCCGTATATCAGACCCCAGGCGCACTACCCGTGGGTGGAGCTCAGCTAGTTGCAGCAGCTATACCTCAGCCCAGACCAGCTACAACTGGCGAGCCGTAGAATCTATTGGACATATGGACCAGGTTATATCCTCCTGTCTTTGGAGGTGAGCAACATGAGGACCCCCATGACTTTATTGATCATTGCAGGGACAGACTGCACAACATGAGGATTTTAGAGTCCCACAGGGTGGACTTTACCACCTTTCAGCTGGAGGGCAGGGCCCGTAGATGGTGGCAGTCCTATCTTTTCGACAGACCAGTAGGTTCTCCTCCCATGACTTGGAACCAGTTCACACGCCTCTTCTTGGATAAATATATTCCACCCTTTTAGAGGGAAGAGTTGCGATTTTAGTTCGAGCAGCTCCAGCAGGGCCAGATATTGGTGACCGACTATGAGGTGAGATTCTTTGAGTTGTCTCACCATGAACTTATGATACTTCCTACTGATGCAGAGAAGGTGCGGAGGTTCGTTGTGGGTTTGCACTCTGGTATACAAGCCACTATGGCTCGAGAGGTTGAGATGGGGATTTCGTATGAACTGGTTGTTAAGATAGCTCGGAGGATCGAGGGTGTTCATCAGCGGAGCCGAGAGCAGGTGACGAGGGATAAGCAATTTCGATATTCTGGAGGGTTCAGTGGTGCTCCGGCTGGGGGTAGAGGTCAGTGTTTGAGGGGTCAGTCTAGTAGGCCCACATATCCAACACCGCCACCTCCTCGGGGTGCTCCAATGCGGCCTTATTTCAAAGCCATTCCAGAGAGATCCTACCGTCCACTACCTATTCAGGGTTCCTCCAGTGGGCCTTCAGGCCATTAGGGTCAGACTTCAGGTTAGCAGTCCACCGTACCGAGAGGTTGTATTGAGTTCGGGGATCTTGGTCGTGTGAGGAGGTTTTTCCCCAGGCTTTGGGGCAAGGGAGTTCAGTAGGGTTATCAGCCTATGATTACAGCACCGGCTGCCGTACTAGCCGTCCAGCCTCCTAGAGGCAGAGGGCACTGGCACACCGTAAAGATGAATAATCTCACAGATATAAATCTTAGTTGTAACGACCCGACCGGTCGTTTTGATTTTTAGAACCCCATTTTCCTAAATAAGGCTCCCCGTATGTGATTTTACTATTTTATGACTTGCGGGGATGATTAACTCGGGATTGGAAGGGTTCGGGTTGAAATCGGAACACTTGGTTCCTTAAGGTTGGAAAAAAGGGTTAAGTTTAACTTCGGTCAACGTTTTAAGTAAACGACCTCGGAATCAGGATTTGATGGTTCCAATAGGTTCGCATGATGATTTCGAACTTGGGCGTATTTTCAGATCGGGTTTTGGATGACCCGGGAATATTTCGGCGCCTAATAGTGAAAGTTGATTCTTTGAAGGTTTTAAAGTTCTTTAAATTTGGTTTGAAGTAGGATTTGGCATTATCGAGGTCAAATTGGAATTATGAGACCTTAAATAGTTCCGTATGATGATTTAAGAATTGCACGCAAAATTTGGTGTCGTTCCGAGTAGTCTAAGTATATTTCGGTGCATTCGAAGTAAGTTGGAAGAACTTGAAATTCATAAGTTGATTCGAATTGGTTTAGGGAGTGATTCTTAGTTTTGATATTGTTTTAAGCGTTTCGAGGGTTTGAGCGAGTTCATTGTATGATTTCAAACTTGTTGGTATGTTTGGGCGAGGCCTCAGGGGCCTCGGTGTCAATCGGACTAGGCACGGATCAAGTTTGGACTTGGAAGAAGAGCTGAAGCACCAGGTTTCTGGGGTAATCACACCTGTGGAGGGCTAGCCGCAGGTGCGAGCTCGCAGAAGCGAGCCATGGACCGCAGAAGCGGCGCAGCCCAGGTCTTCCAGTGTTCACAGAAGCAGCAAGGTGACCGAACATGCGGATGCGCAGGTGCGAATAGGGGGGTCGCTGGTGCGACAAGCTCGCCGCAGAAGCGGTCTCCCGCCCGCGGAAGCGAAACTATCCAGCCTCAAGCACCTCCACAGAAGCGGACCTTGGTCCGCAGAAGCGATGTCGCAGATGCGGCCTAGCGACCGCAGGTGCGAAATCGCTGGAGACAGTGTGGTTCTTTTAAAACGGGACTTAGGCTATTTTGTGTGCATTTATTGCACACTTGGGCGATTTTAGAGCTTCAAAAGGAGGATTTCAACCTTGCTATTGAAGGTAAGTAATTTCTACCTAATGTGAGTTTAATACATATATTATGGGTAGAATTTAGCATGTAAATTTGTGGAAATCATGGGTTTAGATAAAAAAAAAACCTAGGTTTTCGATAAAAATGGGATTTAACCACGAAAATGGTTATGAAATTTAGTGAAAATTATATATTTGAGTTCATTAGGTTATGGGTAACAACTTTCTTTAAAGATTTACGGAATCCGGGCACGTGGGCCCGGGGGGTGAGTTTTAGGAATTTCTTCAATTAGGGTTGGGAAATCACTTTAATAGTTAGGATATGAACTTTTGAACATTTATTGATTATTTTGTATAATATTTAACCAGTTTGGAGTCGTTTGGCACCGAGTGGAGGGTTTAAAGCACAATTGTGGACCTGAAAGTAAACTTTGAGACAAGGTAAGTCTCTTGCCTAACCTTGTAAGAGGGAACTCATCCCCTTAGGTATATTTTGTTATTAATTATATGTGTGGGGAGCTACGTACGCACTAGGTGATGAGAGTCCGTGTGTAGCTATATTCTATGTGATGTCTGGGTAGTCTTAGGCTTACATCATGCTTTGTTTGCTCTATTATGCTGGTCATACATATTAATTGTCTTAACTATGCTGAGATTTAAGAATTTTAAGATTTAAAGTCTCCCGTTTAAATTTCTTATGTGTGGGGAAGAATAGAAGAATTTTATAATAACTTTGAGAGATCTATGTCCACTCGCGTCGCAAGTATCTCAGCGAGCGAGGTAAATTTTTTCTACTCTCATGGGAGCGGTGTCGTTCGTCTCGGATGGTTAATAGATGCATCTATGTTTCGTGTTGTTCGACCCTCGGTAGTGCACACAGTATATATATATATATATATATATATATATATATTGGATCGTGCCGTACGACCTCGACATTAATCGTGCGTAATATTTCTTGGAGCCTAATCTTCTTGATATGATTTTATTGGCTTGAGAGGTTACAATTATTTAAATGATAGAAATGGACTTGGGATTTATTGTTAGTGAAAGAAATAATTGTTTATCGCTTGTCATGGAGATTTATGATTGTTTACATAACTCATGCTTATTTAGAATTTTGGTATTTTATTGTTAGCCCATAGTAAGTGTCGAAGTCGACCCCTCGTCACTATTTCTTCGAGGTTAGACTAGATACTTACTGGGTACATGTTATTTATGTACTCACGCTACACTTCTGCACTAACCGTGCAGGATCTGAGGTAGGTGCATCTGGACATCATCCCTATGCGCACTCCTGATACATATAGACTTAGCGGTGAGCTGCCTTCCGAGCCGTTCTGCAGCACCCGAAGTATTTCTTTTGTATTTACTTTCTGTCTACTTTATTTCAGACAGTAGTTTAGTGTTTTGTGTATCCTACTAGTAGCTCATACACTTGTGACACTAGGTCTTGGAATTTTTCTAGTACACTTAATGGTTTTTGAGTATTTATTTCACTACACTTGATCTTACAAATTTGTTACGTTTTATTTTATTAAATTTTCTCATCTCTTACTTATGTAATAATTAAAAATCAACTATTTCAAAAATTTTAAAAGAGTAGATACACGGTTAGTTCATTGTTGGCTTGCCCAGCTGCGACTTTGGGCTCCATCACGGCCCATAAGAATTTGGGTCGTGATATCAGCCAACCGCTCCAAAGAATAATTAGTACCGACTGGAATAAAATGCGCGGACTTGGTCAACCGATCTACAATCACCCAAACAGCATCAAACTTCCTTAAAGTCCATGGGAGTCCAACTACGAAGTCCATGGTAATACGCTCCCACTTTCATTCTGGAATTTCAAGTCTCTGAAGTAATCCACTCGGTCTCTGATGCTCGTACTTCACTTGTTGACAATTTAAACACCGAGCTACAAACCCAACTATATCTTTCTTCATTTTTCTCCACCAATAGTGCTGCCTCAAGTCCTGATACATCTTAGTGGAACCCGGATGAATGGAATGTTGTGAGTTGTGGGCTTCTTCAAGAATTAATTCACGTAGTCCATCTACATTTGGCACACAAATCCGACATTGCATCCTTAATACCCCATCATCCCCAATAGTAACATCTCTGGCATCACAGTGCTGAACTGTGTCCTTAAGGACGAGCAAATGGGGATCATCATACTAGCGCTCTCTGATGCGGTCATATAAGGAAGACCGAGAAACCACACAAGATAGAACCCGACTAAGATCCGAAACATCTAACCTCACGAATTGATTAGACAAGGTCTGAACATCAACTGCAAAAGGCCTTTCACCAACAGGAATGAATGCAAGGCTACCCATACTCACTGCCTTACTACTCAAGGCATCGGCCACCACATTGTCCTTCCCGAGATAATATAGAATAGTGATATCATAGTCCTTTAACAGCTCCAACCATCTCCGCTGCCTCAAATTTAGATCCTTCTATTTGAATAAGTATTGAAGACTCCGATGACCTGTAAATAGCTCACAAGACACACCATAGATATAGTGCCTCCAAATCTTCAATGCATGAACAATGGTTGCCAATTATAAATCATGGACAGGTTAGTTCTTTTCATGTAGCTTCAACTGGTGTGAAGCATAGGCAATCACTCTACATTCCTGCATTAAGACA
Source organism: Nicotiana tomentosiformis (assembly GCF_000390325.3). NCBI lineage: Eukaryota > Viridiplantae > Streptophyta > Magnoliopsida > Solanales > Solanaceae > Nicotiana > Nicotiana tomentosiformis. Next base: position 32,413,263 of record NC_090812.1, read on the forward strand.
CACCCAATACCAATCCGAGAAGCATCACAATACACTATATAAGAGCCTGAAGCTGAAGGCAAACTAGAAGTGGAGCTGTTGTTAAGGCAATCTTGAGCTTCTGAAAGCTCTCTTCACACTTATCCGACCACTTAAATGGAGCACCCTTCTGGGTCAATTTAGTCAAGGGAGATGTAATAGATGAGAAGTTTTCCACAAAGCGACGATAATAACCGGCCAAGCCAAGAAAACTCCGAATCTCAGTAGCTGAAGATGGCCAGTGCCAACTCTGTAGTACAATACTCAAATGTTGTGCATGTTCCTCCTGGCTACGTGAGTACACTAGGATATCATCAATAAATACTATGACAAATAAATCAAGATACGGCTGGAATACACTATTCATCAAGTGCATAAATGATGCTGGGGGGTTGATCAGCCCAAAAGACATCACGAGAAATTCATAGTGACCATAACAGGTCCTGAATGTCGTCTTTAGAATATTCGAATACTGAATTTCAACTGGTGATACCCGGATCTCAAATCAACTTTGGAGAATACCCTCGCTCCCTGAAGCTGGTCAAATAAATCGTCAATACGCGGCAAAGGATACTTATTCTTGATTGTAACTTTGTTCAACTACCTGTAGTCGATGCACATTCCCATAGTACCATCTTTCTTTTTCACAAACAGAATCGGTGTACCCCAAGTTGACACACTAGGCCTAATAAACCCCTTATCAAGAAGTTCCTGAAGTTGCTCTTTCAATTCTTTTAATTCAGCTGGTGGCATATGATACGGAGGAATAGAAATGGGTTGAGTGCCCGGCACCAAGTCAATACTGAAATCAATATCCCTATCGGGTGGCATACCCGGCAGGTCTGCAAGAAATACATCCGGAAAGTCTCACACTACCGGTACTGACTCAATAGTAGGAGTATCTGCATCAACATCTCTTACAAAGGCCAAATATGATAAACACCCCTTCCCAACCATATATTGGGCCTTCAAATAAGAAATTACCCTACTCGACCTTAATTTAGAGAACCTTTCCACTCGACCTTCGGCAATCCCGGTATCACCAACGTCACTGTTTTTGTGTGACAGTCCAGAATAGCATGACATGGAGACAACCAATCCATGCCCAAGATAACATCGAAATCGACCATACTAAGCAATAAAAGATCAACTCTAGTCTCTAGTCCCCCAATAGTTACCACACACGACCGATACACACGGTCCACAATAATAGTATCGCCCACCGGCGTAGATACATGAACATATGAAACTAAGGACTCACGGGGCATATCCAGATAATGAGTAAAATACGATGATACATATGAATAAGTGGAACCAGGATCACATAATATAGACGTTTCCCCGTGGCACACTGAGACAATACCTGTGATCACTGCATTTGAAGCAACGACATCTGACATGGTAGGAAAAGCATAGAATCGGGCCTGACTGCCACATGATCGGCCTCCCCCTCTTGGGTGACCCCTAGCTTACTGAGCCCCACCCCGAGCTGGCTGGACGGGTGGTGGAGCAACTGGTGCAAAAGTTGTAGCCTGACTCCTCTGCTGAACTGGACCTCGCAAAAAATAGAGACAATATTTCCTCACATTACCCATCTCTCCACACTCATAGCAATCCCTCTCGAAAAATGGTGGCGAGTTCTGAGGCGGGCCTCAAGAACCAGAATAACTACCAGAAGAACCTGGTACAGATGAACCCTGAACTGATGGTGCACGAGATAAACTCTGAGCTGGAAGTGCACCAAGAGAAGACTGACTCTGTCGAGCATTGTATGGACCATGGTTAGCTGATGCGCCACGATGAGATGAACGAACCATCTGAGCGGGCTTATAAGGACGACCCCTACTATGATAGGGATGCCCCCCCAAAAGGAACACCGCTGGAATTACCCGGACCATGAGGCCTCTTGGCCTCCCTCTCCTCACGCTCTTGAGTACGGACCATATTTAGCCGTCGAGCACTGTCAACCACCTCGTCGAATCTAGCACCTGCTACATTCCCAGAGTCATAACAAAACGAAACTACTGGTTGAGGCCATTAATGAACCTCCTGATCTTTTCCCTCTCATTGGGAACCAACCAAACTGCATGACGAGGAAACTCTGAAAATCGCATCTCACACTGAGTCATGGACAAGTCCTCCTGACGTAAATATTTGAACTGCCTGCGCAGTTCCTCTCTGTGGGTCTGTGGCACAAACTTTTCCAAAAATAATACGAAGAACTCATGCCATGAAAGTGGTGCTGCACCAACTGGTCTGCTCCTCTCATAAGTCTCCCACCATCTGAAGGCATCCCCAGAAAACTGAAAAGTAGTGAATGAGACCCCACTGGTCTCCAGAATACCCGTTGTCCGAAGCAACCGCTGGCATTTATCCAGAGAACCCTGAGCATCCTCTGACTCAGCACCGCTAAATGATGGAGGTTGAAGCCTCCCAAATCTCTCAAGTCTCATGTGCTCATCATCGGCCATAACGGGGACTACCGGGGCCTGAGCAGCTACAACCGTCTGGGCTGGTAGTGCCCCCGGTATCTGAAGTCCCTGCACAGCCTGCTCTGGAGCACGGGCAATAGGGGTATGAGTACCTCCACCAGCCTGAGAAGTGGCAGGTGCGGACTGAGCCGAAACCATCTGAGCAAGGCCTGTGCAAACAGTAAATATCTGTGCTAGAGCCTAAGCACCCCCGGACGACAAAGATACTCGAAACCAGAAGATAAACAATTGGTTGTGGAAGACTCTTTCTTCCAAAAGAACGTATGAGGATCATTGTTTTTAGATAATGTGTCCTAGTTTTTCTAGCTTTATTAACTTGTTGCATCTATTGACTGCATACCTTGGGTATAATCTTCAATTAACTGAATCTTTTACATTGGTTTAATGTTAATATTTTTGGATGTTTCAGATTGAGTTTAGTTGGATGGGCAAAGATTGCCTTTTAGAGGTGGATGATCAAGGACATTGTTGTATGTTTCATTAATTCTTTATCACTTTTACTCAGTTCAAATATGATTGTTATGAGTTTGTCTTTCTCTTTGAAATTCTTGACAAATAACCTTTTTATTGGTAGGTTGTTGTTGGGCTTTCGCCGCAACAAAAGCTATTACCGCGGCGCATGCTCATATTAATGGGGAGATAGTTCCCCTTTCGAAGCAACATTTATTAGATTGCATGTACACTCACTATAACAAGCCTACTTGGTTTGAATATCTGGAAGAGAACGAATGCTTTCCTTGTTCCTATGCAAAGGCATATACCTTTGCTAGGGACCATGGCATAGTTAAAGAAGTAAAATATCCCTTTACTGAACAAAGGAGTGAGTGTCACGGCCCATCTGAAGAGGTAAGTATCACTGTTTGATACATAGTTTAATTTGTTTCTTAATTTTCAAATAGAATTTAAGATAGTTTGTAACATTTTGTTGTGGGATATTGTGAAGATAAAAGGATTTAAGAGAGTCAATGAGAACTTGAACAAGAAAGCAATAGAAAATTTGATTAAGCAGCAATCTATAACTTGCGTTGTTCCTCATGTTCCAAGTTTTAACGATTTTCTCGGCGAGGTGAATTAATTTAACTTTCTTTTTCATTCTTTAAACTGATACGATATATGTTTTGATTGTGTGTTGTGTTTTTTTTAAAAAGAAAATTGCAGAAAGTATACATGGATCCCACCAATCTAAAAAATGAAGCCACAAAGAAATTGATTGAAGAAGGTAATTACAAGAAGCTATGCATAGCACTGTTAATTGTTGGGTATGGTGTAGAAGATGGCGTGGACTTGTATTTGGTGAAAAATAGTTGGAGAAAGGAATGGGGCCACAAGGGTTATGCGAAGATTGAACGTGGTGTGCTCTCTAACTTATTTTATCCCTAATTCTATAGATGATTCTATGGATAGTACTATCTTATTAGTTGAACTAGCTAGCTACTTGTCATTTCATAGAGTAATTTCTGAAATACAGTGTTCATGTTTGTTAATTAGCAAGCTGGAAATTTCCTATGCTCAGAGATTTATTATATATGTTATTCCTAGTCTTGAGAATGTCAGACATTAGTACTGCCCTTCATGTAGGGTTTGTTTAATGTAAAATTGGGCAAAGAAATATATATAACCCTGAGTCTTCACTTGGCTTGATTATCATTTTGTAGGATAATCACACTACTTAAGATATGTGATTTTTTATTCTTAATTGGATCGACCCTTTTCTTTTTCGTTCATTTAATTATCATTTAATAAAACTATTGTATTAATAATTTAGTCTTCACAACAAAAAGATAGTTTTTGGAAAAGAAAGCTTCATCTTTATTTACTAGTGGGAATAACCTATACTATGATTAAATTTTTGGAGTTGTGATGTATCAATTTTAAGACTCAATCTGATGAGATGTTATTTGAAATATACATGTGCAAGTCCACAGTTATTAGCTCATTGAAAAGTTCACGAAAAAGGTTTAAAATTAAAAAACAAATTCCACATGAAGTATGGTCTCTGAGTAAAATAAGTGTATATTCAAAATGTTGACCAATAAGTAATAGAGTAATATCTATGTTTTTAGATCTAAATAAAGACGAATGTCTTTTCGGTTTTGTTCACTTCTATTTGTGTCATTTGCTGCTTTTTTCTAGCAACGAAAATTGTACTTAAGACAATATAACATCGCATCTCCTTTCCAATTATAGACCGTACTGAACTTCTCAGATGGATACCAGAATTAAATCAATAAACAGAGAATGACGTGACTATATTAAACTCATTGCAACTTACCCGTTTCTGATAGCATTTTAACTACTAATTGTTTAGATCTATGTTTTTATTGAGATAAACTTCAGAGATACGTCAATTATTGGATCATTTGTTTTGCTGCTCTCTACCTCATATGATAGAGAAGCTCTCTGACCTCGTCTGGGGCACTCAAATTGGTTGGCATGTATGCGCCCTTCCCTTAGGGCAGCTTTGTGTTGATCCTAGGCTTCTACTTTCTTTATTCCTCGCCTCTATTGTGCTCTTCAAACAGACTATGGATAAAACTTGGATGTTTTCTAATCTCTCAGATCGTGAAGAAAACAAATTCAAGCCACAAAGGAGATAAGATTTATTGTTGAATCTTTCAACAACTATTTACATTAGTTACAGGACCAATATACTTTACTGACACTGTAGGAATGGCAATGGAGCGGTGTGGGACGGGGCGGGTTTAGACATATGCGGGGCGGTGCGGGTTTATACATATGCGGGTGCGGGGCGAGTTTATACATATGTGGGTGCGGGGCAGTGGGGGCGGGTTAAAATTTTAAAAAAAAAAGTGAGCGGTGTGAGTTTAAATACTCGTGATTGAGTTTTGAGTCGATTTTGGAGGGAGGTAAGTGTCGTGGTTAACCTTAACTTGAGGGATTAGGACTTGTTGCCTATTTGCTACGTGTTTAAATGTGTGAATACAACGTATATGTGATGTGACGAGTACTTATGCGTTGTTGTTGAGTTAAAGAATGCAGGTGGAACTCATTTCCTTGTAATTTAATTCCTTCTTTGATCATGATATCCATGCTTAGACTAGTTCATTACTTAATTGGTTGTTCTTTCCGCTTTTATAAACTATTTGTGATAATTGAGTACTTTTGGAAGTTGAGGTTTGGTATTTGGAACCATTGTTGACGTACTTTATTCTTGCTTATTCTTATATTCATTACTACATGGTAAGGGAGAGTGTTAAAGCACGAAGGGTGATGTCGTGCCGTATTTATCGTTTCATGGAGAGATTGAATTTAAAAGCACGAAGGGTGATGTCGTGCCGTTATTATTATTTCATTGTGAGGTTGAACGTAAAAGCACGAAGGGTGATGCCGTGCCATTATTATTGTTTTTATGATGAGGTTGAGAGTAAAAGCATGAATGGTGATGCCGTGCCATTTTTATTCATTATGTTTATCCGTTTCCTTTGGTTAAGGATTTATTTAAGTGTCGTATGTTGTTATTCATGTTGTAACTGTCGTATCTTGTAACTCATTTTAAGAAGCCCACTATCTAGCTTCAGATAATTCAAGCTCGCTCCTCTTATGTTACTTATTGAGTAGCCCCAAGAAAATCATTGAAGCTTTTTTACGGGATGACCCAGAAGGGGTAAGAAAGCAATTGAACCTACGAACCTAAACATGAAGAGCACTCAAACTCGAGGGTTTGTACCTTTAATTCTAATTGACCCGAGTATTAGTACACTCCACTGCAAGTTTAGTCACAGTTCTAGCTAATTATGCTCATATATGCAGAGCGCTCAACAAAGGCGATATAGCAGGGAAAAAGGGAAATGGCACTACTCTCTATCAAAAAGATGTATAAGAGGATGAGGGGGGATTATTCAGTCTCATGGAAGAAGTTACTTTGCAATAATCAATCCTCCCCTAAGTGGCTATTCATTCTCGACTTGGCAGCTCATGGGAAATTAAGCACTAGAGATAGACTAGCCCAATGGGGTGTGGTGGAGGATCAATCATGTCCAATATGTAGTGCAGCAAATGTCCTACTCTACTGGCACGGGATACATAGACAAATTCTAAACTGGGAAATGGAGCTTGACTAATCCAAGATGTTTGCTTAAGGGGATCTATGAAGTCTAAGCTAGTTGGAAGAATGAGAGATCTAAAATTTTATCCTTGATTGGACATTATCATTGTTGCGTTGAGGCAATTAGTGTCTCTAGGTGGTGAGGTTCAGATATTCGACTGAAGTTGGGACTTTTGTTCAGCTTCATGTCTTGGTCTCTATTTTAATTGTACATATTCGGATAGACAGACTATTTCAGGACATTGTTGAAGTTCAATTTATGAAAATTGCACGGAAAAATGATATAACTTCAATAATTAAGCCATGATATTTATTAAAAAATAACTTATTTCAAAGAAATGAAGTCAACGTATCCAACATAACTTATAAAGATACTCCCTCCGTCTCATAATATGTGTCGTAATTTCCTTATGCATGCCCCTTAAGAAAGAATAGTTTTTGCCTACTTTACCCTTATTAAATATTTTCTCAATTTATGTGTCATCTCCATCAATGATATTATCCATATTTTTACTAAATGTGAATGCATAATTTGCTTTATAGAATATATGAAGAGACACCTAGGATAATTAATAAATCAGTAATGCAAACTCTTCCGACATAGGCATTCATCTTTCCTTCAACTAAAATTTCAAACGTGTTTTGAAAATTTCCAACTAAAACTATTGTGGAGCCAAAAAATTCAACTTGAAAGTTACTTTAGTCCCATTTAAAAATTTAACATTCCCCACCTAAAATTTCCTATAAAAAAGAATGTTTCACTAAATTCTTGAAATGAACATGGATCCAACACAAAGTTATCAATTTTCATTAATCCAAATAGATCTAAATATGCCTGTTGAGCTTCATGTTGCTAATGATGTTAGACCACAAATTCCTGATCTAAATATTATTACAGAAACTATTCCTGACCAAAATATTGAATCTACCTATCAAAGAGTTAGAACGTCTTTTGTGAATCAATTATTTTTGAATTTAAATACAGAGTCAAGTTGCATGATACAGTACCATTTGGTGGTATGCAGTTATCACAAGATGAGCTACCACTGCAAGAACCAAATATAAATATTGGTATGATCAAATTTTATAGAATAAATCTGAATTTGATATTTTCATTGTTTATTTACCTTGGTAAGATCATTAATTTCATTCCCTTGAGTCATGAGAGGAAGTTCTTAGTAATTGGTCTAAAAATACCCCTCGTTATACTATTGGGTTATCTATACCCCTGCAGTCATACTTTGGGTTCAAATATACCCCTCATTTAAACGGAGGGACACGTGTCATTGTCATATTAGCCAATTCTAAATATCTCCTAATTAATTCAAAAGACTCATTACCCATACCCGAAAAGCAATTTTCTTTTGTAAAAACTGAAAAAACTAAATTCTTTTTACTAAAAACTGAAAAAAATGAAATATTTTTTTTTCAGTTTTTACAAAAAAACTGCTTTAAAAAAACTGAAAAATATTTTCTAAAACAATATTTTTGTAAAAACTGGAAAAAAAAATTGAAAAGCAATTTTCTAAAGCAATTAAAAACTGAAAAAAAACTGAAATTTTTTTAACTAAAAACTGGAAAAAAATATATATATTTGCTTTTTCAGGTTTTACAAAAACTTTACTTTAGAAAATTGCTTTTCAATTTTTTTTTAGTTTTTACAAAAATAATTGCTTTAGAAATTAATTTTTAGTTTTTTTTAAAGCAATATTTTTCTAAAAACTGGAAAAAAATACTTTCGATTTTATTAGTTTTTTATTTAAAAAAACATTTAGTTTTTTCCAATTTTTACAAAAATATTGCTTTAGAAAATTGCTTTCCAGTTTTTGATTCAGTTTTTATTAAACATTGTTTTAGAAAATATTTTTCAGTTTTTTTAAAGCAGTTTTTTGTAAAAAAATTGGAAAAAAAAAATATTTTCGGTTTTTTCAGTTTTTAGTATAAAAAATTCAGTTTTTTTTAGTTTTTACAAAAAAAAATTGCTTTAGAAAATTGATTTTCGGATATGGGTAATGGGACTTTCTAATTAATTAGGAGATATTTAGAATTGGCCAACAGGACGATGACATGTGTCTCTCCGTTTAAATGAGGGGTATATTTGAACACAAAGTATGACTGCAGGGGTATAGATAACCCAATAGTATAACGAGGGATATTCTTAGACCATTTTCGAAAATACAAGGGTATATTTGGCCCTTTGCCGTTCATTTTTTTGTATGTCTATATTCTTATTTTCTTTTTTAAATGTAAACAGTTGAAAATTTGGATGATGGCAATACAAATGAAGAATTGTCAGGACCATCAAGGCATAAAAATGTAAATAATGATTAACACCGAGCATTATATGGAATTCTACTTAAAAAAAGTGTTGATGGAAAACTGAAAAAAGGATTATTGCAAATGGCAGCATCACAATTTTCGGTTTCAGTGCGGACTGTTCAACGCATTTGGAAACAAGGAATAACTAGACTGGGTTGCTCTAGTGGTAAGCATCCTTCACTTTCAATTAATAGGTTGTGAATTCGAGTCATTTCAAGAGCAAGGTGGAGAGTTCTTGGAGGGAGGAAGCCGAGGATCTATCGGAAACAGCCTCTATACCCTAGGGTAGGGGTAAGGTCTGTATACATACTACCCTCCCCAGACCTCACTAGTGAGATTATACTGGGTTGTTGTTGTTGTTGTTGTTGTTGATTAAGCGTGTTTAAAATTACAAGACTTCTTGGTATTTGAATAAAATTATACATAAGCAATGTGTTTGTAGTCTTCTAAGATAATTACTTATTAAGGGTAAAAAAGAAAAAATATAATATATTTTGTGTTGAACTTTTAAAATGACAAATATTTTTAGTAACTGCGACACATATTATGACACGGAGGGAGTATAAAGATACACTAATGCAATTAGAAATTTCTATTGGTGAAAGAATTAGTACATCTTAGAAAATCATAGCCCAATAATTACATCATCGTGAAAGCTATCCCACGATTATGATTTATGAGTAACTTAGCTTACAAAATTGAGAGTTCAAGAAAAGGTACCGTTAGGCAACTATATCATCTCCCTTTTTCTGCTAAAAGTGTTTCATCAATTTGAGTAGAAATTTCTCAAATGGCCACGCATAAGCAAAAATGTCACGATCCCGAATTTCCATCTTCGAGATCGTGATACGCCTAACATTTCACTTGCTAAGCAAGCCAACGTTAGAACAGTTTGTCTATTTTCAACAGTTCAAATTAAATGGCAAGAAAAAAGCTGGAATAACTTCAATAATCTAAAGTAAAATGCGGGAACCATATCAACTGAAATATCTAATACAAACCTGGACCCGGTGTCACAAGTGCACGAGCTACTAGAATAGTACAAATAAAGGTTTGAAGAAAACATAGAGTTGTCTGAGAGAAAATACACAACTAATAAAAAGAAGGGGACTTTAAGGGATGCGGACGCCGAGAAGTTGTACCTCAAGTCTCCACATTGATAGCCAACCCGAGCACGCTAATGAAAGCCGTTGGGACCGACTCCAAAATTCGCACAAGAAGTGCAGAGTGCAGTATGAGTACAACCGACCCCATGTACTCTGTAAGTTCCGAGCCTAAACTCGACGAAGTAGTGACGAGGCTAAGCCGGGTCACTTACTATATAACATGTGTGTGTGTGTGTGTTGCGGCGTGCAATGCGATCCCACCATATAATCATAATCAATATCATAATTCACCATTATTTCACCGTATTAATCTACCCTTATTTCACCTGTTGCGGCGCGTAACCCGATCCCATCATATCAGTACAAATTCACCCTTATTTCACCATATCAATCCAGCCTTATTTCACATGTTGCGGCGTGCAACCCGATCCCACCATATCAGTATCAAATAATCAATGAGTACAATCAAATCAATACCTCGAATCACAAGAACCTCTACGGTTAATGAATATGAAGCTGAATCAAAAAGGAAACCTCGTACCAAATTGAAAATTCACCATATGTAATATTACACGGTAAGACAAGTCCAATAAATGACAATTAAAGGGTACAAATAAGTCAATTAAGGCAAATAGTAGCGAGTCATGAAAGCATGGGAAGGTTTAGCATTTTTAACACGAGAAACAATAATTAACAAGTAGCAAATAAAGGCATGGGAAGTATTTAAAGCACATAACAGTTAAAACATGGAAGGAAATAATTAAGGAAATGCGAAAAATCATGGAAACAAGCAATTCGACGGCATATAAGCACTCGTCACCTCGCATATACGCCGCAACACATGAATTTCACATAGCACATAGTCCGAGGATTCCTAATTCCCTCAAATCAAGGTTAAACCCAACACTTACCTCACTCTGCAGTCAACTCATAACTCTACTGGGGCCCTTCCTCTAGAATCTTCCTCCAAACCACTCGTGTCTAACCACTATTGACTCGATAATGTCAAATATTGCTAAAGGAATCAAATACAATGCATAAATTTAGGGTTTTCACACTTTTCCCAAAAATTCAAAAAAAAATAACCCTGTGCCCGCTTGGTCAAAACCCAAGATATGGACCAAAACCCATTTACTCATTTACTCCCGAGCCCGATTATGTATTTAGCTTCAGAATCCGACCTCAAATTAAGATCTAAATCCCTAATTTGCAAAAAAAATCCAATTCTTCCTAAATCCCTAATTTTTACCGTGGAAGAACAAAGATTAAGGCTAGAAATTAATGGGTGATTTTAGAAATAGAAGAAAATGAGTTAAAGTATACTAACCTATGAAATGGTGTTGAAATTTCTCCTCCAAATTGCCTCTAGGCCGAGCTCTAATGGAAAGATTATGAAAAACGGGTGAAATCCCGATTTTGAAATATTTAAGTGGCTGGGCGTCAGGTGTTCATCGCGATCGCGAGAACCCTGACGCGTTCGCGAAGAGTACAGCTTATCAGTCTTACGCGATCACGAAGTTCTCTACGCGTTCGCGTAGGTTTAATCCCCCACACCACCGCGTTCGCGATCCTGGGCTTGCGTTCGCAAAGAGTAAGTCCTTTTTCCCAGCCCAACCTAACTAACACTACGCGTTCGTGGTTGACTAGTCGCGTTCGCGAAGAGAAGACTCCCCAATGCTCCGCGTTCGCGATCATGGTCTCGCGTTCGCGTAGGATGAAATCCTCCCCAGTCCTAGGCAAAAAGCATATTTTTTCCTAAGTTCAAACCATCAGTAGCCTATCCGAAACTCACTTGAGCCCTCGGGGCTCCAGACCAAAGGTACACACAAGTCCAAAAATATTATACGAACTCGCTCGGGCGATCAAAACACCAAAATAATACCAAGAACTACGAATCGGACACCAAAACGAATGAAATTTTCAATAAAACTTAAGAACTTGACATTTTTCAACCGAACATCCGAATCACGTCAAATCACTTCCGTTTCGAACCAAATTTTACACACAAGTCATAAATATAGTAATGGACCTATACCAAGTTCCGAAATCAAAATTTGAACCCAGTATCAACAAAATCAAACATCGGACAAATTTATAAATTCTTTAAACCTTTAAACTTCAATTTTTGATAAAATGCAATAACTCGAGATAGGGACCTCCGAATTCGATTCTGGGCATAAGCCCAAGTCTCAAATCGCGATACGGACCCATCGGGACCGTCAAAATATGGATCCGGATCCGTTTACTCAAAATATTGACCAAAGTCAATTCAAATAGATTTTAAGGCACGAATTTGCATTTCAATCAATTTTCTACATAAAAGCTTTTCGGGAAAAACACGGACTGCGTCCGCAAATCGAGAAAGGCTAAAATAAGCTATTTGAGATTTCAAAACATAGTATTAAGATTTAAAACCCTAGATGACCTATCGGGTCATCACATTCTCCACCTCTAAAATAACCGTTTGTCTTCGAACGGACATAGAAAAGTACCTGGACTGGTGAAAAGGTGTAAATATCTACTCCGCATGTCCAACTAGGACTCCCAAGTGGCTGCCTTGACCGGCTGACCTCTCCACTGCACTCAAATTGAAGGATAACTCTTAGACCTCAACTGTCGGACCTACCAGGCTAGAATAGCCGCCGGCTCCTCCTCATAAGTCAAATCCTTGTCCAATTGGACTGAGCTGAAATCTAACACATGGGACGGATCACCGTGATACTTCCGGAGCATGGACACATGGAACACCAGATGGACTGCTGATAAACTAGGTGGCAATGCGAGCTTGTAAGCCACCTTACCCACTCTCTCAAAAATCTCAAAGGGTCCGATATACCTAGAGCTCAACTTACCCTTCTTTCTGAACCTCATCACACCCCTTCATGGGTGAAACCCGGAGCAATACCCTCTCTCCGACCATGAATACAACATCACGAACTCTGCGGTTGGCATAATTCTCCTGCCTAGACTGAGCTGGGCGAAATCGATCCTGAATAATCTTGACCTTATCCAAGGCATCCTGTACCAAATCTGTACCCAACAACCGAGCCTCCCCCGGCTCAAACCATCCAACTGGCGAACGACACTGCCTCCCATATAATGCCTCATAAGGAGCCATATGAATGCTAGACTAGTAGTTGTTATTGTAGGAAAACTCCGCAAGTGGAAAGAATAGATCCCAAGAACCCCCGAAATCTGTAACACAAGCGCGAAGCATATCCTCCAATAATTGAATAGTGTGCTCGGACTGACCGTCCATCTAGGGATGAAATGTTGTATTCAACTCAACCTGCGTGCCCAACTCACACTGTACTTCCCTCCAGAAGTGAAAGGTGAACTGCGTACCTCGATCAAAAATGATAGACACGGGCATACCGTGAAGATAGACGATCTCGCAGATGTAGATCTCAACCAACCGCTTTGAAGAATAGGTAACTTCCATAGGAATGAAATCCGCTGACTTGGTCAGCTTGTCCACGATGACCCATACCGCATCAAACTTCCTCTGAGTCCGTGGGAGTCCAACAACAAAATCTATAGTGATATGCTCCCACTTTCACTTAGGAATCTCTAACTTCTGAAGCAAACCACCAGGTCTCTGATGCTCGTATTTTACTTGCTGACAATTTAGACACCGAGCTACATATGCAACTATATCCTTCTTTATCCTTCTCCACCAATAATGTTGCCGCAAATCCTGATATATTTTGGCGACACCCGGATGAATAGAATACCAGAAACTGTGGGTCTCCTCAAGAATCAACTCACGAAGTCCATCTATATTAGGCACACAAATACGACCCTGTATCCTCAAAACTCCATCATCTCCAACAGTAACCATCTTGGCACCACTGTGTCGCACCATGTCCCTAAGGACAAGCAAATGTGGGTCATCAAACTGCCGCTCTCTGGTGCGCTCAAACAAGGAAGATCGAGCAACTGTACAAGCTAGAACACGACCGGGCTCTAAAACATCTAACCTCACGAACTGATTGGCCAAAGTCTGAACATCTGATACAAGAGGTCGCTTACCAACTGGAATGTACGCATGGCTGCCCATACTCACTACCTTTCTACTCAAGGCATCGGCCACCACATTGGCCTTTCTGGGGTGATACAAAATGGTGATATCATAGTCTTTCAACAGCTCCAACCACCCCCTCTGCCTCAAATTGAGATCCTTTTGCTTGAACAAATACTGTAGACTCCGATGATACGTGAATACCTCAGACGACATGCCGTAAAGATAGTGCCTCTAAATCTTCAGCGCATGAATAATGGCTGCCAACTATAAGTCATGAACAGGGTAATTTTTCTCATGAACCTTCAACTGCCGCGAAGCATATGCAATCACCCTGCCATCTTGCATCAATATTGTATCGAGCCCAATACGAGATGCATCACAATACACCATGTAAGATCCTGAACCTGTGGGCAACACCAACATTGGTGCCGTAGTTAAAGCAGTCCTGAGCTTCTGAAAGCTCAACTCACACTCGTCTGACCATCTGAATTGGGCACCCTTCTAGGTCAATCTGGTCAATGGAGTTGCTATAGATGAAACCCCTCCACGAACCGGCGGTAATAACCCGCCAAACCCAGGAAACTCCGGATCTCTATAGCTGAAGTGGGTCTAGGCCAGTTCTGAACTACCTCAATCTTCTTAGGATCCACCTTTATGCCCTCTACCGATACAACGTTCCCCAAGAAAGCGACTAAGTCTAACCAAAACTCGCACTTTGAAAACTTGGCATACAACTGGCTGTCTCTCAGAGTCTGAAGTACAATCCAAAGGTGTTGCTCGTGCTCCTCTCGACTGCGTGAGTAGATCAAGATATCATCAATAAGTACAATCACGAAGGAATCCAAGTAGGGCTTGAAGACTCGGTTCATCAAATCCATAAATGTTGCTAGGGCATTTGTCAACCCAAATGACATCACTAGAAACTCACAATGCCCATACCGAGTCTAAAAAAGCTATCATAGGAACATCAGATGTCCTAATCTTCAACTGATGGTAGCCAGACCTAAAATCAATCTTCAAAAACACCTTGGCACACTGAAGCTGATCAAATAAGTCATCAATCCTCGGCAATGGATACTTGTTCTTGATAGTGCCTTTGTTCAACTGCCGATAATCTATGCACATCCTCATCGATCCATCTTTCTTCTTCACGAACAACATGGGCGCACCCCAGGGAGAGACACTAGGTCTAATAAAGCCCTTGTCAAGCAAGTCTAGCAACTTCTCCTTTAATTCTTTCAACTCTGGTGGGGCCATACGGTATGGCGGAATAGAAATGGGCTGAGTGCCCGGAGCCAAATCAATACATAAGTTAATATCTCTGTCGGGTGGCATCCCTGGCAGATCTGCAGGAAACACCTCTGGAAACTCACGAACAACTAGTACTGATCCATAGAAGGAACCTCCGCATTGGAATCGTGAATATAAGCCAAATAATCTAGACACCCCTTCTCGACCATACGTCGATCCTTCACATAAGAGATAACCATGCTGGTAGAATAGCTAGGAGTCCCCTTCCGCTCTAGTCGAGGCAACCCAGGCATGACTAGGGTTACCGTCTTGGCATGTCAATCCAATATAGCATGATAAGGTGACCGCCAATCCATACCCAAGATGATATCAAAATCTACTATATCAAGAAGTAGAAGATCTATACTAGTCTCATGACTTCCAATAGTAACCACACACAAACGATAGACACGATCTACTATAATAGAATATCCCACAAGTGTGGACACATACACAGGAGAACTCAAAGAATCATGAGGCACAACCAGATACGAAGCAAAATAGGATGACATGTAGGAATAAGTAGAGCCCGGATCAAATAGAACTGAAGCATCTCTATGGAAAACTAGAACAATACCTGTGATAACAGCGTCAGATGACTCAGCCTCTGGCCTGGCTGGGAAAGCATAAAATCGGGGTTGGGACCCACCACTCTGAACTACATCTCTAGGACGGGCTCTAGCTAGCTGGCCTCCACCTCTAGCGGCCTGATCTCTACCTCTAACGGCCTGACCTCCACCTCTAACAACCTAACCCCACCTCTGGCTGCCTGACCCCTGCCACTAGCTGGCTGAATGGGTGGTGGAGCAACCGGTGCCAGAATCATGGCACGAGAACTCTATTGTGGCATGCCACCCAATAGTCTCGGACAGGTCATCCTGATATGCCCAAAACCACCACATTCAAAACATCCATCTTGCTGCTGAAACTGAGGCTTACCCGAACGGGCCGGATAACCACAGTGATAACTCTGAATTGGAGGCACACTTATAGGAGTTGATGGTGCACTATAGGCTGCATGTCCAGAATAAGGCACATAAGGACCACGACTCCCTGAAGCACTGTGCGATGCCTGTAGCACTGACTGAAATGGCCTGGAAGGATGGTCCCTACCAAAAGTACCCTTGCCTCCATATAAGGCACCACTGAAACCACCGGTATGACAAGGCCTCTAATCCAACCTATGCCCCCTCTCCTGAGCAAGAACCATCTATATCCGCCTAGCAATATTTGTGGCCGTCTAAAAGGAAATATCACTCCTGGTCTCCTTCGCCATCTGTAGCCTGATGGTGTAGGTAAGTCCATCAATAAATCTCCTCACCCTCTCCCTACCAGTGGGAAGTAAGAGAATGGCATGCCGAGCTAGATCCACAAAACGAGTCTCGTACTGAGTAACAGTCATACTGCCCTGCTAGAGATGCTCAAACTGCCTGCGGTAATCCTCTCGCAGTATGATAAGGAGGAACTTCTTGGAAATAGTTGTGAGAACTGATCCCAAGTAAGAGCAGGCGACCCAGCTGGTCTGGTCGACATATAATCATTCCACCACCTCTTGGCAGAACCCGTCATTTGAAACACAACAAAATCGACCCCGTTGGTCTCAACTATACTCATGTTCCGTAGCACCTCATGGCAACGGTCAAGATAATCATGTGGGTCCTCAGAAGGTGCACTACTGAAGTGAACTAGAAAGAGCTTGGTAAACTTGTCCAATCTCAATAAAGCCTCAGAAGACATGGCGGACCTATCACCGGCCTATGCCGCAACAACCGGGTGAACTACCCCAACAGGAGGGGCTGCTGGAGTCTTATATTGGGGAGCCATCTACTCCGGAGTGTGAGTAGCGGGAATCCGTGCTCCTCCCCCATCCTGAGAGACGGTTAGTGCCACCGAAAATATATCGGCCTGGACCACACTCTCCATAAGGCCCACCAAACAGACTAGAGCGTCCTGAAGCACTGAAGTGCGATGAACCCCTCCGGAACCTGAGCTGGTCCAATAGGTACAGTCTGAGCTGGAACCTCCTCATCAAAATCCACCTGGGGCTCCGCTGCTGGTGGTGCTGCTCGAGCTCTAAGTTAAGCTCTACCTCGGTCTCAGTCTCGGCCTCTGCCCCTAGTAGGAGCTATTATCGGCGGCTCCGGCTGCTGTCCAGCTAAAGATGCAGTACGTGTTCTCGCAATCTACGAGAGAACAAGAATAGAAGAGTTCAATTATCAATGATAGAATAAAATCGCACGACAGAGAAGAATAGAAGTGAAATTGTTCCTAAACTCCATAGCCTCTGGAAGATAAGTACAGACGTCTCTGTGCCGATCCTCCAGACTCTACTAAGCTTGCTCATGACTCGTGAGACCTGAGTAATCTAGTGCTCTGAAACCAGCTTGTCACGGCCCGGAATTCCCACCTTCGGGATCGTGATGGAGTCTAACATTTAATTTGCTAGGCAAGCCAATGTTAGAACAGTTTGTCCATTTTCAATAGTTCAGATTAAATGGTAAGAAATAAGCTGAAATAAGTGCAATAATCTAAAGTAAAATGCGGGAACCATATCAACTGAAATATCTAATACAACCCTGGACCCGTGTCACAAATGCACGAGCTACTAGAATAGTACAAATAAAGGTCTCAAGAAAACATAGAGTTGTCTCAGAGAAAATACATAGCTAATAAAAAGAAGGGGACTTTAGGGGTTGCGGACGCCGAGCAGTTGTACCTCAAGTCTCCACACTGATAGACAACCTGAGCATGCTAATGACCGCCATTAGGACCGACTCCAAAATTTGCACAAGAAGTGTAGAGTACAGTATGAGTACAACCGACCCCATGTACTTTGTAAGTGCTGAGCCTAACCTCGACGAAGTAGTGACGAGGCTAAGGCGGGTCGCTTACTCTATAAACTGTACACAGTTTAAAATAAAGTCAGGAAAGGAAAATACGAAACGAAATAAGGCAGTTAACTAAAGAAAATAGCTCAATGCTCAAATAAAAACCAGTGAAGGTGAGAATTACCAATCCTTAAAGTCTCGTATGAAAAATACTGAAAACCAACACAACACGGTAAGAAAGTAGAAACACATAGACTGTTGCGGCGTGCAACCCGATCCCATCGTATAACACAATCCTCCATTATTCCACCGTATGTATATGTGTATATATATATATATATATATATATATATATATATATATGTGTGTGTGTGTGTGTGTGTGTGTGTGTGTGTGTGTGTACGTGTGTGCGTGTGTGTGTGTGTGTTGCGACGCGCAACCCGATCCCACCATATAATCATAATCAATATAATAATTCACCCTTATTTCACCGTATCAATACCTGTTGCGGTGCGCAACCCGATCCCACCCTATCAGTATCAATCCACCCTTATTTCACCTAATGCAGTGTGTAACTCGATCTCACCATATCAGTATCAAATAATCAATGACTACAGTGAAATCATTAACTCGAATCACAAGAACCTCTATGGTTAATGAATATGAAGCTGAATCAGAAAGGAAACCTTGTATCAAATTGAGAATTCACCATATGTAATATTATACGGTAAGACAAGTCTAGTAAATGACAATTAAAGGGTGCAAATAAGTCAATTAAGGCAAATAGCAGCGCGTCATGAAAGCATAGGAAGGTCTAACATTTTTAACACGAGAAACAATGATTAACAAGTAGCAAATAAAGACATGGGAAGCATTTAGAGTACATAATAGTTAAAGCATGGAAGGAAGTAATTAAAGAAATGCGAAAAATCAGGGAAACAAGCAATTCGGCGGCGTATAAGTACTCGTCACCTCGCATATACGCCGCAACACATGAATTTCACATAGCACATAGTTCGAGGGTTCCTAATTCCCTCAAATCAAGGTTAAACCCAACACTTACCTCACTCCGCAGTCAACTCAAAGCTCTATCGGGGCCTTTTCTCTAGAATCCGCCTCCAAACCACTCGTATCTAACTATCATTGGCTCGATAATGTCAAATATTGCTAAAGGAATCAATTACAATGCATAAATTTAGGATTTTCACACTTTTCCCAAAAATTCAAAAAAATCAACTCCGGGCCCGCTTGATCAAAACCCGAGATTCAAATCAAAACTTATTTACCCATTCACCCCTGAGCCCAATTATGTAATTAGTTTCGAAATCCGACCTCAAATTAAGGTCTAAATCCCTAATTTACAAAAAAAAAAAATCTTCCTAAATCCCTAATTTCTACATGGAAGAACAAAGATTAAGGCTAGAAATTAATGGGTGATGTTAGAAATAGAAAAAAATGAGTTAAAGTATACTAACCTATGAATTGGTGTTGAAGTTTCTCCTCCAAATCGCCTCTAAGCCGAACTCTAATGGAAAAATTATGAAAAACGGGTGAAATCCCGATTTTGAAATATTTAAGTGACTGGGCATGAGGTGTTCATCGCGATCGCGAGAACCCTGACGCGTTCGCGAGGAGTACAGCTTCTCAGTCCTATGCGATCACAAAGTTCTCTACGCGTTCGCGTAGGTTTAATCCCCCACACCACCGCGTTCGTGAGCCTGGGCTCGCGTTCGCGTAGAGTAAGTCCTTTTTCCGAGCCCAACCTATCTAACATTACGTGTTCGCGGTTGACTGGTCGCGTTCGCGAAGAGCAGATTCCCTAATGCACTGCATTCGCTACCATAATCTCGTGTTCGCGTAGAATGAAATCCTCCCCAGTCCTAGATTCCTTTTGCGATCGCGAAGCACAATACACCAGTGACAGCTCAAGCTCAAAAACCAGATTTGTTTCCTAAGTTCAAACCATCTGTAGCCTATCCAAAACTCACCCCGAGCCCTCGGGGCTCCAAACCAAATGTGCACACAAGTCTAAAAATATTATACGAACTCGCTCGCGCGATCATAACACCAAATTAACACCTAGAACTACGAATCGGACACCAAAACGAATGAAATTTTTAATAAAGCTTAAGAACTTGAAATTTTTCAGCCGGACGTCCAAATCACGTCAAATCACTTCCATTTCGAACCAAATTTTGCAGACAAGTCATAAATATAGTAATGGACCTATATCAGGTTCCTGAACCAAAATTCGGACCCGGTATCAACAAAGTCAAACATCGGTCAAATTTATAAATTCTTTAAACCTTTAAACCTCAAAATTTTGACAAAATGCAATAACTCGAGTTAGGAATCTCCGTATTCGATTTTGGGCATGCGCCCAAGTCCCAAATCGCGATACGGACCCACCGGGACCGTCAAAATACGGATCCGGGTTCGTTTGCTCAAAACGTTGACCGAAGTCAACTCAAATGGATTTTAAGGCATGAATTCACATTTCAGTCAATTTTTCACATAAAAGCTTTCCGGAAAAAGGCACGGACTGCGCACATAAATCGAGGAAGGCTAAAAGAAGGTATTTGAGGTTTTGAAACACAAAATTAAGATTTAAAACCCTAGATGACCTATCGGGCCATCATAAAAAAGCTGCATCAGAAATCAAAATATGCAGGTTAGAGAAGTGGGAAGCAAATTGGGGGTTCCTTAAGTTTGAGAGATTAGGAATTCTTCCAAAAAGTGATCATATTCAAGAAGTAATGGATAATATGGTTACCCATATTATCCGCCGATTAACCCGTTTTTTATTCGTATTAAATATGGGTCGGATCGGATAATTTATACGTCTTTTCATTACCCGTTTTTGACCTGAACCATATCCGACTCACTGCACCCGTTTGCCACTCCTAATTGTGAGCATTTATCTCGTCAATCAATCTCTGTGCAAAGTCCGAGAGAGAATCAGGATTCACCAAAATTTAGCTTGATGAAGTGACCCATATTCCATCCTGAAAGTAGTTTATTATCTCATATTACTGTCATTATTATAGCTGTAATCAGTAATCATCATGAACTACTTTATAAGACCGGAACAGAGTGATGAACTTGAATGCCTGTTTGGTTTGAATAGCGTAAATTGTTTTTTATTATTTAAATAAATGTTATTATATAGTTGATTTAAAGCTAACCTGTTCTGCAAAATGATAAGTGGAGGATATTAGATCAAAATAATAATCTGTTTTCAAGAGCACCAACCAAACTAGATATAATACGCGATTAATCAGGCAAAGTAATCCAGCTAAAGAAGCCAAAACAAAGATATGACTGGTTCTTCACACAATAGAGCACACAAATGCTTCACCAACCAAGTAATGTTACCAATAAATAAGTAATAATGGAAATTATAGTCCATCAATCATCATAAAACATAAAACATGTTTAATTGTAAAACTAAAAAGAAACAAGAATTCAACAAGCATATTCAATTGTTGAACTGAAAGGCCTACACTTTACCTGTACTTCCAAATCCAAAGAAGCAGTATGCATGGTTTCCCAATAGGCCATTTTATCGAACATTTTATGGGTGTTAGAAGCATCTCTAAATTTTTTCCTTCTAGATTTAAGTTGGTTATTATCACTTTTTCTTTACAGTTTAATTTCATTCATGATTCTTTTCACGGCATATTCTTCCAGCTTCTTTCTCCTACATGAAGTGAATTTTCTGTTCATTATAGATACGTGCATAGTGGTATCAACCACCAAGAGAATCAACAACTTCATTAATAACTTCTAACCAGGTTGTCTTGGTGGTGTACTGAATGTGGGTTGGTTTTAGAATTGAATTATTTGGCCGAAGTTCATCACTGGTGGCCACTGCCTGTAAAGATTGAGACTGTTAGATAATCCATTGCCAATACTAAAGCCTAGGCGTAAAAGACACATAAAAAAAAGTGAAGATGGATTGATTTTTTCCTCCGCTAAGATTTGAACGTAAGACCTCAGAGTCTCACCCACTTCATTAACCACTAGGTCACATCCTTGGGTGCTTGACTTCATCCAACTCTTATTTATTCAAATAGTCTCAGGAATATGATCAATAGCAAAACATAGAGCTAATTTATTAAAGATCAAAGAGCAAATGTCTTAAAAATCCCAAACACATTCGCATTAGAAGCTTACACCATAAGTGTGGCTACAGGAGGAGCATAAATGCCTCTGTGATTGATGTTGTTATATTGCAACCATTATTTGATAGGAGAACAAAAGTGACTTAAGCTAAAACTTAGGCAAAACATTTATAACAAATAACTTCTCTAAAAACAAGGAAAATTTGATCGTTCTCATTTGCACGTCACACAAATCTATAGAGTACTATTATATATGAACCGTCATCATGTAATTAAAGAGACAGAACAAAAATTGGATTTCACTAGACTGACGTTTGTGACCAGTAACAAGTCCATATGTGGAAGATAAAGCTTTGAAGTGTTTTCATCTTAAGCAAAGTTCAAATGCATGAAATGAGGCACCACCTTGCTTGACAATGGCCACCGAAATCCTGATACAAAAGAGAATCATTTTAATCTAATATAAACAACTACAGAAACTAGAACTACTTATTAATTACCTCAAAAAACAATACTACAGAAGGAAAATTTCATTTTGTCAACATTAATTTAAAGTTGGTTCCTTTAGATTTAACTAGGGGAACATTAACTACGACAAGCATAATTCAATAAAAATTTCCTAGTCATACTTACCTTTCTACAACAACAATCCAGTGAGATTTGGGGAGGATAGTGTGTACGCATTAAATCAAAAAAAACAAAGGCAGAAGGATTTATTAAAATAAAGGTAATTTTCGCTTCCATCTACTAAATAATTAACCTATTTTATAGGTATGTAAATTAAGTTTATTCTGAAAACTTTGTGGGGAGCTTGGAAGACTCTCAGGAAGATCCACATGTCGATGATTGTGTTAAGAGTATGACGAGAAGAACATCAAGAAAGATTAGGAAAAGAGAAGAAACTTAATGATACATGAAGATGAAGATATATAGTGATGGAGACAAAAAGAAAATCAAAAAGTAGATTGTCTACTGTTGGTTCTGGAACTTTTAAAGTATTGTTTGCTCAATCCAAAATCTGGATGTGCGACATTCATGTTTAGAACAAGGATTGGTTTGAATAGCGGGTCGTGGCTGGAAGTTAAGAACTTGGAGCGAAAAGAACAAGAAAAGGTTGAATATTCTTTGCTGATTTGTGCCAATAAAAATCTTCACTAATTTAGTAAATTTCTTCTGGTTTTCATTTCTCTAACCCCTTCTTTTTTTCTTACTCATCTTCTTTTTGTTTGATCACGGTTAAGGAGATCAAGTATCTAGATATGAAATTGTACATAAATTTTTACTTTTCAAGTCTTCATATTTTTTATTTCTCAACTTTTTTAATTGTTTCTTCTCCTTTCACGTTCTTCTTTTGTGCTTTCCTATGTTTCTTCTTCTTTGTCTCTTTCTATAGAGTAACATAATGGAGAAAACTGTTGCAAATTTATAATCATAAAGCATTTTGAAAGGTAAGTTGAATTATATAAATATAATATTAGCCCTATAAAAAGTAGTAAAGCTTCAATAACATGCTTGATTATCATGTTAGGATATACTATAAACCATGCGTATTGTTATAGTATTCTTTATGGAACAATTATTTATTTATTTATTCAATTCAATAAAATTTTATTTAAAATAGATCATATATTTGTTTATGCGTCTGTTGCTTATATAGTAGATGATTTAGTGTATAGAGTTTAGCTTATACACGGAAGATTAAATCATCGGTTCTTATAAGTCATAAAGTTTATGTTCACAATCTAATGATGGAATTGAACAAACCATCAAAATGGTTGTAGCACAAGATTAAATATAATTTATCTTGATTATGAGAATGGTTTAATTTCGACTTCTTGTGCTAGTACATTTTGTACGTATTGAACGGATCAAGTAGAGATAAGTATTTTATACTGACTTAATAAGATAATTTCTCTAGTCCATTCAATGTACTTATACTCTTAATTTTGATATAACTATTATTAGTTGTGTGTGTCAAATATTGTTTTGATTTATTAAAAGGCGAAACTCTTTCGTGGGTCAATAAGCCTGGTAAATTGGACAATAATGATATACATTGGCAACGTAATAATTAGTTGATAGAATCCATGTCTCGAGTTTTGAGATTGATGATACTCCTTTATGAAAGCTTATAAGTTTTCATGTGTAAACCCGGCCAATGGATTTTGTATCCGACAGATAAAATAAGTTAAGCGAAAGTCTAAAGGAAGTAATTGATAAATTAAATTGTCAGTAATTTAATTTGATTGGTTAGTATCTGAATCTTAACATAGGGAGTTAAATTAGGTTTTATGGAAGAATTTTGAAATTGAACTAAGGAGTGCAATTACGAATTTTAGTGGAATAATTCGTGATTTATTATGGTAGAAATGTTGGGTTTTTCTTTAAAGGGTGTGAATGGGAAATGGAAGAGGCACATTTTGGATTGCCCCTCTCTATCTCACCCTTCTTTTGTCTATAAATTTAGAGGCTTGGCCTCATTTTTTAGAGATGAAAAATCTGAAAATTTCTCTCCTCTTTTCTATATTGTTGCATTATTTTCTAAATAAATATAAGTGTCAAGTGTGATTTGCTCCGTTTGTTGAGTTCGCTGAAGTTCTGTGATTTGTAGTGCCGCTATCACAGAATAGTTATTCCGTTTTATCTTGGGAGGAATTAATCAATAACCTTAGACAACAGTGAGGGGATTAAATTCCTTAAGGACACACTGTGAATTCAGTGGGCTCGGGTTTAATTTTGTTCTTCCTATGCATTTCTGTTTCTCTTTTACTTTACATGATTTTCTGATTACTAACACATATTACTAACAATCTTAAGGAATTTATATTTATTTTCTGTGTTCATATTACCATATGTTGAAGATCAAATGAAAAAGAGGAAGTAACAGACTATTGATTTTACAGTCTTGTTTTTCCTCGTCTGCGTATATCCGTTGTTATATACTTATATGGCAATGGCTTTCTTGGTGAAACAATGCAATTGTGTGGAACTGTACGGTGTGATGCCACATGATGCTCTGGAATGTTTGTAAGTGCTATTTGGTATTTATTAGTGTTGATATTCCAAAAGTTTCCAACTGAAAAGAAACGATTTTGACGGCATAACTAATAAATCATTCATGGAATATTTTATCTTTTCTGATTATTAAATATTTATATAGTGTTCAAAAGGGATAAAAGACTGGAACAACAGTTCTAATGTAATTGAGAAGGAGAAATTTTGCAAAGAAAATGAGTCGACAGTGTGATAAGTGTCTCGATTATGGATGTTATCAATGTGGAAGAATTAAATGTGTTGGTAATTGTGACTGTTGTGAAATTCTGTTTTATCACTGTGTCTTCTTTGTCGATATGCCTTATGGCAAATGGTCCATCAAAGTGTTGCTTGAGTTTGTTTTTCTTGATTTGACTAAGAAACGGCATTATGATGCCTATTCTAGACTCAATTGGTAAATATGAAAAATGCCCGTTGGACCAATTTTGTATTGAAGTTTTCTTTAAACTTAAATTTTGTTTATTGGAGTTCTTGGGGAAAAAGCAAAGAAAACACCTTTCCGTTCCGGTCCAAATTGATTTTTATTGGATTAAAGTACTCTTGCCTTTTGAGCCATAATAAAAAGAAGGCACCATTCACTTCTCGAGTCATTGGTGTAGAATGAGGAAAAGAGAACAGAAGACAACGTTTTACAAAAACATAGCCGCTTCATTAGTTGCCAGCGGTGGCTTCTTTGAATTAGTGCCAAAATTATTTCTTGGAAACAATTATTTTATTTAGAAATAGTAAATATCGGTTCATATAATAGAGGAATTGGTAAATTGGTGGGGAAAACCAGGTGTCCTTTGGACAAGTTTCCTTCAAGGAAATAACTCAGCATATACTTGTTTGATCAGAGTAAGAGATCAAAATATTTAAATATTATAATGGTTTAGTTGGAAAACCATTTGAAAAGATAAAATCCTCGTGATTTTCTACTCTTATTTTGGAGACTAAAATTTTCGTGATTTTTTACTCCTGCTTCGAGTTAAAATCTGCGTGATTTTTTACTCGTTTGTTGAGATTAAAGTTTTCGTGACATTCTACTCATTTGTCGAAAATTAAAGTCTAAGTGACTTTATATTCGTTTTGGAGATTAAAATCTTAGTGATTTTCTATTCTAATTTATTATTCTGTTTGAAGATTAAAAACTTCGTCGTTTATTAATTCTGAATGTGTCGGATCGGTTTGAAGATTAAAAACTTCACCATTTATTAATTCTAGCTCTATCGTGACACAAACAACAGTTCTTGTGGTTGGCTCTACAAAGTAAAAGGGGCGGTGAATGTGAATCTCCTTTTGAAGAAATATGTTTGGAATATAGTATTATTCATCAAACGACAGGCCCTTAGTCACCACAATCTAATGGAATTGCAAAAAGAAAAAATACAGCATTAAAGGAGATGATGAATGCCTTGTTGATAAGTTCTGGTTTACCCCAGAACTTGTGGGGGGAAAGTTATTCTTCCAGATAACCGTATACTCAGTCGAGTTCCCCATAGCAAGACGCAATCCATTCCATATGAAAAATGGAATGGAAGGAAGCCCAACTTAAATATTTTAAAATGTGGGGGTACTTAGCTAAAGTGCAAGTTCCTAAACCCGAAAGGGTAAAGATTGGACCGGAAATTATTGATTGTGGTTTCATAGAATATGCAATAAATAGTAAGGCATATCATTTTCTGGTTCATAAATCAGAAAATCCAGACATTCATATTAATACGGTAATCGAATCAGATAAGGATGAATTCTTTGAGAATATTTATCCGTATAAAAAGGAATGTGAGTTGTCTAATAAAATATCTAAGCGGTCTCGAGAAGAAGCAAATGAAAGTATGTTTAATGAATAAAATCCAAGACGTAGTAAACGTCAAAGGACAACTACTTCCTTTGGACCAGACTTTCTGACATTTTTGTTAGAAAATGAGCCTCAAAAGTTTAAAGAAGCAATGTATTCCTCGAATGTACAATATTGGAAATAGGCAGTCAATAGCGAGATAGAATCCATATTGAGTAATCATACTTGGAAATTAGTTGATCTTCCTCCTAAAAATAAACCTTTGGGTTCTAAGTGGATTGTCAAAAGGAAAATAAAAGTTGATGGTACTATTGACAAATATAAGGCAAGCTTAATTGTCAAAAGGTTTAGACAACGAGAAGGTCTTGATTATTTTGATATATACTCGTTGTAACGAAGATTATATCTATTCGGATGTTAATAGTGTTAGCCGATGTGTATGGCCTTGAAATCCATCAGATGGACGTAAAGACAGCCTTCTTAAATGGAGATTTGGAGGAATAAATTTATATGGAACAACCTGAAGGGTTCGTGGTTCCTGAAAAAGAAAGAAGGTGCGTCGACTTGTTAAGTCACTTTACAAACTAAAACAAGCACCCAAACAATGACATGCGAAATTTGACCAAATAATATTTTGTCAAATGGTTTGAAAATTAATGAGTGTAAACAAATGTGTTTACGTTAAGAATACTCCAAATCATATGGTCATTATTTGATTATATGTGGATGATATGTTGATAAAATATTTAAAATGTGGGGGCTTTTAGTTTATGCATGACAAAAGATAATATCAGATTTGATGTCTATATTATTTAGAAGAATTAAATGATATATTTTTTGGACCCCACAAATCTTTAGTGCATATTGATATGGTAGTCGGTGAATTCATCAGTTGTTAAGTCTTAGTAAAGACTAGTTGATGAAACTACTAATTCGGAAGTTGGTCACGTGCCTTTCTCGAAAGATTATTTTCTTTCTTGAAAATTTAAATTGTTTAGTGCTTTTATGAAATGATGTCACTTCGAAGGTTGTGATTTTTCATAGAAAGATACGTCTGTACGTTTTTGTATGGACATGATCGTTCATAAACGAATATATTAATACGTTGGTCTATAATAAGGCGAACCAACCGATGAACATGACCAAAATCCATTGCAAGTTGGATTTGTTTCATGAATGAAGGTGCTATAATATGCATATCATATAGACGTATGGATAAATATCATACAATTGCTTGAAAATGGCGGAGTGATTGCGAAATATGTTTTATATTAAAAGATTATGGCTACAACTGATGCAAATCATTCCAGCTGTTGCTATAATACACTATTGCTACATTAAGTATAGTCAATACTCTGATATGCAATTGAAAGTAGAGACGTATTAGTCTACGACATAAGGAAGTTCGCATTGAACTTTCATGACAATGAAACGAGTCTTGAAATATACTCAAAATTATGCTTTGCACTACAACAATTATCCTGCAATAATATAGGGGGTATAGTGATATAAATTAGATCACCGGTTCAACCGATTCTAAACAATCGGTGGAGGAGCGATGTCTTAGAAATCGTCCAAACAAACGTGCATTGACCGCTCTACAGTGGAGGCTGAGTTTATAGCCTTAGACAAGGCCGGTGAAGAAGTTGAATGGCTCCTAAAATTTTCTTAAAGATATTTTATTTTGGCCCAAATCGTTGGCACATATATGCATATATTGCGATAGTCAAGCAGCAATAGGAAGGGCTGGGAGCATTATGAATAACGAAAAATCTTGTCAAAAAACAACGAAGATATAAAACCGTTAGGCAACTACTCTCTAGGGAAATTATCATAATTGACTATGTGAAGTCAAGCAATAATGTGACGGATCCATTTATAAAAGGCCTAACTAGAGAGGTAGTTAAAAGATCATCGAAGGGAATGAGACTATGGCCAAGGACAAGTCATTGTGGCGGTAACTCTACCTAGAAGACTGGAGATCCCAAGATCTAGGTTCAAGGAGCTCAAACAAAGTCATTAATGACGGTTCAACATTGTCAAATAAAATTTCTTTTTGGTCCATTCTTGTGATGAGACAATATTCAGTACCAAGGATAAAGCATTAAGGTTTTTTAATGGTTTCTAATTTTGATACGGGATATATCAAAAAGTGTATCTACGAGATAACACGTTTAGGAATCACCTATGTAAGTGTGAAGTGTAAGCCGCTTCAAGGAGAACTCTGTAAGGCTAGTTCTCTACGCACTTATGAACCAGGTGGTGTTCATGGCTGAAACGAACACAACAATGAGAACCAAAGACGGTTCAGGGTTGATTGTGTGACTTATGGTTGTCTAGGTATACACTAAAGTTCGACAGTTCAAAGATATCAAATCTACCGATTGACCGAGTATATCCGACATAAGTTCACTACGGAAAGTTCAAAGGGAAACCTACTTATCCAGATGTGATTAATCCTTACTTGCGAATCATACAGTTTTTCATGTATGGTTTTACACATATGGCCATTCCCCAGTCATGTGGGGGATTGTTGGATTTTTCTTTAAAGGGTGTGAATGGAAAATAGAAGAGGCACCTTTTGGATTGCACCTCTCCATCTCACACTTCTTTTGTCTATAAATTTAGAGGCTTGGCCTCATTTTTTATAGATGAAAAATCTAAAAACATCTCCACTCTTTTCTACATTGTTGCATTATTTTCCAAATAAATATAAGTGTCAAGTGTGATTTGCTCCGTTTTTTGAGTTTGCTGAAGTTCTTTGATTTGTAGTGCCGCTATCACAGAATAGTTATTCTGTTCTATCTTGGGAGGAATTAATCCATAACCTTGGGCAACAGTGAGGGGATTAAATTCCTTAAGGACACACTGTGATTCAGTGTGCTCGGATTTAATTTTGTTCTTCCTATGCATTTCTGTTTCTCTTTTACTTTACATGATTTTCTAATTTTGAACATAGATTACTAACAAGAAATTAATTTCAAATTTTGAAATTAATTCCATAATAGGAAGCCTTGTTAATTAAATTTTGTGGTCCTTACTGTGCCTAAATAATAGGAAATAAAGAAAACATTTCCCTAGTGGAAGAAAAAAACCTAACAGGTTTGGAAAATGGTTTTAACCTAAAAAACGTGGCTATATATACACCATATAGGGTTGGCCGTTTTGGACACTGGTTTTACACATTTTTCTTCCTTGGAATTTTGCCTACCCGAAATTCTCTTTTTCTGGATATTATTTGGGTAACACAGTAGAAGACTGTGGAGGTTTTGCTGGGGTTTCGGTCTTGCAACTCTGGAACTGGAGACTGAGATTAATCTGCTTTGTTCACGCTTCAAGAGGTAACTCGAATAATCTCTGTGTGTGCTAATTATTTAATTTACACATGAATATGATACTATAATTGCTTCTGCTGCGATACATGATCCAACAATTGGTATCAGAGCCTACTCACGTCTAATTAAATGATTAGGATGAACATAAAAGGTAGTATCATGTTAATATGCAAGTTTTGAATTACATGCAAAGATTGTTTTTCTGTAAAACTGCACTGTTTTTTAGGATGAATATTTGTTTTGAATATTGTGATTATTCTGAAAATCATGTAATATCTGCTTATTGTTGATGATATTTGATAAGAATAATTTAAAATTTTCGTTAATCCAAGGAAAACGCAAAAGTCATTATTTGGCCGAATTGGCTATTAAATCGGAGGTCAAGATGTTGGCGGACTCCGATTGACCTGAAACTTGGCAGGTCCATGCGAAACGGCCCAGTGATCAATACTCATCATCTTCGCTCATGATGTAAGCCGTTTTTCTGGCTTTCGGGGTCGTTTAGATGGTGTTTTGGACATTTTTTTAAAATTTTCTGGAAATTTTTCAAAATATATTTTGAGTTGTTTTTAATCCAGTGGTGGTAGGGATCATTTCCTATGGACTCCAGGGTTAAATTCTGGTGATATAATAATTTTACACGTAGACGTAGGTCTTTTTTCATATCGGATAAACTCATTATAGATAATCATTGGGTTATACTAGTTGTTGATTACTTGTATTTACTCTCCATCTGAGTATGCATGTTGGTTCAATGGGACTAGTATATTAAATGTTGATATTCACTTGACTTAAATTAACAGTTTACTCTCCATCTGAGTATGGCCTGTTTAAATTCATGGAGTGAATAATCTGTCATTACATATGTATGTTGCAAGAATAGCTCTTTTCCCATCGAAACTTGTTGTTCAAGGTGCATGGATTATACGTATGTAGTGTGTTTTGAATTTTAATATTCAATAATATATGACTGATTTTGATCTATTTATTTAATTGTCTCTCAGATTGACTGCTTTCAATCCCCTTACTGCTATTCTTACTTAAAACAAACTTGAGGGTCCGAATTATGTTGATTGGAAACGAAACTTGGATATTGTCCTAATTGCTGAAGAGTACAAATTTGTGCTCGATAAAGTGTGTCCAGAAAAACCTGGAGATGATGCTACGGATGATGAATATAAAGCTTACCAAAAATAGGTTAAGGCTGATGAGATGGCGCGGTGTTAATTCTGGAATCTATGTCAAATGTTCTGCAACATCAGCATCACTCTATGGAGTTTGCTTATGACATTCTGGAAAATCTCAAAGAAATGTTTGGAGATCAGAATTGTGCGGCTAAGCAGACTGCCATGAAATCTCTTCTGAATACCAAAATGGTTAAAGATTCATCTATTAGGGACCATGTTCTGAAGATGATGAGTCTTCTGAATGAACTGGAGGTCCTTGGAGCTAACATTGATAAGGATACTTAGGTTGAGATGATCCTGCAGACTCTGCCTGACAGTTTTTAGTAGTTTCGCCTGAATTATAATATGAACAAAATAGATTTGTCACTTGCGAAATTACTGAATGAGTTACAGTCGGCAGAGACTATTATCAAGCAACAAACTCTCCCTGTGGCATTGAATTTTGAGACAGGTTCTTCTTCTAAGCCGAGAGGCGGGCAGAAGAAGAAAAAGGCTCAAAAATCCTCTGTTGGTTGTGCAACTGCTGGTGTGAAAAAGGCTAAGGGTAAGTGTTATCACTGCAAGAAGCCTGGGCATTATAAGAAGCAATGTCCAGCTTATTTGGCCTAGTTGAATAATAAACCAACTAATTTACATCTACTTGTCGTTGAAACTCTTTTAGCGGTTGTTTCTACCATGTCATGGTGTGTAGATTCGGGAGCCACTAATCATGTCTGCACTTATTTGCAAGGGTTTCAGGTAACGCGACAGCTAAGTAGAGGAGAAATCAATGTTTATCAAGCAGATGGTTCGGCAGCCCCAGCTTTAGCATTAGGAAATATTAGTATTTCGTTTGGTAGTAATAGAGTTTTAGCTTTAAAGGACACATTATATGTACCTTCCATTAGAAGGAATTTAATTTCAGTTTCTAGCGCTATGAGAGATGGTTATGACATTAATTTTTATGATATTGATAAATGTGTTATTAGTCATAATAAACGTTATCTCTCATCGGCTACATTGATTAATGGTCTTTTTATTGTTGACTCTATTCCTAAACCGTTACAACATAAAGAACTGAATTATATTGATTTACCAAATAAGAGAAAATGTTCTTCTGAATTGAGTGAAACATATTTATGGCACTTGAGTTTGGGTCATATAAATCTAAACAGAATTTCAAGGTTGGTTAAGGATGGACCTTTAAGTTCATTAAAAGTGGAGGCATTACCAACTTGTGAATTTTATTTAGAAGGAAAAATAACAAAACGAAATTTCCCCTCAAAAGGAAATCAAGCAAGTGATAAATTAGAGTTAATTCATTCTGATTTGTGTGGTCCAATGAATGTCCAACCAAGAGGTGGTTTTGAGTATTTTGTGACATTCACAGATGATTACTCAAAGTATGGATATATTTATTTATTGCGTCGAAAGTCTGAATGTTTTGAAAAGTTCAAAAAATTTAAGACAGAGACTGAAAAGCGACATAATAAATATATCAAGACACTACGATCTGATCGTAGTGGGGAGTACTTCTCTGCGGAATTGATCGTAGTGGGGAGTACTTCTCTGCGGAATTCATTAATTATTTATCAAAATGTGAAATAACCTCTCAATTATATGCACCTGAAACTCCACAACAAAATGGTGTAGCTGAAAGAAGAAATAGGACTCTTATGGAAATGGTTAGATCAATGATGAGTTATTCCAGTTTGCCTTCGTCCTTTTGGGGACATGCCTTAGAAACAGTAAATTACGTTCTGAATTTAGTTCCTTCAAAGTCAGTACCTTTGTCCCCTATAGAATTGTGGGCTGGGCGCAAGCCTAGTCTGCGGCACATTCGAGTTTGGGGTTGTCCGACACATGTGCTAAAAGGGAAAACAGATAAGTTGGAGGCGAGAACGAATGTATGTGTGTTTGTGGGTTATCCAAAAGGGACGAAAGGTGTTTTATTATATTGTCCTAAAGAAAGAAAAAAAAAAGGTAATTGTTAGCACAAATGCCAAGTTTCTTGAAGAGGACTATTTGATGAACCATGTTCCAAGAAGTAAACTTGTTTTACATGAACTTAGCAAAGGAATGGAAACTCAGTCATCTGAAAAACAAAACGACCAAATGCAAACCCCGAAAGTCGATTTTGACATTCCATTGCATTTTAGTAGTGGGAGAAATGTCAATAGACTTGATGTCCCGCAAGAACAAGTGCCTGAAGTCATACTACTACAAAGTAGTAGGAGTTATGTTGAGCAAACTACACAACAGGATGAAGTCGTTGATATCCTTGTGGATAACATGGAGACTCAGGTTCCTGATAATGATGTGGTCCAACCACAAGATCATAATGGTGTAGTTGCAACTAATGTAGTGCGTAGTCGTAGTGGGAGAGAAATAAGATAGCTAGTTCGTTATACGCTCTTGGGAGAATCATATGATAGGATCCATGAGGAGCCAACTTCCTAACATGTCAATTACGACCAAGCACTACAAGATAAAGATATTGATAAGTGGGTTACTGCTATGAAATCAGGGATGGGGTCTATGCACTCTAATCAAGTCTGGCATCTTGTAGAATCACCTGATGGGGTTAAACCCATTAGATTCAAGTAGATCTATAAGAAAAAGAGAGGTATATACGGAAAAGTGCAAACTTTTAAAGCAAGGCTTGTAATGAAAGGGTTTACTCAGAAAGAAGGGATCGATTATGAGGAAACCTTCTCGCCGATAGCCATGCTTAAGTCTATTAGGATTTTCTTATCCATTGTTGCTCATTATGATTATGAGATTTGGCAAATGGATGTCAAGAAAACTTTCCTTAATGGTAGTCTTGATGAGTGCATCTATATAACACAACCAGACGGTTTCATGGAAAGTGGCAAGGAACACATGCTGTGTAAGCTTAAAAGGTCCATTTATAGACTGAAACAGGCATCTAGGGCATGGAACACTTGTTTTGACAAGGCGATTAAAACTTTTGGTTTTGATCAGTGTCTTAACGAGTCTTGTGTATACAAAAAGTGGGATGGGGACAAAGTAGCATTTTTAATCTTATATGTAGATGACATATTGCTCATAGAAAATAATGTGGGCATGTTGGGTTCAATTAAACAGTGGTTGTCCACGCACTTCGATATGAAAGATTTGGGAGAAGCGGCTCATATCCTTGGGATCAAGTTCTTGCGAGATCGCAAGAAAAGGATATTAGGCTTATCCTAGGCTCTTTATATTGATACAATACTCTACAGGTTTAGCATGCATGATTCCAAGAAAGGATTTCTCCCTTTCAGGCATGGAATTTCTTTGTCTAAAGATCAGTCTCCTAAAATTGATGAAGAGATAGAAAAGATGAAGGAGGTCCCCTATGCATCTGTTGTGGGGAGTTTGATGTATGTTACGTTATGTACTAGACATGATATCTGCTTTGCCGTTGGCGTTGTTAGCAAATTTCAGTCTAATCCTGGGAGAAAGCATTGGACAGCAGTTAAGCATATAATCAAGTACCTGAAAAGGACTAGGGATTTTATGCTAGTCTACCATTCAGATGACCTTGTGCCTATTGGGTACACTAATTCGGATTTCCAATCAGATAGAGATTCTAGAAAGTCTACCTCAGGAAATGTGTTTACTTTGGGAGGTGGAGCCATAAGTTGGAGGAGCATCAAGCAAACTTGTATTGCTGATTCCACCATGAAAGCCGAATATGTGGCAGCCTCTGAGGCAGCCAAAGAGGCGATTTGGCTCGGGAACTTCCTAAGAGAGTTGGGTGTGGTTCCCTCGATTCAACCACCAATAACACTTTATTGTGATAATAGTGGTGCGGATGCAAATTCGAAGGAGCCACGAAGCCATAAAAGAGAAAAGCACATTGAGCATAAATATCATTTAATTCTTGAAATAGTGCAAAGAGGAGATGTAGTAGTCACCAAGATTGCGTCAGAGAACAACTTGGCGGACCCGTTTACTAAGAGCTTGCCACAGAAAACTTTTGATAGGCATGTTGACGGAATGGGTGTTAGAATTGTAGACGCATGGTTATGAGTCTAAGTGGGAGATTGTTAGGATATACTATAAACCATGTGTATTGTTATAGTATTCTTTATGGAATAATTGTTTATTTATTTATTCAATTCAATAAAATTTTAATTTAAATAGATCATGTATTTGTTTATGCTTCTGTTGCTTATATAGTAGATGATTTAGTGTATAGAGTTTAGCTTATACACGGAAGATTAAATCATCGGTTCTTATAAGTAATAAAATTTATGTTCACAATCTAATGATGGAATTGGACAAAGCATCGGAAAGGTTGTAGCACAAGATTAAATATAATTTATTTTGATTATGAGAATGGTTTAATTCCGACTTCTTGTGCTAGTACATTTTGTATGTATTGAACGAATCAAGTAGAGATAAGTATTTTATACCGACTTAATAAGATAATTTCTCTAGTCCATTCAATGTACTTATACTCTTAATCTTGATATAATTATTATTAGTTGTGTGTGTCAATTATTGTTTTGATTTATTAAAAGGAGAGACACTTTCGTGGGTCAATAAGCCTGGTAAATTGGACAATAATGATATACATTGGTGAAATAATAATTAGTTGATAAAATCCATGTCTCTATTTTTGAGATTGATGGTACTCCTTTATAAAAGCTTATAAGTTTTCATGTGTAAACCCGGTCGGTGAATTTTGTATCCGACACATGAAATAAGTTAAGCGAAAGTCTAAAGAAGTAATCGATAAATTAAATTGTCAGTAATTTGATTTGATTGGTTAGTATCTGAATCTTAACATGGGAAGTTAAATAAGATTTTATGAAAAAAATTCGAAATTGAACTAAGGAGTGCAATTATGAATTTTAGTGGAATAATTCGTGATTTATTATGGTAGAAATTAATTTTAAATTTCGAAATTAATTCCATAATAGGAAGCCTTTTTAATTAAATTATGTGGTCCCTACTGTGCCTAAATAATAGGAAATAAAGGAAATCTTTCCTTAGTGGAAGAAGAAAACCTAACAGGTTTTGGAAAAAGGGTTTTAACCTAAAACAACGTGGCTATATATATACCATATAGGGCTGGCCGTTTTGGACACTGGTTTTACACGTTTTTCTTCCTTGGAATTTCGCCCTCCCAAAATTTTCTTTTTCTAGATATTATTTGGGTAACACAGTAGAAGACTGTGGAGGTTTTGCTGAGGTCGCGGTCTTGCAACTCTGGAACTGGAGACCGAGATTAATCTGCTTTGTTCACGCTTCAAGAGGTAACTCGAATAATATCCGTGTGTGCTAATTGTTTAATTTACACGTGAATAAGATACTATAATTGTGTCACGACCCGAATAATTGTGTCACGACCCGAAATTTCCACCTTCAGGACCGTGATGGCGCCTAACATTTTACTTGCTAGGCAAGGCAACGTTAAAATAATCTTAACTATTTTTAAGCAAATTAAATAGAAGTCAATTACTGAAATAAAGTGCGGAAGACTATAAATACCGAATTATCAAAATACATCCCCGAATCTGGTGTCGCAATTGCACGAGCTACTAGAATAATACAAATAAAAGTCTGAATAAAATTCAAGCTACTTGAAAGATAATACACAGCTGAGATAAGATAGAAGGGGACTTCAGAACTACAAACGTTGTGCAGTTATACCTCAAGTCTCCTCTGAGTAGCTGAATCCGAGCACGTATATGGTACTCTACTGGGACCAACTCCAAAATCTGTACAAGAAGTGAAGAGTGCAGTATGAGTACAACTGACCTCATGTACTCCGTAAGTGTCGAGCCTAACCTCGACGAAGTAGTGACGAGGCTATGACAGGAAGCGTACATAAACAACCTGTACAAGTATATACAAATACGAAGCAACAATAAAATAATAAATAACACTTTATAAATTTGGGAGGAAATATGCGAAGGGGGTTGATATAATAATTTCAGCAGGAGAATTATCACTTAGCAGCCAAATGATTCCTCAACAATAAAATGAGCAACTGATGATATGAAAATGGCACGGCACCACCCTTCGTGCTTTTACTCTCATTCCTCCCATAAACTGATAAATAAATAATAATAATTGGTACGGTATCACCCTTCGTGCTTTAACTCTCTTTTGGCACGGCATCACCATTCGTGCTTTTACACTCTCTGAAAATAACACGGCATCACCCTTCGTGCTTTTACGCTCACAAATGGCACGGCACCACCCTTCGTGCTTTTACCCTCTTCCTTACCATGACAATGATATTACAAATAATAAAAATGGCACGGCATCACCCTTCGTGCTTTTACATTCTTCCTTACCATGAAAATAATAATATAAATTCGGAAGAGTATTTAACTACGTAGATATACACTTATCAATCAATTCAATACCAGAATACCGACTTCACCTTCCAAAATATTCAACAATAATTAAATGAATAATAATTTCACGAATAATGATAAAATAATCAATAATAAACTTAAGCAGGAATATCGTAACTAAATACGTAATTATTCACAATAAATAAATTCCACCCGCATGCTTTGACTCAACCACAACGCATAAGTACTCGTCACCTCACATATACGTTGTACCCGCACATTAAATCATATAGCAAATAGACAGATAAGTCTTACTCCCTCAAGTCAAGGTTAACCACGACACTTACCTCGCTTTGCAACCAAATTCAAGAATCCAATAAACCTTTGCCTTGCGTATTCGTGTCCGAAATCCTCAAATCTAGTCATAAACAATTCAATATACTCAATACAAATTGTATGAATTAATTTCATATGAATTTACTAATTTTCCGGATTAAAAATCCGAAATTCATCTCAGAAATCATCAGTGGGGCCCACGTCTCGAATCTCAGAAAAACTTACGAAATCCAAACACCCGTTCCGAGACGAGTCTAACCATATAAAAATTATCAAATTCCAACATCGGATTGACCTTCAAATCTTAATTTTATATTTTTGGAAGATTTTATAAAAATCTTATTTTCCTCCCTAAATTTACGGATTCATGATGTAAATGAGTATGGAATTATGAAATATAATCAATATAGGATAAGAAACAATTACCCCCAATGTTTTCCCGTGAAAATCGCCCAAACATCGTCTTACCCGAGCTCAAAATCGAAAATGGTAGAAAATGGGGCGAAATCCCATTTACAGAACTTAAGTTCCGTTTGCCCAGATTTGTACCCTATGCGATCGTGGACAATGCTTCGTGATCGCGAAGCACATTTTTAGGCTGCCCAATTTTTTGCTCTACGCGAATGCGGAAGAGCTTATGCGAACGCGAAGAACCATTTTCCAGCCTTACGCGATCACAGACGGCTGAATGTGATCGCATAGCACAAATCGCATGCTACAGCTTCTGCCTCACTCCTTCTTCGCGAACGCGGCTTCGGCCGCGCATTCACGATGCCTTAGCTTCTCCAATTGTGCGATCGCAGATAATACTATGCAATCGCATAGAACAAATTTTTTATCAGTGCTCAATAACCCTTTGCGATCGCGGATGAAGCCATGCGATCGCATAGAAGGAAACCAGAACTTGGAAATACCAGATTTCCAGCCATCTGTTCTTGAACAAAAGTGGTCCAAAACTCGTCTGAAACTCACCCGAGCCCTCGGGGCTCCAAACCAAACATGAACACAAGTCCAAAAACCTCAAACGAACTCGCTCGCGCGATCAAAATACTAATTTAACATCTAGAATTACGAATCGGACGCCAAATCAAGTGAGATTTTTAAGAAAACTTTAAAATTTCTACTTTAACAACCGGACGTCCGAATCACGTCAGACCAACTCCGTTTCTCCCCAAATCTGACAGACAAGTCATAAATATAGTAACGGACCTATTTCGGATTCCGAAACCAAAATACGGAACTGGTATCAACAAAGTCAAACATTGGTCAATTCTTTAAAGTTATTAAGCCTTTAAACTTAAAATTTTCGACAACATACGATAACTCGAGTTAGGGACCTCCGAATTTGATTTCGAGCATACGCTCAAGTCCCAAATCACGATACGGACCTACCGGAACTGTCAAAATACCGATCCGTCCGTTTGCTCAAAATGTTGACCAAAGTCAACCCAATTGAGTTTTAAATCTCTATTTCACATTTTAATCAATTTTTCACATAAAATTTTTCCAAAAAAAAAAAAAAATACGGACTACGCACGCAAGTCGAGAAAAACTGAATGGTGCTATTTAAGGTTTCATAATATATAAATAATTATTAAATTTAAAAAAAACCTTTTAGGTCATCACAAATTGCTTCCGTTGCGATACATAATCCAACAGATCATTGAGCAGTTGTGGTAGATGTTTCATTTTTCTTTTTTCATATTTAAGTTTTCTAAGGGTTCTTTATCGTATATAGGTTTTTAAAGATCTTCTTTCGAGATTTTCTGTGGAACAATGACGTCTTTTTTCGTGGAAGGGAAAAAAGGCCGATGGAAGGTATTATTCCTTTTTTTCTTTAAAATTTGTGGTCTCTTTTGTTCTCAATCTCATTATGCTCGGTTTCTCAACTGTTTTGAAAAGTGGCTTGCTTTGTTTATTGACAGACATGATTTCTCCTACTTAGTTATAAAGTTTGCCCAATATCACCAATTGTGAGTTCCATGTTTACTTTGCTAGATGCTGGATTATGTTCTTGGCAAAGAAAGAGCTTGATTTTACTTGGATTTAATTTGGTCTAATCAAAAGTTGAAGATTTATTTTATCCAAACTCCTAACCGTTGCACTTCAAAAATAACATATGTGTGCCTTTTTATTCTTTTTCTCACCATTTTTTGTTTAAATTGAACTGATTCGTTTTAAGACTTCTATTGTTGATTTATATTTGCCTGTTATGAAAATCAGGGATGCCTCTCGCTCCTTTCCTCCTCTCCTCGGTTATTTTTTCTTTCCAAATTAAATTTTCCTGAAAACTGTTTTTGCTGTCCTCATGGCTCTTCTCTGGGCTTATGCACTCTATGTCCTCTGTATAAAGAAAGTTAAGTCTAATATTTTGTATATCGATATTCTCGCGCTTAATATTATTGGCATCTTTCTGTTTCTTGAATAATGAGCATTCTTTAAGTTGTGATTTAGTTGTGATTAGTCTATTGGAGTAAAATATCACAAGATACATATAGCTGGCCTAAGAAGAGATGAGTTGGCAACTTTTTTTTGCATTTCTATCTTTTTGTCAATTTTTATGGCTTTTTACCTTTTTTTGGGTCAATATTTAACATAATATTCGCGAACTAATGAAACAAACGGTCTCAAGAATGTCAATATTTGTTTGGGTGTTTATTATTTCATTTGGTCTAAAAATATAAAAAGTCTTTGTGGACTGACACTTCACATTTTTCCACTTAAAAGTTTGTGTGATCATTCGCGTGCAATAGGAATAGTTGAGTGACTTTCTTGTTACAAATAAAAGAAAAATGACTTTAGTCCATAATTTTGGATAGTTGAGAATCATCTAAGTAATGGGATCAACAAACAGTCTCAGGAATGGCTATTACTATTACAACCTTTCATATTCCATATTAAAGGAGGATAAAAAATCACTACCATCTTCGAGCTATGACTTTACCATCATATGGATTTACCTGATGAATTAGATTTTCTGTGGAATAGTGATGTTTGTTTTCCATGGGAAGGAAGGAAGCTGGTGGAATGCTTGAAACGGTATGCTTTCCGTGGAGATTAATTTGCACATCTGAGGAGGTGTAGGCGTTTCAGCAGCAATAAGTATTTTATGTCCATTGATCTTTTTATTTTATTTTTTGGCATTTTCAATTTCACGGCTCCAATAATTCAACGACAATATATTTCTCCGAATGGTATCTTATGGCCATTTTGGAATTTTTTGTGCTGATTGAGTTCTCGGATACACATGAAGGATAAAATAGATGTTTGTTTACTCGAAAAACAGATAGAGTTGAATTTATACGTAGTTCTAAAAATACGTGGTATAACTTGGTACAAATTGGAAAAATAAGTAGAAATATATCGAATATTTACTGTAAAAAAGGAATAAAATACAAACCAAATTGAGTAGAGAATGATTTATAAACAAGCAAGATGAATCAATGTCCAAAGTCCAAAAAAGGATAATCTCTCCTATATTTCTGTGTAAATATCAATAATCTTTGAAATGTGAGAGTGTATTGATGTCTCAATGTTAAATATCGGATCCCTTACAGAAATAATAGTCACTCTTCATATAGTGGAGGAATCCTACTTTGGATATAATTAAAAATACATAGTGGGGATCCTATGATAGATTAGTTAATTAGTTTTTCCTTAATTTTCGCCGAGATTCTCTTCCCTAGTGCGACTACAACGACTCTTTATCTCTTAGCTCGATCTTGGCCGGTTTTTGGTATTGGTCGATCTCTGGATCTCGAGCTCGATATTGGCTCGAGCTCGATATTGACTTCGAGCTCGGTATTGATCGGTCCCTAAATCTTGAGCTTGATAACCTGGCTTCAGATCTTATTTCGATATTATGATGACGACCCTCAGTCCATCATGTTCCAATCTCGACTAAATACATGAAGGACAAAACCGATTTTGACCGTATATAGATAGTCCCTTTATTTCTCGGAAAGAATGTGGCGAGAAACGATATGATTTTTTTAACCTCTGACTAGATACACACTTATGTCTGTGTCGAGCCCGGTTATGACGTATGTGACAAATATCCCGTCGGTTCAATTACCAAGGCATTAAATGTGCGTCAGACGATGGTCGGCCACTGCTGATTTTGAACCGTCATTGCCAAATCTATAAATAGCCCCCCTTCTTCATTATTTTAAACCTTTACCTTCAACTCTTCTCATTCCAACCTTCACAGTTCTTTGCCTTCTCCAAAGTTCTCTATTTTCAGTTTTAAGAATTTCTTTGCTTGTTCTTCGTCAAAAACCAAAATATTTCAATTTCCCATCTTCTTTATTCTTGAGAATTTAGATGGCCAAGATATTTAAAATTGTTCCTCAGAAAGAGGCTGTTTCCTTATCTCGGCCGGCCGGTGAGAAACCGGTGGTGGAGCCACGCCTCGAAAAACTCATTCCCGGGGGATGTGTTATCAATTCCGACTTTAAGGTCGAGAAACCTTCGTCGGTTGCTGGTCGATGTGAGCCGGTATCGAGATATATATGCTCGATACCTCAAAGCCTTATTGATTTGGTGAAGAAAGATTGTGGTTGGGAAAACAAAGAGGTTGTAATACCGGCACCGGAAGAAGCGATCACTACCCACGTGGAAGGGTACTTGAGTGCTTACACTTATTCTTTCACGGTGGGTCCCCTCGATCCGATCATCATCGACTTCTGCAAAAAATACCAAGTAACCCTCGACCAAATACATCCTTCTTTCTGGAGGATTGTAATACTGCTTCGTTTCTTTCTGAGCAAAATCGACGGGCTTCCCTTCACCCTCGACAACCTAATAAGATTATATAGTCCTCGTCTTTACCGAGGTGGGCTGATAAAGCTCCAACGCCGGGCCACCAAGGCATTTACCTCAAGCATTGATGAAGACAAAGATCGGGATTGGATGGGCCGATTTGTACGAGTGAAGACCTCGGACTTAATCCCGGTTAAGAGTATGCCATATCCTGAGAAATGGAATATGAATTGTAAGTATGATTCCGTTTTTAGCTTATGTCATTTTTACTTCTTCATTTTTACTTATCGGTGCTTTTCATGACACAACCATTTCTTGGATGCCGGGAGCGGTTCCCCATCTCTAGAACTGGGTCAGGAGCCTGGTTTCGACGTCAACATATGCCGAGCGTGCTTGGCGCGATTGGTCAAAGGGCCGGTGGGAAGCTCGTACTCATGGTAAACCTTCTTCTTGACTCATTGATTTGCTTATTGTTCAAGTATTTTTTTCAAGCATAAGTTTTACTTTATTTTCTTTCTTCGTAGGTCTTGGAAAGAGATGCGGTTATGAGACCTCCATCAGGTGATGAAGAAGTTTTACCGCCTTCCTCAAAATCGGAGAAGGCGATTAAGAGAAAAATGGCCTCGGACTCCGAGGGTCAAAAACCCAAAAAGAGAGCGGCTCGTAAACCCAAGGTGAACGTAATCTCTTTGACCATGGAGTCGGTCATGAGTCTAAGGGATGAAGAAGAAGAAAATGATTCCGGGTTGTTGGTTCGTGCCCGGGCTAGTACCGATACTCAGAATACTTCGGTATCGGTGGGAGTTGATACTGCTTCGACCAGGCTTGATGAGGTCGAAGAGGGGATTCGACCCAAGTTCCCGAGCCGAGTGAGACCGAGGATGTTTTACCTCGGGGTAAAGATATCGTCGAAGAGGCGGTGAATGTCGGTGCACAAACTGAGCTTGGGTCTCCCGAAGATGGAAGTGGTTCCCCAAAGTCCTACCCGGGGTGATAGAGATCGGGGATTCCCCCTCTTTCCCTTCTTTTTCCCAATCGATGATACGTGACTCTCAAGATGTGGATATTTCTCACGGGGAAGGGGCCCATGGAGGGGAGGATCCTTTCCGTGGTTATTTTATCGGGGTAGAAGATGTCATCGACCCGAGTGACTTGGACGCTCCGAAGAAGAGCTCGATCGAGGTGGGAGCGCCTTGCTTATTTAACGAAGCCCAACAGGCCTTAAATCGGGTAAGTTCATACTTTCTTTGCCAATTTTCATACTTGTGTTTTCCTTTCCTTGTATAATCCCTTCTTATTTTTGTAGGCTTCTGTGCTTCATCATAAGGCATTTTTCCAATCCCGAGGGGAGCTGAGCCGGTACGAGGCCGAAGTTCGAAAGCTTACTGAGGAGAGAGATACCTTAAAGCTTCTCAGTGAGCAGAGAGAAGGAGAAGCAAAAGGACTTCGGGCCGAGCTGGAAGCATCTCGGAAAGAACAAGTTGAGCTGGCCGAGCAGGTACAAAGAATCTTTGAATTTAATAATATTGACTCGGGATTGATGGCTAATAATTTGGTCTCGCAGGTCGAGCAAAAGTTCGACGTGATTAGGCAACTTCGTACTGAAGTGGATGTAGTGAAATTGGAGGCCGAGGAGTGGAAGAAGAACATGGACTGCCTCGCCTCAAAAAAGGAGACTACCCGAACTCAACTAGCTTCAGCTGAGGCCCAACTTCTAAGCCTAAAAGAT
The DNA here is from genome assembly GCF_000390325.3 of Nicotiana tomentosiformis. Taxonomy (NCBI): domain Eukaryota; kingdom Viridiplantae; phylum Streptophyta; class Magnoliopsida; order Solanales; family Solanaceae; genus Nicotiana; species Nicotiana tomentosiformis. The sequence goes on from NC_090812.1 coordinate 32,458,005, forward strand.
AAAAGCTTGGTGCAAGCCAAGAAAATCGAGGAGTTCCAGTCTCAGTTGAGCTCAGCAAATTGTGATCGAGAGAGATTGGCCATAGAACTTGCAGCAGCCAGAACAAAGGTCGAGAAAACGATGGAAAATGTTGATGCAATGGTGGTCGTTTATCAATCTAATATCAAAGCTGCTCAAGTTCGAGCAAAGGAGGTTGCTGAGGCTGCTCAGGATCGGGCAAACTGGGTTGTCGAGCATGCTAAATGCCAGTCTAGAAGGGAGACTCTCGAAGAAATTCATGCTCGTGGCTTCGATCTAACAGTCGAGATCTAAAAAACTAAGGAGCTTGAAATCGAAGCCAAGGTATTGGCCTTTCCCGGTGATGATGATATCGGGAGCGCGAGCAGATCTGAAAGTGAAGGGGGCCTCAAGGGCGAAAATGCTGCTCCCGGAGAGGACAAAAAAAATTTCTTTTTAAAAAAAAATATTTTTTGTGTTTCTTATAAGACCGTTTTGGTCTTTTGTAAAGAATTTTGATCGGGTTGTCTTGCCTTTGTAAATGATTTTGACATGAATATAAAAAAACTTTCTTCCTTTCATATCTCATGAATCTTTCGCCTTTTGTTAGCTTGTACAAAGGTCAAAAGTGCCTTAGCATTGAATAACTATTCGGAGGTCCAAGATTAAGATAGTAAGGACCGATAGAAAGTACTGCATTCGACCGTTCCTTATAGGTAGTCCCCGAGTAAATGTTCGAACTCGAACTGAGGTGGCCCTTAGGCTTGATAGATAGATGTCAAATGAAATGATTTGCTCAAACTTAAAGCAGAGTAAACTTTTTAAGTTTGACACGTAGTCCCCGGTTCGGGGTAATAGGTCGAACTTGAATTAATGCGACCCTTAGGCTTTGCGATTGAGTGAGAATGATTTTTGGACTCGAAATGAAAAACAGCCCTTAGGATGTATGGTCGAGTAAGTATTTGCTCGAACTCAAAATGAGAGTATCCCTTAGGCTTAGTGATCGAGTGAGTGTTTGCTTGAACTCGAAGAAAGGGTAGCTCTTAGACTTAATGGTCGAGTGAGAGTTTGCTCGAACTCGAATTTAGAGTAGCCCTTAGGCTTAATGGTCGAGTGAGAGTTTGCTCGAACTTGAATTAAGAGTAGTCCTTAGGCTTAATAGTCGAGTGAGTGTTTGCTCTAACTCGAATTAAGAATAGCCCTTGGGCTTAATGGTCGAGTGAGTGTCTGCTCGAACTCGAAGAAAGGGTAGCCCTTAGGCTTAATGGTCGAGTGAGAGTTTGCTCGAACTCGAATTAAGAGTAGCCATTAGGCTTAATGGTCGAGTGAGTGTTTGCTCGAACTCGAATTAAGAGTATCCCTTAGGCTTTATGGTCGAGTGAGTATTTTCTCGAACTCGAATAAAGAGTAGCCCTTAGGCTTTATGGTCGAGTGAGTGTTTGCTCGAACTCAAACTAATGTAGCCCTTAGGCGTAATGGTCGAGTGAGTGTTTGCTCGAACTCGAAGAAAGAGTAGCCCTTAGGCTTAATGGTCGAGTGAGTGTTTGCTTGAACTCGAATTAAGAGTAGCCCTTAGGCTTTATGGTCGAGTGAGTATTTGCTTGAACTCGAAGAAAGAGTAGCCATTTATGGTCGAGTGAGTGTTTGCTCGAACTCAAAGAAAGAGTAGCCCTTAGGCTTTATGGTCGAGTGAGTGTTTACTCGAACTCGAACTAATGTAGCCCTTAGGCTTAATGGTCGAGTGAGTGTTTGCTCGAACTCGAAGAAAAAGTAGCCCTTAGGCTTTATGAAGCTCGGTCTTATTGATTTTTCGGTTGGCCGTCCCTGATTTATGAGGTAATTATTCAAACTTCGATTGGCAATCCCCGATTTATGGGGTAATTATTCAAACTTCGATGGTGGTCGGCCCTTAAGCATGTTTACATGATAGATCGGGAACATGAAGTAGAGGAATCTTTCTGAGATATGAGATATCGGTAAAGAAGAAATTTCTCTTTATAGTCATTATACATGTGTTCATGTTTTGTGTTAGGGCTCGAGCAAACTATGCGGGCATGGTTCGTTTGACCATTTAGCCCTTACAAATTTTTTCTATCGAGACCATGTTGCCATGAAGTAACTTTCTTTAATCGAACTTGATATATTCGAGGGTAATGCCCCCCAGTATTCGAGATTGATTGTAAAGAGGTCTCAGATACTGTTGAATTGTTCTAAGTTAGCACGATCAATGGTTGCCTCATTAAAAACTTTGCCGAAAAACCCATTTGGGACAAAACCGGTCTAAGAGAAAAAGAGTGCAACGCGTGCTTTCAGGCCTAAAGGCTTCGAGTTGAATAACCCATCCCTGTTTCTGATCGAATACCTGCAAAGGTTAATTTTGAAATACAAATGAACATGGGAGGGTCGTACCTTAGCAGTAGTATCGTTTTAGGTTCGACACGTTCCAATTGCTCGGTAGTTGTTTGTCGTTTATCACTCCGACTTTGTAGGATCATTTTTCGACGATTTCAAGAACCTGATATGGTCCTTCCTAGTTCGTGCCCGGTTTCCCTTCATTTAGATTTCGGGTGTTGAGGGTAACTTTCCTTAGTACCAAGTCCCCGATTTTGAAATGTCGAAGATTGGTTCTTCGATTGTAGTATCTTTCGATCCGCTATTTTTGGGTGGCCAATCGGACGAGAGCGGCCGCTCGTCTTTCATCCAATAATTCTAGGCTCGTGTTCATGGTCTTGTTATTCGACTCCTTTGTTGCATATCGAAACATGATGCTAGGTTCTCCGACCTCAACCAGGATCAAAGCTTCGGCGCCATAGACCAACGAGAATGGCGTTGCTCCGGTACTGGATTTTGACGTTGTGCGATATGCCCATAGGACCTCAGGTAGTATTTCTCTCCATTTTCCTTTGGCGTCGGTCAATCTCTTCTTAAGATTTTGGATGATGGTTTTGTTGGTCGATTCAGCTTGTCCGTTTCCGCTGGGATGGTACGGTGTTGATAGGATCCTTTTGATCTTGTGATCCTCGAGAAATTTAGTTATTTTGATGCCGATGAATTGTTTTCCATTATCACATACAATCTCGGCTAGCACCCCAAATCGACATATGATGTGGTCCCAAATGAAGTCTATCACTTCTTTTTCTCTGACTTTCTCGAAAGTCTGTGCTTCAACCCATTTAGAGAAATAATTAGTCATAAACAAAATAAACTGAGCTTTACCTGGGGCCGATGGGAGGGAGCCGACGATGTCCATTCCCCATTTCATAAAAGGCCATAGAGATAGGATCGAGTGGAGCAACTCCCCGGGTTGATGAATCATGGGCGCATGTCTTTGGCATTTGTCGCATTTTCGAACGAACTCCCTCGCATCTTTGCCCATATCGGTCCAATAATACCTTGCTCTGATTTCTTTGTGGACCAGTGAATCGGCACCAGAATGATTTCCACAAATGCCTTCGTGAATTTCCCATATGAAGTAATCAGTATCTCCCGGTCCCAAACATATTGCCAATGGTCCATCAAACGTCCTTTTATACAGCGTTTCGCCTCGGACAGGGTGAACTATGCTGCCTTTATGCGCAAAGCTCTCGATTCCTTTGGATCTGATGGAAGCTTCCCGTTCTTGAAGTACTCTATATATTTGTTTCTCCAATCCCAGGTTAGACTTGTGGAGTTTGTCTCGGTGTGACCTTCTTCGACCATTGATCCTATGAGTTGTACGACAGTCCCCGAGTTGAGTTCGTAATCTTCAACCGATGAACCTAAGTTCGCAAGAGCGTCGGTCTCGTTGTTTTGTTCTCGGGGTACATGTTACAAAGTCCATTCTTTAAATTGATGTACAGTCACCTATAATTTATCCAAGTACCTTTGCATTCGATTTTCTCGAACTTCAAAAGTCCTATTAACTTGGTTTACCACGAGGAGGGAAACACACATAGCCTTTACGATCTCCGCTCCCAAGCTTCTAGCTAGTTCGAGACCTGCAATCATGGCCTCATACTCAGCCTCATTGTTAGTCAATTTTATAGTTCTGATAGACTGTCTAATTACATTACCTGTGGGTGATTTTAGCACAATGCCTAATCCGAACCCCTTCACGTTCGAGGCACAGTCCATGAAAAGGGTCTAGACTCCCGAAGAGGTACCCAATTTTATCAGTAGCTATTTTTCGATCTCGCGTACCAGGGCCGGTGAAAAGTCAGCCACGAAGTCCGTCAAGATTTGAGATTTGATAGCGGTTCGGGTCGATACTCGATATCGTATCCACCGATTTCTATGGCACATTTGGCCAATCGACCCGAAAGCTCGGGTTTGCACAAAATATTTCGAAGAGGATAAGTTGTTACAACATGTATAGGATGATATTGTAAATATGGTTTTAATTTCCTAGAGGCGCTTATTAAAGCAAGCGCTAATTTTTCTAAGTGTGGATATCTAGTTTCGGCCTCGCCTAAGGTCCGACTGACATAATAAATATGGAATTACGTTCCTCGTTTTTCTCGAACCAGGACTTCACTTACCGCTATCTCCGAGACAACTAAGTACAATTAAAGTTATTCGTCCATGCGGGTTCGATAAATACCGCTTTAGTTCTTCCAAAGCCTGTTGGCATTTCGGAATCCATGCAAAGTTGCTTTTCTTCTTAAGTAGTGAGAAAAATCGGTGGCTCCTATCTGAGGATCTTGAAATGAATCGTCCCAGGGCAGCTATCCTCCCCGTTAACCTCTGCACTACCTTCACATTATCTACTACCGTAATGTCCTCGATAGCATTGATTTTATCGGGGTTGATCTCGATTCCTTGGTTGGACACCATGAAACCAAGAAACTTGCCCGAGCCGACCCCGAATGCGCATTTTTCGGGGTTAAGATTCATATTGTACTTCTTTAGTACGTTGAAAGTTTCCTACAAATGCTTTAAATGGTCCTCTGCTCGCATGGACTTAACTAACATATCATCAATATAAACTTTCAATAATTTTTCTATTTGTTTTTCAAACACTCGATTTACTAGGCATTGATAAGTTGCACCAGCATTTTTTAGACCGAATGGCATTATGTTATAACAATAGGTACCGTACTTAGTGACAAACGAGGTCTTTTCCTAATCCTTCAGGTTCATCTGTATCTGGTTGTACCGAAAGTAGGCATCGAGAAAACTGAGAGTCTCGTGGCCGGCCATGGCATCGATCATACGATCGATGCTAGGCAAAGGAAAAGAATCCTTAGGGCATGCTTTGTTCAAGTCTTTATGATCTATACACATTCTAAGTGTGTTTCCTTTCTTAGGGACTACCACCACATTTGCTAGCTATTCGGGGTATTTAACTTCTCGAATGGATCCTATTTTAAGAAGTTTGGTTACCTCATCCTTGATGAAGGCTTGTTTGACCTCGGACTGGGGCCTTCTTTTTTGATTTACCGGATGGAATTTTGGATCCAAGCTCAGTCTATGAGTGCCTATTTCAGGTGGGATCCCTGTTATGTCAAGATGGGACTAAGCGAAACAGTTCATGTTAGCTATAAGAAATTGAATAAGCTTTTTCCTGAGCTCGGGATCTAACCCCGTGCCCAGGTATACCTTTCGCTCGGGCAGATGTTCGATTAGCGTGATTTGCTCCAGTTCTTCAACCGTTGACTGGGTAGCGTTGGTATTATCGGGGACCACAAAGAATCGAGGGACCCTATAGTCATCGTCTTCGTCAGTCTTCTGATTCTCTAGTTGGGTCGAGGTTGACTTTTGTGATTACTATTTGGTATCATGTTCCTCCTTCGAATCTGATCCCTTTTGTCAATGATAGTGAAGATATCGGAATCACTTCATCGATGACAAATATTTATTTTGCGGCTGGTTGATCCTCATAGACCGTTTTGATTCCCTCCGATATTGGAAATTTCAGAACCTAGTGAAGGGTCGAGGGTACTGCTCTCATGTTGTGGATCTATGGCCTCCCGAACAGGGCATTATATCTCATATCGCCCTCGATTACGTGGAACTTCGTTTCTTAGATTGTCCCGGCCACGTTTACTGGCAAGATTATCTTGCCCTTAGTAGTTTCACATGCCATATTAAATCCGTTCGGTACCAGGATAGCGGGTACGATCTGGTCTAGTAAACCGAGTTGCTCTACGACCCTTGATCGAATAATGTTGATCGAACTACCTGGATCAATTAACACACGTTTAACTTGAGTTTTATTCATAAGTACAAATATTACCAGTGCATCGTTATGGGGTTGCATGATTCCTTCCACATCTTCGTCACTAAAGGACAGGGTTCCTTTAGGTGTGTAATCCTGAGTCCGAGATTGCTTTTCTCTTACAATAGACATCTTAGTGCATTTAAGCATCGGTCCCTGGGGGGCATCGATCCCTCCGATGATCATGTGGATGATGTGTTGTGGCTCTTCTTGTTCATTTTGTCTATTGAAATCTCTGTTTTTGAAATGGTTTTTGGCCTGGTCACTTAAAAATTCTCGAAGGTGCCCTTCATTGAATAAACGGGCTACCTCCTCTCTCAACTGCCTGCAGTCTTCGATTCTGTGGTCATGGGTGCCATGATATTTGCATATTTGATTGGGATTCCTCTGGGCTGGATCGTACTGTAGAGGTTGAGTCCACTTAGTATCTTTGATGCGTCCGATAGCCGACATGATGGCAGATGCATCTATGTTGAAGTTATATTCTGATAATTGTGGTGCTTCCTTAGGTCCGACATGCCTGTCGAACCCATTCTTGTTCATCAGCCCCCAAGACCCTTGGCCTCGATCATTTCTCCTTTCGCCTCGTACGGAGTTACGTATAGGTTCGCTACCCCTACGATCTCCGTTATACGGCCGATATTGGTCCTTGTTCGACCTTGGTTCTAGGTCGATGTCCCTTTTAATAGCGGACCCAGAACCCAATTGATCGTCTTCAACTCTGATTGATATCAATTGTGCACATCGGCCCAGGTAACAGTCGAGTACCCGACCAAATTCTGCTTCAACTGTCGTGAAGCCATCGAGCTTCGTTCGTTCAGTCCTTGAGTAAAAGCTTGTACAACACAATCATTTGTGACCGGTGGTAGATCCATTTGTTCCGTTTGAAAATGAGATATAAACTCTCTTAGCATATCGTTATCTTTTTGCTTTACCATGAAAAGGTCCGATTTTCTGTCTCGACCTTTATGGCTCCGGCGTGTGCTTTTACGAAAGAATCTGCAAGCATAGCAAAAGAATCGATAGAGTTAGACGGTAAATTATGATACCATATCATTACCCCCTTTGACAGGGTTTCCCCGAACTTCTTCAATAGTACGGATTCGATCTCGTCGTCTTCTAGATCGTTCCCTTTAATGGCACATGTGTAAGAGGTGACATGTTAGTTGAGGTCGGTCGTTCCATTATATTTAGGAATTTCGGGCATGCAAAACTTCTTGGGGATCGGTTTAGGAGCCGCGCTCTGGGGGAAAGGCTTTTGTATGAATTTTTTGGAATCCAAGCCCTTCAATACTTGTGGTGCCTCCGAGATCTGATCAACCCTGGAGTTATACGTTTATACTTTTTTGTCATTTGCTTCAATCCTCTTTTCTCCTGACTTAATTTGTTTTGTCAGTTCTTCCAACATCTTGATAATTTCGGGATTAGTCCCGATTCTTGTTCATTTGATCTTACTGCAGCTGGCCCCGTTTCGTGGGTGATTTCTCGGGATGGACCGGGCTTGGCCCTGCTCGGTGCCTGGGTTTGGCTCTGCAACTGAGCTATTACTACCTGTTGAGCTTGTAACATTTCGAAGATCATACGTAGGTTGATCTCGTCTTCTCCAATATTTTGGGTATTTCGAGCTGTAGGTCGAGTTCCACCATGGATGCTGTTTTCGGGGCCGGAAAGTTGGTTCGCCTCGATGAACACGTGTGAATTAACATCGATTGGATCTACGGCCCGAGTTCCAACGGAATCGACGAGTGGCCTTTCATCCCCGGTCGTCAGGTTGTTGTTCTCATCTTGAAGGCCAACTTCATTGTCAATAGGTAGGGCCATTGATTGAGAGTTCGTTGTTTTTAACCTGAAATCAAAGACACTTCCAAGAGCAAGTGTAAAATGGTGTATTTTGCAGAGATTCGTACCAAATAACCACTATTATCCTTAGCCCCACAGTGGGTGCCAAACTGTTTACCCGTAAAACGGATAGAGTTGAATTTATACGTAGTTCTAAGGATACGTGGTATAACTTAGTACAAATCGGAAAAATAAGTAGAAATATATCGAATATTGGCTGTAAAAAAGGAATAAAATAGAAACTAAATTTAGTAGATAATGATTTATAAACAAGCAAGATGAATCAATGTCCAAAGTCCAAAAAAGGATAATCTCTCCTATATTTCTGTGTAAATATCAATAATCTTTGAAATGTGAGAGTGTATTGATGTCTCAATGTTAAATATCGGATCCCTTACAGAAATGATAGCCACTATTCATATATTGGAGGAATTCTACTTTGGATATAATTAAAAATATACAGTGGGGATCCCATGATAGATTAGTTAATTAGCTTTTCCTTAATTTCCGTCGAGATTCTCTTCCCTGGTGTGGCTACAATGACTCTTTGTCTCTTAGCTTGATCTTGTCCGGTTTTGGTATTGGTCGATCTCTCGATCTCGAGATCGATATTGGCTCGAGCTCGATATTGGCTCGAGCTCGGTATTGGTTCGAGCTCGATATTGACTTCGAGCTCGGTATTAATCGGTCCCTGAATCTTGAGCTCGATAACCTGGCTTCAGATCTCATCTCGATATTATGATGACGACCCTCGGTCCATCATATTGCAATCTTGACTAAATACATGAAGGGCAAAACCGATTTTGACAATATACAATGTTATATTAATTGTATCAAATAACATTTATGAATTTAAAATTTGGAGTAGCTTTTTTATTCTTTCTACTATCAATTATGTGCATATGTTGAGTTTGAGTCATCTCTTTCTACTATCAATTATGTGCATATATTGAGTTTGAGTCATCTTCGGTGGATAGAGTGTGAAACAAAATTACTTTGGAGAGAAGCTTGATCATCTTTTCTGGTTTTTTTAGTATTTGAGTTGAGAACAAATCATTTTGGTCCTTCTATGTGTACTATCTACAACAGACAAGGCAGATCTATAGCCTTAATATGGGTCACGTGAACCCATGATTCATCCGCCGAACTAGGTTTTTTATGTATGTATTTTCTAGAATTTAGTCTAATATTATGTATTGACATTCGTGCTCTATAAAGGTTGAATGACGCACTTGGTTCACAAGTTAATAATTTACCCCAAAAAATAAGGATCAACACTTAATACTTTTTTTCCTCCTTTCTTTAGTAGTACACCTATATTTTAAAAATTCTAGATCCGCCTCTGACAACAAATGTGTTTTGACGAAGGAACTGCTTTATTATTGCTATTTCCCTTTTTGTTTGAAATAATAATATCAATGTATGAAAAAGTATCTAAATTCATTTTTGGCATGCTAATAATTATTTTATAATTCACTAATATGCTAACAAATTTTCGGTTATGCTAATACTTTCCTCATCCTTTTTTATTTAAATAAATACAACTTAATTTTCATTTACAGCTTGTTTGGATGGTTGTTACGTATCGTTTCATAATGTATCACATCGTACTGTATTGTATTGTACTGTATCGTTTGATAAATACAATATTTGGATAGATTGCATCGTTTGCAATCGTTTCATGATATCACGCACCAGCAATATAAAGAATAAACTTGCAATATTATAAAGAAAAATTATGACACAGGGTAAAATTACTATATAAAAAAGTAGGTTAAATGATAAAATAAAATTATTTAATAATAATGAAGGGTGAGATTGAGATAAAAAGACAAGGTAACGACGCGACCACACCAAATCGGTCGTTATATAAAGTGACACATTTCGTCGTTATGTAAGGACGAATTTAACGATACGATACAATAAAATTTAAGTAACAATCAAAACAAATATTATATTTAAAGTAACAATAGGATACAATACAATGTGTAGCAATCGTCCAAACAAGCTGTGAAAGAAAACAGAATTAAACAACCAGTCGTCTTCTTTCATTAGCAAGTCCAACAAACAGTGTTTCGTTTTTGCATTATTCTCGGTTCAAAAGTCTTTAATAGATTAAATAAAATTTGCTTTGTAATGCGTCCAAATTTAAAGCATAACTGAAACGCTTCAGTTGACTAGACGCCCAAGAGATTCTTTAATGTCGAGACCAAGCGTACTTAATTGTTTTTTCCCTATGTGATGCATGAGAAATTTTACTTTGAGCTAGACTCAACCAACAAAACTTGTATGAGTCACCTCTATTTATTGGACAAGTGGAAAAGTGGGTTCCATGGTACCTATGCACTCTTTCTCTCAGCAAATTTACTTTTTCTTCTTTCCCCTCTTACTAAATTGCATCGTCTTCAATTTTGTTCAGTCAAATATGGCAATTAGAGGATAAAAATGTGTCCATCTCTCTTTCGTTCATCCTCTTCTTTTTCCAATGCAGTCTCAAAGAATAGAATATCAAATACTTTAATTAACACTTCAGTTCAAACAACAAAATACTATGTTACAAACTTAGCATTGCATCACTAAGAAAACACTCTATAATTTTAAACCATGAAAAAAATAAAGTATACATAAAAATTCAAAACCTAAATACCAGATCACCACAAGAGAAAAATGTCTTCAAACCTTAAAAAATTCAAATATGTATTCAAGTAGTTATAACAAAATAAAAAGATAACTGTAAAATTGAGTTTGTATTACTGCACACCAGTGAGATATCTAGATTAATTAACTTCAACCAAACTATTGATCATATAATCGTAGTACACAAAAATTGAAAAGCATGAAAATTAAAAAATAAGTGATTCTTCTACAAAAATATTGAACAAATCATTTCTTCTCTCCCAAAATTCATGGGAAAAATCTTTTTAGCCTGTCTTCTTTTTGAATTCTTGAATTTACACAAGTATACACAAATAAACAACCCCAAAACTTCCCTTACTCGATCCATTTTTTGAATTTTTTTAAGAAGATGAGGAGAAGATAACTCGGAAGTGAGGAAGAGAGAGAGAACTCTGGGAAAAAAAAATAAGAAGAGAGAGAACTGAAAATGACTGGTTTTTCATTTTGCATTCAATAAAATGGGTAAAAAGTTGAGAAAATGATAGGTCGTGATGCATATATTGACATGATGTGGAAGTCTAGGTGAAAAGCGTCTTAATAGATGCGGTCCTACTTAGACATGTAATGCAGTGGAAGACTGGCTATAACAAATCTCTATCATTTTCATTAGACTACTCTTTTTGAATTTAAATTTAAACATAGAAGAAAAGTCTAATTTGAATTTGAAATAATTGCAAGCAACATAGTAAAAAATACTATTTGTAAAGGAAGAATACTAAACAAAAAAAAGTTTCAAGCGATAGCCTAAAAATTTATATATTAATTAAATTTCTCATGTGGAAAATTTTAGTTAAAAATAGAACTCATAATTTCATAATGAAAATACAAAAATATAAAGATACTATTAGGATATTATATATAACATAAGCATAATATATATAAAACACAAATTAATAATTATTAAAAATATTGGTAGGTTTTTTATAAAAATAAAAAAAGGCTTATCTCTTTATACTTTTGATGAATTCAAAATTACAATTTAGTAAAAGAATATTACATTATTTAAATATTTTCAGTAAACTATAAATGATAAAACTAATAAAATATTATAGTAAAAAAGAATGTACGAAAAGAAGAGGATAAAGATAATTTTATGATATTTCTATTTTAAATTAACTAAAATATAAAAGATAAATAAATAACACTCAAAAAAATTATTGATAAATTTAGACCATTGAAGAATTTTGAACAGTTTATCATAAGTTTTAAAAAAAAAATTAGAGTAAGAAAAAAATAAAAAATAATATATATATATATATATATATATATATATATATATATATATATATATATATATATATATATGTGTGTGTGTGTGTGTGTGTGTGTATGTGTGTGTGTGTGTGTGTGTGTGTGTTATATTAAAGAGAAGTAGTATCAAAATATTAAGCCAATTGACAAGTTAATAAATATTCAAATTTTTAAATAATGGAATCTTAGATAATGATCTCTCATGGTTCATCTCAGAAGAAGAAGAATGAAGAAGAAAGTTCAAGGATTTTAGGGTCTGTTGAAGAAGAAGATAAAGACCTAAGCCGCCTAAAGAAAAGAGACCAAGTTTCAAACCATAAGTCTCACAAACTAAAAGACTTATGATCGATACAAACTATGTGTGAGGGATAAACGGGCTGGACTCTCTTTTTGTCTTGGACTTGGTTTTATATTAAGTGGGCCTTCAAATTTCAGTGATCTCATCGGCCCAAATTATGGAATAGCCCAGAAGATACAAACAGATATCTTACATAGTAGATATGATTATTCTTTGTAAATATTCCTTTTGTTTGTTACAAAAGTTGTTAGGAATAGACTAGTAAAATAGTGCCACTTGGCAAAGTTTGTTTAGACTAGATTCCATTCTTTTGTATATATAGATTACATTGTAAAGAGAAATATACACAGAAATTTTCTACAATTCTCCTACTCTCTTTTTTCATGGTATCAGAGCAGTAGCTTGATTCTGGAAAATCCAGTCTTCTTTTCTTGATTTTCTGTCACTAATCCATTTGTTTCATCATGTCTGATGTTGCTGAAACCTCCATAGTTCCAGCTACTGGTGGAAATGGAGTCAACTTCGACCCAAATCACCCCTACTTCCTTCATTCCTCAGATGCACCTGGAATGAGTTTAGTAAATGCAGTCTTCGATGGCAGAGGTTTCCAAGGCTGGAGGAGATCTGTGCTGGAGTAGTTGTCCAGCACCTGCAGCCATCTCAAAGGACCACCAACCATGGAGTAGATGTAATGACATGGCTACTTAATTCACTATCCAAAGACATTGGAGATAGTGTCATTTATTCAAAATCTACAATGGATCTGTGGATGAGTCTTGAACACAGATTTGGACAGTCCAATGGTGTAAAACTGTATCACCTACAGAAGGAATTACATGGATTATCACAGGGAACAAATGACATAGCAACTTATTTCACCAAGCTCAAACTCTTATAGGGTGAACTAGATTCTTTGAAGTCAAATATCAATTGTAACTGTGCTTGTGTATGTGATGGAAAGCAATTGTTGGAGAAATCACAAGAGGATGAGAGGTTGATTCAATTTCTCATGGGGTTGAATGAATCATATGGTCAAGCTAGAGGAAATATCCTAATGATGAATCCTCTACCAAGTATCAACCATGCCTATTCACTCATTCTTCAAGATGAAAATAAGAGAAAGAGATATGCTAACCCCATAATATCCTCTGATTCTTCAGCTTTCATGGTAGGAAGCCAAGGGAGTTTTTCAAATCAAAATAGTTTTTCACAGAGAAATGGAAAACAAAAACTCACCACTTAATTTCAAAGGAACCAAAATGGGTTTCAGGGATTTGGGAATCAAAGTCCAAAACTACCTACTGCTTAGGCCAAGAAATTAAAGTTTAATCGTAATGTGTCATGTACCTACTGCAAGAAAACATGACACTCAGTGGCAGATTGCTACAGAATTATAGGTTTTCCTGAAAACTTTGAGTTCACAAATGGGAAGATAGGTCAAGGACCTATCAGAAGTAATGGGGCTTTCTCAGAAGAACATGGAGGAGATGCCGACAACAATTACAATAATGCTTTGGAACATCATTTATCTAAGGACCAGTTCTCTCAACTGATGCAGTTGATAAAGCAGGTCAGATTCAGGAAGTTCAAACTCAAAAGTAAATGCAAATGCAGTTGCTGGTACAATTGTGAAATACTCTGGATCTTGTTTTTCAGTTTTTAATTCCAACATTTGGATAATAGATTCAGGAGCCTCTGAACATATGTGTTTTGATTTAAATGCTTTTATTTCACTTACCCCACTCCATGTGTCACTACGCATTAATCTTCCTGATTCATCTAGGATAACAGTCACTCACATAGGAAAGATATCCATTCTTCCTAACTATGTTCTAGAGAGAGTTCTTTATGTACCTACTTTCAGATACAATTTGTTATTTGTTAATAGGTTTTATTCACAATTTATTTGTATCATCTCATCCTCCTCTAATCAATGTCTATTGCAGACCTCTTTAATGAAGAGTGCTCAAGTTTTTGGTGAAGCAAGAGAGGGATTATACCTATTGGAACCTACTGCTATTAACTCTAGGAATAGTACTAAAGAGAGTGTAGCTACATCTTTTAAGCGTAGTGATTATGTTCAGTTTTCAGTACCTTTTCTTTTTCTGCAAATACTATATCTGATGTAAACATTTGGCACATTAGATTAGGGCATTTGCCTTTTTCATCAATGAAAAACTTCAGCTTTATCTCTTTTTCTTCTAATTTTTCATGTTTATGTGATGTTTGTCCTAAAGCTAGACAAACTAGATCCCCATTCCCTCTAAGTTAAATTAAAACAAAAGGAGCATTTGAATTAATACATGTTGATGTTTGGGGTCCCTACAAGGTCTCTACTTATAATGGATATAAGTATTTTTTAACTGTTGTGGATGATTACAGTAGATGAACTTGGACATTTCTATTGAGCACAAAGAGCAATGCATTTGGGGTTTTGAAAAATTTCTTAGTCATGGTTGAAAGGCAGTTTGGAGTCAAGGTGCAAAAGCTAAGAATAGATAATACATTTGAACTTGGGAGAGGCAGTAAAGAATCTGCCTTCCTCTCTTCACAGGGAATTCTTCATCAAACAAGTTGTGTAGCAACCCCTCAACAAAATGGAATAGTTAAAAGGAAGCACAAGCATCTCCTGGAGATTGCAAGAGCTCTATTATTTCAATCACATATTTCTATTGCTTATTGGGGAGAATGTGTACTAACAGCTACTTATTTGATTAACAGGTTACCTTCCAAAGTTCTCAAGGGACAGACACATTTTTCTGTACTGTTTAACCAACCTACATCCTATAATCAACTCAAGCGTTTTGGTTGTCTATGCTATGTGTCTACCTTGTCTAATGTAAGAAGTAAGTTTGACCCTAGAGCAAAATCTTGTGTGTTTTTGGGATATACTCTAGGACATAAGGGATACAAACTGTTGGAATTAGACACCAAAAAGATTGTGGTATCTAGAGATGTTCACTTTGTTGAGGATAAGTATCCTTTTGTTACTAATCCTGCTCCCTCTTCTCTAGACTCTATATTTCCCACATCTTCTCCAATGGATACTGCCTACCCTACATCTCCACCAATTTCCCCTTCACTAAATACACATTTCCCAATTCCCTCTAGTGAACAGCTACCTCATGACTCCAATTCACCTAGTCCTTTTCCAACCACCTCAGAATGTTCATTCATGTAGAAACAATCCCTCATCTAGCCCTCATTCATCTAGGAGCAATTCTCATGACCATGTCTTAACACCACATGCACCTAGGAGATCTGGTAGAGAAACTCAATGGCCAAACCATTTCAAGGATTACATTTGTAATAACATCTTTCTCACTCAGAAGTACAAGAGCCTGTTAATTATTCTCAAGCTTCTATGTACCCTGGTTGGCAAAAGGCCATGGACTCAGAAATTGCAGCTCTACAAGAGAACCATACTTGGGATGCGGTACTATTACCTAAAGAAAATAAGGCATTGCCTTGCAAATGGGTTTACAAAGTCAAGCATAAATCATATGGTTCAATAGAGAGACTCAAGGCTAGATTAGTAGGTTGGGGGAGACATTCAAAGGGAAGGAATAGATTATACAAACACATTATCACCAGTGGTCAAAATGCCCACTATCAGATGCTTATTGGCAATAGCAGCAAAGAGGGACTGGCCAATCTATCAATTAGATGTAAGCAATGCTTTCTTACATGGAGATTTACAAGAGGAAGTCTACATGAAATTTCCTTCTGGAATGCCTTCCCCAAGTCCTAACCATGTCTGTCTACTCAGAAAATCTCTCTATGGATTAAAGCAAGCTTCACGACAGTGGTATGCTCGGCTTGCAGGTGCATTAAGTTTCAAAGGCTATTCTTCCTCTATGAATGACTACTACTTATTCTTTTAACGTACTGGGAATCTAACTTCTATTGTCGCAGTGTATGTCGACGACATTCTTATCAGTGGTAATGATTCTCAAGAAATTTCAGCACTTAAAATCATTTCTTAGCACATAGTTCAAAGTTAAAGATTTGGAAAATCTACATTATTTCCTAGGAATGGAAATTCTCTGGGAAGCGCAAGGAATTATTGTGTGTCAAAGGAAATTTACCTTGGACTTATTGCATGAATTTGATGTCTCGAATTCACCTTGTGTTTCTTCCCCTCTTGAACCATCTTCAAAGCTCAGTGCTAATGAAGGACCTCTGATCTCCAATCCTAACGTATTCCGTCATCTTGTTGGGAAGCTAAATTATCTCACTCACACTAGACCAGACTTGTCCTTTGCTGTCCTTAAACTCAGCCAATACATGCAAAGTCCTCGTTTTTCTCACTATATGGTAGCCATTCGAGTTCTAAGATACCTCCATTCAGATCCCGGACAAGGGATCATTTTGAACTCAGATCCCTCTCTCAAGCTTGTGGCTTTTTGTGATGCCGACTGTCAGTGGGTTTTACATCGCTCTAGGAAGATCACCCATTTCATGGAAATCGAAGAAACATACTTCAATTTCTTTATCTTCCGCTGAAGCAGAATATAGATCCATGCGTAGGGTTGTTGCTGAATTGACATGGCTCACTCGATTACTTGAAGATTTGTCTGTATCTCTATCTTTGTCTATTCCCGTTCTCTCTGATAGCAAATCGGCGATTCGTATTGTCCGGAATCCAGTATTCTACGAAAGGACAAAGCACGTGGAATTAGGCTGTCATTTCGTCCGGCAACAGTACCTTTTCCGGTCTAATTTAACTCTCACACGTTCCTTCCTCTTCAAAGCTCGCCGATCTCTTCACCAAATCTCTATCAGGACTAGCTCATAACTTTGCTCTTCGCAAGTTGGGTGTTACTTCTGTCCCTTCCAGCTTGAGGGGGGATGTTGAGATAATGGAATCTCAGATAATGATCTCTCATGGTTCATCTCAGAAGAAGAAGAATGAAGAAGAAAGTTCAAGGATTTTAGGGTCTGCTGAAGAAGAAGATAAAGACCTAAGCCGCCTAAAGAAAAGAGACCAAGTTTCAGACCATAAGTCTCACAAACTAAAAGACTTATGATCGATACAAACTATGTGTGATGGATAAACGGGCTGGACTCTCTTTTTGTCTTGGACTTGATTTTATATTAAGCGGGCCTTCAAATTTCAGTGATTTCATCGGCCCAAATTATGGAATAGCCCAGAAGATATAAACAGATATCTTACATAGTAGATACAATTATTCTTTGTAAATATTCCTTTTGTTTGTTACAAAAGCTGTTAGGAATAGACTAGTAAAATAGTGCCACCTGGCAAAGTTTGTTTAGACTAGATTCCATTCTTTTGTATATGTAGATTATATTGTAAAGAGAAATATATAGAAAATTTCTACAATTCTCCTACTCTCTTCTTTCACATTCACACAACCATCTCCTCTGATTTTCTATCCATTTCTTCACACAACCATCTCCGATGATTTTCTATCTATTTCTTTGCTACTTCAATGTACCTATTGTTTGAACCCTTAATTTCCTTTTTTTTTTTCTTAACCCTAAATGAAAATAAAGATCTTCTCTAACAAAGTAAGCAACATCGTCAACTCTATCATAATTTTTCCTGAAGAGTTTATTTTTCAACTATACATCTCATCTTCCTCTCAGATTATTTGCAAAAAATAAGTCTTGAAATAAGGCATAGTGGAAGGGGAAGTATCCTAGAGAAAAAGATCTACCGTTGATTTATGTGTAACTGAAGGGTCATATCAGAGGTTAAGAAGTTGGAACTTCATTTTAATTTAAAATTCATTCACATTCAAATTTAAAAATCTTATCAATGGTTATGCCACATGGCATCATATAAATATTTTACTTATCTTTTTATATATAAATAGATATTGATATAGATATAGACTATCATATTAGGAAGAAACTACTCCCAAATTTGAATTGAAAGTTTTTTATTTTTTTATTTTGGTTTTTTATTTTAAAATAATTTTAAAACTCCAACTTGAAACTACACCCCAATTTGAATTGGCAATTTTTTTTTCAATTTCGTTTTTTATTTAAAAATAATTTTAAAACTCCAACTTTGTTTTGTTAGAAAGGTACTTTGTTTTTTAGTTAGAAATGTAGTTTATTTTGTCTTAACAATGTCACTTATCTTATTGTGGTTATGCCACTTGTCTTAATATTGTGCTTTTGCCTCTCTTTTTATTATATATAGAAGATATAGATATAGATGTTTATGGGTGTGCAAAGGGTATGAAACAATATTTAAATAATCATAAAAATCAGGAGAATAATTGTTTTCATATTTAAATTTTTTTCATTGCGACAAATACACTTATTAGTTCGAAAGAAAACACGATAGGTGATGTTTTCCCGCATTCTTTTTAGCATCATCCCAAGGGCTTTTTAACATTTCCCCCCCAAAAAGTATATAGAGAACCTCCGAGTGGCCCCACCACAAGAATGGCGGGACCCACTTACCTTTAAAATCTTGTCACTTTATCCGGTAAAGCGACAAGAACAACCGAATTCAACCTCTCACTAGTACTACGTACTAAAACTGTTGATTCAATCATTATTTTCTCCGAATCCATTGTCCTAAGTTATCACTAGAGAAGACTAAGGTTGTTCTAGGGTTTCTTGTTCTTCAATGGTGGAAATAGGGAGGATAGTGTTGGATACAGGATGGTTAGCTGCTCGATCAACAGAGGTAGAAGTCAATGGAGTAGAGTTGACTACTACTCACCCTCCTACTCAACCTGAATCTCCTTGGATGGAAGCTGTTGTTCCCGGAACGTAATGTTTCCTTATTCCTTTATTTTCCTTTTTAGTTTATACAAAATGGCCCCCTTTTGTTTAAGTTTTAGCCGATGTGTGGAGCGTAGTGAATGTGGTGATGGGTAGTGTTCTTTTTGTTAGATTTGAAATGGGAAAGCTTGAATTCAAGACTAAAGTGTTAATTTTTTTTTTTTTTTTGGGTATTCTGCATTTTCTCCACGGTAATAATACTTAGGCAAGTTGGAATCTGATATTGAGAAGTTTAATTAGTAAAGAGTGTACAACAAACTGATTTTTTTTTTTAAAATTGTAATTATTATCATGTTCATCAGTGTTGTTGTTTTGTTATTTTGATGATAATTTTAGGATGATTCTTATGGTTTGAACAATTGATTTGGTTATGTTACTTTAGTATGTCTCTGTAGTTTATAAAAGATACAATCTTTTGTGATGAAATGACTTGATTCTCATTCTTATTTGCTCACTAATGAATCCTGGTATTCGCCGCTAGGAAGGATTTTGGAATATGTAGTTTAAACTTCATAAGCCCCATTTGGTAGCTTGCGTCGGGATTTTAAGTTGGTGAAAGATGGAGAGTTGGTTAAAAAACTCAGATTTGATATTTTCTTAAATTGCCTAATATGAAGTTTAAAATCAAGCATTGTGGAGATTATGTTTTCTGTTGTTATATCTTCATTTTGTAACTCAAATTGCAGTGTTTTGGGAACTCTGGTAAAGAACAAGCTTGTTCCTGATCCTTTCTATGGGCTGGAGAATGAATCAATTATTGATATTGCTGATTCGGGGAGGGAACACTATACTTTCTGGTTTTTCACCACATTTGACTGTAGGCTGGTATGTCTCACAAAAATACCTGATCTGTTTCACTTGCCTTGGGTGCCTCATTTACTCATAAGAGTTTACGCTTCTCATGTGGAAAGTTTTCCACGTTGAATAGCTCGAGCATATTTGTTTAGTCAACTGAATGGATGTTACAATCTGTTCATTTTCCTAGCTGCTTTTGCAATTATTCCCTGTGTTTGTTGCTACAAATGAGTGATTGATTTAATTTGTTTCAGTCAAATAATCAACACGTGGATCTTAATTTTCGGGCTATTAACTATTCTGCTGAAGTCTATCTGAATGGGCACAAGGAGGTGCTCCCAAAGGGAATGTTTAGGAGGCATTCTACTGATATTACTAACATTCTGCATCCGGATGGTCAGAATCTGCTGGCTGTGCTTGTTTATCCTCCTGATCACCCAGGGCGAATTCCTCCTCAGGGTGGTCAAGGTGGCGATCACGAGGTATTCTTCAAATTTAAACTTAAGTGTGGAAATCATCTTGAAAAGTATTTATTATTGTCTTTTGAAGGCAAAAACTTAAGCCTGTACTTTCTCTAATCTGGGAGAGAGAATTAGTAAAGTTCGTAAAATAATTTCTAGATTTACTGTATTCCTGACTTTATGTGAAGGTATTGGCAACTTTTGGTTGTGTTTCTTTGACAGTTGTGCTATTTGCAATAAAATTGTTTCAGCAAGAATGTGTTTGTGTCCGCTCATTGTCTATTTCACAAAAGATCAATATTGCAAATACAAGCTTCTCTATAATGTGCGGCATGGTCACTAAATCTCTCTTCTGCATGTCTTAGATTGGGAAAGATGTTGCTGCACAATATGTCGAAGGTTGGGATTGGATGACTCCAATAAGGTGAAGACAAATTACTGTTTCTGAGCCAGTTTTTGCATCGATTTCTTCTATGTAACACTTCTCTTTTGACATTTAGAATTACCATATGATCATAATTAAAAGTATCTCACTTGGCTGAAACATCGGTAATGAGAATTTAGCCTGTATTTTTACATGCATAATCTCAACTCTGCATATGTGAGTTTCGCAAAACATAGCCGGTCCCAAGCTCATATAAAGGAGAAGGAATGCGGTAGGTTGAGGTCTGCATCCCTTGAAGTGGACTTGAATTGCGTAGAATGCATATAGAGGATAATTTGGTCTTGAGGCATAGTTGGTGTCACGACCTCAATGTTCCTCCGTAGGATGTCGTGACGACACCTAGTCTTTAAGACTAGGTAAGCCTAACAAACATGCGGAATAACTGAAATAATAATTTTAAAGTCTCAAAACTTCAACAATTATATAAAATAAAATCTGCAACTCAACATGTACAACTCCCAAAACGCGGCGAAATATAAGTCACAAGCTCTATGAAGTGATACTAAATATCTCTATACAATAGTGTCTAAATAAGGACAAGGAAATAAAATAATCCAGGTGGAGGGGGACTCCAAGGCCTGCAGACGCTGGCAGGTGTACCTTGAAGTCTCCACGCACGGACTCTACTCAGTGACCCCGGACTGGTAGGAAGTACCTGGATTTGCACAAAAAGATGTGCAGAAGCGTAGCATGAGTACACCACAACAGTACCCAGTAAGTGCCAAGCCTAACCTCGGTAGAGTAGTGACGAGGTCAGGTCAAGGCCCTACTGGAATAAATAAAAGATTGAACAAATATAAGGCAGTGTAATAATGACAGTAATGAAATTGAAACAATAAATAGCATATCAAGTTAGCTACACGGAACTAAAGCAATTAGTGCAACACGGAGAAACAATTAATAATATGCTAAGGAAACAACAACCAAAGACAACTGCAAAAACGGAGAAATGCCAACAAGAGTCACGATCGAGGTACCGCCTTGTAGTCTCAAATCACAAGAATAAATCACAATCTTTCCTTATATCACCGCGAGAGCCTTTACATTTTGTTTTGAAAATCATTTTTCCCGAAATAGCATCCCGCGTTTTATCCCACCTTATCACATGAGACAAATCCTTGTCCAACTGGACTAAGCTGAAATCCAACACATGAGACGGATCACCGTGATACTTTCGGAGCATTGAAACATGGAATACTGGATGAACTGCAGCTAGACTAGGTGCCAGTGCACGCTTGTAGGCCACATCTCCAATCCTCTCAAGAATTTCAAAAGGTATGATATACCTTCTGTCTACAAGCATTATACCAAAAAGAAGAGAAACCTTCCCAAGATGTTTAACATATATAATGTCATCGATTTAAAAGTTTGTGGCGTGGATATTTTATTATGCTGTAACTTGATGTATCTGAATTGTGCCTGCTGGATAATCTCAAATCTTAAGAAACGCCAAATCTTTGTATTGAGATCAGATTCAAGTAACTTGAGGCTATCCCTTCTGCTCCTCGGAAAAGTACATTAAGCAATTGAATAGTACACTATTTACTTGTTTGTCTTTCTACATTTCTGGTCAGAGGTTTATGGGTGATGGCCGATGGGCTCTTCATTCGGCAACAATCAAATGAAAGATTCATATAAATCACTTGCATATAAGTTGTAGTTTCCAGGCCCACAAAAAAAATCATGTTTTATGAACCTATAAAGAGGTCAACAAGGAGAAATTTTGTTGTAAATAATAAGCAATCATTTTGTCATCTTATAAGTTAATTCAGTAAATATCAAGTCGACAACTCATATATTAATGTTTTGCATTAGTCGGAAAAGACTGTTACTTGGAAAATGCAAACGTACTGTTCCTCCCATTTTCTTGGATCCGTTTGGATAAATTCACAACACCATATTGCCAAGTGCAGTTTTTCTAAAACAAAATAAAGCAGGACTATCTCGCCTTAAATGTTAAACCGCTGTATGATGTTCATTATTACAGGGATAGGAACACTGGCATCTGGGATGAGGTTTCCATTACTGTTACAGGGGTAAGATTTCAATCAAAATCTTATACTAGATCATGAATGTTTAGTCTGCTTCTTTGAACAATCATATGAAATTCTTATAGATTCTATTGTGAACTTCGTTTTCCAGACTTGTGTATCTTTTTTAACCACAAAACTGTTGGAAACTATCTGTTTTTACGATTTTGGGTGTTAGTGGTCAACTTTTCTTTTCCTTTATAGTTTTTGTTCTTTTTGAATTTTGTTATGTGATGTTGTGGTGCGGCTTTCACAATTCGTCAAGGAAAGCCAATGATTTCATAGCCCTGAGGTTTTATGTACTGAGTTTTTCTTTTTGTGGTTAATATATAGTTCCTGATTCAGATTAAATACCAATTCTGGTGCAGCCAGTGAAAATAGTAGATCCCCACTTGGCCTCAACGTTTTTTGATGGCTACAAGAGGGTATATTTACACTCTACGATAGAGTTGGTCAACAAAAGTGCCTGGGTAGCTGAGTGTTCGCTGAACATTCAAGTGTCAACTGAACTTGAAGAAAATACTTTCTTAATTGAGCATCTTGAGACACAACATTTGTCTATCTCTCCAGATGCCAACATTCATTATACATTTCCTCAGGTTAGTTTCTTGTTTCTCTCTCTTTCTCTCTCCTTTTCTTTTACCTTTTTTTTTTCCTTTGCTTCTGTTAAGAAATGTACCTTGGGCTTAACTCAACCCTGAGGCTAGCTCATTAGGGGAGGATTGTCCAAGTCCGTATAAGGAAAAAACCAACCTGCCTAACTCAACCCAAAAGCTAACTCATGAGAGGAAGATTCCGCAATTGCATATAAGGAGACAACAAGTCCATTCCCTATTCAATGTGGCACTTTAATCTACTCTAGCAGATTCTAATAGTAACACTAATACAATTTTTTCTACATCCTGTCACACCCCTTTTTCACCTTAACCCTTTTAAATAAAATAAAAAGTATTTAAAGCTACTCAAAAGGGGTAACAGAAGATAAAAGTGTTAGGATAGCAGAATAAAATGCCTTCGTCATACCAAACCTTGAGAATTCCGAGTACAAATCATGCAATTGAGAATAAGCATAAGAACCTTTCACACTATCTGTTGACGGCATCAACACAAACACAGAGTGCCAGCGGGCAGTACCTTTGTCCCAACGAATGACCCTTGCCAGTCCAGAGCAGACTTGACTCAACTTTATCTTGATGTAGAAGGATGTATTTCAATACTGACTGGTCTACCTCAAATTTCTTGAGAAACATCTCCTTGTTGTATGCTTTTATCAACCTCTTGACTTCCCAGACTAACTGACTTAACTTCACTCAAATCAAGC
This sequence comes from Nicotiana tomentosiformis, assembly GCF_000390325.3. NCBI lineage: Eukaryota > Viridiplantae > Streptophyta > Magnoliopsida > Solanales > Solanaceae > Nicotiana > Nicotiana tomentosiformis. Next base: position 32,482,079 of record NC_090812.1, read on the forward strand.
TTCAGGTTATCTTTGAACACGTGAATCTTTACCTGTTTCCTCAAATGCATCTTCTTTATCATGTTCAAAATTGTGTTTCGTTATTCCATGATTAGACTAGCTTTCAAGATCCGGCTAAAAACTCCGCATGTATGTCATGTCACTAGAACTGACGTGAAAAGAACTATATACAAGAAAAAACTAAACAAACAGACTAGAAATAACAAAAGACGAAAATCACATTTGACCAAAGGATAGAAAGATGGAACATTAAAATAAGCAGAATAAAACCTAGGTTAAAACCCTGAAACAACCCGGATGACAGGCCTAAAGACACAAAAAAAAGGACTCATCAAGACATGCCAAATAGAGGGATAAAATGGTTTGAATCACCGGAACAAACAAGATAAAATCTCGATTACAACCCCAAAATAACCTAGATAGTAGAATAGACGACAAAATAAGCTACCGAAACTCCTTCTAACGAGGAGAGGAGGTGATTTCTAATTACCAAGCTCGAGATCTTAGCAACTGAGTTGCATATCAAAATCACTGAAACCTTCATCAATTTCAAACATATTGTCCTCTGCAAATGGCTTATTGACTCCTTTGACCAACCCCTCCTCATCACTGACTGTTGGATTCAAGACTGACAACCTAAGGGATTTTGCAGTAAAAGACTCACCAAAGAACATGAAAGAACTCCGATATTCTTTGTCTTCGCAAATCATCCTAACAATTTGAGTGTTGTCGTGTAGCGGTAGAGGATTCTGTATGACACTTGGGGTATTACTGCCTTGTACCACAACTACCCCCTATTGAACCATCCTTTCTATTTCTCTTTTCAAAGAACGACAATCTTCAGTGCTATGCCCTTGGACAAAGTGGTACATGCACCGTACAATAAGATCACATCCTTTTACATATTGATTAGGAGTATAGCCGAGGAGCGGCTCAATCAAGCCAGAATGTTTTAACTTTTCAAACAAGTTTGTGTAGGACTCCCTGATTGGTGTGTAATTCTCGTTATGCCTTTGTTCCCCTCCATGCCCCTGTTCTTTTTAGGGTTATAGGGTGCTCGAAAATGTTGTGAAGGCGAATGAGAATTCTGCGATGTTGGCGCTCGCCAGAGTGAGTGACTCAGTGATCAGACAAATGGATGGGCATTGTACGGAGGACAATACTGGGGTTGGATTATATGGAGCTTGGGTGTAGGCTTGGGGTTGGGGTCGAGGCTGAGTGTACTGGTGAGGCGGACCCCTTGGGCCATGCCATGGTCCAAAGACAACCATAGCAACATCATCCTTTTTCTTCTAGCCTAACAAACCTCCCGTGCCGTTTTGGATTACCTGCGTGGTTGCTTTTTTAGCGGAGTAGCTCATGATCTTGCTTGACTTGAGTCCTTCCTCTACCATTTCTCCCATCTTTACCACATCGTTAAAAGGCTTTCCCATGGCTGAGATCAAGTGGCCAAAGTAAGTAGGCTCTTGGGCTTGTAGAAAATACTTAACCATCTCGTCTTCTTCCATCGTGGGATTGACTCGGGCAGCTTGTTCTCTCCATCTGAGCCTGGACTCCCTAAAGCTTTCATTAGGCTTCTTTTTTATCTTGGTCAGGGACATGCGATCTGGGACAATGTCTATATTGTACTGAAAGTGCTGGGCAAAGGCCTGAGCCATATCATCCCATATGTACCACTTGCTAGCATCTTGCCGGGTGTACCATTCAAGGGCGGCTCCACTCAAACTCTGACTGAAATAGGCCATCAACAACTCGTCTTTTTCGCCAACATCATCTTACTGCAGTAACCTCTCAAATAGGCCATGGGATCTCCATGTCCGTCATACAAATCAAACTTCGGTATCTTAAATCTAGCAGGCAGTTGGACGTCAGGGAACAAACATAAGTCCTTGTAAGACACATTTACTTTGCTCCCTATTCCTTGTATGTTCCTTAAAGACTGCTCTAGAATTTTCACCTTCATGGATATCTCATCTTGCTCCACATTCTTAGCGAGCTTTTTCGTTTCAATGGGAGGGTCAAAGTGAGGGGTATAGCAATAGGGATCCGAAACCTTGAAATTGATTTTGGAGCATAGTATTGGGTATCATGAACTTTGAATGCGGGTTCACTAGAAGATCGAGGGATGGTGGCTTATGGAGAAGCTACGAAAACAAGAGTGGTTTAATGGAGCGGTATATGAGGTAGTTTTGGCAGGTAGAGCGAGAAAGGCTGGGATGAGGTGCCAGGGTAGTTGTGGTAAGGGGTAAAGCCTGGTGCATGTTGAGGGGAAAGGTCAGCAGTAATGGGAATCTAGGCTTGTGATAGTGGTGGAGGGTGACCACTGATCCAAGCTTGGTACATCTCTGCCATATGTTGTTTCAACCTTTAGTCTTCTTCTTTCAACTCAGATTCCGATTCCACAATCTCCCATGATGGATCAACAACACCCGTGTCCAATTCCATACTAGCCGACTGCCTTGCTCTTCGACCTAGTGTTGTATGGATGACTCGCCGGAATGCAATAAACTAACCACCTTCCTGAATGACAATAATATAGATAACAAAGAGGAGCAAAACAAAGCCAACATGTTAGCGTTAGGGCATTTATCAAAAAAATAATATCACATTACGTGCAATGCACCTAGCAACAATTAATGGTTCTAGAATAATTTTGAGGGTCACAAGGTCATATAACATCATCCCCATTTGCTCGTTCCCACCTTTCTCTTTTCTTTCCTCTTTAACACTCCTTGGGTTACTCATTTTCTTTCCGCTCTGTCTTTCTGATTATCACTCTTTTCTTTTCCCTCATTTCCCACATTCCACAACTTTATTTTAATTTTAAAAATGATTCGATCGAACCCGATATAGGTTGCATACGTATCATGTCAAACATGAATCAGACCAAGCGTAGTTCTGGAAAAGTGATGGACTAAATAAACTAAGAAAACAAAAATCTTTTTGGATTTTTCATTTATAATGTTTTTTGGTTTTCAGATACAAAATAGAAAGTACGATAACAAAAGACTCGACAAACTCAACTAGACTGTGACAGACTCTAGAATGTGATAGACTCTGACACCACCCAAATGACTCAATACAACCAGACAAGACTAGAAAGTAAAAGACAACTTAAAACAGACTCTAAAGATATAAATAAAAGCCTCCTCATGCAGTTCCTGAATGCTATGGTCCTGGCTGGGACGGGTCTGATGAGATCCAGAGAGCCGTGTCAATCCTGTCGAATCCAAACTTTGTATTATACCTTGCAAGGACGCCTCGAAGCTAGGAATGAGAACCAAGTAATGTGCGCCTGCATCTGGAAGACTGACTCTGGTGAGGTACTTACGGTGTTGCCCCATGTTCTCTGCCAACCCTGCCAACTGTGATCTCAAAGACTAAAATGTAGCTCGAATCCCGATCCTCTCTACTGCGTGGGCCTCCTCTGCCTGGCTAAATCGGTCCATCAGTTGTCTAAGCAATATTCGGGAGGTGGTCTACTCATCAAATACTTCTCTAACACGTTGGGGCAATGGTCTGCTAACTCCCCGCTGAGTAGACTGTAGCCATATGAAATACTCATGGGTATACCCAGGTGAATGAGGGTCATTTGCTAAAGTATCTCTACCCATTTTCGTTGCATGGCGCCAATAAGTCTGAATGTCGACCTCCATATGACCGATAATGTCAATCTCCCTAATGAAGTTACGAGAATCAGGGATGTAAGGAACCTCCCGTCGTCTTCCTAGCTGACGTATCACTCTAGCAGGGGTATATGGCCTAGTACACCAAAGTCCAATCAATACCAAGAAATCTTGCACGCGGGACCCTGCTAAGATCACGTCCAAATCAAGCCAAAGGTATGACCACAATATCTGCTCCTCAGTCAAAGATCCCAAGTACTCAATCCAAGCCTGAACTCCTAGTGGTAAGGCAAACTTATCGAACTTCATCCTATGCTCGATGCACTTCACTCTATCTCTCAAGCAACGATCAATCACATCTTTCTCGAACAAAGTGGCAGGATATAGATGCTCTATCAACCATAGCTGCAGCAACAAGTTGCTACCCTTCAAGAACCTCTCACCTTCTCAAATCCTGGTCAAAGCTCGGTTAATTTCAGCCAAAATTGTCAGAACTGGGGTGACCTTACTACCGTGTTCATCATGGAAAAGTGCAAAGGCTACCGATCTCAGACGCATGCTAATGTGTCTACCCTCCAAAGGGAATACTAAAAGACCCAACAAAGCAATAACGAAGACCATAGGACGCCTTTTCTTCCAAGAATCATATGATATGGAAAACTCATCTATGAAAGTCTCATACCCAGTAGGACGAGCAAACCTTTTAAACAAAATGTACAATGACACTCAAGATTGATCCAAACATCCCATATGACTATCTAAGTCCATCTCTATGATCTTAAGGAACCTTGTGCTTGGATAAGCCCTTGTGTAAATCAACTTCTTGTCTAAATATGGTAGACGAGTCAACCCGGCTATCTCAACTAAAGTTGGTGTATCTCATGATCCCCAAACATAAATACCATACCCCGTGGGTCCCAAAATGTAACCATTGCCTCTACCAGGTCGGGATGCGGGGTAATGTCCATCAAAGAAATAAGAGTGCCTAACTTATTCATCAGGTCATATTGCTCGAGTAATGTGAACATGTTCAACCACTTCACTAACCTTCTAAGGACTTTGATCACTGTTGACACTCTAGCCCTGGTATGTGGATCCATACCTGAATGATAAGGATAAGGCCAAATAGAGTTAGCGACTCAATAACACTTTCCATTGGGCACATGCAAGACATGATTAAGGCTATTTTGCAAAATGGCCTACGTGGCCGAAAGGTGGCTAGAAGTGCAAACTCAACAAAGGTGGCCTCTAAGACATGGAAATACCTCACAAGGGCCTATGTGGCACCAAACTCCTAGGAATCACAGTCTCCAAAATTATTTTGCAAAAATAATTCCACTTTGCAGAAATGGCCTACGTGGTCAAAAGTGGCTAAGCATGCAAGTTCAGCAGGAATGGACTTTAAGACAAGAGGACATCTTGTTATGACTTAGGACACTAGGATATGGGTCAACAAGTCACTTTTGCGAAAATGATCATATTTGCAAAAATGGCCGATGTGGCCGAAAGTGACTACACATGCAAGACTTGGCTACAACCCCCGAAACCAAGACCTTGAGACTCACTAGGAAGATGAGGAAAGATCAGACCCTAAGTGGGTTGCCTACGTATCCCATCCCGAAAGACGAGAATCAGATTCGCGTAGTTCGTGAGGATTGGCCAAAATTGAAAAGGCTTGCAGAAAAGGTCAATTGGGCTTGAGAATGAGTTGTTTTTGAATTTTTTGTAAAAAATGGTATAAAAGTGTATTTTTTTTTTGGATTTATCATTTATTTTGGAAAACTATGAAAGAAAAATGTGGATGTGCGGGCACACTAGGATAGATAAGATTAGGAATGATGTTATTCGGGAGAAGGTGCACGTGGCTCCCATTGATGACAAGATGCGGGAAGCGAGGCTTAGATGGTTCAGACATGTTCAGAGGAGAAGCCCAGATGCTCCGGTACAGAGGTGTGAGCGGCTGGTTGTGGAGGGCACGAGAAGAGGTAGAGGGCGGCCTAAGAAGTATTGGGAAGAGGTGATCAGACAGGATATGGCGAGGCTCCAGATTTCCGAGGATATGACACTTGATAGGAAGATGTGGAGGTCGAGTATTAGAGTTGTAGGTTAGGATGTAGTTGAGTCTTGACTTACTTCGTACCATTGTGGGACTGGCCACGTAGGGTTTTTGTCTAGGGTAGCTAGTGACAATGTTGTGTTTTACTACTTCGCTTTTCAGTGCATGTCCTATTTACTAGTTATCGTTTTTGCTTTGCATCTTTCTTCTGCATTTTATGGTGTTCCTATTTTTTCTATGATTGTTGTGGTGATACTAATGTTGTCTCCTCTTGTCGTTTTGTCTTTTTGTTTTCTTGAGCCAAGGGTCTTTCGGAAAACAGCCTCTCTACTCCTTTGGGGTAGGGGTAAGGTCTGCGTACACACTACCCTCCCCAAACCCCATTAGTGAGATTCTACTGGGTTGTTGTTGTTGTTGTATGAAAGAAAAATGTGAGTGGGCTCTACTTGCTTCATTTTTGTAATTCACCCTCTTTTCTTTCTCGTCCTTCCCCAACAAGCAATGGTCCTCCAAATGACCCTTTTACCCTTAAAGAATGCATTATATAGCACATAGGGATTGAGGGCCTTTTTTGGTCGCGTGCCCACTTTGGCATAATTTTGATAGGCCTCCTACAAAGGGACACGGTGCCTGGGACCGAGCCCTGCCAAGTCCTAATGACATGATGCAAATAAGAATGACCTAAAGACTGCCTTACGTTTGGGGTTCACTAGACAAGGCAATTCGGGGCGGCACATGGTCGATGACGGCTGCTCTACCTGTCCGCCCACCCCACGCTCCCATGCCACCCCCTTGTGGGTGCCACATTGGCCCTTGAGGTATTTTCCATGTCGTAGAGGTCACCTGTGTTGAGTTTGCACTTCTAGCCACCTTTCGGCCACGTAGGCCGTTTTGCAAAATAGCCTCAATCATGTTTTGCATATGTCGAATAGAAAGTGTTATTTAGTCACTAACTCTATTTGGCCTTATGCTTCTCATTCAGGTATGGATCCGCTTACCAGGGCTAGAGTGTCGATGGTGGTCAAAGTCCCTATGAGGTTAGTGAAGTGGTGGAACATGTTCACATTACTCGAGCAACATGACCTGATGAATAAATTAGGGACTCTTATTTCTTTAATGGACATTACCCCGCATCCCGACCTGGTATAAACAATGTTGACATTTTGGGACCCACAGGATATGGTATTTAAGTTTGGGAATCATGAGATGACACCTACTTTAGCTGAGATAGCCGGGTTGATTCGTCTACCATATTTAGACAAGGAGTTGATTTACACAAGGGATCATTCAAGCACAAGGTTCCTTAAGATCATAGGGATGGACTTAGATAGTCATATGGGATGTTTGGATCAATCTTGAGTGCCTTTGGACTTTTTGTTGGAGGGGTTTGCTCGTCCTACTGGGTATGAGAATTTCATAGATGAGTTTTTCATATCATATGACTCTTGGAAGAAGAGGCGTCCTATGGTCTTCGCTATTGCTTTGTTGGGTCTTTTAGTACTCCCTTTGGAGGGTAGCCTTTGCACTTTTCCATGATGAACACGGTAGTAAAGTCACCCAGGTTCCGACAATTTTGGCTGAAATTTACCGTGCTTTGACCGGGATTCGAGAAGGTGAGAGGTTCTTTGAGGTTAGCAACTTGTTGCTGCAGCTATGGTTGATAGAGCATCTACATCCTGCCACTTTGTTTGCGAAAGATGTGATTGATCGTTGCTTGAGAGATCGAGTAAAGTGCATCGAGCATATGATGAAGTTCGATAAGTTTGCCTTACCACTAGGAGTTCAGGCTTGGATTGAGTACTTGGGATCTTTGACCGAGGAGCAGATATTGTGGTCATACCTTTGGCTTGATTTGGACGTGATCTTAGTAGGGTCCCGCGTGCAAGATTTCTTGGTATTGATTGGACTTTGGTGTACTAGGCCATATACCCCTGCTAGAGTGATTCGTCAGCTAGGAAGACGACAGGTGGTTCCTTACATCCCTGATTCTCGTAACTTCATTAGGGAGATTGACACTATAGCACATAGGGAGGACGACATTCAGACCTGTTGAAGCCATGCAACGAAAATGGGTAGAGATACTTTAGTAGACCATTGCCCCGACGTGTTAGAGGAGTATTTGATGAGTAGGCCACCTCCCGAATATTGCTTAGACAACTGATGAACCGATTTAACCAGGCAGAGGATGCCCACGCAGTAGAGAGGATCGGGGTTCATGCTGCGTTTCAGTCTTTGAGATCACAGTTGGCAGGGTTGGCAGAGAATATGGGGCAGCATCGTGAGTACCTCACTTGAGTCAGTCTTCCCGATGCAGGCGCACATTACTTGGTTCTCATTCCTAGCTTCGAGGCGTCCTTGCAGGGTATAATACAGAGTTTGGATTCGACAGGATTGACGGGGCCCTCTGGATCTCATCAGACCCGTCCCAGCCAGGACCATCGCATTCAGGAGATGCTTGAGGAGGCTTTTATTTACATGTTTAGAGCCTGTTTTATGTTGTCTTTTACTTTCTAGTCTTGTACGGTAGTATTGAGTCATTTGGGTGGTGTTAGACTCTTGTCACAGTCTAGTTGAGTTTGTCGAGTCTTTTGTTATCGTACTTCCTATTTTGTATCTGAAAACCAAAAAAAATTATAAATGAAAAATCCAAAAAGATTTTTATTTTCTTAGTTTATTTAGTCCATCACTTTTCCAAAACTACGCTTGGTCTGATTCATGTTTGACATGATACGTAGGCAACCTACATCGGGTTCGATCGAATCATTTTTAAAATTAAAATGAAGTTGTGGAACGTGGGAAATGAGGGACAAGAATAGAGTGATAATCAGAAAGACAAAGAGTGGAAAGAAAATGAGTAAACCAAGGAGTGTTAAAGAGGAAAGAAAAGAGGAAGGTGGGAACGAGCAAATTGTGATGATGCTATATGACCTTGTGTCCCTCAAAGTCATTCTAGAACCATTAATTGTTGCTAGGTGCATTGCACGTAATATGATATTATTATTTGATAAATGCCCTAACGCTAACATGTTGGCTTTGTTTTGCTCCTCTTTGTTATCTATATTATTGTCATTGAGGAAGGTGGTTAGTTTGTGGCATTCCGGCGAGTCATCCATACAACACTAGGTCAAAGAGCAAGGCGGCCATGGCTAGTATGGAATTGGACACGGGTGTTGTTGATCCATCATGGGAGATTGTGGAATCGGAATCTGAGTTGAAAGAAGAGGTCCAAAGGTTGAAATAACAAATGACAGAGATGTACCAAGCTTGGATCAGTGGGCACCCTCCACCCTCATTCCCATCTAACTACATAGAAAATCCTGCCACCATCCTACCTCTATCACAAGCCTAGATTCCCATTACTGCTGACCTTTCCCCACAACATGCACCAGGCTTTACCCCTTACCACAACTACCCTGGCACCTCATCCCAGCCTTTTCACGCTCCACCTGTCAAAACTACATCATTTCCTGCTCCATTAAACCACTCCTGTTTTCGTAGCTCCTGCACAAGCCACCATCCCTCGATCTTCTAGTGAACCCGCGTTCAAAGTTCCTGATGCCCAATACTATGCTTCAGAACCAACTTTCAAGGTCTCGGATCCCTATTGCTATACCCCTCAATTTGACCCTCCCATTGAAACGAAAAAACCCGCTAAGAATGTGGAGCAAGATGAGATATCCATGAAGGTGAAAATTCTAGAGCAGTCTTTAAGGAACATACAAGGAATAAGGAGCCAAGTAAGTGTGTCTTACAAGGACTTATGTTTGTTCGCTGACGTCCAACTGCATGCTGGATTTAAGATGTCGAAGTTTGATTTGTATGACGGACATGGAGATCCCGTGGCCCATTTGAGAGGTTATTGTAGTAAGATGAGAGGTGCTGGCGGAAAAGACGAGTTGTTGATGGTCTATTTCAGTCAGAGTTTGAGTGGGGCCGCCCTGGAATGGTACACCCGGCAAGATGCTAACAAGTGGTACACATGGGATGATATGGCTCAGGCTTTTGCCCGGCACTTTCAGTACAATATAGACTTTGTCCCAGATCGCCTGTCCCTGACCAAGATAGAAAAGAAGCCTAATGAAAGCTTTAGGGAGTCCGGGCTCAGATGGAGAGAATAAGCTGCCCGGGTCAATCCCATAATGAAAGAAGACGAGATGGTTAAGTATTTTCTACAAGCCCAAGAGTACTTTGGCCACTTGAACTCAGCCATGGGAAAGCCTTTTAACGATGTGGTAAAGATGAGAGAAATGGTAGAGGAGGGACTCAAGTCAAGCAAGATCATGAGCTACTCCGCTAAAAAAGCAACCACGCAGGCAATCCAGAACGACACGGGAAGTTTGTTAGGCAAGAAGAAAAAGGATGATGTTGCTATGGTTGTCTCTGGACCATGGCATGGCCCAAGGGGTCCGCCTCACCAGTACACTCAGCCTCGACCCCAACCCCAAGCCTACACCCAAGCTCTATATAATCCACCCCAGTATTGTCCTCCGTACAATGTCTAGCCATCTGTCCAATCACTGAGTTACTCCCTCTGGCGAGCGCCAACGTCGTAAAATTTTCGTTCGCCTTCGAGCACCCTATAACCCTAAAAAACAGGGGCATGGAGGGGAACAAAGGCAGAAAGATAATTTCACGCCAATCAGGGAGTCCTACACAAGCTTGTTTGAAAAGTTAAAACATTTCGGCCTGATTGAGCCGCTCCTCGACTATACTCCTGATCCATATGTAAAGGTTTTGATCCTACTGTATGGTGCGTGTACCACTCTGTCCAAGGGCATAGCACTGAAGATTGTCGTTCTTTGAAAAGAGAAATAGAAAGGATGATTCAAGAGGGGATAGTTGTGGTCCAAGGCAGTAATACTCCAAGTGTCACACAGAATCCTCTACCACTACACGACAACACTCAAATTGTTGGGATGATTTGCGATGATAAAGAATATCGGGGTTCTTCCAAGTTCTTTGGTGAGTCTTTTACTGCAAAATCCCTTAGGCTATCAGTCTTGAATCCAACAGTTAGTGTTGAGTAGGGGTTGATCAAAGGAGTCAATAAGCCATTTGTGGAAGACAATTTGTTTGAAATTGATGAAGGTCTCAGTGATTTTTATGTGCAACTCAGTGGCTAAGATCTGGAGCTTGATAATTAGAAATCACCTCCTTTTCTCGTTAGAAGGAGTCTCGGTAGCTTATTTTGTCGTCTTTTCTACTATCTAGGTTATTTTAGTATTGTAATACAGATTTTATCTTGTTTGTTTTGTGAATCAAACCCTTCTATCCCTCTATTTGTCCTGTCTTGATGAGTCTTGTTTTGTTTTGTGTCTTTAGGCCTGCCATCCGTGTTGTTTCAGGGTTTTAACCTAGATTTTATTCTGCTTATTTTGATGTTCCAATCCGTCTATCCTTTGGTCAAATGTGATTTTCGTCTTTTGTTATTTTTAGTCTGTTTGTTTAGTTTTTTCTTGTATAGTTCTCTTCACGCCAGTTCTAGTGACATGACATGCATGCAGAGTTTTTAGCTAGATCTTGAAAGCTAGTCTAATCATGGAATAACGAAATATAATTTTGAACATGATAAAGAAGATGCATTTGAGTTTTTAGCTAGATCTTGAAAGCTAAGTCTAATCATGGAATAACGAAACATAATTTTGAACATGATAAAGAAGATGCATTTGGGGAAACAGGTAAAGATTCACGCATTCAAAGATAGCCTGAAGCTTGATTTGAGTGAAGTTGAGTCAATTAGTCTGGGAAGTCAAGAGGTTTATAAGAGCATACAACAAGGAGATGTTTCTCGAGAAATTTGAGGTAGACCAGTCAGTATTGAAATACATCCTTCCACATCAAGATAAAGTTGAGTCAAGTCTGCTCTGGACTGGCAAGGGTCATTCGTTGGGACAAAGGTACTGCCCGCTGGCACTCTGTGTTTGTGTTGATGCCGTCAAGAGATAGTGTGTAAGGTTCTTCTGCTTATTCTCAATTGCATGATTTGTACTCGGAATCTCAAGATTTGGTACGACGAAGGCATTTTATTCTGCTATCCAAACACTTTTATCTTTTGTTACCCCTTTTGAGCTTTAAATACTTTTGTTTTATTTAAAGGGGTTAAGGTGAAAAAGGGGTGTGACACTTCCTTTTCATAAATTAGTCAAAAGAACTTGTGGGAGATCTTAATTCTAATGTCACATATGTGGCTTCCCACAGGCTAAAAAACATACTGTAGTCTCTCAAGCTTTAAATGGCCTAATTGGGTCTATAGTTGAGAAAACCTTGAGTAGCAGATGGTATAGTACACTCCTTTGTTAGAGGCTTAGAGTACTACTTTAAAAGAAATTTCCAGTTTATGTTGGCATATTCATAAAATTCCAAGTAAAGGTCACACACCATTAGACTTTAGGCTACTGGAGGTTTTCCTTCGTGATTTAATAATAACCCAAGTGTGGTGGCGGGTGTGAAGGTTTCTGTTGCTGAGTTTCAATGTACCTCTTATAATTCTGCCATTTGAATAAAACAGAGATCTGTACAATACTGAGAGAAGGTGCTTGAGCACTTGAGGTGGTACTTCGAGAATTTGTTACACTTTATCTTAGTTTACCAGTTGAAAATGTCTAATGTTCAATGAGGACGTTGGTTTCACCTAAATTGTCCAACTTTGCAAGTTTTCCTCGTGTTTCCGTTCTGAGAACATTGACTTTTTATTCACTCTTTCAATTTGCTGAACAATGGTGTAATGAAATAGGACAATTGCTTCATGAAAAAATATTCTGTTGGGATGTTTGATCCTGTTCATGTGCTGAATTGGCACTTTGTCCTCTGGATGCTCTAAATCGAGTACTCCATTATATATGAAGTTCCTTACTTTTGTTGTTTTTTTATGTTTCCCTTTTCTGGATGTGTCTATTCCATCTCTGTTATTGAAGCTTTTGTAAAATCTGTCAAGTCTTTGCTTTGAAAATCTATCTTCTATGTTGCACTGCTCGGCAGCCTATCTCCTGTTGATTGTTGTCTAAGTGGGTTAAACCTTTCCGTTGCAGCTTTATTTCTACAAACCCAATTTATGGTGGCCTAACGGAATGGGAAAGCAACATCTTTACAATGTTGAGATTACTGTTGATGTTCAAGGTTATGGAGAGTCGGATACATGGAGTCACCATTTTGGATTTCGCAAAATTGAGAGTCATATAGATAGTGCTACAGGTGGAAGGTGAAATCTAACTTTGAAATCTCCTCTCCCTTTGTCTTCTCCAGAGTAATAGTAGGTTGTCTCATGAGTTGATATAATGATGTAAATTTGACTTTGTTTTCTTATCAGGTTGTTTAAGGTAAATGGACAGCCAATATTCATCCGTGGGGGTAATTGGATCCTGTCAGATGGATTATTGCGGCTTTCAAAGGAAAGATACAAGACAGATATCAGATTCCATGCTGATATGAACTTCAACATGATGCGTTGTTGGGGTGGGGGACTGGCTGAGAGACCTGAGTTTTATCATTATTGTGACTTATATGGTCTACTGGTAAGAACAATCACCTCTTACCCGACGCTCTCTGTGTTTGAGGTTCTGGCTATGTTATTTACGTGTTGGTGTGCTATGATTTGCATGGGCGTGTTCTAATTTGTGTATTTGAAAAGGTGACTTCTTGATTGCAGAACCAGATGCCATTGTTTTAAGGATTACGTTATTGATGCAAAGGTAATCACTGTAAAGTGTATACTGGTGGTATATAAAAGGTAGAAAATCTAGACAAGATATTGGATTTTTCACAAATATCATCCAATCGGGCATATTAACTGAAATGTCATAGGTGGACCAAAATGTTACAATTATTGCCGTAGAACTCTCCCATATTTTCATTGTTCTCCTGAATAGAATCTGATCACTCATTAAACCCCCTTTCGAATTTCTCGTTGTCTAAACTTTTAAGTTGTAGAGCATTCCTCCTTACCCTGCTTTGTATGCCTGTGCGGCTGTCCTTTGAATTTCTTGAGCATGTGGATTGAAAGTAAAACAGAAGCCCACTTGCTGTTCGCTTCTAAAGGGTTCGGAGAAAAAAATCTCTGGGCGGTTTTGTTGGCAATTAATGTGGTTTTTCTTTAGAGACGGTGATTTTTGCAATATCAGTAGTGGTTGTCCATATATCCTGCTAGGCAGATGAAGCATTGATTTATTCACTTGGCTCTTTAGAGCAGAAGCATTGATTGGTCTTTATGTACAGAGTATATACACAATCTGGTTTCCTTAGAAGTCTTGAACTGATCGCTTTCTTTTAATATATAAACTTGCTACGTTTATTCACTGTGTGGAATTCCTTGCAAAGTGGATAGAATACACAAAATTGGTATCTGCTTCAAATACCCTTTAAAACATTATAACTGGAGTTACTCGGATATAAAGTATCCCCCTATAGAATAGGAACTGTTAGAAGGCACGTGAGAAAATATGTTATTGATATTAGATGTACAATACAATACAAGAGGTCCTTATTTATAGCTATACTATACAAGGACATACTACTCCTCTACCAATGTGGGACAATACTACACTATATACATGCTGTAAACTAACAGGAACAAAAGAGGATGATAATGTGAAAATCTCATTATTTTGCAGGTTTGGCAAGAGTTCTGGATTACTGGAGACTGTGATGGACGAGGTGACCCTGTGTCAAACCCAAATGGCCCACTTGACCATGAACTGTTCTTGCTTTGTGCAAGGGATACCATTAAGCTTTTGAGGAACCATCCTAGTCTTGCCTTGTGGGTTGGGGGAAATGAACAAGTTCCACCACCTGACATCAACGCTGCTTTGAAGAATGATCTACAACTCCATCCATATTTTATGAAGTCAAACGACAGTGACACCTCAGCAATTACTCCCGTTTTGAAGGACCCAAGTCAATATCTAGATGGTACTAGAGTTTACATTCAAGGGTCTATGTGGGATGGGTTCGCAGATGGGAAAGGGGACTTCACTGACGGTCCGTATGAAATTCAGAACCCTGAGGACTTCTTCAAGCATGACTACTACAAATATGGCTTTAACCCGGAGGTTGGTAACGTGGGGATGCCGGTAGCAGCTACTATTAGAGCAACTATGCCTCCCGAAGGGTGGCAGATTCCTTTGTTCAAAAAATTATCAAATGGCTACATTGAAGAAGTGCCCAATCCCATATGGAATTACCATAAATACATTCCATATTCCAAACCAGGAAAGGTTCATGACCAGATATTATCTTATGGGACACCGGAAGATCTGGATGATTTTTGTCTCAAGGTGAGTGAAATGTTCCATTGATGTGCAATCGCTCTCATTGATTCTCTTTTATTCTTTCTGCATTTGACTTATTCTATAAATCTTATCAGGCACAGCTTGTTAACTATGTTCAATACAGAGCTCTTTTAGAAGGCTGGACTTCCCAAATGTGGAGCAAATATACAGGTGTTTTGATATGGAAAACTCAAAACCCATGGACTGGTCTAAGAGGCCAGTTTTATGATCATCTCCACGACCAAACAGCAGGATTCTACGGCTGCCGCTCTGCGGCAGAACCAATTCATGTTCAGCTTAATCTGGCAACATATTCTATAGAGGTAATCATTTGCCTAGCACTGTTAGGGGATAAATCTGATAATTTGGCTTAAAAAATAGAAAGTGGACATACTTGAGCTTTAATAATAAAACTTGAACTTTAGTAATAAATATTGGAGGCTAGACCTGAACTTTACCTTATCAAAAAAAAAAAAAAAGGAATTCAGAACCCGAACTATGTGGCATTGTTCAGACTTTTTCTTTGGAACTATTCCTTCTGCTTGTTTCTTCAGGACCGGGAAATAAATGTAGTAGTTATTATTTCTTCCATATCCATTATGTATTACCATGCTTAAAAGGTGCAACTTTTGCACCAAAAAATAGATAATGCTGGAACTAGCATGAGATCTGGAGAAATTTTACTGTTTTCATGATTATTTTCCTAACTGTCCACAGGTTGTGAACACTACGTCGGAGGAACTTTCTAACGTTGCTATAGAAGCCTCAGTTTGGGATTTGGAAGGCGAATGTCCTTACTATAAAACCTCTGAAAAACTTACTGTGTCACCCAAAAAAACTATATCTACGTTTGAGATGAAGTATCCAAAGTCAAAGAATCCAAAACCAGTTTACTTTCTTCTTCTCAAACTCTATGATGTGTCCGATTATCGCATATACTCTAGGAACTTTTACTGGTTGCACCTTTCCGGTGGTGATTACAAGCTGTTGGAACCATTCAGGGAGAAAAGACCACCCCTCAAGATAACTTCGCTAACCTTTATAAAAGGATCGACCTATGAAATGCGCATGCATATCCAGAACACATCAAAGAAGCCAAATTCTAACACTGCACTGTATAAAAATAATTTCATCAGAAGAAATGGCAGCTGCGATGAATCGGATTCATCAGAACCTTTTCACCTTTTGGATGGGGAGAAACATGAAATCAGTTTATACGAGAAGATTAGAAGGAACTTTTCAAGGGAACACAGCAAGACGAAGGTTTATGAAGTTAATGGAACGGGAAAAGGAGTTGCTTTCTTTCTTCATTTCTCTGTTCATGCCTCAAAGAAGGAGCACAAGAAAGGTGAAGACACACGTATCCTTCCTGTTCATTACTCCGACAACTATTTCTCACTGGTACCAGGTGAAGTGATGACAGTGACCGTTTCCTTTGAAGTACCTCCCGGTGTTACTCCACGGGTCACACTGCATGGCTGGAACCACCACGGTGGGCGTACCATTCCTTAAGCCAATCATCTCCCTACCCAGTGGGGTAGTTGTACAATTGCTATGTTGCGTAGACTCTCCAAAATGTTGCCGCACCTGTGTCGGATCCTCCAAAAATGTACTACTTTTGGAGGATCCGACACGCACCCGGCCACATTTTCGGAGAGTCCGAGCAACATAGTACAATTGTAGTAGTTCATGTCATCTTTAGTGCTGGATGTCAAAGTGTTTTCAAGTAGTCATTTGAAGCAAGACGCAACACTCTTTTGGTGCCTTGTTCAGTTCACCCTTTTAACACTGTAAAACAGGTGGTCCGAGGATACGAGTCTGGTAACAAGAGCTCTAGTGCTTGTAGAAAACAGTCCTGCTGTGTAGTATAGGAGTTCTGACATTCATGTCATTTTAATCAATAAAAGTTGTTGTAACTTCCATTTAATGCTATTTGCATGAGCACTCCTCCCCATGGAACTGCATTTTGAAAAGTTTCACTTGGTTTATGGATGCGCTATCATTGGGTTTCTATCTAATTAATGTAACAAAGCAGATGTATTCAACAAAGTATTGAGAGAATTTCAAATGCATAGGTCCGACAAAATCCTTGTGCCAATGGATGTGAAATTTTATGTATATGCAGGTCAGTCCAATCATTAATTGGGGGTTGGCATATGGAAGCAACGGTGCAATGATGTTTTTTTTAAGAGTTTAATAGGGAAAAGGAGAAATAGCTGATGATATTTGTCTAATCATTGGTGGACAATTACTTGATAAAACTAATGGTAAGAAGAGGTAAAGTAGTTGAGTTAATTAGAACACTACCGTATTAGAAAAAAAAAAGAAAAAAAAAGAGAGTTAAGGTTATATTTAAAAGGAATTAACTGATTACAATCTAATGCTTTTTTTTTTTGAACTTATTTATTTTCGTTGTTTTTTTGGTTAGATTGCTCAGAAGATTCAAAGAAGGTACTTTTCCTGGTTGGAAAAATAGGGAAATGAGTTTAATTATGGTTTATTGCAAGGTAAATCAATGGAGGAGCTTAGAGTTGTTCCGACCATATTATCAATGGTGTTAAAGTATGTTTTACATTTCCTCTATTTTTAGCATGTGAAACTTACTAAAGATGTTTAAATGCCTTCCACACATATTCGACAGGATAAAAATTTACGTGTACTCATCAATATTTGTATTACATCAATAAATACATGATATACTTGTTTTTGGAGTACTAATTACTTCATTATATCTATCAGATGGTTATTGGTTTTGGGGATGTTCGAATTGTTATTCCTGAAAATTTGCCAATTGGTTGTATACCAAATTTGCTAACAACCTTTTCGACTAATAATTCAACTGTGTACAATTTTTACTTTCGATAAATTGATTCTTTTTCGACCAATTTTTCTTCTAGATCAGTGCCGCTCTTGAAGTGATCAACTTATTCTCTAAAAAATAAAACTTGTAAAATGTAATAAACTTTCGAAAAAAAGAAAATTTAATTAAACTTCCTTCAATACATGTAGCTCTGCCTTGAAAGAATGCCACATGCAATAAACATATTTTTATTGAAAGATGGCTAGTTGATGACACGTTACCCCATTTAAATGCCATGTTTAATTTAGTTTTCTTTTTCTTGGCAAAGTGCATCAATAGAACGTCTATTAGAATAGCCTTCTCAGTTCTTTCTGCATAGAGCAGTGCGGAGAGAAGCAATTGTCATCAATTAGAATGAATGGAATCTACTAGAAGAAAAAACATACTTATGTAGTTGGTCCTTGGAAAGACAACATTCAGCCAAATTGAAATATCAAATTTGTTTTTCCCAAAGTTCACACATATATGAGTTGGAGTGTTCACATGGATAAGATTCTAAATTTATTTATCGGACTGACAAATAGTTGCAATTTTAGGAGGCCACTGCCTTTTAGATTTTAAATTTATTTATCGGACTGACAAATAGTTGCAAATTTAGGAGGCTACTGCCTTTTAAATTAAGCGGTTAAAACGTGAAAGTAATATATTTTTATCTATTATTTTTTGTTTATTTTGAGAAAATTATGCGGCAAGTAAAGAAATTAACGAAAAACCCTTTTGCACGATTTTTATTTTTCTCTTTTTTTCTTATGTTTGAATTATATAGTAGTGCTCCTGTTTACCTATAAAACGATACAGTTAAATTTGTTACGTGGTTTATAGATAAGTGAACTGACTGGATCCCAAAATGATAAAGACTTAGGATTAAAAATAAGACTTAGCAATTGAAATTGAAGAAGATGACAAGACTGGCTCCGAGCGCAATATCTCTGAGGACAGAAATGAAAGCAATGTCAATGAGCAAATAAAGTCGCTTTATTGAGAGCGAAAGTAAAATATTACATGTGTTTTGCCAAGAATTTCCTGTCTTACAATGGCTATTGAGCCTACTAGCTATACTTAGGGAAACAAGATCCTAAGATCAAGCCCCATTTATATGATAATAAAGGAGTCATTGGTGAATATGTAACGGCAAGCCATGAATGTAAATATTCTCTGTAACGGTTGCTCATTTAATATTAGAGAATATTCTCTCGTTAAATGCTATCCGATGGGAAATACTCGATCTGCTCCCGTTGACTACGCTCCATTCGGGATTTATCCGATGCCAATTGCAGTTGTTGTTCTCGGTACTGGCTGTTACTTGACTTGTATTTTACCTATCTTCGATTCCACGTGTCATGCTATCATTCGACCATTTATTATAAATTAATTTTACCCCATACAGATAGTTCCCCTATTTTCCGGTAACACATCTTTGTGTTATCGGGAAGTTGGTGAAGATCCTTTACTTGGCGGGAAAGTTCCTGAACAGTCTCTGACGCTTGAAAGTACGTACGTCTTCTCGCATTTAATACCTCAAACACGTGTTGTCCCATGATTCAGTAAATATTTATGCCGGTTTTTGAGGTAATCATGACCACATTTTTTACCGTCTATATCTTCACTTCTACTTATTACTTTACTTCTTTACTTCCAAAGTTTTTTCATAAACCCTTCTTCTTCCCTGCACTTATTCTGTATTTGTTTAGCAAGTTTTCCATCTTCTTCAATGTTCTTAGCCAAAGTTTTTTCTAACATACTATTACCATGGCTGCTTTTACTGCACCCTGTGAAAACTCTGGCCTTCTCTTCGATGGAGGCTCAAAGAAAAATAAAGATGCTGATATCGATTATGAACCTCCCACTGTAAACACTATCATACCCAAACACCTTAGTACTCCTAATGACTTCCAAGAGAAGACCCCTTCTGCGTCTTCACGGACTTGGGCTATTAATAGGTATCCCTCCTCCATTCGCCATTGTAGTATTCCTACTGTGAAGGAGGACTGCAACTGCCATAATCTTGACGTCCTCGCTCCAGATATGATAGAGCGGGTTACCTTCACGAAGGAGGGTTTTACGTATGTCTATACGTATATCTTTACCTTGGGTCCATTCTCCATGGGGTCGAATGAAGGGCTCGACGCCATAATTTTGGAGTTTTTCCATCGGTACCGAGTCTACTTAGCACAAGTAGGCCCATCTATATGGAAAATAGTGGCTTGCCTTCCCCAGCTGTGCACGAAGATTGGGTAAATCCTAACCCTTGCACACATGATGAATATTCCCCCCTCCCTCCCTCATTTTTTTTTTGTGGGGAGTAATAAACTTCAGCAAATATGGTCACCATGCTCTCTTCATCAGTGTGGATAATGACAATGATCGCGGGTGGATGAAGCGATTTGTCATCATCGCTACCCGGGAAATCATCGTGGCCATAGTTCCGTCCTTTCCCGAATCGCGGAATCGCTTTCGTAAGTTTACGATTTATTGATTTCCCTCCTTCATGAAAAGGTTGTTTTTCGTTGTTTGCTAATATTTTTGTTTTTTTGTTCCAGCTACCCGATGGGAACCACCACGGGTTCAAGGCCTGGACCAGTGGGTTCAGAAAATTCTGGAAATCACAACACCATAATCCCCCTGGTGGAAAGAAATGGCCCTCAAATATGGGTAGAAGGGCAAGAATCATGGTAAACCGAATCCTTCTTTCTTTTATCTTTGCACGAAAATAGGTAAGTTTGCTGACTCCATTTTTTGCTTGATTCAGGACTTTCACAGGGCTCTACTACCTGCCCCAAGGTCGATATTTTAACTAACCCCGAAGAGGCCAGGAGGGTGCTGGAAAGCGCTCTTGATCGAAGTAGTACCCACAGATTTGCTTCCGGAGTCCGCATCTAGAGAACAAGAAACCAAAAAGGTGACATTCTTCCTCGGCTGGGGATCAAAATAAGAAAATAAAGAAAATAACGACTGAGATGGAAACAGTTACAGTGGTCCTCGATAATAAAAGGGAAGTTAGTGATGGAAAGGCTTCCCTTCAAAGGAGGAAAAGATCTTCATCAGCTCAACTGGATGCTCAGCCGGGGGAGCTTCAAAACCCATCCGCAAAAGAAACCCAGGCGCTTTGGGGCGAGATAGACTTGGTGAAAAACGCCGATTCCTACTTTCCAGTCCCCATTGATGTCTCTGGTTCAGGAAGTTCAGATCCCATGCATCTTCTGTCTTCGGCCACCGAGCAAACAACAACCAGCATTGAACCTGCCACAACTGCTTATTATCCTTCCACACCAATAATTTCACGCCCCTCATCGCCAACTGCACCTTCGCAACCTGCACTAATTGCATCTTCTCCATCGACAATAGACGTTCGATAAATGAGTGCTTCTCCTCATCGGTCTCCCGACCATGGAAATTTGGGGCACAATTACTTACCCCTTTCCCTAGATCTTTGAGGGAGGAATAATGCTACTCTTTTGGTTTTGAAGGAGTGCCACATGTCGTCCAAGTCGATGGAGCTTGCGAATTATCTGAAGCCGCTGGCTTCAGAAAAAGACTCGAAGAAAATGCATTCTCTTTCGGGAGAATGCTTGTTTAACAATGCCATACATAGCATGGCAACAGTACCGTACTTGTTCTCTTACCATTTCTTTTCCACTTTCCTACTGCAACAGAAATCCTAACCTCAATACTTGTTTTTATGAGCCAACTTTCTTGCTTCCGAAGGCCTACAGAGATTGATCCTCAAAAGTCAAGGACTAGCTTCCGAGCAGGATCAACTGTTGGCCGAAAGGAACCAATTTGCCATGTGCCTCCCGATTTTGGAGGCAAAAACTACTGAGATGGGCGAGCTCGAGGCCCAGTTGCAGCAGAGTAAGCAAGATAAAATAGCCCACAGCCAAGAAGCCACACCATTACACGAGCAACTTTAAGAGGCTAAGGCTAAGTAGGTCGAGCTCCTTGACACTGTGATTGTTGTTGCCGAGCGCGAGTCTGCCTTCGAGGAGCAAATAAATAATTTGAAGGCAAGCTTAAGCTCCAAAACCAAGGAGGCCAAGGTTACTGATGAGAAGAGGGCCAATATGGAGGAGAGGCTTAAGAGGGCCATGGATCAAAACCGGATTCACTCAACTACAAATGTTAAGCTCGATTCTCGCCTTACTGCCTTGAGATCTAAAAGAGGTGACCTTCAGGCCGAAATTAATAGGCTCCAAGCAAAGCTTCAGGACTAAGGGATTCCCTCATTCTCGAAAATACTTATTCCATATATCATATGAGGAGGAAAACATTGGAAGAGACCAAAGTAGGCATTGCTAATACAGATGATTGTATTGCCCATGCCCGAGAACTGAAGCTGTTTGCTCAGGAATGCCTTCCCGCTTGCCCCGCCCGCAATCGATTTCTCGAGCACTGGTTTAGATTATTCGGGGACCGAAGGGGATATAGAGGAATATGAAGATAAAGGCCAAGAACCAGCAGCTGATCCGCCTTCCTCCACCGGGGGAAACGCAGGTCCCTCTCTCCCTCCGGGCTCTGATGGCAATGATGCTTAGTTTTTTTTTTTTGTACTTTTAATTATGCCAAGATTTTCATCGAGTTTGACACGTTGATAAATAAAGAATATTTTTGCTTAAGTGTTGTGCAAAATACATTCATTTTGCATTGATTTATTTAAAGCTCCGGGAAACTTTCATCCGATAGCTTTTGATTCCGGGCATAAATTATTCTGAAATCAACCCTTTACTATGAGGGTTTCATAAGAGAGGGACCTTTTATATTTACGGTGCTCTTGAAGAGGATGTCTCCTGTTCATTCAGGCATAAGCATTTGAAGTTTTTGTTAACTTTCAAATGATAAAATCAATCCATCATTTAGACAAAAAATAAGTTAAAAATAAAAGGACTTTATTTTATTCCTTCTATCTTTAAATATACACGAGTATTCATTTGCTAAAGTAAAAAACTGTCAATACATGTGGCTAACTTGTACAACTTATTTCTACGGGGCTGATCATGCAGTCCCCGACCCTGATGAGACATTATTGTTCTTGATTCTAGCAGTCCCTGATTTTCGTGGCATTCATTGTTGTTGTATCTTATACTATTCCCCCAGTGTTTGAATGTGAAATATGCGAATTGGAATACTGGAAGTCTTGCTACTTGTGAATGGTTAAATAGTCTTTGGTTCGATGGCAAGCTTTGCTTTTCAGCCATCGAGCCAAAGATTATTTAACCATCCCATAGCGGTTTATCATTAGTGTGAAGATTTCCATGCCTTGTCA
This sequence comes from Nicotiana tomentosiformis, assembly GCF_000390325.3. Taxonomy (NCBI): domain Eukaryota; kingdom Viridiplantae; phylum Streptophyta; class Magnoliopsida; order Solanales; family Solanaceae; genus Nicotiana; species Nicotiana tomentosiformis. The sequence continues at coordinate 32,505,144 of NC_090812.1, forward strand.
TTTAAATGTCTTATTCTTATCGATGACGCTCCTTTTGTAGTATGCTTTCCGTTGCTGCCTCATTAAAAACCTTGCTAGAAAAACCCGATTGGGACAAAAATTGATCGAAGGAAAAAAGAGTGCAGTAAATACTTTCAGTGTTGATATGATCCGTCAGCAGTAATATCTTTTGAGGTAAGTCACGTCCCAATTACCGGGCAACTTGACCCCATCATTATTCTCCAATTCATATGATCCCTTATCGGTAATAGCTGAAACCCGGTAAGGACCTTCCCATGTTGGACCCAACGTTCCGGTGTTGACTTCCCGAGTGCTCTGAGTCACTTTTCTCAAAACCAAGTCTCCTACTTTGAAATAGCGGAGGGTGGCCCCCCGATTTTAATATCTTTCCATCCTTTGATTTTGGGCCACCATCTTCACGTATGCCAAGTCCTTATGTTTGTCTAGCAAGTCCAGCCTCACCAACATCACTTCATTGTTTGTTTCTTCATTTGATCGGGAAAACCTTAAAGTTGTTTCCCCTACTTCCACCAGTATCAGAGCTTCCACACCATATTTAAGAGAAAAAGGCATTTCTCCCATGCTCGACTTTGCCATTGTCCGGTACGCCCATAGTACACCTGATAGCTCTTCGGGCCATTTGCTCTTGGCAGCTTCTTGCTTATTTTTAAGGTTCTGGATATTCACCTTATTTGTTGATTCCGCTTGTCCATTAGCATTCGGATGTAACCCTCTTGATTTTCAAATCTTCCAAAACTTTTGTGACCTTTGAGCCTATAAACTGAGGCCCGTTGTCACAAGCAATTTCCTTTGGTGTTTCGAATCGACAGATTATATGGTCCCATATGAAGTTCGTTACTTCGTGTTCACCGATCTTTTGGTAAGGACATGCTTTAACCCATTTAGTGAAGTAATCAATTAATACTAACCGAAATCTTACCTTTTCGGGGCCCGACGACAGAGGACTGACTATGTCCATTCCCCATTTCATGAATGGCCAATTGTGCATAGCATTGATATTTATCGCATTTCTGAATGAATGCCTTTGCGTCTTGCTCCATCCGAGGCCAATAGTAGCCTACCCTAACCCATTTTAGAACTAACGAATCTGCACCGGAATGGTTCCCGCAAGTCCCTTCGTGGACTTCTCTCATCATGTAGTCCGCCTACGAGGCTCCCAAACATAGGGCCAATGGTCTTAGGTATGATCTTCTATATAATTTGCCATCCACGAGGCAATAGCGGTTTCTTTGTTTCATAGTACTCGGGATCCCTTCTGCTCTTCGCGTAATTTGCCATGCCAAAGGTATACGACGAACTCATTCCTCCAGTCCTAAACTAAGTTGGTTGAATTGACCGCACAGTAACCGTCAACGTCCAATATCGAGTGAAAAAGTTGGACTACTGTACCGGAGTCAGATCCTTTCATCTCCGTAGATGATCCCAAATTAGCCAATGCATGTGCTTCCACATTTTCTTCTCTCAGAATATGTATGATCGACCATTCCCTGAATCGTGCAAGCAATGCTTGATCCTTATTCACATATTGCTGCATGTGTTCTTCCTTTGCGTCAAAAATCTCGCACACTTGGTTTAATACCAGTTGGGAATCATATTTGATCTCGATGACCTCGGAGCCAAGTCCCCGGGCTAGTTCAAGTCCTGTAACCAAAGCCTCATGCTCGACTTAATTGTTAGTTAATGGAATAGTCTTAATGGCATGTCTTAGGGTTTCTCCCGAGGGTGTGACTAAAACTACCCCGAGGACAGACCCTTTTACATTGGGAGATTCATCCAAACCCCCGATGTCTTTTCCAACACCAGCACTGCTTCCTTAGCAGCCAAGGGTGTTAATCCGGTACTGAACTTATGACTTGATCGCAGTCCTTGGCTTATACTCAATGTTGAACTCACTGATTTCGACTTCCTATTTAGCCAACCAGCATGACAACTCAGGCTTATGGAGGACATTCATTAAAGGAAAGGTTGTCACAACGGCTATCGGGTGGCACTGAAAATCATGCCTAAACTTTTGAGAGGCGACTACGAGAGTTAAGGCCATCTTTGTGAGATGCGGATAATGAGTCTCTGCTACCGATAATATTTTACTAACATAATAAATAGGAAACTACGTAGGTTCTTCCTCCCGAACTAAAATGACGCTTACCGCTTCTTCCGAGACCGCTCGATACACTAGCAACTACTTGCCTTCCCGGGCCTTTGATAGTAACGGGGGACATGATAGGTACCTTTTTAAGTCTTTCAAGGCTTGTTGGCTTTCTGGAGTCCATTCGAAATTGTTCTTCTTTTTGAGAAGGGAGAAGAAGTGGTGGCACTTTTCCGAGGATCTTGAGATGAACGTTCTTAAGGATGCTAAACTTCTGGTTAATCTCTGCACCTCCTTTATGCTCGTCAGCTGATCCGGTATATCTTTGGTGGCTTTGATTTTGTCGAGGTTTACCTCGATCCCTCTTTGCAAGACCAGGAAGCCCAAGAACTTTTCGGACCCAACTTCGAACGCACATTTTTTCGGGTTGAGTTTCATGTTATATTTCCTTAGGAAATCGAAAGTCTCCTGGAGATATTTAGATGATCTCCCACATTTAAAGACTTGACTAACATGTCATCAATGTATACCTCCATCGTTTTGCCTATCTAATTTTTGAATATTTTATTAACGAGCCTCTGGTAAGTGGCTCCAGCATTCTTAAGCCCAAATAACATCACATTATAATAATATATGCCAAAGTTCGTTATGATTTAAGTTTTTTCCTGATCCTACAGGTTCATATTGATTTGATTGTACCCAGAGTAAGCATCAGGGAAACTTATTAACTCATACCCAGATGTAGCATCAATCATATGATCAATATTTGACAATGAGAACAAGTCTTTAGGGCACACCTTATTTAGATCTTTATAGTCTACATACATTCTAAACTTGTTATTCTTTTTTGGTACTACAGCTATATTGGCTAACCATTCTTGATATTTTACCTCCCGTATGGAATCGATATTGAGCAGTCGGGTTACATCTTCTTTAACAAATTATTCCTAACCTTGGCGATCAGACACTTTTTCTGCCTTACCGATGGGAAGTTTGGGTCCAGGCTTAGTTTTTGCATGGCCACTTCTAAGGGGATACCTGTCATATCCGAATGCGACCATGCAAAGCAATCTACGTTAGCTTTATGAAAATCTATAAAGTCTAACCTGAGTTTGGGATTAAGTCTTGTTCCCAAGTGAAACTTTCTTTCCAAAAACTTTTCGAATAGGTCCACTTGCTCGAGTTCTTCTGTAGCGGACTTGGTCGCATCCGTCTCTTTTGGTACCTGAAAGTATCTCGGCACCTGATGGAATTTTCATGACTTCTTGCCCTTATCATATTCGTTCGACAAGGGGGAAGGCATCGGTTCCTGTAATTGCTATTTACTGCTCCTTCCCTTTGCTACTAGAAATTGTTACTGTGTTCATCTCCCTTGCCGCCTGTTGATCTCCTCTTATCTGCTTGATTTATTCCGGGGTTGGGAATTTTAACAATTGACGATATGTTGAGGGTACAACCTTTATTTCGTATATCCACGACCTTCTGAGGATTACATCGTATCCTATGTCTCCATCTACCACTTCGAATAAGGTGGTCTTGGTTACCTTTTCGGCATTCGTGGGCAACATGATCTCTCCCCGGGTTGTCACACTCGTCAAGTTGAATCTAGCTAAGAGTTTTGTCACTAGAATGATGTTTCTAGTCAGCTTTTCTTGTTCCAGCGCTATCCATTGTATGATGTTGGCTGAACTTCATGGGTCAATCAAAACACGCTTAATTGTGAAATTTAGAACATTAAGAGAAATTACCAGAGCGTCATTATGTGGCAGAAGAAGTCCGTCGGTGTCTTCCTCCATGAAGGTGATGTCATCTTTTGCGACTTCTCGGAGTGTTTTGTTATGCGTCACCGATATATTTGTTTTCTTGGCCGCCGAGAATGTCACACCATTAATTTCATTCCCTCCAAAAATCATGAACAGGGCCACGAATTCTCGCAGAAATTCGGACTCACCTTGTGTAATCTTAAATATGTCTACCTTCCTAGCTTGGACCTTCCTTACCCCGACATGGGCCTTAATGAATGAATCTGCAAGTATTTCAAAAGAGTTAATTGAATGCTTAGGTAAGAGTGAATACCATGCCAGGTCCCCTTTCACCGTCATAGTGTAGGTTGTGATGTGTTCCTACAGATCCAAAGTCCTATCCTATTTTGGTATATCCGGCATTTTGAACCTCTTCGGAATCAACTTCGGTGCTGCGCTCGGTTTAAATGGCAATCGTGTGTATTTTTTCGAATTTGGGCCTTTTAGTATTGGTGGTGCACCTGAAATCTGATCCATCAGAGTGTGGAGTTCCTTTGCGTTTTGATCCATTCATTCGTTTATTTCCCTCATAAACCTTATAAGCTCAATTTTGAAAGGATCATTCCCGTTGTCATTACCAGATCCTTTACCGGTCCATCCGACACCGTCAAAACCGACCCCACCCCTTGGGGTGTGTTATTATCGACTATTTGAGCCATTTGATTCGCAGGGACACCGGAAGGAACCGACCCCCTTCAGTTTGCATTATTGGAAGCGTCCGACAACACTTGTTTTAACTCTGTCATTACTCGATCCTGCCTTGAGACGTGGCTCATCATTGCTCTTTGATGTTCTCTTAAGATTTTTACTGTTTTCACGACATGTTCCTCCTCCATGTCATCAAAAGTTAGTTCCCGCACATGCTGGGGGTACTACCTTTCACGAACCGGGGTTGCTTCATCTCCCTCATTACGGGTATCACTGATTGAGTCTTCATGTTGAGGCAGATCTTCACGTCCCTCAATGTTGTGTGTGATGTTGACATCATTAGCTGCCATTTATGGTTTCTTACTAAGGAAGAAATCAAACATGTTAGTAACAAACGTAAGGATCTAAGCAATTACGCAACTATCTAAACCCCACGGTGGGCGCCAAACGATAAATTTAAATTTGTTACTTGGTTTATAGACAAGAGAACTCACTTTCCAAAATGATAAAGAAATAAGATTAAAAATAAGACTTAGCAATTGAAATTGAAGAAGTTGACAAGCCTGGATCCGAGAGCAATGTCTCCGAGGAAAGTAATGAAAGCAATGTAAAAGAGCAAATAAAGTTGTTTTATTGAGAGCGAAAGTAAAATATTGCATATGTTTTGCCAATAATTTTCTGTCTTACAATGGCTGTTCAACCTACTATTTATAGCTATACTTAGAGAAATAAGATCCTAAGATGTCACGACCCAATTTAGGACCATGAACGGTGCTGAGGGGTAGGATCCCAAAGCAAGCCTTAACGTGAGTTTACAAAAAATCGGGCAGAATTTTTCCTGTTTTATGACAATTCAAAAAATGTACCCTGTCTCAGAAATCAACAACAAAATTAACCTATATCAACCAAAGTATCTCATAATCCTCATCAACTAATAAAATAATTATCAACCACTATTAATCAATCAATTGTACCACAATAATATTAAATTCATATCCAGAATATGATAAGGAAGTCTAATATTAGTTATAGTTCTAAAATAATAAAGGAATACTCATGACACTACAAAAATAATTATGGAGCGACTCTAAGAGTTTTAAAAAAAAACATCATAACAAATGAATAAACTCTTCGCCCACGCGAACAAGTGCGGGGCTCACCAAAAGATTGTCAAATCGTGTACTCTAACTAGTGGAATTCTCGCTCGCGTCAACTGCTATCTCTGTAAAAAAAATAGCAGGGAATGAGAGGAGTCTAATAGATATTTTGCTTAGCACAGAAACATGAAATACTTGATTAACAAATGAGAACTCAGGAGGAAGTGCAAATGATACGCCACAACTCCTACTTGATCAAGTATCTCGTACAACCTATAAATTCTGGGCTCAATTTACTTTTTTTTTGAATCATATTACGCCTTTCATAGAGAAGACTCATATGGACACTCCTCCCCAATTGTAAAAACTAAGTCCTTTTTCCTCTTATCCGCATGAGACTTTTGTCTATTTTGAGTTGTGAACAATCTGATTACTGGACCTTGTCAGTAGTTTCTTATACCAAGTCGGGTCCTAATAAGTTATCCATATCGATTTCAAACCATACGATATGAGAACAACATCTCTTACCATACAATGCTTCGTATGGTGCCATCTGAATGCTGCACTAAAAGTTACTCCCTCCGTTTCAAATTAGACGAGATACTTTCCTTTTTAGTTTGTTCCAAAATAAATGACACACTTCTAAATTTAGAAATAATTCAACTTTAAACTCTTTATTTTACCAATTTTACCCTTAATGAGAACTTTTATAACCACACAAATGTCATGACCCTACAAAGCTTTTACGCCTCAAGCTTTTAAGACCACAAGTTTCAAAAGTTTTTTTTTCTTAAACTCCGTGCCGAGTCAAACTACCTCATCTAAATTGAAATGGAGGGAGTATTATTATAGGGGAATTTAACTAAAGATAGATAGGCATCCCAACAACCTCCAAACTCAATAATGCAATCTCTCAATATATCCTCCAAGATCTGTATAGTACATTCGGATTTTGCATTTGTCTGCGATAAAAACTGGTACGAAGATCTACTCGTGTACCTAACGTTTCTTAAAAAGGTTTTCAAATCGTGAAGTGAATTGTGATCCTCTATCAGAGATGATGGACAATAGTGCTCTATTGAGTCAAAAAATTTTCTATTCAAGTATATTTGTGCATATTTTACCTCACTATAAGAGGTTTTGACTAGCAAGAAACGTGTCTACTTTGTAAGCCAATTTATAACTTTCCCACATATAATCATACCTCTAATGGTTTGGGTAATTTAGTCATATAATGTATTATAATTCTATTGTATTTTCACTTCAGAATCTTGAGTTGTTATAGTGGGCTTATGAGTCACAAGTGCTTGCCTTAACATGTTGACATGTCAAATAGTTAGAAATAAAGTTAAATTTTTCTTCTTCTTTCTTTTCCAATCATTCCAATTTTTTATAGTCATGGTGCATCTTATAGACCTGAGATATACAATATATTTAGAGTTGTGAGCTCCATCACGAATAGCCTGTCTCAATCCATATATGTTTGCTACACATAATTGATTACCTATTCGGAGCATATCATCACTATTAACAGTCATATCCTTGCTTTTACTAGCTAGAAACTAATCTCGGCAGTTGAAAAATTGCTCATCCTCGTATTGACTAGTCTTTATGCACACTACGTCACGCTTGACCAATAGCCAATAGTGTCTTTGAATTTTTTTCACATTGAGTCTAATACGTGTACCCTCTAGTCTATACACGTCTTTGTCCAGAAGTATCAATACAGTAGCTATATGAGCCAAATTACCCATTTTTTTTCATAAGCCATAATATTTATCTTTCCCGAACAATACAAAATAGTGCAATTATATATTCAATAGTTCCCTCCATCAGCATTGCTAAATATTTATATTTCTGTTGGTTTTAAATGTACTTCAGGCTCTTGTGCTAGGTATAAATCTCATAGGTTTGTTCGTATAAATAGTGTCGCTAAATCTTAAAAGGAAATACCACTATGACCATCTCCAAATCATGAGTGGCATAATACGACTTGAACTTCTTCAATTTTCTTGAAGCATAAGCTATCACATGACCATTCTGCATGAGAAAATATCCTAATCCTACCCTTGAAGTATCATAAAACATCGTGAATCCTCTAGAGCGTATTGGAATAATTCTAACATTGGTGAATTGCCAAATATGCCTTGGGCTTCTGAAATCTCGTTGTACATTCCCCCATCTACTGAAATTTAGTGATTTTCTATGTTAACTTGGTGAATGGTGGTGCTATTCTAGAGAAATCCTACACAAATGCCTATAGTAGCATGTCAAGCCTAAAAAAAAAAATTCAATCTCTGTAGGAGAAATGAGTCTCGGCCATTTATGAACAACTTCTATCTTCTCCGAATCTACCATCTTTTCATTCTTAGATATCATGTGTCCTATGAATACCACCGAGTCTAGCTAAATTTCACGATTGAAGAACTTGGTAAAAAATAGATTTTTCTACGGCGTCTTTAACACATTTTTCAAGTGAATCTCGTGCTCTTCCTAGCTACGAGAATATACCAGAATATAGTAAGTAAAAAATTATGATGATTATTTTTCTTCCAAAAATAACTTTGAATACCATATCCATTATATACATCAATGCAGTTAGAGCATTATCCAATTTAAAGGACATCACAAGTATCTCGTAGTGTTTGTACCAATTAATAGAGGCAAACATCAAAATATCTTTCTTTCTTTCTTATTCTAAGTTGATGATAACCATACTAAAGATCAATGGCTCCTTGTAACTGATCGTACAAGTTATATATACATGACAATGGGTATCTATTATGTATTGTTTTCTTATTTAATTATATGTAGTTGATGCACATTCTTAAGGACTTATCCCCCTATTTTTTCCAAACAATATTGGTGTACCTAATGGCGCAACACTCGATATTATAAAACCTGTATCCAGTAGGTCTCACAATATTTTCGTTAGCTCTCTCAACTTCGTTGGTGCCATATGATATGGTTTACGTATCAGGTGTCAAATCAATACCGAAGTCTATATTGGAGGTAGTCATGGTAAAATTTTAGGAATACATTAGAGAATCTCTCACTATGATACTATTATTTTTTTCAAACTAAGTTTCACATGAAAGTAAAAGAGGGGGGAGGGGGTGAATTGTAGCCTTTTTAAATTTCTAGTCGACTACTCTTCAGACCTACTCGACTAAAGCAGAGACAGCCTGTACCAAAACTGTTAGTACTCCAATTTAAACAAGTACTACTCATAGCAAACAATAAAGGTGTATAATAAAATATGAGAGTATTAAAATAAATGACACCAGGAATTTTATACTGGTTTGGAACCAATGTGGTATCCTAATCCAGTCTCCTTGGGTTGTAAGGATGTTATCTCTTGAGCTCTTTTTAATTTGGGTTAAGTATAACTCGTGTGATTTTCAACGTTCACCACCAACGTTTACAGGGTTGGTTTTCACTCGCTCACCAACAACGAACAAGGGTTGATTTTCACTCTCTCACTAACAACGACCCTTTGGTTTTCACTCGCTCACCAAAGAAACGAATAATGACACAACCTCTCAGGACACACTGCCTCTCCAATATTTTTCTGCCTCTCTTCTCTCTTTTGTGTACACAGTAAATCTACTAGAAGTGAATCTACTAAGGGGTAGGATCCAAAGCAAGCCTTAACGGGAGTTTACAGAAAATCGAGCAGAGTTTTCCCTATTTTAGAACTATCCAAAAATGTACTCTGTCTCTGAAATCAACAATAAAACCAACCTATATCAACCAAAGTATCTCATAATCCTCATCAACTAATAAAATAATTATCCACCACTATTAATCAATCAATTGCACCACAGTAATACTAAATTCATCTCCAGAATATGATAAGGAAGTTTAATACTACTTATAGTTCTAAAATAATAAAAGAATACTCATGACGCTAAAAAAATGACTATACAATGACTCTAAGAGTTTTAAAGAAAATATTATAATAAATGAATAAGCTCTTCGCCCACACAAACAAGTGCGGAGCTCACCAAAAATTTGTCAAATCATGTACTTTAATTAGCGAAATTCTCTCTCGCGTCAACTATTGTTTCTGTAAAAAATAGTGGGGAGTGAGTCTCTTGATCAGTGAGTAATAACACTTAACCACAACTATTTTAAATTGGGGACAACTTAGAAAATATGCTTGTATAATAATAATAATCAGAATTATCATAAAAATAAAATGCCCTCTCAAAATGGTAAACAAAATCAGTCTATTCATGTGCTTCCTTTAATAGAAATCAATTTAACAAATTGGTAATAAACTCGGTAAACACTGTCTCATAGCAAATGTTTATGTTTGGGAGATTTCCAAGAAAGGATCATGTAATTTGTATCAATGTGTGAACCCCTTCGTAAAAGGAGTCAAATATAACTGTAGGTCCCTCTCGAGGGAAACCTGTAATTGTATGCTAGTTCTACCTTCCCACTAACGAGGGCTATAACTGTACTCGGTAATCGGTAAATACAAGGTGTACCAGGTCTAACAGACCCGTAGTTAGCTACGGAATCCTTCAAAGTCTCCTCCCATTTATACTTTTCTTTATAAACCGTAAATATTCACGTGAAAGCATGTTCAAAATAGTACAGGGCATTTCAATTCTTATCAAATCATGTAATCCAATTTTGATAATGGTAATCATATCTCAAGTAACAGTAAACCATGTCTAGTAACAATGAGAATCTTTTAAATAACTGTAAATATCTCAAGTAAACTATTCATTACCATATCAAGTAAAGGACTTGTCCCACATGCAATTTCAAATATTCGCGCGGTAACACATTTTATTTTCAAAATAATGTATAAACTATGCAGGTTATGAAAACATAAATTGCGGTAAGATTACTACTTATAGTACTCCTGTCGAAATACCAAGCCCATCACCTCGAGCAGTCCGTGAGACTCCATTCAGCCAATTTATAATCACATCATATTGATCTCCTGTTAATTTCCTTATTCATGCTAATCCATAACTAACCTAGAATACTCCACCCTCGGAATTTCATGTTTAATTCTAATTTCGTCAAATTATATTAATCCAAGCTATAGATAACTTAGGACCCATTTGGCCATAGATTTTGCCAAAATAAACTTGGATTTTATTTGGCAAACACATGTTTGGCCATAGATTTTGCCTACATTTTGGCCAAATGCCAAGTCCCAAATTCCAAATCCCAAAACCAGCTCAATAGCTGATTTTGGGCCAAAATATCACTATTATATTTTTTAAAAATTATCCCAAACTTTTGTATTTTATAAAAGAGCCCACCATTTATTATTTTGTAGCAATGTTGCTTCGTCTTCTCGGTCATCTGATAGTGTATCATGTAGTTCATTATAAAAATGATAATTTTGTATAAAATTTATATATGTTCAGTACTATGGTTTGTGATAATATAATGAATGTTATTGATAATGGTACTGTTGGGTATTTGTGATAGTTTTTAGAACTTGTGAGTATAAGTCATGTTTCATATTTTTCTAAACCAAACTTCACCCAAAACAGATGTCCAAACACATTTTCATCTTCAAACCAAACTTTACCCAAATTAAATTTTTCAGAATAAATTTAGGAATCTATGGCCAAACGCTAGCTTAAACCAATCTATAATCTTCTAAATAGAAAGCGTACCGTTTATTCATTGTATAATTAAATCTCCTTAACTATATGAATAAGATGAAACTTAAATAACCTTGCTGCCTATGATGTCTTACTGGTATTGTATACGGTCAAAATCGATTTTGACCTCCGTATAATTAGTAAAGATTGGAACATAATGGACCGAAGGTCATTTACCTAATATAGGATATGAAATCCGAAGCCAGGTTATCGAGCTCAAATTTCTAGGACCGGTTAAATACCGAGCTCGAAGTCATTACCGAGCCCGAGTCCAAATCGAACTATGAAGTGAAGCAGTGTGGTCGAGCTTAAGAGCCAGAGACCGACCTATATCGAGCCCGATTCGATACCGAGCCCCGAGCCAATATTGAGCTCGAGTTAATATCGAGCTCTAAATCTGAAAATCTACCAATACCGAATCCGAACAAGATCGAGCCAAGAGACAAGAGCCGTTACAGCCGCACTAAGGGAGAGAATCTCGGCGGAAATTAGGGAAAAACTAATCTATCATGGGATCCCCACTATATATTTTTAAATATATCTAAAGTAGGATTCCTCCACTATAAGTGGGATAACTACTATTTCTTTAAGGGATCGAACATTGAAGGCATTCTTACACTCTCATATTATTCAAGAAAATATACTGATATTGAGATAGAGATTATCCCTTTTTGGGCTTAGTGCATTGATTCATCTTGCTTGTTCATAAAATATTTTTCACTCTGTTTGGTTTATATTTTATTCTTTATATTGTCAATACTCAACACATTTCTACTTATTTTCCAATTTGTGCCAAGTTATACCACGTACCCTTAGAACTACGTATAAATTCAACTCTATCCATTTTTCGGGTAAACAGTTTGGTGCCCACCGTGGGGCTAAGGATAACAGAAGTTGTTTGGTACGAATCTTTACAAAACGCACCATTTTACGCTTTCTCTCGGAAGTATCTTTGATTTTCAGGTTAGAAACAACGATTTCTCAATTAATGGCCCTACGTATCGACAATGAAGATGGCCTTCAAGATGAGAACAACAACTTAACCTTTGGGGTTAGAAGCCACTCGTCGATCCCATGGGAGCTCGAGTTGAATAACCAATACACGTTAATTCACATAGGCCATCGAGGCGAACCAAAGTTCTGACCCTAAAAATAGCATTCACGGCGCAACTCGGTCTGCAGCTCGAAATACCCAAAATGCTGAGGAAAACGGAATCAGCTTGCATATGATTTTCGAAATGTTGCAAGCTCAACAAGTAGCAATAGCCTAGTTGCAGAGCCAAACCCAGGCACCGACCAAACTCGAGCCCAGTCCACCCCAAGAAGTCACCTACAAAATGGGGCCAGCCATAGTAAGGTCAAATGAGCAAGAATCGGGGATCAATCCTGAAATTGTTAAGATGTTCGAAGAACTGACAAAACGAATAGAGTCAGGATAAAGGAGGATCGAAGCAAACGACAAAAAAGTGAAAACGTATAACTCCAGGGTTGATCAGATCCCTGGGGCACCTCCGATATTGAAAGGCTTAGATTCCAAAAAATTTGTACAAAAGCCTTTCCCTCCGAGCGCGGCTCCTAAACCAATCCCAAAGAAGTTTTGCATGCCCGAACTTACTAAGTATAATGGAATGACTGACCCCAACGAACATGTCACCTCTTATACATGTGCCATCAAAGGGAATGATCTAGAGGACGATGAGATCGAATCTGTATTATAGAAAGAATTCGGTGAAAGCCTATCAAAGGGAGCAATGATATGGTATCATAATTTGCCGTCTAACTCTACAGATTATTTTGCTATGCTTGCAGATTCTTTCGTAAAAGCACATGCCGGAGCCATAAAGGTCGAGACAAGGAAGTCAGACCTTTTCAAGGTAAGACAGAAGGACAACGAGATGCTGAGAGAGTTCGTTTCTCATTTTCAAATGGAACGAATGGATTTTCCACCGGTCACTAACGATTGGGCTGTATAAGCTTTCACTCAATGAGTGAATGAGCGAAGCTCGATGGCTTCACGACAGTTGAAACAGAAATTGATCGAGTACCTGGCTATTACTTGGGCCGATGTACACAATCAATATCAATCAAAGATCAGAGTTGAAGACGACCAGTTGGGGTCTAGGTCCGTTATTAAAAGGGACATCGATCGAGAGCTGAGGTCGAACAAGGATCGATATCGGCCGTATAACGAAGATCGTAGGGGTAGCGAACCTTCACGCAATCCCGTACGAGGCAAAAGGAGAATTGATCGAGTCCAAGGGTCTCGGGGGCTCATAAACAGGAATGGGTTTGACAGGCATACTGGACCTAAGGAAGCACCACGATTATCAGAATATAATCCGCCATCATATCGTCTATCGGACGCATCAAAGATACTAAATGGCCTCGACCTCTACAGACCGATCCTGCCCAGAGGAATACCAATCAAATGTGCGAAAATCATGGCACTCATGGCCATAGAACGGAAGATTGCAGGCAATTGAGAGAAGAGGTGGCCAGGTTATTCAATAAAGGGCACCTTCGAGAATTTTTAAGTGACAGGGCCAAAAACCATTTCAAAAACAGGAATTTCAATAGGCAAAATGTACAGGAAGAGCCACAACATATCATACACATGATCATCGATGGGATCGATATCCTTCAGGGCCGGTGCTTAAACGCACTAAGATGTCAGTTATAAGAGAGAAGCGACCTCGAACTCAGGGTTACGCACCCATAGGAACCCTGTCCTTTAATGATGAAGATATAGAAGGAGTCGTGCAACCTCAAAACGATGCGCTGGTAATATCTGTACTTATGAATAAAACTCAAGTTAAACGTGTGTTAATTGATCCAGGTAGCTCGGCCAACATTATTAGATCGAATGTCGTAGAGAAACTCGGTCTACGGACCAGGTCATGCCCGCAACCTTGGTTCTAAATGGATTCAATATGGCATGTGAAACTACTAAGGGCGAAATAATCCTACCAGTTAACGTGGCCGGGACCATCCAAGAAACGAAGTTCCACGTGATTGAAGGTGATATGAGATACAACGCCCTGTTCGGAAGACCGTGGATCCACAATATGAGGGCTGTACCCTCGGCCCTCCACCAGGTTTTGAAGTTCCCAACATCGGAGGGAATTAAAACGGTCTACAGGGAGCAACTGGCCACAAAAGAAATATTTGTCGTCGATGAAGTGATTCATATATCATCATTATCATCAACAAAAGGATCGGATTCGACGGGGGAATGGAATACCAAATAACAATCACAAACGTTAGCTTCGACCCAATTAGAGAATCAGAAGACCAACGAAGATGATGAACATGGGGTCCCTCGATCCTTCGTGGTCCCCGATGATTCCGACGCTACCCAATCAACGGTCGAAGAACTGGAGCAAGTCATACTAATCGAATATCTTCCTGAACGAAAGGTATACCTGGGCACGGGGTTAGATCCCGAGCTTAAGAAAAAGCTTATTCAATTTCTTATAGCTAGCATAGACTGTTTCACTTGGTCCCATCTTGACATGAAAGGGATCTCACCGGGAATCACCACTCATAATCTAAGCTTGGACCCAAAGTGCCACCCGGTAAAACAAAAAAAAAAGCCCCAGTCTGAGGTCAAACATGCCTTCATCAAAGACGAGGTAACCAAACTTCTTAAAATAGGGTCCATTCGGGAAGTAAGATATCCCGAATGGCTAGCAAATGTGGTGGTAGTCCCTAAAAAGGGAAACAAACTTAGAATGTGTATAGATTATAAAGACCTGAATAAAGCATGCCCAAAGGATTCTTTTCCTTTCCTAATATCGATCATATGATAGATGCCACGACCAGCCACGAGACTCTCAGTTTTCTCGATGCCTATTCCGGGTACAACCAAATACAGATGAACCCGGAGGATCAGGAAAAGACCTCGTTTATCACTAAGTACGGTACTTATTGTTATAATGTAATGCCATTCGATCTAAAAAATGCTGGTGCAACTTATCAACGCCTAGTAAATCGAATGTTCGAAAAGCAAATAGGAAAATCAATGGAGGTTTATATTGATGACATATTAGTTAAATCCCTCCGAGCAGAGGACCACTTAAAGCATTTGTAGGAAACTTTCGACATACTAAGGGAATACAATATGAAGCTCAATCCCGAAAAATGTGCATTCGGGGTTGGCTCGGGCAAGTTTCTCGATTTTATGGTGTCCAATCGAGGAATCGAGATTAACCCCGATAAAATCAAAGCAATCGAGGACATCACAGTGGTAGATAATGTAAAAAGCCGTACAAAGGCTAACGGGACGGATAGCCGCCCTGGGACGATTCATTTCGAGAACCTCGGATAGGAGTCACCGATTTTTCTCTCTGCTAAAAAAGAAAAGCAATTTTGCATGGACTCCGGAATGTCAGCAGGCTTTGGAAGAGCTAAAACGGTATTTATCGAGCCCTCCATTGCTTCATACCCCGAAGAAAGACGAAAAAACTTTATCTATATCTACCTATCTCAGAGATAGCGGTAAGTGGAGTCCTAATTCGAGAAGAACGAGGTACGCAATTGCCTATTTATTATGCCAGTCGAACTTTAGGTGAGGCCGAAACTAGATATCCACATTTAGAAAAATTAGCGCTTGCTTTAATAAGAGCCTCTAGGAAACTAAAACCATATTTCCAGTGCCATTCGATATATGTTGTAACAATTTATCCTCTACGAAATATTTTACACAAACCTGAGCTTTCAGGTCGATTGGCCAAATGGGCCATAGAGATCGCTGGGTACGACATCGAGTATCGACCTCGGACCGCTATCAAATCTCAAATCTTAGCAGACTTCGTGGATGACTTTACGTCGGCCTTCGTACCCAAAATTGAAAAAGAATTACTGATAAAATCGGGTACCTCTTCGGGAGTCTGGACCCTCTTTACGGACGGTGCCTCAAATACAAAGGGGTCCGGACTGGGCATCCTACTGAAATCGCCCATAGGTAATGTAGTTAGACAGTCTATTAAAACTACAAAATTGACTAACAATGAGGCCGAGTATGAGGCCGTGATTGCAGGTCTCGAACTAGCCAGAAGTTTGGGGGCCGAGGTCGTGGAGGCTAAATGTGATTCCCTCCTTGTGGTAAATCAAGTCAATGGGACTTTTGAAGTTCGAGAAGATCGAATGCAGATGTACTTGTATAAATTACAAGTGACTCTACATTGATTCAAAGAATGGACTTTGTAACATATACTTCGAGAGCAGAACAGTGAGGCCGACGCTCTTGCGAACTTAGGTTCGTCGGTCGAGGATGACGAACTCAACTTGGGGACTATCGTGCAACTCATGAAATCGGTAATCGAAGAAGGTCATGCCGAGATAAACTCCACAAGTCTAACATGGGATTGGAGAAACAAATATATAGAGTACTTCAAAAACGGGAAACTTCCATCCGATCCAAAGGAATCGAGAGCTCTACGCACAAAAGCTGCACGGTTCACCTTATCCAATGATGGAACACTGTTTAGAAGGACGTTCGATGGTCCACTGGCAATATGTTTGGGACCGGGAGATACCGACTACATCCTATGTGAGATTCGCGAGGGCACTTATGGGAATTATTTCGGCGCCGATTCATTGGTCCACAAAATAATCAGAGCAGGATATTATTGGATCGATATGGACAAAGATGCAAGGGAGTTCGTTCGAAAATGCGACAAATGTCAAAGACATGCGCCCATGATTCATCAACCTGGGGAGCTTCTCCACTCGGTCCTATCTCCTTGGCTTTTCATGAAATGGGGAATGGACATCGTCGGCCCCCTCCCATCGGCCCCAGGTAAGGCTCAGTTTATTTTGTTTATGACTGATTATTTCTCTAAATGGGTTGAAACACAGACTTTCGAGAAAGTCAGAGAAAAGGAGGTGATTAGATTTCATTTGGGACCACATCATATGTCGATTCGGGATGTCATATGAGATTGTATGTGATAATCGAAAGTAATTCATCGGAAGCAAAGTAACTAAATTTCTTGAAGACCACAAAATCAAAAGGATCCTATCAACACCTTATCATCCCAGCAGGAACGGATAGGCTGAATCGACCAACAAAACAATCATCCAAAATCTTAAGAAAAGATTAACCAACGCTAAAGGAAAATGGAGAAAAATATTACCCGAAGTTCTATGGGCATATCGCACAACATCGAAATCGAGTACCGGACCAACACCATTCTCGTTGGTTTATGGTGCCGAAGCTCTTATCCCGATTGAGGTCGGAGAACCTAGCATCAGGTTTCGATATTCAACAGATGAGTCAAATAACAAGACGATGAACACGAGCCTAGAATTATTGGACGAAAAAGGATAAGCAACTCTCGTTTGATTAGCCGCCCAAAAACAGCGGATCGAAAGGTATTATAATCGAAGAACCAATCTTTGATATTTTAAAATCGGAGACTTAGTGCTAAGGAAAGTCACCCTCAACACCCGAAATTCAAATGAAGGAAAATTGGTTCCGAATTGGGAAGGACCATTTCAGGTTCTCGAAATCATCGGAAAAGGATCCTACAAGCTCGGTGTAATAAACGGCAAATAACTACTAAGCAATTGGAACGTGTCGCACCTAAAACGATACTACTGTTAAGGTACGACCCTCCTATGTTCATTTATATTTCAAAATTAACCCTTGCAGGTGTTTGATCAGAAATAAGGATGGATTATTCAACTCGAATCCTTAGGCCTGAAAGCACGCATTGCACTCTTTTCCCTTATACCGATTTTGTCCCAAATGGATTTTTCGGCAAGGTTTTTAATGAGGCAACCATTGATCGTGCTAACATAGAATAATTCAACAGTATTCGAGGCCTCTTTACAATCAACCTCGAATACTGGGGGGCATTACCCTCAAATATATCAAGTTTGATTATCAAGTTCAATGCAAGGAAGTTACTTCATGACAATAGGGTTTCGATAGGAAATATTGTAAGAGCCAAATGCTCAAAACGAACCATGCTCGTGTAGTTTGCTCAATCCCTGGTACAAACCATGAACACATGTATAATGACATAAAGAGAAATTTCTCCTTTATCGATATCTCATATCTCAGAATCCATCCTCTATTTTGTGATCTATTATGCAAACATGCTTAAGGGCAGACCATTGCCCCATAAATCGGGGACTGCCAAATATTACCGAACATCACTTACATTACTTCGAGTTCGAGCAAGCACTCACTCAACTACTAAGCCTAAGGGCTAATCTTATTTCGAGTTCGAGCAATCACTCACTCAACTATTAAGCCTAAGGGCTAATCTTATTTCGAGTTCGAGCAATCGCTCACTCGACCATAAAGCCTAAGGGATACTCTTACTTCGAGTTCGAGCAATCACTCACTCGACCATTAAGCCTAAGGGCTACTCTTACTTCGATTTCAATCAAGCACTCACTCGACTACCAAGCCTAAGGGCTAATCTTATTTCGAGTTCGAGCAATCACTTACTCGACCATAAAGCCTAAAGGCTACTCTTACTTCGAGTTCGAGCAAGCCCTCACTCGACTACTAAGCCTAAGGGCTACTCTTACTTCAAGTTCTAGCAAACACTCACTCGACCATAAAGCCTA
Organism: Nicotiana tomentosiformis; assembly: GCF_000390325.3. Classification (NCBI taxonomy): domain Eukaryota; kingdom Viridiplantae; phylum Streptophyta; class Magnoliopsida; order Solanales; family Solanaceae; genus Nicotiana; species Nicotiana tomentosiformis. The sequence continues at coordinate 32,524,021 of NC_090812.1, forward strand.
AAGGGCTAATCTTATATCAAGTTCGAGAAATCACTCACTCGACCATAAATCCTAAGGGCTACTCTTACTTCGAGTTCGAGCAATCACTCACTTGACCATTAAGCCTAAGGGCTAGGGCTACTCTTACTTCGAGTTTGAGAAAGCACTCACTCGACTACCAAGCCTAAGGGCTAATCTTATTTCGAGTTTAAGCAATCACTCGCTCGACCATAAAGCCTAAGGGCTACTCTTACTTCGAGCTCGAGCAAGCACTCACTCAACTACTAAGCCTAAGGGATAATCTTATTTCGAGTTCGAGCAATCACTCACTCGACCATAAAGCCTAAAGGGCTAATCTTATATAGAGTTCGAGCAATCACTCACTTGACCATAAAGCCTAAGGGCTACTCTTACTTCGAGTTCGAGCAAACACTCACTCGACCATAAAGCCTAAAGGGCTAATCTTATATCGAGTTCGAGCAATCACTCACTCGACCATAAAGCCTAAGGGCTACTCTTATTTCGAGTTCGAGCAATCACTTACTCGACCATTAAGTCTATAGGATACTCTTACTTCAAGTTCGAGCAAGCACTCACTTGACTACCTAGCCTAAGGGCTAATCTTATATCGAGTTCGAGCAATCACTCGCTCGACCATAAAGCCTAAGGGCTACTCTTACTTCAAGTTCGAGTAAGCACTCACTCGACTATCAAGTCTAAGGGCTAATCTTATATCAAGTTCGATAAATAACTCACTCGACCATAAAGCCTAAGGGCTACTCTTACTTCGAGTTCGAGCAAACGCTCACTCGACTATTAAGCCTAAGGGTTAATCTTATTTCGAGTTCGAGCAATCACTCACTCGACCATAAAGATTAAAGGCTACTCTTACTTTGAGTTCGAGCGAATACACTCAGCTATTTTTTTAAAGTTCGAGCAAACGCTCACTCAATTATAAAGACTACAAGGTCTGACTTCGATCAAATTGCCTAAAGCCTCGAACTTATGGAAACTTTCATACTGCATGAATGAACCAAAAATTTCACAAGGCAGAAAATGAAACAAAGACAAATCAGGAAAGGAAAAGATCTTCATATATATGAGTATTTACAAGGTCCGATCTGGACCCTACACAAAAAGATCAAAAGCAAAAAAACCCTAAGGTTCCTGATTATCTCCGGGAGCAGTCTCTTCTCCATCGAGCTCCTCCCCGCTCTCAGACCCGCTCTTGCTCTCATCATCATCATCATCATCATCGGAAGCCAGGGCTCCGGCACTGGCTTCAAGCTTTTTAGTCTTTTTTATCTCTTCAGTGAGATCGAAACCTAGAGCATGGATTTTCTCGAGGGGTTTTCCTCCACGATTGGCATTTGGCGAGTTTAGCAACCCAATATGCTCGAGTTTGAGTGATATAGGCTTCTTTTCTTGCTTGTACTTGAGCGGCTTCGGCATCGGCCCGATAAACAGCCACGAATGCATCCGCCTCAGCCTTTGCTTTTTCAGCTTCATATTTGGCCTTGGCAAGTTCGGAAGCCAACCGAGCTTCAAGATCCTCTATTTTTCTTGCTTGAACCGAGCTCCTCTCCTTCATGCCTTGAAGCTAACTTTCGGCCGATGATAATTGGGCTCGAGCAGCCTCTTTCTCTGTAGCAAGGCGGTCCATACCTTCTTTCCACCCCAAGGTCCCCGCCTTTATTATATCGACCTCCTCACGGAGCTGACCAATCATCTCGAGCTTCTGCTGCAACTGTGAGATCGAAATATTAGCCTCCGATCCTGAATCGAGCCCATGAGTTTTTAAGATTTTCATTACCTGCTCGGTCAGATCGGCCTGATATTGGTGAGCCTTGATCAACTCAGCTAGAAGGTCCTTGGTCTCCTATTCTCTTTGCTCACAAAGAAGTCTGAGGGCAGTTTTCTCCTCTGTGAGCCTTCGGAGGTCGGCCTCATACCGACTCAGCTCAGCTCAGGACCGAGAACATGCTTCCCGATGAAGTGCTGAGGCCTACGCAGAAAGAAAAGAAGTTAGAAGAGGAAAACAAACACAAAGATAATACCAACCAAGAGAGTTAAGGCTTACCTGATTCAGAGCTCGCTGCACTTCGTTAAAAAGGCCCGATGCCTCACCCAAGTCCTTCCTCGAGACTTCCACATTGCTCAGGCCGGTAGCATCTTCGACCTCAGTAAAATAATCACGAAAGGGATCCTCCCTTCCGTGGCCTCATTTGACAGAAAGGGTCTTCAAGGCCCTAGCCTCTCGAATCATTTCCTCGATAAACGACGGGAGCAGCCGGGAGCCTCCAATTTCTATTACCCCAAGTGAATCACTTGGGGCGTTCTCTCCATCTCGAGGGGCCTCGAGACCAACCCCCACAGTCGTACCCACCATTGGCTCATTATGGTGGGAGGGAGCCTCGATCCTCGATGACCCGGGGACTTCGACCAATTCTCTTCCCGAGACTCACTCATCACAAAATAGAATCTTTGCGTCCTTTATCGACTCAGTAGCCTTTGGAGCCTCGGCGCTCATTTTCACTCGGGCCACCAGTATGGACCTGTCATTTTCTTCTTCCTCTTCGTCTTCATCCCTTAGATGCCGAATTGATTCTTCGGTCAAAGGGATGGTGTTCTTTCTCGGCTTACGAGCCGTATTTATCTTAAGTGTTGGATCCTCGGAGGTAGAGGCCCTTTTTATTTTGTTGTCCTTCGCCGGTTTTGGAACCGGGGCCAAAATCTTTTCCTCCCAGACAGGGGCCTCATAACCGCATCTTTGCCCAGGCTTACACACAAAAAAATTGGTTAAGTATAAGAAAAACATTTTGTTCGAATCATCAAAGACATGGGAAAAAGGCTTACCATGATTTTTGGCCTCCCATCGGCCCTTTGATAAATCGCGCCACGAGCGCTCGGCATATGTAGAGGTCGAATCCAGGTCCCGTACTCAGCTCTTAAGGTTAAGAATTTCACCGAGCATCCAAGCAACCACTGCATCACAATAAGGATATCAGTGAGAAAGAAACAATGAGCAAAATAATAGGAGCTAACAGTAGAATTATACTTACGCTTCATGTTCCATTCCTCGGAAAATGGCATCTTCTCGGCCGGGATTAGGTCCGAAGTCTTCACTCGAACGAACCTGCCCATCCAACCCTGGTCCTTGTCCTCATCTATGCTCGAGAACAACACTTTGGTAGCCCGGCACTAGAGTTTTATTAACCCACCTCGATAGAGGCGGGGGCTGTACAACCTAATGAGATGGTCGAGGGTGAAAGGCATCCCCTCGACTTTGTTCACGAAGAAACGGATCAGAATAACGATCCGCCAAAAAAAGGGTGAATTTGGCCTATAATTACTTGGTATTGGCGGCAAAAATTGATGACAACAGGATCGAGGGGGCCCAACGTGAAAGTGTAAGTGTATACACTTAGAAACCCTTTCACATGAGTAGTAATATCTTCTTCGGGAGCCGGGATTATCACTTCTTTGTCCTCTCAGTTGCAGTCTTTCCTTAACTGTTCAAGATGGTCCTCGGTTATCGAGCACATGTACCTTGATACTGGCTCGCATCGACCAGGAACCGGCGAAGCTTTGTCGATCTTAAAATCGGAGGTAAGAACACACCCCCGGGAACACACTCCTCAGGTCGTGGCTCCACCCGTGTTTTGTCGCCAACGGGCAGCGAAGAGGAAGCTTTTTCATTCTGAGGAATGATTTTTGACATTTTCGTTATTGGGATTTGAAGATTGAAGATAGAAGAAGATGACTAGATTTGGTGTTCTGAAGAGGGATTTTGCAGTGAAAATCACAAATTTACAGATGAAGAACTCAAAAGATGCGAAAGGAAACTTAGAAGATTTGGAAATGTAAAAGGAAACTTAGAGGATTTGGAGATGTAAAAGTAAAAAGTGGTAAAATGAGGGGCTATTTATAGGGTTGCCAATGACGGTGCAATGTCGACAATGGCTGACCATTGTCTGACACGCATTTAATGCCTTGGTAAACTGAACCGACGGGACATCTATCACGTACGTCATGGTCGAGCTCGATACAAATGTCAGTTTGAATCGAGTCATACCGTTGGAATATCATGTCGTTTCTCGCCATATTCTTCATGAGAAACGAGGGGACTATCTGTATACGGTCAAAACCATTTTCGACCTTTGTATGATTAGTCAAGATTGGAACATAATGGATCGAAGGTCATTTTCGTAATATTGGGTATGAGATCCGAAGCCAGGTTACCAAGCTCAAATTTCTGTGACCGATCAAATACCGAGCTCGAAGTCATTACCGAGCCCGAATCCAAATCGAACTATGAAGTGAAGCAGTGTGGTCGAGCTTAAGAGCCAGAGACCGACCTATATCGAGCCCGATTTGATACTGAGCCCCGAGCCAATATTGAGCTCGAGTTAATATCGAGCTCTAAATCTGGAAATCTACCAATACCGAATCCGACCAAGATCGAGCCAAGAGACAAGAACCGTTACAGCCGCACTAAGGGAGAGAATCTCGACGGAAATTAGAAAAAAGCTAATATATCATGGGATCCCCACTATGTATTTTTAAATATATCTAAAGTAGGATTCCTCCACTATAAGATGGATTACTACTATTTCTTTAAGGGATCGAACATTGAAGGCATTCTTACACTCTCATATTATTCAAGAAAATATACTCATATTGAGATAGAGATTATCCTTTTTGGGACTTAGTACATTGATTCATCTTGCTTGTTCATAAAATATTTTTCACTCCGTTTGGTTTGTAGTTTATTCTTTATATTGTCAATACTCAACACATTTCTACTTATTTTTCAATTTGTGCCAAGTTATACCACGTACCCTTAAAACTACGTATAAATTCAACTCTATTTGTTTTTCGGATAAACAAGTATAAATTTTCTAATACCAAATGGAATCCTATAAACAATGTGCAACGAAATTATAATCTAAAAAAGAACACAGAAGAGAAGTTCAAGTCATACCCGTAAGAATCAAAGTGCTTAATTTTTTTTTCTTCCTGCTATTGATATGGCTCTAAAGCACTGCGTAGGCTTCCTTGTTTTACCCCAAAATTTGCAGAACGATAAGTTACTCCCTATTATAATTTCACTGTAACCTTGATTGCGGCAGAAACTCGTGTTTCGAAACCCTTCCCATGAATCCCTTTTCTTATAATTTCTTTTTGACTTTGTGAGGTCTTTCTCATGGGATTTGGCCCATTATCTTTCTATTTATTTTCGTTTTTTTGTTTTGTTTTGTTTGACTTTTTTTTCTTTTTTCTTTTTTGGCTAAAGACTTATATGACCTTATTTAAATATAGAGTATTACATAGGATCAAACCCCATTTAAATGATAATAAATGAGACATTGATGAATATGTAACGGCATGCCATGAATGCAAATATTCTCTGTAACAATTGCTCATTTAATGTTAGAGAATATTCTCCCGTTGAATGTTATCCGATGACGAACACTCGATCTGCTCCCGTTAACTACGCTTCCTTTGGGATTTACCCGATGCCGATTGTAGTTGTCGTTCCCGGTATTGGTTGTTACTTGACTCGCCTTTTACCTATCTTCGGCAATAGCAGAGCCAGAATTTTCATCAAGGGATGTCAAAATATAAATAATTAGATACATCGAAAATTCAAGGGGAGTCAATTTATAGTAAATATACATAAAATGAAAAAATTATCTAGCAATATAGTATAATTTTCCGGCGAAGGGGTGCCGCTTGACACCCCTTGGTTCAATGTGGCTCCGCCACTGATCTTCGGTTCTACGTGTCATTCTATCGTTCGACCATTTTTCCCAATACAACTCTTTTCTTCTATTTGAAGCTTTCTTTCTTTATTTATTATATTCCTTTTATTAATTTCGATCGCATTCTTATCTAAAAAAGAGTAAGAGGGCGGTTTCCTCAATTGTTGCATCACCTTCATCATCCCTCGGACATGTTTATGAGATTTGGACAATTCGATACGAGCGAACTCCAGAAGTATCGTATTAGTTCTGTAGTCAACTGGAGAAATAATTGATTTCATTTTCTTATTAGCCTCCTCGCAACGTTCCGTTTTCTTGTCTCTCACATGGAAATCTTTTAATTTATTACAATATTAAAAAAATTAGATTACGTGAACAGAACAGAGTGTTTGTTGAATCGTGCTCAACGTGGTGGCCGTGAAAAGTTGTGCCATGTGATAATTCAATGAAATCTAGCTGGTATTAGGTCAACAAATTTTGTTATTATTTCGTATTTACTATTATTATTAGTATTATTATTACTAATATTTTCATTGAGAGCTTTCTGCAGGAAAAACAATACTAATAAATTTGTTGTCGATTTTCTTTTTTCCAACAATTTGTTGTCTGAATATATTACGCTGAAGTTTCGGTTACTTTTTCAAAAGTTTGGCCATGGCACCGATAATAAGATCAGCGCCTCATCTTCTAGTTATTTCTTTGATCAGTTTGGTGGTTCTCGTGAACAGAAAAGTGATGCTGATCAAGAAGTACTAATGCTTCAAAAACCACGATTGATTAATTGCAAATTTGATAAAATATATCAGTTAGGTGACTCACTTTCAGATACAGGCAACTGCATCAGAGAGAGCATCTGTGGAGCTCGTACTGCATGTGCAAGACTTCCTTATGGAATGGATTTTTTCCAGAAAAAAACAACTGGACGTTGTTCTAATGGCATGCTCATGACTGATTTCATAGGTTTGATACATCATTCGTGTTTTTCAGATTTATCTAGTCTAGAAAATAAATCAGACAACCTCCTCTAACAAATGTACGTTAATCAGCCACATATATGCCTTTTATCGGATGTAGAATTAGTAGAATAGAGATGGTTCCAAATTCCAACTTCCAACTTCCAACTTCCAGGGAATAGTATATTTTAAATTCGGAGGTCTTTTTCCTTTTAAATAGCTAGGTGTGAGAGTACTGATGATTGTGCTATACATATATATGCTTTCTTTTCTTTTTCAACACAGCGCTGGAGTCTGGTCTTCCTCTCCTAAATCCCATCAAGGATCAAACCGCAAATTTTAGACATGGTGCAGATTTTGCAGTCGCAGGAGCTACTGCTTTACCGGTTGAAATTCTGGAAAATAAGAAGATGGTTAATCTATCAACCAATAGTTCATTAAGTGTGCAACTTGATTGGATGTCTTCTCATTTCCAAACCACCGGCTATACTGGTACGTAATTTGCAAATTACTTCCTAGTTCCTAGGAAATATGAAATTATTAATAATCTAATATTCTAACGGAAGTTGAATTGATGAATATTTTTTGTCGTTCTTGTTTGCTAGATCGCCCAGACAAATTGAAGAAGGCTCTTTTCCTAGTTGGAGGAATAGGAGGAAATGAATTCATCTTTGGCTTATTGGAAGGTAAAACGATGGAAGAGACGCGAAGAATGGTGCCAGAAGTTGTTGAGGCCATCATTCATGGTGTTAGAGTGAGTTTTTGATTTTCTACTGTATTTGATTTTTAGTTACTTATATACCCAGCATCTCTCCCGTATTTTGTTGACGTGAGATTTGTGTCACTTTATATGCTTATTACCTAATGATCTGTTTACCTCTTTCAGAGGGTTATTAGTTTAGGGGCTACTCGAATTGTAGTTCCTGGCAATTTCCCAGGTGGTTGTTTTCCAATTGCCCTAACCATATTCATGACGGACAACTCAAGTGCTTACGATGAGCATCATTGCTTGAAAGATTTCAATAATTTAATAATCTTCTTCAATGATCATTTGCGACAAGCCATTCTGGACCTAAAGAAAGAATACCCAAACATTACACTCATTTATGGTGACTATTACAATGCCTATCTCTGGCTTTTACAAAATGCCGCCAGTCTTGGTAAGTGATGCTAAAAATACGTACTCCTCATTCTTATGTGTTTATAAGAAAGTATATGCATTTATAAACTTTCTTTTCAGGATTTGAGAAAAACTCTCTACAGAAAGCTTGTTGTGGAATAGGAGGAGACTATAATTTTGATATACATATTATTATTATTATTATTATTATTATTATTATTATTATTATTATTATTATTATTATTATTATTATTATTATTATTATTATTATTATTATTATTATTATTATTATTATTATTATTATTATTATTATTATTATTATTATTATTATTATTATTATTATTATTATTATTATTATTATTATTATTATTATTATTATTATTATTATTATTATTATTATTATTATTATTATTATTATTATTATTATTATTATTATTATTATTATTATTATTATTATTATTATTATTATTATTATTATTATTATTATTATTATTATTATTATTATTATTATTATTATTATTATTATTATTATTATTATTATTATTATTATTATTATTATTATTATTATTATATATATATTATTATTATTATTATTATTATTATTATTATTATTATTATTATTATTATTATTATTATTATTATTATTATTATTATTATTATTATTATTATTATTATTATTATTATTATTATTATTATTATTATTATTATTATTATTATTATTATTATTATTATTATTATTATTATTATTATTATTATTATTATTATTATTATTATTATTATTATTATTATTATTATTATTATTATTATTATTATTATTATTATTATTATTATTATTATTATTATTATTATTATTATTATTATTATTATTATTATTATTATTATTATTATTATTATTATTATTATTATTATTATTATTATTATTATTATTATTATTATTATTATTATTATTATTATTATTATTATTATTATTATTATTATTATTATTATTATTATTATTATTATTATTATTATTATTATTATTATTATTATTATTATTATTATTATTATTATTATTATTATTATTATTATTATATTTTCATCGTCAGCTCTCTGCAGGGAAAAATTATACTAATAAACCTGTTAATGGAAATTGCATGTGTAGTGTTACGCGGCGCCTTCCTGAAGTTCCTTGGAAGGGCGACGTAAGGCTAAGCAACCGATGTCAGTGCGGTTGCTATGCGCCAACTGAGGTCCTCGCCGTACGCTAGACTAGATTGTCAATGCCGTACGGGAAAACCAATGTCGTGAGCAATTGAGTAGCGGAAAATGAGCAATTGATGATGAAAGCTGATGATTGTATTGATGATGATGAAAGCTATTACAAGATGCAATGCGGTGTCGGGGGGAGAGACACCAGTACAGAGAATTATTTGAATGCTTGAATGTTTGAATGCTTTGGTCCCCCTTAATAATGCTTAAAAAAAATAAATCAAAGTTACATGAGTTGACTTAAGAAAGCTGTAGAAGCACACTGAAAATGAATGAAGTAAAACTACTCTATAATTACAATGAAAAGGACTTAGTCTTCTATGGAAGCAAGTCCGATGGCAGCAACTTTGTCTTGAGCAGCAGGGTCTGCGCGCGCATTGCTGTGGGCGCGCGCGGCACTATTTGGATCTGCCAGCGGCTGGGCGCTGGTGCTTGGCATTGGGTCTGCGCGCGGGGAACTGTCTGGGTGTGCGGCGCTGATGGCAACATGATGATTTGTGCGCGCGGCATTGTCGGTGCGCGCGGCACTGATGACATTGGCCAGCCGCTGGGCGCTGGCATTGATTATCGGTGGGGCGACAGAGGCGCATGCTCGCTTGTCACTTGGCGCTGCCGAGACCACGGGGCCGACCGTGGCGCTAGGCGTTGGGAGGCTTGCCGGGACGCCACGGGGCGCGTCCAAGGGGTCATGGGTCGATGATGGAAAGCAGCCCATGACATTCTCCCCCACCTGAGTTGGCGACGTCCTCGGAGCCTTACCTGCAGGATGATGATGATTGGTCAGGCTCTTGATGGCTGGGAGGTCTGTTCCCCTCGGTGTTGTGAGATGTCTTTCTGAATGATCTTCCATGCATTTCTGAAATGGCCTGAGGCGGCTGACATGGAAGACTGGATGGATTTTCCACCAGGCTGGTGTGTTCAGCTGGTATGTGGATTTCCCGATGCGCCTTTCAATGGAAAAAGGCCCGATGTAGCTTGGCAATAGGCGAGGATCTTGGGTCCTCTTTGCAAACAAGTTCCGTCTCGGGGTTCTTACCATCACTTTGTCCCCTGCTTGATGTTGGGCAAAGCAACGATTTTGTTCGGCATGCCTCGTTGCCCTGTCTTGGGCACTGACAAGATAGCTCTGCACTATCTTCAAAGTTTGTTCCCATTCTGTAGAGAAACTGGCAGCTCGATGAGATGATGGCATGTCTGGTGCCTTCACATTTTGTGGGAGTAGCGGTTGCTGTCCGGTAACAATTTCAAAAGCGCTTTTGTTTGTATGGGCGCACTTTTGTGAATTGAAACACAGCTGAGCAGCATCCAGAAGCTTCACCCAATGTGTTTGTAACCCGGTTGCAAATTGGCGGAGATATTCCTCCAGTATGTCATTGAACCGGTCTGTTTGATCATGTGTTTGCTGATGATGATGGCTTGAGTTGTAACTCAATTTGGATCCGAGGCAACTGAAGAGTTGGGTCCAAAACTTGCTAGTGAAGCGTGGGTCGCAGTCACTAATGATGTTGCTGGGCATACCCCAATGTTTGACAACATGAGAGAAGAAGAGTCGAGCTGTATCTTCTGCTGATATGTTCTGTGGGGCTGCGATGAAGGTAGCATACTTGGAAAACTGGTCTACTACCACCATGATGGTTGCATGATTTCCGACCTTGGGTAATCCTGTGATGAAATTCAGGGAAATGCTTTCCCAAGGTCTCTGTGGGACAGGTAGCGGCTCCAAGAGTCCCGCTTGTGCTGAGTGATCCGACTTGTCCTTTTGGAATGCTTGACAAGTCTTCACGCAATGAGGGGCGCCATGAGCTGTTGGACCCCGATGATGTGATGCCTGTTTGATGATGTTGAGGGCAGCCGGAACCGTGGGTTCAGGTCTGTTGGTTCCCTCCTTAAACTGCATGGCCGTGATGTTTCCAGCGGCCATCTTCTTGGATATGCACGGTATGGTGTGGGGTTTGGCCCTGTTGTCTCCCATCATTAGGAGCATGTTGGCATATGGTACCGGGATGGTGTTGGTCTGCCTGAGAAATTCCAATCCCACTATCAGTTCGAAGTCATCGATGATAGCTATGCGTAGGTCGAATATTCCCTTGTATGGGCCAAGTTGGATTGGCGCTTCTTTGGCTATTCCACTCACTTGCTGAGATGGGGAGTTAATAGCCTTGACACGACCCTTGCATTTTTGCACTGCTAGACCGAGGCGTTGCACCTGAGTTGAGGCCAGGTAGTTGTGGCTAGCACCTGTGTCTATCAATGCCCGAATAGGTCTGCCGTTTACTTTCATGTCAACGAACATTAGGGTCCTCTTTTGTGATGTGGGAGGCCTCTCGTCCGCCTTTCCTTTCCCTTTCTTGTCGATTGGGAATGCCTTCTTCTTGGGGTTGCCAGTACTGGTTCCCGCCAAGGTATCATGAATGGAGCCGACAAATGTGTTGAAGGCATCTACTGGGTCGGTGCCGTCTGAGTCGTCGGTATCTGACTCATCATCGTCAATAGTTTGTTGAGCATTGATTTGTGTATTGGGGCATTGATTGTTCCAATGTTCCCCGCCGCAATGACGTCATTCTGATGTGGGCTTCCTCCCCTGATTGTTGTTGACTGATGCAGTAGTGTTACTGCTTGAGGAAGGAGTTTTGGATTTGGATGCCCCTCGATCTCCTCCGTTTCTGTTGGGGCCACCGTTGCTAGGTTGGCTCCCGTTGTATCCCCCTCGGACAGGCGGCTGGGGCCTATCCTTCTGAGTTTCCAACTGATAATCCCCAAGGCACTCTGCAGCTTGAATGGCCTTGGGCAGGGTATCTACCCGTTGTCTTTGCAGTTCCATACGAGCATGAGGTTTCAAACCTTCTATGAATGTGAACAGTTTGTCTTTGTCCCCCATATCCCTATGTTTAGCATGAGTGCAGAGAATTCACGCACGTAGTCCCGCACTGACCTGGTGTGGCGGAGTTCACGCAACTTTCTTCGTGCATTGTATTCCACATTTTCGGGGAAGAACTGTAGGCGTATGGCGGCCTTCAGTTCTGCCCATGTCTGGAGAGTATCTTCGCCGGCCCTGATGGCTTCGTATTTGACTAGCCACCAGAGTTTTGCATCGCCTTGAAGATACATGGCAGCAGTTGCTACCTTCTTGGATTCCTCCAACTGTCCAATGGCATCGAAGTATTGTTCGATGTCGAAGATAAAGTTTTTCACTTCTTTAGCATCCTGGGCTCCGTTGTATGGCTTGGGCTCCGGAATTTTCAGCTTTTGTGGAGTGGGGCAATGTTCATGGCACCCCTGATGTGGTTTTTGCCTCCTTTGAGCAGGCTTTGAAGGGCAGCATTGACAACATTGAGCTGGCCTGTCAAGTTGTCTATGATTTGCTGCATGACTGTTAGTCAGTCTGCCTCTAGTTCCCGATGGGCTAAATCCTCGGCACGCTCCTGTTGGAGGTCCTCGAATTTGCCATGAATGTTGGTTGCCTCGACGGCAGCCGTTTCCCGGTCTTCCTCAGAGTCTTGACTGATGTTTGCAATGTCATTTTCGGCCTGCCGCATTCTGCGGTCCAGGTCGTCCAACCTTTGCACTAGGCTGGTTTTTAGATCAGGCAACGTATCCACGATGGGCCGTAATGCGTCAACCGTCTCTTCTAGGGTCGTGATGCGATCCCCGTAATTCACCATGGTCAGAAATGGTAATGATGATGCCAATGAGTTCCCTCATCCGATGTCGAGCCTAGGCTCTGATACCAACTGTTACACGGCGCCTTCCTGAAGTTCCTTGGAAGGGCGACGTAAGGCTAAGCAACTGATGTCAGTGCGGTTGCTATGCGCCAACTGAGGTCCTCACCGTACGCTAGACTAGATTGTCAATGCCGTACGGGAAAACCAATGTCGTGAGCAATTGAGCAGCGAAAAATGAGCAATTGATGATGAAAGATGATGATTGTATTGATGATGATGAAAGCTATTACAAGATGCAATGCGGTGTCGGGGGAGAGAGACACCAGTACAGAGAATTGTTTGAATGCTTGAATGTTTGAATGCTTTGGTCCCCCTTAATAATGCTTAAAAAAAATAAACCAAAGTTACATGAGTTGACCTAAGAAAGTTGTAGAAGCACACTGAAAATGAATGAAGTAAAACTACTCTATAATTACAATGAAAAGGACTTAGTCTTCTATGGAAGCAAGTCTGATGGCAGCAACTTTGTCTTGAGCAGCAGGGTCTGCGCGCGCATTGCTGTGGGCGCGCGCGGCACTATTTGGATCTGCCAGCGGCTGGGCGCTGGTGCTTGGCATTGGGTCTGCGCGCGGGGCACTATCTGGGTGTGCGGCGCTGATGGCAACATGATGATTTGTGCGTGCGGCATTGTCGGTGCGCGCGACACTGATGGCATTGGCCAGCCGCTGGGCACTGGTATTGATTATCGGTGGGGCGACAGAGGTACATACTCGTTTGTCACTTGGCGCTGCCGAGACCACGGGGCCGACCGTGGTGCTAGGCGTTGGGAGACTTGCCGGGACGCCACGGGGCGCGTCCAAGGGGTCATGGGTCGATGATGGAAAGCAGCCCATGACAGTAGTAATACTAGATTAGGAGAACTACATTTTCTCTTTTGCGGAAGGGGATCTGTAACAACCACATTTTGTCTCACCGGTTGTCGAAAATGAATTCCCTTTCTCCATAACCTACTATTCATCTCTAAGATATAGAGAATCAACCCCTATTCGCCGCTCTTATGAATAAGTGAGTCTCCCAACACCATAGTAGTATTTTACCTTCTATAGCAAACTATTACACCTTATTTATTATAAATTAAAATTATTTTAAAATATTATTATGTATAGCTACTTTTTATATTTTATAGCAAAATAAGTATTTATTGTATACACTACCATATAGGCAGAAGTGGAGTCAGGATTTGAAATTATTGAGTTCGAAATTTTAACCTTTTTATGTTAGTGGGTTCTAAAGTAAGAGTTTGTAATATTCAATGAATTTTTTAAGACAAATATATGATTTGGACTAAAGCTACTGGGTTCGACCGAACTCGGTGTCGAAGCTCTAGCTCCGCCCCTACATATAGGAGTGAAATATGCTATTCATATATTTTCTCTCTCTTTCTTTCAGTTAACACACGTTCTCTATCAAATCACAACAAGATTTTTCTTTTATCTCTCCACAATCTCTCTCTCTCTCTCTCTCTCTCTCTCTCTCTCTCTCTCTCTCTCTCACACACACACACACACACACATAGTAAGATTGTAGGAACAAATTTCTCATAATTGATCCTCAACGTTTTTGCTCCAAAAGTTCGTGGTAATTGGTAAAACTGTTGGCTCGTTCATGCTAAATTACTCTGTCATTCTCCTTTTTCTCTTCACTTTTTTTTTTAAATTTTCGCCATTGTTAGGTTTTGAGGAAGAAACTTCAATTTCGTCTTCAGTGGCAGATTCAAAAACTCCGAAGAGGGTTATACGAGGTATACCCATTAAAACACTCAATTTTGATCGTCGCAGAATCGTCGACGTCATCATTCACTATTGGCTCATCCTCTTAGGCGGACAGATCTGGTCATGGCTACGCCGGAGAAGATTTGAGGATGGAGTTTTTGTTCGTCTCCATTTTTAGTTTTAATACAATATATACAATATTTTGCTTGGTCGGAAAGAGCCATCTCTGACGAACGTTTTTCTCTTCTTTGCTATTTTAGTCACATACAATTATATAATTAATACATTGTATTATGTATAAATACACTCAAATACATTGTGTTTTTGTATAAATATATTATTTTTCGCTTGTATTTATGTATTTCGAAAGTCTGTATTTTTTGAATACAGTCGAATATCACTGTATTTTGTGATCTTTTTGTTGTTTGAATGCAGTTAAATTGAATACGGTGAATTGAACATAATGTATAATAGTGAATAATGATATTTGTGAATTGAACACAATATATACAGTCGAATTGAATAGAACAATATACACCATATTTTTTGATTACCTCACTGTATTTATGAATACAATTGCGTGAATACATGGAATACAACATAGTATAGCAGCGGAATTTAGGTAGAATTAATTTTGTTGAGTTAAATTAGGAGTGATACACGCTAATTGATTTTCTTTCTGTTATTAAACAACTGGATTCCCATATTCTTTTTAGCTGAATTTGGCTATTGTATTCATGAATACAGTAGCGGGAATACAACGAATACAGTCGCCCAACTGGACTTCCCTATTTTTAGGCGAATTCTGCTACTGTATTCATGAATATAGTAGCGCGAATACAACAAAAATACAGTCGCGTAACAACTAGATAATAGTTATAGGAAGTAATTATGTATATGGTAGCTATATAAAGTTAATAGCTACTAAACAATAATGATTTTTGAAAATTCCTCTTTATAAAACCTGCACTACTTTACACAAAAAGTGTCACGACCCAAACCGATGGGCCGCAACGGGCACCCGGTACCTTATTCAACCGAATACCAACTTAACGTATCTTTCGTATCATACTATAATAGGTAAATGAGCCGGAGAGGCCGTCGTGAGATAAGTAGAATAAAATATGAGGAAATACTCAATATAGGATGACCCAACTTGATATCCTGACTTATACATATGACGTACTGGCCTATAAGGCCATACCGGTATCCGTATATATGACATATGTCTACAAGCCTCTAAGAGTACATAAATATCATAAAGGTTGGGATAGAGCCCCGCCATACCAATCAATGCATATTCAAATCATACTGACCAAATAGGCAGCTCCGGAGCAAGTGGAGTGCACAAACACCTTCTGCAGAGCTGATAGCTTACTAGGAGAACTCTCAACCTGTCTATCGGGACCTGCGGGCATGAAACGCAGCGTCCCCAGGCAAAAGGGACGTCAGTACAAATAAAGTACCGAGTATGTAAGGCATGGCAGTAGTATATAAAAGACATGAAAGAAACATGGAGTAAAGAACTCAACCTGAAAATCTGAATAGCTCTGTGAATCATGAAAATTTATAATGTCATACATGTGCGTATAAATGTCATACCATGCATAGGTATATATGTACATAATATCATCAAGCCTCTGAGGGCATCCCATCATATCATCTCAGCCACTGTGAGCAAAATCATCAACGTATACCAGCTGATCAGGCGGTGGTGCGTATATAATGCCGTAACCTTTTTTCATATCCCATATATATATATAATATACGCGTATATAATGCCTTCTGGTCATGGGTCAATGTACATGCATAAATGCATGAAATGCATAAGAAATACGTTAATAAGATTTCTCGAATATCATAAAATCAATATGCCTTTCGGACAAACTTTATCAAATACGTATTTTTCTGAGACCCATGAACAAAGGATATAATAATAATTCACATGGGGAATCAAGAATATAGACACCCCTAGTATTTCTATGAATAAAGTCATTTATGAAAGTTGCGTATTTTGCGTGTTTTGTTTGTATCATTTGGATCATGCTAAAAGGAAAGAAGGGATAACCTTAACATACCTTAACTCCGTTGAGTCCTTAATACCTTCCAAGATATTCTTCAAACTACTCAATCCAATCTACCACATTATAAGGAGATTCAAAATCAGTGTTGAGTAAAGGCTAAGTCCTCAACTTAAACTAGTAGCTCGTTTACGTAAATTTGGGCAGCATCTCCCCTGTAACTAGTCCTCCTCCTCCTATACCATATACCAACAACAACAAAAACATAACAATAACAACATGTAAGCATCATTTTCGAACTTCATCTCCATCAAAATATACCACAAAACAGCCCACACACCTTAATCACTTCATACATAAAACGACAACCAAAGTAGTGCCAAACAACTTAAAAAAAATGTAACGACGAACGACCAGCCCACCATTCCATCATTATGTGGTGTTTCTCCATACTATTTGTCCTCCAAAACTCCATTAAACAGTAAAAAAAAATAGACAGCCCAAAGGCAACACGAAACAGCCCACAAAACAGTCAACTATAAGTCAAATAACTCGAACTCACAACTTTCGATCACCGTCCCGTGAGTTCTAACTATTAGGAAACAAATTTATGTACTTTTCTTGATATTTTAAAGTTTAAATACAGAAATTAGGATTTTTTATTAACTATTAAATACATTTCAAAACTCAAACTATAAAGAAAAAGAGAGGCGATATAGCGATACTTACGTTGTAGGGATCGTTTTAATGTTATCGCTTCTTGATTTCGTGTCCGAGATGATAGTCTTGTTTGAAGCACTATTAGAGAGCTCAAGCACCATTTTTATGGAGTTCTCTGGTCAGATGCTATGTAAAAATGAAGAGAGAGAGGCGAGTTAACAAAATATATATCAACTTTTGAAAAGTCAAAAGGTGCTAGCTTGGCACCCTCTGATTCGCCCATTTTCCGACACTTATATCTTTTTATCCGGATATCGTATGAACGAACGGTTAAGAGCATTGGAAATTACATTCCAAGAACTTCAATTTGGTATATAATATGTCCCAAAAAGACCTCATATATCCCATGAAATATATTTCTCAAAAAGCTCTGTTATAGGGTAAATCCTTAGTCGGTGTTTCCGCAACTTTAATCCAATTTTTTCCAAACTTCATATTTTCTATCCAAACATCATATATAGCCATATTATGACTTTAAAATCATTTAAATCATGATTAACAAGTCTCATATTCATTATATCACTTTGGGACGCACGGGGTGTAACAATCTCCCCCCTTAGAAACATTCGTCCTCGAATGTTAAACTCTCAGAAATCTATAGAAATTTTGGCAGAGTCTCCTCTGTAATGGTACTACTACCAACTTGCCACACAACAAACCCAACAATACAAATCCACATAGGGCCATAATCATCAATAACACCAATGGCCTCGCACTACCAATAACAATAACTAACATACGAATCAAGTACCATATACGTACCTAAAGGTTGTGATGTCTCAGTCTGATCCTCCTCCGAAAGTAGAAACAAGTGAGGATACCTAGTCTTCATTTCTTCTTCAGCTTCCCAAGTCATCTCCTCCACATTATTATTAATCCAAAGTACTTTAACCGAAGCTACATCCTTAGTTCTTAATCTCTGAACTTGTCTATCTAGTATAGAAATGAGAGCTTCCTCATATGATAGTTGCTCTGTAACCTGAACATCGTCAACTGGAATGAATTTATAGGGATCTGCAATACACCTACGGAGCATAGACACATGAAATACTGGATGTACAGACTCCAATTTGGAAGGCAAGTCTAACTATTATCCTACTTGGCCTACTCTGCGTATAATCTTATAAGGTACAATGTACCGAGGGATTAGCTTTCCTTTCTTACCAAATATCATAATGCCTTTCATCAGTGATACCTTTAGGAATACCAGTCATCTACCTGAAACTCCAAGTCTCGTCATCGATTATCTGCATAGGACTTCTGACGACTCTGTGCTGCTAATAGCCTTTCCCTTATAAGCTTAATCGTCTCAACTGCCTGTTATAGCAACTCTGGTCCTACTAACTTAGTTTCCCCAATCTCGAACTATCCTATAAGAGACCTACACTTTGGTTCGTAAAGAGCTTCATATGGAGCCATCTGAATGGTGGAATGATAACTATTATTATATGCAAACTCAATAGGTGGAAGATGATCATCCCAACTACCCGTGAAGTCCATCACTCAAGCCCGTAGCATATCCTCCAATGTCTGAATAGTACATTCAACCTGACCGTCTGTCTGGGGATGAAATGTTGTACTAAGACTTACCTGAGTCCCCAATCATTTTTGGAAGGACCTCCAGAAATTAGCTGTAAACTGAGCACCTCTATCTGAGATAATAGATATAGGGACACTATGAAGTCGTACTATCTCCCTAATGTAAAGCCTTGCATAATCCTCTGCTGAATAAATAGTCATGACGGGCAGAAAATGGGCTGCTTTTGTAAGTCTACGACAATCCCATATAACATCGATCTTACGTTGGGTACGAGGCAAGCCTATGATGAAATCCATATTATTCACTTCCCATTTCCAAGTTAGAATCTCTATAGCCTATAATAATCCATTGGGTTTCTGATGCTCAATCTTAACCTGTTGACAATTTGGGCACTGAGCAACAAATTCTGCTATATCCTTCTTCATTTCGTCCCACCAGTATATTCCCCTGATATCATGATACATCTTCGTAGCTCCTGGATAAATAGAATAACGAGAATAGTGAGCTTCTCCCATAACCTGCTGGCGCAGCAACCCTACCACATTAGAACACATCATTGACCTCGATATCTGAGGACTCCATCTCCTGTAATTTCAAATGGTGTATTCTCCTTTTGGGGGATGTATCTCTGTAATGAGCTAGCACATGATCCTCATACTGGCGTTCCTTCACTTCAGTTACTAAAGAGGATGCTGCCGTGTCCTGAATAGTAACTCTGGTATCACCTGAGTCCAGTAATCGAACTCCAAGACTAGCTAGTTGATGAATCGCATAGGCTATCCCACACTTCTCTGGCTGTAAATATGACAGGATACCCATAGATCTACGGTTGAGGGCGTCAGCTACTACATTCGCCTTTCCCGGATGGTAAAAATATTAACGTCATAGTTTTTCAGTAGCTCCAGCCATCTCCTTTGGCGTAAATTCAATTCCTTTTGATTGAAGATATATTGATGGCTCTTATGATCCGTATAGATATCAACATGAATGCCATACAAATAGTGCCTCCACATCTTTAGTGCATGAATCACCGCGGCTAACTCTAAATCGTGGGTCGCGTAATTCTTCTCGTGCTTTCTTAGTTATCTTTAAAGATAAGCAATTACTTTTCATGGTCATTTTGCCACTTGTTGCATAAATACATGGCTTATCTCATTGCCCACAAATACTGGAATTTTCTGTAACTCATATGATCTCAAATATCATCTTTTGACTTTTTTTCCTTCCCGTTCATTAGTCACGATATGTGCCACTTTCTTATGGAGTGCATACAATGTTGTTGTGAGACTGTTGTTACAAGACCATTTCTTTCTTATGTCACTATGTTTAAGTTGAATCCTTCTTCCTTATTCCCTCAGCTAGTCTTTCTTTGTAGTACTTAAAAGAGACCCTTTGACTTCTATAAAGTTGCGAGCTTATTACATCGTATACCCGAAAGAATTTTTGACGTTCTTACTCGCCTATAATTATCCTTAATTACTTACCTCCGCACCCTTGTGCTCATAAGGTTGATTCTAAACTAAAAATTTTGATTGACTTCTCAGTGGCACCATTTTGTTTTTCGTAACACTTATACGGTACCTTTAACAACTCCAACTCCTATCTGAATATTTCTCAAGGATTACGATGTCATCATATTTGCGAGATTGAATTCCCTATGTTGGGTTTCACTATGTTTATCTTGCACAACCTGTTGATTTGTCGGTATCCTCTTATTTAGCAATGGCTAGGCTCTTCCTGAATCAACTATTAACTACACGTTAGTCCATTTTCATATCTATATTCTGCGTAATCTCTCTTGGGTTATATCCTTTGTCTTAACTTATCCCGCACACTGGATCCTTATGTATCCAGTGTTCATTTGTATTTATTTATCAATAACATCTAGTGATGGAACCCTTTCTGCCTCTCCCATTCGTCATGCTTACATAATGTTCTGGAGTCGTATCATATCCGTAGGATCTGAATAAATGCAATCTCATTCCTTTTGCCTTTCTACCACATTCTTTCTTTACTATTCTATAGTTACCTTAACCACATAACTTCGACTTAATACCATATCACACCATCTTCCCCCCTTTAGGGAAGTACTAACATTTATTGCTATGAAGATTTACCTATAAATGTTTCACTTCTTCATATTTGCATCTTTTTTCACATCTTCACAGACTCTTACTTGCCTTGCGGTAACCCTTCTATACCAGGGATAATTTAATTCCTTACACACAAAGGTGACACCTAGTGTAACTGTCACACTTAGTCCATTAAGCTTAACTCTGCTCACAACGCTTGTTCTAGGGAAGCGTCTTCCTGAATGACCTTTAAAGGTTATTCTTCTGTTGTCCATTCAATTATCGTCGGAATGCGATCTCTGAAATTCTCACGATGTCAACTATTATCAAATCCTTTGGTCCAGAATTCATGTTCAGTTTATCGTATTCACTAGCCCATACTAATTTCTATTACTCCAGGGTCTAACTTTTCCTTCTGGTAATCATGTATGAGTCACCAACTCATTTCTCGAAATGGAGACATGACTTTTTGGCTTATACTCTTTTATTGTCTCAAGGCATGTAACTTCTTGTCTTTTCCTTCACTTGACTATAGAATTTGTAGTCCTGTCATATTTTGATTTACCGTTATCATCCATTTATCATATCTTACTCATAATGCTTCATTTACTTTATTTTTATTCTCCTGCTAATATTTCTGTCTATCACCTTATTATGAAAACTTCTTCAAAACATTCTTTCACTTTTAGCCTCCCTTGATTCAACTCACTGGCTCTTCGGGTCGCCTAACACTCTCTCTTTACTAGGGACGGGAGCCATACAAAGGTAAATATTTATCCCTTCTAGGATTCCAATGCCAATCTTCTAATATTTCTGAACATTCTAGTATTCATATTTGATTGTACTATTCTAGAGTGCACCATCTGGGTGTCTCACAAGGAGAACTATTACCACGTTTGCAATATCCCTCGAAAATGTGAGCTAATGATAACAATTCATCCACAATTTTGGGTTACTTTAACCCTAGTTAGATGCTGATATCCCATCCTTCTCTTAAATTATATCTGCTAGCTCCCATAGGGCATAATTAAGATGAGTGTGGCCAATTATACACATCTCTGTTATTGTTGAAGGTAACTCAAAATGCTTATATTTCTCTGTCTGGATTGTAAATGCTGATAATCTTCATCAACTAGGTACCTCATATCCTTCTTCACCTAGCTTCTTTTACTTGTTGAAACTTGTATCTACCTTCTGATTCTCTCGTTGCTTTTTACCATAGGGGTAGATAGATATTCATGCCTTAGTGCTCCTTATCAAGAGGCTCACATGTCGTAGTACACACATATCTACTGAAGGCCTTACATTTACTCATCATAAGCATGACGCAAAATCGAGTTTCTCTAACTCAACTCTTTCACAGCCACATTCAATCTCTTACCAACTGTCTTTCTGGATGTAGATGTCATTGTATAACGAATAAAATAGAATTTAGGAATTTGAATTTCATACAACTGAGTTCTAATACACGATCTAGATTAAGAAGAAAAAGTGACAGTCCTAAATGCTCTGTAGCCTCCTGCTTATAAGTGTGGTGCACAACACACCCATAAAAAGGACTCTACTAGACACAGCTTGTAGACTCCCTAGGACAGAACTGCTCTGATACCACTTTTATCAAGACCCAAACCGATGGGCCGCGACGGGCACCCGGTACCTTATTCAACCGAATACCAACTTAACGTATCTTTCGTATCATACTATAATAGGTAAATGAGCCGGAGAGGTTGTCGTGAGATAAGTAGAATAAAACATGAGGAAATACTCAATATAGGATGACCCAACTTGATATCCTGACTTATACATATGAGTACTGGCCTATAAGGCCATACCGGTATCCGTATACATGACATATGTCTACAAGCCTCTAAGAGTACATAAATATCATAAAGGTCGGGATAGAGCCCCGCCATACCAATCAATGCATATTCAAATCATACTGACCAAATAGGCAACTCCGGAGCAAGTGGAGTGCACAGACACCTTCTGCTGAGCTGATAACTTACTAGGAGAACTCTCAACCTGTCTATCGGGACCTGCGAGCATGAAACGCAGCGTCCCCATACAAAAGGGACGTCAGTACAAATAAAATACCGAGTATGTAAGGCATGTCAGTAGTATATAAAAGACATGAAAGAAACATGGAGTAGAGAACTCAACCTGAAAATCTGAATAGCTCTGTGAATCATGAAAATTTATAATGTCATGCATGTGCGTATAAATGTCATACCATGCATAGGTATATGTGTACATAACATCATCAAGCCTCTGAGGGCATCCCATCATATCATCTTAGCCACTGTGGGCAAAATCATCAACGTATACCAGCTGATCGGGTGGTGGTACGTATATAACGCCGTAACCTTTTTCCATATTCCATATACATATAATATACACGTATATAACGCCTTCTGGTCATGGGTCGATGTACATGTATAAATGCATGAAATGCATAAGAAATACGTTAATAAGATTTTTCGAATATTATAAAATCAATATGCCTTTCGGACAAACTTTATCAAATACGTATTTTTCTGAGACCCATGAACAAAGGATATAATAATAATTCACATGGGGAATCAAGAATATAGGCACTCCTAGTATTTCTATGAATAGAGTCATTTATGAAAGTTGCGTATTTTGCGTGTTTCGTTTGTATCATTTGGATCATGCTAAAAGGAAAGAAGGGATAGCCTTAACATACCTTAACTCCGTTGAGTCCTTAATACCTTCCAAGAAATTCTTCAAACAACTCAATCCAATCTACCACATCATAAGGAGATTTAAAATCAGTGTTGAGTAAAGGCTAAGTCCTCAACTTAAACTAGTAGCTCGTTTACGTAAATTTGGGCAGCATCTCCCTGTAACTAGGTCCTCCTCCTCCAATACCATATACCAACAACAACAAGAACATAACAATAACAACATGTAAGCATCATTTTCGAACCTTATCTCCATCAAAATATATCACAAAACAGCCCACACACCTTAATCACTTCATACATAAAACGACAACCAAAGTAGTGTCAAACAACTTAAAAAAAATGTAACGACGAACGACCAGCCCACCATTCCATCATTATGTGGTGTTTCTCCATACTATTTGTCCTCCAAAACTCTATTAAACAGTAAAAAAAAATAGACAGCCCAAAGGCAACACGAAACAGCCCACAAAACAGTCAACTACAAGTCAAATAACTCGAACTCACAACTTTCGATCACCATCTCGTGAGTTCTAACTATTAGGAAACAAATTTATGAACTTTTCTTGATATTTTAAAGTTTAAATACAGAAATTAGGAATTTTTATTAACTATTAAATACATTCCAAAACTCAAACTACAAAGAAAGAGAGAGGCGATATAGCGATACTTACGTTGTAGGGATCGTTTTAATGTTATCGCTTCTTGATTTCGTTTCCGAGATGATAGTCTTGTTTGAAGCACAATTAGAGAGCTCAAGCACCGTTTTTATGGAGTTCTCTGGTCAGATACTATGTAAAAATGAAGAGAGAGACGAGTTAACAAAATATATATCAACTTTTGAAAAGTCAAAGGTGCTAGCTTGGCACCCTTTGATTCGCCCATTTTCCGACGCTTATATCTTTTTATCCAGATATCGTATGAACGAACGGTTAAGAGCATTGGAAACTACATTCCAAGACCTTCAATTTGGTATATAATATGTCCCAAAAAGACCTCTTATATCCCACGAAATATATTTTTCAAAAAGCTCTGTTACAGGACAAATCCTTAGTCAGTGTTTCCGCAACTTTAATCTAATTTTTCCCAAACTTCATATTTTCTAACTTTAATCTGATTTTTTTCAAACTTCATATTTTCTATCCAAATATCATATATAGCCATATTATGACTTTAAAATTATTTAAATCATGATTAACAAGTCTCATATTTATTATATCACTTTGGGACGCATGGGTGTAACAAAAAGCATACATTTCGTTGGCAAGATAGCTAATTGATGATATGTTACCACAATTCATGAACCCCTTAAATTGTTTTGGCAAAGTGCACATAATTAATAAGGAACTAATCTATTCGAACATTCCAAGAGAGTTGTTCGATTACTTGATAGATTTACCTTCAACGTTTTTATAGATTTTACTTCTCAGGGCCAATAACGAATTACTTCTGAAAAAGTGTTCATCGTTCATAACGAGTGTGTAAACCTCCAAGTTCAGAAATTTTTCATGTTTTCGAAATTTTAAGGGGTTCATGTCAAAAGTTCAGATGTGATTAGAAATCAAAGTTCCGTTAATTTGTTTTTTGTTTCCTCTGGAGCAATTAATCTACAAAGGAAACCAATAGAATATGTACATTACCGATGGACTTGAACGCAACAAATTTAGAAGTATCATAAGCTTAGAGCCATGCCTTATAATGCAATAGTATTAGGGAGAAATTAAGCTACAAAAGAAATCATTAGAAAATATACACTAACTCTGAAGAATTTATTTTAATCACGGACCAAATATAATAAAATTACTTCCTACTTCTCTTCACTATTTTCTTGTCCCATCACCCACCTACCACACTATTTACGTGTCACATTTCACTCCACCTTCACTAGTCGCTTATCCTATCGTTCATTTTCAACTCTCTTTCTTTCTTTCTTCTTTTTTTTTTATTACTTATACACCCACAAACCCCACTAAAAGGCAGCAAAAAAAAAAAACCTTCATCCTCCTCCAAAACACCATTATTTTCAGCCCCAAAAATGCAGTAAAACCCAGCTGCGAAACAGTTCCAAAACGACCTCCAAGACAGCCCCAAAATCATCCCGAAAACCTCCATCGAATCAGCCCCAAAGTGCAGCAAAATAGCTGCCGAACAGCCCAAAAACAGCAGCAAAAACAGTCCAAAATGCCGCTTCAATAGCACCAAAAATAAGCCACCTAAACTACTATAAAACCATGTGAAACCCCAGCTAAAATAGCCACAAAAATGCAGCGAAAATCAGCTGAAAACAGCCCAGAAATCAGCTCAAAAACAGCTTCAAAAATCAGTCCAAACACCATCCTTGAGCTTCATCAAAGTTCAGGTCGAGTTCGGCGAGGTGAAAGTTTCTGTCCGGCGAGGATCCGGGCTTGCCGTGGTCATGCTGTTTTCGGTCTTCAAGGCCCATAAAAATCGAGTATTGAGGTCCGTTTCTTACTTTTAATCTCAAAAATTTGTTGCATAAGATGTTCTCCAGATACATAGTATTCTTCATACATGCCTCACTAATTTTGGGAAAATACACATAATTTTTGGGCAAAATATGCATCAGCTTTGAGACCCCATTTCAATAATAATAACGACTCGGTAAAATCTCACTAGTGGGGTCTGGGGAGGGTAGAGTGTACGCAAACCTTACCCCTACCCGAGGAAACAGGGAGGCTGTTTCCGAAAGATTCTCGGTTCAAAAAGACGAAAAAGAGACAATATATCAGTACGAACAACAAGATCTACGACTGTACTAAGGGATAAAAAGTGAGAGACACCAAGTCTACCTAGGAGAGAATATAGGATAAGACTGAGACTTGGCAATGACCTTGTAAGTAAAAGTCATAACTGAATGAACTGAAGGACAAAATCACACAAGTCAAAATGGAAATTCAAAGTCATTGTGCTAGAATACTGTTTCAAATTCCATTATCCTAGAAAATTCTTACAACTTAAATTAGAGATTGAAACAGACTCATGGTGCTGGAACATTGCAAACCTTTCAGTGATAATGAAGCGGAACAAATACTCAGCCCCTTAGACTCCATGTAAGACTGAAAAGGGAATTTTTGTTTGTTCACTTATAAATACTGCACCACTTCCTTAGTGCTAGCTTTTATAATACAATTACCTCATTCTCACAAAAAGATAATGAAGCAGAGGATGCACTCCTCACCCCACCCCCGAAAGCAAATCTCATCCTACAAAATAATGATGGAAGACCCATCACCCACCATAGAAAAATCTCATATAGCCAAGTGACAAAAGCAAACTCTCCACCGAGCCTCTCTCGAAGCTGAAACTCAAAAGGAATACTTCCACGTAAAAAAACTGTGTTTAAAGTAACAAAATAAATAAGATTACTTCCACATCAAAAAACCTTGTTTAAAGGAACAAAATCAATTCACAACACCTCACTTTAGTGTATGCAGGAATAAAAAAGCAAGTTGCGGGTACCAATTATTACGGCTTTGTCTCACAGTAACAAAGGCAAAGCCTTTTAATTGTATACTATGAGTATTAATAAAAGTGAACAGAAAATCACTAATATCAGCACTAAAACAAACCCAATTGCACATTAAAGATGACAAATATAAAGCAACTACCCCAATAATTTATTCCCAATTTATCTTTTATCTTGCAAAATAAATAAATTAATGAATAAGTATACAAACTGGAAATGCCTCAAGAAGCTCTCTGTCGATGAATGAGAGCAAAGAAGTAAGGAGAAAAATCAATGTATCAACGTAGAAGAAAGAGAGAGATAAAGAGAAAAACACCTCTTAAACGATATGTTGGAGTTTCCCACAAGACATTTTTGGAAGTAATCTTTTATGTTGACGGCAACAACTATCTCGATCAGTTAGGGCGGCTTGTATCAAACTTTAGGTTTTCTTCTTCTTTGTATCTTTGTCAGGACTTTTAGGTTTTCTTTTTGTTTTTCCTTCGAGGTGCTTTGTCTCACTTCTGTAAAAAAATAAAAAGGAGCCATAAAGTTAAAAGAGGGAAAATAGGGAGGGAAAGCAAAACTATCCCAGTAGCCCTTTTTTTAGGAACCGTTGCCAAAGATGCATCTATTGCAGCGGTTAAGGAAACTGTCACGACACATTAATCTACCGCGACGGTTCTTTCCCTAATGCAACGGTTTATTCTATTACATATCTTAATAGGTCTGAGAGGATAATGTGACGGTTGTAACCGCTGCCATAGATGTTTTATTGCAACGTTTGCGTAACCGTTGCTATATAACTGTTGCGATAGTAGTGGGCTACCACAGTGGCCAGTGGGCAGAGGCGGATCTAGGATTTGAGTTTTATGGGTTCAACCTGTAAAGTTTTTAGTATTGAACTCATTGTATTTTTAAAGTTATGGGTTTATGTTGTTATATGTTGCAATATTATTGAATTTTTACACATAAATTTATATTCCGCGCTAAAAATACTGGGTTCAGTTGAACCCGGTACTAATGCCTTGCATCCGCCTCTGCCAGTGGGCATACCATTCCTTAAGCCAATCATCTCCCTACCCAAGCGGGGTAGTTGTAAAATTGTAGTAGTTCATGTCATCATTAGTGCTAGATGTCATTTGAAGCAAGACGCAACACTCTTTTGGTGCCTTGTTCAATCACCCTTTTAACACCGTAAAACGGGTGGTTCCGAGGATACAAGTCTGGAAATAAGAGCTCTAGTGCTTGTAGAAAATAATCCTGCTGTGTAGTATAGGAGTTCTGACATTCATGTCATTTTAATCAATAAAATTGTTGTAACTTCCATTTAATGCTATGTGTATGAGCACTCCTTCCCGTGAAACTGCATTTTGAAAAGTTTCACTTGGTTTACGGATGCGATATCATTCGGTTCTAACTAACGTAACAAAGCAGATGTATTCAAAAAAATTACTGATAGAATTTCAAATGCACAGGTCCGACAAAATCTTTGTGCCAATGGATGTGAAATATTATGTATATGCAGGTGTGTCCAATTGTGATGACCCGATACGTCACTTTGAGTCCTAACCTTTATTACGTGTTCCGACACCTCGACTAGCCCCGTTTAGTGTTCCTCGATTTGCGTACGCAATCCGTGTCTTGTTCCTGAAAGCTTTTATGTGGAAAATTTAAGAAAAATATGAAATTTTACCTTAAAATACATTTGAGTTGACCACGGTCAACATTTTGTGTAAACGGACCCGGATCTGTGTTTTGACGGTCCCGATGGGTCCGCATCGTGATTTGAGACTTGGGTATATGCCCAGAATCGAATTCGGAAGTCCCTAATTTGAATTAACGTATTTTGTTGAAAATTAGTAATTTGAAGGTTTAAATAATTTCTAAATTTGACCGTAGGTTGACTTTTTTCTACCGGGTTTGGATATCGATTCCGGAACTTAAAATAGGTTCATTTCACTATTTATGATTTGTCTGCAAAATTTGGTGCAAAACAGAGTTGATTTGACGTGTTTCGAACGTCCAATTTTAAAATTGCATGTTCTTGAGTTCTTTGAAAAATTTCATACATTTTGATGTCCGATTTGTAGTTCTATGTATACTTTTTGTGTTATGATCGCGCGAGCGAGTTTGTATTATGTTTTAGACTTGTGTGAATGTTTGGCTTGGAGTCCCGAGGGCTCGGGTGAGTTTAAGACGCGTTTTAGAGATTTTGAAAGTTGCTGGTGTGACCTGGTGTGCAGGTCTCGCATTTGCGATCATTTGATCGCTTTTGCGACCTGTCCATGTTCGCATTTACGAATAATTCATCACAATTGCGATGACAGCAGATACGCGGGGAGTTCACATTTGCGATAACTTCTTCGCATTTGCGACATCTGTGCCTGGACAAAAGCTGAGAGACGGTATTTTTAGCCTCATTTTTCATATTTTGGAACCCTAGGATAGGTAAGAGGCGATTTGGAAGAGGAAATTTTATCTACAAACTTTGGGTGAGTGATTCTAATCCATTTCTAATCACATTCTATCAACTTATCTTAGATTTTAACATCAAAATCATGTAAATCAAAGTGAAAATTTGTCAAACTTTGTTAAGTTTTTGAAAAATACGTAAGAAATTGAGTTTTGACAGTCGATTTGGACTTGAATTTTGAAACTAATCATATATATGAACTCGTGGGGTCATGAGTAGTTGGAATCTACCATTGGACCCGGATTTTGACCAGGCGGGCCCATGTTGACTTTTTGGGAAAAGTATAAAGATCTTAGCTTTATCTATTGTAATTGATTTTTAGCATTGCTTGTTGATATTAAGCCAATTTTGGTTAGATTCGATTGGTTTGGAGGCGAATTTTAGAGAAAAGTCCCTGATTGAGCTTTGATTTGGTTGCGGAGCGAGGTAAGTGTTGGGTCTAACCTTGATTTGAGGGAACTAGAAATCCTTGAACTATATGTTATGTGAATTACGTGTAGCGGTGTATATGCGAGGTGACGAGTGTATATACACCGTCAAAATAATTGTTCACATGCCTTCTAGTAATTTATGAATTATCTCATTCCATGTCTTAACTGCTACATGCTTTAATCGCTTTCTATGCCGTAATTTATTACTTGTCATTAATTATTCTTGTATCAAAATATTCGTTCCTTCCATGACTCCATGATTAATTACTACTTGCCTTAGTTGTCTTACTTGTACACCTTAAATGTCACATACTTGGCTTGTTTTGTTGCTTTTGTATTATTTGTAGCATTTCTTTGATTAGCACGTGGTTCCTTTATAGCTTTACTTTCATATTCCTTAATTGTGTCGATTCTTGTAAATTGAGCTATTGAATTGATTGCTTTTATTGATACTATTCGGGTTGCACGCCGCAACGATTGTGATATGGTGGAATAAGGGAGGATTTTGATATTGATTATGATGATATAGTGGGATCGGGTTACACGCCGCAACAGTTGTGTACGTAATACTTGTCATTGATAAATTATGATATGGTGGAATAAGGAAGGATTTGATATTGATATGGTGGGATCGGGCTGCGCGCCGCAAGGGGTTTTATATATGACTCTTGATAGTGATTGACGAGCGCAAAACACAATACAAAATTGATGCTCGCTAACCAAAGATAATATAATTTAATTATCGTCTCCACAGGGATTGGATTTAAATAACGTTCGAGTAATTTCTGGCTTATTTGCTATTCAAAATGATCAACACTTGATTTCGTGTGATTACTACTACAATTAACTACTAAATTAAGATTACTAGTAATTAGACCTAATCACAGAGAAGAGAGTTGAACTAAATGGTTGAAAACAATATGAGAATTAAGGGTTGCAACAGGATAGGTGTACGATAGCTATTCGGGATCTAACTCTATTTAAATTTACTTCTAATGTTCTAATGATATTTACGAATTCACTCGATGATTAGCTTAAACGTAAGGTTAAATATTCCTCTCTCGATTAAATCTGAACTCTACAGAATAAACTAATACGAAGCACTGTAAAGATGTGCAAGAATACGTTAATGGACTAGTCTTTAGCAAAACGTCTCTCGAATATTCTCCTAACTTGGTTTAATCAAAAACTTAAAAAGCTCTCTCGATTACTTAGAAGAATCACTAAATTAAACCAAACCAAATAATGCAAAGATAATCACCAAAATATTCTTCTTTGGATTAAATAAATCGGTGAATAAAGTTGCAAACATTTCTAAGCTCCATACATATAATCACACAATTAAACTAGAGTTAAATCCACAAATATCAATCAAAATACCATATCCGTCGAAACCCTATGGAAAGAACTACTCTATAGATATGGAAAAGTCGTCACAAATAAGTTTAAGAATATAAAAAATATCAAACACAACTTTACAATACAAACTTTCATTTTTGCACCTATTGTTGGCAAGAGAATTGATGAAATCTTGTGTCTTTAAGCTGTGGTAGCTCTCCAAAACTCTCCTAGGTCGAATCTCCTATAAAAAAGTATTTTTACAATGTATTTATATCGAGTATGGATGGACCTGCACTACAATACTCTCTCTGAGTCAAGTTAGAATTAACTGGGCGAAAAATTACATTAGTGCGCCGCCCATCGTGACACACTGCGAGCCGCGTTAGTGGAGCTTTTCTGAAGCTTAACCAAAAGAACGCACGCTGCCTTATTCTCGTAAGAATCCAAAAAAGGGGTTATCCCATCGTTTGCCAACGCCTAACACATGACGTGTTAGTGCCACTTTTTAGAGGGGTTGGAACTTTAAGCTTCTAATGCACTTTTGGCTTTTTCTTCTATTATTTTATATGCGCACCGGGTCCTTGACACCCGAACTCGATTCCGACTTAACTCTCGAACTTCTACTCAGATTTCAAAATTCTTTTTTTAATTTTCTTTTAGCTCTAAGAATTCGTCTTGACCCGAAATCTGAACCTACACAATAGAAAACATGCAATGAGTACAAATTGATCATATTTTAGCTCAAACACAATAAAAGTATATCAAATAATAGGTGCAAAGTAGCCAAAAATTCGTATTTCTAGCCTACCATCAACACCCCGCACTTAGACCATTGCTTGTCCTCGAGCAACAAACTACACTTCAAATAAGAACGACTTTTCACGCAAGTCTCCTAACTCATCATGTCAAAAATATTTAAAGCAGACTAAGTACCATACCGTAACATCTTAGCCTTAAGGCTCGGCTCAAAAGTACCACGTATTTTTGAAATACCCGCTCACTTACTCTAATACAGAGGTCAAAGGTATTACCTTTCCTTCGCAAATCATGTGCCCTCACACCAAAGATAGAGAGTAATTCCACACACCATAAAATTCAGGAACAAATATGAACTCAAGATAGAAAGAATTTACTTACTCTCAGAAATAACATTCACGTTCCACAGAGAATGTACCATAGGCTTGCCCGTAGTGTAATACTCTACTAATTGAGCTCATTCAGTCAAGGATCAAGTAGGACTTTATTTTGGTTGTAATGTAGGCTGCGGGATGGGTCGGATACATTTGAATACATTGACTACACATCCCTAAGCACTTTAATACATATATATTAACAATTCAAACCCCACACTTATGTTGAACCAAACCCCAACCTTCACAATATAACAACATCAAGCTCCCAATTTCTTTAAGCACAAATAAGATGAGAACTACCACTAACAAGGAATCAATTTTTTTTCTTTTCAAAGTTCTATTTTTTTTTCTTTCCAAGTATACTCTCTCTTTTTTTCCCTTTCAATTCCCTACAAGTGGCTCTCATAATTTTTCCAAACAATGCACCTTTCTTCTTTTTCAATAGTTTCCCTAAAAAACACGACCATACCTCAACTTTAGCTTTCACAAGCTCATAACAAAATCAAGTGCTCAAGAGAGGTAAAAAGTTCAAACAGATAATCAATTCAAACAAAATGGATCAAGCTTGCAGTGTGGTTACCAAAGAAGTAGGATTATAGGCTCAAATGGCTGACTAGGATACACAACAATTAGGCGGGCCATAAACATATAATTAGCTCAACAACGAAATGCCTATATCACTTCCTAGACTGAATAAGATTACTATTTCGCTTTGCAAATACACGGGGCAAGTTCTAGACATCAACTAACATACACAGAATATCAACAAATCCTCACTCAGGGTCGGATCTATCCCTACTCTCTAGTCAAAGAAGTTAAGCAAAGTCAAGATCAAACAAATTAAGGTACTTATCCATGAGTCAAGAATTGAGCATAGGCATCACAACTAAAGCACTTATTGCTCTCAAAGCACAACACAGGTAAGACAAGTTATCTCTATTTAACACCATAACACAAGACTTCTCTATTACTAATTAAAAAAACTAACTACATCCGGTTCAAGCAAAAACCTTGGAAAAGAACCACATCACAAAGAAAAACCAAGGGGTAATTATTACACTACTTAAGAAAAACAAAATATTTTTTTAATCCCTCAAGAAGACAGCCGAGGAAATCCATCGTCGGGAAAAGTAAAAAAAAAAATCAATCAAAAGAAATGAAAAAAAACACACATTTACATATTTATATCCCTATCCCATATTTTAAATTGTGGCATGTTCACATAGCACACAAATAAAAAGCAAGAGGTAAAGGAATCTTCCCTAATTCATCTAGCCGGGGTCGCAATCGAAGTCGGGATCTCCTTTGCATGCCCGACCCAATGCACACATCCATGCTGAGAGCTTCTTTTCCGCCTTCTTTGGGTACACCCCATACTTATCAGCTTCACTCTTTCCAATTTGCTCTTTCAAGGCCGCCCTTTCTCCTTCCATCTTGAAGATCAGTCTTTCATCTCCCACTCTGAGCATGAGCTGCCTTTCCTGAATATCTAGAATTGCTCTGCCCGTAGCCAAGAAGGGTCTTCCTAAAATCAGCGGAACCTCCCTATTCTCCTCCATGTTCACCACAATGAAGTCCACAGGGAACACAAATTTATCCACCCGAACTAGCACATCTTCCACTATTCCTTCTGGTATGATTGTTGTCTGATCCGCCAGCTGTAAGGACATAGGTACCGAGCTGATATCTAAAATCTCTCCCTCCAATTTCATGAAAATAGACAAAGGCATAAGATTAATAGAAGCACCTGAATTACACAAAGATTTTTGAAATTTTGTACTTCCTAAAGAGCAAGGTATAGTAAAACTCACTGGATCTCCATATTTTTGAGGGAGTTTATCTTGTAAGATGGCACTAAAATGCTTTGTCATCTTGACAATCGATGTTTTTTCTACTTTCCGCTTCTTGGACAATATTTTCTTCATGAATTTGGCATAAACTGGCATCTGCGAAAGCACCTCTATGAAAGGTATATTCACATATCCACCTGCTTGAACACTTCTGGAAAGCGCTCGAATTGTTTGTCCAACTTCTCTTTTCGTTGCTTCTGGGGGAAAGGTAGAACATACATGTATTTGCTCTCTTCAGTCTCATTATTTGTTGAATTATCATTTTTCTTCTTTTTCTGAGCTTTAATCTTCCCCTTCTTCTTCAAATCCTCATCTACCCTCACTTCACCTTCTTAAATGTTGTTGATTTTTTATTCCTCCACAATCTTCACCTGTCTTTCAACCGTCTCATCCTTTAGCTTTGCTATGAGATCCTCCAACTCGTGCCCACTCCTCAAAACACTGCATTTATTGTCTCTTTTGTATTTCTTTCAGTATCAGCAGGGAGTCCTTGTCCCTGAGGTCTAGAATTATTTTGCTGCCATGAGTTCAGGCTACCACTTGGTGAATTCCAAGAAAAGCCTGGGTGCATCTGTCCCATGGGATTGAAATTATTACCTCTCCGGTAGTTGCCTCTATCAAAGCTTCCCATAATATTTACCACTTCATATGTAGCTGCAGCCTGACACCCATGCATTGGATGAGCCATTCCATAGAAATCACAAACTGGTGATGGTTGGCTCTGAACTTTGGCTAAGGTCAACTTTCTTATCTCTTTGGCCATGGCTTCTAGTTGGGCTCGCACTGCGGTGTTTGAATCTACTTGATGAACCCCAACAGATCTTCTTCTATCATTACTCGCAGCAGGCCACTAGTTAGCATCTTCAGATAGCTCATCAAGAATTGCCACAATCTCCTCAGCAGTCTTCTTCATTAAAGGACCTCCAACTGCAGTGTTCAGAGTTCATCGTGGGGGAGGTGTCAGTCTATCCCAAAAGTCCTAGAGTAGCATCCACAATTCAATCCCATTATGCTGACACTTTATTATATCTCCTTGAATTTTTCCTAAGCCTCGAAAATTGTTTCAGTGTCCGTCTGGCAGAAGTTGTGAATTTCCCTTCTGAACTTCACTATTTTTGCAGTTGAGAAGTATTTGTCAAGAAACTTTCTAGTCATATCTTTCAATGTCCTGTTCGACCCCGTTGGTAAGCTACGAAGCCAGTGCTTCGCGACATCCTTCAGTGAAAAAGGGAATGCCCTTAAGTATACATCATCTTTCGACACTCCGTTATACTGGAATGTGTTCATGATTTCCTCAAAATACATCAAGTGAGTGTTAGGATCCCCATTCACCTTTCCTCTAAAGATACAATTGTTCAGAATAGTTTAAAGCAAGCCTTGCTTCAACTCAAAATTATTTGCTGCTACTAGCGGAGGTCTGACACTGGATAGTCCCTGATTGTAGACTGGTCTGTCATAATCACCCAATGCTCTACTAGGTCTGGGTACCGCATTCTCGAACTGGTCTTCAATCAAGGGTCGATTTAGATTGAATCTTCAACCCCCATCATCGTTAACGGTCTCATCAGCAGTTGTACGGGCTGGCTTAGCTGCTACTCGTGCATCTTCTTATTGTGCTGCTTCTCTTACAGCTAATTCTACCTCGTCTTCACCGATTTTAGCCATGTGTTCTAGGGTTGAAAGTTGCCCCAAATTTTTTTCGGTGAGTTCTTTCTCTTTCTTCAACTGTCGTAGACTCTTTTCCACTTCTGAATTGTTTGGAATCAATTCCTTTGAAGAAGATAGAGTCATACAACAGAGATGTCAATCTGTTGCCTGCACACAGAAGAGGAAACCCGTGAAGAATAAAAAAAAGAAAAATAAAAAAAAATAAAAAAACTTCCTGAATTAGCACCAAAAACTCTTTTGAACACTATTGATTGCCAATCCCCGGCAACGGCGTCAAAATTTGACGAGCACAAAACACAACATGAAATTGATGCTCGCTAGCCAAAAATAGTATATTTTAATTATCGTCTCCACATGGATTGGATTTAAATAATGTTCGAGTAATTTCTGGCTTATTTGCTATTCCAGATGATCAACACTTGATTTCGAGTTATTACTGCTACAATTAACTACTAAATTAAGATTACTAGTAATTAGACCTAATCACAGAGAAGGGAGTTGAACTTACGGATTGTAAACAATATGAGAATTAAGGGTTGCGACATGATAGGTGTACGATAGCTATTTGAGATTTAATTTTGTTTAAATTCACTTCTAATGTTCTAATGATTTTTACGAATTCGCTTGATGATTAGGTTAAACGTAAGGTTAAAGATTCCTCTCTCGATTAAATATGAACTCTACAAAATAAACTAATATGAAGCACTGTGAAGATATGCAAGAATACGTTAATGGACTAGTCTTTAGGAAAACGTCTCTCGAATATTCTCCTACAACAACTAAATGATGTCTCAACTAAACAGAGTTTCCTTTACAAAAAAGGTAGGCAGCAGTCCAGGAAAAGAAATCCACGCCATCGCCATCGGAGTTTCTTCACCCGCCTTAAATTTTGCATCGTAGATAAGAGTACGCAATTGGTATTCCTACCCATCTTTGGCTTTGATGTAGTACGTACTCTTCGATGTGAAATCGGGGAAATCTTGCCTTAGAGTTAATCTAATTAACACATGACGATCTCTAAGGAATCCGATATTAGACTCACCTTTGATACCACATTGAGTTGGAATTATTCGGCGAAGCTCGTGAATCTCCGGAGAACCATATGAAAGCTTGCCAACGACAATATATTAGAGGCCTTCAATCACGTTCATTCTATCTACTTCCACCTCTGTGAATTTAACCACTGGTTGGCCATTCAAATACACTACTCGTCGCAGTGGAATGGGTTGAATTGAAGCTGCAGCAGTAGCCATCGCTGGAGGATTTAAAGAATTTGGTTTCAAAATCTTCGAGTAATCTAGAGGGTTGGAGTTAGTTGTTGTATGTTGTTGTGCAACGCTGGGAGAATATTCGAGAGATGTTTGCATGTATATTTGAGAACATCTTATTGACTCAAGAAATTGTCACTGACATAAGGTTAAGGGGAAAGCCAGCTAATGTGGTGATCAAGCTTGATATGGCTAAGGCCTATGATAGGGTCTCATGGAAGTACTTAGTGCATGTGCTAAGGAAGATGGGATTTTCTGAACACTTCATCAACATAGTGTGGAACTTGGTGTCAAATAATTGGTATTCAGTATTGGTGAATGGGCAGTCCTCAGGGTTCTTTAAATCGATAAGGGGTGTGAAACAAGGGGATCCCCTATCTCCAGCATTGTTCATTCTGTCAGCTGAGGTACTTTCCAGGTCTTTGAATAAGCTTTTTGAAGACAAGTCATTTGTGGGATTTGGAATGCCTAAGTGGTCTGATTCTTTAAACCACTTGGCGTATGCTGATGATACGATAATCTTTGCATCTGCTCATCCTCCCTCTTTGAGCAAGATTATGGCAGTGTTGGGGAACTATGAGAAGATATCAGGTTAGATGATCAACAAAGATAAGAGTTTATACTACATGTATTCAAAGGTTGCTAATGGATTGTTTCAGGCAGTTGGAGCTATTACAGGATTTGCAAGAGGTAAATTCCCCTTCACATATCTAGGGTGTCCTATTTTTTACACTAAAAGGAGGAAGGACTATTATGAGGAGCTTATCAAGAAGGTGAAGGCTAAATTGCATTCATGGAAAGGAAAACTGCTGTCATTTGGAGGAAGGCAACACTCATCTCTAGTATCTTGCAAAGTATGCCAGTTCACATGTTATCAGTCCTTGATCCACCAAACAGCATCCTGGGGCATCTACATAAGACTTTTGCTAGGTTCTTTTGGAGCACAAAGGAAGAAGGGAGAAGAAGACACTGGGCTTCATGGAAAAATCTTTGCCTTCCTAAAGAGGAAGGAGGGGGGGGATAGGTTTTAGGTCCTTAAATGATGTCTCAAGGGCACTGTTTGCTAAACTATGGTGGAGGTTTAGGACCACAAAATCTTTGTGGTCTAATTTTATGTGGAATAAGTATTGCAAGAAGGAGCCACCAACTGTGGTGCGTTTTAGGGGAGGGTCTCATGTTTGGAGACAAATGCTGAATGCTAGGGAAGAAGTAGAACATGAGATCGTATGGGAATTGAAGAGTGGAACAACTAATATTTGGCATAAAAATTGGACTGGATTGGGTGCACTTTATCATGTATTGCCTGAAGACTTTCCAATCAATGAAGGTCTTCAGGAGGTGGTAGAACTGCGGCAAGGGGAAACATGGGATGATCAGCTGCTAGATCAAACTTTCAATGAGGAAACTGCAGAACATATAAGGCTAAATGTGCACTATGAAGGCAGTGAGGGATATTGGGATAAGCCATACTGGATGCAAACTTCTTCAGGCAAGTTCAGTGTTAGCAGTGCTTGGCAAATACTAAGGCATAGGGCAGATCCTAATCAAGAATTCAAGTTAATGTGGATTAAAGGTTTTCCATTCAAGATATCCTTCTTCTTCTGGAGATTGTGGAGCAGAAAATAGCCACCGATGACATGTGGAGGAGGCAAGGGCAAATGGTGATGTCTAGGTGTTGGTGTTGTTAGCAGCCCCAAGAGGAATCCATTGAGCATATATTTGTCACAAGTCCTACTGCCTCTAAGGTGTGGAACTTGTTCATGGGGGCTGCTGGAATTTTTATGCAATTGATTCAATTGAAGCAGATTATAAGGCATTGGTGGTATGCTCAGTGTTGTCCGAAATTAAAGCCACTATTTCAAGCAGTACCAGCTATCATCACTTGAGAGCTGTGGAAGAGAAGAAATACAGGTGAACATGGTGGTTCAATGTCCACAAATAGGGTGATTCATGAGATAAATAGGATATTGCATCAACTAGGAAGGGTGAGGTATGCTTGGATCCCTAATATTCCATTGTTATGGCCAGACATGATTCAATACTTTGAAGGATATAAACCTATATTGATCACTACAAGAGTAACATGGTAGCTTCCTTGTCATAGTTGGTACAAATGTAATACTGATGGAGCTTCAAAGGGCAATCCTGGACCTAGCTCCTTATGCTTTTGTGTGAGGGATGATGAAGGTGATGTGGTGTATGCTAGGGCAGTAGACCTGGGAGTTACAACTAATGTGGTGTCTGAAACTAAGGCTATTCTTCAAGGGTTGGAATATTATGTGGAGCATGATTTTCACCCTCTCATACTGGAGACTGATTCATTGGTAATGAAGAAGGCGATAGAAGGGGAATGGGATCCTCCTTGGGTAATTGCACAGGATGTGAAGAAAATTATAGAGATGAAGGACAACTTCAATGTGATCTTTCAACATGTGTTCAGAGAAGGCAACTCAGTGGCGGATTTTATAGCTAACATTGTGTTCTCTTTTGCAGGTACATCTGAGTTTCATTCATTCTCTGAACTGCCTAGTGCAGGGAGGAGGTTGATCAATCTAGACAAATCTCAATCACCTAACCTTAGGATTAGGATAGCAAAGAGAAGAACCCCAGACTGATGGCTTCACAAGGTTGGACTCTGAACAAACTGATATGTCCAAATGCTAAGGAAGATGCTGAACCCATCATATGGTAATTTTGGAGATTGTTGAATCATTTCTCAGTGGTATTAGCATCCTTTCAAGCTCAATATGAGGATGGTTTAGCAATGTTTTGAATGATGTCTATATTAAAGGTTCTAGTAGGGAAGGATCTGAGCTTACAAGATCACAAAAAGGCACAAGTTGGCCTTTACCTTGCAAAGTCTTCTTAAAGCCAGATCATTCCTGGCTTTTGCCTTGTAAAGCCAGTCTAAAGCCAGCTCATGCCTGGCTTTTGCCTTGTAAAGCCTGGCTAAAGCCAGCTCATGCCTGGCTTTTGCCTTGTAAAGCCTGGCTAAAGCCAGCTCACGCCTGGCCTTTGCCTTGTAAAGCCTGCCTAAAGCCAGCTCACGCTTGGCCTTTGGCCTGCAAAGCCTACCTAAAGCCATCTCATGCCTGGCTTTTGCTTGCAAAGCCTGCCTAAAGCCAGTGCATACCTGGCCTTTGCCTTGTAAAGCCTGCCTAAAGCCAGCTCAAGCCTGGCTTTTGCCTTGCAAAGCCTGCCTAAAGCCAGGCTCCTCTTCTACACATTAATCTTGATGAGTGAGCACATGATTAATACTTGAACAAAATCAATCCACTGCATATGGAGATCATATAGTAGCGACACTTGGAGGACGATGCGGACTTCAACTCTGCGGTGGATATGTTTGGAATTCATTTTAGACTATGGACAATATACCCTGGCGCCTGGTGAGATCTTGATAGATGCTGCTTGGTATTTGCCAATGACAATAGGATTCACATACACTAATAGGAGAAGGAAGCATTCAACTTATCATGTTGTAATAGTTAGTTCATTAGATTTTAGCTTTTTTATCCTTTTTAATAGCTAGTAGCTTCATGCAACTTCTATTTTGGTTTTTGGTTTGGACATCTTGTAAGCATTGGACCCATTTTTGGGATTTTATTTATATATTAGCCCTTAGGCAAAAATAAAAATAAAAATATATTGAATAAAAAAAAAAAAAATACGTTAATGGACTAGTCTTTAGGAAAACGTCTCTCGAATATTCTCCTAACTTGGCTTAATCAACAATTCATAAAGCTCTCTCGATTACTTAGAAGAATCACTAAATTAAACCAAACCAAATAATGCAAAGATAATCATTAAAATATTCCTCTTTCGATTAAATAAACCGGCGAGTAAAGTTGCAAACAATTCAAAGCTCCATAAACGCAATCACACAATTAAACTAGAGTTAAATCCACAAATATCAATTAAAATACCATATCCATCGAAACCCTAGGGAAAGAACTACTCCATAGATATGGAGAAAATCATCACAAATAAGTTTAACAATATAGAAAATATCAAAGACAACTTTACAATACAAACTCTCATTTTTGCACCGATTGTTGGCAAGAGAATTGATAAAATCTTGTGTCTTTAAGCCGTGGTAGCTCTCCAAAACTCTCCTAGGTCGAATATCCTATAAAAAAAGTATTTTTACAATGTATTTATATCGAGTATGGATGAACCTGGACTAAAATACTCTCTATGAGCCGAATTAGAATTAACTGGGCGAAAAATTACATTAGTGCGTCGTCCATTGCGAAGCACTGCGAGCCGCATTAGTGGAACTTTTCTGAAGCTTAACCAAAAGAACACATGCTTCCTTGTTCTCGCCAGAAGCCAAAAAATGGGTTATCCCATCGTTTACCAAGGCCTAACACATGATGTGTTAGTGCCACTTTTCAGAGGGGTTGAATCTTTAAGCTTCTAATGCACTTCTGGCTTTTTCTTCTATTATTTTATATGTGCACCGGGTCCTTGACACCCGAACTCGATTCCGACTTAACTCTCAAACTTCTACTCAGATTTCAAAATTCTTTTTTTTATTCTCTTTTAGCTCTAAGTCTTGACCCGAAATCTGAACCTACACAACAGAAAATACGCAATGAGTATAAATTGACTATATTTTAGCTCAAACATAATTAAAGTGTATCAAATAATAGGTGCAAAGTAGCCAAAAATTCATATTTCTAGCCTACCATCAGGGAGGATTGCGTGTGTACTGTGAGATCGGGTTGTGCACCGCAACGGATTGTGTATGTTGTACTCATTGTGTTATTGTGTTAGTTTTCAGCCTTTTTATATGATATTTTGAGGTCAGATATTCTGGAGTCTATGTGTGCGAGGATTGAGCTCATTATCATAAATTAACTATTTTACCGTCATTTCCTGTTTCCTTCCCCGTTGTTATTATTATTACTACTGCGTAGAGGTTATTTTAGGTGACCCGCCTTAACCTCGCCACTACTTCGTCGAGGTTAGGCTCGGCACTTACAGAGTACATGGGGTCAGTTACTACACTCTGCACTTCTTGTGCAGATTTTGGAGTCGGTCCTAGCGGCGGTCAGTAGATTGCTCGGATCCGGTGCTTGACGGAGACTTGAGGTACAGGTGCACATCGTTCGCAGCCCTGAAGTCCCCTTCTACATTACTCTAGTTGTTTATTTCGATTTAGACAGTTATGGTTTCATTCAGACTATTATTTGTAGTACTCTAGACGCTCGTGTTTCGTGACACCAGTCTTGGGATTTGTATCTGGATATCGTCGTGCATGAGATTTATCTACTTCATTTAAGTTTATTTAGTTTATTGATTTGCATTTGATTTGAATTATTAAAAATAGTTAATAACTAGCAATTGAAATGTTAGGCGCCATCACGGTCCCGAGGGTGAGAATTCTGGATCGTGACACGAATCACTAATTGAGGGTGGCATATGTAAATAATGGCGCAATGATGTTTTTTCAGAGTTTAATAGGAAAAAAATGAAAAGAAATGGCCGGTGATATTTTTCTAAGTATCGGTAAGCAGAGTTACTTGATATAGGTAATGGTAAGAGGAGCCAGTATCCGGTAAAATGCTTAAGACGCAAACAAGGACCGAATAACAAAAGAGTTGGTCATCGAAACAGGAATTTAGCAATACGTACACTTCACTCAACATAATATAATGTAGCTGCCTTGTTAGATGCACACATAAATATCACTTGATAGATTTTGTTTGTTTACTATTTAGTTTTTGACAAAGTGCATGTAGTATACTCCTAAATATTTTTCATCAAAATTTGAGCTATGGCATTGGCCATTAGAGTGCTTGATCTCTTACGAGTTCTTTCCATAGTCAGTTTCTTGGTTCTTTTACAATTTTTGCAGAAAACCGATGCTCAAGTGCTAATCCCTGAAGTTCCAACATTGATGAAATGCAAGTTTGAGAAAATATATCAGTTGGGTAACTCACTTTCTGATACTGGCAACTTCATTAGAGAGAGCCTCGTTGGAGCTTTTTCTCCCTTTGCAAAACTTCCTTATGGTGAAAACTTTTTCCAGAACAAATCAACTGGACGATGTTCTGATGGTTTGCTCATGATCGATTTCATAGGTACGCATAGGGGTGTCAAATGGGCGAATTGGGTTGATTTTGGACGGGTCAAAATAGAATGAGTCAATAAATAGGCGGATCATTGATCAGCCTAA
The DNA here is from genome assembly GCF_000390325.3 of Nicotiana tomentosiformis. NCBI lineage: Eukaryota > Viridiplantae > Streptophyta > Magnoliopsida > Solanales > Solanaceae > Nicotiana > Nicotiana tomentosiformis. The sequence goes on from NC_090812.1 coordinate 32,567,392, forward strand.
AAGTTGCTTGGACTGAGATGGACTAGGTCAAGAAGGACTAAAATTTGACATTATTAATTTCTTGAAGTTGTGTACCGTACGTACACAACTTCAATATTCTCTAGGATTTTTCATTTTCTTGAAAAGTTAACTGGCCTTGAATTTGGGGTTAATTTCATGCGCTGAACTTTACCCGTTGTATTAGTAAAGTCATAATAAAGTGAAAGATCACTATTTTTATTGATGATTTTTTCTTAGCTGACCTAATAATTACATTTAGTTATTTAATGTCAATGACTATATGTCACACTTTTTAATGGATATTTGAAGCTATCTTATTATACAGCATTGAATGTGGTCTTCCTTTCCTAAATCCCTACAAGGATCAGAATGGAAATTTCACACATGGTGCAAATTTCGCAGTAGCAGGAGCTACTGTTTTGCCAGGTGAAATCATGGCTGAGAAGAAGATTTCTAATTCAGTAACCAATAGTTCATTAAATGTACAACTTGATTGGATGTCTTCTCATTTCAAATCCACTTGCTCTACTGGTAATTATATTTCGAAATTTTTTCAAAAGGAAACGATATTGTTTGGTCATTCATTAATTACAGAATAGTGTTTTTTGTTTTTACTTATTTATTTTCTTTTGTCTTTGCTAGAATGCTCAGAAGACCTAAAGAAGGCACTTTTCCTGGTTGGAGAAATAGGAGGAAATGAGTTTAATTATGGTTTATTGCAAGGTAAACCAATGGAGGAACTTAGAGCTATGGTCCATGAAGTTGTTCAGACCATTATCAATGCTGTTAAAGTATGCTTTCCATTTTCTCTGTTTTTAGTATGTGAAACTCACGAAAGATGTTTGGTTGCCTTCGACAAATAATCACGAGCATCAATGTTTACGTCTACTCATCAATATTTGCAGCAAATCAATAAATGTATGATATATGTATTTCGCATAAATTATAACACTTAAAAAGGCAGTCCGGTGTACTAAGCTTATGCTATGCGCAAGGTCCGAAAAAGGGCCGGACCACAAAGATCTATTGGATCCATATGTATATTTTTCATCTCAATTTGAGACTGATGTTTCTCTTTAGAGTTAAATTAACTTGATTTATAACTATATCGGGTACAAGTTATCTAATTTTTACCACTAGTACAGTATCACGAGCATTAATAGAAAGACATTATAGTTGCCTTTGATTAGAAACATTTTGCTAATTAATTCATTACCTCTTTCAGACTATCATTGGGTTTGGAGCTGTCCGAATTGTCATTCCTGGAAATTTCCCAATTGGTTGTATACCAAATTTGCTAACAACGTTTTTGACCAATAATTCAACTGCGTACGATGATAATCATTGCTTGAAAGATCTAAATGACTTGGCAATTCTCTACAATCATCATTTGCAAAAAGCCATTCAAGAGCTGAAGAAAGGACATCCAAATATTACATTGGTTTATGGTGACTACTACAATGCCTATCTCTGGCTTCTACAAAATGCCGCAAATCTTGGTAAGTACTCAAAATAACATTCTTTCTATTTTTAACCTTAGTTTATTTTCTTTTAACAAGAATTTGTCCACATAACCTTTTTTTTTCTTTTGATAAATTGATTCCTTTTCCACCCATTTTTCGTCCCGAGCACCCTTATTGAAATGATCAATCTGCACTCTCCAAAAATAAAGTTCGTAAAATGCAATAACATTTGAGAAAGTAACACCAAAGTGATCAAGAAACTAAAACAGTGGCGGTTGCCAGAGCCAACAATTCTAACAAAAGAGTTAGAAAAATGTAAGAATACGACGCATGAGATTTAAACATGTGCTATAGACTTCCCTTATGTCAAGGGGTTCAACAAGTTATATATTGCGTGGTATAATTTTCTAAAGGGAAGTCAATTAAACTATATATCGAAATGATTAGGTGTCATACGGAAGCTAGTAAAACAAACTTTCAACGACGATAAATTAGACAACAGAAGATAAATATACCAAAAGAAACACAAACATTTAACGTGGTTCGGTCAATTGACCTACGTCCACAGGTGCAGATGAACAATCAACTATATAAAAGAGAGTGCAACATATCGAGAGAACAACCTCACAAAGAGGCACACACAAGTGACAACATAACACTTGTCTCACAAAAACTTTTCCCTAAGCAAGACTCTCAAATCCCTTATGGACTACGTTGTGGATGCTGCTAAATGAGAAGGAAGGATCCTCAATTTATAGAAGTCTAAAATATTTTTTCCTCCAAGAAAAAAGACTATCCAAATATGGAAGAATTATATTTTCGTTTTTGTAAAATGTAAAACCAATTATGGTAAATATATTGCCCTTCCTTCAAGAGATAGAAAAACCAAATATGGTAAGAAAATAAAGATAAACACCTAACATGAACTCCTTTCAACACAATACGTGTAAATCCACCCCAGTAGAATATCTCATGCAATTACATATATTTTGATTGAAATGTGCAGGTTTTGACAAAAACTCTCTACTGAAAGCTTGTTGTGGAATAGGAGAAAAATATAATTACGACAAAAGTAGAATATGTGAAGCTCCAGGACTGCAAATTTGTACCGACCCTAGTACAAATACATCAGTTGGGACGGAATTCATTTGACACAACAATCCTACAAATGGTTGGCAAGATGGCTAATCGATAACATGCTACCAAAATTGAAATGCCAAGCTTAATTTAGGCTTCCTTTTCTTTTTCTTCGCAAAGTGCATCAATAGATCTATTAAAAATTTAAAAATAGGCCTCTCATTTCTTTCTCATGTGTATATAGAGCAATGCGGAGCGAAGCAATTGTTATAAATTAGAATGTATTCAATCCATTTAGTAGAAAAAGGATATAGACGTTTTCTTCCAAGGTCAATTGCTCAGTATTTAACATAAAGATTCTTTTTTTTTTTTTTAATTTTTTTTCCGTTTTAGTTTTAGTGGTTAAAAGCTAAAACGTTAACTTAGAAAACCTCAAACAAGAGAAGTAATATTTTTTTTAACCTTTCTTTATTTCTTTTTAATATTTTTCGATCTGTAGTTAACTGGAGAAATGATTGCTTTAATTTTCATATTAGCCACTTCACAACGTTCTGTTCTTGTCTCACATGGATATTAGACTTTCAATCTATTAGAACGTTTAAAAAATATTATAACATGTGAAAAAGGATGGAGCGCTTTTTTTCTTTTTCTTTTTCTTTTTTTCCATTCGGTAGATGGAATGTTCATTCTCGACGTGATGGCGTCAGGCGTGTAACGTTGTGTCTTTTGTGATGTGAAGTCTACGTACCCAAAAACAACATTATCCTTGACTTCTTTTTATATTTAAAAAAAAAAAAAAGAATACGTGAACATTATGTTATGAAGGCTGGGGATAGTGAGCTAATTGATGTCGTGGAAGCCATATCCGACGATATTTTAATATTTTAATGATTCATAATACCAATTAACACCAGGAATATTTTTTTTTGAAGAGTTGACTTTTTGAACGTGTGCCATGCAATGCTTTTAAAATGTTATATAGCGTGATAATTCAAGGAAATCAGGCCAGCTTGCCTTTTGTTACCTCCCGTACTTTTTTACGTTTGATTTGTCGTAAGTTAATGGACATAAGTCAAGAACACGATTATTCTTGAGGTTATAAGTGGTTATGCTAAGTTTAAAAAATGTTAAGAAAGTGTCGTAAAACAAATCGAAGAGAATAAGTTTCATCAATGTAAATACCCCGTGCTTTCGGGCTATGGCTTGAGCCGCTCGACGTATGTAAGTAGACCCGAACCACAAAGAATTTTGGTCATATTCAAGTGTAATGACCCGGCCGGTCGTTTTGAGTGTATTATCCCCAACCCTCTATTTACTGTTTTTTCCGTATCTGTTTCTGCTTATGTGACTTGCCTTTGATTTCGGAGTGTTTTGGGACACTAGTCCCTAAAATGGAAGCTTAAGTCTTAGAATTTTGACTGTAGTCGGAAGTTAAATTCCATGATTTTATCTTTAATTTTATTATCTAATTTGTGATTTGGGGTGAGAAATTGGAGAAAAAGAGGGAGAACTCTTGAATTGGGATTTTGATGATTTGAATGAGATTTTGTTATCGGATTTGAGTATATTTGATATGGTTAGACTCGTGAGTGAATGTGCTTTCGGGTTTTGTGACTTTTTTTGGATTTCGAGATGTGGGCCCGGGAGCCGGGTTCTGGCAAATTTGGATTTTTGGCTATAATTTAGTACTTTTCTTGTGGAATTGATCCTTTCAGCCTATATTGATTGTATTGTTCTACTTGTGTCTAGATTCGGGATATTTGGAGACCGATTTGAGAGGCAAAGGCATTTCAAAGCAGAGATTTGTTTGGTTTGAGGTAAGTAACAGTCTTAAATCTGATTTTGAGGGTATGAAACCCCGAGAATTGATACGATGTGAGTGTTTGGAGGTGACACACATGCTAGGTGACGGGCGTGTGAGCGTGCACCACGAGGGATTATGACTTGGTCCGTCCCGTGAGACTTTAAAGTCGAATAGCCATTGTTATTACTTGGTTTTCCTTGTCTTTGAGCAGTTGACTGCCTTTCATGTTAGAAACCATGCTTAGGCCATATGATACCATTGTTGGGACCCGCATCAGTCGTATAGTTATTGAATTGACTGCTAGTTGCTGTCTTGTACTCAGTCACAGTCTTACTTGTGTGTTACATCTCTCTTCCCTCTCAGTTTTTGTTGATACTTGTTGTATTCTCTGTTTGGACTGATCATGATGATATTCTGTGAGTCTGAGAGGCTGGAGAGATTAGTGACTGAGATAGGGCCTGAGTGCCGAGCTGTAAGCTATGTGAGGTTATATGGATCGGGTTGCACGCCGCAACGAGCCTTAAGGCTATTTATGGATTCTAGATCGGGTTGCACGCCGCAACGAGCCTTATGGCTACTTATATGATTGGGTCGGGCTGCACACCATAACGATATAGCGCTTGGGATGAAAGGAGCCCCTCCGGAGTCTGCACACCCCCAGTAAATACAGGTACCTATTGAGAGTGTGTATTGAGGGTTGAGAGCTGATAGTATGAGCTGTTGAGATGAGTTGAGTGACTGCTGCCTTGAGAGGCTGTAGTTTCTTTTATTTATTGTTGCACTTAGTTGTTATCTGTTGTTGTGGTGAAATTTCTGGAAGATTCATATCTGTTGTACTTGAGCTCGAACTGATTTGACTTACACCACCGGATTTGAAAGCATGTTCACTCTTTACTGAAATTTTTTGAAATGAACTGTATTTTTATAGCTCGTCACTGCTTCTCAGTTCCTTATTTAATTCTGTTACTTGCTGACTTGGTTGTACTCATGCTACACCTTGCACTTCATGTGTAGATCCAGGTGTGTACGGTTCTGGCTGTCGTTGAGTTCGTGCGCGAGCTGATTATCGGAGACTTACGAGATAGCTGCCGGCGTCCGCAGTCCTTGTTTTTCCTTTCTTATTATCTTTTCTCTCTTGTATTGGCATTTGACACAGACTGTAGTAGACTCTGTTTTCTAGATTGGCTGTTAGATGCTCGTGACTTAGTGACACCCCGATGTCGGGCTATTTTTCCGCACTTATGTTTTAATTGGGTTTTACCCCCATTTTATGAAAAACTCATGTTATTTTAAATGTCTTAATTCATTCCTGTTAAATTTTGAAAGTGTTTTGGAAAGGTCGGCTTACCTAGTAGCACGATAGGCGCCATCACGATGGGTTAGGTTTTGGGTCGTGACAAGTTGGTATCAGAGCCTAGGTTACATAGGTCTCACGAGTCATGAGCAGGTTTAGTAGAGTCTTGTAGATCGGTATGGAGATGTCCGTACTTATCTTTGAGAGGCTGCCGAACCCTTAGAAAACTTCACATTCTTGAATTCTTATCGTGCAAATCTGTTGATTCTAGTAACTAAACATTTGTTGTTTCATTCTCTCACATATGGTGAGGACTCGTACTACCGGGCAGGATGGACAGCCACCAGTATCACCAGCCAGGGCCGCGAGAGGCCAAGGCCGCGGTAGAGGCCGTGGTAAGGGCAGAGATGCTGTCCGCACAACAGCTGGGGCAATACATGCAGATCCACCAGTTGCCCCAGATCAGGATCAGATTTCAGTTGTTGATGCACCAGCTCAGGCACCACCTGTGCCTATTGTGATTCCAGGCCTTCAGGAGGCTTTAGCTCAGATTCTGACCGCGTGTACTAGTCTTGCTCAGGCGGTCTCTGTTCCGGCTGCAACATCCACTTCTTAGGCCAGGGGAGGTGCTCAGACTCCCGCTGCCTGCACACCAGAGCAGGTGGTACAGGGATTCCAGACACCGGGGGCACCACCAGCCCAACCGGTTGCATCTGCTCAGGACTATGTGGTTCCTGCTACGCCTGAGGATGAGCATCGTAGATTGGAGAGGTTTGGGAGACTCCATCCTCCATATTCAGTGGTGTAGAGGGAGATGATGCACAGGGTTTCTTGGATAGATGTCAGAGGATACTCCATACAACAGGTATTCTAGAGGCCAGTGGGGTCTCGTTCACTACTTTTCAGTTCTCTGGGGCTGCCTTCAGCTGGTGGGAGGATTACGAGAGGCGTAGACCGGTCGGCGCAACACCCTTTACATGGCAGCAGTTCTCCGGTCTATTCCTGGAGAAGTTCGTGCCACAGTCCCACAGAGAGGAGCTACATAGGCAGTTCGAGCAACTTTGTCAGGGTGATATGTCTGTGACGCAGTATGAGATACGATTCTCAGAGTTGGACCGTCATGCTATCTGGTTAATTCCCACAGACAGGGAGAGGATCATAAGGTTTATAGATGGCCTCACTTTTCAGTTGCGATTACTTATGACCAGAGAGAGAGAGAGTGTGTCTGATGCTACTTTTGATGAGGTTGTCGACATTGCTCGTCAGATTGAGATGGTTCGCAGCCAGGAGCGGGTTGAGAGAGAGGCCAAGAGGCCTCGTGGACATGGTGGATTTAGTGGGTCCCTTCTGGGGGGCAGTTCCACCACGGTAGGGGTCGTTTTTTCAGACATGCTCAGACGGCTCGCCCAGTTCACCGTGATGCATCATCTGGCCATGGTTCACACAGTTATCAACAGGGCCACTCATCTCTCAGTGCTCTCCCAACTTAGAGTCAGGGTACGCCTATGCCAGGTCCTTCTGCCAGTTATCCCGGTACTCGGGGCTTCCTTCAGTCCCCAACATCAGCACCGGGGAGTTGTTATGAGTGTGGAGAGCTTGGATACATCAGGAGGCATTGTCCCTGCCTTACGGGAGGTTCGGCTCAGCAGAGAAGCCAGTCTATGATATTAGCACCAGTTTCTTCACCACCCACTCAGCCAGCTCGGGGTAGAGCCCAGGCAGCTAGGGGTCGCCTGAGAGGGGGAGGCCGATCAGGAGGTGGCCATGCCCGTTTCTATGCTCTTCCTTCCAGACCATATGCCATTGCTTCGGATGCTGTGATTAAAGGTATTGTCTTAGTTTTCCACAGAGATGCCTCTGTATTATTTGACCCTAGTTCCACTTATTCATATATTTCCTCGTATTTCGCTCATTTTCTGGATCTGCCCCATGAGTCTTTAGTTTGATCTGTTCAAGTATCTACTCCTGTGGGTGATACTATTATTGTCGACCATATATATCGGTCATGTGTGGTGACCATTGGGGGTATGGAGACTAGAGTGGATCTTTTGCCGCTCTGTATGGTCGATTTTGACGTGATTTTAGGTATGGAGGTTGTCTCCATGTCATGCTGTTCTAGATTATCATGCTAAGACCATGACGTTGGCGATGCCAGGATTGCCGAGGATTGAGTGGAGCGGCTCTATAGACTATGTTCCTAGTAGAGTGATTTCATATTTGAAAGCTCAACGGATGGTTGAGAAAGGTTGTCTATCTTATCTGGCCTTTGTGAGGGATGTTAGTGCAGAGGCCTCTGCTATTGATTCTGTTCCGGTGGTGCAAGATTTCCCGAATGTGTTTCCCGTTGACCTGTCGGGCATGCCACCCGACAGGGATATTGATTTCGGTATTGATTTGGTGCCGGGCACTCAGCCCATTTTTATTCCACCTTACCGTATGGCACCGACTGAGTTGAAGGAATTGAAGGAGCATCTTCAAGAACTCCTTGATAAGGGGTTTATTTGGCCTAACGTGTCACCTTGGGGTGCACTAGTTCTATTTGTGAAGAAGAAGGATGGTACTATGAGAATGTGCATTGATTATAGACAGTTGAACAAGGTCACAATCAAGAACAAGTATCCTTTGCCACGTATTGATGATTTGCTTGACCAACTTCAGGGAGCGATGGTGTTCTCCAAGATTGATTTGAGGTTAGGTATCACCAGCTGAAGATTCGAGACTCAGATGTTCTTAAGACAGCTTTCAGGACCCGATATGGTCATTATGAGTTCCTTATGATATCTTTTGGGCTGACCAATACCCCAACAACGTTCATGCATCTGATGAATAGTGTGTTTCAGCCTTATTTGGACTCGTTCATCATTGTATTCATTGATGATATCCTGGTGTACTCTCATAGCCAGGAGGAGCATGCCCAGTATTTGAGGATTGTGTTACAGCGATTGAGGGAGGAGAAACTTTATGCAAAGTTCCCCAAGTATGAGTTTTGGCTCAGTTCAGTGGCGTTCTTGGGGAACGTGGTGTCCAGTGAGGGTATTCAGGTGGATCCAAAGAAGATAGAGGCGGTGCAGAGTTGGCCCAGACCGTCCTCAGCCACGGATATTAGGAGCTTTCTTGGTTTGGCGGGCTATTACCGTCTTTTTGTGGAGGGTTTTTCATCTATTGCATGGCCCTTGACCAGATTAACCCAAAAAGGTGCCCCATTTAGGTGGTCAGATGAGTGCGAGGAGAGCTTTCAGAAGCTCTAGACTGCCTTGACCATGGCTCTGGTTCTAGTTCTGCCATCAGCTTCTAGTTCTTACACAGTGTATTGTGATGCCTCGCGGATAGGTATTGGGTGTATTCTGATGTAGGAGGGTAGAGTATTTTTTATGTTTCGCGCCAGTTGAAGACCCATGAGAAGAACTATCCTGTCCATGACCTTGAGTTAGCAGCTATTGTTCACACCTTAAAGATTTGGTGACACTATTTGTACGGGGTCCATTGTGAGATTTACACTGATTATCGGAGTTTGCAACATTTGTTCAAACAGAAGGATCTTAACTTGCGTCAGCGGAGGTGGTTGGAGCTTTTTAAGGACTATGATATCACCATTTTGTACCATCCAGGGAAGGCCAATGTGGTGGCCGATGCCTTGAGTCGCTGGGTGGAGAGTTTAGGGAGTTTAGCATATCTTTTAGCAGCAGAGAGACCCTTGGAATTGGATGTTCAGACCTTAGCTAGCCAGCTTGTCAGATTGGATATTTTGGAGCCTAGTCGGGTATTGGCCTGTGTGGTCTCTAGGTCTTCTCTTTATGATAGTATCAGGGAGAGTCAGTATGATGACCCCCCATCTGCTCATCCTCTAGGACAGGGTTCGATGAGGTAATGCTAGAGATGTGACTATTGGTGATGATGGCGTGTTGAGGATGCAGGGCCGGATATGTGTGCCCAATGTGGATTAGCTTCGGGAGTTGATTCTTGAGGAGGCTCACAGATCGCGGCACTCCATTCATCCGGGCGCCGCGAAGATGTACCAGGATGTGAGACAATACTATTGGCGGAGGAGGATGAAGAAGGATATAGTTGGGTTTGTGGCTCAGTGTCTCAACTATCAGCAGGTTAAGTATGAGCATCAGAGACCGGGTGGCTTGCTTCAGAGGTTAGAGATCCCAGAGTGGAAGTGGGAGCGGATCACCATGGATTTCGTAGTTGGGCTCCCACGGACTTCGAGGAAGTTCGATGCTATTTGGGTGATTGTGGATCAGTTGACCAAGTCCGCGCACTTCCTTCCAGTTGGTACTACTTATTCTTCAGAGTGGTTGGCTGAGATTTACATCCGAGAGATTGTTCGCCTTCATGGTGTCCCAGTTTCTACCATTTCAGATAGAGGCACACAATTTACATCGAAGTTTTGGAGGGACGTGCAGTGAGAGTTGGGTACTCAGGTTGAGTTGAGCACAACCTTTCACCCTCAGACGGACGGACAGTCCGAGCGCACTATCCATATATTGGAGGACATGTTACGCGCTTGTGTCATTGATTTTGGGGATTCATGTGACCAGTTTCTGCCACTCGCGGAATTTGCATATAACAACAGTTATCTGTCGAGCATTAAGATGGCACCGTACGAGGCTTTATATGAGAGGCAGTGTAGATCTCTGGTGGGATGGTTTGAGCCGGACGAGGCTAGGCTCTTGGGTACAGACTTGGTCCAGGATGCATTAGACAAGGTGAGATTGATTCAGGAGCGGCTTCGCACAGTGCAGTCTAGGCAGAAGAGCTATGTTGACAGAAAGGTCCGTAATGTGTCTTTCATGGTCGGGGAGAAAGTTCTGCTGAAGGTATCACCCATGAAGGGTGTTATGAGGTTTGGGAAGAGAGGCAAGTTGAGCCCTCAGTTCATTGGGCCTTTTGAGGTACTTCAGAGGATCAACGAGGTGTCTTACAAGCTTGCCTTGCCACCTAGCTTGTCGAGTGTGCATCCAGTATTTCATGTTTCTATGCTCCGGAAGTATATCGGCGATCCGTCCTATGTTTTGGATCTTAGCACGGTTCAGTTAGATGGTGATATGACTTATGATGTGGAGCCAGTGGCCATTTTGGAGCGGCAGGTTCAAAAGTTGAGGTCAAAGGATATAGCTTCAGTGAAGGTACAGTGGAGAGGTCAGCCGGTCAAGGAGGCGACTTGGGAGACCGAGCATGATATGTGCAGCCGTTATCCTCATCTTTTCACCACTTCAGGTATGTCTCTATGCTCATTCGAGGATGAACGATTGTTTTAAGAGGGGGAGATGTAACTACCCGACCGGTCCTTTTGAGTGTATTAGCCCCGATCCCCTATTTACTATTTCTTCCCGTATCTGTTTCTGCTTATGTGACTTGCTGGGAGGTCTTGTTTTTGATTTCAGAGTATTTTGGGACACTTAGTCCCTAAACGGACTAAGCTTAAGTCTTAGGATTTGACCGTAGTCGGAAGTGTATAAAGACGACTCCGGAATGGAGTTTCGTTGGTTCCGTTGGGTGATTTTGGACTTAGGAGCGTGTCTGTACTATGAATTTGAGGTCTGTAGCTAATTTAGGCTTGAAATGGCGAAAATCGAATTTTGGAAAGTTTGACCGGGGGGTTGACTTTTTGATATCGGGGTCGGATTCCGATTCAGGAAGTTGAAATAGGTCTGTAATGTTGAATATGACTTGTGGACAAAGTTTGAGGTCAATCGGACGTGGTTTGGTAGGTTTCGGCGTCGTTTGTGGAATTTGAAAGTTTAGAAGTTCTTTATGCTTGAATCCGGGTGTAATTGGTGTTTTGATGTTGTTTTGAGTGATTCGAAGGCTCAACTAAATTTGTATGGTGTTTTAGGATTTATTGGTATATTTGGTTGAGGTCCCGGGAACCTCGGGTGAGTTTCAGATGCTTAACGGATCATTTTTGGACTTGGCTTGATAGCTGAAGTTCTAGTTTCAGCAGGTTCTGGTTTCCTTGTACGCGATCGCATGTATTCATTCGTGATTGCGTAAGCTTATTTGGGGCAGAGATGAGTTTGTTCTATGCGATAGTAGAGTTAGGAACGCGATCGCGTATGTGTGCAAATATGTGCTTCATGAATGCGTGGCTAAGGTCGCGTTCGCGTAGAAGGATTTGAGCAGGAGGGGAGGTGTGGCCAATTCTCTATGCGATCGCGTGAGGCAGGATGCGATCGCGTAGGTATGAGAGGCAGTGATCCACGATTTCGTGGGTGATTCCGCGATCGCGAGGAATGTTCCGCGATCACGAAAGGATATCTGGGCAGGCAGTATTAATTTCAAAAACGAGGGTTTGAAACCATTTTGCATATTTTGAGCCAGAGAACACGGAATTGGGCGATTCTTGAAGGGATTTTCGTGGAGTTGATTGGGGTAAGTGATTCTTACTTGGTTTTGGTTAAATCCCATGATTTCATCTTTAATTGTATCATTCAATTTGTGATTTGGGGTGAGAAATTGGGGAAAAAGAGGAAGAACTCTTGAGTTAAGATTTTGAGGTTTTGAATGGGATTTTGTTATCAGATTTGAGTACATTTGATATGGTTAGACTCGTGAGTGAACGGGCTTTCGGGTTTTGTGACTTTTGTTGGATTTCGAGACGTGGGCCCGGGAGTTGGGTTCGGGCCAATTTCGGATATTTGGCTATAATTTAGTACTTTTCTTGTGGAATTGATCCCTTTAGCGTATATTGATTATATTGCTCTACTTGTGGCTAGATTCGGGATGTTTGGAGACCGATTTGAGAGGGAAAGGCATTTCGGAGTAGAGATTTGCTCGGTTTAAGGTAAGTAACAGTCTTAAATATAGTTTTGAGGGTATGAAACCCCGAGAATTTGTATGATGTGAGTGTTTGGAGGTGACACACATGCTAGGTGACGGGCGTGTAAGCGTGCACCAAGAGGGCTTCTGACTTGGTCCGTCGCGTGAGACTTTAAACTCAAATAGCCATTATTATTACTTATTTTTCCTTATCTTTGAACAATTGAGTGCCTTTCTTGTTAGAAACCATGCCTAGGCCAAATGATACCACTGTTAGGACCTGCAATGGTCGTATACTTGTTGAATTGACTGCTAATTGTTGTCTTGTACTCAATCATAGTCTTACTTGTGTGTTACATCTCTGTTCTCTCTCAGTTCTTGTTGATACTTGTTGTATTCTCTGTTTGGGCTGATTATGATTATATTCTGTGAGCCCAAGGGGCTGGAGAGGTTAGTGACTGAGATAGGGCCTGAGTACCGAGCTGTGAGCTATGTGAGGTTATAAGAACGGGTTGCATGTCGCAACAAGTCTTATGGCTATTTATGGATTGTGGATATGGTTGCCCGCCGCAAAGAGCCTTATAGCTACTTATATGATTGGGTTGGGCTGCACGCCGCATCGATATAGCGCTTGGGCTGAAAGGAGCCCCTCCGGAGTCTGTACACCCCCAGTGAGCGCAGGTACCTATTGAGAGTGTGTATTGAGGGCTGAGAGCCGAGAGTATGTGCTGTTGAGATGAGTTGAGTGACTGCTGCCTTGAGAGGCTGTACTTGCTTTTATTTATTGTTGCACTTAGTTGTTATTTGTTGTTGTGGTGAAATTTTTGGAAGATTCATATCTGTTTTACTTGAGCTCGAACTGATTTGACTTACACCACCAGATTTGAAAGCATGTTCACTCTTTACTGAAAACTTTTGAAAAAACTGTATTTTTATAGCTCGTCACTGCTTCTCAGTTCCTTATTTAATTCTGTTACTTTCTGACTTAGTTGTACTCATGTTATACCCTACACTTCATGTGCAGATCCAGGTGTGTACGGTTCTGGCGGTCGCTAAGTTCGTGCGCGAGCTGACTATCGGAGACTTACGAGGTAGCTGCCGGCGTCCACAGTCCTTGTTTCTCCTTTTTTATTATCTTTTCTCTCTTGTATTGGCATTTGGCACAGATTGTAGTAGACTCTGTTTTCTAGATTGATTGTTAGATGCTCGTGACTTAGTGACACCTCGATGTTAGGCTAGTTTTTTGCACTTATGTTTTAATTGGGTTTTACCCCCGTTTTATGAAAAACTCTGGTTATTTTAAATGGCTTAATTCATTCCTGTTAAATTTTGAAAGTGTTTGGGAAAGGTCAGCTTGCCTAGCACCACGATAGGCACCATCACGATGAGTTAGGTTTTGGGTCGTGACATCAAGTATGCAAATAAAGAGCACAGTATATAAAAAGATGAAGTCCCGAAATGATGTAGGACTTAAAAGCGTGATGATGGTGATTAAGAATAATTTTTGGTGTGTATAAGGAGGCTATGGACTAGAATCATGCCACACCATAGTGATACTGAGTTTATGAAGTGTGTATAAGATAATTATTATTTAAGTGAATTGAGATCAAGAAATTAATTATTTAATTTATAATGGAAGACAAATTAAATTGAATTATTTAATAAATGGTGTAGTGGACAACATTCCACATGTCACATGGTGGCAGCAACATTAGTGACTAATCTACACCCATAAGTGGTGGTGGCACTATTAAACTTAATGTCTCAAGAGAGATAATAAGGAGGACATGTGTAAATGGAAAAAAAGTTACAATTATGTCTCTTGTTTCACTTGATTTGAGAATGAAACTGAAAAATAGATAGGTTCAACATAGTGTAGCAGCAAGGAACGTTAATTTGAGATGATTTTCAGCAACATGAGCTCTTAATTTCATGAAAGCAAAGCATAATCTTTCTCAAGGACATCATATGAATTTTTTCCAACTACAATCTCGTCGTTACGTATTTTATCGCAATTGACGTGTGTTGGAAGGATTGTCAAGAAAATCGGCTCAGGTATGTTAACTCTAACCCTTTCTTCTTTTGGCATGATTCAAGCAACGAAACGTAAACGTAATATTATTCCATAAATGGTTCTACTCTTAGTAGTTAAGGATGTCTACGTTATTCATTCCTGTAAAGTGATATTCAAAGCATGTCTAAGTATGTTCCTAAGTCTCTATTGAGGCATTCAATAAAGATGTTAATATTGATAATGTAGTGTTATATGCATCTCCATTTACCACCAAGCTACAGCCGGTTGGGCAGTCATGCATCTTCATTTACCACCGAGCTACGGCTGGTTGGACAGTCATGCATCTTTATTTATCACCGAGCTACGGCCGGTCAGGCAGTCATGGATCTTCATTTGCCACCGAGCTATGGTCGGTCAGGCAGTCATGCATGTACCACCGAGCTACGGCCGTCGGGTAGTCATGCATTTATCACTGTGCTACGACCGGTCGGGTAATCATGCATTTACCACTGTGCTACGGCCGGTCGGGCAGTCATGCATTTACCATCGTGCTACGGCCGGTCGGGCAGTCATGCAATTACCACCATGCTACGGCTGGTCGGGCAGTTATCACTAATCAATTGGGTAGTTAACGTCATGATAATGATGTAGTCAGGATATATATATATATATATATATATATATATATATATATATATATATATATATATATATATATATATATATATATATATATAGATACATACACATAAAATTGAACTTATTATACATGTTATGGACCTTAGCGGCAAGTCGGATTACGGGTTGACTCTTATCCCTCTCAGTGATAGTATCTTATTGTTATGATTCATTCATTCCTTACATACTCGGTACATTCTTCGTACTGATGTCCCTTTGCCGGGAGATGCTATTTTTTATGCCACACATGTGTAGATAGACGAGGCGAGGACCCTCCACTGTAGGCTACCTCCGGATATCAGCTTTTGGTTGGTGAGCTCCACTTCTTCCTAGATTATTGCCATGTTAGGGTTTTGTATATCTTATTTTGGTTTATGGGAATGACGGGGGCCTTGTCTCGACTAATCGACTATGTTCATGTTTCCATAGAGGCTTTGCAGACAATATCCTGTGTATAGTTTTAGTTATGTCATGTTAGGCTATCATGACGGCGTGCCCTTGCCGGTCCCCATGTATCTGTGTAAATTATTTATGAGTTGGTTTATGCGAGTTAAGTTCTAATGTCATTACTTTTATATATATGTATATCGATGTGGCCTATAATGGCCCATGGCGAGTCTTATAGTAAAGAAGGATAATGTATGTGGCACTCGGTTGAGTAGGGACCGGGTGCCAGTCGTGGCCCTCCGGTTTGGGCCGTGACACCTTTATAGCTCGTTATCCATTATTTTGTAATGTATTGTATTGTGTTGTAATGACCTGGTCGGTTGTTTTGAGTATTATAGTCCCGTTCCCCCATTTATTTCTTATTCTGTGCTCATTTGTTGTTATGTGGCTCGCCGGGGTGGTCGGTTTGGTTTCGGGGTTGTTTCGGAATGAGTTGGGACACTTAGTCCCAAGGTTGGAAGCAAGTTGAAAGAGTTGACTGGATGTTGACTTATGTGTAAATGACTCCAAAATGGAGTTTTAATGGTTTCAATAGCTCCGTATAGTGAATTTTGACTTAGGAGTGTGTCCAGATATTTATTTGGAGGTCCGTAGATGATTTTGGCTCAAATTGGCGAAAGTTGGGAAAGTTGAAGTTGGGAGAATTAAGAAGTTTGATTGAGAATTGACTTTGTGGTTATCGGCCTCGAATTTTGGTTTCAGAAGTTGGAATAGGTCCGTTGTGTCATTTATGACTTGTGTGCAAAATTTGAGGTCAATCGAAGTTGATTTGATATGTTTCGGCATCGATTGTAGAAGTTGGAAATTCAATAGTTTTATTAGGTGTGAATTAGGGTGCGATTCATGTTTTTGATGTTGTTTGATGTGATTTTAGGCCCCGACTAAGTTTGTATCGTATTTTTGGACTTGTCGGTATATTTGGTTGAGGTTTAGGGGGCCTCGGGTGGATTTCAGATGGTTATCAGATCGAAATTTGACTTAGGAGATATGTTGAAGTGCTTCAGGTCTAGTGTCATCGCACCTGCGGAAGGATTGGTGTCACGATTCCAAATCACATGTTCCATAATGACGCCTATCACGTTTCTAAGCAAGCCGACATCTCACAAATACAGACATCTTTAATTCAAAATATACTTAAATAGGTTTAAGTAAATAAAATCTCATAAAAACTAGATGAAAACACCGCAACTCAATACAGAATTTCCCCAAAATTCGGGTGTCACTGAGTATATGAGCATTTATACAATAACATAGTCTAAAACACCGTCTAGGAAGGTAGAATAGTATAATTAAAACTAAAATATAGAGGAGGAGAGTCAAGGACTGTGGACGTCAAAGCAGCTACGTCGAGAATCTCTGAACTGGTAACGACTCCAAAATCAGCAACCACCGTGCCCAGAAATACCTGGATCTACACACGAAGTGCTGAATGTAATATGAGTACATTGACCAATGTACCCAATAAGTAACAAAACTAATCTTTGGGCTGAAAGCAGTGATGAGCTCAACAAGTATAGTCCAAATACAGGGATAACAGTACAGAAATGTAGACATGCTTTCAAGTTCAACAGTGTAAGCTCAAACAAATAAAATATGCCAAGAATGACTGTAATGGGGTGCATCTCTATCTCTACATGTCAATTATTTGACTACACAGTTCCACGGACTCGATCGTGTCACAATTCCTACGGTGCACGCCCACATGTCCGTCACCTAACATGTGCGACACCTCAACACCAATCACATAACACGTAAATTTAGGGATTCATACCCTCATAACCAGGTTTAGAAGTGTTACTTACCTCAAACCATGAAAAATCTCTACTCGAATAAACCCTTGCTTCGCGAATCGACCTCCGAAAGACTTGAATCTAGTCACAAACAACTCGATACATTCAACACAAGCTATAGGAATCTATTCCATATTAATAAAACTAAGTTTTTAAACAAAAGTCAAAAAGTCAACCCCATGCCCACATTTTAGAATCGAACAAAAGTTACAAAATCCGAACACCCATTCGACCACGAGTCCAACCGTACCAAAATTACTCAAATTCGATCACAACTCGGCCTTCAAATCCCCAAATTAAAGCCTAGGAAGTTTCTACAATTTTTCCCAATTTTTAACCCAAAACACTAATTAAATGATGAAAACAATGATATACTCATGTAATTTAACAAAATACGAGTCAGAATCACATATCCCAATCACTCCCTTGAAAATCTCTCCAAGAATCACCTCAATCCGAGCTCCCAAAATCAAATTATAAAATATGACTCAAACCCTCATTTTGAATTCTTTTATTCTGCCCAGATGCTCCTTCTTCGTGATCACGGGAAATGCTTCGCGATTGCGAAGCACAAATTCACAGGCTGCCCCATTTACTCTATGCAAACACGACATCCCACGTGCAAATGCGAAGCACTGATTTCCCAGACATACGCGATCGCAAACTTCATCACGCAATCGCGAATAACAAATTCACGTGAACCTAGACTCCTCTTTTCCTCTTCGCGAACGCGACCTTACCCACGTGTTAGCGATTCACTACCTCTCCAACGTACGCGATCACAGACACTTCTTCGTGAATGCATAGAACAAAAATCCTCGCTGCCCTAACAACACTTCACGATTGTGATCCTCCTCTCGCGATAGCGTACGAGGACACCAGCACCAGCAAAATCAGTAATCTTACAAGTTCCAAAATGCGCCGAACATGATCCGAATCACACCTGAATTACATCAAACAATATTAAAAACATCAAACAATAGATACAAACTTAGTCGAGGCGTCAAACTTAGTCGAGGCGTCAAATCACATCAAACTTAGTCGAGGCGTCAAATCACATCAAACAATATTAAAAACATGAATTACACCCCAATTCAAACCTAATGAACTTATGAACTTCTAACTTCTACAGTCGATGCCGAAATCTATCAAATCAACTCCGATTGACCTCAAATTCTGCACACAAGTCATAAATGACCCAACAGACTTATTCCAACTTCCAGAACCAAAATTTGAGCCCGACAACCATAAAGTCAGCTCTCGACCAAACTTCTTAACTCTCCAAACTATAAGTTTTCCAACTTTCACCATTTCAAGCCAAAATCACCTCTGGACCTCCAAATCACTATCCAGACACACTCTTGTCACACCCCTTTTTACCTCCCAAAAGATATGTATGTGTTATGGATTGTGGTTAAAGAGTTTTTTAAATTAAAGTGACAAATTTGAGTAGGGATTATTTTATTTACAAAGTCGCCACTTGGAATTTATTTTTGGGTATTCCAAGTTACCTTTTATTTGAATCCCTAGTCAAAGGATGATTTGACTCTATTATTATTGGACTGCGAAAATAAAGTTCGGATAAGAAATTCTGTTGATCGGGGAGAAGGTGTAAAGCTGTAACGACCCGACCGGTCATTTTGCTTTCTAAATCTCCGTTCCCCTAATTAAGACTCCCTGTATGTACTTTTACTATTTTATGACTAGCGGGGGGGGGGGGGGGGGGTAGTTCGGTCTTGGAAGGGTTTGGGTTGAAATCGGAACACTTAGTTCCTTAATATTGGCTTAAAAGAGTTAAGTTTGACTTGAGTCAACATTTGTAGTAAATGACCTCGAAACTAAGATTTGAATATTCCAATAGGTTCGTATGATGATTTTGGACTTGGGCGTATATTTGGATCGGGTTTCAGACGACCTAGGAGCGTTTCGGAGCTTAATATTGAAAGTTGGCGCATTAGAGGTTTTAAAATTCTTTAAATTTGTTTTGAAGTAGGTTTTGGTGCTATCAAGGTCCATTTGGGATTTCGAGCCTGGAAATAGTTCTGCATGGTGATTTAAGACTTGCACGTAAAATTTGGTGTCATTTCCAGTAGTCTAAGTATGATTCGGCGCGTTCGGAGCAAGTTAAAAACTTGAAGTTCATAATTTGATTCATATTGGTTTTGGGGTGCGATTCTTAGTTTTGATGTAGTTTTACGAGTTTCGAGAGTTTGAGCAGGTCCGTATTATGTTAATGGACTTGTTGGTACAGTTGGACGGGGTCCCGGGGGCTCGAGTGCTTCTCGGACCGCCCGGAGCTAAGTCCAAAACTACTGGTGTGCTGGTTCTGGTTTCCGTCTTCGTGAACGCGGAAGGACCCTCGCGTTCGCGATGAAGGATTTGGGGACTGGAAGCTTTTTCTCTTCACGTTCTCGAAGATTGGGCCGCGTTTGCGGATGCTAACCATAGGCCTTCGCGTTCGCAGTTGACGCATCGCGTTCGCGTAGAAGGCCTGGGCCTAGGCCTAGGAAACTCCGTTGCCCTTCATGTTCGTTAGTGGAGTCACGCGTTCGCGATGAGTGGACGGCTCAGTGCATCGCGTTTGCGAGTGGATTCCCGCATTCGCGAAGAAGACATTTTCTGTGCTCGTGTGCTTTGCCTTCGCGATTGCGAGGGCTTGTCCGCGATCGCGAAGAAGGCAGACATGGGTAGTAACTTAGTAAAAATCAGGGTTTTGGCCATTTTGTTCACTTCTCTCATTTATTGGCCGATTTTTGAGCTTTTTAAAGAGGGATTTTCACCTAGCATCTTGAAGTAAGTTTATTCTACTCAATGTGAGTTTAATACCTAGATTATGGGTAGATCTTAACATGAAAATTATAGAAATTTTAGCATTTTTGTTGAAAAACTTAGGTTTTGATAAAAATGGGATTTAACCACGAAAATGAATATGGAATTTGGTGAAAATTATATATTTGAATTCGTGAGGTTATGCGTAACAAATATCTTTGAAAATTACCGGAATCCGGACATGTGGGCCCGAGGGTAAATTTTAGGAATCTTCCAATTTGGATTGGGTAATTACTCTAATAGTTAAATTATTAACTTTTGAGCGTATATTGATTAATTTATATAATATTTGGCTAGCTTCGGATTGTTAGGCACCAAGTTGGGTCCTTAGAGTGAATTTGTGGCCCTAAAGTGAGCTTTGAGATGAGATAAGTTTCTTGCCTAACCTTATAAGAGGGAATTTACCCCATAGGTGTTTAAAATTATTATTTGCTTCTAATTGTGGGGCCTACACACGTACGAGGTGACGAGAGTCCGTGCGTAACTACTAATTTTACTTAAGTCAGGGTAGTTTTAGGACCCAAACCATAAAATACTTGTATTGTTTGCACTCTACTTGTTAATTTAAGTGCCTTAATTATATTGAAACTTGATAAAGGATTCGTAAAGGCCGAATTTCACTTACTTTGAGTTTTGGCGGGTTACTTGATGTTAAGTATTTGGGGGCGGACTCTACTCCTCATTCGAGGATGAATGTTCTTAAGTGGGGGAGAATCTAGCACCCCGGAAAATTTTGCAGTACATAAGCATTATTAAGAAAGTTGATGTGTGCTAATTATATTATTTTGTGTGTAGCGAGGACTATTAATATGATGGATATCAATTGGATATGATAATAAGTGTACGAGGCACATTATAAGTGATGTGGGGTCTAAGGAGAGCCCTAAGTCCAAGTCAAGTTGGAAATTACATGATTGACTAAAGACACCAAGGAAGCTTCCAAACTGCTCGAAGAGATACACTCTGGAACTTGCTGACCACACATGAATCGTTTCGTTTTAGCCAAGAAGATACTGAGGGCAGGTTATTTTTGGATGGCTATGGAAACAGACTGCATCAGGTATGTCCATAAATGTCATCAGTGCCAAATACACGCACATATGATACGGGTGCTGCCAAATGAACTCAATGCAACGAGTGCACCTTGAACTTTTGCCACTTGGGGAATGGACGTCATTGGACCAATCGAGCCCGCCACTTCAAACGGGCACAGGTTCATTTTAGTAGCCATAGACTACTTCACAAAATGGGTTGAAGCTGCATCCTACAAAGCTGTAACCAAGAAAGTCATCACAGATTTTGTCAGAGATCGTATTGTTTGTCGATTCAGGGTTCTAGAGTCCATCATCACCGACAATGCCGCCAATCTCAACATTGACCTAATGAAAGCTATGTGCGAGACCTTCAAAATCAAGCACAAGAATTCCACAGCATACTGGCCTCAAATGAATTGAGTCGTGGAGGCCGCAAACAAGAATATTAAGAAAATACTAAGGAAGATGGTATACAACCACAAGCAATGGCACGAGAGGTTATCATTTGCCTTATTGGGGTACCTGACCACAGTCCGCACATCAACCGGGGCAAATCCTTACCTATTGGCCTATGATACGGAAGCCATCATTCCCGCCGAGGTAGAAATTCCCTCCCTGAGAATTATACAGAAAGCTAAACTCAGTGATACAGAGTAGGTAAGAAGTCGCTATGAACAATTAGCTCTCATTGATGGGAAAAGAATGAATGCAGCGTGTCATGGTCAACTTTATCAGAACGGAATGTCCATAGCTTTCAACAAAAGGTTCAAACCTAGACAGTTCGCACCAGGGCAGCTGGTGCTGAAACGAATCTTTCCACATCAGGATGAAGCCAAAGGAAAATTCTCACCCAACTGGCAAGGACCCTATATGGTTCACAGAGTACTAACAGGAGGAGCACTCATACTCACAGAAATTGATAGAGAGATTTGGCCAAAGCTTATCAACTCAGATGCAGTCAAAAGATACTATGTTTAAAGCTGTTTACATTTATGCAATTAATGTAACTGAACTACGCTTGACCTGATTCCCGTTTAAGAGGGGATACGTAGGTAGCCCTGTGGGTTCGTTCACAATTTAATTTTCCCACAATTAGAAATTGGGGCAGAATTTTGAGGAGGACCCTCAAAATTCCGGGGCAAGCTCAGCCAACGGCACCGTGTGCGGAATATCCAGAAAATTGTCTGAATAGATGGGGCAGAATTTTGAGGAGGACCCTCAAAATTCTATGGCAAGAAGGTTGCAATGTCTCTGATAATGTCACAGTTATTGGTTCATCTAATTTATTTTAAATAACTATGCACACATATTTTTCGGAAAGCTTTATTTTTAGCTAGATGCTACCCATGGTAACTCGAGCAGGATTTCAATGCAGAGCAAAGCAAAGCAAGCAGGCGGAGGCAAAAACCGACCTCCCCATAAAACTCACAATTTTCCTTTGGATACAAGAACAAGGAATAGCCGCGAGTACGTACGCACCTTAGAATCACTATCTTCATAACAACAAAGCTACCGAACGCAAACATATCTCCACCTAAAAAATACTCTGCTATCACTTATTATCTATTCATCTGCATGAGACTAAGCATTGTCTCCCATCTGCGTGAGGCTAAGCTCTACCTCCTCAACTGCATGAGGCTAAGCATTGCCTCCTCAACTGCATAAGGCTAAGCATTGCCTTCCATTACATGAGACTAAGCCCTGTCTCCTCTTTTTACATGATGCTAAGCCCTGCCTCTTCAACTGCATGAGACTAAGCATTGTCTCCTAATTGCATGAGACTAAGCATTGTCTCCCATTTGCATGAGGCTAAGCCCTGCCTCCTCAACTACATAAGGCTAAGCATTGCCTTTCATTGCATGAGACTAAGCCCTGTCTCCTCTTCCTGCATGAGGCTAAGCCCTGCCTCCTCAACTGCATAAGGCTAAGCATTGCCTTTCATGACATGAGACTAAGCACTGTCTCCCATTCTGCATGAGGCTAAGCATTGCCTCCTCAACTGCATAAGGCTAAGAATTGCCTTTCATTGCATGAGACTAAGCCATGTATCCTCTTCTTACATGAGGCTAAGACCTGCCTCCTCAACTGCATGAGGCTAAGCATTGCCTCCTCAACTGCATAAGGCTAAGCATTGCCTTTCATTGCATGAGACTAAGCCCTGTCCCCTCTTTTTGCATGAGGTTAAGCATTGCCTCCTCAACTACATAAGGCTAAGCATTGACTTTCATTGCATGAGACTAAGCACTGTCTCCTCAATTGCATGAGGCTAAGCCCTGCCTTCTCAACCACATAAGGCTAAGCTCTGCCTTTCCTTGCATAATACCAAATGCTATGCTACTTGAAATCTAGCACTATTTTGCCTTCCCGGGGTTAAGCTATGTCCCAATCCTATGCAAGACTAAGCTCTGTCTTATTTCGCTTCTTATATGAACCAGCATCACGTCTTTGCATCTCATTGGCTGAAACATCGCCACCTTGTCCAAAGGCGTCATAGTCTGAAGGCATCATCCTCATAGCCGGAAGATACCATGTCATGGCCTGAGGATCTCTCAATATTGCAAATCATTATTCAAAGGCGTCATGGTTCATAGGAACCATTCTCATGGCCCGAGAACATCATTCCATGGCCTGCAAATCCCTTATTTCACAGTTCATGGCCCATGACGTCATGGTCAGAGGACATCATCCTCACCGTCCAAAGACAACCTTCATTGTCCAAAGGGAATTTGCATCATGTTTAAATTCTTGCAATAACCCATATATATATTTGCATGCATCATGTTTTAAGTTTTGCAGGTAATCCCGGTGGTAACCGTCTTTTAACAGGAGAAATCTTTGCTCCGGTTTTCGTTCGATGCTCACATCTTGAAACTATCTCAAATACAGCCAACCACTGTCCGTTACCCATTTCCACTTGATAACCGTCCAACTACTCACCTATAACCGTTCCAAGATACATCCATTCACAATTTCATATAAACTCATTCGATACTATCCTACCCAAAAGAACCCTTTCCGAAACATACGGCCATTCCTACAACAACTTCGTCGGTTTCGTTCGCCGTTGGATCTAGAACTACACATGGCCAGATTCCTATAAAACCAAGGATATGTAGGCAACTCAAAAACCGAAGTTCGGCCTCTATTTTTAAAATCACCCCATTCGGTCAAAATCGGTCATTATTTCTTTACCCTATAATTCTTTCATCATTTCCGAGTAAAGAGGGGCAGCTGTTGAACCTATACAAGCATTTTTCATAATTTTCCATAATTTTTAAAGGCTTTAAATTAATTTCTTTCTCCATTTTTTATTGTATAAGTATCCAATAATTATCCTTCAAATTATTTTTATGATGATTTAATCATCCAAACTCATCATTTACACCAACATGTATGTTTTTAAATATTTTATTGTATTTTTTATAATTACATTTGCATTTTTAGGCTAATTACACATTTCTTTTGCAATAATAGCCTATATTTATGTATAATTACATTATTTATGCCAAAATAGCTTTTATATTTTTACAATGTCAAGTTATTATTTTCAATCATTTTAGTGCTCAAATAATATTTTTTGTTATAATTACTTTTATAAACTATTTATTGATAAAAATACTGGGTATTTAAATAATAGCCTAATTTTAACCTATTTTTCGAACCTAAAACTACCAACCTCAGACCAATTACCCCCATACACCATCCGAATTATGCTATACACTGGCCCAATTACCCAAGCCCAAAATAAATCCCCTTTATTTTATAACCCAACTGGTAACCCATTTACACAACCCGCCCAGCTCCCTCCTATCAGCTTGGCCGTTGATCTCAAGAGATCAACGACCCCTAACAAAATAACCTCTTTTAATTACCTCCTTTTCACCCAAAACCCTAACCCATTTTCCCCTTCACCCGCTGCCCTTGAACTCTCTCAAACTCCCTTTCTCTCTCTGTCAAACCCTAGCCGCCGTAACCCCTAATCCTCTCCGATTCCGGCTCAAATATGGAATCAATCCATGATCTACTTACATATTTTGTAATACTCTATCATTATACGCATGTTTTTGGCATCACTTAGTTCTTGCCGTATTTTTGGCAAGAACTACCTCTCAAGAACGGGGCCGATTCACTTTGATTCTATGAAAATTTGGACTATCTTCTGTCTCTATACATGTTATATTGAACGGTCCTTGTATTTTTTGTCGGATTCAAGGCGTCAGTCTCAATTAGGGTTTGAGATTTTTCCTTATTCTTTATTGATTTCTGATTGATACTCTTCCCTTTCTTGTGTTTGACTTATATTTTCCTTATTTCTATTTAACCCACCGTATTTCCCTTATTTTTTTTACTTTATTTCACCTTAAATCTGACTCTAATTGATCTTTGTACGATATTTTCCTTATTCTCTGTTGTATCCCCTTATTTTAAGTATTATTTGCATGATTATGTTTTCTCATTCTCTGTTAATTTACTGAACTCCCTTGTTTTAAGTATCATTTGCCCTAAAACATCGATTCTAATTGATTCTGTGTTTCATATTTACCGTGTTTCCTATTTTAGGTATGAAATATGCTACTATATAAACCCCTCTCATAAAACCCCTCAACAAGGGATTGGAACCTCTGAATCCTTACTTTGTTCTCACTACTCCTTTCTCTTACTCACTCACTGGCACACTCAAACGCTTTCTAAATTGTTGAACAACCTCCTCCGGTGCAAGCACTGCTCGGAGCCCATTCTCGAGGCTCTTGTGAACTCTGAAGCATCAGAGATTTAGGATTTTTGCTACTACACTCTGCACTCTTTCAATTCTGCTACTGGTTAGTGTTAAAACCTTCATAATGTTTAATTTCTTTCCTTCTTTCTACACATGTATCTGAACTTTGTTTCAATTATGATGGTGTTCACCTTTGATATCATTCTGTGTTAATTGATGCCTGAAAATAGTCTACTGTTCATGTCATGCTTCACCATAATCTGCACCATGTGATCTATTATCTCCTAGTATTAGTTCTATACCTATGTAGAATCTTAACATGTTAATTTGGACTTCAGTATTGTGGTTTTATGTTGTTTTGCATGTAATGCTTAGATAATACCCTTGCTCTATGAGAACTCCTTTACTTGAATGAACTTTCAATGAATCATGTGTATATTGGAGTGTTTTAAGACTTGTTCAAACTCGTTTCATGCTGTCCTGGATTTTCAACTCTATTTTTTAAGACTCTTTTGATAACATGTTTCCTAGTATGTCTTGGTCTATCTGATGTTCTCTCCTTTCTGTGGTTATCAACATGTGCATCCCTCTATTGTGTTCAAGTGTTGATTAATGTGGCATTAGGTTAGACTAAGTTTAATTTATACCCTCAGATGTCCACTAGTGCAACCTATGTATGCTTGCAAACCTGTCTCTTCTCCTAGTTCTTATGATGTTTGTTTATGTGATACTCTGTTATGTCACCTTGCTGAACCTACTGGCTTGTTTGACTATTTGTGCTGTGAGTTCAGTTTAGTGATCTCTATCTACCCTCCTTACTTGTTTCTTTGACATTCTAAATTCCTATTCTTAGCCGGCTGAAAGCCAGGGCAATCTAGGCTTTGTTGTTGGCCTTCCTAGTGTGAGCAATGCTCGGGGTCCAATTGAGACCCTTGTGAACTCTGACACACTAGGGTTAGGCTCTAGTCATTCTTCAACTTCTAAAAAAAAACTATCCCTAATACCCTACCTCCCTATCATGTATTGTGTTGATTCCAAGTGATGCAATATTTGGTGTTGTGGCTCACTAAAGGGGTCTGAACTCCCCTATGGACCTGTGATCGTGTGGCATGCTAGGCCGGAAATGTTGAAGGCCCGGCAAGGCTGGGTATTTAGTTGTTTATTTGGGCCTGCTAGAGGCCTGCTATAGGCCTATCTATTGCCATGTAATATTACTATTTTACTTGTTAATCTGGGCATTTAATAATACTTTGTATAAACAATTGGGGTGTTAGTGAAAAGGGAATGGGTAGAATTCTATATCTACATGCCATGGGTAGGTAACATGCCTATAGGACTTGACAATGTGTTTGCTATATGTGTTGTTCGATTGCGTGAGCCCTATAGAAATTATGATATTAGGAGAAGCACATACACACCCTACTTCTTTACTATTCAGACGCTATGTCTACTGTTGCTGGTTATAGACAACATACCCATATGAAGTGAGCACTTTGCATAATTACTAAGTTATTCACTAAAAAGCATGCCTATAGGATGTATAATATCTGCTTTGTCGACTTAGAAACCATGCCTATAGGAAATCACAAACTTCACTTAACTTGCCTAATATCTGCACATTATTCAAAAGCATGATCGTTTGACTAAATATTTTACCTGCTCTTATGTCTGTTTTTGTCTGATTATTAGATATCATGCCTATAGGTAATGAATGCTAATAACAGCCCTTTCAATATGCACCACACTCAATAGATATCATGCATGTAGGATTTTAATTACTTAAGTTCGCTATTGCATCATACTGTCCATCTACAAAGCATGCCTATAGGAGCTAATTATGTATAAAATCAGCTCAAACTGTCAACCTTTAGAAAGCATGCCTATAGGAGCTAAATATATGAGAATCATCCCCAATTGCCAGTCTCTAGAAATCATGCCTATAGGACATCACTACTCGCTCTTCAAACGCGGTTATCCATGCGATTATTAGGAAGCATAAGTAATTTTGAGCATTTCCAATATGTTTTATTGTCCCTACTGTGTAAATCACCTAGAGATCATGTCTATAGGTTTAATAACTTATAACCTGTAGTCTCAATAATCAGCGTGTAATACCAAATACTCCTAAACTGTATAGTCGCTTAGAAATCATGTCTATAGATTCCATAAACCCCCCCCCCCCATAATCTGCAAATCAGTTAACTTAGGACAGCAACACCACATATACGATATTGAATTCAGCATCACCTAGAATCCATGCATATAGGACTCTAAGTCTCAAATTCTGAAACTATGTATTGCTTAAACTGCCCGCATGCATTTGTTTGTTTGTGTGTGGAGGCTAACTTGAGCCCTTAATTGCCTTTACATGAAGTCCAACTTGTTTTTGTATGTCGCCTAGTTTTATCATTTTTGAGCAGCCTAAGTAAAGTCTAGATCTACCCAAATAGAGGTCCAAAGCCTCCTGGACTGTAGGCATGGGACAGGTAGTGCACGCATAGGGTACGAGTTATAACTGAACTTGTACGCTTTAGGTAACAACTTAAAGATAGTAATCGGGTAGCAGGAGATGATAGTCTGTGCCTGCGGAATAATACAAGTAACACCCCATCTGAAAAGAGTTACGAAGTATTATTTATATTGCACGGGGTGATCCTTTAGGCTAAAAAACTTAGGACCCCCTATTTTCTTTCTTTTTCTACTAGAATCAAAAATAGTTGTACCCTCTGTTCAAAAAATCTGTTTATAATAAACTTCTTAAATTTTCGTGCTCTCTCTTCATTTATTTGATCACATAGACTAATTCATATAATTCGAGTTCGGCCGGGACCCAAGTTGTGGACCTCGAAGAGTGCCTAACACCTTCTCCTCAAGGTAATTTGATCCCTTACCCGATCTTTGGTGATGCAACCGATTAATCCAGAGTTATCCCTAAATAGTTGCCCTAACGCACCTTAACCCGTTAGGTGGCAACTCTCTCTTTTAACACCCTTCCTTTAAAAGAGTTGTCTCATGTCGAAGCCTGATTTCGCGAGAAAGAAGGGGCACGAAAGCGGCGGACCACCTCCAAACACCCCCAAATTCATATCATGTAATCTCCATAACCTTATCTTTTTATATCTTCAAACCAAATCTTTCTAAACCTTCTCAAACTCCTTGAATCTTAGATCTAGGAAACTTTAACTGCCACTTTATTGCCCAAATTCTTGAAGCTCCGGCCACTATCACCCCACAATACCTACTTCAACAGATAGAGCTCCTCAAGACCTACCTATTGATGTTAATTCTATCCCGAAACTCCGGCGATACATTTTTTGACCACCATTGCCGCCACCTGC
The DNA here is from genome assembly GCF_000390325.3 of Nicotiana tomentosiformis. Lineage (NCBI taxonomy): Eukaryota > Viridiplantae > Streptophyta > Magnoliopsida > Solanales > Solanaceae > Nicotiana > Nicotiana tomentosiformis. The sequence continues at coordinate 32,596,642 of NC_090812.1, forward strand.
CACCACTGTCCACTGTTTAAGCATTACCAAAATTTCATAACTTCATCCTCTCTTCCCCCACTTTCCAAATCCATATACAAAAATCCTCAAAATCCGCTCCCTCGCCTCCGGCCGACCACTCTACTGTAACGACCCGACCGGTTGTTTTGAGTTCTAAAGTGTCATTCAGTGATTTGAAACCCTGAGCAGCTTCACTGCATGTATTAGGACTTGGGCGTATGGTCAGAATTGAAGTTTGGTAAGTTCGGAGTTAGTTTGGGAAGATAATTCTAAATCCGGAACCTTTAAATTAGAAGAATTGACTAAAGTGTAATTTTGAGTAAACGACCTCAGAATCGAGATTTGAAGGTTCCAACAGGTTTGTATGATGATTTTGGATTTGGGTGTATGTCCGAATCTGGTTTTGGATGGCCCGGGAGCGTTTCAGCGCCTATTGTGGAAGGTTGGCTTTTTGAAAGAATTTCATAAATTTGGGTTGAAATGTATTTCAATGTTATCGATGTCCATTTGGGATTCTGAGTCTGGAAATAGCTCTGTATGGTGATTCTGGTATTGGGAGCGCACCCGAAAGTGGATTCGGAGGTCCGTAGGTCATTTTGGGGTCATTTGGCGGAAGTTAGAAATTTGAAGATTTTTGAGAAGTTTGACTGGGAGTGGATATTTTGATATCGGGTACAGATTCTGATTCAGAAAGTTGGAATAGGTCTGTAATGTCAAATGTGACTTTGTGTGCAAAATTTGAGGTCAATCGGACGTGATTTGATAGGTTTCGGCATTGAATGTAGAAGTCTGAAGTTCTAAACTTCATTAAGCTTGAATTGGGCTGCAATTCATGATTTTGATCTTGTTTGATGTGATTTGAGGCCTCGAGCAGGTGTGCGTTATGTTATGGGTCTGGTTTGTGTGATTGGACGCGGTCCTGGGGACCTCGGGTGTGTTTCGGGGTAGTTTCGGACCAAATTGGAGCTGTTTTGGACTACTGTTGCTAGTGTCTGGTTTCCTTCTTCGCGAACACGAAGGAAGTACCGCGTTCGCGAAGAGGAATTTATGGGGCTGCTGGGTTTGGCCTTCGCGAACGCGAGCCAGTGGACGCTAATGCGAGGCAAGAGCTGGGCAAGCCTTCGCGAACGCGGCCAAGGCGACGCGAACGCGAAGAGGAAAGGAGGGAGCTGGGCCTAAGGCCATTTTGCCTACGCGAACGCGAAGGGGCGGGTCATCTGGACTTCGCGAACGCAATCAAAGGTGGCAAACGCGAAGAGAGATTTATGGGCAGTGAGTCATTTTAAAATGGGATTTTGGCCATTTTCACTTCATTTCCTCCATGTGAGCCGATCTTGGAGAGATTTTGGAGCTTCATCTTTATCATCTATGTCAAGGTAAGTGATTCCCACCTATTGCAAGTCAAATACTTGGATTATATATGAATTTAGACATGAAAATTTGTAGAAATTTGGGAGTTTGAAGAATAACCTAGAATTGGTATTTTTGGAATTTGACCACGAAATTGGACATGGAATTTGGAATAAATTGTATATTTGAGTTCATGGTAATATGGGTAAGGTTTATCTTTGAAATTTTTTGGAATCCGGGCACGTGGGTCCGAGGGTAATTTTATCGACTTTTCAAGCAGATGTAGGAATTGTTATAAATTGGATTATAATAAGTATTAGAGTGTGTATTTATGGATTTGCACGTTTATTGACTAGTTTTGGAGCGCTGGGTATCGGTTTGAGTTATTGGAAGGGCTTGGGAGTCGGTTATGGAATTTTGGAGCGAGGTAAGTCTCCTTTCTAACCTCGTAAGAGGGAATTAACCCCATAGGTGAACTAAATTATTATGTGCTTCTAATTGTGGGGACTATGTACGCACAAGGTGACGAGAGTTCGTACGTAGCTACTACCTATGCCTATGTCTGGGTAATTTTAGGCTTACATCATGCCTTGTGGGTATTTTTATTGATTTATGTTTATTGTTTGTCTTGAGAAAGAGCGGGATTGAGTTTCCTTATTAAATATTTTGAAAGGAGTTGAAACTGAGGAAAAAATGGGATCTTAAAAGTTTTCATTTGAATTTCGTATTTTGAAAAGAATGGAAGAATACTATAATAACTTAAGAAATCTATGTGTAACAGCGTCACAAGTATGATCCGCGAGCGGGGTAATTCCTTAAATTTATATTTGAATGCGTCGCATGTATGATCCGCGAGCGGGGTAATAGATGCATCTATGATTTACGTCGTTCGACCCTCGGCAGTGCACAGTTTACCTTTATTTTGGATCAGGCCGAACGTCCTCGGTGGTATTTGTGTGTGATAATAGAACATGAAGTTCCTTTTATAATTGGTATAAATTCTTTATTTGAAAGATCATTTGTTTTAAATGAAGGAAGGGATTTGGGTTCTTAAATATGGTGATGAATTGTTCAGTTATTTCTTGTTTTGAGTTTTATTGTTATATATATCTTGCTTAATTAGACTTTCATATTATCATATTGTTGGCCCTTAGTAAGTGTCGAAGTCGACCCCTCATCACAACTTCTTTGAGGTTAGGCGGGATACATATTGGGTACGCGTTAATTTACGTACTCATGTTACACTTGTTGCACATTTTTGTGCAGGTGCATATATGTCTAGTGGCCTTGTGGGCGTAGAGGCACGATTATTACGGGGACTTAGGTGAGCTGCATTCCACATTACGAGTCCGCAGCCAGCAGAGTCTCCTTCAGATTATTAATGGTTTCCTGTCCAATTTATATTCCGGACAGGTGTTGTATTTTATTTTATATTCCTAGTTGATGCTCATGCACTTGTGACACCGGATTTTGGGTGATTATGGGTTGCACTGTATTGGAACTTTAAAGATATTATTATTTATTTTATAAACTTCATCTTTTACTATTTAATTGAAGGAAATATTATTTCAGAAATATTAGAAAAGAGAACCAAATTAAGTATTTATTTTTGGCTTGCCTGACAGCGGTGTCCGACGTCATCACGACCCTTATGGATTTTGGGTCGTGACATCTACTGTCGTCCATCCACCACCAAATGCCTTGAACCCCTATTTTAGCTATTTTTTGATTCAAAGACACTTGTTTCTTTTGGCGAGATGCTGAAATTTATTTCATTTTAGCGTCTACCCAAAAGAAACGTGCGTTTCGGAGTCGACAGTCGCCTTTTAGCATCTCCGACATCTTCTCGTGGCTCGATCAATTTCAAGCATACTCATTAGGTATAACCATCATCTATTTAATTAATTTCTTATTTTATTTTATATATAGTAGTAAGTTAGCTTCTGATTTTAATTTTTCAGTTTTTTTGTTGTTAATTAGAGTTTCAAGTTAGGTTTATTTAATTAGTTATCTCCATTTAGTTTAGTTGTTTGTCAGAATATTATTGATCAAACGTGATTTTTAGTGTAGTAGTTGAATATTTATTTAGTTAGTCGAATGTTTAGTTGTAATTAATCGTGATAGTTTAGCGATGTTCGCTTAGTTTCTGTTTCGCGCATTATCTTGTTGCTCGAGTCTTAGTTTGCGCAAATCGAATTCATTTTAGTTTGGTTTGTTTGAATATTTAGTTCTATTACATTTTAAGTCTTATTTCTATTTTGCTAGTTCGTAGTTGGTTTGAGTTGGAGTGTATATGCTGAATACTTGAGTACATAGCACATGTTTGGTTATTTTTTTTATTGTTCAAATTTTTTGGAGTACAAAACTCAAAAGTCATTAGTTTGGTAAAAAAATATACTGCTTTTGGACAGCTTTTTTAACCAAAATCTGTCTTTGAATAGGTAAGAGCAGAGTTTGGGTGAAAATAGACAAATTCAACCAAAACGTCTTGTCTTTTGAATATTTAGAGCAGATTTTGTTGAAATATATGTCAAAAAAGATAGATTTTCAATCATGAATGCCCAACTTCTTCTCCTATAAAAGATACATCGTTAGAGTTGCTTAAGGACAAGAAAAAAAAAGGGAGAAAAAATCAGCAGCAAAAGCATCCTTTAGCAGCTGAAAATTGTGAGCTTTGTGAGTGTCTTTAAAAGTGCAAAACTTTGGAGAAAAATAAAAAGACCCTTCAAGTAATTTGTGAAATTTTTAGCCACTAGTTTCAAACATCTTTGTTGGTTTCCTGGGCTGTCTTAACATCATTTCTGCTCTGTTTCTGTTACTATTCTTGCTCATTCTACGGATGTATTTTTATAATTCTGTGATCTAGATATTTTTTTTTACTTTGTATTGCAGATACTTTCAGAAGTAATAAATATTTGAATTTAGTTTGGATTGTTGAAACATGAATATGTTCAATTTTGCCTAAGAATAAATATTATGATTGTGATTGAGCCTGAAAACGTGCTTAAAGTTAGTTAACATTAACTTTCTTTTACATGGATTGTTAAAACCATTTTTTTTGTATGTTTATTGAAGTTAGTTTTGAATGCTTTATGTTTAAAGTATTGAACATTGATTAGTGATTAATAGGGTGTAGCCTCGAAATATGCTAACTTAGTTCTTGTTTCTTGTGTGCAATTCAAAATTAGCGGGAATGGATGGTACTTGATGAACGTGGGCTTTAATGACTGTTAATAGTGCTGGATTATTGGCCTATCACTTTGGTTTAGATTTTAATTAAGTTAAAATTGGTTGTTTAATAAAGTGGTTATTTCTACAATCATGACGTGGTAGAAATGCCTGTACAAAATTGGCATATCACTTTGGTTTAGATTTTAATTAAGTTAAAAGTGTTGTTTAATAAAGTTGATATTTCTGCAGTCATGACTTGGTAGAAATGGTTGTAGCAAAATTGGCCTATCACTTGGGTTTAAATTTTAATTAAGTTAAAAGTGGTTATTTAATAAAGTGACTATTTCTGTAGTCATGACTTGGTAGAAATGGATGTAGCAAAATTGGTCGGGTCAATAATCCGGCCCCGGGTTACCATCTATGCAAATCCCAATTTCAAAGTATCGTGGGCCAAAACCTAAACTTTTGTAGGCCCAACTACCACAAGTTAAGGGCTGGCCCAATGCTAAATTTGTCCAAAATGGGCCAGCAGTGTAAATGCACAAAACCTGGCCCAGCAACCCCAATAACAAAAAAAGTGGTCCAATGCCATTTTAAACCTAATAGACAAAGTTGGTCAAAGTTTCCAATTACATGCTTTTCAAATAGTTTTTAATTTATCATATTTACTTTTAAATTATGCATCTTAACTACCTGTGTAACTTAATAAGCTTAGTAATTAATTTAAACGCTATGCAATTAGTAGGCGCATTTTAGCCTTTTCGCTCACAAATTCGCTTGCATAGTGTGATGTTTAATATTCAATAAATAAATTCATTAATTTTGTACCATATATAATAATTTTAATTAATTTTTAATTTAATTAACCCCTTGCTATAATCGCGGATTTGCTTGCATAGCGCGGTAGTAATTTTTAATATAAATTTTCTCAAAGCATAATTTTAGTAATTGTCTAAAAAAGGTAATAACGTGCTAATAATCCTTTGTCATGACTGCATATTCGCTTGCGTAGAGCTGTTATAACAAAATTAATAAATTTCGTCTCGATCACGCATCCGCTTGCGTAGTGTGGTTATGACATCTGATTATTCAAAAATTCTTTAATATTTTCAATAATTAAGCAATGAAAGCGGACATAGGTAAAACATGAGAACCAAAAAAATACAGTTTATCCAAAAATAATATAAGTCAAATGTAGTTAATAAAGCGAACGTGCTAGAACCACGGGACTCGGGGAATGCATTTGTCACGATCCAATATCTCTTATATGTTATGATGACGCCCAATGTCGCCTCTAGGCAAGCCAACGGTGAACTAACCATGTAATTGTTCTTTTTAATAAATTCCCAAGTAGTTGAATTTAATTTATTAAGAAAATAAGGAGTAGAAGATTTAATAAAGTAAACCAAAGCTAAGGAGAGAGCAAATGCAGTGAAATAAATGCTCCAACCTGTTCTTTCCTTCCCGTCTCGTCGTGTTGTCCCAAGACACAACCGAAATCCCCATCTAATACGGAGAGATAGAGTAGCAGTGGTCTACCAGGTTCTGGCGGGGCCAGGACTGGCGGTGTGGACAAATATTCTTTGATTCTGTCAAAAGCGTTCTGGCAGTCTTTAGTCCAATTGGTTGCGACATCCTTCTTTAATATTTTGAAAATCGGCTTACAGATCACGGTTGATTGTCCTATGAAGCGGCTAATGTAATTAAGATGTCCCAAGAAGCTCATCACGTCTTTCTTGTTCTTTGTAGGTGGCAAATCCTGGATAGCCTTGACCTTTGATGGGTCTAGCTCAATTCCTCGGCGGCTGATGATGAATCCTAATAATTTTCTTGCAGGGACCCCGAAGGCACATTTTGCGGGATTCAATTTCAAATTGTACCTCCGAAGCCGATCAAAGAATTTCCTCAAGTTTGCTATGTGATCTGTACTTTTCTTGGATTTGATGATGACGTCATCCACTTATAAGTCTATCTCCTTGTGTATCATGTCGTGGAAAATAGTTGTCATGGCCCTCATATAAGTGGTCCCAGCATTCTTCAGACCAAACGACATCATTTTATAGCAGTACACCCCCATGGAATGATAGAAGTTGTCTTTTTGGCATCCTATTCATGCTTGGCGCAGTTGTCGATCAGTATGTGTATGTTGGGTAACGGGAAATCATCTTTGCGACTTGCTTTATTTAGGTCCCGATAATCGACGCATACTCTGACTTTCCCATTCGAAACTGGCACAATGTTAGTCAACCAAGTTGGATATTCAACCACTGTGAGAACCTTAGCTTTCATCTGCTTGGTGATTTCTTCTTTGATTTTCAAACTCATATCTGGCTTGAACTTTCTGAGCTGCTGCTTTACCGGCGGACACATTGGGTTGGTAGGTAGTTTGTGAGCCACTATGGATGTGCTCAAACCGGTCATATCATCATAGGACCATGTAAAGATATCCTTTATTCCTTCAGGAAACGAGTGTATTCTTCTTTCTCTGTTGGTGATAGGTGAATGCTTATACGTGTTTCCTTGACTGTTTTGGAGTCTCCTAGATTAACTGTTTCAGTCTCATCCAATTGGACTTAGGCTTGTTTTCAAAGTTTTTCACTTCTCTGACAATTTCCTCAGGCATTATATCCTCTTCCAGATCCTCTGAATCATCATTCTTATGTTGCGTTGTCTCATTACATGTCACAGTCGTAAGTTCATCGGGATAGGTAATAATAATGCAATAGAGAAAAAACGTAGAGAATAATAATAAATACTAAAAACAACAATGCATTTAGATAAATCTTGAAAAATGCCAAACAGGTACGGCTCGATGACCTGAGAAATTATTTCAAAACAAAACATGCTTAAAACAAAATACTGAAAATGTCTTAAATGCTCATAAAAAATTGCTTTTAAAATAAATGATGCTAATTGCCAGGCTACCCAGGAACTCGATGGGCCCTTGATGGTGTAGCAGTCTAGTTCTTGAGAATATCTCCCTTCTCCACGGTCTGAATAATGAGACCTTCCTCCTCCTCCTCCTCAACTATCGCACTGCAATCCATGTCTTCATCATCCAAAAACAGATTCCTTATTTCGACTAGAACTTCATCTTCTTCGGACTCCCACATCCTGTCAGCTTTATGAAATGACTGGCTCAAATGTGGTACCGATTGCTCTAGAGGGTAATAAGGACCACGCCGTGGTGGCGACCAATTCTGATACTCGTGCCAGGTGTATTCATACCCAAGCCCAAAAGTTGTACCGTGATGCTTTAGCTGTATTGGTTTGGTGATCCCCTAGAGATTCTTACTGAGACCTTTGCCAGGTTTATACCCTATCCATGCCAATATGCTTTCTATTTTTCTACTTCACCATTTGTCCTTCTCAATCGCGTTAATACGCTCAATGCGATGGTATGTTTGTCCACCCAACTTCCTTCTATTCTCGATGACCGGAACAGTTTGACTGGTGTAAATGGGACTACTTCCATCCCCATGGATGATAACTTCCAGATGGTTGCACTCGAACTTCACGACCTGATATAGAGTAGAAGCTACGGCCCCAACGACATGTATCCAAGGTCGTCCTAATAATAGGTTGTAGGTAGCAGATATGTCCAACACTTGAAACTCAACATCAAACCAAGTTGGGCCCATCTGTAGGCTGAGGTTGGTTTCCCCAATTGTGGCCCTTTGAGACCCATCAAATGCTTTCACATTCATACTTCCTGCTCGTATCTCGTGCAGGCCTTTACCCAATCTTTTTAGAGTAGTTAGTGGATATATGTTAAGACTCGAACCCTCATCTATCAGGACTCTGGCAATGAACTTATCCTCAAACTGCACTTTGATATGTAGTGCCATGTTGTGACCTAGTCCTTCTGGTGGTAGCTCGTCTTCATGAATAGTGATCTTGTGGCTTTCCAACACTTGTCCTATCATATTGGCCATCTCTCCACTGGTAATGTTATTGGGTACATAAGCCTCATTCAACACTTTCATCAACGCATTCCTGTGTGCCTCAGAGTTCTGCAGTAGTGATAGAATGGATATGTGAGCAGGGGTTTTGTTCAAATGATCAACCACAGAATACTCCCTTGCTTGCACCTTTCTCCAAAGATCATCCGGGCCGGTTTCAATGATGGGCTTCCTGGAAGCGGCTTCTTTACTTGTTCCCAACAAATGCTCGGGCGTGTAAACCCTACCAGTTTTGGTCATACCTTGAGCTGCACCAGTTTCTTCCATTTCCCCCTTTCTTTTCCTTCTTGCTTCTGCAACATAATCCATGGTATAACATTAGACTTATAAGATGGTGTAGGTGCTACCATCACGGTGAAGGGTGTTGTTACTTCAACCTCAAATGAAGTTGGTGCAGCTACCTCAACTTCAATTGGTGCCTGAGTTTGTACCATGAGAGTGACTGGAGATGTTTCAGGATTATCCCCTTCACGAATGAGTTCAATTGACCCCTTTGAGTCCCATTCTTCATCGGTCTCTATCATGTTTACCCATCCGCCCCTATAATCCGGGAGAGGATTGTTACGGACATTGGGCGCAGCCTCTTTTTCCTGTATGACTTTGGTATCGATTAATTTCTGAATCTTATCCTTCAAAGTACGACACTCATCAATAGTATAACCTTTCATGCCTGAGTGATAGGCACATGTCTTATTTTGATTGACTCATTGATAGGAATTTTCCATGGTGACAGTGGGAATGGGAGTGATATAACCGGCAACCTTCAGTCTCTCGTACAGTTGGTCTATAGGTTGAGCAATTGGGATGTATTATCTGGGTGGTCTGCGGTAAAAATTTGATCTAGGTTTTTGGTAGTTTTGGTGGGCTGGTGGTGAGTGGTAGTATGCAGGTTGGGTGTTACAGGTATGGTTAGTAGTGGCAGGTTGTCGGTATTTAGGAGGTGAAGGCTGATATGTGGGTGTAGGTATTTGGTATGTGAGTGGAGACTTCAGACCTTGGGCTACTATTACTGCACCTACTTCTTTCTTCTTGGAGATACCTCCTGACTGCAGGGCCTTATTTGTGGCTTGGAGTGCTTCAAAATTTGTCACCATTCCACTTTTGATCCCTTCTTCTATTCTATCTCCCAACTTGATGATATCAGAAAATTTATGGTTTTCAATAACCATCAATCTTTCGTAGTATTGCGGGTCCTGGGCTCTGACGAAGAACTTATTCATCTGTTCTTCTTCCAGCGCTGGCCTCACTTTTGCATCTTCAGACCTCCACCGAGTAGCATACTCTTGGAAAGTTTCTGTTGGCTTCTTCTTGAGATTTTGAATGTAGAAAACGTCTGGTGCATTTTCTGTGTTAAACCTGAACCGATCCATGAAATTCGATGCCATGCTTACCCAATTGACCCATTTCTTTGGGTTCTGACTGATGTACCAAGACAGGGCGACTCCAGTGAGGCTTCTCATGAATAGCTTCATGCAGATTCTTTCATCCCTGCCAACTCTTACAAGCTTGTCACAATACGTTCTCAAGTGCACCTTCAGATTACCAGTTCCATTGAACATTTCGAACTTGGGAGGTTTATTACCCTCTGGCAGTTATACATCCGGCTGAATACACAAATCTTCATAATTCAAACCCTCAACGCCTTTGCCCCCTTCGACATTTTGAACTCTACCGGTAAGTTTCTTGAGTTTATCTGCCATATTCGTGATGAGCAGGTCCTTCTCGGCGGATTCGTGTATGTATAGGGTCTGTTGTGGGGTGTGGGGTAAGGTTTCACATATATGGGATTGCTTTGGTGGACTCCGGGAATCTGTGCGTAATGGTGGTCATTGGTTGAGTTTTGCGGGTCAGGAGTAGGCTGTGGTACATTCTGAGGAGTGTGGTTTGTGGTAGTTTGTGGGTACTAGGTCAGATGATGATGATGCCGTGGAGGAGTTGGTGCTGGTGGAGGATTAGGATTTTGGGGAGACGTGGAGTATTGATGAAGTGCGGGAGGATTTTGCGAGTGCTGGTTTTGTGTGTTTTGAGGAGGTGTTGAGTTTTGGGCATTTTATTGGTTGATTTCGGGAACATTCAGGGTAAGGGAAAGGTTTGCCAAGTTATGGACCTGCTCAAGTTCCCCTTGTAACTCCAGTATCTTTTTCTCTAATCGCAAAACCAAGTCGTTCTATGCCGGAGTACCCCGACCATCCGAAGTCTCAACATTCTCTACATGAGTAGCGTTGTCTTTCCCGATACCGCTCAGATCATCCATCTTAGCCTTTCCTTTATTCTTAGGGTCACTTGGAGGAGGAGGAGGTGGAGGACCTCTAGATCTGGTATGACATGCCGATGATGCTAGTATGCACAAACCAACCTTAGGGGATGGGAATAAACAAAGAAAAGAAGAAAAACAAAAGGTAAACAAGTTAGTAAAGAGTATTAAGAGGATATTTACGATATTTAAAAACGTATTGCGGAATTCGTGTCCTAATTTGGGGACCTCATCATGCCCGAGGTAGGCCTAGCGACATATAGCTTTGGAGAAAACTCAATGCCGATAACTGCATCATTTCATTAATATGATAAATAGACCAAATCTCTAATAAAACGACAATAATTATAAAGAGTCACTAGTGGCATTTGCCTTACTATAATCAAATTCTAAAACGAATCTTGAAAACATCACCCCTAATCTACTTGGTCCCAGAGGGACCTTCTCTAAGCTTGGCCTTCTTAGCCCCGTCAATTAGATTCCCCAGGTCGCGCATGTCCAATAGCAGATACGCCCTTGCTAGATGTCCTTCTTCATTGTCCTCTGTGTTCTGACAATCCGAGACCCTTTTCCTCATCTTTCCCTCAAGTTACATCAAACCCTGCTCCAAATATTCCAACCTTTTTGTTGATTTAGTAGCGATTCCCCTCCATTCATTGATTGCTTCCATGTCCACTTTATGCTGTTCCAAATGCCTGGACTCAGATTCAAAGACCCTTTTGTGCAACCTCCTGTATTTGACTTGCGCTTCAGCATCGTCGTCTATGACCATATTCCTCAAATCAATCCCTGGCTTGACCTCTCCTGCTATGTCATCGACCAACCATGATGTGTAGAAGTACACATGGCTGGCATGATACCTGTCTGGCTCGATGGTATCTTTCTCCACAATAATGTTTTGATGCCATATGTGCTGTGCCGCGTACTTGAATGGAATGACATTCCCTTGGAAATCTGCTTTGTAATGAACCATTTTGGAAACTCATGGTATAACCTATTTTCTCCCAGCTTGCCTCATGACTCTGATAGGAGCATAAGGATAGATACCCCTTAATCCGATTAGCACTAGATGAGGAACATCTCTTGACCTGATGATGAATTCACTAGTAGGGAACCACTCGAACATCCAAGGGACCTTGTTGTCAGTCAAATTGCTAAAGAAGTGTACCCAGCCCACGTCGTTTCCTGGTTGTGCAAACCAATACGGGATAAAAGTCATTCTTTTCGGATGGTGAAAAGCTAGGTGGTCATTCCATGGTCGCCGCGGAAATGTTTGAGGGTATTGTCCCCTTTGAAGATATTCCAACAGCCATATTTGCAGTAACAGATTGCAACCCTCAAAATTCCTATATCCTTTTTTGCAACGGTCCAAGGCTCGATATATCTCCGCTACGATCATTGGGACAATAGTGTAAGTCTGTCCCTCAATTCCTTCAATTAGGGCCTTAGTAACCATAGCTAAGCGAGTGTGAATCCTTTCTCCTTGAATTGGGAATACCAGCATCCCCAGAAAATAGACAATGAACACAAAAACCCGGCGATGAGTCCAACCCAAAGAGGTGATAGCAAATTCATCATGATAAAGACGGTAGGACTTGCTGTGCCCATAACGCTCGTAAAGGAAGTCGAAGGGTATGTAAGACTTTTTCAGGCAGACTAACTCATCATTCCTTATAAAACCTATCATTTTTAGAAAACCTCGAGAAGTGTAATTTTTTGGTACCAACAGACCATGGCTGTCCCAGGGAAGCCCAACAATGCCTCCTATTTCCTCTAGAAGGAGAGTCATTTCTATGTCACCGAAATGGAAAACAACCCTCTTCTCATCCCGGAACATAGCAGCGGCCTCAATCAGTACATTGTTTGGCTGAATGTCTAGCAAAGAAGGTAAATTTCCGAGAACTCTTTTCACATGGTTTTTGTCGCTTGACGAGAGATTTTCCCACCAATCTAGCAACAAAGGTGGGATACTTCGAACCATGCCGAACCTGGGGACTTCGTGCATCATTTCTACAAAACAGATAAAGTTAGCCCTTTCCCCCTCCGGATCCGACTATTTACGCATTAATGATTAGCATATTGGCACGTTTTCTCCAAATAATGCACATATCTTGATCTTGCCCATTGGGATTACGGAAACCCCGATGGGCTTTAGACAAGGCTTGCCTTAGGGGGTTATTACGCGGATAGCGTTCTAACCCATACTTGGTTTAGACATTATGCATGTACAGTTAATATCAGAGTGGGGGTTTCTAGAAGAGTCTAGACCGGTACCCTCAAGTGGACAACTTGAGAGGGAAAGGCATAGAACCGTCGATTGCACCGCTGATTGACTAGTTTTACCGCAAATAAGCCTTTCCAAATTTAAAAAGGGTAATATAGGAAGAGCACGGACACTCATCAAGTGCCGCTATGGTATTAATTGTGCACGAGTGGAATATGATATAGAGCAGGCTTTATGCAAAAATAAAATAACACGTTGTCAAGTATTTTGCATGATAAAAGCGATAAATGCAGTATTTAATAAATGTAAAGACAGAAAAGAAAGAAAAATAGGGAAGAAGTTAGTTCGTATAATATAAAAAAAAATTGTAACGAAGCAATAAAGAGGTAAGGATTGGGAAAGTCATGATATAACAAAATTTAAAAAGTTGGAGCCAATGGGATACATATTGTAACCAGATTAAGCGAAGAGTTGCATATGAGTTCACATAAAAGGGAAATAGAGAAGAGGGTGTGCATGTAGCAATAAAAGAGAGAATGGGAGCAGGATGTTCAAGTATTAGCAAAATAATAAAGACACGCTTATCGAGAGAGACTAATTCATATAGACCAAGTTCGCAATGGTAAGAGCCTAAAATATATTCCCCAGCAGAGTCGCCATGCTATCGCGCCCCATTCTTTCTGGCAAAATCGGGTTTCGACACGTGACAACTCATTTAAAGGAAGGGTGTTAAAAGAGAGAGTCGCCACCTAACGGATTAAGGTGCGTTAGGACACCTATTTGCAGATAACTCTGGATTAACTGGTTGCGTCACCAAAGATCGGGTAAGGGCTCAAATTACCTCGAGGAGAAGGTGTTAGGCACTCTCCGAGGTCCACAACTGTGGGTCCCGGCCGAACTCAAATTATATGAATTAGTCTATGTAATCAAATAAATGAAGAGAGAGCACAAAAATTTAAAAAGTTTATTATAAATGGATTTTTTGAATAGAGGGTACAACTATTTTCGATTCTAGTAGGAAAAGAAAGAAAATAGGGGGGTCCTAAGTTTTTTAGCCTTAAGGATCACCCCGTGCAACATAAATAATACTTCGTAACTCTCTTCAGATGGGGTGTTACTTGTATTATTCAGCGGGCACAAACTATCATCTCCTGCTACCCGATTACTATCTTTAAGTTGTTACCTAAAGCATACAAGTTCAATTATAACTCGTACCCTATGCGTGCACTACCCGTCCCATGCCTACGATCCAGGAGGATTTGGACCCCTATTTGGGTAGTTCTAGACTTTACTTAGGCTGCTCAAAAATGATAAAACTAGGCGACATATAAAAACAAGTTGGACTTCATGTAACGGCAATTAAGGGCTCAAGTTAGCCTCCACACACAAACAAACAAATGCAAGCGGGCAATTTAAACAATTCATAGTTTCAGAATTTGAGACTTAGAGTCCTATATGCATGGATTCTAGGTAATGCTGAATTCAATATCGTATATGTGGTGCTGCTGTCCCAAGTTAACTGATTTGCAGATTAGGGGGGGTATGGAACCTATAGACATGATTTCTAAGCGACTATACAGTTTAGGAGTATTTGGTATTACACGCTGATTATTGAGACTACAAGTTATAAGTTATTAAACCTATAAACATGATCTCTAGGTGATTTACGTAGTAGGGACAATAAAACATATTGGAAATGCTCAAAATTACTTATGCTTCCTAATAATCACGTGGATAACCGCGTTTGAAGAGCGAGTAGTGATATCCTATAGGCATGATTTCTAGAGACAGGCGATTGGGACTGATTCTCACATATTTAGCTCCTATAGGCATGCTTTCTAGATGGACAGTATGATGCAATAGCGAACTTAAGTAATTAAAATCCTACAGGCATGATATCTATTGAGTGTGGTGCAGATTGAAAGGGCTGTTATTAGCATTCATTCCCTATAGGCATGATATCTAATAATTGGACAGAAACAGACATAAGTGCAGGTAAAATATTTAGTCAAACCATCATGCTTTTGAATAATGTGCAGATATTAGGCAAGTTAATTGAAGTGTGTGATTTCCTATAGGCATGGTTTCTAAGTCGACAAAGTAGATATTATACATCCTATAGGCATGCTTTTTAGTGAATAACTGAGTAATCATGCAAAGTGCTCATTTCATATGGGTATGCTGTCTATAACCACGCAACAGTAGACATAACATCTGAATAGTAAACAAGTAGGGCGTGTGTGTGCTTCTCCTAGTATCGTAATTTCTATAGGGCTCATGCAATCAAACAACATATATAGCAAACACATTGTCAAGTCCTATAGGCATGTTACCTACCCATGGCATGTAGATATAGAATTCGACCCATTCCCTTTTCACTAACACCCCAATTGTTTATACAAAGTATTATTAAATGCCCAGATTAACAAGTAAAATAGTAATATTACATGGCAATAGACAGGCCTATAGCAGGCCCAAATAAATAACTAAATACCCAGCCTTGCGGGGCCTTCAACATTTCCGGCCTAGCATGCCACACAATCACAGGTCCATAGGGGAGTTCAGACCCCTTTAGTGAGCCACAACACCAAATATTGCATCACTTGGAATCAACACAATACATGATAGGGAGGTAGGGTATTAGGGATAGTTTTTTAGAAGTTGAAGAATGACTAGAGCCTAACCCTAGTGTGTCAGAGTTCACAAGGGTCTCAATTGGACCTCTAGCAGTGCTCACACTAGGAAGGCCAACAACAGAGCCTAGATAGCCTTGACTTTCAGCCGGCTAAGAATAGGAATTTAGAATGTCAAATTAACAAGTAAGGAGGGTAGATAGAGATCACTGAACTGAACACAAAGTACAAATAGTCAAGCAAGCCAGTAGGTTCAGCAAGGTGCACATAACAGAGTATCACATAAACAAACATCATAGGAACTAGGAGAAGAGACAGGTTTGCAAGCATACATAGGTTGCACTAGTGGACATCTGAGGGTCTAAATTAAACTTAGTCTAACCTAATGCCACATTAATCAACACTTGAACACAATAGAGGGATGCACTTGTTGATAACCACAGAAAGGAGAGAACAACAGATAGACCAAGACATACTAGGAAACATATTATCACAAGAGTCTTAAAAATAGAGTTGGAAATCCAGGACAACATGAAACGAGTTTGAACAGGTCTTAAAACACTCCAATATACACATGATTCATTGAAAGTTCATTCAAGTAAAGGGGTTCTCATAGAGCTAAGGCATTATCTAAGCATTACATGCAAAACAGCATACAACCACAATACTGAAGTCCAAATTAATATGTTAAGATGCTACATGGGTATAGAACTAATACTAGGAGATAAGAGATCACATGGTGTAGATTATGGTGAAGCATGACATGAACAATAGACTATTTTCAGGCATCAATTAACACAGAATGATATCAAAGATGAACACCATCACAATTGAACCAAAGTTCAGATACATGTGCAGAAAAAAGGAAAGAAATTAAACATTAGGAAGGTTTAATCACTAACCAGTAGCAAAATTAAAAGAGTGCAGAGTGTAGTAGCAAAAACCCCAGATCCCCGATGCTTCAGAGTTCACAAGAGCCCCGAGAATGGTCTCCGAGCAGTGCTTGCATCGTAGGAGGTTGTTAAACAATTTAGAGAGCGTTTGAGTGTGCCAGTGAGTGAGTAAGAGAAAGGAGTAGTGAGAACAAAGTAAGAATTCAGAGGTTCCAATCCCTTGTTGAGGGGTTTTATGAGAAGGGTTTATATAGTAGCATATTTCATACATAAAACAAGAAACACAGTATATATTAAACACAGAATCACTTAGAATCGATTTTTTAGGGCAAATGATACGTAAAACAAGGGAGTTCTATAAATTAACAGAGAATGAGAGACATAATCATGCAAATAACACTTAAAATAAGGGGATACAACAAAGAATAAGGAAAATATCATACAAAGATCAATTAGAGTCAGATTTAGGGCGAAATAAAGTAACAAATAAGGGAAACACGGTGGGTTAAACAGAAATAAGGAAAATATCAGTCAAACACAAGAAAGGGAAGAGTATCAATCAGAAATCAGTAAAGAATAAGGGAAAATCTCAAACCCTAGTTGAGACTGATGCCTTGAATCGGACCAAAAATACAAGGACCGTTCAATATAACATGTATAGAGATAGAAAATCGTCCAGATCTTCATAGAATCAAAGTCAATCAGCCCATTCTTGAGAGGTAGTTCTTGCCAAAAATAGGGCAATAACTAAGTGATGGCAAAAACATGCGTATAATGATAGAGTATTACAAAATAGGTAAGTAGATCATGGATTGATTCCATGTTTGAGCCGGAATCGAAGAGGATTAGGGGTTACGGCGGCTAGGGTTTGACAGAGAGAGAAGGGGAGTTTGAGAGAGTTCAAGGGCGGCCGGTGAAGGGGCAAATGGGTAAGGGTTTTGGGTGAAAAGTGGGTAATTAAAAGTAGTTAGTTTATTAGGGGCCGTTGATCTCTTGAGATCAACGGCCAAGACTATAGGAGGGAGCTGGGCTGGTCGTGTAAATGGGTTACCGGTTGGGTTATAAAATAAAGGGGATTTGTTTTGGGCTTGGGTAATTGGGCTAGTGTATAGGATAATTGGGCTGGTGTATGGGGTAATTGGGCTGAGGTTGGTAGTTTTAGGTCCGAAAAATAGGTTAAAATTAGGCTATTATTTAAATACCCAGTATTTTTATCAATAAATAGTTTATAAAAGTAATTAGTAAATAACAAAAAATATTATTTGTGCACTAAAATGATTGAAAATAATAACTTGACATTGTAAAAATATAAAAGCTATTTTGGCATAAATAATATAATTATACATGAATATAGGCTATTATTACAAAATAATGTGCAATTAGCCTAAAAATGTAAATGTAATTATAACAAATACAGTAAAATATTTAAAAACATACATATTGGTGTAAATGATGAGTTTGGATGATTAAATCATCATAAAAATAATTTGAAGGATAATTATTGGATACTTATACAATAAAGAATGCAGAAAGAAATTAATTTAAAGCCTTTAAAATTATGAAAAATTATGAAAAATGGTTGTATAGGTTCATAAACTAGATTTATGATGCAAATATACTATTTTAAAGGTGTATATATATATATATATATATATATATATATATATATATATATATATATATATATATATATATATTTATATTTATATATATATTTTTTAGAAATATGAGGGAAATATTGGGTATCAACAGCCGCCGATGGGCGATTTCCGGCGGCGGCGAAGGGGCCGCGGCTAGGGAGAAAGAGAGAGTGAAGAGAGAGGAAGTAGAAAAGAATTATGGGGGAAATGGGGGTAAAATTTCAGCATTTCTAAGTTTTAAATACTTAGTTGGGAGATTGATTGTGGACCATTGGATGAGGGAGAGATGAAGGGCTGGGATTTGATCTTGTCTCACTTAATGAAACGATGTAGTTTCATCCTGAAACTATGCCGTTTTGAACTAAGTCTTGGCCGGCCATTTTTGGACCGGGTTGGCCGAATTAGGCCTCTGGTTTTGCATGATTTTGGCCCAATTGATGAAACAAAAACTAATGGGCAAAAACATAAGTAGGCAAATTTCAAGAAATATTAATGCAATCACAGCAGCAATACCTAATTGACAAAAGTAGCAACTAATTAATATCATTCCTTACTAAAATCATAAAATGCTGACCTATAATCACGTTAAGAAAAGAATCTCTAACATTTATGTCCTAAATTATCTCCCGAGATAGACGTCTCCAGTAACGGTAACTATTTCAGGATAATTTCATTCCAAGCATTCCTTTCCTAATTTTAACTCAAAACATTATCTCCCCCAATGATAAAATAGGTACTTTTCCTCTCTATCTATATTGGCTATGTTGTATAAACATTATTCAACCAAAAAGAGGAGGACTTACTCATTAAAAATGTCATAGAAGGTATATTATTACATTAATATGTATATACATGGCGTTTCTAAAAAAGAAATTATACCAGGTATATGTTATATAATACCTTAATACAATTATAACATATATTAAATTTAACTATGTATATTAATACATTATTATACCACTAAAAATAAATTATACCAGGAATATATAATATTATACTTCAATAAAAATATAATATAATTGAGTTATACCATGTATATTACCTTTTCCCCTATATTAATATAATATTATACACATAATTCCTCTAAAAGTTATACCAAATATATATATATATATAATGAATAATTGAATATGTAGTATTACTATATTAGTTTCATAATGATTAAGTGAATAAAATGGGCGTAATGGTTAAAAAAGAGAGAGACATGTAATTAAAAATAAGAGAATATAATTGAATCCCTAATTTAAAATTTGGGGGGGGGGGGGGGTGGAAGACAAATATCCCATAATTTGAGGCTGCTCATTAATTATGTGCATAATCTCTATCTCTCATTAGTGTAAAACAAATTGCCATTTATGGAATAAATAAAGAGTAGTATTATTTTCATAAATATTTTAAAAGGTGCTCACCTGTGTATTTTTTCCAAAACTAATTACCCCAATTCTTCACAATTCTATTATTACACATAAGATAATTAATCTAAAACACAAAATCATAAGACAAAAATGTGGTCAAAATATAGGCATTTAAAGCTGCCCCTGTTTGCTCGAGAACATGAAGAGTTTTCATGCAAAGATAGTGAATGCCATGACTAACTTTGCCCACATATCACTCTAATGAAAGCAGTTTTTTTTAAAAAGGTGACCGAACCTTGCTTCCGATATTGCCTACATATCCTCGGCTATAAAGGAATCAGGTCAGTGTAGTTCTGAAAAAATATTGGTAAGATTGCTATTGTTGTTGCTGCTAGTGTTACTTGCTACTTACATCAAAAGAAAAAGAGAAGATAACTACATATATTTGCAAGCTAAGAATTACAAATTCCTATTTATGTGTCTTCTGGAGTAAAATCTTGATTCTTAATCTGTTCGCTTGCGTTGACCTTAGATTGGATCTTGACGCCCTTTGAAGAAAAGATTATGACTCAATCTCAGTTGCATGCTTTCCGGATCAGATTGAGAAGCTAGGTTGTTGAAACATTATCAAAGCTAACTCCAACTATCTTGTGATCGAAAGACTTCTTTCTTCTTATGAGAAATTAAAACTGCAAGCTTTAATCGTCACCTATGCTTTACGGCGGGGCCTGCAAAGCCATCAAACATGAACAAAATGAATAAAACTTTTCTGCCCCAGTTTGGACTAGAAATTTTTTATGAGTTATTAGAGAAAGCTATAAACTATATAACTTATTGAAAGGAAGAAAAATACAACAATATAAACTAGCTATGTGAGGATATGCAACCACAGGCTAGTACCCTATGTTACCAAAAAGAAATGTAACCAGGGTTTGGTACCTGTATTACTGAAAAGAAACACGACTATGGGATGGCACCTTGTATTACTGAAGGAAAAATGTAACCAGGGGTTGGCGCCTTGTATCACTAACGAGGAATATAACTAGGGGTTGGTACTCTGTATCGCTGAAAGGAATGTAACCAGGGGTTGGTACCCTATATTTCTGAAAGGAATGTAACCAGGAGTTGGTACTCTGTATTACTGAGAGGAATGTAACTAGGGGTTGGTATCCTGTATTACTGAAAGAATGTAACCAGGGGTTGGTACCCTATATTACTGAGGATGAAAGTAACCAGGGGTTGGTACCCTGTATTACTGATAAAGTGTTGAATCCATCTAGGTGAAAAAGGTTCTACCTGAGTTGAGCTACGTAATTATATCCTGAGCGAAGACTACTTCTACCCAGAAATATGAGCTGGATCCCCCTAGCCGAAAAAGTTCTACCTGGGTTAAACTACATAAAACATCCTGAGCGAAGAGTACTTCTACCCGAAAATATAAGTTGGATCAGGCGAAAAGGTTCTACCTGGGTGAAGCTACGTAAAACAGCCTGAGCGAAGAGTACTTCTACCAGAAAACAGGAGCTGGATCCCCCTAGGCGAAAATGTTTTACCTGGGTTAAGCTACGTAAAATAGCCTGAGCGAAAAGTACTTCTACCCGAAAATATGAGCTGGATCCCCCTAGACGAAATGGTTCTACCTGGGTTAAGCTACGTAAGACAGCCTAAGCGAAGAGTACTTCTACCCGGAAAACATGAGCTGGATCCCCCTAGACAAAAAGGTTCTACCTAGGTTAAGCTACGTAAAATAGCCTGAGCAAATAGTACTTCTACCGGGAAATCCCCTAGGCGAAAAGATTCTACCTGGGTTAAGCTATGTAAAACAGCCTGAGAGAAGAGTACTTCTACCCGGAAATATGAGTTGGATCCCTCTAGGCGAAAACATTCTACCTGGGTTAAGCTATGTAAAACAACGTGAGCAAAGAGTACTTCTACCTAGAAACATGAGTTGGATCCCCATGGCGAAAAATGTTCTACATGGGTTAGGCTACGTAAAGCAGCCTGAACGATGATTACTTCTACCCGAAAATATGAGCTGGATCCCCTTAGGTGAAAAAAGGTTTTACCTGGGTTAAGCTACGTAAAACAGCCTGAGCGAAGAGTACTTCTACCTGAAAATATGAGTTATATCCCCTAAGAGAAAAGGGTTCTACTTGGGTTAAGCTACGAAAACAGGAGGTATGGACAGTAGTGATTAGGGGTGTTCATAAAAATTTGAAAAACCGAACCAAACCGACCGAAAAAATCGATACTTTTTATGTTTGGTTTGATTTTGGTTTTGAATTTTAAAAATCGATCAAATTTGATTTGGTTTTGGTTTTAATCTAAAAATAGCCGGAAAAAACGAAGCAAACCGACTATAAAAGTAACTATTTAAATTTATTATATATATATATATATATGTATATTTTTATATAAAGTTTTTAAAAGTTTATGGTACATATTAATCATTTGTATTTTTAGTCTAGTTCTTTGCTATTATAATAATTTAATTATTTGCCTTTACGTTCTAGTTTGATTGGTAGTTTTCTTTTGCTAAGTAAAAGAATTTATTTCATGTTAAAAATAATCGATTTTTAATTGAGTACTTTTCATCACTATTTGATTCAATTTTTATCAATATATCTTGGTAAATGATAGATTTTTCAAAGAGCAATTGAATTGATAGTGTTACGTTAAAAATGTAGTCGCCGGAATATGCGTTTGGTAGTGTATATCTCATATTTAAGAAAATACCCGATAAATAACAGAAAAAACCGACAAAAACCGAATCGATAAAAAACCGACTTAATTGGTTTGGTTTGGTTCCAATATTTGAAAAACCGACTTACTTGGTTTGGTTTCTTTTTAGAGAAAAACTGACCCAAACCGAATCATGAATACCCCTAGTAGTGATGCATGCTAAAATAAAAAGAATGGAGATTTTGAGTAACTTACCTTTAGTGATATTCGTCCTTTGAGAATCGCCATTCTGCATTGCTTTTTTCATGCTTCAAACAAAGAAACATTGTGAGTTTTCAAAGTGGTGGTCGGTTTGCGGCTTTGATCCCCTGAGTAGTTTGAATTCACTGCCACTCCGCTGTTGAAGACTTGACTTTGTTAGTGTGGTACCGAGATGCTCGTATATTCTGTATCGCTTTCTGGAGGCCCTGGATTTCTGACGTTGCCCTTGGCTATTTCATATCCGGATGTCCATGGTACCGCTAACCCTTGTTCCTAAGGCAAGGCAAACTTCCTTTAAAATCAAACTTAGTTGTCTTGCACCCAGTACTAGTTTGTGTCCATAGTGCTTATCGACTTTTCCCATGAAGAATGTCTTGCTTAGGCAACATTTTCAGTTTTTTTGAAACACTTTGTCCGCCTTATCAAAAGAGATCACAGATGGATTCATGCCATCGTCAATGCCGCATATGCCCCAAATTGTGCTCGGTATTACGGGGGAACTGTAGCCAGCTTTGTATCTATTTCTTTGCTTCGCTTTTGATGCAAGATTAGACCGAAAAGGACTCAAAGAAAAATTATGGGAAAAAATAGAACAACAGTTGAAAGAGAAAAAGGAATTATGTCTAAACAAAAGGTGTCCCTTTCGAGGAGAGGAATAGGGATACATATCTAGAGGTATGTGCCAACTTCAATGAATCATGTCATGTATTTTTGAATGGACGTATGTTCCGTCTGAGCTGTCTAATTCTCAAAACATGTTGCAAATGTTCATCTTGAAATTGAGTTCTTGGTTGTGCTCATGCTGCAGTATCAAATACCCTCGTGCGGCCAGTAGCGCCCTTTGCTGTTTCGCTAATTGACCTCTCTCATTTCTCTACTCATCGTCGTATTATAGTGCCTTTATAAGTTTTTACCAATACGACTCTCTCATTTCTCTGCTCATTGTCGCCTTATTGTGCCCATACGGGTTTTCACCGATAAAACTCTCTCATTTTTTTTCGCTGCCCTTGACTAAGATACTGCATGCGACAGGTTGTCCAACACCCTTGGCATGGTGACTTTAGCATTCTTCAAAGATTGATCAGAAGGTATTTATGGGAAAAGGTGAAAAGAACCTTGAACTGAATTACAACTTTTGGAACCTTTTTATAGAATTACCACAAAATAAAACAAACTTATGCCCCAGTTTTGGAGTATAGAGGATATGGATTTTTTGTTCTGATGGGACCGAACCCAGGGTAACACTGCCTACGTATCCTTTCGGAATCAGGTCGAACATAGTTCATTGACTCAGAGGATTTGTTGTTTTTTTTTCTTTTCGTTTTTGCTTTTACAAGTACACGGGTTCCAAAGGGAAGAAAAACAAAGAAGACAAATATGGCTCTAAAGGGTTAACAAGAGGGTGACACCTATTGGGGATAGTGAGCAATGATAGCCTTCGTCATTCGATCTGAGAAAAGCATGCGTGAAAGTTCCGAAATGGGTATATATCAAACATAATATCTTTTGACTGCATCTGCGTTAATAGTCATGTCTGCTACTCGTCCTTCTTCATCTACCAAGTGAAAGGCCCTTTTGGTAACATATTCTTGATGATATAGGGTCCTTGCCAGTTCGGGGCGAATTTTCCTTTAGCTTCTACTTCGTGTGGAAAGATGCATTTCAAAACGAGTTGGCCTACCTCAAGGTGCCTTGGGCGCACTTTCTTGTTATAAGAGCGTGCCATTCTTTGCTAGCATAATTGGCCAAAACACTACTGCTAGCCGTTTTTCATCAATCAGAATTAGCTGTTCTAATATTGACCCACTCGATGTCTTCAATCTCTGATTCCACAATGATTCAGAGAGAGGGAATTTTGACGTCCGCCGGTATTAAAGCTTCCGTTCCATATAGGCAACTTTTCATGCCATTGCCTGGACCCTTGGATCATCTTCCTGAGAATCTTCTGGATATTCTTGTTTGCCGCTTCAACAACACTGTCACGACCCAAAATCTACCAAAGGTGGTGATGGCGCCTAACACTGCCGTCAGGCAAGCCAACGGTGATTGATCAACTTAATTACTCATTTTAGTATTTTGAAATCATAATTTTCATTAATTAAATAGTATGAAATAGAATTTACAGGGTAAATGATAATATTTACACGAACTATAATAATGAAAAACCCGAAGGATCCCCCAAAACCCGGTGTCACAAGTGCATGAGTATCAACTAGGGAATATAATAAAATACAACATCTGTCTGGAATACAAATTAGATATGGGAATATATATAACTCTAATGGAGACTCTGTAGGTTGCGGATCGTAACATGGAATGCTGCTCCCGGTAAAGTCCCCGCAATAGCCGCGCCGTTGCGCCCCAAAGACCACCAAACATATGTGTACCTGCACAATAAGTGCAGTAAGTGTAGCATGAGTACGTAAATCAACGTGTACCCAGTAAGTATCTAGCCTAACCCCAGAGAAGTAGTGACGGGGGATCGACATCGACACTTACTAGTGGTCCAATAAGACAGATACAGTAGAAGTATACAGATGTGAGGCAGTGTAAATAAACGAAACAACAACTATATAAATACGTGGTAAAATCTTCCTCTCAACAATAAACCCAAGATCTCATCTAGTAGTTACCTCCTCAATCGGAGTATATATATAATGGAACTCACCAGATAGGTCGTCACAATTCGAATTAGGAAAACTCAGATATATACTAGCTTCTTGTCAATTATTATGCACGATTTCATAAGAGTATTTTATAGAAATGCCAAGGCGTACGACCCGATCCCATCATAATATGTGCATTGCTGAGGGTTGAACGACGCGAACCATAGATACATCTATTTTATTGCCGAGGAGAATGACCCGCTCCCATGAGAGTGTGATACATAATTCTGTCGAGGCGAACGGCCCGATCCCATCATAGTGTGCGCACTACCTAGGGTCGAACGAAATAAACGATAGATGTAACTATTATACTGCAGAGGTGAACAGCCCGATCCCATTAGAATAAGAAGCTTTAATGGGTCATTGACCCCACTCATGAATAAACGTGTGAGTTATGAAATTTAAGGAAGCTTTTCGATGAAAACGCACAACGTGGGAGAATTTTGTAAGGAGAGTACAATTATTCCGCGGCTAATCATGAAGCCCGTCAAATCTCTACAATAGCAAGTCTATCACTCTACACAAGTCTAAATCTCAAGTCGTAATGCGAAATAAAGGAATTGAACGAGCAAAGATAACCCCTATAGTACAATTATAGCATGATGTGAACCGAAGTCTACCCGGACAATAACATGAATCTAGCTACGTACAGACTCTCGTCACCTCGTGCGTACGTAGCCCCTACAACAAGTAGCACATATCAAATACATCACCTAGGGGTATTTTCCCCCTCACAGAGTTAGACATGAGACTTACCTTGCTCCGAAGTTTCATAACCGGCTCCAAAGTCTCTCTAAGACCTCAAACCGATGCCCATAAATCCAAAACTAGTCAAACAATGTTCAAACCAATCAAAATATACTCTGATACCCATAATTAATAAATTTAAACAATTCCTAACTCTGCTCGAAAAGTCGATAAAGTTAACCCTCGGGCCCACATGCCTGGATTCCAAAATTTCTCAAAGATAAACTTTACCCATAGCATTACGAACCCAAATATATGATTTATTTCCTATTCCATGACCAACTTCGTGGTAAAAATCCAAAAATACCAATTTCTAGGTTTTCTACCAAAATCCCAAATTTCTACTAATTTCCATGTTCAAATCCACATATAAATCATGTATTTAACTCACAATATGTGGGAATTACTTACCTCATGAAGGATGACAAAAATGGCACTCCAAAATCGCCCCCAAGGCCGGCTCCAATGAGAGAAAAGAGGTGAAATAAGCCAAACCCCGATTTGGCTAACTTATACATTCTGCCCAGGTGACCTTCACATCTGCAAAGCCAAAGGCCGCTTCTGCGGCGTCGCTTCTGCGGCACCAAGTCTGCTTCTGCGGAAAACACTGGAGGCCGCCCCTTCGCACCCGCGGACAAGGTCCCGCTCTTGCGACATCGCAGGTGTGCAAATCCCCCTCGCTCTTGCACTCCACTCCGCTTCTGCGCTCCAGGAAGCCTCATCTATGCCATGGCAGATGCGGAAAAAGGCTCGCA
Source organism: Nicotiana tomentosiformis (assembly GCF_000390325.3). Taxonomy (NCBI): domain Eukaryota; kingdom Viridiplantae; phylum Streptophyta; class Magnoliopsida; order Solanales; family Solanaceae; genus Nicotiana; species Nicotiana tomentosiformis. The sequence goes on from NC_090812.1 coordinate 32,623,235, forward strand.
CCTGCGGCCACTGCCCAGCGCGCCCAGGATTGCTTCTGCAGCTTAATTCCACTTTCGCGATCATGCAGGTGCGGAAAACATCATCACACCTGCGACCCCAGTCCAGTCCTTCCCCGGTTGCTTCTGTGAGCCACTTCCCCGCTCCTGCGGCACCGCACCTGCGGTCCTTCCTGCGCAGGTGCAAAAACACCAGGAGTCAAAATCCTAGCATTGCCTCAATTTCAAATTTCAATCTGTTTCATACCCGAGGCCCCCGGGACCCCGTCCAAACATACCAACACATCCCACAACACGATACAGATTTAGTCGAAACCTCGAATCACGTCAAACAACATCAAAATTATAAATCGACGGCCAAATACTTTCTTTCAACTTTCAACCTTCAAATTTTGCCGAACGCGTCCGAATTACACTTAAACATCCCAGACTGATGCCAAACTTTATGTGCAAGTCCCAAATCACGATATGAACCTATTTCAAGGCTCGGAACTCCAAACGGACATTGATAACATAAAAATCCTCTTCAAACCAAACTTATGAGATTCTAAAACTTTCATAAAAGCCAACTTTCCATAATAAGTGCAGAATTGCTCCCGTGTGATCCGATACTCAACCCGAATATATGCTCAAGTCCAAAATCATCATACGAACCTATCAAAACCTTAAAATCCCGATTCCGAGGTCGTTTACTCAAAAGTCAAACCGTAGCCAATTCTTCCAACTTAAAGCTTCCGAAATTAGAATTTATTTTCCAAATCAACTCCGAACTTCCTGAAGTTCAATTCCGACCAGACGTAGAATTCATAATACTTGAAGTGAAGCTACTAAAGGCGTCAAACCGCCGAACGATGCGCTAGAGCTCAAAATGTTTGGTCGGGTCGTTATATTCTCCCCCACTTAAACATACGTTTGTCCTCGAACGTGCTACGAACTGTTCCAAAGTTTTCCAAAATCACTGTTTAACACCTCGTGCACCTACCCGTGCCACCACAAACCCGTTGAACACATTAGCTCGAGTCAGACTGAAGATCCCCCCTTTCTATTTAGTCAATAAGCCTTAAAACCAAATTCCAACCTCCATATTTCTCTACAAGACCCGATTCTAACATACGAATCTGGTATCAATCACCACACAATGTACCAAGACATGATCATACACCTATGCTGAAATCACACCATGCACCACTTAAGTCGGTTGCCCATAGCAACATACTCCGACCACAATAGCTGAAAATTTCACAAATCTAGTGCTTGCAATACACCTCATGGAGCATATAAGTCTTGTTCCAACTCTCACAATACTGCCACAGCGGAAAAGATGTGTAGAACTCATAACCACCTGCCGAAATAACAAATCATGGAGTCTCTCCTCCCAACAAGGACCATTACCTCATTCTGAACTGAATAACGATATATGCTCTTTAATATACCTTGTATAACTCCGATCGCACTGCACCCAGGTCCAATAACCTCGTCTCGCCCAGTACAAGCTGCTCAGGCAATAAGCTATCTCAAACACTGTCAAAAATCTCATATGACGCCAATAATGCGCCAACATGTTACAAACTCGAATGTGATACATAAAGAAAACAAAACGAACTCTGGAAAAGAACTACCCAGCCCGCGTAACGAATAAATGATCCAACGGATGCTATGAACCCTTCTCAGAGAATTAGAATAACAAAATACACAGAAGTAGATATAGGGGACCGTACTCAACATCTCACTGTTGCGGCGTGCAATCCTATCCACACATGATACAGTTGTGGCGTGCAACCCGATCCAAACAATGTACCCGTGGCGGCGTGCCACTCGATCCGCACATAACAATAAATAAGGAAATACACATCAATCCATAATGCTTATACCTACGAAATATCGAATATCGACTACAAGCACGCCAAGTGCAAAAATACCACCGTGGGGAGATAGATAGCGTCGTGCGCTACAAAACCCAAGAACGGCTAAGGTGCAATAAATGACCTGCATCTTGAGAGCTATCCTGCTCATATAATACCATAAGCTACACGAGACAACAACACATGTGCGATTAATCAAGCCATCTCAATCCGGAACAAACTTCCACGGTTCACAACCAGAATCTCCATACTTTGGTTTCAATCTCTAGCAATCAAGTGGCTAATAGGTCACACTTATACAATTTTCCCATGGGATAGACCCCCACGACCTTCCACACCAGGTAGCAAGGTCTACACCTCCATACCACCAAAAGTACAAATTCTGTAAAGCCAACCACGAGTCCGTAAATCAATACACAAAGCATCTTACACAGGACACTGTTCTCAGGTGACACTAAAGAAAATGCCATCTTACTTTGATCATCTGAATTATTCCCTACTAATCCGAGCTCATGACAATATTGTCAACACCGAACCGCAACCTTGATCCTCAACTTCCAATTCCCATGCCGCTCACTGCACCTACCGCTCCGCTACGCGAAAGTACCAAAATCCCTCAAAACCCCTGCACTACTAGTAGAATAAACACTTCATTGGATAGAATCCCTTTCACTCAACTTATTTCAGAAGAACCATTGCAACACACAACTGAATTCTCGTAACCGCAGAGAATAAAAACTGCGAGTCGTGGCACATAACAAGGCCATTAGAATCAAATACCTCCCCAAATCAAGCAAATTACGGTGGTTGTCAAACCGGCGCGTACCTCCATAAATCACTTGTATAACACTAACACGCTGAAGGAACTAATCATTGCTTCAATCATGTTGATTTAAACCATTACCACCCGACCCAACTTCCTCGATTTACTCTTGACCTTCCTTAGAAATAATAATAGTTCCATTAAAACAAATAACGAAACTCAACAACACTCCTCCCGAGTGACCAACTTCACGAGACAACATTGTCTCAATACCCATGTACCACCGCATACCCTCCTCATGCGCACAATAGCATTTCCAACTGGTACACCCATTCTGAAAGACCTTCCGAGAATTCGAAACTATTTCTACCATTTTCCCAATACTGCCCCACAGACCCGATAATAACATAGAAAATTTCCCAAGTATTATTCACACTCTGCTGTAAAAATCCCGGTCTGCAGCCATGCAACGAACCCATTAGAACCACTGTTGAGAGTCACCCACTTTGACTTGGTCCCGAATATAAGCCAAACTCTAGTGCGTTGTCAGCACATGATCTCTCCCAAAGAAACAACCAGATGAATTATTTTTTTTCTTGTACATCACATCTACCAGAAGCATAAACTCTGAGTCTCCCCAAAATCTGCGCATGAATCGATAAGGCAAAATATAGCACACATTCATCAAATTCTTTGCTCGAATTACCCCTAATGTTTTATTTTCTTAGTCATAAATAATCCATCAATGCACCGATAACCAGAAGTTGCACTAGCAGACAACCACGCGATCCAATCGTAGACGGTGGGCTCCTCCACTTAGCTTTAAGCTACCATCACATAATGTAGAACCCACAAAGATTCCTCGTAGTCTCTTGTTAAACTTTTCATGAACATTTCGAATTATCAGCCACAGTCGTGTAGTAAGTAGAACTCTTCGTAGAAACTTCATCAAAATCATGCAACAGGTAACCTACTCACAGGAGATGACCCACTTGTGGAATTCCATACCGACATCTTCCAACGACGCTGCACTGGGTACCACTACTACGAAATCAGTAAACCCTCCTGAGCCCCTGCTCGTCCACCAGCTTTATAAGTCTATCCATTCCTCATTGACATCAACTAAAAGTCCGACAATACATTCCAAACTCAAAGTCATGTCGCATCCAAAACGATAATCACGTTTTCACACCCCACTTCATTTCAAGCAAACTCCTTTATGCCGTATTCAATCTTCCTTAGTACAGTAACCACCTTCGCAAATAAAATCTGTAGACCAAATCACCTTCCGTCATGATTCCCAAATCAGCGTAAACTTTCTCAAAGCAGGTGGCTATCCTACCACAGAATCTATACGCTACTCTTCCACTCCCACTTCGGTCAAACCATCTCCTTTAAGCAACTTCTCGCCTCCGCTTTTCATACTTGGCCTACTAGTAATTCAACCACCGTGAGACACCTCCCACCATGTCGTTCCTCATCTTCGCTGCCCAAATACTGCCTCATATCAAAACCCATCTCTGTAGCACCTGAAATAATAAATTGCTACAAACTCTAAGCCTCCTCGAAGACCATATTTCTCGAGCCATCGGCATTAGAAACACCAATTCGATTCTGAAACTGCTACACACCGCCATCTCTGACAACTGCTTCTCATGCACCATTTCACAACACCTTGTCCCGAAGGCAAATCAAAGAAGACCATAACACCGGAGAACCTTAATACATTCAAATAAGGACAACGACACCACATCACATATGAAAATTCTACCACGCTCGAAAATACCAAGTCTCGTTACTCCATCAACCAAAACCTGAACATCCATAGTCCGATTGCCTTTGCTTTGCTGGAATTAAACGTTGAACCTCTAAATCATGTGCTGAGAAATCATCCTTTCAAGTCATTCACTGCCTCGACACATAAACAAGCACTCTACTATTACACCAATACCGTGCGATAACAACGCATGAACATCATAACAATCTGTGTATAGCCTCACCGAGTTGAAACAACAGGACACCCTTCCACAAGTAGACGATAATAGCCTGCCTGAATATGCAGGGAAAACACCCAGCACCATTTCTGCAGTACCACTACAACTCCTCGATGCCCAAGGGACAACAAGCACTTTACGTCGCATAAGATTGAGTAGGTAGGAAATAAAAGCATAAGCCTCAAAAGAATCAAATCGCACGATGAGGAATCAAGAAGGGGAGTGCTCCTAACAGCCTTGTAGCCTCTCGAAGATAAGTACAGACATCTACGTACCGATCCGTAAGACTCTACTAGACTTGCTCATGACTCGTGAGACCTAAGTGAACCTAACGCTCTAATACCAAGCTGTCACGACCCAAAATCTACCAAAGGTCATGATGGCGCCTAACACCACCGCCAGGCAAGCCAACGGTGATTGATCAACTTAATTACCCATTATAGTATTTTGAAATCATAATTTTTATTAATTAAATAGTATAAAATAGAATTTACAGGATAAATGATAATATTTACACGAACTAAAATAATGAACAACCCGTAGGAACCCCCCAAAACCCTGTGTCACAAGTAGATGAGCATCAACTAGGGAATATAATAAAATACAACATCTGTTCGGAATACAAATTAGACAGTAGAATATAAATAACTCTAATGAAGACCCTGCAGGCTGCGGATCGTAACATGGAATGCAGCTCTCGGTAAAGTCCCCGCAATAGTCGTGTCGTTGTGCCCTAAAGACCACCAGACATATGTGTACATGCACAATAAGTGCAGAAAGTGTAGCATGAGTACGTAAATCAATGCGTACCCAATAAGTATCAAGCCTAACCCCGGAGAAGTAGTGACGAGGGGTCAACATCGACACTTACTAGTGGTCCAATAAGACAGATACGGTAAAAGTATACAGATGTGAGGAAGAGTAAATAAAAGAAACAACAAGTATATAAATATGTGGTAAAATCCTCCTCTCAACAATAAACTCAAGCTCTCAGCTAGTAGTTACCACCACAATCGGAGTATATATGTAATGGACCTCACCAGATAGGTCATCACAGTTCGAATTAGGAAAACTCACAGATATACTAGCTTCTTTTCAATTATTACGCACGATTTCATAAGAGTATTTTATAGAAATGCAGAGGCGTACGGCCCGATCCCATCATAATATGTGCATTGCTGAGGGTCGAATGGCGCGAACCATAGATACATCTATTTTATTGCTGAGGCGAATGACCCGCTCCCATAAGAGTATGATACATAATCCTGCTGAGGCGAACGACCCGATCCCATCATAACGTGCGCACTGTCGAGGGTTGAACGGCACAAACCATAGATGTATCTATTATACTGTCGAGGCGAATGGCCCAATCCCATTAGAATAAGAAGCTTTAACGGGTCATTGACCCCACTCACGAATAAACGTGTGAGTTATGAAATTTAAGGAAGGTTTTCGATGAAAAAACACAACACGTGAGTATTTTGTAAGGAGAGTACAATTATTCTGTGGCTAATCATGAAGCCCGTCAAATTTCTACAATAGCAAGACTATCACTCTACGCAAGTCTAGTCTCAAGTTGTAATGCGACATAAAGGAATTAAACGAGCAAAGATAACATCTATAGTACAGTTATAGCATGGTGTGAACCTAGTCTACCCGGACAATAATATGAATCTAGCTACGTACGGACTCTAGTCACCTCGTGCGTACGTAGCCCCTACAACAAGTAGCACATATCTAATACATCACCTAGGGGTAGTTTCCCTCTCACAGAGTTAGATAAGAGACTTACCTCGCTCCGTAGTTTCATAACCGGCTCCAAAACCTCTCTAACACCTCAAACCGATGCCCGTCGATCCAAAACTAGTCAAACAATGCGCAATGAGCCAAAAGTCGATTTGGCTAACTTATACATTCTGCCCAGGCGACCTTCGCATCTGCGAAGCCAAAGGCCGCTTTTGCGGCATCGCTTCTACAACACCAAGTCCGCTTCTTCGGAAAACACTGGAGGTCGCCCCTCGTACCCGCGGACAAGGTCCCGCTCTTGCGACATCATAGGTGTGCAAATCCCCCTCGCTCCTACGCTCCACTCCTCTTTTGTGCTCCAGGAAGCCGCATCTGCGCCATCGCAGATGTGGTAAAAGGTTCGCACCTGCGGCCACTGCCCAGCTCGCCCAAGACCGCTTTTGTGGCTCAATTCTGCTTCCGTGATCATGTAGGTGCAGAAAATATCATCACACATGCGACCCCAGTCCAGTCTTGCCCCCGGTCGCTTCTGCGAGCTACTTCCCCGCTCCTACGGCACCACACTTGCATTCCTTCCTGCGTAGGTGCAAAAACAGCAGTAGTCAAAATTCCCAGCATTGCCTCAATTTCAAATTTCAATCCGATTTCAAACCGTTTCAAACCCGAGGCCCCCGGGACCCCGTCCCAACATACCAACACATCGCACAATATGATATGGACTTAGTCAAAACCTCGAATCATGTCAAACAACATCAAAATTACAAATCGATGGCCGAAACCTTTCTTTCAACTTCCAACCTTCAAATTTTGCCGAACACGTCCGAATTACACTTAAACATCCCGGAATGATGCCAAACTCTACGTGCAAGTCACAAATTAGGATATGAACCTATTCCAAGGCTCGGAACTCCAAACGGACATCGATAACATAAAAATCCACTTCAGACCAAACTAATGAGATTCTAAAACTTTCAAAAATGCCAACTTTCAATAATAAGCACAGAATTGTTCCCGGGTGAGCTGATACTCAATCCGAACATAAGCCCAAGTCTGAAATCATCATACAAACCTATTGAAACCTTCAAATCCTGATTTCGAGGTCGTTTACTGAAATGTCAAACCGTAGCCAATTCTTCCAATATAAAGCTTCCGAAATTAGAATTTTCTTTCCAAATCAACTCCGAACTTGCCGAAGTTCAATTCCGACCACACGTATAAGTCATAATACCTGAAGTGAAGCTACTCAGGGCCTCAAACCGCTGAACAAAGTGCTAGAGCTCTAAACGATCATTCGGGTTGTTACAGACTCCATTGGATTTTGGACGGTAAGGGGTAGAATGGCGATGCATAATTTTAAATTTCTCGCATACCTCCTTCATCAAATGACTATTTAGATTGGTTGAATTGTTAGTGATAATGGTGTTTGGGATACCAAAGCGACAGATGATGCTGGAATGAACAAAATCTACCATTGCTTTCTTGGTGACTGCTTTGAAAGTGATGGCCTCCACCCACTTGGTAAAGTAATCAATGGCGACCAAAATGAATCTATGCCCATTTGAAGCATTTGTCTAGATTGGTCTAATAACATCGATTCCCCAAGCAATGAAAGGCGAAGGAGAGGACATGGGATGAATCAGGTCGCCATGAATCTGGCATTGGTGACACTTGCGAACAAAATTGAAGAAATCTCGCACCATAGTAAGCCAATAATACCCGGCCCACAGAATCTTCTTTGCCAAAACGTATCCATTCATATGAGGCCCACATACCACCAAATGCACTTCACTCATGATCCGCTCAGCTTCTGTGGAATCTATACATCTCAACAAATTCAAATCTGGGGTCCTTTTGTACAGGATTTCCCCATTCAGGAAGAAACCATTGGTGAGTTGCCTTATAGTTCTTTTATGATCTCCTTTGGTATGCTCCGGGTATTCCCTTGTTTTCAGGAATAGTTTTATGTCAGGATACCATGGTTTACCATCTGGTTCTGCCTCAATTGCATTGGAGTAACCGTGTTGATTCCGAACTTTGATTTCCAGTGGATCAATATAATTGTTGCCTGGATTAAGGAGCATCAAGGCTAAGGTATCCAAGTTATCATCTAGCTTGTTGTGAAACCTGGGAATGTACCTGAACTCTATGGACACGAATCTTTTGCTTAGGTCTTGCACACATTGTCTTTATGGAATAAGCTTGATGTCTCGAGTCTCCTATTTGCCTTGGGCTTGCCATATAAGCAAGTCGGAATCTCTCATAACCAATAGTTCATGCACATCCAGATCAAGGACCATTTTTAGACCCATGATATAAGTCTCGTATTCCACCGTATTATTGGTACAGAAGAATCGATGTCGGGCCATTGCAGGGTAGTGCTTTTCAATAGGTGATATGAGGATTGCCCCAATCACAATTGCTTTGATATTGACAGCCCCATCAAAATACATTTTCCATGCATGGATGTTGTCCGAAACTACCTCCTCTATGGAGTTAACCTCTTCGTCTAGGAAGTATGTTCTTAGTGGCTCATAATCATCATCGACTAGATTCTCTGCCAAATGATCAGCCAAAGCTTGTGCTTTCATTGCGGTGCGAGTGAAATAGACGATGTCGAACTCTGTGAGCAGAATTTGCCATTTTGAGAACCTGTTAGTGTGCATTGGCTTTTGGAAGATGTACTTCAAGGGATCCATTATGGATATGAGGTAAGTAGTATAGGCCAAAAGATAATGCCTCAGCTTCTGAGTGACCCAAGTCAAGACACAACATGTCCTTTCTAAAGGGGTATACTTAACCTCACAATTGGTGAACTTCTTGATCAAATAATAGATTGCTTTTTCATTTTTGTTTGTTGCATCATGTTGCCCCAGAACACATCCAAATGAATTATCCATCACCGATAAATACAAAAACAAAGGCCTTCCAGGTTCAGGTGGGACCAGTACCGGGGGTTTTGACAGATAATCTTTGATCATGTCAAAAGCTTTTTGGCAATCGTCCATCCACTTGATAGCAACATCCTTTTTCAACAACTTAATGATAGTCTCGCATGTGGTTGTGAGCTGAGCAATGAACCGACTGATGTAGTTCAACCTCCCGAGCAAACTCATAACTTCAATTTTGTTCTTCGGTGGTGGCAGATTTCGAATAGACTTTATCTTAGATGGATCCAATTCGATGCCTCTTTGGCTGAATATAACACCGAGGAGTTTCCCAGATGGAACTACAAATGCACATTTGGTTGGGTTGAGCTTAAGGTCCTACCTTCGCAGCTGTTCGAAGAACTTTTTCAAATCGCGCACGTGATCAGCTTAATGTCTTTGACTTTATGATGATGTCATCGACATATACTTCAATCTCTTTGTGCATCATGTCATGAAAAATGGTGGTCATGACTCTCATATAGTTTGCCCCTGCATTATTCAAACCAAATGGCATGACCCTATAACAATATGTACCCCATGGAGTGGTGAAATGGTCTTTTCTGCATCATCCTCGTCCATTAGAATCTGGTGGTATCCGGCGTAATAATCCACAAAAGATTGCATCTCATGCTTTGTACAATTATCTCCAAGTATGTGGATGTTTGGTAGAGGAAAATTATCCTTTGGAATCACTTTGTCCAAATCTTTGTAGTCAACACAGACTCTAGTTTTTCCATCCTTCTTCGGCACAGGCACAACATTTGTCACCCAGGCAGTGTATCGGACGACTCTGTCCACATTAGCACTCAATTGCTTCATAATTTCCTCTTTGATTTTATCACTCATGTATGTTTTAATTTTTTATTTCTTTTGTTGGACTGATGGAAAATCAGGATATGTGGGAAGCTTTTGAACCACTAGATCAACACTTAAACCCGGCATATCATCATAAGACCAAGCAAACGCATCTCTGTATTCAAATAAAATTTGAATCAAGGCATCTCTGGTATTTTGTTCAGTATGAATGCTTATCTTTGTTTCTATGATGACTTCCAAGGTTAATTGGCTCAGTTTCATTGAGGTTGGGCTTAGGCATGTTTTCAAATTGTTCAAATTCTCTTTTTATTTCCTCAACAACTTCATCTTCATCATATTCAACCTCTTGATGCATTATTTTGAAATTAGACAGCTTTGTAAGATCTAGGTGTGAATTCCGCATGCATGTCATGTTATTAAAGCCGACATTAACAAGACTGAAATGGAAACAAAATGTTCGGAATTAGAAAAAGGAAAAGATACAGAACTTGATACGAAACTGAACTGCATTTTTATTGAATTTGAAAGGATAGAAGGGTTAACATAAAACAAAATAAGAAAACTGAGATGTCTGGATTACAACCCTGAAGGTAACCCAAATACAAAAAGAAACTGCAAAAGAAAACTACCGAGACTCCTTCCTTCTGCTTCCCAGTTGTTGAGCATGGTTTCTGGGTCAATTAGTTGTATATCGGCGCGACTAGTGCCTTCACCAGATCATATTCACTTCAGAAAATATCTGGCTGAGGCCATGGAAAATTTCATCAATGTTTTCCTGCGTCGAAGAATTTGACCCTCTTGGAGTCGTGGCTTGACAAAAGCGTAGAAAATTTGAGGGATCGGTTTCTACAAGTCCCACTCATACTTTTTGCAGTGCTTGTCTTTGTCTTCATCTACTTTTATTTTCCTGAAACCTAAGCCAAAAGTACCCTCTTTACCGTAAAGAGAAATGGGTTCCGAAATTTCTTGCAATGATGCCCCTAAGACTTTTCCTGGCTCATAACCGTGTCTCAGCATAAGTGCAGCTACCATTACAGATATGGCAGACAGACGGGGATACAGAATGGGTTTTCCTTCCTCAACGTAGTCCACATCAACCACTTTAAAAGCCTGATAGACAATGGACTCACACCCTTCCTTGGCCTCAGTACACAGGATTAATGAATCTTTATAAATGGACGAGTCATCTTCTCTGTGAACAATAATTTCTTGCCTTTCATGTTCGAACTTGAGCATCTAATGCAAGGTGGATGGCACAGCTCGAGCCATATGGATCCATGGCCTTCCAAGAAGAAAGTTATAAGAGGTTTCCATGTCCATTACTTGGAAGACAATTTCAAAAGCAACCGGCCCAATTGTCATGGTGAGGCTGATTTCCCCAATGGTGTCTCTCGCTGAGCCATCAAAAGCCTGGATGTGTACATTGCTGGGTCGGATTGTGTCTGTATTGATCTTCATGCTTTTCAAAGTAGAGAGAGGGCATACATCTACGCTCGAGCCTCCATCAACCATGACTCGCTTTATGTAGTGCCCCTCACATTTGACAGTCAGGTGCAATGCCCTATGCCCGGCTCCTTCCTCGGGGAGTTCATCATCATTAAAGGAGATTCTGTTTACCTTAAAATATATGTTGGCCATCTTCTCTAACTGATTCACTATGGTCTTCTCTGAGATTTGTACCTCATTTAGGATCTTGATTAATACACGGGAATGCTCTTCTAAATTTATGAGCAAAAATATTAGAGAGATTTGAGCAGGAGTCTTCCTCAGCTGGTCAATGATTGAGTAATCCTAAACTTTCATCTTTTTCAGAAACTCTTCCGCCTCTTCTTCAGTGACTGGCTTCTTTATTAGCATTTGGCCTTCTCTGATTTGCTTGGCCTTCCTCAACTCTTCTAGAGATTAACACCTCCCCGATCGAGTCAAATCTCCAGTTTCCCCCACTTCTTCAATGATTTCCTTACCCTTGTAGGTCACCATAGTTTTGTTTTAGTTCCAAGGAGTAGTTTTCGTGTTTGTCATACGTTGTTGCACGGCGGGTTTGATTATGATCAGCTCTATTATACCTTTTGTACCACCATGATTCTACCTTGTGATTGGGCAACCTCCCAGGACATACAACCTTGGGCTTGGAACAGCGGAGCGGACTTCCAACCTCGAGACTTTTGGAGCAAATAAAGTTGCCTTATCTGAGCACTGGGTGCCTTTCACACTCAACGGCACATCTCGTCTTGGACTTACTTTCAGTCATGTTCCTTCTTGAATTATTCCCACTGTCATTCCTGCTCGACTACCCGGCTTACATTCTTGATCTCAGCCAATCATTCCCACAAAATAAACATCATTGTGTGTTGGAAACTGGTTGTTTGTCACATTAGGATGGTCCACTCCATTTGTCACCAAAATAAACTTTTTAGCGATGAGTCTTTATATGGCTCTTTTCAGAGTCCAACAATCATCAGTGTTATGGCCCGGGGCACCTGAATGATATTCACATCAAGCATTTTCTTGAAATCCATGTGAATCGGGATGCATATGGTGAGGAGTGCTGGGTCCAATCACGCCCATCTACTTCAAATTCTAGAACAAACTAGAGTATGATTCAGCCAATGGAGTGAATTTTTCCACCGGCCTCTACTCTTGACGATAATCTTGCTTGGAAAAAGCATTGTAGGGTGCCCAAAAATTTTGCTGTTGATGTCGGTGGATCCTTGGAGCCGGTGCCCATACCTGTTGATTGGGAGGCCGAGCGTAAAATTGGCATTAAACACTGTATATTATGGTGGGCCCACAAGGTATTGAGGAATTGACGAGGGATATTAATGTTGAGGGTAGCTGGATTGCCCCTGCTGAACTTGCACATAAGGGTGCAATTCCCCTCTTTGGACTTCCCTGTATCCCGAAGTCATCTTGTACCCTTCATCTCTCTTATTTCTATTTGCCAAACTTCCCGATCCATTTTGGATTGCTTGGGTGGTGGCTTTGAGAGCAGCTTGACTTACAATTCTGACAGTCTTTAGGCCATTTTCGACAATCTCTCCTATTTTGATCGCTTCTGCAAAAGGTCTACCCATTGCGGACATCATGTTCTAAAAGTAATCAGGATCTTGAGCCTCCAAAAAAATAGTGATCAGCTCATGGTTATCCATGGGTGGCTTAACTCTAGCCGCTTGCTCCCTCCACTCGCTGGCATACTCCCTAAATCTTTAGGTCTTTTTCTTCATATTGGATAGGGAATTGCGATCTGGCACAATATCAATGTTGTATTGAAATTATTTCACGAAGGCTTGTGCTATACCGTCCCAAACATGCCAGTGGGAGATATCTTGGTCAATGAACCATTCAGAGGTTACTCCCACAAGACTTTCCCCAAAATAAGCCATCAACAACTCTTTGTTTCCTCCTGCATCCCTCAGCTGGTTGTAGTACCTTTTCAAGTGGGCGACAGGGTCATCGTGTCCATCATATTTCTCAAATTTCGGAGTCTTAACTTTGGTGGCAAATGGATGTGAGGGAACATGCATAGATCATTGAAGGAAACACTTTTGTGAGCACCTAGTCCTTTTATGTTTTTTATGTTCTACTCGAGACTTTTTATTTTTCTGGCCATCTCATCTGGCTCACCCGTCTTGGCAGCCTTTTCAATTTCCACTGGTGACTCGTACTAAGGAGTTTGATTGAATGGAGTCGAGACCCTGAAAGCCATATGTGGAGTGCAGTATTGGACATCATAAGCATGAGATAGTGGCTCATTGTTTGGCCTCGTCATAGGAGGTGGTGGCGGGATTGTATATACCGGTGCGCCAGACACGACTAGAGGGTTGTTCCTGATCGGTGCGACTGGAGATCGCACATTAGAGGTACCAGTGGCAACATGGAGGGTGTAGTTTGGAACATACTCTGGAGGTAGAATGTGATCGCTCATTGCATGGAGCGTTGGTTGAGTAGCCAGGGATACAGTGGAAGTTCCCTCTGAGGGACCCTGAGGCGGAGGCTGACCGGAGACCCAAGCTTGATGCACATCAGACAGTTACTATTTCAATCTTCTTACTTCCTCCGACTCTTGCTCAATTAACTGACCCTGGGGGGTCGTCACTGACCAACTCGATTTCATCATTGTTAGTCATTGCTACCTTTCCCTTAGATCTGGTAAAATAATAATATGTTGCCAGTTTCACTACAAACCAACCGCCTTAAGCTTACTATATAAGAGACAGCAAACGTGTTAGGGTTAAGCATTTTATAGATATGAATCACACATAATATGCCATGCTCCTAACATTATCACCATTTCTAACATGCTTTTGGAAGGCTTCATGTTTCATTCCGGCTTATTCGGTTGCTTCTTATTGACGCTCTTATTTTCTTCTCTCTCTCTCTCTCACACACACTCTCTCTCTCTCTCTCTTCGCTTTTCTTTTCACTTGTCTCATTTTGATCCCTCATTTAAGAGTCATTGAAAGATATTTCGATCGAACCTTTTGGGGGGTTGCCTACGTATCATGTCGCCACATGAATTCGATCATTACGTTAAGAAACATGACCAATTTTTTTATTTTTTATTTTTTTTATTTATATATATATTTTTATATATTTACAAAAACAAAAATCTTTTTGGTTCATTTTTGAATTTTTCTAAAACAAAATCTTTTCATTGATTTTTTTTCTTTTTGATTCAAAACTCAAAAAACAAAACTTTCATAAAGACAAACATTCACCCAACAGCAGACTCAACACAAATAGACTTTTTAAAAGAACAAAACTCAGAATACAAAAAGACTCTCACAGACTCAAAAGACAACAAAAGAACAATCAAAGTGGATTGCCAACTAAAGGACAACTTTGATCCCTGCATTAGTATCCCTTGGCATCACTGTAGTCAAGGCGCTCATTCCTATGGCTGACCCCTAACATCACGGTATATCCTCCCTAAGTCTGCAGATATATGACGGCGACGTTCAATGATACTTCTGCAAACTGCTCAAGCATCATTCCTTGGCAACTCCTGCATGCTTGGGAGGTATATGTGGCTACCTCGAGGATCTTTCCTTTAATGTGCTCCTGAGCTAAATGCAATTCTTGATTTTGTTGTCCACGAGTTTTGCCTATATTTAGCTCATCATGCTCGCGCTCTAAAGCCATATCTCTATGCCGCCGAAATTCTACTGAATCCCCCTCTAACCGATCTATCACCTTTTGGTAGTGATGTCTCTCTGGCGTTCCTTACTTGACTCAACACCATCTAACCGATCTCTTAGACCTTGGATTAGTGGAGCGACACCTCTGCGCTCATGATCACGGACTACCTTGAACTAGGCTTCTCTTTCTTTTTGTTGTTGATCGGTCATGACTATGTTCTTCTACCGATTTTAGGCTTTGAGTTCTTGTCTCTCTCGTGCCCACTGAGTTGTTTCTTTCTCAAAAGCCTCATACTGTAGATCCCTATCAATTTTAACCATGTCGAGTTCCTCTTGCAATGCTCCCAAGGTAGATTCATAATCTCTTTTCATATCTTCCGCAGCCAACCTAACTTTGTTTAAAATCTCGGCCTCCCATCTACGGTGCTCTTCACAATTATCCCTGGTCTATTTGCAAGAGCATATTGATTATAGAACCATTCAAAATAAGAAGTATTCAGTTCACCCCACTCTCGATCTGGCACCATTGTGTCTCGCTCGAGTTTTTTGGTGCCATTCCAAACACGCTGAGAATAAGTTTCACGAATGGGATCCTCTGATGTTGCTTCCCAGATAAAGTTTTCCATAGTCTCTATCGGGGGCACTATCTATTTGTGGCCCAACTGATGTAGAACTCTCATGGGAGCATATGGTCGATAACCCCGAAGCCCCATCAAGATCAAAAACGGGTAACAAGATGACTTATAGATGACATATTCTACGGAAAACCAAGGATAATTCCATGTGATCTAATTATTTGTTAATGAATGAAGATATTCCCTCTAGTCCTGGACACTTTCTGGAAAACTACAAATCTCCAGCTCACTTTTCAATCTAGCATTATATTGGCGAACATGATTACCCCAACAAGTACGGTGATCTACATGATAAGGACGACAGAAAAGATGAACCATGAACCACATCTAGAGCAGTAGATTGAAACCTTCAAAGAAACTTTTTCCTCCCCAACACCTGGTCAAAGCACGGAAGGTACCTGCTAAAACCATAGGAAGAATGGAGGAATCAATTCTTTTCATCATGGCAGTGACTATCCTAGATAACTTAATGTCGATCTTCCGATTCTCTCTTGGGAAGACCATGCACCCTAAGAAAGCTACAATGAATACTTTCAGTCCATGATCTCTCCATGTGTGTTGGTTTTGTTTGTTAACGAGCTTTGTCCCATATTCTGAGAATCCCCCTTCATGTCCATACCTATCATACAAGAAATCTAGGCGAACCTGCCCTTGCACCACATATGCTGTCTCGGCATGGCTGATCTTCATCTGCTCAAGGAACATGGTAGCAGTGACATCCCTAGGAGCCAAAAGTCTCTTTGTTTGAGTCTTATGCCTCAAATCTGTATATTCAGCAAATTCCTCCAAGGTGGGAGCCATCTCAAACCCATTGAGACAAAACACATTATTCTTCGGGTCCCAGAAATAAACCAAAGCCTCGATGATTTCTCTCTTGGGCTCGATCTCCATAATATTTAACAAAATTTTCAAATATTCTTTAATCTTTCCTCGCTCAAACCCATCCATGTTGTTCCACCAACGCTTCAACAAACTAGGTACTTTGTCAACAATCTTAAACGGCAAGTGATCTTCTTCATCTCTCGGCCTTTTGTCAGATCTCCCATTAACTACATTTATATCATTCCTAGATAAATAAAAATATAAGGTCAAGTCCTAATATAAACTCAAAGACATGACATCAAGCAGACTTTTGATAAGACCACAGATAAACTGTAATGACCCGGCCGGTCGTTTTGAATATTATAACCCTGTTCCCCCATTTACTACTCAATTTATGCTTTATATTTATTTTATGACTTATTGGGTTAGTTGGTTCGGGTCAGGAAGTAATTTGGAATGAAATGAGACACTTAGTCTCATAAATGAAAATTTAAGTTAGAAAAGTTGACCGGATGTGGACCTATATGTAAAAGACCTCAGATTTGAATTCCGTTAATTCCAACAGCTCCGTATGGTGATTTTGGACTTAGGAGCGTGTCCGGAAAATTATTTAGAGGTCCGTAGTGGAATTAGGCTTGAAATGCCGAAAGTTTAATTTTTGGAAAGTTTGACCGGGGGGTCGGAATCCGATTCTGAAAATTTGAATACCTCCGTTATGTCATTTATGATTTGTGTCCAAAATTTGAGGTCAAACAGACGTAATATGATAGGTTCCGAAGTCATTTGTAGAAATTAGAAAATTCAAAGTTCATTAGGCATGAATTGGGGTGTAATTCATGGTTTTAGCGTTGTTTGAGGTGATTTGAGGGTTAGACTAAGTTCGTATGATATTTTAGGACTTGTTGGTATATTTGGTTGAGGTCCCGAGGAGCTCGGGTGAGTTTTGGAGGGTGAACGGAGAAAAAATTTAGACTTGAATAGCTGCTGGAATTTTCTGATATCTGATGTTGTTTTCCTTCTATGCAATCGCGTAAATATGTCTGCGATCACGTAGGCTTAGTTGGTCAGTGGAGGTTTTTGTTCTACGCGATCACGTGGGGATATCTGCGATCGCATAGGGTTAATTTGAGGCAGTGATATTTTGTGCTTCGCGATCGCGTGAAGTGGGTCGTGATCGCGGAGCGATGTGAGTTTGTTGTTCGCGAACGCGCGAAGAAGGTCGTGTTCGCGCAGAGGAAATGGGGCAGAAATGGAAATCACTTTGTGCTTCGCGATCACGTGGTTAGGTCCGCGATCATGTAGGTCTGTGATATTGTGCATTGCGATCGCGTGGGAATGTCCGCAATCGCATAGAGTTAAATCTGGGTGATGGAAAATTGTTTTTCGTGATCACGTGGGAATGTTCGCGATCGCATAGAGCAAATGTCTGGGCAGAGAGTTTAAGTTATGAAAATGGGACTTCATCTCATTTTCAGTTTTTGACGGATTGGAGCTCGGGAAAAGGCTATTTTCGGGAGTTTTTCAAGGAAAATAACGGGGTAAGTGTTCTTAACTCTATATTGGTTAAATTACCCGAATCCATGGTTGTTTTATCATTTAATTGGTGAATTAAGTTGGAAAGTTTGAAAACCCTCTTGGTTTAAATTGAAGATTTGAGGGTCGAGTTGGGGTCAGATTTTGGTAAAATTGGTATGGTTAGACTCGTGGTTGAATGGGCTTCCAGATTTTGTAACTTTTGTCAGGTTCTGAGATGTGGGCCCCACGGGCAATTATTGAGCTAAAATTAGGATGTTTATGGAAAATTAGCATTTTCTTATGGAATTAATTCCAATGAATTTTATTGACTGAAACGAATTATTTATGGCTAGATTCAAGGCGTTTGGAGGCTAATTCAATAGGAAAGGACATTGCAGAATAAGAATTTCACGGCTTGTGGTGAGTAACAATTTTAAATCTGGTCCTGAGGGTATGAAACCCCGAAAATTTGTGTCATGTGATTATTTTGGAAGGTGACGCACATGCTAGGTGACGGGCATGTGGGCGTGCACTAAGGGGATTGTGACTTGGTCCGTCCCGTGGAAACTATATAGTTGAATAATTTATTGATAGTTATATGCTTTCTATGTGTTGAAGAAATTTGACTGTAAATCATGTTAGAAATCATGCTTAGGCTATGTTATAGTACTGTTGAGACCCGCAGAGGTCTCGTCTTGTTAAATTATTTGTTAATTGTTGTCTTGTACTCAGTCATGATTTTTCTTGCATATTATACCTTAGTCTTTCTGGATATTTATGGATACACTATGTTATCTTTGTTTGGGCTGATCTTTGTGATTTCTGAGAGCCCGAGAGACTAGAGAGGTTGAGGACTGAGTAAGTCCGAGGGTATGTCGGTGAGGTAAGGATATTATGGCATGTGAGTTGTCCGTGCCGGATATTATAGCACAAGAGTTGTCCTTGCAGCACGTGAGTTATCCGTGCAGATTATGGCGCTTGGGCTATAGGAGCCCCTCCGGAGTCTGTACACCCCCAGTGAGCGCGGGTACCCATTGAGTGTGAGTGCTGAGGACTGAGAGCTGAGTGGTTGAGTTGTTGTGACGAGTGGAGTGATTGTTGCCCTAAGAGGCTGTACTTGCTTTTCATTTGTTATTGTACTTAGTTGCTATTTGTCATTGTTGTGAAATTCTCTGAAAGAATTTATATCTGGATTACATGAACTTGAACTGTATAAATTGATTTGACTTAAACTGCTGGATTTGAAAGCATGTCTATTCTCTGTTGGAATTATTGAAAATGAACTATAACTGTGTAGCTCGTCACTATCTTCAATTCCTTATTTATTATTGTTACTTGCTGAGTTGGTTGTACTCATACTGCACCCTATACTTCGTGTGCAGATCCAGGTGCTTCTGGACATAGCGGGTGTTGATTCTCTTATACAATTGATCTTTTAGAGATTCAGAGGCAGCTGCCGTGTTTCGCAGAGCTTGTCTCTCCTTCCCTATCTCCTTGTTACCGTATTTTGGTTTAGACAATTATAGACCGTATTTTTTTTCCAGACTTGTATTCATAATAGATGCTCATGTACTCAGCGACACTAGGTTTTGGGGAGTGATCGTATTAGTATTTGTGGGATTTTATATTGTATTTAATTATTATATTTTCAAACTTAAAGGAAAGTGTGGTTTATTGATATTATCAGCTAGCTTAGTGTCGAGATAGGTGCCATCATGACAAGTTGGGATTTTAGATCGTGACAAGTTGGTATCAAAGCTCTAGGTTACATAGGTCTCACGAGTCATAAGCAGGTTTAGTAGAGTCTTGCGGATCGGTATGGAGACGTCTGTACTTATCTTTGAGAGGCTGCAGAATCCTTAGGAAAATTTCACTTTCTTGTATTCTGTCGTGCGAATTTGTGGATTCCGGAAACTAAATTTTTGTTAATCTATTCTCTCACAGATGTGAGGACACGTACTACGGGATCGGACGGTCAGCCACTAGTGCCACCAGTTATGGTCGCGAGAGGCCAGGGCCGTGGTAGAGGCCGGGGTCGAGGTAGAGATCGAGGTGTAGCTCGTACCACAGTTTGACCAGCACATGTATTACCACCAATTGCTCCAGCTCAGGAGAAGATTCCAGATATAGCTGAGCCGACAAGATCAGCTTAGGCACCAGCTGTGCCCATTGAGATTCCAGGCCTTCAGGAGACTTTGGCCCAGATATTGGCAGCTTGTACTGGTTTGGCTCAGGTGGTTTCGGCTCAGGCCGCACCTGCCAATTCTCAGGCCCGGGGAGGTACTCATACCCCTGTTGCTCGTACTCTAGACCAGGTAGTACAGGGACTTCAGATACCGGGGGCACTACCAGCCCAGCCGGCTGCAGCTGCTCAGGCTCCGGTAGTTCCTGTTATGGTAGATGATGAGCAGAGGAGACTTGAGAGATTTGAGAGGCCTCGACCTCCATCTTTTAGCGGTGCAGAGTCAGAGGATGCTCAGGGTTTTCTGGATAAGTGTCAACTGATGCTTTGGACAACGGGTATTCTAGAGACCATTGGGGTCTCATTCACTACTTTTTAGTTTTCTAGGGCTGCCTTCAGATGGTGGGAGGCTTACAAGAGATGTAGGCCGGTCGGTGCAGCACCCCTTACCTGGCAGCAGTTCTCCAGTCTGTTCCTGGAGAAGTTTGTGCCTCAGTCTCGTAGAGAGGAGTTGTGCAAGCAGTTCGAGCAGCTTCATCAGGGTGATATGTCTGTGACACAGTATGAGATGAGATTTTCAGAATTGGCCCATCATGCTATCTGGTTAATTCCCACAGACAGAGAAAGGATCAGGAGGTTCATAGATGGCCTCACTTTTCAGCTAAGATTACTCATGACTAGAGAGAGAGTGTCTGGTGCTACATTCGACGAGGTTGTCGACATTGCTCATCAAATTGAGATGGTTCGCAGCCAGGAGCGGGTTTATAGGGAGGCTAAGAGGCCTTGTGGTTCAGGTGATCTCAGCGATGTTCCTTCAGGGGGTCAGTTTTACCGCAGTAGGGGTCGTTCTTACAGACACGCTCAGACGGGTCGTCCAGCTCATCATTGTGCATCAGCTATCCATGGTTCTTACAGTGCTCACTCAGGCCAGTCTTTATTCAGTGCACTACCAGTGCAGAGTTCTCATCATGCCTCATCCGCTCAGGCTTCTACAGGTAATTCTTCGGGTTATCAGGAATAACCGTTCCGTCAGAGAAGGGGTTATTTCGAGTGCGGAGAATTGGGTCATTTCAAGAGAGATTGTCCAAGGTTGTTGAGTGGGGCTCTACAGCAAAGTTATCGACCAACGGCACCAGCACCAGCAGTTACACCACCCGCCCAGCCAGCTCGGGGTGGGGGTCAGGCAGCTAGGGGTCGCCCAAGAGGGGGAGGCTAGTCAGGTGGCGGTCAGGCCCGATTCTATGCTTTTCCTGCCAGGCCAGATGTTGTTGCCTCAGATGCGGTGATCACAGGTATTGTTTCAGTGTGCCACAGGTAGGCTTCTATATTATTTGACCTCGGTTCCACTTATTCATATGTATCATCGTATTTTGCTCATTATCTGGATATGCCCTGTGAGTCCTTAGTTTTACTTGTTTGTGTATCTACACCGATGGGCGATATTATTATTGTGGATCGTGTGTGGTAAGTATTGGTGAAATGGAGACTAGAGTTGATCTCTTATTACTCGGTATGATTGATTTCGATGTAATCCTGTGTATGGATTGGTTGTCTCCATGTCATGCTATTCTAGACTGTCATGCAAAACTTATGACGTTGACGATGTCAGAGTTGCCAAAGGTTGAATGGAGAGGTTCTCTAGGTTTTCTTCCTAGCAGGGTAATTTCTTATTTGAAGGCCCAACGTATGGTTGGAAAGGGATGTCTGTCATATTTGTCCTTTGTGAGAGATGTTGATGCTCATACTTCTATTATTGATTCAGTACCGGTCGTGTGTGACTTTTCAGATATATTTCCTACAGACCTATCAGGTATTCCACCCGACAGGGATATTGATTTCGGTATTGACTTGGTGCGGGGTACTCAGCCCATTTCTATTCCTCTGTATCGTATGGCACCAGCTGAGTTAAAAGAATTGAAAGAGAAACTTCAGGAACTCCTTGAAAAGGGGTTTATTAGGCCTAGTGTGGCACCTTGGGGTGCACCGATTTTGTTTGTGAAGAAGAAAGATAGTACTATGCGGATGTGCATTGATTATAGGCAGTTGAACAAAGTTACAATCAAGAATAAATATCCTTTGTCGCGTATTGATGACTTATTTGACCAACTTCAGGGAGTGAGGGTGTTCTCCAAAATTGATTTGAGATTTGGATATCACCAATTGAAAATTGGGGATTCGGATATTCTAAAGACGGCATTTAGAACTCGTTATGGCTAATATGAATTTCTTGTGATGTCTTTTGGGCTAACCAATTCCCCAACAACATTAATGTATTTAATGAATAGTGTATTCCAACCATATCTTGATTTATTTGTAGTGGTATTTATTGATGATATTCTGGTATACTCATGTAGTAGGAGAAGAATGCACAACACTTGGGTTTTGTATTACAGAGGCTGAGAGAGGAGAAACTTTATGCCAAATTCTCAAAGTGCGAGTTCTGGCTTAGTTCGGTGGCATTCTTGGGTCATATAGTGTCCAGTGAAGGAATTAAGGTGGATCCGAAAAAAATAAAGGCAGTTCAGAGTTGGCCCAGACCATCTTCAGTTACTGAGATTCATAGTTTTCTCGGCTTGGCCGGTTATTATCGTCATTTTGTGGAGGGATTCTTGTCTATTGCATCGCTTATGACTAAATTGACCCTGAAAGGTGCTCCGTTCAGGTGGTCAGATGAGTGTGAAGAAAGCTTTTAGAAGCTTAAGACAGCTTTGACTACAGCTCCAGTATTGGTGTTGCCTACAGGTTCAGAGTCTTATACTGTATATTATGACACGTCGCGTATTGGTCTCGACGCAGTGCTTATGCAAGACGGTAGGGTGATTGCCTATGCGTCCAGACAGTTAAAGAAACATGAAAAGAATTATCCGGTCTATGATCTTGAGTTAGCAGCTATTGTTCATGCCCTAAAAAATTTGGCGGCATTACTTGTACAGTGTCTAGCGTGAGGTATATACCGATCATCGGAGTCTACAACATTTATTTAAATAGAAGGATCTTATTTTGCGGCAGCGAAGGTGGTTAGAGTTGCTTAAGGATTATGATATCACCATTCTCTATCATCCTGAAAAGGCCAATGTAGTGGCCGATGCCTTGAGTCGTAAGGTGGAGAATTTGGGCAGCTTAGCATACTTACCGATAGCAGAGAGGCCTTTAGCATTGGATGTTCAGGCCTTGGCCAACCAGTTTGTTAGATTGGATGTTTTCGAGCCGAATCGAGTTTTGGCTTGTGTGGTCTCTCGGTCTTCTTTATATGATCGCATCAGAGAGCGCCAGTATGATGATCCACATCTGCTTGTCCTTAAGGACATGGTTCAGCACAGTGATGCCAAGAAAGTCACTATTGGAGATGATGGTGTATTACGGATACAAGGCGGGATATGTGTGCCTAATGTAGATGGTTTGCGTGAGCTGATTCTCCAGGAAGCTCACAGTTCGCGGTACTCTATTCATCCAGGAACCGCGAAGATGTATTAGGATTTGAGGCAGCACTATTGGTAGAGGTGAATGAAGAAAGATATAGTTGGATTTGTAGCTCAGTGTTTAAATTGTCAACAGGTAAAGTACGAGCATCAGAGACCGGGCGGATTACTACAGAGACTTGAAATTCCGGAGTGGAAATGGGAGCGTATTACCATGGACTTCGTAGTTGGGCTCCCATGGACTTTGAGAAAGTTTGATGTTGTTTAGGTGATAGTAGATCGGTTGACCAAATCTACGCATTGTATTCCAGTTGGTACTAACTATTCTTCAGAGCGGTTGGCTGAGATTTATATTCGCGAGATTGTTAGCCTACACGGTGTACCAGTGTCCATCATATCAGATCGGGGCACGCAGTTTACATCACATTTTTGGAGAGCAGTGTAGCGAGAATTGGGGACACAGGTTCAGTTGAGCACAAAATTTCACCCTCAGACGGACGGACAGTCCAAGCGCACTATTCAGATATTGGCGGATATGTTGCGCGCTTGCATCATTGATTTTGGGGGTTCTTGGGATCAATTTCTGCCACTCATGGAGTTTGCTTACAATAATAGCTACCAGTCAAGCATTCAGATGGCTCCGTATGAAGCTTTATATGGGAGACGGTGTCGGTCTCCGGTGGTTTGGTTTGAGCTGGGTGAGGTTAGAATATTGGGTACTGACTTGGTTCGGGATGCTTTAGAGAAGGTCAAAGTGATTCAGGAATGGCTTCGCACGGCGCAGTCTAGACAGAAGAGTTATGCCGATAGGAAGGTCCGTGATGTTACTTACATGGTTGGGGAGAAGGTTCTGCTCAAGATTTCACCCATGAAGGGTGTGTTGAGGTTCGGGAAGAAAGGCAAGTTGAGCCCTTGGTATATTGGGCCTTTTGAGATACTTAAGAAAATTAGAGAAGTGGCTTATTAACTTGCTTTGCCACCTCGTCTATCAGGTGTTCATCCAGTGTTCCATGTATCCATGCTCCGAATGTATGCCAGGGATCTGTCTCATATTCTGGATTTCAGTACAGTACAACTGAACGGTAATTTGACTTATGATGTGGAGCCGGTGGCTATTTTAGACCGGCAAGTTTGAAAGCTGAGGTCAAAGAACATAGCATCAGTGAAGGTACAGTGGAGAGGTCAGTCAGCCGGAGAAGCTACTTGGGAGATTGAGCAGGAGATGTGGAGCAAATATCCACACTTATTTGAGACTCCAGGTATTGTTCTAAACCAGTTCGAGGACGAACGTTTGTTTAAGAGGGGGAGAATGTAATGACCCATCCGGTCGTTTTGAGTATTATTACCATGTTCCCCCATTTACTGCTCAATTTGTACTTTATAGTTGTTTTATGACTTACCGGATTAGTTGGTTCGGGTCAGAAAGGAATTCGGAATGAAATAAGACACTTAGTCTCATAATTGACAATTTAAGTTAGAAAAGTTGACCGGATGTGGACCTATGTATAAAAGACCTCGGATTTGAATTCTGATAATTCCAACAGCTCCGTATGGTGATTTTGGACTTAGGAGCGTGTCCAGAAAATTATTTGGAGGTTCGTAGTGGAATTAGGCTTGAAATGCCGAAAGTTTAATTTTTGGGAAGTTTGATCGGGGGGGGGGGGGGGTGACTTTTTGATAACGGGGTCGGAATCCGATTATGAAAATTTGAATACCTCTGTTATGTCATTTATGACTTGTGTGCAAAATTTGAGGTCAATCAGACGTAATTTGAAAGGTTCTGGAGTCATTTGTAGAAATTAGAAATTTCAAAGTTCATTAGGCTTGAATTGGGGTATAATTCATGGTTTTAGCGTTGTTTCAGGTGATTTGAGGGTTTGACTAAGTTCGTATGATGTTTTAGGACTTGTTGGTATATTTGGTTGAGGTCCCGAGGGGCTCGGGTGAGTTTTGGAGGGCTAACGGATCAAAAATTTAGACTTGAACAGCTGCTGGAATTTTCTGATATCTGATGCTTTTTTCCTTCTACGTGATCGTGTGAATGTGTCTGCGATCGAGTAGGCTTAGTTGGTCAGTGGAGGTTATTGTTCTACGCGATCGCGTGGGGATATCTGCAATCGCATAGGGTTAATTTGAGGATGTGATATTTTGTGCTTCGCGATTGCGTGAAGCGGGACGCGATCAAGTAGCTATGTGAGTTTGTTGTTCGCGAACACGCGAAGAAGGTCGCGTTCGCGTAGAGGAAATGGGGCAGAAATGGAAATCACGCTTTTGGGCTTCGCGATCGCGTGGTTAGGTCCGTGATCACGTAGGTCTGTGATATTGTGCATCGCGATCGCGTGGGAAAGTTCGCGATCACGTAGAGTTAAATCTGGGCGATGGAAAAGTGTTCTTCGCGATCACGTGGGACTTCATCCTATTTTCAGTTTTTGACGGATTGGAGCTCGGGAAGAGGCTATTTTCGGGAGTTTTTGAAGAAAAACAACGGGGTAAGTGTTCTTAACTCTATATTAGTTAAATTAACCTAATTCATGGTTGTTTTGTCATTTAATTGGTGAATTAAGTTGGAAAAGTTTGAAAAACCTCTTGGTTTAAATTGAAGATTTGAGAGTCGAGTTGGGGTCGAATTTTGGTAAAATTGGTATGGTTAGACACGTGGTTGAATGAGCTATCGGATTTTGTAACTTTTGTCGAGTTCCGAGACGTGGGTCCCGCGGGCAATTTTTGATTTAAAATTCAGATTTTTATGGAAAATTAGCATTTTCTTATGGAATTAATTCTAATAAATTTTATTGACTGAAACGAATTATTTATGGCTAGATTCGAGGCATTTGGAGGCAAATTCACGAGGAAAGGACATTGCAGAATAAGAATTTCACGGCTTGAGGTGAGTAACAATTTTAAATCTGGTCCTGAGGGTATGAAACCCCGAAATTTTGTGTCATGTGATTATTTTGGAAGGTGACGCTCATGCTAGGTGACGGGCGTGTGGGCGTGCACCGAGGGGATTGTGACTTGGTCCGTCCTGTAGAAACTGTATAGTTGAATAATTTATTGTTAGCTATATGCTCTCTATGTGTTGAAGATATTTGACTGTAAATCATGTTAGAAATCATGCTTAGGCTATGTTATAGTACTGTTGGGACCCGCAGAGGTTGCATACTTGTTGAATTATTTGCTAATTGTTGTCTTGTACTCAGTCATGATTTTTCTTGCGTATTATACCTCAGTCTTTCTGGATATTTGTGAATACACTATGTTATCTTTGTTTGGGCTGATCTTTGTAATTTCTGAGAGCCCGAGAGACTAGAAAGGTTGGGGACTGAGTAAGGCCGAGGGACTATCGGTGAGGTAAGGATATTATGGAACGTGAGTTGTCCGTGCAGCATATTATATCATGTGAGTTATTCGTGCAACACGTGATTTGTCCGTGAAGAATATGGCGCTTGGGATGTAGGAGCCCCTCCAGAATCTGTACACCCCCAGTGTGCGCAGGTACCCATTGAGTGTGAGTGCTGAGGGCTGAGAGCCGAGTGGTTGAGTGATTATGACGAGTGGAGTGATTGTTGCCGTGAGAGGTTGTACTTGCTTTTCATTTGTTGTTGCACTTAGTTGCTATTTGTCATTGTTGTGAAATTCTCTGAAAGATTTTATATCCGGATTACATGAACTGAAACTGTATAAATTGATTTGACTTAAACTGCTGGATTTGAAAGCATGTCTATTCTCTGTTGGAATTACTGGAAATGAACTATAACTGTGTAGATCGTCACTATCTTCAATTTCTTATTTATTATTGTTACTTGCTGAGTTGGTTGTACTCATACTACACCCTACAATTCGTGTGCAGATATAGGTGCTTCTGGACATAGCGGGTGTTAATTGTCTCGTACAGTTGATTTTTCGGAGATTCAGAGGTAGCTGCCGTATATTCGCAGACCTTGTCTCTCCTTCCCTATCTCCTTGTTACCGTATTTTGGTTTAGACTATTATAGACCATATTTTCTTTCCAGACTTGTATTCATATTAGATGCTCATGTACTTAGTGAAACCAGGTTTTGGGGAGTGTTCGTATTAGTATTTTTGGGATTTTGTATTGTATTTAATTATTATATTTTCAAACTTAAAGGAAAGTATGGTTTATTGATATTATCGGCTTGCCTAGTATCGAGATAGGCATCATCACGATAGGTTGGAATTTTGGGTCGTGACATAAACGTATTATGGGAAGAAGACCAGACTCTAGGAGGATTACTCAGGTATCTTACCGGGGAAATAAAAAGTGATAAAAACGGCCGGACAAAGGACAAAATGATAGAAGGTGACAAAGGGACAAGAGGATTATTTTTATGAAACGGCTCTTCAGTACCTCCAAGGAAAGTACTAAGGTTGTCTTGTTAAAACATCCAAACAGATGGATAAGCGGGTAAAAACAGAAGAAAAAAATTAAAAATTATTTATTTATATATTTATTTTATTTTATTATTCTTATGAAAACAACTATTTTGTACTTCAAAAATAGTATTAAGGTTGACTCGGCCGGAAAATAAGGGCAACACGACAAAAATGTGAATATAAATGACCATATTTACGAAAACAGCCTTTCGGCACTTCCGAGGAAGGTTTTAAGGCTTGTCCCGGCAAAAAAAGACCGAATACGAGGGCAAAACGGTAAAAGGTGAATAAAAATAACTATTTTTTTTAAATAGTAAAAATGAATTATATGTACAAAACCGTGGGGAACAATGTTTTTTTTCAATTCCGCTCAACTAATTTTCTAAAGCCGGTCAACAATGCGAGCAAGCCTTCCAAATGATGTCGCAAGTCACACATTAATGAACATGATGGTCTCAAAGAGGGTACCTATCTTATACGGACCCGACCCCTGCGCTGCGCTTCGCTAAGTCAAATGCACATGATGAAAAAAAAAACGATCCTACTAGGGATAACCAGGCATGTGGCTTGTTCTTCTAGGTTTTAAAAATCATAGGGGATGAGGTATATTTAGATTGGCCATAAAACGAGCGGAACAATTGAGTTGGGAAGCGTACCGGGAGCAATACTTCTCTGGCTTAGCTACTAGACCCTCCCGTTCTTAAACATGAGTGACTAATAATCCTTCAACTGAGTGCCCAGGCCCACCGGCTTTATCTCAAAAAGAATGGGGTGCGTATCCTCGATTCCCGGTGTTATATTCAAAAGACTCAGAGGGGGTGCGTGAGAAGACAGTTTATATGTATAGTTCAACAATATCAAAGCGGTAAAAAGCGGACAAGTAGCACATTAGGCCCAAATAAATCAAAGTACATACAAACATTAATAAAGCCAAATATAAAGTCAATGTACAAGTTAGAACTCTTGTTCATCCTTAGCAGAGTCGTCAGAGCTGTCATACTCCTTTTTACTCCCAAAAGATATGTATGTATTTTGGATTGTGGGTTAAAGAGTTTTTCCAATTAAAGTGACAAACTTGAGTATGGATTATTTTATTTATAGAGTCGCCACTTGGAATTGATTTTTAGGTGTTCCAAATCACCTTTTATTCGAATCCTAAGTCAAAGGAAGATTTGACTTTATTATTATTGGTCTACGAAAATAAAATTCGGGTAAGAAATTCTATTGACCGGGGAGAAGGTGTAAGGCATTCTCCGAGTCCCGTTGTTCTAGCACGGTCGCTTTATTGACTACGCTTGGCTTATATTATTTTTGGATAAATTATGTTTATTTGGTTCTCATGTTTTACCTATGTCCTCTTTCATTGCTTAATTATTGAAAATACTAAAGAATTTTTGAATGATCAAATGTCATAACCACACTACGTAAGCGAATGCGTGATCAAGACGAAATTCATAACAGCGCTACGCAAGCGAATCTGCAGACATGATAAAGGATTATTTGTATGTTATTACCTGTTTTGGATAATTACTACAATCGTGCTTTGAGAAAATTAATTTTGAAAATTATTAAAAATTACTACCGCGCTATGCAAGCAAATCTGCAGTTATAACAAGGGATTAATTAAACTAAAAATTAATTAAATCTATTAGATATGGTATGAAATTAATGAATTTATTTATTGAATATTAAACATCACACTATGCAAGCGAAACTGTGAGCTAAAAGGTTAAAATGTGCATACTAATTGCCTAGCATTTAAATTAATTATTAAGGTTATTAAGTTACATAGGTAATTAAGCTCCATAATTTAAAAAAATTATTTGAAAAGCTTGTAATTGAAAACTTAGACCAGCTTTGTTTTTTGGGTTTAAAATGGCATTGGGCCACTTTCTTTGTTATTGGGGCTGTTGGGCCAGTTTTGGTGCATTTATACTGTTGGCCCGTTTTGGACAACTTTAGCATTGGGGCAACCCTTAACTTGTGGTAGCTGGACCTACAAAAGTTTAGGTTTTGGCCCAAGATACTTTGAAATTAGGATTTGCATAGACAGCCACCTGAGGGCCGGATTACTGACCCGGCCAATTTTGCTATAGCCATTTCTACCAAGTCATAACTATAGAAACAACCACTTTATTAAACATCCACTTTTAACTTCATTAAAATCTAAAACAAAGTGATAGGCCAATTTTGCTACAACCATTTCTACCAAATCATGACTGCAGAAATAACAACTTTATTATACCATCACTTTTAACTTAATTAAAATCTAAACCAAAGTGATAGGCCAATTTTGCTACAGCCATTTCTACCAAATCATGACTGTAGAAATAGCCACTTTATTAAACAACCACTTAATTTAATTAAAATCTAAACCAAAGTGATAGGCCAATAATCCAGCACTATTAACAATCATTAAAGCCCACGTTCTTCAAGTACAATCCCTTCCCGCTAATTTGAATTGCACACAAGAAACAAGAACTAAGTTAGCATGTTTCGAGGCTACACCCTATTAATCACTAATCAATTTTCAATACTTTAAACATAAAGCATTCAAAACTAACTTCAATAAACATACAGAAAAATGGTTTCAACTACCTATATAAAAGAAAGTTAATGTTAACTAACTACAAGCACGTTTCTAGGCTCAATCTCAATTATAATATTTATTCTTAGGCAAAATTGAACATATTCATGTTTCAACAATCTGAACTAAATTTAAATCTTTATTACTTTTGAAATTATCTGCAATACAAAGTAAGACTCGAGCAACAAGCTAATGTGTGAAACAGAAACTAAACGAACACCGCTAAACTATCACGATTAATAACAACTAAACATTCGACTAACTAAATAAATAATTCAACTACTATACTAAAAATCATATTTTATCAATAACAATCTGACAAACAACTAAACTAAATGGAGATAATTAATTAGATAAACCTAACTTGAAACTCTAATTAACAACAAAGAAAAACTGAAAATTAAAATCAGAAGCTAACTTACTACTATATATTAAAAAAAATCAAAAATTAATTAAAGAGATGATGGTTATACCTAATGAGTATGCTTGAAATTGTTTGAGCCACGACAAGATGCCAGAGATGCTAAAAGGTAGCTGCTCGACTCTGAAACGCACGTTTCTTTCGGGCCGACGCTAAAACGAAATGAATTTCAACGTCTCGCCAAAAGAAACAAGTGTCTTTGAGTCGAAAAATAGCTAAAATAGGGGTTCATGGCATTTGGTGGTGGGTGGACGGCAGTAGAGTGGTCGGCCGGAGCAAAGAGAGTGAATTTTGAGGATTCTTATTTGTGGATTTGGAAAGAGGGGGAAGAGAGGATGGAGTTATGAAATTTTGGTGGTGTTTAAATGGTGGTTAGTGGCGGCAGGCAGCGGCAGTGGTGGTTGGAAAATGTATCGCCGGAGTTTCGGGGTAGAATTGACATAAATAGGTAGGTCTTGAGGAGCTCTATCCGTTGATGTAGGTATTGTGGGGTGGTAGTGGCCGGAGCTTCAAGAATTTAGGCAAAAAAGTAGCGGCTAAAGTTTCCTAGATCTAAAATTCAGGAGTTTGAGGTGGTTTTGAAAGATTTGGTTTGAAGATATAAAAAGAGGAGGTTATGGAGATTACATGGTGTGAATTTGGGGGTGTTTGAAGGTGGTACGCCACCAATGGATGATTTTCGGTGGCGGCGGAGGGGAGGCGGCTAGGTAGAAAGAGAGAGTGAAGAGAGAGAGAGAGAGAAGAGAGAGCAACGAGAAAAGAATTATGGGTGAAATGGGGGCAAAATTTCAGCACTTCTAAGTCTTAAACACCTAGTTGGGATATTGATTGTGGACCATTGGATGAGGGAGAGATGAAGGGCTGAGATTTGATCTTGGTTAACTTAATGAAACGATGTAGTTTCATCATGAAACTATGCTTTTTTGGACCAAGTCTTGGTCAGTCATTTTTTGACCGGGTTGACCGAATTGGGCCTCTGGTTTTGCATGATTTTGGCCCAACTGATGAAACAAAAACTAATTGCCCCAATTCTTGACAATTCTATTATTACACATAAGATAATTAATCTAAAACACAAAATCATAAGACAAAAATATGGTCAAAATATAGGCATTTACAACTCCTAAGTCCAAAATCACCCTACGGAGCTATCAGAACTGTCATAACTCTATTCCAGGGCCATTTACATATAAGTCAACATCCGATCAACTCTTTCAACTTAGGCTTCTAACCTTGGGACTAAGTGTCCCAATTCATTCCAAAACATCCTCAGAACCAAACCAACCACCCCGGTAAGGCACATAACAACAATTGAGCATAGAATAAGCAGTAAATTGGGGAATGAGGCTATAACACTCAAAACGACCGACCAGATCGTTACAATTGGCCATAAGTATGGAGCCCCAAAAGTGGCTAGGTGCGCATTGGTGTGAAAAGGGAGAAGGCAGTTGGGAAGCGCAGATGCGGAGGATAAATCCGCAGAAGCAGACGCGCTCCCGCGTTAAGTGTTCCGCGGAAGCGGAGCTAGGCAGTGTGGCTGGTGATCGCAGAAATGATAGGTTATCCATAGATGCGGTCCCGCAGGTGCGAAGAGGGGACCTCATGTGCGCATGGTCGGGTGTCTAGTCTTCTTAGCAGAAGTGGACATGCGACCACAGAAGTGGTTTCGTAGATGCGAAATTCTTGGCCGCGGGTGCGGTTTCGCTGGCAGAAGTGTTATAAACGAGGGTTAGAGTAATTTCTTCATTTTTGAACTTTGGGAGCTCAGATTGAGGCGATTTTTGAAGGGGTTTTCATTAGATTTCACGAGGTATGCAAATTTTGGTCATTTTTATCTATTAATATTGAATACCCATTAAATTTCAGAGACGTGGGCCCGAGGTTATTTTTTGAGTTGACTTTTTGACTCTTGTTAAAGAACTTAGCTTTATCATATGGAATTGATTCCTATAGCTTGTGTTGATTGTATTGAGTTGTTTGTGGCTAGATTCGAGTCGTTCGTAGGCCAATTCGCGAGGCAAGAGGTTGTTAGAGTAGAGATTTGTACGGTTTGAGGTTAGTAACACTTCTAAACTTGGTCCTGAGGGTATGAATCCATGAAATACATGTTATTTGGTTGGTTTTGAGGTGATGCACATGCTAGGTGACGAGCGTGTGGGCGTGCACCATAGTAAATGTGACTCGATAGTTTTTGTGGAACTGTGTAGTCATTTGATCTTGCCCAGTCGTGTGCTAGCTTGCATAGTCGCTCGGGATTCCTTGTATGAGCGCATCAGAGATCGTCAGTATGATGATCCCTATTTTTTTGTCCTTAAAGTCATGGTACGACACGGTAGTGCCAAGCAGGTTACTATTGGAGATGATGAGGTTTTGAGGATGCAGGGTCGTATTTGTGTTGAGTTGAGTACACAGGTTGAGTTGAGTACAACATTTCATACCCAGATGGACGGACAATCCGAGCGCACTATTCAGATATTGGAGAATATGCTTCGCACTTGTGTTATGGATTTTGGGGGTTCTTGGTATCAGTTCTTGCCACTTGCGGAGTGTAACGACCCGACTTGTCATTTTCAGAATTAACACCTCATTCGGTGACTTAAGGTCTCGATAAGCTTCCTAATATGTATTATGACCCGCGGGTGTGGTCGAGTTTGATTTTTGGAAGATTCAAAATTAAATTGAAAGAACAATTCCTATATAGAAGCTTAAATGGAAAGAGTTGACCAGAGAGTTGACTTTTGAGAAAACAACCTCGAAATTGAACTTTGATGATATCAATAGCTTCGTATAGTGATTTTGGACTTAGGCGTGTGTCCGGGTTTGGATTTGGAAGTCAGTAGGATAATTCGACACATTTTGGCCAAAGTTGGACAATAGATGATTTTTGAAAAGTCTGACCGAAGGTTGAATTTTTGATAACAAGGTCGGATTTCGATTCCGGAAATTGGAATAGCTCCATTACATCATTTATGACCTGTGTGCAAAATTTGAAGTCATTCCGGATTGATTTGATACGTTTTGGTACAAAATATAGAAGTTGGAAGATTTGAAAACTCATAATTCGATTCGATGCGCGATTCATAATTTCGGCGTTGTTTGATGTAATTTGAGGTTTCGACTATGTCCGTGATATATTTTGAGACTTGTTGGTATGTTCGAACGGGGTCCCGAGAGGCTCGGGTGAGCTTTGGGGTAGTTTCGGACCATTTCTAGGCCATTTATAGCTGCTGGTTTTTGGCTACAGCAGTGTGCTATGTGATCGCATGGAATTGGCCGTGATCGTGAAGCACAAAATGAGGGGAAATGGCCAGTGAATCGCGATCGCGGAAGGCCTTTCACGATCACATAGATGAAATTTTCTGTTGCACTAACCCAACTTTGGAAGCTTATATCTCGCAATCTATAAGGAATTTGGAGATGATCCAAAAATAAAAGTTGTAGCTCTTTGTGTCTAGTTTTTATAAATCAAACCAATTGTTATTTGGAGTTGTATACCAAAAGTTATGGTTGATAAACTACAGGCTGTCCGTGAAGAGTTTGGAAATCGCGAAGAAGAAATTTGTGCTGCACAGGGCTGACTTTGGAAGTTTATATCCCGAAATCTATAAGGAATTGGAAGATGACCAAACATAAAAGTTGTAGATCTTGGTGTCTAGTTTTCATAAAGTTAAACCATTCATTATTTGTAGTCTTATACAAAAGGTTATGACCATTATACTAGAGGCTATCCGGAAGAAGTTGGACAAGGCTGTTGGGAAATTTGTTCTTCGCGATCGCGGGAGAATGGCCGCGATCGCATAGAGTAAATAAGATCTGGAAAAATTATGTGCTTCGCAATCACGGGTGTTTTGCAACGATCGTATAGAGAAAATGACTGGGCAGAAGACATAAGTTCTGAAAGGACTTCGCCCCATTTTCTATCTTTGACTATTTGGAGCTCGGATTTGGGCGATTCTAGAGGGATTTTTTACAAGCTTGGTTGGGATAAGTATTCTATATCCTAAAGTATTTATATTTTATGAATCTATGATTATATTTGTCGTTTAATTTGGATTTTACTGGAAGAAATTAAGATTTTGGCAAAATCTTCCAAAAACGAAAATTCAAGATTTAGAGGACGATTTGTTATTGGAATTCGATAAAATTTGTATGGTTGAACTTATATCGGAATGGATGTTCGAATTTCATGAAAATTATGTCAGGTTTGGAGAGGCGAGCCCCGCGTTGACTTTTGTTGACTTTTTAGAATAAATTTTTAAGTCGACATATTATTATCCGGAACTGTTTCCGATGAATTTTAATGAAGTTATACAATTAACTTGGATAGATTGGAGCTGTCCAGAGATCAATTCAAGCAAGAAGGAGATTTTGGAATATCGACATAACTTCGAAAAGGTAAGTATCTTGCTTAACCTTGAGTGGGGGAATTACCCCTTAGACATCGAGTCTTATGTGACATTTGTGAAATGTGAAAAGTCATGTACGCGAGGTGACGAGTACGTACTCGGGCTTATATGTGCAAAATTTATTGAGTTAAAGTCTTGGGTATATTGTGTAGTAAATTGAATAATTGTTGGTATTTATTTAATCATCTATTTACCATGCCTAAATTCACATTTGTTGAATTTTTTTTTATATGACAATTTGATGTGATTATTACTTGTATATTTATGTGAACTTTCGTGAGTTTGGTGGTTAGATATTTCTTGGAATGTAATTTTATTATGGATTTTCCCTCTGCAAATAATTAATTAAACTAGCTTAAGAAGAAGGTGTTGTCCTATGCCGAGTTATTGTTCCATCTATGTTATTGTTTGAGGTTTTATATACTTTGTGTGGAGCCTTGGGCTATTTATTGTGAAATTAACTGATTTTGTTATATCTTAGAAATTGGTTGTGGCCATTGGAAAAATTGTGATATGAATTGATTTTTGTTATGTTATCGTGATAATATTCCTTGTAAATTGTTGCGTTATTTGAATTATTATTATTTGAGGATATAAGGCTGGCATTCCACTGTTGATATTGTGTGGGTATAAGGGAGGCATTTCACTGTTGTTATGTGTTGGGATATTATCTGGGCGGAGCGATAAGGGCGGCTATAGGAGAGATAAGGGTGGCTATAGGAGCGATAAGGGAGGCTATTGATATTGTCAGGGTGGAGGGACAAGGGAGGCTATTATAGAAGTGATAAGTGTGGCTATAGGAGAGATAAAGGTGGCTATTGTCAGGGATGATATGTGATGATGTGGAGTTATTGTGTTGGTAATTTTTCATGAGATTTTGGGATTTTCCTTGTGTTTATTTTTATATCTTGTACAATTTGTCTTGTTGTTGGTAAATTGATAATAGTCTGATTTATGTTGAAGATGGGAGCTTGTCGCTATTGCCAGGCGGATTATGAAAAGAAATGTGGGCACGAGGTGCTGTGAGTAAATAATGATTACTATTTGCACGTGAACTGTCCGTGCAGATGTGATATGAAAAGAGGGCACGAGGTGCCGGAGAAATATGATGATTTAATTATGGGCATGAAGTGCCGTGGAAATATGAAAGTGGGCTGAGACCCGTATTTTTATGATTTTTAAATAAGGTGTCACAAGGTGACTTATATTAGAAAGAGATTTATTGAAAGAATTATATTTGAAAGATATTTATTTGAGGAAATTATATTTGAAAGAGATTTATTGAAAGAATTATATTTGAAAGATATTTACTTGAGGAAATTATATTTGAAAGAGATTTATTGAAAGAATTATATTTGAAAGGTATTTACTTGAGGAAATTATATTTGAAAGAGAGTTATTCGAATGACTTATATTTGTAAGATATTTATTCGAGGGCATTATATTTGAAAGAGATTTATTTAGAAGAATTATATGTGAAAGGTATTTATTTGAAGGACTTGATTTAATTGGGTGTACTTGTATTTATCATTTGTTGAGCAATATTAATGGTTGATTTGTGTTGACCTTATTGTTATTTATTTCCTATTATTTTGTATACTATATTGCATATGTTATTAGATTAGAGAGTGTCTTGACTGTACCTCGTCTCTACTCCACTGAGGTTAGTCTTGATACTTACTGGGTACCGACCGTGGTGTACTCATACTACACTTCTGCACATTTTTTGTGCAGAGCCATGTATTGGAGCTATCAGACTCGGACAGAGTTAAAGTGGGATCGTAAGGATTCGAGGTAGAGCTGCTTGGTCGTCGCAGTTCCTTAGAGTCTTTTCATTTTATTGTATTATTAATTATTATTCAAAAAGTATTGAGTATTCGATCCTTGAGATCATTTTATATATTCAGTTAGAGTCCGTGACTCAGTATTACCAGTCTTGGGAGGTTTTCATATTTGTTTCCATTGTTGGTTTCGATTACCTATTTAATTCATATTAAAAAAAAGGCTTGAAATGTAATTGTACTTGTATTACCTAGTCTTAGAGACTAAGTTCCATCACGACGCATGTGGTGGGATTTTGGGTCGTGACACGGAGTTTGCCTATAATAACAGCCAACAGTCAAGCATTCAGATGGCTCCCTATGGGGCAATATACGGGGGGTGGTGCTGTTCGCCAGTTGGATGGTTCGAGCCGAGGGAGGCTCAGTTGTTGGGTACAGATTTGGTACAAGATGCTTTGGATAAGGTCAAGATTATTCAGGATCGACTTCGCACTACTCAGTCTAGGCAGAAGAGTTATGCTGACCGTAGAGTTTGTGATGTTGCATTCATGCTTTGAGAGAGGTTATTGCTCCGAGTTTCACCCATGAAGGGTGTGATGAGATTCGGAAAGAAGGGCAAGTTGAGCCCTAGGTATATCAGACCCTTTGAGATTATTGAGAGAGTGGGTGAGGTGGCTTACTGACTCGCATTGCCACCTAGTTTAACAGCAATCTATCTAGTGTTCCATGTATCCATGCTCCAGAAGTATCGCGATGATCTGTCCCATGTGTTAGATTTCAGCTCAGTCCAATTGGACAAGGATTTGACTTATGAGGAGGAGCCAGTGGCTATTCTATCCTGGCAGGTTCAGCAGTTGAGGTCTAAGAGATATCCTTCAGTTCGAGTGCAGTGGAGAGGTCAGTCAATCAAGGCAGCCACGTGGGAGTCCGAATCATACATGCGGAGTAGATATCCATACCTTTTCACCAGTCCAGGTACCTTTCTATGTCCGTTCGAGGACGAACGTTTGTTTTAGAGGTGGAGAATGTGATGACACGATAGGTCATTTATAGCTTTACCCTTCATTTTTGTGGTCCAAGACCTTGAATAGCTCCGGTTAGCCTTCCTCGATTTGCATGAGCAATCCATGTCCTTTTTCGGAAGGTTTTTATGAGAAAATTGATGAAAATTTGAAATCGTGCCTCAAAACTCATTTGAGTTGACTACGGTCAACATTTTATATAAACGGACCTGGATCAGTATTTTGATGGTCCCGTTGGATCCGTATCATAATTTAGGACTCGGGCGTATTCCCGAAATCGAATTCAGAAGTCCCTAACTTGAATTAACGCAATTTGTTGAAAACTAGCAATTTAAAGGTTTAAAGGATTAATAAGTTTGACAGTAGGTTGACTTTGATTGTACCGGGTTAGGATTTTGATTCCAGAACTTGATATAAGTTCATTACAGTATTTATGACTTGTCTGCAAAATTTGGTGGAAAACGGAGTTGATTTGACGTGATTCGGACGTTCGGTTGAGAAATTACATGTCCTTAAGTTTCTTTTACATTTTTCTTTGTTTTAGTTTCTGATTCTTGGTTCTAGGTGTTATTTTTGTTGTTTTGATCACGCGAGCGAGTTCGTATGATATTTTTACACTTGTGTGCATGTTTGATTTGGAGCCCGAGGGGCTTGGGTGAGTTTCGGTGTCACAACCCAATTATCCCTCCATAAGATATCATGATGGCACCTAGTCTCTAAGATTAGGTAAGCCTATCAACATGCGGAATAGTTAAAATAATGATAAATAATCTTAAAACTGAACAACTCAATACATATACAAATTTCCCAAAACCCGGTGAAATACAAGTCACAAGCTCTATGAAGTAGTGCTGAATATTTGTTTTATACATCAGAGTCTAATAAGGATAAGGAAACAACATAATATAGATAGAGGGGGACTTCGAGGTCTGCGGATGCTGGCAGATATACCTTGAAGTCTCCACGTACGGACTAGCTCACTAATACCTGGTCTAGTAAGAAGTACCTGGATCTGCACAAAAAGATATGCAGAAGCGTAGCATGAGTACACCACAGAGGTACCTAGTAAGTGCTAAGCGTAACCTCGGTAGAGTAGTGACGAGGTCAGGTCAGGGCCTTACTAGAAATAACAAGAAAACAGGGCAAAAAGTTTAACAATATAGTAATAATAATAATGACAATAGAAATGAAACAAGTAAGGAGTATGCCACAATTTAACTACACAGAATAAGGGCAAATAATACACCACGGAAGAAAACAAGAATTTACATATTAAGGAAAACAAAGCAATCAAAGACAAGTACACCAAATGAGAAATTTCAACAAGGGCACTCCCGAGATACTGCCTTGTAGTCCCAAATCATAAATAAACAAAACAATAGAAACATATCAACAAGGGCACTCTCGAGGTACCGCCTCATAGTCCCAAATCATAAATAAATTTACTATCTTTCCTTATATCACCGCGGGAGCCTTCACATTTAGTTTTAAAATTATTTTTTTTGAAATAGCATCCCGCGTTTTAGCCCACCTTATCACACCGCATGGCTTCTAGTAATTCCCTTACTAGCCACGCATATCAATCTCACCTTATCTCACCGCATGCGTTTCAACACCCAAACCTTATACCACCGTATGCGTATCAATATCACAACATATCACAATTTACATCTCAAGTGCCCAAATATTTCAACTTTTCAAAGAAATCAACAATAACATTATTTTCCACATTAAGGAGCCCACGACTCAATCACAATGTACACAAAATCTCCACAATAATATTCGGAAGTGAACGACTCAATAGAATAATATCTCATAATTTAACACTTTTGTCTCAATGTGATTTACAGCCTTTATATTTTAATACCAATTTCAACAATCAATATTTCATAATTTAACAACTCAATTAAGGAATTCAACTTTCGAATAATGAGCACAGAAGACAAGGGAACAAAACTTCAACTAAACAGGTAAAGAAATTAGCAGGAAAAAGGTAAGGCAAATAGAACATATAAAAATAAACTAATGATGATGAGTATAACAAGATAAATTAATTCCAATTAATACATGACAGGGATTTATTCGGTTAAAGCCAAAATTTTCCATATTTACCCCGTGTACACACTCGTCACCTTGCATATACGGCTTTCAACACATCACAATTATCATGATAACGCCAATCCTAAGGGAAATTTTTCCCACACAAGGTTAGACAAGTCATTTACCTCAAATCGTGCTATCTCAATCCAATAGTAGGTCTTTTTCTCGATTATCCAACTCTGAATGGCTCGAATCTAGCCAAAACAATTTCATACTATAAAAATAACCTTAGAAAATTAATTTGAACGATAAAATCTATGATATTTACGAAGAAATTAAAAAGTCAACTCGAAAAGTCAATGCGGGCCCCACATCTTAGAATTTACAAAAGTTACAAAATCTGAACCTCCATTCAACGACGAATCTAACCATACCAAAATTACTAAATTTCGATAACAACGGCCTTCAAATCCTCAATCCTAACCTTAGGGGTTTTCACAATTTTCCAACTTAAAACATCAATTAATTGCTAAAAACACAATAGATTCGGGTAATATAACCAAAATTGAGTTAGAATTCTTACCCAAATGTTTTCCTTGAAAATCTCCCGAATATCGCTTCACCCGAGCTCCCAAAATCAAAAATATGAAGAATGAACACTAAGCCACGAACATACCCTTTTTCTGCCCAGTTATAACGCACATGCGACCTTACTGCCGCACTTGCAGAATTTCCATCGCAGGTGCGGCCCTTACTTAGGCCCTGAAAACACGCTTCTGTGGACACCTTAAGTGCACCTGCGCTTGCGCTTCTGCAGTTGAAGTGTCGCACCTGCGATCACTGGCGCTTCTGCGCACTTGCCATCGCAGAAGCGACTCCGCTTCTGCCGAAGATTTCTCGCTTCTGTGACCTCAGCTGGGCAAGACATTTTCCGGTTCTGTGAGCCACAGCTCGCTTGTGCAATTCCACACCTGCAGTCGGTTCCTCTGCAGGTGCAATGACACTAGAAGATGGAATTTTCCAGAAATTGCATAAGTCCAAATATTGATCCGAATTCGATCTGAATCACACTCGGGGTCCTCGAAACCCCGTCCGAATATATACCAACTAGTTCCAAAATACATAACGGACCTACTCGAGGCCAAAAATCATATCAAACAACATTGATTCTACGAATCGCAACCCAAATTCAAGCCTATGAACTTTTAACTTCCAAATTTAAAAAATAATGTTGATTCATACCAAAACAACTCTGATTGATTTTAAATTTTGCACACAATTCATAAATGATTTTACGGGCCTATTCCAACTTTCGATATCGGATTCCGACCCCAATATCAATAAAGTAAACTCCGGTCATACTTCCAAACCGTCCCTTTTCGATTTTTGCCAATTTACGCGAAAACGACATACAGAGCTCCAAATCAATATTCGGTCGCGCTCCTAAGTTTAAAATCACCATACAGAGCTATTTGAATCACCCAAACTCTATTCCAGGGCCGTCTACACAAAAGTCAAACTACGATTAGCTCTTACAACTTAAAATTTCAACTTAGAAATTATGTGCCCCATTTCACTCTGAAACCAAAAGAAAACACCTGGGCAAGTTACATTACCACAATATAGCATAGAGGAAGAATAATTTAGGCGATCGGGGTTAAAATACTCAAAATAACCGGCCGGATCGTTACATTCGAATAGGCTACTAATGATTTTGAACATAGAAAGACTGTTGATTTTGATTTATGATGGTGTCTGGTTAATTCTTCTTCGCGATCACGAAGATACTCACACGATCACGAAGAGTAGTTTGGGATTGGGGAGGAGTTGCTCTTCACGAACGCGAGGTACTGGTCGCGAACGTGAGGTGGAGTGGGGCTTGCCCTTCGCGAATGCAACTATTCCTCCGCGAACGCATAGCATTATGGGATTTGGGGGAGCTGGGCTTGTATTCTACTCGAACGCGATCAATGGGTCATGAACGCGATGGTTAGGGGTAAGAACCATCACGAACGCGAAGAAAACTTCGAATGCGAAGGCCATTTGGGCCGTTGTGCATCGCGAACGCGGCAGGCCCTTTGTGAACGCGAAGAAGGCCTGACGCCCAAACCATAAAATATTCCAAACATGGTATTTCACCCATTTTTCACCATATTTTCGTTGCACCTCGGCCTAGAGGCAATTTTGAAGAGAAATTTCATCACCCATTCATAGGTTAGTGTACTTTAACTTGTTTTGTCCCATTTCCATCAACACCCATTAATTTCTAACCTCAATTTGTGTTCTTTCATGGGAGAAAATTTGGGATTTGGGAAGAATTGGGGGAGTTTTTATAAAATTGAGATTTAGACCTCAAATTGAGGTCGTATTCAAAACTAGTTACATAATCGGGCTCGGGGGTGAATGAGTAATTGAGTTTTGGTCCGAAACTCGAGTTTTGACCAAGCGGGCTCGGGGTTGACGTTTTGGGAAATGTGTAAAGATCTTAACTATATGTCTTGTAATTGATTTTCCTAGCATTATTTGATATTGTTGAGATGATTTTGGTTAGATTGGATTGGTTTGGAGGAGGATTTTAGAGGAAAGGCCCGGTAGAGTTTTGATTTACTTGCGGAGTGAGGTAAGTGTTAGGTCTAACCTTGATTTGAGGGAATTAGGAACCATTGAGCTATGTGCTATGTGAACTACATGTATAGCGGCGTATATGCGAGGTGGCGAGTGTATATATGCCATCAAAATATATGTTTCCATGTTTTCCCGCATTTTATTAATTATTTTATTCCATGTCTTAACTTTTACATGCTTTAATTGTTTGTTATGCCTTAACTTGCTACTTGTCACGTATTTCTCTCATATTAAAATATTTATTTCTTCCATGCTTCCATGATTAATTTCTACTTGACTTAATTGACTTACGTGTACACTTTAATTGTCATACATTTGATTTGTCTTGTTGCTTGGTATTA
The DNA here is from genome assembly GCF_000390325.3 of Nicotiana tomentosiformis. Classification (NCBI taxonomy): domain Eukaryota; kingdom Viridiplantae; phylum Streptophyta; class Magnoliopsida; order Solanales; family Solanaceae; genus Nicotiana; species Nicotiana tomentosiformis. The sequence goes on from NC_090812.1 coordinate 32,666,669, forward strand.
ATTGTAGCATTTCCTGATTTGGTACGAGGTTCCTTTGTGGCTTTACTTTCATATTCTTTATTTGTAGAGATTTTTGTGAATTGAGTTGCGAAATTTATTACATTTATTGATTTTTATTTATGGATCGGGTTGCACACTGCAACAAGTGGAATAAGGAAGGATTGACATTGATATGGTGGGATCAAGTTGCACGCCGCAACAGGTGGAATAAGGGATGATTGATATGGTGAAATAAGGGAGGATTACGATATTGATTCTGATTATATGGTGGGATCGGGTTGTGATAAATGTGGATTTTGACTACTTATTAGCGCCTTTTAGCTTTTGTTTTAGTCCAAAAAGGTTTAATTGTGTTCCCGAAAACTGATTAAATGTGCTAAATTGCAGGAATATTGGAAGATGGACTCACGAGATGAAATCCAACTCAAAAAGGAGTAATCTAAACTCAAGCCCATAAAAGACACAGAAGCTCAAAAGTGCGGACTACAGAATATCATCTACGGACGCAGATGATGAAGAAAAAGGTAGCAGATCTTTGTGCAAAGTGCGGTCCGCACATGAATTGTGCGGCTGCAGAAGATGGCTAGGAATAAAAGTTCTGAGAATGTGCATTCCAAGTCTCCCAGAAGTGTGGTCCGCACAAGAATTGGGCGGCCACAGAAGTAATGCTATGGGGCCGCAGATGTAATTGTGCTGACCGTAGAAGAGCAAGATGGAACTGCAGTTACAATTCTACGGACTATAGAAAGAAGGCCTCGCGGCCGCATATCAGAATTATGCGGCCGCAGACCTCCAATTCCTACAAGTTGAAGAAATCTGCAGATCGCACATGGAATTGTGCGGCCGCAGAACCTCCTGAAGGGCATTTTTTCTGAAATTTCCAGCCTTGTAAAAATAGAAGAGTTTCACAATTTTAGGTCAACTTTTGATATCAGCAGCTACAGTAACCGTTTCTCTTTACTTCTTTTAGTAGTTTTTCATATTTTGAGCTATTTTAACTTAGATTATATCATTTTAATCTTGTAATATGAGTTTAATTATTATTTCTTCTCTTTTTCTTCAATTTCAAGCATGAGTAGCTAGATTTTTACTAGGGTTGTGACCCAACCCTAGTGTGTAAACCTTATGGGTGTTTAATTTAATGTTTCTTTATGGTTTTGCGTTTATTATTTAGCCTTGTTCATGCTTTAATTTGTGGAATTAATGATTACAAATATTAGTTCATGCTTATTTGACTTTGTCTCTACTTGAGAAAGAGAGACTTAGTCTAGGAAAACTTGGCTAACAAGAAATTGGGTCAATCGAGAGATTGATTATCCCAATTAAAGGGTTGATTCAACCTAGAGATAGTAATAACCCGACTTGAGCTTTTATCAACTGTTTTGTGCAGTACCCTTTTGGACTTGAGAAAGCCAAATTGGGCAAAATCACTCTCTGACTGAGAGGTATTGAGTGGGTAATTGAGTGTTGATAGCTATAATACACCTCGATCAATAAGACAGGCATTAAGGTTTATATCCCATTAGGCAAATACCTAGGCGATGGTCATAGACCTAGGCTTTTTTTAAAACTTGAAAAACAACAAAAATAATTTCTTAGTTTTATTTCTCAACTTGCACTCTCAGTTTTAAATTAAAATTAAAAACAACTCAAATTTGTGGAAGTGTAAATTGAGATAGTTAAATTCACATACTACAATATATACTCCTAACTCCCATATATAGCTCCATGTGAAAATCGACCCTGACTCTTGTTGGGTACTATCATTGCATTCTATCGTTTCATTACCTTGAATTGAGGTGTGAAATTGGATGAGACCAATTTTTGGCGCCGTTGCCGGGGAGCTAAAAACGGTGTTAGCTATATATTTAGGTGTGTTTTGGGGAATATCTTCTTTTTCTTCCGTGTTACTAACGTGTTGAGAAATTGTAGGTGCAATCATGGCAAATAATGAGTTCGGAAACTTACCTTTGGGGGATGTGGACGTTGAGGATGATCAAATGGATGAGGTCCCTCTTGAACCTCAAGCAAATAGACGAGGCCGACCACCTCATGACAATGTACCCGCTCTACCCCCACCTCCACCACGAGTGGCTCCACACCGGGTATTGCCGAATGAAGGGTATGCAAGTGCTATAGTCCCTCCCCGTATTAGGGCAGGCAACTTTCATATAACTAACGTGATGCTCACTTTTCTCAAGCAACGAGGGTTCTTAACCGGTGCACCGGGTAAAAATGCATACAAACAGTTGAAGGGGTTCGCAGATACGTGTTGGTGGAGTAAACAAACAAATGTCTCCGAGGATGCTTTGAGGCTAAGGTTTTTTCCCTTCTCTCTATGGGGAAAGCATTAGATTGGTTGGAACATTTGCCAAATCATTCCATTCATACTTGGGATGAATTAGTGGAGAAATGTATTTCTAAGTACTTCTCTCCCGGGCAAAGGTTATTCTTCGGGATGAAATTCTAGCATTCAAGCAAGAGCCCAATGAACCACTACACGAGATATGAGAGAGGTATATAACAATGATGAAAGAGTGCCGCAACAACGATATGACGGAAAACATGATTCAACAAACTTTCTATCGGGGGATCAATATAACCAACCAATGTGTAGTGAATCAACTTGCCGGTGGGAACTTCATGACTATGCCTTATGCGGAGGCATGTGATATCTTGGATGAGATGGCAGATACTTTATCAGCGTGGCAATTTCGGGCTAATGCTCCACAAGGTGACCCCAATGTGATTCTCCTTCATAAAGAGTTGCATGATCATGGACAAGCCATAGCCGAGTTGACTACCACCATGAACCAATTGGCTAAGGCTCAACATCAACACGTGCAAAACCCGAGGCAAGTCAATGCAATGGAGGGATTAGGTATGATGGTGAACAAGCGAAGAACAAGAAGTCCACAAGTGCAACAAAAAGTGGACAATTTTGTGCAAGATGATACTAGATTTGATCAAGATGAATCTTACAATGACCAAGAAGAGGAGGTCCAATATGTGAACAACTTTCAAGGGCAAAGATACAACTACCAAGGCCCTAGCCAACAACAATGGAGACCTCAAAATAATCAAGGCAATTGGAATTCTCACAACCAAGGTAACTGAAGTGGTGGAAACAATCAAAGCAATTGGAATAACGACAACAGTCAAGGCAATTGGATTGGAAGCAATAATCAAGGGAATTGGCATAACAACAATAACCAAGGCAATGGGGGGGGCAACAATTAAGGCGGGTGGAATAAAAATCAAGGAAATTGGGGGTCGGGTTTTCAAAGGACCCTGATGTATCAACAACCGAGCAACCCACCTCCTTATCCTTCCCATGATCCTAGTTCTTCCAACAATAAAATGGGCCATATTGAGAGCATGTTCAAGCAAATGATGGAGAAGAATGTGAATTCCGATGCTCAACTTTCTTCACACAACACCTCGATTTGTAACTTAGAAATGCAAATGGGACAAATCTCTTAAGCTTTAAATTCTCGTCCTAAGGGGCACTACCAAGTGACACATTGGTGAACCCAAAGGGTGGGAACAATACGAGGCATGCCATGGCCATTACTACAAAAAGTGGAAGAGGCTGGAATTCACCCACCTCAAGTTAAAGGCAACTTGTGGATGATGAGCAAGTGGTAGAAGAAGAGATCTCGAACAATGTGGTTCAAACAAATGATGAAGTGCGGATTGATATTGATGATACAGTGGAAGAGACTTAAGAGGAAGTGCACCCATCTAGGGATCATTTTATTGACATATCAGAACCGGTAGTGCAAAAGGCTAAGGCACCATTGCCTAATCGACCTCCTCCATATCCTCAAAGGCTCGCCAAGCAAAATGGAAAGAACCAATTCAAAAAGTTCATTGACATGATGAAGAGTCTCTCGATAAATGTGCCATTAGTTGAAGCCTTGGAGCAAATGCCCGGTTATGTAAAGTTTATGAAGGATTTTGGTGACAAAGAAGCGGTCGATGAATTTTGAAACTATCAAAGTCACTCATCAAGTGAGTGCAATTGTGAATTAGATGGCTCCTAAATTGAAATATCCCGGTGCTTTCACAATCCCTTGTACCATTGAAAGTGCCGAGTTTGCCAAAGCTCTTTGTGATCTTGGGGCAAGTATCAATTTGATGCCCTATTCGATTTTCAAGACCTTGGGAATTGGGCAACCAAGACCCACATCTATGAGATTACAAATGGCCGATTGTACAATGAAGAGACCGTTGGGAGTGATTGAAGATGTATTGGTTCGTGTTGATAAGTTCATTCTCCCAGCGGATTTTTGTTATTCTTGATTGTGAAGTGGACTATGAGGTGTCTATTATTCTTTGAAGACCTTTACTTGCTACGGGGAAGGCTCTTGTTGATGTGGAAGCTGGAGAACTCACTTTCCGGGTGGGTGATGAAAAGGTGGTGTTCCACGTGTGCAAATCTATGCGGCAACCGAATAGCAATGAAGTGTGTTCTTTCGTGGACTTGGTGATCGATGTGATTATTGATGATACAATTGCCACGATTAATGTGGGTGATATGTTGGAGGCCGTCTTGCTCAACTTTGATGATGACGAGATGGATGGCTTCATGGAATGTGTGAATTCTTTGCAAGGAATGGGGTCGTACAACTATGTACCCCAAAAACTTTCCTTGGATATTGAAAATAGGAAAACTCCTCCTACCTTGGAGTTGAAGCCATTGCCTCCACATCTTAGGTATGAATTTCTTGGCCCTTATTCTACTTTACCAGTTATTCTTTCCTCTTGTTTGACTAACGTGCAGGTTGACTCTACATTGGCCGTGCTCCACAAGAGGAAGAAAGCTATTGGGTGGACTTTGGCAGATATTCGGGGGATAAGCCCCGCATTTTGCATGCACAAGATTAACTTGGAGAAAGATGCCAAACCATCCATTAAACATCAAAGGAGACTCAATGAAGCCATGCAAGACGTGGTCAAAAAGGAGATCATCAAGTTGTTAGATGTAGAAGTTGTCAACCCTATTTCCGACAGTTCGTGGACTTCTCCGGTGCAATGTGTCCCAAGGGGGGCATAACAGTGGTCACCAATGACAAGAACGAGTTTATTCCTATAAGAACGGTGACCGGGTGGAGAGTGTGCATGGACTATCGCAAACTAAACAAAGTCACGAGGAAAGACCATTTTCCACTTTCCTTCCTTGACCAAATGCTTGATAGGTTGGCCGGTCGTGCTTTCTATTGCTTTCTAGATGGATATTCGGGCTACAACCAAATCCTTATTGCCCTGGAAGATCAAGAGAAAACAACTTTCACATGTCCCTATGGCACTTTCGCTTTCAAGCGGATGCCATTTGGCTTATGCAATGCACCGGTGACTTTTCAAAGGTGTATGATGGCGATCTTTATGGATATGGTAGAGGACTACCTTGAAGTCTTCATGGATGACTTCTCGGTAGTCGGGGATTCCTTTGATGATTGTTTGGCAAATTTGGATAGAGTATTGGCAAGGTGTGAAGAAATGAACTTGGTGTTGAATTGGGAGAAATGTCATTTCATGGTCGAGGAAGGCATTATCCTTGGCCACAAAATTTCAAAGAATAGCATAGAGGTCGACAAGGCAAAGATAGAGGTGATTTCTAAACTTCTACCTCCAATTTCCGTGAAAGGCATGCGAGGTTTCTTGGGTCATGCGGGGTTCTACAGGCACTTCATAAAGGATTTTTCTAAAGTGGTAAACCCATTGTGAAATCTCTTAGAGAGAGATGCTAAGTTTTACTTCAGTGAGGATTGCATGAGAGCCTTTAAATTGCTAAAGTTCAAGTTGACAACTATTCCCTTTATCATCACTCCTAATTGGAGTATTCCTTTTGAGCATATGTGTGATGCTAGCGATGTAGCGGTTGGGGCAGTTTTGGGGCAATGCATTAACACAATTTTTCATCCGGTTTACTATGCTAGTAAGACCATGAATGATGCTTAAGTCAATTATACTATTACAGAGAAAGAGCTCATTTCCATTGTGTTTGCAATTGAGAAGTTCCGCCCATACTTGATGGGTGCAAATGTTATTGTTCATACGGATCATGATGCACTTCGCTATCTTATGATCATGATGCACTTCGCTATCTTATGAGCAAGAAATATTCAAAAGCTCGGTTAATGAGATGGGTTCTATTGTTTGAAGAGTTTGATATTGACTTCCAAGATCGAAAAGGGAGTGAAAATCAAGTGACAGACCACTTGTCTCGTTTGGAGGAAGAGGGGAGGTCGCATAATGGCCTTGAAATCAATGACTCCTTCCCCGACGAGCAGCTCTTGGCTATTTCAATTAAGGAGGTACCAAGGTTCACGGATCTAGCAAACTTCCTTGTGTGTGGAATCATCCCGGATGATTTCTCTTCAAATCAAAGGAAGAAGCTCAAACGGGATTGTCAAGATTATTATTGGGACGAGCCATACCTTTTCCGGATTTGTACGGATGGGGTAATTAGAAGATGTGCACCAAACGAAGAGCAAAATGTTATTCTTGAGGCTTGCCATTCTTCTCCCTATGGTGGTCACCATGGCGGAGCAAGAACGGTGGCCAAAGTGCTAAGTTGCGGTTTCTATTGGACCACTCTTTACAAAGATGCAAGTGATATGGTGAAAAGATGTGATGAATGCCAACGGGCCGATGGAATCTCGAAGAAGTATTAAATGCCTCTCACTACCATTTTGGAGATTGATATCTTTGATGTGTGGGGTATTGACTTCATGGGTCCTTTTGTTAGTTCTTGTGGAAACACCTACATCTTGGTCGCGGTTAATTATGTGTCTAAATGGGTTGAGGCCATTGCTCTACCCAACAATGAAGTGAGAAGTGTGGTGGCGTTCTTGAAGAAGAATATTTTTACAAGATTTGGTATTCCGTGGGCTATCATAAGCGATAGAGGGTTGCATTTTTGCAACAAGGCTTTTGACACTTTGCTTGGAAATTATGGTGTCACTCATAAAGTTACGACTCCCTATCATCCACAAGCTAGAGGTCAAGTGGAAATTTCCAATCGGGAGATAAAGAATATCTTGTCCAAAACAGTGAATGTTAATCGGACGGATTGGTCAAAGAAGCTTGATGATGCACTATGGGCTTATCGGACTACTTTCAAAACTATTATCGGGATGTCTCCATACCGGTTGGTGTTTGGCAAATCTTGTCATCTTTTGGTAGAACTTGAGCTCAAAGCCATATGGGCTTTAAAGAAGTTGAATCTTGATTGGGATGCATCAACTAACTTGCGGGTTGCACATTTGAATAAATTGGATGAGTTTCGATACCATGCATATGCAAGTTCATCCTTGTACAAAGAGAAGATGAAGTACCTTCATGACAAATACATTCGGAACAATGAGTTCAAGGTGGGCGATCTTATTTTGTTGTTCAACTCACGGTTGAAGATGTTTCCCGAAAAGCTAAAATCTAAGTGGAGTGGTTCCTTTGAAATTGTGGGTGTGATACCTTTTGGTGCTTTGGACTTGAAGAACAAAAATAATGAGGTATTCCGAGTCAATGGTCACCGAGTGAAGCATTATTTGGGAAAGGTTGATGATGGCCACATAGTGGCAGTTATTCATTTCAAATGATGGTAATCTGCGTCGTGTCGCGATGTTAAATCAGGCACTTCTTGGGAGGTAACACATATTTCTTTTCTTCTTTTGTAGATAGGCGTTATTTTTGTGCTAACTAGATTTGAAGTGTGTTGCAGGGATGAATGTACTTTACAGGGACTGTGTCCAGAAAATTGGCTAAGTATGGAAAGAAGTGCGGACCGTATATACATTTTGCGGACTACACAATTGTGATTACTACAGCAAAAGGGAGCTGCGGTCGCACAATTACAGTGCATACCGCACAAATTGAAAGGGAAAAATGCAAACTCTCTGAAGTTGGTTTGTTAGAGAAATGGCCAAAGTTTTGTCGCACATCAAAATCTGCGGTCCGCAACAAGAATCTGCGGTCTCACTGCAAATTTTGTGGATCGCAGATCAGCAAGGGCTTTTGAGCCCCAGGTAATAGAGTGCGGACCGCAGTAGGAATTCTGTGGCCGCACTCATCTCTTTGTCCCTTAGTCAGACCGTCCAGTATAAATAGTAGACTTAGGGCTACTGTTCATTTTTTTCCCTCTCTGAGCACTCACAAATCTAAAATATTGAAATCGTCTGTTGAATCATCTTCCACACACAATCAACATTTGTGATCACTCATTTACACTACTTCATATTTGGTATGCCTCAATTAATTTTTGAATTTTTCAATTTTTAGTTTAATTTAGAATTTGTTATTTACTTTTAGGCCATTTGTTAGTAGAGTTCAATTTTACAACCACGTGGGGTTTAAACTGTAGTGGGTCAACTGGTAATTGCTCTAAGGGGAATGGGTGAATTGATTTTCATGCTTAAATGTTAACAACATGTCAAATTTATGAAAAAAATTGTTAACCCTAGAACTCTGCTCGTAAATGTTTTGAAATCTGCGGCCGCACAAGAAATTGTGCGGTTCACAGAAGTTGAGATTAAGTTACATTAGTCAAGACTGATTCTGCGGCTACGATGAAAATTGTGCGGACCGCAAAAATCCCATCGCGGCCGCAGAAAAGTGATTACGGACGCAAAACAGTCCACTCTCTATCATCATAGAGTTGGCATTTTGGGGTATCTAAGTTGCGGCCGCAATTATAAAAGTGAGGACCACACTCCAAGTCTGTGGTCGCACTAATAATTGTGTGGACCGCAGATTCAGTTCTGCGGCCGCAATATCAAATTGTGCGGTCCCCAAATGCCCTGCCTACGGCCGCACTTATAATTGTGCGGACCGCACTCCCCTACCCTGCAAGCATGTTTTACACGGTGTATTCATTTTCTCTCTGGTATGTTCTTGTATGTTACACTTGAATTACAACTGGCACATGTTGTTGCTTGTTACAGAAAATGGTTAGATCTCAAGGCCGATGAGATACTTTAAAGGGGAGGGGTGAACCTTCCAGAGGCCGAGGCAAAAGTACTTTACCCCTCGCCCTCCAAAAGATAATCACAATGAAGGCTACAGTGGCGGAGGAAGAAATGCGGAGCCCTTCGAATCCAGTTCTTATGCCCCAACTAGGGAAGCATCAGAGGGCAACTCAGTTAAAGAGCAGTCGACTGTCCAATCAAAGCCACCGGGGAGGAATCAACTCCGGGATGAGCATTCCATATCACATAGTACCTCCGAGGGTTCGGAGAGTGCCAGTCAGGCTTCTGAGCCCTCCTCTACACCTGTCCCTGAGGTACCAGTGACTACAGTTGATGATATTCCAGATGATGGCCAAGGGGGAGATACTACAGTTGTCGTCCTTGAGCGATCGAAGAAGAAAGAGGTCTGGGAGGACCAGTTCGTCAGTCTGGCTACCTTCACAAGTTTTTATGGGTGGTGGCCAGTGAGATCGGTCACTCTTGAGCGACAGTTCCAACTGAAAGACCTTGAAAAGTACGAACCGGCAGTCTTGAGGCAGTTCCGAGAGTGGAAGGGGTGGAGTTGGTTCACCCAGACCATAGTGGATGCAAAGGAGTATCTTGTCCGGGAGTTCTACGCCAATGTGGCGCACATAAAGAAAGGGACAAAAGTGAGGAATATGAAGGTGCGGTTTGACCAGCACACATTGAACACCTACTTGGGGTTTGATGATGTTGAGCCTGCACAGTACTTGGAGAAGCTGGCAATGGGAGATGCAGCGCGCCCATGGCTAGCTGAGATTCTTGCAGTTCTGGGGCTGCCACCACCATGGATCACCGCAGGGGTTCCTATTCAGCAGAACACCCTAAACTTTGAGGCGAAGTGATGGAAGACCTTTGTCTGTAGTAGACTAGACCCGTGCCAGAATGAAACAAACCTTCCTATCCCGCGGGCAGTTCTAGTCGCCTCCATTATGGCCAGGTACCCGATCAATGTGGGTGTCGTGATGTTGGCCAACATGTTTGTGGTTGCCAGGGAAGTTGATACCTCCTACCCATATCCCAACACCATTACTGAGTACCTTACGGATGCACGAGTGGAGCTGAGAGATTTGGATACGAATGTTCGAGCTAAGAAGCCCTTCTCATGGTATTCTCTGATGGATGCACACAACCCTAAGAGAAATGGTCAGCCGACTACCACCATAGGCCAATCTGATGAGCCATCGCTGGTAGCTGCAGAGATAGCCGACATGCCCTCCACTTCAGAAGAGCCTTCAGCCAGTGCAGCAGCCATGCCTCCACCTTCAGCCTCAGTGCCTTCCATCTCGGCTTTGAAGGTGGTGCGTATGCCTACTGCTCCACTTTCTACACTACGAGTCTCCTAGACTCTGGTGAGCCTCAACAACATGATGCAGGTAGCTACTGCAAAGCTGTTTAACATATCCAGTCATGTTGCAGCATAGTCATCCATTCCTGCACCCCATATTCCCCCCACAATTGCAGAAATATTGAAGAAGCTCTTAGAGAATCAGAACATAATTATGGCCATGCTGGTGCAGCATGGGTTAGTAATAGAAGAGCTGGGAAAGGTAGTGAAGAAGAAGTGGAAGTCCCAGGCCTCCAAGAAGTTAGCGGACAAGCTCCGGAGACAGGTTACCAAGCTTGCAGCAGCCGGAGACATTCCATTCGATATGTTGATTGACACGCACCACCCAGGCCCAGATCCTACAGCACCAGCTAGCTAGTCTGAGGAGCCAAACATTGTTGTTGACACTACCGAGGTCGGTGCCACTGCTGGGGACACAGAGATGGCCACAGAGCCATAGATAGTTTTCTTCACTCTGACCCTTCCTTTATTCTTATTTTATTAAGCATTGGGGACAATGATTATTTTTATTTGGGGGGGGGATGAAGTTTATTTGATATATTTTGATGATTCTGAGACATTTGGCCTGTAATTAACTTAATACTATTTTTTTCTTCTTTCTCATTATGTATATATTTTCTCTACTCTCTCATTATGTATATTCGTTACGCTTTCAATAGTTTTTGTTTTGTAGCTTCTTTTATGTTTGTTTTCTTATTAGTTAGTGTTTAACTAAGTAGCTTCTTTTTGAATTAGTAGCTTATTTTTTATTTAATAGCTTCTTTTTAGTAGATAATAAGCCTTTAGTTTTCTTAATTACGTGGTTCTTTTCAAAGGTAGTTTTTGTGTGAACCGGGTGACTCTTCCCAACGATGGATGGCGTGACAACCTTCTTAAGGGATTGAGTCTATTTTTGGTATTTAGGTAATAATAGTAGTAGTAATGAATAAAAAGACCTAATTGAGGCATGCTCGAAGAGTCAAACATGCTTTACTTGGTACCAACACACTTAACTACGTGCTTATGGTTAAAAACAAGGTTTTTGGAAAGAAATAGCTCTAGTTAGTGACCTTCTGACTCTTGTGTTGACTTAGGCAATCATCGAGTGGTTTAGTCAAACTATAATGATTTTCAATCTTGAATATGGCCATTGTGGACCCTCGACTCTATCCTCTTTAACAATCCAGTTGCGTGAGAGGTGAGATGTTTTTGTTGCAAGTCCAAGTACCCATGTGAATGGTCTAGAACTTGCCCCGAATGTGTTTCAAGGCGAAATCTTAAGGTTTGCTTGGTTTGAGAAGTGATTGTAGGCTTTCCTTGACTCACTTGAAGTTTTTCATTGCCCACCAATGTTGTTATCCCTAGTCAACCCATTTGAGCCTCAAACCTTTCTCATTTGATAGCCATGTCACAAGCCTTTACCCGTTTTGTTTTGACCCTCTCTTGGCACCCGAGCTTTCCTTAACACTCTTGTGAAATAATTGGCTTAAAAAATATAAGTTTGGGGGAGAGACGAGGAACTTGGAATAGGTATCAAGGCATAAAAAGAGAAAAGAAGTGATGAAAAGGAAAGAGCAAAAAGAAAAATGCAAAAAGAAAGTGAATAAGTGGAAAAATTGAAGGGATTCAAAGAAAAGTAATATTGCAAAGCATGGAGAAATCAAAGGGGGAGAAAATGAATGTCATAATCAAGAAAGAGGAGAAATCAAAGGGGGAGAAAATGAATGTCATAATCAAGAAAGAGTGATGTTAAGTCTCTCTAGTTTTTCCCAGGGAAAAGAAAAATGCCTCAAAGAATTGGCAAAGCATGAGTCGAGAACAGAAATTGAGTGCTTAAGGAAAGATGAACCCGCTCTATCATAGCATATTCAAAATACTTCATTGCATTCCGGAAAATCCCTACGTGATTTCAAGACGAGTGAGCTTACATTAGTGGTGATCTACATGAGGGTAAGCCTATGGTACTTAAAGCCGGACTTGCGACATTCTTTTGAGAGAGATGAGTGAACCTTTCAAAAGTCTTTGGATTGAGAAACTTAAGCGAGATAGGCAAACGGAGAGTAGAGGAGGAGGAGTTTGGGATCCATAATGACCTACATAAAAGAGCGATCTTCCTTGATGAGTAAAGTCAACTCTTGATGCTCAAGTGTCACATTAGACCTATTTGTGCATAAATGTTTAACTTATTACCTTGTTGATAATTCATAAGTGGTGTGGGTAATTGTTGGTCCCAATTGATGTGTGAATGACTCATCTTTGATTAGCTGGAATGGCCCTTAACTTGTGGAGGTGGGAACTAATTTATTTACTTGAGTACAAGAAAAAACTTAAGTTTGGGGGAGTTGATAAGTGGGGATTTTGACTAATTATTAGCGCCTTTTAGCTTTTGTTTTAGTCCAAAAACATTTAATTGTGTTCGCGAAAATTGATAAAATGTGCTAAATTACAGAAAAATTGGAAGATGGACTCCCGAGATGAAATCAAACTCAAAAAGGAGTAATCTAACTCAAGGACATAAAAGACACAGAAGCTCAGAAGCTCAGAAGTGCGGACCGCAGAATATCATCTGCGGCCGCAGATGATGAAGAAAAGGGCAGCAGATCTTTGTGCAAAGTGCGGTCCGCACATGAATTGTGCGGCCGCAGAAGATGGCTAGGAACAAAAGTTTAGAGAATGTGCATTCCAAGTCTCCCAGAAGTTCGGTCCGCACAGGAATTGTGCGGCCACAGAAGAAGTGCTATGCATCCGCAGATGTAATTGTGCGGACCGCAGAAGAGCAAGATGCGACCGCAGTTACAATTCTGTGGACCGCAGAAAGAAGGCCTCGCGGCCACAGATCAGAATTATGCGGCCGCAGACCTCCAGTTCCTACAAGTTGAAAAAATCTGTGGACCACACATGGAATTGTGCGGACGCAGAATCTCCCAAAGGCATTTTTGTCCGAAATTTCCAGCCTTGTATAAATAGACGAGTTTCACAATTTTCGTTCAACTTTTGACATCTGCAGCTACAATAGTTGTTTCTCTTTACTTCTTTTAGTAGTTTTTCATATTTTGAGCTATTTTAACATATATTTTATCATTTTAATCTTGCAATATGAGTTTAATTATCATTTCTTCTTCTTTTTCTTCGATTTCAAGCATGAGTAGCTAGATCTTCACTAGGGTTATGACCCAACCCTAGTGTGTAAACTTTATGGGTGTTTAATTTAATGCGTGTTTATGGTTGAGTGTTTATTATTTAGCCTTGTTCATGCTTTAATTTGTGGAATTAATGGTTGCAAATTATAGTTCAAGCCTATTTGACTTCGTCTCTACTTGAGAAAGAGAGACTTACTCTAGGAAAACTTGGCTAACAAGATATTGGGTCAATCGAGAGATTGATTATCCCAATTAAAGGGTTGATTCAACCTAGAGATAATAATAACCCGACTTGAGCTTTTATCAACCGTTTTGTGCAATACCCATTTAGACTTGAGAAAGCCAAATTGGGCAAAATCACTCTCTGACCAAGAGGTATTGAGTGGGTAATTGAGTGTTGATAGCTATAATACACCCCGATCAATAAGATAAGCATTAAGGTTTATATCCCATTAGGAAAGCACCTAGACGGTGGTCATAGCCCTAGGCTTTTTTACAAAACTTGAAAAAGAACAAAAATAATTTCTTAGTTTTATTTCTTAGCTTGCACTCTTAGTTTTAAATTAGACTTAAAAACAACTCAAATTTGTGGAAGTGTAAATTGAGATAGTCAAATTCACATACTACAATATATACTCATAACTCCCATATATAGCTCCCTGTAAAAATCGACCCCGACTCTTGTTGGGTACTATCATTGAATTCAACCATTTCATAACCTTGAATTGAGGTGTGAAATTTGATGGGACCAATTTTTGGGGTTGCGCACCGCAATGGATTTGACTTGTTATTATTGATATTGGTATGGTGAAATAAGGGAGGATCGTGTTTGTACGGTGGGATCGGGTTGCGAGCCGCAACGGATTGTGTGTTTTGTATTCCTTATTACATTATGTTAGCTTTCAGTATTTTCTTACGAGTTTCTGAAGATTGATGTTTCTGATTTTACTGATTTCGAGGATTGAGTTATTTTCATCAGTTAACGGTTGTACCTTTCCAGTACTTCTATCCTGTTATTATTATTATACTGCGTACAGGTTATTGTAAGTGACCCGCCTTAGCCTCGTCACTACTTCGCCGAGGTTAGGCTCGACACTTACAGAGTACATGGGGTCGGTTGTACTCATACTACACTCTGCATTTCTTGTGCAGATTTTGGAGTCAGTCCCAGCGACGGTCAGTAGATTGCTCGGATCGACCATTGGACGGAGACTTGAGGTACAACTGCTAATTTATATTAAATTAATTTATATTAAATGATCAAATGGTAGCGTGACACGTGAAACCGAAGACAGGTAGAAAGTAAAGCTGCAATTGGCATCGGATAGACCCCAAAGAGAGCATGATCAACGTGGACAGATCAAATTTTTGCCATCGGATAACATTCAATGAAGAATATTCGTTGGCATTAAATGGGTAGCCATTGCAGAGAATATTTGCATTCATGGCATGCCGTTACATATTCATCAGTGACCCTTTTATTGCCATTTAAGAGGGTCTTGATCCTAGGATGTTATTTCCATAGATGTAACTATAAATAGTAGGCTTAACAGTCATTGTGGGACACGAGATTCTTTGCAAAATTTATGCTATATTCCATTCTCAAGCTCAATAAAATAACATTATTTGCTCTTTACATTGTGCTTATTTCTGTCCTTAGAGGCATTGCTCTCGGGGTCAAGTTTGTCATTTCCTTCGATTTTAACCGATAAGTCTTATTTTTAATCTTGTTTGTCAATTTTGGATTAAATCAGTTCGCTTGTATATAAATCACGTAACAAATTCAACTATACCATTTTACGGGTAAATAATAGGGTTGCTGAAATGTAACCGTTGTGTTAATATTAAAACAATGCATACTTATGTATGTTTCTTTTACTTTGTTTTTAACAGCTTTGGAATCTGGTCTTCCTCTCCTAAATCCCTACAAGCTTCAAAGTGCAAATTTTAGACATGGTGCGAATTTTGCAGTAGCAGGGGCTACTGTTTTATCAGAGCAAGTCCTGGAAGAAAAGAAGATTTCTACTTCTCAAAAGTGTGCAAATTGATTGGATGTCTTCTCATTTCGAAACCACTTGCTCTACTGGTAATTAATTATATTTAGGTAAATACTTCCAATTAATTAAGAAAATATAATGGCGTTGGTTTAGAGTCTAGTACTTATAATTAGCTAACTAACGGCGCGCAAGTTGAATTGATATTTTTCTCTATCTTGCTTGCTAGATTGCACAGCAAAATTGAAGAAGGCTCTTTTCCTAGTTGGAGAAATAGGAGGAAATGAATTCAACTTTGGCTTATCGCAAGGTAAAACAATGGAAGAGCGGAGAAGCATGGTGCCAGAAGTTGTTCAGACCATCATTCAAGGTGTTAGAGTAAGTCTTAATTTTATTTTTAACTTTTGATAACATTCTTATACCCTTTTATTTATCTAAAGTCGTTTCCTAATGATCAATTCCTATTTTCAGAGAGTCATTGGTTTTGGGCTACTCAAATTGTACTTCCGAGCAATTTCCCAATAGGTTGTATCCCAATTTCTCCAACGTAATTGAGGACCAACGATTCAACCGCTACGATGAGTACCACTGCTTGAAAGATTTGAATAATTTGGCATTTTTCTACAATAATCATTTGCAAGCCATTGAAGAGCTGAAAAAAGAGTACCTAAATATTACCCCGATTTATGGTGACTACTACAATGCCTATTTGTGGCTACTGGCTACTACAAAATGCCGTGAGTTTTGGTAAGTGAGTAAAAATATCCTTTTTTTTGCCCCATTTTTAACCAACAATTTATGCAAAATACCTATTGAGCATAAAATAATTACCCTTTTCTATTCATTTAAAAATTATTTACAATACATACTTATCCAATTAAAACTAATTATTCATACCTACCCCAATTACACATTTGGCTTGGCTTAGCTTGATTTGACTTGACTTGGCTTGAATTGGCCTCTCTTGGCTTAAATTGGCTTTTCTTGGCTTGATTTAATAGCTTAATTTGACTTCATTTGGTTAGCTTTGACTGGGTATTAAAAATAATGGTTAGGGGGCAAACCCCATGGGCAATGGCAGGTAAATAATTTTCCAAACCGCCTGGGTATTTGCCAAAGATCCCATTTTTAATCATAAGTTCTTTTTTCTTGCTTTTTAGGTCCTGCAAAGTTTCCAGTTTCCAAAAATTATTTTCTTTCTAGAATTTTACATCTTTTCTCTACAAAGCTTCTTCCTGAAAATCAATTTATCCTCCAAAATATATTTTTAAAATGTACTTAATTTTCAAAAATTATATCATGACATTTCCAAACTACATATATATGTATATTTATCGAAACGTATAAGCATTCACATATAAACTTAGCTTTCTTGCTTGAAATGTATTATATTTCAAGATTTGATAAAAACACTATACAGAAAGCTTGTTGCGGGATAGGAGGAGAATATAATTTTGACATACATAAAAATGTGGAGCTTCAAGAGTTCCGGTGCGTGTTGACCCCAGTGCATACATAGTTGGGATGGAGTTCATTTGACACAACAAACATGTAGTTGGTTGGGAAGATGGCTAAATGATGACATTATATACGGTCAAAATAGATTTCGGTATTCGTACGATTGATTGACCTCGAAACATAATGGATAAAAGAAAGACTTCATAATATCGAGATGGGTTCCGAAGATGGTATGAACGAGCTTCAGATTTCAGGTATAGGTCAAATACCGAGTTCGAAGTCATTATCGAGCTCGAGTCCGAATCGAACTATGATGAGATGATTTCGAACTTAAGGGGCAAAGGCCAACCGATACCGAGCCCAAATCATCACCTTATTCCGAGTCCACATCGAGCTCTAGAAGCAATACCGACCAGCACCGAGGCCAATCGAGCTCGAGCTCACAGACAAGAGCAGTTGCAAACACACTAAGGGAGAGAATCTCGGTAGAAATTAGGGAAAAACTGATTTCTCAAGGGTTCTCCACTATGTATTTTTAATTATATCTAAAGTAGGATCCTCCACTATAAAGAGGATGGCTATATTTCTGTAGAGGGGAGTTCTTAGGCTTTCATTGTAATTCAAGCACAATATTCTCCTATATTCAAGAGTTACTCTTTTAAGCTTCATAAATTGATTCATCTTGCTTAGTCCTAAAAATCATCTTCTTTACAACCTTGTTTATTTTGCGTTCTTTGTAATCCATATTTGATATTTCTATTTATCCTTACGATTTGTATTAAGCTATATCATATATCCTTAGAACTACATACAGATTCAACTCTATCCGTTTTTTGGGTAAACAGTTTAGCGCCCACCATGGGGCTAAGGATAACAATGGTTATTTGATACGAATCTGCAAAAACATACCGTTTTGCGCTTGTTTCCGAAAGTATCTTGGATTTAGGATTAACAACGACTAACTACCAATCAAATGGCCTTACCTATCGACAACAAAGCTGGTCTTCAAGATGAGAACAACAACTTGACACCCAGTACCGAAAGACTATTTGTCAACACCGTTGGAGCTTGGATCGGAGTGCCGATAGATATCAATTCGCATGTGGCCATTGAGGCAAACCTACATTCTGGACCTGAAAATAGCATTCATGGTGGCACTCGGTCTGCAGCTCGAGACACCCATAACATTAAGGAAAACGGTGTCAGCTTGCGTATGATTTTTGAAATGTTGCAAGCCCAACAGGTAGCGATAGCTCAGTTTCAGAGCCAAACCCAACTACTAAGCAGGCCGGAGCCCAGTCCACCTCGAGAAATTGCCCACAGAACGGAGCCAGCCATAGTGAGGTCAAATGAGCAAAAATCGGGGACTACTCCCGAAATTGCTAAAATACTCGAGGAGCTCACAAAGCGAGTTGAAGCCAACGATAAAAAAGTAGAAACATATAATTTCAAGGTCGATTAGATCCCGGGAGCTCCACCAATGATAAAAGGGTTGGATTCCAAAGAATTCGTGCTCGAGCGCAGCCCCATAACCAATCCCCAAAAAATTCTGTATGCCCGAAATTCCCAAATATAACGGAACGACCGATCCCAACGAACGCGTCACCTCTTACACGTATGCCATTAAGGGCAATGATTTGGAGGAAGATGAAATCGAATATGTGTTGTTAAAAAAATTTGGAGAGACCCTCTCGAAGGGAGCAATGATTTGGTATCACAACCTACCACCGAATTCGATCGACTCATTTGCCATGTTAGCAGATTCTTTCATAAAGGCACATGTCGGGTCCATAAAGGTCGCAATGAGGAAATCAGACCTTTTCAAGGTAAGACAAAAGGATAACGATATGCTAAGGGAGTTTGTATCTCGTTTTCAAATGGAACGAATAGATCTGCCACCAGTCACAGATGATTGGGTTGTTCGGGTTTTCACTCAAAGTTTGAACGAACGAAGTTCAATGGCATCATGGCGGCTGAAGCACAACCTGATCTAGTACCCAGCTATCACTTAGGCTGACGTGCATAATCAGTACCAATCAAAAATTAGAGTCAAAGATGATCAGCTGGGGACTGAACCCGCTGCTCGAAGGGATATCAATCAAGAACAAGGTCCGATCAGAGACCGATACCGACCGTATAGTGGAAACCACAAAATCAATGAATCGAGATGTAACCTCTGACAAAGCAGCAGAAGAAGTGATCGAGGTCAAGGGTCTCGGGGGCTGACGGACAGAAGTGGGTTTGACAGGCCTACCGGATCTAAGAAAGCACCTCGGCTATCGGAGTATAACTTCAGCATTGATGTATCCGCCATCGTGTCGGCTATCAGATGCATCAAAGACATTAAATGGCCTCGACCCATGCAGACCGATCTTGCCCAAAGGAATCCCAATCAAATGTGCGAATATCATGGCACCCATGGCCATATAACGGAAGATTGCAGGAAACTAAGAGAGGAGGTAGCCCGATTATTCAATAAAGGGCACCTTCGAGAATTTTTAAGCAACAGGGCGAAGAACCATTTCAAAAACAGGGATTTCAGCAAACAAAATGAATAAGAAGAACCACAGCACGTCATCTACATGATCATCAGCGGCGTTGATACCCCTCAAGGACCGGTGCTTAAATGCACTAAGACATCGATTGTGAGGGAAAAGCGATCTCGAACTCAGGATTACGCACCCACAAGAACTTTGTCCTTCAATGATGAAGATGCAGAAGGAGTCATACAACCTCATAACGATGCACTGGTAATATCCGTACCTATGATAAAACTAATGTTAAGCGTGTGTTAATTGATCCAGGTAGCTCGGCCAACATCATTAGATTGAAGGTTGTAGAACAGCTAGGTCTACAGGACCAGGTCGTATCCGCAACCCTGGTTCTAAACGGATTCAATATGGCATGTGAAACCACCAAAGGCGAGATAATTCTGCTGATAAATGTGGCCGGGACCATCCAGGAAATGAAGTTCCACATGATCGAAGGCGACATGAGGTACAACGCTCTTTTTGGAAGGCCATGGATCCACAACATGAGAGTTGTACCTTCGACCCTACACTAGGTTCTTAAATTTCCAACATCGAAGGGAGTTAAAGCAGTGTACGGAGAACAGCCAGTCGCAAGAGAAATGTTTGCCATCGAGGAAGCAAATCTGATATCCTCGCCGTCGCCAAAAAAGGGATCGGACTCAAAAGGGGAACGAGATGCCAAATAGCAATCACAGACATCAGCTTTAGCCCAACCAGAAAACCAGAAGATCGATGAAGATGATAATCATAGGGTCCCTCGATCCTTCGTAGTTCCCGATGATTCCGATGCTACCCAATCAATGATTGAGGAATTGGAGCAAGTCATGCTAATCGAGCACTGGCCCGAACAAAAGGTATACCTGGGAACGGGGTTAACCCCCGAACTCAGGAAAAAACTTATTCAATTTCTTATCGATAACGTAGATTGTTTTGCTTGGTCTTATTTAGATATAATAGGTATCCCACCGGATATAACGACGCATCGACTAAGCTTGGACCCTAGGTTCAGACCGGTGAAGCAAAAGAGGAGACCCCAGTCCGAGGTAAAGCACGCATTCATAAAGGATGGGGTAACTAAACTTCTCAAAATAGAGACCATTCGGGAGGTGAAATATACTGAATGGTTAGCCTATGTAGTTGTAGTGCCTAAAAAGGGAACAAACTTAGAATGTGTGTAGATTATAAGGATTTGAATAAAGCATGCCCCAAAGATTCCTTTCTACTGCCCAACATCGATCGCATGATCGATGCCACGACCGGCCACGAGGTCCTTACTTTTCTCGATGCCTATTCCGGGTATAATCAAATCCAGATGAACCCGGAAGACCAGGAAAAGACTTCATTTGTCACCAAGTATGGAACATATTATTATAATGTGATGCCCTTCGGGCCAAAAAATGCAGGAGCTACTTACCAACGCCTAGTAAACAAAATATTCGAGGAACAAATAGGTAAATCAATGAAAGTTTATATTGATGACATGTTAGTTAAGTCCCTGCGCGTAGAGGACCATTTGTCCCATTTGCAGGAAATATTCGAGATTTTAAGGAAATACAACATGAAGCTCACCCCTGAGAAATGTGCTTTCGGGGTCGGTTCGAGCAAGTTCCTCGGCTTCATGGTGTTAAATCGGGGGATCGAGATTAACCCCGACAAAATCAAGGCTATCGAATACATTACCATCGTGGACAGCGTAAAGGGCGTGCAAAGGTGCCGATTCATTTAAAGGTCGTCATATCGAAGTCACAAATTTCTCTCTCTACTCAAAAAGAAGAACGATTTTTCTTGGACCCCGGAATGTCAACAGGCATTAGAAGAATTAAAACGATATCTATCGAGCCCACCACTACTTCATACTCCAAAAATAGACGGAAAAATTTGCTTGTACTTGGCAGTATCGGAAATCGCAGTAAGCAGTGTCCTAGTTCGAGAAGAGCAAGGTACGTAATTTCCTGTCTATTATGTAAGTCGAACCTTAGGAGAAGCAGGAACTAGATATCCACACTTAGAAAAATTGACACTTGCACTGATAAGTGCCTCTAGAAAGTTAATACTTTACTTTCAATGTCCCCCCATATGCGTATTGACCACTTACCCACTCCGTAATATTTTGCACAAGCCCGAACTATCTGATCGATTGACCAAATAGTAGTCAAACTCAGTGGGTACGATATCGAATATCAACCCCGTACAGCCATCAAGTCTCAAATTTTAGCGGACTTCGTGGCCGATTTCACGCCGACCCTCGTACCCGAAGTTGGAAAAGAACTCTTATTGAAATCGGGTACGTTATCGGGGGTATGGACCCTTTTTACGGACGGGGCTTCGAACGTGAAGGGGTACGGGCTAGGTATCGTTTTAAAGCCACCCACGGGTAACATTATTAGGTAATCTATCAAAACTACCAGGTTGACTAACAATGAGGCCGAGTATGAGGCCATGATTACAGGTCTCGAGCTAGCTAAAAGCTTGGGAGCAGAAGTCATTGAAGCCAAGTGTGACTCTTTGCTGGTGGTAAATCAAGTAAACAAAACCTTCGACGTTCGAGAAGATAGAATGCAAAGGTATTTGGACAAACTGCAGGTCACTTTGCACCATTTCAAAGAATGGACTTTACAGCATGTTCCACGAGAGCAAAACAATGAGGCTGATTCACTTGCAAATTTGGGATCATCGGTCGAGGAAGGCGAGATAAGCTCGGGGACTATCGTTCAGCTCTCGAGATTCGTGATCAAGAAGGTCATGCCGAGATAAATTCTACAAGCTTAACCTGGGATTGGAGGAATAAGTATATTGAATACTTAAAAAATGGAAAGCTCTCATCGGACCCTAAAAATTCGAGGGCCCTACGAACCAAAGATGCTCGATTCATATTAACTGCAGATGGAACGTTATACCGAAGGACATTCGATGGACCATTGGCAGTATGCTTAGGTCCAGGAGACACCGACTACATCCTACGTGAGGTGCACGAGGGCATTTGTTGAAATCATTCCGGTGCCGACTCATTAGTCTGAAAAATAATCATGGCAGGATATTATTGGATCGATATGGACAAAGATGCAAAGGAGTTTGTTCGAAAATGTGACAAATGTCAAAGGTTTGCATCAATAATTCATCAGCTCGGAGAGCAACTTCACTCAGTCATATCCCCATGGCCATTCATGAAATGGGGAATGGATATTGTTGGCCCTCTGCCATCGGCCCCAGGTAAAGCTAAGTTCATTCTATTTATGACTGACTATTTCTCTAAATAGGTTGAAGCACAGGCATTCATGAAAGTAAGAGAGAAAGAGGTTATAGACTTTATCTGGGATCATATCGTATGTCGATTCGGGATACCCACCGAAATAGTGTGTGACAACGGGAAACAGTTTGTCGGCAGTAAAGTGACGAAATTCCTCGAAGACCACATAATAAAAAGGATATTATCAACACCGTATCACCCCAGTGGGAACGGACAGGCCGAATCAATGAACAAAACTATCATTCAAAACCTAAAGAAGAGGTTGAACGACGCTAAGGGAAAATGGAGAGAAATTCTACCCGAAGTTCTTTGGGCATATCGAACAACATCAAAATCTAGTACTGGGGCAACCCCATTCTCCTTAGTATATGGCTCCGAAGCCTTGATTCCAGTTGAAATCAGGGAACCCAGTGCCAGGTTTAGATATGCAATAGAAGAGTCAAATAACGAGGCTATGAACACTAGCCTCGAATTATCGGATGAAAAATGAGAAGTTGCTCTCGTCCAATTGGCCGCCCAAAAGCAGCAAATCGAAAGATACTATAATCGAAGAACCAAGCTTTGCCATTTTAAACTTGGGGACTTGGTGCTAAGAGAAGTCACCCTCAGTACCCGAAATATAAACGAAGGAAAACTAGGACCGAACTGGGAAGGACCATATCAGGTTCTCGAAAACGTCGGAAAAGGATCATACAAGCTCAGTATCATAAACGGTAAACAACTATCAAGCAATTGGAATGTGTCGCACCTAAAATGATACTACTGCTAAGGTACGACCCTCCCATATTCGTTTACATTTCGAAACTAACCCATGCAGGAGTCCGATCAGGAGCTAGGATGGATCCTTCAACACGAAGGCCTAAGTCTGAAAGCACGCGTTGCACTCTTTTTCCCTTAGACTGGTTTTATCCCAAATGGGTTTTTCGGCAAGGTTTTTAATAAGGCAACCATTGATTGTGCTAACTTAGAAACAAATCGACAGTATCCGAGGCCTCTTTACAATCGACCTCGAATACTGGGGGGCATTAGCCCTCAAATATATGAAGTTCGATGCAAGAAAGTTATTTCATAACAACAGGGTTCCGATAGGAAAAATTGTAAGAGCTAAATGGTCAAAACGAACCATAATCATCTAGTTGGCCCGAGCCCTGACACAAAACATGGACACATGTACAATGACTTGCAAAGAGAAATTTCTTCTTTACCGATATCTTATATCCAAGATTTATTACGCAAACAGGCTTAAGGTAAATCAACGAGTTCGAGCAAGACTCACTCAACTATCAAGCCTACGGGCTATATTACTTCGAGTTCGAATCACTTACTCGACCATTACGCCTACGGGCTACATTACTTCGAGTTCGAAATCACTCACTCGACTATTAAGCCTACGGACTACATTACTTCGAGTTCGAATCACTCACTCGACTACTATGCCTACGGGCTACATTACTTCGAGTTCGAATCATTCACTCGACTACTAAGCCTACGGGCTA
Organism: Nicotiana tomentosiformis; assembly: GCF_000390325.3. Taxonomy (NCBI): domain Eukaryota; kingdom Viridiplantae; phylum Streptophyta; class Magnoliopsida; order Solanales; family Solanaceae; genus Nicotiana; species Nicotiana tomentosiformis. The sequence continues at coordinate 32,690,852 of NC_090812.1, forward strand.
CTTTTATTTCGAGTTCGAAATCACTCACTCGACTAATAAGCCTATGGGCTACATTACTTCGAGTTCGAATCACTCACTCGACTACTACACCTACGGGCTACATTACTTTGAGTTTGAATCATTCACTCGACTACTAAGCCTACGGGCTACTTCAATTTTGAGTTCTAGCAAGCACTCACTTGACCATTACGCCTACAGGCTACATTACTTCGAGTTCGAAACATTCACTCGACTACTAAGACTATGGGCTACTTTTATTTCGAGTTCGAGAAAGCACTCATTCGACCATTACGCCTACGGGCTACATTACTTCGAGTTCTTTAGCCTTTTTTATCTCTTCAGCGAGATCGAAACATCGAGCATGGATCTCCTCAAGGATCTCCCCCCGAGATCGGCATTTAGCAAGTTCAGTGACCCAATGTGCTCGAGTATCGACGGTCTCGGCTGCCTCTCTTGCTTGGAATTAGGCAGCTTCAGCATCGGCCTGATACACGACCATGAGTGCATTCGCATCGGCCTTTGCCTTTTCGACATTAGATTCATCCTTGGCAAGTTCAGAGGCCAATCGAGCCTCGAGCTCCTCTATTCTTCTTGCTTGAACCGAGATTTTCTCCTTCATACTTTGAAGTTGGTTTTCGGCCGATGATAATTGGGCTCGAGCAGCTTCTTTCTCTGCAACAAAGTGATCCATACCTTCTTTTCACTTCAAAGACTCCGCTTTTATCTCATCGACCTCCTCACGGAATTTCCTTATCATATCAATTTTCTGCTGCAGCTGTGAGACCAAAACATTAGCCATCGTTCCGGTATTGAGACCATAGGCTTTTAAAAGTATCATTACCTGCTCGGACAGATCAGTCTGATCTTGGTAAGTCTTGGCCAACTTAGCTCGGATGTCTTTTATTTCCTCTACCCTTTGCCCTAAGAGGAGTTTAAGGGAGTTCCTCTCCTCCGTAACCCGTTGAAGGTCGGCCTCATATCGACGCAGCTTGGTTCGGGACAGAGAACATGCTTCTCGATGAACTGCCATGGCCTACAAAGAAAGACGAAATGAAGTTACAAAAGAAAAGTAAGCATAAAGGTAATGCCAAATAATTTAAGGCTTACCTAATTCTAGGCATGCTGCACTCCGTGAAAAAGATCCGATGCATTACTTATACCGGTAGTGTCCTCGACACCGGTAAACAGGTCATGAAAAGGATCCTTTCTATCATGAGGCCTGTCTAGTTCGAGGGCCCCCAAAGCTTGGGCTTCCCGAATCACCCCTGCAGAAAAAGTAGGGAAGGTGGGCGAGTCTTCGATTGCTACTGCCCCAAGTGAATCACTTGGAGCATTCTCTTCGGTTCAAAAAGATTCGAGGAGAGCCCCTTCAGAAATATCCCCTATCTGTTGGCTTCGATGGGAAGCATCTTCGTTCTCCAACAATTCGGGGACTCTGCCCGAATCTTTCTCCGATATATCCTCAGTTCGAGGCAGAGCCTTATGAACCACCATCGATCCAGCAGCCTGTGGAACGTCGGTGGTCTTCTTCATTCGGGCCGCCAGCGCGGACCCATCATTTTCCTCTTCTTCTTCGTCTTCATCCCTTAGACGCAGAACTGATTCTACGGTCAAAGGAATGATATTCTTGTTCGGATTACGAGCCGTCCTCTTTTTCGATTTTGGATCTTCGGGAATAGAGGATCTTTTCCTCTTATTATCTTTCATTGGCTTTGGGACTAAGGCCGAAGCCTCTTCCTCGATGGACAAGGGCCTCAAAACCGCATCTTTGCCCACACCTACATATGGTAAATTTTATTAAAGTATATGAAAAGCATCTTGTTCGAACTACCAAAAAATATGACAAAGGGGCTTACCATGATTTTTGGCCTCCCATCGGCCCTTTGACAAGTCACGCCATGAGCGCTCGACATATGAGGAGGTCGAAACCAGATCTCGTACCTAGTTCTTGAGTTCAGGTACTGCACCGGGTATCCAGAGAACCGCTGCATCACAAAAGGGGGAATATCAGTGAGAAAGAAAATGAAAGGACAAAATAAAAGGAGATAACAGCAGAATTACACTTACGATTCATTTAAAAGTGCTCGGAAAAAGGCATCTTTTCGGTCGGAATCAGGTCCGAAGTCCTTACTCGAACGAACCTGCCCATCCTGCCTCGATCCCTATCCTCGTCTATGCTCGAGAATAGAGCCTTGGTAGCTCTGACGTTGAAGTTTTATTAACCCTCATCAAAAAAGGCGAGGACGGTACAATCGGACAAGATGATCGAGGGTGAAAGGCATTCCCTCAATTTTGTTCACTAAATATCAGATCAAAATAACGATCTGCTAAAAAGAAGGATGGATCTAGCCTAGGGTTATTAGGTATTTACGACAAAAATCTATGGTAACAGTGTCGAGGGGACCTAACGTGAAAGGGTAAGTGTACACACTTTAAAACCCTCTCACGTGAGTAGTAATATCCTCTTCGAGAGACGACACTACCACTTCTTTGTTCCCCCAGTTACAATCTTTTTTTATCTGCTCGATATATCCCCCGGTTATCGAATAAATATATCTCGATACGGGCTCATATCGGCCAGGAACCGACGAACCTTTATCGAGTTTGAAATCAGAGGTAAGAACACACGCCACCGGAACGCACTCCTCAGGCCGTGGATCCACCGGTGTTTTATCGGCGGCAAATTGGGAAGAAGAAGCTTTTTTTTTGGGGGGATGGTTTTTGATGTCTTCACCATTTTTGGATTTAAAGAAGGTGACAAAGATTTGGTGGTTTAGAAGAAGAATTTTGCAGAAAAGAGTCACAGATCAGCGAATGAACTCAGAAGAGACGAAAAAGAACTTAAAATCTTTTTGAAGATTGAAGAAGTAAAAGTGATAAATGGTGGACGGAAGGGCTATTTATAGATTGAAGCAATGACGGTTCAATATCAGCGGTGGTCGACCACCGTCTGACACGCATTAAATGCCTTGGTAAGCTAAACTGACAGAAAGCTATCGCGGACGTCATGGTCGGGCTCGATGCAAACGTCAGCTCTTATCCAATCGAGCCATTGAGAAATCATATCGTTTCTTACCACATCCTTCCCGAGAAACGAGGGGACTATCTGTATACGGTCAATTGATCAAGTTTCGTACGATTGATCAAGTTCGAAACATAATGGATCAAAGAAAGACTTCATAATATCGAGATGGGTTCCGAAGATGGTATGAACGAGCTTCAGATTTCAGGTATAGGTCAAACACCGAGTTCGAAGTCATTATCGAGCTCGGGTCCGAATCGAACTATGATGAGATAATTTCAAGCTTAAGGGGCAGAGGCCAACCGATACCGAGCCCGAATCATCACCTGATTCCGAGTCCACATCGAGCTCTAGAAGCAATACCGACTAGCTCCGAGGCCAATCGAGCTCGAGCTCACAGACAAGAGCCGTTGCAAACACACTAAAGGAGAGAATCTCGGTAAAAATTAGGGAAAAACTGATTTATCATGGGTTCTCCACTATGTATTTTTAAATTATATCTAAAGTAGGATCCTCCACTATAAAGAGGATGGTTACATTTCTGTAGATGGGAGTTCTCATGCTTATATTGTAATTCAAGTACCATATTCTCCTATATTCAAGAGTTACTCTTTTAAGCTTTATAAATTGATTCATCTTGCTTAGTCCTAAAAATCATCTTCTTTACAACCTTGTTTATTTTGCATTCTTTGCAATCCATATTTAATATTTCTATTTATCCTTACGATTTGTATTAAGTTATATCACATATCCTTAGAACTACGTACAAATTAAACTTTATCTGTTTTTCGGGTAAACAGACATGTTACCCAAATTGAACTGCCATTATGTTCATTACTCTTAATTTCTAGATGAAGTGTATGAATTTAGAGCCCATATTCAAAATGAGCGCCCTAAACTATTCATGATTTTCTATTTAGACTCCTCAACTAATAGTGTGGCCTATTATATATTTTAGGTATGTGAACAGGACGGAGCGTGACATAGTGGCGTGTAAAGTTGTGCCATGTGTTAAATCTACGTCCCCAAATCAAACAGTACCTTTGCAACGTTCCCTTTTCTTGTCTCTCACTTGGAAATTGGAAATCTTTTAATTCATTACAATATTTAAAAAATTAGAATATTACGTGAAAAGGAGAGAGTATTCGTTGAATTGTTCTCAACGTGGTGGCCGTGAAAAGTTGTGCCATGTGATAATTCAATGTAATCTAGCTGGTATTAGACTATTAGGTCCATGTTATAAAATAAAGGTCGTAAAGTAAAGATAAGTATAGAGAAAAACTGATATATTATTCAAACTTCAAACTTATATACATAATGAACTGAAATCTCCTCTATTTATAGAAGAAAGCAAGCTATTGTATAAGCTGCTTTTGCAAGTTGCTGTATAAACTGCTACTGTACCGGATATAAATAATCTTCTACCGGGGGTAATATTTATCCATAACGGAGTACCGAAAGGATAAGCTCATTATATCAGATATAGATAATCTTCTACCGGTGGTAATATTTATCCATAACGGAGTACCGAAATGATAAGCTCATTATACCAGATATAGATAATCTTCTACCGGGGATAATGTTTATCCATAACGGAGTACCGAAAGGATAAGCTCATTATACCAGATATAGATAATCTTCTACTGCGGATAATGTTTATCCATAGCGGGGTACCGAAAGGATAAGCTCATTATACTAAATATAGATAATCTTCTACCGGAGGTAATGTTTATCTATAGCGGGGTACCGAAAGGATAAGCTCATTGTACCAAATATAGATAATCTTCTACCGGGTATAATATTTATCTATAATGGGGTACTGAAAGGATAAGCTTTTTCAGGAGACTTATTTCCAATAGAGTACTAAATAGATAAATATATTTACGGCGGAGTCTCATATAGATAAACTTCTTCAGGAAACTTATTTTCAACGGAGTACTAAATGAACATCCATAATATAATATATTTATAACACTCCCCATTGGATGTTTATTAAAAGATAATATGCCTCATTAAAACCTTACGAGGAAAAATCCCGTGGGAAAACAATTCTAGTGAAGGAAAAAGAGTACACATATTTAGTATTACACATAACTAGTTGTCTCATTAAAAACCTTATAAGGAAAACCCTCTGGAAAAAACCTTAGTAAGGGAAAAATAGTATAGCGCGTATTTTACTCCTCCTGATAAAAACCTTGTTTTAAATATTTGAGTCTCTGCATTCCAATCTTGTATACCATCTTCTCAAAAGTTGAAGTTGGCAAAGATTTAGTGAATAAATCTGCCGGATTGTCGCTTGAACGGATTTGTTGCACATCCATGTCACCATTTTTCTGACGATCATGTGTGTAGAATAATTTTGATGAAATGTGCTTCGTTCTATCTCCTTTTATAAAACCACCCTTTAATTGGGCTATGCATGCAATATTGACATCGTATAAAATTGTGGATCTTTTATCACATTCCAAACCACATTTTTGTTGAATAAAATGAATCACTGATCTCAACCACACGCATTCCCTACTTGCTTCATGAATAGCTATTATCTCAGCATGATTTGAAGAAGTAGCAACAATAGATTGCTTTGTGGAGCGCCATGATATGTCACGACCCGAAATTTCTACCTTCGGACCGTGATGGCACCTAACATTTCACTTGCTAGGCAAGCCAACGTAAGAATGATATTAACCAATTTTTAAATAATGTTTAAATTTATTAATAACAAATAAATAAACGTGGAAGTAAGGTCTGAAATATAGTGATTTATCCATAAAAAATAACGGTGTCTAATGTAAGTGAAGATAGCATTCTTGTTATGTATTTGTGGACATGTTTGTTATGTCAATTATGCCTGCATCCAAAGGAAAAACGTGTGTTTTGGGGGGGGGGGGGGGGGGTAAGGTTGGTTTGTGCCTTTGACTTCTCATTTCACCTTTGCTCCTTGTCTTGATGCCTTGTTCGAGTCACCCTAGGCAACATCTGGCTACTACAGAAAAATAGAATTTTTGCAAATATGCATTTGTGATAAATCATTTGTGAGAAATGAAGTTGTTCAAAATATGTGATGATGCATAAAACAAACAATTTTGTCGAATCAGAGATTGTGACACGCTTTCAGACATCGCGACCTTCTCATCTCGAAATTTTGAGGACCCTCCTCAAAATTCTGCCCTAGTTTAAATGCATATTCTCGACAATATACTTCTTGGCGATCCTTGACGTAATGAGATTGACAAAACTCGAAATCTTGCTCTAGTTCCTGAATGTGGAGGGGAATGAAGATTTTATTATGATGTGACCGAACCCACAGGGTTGCCTACCTATCCCCTCTTAAATGTGAATCAGGTCAAAATGTAGTCTAGATTACATCAAAAAGTGCAGACACAAATTTAAATATAATATCTCTTGACTGCATCCGAAAAACATATTTAAACATAATATGCCTCTTAAATTTGGGCATATTTCTCCATCCGTCTCTGCAAGTATAAGCGCTCCTCCTGTCAGTACTCGGTGAACCATGTAAGGACCTTTCTAGTTAGGTGAGAAGTTCCCTTTTGCTTCGTCCTAATGCGGGAAGATTCGTTTCAACACCAATTGCCCAGTGTGAATTGCCTCGATCTAACCTTTTTTGTTGAAATCCCTTGTCATTATATTCTGGTAGAGTTGATCGTGCCACACTGCGTTCATCTTCTTACCATCAATGAGAGCTATTTTCTCATACCGGCTTTGTATCCATTTCGCATCGTTGTGCTTGGCCTCATGTATAATTCTCAGGGAAGGAATCTCCACCTCGGCGGGTATAATAGCTTATGTACCGTAGACCAGTAGATAGGGGGTTTCCCTAGTCGATGTACGAACTATGGTGCGGTACCCGAGAAAAGAAAATGGTAACTTCCCATGCCATTACTTGTAGTTGTCCACCATCTTCCTTAATATCTTCTTGATATTCTTGTTAGCGGCTTCTACGGCTCCATTCATCTGCGGCCTGTATGCTATGAAATTCCAGTGCTTGATCTTGAATGTTTCACACATGGCTTTCATCAGATCACTGTTGATATTGGCAGCATTGTTGATAATAATTGACTCAGGTATTCCAAATCGACAAACAATAAGATCCCGAACGAAATCAGCTACAACCTTCCTAGTCACAACTTAAATTGGTTCATCTCGTGAGGTTTAGACTTAATCGATAGAGGAGTTTCTGCTGAACATGTAAACTAATAATTGAGTGAATTCGAGAGACTCACTTAAACATTAGAAGTGAATTATCTGGAGTTAGTAGATGCATAGTTAATTTTAGTTAGAAACCATAAAATCTCAATTGTTGATTCTCTTGGATAACAATCAAGCTAGAAACCACAAGAATAATATTTAAATCCAATCCCTTTGGATACGATATTATACTATACTACATTTGATTGGAGAGCATAATTTAAGTGTGTATTTCGAGCTCGTCAAATTTTGGCGCCGTTGCTAGGGATTGGCAATTAATAGTGTTTGAAATAGTTTTTGATGCTATTTTTTTTTCCTCCACTAGGCAATGTGCCCAGGGCTAGTTTTTATATTTATGAAGAAATAAAAGACAGTGTGTTATGAAGTCCTATGAAATGAAAGCAATAAATTTTTCCAACTACATATATCCTATAATTAAAGTTGAGTGTGATACTCATAAATGATAGTACATGAGTTCTAATGTAGGTATTAGAGATAAATACTAGTCCTTGAGGCCCTTTACTTTTAATGTCCAAATGATTTTTCTACTGCTTGCGCAAAAAGCCCATTTCCGTAATGACCACTGCCCAGCTCTGCTTCTTGCACAAATAGCCCACTTCCTTTTGAAAAATAATGACCATTGTTTCGTTCCAGTACAAAAAGTAGCTAACGGTGCATTGTTTCCTGCCCTTTCCTCATTCCCAAACCAGCCACTACCATTGGGCATATATATTATCCAGTATTCTTCCCATTATTCCATAAAAGTGTTCCATGATATGTGTGTTCCTCCATATATATAATATTCAAATTTGATGGAGGGGCTTTTTGTTCCCTTGCATTCTTCTTGAATTGAGGAGTTGATGTTCCTTTGAATTTTGAAAACATACCTGCCTTTTCCTTTGCATGCGTTGAACGAGCATTTTTATAATACTGCTCCACTCTCCTATTGCATTCCATGCCTGTGTCTATTATTCCTTGATCAGACTACCACTAGCTTTCAGTATGTCCTCCAGTTCACCTGCTTTTCATATGTACCCCAAAGCCAAGAGGTATTGGTTGCACCACGTTTGTAAGCAACAACTATATCCTTTTCCTTGGTTAACACATGCCCATGTATCGTAGCTTCTATGCTTATGCATACCCATGCTTCCCCTTTAATGGAATGAGTACAAAGTACTAATACCACCAATTGAAGGTATAGGTAAGTCATAGTTACAGTAGCATTTCGTGCAAAACAAAACACAATGTTAGTAAAAAATAACCCCATCATGTTATCCTCCCTAGAGGCTCGAACATGATGAGCATATAAATTATCTCTTATCTTCTCCATCATCTTTATTCTTCTTTCCTCCTTACCTCCTACCTCCTGGACACCCTTATTCTTAAATGTGGACATTGGAGCTTGTCGTCGTTAACGATTACTTTCCCTCTCACATCCAGTTGTGCAAAACTCACACATTCAATTGGACCAACATCAAGTGCATAATTGGCAAGATGATCTGCTAATCTATTCCCTTCCCTAAATATTCGCGTCACCTTTGTATGATGCGCTTCCAAGATCTGCTTTATTTCCTCCACATACATTACTATCGCCCAAGGTGGCTTCCAGTTGCCCACAATAACATTCCTAACCATTATTGAATTAGTCTCTAACCAAATGTTATTAGGATGATGAAGTCTACAATACCTTAATGCCTCCAGTATTGCCAAAGCCTCCGCTACTGTATTTGTTGTCTCATGCACTTCCTTTCCACATACATATATCACATCTCCAAGCTCATTTTTTAAGCAATAACCTATAGAACTTCTGCCCGAATTTTCCCTTGATGCTCCATCCGTGTTAACTTTTATCACCCCTCACTAAGCATCTCCCAAAGCACCTTCTTCACCTTAAATTTAGGAGTGTAATTTTCCATCATGTGTGACACATCCGGCCATCTTGATGGTACATTTTGCAACCCCGGCTTTCTGAACTTGACAAGTGATTAAATGGTGTTGGATACTTGATATATGACCCTACTAATCGACACAACATCCCCATACTTGTAGCTATTTCTCCTCTTCCATAACTCCCACATAATTATACAAGGTAATGCTTGAAAGATAGGCTTTTGTCTAGGAATTACATCAAATGTCTAACACTTCACCACTGTTTGATGCAAATTTAGACCGTGTATTGATACTCCTGCAAAGGAGAGAAAATAATGCCATACTCTTCTAGCTGTATATGACTTGAAGAACACATGTTCTCTTGATTCCTCATCCGTATTGGCACAACACCAACACTTAGAAGGCATGAAGTAACCCCATCATCTAAGTGTATCATCTAATTCTAGTTTTCCTTTCCATACTTTCCACAAGAAGAAAAAGATCTTGAAAGGAAGTCCTTTAACCCACATGTTCTTGTATATAATACTAGGATCATCCCTTCTTCTAAGATATTCCAATGCAGACTTCACACTAATATCCCCCCTAGTTTCTAGCATCCAGTACAAAATATCTAGCTCCTCACACTGCACTGGAGGATTTATGTTTTCCAGAATATGTAAAGCTAGTTCTTCCGGCAGAATCTCCATAATTTTATCCACCTCCTAGCCATCTTCATGGATTACATCCCTCATATTACGAACCTCTTCATCACAATAAAAGTGAGGAGGAGCAATGAAATAGAGTGCACCCAAGCCTGCCCAATTATCAATCCAAAATAATGAAGATCCCATTCGTATTTGCCACAAAATTTGATGCTCAACCAACTCCCTACATTCAAGTATTTTCCTCCAAACATGTGATCCATTTCTGCATGGCAATACCATTGCATTCAACTTTTTGCAGTACTTCTGACTCATAAAGGGCTCCATAAAGTAGGTTTCGTTCTAAAGTTTCACCAAAGCTTACAAAACATAGCTTTGGATACATCATGAAGAGACCTAAAACCTACTCCCCCTTCCTCATATGGAAAGCATAGAGTGTCCTAAGATGACCAATGTCTTCCCATTGTATCCACAAACTTACACTAAAAAAATCTAGCCAAAGGTTTCTGTAATTTGTTGATAACAAATGCAGGTGGATTAACGACAAATAGTAAGTGAATCGACATACTTTGTAATACATGAGCGATCAACACTGCTCTTCCTCCAATAGATAAAAGTTTGCCTTTCCAATATTGCAATTTATCAAGGATTTTATTGATTAGCCCTTGATAATAGGACATCCTCCTTCTAGCATAAAAAATTGGATAACCCAAGTAAGTGAAAGGAAACTCTTGTCGACCAATTCAGTGACTTGTTCTACCTTTATTAACACCGCCTCGCTGGTCAAAAGATGCATATACACAACTAATTTACCCTTATTTATCAACTGTCTATACACTGCCTCATAAGCTGCAAACACTGCCATTATCAATTGCAATGATGTTACATTTGCAGATGAGAATATGATTGTGTCGTCTACATATGCCAAATGATTGATCTTGGGACTCCATTTTGGAAAGCCAAAGCCACAAAAGTATAGATTCAAATGAAGAGCATTCAATCCTCTAGAGAGAGCCTCAGCTGCCAAAATAAATAGAGAAGGCGAGAGTGGATCACCTTGTTTCACCCCTCTAGTCGATTTGAAAAAATAATAGGGTTTTCTATTGATGAAAACTGAATACCAATTGTTGGAGATAATACAAAAGACAAATCCAATGAACCTCTCACAGAACCCCATTTCTCTCAGTACCTTTGTGAAGAATAACCACGAAAGCATATCATAAGCCTTTGTCATGTCGAGTTTGATCACAACATTCAGCCCAACCTTTGACCTTAACCTTATATCTGTAATGATCTCTTGTGTGAAAAGAACATTCTCAACAATACTTCTACTCTTCACAAATCCAGCTTACTCATCTGAGATGAGTTGAGGTAGAAGCCCCACTAGCCTTTCATGAATAACTTTAGAAAAGACCTTGTTAACAAAATTGCTAAGGCTATTGGTCCTCATATCAGAGAAAGTACATACCTCCTTTTTTTAGGCAGTAAAACCAAGTTTGTGTCTGTCATAAATTTAGGTAATTTCCATCCACTGAAGAAGGCTTTCACCATATCAACAACATCATCACCTACTATATCCTAGCACGCACGAAAGAAGCTGCCCGTAAATCCATCCGGTCCTCCAGCATTCTCTCCATTCAAACCGATAACTGCCTCCTTAACCTCCTCTTTAGTAGCTTGTCTAATGAGATCATGATTCTACTCATCACCTATCATTATAGGTACATGTTCTAAAGTTCCAAAAGTAGTAGGTACTCTTTCCTCGATGAACAGTTGTTGGAAAAAATTGACAGCTTCAGTCGATATTGCTTATGTATCTTAAATCCAGTCCCCGACACTGTTTTGAATCCTCCTAAGTTGTAGCTTCTTTCTTCTACCATTAACTTGTGCCTGAAAAAAATTAGTGTTCTTGTCTCCATCATTAAACCATGTCATCCCTGATTTTTGTTTCCAAAATTGTGCCTCCAATGCCAAATATCTAAATAGCTCAGCTTGCACCTTTTGAAGCCTCTCCCTATTTTGGATCGTAAGAGTAATCTTAAATTGTGCCTCATGAACCAAAACTACCTCTTCAAGGCTCTTTATCTTCTGAAAAATATCCCCATACGTCGCCTTGTTCCATGTGGATAGAGTTTTCTTGAGCCTTTTTATTTTGTAATTAAATAACACGAATGGATTTGCCTGAAAGTCTGCTGCCGAGTTCTCCGTAACCACTGCTTGAAATGTGTCATGTTTAATCCAGAAATTTAGGAACCTAAATGACTTCTTGATTGGTACAATATCTAGATTACATGTAATCAATAATGGACTATGATTTGATGCAATTTTGGATAAATGTGTTATCTCCAGACCTGGCCACATTTGTTGACATTCCAAATTGGCTAAACATCTATCCAAATATTTGAAAATGCAATCATCCTCCGCTCTTCCATTACACCAAGTATATATGCTGCCTTTAAAGCCTAGATCGAATAAGTTACAAGAGTTTATACAATGTCTAAAATTATCAACTTCGTTTAAAGAGACTGGCAGTCCCCCAAACTTCTCTTCTTCATCCCAAATGTCATTGAAATCTCCCCCGACGAACCAAGGAATAGACATATCACTAGCCAGTGCATAGAGTGTATCCCAAAGCTCAATTCTCTCAATATGATCACACTTAGCATAAACAAGGGTAAGAATGAATTCCTTATTTTCTTCAGTGTCAAATAGCTTCATAGTTAGTTGTTGCTCCATATCAAATAAGATTGTGACATCGAATTTCTCATCAAAAGGCCCAGATTTTGTTTGAGACATTAGCTTGAGCAAAACCAATCCTCCTCCTATATCTCTCTAATTTTCGAGCTTGCTGCATTGGTTCCATCAAACCGATGAACTGAAAATGGTACTGCCTATGCATTGTGATGAGCCTTTCAAAATCTCTCTTCGTGTTAACTGATCTAATATTCCATATAATAGCATTCATAGCTAATTTATGTATTTAGACATCATTCTTCTTGTTTGAACCCCCACTGCCTGGACACTAAGGCTATCTTTTGGTTGATTTCTTCTTCCTCTACCTGCTGACTTCCCCTTTTCCATAAACCTAGGGGATAAATCTCCACGTCTGGCTATGTTCCTAAAGTTTTGACATGTTGAATCTTCATCCATGTCTTTTCCTTTAGCCCCTAAATTCTCTTCTTCCTCACCATTCTTATCTTGTGTCATCATCTGATTAATGTTGGCTACAGAAGTCAAATTGTTACCTAGGTTGTCCTTCACTTCTTGCCTAGGACTAATAATTGGGCTATTCTCACGCATCGTGATCACTCTATCTTTGAGCCCTAATCCCTTCGCATTACGGTCAGAAGTCAAAGATATTTGCATCACTCCATCTTCCTTATTCAATTCACTACCTAGATGTAATGTTTTGACATTATCATCCCAAATACCTTGCTCATTATCTAGCATTCCACCTGGATCAATCTGCTCAGCATTAGGTGTAGTAATATTAACTAAAGTTTGCTTAAGTTTTACTGTAGCCTCATGCAAACCCTTACTAGGGTTAGGGTTCTGGATGAGGTCATTAGGAGTTGGTGTTTCATTTTGTACTGGTACTGCATTCTCCTTGGTCAACTTATCTTCCTCTATCTCATCAACAGAATCCTCTTTGTCCTCATGAACTTCACCCACTTCTGAATCTTCTTCCATTTGATCACACCATAGTCCCCCCCCAGTAAATTTAACATGTTCATTAATCCTCATCTGCTCAGCAATTTCATTTGTGTCCAAAGATTGAGAAGGGATTTCCTGACATGATTGGTTTGTTGTCACATTGTTGCCTCCAAAAGTGCGATTTACCCATTGAGTTGTGGACTCTCTTGTCATGACCCAAAATTCACCTAGTCGTGATGGCACCTAACCCAACCCACCAGGTAAGCCAATTAACCATTGTCTGACTTAATGAAATTTATTAAGATAAGAAATGATAATACACCACTTTTATACAAATATTTCTCAAGTACTGGTAGTATAAATCATGAGCTTCTAAGATTTGAATTTACAAAGCTGGTGTGAAATAAAATACATCATCTGTTTGAAATATACATGAACAGATTAATAATTATAAAGCTACCAAGAACAAGAGGCAGTTGTGACTGGATCGCAAGTACATCTTCAACGCTAGGTCTCGCCATGCACAACAATATCCACATCCAAAATATGCACGCAAGGTGCAGAAGTGTAGTATGAGTACAACCGACCCCATCTACTCAATAAGTAATAAACCTAACCTTAGGTTGAAAGCAGTGACGAGGTTTTACCCAGGTCAGAGTCCACACCAACATCCAGTAACATCTCATAATAATAAAATTGAGGCAACACAAATAATAACTCAATAAAAAAATGCTCAGCTCGTTCACAATTCCGGAAAAATAAACATTTTCTTTTCAAGTATAATAGTAAAACTCAATTCTTTTCATTGAAAGCATCAAAATATGAGTAAGTCTGAAAACTGTGATTTTTCCCAAATTCTTTCTTCCACAACAGGAAATTTCAATTTTCAAATGGCATGAGGAAAGTACATCTCTATGCCTACATGTCAATGTGCATGCCAATGCAATACAACATAGTGATAAAACCATATGTATACTCTCAAAGTATCAATTAACTCAGTCCTCCCAGTCACTCAATCCTCTCAGTCACTCAGTCCTCCCAATCACTCAATCCTCACAGTCACTCAGTCCTCCCAGACACTCAATCCTCACAGTCACTCATGCCTCACATTCACTCAATCCTCCCAAGTCACTCGGCACTCGCGCTCGGCACTTGGCACTCACACTCAGTAGGTACCTGCACTCACTGGCGGGGTGTACAAACTCCAGAGGGGCTTCTTGAGCCCAAGCGCTATAACAAGCCAATCACGGCATAAAGTAATGAAACATGCTGCGGCATGTAGCCCGATCCCATAAATATCCTTGCCATCAGGCCCTCGGCCTCACTAAGTCTCAATCTCTCAATTCACTCGGGCTCACAATGTCATGAAAATCAGCCCAAATGATGATATGATGAATCAATAAATAGCAATAGAGACTGATAGCAACTGAGTTTTAAAATTTCAATTTAAACAAATTCAACAACTATATGACCTTTGTGGGTCTCAATAATACTGGCATATAGCCTCAACACGATTTTAACATGATTCTCAGCTCAATAGCTCTAGTACGTAGAGATTTCCATGATTTCAGATAAGTTCAGGTAACTACACAGTACCACAGGAATAACGGAATCATAGTTCACACGGTGCACACCCAGATGCTCGTCACCTAGCATGTGCGTCACCTCAACACCAAACACATAACACTTATAATTTAGGGTTTATACCCTCAGCTCCAAGATTAGAAGAGTTACTTACCTCGAACAAGCCAAATGCAATACCGAGCAAGTTGTACAATACTTCGGAAATTCCATTCCGCGCGTATCAACCTCCATACGCCTTCCTATCTCCTCAATTCAAGCCAAACGACTCGTATCTATTCAAACAACATGCAAATTAATCACAATTTACTCTAATGCTTACAATTTAACAATTTATAAAAATTCTCAACTCCGCTCGAAATATTGACAGTGGGGCCCACATCTCAAAATTTGACGAAACTCACAAAATCCGAACACCTATTCCGATACGAGTCCAACCATACAAAAATTATCAAATTTCGACATCGGATTGACCTTCAAATCTTCATTTTACATTTTTGGAAGATTTTATAAAAATCTGATTCTTCTTCCATAAATTCACGGATTCTTGATGTAAATGAATATGGAATCATGAAATATAATTAATATAGGATAAGTAACACTTATCCCAATGTTTTCCCGTAAAAATCGTCCAAAAATCGCCTTCATCGAGCTCCCCAAACTCAGAAATGAGTAAAAATGGCCAAACTCCCCGTTTTATGGGGGTTTTTATATCTGTGGCGCCACAAGTGGCATGGGGCACTGCCTGTGGCGCCCTTTCCAGTACCTCCAGCAGTCCCAGTGCCAGGGATAGCGCCCCACGCTACCCTGGGCGCTGACGGTGATAGGAAATCATTCTCGACACGGAAATGAGCATAACTCTCTCATACGATGTCTGAATTCAACGATTCTTTTTACTATGGCTCTGTAATTTCAATACGGATCTAATGCTTCAATAAAAACTAAATTTGGTTCTCATTTGCTTAATGTGATACCACGTATTCTTGAAGAATTGACATCGAAACATAGCAAATCAAGTCCGATTGACTTCAAATTTTGCACATAAGTCATAAATGACATAATGGACCTATTCAAATTTCCAAAATCAGATTCCGACCCTGATATCGAAAAGGCCAACTCTCCAGTCAAACTTCCAAACTTAAATTTCTATTTTAGCAATTTCAAGCCTAATTTAACTACTGACTTCCAAGTAATTTTCTGGACATACTCCTAAGTCCAAAATCACCATACGGAGCTATTGGAACCATCAAAACTCTATTTTAGAGTCGTTTGTACAAAAAGTCAAATCGGTCAACTCTTTTCATTTAAGCTTCTACACAAGGATTGTTCTCTCAATTAAATGCCGAATCATCCAAAAACCAAAGCCGACAATTCACACAAGTTATAGTACATATTACGAAGCTGATCAAGACTTTAAATTGTTGAAAGGTACGTAGATGTTCAAAATGATAAGTCGGGTCATTATATCTCTCAATTGTACTTTTCTTTCTCCTTATCACTCGTAGTTGCATTATTATTATCCTTGGAGATCACATTCCTAGGTGAAGTTGGTTTAAACATTGGGGCTTTCGAGTTTAATCTTTTCCCAACTTTACTAGGACTTGGTCTAGGACTGCGTTGCACTGCATTATCCTCCAACAAAATCAATTGGTGGTTTCCTTCATTATCATCATCTTGTACTTCCAATGCATCAAATTTATTGGACACTTGCACTTGCAGGGATATCATACCTTCACCCTAACCCATTTGAATTAGGTATTTGGTAGTTTGAACTATCTCTTTTCCAGTTGTACCAACTAGAACAATTTCCTGCCCAGAATTCACATTACCATCAATTTGCTTAGCTCCATTCATCACACGGTTGTCTCTAACCTCCTTCCATTGTTCACCCACATTAACTACCACTTTCCCACTTGATAAAAATTTTAATGGTTGATCAGAATTGTTCCTCCTTCCTCTACCTTGCTCAACACCTTCCTCATCTTAAACAGCTTGGTTTGCCTTATAGTTCAGGATGTAGCCTCCAACACTCAAATTCATCATGTCCTTGTATCTTGCATTATTTAAAATATTTAGGGAGAAAATCATATTGAATCTTCACCCATTCCGTCCTCACTTCCCCAGTAGCTTCATTCTCTATGTCCATACGAACTTTTTGGGTAGTTCAGCTAACAAGTTTACAAGCACCTTTACCCTAGCACAACTAGGCCTTGTTTTATTAATAGTAGCCATGTCAAGGTGTAGTGGTTTGCCCACTCTAGTAGCTAAAGAAAAGAGGCATTCTTTCACAAAATAGGCAGGTACCAACTTTGGAAAAGATATCCATGCCATAGTCATATGAGTTTCCTCACCCGCCTTGAACTTTGCATCATAAATTAAAGGTCGTAATTGATATTCGTACCCATCTTTAGCCTTGACATAATATGTATTCTTGGACGTGAAATCTATGAAATCTTTCCATAAGGTTAACCTAATCAGCACATGTCTATCACAAAGAAGTCCAATATTACACTCATTTTTTAATACCATATTGTGCTGGGATAATGCAACGAAGTTCATTCAAAGCTGGCCATCCATAAGAATTTTTTCCTACAACTACATATTGTAATCCCTCGATCACATTCATACGGTCCACCTCTGCTTCAGTGAATTTATTCATGGGTTGTTCATTAAGAAACGCAACTTGTTTGAATCGTATTGGTTCCACAGTGGTCGCCTTACGTGTATGGAGTTGTTAATAGTGGCTGGTTTCAAAATATTACTATAATCTAATGGTTTGGATTTGGTCTTTGTGGTAGTATTTGATGGGGCGATGGTGGGGGAGGGCTGACCAGCAGGAAAAGATGGTTGGCCGCCGGCCATGAGAGCTTGCAAGGTGTGACTGAAATAGCCCAGAATTTCGCCAGAGCTTCTCTCTCCTCCTCTTAGGGTTCTCCTGTCAATATTTTAGGTGCTAATTCACGAATTAGGTTTTAGTTTTTTTTTTCTTTTTTGTTTCCTCTTTTATTTTATTTTCATTATTAGTTAACTTCTTTTCAAGATTTGTGTTGTAGTACCTAACAAGTTGGAGAAGATACTGTAGATATTGAATTCTAAATTCTGTGAAGATAGAGTACAACCAGCCTAAGAAAATGGTTGAAGAGTTAGCAGTTAAACATTATCAGTGGTTTGTTATGTGTTTTAAATGCGGTAAAAATCATCTATGGGTTGACTGTCAAGCAGGTATGTATTCTTCCTATGGTTCGTATTTTGAACAGCCTCAGTCTGTTTCTAGTCCGTACAGGTACGAGGATTCATATGGGCACACTTATGACTCTGGTTGTGGGGAATAAACTTATTATGACTTGAATGAAAGCGAAGCGAGACAACCACCTCAAGAGAAGAATGGTAGTTTAGAAGCGCTTATGCATAGGTTCATGAATAGTGTTGAAAAAAGGTTTATGCAAAGTGATGAAGACATACTAACAATGCAAGTGAGTCGAATCGTAAGTATACTTTCAGAAGGCTCATAGCATTGTGATAGGGAATATCTTATTAGGGAGCATATTTTAAGTGTATGTTTCAAGCTCGTCAAGGTCTAGCTCAACACCACGACGACTGGCGATGAAGCCTAGCAACTTCCCAGCGGGGACTCCGAAACCACATTTTGCAGGATTCAACTTCAAATTTTATTTTCGAAGCCGGTCGAAAAACTTCCTCATGTTTTCTATGTGATCCGAACTTCTCTTAGATTTGATGATAACCTCATCCACGTACACCTATATTTCCTTGTGTATCATGTTGTGGAAAAGAGTCGGCATGGCCCTCATGTAGGTATCCCTAGCGTTCTTCAAACCAAACGGTATCATTTTGTAAAAATATATCCCCCATGGCATGATGAATTCTATATTTTTGGCGTCCACTTCGTCCATCCAAATCTAGTGATATCTTGTGAAGCAATCCACAAAGGATTGGAGTTCATGGTTTGCGCAGTTGTTGATCAATATGTGTATGTTGGGCTAGGACGTTATCCTTAGGACTTGCTCTATTAAGATCATGATAATCAACGCACACTCTGACTTTGGCATCCTTCTTTGGAACCGGCACAATGTTGGCTAGCCAGGTTGAGTACTCGACCAATTGAAGGATCTTGGCTTTAATTTTCTTGGTAACTTCTTCTTTTATCTTCAAACTCATATCTGGCTTGAATTTCCTGAGCTTCTGCTTTACTGTGGACACATAGGGTTGGTAGGTAGTTTGTGAGCTACTATGGATGTACTTAACCCAGTCATGTCGTCGTAGGACCATGCGAAAATATCCTCATATTCCTTTATAAACCTGATATACTATTCCTTCTCTGACGGTGAGAGGTGAATGCTTATGCGAGTTTCTTTGACTGTTTTAGAATTTTCTAAGTTAACTGCCTCAGTTTCCTCCAAATTGGACTTTGGTTTGTTCTCAAAATTCTCTATTTCTTTGACAATTTCCTCAGGTATTATATCATCTTCCAAGTCCTCTGAATCACTTTTCTTATATTGCGTTGTCTCATTATATGTCACAGTCATAGATTCATCACGATATGTAATAATTACGCTGAAAAAAATGCAGAAAGATAATAATAATAAAAAAAAATAATAATGCATTAGTAAAACTTGAAATTGTCAACAAGTACGACTCGATGTCTAGAGTAATTATTTCAAAACAAAATACTGAAAATGTCTTAAATAGCCAAAAATAACTTTAAAATATATCATGCTAATTCTGCCAAGGCTACCCAGGTACTCGGCGAGCCCGGGATAATGCAACAGTCCATATTTTTAGAACGGCTCCTTCTCCCACTATCTGAATGGTAAGGTCATCCTCTTCCTCTAAAATTGCACTGCAGTCAATTTCTTCCTCATCCAGATTGTTACACCCCATATTTTTGTACGTGGAAGTATGCCAGAAATAAATTGATGACAGCTCGAAAATGAGATGTTACATCCCGCATTTTCAGACGTTAGAGTTTCGTCGTAAGTTTATCGACGCAAGCTCGAGAATGAGATTATTTTGAGGTTACAAATATTATGCTATTTCAAACAAGTGATGAGTAAATTCGTGAAGGTGAGAGGGTAAGCAAATCAAAGAAAATAAATTTCGTCGAAGTTTGATATATTGGGATAAAATACGGCCCGAGCTAAAATACCCGATATTTATGGACTAGTACCATACAAGGTACCATACGGCTATGATAGTAAGGTGTATAAATTGTATTAAAAGTGAGTAGTATTTTATGTAATTTGAGATAATTCTTAATTATGTGAATAATCAGGTAATTATTAATTTTAGTGGGAGATTAATAATTAGTGAATACTTAATTAGGATCTTGGATTGGATAAGCCTAAGAGGCAAAAACGTGGCAGCCCCAATTTCACATTAAGTGACTCATGCATTTGTTTGAAAGGTGGCAAACTAAGAGGTTAAGTACAAGACACTATATATCTTCCTACGTGTAAAGACAAAAGATTGGCATTTGGATTTTAAATATTTAAGGAAGTGATCTTATGAAGCTTTCCTATTGCAAAGATTACAAAGCCTACGGTTAGAATATATAAATAGAATCCATAACATTCCAATCAATTCCTATAAGGATGATTATGCATAAGTTAAGAGAAAATTTCATAAGCTTAAAAAAAAGCTTACGGATGAAAGTTTCAGCAAAAGTCACGCACAATATTATGATCAAATTCAAAGGAAATATTCAGCAACTTATTCAAAATATTAGCAACTGGATTTTGCGATTATAATGGAGTACTGTGAAATCTTTCTCAAGAATATCATACGGATATTTTCCTACTCCGATCTTGCCATTACGTGTTATCGCAATTGACGTGTGTTATAGGGATTGTCAAGAGAATCAACTCAGGTATGTTAAGGCTAAGCTCTTCCTTCATTTTGGCATCATCTCGTAATTACACGAGTTTGATAACGAGGAATAAAGAAAAATTCATATTCGGAAATTTAGGTATATTTTCCTAGGCTTGTAAGTTACAATATACTCTTTATCGGGACTTCATATTCAATTGAGTATTTTCTTTTTTCAGTCAAGAGAGCAGAGAGCCTATATATACAGTATTACAGTATTTTTATTACCATCGAGTTATAATCGATGGGCAGGCCCCTATTGGGCAACCTCTGATCAGATGGTAAGTTATATACCGAGCCTACTGTGGCCGAGCACCTATGAGCGAGCCCAGTTGGTCGAGATACAGAGCCTTGTATGGCCGAGCGCCTATGAGCGAGCCTACTACGGCAGAGCAGTTATATATATATACCGAGCCTTATAGGGCCGGACAACAATTTTACTTACTATACTGAGAGAGTTGAGTCAGTATAGCAGGTAAGCATATCTTCATATTATCATTGACTTCCTGTTGCTTTCAGTTATTATATTATTAGTTCAGTTTCAGCTTTCAGTATAGTACCTTATATACTCGGTACATTATTTCGTACTGACGTCCCTTTTCCTAGGGATGCTGCATTTCATGCCCGCAGGTCCCGATAGACAGGTCGAGAGTCCTCCAAGTAGGCTATCAGCTCACCGGAAGTTGTTGGTGCGCTCCATTTGCTCCGGAGTTGCTTATTTGCTAAGTATAGTTAGGATATGTATTGATTGGTATTGCGGGGCTCAGTCCTGACTTTTATGATACTTATGTAGTTATAGAGGCTTGTAGACAGATGTCATGTATACATATACTTGTATGGCCTTGTCGGCCTATGTTTAGTTTACAAATGATCATGTTCGCCTTATAGGCCCGTATGTCACATTCATAAATTTTTATATCGGGGTGGGTCATCCTATATTTAGTATTCCCCTATGTTTATTCTGGTTAGCCCATGACGGCCCGTTTGGACCATTTGCCAATGAGAGTACTATAAGAAAGATAAGTATATTAGTACTCGGTTGAGTAAGGTAATGGGTGCCCGTTGCAGCCCATATGTTTGGGTCGTGACAAAAGTGGTATCAGAGCAGTTCTTTCCTAGGGAGTCTACAAGCCGTGTCTAGTAGAGTCTTATTTATGGGTGTGTCATGCACCACACTTTTAAGCAGGAGGCTACAGGGCATTTAGAACTATCACTACTTCTTCTTACTCTAGATTGTGTGGTAGAGCTCAATTGTAAGAACTCAATTCCTAAACTCTATCTTATTCGTAATACAACGATGCTTACATCCAGAAAGATAGTTGGTAAGAGATATAGCTGTGGAAGAGTTGAGTCAGAGGAACTCAATTTTTGCATCATGCTTATGATGGATAAATATGAGGTATTCGGCAGATCATGTGTATACTAAGATGTGTAAGCCTCTTGATAAGGAACCTTAAGGCAATAATATTTATCCACCTTTATGGTGAAAGACAATGAGAGATTCAGAAGATAAATACAAATTTGAAGAAGTAAACGAAGCAAGATGAAGAAGGGTACGAGGTACCCAGTTAATAAAGATGATCATTATTTACAATTCAGGAAGAGAGATATAAGCATTCTAAGTTACCTTCAACAGTAACAAAGGTATGTGCAATCAGCCACATCCATCTCAGTTATGCCCAATGGGGGCTAACATGTGTAGTTTAAGAAAAGGACAGGATATTAGGATATGGCTGGGGTTA
The DNA here is from genome assembly GCF_000390325.3 of Nicotiana tomentosiformis. NCBI lineage: Eukaryota > Viridiplantae > Streptophyta > Magnoliopsida > Solanales > Solanaceae > Nicotiana > Nicotiana tomentosiformis. The sequence continues at coordinate 32,713,477 of NC_090812.1, forward strand.
GAGTAACCCAAAATGGTAAATGGATTGTTTATGTTAGTTGACATTTCTAAAGGATATTACAAAGGTGCTAATAGATCTCCTTGTGAGGCACCTTGATGGTGCACCCTAAAATAGTACAGCTAGATATGAGTACTACAAAGATAAGCACTGGAAGCCTGGAAGAGATAACTATTACCTTAGTGTGGCTCCCATCCCTGGTAGAAAGAGAATATTAGGCAATTCGAGGAGCCAGTGGATGGAGCAAAAGGGGCTAAAAGCAAAAGAATGTCTTGTTCGAGTTTTCAGAATAAAGTGATAGACATAAATGTTAGCGGGAAATAAGAAAAGAGTTAATGAAGCATTATGAGTAAGATATGATACATGGATGACAACGGTGGATCAAAAAGATGACAGTATTATAGAGTCTATTGTCAATTGAAGGAAAAGACGAGAGGTGACAGACCTTGAAACAACAAAAGAATATAGGCCATAAAGTCATATCCTCCTTTCAAGAAATAAGTTCGTGACTCCAACGCGACTACCAGAAGGAAAAGTTAGACCCCAGAACAATAGAAATCAGTATGGGCTGGTGAACAAGATAAACTAAACATGAATTAGGGACTGAGTGATTGGATAATAGTCAGCATCATGAGAGTTTCAAATTTCATTCCGGCGATAATAGAGTGGACAACAGAAGAAGATTCATGAGAAATTCAGAGAATGGTCATTCAGGAAGACGCTTCCCTAAAGCAAGCAAGGTGAGTAAAGTTAAGCTTAAGGGACTGTATCTGCCAGTTACACTAAGTGTCACCATCGCGAGTGAGGAATTTCGTTATCCTTGGTACTGAAGGATTACCGCGAGGCGAGTAAGGATCATCGATGATGTGAAAAGATGCCAAAGATGAGAGGGTAAAACATCTATACGTAGATCATCGTAGCACTAAATCTTAGTGCTGCCCTAAAGGGGGAAATATGGTGTGATGTGGCATTAGGTCAGAATTAAGTGGTTCTAGTAACTATGAAAATGGTAAAGGAAGAATGTGATAAGAATGAGAAAGGGATAAGATTGTACTTATTCAAGTCCTGCAGATACGCTACGATTCCAGAACATTATGCAAACACGACATCAAGGAGAGGAGGTAAGGGTTCCTGCCTGAGATGTTATTGATAGATAAGGAGCCAGTGCGGGATGTAAGTTAAGATAAAGAAAATGACCCATGAAAGATTACACAAAATATTGATATGAGAATGAGCCAATGAGTAGTTAGTAGTTGATTCAGGAAGATCTTATTTATGGCTAGACAAGAGGATACAGACAAATCAATAGATCGTACAAGATAAATGGAGTGAACCCCAACATGGGGAATTCAGTCTCGCAAATATGACATCGTGACCTTGAGAAATATTCGGATAGGAGTTGGGGTAGTTAAAGATACCATATGAATGTTAAGGGAAGACAGTCAAAACTTCAGTTTGGGAGCAATCGTACAAGCATATAAGTATGGAGGTAACTAAGGAATTTTATATGTGAGTACGAACATTAAAAATTCCGTCGAGTATACGATATAATAAGCTCGCAGCCTTGCAAGAATCAGTGGGTCCTCCCTAAGTACTACAATGAAAGACTAGCGGAGGAAATAAGGAAGAAGGCTTTAACCAAGCACAGTCACCAAAAGAGGAAATGGTCAGGTAACAACAGTCTCACAACAACATTGTATGCACTCCATCAACAGGTGGCACCTATCGTGGCTAAAGAACGGGAAGAAAAAAAAAAAAAAAAATATATATATATATATATATATATATATATATATATATATCAAAATCAAAAGGTGATATTCAAGATCATATGGGTTGTATGGAATTCCAATATGTGTGGGCACTAAAATAAGCTAAGTATGAACGCAACAAGCAGGCAGAATGACCGGGAAAAGCAATTGCTTGCATTTAAAGAAAGTTGAGAAGGAATGAAAGGAATTATTCGATCAATGATCCAGAGATAATTACATAATGAATGTACCTAAGATTTCAGAGTATTATCCATACGTCATATATGTTGACAATCATACAGCCGCAGAAGATTTCGGTATAGGTTAAAAGAAAGAATTGAGCCCAGGTCATAGACAAAAGATTGAATTGTTATAACATTGTATCATGGATATTCCATAGCGTCCATGAAGGGCTAAAGTAATAACTAATGCCATGAGCCATAGATTGGAAGATAACTTAAGCCTACAAAAAGGTTGATCAGACGGAAGAGGAAACTAAAGAGTTACAACAACGAAGTAAATCAGGAGTCTGATTATTGGACCTAGAAAATTATAGAAATTGCGCTGGAGAACATGGCAGGATCACTCTTAATATCAGAGGTGCAAGAGAGATAATGCAACAACCATATTCTATAATGGCTCTATAAGGAAGCCAGTTAGAAGAAGTACCAACCTTATAAGAAGTCGTATGAAGCTCTCACCGGTTTGTGTATACACCAGAGGTGCAAGTATTATAATAGAGCTTTAAGTTGTGAATATGAATTATACCTATGTGGAAAGGAGGTCATGAAAGAGATAGAAGATGTGATGCAAGATTTTAAGTTAGGTAAGGTAAAAGTGAACAACATACGAGGTACTCAAATGCAAAAGGTTGTGAATAGTCCATACTTCGGATAGAAGGCTAGAAGCGCGGGGATTCAATATCCAGGAATAATAGCGGCATCATCAGTGGCATATCTTCCAGCCTATGGTTTTCAGGTATCGAGAGGTCTAGTTAAGAGAGTAAAGCAGAGTTAGAGACGATGTAATGTCTCACTTGAAATTCCAGAATAACATAAAGAAATCTATGGTGCAAGCAAGTTGAAAGGAGGTTGCGAGTAGTATAAATGGATATGTGTAAGTGTCAAACTAAAGTATAGTAAAGTGACAAGGTTTTAGGAAGTCAGGAATAAGGATAAGAAAGGGCGAGTGAGAAGGTGACGAATATAGATAGGTCCTCACGATTAAGCCCATGAAAATAAGAAGAGTTGATGGTTTCTCTAAGTTATACAAAGCTCAGTATAGCCTGAATGAACTAAAAGGAGTCTAAGACTAATGGCATTTAGAAGAAATGGAATGTTGCCCTGGTAGTAGAATGAGGGTGTAATTGTGATGGATAAAGATTAAAGTTTGGGCCTTCGATTGAGTAATGACTTGTAGAGGATTTCACGAGTTGTACGGGATTAAAATACCCACGTAAGGTGAATCATATTGGGATACTATGAAATACGGTTATGGAAGTATAGTATCGCCCCTAGGTAGATCACTCTAATTACTCCAGATGTCCCCAATGAGATGTGAGCCCTAGCGGCAGTGTTACATAAGAGATCAAGTTAGCAGTGGTAGATGATAGATTAATATTTAGGTGAATTAACAATGGATGGACACAAGTCACAAAGTATGAGGTGAGATTAGGCCGTCATTCTTAAGATGAACAAGTAATGAGGAAGCATTAAATGACTTAGATTTATACATATGGGATAAGTAACGAAAGTAACCTGGAGTTCGGTAACAGACCTCAGTAACGATAAATCAAAGTAAGAGTTATGGTATAGTATGACCTACCTAGATGCAGTAAAGTCATAAGAATGGATAACCAGGTCTATGAAATAAGATATAGCAATATTCGCAAGTTCTACAAAGTACCGAGCGAAGAACTTCAGTATACCTATAGATGCCCAGAGAGACATCTTATTAAGCTCTGTATATGTTTACAAAGTAAGGCCTAGAGATTGGCTAAAAGCTGATGGAAAAAAGAGAGAAGAGTCACTTAGGCGCACTTACAAGGTCAAAGTCGTACAGGCTGCATGATAAAAGGTAACAACAGTTACGAGATTGAAAGGATTCCGACCATAAATCATGGTGTGAGAAAGAGGCCTAAAGGGGGGAATGCCCTGGCCTTTGGAATTGTTCACAGAACAGTTGCCTAGATGGCAAGGAAAGTACTAAAGTATTCAAAAGGCATAAGTCATGAAAATGATAAGTGCATCAGTCAACATTCGAGGACGAATGTTCCAAAGGGGGGAATGATGTTATACCCCATATTTTCGTACGTGGAAGTATGCCAGAAATAAATTGATGAAAGCTCAGAAATGAGATGTTACATCCCGCATTTTCAGACGTTAGAGTTTCGTCGTAAGTTTATCGACGCAAGCTCGGGAATGAGATTATTTTGAGGTTACAAATATTATGCTATTTCAAACAAGTGATGAGTACATTCGTGAAGGTGAGAGGGTAAGCAAATCAAAGAAAATAAATTTCGTCAAAGTTTGATATATTGGGATAAAATACGGCCCGAGCTAAAATACCCGGTATTTATGGACTAGTACCATACAAGGTACCATACAGCTATGATAGTAAGGTGTATAAAGTGTACTAAAAGTGAGTAGTATTTTATATAATTTAAGATAATTCTTAATTATGTGAATAATCAGGTAATTATTGATTTTAGTGGGAGATTAATAATTAGTGAATATTTAATTAGGATCTTGGATTGGATAAGCCTAAGAGGCAAAAACGTGGCAGCCCCAACTTCACATTAAGTAACTCATGCATTTGTTTGAAAGGTGGCAAACTAAGAGGTTAAGTACAAGACACTATATATCTTCCTACGTGTAAAGACAAAAGATTGGCACTTGGACTTTAAATATTTAAGGAAGTGATCTTATGATGCTTTCCTATTGCAAAGATTACAAAGCCTACAGTTAGAATATATAAATAGAATCCATAACATTCCAACCAATTCCTATAAGGATGATTATGCATAAGTTAAGAGAAAATTTCATAAGCTTAAAAAAAAGCTTACGGATGAAAGTTTCAGCAAAAGTCACGCACAATATTATGATCAAATTCAAAGGAAAGATTCAGCAACTTATTCAAAATATTAGCAACTGGATTTTGCGATTACAATGGAGTACGGTGCAATCTTTCTCAAGAATATCATACAGATGTTTTCCTACTCCGATCTTGCCATTACGTGTTATCGCAATTGACGTGTGTTAGAGGGATTGTCAAGAGAATCAACTCAGGTATGTTAAGGCTAAGCCCTTCCTTCATTTTGGCATGATCTCATAATTACACGAGTTTGATAACGAGGAATAAAGAGAAATTCATATTCCGAAATTTAGGTATATTTTCCTAGGCTTGTAAGTTACAATATACTCTTTATCGGGACTTCATATTCAATTGAGTATTTTCTTTTTCCAGTCAAGAGAGCAGAGAGTCTATATATACAGTATTACAGTATTTTTATTACCATCGAGTTATAATCGATGGGCAGGCCCCTATTGGGCAACCTCTGATCAGATGGTAAGTTATATACCGAGCCTACTGTGGCCGAGCACCTATGAGCGAGCCCAGTTGGTCGAGATACAGAGCCTAGTATGGTCGAGCGCCTATGAGCGAGCCTACTACGGCAGAACAGTTATATATATATACCGAGCCTTATAGGGCCGGACAGCAATTTTACTCACTATACTGAGAGAGTTGAGTCAGTATCAGCAGGTAAGCATATCTTCATATTATCATTGACTTCATGTTGCTTTCAGTTATTATATTATCAGTTCAGTTTTAGCTTTCAGTATAGTGCCTTACATGCTCGATATATTATTTTGTACTGACGTCCCTTTTCCTAGGGACGCTGCATTTCATGCCTGCAGGTCCCGATAAACAGGTCGAGAGTCCTCCAAGTAGGCTATCAGCTCACCGGAAGATGTTGGTGCGCTCCATTTGCTCCGGAGTTGCTTATTTGGTCAGTATAGTTAGGATATGTATTGATTGGTATGGCGGGGCTCACTCCTGACCTTTATGATACTTATGTAGTCTTAGAGGCTTGTAGACAGATGTCATGTATACATATACTTGTATGGCCTTGTCGGCCTATGTTTAGTTTACAAATGATCATGTTGGCCTTATAGGCCCGTATGTCACATTTATAAGTTTTTATATCGAGGTGGGTCATCCTATATTTAGTATTCCCCTATGTTTATTCTGGTTAGCCCATGACAGCCCGTTTGGCCCATTTGCCAATGAGAGTATGATAAGAAAGATAAGTATATTGGTACTCGGTTGAGTAAGGTACCGGGTGCCCGTTGCAGCCCATATGTTTTGGTCGTGACACAGATACAGCTTCCTCATGCTAGCCAAAACCTCGTCTTCCTCGGATCCCCAAATTACTTCAGTTTGGCAGAATGTCTGGTGCATCGGTGGTACTGGTTTTTCCAATGGATAGTAAGCGGCATGCCACAGCGGTGTCCAATGCTGGTATTCCTGTACAGTATATTCATACTCGAGACCGAAGGTTGTGCCATGATATTATGGACGTACTGGTTCTATGATCCCTTGAAGATTTCGGCCGAGAACCTTGCCTGGTTCATACCTCAACCATATCAGTACGCTTTCTATCTTATTGCTCCACCATCAACCCTTCCCAATTGCATTTACCCACTCCATGCGGTGATATGTTTCTCCCCACAATTTCCTCATGTTCTCGATGACCGACATAGTCTAGTTGGTGTTGATAAGGTTGCTTCCATCCCCGTGAATAATTACCTCTTGATGATTCCACTCGAACTTCACAACCTGGTGTAGAATAGAAGCGACTTCCCCAGCTGCGTGTATCCACGGTCGTCCCAATAACAAGTTGTAGGTGGCGGATATGTCTAGCACTTGGAATTCAACACAGTGTCTCTCTGAGATTCATCGAACGCCTTTACATTCATGCTTCCCATCTGTATCTCATACAGGCCTTTACCCTGTCTATTCAAAGTAGTCAGCGGGCACATGTTCATACTCGAAACCCCTGATGACATCTACAACACACCTCTATAGAAGATATGATACGGGTGTATGCAATAATAGTATCCAATAAGAGTCGGGGTCGATTTCCACAGGGAGTTATGAGGGGAGTTAGGAGTATATATATATTTGAAGGAAGCAAATGGGTTATCTACAATTTTCCTTCCACAACAAGGTTTTGTTTTCTATTTCTACTTTTACTCTAATGAATGCAAGCTAAAGAAAATAAATTATAGATAATTCTTTTTGAGGTTTTTCCAATTGGATTAAAGGCCTAGGGCTACCTAGGTGTTTGCCGAATGGGTTAAAGATGTTATACTTATTTTGTTGATTGAGGTGTACTATAGCTCTCAACTCCACGTTACCCACTCAATACCTCTCGGTCAGAGAGTGATTTTCCCCAATTTGGCTTTCTCAAGTACAATTGGGTATCAACCATAACAGTTGATAAGAGCTCAAGTCGGGTTCTTACTATCTCTAGTTTGAACCCTTTAATTAGGTTAATCAATCTCTCAATTAACTCAATTCCTTGTTAACTATGTTTTCCTAGACTAGGTCCCCTTTCTCAAGCAGAGACTAAGTCAAATAGGCATGAATCAATGTTTGTAACCATTAATTCTAAAATTTTATCATGAACTAAGCTAAATAATCAACACCTAATCATAAACAAGCATAAAATTAATCACCCATAAGGTTTATACACTATTGTTGGGTCAAAACCCTAGTAAAAATCTAACTACTCATAATGGGATTTGAAGAAAATAAATATAGAAAGATAATTAAACTCATAGTGGAAGATTAAAATGAGGAAATCTAATGTTAAAATACTCAAATAAGCTAAAACTTCCTAAAAATAGCAAAGAAAAATGGCTACAGCAGCTATGTGTGTTCAAACTTGACCTAATTTTGTGAAACTCGTCTATTCATACAGGGTTAAGATTTACGGACAAATATACCCCTCGGGAGGTTCTGCGGCCGCACAATTCCATGTGCGGTCCGCAGATTTCTTCTGTTGGTAGGAAGGTGAGTTTTGCGGCCGCACATTTCTGGACTGCGGCCACGAGGCAATTCTTCTGCGGATGCATATATCAGGATTGCGGCCGCGAGGAAATCTTCTGCGGCCGCACAATTATTGTGTGGTCCGCACTTCACAGAGGCTCCTGGACTTGGTCTTTTTGCATACTTCCTGATCTTTGACTCTTAAGTCAAGTTCTGCGGCCACACAATTCTTGGGTATTTCTTCTTGGTTTGAGGCCGAAGATGGAATTCTGCGATCCGCAATTTCTTTTGCGGACCGCATGTTTGTGTTTCTGCGCTCTTTATTTTCTTGTACTTCGGAACACTCCCTTTTTAGTCAGATTTCATCTCGAGAGACCAAACTTCCAGCATTCCTACAATTTGTACAACTTCATTAGATTCAGGAACACAATTTAATACTTTCGGACTAAAACAAAAGCTAAAAGGTTCTAATAAGCAGTCAAAATCCCCACTTTTCAACTCCCCTAAACTTAAGTCTTTGCTTGTCTTCAAGCAAATAAATTAGTTCCCACCTCCAAAAGTTAAGGGTCATTTCAGCGAGTCAAAGGTGAGCCATCCACACATCAATTGGGACCAACAATTACCCACACTACTCATGTATTATCAACAAGGCGAAAAGTTAAACATTCATGCACATATAGTTCTAATGTGACATTTGAGCTTCAAGAATTAACTTTACTCATCAAGGACTCTTGCTCTGTCATGCAGGTCATGGTGGACTCCAAACTCTTCCTCCTCTACTTTCCATTTGCCTAGCTCACTTACAAAATTCAGCACTCAATCCAAAGATTTATGAAAGGTTAATTCATCTCTCTCAAGAGAATGTCACAAGTACGACTTCAAGTACCATAGAGTTACCCCTCATGTAGATCGCTACTAATGTAAGCTCACTTGGCTTGAAATAAAGTAAGACTTTTTTTGGGGTGTAATGAAGGCTTTGGGTTAGGGTAGGATATCATATGGGTAAGTGGTTACACCTTCCTTAAGCACTCCATCTTTTATTTCTCGGCTCACACTTTGCCAATACTTAGAGGTACTTTCTATTCATTGGGGAGTAGAGAGATTTAGCATCACTCTTTCTTGATCATTTCATTCTTTTTCTCCCTTTTTGATTTATTCATGTTTGGGATCATTACCTCTTTTGGAATCCCTTCAACCCTTCACTTATTCACTTTTTGCATCTTTCTTTTTGTTCTTTTCTTTTCTTGCCTTTTCTTCTCGTAGAGATCATTTCTTTTCTCTTTTTGTGCCTTAATACCTTTTTCAAGTTCCTCTTATCTCCCCCAAACTTACATTTTAAGTCATTTGTCTCTCAAGAGTGCTAAGGAAAACCCGGGTTCCAAGAGAGGGTCACGACAAAACGGGTAAAAGATTGTAATATGATTATCAAATGATAAAGGCTAGAGGCTCAAAGGGGTTGACTGGGGATAATGACATTGGTTGGCAATAGAAAACTCAAATGGGCCAAGGAGAGCCTACAGTCACTTCTCAAACCAAGCAAAACTTACGATTTCACCTTGAAACACATTCGAGGCAAGTTCTAGACCCTTCGCACGGATACTTGGACTAGAAATAATTCATCTCACCTCTCACGCAACCGGATTGTAAAAGAGGATAGAGTCGAGGGCCCAAAACGACCACATTCAAGTTTAAAGATCACAATGGTCCAATTAAACCACTCGATGATTGCCAAAGTCAACACAAGAGTCACAAAGTCACTAACTAGAGCTATTTCTTTCACAAACCTTATTTCTAACCATAAGCACGTAGTTAAGTGTGTTGGTGCCAATTGAAGCATGGTTTATGATTACGTCCAAATCCACTACTAAAAAGTAAATGGACACGGTCGCATGCAATATAATATACCCAATTATGAGTCAGGGTCGAATCCCTATGCGTGTAAGAGAATTATCACTTATTGTGCTAAGCCAATCACTTAGAAAGGTTTTGAGAAAATATTTATAACTAATTGCAAAAATGTAAACTAACCTAGAAAGCAAGTAAAATGATCAATGGCTACAAATATGGATGCATTGGGAATTACACTCAAGTAACGATCCAATGTATTTTACGATTTTACAAATATGAGTGAGTTTATGTTAATTAGCCTCGGGTAATAATTCTATATTAGCTTCTTCCGTAAACTAACAAGACTTCCTAATTGAATTATCCCTAAACAAATTAAGAGATTAAGCACACCCAAATATGGCTACAAGTAGTTCAATCCTATCCTTAGGTAGAATCTATAAAGTGAGGGTTAACGCCTCAAGTTCTTGTAAATTAATCTTTCCCAACCCCAAATTATCTTTTCCAAAATTAATTCGAAGTGAATGGGCGAGTCCTAGGGTTAGCTAATCCCTTTGGCAACATTAAAGAACAATAATAATTAAAGAAACAATAACTCACTTCATAATAAATAAAAATCGTTCAATACATAAGCACAACAAGATATTTAATCCACACTTTAAATATGAATAATCCCATAAACAAGATTCAAGTGTTGAAAAAATACCGCATACTTAGATATACAATACAAAGCACGGAAATGAGCATAAATGGGTAAGAAATTCTCAACCAAAAGCTTCAAATCTTCAAGACCCAAGTGTGTGTGGAAGAACCCTAGCTCCAAATCTTGTGTTCTCTTGTCAAGAAATGTCAAAGATGTCTAGAGATTGGCCAAAGATCCATTTCTAATAAGCTAGGTCGTGCATTAAAGGGTTTGGGATGAAGAAAATGTAAAATGATAGAAGTGCCCAGAACTAAAGCGTGACATTCGCAATTGCGAATATTAGTGCGCAATTGTGAACCTTGACATCACTGTTGAACATCGCATTTGCGATCTGTATGTTCACAATTGCGAACTAGGCACTGTGCACTTGGTTTCGCATTTGCGATGAAGGGATTCACATTTGCGAAGGTTGACTGTCTGGTTTGACTTCGCATTTGCGACCCTCATTTCGCATTTGCGAACATTGCTTGACTTGGTTGACTTCGTATTTGCCAAGTTGATGTCGTAATTGCGACATCTGAGGCCATTTTCCAGATTTCTTCTTTTTTAACTCGTTTTCACTTGGTTTCTTCATGGTCACTTCTAAATCACATAGAATCTATAAAATAGAAGTAAACGACATTAAACACACGATTTTATCAATCAAACATAGCAAAAATCTAAGCTTAAAGACGAGATAAGTTGGTAAAATACCAACTTATCAAACCCACAAACTTAAACTATTGCTTGTGCTCAAGCAATTAAAGCATAAAATCCCCTTCCAAGTATTTAACTCAATAGTGCATCAATATCATACTAAGTCAAAAGGTGTACTTTAAGTAGAAACACATAACTTTGATTGGTACCAACAATTAATCCAAAGCATATGAAACACCAAAAACTTCTCATAAATTTCATTATAATTTAAGTGCCCAAACACTATGTTAATCAAAGTAGCAATCAAGTCATGGCACTAAAGCTTCAAAATTTACCTCTTTATCACAAATAACTTTCCCTTGTTCATTCCTCCCAATTAAAAATGGGATTAAATTCACAACTCAAATCTCATATGCTCTCACACTTAAGAGAGAATCCCACACTCATAAATTGCAATTCAAAACATATATGGGTTATCGATTGGAAATAATTAACTCTCTCTCACAAAGATGTTCAAATGCACACAAGTAATACCATAGGCTTGCCCTTCATGTATTTCTCCACTAATGTAGACAAATTTGGTTCAGAATAAATTAGGACTTATAGGGTTGTAGTTTAGGCTTTTGGTTAAGGGATGGCACAATTTTGGTTAGAGTGACTCAAAACATCCCTAAGCACTACAAATTTTCAAATATCAAAGTACACTTCCTTCAAGAACTTTTCCACGCTTTCTTCATTGTTCATTTCATCACCTAGTCTTTCATTTATTCACAATTACTTATTTTTCCTTCCTTTTTCTTCTTTCTTACTCATTGTTTTTTCAAAAATCAAGGAAGGTTCCACTATTTTATTTTTATTACCTTTCACCTTTTAAGCAAATTTCACACCACAACTTTTCCAACCTCCACCCCAAACTTAGGCTTTTAGCATATGTTTACACTTTCAAAGTACTTAGGGAGGTAGGATTCCAAAAGATAGATCAATAACTAACAAAGGGTTAAAGCTTGTAACATGATTTCCATGGAAAAATTTAAAAGGCTCCAAAGGGGTTGACTAGGGAAAATATGCAACGGTGGGAAATTTAAGGCATAATAACGGTCCAAGGAAGGCCTAACATCATTTTTAAAACCAAGTTAGTCTAGGAATTCGCCTTGAAGCACATTCTAGGCAAGTTCTAGACTACAAATAATGCAAAAGAACTCACAATAAATTTCATCACACATGGCACATGAAAACTCGAGCAGAATACAAATCCAAAATCCAATTAAAACCAATGAAATCAAAGAACTGGAGCATCATCATCATCTTTCGGCTCGGTCGATGGCACTGACACTTGAGGCTTTAGAACTTTCCATAGCCCCTTCACACCCTTCCACATGCGGGTGAAGAATTTATCTTGCTTCTTCTCCCTCTTCTTTATCCTAGTGTGTGCATTTTGCCAGCTTCGCAGGAGAAGTACTCAAAGTACCGTGCGTCGTGGCCAAATCAGTGTATGCTTTCTCCAGCTTCTTAAGATGATCCCCCTGCTTCTTCTGATCATCAAGATACTTTTGAAATTCTTTCTTTGAAATGCATTCAGAGGGTCCCTCAGATATTTCCCCGGGTCCCTGAGGAAGGCCAGCTACTAGGTCGCGAATCTGCCGCATCTCCTCGGAAAGCATAGAAAATGGTCCTCCTATAGAAGATGATGGCTGGCTACCCTGGACGGTCTGATAAGAAGATCCCTACTTTCTCTTTTTGCTTTTCACGGCGCCACCCTCTCCTCTTTTCTTCAATAAGGCAATAGGCTTTTCCGGATCTATCCAGTTATCTTCCGGATCCTCTTCAACCCCTGCAAGCTGGCACAACTCAGTGATAAGAGATGGGCACATCAGTTATTGACCATCCAGTCTCCAATGATCCCTCAGCTCTTTGATGAAAATCACACCAACATTGAGCTGGATATCATCAAGAATGGAAGCGATCATTTGAGCTCTCATTATAGGTAAATTCCATATATTCCCCGCAGGGGAGACGTGACTACATATGATGGCCAACCATATCTTTGCTTCGACAGTGAATTCTTTGGGTGTGATCCCTTTCTTTCCAGCTGCCCTTGGAACATCTGCACCCGGGCATAAATTGGAGACCAACCACTCGCCTGAGGCACAGTCTTTCTCATGATATGGTTCCATGTCATGGTTCGGCAGGTGATAGATTCGATTCACAGCTTCAGCTCTGAAATTCAATATTTTGCCACGAATCCTCATGATTGGCTTTCTTAACTTGATGACTGGAAGATTTGCATAGAATTCCGTCACCCATTGTTCATTTGCTTTGCAAAGATGAGGGGAAAACAGGTCCATTCTATGGCCACAAGCCTCCAATAGAACTCGGGAAGACGTTCAGGGACCTTTTCCAGCAATATACCACTTTCTAGGAGCAACTTCTTCGTAATCAAATCGACATAGTACCATTCGTGGAATTCCAATGACAAGAACCGGTGTTTGTCATAGTTCTCCTCCACTTCCAAAGGGTTGCCATTCGCGGATTCCTCGGAGTTAGAGCTCATTTACAGCTTATGGTTGTAGGAGTGAAATCATGGTATGGCTATGAATTACATTGCAAAATGAGTCAAATATGATAAAAACTGATTGGACAGTCGAAACCCAGCCTTAGAAAAAAAATTCAGATTTTCAGTTCAGGAGGAGTCTGCTCTCTGATGTCGGAATTGCGACATTTTCTTCGCAATTGCGAAGGCAATAGAATTTTCCAGTATTCGCAATTGCGATCATAACGCAAATGCGAAGAGGCCATCGCAATTGCGATCTTGTCGTCCCCAGTAGCCTCTTTACACAAAATAGTCCCAATCTACAAAACATTCGAATAAAGGCACACTTTTAAAGAGCCCAATCAGTTTTTAGGCACACAAACATGCAATAAATTTCACACACAACCACGATTTGAAGATATTTCAATGATTCGGCCAAGAATTTCATTCGGGCCTATCATCGAACACATTAAAGGCACAAAACTCATTTCACATTCCAACAAGCTAGGGGTACTCATATTTTCCCATTTTTTTAAGCAAACAAAGAAGCTCACACTCTCAACCAACCTCACTCAAAAATTACAACACGATTTAAAATATTTTTCAACAATTTTGCACAGAATAGAAGAATCCATTTGAACCCTAACTGTTGAGTGTTGAGAGATAAAGGAGAGAAGAAGATGCTGCAAATCATGAAGAGCACAAAGAGTAAGATTTCATACCTGGAAGCTTGCACTTAGGAGTTAGAATGAAGGAGTTTCAAAGTTGTGGGAGTGAGAATGATGAAGGTCGTTTAATTTTTTGAGAGCCCCAAATTTTTCTGACTTTTGTCCAAAATGAAACAATGTTACACGTTTAAGACCTCTGATGTTGCAATTGCGACCCATACTTTGCAATTGCGAAATTCAAAAATGCAGCAGAGGTCGCAATTGCGATCATTTCTTCAGTCTTGAGACCAATCAGATGATCTCAATTGCGAGATCCTTTCGCAAATGCGATAACAGAGGCATGGGCCTGATTTATTATCATTTTCCAATCTCCTTACTTTTTTCCATGAACACTTTAAAACTTCCTGAAACATGGTAGATTGATCAAAAATAATAAAATAAACTATTCTAAAGGGAAAACTTGAAAAAAAAAACTAAAAATATTTAAAATGACAAAGAAATTGAAAACGATGGCTTGCTTCCCACCAAGCGCCGCATTTAATGTCGTGGCACGATGCGAATCAACTTTACCACTTTTCTCGCCACTTGGACGATATGAATTGGGCACCTAAATTGGAATCAAGTTTGTGACCACGAGCGATGGGGGTGGTTAGGAGATGATCAAGCCATATGCCATTTGCTTCATATTGCATTTCTTGGCTTTCATGTGAGGAATGTCATTTTGCCTTCTTGTACCTTCAAATTGTAAGATGTATGGACCTTGCCTCTCCTTTTCGCAATCCCTCATTGACTCGTGTAGTTCAATTCCCATATCACCACACAATTCCAATATTGAGAAATGCTTAGAATGTGACATCAAGCCTCCAAATTGTAATTCTTTTCGGATTTTGACATCCTCTTGATCCCCCGAATTAGAGTCAAATTCAACCATCTTTTCAACTACGCCGATTGACTCTAATTCCATATTTTTCTTGGAATCAACAACAAGCATATAATTCTTGAATCCTCAAAATAAAGCTCACTCTCTTCCTCGAAGTTGGACTCTTCTTGCCTTCTTTCCACACTCTCAAGTTGGTGGGCATAGTGAGTCTCAACCAATATTTTTATTTGATCTTCCAAAGTGCGGATATTCTAATCTTATTGAGTCAAAACTTGTTTCAAGTCCTCGAGTGCCAAGTTTTGCCTCTCCTCATTTTCAATAATGGCCTCCAACATGAGCAGCATCCTCTCATTTTGAGCATTCGAGAGTTCTTCTTGATTTTGATCAAGTGCCAAAGAAGGATTTTTGGCTTCAACCTCTAAGGAAGGTTCTTGTCTATCATTCACTTCCGAGGATTTTTCGACCTTTAAAGATTCAAGCATTTCTCTCAGTTGTGAGTTCAACCTTTCAAGAGCTAAATCATTTTGGAGACTATTTTCCAAAAGCTCCTCCAAGACATTTTGCTCTTTGTTTCCTCCTTCAAGTAGGCATTCTATCATGAACTTGAAATCTCCATTTTGACTGTGCTCACTTTCTTCCACTTCCATATCCCTATAATTATCATCACAAAAAGTAGAATCATCATAGCGGGGGTTTGGGGAAGGGAAAGACTAATAAGCACAATTATCCTAATGGCCATTTTGACTACCACACTTATCACATATACTCCACTCATGGGTTTGAGATTGTACGCACAATCCGCCCCCGGGAGAATTTAATAAATTTTGCCATGAGTGTGGTCCTCCACAATAAGGACAAGGGTCATCGAAGTATGAACAACTACCATCCAACTAATTTTAATTACATGATGCCATTTTTCAAAATTAAGAAAATAAACAAGAAACAAATAAGAAAAATTAACAAAGATAAGAAGTTAATTACACAAATATTCACAAGTTTGGACCAAAGCACGTATGTCTATTTCTGAATTAATTACACAAATATTCACAAGTTTGGACCACAACCTAAATACGCCAAATTGTTCCCTAGCAACTACGCCAATTTTAATGACGTCCAAATCCACTACTACGCCAATTTTAATAAGTCGAGGTCGAATCCCACAAAGAACAATATGTAGGCGATTAGGCATATATGAGAATTATCACTTATTATTCTAAGCCAAACACTTAGAAAGATTTTGAGAAAATATTTATAACTATTTGCAAAAATGTAAACTAACCTAGAAATCAAGTAAAATTATCAATGGCTACAAGCATGGATGCATTGGGATTATACTCAAATAACGATCCAATATATTTCACGAGTTTACAAATATGAGCAAGTTTATGTTAATTAGCCTCGGGTAATAATTCTATATTTGCTTCTTCCGAAAACTACCAAGACTTCCTAATTGAATTATCCCTAAAACAATTAAGATATTATGCACACCCGAATATGGCTACTAGTAGTTCAATCCTATCCCTAGGTAGAATTTATAAAGGGAGGGTTAACGCCTCAAGTTCTTGTTAATTAATCTTTCCCAACCCCAAATTATCTTTCCCAAAATTAATTCGAAGTGAATGGGCAAGTCTTAGGGTTAGCTAATCCATTTGGAAATATTAAATAACAAGAATAATTAAACAAACAATAATTCACTTCATAATAAATAAAAATCGTTCAATACATAAGCACAACAAGATATTTAATCCACACTTTGAATATGAATATTCCCATAAACAAGATTCAAGTGTTGAAAAAAATATCACACACTAAGATATATAATACAAAGCAAGGAAATGAAGAAATGAACATAAAATTCTCAACCAAAAGCTTCAAATCTTCAAGACCCGAGTGTGTGTGCAAGAACCCTGGCTCCAAATCTTGTGTTCTCTTGTCAAGATATGTCAAACATGTCCAGTGATTATCCAAAGATCTATTTTGAATAAACTAGGTCGTGTATTAAAGGGTTTGGAATGAAGAAAATGTGAAATGACAGAAGTGCCCAGAACTGCAGCACGACATTCGAAATTGCGAACCTTGACATCACTGTTGAACATCGCATTTACGTTTTGTATGTTTACAATTGCAAACTAGGCACTGTGCAATTGGTTTCGCATTTGCAATGAAGGGATTCACATTTGCGAAGGTTGACTGTCTGGTTTGACTTCGCATTTGCAAACCTCATTTCACTTTTGTGAACATTGCTTGACTTGGTTGACTTCGCATTTGCCAAGTTGATGTCGTAATTGCGACATCTGAGGCCATTTTCCATATTTCTTGTTTTTTGACTCGTTTTCACTTGGTTTCTTCACGATCACTTCTAAATCACATACAACCTGTAAAATAGAAGTAAACGACATTAAACACACGAGTTTTTCAATCAAATATAGCAAAAATCTAAGCTTAAAGACGAGATAAGTTGGTAAAATACCAGCTTATCAGTTCACTCTTTGAGCATGACTTAATTGGATATTTTTATTCATTACTACTATTATTGTTACCTAAACACAAAAAAACTGACTCATTCCATTAAGAAGATTTTCATGCCATCCATCGTTGGGAAGAGTCACCTGGTTCACACAACAACTACCTTTGGAAAGGACCATTGCATTTAGAAAATCAAAGGCTTATTATCTACTAAAACATAAAAGGAAGCTACTAAATCAAACAAAGAAGCTACTAAATCAAATAAAGACTAATAAAGAAACAAAAATAAAGAAGCTAATAAGCAAAAACTACTAAAGATAAAATGAATATACATAATGTGAGAAAGAGAGAAAATATATATACATAATAAGAAAAGAGAGAATAATATCAAGTTATTACAGGCCAAATGTCTCAGAATGTATCAAATATAATCAATAAACTCCACCCCCGAACAAAGATAAAGATAAGCATTATCCCCAATGCTTAAC
Organism: Nicotiana tomentosiformis; assembly: GCF_000390325.3. Lineage (NCBI taxonomy): Eukaryota > Viridiplantae > Streptophyta > Magnoliopsida > Solanales > Solanaceae > Nicotiana > Nicotiana tomentosiformis. The sequence continues at coordinate 32,731,495 of NC_090812.1, forward strand.
AAAAACAAGAGTAAAAGAGGGGAAAGAGTGAAGAAAACTCCCTATGGCTCCTTGGGCATCGCTGTGTCCCCAGCAGTGTCCTCGCTCGCAGGCTCAGCCAACTGAATCTCATCATCCTCAACTCTAGGTGTGGCTAGGTTGGCAAACATCTGATGCACTACCTCGGCAGTGTCGGCAGCAAGGTCTGGCTTGGTGCCCCCGGTGCAGATGGTGCTATAGGATCTCGGACAGAATAGTCTGAGTCAAGCACCCACCGTGTCAAAGGGAAGATCTCCGGCTATAGCAAACCTGGTCACCTGTCTACGGAGCTTGTCCACTGACTACTTGCTGGGCTGGAACTTTCTCATCTTCTTTACTTCTTTTCCCAGCTCTTTGATCACTGACCCATGCTATACCAAGGTAGCCATAATAGTGTTCTGGTTCTCTAGGAGCTTCTTCAATATCTCTCCAATTGTCGGGGGAAACTGAGGTGCTTGAACAGAAGCCTGCGCTGCAACAATACTGGATAAGTCAAACAGCTTTGCAGTGGCTGTCTGCATCCAGTTGTTGAGACTTGCCAATGTATAGGAGACTCGCAGGACAGAAGGTGGGACAATAGGCATAGGCACTAGCTTCAAAGCCGAGGTGGGTGCTGTGGAGGGGGTTGTGGAGGGAGTTGCAGCAGGGGCTGTGGAGGAAGGCAGAGGCATAACTGCGGCACTGGAGGAAGGTTCGTCCGAAGTGGATGGGACATCAACAGCCTCGACATCTACAATAGCTGGCTCATCAGACTAGCCTGCGGTGGTAGGAGGCTGAACTTTCTTTTTTGGATTATTCGCATCCATCAATGAATACCAAGTAAAAGGCTTCTTCGGCTTCACATTTATGTCATAATCCATCTGCTCTGCCCTTGCATCCGTGAGATATTATGTAATAGTGTTGGGATACGGGTAAGACGAGTCATCTTGCCGAGCAATCACTTAGATGTTTGCCGACATCACGGTACCCAAATTGATCGGGTACCCGGTCATAATATAAACAATCAGAACTGCCCGAGGAATCGGAAGGTAATTCTCATTCTGGCGTGGGTCCAGTCTGCTGCAGATGAAAGTTTGACAACCTTCGCCTCGAAACTCAGAGTGCTCCAGTGGATAGGAACCCTAGCAGCAATCCATGGAGATTGTGGCCCTGGTTCTACTAGAATCTCTGGTAACAAAGGTCGGGCTGCGTCTCCCAATGCATACTTCTCCAAATATTCCTTTTGCTCAACATCTTCGAAGCCCAAGTACATGTTGAATGTATGTTGATCAAATCTCACTTTTAAGTTATGTACTTTAGTCACTTTTGTCCCCTTTTTTATATGAGCCACATTTGCATAGAATTCCTACACCAGGTACTCTTTGGCGTCCACTACACTTTGAGTGAACCACATCCACCCCATGTGTTCCCTGAACTGTCTCAGCACTGCTGGGTTGTACCTCTCCAAATCGTTCAATAGAAAATTTTGCTCAAGAGTTAGTGACCTCACTGGCCACCATGTATGAAAGCTAGTGAAGGCAGCCAAGCTGAAATATTGGTCCTCCCAAACCTCTTTCTTCTTCGACCTTTCAAGGCCGGCAGCTGTAGCATCTCCCTCTATGCCATCATCAGGGATATCTTAAACTGGTGTATCTTGTCCCTCAGTGACAGGTGTAACCGATGGCTCAGAATCCTGACTAGCACTCTTCGAGTCCTCATAAGTGCTATGAGATGAGGACGACTAGTCCTTGAGTTGGTATCTCCCTTGTGGACTTGACTGTACGGCCGGTTGTTCCTGAATAGAGGCTGAGTTGCCCTCTGATGCTTCATTAGACGGGACATATAAGCTCATCACGGAGAGATATTCACCTCTCCCTCTACTGGTTGTAGCTTTATTTGTAATAGTCTTTTGTTAGACAAGGGGTAATGTACTCTAGCCTCGATCCCGTTAAGGTTCACCTCTCCCTTAGATGTATCGCCGCGTCCTCTAGATCGAACCATTATCTGTATCAAGCAAAAGCGATTGTTAGTTGCAATACAATGTTCAAACATACATAGGAGATATGCAAGTAAGCGATAAAGCAGTAGACACAGTGAGGGTACATAATCAAAAAATGCTTGCAGGAAAGCAGATTTGCAGTCCGCATAATTTTTCTTGCGGCCGCAGATGATTTGTAGACTGCACAATTTTGTGTTGCATCTACAAGAGTAGAGTTTCCACTTGCGGCCACACCTCTGAGACCCAACAAATGCCTACTCTCTGATTACATAGAATTGGCTGATGTACGGTAGCAACACGTTTTCTGCGGTCCGCATAATTTAACTTGGGCCGCACATTGGAGTCCCACAGTAGGGACTCTCTGATGACAGTAAAAGTGCACTACTGCGGCCGCAATGGGAATTCTGCGGTGCGCTCATTTTACCTTGCGGCCGTAGATCCCTTCTTCACTAATGCTGTCCTAAAATCATTTTCTGCAGACCATATAAATTCAGGTGCGGCCACAGAATTCAAAAATTACGAACAGTTCATTATTTTCATTCTAGGTTTTTCAATTTTGTGCAAAATTTGACATGGAAACATCATAGAGGCATGAAAATATGTTAACCTAGTCCCCATATATCATGTATTATTTAACCCATTACATATTTACCCCCACATGGATACTCAATTAAATTCTAATGACAAATGGCCTAAACATAACTAAAAATCTACAAATTAAAAGAAAACGATTAACAAGAAATTGAAGCATACTAGATGAATGAGTGTAATGAGTGACTTATCAAGGATGTTGTGTGTGTGAACAGATGAAATCACCAAGAAATTTCAAAAGGGCACTATTTCTATGCTCAGAGAGTGAAAAACATAACAAGGGCCCTTATTCCTCTATTTATATAAGTTTGTTGGCTAAGGGAAAGAGGAGCGAGTGCGGCCATATAATTTTATGTGTGGTCCGCACTTTGTTAGTAGGTGACCATTACTCAGCATCTTATTTGCGGCCCGTACAATTTTGTGTGCGGCCTCAGATTTCATGTTGCGGCTGCAGAACTCCTTTTGCGGTCGCACATCAACCTTTTCTCTTATAGACGAAACTTCAGAGAGTTCACATATTCCACCTTTCATTTGTGTGATCCGCAAGATAATTGTGCGACCGCATTGTACTCTTGCAGCAGCAACCATAAATGTGCGGTCTGCACAAATCAGCTATAGTCCGTAATTCTTGCAACATTTAGCTAGATTTTTGTCCACAATTCCTATAAGTCACACACATCCCTGTAGCACACTTCAAATCAAGTTAGCACAAAAATAACACCTAACTACAAAAGAAGAAAGGAAAAGAAACATGGGTTGCCTCCTAAGAAGCGTCTGATTTAACGGCGTGGTATGACGCAGAATACCATCAATTGAAATGAATGACCGCCATGACGTGGCTATCACAACCTTTCCCAAATAGTGATTCGTCCGGTGACCATTTACGCGGAATACTTCATTGTTTTTATTCTTCAAGTTTAATGCACCAAAAGGTGTCACACCCACAATTTCAAAAGGTCCACTCCATTTAGACTTTACCTTCCCGGGAAACATTCTCAACCTTGAGTTAAACAACAATACAAGATCGCCCACCTTGAACTCTTTGTTCCAAATGTATTTGTCATGAAGATATTTCATCTTTTGTTTGTACAAGGACGAACTTGCATAAGCATGGTACCGGAACTCATCCAATTCATTTAAATGTGCAACCCTCAAGTTAGCGGCTACATCCCAATCAAGATTCAATTTCTTTAGAGCCCACATGGCCTTGTGCTCTAGTTCCACCAGAAGATGACAAGATTTTCCGAACACCAACCGGTATGGCGACATTTCGATAGGTGTTTTGTAAGTCTTCCGATAAGCCCATAATGCATCATCAAGCTTATTGGACCAATCCATCCGATTAGCATTCACCATTTTGGACAAGATACTCTTTATCTCCCGGTTGGAAACTTCCTCTTGCCCACTATTTTGTGGGTTATAAGGAGTCGTGACTTTATGAATGACACCATACTTTCTAAGCAAGGTGAAGAAAGCCTTGTTGCAAAAATGTGACCCCACATCTCTTATAATAGCATGTGGAGTACCAAACCGTGTGAAAATATTCTTCTTTAAGAAAGCCATCACACTTCTCACCTCATTGTTGGGGAAAGCAACGGCCTCAACCCATTTGGATACATAATCAACCGCGACCAAGATGTAGGTTTTTCCATAAGAACTCACAAAAGGGCGCATGAAGTCAATACCCCACAATATCAATCTCCAAGATGGTTGTGAGAGGAATTTCATTCTTCTTTGAGATTTCACTAGCCCGTTGACATTCATCACATCTTTTCACTAGCTCACTTGCATCCTTGTAAAGAGTGATCCAATAAAAGCCTTAACTAAGCACTTTGGCCACCATTCTTGCGCCACCATGATGACCACCATATGGCGAAGAATGACAAACTCCAAGAATTTCACCTTGATCTTATTCCGGTACACATCTTCTAATCACCCCATTCGTACAATCCAAAAAAGGTATAGTTCATCCCAATAATAATATTGACAATCCCGTTTGAGTTCCTTCCTTTTGTTCGAAGAGAACTCATCCGGAACAATTACACACACAAGAAAATTTGCTAGATCCGCGAACCATATAACCTCTTTCATTAAAATAGCCAAGAGTTGCTCATCAGAGAAGGAGTCATTGATTTGAAGGTCATCATGCGGCCTCCCCTCCTCCTCAAAACGAGACAAGTGGTCTGCCACTTGGTTTTCACTCCCTTTTCTATCTTGGATGCCAATATCAAACTCTTGCAACAAAATCACCCATCTCATCAACTAGGCTTTAGAGTCTTTCTTGCTCATAAGATAACAAAGTGCCGCATGATCCGTGCGGACAATGACTTTTGCACCCATCAAGTACGGGCAGAACTTCTCAATTACAAACACAATGGCAAGGATCTCTTTCTCCGTAACGGTATAGTTGACTTGGTACTATTCATGGTCTTACTAGTATAGTAGACCGGATAAAAATAATTGTTGATGCGTTGCCCCAAAATAGCCCCAACCGCTACGTCACTTGCATCACACGTGAGTTCAAAAGGGGCACTCCAATTTGGAGCGGTGATGATGGGAGTAGTTGTCAACTTGAACTTCAACAATTCAAAAGCTCTCATGTAATCATCATTGAAATTGAAATTAGCATCCTTCTCAAGAATCCTGCACAATGGGTTCACCACCTTAGAGAAATCTTTGATGAAACGACGGTAAAACCCCGCGTGGCCTAAAAAACTCCGAACACCCTTCACCGAAGTTGGAGGTCAAAGTTTAGAAATCACCCCAATCTTTGCCTTGTCAACTTCAACTCCATTCTTTGAGATTTTGTGGCCAAGGACAATGCCTTCCTCGACCATGAAATGGCATTTTTCCCAATTAAGAACCAAATTTTTTTTTCACATCTAGCCAACACTTTATCCAAATTTGCAAGACAATCATCAAAAGAGTCTCCAACCACCGAAAAGTCATCCATGAAAACTTCAAGGTAGTCCTCTATCATACACCTTTGAAAAGTCGTCGGTGTACTACATAAACCGAATGGCATCCGCTTGAAGGAGAAAGTACCATAGGGACATGTAGAGGTTGTTTTCTCTTGATCTTCCGGAGCAATAAGAATTTGGTTATAGCCAGAATACCCATCAAGAAAGCAATAGAAAGCACTGCCGGCCAATCTATCAAGCATTTGATCTAATAAAGGAAGTGGAAAGTGATCCTTCCTTGTGACTTTGTTGAGATTGTGATAGTCTATACACACCTTCCATCTGGTCACCGTTCTTGTAGGAATCAACTCATTCTTGTCATTGGTGACCACCGTCATGCCCTATTTCTTTGGGACACATTGAATCAGAGAAGTCCATGAACTATCGGAGATGGAGTAGACCACCCCAGCATCCAACCACTTGATAATATCCGTCTTGACAACTTCTTGCATAGTCTCATTGAGTCTCATTTGATGTTCAATAGATGGTTTGTCACTATCCTCCAACTTGATCTTATGCATGCAAAAGGCGGGGCTTATCCCCCGAATATCCGCCAATGTCCACCCAATAGCCTTCTTCCTCTTATGTAGCATCGCCAATATGGAATCTACCTGTACGTTAGTCAAACAAGAGGACAGAATAAACGGTAAAGAAGAACAAGGGCTAAGGAATTCACACCGAAGATGTGGAGGCAATGGCTTCAACTCAAAGGTAGGAGGCTCTTAAATAGAAGGCTTTGTGGGAGGAGTTGTCCTATTTTCAAGATCCAAGGATAATTTTCGGAGTGCATAGTTGTACGATCCCATTCCTTGCAAAGAGTTCACACACTCTATGAATCCATCCATCTCGTCATCATCAAAGTTGAGCAAGATAGCCTCCAACATTGATTGTAGCACTTGTGTCATCAATAATAACATCGGTCACCAAGTCCACAAAAGAGCACACCTCATTGCTATTTATTTGTCGCATGGACTTACACACATGGAAAACCACTTATTCATCACCAACCCGGAATATAAGTTCTCTAGCTTCAACATCACAAAGATTCTTCCCCGCAGCAAGGAAATGTCTTCCAAGAATAATCGTTACCTCATAATCAACTTCACAATCTAGAATGACAAAATCCGCTAGAAGAATGAATTTAGCAACACGAACCAAGACATCTTCAATCACTCCCAAAGGTCTCTTCATAGTACGATTGGCCATTTGCAATCTCATAGAGGTGGGTCTTGGTTTCCCAATCCCCAAAGTCTTGAAAACCGAATAGGGAATCAAATTGATACTTTCTCCAAGATCACAAAGAGCTTTAGCAAACTCAGCACTTCCAATTATACAAGGAATCAGGAAAGCACCGGGATCCTCCAACTTAGGAGCCATTGAATGCACAATTGCACTCACTTGATGAGAGAGTTTGATCATTTCAAAATTCATTGATCGCTTCTTTGTCACGAGATCCTTCAAGAACATTGCATAAATGGGAATTTTCTCCAAAGCTTCAACTAATGGCACATTGATTGAGAGACTCTTCATCATTTGAATAAACATCTTGAATTGGTTTTCACTATTTTGCTTGGTAAGTCTTTGAGGGTATGGAGGTGGAGGCTTAGGCAATGGTGTCTTATCCTATTGCATTATCGGCTCCAGTAAATTAATAATATGATCCCTATATGGGTTTACCTCCTCTTGAGTCTCTTCCACACTATCATCAATATCAATCCAGACTTCATCATTGGGTTGCACCTCATTGCTCGAGATCTCTTCTTCTTGCTCATCATCCATAAGTTTCCTTTAACTTGAGGTAGGTGCATTCCCGCCCCTTCAACTTCTTGTAGTAACGGCCATGGCATGCCCCATGTTTTCCCCCCCTTTGGGTTTACTACCGTGTCACTTGGTAGTGCCCTCTTAGGACGAGAATTTAGAGCTTGCGAGATTTTCCCCATTTGAACTTGTAAGTTGCATATTGATGTGTTGTGTGAGGCAAGTTGGGCATCCGAATCGGAATTATTTTACATAATTTGCTTGAATATATTCTCAATAGGCCCCATCTCATTGTTTGAAGAACTTGGACCATGGGAAGGATAAGGAGGCGGGTTGTTCGGTTGTTGATACATTGGGGGCCTTTGAAACCCTGACCCGTGATTGCCTTGATTGTTGTTCCATCTGCCTTGATTGTTACACCCCCTCCCCCCCCAAATTTACTTGATTATTTCCACTCTAATTTCCTTGATTGTTGTTGTTATGCCAATTACCTTGATTGTTTCCACCACTCCAATTTTCTTAGTGATTAGAATTCTGATTGCCTTGATTGTTTTGAGGTCTCCATTATTGTTGGTTTGGGCCTTGAAAGTTGTTTCTTTGCCCTTGAAAGTTGTTCACATATTGCACCTCCTCTTCTTGTTCATTAGAAGTATCATCATGATCAAAACCACTATCTTTTTGCCCATAATTCTCCATTCGATTTTGCACTTGTGGGCCTTTAGTCCTCCTCTTGTTCACCATCATATTCACTCCCTCCATGATACTTACTTGCTTGGGACTTTGCACTTGATTTAGTTGGCCCTTTGCTAGTTGCGTCATGGTGGTTGTCAACTCGTCAATGGCTTGCCCATGGTCTTGCAATTCTTTGTGAAGATGAATCATGTTTGGATCACCTTGTGGAACATTGGCCCGGGATTGCCATGCCGATAACGTTTCTACCATCTCATCCAAGATCTCGCACGCCTCCGCATAAGGCATAGTCATGAAATTCCAACCGGCAAGTTGATTCACTACACATTGGTTGGTTGTGTTAATCCCACGATAGAAAGTTTGTTGAATCATATTGTCCGTCATATCATTGTTGGGACATTCCTTAACCATTGTTCTATAGCATTCCCATATCTCGTGTAGTGGTTCATTTGGCTCTTGCTAGAATGCCAAAATCTCATCCTGAAGTGTAGCCATGTGTCCCGGAGAGAAGAACTTAGAAATAAACTTTTCTACCAACTCACCCCAAGTGTGAATGGAATGGTTCGGCAATCGTTCCAACTAATCTATAGCTTTCCCCCGTTGAGAGAAGGGGAAAAAGCCTTAGCCTCAATACATCCTCGGAGATGTTTGTTTGTTTGCTCCCCCAACAAGAGTCCACAAACCCCTTCAAATGTTTGTAGCATTTTGTGTTGGAGCACCGGTGAAGACACCCCGTTGCTCAAGCAAAGTGAGCATTACATTGGTGATTTGAAAGTTGCCTGCCCTAATATGGGGAGGGACTATTGCGCTTGCATATCCTTCATTGGGTAATAACTGGTGTGGATCTGCTCATGGTGGAGGTGGGGGTGAAGAGAGGATATTGTCATGAGGCACTCGGCCTCTTCTATTGGCTTGAGGTTCAAGAGGAACTGTCACGATCCAAACCGATGGGCCGCGACGGGTGCCCGAGTCCTACCTGTCGAACACCCCTGAGCATGCGTATAAGATATAAACATGAATAACATCTGCTGAGTTACGAGAATAACATACATGAGGGAAATCTACCCAAAAGACATATGTACATATACGTGCAGAATACGTAGGGCGAGCAGACAAAGCTGCTATAGACAACTATATACCCAAAATTGGAAGCCGGCAAGGCCACATACTATCCAACTATACATATTGTCTACAGACCTCTAATAGAATATAAAACTGTACAAGGACGGGACTGGGCCACGTCATACCCATATATGTACACAAGCACATCGTACCAAAATCAAAAGCAGCTCCAGATCAAATGGAGCACGCCAACTCTCGCTGACCAAGGATACTAAGAAGGGGGACCGTCACCTTGTCTACCTGCACCTGCAGGCATGAAACGCAAGCCCCGGGAAATAGGGCATCAGTACGAATAATGTACTGAGTATGTAAGGCATAAAAATCAGTACATAACAGACATAGATGAAACATGGAATAAGGAATTCCTCCTGTAAGTCTAAATCACTTTGTAAATCCTAAAACATTTACAATGTCATGCACGTACGTATAAATGTCGTGTCATGCATGGGTATAGGTATACATAAAATCATCAAGCCTCTAAAGGCATCCCATCATATCATCTCGGCCACTGTGGGCAAAATCATAAACATATACCAGTTGATCAGGTGGTGGTGCGTATATAACGCCGTAACCATTTCCTATAACCCATATATATATATATATATATATATATATATATATATATATATATATATATATATATATATATATATATATATATATATATATATATATATATATATATATAATGCCATCTGGTCATGGGTCAATGTACATATATAAATGCATGAAATGCATAAAAAATACATTAATAAGATTTCTCGGAATGTCATAAATATAATATGTCTGTCGAATAATCTTTATCAAATACATATTTTTTTGAGACCCATGAATAGAAGATATAATAATAATTCACATGGGGAATCAAGAATATAGACACCCCTAGTATTTCTATGAATAGAGTCATTTATTGAAGTTGTGCATTTGTTCGTTTCGTTCGTGTCATATAGATCATGCCAAAAAGAAATAAGGGATAGCCTTAACATACCTCAAGTCGTCAATGCAACTCAACAACAAGCTTATGACAACTAGCGCCCTAACCCTATAACAAAGAAATACGTGTACAACTTAGATGGCAGTGGTATATCACGTATCTCAAATGATAACTCGATTCTAAAATAAATCGGGCAGCATTTCCCCTAATTTCACTACTCCCTCAAGACTATTATAGGCGAGATACAAACACAATACGATCAGCAACTCAAAAAAACCCAACTACAATTCGGGACCTTCAATACAACAAAACCCTAAAATATACCATAACATACCCAATCAATAAGTTATTAATTAACCTGAAATTGCAACAACGAGCGACCAGCCTACTACCCTACCACATGTGGAGTTTCTCCATGCCCTTCATCCTTCCAAACTCCATAAATCAGCAGCACAATAGGCCAACATGAGTGATTTACAAAACAGTCCACTAAAAGTGAAATAAATCGAACTCACGGCTTCCGATTACCGTCCCGTGAGTTCTAAGTATTAGAAAATGAATTTATCAACCTCCTTGATATTTAAACACTTAAATATATAAATTAAGAATTTTATTAACTATTAAATGCATTCCAAAACTCAAACTATAAAGAAAAGGAGAGGCGATATAGTGATACTTACGTCGTAGGGATCGTTCTGATGTTATCGCTTCTCGATTTCGTACCCGGGATGTTAGTATTTTTTGAAACACTATTAGAGAGCTCAAGGATAGGTTTTATGGTGTTCTCTGGTCGGGTTGTATGTAAAAATGAAGAGAGAGAGAGAGACGAGTTAAGACATATATATCAACTTTTGAAAAGTCAAAAGGTGCTAGCTTGGCACCCTCTCATTCGCCCATATTCTGACACTTATATCTTTTTATCCAAATATCGTATGAATGAACGATTAAGATAGTTGGAAACTAAATTCCAAGACCTCCAATTTCGTATATAATATGTCCCAAAAAGACCTCATATAGCACACAAAAGGTATATCTCAAAAAGATCTGTTACAAGGCAAATACTTAGTTAGTTTTTCCGCAACTTAAATCCGATTTTTTCCAAACTTTATATTTTCTATGCAAACATCATACATAGTCATATTTTGACTTTAAAATCATTTAAATAATGATTAACAAGTTTCATATTCATTACGTCACCTTGGAACGCACAAGGTGTAACAATCTTCCCCCCTTAGAAACATTCGTCCTCGAATGTCAAACTCCCAGAGATCTATAGATATTTTTGGTAAAGTCTCCTCTATAAAGGTACTACTACCAATTTGTCAGACAGAAAACCCAATAATACAAAGCCACACAGGTCCACAATCATCAATAACACCAATGGCCTCACACGACCAATAACAATAACTAACATAAGAATCAAGTACCATATACGTACCTAAAGGCTATGATGTCTCAGTTTGATCCTCATCCGGAAGTGGAAACAAGTGGGGATACCTAGTCTTCATTTCTTCTTCGGCCTCCCAAGTCATTTCTTCCACATTGTTGTTTCTCCAAAGTACTATCACCGAAGCTACGTCTTTAGTCCTCAATCTCCGAACTTGTCTATCTAGTATAGCAATGGGAGTTTCCTCATATGATAGTTGTTCTGTGACCTGAACATCGTCAACTGACACAACTCTGGAAGGATCTACGATACATTTACGGAGCATAGACACATGAAAGACTAGATGTACAGATTCCAAGTCAGAAGGCAAGTCTAATTCATACGCTACCTGACCTACCTTGCGTATGATCTTATATGGTCTAATGTACGGAGGGCTAAGTTTTCCTTTCTTTCCGAACCTCATAACTCCTTTCATCGGTGATACCTTTAGGAATACCCAATCGTCAACCTAAAATTCCAAGTCTCGCCGTTGAGTATCCGCATAAAACTTCTGACAGCTTTGAGCTGCTAATGGCATTTCCTGTATAAGCTTAATTTTCTCGATTTCCCATTGTACCAATTCTGGTCCTACTAACGTAGTTTTCCCAACATCGAACCACCTTATAGGTGACCAACACTTTCGTCCGTAAAGAGCTTCATATGGAGCCATTTGAATACCGGAATGATAGCTATTGTTATATGCAAACTCAATAAGCGGCAGATGATCCTCCCAACTACCCTTGAAGTTTATCACACAAGCCCGTAACATATCCTCAAGTGTTTGAATAATACATTCAGCCTGTCAGTCTGTCTGGGGATGAAATGTTGTACTATGACTTACCTGAGTCCCCAATCACTTTTGGAAGGACCTCCAAAAATTAGCTGTAAATTGAGCTCCTCTATCCGAGATAATAGATACAGGGACACCATGCCGTCGTACTACCTCCTTAATGTAAAGCCTTGCATAATCCTCTGCGGAATATGTGGTCCTAACAGACAGAAAATGTGCTAATTTTGTAAGCCTATCAATAATCACCCATATAGAATCGAACTTACGCTGGGTATGAGGTAAGCCTACGATGAAATCCATATTGATTACTTCCCATTTCCAAGTCGGAATCTCCATAGCCTTCAATAATCCATCGGGTTTTTGATGCTCAATCTTAACCTGCTGACAGTTAGGGCATTGAGCAACAAACTCCGCTATATCATTTTTCATTCCGTCCCACCAATATACTTCCCTGATATCATGATACATCTTTGTTGCTCCTGGATGGATAGAATAACGAGAATATTGAGTTTCTCCCATAACCTGCCGACGTAGCCCTACAACATTAGGGACACATAATAGTCCTCGATATCTGAGGACCCTATCACGAACCGGTGAACCCGATCCTCCATATTAGATACAATAGTGGGAGCATACCTAGCCAATGAATCAAACTGAAGACTGTACTCTCGAACACTCATGTTACCCTGCCGAAGGGTCAAGAACCTATCAACTCTGGCCCGTCTAAGCTCTGATGGCAGATAATGACGAAGAAAAGCCTCTGTAAACTCATGACATACTGCTGGAGGGGCATTCTCACCTCTGGACAATTCCCAAGACTCGTACCAATTAACTGCAACCTCTTGGAGTCTATAGGAAGCTTGCTCAACTGACTCAATCACAGTGGCCTTGATTGCCCTCAAAGTCCTCTGCATTCTATCGATAAATAACTAAGGGTCTTCATTTGGATCTGCCCCAATGAATACCAGAGGGTCCAAATTAATAAAATCACGAACCCTCGCACTGACGGATCTATCTGCATGATCAATTCCTACCTCCTGACGTCGAGCCTGTGCGGCTACTAATCGAGTTAATAGCTGAATATCATCTCTCATCTCCTGACCTGGTGCATTTGGCTGAAGAGTTGGACGTACAGGGGCGGGCGCTAGAGTTGGTGCCCCTCGGAGCACTTCTGGAGAGGGTGGGGTATGTGAAGTATGAGATGGAATCTCACTATGAGACTCTCCCCGAGCCCTGGTAACTCGTGGCGCTCGACTAGTAGTCTTACCAGCCACTGACTTCCCCTTCTGGGCGGCTGTAGTCTTCGGAGGTCTCGTTGAAAACGTAACATATCGTTAGGAACATGAATTCTTATATCACACGATCTAAGATAAGAAGGGAGGATAACATCCTATATGTCCTGTAGCCTCCTGTCTATAAGTGTGGTGCACGACACACCCATAAACAAGACTGTACTAGACACGGTCTGTAGACAACTCTAGGACAGAACTGTTATGATACAACTTCTGTCACGACCTAAATCGATGGGCCGCGACGGGTAGCCGAGTCCTACCTGTCGAACACATCTGAGCATGCTTATAAGATATAAACAAGAATAACATCTGCTGAATTACGAGAATAACATACACGAGGGAAATCTTCCCAAAAGACATATATACATATACGTGCAGAACAAGTAGGGTGAGCCGACAAGGCTTCTATTGACAACTATATATCCAAAATTAGTAGCCGGGAAGGCCACATACTATCCAACTATACATATTATCTATAGACCTCTAATAGAATATACAACTGTACAAGGACGGGATTAGGCAATGTCATACCCATATATGTACACAAGCATATCGTACCAAAATCAAAAGCAGCTCCGGATCAAATGGAGCACGCCAACTCTCGCTGACCAAGGATCCTAAGAAGGGGACCGTCAGCTTGTCTACCTGCACCTGCGGGTATGAAATGTAGGCCCCGGGAAATAGGGCGTCAGTACAAATAATTTATTGAGTATGTAAGGCATAAAAATCAGTACATAACAGACAAAGATGAAACATAGAATGAGGAATTCTACCTGTAAGTCTAAATCACTTTGTAAATCCTGAAACATTTATAATGTCATGCATGTACGAATAAATGTCGTGTCATACATAAGTATAGGCATACATAATATCATCAAGCCTCTGAGGGCATCCCATCATATCATCTCGGCCATTGTGGGCAAAATCATCAACATATACCAGTTGATCAGGTAGTGGCGTGTATATAACGTCGTAACCTTTTTTCCATATCCCATATACATATATATATATATATATATATATATATATATATATATATGTGTGTGTGTGTGTGTGTGTGTGTGTGTGTATAACATCATCTGGTCATGGGTCAATGTACATGTATAAATGCATGAAATGCATAAGAAATACATTAATAAGATTTCTCGGAATGTCATAAAAATAATATGCTTGTCGGATAAACTTTATCAAATACGTATTTTTCTGAGACCCATGAACAGAAGATATAATCATATTTCACATGGGGAATCAAGAATATAGACACCCCTAGTATTTTAATGAATAGAGTCATTTATGGAAGTTGTGCATTTGCTCGTTCCATTCGTGTCGTATAGATCGTGCCAAAAAGAAAGAAGGGATAGCCTTAACATACCTCAAGTCGTCAATGCAACTCAACAACAAGCTTGTGACAACTAGCGCCAACCCTATAACAAAGAAGTACGTGTACAACTTAGATGGCGGTGGTATATCACGTATCTCAAATGATAACTCGATTTTAAAATAAAACGGGCAGCATTTCCCCTGATTTCACTGCTCCCTCAAGCCTACAATAGGCGAGATACAAATACAATACAATCAGCAACACAAAAACAACCCAACTATAATTTGGGACCTTCAATACAACAAAACCCCAAAATATACTATAACATACCCAATCAATAAGTTACCAATTAACCTGAAATTGCAACAACGAGCGACCAGCCTACTACCCTACCACATGTGGCATTTCTCCACGTCCTTCATCCTACCAAACTCCATAAATCAGCAGCACAATAGGCCAACACGAGCGGACTACAAAACAGTCCACTAAAAGTGAAATAAATCGAACACACATCTTCCAATCACCGTCCCGTGAGTTTTAAATATTAGGAAATGAATTTATCAAACTTCCTTGATATCTAAACACTTAAATATAGAAACTGGGCATTTTATTAACTATTAAATACGTTCCAAAACTCAAACTACAAAGAAAAGGAGAGGCGATATAGTGATACTTACGTCGTAGGGATCGTTCTGATGTTATCGCTTCTCGATTTCGTACTCGGGATGTTAGTATTCTTTGAAACACTATTAGAGAACTCAAGGACATATTTTATGGTATTCTCTGGTTGGGTTCTATGTAAAAATGAAGAGAGGGACGAGTTAAGACATATATATATCAACTTTTGAAAAGTCAAAAGGTGCTAGCTTGGCACCCTCTCATTCACCCATTTTCTGATACTTATATCTTTTTATTTAGATATCATATGAATGAACGGTTATGATAGTTGGAAACTACATTAAAAGACCTTCAATTTTGTATATAATATGTCCCAAAAAAACCTCATATAGCACATAAAATTTATTTCTCAAAAAACTCTGTTACAGGGTAAATACTTGGTTTTTCCGCAACTTAAATCCGATTATTTCCAAACTTTATATTTTCTATCCAAACATCATATATAGTCACATTTTGACTTTAAAATCATTTAAATAATGACTAACAAGTCTCATATTCATTACGTCACCTTGGAACGCACAGGGTATAACAGGAACGTCATCAACTTGTTCCTCCTCGACGTCCACATCCCCCAAAGGTAAATTTCCGAGCTCATTGTTCTCTAGGGGTGGGCATCGGTCGGTTAGGTTCGGTTTTGTAGAATTTCGGTTCAGTTAATTCGGTTTTTAGTTTGTAATTTTAATAACCAAAACCAAACCATAATAACTTCGGTTCGCTTTATTCATGCTCGGATCGGTTTAATTAGTTCAGTTTTCGGTTTCAAGCCATGGCAAAAATAGTATGAAACAACGAGAATAGATTACTTTTTGCAGCCGATGCAAGTGCTTCTACTGTCTTCAACTAACCCATATACATATATATATCTTTAAAAAAATATACATAAAATACGGAACATATATTTTTCGTTTATGTTGTTGTATCAAAGTTTATGTTGTGGTGTTGATGTTAGTACAGTTTGACACGGAAGAGAGAGCTAAAGCTAATGCCTCCACTACCAAAGGTTAATTTATTTGATCTATTTTCCACTACCAAAGCCCAACGAAGCAAGTAATAAATCAGCGAGCACAATAAAAATTCATAAAAAAAAATTTAAGAAATTGAAATGAAATGAAGCAAAAATTACCTAACAGGAGAGAAAAGCAGAAGCTTAGAGTAAGAAGAATGGCTACGAAGAGCTATGCTTAGATAATTGTAACCCCTCATCTTCTTTCCTTTTCCTCTTACCAAATTGTTTAAGATTTAACACTTCCTCAGTATTTTCTAGCAAACCAGCTTTAAGTTATGGATCAAGTTAAGTGAGTAGTGAAAACAAGGAATGTGAAAAACGAGTATAAAATTCGGTTTTTTGGTTTAACCAAAAACCGAATCATTAAAGCCGATCACCGAACCAAACACCGAACTTTTTAAAACTATAAACCATAAACCGACCGAATAAAGTGAAAAACCGAAACCGAATAAACCGAAATTTTCGGTTCGGCTGGTTTTTTCGGTTATGCCCACCCCTATTGTTCGCCATGGTTGTACCTACGATTTCTCAAACATGTTAGTAACATGGAACAAAAAGAAGATATTCCAAAAATACACCCAAATATATAGTTAACACCATTTTTCCCCGGCAATGGCGCCAAAAATTGATGACATCTACGGCACATCTCTATATGAGATATGATATAGTCGTATGCAATAATATTACTCAACAAGAGTCAGGGTCGCTTTCCACAGGGAGTTATGAGGGGAGTTAGGAGTATATATTTGAAGCAAGCAAATGGGTTATCTATGATTGCACTTCCACAACAAGGTTTTATTTTCAATTTCTACTTTTACTCTAATGAATGCAAGTAGGTCCTATGATGGGCATAAATAAATCGTCTATGTAGCAACCACCAAACCAATAGAACAAGGGTTAGCTCCGCAGCAGGTCTGCAAGTGAGGTAAGTAGGTTCAAGGCCACTCTACTGAATTCCTGACAGCAAACAAGCGGAATACTTGACCCCAGGAAATACCCCGAGAAAGAGGGATCTCCGAGAACCACGGGAGATATGTCTTTACTAAAAAGGTATATTATAAAGGAAAAGTCTTCTTAGTATTACTATCTTTTACTATGAATATTTCTACCCTTGCAGTGCTAATATATTCATTAGTCTGAGTTATGGACATCTGAGAGAGGTTCTTTCTACCAGTGCTCCTCCTCCAGCTAATGCTAGTGCAACTTTGAAAGTTGTTAAAGCAAAGATTCCATACCTATTTTATTATTAATTAATAATTGGCATTCTCTAATCGGCCTAATCCTAAAGAAAATAGATTATAGATAATTGTTTTTGAGGTTTTTCCAATTGGATTAAAGGCCTAGGGCTATGACCAATACCTAGGTGTTTACGGAATGGAATAAAAATATTATACTTATTTTGTTGATTGGGGTATATTACGACTCTTAACTCTACGTTACCCACTCAATAACTCTCGGTCAAAGAGTGATTTTTTCCAATTTGGCTTTTAAAGTCCAATTGGGTATCAACCAAAACAGTTGATAAGAGCTCAAATCGGGTTCTTAGTATCTCTAGTTTGAATCCTTTAATTAGGTTAATCAATCTCTAGATTAACCAAATTCCTTGTTAGCTAAGTTATTCTAGACTAGGTCCCTCTTTCTCAAGTAAATACTAAGTCAAATAGGCATGAATCAATATTTGCAACTATTAAAATTGAAGCATGAACGAAGCTAAATAATCAATAACCAATCATAAACAAGCATAAATTTAATCAGCCATAAGGTTTATACAGTAGGGTTGGGTCACAACCCTAGTAAATATCTAGCTACTCATAATAGGATTTGAAGAAAATAAATATGGAAAGATAATTAAACTCATAATGAAAGATTAAAATAATGAAATCTAATGTTAAAATACTCAAATAAGCTAAAACTTCCTAAAATGGCAGAGAAAAATGGCTACATCATCTGTGTATGTTCAAACTTAACCTAATTTTGTAAAACTCATCTATTTATGTAGGGCCGAAAATTGCGGACAAAAATACCCCTCGGGAGGTTCTACGGCCGCACAATTCCATGTGCGGTCCGGAGATTTCTTTAGTTGGTAGGAAGGTGAGTTCTGCGGCCGCACATTTCTGGACTGCGGCTGCGAGGCAATTCTTATGCAGTCGCATATTTTAGGATTGCGGCCACGAGGCAATATTCTGTGGCCGCACAATTCTTGTGCGGTCCACGCTTCACAGAGGCTCCTGGACTTGGTCTTTTTGCATACTCTCTGATCTTTGACTTTTAAGCCCAGTTCTGCGGCCGCACAATTCATGTGCGGTCAGCAAATTGCTGAAAGTCCTGTTGGGTATTTCTTCTTGGTTTGCGGCCGCAGATGGAATTTTGCGGTCCGCAATTTCTTCTGCGGGCGCTGAATTCTTTCTGCGGACCGCACGTTTGTATTTCTTGCCCCTTTATTGCCATGTGCTTCAGAACCTTCCTTTTTAAGTCATATTTTATCTCGGGAGACCAAACTTCCAGCATTCTTGTAATTTGCATAATTTCATTAGTTCTAGGAATACAATTCAATAATTTTGGACCAAAACAAATGCTTAAAGGTGCTAATAAGCATTCAAAATCCCCACTTATCACCCCCATCTACCAGAACCCTAGCAATGAACTTGTCTTCATATTGCATAGTAATGTGCAATGCTTTTTTATGACTCAACTCCTCCGGTGGTAGCTCATCTTCGTGGAGAGTAATCTTGTGGCTCTCCAGTACGTGTCCTACCATATTGTACATCTCCCTACTAGTGATACCGGTAGGCACATAAGCTTCACTTAACACTTTCATCAAGGCATTCTTGTGCGCATCTGAATTTTGCAACAACGACAAGATGGATATCAGGGTGGGAGTCTTGTTAAGATGTTCAACAACAAAGTATTTCCTCACCTATACCTTCCTCCAAATATCAACAATTCCTATCTCCTCGACAGGTGGCTTAGATGTCGTCTCTTTGCTTATTCCTCCAAGATTCTCATGTGTATAAACTCTGCCAGTTCTGGTCATTCCTGCGAAGCACCTATCTCTTCCATCTTGGTTTTTCCTTTTCTTCTCGCGTCCGATCCCATGAGACAACATCAGACTTATAGGACGGTGTTGGAGCTACCATCACAGTGAAGGGTGTAGCTACCTCGACCTGAAATGGTGCCTGGGTTTGCACCACAATCTGCGAGAGGGTGGCAAGAGATGTTTTAGGAGCATCCCTCTCTCGAATAAGTTCGATGGATCCCTCCTAATCCTATTCTTCATCTGTTTCTATCACATTCACTCCCTCGCATCTATGATCAGGGAGATGGTTATTACAGACATTTGGCATGACCTATTTTGCTTGTATAACTTTGGTGTCGATCAGTGTCTGAATCTTGTCCTTCAACATTCGACATTCCTCAATGGTATGGCCTTTCATGCCTGAATGGTAAGCACAAGTTTTGTTGGGGTTAACCCACTGGGAAGGGTTCTCGACAGCAACAACAGGAATGGGGGTGATGTAACCAGCGACCTTTAAACTCTCATACAGTTGGGCTATGGCTTCAGCGATTGGGGTGTATTGTCTGGGAGCTCTGCAGTCAAAGTTTGGTCATGGCTTTGGGTAGTTTTAGGGGCGGGGGGAGGTTAATGGTAATATACGGGTTGGGTGTTATGGGTATGGTGGGTGGTGGCAGGGTATTGGTATTTTTGAGGTGAGAGTTGGTATGTGGGTGTAGGTGTTTGGTATGTAAGGGGAGACTTAGGGCCCTGGGCTACCATCATGGCACCCACTTCTTTCTTCTTCTAGATACCTCCTGATTGTAAAGCTTTATTGGTGGCTTGTAGTGCCTCGAAATTGGTCACCATTCCGCTTTTGATTCCTTCTTCTATCCTTTCCTCTAACTTGATGATGTCTCAGAACTTGTGATTCTCGATAACCATCAACCTTTCATAATATTGCGGATCCTGAGCTCTAACAAAGAACTTGTTCATTTGTTCTTCTTCAAATAGTGGCCTCACCTTGGCGGCCTCTGATCTCCAATGAGTAGCATACTCGCGGAAGGTTTCTGTCGACTTCTTCTTGAGGTTTTGGATATAGAAAACACCTGGCATGTTTTTTGTGTTGAATCTGAATCTATCCATGAAACCAGATCCCATGCTCACCCATTTTGCCCAATTCTTCGAATTCTGGATAATGTACCAGGATAAGGCATCCCTTTAAGGCTTCGCATGAACAACTTCATGTGGATTTGCTCATTCTTGCCCACTCCTACAAGCTTCTCACAGTAAGTCTCAGATACACCTTAAGATCACCGGTGCCATCAAACATCTCAAACTTAGGAGGTTTGTAAACCTCTGGCAGTTCTACATCTGATTGAATACACAAGTCTTCGTAGTTTAAACATTCAACGCCCTTTCCGCCTTCAACACTTTGGACTCTCCCTGTCAGTTTCTTGAGTTCCTCTGCCATGTTTCAGATGAGCAGTTCCTTCTCGATCGGTTCAGGTATGTATAGGGTTTTTTGTAGGGTGTGGGGTAAGGTTTCCACATATATCGGGTTTCCTTGATGAGTTCCTGGAACTTGGGTATATGGGTGATCATTGATCGAAGTTTGAGGGGAATTAGGGGTGAGTTGTGGTGCATTTTGAGGGGTGTGATAAGTGGTGGTTTACAGATACTGGGTTGGATGATGGTGATGGTGTTGAGGGGTTTTCACTAGTGGTGGATTAAGGTTTTGAGGAGGGGCGGGATTGTTATACTGGTACATTACGGAAGGATTTTGTGGAGCTATGGGTGGTGGATTTTGGGTGTTTTGCGGTGGTGTTTGGTTTTGAGTGGTTGTGTTTTACTAGTTGATGTCAGGAACATTTAGAGTAAGGTAGAGGTTTGCGAGATTTTGGACCTGCTCAAGCCTACCCTGTAGCTCCAAGATTTTCTGTTCAAATGTACGCCAACTCATTCTGTCCTGGCGTACTTCTTCCGTCCGAGGTTTCAACATTCTCTGCCATAGTAGCATTGTCTTTTCGGTTACCACTTAGATCATACATCTTCCCTTTGCCTTTGGTTTTTGGATCGCTAGGTGGGGGAGGAGGTGGAGGACCTCTGGATCTAGTATGGTACGCTGATGATACCAGCATGTACGAACCAATCTTTAGGAATGGGAGTAATCAAAAGAAAGAAAAAAAGGTAACAAAGTCAGTAAGATGAAGTAAATGAGTGTTTGCAATATTTAAGCAGGTATCATGTAAGGTTGTGCAATAATTCACGTCCTAATTTGGGGACCTCATTGTGCCTGAGGTAGGCCTAAGCGACATATAGACTTGGAGAAAATTCATGCCAATGTTGCCTCATTCCATTAATGCGAAAACAAGACAAATCAATCATTCACTAAATCGAAATAATAATTATAAAGTCACTAATGGCATTAAGCCTTATTACATCGAAATCTAATCTAATCTAGAAAGCAATAACGAACATTATCTCCTATTCTACTTGGTCCCTAAAGGACCTTCTTCATGCTTGTCTCTCTTGACTCCATCAATCACATTTCCCAGATCGCGCATATTGAGCATCAAGTACGCCATTACCAGCTTCCCTCCTTTATCAGGATCCATGCTTTGACAATCCCAAAGCCTCTTTCTCATCTTCCTCTCTAGCTCCATCAGTCCTTGCTCTAGATGCTCCAACCTTTCTGTAAACTTATTTCCAATCTCGTTCCATTATCTGATCGCCTCCATATCCACCTTATGTTGTTCTAGATGCTTAGCTTCAGATTCAAACACCTTTTACATAGCCTCTTATATTTTATATGTGCCTCAGCCACCTCATCTATGATTCTATCCTTCAGAACCCCCGGTTTGACGTCCCCGGTTATGTCATCTTCCAACCATGAGAGATAGTAGTATATATGACCGGCGTGATACGTATCTGGCTCAATAGTCTCTCCTATATGTGTTGGGCTCACAAATTTGAATGGGATGACATCTCCTTTGAAGTCTGCTTTATACTGAACCATGATGAAAACCTGAGGTATGACTTGTTTCCTCCCAGCTTACCTCATTACCCTTATAGAAGTGTAAGGGTAGATGCCTCGCAACCCGATCAATACTAAGTGAATGGTTCCTTTGGACCTGATGATGAACTGACTACTAGGAAACCATTCAAACATCAAATGCACTTGCTCGTCTGTCAAATTACTGAAGAAATGCACCCAGCCTACGGCATTTCCAGGCTTTGCAAACCTGTCTGGAATGAATGTCATCTTTAATGGATGAAGACTGGCTATGTAGTCATTCAGTGGCCTACATGGAAGCTCGTGGCGCTAGTCACCTCTCTGAAAGTGTTCCAGCAACCAAACTTGTAGCAAATGATTACAACCCTTGAAGTGTGCGAACCCATGCTTGCACTGATCCAGAGCACGTCACATC
Organism: Nicotiana tomentosiformis; assembly: GCF_000390325.3. NCBI lineage: Eukaryota > Viridiplantae > Streptophyta > Magnoliopsida > Solanales > Solanaceae > Nicotiana > Nicotiana tomentosiformis. The sequence continues at coordinate 32,754,482 of NC_090812.1, forward strand.
TCAGCTATGATCATCGGAATGATAGTGTATTTCTTCCCCTCGATACCCTCCATTAAGGTCCTGGCAACCATGGCTAAGCGAGTATGAATTCTTCCCCTTGCATTGGAAAGATCAACAAACCCAAGAAGTAGACTATGAAAACATAGACCCGACGATACACCCATCCTAAAGAGGTAATGGCTAGCTCTTTATGATGAAGGCTATATGATTTGATACGCCCATAACGCTCATAGAGAAATTCAAAGGGGATATATGATTTCTTCAGGCAGACCAGTTTGTCGTTCTTCTTAAAACCCAACATCTTCAGAAAACCGCGTGTGGTGGGATTATTTGGTACCAATAGACCCGGACTATCCCATGGTAACTTGGCGAAGCCCCCTATTATTTCTAGGATAGGATTCATTTTCATATTTCCAAACCGGAAAACAACTCTCTTTTCATCCCATAACATGGTGGCTGCCTCATTTAGCCCCCTGTTGGGTTGAACATTCAGCAAAAATGGCAGGTTACCCAGTACTCTCTTCACAAGGTTTTTGTCACAGGGTGCAAGGTCATTCCACCAATCAAGTAGCAGAGGCGGGATATTCTGGATTATACCAAACCTGGGGATTTCATGCTTCATTTTCTGCAAACAAATAAAAGTTAGCCCTTTCCCCCTCCAGATTTGACTATTTACGCAATAATGATCAACATGATGGCATGTTTTCTCAAAGTAATGCACATAATATGATGGTGTCCTTTGGGATTATGGAAATCCCGTTGGACTTTGGACAGTGTTCACCTAAGTGGGTTGATACGTCAATGACGTCTCAATCCATACTAGGTTTAACATGATGCATGTACATTTCAAATCAGAGTGTGGTTTCTAGAAAGGTCTAGACTGGTACTCTCAAGTGGACAACTTGAGAGGAAAAGGCATGTGAGCATCGACTATACCGCTGATCGATTAGTCTACCGACAAATAAGTCTTTCCAGTTTTAAAATGGTATTTTTTAGGAAAGCGCGGACAGTCATCAAGCGCCGCTATGGTGATAATAAGCACGAGTGGAGTATAATGCTGGGAGCATGCTTTACGCAAAAATAGTAACATGTTACCAAATATTTACATGTTGAAAATGCGTAAAACAATAAATAATATAAACAGGAGAAAGAAAAGAAAAAGGAAAATACAAAAGAGAGAAGTCAATTTAACTCATGAAAACATGCAAAAATGTAATTAAATGAAGCAAATAGGGAGATAGGGACGTGAGAGACATGATATAGCAGTCTTAAACAAGATGAAGGAAACAGAGAGAGGATGTATATGTCATAGCAATTTAAACAAATAAAGAAAGATAAGGGAAGGAATGTACATGTCATCAAAAATATTCATTAATCCACATAAGTCAACTTCATTATGGTAAGAGTCTAAGTGTAAATCCCCATCAGAGTCGCAATGCTGTCGCACCCCGTTTACTCGCAAAAGTAGGTTTCGACTTGTGACAATTCTTTTAAATGGGTGTTAAAAGTTAAGAGTCGCCACCTGACGATATTTAAGGTGCATTAGGGCACATATTTGTAAATAATTCTGTTTAATTAGTCTACATTACCAAAGATTGGGTAAGGGCTCAAATTACCTCAAATAGAAGGTGTTAGGCATTCTTCGAGGTACAAAACTATGGGTCCCGTCCTGAAGTTTACGCTATGTGGGATTAGCGGATTATAATTGTCCTATGTGATCATATAAGTGAGGGAAGACAAGGAATCTAAAGGTTCTAACAAGTGTAAAGAAATTCGTACAAGATTTAAACTATATAGATAACCGGTACAAGTCTTTGGAGATTACAAGATATAAATTAATTATTCGAATTGCAAACAATAAACATATAAAGGAGGGGGGTCCTAAGTTTTTTAGCCTAAAGGATCATCTTGTGCAACATAAATAATACTTCGCAACTCCCTTAGGGTAGGGGTTGCTCATATTATTCAGCGGGCATATACTATCGTCTCATGCTATACTTAAAACGTTCTAATTCAACTCTAGACCGTCTCCTATGCGTGCGCTACCCGCCCCATACCTATGGTCCAGGAGGCCGTGGACCTACTATTTGGGTGGTTATAGACTCAAATTAGGATGCTCAAAATAATAAAACTAGGTACACATTCAAAACATATAGGACTTTACATAAAAATAATAAATGGCTCAAGTTAGCCTCCACACATAAGCAACAAATACACACGGGAAGATTAGGCAGTAAAAACTTTTAGAGTTAAAACACATGAGAGTCGTTAACTCTTATGGCCATGATTTCCATGTGATTCTAATTTCCAGTATAGTACGAGCAGTACTACAACTTTAGACTAATGAATTTGCTGATTAAAGGCATTAAAATCCCTATAGGCATGATCTCTAAATTGCTCGTGCAATGAGACAATATAAATGTTTGAAATCTCATAATTAATAACGTTGATGTTATAGATAGGATTTCTAGGCGAGTGACAGTATCCTATAGGCAGGATTTCTAGTAGTTGACAATTAAACTTGATTTTATAGTACTTTATCCCTATAGACATGTCATCTAGGTGGGGCAATATAATGAAAGCTGCAAAAGTAATTGACTAAATGATTAAAATTCTATAGTCATGATATCTTGATGAGCATTTGTGAAGACATGTATTATCACATCCTATAGGCATGTTATCTAATAATTAAGCAAGGTGTTTGATCCTTATAGGCATGTTGTCTAAGAGCGTGCAGTAGTAGATATGGAAACATGTATAGCAATTACTTAAACTAACATGTTTTGAATGGTGTACAAGTATTAGACAAGTTAAGTGAAGTGTGTGATTCCTATATGCATGATTTCTATTAGTGTGTAGAGTATAATTTCTTATTGAGGATTTCAACATGAAAGCCTTGCATAATAATCATATTAGTAGCGTAATTTGGGCAAACATACTTAGTTCATAAAGTTATATCTAACAGTAATTCCAACCAAAGCATATAGACAAGATCACAGCAAATATTGCCAAGTTCACAAGGCAGGTTTATGCTTATATTTTTCAGAAACAGCGTTAGAATGATAGGATTGACCATCATATGCTAGTGAATTATATATTTTTTAATCCACTAGGCATGGTGCCTAGGTCTAGTTTTTATATATAAGAAATTAAAACCAAAACAATACAAGATAGTGTATAGTTTTATGTAATGTAAAGAAATAGCCTATGAAAATTACATAGAAACTACGGAAAATGTCCAAATATGCCCTTGTATTATACGAAATTGAGCACATTTGCCCTTCATTAATACTTTAGCTCAAGAAAGCCCTTACTGTCACATAGTTGGTCCATATATGCCCTTAGAGTCACACAGTTCGCCCATATATGCCTTTTTCGAAACGGAATTCACCCAAACCAATTAGTTCTTTCGTTAATTGTATTAAAGTGTATTACAAACACTATTTCCTTTTTATTAGTACTTTTTTTCTTTACTTTTCTCTTTTCTTTCTTCTTTTTTCTTTTCTTCTCTTTTTCCCTTTTTCTTTCTCCCATATCCGATTTCCTCTATTGCTGATGTCTTTTTCATTTTCGTCACCAATTTCACTTGATAAAACTCATAAATTCCATGTTCTCGACATTTAATATATTGGTCATTTGTACAATTATGAATTCAAAGTTTGATATATATATATATATATATATATATAGAGAGAGAGAGAGAGAGAGAGAGAGAGAGAGAGTGAGAGAGAGATCATTGTTTAGATATACTCATGCTCAATATAACAAATACTACTACTACTAAATTCATATGAACATGTTGAAGCTATAGTGCGTCCCCTACATACATCCTTTGCACATCAACTCGCTGATGTGGTGTTGACCCTCTAAATAAACGAAATTAAATTGTTTCAAAAATTATGGTTTAAACTTTAAAATAATAAAAATATCTCAACCTTTAACAATACTCAAAAGACCAAAATATTTAAATTATTTCCAGAAAGATAATTTAATAATTAAAAGACCAGAGTTCAAGTTCTAGTGTTATAAATTTGAGTTGTTAGTCTTTTTTCAGCTGGACATTTTTTATTTTTTTATTAACTATGTAAATTAGGGGTGTACATGGACCGAGTTGGTTCCGTTTTTATCAAAACCAAACCAAACCAATTATATCGGTTTGGATTGGTTCGGTTTTGTTGGATCTTTCGGGTTTTTTGTTATATAAATATTATTTCAATCTTACTTTGTTAAATTTTTTATAACTAAATATATGTTCAGTAAAAATTTAAAAATTGACAAACATATGATTTATTAAAATATTCTTATGGGAGAATTTTCTTAGTAATTGAAATTCATGAGTTTTGTCAAGTTAAATTGGTGACGAAAATAGAGAAGACATCAACAATGGAGGAAATCAGATATGGGAGAAAGAAAAAGGGAAAAAAGAGAAGAAAAGAAAAAATAAGAAAGAAGAGAGAATGGTAAAGAAAAAAAGTACTAATAAAAAAGAAAATAGTGTTTGTAATATACTTTAATACAATTAACGAAAGAACTAATTAGTTTGGGTGGATTTCGTTTCGAAAAGGGCATATATGGGCGAACTGTGTGATTCTAAGGGCATATATGGACCAACTATGTGACAGTAGGGGCATTCTTGAGCTAAAGTATTAACGAATGGCAAATGTGCTCAATTTCGTATAATACAAGGGCATATTTGGACCTTTTCCGTAGAAACTATTACCAAACTTGAGTTTGATAAATCTCAAGATTGATAGTACATTTTGATCTAGTACTATCAATATGAAGTATACTGCAATAGTAGTAATAGCAGTGCATAAATGCCATCCCTGTAGAGTGATCTTCCATGTAGCTGATTTGCATCCATAGTTGAAAGAGAGTCCTTCTCACATATATAAACAAGCTTGTCGAGAAAGGTGCAAAACTGGGCAGTCTTGTTTCCCCATTGTGCACATGCTTTTGTTCGAGTTTCTCTTTCAAATTTGCCACTAGTGAATTACTCCAACAAGAGTTTCAAGAGGAAAAGCATAGTCCATAATTAACCTAGGGACTTCAGTCAATTAACATAAGAATCTAGCAAAGTCATAGAGAGGAACATGTGGATGGCAGTTTTCACATGAAGGTTTTTAACATGAGAGCCTAATGAGCATATGGTCACGAACATTATAACAATAGGCTAGTGGACATAGTTTACAATAGTTGACAAACATGCCACTTAGTTGAACATGAGACTTAACATATTCAGTATTAATCATAGCACAAAGGTTCAAAACAATATCAGAATTCATGATAAGTGAAAATATATCAACTCTAGATTAACAAGACATACATATACTATGTCTTAATCACATATAGGAGAAGAGGCTAGATATTAAGTCTCATTCTAGAGGTCTTCAGCTATATTATGGAGCACAAGATTAAACAAATCAGGGTGCACACATTAAGTAGCAGGAAAGAATATTTGGCTAACAATATGATCAAGAATTAACTCTAGTAAAGCATACATGAATGATTCAATAGGAACTAGAACATATTTTGGGCATAAATTGGTATATCACAAGAATCCAGAACATGGTAGAAGGTAAACTCAAGACAAGCAGCAGATGAAAGCATTCATACACACACAAACACACTAGGATGGAGATGCTTAGGAATGATAGAATCGGGATTATAATTTAGGCTAGTTTAGATACTAGAAAAAAAATATATAGAGCCACGAGAATAACTTCAGAGCAAATAGGGCTGCAAACATAGATGACATAATAGCATATTGATTCACAAAGGTTTCAATGGCATAGATATACAGAGTATGAATACAAACGAATAGAGAATGAAACTGCAAAGGCCAAAGGCACTTACCAGTTACAAATTAATAGACAAGTAAGTAATAAGGATAATTTCTAGCAGGACTTTAATCATTAGTAACAAAAAAGCAACAGAACCCCAAAATCCTAATGCATCAGAGTTCCCAAGGGTTTCAAGTGAACCCCGGGCAGTGCTTACACTGAAAGAGGTTGAATAATCGAATTTCGGTGGCCTTGACTTTCAGTCGGCCAAAATCATAGAATGAGCGAGAATGAGAGAATAGTGGTCGTAACAATAGTCAAAGGATAGTCGTTTCGACCTTTTAGGGGAACGGGAAAAAAAGGGGTTATATAGTAGTAAAAAATGAACAAACAAATATGGAAAACAATAAATTAAGTACAAATAAGGAAAGAAAATATCACATGCAATCAATAATAGAGCCGGTAAAAGGAGAAATTGAAAATCAAATCCTAATTATGGTTCAATATTTAAAAATCGGTCTGCTGGTGTAAGAAATCAACCCCTTTTCCATGTATATGGACGAGATATTGTCCATATCTTAGAGATTGAAGTTGAACGGGCCCGATTCTGAGAGATGGTACTTGCCAAGTTTAGGCAAGTACTAAGTAACGCCATTGTTGCGTAGGTACTGATGCAGTAATACAAATATGGAAAGTGAATCATAGAGAGATTCCATTGTCTAGCCGAAATGGAAGAATGGTTAGAGATAAGGAGGATAGGGTTTAGTGTGAGAGTGTAGAGAAGAGAGAATGAAGAGGCGACTGGGCGAAGAAAATAGTCTCTAGGGTTTGGGTGAGGGTCATAAAGAGAAGGGCTGGTTTATTGTGGGTCGTTGATCTTAAGAGATCAACAGCCAGGATTAAAATAAGTCGGGACGGATCAAGAAAATGGGTTTCGACCGGTTTAAGTCAATGTGATTGTTTGGTTTGGGTTGCTAAAGAGTAAAATGAGGTGGTCTAAGGGTTTGGGCCTGATTTGGTCCGAAAATTAGCCCTATATTGGGCTATAGGTTAATTGTACAAAATTCATTTACAATAATTTATAAAAAGTAATTTATAAATAATAAAAATATTACTTATGCGGTAAAATGATTGAAACTAATAGCTTAATATTATAAAAATATAAAAAAAAATACTATTTTAGCATAAACAATGTAATAAATGTAATTATGTATATAATATAGGCTATTATTACAAAATTGCATAAATAGCTCAAAAATACAAATGTAATTATATGAAATGAAGTAAAAATGTTGTAAAACATATGTGTGAGTTTAAATAATAAATTTTGATGATTAAGGCATCACGAAATAATTGGAAAGGATAACTAATAAATATTTAAACAATTTAAATACAAGAAATCAATTTTAAAGCTTTAAAAGATATGAAATAATTATAGAAAATACTTATATAGCTCTTGTAAATTGAGTAATAATGCAAAATAATATTTGAAAGCATATAGAATATTTTATAAAATATGAGGGAAAAATTGGGTACCAATAATAAATTTGAGTTGCCAAATTGTGGGGAGGCTTCTTAGAATTTTTCTCACGTGTTCTCCACTTCTGATTGGTCTACCAAAGGCTTAAGTCTCCAAGGATTTTGCTGAATCTAGAGAACATTTCCTCCACCGATTGGCCATCCTTCATTGAAACAATTCATAATCTCGAACTAGGAGATTAATCCTTGTCTCTTTCACCTTATTGACTTCCAACTTATCCCACATTTCCTTTGCAGTTTCATACGTAGATATTTTTTTCATATTCTTCTTTGCTTATGGCATTGTACAGTACATCTTTTGCCTTGACGTTAACTTGGATGATAACTGCTTGTTCTTTAGTATATTCATCTAAATCAAGATGATCAAATGATACTATATTTTTACCGTCTTTATCCTTCTTTGGCGGAATTGAAAGATTTTCCTTTTTTATCACACGCCAAATCTTAATATCATATGACATAGTGTAGGTCTCCATATACACTTTCCAATGTGAAAAGTGCTGGCCATTGAAGTAAGGAGATCGTACCTGAGAAGTTCCTTCTTGAAAAAGTGCTCCAAAGACTGTGTTTGATGCCATAATCTTTTCCTCACTTGTTGTTAAGCAATATTCGTGTGTCCTGCTCTGATACCAATTGAAAGTACAAGAGGGGGGAGGGGTGAATTGTAGCCGATTTGTAAAACTTAGTTGACTATGAGAAAACTTAGTCGACTAGACTTCACACAGGAATTAATCCTAACATAAATAAATTGCGCAAACAGAAGAGTAAAGGAGACGTAGCAATTTTTATACTGGTTCATTACCGGTGTGGTACCTACGTCCAGTTCCCTTGGGTCAGAAGGGTTCTCTTAGATCTTCAGTAAGCTTTTACAACAGTGATGGTTTTAGTACGTTCACCACCAACGATATACAGCAACAATGTTTCTTTCTAGTATTGAAACAACTATTTTTTTGTTTTCTAACTCTTTCTCTCTTTTGCGACACTTGTAGACTAAAAATATAATGTTTGTACTAAGAAATAGAAACGTGTAGAAACGGATGTGAAGTTGTGTGATTTGCTTTGCCCTTCTACTTCTTCTTTTGTATGCTTGATGAGTCTTTTGATTCCTTGTTTTCTGGGATCGCATAGCAATAATGATTTGAGGTCTTTCCTTGTGAGGCATAGATATCTAAGAGTGAGACCCAAGGGTAGCTTCATGAATCTAGCTTGAGAAGTGTGGCTAGATACATTCTTAACTTGAAGAATTGGCTCTTCCAATTATACTTGATTAGAGCTTCCGCATAGTGTCCTTTGATTTGCTCTCTATCCTTGATTAGCTCTCTCTATCCATGATTAGCTCTCTTCCTTTTTTGTGCACTTGAGGATCTTTAGCAGGCCTAATTGATTGACTTTCCTTACTTGTTCTTTGATTGATTGATTCTCTTTACATTTGATGCAAAGTTCGAAATACATAGCCGTTGGCTTCCTCTGATTTCCTCATAGGATTTTCTTTCCTTGCATTCATCAATACCGTTGCTAATATGCACAAAATGAGATGTCACTAGTCAAGGCTCTTTTAAGTATTGTTTATTATTAAAATTCTAAACTTAACAATTTCATTCTATTAGTTTGGTGGCGGTGGTTATTCAACAGAAAAGCAAACTTAGAAACCACGCGATTCATGAAATGCAGATTCTTCTTCTTCTTCTTCTTCTTTTTTTTGCTTCTAGCAAATCAAATAGCCTTAGTTAAGTTGTCATTCATGTCTCTGTTGTAATTAATAAGCTGGACCATGGGTAGATACTCCTAAATGATTGTCCAAAGAAGTCTCATTTCACATTAATATTTGAGGCCTCCAAAGTAGGTTTAGCCATAAATAATACTCTATCCGTTTCAATTTATTTGAACCTATTTTTTTTTAGTCCGTGCCAAAAAGAATGACCCCTTCTTATTTGAAAACAATATACCTTTATGTAATGATTTGTAGCCACACAAAATATATGTGCCTCATTTTACACCACAAATTCAAAAGTTTTTCTCTTTTCTTAAACTTCGTGCCCAGACAAATGGATTTACATAAATTGAAACGGAGGGAGTATAAGTATTTCAGTCAGTTTTGGCCGTCAGTATTGTCAAATATTGAACTTCAGTTTTGAAATACTGCAAAAAAATATATGAGTCAACTACTAAATACATAGTACTACTTTCAATTTCAACTTAATTTTATTTTCAAACTCTAACCAAATATTGTCCAAGAAAGTGTTATTCACGTAACTCACGCGACGTAGGTTTTTATATTTAAACGTTAACCATCTAAACATAAATTGTTGAGATTTGATTTTTTTTTTAACGACTAGTCTTAGTGTACGCGCGTTGCGCGTGTACCCTGTATAAATGTTAAAACAATTCTTTCATGTAAATGAATTTTTTCTTTTTTCTTTATTTTTTATTCGATCATAGTAAGCTTATTTCTTTTGTCGAATGGAATTGAGATCATCTTGGTGCAAGCAGTCATGTAGCCATGTATTTTGTGATTTGGTTCATAGCATATATTATTCTAACTTCTAACAAATATTTTTTTTTTTAATTTATTGTACGATCATGCAAGCTTTGAATATTCTTGGCTCATTGTTTTGGAGAAAATTGACAAATAAGTATATTTTTACAATTTTCTAATTTTTTTAGCATGCGCACGGAAAATAAAGCTACATGTCAATTGTGAGATTACTTCATATCAATAATATTTTGAATGAACAACAGGATTGCTTTGTGTATTGTTACTTTGTGTTTAATATTTGGAGCATGCGCCTAAAAGAATCATCAATGATATTTAAATAATAATAATATTAATAATAATAATAATAATATTTAAACAAGTATACTTTTATAGTATTACTTTGCGTCGATGATGGCAAGGTTTTGTGGCTTTAAGTTTTTTGTGGCTTTTTAGCTTCGTGTGAGATTTGCAGCTTTAAAGGATTTGTTATATTGCCTAACCAAGAGAGAAAATCTAAGTTGAGGAATTTATTAGATATTGTAGTCCTAAATATTAGACTAAGTATTAATTGAAGTTGATTTGAAAATCCAAAATATTAAGAAGTTAATTTAAATTGCAATTTAATCCATTGTGAAATCTATTTCTAAAGGGTAAAAAAGGCGAACGATATTTCGCTAAGGATTTCGTGCTTTTATATAGTATAGATTAATAAAACTAGGTTATGTATATGTACTAAGAACCAAGTTCTTAGAATTGGGCAACTGGTGTCCTCTGAACTGCAGTAACTTATTATGGTAAGAGAATTTGGGATCCTGGCTTGAGTTATTTTATAGTCGGGATCTATTAAAAATAACTTTTCTACCTTCAAGGTAGGGGTAAGGTAATCCGTGATTGACTTAGATAAGAAATAATATCTTGTTGAGATTTCTTAGGATCTCAGGGGCAGTTGGCAGCCGGGCTATTTTGGAGGGATTTCACGCTGTTTAGGAGCCCTGCCATACTTAGGACTCCTAAATTATAAGTTGCCAATTTCACGGGCTAACTAACGAGGGTGTATATATTGTTTTCCTTTGTTATGCAAACTACTCATTCACACATATAGTAAGCTAGAGCATTTAGTGAACAAGCAATTCAACCAAGTCTTGTTGAAGTACTTAATCCCTGTTCATTAGAGAGTGTGTGAAGAACGAAACTGAAGTATATTGAGTTATAATATTGATTCATGACAATCACAATTGTTTGAACCTGTAAGGCTTTCATAGTTTCGTTTTCGACGTAGTGGCGTGTAAAGTGAAGTTTACATCCCCCAAATCAAATAGTATAAATTAAATTTGTAAATCCATATAGTTTCTTGATCCTTTTCAGTAAATCCGAGAATACATATGAAGATTGTGTATTGTGACTTGTGATGGCTGGAGATAACGTGTTGCTCTCATACAAGCAGAGGCGGGGCCAGAATTTCAAGGTTATGAATTTTGTATTTTAGAACGACTTCAAGTTTCAATAACTGAGTTCTAAATTTAATATTTATATATGTTTAATAAATTTTTCAACACAAATATACTATTTGAACAAGTCTATTGGTTCTACCGAACTTTTTGCTCCTCCCTTACATACAAGCCATCCGAACGATACCGATCTCTGGCTTTTACAAAATGCCATCAGTCTTGGTAAGTGATGCTAAAAATACGTACTCCTCATTTTTATGTGTTTATAAGAAATATATGTGCATTTACAAACTTTCTTTTTAGGATTTGACAAAAACTCTCTACAGAAAGCTTGTTGTGGAATAGGAGGAGATTATAATTATGACTTACATAATCAATGTGGAGCTATAGGAGTTCCGGTGTGCATTGACCCGAGTACTTACATCAGCTGGGATGGAGCTCATTTGACACAAGAAGCATACAGTTGGTTGACAAGATGGCTAATTGATACTAATATCTTACCCCAATTGAACTGTCAAGCTTAAGTGTATGAATCAGAAAGCATATTCAAAATAAGCGCTCCTTCTTTTTACACGGCGCAGTGCCGATTTAAGACATTATTGAGATGATTGATTGATGACATTATTGAAGCCCTATTGAAATGGCAAGTGCATTAAATCAACATTGCTTTCCTGAATGCTTTTCTTTTTTATTCTCCATTTCTCTCAATATGAACAAATCAAATAGCAAGTACTTTCTCTTTTTTATGTTTCGACTGTTTTTGTGTTTCATAATATTAAGGGGTTCATGTCCAAAGTTCAGACGTAACTAGAAATCAAAGTTCAGTGTTGTTTTATTTCTTTTATTCTTTCATATAACCTTTTTCCCTTGATCTATTTTACCTTACAAATCAATTATTAACTCAACCCGGAGCGACTATATATTTTGGGGTTAATTTCATGAATGGTCATTTAACTTTTATTTTATTGCACTAATTAGTACAAATATCTAACAAAATTATGTGTGATTAGTATAGAGTGTTCTCGAGTTTTCACATGGTGGCGTGCAAAGTTGTGTGTTGGCTCAAATGAAGTTTGTTTTGAAGATTGACAAAGGAACTCAGGCATGAACCAGGTCCATCCCATGTGTACACACACACGCGCAGATTCGAGCATAAGGGATATACGTGAAGGAGATAAGCTTAACTTGTTATATCTGATATCTCTTGATCGAAAAGGTTGCATAATTGATAAGGAGAAGGACTCCTTACTCAAAGAGAACACTATCTAAGACAAGGGAGGAGTTCGAAGTTGTGGATAGCTATAACTTTTCCACCAAGAAAGAGTAGCATTAGGACTCTAGTTATCTCTTATTCTACTCTATAAATTGCAGGATGTTCTCATTCTACAGGCACGCACAAAAGCTGAAGTTAAACATGAGTTGAGAGCAAAATAGCAAGGCATTTTTCAAACAATTCTTGTGTGATTCAAGTGTGCGAACCTGAAGCTACATGAACCAGATAGAAGAACCAGTTCCACTCGTCTGTCTTTTATTCTACTTCAATTGTAGTAGGTGTTTTTAAGTTGTACCTTTCAGCTTTATCTAGAAGCAATTATATTAGGTACTCTGAGTATTCAAGTTAAAGTTAAATTGAAGTTGTCGCAACAGTTAGAGGCTGGTTGCCACAACGGGATTAGAGTTAATCCTTAGGTTTACAAAGAGTTGTAAATGCTATTTTGGCTCCTTGATTTAGTGAAGTGTTGGAAAAATCCTACTGAATAGTAGGTCGTAATTTTTTCACCTTTTGAGACGGGTGTTTTTCACGTAAAAATACTTGTGTTCTTTACTTTCCGCATTTACTATTTTCGCAACAATAGTATAAGAAACACTTAGAAGAACTAAGTCTTTCTATAATCAGTGCACGCGAAAATTGAATACCACAAAAATCACCCCTCCCCCCCTCTTATGTTGCATTAAAGTATAAAATATCAAGTGGTATCAGAGCAGGTTATCCTTGAAAAGGCTAACACCTTAGGAGAAGATCAAGATGAGTGCACCACCTGAAAACTGGAAAGGGCAATCCACTGCTAGACCACCACTCTTTAATGGCCAGTACTACTCTTGGTGGAAAAACAGGATGAGAGATCACATTATAGGAGAGGACTATGAGCTATAGGACATTGTCACCAATGGTCCACTAGCTACCTTTATGATAAATGCCGAAGGAGTAGAGGTGCCAAAGACGAGAGCTGGTTGCACTGATGAGGACTTGAAGAAATGGGAGAAGAACACTAAATCCAAGAAATGACTTTTTGTGGACTTGGTCCAGATGAGTACAGCAGAATTCAAAGTTGTGCCACCACTAAGGAAATCTGGGACACTCTCAAGTGGCTCATGAAGGAACACCTCAGGTGAAGAGATCCAGAGGAACTCTACTGTATTCTCAATATGAGAATATTATTATGAATGAAGGAGAAACCAATCAAGAGATGTACACAAGGTTCACTACATTGACAAATGAACTAAAGTCTCTTGGAAGGATTATTTCTGAAGAAGATAGAGTTGAGAATATATTGACAAGGGTTCTACCTATTACCTGGGAAAGTAAAATCACCGCCATTCAGGAATCAAAGAACATTGCAACTCTCCCACTGGATGAATTAATTGGAAATCTTACTGCCTATGAACTTAGGAGACAAACCATGAAAATGGATGTACCTACGAAGGAAAGGAGTCTGGCACTCAAAATCACTGAAGGTTCTGATCTAGAAGATGAAGATATGGCTATGATCACCAAGGACTTCAAGAAGTACTTAAGGAGAGGAAAAGGTCCTTCAAGAAGTGGAAACTATAGTAAGTCAAAAGTTCATGAGAAGCACACCAATGATGGATGCTACAAGTGTGAAAAGACTGATCACCACATCAAGAACCGTCCTCAATGGGAAATTGAATGGAAGAAGGAAAGAGTTGAATGAAGGAACAGGAAGAAAGAACAGGTTCAACCCAAGAAAATCAAAGGATCAACCAAGGCTATGGTCACTACTTGGGGAGAAAGCTCAGATAATTATGATGGGGATGAACAAGCACTTATGGCCATTGGAGAATCTGATGAAGAAACTGAGGTAAGTGTAATTCATCTCAAAGACAAGATTAAATTGTTGTCTGAAGAAAGGTTATCAGAGTTACTTCTAGAACTAATTGATGAATCTGGGGATGTAAACAATGAAAATGAACAGTTGTTTAAAGAATGTGTGATTTTGAAGGCTATGTGACAAAACCTGGAACTTAGGGTTAGTGAAACTGTAAGTGAAAATACTGTTTTGAAAAACTAGGTCCATGCACTTGATTCAAATATTCTAGAATTTAGCTATGAAAATCTAAAATTGAAATTAGGAACAGGTAAAAAGACAGTTGATCACACCACTACAAGAAAGTAGATTTTCTGTGGCGACTTTTAGTGGCGACATCAAAGTTGTGTTTTAGTGGCCACAAATATGCCTCATTTTTTCTTTCCCTCTGAATTTACTTTTGGCTGAAAAGGTTTTGGTGGAGATCAGTCTCGAGTCACCACTAAAGGTATTTTAGAGGCGACTATGTCGGCCCAATTAGTAGAGATCTTATGGCGACATTTTTATTGTTGCTAAATCATGAAGAAAATAAAAATTGAGAAAGTAAGTGACCCTTCTTTAGTTTCGTTTTCTTTTTAATTCTCTTCCTTTCGTTCAGTGTTCCCCGCGAAGAACAAAACCCTAGTCCCTACCGCCCCTCTTCTTCTCAGATCCAGTTCGTAGCCATCGACCAACTGTGATGACCCGATAGGTCATCGTAAGATTTAAACATAATTCTGTTATCCGAAACCTTTAAAAATCATGTTTAAACCTTCTTCAATTTGCGTGCGCAGTCCGGGCGTCTTTTCGAAAAGCTTTTATGCTAAAAACTGATAAAAATAAGAAATTTTGCCTCTCATTTGAGTTGACTTCGGTCAACATTTTTAGTAAACGGACACAAATTTGTACTCTGACGGTCCCGGTGGGTTCGTGTTGTGATTTGGGACCTGGACATATTTTGGTTCCGGAGCCCGGTACAGGTCCACTATAATATTTATGACTTGTCTGTAGAATTTGGTGAGAACGAAGTTGATTTGACGTGATTCGGACGTTCAGTTGTGAAAATAGAAGTTTTAAAGTTTTCTTGAAAATTTCATTCGATTTAGTGTTCAATTCGTAGTTCTAAGTATTTGTTTGGCGATTTGATCATGCGAGCAAGTTCATATGATGTTTTAGGACTGGTGTACATGTTTGGTTTGGAGCCCCGAGGGCTCGGGTGAGTTTCGGATAGGCTACGGGTGTTTTGAAACTTAGAAATCTGGTTTTTCTACAGTTTCAGGTGCCTTATGGTTTCCTTCTTCGCGTTCGCGAAGGCACTCTCGCGAACGCGAAGTGTGAGATGGGATAGGGGATGGTTAGTTCTATGGGAACGCGAGGCCATGGTAGCGAACGCGGAGCATTGGGGATCTGCTCTTTGCGAACGCGACAGGCAACACGCGAACATATAGAGTTATTGGAGGTGGGCTGGGGATCAGTGGGTTGTTCTACGCGAACGCGATGGTCAGGGGAGGATAGACCATCGCGAACACGTGAAATCCTTCACGAACGCAAAAGCCATTCGGTCTGTTGTACTTCGCGAACATGGCAGGCCCTTGGCGAACGCGGCAGGCCCTTCGCGAAAGCGAAGAAGGCCTGACGCCCAGACCTTAAAACAGAACCAAAACGGGATTTTACCCATTTTTCATAACCTCTCCATTAGAGCTCGGCCTAGGTGCGATTTTGAAGGGAAAACTCAACATCAATTCATAGGTTTGTACTCTTTAACTCATTTTATTCCATTTCTATCATCACCGATTAAATTCCTAGCCCCAATCTTTGTTCTTTCATGGTAGAAAACTAGGGATTTAGGAAGAATTGGGGGGGGGGGGGGGGGGTTGCAAATTAGAGATTTAGACCTCAATTTGGGGTCAGATTCCGAAACTAATTGTATAATCGGGCTCGAGGATGAACGGGTGAATGGATTTTGGTCCGAACCTCGGGTTTTGACCAAGCGGGCCCGAGGTCGATTTTTGACTTTTTGGGGGAAAGTTTTGGGAATCTAAATTTATGCATTGTAATTGATTTCTTTAGCAATATTTGATATTGTTGAGTCGTTTGTGAATAGATACGAGTGGTTTGGAGTTGGATTCTAGAGGAAAAGATGTAATTGAGCATTGAGTGGCCTATGGAGCTAGGTAAGTGTTGTGTCTAACTTTGACTTGAGGGAATTAGGAACCCTCAGACTATTTGCTATGTGAAACTCATGTGAGCGGTGTATATGTGAGGTGACGAGTACTTATGCGCCCCTAATTTATCTCTTTTCCCTGTTTTCCCATTTTCTCACAATTATATCTTTCCCTGTCTTAATTGTTACATGCTCCAATTGTGTTCCCATGTCTAATTGCTACTTGTTAGACTTTGTTTTCCCTTGTTCATGATATTGTTCTTTCCATAGTTCCATTATCTACTATTATTTGCTTAAGTTGTTTTGTCGGTACCTTTCTGCTGTATATTTTGAATTGGTCTCGCTGTGTAGTATTACTTATGTGAACCTTCATGGTGTACAAGATTCCTATTTGTTTCAGTTTGAGGTTTAAGTTTTGTGAAAGGATTCTGTGACTTAAATTATGAAATTTCTGTACATATTGAATAATTAATATTGATATGGTGGGATCGGGTTGCACGCTGCAACAGGAGGAATAAGGGTGATGTATATTGAGGTGGAATAAGGGTGATTTGATACTGAATGGTGGGAACGGGTTGCACGCCGCAACAGGTGTAATAAGGATGGATTGTTTGGTGGAATAAGGGTGAACTATGATTGTATTATTGTGATATGGTGGTATCGGGTTGCACGCCGCAACACTTTTATTTATATTCACTATCATTTATTCTATTATGAGGTAATAAGGGAGGAATATGAGATGTACGGTGGGATCGGTTTGCGTGCCGCAACAACCTATGTGTTTATGTTTTCCCTGAATGGTGTTAGCCTTATTGTATTCTCTTTTGCACTAAAGGATTGGTGATTTCTGAACACTGTTGATATATCTCCGGGAGTTGACATATTTCTTACAATTTACTACTTTCTTCTATTCTGCATTTCCTATCCTGCTTTTATTATATATATATATTGTGTACAGGTTATAGTGTGAGTGACCCGCTTTAGCCTCGTCACTACTTTGTCGAGGTTAGGTTTGGCACTTACCAGTACATGGGGTCGGTTGTACGGATACTGCACTCTACACTTCCTGTGCAGATTTTGGTGTTGATTCGAGCTGATCGTGAGATTGGCTGCAGGATTTGTCTGATAGGAGACCCAAGGTAGATCTGCCGGCGTACGCAGACCTTGGCGTCCCCTTCTATACATTACACTTTACTATTTCTTTCATTTCAAAAATAGTTGTATCTCTTTCAGACCTTTACTGGTAGAAAAATCTTAGAAGTTCCTGAATTGTGACTCCAAATTCGGGTAGTAGTATGTAAATATTGAGGCTGTTATAAATTTCCACACTCATTTTTAACCCGTTATAGCTTATTTCTTGTTAATTACTGAAATGTGAAAGAATTGGCTTAATGATTCTCTAACGTTAGCTTTCCTAGCAAGTGAAATGTTAGGTGCCATCACGGTCCCGATGGTGGGAATTCCAGGTCGTGATATATTGGTATTAGAGAACTAGATTGCCTAGGTCTCACAATTCACGAGCGAGCTAAGTTGAGTCTGGAGGATCGGTACGGAGACGTCTGTACTTATCTATCAGAGGCTATGAAGTTTAGGAACAAATTTCACTTCTATTCTTCTGTATCGTGCAATTTTCATTTCTCAATACTGATTGAACTCTTCTACTCTTATTCTCTCATAGATAGTGAGAACACGTACCACTTGTTCAGCTGAGCAGAAGCCAGAGCCCCCAATGGAAGCTCCTACGAGGGGCAGAGGTTGAGGTCGTGCCAGAGACTGAGGCAGGGGAAGGGCTCAGCCCAGAGCCCGAGCAGCAGCCCCAGCCGTGGAGCCACAGGTAGAGTTTGACGATGAGGTTCCAGTCCAGACTGTTTATGCTGGGCCAGCTTAGGTTCCGGAAGGGGTTCATTGCCACTCCAGTGCTTCAGGATGCTTTGGTCCATTTGGTGGGCCTTATGGAGAGTGTGGCCTAGACTGGCGCATTTCCCATGGCACCAACCATCTCTCAGGCTGGAGGAGCAGCCCAGACTCCTGCTACTCACACTCCGAAGCAGATGGCTCCCTACTACCAGACTCTAGCAGCTCATCCAGTCGGAGTAGTTCAGCCGGTTGTTGTAGCACAGAACGGTGATGGGTTAGCTATGTCTACCGAGGCTTTGTGGAGATTGGAAATGTTTACCAAGCTCTTTCCAATTCACTTCAGTGGTGCATCTTCAGAGGATCCCCAGGAGTATCTTGACAGCTGTCATGAGGTGCTACGGAACATGGGTATATTGGAGACCAATGGGGTCGACTTTGTTGCATTTCAGATGACTGGTTCCGCCAAGAAATGGTGGAGAGATTATTTGTTGACTGATAAGTAGGGATTTTGACCACTTATTTGCTCTCTTTTACTTACGTTTTAGCTTAAAAATTCTTAAAGGTATTTCCGAGAACTAATGAAATGTACTTTCTTGCAGGAATATTGGGAAACTAGCCAAACAAGTGAAAATCAACTCAAAAAGGAGTAAAATTGGACAAGAACCAAAACAAGGCAAAAAAGGCTACAGTGCGGACTGCACAATACTGTGAGAGGCCGCAAACTCTGAAGATGCACTGATAGAATCTCTTCACAGAGTGCGGACCGCACAATTATTGTGCGGCCGCAGAATACTTGATTCAGAGACCTTTCATTTTGGGAGTTTGAAGATGTGCGGACTGCATCATTATTGTGCGGCCGTAGGATGCCAAAATGCTGCCGCACTCACAAATGTGCGGTCCGCAGAGTGAAACCTTGATCCAGTCCAAGCGCAAGGGTACAGTCGCACTCAAAATTGTGCGGTCCACAAAATTAGAGGAAGTGAGGCCCCATCTCACTTTTGTGCTATCGCAAAATGTCATACCCACTAGTTAGTCTCAAAGTACGGACCACACACAGAATTGTGCGGCCGCACAACCTTCGCAGGTGCAATTTTGTCAGATATTTTTAGCTGAGTATAAATAGATTTTTTTGTTATTTTTAGGTTAAGTTTTGTGCACCTGAACACTGAGAGCCGTTTTTATTTACTGTATTGGGAAACTTTATACTAGTTTAGCATTTAAACATTAGATTTTCTTTCCTCAATAAATTATTATGCATTTTATCTTAGTTTCTTCTTTAATTTCTTCATTGTCCATGAGTAGCTAAACCCTTAGCTAGGGTTGTGACCCAACCCTAGTATGGGTACTTAATGGGTGATTGATTTAGGACTTATTTGTGATTGGATATATGAATTTTAGCCTAGTTCTTGCTTGAATTTGAGAATTGATGGTTGCAAACATTGATTCATGCCTAATTGACTTAGTCTCTACTTGAGAAAGTGAGACTAAGTCTAGGAAAACTTGGCTAACAAGAAATTGGGGTGACCTCAAGAAATTGATATCCCCAATTAAAGGGTCGAATCTAGAGATAGTAAAACCCGACTTGAGCATTAATCACTTGTTTCGAAAGATACCCATTTAGACTTGAGAAAGCCAAATTGGGAAAAATCACTCAAACTACCAAGAGGTATAGAGTGAGAAATTGTGTGTGATTGCTATATTGTATCCCGATCAACCAAACATGCCCTAAAGCTATAAATCCGTTAGGTAACCAACTAGGCGGACTAGGCGGAAGTCGCAACCCTATATCTTTTATAACTTGAAAAACAACCAAAACCAAAAACATTGTCTCTTAGCTTTATAATTACAAGCATTAGCGTAAAAGTAGAAGTAGAAACACATTTGAAAATGTGGAAGTGTAATCTTAAGCACGTCATACATTCACACTAGGTATATACCTAATCCCATATCAAGCTCCCTGTGGAATCGACCCCGACTTGCGTTGGGTTTTTATTATTGCATCGACCGCCTCGCAACCTAAATTAGTGATGTGAGTTTGGGCGATATCAATTTTTGGCGCCGTTGCCGGGGAGCATAAAACGGATTTAGCTATATATTTGGTTTTGTGTGTGACTTGTCTTTTTTTCCTTCCAGTTAACCTTTTTGTGAATCGATTGTAGGTACAAAAAAAATGGCTCTCAACAATGATCCTCTCGAAAACATGCCTTTGGGCGATGTGGACGTGGAAGATGACCCAGTTGAAGAGGTTCCTCTTGAACCTCAAGCAAATAGACGAGGCCGACCGCCTCAAGACAACATTCCCGTTCCTCCCCCAAATCCACCAAGAGAGGCTCCACACCGGGTGTTGCCGAATGAAGGGTACACAAGTGCCATATTCTCGCCCCATATTAAGGTAGACAACTTTCCAATCACAAATGTTATGCTTACACTGCTTGAGCAACGGGAATTCTTCACCGGGGCTCCGAATCAAAATGCGTACAAGCACTTGAATGGATTTGTGGACACTTGCTGGGGTAGTAAATAGACCAACGTTTCTGAGGATGCTTTAAGGTTGAGACTATTTCCCCTTTCTCTACGAGGGAAATCCTTGGACTGGTTAGAAAGATTGCCAAACAATTCTATCTGCACATGGGATGAATTGGCGGAAATATTCATTGCCAAGTTCTTTTCTCCTAGGCATATGGCTACTCTTAGAGAAGAGATTCTACCATTCAAATAAGAATCCAATGAGTCATTGCACGATATATGGGAGAGGTACTGCACTATGGTGAAAGAGTGCCTGAATAATGACATACCCGAGGCTATGATTCAACAAACCTTCTACAGGGGGGTCAATACTACCAATCAGTGCACGGTCAACCAACTTGCCGGTGGAAATTTCATGACAATACCATATGCCAAAGCTTGTGAAATCTTAGATGAAACGGCGGACACTTCATCGGCATGGAAAAGTAGAGAAAATGTCCCTCAAGGTGAGTCAAATGTGATTGACCTACACAAAGAATTGCACGATCATGGGCAAGCAATTTCCGAGTTGACCACTACAATAAATCAACTGGCCAAAGCTCAACTTAAACAGGTTCAATGTCCTAAGCAAGTAAATGCAATGGAAGGTGTCAATATGATATTGAACAAGCGAAGGCAAACGGTTCAACAAGTTCAAAACCGTGTAGAACAATTTGCGCAAGATGATAATGGGTTCGACCAAGATGAACCATATAATGAGAAAGAGGAAGAAGTGCAATATGTGAATAATTACCAAGGTCAAAGGAACAACTCTCAAGGTCCGAATCAATAATGGCGATCTCAAGGAAATCAAGGAAATTGGAACAATCAAAACCACCAAGGCAATTGGAGTGGTAGTTCCAACAATCAAGGTAATTGGAACAATAACAATAATAAAGGCAATTGGAACAATCAAGGCAACCAAGGCAATTGGGGTGGCATCAATCAAGGACATTGGGGAGGCAACAACCAAGGGGGTTGGAACGGTAACTAAGGGAATCGGGGGACGGGCTCTCAAAGGCCCCCGATGTATCAACAATCAAACAATCCACCTCTTTATCCGTATCAAGGTTCTAGTTCTTACAACAATGATATGGGACGGATTGAAAATATGTTCAAACAAATGATGGAGAAAAATGCCGACTGCGATGCTCAATTAGCCTCTCACAACACTTCAATCCGCAATTTGGAAGTTCAATTGGGGCAAATCTCGCAAGCTTTAAACACTCATCCTAAGGGGGCACTACCTAGTGATACGGTGGTGAACCCGAAGGGTGGGAACAACATGGGACATGCCATGGCTGTAATAACAAGCAGTGGAAGAGGTGGAAGTGCAACCACCTCAAATCAAAGAAGAATTGTTGATGATGATGTAGTGGTTCAAGAAGATGAGATTCCAAGCAATGTTGTTCGAGATAATGAAGAAGTGAGAATTGATATTGATGAGAATGTGGAGGAGACCCAAGAAGAAGTGAACCCGTCTATGGAACACGTGATTGACATACCGGAACCGGTAGTGCCAAAGGCCAAGGCACCAATGCCAAAGCCTCCTCCTCCATACCCTCAAAGACTCGCCAAGTAAAATAGTGAGAACCCATTCAAGAAGTTTATTGACATGATGAAGAGATTATCCATTTATGTGCCATTGGTTGAGACGTTGGAACAAATGCCCGGTTATGCAATGTTCATGAAAGATTTGGTTACAAAGAAAAGATTTATGAATTGTGAAACTATCAAATGACACATCAAGTGAGTACTATTGTACACTCAATGGCTCCAAAATTGAAAGATCCCAGCGCTTTCACAATCCCTTGCACTATTGGAAGTGCCGACTTTGCCAAAGCTCTATGTGATCTAGGGGCAAATATCAACTTGATGCCCTACTCGGTGTTCAAAACTTTGAGAATTGGGCAACCAAGACACACATCTATGAGGTTACAAATGGCGGATCGTACTATGAAGAGACCATTGGGTATTATTGATGCTGTGTTGGTTCGTGTTGATAAGTTCATCCTCCCGGTGGACTTTGTGATTCTTGATTGCGAAGTGGAAAATGAGGTGCCTATTATCTTGGGTTGACCTTTCCTTTCTACAGGGAAGGCTCTTGTTGATGTGGAAGACGATGAGCTCACCTTTCGTATGGGTGATGAAAAGGTGGTTTTCCATGTGTGCAAATCTATGAGAAAACTGAATAGCAACGAAGTTTGTTCGTTTGTGGACTTAGTGACCGAGGTGATTGTTGATGATACTAGTGCCATGATGAATGTTGATGATACTTTATAGGCGGTATTGCTTAATCATGATGATGATGAGAAGCATGGCTACGTGGAATGTGTTAATTCATTACAAGGAATGGGGTCGCAGACTTATGAACCCCGAAAATTGTCCTTAGATCTTGAGAACCGGAAGACTCCTCCAATAAAGCCCTCAATCGAGGAGCCTCCCACTTTGGAGTTAAAGTCATTGCTTTCATATCTCAAGTATTAGTTTCTTGGCCCATGTTCTACTTTACCTATTATTCTTTCCTCTTGCTTGACTAACGTGCAGGTATATTTACTTTGGCGGTGCTTCAAAAGAGGAAGAAAGCAATAGGATAGACACTGGCAGATATTCAGGGTATAAGCCCCGCCTTTTGCATGCACAAGATTATTTTGAAAGAGGATGCCAAACCCTCCATTGAACATCAAAGAAGATTAAATGAAGTAATGCAAGAGGTGGTGAAGAAGGAAATCATAAAGTGATTGGATGTCGGGGTAGTTTACCCTATTTCTGATAGCTCATGGACCTCTCCGGTGCAATGTGTCCCAGAGAAAGGGGGCATGACTGTGGTCACCAATGACAAGAACAAATTGATTCCTACAAGAACGGTGACCGGATGGAGAGTGTGCATGGACTCAACAAAGTCACTCGGAAAGATCATTTTCCGCTTCCATTTCTTGATCAAATGCTTGATAGGTTGGCCGGACGAGCTTTTTATTGTTTCCTTGATGGATATTTCGGCTACAATCAAATTCTCATTGCTCTTGAGGACCAAAAGAAGACTACTTTCACTTGTCCCTGTGGTACTTTCGCATTCTCGCGGATGCCATATGGGTTATGCAATGCACCAGCGACCTTTCAACGGTGTATGATGGCCATCTTCACCGACATGGTGGAGGATTTTCTTGAGGTCTTTATGGATGATTTCTATGTGGTCGGGAATCCCTTCAATGATTGCTTGAACAATTTGGATAAGGTCTTGGCTATATGTGAGGAGATAAACTTGGTTTTGAATTGGGAGAAATGTCACTTCATGGTCGAAGAAGGCATAGTCCTCGGCCACAAAATTTCAAAGCATGGTATAGAGGTCGACAAGGCAAAAATTGAGGTGATCTCCAAACTCCCTCCCGTACATCCATGAAAGGAGTGAGGAGCTTCTTCGGTCATGTGGGGTTCTATCGCCGATTCATCAAGGACTTTTCCAAGGTGGTGAACCCCTTGTGTAAACTTTTGGAGAAGGATGCCAAGTTCCATTTCAACGAGGATTTTATGAAGGCATTCGAATTGCTCAAGTTCAAGTTGACTACTACTCCTATTATCACCGCACAGGATTGGAGCTTGCCTTTTGAGCTCATGTGTGATGCAAGTGATGTGGGGGTCAGAGCAATTTTAGGGCAGCGTATCAACAAAATCTTCCATCCGGTCTATTATGCTAGTAAGACCATGAATGATGCCCAAGTCAACTACACAGTGACCAAAAATGAGCTCCTTGCTATTGTTTTTGCTATGGAAAAGTTTCACCCGTACTTGATGGGTGCAAATGTGATTGTTCACACCGACCATGCGGCGCTTCGATATTTGATGTGCAAAAAAGATTCTAAAGCAAGACTAATGTGGTGGGTGCTTCTTTTGCAAGAGTTTGATCTAGAGATTCAAGACTGCAAAGGTAGTGAAAACCAAGTGGCGGACCACTTGTCTCGTTTGGAGGAGGAGGGGAGGCCACATGATGGCCTTGAGATAAATGATTCATTTTCCGACGAGCAACTCCTAGCCATTTCTATGACTGGGATGCCATGGTTCACCGACTTTGCCAATTATCTTGTGAGTGGCATTGTACCAAATGAGTTCTCTTCAAACCAAAGAAAGAAGCTCAAACGAGATTGCCTTGACTATTATTGGGATGAGCCTTATCTCTTTCGGATTTGTACCGATGGTGTGATTCTATGATGTGTACCAATGGTGTGATTCGACGATGTGTACCAGAGGAGGAACAAATGGAAATTCTTGAAGCTTGCCACTCTTCGCCATGTGGTGGTCACCATGGTGGAGATGGAACGACAACAAAAGTGTTGAGTTGTGAATTCTATTGGCCTAATCTTTACAAGGACGCTAGCGATTTCGTCAACCGTTGTGATGAATGCCAAAGGGCCGATGGGATTTCTAACAAAAATGAGATGCCCCTCACCACTATCTTGGATATTGACAATTTTGATGTGTGGGGCATTGATTTCATGGGTCCGTTCATGAGCTCTTATGGGAACACTTACATATTGGTAGCTGTGGATTATGTATCCAAGTGGGTTGAAGCCGTGGCTTTGCCCAACAATGAAGCCCGAAGTGTGGTTGCAGTTTTTAAAAAGAACATCTTCACAAGGTTTGATACTCCAAGGGCCATTATTAGTGATGGCGGATCGCACTTTTTCAACAAAGCTTTTGATACCTTACTTACAAAGTATTGTGTTACTCATAAAGTGTCGACCCCCTATCATCCTCAAGCAAGCGGGCAAGTTGAAGTTTCCAACCAGGAGATCAAGAGTATTTTATCAAAGACCGTGAATGACTACCGGACAGATTGGTCAAAGAAACTTGATGATGCTCTTTAGGCTTATAGGACGGCTTAGAAAACACTGATTGGTGTGTCTCCGTATCAGTTAGTGTTCGGGAAAGCTTGTCACCTACCGGTGGAACTTGAGCACAAGGCTATGTGGTCATTGAAGAAGCTTAATCTTGAATGGGATGTAGTCGCCAACTTAAGGGTGGCACAATTGAATGAGCTTGATGAATTCCGGTTCCATGCATATACAAGTTCATCCTTGTACAAGGACAAGATGAAGTACCTCCATGACAAGTACATCCGGAACAAGGAGTTCAAAGAAGGCGATCTTGTACTATTGTTCAATTCTCGGTTGCGGATCTTTTTGGGAAAGTTGAAATCCAAGTGGAGTGGTCCATTTGAGGTTGTGCATGTGACACACTTTGGTGCATTAGAATTGAAGAACAAGAATGATGAAGTGTTTAGAGTCAATGGTCACCAGGTGAAACATTATCTTGGCAAAGTTGATGATGGCCATGTTGTGGCGTTAATTC